>NC_135234.1:421421203-426421203 GCF_051348905.1 Ranitomeya variabilis | reverse complement strand
ACTCCTCACAGACTACTCTGTCTCCTCCTCCTGACCACAGAGAGCAGCTCCACAGAAGTTGGGTCTAGAGCCCCCCTTCTGGCCTGGAGCAGGAACTGTGATGCATGCTGGCATGGGGACATCTTGATGCTTCAGGAATGACATCACCCTAGAGAGGGAGGCAATGTCACCGTGGCAACCGGACTCTGGGGTGCCACACTTGCTGTTATGCAGCTATTATTAGTGCAACTGTGCTGTCTCTGAGTCCAGCTTTCTCCAGCCATTGGTAGGATTTCTCCATGTCAGTCACCTCCATTATCTGTCGATAGTACATCCCATGCAGCACCTTGTCTTGCCATGGTTCTTTCTTCCAGATCTGTTGTTGTTGCTGCCTTAGGCTTTCTCTCAGCATCTCATCTTTTGGTGCCATTTTTCTGATGTATTCCTGGATACTCCTTGTTTCATCCGTGATGGTGTCTTGGATGCTTAGCAAACCTCGATCACTCTCTTTTCTGTTGGTATACAATCTTTGGGTGTTAGACTTAGGGTAGAGACCTCCATGCATTGTAAGGAGCTTCCATGTCTTCATTTCTGCAGCTTCCATCTCTTCTTTTGGCAAGCACACTATGTCAGCAGGGTATCTGATAACTGGCAGGGCATATGTATTGATGACACGAATTTTATTCTTCCCATTGAGCTAGCTCTTCAGGATGTTGCTGCTTTCCTTGCCTCTTCGTCATCCTGTGGGATGTAGCATATCTGTACATCTGCTATGTGCCCTGCTGGTAATTCCACTCCATCAGCCTTAACTACCTTGCCTCAATTTATTACCAACCGGCTGTAATTATCTGACTGAGGAGGTTCAAGCCTACGCAGAACAGCAATGGGGACGGTGTATCACCTTGGTATATGCCAGATTTGATGGTTACTTGTGCTAGTTGTCTTGATTTGGCTTCCAATGTTGTTCTCCATAGCCCTATTGAGTTTTTGAGGAAAGTTCTTAATTTCCTGTTGACATTGTAGAGAGCCAAGCATTCACAGATCCATATGTGCGGCATTTAGTCAAAGGCATCCCTGTAGAAAATCCTGGCTGTCCTGAAATTGGTCTGTCTGGATCTTGAGTCTTGAGCGTTTGCTCTATCTACTAGGAGCTGGTGCTTAGAGCCTCTGGTGTTGGTTCCAATGTCTTTCTGAGCTGGATATATGTACTGGTTCATATGGTTCTTCAGTTTGGTGGCTATGATGCCTGACAGGAGTTTCCATGTTGTTGTAAGGCAGTTTATTGGGCAGTAGTTGGATGGAGCTGTTCCTTTGAGAGGATCCTTCATGATCTGCACTGTTCTTCCTTGTGCTAGCCAAGCTGGGTGGTGACATGCTTCTAGCAGTTGGTTCATCTGCTTTGCCATGCGTTCATGTGCCACTGCTAATTTCTTTAGCCAGTAGGTGTGGATCATGTCTGGGCCACGTGCTGTCCAGCTCTTCATGTTCTTGACCCACTGTTGGATGTCTGCTTCTGTAACGGTGGCTGGTTCTTGCTCTAGGTGGTTGCGGTGTTTCATTCTCAGATCTTGCAGCCACATTGCACTGGTGTTGTGTGTTTTTTCCTTCTCCCATATGTTTCTCCAGTATTGCTCAGTCTCTACTATTAGTGGAGTTGCTGCCTTTGCGCTGTTACTCTGTAGTTGGGAGTACACCTTTGATGGTTCTTTGGAGAACAGGGCATTTATCTTCTTGGCCTCAGCTTCTCTAGTGTATTTCCCTAGTCTTGTAGCGAGTGTTGTGAGCCTTTGTTTAGCAGTCTCTAGGGCTTCAGTTGGGGTTAGACCTTTGTACTTGTCCAGCTTGGTCTTATAAATATATATATTTTAATTATAGGGCGCAGTGGATTAGGATTGGACCTCCAAATAGTTACCATTTTGATATAGCATGTATTCTGTTCAAAGACCTGTTGTGAATTCTGTTTTTGGGCTCCCTCTGGTGGTTACTGGTGGTACTGGTTGACTGGTGTCTTGTTTTTTCCAGTGCACCTGTTTACATTAGGAAATTGGGAGTCTCCTATTTAGTCTGGCTTCCCAGTCATTGCAGTGCCGGCAATCAATGTTATCAGAGCACCTTGTTGCTTGCTTCCTGCTCCAAGTCTGCAAGTCAGCTAAGTTGAATCTTTGGCTTTTGTGTTTGTTTTGTCCAGCATGCATTTTCATATCTCGTGCGGCTGGAAGCTCTAGTGATCTGGAATTGCTACTCCGGTGTCATGAGTTGACAACGGAGTTAAGGTAATTCCAGGATGGCTGTTCAGGGTTTTGAGGTGACCGCGAAGTCCTCTTTGGTATATTCCGCTATCTAGTCAGAGGGCCTCGCTTTGCTGAATCTATATTCATACTGCGTTTGTGTTTTCCTCTTACCTAACCGTTATTATATGTGGGGGGCTACTATAACCTTTGGGGTTTCCCTGGAGGCAAGTCAGGTCTGTGTATTCCTCTATTAGGGGTAGTTAGTTCTCCGGCTGGCGCGAGGTGTCTAGAGACAACGTAGGCACACCCCCTGGCTATTTTTAGTTGCGTGTTAGGTTCAGTATCGCGGTTACCTAAGATACCATCCTTCCTAGAGCTTGTCTGTTTTTTGCCTAAGTCCCTGCCATTGGGAATCATGACAGTATTGCCGGCCTAATGTATTAAGAGTATTGGCTGAAGAAAGAGAGTAAAAAGAAGTTTCTGACACTTTTTTTTTTTTTTGCTCAGAAGTTCTCCTAGCCATAATTGCAGTCTGCTGTTTTTTTTGTTTTGTTTTTTTTTTCTCTCCTCTTAACCCCTGAATGGCTCAGATCTCTGCTGTTGAAAAATGGATATCCAGAGTTTAGCTTCAAACCTAAATGCTCTCGCTTCTAAGGTTCAAAATATCCAAGACTATGTTATGCATGCTCCTGTGTCTGAACCCAAGATCCCTATACCCGAGTTCTTTTCTGGAGATAGATCTCGTTTTTTGAATTTTAAGCACAATTGTAAATTGTATCTTTCTCTGAGATCTCGCTCCGCTGGAGATTCCGCTCAGCAGGTTAAAATTGTTATTTCCTTGTTGCGGGGTGACCCCCAGAATTGGGCATTTGCATTGGCACCAGGGGATCCTGCGCTGCTCAGTGTGGATGCGTTTTTTCTGGCACTGGGGTTGCTCTATGAGGAACCTAATTTGGAGATTCAGGCTGAAAAGGCCTTAATAGCCCTCTCTCAGGGGCATGATGAAGCTGAGGTATATTGTCAAAAATTTCGAAAATGGTCTGTGCTTACTCAGTGGAATGAGTGCGCCCTGACGGCGAATTTCAGATAAGGTCTCTCTGACGCCGTTAAAGATGTCATGGTGGGGTTTCCTACGCCCACAGGTCTGAATGAATCCATGACTATGGCTATTCAGATTGATCGGCGTTTACGGGAGCGCAAACCTGTGCACCATTTGGCGGTGTCTTCTGAGCAGGCACCAGAGATTATGCAATGTGATAGAATTCTGTCCAGAGGTGAACGGCAGAATTATAGGTGCAAAAATGGGTTGTGCTTCTACTGTGGTGATTCTGCTCATGTTATATCAGCATGCTCTAAACGCACAAAAAAGGTTGATAAGTCTTTTTCAATTGGCACCTTACAATCTAAGTTTATTTTGTCTGTAACTTTGATTTGTTCATTGTCATCTATCACTGTGGATGCCTATGTGGATTCTGGCGCTTCCTTGAGTCTTATGGATTGGTCCTTTGCCAGACGTTGTGGGTTTAGCCTAGAGCCTTTGGAAGTTCCTATCCCTCTGAAGGGTATCGACTCCACACCTTTGGCTAGGAATAAACCGCAATTCTGGACACAAGTGACTATGTGTATGACTCCTGACCATCGGGAGGTGATTCGCTTCCTTGTGTTGCATAACTTGCATGATGTCTTAGTGCTTGGATTGCCATGGTTGCAAACTCATAATCCAGTCCTCGACTGGAAAACAATGTCTGTGTTAAGCTGGGGATGTTGGGGGGCTCATGGGGAAGTACCTTTGGTTTCCATTGCTTCATCTACTCCCTCTGAAATTCCGGCATTTTTGTCTGATTTTTGTGATGTTTTTGAGGAGCCTAAACTTGGTTCTCTTCCCCCTCACCGGGATTGTGATTGCGCTATAGAATTGATTCCTGGCAGCAAGTTTCCCAAGGGTCGTTTGTTCAATCTGTCTGTGCCTGAGCATGCTGCTATGCGAGAGTATATTAAGGAGTCCTTGGAAAAGGGACATATCCGTCCATCCTCATCCCCTTTAGGAGCAGGTTTTTTTTTCGTGGGTAAGAAAGATGGCTCCCTGAGGCCCTGTATTGATTATCGCTTGTTGAATAAGATTACAGTCAAATATCAGTATCCTTTGCCACTATTGACTAATTTATTTGCTCGTATTAAAGGGGCAAAGTGGTTCTCTAAGGTTGATCTTCGGGGTGCGTATAATTTGGTGCGGATTAAGCAGGGAGATGAGTGGAAAACTGCATTTAATACGCCCGAGGGCCATTTTGAGTATTTGGTAATGCCTTTTGGTCTTTCTAATGCTCCTTCAGTCTTTCAGTCCTTTATGCACGATATTTTCCGTAAATACCTGGATAAATTTATGATTGTGTATTTGGATGATATTTTGATTTTTTCGGATGACTGGGAGTCGCATGTTCAACAGGTTAGGAAGGTTTTTCAGGTTTTGCGGTCCAATTCTTTGTTTGTAAAGGGTTCAAAGTGCATTTTTGGGGTTCAGAAGATCTCCTTTTTGGGGTATATTTTTTCCCCTTCTTCTGTTGAGATGGATCCTGTCAAGGTTCGGGCTATTTGTGATTGGACGCAGCCTACTTCCCTGAAGAGTCTTCAGAAGTTCTTGGGCTTTGCTAATTTCTATCGTCGATTTATAACTGGGTTTTCAAGTGTGGTTAGACCTCTGACTGATTTGACTAAGAAGGGTGCTGATGTTGCCAATTGGTCCTCTGCGGCTGTGGAGGCCTTTCGGGAGCTTAAGCGCCGCTTTTCTTCTGCCCCTGTGTTGCGTCAGCCTGATGTTTCGCTCCCTTTTCAGGTTGAGGTTGATGCTTCCGAGATTGGAGCAGGGGCGGTTTTGTCACAGAAAGGTCCCGATTGCTCAGTGATGAGACCATGTGCATTCTTCTCTCGAAAATTTTCGCCCGCCGAGCGAAATTATGATGTCGGTAATCGGGAGCTCTTGGCTATGAAGTGGGCATTTGAGGAGTGGCGTCATTGGCTTGAGGGTGCTAGACATCAGGTGGTGGTCTTGACTGATCACAAGAATCTGATTTACCTTGAGTCTGCCAGGCGTCTGAATCCTAGACAGGCGCGCTGGTCTTTGTTTTTCTCCCGGTTTAATTTTGTGGTTTCATACTTGCCGGGCTCGAAAAATGTGAAGGCAGATGCTGTTTCTAGGAGTTTTGAGCCTGACTCCTCTGGTGATTCTGAGCCTACGGGTATCCTTAAGGATGGAGTGATTTTGTCTGCTGTCTCCCCAGACTTGCGGCGTGCTTTGCAGGAGTTTCAGACTGATAGGCCTGATCGTTGTCCGCCTGGGAGATTGTTCGTTCCAGATGAGTGGACCAGTAGAGTCATCTCAGAGGTTCATTCTTCTGTGTTGGCAGGCCACCCTGGAATTTTTGGTACCAGAGATTTGGTGGCCAGATCCTTTTGGTGGCCTTCCTTGTCTCGGGATGTGCGTACCTTTGTGCAGTCTTGTGATGTTTGTGCTCGGGCCAAGCCTTGCTGTTCTCGGGCTAGTGGATTGTTGTTGTCCTTGCCTATTCCGAAGAGGCCGTGGACGCACATCTCTATGGACTTTATCTCGGATCTCCCGGTTTCTCAGAAAATGTCTGTCATTTGGGTGGTGTGTGACCGTTTTTCTAAGATGGTTCATTTGGTACCCTTGCCCAAATTGCCTTCTTCATCGGAGTTGGTTCCTATGTTTTTTCAGAATGTGGTTCGTTTACATGGTATCCCGGAAAACATAGTTTCTGACAGGGGATCTCAATTTGTGTCCAGGTTCTGGCGAGCGTTCTGTGCCAGGATGGGCATTGATTTGTCTTTTTCGTCTGCGTTCCATCCCCAGACTAATGGCCAGACGGAGCGAACTAATCAGACCTTGGAGACTTATTTGAGGTGTTTTGTGTCTGCTGATCAGGATGATTGGGTCGCCTTTTTGCCGTTGGCAGAGTTTGCCCTCAATAATCGGGCCAGTTCTGCCACTCTGGTTTCTCCTTTCTTTTGCAATTCAGGGTTTCACCCTCGTTTTTCATCTGGCCAGGTGGAATCTTCGGATTGTCCTGGAGTGGACACTGTGGTGGATAGACTGCACCAGATTTGGAGTCATGTGGTGGACAACTTGAAGCTGTCTCAGGAGAAGACTCAGCAGTTTGCTAATCGTCATCGTCGTGTGGGTCATCATCTCCGTGTTGGGGACTTGGTGTGGTTGTCTTCTCGTTTTGTCCCTATGAAGGTCTCCTCTCCTAAGTTTAAGCCTCGGTTTATAGGTCCTTATAAGATTTTGGAGATTCTTAATCCTGTATCTTTTCGTTTGGATCTACCAGCATCTTTCACCATTCATAATGTCTTCCATCGGTCGTTGTTGCGGAGGTACGAGGTACCGGTTGTTCCTTCTGTTGAGCCTCCTGCTCCTGTGCTGGTGGAGGGTGAATTGGAGTATGTTGTGGAGAAGATTTTGGACTCTCGCATTTCCAGACGGAGACTTTAATATTTGGTTAAATGGAAGGGATACGGTCAGGAGGATAATTCTTGGGTGACTGCCTCTGATGTTCATGCTTCGGATTTGGTTTGCGCCTTTCATAGGGCGCATCCAGATCGCCCTGGTGGTTCTCATGAGGGTTCGGTGCCCCCTCCTTAAGGGGGGGGTACTGTTGTGAATTCTGTTTTTGGGCTCCCTCTGGTGGTTACTGGTGGTACTGGTTGACTGGTGTCTTGATTTTTCCAGTGCACCTGTTTCCATTAGGAAATTGGGAGTCTCCTATTTAGTCTGGCTTCCCAGTCATTGCAGTGCCGGCAATCAATGTTATCAGAGCACCTTGTTGCTTGCTTCCTGCTCCAAGTCTGCAAGTCAGCTAAGTTGAATCTTTGGCTTTTGTGTTTGTTTTGTCCAGCATGCATTTTCATATCTCGTGCGGCTGGAAGCTCTAGTGATCTGGAATTGCTACTCCGGTGTCATGAGTTGACAACGGAGTTAAGGTAATTCCAGGATGGCTGTTCAGGGTTTTGAGGTGACCGCAAAGTCCTCTTTGGTATATTCCGCTATCTAGTCAGAGGGCCTCGCTTTGCTGAATCTATATTCATACTGCGTTTGTGTTTTCCTCTTACCTAACCGTTATTATATGTGGGGGGCTACTATAACCTTTGGGGTTTCCCTGGGGGCAAGTCAGGTCTGTGTATTCCTCTATTAGGGGTAGTTAGTTCTCCGGCTGGCGCGAGGTGTCTAGAGACAACGTAGGCACACCCCCTGGCTATTTTTAGTTGCGTGTTAGGTTCAGCATCGCGGTTACCTAAGATACCATCCTTCCTAGAGCTTGTCTGTTTTTTGCCTAAGTCCCTGCCATTGGGAATCATGACAAAGACCTATAGTTATACAAATAGACAAGAGTTATTGAGGGTCAGACTGTCCATCGGGCAGTTCTGGCAAATGCCAGAAGGGTCTGTGCCAGTAGTGGGCCGCTGCACACTGTGCCGTTGTCAGCGGCACCAGCGCCGACTCGCCCCCCGCCAGTGCCGCCGCATTCAACTATACCAGCGTCTATGACGCCGGTACAGTTGAATGCAATGATGGAGGAGAGAGCGTCTGATGACGCTCCCTCTCCAATCATTCTCCGCTCTGCCTCGTGCTGACACTGCGGGTGCGCGATGATGTCATATCATCATGCACCTGCTGTGCGGCCGGACAGTGAAGCGGCAGCTGCCGAGACCAAAGCAGGGAGCAGCGCGGGCATGAGGAGAGGTGAGGAGTGTGATTTTTTATCTGGACTGTGGGACCATTCTCGGGGGGGGCTGTGCTGTATACAACTACATGGGCTGTGTGTCCTGTATACTACTGTGTGGGCTGTATACTACTACGTGAGCTGTGTGTGCTGTATACTGCTGTGTCCGCTGTATACTACTATGTGGGCTGTGTATGCTGTATACTACTGTGTGGGCTGTATACTACTACGTGGGCTGTGTGTGCTGTATACTACTGTGTGGGCTGTATACTACTATGTGGGCTGTGTGTGCTGTATACTACTGTGTGGGCTGTATACTACTACGTGGGCTGTGTGTGCTGTATACTACTCTGTGGGCTGTATACTACTAAGTGGGCTGTGTGTGCTGTATACTACTGTGTGGGCTGTATACTACTACGTGGGCTGTGTGTTCTGTATACTACTCTGTGGGCTGTGCTGTATACTAATATGTGGGCTGTGCTGTATACTACGTGGGCTGTGCTATATTATGCAGGCTGTGCTATATACTATGTGGGTTGTGCTATATACTATGCGGGTTTTGCTATATACTATGCGGGTTGTGCTATATACTTTGGGGGGTATATTATAGTCTATGGTGGAGGCCGTGTTATATACTATGTGGCTGTGTTATATACTATTGTGGGGGTATATTATATTCTATGGGGGAGGCTGTGTCCAAGCTGGACAAGTACAAAGATCTAACCCCAACTGAAGCCCTAGAGACTGCTAAACAAAGGCTCACAACACTCGCTACAAGACTAGGGAGATAAACTATGGGGGACTACATTATATATTATGGGGAGGTAGGCTGTATTATCTTTTATGGGGGGCTGAATTAGATTTTATGAGGGATGATTGCATCATACTCTTTGATGGGGCTGCATTGTATTCCATCAGGAGGTGGGCTGTATTATATTCTATTCGGGGCTACATTATATTCTATGGGGGGCTGTATTATATTTATATTCTATGAGGGGTGATTGCATCATACTCTGAGGGGGCTGCATTAAACTATGAGGGGGCTGCATTATTTTCTATGGGGGGTTACATTATACTCTGTGGGGTGGCTGCATTATACTCTGTGGGGTGGTGGCTGCATTATACTATATGTGGGCTGCATTATACTGTATTGAGGACTATGGGGTGGGGTACATTATACCATGGGAAGTGAATTGTACTACATGGATGACTATGGCGGGGCATTATACTATATGGAGCACTATGAGGAGTGTATTCTGCTATATGGATGACTATGAGGAGTCTATTATACTATGTGGAGGACTGAGCAGTGTATTTTAATATATGGAGGACTATAGGGAGTGTATTGTACTATATGGAGGACTGTGGTGCACATTATAATATATGGAGGACTATGGGGTATATTTTACTAAACAAGTAAAATGCTGCATATTCAGATTGTTTTTGCCGAAACAAAAATCATTGTTCTCAGCAGCACATCGCCGGTGTAAACTGTAGATGTGCTGCTGATAAAATGATACTGTATGGTGATCTGTTAGTGATCTATTAGTGATCGTTCTGTCCCATCCCTCAGCTGGTGGAAAGAGTCCGGGAAACAAGCGTTGAACAACTTCAGTATTGTCGATCAAACTCATTTAGCGGCCTGAACTCAGCGCTTGTAAATACAACCGAAATGCTTTTGTGTGATGTGCAAAATGTTAGCATTTGGGGCCCCATTATAAACTTTTCCTATGGCCCCACTTTGCCTAAAACCGGCCCTGCCTACAAGTGTACAAAGATATTATACAGTCACCATGTGACAAATGGGCCTGTGTAACCTCAAATGCCAGGGCTGAATTTTAGTCCCAGTCAGGCCCTGGTTATGTTCATGGGCTACAGTTGTGTCAAAGCATAAAACCTATTTTATCTTTCCATCTATTCCATCTATTGTCTTATACCCCAAATATACCATTATATGTAACATATTTTTTACTGAGCATTTCAATACGATGAGCAGTAACTCCAGTCTTATACTGCTCGTTTTAGTGTCTAGTTTGTGTTTGATCATTTAATCAAGTCTTTCTCATGGGCAAAGTTAATTAAGAAAGACATTATGGCAACTACTGCCGTTTCTTACAGTATGTGAGAAATAAAGGTCACGGAAGCCCACAGAGATAAAGTTATCAAAAAGCAGAGAGTGAAGTGTTTCTGGACAGGGAGCAGGGAGTCTGACTTTGTAGTTCTCTACAGCTTATGTGAACTGTGCCATTTACAGAGGAGTTTCCCAGTTCGCAGCATGTAGTGGACATCACTGGATAAATTGCATGGATATTATACCCTAAAGAAATGTACTAGATGCATGAAAGCAGGTTATTTTCCTGCCTGGGCTCCAATGTGAAGCTAACAGATGCGTACACTGAAATATGAACAGAATTACAGTTATAGGCCATTGATGGCTGATATGAAGTAAAATATTAATGGCAAACCTGACTTCAGAGTATCTATGCGCTGACGCTAGCAAATGTCCAAAACACTAAATACAACAGCATGCATAAGTGAAAAAGCTAAAGAGTAAAGAATACTTTATCATATGCTTTACGTCTATCACAATGAACATACAGTATATACACTGGTCAGTCATACTATTAAACCACTTAAAGGTGATGTAAAGAACTGATTTTCTTGTGGCAAAGGTACATATCATGGAGTGGGATATATTAGGCCGCAAGAGAACAATTAAAGTACCGTAAGTTATCATCTATCTATTTTCCAAAAGCTGAGCTGTATGGAGTAGAGATTGAGCATGTGCATATTTTTCGTCTCGGGATCACTGGCCCGACCACAGCAGATGACTAGATTAGAGAATTTAAAAAATAGCAGGTGCTTCTGAAATGATCAGTGGCTTGTTCCTAGCAAATAGGTCCAAGTAGGGACTTAATGATCATGATCACAAAGGGTGTAACTTGGCCTGTGGACTCAAGGTGTATGCCCTACTCACATATGTATCCTCGCATGTACATTCAGCTGAAATGTATTGTGGTGCAGAGAGCCACTGTTTCCCTGCGCCGCAATCGGAGTACATGCCGGTGGCAAATCAGACATGGCTGCTGATGTTATGATGCCCGTCACAAGCGGCACATAACCTCACTGTCATACTCCGCCCAGCCTCCTGCGACGTCTATGAAGGAGAGGTCACATCCCATCATGAGAGTGGCAAGAGGAAAGAATTGTTTGTCTGTTTTTTCATATGTGTAGAAAATGAGAGCCAGGACAGGGGACACTATTAAACATCTATCACCAATTCAGTGGATAGGCTCAATTGCTGGGATCTGCTTTGATTTGCCGAATAGGAATGGGGGACAATTTTATCCCCATTAGAAGGTATAGGCAGTGAGCATGCCTTACCACAGCTCCATGAATTCTTATGGGGATGCCAGAAAAAGCCAAGTACGCTGCTTGGTAGCCCATGAGGAGTTAATACTTTAGCAGCACTCCATTCTGATGGGGATAAAATTCCTTGTTTTCCTGCTATGGGTAGGTAATCATTAGTTTTCACTGGTCAACCTGGTGAAAAGTTCTGCTGCTAACTCTGATGCCAGAAACCACTCAACATCTTTAAAGGTCTTCTGGAATTCATGAATCAGCAGGTCAAAGCTATTTTGGTGGCACAAGAATAACCTACATAATAATAGATGGTACGTTTTAATGTTATGGTTGATCAATGTCGGGGAAGGTTGATTGAGTGGGTGATATGTGAGATAGGGGAAACATCTTACTAGATTTCAAATCAGTAATCAATTCGGCAGTGGAATCATCTGCATGCTGCATTAGGCATTCCAAGGATAACTACATCTGTTTTCAACAATCTGATTTCTAATTTCCCATACTGACATTAGATTCTGGTAAGAATATATCAAGGAAAAGTTCATAATTCAATTTCTTTATATTAAAGGGAATCTGTCTGTAGGATCCACCCTCCTAGGCCGTCTATATGGGCATGTTAGCCATAGAAAGTTGAATAAAATGATACCTTGATATCTGAGATCTGATGTCTTATTCCAAAGAAATACATATTTTTCCTTATGTAAATGAGCTGCTAAGATCTTTGGGACAGACACTGATCTGCATAAGAATCTGCCTCCAGAACTTATTTTAAATGAAAGGGAGTGTTACTAAAACAGATAAACAGACAATTAAGGTAAAAAATCTGACCGTTCCAGGCTCAGGACTTTTCAATTGCGGGCAATTATTGTCTGCAGGCGACAGTCAGCTATGCCAGTGCGCACACATACTAGAGGATCATTAGGCAAGATGACGCATTTTCCTACCTTTTTAGGAGCTGCGCGGTCTCCGGTCCTCAGGTGTGGTTTGTCCCGAGAAGAGGTCTGGTGCGGCTACAGTCATCTGAACTCCTCATCCTGGCTCCATGTTGTTGTGCCAACTGTTAGAGTCACACTAAAGCTTTGTGATTATCTTAATTGTCTGTTGCCAAATTATACATCTGAGAGATTTACGTGTATAGGGAGAAAGACTACTTGTGATTGACCACACAGTCACAAGCAGAAATTCCAATTTATTGAAGGAAAAGCACATCCTTATATAGATTATCACTTATCATATTGATCATTGGTAAAACCTTCTAATTTCTCCTCCCTCAGAAGGACTTTAATCAATATTCATTAGCTTTTATGATTCTGTACTTTTCCTAAGCATTGCTTCATTCTTTATTAGCAGAGTGGACATGCTATCATATCAAAGTCAACATAAGTGTTCTATAACTACTGACAGTTTCATGTTCATGTTTATATAAACGTCAATTTTGTATATATTCATTCATTTTTCATAACTTCAATCAAGTGCATATCCTTAACAGTGTGAGACATGCAATGACTGACACTTTGATCTCATCACACACAGATCTGCAGTGACATCAGAACAAACACAGTACAGCAGAGCTAACACAGTACAGCAGAGCTAACAAAGTACAGCAGAGCTAACACAGTACAGCAGAGCTAGCAAAGTACAGCAGAGCTAACAAAGTACAGCAGAGCTAACAAAGTACAGCAGAATGAACACAGTACAGCAGAGCTAACACAGTACAGCAGAGCTAACACAGTACAGCAGAGCTAACAAAGTACAGCAGAGCTAACACAGTACAGCAGAGATAGCAAAGTACAGCAGAGCTAACACATTACAGCAGAGCTAACAGTACAGCAGAGCTAACACAGTACAGCAGAGCTAACAAAGTACAGCAGAGCTAACAAAGTACAGCAGAATGAACACAGTACAGCAAAGCTAACACAGTACAGCAGAGCTAACAGTACAGCAGAGCTAACAAAGTACAGCAGAATGAACACAGTACAGCAGAGCTAACACAGTAAAGCAGAACTAACACAGTACAGCAGAACTAACACAGTACAACAGAACACAGTACAGCAGAGCTAACACAGTACAACAGAACTTAACACAGTACAGCAGAGCTAACACAGTACAGCAGAGCGCAGAACTAAAACAGTACAACAGAACACAGTACAGCAGAGCTAACACAAAACAACAGAACTAGCACAGTACAGCAGAGAGCATTGCTAACACAGTACAACAGAACACAGTAAAGCAGAGCAAATACAAAACAGCAGAAGGGAAGTTTGTATATTGCAAAAATCATTTCTAGCTGACAGACTGTCTTGAAATGGAATTTGTCAGCAAGGTTCTGTTATGCAATCTGAGGACAGCATGAGGTAGGGTCTAAGAAAGATTTCAGGGATGTGTGACTTATTATGCTTTGTGCTGTTTCCATACCATGCAATGAATGTTTTATCACCATGCAATTATCACTGCCTGGACCACAGTGCACGTGCGCCGTGGTCGGACATATCTAATAAACAGCAGCTTGCTGTCAATAAACAATGTGCACAAAAAGCTATGGTGTGGACAGGTCAGCCTTCTGAGCTATTCTACATCTAAAAACTCTGATTGTACTACAAATGCGGCACCCAGTAAACTAAGTGATACATCATTGGAATCAGGGTCCCTTTTCCTACATTGAGCTGTTCTCATATGAGGTAGCAAGAAGTTGGTGACAGATTCTCTTTACTAAGAAAGAGAAGAAAATTCTATAACTGAATCAATCTCAGGTATAAGGTGAGTCAGTTTATGATTTCTATTTCTAAAGCCCTGTTGTCATGATCAGCTAAGAACTATTCTCAAAAACATATGCTATTTATATAGGTAATCTTTTTTTATTTAAAAAGTTATGATTCCACAGTCATCTACTTCTATCAACACTTAACATTTTAGATTGGTGTTCAAAAGGACATCAGAGTGGTGTAATAACAGGGGTGGGGTGGCAGGTATCTACTAGGGCTTGATATATTAGGTGGATGTTCAGAAGGCCTCCAGAAAGGTACCGTAACTAGGGTTGTCTACTTCTCACCAGCACTTTACATGTTAGGTGGATCTTCAAATAATCATAACAAGTATCTTAGAGCAATCTCTGCGCACAGGGGCATTATTGCTTCCTTTTGCCAATTGAACAATTATATTTTGTGTAAGAAGAGAAATGTAATATTTGTTTGTGGGAGAACCTCTTTAACCTTATGTTAGAGTACATTTCATACTTACAAATCCAACATCTTTTCTAATTACTTTAATAGCAGATAAACCCAGCAGGCTTGGAAATGTGAATATTATCACTCCTGTGTGCTCTCAATATTAATAAGTGAGCCAGAAATGCTTCATATTGAAAAAGGATACAAGTCTTTTGCCAAACTGAGAGTTGATAATAACTCCATTCATTGTTATTAGCTGTTGACACAGTGTGATCGATGTCATTTCTCGGCATGATCCTTGGCTCCCCTCTGCCATTTTCTTTTCTAGCTAAAGTTTCTTTCTCTCAGTTATTTTTATCCTTAATAAAGGGAATTCACATTTTATATTTGCCATGTTGCTGTCAGCTCTTAAAGAAGGAATCTCATGAAGACATATTTTTCTTAAAGCACCACTCCAGCGTTATTTTTTCTTTACTGATGGAGTGGTGCTTCTAATCCAAGCTCCCAGACCAAAGGCTGACTTCTCACATTTCCAGCAGCTTCTCCTTCTATTCCCAACCTACACAATATCCTCATCCTGCTAATACATCAATGCTCAGCTGCTGCAGTATGTGTCCTTACTACTGGACTTGCAGGGTGGCACAGAAACAGTGTTCCTCCTTGTGCCCTACATAATAATGCCACCACTGTGCCCCTTACAGAGTAATAATGCCTCCTTTGTGCCCTCTAGATGGTAAAATTACTCACTAGAAAAAATGAATGCCCTGAGCAAATGCCCTATAAAACAGTGTCTACATTTTGTCCCTTTAACAGCCACAATAGTAAGTGCTCCTTTAACAATAATGCTTTCTAAGTGCCCACTTAACAATGTCCACTAAGTTCCCCAATGTACAGCTCTTCATTACACAGATTGGGGAACTTACAACTCCTTTATACAGAGTATGATATCCCCACAGCTCCATTATACACAGTATAGTGGCACACAGCTCCTCTAAACATAGCATGATGTCCCCACTGCTTCCCCAGAATACAGTCTAATGACCCCCAAGAAGACTTGATACTATATAATGGCCTCCACAGTTGAAGCAACACTGTATAGTGGCACCCACACTTTACAAAGGCCTCCACAGTAGTCCCTACACTAGCCCTCAAACTGTATAATGGCCCCTGAAATAGCTCCTACACTGTATAATGGTCCCAACAGTAAGCCCCCAATGGTATAATGGCCCTCACATTAGCCCCCAAATTGTATAATTGCCCCTGCATTGGCCCCAAACTGCATAATGGCCAATGCCTTTGTCACCAAACTGTATAATAGCCCCCACATTATCTTTCGCAATGTATAATGGGGCCCGCCGTAGCCCCCAAACTGTATAATGGCAACTGTATTAGCCTCCAAACTGTATAATGGCCCCAACATTAGCTTCCAAGGTGAATAAAAGCACCCACATTAGCCCCTAAACTGTATATTTGCCAACACATTATCTTCTAAGCTCTATGATGGCCCAGAATTAGCCCCCAAACCTGTATTATGACCCTCACGTTAGCAACCAAACTGTATAATTGCCCCCACATTAACACCTAAGCTATATAATGAGCCCTGAATCAGCTTTCAAACTGTATAATGGCCCTCACATTATCTTCCACGCAGTATAATGTCCCCCACAAAACTGTATAATGGCTCCACACATAAGCCCCTAAACTGTATGTGTCCCCACATTATCCCCCAAACTGTATAATGGTCCTTACAATAGCCCCCAAACTGTATAATGTCCACTGCATTAGCCCCCAAACTGTAAAATGGCCATTGCATAAGCCTCCTAACTGTTTAATGCCCCCCACATTAGCCTCTAAGTTTTATACAGCCCCCCACATTATCTTCCATGCTATATAATGGCCCCAGCATTGGCTCTCACATTAGTTCTTGCACTGTATAATGGCCCCCATATTAGCTTCTATACTGTATAGTGGCCCCCAGCATTAGCTCCTGTATTATATAATAGGCCACAAATTTGTTCCAATGCTGTCTAATGGCCCACACATTAGCTCCTATAGTGTATAATGGACCCCACTTTAGCTCTTATACTGTCTAATGGCCCCCACATTAGCTCCTATAATGCAAATTGGGGACCACATTTGCTCCTTTACCGTAAATTCACCCCCCACATTAGCTTCTATACTGTATAAAGGGCCACATATTAGCTCCTATACTGTATAATGAGCCACACTTGCGCTTAGATTCTTTTTAATGGGCCACACATTAACTCCTATTACTGTATAATGGGCCCCACACTTTATAAGGAAACCCAGGGTAGTACTGTTTGTATGAGGACCCCCACTGTTTCATAGTCCACTATTGTTTATGATGCCCCCCACAAGTTTTAATCATAATATAAAAGCATCATATTTTCACCCAATCTGGATCTTAAAAGAAGTGTCACCTGTTCATGGTCTAATAAGATATTTTTCAACCTAGGCAACTCCTTTACCCTTACATAAGCACTGTTTTAACATGTTAGTTTTAATAATTTTGCATACATTTGACTTTGAGTTTTCAGCTTTTATTTCATTTTTTTGTGCCTGTTAGAATTTTTAAAATGCTGTCTGCTTTGAGCATGGTATTTTTCTGATGTCTCTATAACATTTAAAAATCCATAAAGCATGTTTTTTATGTTTTTGCTTGTTTTTTCAAGCGTTTTAAACATGGAAAAAAGTTTTGTTTGAAAAAGGCCCAAAAAGCATAAAAAAACCTAAAATATTAAAACAAGGTGAGTATATGCTTTAAATGGCACATCTGTGTCCACTGGGCAACTTCCCTGCAAGAAACTATTTCAGTAGTTCTATTTTTATTGAAAATTATTTTTTATCTTCCACAAAAGTTACTTAAGGTCATTAGAAAATGTCAAAAGCAAAAACTATGGCAACCAAAGTTAAATGTGAAAAAAGGTAAAAAAAAAATCATAACCTTACTAAACGCTATTTTTCAAATTTATTGATAGGCTATTCTTGGTATCTCTGTGCAAATATGTTTGGCATTCTTGAGATTTATGGTGTTTATCACCTGCTTTTCCATCGCTTTCCTAAGTTTAGTGTAGACAATTATTTTCAAGGGACATAAAATGAATCGCTAGAATTCTTATCTATGTTACATACTTCCTTCACCACAAGTTCAGTTCTGAGAGCCGGGCCACACGTAGTGGTCAACATATGTTTGCAGCTGGCTGAGGTGCATGCATGACGCAGCCTGTTAATGACTGTCTCAATGGTTCTCAAATGTAGAACTGATCAAAGCAAACAATATAAAGTCAACTTTTAGTCAAATTTCATGATATTTGCATGTCTCTATAAATTCAACAGTTTTTGACTGGCAAAGATAGGCAAAAAAGAAAAAAACATGCTTAGTGCCATTTCATAAACTGCTGAAGAGTTACAGATTGGGCTAATTATGGCAGAAGTGGCCTGGTGGGCTTGCCCATAATGAACTGCAGCTCTCACATCACATACAGTAGTCTGAGTAGTCTGCTCAGTCAATTAGGGAAGACTATAAAAGCCAGTGCAAAAGGTGGAGGGACATAGCTCAATTTTATGCTTTTACAGCATTTGCATAACGGTCAAAGCTCAAAGATAGAAAAAGGACAAAATTGGATTGTCTTGTACTACTGCACTAGTGTTGAACAATGTTGAAAATGGGAGTGTTAGCCAGTCTGTAAATAATAATCCAAAGTTTCAATTGAGATAGGGAAGTGCTGTAGCTGCACAGTCTGTGTGATTGAATTGTTTTTTGATGTACTGCAGTAATAGTACAGAACCTTAATAGTAGCAAATTTTATATCTTCATGCAATGCAATTGCAAACCTGAAGGGCAGTTTACTTCTCTGTGTCCTAAAACACGAATCTTGAAACTTAAAGGGAAGTTGCCGCAATTTTTATTTTAATAGTTATTGAATAATTATTGATTACATAATCAATTATTTTTAATATAAAATTAAATGTACTACTTTATTTTTTTGTTTATTACATTTTTTTTCAGCCACTCAGGGCTGCCATTTACTTTTAGAGGTGTGTAAGTGTCTGAGTGCCATTTGACTTTTTGAATGTCAAATTTGCTGGAATAATTAGCGGATGTCATGTTGCATTTGAAGAGCCCCTGTACAGTGGAAACTGACCACAAGTGACACCATTTTAGAAACTAGACCCTTCAGGCAACTTATATAGATGAGTGGTGCACACCTTGAAACCCCAGATGCTTCACAGAAGTTTATAAAGTTGAGTCATGAAAATGAAAAAAAATTGAATTTTCCCCACAAAAATGTTATACAATTTGCTGTGAAATTCCTCCTGAGTATATCAATACCCCAAATGTTGGGGGGAAACTACTGTTTGGGCACATAGCAGGGCTTGGAAGTGAAGGAGCTGCATTTGACTTTTTGAATGCAAAGTTTGCTGGAATAATTAGCAGCTCACAACTCAATAGCCTGGGAAGCTCCATGGGAATTACTCACTTCCCAGGCTATAAACATCTGCTCCCCAGCCGTTGGCTTTCCGGGCTGTTTACATGAATTGCCAGCTTTTATTCTAGCTATCTATAATATAAATATATATATATATATATATATATATATATATATATCTGTGTGTCATTGACATATATGTCATGGTTCCCAATGGCAAGGGAACGTAAAAAACACATAAGTAACGAACGAGCTCTCGGGTGATGGAAACTCGAGTTGACCATGAGCTAAATCTACCACACAACTAACAGTAGCCAGGGAGCATACCTACGGCTTCCTATATGCCACGCGCCAGCCGGAGGACTAACTATGCCTGGTAGAGGAAGAAACAGACCTGGCTTACCTCTAGGGAAATACCCCAAAAGATGATAGCAGCCCCCCACATGTAATAACGGTGAATTAAGAGGAAAAGACATACACAGTATGAAAGTAGATTTAGCAAAGAGAGGTCCACTTACTAGATAGCAGAAGGATACAAAAGAGGACTTCACGGTCAACTGAATACCCTTTCAAAAACCATCCTGAAATTACTTTAAGACTCCTGTGTCAACTCATGACACAGGAGTGGCAATTTCAGCCCGCAAGAGCTTCCAGCTACAGAGAATTATAAAAACTGCAAACTGGACAAAAGGTACAAAACAAAAGGACAAAGTCCACTTAGCTGATCAGCAGACTAGTAGCAGGAACATTCAACCGAAGGCTCTGGTTACAATGATGACCGGCAAGGAAATGACTGGAGAGCAAGGCTAAATAGGAAACTCCCAAACACTGATGGAAGCAGGTGAACAGAAGAAGCAAAGTGCAAACAAGTCACCAGTACCACCAGCAACCACCAGGGGAGCCCAAAAAGCGGATACACAACAGTACCCTCCCCTTAAGGAGGGGGCACCGAACCCTCACAAGAACCGCCAGGGCGATCTGGATGAGCCCTATGAAAGGCACGAACCAAATCCGAGGCATGAACATCAGAGGCAGTTACCCAAGAATTATCTTCCTGACCATAGCCTTTCCATTTAACCAGATATTGAAGTCTCCGTCTGGAAATACGGGAGTCCAAGATCTTCTCCACGACGTACTCCAATTCACCCTCCACCAGCACAGGAGCAGGAGGTTCAGTAGAAGGAACCACCGGTACCTCATATCTCCGCAACAACGACCGATGGAACACATTATGGATAGCGAAAGATGCCGGGAGGTCCAAAGGAAAGGAAACAGGGTTAAGAATCTCCAAAATCCTTTAAGGACCGATGAACCGAGGCTTAAATTTGGGAGAAGAAACCCTCATAGGGACAAAACGGGAAGACAGCCACACCAAGTCCCCAACGCGAAGGTGGGGACCAACACGACGACGACGGTTAGCAAACTGCTGAGTCCTCTCCTGGGACAATTCCAAATTATCCACCACTTGTCCCCAAATCCGATGCAACCGATCCACCACCGCATCCACTCCAGGACAATCCGAAGATTCAACCTGACCAGATGAAAAACGCGGATGAAACCCTGAATTGCAAAAGAAAGGAAAAACCAAAGTGGCAGAACTAGCCCGATTATTAAGAGCAAACTCCGCCAACGGCAGAAAGGCAACCCAATCATCCTGATCCGCAGACACAAAACACCTCAAATAAGTCTCCAAAGTTTGATTAGTTCGCTCCGTCTGGTGTTGTGAAATTGGATTTTGGGCTCCCCCGGTGGCCACTGGTGGAATTGAACTTGTGTGCATCATCCTCTCTGTTCACCTGTTCCCATCAGGATGTGGGAGTCGCTATTTAACCTTGCTCCTCTGTCACTTCCATGCCGGTCAACATTGTAATCAGAAGCCTTTCTGTGCATGTTCCTGCTACCAGACAACTTCCAGCTAAGTCGGACTTTTGTCCTTGTTTGTTTTTTGCATTTTGTTCCAGTTCACAGCTGCAGTTTCGTTTCTGTGTCTGGAAAGCTCTTGTGATCTGAAATTGCCACTCTGATGTTATGAGTTAATACTAGAGTCTTAAAGTAATTTCAGGATGGTGTATTGATAGGGTTTTCAGCTGACCATGAAAGTACCCTTTCTGTCTTCCTGCTATCTAGTAAGCGGACCTCGATTTTGCTAAACCTATTTTCATACTACGTTTGTCATTTTCATCTTAAATCACCGCCAATATATGTGGGGGCCTCTGTCTGCCTTTCGGGGAAATTTCTCTAGAGGTGAGCCAGGACTATATTTTCCTCTGCCAGGATTAGTTAGTCCTCCGGCCGGCGCTGGGCGTCTAGGGATAAAACGCAGGCTACGCTACCCGGCTACTGTTAGTTGTGCGGCAGGTTTAGTTCATGGTCAGTTTAAGTTTCCATCCTTCCAAGAGCTAGTTCCTATGTATGCTGGGCTATGTTCTCTTGCCATTGAGAACCATAACAGTTTGACCGGCCCACAAAGGGTTAAATTAATTGGCAGAGAAAGGAGAGAAAAAAGAAGTCTGCTGAAAAATTTTTTTTTTTTTTTTTTTTTTTTCCTTCAGTTCTGAGTGTGCTTTCAATTGAATCACTTGCAAGTCTGCCTATATTGCAGCCTTCCTCTCTCTCTCTCCTTCTAATCCTGGAATGGCTCTGTGTTCACCTGTTTAAAATGGATATTCAGAGTTTAGCTGCAGGTTTGAATAATCTCACCACGAAAGTTCAAAATTTACAAGATTTTGTTGTTCATGTTCCTATATCTGAACCTAGAATTCCTTTGCCTGAATTTTTCTCGGGGAATAGATCTTGCTTTCAAAATTTCAAAAATAATTGCAAGTTGTTTTTGTCCCTGAAATCTCGCTCTGCTGGAGATCCTGCTCAGCAGGTCAGGATTGTGATTTCCTTGCTCCGGGGCGACCCTCAAGATTGGGCTTTTGCATTGGCTCCAGGGGATCCTGCGTTGCTCAATGTGGATGCGTTTTTTCTGGCCTTGGGGTTGCTTTATGAGGAACCTCATTTAGAGCTTCAGGCGGAAAAAGCCTTGATGTCCCTATCTCAGGGGCAAGATGAAGTTGAAATATACTGCCAAAAATTCCGTAAATGGTCTGTGCTTACTCAGTGGAATGAGTGCGCCCTGGCGGCGAATTTCAGAGAGGGTCTCTCTGATGCCGTTAAGGATGTTATGGTGGGGTTCCCTGTGCCTGCGGGTCTGAATGAGTCCATGACAATGGCTATCCAGATCGATAGACGTCTGCGGGAGCGCAAACCTGTGCACCATTTGGCGGTGTCTACTGAGAAGACGCCAGAGAATATGCAATGTGATAGAATTCTGTCCAGAAGCGAACGGCAGAATTTTAGACGAAAAAATGGGTTGTGCTTTTATTGTGGTGATTCAACTCATGTTATATCAGCATGCTCTAAGCGTACTAAGAAGCTTGATAAGTCAGTTTCAATTGGCACTTTTCAGTCTAAGTTTATTCTATCTGTGACCCTGATTTGTTCTTTATCATCTATTACCGCGGATGCCTATGTCGACTCTGGCGCCGCTTTGAGTCTTATGGATTGGTCCTTTGCCAAACGCTGTGGGTATGATTTAGAGCCTCTTGAAACTCCTATACCTCTGAAGGGGATTGACTCCACCCCATTGGCTAGTAATAAACCACAATACTGGACACAAGTAACTATGCGAATTAATCCGGATCATCAGGAGATTATTCGCTTTCTTGTGCTGTATAATCTACATGATGTGTTGGTGCTTGGATTGCCATGGCTGCAATCTCATAACCCAGTCCTCGACTGGAACGCTATGTCTGTGTTAAGCTGGGGATGTAAGGGGATGCATGGGGACGTACCTTTGGTTTCCATTTCGTCATCTATTCCCTCTGAGATTCCTGAATTCTTGTCTGACTATCGTGACGTTTTTGAAGAACCTAAGCTTGGTTCATTACCTCCGCACCGGGAGTGCGATTGTGCCATAGATTTGATTCCGGGTAGTAAATACCCTAAGGGTCGTTTATTTAATCTGTCTGTGCCTGAACATGCTGCTATGCGAGAATATATAAAGGAGTCCTTGGAAAAGGGACATATTCGTCCTTCGTCATCTCCCTTAGGAGCCGGTTTTTTCTTTGTGTCTAAGAAAGATGGCTCTTTGAGGCCGTGTATTGATTATCGGCTTTTGAATAAAATCACGGTTAAATATCAATATCCGTTGCCACTGCTGACTGATTTGTTTGCTCGCATAAAGGGGGCCAAGTGGTTCTCTAAGATAGATCTCCGTGGGGCGTATAATTTGGTGCGAATTAAGCAGGGGGATGAGTGGAAAACCGCATTTAATACGCCCGAGGGCCACTTTGAGTATTTGGTGATGCCTTTTGGCCTTTCAAATGCCCCTTCAGTCTTTCAGTCCTTTATGCATGACATTTTCCGTGATTATTTGGATAAATTTATGATCGTGTATCTGGATGATATTCTGATTTTTTCGGATGACTGGGACTCTCATGTCCAGCAGGTCAGGAGGGTTTTTCAGGTTTTGCGGTCTAATTCCTTGTGTGTGAAGGGTTCTAAGTGCGTTTTTGGGGTTCAAAAGATTTCCTTCTTGGGATACATTTTTTCCCCCTCTTCCATCGAGATGGATCCTGTCAAGGTTCGGGCTATTTGTGATTGGACGCAACCCTCTTCTCTTAAGAGTCTTCAGAAATTTTTGGGCTTTGCTAACTTTTATCGTCGATTTATTGCTGGTTTTTCTGATGTTGTTAAACCATTGACTGATTTGACTAAGAAGGGTGCTGATGTTGCTGATTGGTCCCCTGCTGCTGTGGAGGCCTTTCGGGAGCTTAAGCGCCGCTTTTCTTCCGCCCCTGTGTTGCGTCAGCCTGATGTTGCTCTTCCTTTTCAGGTTGAGGTCGACGCTTCTGAAATCGGAGCTGGGGGGGATTTGTCGCAAAGAAGTTCCGACTGCTCCGTGATGAAACCTTGTGCTTTTTTTTCTCGTAAATTTTCGCCCGCCGAGCGGAATTATGATATTGGGAATCGAGAGCTTTTGGCCATGAAGTGGGCTTTTGAGGAGTGGCGTCATTGGCTTGAGGGGGCTAGACATCAGGTGGTGGTATTGACCGACCACAAAAATTTAATTTATCTTGAGTCCGCCAGACGCCTGAATCCTAGACAGGCGCGCTGGTCATTGTTTTTCTCTCGGTTTAATTTTGTGGTGTCATACCTACCGGGTTCTAAGAATGTTAAGGGGATGCCCTTTCTAGGAGTTTTGAGCCTGACTCCCCTGGTAATTCTGAACCTACAGGTATCCTTAAGGATGGAGTGATATTGTCTGCCGTTTCTCCAGACCTGCGGCGGGCCTTGCAGGATTTTCAGGTGGATAGACCTGATCGTTGCCCACCTGGTAGACTGTTTGTTCCGGATGATTGGACCAGTAAAGTCATTTCTGAGGTTCATTCTTCTGCGTTGGCAGGTCATCCTGGAATCTTTGGTACCAGGGATTTGGTGGCAAGGTCCTTCTGGTGGCCTTCCCTGTCACGAGATGTACGAGGCTTTGTGCAGTCTTGTGACGTTTGTGCTCGGGCCAAGCCTTGTTGTTCTCGGGCTAGTGGATTGTTGTTGCCCTTGCCTATCCCGAAGAGGCCTTGGACGCACATCTCGATGGATTTTATTTCGGATCTTCCTGTTTCTCAGAAGATGTCTGTCATCTGGGTGGTGTGTGACCGTTTCTCTAAGATGGTCCATTTGGTTCCCCTGCCTAAGTTGCCTTCTTCTTCCGAGTTGGTTCCTCTGTTTTTTCAAAATGTGGTTCGTTTGCATGGTATTCCGGAGAATATCATTTCTGACAGAGGAACCCAATTCGTGTCTAGATTTTGGCGGGCATTCTGTGCTAGGATGGGCATAGATTTGTCTTTCTCGTCTGCTTTCCATCCTCAGACTAATGGCCAGACCGAGCGGACGAATCAGACTTTGGAGACATATTTGAGGTGTTTTGTGTCTGCAGATCAGGATGATTGGGTTGCTTTTTTGCCTTTAGCGGAGTTTGCCCTCAATAATCGGGCCAGCTCTGCCACCTTGGTGTCTCCCTTTTTCTGTAATTCGGGGTTTCATCCTCGATTTTCTTCTGGTCAGGTGGAATCTTCGGATTGTCCTGGAGTGGATGCTGTGGTGGAGAGGTTGCATCCGATTTGGGGGCAGGTGGTGGACAATTTGAAGTTGTCCCAGGAGAAGACTCAGCTTTTTGCCAACCGCCGGCGTCGGGTTGGTCCTCGGCTTTGTGTCGGGGACTTGGTGTGGTTGTCTTCTCGTTTTGTCCCTATGAGGGTTTCTTCTCCTAAGTTTAAGCCTCGGTTCATCGGCCCGTACAAGATATTGGAGATTCTTAACCCTGTGTCCTTCCGTTTGGACCTCCCTGCATCTTTTTCTATTCATAATGTTTTTCATCGGTCATTGTTGCGCAGGTATGAGGTACCGGTTGTGCCTTCCGTTGAGCCTCCTGCTCCGGTGTTGGTTGAGGGCGAGTTGGAGTACGTTGTGGAAAAAATCTTGGACTCCCGTGTTTCCAGACGGAAACTCCAGTATCTGGTCAAATGGAAGGGATACGGTCAGGAGGATAATTCTTGGGTGACTGCCTCTGATGTTCATGCCTCCGATCTGGTCCGTGCCTTTCATAGGGCTCATCCTGATCGCCCTGGTGGTTCTGGTGAGGGTTCGGTGCCCCCTCCTTGAGGGGGGGGGTACTGTTGTGAAATTGGATTTTGGGCTCCCCCGGTGGCCACTGGTGGAATTGAACTTGTGTGCATCATCCTCTCTGTTCACCTGTTCCCATCAGGATGTGGGAGTCGCTATTTAACCTTGCTCCTCTGTCACTTCCATGCCGGTCAACATTGTAATCAGAAGCCTTTCTGTGCATGTTCCTGCTACCAGACAACTTCCAGCTAAGTCGGACTTTTGTCCTTGTTTGTTTTTTGCATTTTGTTCCAGTTCACAGCTGCAGTTTCGTTTCTGTGTCTGGAAAGCTCTTGTGATCTGAAATTGCCACTCTGATGTTATGAGTTAATACTAGAGTCTTAAAGTAATTTCAGGATGGTGTATTGATAGGGTTTTCAGCTGACCATGAAAGTACCCTTTCTGTCTTCCTGCTATCTAGTAAGCGGACCTCGATTTTGCTAAACCTATTTTCATACTACGTTTGTCATTTTCATCTTAAATCACCGCCAATATATGTGGGGGCCTCTGTCTGCCTTTCGGGGAAATTTCTCTAGAGGTGAGCCAGGACTATATTTTCCTCTGCCAGGATTAGTTAGTCCTCCGGCCGGCGCTGGGCGTCTAGGGATAAAACGCAGGCTACGCTACCCGGCTACTGTTAGTTGTGCGGCAGGTTTAGTTCATGGTCAGTTTAAGTTTCCATCCTTCCAAGAGCTAGTTCCTATGTATGCTGGGCTATGTTCTCTTGCCATTGAGAACCATAACAGTCTGGCCATTGGTCTGAGGATGGAATGCAGACGAAAAGGACAAATCAATGCCCAACCTGGCACAGACTGCCCGCCAAAATCTAGACACGAACTGGGTACCCCTGTCAGAAACGATGTTTTCCGGAATACCATGCAAGCGAACCACATTTTGAAAAAACAGAGGGACCAACTCAGATGAGGAAGGCAACTTAGGCAATGGCACCAAATGAACCATTTTAGAAAAACGGTCACACACCACCCAGATGACAGACATCTTCTGAGAAACAGGGAGATCCAAGATAAAGTCCATAGAGATGTGCGTCCAAGGCCTCTTCGGAATAGGCAAGGGCAACAACAACCCACTAGCCCTAGAACAACAAGGCTTGGCCCGAGCACACACATCGCAAGACTGCACAAAAACACGCACATCTCGAGACAGGGAAGGCCACCAGAAGGATCTAGCCACCAAATCTCTGGTGCCAAAAATTCCCGGATGACCTGCCAGAGTAGAAGAATGAACTTCCGAGATGACTCTAGTGGTCCACTCGTCAGGAACAAACAGTCTACCAGACGGACAACGATCAGGTCTATCCGCCTGAAATTCTTGCAAAGCACGTCGCAAATCTGGAGAGACAGCAGACAAAACCACTCCATCCTTAAGGACACCAGCAGGTTCAGAATTCCCAGGAGAGTCAGGCTCAAAACTCCTAGAAAGAGCATCTGCTTTCACATTCCTAGAACCCGGTAAGTACGAGACCACAAAATTAAACCGGGAAAAGAACAACGACCAACGTGCCTGTCTAGGATTCAGGCGCCTGGCAGACTCCAAATAAATTAAATTCTTGTGATCAGTCAAAACTACCACCTGATGTCTGGCACCCTCAAGCCAATGACACCACTCCTCAAATGCCCACTTCATGGCCAAAAGCTCCCGATTACCAACATCATAGTTTCGCTCGGCGGCCGAAAATTTTCGCGAAAAGAACGCACAAGGTCTCATCACTAGTGTTGAGCATTCCGATACCGCAAGTATCGGGTATCGGCCGATACTTGCGGTATCGGAATTCCGATACCGGTATTCCGATACTTGCCGCGTATCGGATACCGGAATCGGAAGTTCCAAGATTCAAAATTCAGAAATTCAGCCAATGAGAATGATTCCAAGTGTGGGCACATCCTGTTTAGCATGGAGGGCATGAAACTACTGGCAAGGCTGTGATTGGCTGCTGAAATGATGTCATGATGCAGTTTAAAAGTCGCTGGCGCCATTTTCCGATCACTCTGCTGTGAATTCAGTTAGTGACAGGACGCTGTTTGCTGACTGAGGGACAGTTTAGAGATAGCGATTTGCTTCTTTGTGCTTTCCAAAGGCTAATTTAGCAACCGCTGTGTTCACCTACTATTCACCTTGCTTTTGCCTTGTAGCGCTGTTTTCACAGCGATCTGCAAGGTCTGTGTGTGTGTGTGTGAGTGCAGCCCACTCTCTAGTCTGAGTGCAGCCACATAGGCCATCCATAGCTGGTTGTATTCAGTTCAGGGAGGGTGGTTCATTGCCTCATACTGTTCTTTTTTTTTTTTTTTTTCAAGTAGTGTAGTCTGCTGCTAATTTATTCAAAAAAATCCTATTAGTGTCTTTCCACCCGTCTCCAGCTAATTTGTGGAAAAACACTACATAGGATAAAGTAGAGGAGGGTTTTTGGGCCTTGCAGCGCCGTTTACGGCTGTCTGCACGGTCTCCGTGTGACTGCAGCTCGCCCTGTAGTCTGTGAGCAGCCGTAGCCTGGTTGTCTGCAGCTCAGGGTTGTTCACTGCGTCATACCGCCAAATCAATTTTAATTTTTTTTCAAGTAGTGTAGTCTGCTGCTAATTAATTCAAAAAAATCCTATTAGTGTCTTTCCACCCGTCTCCAGCTAATTTGTGGAAAAACACTACATAGGATAAAGTAGAGGAGGGTTTTTGGGCCTTGCAGCGCCGTTTACGGCTGTCTGCACGGTCTCCGTGTGACTGCAGCTCGCCCTGTAGTCTGTGAGCAGCCGTAGCCTGGTTGTCTGCAGCTCAGGGTTGTTCACTGCGTCATACCGCCAAATCAATTTTAATTTTTTTTCAAGTAGTGTAGTCTGCTGCTAATTAATTTAAAAAAATCCTATTAGTGTCTTTCCACCCGTCTCCAGCTAATTTGTGGAAAAACACTACATAGGATAAAGTAGAGGAGGGTTTTTGGGCCTTGCAGCGCCGTTTACGGCTGTCTGCACGGTCTCCGTGTGACTGCAGCTCGCCCTGTAGTCTGTGAGCAGCCGTAGCCTGGTTGTCTGCAGCTCAGGGTTGTTCACTGCGTCATACCGCCAAATCAATTTTAATTTTTTTTCAAGTAGTGTAGTCTGCTGCTAATTAATTCAAAAAAATCCTATTAGTGTCTTTCCACCCGTCTCCAGCTAATTTGTGGAAAAACACTACATAGGATAAAGTAGAGGAGGGTTTTTGGGCCTTGCAGCGCCGTTTACGGCTGTCTGCACGGTCTCCGTGTGACTGCAGCTCGCCCTGTAGTCTGTGAGCAGCCGTAGCCTGGTTGTCTGCAGCTCAGGGTTGTTCACTGCGTCATACCGCCAAATCAATTTTAATTTTTTTTCAAGTAGTGTAGTCTGCTGCTAATTAATTCAAAAAAATCCTATTAGTGTCTTTCCACCCGTCTCCAGCTAATTTGTGGAAAAACACTACATAGGATAAAGTAGAGGAGGGTTTTTGGGCCTTGCAGCGCCGTTTACGGCTGTCTGCACGGTCTCCGTGTGACTGCAGCTCGCCCTGTAGTCTGTGAGCAGCCGTAGCCTGGTTGTCTGCAGCTCAGGGTTGTTCACTGCGTCATACCGCCAAATCAATTTTAATTTTTTTTCAAGTAGTGTAGTCTGCTGCTAATTAATTTAAAAAAATCCTATTAGTGTCTTTCCACCCGTCTCCAGCTAATTTGTGGAAAAACACTACATAGGATAAAGTAGAGGAGGGTTTTTGGGCCTTGCAGCGCCGTTTACGGCTGTCTGCACGGTCTCCGTGTGACTGCAGCTCGCCCTGTAGTCTGTGAGCAGCCGTAGCCTGGTTGTCTGCAGCTCAGGGTTGTTCACTGCGTCATACCGCCAAATCAATTTTAATTTTTTTTCAAGTAGTGTAGTCTGCTGCTAATTAATTTAAAAAAATCCTATTAGTGTCTTTCCACCCGTCTCCAGCTAATTTGTGGAAAAACACTACATAGGATAAAGTAGAGGAGGGTTTTTGGGCCTTGCAGCGCCGTTTACGGCTGTCTGCACGGTCTCCGTGTGACTGCAGCTCGCCCTGTAGTCTGTGAGCAGCCGTAGCCTGGTTGTCTGCAGCTCAGGGTTGTTCACTGCGTCATACCGCCAAATCAATTTTAATTTTTTTTCAAGTAGTGTAGTCTGCTGCTAATTAATTTAAAAAAATCCTATTAGTGTCTTTCCACCCGTCTCCAGCTAATTTGTGGAAAAACACTACATAGGATAAAGTAGAGGAGGGTTTTTGGGCCTTGCAGCGCCGTTTACGGCTGTCTGCACGGTCTCCGTGTGACTGCAGCTCGCCCTGTAGTCTGTGAGCAGCCGTAGCCTGGTTGTCTGCAGCTCAGGGTTGTTCACTGCGTCATACCGCCAAATCAATTTTAATTTTTTTTCAAGTAGTGTAGTCTGCTGCTAATTAATTTAAAAAAATCCTATTAGTGTCTTTCCACCCGTCTCCAGCTAATTTGTGGAAAAACACTACATAGGATAAAGTAGAGGAGGGTTTTTGGGCCTTGCAGCGCCGTTTACGGCTGTCTGCACGGTCTCCGTGTGACTGCAGCTCGCCCTGTAGTCTGTGAGCAGCCGTAGCCTGGTTGTCTGCAGCTCAGGGTTGTTCACTGCGTCATACCGCCAAATCAATTTTAATTTTTTTTCAAGTAGTGTAGTCTGCTGCTAATTAATTTAAAAAAATCCTATTAGTGTCTTTCCACCCGTCTCCAGCTAATTTGTGGAAAAACACTACATAGGATAAAGTAGAGGAGGGTTTTTGGGCCTTGCAGCGCCGTTTACGGCTGTCTGCACGGTCTCCGTGTGACTGCAGCTCGCCCTGTAGTCTGTGAGCAGCCGTAGCCTGGTTGTCTGCAGCTCAGGGTTGTTCACTGCGTCATACCGCCAAATCAATTTTAATTTTTTTTCAAGTAGTGTAGTCTGCTGCTAATTAATTTAAAAACATCCTATTAGTGTCTTTCCACCCGTCTCCAGCTAATTTGTGGAAAAACACTACATAGGATAAAGTAGAGGAGGGTTTTTGGGCCTTGCAGCGCTGTTTACGGCTGTCTGCACGGTCTCTGTGTGACTGCAGCTCTATCTGTTGTCAGTTCAGCCCCCAAAAAAGAAATAAATAATAAAGTTCACCAAACACACCAGTTACACCACTTTACATTTGTGTAGGCCACATTAGCTCATATTAAAGTCTAGTCCACACTTTAGAAAATTAGTGTTTCTTATACCTGTTAGGAGGAGTTGCTCAGGAATAAGCACACAAAGCCGTTAGTACTTTTCTGCTTATCTTTATCAGTCAACCAAGATGAAGAAGGCAGTGAGTAAGGCACGTGGGTGTGGGCGCGGAGCAGGGAGGGGACGTGGGGATTCTGTGCCTGCTGCGGGCACCGGTGACTCATCAGCACCCACTTTCACCAGGCAACAGTCGTTCATGCGCAGCTTTGTGTCAGAGCGCCGTACACCGCTGCTGCGTGAAGACCAAATTGAAGCCGTTGTCGGATGGATGGCAGCTAATGCATCAACTTCCATTAGTGCCACATCCTCTCAGACACAGAGCACTGGAGAGCAGCCATCTGTCTCTTCACCACCTGCCAAATTGCCCAGGCAGACAGAGAGCCCAGGACAGGAGCCGTCTCTACTTCTGTTCTCTGAATCTCTTGGCTTGGAAACAGGGGGCCAGCCAAGCAGCATTGGAGAAATGGAAGAAGAGGCAGGGTGCAGTGATGCCCAACAGCTTTTTCTGTCTTCCTCTGAAGAGGCGGGTGGGCCAGTGGCTCCGGTCACCACATCGCAGGCCGCATCAGCTGATGATGACACTCAGGTGCCACTTACTGGTGCGTGCTCTGCTGCTGAGACTACCCAGGAGGAGCAGTTGGGGGCAGAGGGTAGTGTAGATGATGAGGTCCTCGACCCATCTTGGCGTGAGGGACAGGAAGGTGGTGGGAGCAGCTCTGAGGAAGAGATTCCCCGTACGGCCCAAAGAGGGAGAGGGAGGGGGAAGACTGCGGATCCTGCAGCCTCCGCTTTGGCACCCGTTAGGAGCATGTCTCTTCCAAAAGCCAAAAAGGGCGCTCCCAAGACTTGCAGTGCCTGGTCCTTTTTTGACACAGTTGCAGATGACATTTGCTATGTCAGATGCAACGTGTGTCATCAAAAAGTCAAAAGAGGTCGAAATGTCAGCAGCCTCAATACCTCCAACATGTGGAAACATGTGCGCACCAGGCACCCGGCGTTGTTAGAAAAACACACTGAAGAGGTAGGCCAACCAACAGCGGCAGCTACCACCTCTTCAGCTCGTGTTGCCTCTTCCTCTAGCTCACACGCAGCTGGTTCGGCTTCCTCCCAGGATCGCCGTGGAAGAACCTCTGGCCCTGTTGTCCAGAGACCCGCTGTAATTCCACCCGCAGCACCACTTTCCCAGTCATCCACACACTCCCAGCCCAGTCTACAGCCATCGGTAGTACAGGCATGGGAGAAAAGGCGGCCTTTCTCGTCAAACCACCCACGAGCACAGGCTCTGACTGCAGGCATTGCCAAACTTCTGTCACTGGAAATGCTGTCATTCAGGCTGGTGGAGACTGACAGCTTCCGTGACTTGATGTCATTGGCAGTCCCACAGTACAATGTGCCCAGCCGCTTTTACTTCAGCAGGCAAGCCGTCCCTGCCCTGCACAAGCATGTGGAGGGACACATAAAACACGCGCTACTGAACGCCGTCAGTAGCAAGGTCCACCTCACCACCGATGCGTGGACCAGTCAACATGGACAGGGGCGATACCTTTCCCTCACTGCCCATTGGGTTAATGTCATTGAGCCGGGTACAGACCGTGCGAGTGGCGCAGGACGTGTCCTGCCCACTCCAAGGATTGCAGGAATCCATTCTGTACGCATTGACTCCTCCTCTTACACCAGTTCCTCAGAATCATCGCTGCAGGAGCCGTCACAGTCCACCTCCACATGGACCCGTGATGAACGTGTACCTGTTACGACCGACATGAGCACAGCCGTGGCCAAACGTCAACAGGCCGTGTTGAAATTAATTTTTTTGGGGAATCGTAGCCACACAGCGCAGGAGCTCTGGAATGCCATCAAGCAGGAGAGCGATGTGTGGTTTGTGCCAGCGAATCTCCAGCCAGGCATGGTAGTGTGTGATAATGGCCGAAATCTGGTGGCAGCTCTGGGCCTCGGCAACCTCACTCACATCCCATGTCTGGCACATGTGCTCAATTTGGTCGTGCAGAGCTTTTTGAGGGACTATCCGGATCTTGATGCACTGCTGCACAAGGTCCGCCTAGAGTGTGCTCACTTGCGGCGTTCCAGCACGGCAAAAGCGCGCATTGCGGCTCTGCAGCGCCGACACCGCCTGCCGGAACATCGCATCATATGTGACCTACCTACCAGGTGGAATTCCACGTTACATATGTTGGAGCGGTTGTGTGAGCAGCAGCAAGCTGTAATGGAGTACCAGCTGCTTCAGGCGCAAAGAAGTCGCACTCAGCGCCGTACAGACTTCACAACCACAGAGTGGGCCACTATGAATGACGTCTGCCAGGTTTTGCGTCCCTTTGATTATTCCACGTGGATGGTGAGTGCAGATGATGCACTAGTCAGCATGACTGTCCCCCTTATCTGCCTGCTTGAAAAATCACTGCAAGCGCTAAGGGATGATGTTGTGGAAGAGGTGGAGGATGAGGATTCACCATTTCCATCATCTTCTGGACAGTCAGCGCCACGTGGTTCCTCACAAACGCTTAGGCAGGGGACAGTTTGTGAGGAGGATGAGGAGGAGTCAATGGAGGAGGAAGACGTCCGTCCAGAGGAGGGAGTTACCGAATTGTCCAGTACTCAGTGTGTACAGCGAGGGTGGGGTGATGACGAGCGGGCAGAGATCACGCCTCCAGCAGGGGACAGCGTTTCTTGGGCAGTTGGCAGTCTGCAGCACATGGTGGATTACATGCTGCAGTGCCTGAGAAACGACCGCCGCATCGCCCACATTCTCAACATGTCTGATTATTGGGTGTTCACCCTCCTCGATCCTCGCTACCGGGACAACGTAGAAAGCCTCATCACACCGTTGAACCGGGAGCGAAAAATGCGGGAGTACCAAGACACACTGGTCAATTCCATCATCTTCTCCATTCCAACTGAGAGAAGTGCTGCTAGTGCATTCCAAAGCAGCTCAGTGCGTCCAGGCAGTGGTGGAGGCTCTGCACAAAGAGGGAGCAGAAGCAGTGCCTCTGCCCAAGGCAAGACCAGTATGGCCCAACTGTGGCACAGTTTTCTGTGCCCCCCACAAAAGTCTACACCATCACAGACGGCTCCAGTCAGCAGGAGGCAACGGTTCCGTCAGATGGTGACAGACTACATGTCTTGCCCTCTTGCTGTACTCCCAGACGGCTCTTCCCCTTTCAAGTTTTGGGTCTCAAAGCTGGATACATGGCCAGAGCTAAGCCAGTATGCATTGGAGGTGCTGTCTTGCCCTGCGGCCAGTGTATTATCGGAACGTGTCTTTAGTGCTGCAGGTGGTGTACTAACTGACCGTCGCATGCGACTATCCTCCGATAACGTTGACCGGCTTACTTTCCTGAAAATGAACAAGGCCTGGATCTCGCAGGAATTTGCCACTCCTCCTCCTGATTAAATAATTAGGTCACTGTATACGTTATCCAGGTCTCCTGTTGTGTTCATCTTTCTACCACCTGAACTTAAATTCCTGTGCTCCAACACCGCCAGTTGAGGCTCAGAAGTGCCGTCTGCACAGTCAAAACATACGACCCAGTGTTATTGGGTTTCAGTAACGTCAGCTGATCCCCAGCTGTGTAGCCGGCAATGTGTCATGCGACCGCCACGCTGACACAACAACTGAAATGTAAGGGAATCTGTCCCCCCCCCCCCCAAGGCGTTTGTTACTGAAAGAGCCACCTTGTGCAGCAGTAATGCTGCACAAGGAAAAGGTAGCTATTTTTGTTTAGCTCCTTGCACACGCAGAACTTAACACTTATAAAATGTGTCCCCTGCAACCGTAAAACCGTCCCGGAGGTGGGACTTTCCTTCGTAATGTGACGCAGCACAGCCGTCATTCCTACCCCCACGGCGCCGCGCACCGGCTCCTCAGCGTTGTTTTATTCCGCCCCGGAGCCTGCGCTGTTATGTTATCCCGTGGCCAGGCACACTTAGCGCTGCCCGTCTTCTGGCATCATTTGGTGTCAGGATGGCTGCGCCTGTGCGGCCGCGCTGGCAGAGAGCCCGCCTCGCAGTGTCTTCTGATTTAATCCCACTGGGGGCCTGGGATCCATGGACATGCGCAGTGCATATCTGAACCTCCACCTCTCACTCATTTCCCTATGGCTTCTTCAGACTGTTCGGTGTCAGCTGGTCTCTAATAGCATGCCACGGCCGTGACACCGCACAGTCTTAAGAAGCCGTAGGGAGGGGAGTGAGAGGCGAGGATATGCACTGCGCATGGCCATGGATCCCAGGCCCCCAGTGGGATTAAATCAGAAGACACTGCGAGGCGGGCTCTCTGCCAGCGCGGCCGCACAGGCGCAGCCAGCCTGACACCAAATGATGTCAGAAGATGGGCAGCGCTAAGTGTGCCTGGCCACGGGATAACATAACAGCGCAGGCTCCGGGACGGAATAAAACAACGCTGAGGAGCCGGTGCGCGGCGCCGGGGGGGTAGGAATGACGGCTGTGCTGCGTCACATTACGAAGGAAAGTCCCACCTCCGGGACGGTTTTACGGTTGCAGGGGACACATTTTATAAGTGTTTAGTTCTGCGTGTGCAAGGAGCATGATGAAAAGAGCCACCTTTTCCTTTTGCATCTTTTGTGCTGCACAAGCTGGCTCTTTCAGCTACAAACGCCTTGGGGGGGGGGTTAAAGGTTCCCTTTCGACTTTCTCAGGCTTCGGCCTACATTGTGTTCCTCTGCTTTTCCACCTGTCCCTGGGCTCCAACACCGCCAGTTGCCGTCCAGAAGTGCTGTACGCACAGTCAACAGTCCCTCCTCTGTTATTGGGGTTCAGTAACGTCAGCTGTTCCCCTGCTGTGTGTGTGGCAATCCCTCCTACCTCCTCCAACCTCCTCCTCCTCCTCCACCTGTCCCTGGGCTCCAACACCGCCAGTTGCCGTCCAGAAGTGCTGTACGCACAGTCAACAGTCCCTCCTCTGTTATTGGGGTTCAGTAACGTCAGCTGTTCCCCTGCTGTGTGTGTGGCAATCCCTCCTACCTCCTCCAACCTCCTCCAACCTCCTCCTCCTCCTCCACCTGTCCCTGGGCTCCAACACCGCCAGTTGCCGTCCAGAAGTGCTGTACGCACAGTCAACAGTCCCTCCTCTGTTATTGGGGTTCAGTAACGTCAGCTGTTCCCCTGCTGTGTGTGTGGCAATCCCTCCTACCTCCTCCAACCTCCTCCTCCTCCTCCACCTGTCCCTGGGCTCCAACACCGCCAGTTGCCGTCCAGAAGTGCTGTACGCACAGTCAACAGTCCCTCCTCTGTTATTGGGGTTCAGTAACGTCAGCTGTTCCCCTGCTGTGTGTGTGGCAATCCCTCCTACCTCCTCCAACCTCCTCCTCCTCCTACACCTGTCCCTGGGCTCCAACACCGCCAGTTGCCGTCCAGAAGTGCTGTACGCACAGTCAACAGTCCCTCCTCTGTTATTGGGGTTCAGTAACGTCAGCTGTTCCCCTGCTGTGTGTGTGGCAATCCCTCCTACCTCCTCCAACCTCCTCCTCCTCCTCCACCTGTCCCTGGGCTCCAACACCGCCAGTTGCCGTCCAGAAGTGCTGTACGCACAGTCAACAGTCCCTCCTCTGTTATTGGGGTTCAGTAACGTCAGCTGTTCCCCTGCTGTGTGTGTGGCAATCCCTCCTACCTCCTCCAACCTCCTCCTCCTCCTCCACCTGTCCCTGGGCTCCAACACCGCCAGTTGCCGTCCAGAAGTGCTGTACGCACAGTCAACAGTCCCTCCTCTGTTATTGGGGTTCAGTAACGTCAGCTGTTCCCCTGCTGTGTGTGTGGCAATCCCTCCTACCTCCTCCAACCTCCTCCAACCTCCTCCTCCTCCACCTGTCCCTGGGCTCCAACACCGCCAGTTGCCGTCCAGAAGTGCTGTACGCACAGTCAACAGTCCCTCCTCTGTTATTGGGGTTCAGTAACGTCAGCTGTTCCCCTGCTGTGTGTGTGGCAATCCCTCCTACCTCCTCCAACCTCCTCCTCCTCCTCCACCTGTCCCTGGGCTCCAACACCGCCAGTTGCCGTCCAGAAGTGCTGTACGCACAGAGCCAAACACCTCGCCAATGTGTTAGTGGGGTTCAGCACCGCCAGCTGTTCCCCTGCTGTGTATACGGCAACGTGTACTGCGACCGCCACGCAGTCACAACAAGTTTACTTTAAGGGAACCTGTCCCCCCCCCCCCAGGCGTTTGTTACTGAAGGAGCCACCTTGTGCAGCAGTAATGATGCAAAGGGAAAAAGTGCCTCTTTTCGTGGTGCTCCTTGCACATGCGGAACCTAACAGTTATGAAATGTGTCCCCTCACAGCGTAAAACCGTCCGGTAGGTGGAACTTTCCTTTGTCGTGTGACGCAGCACAGCCATCATTTTTACCCCCTTGGTGCCGTGCGCCGCCTCCTCAGCGTTGTTTGAATCTGTCCCGGAGCCTGCGCTGTTAGGTTAGCCCTTGGCCATGCACACATGTTGCGGTGCCCGTCTTCTGACATCATTTGGTGTCAGGCTGGCTGCGCCTGTGCGGGTGCGCTGGCCGAGATCCCGCCTCGCAGTGTCGTCTAATGTAATCCCACCGCGGGCCTGTGATCCGTGCCCGTGCGCAGTGCATATCCTCGCCTCTCACTCCCCTCCCTACGGCTTCTTCAGACTGTGCGATGTCAGCTGGTCCCTAATAGCATGCCACGGCCGTGACACCGCACAGTCTGAAAAAGCCGTAGGGAGGGGAGTGAGAGGCGAGGATATGCACTGCGCACGGGCACGGATCACAGGCCCGCGGTGGGATTACATTAGACGACACTGCGAGGCGGGATCTCGGCCAGCGCACCCGCACAGGCGCAGCCAGCCTGACACCAAATGATGTCAGAAGACGGGCACCGCAACATGTGTGCATGGCCAAGGGCTAACCTAACAGCGCAGGCTCCGGGACAGATTCAAACAACGCTGAGGAGGCGGCGCACGGCGCCAAGGGGGTAAAAATGATGGCTGTGCTGCGTCACACGACAAAGGAAAGTTCCACCTACCGGACGGTTTTACGCTGTGAGGGGACACATTTCATAACTGTTAGGTTCCGCATGTGCAAGGACCATAATTAAAAGAGCTAAGTTTACCTTTTCCAGCATTAGTGCTGTACACAATGGCTCTTTCAGCTACAAACGCCTGGGGGGGGGGTTAAAGGTTTCCTTTCAACTTGCTCGAGTGCAGGCTTCGGCCTACACTCCGCTCCCCCTGCTCCTCCTGCTGACCCTGGGCTCTAACACCGCCAGTTGGGGCCCGGTACTGCTAGCTGCACAGAGAAAAACACCAGCCAATGTGTCAGTGGGGTTCAGCACCGCCAGCTGTTCCCCTGCTGTGCAGCCGGCATCGTGTCCTGCAACTGCCACGCAGGCACAACAGACCCAAAAGCTGCCGCCAGTGCAGGCTTCGGCCTACACTCTGCTCCATCTCCTCCTCCTGCTGACCCCGGGCTCCAACACCGCCAGTTGGGGCCCGGTACTGCTAGCTGCACAGAGAAAAACACCAGCCAATGTGTCAGTGGGGTTCAGCACCGCCAGCTGTTCCCCTGCTGTGCAGCCGGCATCGTGTCCTGCAAAAGCCACGCAGACACAAGAACTGAAATTGAAGGGAACCTGTCCCCCCTCCCCCAGGCGTTTTTACGTTATCCAGCCACCTTGTACAGCGGTAATGCTGCATGTGTGCAAGGTGGCTCAGAAACGTATTCTCCTCGCACATGTGGAACTGAAAACACGTCTGCAATGTGTCCTCTGTGTGACCATTTAACCGTCCCGGTGGTGTGACTTTCCTTTGTAATGACACGCTGCAACCCCCTTGGTAGCGCTGCCCGTCTTCTGGCATCATTGTTTGGCTGGCTGCGCCTCTGCGGCCGCCCTGACCCACACAACGCCCCTCGGTGTCTTATTTATTGGGACTGCGAGGGTGTGATTGATGGGCAGGATCAGTGCATCAGTTCGCCTGTCCCTCCTCTCCTTCCGCCTTCTTCGGACTGTGCGGCTTCATGGCCGTGGCATGCGATAAGGGATCAGATGACGCCGCACAGTCTGAAGCGGGTGTAAGGACCCGAGTGTGAGAGGCCAACATATGTGCTGCGCCAGGCCCTGAATCCCAGCCCCGCAGTGTTTTTACAATGTTAAGACACTGCGGGGCTGGGATTCATGGTCATCGCGAACCGCACCGGCCGACATTAAATGATGTCAGAAGATGGGCAGCGCTAACAGCGCTAGGCCAGGGGATAACACGACAGCGCAGACTCCTGTACAGCAAATAACAACGCTCAGGAGGCTGCACCCAGCACCAAGGTGGGATTCTTGACATCTGTGCTGCGTCTCATTACAAAGGGAACTCGCGCCTCCAACACAGTTTGACTGTATAAAGGGCTAAATGTTATACGTGTTTCATTCAGCGTGTGCAAGGAGCGAAATTAAAAGAGCAACCTTTGACTTGTGCAGCACTACTGCTGCATAAGCTGTGGCTCTTCTACTTTCTAACCCCTGAGGGGGGGTTAAAGGTTACCTTTGAAATTGGTTCAAGTAGGCTTCGGCCTACACTCTGCTCCCCCTGCAGAGCCCGGGCTCCAACACCGCTAGTTGCTGTCCGGAAGTGCTGGCTGCACAGAGCCAAACACCTCGCCAATGTGTCAGTGGGGTCCAGCACCGCCAGCTGTTCCCCTGCTGTGTAGCCGGCAACGTGTCCTGCGACCGCCACGCAGACACAACAGACCCAAAGCTGCCGCCAGTGCAGGCTTCGGCCTACACTCCCCTCCCCCTGCTCCTGCTCCTCCTCCTCCTGCTGACCCTGGGCTCTAACAAACCGCCAGTTGGGGCCCAGATGTGCTAGCTGCACAGAGAAAAACACCAGCCAATGTGTCAGTGGGGTCCAGCACCGCCAGCTGTTCCCCTGCTGTGCAGCCGGCAACGTGTCCTGCAAAAGCCACGCAGACACAAGAACTGAAATTGAAGGGAACCTGTCCCCCCTCCCCCAGGCGTTTTTACGTTATCCAGCCACCTTGTACAGCGGTAATGCTGCATGTGTGCAAGGTGGCTCAGAAACGTATTCTCCTCGCACATGTGGAACTGAAAACACGTCTGCAATGTGTCCTCTGTGTGACCATTTAACCGTCCCGGTGGTGTGACTTTCCTTTGTAATGACACGCTGCAACCCCCTTGGTAGCGCTGCCCGTCTTCTGGCATCATTGTTTGGCTGGCTGCGCCTCTGCGGCCGCCCTGACCCACACAACGCCCCTCGGTGTCTTATTTATTGGGACTGCGAGGGTGTGATTGATGGGCAGGATCAGTGCATCAGTTCGCCTGTCCCTCCTCTCCTTCCGCCTTCTTCGGACTGTGCGGCTTCATGGCCGTGGCATGCGATAAGGGATCAGATGACGCCGCACAGTCTGAAGCGGGTGTAAGGACCCGAGTGTGAGAGGCCAACATATGTGCTGCGCCAGGCCCTGAATCCCAGCCCCGCAGTGTTTTTACAATGTTAAGACACTGCGGGGCTGGGATTCATGGTCATCGCGAACCGCACCGGCCGACATTAAATGATGTCAGAAGATGGGCAGCGCTAACAGCGCTAGGCCAGGGGATAACACGACAGCGCAGACTCCTGTACAGCAAATAACAACGCTCAGGAGGCTGCACCCAGCACCAAGGTGGGATTCTTGACATCTGTGCTGCGTCTCATTACAAAGGGAACTCGCGCCTCCAACACAGTTTGACTGTATAAAGGGCTAAATGTTATACGTGTTTCATTCAGCGTGTGCAAGGAGCGAAATTAAAAGAGCAACCTTTGACTTGTGCAGCACTACTGCTGCATAAGCTGTGGCTCTTCTACTTTCTAACCCCTGAGGGGGGGTTAAAGGTTACCTTTGAAATTGGTTCAAGTAGGCTTCGGCCTACACTCTGCTCCCCCTGCAGAGCCCGGGCTCCAACACCGCTAGTTGCTGTCCGGAAGTGCTGGCTGCACAGAGCCAAACACCTCGCCAATGTGTCAGTGGGGTCCAGCACCGCCAGCTGTTCCCCTGCTGTGTAGCCGGCAACGTGTCCTGCGACCGCCACGCAGACACAACAGACCCAAAGCTGCCGCCAGTGCAGGCTTCGGCCTACACTCCCCTCCCCCTGCTCCTGCTCCTCCTCCTCCTGCTGACCCTGGGCTCTAACAAACCGCCAGTTGGGGCCCAGATGTGCTAGCTGCACAGAGAAAAACACCAGCCAATGTGTCAGTGGGGTCCAGCACCGCCAGCTGTTCCCCTGCTGTGCAGCCAGCAATGTGTCCTGCAAAAGCCATGCAGACACAAGAACTGAAATTGAAGGGAACCTGTCCCCCCTCCCCCAGGCGTTTTTACGTTATCCAGCCACCTTGTACAGCGGTAATGCTGCATGTGTGCAAGGTGGCTCAGAAACGTATTCTCCTCGCACATGTGGAACTGAAAACACGTCTGCAATGTGTCCTCTGTGTGACCATTTAACCGTCCCGGTGGTGTGACTTTCCTTTGTAATGACACGCTGCAACCCCCTTGGTAGCGCTGCCCGTCTTCTGGCATCATTGTTTGGCTGGCTGCGCCTCTGCGGCCGCCCTGACCCACACAACGCCCCTCGGTGTCTTATTTATTGGGACTGCGAGGGTGTGATTGATGGGCAGGATCAGTGCATCAGTTCGCCTGTCCCTCCTCTCCTTCCGCCTTCTTCGGACTGTGCGGCTTCATGGCCGTGGCATGCGATAAGGGATCAGATGACGCCGCACAGTCTGAAGCGGGTGTAAGGACCCGAGTGTGAGAGGCCAACATATGTGCTGCGCCAGGCCCTGAATCCCAGCCCCGCAGTGTTTTTACAATGTTAAGACACTGCGGGGCTGGGATTCATGGTCATCGCGAACCGCACCGGCCGACATTAAATGATGTCAGAAGATGGGCAGCGCTAACAGCGCTAGGCCAGGGGATAACACGACAGCGCAGACTCCTGTACAGCAAATAACAACGCTCAGGAGGCTGCACCCAGCACCAAGGTGGGATTCTTGACATCTGTGCTGCGTCTCATTACAAAGGGAACTCGCGCCTCCAACACAGTTTGACTGTATAAAGGGCTAAATGTTATACGTGTTTCATTCAGCGTGTGCAAGGAGCGAAATTAAAAGAGCAACCTTTGACTTGTGCAGCACTACTGCTGCATAAGCTGTGGCTCTTCTACTTTCTAACCCCTGAGGGGGGGTTAAAGGTTACCTTTGAAATTGGTTCAAGTAGGCTTCGGCCTACACTCTGCTCCCCCTGCAGAGCCCGGGCTCCAACACCGCTAGTTGCTGTCCGGAAGTGCTGGCTGCACAGAGCCAAACACCTCGCCAATGTGTCAGTGGGGTCCAGCACCGCCAGCTGTTCCCCTGCTGTGTAGCCGGCAACGTGTCCTGCGACCGCCACGCAGACACAACAGACCCAAAGCTGCCGCCAGTGCAGGCTTCGGCCTACACTCCCCTCCCCCTGCTCCTGCTCCTCCTCCTCCTGCTGACCCTGGGCTCTAACAAACCGCCAGTTGGGGCCCAGATGTGCTAGCTGCACAGAGAAAAACACCAGCCAATGTGTCAGTGGGGTCCAGCACCGCCAGCTGTTCCCCTGCTGTGCAGCCGGCAACGTGTCCTGCAAAAGCCACGCAGACACTTGCTCTTGGACCTTCTGCTCCCCATCCTGGTTCCAGTACCGTCAGCTGGTTCCGGGCAGAGCCTTTGGCTTAGGTGCCTCCCTTTGGTATCCGAGTTCCACCAACGTCAGGTGGTCCTTGGTAGTGCTTTCAGGCACGGGTACCTCCTGCTTAGTAACCGGGTTCCAGTAACGTCAGCTGGTCCTCGGTAGTTCCATTGGCTCTTGGACCTTCGGCTACCCATCCGGGTTCCAGCACCGTCAGCTGGTTCTTGGCAGTGTCTTTTGCTCTTGTACCTTCTGCTCCCCATCCTGGTTCCAGTACCGTCAGCTGGTTCCGGGCAGAGCCTTTGGCTTAGGTGCCTCCCTCTGGGTATCTGAGTTCCACCAACGTCAGGTGGTCCTTGGTAGTGCTTTCAGCACAGGTACCTCCTGCTTAGTAACCGGGTTCCAGTAACGTCAGCTGGTCCTCGGTCGTTCCATTGGCTCTTGGACCTTCGGGTAGCCATCCGAGTTCCAGTTCCATCAGCTGGTTCTCGGCATGTTCTCAGCCTTCTTGTACCTTCTGCTACATTTCCAAGTTCAAGAGACTAAACACGATGACCCGGAAGACCACCCCTAAGATGACGACGACACCAGAGACGACAACCACCGTGATGACGACGACCCTGGAGACGATGACCCTGAAGACCACCCCGATGACGACGACCCCGGAGACCACCCCGATGACGACGACCCCGGAGGCGACGACCCTGGAGACGACGACGACCTGGAAGACCGAGAAGCAGAAGAACAAGAGGCTGCAGAACAAAGAGCAGAAGGACATTAAGCATAACACAAAATATCAGAGCAAAAAATATTATGTAAATTATAAGCAGAAGAAGACTAAGCAGTGTATGGGGGTGAGTCCGTTCCTCCTCGTGGTGCCCCTGGATAAAGCCTGATGCTGCAGGCCAAACTGAACGCGGACAAATGTAACTGTTTTGTGACAGGCAGAACGGAAGGTGTAATCTTCAAACTTTTATAGATAACAACTGCGGGAATGCCTGTCACAAATAAGAATATGATGAAGAAGTAGAATATGATGAAGATAATAGTAAACTAAAAACAATATGAACAATGTAACCCAAAAAATAATAGGTAGAAGATGAAGAAGAAGATGAATAAGGTGAAGAAGTTGATGTCAAAGAAGCTGATGATGAGGATAATTAAGAAGAAAGCGTGGGAGAAGTAAAAAAAAAGGTGAAGGGCGTGGAAGCAGTGAAACATCAATATCTGACATTAAAAAAAAAATTAACATAGTCAAATTCTTTCTAACGCCGAACGTCATAAAAAAAAACGCAAAATCCTGCTATTCTATTACATTGGGCTAAACCTCTGTGCCTTTAATATCTCCGCCACGTCCCCCAATACATCCTACATTATTCTTAGTTGTTTTCCTTCATGTAGAATGAACCTACAAGTGTATAAAGGGTTTCTTTTAATTCCGATATTTTCGTCCCATTGACTTGCATTGGGATCGGGTATCGGTATCGGATTAGATCCGATACTTTGACGGTATCGGCCGATACTTTCCGATACCGATACTTTCCGATATCGGAAGGTATCGCTCAACACTACTCATCACTGAGCAGTCGGAACTTTTCTGCGACAAAACCGCCCCCGCTCCGATCTCGGAAGCATCGACCTCAACCTGAAAGGGAAGAGAAACATCAGGCTGGCGCAACACAGGGGCAGACAAAAAGTGGCGCTTAAGCTCCCGAAAGGCCTCCACGGCAGCAGGGGACCAATTGGCAACATCAGCACCCCTTTTAGTCAAATCCGTCAGAGGTTTAGCAACGCCAGAAAAACCAGCTATAAATCGAAGATAAAAATTAGCAAAGCCCAAGAATTTCTGGAGACTCTTCAGAGAAGTAGGCTGCGTCCAGTCGTAAATAGCCCGAACCTTGACAGGGTCCATCTCAATAGAAGAAGGGGAAAAAAATATACCCCAAAAATGAAATTTTTTGAACCCCAAAAACACACTTTGAACCCTTTACACACAAAGAATTCTCCCGCAAAACCTGAAAAACCCTCCTGACCTGCTGAACATGAGACTCCCAGTCATCAGAAAAAATCAAAATATCATCCAAGTACACAATCATAAATTTATCCAAATATTCCCGGAAAATATCATGCATTAAGGACTGAAAGACAGAAGGTGCATTAGAAAGGCCGAAAGGCATTACCAAATACTCAAAATGGCCCTCAGGCGTATTAAATGCGGTCTTCCACTCATCCCCCTGCTTAATTCGCACCAAATTATACGCCCCACGAAGATCAATCTTAGAGAACCACTTAGCCCCCCTTATGCGAGCAAACAAATCAGTCAGCAAAGGCAACGGATACTGATATTTGACTGTAATTTTATTCAGGAGACGATAATCAATACAAGGCCTCAGAGAGCCATCCTTTTTAGAGACAAAGAAAAAACCGTCTCCTAAAGGTGATGAAGAAGGACGAATATGTCCCTTTTCCAGGGACTCCTTAATATACTCGCGCATAGCAGCATGTTCAGGTACAGATAGGTTAAACAAACGACCCTTTGGAAATTTACTGCCAGGAATCAGATCTATGGCGCAATCACAATCCCTGTGAGGAGGGAGTGAACCAATCTTAGGCTCTTCAAAAAGATCACGATAATCAGACAAAAATGCCGGAATCTCAGATGGAATAGATGACGAAATGGACACCATAGGAGTGTCCCCATGAGCCCCCCGACATCCCCAGCTTAACACAGACATAGCCCTCCAGTCAAGGACTGGGTTATGAGACTGTAACCATGGTAATCCAAGCACCAAAACATCATGTAAATTGTACAACACAAGGAAGCGAATCACCTCCTGATGGTCTGGAGTCATACGCATAGTCACTTGCGTCCAGAACTGTGGTTTATTACAAGCCAAAGGTGTAGAATCAATACCCTTCAGAGGTATAGGGACTTCCAGAGGCTCTAAATCAAACCCACAGCGCCTGGCAAAGGACCAGTCCATAAGACTCAGAGCGGCGCCCGAGTCCACATAGGCATCCACGGTAATAACTGATAATGAACAAATCAAGGTTACATACAAAATAAATTTGGACTGTAAAGTGCCAATTGAAATGGACTTGTCAACCTTCCTAGTACGCTTAGAGCATGCCGATATAACATGAGCAGAATCACCACAATAGAAGCATAACCCATTTTTACGCCTATAATTCTGCCGCTCGCTTCTGGACATAACTCTGTCACATTGCATTTTCTCTGGCGTCTCTTCAGAAGATACCGCCAAATGGTGCACGGGTTTGCGCTCCCGCAAACGCCGATCAATCTGAATTGCCATTGTCATGGACTCATTCAGACCTGTAGGTGCAGGGAACCCGACCATAACATCTTTAACGGCATCAGAAAGGCCCTCTCTGAAATTTGCCGCTAAGGCGCACTCATTCCACTGAGTAAGCACAGACCACCTACGAAATTTTTGGCAGTGTATCTCCGCTTCATCTTGCCCTTGAGATAGGGCTATCAAAGCTTTTTCAGCTTGAATCTCCAAATTAGGTTCCTCATAAAGCAACCCTAAAGCCAGGAAAAACGCATCCACATTGAGCAACGCAGGATCCCCTGGTGCCAATGAAAATGCCCAATTTTGAGGGTCACCTCGCAGCAAAGAGATTACAATCTTAACCTGCTGGACAGGATCTCCTGAGGAGTGAGGTCTGAGAGAAAGGAATAATTTACAATTATATTTGAAATTCAAAAACCGAGATCTATCTCCGGAAAACACCTCTGGTGTAGGGATTTTAGGTTCAGAAATAGGAGCATGTATAACAAAATCTTGTAAATTTTGAACCTTCGTAGCAAGATTATTTAAACCTGCAGCCAAACTCTGGACATCCATGTTAAACAGCTAAGGTCAGAGCCATTCAAGGGTTAAGAGGAGGTAAGAAGCAGCTAGACAGCAATTAAGGGCTAGGCAGCAAAACTCTAAGGGAAAGAAAAAAAAAAAAATTTCCCTTCAACACTTCTTTTTCTCCTGCTTCAGCCCAAACAATTAACACTTTGTAGGCCGGTCATACTGTCATGGTTCCCAATGGCAAGGGAACGTAAAAAACACATAAGTAACGAACGAGCTCTCGGGTGATGGAAACTCGAGTTGACCGTGAGCTAAATCTACCACACAACTAACAGTAGCCAGGGAGCATACCTACGGCTTCCTATATGCCACGCGCCAGCCGGAGGACTAACTATGCCTGGTAGAGGAAGAAACAGACCTGGCTTACCTCTAGGGAAATACCCCAAAAGATGATAGCAGCCCCCCACATGTAATATCGGTGAATTAAGAGGAAAAGACATACACAGTATGAAAGTAGATTTAGCAAAGAGAGGTCCACTTACTAGATAGCAGAAGGATACAAAAGAGGACTTCACGGTCAACTGAAAACCCTTTCAAAAACCATCCTGAAATTACTTTAAGACTCCTGTGTCAACTCATGACACAGGAGTGGCAATTTCAGCCCGCAAGAGCTTCCAGCTACAGAGAATTACAAAAACTGCAAACTGGACAAAAGGTACAAAACAAAAGGACAAAGTCCACTTAGCTGATCAGCAGACTAGTAGCAGGAACATGCAACCGAAGGCTCTGGTTACAATGATGACCGGCAAGGAAATGACTGGAGAGCAAGGCTAAATAGGAAACTCCCAAACACTGATGGAAGCAGGTGAACAGAAGAAGCAAAGTGCAAACAAGTCACCAGTACCACCAGCAACCACCAGGGGAGCCCAAAAAGCGGATACACAACACATATATATATATATATATATATATATATATATATATATATATATATATATATATATACTAGCTGAAGAGCCCGGCGTTGCCTGGGCATAGTAAATATCTGTGGTTAGTTAGAGCAGCTCACTTCTCTTATTTTCCCATCACGCCTCTCATTTTCCCCCTCACATCTATCATTTTCTCCCTTACACCTCTCATTTTCTCCCTCACTCCTCTTATTTCCCCCCTCACTCCTCTCATTCCCCCTAACACTTGTCATTTCGACCTCACATCTGTCATTTTCCGATCACTCCACTATTTTCCCTCAATCCTCTCATTTTGCACTCACACCTTTTCATTTTCACCTCACACCTGATTTTCCCCTCAGTATATACATGTTTGTCATCTCCCTTATATATAGTATACACCTGTATGTCATCTCCTGTATATAGTATATACCTGTATGTCATATCCCCTGTAAATAGTATATACCTGCTGTATGTCATCTCCACCTGTATATTGTATATACCTATGTGTCATCTCCTCCTGTATATAGTATATACCTGTATGTCATCTCTTCTGTATATACTATATACCTGTATGTCATCTCCTCCTATATATAGTATATACCTGTATGTCATCTCCTGTATATAGTATATACCTGTATGTCATCTCCCCTGTATATAGTATATACCTGCTGTATGTCATCTCCTCCTCTATATACCTATGTGTCATCTCCTCTTTTATATATTATATACATGTATGTCATCTCCTCCTGTATATACTATATATGTGTGTCATCTCCTCCTGAATATAGTATATACCTATAAGTCATCTCTTCCTGTATATAATATATACCTGTGTGTCATCTGCTCCTGTATATAGTATATACGTGTGTGTCATCTCCTCCTGTATATAGTATGCACCTGTATGTCGTCTCCTCCTGTATATAGTATATACCTGTGTGTCATCTCCTACTGTATATAATATATACCTGTGTGTCATCTGCTCCTGTATATAATATATACCTGTGTGTCATCTCCTCCTGTATATAGTATATACCTGTGTGTCATCTCCTCCTGTATATAGTATATACCTGTGTGTCATCTCCTCCTGTATATAGTATATATCTGTGTGTCATCTCCCCTGTATATAGTATGTACCTATATGTCATCTCCTCCTGTATATAGTATGTACCTGTATTTCATCTCCTCCTGTATATAGTATATACCTGTGTGTCATTTCCTCCTGTATATAGTATATACCTGTGTGTCATCTCCCCTGTATATAGTATATACCTGTGTGTCATCTCCCTTGTATATAGTATATAACTGTGTGTCATCTCCCCTGTATATAGTATGTACCTGTATGTCATCTCCCCTGTATATAGTATATACCAGTGTGTCATCTCTTCCTGTATATAGTATATACCTGTGTGTCATCTCCCCTGTATATAGTATATATGTGTGTGTCATCTCCTCCTGTATATAGTATATAGCTGTATGTCATCTCCTCCTGTATATAGTACATACCTGTGTGTCATCTCCCCTGTATATAGTATATATGTGTGTGTCATCTCCCCTGTATATAGTATATTCCTGTGTGTCATCTCCTCCTTTATATAGTATATACCTGTCTGTCATCTCCTCCTGTATATAGTATATACCTGTGTGTCATCTCCCCTGTATATAGTATATACCTGTGTGTCATCTCCCCTGTATATAGTATATACCTGTGTGTCATTTCCCCTGTATACAGTATGTACCTGTATATCATCTCCCCTGTATATAGTATATATGTGTGTGTCATCTCCTCCTGTATTTAGTATATACCTGTATGTCATCTCCTCTTGTATATAGTATATACCTCTGTGTCATCTCCCCTGTATATAGTATATACATGTGTGTCATCTCCCTTGTATATAGTATATACCTGTGTGTAATCTCCCCTGTATATAGTATATACCTGTATGTCATCTCCCCTGTATATAGTATATATTAGTGTGTCATCTCCTCCTGTATATAGTATATACCTGTGTGTCATCTCCCCTGTATATAGTATATATGTGTGTGTCATCTCCTCCTGTATATAGTATATATCTGTATGTCATCTCCTCCTGTATATAGTATATACCTGTGTGTCATCTCCCCTGTATATAGTATATATGTGTGTCATCTCCCCTGTATATAGTATATTCCTGTGTGTCATCTCCTCCTTTATATAGTATATACCTGTCTGTCATCTCCTCCTGTATATAGTATATTCCTGTGTGTCATCTCCCCTGTGTATAGTATATACCTGTGTGTCATCTCCCCTGTATATAGTATATACCTGTGTGTCATCTCCCCTGTATATAGTATGTACCTGTATGTCATCTCCCCTGTATATAGTATATACCAGTGTGTCATCTCCTCCTGTACATAGTATATATGTGTGTGTCATCTCCTCCTGTATATAGTATATACCTGTATGTCATCTCCTCCTGTATATAGTATATACCTGTGTGTCATCTCCCCTGCATATAGTATATATGTGTGTCATCTCCCCTGTATATAGTATATTCCTGTGTGTCATCTCCTCCTTTATATAGTTTATACCTGTCTGTCATCTCCCCTGTATATAGTATATATGTGTGTGTCATCTCCTCCTGTATATAGTATATATCTGTATGTCATCTCCTCCTGTATATAGTATATACCTGTGTGTCATCTCCCCTGTATATAGTATATATGTGTGTCATCTCCCCTGTATATAGTATATTCCTGTGTGTCATCTCCTCCTGTATATAGTATATACCTGTGTGTCATCTCCTCCTGTATATAGTATATACCTGTGTGTCATCTCTCCTGTATATAGTATATATCTGTGTGTCATCTCCCCTGTATATAGTATACAGGTCCTTCTCAAAAAATTAGCATATAGTGTTAAATTTCATTATTTACCATAATGTAATGATTACAATTAAACTTTCATATATTATAGATTCATTATCCACCAACTGAAATTTGTCAGGTCTTTTATTGTTTTAATACTGATGATTTTGGCCTACAACTCCTGATAACCCAAAAAACCTGTCTCAATAAATTAGCATATCAAGAAAAGGTTCTCTAAATGACCTATTACCCTAATCTTCTGAATCAACTAATTAACTCTAAACACATGCAAAAGATACCTGAGGCTTTTAAAAACTCCCTGCCTGGTTCATTACTCAAAACCCCCATCATGGGTAAGACTAGCGACCTGACAGATGTCAAGAAGGCCATCATTGACACCCTCAAGCAAGAGGGTAAGACCCAGAAAGAAATTTCTCAACAAATAGGCTGTTCCCAGAGTGCTGTATCAAGGCACCTCAATGGTAAGTCTGTTAGAAGGAAACAATGTGGCAGAAAACGCTGTACAACGAGAAGAGGTGACCGGACCCTGAGGAAGATTGTGGAGAAGGACCGATTCCAGACCTTGGGGAACCTGAGGAAGCAGTGGACTGAGTCTGGTGTGGAAGGAAATGGGCTACAGGTGCCGCATTCCCCAGGTAAAGCCACTTTTGAACCATAAACAGCGGCAGAAGCGCCTGACCTGGGCTACAGAGAAGCAGCACTGGACTGTTGCTAAGTGGTCCCAAGTACTTTTTTCTGATGAAAGCAAATTTTGCATGTCATTCGGAAATCAAGGTGCCAGAGTCTGGAGGAAGACTGGGGAGAAGGAAATGTCAAAATGCCTGAAGTCCAGTGTCAAGTACCCACAGTCAGTGATGGTGTGGGGTGCCATGTCAGCTGCTGGTGTTGGTCCACTGTGTTTCATCAAGGGCAGGGTCAATGCAGCTAGCTATCAGGAGATTTTGGAGCACTTCATGCTTCCATCGGCTGAAATGCTTTATGGAGATGAAGATTTCATTTTTCAGCACGACCTGGCACCTGCTCACAGTGCCAAAACCACTAGTAAATGGTTTACTGACCATGGTATTACTGTGCTCAATTGGCCTGCCAACTCTCCTGACCTGAACCCCATAGAGAATCTGTGGGATATTGTGAAGAGAAAGTTGAGAGACGCAAGACCCAACACTCTGGATGAGCTTAAGGCCGCTATTGAAGCATCCTGGGCCTCCATAACATCTCAGCAGTGTCACAGGCTGATTGCCTCCATGCCACGCCGCATTGAAGCAGTCATTTCTGCCAAAGGATTCCCGACCAAGTATTGAGTGCATAACTGAACATTATTATTTGATGGTTTTTTTGTTTGTTATTAAAAAACACTTTTATTTGATTGGATGGGTGAAATATGCTAATTTATTGAGACAGGTTTTTTGGGTTATCAGGAGTTGTATGCCAAAATCATCAGTATTAAAACAATAAAAGACCTGACAAATTTCAGTTGGTGGATAATGAATCTATAATATATGAAAGTTTAATTGTAATCATTACATTATGGTAAATAATGAAATTTAACACTATATGCTAATTTTTTGAGAAGGACCTGTATATCTGTATGTCATCTCCTCCTGTATTAGACCACATTCACACGTTATTTGGTCAGTATTTTTACCTCAGTATTTGTAAGCTAAATTGGCAGCCTGATAAATCCCCAGCCAACAGGAAGCCCTCCCCCCTGGCAGTATATATTAGCTCACACATACACGTAATAGACAGGTCATGTGACTGACAGCTGCCGTATTTCCTATATGGTACAGTTGTTGCTCTTGTAGTTTGTCTGCTTATTAATCAGATTTTTATTTTTGAAGGATAATACCAGACTTGTGTGTGTTTTAGGGCGAGTTTCATGTGTCAAGTTGTGTGTGTTGAGTTGCGTGTGGCTACATGCATGTAGCGACTTTTGTGAGATGAGTTTTGTGTTGGCGACATGTGTGTAGCAACTTTTTGTGTCGAGTTGCATGTGACAGGTTAGTGTAGCAAGTTGTGTGCAGCAAGTTTTGCGCATGGCGAGTTTTGCGCGTGGCGAGTTTTATGTGTGGTGCGTTTTGAATATGTGCAAGTTTTGTGTGAGGCAACTTTTGCATGTGTTGCAACTTTTGTGCATGTGGCAATTTTTCCGCGTGTGCAAGTTTTACGTGTGGCGAGATTTCTATGAGGTGAGTTTTGCACTTGTGGCGAGTTTTGCGTGAGCCTAGTTTTGCATGTGGCGAGTTTTGCGCATGGCGATTTTTGAGCTACGACTTTTGTGTTTCGAATTTTATGTGGCGAGGTTGGTGTATGTGTGGTGAAATGTGTGCTGAGGGTGATATATGTGTTCAAGCAAGTGGTAGTGTGTGGCGCATTTTGTGTGTGTGTTCATATCCCCGTGTGTGGTGAGTATCCCATGTCGGGGCCCCACCTTAGCAACTGTACGGTATATACTCTTTGGCGCCATCGCTCTCACTCTTTAAGTCCCCCTTGTTCACATCTGGCAGCTGTCAATTTGCCTCCAACACTTTTCCTTTCACTTTTTCCCCATTATGTAGATAGGGGCAAAATTGTTTGGTGAATTGGAACGCGCGGGGTTAAAATTTCACCTCACAACATAGCCTATGACGCTCTCAGTGTCCAGACGTGTGACTGTGCAAAATTTTGTGGCTGTAGCTGCGACGGTGCAGATGCCAATCCCGGACATACACACACACACACACACACATACACACACATTCAGCTTTATATATTAGATATGTATTCTATATGTATATACCTGTTCTATCTATTCTATTCTAACCTGTCACGCTGTGATTATACTGACATAAATTGTCGGCTTTTATTCTTTCTATCTATCTATCTATCTTAACAAAAGTTGAAGCAGCACAACATAATGTAGCTGTAAGGTGGCAAAATAATTTTTATTTTTTATTTTTTGACAAATAAACGAAGGAAGCACACTTGTTCAGGGTGAAGAAATGTTGCTATTTAATTGCCCAAAATGGCAACGTTTCAGCTCAGGATTGTGAGCCTTTCTCAAGCAACAAACAGGTGGCAGTGTTCACCTTTTAGGGGTGTATACATTTACGTACAATTGATTGTGGTAATATATAGCATATTTAATACACAATGCGCATATAAAATGCAAATAGTGCATTCAAAGTCTCACCACTTAGACGGGGAGTAATAGAGCTCAGATGCTAAAATCTAAATAACTAGAAAGGATTTTCAGAGTTAAAACGGAAAATAGAGTGCTGCCTTCTTTTTTGTCTGTATATATATATATATATATATACAGTACAGACCAAAAGTTTGGACACACCTTCTCATTTAAAGATTTTTCTGTATTTTCATGACTATAAAAATTGTAAATTCACACTGAAGGCATCAATACTATGAATTAACACATGTGCAATTATAAACTTAACAAAAATGTGAGAAACAACTGAAAATATGTCTTATGTTCTGGGAAACCATTTCTGGTGACTACCTCTTGAAGCTCATCAAGAGAATGCCAAGAGTGTGCAAAGCAGTCATCAAAGAAAAGGTGGCTACTTTGAAGAACCTAGAATATAAGACATATTTTCAGTTGTTTCACACTTTTTTGTTAAGTATATAATTCCACATGTGTTAATTCATAGTTTTGATGCCTTCAGTGTGAATTTACAATTTTCATAGGAATGAAAATACAGAAAAATCTTTAAATGAGAAGGTGTGTCCAAACTTTTGGTCTGTACTGTATATATATATATATATATATATATATATATATATATATGTATATATACACACACACACATATATATATATATATATATATATATATATATATATGTATATATACACACACACACATATATATATATATATATATATATATATATATGTATATATAATATATACAGGTGAGGTGCTTCTCACAAAATTAGAATATCATCAAAAAGTTAATTTATTTCAGTTCTTCAATACAAAAAGTGAAACTCATATATTATAGAGTAAATTACAAACAGAGTGATCTATTTCAAGTGTTTATTTCTGTTAATATTGACGATTATGGCTTAAAGCCAATGAAAACCCCAGAGTCATTACATTATGTCAGTAAATTAGAATAATTAGCAAAAACACCTGCAAAGGCTTCCTAAGCTTTTAAAAAGTTCCCTTAGTCTGTTTTAGTAGGCTCCACAATCAAGGGGAAGACTGCTGACTTGACAAATGTGCAGAAGGCAGTCATTGACACACTCCACAAGGAGGGTAAGCCACAAAAAGTCATTGCTGAAAAAGCTGGCTGTTTACAAAATGTTGTATCCAAGCATATTAATGGAAAGTTGTGTGGAAGGGAAAAGTGTGGTAGAAAAAGGTGCACAAGCAACCGGGATATGCAGCCTTGAAAGGATTGTTAAGAAAAGGCCATTCAAAAATATGGAAGAGATTAACAAGGAGAGGACTGCTGCTGGAGTCAAGAGCCACCACACACAGACATATCCAGGACTTGGGCTACAAGTGTCATATTCCTTGTGTCAAGCCACTCATGACCAATAGACAACACCAGAAGCCTCTTACCTGGGCCAAGGCGAAAAAGGACTTGACTGTTGCTCAGTGGTCCAAGTTGTTGTTTTCAGATTAAAGTAAATTTTGCATTTTATTTGGAAATCAAGGTCCCAGAGTCTGGAGGAAGAATGGAGAGGCCACAATCCAAGATGTTTGAGGTTTAGTGTAAAGTTTCCACAATCAGTGATGGTTTGGGGAGCCATGTCATCTGCTGTTGTAGGTCCACTGTGTTTTATCAAGACGAAAGTTAGCACAGCCATCTACCAGGAGATTTTATAGCACTTCATGCTTCCCTCTGCTGACAAGCTTTTTGGAGATGGAAATTTCATTCTCCAGCAGGACTTGGCACCTGTTCAATCCGCCAAAAGTACAAATACCTGATTTAAAAACAACAGTATCACTGTGCTTGATTAGCCAGCAAACTCACCTGAGGGTATTGTCAAGAGGAAGATGAGAGACACGAGACCCAACAATGCTAACGAACTGAAGGCTGCTATCAAAGCAACCTGGGCTTTCATAGCACCTCAGCAGTGCCACAGGATGATTGCCTCTATGCTACACTTTTTGTATTAAAGAACTGAAGTAAATTAACTTTTTGAGGATATTCTAATTTTGTGAAAATCACCTTTATATATGTATATCTGTAGCTTTGTCACCATATAAGGTGGGGGCTCAAATACATTTCTTGCACAGGGGCCTAAGCTGTCAGTGCCCGCCCCTGCATCGGTCAGTTATAAAACCAATTAGATATATGTATGTATGTAAACTATAGTGTCCTATTGTAAGGATGTGACTCAGCCATTTTCTCAGAAACACATTCGCACTTATTTTAAATGCATAATAATATGGAAGGAAAGCAGAGTTCAAGAGTGTTTGGAAACCATCCTTTTCTGTCTGGCTGCATTAAAATAGTGGATTACAGGGAAAGAGATGAGTCCTCTATGTTTTATTTATGAGATGTTCTTCAGATAAACAGGGGGCTTCAATTTCCATCACTGTCAGCCTGACGTGTTAGCAAGCTCTAAATTCACTGCAAAATAATTATAAGAAACAACTTTCAAGAAACATTTAGCTTTCCTGAAGTTTGAAATTGCTGTCAGCCACATCTGAATCTGAGGTTTACTGTAAATGGAGGCATTTATTGCCTTGCACAGAATCTACAGCAACTGTAAAGAAATAAGCAGCCTTCTGCGCCTGAAGATCTGCATGGACAGCCATTTTTTTGCTTTTTTCTAGCAATCCTTCACAATTCTTTTACACCCACTGTCAACAACTTCAACTTGTTTCCCTGCAAAAAAATAAAACACAAATCCATTTATTACATGACAAACCACCAAGCAAAGCCTTGTGGGTAATCTAATGCAAATATATAGTGCCTGAGTACGGAAAGTGCAGCTGTTGCCTTTGGCTTTTCAAGACACTGACAGATGGTTTTATAGCAGGGTAACATTTTTCATTGTCTTTTGTCCCTTTCATTTGATTTTCTACTGTATTGTACTTCCTATAATTACACATTTAAACACTTAATGTCATTATTTCCTTTTCTTTTTCTAAGGACTCAGAGACACATAAGGGTATTTCAACACTTGCAATTTCAGAACAATTCTACCACATATGCTTGCTGTCATTTTTTCTGCAAAGCTTGGGCAAATAAATGAGCAAATTTACAATAAATACAATAAAAAAGCCATGTGTGAACTTGACCTCACTAACAGAAGAAACAAAAAAATAACTACTCTCCTTTAGCTGAGCACAAATATCATATGGATTTGAAATAACTGCAGCTGCCCAGCTCTATGTTATACATGTTCATATTAAAGTATATTCCAATTTTCAGAAAATTATTAGTATAAGAAAAACTTTGGCTAGGTTTATAGTCCAAGACTTCTTGAAAGTACTAAGGTTCTGATCGTGGAACCCAATTTTTGGTGAGTTACACCCTATTTTTTCTCTATCTCAACCTTTTAAGCTACAGTATACCCTCCCTTTGTCTCCAAAACTATATAAAATGTACATACAGTGGAAAATATTGCAAAAATAACCTGAATTAAATGTTTATTTAAAGCTACTTTTTTCATACAAAGGACATGTTGGTGCTGTAAGTCACATTGTGTGCAAATAGTAAAGTTAGGTAACAGTTTTGAAGCTGAAAAAAAATACTCGTAGCTTTTCTTGAAGTGTTCAATCTGTGGACAATCTCACCTGATTCTCCAAACAGTAGTCAGCAATCATATGCACATCCCATCTACTCTGATACTGTCCTTCCATGACCTTCAAACCTTGGCGGAATTGTTCATCTTGCTCATCACTGGACCGCACCAAACTTTTCAGGGAAGTTAATAAAATGGCTATGCAGAAAATGCAACATGATGCTCATGTTGGAAATGTCGTCGCCACGTAATATTGGACGTTCTGAGACATTGTGCCAAAATAATATTCCAATACATGTATGGAAGAGCTGCACTGATTATGGAGGAGCACACATTTTAAGCTCTGCTTTGAGCTATTGGTGAACAGCTGACATTAATTTGAGTTATAGATTAGAATTCCCAATTCCTAAATGATACCATGTATGTACCACTAACACTTCTAAGGTATTGCATAAATTATTGGATCAGAACCAATACCAGTACAGTAATAGAGCATCAGTACCACATTCAGCTCAGAAATACAGCATCACAACCATTATCAGTACATGAATACAGCAGCAGAACCACTATTAGGACAAGAATACCAGAATCACCATCGTACATGAATACATCAATAGATCCTACAACCATCAGGACAGGAATACATCCCAAGAGTCACCATTAGCATATGAATATGTCATCAGAACCTTCATCACTACATATACACAGTATAAAAACTATTATCTGTACTTGAATATGTCATCAGAACCATCATCAGTACATGACTACAAAACCATGATGTTATGGCACAGTTGCAGAATATCCCGGGCTGGGGCTCCTTCTTATCTCTAAAGCTAAGGAACCATAGCTATCCCTTTTCTATGGATTACATCTGATGGTGAAGACACTGGGGCCACGTGCCTTGCTGAACTCCTAAATCAGCCCTATGTGTCTTCTCTCCCACCCAGGGAGGTGAGAAAGGTGGCTAACTTGAAGAGCCTAGAATATAAGACATATTTTCAGTTGTTTCACACTTTTTTGTTAAGTATATAATTCCACATGTGTTAATACATAGTTTTGATGCCTTCAGTGTGAATTTACAATTTTCATAGTAATGAAAATACAGAAAAATCTTTAATTGAGAAGGTGTGTCCAAACCTTTGGTCTGTACTGTAGATCACAAAAAATCTACCTGCCAGGTGAGTAAAAATGTCACTAACAAAGTACTGAAAGATTGAAAGATGATGGGAGCATTAGTCAACTCAAATGGCATCACAAGGTGTCATAGTGTCTCTCAGGTGTATTGATGGTTGTCTTCCACTCATTCCCTTAATTCGAATGAGATCCAGTTTATAAAACCATTTTGCTTCTACGATCTGGATAAAGAGGTCCGGGATGAAAGGGAGAGGATATGTTTCCGGACCCTAATCCTATTACGTTCATGAAAATCTAGGCAGGGGTGTAACCCCCTGTCTTTTCTCTTGACAAATAAAAACCCCGCTGCAACGGGAGATGAATAAGGTCTAATATGACCCATTGCCAGACTTTCAGAGATATAGTATTTCAAGGTCTACCTCTCTGGAGCAGAAATATTATATAGCCTGCTGTTTGAATAAAATTAATGGCTTAATCATAATGATGATGAGGTGAAAGTCCTTGACACCGCTGTTCTGAAAACACATCCCCGAAGTCAGACAGGTATTCAGGCAGAGGTTGGCTAGCCAAAGCATTGTCCTTGTCAATATTTGCTCCACTTCACCACCTCCTGAGTCTGCCAGTCTGCCACAGGACTGTGCAACATAAGCCAAGGTAGTCTAAGGGTACCGTCACACAGTGCAATTTTGAACGCTACGACGGTACGATTCGTGACGTTCTAGCGATATCGTTACGATATCGCAGTGTCTGACACGCAGCAGCGATCAGGGACCCTGCTGAGAATCGTACGTCGTAGCAGATCGTTTGAAACTTTCTTTCGTCGCTGGATCTCCCGCTGACATCGCTGGATCGTTGTGTGTGACAGCGATCCAGCGATGAGTTCGCTGGTAACCAGGGTAAACATCGGGTAACTAAGCGCAGGGCCGCGCTTAGTAACCCAATGTTTACCGTGGTTACCAGCGTAAAAGTAAAAAAAAAAAAACCGTACATACTCACCATCTGATGTCCGTCAGGTCCCTTGCAGTCTGCTTCCCGCTCTGACTGTGAGCGCCGGCCGGAAAGTGAGAGCAGATCACAGCGGTGACGTCACCGCTGCGCTCTGCTCTCAGTGTACGGCCGGCACTGTCAGAGCAGGAAGCAGACTGCAAGGGACCTGACGGAGATCAGATGGTCAGTATGTACTGTTTGTTTTTTTTTACTTTTACGCTGGTAACCACGGTAAACATCGGGTTACTAAGCGCGGCCCTGCGCTTAGTAACCCGATGTTTACCCTGGTTACCAGCGAACCTCGGCATCGCTCCAGCGCCGTGATTGCAAAGTGTGACCGCAGTCTACGACGCTGGAGCGATAGTCATACGACGCTGCGACGTCACGGATCGTGCCGTCGTAGCGATCGTAATTGCACGGTGTGACGGTACACTAAGAAACACAGGAGAGGGCAAGCTCTCTGGTACATAACAAACAATAAATTCTTAGTGCATGGCCCCTACCTGTAAATGTAACACTGGAACTACCTGAGTAAAATTCCCCTGACTCAAGGGTGAATCAATGATTCAATGGCGATTATGGATATTGGTTTACAAAGTGTATGTGGCTTAAAGGGACACTGTCACGTGAATTTGGAGGGAACAATCTTCAGCCATATGGGCGGGGTTTTCAGGAGTTTGATTCACCCTTTCCTTACCCGCCGGCTGCATGCTGGCTGCAATATTGGATTGAAGTTCATTCTCTGTCCTCCGTAGTACATGCCTGCACAAGGCAATCTTGCCTTGCGCAGGCGTGTACTATGGAGTACAGAGAATGAACTTCAATCCAATATTGCAGCCAGCATGCAGCCGGCGGGTAAGGAAAGGGTGAATCAAACACCCGAAAACCCTGCCCCTGTGGCTGAAGATTGTTCCCTCCAAATTCAGGTGACAGTGTCCCTTTAAGGCCCTAAAACAAGATGAACCTAGCATCTATCAAATTAAACCCCGCCCCATACAGAAAGGCTGAAATAGTCACCTTATTTTTGCCCAGATGGATCTCGGCCAGTAAATAAAAATTGAAACCTACCCACAGAGGAAATATGTACACCTTGGTTGTCAAACTTCCCGCAACTTGGGCTCCTTAGTTCTCTGGCAGCTGTGTATGATGTGGAAAGGATGGACATGCACTCACAAAATGACCCTTTCCACTGCAGAAAAAACATACTCCCCCTTTACACCAGACTACACTTTGACCAATAGAACGAGTCACCCCACTCAACTGCATGGGTTCCTGAATTAACTCAGAACTAAGTTCCCTTGATCCTGGGCCGCTCACAAATTGGAGTGTCTCTTTATGCCTCTGATGAAGTTGGCAGTCCGCACAGATAGCCGGAGACATGATGATCTCAAGGGAGCAAAGGCATCCTTTACCCTTACAGATAGCCCTTAACTAAACTGGCTACGGACCGTGGGGTCATTTCACTTAGTATCTGTGGACCACCTCTGAAACTGGGGGCTGATGTTAATCTGAGAAAAGGGATAAGATGATAATTCATACTGTCCCACGCCATAATCTATCTCTGCTTCATCTGGATTTCAAGCTGAATGGTGACATGATGTTCAGGCTGAAATCCAGGAGTCACTGAGCTGCTGAGAGTGCATCTTCAGTGACTTGTGAAGATGTCATTGAGCTTACCGCCGGTCACTGATGCTATGGTTCCCACATGCAGCTCACTGTGAGTGACCCAATAAATTGCGGTGACCTCAATGAGATCATTGCTAGCACCAAAATTTCTCCTGGTGCTAGTGGTGATCTTATTGAACTGAGCATTGGAACCGCAACTTCAAAGACTGGCGATAACCTCAAAGACATCATTTTGGATTTCAGCCTGAACGGTTGTATCATTTCACCATTCAGCTTGAAATCCAGATATTTATAGCCCCTTTCCAGCCTATCAATATCAACACACACCTTTGCAATGTCCAGTAAAAGAAAAAAATCGGCACCGCTGAGACCCAGAGTCTATATCTCCACCGCTTAATGTCGCTGCTATTGCCACAACTGCCTGAACAATCAAGACCCTCGGGTGCAAAGATTCAGAGATAATGTAAAATCCAATACAAGAAAAAATTGGAATGCACTCACCGGTCTGTTGAAGTAAAAAAAATTCCTGCACTTCTACGGGTCCTAATTTAGGACCCGTAGAAGCACAGCAGCGCGAAACAATCGTCGGCCTTTCATTCCACGTTCTCCCTGTTGTCTCCTGCAAATGCCCCAATAAAGGAATTTTTTTTGCTTCAACAGACCGGTGAGTGCATTCCCATTTTTTCTTCTATTGGATTCAATATCAACACACAGCTGTCTGTTTAGCCTTTGCTGGTTTGAATTTATAAAGGGATCCTACAACGTTTTTCTGATATCCCCTGTTAACTCACTAGTAAAGGCCAAGCAAACAGCTGCAAGCTGTTATTAGCCCCTTCATGACATGTGGGCTCTGGCCCACATCTTTTCCGGCACATGTCAGCTGATTTCAACAGTTGACAAGTGCCCCTAACAGCAGCGGGTGGAATCGTGATTTACGCATGGCTGTTAACATTAAAAAAAAATAAAAAATATAAAAGTTTAAATTGCCCCCCAATTGCCCCATTCAAAATAAAACATAAAATATATACATATTTCGTATTGTTGTATTGAGAATCACCAGATCTATCAATATATAAAAATAATTAATCAAATCTGTAAACGGCATAATGAGAAAAAAAGTCAAAACGCCAGAGTTATGTTTTTTGGTCACAGCAACATCGCATTAAAATGCAATAACGGGCGATCAAAATATTGTATCTACACCAAAATGAAATTAATAAAAATGTGAGTTTGGTGTGCAAAAAATAAGCCCTCACCCAGCCTAGATCCTGAAAAATGGAGACGCTATGGGTCTCAGAAAATAACACAATTTTTTTTTTTTTACAAACTTTGGATTTTTTTTTCACCATTTAAATAACAAAGAACCTATACATGTTTGGTATCTACAAACTTGTATTGACCTGGAGAATCATATTAGCAGGCCAGTTTTAGCATCTGGTGAACATGGCAAAAAATAAATAAATGATGGAATTGCACTATTTTGCATTTTCACCGCACTTGGAATTTGTTTACCATTTTCCAGTACACTATATAATAGTGTCATTCAAAAGTACAACTCATCCCGCAAAAATCAAGCTTTCACTTGGCCATATTTAAATGCAAAAATGGAAAATGGCCCCAGGGTGAAGGGGTTAATAGCGTGTGATCCTTTTGGGATATTGCCCATTTTCCCAGATTATTAACATCAGCCCTCAGCCTTGACCTTTCCCTCAGCTGGTTATGAAAATTAAGCAAGCTTTTTAATTTGATTCTTAATTTTTACACAGGAGGTAAATAGCAGGTGCTCAAAAGAATTACCTTCATTGTTGCCTGATCGCGATAAACTCAAGGAGACCAGGTGACAATGATGAGAGCTGCCTTCAGCAGCCAACGCCTGGGATAGGCTACTTATCCCAGGTGCCAGTACGCGTCACACAGACACACGGAAGGCACACAGATGTGACAAAGAGAAACACGGACAGCAAACAGGCACACGGATGTCACACAGACATGGCTCACAAATCTCACCAGTTCTGTTTCTTCCTGTACAGGAATCACTAAGACGTGTGAAGGAGGTCTAACCATGGAAAACGTACAGGGATAAATGAAATTACCAATCATGCATATATGCACTCACAAACAAAAAAATGGAACACAGGGAAGTAAAGGAAGGAAAAAACAAATAAGAGGATTAGGATGTTCCCACAGACAAATCACTAAGCACTAGTGTTGAGCATTCCGATACTGCAAATATCGGGTATCGGCCGATATTCGCTGTATCGGAATTCCGATACCGAGTTCCGATATTTTTGTGATATCGGAAATCGGAATCGGAAGTTCCCAGTGTATGGTTCCCAGGGTCTGGAGGAGAGGAGACTCTCCTTCAGGCCCAGGGATCCATATTCATGTAAAAAATAAAGAATAAAAATAAAAAATATGGATATACTCACCTCTCCGACGGACCCTGGACCTTTGCGGTGCAACCGGCAGCCTCTGTTCCTAAGAATGCAGTGAGTGTACAGGACCTGCGATGACGTCGCGGTCTTGTGATTGGTCGCGTGACCGCTCATGTGACCGCTCACTTGACTGCGATATCATCGAAGGTCCTTCACTCACTGCATTCTTAGGAACGGAGGCTGCCGGTTGCACCGCTAAGGTCCAGGGTCCGTCGGAGGGGTGAGTATATCCATATTTTTTATTTTATTCTTTATTTTTTACATGAATATGGATCCCAGGGACTGAAGGAGAGTTTCCTCTCCTTCAGACCCTGGGAACCATCCAGGATACCTTCCGATATTTGTGTCCCATTGACTTGTATTGGTATCGGGTATCGGTATCGGCGATATCCGACATTTTTTGGATATCGTCCGATCCAATCCGATACCGATACTTTTGAATATCGGAAGGTATCGCTCAACACTACTAAGCACCAGTCTTCTGAACAACACTCCAAATGCCTTCTCAAACAAGCAATACCTCCACCTTCAGAACTATTCAGTATGAAACTAACACTGGTAATCCCTGATTGCCAGAGGCAAGTATATATAGCAGATGGAAGTGGCCAACACTGAACAGCTGAGACCATCAAAACAGGAAAGCTCCAGGAGCGCTCAACTGAACAGATTAACCCTTACACTGCTAGCAGAAACATGCATTGTTTAATAAGATGGTGAAGTGCTCCTAATCAGTGCAGAAGTTTGTGAAATGAGACACCACAGTCTTCTGGCCCCTCTCTGTTGTGGCAAACCCGTGACACATGATTACAGAACCATCATCAGCATATGCATCACCAGAACCATCATCAGTATATGAATACAGCAACAGAACCACCATCTGTAAATGGATACATTTTTAAAACCATAATCAACTCATGAATTCACCACCGGAGGCTTCATCGGTACATGAATACATCGTCAGAAAACCCATCAGTAAATGAATTCAAAATCATTATCAATACATGTATACATCACCAAGCTTTGTATAGCAATCAATTGCAATGTCAGTTTAGCCCCAAATACTTTTGAATAGCATGAATAGTACAGCGCCCTTATGAACAACAACTGCCAGACTTGCCCCCTAATGAACTGCAACCACCACATTGTCCACCCTTACGAACTAAAACTGCCATGCTATCCACCATTTTGAGCAATAACTACGACACCACCTTATTAACTATAACTGCCACACTGTGCATATTTATTACATACAATGGCAAGATTGTCCTCCCTTATCAACTAAAACTCTCACACTGTTAACCTTTATAAGGTACTAGCTGAAGAGCCCGGCGTTGCCTGGGCATAGCAAATATCTGTGGTTATTTATAGCACCTCACTTCTCTTATTTTCTCATCACCCCTCTCATTTAGCACCTCACTTCTCTCATTTTCTCCCTCACACCTCTCATTTTCCCCCTCACTCCTCTTATTTTGCCCCTCACTCCTCTAATTCCCCCCTCACTCCTCTCATTCCCCCTAACACTTGTCATTTCGACCTCACATCTGCCATTTTCTGATCACTCCACTATTTTCCCTCACTCCTCTCATTTTGCACTCACACCTTTTCATTTTCACCTCACACCTCTCATTTTCACCTCACATCTCTCATTTTCCCCTCAGTATATACATGTTAGTCATCTTCCTTATATATAGTGTACACCTGTATGTCAACTCCTGTCTATAGTATATACCTGTATGTCATCTCCCCTGTATATAGCATATACCTGTATGTCATCTCCCCTGTAAATAGTATATACCTGCTGTATGTCATCTCCTCCTGTATATTGTATATGCCTATGTGTCATCTCCTCCTGTATATAGTATATACCTGTATGTCATCTCTTCTGTACATAGTATATACCTGTATGTCATCTCCTCCTATATATAGTATATACCTGTATGTCATCTCCTGTATATAGTATATACCTGTATGTCATCTCCCCTGTATATAGTATATACTTGCTGTATGTCATCTCCTCCTGTATATACCTGTGTCATCTCCTCTTTTATATAGTATATACCTGTGTGTCATCTCCTCCTGTATATAGTATATACCTGTATGTCATCTCCTCCTATATATAGTATATACCTGTATGTCATCTCCTGTACCTGTAAGTCATTTCCTCCTGTATATAGTATATACCTGTGTGTCATCTCCCCTGTATATAGTATGTACCTGTATGTCATCTCCTCCTGTATATAATATATATGTGTGTCATCTCCTCCTGTATTAGACCTCGTTCACACGTTATTTGGTCAGTATTTTTACCTCAGTATTTGTAAGCTAAATTGGCAGCCTGATAAATCCCCAGCCAATAGGAAGCCCTCCCCCCTGGCAGGATATATTAGCTCACACATACACATAATAGACAGGTCATGTGACTGACAGCTGCCGTATTTCCTATATGGTACAGTTGTTGCTCTTGTAGTTTGTCTGCTTATTAATCAGATTTTTATTTTTTAAGGTTAATACCAGACTTGTGTGTGCTTTAGGGTGAGTTTCATGTGTCAAGTTGTGTGTGTTGAGTTGCATGTGGCTACATGCATGAAGCGACTTTTGTGAGATGAGTTTTGTGTGGTGACATGCATGTAGCAACTTTTTGTGTGTCAAGTTGCATGTGATAGGTTAGTGTAGCAAGTTGTGTGCAGCAAGTTTTGAGCATGGCGAGTTTTGCGCGTGGCGAGTTTTATGTGTGGTGCATTTTGAATATGTGCAAGTTTTGTGTGAGGCAACTTTTGTATGTGTTGCAACTTTTGTGCATGTGGCAATTTTTCCACATGTGCAAGTTTTGCGTGTGGCGAGTTTTCAATGAGGTGAGTTTTGCATGTGTGGCGAGTTTTTTTGTGTGAGCCTAGTTTTGCATGTGGCGAGTTTTGCGCATGGCGAATTTTGAGCGGCGACTTCTGTGTTTTGACTTTTATGTGGCGAGGTTGGTGTATGTGTGCTGAAATGTGTGCTGAGGGTGGTATATGTGTTTAAGCACGTGGTAGTGTGTGGCGCATTTTGTGTGTGTTCATATCCCCGTGTGTGGTGAGTATCCCATGTCAGGGCCCCACCTTAGCAACTGTACAGTATATACTCTTTGGCGCCATCACTCTCATTCTTTAAGTCCCCCTTGTTCACATCTGGCAGCTGTCAACAGTTTTCCTTTCACTTTTTCCCATTGTGTAGCTAGGGGCAAAATTGTTTGGTGAATTGGAAAGCACGGGGTTCAAATTTCACCTCACAACATAGCCTATGACGCTCTCGGGGTCCAGCTGTGTGACTGTTCAAAATTTTGTGGCTGTAGCTGCAACGGTGCAGATGCCAATCCCAGACATACACACATACACACACACACACATTCAGCTTTATTTATTAGACTAGATGGTGGCCCGATTCTAACACATCGGGTATTCTAGAATATGTATGCGTAGTGTATAGCACAGCCCATATAGTATATTGCGCAGCCCATGTAGTATATTGCGCAGCCCACGCAGTACATTGCGCAGCCATCGCAGTACATTGCACAGCCAACGCAGTACATTGGCAGCCAACGCAGTACTTTGCGCAGCCAACGCAGTACATTGCGCAGCCAACGCAGTACATTGCGCAGCCCACGTTGTACATTGCGCAGTCCACGTAGTATATTGCGCAGTCCGCGTAGAATATTGCGCAGCCCGCATAGGATATTGCGCAGGCCACATAGGATATTGCGCAGCCCACATAGTATATTGCACAGCCCACGTAGGATATTGCGCAGCCCATGTAGGATATTGCGCAGCCCACGTTGTAAATTTGCGCAGCCCACGTAGTATATTGTGCAGCCCACGTAGGTTATTGCGCAGCCCACGTAGGATATTGTGCAGCCCGTAGTTTATGGCGCAGCTCACTTAGTATATTTTGCAGCCCACGTAGTATATTGCGCAGCCCACATTGTATGTTGCGCAGCTCACTTAGTATATTGCGCAGCCAACGTAGAATATTGCGCAGCTCACATAGTATATTGCGCAGCCCACATTGTATGTTGCGCAGCTCACTTAGTATATTGCGCAGCCGACGTAGAATATTGCGCAGCTCACTTAGTATATTGCGCAGCCCACCTAGTATATTGCGCAGCCCACGTAGTATATTGCACAGCTCACTTAGTATATTGCGCAGCCCACATAGTATATTGCACAGCCCACGTTGTATATTGCCCAGCCCACGTATATAGCAATGTGGGCATGATATCCCTGTTAAAAAAAAAAAAGAATTAAAATAAAAAATAGTTATATACTCACCTTCCGTTGGCGCCTGGATCCAGGAAGCGGTTACCGACGCTTGGGATCCACCAAAGCTCTGCCGAGCCGCTGGCGCTGGCCGCCATCTTCCTTTCCCAGGATTCTTCTGGGTAATTTCAAAATACATCGCCGGAACAGAAGATGGCGGCCGATGCGAGCGGCTCGGCGGACTACGGAGGGTGAGTATAGCAGGTTTTTTTTTTTTCATTATTTTTAACAATACATCTTTTTACTATTGATGCCGCATAGGCAGCGTCAATAGTAAAAAATTGGGGACACACAGGGTTAATAGCAGCGGTAACGGAGTGCGTTACCCGTGGTCCGTTACCGCCGGCATTAACCCTGTGTGAGCGGCGACCAGAGGGGAGTATGCGGGCGCCGGGCAGTGAGTGCGGGGAGTAAGGAGCCGCCATTTTCTTCCCGACTGTGCGCGTCGCTGATTGGTCGTCCACGACCAATCAGAGACTTGGATTCCATGACAGACAGAGGCCGCGACCAATGAATATCCGTGACAGACAGGACAGAAAGACGGAAGTGACCCTTAGACAATTATATAGTAGATAAGAACAGGCATTGTGGCAGTTATCTATATCCCCCACCACATCACCACACATAATCCCGCCCCCCCACCACATCACCACACATAATCCCACCCCTTCAACACATCACCACACATAATCCCGCCCCCACCACATTACCACACATAATAACGCCCCCCCACCCCATTACCACACATAATCCCGCCCCCCACCACATCACCACACATAATCCCGCCACCCCACCACATTACTACACATAATCCCGAACCCCACCACATTACCACACATAATCCCACCCCCACCACATTACCACACATAATCCCGCCCCCACCACATTACCACACATAATCCCGTTCCCCCACACATCACCACACTTAATCCCACCCCTCACCACATCACCACACATAATCCTGCCACACCACCACATTACTACACATAATCCCACCCACACCACATTACCACAGATAATCCCACCCCCCACCACATTACCACACATAATCCCACCCCCCACCTCATTACCACACATAATCCCGCCCCCCACCACATTACCACACATAATCCAGCCCCCCACCACATTACCACACATAATCCCGCCCACCCACCACATCACCACACATAATCCCGCCCGTCCACCACATCACCACACATAATCCCGCCCCCCACCACATCACCACACATAATCCCGCCCCCAAACACATCACCACACATAATCCCGCCTCCCCACCACATTACAACACATAATCCCGCCCCCCCACCCCATTACCACACATAATCCCGTTCCCCCACACATCACCACACATAATCCCACCCCTCACCATATCACCACACATAATCCTGCCACACCACCACATTACTACACATAATCCCACCCCCACCACATTACCACACATAATCCCACCCCCCACATTACCACACATAATCCCGCCCCCCCACAACATTACCACACATAATACCGCCCCCCCACCCCATTACCACACATAATACCACCCCCCACCCCATTACCACACATAATCCCGTTCCCCCACACATCACCACACATAATCCCACCCCTCACCACATCACCACACATAATCCTGCCACACCACCACATTACTACACATAATCCCACCCACACCACATTACCACAGATAATCCGGCCCCCACCACATTACCACACATAATCCCGCCCCCCACCTCATTACCACACATAATCCCGCCCATCCACCACATCACCACACATAATCCCGCCCCCACCACATCACCACACATAATCCCGCCCCCAAACACATCACCACACATAATCCCGCCTCCCCACCACATCACTGCACTTAATCCCGCTCCCCACATTACCACACATAATCCCGCCTCCACCACATTACCATCACCCCCACATTACCACACATAATCCCGCCCCCACCACATTACCACACAAAATCCCGCCCCCCACCACATTACCACAGATAATCCCACCCCCCACCACTTTACCACACATAATCCAGCCCCCCACCACATTACCACACATAATCCCGCCCACCACATCACCACACATAATCCCGCCCATCCACCACATCACCACACATAATCCGGCCCCCCACCACATCACCACACATAATCCCGCGCCCCCAACACATCACCACACATAATCCCGCCCCCCAAACACATCACCACACATAATCCTGCCCCCCACCCCATCACCACACATTATGCCGCCCCACCACATCACCACACATAATCCCGCCCCCCACGACATTACTACACATAATCCCGCCCCCCACCACATTATCACACATAATCTTGCCCCCACCACATCACCACACATAATCCCGCCTCCCCCACAACATCACCTCTCATAATCCCGCCCCCCAACACATCACCACACATAATCCCGCCCCCCAACACATCACCACACATAATCCTGCCTCCCCACCCCATTAACACACATAATCCCGCCCCCCACCACATCACCACACATAATCCTGCCCCCCACCCCATTACAACACATAATCCTGCCCCCCACCCCATTTCCACACAATCCCACCCCCCAACCCCATTACCACACATAATCCCGCCCCTCCACCCCATAACCACACATAATCTCGCCCCCCACCCCATTACCACACATAATCCTGCCCCCCCACCCCATCACCACACATAATCTCGCCCCCCACCCCCCACCCCATTTCCACACATAATCCCACCCCCCAACCCCATTACCACACATAATCCTGCCCCCCCACCCCATCACCACACATAATCCCGCGCCCCCACCACATCACCACAAACAATCCCTCTGCCAACACATCACCACACTATTGTTATCAACTTCATTTTAAGTTAATTTACCACCTGAGTAAGCGCTATTGAATCTTGTCATTATTTACTTTAGTTTAATCACCAGCAGCGTTAATTAGATAGCAATGAATGTGCCGAGCGTTAGCTGGCTGGAAAATCTAGTAGCTTATAAGGGCGGATGGTATGGCAGATATAGTTCACAATGTCCTTACAATTTGCTCCCATGAACCATAAACCACACACTATCTCTATCTTCATAGCTACATACACTGTGCTGCACCTTTTCCCTACTGGACCCCCTTGCTATACTGTGTCCTCTCACTGTCCCCCATATTGTCCCCTCACACAGTTCTGTGTCCTGCTCATATTGCCTAGTCTCCATATTGAGCCCTTTCCTCATACTTTCCCCCCTCTGCATTCTTTATTCTAATATGCCCTCACACTGTCCCACCCATGCTGCCCACTTTCTATACTGTACCCAAAACTGTCCCCGACACTGTCCAGTCTATATACTGCACCCCCTCCTCACACTTTACTCTGCAGGCTGTCTACCCATGCTGTCCACTCATAAAATTCCTTTGCTTTTGGGTCCATGAGGTGCTTAGCTTCCTGCCATCTTTGAGCAGCAGTGACAACAGCAATGCCATGACTACACCATGGAAGTGTCAGTGCTCAGAGCCTTAACTGTATTTGTGTCTAAAAAATGCAAATACGATTGACTGCAGACAGCAGAGAAATTGGCTTTTACCAGTTCTCCAAGCCAACTGTCATATTATCAACCAATTTGAATTATGGCTATATCCCACTCCATGGGAAGGCAACAGAATTCCGCCCCCTGGAAGACAACATAGACCGCCATCCAAAGCGAATTGCTTTATATTGTATCGTGATAGAAGTGGTGCTAACTGCACCTGGAGCACGTGTTCACCCCTTACTCCTTAGTTATGACCCTAATACTAACAATCGGGAAATCAGGTATCAGGTCCCATAAATGGACTAAAAAAAGTTTGAAACAATGTTAAAAATATTTGTAATAACAAAGAACACGTGTAAGATGATCCAAACAAGAGAAAAAGTAAACATAATTGGTATTGCTTGGTCTATAATTGTACGACCTATAAAATCATTGTTATTTAACTCACATGATGAATACCATAAAAAATAAGAATTAAATACTTTCTGTTTTTTGGTTTATAGTGACAAAAATACAAGCCATCACACAGCTCAGAATATGATGAAAGAAAGGCATATTAAAATAAATTGGACCTTTTATTAAACTAAGATTTTTTTTCCTGAGCTTTTTTTTTCTATCCCAAATATCTTGGCTTAGATCATTGGCCACATTTCATAATGTTTCATGATAATTTTGCTTTGCTTGAGAGAGCCTTTTGAATTTACTGTGAATCACATGGTGCTTCAAGCATCGATTATATGGAAGTCAAAAAGGCTTGCTTATCATGCGTAAAAATTGAAGACACATTCAGCTTCAGTATTTGCACAAGTACATCCATTTAGCATATTCCAAAGTCTTTGGATATACCCCCAAAAATTCACCTGCATCTTGCTTTATCTGCTTATGTGTTCAATAAATAATCATGGGGAAAGAGGGAAATTGAATTTTTTAAATTTTAGATTATACAAAAGGACATTATATAGAACTCACTAAACTTCATTGAAAAGACTGTCTTTAGGATAACGGGTGCAAAGCTAAAAAGAAAAGTAGTGCCATTTCATAATTTATTTTACAATAGAGCTTTTTTCTTGCTTTTTTCCCACAACTATTAAACTGGCCACTGGAAATACACCCAAAAATACACCTGCATTTCCCTTTATCAGCTTATGTTTTCAATGTATAGGAGTGGAGAAAGAGATAAATACATTTCCAAAACTTGATATTCTACAAAGAATATCATATTGAACATATTAATTGTCAATAATAGACTTAATTTAGGATAATATGTACAAGGCTAAAATGAAATATAGTAGCATTTAATTTTTTTTTTGAGTAGTGTGATTATTTTCTGTTTTTATACAACTGTTAAATCAGTTACTGGTTACATCTGTCAATTATTAGTGAAATCAGCTAAATATTTGCATTTAGTTAAATTGTATTCTTGTGTGTGTCATTTATATGTATAGCTTCTTTTTTATTGTGTTACATTTTTTACCATTCATGGGTTTCTGCCTGCCTATTTTACCCTTGCTGACATTTTACATTTGAATTATATGTATATTTACTTACATGAATGCATCACCAGAACCACCATCAGTACATGAATGCATCACCAGAACCACCAGAACCACCATTAAAATACATATATACAGCACCAAGATCAGTACATCGATCAATTGCAATGTCAGGTCAGCCATCACAATATACAGTACATTCGTATCACATGAACCTGCAACTCCTAGTATGTCTTTAACAATAATAAGGATATACTATGAGTTGTTGTTACCAGACATCATTAGACTGTGAACCATGAAGCATACAGGAACCAATGTACACATGAGATGCAGTATCACAAATAAACATTTACATCCAGTTACCTTATAGGCTACAGCTTCACTGATTGGAGTCTTTCTAATCCCTTTCATCTTCATCTAGTAAGGACAGCATACTTATTTTGGATATCCACAGTCTCGTCTCTGAGTCTATGGCAGATAGACTACAGTGGTGGACGCAGCAATGGCAGCAATACTATAGGCTGCATTCACCCTTCACTAGATGTCATCCATTCGAATACCACATAGATTATTGATAATCTACAGCCACCCTACTCCTTACTTTTATCTCCATCTCCCAAAGTACGTTAGTGATGAAGGTCTCTTGTTGGGACCAAAACGTTTGACTATTTTGGGACTGAATAAAACCAACTTCTTCTTATTGCAAAGTTGAGTGCCGGGTTCTGCTTTATATGTAATACGGTTTGGGAACCTACCCGAGCACCTTTTTTGGGGCTGTGCACATGCTTATCAATTACATTTCATCTGAATGGTAACTTACTCTTATGTTCTGCATACTCTGTCCTGCCACTATTATATTTTCATATCTGACCACTGTATATGTATAACCATTGTGTATCTAGTGTATTGTGTAGTGTGCCCTTAAGGCAACTAAATATATAATATAACCTTGCGCTGCTCTTTTATCTCGATCCATGAATACGCACGTCCGTTTCTTGGTTTAACTTTCCATGATACCAGAGCTGGTTTCTGGTCTGATATAATCCTGTTAATGGACCGGGGTTGTATCTAACAAGCAACTGTAACATAGTCAGCAAGGCTGAAAAAAGACATTTGTCCATCCAGTTCAGCCTATATTCCGTCAGAATAAATCCCCAGATCTACGTCCTTCTAAAGAACCCAATAACTGTAACATACAATATTATTACACTCCAGGAAGACATCCAGGCCTCTCTTGAACACCTCGACTGAGTTTACCATCACCACCTCCTCAGGCAAGGAACTGGTGACAGTCCTACTGGTCTGGCAGCGCTCTGTTTCACTGGTGCTAGTGAAAGGGGCCTCTCAGTCAGTCAGGGTTCTGAGTGAGTGTGGAGCCACGTCAATGACTGCGTGGGCCACATCCTCTCACTCCCCATGTCTCCCTGGTCCTGTGGGGACAGAGGGCATCTGTGTAAAACTGTACCAAGCTGTGTCTATGGGGGTGTAGAATGTTACATTGTTAAAAGTGGGGAGACCCCATTATGTGATCTGGTGTAATAGTGACGTCAGGTGGAGTGGCGAGGTGCGGGTTCATCACATATTGTGTCAGCGGTGGGATTCTGCGTGATTTCAAGGTGCACTCCTTCACACCCCCTTGCATTTTTCATGTTTTGCTAACTCACAACCTGGAATTTTACTGGTTTTATTGAGGGTTTGCATCCGTTCATGTAAGGAACATGCCTACTACTGTGGACATTTGGTTTTCTTTTTATTGTGAAGCAATCAACCAATAGGACAAAATAACTGAAAACTTCAGTGTGAATAACTGTTCACCCCCCTCAAGTCAGTACTTTGTAGAGCCCCATTTTGGGGCAATAACAGCTGCAAGTCTCTTTGAATAAGTGTCTTTCAGCTTTCCACATCATGCCACTGGGATTTTTGCCCATTCCTCAAGGCAAAACTGCTCCAGCTCATTCAAGTTAGATGGCTTCCTCTGGTGAACAGCAATCTTCAAGTCTGACCACAGATTCTCAATTAAGGACTGGACTATGACTAGGCTGCTCCAAAACATTTACAAGTTTCCACTTAAACTACTTGAGTGTTGCTGTAGCAGCATGCTTTGGGTCATTGTCTTGTTGGAGGGTAAACCTCTGTCGCAGTCTCAAATCACAGACAGAATGAAACAGGTTTTTTTCAAGAATGTCCCTGTATTGCACACCTCAATTCTTTCCCTCAATTAGGACTATTTTCTCCAAAAAACATCCCCAAGGCATGATACTGCCACCACTATGTTTCACTGTGGGAATGGTGTTCATGAGGTGATGAGCTGCATTTGCTTGGCGCCAGACATAGCATTTACCTTGGTTTCCAAAAAGTTAAACTTTGGTCTCATATGACCACAGCACCTTCCTGCATATATTTGGGGAGTCTGTCACATGTCTTTTGGCAAACTCAAAACAAGCTTTACAATTTTTGTTTGTAAGTAAAAGCTTTTTTTTAATGCCCGTTCATCCATAAAGGCCACCTCTATGGAGTGTAGGCTTAAAGTATTCGTAAGGACAGATACTCCAGTCTCTGCTTGGGAACTTTGCAGCTACTTCAGGATTACGTTTTGATCTCTATGCTGCCGCTCCGATTAACGCCCTCCTTGCTTGGCTGATAGTTTTGGTGGTTGGCCATCTCTTAGTAGGTTTGTTGCGGTACCTTGTTCTTTCCATTTAATAATAATGGATTTGATCATGCTCTGGGTGATCATCAGAGATTGGGATTTTTTTTATTTCCTAACCCTGACTTGTACTTCTCAACAACTTTGTCCCTGGCTTGAATCCTAAAAAGAAAAAGCAAGTATCCAAGAAGCAAAGTAACAATTATATACATTTATTGCATAACATAAGAAAAAAACATGATTGTACAACACAATTTAAAAAGCATGTATGGCATGCTAAAACATAAATAATAAAACCAATGATGAAGTAGGGCGGCGTAGTATGCCAACCAGCCAGTATAAATAGAAAAAAATCAATCAGATATTATATTACTCAATAAATGATAGTAATGCTGCCAAGTAACAATTCATAGAATAAATATCAATATACATGTATGTCACAATAAAAGTGCATAGTTCATAGTAGAATTGTTTTTACAAAATGTTGTCAATAAACATAGACAGCTTAACCAGGCAAGGTATAAGGTTGATAGGGTAGTAGTCCATAATGAAATACTGACCAGATTGCACACACCGCCCCCTCATTTCACTCCAACGCGCGTTTCGCTACCGCTTCGCTAGTTCTTATTTGTGCTATTGGTATTTCTTTTCTACGTATGTTTATTTGTCGCTGGCTTGTTTGGAGATCTCCTTGGTCTGCATGGTGTTGTTTGGTCAGTTATGCCTCTTGCTTAATGGTGTGGCCCTTCAGAAAAGGTGTGTTTATACTGACAGACCATGTGACACATAGAGTGCACACAGGGGCAATTGCTTGCAACAGAAAGTCTTAGGGGCCTGATAGCAAAAGGGGTGAATACATACAGTTAGGTCCATATATATTTGGACAGAGACAACATTTTTCTCATTTTGGTTATAGACATTACCACAATGAATTTTAAACAAAACAATTCAGATGCAGTTGAAGTTCAGACTTTCAGCTTTCATTTGAGGGTATCCACATTAAAATTGGATGAAGGGTTTAGGAGTTTCAGCTCCTTAACATGTGCCACCCTGTTTTTAAAGGGACCAAAAGTAATTGGACAGATTCAATAATTTTAAATAAAATGTTCATTTCTAGTACTTGGTTGAAAACCCTTTGTTGGCAATGACTGCCTGAAGTCTTGAACTCATGGACATCACCAGACGATGTGTTTCCTCCTTTTTGATGCTCTGCCAGGCCTTCACTGCGGTGGTTTTCAGTTGCTGTTTGTTTGTGGGCCTTTCTGTCTGAAGTTTAGTCTTTAACAAGTGAAATGCATGCTCAATTGGGTTGAGATCAGGTGACTGACTTGGCCATTCAAGAATATTCCACTTCTTTGCTTTAATAAACTCCTGGGTTGCTTTGGCTTTATGTTTTGGGTCATTGTCCATCTGTAGTATGAAACGATGACCAATCAGTTTTGCTGCATTTGGCTGGATCTGAGCACACAGTATGGCTCTGAATACCTCAGAATTCATTCGGCTGCTTCTGTCCTGTGTCACATCATCAATAAACACTAGTGACCCAGTGCCACTGGCAGCCATGCATGCCCAAGCCATCATACTGCCTCCGCCGTGTTTTACAGATGATGTGGTATGCTTTGGATCATGAGCTGTACCACGCCTTCGCCATACTTTTCTCTTTCCATCATTCTGGTAGAGGTTGATCTTGGTTTCATCTGTCCAAAGAATGTTCTTCCTGAACTGTGCTGGCTTTTTTAGATGTTTTTTAACAAAGTCCAGTCTAGCCTTTTTATTCTTGATGCTTATGAGTGGCTTGCACCGTGCAGTGAACCCTCTGTATTTACTTTCATGCAGTCTTCTCTTTATGGTAGATTTGGATATTGATGCGCCTACCTCCTGGAGAGTGTTGGTCACTTGGTTGGCTGTTGTGAAGAGGTTTCTCTTCACCATGGAGATTATTCTGCGATCACCCACCACTGTTGTCTTCCGTGGGCGCCCAGGTCTTTTTGCATTGATGAGATCACCAGTGCTTTCTTTCCTTCTCAGGATGTACCAAACTGTACATTTTGCCACTCCTAATATTGTAGCAATTTCTCGGATGGGTTTTCTCTCTGTTTTCACAGCTTAAAAATGGCTTGTTTCACCTTCATGGAGAGCACTTTTGACCGCATGTTTACTTCATAGGAAAACCTTCCAAATGCAAGCACCACACCTCAAATCAACTCCAGGCCTTTTATCTGCTTAGTTGAGAATGACATAATGAAGGGATTGCCCACACCTGTCCATGAAATAGCCTTGGAGTCAATTGTCCAATTACTTTTGGTCCCTTTAAAAAACAGGGTGGCACAGGTTAAGGAGCTGAAACTCCTAAACTCTTCATCCAATTTTAATATGGATACCCTCAAATGAAAGCTAAAAGTCTGAACTTCAATTGCATCTGAATTGTTTTGTTTAAAATTCATTGTGGTAATGTCTATAACCAAAATGAGAAAAATGTTGTCTCTGTCCAAATATATATGGACCTAACTGTATGCATATGCCAATTTTTAGTTATTTGAGACCATGAATTTAATTTCTGTCTATATTTTTCTCTCATCACTTCACCAACTTAGACTATTTACTGCTAATACATCATACACAAATATTTAATCACAGGTAGTAATGCAGCAACCTAAAGGACATAAATTCAAAAAACAAACCTGAAAAAACAGCCTTACCAACACCAAGTCAGATCACAAATGCACAAGCAGGTTGTAATGTAACATATAGGTAAGAAGCCAAGAGGGTGAATACTTTCACCAGCCACTGTAAGGTTATACCAGTGTCATATATGGCACATGGTGCAAATAATAGAGGCCCTGTTATTGATTTTGCATAGTGGCAGAATGCCTTTGAAGGGCACCTGTCACATGAAAAAACACAATTAACCTGCAGATATTGGGTTAATCGGCTGGTTAGACCCCCCCGGTTCTGAAAGGTAATGACATGTATTCCTGCATCAGCGCCACCCCCGTGTCGGAAGCCCAAATGCTATAGGGGGTCAAAGTGCGGGTGCCGGGTCTGTTCAGAAAGCTATTAACCTGCAGATTAATCCCGTATCTGCAGGTTAATAGTATTTTTTCACGTGTAAGTTTCCTTTTAATTTACCCACTACTGGCAGACAACAGGAGTGAAGCTAGATCATTTCCAAGTACAACAAGCAGAATGATCAAAGTGGCCATATACTGTATACGAAAGGCAAAATATATGAAATAATACACATATTACACATAAGTATGCTGTTTTTATTGTTAAACTTCTGTTAACATTTTCAGATGTATATTTGGGCATGTTATTAAACCTGGAATTACAGTTAAAATGTTACTAAATTTGGCTCTCCACTTTATATAGCTGCTGGGAAATGTTCCTTTTACCTTGCTCAATAGGGAGAGGATAGTAAGCTGATGTCAGATTTCTTTGTCAGTGGATTATCAGCTGTAAGTACAAAAAGATTAAGCATGTTTAAAGGGATTCTGTAACCAGATTTCTGCCATCTAATCTGATGGCAGTATAGTGTAAAGACAGAGACCCTGATTCCAGCTGTGTATCACATACTGGGCTGCGTGCTGTAGTTTGCATAAAATCACAGTTTTATGAGAAGGAGATTAACTTTACAGGAGTAGAACTAGTAAACCTGCTGCCATGTAGCCCTCCTAATTCATGAGCTCTGTATAATCCCGTCCCTACCACGGATTGGCAGCTTTCTGCCCAAGCACAGTGTACACGGAAAGCTGTCAATCAGTGGTGTTGGTGGGGTTATACAGAGCTCAGCATTCAGAGAGCTGCAACAGATAAAAACTCTGATTTTATCTGAACTACAGTAAGGAGCCTCTAAATGCATTGCTGGACCCACATGCTGCTCTCAGAGCTGGTAGAAAAAAACTACTGACAGATTCCCTATAAATTGAACATGTCAACCTCTTTTAAAAGTTGGGTGAATGTTAAGACACAGCCACACACATAAAATAATTCTACTGATATCTTTAGACTTTAGATTGCTGATAGGGAACTTGCCATGTTGAAAATAGTCTCTGATCTGCAAGCAAGTTGTTACAAACCAGGAGGAGATCATCAGATTGAAATACATTTTTGTGGATAAAGTTTATTCATTGAATCCCTGATGATAGTGTGCTTATCGGTCCAGTGGTCATATTCAGGGATTGACTATCTTCCCTGCATGATTGTACATGCAGACATAGCTATGGATCCCTGAATAGGACCACCCACCTTACGATAGTGTGTTTATCGGTCCAGTGGGCGGTCATATTCAGGGATTGACACTCTTCCCTGCATGATTGTACATGCAGACATAGCTATGGATCCCTGAGTAGGACCACCCACCTGATTATAGTGTGCTTATCGGTCCAGTGGGCGGTCATATTCAGGGATTGACACTCTTTCCTGTAAGATTGTACATGCAGACATAGCTATGGATCCCTGAGTAGGATCACCCACCTTATGATAGTGTGCTTATCGGTCCAGTGGGCGGTCATATTCAGGGATTGACACTCTTTCCTGTAAGATTGTACATGCAGACATAGCTATGGATCCCTGAGTAGGACCACCCACCTTATGATAGTGTGTTTATCGGTCCAGTGGGCGGTCATATTCAGGGATTGACACTCTTTCCTGTAAGATTGTACATGCAGACATAGCTATGGATCCCTGAGTAGGACCACCCACCTTATGACAGTGTGCTTATCGGTCCAGTGGGCGGTCATATTCAGGGATTGACACTCTTCCCTGCATGATTGTACATGCAGACATAGCTATGGATCCCTGAATAGGACCACCCACCTTATGATAGTGTGCTTATCGGTCCAGTGGGCGGTCATATTCAGGGATTGACACTCTTTCCTGTAAGATTGTACATGCAGACATAGCTATGGATCCCTGAGTAGGATCACCCACCTTATGATAGTGTGCTTATCGGTCCAGTGGGCGGTCATATTCAGGGATTGACACTCTTTCCTGCAAGATTGTACATGCAGACATAGCTATGGATCCCTGAGTAGGACCACCCACCTTATGATAGTGTGTTTATCGGTCCAGTGGGCGGTCATATTCAGGGATTGACACTCTTTTCTGTAAGATTGTACATGCAGACATAGCTATAGATCCCTGAGTAGGATCACCCACCTTATAATAGTGTGCTTATCGGTCCAGTGGGCGGTCATATTCAGGGATTGACACTCTTTCCTGTAAGATTGTACATGCAGACATAGCTATGGATCCCTGAGTAGGACCACCCACCTTATGATAGTGTGTTTATCGGTCCAGTGGGCGGTCATATTCAGGGATTGACACTCTTTCCTGTAAGATTGTACATGCAGACATAGCTATAGATCCCTGAATAGGACCACCCACCTTATGATAGTGTGCTTATCGGTCCAGTGGGCGGTCATATTCAGGGATTGACACTCTTTCCTGTAAGATTGTACATGCAGACATAGCTATGGATCCCTGAGTAGGACCACCCACCTTATGATAGTGTGTTTATCGGTCCAGTGGGCGGTCATATTCAGGGATTGACACTCTTCCCTGCATGATTGTACATGCAGACATAGCTATGGATCCCTGAATAGGACCACCCACCTTATGATAGTGTGCTTATCGGTCCAGTGGGCGGTCATATTCAGGGATTGACACTCTTTCCTGTAAGATTGTACATGCAGACATAGCTATGGATCCCTGAGTAGGACCACCCACCTTATGATAGTGTGCTTATCGGTCCAGTGGGCTGTCATATTCAGGGATTGACACTCTTTCCTGTAAGATTGTACATGCAGACATAGCTATAGATCCCTGAGTAGGACCACCCACCTTATGATAGTGTGCTTATCGGTCCAGTGGGCGGTCATATTCAGGGATTGACAATCTTTCCTGTATGATTGTACATGCAGACATAGCTATGGATCCCTGAGTAGGACCACCCACCTGATGATAGTGTGCTTATCGGTCCAGTGGACGGTCATATTCAGGGATTGACAATCTTCCCTGTATGATTGTACATGCAGACATAGCTATGTACCTGAATAGCTGAGTAGGACCACCCGTGGGACTTATCTGCATACAAACACCAGGGATTTCAATGAATATATTACGAGTTACACTGAATCTGTCCAGCAAACATCATATAACAAATATCACTCTGCTCATCTCCTCCTTCTCTACACCATGCTGTCCACAGATCAGACCGCCTGCACAATAGTGACAGCTTCCCTTACATTCCAATACTTTATTTTTAACATTTTATATTTCCATTAGGCGTTGATGCAATAACTGTTCATCACTGCTGAAATCTCTTTCTGAAATGTCAGGAAGTATGAGTATTATTATTATTTATTATTATTATTTATTGTTATAGCGCCATTTATTCCATGGCGCTTTACAAGTGAGGAGGGGTACACATAATAACAAGTACAATAATCTTGAACAATACAAGTCATAACTGGTACAGTAGGAGAGAGGACCCTGCCCGCGAAGGCTCACAATCTACAAGGGATGGGTGAGAATACAGTAGGTGAGGGTAGAGCTGGTCATGCAGCGGTTTGGTCGATCGGTGGTTACTGCAGGTTGTAGGCTTGTTGGAAGAGGTGGGTCTTCAGATTCTTTTTGAAGGTTTCGATGGTGGGCGAGAGTCTGATGTGTTGTGGTAGAGGGTTCCAGAGTAGGGGTGATACGCGAGAGAAATCTTGTATGCGATTGTGGGAAGAGGAGATAAGAGGGGAGTAGAGAAGGAGATCTTGTAAGGATCGGAGGTTGCGTGTAGGAAAGTACCGGGAGATGAGGTCGCAGATGTAAGGAGGAGACAGGTTGTGGATGGCTTTGTACGTCATGGTTAGGGTTTTGTACTGGAGTCTCTGGGCAATGGGGAGCCAGTGAAGGGATTGACAGAGGGGAGAGGCCGGAGAATAGCGGGGGGACAGGTGGATTAATCGGGCAGCAGAGTTTAGAATAGATTGGAGGGGTGCGAGAGTGTTTGAGGGGAGGCCACAGAGCAGAAGGTTGCAGTAGTCATAGCTCCAGTGACCAGTGTGAAAATTCCAATATTACAAATTTTGTTTTTTAATAAAGAGGATACAGAAAAAATGATAATATAAAAAAAAAATGAAATATACACGCCAGTGTTCCCTATTAGTGATGAGCGAATATACTCGTTACTCGAGATTTCTCGAGCACGCTCGGGTGACCTCCCAGTATTTTTTAGAGCTCGAAGATTTAGTTTTTCTTGCCGAAGCTGAATGATTTACATCTGTTAGCCAGCATGAGTACATGTGGGGGTTGCCTGGTTGCTAGGGAATCCCCACATGTGCTTATGCTGGCTAATAGCTGTAAATCATTCAGCTGCGGCAAAAAAACTAAATCTCCAAGCACTAAAAATACTCTGAGGACCCCCAAGCATGCTCGAGAAATCTCAGGTAACGAGTATATTCGCTCATCACTATTCCCTATAAAATAATATCACTGTTATTTGGTACCAAGTAGTAATTGATATCTTTTATATACTATAAAACAACATTAAAAATGGCTGCTTTCAATTTTATTTGTGGGATTTTCTAAAATGTATACAGTATATAATTCCTTTAAATAGATATTTGATAATGTAAAAAAATTCATTTAGTTTAGGCATTCATGGTAAAGGTTCTTTACACGCTGTTTTCTATGCATTTCTAACTTATCTAAAAATTCATCTATAGATATTATTATATTTTCTCTCTTTATGAGTAGGAGCAATCCAATAACAAACCAGTGACTGCAAAGCCATGGTATCTTTTTATTGGACCCCAGGAAATAGGACACAAACAGGAATTTTATTTCTTTAAACGTTGCCCTGCTCTATTATCAAATTGTCCTTATCAATTCTGATAATTGATATGGGTATTGCGGCATAAGTACAGTATGTCTCAAATACGTGAGCGTAGCTATAGTGAACCGATGGTTAGCCTGCACAATACAGTAAATCTCAACATCTTTACCAAATGCTTACTACTGAATATGAGTGAACGACAATGTGATGGTTATTTATTCTACATCAATTATTAGTCACACTAGTCATAGTTAAAGAAGCAGTCACATCAACATTTGTGTCCTGTTAATATATTGCAGTCATCGTATTATATCGCACTGTGTACTTACAATTGCTCATTTAGCATTTTACCCAGTTAATTCTTCTCTTTTCTCTACTCTTTGAAGAAACAGGAAGTTTTGTGTCTTACATGAGTCATCCCCCTCTTCAACTACTGACCTAGCTACTCCCCTTTACCTGAGACTTTTACAGTGATGACTCATGCAGGGAAAATAAACTACATAGAGCTTAGAAGGAGTCGGCTAGTCTGTTATTAGTCATGTGATGTCATAGAACTGATGGAAAAGAGAATAATTAGGTTAAAAAGGAAAATAAGCAATTGTACGAGTAATCATAAGTACACAGTAAATATATAATAGGGTGACTACAATATACAATATTACGAAGATGTCATTTTTGATAGGAGTGCTTCTTTACATTTCTTCCATTGTCATGCATCATTGGGCTATCATAAATTTCTACTCACTTCTTCACATCCTACATGTTTATCCCACATTCCCCATGCTTCACAGAGCATACTCACTCCTGAGCACCATATTACCCACCTATGTTTGATAACTAACAACAATTATCACATTATGGAATTTTGATCAAGTGAATGAGGCCAGATGCAGTTCCCTATACAACCAATTGTATAAAACGCAGATATGTAGGAAAACTGAGAATGAGATGTAGCAGTAAACCAGTGCTGCAGCCTCTTCTTTCCCTAGATTGGTTGGGATTGTCAGAAGGCACCTGCCACTTGGTCAAAAATGGACAGTTTATGCTCTCGTTTTATTCTCACTGCTCCTGAGTATTTATTTTTTTTCCTTTTTTAAAATCTGTCAAATGATTCCAGAGATAGCGACCTTGTTATTTAGTGCAAATTTTTATTCTCTTCAGTTACATAATTCAGAGCCCCCTCCAAACATAAAGTGATGGCATATTGTAGATTACAAAATCTCTTTACCGCCCAGTCTATTAGCTGGTTAAAGAAAGTGTCAGATGTAAAAATCTGAGATTTAGCCTCTAATATAGTAGAGTCGAGTATTGCTTTTCAAGCCTCTCACTATACTCTTAAAGCAGTAAGCCAAGACTATTTTATTTTTTTACTATGGGTATAAGAGCTAACCAGGGGCGGATTATCAGAGGGTCAATATGGGCGGTAGCCCAGGGCCCAGTGGCTTGGGGGGGCCCTGGGCCACCGCAGATTGACCCTCTGATAATCCGCCGGAGTGTGATTGAATGCCCGGCCCGCCGGCATTTATGTGCCCCGCCCCCCGGACCCGGTGGGCAGAGAGAGGGGGTCCGCATCAGGCCCCTTCTCATCTGCTCACCGGGCCCCTTCCGGCGCTGCGGTGCTTTCCTATTGACGTGCGTGCGCGCGCCCGCACCTCAATAGTTAACAACAGCCGCCAGCCAATTGGAGGCTGGCAGCTGAAGTCGGCCGCAGCTCACACGTTGCCGGCGTCTGACGTCATTGTCAGTCGCCAGCGAGTGTGCGCTGCTGGAGGGAGCTCGCCGCGTGGAGCGCTGGTAAGGTGAGGAGACTGGTTTTTTTTTTTTCGTTTTTTTTATAAGCTAACGGTGGACTGTGGACACATTGGGGGCAATGCTGTAGACACTGGAGCAGATTGCTGTAGACACTGGGGCAGATTGCTGTAAACACTGGGGCAGATTGCTGGACACACTGGGGGCAATGCTGGAGACACTGGGGCAGATTGCTGGAGACACTGGGGCAGATTGCTGGAGACACTGGGGCAGATTGCTGGAGACACTGGGGCAGATTGCTGGAGACACTGCGGCAATGCTGTAGACACTGGGGCAGATTGCTGTAGACACTGGGGCAGATTGCTGTAGACACTGGGGCAGATTGCTGTAGACACTGGGGCAGATTGCTGTAGACACTGGGGCAATGCTGGAGACACTGGGGCAGATTGCTGAAGACACTGGGGCAATGCTGGAGACACTGGGGCAATGCTGGAGACACTGGGGCAATGCTGGAGACACTGGGGCAGATTGCTGGACACACTGGGGCAATGCTCGAGGACACACTGGGGCAGATTGCTGGACACACTGGGGCAATGCTGGAGGACACACTGGGGCAGATTGCTGGAGACACTGGGGCAATGCTGGAGGACACACTGGAGCAGATTGCTGGAGACACTGGGGCAATGCTAGAGACACTGGGGCAGATTGCTGGACATACTGGGGCAGATTGCTGGACACACTGGGGGTAATATGCTGGAGACAATGGGGCAGATTGCTGGACACACTGGGGGCAATGCTGGACAATTGGACATACTGGGGCAGATTGCAGGACACACAGGTGGTAATATGCTGGACACACTGGGGCAATATGCTGGACATACTGGGGCAGATTGTTGAACACACTGTCTGGGGGCAATATGCTGGAGTCAGACACTGGGGCAGATTGCTGGAGACACTGTATGGGGGCAATGCTGGACACACTGGGGCAGATTGCTGGTTACTGGGGCAATATGCTGGACATACTGGGGCAGATTGCTGGACACACTGGGGGTAATATGCTGGACACACTGGGGCAGATTGCTGGACACACTGGGGGCAGGACTGGAGGCATGGGCAGAATGTAGACACGGGGCAGAATGAAAGATATGGGGCAGGATTGGATCATGGGGCAGGAGAATACGATGGAGACAGATGGGGCAGGATGGGGAGATCACATGGGGTAAAATGGATACTCATGAGTGCAGGATGGGAGAACATATGGCAGGAGCCAGGAATGAGACACACGGGGCCAGGGTGGGGAATATTATTACCATAGGGGCTAATTAAGGGATATTATTACTGCAGTGATGTATTTATTTTACTTTTTGAGTATACTGTTTTAAATGGGGGGCGGTCCTGTTACTGTGCAGAGTGACTCTATATCGCCTTTTTTTCTCCATGTGTAATGTAGAAGTTGTGAAAAATTAAGTAATGTGTTCTGCAAGCAGAGCTCGAGATAACTGTGTTATTTCCTGCAGAAATGAGTCCTGGCTGGAAGAAATGATGGCGGTCTGTGCTGGATGAAAGATGAAGGACTTCACCTAGAGACGTCATTGGTGAGTCAGTGTTACCTATACATTGACACTATACACTATACTATATACAGAGGTCCTGTGTACAATGTCACCAGTGATCACTGTATTACCTATACACTATATACAGAGCTCCTGTGTATAATGTCTCCAGTGATCTCTGTATTACCTCTACACAGACACTGCATACTAAGTATAGATCTCCTGTGAATACTGGCACTTATGGTGATAGTATTGTGGTTTTTTTTTATTATTACTGATCAGTATTGTAGTATTCAGTCACTATGTGGTGGTAATATGTGGTCTGGAAATGGTGTTGTGGTATTTGTCCCTTGAATGTGCTATTTGGTCACCAAGTGGTGGTAATATGTGGTCTTGACATGGTGCGGTGGTATTTGTTCCTTGAATGTGATATTATTCGATCACTGTGTTTTTAATTTGTGGTCTGGTCATGGCGCGGTGGTATTTGTTCCTTGTATGTGATATTATTGGTCAAAATATACCTAAATTATATTGCAGATTTTAACAAATATTTAATAGGTTACAGTAGAGTAGGGCCCGGCCATTTTTCTGGAATAATCTGGTTCGGGTATAATATGACCCCCCCGTCACATGACCCCCCCTGTCACATGACCCCCCCGTCACATAACCCCCCGTCACATGACCCCCCGTCACATGACCCCCGTCACATGACCCCCCGTCACATGACCGGGGGGGCCCACAGTGTCTGAACAGCCCAGGGCCCTGGCTACCCTTAATCCACCCCTGGAGCTAACAGGAACTAGCTGCTACCTACCTGACTGTTGTGCCTGGTGTCGATCTCTGCTGGCAAAGAGCTGTCACAGACCACTGCTGCTGGCAATTCAATGGCTCCCAGTGATGTTGCATAGACAGAGCAGCTGCTTCTCTTCCACTCTGCTCTGTTGACGGGCCTGACTGCCGACATCATGCTGATTAACAGCCTAACTGCGGGGAGCCAGCTGTCAATTAGCATGACGTTAGCAATCACCCCACACCAACAGATCAGCTAGGAAGAAGAAAAGCTGTTCTGTTTACATTGAGAAGCTGAATCGCCGATAGGATGGTGACCGCTCAGAGCTAGCACTGAGTACAACATGCAGGTAGTTGCCTCTGTTAGCAGCTACCTTTCTTTTAGTTTGAAGGCACATAGTAAAAAAAAAATCAACCCATTAATGACCATCAATACGTCTTTTAACTGACCTGAGATATAAGAGGTGACAATCCAGCGGTGGTTGGCTGTACACTATAGCTGACAACTTGCTGCATTAGCCACAATCAGTGTTGGCACCATCAAAATCTGTTTAACCCCTTAGATGCTGCTGTCAATAATGACTACATCATTATAAATGGTTAACAGAGTGTGGCTTCTCACTCTTTATCCCCATCGGCACCCTGAGATCATGATTGTGTGGTCCTGATATTTGCCATGGCAATTCAAGAGCAAGTAGTGGCCTTAGGGTACTGTCACACAGTGGCACTTTGATCGCTACGACGGTACGATCCGTGACGTTCCAGCGATATCCATACGATATCGCTGTGTCTGACACGCAGCAGCGATCAGGGACCCTGCTGAGAATCGTACGTCGTAGCAGATCGTTTGGAACTTTATTTCGTTGCTGGATCTCCCGCTGTCATTGTTGGATCGTTGTGTGTGACAGCGATCCAGCGATGCGTTCGCTTGTAACCAGGGTAAACATCGGGTTACTAAGCGCAGGGCCGCGCTTAGTAACCCGATGTTTACCCTGGTTACCAGCGTAAAAGTAAAAAAACCAAAAACCGTACATACTCACATTCCGGTGTCCGTCAGGTCCCTTGCCGTCTGCTTCCCGCTCTGACTGACTCCCGGCCGTAAGGCAGTACAGAGCACAGCTGTCTGCTTTCACTTTACGGCGGCACTCAGTCAGAGCGGGAAGCAGACTGCAAGGGACCTGAAGGACACCGGAATGTGAGTATGTACGGTTTTTTTTTACTTTTACGCTGGTAACCAGGGTAAACATCGGGTTACTAAGCGCGGCCCTGCGCTTAGAAACCCGATGTTTACCCTGGTTACCCGGGGCCTTCGGCATCGTTGGTCGCTGGAGAGCGGTCTGTGTGACAGCTCCCCAGCGATCACACAACGACTTTCCAATGATCACGGCCAGGTCGTATCGCTGGTCGTGATCGTTGGAAAGTTGCAGAGTGTGACAGTACCCTTAGAGTCTGACGGCTATAGCGGCCTGTTAAAAAGTCAGCGACATTTAGGTGGTAAAAATAGACTTTTTAATTTTGTCATGTCACTTTGCATTAATTCCTGAAAATCACCTGAAGGGTTAATAAACTGTGACAGCAAATTTTAATATGTCGAGGGGTGCTGTTTTTAAAATGGTAAGAAATTAGGGGATTTTCCAATATATAGGACTTCTAAAGTCACTTCAAACCTGGATAGGTCCCTAAAAAAAATAATTTAGCAAATTTCCATGAAAAAATGAAAAATTACTGCTACTGCTTTTAAACCTCCAAAAAATGCTAACAAAATAAAATAACATTTTACAAATGGTGCTGATGTAAAGCAAACATGTGGGAAATGTTGTTTATTAATGTTTTTGAGAGGTATGACTATCTGGATTAAAGGGATAATCATTCAGTTTTAAAATTGATAATTTTTTTACATTTTGTCAAATATTTGATATATTTTATAAATTTGGCACAAACGTAGCACATCCGGATTCATGTTCGGTTTCCTGAGCATTTTTTCTCAAAGTCGTCAAAATTCGGTCACAGATAGCTAAACAATAGCATTTCCACTAATGCTTTTGTTTTGACTTTGTCTAGGATAGTGGTGCTGTAAGATGGGCGAGGGGGACATGTTTTATGAGGGGAGGAGCAGAGTGTAATTTTTTTTTTTCACTTTTTTGTATTTTGTAATAACTTAATGTTTGTACATTCTGAAAGCCAATCTGGGAGCAGAAACCATCCACAACGCCATGACAGAAGGTCTTCTGTAATTGGCTGCAGAAGTCACATGTCCCTGTTCATATAAAAAGCAGACATTTTATTTTTATGTCTCCATTTTCTCTATGTAGCAGTGCAGAGAGGCTGCTCCTGCTGCTGCTGAAAATGAACTTGTCAGTTAGCTAGATAGGATACTGTCCTGTGTGAAATCAGTCTTCCAGCGTGTAACTAAGATTGTGGTAAAACTGTGTTGCAGTCTCAGGAGGCCCCATTTGCCAATCTAAAAAGTTGTGTTGTACTGATGAATTAGCCCGCAATTCCTCTTAAAAATTATTAGGCCTAATATAGGGGTTCAGCCAGGAAGCCCTATTTGCTAATCCAAATCATTTTGGATAAAACTGTGTTGCAGTGAGTAATCAGGAGGCCCTGTTTGCTAATCTTAAACTTTTGGGATAAAACTCTGTTGCAGTGAGGAATCAGGAGGCTGCATTTCCTCTTAACCCCTTCACCACCGGAGCTTTTTTGGTTTTGCGTTTTTGTTTTTCACTCCCCGCCTTCCCAGAGCCGTAACTTTTTTATTTTTCCATCAATATGGCTGTGTGAGGGCATAATTTTGGCGGGATGAGTTTTACTTTTGAATAGCACCATTGGTTTTACCATGTCGTGTACTAGAAAACAGGAAAAAAATTCCAAGTGTGGTGAAATTGCAAAAAAAGTGCAATCCCACACTTGTTTTTTTGTTTGGCTTATTTGCTAGGTTCACTAAATGCCTAGCTGACCATCCATTATGATTCTCCAGGTCAGTACGAGTTGATAGACACCAAACATGTCTAGGTTCTTTTTTGTATAAGTGGTGAAAAAAAATTCAAATTTTGCTAAAAAAAATAAATTATGCAATTTTACTATACCCGTAGCATCTCCATTTTTTGTTGGATGAAAGCTTATTTTTTGTATTCCAAGCTGACATTTTATTGATATAATTTTGGTGCAGATATGCTCTTTTGATCGACCGTTATTACATTTTAATGCAATGTCGTGGAGACCAAAAAATATATAATTTTGATGTTTTTACTTTTTTTATCGCTACGCCGTTTAGCGATCAGGTTAATCCTTTTTTTATTAATATATCAGGAGATTCTGAAATCGGCGATACCAAATATGTGCATGTTTTTACAGTTTTTTGAATGGGGCAAAAGGGGGGTGATTTGAACTTTTATATTTTTTTTATATTTTGAAAAACATTTTTCTTGGCCGGCTTCAATAGCCTCCATAGGAGATTATAAGCTGCCAGTGCCTGATCGACTCAGCTACATAGAGGCGATGATCAGTTCAAAGCGGGGGATAGTGACATCGGCGTACTATTACGCCCAATGTCGGTAAGGGGTTAAAAATTGTTAGACCTATTATTGGGGTTCAGCCAGGAGTCCCTATTTGCTAATCCAAATCATTTGGGATAAAATTGTGCTGCAGTGAGGAATCAGGAGGGCACATTTCCTCTTAAAAACCGTTAAGTATAAGGCCGGGGTCACACTGGCGACTAAAACGGACGAGTGCAATGCGGTAAAAAAATTAATAATGTTAAAGTATGGGGCAGCTCCCAGCAGCCGATTTTTTGTTGGCCGTTTTCCTCGGTCCCAGACAATCACAGCATGCTGCAATTGTCACGGACTCTTGTCCGACTCTCGGCTCACTCGCAGCCATATAAGCCTATGGGTGCGAGTGAGACAATGCACATCAATTGGATATCATCCGGGTGATGTGCATTAAACGCTGACCCTGGCAATGGAGGAGATGGAGAAATTAGTTTCTCCACCTCCTCCGCAGCTGTGCTCCAATCTGCTCTGTGCGAGAGGCTCGGAGCACAGACGCATGACACTCGGCTCCCGCTCGCAGCAGAGCAGGAGCCGATGGTCATTAGCATATCGCATCCGATGCTCTCATATCGGATGCAATACGCTAGTGTGACCCCAGCCTAAGGGCTGTCCCACACGTCCAGATAATTCCGGTACCGGAATAAATCGGTACCGGAGTTATCCGTGTCCGTGTGCCTGGGAACTCACGGAGGCCATACGAGCGGGACACGTGTGCCGCCCGTATGGCGAGTGGGTACCACACGGAGCGTGTGGTACCCACTCTGCATGGTGCTGAAGCTGCGATTCATATCCTCTCTGCAGTAACGTTTGCTGCAGAGAAAATATGAAGAATAGTGTTAAAAATAAAGATTTAGGTGTCCGCCGCCCCCCCACCCCCTGTGCGCCCCCCCCGCTGGTCAGAAAATACTCACCCGGATCCCCCGTCGGCAGTCGCTCCTTCCTGGTCTGGCCGCGGCTTACTGTATGCGGTCACGTGGGGCCGCTCATTTACACTCATGAATAGGCGGCTCCGCCCCTATTGGAGGTGGAGCCACATATTCATGAGTGTAATCGGCCGCATACAGTAGAGAAGCCGCGGCCAGACCAGGAAGGAGCGACTGCCGACGGGGGATCCGGGTGAGTATTTGCTGACCAGCGGGGGGGGGCGCACAGGGGGTGGGAGGGCGGCGGACACATGGATCTTTATTTTAAACACTATCATTCATATTTTCTCTGTAGCAAACGGTGCTACAGGGAAGATATGAATGGCGGCTTCAGCACCATGTGGGGGGGACAGCGCTTACTGTAGCGCTGTCTCCGGCACGCCACACGGACCCCAGACGGAGAATGTCCATGTGAGGTCCGTGTTTTACACGGACCCATTGACTCTATTGGGTCCGTGTAATCCGTGCGCTCCCACGAACACTGACATGTCTCCGTGTTTGGCACACGGAGACACGGTCCGCACACGGTCCGCACAAAATCAATGACATCTGAACAGATGCATTGATTTTTATGGGTCTACGTGTGTCAGTGTCTCCGGTACGGGAGGAAACTGTCACCTCACGTACCGGAGCCACTGACGTGTGAAACCGGCCTAAGAGTGTGGTTCAGGCACACTATCTAAGAACATAAATAGTGATAGTTCATTTAGTGATAGGTGTCTGACAGGTATGGGCCTAAGGTTGTGAAACAGCAGGTTACAAAAGGTGAAGGGTACATACAACATGAGTGGGGAAAAGCAAGTTTGTGGTGAAAGGTGGAATAGGTTTGGCGTTTGACGTGTATGTGAGTTAGGTGTTAATGTTAATGAAGCCTTAACTGAACAAATTCTGTCTCATCCTATCCAAATACCACTGACAACATTTGTTACTGGACAGGCTACTTCACTCCCTTTTTTTTGCAGCCACACAGTGGTATGCCTTGTAGATGAGAGCCAGAAAGAGCATGTGCTCCAGTGGATGGCAAGCACTGCATCATGTGGCCTCTCCTTCACTTCCTCGATGTTAACATCACTCACAGTTGAGGCACCCCAATCACCCTTGTTTCCTCCCGTGTCACAAATTTCTGAATGCTCAACTGACTGTGGGGATCCACAGATGGGCCATTCTGCAGAGCTGTTAACACATTCTATTGCATGGTCATCAGAGGTCTGTTCCAAAGATTCACAGAATCGAGAGGAGGAAAGCATCTGCACCGATGCCCAAAATGTTTTCATGTTGGATCCGGGGCCGAACAAAGTAGGGTCCGAGCAGAAGCCAGATCCTCATCACCAGATGTTATTCAGATGCACATGCTGACTGTACTGTGATGTAAGGGCAGGAAGAGGAGGATGACTCTCAGGGTGAAGGGTGAGAGAAAAAAAGAGGATGACGATGAGGTTGTAGAGCCCATTTGGTGTGAACCCAGATGTACACAGCTGAGTAGCTCAGCGGAAGAGGTGGAGGGGAGGAAAACGAGGTTACTTTGGGGCTTCCTGCACAGACACGGAGTGATGCAGCTACGACAAGCATTGCATCTTCAGTCACAACTCTGGCCATGACCAGCACCGGTCTCAAGTTTGCAGTTTGTAGGGGTGGCAAAGGTTGCCTAACCTGGGCCTTTTTTGAGACCGCTAAGGATGACCTAGCTCAAGTTATCTGCCAAATTTTAAAAAATACTCAGTAGAGGCAAAAATTGCAATAAATTGACAACTACATATATGAAACAGCACATGAGTGATCAACATTCCTTAGTGTGGGAATCTCCCTGCGCTAAAATGCCATCACTTTGTCCCTGAAAATATCTGTCTGCCGGTGTATATTTCACCACTGACACCTGGATGGGCAAACATAGGCAGGGGCATTAGATCTCACTGATTGGGCACTGGTTGACTTTGGTGGCTGTGGGCACATGTGGTTAAAAGGCTGCTCCACAATCTTGGATTCCCCAAGGCATGAGGGTTAAACCTGTATCTAAAAGTTCTTCCACTGGTACAGACTTCTCCTCTGCTAGGGCCTTCACATGAGCCCTTAGCCTCTCCCTTAATGAGACACGTGTTCCAACCATGGAAAGAGAAAGAGAGAGAGATTGATTTTTTCATATGCCAGAATGGAAACCGCTACTGCGGATCCGCAAAAAGAATTGACATGCTGCGAAAAATAAAGTGTTGCGATTCCGCACGGAATGTCTCGCAACATGTGCACAGCGTTTTTGCATTTCCCATTCATTAACATTATGTGCATTCTGTACTGCGTATTTGAGGCAATTCCAAAAACGCTGCGGAAACGCATCAAAATCCGCAACGTGTGCACACACCCTTAGACGTACCATAAATACAACACAACTGCAGAAATTCCCTTTAGGTAAAAGGGGACACTGCCACCTTAAAAGTATAGCAATAATTAGATATTAGGCCAGTCTCACATGTCCAGATAATTCCGGTACCGGAAAAATCGGTACCGGAGTTATCCGTGTCCGTGTGTCCGTGTGCTCACGTGGCACATCAGTGTGGCACATGTGCGGCAGCCGTGTGCCGACTGGGTACCACACGGACCGTGCAGGAGACAGCGCTACAGTAAGCGCTGTTCCCTGCTTTGGGTGCTGAAGCCGCCATTCATTTCTTCTCTCCAGCAGCGTTCGCTGGAGAGAAGGAATTAAAAATCATTGTTTTTTTGTTTTTTTTTGCGGTTGAAATAAAGTTCCCGGTAACCAACCCCCGTCCCACCCCCTGTGCACCCACCCACTGGAAATAAAAAAAACAGCTCCCTTGATGCTTCCTCTCAGCATCGCAGCTAGTCCTGTATGAGCGGTCACGTGGTGCCGCTCATTACAGTGATGAATATGTGGCTCCACCTCCCATACGGGTGGAGCCGCATATTCATCACTGTAATGAGCGGTACCACGTGACTGCTCATACAAGACAAGCTGCGGCGCTGAGAGAAAGCATCGAGGGAGCTGGGTGAGTATTTTATTTCCAGTGGGCGGGCGCACAGGGGGTGGGAGGGAATTGGATACCGGGAACTTTATTTCAACCGCAAAAAAAATTAAAAAACAATGATTTTTCATTCCTTCTCTCCAGTGAACGCTGCTGGAAAGAAGAAATGAATACCGGCTTCAGCACCACAAGCAGGGGACAGCGATTACTGTAGCGCTGTCTCCTGCACGGCACACGGACTGCACAAGGACAGCATCCGTGTGCGGTACATGTGCAGCACCCCAGAGTCCTGGTCGTTGCAGTACTGTGGCTCCGCCACTATGGGGAGCTACGGTGCGTCTGATGGCACTGAAGGAGTTCATCTGATCAAATATCACAGACACCAATACATTTCACAGCTGGGCCTCCGGGGGGAGCTAAGGGTGCTATTCATTAGGCCACTCCCCACCATAGTGGGTAAACTGGGGGTCAGGCAGGAAGTTAGATCAGAAAGCTGACTGGGTTGGAACCAGGCAACACCCTGTGGCAGAGGGTGTTGTGGGGGAAGATACAGTAGGGTCTCTGTCAGGGGTGGGATCCTGACAGAGGCTTGGCAACAAGAAAGAACGTAACGGGACCGTGCCTGCTCTGGGTAGCGGCGGTGCCCAAGGAAGGATTAGAAGCGAGATAGATTGTGCTGAGTGAGAAACGAGATCACGCAAAGGAGAAATAGCAGTAGGAGTCGTGCTGTAAGACCGAAGCAACATCCTACTGAGGCGCACTACCGGTGGCCGGAACGCCGAGGGAGTAGAATAACATTCAGCTTCAAGCAATACTCCAAACAGCGGCAGGACAGTCAGTCTAAGGCGGGCTGTCTAACTGATATCACCTATGCAGTCTTGGGGGGCAACTTGTGGAGAGGGGCGACTCTAGGGTCCCGGAAGAGCTCCGAGCCTACCCGTCAAACGGGTGCCGTCCCAACCAGAACATCAGGGAGGGACGGAGGATTAGCAGAACATCATCTAATCGAGTTGTGAGGGAACTTAAGAAACAGACACAACAGTTGTGGGGGACTTTCCGTAAGCACAGCAGGGAAGGACCACAACACATGGCGCTAGAAGGAAGGCACCGATTTCCACCTGTGAAGGGAACTCTGGAGGTGCCATTGGACCGGCCGGACTTGCGCAGCCTGGTGAACCATATTCCGGACTGAGGACTCAGAGATCTTCAGTAAAGAGGTAAAGAGACTGCAACCTGGTGTCCTCGTTATTTACTGCACTGCACCCATCCGTCACATCATTCACTGTGCGCCCCACGGCAGGGTCACGGACCGGGGCCTAGCCACCGTGACAACCCCAGAGCAGAGACTCACAGGCCCGGTACTGGGTACCCCTCGGCCCTGCGGCAGTGGGGGCGCTACAACTTGGCGTCACGAACAGGATCTACTTAAGCCTGAAGAATCAGGTCATGTGTGCCTTGGAACTGTGATTTACTGTACTTTATTGAGAGACTGTGTGCTGCGCCATTTACTGCCAAAAATCCGCCGCCATTATAGCGCTGAGGAGAGCGCAGGAGAAGAAGAGGGGCGTGGAGTGGGCGTAGGCAAGCTGAAAAGCGCGAAAAGCAATGGCCGCCCAGTCTAAATATTTCTGCACCGTGAGGACGTGTCCGTCAGCAGCAGAGATCCGCCTCCTAATCCTCAATGGAGGGCGGAGACCGAGAAAACGACACCGCCCACGAAGGAGAGAGCGGGAAAAAGACCAGGAAGTGACCCACGTGGAGGACGCTATGGCCAGCAGCTCTGAACCCGACAGTGGGGTTGAAGTGGCAGTCTCCCCCAACTACCCGGATGAGCCCAGCAGCCCGTTCTCTGTGGACAGCACTGAACTTCTGCGGGTCGAGATGGAGAGCCTGATCGACCAACTCCTCCAACTGAACATGAAGGCCCAGGCTCCGCACCAGGCAGCGCCGGAAGAAGGTTCTCAGGCGTCGGATCCTGCACCATTACCGGAGCAACCGCTGGGATCCTCGCCGACACCGCCGGAAGAACCCGCCGCGGAGGAGGAACCTGCATCGGCTGGTGAGTCCGCCGACCCCGTCCCGCTGGCCGAGGGTTTGCTGGTGGGTCCCGTAGCAGCACCACCTCTCCCGGGAACCCATAGACTCCAGCGCCTGTCAACATGGGAGGAAGCCACGGGCATGGAACACCGTATGCGAGCCCCACTCACCCCTACTCCCTTGCTGTGTGAGGTCCACGCGGAGCGCACAGTGTGCCGCTGGGTGAACCCCGGATCCAATCTTATGGGGTTCCCTGGGGTGGAGACCCAGGAGGGGGAGATGGTACAGGCTCTAAGCTGGGAGGAATACCGGGTCCGGCTAGAACAACAGTGGAAAGAGGAGGAGAAAACACACCAGGCCGGGCGGGAGGCCCACCATCAAAAAGACTTGGCGGTCAAGGACCGGGCCCGCAAGAATCCCACTGCTCAGCAGGCCCCGCGCAGGCAGGGCACCGTCATTGACTTTAAGCTCCGCGGGGGCTGGGGCTTTATAAAGGAGCCGGGCCTATATGCTGAAGTTTTTGTTAACCGGCGGGATGTAGAGTCGCATCTTAGAGAGGGCCACCCATGCCGAGATCTGTATCCAGGGGATAATGTCAGCTACACCCGGCACCTTGGAGAGAAGGGGTGGTTTGCCCTAAACGTCCACAAGAGGCACAGTCCCCTGTCCCCCATGGCCAGGGTGCCCCCTTGTGACCGGCCTACGATTACCACTGAGACCACCGTGGTCACCCCAACGGGCACAATTGTGAAGACCACGACTTGCCGCGTCATGACCTCCACCGCTGTCGTGGCCACGCAGGCACCTCCTCAGGTGGCCAGCGTGTCTACTGCCCGTGCTGCTGCAGAGCTGAAGACTGTGGGTACACAAACCCCCAGATGGGACGACAAACCCCCTTATGCAGTACCAGGCGGTTCGCAATACCCAAAGGGGTTGCCTCCGCCGGTGCTGCCTCCCGAGTGGTTTGCGTAAGCATGACTGCTTTAAAGATGTATATAGTTCTTAACTGTTTGTTGTTTCCTGATTTTTGCTGCTGAACCCGTCCAGGGTTAACTCTTAAGGGGATCCTTCTGTTGACCTGGGATCCCTATTGTTTGTTTTGTTTGTTTTCTAAAGTTTTGCACAAGTTTCTAGTTAAAAAGAACTGCTGAAATCATGAACAATGCATGATCCGAACTTCTTGTACATAGTTTGCACCTTATTAAAGGCGCTCCCTACTGGTTTTACTTAAAGAAGGACTCTTTGTGAAGATACCACACTGGAACCTTTGCTGAGTATGGACTGGTAGCTTGAGAAGACACGCTACCTCATAGAGACTTGGTCCTCTCTTAAAGGGGATGTTCATTTGTTGTGCTTAAACCGTGATATTGCTTTAAGACTGGAAGCAATAATGTCTTGACCAAAGAAAGTGATGATAATGTTTATGTGAGTAAGTTATATGTATTTAACCAGTTGATTGTGAAGAAATGCTGATGATGTTCTCTGAAAAGAAAAAGTGAAAGATAGAAGAAGGATGCAGTGGGCCCGTAGGGATAGACGTGATGTCCAGCATGCATGATAGAGAGAAAGATAATGAGAAGGCTTAATGTTCAATAGAAAATGTTTTAATAATGTTGATAGATAGCTAGGATAGAAGGTAAACCCTGAGTCCTCATAGGAGTCATGTAGAGATGGCTCAGTGCTCTTAAATTGAAAGTAATGTTATGTTCTATACTGTGTATAGTAGTTGAAAAGGCAGTAGGCCCGGGCTGAACGGGGCGGTCCTGTAACAGAAAGGAGAGGCAGTAGGTCTGGTGCCGATAGGACAGGCGGTCCTGCAGATTTAAAGTGGGAGAATGAAAAAGTTAAATTGCCTTATAATGTGATTATAAGAAGGTCTTTAGTGGATTCAGAGTGTATGTCCTTAAAGGCGATGTTAAATTATTGTTCAACAATTTTGCACTTAGTAGAATACCCGGTTGGGTAACAGGAGTTATTTATAGCCTGTAATTTATAATGTTAACCATGTTTGTAACGTTCAAGTGTCCTTACCTCCCATAAAGGGAAGCCTGTTCAAGTATACATATTGTTATTGCACTCAACAAAACTGTATGTCTTTTTGCTAACTTGTATTGTTGTTTTCTTCTCAGTCCCGGAGTACTGTGTTTAACCAGGGGGGAGTGCAGCGCCCCAGAGTCCTGGTCATTGCAGTACTGTGGCTCCGCCACTATGGGGAGCTATGGTGCGTCTGATGGCACTGAAGGAGTTCATCTGATCAGGTATCACAGACACCAATACATTTCACAGCTGGGCCTCCGGGGGGAGCTAAGGGTGCTATTCATTAGGCCACTCCCCACCATAGTGGGTAAACTGGGGGTCAGGCAAGAAGTTAGATCAGAAAGCTGACTGGGTTGGAACCAGGCAACACCTTGTGGCAGAGGGTGTTGTGGGGGAAGATACAGTAGGGTCTCTGTCAGGGGTGGGATCCTGACAGAGGCTTGGCAACAAGAAAGAACGTAACGGGACCGTGCCTGCTCCGGGTAGCGGCGGTGCCCAAGGAAGGATTAGAAGCGAGATAGATTGTGCTGAGTGAGAAACGAGATCACGCAAAGGAGAAATACCAGTAGGAGTCGTGCTGTAAGACCGAAGCAACATCCTACTGAGGCGCACTACCGGTGGCCGGAACGCCGAGGGAGTAGAATAACATTCAGCTTCAAGCAATACTCCAAACAGCGGCAGGACAGTCAGTCTAAGGCGGGCTGTCTAACTTATATCACCTATGCAGTCTTGGGGGGCAACTTGTGGAGAGGGGCGACTCTAGGGTCCCGGAAGAGCTCCGAGCCTACCCGTCAAACGGGTGCCGTCCCAACCAGAACATCAGGGAGGGACGGAGGATTAGCAGAACATCATCTAATCGAGTTGTGAGGGAACTTAAGAAACAGACACAACAGTTATGGGGGACTTTCCGTAAGCACAGCAGGGAAGGACCACAACACATAGCGCTAGAAGGAAGGCACCGATTTCCACCTGTGAAAGGAACTCTGGAGGTGCCATTGGACCGGCCGGACTTGCGCAGCCTGGTGAACCATATTCCGGACTGAGGACTCAGAGATCTTCAGTAAAGAGGTAAAGAGACTGCAACCTGGTGTCCTCGTTATTTACTGCACTGCACCCATCCGTCACATCATTCACTGTGCGCCCCACGGCAGGGTCACGGACCGGGGCCTAGCCACCGTGACAACCCCAGAGCAGAGACTCACAGGCCCGGTACCAGGTACCCCTCGGCCCTGCGGCAGTGGGGGCCCTACACATGTTTTACACGGACCCATTGACTTTAATGGGTCCGTGTGATCCGTGCACTCCCATGAACACTGACATGTCTCCGTGTTTTTCAAACGGACACACGGTCCGTGAAAACACGCTGACATGTGCAGAGACACATTGATTTTAATGTGTCTACGTGAGTCAGTGTCTCCGGTACGTGAGGAAACTGTCACCACACGTACCGGAGCAACTGACTTGTGAAACAGTTCTGTTCTTGCACAGTGGCCCTCTGTTTTTTGTGCCATTGCATAGTCTCTGACTACTGTCACTCTTGAGCTGTCATTGAGCTTGAATTTTGAAATAAAGGGAAAAGTTGCTATCTATCAGTGTTCATTGGCCTGCTTGTTTGTAATTAGTGTTGAGCATTCCGATACCGCAAGTATCGAGTATCGGCCGATATTTGCTGTATCGGAATTCCGATACCGAGTTCCGATATTTTTGTGATATCGGAAATCGGAATCGGAAGTTCCCAGTGTATGGTTCCCAGGGTCTGGAGGAGAGGAGACTCTCCTTCAGGCCCTGGGATCTATATTCATGTAAAAAATAAAGAATTAAAATAAAAAATATGGATATACTCACCCGTCCGGCGGCCCCTGGACCTTAGCGATGTAACCGGCAGCCTCCGTTCCTAAGAATGCAGTGAGTTTAGGACCTGCGATGATGTCACGGCTTGTCATTGGTCGCATGAGCGGTCACTTGAGCGGTCACGCGACCAATCACAAGCCGCGACGTCATGGAAGGTCCTTCACTCCTCATTCTTAGGAACGGAGGCTGCCGGTTACATCGATAAGGTCCAGGGGCCGCCGGACGGGTGAGTATATCCATATTTTTTATTTCAATTCTTTATTTTTTACATGAATTTGGATCCCAGGGCCTGAAGGAGAGTTTCCTCTCCTTCAGACCATGGGAACCATCCAGGATACCTTCCGATACTTGTGTCCCATTGACTTGCATTGGTATCGGGTATCGGTATCGGCGATATCAGATATTTTTCGGATATCGGCCGATACCATCCGATACCGATACCTTTGAGTATCAGAAGGTATCGCTCAACACTATTTGTAATACATAGCAGATTTTTCCTTTAACCTCTAGTTTTGGGCCTTTGTTTCTGTACTGCACCTTATTCAGGTACCTAGAGCCTCCCTCTGAAAACTGACAGAATGAAAAGTTGGTCAGTCAAGGCCTGATGCTAATGCATTCTGTCAGGCGTTAAGTGCGAAATCTGAGTCTATATCCAGACAAAATCCACAACGTTTGAACATGGCCTAAGGCTGTTTTCACACTGTGCTTTTGTCAGCTGGTGTGAATGCTAAACCTTTCCCTGTTTTTCTGTGATGGCATCATCATCTAATGCGGGTTTTTATACAAAACATCCAGCATTCACATCAACTACTAGACAAGTGATAGATGTATATTTTGTGGATCAGTTGCACATAATGAATGTTTCCATTATTTCAAAGTTTTACATTAAAAAAGTAAATTAAATAAATACTGCTGCAATATTGTAAACTTTTTATTCTACGTCACAAATAATAATAATAGAAATTTTCCTATACTGAGTCCAGTTTCTGCTGTTATGCATCGGCAGCAAGTCATTCTCATCAGCTTGGTGGACTTACTGTGAACAATGGAATTGCATCATTATAACAAAAAATAACCTCCTGGCCTACTTATAGACACTTTCCCTCGCCAAAATTCTCCACTCTGCTTGTTTCTCTGCATCTTTTCCACACATGCTGCTGAAGATAACATTTCTGCTCTCCAAAAAGACCACAAGGGCAATGTTATAAAAGTTAAATACTTGAGATGAGCCAAACTGAATTCAATTAGGATTTAGTTTCATACAAAAAATAATTGGGATTTTGTAAAACACAATTTTTTTTTATTTGCTTGAATTAAGCTAAATATCAACTGGCTACCATTTTGCTGTTTTTTAGGGTCTGGAAAGGGGTTGAAACATAAAAAATAAATGCACTCCCCTTGCCACTACCTACTATGGTGTCTAGAGCAACTTCAACACATAATAAACATATTTTGCCAGCAGTTTGATTTGCATTGAATAAATCCAATGCAAATTTCCCAGGCAAATTCAAGCGTATAACCATACGAGGGCTTGTTTTTTTGTGGGACAAGTTACATTTTTGAATAAGGCCATTCATTTTACCATATAATGTACAGGAAAATGGGAAAAGAAATTCAAGTGCCTTGTAACTGCAAAAAAATGCAATTTCACAATAGTTTTTTTGGTTTCTTTTAGTTACAATTTTCACTATATGGTAAAACTGACCTGGCAATATAATTTTCCAGGTATGTACGAGTGGTGAAAATAATTTGAAAGCTTGTACGAAAACTTTTTTTTTGCCATTTTCCAAGACCTGTAAAGTTTACATTTTTTGGAATGTAGGGCTGTGTGATGGCTTACTTTTTGTACCCTGAACTGAAGATATTTCTGATACTATTTTGGGGTAGATGCAATGTTTTGATTTCCTCTTGTTACATTTTGTTTCAGGCTGGGGTCACACATGCGTGTTTTACGTACGTAAGAGCGCAAAAACTACGTACGTAAAACTCGCATTACATACGGCACAATGCTTCTCAATGGGGCTGCTCCTATTAGCCGTATATTACGGTTCAGTATTATACGGCGTTCTACGACCGTACAAAATCGCAGCATGCTGCGTTTGTCAGCGTATTGCGCAAATAATACGCCAATGAAAGTCTATGGGGGCGAGAAAAATACGGATTCCACACGGACCAGCAGTGTGACTTGCGAGAAATACGCAGCGCTGTTAGTGAAAAGTCGGTAATTCAACTGTTAGTGAAAAGTCGGTAATTCAATTGCCGGCTTTTCATTTCTCCTTCACAAACCTGACAGGATATGAGACATGGTTTACATACAGTAAACCATCTCATATCCCCTTTTTTTTTGCATATTCCACACTACTAATGTTAGTAGTGTGTATGTGCAAAATTTCAGCGCTGTAGCTGCTGAAATAAAGGGTTAAATCGCGGAAAAAATTGGCGTGGGCTCCCGCGCAATTTTCTCCGCCAGAGTGGTAAAGCCAGTGACTGAGGGCAGATATTAATAGCCAGGAGAGGGTCCATGGTTATTGGCCCCCCCGTGGCTACAAACATCTGCCCCCAGCCACCCCAGAAAAGGCACATCTGGAAGATGCGCCTATTCTGGCACTTGGCCACTCTCTTCCCACTCCCTGTAGCGGTGGGATATGGGGTAATGAAGGGTTAATGCCACCTTGCTATTGGAAGGTGACATTAAGCCAGATTAATAATGGAGAGGCGTCAATTATGACACCTATCCATTATTAATCCAATTGTTGGAAAGGGTTAAAAAACACACACACACATGATTTAAAAGTAGTTTAATGAAATAAACACAGCGGTTGTTGTAATAATTTATTGTTCTCGCAATCCATCAGGAACACCCTCGCTTGGAAAAATAATAAACGCACAAGATACATACCTTCTGGTGAACCGTCTCGTCCCACGAAGTAATCCATCTGAAGGGGTTAACTAATATTACAGGCAGGAGCCCTGCTAATGCAGCTGTGCTCCGTGCCTGTAATCCCCGGCGAATGAATGAAATGTAGGTCATTGACCTACATTTCCTTCAGTCGCGGTGATGCGCCCCCTGGTGGATGTCCTCATATGACCTGGAGCGGGGGAAAAAGTTCCCAGGCTGCAGTTCAGGAGAACATCCACCAGAGGGCGCCTCACCGCGACTCAATGTAAGTATAGATCCTGCTTTCCTTTCAGCACCCGGGGATTACAGGCACGAGCGAGTGGTTTATCGCAGCTCTGCCTGTAATATTAGTTAACCCCTTCAGATGGATTACTTCGTGGGACGTGATCTGACATCAGAAGGTATGTATCTTGTGTGTTTATTATTTTGCCAAGCGAGGGCCTGGAAATGGATTGCGAGAACAATAAATTATTACAACAACCGCTGTGTTTATTTCATTAAAATCCTTTTTAATCATGTGTGTGTGTGTTTTTTAACACTTTCCAACAATTGGATTAATAATGGATAGGTGTCATAATTGACGCCTCTCCATTATTAATCTGGCTTAATGTCACCTTACAATAGCAAGGTGGCATTAACCCTTCATTACCCCATATCCCACCGCTACAGGGAGTGGGAAGAGAGTGGCCAAGTGCCAGAATAGGCGCATCTTCCAGATGTGCCTTTTCTGGGGTGGCTGGGGGCAGATGTTTGTAGCCACGGGGGGGCCAATAACCATGGACCCTCTCCTGGCTATTAATATCTGCCCTCAGTCACTGGCTTTACCGCTCTGGCGGAGAAAATTGCGCGGGAGCCCACGCCAATTTTTTCCGCCATTTAACCCTTTATTTCAGCAGCTACAGCGCACAAATTTTGCACATACACACTACTAACATTAGTAGTGTGGAATATGCAAAAAAAAAGGGGGATATGAGATGGTTTACTGTATGTAAACCATGTCTCATATCCTGTCGGGTTTGTGCAGGAGAAATGAAAAGCCGGCAATTGAATTACCGGCTGTTCACAGATATCGCGCTGAATGAAATCTAAATACAGAATATATATATGTGTCTCAATGACATATATATATATATATATATATATATATATATATATATATATATACTGTATATATGTTTTCCCTAACATTTGAGCACATAAATCCATTAGATGTCGGTTTTGCAAGCCTGCGCGAAAATCTCGCAGTACGGATGCCATACGGATTACATACGGAGGATGCCATGCGCAAAATACGCTGACACACCCTGACTACGGATCACTATTTTGGGAACATTTCTCCGTATTACGGCCGTAGTACGGACGTATAATACATGGCGTATTGTCTTACGCCATGTGTGACCCCAGCCTCAAAGTTGCAGCTACCAAAAAAACGTAATTTTGGAGTTTTCATTTTTATTTCAATACGCCATTTACCGATTGGATTCATTTTTTTTTATATTCTGATAGATCGAACATTTCTGAATGCTACGATACTAAATATGCACATAAAACTCAGCATACTTCCAATAGAAATTGACATGTTGTGGGTTTGAAACATGAACCGCAGCACAGTTTACACTGAGTAAAAAAAAGCACAGTGGGCATGAGATTTCTATGTATGTGCTGGAACTGTGAGATTATGTGTCTTTGATGAAACAAAAGTACCGAGCATCAAAAACTCATCATGGGCACGCAGCTTTAGACCCTGACTCCTGCTTGTAATAGGTCGCCACCTATCAGCTCGTACAAGAAAAACAGGGAAGCTGCATATCTATTAGGGTGCCTTCAAACTGCGTTTTCAAACCCTTTCGTTGGTCCCATCGGGGTTTGGCCCCTCAAAACATGATTTGGTCATATGCGCTGATGGGGCCATAAACTATAATGGTGCCAACAGTGTAAACGTGTTCTCTATCGTGCGTCATGTGCGCTTACTGGAGATAGACAACCTGCCCCCTTTCTGTAACAATGTCCCCTGCCCTAGCCCTTTTCCATACAAATGTCCTTGTTCTTGCCCCTTTCTGCAGTAATGTCCCCCTTCTTGGACTCTTTCTGTAATAATGTTGAGGTCCCCATTCTGTAATAAAGTCTCTCATCCTGTGCCCTTTCCAATTATAATGTCCCATGTCCTTCACCTTTTCCAGGTGTAATGTCCTCCATCCTGAGCCCCTTCCAGTATCAATGCACACCTTCCTGTAATAATGTCCCCCATCCTGATCCTTTTATGTAATAATGCCACCCATTCTGGCCTCTTACTGTGATAATGTCCCCCATCCTAGGCTTTTTTATGTAAAAATATCCTCTGTCCTGGCCTTTTTCTGTAATAATGTCCCTAGTCCTGGCTTCTTTCTGTAATAATGTTCCCCATTGTCACATCTTTCTGTAATAATGTCCTCTATCCTGCTCCTTATCCTGTAATAATGTCTCTCATCCTGTGCCCCTTCCTGTTATAATGTCCTCTGTCCTTGGCCTCTTTCTGTTAAAATGCGTTCATCCTGAGCCCCTTCCTGGTATAATATCCCCATCTTAAGCCCCTTCTAGTAATAATGCCCCCTTCCTGGAATAATGTACCCTGTCCTGGGTCACTTACTGTAATAATGTGTGCCACCCTGGCTCTTTCCTGTAACAATGACCCCCATCCTGGTATAATGTCCTCATCTTATAACAATGTCACTTATTCTGGGCCCCTTCCTGGTATAATATCCCCCAATCTATATCAATGTCACCCAGTCATCATCCTTCTATACTGTTGACCATCCTAGGCCCGTTCCTGGTGTGATGTCATCCATCCTGGGCCCCTTCCTGGTATAATTACTCCTATACTGGGCCCCATCCTGTATAATGACCTCCAACCTGGAACAATATCCCTTTCTGTGCTCCTTACACTTCAGCTGAATAATGACCTCCATCCTGATACATTATCCTTTTCTGGGCCCCTTCCATTCATAATATCCCCATCTTGGGCCTCTTCCAGGTATGATGTCTTCTCTGCTGCTCATTACCAACATATTAAAAAAGAATGATTTTTAAACCTGCCCCACAACGTGCGGCTTCCTCTTCTGCAGCCTGCAGCTTACTTCGGCATACCAGCCATGAACAGTGCTTAATGTAACTTCCATGCACATGATATGCATGGTGACATCAGCTGCCAGAATGTTATTGACCGGAAGCATGTATTTTATTGCAGGAAACAAGCAGGTTCCTGTGTGGCAATACACTTCTGCTGAAAAATGACCTTCATCCTGGTACAATATCCCTTTCTGGGCCCCTTCCTTTTATAATATCCCCCATCCTTGAACTTTTGATCAGGGTCATTTGGATGTTTTGGGTTGTCATTCTGATTTAAACTTACTTACTCTTGCACACACACAAACACACATGGCTATAGCCTGTTGCCTTCACAGTATTCCTATGTCAGGAGGGATGTTGTCGCCACTGTGGATGTGATGTGAGTTAGATCATTGCACTACAAATAAGGACACAGGATTGCTCCTCTGTCACTTCCAATGTTGGCATAAATGACAGACGTCGGTACTGGGGAAGATACTAACAGCCACTGAGTGTTCAGTGGGTGAAAGATCATGGGGCTGGACACAGAGGCCAAGTGCGGGGCTTCTTCTGGCTGTGAGCTTAGAAAATAAAACCCTAGGAAGCTGCCTGGTCTGGTAGAGCCAGATGTAAACAAACTGGGTGCAGGATATGAAGTAAATTTCAGGAGAAACAAAAGGTAGAAACAAAATACAAAATGTATATGGGGGTTATAGATTACAATACAGCACAAATTAGCTTAAAAATTGGATTTTGGGGCCAGACAACCTCTTTAACCCCTTTCTGACATTAGACGTACTATCCCGTCGAGGTGGGGAGGGCCCGTATGACCACCGACAGGATAGTACGTCATATGCGATCGGCCGCGCTCACAGGGAAGCGTGGCTGATCGCAGCCAGGTGTCAGCTGACTATCGCAGCTGACATCCGGCACTATGTGCCAGGAGCGGTCACGGACCGCCCCCGACACATTAAACCCTGGCACACTGCGATCAAACATGATCGCAGTGTTCCGGCAACATAGGGAAGCATCGCGCAGGGAGGGGGCTCCCTGAGTGCTTCCCTGAGACCCCCGGAGCAACGCGATGTGATCGCGTTGCTCCGAGGGTCTCTTACCTCCTTCTCCCTGCAGCAGGCCCGGATCCAAAATGGCCACGGCATCCAGGTCCTGCAGGGAAGTGGCTTCACAGCGCCTGCTCAGAGCAGGCGCAGGGAAGCCTGGAGCTGTGCACTTCAGATCGCCGATCTGACACAGTGCACAGCAAAGTGTCAGATCAGCGATCTTACACTATAACATGATGCCCCCCTGGGGCAATGCTATAGTGTAAAAAAAAATATTCACTTGTGTAAAAAAAAATCCCCCCCAATTTTTTTTTTTTTTAAATATATTGTTCCAATAAATACATTTCTTTATCTAAATTAAAAGAAAACAATAAAAGTACACATATTTAGTATCGTCGTGTCCATAACGACCCGACCTATAAAACTGTCCCACTAGTTAACCCCTTCAGTGAACACCGTAAAAAAAAAAAAAACGAGGCAAAAAAACAACGCTTTATTATCATACCGCCAAACATAAAGTGGAATAACATGAGATCAAAAAGACGGATATAATTAACCATGGTACCACTGAAAAATGTCATCTTGTCTCACAAACAACGAGCCACTATACAGCGTCATCAAGGAAAAAATAAAAAAGTTATAGTCCTCAGAATAAAGCGATAAAAAAATAATTATTTTTTCTATAAAATAATTTTTATCAAATACACACGCCAAAACATAAAAAAATGATATAAATGAGGTATCGCTGTAATCGTACTGACCCAAAGAATAAAACTGCTTTATCCATTTTACCAAACGCGGAATGGTATAAATGCCTCCCCCGAAAGAAATTCATGAATAGCTGGTTTTTGGTCATTCTGCCTCACAAAAATCAGAATAAAAAGCGATTAAGAAATGTCACATGCCCAAAAATGTTACCAATAAAAACGTCAACTCGTCCTTCAAAAAACAAGACCTCACATGACTCTGTGGACCAAAATATGGAAAAATTATAGCTCTCAAAATGTGGTAACGCAAAAAATATTTTTTGCAATAAAAAGCGTCTTTCAGTGTGTGACGGCTGCCAATTATAAAAATCCGCTAAAAAACCCGCTATAAAAGTAAATCAAACCCCCCTTCATCACCCCCTTAGTTAGCAAAAAATAGGGTTAGGGCTACGGTTAAGGTTAGGGTTAGGGCAAGGGTTAGGGCTAGGGTTAGGGCTAGGGTTAGGGTTAGGGCTAGGGTTAGGGCTAGTGTTAGGGTTAGAGCTAGGGTTAGGGTTGGGGCTAACGTTAAGGCTACAGTTAGGTTTGGGGCTAAAGTTAGGGTTTGGGTTGGGGCTAAAGTTAGGGTTAGGGTTTGGATTACATTTACGGTTGGGAATAGGTTTGGGATTAGGCTTTTGGGTGTGTCAGGGTTAGAGGTGTGGTTAGGGTTACCTTTGGGATTAGGGTTAGGGATGTGTTTGGATTAGGGTTTCAGTTATAATTGGGGTGTTTTCACTGTTTCAGCACATCAGGGGCTCTCCAAACGTGACATGGCGTCCGATCTCAATTCCAGCCAATTCTGCATTGAAAAAGTAAAAAAGTGCTCCTTCCCTTCCGAGCTCTCCCGTGCGCCCAAACAGGGGTTTACCCCAACATATGGGGTATCAGCGTACTCAGGACACATTGGACAACAACTTTTGGGGTCCAATTTCTCCTGTTACCCCTGGAAAAATACAAAACTGGGGGCTAAAAAATAATTTTTGTGGAAAAAGAAGGATTTTTTATTTTCACGGCTCTGCGTTATAAACTTAAGTGAAACACTTGGGGGTTCAAAGTTCTCACAACACATCTAGATAAGTTCCTTGGGGGGTCTAGTTTCCAATATGGGGTCACTTGTGGGGGGTTTCTACTGTTTAGGTACATTAGAGGCTTTGCAAACGCAATGTGATGCCTGCAGACCTATCCATCTAAGTCTGAATTCCAAATGATGCTCCTTCCCTTCCGATCTCTGCCATGCCCTCAAACGGTGGTTCCCCCCACATATGGGGTATCAGCATACTCAGTACAAATTGCACAACTACTTTTGGGGTCCAATTTTAACTGTTACCTTTGGAAAAATACAAAACTGGGGGCTAAAAAATAATTTTTAGGTACATTAGGGGCTCTGCAAATGCAATGTGACGCCTGCAGACCTATCCATCTAAGTCTGCATTCCAAATGACGCTCCTTCCCTTCCGAGCTCTGCCATGCGCTCAAACGGTGGTTCCCCCCACATATGGGGTATCAGCGTACTCAGGACAAATTGGACAACTTTTGGGGTCTAATTTCAACTGTTACCCTTGGAAAAATACAAAACTGGGGGCTAAAAAATAATTTTTGTGGAAAGAAAAGAATTTTTATTTTCATGGTTTTGCGTTATAAACTGTAGTGAAACACTTGGGGGTTCAAAGCTCTCACAACACATCTAGATAAGTTCCTTAAGGGGTCTACTTTCCAAAATGTTGTCACTTGTGGGGGGTTTCAATGTTTAGGCACATCAGTGGCTCTCCAAACGCAATATGGCGTCCCATCTCAATTCCTGTCAATTTTACATTGAAAGATCAAACGGCGCTCCTTCCCTTCCGAGCTCTCCCATGCACCCAAATAGTGGTTTACCCCCACATATGGGGTATCAGCATACTCAGGACAAATTGGACCACAAATTTGGGGTCCAATTTCTTCTCTTACCCTTAGGAAAATTAAAAATTGGGGGCGAAAAGATAATTTTTGTGAAAAAATATGATTTTTTATTTTTATGGCTCTGCATTATAAACTTCTGTGACTCACTTAATGGGTCAAAGTGCTCACCACACATCTAGATAAGTTCCTTAGGGGGTCTACTTTCCAAAATGGTGTCACTTGTGGGGGGTCTCAATGTTTTGGCACATCAGTGAAACCCGACCCGATCCCAGTGTGGGATCGGCCATGCTGTCGGCGATCTTTGCGCCAAAGTTGCGTTACGTATGACGCTTTCAGCGCCAATTCTCAGCCAATAAAGGAGGATGCAGAGTGCGGGCAGCGTGATGACATAGGTCTCGGTCCCCACCATCTTAGAGAAGGGCATGACAGTGATTGGCTTGCTTTCTGTGGCGTCACAGGGGCTATAAAGGGGCGTGCACGCCGACTGCCATCTTACTTCTGCCAATCTGAGCATAGGGAGAGGTTGCTGCAGCTTCGTCAGAAGCAGGGATATTGTTAGGGAGGAAAGATTAACCCCCAAACCGCTTGTGCTGTAGCGATTTCCACTGTCCAACACCACCTTTTCTTTGCAGGGACAGTGGAGCCTAGATTTCTGTGCATCAGCTCTGTAGCTTATAAGGCTCCCTGATAGCAGCATTGCTGTTTGTATGCCGCTGTGCAAACCAACTACTTTTTTAAAAGCAGTCCTTTTTATTGCTGGCTGCCTTACTTTTCCTGAGATCATTGTAGGGAGATTGTTATTGTAGTACAGTCCCTTTTTTTATATATATCTGCCAGCCCCTTTCTGCCACGTACACTGTGTAGTGTAATACAGTGGGCCTGATTTTTGCAGTAGTCTCCCACACATAAAAAGGGACATTTAAATTGCCGCTAAGTGCATCTGCTTCAGTTCTGTTTGTCGTATATCTGCCTGCCGCTTTCTGCCACGTACACTGTGTAGTGTAATACATTGGGCCTGTTTTTGCAGTAGTCTCCCACACATAAAAAGGAGATTTAAATTGCCACTAAGTGCATCTGCGTCAGTTCTGTTTGTTGTATATTTGGCAGCCGCTTTCTGCCACATACACTGTGTAGTGTAATACAGTGGGCCTGTTTTTTGCAGTAGTCTCCCACACATAAAAAAGGGAGATTTACATTGCCGCTAAGTGCATCTGCGTCAGTTCTGTTTGTCGTATATCTGCCAGCCCCTTTCTGCCAATTACACTGTATAGTGTAATACAGTGGGCCTGATTTTTGCAGTAGTCTCCCACACACAAAAAGGGAGATTTAAATTGCCGCTAAGTGCATCTGCTTCAGTTCTGTTTGTCGTATATCTGCCAGCCCCTTTCTGCTACTGAAGCTGTGTAGTGTAATACAGTGGGCCTGATTTTTGCAGTAGTCCCCCACACATAAAAAGGGAGATTTAAATTGCCGCTAAGTGCAACTGCGTCAGTTCTGTTTGTCGTATATCTGCCAGCCCCTTTCTGCCATGTACACTGTGTAGTGTAATACAGTGGGACTGTTTTTTGCAGTAGTCTCCCACACAAAAAAAGGGAGATTTTCATTGCCGCTAAGTGCATCTGCGTCAGTTCTGTTTGTCGTATATCTGCCAGCCCCTTTCTGCCACATACACTGTGTAGTGTAATACAGTGGGCCTGTTTTTTGCAGTAGTCTCCCACACATAAAAAGGGATATTTAAATTGCCGCTAAGTGCATCTGCGTCAGTTCTGTTTATCGTATATCTGCCAGCCCCTTTCTGCCACGTATACTGTATAGTGTAATACAGTGGGCCTGTTTTTTGCAGTAGTCTCCCACACATAAAAAGGGAGATTTAAATTCTCAACAAGTTTACGTACACCTTCTACCTTGTTTTACAGTACCATATAATGGTTGTTAGTTTGGTTACATTTTCCCAAGAATGAGGAAGTCTGGTGGAAGAGGCCGTGGGCGGTCATTGCCAGCTGCTAATGATGGTGGTGGTGGTGGAGCATCTGGTGGTAGTGGGAAAAGCAAAATTGCACCTAAGCCTCGAGTTTTTGAGCCAGCATCATCGTCTGGCTACACAAGGCCTCGAAGGCTCCCTTTTCTGGGAGTAGGAAAACCGCTTTTAAAGCCGGAGCAGCAGGAAAAAGTTTTGGCTTTCCTTGCTGACTCAGCCTCTAGCTCTTTGCCTCCTCTTCTGAAAGTTCCAAATTTAAAAGCAGCGAGTCGTCAGTGGATGCTCACTGTCAGGAACAAGTCGCTTCCTTGTGTCCTTCACCCAAAGCAAAAGTGAAGGATCCGGCAGGCGACACTACAGTGTACTCCATGGAGCTCTTTACACATACCGTGCCAGGGTTAGAAAGGGAAATAGTTCACAGCCCTTTACAAGATGAATCGGACATGGAGTGCACAGATGCACAGCCACAGCTAGATTATTATGCTGTTCCATTGACTCAGATCACAACATTTCCCTCGCAGTGTACTGAGCCAGAACCTGACCCTGATGAGACTATGTTGCCCCGACCTGAACGCTATAGCACCTTACACGGTGACACAGAGTAAGGTGCACAGGACATTGAAGAGGAGGTGATAGATGACCCAGTTGTTGACCCAGATTGGCAGCCACTGGGGGAACAGGGTGCTGCTGGCAGTAGCTCAGAAGCGGAGGAGGATGAGCCGCAGCAGGCATCAACATCGCAACAGCTTTCATCTGGCAGGCCCGTATCAGGCCAAAAACGTGTGTCAAAAACAAAACCAGTTTTAGGATAGCGTGGCCATCCGGTGAAAGTAGCACAGCGTGCAATGCCTGAAAAGGTATTCGATAGTAGGAAGAGTGCAGTGTGGCAATTTTTTAACCAAGATCCGAAAGATCAGTGCAAAGTTATCTGTAAGAAATGCTCAAAGACCTTTAGCAGAGTGAAGAATCTTCAAAATTTAAATACAACAATTCTCTGGTCTCAGTCTACCAACCTACCCGTGCCCTCCGCTCTGCTAATGACCTCAGGTTAGCATCCTCAATAATCAGAACCTCCCACTCCCGTCTCCAAGACTTTACACGTGCGGCGCCGATTCTTTGGAATGCACTACCTAGGTTAATACAATTAATCCCCAATCCCCACAGTTTTAAGCGTGCACTAAAAACTCATTTGTTCAGATTGGCCTACCGCCTCAACGCATTAACCTAATTATCCCTGTGTGGCCTATTAATAAAAAACAACAACATAATCACGTTCCTCCATCATGTTCTCATACACTTTATGCAGTTAATAGCCTCTGTGTCTGTACTGTTACATACTTAGGCAGTTAACTGGTTCATGCAGCTTTACATGAACACCCGAGCCTTACACTATGGCTGGTCCAAATAACTAAAGCAATTGTTACCATCCACCTCTTGTGTCTCCCCTTTTCCTCATAGATTGTAAGCTTGCGAGCAGCAGGGCCCTCATTCCTCCTGGTATCTGTTTTGAACTGTGATTTCTGTTATGCTGTAATGTCTGTTGTCTGTATAAGTCCCCTCTATAAGTTGTAAAGCGCTGCGGAATATGTTGGCGCTATATAAATAAAATTATTATTATTATTATTATTATTATTACAACGTGCATGCGTAGACATTTAACCAGCATGCACTTGCAAGCCTGGACTAACTACCAAACGTCTTGTTACGTTGGTGCACCCGCTCAGAATGAAGGTAGTCAGCAACGCTACATTGCTTCCCTCACTGTAAGCCCACCGTTTAGGACACCACCTGCAGCAAATGCGGAGGTATCGTCCCAAGGCCAAAGCAGTCAGGGAATCACCAGGCTCTTGGTAGGAAACACTTTATGTAGGCCAACATCAAGAATTCCATCACCAACCCTCTCTCAATCTGCCATGTCCACCACCACCCCCGCTAGTTCCACCATATGCAGCTCTCCAGTCCAGCTCACCCTACAAGAGACTCTCGTTAGGAAAAGGAAATACTCATCCTCACATTCGCGTACACAGGGTTTGAACGCCCACATTGCTAGACTAATCTCGTTGGAGATGATGCCCTACCGGTTGGTTGAAAGCGAAGCTTTCAAAGCCCTGATGGCCTACGCAGTACCACGCTATGACCTACCCATTCGACACTTCTTTGCAAGAAAAGCCATCCCAGCCCTCCACCAGCATGTCAAAGACCGCATTGTCCATGCACTCAGGCAATCAGTCAGTAGAAAGGTGCACCTCACAACAGATGCATGGACCAGTAGGCATGGCCAGGGACGTTACGTGTCCATCACGGCACACTGGGTTAATGTGGTGGATGCAGGGTCCAGAGGGGACAGCCATAGTGGGACAGTTTTGCCTAGCCCACGGTCTAGGAAACAGTTGGCTGTAGGCGTTCGCCACCCCTCCTCCTCCTCCTCCTCCAGCAGAAGCGAAAGCTCGTCCACAGAGCGCAGTCGCACGACCACTCCATCTGCAGCTGCCAGTGTTGCACACGAGGTGTCCCATTATAGAACAGCTAGTGGTAAGCGTCAGCAGGCTGTGTTGGAAATGAAGTGTTTGGGCGACAACAGACACACCGCAGAAGTTCTGGCCGAGTTCTTGCAGCAAGAAACTCAGTCATGGCTGGGCAGTGTACATCTTGAGGCAGACAAGGTAGTCAGTGACAACGGAAGGAATTTTATGGCTGCCATAGCCCTTTCAGAACTGAAACACATACCTTGCCTGGCTTACACCTTGAACCTGGTGGTGCAGTGCTTCCTGAAAAGTTATCTGGGGTTACCAGCCCTGCTCCTGAAGGTGCGAAGACTTTGCTCACACATCCGCCGGTCGCCCGTACACTCCAGCCGTATGCAGAACCATTAGCGATCGTTGAAGCTTCTCCAGCACCGCCTAATAATCGACATTGCAACAAGGTGGAACTCCACACTGCACATGCTTCAGAGGCTGTGCGAACAATGGCGTGCTGTAATGTATTTGTGGGAGAATACACATACATGGGCAGGCAGTTGGATGGCAGACATGGAGTTGTCAGGTTGCAGTGGTCAAAGCTAGGGTTGAGCGACTTTCATTTTTATAAGGTCGAGTCGGGTTTTGTGAAACCCGACTTTGTCCAGAGTCGAGTCGAGTGCAGTCGGCCGACTATCGCTAAAAGTCGGGGATCGACCGAAACACGAAACCCAATGCAAGTCAATGGGGAACCATAGTCGGCAGTGAGTGGAGGCCAGGAAAACACCTACAGTGCCCATTTTAATGCCAAAAACATCCATTCTTGTTTCTGAAGCTTGTCAATCTAAATTAACTTTATAATAATAGTTGGGCATAGGAAATTGGGGGTCATTTGGCAAAAGTTGTGGGGGATAGGGCTGGGTCAAGGCTTTAGTGGGCCCAGGAAATGTGGACTACGTCACGGCGGTGGAGCAGGGAGAGGTAAGTATTTCAACGTTGCAAGTGCTGTGATCCTGAGCAAGCAGGGGGGGCCCACTCGTTCGCATTGGCACTGGCACAGGGCCCCTCAAAGTACAGCGGTGTGTTTGCACGGCAGGGGTGCCTCCCACCAGCAGCGACACTTTTGCGTACTCTGAGGGGCCCTGTGCCAGTGACGTCGCCAACGAGTATGCCCCCCCACCTGATGAAGGAACCTGCACTTTCATCTGCACCTTCCTCTTTATCCCTGTGTAAGGTGGTTTAACATGCGGTAAGGGGGACCTTACTTCCAGCAGGGTCAGATTCTGGCTGTGTAGAATGCAAGGGGAATGTAGTGTTCTGGGTCAATGTACCAGCAGACTCATCTAGCAGTGGCTGGGCAATGGGCAGGATGAGGAGGAAACAGATATAGGGCCAAAGAATAAAGTAGGCTAAATGCAGTTCAAAATTGGTAACAGGACTAAACAGGCGGCACTGCTTTGTTCAGTGGAGTAGCAAACCCAAGAGCAGCAGACACTGTTTTAAGGGCCCAACCACACTAGTAGGCCAAATGCAGTTTAATATCTGATACTATAGGCCGAAAGCCAGAAGGTAGAAGCTCAGCTGTATTCAGTTGAGGGCAACACCAGGGAGGGCCAGACACCGTTAGTAGGCCCTAACCACCATTTTTTTATTTAAAAACAGCACTTAATGAGAGCCAGAAGGTTGAAGCACAGCTGTATTCAGTTGAGGACAAACACCAGGCAGGGGCAGACACCGTTAGTAGGCCCTAAACACCATTTTTTTATTTAAAAACAACACTTAATGAGAGCCAGAAGGTTGAGGCTCAGCTGTATTCAGTTGAGGACAAACACCAGGCAGGGGCAGACACCGTTAGTAGGCCCTAAACACCATTTCTTTATTTAAAAACAGCACTTAATGAGAGCCAGAAGGTTGAGGCTCAGCTGTATTCAGTTGAGGACAAACACCAGGCAGGGGCAGACACCGTTAGTAGGCCCTAAACACCATTTTTTTATTTAAAAACAGCACTTAATGAGAGCAAGAAGGTTGAAGCACAGCTGTATTCAGTTGAGGACAAACACCAGGCAGGGGCAGACACCGTTAGTAGGCCCTAAACACCATTTTTTAATTTAAAAACAGCACTTAATGAGAGCCAGAAGGTTGAGGCTCAGCTGTATTCAGTTGAGGACAAACACCAGGCAGGGGCAGACACCGTTAGTAGGCCCTAAACACCATTTTTTTAGTTAAAAACAGCACTTAATGAGAGCCAGAAGGTTGAAGCACAGCTGTATTCAGTTGAGGACAAACACCAGGCAGGGGCAGACACCGTTAGTAGGCCCTAAACACCATTTTTTTATTTAAAAACAGCACTTAATGAGAGCCAGAAGGTTGAGGCTCAGCTGTATTCAGTTGAGGACAAACACCAGGCAGGGGCAGACACCATTAGTAGGCCCTAAACACCATTTTTTTAGTTAAAAACAGCACTTAATGAGAGCCAGAAGGTTGAAGCACAGCTGTATTCAGTTGAGGACAAACACCAGGCAGGGGCAGACACCGTTAGTAGGCCCTAAACACCATTTTTTTATTTAAAAACAGCACTTAATGAGAGCCAGAAGGTTGAGGCTCAGCTGTATTCAGTTGAGGACAAACACCAGGCAGGGGCAGACACCGTTAGTAGGCCCTAAACACCATTTTTTTAGTTAAAAACAGCACTTAATGAGAGCCAGAAGGTTGAAGCACAGCTGTATTCAGTTGAGGACAAACACCAGGCAGGGGCAGACACCGTTAGTAGGCCCTAAACACCATTTTTTTATTTAAAAACAGCACTTAATGAGAGCCAGAAGGTTGAGGCTCAGCTGTATTCAGTTGAGGACAAACACCAGGCAGGGGCAGACACCATTAGTAGGCCCTAAACACCATTTTTTTAGTTAAAAACAGCACTTAATGAGAGCCAGAAGGTTGAAGCACAGCTGTATTAAGTTGAGGACAAACACCAGGCAGGGGCAGACACCGTTAGTAGGCCCTAAACACCATTTTTTTATTTAAAAACAGCACTTAATGAGAGCCAGAAGGTTGAGGCTCAGCTGTATTCAGTTGAGGACAAACACCAGGCAGGGGCAGACACCGTTAGTAGGCCGTAACCAAAGTTGAAGGCCAAATGAAGTTTAATTTCTGATACTATAGGCCGAAAGCCAGAAGGTGGAAGCTCAGATTTAGACAGTGGAGAACAATTAGAATTAGGGACTGCAGACAGACTTAGTAGGCTGTCCCCTGTGGACCATGCATCCAACACATTAACCCATTGCGCCGTAATGGACACGTAATCTTCCGTGGCCATGCCTACAGGTCCATGCGTCTGTTGTCAGGTGCACCTTTGTACTCACAGATTGCCAGAGTGCATGGACAATGCGGTCTTCTGCATGTTGGTGGAGGGTTGGGATGGCTTTTCTCGCAAAAGAAGTGTCGACTGGTTAGCTTGTAGCGTGGTACAGCGTAGTCCATCATGGCCTTATTAATAGTAAATAAATTATATAACTAGGCTCTATGAACTTTTAAATAGGTTCCAGGGGTACACGGGCAGCATTGGTGTGGTCAGTGGAGGAGTATTGCAAGTAGGGGCCGCAGACAGGCTCACAAAGGCCTAAAATAACAAACAGTAGGCAGTCATGGCAGTTTTACATCGGTTACATGGATACACAGGCAGGCACTCCAGGCAGCATTGTGGTCAGTGGAGGAGTATTGCAAGTAGGGGCCGCAGACAGGCTCACAAAGGCCTAAAATAACAAACAGTAGGCAGTCATGGCAGTTTTACATCGGTTACATGGATACACAGGCAGGCACTCCAGGCAGCATTGTGGTCAGTGGAGGAGTATTGCAAGTAGGGGCTGCAGACAGGCTCACAAAGGCCTAAAATAACAAACAGTAGGCAGTCATGGCAGTTTTACATCGGTTACATGGATACACAGGCAGGCAGCATTGTGGTCAGTGGAGGAGTATTGCAAGGAGTGTCTGACACAGTTAGTACTCCAAAAAAATAAATAGATGTGAATGTCTCGCAAAACAACTATAAGTAAAAAAAGGGTGGCATGCTTAGGTACAGGGGTGGGCTCATCTGCAGAGTTTATGACAAAGTAATTTGGCAGTAAATTAGTATTTTCTGGTGTCAATATAGGACACTGACCCAGACTACTTTAACTAGCATCATAGATGCAAACAAATTGGTATTGTTTGTCAGTGCCAGGCATTGAATGATGTCAGTGCATAGACTAAACATTGGTGGAGCTGTGCGAGATAATTTTGCACGTGGTAGAGCACAGTTTGAGCTGGGGGGGGACTCTCTTGTGGCCGGCGGTACCGCCCCGGGGCCCCTCATATTACAACGGTGTGTCTGATGTTGGGTGCGCACCACCACCGCCAGAGACACTACATTGTACTATGAGGGACCCAGTGGCAGTGCCGTCGACCAAAAGCGGGCACACCCACCACTTCAGACAATCAGCACTGTAACGGGTGCTTGCGCCAAGTGGCGAGACAACGTCCCTGTGGGGGGATTTTTCCCATTGGGGGAGGTGTAAACATGTCGTATGCTGGACAAACAGCTGCTGCAAATTAACAGATTGGAACACTCAGTAAGACCAGTCCACAAGCAAGACCTTTTTATAGGAAAGCTAGGTGTCAGCCGGGAAAGGTGGGGCAAAATAATTTGAAATCCAGGAGTGGTTCATTTTAATGAAGGTGAGATCATCCACATTTTGGGTAGCCAGACGAGTCCTTTTTTCGGTTAATATTGAACCAGCAGCACTGAATACTCTTTCTGATAGCACACTAGCTGCTGGGCAAGTAAGCTCCTGCAACGCATATTCTGCCAATTCAGGCCAGGTGTCTAATTTTGATGCCCAGTAATCAAATGGGAATGACGGTTGAGGGAGAACATCGATAAGGGAAGAAAAATAGTTAGTAACCATACTGGACAAATGTTGTCTCCTGTCACTTTGAATAGATGCTGCAGTACCTGTCCTGTCTGCGGTCATTGCGAAATCACTCCACAACCTGGTCAGAAAACCCCTCTGTCCAAGGCCACTTCTGATCTGTGCACCTCTAACACCTCTGCCCTGTAGCCCCCTGCAGCTCGTGTGAGAACCATCACCGGCGCTGTGTGCTGGGAATGCCTGAATCAAATGGTCTACAAGAGTAGCTTGTTTGGTTGCTAATATTTGTTCGAGGTTCTCATGTGGCATAATATTTTGCAATTTGCCTTTATAGCGAGGGTCAAGGATGCAGGCCAACCAGTAATCGTCATCGCTCATCATTTTAATAATGCGTGTGTCCCTTTTGAGGGTACGTAAGGCATAATCCGCCATGTGTGCCAAAGTTCCAGTTGTCAAATCTGCGGTTGTGCTGGTTGGAGGGGCTGTTACAGGCTAATCTACGTCACTTGTCTCCCTTAAAAAAACAGAACCCGGCCTTGCAACGCCACTAATTTCTGTTGGCCCAGGAGAAGCTTCCTCATTCAAAAAGTACTCATCCCCATCATCATCCTCGTCCTCCTCCTCCTCTTCGCCCGCTACCGCGTCCTCTACACGGCCCTGACCAGACAATGGCTGACTGTCATCAAGGCTTTCCTCTTCCTCGGCTGCAGACGCCTGCTCCTTTATGTGCGTCAAACTTTGCATCAGCAGACGCATTAGGGGGATGCTCATGCTTATTATGGCGTTGTCTGCACTAACCAGCCATGTGCATTCCTCAAAACACTGAAGGACTTGACACAGGTCTTGTAGCTTTGACCACTGCACACCTGACAACTCCATGTCTGCCATCCAACTGCCTGCCCGTGTATGTGTATCCTCCCACAAAAACATAACAGCACGCCTCTGTTCGCACAGTCTCTGAAGCATGTGCAGTGTGGAGTTCCACGTTGTTGAAATGTCGATGATTAGGCGATGCTGGGGAAGGTTCAAAGACCGCTGATAGTTCTGCATACGGCTGGAGTGTACGGGCGAATGGCGGATATGCGAGCAAAGTCTGCGCACTTTGAGGAGCAGGTCTGGTAACCCCGGGTAACTTTTCAGGAAGCACTGCACCACCAGGTTTAAGGTGTGAGGCAGGCAAGGAATGTGTTTCAGTTGGGAAAGGGCTATGGCAGCCATGAAATTCCTTCCGTTATCACTCACAACTTTGCCTGCCTCAAGATGTACAGTGCCCAGCCATGACTGAGTTTCATTCAGCAAGAACTCGGACAGAACTTCCTTGGTGTGTCTGTTGTCGCCCAAACACTTCATTGCCAATACAGCCTGCTGACGCTTGCCACTAGCTGTCCCATAATGGCACACCTGGTGTGCAACAGTGGCAGCTGCGGATGGAGTGGATGTGCGACTGCGGTGTGTGGACGAGCTCTCGCTTCTGCATGAGGAGGAGGAAGAGGAGGAGGGGGGGCTAACGCCTACAGCCAACTCTTTCCTTGACCGTGGACTAGGCAAAACTGTCCCAATATTGCTATCCCCTGTGGACCCTGCATCCACCACATTCACCCAGTGTGCCGTGATGGACACGTAACGTCCCTGGCCATGCCTACTGGTCCATGCATCTGTTGTCAGGTGCACCTTTGTAGTCACAGACTGCCTGAGTGCATGGACAATGCGGTCTTTAACATGCTGTTGGAGGGCTGGGATGGCTTTTCTAGAAAAGAAGTGTCGACTGGGTAGCTCGTAGCGTGGTACAGCGTAGTCCATCAGCGCTTTGAAAGCTTCGCTTTCAACTAACCGGTAGGGCATCATCTCTAATGAGATTAGTCTAGCAATGTGGGCGTTCAAACCCTGTGTACGCGGATGCGAGGATGAGTACTTCCTTTTCCTAACAAGAGTCTCATGTAGGGTGAGCTGGACTGGAGAGCTGGAGATCGTGGAACTAGCGGTGGTGCCGGTGGACATGGCAGACTGAGAGAGGGTTGGAGATGGTATTCTTGCCGGTGCCCTACATGCAGTGTTTCCTACTGCAAACCTGGTGATTCCCTGACTGCTTTGGCCTGGCGATGAAAGCTGCACAGATACTGCCGGTGGTGCGGGAAATGGTGGGTTTACAGTGAGGGAAGGGATGTAGCGTTGCTGACTAGCTTCATTGGCCGAGGGTGCTGCAACCTTTAGGGACATTTGGTAGTTATTCCAGGCTTGCAAATGCATGGTGGATAAATGTCTATGCATGCAACTTGTATTTAGACTTTTAAGATTCTGGCCTCTGCTTAAGGTAGTTGAACATTTTTGACAGATGACTTTGCGCTGATCATTTGGATGTTGTTTAAAAAAATGCCAGACTGCACTCTTTCTACTATCGGATAACTTTTCAGGCATTGCAGACTGAGCTTCTTTAACCGGATGGCCACGCTGTCCTCCAACAGGTTTTGGTTTTGCCATGCGTTTTTGGCCAGATACGGGCCCGGTAGATGGAACCTGTTGTGATGTTGATGCCTGCTGCGGCTCCTCCTCCTCCGCTTCTGAACTACTGCCGCCTGCACCCTGTTCCCCCAATGGCTGCCAATCGGGGTCAACAACTGGGTCATCTATGACCTCCTCTTCTATGTCGTGTGCAACTTCGTCTGTGTCACCGTGTAAGCCGGTGGTATAGCGTTCGTGACGGGGCACCATAGTCTCCGCTGGGTTTGATTCTGCCTTAGTACACTGTGAGGGCAATGTTCTTGTCTGAGTCAAAGGAACAGCATAGTAATCTGGCTGTGGCTGTGCATCTGTGCACTCCATGTCCGATTCAACTTCTAATGGGCATGGCCTGTTAACTGTTTCACTGTCTAACCCAGGAACGGTATGTGTAAAGAGCTCCATGGAGTAACCTGTTGTGTCGACTGACACATCCTTTACTGTTGTTCTGGGTGAAGGACACTAGGAAGCGACTTGTTCCTGACCGGGAGCATCCACTGATGATGCACTGCTCTGACATTTGGCACTTTCCGAGGAGGAGGCGAAAGAGCTAGAGGCAGAGTGAGCAATGAAAGCCAATACTTGTTCCTCCTGCTCCGGCTTCAAAAGTGGTTTTCCTACTCCCAGAAAAGAGAGCGTTCGAGGCCTTGTGTAGGCAGATGACATTTTTGGCTCAACAACTCGAGACTTAGGTGCTGTACTGCTTTTACCACGACCACCTGATGCTCCACCACCACTACCATCATTACCAGCTGACTATGACCGCCCACGGCCACGACCTCTTCCACTAGACTTCCTCATTGTTTGCAAAACGTAACCAAAGTAACGCTATTTGTTACTGTAAAACAACTTATAAGGTGAACTCAAACTTCTGTATAATTTATATATACCTTTATAGGTGCCTGACACTGAAAGGAAAATCAGCCCCAATGTTACACACTCGGTTTTCTGTGCCCCAATAATTTGAGACAGATGGCACACACAGGAGCAGCACTCAAGCAGACTTGCCAATATTTATCTCCCACTAATTTTTTTTTTTTTTAAAAGGGAGAATTTACCCCCCCCAAAAAAAAAATGGCCAAGTATCACACAGTGGTTTTTTCGGTGCCACACAATGAGAGTGAGATGCCACCCACAGCAATGGCACGGAGGCAGACTTGCCACTATTTATCTCCCACTAACTATTTTTTTTTTTTGAAAAGTGAGAATTTACCCCCCCCAAAAAAAAAATGTCCAAGTATCACACAGTGTTTTTTTCGGTGCCACACAATGAGAGTGAGATGCCACCCACAGCAATGGCACGGAGGCAGACTTGCCAATATTTATCTCCCACTAACTATTTTTTTATTTGAAAAGGGAGAATTTACCCCAAAAAAACAAAAAGGACCAGTATTACACACTGCTTTTCGGTGGGACACAATGAGAGACAGATGCCACACACAGGACTGGCACGGAGGCAGACTTGCCAATATTTATCTCCCACTAACTATTTTTTTTTTTGAAAAGTGAGAATTTACCCCAAAAAAAAAATAAAATGGCCAAGTATCACACAGTGTTTTTTTCGGTGCCACACAATGAGAGTGAGATGCCACCCACAGCAATGGCACGGAGGCAGACTTGCCAATATTTATCTCCCACTAACTATTTTTTTATTTGAAAAGGGAGAATTTACCCCCAAAAAACAAAAAGGACCAGTATTACACACTGCTTTTCGGTGGGACACAATGAGAGACAGATGCCACACACAGGACTGGCACGGAGGCAGACTTGCCAATATTTATCTCCCACTAACTATTTTTTTTTTGAAAAGTGAGAATTTACCCAAAAAAAAAAAAAATTGGCCAAGTATCACACAGTGTTTTTTTCGGTGCCACACAATGAGAGTGAGATGCCACCCACAGCAATGGCACGGAGGCAGACTTGCCAATAGTTATCTCCCACTAACAATTTTTTTTTTTGAAAAGTGAGAATTTACCCAAAAAAAAAAAAAATGGCCAAGTATCACACAGTGGTTTTTTCGGTGCCACACAATGAGAGTGAGATGCCACCCACAGCAATGGCACGGAGGCAGACTTGCCAATATTTATCTCCCACTAACTATTTTTTTTGTTTGAAAAGGGAGAATTTACCCCAAAAAAACAAAAAGGACCAGTATTACACACTGCTTTTCGGTGGGACACAATGAGAGACAGATGCCACACACAGGACTGGCACGGAGGCAGACTTGCCAATATTTATCTCCCACTAACTATTTTTTTTTTGAAAAGTGAGAATTTACCCCCCCCCAAAAAAAAATGGCCAAGTATCACACAGTGTTTTTTTCGGTGCCACACAATGAGAGTGAGATGCCACCCACAGCAATGGCACGGAGGCAGACTTGCCAATAGTTATCTCCCACTAACTATTTTTTTTTTGAAAAGTGAGAATTTACCCCCCCCCCAAAAAAAAATGGCCAAGTATCACGCAGTGGTTTTTTCGGTGCCACACAATGAGAGTGAGATGCCACCCACAGCAATGGCACGGAGGCAGACTTGCCAATATTTATCTCCCACTAACTATTTTTTTTTTTTGAAAAGTGAGAATTTATCCCCAAAAAAAAAATGGCCAAGTATCACACAGTGGTTTTTTCAGTGCCACATAATGAGAGTGAGATGCCACCCACAGCAATGGCACGGAGGCAGACTTGCCAATATTTATCTCCCAGTAACTATTTTTTTTTTTGAAAAGGGAGAATTTACCCCAAAAAAACAAAAAGGACCAGTATTACACACTGCTTTTCGGTGGGACACAATGAGAGACAGATGCCACACACAGGACTGGCACGGAGGCATACTTGCCAATATTTATCTCCCACTAACTATTTTTTTTTTTGAAAAGTGAGAATTTACCCAAAAAAAAAAAAAAATGGCCAAGTATCACACAGTGGTTTTTCCGGTGCCACACAATGAGAGTGAGATGCCACCCACAGCAATGGCACGGAGGCAGACTTGCCAATAGTTATCTCCCACTAACTTTTTTTTTTTTGAAAAGTGAGAATTTACCCCCCCCAAAAAAATGGCCAAGTATCACACAGTGGTTTTTTCGGTGCCACACAATGAGAGTGAGATGCCACCCACAGCAATGGCACGGAGGCAGACTTGCCAATATTTATCTCCCACTAACTATTTTTTTTTTGAAAAGTGAGAATTTACCCCCCCCCCAAAAAAAAAATGGCCAAGTATCACACAGTGGTTTTTTCGGTGCCACACAATGAGAGTGAGATGCCACCCACAGCAATGGCACGGAGGCAGACTTGCCAATATTTATCTCCCACTAACTATTTTTTTTTGTGAAAAGGGAGAATTTACCCCCAAAAAACAAAAAGGACCAGTATTACACACTGCTTTTCGGTGGGACACAATGAGAGACAGATGCCACACACAGGACTGGCACGGAGGCAGACTTGCCAATATTTATCTCCCACTAACTATTTTTTTTTTGAAAAGTGAGAATTTACCCCCCCAAAAAAAATGGCCAAGTATCACACAGTGGTTTTTTCGGTGCCACACAATGAGAGTGAGATGCCACCCACAGCAATGGCACGGAGGCAGACTTGCCAAGATTTATCTCCCACTAACTTTTTTTTTTTGAAAAGGGAGAATTTAGACAAAAAAAAAAAAAAAATGGCCAAGTATCACACAGTGGTTTTTTCGGTGCCACACAATGAGAGTGAGATGCCACCCACAGCAATGGCATGGAGGCAGACTTGCCAAGATTTATCTCCCACTAACTTTTTTTTTTTGAAAAGGGAGAATTTAGACAAAAAAAAAAAAAATGGCCAAGTATCACACAGTGGTTTTTTCGGTGCCACACAATGAGAGTGAGATGCCACCCACAGCAATGGCACGGAGGCAGACTTGCCAAGATTTATCTCCCTGCGGTTATCTCAGAAAAGTATGGCAGGCAGCTAGAAAAAGGACTGCTGCACACAAAAGTGTGGACAAACACACAAGATAGCTGTGCAGAAAGGAAGGAAATACAGGATTTGTGCTTTGAAAAAAGCAGTTGGTTTGCACAGCGTCGTACACACACAGGCACAACAACGCAGCTATCAGGGTCAGGGAGCCTTCTAGGGCAGCCCAATGAGCGACAGCGCTGAGGAAAAAAAAATGTAGCTTCCACTGTCCCTGCAAACAAAAGGTGGTGTTGGACAGTGGAAATCGCTACAGCACAAGCGGTTTGCAGCTTTATGTACCCTGCCTATCACTATCCCTGCTTCTGAAGAAGCGGCAGCAACCTCTCCCTACGCTCACATCAGCAGCAGTAAGATGGCGGTCGGCGGGAACGCCCCTTTATAGCCCCTGTGACGCCGCAGAAAGCAAGCCAATCACTGCAATGCCCTTCTCTAAGATGGTGGGGACTGAGATCTATGTCATCACGCTGCCCACACTCTGCGTCCACCTTCATTGGCTGAGAAATGGCACTTTTAGCGTAATTGAAATGCGACTTTGGCGCGAAAGTCGCGTACCGCATGGCAGACCCCCCACAGGGATCGGCTCGGTTTCATGAGACGCCGACTTTGCCAAAAGTCGGCGACTTATGAAAATGAACGATCCGTTTCGCTCAACCCTAGTCAAAGCTACAAGACCTCTGTCAGGTCCTTCAGTGTTTTGAGGAATGCACATGGCTGGTAAGTGCAGACGACGCCATCATAAGCATGAGCATCCCACTAATGCATCTGCTGATGCAAAGTTTGATGCACATTAAGGAGCAGGCGTCTGCAGCCGAGGAGGAGGGAAGCCTTGATGACAGTCAGCCATTGTCTGCTCAGGGATCTCTCCTGGATGAGGTGGCGGACGAAGAGGAGGAGGAGGAGGAGGATGATGGGGATGAATATTTATGGGAGGAGGAAGCTTCTTGGGGCAATAGAAACTGGTGGTGTTACAAGGTCAGGTACCGGGTTTTTGTGGGAGACAAGTGATGTTGATTTGCCAGAAAGTGCTCCTCAACCCAGCACAAGCAGTGAATTGACACCTGGAACATTGGCCCACATGGCTGATTATGCCTTGCATATCCTAAAAAGGGACCCCCGCATTATCAAAATGATGACCGATGATGATTACTGGTTGGCCTGCCTCCTGGATCCACGCTATAAATCTAAATTGCAAAATATCATGCCACATGAGAACCTTGAGCAAATATTGGCTACCAAACAAGCAACTCTTGTAGACCGTTTGGTTCAGGCATTCCCAGCACACAGCGTCGGTGATGGTTCTCACACGAGCTGCAGGGAGCAACATGGCAGAGGTGTTAGAGGTGCACAAATCAGAAGTGGCGTTGGACAGAGGGGTTTTATGACCAGGTTGTGGAGTGATTTCGCAATGACCACAGACACGACAGGTACTGCTGCATCAATTCAAAGTGACAGGAGACAACATTTGTCCAGTATGGTTACGAACTATTTTTCCTCCCTTATCGATGTTCTCCCTCACACACACGTCATTCCCCCTTGATTACTGGGCATCTTAAATAGACACCTGGCCTGAATTGGCAGAATATGCATTACAGGAGCTCGCTTGCCCAGCTGCTAGTGTACTATCAGAAAGAGTCTTCAGTGCTGCTGGTTCAATACTGACCAAAAAAAGGACTCGTCTGGCTACCCAAAGTTGATGATCTAACCTTCATTAAAATGAACCAATCATGGATTTCTAATTATTTTGCCCCAGCTTCCACGTAGTTTGCCTGAAAAATTTAAAAAATGCTTTTGGACTCCTCTTACTGACTGCTCCAATTCCTCCATTTGCAGCTGCTGAGTGTCCACCATAGGCCTTTTTTTACCTTCATAAATGGGCTGACTCCCCCCACAGGGCCGTGGTCACCACCTAGCGCAAGCACCCGTGCGAGTGCCGTTTGCCTGGACAGGTAGGTGTGCCCACTCTTGGGCAACGGCACTGGCACAGGGTCCCTCATAGTTCAATGAAGTGTCTCTGACGGTGGTGGTGCACAACCAATGTCAGACACACCGTCGTAATATGAGGGGCCCTGGGCCAGTACCGCCGCCCACGAGAGAGTGTCCCCCCAGCTCGAACAGCGCTCTACCACTTGCAAAACTTTCCTCTCCCGGCTCCACCACTGTGTAGTCTGTGCTGTTAAATCCTTCAATGGCACTGCCAATAAAAATGTGTTGAAATTATAGATGATAGTAAAAATATACAGGGGCCTTGGCCTCCATTTAGACCAGTTAATACTTTGCGCCAACTACCACTGTCTGCTATTCAGCAGAGGAGCCCACCCCTGTACATAGCTATGCCACCTGTTTATTTATGAAAATGTGGCAGACATTTACCTCACTTTATTGTTTTGGCCTACTAACTGTGTCATCCACTCCTTACAGTCATCCTCCGCTGAACAAACCAATGCTGCCTGTGTACCCCTGTAACCTATTTTAAACTGCATAGAGCCTACTTTTTTATTTGAAGCCTACTAAGTCTATCTGCGCCACTCCTTACAATCGTCCTCCGCTGAACAAACCAATGCTGCCTGTGTACCCCTGTAACCTATGTTAAACTGCATATAGCCTAGTTTTTTTATTTTAGGCCTACTAAGTCTGTCTGCGCCACTCCTTACAATCGTCCTCCGCTGAACAAACCAATGCTGCCTGTGTACCCCTGTAACCTATTTTAAACTGCATAGAGCCTACTTTTTATTTGAGTTACTAAGTCTGTCTGCGCCACTCCTTACAGTCATCCTCCGCTGAACAAACCAATGCTGCCTGTGTACCCCTGTAACCAAATTTAAACTGCATTGAGCCTACTTTTTATTTTAGGCCTACTAAGCCTGTCTGCACCACTCCTTACAATCGTTCTCCGCTGAACAACGTTATGCCGCCTGTGTACCCCTGTAACCAATTTTAAACTGCATTGAGCCTACTTTTTTATTTTAGGCCTACTACCTGTGTCTGTCTGCACCACTCAATACAGCTGTCCTCCAGTGAACAAAGCTGAGCTTCAATTTTCAGCCTATATCAGATATTAAACTGCATTTGACCTACTTGGTTGTTTGGGCCTACTAACGGTGTCTGCCGCTCCTTCTTGTTCTCCTCCACTGAACAAAGCTGAGCTTCAATTTTTTAGGCTTTTGGCCTGTATAAAATGTTGAACTGCATTTGGCCTACTTGTTTGTTTGGGCCTCCTAACGGTGTCTGCCGCTCCTTCTTGTTCTCCTCCACTGAACAAAGCTGAGCTTCAATTTTCAGGCTTTCGCCCTACGTAAAATATGAAAATGCATTTGGCCTACTTGTTTGGTTGGGCCTACTAACGGTGTCTGCCGCTCCTTGATGTTCTACTCCACTGAACAAAGCAGTGCTGCCTGTTTACTCCTGTTATCAATTTTGAACTGCATTTGGCCCACTTTATTACTTGGGCCTACTAACTGTGTCTGCCACTCATTACAGTTTTCCTCCACTGAACAAAGCAATGCCGCCTGTTTAGTCCTGCTACCAATTTTGAACTGCATGTAGCCTACTTTATTCTTTGGGCCTATAACTGTGTTTCCTCCTCATCCTGCCCATTGCCCAGCCACTGCTAGATGAGTCTGCTGGTACATTGACCCAGACCACTACATTCCCCTTGCACTCTACACAGCCAGAATCTGACCCTGCTGAAAGTCGGGTTCCCCTTCCTGCATACTATACCACCTTACATAGGGACAAGGAGGAAGGTGCAGATGAAAGTGCAGGTTCCTTCATCAGGTGGGGGGGCATACTGGCACAGGGCCCCTCAGAGTACGCAAAAGTGTCTCTGGCAGTGGGAGGCGCCGCCTGCCGTCAAACACACACCCGTACTATGAGAGGCCCTATGCCAGTGCCAACTAGTGGGCCCCCCCGCTTGCTCAGGATCACAGCACTTGCAAAGTTGAAATACTTACCTCTCTCTGCTCCACCGCCGTGACGTATTCCGGGTTTCCTGGGCCCACGAAAATCTTGATCCAGCCATACCCCCCACAACTTTAGCCAAATGACCCCCTGTTGTCAATGCCTAACTATTATTATAAGGTAACTTAAGATTGACAAGCTTAAGTAACAAGAATTATAATAATAATAATAATAATAATAATTTTATTTATATAGCGCCAACATATTCCGCAGCGCTTTACAACTTATAGAGGGGACTTATACAGACAATAGACATTACAGCATAACAGAAATCACAGTTCAAAACAGATACCAGTAGGAATGAGGGCCCTGCTCACAAGCTTACAATCTATGAGGAAAAGGGGAGACACGAGAGGTGGATGGTAACAATTGCTTTAGTTGTTTGGACCAGCCATAGTGTAAGGCTCGGGATGTTTTGGCATTACAATGGGCACTGTAGGTGTTTTCCTGTCCTCCACTCACTGCCGACTTTGCTTCCCCATTGACTTGCATTGGGTTTCGTGTTTCAGTCGGCTCCCCGACTTTTCGCAATAATCGGCCGATTTCACCTGTTTCGCGAAACCTGACTCGATCCTAAAAAAGTAAAAGTCGCTCAACTCTAGTCCCATCTCAATTCCTGTCAATTTTGCATTGAAAAGTCAAATGGCGCTCCTTTGATTCCAAGCTTTGCCATGCACCCAAACAGTGGTTTACCCCCACATATGGGGTATCAGCGTACTCAGGACAAATTGTACAACAACTTTTGGAGTCCATTTTCTCCTGTTACACTTGGTAAAATAAAACAAATTGGAGCTGAAGTAAATTTTTTGTGAAAAAAAGTTAAATGTTCATTTTTATTTAAAGTTAATAATTTCTTGAATATGGTTTTGAGCACCTTGAGGGGTGCAGTTTTTAGAATGGTGTCACACTTGGTTATTTTCTATCATATAGACCCCTCAAAATGACTTCAAATGAGATGTGGTCCCTAAAAAAAATGGTGTTGTAAAAATGAGAAATTGCTGGTCAACTTTTAACTCTTATAACTCCCTAACAAAAGAAAATTTTGGTTCCAAAATTGTGCTGATGTAAAGTAGATATGTGGGAAATGTTACGTATTAAGTATTTTGTGTGACATATCTCTGTGATTTAATTGCATAAAAATTCAAAGTTGGAAAATTGCAAAATTTTCCAAATTTTTGCCAAATTTCTGTTTTTTTTCCACAAATAAATGCAGGTAATATCAAAGAAATGTTACCACTATCATGAAGTACAATATGTCTCGAGAAAACACTGTCAGAATCACCGGGATCCGTTGAAGCATTCCAGAGTTATAACCTCATAAAGGGACAGTGGTCAGAAGTAGGGTTGAGCGACCTTAGCTTTTTTAGGATCGAGGTGGGTTTTGTGAAACCCGACCTTCTCGGATGTCGGATCGTATGGAATCGGCCGATTCTACTGTAAAGTCGGGTTCCGGACCCGGAACACGAAACCCAATGTATGTCAATGAAATTATTTTTTTTATTCTCTCTCTCTCTCTCTTCCGTGCAAGGCATATGTTATTTTTTGACTCCGGAAATTACTACGTCCGAAAACGTAACATAGCACTATGATGCCGCAGGAGTCGGAACCTATGTCATCACACTGCCCACAATTAATTGGCTCAAAAAAATGGCGGGGAAGGCGTCATTCCAAACGCAACTTTGGCGCCAAGTTCGCGTTCCACGTGGCCGACCCACACTGGGATCGGATCGGGTTTCATGAGACGCCGACTTTGCCAAAAGTCGGCGACTTATGAAAATGAACGACCCGTTTCGCTCAACCCTAGTCAGAAGTGTAAAAATTGGCCTGGTCATTAACGTGCAAACCACCCTTGGGGGTAAAGGGGTTAAAACTGCAACAAAACTTGCACTTCCTTAGTAAAATTCACAGTAGGTGGGGTACAGGTAAGTTTTTATTACTTTTTAGATATATTTTGATTAGTTGCACAACTCAATCTATTAAATATTAATCACATAGAATGCATTTGATAAACCATGGCACATGTCATGTTGATACAATATACTACACCATATGAAAATGCAGTCATTTCAGTGGATGCGCATAGAAGTACATTTTAGTAGTTTTCCGACATTATATAACATAGATTATTCTGACATGATGGTGATCCTAAAGAAAAGAGCAGCTGTCAAATTCTACAGCAATGAAATAATATATACTCAAGAAGTGTCATGATTAGTGTTGAGCGATACCGTCCGATACTTGAAAGTATCGGTATCGGAAAGTATCGGCCGATACCGGCAAAGTATCGGATCCAATCCGATACCGATACCCGATACCAATACAAGTCAATGGGACTCATGTATCGGACGGTATTCCTGATGGTTCCCAGGGTCTGAAGGAGAGGAAACTCTCCTTCAGGCCCTGGGAACCATATTAATGTGTAAAAGAAAGAATTAAAATAAAAAATATTGCTATACTCACCTCTCCGACACAGCCTGCACCTTACCGAGGGAAGCGGCAGCGTTCTTTGTTTAAAATTCGCGCTTTTCTTTCCTTTACTGAAGTCCCGGCTTGTGATTGGTCGCGTGCCGACCATGTGGCCTGGACGCAACCAATCACAGCAAGCCGTGACGTAATTTCAGGTCCTTCAGGATTTTAAAATTACGTTCCGGCGTTGTGATTGGTTGCGTCGCAGTCACAAATTTTAAAATGCGCGCGTGTCCAGCCTCCCGGCTTGTGATTGGTTGACCGTGACGCAACCAATCACAAGCCGGGACGTCACGGGAGGCTGGACACGCGCCCATTTTAAAATGCGCGCATGTCCAGCCTCCCGTGACGTCACGGCTTGTGATTGGTTGCGTCTCCCATGTGACTGCGACGCAACCAATCACAAAGCCGGGACGTAATTTTAAAATCCTTAAGGACCTGAAATTACGTCACGGCTTGCTGTGATTGGTTGCGTTGCCCATGTGACTGCGACGCAACCAATCACAACGCCGGAACGTAATTTTAAAATCCTGAAGGACCTGAAATTACGTCACGGCTTGCTGTGATTGGTTGCGTCCCGGCCACATGGTCGGCACGCGACCAATCACAAGCCAGGACTTCAGTAAAGGAAAGAAAAGCGCAAATTTTAAACAAAGAACGCTGCCGCTTCCCTCGGTAAGGTGCAGGCTGCGTCGGAGAGGTGAGTATAGCAATATTTTTTATTTTGATTCTTTCTTTTACACATTTTTACATTAATGTTGTTTCGATACCGATACCCGATACCACAAAAATATCGGATCTCGGTATCGGAATTCCGATACAGCAAGTATCGGCCTATACCCGATACTTGCAGTATCGGAATGCTCAACACTAGTCATGATGATAAGGATGTTGTCTAATAACGGTAGTTCACTTCTACACACTCTGAGCAGTGAACATAACTAATTCTAAAGGAAAATAATAACTTGTAAAGGGCTTGTATGATCAAGGGAAAGGATTTTTTGCATATGAATTACAGATCTAGCTAGAAGTTATATTTGCACTTAAATGGGAACTGTTTACTAAGTTATACAAATGGCCCCAATTTGATGAAGATAATTTTTTTTTTACCCCATAATATTATAGGCATATAGGCATGTATAGGCATAAAGTATAAATGCATATAGGCATGCATAATGCTACAACGCAGGTGGCATCACCACCACTATTTTGATTAAGCCAAGAAAATGTTTCATAACCCCACAATATTATGTGCAGTTTGTAAAATATGGGGCAGGTTACTGAAGGACCAGCGACCTGACACAAGCCCATGAGGGTGCATTTGTAAGCAGAACACCACATAAATCCCTGCCCACATGCGGCCCTGAAGCACGAGAATCTCATTAACTGAAAACTGCAAATACAGATTAAACAACAACAACAAGACGGATTTCACCAACCAAGGTATCATTTTAATCAGTATAACGGCGCCGACCTGACACTGTCTGCAGGCTACTGGGCACAATCCTGCTGACAGGTTCGCTTTGAAACCTGAGTCCCCTTACTATCAATTATGTCTGTACATGTATATGTTTGTATATGTGTATGCTTTTTTTGTCATTATAAATGAATACAATTTTTTACATTTTATTTTTGGACTTTTAGATCCATGCCTTTTGTGTTGAATTTCATATTCGGAGTGTCTATAGTGTTTACCTTTTTAGGCCCCCCTACTATGAAGCATAGGGCCTTTTCTACATTTTGATTCTATTATGTGTTCTATTCTGATAATATTGTTTCACTCAGTGGGACACCTGCAGCTACACATCTGGCTCACAGCCTAATAATGGATCGTGTAGACACTTTTTGCTACTTGAGACTTGGTTTGTTATTTCAAATTGCACTTGCAATATAGAATGTATTACTATGCACCATTCTTCTAATCTGGCGGTCTCTACATGCAGAGGCTTACCTCTATTAACCGCTTGCTGTCATTGCAGTTTATCGTTATTCTCCCAAACACTGGGAGATGCATTGTTGAACAGTGTTGACTTCTTGGCCATCCAGCATTGCGATCTGACAGAGTGAAAAACTAAGGTTTCTCAGTTTCGGGATTCTCTCCGTCTCAGTTTGTGACAAAATGCAAAAACTTGCTAGTCAACAAATGCAGTAGGAGGCATTGCCCATTCAATCCACAAAACTGAATATGATTTTTGAAGTTTACGTGGTTAATAAATAAATTATTTCAATCTGGCTCTTATGCCCCTTCCACATACCACAGATTGGAGCTAGGTGCTTAAAAATGTGAACCAGCTACTTCCATGATGTGCATAACCTTATGGCTTGTTCTACTTGATTTTGCAATTTCTATATTGAGGTGTATATATTATGAGGCAGAAGGAATGCAGATATACATCTGTCAAGGGGTTATCGCAACAGAGCGGAGCCAGAAGACCGCAGCGTGTGATGGCTCTTACTCCACCGCTGAGAAGAAGCACTTCTCCAGTGTATTAAATGTGTTTGTTTCTTTCAGCAGAACAGGGGTTAATCGGCCATGTTGGAAACTCCTGCATTCAGCTGTGCTCGGTTAACCACTATTCTTCCATAAAAAAGGTGGGCTTGATTACCAGGTCCTTGTCTGAGTTAGCATTAGCTACACAGATCTGGAGTGAGAGTAGCTGGTGTGGAAAAGGAAAGCTGGAGGAGTTTATTAGCGACTGTTGCTTGGTGTGTACACTTATAAATTCCTTATCCTTTCCCGTTTTACTTTCATCCCCCTCCCTACACACCCTGGTGTATAGCTCTGTTATAAATGAGTGTATATTTTGTGTGTTTTGAATTTTCTTTATACCCTTGTCTCTGTGCCCCTGTCTGTCAGATTCATGTACTGCAGTACACAGTATCACCTCTCTTCCCAGGGTGGGGGAAAGGGACAGAAGTAGGGCTATTGTAGAAGATAAGTCAAGGGCTGAGGCCCCGGCATCTTCGCCATCTGAAGTATCCTGGGTAACAGGGCGAGCTAGGGCACCCCCTAGTGTTAGGGCCAGGGAAGGTGCCCCTTGGTCCCAGGTCACTCGCCAGTTGAATTGTGACAACATCCTTGTAGGGTGGCAAGTCAGTAGCCAAGGACAAATGAGAGATAGGTAATCAATGTCTGGTCAGTTGGGGTCAAACACCCGCTACTCCCGCTGATCAGCTGTTCTCGGTGGCGCCGGCCATAAATGCTAAATCGCGGAGGTGCTTCATCTTCTTATAGGCCGGGTACTACACATCCATTTCCTATTGATTTCATATGGGGTGGTATATTAACCATTACAACATGAATGCGTTTTTTATTATTTTATATACAGGTGCTTCTCACAAAATTAGAATAGCATCAAAAAGTTAATTTATTTCAGTTCTTCAATACCAACAGTGAAACTCATATATTATATAGAGGCATTTCAAACAGAGTGATCTATTTCAAGTGTTTATTTCTGTTAATGTTGATGATTATGGCTTACAGCCAATGAAAACCCAAAAGTCAGTATCTCAGTAAATTAGAATACTTTATAACATCAGCTTGAAAAATGATTTTAAAATCTGAAATGTTGGCCTACTGAAATGTATGTTCAGTAAATGCACTCAGTATTTGGTCTGGGCTTCCTTTGCATCAATTACTGCATCAAATGGAGCATGGCATGTAGGCGATCAGCCTGTGGCACTGCTGAGGTGTTATGGAAACCCAGGATGCTTTGATAGCAGCCTTCAGCTCGTCTGCATTATTGGGTCTGGTGTCTCTCATCTTCCTCTTGACAATACCTCATAGATTTTCTATGGGGATAAGGTCAGACGAGTTTGCTGGCCAATCAAGCACAGTGATACTGTTGTTTTTAAACCAGGTATTGATGCTTTTAGCAGTGTGGACAGGTGCCAAGTCCTGCTGGAGAATTAAATTTCCATCTCCAAAAAGCTTTTAGGCAGAGGGCAGTATGAAGCGCTCTAAAATTTACTGGTACACGGCTGCGCTGACTTTGGTTTTGATAAAATATAGTGTACCTACACCAGCAAATGACATGGCTCCCCAAACCATCACTGATTCTGGAAACTTCACACTAGACCTCAAGCAGCTTGGATTGTGTGCCTCTCCTCTCTTCCTCCAGACTCTGGGACATTGATTTCCAAATGAAATGCAAAATTTACTTTCACCTGAAAACAACACCTTGGACCACTGATCAACAGTCCAGTTATTTTTCTCCTTGGCCCAGGTGAGATGCTTCTGGTGTTGTCTATTGGTCATGAGTGGCTTGACACAAGGAATGCGGCACTTGTAGCCCATGTCCTGGATGTGTCTGTGTGTGGTGGCTCTTGAAGCAATGACTTAAGCAGCAGTCCACTCCTTGTGAATCTCCCCCAAATATTTGAATGCCCTTTTCTTAACAATCCTTTCAAGGCTGCAGTTATCCCGGCTGCTTGAGCACCTTTTTCTACCACACTTTTTCCTTCCACTCAACTTTCCTGAGTGAACAGCCATCTTCTTCAGCAATGAACTTTTGTGGCGTAACCTCCTTGTGGAGTATGTCAATGACTGCCTTCTGGACATCTGTCAAGTCACCAGTCTTCAATATGATTGTGGAGCCTACTGAAACAGAATAAGGGACCTTTTTAAGTGCTTAGGAAGCCTTTGCAGGTGTTTTTTGTTAATTATTCTAATTTACTGAGATAATGACTTTCGGGTTTTCATTGGCTGTAAGCCATAATTATCAACATAAACAGAAATAAACACTTGAAATAGATCACTCTATTTGCAATGACTCTATATAATATGAGTTTCACTTTTTTTATTGAACAACTGAAATAAATTAACTTTCTGATGATGCTCTAATTTTGTGGAAGCACATGGCCATCCATTCTGGTTTTTAGCCTTAATGTTATTTGCAATGGAGACAAAGCAAAGTAATAGCATGTTAAAAGTAATGGCTATATCTATCTGATACTCACACCTACTACTATTGCTATATATATATATATATACTGTGTGTGTATATATATATATATATATATATATATATATATATATATATAATAAATTCTCTAGCAATTTCCATCTATTTAATCCCTAATTTCTCCGCTTGCCCTTATTTATCTGATAAAATGAGAGAGCAATACCAGGGTGAGTAGGGAAAGCCATCATTGAGCAGGGGCGCCATATTTTTCGCTTTCTTAGGGTGCCAACCTCCATGATTAGGCAGTACCAGTATCAGATATTTGAATAGGGAATTACCTGGTATCTGGTAGTATCTGGTGTGCATATTTGTTTCTGAATTCTAAAAGATATACAGTGGGTATGGAAAGTATTCAGACCATTTTAAATTTTTCACTCTGTTTCATTGCAGCCATTTGGTAAATTCAAAAAAAGTTCATTTTTTTCTCATTAATGTATACTCTGCACTCTATCTTAATGGGAAAAAAACAAATGTAGAAATTTTTGCATATTTATTAAAAAAGAAAAACTGAAATATCACATTCTTTGCTCAGTATTGAGTAGAAGCACCCTTTTGAGCTAGTACAGCCATGATTCTTCTTGGGAATAATGCAGCAAGTTTTTCACACCTGGATTTGGAGATCCTCTGCCATTATTCTTTGCCTATCCTCTCCAGTTCCGTCAGGTTGGATGGTGAACGTTTGTGGACAGCCATTTTCAGGTCTCTCCAGAGATGCTCAATTGCGTTTAGGACAGGGCTCTGGCTGGGCCAGTCAAGAATGGTCATAGAGTTGTTCTGAAGCCACTCCTTTGTTATTTTAGCTGTGTGCTTAGGGTCATTGTCTTGTTGGAAGGTGAACCTTCGGCCAAGTCTGATGTCCACAGCACTCTGGAAGAGGTTTTCATCCATGGTATCTCTGTACTTGGCTGCATTCATTTTTCCTTCAATGGCAACCAGTCATCCTGTCCCTGCAGCTGAAAATCACCCCCATAGCATGATGCTGCCACCACCATGCTTCATTGTTGGGATTGTGTTGGGCAGGTGATGTGCAGTGTCTGGTTTTCTCCACACATATCGCTTAGAGTTATTTCCATAAAGGTCTATTTTCATCTCATCAGACCAGAGAATCTTTTTTCTCATAATCTGGGAGTCCTTCTTGTGTTTTTTAGCAAACTCTATGCAGACTTTCATATATCTTGAAATGAGGAGAGGCTTCTGTTGGTGCACTCTGCCATAAAGGCCCGACTGGTGGAGGGCTGCAGTGATAGTTGACTTTGTGGAACTGTCTCCCATCTCCCTACTGCATCTTTGGAGCTCAGCCACAGTGATCTTGGGGTTCTTCTTTACCTCTCTCACCAAGGCTCTTCTCCCATGATTCCTTAGTTTGGCTGGACGGCCAGGTCTAGGAAGACTTCTGATGGTCCCAAACGTCTTCCATTTAAGAATTATGGAGGCCACTGTGCTCTTAGAAACAATGAGTACTGCAGAAATTCTTTTGCACAATTCTGTCTCTGAGCTCCTTGGCCAGTTCCTTTGACCTCATGATTCTCATTTGGTCTGACATGCACTGTGAGCAGTGAGGTTTTATATAGACAGGTGTCTGCCTTTCCAAATCCAGTCCTATCAGTTTAGTCAAACACAGCTGGACTCCAATGATGGAGTAGAACCATCTCAAAGTGGATCACAAGGAAATGGACAGCATGTGATTTAACCCCTTCATGACCTTGGGATTTTCCGTTTTTCCGTGTTCGTTTTTCACTCCCCTCCTTCCCACAGCCATAACTTTTTTATTTTTCTGTCAATTTGGCCATGTGAGGGCTTATTTTTTGCGGGAAGAGTTGTACTTTTGAATAACAGTATTGGTTTTACCATGTCATGTACTAGAAAATGGGAAAAAAATTCCAAGTGCGGTGAAATTGCAAAAAAAGTGCCGTCCAACACTTGTTTTTTGTTCAGCTTTTTTGCTAGGTTCACTAAATGCTAAAACTGACCTGCCGTTATGATTCTCCAGGTCATTACAAGTTCATTGACACCTAACATGACTAGGTTGTTTTTTATCTAAGTGGTGAAAAAAATTCCAAACTTTGCTAAAAAAGAAAAAAAAAATTGTGCCATTTTCCGATACTCGTAGTAGCGTCTCCATTTTTCATGATCTGGGGTCAGTTGAGGGCTTATTTTTTGCGTGCCGAGCTGGCATTTTTATTGATATGATTTTAGTGCATATACGTTCTTTTGATCGCCCGTTATTGCATTTTAATGCAATGTCATGGCGACCAAAAAAACGTAATTCTGGTGTTTCGAATTTTTTTCTCGCTACGCCGTTTAGCGATCAGGTTAATGCTTTTTTTTATTGATAGATCGGGAAATTATGAATGCGGCAATACCAAATATGTGTAGGTTTGATTTTTTTTTATTGATTTATTTTGATTGGGGCAAAAGGGGAGTGATTCAAACTTTTATATTTTTTAATTTTTTTCACATTTTTTTTACTTTTTTTTTACTTTTGCCATGCTTCAATTAGCCTCCATAGGAGGCTAGAAGCTGGCACAACGTGATCGGCTCTGCTACTAAGCAGCGATCTGATGTTCACTGCTATGTAGCAGAAATGCAGGTGTGCTGTGAGTGCCGACCACAGGGTGGCGCTCACAGTTACCGTGGATCAGTAACCATAGAGGTCTCAAGGACCTCTATGGCTACAATGTGGAAGCATCGCCGACCTCCGATCATGTGACGGGGTCGGCGATGCGCTCATTTCCGGCCGCCTGGCCGGAAGCGCTGATTAAATGCCGCTGTCTGCATTTGACAGCGGCATTTAATTAGTTAATAGGCACGGGCGGATCACAATTCTGCCCACGCTATTACGGGCACATGTCAGCTGTTCAAAACAGCTGACATGTCCCGGCTTTGATGCGGGCTTACCGCCGGAGCCCGCATCAAAGCGGGGCTTCTGACCTCGGATGTACTATCCCGTCCGAGGTCAGAAAGGGGTTAAATATGAGTGTCTGAGCAAAGGGTCTGAATACTTATGACCATGTGATATTTCAGTTTTTCTTTTTAATAGCTATGCAAAAATTTCTACATTTCTGTTTTTTTTCAGTCAAGATAGGGTGCAGAGTGTACATTAATGAGAAAAAAATGAACTTTTTTGAATTTACCTAATGGCTGCAATGAAACAAAGAGTGAAAAATTTAGAGGGGTGTGGGTACCACTGTATATGCAATTCTATTGTATAAAAAATAATGAACAGATATTGGTGTTTTTAGTGTATATTGAATAAAAAAATATTTTTTAAGGGATTATATGTTCAAATATGTGAGAAGCTGGTCTTGTTCTAAAGACTACTGGACCAATGGACGTACAGCGGAATCAAAGGCTCTAAGAGATCCAGACTTTTTCCAGCACCTAGAAAAGGTTACATCAGACTTATTATTGTGTTTTATTAGAGACTTGCTTGCTCGTCAGTTTAAGTACATGAATTTCAACTGGATAATGTTCAGCCTCTGGATCAAGTGTTTCCATTCAGTGATAGTAAGCGGAGGAAAACATGTGTGCTGGATCTTATGTATACATCAGATAAACTTAAAGGTAAAAACAATAATTCCTTCATTCTTATAGTGTTTCAGAGGCCTCAATTGAGCCATTGTTTCATATGAGACTGTACGTTGACTCTTGCATGTTAATTTGTGAATGCATGATGATTACAAATTGCATCAGCCCACTGTAATTTAATAACCTACACAACTTAAGATAATATGCAGGTTATTTGAAGAATAAAATACTGAAGGATCACCTCCCCCCACCTTCCTCCAATCCTGAGGAAGAATGTCCTGAATGGAAGCTGTTGATATAAAAAGTCTATAGCTCCCTCTGCGAAGAGACCCTCTTCAGGAACATCCCAAGGAACTATGGCTCCTTCTGGTGGAATGCAGGTCTGATCCTCTAGCCATCACTTATCCCACAAAGACATTGGGAGAACCCCGGTTGGGACTGTACTATACGTATGTAGCCCATTTTTCTTCAAGTGCCTCCTTATTGTGCATCTTGAAACTGTCACACCGCTAGTTTTCAGAGAGTCCTGTATTTCAGCTGATGTTATTTGTAGGTTTTTCTTTGCATCCCGAACAATTTTCCTGGCATTTGTCACAGGTGAGGATGTTACCTTTAGTAGCCATTCAAACCCATTTGCGTCAACTTCTGTGCATGCTTTCAGGCCAAAATCACCAGGGTATGTAAACTTTCGGTCATTTGGATGTTTTGTGTTGTCATTCTGATTTAAAAAGAGAAAACACAGTAGTTTGACAATAAATTGCACAATTGGTGGCTGACTAAATACTTTTTTTCCCCACTGTATAACGTACAAAATATACAAAATGTATGATGCTCCTACAACAAAATAGACAAATATACAAAACAAGATAAAAAAGATACATCCTACATACAACATTGCGCAATAACTGTACAAAAATAAAACATATGGAAATGCAGTATGCATACAATATGCATGAAATTTGCAAAAATGCAAGGTATATAGTATATTATATTTTATATTTTATGTTTTCTCTTGCTGTTTGCAGAAACATATATGTTTACATAAATTAATAATAACATTTTATAAATACATTCTTGTTATTACAGTATTTCTATTGTCCATAAACAGTTATAACTCGATGCAATATAAGCAATAGAAAGAATAGTAACATTACGATCCATATCCATTCAATCCTTTACCTACTTTTGATGGATGATATGGATAATAACTAATAATGGAGCATAATATCCTTTCTAAGATTCACATTCATCGGTTCCCTTGTATTCAAATTACATATCCACCAAGCCTCACGTCTTTTCAAAGCAGCCTCCTTTATTGGTGAATAGTTGTTCGATGGCATAAACCATTATTCCTGGTATGTCACTGTGATGCTTTTCAATGAAATGTTTTGATGCCTGAGAAATTCGCTTGTGAGTATTTTCATGGTTGTGTATGTCATAGACATGCTCCCTAATGTGGACCTTTAGTTGGCGAGTGGTACAGCCGATGTATTTTAAGTTGCAGTGAGAGCACTCCAAACTACACCAAAATTTGATTGGCAATTACTGAAAGTTTTTATAGGAAACTCGGCTTTACTTAAAACTCTTATATTTCTTCGTATACAAACATATTTCAATATTTCATGCCACATTTAACAAATCCACTAATTGATAACCATTTTTTCTACTGTCTAGCTTAGAGTTTTTACTGTCTCTTGGTGCGAGAATTTGTCCCATAGCATTTTAATTCACCAACTACAGTGTTTTCTATTCACATCAATAAGGAAGAGGTTTTTTATTTTTGTGGAGCTGGATTTTTCTCTCACTGCTGTACTGTATCTGTAATGAATTGTGGTTATTTCATTATCTATATTACTTGTGCAAGTTGAAAGATGTTTTGTCTTTTTCTTGTAAAGGCGTTGTTCACACTTGATATTTGTAATTCTCTTTGGTAGTTCTTGGAATTGAGAAACTGAATTCATGAGGAGGATGGATCTTTTACCAAAGAAGGACCCCACTGACCATAATGAGATCCCACTGGTTTCTGACGTGGTGTCCAATTTTAACAGCTCATTATGATATAGTTACTACAAGCAGCTCACATTCTTTGAAATATAAAGCATACTGTTTTCCATCTAAAATACATTGGAAGTAATTTAGATCACATGGTAAACATAGGTTTAAGGTCTGTATTTTGTGGTCTGTACTCAGACTGGCTGTGGATCTCCTTTCTTGATCTTGTAAAGGTACCTTCACTAGAGTTGAGCGACTTTCATTTTTTTAAGATCGAGTCGGGTTTTGTGAAACCCGATTTTGTCCAGAGTCGAGTCGAGTGCAGTCGGCCGATTATCGCTAAAAGTCGGGGATCGACCGAAACACGAAACCCAATGCAAGTCAATGGGGAAGCATAGTCGGCAGTGAGTGGAGGCCAGGAAAACACCTACAGTGCCCATTTTAATGCCAAAAACATCCATTCTTGTTTCTGAAGCTTGTCAATCTTAATTAACTTTATAATAATAGTTGGGCATAGGGAATTGGGGGTCATTTGGCAAAAGTTGTGGGGGGAGTAGGGCCGGCTCAAGTTTTTCGTGGGCCCAGGAAATGCGGACTACGTCACGGCGGTGTTGCAGGGAAAGGTAAGTATTTCAACGTTGCAAGTGCTGTGATCCTGAGCAAGCAGGGGGGGCCCACTCGTTCGCATTGGCACTGGCACAGGGCCCCTCAAAGTACAGCGATGTGTGTTTGCATGGCGGGGGCGCCTCCCACCAGCAGCGACACTTTTGCGTACTCTGAGGGGCCCTGTGCCAGTGACGTCGCCAACGAGTATGCCCCCCCACCTGATGAAGGAACCTGCACTTTCATCTGCACCTTCCTCTCTGTCCCTGTGTAAGGTGGTATAACATGCGGGAAGGGGAACCTTACTTTCAGCAGGGTCAGATTCTGGCTGTGTAGAGTATAAGGGGAATGTAGTGGTCTAGGTCAATGTACCAGCAGACTCATCTAGCAGTGGCTGGGCAATGGGCAGGATGAGGAGGAAACAGATATAGGGCCAAAGAATAAAGTAGGCTAAATGCAGTTCAAAATTGGTAACAGGACTAAACAGGCGGCATTGCTTTGTTCAGTGGAGTAGCAAACCCAAGAGCAGCAGACACTGTTTCAAGGGCATAACCACACTAGTAGGCCAAATGCAGTTTAATATCTGATAGTATAGGGCGAAAGCCAGAATGTGGAAGCTCAGCTTTGTTCAGTTGAGGACAACACCAGGCAGAGGCAGACAGACACCTTTAGTAGGCCGGAACAGCCAATTGCATTTTTAAAAATGGTAATTTGGAACTGAAGGTTGAAGCTCAGCTTTATTCAGTTGAGGACAACACCAGGCAGGGGCAGACAGACACCTTTAGTAGGCCGGAACAGCCAATGGCATTTTTAGAAATGGTAATTTGGAACAGAAGGTAGAAGCTCAGCTTTATTCAGTTGAGGACAACACCAGGCAGGGGCAGACATTCACCTTTAGTAGGCCGGAACAGCCAATTGCATTTTTAAAAATGGTAATTTGGAACAGAAGGTTGAAGCTCAGCTTTATTCAGTTGAGGACAACACCAGGCAGGGGCAGACAGACACCTTTAGTAGGCCGGAACAGCCAATTTTTTAAAAAAACAGCAGTTAGTAAGAGGCAGAAGGTAGAAGCTCAGCTTTATTCAGTTGAGGACAACACCAGGCAGGGGCAGACAGACACCTTTAGTAGGCCGGAACAGCCAATTGCATTTTTAAAAATGGTAATTTGGAACAGAAGGTTGAAGCTCAGCTTTATTCAGTTGAGGACAACACCAGGCAGGGGCAGACAGACACCTTTAGTAGGCCGGAACAGCCAATTTTTTAAAAAAACAGCAGTTAGTAAGAGGCAGAAGGTAGAAGCTCAGCTTTATTCAGTTGAGGACAACACCAGGCAGGGGCAGACAGACACCTTTAGTAGGCCGGAACAGCCAATTGCATTTTTAAAAATGGTAATTTGGAACTGAAGGTTGAAGCTCAGCTTTATTCAGTTGAGGACAACACCAGGCAGGGGCAGACAGACACCTTTAGTAGGCCGGAACAGCCAATGGCATTTTTAGAAATGGTAATTTGGAACAGAAGGTAGAAGCTCAGCTTTATTCAGTTGAGGACAACACCAGGCAGGGGCAGACATTCACCTTTAGTAGGCCGGAACAGCCAATTGCATTTTTAAAAATGGTAATTTGGAACAGAAGGTTGAAGCTCAGCTTTATTCAGTTGAGGACAACACCAGGCAGGGGCAGACAGACACCTTTAGTAGGCCGGAACAGCCAATTTTTAAAAAAAACAGCAGTTAGTAAGAGGCAGAAGGTAGAAGCTCAGCTTTATTCAGTTGAGGACAACACCAGGCAGGGGCAGACAGACACCTTTAGTAGGCCGGAACAGCCAATTGCATTTTTAAAAATGGTAATTTGGAACTGAAGGTTGAAGCTCAGCTTTATTCAGTTGAGGACAACACCAGGCAGGGGCAGACAGACACCTTTAGTAGGCCGGAACAGCCAATTGCATTTTTAAAAATGGTAATTTGGAACTGAAGGCTGAAGCTCAGCTTTATTCAGTTGAGGACAACACCAGGCAGGGGCAGACATTCACCTTTAGTAGGCCGGAACAGCCAATTGCATTTTTAAAAATGGTAATTTGGAACAGAAGGTTGAAGCTCAGCTTTATTCAGTTGAGGACAACACCAGGCAGGGGCAGTCAGACACCTTTAGTAGGCCGGAACAGCCAATTTTTTAAAAAAACAGCAGTTAGTAAGAGGCAGAAGGTAGAAGCTCAGCTTTATTCAGTTGAGGACAACACCAGGCAGGGGCAGACAGACACCTTTAGTAGGCCGGAACAGCCAATTGCATTTTTAAAAATGGTAATTTGGAACAGAAGGTTGAAGCTCAGCTTTATTCAGTTGAGGACAACACCAGGCAGGGGCAGACAGACACCTTTAGTAGGCCGGAACAGCCAATTTTATAAAAAAAAAGCAGTTAATAAGAGGCAGAAGGTAGAAGCTCAACTTTATTCAGTTGCAGCTTCTTGGCAATAATATAAAGAAGACGCGACAGGACAACACTCGGTGGATGCCATATCTGTGTTTTCAATGGAAAAAATCCTTTCAGTTAACTACTTGCAGGAGCAAGTTTTTGTAGCTGGTGGACAATTTTTTTTAAAAAAAGCAGTTAATAAGAGGCAGAAGGTAGAAGCTCAGCTTTATTCAGTTGCAGCTTCTTGGCAATAATATAAAGAAGACGCGACAGGACAACACTCGGTGGATGCCATATCTGTGTTTTCAATGGAAAAAAACCTTTCAGTTAACTACTTGCAGGAGAAAGTTTTTGTAGCTGGTGGCCAATTTTTGTACTGTACCAGTTTTTTGTTGTATGTGTTTTTGTTTTTAATGTTAAAATGTCTGCATTTGATATCTCTCCAGTATTTTCTTTTTTATAAGCAAAATACTGCAGTTTTACATCGGTTACATGGATACACAGGCAGCTTGGTGGTGAGTGGAGGAGTATTTAAAGTAGGGACCGCAGACAGGCTATCAAAGGCCTAAAATAACAAACAATAGGCTCATGGCAGCTTTACAGCGGTTACATGGATACACAGGCAGCTTGGTGGTGAGTGGAGGAGTATTTAAAGTAGGGACCGCAGACAGGCTATCAAAGGCCTAAAATAACAAACAATAGGCTTATGGCAGTTTTACAGCGGTTACATGGATACACGGGCAGGCAGCTTGGTGGTCAGTGGAGGAGTATTTAAAGTAGGGGACCGCAGACAGGCTATCAAAGGCCTAAAATAACAAACAATAGGCTCATGGCAGCTTTACAGCGGTTACATGGATACACAGGCAGCTTGGTGGTGAGTGGAGGAGTATTTAAAGTAGGGACCGCAGACAGGCTATCAAAGGCCTAAAATAACAAACAATAGGCTTATGGCAGTTTTACAGCGGTTACATGGATACACGGGCAGGCAGCTTGGTGGTCAGTGGAGGAGTATTTAAAGTAGGGACCGCAGACAGGCTATCAAAGGCCTAAAATAACAAACAATAGGCTCATGGCAGTTTTACAGCGGTTACATGGATACACGGGCAGGCAGCTTGGTGGTCAGTGGAGGAGTATTTAAAGTAGGGACCGCAGACAGGCTATCAAAGGCCTAAAATAACAAACAATAGGCTTATGGCAGTTTTACAGCGGTTACATGGATACACGGGCAGGCAGCTTGGTGGTCAGTGGAGGAGTATTTAAAGTAGGGACCGCAGACAGGCTATCAAAGGCCTAAAATAACAAACAATAGGCTCATGGCAGCTTTACAGCGGTTACATGGATACACGGGCAGGCAGCTGGTGATGAGTGGAGGAGTATTTAAAGTAGGGACCGCAGACAGGCTATCAAAGGCCTAAAATAACAAACAATAGGCTCATGGCAGCTTTACAGCGGTTACATGGATACACAGGCAGCTTGGTGGTGAGTGGAGGAGTATTTAAAGTAGGGACCGCAGACAGGCTATCAAAGGCCTAAAATAACAAACAATAGGCTTATGGCAGTTTTACAGCGGTTACATGGATACACGGGCAGGCAGCTTGGTGGTCAGTGGAGGAGTATTTAAAGTAGGGACCGCAGACAGGCTATCAAAGGCCTAAAATAACAAACAATAGGCTCATGGCAGTTTTACAGCGGTTACATGGATACACGGGCAGGCAGCTTGGTGGTCAGTGGAGGAGTATTTAAAGTAGGGACCGCAGACAGGCTATCAAAGGCCTAAAATAACAAACAATAGGCTCATGGCAGTTTTACAGCGGTTACATGGATACACGGGCAGGCAGCTTGGTGGTCATTGGAGGAGTATTTAAAGTAGGGACCGCAGACAGGCTATCAAAGGCCTAAAATAACAAACAATAGGCTCATGGCAGCTTTACAGCGGTTACATGGATACACAGGCAGCTTGGTGGTGAGTGGAGGAGTATTTAAAGTAGGGACCGCAGACAGGCTATCAAAGGCCTAAAATAACAAACAATAGGCTCATGGCAGCTTTACAGCGGTTACATGGATACACGGGCAGGCAGCTGGTGATGAGTGGAGGAGTATTTAAAGTAGGGACCGCAGACAGGCTATCAAAGGCCTAAAATAACAAACAATAGGCTCATGGCAGCTTTACAGCGGTTACATGGATACACAGGCAGCTTGGTGGTGAGTGGAGGAGTATTTAAAGTAGGGACCGCAGACAGGCTATCAAAGGCCTAAAATAACAAACAATAGGCTTATGGCAGTTTTACAGCGGTTACATGGATACACGGGCAGGCAGCTTGGTGGTCAGTGGAGGAGTATTTAAAGTAGGGACCGCAGACAGGCTATCAAAGGCCTAAAATAACAAACAATAGGCTCATGGCAGTTTTACAGCGGTTACATGGATACACAGGCAGCTTGGTGGTCAGTGGAGGAGTATTTAAAGTAGGGACCGCAGACAGGCTATCAAAGGCCTAAAATAACAAACAATAGGCTTATGGCAGTTTTACAGCGGTTACATGGATACACAGGCAGCTTGGTGGTGAGTGGAGGAGTATTTAAAGTAGGGACCGCAGACAGGCTATCAAAGGCCTAAAATAACAAACAATAGGCTTATGGCAGTTTTACAGCGGTTACATGGATACACGGGCAGGCAGCTTGGTGGTCAGTGGAGGAGTATTTAAAGTAGGGACCGCAGACAGGCTATCAAAGGCCTAAAATAACAAACAATAGGCTCATGGCAGCTTTACAGCGGTTACATGGATACACGGGCAGGCAGCTTGGTGGTGAGTGGAGGAGTATTTAAAGTAGGGACCGCAGACAGGCTATCAAAGGCCTAAAATAACAAACAATAGGCTCATGGCAGCTTTACAGCGGTTACAGGGATACACGGGCAGGCAGCTGGTGATGAGTGGAGGAGTATTTAAAGTAGGGACCGCAGACAGGCTATCAAAGGCCTAAAATAACAAACAATAGGCTTATGGCAGTTTTACAGCGGTTACATGGATACACAGGCAGCTTGGTGGTGAGTGGAGGAGTATTTAAAGTAGGGACCGCAGACAGGCTATCAAAGGCCTAAAATAACAAACAATAGGCTCATGGCAGCTTTACAGCGGTTACATGGATACACAGGCAGCTTGGTGGTGAGTGGAGGAGTATTTAAAGTAGGGACCGCAGACAGGCTATCAAAGGCCTAAAATAACAAACAATAGGCTTATGGCAGTTTTACAGCGGTTACATGGATACACGGGCAGGCAGCTTGGTGGTCAGTGGAGGAGTATTTAAAGTAGGGACCGCAGACAGGCTATCAAAGGCCTAAAATAACAAACAATAGGCTCATGGCAGTTTTATAGCGGTTACATGGATACACAGGCAGCTTGGTGGTCAGTGGAGGAGTATTTAAAGTAGGGACCGCAGACAGGCTATCAAAGGCCTAAAATAACAAACAATAGGCTTATGGCAGTTTACAGCGGTTACATGGATACACAGGCAGCTTGGTGGTGAGTGGAGGAGTATTTAAAGTAGGGACCGCAGACAGGCTATCAAAGGCCTAAAATAACAAACAATAGGCTTATGGCAGTTTTACAGCGGTTACATGGATACACGGGCAGGCAGCTTGGTGGTCAGTGGAGGAGTATTTAAAGTAGGGACCGCAGACAGGCTATCAAAGGCCTAAAATAACAAACAATAGGCTCATGGCAGCTTTACAGCGGTTACATGGATACACAGGCAGCTTGGTGGTGAGTGGAGGAGTATTTAAAGTAGGGACCGCAGACAGGCTATCAAAGGCCTAAAATAACAAACAATAGGCTCATGGCAGCTTTACAGCGGTTACATGGATACACAGGCAGCTTGGTGGTGAGTGGAGGAGTATTTAAAGTAGGGACCGCAGACAGGCTATCAAAGGCCTAAAATAACAAACAATAGGCTCATGGCAGCTTTACAGCGGTTACATGGATACACGGGCAGGCAGCTGGTGATGAGTGGAGGAGTATTTAAAGTAGGGACCGCAGACAGGCTATCAAAGGCCTAAAATAACAAACAATAGGCTCATGGCAGCTTTACAGCGGTTACATGGATACACAGGCAGCTTGGTGGTGAGTGGAGGAGTAGTGCAAGGAGTGTCTGTCCCAGTACTCCCAAAATATAAATAGATGTTAATGTCTCGCAAAACAACCAAAACAAAAAAAAAGGTGGCATACTTAGGTACAGGGGTGGGCTCATCTACTGAGTTTCTGACATAGTAATTTGGCAGTAACTATTTAATGGTGCCAATATAGGACACAGACACAGACTACTTTAAGTTGCATCATAGATGTCTACAAATTTGTATTGTCAGTGCCAGACATTGAATGATGTCAGCAAATAGACTAAAGATTGGTGGAGCTGTGCGACATAATTTTGCACGTGGTAGAGCACATTTTGAGCTGGGGTAGGGGGGAACTCTCTTGAGGCCGGCGGGACCGCCCCAGGGCCCCTCATGTTACAACGGTGTGTCTGACGTTGGGTGCGCACCACCACCGCCAGAGACACTACATTGTACTATGAGGGACCCAGTAGCAATGCCGTCAACCAAAAGCGAGCACACCCACCTCTTCAGACAAACAGCAGTCTCACGGGTGCTTGCGCCAAGTCGCGATACCACGGCCCCGTGTGGGGAGTTTTGCCATTTAGGGAGGTGTAAACATGTCGTATGCTGTACAATCAGCTGCAGCAAATTAGACATTAGAAAAGTAATTCACAGGCAAGAGCTTTTCATAGGAAAGCTAGGTGTCGGCCGGGCAAGGTGGGGCAAAAGATTTCGAAATCCAGTTGTGGTTCATTTTAATGAATGTTAGATCGTCAACATTTTGGGTAGCCAGACGAGTCCTTTTTTCGGTTAATATTGAACCTGCAGCACTGAATACTCTTTCTGATAGGACACTTGCTGCCGGGCAAGCAAGCTCCTGCAATGCATATTCTGCCAATTCTGGCCAGGTGTCTAATTTGGAGGCCCAGTAATCAAATGGGAATGACGGTTGAGGGAGAACATCGATAAGGGATGAAAAATAGTTAGTAACCATACTGGACAAATGTTGTCTCCTGTCACTTTCAATTGATGCAGCAGTACCTGTCCTGTCTGCGGTCATAGCAAAATCACTCCACAACCTGGTCAGAAAACCCCTCTGTCCAACGCCACTTCTGATGTGTGCACCCCTAACACTCCTAGTCTGCTGCCCCCTGGAGCTCGTGTGAGAACGATCACGTGCGCTGTGTGCTGGGAATGCCTGAAGCAAACGGTCAACAAGAGTTGATTGTTTGGTTGCTAATATTAGTTCCAAGTTCTCATGTGGCATAATATTTTGCAATTTGCCTTTATAGCGTGGATCAAGGAGGCAGGCCTACCAGTAATCGTCATCGTTCATCATTTTCGTAATGCGTGTGTCCCTTTTTAGGATACGTAAGGCATAATCCGCCATGTGGGCCAAAGTTCCAGTTGTCAAATCTCCGGTTGTGATTGGTTGAGGGGCAGTTGCAGGCAAATCTACGTCACTTGTGTCCCTCAAAAAACCAGAACCCGGCCGTGACACGCAACCAATTTCCTGTGCCCCCGGGAAAGGTTCGGCATTAAAAATATACTCATCCCCATCATCCTCCTCGTCCTCCACCTCCTCTTCGCCCGCTACCTCGTCCTGTACACTGCCCTGACCAGACAATGGCTGACTGTCATCAAGGCTTTCCTCTTCCTCTGGTGCAGACGCCTGCTCCTTTATGTGCGTCAAACTTTGCATCAGCAGACGCATTAGGGGGATGCTCATGCTTATTACGGCGTTGTCTGCACTAACCAGCCGTGTGCATTCCTCAAAACACTGAAGGACTTGACACATGTCTTGTATCTTAGACCACTGCACACCTGACAACTCCATGTCTGCCATCCTACTGCCTGCCCGTGTATCCTCCCACAAATAAATAACAGCACGCCTCTGTTCGCACAGTCTCTGAAGCATGTGCAGTGTTGAGTTCCACCTTGTTGCAACGTCTATGATTAGGCGATGCTGGGGAAGGTTCAAAGACCGCTGATAGGTCTGCATACGGCTGGCGTGTACAGGCGAACGTCGGATATGTGAGCAAAGTGCACGCACTTTGAGGAGCAGGTCGAAGAACCCAGGATAAGTTTTCAATAAGCACTGCACCACCAGGTTTAAGGTGTGAGCCAGGCAAGGAATGTGTTTCAGTTGGGAAAGGGAGATGGCAGCCATGAAATTCCTTCCGTTATCACTCACTACCTTGCCTGCCTCAAGATCTACTGTGCCCAGCCACGACTGCGTTTCTTGTTGCAAGAACTCGGATAGAACTTCCGCGGTGTGTCTGTTGTCGCCCAAACACTTCATAGCCAATACAGCCTGCTGACGCTTGGCAGTAGCTGGCCCATAATGGGACAACTGGTGTGCAACAGTGTCATCTGCCGATGGAGTGGTTGGCAGACTGCGTTCTGTGGAAGAGCTGTAGCTTCTGCAGGAGGACGAGGAGGAGGAGGAGGAGGGGGTGCGAACGCCTACAGCCAACTGTTTCCTAGACCGTGGGCTAGGCACAACTGTCCCTAAATTGATGTCGCCTATGGACCCTGCATCCACCACATTCACCCAGTGTGCCGTGATGGACACATAACGTCCCTGGCCATGCCTACTGGTCCATGCATCTGTAGTCAGGTGCACCTTTGTACTCACAGATTGCCTGAGTGCATGGACGATGCGCTGTTTAACATGCTGGTGCAGGGCTGGGATGGCTTTTCTGGAAAAAAAGTGTCGACTGGGTAGCTCGTATCGTGGTTCAGCATACTCCATCAGGGCTTTGAAAGCTTCGCTTTCAACTAACCGGTAGGGCATCATCTCTAACGAGATTAGTCTAGCTATGTGGGCGTTAAAACCCTGTGTACGCGGATGCGAGGATAAGTACTTCCTTTTTCTAACCAGAGTCTCATGTAGGGTGAGCTGGACTGGAGAGCTGGAGATCGTGGAACTTTCGGGTGTGCCGGTGTACATGGCAGACTGAGAGACGGTTGGAGACGGTATTGTTTCCGCCGGTGCCCTAGATGCAATATTTCCTCCTACAAAACTGGTGGTTCCCTGACCCTGACTGCTTTTGGCTGGCAAAGAAACCTGCACAGATACTGCCGGTGGTGCGGAAAATGGTGGCCTTACAGTGACGGAAGGGATGTTGCGTTGCTGACTAGCTTCATTGGCCGAGGGTGCTACAACCTTAAGGGACGTTTGGTAGTTAGTCCAGGCTTGCAAATGCATGGTGGTTAAGTGTCTATGCATGCAACTAGTATTTAGACTTTTCAGATTCTGACCTCTGCTTAAGCTAGTTGAACATTTTTGACAGATGACTTTGCGCTGATCAGTTGGATGTTGTTTAAAAAAATGCCAGACTGCACTCTTCCTAGACTCGGATCCCTTTTCAGGGATTGCAGACTGAGCTTTAACCGGATGGCCACGCTGTCCTCCAACAGGTTTTGGCTTTGACACGCGTTTTGGGCCAGATACGGGCCCGGCAGATGGAACCTGTTGCGATGTTGATGCCTGCTGCGGCCCCTCCTCCACCTCCGCTTCTGAACTACTGCCGCCTGCACCCTGTTCCCCCAATGGCTGCCAATCGGGGTCAATAACTGGGTCATCTATTACCTCCTCTTCGAGCTCGTGTGCAACTTCGTCTGTGTCACTGTGTCAGTCGGTGGTATAGCGTTCGTGGCGGGGCAACATAGTCTCATCAGGGTCTGATTGTGGATCTGTACCCTGAGAGGGCAATGTGGTGGTCTGAGTCAAAGGAGCAGCATAGTACTCTGGCTGTGGCTGTGCATCAGTGCACTCCATGTCAGAATATACTTGTAATGGGCATGGCCTGTTAAATGTTTCACTTTCTAAGCCAGGGAAGGTATGTGTAAAGAGCTCCATGGAGTGACCCGTTGTGTCGCCTGCTGCATCCTTCTCTCTTGTTGTAGTTTTTGCTGAGGAGGACAAGGAAGCGACTTGTCCCTGACCGTGAACATCCACAAGCGACGCGCTGCTTTTACATTTACCAGTTTCGGAAGAGGAGGCAAAAGAGCTAGAGGCTGAGTCTGCAATGTAAGCCAAAACTTGCTGTTGCTGCTCCGCCTTTAAAAGCGGTTTTCCTACTCCCAGAAAAGAGAGCGTTCGAGGCCTTGTGTAGCCTGACGACGAAACTGGCTCCACAGCTCCAGACTTAGGTGGAATATTTTTATCCCCACGACCACCTGATGCTCCACTACCACTACCATCATTACCAGCTGACAATGAACGCCCACGACGACCTCTTGCACCAGACTTCCTCATTGTTTTAAAATCTTAACCAAAGTAACTTTATTTGTTGCTGTCAAACAACTTACACGGTGAGCTATAACTTCAGTATGATTTCAATATCCCTTAACAGGTTGGTGAGACCACAAGGAAAATCAGGCACAATGTTACACACTCTGTTTTCTGTGGCACAAAATCACAGAGATGACACACACGCAGGACTGTCACTCAAGCACTAATGTCAATATTAATCTCCCACCTAATTTATTTTTTTTTTTTTTTCAGGGAGACTTTAGAAACCAAATAATATTAAAAAAACCAAAAAAATAAATAGCCTTTCTATGGCCCACTGAATGAGAGAGAGAGGTGGCACACCCAGGAGTCAAGACTGGCACACAAGCTGAAAGGGCAATATTACTCTCCCACTGTTTTTTTATGTTTTTTTTTTTTTCAGGGAGACTTTAGAAACCAAATAATATTAAAAAAACCAAAAAAATAAATAGGCTTTCTATGGCCCACTGAATGAGAGAGAGGTGGCACACCCAGGAGTCAAGACTGGCACACAAGCTGAAAGGGCAATATTACTCTCCCACTGTTTTTTTTTTTTTTTTTTTTTTTTCAGGGAGACTTTAGAAACCAAATAATAAGAAAAAAAAAAAATAAATAAATAGGCTTTCTATAGCCCACTGAATGAGAGATAGCACACACAGCAGTGGCACACAAGCCCTGACTGAGGCCAATATTTTTCTACCACTGATTGATGTAGTGTTTTTGTGTTGAGGTAGATTTTAGAACACAAATCAAGGAAAAAAAAAAAAATGCTTTCTATGGCCCACTGAATGAGAGAGGTGGCACACCCAGGAGTCAAGACTGGCACACAAGCTGAAAGGGCAATATTACTCTCCCACTGTTTTTTATGTATTTTTTGTTTTTTAAGGGAGACTTTAGAAACCCAATAATATTTAAAAAAATAAATAAATAGGCTTTCTATGGCCCACTGAATGAGAGAGGTGGCACACCCAGGAGTCAAGACTGGCACACAAGCTGAAAGGGCAATATTACTCTCCCACTGTTTTTTTATGTTTTTTTTTTTCAGGGAGACTTTAGAAACCAAATAATATTAAAAAAACCAAAAAAATAAATAGGCTTTCTATGGCCCACTGAATGAGAGAGGTGGCACACCCAGGAGTCAAGACTGGCACACAAGCTGAAAGGGCAATATTACTCTCCCACTGTTTTGTTTTTTTTTTTTTTTTCAGGGAGACTTTAGAAACCAAATAATAAGAAAAAAAATAAATAAATAAATAGGCTTTCTATAGCCCACTGAATGAGAGATAGCACACACAGCAGTGGCACACAAGCCCTGACTGAGGCCAATATTTTTCTACCACTGATTGATGTAGTGTTTTTGTGTTGAGGTAGAATTTAGAACACAAATCACGGAAAAAATAAATAGGCTTTCTATGGCCCACTCAGTGAGAGATGGCACACACAGGGATGGCACTGTAGCAGAAATGCCAATCTTAATCTCCCACAAAAAAAAAACAAAAAAAAAAACAGGGACTGTCCTACAATTACTATCTCCCTGCAGTAATCTAAGCCAGGTATGGCAGGCAGCAATAGGAGTGGACTGATGCACAAATTAAATAAAAAGTGTGGACAAACAAAAAAGATAGCTGTGCAGAAAGGAACAAGAGGATATGTGCTTTGAAAAAAGCAGTTGGTTTCCACAGTGGCGTACACACAGCAATACAGCTATCACGGAGCCTTCTAGGGCAGCACAATGAGCTACAGCGCTGAGGAAAAAAAAAAAAAAAATAGCTTCCACTGTTCCTGCACACCGAAGGTGGTGTTGGACAGTGGAAATCGCTACAGCACAAGCGGTTTGGTGGTTAGTGGACCCTGCCTAACGCTCTCCCTGCTTCTGACGAAGCGGCAGCAACCTCTCCCTAAGCTCAGATCAGCAGCAGTAAGATGGCGGTCGGCGGGAACGCCCCTTTATAGCCCCTGTGACGCCGCAGACAGCAAGCCAATCACTGCAATGCCCTTCTCTAAGATGGTGGGGACCAGGATCTATGTCATCACGCTGCCCACACTCTGCGTTCACCTTCATTGGCTGAGAAATGGCGCTCTTCGCGTCATTGAAACGCGACTTTGGCGCGAAAGTCGCGTACCGCATGGCCGACAAGCACAGGGGTCGGATCGGGTTTCATGAGACGCCGACTTAGCCAAAAGTCGGCGACTTTTGAAAATGATCGACCCGTTTCGCTCAACCCTAACCTTCACACTAAACGACTTTGCAACGATAACGATAGCGATCCGTGATGTTGCAGCGTCCTGGATAGCGATATCGTTGTGTTTGACACGCAGCAGCGATCTGGATCCCGCTGTGATATCGCTGGTCGTTGCTGAAAGTCCAGAACTTTATTTGGTCGTCAGATCGGCGTGTATCGTCGTGTTTGACAGCAAAAGCAACGATGCCAGCAATGATTTACAATGGTAACCAGGGTAAATATCGGGTTACTAAGCACAGGGCCGCGCTTAGTAACCCGATATTTACCCTGGTTACCATTGTAAATGTAAAAAAAAAACAGTACATACTCACCTTCTGATGTCCGTCAGGTCCCTGGCCGTCTGCTTCCCGCACTGACTGTGAGCGCCGGCCGGCCGTCAAGCACAGCACAGCGGTGACGTCACCACTGTGCTCTGCTTTTACTGTACGGCCGTCCGGAGCTCACAGCCAGTGCGGGAAGCAGACGGCCAGGGACCTGACGGACATCAGAAGGTGAGTGTTATGGACCTGGTGGTTAGGAGCACCTGGAATGACCTGATGAGTAAACTAGTAATCAGAACAAGCTCTGGGAAAGTGGGAACTCTGCTGACCGCAAATCCTACTCCTATCACACACACTAGAAATAGCTGTGGAGCGTATCTAACTCTCCCTAGACGCCTCTTCACAGCCTAACAGCTAACTACCCCTAAAGATAGAAATAGAAGCCTAACCTTGCCTCAGAGAAATTCCCCAAAGGTAAAGTCAGCCCCCCACATATATTGACTGTGAGTTAAGAGGAAAGTCACAAACACAGGAATGAAACAGGTTTTAGCATAGGAGGCCAGACTACACTAAATAGTAGAGGATAGAAAAGGGAACTATGCGGTCAGCACAAAAGACTACAAAAAACCACGCAGAGTAAGCAAAAAGACTCCCCACACTGACTCACGGTGTGGAGGTGCCACTCTGCACCCCAGAGCTTCCAGCTAGCAAGGAAATATCATGATAGCAAGCTGGACTAGAAATTAGCAGTACTAAGAAATATATTCAGGAAGCAGTAACAACAAATGAACTAGCAAAGACTTAGCTTCCGCTGGAGTAGACAGGTCCTCAGAGAAGTCCAAGAGAGATCTGAACCAATACTGAAACATTGACAGCTGGCATGAAGTAACGATCTGAGTGGAGTTAAATAGGGAAGCCAGCATAGCAATAAACGAGAGCAGCTGACAAAGCCAACCTCAGTGACCAGCAGTTCCGCTCAAAGCCACCAGAGGAAGTCCAAGAGCAGAACTGTTATGGTTCTCAATGGCAAGAGAACATAGCCCAGCAAACATGAGTACTAGCTCTTGGAAGGATGGAAACTAAACTGACCATGAACTAAACCTGCCGCACAACTAACAGTAGCCGGGTAGCGTTGCCTACGTTTTTATCCCTAGACGCCCAGCGCCGGCCGGAGGACTAACTAATCCTGGCAGAGGAAAATATAGTCCTGGCTCACCTCTAGAGAAATTTCCCCGATAGGCAGACAGAGGCCCCCACATATATTGGCGGTGATTTTAGGTGAAATGACAAACGTAGTATGAAAATAGGTTTAGCAAAATTGAGGTCCGCTTACTAGATAGCAGGAAGACAGAAAGGGCACTTTCATGGTCAGCTGAAAACCCTATCAAAATACCATCCTGAAATTACTTTAAGACTCTAGTATTAACTCATAACATCAGAGTGGCAATTTCAGATCACAAGAGCTTTCCAGACACAGAAACGAAACTACAGCTGTGAACTGGAACAAAATGCAAAAACAAACGAGGACTAAAGTCCAACTTAGCTGGGAGTTGTCTAGCAGCAGGAACATGCACAGAAAGGCTTCTGATTACAATGTTGACCGGCATGAAAGTGACAGAGGAGCAAGGTTAAATAGCGACTCCCACATCCTGATGGAAACAGGTGAACAGAGGGGATGATGCACACCAGTTCAATTCCACCAGTGGCCACCGGGGGAGCCCAAAATCCAATTTCACAACAGTACCCCCCCCTCAAGGAGGGGGCACCGAACCCTCACCAGAACCACCAGGGCGATCAGGATGAGCCCTATGAAAGGCACGGACCAGATCGGAGGCATGAACATCAGAGGCAGTCACCCAAGAATTATCCTCCTGACCGTATCCCTTCCATTTGACCAGATACTGGAGTTTCCGTCTGGAAACACGGGAGTCCAAGATTTTTTCCACAACGTACTCCAACTCGCCCTCAACCAACACCGGAGCAGGAGGCTCAACGGAAGGCACAACCGGTACCTCATACCTGCGCAACAATGACCGATGAAAAACATTATGAATAGAAAAAGATGCAGGGAGGTCCAAACGGAAGGACACAGGGTTAAGAATCTCCAATATCTTGTACGGGCCGATGAACCGAGGCTTAAACTTAGGAGAAGAAACCCTCATAGGGACAAAACGAGAAGACAACCACACCAAGTCCCCAACACAAAGCCGAGGACCAACCCGACGCCGGCGGTTGGCAAAAAGCTGAGTCTTCTCCTGGGACAACTTCAAATTGTCCACTACCTGCCCCCAAATCTGATGCAACCTCTCCACCACAGCATCCACTCCAGGACAATCCGAAGATTCCACCTGACCAGAAGAAAATCGAGGATGAAACCCCGAATTACAGAAAAAAGGAGACACCAAGGTGGCAGAGCTGGCCCGATTATTGAGGGCAAACTCCGCTAAAGGCAAAAAAGCAACCCAATCATCCTGATCTGCAGACACAAAACACCTCAAATATGTCTCCAAGGTCTGATTCGTCCGCTCGGTCTGGCCATTTGTCTGAGGATGGAAAGCAGACGAGAAAGACAAATCTATGCCCATCCTAGCACAGAATGCTCGCCAAAATCTAGACACGAATTGGGTTCCTCTGTCAGAAACGATATTCTCCGGAATACCATGCAAACGGACCACATTTTGAAAAAACAGAGGAACCAACTCGGAAGAAGAAGGCAACTTAGGCAGGGGAACCAAATGGACCATCTTAGAGAAACGGTCACACACCACCCAGATGACAGACATCTTCTGAGAAACAGGAAGATCCGAAATAAAATCCATCGAGATGTGCGTCCAGGGCCTCTTCGGGATAGGCAAGGGCAACAACAATCCACTAGCCCGAGAACAACAAGGCTTGGCCCGAGCACAAACGTCACAAGACTGCACAAAGCCTCGCACATCTCGAGACAGGGAAGGCCACCAGAAGGACCTTGCCACCAAATCCCTGGTACCAAAGATTCCAGGATGACCTGTCAACGCAGAAGAATGAACCTCAGAAATGACTTTACTGGTCCAATTATCAGGAACAAACAGTCTACCAGGTGGGCAACGATCAGGTCTATCCGCCTGAAACTCCTGCAAGGCCCGCCGCAGGTCTGGAGAAACGGCAGACAATATCACTCCATCCTTAAGGATACCTGTAGGTTCAGAGTTACCAGGGGAGTCAGGCTCAAAACTCCTAGAAAGGGCATCCGCCTTAACATTCTTAGAACCCGGCAGGTAGGACACCACAAAATTAAACCGAGAGAAAAACAACGACCAGCGCGCCTGTCTAGGATTCAGGCGTCTGGCGGACTCAAGATAAATTAGATTTTTGTGGTCAGTCAATACCACCACCTGATGTCTAGCCCCCTCAAGCCAATGACGCCACTCCTCAAAAGCCCACTTCATGGCCAAAAGCTCCCGATTCCCAACATCATAATTCCGCTCGGCGGGCGAAAATTTACGCGAGAAAAAGGCACAAGGTCTCATCACGGAACAATCGGAACTTCTCTGCGACAAAACTGCCCCAGCTCCGATTTCAGAAGCGTCGACCTCAACCTGAAAAGGAAGAGCAACATCAGGCTGACGCAACACAGGGGCGGAAGAAAAGCGGCGCTTAAGCTCCCGAAAGGCCTCCACAGCAGCAGGGGACCAATCAGCAACATCAGCACCCTTCTTAGTCAAATCAGTCAATGGTTTAACAACATCAGAAAAACCAGCAATAAATCGACGATAAAAGTTAGCAAAGCCCAAAAATTTCTGAAGACTCTTAAGAGAAGAGGGTTGCGTCCAATCACAAATAGCCTGAACCTTGACAGGATCCATCTCGATGGAAGAGAGGGAAAAAATATATCCCAAAAAGGAAATCTTTTGAACCCCAAAAACGCACTTAGAACCCTTCACACACAAGGAATTAGACCGCAAAACCTGAAAAACCCTCCTGACCTGCTGGACATGAGAGTCCCAGTCATCCGAAAAAATCAAAATATCATCCAGATACACAATCATAAATTTATCCAAATAATCACGGAAAATGTCATGCATAAAGGACTGAAAGACTGAAGGGGCATTTGAAAGACCAAAAGGCATCACCAAATACTCAAAGTGGCCCTCGGGCGTATTAAATGCGGTCTTCCACTCATCCCCCTGCTTAATTCGCACCAAATTATACGCCCCACGGAGATCTATCTTAGAGAACCACTTGGCCCCCTTTATGCGAGCAAACAAATCAGTCAGCAGTGGCAACGGATATTGATATTTAACCGTGATTTTATTCAAAAGCCGATAATCAATACACGGTCTCAAAGAGCCATCTTTCTTAGCCACAAAGAAAAAACCGGCTCCTAAGGGAGATGACGAAGGACGAATATGTCCCTTTTCCAAGGACTCCTTTATATATTCTCGCATAGCAGCATGTTCAGGCACAGACAGATTAAATAAACGACCCTTAGGGTATTTACTACCCGGAATCAAATCTATGGCACAATCGCACTCCCGGTGCGGAGGTAATGAACCAAGCTTAGGTTCTTCAAAAACGTCACGTTATTCAGTCAAGAATTCAGGAATCTCAGAGGGAATAGATGATGAAATGGAAACCACAGGTACGTCCCCATGCGTCCCCTTACATCCCCAGCTTAACACAGACATAGCTTTCCAGTCAAGGACTGGGTTATGAGATTGCAGCCATGGCAATCCAAGCACCAACACATCATGTAGGTTATACAGCACAAGAAAGCGAATAATCTCCTGATGATCCGGATTAATCCGCATAGTTACTTGTGTCCAGTATTGTGGTTTATTACTAGCCAATGGGGTGGAGTCAATCCCCTTCAGGGGTATAGGAGTTTCAAGAGGCTCCAAATCATACCCACAGCGTTTGGCAAAGGACCAATCCATAAGACTCAAAGCGGCGCCAGAGTCGACATAGGCATCCGCGGTAATAGATGATAAAGAACAAATCAGGGTCACAGATAGAATAAACTTAGACTGTAAAGTGCCAATTGAAACAGACTTATCAAGCTTCTTAGTACGCTTAGAGCATGCTGATATAACATGAGTTGAATCACCGCAATAGAAGCACAACCCATTTTTTCGTCTTAAATTCTGCCGTTCACTTCTGGACAGAATTCTATCACATTGCATATTCTCTGGCGTCTTCTCAGTAGACACCGCCAAATGGTGCACAGGTTTGCGCTCCCGCAGACGCCTATCGATCTGGATAGCCATTGTCATGGACTCATTCAGACCCGCAGGCACAGGGAACCCCACCATAACATCCTTAATGGCATCAGAGAGACCCTCTCTGAAATTCGCCGCCAGGGCGCACTCATTCCACTGAGTAAGCACAGCCCATTTACGGAATTTCTGGCAGTATATTTCAGCTTCGTCTTGCCCCTGAGATAGGGACATCAAGGCCTTTTCCGCCTGAAGCTCTAACTGAGGTTCCTCATAAAGCAACCCCAAGGCCAGAAAAAACGCATCCACATTGAGCAACGCAGGATCCCCTGGAGCCAATGCAAAAGCCCAATCCTGAGGGTCGCCCCGGAGCAAGGAAATCACAATCCTGACCTGCTGAGCAGGATCTCCAGCAGAGCGAGATTTCAGGGACAAAAACAACTTGCAATTATTTTTGAAATTTTGAAAGCAAGATCTATTCCCCGAGAAAAATTCAGGCAAAGGAATTCTAGGTTCAGATATAGGAACATGAACAACAAAATCTTGTAAATTTTGAACTTTCGTGGTGAGATTATTCAAACCTGCAGCTAAACTCTGAATATCCATTTTAAACAGGTGAACACAGAGCCATTCCAGGATTAGAAGGAGAGAGAGAGAGAGAAAGGCTGCAATATAGGCAGACTTGCAAGAGATTCAATTACAAGCACACTCAGAACTGAAGGGAAGGGAAAAAAAAAAAAAAAAAAATCTTCAGCAGACTTCTCTTATCTCTCCTTTCTCTGTCAATTAATTTAACCCTTTTGGGCCGGTCAAACTGTTATGGTTCTCAATGGCAAGAGAACATAGCCCAGCAAACATGAGTACTAGCTCTTGGAAGGATGGAAACTAAACTGACCATGAACTAAACCTGCCGCACAACTAACAGTAGCCGGGTAGCGTTGCCTACGTTTTTATCCCTAGACGCCCAGCGCCGGCCGGAGGACTAACTAATCCTGGCAGAGGAAAATATAGTCCTGGCTCACCTCTAGAGAAATTTCCCCGATAGGCAGACAGAGGCCCCCACATATATTGGCGGTGATTTTAGGTGAAATGACAAACGTAGTATGAAAATAGGTTTAGCAAAATTGAGGTCCGCTTACTAGATAGCAGGAAGACAGAAAGGGCACTTTCATGGTCAGCTGAAAACCCTATCAAAATACCATCCTGAAATTACTTTAAGACTCTAGTATTAACTCATAACATCAGAGTGGCAATTTCAGATCACAAGAGCTTTCCAGACACAGAAACGAAACTACAGCTGTGAACTGGAACAAAATGCAAAAACAAACGAGGACTAAAGTCCAACTTAGCTGGGAGTTGTCTAGCAGCAGGAACATGCACAGAAAGGCTTCTGATTACAATGTTGACCGGCATGGAAGTGACAGAGGAGCAAGGTTAAATAGCGACTCCCACATCCTGATGGAAACAGGTGAACAGAGGGGATGATGCACACCAGTTCAATTCCACCAGTGGCCACCGGGGGAGCCCAAAATCCAATTTCACAACACAGAACTAACCAAAGTACCATTCATGACCACAGGAGGGAGTCCGAGAACGGAATTCACAACAGGTGAGTATGTACTGTTTTTTTTTACATTTACACTGGTAACCAGGGTAAACATCAGGTTACTAAGCGCAGCCCTGCGCTTAGTAACCCGATGTTTACCCTGGTTACCCGGGGACTTCGGCATTGTTGGTCGCTGGAGAGCTGTATGTGTGACAGCTCTCCAGCGACCACACAGCGACGCTGCAGCGATCGGCATCGTTGTCGATATCGCTGCAGCGTCGCTTAATGTGACGGTACCTTTAGCCTCCTAAAAGCCTAAAGCTGCCGAGCTTGGGTCAAAAAACCATGGCCAGTCTGTAGACAGGGACTGTGAAACATGGATGTTTGAAACTGGCATAACAATGTATATTATAGATGAAGTCATTGATTAATGGATTCATGTTCGTCGGCAGAATAATGATCCTTTTCAGTTGAAACCATGCTTTTATTTTCTGCGTGTGCTATTGTCAGTCATCTGGTTTACATCCATTGCTGTCCCAGACATCTACTTCCATCCTACAATATTTGCTTTAGAGAAAAGCTGTGTTGTCATCCGAGCTTCTCTAATCAAATCAATCAATGTTAGATTTCCATTTTATTTCTGTTGGAAAGCGAAATATTTGTCAGATTTACTAGTTATCCTGAATTCAACTTCAATCGCAAATTGATAATATGGCTAAGAGCCAAAATTCTACCAACAGCTGCCACATGTATTACTCTTACATCCTTATATAGAAGCTGCCTCGATCAGTCACATAAGAGAAGACTCTGTATTGTCACTACACTGGCAGACATTAGGTTTCTTTGGCTCAGAAATGAACAAGGTTAACAACCGTCCAGAAATTCCAGGACAGTCCGTAAAAATAGGGTTCTTTTTACCCTGTCTGTAAAAAAAAATTGACAGTGTCCATAATTTTTTTGAAGATGAAGAAACTCATACAGATTATTTTGACTGTAACGATCATCATATTACAGTTTACAGTGAATGGAGATGATGTCTTCACATCAGAATTATGGCCTGTGGACATGTATCATTATCATAATAGTTTATCATGGTTTTCACATACGTCCGTGAAAAACATTGTCGGTCCGTGATTTTTTTGTAAGCTGTTGAAAAAAAAATAAAAAGTCAAGTTGGCAACCCCGGAAAAGAGATGTGCTGGAAACTGACTATTTGCATAGATGTGTCCTTCCATATCGACCTTCCACTCAGTTCACATTATGGAAAAAATCTGATACAGTGGAATATCTTTTTGTATCCAGAGAACTCTGAGTTTCCCACAAGAGGTGTATATCGAAAAGAGAACTATTAGAGAAATTATTGGTAAGGAGCCAGAATATACCTGTGTGCATGAGCCCTTAAGTTGCATTCAGAATCTGTAAATTTTGTACATTATATCATTCCAAACCTTAAGCTGCTCATCCACAGTGTGCACAGTCTTTACTATTTGGCACATGCGGTACTGACTAGGCCTGAGGCGAAGTTAAGACGTCTGTCACCCTGCAATGTCATGACATCTTATGAGGTCTAGTCAGCGCCAGAGGCTACGAAAAGTGAATACTGAAAAGAATACAAAAGATGATGGGAACGAGCTCGCAGAAGGCCAGGTGGTAGCAAGCAGAGGTCTGGGAAAAGAGATGCTGAAGTGGGATCGGTAATGAGTGAAAAGTGTCATATTTTTTATTTTATTTGTTTGTTTTTAACCCCTACCCAGCTCTAAAACAAATCCAGAAAAATCGTGACACTAACTGTAATGAATTTTTTGCAAATGCAAATCAATTTCAAATTGGTTATTTTACCTTTTTTGACACTGCAAAGTATTTAAAATAATTATACTATCAGGGCCTCATATGACATGAGGCATGCATCTTGTCTCAGGCAGTGGTAAGAGGTATCTCTCCTGGGTTGGCACTGTCCTCAGAATTGTGTCACCTCTGGGAAATACCAATTAGGTAGTATCCACAAGAACATAGTGATGCTTTTGTCTTAGTTGGGTAGAGTCAGGAGCAATCTCTCCCTATCTTTCCTGAATGGTCTTCCAAGGGTGCTATCTCAGCCAGCATGGCCTCTAGAGATGTGTTCTCTCGCAATTTAGAGTCTTGCTTTTACAATGAGACCACAATAGCATCTCTAGCTGCCCTCCTGTCTAAACAGGCTTGCAACAAAATGATTTTAGGGTGAATCTGGTGAAATGATTTTTGAGCTTGCTTAAAAATCATTGTTCTCATTAACACTTCAAAATCATCAATCTTGGTGGCACTTCATCCTGTGCAAATATGACAAGTGATATTAGCAAACTTTCTGTGCACATGGCAGTTAATTTGACACTGTAAACAGACTATTAAACAACAGGTGATTGGCGCACAGTACAAGTAGTTGATCGATGGTTGTGTCACGGATGCAATTTACCTGTCTAAATGCAGCCTAAGGCCGGTTTCACACGTCCAGATAATTCCAGTACCGGAGAAAACGGTACCGGAGTTATCCGTGTCCGTCTGTCTGTGTGCTCATGTGGCACATCAGTGTGGAACATGTGCGGCAGCCGTGTGCCGCCCGTGTGCCGCCTGAGGACCACACGGACCGTGCAGGAGAGACAGCACTACAGTAAGCGCTGTCCCCCCTGCGTGTGGTGCTGAAGGCGGCATTCATCTCTTCTCCCCTGCAGGAGAGAAGAGATGAAAAATCAAGTTTTTGTTTTTTTTGTTAAAAATAAAGTTTGGGGGTCACCTCCTGCCTCTCACCCCCCGTGTGCCTACCCGCTTGCAGAGAAATACTCACCCAGCTCCTGCGATGCCTCCTCTCAGCGCCGGCAGCTTGTCCTGTGTGAGCGGTCACGTGGTACCGCTCATTACAGTGATGAATATGTGCATATTCATCACTGTAATGAGGACAAGCTGCCGGCGCTGAGAGGAGACATCGCGGGAGCTGGGTGAGTATTTCTCTGCAAGCGGGCGGGCGCACGGGGGGTGGGAGGCAGGAGGAGACCCCCAAACTTTATTTTTAACAAAAAAAAAAAAAAAAACTTGATTTTTCATCTCTTCTCTCCTGCAGGGGAGAAGAGATGAATGCCGCCTTCAGCACCACACGCAGGGGGGACTGCGCTTACTGTAGTGCTGTCTCTCCTGTGGGCGGTACATGCACATTGAGGAGAGTGCACACTGTTCTCCGTTTGCACGTGTGCGGGACGCTTTGTGGACCGTGCTGCCGGAGATAAACGGACATGTCTCCGTGTTTTCAACATGGACACACGGTCCGTGAAAACACGCAGACATGTGAATAGACCCATTCATTTGAATGGGTCTATGTGTGTCAGTGTCTCCGGTACGTGAGAAAACTGTCAGTACACGTACCGGAGACACTGACGTGTGAAAGAGGCCTCATACTACAAAATTGAGACCAAAAGGAAAGGGTTGGGCGTGGTGGCTGGCCCAGAACATTTGGCAATAAGGAAATCTGAAATTCTTGGCCACACAGATTGTAAATATGTGTTTATATTTGTGTTTAAAACATGTGCATGTAATGTGCATTATTATACAATACATATGTAATATGTACATGTATATAATCTATGTATATGTTTTATGTACATAGCATCATTCAAAATTCTACAATTGTATATATTTTAAAGGGGTTTTCAGGGAATGTACATTTTTTAATATTTATTTAATAGGGGTGGGAGGGTTTCAGTGCTGGAGTGTTACTTCTAATCATAGACTTAGACTAATCATAGGCATAGACTAATACAAATTCTGAAGAATCACATATTTATGCACAATACAGCCCAAAAATAATGCCATAGATGAGACAGGTGATGTGAAGCAGAACTACCATTATGTGAGAGTGATAAACAGTTGTCCATAAATATTGGAACAGTTCATAGATAAGGAGTGTGAATGTTTTATTGTCCTCTGATTGGGGTCTGGTTCTATGTTATGATGCCCCCACAGGGTCTGAGGAGCAAATTCCTTAATTGATGTAAAAAGACATAAATGCATGCGATACATTCATTCCTGCACTGAGTGTGTCAAAGGTCGTCATCAGCTTATACTCCCAGACCCTTCTATCTCTCTGACATTTGAAATTATCCTTTAATGCAAGTAATCTCATGTCCATGGTGCTATGATCAGGGAGACCAAAATGTCTTGCCACAGATACATCTATTCTTATTTCTCTTATTGTGTTGCAATGAGAATTCATTCTTGTCCTCAGTTTTTGCCCTGTCTCCCCCACATACAGACCCCCAGTTGGACATTTAGTACAAATAATTAGGTACACCACATTAGATGTGATGCAGCTGAAAGTACCTGGGATCTTGTAGTCCTGATGTGAATTGGGGATCTTTATCTTGTCCGCGGTCATTATGAATTCACAGGTTTTACATTTTTTCTGGTTGCAAAGAAAGGTTCATGCAGCTGTTTGAGAGATCAGGGAGCTTCTGACAATGATACTTCTTAGATTTGGGGGCTATTATAAAATTAACCCTTGAACCCTTAAGCCACTGCTTCTCTATCCACTGAGCCACAGAAGTTACACCTTTTCTCTGTCTGTTATCCTTGCTTTAGTCTTTTTAGGTTAACAGGTGTTTTAATTTATTCATTTGTCTGCCCAGTCACTTTTCATTTGTGGCTATATGTACTTTCCTACTGGCCAGTCAAACTGCCGTTAATTTTTCCAGTCAGTGAAAGACCAGCTAGAGTTTATCTTTCTGCTGATTATGCTTTTCAGCCTTCACCTATATTCTGTTTCTTGTTTAGGAAGCAGGTGGCATACTCTCTAGCAGTACGCACCTTATCTTCTCATTTTGTACTTAGTGGTTGGTTTTAACTCACTCTGAGATCTATTTCTATCTCGGCACTTCTTCCCTTCTGTAGGTAAATTGCACTCTGCTCTGCCCTCCAGTTCCTTAGAAGGAATGCAAAGCACTCTATGGCCTTTCAGGCAGCATAGGTCTGAGCTGCCATCGTTTAGTCTGTTGTTAGGGTGTTGTGATTTTGCTTTTTGCTCCCTCTAGTGGTCATTAGTGATTTGACTCTGGAGCGTCTGTCTTTTCCTATATCCTCACCTGGGCCGTTAGTTCAGGGGCGTTGCTATATAAGCTCCCTGGACCTTCAGTTCAATGCCTGGCATCGTTGAATTCAGAGCTAATCTGTTGTGCTCTTGTCCTCTGATCCTGGTTCCTGTTTTTCAAGCTAAGTCTGCTTCTTTGCTTTTTGCTTTTGTTTTGTTTGGTATTTTTGTCCAGCTTGTTCCTATCTGTATCCTGACCTTTGCTGGAAGCTCTAGGGGGCTGGTGTTCTCCCCCCGGACCGTTAGACGGTTCGGGGGTTCTTGAATCTCCAGCGTGGATTTTTATAGGGTTTTTGTTGACCAGATAAGTTATCTTGCTATATTCTGCTATTAGTAAGCTGGCCTCTCTTTGCTGAACCTGGTTCATTTCTGTGTTTGTCATTTCCTCTTACCTCACCGTTATTATTTGTGGGGGGCTTGTATCTTGCTTTGGGGTCCCTTTCTCTGGAGGCAAGAGAGGTCTTTGTTTTCTTCTCCTAGGGGTAGTTATTCTCCGGCTGGCGCGAGTCATCTAGCGATCACCGTAGGCATGATCCCCGGCTACTTCTAGTGTTGGTGTTAGGAGTAGCTATTTGGTCAACCCAGTTACCACAGCCCTATGAGCTGGATTTTTGTATCTTGCAGACTTACACGTTCCTCTGAGACCCTGTCCACTGGGGTCATAACAGTATGCCAGGCCAGTATTAAATGTTTAATGCATTGCAGAAGTGGGATTATAAGAAAGAAAATTTTGAGTTTTTTTTTTTTCCCTCTCTCATTTTTTTTTTTTTCTTTTCCCCTTTACCTCAGAGTGGCTTAAGCTTGCTGCAGACATGAATGTCCAGACCTTGATTACAAGTGTGGACCAGCTTGCCGCTCGTGTGCAGGGTATACAAGATTATGTTACCAGAAATCCTAGGTCTGAACCCAAGATTCCGATTCCTGAACTGTTTTCAGGAGACCGATTTAAGTTTAGGAATTTCAGGAATAATTGTAAATTATTTTTGTCCCTGAAACCTTGTTCGTCCATTCTTACGGGTTGACCCTCAGGATTGGGCTTTTTCGTTGGCGCCAGGAGATCCGGCATTGGCTGATATTGATGCGTTTTTTCTGGCGCTCGGTTTACTTTATGAGGAACCCAATCTGGAGATTCAGGCAGAGAAAGCCTTGCTGGCTATGTCTCAGGGCCAGGACGAGGCTGAGGTGTATTGCCAAAAATTTCGGAAATGGTCCGTGCTGACACATTGGAACGAGTGTGCACTGGCCGCTAAGTTTAGAAATGGCCTTTCTGAGGCCATTAAGAATGTTATGGTGGGTTTTCCCATTCCCACAGGTCTGAATGATACCATGTCCCTGGCTATTCAAATTGACCGGCGGTTGCGGGAGCGCAAAACCGCAAATTCCCTCATGTTGTTGTCTGAACAGACACCTGATGTGATGCAATGTGATAGAAAAACCGCAAATTCCCTCATGGTGTTGTCTGAACGGACACCTGATTTGATGCAATGTGATAGAATCCTGACTAGAAATGAGAGGAAAATTCATAGACGCCGGAATGGCTTGTGCTACTACTGTGGTGATTCTACACATGTTATCTCAGCATGCTCTAAACGTATATCTAAGGTTGTTAGTCCTGTCACCGTTGGTAATTTGCATCCTAAGTTTATTCTGTCTGTACCTTTGATTTGCTCACTGTCATCTTATCCTGTCATGGCGTTTGTAGATTCAGGTGCTGCCCTGAGTCTTATGGATCTCTCATTTGCTAAGCGCTGTGGTTTTATTCTTGAACCATTAGAAAATCCTATCCCTCTTAGGGGTATTGATGCTACGCCATTGGCAGAAAATAAGCCGCAGTATTGGACACAGGTTACCATGTGCATGACTCCTGGACACCGCGAGGTGATACGTTTTCTCGTTCTACATAAAATGCATGATTTGGTTGTTTTGGGGCTGCCATGGTTACAGACCCATAATCCAGTCCTTGACTGGAAGGCTATGTCAGTGTCTAGTTGGGGCTGTCGTGGTATTCATGAGGATTCCCTGCCTGTGTCTATTGCTTCTTCTACGCCTTCGGAAGTTCCGGAGTACTTGTCTGATTATCAGGATGTCTTTAGCGAGTCCAGGTCCAGTGCATTGCCTCCTCATAGGGAATGTGACTGTGCAATAGATTTGATTCCAGGCAGTAAATTTCCTAAGGGAAGACTGTTTAATCTGTCGATACCTGAACATACCGCTATGCGTTCATATATCAAGGAGTCTCTGGAGAAAGGACACATCCGTCCGTCTTCTTCCCCTCTTGGTGCGGGATTCTTTTTTGTGGCTAAAAAGGACGGATCTTTGAGGCCTTGTATTGACTATCGGCTTTTAAATAAGATCACTGTCAAATTTCAGTATCCTTTGCCGCTGTTGTCTGACTTGTTTGCCCGGATTAAAGGTGCCAAGTGGTTTACCAAGATAGACCTTCGTGGTGCGTACAACCTTGTGCGCATTAAGCAAGGGGATGAATGGAAAACCGCATTCAATACGCCCGAAGGTCATTTTGAGTACTTGGTGATGCCTTTTGGGCTCTCTAATGCCCCTTCAGTTTTTCAGTCCTTTATGCATGACATTTTCCGGAACTATCTGGATAAATTTCTGATCGTTTATCTGGATGATATTCTGTTTTTTTCTGATAATTGGGACTCGCATGTGGAGCAGGTCAGGATGGTCTTTAAAATTTTGCGTGAAAATTCTTTGTTTGTCAAGGGCTCAAAGTGTCTTTTTGGTGTACAGAAGGTTCCCTTTTTGGGGTTCATTTTTTCCCCTTCTGCTGTGGAGATGGACCCAGTCAAGGTCCGAGCTATTCTTGATTGGACTCAGCCCTCGTCAGTTAAGAGTCTTCAGAAGTTCTTGGGTTTCGCTAACTTCTACCGTCGTTTTATCGCTAACTTTTCTAGCATTGTGAAACCTTTGACGGATATGACCAAGAAGGGCTCCGATGTGGTTAATTGGGCTCCTGCTGCCGTGGAGGCTTTCCAGGAGTTGAAACGTCGGTTTACTTCGGCGCCTGTTTTGTGCCAGCCTGATGTCTCGCTTCCCTTTCAAGTTGAGGTGGATGCTTCAGAGATTGGAGCAGGGGCCGTTTTGTCGCAGAGAGGCCCTGGTTGCTCTGTTATGAGACCTTGCGCCTTTTTCTCTAGGAAGTTTTCGCCTGCAGAGCGAAATTATGATGTGGGCAATCGGGAGTTGTTGGCCATGAAATGGGCATTTGAGGAGTGGCGTCATTGGCTCGAGGGTGCTAAGCATCGTGTGGTGGTCTTGACTGATCACAAAAATCTGATGTATCTCGAGTCTGCTAAACGCCTGAATCCTAGACAGGCCCGCTGGTCATTGTTTTTCTCCCGTTTTGACTTTGTTGTCTCGTATTTACCAGGTTCAAAGAATGTGAAGGCCGATGCTCTTTCCAGGAGCTTTGTGCCTGATGCTCCTGGAGTCGCTGAACCTGTTGGTATTCTTAAGGATGGTATTATCTTGTCAGCTATTTCTCCTGATCTGCGACGTGTGTTGCAGAGATTTCAGGCTGATAGGCCTGATTCTTGTCCACCTGACAGACTGTTTGTGCCTGATAAGTGGACCAGCAGAGTCATTTCCGAGGTTCATTCCTCGGTGTTGGCAGGTCACCCAGGAATTTTTGGCACCAGAGATCTGGTGGCCAGATCCTTTTGGTGGCCTTCCTTGTCTAGGGATGTGCGGTCATTTGTACAGTCCTGTGGGACTTGTGCTCGAGCTAAGCCTTGCTGTTCTCGTGCCAGCGGGTTGCTCTTGCCCTTGCCTGTCCCTAAGAGACCTTGGACACATATCTCCATGGATTTCATTTCTGATCTTCCGGTGTCTCAGGGCATGTCTGTTATCTGGGTGATATGTGATCGCTTCTCCAAGATGGTCCATTTGGTTCCTTTGCCTAAACTGCCTTCCTCTTCCGATCTGGTTCCTGTGTTTTTCCAGAACGTGGTTCGTTTGCACGGCATCCCTGAGAATATTGTGTCAGACAGAGGATCCCAGTTCGTTTCCAGATTCTGGCGATCCTTTTGTAGTAGGATGGGCATTGACTTGTCGTTTTCGTCTGCTTTCCATCCTCAGACTAATGGACAGACGGAGCGAACTAATCAGACTTTGGAGGCTTATTTGAGGTGTTTTGTCTCTGCTGATCAGGACGATTGGGTGACCTTCTTGCCGTTAGCTGAGTTTGCCCTTAATAATCGGGCTAGTTCCGCCACCTTGGTTTCGCCGTTTTTCTGCAACTCTGGTTTCCACCCTCGTTTTTTTTCGGGTCATGTGGAACCTTCTGACTGCCCTGGGGTGGATTCTGTGGTGGATAGGTTGCAGCGGATCTGGAATCTTGTGGTGGACAACTTGAAGTTGTCACAGGAGAGGGCTCAGCGCTTTGCCAACCGCCGCCGCGGTGTGGGTCCCCGACTACGTGTTGGGGATTTGGTGTGGCTTTCTTCCCGCTTTGTTCCTATGAAGGTTTCCTCTCCCAAATTTAAACCTCGTTTTATTGGTCCTTACAAGATATTGGAAATTCTTAATCCTGTATCCTTTCGCCTGGATCTACCTGTGTCGTTTGCTATCCACAACGTGTTTCATAGGTCCTTGTTGCGGCGGTACGTTGTGCCTGTGGTTCCTTCTGCTGAGCCTCCTGCTCCGGTGTTGGTTGAGGGCGAGTTGGAGTACGTGGTGGAGAAGATCTTGGATTCTCGTCTCTCCAGGCGGAGGCTTCAGTACCTGGTCAAGTGGAAGGGCTATGGTCAGGAAGATAATTCCTGGGTGGTCGCCTCTGATGTTCATGCGGCCGATTTAGTTCGTGCCTTTCATGCCGCTCATCCTGATCGCCCTGGTGGTCGTGGTGAGGGTTCGGTGACCCCTCACTAAGGGGGGGGTACTGTTGTGATTTTGCTTTTTGCTCCCTCTAGTGGTCATTAGTGATTTGACTCTGGAGCGTCTGTCTTTTCCTATATCCTCACCTGGGCCGTTAGTTCAGGGGCGTTGCTATATAAGCTCCCTGGACCTTCAGTTCAATGCCTGGCATCGTTGAATTCAGAGCTAATCTGTTGTGCTCTTGTCCTCTGATCCTGGTTCCTGTTTTTCAAGCTAAGTCTGCTTCTTTGCTTTTTGCTTTTGTTTTGTTTGGTATTTTTGTCCAGCTTGTTCCTATCTGTATCCTGACCTTTGCTGGAAGCTCTAGGGGGCTGGTGTTCTCCCCCCGGACCGTTAGACGGTTCGGGGGTTCTTGAATCTCCAGCGTGGATTTTTATAGGGTTTTTGTTGACCAGATAAGTTATCTTGCTATATTCTGCTATTAGTAAGCTGGCCTCTCTTTGCTGAACCTGGTTCATTTCTGTGTTTGTCATTTCCTCTTACCTCACCGTTATTATTTGTGGGGGGCTTGTATCTTGCTTTGGGGTCCCTTTCTCTGGAGGCAAGAGAGGTCTTTGTTTTCTTCTCCTAGGGGTAGTTATTCTCCGGCTGGCGCGAGTCATCTAGCGATCACCGTAGGCATGATCCCCGGCTACTTCTAGTGTTGGCGTTAGGAGTAGCTATTTGGTCAACCCAGTTACCACAGCCCTATGAGCTGGATTTTTGTATCTTGCAGACTTACACGTTCCTCTGAGACCCTGTCCACTGGGGTCATAACATTAGGGCTATTTCAAATCATTTAGGAACCACTAGGGACTGCGGGGTCAGAATCTCTAATGAGTACAGGAACCGAGCTGTTACACAATCATAACATTATCACCAGTCCAATCCATTTTGTTTGCTTCTATCTCATCATTGCTTCTCTTCTGTAGGTAAGTTGCACTCTGCTCTCCGGTTCCTTAGGAGGATGGTGAAGCCATCAACAGACTTTCAGAAAACAAAGATCTGAGCTGTCATTCTTTAGTCTGTTATTAGGGCTATTCCAGCCCAGGTAGAAACCACTAGGGACTGCAAAGTCAGAATCTCTAGTCTGTACATGGATCGGCTGGGTCAGTTGCAGTTTCTAGCATTTTACTTATTTTCCCATGTGAGTTGTTACAAAATCATTTACGCATGGTCAATCACATTGGATGACCTAGGCAGAGGAATTCTCTTTCCTTGCATTAAATTTCAGTCATTCTCATTGACTTTGACAGTGGCATAATGGTGTTCTTGATGATAAAACTGTTATAAGGATAATTTTTGGACTTTTTTATGTTATAAGGCATCAAAAATCAGTGGTGAATTTTATTAAACAGATTCTTGGCTACATATCCGTTCACCGATCACTAGATTTATTGATGTCACTTTGACATTTCAAATTTGGTTTTTGCATTAAAGAGCTTGAAAAGGGGTTTAATGTGATCCTAGAAAATCTGATACTGTTTCACAAATCTTTTCAGGGCAATTCCAATATTTGTGATTTGCAACAAATCAAATCAATGCAAATTTAGTTTTTGGAAAACATTTGTAGAAGCTGGTCAATTCAACATTTACAAGATTCAATCATGTATGTTCATAGAACTAGGTGATGTTTCATTTGTATCAGGGGCGGACATACTGCATGTGCAGCCGCTGCGGCTGCACAGGGGCCCGGAGGTGGAGGGGGGCCCCTGCAGGATGGCTAATAATGATGGCAATCTGGCCAGTTTATCTGGCTCCGAGGCTCCGGAGGACCCCTGGCCAGATTGCCCTCATGTGTTCTGGTAGGGAGCCATCCGTCCTGCTCCCTTCCTGCGCTTCCTGTCTCTCACACTGCAGCGTGGCCAGGCGCTGCTTTGTAACGGGGGCCAGGGTGGTAGCCGTACCGAGGGATTGCTGCTGCTTCCTCATCACACCCCGACGCTCCGCTACAGAAATATCATATCCATTTTGTGGTGTGCTGTGTGTGTCACATGTTTCACCCACCTGTGGTTCAGAATCCTTCACAGCATACAGGGCTCCAATCCGTCGCAGACACACACAAATGTTATCGAAGTCCCGATTAATTTTCAATAAAACTTTACTTAACTCGTGCATCTTCATAACAGTTACAGTCCATCTATTTTCCCAATACATGAGTAATCCATCTCCTGCGTTTTCCCTGGTCTGCTCCCTCAGCTTTTCTTCCTGCACCATGGCTCCCAGGCCCGCAGCTTCCTGAACCATCCAGCTAGCTGATACTGAGTGCTCCCCGTCCACTTTCCCCATCTTGGGTGAAAATTCAGGTTGCCTCCGCAATTCCTATTCGGACCGTAAGTCCTGGATGTCACGGGAGGTAACCCACAGACTAGCCACTGATTCTTCCAGGCTGCCTCACTCTCTTAACTCTACACTGTTGCTCTATTCAGCTTTCTGTCAGAACTCCCTCTAGAACGATTCTCCTCACACAGCTTTAGCTCCTCCCACTACCTGAAAATTACCTCAGAAAGGCACTCTCCCTGCCACTACACTGGCTCCGCCCCTTTCTCAACTGTCACTACTCTGACTGAAACCAGTTCTCAAGACAATCTAATCTCCTACTCTACAGTGCCCCCCTTAACACTAACCTGTAACTACACTGCCATAACCCTTACCAGTGCTGACCTACCACTGCCACTGACTGTCCCTATTCCTGTCCCTAACACACAGATATCGGAACAGTGTCAGCCATTATCATATTAAACAGTGTCAAATATCATAAACTACACAGGGCACACAGCAAACACAAAAAGTACCCAGTTTCATTAGGTAGGCATGCACAGGAATGCAGGGCGCAAACCAGCCGCCTGCATACCCCCTTACATACCTCCCTCCTAAAACCATGGTCGTCCCTCACCATACGGTACCGGCAGAATATACACATCACAATAAGCACAATGTAATGGCATCTTATTAAAACATCAATAACTTTAACAACTATTATACATTTCAATAAATAACTTTGCTCCAATCCACCACGTTTGACCCGTTACAGGTAAGGACTGGCACCGATCCCACTTACTTGGGACCCCGGAGCAAACAGTTCAGTTCTTTTAACAGTATGGCCCAACTTTGGCCAACAGTTCTCACCAGCTCACCATCACATGAGCACAATCCTGGCATAACCCAGCTCGACCCTCGGGTTGTCCAGAAACGAATATAGATCCATTTGACCCCGGTCCCCTCTTCCTGAGACCCGGACAGACAGACAGTTCTCCATAGGACTCTCCAGGTCCACTGACCAGTCCTAAACTGATATGAATGTCCACACTCTTCTTCATGGCCCACATGGCCAAATTTCTACAGCTCCAACCATTCAGGAGCATGCAGTCCATTCTCTTCTGACTCGGCTCACTCATCAGGTCATCCTTTATGTTTCCTCCCCCTCCCTCCTATTTCCAGACCACTGTCCCTTTAAAACATGTGTGCTGCTCAGTTTATCTATTGCAAACAAAATTCATGTTAAACAAGGACATTACACAGATCTCATTACAGTCCCCAGAACAGCCACACACAGAACACCAGCAGCCCATATGGCACCGTCTCTTCATAAGTTCTGTGTCCAGCAATCCAGCAGAAGGGGCGCAACAGGCGCAACAAAACTTGGAGGGGGGAAAACAGTTCAAAACAATTCTTTAACAGCAGCCATTCTCACCGCACTGTCTTCTGGGCTCCTGCCCATGGGACGCAGAACAGTCCCTCACAGCATTACAGGGCTCTTGCCCTGAGGGACACAGAACAGTCCCACTTTTTCACATCTGGTGCAACTAGCACAACTTTCTGATCCGGGGTGCAGATACAGTTACTGTCCCCACTTATCATCAAAGGCGATACCGGAGGAGCATCCACTAGCCTCTGCTCCACTTCCCCTCCAGTCCTGTACATCATCTAATGGGCTCCGTGCCTGTGCTCCAGCGGTCACCGGTGACTCCAGAGCTGATGCTGATGGAACATCCTCCCATTCTGCAGGAATCTGCTGCTGGGGAGGAGGTTTCTTTTTCTTTTGCTGTGCCCACCACGGGCGGGCACCGCTCACAGGGGGATCTACCCTGGCCTCAGGCCACAGTCTCTGCCTGACAGATGTTCACACCATTTTCAGTTTAAAACGCCCACAATGGATGGAGCTATCTCCTGCTTCTGCACCATCATCCTCCATTTTAAAGTCTTTAATGGCCGCCATCTTTGCCATTTCAGGGGTTTCTCCATTTTCCAAATGCAAGGCATCTGGATCCTGCTGACTACGCCACTTTGTAACGGGGGCCAGGGTGGTAGCCGTACCGAGGGATTGCTGCTGCTTCCTCATCACACCCCGACGCTCCGCTACAGAAATATCATATCCATTTTGTGGTGTGCTGTGTGTGTCACGTGTTTCACCCACCTGTGGTTCAGAATCCTTCACAGCATACAGGGCTCCAATCCGTCGCAGACACACACAAATGTTATCAAAGTCCCGTTTCATTTTCAATAAAACTTTACTTAACTCGTGCATCTTCATAACAGTTACAGTCCATCTATTTTCCCAATACATGAGTAATCCATCTCCTGCATTTTCCCTGGTCTGCTCCCTCCGCTTTTCTTCCTGCACCATGGCTCCCAAGCCCGCAGCTTCCTGAACCATCCAGCTAGCTGATACTGAGTGCTCCCCGTCCACTTTCCCCATCTTGGGTGAAAATTCAGGTTGCCTCCGCAATTCCTGTTCAGACCGTAAGTCCCGGACATCACGGGAGGTAACCCACAGACTAGCCACTGATTCTTCCAGGCTGCCTCGCTCTCTTAACTCTACACTGTTGCTCTATTCAGCTTTCTGTCAGAACTCCTTCTAGAACAATTCTCCTCACACAGCTTTAGCTCCTCCCACTACCTGAAAATTACCTCAGGAAGGCACTCTCCCTGCCACTACACTGGCTCCGCCCCTTTCTCAACTGTCACTACTCTGACTGAAACCAGTTCTCAACACAATCTAATCTCCTACTCTACAGTGCCCCCTTAACACTAACCTGTAACTACACTGCCATAACCCTTACCAGTGCTGACCTACCACTGCCACTGACTGTCCCTATTCCTGTCCCTAACACACAGATATCGGAACAGTGTCAGCCATTATCATATTAAACAGTGTCAACTATCATAAACTACACAGGGCACACAGCAAACACAAAAAGTACCCAGTTTCATTAGGTAGGCATGCACAGAAATGCAGGGCTCAAACCATTCGCCTGCATACCCCCTTACAGCTGTGCCAGAGAGGAAGCTGCCAGTGACTGTGATCCAAGGAGAGATAGGCGTGTGTGTGTGTGTGTGTGTCATTGTATCCACGGAGTGCAGGGGGGCTTGACTTGATGATTCTGCAGTCTTCTTCCTGTATAACTTCACTTCAACTCAGACAATACTCCTGCTCTGCATGTGCTGAAGCCAATCAAAGGACAGGGAAGTCACATTAGTCCCAGGAGAATGTGCTGGGGAGGTAAGGAGAGAAGGGGGGCTCCTCCCTCTGCATTCACTTTACTGAGCGTGCCATAACAAAGAACGGCCAAATTGCTGCCATAGAAAAACCTTACATCCAAAGCTTTGTAGCAGTCATATGCAGCATGGCCAGGCTCCTTCTAGGAGGCTCAGCAGCTGTGGAGGAGGCTGGCAGCAGGTCCTCAAGGAGAGCTGTGTGCAGTGTGTCCAGTGCTATAGGTCCAGGGGGTCGTCCACTGCAGAGAATCCCCTCTGCGACCTTCTGCACTCATATGGCAGCAAAGGAACCAGGGAATAAGATGCAAAATAAATGGGATTTTACTATCTGTCCACATATCTGTCTGTCTGTCTATCTATCTATCTATCCCATATCTATCTATACATTATCTATCTATCTATTATCTATCACACTTCTATCTATTATCTATTATATATCATCTATCTGTCTATCTATCTATCTATAATCTATTATCTACTTATTATCTGTCTATATATTATCTACTTATTATTTATCTATTATCTATATATTTATCTATTATCTATCTATTATCTATCTATTATCTATTATCTATCTAAATATTATCTATCTAAATATTATCTATCTCTCTATCCATCTATCTACCCCCAACAATGACAGCTCCTGGTGTATTTGGGATCTTGGGCAATGGAGACTCACTGGACCAGCTATGAGACTCAAGGCCCCGTCTCACTAAGCGATTTACCAACGATCACGACCAGCGATACGACCTGGCCGTGATCGTTGGTAAGTCGCTGTGTGGTCGCTGGGGAGCTGTCACACAGACCGCTCTCCCCAGCGACCAACGATCAGGGGAACGACTTCGGCATCGTTGAAACTGTCTTCAACGATGCCGAAGTCCCCCTGCAGCACCCGGGTAACCAGGGTAAACATCGGGTTACTAAGCGCAGGGCCGCGCTTAGTAACCCGATGTTTACCCTGGTTACCAAAAAAAACAAACAGTACATACTCGCCTTTCGGTGTCCAGGTCCCTTGCCGTCTGCTTCCTGCTCTGACTGAGCCGCTGTACACTGAGAGCAGAGTGCAGCGGTGACGTCACTGCTGTGCTCTCACTTCTCACTGTACGGCCGGGAGTCAGTGAGAGCAGGAAGCAGACGGCCAGGGACCTGGACACCGAAAGGCGAGTATGTACTGTTTGTTTTTTTTGGTAACCAGGGTAAACATCGGGTTACTAAGCGCGGCCCTGCGCTTAGTAACCCGATGTTTACCCTGGTTACCAGTGAAGACATCGCTGGATCGGTGTCACACACACCGATTCAGCGATGTCAGCGGGGCCTCAACGACCAAAAAAAGGTCCAGGCCATTCTGACACGACCAGCGATCTCGCAGCAGGGGCCTGATCGCTGGTACGTGTCACACATAGCGAGATCGCTACTGAGGTCGCTGTTGCGTCACAAAACTTGTGACTCAGCAGCGATCTCGCTAGCGATCTCGCTATGTGAGACGGGGCCTTCACACTAAAGGCCTCTGTGCACATTAGAGAGAAGTCAACACAATTTGATCATTTTTGCAGGTCTAAGAGAGCAATAAATGTATAACCGGACCTCCCGAATCTCCCCAGAGGTGGAGAAAAGGATCAGGCTCTTTGAACGTCAACTACTGATCCTCTTCCTCTTCTGTGAGATAATCCACTATCAGTGTCTGGTAATGAATTACTCCCCACTCCTATTGGAAGCCCGTACGTTCCTAGGCCAGCTGAGTGTTCGTATATAGTAGAGAAATAAATGTTTGACTGATGGTAACTTAAAGGGGTATTCCAATCTCCAACATCCTATCCTAATATGTATTACGTATAATATCAGTAATATTAGGAAATACCTCAAATTAGAAATATAGTATAGTTTTTCTGATTCTCTATGTAGCTTACCCCATGTGCAGGGCATTGCAGTAGATTAGGTATCCATGGTTATGGCCACTAAACACTAACTAACTGTTATTATATGAGTAATTGTAACCATAGATATCTAAGCTACCGCAATGCCCTGCACATGGGGTAAACGACGTAGCAAAACAGAAGAACTATACTTTATTTCTAGTTGGAGGTATTTGCTAATATTATTATATTACACCTATTTCTTATTGGGATAGAATCTTGGAGATTTATTCACATTTTATTAGATATAACCTGACACCTCACTTTATATAAAAACTGAAATGAGGTCGATGTATCATCTCATCCCATGTACTAGTGGACATACCTATATCATTAATAAAACATATGATAAAGAAATCTTGTCGTCAGATTCATCCTGTACAAACCATGAACAGCAGGAATCAAACACTTGCTGAGCAATTGCAGCCAAGTATTTATTACTCTGGAATGCTACAGCTTTTAAGAGCAAACATAGTCCAAAAAGCCAGCTGGGAACTATGTGAATAGTCCAAGGAAGTCACTGGCCGGCCTCTCTGCTACCCCCCCTCCCATGCCAGTTAAAAGCCAAATCTCTACCTATGGAGAAATCATAGCGAAAGAACTGTCAGTTAAAGTGATCAGCGCTGGGAATAGCCGGCTAGGGAGCACATCAGACCAATCAGCCAAGAAAGTAGTTTCTGGCTGGCTTTTTAAAGCATTTTTACTCTCAAATATCGCAGCATTTCAAGGTATAGCTTCCAGGTTGCAATCGTACAGTGTCTGACTCATGCTGCCCCTGGGCCGCATGCATTTGACATCTGGATCCATTTAACAGAATGTCCTTTTTGCATATACAGTATTTCACAGATGGTGGGGAAAAGGCAATGATAGTGGTGGTGGAAAGGACAATGATGGTCCTGGTGGAAAGGGCAATAATGGGGGTGGTGGAGGAGGAGGAAATGATGAATGTGGTGGAAAGAGCAATGATGAGGGTGGTAGTAGAAAGGACAATGATGGTGGAAAGAGCAATAATGGGGGTGGTGGGGAGGAGGAAATGGTGGAGGTGGTAGAATGGGCAATGATTGGGGTGGTGGAATGGGCAATGATGGGGTGGTGGGGGAGAAAGCAATGATGGGGGTGGTGGGGGAGAGGACAATAATGGGATGTGGGGGGAGCAGGACAATGAGGGGTGTGGGGGATTGAGATGGGAGGAAAGGGGATTTATAATTAATTTAGGAGCAGGGGAAGTGGAGGAAGATGTTATTAATGCTTATTATGTCTAACCCAGCCCGTTAGTATATAGTGTACTCACTTATGTATAGCACAGTCCCTTAGTATAGTGTACTTGCTTATTATGTATAGTGTCATCCCCCAGTATATAGTGTAGTCACTATTTATGATGTGTCCTTTATTATATAGCTTTTTCTGCTGTTATGTACAGTGCTGTCTCTTACATAGTGTATTCTTGTTATTCACAGCTCCCTCTTTTATTACATAGTCCCCTCTCTTTTTAGATATAAAATGACTACTGATGGAGGAGCCTTTGACCAGACATAGTTACATAGTTATTAAGGTTGAAGGAAGACTTTAAGTCCATCTAGTTCAACCCATAGCCTAACCTAACATGCCCTAACATGTTGATCCAGAGGAAGGCAAAAAAAAACCATGTGGCAAAGAGTAAGCTCCACATTGGGGAAAAAAATTCCTTCCCGACTCCACATACGGCAATCAGACTAGTTCCCTGGATCAACGCCCTATCAAGGAATCTAGTGTATATACCCTGTAACATTATACTTTTCAAGAAAGGCATCCAGTCCCCTCTTAAATTTTAGCAGTGAATCACTCATTACAACATCATACAGCAGAGAGTTCCGTAGTCTCACTGCTCTTACAGTAAAGAATCCGCGTCTGTTATTATGCTTAAACCTTCTTTCCTCCAGACGTAGAGGATGCCCCCTTGTCCCTGTCTCAGGTCTATGATTAAAAAGATCATCAGAAAGGTCTTTGTACTGTCCCCTCATATATTTATACATTAAAATAAGATCACCCCTTAGTCTTCGTTTTTCCAAACTAAATAGCCCCAAGTGTAATAACCTATCTTGGTATTGCAGACCCCCCAGTCCTCTAATAACCTTGGTCGCTCTTCTCTGCACCCGCTCTAGTTCAGCTATGTCTTTCTTATACACCGGAGACCAGAACTGTGCACAGTATTCTAAGTGTGGTCGAACTAGTGACTTGTATAGAGGTAAAATTGTGTTCTCCTCATGAGCATCTATGCCTCTTTTAATGCATCCCATTATTTTATTTGCCTTTGTAGCAGCTGCCTGACACTGGCCACTGAATATGAGTTTGTCATCCACTCATACACCCAGGTCTTTTTCATTGACGGTTTTGCCCAGAGTTTTAGAATTAAGCACATAGTTATACATCTTATTACTTCTACCCAAGTGCATGACCTTACATTTATCCCCATTAAAGCTCATTTGCCATTTATCAGCCCAAGCTTCTAGTTTACATAAATCATCCTGTAATATAAAATTGTCCTCCCCTGTATTGATTACCCTGCAGAGTTTAGTGTCATCTGCAAATATTGAAATTCTACTCTGAATGCCCCCTACAAGGTCATTAATAAATATGTTAAAAAGAAGAGGGCCCAATACTGACCCCTGTGGTACCCCACTGCTATCCGCGACCCAGTCCGAGTGTGCTCCATTAATAACCACCCTATCCCTGAGCCAGCTCTCAACCCACTTACACATATTTTCCCCTATCCCCATTATTCTCATTTTATGTATCAACCTTTTGTGTGGCACCGTATCAAAAGCTTTTGAAAAGTCCATATACACTACATCTACTGGGTTCCCTTGGTCCAGTCCGGAACTTACCTCTTCATAGAAGCTGATCAAATTAGTCTGACATGAACGGTCCCTAGTAAACCCGTGTTGATACTGGGTCATGAGGTTATTCCTCTTCAGATACTCCAGTATAGCATCCCTTAGAATGCCCTCCAGGATTTTACCCATAGTAGATGTTAAGCTTACTGGCCTATAATTTCCGAGTTCAGTTTTTGTCCCCTTTTTGAATATTGGCACCACATTTGCTATACGCCAGTCCTGTGGTACAGACCCTGTTATAATGGACTCTTTAAAGGTTAAAAATAATGGTCTATCAATGACTGTACTTAATTCCTGCAGTACTCGGGGGTGTATCCCATCCGGGCCCGGAGATTTGTCAATTTTAGTGATTTTTAGAAGCCGCCATACTTCCTGCTGAGTTAAGCAGGTGACACTTAATGGGGAATTTTTGTTATCACTGATCATATTGTCTGCCATGGGATTTTCTTGTGTAAATACTGATGAAAATTCACCCAGACTATTTTTAAGGGGGCCAACACTTTCATTTTTTAATTTCTTACTATTTATGTAGTTAAAGAATATTTTGGGATTATTTTTACTCTCTCTGGCAATGAGTCTCTCTGTCTCAATTTTTGCTGCCTTGATTTGCTTTTTACAGAATTTATTTAATTTTCTGTATTTATTTAATGCCTCATCACTACCTACTTCCTTTAATTCTCTAAATGCTTTTTTTTTGTCACTTATTGCACCCCTTACAGCTCTATTTAGCCATATTGGTTTCCTCCTATTTCTAGTATGTTTATTCCCATATGGTATATACTGAGCACAGGTCCTATCCAGGATGCTAATAAACGTCTCCCATTTTCTTTGTGTATTTTTATGTCTCAGGATATTGTCCCAGTTAATTGCACGAAGATCATCTCTCATCCGTTGGAAATTTGCCCTCCTGAAGTTTAGTGTCCTTGTCACCCCTCTACTACACATCTTATTAAAGGATACACGAAAACTTATTATTTTGTGATCACTATTCCCCAAGTGACCCCCAACCCTTATATTTGCTATGCGGTCTGGCCTGTTGGTTAATATTAGGTCTAGCAGTGCCCCCCTTCTTGTTGGGTCCTGAACTAGTTGTGAAAGGTAATTGTCTCTCATAGTTGTCAAAAACCGATTACCTTTGCTGGAACTGCAGGTTTCTGTTCCCCAATCTATTTCAGGGTAGTTGAAGTCCCCCATAATAATGACTTCTCCTTGAGTCGCAGCTTCATCTATTTGCTTTACGAGGATATTCTCCATTGCTTCCATTATTTTTGGAGATTTATAACAAACCTCAGTCCATCATCTCCTCCTTTAGAAAGGTAGCTTTCCTATGCTCTATCAGCTATCATTGCATTATACAGCTAGCAAGACAGGACAGTATGTAATAAAAAACGGGGTTCTATATAATCCTATATGTAAGGGACGGTGCTGTACATAACAAGAGAGGGCACTGTATAATAAGGGACGGCAATAAACATAATCAAGGAGACTATGTAATTACATGTATGTGTGTGTGGCTATATATATATACTGTATATATATATATATATATATATATATACGATGTAGCTTTGTCACCATAGAAGTTGAGGGGCCCAGACACATTTCTTGCACAGGGGCCCCAAGCTGTCCGTGTCCGCCCCTGATTTGTATATAATATTGCTCAGCATGCAGTTATACTTCTCAAGATCTGTCCTTGCGCATATAACTTTTATAATATCTTTATGAAGAAATTCATAACTGGTCGAACTGAGGAACTGACAGACTATCTGCCATGCATTATTTTCATAAATTCCCATAGTACCATAATAAATAACAAGGCATTACCTCAGTTGCATTAATGAACTCTATGCGCTACCTGCCAGCAGGCAGGACAAGAAGGTCAAGGATAAAGCCCAATGCAGATAGTTTTCTATGTTAATTTAACACATTTATAACAAAGGAATATCAGCTGTTAGACCAGCAGCTATTATGAAAGAAACTTCTTAGAAATGAGAAAAAAAAATTGATTTAAATTGAACGTTTAATATTTCTTCACAACAGATAATGTGGCTCGTTCTATGTGCTTCCTGTGCTGTCAGTATAGTTAGATATATTGTATGGAGGAGCAGACCTTTTACTAGTAATCTGAATAGAATCCGCTTGGCTTGTCAAATTTAATATAGTTATGTATAAAGGAGGTGTAGGCAGTGTCTAATTATGAAGAATATGACATAAAATACTTGTAGGTATCACTAATCATAAATCCCTTTTCCTATCTCATATTAAGCAATTTCCTGACACAGATTAACATAGCAAATTTTTTTTAAAAAAATAGGACCTGGAGACAGATGACAACATCTTTATTTAATTCTTACAGCAAGAAGGTTTGTGGGGGATCAAGGAAGAAATTTATTTTAATTAGATAGATCTGTTCTAATAATAAAAGATGGAAAATGGGCAAAGATATGTCAAAGGAAGAAAATGGAAAGGAGCGGTATTCAAATATTAAAAGTTTTCTGTAGAGGTTGTCTATTTTGAATATAATTTTTACATTATACTTATATTTAAAGCAGCTTTTTTCATTTGGAGTTAAAGTGTAAAAGATCAGCAATTTGAGCAATTACTGCATTATTGTGGAGCACTCAAGAAAAAAAATTGATATTCTATTATGACAATTTTACAATTTTTAATTCCTTAAAGAATTTACACACAGCTGCTTTTAGATTCCAGCATACCCTCATCATTTTTGAAGCAAAAAATGCTTCAGCTGTTTTTGCTGTAGTGTCTGATTTGTTGTTCTTCTAATTGTTTTTGTGGTGGTTTTTTTTAAATTTTCGAACATGAGATAGCAGTGGGTTCCAAGCAGAAGCTGTCTGTAGAATGATCAGGACACTTCTTTCAGCAGCTTCACAGCTTTCGAATTCTGAAGTGATTAAAAGAAGTTACAAAAGATGGAACATTTGAAGAGCAAGTCATTTTGATATTGCTGTTTATATATATTTATTACCCCTTAACAACCTTGTACATACCCATATGTTCAGGTCGCCTGGTACTTACTGACCTTAGATGCATGGGTACGTACAATCTTAAGTGATTCTTACAGTTGATACCCAGCACTCACTGCCAGGAGGATCTGAAACTTTAACCCCCTGAATACTGTGATTGATATAGAAGGCAGGCAATTCGATTGGTGCCCTTGTGGCATCAACACCAGGGCCAGAACATTGCCATGGTGACTCGATGTCATCACCATGACATTCGGCTCACCAGGCTCTAGTGGGGCTAAGTAAAAGTTTAAAAAAAGTCCAAAAAAGTTGTAAAAATGTAAAAAAAAAAATCACTTAACTATTGTTATGAAAAAGAAAAGTGCACATATTTGAAATTGTCACTTCTGGAATGACCTGCTAATTAAAATGTCACACTAGTTAACCCCTTCAGTGAACACCGTAAAAAAAAAAAGAAAGAAAAAATGAGACTATGCTTTATTATCATACCACTGAACAAAAAGTTTAATAAAAAGATGACTGTAAATAAAAATGGTATCACTGAAAAAGTATATGTCATTACCTCTGTTAATGCATTTAATCATTTGCATTGCATATTGCTTTATCTACTTTATAGATTATGTACTATGGGTGTTTATCTAGATGATTTTTGTGTTGTGGGATGTTAATTGATAGCATTTTGTCTTGTATCTATGAAACACCTGCAGGGATTTTTTTAGGCGTTTTCTTTACCAGCCTTTCTTCATCTCTTTCCTATTTTTGCATTGTTTTCTCACCTGCAAAGTAGGGTGTAATAAGGGAGATAGGGACATCCTATGTTGAGTGGGGGCGCCAAAATCATGCTATTAGGGTGCCAATCCCCACAGCAAGGCAGACATCCAGATATGCCTATTGCAGGCGTTTTTAGGTCGTTTGTTAGGTAATTTTTCATTTTTGGTATCCAACCATTTTTTCACTAGGTAGGTGTTTTTTTAAATACCTAATCATTAAAGACTGTTTTAGAAAGGAATATATGTTCACTTCTTCTGGTATCACTTAAAAAGTAATCTTGTCCCACGAAAAACAAGATGTCATACAGCTCCACCAGTGGAAATATAAAGAAGCTATAGCTCTCAGAATAAAGGGATACAAGAAAAACTATTTTTTTCTGTAAAACAGTTTTCATTGTGTAAAAGCACAAAACTGTAAAAAAAAATATAAATGTGGTATCTCTGTAATTGTACTGACCCAAAGAATAAAGCTGTCTTATCAATTTTACCACACACCTAACAGTATAGAAAGCCCACCAAAAAAATCAATTTCTGAATTGCTGTTTTTTGTTTATTCTGCTTCCCAAAAATCAAAATAGAACGCAATAAAATACCTCATTCAACCGAAGATGCACCAATAAAAATGTCAACTTGTCCATCAAAAAACAAACCCTCACGTGACTCTGTCAGTAGAAATATGGAAAGATTACACTTTTCAAATATGCCATCTTTTAGTATGTGACAGCAGCCAAACATAAAAAAACAATATTAATTTGGTATTGCTATAATCATACAGCCCTGAAGAGTAAAGTTGTCTAAACACTTAAATTGCATGAGAAACAGCATAAAAAATAAATAAAACCAATTCTTCCTGCTGTTGATTTGTTCATTTTGCCTCCAAAGATCACAGTAAGGCTTGGCTTACATTTATCCTTCACTCTACGCTGAACGCTTAGGCCGGCGTCACACTAGGCGTAAGACAATACGGTCTCTTTTTTACGGCCATAATACGGCCGTAATACGCAGAAATGTTCCCAAAAATAGTGATCCGTATGTCATCTGTAGGCAGGGTGTAGCAGCGCATTTTGAGCATTACATCCTCCATATGTAATCCGTATGGCATCCGTACTGCGATATTTTCTCGCAGGCTTGCAAAACTGACATCTAATGGATTTATGGGCTCAAATGTTCGTTAAAACATATATACAGTCTATATATATATATACACTCACCGGCCACTTTATTAGGTACACCATGCTAGTAACGGGTTGGACCCCCTTTTGCCTTCAGAACTGCCTCAATTCTTCGTGGCATAGATTCAACAAGGTGCTGGAAGCATTCCTCAGAGATTTTGGTCCATATTGACATGATGGCATCACACAGTTGCCGCAGATTTGTCGGCTGCACATCCCAAAGATGCTCCATACAAGGCAGGATGGATCCATGCTTTCATGTTGTTTACGCCAAATTCTGACCCTACCATCCGAATGTCGCAGCAGAAATCGAGACTCATCAGACCAAGCAACGTTTTTCCAATCTTCTACTGTCCAATTTCGATGAGCTTGTACAAATTGTAGCCTCAGTTTCCTGTTCTTAGCTGAAAGGAGTGGTACCCGGTGTGGTCTTCTGCTGCTGTAGCCCATCTGCCTCAAAGTTCGACGCACTGTGCGTTCAGAGATGCTCTTAGGCCTACCTTGGTTGTAACGGGTGGCGATTTGAGTCACTGTTGCCTTTCTATCAGCTCGAACCAGTCTGCCCATTCTCCTCTGACCTCTGGCATCAACAAGGCATTTCCGCCCACAGAACTGCCGCTCACTGGATTTTTTTTCTTTTTCGGACCATTCTCTGTAAACCCTAGAGATGGTTGTGCGTGAAAATCCCAGTAGATCAGCAGTTTCTGAAATACTCAGACCAGCCCTTCTGGCACCAACAACCATGCCACGTTCAAAGGCACTCAAATCACCTTTCTTCCCCATACTGATGCTCGGTTTGAACTGCAGGAGATTGTCTTGACCATGTCTACATGCCTAAATGCACTGAGTTGCCGCCATGTGATTGGCTGATTAGAAATTAAGTGTTAACAAGAAGTTGGACAGGTGTACCTAATAAAGTGGCCAGTGAGTGTATATATATATATATATGTCATTCAGACACACACATATATATATATATATATATATATATATATATATACTGTATTTATATTTGATTCAGCGCGAGATAGCACAAAAGCCGGTAATTCAATTGCCGGCTTTTGCTATCTCCTTCACAAACCCGACAGGATATGAGACATGGTTTACATACAGTAAACCATCTCATATCCCTTTTCTTTTTTGCATATTCCGCACTACTAATGTTAGTAGTGTGTATGTGCAAAATTTGGGCGCTCTAGCTTGTAAAATAACGGGTTAAATCACGGAAAAAATTGTAAAGCCAGTGACTGAGAGCAAATATTAATAGCCTAGAGAGGGTCCATGGTTATTGGCCCCCCTGGCTAAAAACATCTGCCCCCACCCACCCCAGAAAAGGCACATCTGGAACATGCACCTATTCTGGCACTTGGAACTTTTCCCAGGCTCAAGTTCATATGAGTTCATCCAGCAGAGGGCGCATCACCGCGAATCAAGGTAACTACAAGACATTCCCCTGCACTCGATTCATTCACAAAATTTTACAGACAGGAGCACAGCTGCATTAGCAGAGCTCCTGGGTGTAAAATGATTTAACCCCTTCAGATGGATTTTCATCGTGGGGACGTGACTGAACGACGGAAGGTATGGGTTATTGTTAATTGATTTTTTATTTTTCCTTTTTTACAGAACGAGGGTCTTCAGGTGGATTAAGAGTATAATAAAATATTAAAACACCCTGTGTCTTTATTTCATTAAAATACTTTTTAATAATGTGTGTGTGTGTTTTATTAACCATTTCGTACTATTGGATTAATAATGGATAGGTGTCATAATTGACACCTCTCCATTATTAACCTGGCTGTTATGATCCTTAGTGGCTGAGGATCACAGAACTGACTAGCTAAGTTACTGAACATAGAACGAGCTCTAGGGAGGTGGTAACTGGACTGACCGCAATCCTGATCCTAACCGAACACACTAAAGGTAGCCGGTGAACGTGCCTGAATTCCTAGACGTCTCGACGCAGCCTGAGAAACTAGCTACCCCTAGAGAGAAAGAAAGTAAGACCTCACTTGCCTCAGAGAAATAACCCCAAAGATATAGAAAGCCCCCAACAAATAATAACGGTGAGGTAAGGGGATAATACAAACGTAGAAATGAAACAGATTCAGCAAATGAGGGCCGCTAATACTAGATAGCAGAAGACAGATAGGAAACTGTGCGGTCAGTAGAAAACCCTATACAAAATATCCACGCTGAGAATTCAAGAACCCCCACACCAACTAACGGTGTGAGGGGAGAAACTCAGCCCCCTAGAGCTACCAGCAAGCGAGGAAATCACATATTAGCAAGCTGGACAAGGACAGATAATAAACCAAGAAAACATATTGAACACTGATGATCAAAAAATGAACAAACAGCAACTTAGCTTCTCTTGGAGAGACTGATAACGAAGGTAGTCAGGAGAGATCCAAATAGCACTGAATACATTGACAGCAGGCAACAACTGAAAGTCCAGGTGAGCTAAATAGGAAACCAACCAGCAGATAACGAGACAGCTGATCCCAGCCACAGACCTGCAGAATGACAAAAAGAGCCACCAGAGGGAGCCCAAAGATAGCACTCACACAGTACCACTTGTGACCACAAGAGGGAGCCCAAAAACAGAGTTCACAACACCTGGCTTAATGTCACCTTACAATAGGAAGGTGACATTAACCCTTCATTACCCCATAACCCACAGCTACACGGGAGTGGGAAGAGAGTGGCCAAGTGCCAGAATAGGCGCATCTTCCAGATGTGCCTTTTCTGGGGTGGCTGAGGGCAGATGTTTTTAGCCAGGGGTGCCAATAACCATGGACCCTCTCTAGGCTATTAATATCTGCTCTCAGTCACTGGCTTTACCACTCTGGTGGAGAAAATTGCGCGGGAGCCCACGTTCATTTTTTCTGCGATTTAACCCTTTATTTTTCAAGCTACAGCGCCCAAATTTTGCACATACACACTACTAACATTAGTAGTGTGGAATATGCAAAAGAAAAGAGATATGAGATGGTTTACTGTATGTAAACCATGTCTCATACCATGTCGGGTTTGTGAAGGAGAGAGGAAAAGCCGGCAATTGAATTACCGGCTTTTCTATAGAACACCGCTGCGTATTTCTCGCAAGTCACACTGCTGGTCCTTGTGTAATCCGTATTTTTCTCACCCCCATAGACTTTCATTGGTGTATTTTTTGCGCAATACGCTGACAAACGCAGCATGCTGCGATTTTCTACAGCCGTACAATACCGTATATTACGGATGCGTAATATAAGGCTGACAGGAGCAGCCCCATAGAGTTTCATTGGGCCTTGTGTAATGCATATTTTACGGACATATTTTCTGCGCTCATACGTCCGTAAAACTCGCTAGTGTGACGCCGGCCTTACACTGGGGTTTCCATGTAAATCTATGAAATACGTGACTTAGGCACAACCCTCAGCAGAGATTCCCTATAAAGAGGCAGATGGAGGTACTATGAATGCCATTTGACCTATGATCTAGCGGTCTTAGTCTTTTTAGGCATGCATAAAAGTGCCATCACCAAAGTTTTGTGCACTTCTGAAAAGCAGGACACCACTGAACAGAAGCCATACAGAGTCCAGAGTAACTCTGCTGTCTCATTATATGATCACATCACTGATTCATAGAAATCCCAATATAGGTGCTCAGAGTAGAGCGCTAGATAAATGTGATCCCAAGCATTATGTAAAATGCTCCCAATAAAAGTTTCAACTGAATTCACAAAAAAAAGAAAGTCCTCACTCAGGTCTGTCATCTGTTAATGGAAATATAGGGACCTTTCATGTTACTGGTAGTACAAATACTCTGGAAAAGTTAAATGGCTCCTCACCCCCTAAAAGAAATCCAACAAATTCTGTGCTCTCAAATCCAAATGTCCAACTTCCTTCTGAGCTGAAATGTGCATAAATCACATTTAGTATTCACATGTTTGGCATTTCTGTATCGATGAGAACCTACCTAGTTTATGGGTATGTGTCATAAGAAGCATGAACTGGTCTCTACAATGTACTAGTCACTACAAGGCAATGGTCAATACAAGGGCAGTATGCAATTTTCTCTCAGCAACATCTGCTGCTGCTTGTTGCTAGAAAAAACCCTTGAGTGAAAATAATCACTACACCTGTAGATACCGTCCCAAAGGTGTATAATTTCCAAAATGGGGTCACTTGAGGGGGATGCTGCTCTTCTAGCACTTAGGGGCTCTGTATATGGAGCCTGCAAACTATTCTAGGAAAATCTGCACTCCAGGAGGCACATAGCACTTTGACTGTCCAGAGTCTCTCGTATGGCTAAGCAGCACTGTACAACCACATATGGGGTATTGCCACAATCAATAGAAATTGTGGGACAAATTTTGTTGCCATTTTTACCCACATACCTGTGTGAAAATTTAAAATCTGGGGCTAAAATTAAAAATTAAATGTTGGTGATAAAAATTTAATAAATTTTTCTTCACTGCCCAAAGATAGAAAACTCTGTGACACACCTGTGGTGTCAATATGATCACTGCACTCGTACATAAATTCATTGAGGTGTAGTTTGTGGCTTGGTGTCACTTAAGGGGAGTTCTGCTGTTATGGCACTTTAGGGGGTCTCTCAGTGAGTCATGTCATCTGCAAACCATATCAGTAAAATCTGCATTATAATCTTGAGCTCCTTCCCTTCTGAGCTTTGCACTGTGCTTGAAAAATATTTCCCAATTACATGTAGGGTATTGGCGCACTCAGGAGAATTTTTTACAACAAATTGAGGTCTACTTTTTCCTATTAGCTCTTAGAAAAAAATAAAATTTGGGGGCTAAAAATGTAATTATTATTCACTGCCCAATGTTACAAAATTCTGCTAGGCACATGAGGTGTTAATTTATTCATTGCACCTCTAGATGAATTCATTGTGTGTATAGTTTGTAAAAGGAAGTCACATATGGGGATGTTCTGCTGCACCTCAGGAACTCTGCCAATGTGACATGGCATCCTCAAATCATTACATTAAAATCTGAACTCCAATATGGCCCTTCTGAGCTTTGCACTGTGCCTGAATAGTAGTTTTAGACGGCATATGGGGTATCAGTGTATTAAGGAGAAATTGCACAATAGAGTGTATAGTGCATTTTCTCCGATTACTCTTGTGGCAATAAAAATATTTGGGGGTAAAATATTTTCTTGGGATAAATATTTTTTGTTCATTTTCACAGATCAATGTAAAACTCTGTGAAGCACCTGGGAGTTCAATGTGCTCACCACATGTTTAGATAAATTCCTTGTCTTGTTTCTAAAATGGGGTCACTTGTAGAAAGTTTCCACTGTTTAGGCACATCAGGGGCTCTCCAAACACGACATGAAACCCGCAGACCATTCCATCAAATTCTGCTTTCCAAAACGTCACTTCTTCCCCCACATATCTGTATACTCAGGAGAAATTGCTCAACAAATTTTGGTTCAATTTTCTCCTGTTACTTTTGTGAAAATAAAAAAAAGTGGCTAATTGAACATTTTTGCTGGAAAATTAGATTTTTTTATTTTCACTGCTCAACGTGATGAACTTCTATGAAACACCTGGGGGTTCAATGTGCTCACCACACATCTAGATTCATTCATTAAGGGGTCCGGTTTCCCTAGTGGGGTCATTTGTGGGGGTTTATACTGGTTAGGCACATCAGGGGCTCTTCAAATGTGGCATGGCATCTGCTAATCATTCCTCAAATGTCAAGTGGCACTGCGGAGGCACGGGGTCTGCTGGTGCTCTAGTCCACTGGCTTGAGAACCATGGACCGCATGGACCAGGGATCATCCCACTGAATTCCCGCTCTTCCTTTTATCATGGGCATAAAACTACTCAGACAACACAGGGTGAGGGTAAAACAGTGTGGCAATACTTTTTTGAGCCACAAAACAGGCAAATAACACATAGAACAGTTCCAGTAAAATACACAAGATGGTGCAAAATTACAGTCTCATCCTTCCACTGACTCACCAGGATTAGAGTAGCAGTGACTTAGGAGCTTCCAAGGCTGACTACGCCCACCTGTAGCACCCCACTTTTAGCAGGCACCCACAGAGATGAGGTAATGATAACTTGGGAAGCTAACACAGAGAAATGAGGTATGCGTCCAGGTGACCTGATTGTCCCAACCGGGATTCTTCAAGATGTCTCTAAGAGTTCAGTGATGATCAATCAAGCAGATCTTTGTTGTTCCAGTTGGGGCCGTGGTCCCCTAAGCTGACATCCTGTTGAGTCACTTGGAACAGAGGCAAAGTCTCCTTATATAGTTCAGAACTGTCCTTCAAGCCATCATTCATAGGTCAAGGGGAACGGTGATAAGGTTAACCTGCATTGTCTGAGAATTTATAGTTTTTCCTTCAATGTTTGCAAGTCAACAAACTGCAATGACTTAGTATTATGTGTAATCACTGATTAGCAAACATCACTGTTCAGTGACCTCGCATTCCTGTTTTACAAGGTTAACGGTACAATAAACTGTGGGAACTGATATAAGAGGTAAATAATAACTATTCATCAAATTAAAAATATCAATGCAACCTACAAGAAGAATCAATATTCAGACTCTTGACAAAGGGAAGAAGGAAACAAATAAATTCAATAGTCAATAATTCAGACAATAGTTTATGATTCTGGGCCTACGGAATTTACGTCTAGCATAATTAAAAAGAAATGCTCTGTTGTCATAGACACTCTTTCCTTTCCGAGCCCTGCCATGTGCCCAAACAGTAGTATTACTCCACATATGGGGTATCGGCGTATTCAGGAGAAATTGCACAATAAACCTTATGGTGCAATTTATCCTGTTACCTTTGTGAGAATAAAAAATTTTGGAGCTAAAAGAACATTTTTTGTGGCATAAAATAAAATGTTCATTTTTTTGTTCACATTACCTTGGTGAAGCACCTGAAGGGTTACTAAACTTCTTAAATGTGGTTTTCAGCACAGCTCAATGTTATAAACTTCTGTGAAGAACCTGAGGGTTAAAAAGTGCTTACCATACATCTAGATACATTACTTGAGGGGTCTAGTTTCCAAACGGTCCTCACTTTGGGGTGGGGGGTGTTTCCATTGTTTCAGCACATCAGCGGCTCTCCAATTGCAACATGATATCCACCCTTGATTCAAGCCAATTTTGCTTTCAAAAAGTGATATGAGCTCTGCTGTGCGCCCTAACAGTAGTTTTCCCACATATGGTGTTTCAGCATACTCAGCATAAATCTCTCAACAAAATCTTGGGTCCATTTTCTCCTGTTTTCCTTGTGAAAATAATAACACTTTTGTCTAAAGTAATTTTTTGTGAAAACAATGTAAATGTTCATGTTTCCCTTCCACATTACGAAAATTCCTGTGACGCACCTGAAGGGTTAATAAACTTCTTGAATATGGTTTTCAGTACACTGAGGGGTGTAGTTTTTAGAATGGTGTTCATTTGGGGTATTTTCTGTCCAATGGGTGCCTCAAAGTCACTTCAAATGTGATATGGCCCCTAAAAAAATGGTTTTGTAAATTTTGTTGGAAAAATGAGAAATTACAGGTCAACTTTTAACTCTTCTAACTTCGTAAAAAAATGATGTTTCAAAAATTGTGGTGATTTAAAGTAGATACGTGGAAATGTTATTTGTGTGACATACACGTGGTCAAAATTGTTTGTACCCCTAACTTAATGACAGAAAATCCCACAATGGTCACAGAAATAACTTGAATCTACCAAAATAATAAATAAAAGATCTATGAAAATGAACAAATGAAAGCCAGACATTGCTTTTCAACCATGCTTCCACAAAATTTTTTCAAAAATAAAACTCATGAAATAGGCCTGGACAGAAATGATGGTACCCCTGAAAATAATGTGACAAAAGGGACATGTTAAATCAAGGTGTGTCCACTAACTTTCATCACAGGTGTCTACAATCTTGGAATCAGTGAGTGGGCCTGTATATAGATCTACAGATACTCACTGTGCTGTTTGGTGACATGTTGTGTATCACACTCCACATGGACCAGAGGAAGCAAAGGAAAGAGTTGTGTCAGGAGATTAGAAAGGAAATTATAGACAAACATGTTAAAGGTAAAAGTTATAAGACCATCTCACAGTAGCTTGATGTTCCTGTAACTTCAGTTGCACATATTATTCAGAAATTTAAGATCCATGATACTGTAGCCACCATCCCTGGATGTGGCTGCAGGAGGATAATTGATGACAAATCAAAGAGATGGATAATACGAATGGTAACAAAAGAGCCCAGCAAAACTTCTAAACAGATTAAAGTTGAACTTCAAGCTCAAGGAACATCAGTGTTAGATTGCACTATCCAATATTGTATGAGCCAAAGTGGACTTCATGAGAGACAATCAAGGAGGACACCATTTTTGAAAAAAATATCATAAAAAAGCCAGACTGGAATTTGCCAAACTACATGTTGAAAAAGAAACAGGACCTGTTGAAGTGCCGTGGGCACGAAACGGCTGTCGTCCTTTTACTCTCCACATCCCTCCCTACTAGCTTGCTGTATGTCCTAATAAAGTGGTGACTTTTTCTATTTTGGTAAGTGCGCTCCATTCCTTTGCTTTTTTTCTATTTGGATTGTGGATTTTTCTCGTGGATGCAGCACCCATTTGGGATATAGGGGCGAGTTACTACGGCTGTAATACAAAAAGGTTTCCATTCATCAGAGACTGACGCGTGACAGCAGTGCGGAGGTGTTTTTTCTCTTGTTGTGCTGCTACATGTTGAAAAGCCACAAAGTTTCTGGGAGAATGTCCTGTGGACAGATGAGACAAAAATGGAACTTCTCGGCAAGGCACATCAGCGCTATATTCACAGATGTAAAAATGAAGCATATCAAGAAAAGAACACTGTCCCTACTGTAAAACATTAAGGAGGCTCTGATATGTTCTGGGGCTGCTTTGCTGCATCTGGCGCAAGGTGTGCAGAATCTGTGCAGGGTACAATGAAATCTCAAGACTATCAAGGGATTCTAGAGAACAATGTGCTGCCCAGAATCAGAAAGATTGGTCTCAGTTGCAAGTCATGGGTCTTGCAACAGGATAATGACCCAAAACACACAGCTAAAACACCCAAGAATGGCTAAGAGGAAAATATTGGACTATTCTAAAGTGGCCTTCTATGAGCCCTGACCTAAATCCTAATGAGCATCTTTGGAAAGAGCTGAAACATGCTCTCTAGATAAGACAACCTTCAAACACGAAACAACTGGAGAAATTTGCTCTTGAGGAGTGGGCCAAAATACCTGTTGAGAGGTGCAGAAGTCTCATTGACAGTTACAGGAATTGTTTGTTTGCAGTGATTGCCTCAAAAGGTTGTGCAACAAAATATTAAGTTAAGGGTACCATCATTTTTGTCCAGGACTATTTCATGAGTTTTTTTTTTTATTCTGTGGAAGCATGGTTGAAAAGCAATGTCTGACTTTCATTTGTTCATTATCATAGATTTTTTAGTTATTACTTTTGTAAGATTCAAGTTATTTCTGTGACCATTATGGGGTTTTTTGTCATTAAACAAGGAGTAACAACAATTTTGACCACGTGTGTAACTCTCTGGTTTAAGGGTATAAAAATTAAAAGTTTGAAAGTGTCAAAATTTTTAACATTTTTGTTGAATTTTAAATTTCTTTCACAAATAATTGCAAGGCATATAGAACAAATGCTATCCTCTATCATAAAGTACAATATGTCACAAGAAACAGTCTCAAAATCAGTGGGATCCATTCCAGAGTTATTACCACATAAAGTGACAAGAGTCAGAATTGTAAAATTTAGCCTGGTCATGAAGGTAAAAATAGCCTTGGGGATAAAAAGGGGTACATTTTATCAATTACTGAATGCTTTTTCAGGTGAAATCCAGGAGTCATCCACCTGAAAAAGATGTTGTTTGCACATACCCTTATGTGAAAACCATCACATAGACATTTTTCAATATTCACACCTGGTGCACATGGCACCCACTTGCCAGTACTAAAAAAATCTATAAACATAAGATGTTTGGAGCAGTATATCTTCATTTTGTATTTGCTCTTGTATCAGGCCATTAAAAGTGCCTATAGCCTCCCAACCCCAAACCAGTTTTATTAAAAAAAATAATGGCTACCAAGCACTAAACTATATGTTTTCGTAAATGTATGTGATTACAAAAAACTAATAAAAGTGACCAGATGTTATAGGACAAGTTAAGTCCTGACATTCAGATTGTGGAATCCCAGCTTGCAAAGCTGCATGCTACAACCCTCCGCATGATCCTTTTGTCTCAGAACAAGAGATCTTGTGTGTTTTTAGAATTGTATGACTGATGCATGTGAAGATGTTTTAATCATATTCAAAAAAGATGAAGATTTTATACCTCTGAGTTGGATTTTTCTCACTACGTTCTGATGATCATCGTTGGTGGCACGGAAGTTCATTCCATGCTCTAGAGGGACAAAACAACTGTGGTAAACTGGCTTTTTCTCCTTTTTCCAACTAGTCTTTGCAGTCTAACAATTAGACAGCACTGAATAATATGGCCCACTGTGTCTTTTTGTTGCATCTGTGCATTGATAAACATCTCTATCGTCCTCCCGGCCCCTCTCATCAGTTCCTGGATCACTTTGCCACCTGGCTTCCACACTTTCTCTCCTGTGACACCCCCACCCTCATCATGGGTGATTTCAACATCCCCATTGCTTCTCCCCTCTCCCCATCTGCTTCTCACCTTTTATCTCTAACCTTCTCTTTCAGCCTCTCGCAGCATACTAACTCTCCAACGCATGAAGATGGAAACTCCCTTGACTTGGTTTTCTCCCGGCTTTGCTCACTGGATGATTTCACAAACTCCCCTCTCCCGCTCTCTGACCACAACTTTGTTTCTTTCTCTATCAAGAACTGCCATCCCGCTCAGGTCACCCCCCCTTTCCACACTTATAGAAACATACAGGCCATTAACACCCAGAAACTTATGAAGAACTTGCAGTCCTCATTGGCCCCAATCTACTCCATCTCATGTCCTGATTCTGCTCTGAAGCATTACAACCAAACCCTGCAAAGTGCCCTGGATGAAGCTGCACCTCCTATACATAGAACAACTCGACACAGATGGCGACAACCGTGGCACACGCTGCAAACACGTTTCCTGCAGCGGTGCTCCAGGTGCACCGAACGTCTGTGGAGAAAATCTAATCTACCCGAAGATTTCATCCATTATAAGTTCATGCTAAAAACATACAACTCTGCCCTTCAACTCTCCAAACAAACCTATTTCAACACCCTCATCACCTCGCTGTCCAATAACCCTAAACGTCTCTTCGACACTTTCCAGTCCCTACTCAACCCAAGAGAGCAGGCCCCAACCACAGATCTCCGCGCTGACGATCTGGCCAATTACTTCAAAGAAAAAGTTGACCACATTCGACAGGAAATAATCTCCCAATCTCTTCATACCATGCACTGTCCTCCCTCCCCCACTGCATCTAGTTCACTCTCTGACTTTGAACCAGTTACAGAAGAAAAAGTAAGCAGGCTCCTTGCATCTTCTCGCCCGACCACTTGCACCAGTGACCCCATTCCATCACATCTCCTCCAGTCCCTTTCCCCGGCCGTCACCTCTCACCTAACAAAAATATTCAACCTTTCCCTCACTTCCGGTATTTTTCCCTCCTCATTTAAGCATGCCATCATACATCCATTACTTAAAAAACCCTCCCTCGACCAAAATTGTGCTGCTAATTATAGACCTGTCTCTAATCTTCCCTTCATCTCTAAACTCCTCGAACGCCTGGTCCACTCCCGTCTTACCCGCTATCTCTCAGATAACTCTCTTCTCGACCCTCTTCAATCTGGCTTCCGCTCTTTACACTCGACTGAAACTGCCCTTACTAAAGTCTCTAATGACCTGCTAACAGCTAAATCTAATGGTCACTACTCCATGCTAATTCTCTTGGATCTCTCCGCAGCATTCGACACTGTGGATCATCAGCTCCTCCTCACTATGCTCCGCTCCATCGGCCTCAAGGACACCGTTCTCTCCTGGTTCTCCTCCTATCTCTCTGACCAATCCTTCACTGTATGTTTTGCTGGTTCCTCCTCCTCTCACCTTCCCCTTACTGTTGGGGTTCCTCAAGGATCAGTCCTAGGCCCCCTCCTCTTCTCTTTGTACACTGCCCCTATTGGACAAACAATCAGTAGATTTGGTTTCCAGTACCATCTCTATGCTGACGACACCCAATTATACACCTCTTCTCCTGCTTTCACGCCGACCTTCTTAGAAAACACCAGTGATTGTCTTACCGCTGTCTCTAACATCATGTCCTCCCTCTATCTGAAACTGAACCTGTCAAAAACTGAACTCCTCGTGTTCTCTCCCTCTGCTAACCTACCTTTGCCTGACATTGCCATCTCCGTGTGTGGTTCCACCATTACTCCAAAGCAACATGCCCGTTGCCTTGGGGTCATCCTTGATTCCGAGCTTTCATTCACCCCCCACAACCGATCATTGGCTCGCTCTTCTTATCTGCATCTCAAAAACATTTCTAGAATTCGCCCTTTTCTTACTTTCGACTCTGCAAAAACTCTTACTGTCTCACTTATTCATTCTCGTCTGGACTATTGTAACTCTCTACTAATCGGCCTCCCTCTTACCAAACTCTCCCCGCTCCAATCTGTCCTGAATGCTGCTGCCAGGATCATATTCCTCACCAACCGCTACACCGATGCCTCTACCTTGTGCCAGTCATTACATTGGCTATCCATCCACTCCAGAATCCAGTACAAAACTACTACCCTCATCCACAAAGCACTCCATGGCTCAGCACCACCCTACATCTCCTCTCTGGTCTCAGTCTATCACCCTACCCGTGCCCTCCGCTCCGCTAATGACCTCAGGTTAGCATCCTCAATAATCAGAACCTTCCACTCCCGTCTCCAAGACTTTACACGTGCTGCGCCGATTCTTTGGAATGCACTACCCAGGTTAATACGATTAATCCCCAATCCCCACAGTTTTAAGCATGCCCTAAAAACGCATTTGTTCAGACTGGCCTACCACCTCAACGCATTAACCTAACTATCCCTGTGTGGCCTAATAAAAAAAAAAAAAAAAAAAACATAATCAGGTTCCTCGCATCATGTTCTCATACACTTTATGCAGTCAATAGCACTCTGTGTCTGTACTGCTACATACTTAGTCTGTCAACTGGTTCATGCAGCTTTACATGAACACCCGAGCCTTACACTATGGCTGGTCCAAATAACTAAAGCAATTGTTACCATCCACCTCTCGTGTCTCCCCTTTTCCTCATAGTTTGTAAGCTTGCGAGCAGGGCCCTCATTCCTCCTGGTATCTGTTTTGAACTGTGATTTCTGTTATGCTGTAATGTCTATTGTCTGTACAAGTCCCCTCTATAAGTTGTAAAGCGCTGCGGAATATGTTGGCGCTATATAAATAAAAATTATTATTATTATTATTATTATTATCATCTGTAAGCATGATGTTTTCTATTATGCTTTTACATGGGCTTCTCTACTGAAAAAAAAGAAGAGCCCAAGTGAACAAAAATAAAATTCCCAATAAGGAAAGATTGAAAAAAAAGATGCATGTCATTCATGGTTTTTATTGATTGGTGTGTGAAAGAAGACTAATGATGTTATTTTGGCAATATAATGGACATTCCATAATGGCAATTCTAGATTTTTAAGGCAGCGGCATTATGTTTTTTTATGTAACAGATGTGTCCACTTTTAATTAGATGACCTGAAAATTATACTTATAAATAACATCTTGGACATCTGCTTATGTTATTGTGGATATACAGCAATATGTCTAATTAGCATGTTATGTGTACTGTATAGGTTAGAAAGTTTATTATCAACTTGAGCTTCCCTATTGCTGTTCTTGAAAAATTGTAAATGTATTTATATTATCATAATGAGAAGAAAAAATTGTAAAAACATTATGTGGTGACAGGAAGGACATTTCTCCCTAAAATGAGGAAAGTTTGCTCGTGCTTCTCTGGGGCTTTTACTATCCTTTACATTACAGGATATTAGACTGAACAAGATGTATTTTTGTCTTTTTTCATCTTTAGGCTAGGACTACATGGTTACTATAATCCCATAAGATGACGAACATTGTGACCCTTAACCTCTCATCTCTGCAACCAACTCTGTTGGATTTTTGATCAAAAGTCATATATGACTTTGGACTTGTATACAACCTTTCTGAGATTTAGCTATTTTATTTAAAAAGCAAAATCACAGCTCAAAAATATGTATATATCCTCTTCAGAGAGGAAGAGGAAGCAAACTCTAGAAGTAGCAATCCTAAAAGTCAATATAGACCCTTTCTAAAGCTTTGCCACACAACTTACAATAAAAAGATCAATCCTGACACTCTATTTGCAGACATGTGATTAGACTTGTTTGTTCCACCAGGAGATTTGAATTGGATAAGTGAAAAGCCTTTGATATGGTTTTTAAAGGGGAAGGTTTCTCCTTCTGGAGAGGCCTGGTGTAGGGAGACTTATAGGCCATGAAATGCTACTTGGGAAATTAATTCCTCTTCAGAGGGGAAGAGCACTACGACTCCAGTGCCGTCTACTTTGGGTATCAATTCTTAAAGACAATAATGACAGTTTAACAAGCTTTGCCAAATGATAGAAATTCAAACCAGATACTAAAATAGTCAGGAGAAAAACAGACAATTGTTTTTGGCTGTGAGACTTTTCTGAGCACCGCTTTCGGGATCACTATATCACAATGTAGCCCTAGCCTTATAAACCTTGTAGCTATGTTACTATAGTGAAAGGGTTAAAAAAATGAAGGGTTCACAAAGGGCCTTAGCATCATCAAGTTATGCGTAAAATGATGTAATTACCTTGTATGATCTCATTTACCAAAGATTACAGGTTTATATAAGGAAACAGTGGACAAGCTTGATAAAATCCTTCCCAATTAAGATAAGGTTTACCTTTGACATTTCCTCAATGTTTTATATAAAAGGTTAATAGAATAAGACCTTGTCTTGATTCTCTCAACTTCATGACCAGAAAGCATACTGTAAGGAAATGACATTCTGAACTGACATTTGGATTGGGCAGATTAGCTGTGCATTTGCTGCTATTGTATGTATGTACTAATATAGACCCACACTTAGATGTGTGCTTGCCAATCATCTGCATCTGGGGCTGGGAAAAACTTGGCATATTCCCTTGTGAGGCTTGGTTTCTTAGTTAATGAGCTTTAATTTCTATGCTTGGGATATTCTTGTTGCAGTTCAGTGCTAAGGATTTATTCAAAGCTATGGATTCTGTACACCACTATCTGAAATGTAAAATCACATGTTTCAAGGTGAACAAGATTAGAGTGACGAGCGTATTGGCAAAAATGTCTCTGCTTTGCCTAATCGTCAATCTTATCTAATGCTTATTCCCAGCAATTCGGAACATCTGTCTAAATCACACTAATCCTGTTTAACACTCACATAACATAGATGTCGCAGCCATTCATTCAGTCCTGTTATTATTGCCTATAGATACATGTCACCAGTGTAACCTTATTTATAATGAAAGGTGAAATCAATGTCCTTGAGTGGAATTTCTATTATTGTTATCACATACGTCCAACAACATAGACATCTACAGGAAATTTAATTCTCTGCCTCTACATTAAAAGTGTTTACAGCCAATGAGAAATGTGAAGAGATGTGGATTTCATCCATCCATCCGGCCGTCCATCACACCATATTATACTCTTTTATCTTAAATATACTAGAATTCAAAATTGCAAAACTAAAAAAACAAGCCCAGAAATCTTTGTATTAGTGGCATTTTAATTGATGGTGTTTTTAGGGTTATCTTAGGGTCAAGTGTTACTTTAAAGGGTTTGTCCACTTTATTTTTATGTTAAAGGGAACCTCTCAGCTGGTGTTTGCTATGCAATCTGACAGCAGCTTAAGGTAGGATCTAATGCTGAGCCGGCTGTCAGTCAGTGATGGTGTGTAGTTACAGCTGCCACACACTATGAAAACAAAAAAGAGAAGAAGCCAGCGCTGCTTATGGTCAGAACGCAATACATAAAGTGCACATGCACATATTGATTTCTAACTGCATTTCAAAATGAGACATTTAGCAAACAATTGATCAATTTTTTGAGCCACCCCGCCCCATTGTGAGAATGCCTTGGAGTGGCGGGGTGGCTTAAAGAATAGATCAATTGTTTGCTAAATGTCTCATTTTGAAATACAGTTAGAAATCAATATGTGCAATTGCACTTTATGTATTGCGTTCTGACCATAAGCAGCCCTGGCTTCTCCCCTTTTTTGTTTTGCCACTCACTATGCACTGTATGGTGACTGAAGCCTAGCTGGATGCACACCCATGATGACTACAAGCCTGAGGCTGCAACAAGGAATAAAGTTAATTTCCTACCAGTCTCTCAAATGCGATGGCCACAGCAGCTTCAGAACACTACGAACCTGAATATTAACCCCATATCTGCAGGTTAATAGTGTTTTTTACATGACAAGTTCACTTTAACCTCTTTTTGACATCTGATGTACTATCCCCTCCATGTTCCATGGGCCCATCTGACCATGAATGGGATAGTACGTCATAGCGATCGGCCGTGCAAATGAGTGATGTGCGGCCGATTGCGGCCGGGTGTCAGCTGATTCTAACAGCTGACACCCGGCACTAAGTGCCAGGAGCGGTCACAGACCACTCCCAGCACTTTAACTCCTGAAATGCTGCGATAGAACACAATCACAGCATTCTGGAGCCAGCACAGGGGCTGACAGCCCCTCTGCCTTTGGATCGGAGACTCCGCGGCATGACACGGAGTCCTGATCACTGACATGGAGACCCGATGTCGTCATGATGACATCCGGGTCTCGAGAGCTGAGAAACTTCTTATCATGCGCAGGGCATCATCAGGAAGTTTCTCAGGTCAGTGTAAATTCCATGCAGTGCTGACAGCTTCTATCCAAGAAGTAACATTTCTCCTTGCGGAGATTGACATGCTAAGCATGCCAAGATGAGGAGACTTAAAGCCGCAATGCTCCTCTGGGAAATATGCAAATTGTCTCTTCAGAGAGGAAGAGGACTAGAACTACAGTGCCACATATTGGAAGTAGCAATCCTAAAAGTCTATGTCAACCCATTAACAAGCCTTGTCACATGACTTAGGATAAAAGCCAAACCAGAATCTCAATTTGCAGACACTGTGTTTCGGGGTACTGCCCCTCGTCAGAGCAAAGTGGGTGTTAGGGCTGGCGGAATGCACCGAGTAAATATGGAGATGGTATAGGTAGGTTTGCAGCCCGGGGTCCACCGTGCAGGAGTGGAACCTGCTGCTTGTAGATCGAGGCACTATATGGCGGTACTATGCTTGAATAGACTTGGGTTCAGTTACCCGGTCTGTATAGGAGCAAACCCTGTTGCTTCACAGAGTCGCCGGGATTAAGGTAACGCTGTGCTCTGTTAACTTCACAGAGGATCATAGCTCACTAATGGAGCAGGTAGCGTACATTAGCAGTTCAGTCAGCAACAGCACACAAACAACTCCTTTCTGGAGGTGCCAGAATTTTAGTGGCAATATGCCAACCCTAAATTCACACACACAAACTCCTCTCCGGAGGTGCCAGAATTCTAGTGGCTATACAGCTGACCCTGAGCACATGCTGACACAGACCACAAAGTAACTTAGCTCATAAACATAAGTTGATACTAGCGCATGGCCGTGCGGCCATGCGAACCTTTTATAGAGTAAGCTCTCCAGGACTTTCCTAGTGGTCCAATAGGAACTGCGTCAGGACCTGAGCATGTGACCACCGACCTCCAATGAGAGGTCATCCCTGGAGCATGCTCAGTAGCGGAAAAGCAAGACTTAGTCCCAGGAGCGTCTGCTCGCCGCTGAACAGTGCTGGTTACAATGGCTGAGCCTGGAAGATCAGAAGTAACCAAGTGCACAGTATCTTACTGAGCCAGACGCTGAGACCGATGTCTCCGCTGAGCAGGCTCCACTGCGGCTGGAGAAGAATGGGAGACCGCAGCGGAGGTGGCTCGAGATTCCCACTGTGCAGCGTCAGGAACTCGACGCCTTACAGTGGGGATCTGGTTTGGCTGAATGAGAGGCATCTGTCGACATTGACTTTTAGGATTGCTACTTCCAATAAGTGGCACTAGAGTTCTAGTCCTCTTCCTCTCTGAGGAGACAATTGACAGCTTCTATAGCATGCAGATATGAAATGGTACCAATGAAACCGTTAACTCGTCCCGCAGAAAACAAGACCTCATATGACTCTGTGGGCCAAAATATGGAAAAATTATAGCTCTCAAACTATGGTGATGCAAAAACTATTTTTTGCAAAAAAAATGCATCTTAGTGTATGACAGCTGCCAAATATAAAAACCCGCTATAAAGCCTCTTTCACATGTCCTGATACTTCCGATACTGGAGATGTCAGTGTATGTGTGTATAATACTTGTGGCACACATGTGCCATGCCTGTGCCGCATCAGTACCACAAGGATGGGCACCAGGGAAGAAGCGTTACAGTAAGCGCTGTTCCCCTGCGCCGGGTGCTGAACACAGCTCTCATCATTCTCCACTGCTCTGGTGGCAATCGCTTCTTCCCCGGTGCCGATGTGTGGATGTTTTGTGACCCGTGCTGACAATAACAAACGGACATGTCAGCGTGTTTTGCCCATGGACACACGGTCTGTGGAAACACACTCATATGTGCGCAGACCCATTCACTTGAATAGGCAAATAGCACTCCTTTCCTCCCAATGGTATAAAATTCTGTGACACACACATGGTATCAATATGATCACTGCACCCCTAGATGAATTCATTGAGATGTGATTTGTAAAATGGGGTCACTTATGGGAGGTTTGCTGTTTTGGCACCTCATGGACTCTCCCAGTGGGTCATGGCACCTGCAAACCATAACAGTAAAATCTGGCGCCCCTTCCCTCCTGAGCTCTGCCATGTGCCCAAAAAATGGTTTACCCCCACATATGGGGTATCAGCGTACTCAGGAAAAATTGCATAATAACTCTTTGGGTCCAATTTCTTCTGTTACCCTTGGGAAAATAAAAAATTGGGGGCCAAAAAAATCATTTTTGTGGAAAAAATATGATTTTTTATTTTTACGGCTCTACGTTATAAACTTCTGTGAAGCACTTGGGGGTTCAAAGTGCTAACACACATCTAGATAAGTTCCATAGGGGGTCTATTTTCCAAAATGGGGTTATTTGTGGGGGGTTTCCACTGTTTAAGCACATCAGGGACTCTCCGAATGTGACATGGTGTCTGATCTTAATTCCAGCTCACCAGTTAACTCATCCTTTTAATTCAGTGTCAATTCAGTGTCCTTACCACAGGCGACGAGAAAGGTCAGTGAAGCCCAGCACCTGTGCAGTACAGTACTTTGGCCTGCCCTCAACAGGACAGATAAATACACCTGTGCAGGAGCGCAATTTCAGGGAACCTGTGTGGATGATGCAGGGATGCGTCATCCACGTGAAGCAAGCAATAGGACGGCATTGTAAGAAGATAGGAGGTACCGGACCAGGACCTGCGACACCCATCGGACCGGACCGCCTTCCAGGTGAGTATAATAAAAGTTATTTTTCTTCTCGTACAGGTCCAGTTGGGGACAGATATACAGCATTATAGAATGCTGTATATAAGCCCTGAAAGGGGGTGGCCATAACTCATATCGGCCAAACCTGGTGACAGGTTCCCTTTAAAATGTTCCCCCTACAGTGCTTCCGGGAGTGCAAGCCATAATATTTTTTCGCAGTGATCCTGTAAGTGATGTGCCACATTGCTTCCATAATATCTACTGTAACATAACTTTAAAGCCATAGTGAAATAATTAGGAACATGCCCCACCATTAAAAAAGTAAAAGGAATTCTTTTCAATTGATTAATAAGAAGAATAATGATAGGGTCCATTAAATGGATGTGTGTTACCTGTGCAGTGGTCATCATAATATCTGGTGTCCCAATTCTATAAACTTTGAAAAAAAATCACATAGCTGTTAGATGCTAAGAGGGACCCAGTCACATGTTGACATGCAGTCTGTGTAATATGTTCAGAAACGTCTGGTAACAGAGTAATAAGTTCAAGTATAGGGAAAGAAGTAAAAAACTGTGCTAAAGAATACAGAAACATTTGTCAATAGGTATCAATCACATTATTTTTTATTTATTTTACTCACTTATATAGAGCCATTAATTCGACAGCTCTTTACAGACATTATCATCACTGTCCCCATTGGGGTTCACAATCTAGATTCCCTATCAGTATGTCTTTGGAGTGTGGAAGGAAACCGGAGAACCCATAGGAAACTTACGCAAATACAAGGAGGACATACAAACTTTTTGCAGATGATAACTTTTATTTCTCAGTGACAGATGGAAAGTAAGAGCAGAAGCATGATTGATTGTTATGGGCAATTGTTCCAGTTTTATGTGGATGTAAAGAGGATCACAAGGCCAGGGTTGTCACATGTCTACATTGTTGCAGCACACTTTTCTTCTTCCTCTTCTACTGAAAAAATGTCTATTTGAGGATTCGGACTAATATCCCACAGGCATATCCATAACTGACTTTATCTGAGTTTTCCCATGTAGTTTTTTAAGGTCCGCCAAATGACTACATTATCTAGAAGTCCTGTATGAGTGTCAGTTATATCATAGCAGTTTTCAATTGCTTTGCTAGGAAGTGTCAACCAGAGGTCTTCCTGAATACTAACCAGAGAAAGTGTTATAAAGAAGTGTTAATTCCACAGTAACATAGTTAGTGACTATCCATCAAAAGCTTCTTAGAAGTTTCTGCATAAGCTTCAAACAGAGATCCCAATAAATGTCAGTCAGAGGTCATAAGAGTTCTACTTCAACAGATTTACCCACAGCTAATGCTTGAGTATTGATGTCTTTGAAGCCAAGTAAGTAGGAAAGCCCAATTTTGTGTAATGGTTTCTCACTTTATACTGACTGCTTTATTTTCCCATCTTGTGTCTAGAGCTTCTTTTAAATGATTAATTCTTATGACATTTATTGTCATCCAAATGTGATCAGGCTGTCTGGAGAAAGCGACTTTCCTTTGGTGTCTGATGGAAAGAAAAATGGAAAAAAATATAAAACGAAGACTTGCATAATATCTCTAGTTTCATTGAGAAGCACTGTCTTACTGCACAGCAAAAACAAGTTAAAATAGCATATTTTGATTGTATGTATAGTAAAACTATGTCCCTCGATAACATTCCATGTATTATGCTATTTCATCTCCTATAGGGATTGCTCACAGTAAAGCTTCTCTTCTCCCTTATCTAGATGCAAAGCTCCTCACACTAAATGCTTAAAATCTTCTAAAATTAATCAATCAGAATCCTATAAATAACTCATTGTTGGCTTAAAACAAGTTGACTAATAGTAACTATACACACACTGTTTTATTGTAAATTACCGCCATTTTGCTTCCATTGTGTTGAACATTGAACATTGTTTCTAGTAAAAATCATCAGTGCCTTGACTTGGAGTAAAATTTTTACTTTGTCTCCTTCATGTCAATTACTCCCATTGCTCTTATTGCTCATCCAAATAAAACCACTAGGATCTTTCTGCTGGCAAATAATATAAGGTTTTGAAACACTAACGCTATGGTTCATTAAGGTTGGCATTGTACATGCCAGTATTAATGAAAGTGCATTGTGGAATAAGAGGTGACTGATTCATAAAGAGTTGCCCATCACTTAGTAGATGAGGCACATCTTACCAGAGGCGTGGGTCTCTGAACACCTCACTGAAAGTTTTTACTACTGTCTGGAACTGGAGTAAGATTTCTGCTGTAAGGTGCCCCGTCATGAATTAGACAGGCAGGTTTTACCATGCCTACTTTCCACCCATGCTCAGCCATTGTTGATGGGAACTAGCCAGGACTAGCGTGAAACCTGCAAAAGTCAATATAAATATACGTGCAACTTCGCGGTTCTAAAAAATGCGCGATTTTACAAACTGTTTTACTCTAGTATTCTGGGGCTAAGACTTTGATGTATCTGTTCCAATGTCTTCTAGTCCCTTTCTTTACTTTCCTATATTTCCATTTAGAAATCTCTTTAATTTCCAAATATCATGTCTAGAGATGAGCAAACTTGTTTTGAAAATGTTTTCCAATCTTAAATTCGGCACGAATGAAACTCATTCGGATTCGTGTTCAGATTCCCTACCATTTTTTCTCAAATTTCGATAAATTCACATGTACTTCGGTAAATGATCGCGTTTCCACTAGCAGGGCCTATTTCCTAATCAAAATTGTTTGGGCTGATATTGGGGTGCAGGCATTAGCACCATTTCCTAATCAAAATAATTTGGGCTAATACTGTGTTGCAGTCAGGAGGAGTTCACATTCCCTAATCAAAATTATTTTGGCTAATAATGGGGTGCAGGCACCGGGCCCTATTTTCTAATCAAAATAGTTTGGGCTATTATAGTTGTGCAGGTACTAGACCCCATTTCCTAATTAAAATCGTTTGGGCTAATATTGTTGTGCAGGTACCAGGTCCCATTTCCTGATCAAAGTTGTTTGGGCTAATATTGTTGTGCAGGCACACTATCTCAGAAAATAAATACTGATTGTTAGTTGAGTTGCAAATGACTGACAGGTCTGGGCCTAGGGTTGTGAAACAGCTGGTTAAAAAAGAGAAAGGGTACTTCCAATATGAGTTGGGAAAAAGTGAGGTCATGGTGGAAGGGGGAGTAGGCTTTGTGTTCAAAGTGTATGGTCATTGTTAAAGTTGCGCATTAAAAGAAGCCATATACGGCTAGTCAAATAGGCATGCAACCAATTTCTTTTAGTGATTCATGGGAGTGTTGCAACCTTCAGAGTCTCATGGATTATTCGATCTTATACATCTAATTAAACTTTCTATTCTTTTTTATATATCTACATAAACATTCTATTATAGCATATACATCTGCAAAAATAAATGTAGAGAAAAAGCCATCATTGGAAAATTGATGGTAATTCTCACTAGCAAGCATTTACACCTATAATAATTTAATAATATTTTTTTATTTATATAGCGCCAACATATTCCACAGCACTTTACATTATAGAGGGGACTATATTGTACAGACAATAGACATTACAGCATAACAATAAACACAGATCAAAATTGATACCAAGAGGAATGAGGGCCCAGCTTGCAAGCTTACAATCTATGAGGAAATAGGGGAGACACTGGAGGTGGATGGTAAAAATTGCTTTAGTTGTTCTGACTAGCCATGGTGTAAGAATTGGGTGTTCATGTAAAGCTGCATGAACCAGTTATCAGCCTAAATATGAAACAGTATAGACACAGAGGGCTATTAAATGCATAAAACATGATGCGAGGAACCTGATTATGGTTTAAGTTTTTTGAATGGGCAACACAGGGATAGTTAGGTTAATGCGTTGAGGCGGTAGGCCAGTCTGAACAAATGCGTTTTTAGGTCATGCTTAAAACTGTGGGGATTGGGGATTAATCGTATTAACCTGGGTAGTGCATTCCAAAGAATTGGCACAGCACATGAAAAGTCTTGGAGACGGGAGTGGGAGGTTCTGATTATTGAGGATGCTAACCTCAGGTCATTAGCAGAATGGACAGCACTGGTAGGGTGGTAGGCTGAGACCAGGGAGGAGATGTAGGGTGGTGCTGAGCCATGGAGTGCTTTGTGGATAAGGGTAATAAGTTTGTACTGGATTCTGGAGTGGATGGGTAACTAACCAGTATAATGACTGGCACAAGGTAGAGGCATTGGAATAACGGTTGGTGAGGAATATGACCCTGGCTGCAGCATTCAGGACAGATTGGAGTATGGAGGATTGGAGAGTTTGGAAAGAGGGAGGCCGATTAGTAGAGAGTTACAATAGTCAAGATGAGAATGAATAAGAGAAACAGTAAGAGTTTTATTATCAGCCATAACAATGAAACACAATTAGGAGAAATAACACTGATCATTCACATGACACTATCATTACTTCATAATGATGTGTAATCTGAGGTGTTCATACAGGAAGATTCGCATAAAAAGTGGTTCAAAGAAGGACAACCAGAGAAGTGTAATGGGGAATCAAAGACTAGTACATGTGCATTGGCAACCTCAAGAAGACCTGGCACCAGGATGTACTATATAAAGAAAACAAGCCGGCAGAAGCAATGTGATGCACTAGACAATATTATTTTGGGAAATCGTGAGTCCTAGCCTATATGAGGATATGGCACTGACATACACCACCTATTTAAAAATTCTTGTAGACCCCCTATATGGCAATGATATTTCCTATTTGCAAAGGCCTCTTTTTGCAGAATATTATTCCCTAAGAAGAAAAGGCTTGATTTTGAAGATGTCTTGGGGTTCAAATTCCTCAGATCTCTATCCTTTCAAGCATATAAAGAATCTATGTGATGTGCTTGAATAAAATATCCATGGGAGTCCCAATTTGCAACCTATAGTACTTAATGGATGTGCTGCTATCCTCTGGGTGCCTCATACCACAGGACTTTTTAAGCAAACTTCTTGAGTTCATGCTTTGACGAATAAGAGAGAGTTTTGGCTGCAAAAAGGAACCTACACAAAATTCCTTTCAATGTTACTGCTGATCAATTACCATTGTATGTGTCTGCATAAAAGTATTTATGTGCGCATTAGTGTTGAGCATTCCGATACCGCAAGTATCGGGTATCGGCCGATATTTGCTGTATCGGAATTCCGATACCGAGATCCGATATTTTTGTGGTATCGGGAATCGGAATCGTAAGTTCCCAGTGTATGGTTCCCAGGGTCTGAAGAAGAGGAAACTCTCCTTCAGGCCCTGAGATCCATATCCATGTAAAAAATTAAGAATTAAAATAAAAAATAGGGATATACTCACCCTCGGACGCGCCCTGGTAGTAACCGTCAGCCTTCTTTGCTTAAAATGAAAATTCTAGGAATTTAGGACCTGAGGGATGACAGCTTCTGATTGGTCGCGTGGCGGTCACATGAGCGGCACGCGACCAATCAGAAGCCGTGACGTCATGGAAGGTACTGAACGCGCTCATTTTAAGCAAAGAAGGCTGCCGGTTCACAGCGGTAAGGTCCAGGCTGCGTCGGAGAGGTGAGTATATCAATATTTTTTATTTTACTTCTTTATTTTACACATTAATATGGATCCCAGGGCCTGAAGGAGAGTTTCCTCTCCTTCAGACCCTGGGAACCATCAGGATACCTTCCGATACTTGGTGTCCCATTGACTTGTATTGGTATCGGGTATCGGTATCGGCGATTTTCGGGTATCGGCCGATACTATCCGATACCGATACTTTCAAGTATCAGACGGTATCGCTCAACACTAGTGAGCATCACTTCATCCATCATATACAGTACCTTGGTACACAAAGGTCATTGGTAACTTTAAAATAGGAAAATGTGCCTTTAAAAGAAAGCTATTATCGGAAAATGACCTATTGTTTAAATCAGGTTTGTGTTTTAATAAAATAACAATTTAAAAAAAAATAAATGTTAGGATTTTGTTTTTTTGTGTTTTTGGTGGAGGCAATGGTTTTTTTTTATATCACAATCGGCATTAAAAATTAAAAACATAAATGTTTCAATTTTCACATTGGCCACTGAAGCTTTTTTAGACTCCCTGTTGATTCAGGAAACAACATAGGTATATTAGCACCAACGAACAGACTCCAACTCTATCTTCTGTATTGAAGTATCTAATGAGCATGTGCAATTTTATAACCATGAACACAAATCAAAATAATATTATAAATGGTTTTTGTATGCAACATTTGATACAAAGTCCCAAAACATTGGCAATACAAGCTCGGACAGTTGGGTGAATTTCAATCCTAGAATTTTTCTTTTCTATATTTTATGACAAAGAATTGTATGTTGAGCTGGTATTTAGCCAACAGAGAGAAACAGGACACATAAAGAAGACCAAAGTGAAAAGCTAGCCACTCATCTACAAATCCAGGCATATGGTGCTTTATACTCCCTGCCCCCACTAAACAAATCATCCCTTAATCCTTTTAAATAAATTTATTGCCAAGCCTCTTACATTTTCGTTTTTTCGTTTAGCATATTACATGCAGAGAAGAAGAGATAGAAAAACAAATGGATTTGTTCTGTTTATGGCCATGCTGTCCACTGATAAATCTGTATGCACTTACTTGTGATTTCAGCATGTGTCCTGGAATAAAAAGAGATTGTAACAGATATGTAATATGCATAGATTAAGTTTATAATCTGTAGGGGGAAAGCTGCATTTTTCTCTCTAATTTCTGAGTCTGGTCGTGAAACATTGATATGATTGCAATTGAGCTTCCAGGCTGAAAAATGTAAACTATATACTGTATACGCACTGCTCAAAAAAATAAACAACAGAATATAGCTCCAAGTATATCAAACTTCTGTGAAATCAAACTGTCCACTTAGGAAGCAACACTGATTGACAATCAATTTCACATGCTGTTGTGCAAATGGAATAGACAACAGATGGAAATTATTGGCAATTATCAAGACACACTCAATAAAGGAGTGGTTCTGCAGGTGGGGACCACAGACCACATCTCAGACCAATGCTTTCTGGCTGATGTTTTTGTCACTTTTGAATGTTGGTCGTGCTTTCACACTCGTGGTAGCATGAGATGGACTCTTCAATCCACACAAGTGGCTCAGGTAGTGCAGCTGATCCAGGATGGCACATCAATGCGGGCTGTGGCAAGAAGGTTTGCTGTGTCTGTCAACGTAGTGACCAGAGGCTGGAAGTGCTACCAGGAGACAGGCCAGTACACCAGTAGACGTGGAGGGGGCCGTAGGAGGGCAACAACCCAGCAGCAGGACTGCTACCTCAGCCTTTGTGCAAGGAGGAACCAGAGGAGCACTGCCAGAGCCCTGCAAAATGACCTCCAGCAGGCCACAAATGTGCATGTGGCTGCACAAATGGTTAGAAACCAAATCCATGAGGATGGTCTGAGTGCCCAATGTCCACAGATGGGGGTTGTGCTCACAGCCCAACACTGTGCAGGACACTTGGCATTTGCCACAGAACATCAGGATTGGCAAATTCGCCACTGGCGCCATGTGCTCTTCACAGATGAAAGCAGGTTCACACTGAGCACATGTGACATGACATGGGATCCATATTCATGTATAAAATAAAGAATAAAAAAAAAAATAGTGATATACTCACCCCTCCGACGGCCCCGGTTCTCTCCGGTCCAAGCGTCTGCCTCCGTTCCTAAGAATGCAGAGTGAAGCACCTTCGATGACGTCGCGGCTTGTGATTGGTCGCGTGACCGCTCACGTGACCGCTCACGCGACCAATCACAAGCCGCGACGTCATCGAAGGTCCTTCACTCCCTGCATTCTTAGGAACGGAGGCACCGCTAAGAGGCAGGGTCCGCCGGAGGGGTGAGTATATCAATATTTTTTATTTTTATTATTTCTTTTTTACATGAATATGGATCCCAGGGCCTGAAGGAGCATTTTATGCGCGCGTGTCCAGCCTCCCGTGACGTCACGGCTTGTGATTGGTCGCGTCGCCCATGTGACCGCGACGCGACCAATCACAACGCCGGAACGTACTTTTAAAATCCTGAAGGACCTAAAATTACGTCATGGCTTGCTGTGATTGGTCGCGTCGCGGCCACATGGGCGACGCGACCAATCAGAAGCCGGGACTTCACGTAAGGAAGGAAACGCGCGAATTTTAAGCAAACAACGCTGCCGGTTCCCTCGGAGAGGTGAGTATAGCAATATTTTTTATTTTAATTCTTTCTTTTACACATTAATATGGTTCCCAGGGCCTGAAGGAGAGTTTCCTCTCCTTCAGACCCTGGGAACCATCAGGAATACCGTCCGATACATGAGTCCCATTAACTTGTATTGGTATCGGGTATCGGTATCGGATTGGATCCGATACTTTGCCGGTATCGGCCGATACTTTCCGATACCGATACTTTCAAGTATCGGACGGTATCGCTCAACACTACTGTTAACCCTTGATCTGCCTCCTGTCTGTCACTGCATCTGCCAGCCTGCTCACATATCTATCTATCTATCTATCTATCTATCTATCTATCTATCTAATCAATCTATCCACTGTATCTATCTATCTATCTATCCACTGTATCTATCTATCTATCTAGCTATCTATCGTATCTATCTACTGTATCTATCTATCCACTGTATTTATCTATTTACCTATCTACTGTATCTATCTATCCCATATCTATCTATCTATCTATCTATCTATCTATCTATCTATCTATCTATCAATCTCTATATCTATTTATCTATCTATCCAGTCCAGGGTCAAGGCAGCCAGCACGGGTTCAGTATATGTAGCCGAGGTCAAGAGCAAAGAGATCAGGATACACAGTAAACGAGCTGGGACAATAATGAAAGACACGGAACAAACATAGCCACAGGATCTAGAGACAAGTAACTGCGAACAAGAGATTGGGCAAGCAGTGGTGGGAGGAGCTGACTACTAAACCTGCTGCTACCTAAGAAAATGGTAGGGAAGGCAAACCATGCAAGGTTAAATTCATGCAGGATCTGGCTGTGTCTCCTTATAACCAGCTGGAGAGTCTCTAAAAGCAGGGCTGGCAGTAAGCACAAAGCAGCTTATGGAGATGGTCTGACTCTAGGGAAGCAGAGTGGTGATTGCAGTGAGTAGGACGGCGCTGGGAAGGTGTGCAAGACAATGACATGACACCTAATTATAACTATTTACAAAATGTATGGTAGAAGAAAAAGGCTATGGATGGGGTAGTGTGGAAGAAAAAAACAATACAATGGTTAAGAACGTAGGAGTTGCTAGTAGCAGAAAAATCACCATTGGCACCAACTCTCCTTTTTAGTACTACCAAATGCATGCCACAATTGGCCTCCTTTGCCTTCAGAAAGTGTACCAGTGAGGAGGAAGAGGGGGACATATAAAACACAGTATATGGCACATCACCCATCTCAGTCATAGCAGGTTGATGTTACATCTGACAGTGACACCGATAGTTTGAGTCTGTTTTCAGTAAATAATGTGTCTGATCACAAATGACTAAGAGGTATAATTTTTCAAATGTTTTTTTAATAAAAAAAACATGATAAGACCGCATGTTATTAAAGCGACTCTTTGTTAATACCAGTTAAGTCTATGGTGAGGTCAGTTTGATATTACAATTGCTGTGCTTGTGTTAAAATGCTTGAAAAGGGTTGGATGCATCCATAGGAGACGTGCCACACACATTTTAAGGGCAATTTCAGTCTTTGCACTATTGTGATTTGCTTCAAATCAAATATATTGGAAAACAATGTAATGAACCTGTGGAATTCAAATGTCAGAATATGTAATAATCTCTGCTAAAAGGTTCTTTACATTTCCCTACAGTAACATTGCTCAGTACTCATCTAGGTTTTTTGATTCTATCAACTTATATTCAGCATTGGTACAGCGACACATCAGACATCTTTTTTAGATTAAAGCAGAAACAAGAAAAGATTTTAATATTAATGCACTGCAGCTTCCCACATATTGTGGTGTCTTGAATCTTGAATTACTAAGCATAATGCACAACAGTTCCTCCCATACTCTTCACTATTTTAGGAAGTGTTGATTGATGGGTATTATTTACAATACACTAGAATAATCTTTCTGAATATATCCAGGCATCCACCCAAGGGTTGTGAGTTCTTTTTTTCGCAAAGAATATGTTGCCCGTGGTATATTAAAGGTGGTGTTTCGCACCAAAAATATATTTTCTAACTATCTGTAGATACACCCTATCCCCTTTTGTAATACCTTTATTGCACAACATCCTACACTTCTCCCCATCTACCTAATCTATACTTTTTTTTATTGTACTTCCTCTGATTATTAGCTTGCAAGGAGTCTCAAATGTTACCTTATGGAAGGCTGGGGCTGAAGTCACTTCCCACAGCATTAATTGCCCTTCTGGAACAGGATGTCACAAGGGGAAGCGCTGCCATTCCTTACTAGTTTCATACATTTTGACTACTCCTAAGACATCCAGCATCCTGAGTGATGGAAATTGTGGCAGATGCTTCTGTCTCTAGCTCTCTGATTTTGTCTATGGCGCCATAGCTTCTGTGTATGAAGAGATCGTAAAGGAGCGGAGATAGAAACAATGAGTGACACCAGCACCACTCAACAGCTTTTAACATCAAGGGGCAATGCTGTTGTCACTCACTGCTTCTATCACCTCTCCTTGATGATGACTAGAAAAGAGGGAACTTGTTCGGAAAATATTCGCCAATCTCAAATTGGGCACAAACGTTGCACATTCGGACTCATGTTCAGATTCCTGAGCATTTTTCCTAAAAATGGGCAAAAGTCAGCTAAAGTTTGGTAAATGACTGAGCTCACTAAGAGCTCTTTCAGGTGTCAGTGTTTCTGGTAGCAGCACAGGCCCTAAAACATCATGCACATGTGCACACTGATAACACACGGATGACAACCCTGTGTCATCAGTGTGACACATACCTGTTGTGAACTCTGTTTCCGGGCTCCCTCCTGTGGTCGCGAGTGGTACTGTGTGAGTTCTCTCTTTGGGCTCCCCCTGGTGGCTCTTTTTGTTATTTTGCAGGTTTCTGGCTGGGATCAGCTGTCTCGTCATCTGCTAGTTAGGTTTCCTATTTAATCCAGCTGGTCCTTCATTCCTTGCCTGTTGTCGTTGTATTCAGTGCTATTCTGATTGCTCCTGTCTACATCCATTATCAGTCTCTCCAAGAGAAGCTAAGTTTTGTTTGCTTATTTTTGCTCATCTGTGTTCAATATGTTTCTTAGTATATGATGAGTTTTGTCCAGCTTGCTAATATGTGATTTCCCAGCTTGCTGGTGCTCTGGGGTGCTGAGTTGCTCCCCCCACATCGTTAGTTGGTGTGGGGGTTCTCGCATTCTCTGCGTGGATATTTTTGCATAGGGTTTTTTACTGACCGCACAGATCCCTTGCTATTTTCTGCTATCTAGCATTAGCGGGCCTCATTTGCTTAACCTGTTTCATCTCTGCGTTTGTCTTTTCCTCTTAACTCACCGTTATTATTTGTGGGGGGCTTCTATATCTCTGGGGTTATTTCTCTGAGGCAAGTGAGGTCTTTACTTTCTCTTTAGGGGTAGTCAGTTTCTCAGGCCGTGAAGAGACGTCTAGGATTTCAGGAAATGTTCCACGGCTGCCTATAGTCTGTGCGGTTAGGATCAGTTTTGCGGTCAGTCCAGTTACCACATCCCCAGAGCTCGTCCTATTTTCTTCTACTTAGCTGGTTAGATTTGTGATCCTCAGCCACTAGGATCATAACACATACCGGTGTCTGGGAATCATTGGTACTGTTAGCGCTGTTCTCTGGTGCCAGGTGCTGAAGAGTCTTATAGATATCTCTCCATTACTAAGACATGGGCTTGAGGTCACTGGACAATACAAAGGGGACATCAGCACCACAAATATGAACCTCACTTGCCACTACCACAAGGCAAAGGAGAAGAGCTGGGCAAAGAGCCAGAATTGGCCAGAATATTGCTATTAACAGCCTGAGAATACCAGCCCCCAGCTATCGGCTTTAGCTTGGCTAGTTGTAAAAAATGGGAAGGACTATTTTATTTAAATAATTTTAAAAAAACAGCGTGTTGACCCCTCTATTCTTGATAACCAACCTTGTCAACATTGATAGCTGAGGGTTGCAGCCCGCAGCTGTCAGTTTTGCCTGGGTGGTTATCAAAGATACAGTTGAGTCCACGTCAATTTTATTTTTTAAGATTTACTGATAGCGGAATTGTTGTGTCAATTGATGCCACTTATTCTGATGTCTTCCCTAATTTTAGCTGTTTTGGCAGCTTTTTGGCCACCCTGACAGTGGTACGTTTGGTGTTTTGCCTACCATTGAAGTAAATGGGACTTCCCGCTCGAGCATTAAAAAACATCTTGCCGAGTAAAGAGCATCCCAAGCAATGAGTAGTGATGAACATGCTCGCTCATCACTACTAACCATGCAAATCTAACAGAAAAACCTTTGATTCTTCCATCATTTTCTCCATGCAGCTGAGACTACAATTTCACATGTTCATTGCCATTATTAAAAAATATTTGCTTTTAGTAAAATCATCCAAAACTCCAGAATATTTTTGGAAAGTTTTTCTGTCAGACTTGTAGCAAAAGAAGCTCCAAAACTATGTTCTTTACTTTCACTAGATGTTTTTCAACAGGTGTAAAAACACATAAAACATGGCTTTCTTGAAGGTTATTTTTAAATGTGGTCACAAGCATTTTAGTCTTTGTAATTCTGCTCAAATAAACAAATTTTCATTCTTATAATAATGGACCTAGTTTCTTATTAAGGATTTTATCAACTGCAAAAAATCAAACAGCATTTTTGTAATAGAATGTGAGGTATGGAAAAAACATTACGTGGGTTGTACTACAGGCCCCCTTAAAAAATGTATCTGTAGGCATGTTTGATGCCGCTAATCCAGCTGCGATTAATAATTCAGCAGTATTCAGACACTTTTCCAGTGTGCACAAATGCAACACTTCTGCCCTTATATTTGCTGGCATTGATAGAGTGTCTAGACCTATTAAGGAAGGAAATATGAAACGGAAAATCCTTAATCATGAATCCTATTGGATCTTTATGTTGGAAACCAGAGATCCTTCAGGATTAAACATCAGAAATCATCTGATATTACAATATTACTGAAAATCCACATTTTAATTTATGCTTCATTAATATGATTTTTAGTATTTTTATTGTTATCTGATAGGGTGCCACTAACATGTGATCGGAAATAGAGGGTATATAATGCCGTTGTGTATCCATTTCTCTATGACAATGATTAAGGCTAGTTAGTTGTAGCTTCATTTCTCTGTAATCTGGTCTGCTATGTGCTATCATTCCTGATTTTAATGTTTTTGTGAAATAAACTTCAAGTTCTATTTACCTGAGGGCGTTTTGCTGGAGAATCTACTTGCTGCTTTAGCCCTGGCCCTGGCGCCTCTGTGCGCTGTTCCTTCTCGTGGTACAGGTGCTTTCATCATTGGTGATTTGACTTCTGTTTTCTTTCACGAAAATAAATTTTAGGTGCCGGACAAACTATTTAAAGGGAAACTTTTATTAAATGTCATTTGTACTTTTCAGATCAGTATTTGCTTACAGATGTTATTAATATTGTTTAACCCCTTAAGGACCAGAAGTATTTCCGTTTTTGCGTTTCCATTTTTTGCTCCCCTTCTTCCCACGGCCATAACTTTTTTATTTTTCCATCAATATGGCCATATAAGGGGTTGTTTTTTGCGGAACGAGCTGTACTTTTGAATGGCATTATTGATTTTACCATATCATGTACTGGAAAACAGGAAAAAAAATCCAAATGCGGTGAGATTGCATAAAATGTGCAATTCCACAATTGTTTTTTGGATTTTTTTTACTATATTCACCAAATGCTTAAACTGATCTGCCATTATGATTATCCAGGTCATTTGGATTTCAGAGACACCAAATATGTGTAGGTTCCTTTTTATTTAAGTGGTGAATTTGTTTTTCGAAATGTATAAAAAAGAAATTTTGTGCCATTTTCCGAGACCTGTAGCGTCTCCATTTTTCAGGATCTGGGGCTGGGTGAGGGCTTATTTTTTGTGTGCCAATCTGATGTTTTTATTGATACATTTTGGTATATATACAATCTTTTGATTGCCCGTTATTGCATTTTATTGCAATATTACAGTGACCAAAACAACGTAATTTTGGTGTTTCTAATTTTTTTCTCGCTACGCCGTTTACCGATTGGATTAATTATTTTTACATATTGATAGATCAGGTGATTATGAACTTGGCGATACCAAATATGTGTATATTTGATTTTTTTATTGTTTTATTTTGAATGGGGCAAAAGGGGGGGTGATTTGAACGATTATATATTTTTTATTTTTTTTATATTTTTAAAAACTTTTTTTTTACTTTTTACTTCAATAGTCTCCATGGGAGACTAGAAGCTGCAATCATCCAATCGCTTGTGCTACATAGAGCAGAGCTGCAGCCCTGCTTTATGTAGCATATATGCTCACTTGCTGTGAGGTAATGACGCGCTCTCTGCACGTGCATGTTAAGTGCCGCTGTCTGAGTTTGACAGCGGCATTTAACATGTTAACAGTCACGAGTAGTTTGAGATTCCACCCGCGGCTGTTAGGTGCACATGTCAGCTGATTAGATCAGCTGTCATGTGCCGGAAAAGGTGCGGGCTCATCGCCGGAGCCCGCACCAAACAGGGGGAGGCGTCCAATGATGGACACTGCCTGTCTTTTTCGACGTTAAGGAGTTAATTGACCAATTCTGTGTTTCTTATGGCATAACTATGGCTAGGTTCACATCACGTGTTTGCTATGTCAGCTGTGTACTCAATGCATCAAAGACATACAGTATGGAGTTATAGTTAGGATTTTGTAGGATAGCTTTTAGACTATCTGCTTACAATGCCTGTGAATGACTAGAGGCTTGTGCAGTGGAAGGTCTTGTGTAAAAGGTCTAAGTGCTTTTAGGCCTGTGGACTTCTTCACATTTAGTTTCTATTAATCTCAATGATAGATTAGGCAGCTGAAAAAAGTATTTCATAAGTAGAAGTTTCAGGTTTGTAAAATGTTCCCTTTCATTATTCAGAAATGTATTCTTCTCGAAGTTTTTCACTGTGAGGTTCTTATCTATAAAAACTTCTAATGTTGGAAGTGACAGGAAGAGAAAATGTCAGAATATCTGTTTTATGCTTAGTTCACACACAAAATGATGATAAAAAGCGAGTGAAATCCATTTATAGCCAGCTGCTTATGTCCAAGGGCCAAATAGAACAAAAAAGGGAAGACGTCGAAACTAAAGGTCTGTGGTAAAATGTATTTTTAACATTTAATGTTTTTAATATTTCAATTATTTATTTGATGCCAATATTCTGAAGATTATTATTATATGAATTGGCTTTCTTCAGTATTTCAAATTGAAGTTATAATGGTTGAGAACCACACCACTTTACCACTTACAAACTATTGTTTAGTACCAGTCTCATCTTTACTGTACAGGAAACCCACATACACACCCACACAACCAGAACAGCGAAATAATGGCTGTCTCAGTGATGTTTCCTTGTACACACTTCAAAGGGAGCCGGTCAGCTGATTCCTGCTGCCCAAACCATGGACAGCATTGGTCAAAATCCTGGCTTCTATATTAAAAGCATGTCTGCTTTAGTCTGAAACATTGCAGCCTTTCAGAGGAAAACATGGTTTAAAGAATGGCAAGGAAACAGTCATGTCCCTACTAGACCACCCTCCCACCACCCCACTCATTTAGACTGGCAGATCGTAGATGTCTGTCATACAAAAACTCCTCTCTGATTCATGTTATCCAAACTACAGGCAACATGAATCAACTGAAAGGTTCCCTTTAAATTATACATGGTAGATTCTTATGAAAGCACATGTGACTGAAGAGTCCACTAGAACAGTCAGTATCCTGGCACGGGCAGAATAATCTGGTGACATAATGCATGCAGGCCTAAGGCGACCTGCTGCCTACAGACAGGAACATGGTAGGGACTCCATGCCATGGTTTCCATGCTCTTCTGAGTCTACAGCAGGGTTTAACTGGACTGGCATGATGTGCACACAGATACAGTAAAAGGGATTTTCTGGGACTACTATATTTCTTTCCTATTGGGCTAAGAACTGACAGGCAGGTGATTGATATCTAACGGCCTGTATTGATTTGTCGACAGGGCATGACTGATTGACGCTTTCTTCCCGTAGTTATGTGGCATGGAGAATGAATTTCAATCAGCATGACATTGGCAGTCGCACTCCATGAGCAGAGCAGAAGAGAAGCAGCCACTGTTGACGTGATACTACACGAAGCATCAGAATCGAAGGCTGGACCGGTCTGTGATACCTCTGCGCCAGCAGAGATTGGCTCCAGGCACAACAAGCAGATACTTAGCAACTACCTGACTGTATGTTCTTGGGCCAATAATAAAAAAATCAGATAACCCCTTAAAGATTCCTGGCCACTCCAGGTGGTCTCCACCATATGAGTGAGCCCCTGGTGATCTTCCCCCTCCATCTCTGGTAGTTACACTCCTGTCTCTGTTGAAGTATTAACAGACTTTCTTGCATATTAGTGTCAAAGAATGCAGATGGGGATGAGTTGAGCCACCCTAGCTGTCACCTTTTTGTCACAAACAGCCCTCTGCTACCCCCTATTGTCAGGACAATTACACAATTGACCGATGATCAACAGAGAAGGCTGAAGGCTGTTTTCACTAATAGGCTGGTTAATGGAGAACTAACAGTGAGCGTATGGTAAATATACCTCTGATTCCAATGCATGGAATATAAGTATATACCAAAAGTTCAGTAACTGCCAGCTCCACAATAACAGAATTATCTACTTGCTGCCACCACCAATCATTTATAGGTCGATTGGACACCTGATAGGTAGCGTATGGCTTTAAGGGTGCCATTTACAGAACAAAAGGAACATAGAATCATAGAATGGTAGAGTTGGAAGGGACCTCCTTGGTCATCTAGTCCAACCCCCTGCTCAAAGCAGGATTCACTAAATCATCCTAGACAGATGTCTGTCCAGCCTCTGTTTGAAGACTTCCATTAAAGGAGAACTCACCACCTCTCTTGGCAGCCTGTTCCACTCATTGATCACCCTAACTGTCAAAAAGTTTTTTCTAGTATCTAATATGTGTCTCCTCCCATTCAGTTTCATCCCATTGCTTCTAGTCTTTCCTTGTGCAAATGAGAATAAAGATGATCCTTCTACAATGTGACAGCCCTTGAGATATTTGTAGACAGCTATTAAGTCGCCTCTCAGTCTTCTTTTTTTGCAGGCTACACATTCCCAAATCCTGTAAACGTTCCTCATAGGACATGGTTTGCAGACCAGTCACCATTCTGGTTGCCCTTCTCTGAACTTGCTCCTGTTTGATGAAGTCTTTTTTAAAATGTGATGCCCAAAACTGGACACAGTATTCCAGACGAGGTCTGACCAAAGAGGAGCAGAGAGCAATAATGACTTCACGTGATCCAGACGGTATGCTTCTATTAATACATCCCAGAATTGTATTTGCCTTTTTTGCTGCTGCATCACACTGTTGACTCATGTTCAGTCTTAGATCTATTAGTATAACCAATTCTTTTTCACATGTGCTGTTGCTTAGCCCTATTTCTCACATTCTGTATATGCTTTTTTTCATTTTTATTGCCCAGATGTAGTACTTTGCATTTTTCCCTGTTAAAAACCATTCTGTTAGTTGCTTCCCACTCCTCCAGCTTATTTGTATCTTTTTGAATCCTCTCTCTTCTCTAGTATTAGCTTTGTGTCATCAGCAAATTTAATCAGTTTACCCTCAATTCCTTCATCTAAATCATTATTATAATAATAATAATAAATAAAAATAATTCTTATTTATATAGTGCCAACATATTTCACAGCACTTTACAATTAAGCGGGGACATGTACCGACAATAAATTCAATACAACTTAAGACAATTTAAACAGTGATATTAGTAGTGAGGTCCCTGCTCGCAAGCTTACAATTTACAATTTACAAGGAAATGGGGGACACAATAGGTGAAAAGTGCTTATTATTTCAGGTCTAGCAATTATAATAAATAGGGATTTTCATATAGCTGCATGATCCGGTCATCAGCCTGTGTGTTTAAGTGCAATAGTCAAGTATCAAGTGCAGTTATCATGTGCATGGAGGGTGTGGAGACAGATGAATACTAGGGTGCAGATTCAGAATAATATTTGGAAGGAGGGAACAGGGCAAAGTTAGTTTACTGAGTAGTTGATGTGGTAGGCTTGTTTACAGAGATGGGTTTTTAAAGTGCACTTGAATAGGTCGGGGCTTGGTGGTATCCAGGACAGAGCCCTGTGGTACCCCACTTGAGACATTCTTCCAACTGGATGTGCAGCCATTTAAGACCACTCTTTGGCTCCGATCAGTAAGCCAGTTATGAATCCACCTAACAGTTGCCTTGTCCATTCCATACTTAGTCATTTTTCAATAAGTATTGTGTGAGATACTTTGTAAAATGCTTTGCTGAAGTCAAGATATACTATATCTACAGCATTTCCCTGATGCACCCAGTCAGTGATTTTGTCATAGAACAGAACTATTCCATTTTATGTTTAATCCAGAAAGATCGGCAGTGTTTACAAAAATATGCAAAAGATTTTACAAATGTAACAAAACAATACAGCATATACCATTACATAAAACAAAAAGGATTAACAAAACCTACTAAACCCTTCAGATTTATGGAGGGAAGTGCTCCTAATGAAAATGTCCGTAAATGTGGATCAAGCCTATGGCAATGTGTCTTCCGGCATATGAATAGAGATCATAATTTGTCTTTTTATCTGCACCTAAGTTACACATACATACTCCCCCTTGATGACTCATAACAGGGCTGGTCATGGGATGTGGCTTCAGTTTCAGAAAATTATGAGATTACCAACATTCACGATATCTTCACTCCTGACAATCACAGGCATTCTATATCGCTGTCATATTTTTTATCGGAATTTTACCTTTTCATATAGGGGAAACATGGCATGGCTGTTTTCAGCTACCTGGCCACTATTGATTTGGAGCAGATTGGCAGGTCTCACAGTTATGAAAAAATATGCATTTTCTTCCCCTATTAGTACTGAAGTTGAAAATGTATGTCCCATTCATATCCGACCCAATATTCATTACTGTACATTGGATACACTAAGCCTGTTGAGGTTCTTTCATCATAGCAGCCTATCCCTGAGAAGAGCCTACTTCTCCTCCTCTTGTTAAACAAACCCCAGACTTCAGATCTATTCCCAGCAAATATACCAGCTTTAATTACCTGTCAATACCAGAAGGTCCTAGCTTACTGGGTGTTTTAATGGGTTTTTCTCACGTCCTAGCTACACATAATTTCCTCACTACACCATATGCTAAACATGTGGTTTTAATTCCAAAAGGGTTTTAGATTGTAAGCTCTTTCTTCTTCCGGAGATTGTATTTTTCCTATTACAATTATGCAACATACCTGCATTTTGAATTTACCATAACTTTACAATTAATCACAAGTATACTTAACATATATGTGAAGACTGTGGAAATTGCAAAATCTCGCCTTCACTAATCTCTCTCTACTTAACTTCTCTTTTCTTTCTGCACATGGCTTAGAGAAGACTCAATAAAAAATGTAAATTAACCTCTTATACTGACATACTTAAAGTTGTTCATTTTAGGTATAATCTTTGGTAGTTATAAAAAAGCAGTCTGAGTATTGCTTAACTTCCCTGGGTCTAGCGCTTCCCTGGTGATGTCCCAGTCTTGATTGTTTTTTCTGATGTGCAGACGTGACGTCAGCAGTGATGGAGCCAATCAGTGAGCTCAGCAGTCACTTTAATGATTTTTCTTGCCAGAAGGATTCAAGTCTAATTTTCTCAAATCTCAGAGGCAATCTTCACTGTGATTTAGTTTCATCTTATGCTTGTCAGTTGAAAAGCTATGGAATTGATTCTGAGTGGCAATTCTAAAAGCAAGTCTGATGGCCAATTTTATATGAATTCTTTTGAGAAAGCTTGCAAATGTAAAATGATATTAAGAGACCATATTATCAACTTTTTAAACCATGTCTGTGTTTCATTTGGAATCAACAGGCAGAAATTTAGTTATTAGGCAAATAAAAAAAAAGTATTTTTCTGCTATGATATACCTAACAATAAAGTTACAGGTACAATTACAGGCACAGCGAAGGTGCAGGATTGGTTACAGGTTTGTTTTTTTTATTGGTGTATAATATCAGTTGTCAACTTGTCAACTGTTAAAGTAATTACCTTTTATGTTTTGAACAAGCAAAACTACTACTATGTGTAAGAATGTGCTATTTCTATATTGTCATGTAATAACTCACTTGTCATTTCAACAATATCATTTCAAAATTTCATTGATTCAGAGCTGAAATTATAATAGTGCCCACTTATGAAAAAGTTTAAGATACTAAACTATATGGTAGCATTAATTTAAATGACAGGGAAAATCAAAATGTATTAGTTGCTTGTCATTTTCCTTACTGAATCATTACATGAGAATAGGAATGCACTTTCTCTGTTCGATAGTAGTAATTCAAGATGATCACAGTATTTCAGAACATACTTATGTGTCATATAACATTGTGCATTATTAACTTAATCATTGGTGTGTCTGGAACTTTTTTCGTACTTTTTATTGGGTTGTGGACAAGTTATTTTTTGGATGGGTTATCCAAAGATAACTTACTACAAAATCCTTTTCTGTTGTGATTCTCCACTATTTCCTCCAGCACCACCGCCAAGGATATAAAGGAGGACCTGTCACCAGGTCAAAAGTAGACTTTTTTTTGCTTTTAGTGTAGTTTTTTGCTTACCTGAGTACTTGGATATTCCATTTTCCTTTTTTGGTTGTTTATTAGTTTAATATAAAATACACTATTCAGTTCCAAAGATATGCGCCTGTTAATTTAGTGTTTTATGTCTTTAACAAAGGGGGTGTTACCTTTATGTAGATCAGCTTATAGATAAAGCATAGGATTCCACAGAGAATCCTATGAACAATGCCATCTTAGAAACGACACTACAAATTAATATATTGAAATCACTAAATAAAATGCCCATATCTTTAGAACTGTGTGGAAGAGTTAAAAAAAATAGACAGCAGAGCAAAAAAAAGAGCAAAACGACCTACTTTTGAACTGGTGATGGGTACTTTTTAAGCGTTATATATTTTCCATTATAATCAAAGGACTATATGACTCAGAAATGCTGGGTAATGAAACACACTAAATCAAGTCCAGATGAGGGTCCAGAGTAAAGACCGCCATCTAATAACTTACATTTCTTACTGGGGTATTTGAAAACATATTTTTTCTAAACTAGACTATTTATTTTAATGAAAAAACAACAATACAAGTTATTATGGAACATCAATACTCTAGGCCTTAGACATGTAACAACCTACATGCATTAATAGTTTTCAAAAAGTTTACATGTAATGAGGTCCGTTAGTAATTCAGGCTTTTTTATTTCTTATTTTTGTCTTGTTCAATATATTTAATAGGAAAATTAGGATCCGGAATAACTGTGCGAAATGCAAAAGTAGACAGATGTTATTTTCATCAGCCCTCATTCGTGAAAAATTAATAAACCATATGTTATTATGGTTGACAAACATGGTCCTTTTAGGTGGTGCTCTGTAATAGGATACTGAAGAACCTGGATACTCAAAATAGAAAAACAACCTAGTTAATATGTCTTGTGTCATGGTTCCCAATGGCAAGGGAACGTCAGAGAACTTAAATAACAGACTAGCTCTTGGGTGATGGAATCTCGAGCTGACCGTGAGCTAAACCTATCACACAACTAACAGTGGCCGGGTGACGTACCTACGTTTTATCCCTAGACGCCCAGCGCCAGCCGGAGAACTAACTAACCCTAATAGAGGAAAAAACAGACCTGGCTTACCTCTAGGGAAATTCCCCCAAAAAGGAGACAGAAGCCCCCCACATATATTGACGGTGAGTTCAGAGGAAAAGACATACGCAGTATGAAGGTAGGTTCAGCAAAGCGAGGTCCGCTTACTAGATAGTAAGAAGATACAATAGGGAACTTCACGGTCAGCTGAAAACCCTATTAAAATACCATCCAGAAATTACTTCTCATGACACCGGAGTGGTAATTTCGGCCCACAAGAGCTTCCAGCTACAGAAACATAACATAACTGTGAACTGGAACAAAAATGCAAACAAACTTAGGACTAAGAGTCCAACTTAGCTGATAGTAGTCTAGAAGCAGGAACATGCAACAGAAAGGCTCTGGTTACATTGATGGCCGGCACTAGAATAACTGAGCAGCAAGGCTAAATAGGATACACCCATATCCTGATGGAAACAGGTGAACAGAGAAAGTGAAGCACACAAGTCCAGTACCACCAGCGACCACCGGGGGAGCCCAAAAACCAAATTCACAACAGTCTTGCATAGGAAATGTGCTTTAGCCTTGGTGCAGATGACCGTGTAGTCTCTAATACAAGAGCATCAGGTCAATTCTGTAAATGACACTGATCAGAGTGTGAGCAGAGTGTGATCCGACTCTCTCGGATGATAAGATGGATAAAATAAAATTCTCCATGTTCTCCATTCAGTGAGTCAGTGAAACTAGGACTGCACTCAGATGCCATCCAAGTGGAGTCTGATGTTTTCCATGCATTCATTGACTTGCATGGCTGAGTGTGATCTGAATATGTACCCAAACTTGGGCATGTTGCAATTTTTTTTCCCCAAGACCAGCTATGTTCGAGTAAAAAAATTGTACATGTTCATGACCTCATAGACTAAAATTTCTGCGGGTGTGATCCAATGTTTTCTCTGGTTTGCAACTGCCCTTATTCTGTTGATGCAGGCCTTGAAAATGTTCCAGGATAGATTGAAACACTGGACATCAATAGAACTGCCAAATGTTTATATATCAATAAAGCACATCAATTTCCAATAAATATTTCTGTTATATATCCTGACCCCAGAGTCCGACTGGGGAAATGGACTCTAGGGGTCCACCCTACAGCTATTAGCAAATATACAAAAAAATAAACCCAGTTGCATTTTCAATGCAAAAAGTGGGGATGTTAAGTAGTACCCCACCACAATCAAAATATTTTGAACTCCATCCGAAAAATCGGAGTAACCAAGTAATAAAAGTAAAAATAGTACAAATTTTAGTAGAATATAATTTAAAAAGATTCAATCTGAGAGGACAGATACAAAAAAATTGCACTCAAGGGAATGGTCCCGTATATTGCTTCATACAGTATAATGGGAGCCATATAATGCTGGATACAGTATAATTACCGCAACAACAAAAGGATTAGGCATTGAAACTTTTTTGGGGGGAGATCGCCTTATAACATAAGATAGTAGTTCAGTCCTACTTGAATTGGTATGCTCAGCAGAATGTGATCTAATGTGTATAGGGGTTTTTAGAAATCGAATATTAGCATCCCTTACTCAGACAGTTGGTGTTTTCACCATGGAGGGAATGTTTGTTCTGTCAAACAGATGCACTTTTCCATAACATATTTAGTTAGGATACAACTTGGCAAAGCTGATGCCAAGTTATCAGATGGAGGTTGGTGTATATGTTTATCTGTTGCACTTACAAGAGAGACTTTGTGGGGAAGGAAGATGAACTATAAGCTTTAATGAAAATATATCACATTTTGTGGTAACAATTTACTTTGTAATTATATAACATCTTCTTATTAATAACTGTACAGTAAAACATCAGGTTAAATGCATTTTCTTCTGCCACCTACCCCATCGCTAGGGAGCAGGTTAAAGAAGCACTCCTCCCATTAAAGTTTTTATCCTCTTAATATACAGTATTTCAATCATCATATTATATTGCACTGTGCACTTACAATTGCTCATTTTGTCTTTCTACCAAAGTAATTCTTCTGTTTTCTCTGCTCTATGTAGACACAGGAAGTTTCTTGTTCCTGCATATATCATTCCCCTCTTCATCTCCTGACTCAGCAGCTCCTCCCACCTGCCATAAACTTTTGCAGTGACTCATGGCTTGTGAATAGAAAATTTACCTATTTCTACATAGAGCTTAGAAGGATTCAGCTAGTCTGTTTTTAATCACGTGATGTCCTAGACCTGTGATGACGAACCTTTTAGAGACAGAGTGCCCAATCGGCAACCCAAAACCCACTTATTTATCACAGAGTGTCAACACAGTAATTTAACCTGGGACTGAAGTAGACATCACTGAAGACTTGCAAAATACACACACACATACACACACATGTGTGCACACACACACTGCTCCTCTGCAAAATACACATACACCCACTGTCCCTCTGCAAAATGCACACTGTGACAGGGTCACTGGTGCCGTATGTGAGGGGAGATATGTGTTGCGAAGGTTGCTTTCCTGCGTGATGTGAAAGCCATAAGTGTTTTCTACATAATTATATGTGCTGAGTGTTGCGAAGGTTGCTTTCCTGTGTGATGTGAAAGCCATAAGTGTTTTCTACAAAATTATATGTGCTGAGAGCAATCCAATTGCTATATGGGCCTGGCTTTCATGTGGGTAGGTCAGAGATTGGCAGGGCGTCTACCCACCATATTGCCACCTCCAGTGTGTGGCTGGAGGGAGTTAAATGTCCAGCCAGTTTTTATTTTCTGTGTGTGTAGAGAAACGGAAGCCTCCATAGTAAAGCTCCTGCAAGAGCAGTGCCCCTAAGGAACTCTTCAGCTGAGAGCATCACTTGTCCATATTTTTGCTATGACGGCCCTGCCAAAGGAGATTTTGACAGACCAGGGAATCCCCTTCATGAGCAAGGTAATTAAAGAACTGTTTAGGGTCCTCCAGTTTGCCCTACTGCGAACCTCAATGTACCATCCACAGACTGACGGCCAAGTAGAGCGCTTCAATAAAACCTTGAAAGCCATGCTCTAAAAGGTCATTGAGTAGGATGGTTGAGACTGGGACAACCTGTTTCCATTTCTGATCTTCTCCATCAGGGAATTTCCCAAAGCCTCTACTGGTGTCTCGTCGTTCGAGCTTCTGTATGGTCAACATCTACAAGGGCTCCTGGACATCGCCAAGAAAGCATGGAAAGCCAAGGTCACGCCACACCGGAGCATCATAGAGCATGTCGCCCAGCTTCCAGGCACAGGATGCACAGGCAAGGGTGTATAACCGATTAGCAAGGCTGAGGCAGTTATAGCCCGGGGACCGCATGCTGGTGCTTGCTTATCCCCATAGTGGAGAGCAAGTTCCTATCCAAGTGGCAAGGCCCCTTTGAGGTGGTGGAAAAACTGGGAAAAGTTAATAAAAAGTACACAACCAGGGTCCAAGCAAGCTGGACCAAGTCTATCATGTGAACTTGCTCAAACCCTGGTGAGACCGAGAATCGCTGGACACCCCTTGCCTGGGAGCCAGTCCCAAAGTCACAGTAGATGATGTCATCATTGCAGTGACTTTGATGCAGGCTCATAAGCAACAGTGTCAGGAGCTGTTGCAGCAGTACCATGACCTGTTCTCAGAGTTGCAGGGGCATATGCAGGTGGCAGAGCATGACATGTTGACAGAACCGCATGTAAGGGTGAACCTCAAGCCCTATAGAATTCCAGAAGCACACAGAGAGGATGCTAGACCTCGGAGTGATAGAGGAGTCAAAAAGTGGATGGTCCCATCACGTCATCCTCCTGCCAAAGGCTGACGGTGAGTGGCGGTTTTGTAACAACTACTGCAGGCTGAATGAAGTCTCAAGTTTGATGCTTACCCAATGCCTCATGTGGACAAATTAACTGAGAGTCTTGGACCTGTGAGGTACATTACAACCCCCGACCTGAAGAGGGGCTATTGCCCAGAGTGCCATGGAGAAGACAGCCTTCTCGATGGGTGTTTTCCTCAAAATTCTTTCTATTAGGGGATTTTTACAGTGTAGGGGATAATGGGTCAGGAAACCAATGAATGGAAAGGAAGGTAACCAAACAAAGGAAAAGAAGAAAGGGGTCAGGGAGGAAGAGGAGAGAAGGAAAATAAAGGGAAATGAAGATCATCTTAACAAAGTTGCACCACAGCAATTAACATACCAAGTGCAAAAACAACATAAAATAAAGTATAGATTAAAAATATTCTGGTATAGTAGTGAGTAGTGTTGAGCATTCCGATACCGCAAGTATTGGGTATTGGCCGATACTTGCGGTATCGGAATTCCGATACCGAGTTCCGACACTTTTGTGGTATCGGAACCATATTCATGTGTAAAATAAAGAATTACAATAAAAAATATGAATATACTCACCTCTCCGGTGGCCCCTGGATCTTACCGCTGTAACCGGGAGCCTTTGTTCCTAAGAATGAGCGCGTGAAGGGCCTTCGATAACGTCGCGGCTTCTGATTGGTCGCGTGACCGCTCATTTGACTGCTCACGCGACCAATCAGAAGCCGCGACGTCAGCCGCGACGTCATCGAAGGTCCTTCACGGGCTCATTCTTAGGAACAAAGGCTCCCGGTTACAGCGGTAAGATCCAGGGGCCACTGGAGAGGTGAGTATATCCATATTTTTTATTTTAATTCTTTATTTTACACATGAATATGGATCCCAGGGCCTGAAGGAGAGTTTCCTCTCCTTCAGACCCTGGGAACCATTCCGATACTTTACGTCCCATTGAAATGCATTGATATCGGGTATCGGTATCGGCGATATCCAATATTTTTCGGGTATCGGCCGATACTCTCCGATATCGATACTTTCAAGTATCGGACGGTGTCGCTCAACACTAGTAGTGAGACATCAAATAAAGAGGCTTTTCTTGCTTGGAGAAAAAATGATGTTCCAAGAGGACCATTTTGAATTTTATTTAGGTAGAGAGTTATTCCTTAAAGCTAAGGACATTTTTGATGGGTGTTTTCAATACACCAGGATGCCTCTTGGTCTGCAGGGGGCCCCGGCTACCTTCCAAAGGGTGATGGATCGGATCCTGGCTCCGCATAAGAAGCATGCTGCAGTGTTACTCGATGACATTGTGGTCTTTAGCCCTGACTGGGCTAGTCTTATCTGCCAAAGGTACAATTGGTTCTGGATGCTTTAAGAAATATGGGGTTCACCATAAATCTGAAAAAGTGTTCCATAGGGAATGAAGAGGCCAAGTAACTAGGCTATGTCGTTGCAAGGGGCGAAATTAAGCTTCAGATAAATAAGATCGAGGCATTTTTTTGAATTGTGGGCTATTAGCAGTGGTTCATCCCAAGTTTTACTATAATCACCACACCATTGATGGATCTTCTTAAGGGTACCAAGTTGACCATAGTTAAATGGACTGCTGACACAGAGATGGCTTTCCAGGAAATGAAGCAGGCTATGTGTAAACATCTGGTTCAGCAAGGAGTTTGTGGTCCAGATGAATGCCTCAGATGTCAGGTTGGGATGGGAACTGGCATCTCATCCTGTATCTGAGCTGGAAGCACTCGTCATGCGAGAAAAATTACGCCATTGTGGAGAAATACTGTCTAGCCATAAAATGGGCAATGGATGCATTGAGGTATTATCTGCTAGGACGGAGGCTCAAACTTGTGTCCAATCAGATGGTTAAGGAAAAAAATGGGTTAAAATGCCCGGGTGACTAGGTGGTTCATTGGCCTCTAGGAATTCAGGTTCCACATAGAACACAGGCCCGGGAACTTACATGGGAACGCAGATACCCTCTCCCAAATTCCCTATTTGGTGTACGAAGGTGTCACAGACCCTGGCTTTTGGCTGAGGAGGCGAAATATGTGACAGGGACACTGGTGCCGTACATGAGGGGAGATAGGTGTTGCAAAGGTTGCTTTCCTGCATGATGTGAAAGCCATAAGTGTTTTCTCCAGCATGATATGTGCTGAGAGCAAGCCAGTTTTTTTTCTCTGTCTTTGTGTGGAGAGAAAAGGAAGCCTCCATACTGAAGCTCTTACTAGAGTTGCCATACGTGGTGTCCCAAACGTACCAGGCAGGACTGTATGAACTGTTTACTTTCTTTTGAGCCAGGAAGGCTGTTTTTCTACCAGTTTGTATTTTTGGTTTATACAATAAACCACCCAGACACTTTAAAGAAATGTGATCCTGTGTCTACCTCGAGGAGTAGCTATGTGAGCCGACTTCGTCAACACATAAACACTAACCCATTGTAAAATACACACGCACTGCCCCTTTGCAGAATAGACACACACACTGCCCCTCTGCAAAATACACACACACAAACACATTGCCACTCTGCAGAATACACACTCCACAAGCGTACACACACTGCCACTCTGCAGAATACAAACACACACTTCCCCTCTGCAAAATGCACACATGCACTGCCCCTCTGCAGAATACACACACACTGCCCCTTTGCAAAATACACACACTGCCCCCTGCAGATTACACACACCGACCACACACACATTGCCCCTCTGCAAAATACACACACTACCCCTCTGCAGAATACACACCACACACCAAAACACACACCCACTGTCCCTCTGCTAAATACACCCCCCCGCTGCCCCTCTGCAAAATATGCACACCACACACACACACCCACTGCCCCTCTGCAAAATATGCACACACAAACACTGCCCTTCTGCCAAATACACACACACACACACTGCCTCTCTGCACAATATATACACACTGACACACTGTCCCACTGAATAAAGTAGCCCCCATCCTGACACACTGCCTTTGTCAAAACTATGCCCCTTTCACAATGATTCACTTAATATTCAGCTTCTCCTGGAGCTCTTACCAGTGCCCGCACCTTCTGTGCTCCTCTGCAGGCCCGATGCAGGCAGCTGTGTGATGAGGTCAGTAACGTGATGATGTCATCATACTGCTGCACATCAGACCCGGGGCTTTTAGACACAAATACATTTGAATAACAGAAGGAAGCGGCGTGTGTGTACAGTGGCAGACCTGGCGCGCGTACCCACAGAGAGGGCTCTGTGTGCCCCCTCTGGTACGCATGCCTTAGGTTCGCCACCTCTGTGATAGACCTAATGGAAAAAAGAATTAGCTGGGAAGAAGGACAAAATGAGCAATTTTAGGCAAACAGTGCTTTATAGTATGAGGACTGCAATATATTAAAAGGATTACAACTTTGATGGGAGGAGGAGCACTTCTTTAAATGTCTGGCTGAGCCCCATGAAAACAAATTAAAACTCAACAAACATTAGCTTTGTAGGTTTTAGTAACTCAGTTAATATATATTTTTTAATATAACTTCCCAAACACATTAAATACCTCTAAATAAGTGATAATCATTGATTGAGCCCAGAATGAAATGTTGAGTTTTAGAAATTAAGGTTCACTTAAATTAAAGTCAACAATAGGAAATAAGCGATTCACTGTCAACATTAAAATTGTGTTTATCAGACCCTAAAATTAATATTGATTTTTTAAAAACACCTCTCAAATAAGGCATTCTGATCTTTTTTCAGCATAAGGAAATATATGGAAGGAATTCATTAAACTAAGATAAATATAACTCCAGGCAAAAATCACTTGGTTCAATAAGAGCAGATGGAAAGCAATGTATCTGAAGCAACCCATGGACTGATTGTAACACAATAGAATATTGTACTGGTCTCGGATTATCATACAAAGACTCAGATTTTTTAACAGTTCAGACTGTGTAATTGATTAGCTGATATTCAAAAGTAGCAAATTACCTATTAATTTGTCAAGAGAAAAATGATGTCAGAAAGTGGATTACTGCAGTGATGTGAGCCTACAGTTAGGCCATGGTTCTGAGAGGCTGCCGTCAAAATTTATGAATCCATGCGGTAAATGCCATTCAGAGAAAAAAATATCAAAATTCCTTTCTTCAAAACTGCAATATAAAATGTTGTACAGTCCACAAGTTGATATTAGTGAAAATGTCTTACTCATCACACCTCCATAAATGGAAAAATAAAAACGTTGCAAGTTTGGTATCCATGAAATTGAAATGATATTAAAAATCATGGTACCAGGTCATTTTTACCATGCAATGAACACCATAAAAAAACAGAGAACAAAGGCAGAATGGCTTTTTTCCCACCATTCCAATTCATCGCACTTGGAAAGAAAGGTGCAGAATAAACCTGGTGATTAATGTTCTTTATGCAAATATAGTAAAAGCATTTACAACTGTTTTTGCACTTCAACTGAAATGCCACAGATTTTTAGCCCCTTCCCGACCTTGGACAAATCCATACGTCCTGGTTGAGAAGGACTTCCCGACTTTGGACATATAGATGCGTCCTAGCTTTAATGTGTCACTGTGACCAAGTTCTATGGTGATCGCAATAAGATGCCTGCTGAATCATGCAGCAGGGCACCAGAACTCGTCATCACGGGGGGGGGGGGGTCTTACCTGCCCCCCCAACAACTAAGATTGCTGTCATTGGATGTTCAGTTCTGCTGGATATGTTGGGACTTATAGTGCCACAAATTTAGCCTGTGCCATCACTGCTGCTGGTTTTGCTACTGTTCCTGTCAGAACAAAGAAGAAGTTTCTGATCTTTTCTTGACCTGTTCCTGTCCCCAGCTTTTCCCCCTTTTTCCTCTTTCACTAAACCCTTACCCATTCCCCTTCTGCCACCATGCACTGATCAGTACTTGATCACTCGATTTTTGGCTTTTTTTTTTCATGTTTGCTCATCGTGCAGCCGCTGAGTGCAAACCCTTTGCACTACTTATGTGCATTCATCCGCGACGTGCATTTCGGCACGTTGCATTTGTCAGGGAATCAAAGGCAACGTGCCGAAATGCACATTGGGGAGGACGCCATCCAGGAAAGCGAGATACCCATTACCTCTGTAAGTACTAAACATTATTATGTCTATTCCACTTTTGACATGAGAAAACAAGAAGAAGGTAGACTAATATGGTATGCACAACCACAATTAATATAAGAATATCAAAACCTTTATTACTCCTCACAAATATACATAAAACCATTTAAAACATAGTACAAAAATCAGTACAAAACACCACACCCCAAGAGCAAAAAAGCCCCTTATGGAAATAACAAACTCATAATAGCAAATACTGTTGTACATGCATTGAACCCTGTATGCACACAAGCACCAACCCTGCATGCAAATAATTGCAATTGGCACTGAATCCCATAGGCCTTAGATATCCACTGCCCCAGTGTAACTGGCAGCTCAAAAACAGGAGATAAATATCCCCAGGAGGATGCATATATATATGCAGCCCCCAAGCAGAAGGTGATAATAATATGCGTGATCCAGATATATTCAACCTGTGGGTGAACAAAATGGACCCAGGGCGTGCAGCAGGGATTTGTAGAGCGGGGCTTCAAAGCAGCAATCAATTCCCTGTCCAAGGAGAAAAGAAACCAGGCATAATAGCCCAGAAATTTGTGGGAGTGTGGCAAGAGCAGGCCCCACGCGTATCGCTGCCGCAGCAGCTTTGTCAGGGGAAGTGACCTGGAGGTACATCTGTGCAGGTTAAATAGCCAGAAGAATCAAGATAATAACATACCGCTGTGTGCAGGATCGCATGGCTGTAGAAACAGGGAGGCGCCGCGCCATTAAGATTAGTGTCATGGCCGGGATAAGTCTTTGGTACAGATAGGATCGCGCTGCGCATGCGCAAAACCAAATGGCCGGACAAAAAAAAAAAATGCAAGATTGCATACAGAGTGCGATTATAAGAAGGCAACAACAGGGAGAGAATATAAATGCCGGTACTAGCAAAAGAAGGGGAAAAGGAAAGAAGTGACACTTGCTGCATATGAAACAAAAAATAATAAATAAAAATAAATAAATAAATAAATAAAAAATAAAATAAAATAAAAAATATTTATTTTTTATTTTTTTATCATTTTTTGTTTCATATGCAGCAAGTGTCACAAGTGTCACTTCTTTCCTTTTCCCCTTCTTTTGCTAGTACCGGCATTTATATTCTCTCCCTGTTGTTGCCTTCTTATAATCGCACATCTTGCTTTTTTTTTTTTTTTGTCCGGCCGCTTGGTTTTGCGCATGCGCAACGCGATCCTATCTGGGATCACGGTGTGCGCACGTGCACTCTGTACCATAGACTTATCCAAGCCATGACACTAATCTTAATGGCGCGGCGCCTCCCTGTTTCTACAGCCATGCGATCCTGCACACAGCGATATGTTATTATCTTGATTCTTCTGGCTATTTAACCTGCACAGATGTACCTCCAGGTCACTTCCCCTGACGAAGCTGCTGCGGCAGCGATACGCGTGGGGCCTGCTCTTGCCACACTCCCCCAAATTTCTGGGCTATTATGCCTGGTTTCTTTTCCCCTTGGACAGGGAATTGATTGCTGCTTTGAAGCCCCGCTCTACAAATCCCTGCTGCACGCCCTGGGTCCATTTTGTTCACCCACAGATTGTATATATCTGGATCACACATATTATTATCACCTTCTGCTTGGGGGCTTCATATATATATATGCATCCTCCTGGGGATATTTATCCCCTGTTTTGAGCTGCCAGTTACACTGGGGCAGTGGATATCTAAGGCCTATGAGATTCAGCGCCAATTGCAATTATTTGCATGCAAGGTTGGTGCTTGTGTGCATACAGGGTTCAATGCATGTACAACAGTATTTGCTATTATGAGTTTGTTATTTCCATAAGGGGCTTTTTTGCTCTTGGGGTGTGGTGTTTTGTACTGATTTTTGTACTATGTTTTAAATGGTTTTATGTATATTTGTGGAGTGTAATAAAGGTTTTGATATTTTTATATTAGTTGTGGTTGTGCATACCATATTAGTCTACCTTCTTCTTGTTTTCTCATGTTCATATGCATAGACTAGGTATTGCACCCCTTTGCTATTATTGCATGATATGACAAGTGCGCCCCTCTTTCCCTAATTTTGCGCGTTTTGTTTTATTCCACTTTTGACTTGATCTTCACATATCTATATGTGGTCTCTTCTCTACCCAGTACTACAGCTGTTCCAATGTGCCTACACATTAGTTTACAAACTGTCCTTATCCACACTATGGATTCATGCTGATATCTCTCTGGATATCCTTTCTACACTGGAGTTTCCCTTAATCTGATACCTTAGCACTAAGCACTTTATGATTGATTATTGTTAACTCCTTGTATACACTTTACATTCTTGAGTGATATTTATCCACTGGTTTTTGTTCATGAATTTTTACAAATTGACTACTTTGTATCACATTGAGAATCACACCTTTTAGCCTGATTACTTTTCAGTATTTACAGTCTATGGCCAATTCTCTTATCTGGGTGTGCGGCCTTGTTGTTAATTAATTGTTTTTGTACAAGTTGATTTTTTTGGTTCCCATTCATAATTCATGAATATTATTGTAACTAAAAACATTGTATTGTTACCATACGATATCTTGGATTTTATGGTCAGCTTTCCTCTTTCATTTTTCCTTTCTAGTACTTTTGCAAACCAATATATCGCATCAGCCATGTGTTAGAGGCCAGGACTTCCATGCCATATGGGATGTATCACAAGCACTGTTTGTTGCTCTGGTCTCCCATTCAGGCTCATCTGCTGGGTCTGCTGCTTAGCACAGACGTTGGTCCCAGCATCTTGCTCGGGCTCCTGTTATATGTGTGGTTACTGCTGGCTCTCCCGCTAAAGTCTATGGTAACCAGAGGTATATAGAGGCAGCACCACTATCTGGTGTCTAAGTCCAGAAATCACCTTTCTGTGCATGTCTGTGATGTGGCAGCTCCGGATTGGCCCAAGGGCAACACCCAGTCCGACTGGGCGTCAGTGTTTGGGGTGGAGTCTAGCACATAAAGGTCTTTCAGCAAGGCACGGGGGTGTGCTAGTGTTACTTGTGTTTGGTGTATGTGTGGGTGGATACACTACCACTCTGTCTGTGTATTTAGCATGGTAACAGCTACCAGTGGGATGACAGTGATCTTTGTCAGCATGTGCTCAGGGCTGGTCCTGTGCAATTAGAATTCTGGCACCTCCGGAGAGGAGATTGTGTGAGTTCAGGGCTGGCATCAAGCCATTAGAATTCCGGCTCCTCCGGAGAGGAGGTTTTCTGCGTGTTCTCTCTGACTGTGAGTTTTTGCTATTTGTTTCCATCCCATGTGTATGCTATACTTCCCTGTGGGGTTAACAGGGTATTGCACCACAGAGGAAGTTCAACCCACGTATTCTTTCGCAGTGGTTTAAACAGGGTATTGCACACTTCCTATTTTCCCTGTACCCCTCGGTGGTTATCTGAGCTGGCACTTATCCTCCCTGTCCCTCTTGGTGGTTAGCTGAGCTGGTACTTACTGTCCCTGTTCCCCTCGGTGGTTACCTGAGCTGGTGCTTACTATCCCTGTGCCCCTCATTGGTTAGCTGAGTGAGTACTCCTCTCACTGTGCATCTGAGTAGTATCTGGGTTTGGTTTTCTGCGTTCCTTTCACACTGTCTGGAGTTAACTCAGTGTGTTTAAGGAGGAACGTTCGCTAGTTTTTTTATCCGTCATGGTCCACACTAGCAGCAGTTTACTGCACGGTGGACCCTGGGTTGCGATTGCACCTTATTTATTATTTATTTTTATTTGGTGCAATCTGCCAACCCTAACACCGTATCTTGCCATTTCTAGGCTCGGAAAATACTTTTTCAAGCCTATTGTGTGTTTGCTAGTACTTTTGCAAATCAATATATCATATCAGCCGTGTCGATGCCATTTCTAGGCCCCAACACAAATTTTTTGAGGGCTGATGTGTGGTTTTTATGAGTCTGGGAAATAAATAATTGAATTGAGCCATCTACTTGCCATTTTTAGGCCAAATATATTAATTTTCAGGACCCTTGTGTTTTTTCTAGCACTGTTGCAAAAAAATAAATCTACTCTTGCACCATCTTTTTGTGAGTAGTGTTTACAAAATCAACTTCCAACAATGAGGTGAGCATGAAATGAGGAGCATAAACGTGGTGATGCTGGTGTAGCTGCTGATGGTGGTCATATAGGTAATGTAGTGAAAGGAAATGGCCATTTTGTACCTGCTATGTGCTCAATTCCAACACCTTCCTCTGGTGCACTCAGGCGACAGGACGTGATGCGTCCTTTTGTAAGTCCGAATACCGCTGCACAAATAATGAGGCCACAAGTTGTTGAAAAGGTGTTAGATTGGATGGCTAAGAGTGGCTCCAGTTTCTTTGCATTATGTTCCACTCGGTCCAATGCAGAAAGTGCACAATTGGCACCTGAGGATGACTATGGTCATCCGGCATCCATCTCATCCCCTTGCAAATCAGCCAAGCAGTCTCTTCTGCTTTTTGATGACTCTGATGGCTTGGGTTCTGTGACCCATCCACCTGCCCCTGCTCCAGAAGTGGAAGAGACTGAGTACTCTGATGCCCAACCATGTCAAGTTGGATGATGAGTACATGTGAGCATGGTCAGTGGACGACCGCAGCACATGTCAGACGATGACGAAACTTAGTTGCAAACTGCAGCATCTTTATGGAGTGTGCACAATGGCAAGGAGGGCAGGGTTAAGGAGTCAGTGGAAAATGATGAGGGAATTATGAGGTCCTAGACCCCACATGGAGTGAGGCCATCCAAGTGATATGTGCAGTTCGGAGGTAGAGGAGGTGGCCACTCTGCCAAGACAGCACAGCAAGAGATGGAGCAGGGTGCAAATGCACATTGGGCAGCCCCTAGCCAGTACATCGGCTGCTACTGCTGCTGCTATAATCATGTCAGAAGAGCTCCCTGGCCTGGGATTTCTTCAGGGAATGTGCTGTCGACAAGTGACAGGTGGTTTGCACTCTGTGCCATCAGACCCTGAAATGAGGAAAACATTTTATGAACCTAAGCACCAACTGTATGACGAGTCATCTGAATTCATAGCACGGATTGCAGTGGAGTACACACCTTAAAAACCATGACAGATCTGAGCCTCCTCCTGCTCCCTCTTCTGCTGTGGTCTCAAAATCTTTCTCCCACTCATGATAAACAGGACCATCTGTCTCCCCACATTTAGATGATGTGACAGCATCACTGTAAGGTGGCTAGGGTGGTAGTTGTGGCAACAAGTATAGTGTTCCCACACCCTGGCGCCCCACAGATTAAATACAATGTCCCTTCTGCTGCATGTGCAGCATGCGCAGCAGTACACTTACGTTTACTGTCAGAGTCCCCTCAGTTTCTTTCTCTCCAGCTCCGTATCCCCAAGCTCCACAAAACATTTCAGAGACAATGTCCTTTTCCAACAATTCGATTTTACTTAGTAGTAGGGTTTCCATCACAAATACAGCACAGTGTACACAGAGTGGCATCTCTCAAGCTCTCCCTGCCTTCCCGGCAACCTCTATTCCTTCTGGCAATCCCTTCCTCGCTTCTGTAATCCCTGCTTCACTTCTGGCAATCCCTGCCATGCCTCTGGCAATCCCTGCCTCTTCGGACAATCTTTTTTGCCAAATTTTAAATTTTTTCACAAATAAACACAAGTCATATCAAACATTTTTACCACTATTATGAACTATATGTCAAGAAGAAGCATTCTCAGAATCAGCAGGATCCTTTGAAGCGTTCCAAAGTTATTACCACATAAAGTGACATGGTCAGAGTATTAAAATTTGGCCTGGTCATGAAGGTGAAAACAGACTTGGGGGTGAAGAGGTAAAAGCATGTATTTACATTTTGTCTTAACTCTTAGACTTGTCACCATTCATCTTTATGATTTAAAATCCCCAGAGATTGCAATTAACGAGTTTGGGTGCTTTGTCTGAAGGCGAGCCAACACCCCTGACAACACTTCCCCAGCTGCCTCTTGGCTGGCGGATGGAGGTATATACGTGACTACTGCAATGCAAAAGGAGAATTCTCTAGGTAGATAGTTATGCCTAAGGCCAACTGCTAAGAGTTCAATGTTTTGACTTCAGTTACTTTCCTTAACAGTAATATGCCGCTGATTACACCATCTGTTATTAATGTATAATATCACCCCACCACCCTTCTTCTTACCAAACTTAGCTTTGTCTCTATCAGCCCGGACCATGTGAAACCCTGGAATCGAGACACTTGAATCAGAGACCTCCCCATGTAACCAGGTTTCTATAAAGCACATGAGACTGCATACCTTGAACTCCATCTGGGCTTTACACAGAGCTAGCAGTTTATCCGTCTTATTTCCAATTGAGCGTACATTACCCATGATAATTGATGGTACTGCTGGTTTAAACCTTCTTCTCCTGGACCTTAACTTTTCACCTGCTCTGCTGCCTCTGAAAGGAGAAGACTTCAACCTGCTCAGCTCCACAAGTCAATCCCTTGAATACACAACACATTTAGTGATGGGCTTTGGGACAGCCAGCAGATCAGTGACCCTTTCCTTTGCTCCAGTCCACGCCTGGTCTCACTGTGTTCAGTGTTCACCTCTGTACCCAGATGGCTGCATCAGTAACCAACAAGGTAGAAGCTGTGTGCATTGTGGAACTGTAGTTGACAGTGGTTGTATTAGATTCATGTCTAAGGGCGCTAATAACTGCTCATCACTGGTATCCATTTAGGAGTTGCATGTACCTGTGGGGGAAGTACGTAGTAGTGGCAGATCAGGGTGCCGATAAAGAGCTACGTGTCCAAGGGCGTTTGGTTGGTTGTGGTGAGTGGTTTCCACCTTCCCACAGTGGTCCGTCATGTAGGAACAGTGCGATCCACAGGGTATAAAACATCCATCAATCCAAGATTTAAATTAGGGATCCGTCAAAGTTCAGAAGGTCCAAAAGAAAGTCCAAAAGAACAGACAACAGGCAAACCTGAAACAGAAACAAACCGAGTAGCTGTAGAGTAGAAATGCAGTATCCAACCGTGGACACTAAGCTGTTGACTGAGCTGTGCAGCTCTGCAGCTCAGCACATTCAACCAGGAGCAGCTGATCGGTGGGAACCAGATATTGATGGCCTATCCCATGGATAGGCCTTCAATATAAAATTCCTGTACAATCCCTTTAAGTTCAGGTATTTTAGCCATGCCCATTGCAACAAGGTGCAAAATCTAAAGCACACAGTCATCCAATCGCCATTGACAAATAACTACCAACATTTCTTAAGCTGAACAGCTAAGTGACCTTAACTCTTATAAAATATATGTTGTGGGTGGGCTTTAACCCAATCCAGTATTCACATGGCTTGTGCTCAGGACCTGAGCCTGTAAGGGGGTTGATTCAGAAAGTACATAACCATAACCTCATTTACACCCTTAGGAGGCAGATTTCACATGGATTTGTTATAGATTATCATAGGAAATCCATTCCTAAATATACTTAAAATCCAACATGTAAACATACAGTACCAGAAGTCAGCAAGCAGTGTGAGAAATTTTAACTCTAGAATAATGATAAATCAGTTATGTGAATATAATGTTAATGCACGTAAATTGTGAAATGCTATCTAAAAGTAATGATTTAGCATTCTAGTATTAATGATGAAAAGGTTATGCAAACAAAATTGGGCAAAGCTGGAAGGATTCTGTGTAGGTGCTGTATTATATCTCAAAAGCCAAAAGAGCAACTAGGAATTGTCAGACACTAAGATCAATGCAAAAGCTTTAAATACAATCCCTCTCATGTATCCGTGAAAGGATTTGTGGACATTCAGGGACTCAAAGTGCCATTGACAATCTGAAAACTGATAAACATATAAAAAATGGACAGCAGAAACATTGTACAAGATTCAGGACACTATACAATTACCTTTATTCTATATACGTCAAGCAACAGCTTGGTCGTTTGAATTTACAATGTCTCAATAAATGCCTAAAGTTACATTGTTTCCAGAAAATAAATTGGAATCTCAAAATAAACTGAGTGAGTTACAGATAATGATTCCTGGGATTACCTTGACATCACAGATATTCCTCCGTGTAGCCTGCCAGATACTAAATAAAGAAAACTGCTTGTAGTACACTTGTTTGCAGCTTTGCAAAGCTTGAACATGGAATAAATAAAAATGCAGCCTAAATATATCTCATGTACACCAAATCAAAAGCCTCTTTATAACAAGGATTGCATAAAAAAGTTAGATAACTTGTGGCATAAACAAAAATATAAATGTCATGCACTTGTGAAGTATTACTCTAGAGTTACAGTTTTTAAACATATTATTATAAGGGGTTTTATAATCCTTTTAAAAATTGAGAATTTTTCTCTAAATATCTAAAAACAAGATTCAGCATTTTTTTTAAATGAAACCTGTAATTTCTTTGTCTCTGAAAAAAAATGCAGATTATTCAATTCTCTTCTTCCCCACGAAATCTGTCCAAAAAGAAGCTTGGAGTGAACCAGTCAGTATTCCATTTTGAGATCCCTTGAAAAATGTCATAGCTGCAGGAAAAAAGTTTCAGCTATGCAGCACAGAAAGGCAGTAAGATGGTAGCTGTAGGTCTGAATAATAAATCTAGGGGATGAGGCAAAATTCCATGACAGAGGTTAACAGAGTCATGATCTCAAAGGTTCTTCCAAAGTTCTATCAATATGTTAAATGTGCAACTAAGGACAACAGTACATTGGATCTCCTTTATGCAAATGTTAAAGACGCCTATTCATCGTCTGCACTACCTCCCCTTTGGAAATCTGACCATAACCTCATACTATTGTCTCCATCTTATCAACTAGTTGGCAGCAAACAACCAGCGACTATTAAACTAATCAGGAGGTGGTCTCCTGTTCCTGAGGAGGCCCTGCAAGACTGCTTTGACCTCACAGACTGGGCGGTGATATGCAGCAGGGGAGAGCATGATGATGTAAATGATATTGTCGGGAAAGTAACAGATTATATACATTTTTGTACTGATACTGTAATACCAGTTAAAAAGATTCAATGTTATGCAACTAACAAGCCTTGGATTACAAAAGAACTGAAATACTTATTAAACAACAAAAAAACGGCTTTTAAAATGAAGGATACAAAGAAACTGAAACTGATACAAAGGGACTTAACCCCTTCATGACCCAGCCTATTTTGACCTTAATGACCTGGCCATATTTTGTAATTCTGACCAGTGTCCTTTATGAGGTAATAACTCAAGAACGCTTCAACGGATCCTAGCGGTTCTGAGATTGTTTTTTTGTGACATATTGAGCTTCATGTTAGTGATAAATTTAGGTCAATAATTTTTGCGTTTATTTGTGAAAATTTAAATTTTTAAATTTTTAATTTTTATTCTGTTAAACTAGAGAGTTATGTGACACAAAATAGTTAATAAATAACATTTCCCACATGTCTACTTTACATCAGCATAATTTTGGAAACAAAATTTTTTTTTGCCAGGAAGTTATAAAGGTTAAAATTTGACCAGCGATTTCTCATTTTTACAACAAAATTTACAAAACCATTTTTTTAGGGACCATCTCACATTTAAAGTCACTTTGAGGGGTCTATATGGCTGAAAATACCCAAAAGTGACACCATTCTAAAAACTGCACCCCTCAAGGTGCTCAAAACCACATTCAAGAAGATTACTAACCCTTCAGGTGTTTCACAGCAGCAGAATCAACATGGAAGGAAAAAATTAACATTTAACTTTTTAGTCACAAAAATGAACTTTTAGCAACAATTTTTTTATTTTCCCAAGAATAAAAGGATAAACTGGACCCTGAAAGTTGTTGTACAATTTGTTCTGAGTACGCTGATACCCCATATGTGGGGGGGGAATCACTGTTTGGGCGCACGACATGGCTCGGAAGGGAAGGAGCGCCATTTTACTTTTTGAATGAAAAATTGGCTCCAATCTTTAGCGGACACCATGTCATGTTTGGAGAGCCCCTGTGTGCCTAAAGATTGGAGCTCCCCCACAAGTCACCCCATTTTGGAAACTAGACCCCCCAAGGAACTTATCTAGATGCATAGTGAGCACTTTCAACCCCCAGGTGCTTCACAAATTGATCAGTAAATATGAAAAAGTACTTTTTTTTTCACAAAAGAATTCCTTTAGCCTTAATTTTTTCATTTTCTCATGGGCTACAGGATAAAATGGATCTTCAAATGTATTGGGAAATTTCTCCTGAGTACACCGATACCTCACATATGGGGGTAAACCACTGTTTGGGCACACGGCAAGGCTCAGAAGGGAAGGAGCACCATGTGACTTTTTGAATGAAAAATTAGCTCCAATTGTTAGCGGTCACCATGTTGCTTTTGGAGAGTCCCTGTGTGCCTAAACATTTGAACTCCCCCACAAATGACACCATTTTGGAAACTATACCCCCAAAGGAACTCATCTAGATGTGTGATTAGCACTTTGAACACCCAAGTGCATCACAGAAGTTTATAACGCAGAGCCATGAAAATAAAAAATCATTTTTCTTTCATCAAAAATTATTTTTTAGCCTGCAATTTTTTTATTTTTACAAGGGTAATATGAGATATTGAACCCCAAAAGTTGTTGTCCAGTTTGTCCTGAGTACGCTCATACCCCATATGTGGGGGTAAACCACTATTTAGGTGCATGGCAGAGCTCGGAAGGGAAGTAGTGATGTTTTGGAATGCAGACTGATGGAATGGTCTGCTGGCGTCATGTTACGTTTGCAGAGCCCCTGATGTGCCTAAACAGTAGAAAACCCCCACAATTGACCGCATTTTGGAAACTAGACCCCCCAAGAAACTTATCTAGATGTGTGGTGAGCACTTTAAATCCCCAAGTGCTTCACAAAAGTTTATAATGCAGAGCCATGAAAATAAAAAATCCTTTTTTTTCTCAAAAATGATTTTTTTAGCCCGTAATTTTTTATTTTCACAAGGGTAACACGAGAAACTGAACCCCAAAAGTTTTTGTCCAGTTTGTCCTGAGTACGCTGATGCCCAATATGTGGGGGTAAACCACTGTTTGGGCACACGTCGGTGCTCGGAAAGGAAGTAGTGACGTTTTGAAATGCAGACTTTGATAGAATGGTCTGCGGGCATCACGTGGCGGTTGCAGAGCCCCTGATGTACCTAAACAGTAGAAACCCCCCACAAGTGACCCCATTTTGGAAACTAGACCCCCCAAGGAACTTATCTAGATTTGTGGTGAGCACTTTGAACCCCCAAGTGCTTCGCAGAATTTTATAACGCAGAGCCGTGAAAATAAAAAATCTTTTTTTCCCCCACAAAAATAATTTTTTAGCCCCCATTTTTTTATTTTTACAAGGGTAACAGGAGAAATTAGACCCCCAAAATTGTTGTACAATTTTTCCTGAGTACGCATATGCCCCATATGTTTGGTTAAACCACTGTTTGGGCACACGTCGGGGCTTAGAATGGAGGGAGCACCATTTGACTTTTTGAATGCAAGATTGGCTGGAATCAATGGTGGCGCCATGTTGTGATTGGAGACTCCCTGATGTGCCTAAACAGTGGAAACCCCTCAATTCGAACTCCAACACTAACCCCAACACACCCCTAAACCCTAATCCCAACCCTAACCCCAACACACAACCAACCCTAATCCCAACCCTAACCACAAGCCTAACCCTAACCTCAACACACCCCTAACCCTAATCTTAACCCTAATTTCAACCCTAACCCTGATTCCAACCCTAACTCTAGTTCCAGCCCTAACCCTGAGGCTATGTGCCCACGTTGCGGATTCGTGTGCGGATTTTTCCGCACCGTTTTTGAAACTCACTGCGTTTCACTTGTGGATTTACCGCGGATTTCCAGTGTTTTTTGTGTGGATTTCAACTGCGGATTCCTATTGAGGAACAGGTGTAAAACGTTGCGGAATCCGCACAAAGAATTGACATGTTGCAGAAAATACAATGCAGCGTTTCTGCACGGTATTTTCCGCACCATGGGCACAGTGGATTTGGTTTTCCATAGGTTTACATGATACTGTAAATGTGATGGAAAACTGCCACGAATCCGCAGCGGCCAATCTGCTGCGGATCTGCAGCCAAATCCGCACCGTGTGCACATAGCCTAATTCTAACCCTAATTGCAACCCTAACCATAATTCTAACCCTAGCCCTAGCCCTAACCCTAGCCCTAACCCTAGTGGAAAAATAAAAATAAATATATTTTATTTATTTCATTATTTTCCCTACCTATGAGGGTGATAAGGGGGGCTTTATTTACTATTTTTTTTATTTTGATCACTATGATATAACCTATCACAGTGATCAAAATGTACCTGTAAAGAATCTGCCGGCCAGCAGATTCAGCGGGCGCACTGCGCATGCGCCCGCAATTTTGGAAGATGGAGATGAAGATGCAGATCAGGTGAAATTGGAGTTAACCTTTTCACCCGATCTGCAGGGATGCGATCCCTCCATGACGCCACATAGGCGTCACAGGTCGGATTGACTTTCATGATGCCTACGTGGCGTCACAGGTCGGGAAGGGGTTAAAGGGGAAAATTAAGAATGTCGGTGAGGCGTCTGAATTAAATTGGAAAATAAATTGTTACACAACAATTCCATGGAGGTGTGGTCAGACATGAAGCAGTTAACTGGGTTTAAGGCAAGGCCGGAGTGTGGGGAAGTGGATCTGCCGATGGCTAATGAAATGAACAAGTTATTCAACAGATTCACCAACACATGCGCAGCATCATCAGGAATGGGGGATAGAGCAGGGGAAAGATCGGCAGCATTGACATTGGGGGATAAACTGTGCTTTTACTGTCTCCCCAAGCTATGTGAGGAAACAGTTTAGTAAACTAGTCATTGGCAAAGCAGCTGGGCCTGATGGCCTCAGTCCTCGTGTCCTCAGAGCGTGTGCAAATCAACTGTATACTGTCTTCCAGCTCCTGTTTAACTGGAGCCTGCAATTACAGAGAGTAACAATGTTGTGGAAGACCACCTGCCTGGTGCCAGTGCCCAAGATCACTTTTCCGACTTCCCTACATGACTATTGTCCAGTGGCCTTAACATCGCATGCTACGAAGTTGTTGGAGAGAATAGTACTTGCCTACTTGTGCCCGAGGGTGAGGGCCTACACTGACCCCCTACAGTTTGTGTACCAGCAGAGATTGGGGGTGGATGATGCGTTAGTGTCTCTGCTACATACAGTACATTCATTCTTGGACAATGATGGAACTGCAGTGCGCGCCATGTTCTTTGACTTCTCAAGTGCTTTCAATACCTTACAGCCGCCCTTACTATGAAATAAGTTGACTGATATGGCAGTAGATGTGGGGATGGTGAACTGGATAAATGACTACCTGACAGACAGGCCGCAGTTTGTAAGGATGGGGGAGGTGGTATCTGGCAGTGTACAGAGCAGCGTTGGAGCCCCTCAGGGTACAGTGTTGTCGCCCTTCCTCTTCACATTGTATACAGCAAACTTTCAGTATAAATCAGATCTCTGTCACCTCCAAAAATTCTCAGATGACTCAGTGATTGTAGGGGGCATTGTGGGGGACCGGGGAGTGTAGAAGAGTGATTTCTGACTTTGTGGATTGGTGCTAGACTAACTGTCTAGAACTAAATGTGAAGAAAACCAAGGAGATAGTGGTGAGTTATAGAAGGAAAAAGGATGATTACTTACCAATCAATATTGCTGGCCAGGAGGTGGAGATGGTTGAGAGCTACAAATATTTGGGGGTTCACCTTGATGGCAAACTTGATTGGAGGTATCATACGGAGAAGGTTTACAAGAAGGGAATGAGCAGACTGTACTTTCTATGGAAGCTCAGGTCATTCAATGTGTGCAGTAAAATGCTTGAAATGTTTTACCAGTCCGTTGTGGCAAGCGCCATCTTTTTTGCTATCATTTGCTGGGACAGTAGTGTGCGAGTAGCTGCTGACGCTAATAAGCTCAACAAACTTATCAAGAAGGCAAGCACGGCTGTTGGCTTCCATCTTGACTCCTTTGTAGAGGTAGTGGACGATAGGATTCAGGTGAAGTATAGGGCTATAATGAACAATAATACACACCCACTATACGAGCTGTTCTTGAAGCAGAAGAGCACATTCAGCAGTCGTCTAATTCTACTTAGGTGCAAGAAGGAGAAATTCAGGATATCGTTTGGGCCTACTGCTATGCAGATATATAACAATTTTCTAAGAGTGAAAGATGACAATGACCTATGGCTAGTGCTAATGGTAATGAAGAGAGATTTAAGTACCTACATTCACCCAAATTTGCTTGTTACGTAATGTGGTTAGTCATGTGCAAGATCTGTGTCTAGTAATTACTTATGTAATGCTATTTGAAATGTTGTAATGTTTGAAATGCTGTTTGTAGCGCTGCAGTAATACTATAATTTCCCTCGGGATCAATAAAGTGTATCGTATCGTATCTGCCCCAATTAATTCAAGTAGGGGTTGAATCTCCAGGACTTTTTCTGGACCACTCTTCTGTTGACTGTGCTATGCTGTGCAGCTCCTCAACTCATCACATCTGGCTGCCGCTGGTTTCGAGAACGTGTGATTAGTAGTGTTGAGCGATACCGTCCGATACTTGAAAGTATCGGTATCGGAAAGTATCGGCCGATACCGGCAAAGTATCGGATCTAATCCGATACCGATACCCGATACCAACACAAGTCAATGGGACTCAAGTATCGGACAGTATCCCTGATGGTTCCCAGGGTCTGAAGGAGAGGAAACTCTCCTTCAGGCCCTGGGATCCATATTAATGTGTAAAATAAAGAATTAAAATAAAAAATATTGCTATACTCACCTCTCCGACGCAGCCTGGACCTCACCGAGGGAACCGGCAGCGTTGTTTGCTTAAAATGCGCGCTTTTACTTCCTTCCGTGACGTCACGGCTTGTGATTGGTCGCGTGCCGCCCATGTGGCCGCGACGCGACCAATCACAGCAAGCCGTGACGTAATTTCAGGTCCTGAATGCAGAAATAGGCATCAGGACCTGAAATTACGTCACGGCTTGCTGTGATTGGTCGCGTCGCGGTCACATGGGCGGCACGCAACCAATCACAAGCCGTGACGTAATTTTAAAAATGCGCGCGTCTCCTGCCTCCCGTGACGTCACGGCTTGTGATTGGTCGCGTCGCCCATGTGACACGACCAATCACAAGCCGGAACGTAATTTTAAAATCATGAATGCCTAGAATTAGGCATTGAGGACCTGAAAATTACGTCACGGCTTGCTGTGATTGGTCGCGTCTCGGCCACATGGGCGGCACGCGACCAATCAAAAGCCGTGACGTCACGGAAGGAAGTAAAAGCACGCATTTTAAGCAAACAACGCTGCCAGTTCCCTCGGTGAGGTCCAGGCTGCGTCGGAGAGGTGAGTATAGCAATATTTTTTATTTTAATTCTTTCTTTTACACATTAATGTTGTTTCGATACCGATACCCGATACCACAAAAGTATCGGATCTCGGTATCGGAATTCCGATACCCGCAAGTATCGGCCGATACCCGATACTTGCGGTATCGGAATGCTCAACACTAGTGATTAGTGAGACTGCCAGGTGTCACACTCCCATCGATCAGATATTGATGACCTGCCCTAAGAATATGCCTTGAATATAAAAGTCTCAGATAGCCTCTTTAATAAATATGATGGTAGGCATGTTGGTTTTTCCTCAATTAATTTTGTTCACATTTAATTTCTAGATGCAAATTTTACTGCCACTTGTGATAGTATTTGGATTAAATGTATCGCATGTGCATATTTTATCTTTTAGCTAAATTTCCTAAGGCATAACATGCTGATGTTATGGAGGATGATGCTTAAAGGGTAGTGCCTCATACAGGAGACCTACTACTCTGACATTACACACACTAATTACAGAAGTCAGAGGAGCCGATGCATTAAGACTGGTGTTTCATGCACCAGTCTAATCAAGGCTTGTGGGAGTATGATACACCAACTTCATTTTGAAGTGCATAACACTGAATAAATGTGCCACATTTTCTCAGTGGCATGTGCCTAAATTGCACCTTATCAGAATTACTACTCCAGTTAAAAACTGGAGCAGCATTTCTGGCATAAAAAATGCCAGCTCTTTTGCATAATTTGACTTCCTGTCCTTTTCTGGCTCCACGCCACCTCTGCCCATTTTAACCCCTTCCCCCCAAGCCTGTTTTCTTGACCAGGCCAATATATGTTCAATTCTGACCAGTGTCAGTTTTTGAGGTAATAACTTAGGAATGCTTCAACAGATTCCACCGATTCTAAGATCTTTTTCTTATGACATATGGTACTTCATGATAGTACTAAAATTTGTTCGACTTGCATTTATTTGTGAATTTTCAAACTTTTCATTTTTATTCCTTTATACCAGAGAGTTGTGTCGCACAAAATAGTTAATAAATAACATTTTCCAGATTGCTTCTTTACATCAGCACAATTTTTGAAACAATTTTTGTTTTGTTAGGAAGCTAGAAAGGTTAAAAGTTGAACAATGATTTCTAATTTTTACAATAAAATTTACAAAATCCTTTTTCTTTAGGGACCACATAATATTTGAAATTACTTTGAATGGTCTATATGACAAAAAATAACAAAAGGTGACACCATTCTAAAAACTGCACCCCTCAAGGTGCTGAAAACCACATTCAAGAAGTTTACTGACACTTTAGATGCTTCACAGGAACTGATTGTGGAAGGGAAAAAATGAGCATTAACCTTTTTTTCACAAAAATTTTAGCTTAGATCCAATTTTTATAAAATTTCACAAAAATAGCAGGAGAAAATGGACCCAAAAATTTGTTGTACAATTTCTCTGAATATTATGTCGATACCCCATGTGTGGGAGAAAATCACTGTCTGGGCGCACAGCAGAACTTGGAAGGAAAGGAGCACCTTTTGATTTTTTGCTTCACAGAAGTATATAACGTAGAGCCGTGAACACTAAAAATCACATTTTTTCCACTAAAATTATCTTTTAACCCCAAAGTTTTTATTTTCACAAGGGTAACAGGATAAATTGGACCACAAAATTTGTTGTGTAATTTCTCCTGAGTACGATGATATCCTGCATGTGGGGGAAAACCACTGTTTGGGCACACGGCAGGGCTTAGAAGGGAAGGATTACTGTTTGACCTTTTGAATGCAAAATTGGCTGGAATCGAAAGCGGACTCCATGTCGAGTTTGGAGAGCCCCTGATGTGCCTAAACACTGGAAACACCCCACAAGTAACCCCATTTTGCAAACTAGACCCTTCAAGGAACATATCTAGATGTGTGTTGAGCACCTTGAAGCCCTAGGTGGTTCACAGAAATTTATAACGTTGAGTCGTGAAAATAAAAAAATTACATTTTTCCACAAAAATTATATTTTAGCCAAAGTTTTTCATTTCCTCAAGGGTAACAGGAGAAAATAAACCCAAAAAATTGTTGTGCAATTTCCCCTGAGAATGCCAATACCACATATGTGGTGGAAAACGACTGTTTGGGCACATGGCAGGGCTTGGCAGGGAAGGAGTAACAGATCAGAGAGCAAACTTTGATTTAATGGTATGCAAGCATCACGTTGCGTTTGGAGAGCCCATGATGTGCCTAAACAGTGGAAACCCCCAAACGTGACCCTATTTTGAAAACTAGACCGCCCAATGAATGTATGTAGATGTGTGGTGGTCACCTTCTACCCCCATGTGCTTCACTGAAATGTATAACACTGAGCAGTGAAAAAAAAATCACGTTTATTCCACAAAAATGTTTTTAGCCCCAATGATTTTCACAACCACTCTGCACACCAACTCAGAGGAAAAGATGGCTCACAGAGTGGAGATCATTATTTTACATTAACCCCTTTGGCACTGATTGGTCAGAAACTATTTTTCAGCCAATCAGCGCCAAAGTGCCAGTGTCGCTATCACCTCACCTTTTGTGACTGATGTGACTGATGCTGTGTCAGACAACAACAATCACACCATGTCACATATTTTTGTTTTTTAAAACTTTGTCACATTGCTGTGCTTGGCTGGCATCGACCAGCGATCACCGATGCGGGAGGGAAGTATAGACCCCTGGGGCGACATGCAAGGATGGCCTGCTGTCAGAGACAGCAGTCATCTTGACCCGGTCACCACGGTAACTGAGAAATAACTGCGCCATATATATACTTCTTTGTGGAAACGCAGCTCCCGCAGAGTGTATACATGGCACATGTCGGGAAGCAATTAAAAATGCTTTAAATTGGCATAAAATGCTTTGAAAATTTGTAATTGTTTTGTGAAATTCTGCATTGTGCAAAATTTTTATGACTTTTCAAAGTCTTTCTTTCCAGGGTTCTGGTGTAAAAGCTTGGATGAATTAACCCCGTACGGAGATTTTGGCCTAAAGGATCAGTTTTTTTTGTAATTTCCAAAGTATTATCTGACTCAAAATATTACCTACAAAGCAGTTATGATCACACAATATACGCAATGCAAATAACAACCGCTAGTGGTGGTAAAATTTGGATCTGGATTAAAAAGGAGAATGAAATCACTTGAAGCAAAACCAACATTCTGAAGGGCTGTTCAATCCTTCTCATCTATTACATTTAAAAAGGAGTGATCAGCATGTCCCGAATGTGTACCCATAAAGACGAATTCATGGATTTGTGCTGCCTTGTTGAAATCATGGTCAGGGTGTACTCATACGTTAACCTATATTGTTATTATTTATGTAACAGCCTTCGACTCGATCTTTAATCATGGCGATGTGATCAATGACCGCTTTGTAGGTAGATCAATTTTGTGCAAGCATATACAGGTCCACTAAGATCTTCTCTGCCGTTATCTTAATATTATCAAGCCATTGAGTTGCTGGTCCTTCTATTTTTACAAACATGATGTAATTCTCAAGTGATTACTCTTTTTATATGATGTGTCCAAATTTTAACTAAAAAACGAATCAATCTATATAGTTTTAAAACATATAAATACAAATGACAGCTGATGAGTCTACACCTTTTAACCTATTAGAATATGATAGCTATGTATTGCACCTTAAATAGTTTTAGCATCAGCCAATAGACAACCATACCCATGTTATTCGTGAAGGTCCACAAGCGTCACATTTCATTGATTTTGAGCATAACAGCAATATTTGATGTGTCTTGGTTCATAATGCAAATACAAAACATAATGAGGGAAAATCTTCTGTAGGTTCCACACGCAAGCGGAACTTTCATATGCACATAATAAGGTAAGCAGTCTCCTGGATTCTAATGCATATGCTTTGATATCACAGACATTCAAATAATATTTTGTTTTTATTGCTTGAAGATAAGAACAACATAACAAATCCTACATATTGCAAACAGATTATTTTCATATTTATTAGTTCTGGCTCCCCTAAGTCTTTTAAAGGTTGAATATTCTTTTTATAATACATAAGGTACATCTTTTATTGAAATGTTTGGCTCTTTGGAAACATTGTTCTAGTAAAAATATTGCATCTGATTTAATATCTTGTACTTGTTCTACACATGTTAGTGCGGCAAATGGAAAAGCCGGAGTCTTAGCATTTGCTTTAAGTTTAGAGGTATTTGAGTGTACCTACCTACAAAATGAATGGGTGGTACTTAATATAAAGGCATTGTTCTGCATTTTTTTATTGTTTGTTTTTGTGTTTTTTCAGAATTGTATTTGAGGTTCAATTGAAATTTGCAAGGTTCTGATATATCTGGTGGAAATAGTAAATACTATATTGGGGATTCAGTTAATGCCTGATTCTTGCAGTGGATAAATCTCATGCTTTAGAGGGAAGACTGAGCAGCAGGAAGGAAGACATCTCACACCAGGAGGAGTCCACCCCACTCAGCAAGTACTTAGAGAGACTCACGGAATAAAAGAAAAGCACATCAAATATGTAGGTTAGACTCAACATTTCTGGCTGTACTATACCTAATATACCACTACAGCTGCCTAAGGAGGAATTTAGTTTTTTGTCTGAAATAATAGGCATGCTTTAAAGAAAATAAAATTCAATGGATCTTTAATATTATCCATGAAGGAAAAGTTTTGTCACGCTCCCTGTATATGATCCAAGCTTATAGTTGCACAATACATGAGAAATATCTGCATACCTACCAACAGTCCCATTTTTCATCAGATTTTCTTCTGACTCAGGAGAATTATTTAAATTGATGTTAAAGAGGAGTCTATTTAAAATGTTGGCGTTCCTAAATGGAACTGGAGGCAAAGGTTAAATATGTTTGGCTATTAGGATTCAGTTTCAAGGATACATGCTATTTCTGATGATCAGATAGGTTTTGAAAACCTATTGTACATACTGTATATCTATGAGAAAAGGGAAGTATCACATCACTGACACAGTAGGTGTCTAGAAACCAAGGATCAATCATCAATCATACATGTCATTGAGAGATCCCGCTGTGTACGGCCAGGATGTACAGGATTGCAGCGTTATTTTCTACTGTCCAAACTGCTCAAAATATATAGGAAATATGTCCCATTTTGATTGTGGAAGGAGAAAATCTTTGAGGATATTTAAAATTAAACCTACAATGTTCTGCAATTAAAATCAAGACACCAATACTAAGTTTATATACAATATTTAATGTAATGGTGCCCATATGGGCTTGTGTACAAATTAAGTCTGGCGTCTTGTTAAGACTACTTTCAGCTCAGCTATTAAAAAAAAGTCTTTCTTAACAAAATGTACACATGATAATTTTACCCCTGATTAATTTTTTAAAGGAGTGAAGGATGGCTAACCTAATGTTCTGATGTTGCTAGTCTCATGTTAAATTTTTGCATCCAATGTTGTGTCTAGTGTGACTATATGCACCTGTGATATTTTATTATAGTAATGTGACTGTTAGGCAGTTTACATTAGGAAATATGCTGCGGTAGTGCCACTGCGGCAAGGGAGGGTTAACAATCTGGCCAACCCTGAGTTTTGGGAGCAAAAACGGTTGGTTCTTGGTTAGTGATTTTATAGTTAGTTACAATAAGATGAAAACTGATAAGCAAAAAGGAAGGCTATAGCTCAGGTGTGTGTAGAAGGAAGGATGCTTTGGTAGCAAGCCTGGTAACTGGAATAAGAATTGGCAGTTTTGACATGGCCAGAACATTCTAGATGTCCTTCAAAGTGAAAGGAAAGTTTAGCTGTGCCAGGTACAGAGCTGGGAGCCCAGGTGGGTATAGCTGTGGGTCTGTGTGGACTCTGAGACAGCAAAGGTGAAATTGGGACTGAGGCTCTGTGTAGCCCAGATCTGGCAGTTAAGTGAAAGAAGACTAAACTTGCTAGGCAGGGCATGAGTACTGCGAAGAGGTGGAAACATTGCAGAAATGTGAAGGCCAGGTCATCTATTCTGTATAAATTCAATGTTATTTATAAGAGCAATACATCTCCAAACATTGGTAATCTAGACTAAACTGTGAACTTAGTCTAAGCATAAAAATATATATCAAATGTTATGAATTCATGAAATAGATAATGCCTTATAAATAAATAGAAATATGGAATACAGTTTCCCAAGGAAGTCCACACAAAATACGAGTTGGGGTTGTGGTCTAAACATGGGAATATAGTATTATATTGGTAAGCACTAGTCATTTCACTTATAATCATGGTATTACATTGGCATTCTTGGTTTTTCGTGTTATCTGTTCTTTACTAATGATTTTGTGTGGTTTACTAATTATTGTGATCTTCCACTACGTAACTCCTCCGCTAAGTGTATCCCCCAAGAATTGGTCCATTTCTTCTCTAGAACAGGGTTGCCTAAGGAGATCCTGATGGGCCAAGGGACCCTGTTTATGTCAAAGATACAAAAAAGAGAACAAGAAGACATGCACAAGTGCAGGGATCAACAAAAATTATAACAAATTTTATTAAATGTCTTCAGACCACACAGACACAAATTTAAAAGCATTTAAAACCACAAACAGTACAAAGAAATGTACCCACAAAAAACAAATGGGAAGCCAGATACAATAAACATGGGAGAACAATTCCTTACCAAGTCTCCTTAGAGAAAAAACACCTTAATTGTTTTTAGCTCAGACCATAATAAATTCCTAATAAGCATGCTCACACTCTGTATATGGCGAAGAGATTAATAAGGAGAGAGGGAACCGGCTCCCATGTGGCCTGTTTATGTCAAAGGTGATGAAGGAGTTGTGGAATACACTGCAAATCACACAACTCCGGACCTCAATCTAACATCCACAGACAAATGGCTTGGTAGAGAGGTTCAATAAAACCTTGATGGCCATGTTGAAGAAAGTTTGTAGAGAAGGACGGTCGGGACTGGGACTGTCTACTACCATACCTTTTTTCTCCAGGTCTCTACTGGGTTTTCCAATTTTGAACTCTTGTATGGCCAATATCCCCTTGGGCTCCTCAATATAACAAAAGAGACATGGGAGGCAGAGTCTACACCCTATCAGAGTGTGATCAAGAATGTGGCACAGAAGCAAGAGAGGATTGCCAAGGTGATACCCCTCATGAGAGAACACCTCCTCAAAGTGCAAGAGGTGCAGTTGAGGGTGTACAATAGGTCAGCGAGGGTGAGACACTTTGACCCTGGGGATCAAGTACTGGTGCTGGTACCTATGGTAGAGAGAAAATACCTGGTCAAGTGTCAGGGCCCCTATGAAACAGTTGAAAAGGTTGGAGATGTCAACTATAAAGTCGACCAATCAGGGAGAAGGAAGCCCTACCAGTTATACTACGTCAACCTGATTAAACCATGGCGAGATAGGGAACCTGTGGAAAATCCATATTTGGTGGCTAAACCTGAAGTGAACGTGGAGGAAGTTAAGGTGGCAGAGATGTTGTCATGTGCCCAAAAGCAACAGTGCTGGGAGTTCCTACAGCGGAACAGGCACCTCTTCTCAGAGCTGCCAGGCTGTGCAAAGGTCAATGAGCATGAGGTCCTAAACAAGCCTCATGTTCGGGTCAACTTGAAATCTTATTGGATTCCAAAAGCCTGTTGAGAGGTGATTTTAAAGGAGGTGAATCGGATGCTGAGCCTGGGAGTCATTGAGGAGTCCAAGAGTGGCTGGTCCAGTTCAATAGTCTTAGTGCCAAAACTAGATGGAGAATGGTGGTTTTGTAATGACTATAGAAGCTAAACAAGGCTTCTAAGTTCGATGCATACCCAATGCCCTGGGTCAATGAATTAATTGAGAGGCTATGGCCAGCTCGTTACATTACTACTCTTGACCTCACAAAAGGGTATTGGCAAATTCCCATGTCCCAAGATGCCAAAGAGAAGACTGCCTTTTCAATGCCAGATGCATGCTTCCAATACACAAGGATGAATTTGGGTTACAAGGCGGTCCAGCAACATTTCAGAGAGCCATGGACCGAATCCTAGCTCCCCACAAGAGGTATGCAGTGACCTACCTAGATGATATTGTGATCTTCAGCCAGGATTGGGGAAGCCATCTGAGCAAGGTCCAGGCAATATTTGATGCTCTACAGAAGGCTGAGTTTTCCATAAACCCAAAGAAATGTGCCTTGGGAATGGAGGAAGTGAGAAACTTGTTGTAGGCAGGGGCGAAACAAAGCCCCAGATAAATAAAGTTGAAGTGATCCAGGACTGGCCATAACCCCTCTCAAAGAAGCAGGTCAGGGCATTTCTGGGCATTGTGGGCTATTACCGCTGGTTTATCCCAACGTTCGCCATGGTCACTGCCTGTCTGACAGACCTCCTTAAAGGGACAAAGTCAGTTATGGCTAGTTGGTCTCCAGAAACTAAGACGGACTTCCAGGAACTGAAGCTGGCTCTGATTAAACAGCCGGTGCAGGTAGCACCAGATTTCTCCAAGGAGTTCTCCAGGCAGATGTGTCGGATGGTGGGCTGGGTGCTGCCTTATCTCAAGCGGTGAACGGGGGAGAGCACCCCATAATGTATCTTTGCTGGAAATTGTCATCTTGTGAGTAAAATTATTCCATAGTAGAGAAGGAATGTTTAGCCATCAAGTGGGCGTTGGACACTCTAAGCTACTACCTCTTAGGCAGGAGGTTCAGGCTAGTGTCAGACCATGCCCCAATGAAGTTCTTTTTCCTTCCACTCAACTTTCCATTAATGTGCTTGGATACAGCACTCTGTGAACAGACAGCTTCTTTAGCAATGAGCTTTTGTGGCTTACCCTCCTTGTGGAGTGTGTCTATGACTGCCTTCTGGACATCTGTCAAGTCAGCAGTCTTCCCCATAATTGTGGAGCCTATTGAAACAGAGTAAGGGACATTCTTAAACACTTAGGAAGCATTTACAGGTGTTTTTGTTAATTATTCTAATTTACTGAGATAATGACATTTGGGTTTTCATTGGCTGTTAACCATAACCATCAACATTAACAGAAATAAACACTTGAAATAGATCAGCATGTTTGTAATGACTCTATATAATATATGAGTTTCACTTTTTGTATTGAAGAACTGAAATAAATTAAATTTTGATGATATTCTAATTTTGTGAGAAGCACTTGTATATACATACAAGTTGAAACACTTAAAATAGATAATTCTGCTTGTAATGACTCTATATAATACATGAGTTTCACTTTTTGCATTGAAGAACTGAAATAAATTAACTTTTTGATGATATTCTAATTTAATGATAAGCACTTATATATAGCCATTTTTTACATTTTAAAAATTCCAAAAAGGAAAATGGGCCAATGCAAAAGTTTGGACACCTTTTGAGATTTGTGTGCTCAGACAACTTTGACAAAGGTTTCAGACCTTGACTAGCCTTATAGGGCTATGTCTTGTTCACCATCATTGGTAGAAGTGGCCAGGTGATGCAAATTTCCAAGATTTATAAAAACCCAGCATCCTCTGACCTTGTGCTAAAAACAGCAGATATATGTTCTAAGCAGTTGCCTAGCACGCTGAAAATGAAAATGGTGGAGGCTCATAAAGAAGAAGGATATAAGGAGATAGGAAAGCTTTTTCAAGTTGCCCTTTCCTCAGTTCAACGTGTAATTAAAAAATGTCAGGAACAGGAGCAGTGAAGGTCAAGATAAGGTCTGGAAATTTCATTGTGAGCTGCTGGTAAGATTACTAGAGAGGTAAATCAGAACCCCAGCACAGAATTTCAAAAAAAGAACATCTCAGCAACCATTAATCATGGGGGAGGATCAATCATGCTTTAGGCTTGTGCTGCAGCCAATGGCACTGGGAACATTTCACAGGTAGAGGGATGAATGGATTCAATGAAATTTCAACAAATGCTTGATATAAACATAACACCATCTGTAAAAAAGCTGAAGTTGAAAAGAGGATGGCTTCTACAAATGGATAATGATCCTAAACACACATCAAAATTCATAATGCACTACCTCAAAAGGCACAAGCTGAAGGTTTTACAATGACCCTCACAGTCCCATAATCTGAGCATCATTGAAAATCTGTGGGCAGAAGTCAAAGTAGCAGTGCAAGCAAGACGACACAGAAATCTCACAGAACTGAAAGAATTTTACACAGAAGAATGAAAAAAAAATCTATCAAACAAGAATTGAAAGACTCTTGGATGGCTACTAAAAGAGTTTACAAGCTGTGATACTTGCAAAAAGGGTGCTACTAGGAACTAGCCATACAGTGTGCCCAAACCTTTGCAGTGGCCCATTTTCTTTTTTGTAACTTTTAAAATGTAAAAAGTTACTATATATACACACACACACATATATATATATATATATATATATATATATATATATATATATATATATATATATATATTATATATCCTAAAATACAATGGAAATGTGTCATCTTTAACTGTAGGACATGTAAAGATCATTTCATCTTCAACTTCCTCAATGTTTTACAATAACTCGTTTTGACCAGGAGTGCCCAAACTTTTACATGCCACTGTAAGAGTTATGCCTATCTGTCTATAATCTTTTCCATTATCCATCAGGACTTTACTCTGAATTGAAATCTCCCTAGCCTTGCAACAGCTGTATTCTGTGAACTAGTATAGTGTTATTGAAATAGGTATATTGTGCTAAAAAATATAACTACATAAGCAGTTAAAAGTAGCTCATAGCCTCCACAACATGTTTCACCTAGATAGGCGTAATCAGGGGATTGAGCTTCAATTTGAAATTGGCTCACGCCTTAGGGTTTGTTTTACACAAACATAATTTAATGTTGTACCCCCAGCCTTTGAGTATTCCTGTGCTGGAAGAGGTAATATTTGGAAAGTAAATTTTTGTAATTAAACAGATTTGTGCAACTTTTTCCTTAATTCAAACTTGGGAACATAAAAACACGCAAATTCAACATTTTTTGTACCATAAATTAATATATTCCACAACTATTTCAGCTTCTTTCTGATAGATGTGGTATACTTATGCACTTTTCTACGGAGAGTCACAAAGGAGCTGTAAACCCAGGGATTCTAAACATTTTTGCTATAAGGTAGTAGCAATAATATGCAACTCTTTAATGATTACCTAAATGCTGGGAGAAAATTGAAAAAAGGGATGTAGTATGCAACATTTAAATGAGAGGTTCTTTGTCAGGTACAAGTTATGAGAAGAGATAATCACGCTGGACAAGTTTGGCCAAGAGCAAAAAAAGATTAATTGGGATAGAATACAGTGTTTAGGTTTTTTAAAGAGATAGAAATCAGATTTTATTGACTTCACAATGTCAAGCACATCCATGAATTTCATCTAAAAGAGAAAAAAGCTTGAAGGAATAAATAAATTTCTTGTATTGTTAACGTTTTGTAGTGCAAGCTACTCTCATATAACTCCAGATTGTCCTACTAGTATTTTTTGTTCAATGGTATTCAAGTCTTTAAAAATATTTTGATCCTAAAGAATTTTCTGCTATTTGTTTTTTTTCCCCATTATGTCTGTGTGCACACAGTGCATTTTTGATGCGTTTTCGTGGCATTTTTTCCTCGCGGAAATGGGCAAAAAAGCTATAGAATCTTTATGTAGGCTAATTCAATGACAATCCTGAAGAGTTGTGCTCATGATCAGTAAATTTCCTTAAGTACTTGCTGTGCATTTTATTCTGCAGTATGTCAATTCTTTGCTGAACCTTAGAGTCACCAACTCCTATACAGTCAAGCAAAAAAGGCAGCACACTGCAGCGCTAACACATGCAAAAATGAAACACAGAAATTGAACTGCATTACTGCACTAAAAATATGAAAAATGAGAGCGTTTAGCGCATAAAAAAGGCCAATTTTATGTGTACCTGGTAGCCACTTTACGGCATCTCTCTTATACCAGGTCCTGCGCTATCCTTCCTCGCTGAGAATAAACGTCTCCATGTGAATGGGCACCTATGAAAACCTCTCATGAGACTAACATTCTCTTTCTCTGTGGAGGGGTACTGGACCTGATGCAATTAAGACACTTGTGACTAGGAGGCGGAGTGCTCGGTCAGAAGGCTAGACAATACATTTGAAAAAACTGACCGTCACATCCAAACATAGATCAAGTGTGAACAGGTGCTGAACCTTAGAGTCACCAACTCCTATACAGTCAAGCAAAAAAGGCAGCACACTGCAGCGCTAACACATGCAAAAATGAAACACAGAAATTGAACTGCATTACTGCACTAAAAATATGAAAAATGAGAGCGTTTAGCGCATAAAAAAGGCCAATTTTATGTGTACCTGGTAGCCACTTTACGGCATCTCTCTTATACCAGGTCCTGCGCTATCCTTCCTCGCTGAGAATAAACGTCTCCATGTGAATGGGCACCTATGAAAACCTCTCATGAGACTAACATTCTCTCTCTGTGGAGGGGTACTGGACCTGATGCAATTAAGACACTTGTGACTAGGAGGCGGAGTGCTCGGTCAGAAGGCTAGACAATACATTTGAAAAAACTGACCGTCACATCCAAACATAGATCAAGTGTGAACAGGTGCTGAACCTTAGAGTCACCAACTCCTATACAGTCAAGCAAAAAAGGCAGCACACTGCAGCGCTAACACATGCAAAAATGAAACACAGAAATTGAACTGCATTACTGCACTAAAAATATGAAAAATGAGAGCGTTTAGCGCATAAAAAAGGCCAATTTTATGTGTACCTGGTAGCCACTTTACGGCATCTCTCTTATACCAGGTCCTGCGCTATCCTTCCTCGCTGAGAATAAACGTCTCCATGTGAATGGGCACCTATGAAAACCTCTCATGAGACTAACATTCTCTTTCTCTGTGGAGGGGTACTGGACCTGATGCAATTAAGACATTTGTGACTAGGAAGCGCAGTGCTCGGTCAGAAGGCTAGACAATACATTTGAAAAAACTGACCGTCACATCCAAACATAGATCAAGTGTGAAAAGGTGCTGAACCTTAGAGTCACCAACTCCTACACAGTCAAGCAAAAAAGGCAGCACACTGCAGCGCTAACACATGCAAAAATGAAACACAGAAATTGAACTGCATTACTGCACTAAAAATATGAAAAATGAGAGCGTTTAGCGCATAAAAAAGGCCAATTTTATTTCTACCTGGTAGCCACTTTACGGCATCTCTCTTATACCAGGTCCTGCGCTATCCTTCCTCGCTGAGAATAAACGTCTCCATGTGAATGGGCACCTATGAAAACCTCTCATGAGACTAACATTCTCTTTCTCTGTGGAGGGGTACTGGACCTGATGCAATTAAGACACTTGTGACTAGGAGGCGGAGTGCTCGGTCAGAAGGCTAGACAATACATTTGAAAAAACTGACCGTCACATCCAAACATAGATCAAGTGTGAACAGGTGCTGAACCTTAGAGTCACCAACTCCTATACAGTCAAGCAAAAAAGGCAGCACACTGCAGCGCTAACACATGCAAAAATGAAACACAGAAATTGAACTGCATTACTGCACTAAAAATATGAAAAATGAGAGCGTTTAGCGCATAAAAAAGGCCAATTTTATGTGTACCTGGTAGCCACTTTACGGCATCTCTCTTATACCAGGTCCTGCGCTATCCTTCCTCGCTGAGAATAAACGTCTCCATGTGAATGGGCACCTATGAAAACCTCTCATGAGACTAACATTCTCTTTCTCTGTGGAGGGGTACTGGACCTGATGCAATTAAGACACTTGTGACTAGGAGGCGGAGTGCTCGGTCAGAAGGCTAGACAATACATTTGAAAAAACTGACCGTCACATCCAAACATAGATCAAGTGTGAACAGGTGCTGAACCTTAGAGTCACCAACTCCTATACAGTCAAGCAAAAAAGGCAGCACACTGCAGCGCTAACACATGCAAAAATGAAACACAGAAATTGAACTGCATTACTGCACTAAAAATATGAAAAATGAGAGCGTTTAGCGCATAAAAAAGGCCAATTTTATTTCTACCTGGTAGCCACTTTACGGCATCTCTCTTATACCAGGTCCTGCGCTATCCTTCCTCGCTGAGAATAAACGTCTCCATGTGAATGGGCACCTATGAAAACCTCTCATGAGACTAACATTCTCTTTCTCTGTGGAGGGGTACTGGACCTGATGCAATTAAGACACTTGTGACTAGGAGGCGGAGTGCTCGGTCAGAAGGCTAGACAATACATTTGAAAAAACTGACCGTCACATCCAAACATAGATCAAGTGTGAACAGGTGCTGAACCTTAGAGTCACCAACTCCTATACAGTCAAGCAAAAAAGGCAGCACACTGCAGCGCTAACACATGCAAAAATGAAACACAGAAATTGAACTGCATTACTGCACTAAAAATATGAAAAATGAGAGCGTTTAGCGCATAAGTAGCATTAAGCTACTTACGGGTAGCTGCGTTTTTCGGAGGCCCATGACAGCACTACGAGAGAGGGGATCCGCCCTTCAGGAACAGGAAACCTACAGAGATACAAAAGGGCAGCACCTCTCCCTATGCATCAGTTGTATATTAGAGCCTGAGAGGACTACCGCGGTTAGTAGCACACAAATATTATATACAGTTTATATACAAAACTTAATCCAATACAAATACCACACGTGAGATCTATATATATCTCATTATATACATTATAGGAAGTGCAACCCCCCGTGAATAGGGAGGGAACTAAGGGTGCTGTCATGGGCCTCCGAAAAACGCAGCTACCCGTAAGTAGCTTAATGCTTGATTCGGACTCCCATGACAGCACTACGAGAGAATTACAGAGATGTAAAACTACCTTAGGGAGGGACTATAGCCTGCAGCACCCTTAACCCGAAGGTGAGATCAGAGGAGCACCCCAAGTCCAACCGATAGTGCTTGAAAAAGGTGGAAGGGGACGACCACGTAGCTGCCTTACATATCTGGTCGATTGATACTCCAGATCTTTCCGCCCAGGATGTAGCCATGGCCCTGGTGGAATGCGCCCTCAGATTCTGCGGAGCCGGACCTCCACCTGCAGTATAAGCCAGAGAGATAGCCTCCCTAATCCACTTCGCTAGTGTGAACTTCGAAACTCTAAGCCCTTTCCTAGGACCTTGGAAGGATAAAAATAACGCATCCTCTCTTCCAAGCGTTAGTGACTGTGATGTATTCTAACAGGCATCTCCTAACATCTTATGTATGGAGTAGTTCTTCTTTGGCGTTAGAGGGGTTAGGGAGAAATGATGGTAACACTATCTCCTGTGATCTGTGAAAATGTGAGGCGACTTTTGGCAAATAGGCGGGGTCCGGTTTTAGGACCACTCTGTCCTGTAAAAACTCTGTATATGGGGAGAGTCTAGAGAGCGCTTGAATGTCCCCTACTCTACGAGCAGATGTTATCGCTACCAAGAACGCTGTCTTGAGGGACAATAATTTAATTGAAGCAGAATGTAAGGGCTCAAACGGTTCTCTAGTCAAGGCTGACAGGACTAGGTTGAGATCCCAAGGTACCGACCTGTTCTTGTGTATAGGTCTAGCTCTACTAGAAGCTTTTATAAACCTTGATACCCAATAGTTATTAGCAACGTTACAAGAAAACAGGGCCCCCAGGGCTGAGACTTGTACTTTTAGTGTACTCGTGGATAGGTTTAACTCTAACCCTTTCTGCAGGAATTCTAAAATTTGGTTAATTGGTAACCCTTCTTCAATTCTGAAATCTGAAGAGGCCAAGAACTTCCTCCAGGTTCTAGAGTAGATCTTTGTTGTGATATTTTTTCTACTCTTCATAAGGGTATCAATTAAGTTTGGGGAAAAACCTCTGTTTTTTAATAATGACCTCTCAAACACCATGCCGTCAAATGGAGCCCCTTCACTTGCGGATGGGTGATCGGACCTTGATGGAGTAAATTGGGAATGTCCGGAAGTACCCAGGGGTCTTCCACCGACATGGTCCTGAGCCACGCGAACCAAGCTCTCTTGGGCCAGAAAGGGGCGACCAGTATGACCCTTGCTCGGTCCTCCCTTATTTTCCTGACCACAAGAGGTAATAGGCCAAGCGGGGGAAACGCATAAGCCAAACGGAAGTCCCATTTGATCAGGAAGGCGTCCACTGCCAACGGATTCTCCCTGGGATTCAGAGAACAGAATTTTTTTGTTTTTCTGTTGTCCCTGGTGGCAAACAGGTCCACGTCTGGATGACCCCACATGTGGACAATCTGACCCAAGATGTCTCTGTTCAGGGACCATTCCCCTTGTTTTAACGTGTTGCGGCTTAGAAAGTCCGCTTTTATGTTTTCTTTCCCTTTTAAATGTAGAGCAGTTAAAGATAGTAAATTGCTCTCTGCTGTCTGGAGAAGGCGGTCTGCTACTTCCATCAGAGCTTCGGAGTGTGTTCCACCCTGGTGGTTTACGTAGGCTACTGCCACCTGGTTGTCGGAGAGGATCTTGACATGGTGACCCTGTAGATACACGAGGAGTTTTTTAACTGCTAGCTCAATAGCCATTAACTCTCTCTGATTGGAGGAAGCTGATGTTTGAGGGTCCCATAGCCCTTGAACTACGATGTCACCCATGTGCGCCCCCCATCCCGTAGGGCTGGCGTCAGTTGTTATTACACGAGTCACATGTGTCACCCAGGGAACTCCTGCCGACAGATTGCCTTCTACTAGCCACCATCTGAGAGATGTAAGTACTACTGGACTTAACGTCACCTGACCCTGCAAGGACCCCTGTAAGGCTCTATCATTGTCCAGAACCTCAAACTGTAAAGGTCTGGTATGGAATTGGGCCCAACGGACGGCAGGAATGCACGAAGTTAGGGATCCTAACAGTGACATAGCCTGTCTAAGGGTCATGGATGGTTTATTAATCGCCTTCAACACCTGTTGTTGAATGTGGAGTAATTTATCAGGCGGCAAACAGCATTGTTGGGTCTCTGAATTTAATAACAGTCCGAGGAATCTCTGAATTTTTAGGGGCTGTAAACGGGATTTGTCATAATTTATAATCCAGCCCAGATGTTCTAGTTTGGCTATGGCTGTCATTGCTTGCGAAAGGCAATGATCTGCTGAATTCCCCACAATAAGGAAATCATCCAGATAAGGTATTATGAGGATATCGGATTCTCGCAAATATGCCATAACCTCAGCGACTACCTTGGTAAATACCCTAGGAGCTGCAGAAATGCCGAAGGGAAGGGCTCGATATTGAAAATGACGAACAATTCCCTCTATAGACACCGCCACCCTCAGGAACCTCTGGAAGTTCTCATGGATAGGAACATGATAGTATGCGTCCTTAAGATCTACAACTACCATAAAGCAGTGTTTGAACAATATCTTTATTGTAGTATTGATAGACTCCATTTTGAAGGTTTTATTAACCAGGAATTCATTAAGAGATTTAAGATTAATGATGGTCCTAAATGACTTATCTGGTTTTTGAATCAGAAATAGAGGAGAGTAGAACCCTCTTCCTCTTTCTGAATCTGGGATCTCAATCAGCACCTTTTTAAGACATAAATTGGTGACTTCAGCTTCCAAAGCCGTTTGTTCAATAGAGGAGGAACGCAAGGGGGTTAATTTGAACTTATCCTGAGGCCAATGGTCAAACTCCAGTCTCAGGCCGTCTGATACAATGCCTCGGACCCAGTCACTATTAGTGATGTCAGACCATGCGGAAGAGAAGGCTGCCAATCTCCCTCCCACAGGGATTGCTAGTCATTGGTCTGACTTTTTACGTTCTTTTGAGTAACGGCGGAACATATAGCCCGTACCTCTCTTGCGTCTATCCTCCCATCTGAAATTATCTCTCGAGGGTGAGGACGCGCGTTTCCTTCCGCGACCAAACCTCCTTCTGTTGAAGGGGCGACGGTAAGATGCTGATGCCAGATTAGGGAACTTCTTCTTGTCATCACCTGCTTTTTCAAGCAAGTCATCCAGAGTTGGTCCGAAGAGATATTCCCCTTTACAAGGGATAGCGCAGAGCTTGGATCTTGATTGGATGTCACCGGACCAACATTTTAACCATAAGGCTCTACGAGCCGCGTTGGAAAGACCTGCTGCTCTGGCCGCCATCTTGACAGAATCCAATGAAGCGTCCGACAGGAAGGCCGCAGCATCTTGAATTACTGGGAGCGCATTCAGGATTGTATTCCTGGACGCACCTTCCTTAAGTTGTGACTCCAGTTGATTCAGCCAGACCATTAAGGATCTTCCTGTACACGTTGCGGCCACCGCTGGTCTCAGAGATCCAGCCGCCATCTCCCAGGTACCTTTAAGAAAGGTGTCTGCCTTCCTATCAAGCGGATCTTTAAGGGACCCCATATCCTCAAAGGGTAATGCGGCTTTTTTGGACGCTTTTGCCACCGCAGCATCTAGCTTAGGGGCCTTGTCCCAGGTATCAACCGCTGCATCCTCAAAGGGATACCTGCGTTTTAAAGCTGGTGGTAACGAGCCTTTTTTCTCCGGTTTCTTCCACTCTCGGAGAATTAACTCTTGAACTTTATCTATCACCGGAAAAGATCTGCGTTTCTTATGGTCTAATCCGCTGAACATTAATTCCTGCCTGGAAGGTTGAGTTTTTGGCTCTTCCAGGCCCATCGTACCCCTGACCGATTTAACTAGTTTATCAACTCGGTCCAGCGGCAGACAAAAACGGCCAGAGTCCTCTTCCGATGACGAGGAAGAGGGAATAGAGCCATAGGAACCTTCCTCTCTTTCTTCCTCCAAAGACTCAGAGATTAAGGGAGTTCTAGGTTTTGAACTTCCCGCCTGGGATAGAGACCGCAGGGATTCCCTTACTTCCAGACGGATCATCTCTTTTAAGTTAGCCGTAGTTGCAGATTCCTCCGCTACCTAGGGGAGGACAATAAGGTGATACCATCTATCCGACCTGATGTCCGTTAACCCCTACCACACCTGTAGACCTCACCGTCTGCTGTATACAGGGGGCACATAACTTTTTGGGATAAGAATCTGGTAAGGGGATTCCACATAGGGCGCACTCCTTATGTTTCGTCTTTGCACTTTTCTTCCCCTAGAATGACAAAGTATAAGGGGGCCCGCGTCACTGAGTGAACATTCACGTAGATCACTTACCAGTGTACGCCAAGAAAGGTACCGGAACACGAGGGGGTTCTTTCCCAGTCAACGCTCTCGATCCCTGCTTGGACGAGCTTTTGCGGCTGGACTGGTCACTCCTGACATGCTCCTTCTCCAAGGGCTTCTGTCGCACCTCCAGTAGCTGAGGCTGCTCACCCTCACTCTCCATGATGGAAGTGTGACCAAAAGCAGGGCTCTAAGTCCGATACCTGCTTAAATCCCCCTGGGTTCCGGTCAGCAGGCTGCCTGGCGTCATCCCATTGGTTTCTGCTTACCAGACCGCAGCTGGGAGGTCAGCGGTAGTTAGTGGGGAATCCGGTGTCCAGGATCGATGGGCGCCGCCATCTTGGATAGACTGCGCATGCGCAGCCATCCAGTAACCCGGAAGCGCCTGCCGACTCCGCCCACGGCGTCACAGCACTCCGGAAACGCTCCTGAGAGCAGTGCAGGACGCCGGAGATGTGCGACAGCGCTCCGGTCGGCGCCGCTCTCCCGTCACCGCTACCCCACTCCACCGCCGCACCGCATCGCTGCAAGAACCAAGGGGGGAGATATACTTACCAACGCCGGCATAGAATGGAGATCAGGCAATCCTCCGGACCCTGCTCCCTGCTGCCATACGCCACCGACGTGCAGTCCAGCCAGGACCACCGTGGCGCCTCCAGGGACATCCGCACCAGCCGAGGTAGGAGACCCCCCCGCTACCAGATTCGGCCGGCCGGCCTGGGATCCACTACGGAGAATTTCATCTGTAGGATCCTGTCCCTCCAGGAACAGGAAACCAACTGATGCATAGGGAGAGGTGCCACCCTTTTGTATCTCTGTAGGTTTCCTGTTCCTGAAGGGCGGATCCCCTCTCTCGTAGTGCTGTCATGGGAGTCCGAATAAAAGGCCAATTTTATTTCTACCTGGTAGCCACTTTACGGCATCTCTCTTATACCAGGTCCTGCGCTATATTTCCTCGCTGAGAATAAACGTCTCCATGTGAATGGGCACCTATGAAAACCTCTCATGAGACTAACATTCTCTTTCTCTGTGGAGGGGTACTGGACCTGATGCAATTAAGACACTTGTGACTAGGAGGCGGAGTGCTCGGTCAGAAGGCTAGACAATACATTTGAAAAAACTGACCGTCACATCCAAACATAGATCAAGTGTGAACAGGTGCTGAACCTTAGAGTCACCAACTCCTATACAGTCAAGCAAAAAAGGCAGCACACTGCAGCGCTAACACATGCAAAAATGAAACACAGAAATTGAACTGCATTACTGCACTAAAAATATGAAAAATGAGAGCGTTTAGCGCATAAAAAAGGCCAATTTTATGTGTACCTGGTAGCCACTTTACGGCATCTCTCTTATACCAGGTCCTGCGCTATCCTTCCTCGCTGAGAATAAACGTCTCCATGTGAATGGGCACCTATGAAAACCTCTCATGAGACTAACATTCTCTTTCTCTGTGGAGGGGTACTGGACCTGATGCAATTAAGACACTTGTGACTAGGAGGCGGAGTGCTCGGTCAGAAGGCTAGACAATACATTTGAAAAAACTGACCGTCACATCCAAACATAGATCAAGTGTGAACAGGTGCTGAACCTTAGAGTCACCAACTCCTATACAGTCAAGCAAAAAAGGCAGCACACTGCAGCGCTAACACATGCAAAAATGAAACACAGAAATTGAACTGCATTACTGCACTAAAAATATGAAAAATGAGAGCGTTTAGCGCATAAAAAAGGCCAATTTTATTTCTACCTGGTAGCCACTTTACGGCATCTCTCTTATACCAGGTCCTACGCTATCCTTCCTCGCTGAGAATAAACGTCTCCATGTGAATGGGCACCTATGAAAACCTCTCATGAGACTAACATTCTCTTTCTCTGTGGAGGGGTACTGGATCTGATGCAATTAAAACACTTGTGACTAGGAGGCGGAGTGCTCGGTCAGAAGGCTAGACAATACATTTGAAAAAACTGACCGTTACATCCAAACATAGATCAAGTGTGAACAGGTGCTGAACCTTAGAGTCACCAACTCCTATACAGTCAAGCAAAAAAGGCAGCACACTGCAGCGCTAACACATGCAAAAATGAAACACAGAAATTGAACTGCATTACTGCACTAAAAATATGAAAAATGAGAGCGTTTAGCGCATAAAAAAGGCCAATTTTATTTCTACCTGGTAGCCACTTTACTGCATCTCTCTTATACCAGGTCCTGCGCTATCCTTCCTCGCTGAGAATAAACGTCTCCATGTGAATGGGCACCTATGAAAACCTCTCATGAGACTAACATTCTCTTTCTCTGTGGAGGGGTACTGGACCTGATGCAATTAAGACACTTGTGACTAGGAGGCGGAGTGCTCGGTCAGAAGGCTAGACAATACATTTGAAAAAAACTGACCGTCACATCCAAACATAGATCAAGTGTGAACAGGTGCTGAACCTTAGAGTCACCAACTCCTATACAGTCAAGCAAAAAAGGCAGCACACTGCAGCGCTAACACATGCAAAAATGAAACACAGAAATTGAACTGCATTACTGCACTAAAAATATGAAAAATGAGAGCGTTTAGCGCATAAAAAAGGCCAATTTTATTTCTACCTGGTAGCCACTTTACGGCATCTCTCTTATACCAGGTCCTGCGCTATCCTTCCTCGCTGAGAATAAACGTCTCCATGTGAATGGGCACCTATGAAAACCTCTCATGAGACTAACATTCTCTTTCTCTGTGGAGGGGTACTGGACCTGATGCAATTAAGACACTTGTGACTAGGAGGCGGAGTGCTCGGTCAGAAGGCTAGACAATACATTTGAAAAAACTGACCGTCACATCCAAACATAGATCAAGTGTGAACAGGTGCTGAACCTTAGAGTCACCAACTCCTATACAGTCAAGCAAAAAAGGCAGCACACTGCAGCACTAACACATGCAAAAATGAAACACAGAAATTGAACTGCATTACTGCACTAAAAATATGAAAAATGAGAGCGTTTAGCGCATAAAAAAGGCCAATTTTATGTGTACCTGGTAGCCACTTTACGGCATCTCTCTTATACCAGGTCCTGCGCTATCCTTCCTCGCTGAGAATAAACGTCTCCATGTGAATGGGCACCTATGAAAACCTCTCATGAGACTAACATTCTCTTTCTCTGTGGAGGGGTACTGGACCTGATGCAATTAAGACACTTGTGACTAGGAGGCGGAGTGCTCGGTCAGAAGGCTAGACAATACATTTGAAAAAACTGACCGTCACATCCAAACATAAATCAAGTGTTAACAGGTGCTGAACCTTAGAGTCACCAACTCCTATACAGTCAAGCAAAAAAGGCAGCACACTGCAGCGCTAACACATGCAAAAATGAAACACAGAAATTGAACTGCATTACTGCACTAAAAATATGAAAAATGAGAGCGTTTAGCGCATAAAAAAGGCCAATTTTATGTGTACCTGGTAGCCACTTTACGGCATCTCTCTTATACCAGGTCCTGCGCTATCCTTCCTCGCTGAGAATAAACGTCTCCATGTGAATGGGCACCTATGAAAACCTCTCATGAGACTAACATTCTCTTTCTCTGTGGAGGGGTACTGGACCTGATGCAATTAAGACACTTGTGACTAGGAGGCGGAGTGCTCGGTCAGAAGGCTAGACAATACATTTGAAAAAACTGACCGTCACATCCAAACATAGATCAAGTGTGAACAGGTGCTGAACCTTAGAGTCACCAACTCCTATACAGTCAAGCAAAAAAGGCAGCACACTGCAGCGCTAACACATGCAAAAATGAAACACAGAAATTGAACTGCATTACTGCACTAAAAATATGAAAAATGAGAGCGTTTAGCGCATAAAAAAGGCCAATTTTATGTGTACCTGGTAGCCACTTTACGGCATCTCTCTTATACCAGGTCCTGCGCTATCCTTCCTCGCTGAGAATAAACGTCTCCATGTGAATGGGCACCTATGAAAACCTCTCATGAGACTAACATTCTCTTTCTCTGTGGAGGGGTACTGGACCTGATGCAATTAAGACACTTGTGACTAGGAGGCGGAGTGCTCGGTCAGAAGGCTAGACAATACATTTGAAAAAACTGACCGTCACATCCAAACATAGATCAAGTGTGAACAGGTGCTGAACCTTAGAGTCACCAACTCCTATACAGTCAAGCAAAAAAGGCAGCACACTGCAGCGCTAACACATGCAAAAATGAAACACAGAAATTGAACTGCATTACTGCACTAAAAATATGAAAAATGAGAGCGTTTAGCGCATAAAAAAGGCCAATTTTATGTGTACCTGGTAGCCACTTTACGGCATCTCTCTTATACCAGGTCCTGCGCTATCCTTCCTCGCTGAGAATAAACATCTCCATGTGAATGGGCACCTATGAAAACCTCTCATGAGACTAACATTCTCTTTCTCTGTGGAGGGGTACTGGACCTGATGCAATTAAGACACTTGTGACTAGGAGGCGGAGTGCTCGGTCAGAAGGCTAGACAATACATTTGAAAAAACTGACCGTCACATCCAAACATAGATCAAGTGTGAACAGGTGCTGAATAGGGTTGAGCGAAACAAGTCGATCATTTTCAAAAGTCGCCGACTTTTGGCTAAGTCGGCGTCTCATGAAACCCGATCCGACCCCTGTGCTTGTCGGCCATGCGGTACGCGACTTTCGCGCCAAAGTCACGTTTCAATGATGCGAAAAGCGCCATTTCTCAGCCAATGAAGGTGAACGCAGAGTGTGGGCAGCGTGATGACATAGATCCTGGTCCCCACCATCTTAGAGAAGGGCATTGCAGTGATTGGCTTGCTGTCTGCGGCGTCACAGGGGCTATAAAGGGGCGTTCCCGCCGACCGCCATCTTACTGCTGCTGATCTGAGCTTAGGGAGAGGTTGCTGCCGCTTCGTCAGAAGCAGGGAGAGCGTTAGGCAGGGTCCACTAACCACCAAACCGCTTGTGCTGTAGCGATTTCCACTGTCCAACACCACCTTCGGTGTGCAGGAACAGTGGAAGCTATTTTTTTTTTTTTTCCTCAGCGCTGTAGCTCATTGGGCTGCCCTAGAAGGCTCCGTGATAGCTGTATTGCTGTGTGTACGCCACTGTGGAAACCAACTGCTTTTTTCAAAGCACATATCCTCTTGTTCCTTTCTGCACAGCTATCTTTTTTGTTTGTCCACACTTTTTATTTAATTTGTGCATCAGTCCACTCCTATTGCTGCCTGCCATACCTGGCTTAGATTACTGCAGGGAGATAGTAATTGTAGGACAGTCCCTGTTTTTTTTTTTTTTTTTGTGGGAGATTAAGATTGGCATTTCTGCTACAGTGCCATCCCTGTGTGTGCCATCTCTCACTGAGTGGGCCATAGAAAGCCTATTTATTTTTTCCGTGATTTGTGTTCTAAATTCTACCTCAACACAAAAACACTACATCAATCAGTGGTAGAAAAATATTGGCCTCAGTCAGGGCTTGTGTGCCACTGCTGTGTGTGCTATCTCTTATTCAGTGGGCTATAGAAAGCCTATTTATTTATTTATTTTTTTTCTTATTATTTGGTTTCTAAAGTCTCCCTGAAAAAAAAATAAATAAATAAAAAAACAGTGGGAGAGTAATATTGCCCTTTCAGCTTGTGTGCCAGTCTTGACTCCTGGGTGTGCCACCTCTCTCTCTAATTGTGGGCCATAGAAAGCCTTTTTTTTTTCTTTTTTTTTTAAATATTATTGGGTTTCTAAAGTCTCCCTTAAAAAACAAAAAATACATAAAAAAAACAGTGGGAGAGTAATATTGCCCTTTCAGCTTGTGTGCCAGTCTTGACTCCTGGGTGTGCCACCTCTCTCTCTCATTCAGTGGGCCATAGAAAGGCTATTTATTTTTTTGGTTTTTTTAATATTATTTGGTTTCTAAAGTCTCCCTGAAAATAATTAAAAAAAAACTTAAAAAAACAGTGGGAGAGTAATATTGCCCTTTCAGCTTGTGTGCCAGTCTTGACTCCTGGGTGTGCCACCTCTCTCTCTCATTCAGTGGGCCATAGAAAGGCTATTTATTTTTTTGGTTTTTTTAATATTATTTGGTTTCTAAAGTCTCCCTGAAAATAAAAAAAAAAAAACTTAAAAAAACAGTGGGAGAGTAATATTGCCCTTTCAGCTTGTGTGCCAGTCTTGACTCCTGGGTGTGCCACCTCTCTCTCTCTAATTGTGGGCCATAGAAAGCCTTTTTTTTGTTGTTTTTTTTTTTGTTTTTTTTTTAATATTATTTGGTTTCTAAAGTCTCCCTGAGAAAAAAAAAAAAATAAATTAGGTGGGAGATTAATATTGACATTAGTGCTTGAGTGACAGTCCTGCGAGTGTGTCATCTCTGTGATTTTGTGCCACAGAAAACAGAGTGTGTAACATTGTGCCTGATTTTCCTTGTGGTCTCACCAACCTGTTAAGGGATATTGAAATCATACTGAAGTTATAGCTCACCGTGTAAGTTGTTTGACAGCAACAAACAAAGTTACTTTGGTTAAGATTTTAAAACAATGAGGAAGTCTGGTGCAAGAGGTCGTCGTGGGCGTTCATTGTCAGCTGGTAATGATGGTAGTGGTAGTGGAGCATCAGGTGGTCGTGGGGATAAAAATATTCCACCTAAGTCTGGAGCTGTGGAGCCAGTTTCGTCGTCAGGCTACACAAGGCCTCGAACGCTCTCTTTTCTGGGAGTAGGAAAACCGCTTTTAAAGGCGGAGCAGCAACAGCAAGTTTTGGCTTACATTGCAGACTCAGCCTCTAGCTCTTTTGCCTCCTCTTCCGAAACTGGTAAATGTAAAAGCAGCGCGTCGCTTGTGGATGTTCACGGTCAGGGACAAGTCGCTTCCTTGTCCTCCTCAGCAAAAACTACAACAAGAGAGAAGGATGCAGCAGGCGACACAACGGGTCACTCCATGGAGCTCTTTACACATACCGTCCCTGGCTTAGAAAGTGAAACATTTAACAGGCCATGCCCATTACAAGTATATTCTGACATGGAGTGCACTGATGCACAGCCACAGCCAGAGTACTATGCTGCTCCTTTGACTCAGACCACCACATTGCCCTCTCAGGGTACAGATCCACAATCAGACCCTGATGAGACTATGTTGCCCCGCCACGAACGCTATACCACCGACCGACACAGTGACACAGACGAAGTTGCACACGAGCTCGAAGAGGAGGTAATAGATGACCCAGTTATTGACCCCGATTGGCAGCCATTGGGGGAACAGGGTGCAGGCGGCAGTAGTTCAGAAGCGGAGGTGGAGGAGGGGCCGCAGCAGGCATCAACATCGCAACAGGTTCCATCTGCCGGGCCCGTATCTGGCCCAAAACGCGTGTCAAAGCCAAAACCTGTTGGAGGACAGCGTGGCCATCCGGTTAAAGCTCAGTCTGCAATCCCTGAAAAGGGATCCGATGCTAGGAAGAGTGCAGTCTGGCATTTTTTTAAACAACATCCAACTGATCAGCGCAAAGTCATCTGTCAAAAATGTTCAACTAGCTTAAGCAGAGGTCAGAATCTGAAAAGTCTAAATACTAGTTGCATGCATAGACACTTAACCACCATGCATTTGCAAGCCTGGACTAACTACCAAACGTCCCTTAAGGTTGTAGCACCCTCGGCCAATGAAGCTAGTCAGCAACGCAACATCCCTTCCGTCACTGTAAGGCCACCATTTTCCGCACCACCGGCAGTATCTGTGCAGGTTTCTTTGCCAGCCAAAAGCAGTCAGGGTCAGGGAACCACCAGTTTTGTAGGAGGAAATATTGCATCTAGGGCACCGGCGGAAACAATACCGTCTCCAACCGTCTCTCAGTCTGCCATGTACACCGGCACACCCGAAAGTTCCACGATCTCCAGCTCTCCAGTCCAGCTCACCCTACATGAGACTCTGGTTAGAAAAAGGAAGTACTTATCCTCGCATCCGCGTACACAGGGTTTTAACGCCCACATAGCTAGACTAATCTCGTTAGAGATGATGCCCTACCGGTTAGTTGAAAGCGAAGCTTTCAAAGCCCTGATGGAGTACGCTGAACCACGATACGAGCTACCCAGTCGACACTTTTTTTCCAGAAAAGCCATCCCAGCCCTGCACCAGCATGTTAAACAGCGCATCGTCCATGCACTCAGGCAATCTGTGAGTACAAAGGTGCACCTGACTACAGATGCATGGACCAGTAGGCATGGCCAGGGACGTTATGTGTCCATCACGGCACACTGGGTGAATGTGGTGGATGCAGGGTCCACAGGCGACATCAATTTAGGGACAGTTGTGCCTAGCCCACGGTCTAGGAAACAGTTGGCTGTAGGTGTTCGCACCCCCTCCTCCTCCTCCTCCTCGTCCTCCTGCAGAAGCTACAGCTCTTCCACAGAACGCAGTCTGCCAACCACTCCATCGGCAGATGACACTGTTGCACACCAGTTGTCCCATTATGGGCCAGCTACTGCCAAGCGTCAGCAGGCTGTATTGGCTATGAAGTGTTTGGGCGACAACAGACACACCGCGGAAGTTCTGTCCGAGTTCTTGCAACAAGAAACGCAGTCGTGGCTGGGCACAGTAGATCTTGAGGCAGGCAAGGTAGTGAGTGATAACGGAAGGAATTTCATGGCTGCCATCTCCCTTTCCCAACTGAAACACATTCCTTGCCTGGCTCACACCTTAAACCTGGTGGTGCAGTGCTTATTGAAAACTTATCCTGGGTTCTCCGACCTGCTCCTCAAAGTGCGTGCACTTTGCTCACATATCCGACGTTCGCCTGTACACGCCAGCCGTATGCAGACCTATCAGCGGTCTTTGAACCTTCCCCAGCATCGCCTCATCATAGACGTTGCAACAAGGTGGAACTCAACACTGCACATGCTTCAGAGACTGTGCGAACAGAGGCGTGCTGTTATTTATTTGTGGGAGGATACACGGGCAGGCAGTAGGATGGCAGACATGGAGTTGTCAGGTGTGCAGTGGTCTAAGATACAAGACATGTGTCAAGTCCTTCAGTGTTTTGAGGAATGCACACGGCTGGTTAGTGCAGACAACGCCGTAATAAGCATGAGCATCCCCCTAATGCGTCTGCTGATGCAAAGTTTGACGCACATAAAGGAGCAGGCGTCTGCACCAGAGGAAGAGGAAAGCCTTGATGACAGTCAGCCATTGTCTGGTCAGGGCAGTGTACAGGACGAGGTAGCGGGCGAAGAGGAGGTGGAGGACGAGGAGGATGATGGGGATGAGTATATTTTTAATGCAGAACCTTTCCCGGGGGCACAGGAAATTGGTTGCGTGTCACGGCCGGGTTCTGGTTTTTTGAGGGACACAAGTGACGTAGATTTGCCTGCAACTGCCCCTCAACCAATCACAACCGGAGATTTGACAACTGGAACTTTGGCCCACATGGCGGATTATGCCTTACGTATCCTAAAAAGGGACACACGCATTACGAAAATGATGAACGATGACGATTACTGGTTGGCCTGCCTCCTTGATCCACGCTATAAAGGCAAATTGCAAAATATTATGCCACATGAGAACTTGGAACTAATATTAGCAACCAAACAATCAACTCTTGTTGACCGTTTGCTTCAGGCATTCCCAGCACACAGCGCACGTGATCGTTCTCACACGAGCTCCAGGGGGCAGCAGACTAGGAGTGTTAGGGGTGCACACATCAGAAGTGGCGTTGGACAGAGGGGTTTTCTGACCAGGTTGTGGAGTGATTTTGCTATGACCGCAGACAGGACAGGTACTGCTGCATCAATTGAAAGTGACAGGAGACAACATTTGTCCAGTATGGTTACTAACTATTTTTCATCCCTTATCGATGTTCTCCCTCAACCGTCATTCCCATTTGATTACTGGGCCTCCAAATTAGACACCTGGCCAGAATTGGCAGAATATGCATTGCAGGAGCTTGCTTGCCCGGCAGCAAGTGTCCTATCAGAAAGAGTATTCAGTGCTGCAGGTTCAATATTAACCGAAAAAAGGACTCGTCTGGCTACCCAAAATGTTGACGATCTAACATTCATTAAAATGAACCACAACTGGATTTCGAAATCTTTTGCCCCACCTTGCCCGGCCGACACCTAGCTTTCCTATGAAAAGCTCTTGCCTGTGAATTACTTTTCTAATGTCTAATTTGCTGCAGCTGATTGTACAGCATACGACATGTTTACACCTCCCTAAATGGCCAAACTCCCCACACGGGGCCGTGGTATCGCGACTTGGCGCAAGCACCCGTGAGACTGCTGTTTGTCTGAAGAGGTGGGTGTGCTCGCTTTTGGTTGACGGCATTGCTACTGGGTCCCTCATAGTACAATGTAGTGTCTCTGGCGGTGGCGGTGCGCACCCAACGTCAGACACACCGTTGTAACATGAGGGGCCCTGGGGCGGTCCCGCCGGCCTCAAGAGAGTTCCCCCCTACCCCAGCTCAAAATGTGCTCTACCACGTGCAAAATTATGTCGCACAGCTCCACCAATCTTTAGTCTATTCGCTGACATCATTCAATGTCTGGCACTGACAATACAAATTTGTAGACATCTATGATGCAACTTAAAGTAGTCTGTGTCTGTGTCCTATATTGGCACCATTAAATAGTTACTGCCAAATTACTATGTCAGAAACTCAGTAGATGAGCCCACCCCTGTACCTAAGTATGCCACCTTTTTTTTTGTTTTGGTTGTTTTGCGAGACATTAACATCTATTTATATTTTGGGAGTACTGGGACAGACACTCCTTGCACTACTCCTCCACTCACCACCAAGCTGCCTGTGTATCCATGTAACCGCTGTAAAGCTGCCATGAGCCTATTGTTTGTTATTTTAGGCCTTTGATAGCCTGTCTGCGGTCCCTACTTTAAATACTCCTCCACTCATCACCAGCTGCCTGCCCGTGTATCCATGTAACCGCTGTAAAACTGCCATGAGCCTATTGTTTGTTATTTTAGGCCTTTGATAGCCTGTCTGCGGTCCCTACTTTAAATACTCCTCCACTCACCACCAAGCTGCCTGTGTATCCATGTAACCGCTGTAAAGCTGCCATGAGCCTATTGTTTGTTATTTTAGGCCTTTGATAGCCTGTCTGCGGTCCCTACTTTAAATACTCCTCCACTCATCACCAGCTGCCTGCCCGTGTATCCATGTAACCGCTGTAAAACTGCCATGAGCCTATTGTTTGTTATTTTAGGCCTTTGATAGCCTGTCTGCGGTCCCTACTTTAAATACTCCTCCACTCATCACCAGCTGCCTGCCCGTGTATCCATGTAACCGCTGTAAAACTGCCATGAGCCTATTGTTTGTTATTTTAGGCCTTTGATAGCCTGTCTGCGGTCCCTACTTTAAATACTCCTCCACTCACCACCAAGCTGCCTGTGTATCCATGTAACCGCTGTAAAACTGCCATGAGCCTATTGTTTGTTATTTTAGGCCTTTGATAGCCTGTCTGCGGTCCCTACTTTAAATACTCCTCCACTCATCACCAGCTGCCTGTGTATCCATGTAACCGCTGTAAAACTGCCATGAGCCTATTGTTTGTTATTTTAGGCCTTTGATAGCCTGTCTGCGGTCCCTACTTTAAATACTCCTCCACTCATCACCAGCTGCCTGCCCGTGTATCCATGTAACCGCTGTAAAACTGCCATGAGCCTATTGTTTGTTATTTTAGGCCTTTGATAGCCTGTCTGCGGTCCCTACTTTAAATACTCCTCCACTCACCACCAAGCTGCCTGTGTATCCATGTAACCGCTGTAAAGCTGCCATGAGCCTATTGTTTGTTATTTTAGGCCTTTGATAGCCTGTCTGCGGTCCCTACTTTAAATACTCCTCCACTCATCACCAGCTGCCTGCCCGTGTATCCATGTAACCGCTGTAAAACTGCCATGAGCCTATTGTTTGTTATTTTAGGCCTTTGATAGCCTGTCTGCGGTCCCTACTTTAAATACTCCTCCACTCACCACCAAGCTGCCTGTGTATCCATGTAACCGCTGTAAAACTGCCATGAGCCTATTGTTTGTTATTTTAGGCCTTTGATAGCCTGTCTGCGGTCCCTACTTTAAATACTCCTCCACTCATCACCAGCTGCCTGCCCGTGTATCCATGTAACCGCTGTAAAACTGCCATGAGCCTATTGTTTGTTATTTTAGGCCTTTGATAGCCTGTCTGCGGTCCCTACTTTAAATACTCCTCCACTCACCACCAAGCTGCCTGTGTATCCATGTAACCGCTGTAAAGCTGCCATGAGCCTATTGTTTGTTATTTTAGGCCTTTGATAGCCTGTCTGCGGTCCCTACTTTAAATACTCCTCCACTCATCACCAGCTGCCTGCCCGTGTATCCATGTAACCGCTGTAAAACTGCCATGAGCCTATTGTTTGTTATTTTAGGCCTTTGATAGCCTGTCTGCGGTCCCTCCTTCCACTAGGCCTCCACTGACCAGACCACTGCTGCCCGTGTACCCCTGGAACCAATTTTAAAGTGCCTACAGCCAGCCCATTTTATTGTGTTAGGCCTTCGAAGCCTGTCTGCGGTCCCTCCTTCCACTAGGCCTCCACTGACCAGACCACTGCTGCCCGTGTACCCCTGGAACCAATTTTAAAGTGCCTACAGCCAGCCCATTTTATTGTGTTAGGCCTTCGAAGCCTGTCTGCGGTCCCTCCTTCCACTAGGCCTCCACTGACCAGACCACTGCTGCCCGTGTACCCCTGGAACCAATTTTAAAGTGCCTACAGCCAGCCCATTTTATTGTGTTAGGCCTTTGAAGCCTGTCTGCGGTCCCTCCTTCCAATAGGCCTACACTGACAAAGGTACACCTGACAACAGACACATGGACCTGTAGGCATGGCCACGGAAGGTTACGTGTCCTTTGTGGCTCAATGGGTTAATGTATTGGATGCATGGTCCACACAGGGGACAGCCTGCTAAGTCTGTATGCAGTCCCTAATTCAAGTTGTCCTCAACTGAATAAAGCTGAGCTTCTACCTTCTGGCTCTCATTAAGTGTTTTTTAAAAAACAAAATGGTGGTTCCGGCCTACTAACGGTGTCTGCCCCTGCCTGGTGTTGCCCTCAACTGAATAAAGCTGAGCTTCAACCTTCTGGCTCTCATTAAGTGTTTTTTAAAAAACAAAATGGTGGTTCCGGCCTACTAACGGTGTCTGCCTCTGCCTGGTGTTGCCCTCAACTGAATAAAGCTGAGCTTCAACCTTCTGGCTCTCATTAAGTGTTTTTTAAAAAACAAAATGGTGGTTAGGGCCTACTAACGGCTTCTGTCCCTCCCTGGTGTTGCCCTCAACTGAATAAAGCTGAGCTTCTACCTTCCGGCTCTGATTAACTGCTGTTTTTAAACACATTGCTGGTTCCGGCCTACTAACGGTGTCTGCCCCTGCCTGGTGTTGCCCTCAACTGAATAAAGCTGAGCTTCAACCTTCTGGCTCTCATTAAGTGTTTTTTAAAAAACAAAATGGTGGTTCCGGCCTACTAACGGTGTCTGCCCCTGCCTGGTGTTGCCCTCAACTGAATAAAGCTGAGCTTCAACCTTCTGGCTCTCATTAAGTGTTTTTTAAAAAACAAAATGGTGGTTAGGGCCTACTAACGGCTTCTGCCCCTGCCTGGTGTTGCCCTCAACTGAATAAAGCTGAGCTTCAACCTTCTGGCTCTCATTAAGTGTTTTTTAAAAAACAAAATGGTGGTTAGGGCCTACTAACGGCTTCTGTCCCTCCCTGGTGTTGCCCTCAACTGAATAAAGCTGAGCTTCTACCTTCCGGCTCTGATTAACTGCTGTTTTTAAACACATTGCTGGTTCCGGCCTACTAACGGTGTCTGCCCCTGCCTGGTGTTGCCCTCAACTGAATAAAGCTGAGCTTCAACCTTCTGGCTCTCATTAAGTGTTTTTTAAAAAACAAAATGGTGGTTAGGGCCTACTAACGGCTTCTGTCCCTCCCTGGTATTGCCCTCAACTGAATAAAGCTGAGCTTCTACCTTCCGGCTCTGATTAACTGCTGATTTTAAACACATTGCTGGTTCCGGCCTACTAACGGTGTCTGCCCCTGCCTGGTGTTGCCCCCAACTGAATAAAGCTGAGCTTCAACCTTCTGGCTCTCATTAAGTGTTTTTTAAAAAACAAAATGGTGGTTAGGGCCTACTAACGGCTTCTGCCCCTCCCTGGTGTTGCCCTCAACTGAATAAAGCTGAGCTTCTACCTTCCGGCTCTGATTAACTGCTGTTTTTAAACACATTGCTGGTTCCGGCCTACTAACGGTGTCTGCCCCTGCCTGGTGTTGCCCTCAACTGAATAAAGCTGAGCCACAACCTTCTGGCTCTCATTAAGTGTTTTTTAAAAAACAAAATGGTGGTTAGGGCCTACTAACGGCTTCTGTCCCTCCCTGGTGTTGCCCTCAACTGAATAAAGCTGAGCTTCTACCTTCCGGCTCTGATTAACTGCTGTTTTTAAACAAAATGGTGGTTCCGGCCTACTAACGGTGTCTGCCCCTGCCTGGTGTTGCCCTCAACTGAATAAAGCTGAGCTTCAACCTTCTGGCTCTCATTAAGTGTTTTTTAATAAACAAAATGGTGGTTAGGGCCTACTAACGGCTTCTGCCCCTCCCTGGTGTTGCCCTCAACTGAATAAAGCTGAGCTTCTACCTTCCGGCTCTGATTAACTGCTGTTTTTAAACACATTGCTGGTTCCGGCCTACTAACGGTGTCTGCCCCTGCCTGGTGTTGCCCTCAACTGAATAAAGCTGAGCTTCAACCTTCTGGCTCTCATTAAGTGTTTTTTAAAAAACAAAATGGTGGTTAGGGCCTACTAACGGCTTCTGTCCCTCCCTGGTGTTGCCCTCAACTGAATAAAGCTGAGCTTCTACCTTCCGGCTCTGATTAACTGCTGTTTTTAAACACATTGCTGGTTCCGGCCTACTAACGGTGTCTGCCCCTGCCTGGTGTTGCCCTCAACTGAATAAAGCTGAGCTTCAACCTTCTGGCTCTCATTAAGTGTTTTTTAAAAAACAAAATGGTGGTTAGGGCCTACTAACGGTGTCTGCCCCTCCCTGGTGTTGTCCTCAACTGAACAAAGCTGAGCTTCCACATTCTGGCTTTCGGCCTATACTATCAGATATTAAACTGCATTTGGCCTACTAGTGTGGTTAGGCCCTTGAAACAGTGTCTGCTGCTCTTGGGTTTGCTACTCCACTGAACAAAGCAATGCCGCCTGTTTAGTCCTGTTACCAATTTTGATCTGCATTTAGCCTACTTTATTCTTTGGCCCTATATCTGTTTCCTCATCATCCTGCCCATTGCCCAGCCACTGCTAGATGAGTCTGCTGGTACATTGACCTAGACCACTACATTCCCCTTGTACTCTACACAGCCAGAATCTGACCCTGCTGAAAGTAAGGTTCCCCTTCCCGCATATTATACCACCTTACACAGGGACAAAGAGGAAGGTGCAGATGAAAGTGCAGGTTCCTTCATCAGGTGGGGGGGCATACTCGTTGGCGACGTCACTGGCACAGGGCCACTCAGAGTACGCAAAAGTGTCGCTGCTGGTGGGAGGCGCCCCCGCCATGCAAACACACCGCCGTACTTTGAGGGGCCCTGTGCCAGTGCCAATGCGAACGAGTGGGCCCCCCCTGCTTGCTCAGGATCACAGCACTTGCAACGTTGAAATACTTACCTCTCCCTGCTCCACCGCCATGACGTAGTCCATGTTTCCTGGGCCCACTAAAACCTTGAACCAGCCCTACCCCCACAACTTTTGCCAAATGACCCCCAATTTCCAGTGCCCAACTATTATTATAAAGTTAATTAAGATTGACAAGCTTCAGAAAACAAGAATGGATGTTTTTGGCAGTAAAATGTGCACTGTAGGTGTTTTCCTGGCCTCCACTCACTGCCGGCTATGCTTCCCCATTGACTTGCATTGGGTTTCGTGTTTCGGTCGATCCCCGACTTTTAGCGATAATCGGCCGACTTCACTCGACTCGACTCTGGACTAAATCGGGTTTCACAAAACCAGACTCGATCTTAAAAAAATGAAAGTCGCTCAACCCTAGTGCTGAACCTTAGAGTCACCAACTCCTATACAGTCAAGCAAAAAAGGCAGCACACTGCAGCGCTAACACATGCAAAAATGAAACACAGAAATTGAACTGCATTACTGCACTAAAAATATGAAAAATGAGAGCGTTTAGCGCATAAAAAAGGCCAATTTTATTTCTACCTGGTAGCCACTTTACGGCATCTCTCTTATACCAGGTCCTGCGCTATATTTCCTCGCTGAGAATAAACGTCTCCATGTGAATGGGCACCTATGAAAACCTCTCATGAGACTAACATTCTCTTTCTCTGTGGAGGGGTACTGGACCTGATACAATTAAGACACTTGTGACTAGGAAGCGGAGTGCTCGGTCAGAAGGCTAGACAATACATTTGAAAAAACTGACCGTCACATCCAAACATAGATCAAGTGTGAACAGGTGCTGAACCTTAGAGTCACCAACTCCTATACAGTCAAGCAAAAAAGGCAGCACACTGCAGCGCTAACACATGCAAAAATGAAACACAGAAATTGAACTGCATTACTGCACTAAAAATATGAAAAATGAGAGCGTTTAGCGCATAAAAAAGGCCAATTTTATGTGTACCTGGTAGCCACTTTACGGCATCTCTCTTATACCAGGTCCTGCGCTATCCTTCCTCGCTGAGAATAAACGTCTCCATGTGAATGGGCACCTATGAAAACCTCTCATGAGACTAACATTCTCTTTCTCTGTGGAGGGGTACTGGACCTGATGCAATTAAGACACTTGTGACTAGGAGGCGGAGTGCTCGGTCAGAAGGCTAGACAATACATTTGAAAAAACTGACCGTCACATCCAAACATAAATCAAGTGTTAACAGGTGCTGAACCTTAGAGTCACCAACTCCTATACAGTCAAGCAAAAAAGGCAGCACACTGCAGCGCTAACACATGCAAAAATGAAACACAGAAATTGAACTGCATTACTGCACTAAAAATATGAAAAAAGAGCGTTTAGCGCATAAAAAAGGCCAATTTTATGTGTACCTGGTAGCCACTTTACGGCATCTCTCTTATACCAGGTCCTGCGCTATCCTTCCTCGCTGAGAATAAACGTCTCCATGTGAATGGGCACCTATGAAAACCTCTCATGAGACTAACATTCTCTTTCTCTGTGGAGGGGTACTGGACCTGATGCAATTAAGACACTTGTGACTAGGAGGCGGAGTGCTCGGTCAGAAGGCTAGACAATACATTTGAAAAAACTGACCGTCACATCCAAACATAGATCAAGTGTGAACAGGTGCTGAACCTTAGAGTCACCAACTCCTATACAGTCAAGCAAAAAAGGCAGCACACTGCAGCGCTAACACATGCAAAAATGAAACACAGAAATTGAACTGCATTACTGCACTAAAAATATTAAAAATGAGAGCGTTTAGCGCATAAAAAAGGCCAATTTTATGTGTACCTGGTAGCCACTTTACGGCATCTCTCTTATACCAGGTCCTGCGCTATCCTTCCTCGCTGAGAATAAACGTCTCCATGTGAATGGGCACCTATGAAAACCTCTCATGAGACTAACATTCTCTTTCTCTGTGGAGGGGTACTGGACCTGATGCAATTAAGACACTTGTGACTAGGAGGCGGAGTGCTCGGTCAGAAGGCTAGACAATACATTTGAAAAAACTGACCGTCACATCCAAACATAGATCAAGTGTGAACAGGTGCTGAACCTTAGAGTCACCAACTCCTATACAGTCAAGCAAAAAAGGCAGCACACTGCAGCGCTAACACATGCAAAAATGAAACACAGAAATTGAACTGCATTACTGCACTAAAAATATGAAAAATGAGAGCGTTTAGCGCATAAAAAAGGCCAATTTTATGTGTACCTGGTAGCCACTTTACGGCATCTCTCTTATACCAGGTCCTGCGCTATCCTTCCTCGCTGAGAATAAACGTCTCCATGTGAATGGGCACCTATGAAAACCTCTCATGAGACTAACATTCTCTTTCTCTGTGGAGGGGTACTGGACCTGATGCAATTAAGACACTTGTGACTAGGAGGCGGAGTGCTCGGTCAGAAGGCTAGACAATACATTTGAAAAAACTGACCGTCACATCCAAACATAAATCAAGTGTTAACAGGTGCTGAACCTTAGAGTCACCAACTCCTATACAGTCAAGCAAAAAAGGCAGCACACTGCAGCGCTAACACATGCAAAAATGAAACACAGAAATTGAACTGCATTACTGCACTAAAAATATGAAAAATGAGAGCGTTTAGCGCATAAAAAAGGCCAATTTTATGTGTACCTGGTAGCCACTTTACGGCATCTCTCTTATACCAGGTCCTGCGCTATCCTTCCTCGCTGAGAATAAACGTCTCCATGTGAATGGGCACCTATGAAAACCTCTCATGAGACTAACATTCTCTTTCTCTGTGGAGGGGTACTGGACCTGATGCAATTAAGACACTTGTGACTAGGAGGCGGAGTGCTCGGTCAGAAGGCTAGACAATACATTTGAAAAAACTGACCGTCACATCCAAACATAGATCAAGTGTGAACAGGTGCTGAACCTTAGAGTCACCAACTCCTATACAGTCAAGCAAAAAAGGCAGCACACTGCAGCGCTAACACATGCAAAAATGAAACACAGAAATTGAACTGCATTACTGCACTAAAAATATTAAAAATGAGAGCGTTTAGCGCATAAAAAAGGCCAATTTTATGTGTACCTGGTAGCCACTTTACGGCATCTCTTATACCAGGTCCTGCGCTATCCTTCCTCGCTGAGAATAAACGTCTCCATGTGAATGGGCACCTATGAAAACCTCTCATGAGACTAACATTCTCTTTCTCTGTGGAGGGGTACTGGACCTGATGCAATTAAGACACTTGTGACTAGGAGGCGGAGTGCTCGGTCAGAAGGCTAGACAATACATTTGAAAAAACTGACCGTCACATCCAAACATAGATCAAGTGTGAACAGGTGCTGAACCTTAGAGTCACCAACTCCTATACAGTCAAGCAAAAAAGGCAGCACACTGCAGCGCTAACACATGCAAAAATGAAACACAGAAATTGAACTGCATTACTGCACAAAAATATGAAAAATGAGAGCGTTTAGCGCATAAAAAAGGCCAATTTTATGTGTACCTGGTAGCCACTTTACGGCATCTCTCTTATACCAGGTCCTGCGCTATCCTTCCTCGCTGAGAATAAACGTCTCCATGTGAATGGGCACCTATGAAAACCTCTCATGAGACTAACATTCTCTTTCTCTGTGGAGGGGTACTGGACCTGATGCAATTAAGACACTTGTGACTAGGAGGCGGAGTGCTCGGTCAGAAGGCTAGACAATACATTTGAAAAAACTGACCGTCACATCCAAACATAAATCAAGTGTTAACAGGTGCTGAACCTTAGAGTCACCAACTCCTATACAGTCAAGCAAAAAAGGCAGCACACTGCAGCGCTAACACATGCAAAAATGAAACACAGAAATTGAACTGCATTACTGCACTAAAAATATGAAAAATGAGAGCGTTTAGCGCATAAAAAAGGCCAATTTTATGTGTACCTGGTAGCCACTTTACGGCATCTCTCATATACCAGGTCCTGCGCTATATTTCCTCGCTGAGAATAAACGTCTCCATGTGAATGGGCACCTATGAAAACCTCTCATGAGACTAACATTCTCTTTCTCTGTGGAGGGGTACTGGACCTGATGCAATTAAGACACTTGTGACTAGGAGGCGGAGTGCTCGGTCAGAAGGCTAGACAATACATTTGAAAAAACTGACCGTCACATCCAAACATAGATCAAGTGTGAACAGGTGCTGAACCTTAGAGTCACCAACTCCTATACAGTCAAGCAAAAAAGGCAGCACACTGCAGCGCTAACACATGCAAAAATGAAACACAGAAATTGAACTGCATTACTGCACTAAAAATATGAAAAATGAGAGCGTTTAGCGCATAAAAAAGGCCAATTTTATGTGTACCTGGTAGCCACTTTACGGCATCTCTCTTATACCAGGTCCTGCGCTATCCTTCCTCGCTGAGAATAAACGTCTCCATGTGAATGGGCACCTATGAAAACCTCTCATGAGACTAACATTCTCTTTCTCTGTGGAGGGGTACTGGACCTGATGCAATTAAGACACTTGTGACTAGGAGGCGGAGTGCTCGGTCAGAAGGCTAGACAATACATTTGAAAAAACTGACCGTCACATCCAAACATAGATCAAGTGTGAACAGGTGCTGAACCTTAGAGTCACCAACTCCTATACAGTCAAGCAAAAAAGGCAGCACACTGCAGCGCTAACACATGCAAAAATGAAACACAGAAATTGAACTGCATTACTGCACTAAAAATATGAAAAATGAGAGCGTTTAGCGCATAAAAAAGGCCAATTTTATGTGTACCTGGTAGCCACTTTACGGCATCTCTCTTATACCAGGTCCTGCGCTATCCTTCCTCGCTGAGAATAAACGTCTCCATGTGAATGGGCACCTATGAAAACCTCTCATGAGACTAACATTCTCTTTCTCTGTGGAGGGGTACTGGACCTGATGCAATTAAGACACTTGTGACTAGGAGGCGGAGTGCTCGGTCAGAAGGCTAGACAATACATTTGAAAAAACTGACCGTCACATCCAAACATAGATCAAGTGTGAACAGGTGCTGAACCTTAGAGTCACCAACTCCTATACAGTCAAGCAAAAAAGGCAGCACACTGCAGCGCTAACACATGCAAAAATGAAACACAGAAATTGAACTGCATTACTGCACTAAAAATATGAAAAATGAGAGCGTTTAGCGCATAAAAAAGGCCAATTTTATGTGTACCTGGTAGCCACTTTACGGCATCTCTCTTATACCAGGTCCTGCGCTATCCTTCCTCGCTGAGAATAAACGTCTCCATGTGAATGGGCACCTATGAAAACCTCTCATGAGACTAACATTCTCTTTCTCTGTGGAGGGGTACTGGACCTGATGCAATTAAGACACTTGTGACTAGGAGGCGGAGTGCTCGGTCAGAAGGCTAGACAATACATTTGAAAAAACTGACCGTCACATCCAAACATAGATCAAGTGTGAACAGGTGCTGAACTTTAGAGTCACCAACTCCTATACAGTCAAGCAAAAAAGGCAGCACACTGCAGCGCTAACACATGCAAAAATGAAACACAGAAATTTAACTGCATTACTGCACTAAAAATATGAAAAATGAGAGCGTTTAGCGCATAAAAAAGGCCAATTTTATGTGTACCTGGTAGCCACTTTACGGCATCTCTCTTATACCAGGTCCTGCGCTATCCTTCCTCGCTGGGAATAAACGTCTCCATGTGAATGGGCACCTATGAAAACCTCTCATGAGACTAACATTCTCTTTCTCTGTGGAGGGGTACTGGACCTGATGCAATTAAGACACTTGTGACTAGGAGGCGGAGTGCTCGGTCAGAAGGCTAGACAATACATTTGAAAAAACTGACCGTCACATCCAAACATAGATCAAGTGTGAACAGGTGCTGAACCTTAGAGTCACCAACTCCTATACAGTCAAGCAAAAAAGGCAGCACACTGCAGCGCTAACACATGCAAAAATGAAACACAGAAATTGAACTGCATTACTGCACTAAAAATATGAAAAATGAGAGCGTTTAGCGCATAAAAAAGGCCAATTTTATTTCTACCTGGTAGCCACTTTACGGCATCTCTCTTATACCAGGTCCTGCGCTATATTTCCTCGCTGAGAATAAACGTCTCCATGTGAATGGGCACCTATGAAAACCTCTCATGAGACTAACATTCTCTTTCTCTGTGGAGGGGTACTGGACCTGATGCAATTAAGACACTTGTGACTAGGAAGCGGAGTGCTCGGTCAGAAGGCTAGACAATACATTTGAAAAAACTGACCGTCACATCCAAACATAGATCAAGTGTGAACAGGTGCTGAACCTTAGAGTCACCAACTCCTATACAGTCAAGCAAAAAAGGCAGCACACTGCAGCGCTAACACATGCAAAAATGAAACACAGAAATTGAACTGCATTACTGCACTAAAAATATGAAAAATGAGAGCGTTTAGCGCATAAAAAAGGCCAATTTTATGTGTACCTGGTAGCCACTTTACGGCATCTCTCTTATACCAGGTCCTGCGCTATCCTTCCTCGCTGAGAATAAACGTCTCCATGTGAATGGGCACCTATGAAAACCTCTCATGAGACTAACATTCTCTTTCTCTGTGGAGGGGTACTGGACCTGATGCAATTAAGACACTTGTGACTAGGAGGCGGAGTGCTCGGTCAGAAGGCTAGACAATACATTTGAAAAAACTGACCGTCACATCCAAACATAGATCAAGTGTGAACAGGTGCTGAACCTTAGAGTCACCAACTCCTATACAGTCAAGCAAAAAAGGCAGCACACTGCAGCGCTAACACATGCAAAAATGAAACACAGAAATTGAACTGCATTACTGCACTAAAAATATGAAAAATGAGAGCGTTTAGCGCATAAAAAAGGCCAATTTTATGTGTACCTGGTAGCCACTTTACGGCATCTCTCTTATACCAGGTCCTGCGCTATCCTTCCTCGCTGAGAATAAACGTCTCCATGTGAATGGGCACCTATGAAAACCTCTCATGAGACTAACATTCTCTTTCTCTGTGGAGGGGTACTGGACCTGATGCAATTAAGACACTTGTGACTAGGAGGCGGAGTGCTCGGTCAGAAGGCTAGACAATACATTTGAAAAAACTGACCGTCACATCCAAACATAAATCAAGTGTTAACAGGTGCTGAACCTTAGAGTCACCAACTCCTATACAGTCAAGCAAAAAAGGCAGCACACTGCAGCGCTAACACATGCAAAAATGAAACACAGAAATTGAACTGCATTACTGCACTAAAAATATGAAAAATGAGAGCGTTTAGCGCATAAAAAAGGCCAATTTTATGTGTACCTGGTAGCCACTTTACGGCATCTCTCTTATACCAGGTCCTGCGCTATCCTTCCTCGCTGAGAATAAACGTCTCCATGTGAATGGGCACCTATGAAAACCTCTCATGAGACTAACATTCTCTTTCTCTGTGGAGGGGTACTGGACCTGATGCAATTAAGACACTTGTGACTAGGAGGCGGAGTGCTCGGTCAGAAGGCTAGACAATACATTTGAAAAAACTGACCGTCACATCCAAACATAGATCAAGTGTGAACAGGTGCTGAACCTTAGAGTCACCAACTCCTATACAGTCAAGCAAAAAAGGCAGCACACTGCAGCGCTAACACATGCAAAAATGAAACACAGAAATTGAACTGCATTACTGCACTAAAAATATGAAAAATGAGAGCGTTTAGCGCATAAAAAAGGCCAATTTTATGTGTACCTGGTAGCCACTTTACGGCATCTCTCTTATACCAGGTCCTGCGCTATCCTTCCTCGCTGAGAATAAACGTCTCCATGTGAATGGGCACCTATGAAAACCTCTCATGAGACTAACATTCTCTTTCTCTGTGGAGGGGTACTGGACCTGATGCAATTAAGACACTTGTGACTAGGAGGCGGAGTGCTCGGTCAGAAGGCTAGACAATACATTTGAAAAAACTGACCGTCACATCCAAACATAGATCAAGTGTGAACAGGTGCTGAACCTTAGAGTCACCAACTCCTATACAGTCAAGCAAAAAAGGCAGCACACTGCAGCGCTAACACATGCAAAAATGAAACACAGAAATTGAACTGCATTACTGCACTAAAAATATGAAAAATGAGAGCGTTTAGCGCATAAAAAAGGCCAATTTTATGTGTACCTGGTAGCCACTTTACGGCATCTCTCTTATACCAGGTCCTGCGCTATCCTTCCTCGCTGAGAATAAACGTCTCCATGTGAATGGGCACCTATGAAAACCTCTCATGAGACTAACATTCTCTTTCTCTGTGGAGGGGTACTGGACCTGATGCAATTAAGACACTTGTGACTAGGAGGCGGAGTGCTCGGTCAGAAGGCTAGACAATACATTTGAAAAAACTGACCGTCACATCCAAACATAGATCAAGTGTGAACAGGTGCTGAACCTTAGAGTCACCAACTCCTATACAGTCAAGCAAAAAAGGCAGCACACTGCAGCGCTAACACATGCAAAAATGAAACACAGAAATTGAACTGCATTACTGCACTAAAAATATGAAAAATGAGAGCGTTTAGCGCATAAAAAAGGCCAATTTTATGTGTACCTGGTAGCCACTTTACGGCATCTCTCTTATACCAGGTCCTGCGCTATCCTTCCTCGCTGAGAATAAACGTCTCCATGTGAATGGGCACCTATGAAAACCTCTCATGAGACTAACATTCTCTTTCTCTGTGGAGGGGTACTGGACCTGATGCAATTAAGACACTTGTGACTAGGAGGCGGAGTGCTCGGTCAGAAGGCTAGACAATACATTTGAAAAAACTGACCGTCACATCCAAACATAGATCAAGTGTGAACAGGTGCTGAACTTTAGAGTCACCAACTCCTATACAGTCAAGCAAAAAAGGCAGCACACTGCAGCGCTAACACATGCAAAAATGAAACACAGAAATTTAACTGCATTACTGCACTAAAAATATGAAAAATGAGAGCGTTTAGCGCATAAAAAAGGCCAATTTTATGTGTACCTGGTAGCCACTTTACGGCATCTCTCTTATACCAGGTCCTGCGCTATCCTTCCTCGCTGGGAATAAACGTCTCCATGTGAATGGGCACCTATGAAAACCTCTCATGAGACTAACATTCTCTTTCTCTGTGGAGGGGTACTGGACCTGATGCAATTAAGACACTTGTGACTAGGAGGCGGAGTGCTCGGTCAGAAGGCTAGACAATACATTTGAAAAAACTGACCGTCACATCCAAACATAGATCAAGTGTGAACAGGTGCTGAACCTTAGAGTCACCAACTCCTATACAGTCAAGCAAAAAAGGCAGCACACTGCAGCGCTAACACATGCAAAAATGAAACACAGAAATTGAACTGCATTACTGCACTAAAAATATGAAAAATGAGAGCGTTTAGCGCATAAAAAAGGCCAATTTTATGTGTACCTGGTAGCCACTTTACGGCATCTCTCTTATACCAGGTCCTGCGCTATATTTCCTCGCTGAGAATAAACGTCTCCATGTGAATGGGCACCTATGAAAACCTCTCATGAGACTAACATTCTCTTTCTCTGTGGAGGGGTACTGGACCTGATGCAATTAAGACACTTGTGACTAGGAGGCGGAGTGCTCGGTCAGAAGGCTAGACAATACATTTGAAAAAACTGACCGTCACATCCAAACATAGATCAAGTGTGAACAGGTGCTGAACCTTAGAGTCACCAACTCCTATACAGTCAAGCAAAAAAGGCAGCACACTGCAGCGCTAACACATGCAAAAATGAAACACAGAAATTGAACTGCATTACTGCACTAAAAATATGAAAAATGAGAGCGTTTAGCGCATAATAAAGGCCAATTTTATGTGTACCTGGTAGCCACTTTACGGCATCTCTCTTATACCAGGTCCTGCGCTATCCTTCCTCGCTGAGAATAAACGTCTCCATGTGAATGGGCACCTATGAAAACCTCTCATGAGACTAACATTCTCTTTCTCTGTGGAGGGGTACTGGACCTGATGCAATTAAGACACTTGTGACTAGGAGGCGGAGTGCTCGGTCAGAAGGCTAGACAATACATTTGAAAAAACTGACCGTCACATCCAAACATAGATCAAGTGTGAACAGGTGCTGAACCTTAGAGTCACCAACTCCTATACAGTCAAGCAAAAAAGGCAGCACACTGCAGCGCTAACACATGCAAAAATGAAACACAGAAATTGAACTGCATTACTGCACTAAAAATATGAAAAATGAGAGCGTTTAGCGCATAAAAAAGGCCAATTTTATTTCTACCTGGTAGCCACTTTACGGCATCTCTCTTATACCAGGTCCTGCGCTATATTTCCTCGCTGAGAATAAACGTCTCCATGTGAATGGGCACCTATGAAAACCTCTCATGAGACTAACATTCTCTTTCTCTGTGGAGGGGTACTGGACCTGATGCAATTAAGACACTTGTGACTAGGAGGCGGAGTGCTCGGTCAGAAGGCTAGACAATACATTTGAAAAAACTGACCGTCACATCCAAACATAGATCAAGTGTGAACAGGTGCTGAACCTTAGAGTCACCAACTCCTATACAGTCAAGCAAAAAAGGCAGCACACTGCAGCGCTAACACATGCAAAAATGAAACACAGAAATTGAACTGCATTACTGCACTAAAAATATGAAAAATGAGAGCGTTTAGCGCATAAAAAAGGCCAATTTTATGTGTACCTGGTAGCCACTTTACGGCATCTCTCTTATACCAGGTCCTGCGCTATCCTTCCTCGCTGAGAATAAACGTCTCCATGTGAATGGGCACCTATGAAAACCTCTCATGAGACTAACATTCTCTTTCTCTGTGGAGGGGTACTGGACCTGATGCAATTAAGACACTTGTGACTAGGAGGCGGAGTGCTCGGTCAGAAGGCTAGACAATACATTTGAAAAAACTGACCGTCACATCCAAACATAGATCAAGTGTGAACAGGTGCTGAACCTTAGAGTCACCAACTCCTATACAGTCAAGCAAAAAAGGCAGCACACTGCAGCGCTAACACATGCAAAAATGAAACACAGAAATTGAACTGCATTACTGCACTAAAAATATGAAAAATGAGAGCGTTTAGCGCATAAAAAAGGCCAATTTTATGTGTACCTGGTAGCCACTTTACGGCATCTCTCTTATACCAGGTCCTGCGCTATCCTTCCTCGCTGAGAATAAACGTCTCCATGTGAATGGGCACCTATGAAAACCTCTCATGAGACTAACATTCTCTTTCTCTGTGGAGGGGTACTGGACCTGATGCAATTAAGACACTTGTGACTAGGAGGCGGAGTGCTCGGTCAGAAGGCTAGACAATACATTTGAAAAAACTGACCGTCACATCCAAACATAAATCAAGTGTTAACAGGTGCTGAACCTTAGAGTCACCAACTCCTATACAGTCAAGCAAAAAAGGCAGCACACTGCAGCGCTAACACATGCAAAAATGAAACACAGAAATTGAACTGCATTACTGCACTAAAAATATGAAAAATGAGAGCGTTTAGCGCATAATAAAGGCCAATTTTATGTGTACCTGGTAGCCACTTTACGGCATCTCTCTTATACCAGGTCCTGCGCTATCCTTCCTCGCTGAGAATAAACGTCTCCATGTGAATGGGCACCTATGAAAACCTCTCATGAGACTAACATTCTCTTTCTCTGTGGAGGGGTACTGGACCTGATGCAATTAAGACACTTGTGACTAGGAGGCGGAGTGCTCGGTCAGAAAGCTAGACAATACATTTGAAAAAACTGACCGTCACATCCAAACATAGATCAAGTGTGAACAGGTGCTGAACCTTAGAGTCACCAACTCCTATACAGTCAAGCAAAAAAGGCAGCACACTGCAGCGCTAACACATGCAAAAATGAAACACAGAAATTGAACTGCATTACTGCACAAAAATATGAAAAATGAGAGCGTTTAGCGCATAAAAAAGGCCAATTTTATGTGTACCTGGTAGCCACTTTACGGCATCTCTCTTATACCAGGTCCTGCGCTATCCTTCCTCGCTGAGAATAAACGTCTCCATGTGAATGGGCACCTATGAAAACCTCTCATGAGACTAACATTCTCTTTCTCTGTGGAGGGGTACTGGACCTGATGCAATTAAGACACTTGTGACTAGGAGGCGGAGTGCTCGGTCAGAAGGCTAGACAATACATTTGAAAAAACTGACCGTCACATCCAAACATAGATCAAGTGTGAACAGGTGCTGAACCTTAGAGTCACCAACTCCTATACAGTCAAGCAAAAAAGGCAGCACACTGCAGCGCTAACACATGTAAAAATGAAACACAGAAATTGAACTGCATTACTGCACTAAAAATATGAAAAATGAGAGCGTTTAGCGCATAAAAAAGGCCAATTTTATGTGTACCTGGTAGCCACTTTACGGCATCTCTCTTATACTAGGTCCTGCACTATCCTTCCTCGCTGAGAATAAACGTCTCCATGTGAATGGGCACCTATGAAAACCTCTCATGAGACTAACATTCTCTTTCTCTGTGGAGGGGTACTGGACCTGATGCAATTAAGACACTTGTGACTAGGAGGCGGAGTGCTGGGTCAGAAGGCTAGACAATACATTTGAAAAAACTGACCGTCACATCCAAACATAAATCAAGTGTTAACAGGTGCTGAACCTTAGAGTCACCAACTCCTATACAGTCAAGCAAAAAAGGCAGCACACTGCAGCGCTAACACATGCAAAAATGAAACACAGAAATTGAACTGCATTACTGCACTAAAAATATGAAAAATGAGAGCGTTTAGCGCATAATAAAGGCCAATTTTATGTGTACCTGGTAGCCACTTTACGGCATCTCTCTTATACCAGGTCCTGCGCTATCCTTCCTCGCTGAGAATAAACGTCTCCATGTGAATGGGCACCTATGAAAACCTCTCATGAGACTAACATTCTCTTTCTCTGTGGAGGGGTACTGGACCTGATGCAATTAAGACACTTGTGACTAGGAGGCGGAGTGCTCGGTCAGAAAGCTAGACAATACATTTGAAAAAACTGACCGTCACATCCAAACATAGATCAAGTGTGAACAGGTGCTGAACCTTAGAGTCACCAACTCCTATACAGTCAAGCAAAAAAGGCAGCACACTGCAGCGCTAACACATGCAAAAATGAAACACAGAAATTGAACTGCATTACTGCACAAAAATATGAAAAATGAGAGCGTTTAGCGCATAAAAAAGGCCAATTTTATGTGTACCTGGTAGCCACTTTACGGCATCTCTCTTATACCAGGTCCTGCGCTATCCTTCCTCGCTGAGAATAAACGTCTCCATGTGAATGGGCACCTATGAAAACCTCTCATGAGACTAACATTCTCTTTCTCTGTGGAGGGGTACTGGACCTGATGCAATTAAGACACTTGTGACTAGGAGGCGGAGTGCTCGGTCAGAAGGCTAGACAATACATTTGAAAAAACTGACCGTCACATCCAAACATAGATCAAGTGTGAACAGGTGCTGAACCTTAGAGTCACCAACTCCTATACAGTCAAGCAAAAAAGGCAGCACACTGCAGCGCTAACACATGCAAAAATGAAACACAGAAATTGAACTGCATTACTGCACTAAAAATATGAAAAATGAGAGCGTTTAGCGCATAAAAAAGGCCAATTTTATGTGTACCTGGTAGCCACTTTACGGCATCTCTCTTATACTAGGTCCTGCGCTATCCTTCCTCGCTGAGAATAAACGTCTCCATGTGAATGGGCACCTATGAAAACCTCTCATGAGACTAACATTCTCTTTCTCTGTGGAGGGGTACTGGACCTGATGCAATTAAGACACTTGTGACTAGGAGGCGGAGTGCTGGGTCAGAAGGCTAGACAATACATTTGAAAAAACTGACCGTCACATCCAAACATAAATCAAGTGTTAACAGGTGCTGAACCTTAGAGTCACCAACTCCTATACAGTCAAGCAAAAAAGGCAGCACACTGCAGCGCTAACACATGCAAAAATGAAACACAGAAATTGAACTGCATTACTGCACTAAAAATATGAAAAATGAGAGCGTTTAGCGCATAAAAAAGGCCAATTTTATGTGTACCTGGTAGCCACTTTACGGCATCTCTCTTATACTAGGTCCTGCGCTATCCTTCCTCGCTGAGAATAAACGTCTCCATGTGAATGGGCACCTATGAAAACCTCTCATGAGACTAACATTCTCTTTCTCTGTGGAGGGGTACTGGACCTGATGCAATTAAGACACTTGTGACTAGGAGGCGGAGTGCTCGGTCAGAAGGCTAGACAATACATTTGAAAAAACTGACCGTCACATCCAAACATAGATCAAGTGTGAACAGGTGCTGAACCTTAGAGTCACCAACTCCTATACAGTCAAGCAAAAAAGGCAGCACACTGCAGCGCTAACACATGCAAAAATGAAACACAGAAATTGAACTGCATTACTGCACTAAAAATATGAAAAATGAGAGCGTTTAGCGCATAAAAAAGGCCAATTTTATGTGTACCTGGTAGCCACTTTACGGCATCTCTCTTATACCAGGTCCTGCGCTATCCTTCCTCGCTGAGAATAAACGTCTCCATGTGAATGGGCACCTATGAAAACCTCTCATGAGACTAACATTCTCTTTCTCTGTGGAGGGGTACTGGACCTGATGCAATTAAGACACTTGTGACTAGGAGGCGGAGTGCTCGGTCAGAAGGCTAGACAATACATTTGAAAAAACTGACCGTCACATCCAAACATAAATCAAGTGTTAACAGGTGCTGAACCTTAGAGTCACCAACTCCTATACAGTCAAGCAAAAAAGGCAGCACACTGCAGCGCTAACACATGCAAAAATGAAACACAGAAATTGAACTGCATTACTGCACTAAAAATATGAAAAATGAGAGCGTTTAGCGCATAAAAAAGGCCAATTTTATGTGTACCTGGTAGCCACTTTACGGCATCTCTCTTATACCAGGTCCTGCGCTATCCTTCCTCGCTGAGAATAAACGTCTCCATGTGAATGGGCACCTATGAAAACCTCTCATGAGACTAACATTCTCTTTCTCTGTGGAGGGGTACTGGACCTGATGCAATTAAGACACTTGTGACTAGGAGGCGGAGTGCTCGGTCAGAAGGCTAGACAATACATTTGAAAAAACTGACCGTCACATCCAAACATAGATCAAGTGTGAACAGGTGCTGAACTTTAGAGTCACCAACTCCTATACAGTCAAGCAAAAAAGGCAGCACACTGCAGCGCTAACACATGCAAAAATGAAACACAGAAATTGAACTGCATTACTGCACTAAAAATATGAAAAATGAGAGCGTTTAGCGCATAAAAAAGGCCAATTTTATGTGTACCTGGTAGCCACTTTACGGCATCTCTCTTATACCAGGTCCTGCGCTATCCTTCCTCGCTGAGAATAAACGTCTCCATGTGAATGGGCACCTATGAAAACCTCTCATGAGACTAACATTCTCTTTCTCTGTGGAGGGGTACTGGACCTGATGCAATTAAGACACTTGTGACTAGGAGGCGGAGTGCTCGGTCAGAAGGCTAGACAATACATTTGAAAAAACTGACCGTCACATCCAAACATAGATCAAGTGTGAACAGGTGCTGAACTTTAGAGTCACCAACTCCTATACAGTCAAGCAAAAAAGGCAGCACACTGCAGCGCTAACACATGCAAAAATGAAACACAGAAATTGAACTGCATTACTGCACTAAAAATATGAAAAATGAGAGCGTTTAGCGCATAAAAAAGGCCAATTTTATGTGTACCTGGTAGCCACTTTACGGCATCTCTCTTATACCAGGTCCTGCGCTATCCTTCCTCGCTGAGAATAAACGTCTCCATGTGAATGGGCACCTATGAAAACCTCTCATGAGACTAACATTCTCTTTCTCTGTGGAGGGGTACTGGACCTGATGCAATTAAGACACTTGTGACTAGGAGGCGGAGTGCTCGGTCAGAAGGCTAGACAATACATTTGAAAAAACTGACCGTCACATCCAAACATAGATCAAGTGTGAACAGGTGCTGAACCTTAGAGTCACCAACTCCTATACAGTCAAGCAAAAAAGGCAGCACACTGCAGCGCTAACACATGCAAAAATGAAACACAGAAATTGAACTGCATTACTGCACTAAAAATATGAAAAATGAGAGCGTTTAGCGCATAAAAAAGGCCAATTTTATTTCTACCTGGTAGCCACTTTACGGCATCTCTCTTATACCAGGTCCTGCGCTAAATTTCCTCGCTGAGAATAAACGTCTCCATGTGAATGGGCACCTATGAAAACCTCTCATGAGACTAACATTCTCTTTCTCTGTGGAGGGGTACTGGACCTGATGCAATTAAGACACTTGTGACTAGGAGGCGGAGTGCTCGGTCAGAAGGCTAGACAATACATTTGAAAAAACTGACCGTCACATCCAAACACAGATCAAGTGTGAACAGGTGCTGAACCTTAGAGTCACCAACTCCTATACAGTCAAGCAAAAAAGGCAGCACACTGCAGCGCTAACACATGCAAAAATGAAACACAGAAATTGAACTGCATTACTGCACTAAAAATATGAAAAATGAGAGCGTTTAGCGCATAAAAAAGGCCAATTTTATGTGTACCTGGTAGCCACTTTACGGCATCTCTCTTATACCAGGTCCTGCGCTATCCTTCCTCGCTGAGAATAAACGTCTCCATGTGAATGGGCACCTATGAAAACCTCTCATGAGACTAACATTCTCTTTCTCTGTGGAGGGGTACTGGACCTGATGCAATTAAGACACTTGTGACTAGGAGGCGGAGTGCTCGGTCAGAAGGCTAGACAATACATTTGAAAAAACTGACCGTCACATCCAAACATAGATCAAGTGTGAACAGGTGCTGAACCTTAGAGTCACCAACTCCTATACAGTCAAGCAAAAAAGGCAGCACACTGCAGCGCTAACACATGCAAAAATGAAACACAGAAATTGAACTGCATTACTGCACTAAAAATATGAAAAATGAGAGCGTTTAGCGCATAAAAAAGGCCAATTTTATGTGTACCTGGTAGCCACTTTACGGCATCTCTCTTATACCAGGTCCTGCGCTATCCTTCCTCGCTGAGAATAAACGTCTCCATGTGAATGGGCACCTATGAAAACCTCTCATGAGACTAACATTCTCTTTCTCTGTGGAGGGGTACTGGACCTGATGCAATTAAGACACTTGTGACTAGGAGGCGGAGTGCTCGGTCAGAAGGCTAGACAATACATTTGAAAAAACTGACCGTCACATCCAAACATAGATCAAGTGTGAACAGGTGCTGAACCTTAGAGTCACCAACTCCTATACAGTCAAGCAAAAAAGGCAGCACACTGCAGCGCTAACACATGCAAAAATGAAACACAGAAATTGAACTGCATTACTGCACTAAAAATATGAAAAATGAGAGCGTTTAGCGCATAAAAAAGGCCAATTTTATTTCTACCTGGTAGCCACTTTACGGCATCTCTCTTATACCAGGTCCTGCGCTAAATTTCCTCGCTGAGAATAAACGTCTCCATGTGAATGGGCACCTATGAAAACCTCTCATGAGACTAACATTCTCTTTCTCTGTGGAGGGGTACTGGACCTGATGCAATTAAGACACTTGTGACTAGGAGGCGGAGTGCTCGGTCAGAAGGCTAGACAATACATTTGAAAAAACTGACCGTCACATCCAAACACAGATCAAGTGTGAACAGGTGCTGAACCTTAGAGTCACCAACTCCTATACAGTCAAGCAAAAAAGGCAGCACACTGCAGCGCTAACACATGCAAAAATGAAACACAGAAATTGAACTGCATTACTGCACTAAAAATATGAAAAATGAGAGCGTTTAGCGCATAAAAAAGGCCAATTTTATGTGTACCTGGTAGCCACTTTACGGCATCTCTCTTATACCAGGTCCTGCGCTATCCTTCCTCGCTGAGAATAAACGTCTCCATGTGAATGGGCACCTATGAAAACCTCTCATGAGACTAACATTCTCTTTCTCTGTGGAGGGGTACTGGACCTGATGCAATTAAGACACTTGTGACTAGGAGGCGGAGTGCTCGGTCAGAAGGCTAGACAATACATTTGAAAAAACTGACCGTCACATCCAAACATAGATCAAGTGTGAACAGGTGCTGAACCTTAGAGTCACCAACTCCTATACAGTCAAGCAAAAAAGGCAGCACACTGCAGCGCTAACACATGCAAAAATGAAACACAGAAATTGAACTGCATTACTGCACTAAAAATATGAAAAATGAGAGCGTTTAGCGCATAAAAAAGGCCAATTTTATGTGTACCTGGTAGCCACTTTACGGCATCTCTCTTATACCAGGTCCTGCGCTATCCTTCCTCGCTGAGAATAAACGTCTCCATGTGAATGGGCACCTATGAAAACCTCTCATGAGACTAACATTCTCTTTCTCTGTGGAGGGGTACTGGACCTGATGCAATTAAGACTTGTGACTAGGAGGCGGAGTGCTCGGTCAGAAGGCTAGACAATACATTTGAAAAAACTGACCGTCACATCCAAACATAAATCAAGTGTTAACAGGTGCTGAACCTTAGAGTCACCAACTCCTATACAGTCAAGCAAAAAAGGCAGCACACTGCAGCGCTAACACATGCAAAAATGAAACACAGAAATTGAACTGCATTACTGCACTAAAAATATGAAAAATGAGAGCGTTTAGCGCATAATAAAGGCCAATTTTATGTGTACCTGGTAGCCACTTTACGGCATCTCTCTTATACCAGGTCCTGCGCTATCCTTCCTCGCTGAGAATAAACGTCTCCATGTGAATGGGCACCTATGAAAACCTCTCATGAGACTAACATTCTCTTTCTCTGTGGAGGGGTACTGGACCTGATGCAATTAAGACACTTGTGACTAGGAGGCGGAGTGCTCGGTCAGAAGGCTAGACAATACATTTGAAAAAACTGACCGTCACATCCAAACATAGATCAAGTGTGAACAGGTGCTGAACCTTAGAGTCACCAACTCCTATACAGTCAAGCAAAAAAGGCAGCACACTGCAGCGCTAACACATGCAAAAATGAAACACAGAAATTGAACTGCATTACTGCACTAAAAATATGAAAAATGAGAGCGTTTAGCGCATAAAAAAGGCCAATTTTATGTGTACCTGGTAGCCACTTTACGGCATCTCTCTTATACCAGGTCCTGCGCTATCCTTCCTCACTGAGAATAAACGTCTCCATGTGAATGGGCACCTATGAAAACCTCTCATGAGACTAACATTCTCTTTCTCTGTGGAGGGGTACTGGACCTGATGCAATTAAGACACTTGTGACTAGGAGGCGGAGTGCTCGGTCAGAAAGCTAGACAATACATTTGAAAAAACTGACCGTCACATCCAAACATAGATCAAGTGTGAACAGGTGCTGAACCTTAGAGTCACCAACTCCTATACAGTCAAGCAAAAAAGGCAGCACACTGCAGCGCTAACACATGCAAAAATGAAACACAGAAATTGAACTGCATTACTGCACAAAAATATGAAAAATGAGAGCGTTTAGCGCATAAAAAAGGCCAATTTTATGTGTACCTGGTAGCCACTTTACGGCATCTCTCTTATACCAGGTCCTGCGCTATCCTTCCTCGCTGAGAATAAACGTCTCCATGTGAATGGGCACCTATGAAAACCTCTCATGAGACTAACATTCTCTTTCTCTGTGGAGGGGTACTGGACCTGATGCAATTAAGACACTTGTGACTAGGAGGCGGAGTGCTCGGTCAGAAGGCTAGACAATACATTTGAAAAAACTGACCGTCACATCCAAACATAGATCAAGTGTGAACAGGTGCTGAACCTTAGAGTCACCAACTCCTATACAGTCAAGCAAAAAAGGCAGCACACTGCAGCGCTAACACATGCAAAAATGAAACACAGAAATTGAACTGCATTACTGCACTAAAAATATGAAAAATGAGAGCGTTTAGCGCATAAAAAAGGCCAATTTTATGTGTACCTGGTAGCCACTTTACGGCATCTCTCTTATACCAGGTCCTGCGCTATCCTTCCTCGCTGAGAATAAACGTCTCCATGTGAATGGGCACCTATGAAAACCTCTCATGAGACTAACATTCTCTTTCTCTGTGGAGGGGTACTGGACCTGATGCAATTAAGACTTGTGACTAGGAGGCGGAGTGCTCGGTCAGAAGGCTAGACAATACATTTGAAAAAACTGACCGTCACATCCAAACATAAATCAAGTGTTAACAGGTGCTGAACCTTAGAGTCACCAACTCCTATACAGTCAAGCAAAAAAGGCAGCACACTGCAGCGCTAACACATGCAAAAATGAAACACAGAAATTGAACTGCATTACTGCACTAAAAATATGAAAAATGAGAGCGTTTAGCGCATAATAAAGGCCAATTTTATGTGTACCTGGTAGCCACTTTACGGCATCTCTCTTATACCAGGTCCTGCGCTATCCTTCCTCGCTGAGAATAAACGTCTCCATGTGAATGGGCACCTATGAAAACCTCTCATGAGACTAACATTCTCTTTCTCTGTGGAGGGGTACTGGACCTGATGCAATTAAGACACTTGTGACTAGGAGGCGGAGTGCTCGGTCAGAAGGCTAGACAATACATTTGAAAAAACTGACCGTCACATCCAAACATAGATCAAGTGTGAACAGGTGCTGAACCTTAGAGTCACCAACTCCTATACAGTCAAGCAAAAAAGGCAGCACACTGCAGCGCTAACACATGCAAAAATGAAACACAGAAATTGAACTGCATTACTGCACTAAAAATATGAAAAATGAGAGCGTTTAGCGCATAAAAAAGGCCAATTTTATGTGTACCTGGTAGCCACTTTACGGCATCTCTCTTATACCAGGTCCTGCGCTATCCTTCCTCACTGAGAATAAACGTCTCCATGTGAATGGGCACCTATGAAAACCTCTCATGAGACTAACATTCTCTTTCTCTGTGGAGGGGTACTGGACCTGATGCAATTAAGACACTTGTGACTAGGAGGCGGAGTGCTCGGTCAGAAAGCTAGACAATACATTTGAAAAAACTGACCGTCACATCCAAACATAGATCAAGTGTGAACAGGTGCTGAACCTTAGAGTCACCAACTCCTATACAGTCAAGCAAAAAAGGCAGCACACTGCAGCGCTAACACATGCAAAAATGAAACACAGAAATTGAACTGCATTACTGCACAAAAATATGAAAAATGAGAGCGTTTAGCGCATAAAAAAGGCCAATTTTATGTGTACCTGGTAGCCACTTTACGGCATCTCTCTTATACCAGGTCCTGCGCTATCCTTCCTCGCTGAGAATAAACGTCTCCATGTGAATGGGCACCTATGAAAACCTCTCATGAGACTAACATTCTCTTTCTCTGTGGAGGGGTACTGGACCTGATGCAATTAAGACACTTGTGACTAGGAGGCGGAGTGCTCGGTCAGAAAGCTAGACAATACATTTGAAAAAACTGACCGTCACATCCAAACATAGATCAAGTGTGAACAGGTTCTGAACCTTAGAGTCACCAACTCCTATACAGTCAAGCAAAAAAGGCAGCACACTGCAGCGCTAACACATGCAAAAATGAAACACAGAAATTGAACTGCATTACTGCACAAAAATATGAAAAATGAGAGCGTTTAGCGCATAAAAAAGGCCAATTTTATGTGTACCTGGTAGCCACTTTACGGCATCTCTCTTATACCAGGTCCTGCGCTATCCTTCCTCGCTGAGAATAAACGTCTCCATGTGAATGGGCACCTATGAAAACCTCTCATGAGACTAACATTCTCTTTCTCTGTGGAGGGGTACTGGACCTGATGCAATTAAGACACTTGTGACTAGGAGGCGGAGTGCTCGGTCAGAAGGCTAGACAATACATTTGAAAAAACTGACCGTCACATCCAAACATAAATCAAGTGTTAACAGGTGCTGAACCTTAGAGTCACCAACTCCTATACAGTCAAGCAAAAAAGGCAGCACACTGCAGCGCTAACACATGCAAAAATGAAACACAGAAATTGAACTGCATTACTGCACTAAAAATATGAAAAATGAGAGCGTTTAGCGCATAAAAAAGGCCAATTTTATGTGTACCTGGTAGCCACTTTACGGCATCTCTCTTATACTAGGTCCTGCGCTATCCTTCCTCGCTGAGAATAAACGTCTCCATGTGAATGGGCACCTATGAAAACCTCTCATGAGACTAACATTCTCTTTCTCTATGGAGGGGTACTGGACCTGATGCAATTAAGACACTTGTGACTAGGAGGCGGAGTGCTCGGTCAGAAGGCTAGACAATACATTTGAAAAAACTGACCGTCACATCCAAACATAGATCAAGTGTGAACAGGTGCTGAACCTTAGAGTCACCAACTCCTATACAGTCAAGCAAAAAAGGCAGCACACTGCAGCGCTAACACATGCAAAAATGAAACACAGAAATTGAACTGCATTACTGCACTAAAAATATGAAAAATGAGAGCGTTTAGCGCATAAAAAAGGCCAATTTTATTTCTACCTGGTAGCCACTTTACGGCATCTCTCTTATACCAGGTCCTGCGCTATATTTCCTCGCTGAGAATAAACGTCTCCATGTGAATGGGCACCTATGAAAACCTCTCATGAGACTAACATTCTCTTTCTCTGTGGAGGGGTACTGGACCTGATGCAATTAAGACACTTGTGACTAGGAGGCGGAGTGCTCGGTCAGAAGGCTAGACAATACATTTGAAAAAACTGACCGTCACATCCAAACATAGATCAAGTGTGAACAGGTGCTGAACCTTAGAGTCACCAACTCCTATACAGTCAAGCAAAAAAGGCAGCACACTGCAGCGCTAACACATGCAAAAATGAAACACAGAAATTGAACTGCATTACTGCACTAAAAATATGAAAAATGAGAGCGTTTAGCGCATAAAAAAGGCCAATTTTATGTGTACCTGGTAGCCACTTTACGGCATCTCTCTTATACCAGGTCCTGCGCTATCCTTCCTCGCTGAGAATAAACGTCTCCATGTGAATGGGCACCTATGAAAACCTCTCATGAGACTAACATTCTCTTTCTCTGTGGAGGGGTACTGGACCTGATGCAATTAAGACACTTGTGACTAGGAGGCGGAGTGCTCGGTCAGAAGGCTAGACAATACATTTGAAAAAACTGACCGTCACATCCAAACATAAATCAAGTGTTAACAGGTGCTGAACCTTAGAGTCACCAACTCCTATACAGTCAAGCAAAAAAGGCAGCACACTGCAGCGCTAACACATGCAAAAATGAAACACAGAAATTGAACTGCATTACTGCACTAAAAATATGAAAAATGAGAGCGTTTAGCGCATAAAAAAGGCCAATTTTATTTCTACCTGGTAGCCACTTTACGGCATCTCTCTTATACCAGGTCCTGCGCTATCCTTCCTCACTGAGAATAAACGTCTCCATGTGAATGGGCACCTATGAAAACCTCTCATGAGACTAACATTCTCTTTCTCTGTGGAGGGGTACTGGACCTGATGCAATTAAGACACTTGTGACTAGGAGGCGGAGTGCTCGGTCAGAAAGCTAGACAATACATTTGAAAAAACTGACCGTCACATCCAAACATAGATCAAGTGTGAACAGGTGCTGAACCTTAGAGTCACCAACTCCTATACAGTCAAGCAAAAAAGGCAGCACACTGCAGCGCTAACACATGCAAAAATGAAACACAGAAATTGAACTGCATTACTGCACAAAAATATGAAAAATGAGAGCGTTTAGCGCATAAAAAAGGCCAATTTTATGTGTACCTGGTAGCCACTTTACGGCATCTCTCTTATACCAGGTCCTGCGCTATCCTTCCTCACTGAGAATAAACGTCTCCATGTGAATGGGCACCTATGAAAACCTCTCATGAGACTAACATTCTCTTTCTCTGTGGAGGGGTACTGGACCTGATGCAATTAAGACACTTGTGACTAGGAGGCGGAGTGCTCGGTCAGAAGGCTAGACAATACATTTGAAAAAACTGACCGTCACATCCAAACATAAATCAAGTGTTAACAGGTGCTGAACCTTAGAGTCACCAACTCCTATACAGTCAAGCAAAAAAGGCAGCACACTGCAGCGCTAACACATGCAAAAATGAAACACAGAAATTGAACTGCATTACTGCACTAAAAATATGAAAAATGAGAGCGTTTAGCGCATAAAAAAGGCCAATTTTATGTGTACCTGGTAGCCACTTTACGGCATCTCTCTTATACCAGGTCCTGCGCTATCCTTCCTCGCTGAGAATAAACGTCTCCATGTGAATGGGCACCTATGAAAACCTCTCATGAGACTAACATTCTCTTTCTCTGTGGAGGGGTACTGGACCTGATGCAATTAAGACACTTGTGACTAGGAGGCGGAGTGCTCGGTCAGAAGGCTAGACAATACATTTGAAAAAACTGACCGTCACATCCAAACATAGATCAAGTGTGAACAGGTGCTGAACCTTAGAGTCACCAACTCCTATACAGTCAAGCAAAAAAGGCAGCACACTGCAGCGCTAACACATGCAAAAATGAAACACAGAAATTGAACTGCATTACTGCACTAAAAATATGAAAAATGAGAGCGTTTAGCGCATAAAAAAGGCCAATTTTATTTCTACCTGGTAGCCACTTTACGGCATCTCTCTTATACCAGGTCCTGCGCTATCCTTCCTCGCTGAGAATAAACGTCTCCATGTGAATGGGCACCTATGAAAACCTCTCATGAGACTAACATTCTCTTTCTCTGTGGAGGGGTACTGGACCTGATGCAATTAAGACACTTGTGACTAGGAGGCGGAGTGCTCGGTCAGAAAGCTAGACAATACATTTGAAAAAACTGACCGTCACATCCAAACATAGATCAAGTGTGAACAGGTTCTGAACCTTAGAGTCACCAACTCCTATACAGTCAAGCAAAAAAGGCAGCACACTGCAGCGCTAACACATGCAAAAATGAAACACAGAAATTGAACTGCATTACTGCACAAAAATATGAAAAATGAGAGCGTTTAGCGCATAAAAAAGGCCAATTTTATGTGTACCTGGTAGCCACTTTACGGCATCTCTCTTATACCAGGTCCTGCGCTATCCTTCCTCGCTGAGAATAAACGTCTCCATGTGAATGGGCACCTATGAAAACCTCTCATGAGACTAACATTCTCTTTCTCTGTGGAGGGGTACTGGACCTGATGCAATTAAGACACTTGTGACTAGGAGGCGGAGTGCTCGGTCAGAAGGCTAGACAATACATTTGAAAAAACTGACCGTCACATCCAAACATAAATCAAGTGTTAACAGGTGCTGAACCTTAGAGTCACCAACTCCTATACAGTCAAGCAAAAAAGGCAGCACACTGCAGCGCTAACACATGCAAAAATGAAACACAGAAATTGAACTGCATTACTGCACTAAAAATATGAAAAATGAGAGCGTTTAGCGCATAAAAAAGGCCAATTTTATGTGTACCTGGTAGCCACTTTACGGCATCTCTCTTATACTAGGTCCTGCGCTATCCTTCCTCGCTGAGAATAAACGTCTCCATGTGAATGGGCACCTATGAAAACCTCTCATGAGACTAACATTCTCTTTCTCTGTGGAGGGGTACTGGACCTGATGCAATTAAGACACTTGTGACTAGGAGGCGGAGTGCTCGGTCAGAAGGCTAGACAATACATTTGAAAAAACTGACCGTCACATCCAAACATAGATCAAGTGTGAACAGGTGCTGAACCTTAGAGTCACCAACTCCTATACAGTCAAGCAAAAAAGGCAGCACACTGCAGCGCTAACACATGCAAAAATGAAACACAGAAATTGAACTGCATTACTGCACTAAAAATATGAAAAATGAGAGCGTTTAGCGCATAAAAAAGGCCAATTTTATGTGTACCTGGTAGCCACTTTACGGCATCTCTCTTATACCAGGTCCTGCGCTATCCTTCCTCGCTGAGAATAAACGTCTCCATGTGAATGGGCACCTATGAAAACCTCTCATGAGACTAACATTCTCTTTCTCTGTGGAGGGGTACTGGACCTGATGCAATTAAGACACTTGTGACTAGGAGGCGGAGTGCTCGGTCAGAAGGCTAGACAATACATTTGAAAAAACTGACCGTCACATCCAAACATAAATCAAGTGTTAACAGGTGCTGAACCTTAGAGTCACCAACTCCTATACAGTCAAGCAAAAAAGGCAGCACACTGCAGCGCTAACACATGCAAAAATGAAACACAGAAATTGAACTGCATTACTGCACAAAAATATGAAAAATGAGAGCGTTTAGCGCATAAAAAAGGCCAATTTTATGTGTACCTGGTAGCCACTTTACGGCATCTCTCTTATACCAGGTCCTGCGCTATCCTTCCTCGCTGAGAATAAACGTCTCCATGTGAATGGGCACCTATGAAAACCTCTCATGAGACTAACATTCTCTTTCTCTGTGGAGGGGTACTGGACCTGATGCAATTAAGACACTTGTGACTAGGAGGCGGAGTGCTCGGTCAGAAGGCTAGACAATACATTTGAAAAAACTGACCGTCACATCCAAACATAAATCAAGTGTTAACAGGTGCTGAACCTTAGAGTCACCAACTCCTATACAGTCAAGCAAAAAAGGCAGCACACTGCAGCGCTAACACATGCAAAAATGAAACACAGAAATTGAACTGCATTACTGCACTAAAAATATGAAAAATGAGAGCGTTTAGCGCATAAAAAAGGCCAATTTTATGTGTACCTGGTAGCCACTTTACGGCATCTCTCTTATACTAGGTCCTGCGCTATCCTTCCTCGCTGAGAATAAACGTCTCCATGTGAATGGGCACCTATGAAAACCTCTCATGAGACTAACATTCTCTTTCTCTGTGGAGGGGTACTGGACCTGATGCAATTAAGACACTTGTGACTAGGAGGCGGAGTGCTCGGTCAGAAGGCTAGACAATACATTTGAAAAAACTGACCGTCACATCCAAACATAAATCAAGTGTTAACAGGTGCTGAACCTTAGAGTCACCAACTCCTATACAGTCAAGCAAAAAAGGCAGCACACTGCAGCGCTAACACATGCAAAAATGAAACACAGAAATTGAACTGCATTACTGCACTAAAAATATGAAAAATGAGAGCGTTTAGCGCATAAAAAAGGCCAATTTTATTTCTACCTGGTAGCCACTTTACGGCATCTCTCTTATACCAGGTCCTGCGCTATCCTTCCTCGCTGAGAATAAACGTCTCCATGTGAATGGGCACCTATGAAAACCTCTCATGAGACTAACATTCTCTTTCTCTGTGGAGGGGTACTGGACCTGATGCAATTAAGACACTTGTGACTAGGAGGTGGAGTGCTCGGTCAGAAGGCTAGACAATACATTTGAAAAAACTGACCGTCACATCCAAACATAGATCAAGTGTGAACAGGTGCTGAACCTTAGAGTCACCAACTCCTATACAGTCAAGCAAAAAAGGCAGCACACTGCAGCGCTAACACATGCAAAAATGAAACACAGAAATTGAACTGCATTACTGCACAAAAATATGAAAAATGAGAGCGTTTAGCGCATAAAAAAGGCCAATTTTATGTGTACCTGGTAGCCACTTTACGGCATCTCTCTTATACCAGGTCCTGCGCTATCCTTCCTCGCTGAGAATAAACGTCTCCATGTGAATGGGCACCTATGAAAACCTCTCATGAGACTAACATTCTCTTTCTCTGTGGAGGGGTACTGGACCTGATGCAATTAAGACACTTGTGACTAGGAGGCGGAGTGCTCGGTCAGAAGGCTAGACAATACATTTGAAAAAACTGACCGTCACATCCAAACATAAATCAAGTGTTAACAGGTGCTGAACCTTAGAGTCACCAACTCCTATACAGTCAAGCAAAAAAGGCAGCACACTGCAGCGCTAACACATGCAAAAATGAAACACAGAAATTGAACTGCATTACTGCACTAAAAATATGAAAAATGAGAGCGTTTAGCGCATAAAAAAGGCCAATTTTATTTCTACCTGGTAGCCACTTTACGGCATCTCTCTTATACCAGGTCCTGCGCTATATTTCCTCGCTGAGAATAAACGTCTCCATGTGAATGGGCACCTATGAAAACCTCTCATGAGACTAACATTCTCTTTCTCTGTGGAGGGGTACTGGACCTGATGCAATTAAGACACTTGTGACTAGGAGGCGGAGTGCTCGGTCAGAAGGCTAGACAATACATTTGAAAAAACTGACCGTCACATCCAAACATAGATCAAGTGTGAACAGGTGCTGAACCTTAGAGTCACCAACTCCTATACAGTCAAGCAAAAAAGGCAGCACACTGCAGCGCTAACACATGCAAAAATGAAACACAGAAATTGAACTGCATTACTGCACTAAAAATATGAAAAATGAGAGCGTTTAGCGCATAAAAAAGGCCAATTTTATGTGTACCTGGTAGCCACTTTACGGCATCTCTCTTATACCAGGTCCTGCGCTATCCTTCCTCGCTGAGAATAAACGTCTCCATGTGAATGGGCACCTATGAAAACCTCTCATGAGACTAACATTCTCTTTCTCTGTGGAGGGGTACTGGACCTGATGCAATTAAGACACTTGTGACTAGGAGGCGGAGTGCTCGGTCAGAAGGCTAGACAATACATTTGAAAAAACTGACCGTCACATCCAAACATAGATCAAGTGTGAACAGGTGCTGAACTTTAGAGTCACCAACTCCTATACAGTCAAGCAAAAAAGGCAGCACACTGCAGCGCTAACACATGCAAAAATGAAACACAGAAATTGAACTGCATTACTGCACTAAAAATATGAAAAATGAGAGCGTTTAGCGCATAAAAAAGGCCAATTTTATTTCTACCTGGTAGCCACTTTACGGCATCTCTCTTATACCAGGTCCTGCGCTATATTTCCTCGCTGAGAATAAACGTCTCCATGTGAATGGGCACCTATGAAAACCTCTCATGAGACTAACATTCTCTTTCTCTGTGGAGGGGTACTGGACCTGATGCAATTAAGACACTTGTGACTAGGAGGCGGAGTGCTCGGTCAGAAGGCTAGACAATACATTTGAAAAAACTGACCGTCACATCCAAACATAGATCAAGTGTGAACAGGTGCTGAACCTTAGAGTCACCAACTCCTATACAGTCAAGCAAAAAAGGCAGCACACTGCAGCGCTAACACATGCAAAAATGAAACACAGAAATTGAACTGCATTACTGCACTAAAAATATGAAAAATGAGAGCGTTTAGCGCATAAAAAAGGCCAATTTTATGTGTACCTGGTAGCCACTTTACGGCATCTCTCTTATACCAGGTCCTGCGCTATCCTTCCTCGCTGAGAATAAACGTCTCCATGTGAATGGGCACCTATGAAAACCTCTCATGAGACTAACATTCTCTTTCTCTGTGGAGGGGTACTGGACCTGATGCAATTAAGACACTTGTGACTAGGAGGCGGAGTGCTCGGTCAGAAGGCTAGACAATACATTTGAAAAAACTGACCGTCACATCCAAACATAAATCAAGTGTTAACAGGTGCTGAACCTTAGAGTCACCAACTCCTATACAGTCAAGCAAAAAAGGCAGCACACTGCAGCGCTAACACATGCAAAAATGAAACACAGAAATTGAACTGCATTACTGCACTAAAAATATGAAAAATGAGAGCGTTTAGCGCATAAAAAAGGCCAATTTTATGTGTACCTGGTAGCCACTTTACGGCATCTCTCTTATACCAGGTCCTGCGCTATCCTTCCTCGCTGAGAATAAACGTCTCCATGTGAATGGGCACCTATGAAAACCTCTCATGAGACTAACATTCTCTTTCTCTGTGGAGGGGTACTGGACCTGATGCAATTAAGACACTTGTGACTAGGAGGCGGAGTGCTCGGTCAGAAGGCTAGACAATACATTTGAAAAAACTGACCGTCACATCCAAACATAGATCAAGTGTGAACAGGTGCTGAACCTTAGAGTCACCAACTCCTATACAGTCAAGCAAAAAAGGCAGCACACTGCAGCGCTAACACATGCAAAAATGAAACACAGAAATTGAACTGCATTACTGCACTAAAAATATGAAAAATGAGAGCGTTTAGCGCATAAAAAAGGCCAATTTTATTTCTACCTGGTAGCCACTTTACGGCATCTCTCTTATACCAGGTCCTGCGCTATATTTCCTCGCTGAGAATAAACGTCTCCATGTGAATGGGCACCTATGAAAACCTCTCATGAGACTAACATTCTCTTTCTCTGTGGAGGGGTACTGGACCTGATGCAATTAAGACACTTGTGACTAGGAGGCGGAGTGCTCGGTCAGAAGGCTAGACAATACATTTGAAAAAACTGACCGTCACATCCAAACATAGATCAAGTGTGAACAGGTGCTGAACCTTAGAGTCACCAACTCCTATACAGTCAAGCAAAAAAGGCAGCACACTGCAGCGCTAACACATGCAAAAATGAAACACAGAAATTGAACTGCATTACTGCACTAAAAATATGAAAAATGAGAGCGTTTAGCGCATAAAAAAGGCCAATTTTATTTCTACCTGGTAGCCACTTTACGGCATCTCTCTTATACCAGGTCCTGCGCTATCCTTCCTCGCTGAGAATAAACGTCTCCATGTGAATGGGCACCTATGAAAACCTCTCATGAGACTAACATTCTCTTTCTCTGTGGAGGGGTACTGGACCTGATGCAATTAAGACACTTGTGACTAGGAGGTGGAGTGCTCGGTCAGAAGGCTAGACAATACATTTGAAAAAACTGACCGTCACATCCAAACATAGATCAAGTGTGAACAGGTGCTGAACCTTAGAGTCACCAACTCCTATACAGTCAAGCAAAAAAGGCAGCACACTGCAGCGCTAACACATGCAAAAATGAAACACAGAAATTGAACTGCATTACTGCACTAAAAATATGAAAAATGAGAGCGTTTAGCGCATAAAAAAGGCCAATTTTATGTGTACCTGGTAGCCACTTTACGGCATCTCTCTTATACCAGGTCCTGCGCTATCCTTCCTCGCTGAGAATAAACGTCTCCATGTGAATGGGCACCTATGAAAACCTCTCATGAGACTAACATTCTCTTTCTCTGTGGAGGGGTACTGGACCTGATGCAATTAAGACACTTGTGACTAGGAGGCGGAGTGCTCGGTCAGAAGGCTAGACAATACATTTGAAAAAACTGACCGTCACATCCAAACATAGATCAAGTGTGAACAGGTGCTGAACCTTAGAGTCACCAACTCCTATACAGTCAAGCAAAAAAGGCAGCACACTGCAGCGCTAACACATACAAAAATGAAACACAGAAATTGAACTGCATTACTGCACTAAAAATATGAAAAATGAGAGCGTTTAGCGCATAAAAAAGGCCAATTTTATGTGTACCTGGTAGCCACTTTACGGCATCTCTCTTATACCAGGTCCTGCGCTATCCTTCCTCGCTGAGAATAAACGTCTCCATGTGAATGGGCACCTATGAAAACCTCTCATGAGACTAACATTCTCTTTCTCTGTGGAGGGGTACTGGACCTGATGCAATTAAGACACTTGTGACTAGGAGGCGGAGTGCTCGGTCAGAAGGCTAGACAATACATTTGAAAAAACTGACCGTCACATCCAAACATAGATCAAGTGTGAACAGGTGCTGAACCTTAGAGTCACCAACTCCTATACAGTCAAGCAAAAAAGGCAGCACACTGCAGCGCTAACACATGCAAAAATGAAACACAGAAATTGAACTGCATTACTGCACTAAAAATATGAAAAATGAGAGCGTTTAGCGCATAAAAAAGGCCAATTTTATTTCTACCTGGTAGCCACTTTACGGCATCTCTCTTATACCAGGTCCTGCGCTATATTTCCTCGCTGAGAATAAACGTCTCCATGTGAATGGGCACCTATGAAAACCTCTCATGAGACTAACATTCTCTTTCTCTGTGGAGGGGTACTGGACCTGATGCAATTAAGACACTTGTGACTAGGAGGCGGAGTGCTCGGTCAGAAGGCTAGACAATACATTTGAAAAAACTGACCGTCACATCCAAACATAGATCAAGTGTGAACAGGTGCTGAACCTTAGAGTCACCAACTCCTATACAGTCAAGCAAAAAAGGCAGCACACTGCAGCGCTAACACATGCAAAAATGAAACACAGAAATTGAACTGCATTACTGCACTAAAAATATGAAAAATGAGAGCGTTTAGCGCATAAAAAAGGCCAATTTTATGTGTACCTGGTAGCCACTTTACGGCATCTCTCTTATACCAGGTCCTGCGCTATCCTTCCTCGCTGAGAATAAACGTCTCCATGTGAATGGGCACCTATGAAAACCTCTCATGAGACTAACATTCTCTTTCTCTGTGGAGGGGTACTGGACCTGATGCAATTAAGACACTTGTGACTAGGAGGCGGAGTGCTGGGTCAGAAGGCTAGACAATACATTTGAAAAAACTGACCGTCACATCCAAACATAAATCAAGTGTTAACAGGTGCTGAACCTTAGAGTCACCAACTCCTATACAGTCAAGCAAAAAAGGCAGCACACTGCAGCGCTAACACATGCAAAAATGAAACACAGAAATTGAACTGCATTACTGCACTAAAAATATGAAAAATGAGAGCGTTTAGCGCATAAAAAAGGCCAATTTTATGTGTACCTGGTAGCCACTTTACGGCATCTCTCTTATACCAGGTCCTGCGCTATCCTTCCTCGCTGAGAATAAACGTCTCCATGTGAATGGGCACCTATGAAAACCTCTCATGAGACTAACATTCTCTTTCTCTGTGGAGGGGTACTGGACCTGATGCAATTAAGACACTTGTGACTAGGAGGCGGAGTGCTCGGTCAGAAGGCTAGACAATACATTTGAAAAAACTGACCGTCACATCCAAACATAGATCAAGTGTGAACAGGTGCTGAACTTTAGAGTCACCAACTCCTATACAGTCAAGCAAAAAAGGCAGCACACTGCAGCGCTAACACATGCAAAAATGAAACACAGAAATTGAACTGCATTACTGCACTAAAAATATGAAAAATGAGAGCGTTTAGCGCATAAAAAAGGCCAATTTTATTTCTACCTGGTAGCCACTTTACGGCATCTCTCTTATACCAGGTCCTGCGCTATATTTCCTCGCTGAGAATAAACGTCTCCATGTGAATGGGCACCTATGAAAACCTCTCATGAGACTAACATTCTCTTTCTCTGTGGAGGGGTACTGGACCTGATGCAATTAAGACACTTGTGACTAGGAGGCGGAGTGCTCGGTCAGAAGGCTAGACAATACATTTGAAAAAACTGACCGTCACATCCAAACATAGATCAAGTGTGAACAGGTGCTGAACCTTAGAGTCACCAACTCCTATACAGTCAAGCAAAAAAGGCAGCACACTGCAGCGCTAACACATGCAAAAATGAAACACAGAAATTGAACTGCATTACTGCACTAAAAATATGAAAAATGAGAGCGTTTAGCGCATAAAAAAGGCCAATTTTATGTGTACCTGGTAGCCACTTTACGGCATCTCTCTTATACCAGGTCCTGCGCTATCCTTCCTCGCTGAGAATAAACGTCTCCATGTGAATGGGCACCTATGAAAACCTCTCATGAGACTAACATTCTCTTTCTCTGTGGAGGGGTACTGGACCTGATGCAATTAAGACACTTGTGACTAGGAGGCGGAGTGCTCGGTCAGAAGGCTAGACAATACATTTGAAAAAACTGACCGTCACATCCAAACATAGATCAAGTGTGAACAGGTGCTGAACTTTAGAGTCACCAACTCCTATACAGTCAAGCAAAAAAGGCAGCACACTGCAGCGCTAACACATGCAAAAATGAAACACAGAAATTGAACTGCATTACTGCACTAAAAATATGAAAAATGAGAGCGTTTAGCGCATAAAAAAGGCCAATTTTATTTCTACCTGGTAGCCACTTTACGGCATCTCTCTTATACCAGGTCCTGCGCTATATTTCCTCGCTGAGAATAAACGTCTCCATGTGAATGGGCACCTATGAAAACCTCTCATGAGACTAACATTCTCTTTCTCTGTGGAGGGGTACTGGACCTGATGCAATTAAGACACTTGTGACTAGGAGGCGGAGTGCTCGGTCAGAAGGCTAGACAATACATTTGAAAAAACTGACCGTCACATCCAAACATAGATCAAGTGTGAACAGGTGCTGAACCTTAGAGTCACCAACTCCTATACAGTCAAGCAAAAAAGGCAGCACACTGCAGCGCTAACACATGCAAAAATGAAACACAGAAATTGAACTGCATTACTGCACTAAAAATATGAAAAATGAGAGCGTTTAGCGCATAAAAAAGGCCAATTTTATGTGTACCTGGTAGCCACTTTACGGCATCTCTCTTATACCAGGTCCTGCGCTATCCTTCCTCGCTGAGAATAAACGTCTCCATGTGAATGGGCACCTATGAAAACCTCTCATGAGACTAACATTCTCTTTCTCTGTGGAGGGGTACTGGACCTGATGCAATTAAGACACTTGTGACTAGGAGGCGGAGTGCTCGGTCAGAAGGCTAGACAATACATTTGAAAAAACTGACCGTCACATCCAAACATAGATCAAGTGTGAACAGGTGCTGAACCTTAGAGTCACCAACTCCTATACAGTCAAGCAAAAAAGGCAGCACACTGCAGCGCTAACACATGCAAAAATGAAACACAGAAATTGAACTGCATTACTGCACTAAAAATATGAAAAATGAGAGCGTTTAGCGCATAAAAAAGGCCAATTTTATGTGTACCTGGTAGCCACTTTACGGCATCTCTCTTATACCAGGTCCTGCGCTATCCTTCCTCGCTGAGAATAAACGTCTCCATGTGAATGGGCACCTATGAAAACCTCTCATGAGACTAACATTCTCTTTCTCTGTGGAGGGGTACTGGACCTGATGCAATTAAGACACTTGTGACTAGGAGGCGGAGTGCTCGGTCAGAAGGCTAGACAATACATTTAAAAAAACTGACCGTCACATCCAAACATAAATCAAGTGTTAACAGGTGCTGAACCTTAGAGTCACCAACTCCTATACAGTCAAGCAAAAAAGGCAGCACACTGCAGCGCTAACACATGCAAAAATGAAACACAGAAATTGAACTGCATTACTGCACTAAAAATATGAAAAATGAGAGCGTTTAGCGCATAAAAAAGGCCAATTTTATGTGTACCTGGTAGCCACTTTACGGCATCTCTCTTATACCAGGTCCTGCGCTATCCTTCCTCGCTGAGAATAAACGTCTCCATGTGAATGGGCACCTATGAAAACCTCTCATGAGACTAACATTCTCTTTCTCTGTGGAGGGGTACTGGACCTGATGCAATTAAGACACTTGTGACTAGGAGGCGGAGTGCTCGGTCAGAAGGCTAGACAATACATTTGAAAAAACTGACCGTCACATCCAAACATAGATCAAGTGTGAACAGGTGCTGAACCTTAGAGTCACCAACTCCTATACAGTCAAGCAAAAAAGGCAGCACACTGCAGCGCTAACACATGCAAAAATGAAACACAGAAATTGAACTGCATTACTGCACTAAAAATATGAAAAATGAGAGCGTTTAGCGCATAAAAAAGGCCAATTTTATGTGTACCTGGTAGCCACTTTACGGCATCTCTCTTATACCAGGTCCTGCGCTATCCTTCCTCGCTGAGAATAAACGTCTCCATGTGAATGGGCACCTATGAAAACCTCTCATGAGACTAACATTCTCTTTCTCTGTGGAGGGGTACTGGACCTGATGCAATTAAGACACTTGTGACTAGGAGGCGGAGTGCTCGGTCAGAAGGCTAGACAATACATTTGAAAAAACTGACCGTCACATCCAAACATAGATCAAGTGTGAACAGGTGCTGAACCTTAGAGTCACCAACTCCTATACAGTCAAGCAAAAAAGGCAGCACACTGCAGCGCTAACACATACAAAAATGAAACACAGAAATTGAACTGCATTACTGCACTAAAAATATGAAAAATGAGAGCGTTTAGCGCATAAAAAAGGCCAATTTTATGTGTACCTGGTAGCCACTTTACGGCATCTCTCTTATACCAGGTCCTGCGCTATCCTTCCTCGCTGAGAATAAACGTCTCCATGTGAATGGGCACCTATGAAAACCTCTCATGAGACTAACATTCTCTTTCTCTGTGGAGGGGTACTGGACCTGATGCAATTAAGACACTTGTGACTAGGAGGCGGAGTGCTCGGTCAGAAGGCTAGACAATACATTTGAAAAAACTGACCGTCACATCCAAACATAGATCAAGTGTGAACAGGTGCTGAACTTTAGAGTCACCAACTCCTATACAGTCAAGCAAAAAAGGCAGCACACTGCAGAGCTAACACATGCAAAAATGAAACACAGAAATTGAACTGCATTACTGCACTAAAAATATGAAAAATGAGAGCGTTTAGCGCATAAAAAAGGCCAATTTTATTTCTACCTGGTAGCCACTTTACGGCATCTCTCTTATACCAGGTCCTGCGCTATCCTTCCTCGCTGAGAATAAACGTCTCCATGTGAATGGGCACCTATGAAAACCTCTCATGAGACTAACATTCTCTTTCTCTGTGGAGGGGTACTGGACCTGATGCAATCAAAACACTTGTGACTAGGAGGCGGAGTGCTCGGTCAGAAGGCTAGACAATACATTTGAAAAAACTGACCGTTACATCCAAACATAGATCAAGTGTGAACAGGTGCTGAACCTTAGAGTCACCAACACCTATACAGTCAAGCAAAAAAGGCAGCACACTGCAGCGCTAACACATGCAAAAATGAAACACAGAAATTGAACTGCATTACTGCACTAAAAATATGAAAAATGAGAGCGTTTAGCGCATAAAAAAGGCCAATTTTATGTGTACCTGGTAGCCACTTTACGGCATCTCACTTATACCAGGTCCTGCGCTATCCTTCCTCGCTGAGAATAAACGTCTCCATGTGAATGGGCACCTATGAAAACCTCTCATGAGACTAACATTCTCTTTCTCTGTGGAGGGGTACTGGACCTGATGCAATTAAGACACTTGTGACTAGGAGGCGGAGTGCTGGGTCAGAAGGCTAGACAATACATTTGAAAAAACTGACCGTCACATCCAAGCATAGATCAAGTGTGAACAGGTGCTGAACCTTAGAGTCACCAACTCCTATACAGTCAAGCAAAAAAGGCAGCACACTGCAGCGCTAACACATGCAAAAATGAAACACAGAAATTGAACTGCATTACTGCACTAAAAATATGAAAAATGAGAGCGTTTAGCGCATAAAAAAGGCCAATTTTATTTCTACCTGGTAGCCACTTTACGGCATCTCTCTTATACCAGGTCCTGCGCTATCCTTCCTCGCTGAGAATAAACGTCTCCATGTGAATGGGCACCTATGAAAACTCTCATGAGACTAACATTCTCTTTCTCTGTGGAGGGGTACTGGACCTGATGCAATTAATACACTTGTGACTAGGAGGCGGAGTGCTCGGTCAGAAGGCTAGACAATACATTTGAAAAAACTGACCGTCACATCCAAACATAGATCAAGGGTGAACAGGTGCTGAACCTTAGAGTCACCAACTCCTATACAGTCAAGCAAAAAAGGCAGCACACTGCAGCGCTAACACATGCAAAAATGAAACACAGAAATTGAACTGCATTACTGCACTAAAAATATGAAAAATGAGAGCGTTTAGCGCATAAAAAAAGGCCAATTTTATGTGTACCTGGTAGCCACTTTACGGCATCTCTCTTATACCAGGTCCTGCGCTATCCTTCCTCGCTGAGAATAAACGTCTCCATGTGAATGGGCACCTATGAAAACCTCTCATGAGACTAACATTCTCTTTCTCTGTGGAGGGGTACTGGACCTGATGCAATTAAAACACTTGTGACTAGGAGGCGGAGTGCTCGGTCAGAAGGCTAGACAATACATTTGAAAAAACTGACCGTCACATCCAAACATAGATCAAGTGTGAACAGGTGCTGAACCTTAGAGTCACCAACTCCTATACAGTCAAGCAAAAAAGGCAGCACACTGCAGCGCTAACACATGCAAAAATGAAACACAGAAATTGAACTGCATTACTGCACTAAAAATATGAAAAATGAGAGCGTTTAGCGCATAAAAAAGGCCAATTTTCGTATCGGCCGATACTTGCTGTATAGGAATTCCGATACCGAGTTCCGATACTTTTGTGATATCGGAAATCGGAATCGGATCCATATTCATGTAAAAAATAAAGAATTAAAATAAAAAATATGGATATACTCACCTCTCCGGCGGCCCCTGGACCTTACCGCTGTAACCAGCAGCCTCCGTTCCTAAGAATGAGCGCGTGAAGGGCCTTCGATGACGTCGCGGCTTCTGATTGGTCGCGTGCCGCTCATGTGACCGCTCACGCGACCAATCACAGGCCGCGACATCATTGCAGGTCCTAAACTGCTCATTCTTAGGAACGGAGGCTGCCGGTTACAATCGGTAAGGTCCAGGGGCCCCCGGACGGGTGAGTATATCCATATTTTTTATTTTAATTCTTTATTTTTTACATGAATATGGATCCCAGGGCCTGAAGGAGAGTTTCCTCTCCTTCAGACCCTGGGAGCCATCCAGGATACCTTCTGATACTTCAGTCCCATTGACTTGTATTGGTATCCGGTATCGGTATCGGCGATATCCGATATTTTTCGGGTATCGGCCAATACTATCTGATACCGATACTTTCAAGTATCGGAAGGTATCGCTCAACACTACACGTTAACCCTGGTGATCTTGTGGAGGTGGATGACGAGACGTTGAGGAAGGCCTCATTAAAAACTATGCCCAATCTAAAAGAGTGGGTCTCCTAGACTTGTAATGCCCATACACTAAGTGCATGGGCTGACAAATATTTCCCCATGGGGGAGTAAAATTTTTATTGGTTTCAAATTAGTATCTGGCATCATAAAAACACCCTTGCACAAAAATTGAGTGACTTTTGCATCACAGAATACGTTCACTCTAGGGTTCTAGTGGATGTGGATGATGAAGAGAAGGAGGAGGATAACACCAAACAGACCAAATCAGGATGCATATACCCATGTGTGGTTGTGAAGAGGTGCATGAGAATACACCTCCACAAAAAAGACAATGTATTTGAGGTTATGTTTTGCTGTTTTCATTCGGCGGTGTGCAGAAGTCTTGCCCAATCCAGCCCTTGTTCATTTTTATAAGAGTCAGCCTGTCAGCATTTTCAGCTGACAGGCGGATGCGCTGATCTGTCATAATTCTACCAGCGGCACTAAAAGCCCACTCTGACAGAAAGCTAGCAGCAGGGCAGGCCAGGACCTCCAAGGCGTAGAGACCCAGTTCATGCCATCTGTCCAGCTTGGATACCCAATAATTAAAAGGCACAGAGGAATCACGGAGGATGTTTATACGATTGAGGTACTCCCTCAGCATCTTCCCAAACATTTCACTTCTTGTGACAGCACCCCTAGCCTCTGTGCCGGCACGAAAGGAGTTTCTGAGAAAACTGTCCCAGAACTTTGCCATTGTTCCCCTGCCTGTGCTGGATTGTACTTCTGTCTATCTCGCTTGGACTCCTTGATTGTACAACAAACTCTGACATCTGCTGCCAGTGTTCTCAGAAGGGAAATTTTTAATTAATACCGCTACAAGGGCCCTCTAGCACTTCAACATTTTAGTACACCTCTCTGCCTCTGGAAGAAGAGATTGAAAGTTCTCCTTGTAGCATGGATCTAGAAGTGTCACCAACCAGTAATGAGTGTCACCGAAAGTTTTAAAAATGCGAGGGTCACAGGAAATGCAAGGCAACATAAAGTCAGCCATGCGTGTCAGACTGCTAACAGGCAAGACTTTCGTGTCCTCACCAACAGGATGACTGACCATGCTGTCCTCCTCCTCATCCTCCTCCTCCCTGTCCTCAGGCCATCCACGCTGAACAGACGGTATGACAGCTATGCTTGTAGTACCGTCTATAGCACATGAAAGAAGCTTCTGTTCTTCCTCCTCCTCCTCTTCCTCATTGTCTATCAATCCACGTTGGGACGACATGAGGCTGGGCTGAGTGTAATCACCCTGCATGGTTCATTGCTCCATGTCCTCGTGCTCCACCTGCAATACATCCTCTTTAATTGTGAGCAGAGAGGTTTTCAGAATGCAGAGAAGTGGGATAATTAAGGCGTCATCACTAGTGTTGAGCGATACTTTCCGATATCGGAAAGTATCGGTATCGGAAAGTATCGGCCGATACCGTCAAAATATCGGATCCAATCCGATACCGATACCCGATCCCAATGCAAGTCAATGGGACGAAAATATCGGAATTAAAATAAACCCTTTATAAAGTTGTAGGTTCATTCTACATGAAGGAAAACAACTAAGAATAATGTAGGATGTATTGGGGGACGTGGCGGAGACATTAAAGGCACAGAGGTTTAGCCCAATGTAATAGAATAGCAGGATTTTTTTTTTTTTTATGACGTTCGGCGTTAGAAAGAATTTGACTATGTTATTTTTTTTTTTTTTTTATGTCAGATATTGATGTTTCACTACTTCAACGCCCTTCACCTTCTTTTTTACTTCTCCCACGCTTTCTTCTTCATTATCCTCATCATCAGCTTCTTTGACATCAACTTCTTCACCTTATTCATCTTCTTCTTCATCTTCTACCTATTATTTTTTGGGTTACATTGTTCATATTCTTTTTATTTTACTATTATCTTCATCATATTCTACTTCTTCATCATATTCTTATTTGTGACAGGCATTCCCGTAGTTGTTATCTATAAAAGTTTGAAGATTACACCTTCCGTTCTGCCTGTCACAAAAGAGTTACATTTGTCCGCGTTCAGTTTGGCCTGCAGCATCAGGCTTTATCCAGGGGCACCACGAGGAGGAACGGACTCACCCCCATACACTGCTTAGTCTTCTTCTGCTTATAATTTAGATAATATTTTTTGCTCTGATATTTAGTGTTATGCTTAATGTTCTTCTGCTCTTTGTTCTGCAGCCTCTTGTTCTTCTGCTTCTCGGTCTTCCAGGTCGTCGTCTCCAGGGTCGTCGTCTCCGGGGTCGTCGTCATCGGGGTGGTCTTCAGGGTCGTCGTCTCCGGGGTCGTCGTCATCACGGTGGTCTTCAGGGTCATCGTCTCCAGGGTCGTCGTCATCACGATGGTTGTCGTCTCTGGTGTCGTCGTCATCTTAGGGGTGTTCTTCCGGGTCATCGTGTTTAGTCTCTTGAACTTGGAAATGTAGCAGAAGGTACAAGAAGGCTGAGAAAATGCCGAGAACCAGCTGATGGAACTGGAACTCGGATGGCTACCCGAAGGTCCAAGAGCCAATGGAACTACCGAGGACCAGCTGACGTTACTGGAACCCGGTTACTAAGCAGGAGGTACCCGTGCCTGAAAGCACTACCAAGGACCACCTGACGTTGGTGGAACTCGGATACCCAGAGGGAGGCACCTAAGCCAAAGGCTCTGCCCGGAACCAGCTGACGGTACTGGAACCAGGATGGGGAGCAGAAGGTACAAGAGCAAAAGACACTGCCGAGAACCAGCTGACGGTGCTGGAACCCGGATGGGTAGCCGAAGGTCCAAGAGCCAATGAAACTACCGAGGACCAGCTGACGTTACTGGAACCCGGTTACTAAGCAGGAGGTACCCGTGCCTGAAAGCACTAACAAGGACCACCTGACGTTGGTGGAACTCGGATACCCAGAGGGAGGCACCTAAGCCAAAGGCTCTGCCCGGAACCAGCTGACGGTACTGGAACCAGGATGGGGAGCAGAAGGTACAAGAGCAAGTGTCTGCGTGGCTTTTGCAGGACACGATGCCGGCTGCACAGCAGGGGAACAGCTGGCGGTGCTGAACCCCACTGACACATTGGCTGGTGTTTTTCTCTGTGCAGCTAGCAGTACCGGGCCCCAACTGGCGGTGTTGGAGCCCAGGGCTCTGCAGGGGGAGCAGAGTGTAGGCCGAAGCCTAATTGAACCAATTTCAAAGGTAACCTTTAACCCCCCCTCAGGGGTTACAAAGTAGAAGAGCCACAGCTTATGCAGCAGTAGTGCTGCACAAGTCAAAGGTTACTCTTTTAATTTCGCTCCTTGCACACGCTGAATGAAACACGTATAACATTTAGCCCTTTATACAGTCAAACTGTGTTGGAGGCGCGAGTTCCCTTTGTAATGAGACGCAGCACAGATGTCAAGAATCCCACCTTGGTGCTGGGTGCAGCCTCCTGAGCGTTGTTATTTGCTGTACAGGAGTCTGCGCTGTCGTGTTATCCCCTGGCCTAGCGCTGTTAGCGCTGCCCATGTTCTGGCATCATTTAATGTCGGCCGGTGCGGTTCGCGATGACCATGAACCCCAGCCCCGCAGTGTCTTAACATTGTTAAAACACTGCGGGGCTGGGATTCAGGGCCTGGCGCAGCACATATGTTCGCCTCTCACACTCGGGTCCTTACACCCGCTTCAGACTGTGCGGCGTCATCTGATCCCTTATCGCATGCCACGGCCATGAAGCCGCACAGTCCGCAGAAGGCGGAAGGAGATGAGGGACAGGCGAACTGATGCACTGATCATGCCCATCAATCACACCCTCGCAGTCCCAATAAATAAGACAACGAGGGGCGTTGTGTGGGTCAGGGCGGCCGCAGAGGCGCAGGCAGCCAAACAATGATGCCAGAAGACGGGCAGCGCTACCAAGGGGGTTGCAGCGTGTCATTACAAAGGAAAGTCACACCACCGGGACGGTTAAATGGTCACACAGAGGACACATTTTAGACGTGTTTTCAGTTCTACATGTGCGAGGAGAATACGTTTATGAGCCACCTTGCACAGATGCAGCATTACCGCTGTACAAGGTGGCCTTTAAAACGTACAAACGCCTGGGGGAGGGGGGACAGGTTCCCTTCAATTTCAGTTCTTGTGTCTGCGTGGCTTTTGCAGGACACGATGCCGGCTGCACAGCAGGGGAACAGCTGGCGGTGCTGAACCCCACTGACACATTGGCTGGTGTTTTTCTCTGTGCAGCTAGCAGTACCGGGCCCCAACTGGCGGTGTTGGAGCCCGGGTTCAGCAGGAGGAGGAGATGGAGCAGAGTGTAGGCCGAAGCCTGCACTGGCGGCAGCTTTTGGGTCTGTTGTGCCTGCGTGGCAGTTGCAGGACACGTTGCCGGCTGCACAGCAGGGGAACAGCTGGCGGTGCTGAACCCCACTGACACATTGGCTGGTGTTTTTCTCTGTGCAGCTAGCAGTACCGGGCCCCAACTGGCGGTGTTGGAGCCCGGGTTCAGCAGGAGGAGGAGATGGAGCAGAGTGTAGGCCGAAGCCTGCACTGGCGGCAGCTTTTGGGTCTGTTGTGCCTGCGTGGCAGTTGCAGGACACGTTGCCGGCTGCACAGCAGGGGAACAGCTGGCGGTGCTGAACCCCACTGACACATTGGCTGGTGTTTTTCTCTGTGCAGCTAGCAGTACCGGGCCCCAACTGGCGGTGTTGGAGCCCAGGGCTCTGCAGGGGGAGCAGAGTGTAGGCCGAAGCCTAATTGAACCAATTTCAAAGGTAACCTTTAACCCCCCCTCAGGGGTTACAAAGTAGAAGAGCCACAGCTTATGCAGCAGTAGTGCTGCACAAGTCAAAGGTTGCTCTTTTAATTTCGCTCCTTGCACACGCTGAATGAAACACGTATAACATTTAGCCCTTTATACAGTCAAACTGTGTTGGAGGCGCGAGTTCCCTTTGTAATGAGACGCAGCACAGATGTCAAGAATCCCACCTTGGTGCTGGGTGCAGCCTCCTGAGCGTTGTTATTTGCTGTACAGGAGTCTGCGCTGTCGTGTTATCCCCTGGCCTAGCGCTGTTAGCGCTGCCCATGTTCTGGCATCATTTAATGTCGGCCGGTGCGGTTCGCGATGACCATGAACCCCAGCCCCGCAGTGTCTTAACATTGTTAAAACACTGCGGGGCTGGGATTCAGGGCCTGGCGCAGCACATATGTTCGCCTCTCACACTCGGGTCCTTACACCCGCTTCAGACTGTGCGGCGTCATCTGATCCCTTATCGCATGCCACGGCCATGAAGCCGCACAGTCCGCAGAAGGCGGAAGGAGATGAGGAACAGGCGAACTGATGCACTGATCATGCCCATCAATCACACCCTCGCAGTCCCAATAAATAAGACAACGAGGGGCGTTGTGTGGGTCAGGGCGGCCGCAGAGGCGCAGGCAGCCAAACAATGATGCCAGAAGACGGGCAGCGCTACCAAGGGGGTTGCAGCGTGTCATTACAAAGGAAAGTCACACCACCGGGACGGTTAAATGGTCACACAGAGGACACATTTTAGACGTGTTTTCAGTTCCACATGTGCGAGGAGAATACGTTTATGAGCCACCTTGCACAGATGCAGCATTACCGCTGTACAAGGTGGCCTTTAAAACGTACAAACGCCTGGGGGAGGGGGGACAGGTTCCCTTCAATTTCAGTTCTTGTGTCTGCGTGGCTTTTGCAGGACACGATGCCGGCTGCACAGCAGGGGAACAGCTGGCGGTGCTGAACCCCACTGACACATTGGCTGGTGTTTTTCTCTGTGCAGCTAGCAGTACCGGGCCCCAACTGGCGGTGTTGGAGCCCGGGTTCAGCAGGAGGAGGAGATGGAGCAGAGTGTAGGCCGAAGCCTGCACTGGCGGCAGCTTTTGGGTCTGTTGTGCCTGCGTGGCAGTTGCAGGACACGTTGCCGGCTGCACAGCAGGGGAACAGCTGGCGGTGCTGAACCCCACTGACACATTGGCTGGTGTTTTTCTCTGTGCAGCTAGCAGTACCGGGCCCCAACTGGCGGTGTTGGAGCCCGGGTTCAGCAGGAGGAGGAGATGGATCAGAGTGTAGGCCGAAGCCTGCACTGGCGGCAGCTTTTGGGTCTGTTGTGCCTGCGTGGCAGTTGCAGGACACGTTGCTGGCTGCACAGCAGGGGAACAGCTGGCGGTGCTGAACCCCACTGACACATTGGCTGGTGTTTTTCTCTGTGCAGCTAGCAGTACCGGGCCCCAACTGGCGGTGTTGGAGCCCAGGGCTCTGCAGGGGGAGCAGAGTGTAGGCCGAAGCCTAATTGAACCAATTTCAAAGGTAACCTTTAACCCCCCCTCGGGGGTTACAAAGTAGAAGAGCCACAGCTTATGCAGCAGTAGTGCTGCACAAGTCAAAGGTTGCTCTTTTAATTTCGCTCCTTGCACACGCTGAATGAAACACGTATAACATTTAGCCCTTTATACAGTCAAACTGTGTTGGAGGCGCGAGTTCCCTTTGTAATGAGACGCAGCAAAGATGTCAAGAATCCCACCTTGGTGCTGGGTGCAGCCTCCTGAGCGTTGTTATTTGCTGTACAGGAGTCTGCGCTGTCGTGTTATCCCCTGGCCTAGCGCTGTTAGCGCTGCCCATGTTCTGGCATCATTTAATGTCGGCCGGTGCGGTTCGCGATGACCATGAACCCCAGCCCCGCAGTGTCTTAACATTGTTAAAACACTGCGGGGCTGGGATTCAGGGCCTGGCGCAGCACATATGTTCGCCTCTCACACTCGGGTCCTTACACCCGCTTCAGACTGTGCGGCGTCATCTGATCCCTTATCGCATGCCACGGCCATGAAGCCGCACAGTCCGCAGAAGGCGGAAGGAGATGAGGGACAGGCGAACTGATGCACTGATCATGCCCATCAATCACACCCTCGCAGTCCCAATAAATAAGACAACGAGGGGCGTTGTGTGGGTCAGGGCGGCCGCAGAGGCGCAGGCAGCCAAACAATGATGCCAGAAGACGGGCAGCGCTACCAAGGGGGTTGCAGCGTGTCATTACAAAGGAAAGTCACACCACCGGGACGGTTAAATGGTCACACAGAGGACACATTTTAGACGTGTTTTCAGTTCCACATGTGCGAGGAGAATACGTTTATGAGCCACCTTGCACAGATGCAGCATTACCGCTGTACAAGGTGGCCTTTAAAACGTACAAACGACTGGGGGAGGGGGGACAGGTTCCCTTCAATTTCAGTTCTTGTGTCTGCGTGGCTTTTGCAGGACACGATGCCGGCTGCACAGCAGGGGAACAGCTGGCGGTGCTGAACCCCACTGACACATTGGCTGGTGTTTTTCTCTGTGCAGCTAGCAGTACCGGGCCCCAACTGGCGGTGTTGGAGCCCGGGTTCAGCAGGAGGAGGAGATGGAGCAGAGTGTAGGCCGAAGCCTGAACTGGCGGCAGCTTTTGGGTCTGTTGTGCCTGCGTGGCAGTTGCAGGACACGTTGCCGGCTGCACAGCAGGGGAACAGCTGGCGGTGCTGAACCCCACTGACACATTGGCTGGTGTTTTTCTCTGTGCAGCTAGCAGTACCGGGCCCCAACTGGCGGTGTTGGAGCCCGGGTTCAGCAGGAGGAGGAGATGGAGCAGAGTGTAGGCCGAAGCCTGCACTGGCGGCAGCTTTTGGGTCTGTTGTGCCTGTGTGGCAGTTGCAGGACACGTTGCCGGCTGCACAGCAGGGGAACAGCTGGCGGTGCTGAACCCCACTGACACATTGGCTGGTGTTTTTCTCTGTGCAGCTAGCAGTACCGGGCCCCAACTGGCGGTGTTGGAGCCCAGGGCTCTGCAGGGGGAGCAGAGTGTAGGCCGAAGCCTAATTGAACCAATTTCAAAGGTAACCTTTAACCCCCCCTCAGGGGTTACAAAGTAGAAGAGCCACAGCTTATGCAGCAGTAGTGCTGCACAAGTCAAAGGTTGCTCTTTTAATTTCGCTCCTTGCACACGCTGAATGAAACACGTATAACATTTAGCCCTTTATACAGTCAAACTGTGTTGGAGGCGCGAGTTCCCTTTGTAATGAGACGCAGCACAGATGTCAAGAATCCCACCTTGGTGCTGGGTGCAGCCTCCTGAGCGTTGTTATTTGCTGTACAGGAGTCTGCGCTGTCGTGTTATCCCCTGGCCTAGCGCTGTTAGCGCTGCCCATGTTCTGGCATCATTTAATGTCGGCCGGTGCGGTTCGCGATGACCATGAACCCCAGCCCCGCAGTGTCTTAACATTGTTAAAACACTGCGGGGCTGGGATTCAGGGCCTGGCGCAGCACATATGTTCGCCTCTCACACTCGGGTCCTTACACCCGCTTCAGACTGTGCGGCGTCATCTGATCCCTTATCGCATGCCACGGCCATGAAGCCGCACAGTCCGCAGAAGGCAGAAGGAGATGAGGGACAGGCGAACTGATGCACTGATCATGCCCATCAATCACACCCTCGCAGTCCCAATAAATAAGACAACGAGGGGCGTTGTGTGGGTCAGGGCGGCCGCAGAGGCGCAGGCAGCCAAACAATGATGCCAGAAGACGGGCAGCGCTACCAAGGGGGTTGCAGCGTGTCATTACAAAGGAAAGTCACACCACCGGGACGGTTAAATGGTCACACAGAGGACACATTTTAGACGTGTTTTCAGTTCCACATGTGCGAGGAGAATACGTTTATGAGCCACCTTGCACAGATGCAGCATTACCGCTGTACAAGGTGGCCTTTAAAACGTACAAACGCCTGGGGGAGGGGGGACAGGTTCCCTTCAATTTCAGTTCTTGTGTCTGCGTGGCTTTTGCAGGACACGATGCCGGCTGCACAGCAGGGGAACAGCTGGCGGTGCTGAACCCCACTGACACATTGGCTGGTGTTTTTCTCTGTGCAGCTAGCAGTACCGGGCCCCAACTGGCGGTGTTGGAGCCCGGGTTCAGCAGGAGGAGGAGATGGAGCAGAGTGTAGGCCGAAGCCTGCACTGGCGGCAGCTTTTGGGTCTGTTGTGCCTGCGTGGCAGTTGCAGGACACGTTGCCGGCTGCACAGCAGGGGAACAGCTGGCGGTGCTGAACCCCACTGACACATTGGCTGGTGTTTTTCTCTGTGCAGCTAGCAGTACCGGGCCCCAACTGGCGGTGTTGGAGCCCGGGTTCAGCAGGAGGAGGAGATGGAGCAGAGTGTAGGCCGAAGCCTGCACTGGCGGCAGCTTTTGGGTCTGTTGTGCCTGCGTGGCAGTTGCAGGACACGTTGCCGGCTGCACAGCAGGGGAACAGCTGGCGGTGCTGAACCCCACTGACACATTGGCTGGTGTTTTTCTCTGTGCAGCTAGCAGTACCGGGCCCCAACTGGCGGTGTTGGAGCCCAGGGCTCTGCAGGGGGAGCAGAGTGTAGGCCGAAGCCTAATTGAACCAATTTCAAAGGTAACCTTTAACCCCCCTCAGGGGTTACAAAGTAGAAGAGCCACAGCTTATGCAGCAGTAGTGCTGCACAAGTCAAAGGTTGCTCTTTTAATTTCGCTCCTTGCACACGCTGAATGAAACACGTATAACATTTAGCCCTTTATACAGTCAAACTGTGTTGGAGGCGCGAGTTCCCTTTGTAATGAGACGCAGCACAGATGTCAAGAATCCCACCTTGGTGCTGGGTGCAGCCTCCTGAGCGTTGTTATTTGCTGTACAGGAGTCTGCGCTGTCGTGTTATCCCCTGGCCTAGCGCTGTTAGCGCTGCCCATGTTCTGGCATCATTTAATGTCGGCCGGTGCGGTTCGCGATGACCATGAACCCCAGCCCCGCAGTGTCTTAACATTGTTAAAACACTGCGGGGCTGGGATTCAGGGCCTGGCGCAGCACATATGTTCGCCTCTCACACTCGGGTCCTTACACCCGCTTCAGACTGTGCGGCGTCATCTGATCCCTTATCGCATGCCACGGCCATGAAGCCGCACAGTCCGCAGAAGGCGGAAGGAGATGAGGGACAGGCGAACTGATGCACTGATCATGCCCATCAATCACACCCTCGCAGTCCCAATAAATAAGACAACGAGGGGCGTTGTGTGGGTCAGGGCGGCCGCAGAGGCGCAGGCAGCCAAACAATGATGCCAGAAGACGGGCAGCGCTACCAAGGGGGTTGCAGCGTGTCATTACAAAGGAAAGTCACACCACCGGGACGGTTAAATGGTCACACAGAGGACACATTTTAGACGTGTTTTCAGTTCCACATGTGCGAGGAGAATACGTTTATGAGCCACCTTGCACAGATGCAGCATTACCGCTGTACAAGGTGGCCTTTAAAACGTACAAACGACTGGGGGAGGGGGGACAGGTTCCCTTCAATTTCAGTTCTTGTGTCTGCGTGGCTTTTGCAGGACACGATGCCGGCTGCACAGCAGGGGAACAGCTGGCGGTGCTGAACCCCACTGACACATTGGCTGGTGTTTTTCTCTGTGCAGCTAGCAGTACCGGGCCCCAACTGGTGGTGTTGGAGCCCGGGTTCAGCAGGAGGAGGAGATGGAGCAGAGTGTAGGCCGAAGCCTGCACTGGCGGCAGCTTTTGGGTCTGTTGTGCCTGCGTGGCAGTTGCAGGACACGTTGCCGGCTGCACAGCAGGGGAACAGCTGGCGGTGCTGAACCCCACTGACACATTGGCTGGTGTTTTTCTCTGTGCAGCTAGCAGTACCGGGCCCCAACTGGCGGTGTTGGAGCCCGGGTTCAGCAGGAGGAGGAGATGGAGCAGAGTGTAGGCCGAAGCCTGCACTGGCGGCAGCTTTTGGGTCTGTTGTGCCTGCGTGGCAGTTGCAGGACACGTTGCTGGCTGCACAGCAGGGGAACAGCTGGCGGTGCTGAACCCCACTGACACATTGGCTGGTGTTTTTCTCTGTGCAGCTAGCAGTACCGGGCCCCAACTGGCGGTGTTGGAGCCCAGGGCTCTGCAGGGGGAGCAGAGTGTAGGCCGAAGCCTAATTGAACCAATTTCAAAGGTAACCTTTAACCCCCCCTCAGGGGTTACAAAGTAGAAGAGCCACAGCTTATGCAGCAGTAGTGCTGCACAAGTCAAAGGTTGCTCTTTTAATTTTGCTCCTTGCACACGCTGAATGAAACACGTATAACATTTAGGCCCTTACACAGTCAAACTGATTTTGAGGCGTGAGTTCCCTTCGTAAAGAGACGCAGTACAGCTGGCAAAAATGCCACCTTGGTGCTTTGCGCGGCCTCCTGAGCATCGTTATGTGTTGCACAGGAGTCTGCGCTGTCGTGTTATCCCTTGGCCTTGCGCTGTTAGTGCTGCCCGTCCTCTGACATCATTTGATGTCGGCAGGTGCGGTTCGCGATGCCCATGAATCACAGCCCCGCAGTGTCTTGACATAGTTAAAACACTGCGGGGCTGGGATTCATGGCCTGGCGCAGTACATATGTTCGCCTCTCGCTTGGGTTCTTACACCTGCTTCAGACTATGTGGCGTCAGCTGATCCCTTATCGCATGCCACGGCCATGAAGCCGCACAGTCCGAAGAAGGCGGAAGGAGATGAGGGACAGGCGAACTGATGCACTGATCATGCCCGTCAATCACACCCTCGCAGTCAAAATAAATAAGACACCGAGGGGCGTTGTGTGGGGCAAGGCGGCCGCAGAGGCGCACCCAGCCAAACAATGATGCCAGAAGACGGGCAGCGTTACCAAGGAGCTTGTTGCGTGTCAATACAAAGTAAAATCACACCTGAGGGATGTTTTAATGGTCACAGAGGACACATTTTAGACGTGTTCAGTTCCACGAGTGCAAGGAGAATAAGTTTCTGAGCCACCTTGCACACATGCAGCATTACTGCTGTACAAGGTGGCTGTAAAACATAGAAACACCTGGGGGAGGGGGGACAGGTTCCCTTCAATTTCAGTTCTTGTGTCTGCGTGGCGGTCGCAGGACACGTTGCCGGCTGCACAGCAGGGGAACAGCTGGCGGTGCTGAACCCCACTGACACATTGGCGAGTTGTTTTTCTCTGTGCAGCTAGCACATCTGGGCCCCAACTGGCGGTGTTAGAGCCCAGGGTCAGCAGGAGGACCAGGGGTGCGGAGTGTAGGCCGAAGCCTGCACTGGAGCAAGTTGAAAGGAAACCTTTAACCCCCCGCCCAGGCGTTTGTAGCTGGAAGAGCCATCGTGTACAGCACTAATGCTGGAAAAGGTAAACTTAGCTCTTTTAATTATGGTCCTTGCAGATGCTGAACCTAACACTTATGAAATGTGTCCCCTCACAGCGTTCAACCGTCCGGTAGGTGGAACTTTCCTTTGTCATGTGACGCAGCACAGCCGTCATTTTTACCCCCTTGGCGCCGTGCGCCGCCTCCTCAGCGTTGTTTGAATCTGTCCCGGAGCCTGCGCTGTTAGGTTACCCCTTGGCCATGCACACATTTCGCGCTGCCCGTCTTCTGACATCATTTGCTGTCAGGCTGGCTGCGCCTGTGTGGGTGCGCTGTCCGAGATTCAGCCTCGCGGTGTCATGTAATGTAATCCCACCGCGGGCCTGGGATCCGTGGCCATGCGCAGTGCATATCCTCGCCTCTCACTCCCCTCCCTACGGCTTCTTCAGACTGTGCGGTGTCACGGCCGTGGCATGCTATTAGGGATCAGCTGACACCGAACAGTCTTTAGAAGCCGTAGGGAGGGGAGTGAGAGGCGAGGATATGCACTGCGCATGGCCACGGATCCCAGGCCCGCGGTGGGATTACATTACACGACACCGCGAGGCTGAATCTCGGACAGCGCACCCACACAGGCGCAGCCAGCCTGACAGCAAATGATGTCAGAAGACGGGCAGCGCGGAATGTGTGCATGGCCAAGGGGTAACCTAACAGCGCAGGCTCCGGGACAGATTCAAACAACGCTGAGGAGGCGGCGCACGGCGCCAAGGGGGTAAAAATGACGGCTGTGCTGCGTCACATGACAAAGGAAAGTTCCACCTACCGGACGGTTGAACGCTGTGAGGGGACACATTTCATAAGTGTTAGGTTCAGCATCTGCAAGGAGCACCACGAAAAGAGGCACTTTTTCCCTTTGCATCATTACTGCTGCACAAGGTGGCTCCTTCAGTAACAAACGCCTGGGGGGGGGGACAGGTTCCCTTAAATTTAACTTGTTGTGCCTGCGTGGCGGTCGCAGTACACGTTGCCGTATACACAGCAGGGGAACAGCTGGCGGTGCTGAACCCCACTAACACATTGGCGAGGTGTTTGGCTCTGTGCGTACAGCACTTCTGGACGGCAACTGGCGGTGTTGGAGCCCAGGGACAGGTGGAGGAGGAGGAGGTTGGAGGAGGTTGGAGGAGGTAGGAGGGATTGCCACACACACAGCAGGGGAACAGCTGACGTTACTGAACCCCAATAACAGAGGAGCGACTGTTGACTGTGCGTACAGCACTTCTGGACGGCAACTGGCGGTGTTGGAGCCCAGGGACAGGTGGAGGAGGAGGAGGTTGGAGGAGGTAGGAGGGATTGCCACACACACAGCAGGGGAACAGCTGACGTTACTGAACCCCAATAACAGAGGAGCGACTGTTGACTGTGCGTACAGCACTTCTGGACGGCAACTGGCGGTGTTGGAGCCCAGGGACAGGTGGAAAAGCAGAGGAACACAATGTAGGCTGAAGCCTGAGAAAGTCAAAAGGGAACCTTTAACCCCCCCCCAAGGCGTTTGTAGCTGAAAGAGCCAGCTTGTGCAGCACAAAAGATGCAAAAGGAAAAGGTGGCTCTTTTCATCATGCTCCTTGCAAACACAGAACTAAACACTTATAAAATGTGTCCCCTGCAACCGTAAAACCGTCCCGGAGGTGGGACTTTCCTTCGTAATGTGACGCAGCACAGCCGTCATTCCTACCCCCCCGGCGCCGCGCACCGGCTCCTCAGCGTTGTTTGATTCCGTCCCGGAGCCTGCGCTGTTATGTTATCCCGTGGCCAGGCACACTTAGCGCTGCCCGTCTTCTGGCATCATTTGGTGTCAGGATGGCTGCGCCTGTGCGGCCGCGCTGGCAGAGAGCCCGCCTCGCAGTGTCTTCTGATTTAATCCCACTGGGGGCCTGGGATCCATGGACATGCGCAGTGCATATCCTCGCCTCTCACTCCCCTCCCTACGGCTTCTTAAGACTGTGCGGTGTCACGGCCGTGGCATGCTATTAGGGACCAGCTGACACCGAACAGTCTGAAGAAGCCATAGGGAGATGAGTGAGAGGTGGAGGTTCAGATATGCACTGCGCATGTCCATGGATCCCAGGCCCCCAGTGGGATTAAATCAGAAGACACTGCGAGGCGGGCTCTCTGCCAGCGCGGCCGCACAGGCGCAGCCATCCTGACACCAAATGATGCCAGAAGACGGGCAGCGCTAAGTATGCCTGGCCACGGGATAACATAACAGCGCAGGCTCCGGGATGGAATCAAACAACGCTGAGGAGCCGGTGCGCGGCGCCGGGGGGGTAGGAATGACGGCTGTGCTGCGTCACATTACGAAGGAAAGTCCCACCTCCGGGACGGTTTTACGGTATCAGTGGACACATTTTATAAGTGTTAAGTTCTGCGTGTGCAAGGAGCTAAACAAAAATAGCTACCTTTTCCTTGTGCAGCATTACTGCTGCACAAGGTGGCTCTTTCAGCAACAAACGCCTTGGGGGGGGGGACAGATTCCCTTACATTTCAGTTGTTGTGTCAGCGTGGCGGTCGCATGACACATTGCCGGCTACACAGCTTGGGATCAGCTGACGTTACTGAAACCCAATAACACTGGGTCGTATGTTTTGACTGTGCAGACGGCACTTCTGAGCCTCAACTGGCGGTGTTGGAGCCCAGGAATTTAAGTTCAGGTGGTAGAAAGATGAACACAACAGGAGACCTGGATAACGTATACAGTGACCTAATTATTTAATCAGGAGGAGGAGTGGCAAATTCCTGCGAGATCCAGGCCTTGTTCATTTTCAGGAAAGTAAGCCGGTCAACGTTATCGGAGGATAGTCGCATGCGACGGTCAGTTAGTACACCACCTGCAGCACTAAAGACACGTTCCGATAATACACTGGCCGCAGGGCAAGACAGCACCTCCAATGCATACTGGCTTAGCTCTGGCCATGTATCCAGCTTTGAGACCCAAAACTTGAAAGGGGAAGAGCCGTCTGGGAGTACAGCAAGAGGGCAAGACATGTAGTCTGTCACCATCTGACGGAACCGTTGCCTCCTGCTGACTGGAGCCGTCTGTGATGGTGTAGACTTTTGTGGGGGGCACAGAAAACTGTGCCACAGTTGGGCCATACTGGTCGTGCCTTGGGCAGAGGCACTGCTTCTGCTCCCTCTATGTGCAGAGCCTCCACCACTGCCTGGACGCACTGAGCTGCTTTGGAATGCACTAGCAGCACTTCTCTCAGTTGGAATGGAGAAGATGATGGAATTCACCAGTGTGTCTTGGTACTCCCGCATTTTTCGCTCCCGGTTCAACGGTGTGATGAGGCTTTCTACGTTGTCCCGGTAGCGAGGATCGAGGAGGGTGAACACCCAATAATCAGACATGTTGAGAATGTGGGCGATGCGGCGGTCGTTTCTCAGGCACTGCAGCATGTAATCCACCATGTGCTGCAGACTGCCAACTGCCCAAGAAACGCTGTCCCCTGCTGGAGGCGTGATCTCTGCCTGCTCGTCATCACCCCACCCTCGCTGTACACACTGAGTACTGGACAATTCGGTAACTCCCTCCTCTGGACGGATGTCTTCCTCCTCCATTGACTCCTCCTCATCCTCCTCACAAACTGTCCCCTGCCTACGCGTTTGTGAGGAACCACGTGGCACTGACTGTCCAGAAGATGATGGAAATGGTGAATCCTCATCCTCCACCTCTTCCACAACATCATCCCTTAGCGCTTGCAGTGATTTTTCAAGCAGGCAGATAAGGGGGACAGTCATGCTGACTAGTGCATCATCTGCACTCGCCATCCGCGTGGAATAATCAAAGGGACGCAAAACCTGGCAGACGTCATTCATAGTGGCCCACTCTGTGGTTGTGAAGTCTGTACGGCGCTGACTGCGACTTCTTTGCGCCTGAAGCAGCTGGTACTCCATTACAGCTTGCTGCTGCTCACACAACCGCTCCAACATATGTAACGTGGAATTCCATCTGGTAGGTAGGTCACATATGATGCGATGTTCCGGCAGGCGGTGTCGGCGCTGCAGAGCCGCAATGCGCGCTTTTGCCGTGCTGGAACGCCGCAAGTGAGCACACTCTAGGCGGACCTTGTGCAGCAGTGCATCAAGATCCGGATAGTCCCTCAAAAAGCTCTGCACGACCAAATTGAGCACATGTGCCAGACATGGGATGTGAGTGAGGTTGCCGAGGCCCAGAGCTGCCACCAGATTTCGGCCATTATCACACACTACCATGCCTGGCTGGAGATTCGCTGGCACAAACCACACATCGCTCTCCTGCTTGATGGCATTCCAGAGCTCCTGCGCTGTGTGGCTACGATTCCCCAAAAAAATTAATTTCAAGACGGCCTGTTGACGTTTGGCCACGGCTGTGCTCATGTCGGTCGTAACAGGTACACGTTCATCACGGGTCCATGTGGAGGTGGACTGTGACGGCTCCTGCAGCGATGATTCTGAGGAACTGGTGTAAGAGGAGGAGTCAATGCGTACAGAATGGATTCCTGCAATCCTTGGAGTGGGCAGGACACGTCCTGTGCCACTCGCATGGTCTGTACCCGGCTCAACGACATTAACCCAATGGGCAGTGAGGGAAAGGTATCGCCCCTGTCCATGTTGACTGGTCCACGCATCGGTGGTGAGGTGGACCTTGCTACTGACGGCGTTCAGTAGCGCGTGTTTTATGTGTCCCTCCACATGCTTGTGCAGGGCAGGGACGGCTTGCCTGCTGAAGTAAAAGCGGCTGGGCACATTGTACTGTGGGACTGCCAATGACATCAAGTCACGGAAGCTGTCAGTCTCCACCAGCCTGAATGACAGCATTTCCAGTGACAGAAGTTTGACAATGCCTGCAGTCAGAGCCTGTGCTCGTGGGTGGTTTGACGAGAAAGGCCGCCTTTTCTCCCATGCCTGTACTACCGATGGCTGTAGACTGGGCTGGGAGTGTGTGGATGACTGGGAAAGTGGTGCTGCGGGTGGAATTACAGCGGGTCTCTGGACAACAGGGCCAGAGGTTCTTCCACGGCGATCCTGGGAGGAAGCCGAACCAGCTGCGTGTGAGCTAGAGGAAGAGGCAACACGAGCTGAAGAGGTGGTAGCTGCCGCTGTTGGTTGGCCTACCTCTTCAGTGTGTTTTTCTAACTCCGCCGGGTGCCTGTTGCGCACATGTTTCCACATGTTGGAGGTATTGAGGCTGCTGACATTTCGACCTCTTTTGACTTTGTGATGACACACGTTGCATCTGACATAGCAAATGTCATCTGCAACTGTGTCAAAAAAGGACCAGGCACTGCAAGTCTTGGGAGCGCCCTTTTTGGCTTTTGGAAGAGACATGCTCCTAACGGGTGCCAAAGCGGAGGCTGCAGGATCCGCAGTCTTCCCCCTCCCTCTCCCTCTTTGGGCCGTATGGGGAATCTCTTCCTCAGAGCTGCTCCCACCACCTTCCTGTCCCTCACGCCAAGATGGGTCGAGGACCTCATCATCTACACTACCCTCTGCCCCCAACTGCTCCTCCTGGGTAGTCTCAGCAGCAGAGCACGCACCAGTAAGTGGCACCTGAGTGTCATCATCAGCTGATGCGGCCTGCGATGTGGTGACCGGAGCCACTGGCCCACCCGCCTCTTCAGAGGAAGACAGAAAAAGCTGTTGGGCATCACTGCACCCTGCCTCTTCTTCCATTTCTCCAATGCTGCTTGGCTGGCCCCCTGTTTCCAAGCCAAGAGATTCAGAGAACAGAAGTAGAGACGGCTCCTGTCCTGGGCTCTCTGTCTGCCTGGGCAATTTGGCAGGTGGTGAAGAGACAGATGGCTGCTCTCCAGTGCTCTGTGTCTGAGAGGATGTGGCACTAATGGAAGTTGATGCATTAGCTGCCATCCATCCGACAACAGCTTCAATTTGTTCTTCACGCAGCAGCGGTGTACGGCGCTCTGACACAAAGCTGCGCATGAATGACTGTTGCCTGGTGAAAGTGGGTGCTGATGAGTCACCGGTGCCCGCAGCTGGCACAGAATCCCCACGTCCCCTCCCTGCTCCGCGACGGCTCCCACGCCCACGTGCCTTACTCACTGCCTTCTTCATCTTGGTTGACTGATAAAGATAAGCAGAAAAGTACTAACGGATTTGTGTGCTTATTCCTGAGCAACTCCTCCTAACAGGTATAAGAAACACTAATTTTCTAAAGTGTGGACTAGACTTTAATATGAGCTAATGTGGCCTACACAAATGTAAAGTGGTGTAACTGGTGTGTTTGGTGAACTTTATTATTTATTTATTTTTTGGGGGCTGAACTGACAACAGATAGAGCTGCAGTCACACGGAGACCGTGCAGACAGACGTAAACGGCGCTGCAAGGCCCAAAAACCCTCCTCTACGTTATCCTATGTAGTGTTTTTCCACAAGTTAGCTGGAGACGGGTGGAAAGACACTAATAGGATTTTTTTAAATAAATTAGCAGCAACCTACACTACTTGAAAAAAAAAGAAAATTGATTTGGCGGTATGACGCAGTGAACAACCCTGAGCTGGAGACAACCAGGCTATGGCTGCTCACAGACTACAGGGCGAGCTGCAATCACACGGAGACCGTGCAGACAGCCGTAAACGGCGCTGCAAGGCCCAAAAACCCTCCTCTACTTTATCCTATGTAGTGTTTTTCCACAAATTAGCTGGAGACGGGTGGAAAGACACTAATAGGATTTTTTTAAATAAATTAGCAGCAGACTACACTACTTGAAAAAAAATGAAAATTGATTTGGCGGTATGACGCAGTGAACAACCCTGAGCTGGAGACAACCAGGCTATGGCTGCTCACAGACTACAGGGCGAGCTGCAATCACACGGAGACTGTGCAGACAGCCGTAAACGGCGCTGCAAGGCCCAAAAACCCTCCTCTACTTTATCCTATGTAGTGTTTTTCCACAAATTAGCTGGAGACGGGTGGAAAGACACTAAGAGGATTTTTTTAAATAAATTAGCAGAAGACTACACTACTTGAAAAAAAATGAAAATTGATTTGGCGGTATGACGCAGTGAACAACCCTGAGCTGGAGACAACCAGGCTATGGCTGCTCACAGACTACAGGGCGAGCTGCAGTCACACGGAGACCGTGCAGACAGCCGTAAATGGCGCTGCAAGGCCCAAAAACCCTCCTCTACTTTATCCTATGTAGTGTTTTTCCACAAATTAGCTGGAGACGGGTGGAAAGACACTAATAGGATTTTTTTGAATAAATTAGCAGCAGACTACACTACTTGAAAAAAAAAAAAAAAAAGAACAGTATGAGGCAATGAACCACCCTCCCTGAACTGAATACAACCAGCTATGGATGGCCTATGTGGCTGCACTCAGACTAGAGAGTGGGCTGCACTCACACACACACACACACAGACCTTGCAGATCGCTGTGAAAACAGCGCTACAAGGCAAAAGCAAGGTGAATAGTAGGTGAACACAGCGGTTGCTAAATTAGCCTTTGGAAAGCACAAAGAAGCAAATCGCTATCTCTAAACTGTCCCTCAGTCAGCAAACAGCGTCCTGTCACTAACTGAATTCACAGCAGAGTGATCGCAAAATGGCGCCAGCGACTTTTAAACTGCAGCATGACATCATTTCAGCAGCCAATCACAGCCTTGCCAGTAGTTTCATGCCCTCCATGCTAAACAGGATGTGCCCACACTTGGAATCATTCTCATTGGCTGAATTTCTGCATTTTGAATCTTGGAACTTCCGATTCCGGTATCCGATACGCGGCAAGTATCGGAATCCCGGTATCGGAATTCCGATACCGCAAGTATCGGCCGATACCCGATACTTGCGGTATCGGAATGCTCAACACTAGTCATCACTGCTCACCATCTTGGTGCAGTCCTCAAAGTTTTTGAGGATGGAACACATGTCTGACATCCATGTCCACTTCTGAGGTCTTATTTGTGGAGTCTGAACTGAATAACAATGGCCTTGTTGATGCTCGAAGTCAACAACTGCCCTCTTCAGCTCACAAATCCTTTCCAACATATGCAGTGTAGAGTTCAAATGCATGGGGACATCACACACAAGTTTGTAAGCCGGAGGATGCCAACGCTGCTGAAGCACGGCAAGGGCAGCTGAAGCTGAAGCTGACATTCTAAAATGGGCAGACAGGTGATGTAATTTCACTATCAGATCCGGCAGCTCCTGGTAGCTTTTGAGAAAACGTTGAATGATGAGGTTAAGCACATGGGCCAGGCAAGATACGTGTGTGAGCTCACCTTGCCTCAGAGCCACTACCAGGTTCCGGCCATTTTCACACATGACCTTGCCTGACTGTAGGTTCAGCAGTGTCATCCAAAAATCTGACTGCTCTTTCAGCGCTGTCCACAACTCTACAGCATTGTGCATTTTGTCCCCTAAGCAGATTAGCTTCAGCACAGCCTGTTGCTGCTTGGCTGACGCAGTGCTGCAGTGCTTCCAGCTTCTGACTGATGTGCTCCTTTCAGAAATGGAGGCTAAAGAGGAGGAGGAGGAGATGCAGGAGCTGTAGACTGTGGGGGCAACCCTGATAGACATAGGGCCCGCAATCCTTGGTGTCGGGAGGATGTATTCCATCCCAAGTTCTGACTTGGTCCTGGCTTCCACTATGTTAACCCCGTGCGCCGTCAGTGAGATATACCACCCCTGCCCACAAGCACTTGTCCATATTTCCGTGGTTAGGTGGACTTTCCCAGTAACAGCATTGTTGAGGGCACGGGTAATGCTGTGGGACATGTGCAGGCGTAATGCCAGTACAGTGCACCCAGAGAAATAGTGGTGACTGGGGATCGAGTACCTTGGGACGGCCGCCGCCAACAGGTTGCAGAAAGCTTCTGTCTCAACAAGTCTGAAAAGCAACATTTTGCATGCAAGCAGAAGAGAAATGTTAGAATTTAGTACTGTGGCCTGTGGGGCGTTGGCTGGGTATTTCTGCTAGCATTCCAATGACTGGGGTATAGACAACTGAAGACTACGCTTTGACAAGGATGTGGATGGGCTTGATGATGGTGCTGGTTGACTGTGGGCAACAACAGGTGCAGGGCACAAGGTATCTTTGCATGTACCGTGGACTGGGGATTAGCTTCTACACAAAACAGTGGAAGAAGCAGTGGTGTCACCTGCAGACAGTGTTCCTGGAGCCTGTGGTTCAGCACACAAAGTCGGGTGCTTTGCTGACATGTGCCTGATGATGCTGGTGGTGGTCAGGCTGGTAGTTTTGCTACCACTGCTGATGCGGGCATGGCATGTGCTGCAAATGGCCTGTTTGGGGTTATCTGCAGAATCTTTAAAAAATAACCAGTATCGGGAAGATCTATCAGTTGGAATGGCAACTTCTGTCATGTTGGTGTTATAGGGAATGGATGCACGCCTTCTGTCTGCGGCCACCACACTGCTTCTTCCTGCCTGTTGGGGTGCTATGCCTCCTTCCCCATGTGTGCTGCTGTCCTCGCTCTGCATGTCCTCCTGCCAGGTTGGGTCAGTTACTATGTCATCCACCACCTCGTCTTCCACATCTGCACTCTGCTCCTCCTCCTGACTTTCTGGCAATTGTGTCTCATCATCATCCACCTCTTGTGACACTTTCCCGCCATTGCCTTCATGTGACCGTGGCTGCTCAAATCTTTGGGCATTGCTAAATGCGATCTCATCTTTCCCCTCTTCAAGTTGACCAGCTGGGAGTCCGGAGTCTTTAAAGGGAAAATTGAACAGCTCTTCGGAGTGTCCAAGTGTGGGGTCAGTTGTCTCAAGGCACTCGGCATGGTGGGAGGAAGGAGGATCAGGGTTAATAATATGAGGTCCACACTCATGGCTACTCAGACTTTATCGTGTGTAAGACGTGGTGGTGGTGCCAGGGTGACTGGAAGCATTATCCGCTATCCAACCAACAACCGCTTCACACTGCTCTGGCTTTAATAGTGGTGTGCTGCAGTCCCCTAGAAACTGGAACAGGAAGGTCGAGCGAGAAGATGTGGGTCTTTGTTGTGGCCCACTTTCAGCTTGGCCACGGCCTTGTCCTCTGCATGCACCATCAACATCACGTCTACTTCCCCATCCCTTGCCTTGCCCATTTTAAATGGACTACTGCAATATTTTAAACGTTCAATGCAAATGTATTAATTTTGAGAAAACTTAACTTATATGTGATCAGTATGCCTGAAAGCAAGTTTTTGAAAACCACAGATAGATCGGGCGTCTGAGTGAGATAACAGACTGTTTCAATATGTGGCCTGGTTTTTTGTTTTAATTTTTTTTACCGCAAAATGCTGTATAGACCAAGGCTCGTAGACCAAAAAAATGCAATGTATGCCTGTAAAGCGAGGATTTTGGCACCACAGATACACCGGGCATCTGACGGAGATAACAAACTAAAGAGAAGGGAAAAAGACTAGACTAATAATGGTATGCACATCCACCATTTGTAAGAAAATAGAAAAAACCTTTATTACACCTCAAGTAACACAATGATAAAATCATTTAAAAACATACATACATAACCAATAAACCAACACCCCTCCAGGCTATATAGGCCATAGAAATGAGACAAATACATGGTTAAACTGGCTATGAGTACACATATGTCAATATTAAATCATGGTCCATGAACCTAGTGAATTAGACACATGTATGTTTAACAATTGTATACCAACGACAGCCCATATTACATCAAAATTGTGTTAAAGTCACAGATAAGAAGTATCATATCAGTGCACAACTAAATAGTAATTGTCAATGGTGTACCTGAACCATTGTATGTGGCACAGTATAGAACACATACAATACCATATAATAAATCCCAACATGTAGATTCATGCCCCCTAGGATGCAAAGAGGATAAATTCCCACAGTTGTAGAATCCCATATAAAGGATCAATATATATACACCAAACATGAGGGAGAAAGTGCCACAATAACAGTTGTATCACAAGTCTGGGAAATGAAGCCCAAATATACAACCTGGTAGGAAATCACCCAACATGACGCATAGGAATTTAAAGAGGCTGTATTTGCCTGTGAGCTGTCAATAATGATGGCCATAGCGCCAGCTCTGAAGAAAATAGTCAGAGCCAAATCAGCCCAGGATCAAAGGCAAGAGGATGGGTGAGGCTAGAGCCCCACGCGTATCACTGCTGCTGCTTTGGAGATAACAGACTGCTTCCATATGTGGCCTGTTTTTTGGTACTAACATTTTTTTGGCCACAAAACACTGTAGAGACCAAGGCTTGCAAACAAAAAAATGCAATATATGCCTGCAAAGCGAGGATTTTGACACCGCAGTTACACCTTGGTGTCTGACGGAGATAACAGACTGTTTCAATATGTGTCCTGTTTTTTGGTTTTACATTTTTTTTACCGCAAAATACCGTATAGACCAAGGCTAGCAGACAAAAAAGGCAATGTATGCCTGCAAAGCAATGATTTTGACATCACAGATACACCAGGCGTCTGACCGAGATAACAGACTATTTCAATATGTCGTCGGGATTGGGATCTGTGAAAGCGCTGTGTGAGCGAAACAGCTGTCATCCTGTGGTCAACATGTTCTCCTTGTCCATATCGCACATGTCCTAATAAAGACAAATTTGTTTTATTGGGCTTGGTGAGTGCAAACATCCCTTTTTTTTTTTTTCTTTTTTTCTGGATTTCATGCACTTTTTTCGTTATGCACCTGAAGCGCCCATTTGTGGAGTAGATGCTATACTGGTGGTACTGGTGTAGTGGCGTAGGGCACGCTGGTAGGTGATCGCAATAGGCAGCGGTGTGGGTTTTTATCTTTTTTCTGGACATTGTTTCAATATGTGGCCTGTTTTTTAGTTTTAACATTTTTTAACTCAAAATACTGTAAAGACCAAGGCTAGCAGACAAAAAGAGGCAATGTATGCCTGCAAAGCGAAGATTTTGACACCACAGATACACCAGGCGTCTGACGGACATAACAGACTGTTTCAATATGTGGCCTGTTTTTTGGTATTAAAACTTTTTTACCACAAAATACTGTATAGACCAAGGCTAGCAGACAAAAAAATGCAAAGTATGCCTGCAAAGCGAAGATTTTGACACAACAGATACACCAGGCATCTGACAGAGATAACAAACTGTTTCAATATGTGACCTGTTTTTTGTTTTAAATTTTTTACCGCAAAATACTGTATAGACCAAGGCTAGCAGACAAAAAAAGGCTATGTATGCCTGCAAGGCAAGGATTTTGACTGACAGATTCACGAGGCGTCTGACTGAGATAACAGACTGTTTCAATATGTGATGTTTTTTGCTTTACATTTTTTTACCACAAAATGCTATATATACCAAGGCTAGCAGACAAAAAAGGCAATGTATGCCTGCAAAGCGAGGATTTGGACACCACAGATACACCGGGTGTCCAATGGAGATAAGAGTGTTTCAATATGTGGCCTGGTTTTTTTATATTAATTTTTATTTAACAAAAAATATTGTAGAAACCAAGGCTGGCAGACAAAAATATGCAATGTATGCCTGCAAAGCGAGGATTTTTACATCATAGGTATGCCAGGCATCTGATGGAGATAACAGACTGTTTCAATATGTTGCCTGTTTTTTTGTTTTACATTTTTTTTCCACAAAATACTGTATATACCAAGACTAGCAGACAAAAAAAAGGCAATGTATGCCTGCAAAGCGAGGATTTGGACACCACAGATACACCAGGCGTCTGACGGAGATAACAGACTGTTTCAATATGTGGCCTGTTTTTTGTTTTACATTTTTTTAATGCAAAATACTGTAGAGCAAGGCTAGCAGACAAAGAAAGGCAATGTATGCCTGAAAAGCTAGAATTTGGAGACCACAGATAGACCAGGCGTCACACAGAGATAACAGACTGATCAAAATGAGGCCTTGATTTTTTGGGGCCCACCAAAATTGTGTCAATAAGTAGGCTATGACACTAATAAAAAAATTGAAGTACTAAAATTGTTAAATATTTAGCGCAATGATATGTGATGTGTGTGGCGTACAAATCACAGTGATAAATATAACAGTAGCTAAATATTTTTGGGCCAGCTACTGATTTTTTGGGCAGCAAATTGGTGTCCAAAAATGTTGTAAGACACTCCAAAAATAATATAGTACCAAAAAAAAGGCCAGATTTTTCTTCGCACTCACATCTGATGCCTGGGACAAATTTTTTTTAAAAAAAATTGTTAGATTTTCACGCTCTTTTATTGCAATGACCTGCCTGTATTCTGCAATATGACCAAGTAAATAAATGTAGAAAAAAGGGGGCTATGGATTGCTTTCTAATAAAATTAGCAGGTATAAGGTGCAAAAAAAATTGCCATGGATACCTGCAGCTACGTATATATAAAATTTGCAGCAGCAGGAATGATGCTTTTGGAGGTATGCAGTGAGATCTATATACTCACATACAGTGCCTGCATGCGTTGCACTGATTTGGATATGTGCACATAAACTCCTCTGCCTACCTAGTGCTGCAATCTATGTACCCCAGAATTAGTCCTAAAAAGGACTGTTGGTTTATCAGGATCTGTGGATTGAACACTAATAGACCCACACTAACTAGTAAATGTAAGAATCTGACCCTATCTCAGCAGCAGCTGTCCCTACACTAGCTGAGTCCGGAGCAGAATGTGGCCAGCAGGGCGGCGCCAGGTCTCTTGCAGACCTGATGACGCTGTGCGGCCAGCCAATCACTGTAATACCACAACAAAGATGGCTGCGGTATTACACTGCAAGGCAGAAAATCCCTGCATGCTGATTGGCACTCTACAAAATGCCAAAATTAAGAGGAGGAGACCCGAGCTCCCGCCGAATAATCCCGGAAATACTCAGTGCTCGCCAAGTACACCAAGCATAGTGATACTCAGGCAAGTACCAAGTAGTGGCGAGCATGTTCACTCATCACTACTGATATACTCTGGTGAACTCTCTCACACCAGCTCAGTGATACACTGCAAGAACGATTACCTCCTGTCACTGTATCGCCGGCTGTCTTTTAGAGCAGTCACATCACTGATGTAACTGCTCTCAAAGTGATCAGGATCGTTGTGGGACATTATGGATTATCTTTTCAGCGGACAGGTGAGGAATATTGTGGTTTATTATTTTATTTTTGTTGCAGGAGATGTTGACGTCGGTGGATTAGGCATTCAGTAAGTATGGTATAATTAAGATTATTAAAGGAGTCTGCCATTATTTTAAATAAAGCACTTTATTCTGGGTGCCTGTGTTTTTATACAAGATCAGTATGGGGTTAGTAATGGATAGGTGTCTTATAGACGCCTCTCCATTACTAACCTGTGGGTTTGATTTTACCTCACAATACAAAGGTGACATCAAACCCACATATATGAACCCCACTTGCCACCGTTGCAGGGCAAGTGGGAAGAGCGAGGCTAAATGCCAGATTTGGTGTATCTTATAGATGTGCCGTTTCTGGGCTGGCTGAGAGCTGATGTTTTTAGTCTGGGAGGAGCCAATATCCATGGTCCCTTCCTAGGCTATTAATATCAGCCCGCAGTTGTCTGCCTAGCCTTACTGGTAAGATTTTATAGGGGGACCCTATGTCAATTTTTTAGGGGGTCCCCCTGTCAACAAGCCATTAAAGTCTAAGCAAACAGCTGTGAGCTGATATTAATAGCCTGGGAACCTTCATAGCTATTGGCTCCGTCCCAGAATATTAACAACAGCCCTCAGCTGTCGGCTTTCCTTCTGTTGGTTATTAAAATTACGGGGGAGCCCACATAAGTTTTTCCGCAGCAGAAACCTTGCAGAAATATCTGCAAGCAAATACTCACCGTGTGCACATAGCCTAACTGATTGCAATAGCTATAGCTTTTTTCATTTCTTTTATTGTGGTCATAGTTTACCTTTCCATTTCTTTTTATTTTTTTCTGTATTTTTTGCCATCAGTTTGGAGTACATATGATGGATTGTCCATTTTTTTTTGGAGGGGCGGGTAAGAAAAAAAACATCAATTCCATAATTGTAACTTTTTTGGCTTTTGGTTTTAATGTTTAGGGTCACCACTAGTGATGAGCAAGCATGCTTGTCACTACTCTTTACTCGCCAGAGCAGCAGTGTTCTTGGGAGGTTTTTTTTATTGCTCGAGCCGTGACAAATCTCTCTATCTAACACATCTTCTGCTGCTTCTGGCTCCTCTAACTCCTCTAGTGCCTCCACCTGTGCCCTCAACCTCTCCCTTAATCCAACATGCGTTCCAACAGTGCAGATAGAATCCCCCCCACATCCGCATTGCACAGCAATGGCTCACCACAATCAGGCAGTATTCAAATAAATATGCCTTGGGCATCGCAGTTACACAGCTCAAGAGTTATGGACAGCTATCCAGGCTTAGTTAGAGCAATGGCTGTCTCCACTGAACCTGGAGCTAGGGAAGGCTGTGTGCGATAACCGTGCAAACCTGGTGGCGGCCCTATGCCAGGGCAACTTCACACACATGCTTTGCATGGCTCATATCCTCAACCTGGTCTTACAGCAATTTCTCCGCCACTATCCCGGCCTGGTTACACTGCTACAGAAAGCACTTTGTGCTCACTTCCGATGATTGCACCCTGCAGGTTGTCAACTTGCATCCCTACAGAAGTCTTTTGCTCTGATCACTGAGCCAGTTATGAATCCACCTAACCGTAGCCTTGTCAATCCCATACTTGGTTATTTTTTCAATAAAGATAGTATGAGACACTTTTTCAAATGCTTTTCTGAAGTCGAGATATACTACAGCTACCACATTTCCTTAATCCAACTAGTAAGTGATTCCATCATAGAAGGAAATTAGATTAGTCAGGCTTGACTTGTTTGCTACAATCCCATGCTGGCTCTGGTTAATTATTGTGTTCGTATCCAAGTACTTACATACATGCTGTTTAATAATTTGTTCAAAGATCTTTCCTGGCATAGAAATAAGGATCACTGGCCTGTAATCTTCTGGATCCATCTCATTCGTTTTTTGAAGATAGGGACAACATTTGCCCTTCTACAATCTTCTGGGACTTCTTTTTTCCAGGATTTTTAAAGATTCTGGCTAGTGGTTCTGCAATTTCCTCTGCTAACTCTTTCAGTACCCTGGAATGTAATTAATGTGCACCAGGATATTTAAATTCATTTAAATTAGCTAAGTGTTCCTTTACCATCTCTCTGTTTATGGATAGTGTCGATTATTTTATTCCTTCAAAGGCACTATGATGATCAATTGATGTTACATTTGCTTTCTAAGAGAACATAGAGGCAAAATAGAAATTTAAAAGTTCCGCCTTGTCAACATAATTTTTGACCACTTCACCCTTTTCATCCTGTAAAAATCCAATAGCATCTTTGACTTTTCTTTTGCTTTTGACCTACCCCCAAAATCATTTTTTACTGCTTTCGGTCTCCCTTTCAAGCCTTACTTCATTACTGGCTTTATCTCTTCTAGCTCTTGCCTTGCATTCCCTGCAAACAGCATTATATTTTTCTTTAGATATGCCCCCCTCTTTCCATTTGATATACATTTCTTTTTTTCCTTTTTAACAAGTGATTCAGTTCTGTGGTCATCCACCCTGGTCTCTTTAAATGCTTCCAATTCCTCTTTCTTTTTGGGATTGTTCCCGATTATGTGGTAAGAATTTCATTTAGCAAAATCTCCTTCTTTGACATTTCTATCCTTTAGAACATCCAGCCAGTAGACATTTATTTCTTTCTGAGTCCATTAAAATCTGCCTCTCTGTAGTTCAACCTGAAAGTTTTAGTCCACGCTGGTCTTACTCCTGTTGCAATCCAAAAGTCGAAGACAGTTTGTCCAGTTGGCCTATAGCAAGCACCTACAATAGTGTCCTTTCTGCTCTTCTCTCCTTGTATTCTAACCCAAACAGTTTCTGCAGAGCTACCAATCTCTGAAGCTTGGATCCCTGTGGAGGTATGTTTTCTTAATATACAATGCAGCATCTCCTTTTTGTTAATCCTGTTTCTAATCAATAAGTTGTAGACTTCAAGGTTTGTATTCCAAGCATGTGTATCAGCCCACTAATTTTCAGTGATGCCTATGAGATCATATCTCTCTTCTTGTGAATCAAACTGACCCTAAGAGATAGGGTGTAGTAAAAACTGTTGCTAAGTTGCACACTATAATAGTTGCACTCACCAGAAACTGGTGAATTGAGGCATAAACAGGATCCCACAGGAATCCCGAGGAGGCGGACTGCAGCTCGACCAGCTGGGCTGACAGAAGGCTTCAGACTACCGTGGTGAAAGCAATCAATAGACAGAGAAATACCTAGATAGTTGTCGGCGCTTTCATCACAAGATTCTCGTGGTCATGAAATAGAATCGTTTATTTAGGAGTTAGAGGATAAAACAACGCTGCATATTTCTTCCTGGCCATATATTTTCCATCCCATATTTCTCTAGTTTCACGCTCTCCTGATAAGTGTAGCAAGTAGTGATGAGCGAGTGTGCTCGTTACTCGAGTTTTCTGAGCATGCTCGGGTGTTTTCCGAGTATTTTGGGCATGCTCGAAGATTATGTTTGTATTTCCACAGCTGCATAATTTGCAGCTGCTACACAGCCTGAACACATGTGGGGATTCCCTAACAAGCAGGCAATCCCTGCATGTGTTCAGGCTGTTTAGAAGCCACAAATCACGCAGCTGCGGAGACACAAACATAATCTGCAAGCATGACCAAAACACTCGGAGAACACCCAAGCATGCTCGGAAAACTCAAGTAATGAGCACACTCACTTATCACTAGTAGCAAGGAGTCTACCAAATATGTGTTTTTTCTTGTTTTTGTGAGATCAACCCATCTCAAGCAAGGAGTCTTTCATACAGGTAATTCATTCCATGGTCAAGAAACCCAAAATGTTGCTCATGGCACCAATGATGTAGCCAGTTGTTCACCTGTTCAATCTCCTTGGTCCATGTCCATCCATTGGGAGGATGGATGAGAAGATGACCTGAGCTCCTAGTTACTTCACTTTCTGGCCTAGGTCTGCAAAGTCTCTGTCTATAGTTTCCAGGTTCTTTCTTGCTGTTTGATTTGTTCCTATATGTATTTATAGACATGGCTAGTTGTCTTTAGCACTTAAGGATTTTGATACCCTATTAGACACATCTTTGATTTGGGCACCTGGAACACAGCACACTTCTCATGAAGTAATGTCTGGTCGGCAGATAGCAGCTTCTGTTCCTCTCAGAAGGGAATCCCCCAAAACAACCACTCTGCTTTTCTCTCACCACAGCTCTTCTTTTTCTCCCTTCAAGAGGCTTCTGATTTCTTATTGTGGTGTTTTTTGTGCGCAAAGCACTGTTTTGATGTACAGGTCCTTCTCAAAAAATTAGCATATAGTGTTAAATTTCATTATTTACCATAATGTAATGATTACAATTAAACTTTCATATATTATAGATTCATTATCCACCAACTGAAATTTGTCAGGTCTTTTATTGTTTTAATACTGATGATTTTGGCATACAACTCCTGATAACCCAAAAAACCTGTCTCAATAAATTAGCATATCAAGAAAAGGTTCTCTAAACGACCTATTACCATAATCTTCTGAATCAACTAATTAACTCTAAACACATGCAAAAGATACCTGAGGCTTTTAAAAACTCCCTGCCTGGTTCATTACTCAAAACCCCCATCATGGGTAAGACTAGCGACCTGACAGATGTCAAGAAGGCCATCATTGACACCCTCAAGCAAGACGGTAAGACCCAGAAAGAAATTTCTCAACAAATAGGCTGTTCCCAGAGTGCTGTATCAAGGCACCTCAATGGTAAGTCTGTTGGAAGGAAACAATGTGGCAGAAAACGCTGTACAACGAGAAGAGGTGACCGGACCCTGAGGAAGATTGTGGAGAAGGACCGATTCCAGACCTTGGGGAACCTGAGGAAGCAGTGGACTGAGTCTGGTGTGGAAACATCCAGAGCCACCGTGCACAGGCGTGTGCAGGAAATGGGCTACAGGTGCCGCATTCCCCAGGTAAAGCCACTTTTGAACCATAAACAGCGGCAGAAGCGCCTGACCTGGGCTACAGAGAAGCAGCACTGGACTGTTGCTAAGTGGTCCCAAGTACTTTTTTCTGATGAAAGCAAATTTTGCATGTCATTCGGAAATCAAGGTGCCAGAGTCTGGAGGAAGACTGGGGAGAAGGAAATGCCAAAATGCCTGAAGTCCAGTGTCAAGTACCCAGTCAGTGATGGTGTGGGGTGCCATGTCAGCTGCTGGTGTTGGTCCACTGTGTTTCATCAAGGGCAGGGTCAATGCAGCTAGCTATCAGGAGATTTTGGAGCACTTCATGCTTCCTGGCACCTGCTCACAGTGCCAAAACCACTGGTAAATGGTTTACTGACCATGGTATTACTGTGCTCAATTGGCCTGCCAACTCTCCTGACCTGAACCCCATAGAGAATCTGTGGGATATTGTGAAGAGAAAGTTGAGAGACGCAAGACCCAACACTCTGGATGAGCTTAAGGCCGCTATTGAAGCATCCTGGGCCTCCATAACATCTCAGCAGTGTCACAGGCTGATTGCCTCCATGCCACGCCGCATTGAAGCAGTCATTTCTGCCAAAGGATTCCCGACCAAGTATTGAGTGCATAAATGAACATTATTATTTGATGTTTTTTTTGTTTGTTATTAAAAAACACTTTTATTTGATTGGACGGTTGAAATATGCTAATTTATTGAGACAGGTTTTTTGGGTTATCAGGAGTTGTAGGCCAAAATCATCAGTATTAAAACAATAAAAGACCTGACAAATTTCAGTTGGTGGATAATGAATCTATAATATATGAAAGTTTAATTGTAATCATTTCATTATGGTAAATAATGAAATTTAACACTATATGCTAATTTTTTGAGAAGGACCTGTACATCTTCATATTTGTCCTGCGTGAGAGCCTGGTAGTGCTTCTTCAGCTGTATGGGTGCTCACTGCCTCCTCATCTTCCTGCTTCTTGGGTCACATGCTTCCAATTTTCTTCTTCTGCAGGTACATTGAAAGGTGCTTCTCTTCAAACATTCTGAATAGATTTTTCTACTATGTCATTACCTTCTGCAGGAACACTGAAAAGTTCTTCTTTTGGAACATTCTGATGAGATTCTCCAGCTCTTTCAAGGAAATCCTCATATTCTTTGATGAGCTTTGGTGTCCTGAAGAGTTTACACATTTTCCTCTAAAAAAGTCACAAGCTTGCATTTCTGGCATGCAAAGTTTGTCTTTTCCTCTGGCAAGTCTGTAAAGATATCGCACACATTGGAGCACTCTATATGGGTAATCTCCTTTTCCATATAAAGATTCAAGCGCTGTTAGGCACGGTTTGACAATTTTTTAAAAGCAACTAGATCCTACTACACCCAAAGATCCGACTCGTGGCAACACTTCACTCTTCCCAGAATGCACCAGGAATATGCAAATTATCTCCCATGAGCTTCAATTCCTGGTTTAGAAATGCTGGCTAGTAGAAGTTATAGAAATAGCTATAGAAGTGCACAAAAGTTAATCAGACAGACATATGATGCAAACAGGATATCACATGAATGTGGAAGATATGCATGGCAGAAATCTATGTATGCGGTAAATGTCAATGCAGGATAAGAAAACAGGCAATGGAGGATTACCTCGGTGGCCTCATTTTTAGGCAATATGCATCTATAGATATGTTCTCTTGATCTGGTTACACTTATTACTCATTGAGATATATATTCTACTTATTTTCATATCCAGTATACAATATTTATGAATTGATAAACACTTTTTTTGTTGTCCTTTAGATGTGTTTATTCTACTGCATTATTTATCTCTATGTAAGTGTGGGCACCTTGTTGTGTGCAGTTCCACCATATACCATTTCTTGTTTCATAAAAGTATTTTATCCTTCTATCTTTAGTTCCATTTTTTTTCTGACCATATGTTTGGTGTTCTCTCTTGGTCGAGCACCCAAGCATTATGATTTCGTCAACTCGAGTAATGAGTACTTGAGTATTTTAGTGCTCGCTCATCACTACTAGCAATTACAAAATGCATAAAGCATGCGGTGAGGTAAGTGGAAGTGCTGATGATGGTGCACACAGATGTCGAGGACTTGGGGAAGGTGTGACTGTGCCTGTAGCTGCAGCAAAAGCACACGCCCATCCTTGATATTTAGATTCCTGTCCCACTTTGCAAGCAGGCAAGAGACACCATTTCTGAAGCCACACCAGTGCAAACAGGTGGTCAGTTGGATAGCAAATGTTTCCAGCATGCTTGCCAGCACCACCCAGTCTTCCACATGGTCCAGTCTCACCACTCAGCAGTATGGATCACTTAATTGTTACCCTTATTCTCCTTCATTCCACCATATTGAGTCCCAGGAGACCTGTGATTCCGCACTCAGACACTCTGATGAGTTATTTACATAATAATTTCTTGATTTTGGCCTCTCGACCTACATGTTCCAAGAGGGACAGGATGTTTAGTGATGCTCAAAACTTACAACAGCCATGGTTACAAGAAGATGACTGCGGGAACAACAAATTTTGTCTAAGGAGGTAGATACTGATGAGTTTACAATAAGTCAGGTTGTTATTAAGTCATCAAGTCAGGAGGACCAGGAAGATGAGGTGGTGGATGATACAGTCACCGACCCATCCTGGGAGCATGGCCAGCAGCACTCAGGGTGAGGAATAGGCTCGAAAGAAGTAGGAAGAGGCAATGGGATGACCAGAGGGAGAAAGAGGGCAGCTGTTCTGCAAAGCACTGACATTTGTGAATTTCTACATCAAAGAGTTTGGTGTTCCCCAGTCTCGGACTTATTTAAAAAATGGTCATTTGCAACTAGTGCCATGTCAAGATAAGCAGAGGCCTGACCACTAAGAGCCTAAAAAACATCAATATGATCATGCACTTGTCATCTAAGCACCTGAATCGTTTAGCCAAATGCCTGGGTCCACAATTGGTGCCAGATGGTGATAGCACTGCCTCTCCCCCTTTGCTAGTTGCTTGCCTCCTGCCCCGCACCTGCCCTTGCACATTCTGAGGCACCATCACCAGGCACTTCCAAATCCTTGTCCCAGCACAGCATTCAGCCATCCTTACCCCAGGTCTTTGAACTAAAAAGAAAAACCCCAGTCACCTATATGCCCAAACGCTAAGTGGGCACATTTCCAGGCTGCTTGTCCTGGAAATAATGCTGTTTAGGCTTGTAGACATGGATGATTTCTGCTGACTCATGACAGCAGCTTTCCTTCGGTGCTCAGTACTCAGCTGCCACTATTTATCCTGGTATTGAGTCCCAGACTTGTATCAGCACGTGTCCTGCGCCCTTACTAACACACTTACTGGAATTGTCCACTGACAGCACACTGGGTGAAAATTGTGGAGGCCAGAGACGAGGCCCAGCCTGGCACAGCACATGTGCTACCGACATGGAGGATTTCTGGCCCTACTTCTATCAGGGTTTAATCTATCTCCTACACCAGTTCCTGCTCCTCCTCATCGTCCATCTCTGATGTGATATCTCAGAGCACTTCATCCACATCAGCCGGAAGTTGGAAGCTGTGCAGAACTGCCACAGCAAAGCTATTTTGAGAATGAGACAAACCGCACACCACGACAGAGTTATTGAAAGGAATAATATACCAGATAGATTGGTGGCTCTTGCCACGTAAACTGCAACCAGGCATTGTTGTGTGTAATAATGGTTGTAATCTGGTAGCAGCAGTGAAGCTTAGCAAGCTCACTCATGTACCATGTTTAGTCCATGTGCTCAAATTGGGAGTTCAGTGGTTTCTGAAAACAGACCCAGATTTGCCCGTGCTTCTGGTCAAGGTACGTCGAGTCAGTGCTTATTTCCGCAAGTTAGCTACAGCTGTCGCCACTCTGTCAGTGCTGCAGCAGCGCATGCAAGTGCCAGCTTACCGACTGATGTGTGACATGACCATGCCCTGGAACTCCACACTGCACAGACTGGCAAGGCTTTGTGAGCAGCAGAAGCCAGCTGTTGAATACCAACTTCACAAGTAAATGTGAAGCTTTGCTTGCGGACCAGGTGGAGATGGAGATAGACATGAGACAGGGAGATGCTATGCAGCCCAACCTCATCTCATGTGCTCAGCGTGGATTGGGTAACAATGAGGTGGAGGCTGAGTAGGAAGACCAGGAGCTGGTTGCTAGCACAAAATAGGCTAGTATCCATAGAAGTTTCGTCCCACCTCTCCTACTGGGATGGGCTGAGGAGGGGAATAAGGAGGAAGAGAGGGAGAGTTGTCATCATGGTGGAGACAAGGAAGTGTTGGCTGTAGGGAACTTGGCACATATGGCCGACTGTATATAACGCTGCCTTTTCACGTGACCATCACGTTACATTCTTCTTGTCCAAAAAAGAGTACTGGTTGTTCACCCTGCTAGATTCTCGCTACAAGGAGAACCTTACTTCCCTCCCTCATGAGGCGGAGAGGTCTACTAAAATGGTGCAATTCCAAAAGGCCATTGTGGAAAATATGTTGAAAAAATTCCCCTCCGACAATGCTTGCAGAAAGGGGGAAAGCTTCCTTGCCCGACGAAGCAGTAGAGGTGAGGGAGACACATGCCAGGTACAGCAGAGGCAGAGGTACACTGCCAAAGGCCTGTTCCAATTTCATGTCACCCTCCCCACATCCAGACCATGATGACAGGGTATTTTTGACAAGGAGGGAAAAGTTTTTAAAGATGGTCATGCAATACCTGACAGACAAAATCAGAGTACTCTCTAATTCCTCTGTGGCCTTCAACTATTGGATCTCAAAACTGGACACCTGGCATGAGCTGTCCCTCTATACCCTGGAGGTGTTGTGAGCCCTGTTGCTAGTGTCTTTTCTGAGAGAGTTTTTAGTGGCGCCGGGGGGGGGGAAGTCATACAGGTGCTTTCGCCTGTCAACAGAAAATGCTGACATGCTCACTCTGATAAAAATGAACAAGGCCTGAATTAGCCCCAAATTTTCAACCTCACCAGATGACAGCAAATAAAATGTTTTTAATCTTCAATATTTGAATGAGGCCCTCCAGTTGTTGCCTTCAAGGGTGTATAATTTTTTTTCTTTGCACAGTGTGCAGAGGCTTTATGAGTGTAGAAGTACCACAACTACACTTTTTTAACATTTGAATGAGACACTTCGGTTGGTGCCTTCAATGGTGTATGGATTACCGTGCCTGAAATTTTCTGCAGGCTTTGCTCAGTGTGCAGAGCTTTTATGAGTGTAGGAGTACCACAACTATACTTTGTTCACAATATTTGATTGAGGTACTACAGTTGGTGCCTTGAAGAGTGCATGCATGCCCCTTCTTGTACTTTTTGGCAGGCTTTGCACTGTGTGCAGAGCTTTTTTGAGTGAAGGAGTACCACAACTACACTTTGTTTACAATATTTGAATGAGGCCCTACAGTTGGTGCCTTGAATGGTGCATGGATGACCCTGCTTGTAATTGTTGGCAGGCTTTGCATTTAGTGCATAGCCTTTATGAGTCTGTCTAGAAGTACCACTACATGACAATTTGAATAGAATGTGTATGAGGCCCTCCTTTATGACTAATACAGGGTGTGTCTAAGTCCCTCTTCAAACACATTTTTGGCAGTTCTTGCTTCCTTCATAAATTAAACTGAAATTTACTTTTTTTTAATAAAAATTTCAAGTTTGGTTTGCTTAAATAATTATTTTTTTAATCATTTTTAAATTTTGCCTTAGATACAAGTCATTATGCAGGAAAGAATGTTTCTTAACATTTTTTTCCTGTAAACTCCAATTTATCTTCAATTTTTAAAGCTTTATTGTCATTTCTGAAAGTAAAAGTAAAGAGTGTGATAATATTGTTCTCAGCAGCAATTTGGGAGTCAGAAAGATTTCCAGGGGTCTTCCCTATCCTGCTATCTTTCCATTCACCTTTTTTTCTATCCATATAATATATTAATTCCCCCCCACACACACACACCTCCTTGTAGGGTCTGCCAAAAAAATGCTCTGATTTCCTATTGACTCTCATTATGCTCGTTACTCAAAACTAGCATCTGAGCATTAGGAATTGCTCAGTTCGAGTTACGAGCAACCCAGCATTTTAGTGCTTGCTCAGTCCTACTGCCTACCTGAAAGCGTGAAGCCGTACAATCTGCATCGCTCCTCTTATGCTGGGATGCTAGCTTCGTAACAGAAAATTCAGTTTATGTACTTATTGCAATCCAAAATAAAATACATTTTCTTCTATGGCAGTAATACTTTTAGGCAGCTATTTTGTGCCATATCACCTTTAAGAGCATTATGGACCATTTATTAGGATCCCTACAGATAATACATGATTCACTTATGGGTAGTGTTGAGCATTCCGATACCGCAAGTATCGGGTATCGGCTGATACTTGCGGTATCGGAATTCCAATACCGAGATCCGATACTTTTGTGGTATCGGGAATCGGAATCGGAAGTTCCCAGTGTATGGTTCCCAGGGTCTGAAGGAGAGGAAACTCTCCTTCAGGCCCTGGGATCCATATCCATGTAAAAAATAAAGAATTAAAATAAAAAATATTGATATACTCACCTCTCCGGAGGCCCCTGGACATCACTGCTGGTAACCGGCAGCCTGCTTTGCTTAAAATGAGCGCGTTCAGCACCTTCCATGACGTCACGGCTTCTGATTGGTCGCGTGCCGCTCATGTGACCGCCACATGACCAATCACAAGCCGTGACGTAATTCTCAGGTCCTAAATTCCTAGAATTCGGAATTTAGGACCTGAGAATTACGTCACGGCTTGTGATTGGTCTCGTGGCGGTCACATGAGCGGCACGCAACCAATCAGAAGCCGTGACATCATGGAAGGCCCTAAACGCGCTCATTTTAAGCAAAGAAGGCTGCCGGTTACCAGCGGTGATGTCCAGGGGCCTCCGGAGAGGTGAGTATATCAATATTTTTTATTTTAATTCTTTATTTTACACTGTAATATGGATCCCAGGGCCTGAAGGAGAGTTTCCTCTCCTTCAGACCCTGGGAACCATCAGAATACCTTCCGATACTTGGTGTCCCATTGACTTGTATTGGTATCGGGTATCAGTATCGGCGATATCCGATACTTTTTGGGTATCGGCCGATACTATCCGATACCGATACTTTCAAGTATCGGACGGTATCGCTCAACACTACTTATGGGAGATCAAATTTCAAGAAATTGAATTCCCCTTGGCTGTGACGTCTACACAATATAGATACTGTATGTGCAAGTATATTGATAAAATTTTCTGTTAATGATGAGGACCTGTCATGGCATCCGATGCATGACTACAGTTCTCCTCTGGCTTCCATTTAGAAAATACAGTAGACATACTGAAGTTGACGTACAGTATTTAATCTGCTATCAGCACAGAACAGCATGGTTATATCAAATAGATACTCTTTGATACATTAGTTCTAGCTTTTACTCTTCTTAATTCCAAGGTACCAAGTTTAAAACACATATTCTAATAAATACACCGTCAGTGGATAAGATTACACAGTTTGATAAGGCTTGAATGACCAGAGCCGGTTACTCAATATGACAATAATATGCAATTCGTCACTTGTACTGATAGATGTAATCAGTTAATGGAACTTGTGCAGATTTGGTGCCTATTTTTCTACATCACTAAAATACATCATTATCTCAGTGGTCATCACTTGTTTCCCCACCAGTGAATCAGTTGATTGAGTGAAGAAATCATTAATGGATTAGAAAAACAGGCATAAAAATAGACTTGTAAAATATATATAAATGTTATATTTGCGCTAAAAATATCAGTCTAAAAATATAAATAAATAAATATGCATAACACCCTTAGAACAGAGTATTAATAGGGTGCTTCAGTATACCTTGCTCCTGGTGCGCTGAATATAAACCTGAATCTCCTGATGGTACGGGATCCTTGTGAGTGCTGTCCTTGAATGCCGCTCCTTGAATAGCCCGAGGTGGCTTATAAAAAAAGCTAGAACGCAAAGTCCCAATGTATCTGGGGGTCGCTGTCCCGGCCGGTGACAGGCGTATCTCCCCGCAAAAAGACTGAACAAACACGTGCCGTGCACAGGCACAGAAAAGCTCCCATCCTGTGCCCCCATTCTGTCATGTGCTGCTCCCATCCTGCGCTCCCATCCTGTCATGTGTGTGCCCCCATTCTGTCATGTGCTGCTCCCATCGTGTGCAATCATTCTGTCATGTGCTGCTCCCATCCTGCGCCCCCATCCTATCATGTGCTGCTCCCATCCTGCGCCCCCATTCTGTCATGTGCTGCTCCCATCCTGCAACCCCATTCTGTTGTAATGTGCTGCACCCATTCTGCCTGTTCCTGTTTCCATTCTGCCATATGTTGCTCCCATCTTTCTCTCTCCGGCTCTACTGCCCGAGGGCGGCTGTGCTGAGTGCGGGCAGCTGTGCTGAGTGCGGGCGGCTGTGCTGAGTGCGGGCGGCTGTGCTGAGTGCGGGTGGCTGTGCGTGGCTGTGCTGAGTGCAGGCGGCTGTGCGTGGCGGCGCTGAGTGCGGGCGGCTGTGCGTGGCAGTGCTGAGTGCGGGCGGCTGTGTGTGGCGGTGCTGAGTGCGGGCGGCTGTGCGTGGCTGTGGTGAGTGCGGGCGGCTGTGTGTGGCGGTGCTGAGTGCGGGCGGCTGTGCGTGGCTGTGGTGAGTGCGGGCGGCTGTGCGTGGCGGTGCTGAGTGCGGGCGGCTGTGCGTGGCGGTGCTGAGTGCGGGCGGCTGTGCGTGGCGGTGCTGAGTGTGGGCGGCTGTGCGTGGCTGTGTTGAGTGCGGGCGGCTGTGCGTGGCTGTGCTGAGTGTGGGTGGCTGTGCGTGGCTGTGCTGAGTGCGGGCGGCTGTGCGTGGCGGTGCTGAGTGCGGGCGGCTGTGCGTGGCGGTGGTGAGTGCGGGCGGCTGTGCGTGGCTGTGGTGAGTGCGGGCAGCTGTACATGGCAGTGCTGAGTGCGGGCGGCTTTGCGTGGCGGTGCTGAGTGCGGGCGGCTGTGCGTGGCGGTGCTGAGTGCGGGCGGCTGTGTGTGGCGGTGCTGAGTGCGGGCGGCTGTGCGTGGCTGTGGTGAGTGCAGGCGGCTGTGCGTGGCTGTGGTGAGTGCGGGCGGCTGTGCATGGCTGTGGTGAGTGCGGGCGGCTGTGCATGGCTGTGGTGAGTGCGGGCGGCTGTGTGTGGCTGTGGTGAGTGCGGGCGGCTGTGCTGAGTGTGGGCGGCTGTGCGTGGCGGTGCTGAGTGCGGGCGGCAGTGCGTAGCGGTGCTGAGTGCGGCGGCCCCATTCTGTCATGTGCTGCTCCCATCCTGCAACCCCATTCTGTTGTAATGTGCTGCACCCATTCTGCCTGTTCCTGTTTCCATTCTGCCATATGTTGCTCCCATCTTTCTCTCTCCGGCTCTACTGCCGAGGGCGGCTGTGCTGAGTGCGGGTAGCTGTGCTGAGTGCGGGCGGCTGTGCTGAGTGCGGGCGGCTGTGCTGAGTGCGGGTGGCTGTGCGTGGCTGTGCTGAGTGCAGGCGGCTGTGCGTGGCGGTGCTGAGTGCGGGCAGCTGTGCGTGGCTGTGCTGAGTGCGGGCGGCTGTGGGTGGCGGTGCTGAGTGCGGTGGCTGTGGAGAGTGCGGGCAGCTGTGCGTGGCTGTGGTGAGTGCGGGCGGCTGTGCGTGGCTGTGGTGAGTGCGGGCGGCTGTGCGTGGCTGTGCTGAGTGCGGGCGGCTGTGCGTGGCTGTGCTGAGTGCGGGCGGCTGTGCGTGGCGGTGCTGAGTGCGGGCGGCTGTGCGTGGCGGTGCTGAGTGTGGGCGGCTGTGCGTGGCTGTGTTGAGTGCGGGCGGCTGTGCGTGGCTGTGCTGAGTGTGGGCGGTTGTGCGTGGCTGTGGTGAGTGCGGGCGGCTGTGCGTGGCGGTGCTGAGTGCGGGCGGCTGTGCATGGCGGTGGTGAGTGCGGGCAGCTGTGCGTGGCTGTGGTGAGTGCGGGCGGCTGTGCGTCGCGGTGCTGAGTGTGAGCGGCTATGCGAGGCGGTGCTGAGTGTGGGCGGCTGTGCGTGGCGGTGCTGAGTGCGGGCGGCTGTGCGTGGCAGTGCTGAGTGCGGGCGGCTGTGTGTGGCGGTGCTGAGTGCGGGCGGCTGTGGTGAGTGCGGGCGGCTGTGCGTGGCTGTGTTGAGTGCGGGCGGCTGTGCATGGCTGTGGTGAGTGCGGGCGGCTGTGCATGGCTGTGGTGAGTGCGGGCGGCTGTGTGTGGCTGTGGTGAGTGCGGGCGGCTGTGCTGAGTGCGGGCGGCTGTGCGTGGAGGTGCTGAGTGCGGGCGGCTGTGCGTGGCGGTGCTGAGTGCGGCGGCTGTGCGTGGCTCTGGTGAGTGCGGGCGACTGTGCGTGGCTGTGATGAGTGCGGGTGGCTGTGTGTGGCTGTGCTGGGCGCCGAGTGCCGGGAGCCTGAGCAGGCGGGGACACCGGCGCGCTGTGGGGGTCAGGTGCTGGAGTCGCCGCTAGCTCAGGCCCCCGGCACTTGCTATATTCACCTGTCCCCCGTTCCAGCGCTGCGTGCTGCTCCATCCTCCACATCCTCTGGCTGTGACTGTTCAGTCAGAGGGCGGCGCGCATTAAGCGCGTCATCGTGCCCTCTGAACTGAACGTCACAGGCAGAGGATGTGGAGGATGGAGCAGCACGCAGCGGTGGAACGGGACAGGTAAATATAGCATACTCACCCTCCTGGCTCGTCCCTGCTTCTCCCTTGGAGATCGCTGTGTGCGTTCAGTGCTTACGCATACCGTGATCTCCTGGGAGCGTCACTCTGTGGGGTCCAGACTGCGCCGGCGCTTGCGCTTGCGCAGTCTATAAAGGCTTCGGACAGAGTGACGCTCCCAGCGTTATATTATAGATTTATATTTAATTCAGCGCTAGATAGCAGAAAAGCCGGTAATTCAATTGCTGGCTTTTCCTATCTCCTTCACAAACCCGACAGGATATGAGACATGGTTTACATACAGTAAACCATCTCATATCCCTTCTTTTATTACATATTCGTCTTTACTAATGTAACAAGTGTCTCTGTGTATAATTTGGGGTCTCTAGCTATTAAATTAAAGGGTTAAATCCCGGAAAAAATTGGCGTGGGCTCCAGAGCCTAGACCATGTTTATTGGCCCCCCCTGGCTAAAAACATCTGCCCTCAGCCACCCCAGAAATGGCACATCTGTAAGATGCGCCTATTTTGGCACTTAGCCTCTCTCTTCCCACTCCCCTGTAGTGGTGGGATATGGGGTAATGAAGGGTTAATGTCACCTTGCTATAGTAAGGTGACATTAAGCCAGGTTAATAATGGAGAGGCGTCAATTACGACACCTATCCATTATTAATCCAATAGTATGAAATGGTTAATAAAACACACACATATTATTAAAAAGTATTTTAATGAAATAAAGACACATGGTGTTTTAGACTGTATATATGTTTTTAAGAATATTTGAGCCGATGGATCCATGATATGTCCATTTTGCAAGCCTGTGAGAAAAAATAGCTGTATGGAAGCCATACGGATGCCATACGGATGACACACGGATAAATTTGTGAATTTGTGGTTAAAAATCACATCCTCGCATTGAATACGGAACAGTGTTTTGGGACAATTACTGCATATTACGGCAGTAAAAAACGGACCGTATTTCCATACGCTGAGTGTGACTTACATATTTTCTAAATTTTGCTGGTATAAGTTATGATTTGGTTGCTTTCATATCTTGCAGATATTATTTTCTGCTAAGTGAAAATTTGAGAGGTGGGAGATACTTGCAGTTTCACTTAACCCCTTAACGACCGCCGATACGCCTTTTAACGGTGGCAGTCAAGGGTACTTAAATCACAGTGCCGTTAACGGTGCTGTGAAATAAGTGAATAGCGCCTCCCAGAGTTGGATTTTCTCTGGGGTCTCAGTTGCCGAGGGTAGCCGAGACCCCAGAGAACATGATTCGGGGTTGCGATCGTCGGTAATTAACCGTTTACTGGCGGTCGCAAAAAAAACCACGATTTCCCATTTAATTTCTCTGTCCTCTGATGTGATCGCACATTAGAGGACAGAGAAATGGGGTCCCCAATCGCCCCCGATACTCACCTGTCTCTCCCGGTGCTCCTCGTGGCTCCCAATGGGCGCCGCCATCTTGTTCCGGCCAAAAAATGGCGGGCGCATGCGCAGCGCGCCTGCTGGCAGGCACCCGGAAGATCTTTGGGGTTTTGGCTGCCGGGGTAGCCGAGACCCCAAAGAACATGATCAGGGTCGGTTTTTACAGACCTGTTTTTGCCGGTAATTAACTGTTTAATGCACAGGCACAGTGCTCCCGCCATGATCTGCCGGCCGGCAGCTAGAGTAGTTGGGGCTAAATTTAGGGTTAGGGTTGGGACTAAATTTAGGGTTAGGGTTGGGGATAAATTTAGGGTTAGGGTTAGGGCTAGGGTTAGGGCTAGGGTTAGGCTTCTTTCACACTTGCATCGGTACAGGGCCGTCGCAATGCGTCGGCCCGACTTACCAATGCATGTTGTGAAAATTGTGCACAACGTGGGCTGTGGATGCAGTTTTTCAATGTATATGCTGCCCAGTCTATGTCCTGGGGAGGAGGGGGCGGAGTTACAGCCGCACATGTGCGGTCGGAAATGGCAGACGCGACGTACAAAAAAGTTACATTGAAAGTTTTTTGTGATGACGGTCCGCCAAAACACAAAGGATCCAGTGCACGACGGACACGACGTGTGGCCATCCGTCGTGATTCGTCGGCAATACAAGCCTATGGGCAAAAAACGCATCCTGCGGGCACATTTGCAGGATCCGTTTTTTGTCTAAAACGACAGATTGCGATGGATGCCACACGATGCAAGTGTGAAAGTAGCCTTAGGGCTAGGGTTAGGGCTAGGTTTAGGGTTGGGGCTAAAGTTAGGGTTAGGGTTGGGGCTAAATTTAGGGTTAGGGCTAGTGTTAGGGTTAGGGCTAGGGTTAGGGTTAGGGTTGGGGCTAAAGCTAGGGTTAGGGCTAGGGTTAGGGTTAGGGCTAAAGTTAGGGCTAGGGTTGGGGCTAAAGTTAGGGCTACGGTTGTGGCTAAAGTTAGGGTTAGAGTTTGGATTAGGGTTAGGGTTTGGATTAGGGTTGGTATTAGGGTTAAGGTTGGCATTAGGGTTACATTTGGGATTAGGGTTAGGTTTGGGATTAGGATTAGGTTTGGGATTAGGGTTAAGGTTAGGGTTGGGATTAGGGTTAGGGGTGTATTGGGATTAGGGTTAGGTTTGAGGTTAGGGTTGAGATTGGGATTAGGGGTGTGTTGGATTTAGGGTTTTGATTAGGGCTATGGTTAGGGTTGAGATTAGGTTTGTTTTGGGGTTAGGGTTGTGATTATCGTTAGGATTGTGATTAGGATTATGGATCGGGTTGGGATTAGGTTTAGGGGTGAGTTGGGGTTAGGGTTGGAGTTAGAATTGGAGGGTTTCCACTGTTTAGGTACATCAGGGGGTCTCCAAACACGACAGCCAATTTTGCGCTCAAAAAGTCAAATGTGCTCCCTCCCTTCTGAGCTCTGCCGTGCGCCCAAACAGTGGTTTACCCCCACATATGGGGCATCAGCGTACTCGGGATATATTGGACAACTTTTGGGGTCCAATTTATCCTGTTAACCTTGAGAAAATAAAAAATTGCAGGCTAAAAAATCATTTTTGAGGAAAAAAAAGAATTTTTTATTTTTATTGCTCTACTTTATAAATTTCTGTGAAGCACTTGGGGGTTTAAAGTACTCACCACACATCTAGATAAGTTCCTTAAGGGGTCTAGTTTCCAAAATAGTGTCACTTGTGGGGGGTTTCCACTGTTTAGGCACATCAGGGGCTCTCCAAACGCGACACGGCGTCCGATCTCAATTCCAGCCTATTCTACATTGAAAAAGTAAAACGGCACTCCTTCTCTTCCAAGCTCTGCGGTGCGCCCAAACAGTGGTTTACCCCCACATTTGGGGTATCGACGTACTCAGGAGAAATTGCACAACAACTTTTGTGGTCTAATTTCTCCTGTTACCCTTGTGAAAATAAAAATTTGGGGGCAAAAAATCATTTTTGTAGAAAAAATTTGATTTTTTATTTTCACGGCTCTACGTTATAAACTTCTGTGAAGCACCTGGGGATTTAAAGTGCTCACCACACATCTAGATAAGTTCCTTAAGGGGTCTGGTTTCCAAAATGGTGTCACTTGTGGGGGGTTTCCACTGTTTAGGCACATCGGGGGCTCTCCAAACGCGACATGCGTCCGATCTCAATTCCAGCCAATTCTACATTGAAAAAGTAAAACGGTGCTCCTTCTCTTCCAAGCTCTGCGGTGCGCCCAAACAGTGGTTTACCCCCACATATGGGGTATCGGCGTATTCAGGAGAAATTGCACAACAAAATGTATAGTTAAATTTCTGTTTTTACACTTGTGAAAATAAAAAAAATCGTTCTGAAGTAAAATGTTTGCAAAAAAAAGTTGTGTTCATTTTTTCCTTCCACATTGTTTCAGTTCCTGTGAAGCACGTAAAGGGTTAATAAACTTCTTGAATGTGGTTTTGAGCACCTAGAGGGGTGCAGATTGTAGAATGGTGTTACAGTTGGTTTTTTTCTGTCATATAGACCCCTCAAATGACTTCAAATGTGATGTGGTCCCTAAAACAAATGGTGTTGTAAAAATGAGAAATTGCTGGTCAACTTTTAACCCTTATAACTCCCTAACAAAAAATAAATTGTTTCCAAAATTGTGCTGATGTAAAGTAGACATGTGGAAAATGTTATTTATTAACTATGTTTTTGTGACATATGTCTCTGATTAAGGGCATAAAAATACAAAGTTTGAAAATTGCAAAATTTTAACTTTTTTTGCCATATTTCTGTTTTTTTCATAAACAATCGCAAGTAATATCGAAGAAATGTTACCACTAACATGAAGTACAATATGTCACGAAAAAACAGTCTCTGAATCAGCGGGATCCGATAAACCGTTCCAGAGTTATAACCTCATAAAGTGACAGTGGTCAGAATTGTAAAAATTGGCTCGGTCATTAAGTACCAAATTGGCTCTGTCACTAAGAGGTTAAAGTTTTCAGCATTGTGGAAATTGGCAGCAGCCCAAATGATAAGAAAGAAAGATTTTCTCTAATCAGCCATGATTGGATGAATAACAATTTTCTCATATCATATGATTTGAAGTGCAGCCAATTTATACAGTATTGGTTCATTTTGGACTGAGTTACTCTGTTCTTTGTGTTTTGTTCCTCTCTTTTTTGATTTCTCAAAATGTCGCTTCTGATGATGAACTTTTCAGGAACCAATGCATCACCCCCTCCATTTAAAGCCATAGAAAAACACAATATAGTTCTGTCACTGGTCAACATTATTCTTGTGTTTGGTTGTTTATTGTGAGAAGCCAATATCTTCAAAAATAATTGGATACATATCAATTATGTATAATTTCCTTATATATATCAGCAGCACAATGACCCCAAATATACTGCCAATGTTATTTGGATCTACTTTCTGGATAAAACAAGACCTGGAGTGGTGACTTGGCCCTCACATACATTAGACCTGATCATAATATCATCAAATCTGTCTGGGATTGCATGAAGAGACAAAAGGATTTGTGCAAGCTTACATCTACAGAAGATCATTGATTACTTCTTCAAGATGTTTGGATCAGTCTCAGTGCAAAGTTAGTTCAATAACAGTGTACAAGTGTATCTAGAAGACTTGATGCTCTTTTATAGGCAAAGGGTTCAAAGAGTGACCACACCAAATATTGATTTTATTTCTCTTCTGTTTATCTTCTTTGCATTTTGTTAAGGTACCGTCACACTCAGCAACTTTTCAACGAGAATGACAGCGATCCGTGACGTTGCAGCGTCCTGGATAGCGATCTCGTTGTGTTTGACATGCAGCAGCGATCTGGATCCCGCTGTGATATCGCTGGTCATAGCTAGAAGTCCAGAACTTTATTTCATCGCTGATCACCCGCTGTCATCGCTGGATCAGCGTGTGTGACGCCGATCCAGCGATGTGTTCACTTGTAACCAGGGTAAACATCGGGTTACTAAGCGCAGGGCTGCACTTAGTAACCCAATATTTACCCTGGTTACCATTGTAAAAGTTAAAAAAAAACACTACATACTCACATTCTGATGTCTGTCACGTCCCCCGGCGTCCACAGGGTTAAAACTGCTTTCGGCAGGAGCGCTTGCTAATGCTGCACTGCTGCCGAGAGCTTCCTGCACTGAATGTGTCAGCGCCGACCGTAAAGCGTCGGCCGTAAAGTAGAGCACAGCGGTGACGTCACCGCTGTTACTGCCGGCGCGCCGCTGACACATTCAGGGCAGGGAAGCTCTCGGCAGCAGCGCAGCATTAGCAAGCGCTCCTGCCGAAAGCAGTTTTAACCCTGTGGACGCCGGCGGGGGACGTGACAGACATCAGAATGTGAGTATGCAGTGTTTTTTTTTTTTTACTTCTACAATGGTAACCAGGGTAAATATCGGGTTACTAAGCGCGGCCCTGCACTTAGTAACCCGATGTTTACCCTGGTTACCCGGGTGCTGCAGGGGGACTTCGGCATCTTTGAAGACAGTTTCAACGATGCCGAAGTCGTTCCCCTGATCGTTGGTCGCTGGAGAGAGCTGTCTGTGTGACAGCTCCCCAGCGACCACACAACGACTTACCAACGATCACGGCCAGGTCGTATCGCTGGTCGTGATCGTTGGTAAGTCGTTTAGTGTAACGGTACCTTTAAATGATAAAACTAAACTATTAACACTAATATCTATTTGCATTATCTTTCTTACTTTGCAGCATTTTTTACACACCTGCCTAAGAGTTTTACGTATATAAACATGTAACGCCAAGCTTTTAGTGTACTTGAAATGAAGACTAAAGGAATCCAGCTACCATAATGTCTTCCACCCCACGCCATCACCCTGTGAATAGAACCAGTGTGAAGAGAACCAGAGAAACAACATGGCGACATGTTTCGAAAGCAAACAGCATCCTTCGGAAAGAACACTGCGTTCGATGTATGTCACCATGTTGTTTATCTACTCCCTATCTGCAACTGCATGAAATTTTTAAGTTTCTGAATACATTTTGATCATAATTTTATACCAAACAGAAGCTGGAATTGATCTTACTTTTTGCTCAAACTCAAAATGAGCTTTACACACAAAAATTGTGAGTAAAGGCTTTTTTCTGCCCACTGTTCCATGAAGGCCACCTCTATGGAGTGTACAGCTTATTGTGGTCATATGGACAGACTCCAGTCTCTGCTTGGAACCTCTACATCTCCTTCAGGGCTACCTTTGGTCTGTTTGCTGCCTCTCTGATTAATGCCCTCCTTGCCCGGGCTGAGAGTTTTAGGCTAGGTTCACATTAGCGTTTCTGTGCGCAGTGTATCATCAGCATGCACAAACGCATGCCAAAATGCATGCCAAAAGCATGCCAAAAACAAAAACAGTGTGCGCATGCGTTTAGATGTGTTTTGGCATGCGTTTGCGTTTTTTATGCGCATGGTGGAGGAGGTGACATAATTTTCTGGACATGCGCAGTCTAAAGTACACATGCATATCGAACGCATGTGTACGCATGTCATTGCGTACCAATGCGTTCCCATAGACAGTAATGCGTTTTTTATGCACTCATCTGCAATCATCCACATGCGCATGATTGCGCAATATTTTAAACCTCAAAAAATGCAACACTGCGAAACGATGCATCCGTATGTGAACGCATGCAAAAGCATGTCCCTGCCTACACCATGTTAAAGATATGTACGCATGACGCAGGCAGATACAGTATATGCGGATCATACGCTGCGCACAGAAACGCTAATGTGAACCTTACCTTAGTGAGTGTCCCTCTCTTGGCATGTTTGTTATGGTGCCATTTTGTTTACAGTTGATGATAATGGATTTGATGGTGCTACGAACGATCATCAGAGATTAGGATACATTTTTTTGTTATAACCCAACCCTGACTCGCACTTCTCAACAACTTTGTCCCTGACTTGTTTGGACATTTTCTTTGCTTTCATGATGATGTTTGGTTAATGGTACATTTTGCTTAATGCTGTGGGAGCCCCTGTGACCTTTCAGAGGAGGTAAAGTGTATATAATGACAGACCATGTGACACATTGCACACAGGTGGGCTTCCTTTCAATAAGCATGTGACTTATGAAGGGAATTGTTTTGTGCTAGAAATTTTTAGGGGCTTCATAGCACATTTACACATGCCAATTTTTAGTTATTTGATCCCATAATTTAATTTATGCCAATATTTTTCTCACTTCACCAACTTAGACTATTTAGTGCTGATGACTACACACAGATAGGATTACAAAAATATTTAAACACAGGTTGCAGTGTAACAAAATAGATACAAGCCAGGAGGGTGACTACTTTTGCAAGCCACTGTATATAAGGTTGAAAAATACCACCACACTATGACCACATAGTGACTGAATACCACCATATTGATCATTATTATGAAACACGACTATACCGAGAATAATATCATCATCAATTCTGCATTATAATTGACAAATAATACTGCCAAACCATAACAACATAGCATCAACACAAATAATAGTGATAATACTCCTATACTCATTAACCCCTTCATGACCTTGCCGTTTTTTGCAATTCTGACCAGTGTCCCTTTATGAGGTAATAACTCAGGAACGCTTCAACGGATCCTAGCGATTCTGAGATTGTTTTTTCGTGACATATTGGGCTTCATGTTAGTGGTAAATTTAGGTCGATAATTTCTGAGTTTATTTGTGAAAAAAACGGAAATTTGGCAAAAATTTTGAAAATTTCGCAATTTTCACATTTTGAATTTTTATTCTGTTAAACCAGAGAGTTATGTGACACAAAATAGTTAATGAATAACATTTCCCACATGTCTACTTTACATCAGCACAATTTTGGAAACAAATTTTTTTTTTGCTAGGAAGTTATAAGGGTTAAAATTTGACCAGTGATTTCTCATTTTTACAACAAAATTTACAAAACCATTTTTTTTAGGGACCACCTCACATTTGAAGTCAGTTTGAGGGTTCTATATGGCTGAAAATACCCAAAAGTGACACCATTCTAAAAACTGCACCCCTCAAGGTGCTCAAAACCACATTCAAGAAGTTTATTAACCCTTCGGGTGTTTCACAGCAGCAGAAGCAACATGGAAGTAAAAAATGAACATTTAACTTTTTAGTCACAAAAATGATATTTTAGCGAAATTTTTTTTATTTTCCCAAGGGTGAAAGGAGAAACTGGACCACGGACGTTGTTGTCCAATTTGTCCTGAGTATGCTGATACCTCATATGTGGGGGTAAACCACTGTTTGGGCGCACGGCAGGGCTCGGAAGGGAAGGAGTGCCATTTGACTTTTTCAATGAAAAATTGGCTCCAATCTTTAGCGGACACCATGTCGCGTTTGGAGAGCCCCCGTGTGCCTAAACATTGGAGCTCCCCCACAAGTGACCCCATTTTGGAAACTAGACCCCCCAAGGAACTTATCTAGAAGCATAGTGAGCACTTTAAACCCCCAGGTGCTTCACAAATTGATCCGTAAAAATGAAAAAGTACTTTTTTTTCACAAAAAAATTATTTTAGCCTCAATTTTTTCATTTTCACATGGGCAACAGGATAAAATGGATCCTAAATTTTGTTGGGCAATTTCTCCTGAGTACACCAATACCTCACATGTGGGGGTGAACCACTGTTTGGGCACATGGTAAGGCTCGGAAGGGAAGGAGCGCCATTTGACTTTTTGAATGAAAAATTATCTCCATCGTTAGCGGACACCATGTCGCATTTGGAAAGCCCCTGTGTGCCTAAACATTGGAGCTCCTCCACAAGTGACCCCATTTTGGAAACTAGACCCCCCAAGGAACTCATCTAGAGGCATAGTGAGCACTTTAAACCCCCAGGTGCTTCACAAATTGATCCGCAAAAATGAAAAAGTACTTTTTTTTCACACAAAATTTCTTTTAGCCTCAATTCTTTCATTTTCACATGGGCAACAGGATAAAATGGATCCTAAAATTTGTTGGGCAATTTCTCCTGAGTATGCAGATACCTCATATGTGGGGGTAAACCACTGTTTGGGCGCACGGCAGGGCTCGGAAGGGAAGGCACGCCATTTGGCTTTTTGAATGGAAAATTAGCTCCAATCATTAGCGGACACCATGTCGCGTTTGGAGAGCCCCTGTGTGCCTAAACATTGGAGCTCCCGCACAAGTGACCCCATTTTGGAAACTAGACCTCGCAAGGAACTAATCTAGATGTGTGGTGAGCACTTTGAACCCCCAAGTGCTTCACAGAAGTTTATAACGCAGAGCCATGAAAATAAAAAATAATTTTTCTTTTCTCAAAAATGATTTTTTAGCCCACAATTTTTTATTTTCCCAAGGGTAATAGGAGAAATTGGACCCCAAAAGTTGTTTTCCAGTTTCTCCTGAGTACGATGATACCCTATATGTGGGGGTAAACCACTGTTTTGGCACACGTCGGGGTTCGGAAGGGAAGTAGTGACGTTTTGAAATGCAGACTTTGATGGAATGCTCTGCGGGCGTCAGGTTGCGTTTGCAGAGCCCCTGATGTGCCTAAACAGTAGGAAGTCCCCACAATTGACTCCATTTTGGAAACTAGACCCCCAAGGGAACTTATCTAGATGTGTAGTGAGCACTTTGAACCCCCAAGTGCTTCACAGAAGTTTATAACGCAGAGCCGTGAAAATAAAAAATGTGTTTCCTTTCCTCAAAAATATTTTTTTAGCCCAGAATTTTTTTATTTTTGCAAGAGTAACAGGAGAAATTGGACCCCAAAAGTTGTTGTCCAGTTTCTCCTGAGTACGCTGATACCCCATATGTGGGGGTAAACCACTGTTTTGGCACACGTCGGGGTTCGGAAGGGAAGTAGTGACGTTTTGAAATGCAGACTTTGATGGAATGCTCTGCGGGCATCAGGTTGCGTTTGCAGAGCCCCTGATGTGCCTAAACAGTAGGAACTCCCCACAAGTGACTCCATTTTGGAAACTAGACCCCCAAGGGAACTTATCTAGATGTGTGGTGAGCACTTTGAACCCCCAAGTGCTTCACAGAAGTTTATAACGCAGAGCCGTGAAAATAATAAATGTGTTTCCTTTCCTCAAAAATATTTTTTTAGCCCAGAATTTTTTATTTTCGCAAGAGTAACAGGAGAAATTGGACCCCAAAAGTTGTTGTCCAGTTTCTCCTGAGTACGCTGATACCCCATATGTGGGGGTAAACCACTGTTTGGGTACATGCCGGGGCTCGGAAGGGAAGTAGTGATGTTTTGGAATGCAGACTTTGATGGAATGGTCTGCGGGCATCATGTTACGTTTGCAGAGCCCCTGATATGCCTTAACAGTAGAAACACCCCACAAGTGACCCCATTTTGGAAACTAGACCCCCGAAGGAACTTATCTAGATGTGTGGTGAGCACGTTCAACCCCCAAGTGCTTCACAGAAGTTTACAACGCAGAGCCGTGAAAATAAAAAATCATTTTTCTTTCCTCAAAAATTATGTTTTAGCAAGCAATTTTTTATTTTCACAAGGGTAACAGGAGAATTTGGACCCCAATATTTGTTGCCCAGTTTGTTGTGAGTACGCTGATACCCCATATGTGGGGGTAAACCACTGTTTGGGCACACGTCAGGGCTCGGAAGGGAAGTAGTGACATTTGAAATGCAGACTTTGATGGAATGGTCTGCGGGTGTCACATTGCATTTGCAGAGCCCCTGATGTGCCTAAACAGTAGAAACACCCCACAAGTGACCCCATTTTGGAAACTAGACCCCAGAAGGAACTTATCTAGATGTGTGGTGAGCACTTTCAACCGCCAAGTGCTTCACAGAAGTTTATAACGCAGAGCCATGAAAATAAAAAATAATTGTTCTTTCCTCAAAAATTATGTTTTAGCAAGTAATTTTTTATTTTTGCAAGGGTAACAGGAGAAATTGGACCCCAACAGTTGTTGCCCAGTTTGTCCTGAGTACGCTGTTACCCTAAATGTGGGGGTAAACCACTGTTTGGGCGCACGTCGAGGCTTGGAAGGGCGGGAGCACCATTTGACTTTTTGAACGCAAGATTGGCTGGAATCAATGGTGGCGCCATGTTGCGTTTGGAGACCCCTGATGTGCCTAAACAGTGGAAACCCCTCAATTCTAACTTCAACACTAACCCCAACACACCCCTAATCCTAATCCCAACTGTAGCCATAACCCTAATCACAACCCTAACCCCAACACACCCCTAACCACAACCCTAACCGCAACACAACCGTAACCCTAATTCCAACCCTAATCCTAACCCTAATCCCAACCGTAACCCTAATCCCAACCCTAACCACAACTGTAACCCCAACACACCCCTAACCCTATCCGTAACCCTAACCACAAGCCTAATCTTAACCCTATTTCAAACCCTAGCCCTAATTCCAACCCTAACTCTAATTCCAACCCTAACCCTAAGGCTATGTGCCCACGTTGCGGATTCGTGTGAGATTTTTCCGCACGATTTTTGAAAAATCTGCAGGTAAAAGGCACTGCGTTTTGCCTGCGGATTTACAGCAGATTTCCAGTGTTTTTTTGTGCGGATTTCACCTGCGGATTCCTATTGAGGAACAGGTGTAAAACGCTGCGGAATCCGCACAAAGAATTGACATGCTGCGGAAAATACAATGCAGCGTTTCTGCACGGAATTTTCCGCACCATGGGCACAGCGGATTTGGTTTTCCTTAGGTGTACATGGTACTGTAAACCTGATGGAAAACTGCTTCGAATTCGCAGCGGCCAATCCGCTGCAGATCCGCGGCCAATCCGCTGCCAATCCGCTGCGGATCCGCGGCCAATCCGCTGCCAATCCGCTGCAGATCCGCGGCCAATCCGCTGCCGATCCGCTGCAGATCCGCGGCCGATCCGCTGCGGATCCGCTGCCGATCCGCTGCGGATCCGCGGCCGATCCGCGGCCGATCCGCTGCCGATCCGCGGCCGATCCGCGGCCGATCCGCTGCGGATCCGCTGCCGATCCGCTGCGGATCCGCGGCCGATCCGCGGCCGATCCGCTGCGGATCCGCTGCCGATCCGCTGCGGATCCGCGGCCGATCCGCTGCGGATCCGCGGCCGATCCGCTCTGTGTGCACATGCCATAACCCTACCCCTAACCCTAACCCTACCCGTAACCCTAACCCTACCCCTAACCCTACCCCTAGTTCTAACCCTAGTTCTAACCCTAACCCTAGTGGAAAAAGAAAAAAAAATATTTTCTTTATTTTATTATTGTCCCTACCTATGGGGGTGATAAAGGGGGGGTTTATTTATTATTTTTTTATTTTGATCGCTGTGGTAGAACCTACCACAGCGATCAAAATGTACTTGTAACGAATCTGCCAGCTTGCAGATTCGGCGGGCGCACTGAGCATGCGCCCGCCATCTTGGAAGATGGCGGCGCCCAGGGAGAAGACGGACCGACTTCGGGAGGATCGGTAAGTATGAGGGGGTGGTGGGGGGGTGGATCGGAGCACAGGGTGGGGGATCGGAGGACGGGGGGAGCGGACAGGAGCACGGGGGAGCGGACAGGAGCACGGGGGAGCGAACAGGGGGACGGAGGGGGGTACCGGACAGAACGGAGGACTGGGGAGGAGATCGGGGGCGGTGGGGGGGGGGGCAGAACATGATTTCCAGCCATGGCAGATGCTATTGCAGCATCGGCCATGGCTGGATTGCAATATTTCACCATTTTCATAGGTGAAATATTGCAAATTGCTCTGATTGGCTGTTGCACTTTCAACAGCCAATCAGAGCGATCGTAGCCACGTGGGGGCAAAGCCACCCCCCCTAGGCTGAAGTACAACTCCCCCTCTCCCTGCAGATCGGGTAAAATAGGAATTAACCCTTTCACCCGATCTGCAGGGATGCGATCATTCCATGACGCCGCATAGGCGTCATGGGTCCCAAACTTAGAATACTAAGAGTGAAATGACAATGATGCAGTGAACATATAATGGTAGATATCAGTTACTCATTGCTGACATTCTCGCTAATCATAGTCATTGACTTTCCTTCTTCTATTCGACCAAGACCACCAAGACCACTCCTTTTATCCATAACTCATCTCTGCAGAATGTGACATACAGAAATCTTAGCTTATCATTTTTCTAGCACCCCCCAACATCTGTGTGTAATATATAGTGCTATTGGTTTTGCCCCAGACAGTATTAATGTCCTCTCTATGCCCTGCACAGTAATAGTACCCTCCTTTCATGCTACACACAGTAACAGTGCCCCCTCTGTGACTCTATGCAGTAATAGTACCTTCTCTGTACTTCCACATAGTCATAATACTCCACTTATGCATTGTTATAGTAATTTTACCCATCGAACCACATTACAATAATAGTAACAATGACACGCTGTTCATCTTCACAATATTAATGATCCCCCCATGCCTCATACTAATAACACTGCCCTTCAATGCCTCCCTACATTAATAATGGTGTCCACCTGTGCTTCATAACAATAATTATAATATTGTTCATATTGTGTTTTCTTATAATAATAACTAGAGATGGGCAAACCTGAACTTACAAGTTCGGCATTTGTATAGGACAGATATTGTCCGGTGCTAAACGCCGAGCACGGACTTCAACAAAGTTCAGGTCAGGCCCAAGAATGCAAACTTCCCCCGGTAAGCTCATCCCTAATAATGACCACCTCCCCCATTCTGCCTTCTTAAAATAATTTCACATTGTGCCTCCTTACAATAATGACCTTTCCAATTTCCTTCCTGATAATAATGACCCTTCCATTGTGCCTCCTTTTAATATGGCCCCCTTTGTGTCACCTGTTAACCTCCCACACTTATCCATCATTATGCCTACTTTTAAAAATTACTCCTAACCACCTATTGTGCCTCAGGTAAATCCCGACTCCCTTGTTGTGCTCTCCAATTTTGGGATTATCATGGTGGCTGGGAGGTACACCTATTCATGTAGATACTTAGCAAATGACAACAATCTCAGAATTCTTTTACCTAGAATCCATTGACTATAAAACTTTTTTAGGAGAAAAAATGTTTCTGGGTTTTTCGAGAAAATGAACCTGGAATTAGTGGTGTAAAATATATAGTACACAATCACCTTTCATTCCTACTGTTAAGATGATAATAATTTTTCAAGAAAAGGTTGAGTCTTATTTTCCCCAGTTCATGTTGTACTTCTAAAATAGGAAGTACTTTAACTTGGCAGATATGATCTTGTTTGAGCTGATCTTCAGGACACTTCCCAGGAGCTAAACAAATAAGGCAATTTCAGCCAAGCAACATGTGACCACAAGCTTCTACCAACAAGATTTACAGTGTGAGAAAAGACTGGCAGCCATCCCAGAATGCAGTGCTGTACAACACTTTTTTAACTATTATATGTCTGATTAATAAGTTCTCCAAGATCTGATGATATATTGTTTATGTTGTTGTTAAACCATTTATGATTTAAAAAAAAAGAAAGGAACTGTTCCCAGAATACAGAATGTATATTAATTGAAAAAGATTTAGCTTAGCTGGCTAGTGCCTAATGTCACACTCAGGCAGATAGATCGCATCTTATAAGGAAGATAAGTGTTTTCCTGAAGTTTTTACATTTACTATATGACCATCATTATTTGTCTTTATTAAATGTTTTATTTATGATGTGTATGAGTTACATTATTTTTGCATTTCTGGTATCAGCGAGGTCTAGCAAGGTTAATGTTGAGGACCTGAGCCTATGAAGTAGGCCACTTTACATGCAAACAATACCACAATCTTGTGACATGTAATGAATGTGGTGTCAGAGACAATGGCTGCAAAATGAATATAGATTAATTATACAAACACTCATAACAGCATGCAATGCAATGATACAATTTACTGTAGACTTTAATGTTATGAAAGTGCTTTCATTATTAAATAAGGACGAATGACTGATCAGATAAAATTACCGTACCTCTCCTTTCATTAGCTTAGTTTGCTATGTGTGTCTGTAAACATTTGTATATGGCTATGCAATCATGCACAATATAGTTATAGTGCTCATATAGTACACCGAATGTGCTTATTACCTCCATCCAGTGAGCCGAAGAAAAATTGTTAAAAAATAAGTGTTGATAAAATGTGCATAAATCAAAGCTTCATATGGTATTAAATGATAACATTTTAAATATGGCCTACGGTAACATATTTAGAAAATGTATAGGTTATACCATTTTATATATCCTTGCAATATGCAATGGATGATAAAGTATGTAAAGGGTATCACTGGTCAAACAACTTTTAACCCCTTCACGAAGCTGCCAATATCCGTTTTTTTGTTTTCGTATTTTCCTCCCCTTCATCCCAGAACCATAACTTTTTTATTCTTCAGTCCACATAGGCATATGAGGTCTTGTTTTTTTGCACATTTGAATGACACCATTCATTTTACCACAAAATGTACTGGACGAAGGGAAAAAAATCCAAGTGCAGTAAAATTGTGAAAAAAATGCAATCCTTTAATTGATTTTTGGAAATTGTTTTTACGACATACACTGTGTGTTCAAAATGACTTTGCATCATGATTCTTCTCATCAGTACGATTATGATGATACCAAACATGTCCAGTTTTTTTTTAATTATTGTGGGGGTTGTGTTGCCAGTTTTTGAGACTTGCAACGTTTTCATTGTTTGGTTAACAGAGCTGTGATATGGCTTACTTTTTGTGGAGGGAGACGTTTTTATTGATACCATTTTGGGAAAGCTATGACACTTTTATCACTTGTTACAGCATTATTTGTGGTATTGCAACAATCAAAAAATGGAATTTGGGCATTATTGAATTTTTTTCAATTTACTGTGCTTATTGATCGGGTTAACTGAACTCCTCGTATTCTCTCCCTCTAATAACCTACCTTTGCCTGACATTGCCATCTCCGTGTGTGGTTCCACCATTACTCCAAAGCAACATGCCCGCTGTCTTGGGGTCATCCTTGATTCCGAGCTTTCATTCACCCCCCACATCCGACCACTGGCTCGCTCTTCTTATCTGCATCTCAAAAACATTTCTAGAATGTTCTTCCAGGATCATATTCCTCACCAACCGTTACACCGATGCCTCTACCTTGTGCCAATCATTACACTGGCTACCCATCCACTCCAGAATCCAGTACAAAACTACTACCCTCATCCACAAAGCACTCCATGGCTCAGCACCACCCTACATCTCCTCTCTGGTCTCAGTCTACCACCCTACCCGTGCCCTCAGCTCCGCTAATGACCTTAGGTTAGCATCCCCAATAATCAGAACCTCCCACTCCCGTCTCCAAGACTTTACACGTGCTGCGCCGATTCTTTGGAATGCACTACCTAGGTCAATACGATTAATCCCCAATCCCCACAGTTTTAAGCGTGCCCTAAAAACTCATTTGTTCAGACTGGCCTACTGCCTCAATGCATTAACCTAACTATCCCTGTGTGGCCTATTTAAAAAAATAAAAATAAATAAAAAATAAAACATAATCAGGTTCCTCGCATCATGTTCTCATACACTTTATGCAGTTAATAGCACTCTGTGTCTGTACTGCTACACACTTAGGCAGTTAACTGGTTCATGCAGCTTTACATGAACACCCGAGCCTTAGTCTAGGTTCACATTGCGTTAGGGCAATCCATTTAGCGCTAGCGCTAGCGGATTGCGCTAACGCAATGTATTTTGTGGGGTCGCGTTTGGGGGTCGCGTTAACGTCCCCGCTCTCGCAGATCCCCGATCTGCGAGAGCGGGGAACGGACCTCTGGCGTGCCGCGGACGCTGCAATCAGCGTCCGAGGCGTGCCACAGAAGAATGGCACATCGCTAGCGCGAGCCGAAAAAGGCACAAGCTAGCGATGAGCTTGAGGCAGAAAGAACATTGCTGTCAATGGGTGCGCTAACGGACCCATTGCACGGCGTTAAATGCGACATTTTCGCCGTGCAATGCTGTCCATTAGCGATCACCCACTAACGCAATGTGAACCTAGCCTTACACTATGGCTAGTCCAAATAACTAAAGCAATTGTTACCATCCACCTCTCGTGTCTCCCCTTTTCCTCATAGTTTGTAAGCTTGCGAGCAGGGCCCTCATTCCTCCTGGTATCTATTTTGAACTGTGACTTCTGTTATGCTGTAATGTCTATTGTCTGTACAAGTCCCCTCTATAAGTTGTAAAGCGCTGCGGAATATGTTGGCGCTATATAAATAATAATAATAATAATAATAATAATAATAATAATAATCGGGTTAATTATTTTGATATTTTGATAGATCGGACTGTTCTGAGTGCGGGGATACTACATATGTGTATTTTTTTTAAATTTCTTTATTATCTTTATTCCAATGGAGGAAATGGGGGATAATTTGAACTTAAATTTTTTTTTTTTTACTTTTTTTTTTACTTTTCAGTGTACTTAGGATACTTGAACACGTGATCACATGATCACTTGTACTATATACAGCAATACTACAGTGATACTGCATATAGCAAAATTCATAATCTCCTTTGAAGCTTGGTTATAGGCAGGGTTTCAAGGGAGTTCAGTAATGACAAGCAGAGAGGTCTTCAACAGACCCCCAGCTCCCAGCTGTCATAGTAACCCATTGGCAAACTGCCGTCACTTCTTGGGCACATTAATAGGAGCGTGGAACTATGTGCCAACATGCACGCAGTGTTAATGACACTCTCAGGGTTTGACAGTGGTGTTTAACAGGTTAACAATCCCAGGTGTTAGTCGCAGGTCCTGGCTGTATTACACAGCCTTTACCTCTCAAGTATAAGGCAAGCTCACCGTGTGAGCCCGCTCCATACACTCGCTCCCGACATGTATGGCAGATGATGGAACGGAGTTAAAAGATTAACAGTATATTAAAAAGAAGCACTGCATCGTGCAAATAAAGGGGTATTCAATCTTAAAACATTTATGACATACTCACAGCATTATTAATAAATGTTAGATTGGTAGGGACACTCACTGATCTCTTGAAAGGGGCACATGGGGTCCTCTATTTCCTTGCATAACCACAGCCAGGATTTGGTTGAATGTAGCAATGAATGAGCTTGCATGCTTTTGCTTCATTCCCAGTCTATGAGGTTAATGTTGGCCTTTTCAACCATTGGGCATACAATACACATTCAGGTGCTGATATACGTTACAAATATCATCTAATTGGAGCTCATTTCTTTATTACATTGCACGAAAGAAGATAACGGCACAATGTAAGTGGATAAATATGATGGACGGTTTGGAAATCCTTTTTGAAGCTGTCTTCCTAGTTTCTATTATTAAATCTATTAGCTAGCTTCCATACACTTAAGGGTCATTTAGTTCTGCATAATTATATAACTATACTAGACATTTATTGGAGCAGACACTAACCCAACCCTGTTGTAGGCTGTTGTGGCTGTCTAGTCTTAAAAGTGTGGAAACATACAATACAACAGCAAAGACATTGCAAGGTTTTTTATTTAATGCTTTCAAAAGCAGAACAGAGAGATCTCATGGCATAGATCAATATCCCCTCTACTGCTATAATCAATTCTGTTATATTGTCAGGATAGTTCTTTGATTATCTAAAGAGTTGCTGCCAATATTAACTAAAATGTCAGATTTAATTTCAAAACACTGATACATTTACCAATATTCCAGAACACGTGTTCATCTCTAATCCAGGAGGTCAACATTTCTCATAGAATGGTGGACAATAGCATCTTTTCTAACCTCAACAGAGCAGACTTTTACTTTAAAAAAGCCCAATAACAAATCTTCCTTAATGTACTGTATTTTGAATGTTTAAAGCAAAAAGCTCAGGGACAAATCATTTAGCAATGAGTGGATCTTTTCAGATTAGCAAAAATTTCCACAAAAATACTGAGGGAGAGAGAAAGACTCATTGTTTGCAGTGTTTAAAGAATAAAAAAGACTTATTAATGTGTTGTCACTGGTGTATATATTAGACTAGAAATAGGCCCGATGCTATTGCATCGGGAGTGTGGTGAAATGAACATCTGTGTATCCTTAGTGGTGCTAACAGGAGCAGTGCAGATTTGAATACCACTAGCAGCTGATGAGATTGGTCGCCCGCCACCGGGTTGCCGATCTATCAGCTGTTAACGGTATTGCCAATCTCTCGATGGTGTGGCCACAGTAGATTTTAAACACAGCCATGTTTAAATCTCCCGCTCCGACACTGCCGGGAGATCAGCAATACCGCTAACAGCTGATAGATCGGCAACCCGGCGGCGGGCGACCAATCACATCAGCTGCTAGCGGTATTCAAATCTGGCGCCAATACCGCTAGCAGCTGATTGGTCACCAGCCTTGGCGGGGGATTCAAATCCTGCACGGCATGCTCATTGACTCAGCCGGCGGGGTGGGGGATTTGAATCCCACGCTGCTCATTGGCTCAGCCGGCGGTAGCTCAGCCAATGAGCGGTGCCGTGCAGTTTTGAGTGGCGGGGGATTCAGGGTATGTGTACACGTTGCCGATTTGCCTAGATTTTTCAGCACTGAATCCGCATCTCTTGGCAGAAAATGCAGGTGCATTTTTTATGCATTTTTGATGCATTTTTGGTGTGGTTTTGATGCTTTTTTGATGCGTTTTTGTATGCATTTTTGAAAACTAAATAAAGGATTATTGAACAAAAAAAGATTTGTGATGTCATTTCTTGCCCAACCTCCCCTTTTATATGTCTTTTATAGATAGAAGAAATCAGATAGATAGATAGATAGATAGATAGATAGATAGATAGATATGGGATAGGTAGATAGATAGATATGGGATAGATAGATAGATAGATAGATAGATAGATAGATAGATAGATAGATAGATAGATAGATAGCCTGGGAAGGGGGTAATACCCATGAATCTTTTCAGGCTATGAATATCAGCCCGCAGCTGTCTGCGTAGCCTTTACCGGCTGTTAAAATAGGGGGACCCCCAAAAAAATGACGTGGGGTCCCCCTATATTTTATAGCCAGAAAGGCTATGCAGACAGCAGCGGGTGGATAAGCATAGCCTAGAGAAGGGCCATGGATGTTTGCCCCTCCGGCTACAAATGCCAGCCTGCAGCAGCCCCAGAAATGGCGCATCTGTAAGATGCGCCAATTTCGGCACTTAGCCTCTCTCTTCCCACTCCCGTATAGTGGTGGGATATGAGGTAATAGGGGGTTAATGTCACCTTTGTATTGTAAGGTGACATTAAGCCCGGTTAATAATGGAGAGGCTTGAATAAGACGCCTATCCATTACTAATCCTATAGTAGTGAAAGAGTTAAAAAAGACACAGCCAGAAAAAAGTATTTTAATATTCTTAATTTCACCATACTTACAAACAGTCCTAATTCCTGCAACACTCTTGATTGCCTGCAAAAAATTAAAAATAATAAAGCAACCTTATACTCCCTTTCCGCCATAGTCTAATTAATAACGAATGTCCCACGATGATCTCTCCTATAGAACAGTGACATCGGGTGATGTCACCACTCTATAGGGCCTCCAGTGACACTCTGACAGGAGACAATGGCTCCTGCAGTGCTTCACTGAAGAGGTTAACTGAGTTCAGGCTCTCACTTTTTGGCAAAACTGCATTGGAATTTTCCCACACAGCAGTGCCGCAAGTCAGAGTATGAACTATACTCATAGCGGCAGAGGGATAAAGTGCAGAAGGATACCTTCCATCATTGTATTGCCGGAGCCCCTGGAGAGTGGGCTCATCAGCTGATATAGCAGCTCTCCACGGGAGATCGTCGTGAGACACTCATTTTAATTGGATTACTGTGGATCAGGGAGTATATTGTTGGTTTATTATTTTAATATTTTTTACAGGTGATCAATGGCTTCGGGATCAAGGTGATTGGTGAGTATGTACTCTATGTTGTATGTACTGTATTTACTGTATGTGTTGTGCATATGTACTGTATGTACTGTCTGTACTGTATGTTGTATGTTGTATGTACTGTATGTTGTATGTACTGTATGTTGTATGTACTGTATGTTGTATGTTGTATGTACTGTATGTTGTATGTACTGTATGTATTGCATGCTGTATGTACTGAATGTTGTATGTACTGTATGTACTGTATGTTGCATGTACTGTATGTTGTATGTACTCTATGTACTGTATGTTATATGTACTGTATGTACTGTATGTTGTATGCACTGTATGTACTTTATGTTGTATGTACTGTATGTTGTATGTACTGTATGTACTGTATGTTGTATGCACTGTATGTACTGTATGTTGTATGTACTGTATGTACTGAATGTTGTATGTTGTATGTACTGTATGTTGTATTTACTGTATGTTGTATGTACTGTATGTTTTATGTTGTATGTACTGTATGTTGTATGTATGTATATGTTGTATGCACTGTATATAGTGTATGTTGTTTATACTGTATGTTTTTTGTAATGTGTGTACTGTATGTCTATATATATGCCCTGTATATGTGTGTATGTGTTTCTTTTTTTTACATTCAACACATTAGCCGGATGATGGGATTACTACTGTCCCATCATTGGCTAATGTCTCAATCACTGTCACTGTAGCAGGCATAGACAGATGGGACTTGCAGTCCCATCGGACGATGCCTGCACACATGGACACCCCTGGCAGACACCCGCCCACACACGGGATTTGAATCCCCCGCCAAACCTCAGCCGGTGGCCGGCTCATCCAATGAGCAGAGCCGCGCTGCTTTGGTGGGGGATTTGAATCCCGTGCCACTCATTGGCTCAGCTGGTGGCAGCTCAGCCAATGAGCAGTGCCGTGCGGCTTTGAGCAGCGTGGGATTCAAATCCCCCGCCAAAGCCGCGCGGCACCGCTCATTGGCTGAGCGCCCCTGGTGCTTAGCCAATGAGCGGTGCAGGATTCAAATCCCCGCCCCGCCGGCTGAGCCAATGAGCTTTGCCGCACGGGATTTGAATCCCCTGCCAAGCCTCAACCAATGAGCGGAGCCGCGCGGCTTTGGGGGGATTTGAATCCTGCGAGGCTCTTTGGCTGAGGCCAGGGGTGCTCAGCAAATGAACGGTGCCGCACGGCTTGGCGGGGGATTCAAATCCCACGTGGCAATGCTCATTGGCTCAGCCGGCGGGGCTTGGTGGGGGATATGAATCCTGGCTGCCATATCGGAATACCCATAACTTAGGTGTTCCAATATTGGCAGTCGGCGTAGTTCCGATGCGAGCAGCCGCTGATCTCCCGACGGAATAGTTGTATGGTTTTTGTCACAGCTCCGGCCACGGTGGATTGTGGTAGCGACACAATCGCCGGAAGCTGTGAGAGAGCCGATTGGCAATTATATATTAGATATGTCAATTAAGTCTCACTGAATGACTAAACAGGTCCAGCACTTACCTATACAACATTTGAATCTTTGGATTACTTTTTACAAACTGAGACTAGGATTCCCATTTTTAATCTGTTTGAACATGAAAGTAGTATACCACAATCAGGTTAGGCCTTTTTCTATAACTAGATGGAATGAGCTGTGTGCTCTGACCTCCTGTCCCTACATTGTAAAAGCATAAAATGATGCTCCTTGATCAGCCATTATGATTTATACTGAATGTGTATAAGTCGAATTAAAGGGTGTTCAAATTTGTGGCAACCAACAAATTTCAGAAAATTTGACTACAAGTCAATCCTGTGCAGATCGATTTGCTCATTTTTACTTACATTCAATCATGTCCATTTCTGCAAGTCCCAGATTAAACTAATCTTTATTCAAGCTTTGGCTAAAGTAGTACATTAGCTGCACAGTGACGCCATAAAACCAGACATATAAGCAAGTTCTCAAAATTAAAGACTTCAAAAGTTACTTATAGTGTATCTATCATTTCAACTTCTTTTTTTAGATGTTATAACCCATTATAAATGTTGCTGATAAGTGGAGACCCCCAACAATAGGTGACAAAACTGCACTCCAAGACCAAGACCCCACTGATAGGCAGCATGTGTAATGATGAATATTATATAAAAAAAAAAAGTTGAAAAAATAAGTACAGTTTAAATTAATTCAGTTATACAGTAAAATGTATCTTTTATGGATCCTGACAGGTTATTCGAAAAGTGGGTGTTGGAGATTTTTGGAAAATAATCTCTCTCCTCATTGTTTACATTGGAGAGGGCTCACAGAGTCCCTACAAGATCAGGTCTTCTTCACTTCGAGAACTGGGACACAATCCTGAGGAAGGCATGTGATCTGCCAGATATTACTCTTGGAGGCCAAAAGGTCTTGTTTTTTCTCCGATTATTCAGTGGAAGTACCTCACAAGAGGTCCATGTTCCTTGACATTAAAAGAAGAATGCGTGCAATGGGTATGTCATGCTCCATGATTTATCCTGCCAAGTTGAGAGTTGTTACACTACATTTTTTGAAAACTCATGCTATGCTTTGAGATAGCTGGACACAGATGACCATCAGATCCGACAGGAGAGGGGAAGTGGAGGATCATAGCTTTATGAAGTTTGATGTATCAAGTGTCAGTTGTTGATTTGCATTTACATATGTGTATAAGAAGTATTACACCTCTGGTTTTACAACGTTGCGGGGCTGCCTGACTGGGTTCTTGGCTCACTCTACAGTTATTATTCTTGGGGGAGGGGGGATTGTTATAAAAAGTGGGGTTCAGTTCATGCCATGTGAGTTTCAGTGAGTGCATTGTCTCACTGATCTTGCAAGGGAAAAGAATGGTTGGCTTGGAGTATTCCTATGCCCCAGCCCTTAGAGCTAGGTCTTGGTCTGTGTTACCGGGCGTGATGTTTGGTGTGTCGGAGGAGTAAATGAGGGGGTGTTTTTTGTGGGGTGTGTGTATGGTTGGATCTTTGGATAAATTTAGATTGTTGGGATAAGTGGAATGTAAATTTGTGGAGGGTATGGGCAGATATTTCCCCAGTGTCTCATAGGGGTAGCAATAAAGTGTTTCTCATGGAATATGCAAGGCATGAGAGACAATTCAAAAAGACAAGCCATTTTCGAATATATTAGGAAAATCCCCTTTCAATGTATTGACCTTTTTAAAGATGAGGAGGCAAGATTTGTGGGAGTTCGCTGTAAAGAGGCATGCTTTGAATGTTTTATTGTAGTGGTATATATTAAACATCCTTTTTCAAATGTACTGATTAAGAAAATCCTTTTGAAACTGGCAGAATGGTAAGTGACTACCACTAATAATTATGGGTGATTTTAATAAAATTTGTAATCCACATGAGGATAGGTTTCCAGGGAAAGATAAGGTGTCTCCATTGGGATGTTTCACTGTTGAACTGGGGTGGATAGATGTGTGGAGGCGGAAGAATTCACTGGCACGGGAATACTCTTGCGCTTCAGTGTCATGCCAATCGCTTTCAAGAATAGACATTGTGTGGTGTATGTAGACGACCCCCTGAGTGGAAAATTAATCCTTTATGGCTGAAACAAATTAATTGTGAGGACGATCGGAGGAAATTTGGCATGTTTTTTAAGATTAACTAGAAGTTGGCTCCAAATAACATTTTATAGGACATCATGAAGGCTTTTCTGAGAGGGCTACTTATTAGAGGAATTAAAATAGTTAAAGAAAATTTGCGGAAATGGGTTAAAGAATTTCAACATAGAGTCAGGGAAACAGAGCAAATGTATATTCCAAACAAATGCCCTGAGAATTGGCACAATGAAAGATGCTCAAAAGCTCAAAAGCAGCTGATTTACTAGCAAGCAAGCAGGCACGGCTGATATACTGTCAGGTAGGTGGGCATGGCTGGTATGCAGACAGGCACTGGTCGGTACGGGTGATGTACAGGCAGGCAGGTACAGGCAGACATGGCTGGTATACAGGCAGGTTGGTGCAGGCGACTGATATATTGGCAGGCAGCGGGCATGGCTGATATACTGGCAGGCAGGCACGGCTGATGTACTAGCAGTACAGGCAGACATGGCTGGTATGCAGGCAGGTGCTGGCGGGCATGGCTGATGTACAGGCAAATGCAGACAGGCATGGTTGATATACTGGCAGGCAGTTTCTTGTGGGCATGGAAGATATACAGGCCGAGATAGAACCCAGTTCAGACTGGATGGCAGTAACAGCTTCAGGAAAAACTGGGTCACAGACAGGAAAGGTTACAGTCTGCAGGTGTGGACAGACTGGGAAACGTAGGTGCAGGCAGGCATGGAACAGCAGCTGCAGACAGGTATGGAACCGCAGGGGCAAACAAACATGGAACCACAGGTGTGGACAAACATGGAACCACAGGTGTGGACAGACACAGAACTGCAGGTGCGGACAGATACAGAACCGCATGTGCGGATATGCAGGGAACTGCAGATCCTGACAGGCAGGGAACTGCAGATGCAGACAGGCAGGGAACTACAGATGCGGACAGAAAAGACAGGACACTGTTCAAATGGAACAAACAGGATCAAGTAAGTGCAGCGCCCCAGAGTCCTGGTCGTTGCAGTAACGTCGCTCTGCCACTAAGGGGAGTGATATTACGTCTGATTGCACTAAAGGAGTCCACCTGACCAGGTAACACACACACTACACTTCACACTCTGGCCACCAGGGGGAGTGGTTCTATCTAGTAAGCCACTCTTCACACTCTGGTAAAACTGGGGGTTGGACAGGAAGATGGGGAGAAGTAACTGGGAAGAGCTAGAGAGAGGACCTGTCAGGGATGGGATCCTGACAGATTCCTAAGAAAGGACAAAAAGTGAGAAAACTGGAATACAGCAAAGAGGAGATAGGACCAGAAGGAGTCGTGCTGTAAGATCGAGGCAACATCCTTCTGAGGCGCAAACAGTCGGTGGCCGGAACGCCGCGCAAGTAAGAGACTCTAAGCATTACTGCAAACCACGGCAGGATAGCCAATTATAGGTTGGCTGTCTCACCCATATCACCTAAGCAGACAACGGAGGCAGCTGTGGGAGAGGGGCGACTCTAGGGTCCCGGAAGAACTCCAGGCCTACCCCGTCATACGGGTGCGTCCTAACCATATCATCTGGGGGACGGAGAGAACGAACATCAGAGACAGACAGAATCAGTTGTGAGGACTATCCCGGGGTGCTCAGCAGGGAAGGACTACAACACACAGGCACTAGAAGGTAGACGCTGATTCCCACCTGTTAAGGGGACTCCTGTTGTGCCTTCGGACCGGCTGGTCTCAGACAGCCCTGTTAACAGTGCTCTGGGTGGAGTACCTCGAGACCTTCAGTAAAGAGGTAAAGAGACTGCAACTCTGTGTCCTCGTTATTCATCACACCCCACACCACAACATCATCTCATTCTCAACTTTCACTGGACGGCCCTCAGCAGGGTCACGGACCGGGACTAGCCACCGTGACAACCCCAGGACTGAGACACAGAGGCCCGGTACCGGGTACCCCTCGGCCCTGTGGCAGTGGGGGCGCTCCATAAGCACAGGACAATTGCAAGGACAAGTAAACATAGGACAGACAGGACCAAGTTCAGTCACAGGAGGTTTAGGGAAAGGTCCAGATTCAGGTTTAGGAAAGGATGAAGAGTTAGATACAAACAGGTTCATGAATAAGTCCTAATACATACAGGATCAGACACAGGTACAGGTTCATGGTACAGGCGCCTGGGCATACAGACCCAGGAAAACAGGTTCAGGTTCAGGCCTGGGCTTACATCCCCAGGAAAACAGGTTCAGGTTCCGGCTTGGGCATGTAGACCAGGGAAAACAGGTTCAGAGACAGAAAAAAGACAGGACCTGGCATCTTAGTAGTTGCACTAACACTACAGAAGAATGTTACTCAAGCACCTCCCAACAGGTGGAGGTGCCTTAAGTACCAATGCCTTCCAGCAATAGGCTGCAGTCACATTAGGAATGTGCACACTGTTTCTTTTAGAATCAAAAAGCGCAAGTGCGGGCAGGAAACTTGCACAGCAAGCAGAGGACCTGCAGCTCACTGCACGGCCTGGGGTGATGAGTTAGTCGGTGTCTCTGCATGGTAGAGGATGGTAAGCAAAGCAAGGAAGCAGGCAGTGGTGTTACACTATGTAAGAATGTTGAAACATAAAAAGCATGATCTTGAAAGATTTATGTTTAAACTGAGCATAAACATGTCAATTATTACCCCTTAGGCTGTAGTCACACACAACGTACAAAAATATGGTCCATTTTTTACAGACCAAATACACAGAAATGTTCCCTGAACAGTGATCCGTATGTCATCCGTAGGCAAGGTGTGGCTGCATATTTTGTGCATTTAAACCTCCTTATGTAATCCGTATGGCATCTCGCTGGCTTGCAAAATGGACATGGATCCATGGGCTCAAATATTCGTGAAAACATATATACAGTCTATATATATGTATACTGTATATATATATATATATATATATATCTCAAAACCAAAGGACGAAACCTTCACTAAAAGACCAAAAAGTAATTGAAAAATATACTAAAGTTTATTGAAGACAAACATACATAAATATAAAAACATGATAATGGCCACCAGTGCAGAAAAAATGGTGGGACAACACGGGTCTAAACTTAGTAGCAGTGTATAAGAAATAGTATCATTACACAGCCCAGGATAATATATACATAGTATGTCATATAATAACAAAACCATAAGGCGGACACATAGTTAAAAGTAATAAAGTGCAACTGTGCAATAGTGCAAGTGCTATGTTATGCTAATCTGCATTAGTGCAATATGATACACATATTAGGTTAAACACCGCCACAACCTAGGCTGAAAAATATAACACAAAAACAAATTGAAAATATATACACTTAAGCATAAGTATGCAAACAATATATAAGTATAGTTACCACGAGGATAGACCCGGGGACCCACCACACCCGACGCGCGTTTCGCACGGAAATGCTTTGTCCAGGGGGGGTTGGGTACTGGCCAGAGGGGGGTTTTATATCGGTCATGACCAATGGCAGAGCAAGAAATCAAAAGAAAAGATCCGGCACCTGAGATAGCAATGGTACGCTGTGTGGAAAGTGAAACCGGAAATGGCAACCGGAAACAGAAGCCGGAGTAGTGAAGGAGAGCGCAGGCGCTAAGACAAGCAGCAATGGTTGCTACAACAGTAAGTTCAGGATATGCCACGTGTATAGAAGCGGACAATAATATGAATATCAAGTAGAGAACACATCATATAGCCCGAGCTGCCCATTAGGGAAGTACCAAAGGTAGAAAAAACAAAAACTCCAAAGAATAGAGGTAAAAGGGGCGTACTGAAGGACTGTACAAAGCGCATGCGCAGAAAGGGCTAAGCACCTGTGATAGAATTGACAGTGTGCTACAACAAAAAGGCGCAGCCTGCGTAATGGGCAGCTCGGGCTATATGATGTGTTCTCTACTTGATATTCATATTATTGTCCACTTCTATACACGTGGCATATCCTGAACTTACTGTTGTAGCAACCGTTGCTGCTTGTCTTAGCGCCTGCGCTCTCCTTCACTACTCCGGCTTCTGTTTCCGGTTGTCATTTCCGGTTTCACTTTCCACACAGCGTACCATTGCTATCTCAGGTGCCGGTTCTTTTCTTTTGATTTCTTGCTCTGCCATTGGTCATGACCGATATAAAACCCCCCTCTGGCCAGTACCCAACCACCCCTGGACGAAGCATTTCCGTGCGAAACGCGCGTTGGGTGTGGTGGGTCCCCGGGTCTATCCTCGTGGTAACTATACTTATATATTGTTTGCATACTTATGCTTAAGTGTATATATTTTCAATTTGTTTCTGTGTTATATTTTTCAGCCTAGGTTGTGGCGGTGTTTAACCTAATATGTGTATCATATTGCACTAATGCAGATTAGCATAACATAGCACTTGCACTATTGCACAGTTGCAATTTATTACTTTTAACTATGTGTCCGCCTTACGGTTTTGTTATTATATGACATACTATGTATATATTATCCTGGGCTGTGTAATGATACTATTTCTTATACACTGCTACTAAGTTTAGACCCGTGTTGTCCCACCATTTTTTCTGCACTGGTGACCATTATCATGTTTTTATATTTATGTATGTTTGTCTTCAATAAACTTTAGTATATTTTTCAATTACTTTTTGGTCTTTTAGTGAAGGTTTCGTCCTTTGGTTTCTATATACGGTATCCTTCATGGGGATATTATTCGGTGTTTTCTTTTTTTATATATATATCAGTGAGACACATATATATTTATATTTCATACAGCTTAAAAGCCCTTCATCTCTAAACTCCTCGAACGCCTGGTCCACTCCCGTCTTACCCGCTATCTCTCAGATAGCTCTCTTCTTCACCCTCTTCAATCTGGCTTCCGCTCTTTACACTCTACTGAAACTGCCCTCACTAAAGTCTCTAATGACCTACTAACAGCTAAATCTAATGGTCACTACTCCATACTAATTCTCTTGGATCTCTCTGCAGCATTCGATACTGTGGATCATCAGCTCCTCCTCACTGTGCTCCGCTCCATCGGCCTCAAGGACACCGTTCTCTCCTGGTTCTCCTCCTATCTCTCTGACCGATCCTTCACTGTATGTTTTGCTGGTTCCTCCTCCTCTCACCTTCCCCTTACTGTTGGGGTTCCTCAAGGATCAGTCCTAGGCCCCCTCCTCTTCTCCTTGTATACTGCCCCTATTGGACAAACAATCTGTAGATTTGGTTTCCAGTACCATCTCTATGCTGGCGACACCCAATTATACACCTCTTCTCTTGTTATCATGCCGACCTTTTTAGAAAACACCAGTGATTGTCTTACCGCTGTCTCTAACATCATGTCCTCCCTCTATCTGAAACTGAACCTGTCAAAAACTGAACTCCTCGTGTTCTCTCCCTCTACTAACCTACCTTTGCCTGACATTGCCATCTCCGTGTGTGGTTCCACCATTACTCCAAAGCAACATGCCCGCTGCCTTGGGGTCATCCTTGACTCCGAGCGTTCATTCACCCCCTACATCCGATCACTGGCTCGCTCTTCTTATGTGCATCTCAAAAACATTTCTAGAATTCGCCCTTTTCTTAATTTCGACTATGCAAAAACTCTTACTGTTTCACTTATTCATTCTCGTCTGGACTATTGTAACTCTCTACTAATCGGCCTCCCTCTTACCAAACTCTCCCCGCTCCAATCTGTCCTGAATGCGCTAGCCAGGATCATATTCCTCACCAACCGTTACACCGATGCCTCTAACTTGTGCCAGTCACTACACTGGCTACCCATCCACTCCAGAATCCAGTACAAAACTACTACCCTCATCCACAAAGCACTCCATGGCTCAGCACCACCCTACATCTCCTCTCTGGTCTCAGTCTACCACCCTACCTGTGCCCTCCGCTCTGCTAATGACCTCAGGTTAGCATCCTCAATAATCAGAACCTCCCACTCTCGTCTCCAAGACTTTACACGTGCTGCGCCGATTCTTTGGAATGCACTACCTAGGTTAATACGATTAATCCCCAATCCCCACAGTTTTAAGCGTGCCTTAAAAGCTCATTTGTTCAGATTGGCCTACCGCCTCAACACATTAACCTAAGTATCCCTGTGTGGCCTATTAAAAAAAAAAAAAAAACATAATCAGGTTCCTCGCATCATGTTCTCATACACTTTATGCAGTTAATAGCAGTCTGTGTCTGTACTTCTACATACTTAGGCAGTGAACTGGTTCATGCAGCTTTACATGAACACCCGAGCCTTACACTATGGCTGGTCCAAATAACTAAAGCAATTGTTACCATCCACCTTTCGTGTCTCCCCTTTTCCTCATAGTTTGTAAGCTTGCGAGCAGGGCCCTCATTCCTCCTGGTATCTGTTTTGAACTGTGATTTCTGTTATGCTGTAATGTCTATTGTCTGTACAAGTCCCCTCTATAATTTGTAAAGCACTGCGGAATATGTTGGCACTATATAAATAAAAATTATTATTATATTATTATTAAAAGCCGGTAATTCAATTGCCGACTTTTGCTATCTCCTTATCAAACCCGACAGGATATGAGACATGGTTTACATACAGTAAACCATTTCATATCCCTTATTTTTTACATATTCCTCACTAATAATGTTAGAAGTGTCTGTGTGCAAAATTTGGGGGCTCTAGGTGTTAAAATAAAGGGCTAAATCACGGAAAAAACTGTCGAGGGCTCCCGCGCAATTTTCTCCGCCAGAGTGGGAAAGCCAGTGACTGATGGCAGATATTAAAAGCCTAGAGAGGGACCATGGTCATTGCCCCCCCCGGCTAAAAACATCTGCCCCCAGCCACCCCAGAAAAGGTGCATCTGTAAAATGCGCCTATTCTTGCACTTAGCCTCTCTCTTCCCACTCCCAAGTAGTAGTGGGTTATGGGGTAATAAGGGGTTAATGTCTAATGTAAGGTGACATTAAGCCTGGTTAATAATGGAGAGGTGTCAATAAGACACCTATCCATTATTAATCCAATAGTAGTAAAGGGCTAATAATACACATACACACATTGTGAATAAAGTATTTTAATGAAATAAATACACACACGGGGTTTTAAAATCTTTATTGTATGCTTAATCCACCTGAAGACCCTCGTTCTGTAAAAAAAATAAAATAAAAAAGCAATAATATCCCATACCCGTCTGTCGTACAGTCATGTCCCACACTGTAAATCCATATGAAGGGGTTAAATAATTTTACAACCAGGAGCCTGCTAATGCCGCTGTTGCTCCTGGTTGTAAAAACTGGGGAATGAATGAAATGCAGGGGAACGTAGCTTCGTAGATGCGATGCGCCCCGTGGTGGCATAAACTCATATGAACTCTAGCGTGGGAAAATATCTACCTATTCTATGTGTAGACAGTTATTTTAGCTATTGTATTCTAACCTGTCAGTGTGATTTTACTATACACTGCGCTGAATTACCGGCTTTTCTATAGAACACTGGTACGTATTTCAAGTCACACTGATGGTCCGTGTGTAATCCGTATGTTTCTCACCCCCATAGACTTTCATTGGTGGATTTTTTTTGCACAATACGCTGCCAAACGCAGCATGATGCGATTTTCTCAGCCCGTAAAATACAGCTGAAAAATATACGGAAGATAGGAGCTGCCCCATAGAGAATCATTGGTCTGTGTGCAATGCGTTGTTTTTGCGCCTCCGTAAAACTCTCTAGTGTGACGCCGGCCTTAGGCATGTATTTCCATTGCATCAAGCACTGTGTATCAATGATATATGAATTGGGAAACAGGTGTGTCCTTTACTAATAATAAGAAATAGTGACCTTAAAAGAAGTCAATTCAATATGTAGAAAGCACTTTGTCCCCTTGTTGCCCATAATGGGAATTAATACTAGAAAACTGCCAGCTCTATTGCTCCTATTATTTTATTCAGAATAAAGCACAAAAACTTATTGATATTGGCACAAAAAGGTCACCTCAATAAAAGCTTCAAAACCTCCAGTTGTCAGTGTAATAGACATGGCATTTATATGTGCAATTCTTGGCTTAAGGATACTGAATGTGGAATTAATCTTTGGTCCTTAATCCCTTGTGGTAATGAAGACATTGATGTAAAGGGAAGAAGATAGCAATGAGGTATGGGATATTAATACAGTAAGTATATGTTAGAGAAATCTTTGGGTCATTCTGGGTTTCCTACAAAGCACTTGGGCTTCAATTTTGAAAAAGTTGCAAAAGGATAGTATTTTTTAGATTTTAATTAAAGTGAACTAATGTAGACTATTAAAATATGTAATTTACATAGCAAATATCGGCCATATAAAGCTTCTAAAATGCCAAATGAGAAGACAAGAATATGTCCTTAGTTGCACTACTAACTCTGTACACTACATTTATCATGCTTGTATCCCTATATAGTTGTTAATTGTGTATATTTTTGCGTACTATGCAAATAACCTAGCCACAACATATCCCTATTTTCTTTTCTTGTCGACCATTGATCCCCCTTTGTAACAGTGAATGCCGCACCTTGCTCTTCCTTATCTCTTTTACTCTCTCTTGTTTCACTCTATTCAATTGGGAATGCATCCAAGCTTCCTTTGCAGAGATTTTACGCTCTCTGTTCTCTGTCAGTCCAGAGGAAAGCTATTGATTCTCCCCAGGAGTATTCAACACGTAATTGAGAACAGTTTAAATAGTTACACTGAAAAGGATCCCTAGTGATTACAGCATGCGTGAAAGGTGGATTGTACAACCAGCCACAGTCCTTGGATGCTCTATTTTTTGACGCCTGTATAGGTCACATTTAAATATATAGGAGAGCTCAATTTACAATTTGGCAGTTTATCACAGTATTATATGTCTTCTGCATTATCTTTGTTCATTGACTTATCACGGTGCACAAAAGGACAAGATAATGACAAATACAGGGGTTTTTATTTCTGTTTAGTAAAAGTTATAAGGAATTATTGCTTAAATAGCCTGTAATTACAACAATTTAAAAGACTGGAGCTCGTAAATTTTTCATTTTTTTAAATTAAATAAGCTTGCAGTCTGTTGGAACAGATACCTTTTTGGCTTATTGTATCTTTAATATACCCCAACAGATGGGTGCATAGGTAACGACTAGGCCCTATTAATACCAAAACAATGTTGCACCCATGCACCCATGAACAGATCCTCAGTCCTCTTAACTAGTTAGAAGCTTTGAGGCAAAAACTCAAAAATGAATGCACACTAAAAATAACTCAAAGGAACGTATTGAGCCATCATGGCAAAAAGATCACGAGGAAAGATGGTGCACTCTATTTCAATACAAAATTCTTATGCTGGTACTAATTTCGATTGGTCTGTATAACATAAATCCATTATGATTTTTTTTATATGATAGACTAGGATTCACAAGACCCTGTGTATTTATGTATATGTGTAAGCGGGCACCGTCAATCAATATAACAGTACTGGGATCACCCGATGCATACAAAATAACAGAGCACAAGTTAAAGAGAAAGCGTATGTATCAAAAAGAAGGGGATCACCAAGAAGATTTTTTAAAGTGTTATACAAGAATGCTTTTATTGAAAACCACCACATACAAAACCATTAAAAACATTTAAAAGTCACAACTTAGATTACAATCCAAAAAGTATGGGTCATACAATAATGTGTACAATACACCAGAACCCTACATGCCAAAATACTTAATAGTAAACGACCCTCTAAGGCTACTTTCACACTAGCGTCGGGCTCGGCCCGTCGCAGTGCGTCGGGCCGAGGTCACCAACGCTAGCGTTGTCTCCGCCGCACAACGGGGGCAGCGGATGCATTTTTCCAGCGCATCCGCTGCCCCATTGTGAGGTGCGGGGAAGTGTGGGGAGGTGGGGGCGGAGTTCCGGCCGCGCATGCGCGGTCGGAAAAAGCGGACCGTCGGGAGCAAAAAACGTTACATGTAACGTTTTTTGCTCCCGGCGGACCGCCACAACATGGCGCAACCGTCTCACGACGGTTGCAACGTGTGGCAATCCGTCGCAATGCGTCGCTAATGTTAGTCAATGGAGAAAAAACGCATCCTGCAAGCACTTTTGCAGGATGTGTTTTTTCAGCAAAACGACGCATTGTGACGGATTGCAGTTAACGCTAGTGTGAAAGTAGCCTATGGCCGGTTTCACATTTGCGGTTGTGTCCGCAGCGTTTGTTACGCAATAATCCGCATGCATTGTGTATTCCTATATTTAACATTAGGGACACAAGTGTCTGCGTTTTGCCGCGTTTGACGACACAAGCGTCGTTTCGTCGTCTGTGGTTTGGCGCGGTAATTGTAGTAATTTTAGAGGCGCCAATTTGCCGACTAGAAATGTATGTGGTTGTTAGCAGAAGAAATGCGCCAAAAAACTGCATTGCTGTCTATGTGAACGCATGCAGCCGCAAGCACATGCGTTTGCTTGCGTTTGTGAACGCATGCGTTGCACCAGAGAAAAACATGTCTAGACACTGATTAGCCACCCCCCCACATACAAGGTGATAAAGGGAGGGAGTGGACAGTTGCAGGTCACTACTCAGCAGACAGAGAAGGTTTCCAGATGCAGCAGAGCAGACACAGGAAGGAATCTACACTCAGAACAATGTGAGTATATCCTAGCCAATGCCTTTATTTTCTATTTTCTGTCTCTACATGTCCTAATTTCTGCCATTTCTTTCTTTCTGCATGCATCAGAATGTCTTCTTCTTCTGATGAGGAGCAACGTCCTGGGCCTTCTGAAGCCAAACATGTCAGTGAAGTGAGTACTCACCTCCTCTGATTGGTAAGTATTCACTGTCACATCTACACATATGACAATTATTTTTTTCCTTTTTTTAGAGCACTTCTACTGCGGCAGAGATTGGGCAGGAGCAGCGGGGTCACGGTAGAGTGTCAAGGCGGCAGCGTGTAAGTATACCTGGCTGACTGTTTACTGTATCCTCACTTTAGTATTCTTGAATCTTCCTTTCTTTACTTTCCTCTTTCTTTACAATTTTCTTCTGGACTCCTTTTTTATCTTGACTTTCCTTATTCATGCCATTTCTCAACCTCTGTTTTCTTTCCTTTCCTTATGTTAATGTATACAACATTCATGTCTTCATTTATTTTTTAGGTTCCAGAATGGGATGAGGACCTCATTGACAACGATATCCTCATTTCCCTGGTCCATGGGCGAGACCCGTTGTGGGACACCCGGGTTCCACAGCACTCAGACAACGTGACGATCCGGCGCCTATGGAATGAGGTGGCCAAAGCGATGTGGGATGGCTGGGACAACGCCCCGTCTCGGGTCCGAACTGCATTTTGTAAGTATTGCAATGCAGTGTGATGCAGCAGTGACCTTGGTCGTGATCACACAACTGTGTGTGATGGGAGAAACTCTCAGGAGTTTCTCTCATCACACACAGTTTTGTGAGCACGGCCAAAAGTACATTGTCTAACCATTATGTTTTGTGTTTTCAACAGTGCTCAAAGTCAAAACACGTTGGCGTTCGATGAAGTACCGCTTCAACAAGGACCTGCGTCAAGAGAACCGTGTTCCCAGTGGTTCTGGAGCAAGGATCCGAAAGTATAAATACCATCGCATTCTGGCATTTTTAAGACCAGTCCTTGCCCAGAGAACGTAAGTATTTCTCCTGTGCATTAGGTTGTGTTGTATTGCCATAATCTGTATGTTTCTATTCAACAGGAGTTGGCGTTTGGTAAATTTTTGTTATTAATTTTTTTTCCCTTTTTTCACAGCACATGGAGCAGCACTGTTGGCTCAGGTTCTGGAGCAGTCCTTCATCAGACAGCCACAGACCCGTCCCAGCCATCCAGCAGCGCTGCAGCAAGTGAGCCTGCCACACTAACTGGAGACCAGGAAGCTGGTCCATCAGGTGTTCTCCTTTCCCAGTCCTCTGCCTCTGCCGCTTTTTTTTGGGGCTCCTTCCGGCAGCGGCAGAGGGCATCGGACAGGTCACTCATGCCCGAATTTTTGCACTTGAGCTCGGTTTTTCACGATGGACCTAACTCTTTTGGTGACCGACTGGATACTGCCATTGGCCATATGAATACACGTATCCAGGAGGTCACCAAAAGCCTTGACCAAGTAAAAGCCGACCTCCAGAGGCCAGCACATCATTTTTTTAACCAAATTGAACAGGGCATGTCGGAACACCTTACTCCTGATCTCCAGCTTAGTGTTATGCAGGCCTGCAATGCTGCTTACGTGCAGGCTAGGCAGCAGAGTCGGTAGTTTCAGCAGACAGTGGCGGCATATCCATCTGTGCCAACACTGTCACAATTGACCTCAATGCTGACCTCTGCTGCATACCACTGCACGGCCACTTCTATTCCTAGCATTGCCAGACACCACTCCAGCACCACCACCATGCCGAGTGCTGTAGGACAGCCCACCACCACCACCATGACAACCGCTACTCCTGCTTGGACCTCCTCCACTGACACCACAATGCAGCAGCAGGACCCTGGCATGGCCTTCCACACCGCCACCACGATGCAGCAGCAGGACCCTGGCATGGCCTTCCGCTCTACGAGCACAATGGACCCTGGCATGGCCTTCCGCTGTACGAGCACTATGGACTCTGGCATGGCTGCACACTCTACGAGCACTATGGACTCTGGCATGGCTGCATGCTCTACGAGCACTATGGACTCTGGCATGGCTGTATGCTCTACAAGCCCTAAGGACTCTGGCATGGCTGCACGCTCTACAAGCACTATGGACGACTCTGGCATGGCTGCACGCTCTACGAGCACAGTGCAGCTGGACCCTGACAGGTCACCCACCACAACCATGCCACGACATATGAGCCCACCGAGGCTTCCCAGAACCCGGCGACCCCAGGAAGGGAAAAAAATTTAAAAAATGCATACTATCAGTATTCCTCCCCCCTCACCTCCCAGTGTGTCTGTAATGTCAGGTTTGTCTCACCCTTCCAGTGCGTCTCAGGCCTCTCATGTGTCAAGCCCCATCACTGAACTACCAGACCACACTTGTTTAATTGCCCCTTCTCCTGCCACCCTTGCATCATCCACACTTAGCCAGGCCTCACAGCTTCACACCCCCCATTTCCATCACTCTACCCCAAGCATGTGCAGTTAAATAAAAAAGTTTGGTTTCTAAGAAAATAAATAATATTGTTTTTTGCCCCCAATTATGTGTGGTTTAATTGTGTCTTTCGCCGCCGGCAATACACACCGTTCGCCGCACACCTAATTGTTTGGCCACATCATAGCTCCAGTACTTAGCAAGTAAAAAACTGCAGCTTTCTTTGTCTTTAGTATAGATATATGAGGTTGGCCAAAAAATTAACCCCTTAATCCCATATGACGTACTATCCCGTCGAGGTGGGGTGGGCCTTAATTCCCACCGATTGGATAGTACATCATATGTGATGATCGCGGCTGGGTGTCAGCTGACTATTGCAGCTGACATCCGGCACTATGTGCCAGGAGCGGACACGGACCGCCCCTGGCACATTAACCCCCGGCACACTGCGATCAAACATGATCGCAGTGTTCCGGCGGTATAGGGAAGCATCACGCAGGGAGGGGGCTCCCTGCGGGCTTCCCTGAGACCCCCGGAGCAAAGCGATGTGATTGTGTTGCTCCGAGCATCTCTTACCTCCTATCCCTGCAGGCCCCGGATCCAAAATGGCCGCTGGGCTTCATCCGGGTCCTGCAAGGACTACTTCCGGGTCCAGAGCAGGCGCTGGTAAGCCTGCAGCGCTGTAAGTCAGATCGCTGATCTGACAGAGTGCTGTGCAAACTGTCAGATCAGCGATCTGTGATGTTTCCCCCTGAAACAAAGTAAGAAAGTAAAAAAAAAAAATTCCACATGTGTAAAAAAAAAAATAAAAATTCCTAAATAAAGAAAAAAAAATATTATTCCCATAAATATATTTCTTTATCTAAATAAATAAAAAAGAACAATAAAAGTACACAAATTTAGTATCGACGCGTCTGTAACGACCCAACCTATAAAACTGTCCCACTAGTTAACCCCTTCAGTGAACACCGTAAGAAAAAAAAAAAAAGAGGCAAAAAACAATGCTTTATTATCATACCGCCAAACATAAAGTGGAATAACACGCGATCAAAAAGACAGATATAAATAACCATGGTACCGATGAAAACGTCATCTTGTCCCACAAAAAACAAGCTGCCATACAGCATCATAAGCAAAAAAATAAAAAAGTGATAGTCCTCAGAATAAAGCAATGCCAAAATAATTATTTTTTCTATAAAATAGCTTTTATCGTATAAAAGCACCAAAACATAAAAAAATGATATAAATGAGATATCGCTGTAATCGTACTGACCTGAAGAATAAAACTTCTTTATCAAATTTACCAAACGTGGAACGGTATAAACGCCTCCCCAAGAGAAATTCATGAATAGCTGGTTTTTGGTCATTCTGCCTCACAAAAATCGGAATAAAAAGCGATCAAAAACTGTCATGTGTCCGAAAATGTGACCAATAAAAATGTCAATTCATCCCGCAAAAAATAAGACCTCACATGACTCTGTGGACCAAAATATGGAAAAATTATAGGTCTCAAAATGTGGAGACGCAAAAACTTTTTTGCTATAAAAAGCGTCTTTTAGTGTGTGACAGCTGCCAATCATAAAAATCCGCTATAAAAAATGCTATAAAAGTAAATCAAACCCCCCTTCATCACCCCCTTAGTTAGGGAAAAATAATAAAAATTAAAATTTTTTATTTATTTCCATTTTCCCATTAGGGTTAGGGTTAGGGTTAGGGTTAGGGCTAGGGTTAGGGTTAGAGTTAGGGCCAGGGTTAGGGGTAGGGCTAGGGTTAGGGCTATTGTTAAGGCTAGGGTAGGGTTGGGGTTAGGGTTGGAGCTAAAGTTAGGGTTAGGGTTGGGGCTAAAGTTAGGGTTAGGGTTGGGGCTAAAGTTAAGGTTAGGGTTGGGGCCAAAGTTAGGGTTGGGGCTAAAGTTAGGGTTTGGGTTGGGACTAAAGTTAGGGTTAGGGTTGGGGCTAAAGTTAGGGTTAGGGTTTGGATTACATTTACGGTTGGGATTAGAGTTAGGGGTGTGTCAGGGTTAGGGGTGTGGTTAGGGTTACCGTTGGGATTAGGGTTAGGGGTGTTTTTGGATTAGGGTTTCAAATAGAATTGGGGAGTTTCCACTGTTCAGGCACATCAGGGGCTCTCCAAACGCGACATGGCGTCCGATCTCCATTCCAGCCAATTCTGCGTTGAAAAAGTAAAACAGTGCTCCTTCCCTCCCGAGCTCTCCCGTGCACCCAAACAGGGGTTTACCCCAACATATGGGGTATCAGCATACTCGGGACAAATTGGACAACAAATTTTAGGGTCCAAGTTCTCTTGTTATCCTTGGGAAAATAAAAATTTGGGGGGCTAAAAATCATTTTTGTGGGAAAAAAAGGATTTTTTATTTTCACGGCTCTGCGTTGTAAACTGTAGTGAAACACTTGGGGGTTCAAAGTTCTCACAACACATCTAGATAAGTTCCTTGGGAGGTGTAGTTTCCAACATGGGGTCACTTTTGGGGGTTTCTACTGTTTGGGTACATCAGGGGCTCTGCAAATGCAACGTGACACCTGCAGACCAATCCATCTATGTCCGCATTCCAAATGGCTCTCCTTCCCTTCCGAGCTCTGCCATGCGCCCAAACAGTGGTTCCCCCCCACATACCGGGTATCAGCGTACTCAGGATAAATTGTACAACAACTTTTGGGGTCAAATTTCTCCTGTTACCCTTGGGAAAATACAAAACTGGGGGCTAAAAAATAATTTTTGTGGAAAAAAAAGGATTTTTTATTTTCACAGCTCTGCGTTATAAACTGTAGTGAAACACTTGGGGGTTCAAAGCTCTCAAAACATATCTAGATAGGTTCCTTACGGGGTCTACTTTCCAAAATGGTCTCACTTGTGGGGGGTTTTAATGTTTAGGCACATGAGGGGCTCTCCAAACGCGACATGGTGTCCCATCTCAATTCCAGTCAATTTTGCATTGAAAAGTCAAATGGCGTTCCTTCCCTTCCGAGCTCTGCCATGCGCCCAAACAGTGGTTTACACCCACATATGGGGTATCAGGGTACTCAGGACAAATTGCACGACAATTTTTGGGGTCCAATTTCTTCTCTTACCCTTGGGAGAATAAAAAATTGGGGGCGAAAAGATCATTTTTGTGAAAAAATATGATTTTTTAATTTTACGGCTCTGCATTATAAACTTCTGTGAAGCACTTGTTGGGTCAAAGTGCTCACCACACATCTAGATAAGTTCCTTAGTGGGTCTACTTTCCAAAATGGTGTCACTTGTGGGGGGTTTCAATGTTTAGGCACATCAGGGGCTCTCCAAACGCAACATGGCGTCCCATCTCAATTCCAGTCAATTTTGCATTGAAAAGTAAAATGGCGCTCCTTTCCTTCCGAGCTCTGCCATGCGCCCAAACAGTGGTTTACCCCCACATATGGGGTATCAGCGTACTCAGGACAAATTGTACAACAACTTTTGGTCCATTTTCTCCTGTTACCCTTGGTAAAATAAAACAAATTGGAGCTGAAGTAAATTTTGTGTGAAAAAAACCTAAATGTTCATTTTTATTTAAAGATTCCAAAAATTCCTGTGAAACACCTGACGGGTTAATAAACTTCTTGAATGTGGTTTTGAGCACCTTGATGGGTGCAGTTTTTAGAATGGTGTCACACTTGGGTATTTTCTATCATATAGACCCCTCAAAATGACTTCAAATGAGATGTGGTCCGTAAAAAAAAATGGTGTTGTAAAAATGAGAAATTTCTGGTCAACTTTTAACCCTTATAACTCCCTAACAAAAAAAGATTTTGGTTCCAAAATTGTGCTGATGTAAAGTAGACATGTGGGAAATGTTACTTATTAAGTATTTTGCTTGACATATCTCTGTGATTTAATTTAAATTTTCAAAATGTTCACCAAATTTCCGTTTTTTTTCACAAATAAACGCAAGTTATATTGAATAAATTTTACCACTATCATGAAGTACAATATGTCACAAGAATACATTGTCAGAATCGCTAAGATCTGTTGAAGCGTTCCAGAGTTATAACCTCATAAAAGGACAGTGGTCAGAATTGTAAAAATTGCCCCTTTCATTAACGTGCAAACCACCCTCGGGGCTTAAGGGGTTAATACTTGTATTTTCTCCATATCTCTTCGTTCTGCTCAGTCTGTGACTAGTGTTGCAGACTGAAGAGAAAATGGTGGCAATACAATGCAGATGTATACTCAACAGGTCAGGTGTCCAAAAACTCATTAGTTAGGACACCTGACCTGGTGCCTTGTATAACCTCCATTTTCTCTTCTGTGTACGTAATCTATTTCACACAAAGTGAAGTGATGATGGCGGTCATACAAGGCATATCTATGCTCACCTGGACATGTGTCAGAAATAGTGAATTCATGAGGCTGTTATATGTGCATTACGAATTCATTATTTCTGACACCTGACTTGATGAGTATAGATCTGTTTTGTATTACAGCCATTGTCTCTTCAGTCTGCGTCCAATGGATACTACAAAACTGAATCAGGATGCAATGACGTCAACAACCTTACCACTAAAACAACATGGCTGCCGTCACAATAGCAGTATGTGGTCAGTATTTTATATCAGTATTTGTAAGCCTAAACCAGGAGTGAAACAATTAGAAGAAAAGTATAATATTAACATATTTAGCACCTCAGCATTTATCACCCACTCCTGGTTTTGGCTTACAAATACTGATATTAAATACTGACCAAATACTGCTAGTGTGAGGGCAGCCTTGGTTTGTAGAGGAACTACATAGGATACACAGTCAAGAAACCAAAAAATAAAGTTTATTAAAGAGAAATATTAGTAACATTTAAGAAAATAACTGGTACAGACAAAATCCCAACAGGCCATTTACACAACATTGTCCTGCCATGACACACGTCCAATATCTGATTAAAAAAAGGCAGCAAATTGGTCCCACATGTGGACAACTTCAGCAGTTGACCGCAGCGGGTGTGCTCAGCCAATGAGCGGTGCCGTGCAGCTTTGAGCAGTGTGGGATTCAAATTCCCTGCCAAAGCCGCGCGGCACTGCTCATTGGCTGAGCGCCCCTGACTGACGCTTAGCCAATGAGCGGCGTGGGATTCAAATCCCTGCCCCGCCGGCTGAGCCAATGAGTGGTGCCTCACGGGATTTGAATCCCCTGCCAAGCCTCAACCAATGAGCGGAGCCGAGCAGCTTTGGCGGGGATTTGAATCCCGCGACGCTCATTGGCTGAGGCCAGGGGCGCTCAGCCAATGAGCGGTGCCACGCAGCTTGGTGGGGGATTCAAATCCCACGCGGCAATGCTCATTGGCTTAGCCGGCGGTGCTTGGTGGGGGATATGAATCCCGGCCACCATATTGGAATACCCATAACATAGGTGTTCCAATATGGCGGTCAGCGTAGTTCCGATGTGAGCAGCCGCTGATCTCCCGATGGAATAGCTGTGCGCTTTTTGTCACAGCTCCGGCCGCAGTGGATTGTGGTAGCGACACAATCGCCGGAAGCTGTGACAGAGCCGATTGGCAATTATATATTAGATATGTCAATTAAGTCTCACTGAATGACTAAACAGGTCCAGCACTTACCTATACAACATTTGAATCTTTGGATTACTTTTTACAAACTGAGACTTGGATTCCCATTTTTAATCTGTTTGAACATGAAAGTAGTATACCACAATCAGGTTAGGCCTTTTTCTATAACTAGATGGAATGAGCTGTGCACTCATTGAAAAAGCATAAACTGATGCTCCTTGATCAGCCATTATGATTTAAACTGAATGTGTATAAGTCGAATTAAAGGGTGTTCAAATTTGTAGCCACCAACGAATTTCAGAAAATTTGACTAGAAGTCAATCCTGTGCAGATTGATTTGCTCATCTTTACTTACATTCAATTATGTCCATTTCTGCAAAATAGATAGAGTCCCTGTAAAACGCCTCAAGCCACTGGTCATGCGGGTTTGTCCTTTCTTATCCAGGGGACAGAGAGAGAGAGACATAACATCTATAACATCTGTGAGGACCTTATGAGAAGCTTAGCAGTAAGGGACTACAACACCACAGCGCTAGAGGAAGGCTACTGATTAGTGTTGAGCGATACCGTCCGATACTTGAAAGTATCGGTATCGGACAGTATCGGCCGATACCCGAAAAGTATCGGATATCGCCGATACCGATACCCGATACCAATACAAGTCAATGGGACACCAAGTATCGGAAGGTATCCAGTATGGTTCCCAGGGTCTGAAGGAGAGGAAACTCTCCTTCAGGCCCTGGGATCGATATTAATGTGTAAAATAAAGAATAAAAATAAAAAATATTGATATACTCACCTCTCCGACGCAGCCTGGACCTTACCGATGTAACCGGCAGCTTCCGTTCCTAAGAATGAGCGCTTGAAAGACCTTAGATGACGTCGCGGCCTGTGATTGGTCGCGTGAGCGGTCACGTGACCGCCACGCGACCAATCACAAGCCGCGACATCATCTAAGGTCTTTCAAGTGCTTGAAAGACCTTAGATGACGTCGCGGCCTGTGATTGGTCGCGTGAGCGGTCACGTGACCGCCACGCGACCAATCACAGGCCGCTACGTCATCTAAGGTCTTTCAAGCGCTCATTCTTAGGAACGGAAGCTGCCGGTTACATTGGTAAGGTCCAGGCTGCGTCAGAGAGGTGAGTATATCAATATTTTTTATTTTTATTCTTTATTTTACACATTAATATCGATCCCGATACCGATTCCCGATATCACAAAAGTATCGGATCTCGGTATCGGAATTCCGATGCAGCAAATATCGGCCGATACCCGATACTTGCGGTATCGGAATGCTCAACACTACTACTGATTTCTACCTGGACAAGGGAACTCTGGACTTGCCTCCAAACCGGCCGGACTCTGTCTGCCCTGTGATCTGGTGCTCTGGACTGTGGATGCTGGAATCTTCAGTAAAGGTAAAGAGACTGCAACCTTGTGTCAACGTTCTTCACTGCGCCTCTCACCATCCACCATCTACACACTGGGAAGCCCTGGGGATACACTTCACCTGTGGGAAGGTATACCATCTAGCTGGAAGAACATCACCCCAGTGGACCCCTTAAAGCAGCGTCGGTCACCCTGACCGAATACCACAGGTGGCATCATGAACAATCCCTTTTTAAGACCTATCCCTTTAATATGGACGTCCAGGGCCACGGACCGGGTCAGCCACCGTGACATCCCCCCATGAACCAAAGGACCCGGTACCGAGTACCCCTTGCCCTGATGGGGCGATCCAGATGGATGGATAGATCTGTGTGTGTATGGATGGATGTATGTGTCTGTGTGTGTGTGTGTGTGAATGGATGTGTGTGTGTATATGTATGTGTGTCTGTGTGGTTGGATGTGTGTGTAGATGGATGTGTGTGTCTGTGTATGGATATATGTATGGATGTGTGTTGCTGTATGTGTGTGTGGATGTATTTGTGCGTGGATGTATATGTGTGTGGATGCATGTGTGTGTGTTTTGATAGATGTGTGTGTGTTGATGAATGTTTGTGGGTAGATGGATGTGTGTGTGGATGGATGTGTGAGTGCTAATGCATGTGTGCGTGGATGCATGTGTGTTTTAATGGATATGTGTGTTGATAAATGTGTACATGTGTGGATGAATGTGTGTGTGTTGATGGATGTGTGCGGATGGATGTGTGCATGTGTGGATGGATGGATGCATGTGTGGATGGCTGTGTGTGTGTTGATTGATGTGTGTGGATGTGTGTATGGATGTATGTGTGTGTAAGGGGTATACCGAGATACTTTACTCCTTCCCTCTATGTAAATCTTACCTTTTATGTTAGAACTGTGCATATATAAATATAATCTGCTGACATGTCATGTTAAACATAGGGAAAGCGTAGTTTTCTAATAGGTCCATTAGAGGGAGCACCTTGTATTAGTAGTCAGGACACTGTACATAGTTAATGTAGGAGGGACCACTGTGGGTTAAGACAAGCTTCCTGTTTTTGAGTTTAGTGTAGCCTGGGAGCTGAACATATCAGGAAGGCCTGAGTGCCCTGACAGTCCAGATGGGCTTAATGCCCAGGGCAACACAGTGGCCACGCAACATTAACAAGAAAGAAGCCCAGCCATCCAGGGTCAGCAGACCAGACAGTAGCAGGCCAGAGCAGAGGTGATAGCAAAGGCAGCAGTGACAACGGTAGTGAGTACTGGAGCTGAAAGGAATAACACGGCAGTATAGATAGGCAGGTTGCTTACCATGTGGCAGCTCATAGCATGGGCAGATGCCCTCAGATCTGGTGCAAAACAGCTGAGGAAACAACCAAGCAAAGTAAGTCTGGACAGGGAGGACGCTGAGCAACCATATGATACGGTCCATCCTGGGCACGTGCTGTGTGACAGGGAGAAGAGTGGAGGGAAAGTGGAAGACGTGTACTCTTTGAAACATGGTATTAATGCTGTAACGGAAATTGATGTGCTTTGTCCTGAAGTCAGTAAAGTTATTCGTTTGAAAGTTGCAATGGACTGTGTCTCAATTCATGGGAAACCGATTACAGAAAGTTTCCAGCAATGCATTGAAGACCCTGACAGCGCAGTGAGAGAAGACACAGGTATACTGAATAATGAGAACTTTATTCATGTGATGTGAGACCAGGGTGCGTTGGAGCCGTTTACCTCAGCCACAACTATGGCCCTGGTGCTCCCTCACATGTGCGAGGTGATGAATGTGTGTCTGTTGATGAATTTGCGTTGATGAATGTGTATGGATGGATGTGTGCATGAGTGGATGGATATGGGTGTAGATGGATGTGTGTGTGGTGATGGATGTGTGCGTGTGTGGATGGATGCGTGCGTAGATGGATGTGTGTGTTGATAGATGTGTGTGTGGATGGATGGATGTAGATGGATGGATGAACACAGCACATTATAATAATAATAATAATCTTTATTTTAATGTAGTGCTAACATTTTCTGCAGTGCTTTTCAGTTTGCACACATTATCATCACTGTCCCCATTGGGGCTCACAATCTAAATTCCCTATCAGTATGTCTTTGGAGTGTGGGAGGAAACCGGAGGAAATCCACGCAAACACAGGGAGAACATACAAACTCATTGCAGATGTTGTCCTTGGTGGGATTTGAACCCAGGGCCCAAGCACTGCAAGGCTGCAGTGCTAACCACTGAGTCACCATGCTGCTGATTATACTTACCTATGTACCTATTTTGAATCCTTTTCCTTTCTGGTTCATCCAAGTAATTTCCCTGTGTACACACTGTGTACTGTGCTAGGAGGCTTGAGAAGGAGGCAGATGTCTGTTTGTGCTGTCTGACTGTTTTCAGGATAACACATTTGATGGAATACCATTAAAGAAGATTCACTTTTGTGAATGAAGTGCTGGATTGTGTGACTACGTTAATTTGGAAACATTAATGCTACACAGTTACCCAGGCTTGGACTGGCCCATAGGGGAACAGGGGAATCCTCCGGTGGGCCCCTGTGCAGATCTGGGGCCCCAACCCCACTATATGGGCAGTACTTATCATAATTCACTTGATTCACTCTGTACAAAAAAAAAACAGCATATCATCACTCATTAACCAAACTACCCAGTTTATTATTATATAGAGATATAGGTAAATTTGTGAATGTGGGTAGTGTAATATTTGCATGCAGGTAAAAAGTGGGTCCCCCAAAGTCAATGTGACTGGTGGGCCCTTGGCACCCCAGTCCGACACTGCAGTTACCTAAGAAACACAATGTCGACTCATACAAAGGGAAGGAGTTATAAAAGAAGGGAGCAAGGACCTGCACTGCCTGCACTGGACCTATGACAGGTTGATACCACTGACCTATGTAAGCTTTGCCACAATTGCATTTCAATACATAAACAACATTAGAAGTGTAAGAGGTAAAGAATCCTTTAAATCGGTTAACTCAAGTTAACAAATGGATAAAATTGCGGCAAACAAGCAAATTTCAAGCTTTTTCTTTTTTTCTCAAGAATGTAGGGATTTCTAATGCTATAGTTTACTGTGTGATGCCTAGTTTACCAGCAACTCCGCAGTCCAGGCCTTGCCAGCAGTGTTGAGCATTCCGATACTGCAAATATCGGGTATCGGTCGATATTCGCTGTATCGGAATTCCGATACCGAGTTCCGATATGTTTGTGATATCGGAAATCGGAATCGGAAGTTCCTATAAGTTCCCAGTCATCTTCGGCGTGTGCGGTGCGTATGGTTCACAGGGTCTGGAGGAGAGGAGACTCTCCTTCAGGCCCTGGGATCCATATTCATGTAAAAAATAAAGAATAAAAATAAAAAATATGGATATACTCACCCCTCCAACGGACCCTGGACCTCAGCAGTGCAACCGGCAGCCTCCGTTCCTAAGAATGCAGTGAGTGTAGGACCTGCGATGACGTTGCGGTCTTGTGACTGGTCGCGTGACCGCTCATGTGACTGCGATGTCATCGCAGGTCCTACACTCACTGCATTCTTAGGAACGGAGGCTGCCGGTTGCACCGCTGCGAGCCAGGGTCCGTCGGAGGGTGAGTATATCCATATTTTTTATTTTTATTCTTTATTTTTTACATGAATATGGATCCCAGGGCCTGAAGGAGAGTTTCCTCTCCTTCAGACTCTGGGAACCATCCAGGATCGCTTCCGATATTTGTGTCCCATTGACTTGCATTGGTATCGGGTATCGGTATCGGCGATATCCGATATTTTTTGAATATCGGCCGATCCAATCCGATACTGATACTTTTGAATATTGGAAGGTATCGCTCAACACTACTTGCCAGTGAACTAGGCAAAGAGAGCATGGCTCAAGTAAGTTCTATAATTTTCAGCTTTCTCATGCCACTCTGAAGATTCAGTCACCTGGGTTATTACAGTGCTGCATAGGCAAATCAGCCTCTGCTAGCAACCTAGGAGAAGGCACAGTTCAAACCAGTGGCATGACCATGCTGCTCATCTGAAATGTCAATCTTAAGGAAACTGTGAGCTTTTGATGCTGTATCTTGAGAAAACCCTATGCCTCCTTGGTAAAGACTATACAAATCTGCAATATATGCAAAGGCCCATGTCTCCGGAACGCTATAGCAGATTTAAAGGGACTCTGTCACCTGAATTTGGAGGGAACAATTTTCAGCCATAGGGGTGGGGTTTTCGGGTGTTTGATTCACCCTTTCCTTACCCGCTGGCTGCATGCTGGCTGCAATATTGGATTGAAGTTCATTCTCTGTCCTCCATAGTACACGCCTGCGTAAGGCAAGATTGCCTTGTGCAGGCATGTACTACGGAGGACACAGCATGAACTTCAATCCAATATTGCAGCCAGCATGCAGCCAGCGGGTAAGGAAAGGGTGAATCAAACACCTGAAATCCCCACCCCTATGGCTGAAAATTGTTCCCTCCAAATTCAGGTGACAGAGTCCATTTAAAAAAGAATACCCAGATGAGCAACAGGTGCAAAATATAAGTAAAAATGGCAGTTCTTCTTTAATCAAGATCTTATGTTGCTGGAAAGAATGGATAATGTTATCACCTTTACAAGGTCAGTATAACTGGCAGGCTGCAATGTCTTGAAATACCATGTACTCCAAGGCAATATGCAAGTGATGAAATGATCACTGATTCAAGTCCCATGGAGGAACAACAAAACAATAGGTAAAATCAAATTCAATAAAAATATCATGAACTCTCCTTCCCTCCCCCAACAAAGAAAATATTTTCCATTCAAAATATATATATTTTGAAATGGTTTGATACAAAATATAAACATATTTAGTACCACCATAATTATCAGAACTTGCAGATCAAAGTAAATTATCACTTATACAAAACAGAAAACTGAGTTAAAAACAGAAGTCAGATTTGATTTTTTCTTCATCATTTCCTTCTCACCCTAAAATTTTTTAAATTAAATCATATTAAAAGTTTATGATATGTACTCTAAATTGACATCATTACTCAATCAAGTCATCCTATAATTACCATGGAGAAAAAGTAAAAGAGTTATTCTGTTGACTTGCAACAACAATAAAATCCTTCTTTTTTTACATACAGTATTTTTCGGATTATAAGATGCACTTTTTTTTCCCTCAAATTTGCGTATATACCTTACCGGCCGCAGTGGAGCAGGGTCCCAAGATCGCTGCTGGAGGAGGCAAGAGGTGCGCATTGATGCAGGCTCCAGGCTGGGATGAGGGGGTGTTTGGAAGTGTGACACTGCGGGTGTTCGGTGGTGTGGGGGCCTTGCCGACTTTTTGTGGGAAAATTGCTGCCCAGGGCAGCGCATGCACAGATGGAGATCTTGGCACCAAGATCTGGGGAGATGAGATCTCAGCGCAAAGATCTCCATCTGCATATTCACCGCCCCCAGCAGCCATTTTCTCAGAGTCCACCACAAATTAAACCATGGAGGTACAGGGGCTGTGGCCTTTCGCAAAATGTCAGTGAAGCCCCCGCACCACCAAACGCCCACTGAGTCGCACATCCAAACACCCTTCTCTCCCAGTCTGGGGACTGCAGCATCACCCCATTCCTGCCTCCGCCAGCAGAAACCTAGGACCCTGCTTCACCGCAACCACCAACCCCAGTAAGCAATAAGACCCATGAATTGTAAGAAGCACCACCATTTTATTAAAAAAACAACATTTTTTTCCAATTTTTCTCCTCAAAATTTGGGGTGCGTCTTATAATCAGTTGAGTCTTATAAACCGCAAAATATGGTAAAACATCATCAAATTGTGCAAAAGTAAAAATAAATACCTGTGCATTTTAGCCATTGTTCCATGACCCTAAAAACAATGTCTCTCCACACCCTCCCCAAAAATACTAAAAAAAAGACAATAAAGTATATGTGACAAAAATGGTGGTAATAAATAAAATACATTTCGTCTTGCAGAAAATGAACAGAAAAAAGAGAGATTGCCTGGAAATGCAAAACAAATTAAAGTAAAAAAAAATTAATTGATCTGTGATAAGACAAGAAGGTTAAAAACGTGTAACACAATAATATAGCAACATGACCGGAGGCAGACATACCATTGGGGCAACCACACAGGGGCCCAGGAGGAGAGGAGGCCGTTTCTACCTCCAAAGCAGGTGTGATTGTGCATTGTGATGAACTATTGGATAGGAAAGGGCCCATATATTGTTCTTGTACAGGGGCCCTTTTCTGTATGTGTCCGCATCTGACATGGATACATGGATATAAGTATACAAAATTTTATATTGTAAATGTTATATTGACCTTATAATGCACATATAAATCCAACATACAGAGCCCTAATAATTCTGTCATAGAGTTTGTAAAAGAAAGAATAAACTAAAGAAAGAGTAAATTAAATACATTTATTCATAGTTGATGTCTTCACTGTGGTGTTTTCTTTTCATAGCCATCATGAAAGATTCTACCAACTACATTCTTTTCAGATTGCGATGTGATCAATACTGTACTAGGTAGTTAGAAATATTGACTATCAATTAGATCCACTCTATGCTGATCTTATTTTTTTGCTGTCTTCCAGAAGAACACCATGCCCAGGTTTGGACTGGCCTACTGGAGAACAGGTGAATCCCCAATGGGCCGCCCTCTATATGAGCAGTAAATGCTCTTGATTCATTTGGTACAGGCAAAGGCAGCATCTCATCATACATTTTGAAAAGTACCTAGTTTATTATTCTATAAATTTGTGAATGAGGGTAATGCTGTATTTGTAAGTAGCTGAATACTTGGCCCCCAGAGTTAATACTACTGGCAGGCCCATGGCACTCCAATCCAACACCATATTCACCATCAGAATTGTTCCTGCTTCTGACTGCAACATGCCTTTTCTTTGATTTTTGCAACTTGAAAATACAATGCTGCTGGCAAGGTAGAAGGGGGCAGATGATTGAGAGAAGCCTCTTTTGCAGTACAGTGGGACAATTTGCAGCCTAAAGGGATAACAAATATATGAACATAACTTGAACAAATATCTTATGTGAAAAAAGCCAGTTAAGGACTGTTAGGCCGGCGTCACACTCGGCGTAAGACAATACGGTCTGTATTTTACGGCCGTAATACGGCCGAAATACGGTGAAATGTTCCCAAAATAGTGATCCGTAGGCAGGGTGTGTCAGCGTATTTTGCGCATGGCATCCTCCGTATGTAATCCGTATGGCATCCGTACTGCGAGATTTTCGCGCAGGCTTGCAAAACCGACATCTAATGGATTTATGTGCTCAAATGTTCATTAAAACATATATACAGTATATATATATATATATATGTCATTGAGACACATATATATATATTCTGTATTTAGATTTCATTCAGCGCGATATCTGTGAACAGCCGGTAATTCAATTGCCGGCTTTTCATTTCTCCTGCACAAACCCGACAGGATATGAGACATGGTTTACATATAGTAAACCATCTCATATCCCTTTTTTTTTTGCATATTCCACACTACTAATGTTAGTAGTGTGTATGTGCAAAATTTCAGCGCTGTAGCTGCTGAAATAAAGGGTTAAATGGCGGAAAAAATTGGCGTGGGCTCCCGCGCAATTTTCTCCGCCAGAATGGTAAAGCCAGTGACTGAGGGCAGATATTAATAGCCAGGTGAGGGTCCATGGTTATTGGCCCCCCCCGGCTACAAACATCTGCCCCCAGCCACCCCAGAAAAGGCACATCTGGAAGATGCGCCTATTCTGGCACTTGGCCACTCTCTTCCCACTCCCTGTAGCGGTGGGATATGGGGTAATGAAGGGTTAATGCCACCTTGCTATTGGAAGGTGACATTAAGCCAGATTAATAATGGAGAGGCGTCAATTATGACACCTATCCATTATTAATCCAATTGTTGGAAAGGGTTAAAAAACACACACACACATGATTAAAAAGGATTTTAATGAAATAAACACAGCGGTTGTTGTAATAATTTATTGTTCTCGCAATCCATTTCCAGGCCCTCGCTTGGCAAAATAATAAACGCACAAGATACATACCTTCTGATGTCAGATCACGTCCCACGAAGTAATCCATCTGAAGGGGTTAACTAATATTACAGGCACAGCTGCGATAAACCACTCGCTCGTGCCTGTAATCCCCGGGTGCTGAAAGGAAAGCAGTGATCTGTACTTACATTGAGTCGCGGTAAGGCGCCCTCTGGTGGATGTTCTCATGAACTGCAGCCTGGGAACTTTTTCCCACGCTCCAGGTCATATGAGGACATCCACCAGGGGGCGCATCACCGCGACTGAAGGAAATGTAGGTCATTGACCTACATTTCATTCATTCGCCGGGGGATTACAGGCACGGAGCACAGCTGCATTTGCAGGGCTCCTGCCTGTAATATTAGTTAACCCCTTCAGATGGATTACATCATGTGACGTGATCTGACATCAGAAGGTATGTATCTTGTGTGTTTATTATTTTGCCAAGCGAGGGTTTGCAAATGGATTGCGAGAACAATAAATTATTACAACAACCGCTGTGTTTATTTCATTAAAATCCTTTTTAATCATGTGTGTGTGTGTTTTTTTAACCCTTTCCTACAATTGGATTAATAATGGATAGGTGTCATAATTGACGCCTCTCCATTATTAATCTGGCTTAATGTCACCTTCCAATAGCAAGGTGACATTAACCCTTCATTACCCCATATCCCACCGCTACAGGGAGTGGGAAGAGAGTGGCCAAGTGCCAGAATAGGCGCATCTTCCAGATGTGCCTTTTCTGGGGTGGCTGGGGGCAGATGTTTTTAGCCACGGGGGGGCCAATAACCATGGACCCTCTCCTGGCTACTAATATCTGCCCTCAGTCACTGGCTTTACCACTCTGGCGGAGAAAATTGCGCGGGAGCCCACGCCAATTTTTTCCGCCATTTAACCCTTTATTTTAGCAGCTACAGTGCCCAAATTTTGCACATACACACTATTAACATTAGTAGTGTGGAATATGCAAAAAAAATGGGGATATGAGATGGTTTACTGTATGTAAACCATGTCTCATATCATGTCGGGTTTGTGAAGGAGAAGGAAAAAGCCGGCAATTGAATTACCGACTTTTCACTAACACCGCTGCGTATTTCTCGCAAGTCACACTGCAGGTCCGTGTGGAATCCGTATTTTTCTCGCCCCCATAGACTTTCATTGGCGTATTATTAGCGCAATACGCTGACAAACGCAGCATGCTGCGATTTTGTACGGCCGTAGAAAGCCGTATAATACTGAACCGTAATATACGGCTAATAGGAGCAGCCCCATTGAGAATAATTGTGCCGTATGTAATGCGAGTTTTACGGACGTAGTTTCTGCGCTCTTACGTCCGTAAAACTCGCCAGTGTGACGCCGGCCTTAAAATAAGATTTCTAGCCCTGCTGGGTATAGGAAATGGTTAGTATGCTAGCTCTACATAGCTAGAGGAGCTAAAATTTGCACAGAATTATATGTTAATTGCAAAGATTTAGACCAAGAAGAATTTGCGCCATGACTTTGTCATAGCTAATAATGCTACAGGACTGAATGATTTTTCTCTTTCATATCTTTAAGTGAAAGTTGAATTTTACATTGACTTATATTTTGCTACATCATGTTCTAGAGAGAAACTGTTACCAATTCGCATTGAATGATTTTGTATCTTCACCAGGGTTTAGAAATAATAAGAGCTTGATTCTTCCTAGTCTAGCAGAAAAAACAAATACACGAATTCATGTTGACAAGAAGAGGCAATTTATTAGGATGGTATCAAGAGTAAATTGGAGAACAATAATGTACATAGTGTGCAAAAAAAAAGTCAAAGATACTTCAGAGCCTCAACTACACCCCAACAGTACTTCAGAAGAAATAGCAATGCTCTGCGGTACAATTGTAGCTTTAAAGTCTGGTCAGTCAATGGCTATAAAGAAGTATATAGTATTGGAATCCCTGATACATTTTCTTTTACCTTACAATAGAAGGCTCATGTGGGGAATCAATTACATAAACCTAATAATGAAAATATATAGGAGTTCAGAGAACAGTCTGTGAATTATTTACAAAAACTTAACCCCTTTCCGACCTTGGACACATCCATACGTTCAGGTCACCTGGTACTTACCGACCTTAGACGAATGAATATGTCAGGCGATTTTGCGCTCACAGGGACAGACAGCTGACACCCAGCTCTCAGTGCCAGGAGCGCTGCCTGAACCGCTCCCAGTGCTTTAACCCTCTAAATGCTGAGATCACTGCAATTGCAGTGTTTAGAAAGCAGGCAGAGGGAGGAAAGCCCCATCTGCCCTTAGATCGGAGACCACGCGATGTCATTGCGGGGTCCCGAAAGTTGCAATGGTGACCCGATGTCGTCATGACAACATCCGTAATGCAATCAAAAAAACGAATGTAAATACATATGGTATCACTGAAAACATCATCTAGTACCGCAAAAAAACAAGTCGCCATACAGCTCAATCAGCGGAAAAATAAAAAAGTTATAGCTCTCAGCATAAAGCGATGCAAAACTTTATTTTTTCTATAAAATAGTTTTTATTGGGTAAAAGCGCCAAAACATAAAAAAATTATATAAATGTATATCTGTAATCTAATTGACCCAAAGAACAAAGCTTTCATATCAATTTTACCACTAATGGAATGGCATTAAAAAAAAAACAAATAACAATTCCTGGTGTTTCTACAGTCTGCCTCTCAAAAATTGTAATAGAAAGTGATCAAAAAAAGTCAATTGCCAAAAATGGTATCAATAAAAACGTCAACTCGTCCTGCGTAAAACAAACCATCAGATGACTGTCATCAGAAATATGGAAAAATTAGAGTTCTCAAAATAGGGCGATGCAAAAACTTGTTTTTTAATGTGTGACAGCAGCCAAACATGAAAAGGTGATATAAATCTGGTATCACTGTAATCGCACCAACCCGAAGAATAAAGTAATCTAATCACTTATACCACACAAGAAACGACATATAAATAAATAAAATCAATTCTTCACCTGCTTTTTATTTGTTCATTCTGCCTCCCAAAGATCGCAGTAAGTCTCGGCGCACATTTATCCTGCAGTCTACACTAAGCGCCTACACTGGGGTTTCTCTGAAATCCGTGATTCAGATGGAACCCTTGGAGGAAGATTCTGGCCTGTGAATCGATGGTGTCCGTCTTTTTAGGTGTGCAAAAATGTGTCATCGGCCACAGTTTGGTGCGCTTTTGAAGAATAACAGCACTAAACAGAGGCCAGGTGGAGTCCAGAGTAACTCTGCTGCCTCATTATAGTGAATGGATCACTTGGGGGTTTCATCTGAATCATGTCACATGGAGATTTAGATGGATACACCAAAGTAAGTGCTCAACGCATAGTGTCGGATAAATGTGATCCCACATGTTATGCAAAATGTTCCCAATAAAAGCTTCAAATCAATCCACAAGGAAAAGTAAGTCTCCATGCTGGTTAGTCAGCTGTCAATGGAAATATAGGGGGCTTCCACATTACTGGTAGTACAATGGCTCTGGAAAACCAAAATATCTATTTGCACCCCAAAAGAAATCCAGCAAATTCTGCTGTCCCCAATTCAAATGCCCCTCTAATTTCTGAGCCCAACAGTTTGCCTAAACCACATTTAGCGTCCACTTGTTTGGCATTTGTGCAGTGATTAGTGTCCGCCTAATTTATGGTTGCATATCTCTAGAAGCATGGGATGGACACAATGTACTGGTCACTATAGTGTACTGGTCACTACAACATACTGGTCACTGCAGCGTACTGGTCACTACAATGACAGTTTGCAATTTTTATTCAGCCACATCCACTACTGCTTGTTTCTGGAAAACACCCATGGAGTCAAAATCATCACGACATCTGTAGATAAATTCCCAAAGGGGTATCATTTGCAAAATTGAGTCACTTGTAGGGAAATTCTGCTCTTCTAGCCCTTAGGGTACTGTCACACAGTGCAATTTTGATCGCTACGACAGCACGATCTGTGACGTCGCAGCGTCGTATGATTATCGCTCCAGCGTTGTAGACTGCGGTCACACGTTGCAATCACGGCCCTGGAGCGATGCCGAAGTCCCCGGGTAACCAGGGTAAACATCGGGTTACTAAGCGCAGGGCCGCGCTTAGTAACCCGATGTTTACCCTGGTTACCAGCGTAAACGTAAAAAAAACAAACAGTACATACTTACATTCCGGTGTCTGTCCCCCGGTGTTCTGCTTCTCTCCACTGTGTAAGCACTATAGCCGGAAAGCAGAGCGGTGACGTCACTGCGTCACCGCTGTGCTCGCTTTCCGGCTGGCCGGCGCTCACAGTGCAGAGAAGCTGAGACGCCGGAGGACGGACACCGGAATGTGAGTATGTACTGTTTGTTTTTTTTACGTTTACGCTGGTAACCAGGGTAAACATCGGGTTACTAAGCGCGGCCCTGCGCTTAGTTACCCGATGTTTACCCTGGTTACAAGCGAACACATCGCTGGATCGCTGTCACACACAACGATCCAGCGATGTCAGCGGGAGATCAAGCGACGAAAGAAAGTTCCAAACGATCTGCTATGACGTACGATTCTCAGCAGGGTCCCTGATCGCTGCTGCGTGTCAGACACTGCGATATCGTAACGATATCGCTAGAACGTCACGAATCGTACCGTCAAAGCGATCAAAATGACACTGTGTGACAGTACCCTTAGGGGCTCTGTAAATAGAGTCCACAATCTGCACTCCAGAAGGCAAATAGCACTCGCTAATCTGGCTAATCTTGCTAAGCTGTACTCTACAACCACATATAGGGTATTTCCACATACAGCAGAAATTGTGGGACACATTTTGGTACCATTTTTACACATTTCTCATTGTGAAAATTTAAAATCTTGGACTAAATCAACATTTTTGTGTTAAAAATGTGATTTTTTTTCTTCACAGCCCATAAAATTCTGTGACCCATCTGTGGTGTCCATATGATCACTGCACCACTAGATGAATTCATTGAGAAGTAGTTTTTAAAATGAGGTTTCTTATGGGGGGTTCTGCTTTACTAGTACCTTTTTTTCTCAGTTTTTTAGTGACGTCCCAATACACACAAAGGAAATAAACATTTGTATAACAAAACATGTATAGTTGCAATCATTTTCAGGGAGAAATACTTCATTTTCAGGAACAATTTCAAAGGTTCCAACACTTTCGGTCATAAAGATAGATAGATGGATAGATTAAAAAAGTTGAAGGAGCACGCCATAGATCAATTATAAGATTCTATTTATTTGCCCATGTGGTGACTTTTCAGTTCATAAGTGTGGATCTTTCTCAAGCTTGAGAAAGGTCCACCCTTATGGACCAAAACGTCGCCACATGGGCTAATTAATAGCACCTTATAATTGATCTATGGCGTGCTGCTTCAACTTTTTAATTTATTTATCCGGAAGGACTAGTATGTACCTATGAAGCTTTGCACCCTATACCCACTTGTGCTGCTTTTTACAATTTTTTCTAGATAGAGAGATAGATAGCAGGAAGGAAACATTTAAAACAGCTCAAGCCAATCCTTACTTGTTAGGATCCCCAGCCTATAGGCAATTACCAAACCTCAATGTAAAGCAAAAAAAAGAGGCATCACAATAATGGTCCTCTGTATTTTTAAGATGATTGAATAGCCTATAGTAATGGCGATGTTTCGGTTAAAAAAAAGGTATGGACCTTTCTCAAGCAGTATACAAGTGTATCAGTCACATCTTTATAGGTGCAGCAATTATAGTAATAATTAAGGAATAAAGTGCAATGTGCTTTACATTTACACAATAGTACAGTATAATCAGCAATGATATTCAAGTGGTTATAAACAGATCACGATTATGCATTTAAACAGTAAAAAAGTAACATTATTCATAACACAGGATATAAAAGACATTGATTGCTCATCAAATAACATATGCGCATGATTATATAAAAAAGCATCGCTCACCCCGGTATGTATTCAAAAGCCCCTAACAACAGTGTCTAACAAACTCTACTGTGCATATCAGAGCTTCACAGGAAGAAGGAAATGCATGTCAAAGGATTCTGAAAGTCAGAGGATTCTGAATATCGGCGCATGCACATAGAGCCAAAGAGATTGGAAGCGCCATCTTGGAAAAGGCAAACTTAAAGTGAATGTGTCCTTGGTGGGATGTATGCTCGGTCGGGATATGCCATCGTGATCTGCTTATTCCCAGTTGAATATCACTGCTGATTATATTGTACTATTGTGTATATGTAAAGCACATAGCGCTTTATTACTAATTATTACTATACTTGTAGCTATTACCATGGGTTATTAGTAGGGTTGAGCGAAACGGGTCGTTCATTTTCAAAAGTCGCCGACTTTTGGCAAAGTCGGCGTCTCATGAAACCGAGCCGATCCCAGCGTTGCATCGGCCATGCGGTACGCGACTTTCGCGCCAAAGTCGCGTTTCAATGACGCGAAAAGCGCCATTTCTCAGCCAATGAAGGTGAACGCAGAGTGTGGGCAGCGTGATGACATAGGTCCTGGTCCCCACCATCTTAGAGAAGGGCATTGCAGTGATTGGCTTGCTGTCTGCGGCGTCACAGGGGCTATAAAGGGGTGTTCCCGCCGACCGCCATCTCACTGCTGCTGATCTGAGCTTAGGGAGAGGTTGCTGCCGCTTCGTCAGAAGCAGGGATAGCGTTAGGCAGGGTCCACTAACCACCAAACCGCTTGTGCTGTAGCGATTTCCACTGTCCAACACCACCTTCGGTGTGCAGGGACAGTGGAAGCTCCTTTTTTTTTTTTTTTTCTCTCAGCGCTGTAGCTCATTGGGCTGCCCTAGAAGGCTCCCTGATAGCTGTATTGCTGTGTGTACGCCACTGTGCAAACCAACTGCTTTTTTCAAAGCACATATCCTCTTGTTCCTTCCTTTCTGCACAGCTATCTTTTTTGTTTGTCCACACTTTTTATTTAATTTGTGCATCAGTCCACTCCTTATTGCTGCCTGCCATACCTGGCTGTGATTACTGCAGGGAGATAGTAATTGTAGGACAGTCCCTGTTTTTTTTTTTTTTTGTGGGAGATTAAGATTGGCATTTCTGCTACAGTGCCATCCCTGTGTGTGCCATCCCTGTGTGTGCCATCTCTCACTCAGTGGGCCATAGAAAGCCTATTTATTTTTTTGCTTGATTTGGGTTCTAAAATCTACCTGAAAAAAAAACACTACATCAATCAGTGGGAGATTAATATTGCCCTTTCTGCTTGTGTGCCACTCCTGACTCCTGTGTGTGCCATCTCTCACTCAGTGGGCCATAGAAAGCCTATTTATTTTTTTGCTTGATTTGGGTTCTAAAATCTACCTGAAAAAAAAAAAAAAAATCAATCAGTGGGAGATTAATATTGCCCTTTCTGCTTGTGTGCCACTCCTGACTCCTGTGTGTGCCATCTCTCACTCATTGGGCCATAGAAAGCCTATTTATTTTTTTGCTTGATTTGGGTTCTAAAATCTACCTGAAAAAAAAAAAAACCATCAATCAGTGGGAGATTAATATTGGCCTCAGGGCTTGTGTGCCACTCCTGACTCCTGTGTGTGCCATCTCTCACTCAGTGGGCCATAGAAAGCCTATTTATTTTTTTGCTTGATTTGGGTTCTAAAATCTACCTGAAAAAAAAAAAAAACATCAATCAGTGGGAGATTAATATTGCCCTTTCTGCTTGTGTGCCACTCCTGACTCCTGTGTGTGCCATCTCTCACTCAGTGGGCCCTAGAAAGTCTTTTTATTTTTTTAGTATTTGGCTTCTAAATTGTCCCTGAAAGAAATCATTTGATCTTATTTGGTTTCTAAAGTCTCCCTGAGAAAAAAAAAAAAAAAAAAAAGGTGTGAAATTAATATTGACATTTGTGCTTGAGTGACAGTCCTGCGTGTGTGGCATGTCTGTGATTTGGTGCCACAGAAAACAGAGTGTGTAACATTGTGCCTGATTTTCCTTGTGGTCTCACCAACCTGCTAAGGGATATTGAAATCATACTGAAGTTATAGCTCACCGTGTAAGTTGTTTGACAGCAACAAATAAAGTTACTTTGGTTAATTTTTTAAAACAATGAGGAAGTCTGGTGCAAGAGGTCGTCGTGGCCGTGGGCGTTCATTGTCAGCTGGTAATGATGGTAGTGGTAGTGGAGCATCAGGTGGTCGTGGGGATAAAAATATTCCACCTAAGTCTGGAGCTGTGGAGCCAGTTTCGTCGTCTGGCTACACAAGTGTCATATTCCCAATGGCAGGGAATTAAACACATAACACGGGCAAAAACAGGACGAGCTCTAGGGTGATGGAACCTGAGCTGACCGCGATCCTGAACCTCAACACTCAACTAACAGCAGCCGGGGAACGTTCCTGGGGGGACTCTAGACATCTCGCGCCAGCCGGAGATCTAGCTACCCCTATCAGAAGAATCACAGACCTATCTTGCCTCCAGAGAAATATTCCCACAGAAATAGCAGCCCCCCACATATAATGATGGTGAAATGAGAGGAAGGCACAAACGTAGTTATGAAAACAGATTCAGCAAAATGAGGCCCGCTTAAGCTAGATAGCAGAGGATACAAAAGGTGAACTGCGCGGTCAGCTTAAAACCCTTCAAAATACCATCCTGAAATTACTTGAACTCATGTGCCAACTCATGGTACATGAGTGGTAATTTCAGCCCACTAGAGCAACCAGCAGCAGAGAATTACATATCTGCAAGCTGGACTAAAAACATGAAAGCAAACATGAAACAGGGAAATCCAGACTTAGCTTGTCTTGAAGGCCTAGGAGCAGGTAGCAAAGGTAACAGAGACACACTGATACATTGATAGCCGGCAAGGGAATGACAGGAAAGCCAGGTTAAATAGGAAACACCCAGCCTCTGATGGACAGGTGGAAACCAGAGACCGCAACCCACCAAAGTCACCCAGTACCAGCTGTAACCACCAGAGGGAGCCCAAAAACAGAATCCACAACAGTACCCCCTTCCTGAGGAGGGGTCACCGAACCCTCACGAGAACCCCCAGGGCGATCAGGATGAGCTCTATGGAAGGCGCGGACCAAATCAGTCGCATGAACATCAGAGGCGACCACCCAGGAATTATCCTCCTGACCATAACCCTTCCACTTAACCAAATACTGGAGTTTACGTCTGGAAACACGAGAATCCAAGATCTTCTCAACAACATACTCCAATTCTCCCTCCACCAGCACCGGAGCAGGAGGCTCAACCGAAGGAACAACGGGCACCTCATACCTCCGCAATAACGACCGATGGAACACATTATGAATAGCAAACGATGCTGGGAGATCCAAACGAAAAGATACAGGGTTAAGAATCTCCAAGATCTTATAAGGACCGATGAACCGAGGCTTGAACTTAGGAGAAGAGACCTTCATAGGGACAAAACGAGAAGACAACCACACCAAGTCCCCAACAAGAAGTCGGGGACCCACGCGGCGACGGCGATTAGCAAACTGCTGAGTCTTCTCCTGAGACAACTTCAAATTGTCCACCACCTGATTCCAAATCTGATGTAGCCTGTCCACCACCACGTCCACTCCAGGACAATCCGAAGGCTCCACCTGACCAGAGGAAAAACGAGGATGAAACCCCGAATTACAAAAGAAAGGAGAAACCAAAGTAGCAGAACTAGCCCGATTATTAAGGGCAAATTCGGCCAGTGGCAAAAAGGCAACCCAGTCATCTTGATCAGCAGAAACAAAACACCTTAAATAAGTTTCCAAGGTCTGATTAGTTCGCTCCGTCTGGCCATTCGTCTGAGGATGGAATGCAGACGAGAAAGACAAATCAATGCCCATCTTAGCACAAAACGTCCGCCAAAATCTAGACACAAACTGGGATCCCCTGTCAGAAACGATATTCTCCGGAATCCCATGCAAACGAACCATGTTCTGAAAAAATAAAGGGACCAACTCAGAGGAGGAAGGCAACTTAGGCAAGGGCACCAAATGAACCATCTTAGAAAAGCGGTCACACACAACCCAGATAACGGACATTTTCTGTGAGACAGGGAGATCTGAAATAAAATCCATGGAAATGTGCGTCCAAGGCCTCTTCGGGATAGGCAAGGATAACAACAACCCACTGGCCCGAGAACAGCAAGGCTTAGCCCGAGCACACACTTCACAAGACTGCACAAAGGTGCGCACATCTCTTGACAAGGAAGGCCACCAAAAAGACCTGGCCACCAAGTCTCTAGTACCAAATATTCCAGGATGACCAGCCAACACAGAAGAATGGACCTCGGAGATGACTCTACTGGTCCAATCATCCGGAACAAACAGTCTTTCTGGTGGACAACGATCAGGTTTATCCGCCTGAAACTCCTGCAATGCACGTCGCAAGTCTGGGGAGACGGCGGACAATATTACCCCATCCCTAAGGATACCAGTAGGCCCAGAGTCTCCAGGAGAGTCAGGCACAAAACTCCTGGAAAGAGCATCTGCCTTCACATTCTTTGAACCTGGCAGGTATGAAACCACGAAATTGAAACGAGAAAAAAACAACGACCAACGAGCCTGTCTAGGATTCAGACGCCTGGCAGACTCAAGGTAAATCAGATTTTTGTGATCAGTCAAGACCACCACACGATGTCTAGCACCCTCAAGCCAATGACGCCACTCCTCAAATGCCCACTTCATGGCCAAAAGCTCCCGATTACCCACATCATAATTGCGCTCGGCGGGCGAGAATTTTCTAGAAAAGAACGCACATGGCTTCATCACCGAGCCATCGGAACTTCTCTATGACAAAACCGCCCCCGCTCCAATCTCGGAAGCATCAACCTCAACCTGAAAAGGAAGTGAAACATCTGGTTGACATAACACAGGAGCAGAAGAAAACCGGCGCTTAAGTTCCTGAAAGGCCTCCACAGCCGTAGGAGACCAATTAGCAACATCAGCACCCTTTTTAGTCAAATCAGTCAAAGGTTTAACAACACTGGAAAAATTAGTAATGAACCGACGATAAAAATGAGCAAAACCCAAGAACTTCTGAAGACTCTTAACAGATGTAGGTTGTGTCCAGTCACAAATCGCCTGAACCTTGACGGGATCCATCTCAATAGTAGAAGGAGAAAAAATGTACCCCAAAAAAGAAATCTTCTGGACTCCGAAGAGACATTTTGAGCCCTTCACAAACAGAGAATTGGCCCGCAGGACTTGAAACACCTTCCTGACCTGTAGAACATGAGACTCCCAGTCTTCAGAAAACACCAAAATATCATCCAAATACACAATCATAAACTTATCCAGATATTCACGGAAAATATTGTGCATAAAGGACTGAAAGACTGAAGGAGCATTAGAAAGTCCAAAAGGCATTACCAAATACTCAAAATGGCCCTCAGGCATATTAAATGCGGTTTTCCACTCATCACCCTGCTTTATCCGCACAAGATTATACGCACCACGAAGATCTATCTTAGTGAACCACCTAGCCCCCTTAATTCGAGCAAACAAATCAGTCAATAATGGCAATGGATACTGATATTTGACTGTAATCTTATTCAGAAGGCGATAATCTATACAAGGCCTCAGGGAACCATCTTTTTTTGCCACGAAAAAAAAAACCTGCTCCCAGAGGGGACGAAGATGGACGAATATGTCCCTTTTCCAAGGACTCCTTAATATAATTCCGCATAGCAGTATGCTCTGGCACTGACAGATTAAATAAACGACCCTTAGGGAACTTACTGCCAGGAATTAATTCTATAGCACAGTCACAATCCCTATGAGGAGGGAGCGAATTGAGCTTAGGCTCCTCAAAAACATCCCGATAGTCAGACAAAAACGCAGGGACCTCAGAAGGAGTAGATGAAGCGATTGAAATCAGAGGTGCATCATCATGAACCCCCTGACATCCCCAGCTTAACACAGACATTGTTTTCCAATCCAGGACTGGATTATGAGTTTGTAACCATGGCAGACCAAGCACTAGTACATCATGTAAATTATACAGTACAAGGAAGCGAATCACCTCCTGATGAACGGGAGTCATGTGCATGGTCACTTGTGTCCAGTACTGCGGTTTATTCATAGCCAATGGTGTAGAGTCAATTCCCTTCAAAGGAATAGGAACTTCCAGAGGCTCCAGACTAAAACCGCAGCGTTTGGCAAATGACCAATCCATAAGACTCAGGGCAGTGCCCGAATCCACATAGGCATCGACGGAAATGGATGACAGTGAACAAATCAGAGTTACAGACAAAATGAACTCTGACTGCAGAGTACTAATGGCAAAAGATTTATCAACCTTTTTTGTGCGTTTAGAGCATGCTGATATAACATGAGCTGAATCACCACAATAAAAACACAATCCATTTTTCCGCCTATAATTTTGCCGTTCACTTCTGGACTGAATTCTATCACATTGCATAGTCTCAGGTGCCTGTTCAGAAGACACCGCCAACTGGTGCACAGGTTTGCGCTCCCGTAAACGCCGATCAATCTGAATGGCCATAGACATAGACTCATTCAGACCTGTAGGCGCAGGGAACCCCACCATAATATCCTTAATGGCCTCAGAAAGACCATCTCTGAAGTTTGCAGCCAGGGCGCACTCATTCCACTGAGTAAGCACCGACCATTTCCGAAATTTTTGACAATATACTTCCGCTTCATCATGCCCCTGAGAGAGGGCTAATAAAGCCTTTTCAGCCTGAATCTCCAGGTTAGGTTCCTCATAGAGCAATCCCAGTGCCAGAAAAAACGCATCCACACTGAGCAACGCAGGATCCCCTGGTGCCAATGCAAATGCCCAATTCTGAGGGTCGCCCCGCAGGAAAGATATTACAATCTTGACCTGCTGAGCAGGGTCTCCAGAGGAGCGAGATTTCAAAGAAAGAAACAATTTGCAATTGTTCCTGAAATTCAGGAAGGTAGATCTATCTCCAGAAAAAAACTCTGGAATAGGAATTCTAGGTTCAGACATAGGAGTGTGAACAACAAAATCCTGTATGTTTTGAACTTCTGCAGCAAGATTATTCAGGCTGGAAGCCAAACTCTGGACATCCATGTTAAACAGCTAAGGTCAGAGCCATTCAAGGGTTAAGAGGAGGTAAGAAGCAGCTAGACAGCAATTAAGGGCTAGGCAGCAAAACTCTGAGGAAAAAAAAAAAAATTCCCTTCAACACTTCTTTTTCTCCTGCTTCAGCCCAAACAATTAACACTTTGTGGGCCGGCTATACTGTCATATTCCCAATGGCAGGGAATTAAACACATAACACGGGCAAAAACAGGACGAGCTCTAGGGTGATGGAACCTGAGCTGACCGCGATCCTGAACCTCAACACTCAACTAACAGCAGCCGGGGAACGTTCCTGGGGGGACTCTAGACATCTCGCGCCAGCCGGAGATCTAGCTACCCCTATCAGAAGAATCACAGACCTATCTTGCCTCCAGAGAAATATTCCCACAGAAATAGCAGCCCCCCACATATAATGACGGTGAAATGAGAGGAAGGCACAAACGTAGTTATGAAAACAGATTCAGCAAAATGAGGCCCGCTTAAGCTAGATAGCAGAGGATACAAAAGGTGAACTGCGCGGTCAGCTTAAAACCCTTCAAAATACCATCCTGAAATTACTTGAACTCATGTGCCAACTCATGGTACATGAGTGGTAATTTCAGCCCACTAGAGCAACCAGCAGCAGAGAATTACATATCTGCAAGCTGGACTAAAAACATGAAAGCAAACATGAAACAGGGAAATCCAGACTTAGCTTGTCTTGAAGGCCTAGGAGCAGGTAGCAAAGGTAACAGAGACACACTGATACATTGATAGCCGGCAAGGGAATGACAGGAAAGCCAGGTTAAATAGGAAACACCCAGCCTCTGATGGACAGGTGGAAACCAGAGACCGCAACCCACCAAAGTCACCCAGTACCAGCTGTAACCACCAGAGGGAGCCCAAAAACAGAATCCACAACACACAAGGCCTCGAACGCTCTCTTTTCTGGGAGTCGGAAAACCGCTTTTAAAGGCGGAGCAGCAACAGCAAGTTTTGGCTTACATTGCAGACTCAGCCTCTAGCTCTTTTGCCTCCTCTTCTGAAACTGGTAAATGTAAAAGCAGCGCGTCGCTTGTGGATGTTCACGGTCAGGGACAAGTCGCTTCCTTGTCCTCTTCAGCAAAAACTACAACAAGAGAGAAGGATGCAGCAGGCGACACAACGGGTTACTCCATGGAGCTCTTTACACATACCGTCCCTGGCTTAGAAAGTGAAACACTTAACAGGCCATGCCCATTACAAGTAGATTCTGACATGGAGTGCACTGATGCACAGCCACAGCCAGAGTACTATGCTGCTCCTTTGACTCAGACCACCACATTGCCCTCTCAGGGTACTAATCCACAATCAGACCCTGATGAGACTATGTTGCCCCGCCACGAACGCTATACCACCGACCGACACAGTGACACAGACGAAGTTGCACACGAGCTCGAAGAGGAGGTAATAGATGACCCAGTTGTTGACCCCGATTGGCAGCCATTGGGGAACTGGGTGCAGGCGGCAGTAGTTCAGAAGCGGAGGTGGAGGAGGGGCCGCAGCAGGCATCAACATCGCAACAGGTTCCATCTGCCGTGCCCGTATCTGGCCCAAAACGCGTGTCAAAGCCAAAACCTGATGGAGGACAGCGTGGCCATCCGGTTAAAGCTCAGTCTGCAATCCCTGAAAAGGGATCCGATGCTAGGAAGAGTGCAGTCTGGCATTTTTTTAAACAACATCCAATTGATCAGCGCAAAGTCATCTGTCAAAAATGTTCAACTAGCTTAAGCAGAGGTCAGAATCTGAAAAGTCTAAATACTAGTTGCATGCATAGACACTTAACCACCATGCATTTTCAAGCCTGGACTAACTACCAAACGTCCCTTAAGGTTGTAGCACCCTCGGCCAATGAAGCTAGTCAGCAACGCAACATCCCTTCCGTCACTGTAAGGCCACCATTTTCCGCACCACCGGCAGTATCTGTGCAGGTTTCTTTGCCAGCCAAAAGCAGTCAGGGTCAGGGAATCACCAGTTTTGTAGGAGGAAATATTGCATCTAGGTCACCGGCGGAAACAATACCGTCTCCAACCGTCTCTCAGTCTGCCATGTACACCGGCACACCCGAAAGTTCCACGATCTCCAGCTCTCCAGTCCAGCTCACCCTACATGAGACTCTGGTTAGAAAAAGGAAGTACTTATCCTCGCATCCGCGTACACAGGGTTTTAACGCCCACATAGCTAGACTAATCTCGTTAGAGATGATGCCCTACCGGTTAGTTGAAAGCGAAGCTTTCAAAGCCCTGATGGAGTACACTGAACCACGATACCAGCTACCCAGTCGACACTTTTTTTCCAGAAAAGCCATCCCAGCCCTGCACCAGCATGTTAAACAGCGCATCGTCCATGCACTCAGGCAATCTGTGAGTACAAAGGTGCACCTGACTACAGATGCATGGACCAGTAGGCATGGCCAGGGACGTTATGTGTCCATCACGGCACACTGGGTGAATGTGGTGGATGCAGGGTCCACAGGGGACATAAATTTTGGGACAGTTGTGCCTAGCCCACAGTCTAGGAAACAGTTTGCTGTAGGCGTTCGCACCCCCTCCTCCTCGTCCTCCTGCAGAAGCTACAGCTCTTCCACAGACCGCAGTCGGCCAACCACTCGATCGGCAGATGACACTGTTGCACACCAGTTGTCCCATTATGGGCCAGCTACTGGCAAGCGTCAGCAGGCTGTATTGGCTACGAAGTGTTTGGGCGACAACAGACACACCGCGGAAGTTCTGTCCGAGTTCTTGCAACAAGAAACGCAGTCGTGGCTGGGCACAGTAGATCTTGAGGCAGGCAAGGTAGTGAGTGATAACTGAAGGAATTTCATGGCTGCCATCTCCCTTTCCCAACTGAAACACATTCCTTGCCTGGCTCACACCTTAAACCTGGTGGTGCAGTGCTTATTGAAAACTTATCCTGGGTTCTCCGACCTGCTCCTCAAAGTGCGTGGACTTTGCTCACATATCCGACGTTCGCCTGTACACTCCAGCCGTATGCAGACCTATCAGCGGTCTTTGAATCTTCCCCAGCATCGCCTAATCATAGACGTTGCAACAAGGTGGAACTCAACACTGCACATGCTTCAGAGACTGTGCCAACAGAGGCGGGCTGTTATGTTTTTGTGGGAGGATACACATACACGGGCAGGCAGTAGGATGGCAGACATGGAGTTGTCAGGTGTGCAGTGGTCGAAGATACAAGACATGTGTCAAGTCCTTCAGTGTTTTGAGGAATGCACACGGCTGGTTAGTGCAGACAACGCCGTAATAAGCATGAGCATCCCCCTAATGCGTCTGCTGATGCAAAGTTTGACGCACATAAAGGATCAGGCGTCTGCACCAGAGGAAGAGGAAAGCCTTGATGACAGTCAGCCATTGTCTGGTCAGGGCAGTGTACAGGACGTAGAGGAGGTGGAGGACGAGGAGGATGATGGGGATAAGTATATTTTTAATGCGGAAGCTTTCCCGGGGGCACTGGAAATTGGTTGCGTGGCAAGGCCGGGTTCTGGTTTTTTGAGGGACACAAGTGACGTAGATTTGCCTGAAACTGCCCCACAACCAATCACAACCGGAGATTTGACAACTGGAACTTTGGCCCACATGGCGGATTATGCCTTACGTATCCTAAAAAGGGACACACGCATTACAAAAATGATGAACGATGACGATTACTGGTTGGCCTGCCTCCTTGATCCACGCTATAAAGGCAAATTGCAAAATATTATGCCACATGAGAACTTGGAACTAATATTAGCAACCAAACAATCAACTCTTGTTGACCGTTTGCTTCAGGCATTCCCAGCACACAGCGCACGTGATCATTCTCACACGAGCTCCAGGGGGCAGCAGACTAGGAGTGTTAGGGGTGCACACATCAGAAGTGGCGTTGGACAGAGGGGTTTTCTGACCAGGTTGTGGAGTGATTTTGCTATGACCGCAGACAGGACAGGTACTGCTGCATCAATTGAAAGTGACAGGAGACAACATTTGTCCAGTATGGTTACTAACTATTTTTCATCCCTTATCGATGTTCTCCCTCAACCGTCATTCCCATTTGATTACTGGGCATCAAAATTAGACACCTGGCCAGAATTGGCAGAATATGCATTGCAGGAGCTTGCTTGCCCGGCAGCAAGTGTCCTATCAGAAAGAGTATTCAGTGCTGCAGGTTCAATATTAATCGAAAAAAGGACTCGTCTGGCTACCCAAAATGTTGACGCTCTAACATTCATTAAAATGAACCACAACTGGATTTCGAAATCTTTTGCCCCACCTTGCCCGGCCGACACCTAGCTTTCCTATGAAAAGCTCTTGCCTGTGGACTACTGTGAATTACTTTTCTAATATCTAATTTGCTGCAGCTGATTGTCCAGCATACGACATGTTTACACCTCCCTAAATGGCCAAACTCCCCACACGGGGCCGTGGTATCGCGACTTGGCGCAAGCACCCGTGAGACTGCTGTTTGTCTGAAGAGGTGGGTGTGCTCGCTTTTGGTCGACGGCATTGCTACTGGGTCCCTCATAGTACAATAAAGTGTCTCTGGCGGTGGTGGTGCGCACCCAACGTCAGACACACTGTTGTAACATGAGGGGCCCTGGGCCTGTACCTCCGGCCACAAGAGAGTTCACCCACCCCCAGGTCAAACATTGCTCTACCACTTCCACAGTTATCTCTCACACTTCCACCAATGTTTAGTCTATGCGCTGACATCCTTCCATACCTGCCACTGACAATACCATTGTGTTGACATGTATGATGGTACTTAACATAGTCAGGGGCAGTGTCCTCTATTTACCACAGTAAATACTTTGCGCTAAATTAGTAGGTCTGAAACAACACAGAGGATCCCACCCCTGAACCTAATGATTGCACCCTTTAGTGTTTTTGTTTTGTTTTAATGCGAGACATTCACATTTATTTTTTGTTTTTGACTACTAACTGGCAGACACTCATTACAATCGGCCTCCACTGACCAGACCACTGCTGCCCGTGTACCCCTGGAACCTATTTTACAGTGCCTACAGCCAGCCCATTTTATTGTGTTAGGCCTTCGAAGCCTGTCTGCGGTCCCTCCTTCCACTAGGCCTCCACTGACCAGACCACTGCTGCCCGTGTACCCCTGGAACCTATTTTACAGTGCCTACAGCCAGCCCATTTTATTGTGTTAGGCCTTTGAAGCCTGTCTGCGGTCCCTCCTTCCACTAGGCCTCCACTGACCTGACCACTGCTGCCCGTGTACCCCTGGAACCTATTTTACAGTGCCTACAGCCAGCCCATTTTATTGTGTTAGGCCTTCGAAGCCTGTCTGCGGTCCCTCCTTCCACTAGGTCTCCACTGACCAGACCACTGCTGCCCGTGTACCCCTGGAACTTATTTTACAGTGCCTACAGCCAGCCCATTTTATTGTGTTAGGCCTTCGAAGCCTGTCTGCGGTCCCTCCTTCCACTAGGCCTCCACTGACCAGACCACTGCTGCCCGTGTACCCCTGGAACCAATTATAAAGTGCCTACAGCCAGCCCATTTTATTGTGTTAGGCCTTCGAAGCCTGTCTGCGGTCCCTCCTTCCACTAGGCCTCCACTGACCAGACCACTGCTGCCCGTGTACCCCTGGAACCTATTTTACAGTGCATAGAGCCTATTTTTTTATTTTATTTAATATTAATAAAGCAAGGATGGACTACGATGTACCACGCTATGAGCTACCCAGTTGACAATTCTTTTGCGAGAAAAGCCATCCCACCCCTCCACCAGCTTGTTAAAGACCGCATTGTCCTTGCATTCTGTCAATCTGTGAGTCCAAAGGTACACCTGACAACAGACACATGGACCTGTAGGCATGGCCACGGAAGGTTACGTGTCCTTTGTGGCTCGATGGGTTAATGTATTGGATGCATGGTCCACACAGGGGACAGCCTGCTAAGTCTGTCTGCAGTCCCTAATTCAAGTTGTCCTCAACTGAATAAAGCTGAGCTTCTACCTTCTGGCTCTGATTAACTGCTGTTTTTTAAAAAATTGGTGGTTCCGGCCTACTAACGGTGTCTGCCCCTCCCTGGTGTTGTCCTCAACTGAATACAGCTGTGCTTCAACCTTTTGGCTATCATTAAGTGCTGTGTTTTTAAAAAATGGTGTTTAGGGCCTACTAACGGTGTCTGCCCCTGTCTGGTGTTGTCCTCAACTGAACAAAGCTGAGCTTCTACCTTCTGGCTCTGATTAACTGCTGTTTTTAAAAAAATTGGTGGTTCCGGCCTACTAACGGTGTCTGCCCCTGCCTGGTGTTGTCCTCAACTGAATAAAGCTGAGCTTCTACCTTCTGGTTCTTATTAAGCTTTTTTTTTTTTTTTTTTTTTTAATTGCTGGATGGGGCCTAATACCTCTGTTTGCTGCTCCCTGGTGTTTGTCCTCAACTGAATACAGCTGAGCTTCTACCTTCTGGCTCTCATTAAGTGTTGTGTTTTTAAAAAATGGTGTTTAGGGCCTACTAACGGTGTCTGCCCCTGCCTGGTGTTGTCCTCAACTGAATAAAGCTGAGCTTCTACCTTCTGACTCTGATTAACTGCTGTTTTTAAAAAAATTGGTGGTTCCGGCCTACTAACGGTGTCTGCCCCTGCCTGGTGTTGTCCTCAACTGAATAAAGCTGAGCTTCTACCTTCTGACTCTGATTAACTGCTGTTTTTAAAAAAATTGGTGGTTCCGGCCTACTAACGGTGTCTGCCCCTGCCTGGTGTTGTCCTCAACTGAATAAAGCTGAGCTTCTACCTTCTGGCTTTTGGCCTATAGTATCAGATATTAAACTGCATTTGGCCTACTGGTGTGGTTGGGCCCTTGAAAAAGTGTTTGCTGCTCTTGGGTTTGCTACTCCACTGAACAAAGCAATGCCGCCTGTTTAGTCCTGTTACCAATTTTGAACTGCATTTAGCCTAATTTATTATTTGGCCCTATATCTGTTTCCTCCTCATCCTGCCCATTGCCCAGCCACTGCTAGATGAGTCTGCTGGTACATTGACCTAGACCACTACATTCCCCTTGCACTCTACACAGCCAGAATCTGACCCTGCGGAAAGTAAGGTTCCCCTTCCCGCATGTTATACCACCTTACACAGGGACAAAGAGGAAGGTGCAGAGGAAAGTGCAGGTTCCTTCATCAGGTGGGGGGGGGGGCATACTCGTTGGCGACGTCACTGGCACAGGGCCCCTCAGAGTACGCAAAAGTGTCGCTGCTGGTGGGAGGCGCCCCCGCCATGCAAACACACCGCCGTACTTTGAGGGGCCCTGTGCCAGTGCCAATGCGAACGAGTGGGCCCCCCCTGCTTGCTCAGGATCACAGCACTTGCAACGTTGAAATACTTACCTCTCCCTGCTCCACCGCTGTGACGTAGTCCACGTTTCCTGGGCCCATTAAAATCTTGAACCAGCCCTACTCCCAACAACTTTTGCCAAATGACCCCCAAGTTCCAATGCCCAACTATTATTATAAAGTTAATTAAGATTGACAAGCTTCAGAAACAAGAATGGATGTTTTTGGCATTAAAATGGGCACTGTAGGTGTTTTCCTGGCCTCCACTCACTGCCGACTATGCTTCCCCATTGACTTGCATTGGGTTTCGTGTTTCGGTCGATCCCCGACTTTTAGCGACAATCGGCCGACTGCACTCGACTCGACTCTGGACAAAATCGGGTTTCCCAAAACCCGACTCGATCTTAAAAAAATGAAAGTCGGTCAACCCTAGTTATTAGATCACCTTAAAATTACAGAAGACTATTTTTTTGTTCTAGATAAATTAGATAGACAGATATGTAGATAGATAGACAGACAGATAGATAGATAGATAGATAGATAGATAGATAGATAGATAGATAGATAGATATCCAAAAAAGATAAAGGCAGCACTTCATAGTCCATTATGGTTTATTGACCCGTTGTGGCTAGGCGTCATTTCGTTCCAAGTGTGGAAGAAGTAGCAGCACCTTGGCAAACATTTACGATTGGGGGGTAACCCACAGAACTGACCTTGATCAAGGCTCACCAGTATAATTTATTTTATGTTGGTTTAAAATATCCTATTCAACAACATATGTCAACTTTTATTTATGAGATGTATGTTTTAAAAATATCTCTATCCTATCCATACACAGCAGGTATAAAGAGATACCGAACATGCAGAGAGCAGAAGTAAAATACCAGGTCATTGTTAGCTCTGGGGTATAGTATTTTCCATTATAAGTTAGTGATCCGTGACTACCTTAACGTGCTGAATCGAGGTATCACTGTCACCTTCCCTCTTTTCAGCTCACTCATCTCCACAGGCAAATTGTAAAACTTGTGTTCTGCTTGTCAGAGTAGATGCAATATGTTCCAGTTCTCCAGCGTGCAGCGTTAAGTTTAACCATACTGTTGTAAATGTGCAACAATTCAGATCATTAAACAGAATTCATTAGGGGTTGGCAGTGATGAGTCACTGACCTAGAAATACTTTATAAGATTTCTAAACTGATATTTGTATAAATGTGCTATAAATTAGTGCAACTCTTAATGTATAAAAGAACAACATTAATCAATGGAGTATCAGATTGCCAGACTGACAAAGCCTGCTAGGTCTGAATTCACCATTAAATTATGATGATTTTAAATTTAGTAGGATATTGAGCATTATACAGTATCTTAACTTGGAATTTAATGAATTATTTAAGTAAAAACAAATCTGCTTTCGACTATATTTGCTGATGGACAAAACAACAAAATTGCAGGTGCTATGCATTAAGGGTAGCGTGTTAGACACTAATTTTTTGCATAGCACGTCAACCTTAGGCATAACATGCGTTAGGCAAATAGCACTTTGCAAACTGTTATCTGTGGTGGTGGGGGACACAGTGTGGAAATACTAACTTGCGGAGCTTGCCGTCTACTTGTAGTGGCCAGGGCTTGTTCCTGCTTATCCTCCTCCTGTTGATTTATTTATTTGCATAGGAGGTGGATGTGCAGTACCCTGCGGTGACCACTAGAAGTAGACGGCCAGCTCCGCAAGTGAGTGCGGCTAACATCGCCACGTATAACTGCTGATTGGCGAGGGTGCCAGGTGTCAGGCCCTGGCTGATCAGACATTGATGACCTACAAGATTACAAGATGGGAGGCGGGGAAGCTGAGCTGAGCCATTCATACAAGATGGGAGCAGGAGGGAAGCTGAGCTGAGCCTTTCATACAAGATGGGGGGGAAGCTGAGCTGAGCAATTGATACAAGAATGGAGTGGGGGGAAGCTGAGCTGAGCCACTCATACAAGATGGGAGTGGGGGGAAGCTGAGCTGAGCCATTCATACAAGATGTGGGGAAGCTGAGCTGTGCCACTCATACAAGTTGGGAGGGGGGGAGCTGAGCTGAGCCATTCATACAAGATGGGGGGAAGCTGAGCTGAGCCAAGCCATTCATACAAGATGGGAGGGGAGGAAGTTGAGCCATACATACAAGATGGGAGGGGGGGGAAGCTGAGCTGAGCCATTCATACAAGATGGGAGGGGGGGAAGCTGAGCCATTCATACAAAATGGGAGGGGGGAAGCTGAGCCATTCATACAAGATGGGAGGGGGGGAAGCTGAGCTGAGCCATTCATACAACATGGGGGAGAAGCTGAGCTGAGCCATTCATGCAAGATGGGAGGGGGGAAGCTGAGCTGAGCAATTCATAGAAGAATGGGAGGGGGAGATGAGCCATACATACAAGATGGGAGTGTGGGACAATTTGAGTGGGGATGGGGGGATTTATTATGTGTGTGGAGAGTTTGAGTGGGGATGAGGGGAGTTATTATGTGTGAGGACAATTGGAGTGTGGATGGAGGGATTTATTGTGTGTGGGGACAATTTGAGTGAGGATAGGGGGATTTATTATGGGTCGGGAGAATTGGAGTGAGGATGGGGGATTAATGTGTGGGGGGATATTTGAGGACACAAAATGAAGAGCAAAGGGGGAGATGGGGAAACAGTACAGGGGAATGGGGGGCATGTATGAAGAAACAGTACTGGGGAATGGGGGGCATATATGAGGAAACAGTATGGGGGATGGGTGCAGACAGTATGGGGAGCGAACGGGGGAATGTATGCGGACACAGTACGAGTAGCGATGTGAAAAATTGATGTGGACAGAGTACGGGGAGTGAGGGTGATGGGATGTGTGCAGACACAGTATGGGGAGTCAGGTGAGCAGGCAGTATAGAAAGTGAGGGGGTAAATATATGAAGAGACAATATGGTGAACAGGAGGGATGTGAGAGGAGACAGTATGAAGAGTGAGGGGAATAGTGTGATGAGACAGTATGGGGGGAGAAAAGTGAGTGGGCGCAGAATAGAAACTGAGTAGTGGGTTCGTAGCATGGGGGACAGTGTAAGGGCACAGCCAGGAGGGGACAGTATACCAAGGAGGGGGAGTGTGATGAGAGAGTACAGTATAAACACTGGGCCCTATAGGGGAGACACAGTATGAGAGGACAATGTGAAGAGGGGGCCGTTATGGAAAGGAGAGGTCAGTGTGAAGAACATGTACCATAAGAGGGACAGTGTGGGGTCATAATTTGTGCAGACAATATAGTGAGGGGCAATTTTTTATTCAGGAGCATTATAATGACACTTTTATCTTTAAGGGCATCATGTGGAGATTTTCTGCAAAAGAGCGGAGAAGATGGAAGTCTGAAGAGACGGCTGTGGATGAGAAAACTCATCATGGGGTCTGGACAAGATGAAGAAAAGAAGAATGGTTCCAGAGGTGACGTCATCTATAAGATACCTGGATGTAAATGTTTTATGTGATACTGACTAATTTTCATGTTTTTATTTATGTTAGGAGCATTAAAGGGGATGTCCAGGTTTGTAATTCTTTGTGACTGCAGACTTCTGAATTCTCACAGTGCGCACTGCACGCTGTCAGGATTCTCTCGTGCTGGCGATTTACATACATGCGGTCACGTGCTGACTAGATATGTGTGGCCCCACTCAATGAAAATGAACTGAGCGAGGCCGGGCACGTCTAGTCGTAATGTGGTCAGAAGTATACAAATCACATGCTTGTGCTGACATGACTGTCCACCAGCAAGGGAGAATCCTAAAAGTGTGCAGTGCATTAGTTGTGAGAATTCAGAAGCCTGCGATGTCAGGATTCAGCTCTGCAGGTTCCAATAGTCGTCACATGGACACTTCACTCACATGCGACTTTCATACTTGTGGTCCTGTGACAAAGAGTTTCTCTTCTGCTTCTCTCTGTTTTTCATTGAACATTGAGAGCATTAGGGAGAGGAGCTCGTGGGTACATGACTAAGTGCGCAAATCGCATATGTCATGGGGAGGGTTGGCACCAAAATGAATTCTTTCCCCGGGTTCCAGAAACCCTAGGTACACCTCTGCCAGTATGCTACTGCGAGCGGCGATTACTGTGTCCGGTGGTGGGAGGTCTGTGCACAGTGCAGCACAGGCAGTGAGGCAGAGACTGAGGGTGTGCTCCGAGAGAGAATGGAGACCCATAAACTGCCCTTCCCAGTCTACGACATAGCCTGGAGCCCTCATTATCATAGGGATATGTCAGTTAATAAATAGTTTTTCTAAAGCTTTATAGTGTACTTTTAGGTCAGGGAGGGATGGTTAGGGATGAGCTAGGTGCAGGGACAGGTAGTGATGGCTACTTGCGAACATGTGCTGCACTTGCGGTGAGACAAAAAAAACACTGCTAGCAACGTTTTGTTTCCATTGCTGCAAGTACCGCATTTGCCAGATTGTGGCAAAACCGCAAGTGCCGCACATGTCCACAAGTCCCATAGGGAATGAATGAGGCCGAATGCAGTGTTGCCGTAAGTGATCCGTGATGTAGCAGATGCGGAAAAACTGCCAGATCTGCTGCAAAAGGCTACTTTCACATTGATGCGATTTAGCGATTTATGCCAAAGTCACTGCCGATAGTGTCATACTCACCAAAGGGGGAGGCAGCACTAAAAGTGCCTGGGGCAGCAGAAACTCTAAATATGGCCCTGCCTGTACGTACCATGTACCATGTACCAGGAGCCTTGCTGACAGAAGATCACACAGGAAGAGCTGTCCACACAGTTTCAGTCTTTAACCACTAAATCGGAGGCCTTAAACATCCCCCCAGAGTTCCAGCATGTCGAAACAGCCCTGTCTTCTCCAGAAACTTCCCAGACAATTTGCTTAGTTCAAGATCCTGGCTCCCGACTTGGAGCCCACGACATTTTGATGGCAATTCGAAGCTCTGCCGCGGGTTCATCAATCAGTGCCAGCTACATTTTGAACTTCTTTCTCACCACTTCCCGTTGGGCCTTGCAAAAGTGGTGTTTCGTATGTCGCACCTTGGAGGTGAGGCCCTGATGTGGTGGAACCCATTGTGGGAGAGAGAGGATCTGATCATCTCCGATTTTCCTGCGTTCTTGGAAGCTTTTCGCAAAGTGTTCAATGAACCCAGGCGAACCACCACTGCAGCTTTAGCCTTGCTCCATTTAGGTCAGTCCAATTCTTCTGTGAGGCATTATGCGGTATGCTTTCGCTCTCTGGCGTCCGAACTCGGATGGAACAACGAAGCTTTGGTGGCGACATTCTAGGAGGGGCTTTCTGGAGATATTAAGGATGAGCTAGCCGGTGGAGTCCTACCAACTACCATCAGTGACCTGATCTCCCTTGCCATCCATATAGACCTCTGTTGTGAATTCCGTTCTGGAGCTCCCTCCTGTGGTTGCTAATGGTATTTCTGTGAGTTCTGCCCTTGGGCTCCCTCTGGTGGTTTTGAGTGGAACTGCTGCTCCTTTAGGTAGCTGTAGCAGCTGCCTCCACTGATCGCCTTGCCTGGGTTTGTTATATAAACCTGCTCTGGGCTTTAGTTCATGCCAGCTGTCAATGTTCTTGGTTGGATTTGGTTCTCTCCTTGGATTTCTCATATGGCCTGTCCTTGTCAGCAAAAGATAAGTTTTTGCTAGTTCTTGTTTGTCCATTTGTTTGGACTCTATTGCTCTGCAAATATGTATCTTTTTGTCCAGCTTGTCACTATGTCATATTCAGGCTAGCTGGAAGCTCTGGGAAAGCAGATTTGATCCTCCACACTGTGAGTCGGTGTGGAGTTCATTTTTGTAAACTCTGCGTGGATTTTGTAGTTTTTAATACTGACCGCACAGTATCCTTTTCTCTCTGTCTATCAAGTTTAGTATTGGCCTCCTTTGCTGAAATCTGATTTCATTTCTGTGTACGTCATTTCCCTCTCCACTCACAGTCAATATTTGTGGGGGGCTGTCTTTCCTTTGGGGGTTTTCTCTGAGGCAAGATAGCTTTCTATTTCCTACTTTAGGGGTAGTTAGCTTTTAGGTTGTGACGAGGTGTCTAGGGAGAGTCAGGAACATCCCACGGCTATTACTAGTGTTGTTGTTGGAATTAGGAACTGCGGTCAGTAGAGATACCACCTCCTCAGAGCTCGTCCCATGTTGCGTTTTAGCGACCAGGTCATATCAGTGTGGCCTCTTAACCACCAGGTCATAACAGTACAGCTGGCCCACAATGTGTTAAATGCATCTCAAAAGAGGGAAAAGAAAGTTCTGAGTCATTTTTTTTTCCTTTGTAGCTTGTTTTGTCTTTTTTTTCCCTTAATCTCTGGGTGGTTCAGGATTTTGGTGCTGATATGGAGGTTCAGGGTCTGTCCTTGCGTGTGGATCAACTCGCTGCAAGGGTACAGAGTATCCAAGATTATGTTGTCCAGACTCCGGTATTAGAGCCTAGAATTCCTATTCCTGATTTGTTTTCTGGGGATAGATCTAAATTTTTGAACTTCAAAAATAATTGCAGATTGTTTTTTGCTCTGAGACCCCGTTCCTCTGGTGACCCCATTCAGCAGGTGAAGATTGTTATTTCTTTGCTGCGTGGCGACCCACAGGACTGGGCATTCTCCCTTGAGCCTGGAAATCCTGCATTGCTCAATATTGACGCATTTTTTCAAGCACTCGGATTGCTGTATGACGAGCCTAATTCTGTGGATCAGGCAGAAAAGACTTTGCTGGCTCTGTGTCAGGGTCAGGAAGCAGCAGAAGTATACTGCCAGAAATTTAGAAAGTGGTCTGTGCTCACAAAATGGAATGAGTATGCTCTGGCAGCAATTTTCAGAAAGGGTCTTTCTGAAGCCCTTAAAGATGTTATGGTGGGGTTTCCCACGCCTGCTGGTCTGAATGAGTCAATGTCTTTGGCCATTCAGATCGATCGGCGTCTGCGCGAGCGCAAGGTGGTGCACCATATGGCAGTGTCCTCTGAGCAGAGTCCTGAGCCTATGCAATGTGATAGGATTTTGACTAGAGCAGAAAGGCAGAAATTCAGACGTCAGAATGGCCTGTGTTTTTACTGTGGTGATTCTGCTCATGCTATTTCTGATTGCCCTAAGCGTACTAAGAGGGCCCCTAGGTCTGTTACCATTAGTACTGTACAGCCTAAATTTCTCTTGTCTGTTACCCTGATTTGCTCATTGTCGTCCTTTTCTGTTATGGCATTTGTGGATTCTGGCGCTGCCCTGAACTTAATGGACTTAGAATTTGCCAAGCGCTGTGGTTTTTCCTTGGAGCCTTTGCAGAGCCCTATTCCCTTAAGGGTGGATTGATGCTACGCCATTGGCCAAGAATAAACCTCAGTACTGGACACAGTTAACCATGTACATGGCTCCAGCACATCAGGAAAATATTCGCTTTTTGGTGTTGCATAATTTGCATGATGTTGTTGTGCTGGGTTTTCCATGGTTACAGGTACATAATCCAGTGCTGGATTGGAGATCTATGTCTGTAACTGGTTGGGGTTGTCAGGGGATACATAGTGATATTCCTTTGATGTCAATTTCCTCGCCCCCTTCTTCTGAAGTTCCTGAGTTTTTGTCGGATTTCCAGGATATATTTGATGAGCCCAAGTCCAGTTCCCTGCCTTTTCATAGGGACTGCGATTGTGCCATTAATTTGATTCCTGGCTGTAAGTTCCCTAAGGGCCGACTTTTCAATCTGTCTGTGCCAGAGCATGTCGCTATGCGGAGTTATGTAAAGGAGTCCTTGGAGAAGGGGCACATTCGCCCGTCTTCGTCACTGTTGGGGGCTGGATTCTTCTTTGTTGCCAAGAAGGATGGCTCCTTGAGACCCTGTATAGATTATCGCCTTCTCAATAAGATCACGGTCAAATTCCAGTACCCTTTACCTTTACTTTCTAATTTGTTTGCTCAGATTAAGGGTGCCAGTTGGTTTACTAAAATCGACCTTCGAGGGGCGTATAATCTCGTGCGTATTAAACAAGGTGATGAATGGAAAACAGCATTTAATACGCCCGAAGGCCATTTTGAATATCTTGTGATGCCATTCGGGCTCTCTAATGCTCCATCGGTATTTCAGTCCTTTATGCATGATATCTTCCGGAATTATCTGGATAAATTCATGATTGTGTATTTGGATGATATTTTGGTTTTTTCCGATGATTGGGAGTCTCATGTGAAGCAGGTTAGGATGGTGTTTCAGGTCCTTCGTGCTAATGCGTTGTTTGTGAAGGGGTCTAAGTGCCTCTTTGGAGTTCAGAAGGTTTCTTTTTTGGGTTTCATTTTTTCTCCCTCGACTATTGAAATGGACCCTGTTAAAGTCCAGGCCATTCATGATTGGACTCAACCCACATCTGTAAAGAGCCTTCAGAAATTTTTGGGCTTTGCTAATTTTTATCGCCGCTTTATTGCTAATTTTTCTAGTGTGGTGAAGCCTCTGACCGATTTGACGAAAAAAGGCGCTGATGTGATGAATTGGTCCTCTGCGGCTGTTGAGGCCTTTCGGGAGCTTAAACGTCGTTTTACTTCTGCCCCTGTGTTGCGTCAGCCAGATGTTTCGCTCCCTTTCAGATTGAGGTTGATGCTTCTGAGATTGGGGCAGGGGCCGTTTTGTCTCAGAGAAATTCTGATGGCTCTTTGATGAAACCATGTGCTTTCTTCTCCAGAAAGTTTTCGCCTGCTGAGCGTAATTATGATGTCGGCAATCGGGAGTTGTTGGCTATGAAGTGGGCATTTGAGGAGTGGCGACATTGGCTTGAGGGAGCCAAGCATCGCGTGGTGGTCTTGACTGATCATAAGAATCTGATTTACCTCGAGTCTGCTAAGTGGTTGAATCCTAGACAAGCTCGGTGGTCTCTGTTTTTCTCCTGTTTTGATTTTGTGGTCTCGTATATTCCAGGATCTAAGAATGTGAAGGCTGATGCCCTTTCTAGGAGTTTTTTGCCTGACTCTCCGGGAATTCTTGAGCCGGCTGGGATCCTCAAAAAGGGGGTGAGTCTTTCTGCCATCTCCCCTGATTTGCGGCGGGTACTTCAGGAGTTTCAGGCTGATAAACCTGACCGCTGTCCAGTGGGGAGACTGTTTGTTCCTGATAGATGGACTAGCAGGGTAATTTCTGAGGTTCATTGTTCGGTGTTGGCTGGTCACCCTGGGATTTTCGGTACCAGAGATTTGGTGGCTAGGTCCTTTTGGTGGCCTTCCTTGTCGCGGGATGTGCGTTCGTTTGTGCAGTCCTGTGGAACCTGTGCTCGGGCTAAGCCTTGCTGTTCCCGTGCCAGTGGGTTGCTTTTGCCTTTGCCTATTCCTGAGAAGCCCTGGACGCATATTTCCATGGATTTTATTTCTGATCTTCCTGTTTCTCAGAAGATGTCTGTCATCTGGGTGGTTTGTGACCATTTTTCTAAGATGGTCCATTTGGTACCGTTGCCTAAGTTGCCTTCCTCCTCTGATTTGGTTCCATTATTTTTTCAGCATGTGGTTCGTTTACATGGTATTCCGGAGAATATTGTGTCTGACAGAGGTTCCCAGTTCGTTTCTAGGTTTTGGCGGTCCTTTTGTGCTAGAATGGGCATTGATTTGTCTTTTTCTTCAGCATTTCATCCTCAGACAAATGGCCAAACGGAGCGAACCAATCAGACCTTGGAAACCTATTTGAGATGCTTCGTGTTTGCTGATCAGGATGATTGGGTGACCTTTTTGCCGTTGGCCAAGTTTGCCCTTAATAATCGGGCTAGTTTGGCTACCTTGGTTTCGCCTTTTTTTTGTAACTTTGGTTTTCATCCTCGTTTTTCTTCGGGGCAGTTTGAGCCTTCTGACTGTCCTGGTGTGGATTATGTGGTGGACAGGTTGCAGCAAATTTGGACTCATGTGGTGGACAATTTGACGTTGTCTCAGGAAAAGGCTCAACATTTTGCTAACCGTCGTCGGTGTGTTGGTCCCCGGCTTCGTGTTGGGGATTTGGTCTGGTTGTCTTCTCGTCATGTTCCTATGAAGGTTTCTTCCCCTAAGTTCAAGCCTCGCTTTATTGGGCCTTATAAGATTTCTGAAATTATCAATCCGGTGTCTTTTCGTTTGGCCCTTCCAGCTTCTTTTTCCATTCATAATGTGTTCCATAGATCCTTGTTGCGGAGATATGTGGTACCTATGGTTCCCTCCGTTGATCCTCCTGCTCCGGTGTTGGTTGACGGGGAATTGGAATATGTGGTGGAGAAGATTTTGGATTCTCATTTTTCGAGGCAGAAGCTCCAATATCTGGTCAAGTGGAAGGGTTATGGCCGGAGGATAATTCTTGGGTTGTTGCCTCCGATGTTCATGCTGCCGATTTGGTTCGTGCTTTCCATTTGGCTCGTCCTGATCGGCCTGGGAGCTCTGGTGAGGGTTTGGTGACCCCTCCTCAAGGGGGGGGGGTACTGTTGTGAATTCCGTTCTGGAGCTCCCTCCTGTGGTTGCTAATGGTATTTTTGTGAGTTCTGCCCTTGGGCTCCCTCTGGTGGTTTCGAGTGGAACTGCTGCTCCTTTAGGTAGCTGTAGCAGCTGCCATCACTGATCGCCTTGCCTGGGTTTGTTATTTAAACCTGCTCTGGGCTTTAGTTCATGCCAGCTGTCAATGTCTTAGGTTGGATTTGGTTCTCTCCTTGGATTTCTCATATGGCCTGTCCTTGTCAGCAAAAGATAAGTTTCTGCTAGTTCTTGTTTGTCCATTTGTTTGGACTCTATTGCTCTGCAAATATGTCTCTTTTTGTCCAGCGTGTCACTATGTCATATTCAGGCTAGCTGGAAGCTCTGGGGAAGCAGATTTGCTCCTCCACACCGTGAGTCGGTGTGGAGTTCATTTTTGTAAACTCTGCGTGGATTTTGTAGTTTTTAATACTGACCGCACAGTATCCTTTTCTCTCTGTCTATCAAGTTTAGTATTGGCCTCCTTTGCTGAAATCTGATTTCATTTCTGTGTACGTCATTTCCCTCTCCACTCACAGTCAATATTTGTGGGGGGCTGTCTTTCCTTTGGAGGTTTTCTCTGAGACAAGATAGCTTTCTATTTCCTACTTTAGGGGTAGTTAGCTCTTAGGCTGTGACGAGGTGTCTAGGGAGAGTCAGGAACATCCCACGGCTATTACTAGTGTTGTTGTTAGGATTAGGAACTGCGGTAAGTAGAGATACCACCTCCTCAGAGCTCGTCCCATGTTGCGTTTTAGCCACCAGGTCATATCAGTGTGGCCTCTTAACCACCAGGTCATAACAGACCTCCACTTCCATAAGTGTCATGATTCTCAATGGCGAGAGAACATAGCCCAGCATATATGAGAACTAGCTCTTGGAAGATGGAAACTATACTGACCATGAACTAAACCTGCCGCACAACTAGAAGTGGGCGGGTAGCATGCCTACGTTTTCTTATCCCTAGATGCCCAGCGCCAGCCGGAGAACTACCTAATCCTAGCAGAGGAAAAGACAGTCCTGGCTCACCTCTAGAGAAATTTTCCCAAAAGGCAGACAGAGGCCCCCACATATATTGGCGGTGATTTTAGATGAAATGACAAACGTAGTATGAAAATAGGTTTAGCAAAATCGAGGTCCGCTTACTAGATAGCATGAAGACAGAAAGGGCACTTTCATGGTCAGCAGAAAACCCTATCAAAACACCATCCAGAAATTACTTTAAGACTCTAGCATTAACTCATAACACCAGAGTGGCAATTTCCGCTCACAAGAGCTTTCCAGACACAGTAACGAAACAGCAGCTGTGAACAGGAACAAAATGCAAAAACACACAAGGACAAAAGTCCAACTTAGCTGGGAGTTGTCTAGTAGCAGGAACATGCACAGAAAGGCTACTGATTACATTGATGACCGGCATGAAACTGACAGAGGAGCAAGGTTATATAGCGACTCCCACATCCTGATAGGAGCAGGTGAACAGAGGGGATGATGCACACAAGTTAAATTCCACAAGTGGCCACCGGGGGAGCCCAGAATCCAATTTCACAACAGTACCCCCCCTCAAGGAGGCGGCACCGAACCCTCACCAGAACCACCAGGGCGATCAGGATGAGCCCTATGAAAGGCACGGACAAGATCGGAGGCATGAACATCAGAGGCAGTGACCCAAGAATTATCCTCCTGACCGTATCCCTTCCATTTGACCAGATACTGGAGTTTCCGTCTGGAAACACGAGAGTCCAAGATCTTTTCCACAACGTACTCCAACTCACCCTCAACCAACACCGGAGCAGGAGGCTCAACGGAAGGCACAGCTGGTACCTCATACCTGCGCAACAATGACCGATGAAAATCATTATGAATCGAAAAGGATGCAGGGAGGTCCAAACGGAAGGACACAGGGTTAAGAATCTCCAATATCTTGTACGGGCCGATGAACCGAGGCTTAAACTTAGGAGAAGAAACCCTCATAGGGACAAAACGAGAAGACAACCACACCAAGTCCCCAACACAAAGCCGAGGACCAACACAACGACGGCGGTTGGCAAAAAGCTGAGTCTTCTCCTGGGACAACTTCAAATTGTCCACCACCTGCCCCCAAATCTGATGCAACCTCTCCACCACAGCATCCACTCCAGGACAATCCGAAGATTCCACTTGACCGGAGGAAAATCGAGGATGAAACCCCGAATTACAGAAAAACGGGGACACCAAGGTGGCAGAGCTGGCCCGATTATTGAGGGCGAACTCCGCCAAAGGCAAAAAAGCAACCCAATCATCCTGATCCGCAGACACAAAACACCTCAAATATGTCTCCAAGGTCTGATTAGTCCGCTCGGTCTGGCCATTAGTCTGAGGATGGAAAGCAGACGAAAAAGACAAATCTATGCCCATCCTAGCACAGAATGCCCGCCAAAATCTAGACACGAATTGGGTCCCTCTGTCAGAAACGATATTCTCCGGAATACCATGCAAACGAACAACATTTTGAAAAAACAGAGGAACCAACTCGGAAGAAGAAGGCAACTTAGGCAAGGGAACCAGATGGACCATCTTAGAGAAACGGTCACACACCACCCAGATGACAGACATCTTCTGAGAAACAGGCAGATCCGAAATAAAATCCATCGAGATGTGCGTCCAAGGCCTCTTCGGGATAGGCAAGGGTAACAACAATCCACTAGCCCGAGAACAACAAGGCTTGGCCCGAGCACAAACGTCACAAGACTGCACAAAGCCTCGCACATCTCGTGACAGGGAAGGCCACCAGAAGGACCTTGCCACCAAATCCCTGGTACCAAAGATTCCAGGATGACCTGCCAACGCAGAAGAATGAACCTCAGAGATGACTCTACTGGTCCAATCATCAGGAACAAACAGTCTACCAGGTGGGCAACGATCAGGTCTATCCGCCTGAAACTCCTGCAAGGCCCGCCGCAGGTCTGGAGAAACGGCAGACAATATCACTCCATCTTTAAGGATACCTGTGGGCTCAGAATTACCAGGGGAGTCAGGCTCAAAACTCCTAGAAAGGGCATCCGCCTTAACATTCTTAGAACCCGGTAGGTAAGACACCACAAAATTAAACCGAGAGAAAAACAACGACCAGCGCGCTTGTCTAGGATTCAGGCGCCTGGCAGACTCAAGGTAAATTAAATTTTTGTGGTCAGTCAATACCACCACCTGATGTCTGGCCCCCTCAAGCCAGTGACGCCACTCCTCAAAAGCCCACTTCATGGCCAAAAGCTCCCGATTCCCAATATCATAATTCCGCTCGGCGGGCGAAAATTTACGGGAAAAAAAAGCACAAGGTCTCATCACGGAGCAGTCGGAACTTCTCTGCGACAACACCGCCAAATGGTGCACAGGTTTGCGCTCCCGCAGACGCCTATCGATCTGAATAGCCATCGTCATGGACTCATTCAGACTCGCAGGCACAGGGAACCCCACCATAACATCCTTAATGGCATCAGAGAGACCTTCTCTGAAAATCGCCGCCAGGGTGCACTCATTCCACTGAGTAAGCACAGACCATTTGCGGAATTTTTGGCAGTATATTTCAGCTTCATCTTGCCCCTGAGACAAGGACATCAAGGCCTTTTCCGCCTGAAGCTCTAAATGAGGTTCCTCATAAAGCAACCCCAAGGCCAGAAAAAACGCATCCACATTGAGCAACGCAGGATCCCCTGGTGCCAATGCAAAAGCCCAGTCTTGAGGGTCGCCCCGGAGCAAGGAAATTACAATCCTGACCTGCTGTGCAGGGTCTCCGGCAGAGCGAGACTTCAGGGACAAAAACAATTTGCAATTATTTTTAAAATTTTGAAAGTGAGATCTATTCCCCGAGAAGAATTCAGGCAAAGGAATTCTAGGCTCAGACATAGGTGCATGAACAACAAAATCTTGCAAATTTTGTACCTTTGTGGCGAGATTATTCAAACCTGTAGCTACACTCTGAAGATCCATTTGAAACAGGTGAACACAGAGCCATTCAAGGATTAGAAGGAGAGGAAGAGAGGAAGGCTGCAGTATAGGCAGACTAGCAAGTGATTCAATCAAGAGCACACTCAGAACTAGAGGGAAAAAAAAAAAAAAAATTGTAGCAGACTTCTTTTTTCTCTCCTTTCTCAGCCAGTAATTTAACCCTTTTTTGGGCCGGTCAAACTGTCATGATTCTCAATGGCGAGAGCACATAGCCCAGCATATATGAGAACTAGCTCTTGGAAGATGGAAACTATACTGACCATGAACTAAACCTGCCGCACAACTAGAAGTGGCCGGGTAGCATGCCTACGTTTTCTTATCCCTAGATGCCCAGCGCCAGCCGGAGAACTACCTAATCCTAGCAGAGGAAAAGACAGTCCTGGCTCACCTCTAGAGAAATTTTCCCAAAAGGCAGACAGAGGCCCCCACATATATTGGCGGTGATTTTAGATGAAATGACAAACGTAGTATGAAAATAGGTTTAGCAAAATCGAGGTCCGCTTACTAGATAGCATGAAGACAGAAAGGGCACTTTCATGGTCAGCAGAAAACCCTATCAAAACACCATCCAGAAATTACTTTAAGACTCTAGCATTAACTCATAACACCAGAGTGGCAATTTCCGCTCACAAGAGCTTTCCAGACACAGTAACGAAACAGCAGCTGTGAACAGGAACAAAATGCAAAAACACACAAGGACAAAAGTCCAACTTAGCTGGGAGTTGTCTAGTAGCAGGAACATGCACAGAAAGGCTACTGATTACATTGATGACCGGCATGAAACTGACAGAGGAGCAAGGTTATATAGCGACTCCCACATCCTGATAGGAGCAGGTGAACAGAGGGGATGATGCACACAAGTTAAATTCCACAAGTGGCCACCGGGGGAGCCCAGAATCCAATTTCACAACACATAAGCATGATAGTGAGGTGGCACGTGAAAGGAAACCACAGCGCCTGGCTCCATCTTTTCAAGGACTGGAGAAGCTCTGGCATCTTGTGGTGGTAGGAGAGGTCTCTCTAAATGGATAGGACATCTCTCTACCTCTGACTCTTACTGTGTCTGTGACAACCGGTGAATCCCAGTATGCTCAGTCAGCAAATTTGGATTCTAGGGCAGCCGGAAATTTTATCCTTCAGGCTGTAGTGGATCAGTTCCAAATCCCAGTTCATCCACTCCAGAACCCCCTTGCAGTAACATATGACGATTGGAGAGCTCTTCGGGAGGCGGTTCGTTTGTCTACTGAGCGGCTTGAGGTCTGTATTGGGATGCTCCATACGGAGAGGATGTCTTCTATGTTCTTTCCAACATGTCTCACTCCTTTCTCTTGGGCCAACCATGGCTGCGACAGCACAAACCTGTGTTGGACTGGAGAACTGGAGAGGAGCTCTGCTGGGGACATTCCTGTCATGGGAGGTGTCTGGCACCCATATGTCTAGGTAAGGCCCTGGCTAGTCTAGCTTCGCTGCCCGGTTTGCTGAAGGAGGCAAGAAGGTGGCAGAGACTTTGCTCCCCCACAGGCCGTATGACTGCCCTGCTGACTTGAATCCCGGGTCTACACCCTCTAGAGGCCGAATTTACCCTCTGTCTCCAGCTGAGGCTCAAGCTATGTTGGACTACATCAAGGAGAATTTGGCTAGGGGGTTCATTGAGAAATCCTTCTCTCCTGCTGGGGCTGGGTTTTTCCTCGTCAAGAAGAAGGATGGATCTCTACGACCCTGTATAGACTATCAAGGTCTCAACGAGATCACAGTGAAAAATAAATATCCTATCCCACTGATTCCTGAGTTGTTTGACCGATTAAGAGGTACCAGGATCTTTACCAAATTAGATTGAAGAGGTGCCTACAGTCTAATTCGCATTTGTCGGGGAGACAAATGGAAGATGGCTTTCAACACCAAGGATGGACATTATGAATACTGAGGGATGCCCTTCGGACTCAGTAATGCACCGGCAGTTTTTCAAGAATTTATTAACAACGTCTTCTGGGACCTGCTTTTTTCTGTGTTGTCGTTTATCTGGACGATATTCTGGCATTTTCCCCGGATCTGGCCTCCCACAGACAAGCAGTTTGGCAATTTCTTCAGCGTCTTAGGGAGAATCGTCTCTACGCCAAGTATGAGAAGTGCGGATTTGAACAGTCCTCTCTCCCCTTCTTGGGCTACATTATCTCGGACACTGGACTCAGGATGGATCTTAAGAAAGTCTCTTCCATCCTTAAATGGCCGCTGCCCATGGGATTCAAAGCAATATAGTGATTCCTAGGCTTTGCTAATTATTATCAGCAATTCATTCCTCATATTTCCACCCTGACTGCTCCGATCTCTCCTATGACCCGAAAGAGAGCCGATCCCAAGAACTGGTACTCCGAGGCTGAAGAGGTCTTCCACTCTGTTCAACAGTCCCTCACCACCACTCCAGTCCTGCATTATCCAGATTTGAACAAGTTCTTCCTAGAGGTGGATGCATCCTCGTTAGGTGCTGGAGCTGTGCTCACTCAGAAGTCCTCCTCGGGTCGCAGCATGTCCTCTGGATTATTCTCCAAGCCCTTCTCCACTCCTGAGCATAACTACTCTATCGGGGACCAAGAGTTAGTCACCATTAAGATGGCTTTGGAGGAGTGACGATACCTGCTGGAGAGCACAGTCTATCTATTGGTCATCTACATAGACTATAAGATCCTGGCATATCTCCAGTCCACCCAGAGACTTAATTTACGCCAAGCTAGGTGGTCATGGTTTTTTGCCTGCTTGAATTTCCTTTTACATTTCCAGTCCGGTGACAAGAATGAATGGATGGCTTCTCTCGCTCTTTTCTGTCCGAGGATCAAGAGGAGGATCCGCAATTTATTATTACATAGTTACATAGTTACATAGTTATTAACGTTGAAGGAAGACTTTAAGTCCACCTAGTTCAACCCATAGCCTAACCTAACATGCCCTAACATGTTGATCCAGAGGAAGGCAAAAAAAACCCATGTGGCAAAGAGTAAGCTCCACATTGGGGACAAAAATTCCTTCCCGACTCCACCTATGGCAATCAGACTAGTTCCCTGGATCAACGCCATATCAAGGAATCTAGTGTATATACCCTGTAACATTATACTTTTCAAGAAAGGCATCCAGTCCCCTCTTAAATTTAAGTAACGAATCATTCATTACAACATGATACGGCAGAGAGTTCCATAGTCTCACTGCTCTTACAGTAAAGAATCCGCATCTGTTATTATGCGTAAACCTTCTTTCCTCCAGACGTAGAGGATGCCCCCTTGTCCCCGTCTCAGGTCTATGATTAAAAAGATCATCAGAAAGGTCTTTGTACTGTCCCCTCATATATTTATACATTAAAATAAGATCACCCGTTAGTCTTAACAGCCCCAAGTGTAATAACCTATCTTGGTATTGCAGACCCCCCAGTCCTCTAATACCCTTGGTCGCTCTTCTCTGCACCCGCTCTAGTTCAGCTATGTCTTTCTTATACACCGGAGACCAGAACTGTGCACAGCATTCTAAGTGTGGACGAACTAGTGACTTGTATAGAGGTAAAATTATGTTCTCCTCATGAGCATCTATGCCTCTTTTAATACATCCCATTATTTTATTTGCCTTTGTAGCAGCTGCCTGACACTGGCCACTGAATGTGAGTTTGTCATCCACCCATACACCCAGGTCTTTTTCATTGACGGTTTTGCCCACAGTTTTAGAATTAAGCACATAGTTATACATCTTATTACTTCTACCCAAGTGCATGACATTACATTTATCCCCATCCAAACTCATTTGCCATTTATCAGCCCAAGCTTCTAGTTTACATAAATCATCCTGTAATATAAAATTGTCCTCCCCTGTATTGATTATCCTGCAGAGTTTAGTGTCATCTGCAAATATTGAAATTCTACTCTGAATGCCCCCTACAAGGTCATTAATAAATATGTTAAAAAGAAGAGGGCTTAATACTGACCCCTGTGGTACCCCACTGCTAACCGCGACCCAGTCCAAGTGTGCTCCATTAATAACCACACTTTGTTTCCTATCCCTGAGCCAGCTCTCAACCCACTTACACATATTTTCCCCTATCCCCATTATTCTCATTTTATGTATCAACCTTTTGTGTGGCACCGTATCAAAAGCTTTTGAAAAGTCCATATACACTACATCTACTGGGTTCCCTTGGTCCAGTCCGGAACTTACCTCTTCATAGAAGCTGATCAAATTAGTCTGACATGAACGGTCCCTAGTAAACCCGTGCTGATACTGGGTCATGAGGTTATTCCTCTTCAGATACTCCAGTATAACATCCCTTAGAATGCCCTCCAGGATTTTACCCACAGTAGAGGTTAAGCTTACTGGCCTATAATTTCCGAGTTCAGTTTTTGTCCCCTTTTTGAATTTTGGCACCACATTTGCTATACGCCAGTCCTGTGGTACAGACCCTGTTATTATGGACTCTTTAAAGATTAAAAATAATGGTCTATCAATGACTGTACTTAATTCCTGCAGTACTCGGGGGTGTATCCTATCCGGGCCCGGAGATTTGTACATTTTAGTGATTTTTAGACGCCGCCGTACTTCCTGCTGGGTTAAGCAGGTGACACTTAATGTGGAATTTTTGTTATCACTGATCATATTGTCTGCCATGGGATTTTCTTGTGTAAATACTGATGAAAAAAAGTCATTTAGCATATTGGCTTTTTCCTCATCCTCATCCACCATTTCACCCAGACTATTTTAAGGGGGCCAACACTTTCATTTTTTAGTTTCTTACTATTTATGTAGTTAAAGAATATTTTGGGATTATTTTTACTCTCTCTGGCAATGAGTCTCTCTGTCTCAATTTTTGCTGCCTTGATTTGCTTTTTACAGAATTTATTTAGTTTTCTGTATTTATTTAATGCCTCATCACTACCTACTTCCTTTAATTCTCTAAATGCTTTCTTTTTGTCACTTATTGCACCCCTTACAGCTCTATTTAGCCATATTGGTTTCCTCCTATTTCTAGTATGTTTATTCCCACACGGTATATACTGTGCACAGGTCCTATCCAGGATGCTAATAAACGTCTCCCATTTTCTTTGTGTATTTTTATGTCTCAGGATATCGTCCCAGTTAATTGCACCAAGATCATCTCTCATCCATTGGAAATTTGCCCTCCTGAAGTTTAGTGTCCTTGTCACCCCTCTACTACAAATCTTATTAAAGGATACACAAAAACTTATTATTTTGTGATCACTATTCCCCAAGTGACCCCCAACCCTTATATTTGCTATGCGGTCTGGCCTGTTGGTTAATATTAGGTCTAGCAGTGCCCCCCTTCTTGTTGGGTCCTGAACCAGTTGTGAAAGGTAATTGTCTCTCATAGTTGTCAAAAACCGATTACCTTTGCTGGAACTGCCGGTTTCTGTTCCCCAATCTATTTCAGGGTAGTTGAAGTCCCTCATAATAATGACTTCTCCTTGAGTCGCAGCTTCATCTATTTGCTTTACGAGGATATTCTCCATTGCTTCCATTATTTTTAGAGATTTATAACAAACCCCTATCAGTAATTTATTATTTTTTCCCCCTCCCCTTATCTCCACCCACAGGGACTCTACATTTTCATTAAACTCACCTATATTATCACGCCGGATGGGTATTAAGGACGATTTTACATACAGACACACCCCACCCCAAGTCGCTGTCGCTCCAGTCAGTCTGTCACGAATTCCCCCAGGGAAGACCCTTGTGGCTGAATCCGAGAAGGAGCTAATTTTTTCTTGGGCCACTCGTCTAAGATGGCTGGTCATATGGGTCAACGGAAGACTCTGCAATTGTTTTCTCGCCACTACAGGTGGCTGTCCATGAGGAGGGAGCTATATGTTTACGTGGCTGACTGTCTGGTTTGTACTCATAATAAAGTCCCCAGATGACTTCCTGCCGATTCTCTCCTCCCGATACCTGTACCATCTGGTCCATGGCAGCACATAGCTATGGACTTTATTACGGATCTGCCAGTATCTAAGGGTTGCACTGTCATCTCGGTAGTCATGGTTTGCATCTCCAAAATGGCACACTTCACCCCATTGTCTGCTCTTCTGTCCACTCCTGAACTGGCTGACAGCTTAATCAAACATATTTTTCACCTGCACTAATTTACTTGTCACATTGTGTCCGATTGAGGTTCACAGTTCACTTCCAAGTTCTGGCAAGCTCTCTGTAAACATCTGGATATTGCCTTGAATTTCTCATCGGCCTATCACCCCCAGTCCAATGGGCGAGAGGAGCGTATCAACCAGGTCCTGGGCAATTACCTGTGACACTTTGTCAATGCCCACCATAATGATTGGGCGAAATTGCTTCTTTGGGCAAAGTTCTCATACAACAATCACATTGGTGAAGCCTTGGGAGAATCTCCATTCTACATTGCGTTTGGTTGGCAACTCGAGTTTCCCCTCCCGGTGGCGGTGCATTCTGATGTCCCTGCAGCAGATGTTCTCTCCAAGGATTTCATAAAGTTGTGAGAGGACACCAAAGCCACTTTAGAAGCATCTTCCTCCCGTATGAAGAGACATGCAGACAAAAGGCGCCTGGATCCTCTGTGCTTCCGCCCTGGCGACAAGGTATGGCTCTCGTCCAGTTATGTCTATCTGAAGGTTCCTTCTTTTAAGTTGGGTCCTCGGTTTATAGGGCCTTTTGAAGTGTTGAAGAGGATCAACGAGGTTTCCTATAAATTGAAGCTGCCTCCTTTGTTAAGCATTAAGATGTCTCTGCTGAAGCCAGTAATCTTGAGTCCCTTCTTCAAGGATCCAAGTACCACGCCAATGCCAACTGTCATGGATTATGTTTTTGTAGTGGAGAACATTTTGCCATGAAGAAGGTGAAAGGCAAGACCTTCTTCCATGTTGACTGGAAGGGATTTGGTCCCGAAGAAGGATCCTGGGAGTCAAAGGAAAATATTCCAGCTCCAATTCTCCTCCAGAAATTCCTTGATTGCCTGAAGAGGAGGGAGCGTAAAAGGGTGGTACTGTGAGCTCCATGCTGGGTTCCTGCTCTAACAGGCAGGGTCTCCAGCATGTCAGTTCACTCACCTACACTGCAGTTGGTTCCTCTCTTCATCATAAGCAAAAAGAAGAGAAGCCAGCACTGCTGAAGGTCAAAACGCAATATCCAAAGTGCAGATGCACATAATAAATTCTGACTGTATTTCAAATATGAGATATTTAGCAAATAATTGATCAATTCTTTGAGCTACCCCGCCACTTCACGGCAATCTCATAATGGGGCAGTCCTAACTCTACGTTTTTTATTACATTGTGCCATTACGGCCTCCTAAATGTATTGAGAGTGAGAAAAAAAAAAAAAAAAAGGACAGACCACATTAAATAACATTACATGACAAACTGTACCTGGAGCATTGACAGAATCACTCCCTTAGTGCCAGGAAGGCGAGCGCGGCTAGAGGCCGATCAGGTCCTGTGCGGACATATCAGATCTGGCCCCCACACTGCCAAACCAACACCAAAGTTAAAGCATGAAACTGGCTGAGGCACAGCTGCCTAATTAACTAGAGCCTGAGGCAGGGCAGGGCTGCTGTGTGTGTGTGCACAGCAGCCTATCAATCATAGTGAACCCAGACAGAATGGCGCATATGACCCAGCGTGCGCGGCAACAGTGGTGGTCAGCCACATACCAATACATAAGCAAAAAGAAGAGAAGCCAGCACTGCTGAAGGTCAAAACGCAATATCCAAAGTGCACATGCACATAATAAATTCTGACTGTATTTCAAATATGAGATATTTAGCAAATAATTGATCAATTCTTTGAGCTACCCCGCCACTTCACGGCAATCTCATAATGGGGCAGTCCTAACTCTACGTTTTTTATTACATTGTGCCATTACGGCCTCCTAAATGTATTGAGAGTGAGAAAAAAAAAAAAAAAAGGACAGACCACATTAAATAACATTACATGACAAACTGTACCTGGAGCATTGACAGAATCACTCCCTTAGTGCCAGGAAGGCGAGCGCGGATAGAGGCCGATCAGGTCCTGTGCGGACATATCAGATCTGGCCCCCACACTGCCAAACCAACACCAAAGTTAAAGCATGAAACTGGCTGAGGCACAGCTGCCTAATTAGGCCGGAGACACACTGGTGCGAGAGACGGCCAAGTCTCGCTGGTTAAAAGCAAGCTGTGGCACCTGCACTCCGGAGCGGAGCGTGCGACTCCATAGCAATACATGGAGCTGCACGCTCAGCTCCGGAATGCAGGTGCCACAGCTTGCTTTTAACCAGCGAGACTCGGCCGTCTCTCGCACCAGTGTGTCTCCGGCCTTAACTAGAGCCTGAGGCAGGGCAGGGCTGCTGTGTGTGTGTGCACAGCAGCCTATCAATCATAGTGAACCCAGACAGAATGGCGCATATGACCCAGCGTGCGCGGCAACAGTGGTGGTCAGCCACATACCAATACATAAGCAAAAAGAAGAGAAGCCAGCACTGCTGAAGGTCAAAACGCAATATCCAAAGTGCACATGCACATAATAAATTCTGACTGTATTTCAAATATGAGATATTTAGCAAATAATTGATCAATTCTTTGAGCTACCCCGCCACTTCACGGCAATCTCATAATGGGGCAGTCGTTTTTTATTACATTGTGCCATCACGGCCTCCTAAATGTATTGAGAGTGAGAAAAAAAAAAAAAAAAGGACAGACCACATTCAATAACATTACATGACAAACTGTACCTGGAGCATTGACAGAATCACTCCCTTAGTGCCAGGAAGGCGAGCGCGGATAGAGGCCGATCAGGTCCTGTGCGGACATATCAGATCTGGCCCCCACACTGCCAAACCAACACCAAAGTTAAAGCATGAAACTGGCTGAGGCACAGCTGCCTAATTAACTAGAGCCTGAGGCAGGGCAGGGCTGCTGTGTGTGTGTGCACAGCAGCCTATCAATCATAGTGAACCCAGACAGAATGGCGCATATGACCCAGCGTGCGCGGCAACAGTGGTGGTCAGCCACATACCAATACATAAGCAAAAAGAAGAGAAGCCAGCACTGCTGAAGGTCAAAATGCAATATCCAAAGTGCACATGCACATAATAAATTCTGACTGTATTTCAAATATGAGATATTTAGCAAATAATTGATCAATTCTTTGAGCTACCCCGCCACTTCACGGCAATCTCATAATGGGGCAGTCCTAACTCTACGTTTTTTATTACATTGTGCCATTACGGCCTCCTAAATGTATTGAGAGTGAGAAAAAAAAAAAAAAAGGACAGACCACATTAAATAACATTACATGACAAACTGTACCTGGAGCATTGACAGAATCACTCCCTTAGTGCCCCATTTTGAGATTGCCGTGAAGTGGCGGGGTAGCTCAAAGAATTGATCAATTATTTGCTAAATATCTCATATTTGAAATACAGTCAGAATTTATTATGTGCATGTGCACTTTAGATATTGCGTTTTGGCCTTCAGCAGTGCTGGCTTCTCTCTTTTTTTGCTTCTGTATTGGTATGTGGCTGACCACCACTGTTGCCGCGCACGCTGGGTCATATGCGCCATTCTGTCTGGGTTCACTATGATTGATAGGCTGCTGTGCACACACACACAGCAGCCCTGCCCTGCCTCAGGCTCTAGTTAACTAGGCAGCTGTGCCTGAGCCAGTTTCATCCTTTAACTTTGGTGTTGGTTTGGCAGTGTGGAGGCCAGATCTGATATGTCCGCACAGGACCTGATCGGCCTCTATCCGCGCTCGCCTTCCTGGCACTAAGGGAGTGATTCTGTCAATGCTCCAGGTACAGTTTGTCATGTAATGTTATGTAATGTGGTTTGTCCTTTTTTTTTTTTTTCTCACTCTCTATACATTTAGGAGGCCGTAATGGCACAATGTAAATAAAAAACGTAGAGTTAGGACTGCCCCATTTTGAGATTGCCGTGAAGTGGCGGGGTAGCTCAAAGAATTGATCAATTATTTGCTAAATATCTCATATTTGAAATACAGTCAGAATTTATTATGTGCATGTGCACTTTAGATATTGCGTTTTGGCCTTCAGCAGTGCTGGCATCTCTCTTTTTTTGCTTCTGTATTGGTATGTGGCTGACCACCACTGTTGCCGCGCACGCTGGCTCATATGCGCCATTCTGTCTGGGTTCACTATGATTGATAGGCTGCTGTGCACACACACACAGCAGCCCTACCCTGCCTCAGGCTCTAGTTAACTAGGCAGCTGTGCCTCAGCCAGTTTCATCCTTTAACTTTGGTGTTGGTTTGGCAGTGTGGAGGCCAGATCTGATATGTCCGCACAGGACCTGATCGGCCTCTATCCGCGCTCGCCTTCCTGGCACTAAGGGAGTGATTCTGTCAATGCTCCAGGTACAGTTTGTCATGTAATGTTATGTAATGTGGTTTGTCCTTTTTTTTTTTTTTTTCTCACTCTCTATACATTTAGGAGGCCGTAATGGCACAATGTAAATAAAAAACGTAGAGTTAGGACTGCCCCATTTTGAGATTGCCGTGAAGTGGCGGGGTAGCTCAAAGAATTGATCAATTATTTGCTAAATATCTCATATTTGAAATACAGTCAGAATTTATTATGTGCATGTGCACTTTAGATATTGCGTTTTGGCCTTCAGCAGTGCTGGCTTCTCTCTTTTTTTGCTTCTCTTCATCATGCTCCGCATTCTTGCAGCAGCACTTCCAGCTGGGTCTCTAGCCATGTTCTAAGGGCACGCACATGCCCTCCCACCCTCTTAAAGGGCCAGTGTGTGACTTGCTATTTCCTCCCAAGCCAATGGTTATGAGGCATTATGTATATATTGCTTCCTCTCCACTGGGGAGGTGCCTGAGCAACCTTATAGTTTACGGTCTATGTTGTGAAAGGTCCTGTTTGCTGTGCTCTAAGTACAAAACCTGCTTGCTGAACTCAGATGCAATCTTGCCTGCTGTACTATAAGTACAAATCCTGCTTGCTGCACTCAGATGCAAATCCAGCTTGCTGCACTCAGATGTAATCCTGCTTGCTGTACTCTAAGTACAAATCCTGCTTGCTGCACTCAGACACCAAACCTGCTAGCTGCACTCAGATGGAAATCCTGCCTACTGCACTCTAAGTACAATTATTGCTTGTTGCACTTAGATGCAATCCTGCCTGCTGTACTCTAAGTACAAATCCTCCTTGCTGTACACAGATGCCAATCCTGCTTGTTGCAAATCCTACTTGATACACTCAAATGCAAGTCCTTCTTGCTGCACTCTAGTGTAATTCCTGCCTGCTGCACTTGGATACGAACTTGGTCAGCTGCAATCTGATACAAGCTCTACGTCCTGCTCCGTCCAGTGCATCCTTCTGGGTCCAGCTGCTGCGTGATCTTTGGTCTGTCCTGGAGTGGCACCTGGTGTACATCAGGAGCCAAGTCTAACCTCACTTTCAGAGGCTCCAGTGAACAGACTGGTGCTCACTTAGCCATGCCCTTTCAGGCTCTCCGCGATCTGTGGCGCAGTAATTCCACAAACCATGTCCGTGACACAGTGTGCAGCTGACATCGACCACAACTACCATTACCCCAATTGCCACCACACTAGGGCAATCGGGAAGAGCTCTGTAAAGTGCCAGAAATAGCACATGTACTGTGATGCGCCAATTCTGGGGTGGCTGCAGGCTGTTATTTTTAGGCTGGGAGGGGCCCAGTAACTAGCCTGCTATTATAAGCCCACAGTTGCCTACTTTACTATGGCTGATTATCAAAAATAGGGGGGGACCCATGTCATTTTTTTATTTATTTGGTTAACCCCTTCATGACTGGAGGTATTTTCATTTTTGCATTTTTGTTTTTTGCTCTCCTTTTTCCCAGAGACTAGAAGCTGCCATAACCAATTGCCTCAGCTACATACAGGTGATGATTAGATCACCTGTATGTAGCAGAATTGCTGACTTGCTATGAGCGCCGACCACCAGGTGGTGCTCATAGCATGACGGCAGTGACAACCATAGAGGTCTGCTGGAGACCTCTGGTTGTCATGCCAAAGCATCGGCAACCTGCGGTCAAGTGACACGGGTGCCGATGAGCGGGATTTCCGGCTCGTTTGCTGGAAGTGCGTGTTAAATGCCGCTGTCAACATTTGACAGAGGCATTAAATGGCTTAACAGCCGCTGGTGGATCATGATTCCACCCTCAGCTGTTAGCAGCACATGTCAGCTGTTCAAAACTGGAAAAGATGTTGGCTCACCGCAGGAGCCCACATCAAAGTGAAGGTGTCAGACATCCGCGTATTATTATGCCCTATGTCGGAAAGGGGTTAATACATGTACAGTAAGCTACACATGCATGGCACAAATTATTTATCTCACAGATATCTATCTGTATATCTAAAGAAGAAAAATGGAAAGCAGCACTCCAACATTTTCAAGATAAGGTGGACTTTATTGGGTCTATCCATCTATCTATCTACTGTATCTATCTATCTATCTCTTTTCACATCTAATCTAACATACCAGAGAGAGACAAAAATTCATGCCTCAAAAACACATAAAAAATACATACAAAAATGCAAGTGAGCTGAGGTGCAGGATTCATGTGGAAGTTCAGATGTGTGAAGGCCTGAACAAACACTGATAGATGGAACACACCATTATGAGGCCAGGAAGCAACATATGTGCACCGTTGTTCAGATATGAAGAAACTAGATTTAAATTGCTAGTGCAGAGAATCAGAGCATGCACACCCTCATTTAATACATGTTTCTAAGGTGCCAGTGCTACAATCAGGAGACCACTATGGTATATCTCCTGATAATTTCTAACATTTAGATGGAAATATAAATTTAACACCTATAATATATGAGGTATTATGAGCCAATCCAAAATACAGAGAATATTACAGTAGACCTAGATCAAAATATGAATAAGTGCAGTGTGAAGAAAAAGAGGGGAGTATATATGGGCAATGTCGTACAGTGTATTGTATTGATGCAAATAAACAATAACAGGTAGGGAAAAATAAAAAAATATGCAAAATGTATAAATATAATGTAAGTGTAAACTGTGCCTGTTATGAATGAGTGTGAAATAAATTAAAAAGAAGAGAAAGCTGAAAATAATATAAGTGAGGTGATGGATAGCTGTGCAGGCATGAGTATTAATTCATACTAACATTCAGACAGGAATATATACATATGAAGTGCCATATTTTGATATACTGTACGGACATTATTGGTAATTAGCTACTAACAATGCAATAATGAGGATGAAATAATTGCAGCACCCCAGAGACCTGGTCGTTGCAGTACTGTCGCTCCGTCACTAAGGGGAGTGATGGTACGTCTGATGGCACTAAAGGAGTTCACCTGACCAGGTATCACAGACACACATTACACTTCACACTCCGGCCGCCAGGGGGAGCAAAAGGTCCTATCTATTAGGCCACTCCTCACACATGGGTAAAACTGGGGGCTGGATAGGAAGTTAGTCAGAAAGTAGCTGGGGAGAGTTCGAGAGAGGACCTGTCAGGGGTGGGATCCTGACAGCGGCCTAGCACAGACAGATCGTTAAGTGCCTGTGACTTATAACGGCAGACTCCTAAGAAAGACCACGAAGCGAAGCATATTGTGGAGAAGTGAGAAACGGGATCACAGTACAAAGGAGATAGAACCAGAAGGAGTCGTGCCTCAAGATCAGCAACATCCTTCTGAGGCGCGTAGCCGGCGGCCGTAACGCCGAGGAAGTAAGAGACTCTACGCATTACTTTGAACTACGGCCGGGCAGTTAACTTTAAGTTGGCTGTCTCACCTTTACACCTAACGAAGACAACGGAGGCAATTGTGTGAGAGGGGCGTCTCTAGGGTCCCTATAAAATAACTCCAGGCCTACCCCGTCATACGGGTGCATCCTATCCATATCATCTGGGGGACGGAGAGAAAGAACCGAAACATACACGACAGTTGTGAGGACAATCCCGTGGTGCTCAGCAGGGAAGTACTACAACACCCAGGCGCTAGTAGGTAGGCAACTGATTTCCACCTACAAAGGGAACTCTGGATGTGCCTTTGGACTGGCCGGTCTCAGCCAGCCCTGTTAGCAGTGCTCTGGACTGCGGATGCTGAAGCCTTCAGTAAAGAGGTAAAGAGACTGCAACCTTGTGTCCTTGTCATTTACTGCGACCTACATCTGCACCTACATCTTTAATTGGGCGCCCCTTAGCAGGACCATGGACCGGGTCAGGCCACGTGACATCCCCAGCACCGAGAGATAGACCCGGTACCCAGTACCCCGCTGCCCTGCATCTGGGGGCCGCTCCAACTTGGCGTCACGAGCAGGATCTACTTAAGCCTGAGGAATCAGGTCATGTGTGCCTTGGAACTGTGACTGAATTGTGCTTGAATCGAGATTTATTGCAAAGACTGTGCATTGCTATTTGCCGCCAAAATCCGCCATTGCCGCGCCGTGTGGGGCACGAGGGGAGGAGCCATAGCTTCATGGGCGGAGCCGGCCGAAAAGAGCGCGGAACAAGAAGACGCAGTGAGGTGCTGATTCCGGAAGAGGAACCCCAACTTCCACCAGGTTAGCAGAGGGGAGGAGCGGCCATGTCTGATCCAGGAGGAGCGGAGGCGGCGGTCGCAGCCACAGACTCGGGGGCACCTCCGGGCCCCGCAGTTGGCGCAGCCGCAGGCCTTGTACCACTGCCGCGTTCCGCAGAGCTGGCCATCCCCAGCAACCAGCCGGATACCACCACAGCTACAGCAGCCATAATGCCCTTCTCCATGCCATACCTACCGGGAGCAGCCTGGCTCCCGCGATATTCTGGAGAATCACATACATTAACTGACTTTAAAGAAGGGATCAGCAGCCTGCTTGAGTTTTATCCCCTGATAGAGCCTCAGAAAGTTCATATGATAACAGGCCCACTCTTTGGAGCGGGTCTGAGGGAAGTGAAGTCCTGGCCCGCCACGGATAAGAGAACTGCGCAGTAAGTCTTTGCCAAGCTTAAAACCACCTTTGACACCCGCACCGCTACAGAAATTACATTGATGTTCTATGGGTGCAAGCAGAGGCCGCAGGATAGCTTACGGGACTATGCCCTCAATCTCCAGGAGGCACTGCGGGCTATCAAACAGAATGACCCAAACAGCATGCAAGATGAGGATAAACTCCTGAAAGAGCGGTTCATTGAGGGGCTCCTGTGCAGTCACCAAAGGGCCCAACTGCACTTCCTGGCCATGCAGAATCCAGACCTGACTTTCGCGCAATTCAAAGATAAAGCCATCCAGGCGCTACAGGAGTGACAGCCCAGCCGTGCAGTACTTCCCAGGTGTCAAGCTCTCATGTACCACCAGGAGGTGGTGCCAGATGCCCCAATTGCTGCCGAGGCCGATGCCCAGATCCTGGAGGACGATTCCCCTGCCGGACTACGCCTCCAGATGCAGGAGCTGACCAAGAGCGTTGCTGCCCTAGCCCGGACCATACAGTCCCTACAGGAGGCCCCCAAGGAGAAGATCCAGCTGGCTTCCAGACCGGAGGATGTCCCCTGGCAGCGACAGAGGAGGATTTCGCCAACCAGAGGCAGGGACGATGATTGCTTCCATCGGGACGGACAACCTATCTGCCGCCGCTGCCACCAGGTGGGCCACCTTGCAAGGTACTGTCATTTAAACGAGCAACCCCTGGGGCAGAGGGCCAACCCCCAGGAGTAGGACAATCAGGCCCGCAAAATTGGAGAGCCAAATACATTGGAGGGCGACCAGTTCTTCCCATCGTGATTGACGGTATCCCCATGAACGCTTTGCTGGACACCGGTTCTCAGGTGACGACTATGCCTTACATCCTTTATAAACGTTATTGGGAGGACACCGACATTACTCGTGGCCCCGATGATTTCACCATAATAGCCAGTAATGGTCAGCCATTGCCACAAGTGGGGTACAAAGAGGTCACCATTAAAGTGGGGCGGGTAGAATTGGAGGCCCAAGGGATTGTAATTGTTGATATTGACCGACGTGAATGTAATCCCATGATGACCATTGGTACTAATGTCATAGAAAATTGTCTTGCAGAAGTTATTGTCCTGTTACAGCAGGTAGCAGAAACAGCTGGTTACAGTGAACAATGTGCCCTGCAGAAAGAAATCAGGGCTCTGATGCAGAGACAGCAGGTGGAGCTGACTGGTGGTGAAATTGGTCATGTCACAGTGAGTGATTCAAACCCCATTGCGATACCCCCAGAAGTGAAATGTTAATATGGTGTCGAGCAGCCATAGGCCTCAGGGGTAAGGACTATCAGGCCCTGGTAGAACCCGTATATTCAGATAATAGGCCTACCCTCCTGACAGCCAGAGGGGTGGTTGACGTCCGCAAGGGAAGGGTGCCAGTACGTGTTCTTAACTGTGGGGAGGAAGAAGTCCACCTAACCAAATATGCCACACTTCCTAAACTGTTTACTGTTAATAATAGTGTGATACAGGCACCCGGACCCTTGGTCCCCTCCAATCCGGCGGAGAACAACGGTTCTGCAGGGCAACTGAAAGATTGGTGTTGGGAATTGCATGTGGGCACTGACTCTACCCCACCTCACCAGAAACAGGGGGCCTATAGGGTGGTTCATGAGTATGAGCAGGTATTCAGCAAGCACCCCCTAGATTTTGGGCAGGTAAAAGGGATTCGACATCATATCCCCACAGGAGATCATCCACCCATAAAAGAGAGATACCGTCCTGTGCCCCCAGCTCATTATCAGTGTGCCAAGGACATGTTGCGGGAGATGAAGGAGGCTGGGGTAGTGAGAGACAGTTGTAGCCCCTGGGCAGCTCCGTTAGTCCTCGTTAGGAAGAAAGGTGGCACCATGAGGATGTGTGTTGATTATAGGCAGCTAAATCGCATTACACATAAGGATGGACATCCACTGCCCAGGATAGAGGAGTCCTTGGCTGCTTTAAAGTCTGCTAACTACTTTTCTACCTTGGATCTCACCAGTGGGTACTGGCAGGTTCCCGTGGCAGAGGCGGACAAGGAAAAGACAGCCTTCACGACGCCGATGGGTCTCTGCGAGTTCAACTACATGCCTTTCGGGCTGTGCAACACCCCGGGAACGTTCCAGAGGATGATGGAGTGCTGTCTGGGACACAAGAACTTTGAAACCGTGCTGCTATATCTGGACGATGTCATTGTCTTCTCCAAGACCTATGAAGACCATCTGAAGCACCTGGCCGAGGTGTTTGAAGCCCTGTCCAACTTTGGCTTAAAGGTGAAATCGTCCAAATGCCATCTGCTAAAACCCAAAGTGCAGTACCTGGGCCATGTGGTGAGTGCTGAAGGAGTGGCCCCAGACCCCGAAAAGGTTACTGTGATCAAAGACTGGCCGAAGCCCAGCAACCTCCATGAAGTCCGGCAGTTCCTCGGATTGGTAGGCTACTACAGGAGATTTATCAAGGACTTCACCAAGAAAGCCACGCCCTTGCAAGACCTGTTGGTGGGCCAGTCCAAGAAGACCAAGTGTAGGAATACTCCATTTGACTGGAATGATGGACTGGAGGGATCCTTCTCTTGTTTAAAGTCGGCGTTAATGGGAGAAGAGGTACTGGCCTACCCTGAGTATGACCAAACATTTGTGTTGTATACGGACGCCAGCAACGTGGGGTTGGGAGCAGTGTTGTCCCAGGTCCAGAAAGGCAAGGAGAGGGTGATTGCTTACGCCAGCAGGAAGCTTTGTCCCACTGAAAGGAACCCTGACAACTATAGTCCCTTTAAGCTGGAGTTCCTCTCCATTGTTTGGGCAGTGACGGAGAGGTTCAAGCACTACCTGGCGTCAGCGAAATTCACCGTCTTCACGGATGATAATCCACTAACGCATTTGGACACAGCAAAACTCGGTGCCTTAGAACAGCGGTGGATGGCCCGGCTGTCCAATTACGACTTCACCATCAAGTACCGGGTAGGGCACAAGAATGCGAATGCCGATGCATTGTCCCGGATGCCCAACTTGCCAGAAACGGGGGAAGATCCGGAGGCACTTGAAGAGGTAGAGCTGCCCGCTTTCCATCACCCCAAGGCCACCCAGTGTTCCCATCATGTGAAGAACAGGCGCCAGAACAAGCAGGATGCCACGCTGAATCCCCTGCCCCACCATGGATGGGCAGAAACCCAGGATGGTGACCCCGCGGTCCGTCGGTTGAAAGAGCTCCTGACACAGGCAGGTTTGCATCCCGGCCCGGATGACCTACAAGAGACACAACAGCTGTGGAAGGGGAGAAGCAAACTGTTTATTCACGATGGTAAGCTGTGCCGGAGAAGCATCGACCCCTGCACCCATGAATTGGTATGGCAGATAGTGGTCCCAAGGCAAGATGCGCCAATGGTTCTGGGAGCGTACCACGATGGGGCCGGACACTTTGGATGGAGGAAGTTGGAGAGGTTACTCCGTGGGAGGTTCTACTGGATTGGCATGAAGAAAGCCATCGAGAAGTGGTGTCGAGAGTGTGGCCCATGTAGCCTACGTAGGAGGGACCGTGAGAGCCAACGGGCTCCCTTGCAGCCTATCATCACCAAACAGCCGCTCGAACTGGTCGCGCTAGATCATGTGAAGCTAACACCTAGCCGGTCAGGCTATGTCTACAGTCTTACCATCGTGGATCACTACTCTAGATTCCTGGTAGTTGTGCCGGTCAAAGATCTAACGGCCAGGACAGCCGCCAAAACCTTCCAGCAGTACTTCTGTAGACCACATGGGTACCTGGAGAAGGTACTGACTGACCAGGTGTCAGCATTTGAAGCGGAGGTGATCCAGGAGTTCTGCAATCTGTACGGGTGTAAAAAGATCAGAACCACGCCGTACTATCCCCAAACTAAGGGATGTGTGAGAAGATGAACCAAGTGGTAATCGACTTACTGAAGACCTTGGCTGTGGAGGAACGGAACTTGTGGCCAACAAAGTTGCCTGACTTGGTAGACATGTACAACCACATCCCAGTGAATTCCACCAACTGCACCCCAGCGTACCTGATGCGAGGAAGATCTAGCAAGTTACCTGTTGATCTAGACATGGGGGTCCTAACCCCCGAAGATACCTCGCCAGATGCCGATGGGATACGGAAAGGCAGCAAAGGTACCGCCAAATACAGGAGTGCGTGGAAAGAAGTCTAGCCCAAGCCAGACAAAAACAAGAAAGGGACTACAACCAGCATGCTCCTGCGATTCCCTTGTCACCCGGTGAGCAAGTACTCAAACGAAAGAGGAGATTACACAAGCTTGATGACCAATGGGAAGCGGAACCGTATACCATCCTGCCATCCGATTTTGACAATACGAAGGTCTGTCTCATCAGCACAGATGGAGGGGAAACCTCAACGGCAATATCCAGAGATCACCTTAAAATATGCCCTGATAAGTTGAGAGAAAAGGAAACAGACCCAAGAACCTCTCCACCTGTAGAAGAGGAGAAGATGATACACACTGTTCTTGGCGATTTTCCCCAGTCTTGGACTCAAATAAATCAGGCCATCGTGGTACCTGTCTTAACGTTTCATCAACTGAAACCGCCAGAACTAAATGTGGTGCCAGATCATCCGGACCCGCAATCACAGCGGACCCCACCAGAGGATGTCATGCCAACCGTTGAACCGGCAAGTCCTCCCTCTGCTATCGGTGAATCTGCCATGCCCACCATTAGTAGCAGCAGCCCTGAGAGCTCCAGCATGTCAGTGCTACCCAGACTCACTAGAAGTGTAGCTAGAAGACAGTGCACTACACCGCGATAGCAAGCATAGCAGACCCTGTTAGGCCAATAGCAACCCCTGCACTGCAGAGGTGTACACGTAGCACCAAGAATCAAAGTCCACTTCGCTACAAAACTTGGAGATACTAACGATAGTTGCTATTTGGTTGAAAATGTTTGTGTAAATATCTTTGTTGCAGGTTTAAAAATGGACAATGGAGTGATGGACAGTGAATTGCTCCAAAACTTTCACAGGGACCCCTTTGTTTACCTGGGGTCCCTGCTGTTTCAAGGTTGCACCCACTGAACTGGGAGTCAGGAACTGTGCATGACCAAACTTTTGCAACGTTCAAGAGTCCTCACCTCCCATAAAGGGAAGCACTGTTAAATTTACTTGTTTATTGCATTTCAAAATTTTGTATGTCTTTTGCTAACATGTATTGTTGTTCTTCTTACCCAGTCCGGGAGTACTTGATTTAACAAGGGGGGAGTGCAGTGCCCCAGAGACCTGGTTGTTGCAGTACTGTTGCTCTGCCACTAAGGGGAGTGATGGTACGTCTGATGGCACTAAAGGAGTTCACCTGACCAGGTATCACAGACAACCACATTACACTTCACACTCCGGCCGCCAGGGGGAGCAAAAGGTCCTATCTATTAGGCCACTCCTCACACATGGGTAAAACTGGGGGTTGGATAGGAAGTTAGTCAGAAAGTAGCTGGGGAGAGTTCGAGAGAGGACCTGTCAGGGGTGGGATCCTGACAGCGGCCTAGCACAGACAGATCGTTACGGAGCCGTGCCTGTGCCTTATAGCGGCAGACTCCTAAGAAAGGACACGAAGCGAAGCATATTGTGGAGAAGTGAGAAACGGGATCACAGTACAAAGGAGAGAGAACCAGAAGGAGTCGTGCCTCAAGATCAGCAACATCCTTCTGAGGCACGTAGCCGGCGGCCGGAACGCCGAGGAAGTAAGAGACTCTACGCATTACTTTGAACTACGGCCGGGCAGTTAATATTAGGTTGGCTGTCTCACCTTTACACCTAACGAAGACAACGGAGGCAATTGTGGGAGAGGGGCGTCTCTAGGGTCCCTATAAAATAACTCCAGGCCTACCCCATCATACGGGTGCGTCCTATCCATATCATCTGGGGGACGGAGAGAAAGAACAGAAACATACACAACAGTTGTGAGGACTATCCCATGGTGCTCAGCAGGGAAGTACTACAACACTCAGGCGCTAGTAGGTAGGCAACTGATTTCCACCTGCAAAGGGAACTCTGGATGTGCCTTCGGATCGGCCGGTCTCAGCCAGCCCTGTTAGCAGTGCTCTGAATTGTGGATGCCGAAGTCTACAGTAAAGAGGTAAAGAGACTGCAACCTTGTGTCCTTGTCATTTACTGCGACCTACATCTGCACCTACATCTTTAATTGGGTGCCCCTTAGCAGGGCCACAGACCGGGTCAGGTCACCGTGACATCCCCAGCACCGAGAGATAGACCCGGTACCGAGTACCCCGCTGCCCTGCGTCTGGAGGACGCTCCATAATGAAGTTGAAATTTTTCTATAAGCCTGCAGGAAAGGTATCAAAAGTAATTATAACTTTCTCTGGATCTGGAAGATTAGAGCCAATCAACAAATTTAAGCATCATATTTGTTTTCAGCACCACAAAATTCCTTAAGTTCAACTGTTTTCGTCTCTGAAATAATTTGGCTGCAGAACAGTGTATTTGGATCTCGCACACCTATACACGTCTATGACAGAGATTGAGCCGAGTGTCATTAACATAATTGGTTTGATTATCTTGCATGAGCAAATTGATAACAGTGTAAGCATACCTTGATCGCCATACACTGGTAACTCTTCCTTCATGTAACATAAGCTCTGGAGGCAGATTTTCATGCAGATCAGTGTCCTCCCAATAGCTTAGAAACGTCATTTACATGAAAGAAAAACATAGATTTCTGTGGAATAAAATTGCAGATACCACGTTATCAATTTATTCAGTTTCCTATGGCCTACGTATATAACAATATAGACGACTTAGGAGGGTTGATCCTATATAGATTCCCTTTAATAAATACACCATACTGAATGTTCATACTAATCTCCAATGCGAGATTCGTTTGTGCAAAAATGTGCAACTTTTGGTCATTACACTCTGCACTTACCACTTTTCAAAACTGTTACAGGTGCTTCTCACTAAAATAGAATATCAAAAAGTTAATTTATTTCAGTTACTCTATACATAAAGTGAAACTCATATATTATATAGTGTCATTACAAACAGAGTGATCTATTTCAAGTTTTTATTTCTGTTAATGTTGATGATTATGGCTTACAGCCAATGAAAACCCCAAAGTCATTATCTCAGTAAATTAAAATACTTTATAACACCAGCTTGACAAAATGATTTTAAAATCTGAAATGTTGGCCTACTGAAATGTATGTTCAGTAAATGCACTCAATACTTGGCTGGGGCTCCTTTTGCATCAATTACTGCAACAATTCGGTGTGGCATGGAGACGATCAGCCTGTGGCACTGCTGAGGTGTTATGGAAGTCCAGGTTGCTTTGATAGCAGCCTTTAGCTAGTCTGCATTGTTGGGTCTGATGTCTCTCATCTTCCTCTTGACAATGCCCCAAATCTATAGGGTTGAGGTCAGGCGAGTTTTCTGACCAATCAAGCACAGTGATACTGTTGTTTTTAAACCACTTTTGACAGATGCCATGTCCTGCTGGAGAATGAAATTTCCATCTCCAAAAAGCTTGTCGGTAGAGGGAAGCATGGAGTGCTCTAAAATTTCCTGGTAGACGGCTGTACTGACTTTGGTCTTGATAAAAGACAGTGGACTTACACCAGCAGATGACATGGCTCCCGAAACAATCATTGACTGTGGAAACTCACATTAGACCTCAAGCCGCTTGGATAGTGTGCCTCTCCACTCTTCCTTCAGACTCTGGGACCTTGATTTCCATATGAAAAGCAAAATTTAATTTAATCTGAAAGCAACACCGTGGACCACTGAGCAACAGTCCAGTTCTTTTACTACTTGGCCCAGGTAAGGCGCTTCAGGTGTTGTCTATTCCTCATGAGTGGCTTGACACAAGGAATGTGACACTTGCAGCCTATGTCCTGGATATGTATGAGTGTCGTGGCTCTTAACAACCCTTTCAAGGCTGCGATTATTCTGGTTGCTTGTGCACCTTTTTCTACGACACTTTTTCCTTCCACTCGACTTTCCATTATTACTCGTATGCTTGGATATACCACTATGTGAACAGCCAGCTTCTTTAGCAATGACCTTTTGTGGCTTAAACTCCTTGTGGAGTGTGTCAATAACTGCCTTCTGGACATCTGTCAAGTCAGCAGTCTTTCCCATGATTGTGGAGCCTACTAAAAAAGACTAAGGGACCTTTTTAAACGCTTATGAAGCCTTTGCAGGTGTTTTTTGTTAATTATTCTAATTTACTGATATAATGACTTTTGGATTTTCATTGGCTGTAAGTAGTGATGGGCGAGCACTAAAATGCTCAGGTTCTCATTGCTCTGGTAGAGCAAATTGTAATGCTTGTGTGCTGGACCCAAGCAACAAGCTCAATTTAAGTCTATGAAAAACTAGAGCATTTTTCCGCCCCCCCCCCCCCCCCCCCGACGGTCTGCAGAGGGCCAAGAAATTGCGGAAATCGATAGGAGCAGTGTTCGAATGAGGACAACATGTGGAAGACCGCTGGAAGCATTTCTGACTCCAAGGTCACTGCAGTGACCAATGTTGTCAGAGTCTTACGCCACTTTTACAGACTCACAATAAAACATACAAAAACTAAACCAAACTAGATTTTCCTGAGAAATATGTTAAGGAACAACCTTTCCAGGGTAATGACTTGTATAAGGCAAAATGAATAACCAAAAACAAAAATGCCTTGGGCTATGTTCACACGTAGCGTTTTTGATGCATTTTTTTACTTTTGCATTGCTTTTAACCAAGACAAATGCATTCACCGGGAAATGTCATTTTAACATTTTACATCCTTATCTGGCTGTGTGGTGTTTGACACATCATCAGACACATCCTGTTTCATTCATGAAGGAGGGACTCTGAAAGTCACAAAGCCTATTTTTATAGGGCCATCAGGCAGCATTTATTACTCTTAAAGGGCCAGCAGTCGGCCTTCACTATTCTTAGAGAGCCATCATCCGGCTATGCTTTGTTGTTCCCATTATTAAACAGTGGGTCTCTTTTACTCTTATTGCTAATGCCGTGAGTGGCAGGGCTGCCCAAAATTTGGACGCACCCCAAAACCCCTTTTAAGAGATGAACAGAAGGGCCTCCTGAAAACAATGTTCCCATTATTAGAAAGTGGTTCTCCCATACTGTTTGCCTATGCAGTGAATGCAAGGCCTGCACAAAATTTAGATGCACCTCAATACTCCTTTGAAGAGACATACAGGAGGGCCTCCTGAAAACAATGTTCCCAATATTAGGAAGTGGTTCTCCCATACTGTTTTCCTATGCAGTGAATGCATGGACTGCCAAAAATTTGGATGCACCATAATACCCATTTGAAGAGACGTACTGTAGGGCCTCCTGAAAACCATGTTCCCATTTTTGGAAGTGCATTGAACAGGAAGGTGGATTGCTGCTGAGGGGAAAAAGAAAAAAAATATATCTTTTTAAATCTTCAGCTTAGCGAGTGTGAGCGAGTTGAGTGTGACCTGAGCGTAAGTGCGAACAGCGGTAAGGGTGTGACTTGTGATTCAGTGAAAAGGTATTTGGAAAACCTTTAGCAAATACCTATGTGAATTGGTGTGAGTTGCTGAATTGGGAATAGCTATATTCACAAGGGGTTAATTTAGGGGGGCTCATAATTAAGAGTTTATAAGAGCCAGCTGGTTGGGGCTCAAGTCCTTTTGGAAGTGCATTGAACAGCAAGGTGGATTGTTGCTGAGGGGAAAAAGAAAAAAAAATATCTTTAAATCTTCAGCTTAGCGAGTGTGAACGAGCTGAGTGTGACCTGAGCGTAAGGGTACTGTCTCACAGTGGCACTTTTGTCGCTACGACGGCACGATCTGTGATGTTCCAGCGTCGCTTGATTATCGCTCCAGCGTCGTAGACTGCGGTCACACTTTGCAATGCACGGCGCTGGAGCGATAATTTCATGACGCATTTGCGATGTAGAAGCCGTTGGTTTCTGTGCGCACATCGTATACAATATCGTGCACACCTTTGTCACACGATGCAATCATGCCGCCACAGCGGGACACTTGACGACGAAAGAAAGTTTCAAACGATCTGCTGCGATGTACGATTCTCAGCGGGGTCCCTGATCGCAGTAGCGTGTCAGACACAGCGATATCGTATGGATATCGCTGGAACGTCACGGATCGTGCCGTCGTAGCGACCAAAGTGCCACTGTGAGACAGTACCCTTAGTGTGAACGGCGGTAAGTGTGACTTGTGATTCAGTGACTTGGGATTCAGGGAGTTTCCAAAGGAGGAATTACTGGATTGCTGCCTATATTTTATTAATACTTTGCATTTATTTTTTATTTAACTTTTCTTTCTGGTGCAATCCCCATTAGGAAATGTGCTCCACTAATGTTAATGCCATCCAGTGTACATCTTGCCACATATATGAAATCCTTGATCAGGCGGTCGAGGGTGCATACTGCTGTCCGAGATGTGAGCACGTTGTGCATTTGGAAGCCCAGATTCTGGATCTAAATAAGCAGCTGGCAACACTGAGATCCATTGACAATATGGAAAGGAGTCTTCTGCTCACTGAGCAGACGCTCAATGGGATAGATGAAGGGGGGAAGGTAGGATGGAGCTGCAGGACAGTGGAGTAGCAAGCTGGGTGACAGTTAGAAGGCCGTGTAGAGGGAAAAGTGCCAGGGAGGCTAGTCCTGATCTGGCACACCCCAATAAGTTTGCTAAGTTGGCAGATGAGGGGGGGTGCCAGCACAGGGGTAGCACTGCTGCAGCCAGGCATGTCCTCTGAAAGCCGGAGGAGTGACTGCTACAGTAAGGAGGGAAATAGGAGAGCAGTACAGGCCAGACAGGTGCTGGTAGTGGGGGACTCAATTATTAGGGGAACAGATAGGGCAATCTGTCACAAAGACAGGGATCGCCGAACGGTGTGCTGCCTACCTGGCGCTCGAGTCCGACACATCGCTGATCGGGTGGACAGATTACTGGGAGGGTCTGGTGAGGACCCAGCGGTCATGGTGCACATTGGCACAAATGACAAAGTTAGAGGTAGGTGGAAGGTCCTTAAAAACAATTTCAAGGAATTAGGCTGCAAGCTGAAAGCAAGGACCTCCAACGTGGTATTTTCTGAAATACTGCCTGTACCACGTGCCACGCCAGAGAGGCAACCAGAGATTAGGAAGGTTAATAAGTGGCTCAAGAATTGGTGTAGGAAGGAGGGGTTTGGGTTCCTGCAGAACTGGGCCGACTTCTCAGTTGGCTACAGGTTCTACGCTAAGGATGGGCTGCACCTCAATGGGGAAGGTGCAGCTGTGCTGGGGGAGAAAATGGCTAGAAGGTTGGAGGAGTGTTTAAACTAGGGATTGGGGAGAGGGTATTCATTTTATAGGAGGGGAAGATAGTGCAGATAGAGACCTGGGTACAATTAAGGAAGTTGTGGGTGGTGGTGGCATTGGGGGTGGGGTTAGAACAATTAATAATTTATGAAAGAATAGTGGTACAGAGAGATACATAAAGTGCATGTATACTAATGCCAGAAGCCTTGCCAACAAAATGGACGAATTAGAATTATTGTTGTTGGAGCATAATTATGACATGGTGGGGGTATCTGAAACATGGCTGGATGAGAGCCATGACTGGGCTGTTAACTTGCAGGGCTATAGTCTGTTCAGAAATGACCGAACGGATAAGCGACGGGGAGGTGTGTGTCTGTATGTAAAATCATCATTAAAACCCATCCTGTGTGATAATATAGGTGAATCCAATGAAAAAGTAGAGTTAGGGGTTAGTTATAAGTCTCCAAAAATAATGGAAGCAACAGAGAATATCCTCGTAAAGCAAATAGATGAAGCTGCGACTCAAGGAGAAGTCATTATTATGGGGGACTTCAACTACCCTGAAATAGATTGGGGAACAGAAACCTGCAGATCCAGCAAAGGTAATTGGTTTTTGACAACGAGAGACATTTACCTTTCACAATTCACAACTGGTTCAGGACCCAACAAGAAGGGGGGCACTGCTAGACCTAATATTAGCCAACAGGCCAGACCGCATAGCAAATGTAAGGGTTTGGGGTCACTTGGGGAAAAGTGATCACAAAATAATAAGTTTTCATGTATCCTTTAATAAGATGTGTAGTAGAGGGGTGACAAGGACACTAAACTTCAGGAGGGCATATTTCCAACGGATGAGAGAGAATCTTGGTGCAATTAACTGGGACAATATCCTGAGACATAAAAATACACAAAAAAAATGGGAGACGTTTATTAGCATCCTGGATAAGACCTGTGCACAGTATATACCGTATGGGTATAAACATACTAGAAACAGGAGGAAACTAATATGGCTAAATAGAGCTGTAAGGGGTGCAATAAGTGACGAAAATAAAGCATTTAAAGAATTAAAGGAAGTAGGTAGTGATGAGGCATTAAATAAATATAGAAAATTAAATAAATTCTGTAAAAAGCAAATCAAGGCAGCAAAAATTGAGACAGAGAGACTCATTGCCAGAGAGAGTAAAAATAATCCCCAAATATTCTTTAACTACATAAATAGTAAGAAACTAAAAAATTATAGTGTTGGCCCCCTTAAAATAGTCTGGGTGAAATGGTGGATGAGGATGAGGAAAAGGCCAATCTGCTAAATGACTTTTTTTCATCAGTGTTTGCACAAGAAAATCCCATGGTAGACAGTATGATCAGTGATAACAAAAATTCCCCATTAAATGTCACCTGCTTAACCCAGCAGGAAGTACGGCGGCATCTAAAAATCACTAATATTGACAAATCTCTGGGCCTGGATGGGATATACCCCCTGAGTACTGCAGGAATTAAGTACAGTCATTGACAGACCATTATTTTTAATCTTTAATGACTCCATAAAAACAGGGTCTGTACCACAGGACTGGCGTGTAGCAAATGTGGTGCCAATATTCAAAAAGGGGAAAAAAACTGAACTCGGAAATTATAGGCCAGTAAGCTTAACCTCTACTGTGGGTAAAATCCTGGAGGGTATTCTAAGGGATGCTATGCTGGAGTATCTGAAGAGGAATAACCTCATGACCCCGTATCAGCACGGGTTTACTAGGGACCGTTCATGTCAGACTAATCTGATCTATTTCTATGAAGAAGTAAGATCCGGACTGGACCAAAGGAACCCAGTGGATGTAGTGTATATGGACTTTTCACAAGCTTTTCATACGGTGCCACACAAAAGGTTGACACATAAAATGAGAATAATGGGGATAGGGGAAAATATGTGTAAGTGGGTTAAGAGCTGGCTCAGGGATATGAAACAAAGGCTGGTTATTAATGGAGCACACTCGGACTTGGTCGCGGTTAGCAGTGGGGTACCACAGGGGTCAGTATTGGGCCCTCTTCTTTTTAACATTTTTATCAATGACCTTGTAGGGGTCATACAGAGCAGAATTTCAATATTTGCAGATGACACTAAACTCTGCAGGGTAATCAATACAGAGGAGGACAAGTTTATATTACAGGATGATTTATGTAAACTAGAAGCTTGGGCTGATAAATGGCAAATGAGTTTGGATGGGGATAAATGTAAGGTCATGCACTTGGGTGGAAGTAATAAGATGTATAAATATGTGCCTAATTCTAAAACTGTGGGCAAAACCGTCATTGAAAAAGACCTGGGTGTATGGGTGGATGACAAACTCACATTTAGTGGCCAGTGTCAGGCAGCTGATACAAAGGCAAATAAAATAATGGGATGCATTAGAAGAGGCATAGATGCTCATGAGGAGAACATAATTTTACCTCTATACAAGTCACTAGTTCAACCACACTTAGAATACTGTGTACAGTTCTGGTCTCTGTTGTATAAGAAAGACATAGCTGAACTAAAGTGGGTGCAGAGAAGAGCGACCAAGGTTATTAGAGGACTGGGGGGTCTGCAATACCAAGATAGGTTATTAGACTTGTGGCTATTTAGTTTGGAAAAATGAAGGCTAAGGGGTGATCTTATTTTAATGTATAAATATATGAGAGGACAGTACAAAGACCTTCATAATGATCTTTTAAATCATAGACTTGAGACTGTGACAAGGGGGCATCCTCTACGTCTGGAGGAAAGAAGGTTTAAGCATAATAACAGATGCAGATTCTTTACTGTAAGAGCAGTGAGACTATGGAACTCTCTGCCGCATGATGTTGTAGTGAGTGATTCATTACTAAAATTTAAGAGGGGACTGGATACCTTTCTTGAAAAGTATAATGTTACAGGTTATATATACTAGATTCCTTGACAAGGTGTTGATCCAGGGAACTAGTCTGATTGCTGTATGTGGAGTGGGGAAGGAATTTTTTCCCCAATGTGGAGCTTACTCTTTGCCACATGGTTTTTTTTTTGCCTTTCTCTGGATCAACATGTTAGGGCATGTTAGGTTAGGCTATGGGTTGAACTAGATGGACTTAAAGTCTTCCTTCAACCTTAATAACTATGTTGCTATGTATTATTAGGAAGTGGTTCTCCCATACTATTTTCCTATGCAGTGAATGCAAGGACTGCCAAAAATTTGGATGCACCATAATACCCCTTTGGAGAGACGTACAGGAGGGCCTCCTGAAAACAATGTTACCATTATTAGGAACTGGGTCTCCCATAGTGTTTGCCTATGCAGTGAATGCAAGGGCTGCCAAAAATTTGGAGGCACTCCAATGTCCCTTTGAAGAGATGCAGAGGAGGGCCTTATGAAAAAATGTTCCCATTATTAGGAATTGGGTCTCCCATAGTGTTTGCCTATGCAGTGAATGGAAGGGCTGCCAAAAATTTGGAGGCACTCCATTGCCCTTTTGAAGAGACATAGAGGAGGTCCTTATGAAAATATGTTGCCATTATTAGGAAGTGAGTCTCCCATAGTGTCTCCCTATGCAGTGAATGCAAGGGCTGCCAAAAATTCTGGAGGCACGCCAATACCCCTTAGAAGAGATGTGGAGGAGGGCCTCATAGAAAAATATTCCCATTAGAAAGGAGCAAGTCTCCTATACTTATATATATATATTATATATAAAACCAGGGATTCAAGCTTGAGGAGGATAATTTGCATATTCCAGGTGCCTTCTGGGAAAAGCGAAGAGTCTCCCTCAGCAAGAAGATCGTTGGGTACAGCCGGGACCAGCTGCTTGGAAAGCATCACCAAACCAGGGATTCAAGCTTGAGGAGGATAATTTGCATATTCCAGGTGCCTTCTGGGAAAAGCGAAGAGTCTCTCTCAGCAAGAAGATCATTGGGTACAGCCGGGACCAGCTGCTTGGAAAGCATCACCAAACTGCGCGCCTTAAGGCGCGCGAATTTTTGCCTGTAGGACATTATTGCAAGAAAGCTTGGCTGAGTAGATTACACAAGAAGGAAAGCACACAGCAAGTCAGCAGGATCTGGGAGCAACATGGCAGATGTGACAACCTACATGGTGAGCTGCAGCATGTGCTACATGTTCGCAGATCGACCAGAAGAAGAATCCAATTTCACCTGTCAGAAGTGTAGACTAGTGGCCCTTTTAGAAGAAAAGGTGCGGGGTCTGGAAGAAAGAATATCAACTTTGAAACTCATCAAAGAGAATGAAGACTTCCTAGACAGAACAGAAGCATCTCTACTGGTCACAGAAGGTGAAAAAAGTGTCAGAGAACCTCCAAAAGCAGATGAGTGGAAGCATGTGACCAAAAGAAGCAAGAAGACCATGGAGAAATCACCAACCACACAACTGAAGAACCGATATCAAATCTTTGTAGAGGTTGAAGATGGCACAACTAAGGATGAAGCACTACCAGCAAGCAAAAAAGAAAAGGGTACGCAGCAACAAGTGACAGCAAAAAGTACAGCCAAGAAGCAACGAAGAGTGGTGGTGGTGGGAGACTCACTACTGAGAGGCACAGAAGCAGCCATCTGCAGACCGGACATAACCGCAAGAGAAGTATGCTGCCTTCCAGGTGCGAGGATCAAGGATGTGACTGATAGGATACCAAAGCTCTTCAGCTCCAAGGACGTCCACCCATTTCTTCTGATACATGTTGGCACCAATGACCCCGCAAGGAAGGACCTACCGACAATCTGCAAGGACTTTGAAGAGTTGGGGAAGAAAGTAAAGGAACTGGATGCACAGGTAGTTTTTTCTTCTATCCTTCCAGTAGACGGGCATGGCACCAGGAGATGGAACAGGATCCTTGATGCGAACAACTGGCTAAGACGATGGTGCAGACAACAAGGATTCGGATTCCTGGACCAAAAGTGTGAATTACTTGTACGATGGACTCCTCGCCAGAGATGGACTACACCTCAACAAACCTGGGAAACACACATTCGCCAGAAGACTCGCTACACTCATCAGGAGGGCGTTAAACTAGAAGAAGAGGGGACGGGAAGAAAAACATTAGACTCGAACAAAGAAGACCCAGGAAAACATACTCAGAAGGGAGGTAAGAACATTTCTAAAACAATCCACAGCGAGGAGATTGGAACAAAACAAAATCCTCTAAACTGCATGCTCGCAAATGCCAGAAGCCTGACAAACAAGATGGAAGAACTAGAATCAGAAATATCTACAGGTAACTTTGACATAGTGGGAATAACCGAGACATGGTTAGATGAAAGCTATGACTGGGCAGTTAACTTACAGGGTTACAGTCTGTTTAGAAAGGATCGTAAAAATCGGAGAGGAGGAGGGGTTTGTCTCTATGTAAAGTCTTGTCTAAAGTCCACTTTAAGGGAGGATATTAGCGAAGGTAATGAGGATGTCGAGTCCATATGGGTCGAAATTCATGGAGGGAAAAATGGTAACAAAATTCTCATTGGGGTCTGTTACAAACCCCCAAATATAACAGAAATCATGGAAAGTCTACTTCTAAAGCAGATAGATGAAGCTGCAACCCATAATGAGGTCCTGGTTATGGGGGACTTTAACTACCCGGATATTAACTGGGAAACAGAAACCTGTGAAACCCATAAAGGCAACAGGTTTCTGCTAATAACCAAGAAAAATTATCTTTCACAATTTGTGCAGAATCCAACCAGAGGAGCAGCACTTTTAGACCTAATACTATCTAATAGACCTGACAGAATAACAAATCTGCAGGTGGTCGGGCATCTAGGAAATAGCGACCACAATATTGTACAGTTTCACCTGTCTTTCACTAGGGGGACTTGTCAGGGAGTCACAAAAACACTGAACTTTAGGAAGGCAAAGTTTGACCAGCTTAGAGATGCCCTTAATCTGGTAGACTGGGACAATATCCTCAGAAATAAGAATACAGATAATAAATGGAAAATGTTTAAGAACATCCTAAATAGGCACTGTAAGCGGTTTATACCTTGTGGGAATAAAAGGACTAGAAATAGGAAAAACCCAATGTGGCTAAACAAAGAAGTAAGACAGGCAATTAACAGTAAAAAGAAAGCATTTGCACTACTAAAGCAGGATGGCACCATTGAAGCTCTAAAAAACTATAGGGAGAAAAATACTTTATCTAAAAAACTAAAGCTGCCAAAAAGGAAACAGAGAAGCACATTGCTAAGGAGAGTAAAACTAATCCCAAACTGTTCTTCAACTATATCAATAGTAAAAGAATAAAAACTGAAAATGTAGGCCCCTTAAAAAATAGTGAGGAAAGAATGGTTGTAGATGATGAGGAAAAGGCTAACATATTAAACACCTTCTTCTCCACGGTATTCACGGTGGAAAATGAAATGCTAGGTGAAATCCCAAGAAACAATGAAAACCTTATATTAAGGGTCACCAATCTAACCCAAGAAGAGGTGCGAAACCGGCTAAATAAGATTAAAATAGATAAATCTCCGGGTCCGGATGGCATACACCCACGAGTACTAAGAGAACTAAGTAATGTAATAGATAAACCATTATTTCTTATTTTTAGGGACTCTATAGCGACGGGGTCTGTTCCGCAGGACTGGCGCATAGCAAATGTGGTGCCAATATTCAAAAAGGGCTCTAAAAGTGAACCTGGAAATTATAGGCCAGTAAGTCTAACCTCTACTGTTGGTAAAATATTTGAAGGGTTTCTGAAGGATGTTATTCTGGATTATCTCAATGAGAATAACTGTTTAACTCCATATCAGCATGGGTTTATGAGAAATCGCTCATGTCAAACCAATCTAATCAGTTTTTATGAAGAGGTAAGCTATAGGCTAGACCACGGTGAGTCATTGGACGTGGTATATCTCGATTTTTCCAAAGCGTTTGATACCGTGCCGCACAAGAGGTTGGTACACAAAATGAGAATGCTTGGTCTGGGGGAAAATGTGTGTAAATGGGTTAGTAACTGGCTCAGTGATAGAAAGCAGAGGGTGGTTATAAATGGTATAGTCTCTAACTGGGTCGCTGTGACCAGTGGGGTACTGCATGGGTCGGTATTGGGACCTGTTCTCTTCAACATATTCATTAATGATCTGGTAGAAGGTTTACACAGTAAAATATTGATATTTGCAGATGATACAAAACTATGTAAAGCAGTTAATACAAGAGAAGATAGTATTCTGCTACAGATGGATCTGGATAAGTTGGAAACTTGGGCTGAAAGGTGGCAGATGAGGTTTAACAATGATAAATGTAAGGTTATACACATGGGAAGAAGGAATCAATATCACCATTACACACTGAACGGGAAACCACTGGGTAAATCTGACAGGGAGAAGGACTTGGGGATCCTAGTTAATGATAAACTTACCTGGAGCAGCCAGTGCCAGGCAGCAGCTGCCAAGGCAAACAGGATCATGGGGTGCATTAAAAGAGGTCTGGATACACATGATGAGAGCATTATACTGCCTCTGTACAAATCCCTAGTTAGACCGCACATGGAGTACTGTGTCCAGTTTTGGGCACCGGTGCTCAGGAAGGATATAATGGAACTAGAGAGAGTACAAAGGAGGGCGACAAAGTTAATAAAGGGGATGGGAGAACTACAATACCCAGATAGATTAGCGAAATTAGGATTATTTAGTCTAGAAAAAAGACGACTGAGGGGCGATCTAATAACCATGTATAAGTATATAAGGGGACAATACAAATATCTCGCTGAGGATCTGTTTATACCAAGGAAGGTGACGGGCACAAGGGGGCATTCTTTGCGTCTGGAGGAGAGAAGGTTTTTCCACCAACATAGAAGAGGATTCTTTACTGTTAGAGCAGTGAGAATCTGGAATTGCTTGCCTGAGGAGGTGGTGATGGCGAACTCAGTCGAGGGGTTCAAGAGAGGCCTGGATGTCTTCCTGGAGCAGAACAATATTGTATCATACAATTATTAGGTTCTGTAGAAGGATGTAGATCTGGGGATTTAGTATGATGGAATATAGGAATATAGGCTGAACTGGATGGACAAATGTCTTTTTTCGGCCTTACTAACTATGTTACTATGTTACTATGTTACTTGTAATGCCCATGCACTAAGTGTATGGGCTGACAAACATACTGTATAACCATTAATTTTTACGGGCATCATAAACACCCTTTTAAAAAAATTATGAGGGTGTGGCATCGAGGACCACGATCACCCTGGTGATATTAGTGTTGAGCATTCCGATACTGCAAATATCGGGTATCAGCCGATATTCGCTGTATCGGAATTCCAATACCGAGTTCCGATATTTTTGTGATATCGGAAATCGGAATCGGAAGTTTCTATAAGTTCCCAGGCATGTGCGGTGCGTATGGTTCCCAGGGTCTGGAGGAGAGGAGACTCTCCTTCAGGCCCTGGGATCCATATTCATGTAAAAAATAAAGAATAAAAATAAAAAATATGGATATACTCACCCTCGGACGGGCCCTGGCTCTCACCGGTGCAAGCTTCTGCCTCCGTTCCTAAGAATGCAGTGAGTGTAGGACCTGCGATGACGTCGCGGCTTGTGATTGGTCGCGTGAGCGGTCACATGAGCGGTCACATGAGCGGTCACGCGACCAATCACAAGCCGCGACGTCATCGAAGGTCCTTCACTCTGCATTCTTAGGAACAGAGGCAGACGCTTGCAGCGGTGACAGCCAGGGGCCGTCGGAGGGGTGAGTATATCCATATTTTTTTTTTTATTCTTTATTTTTTACATGAATATGGATCCCAGGGCCTGAAGGAGAGTTTCCTCTCCTTCAGACCCTGGGAACCATCCAGGATCACTTCCGATATTTGTGTCCCATTGACTTGTATTGGTATCGGGTATCGGTATCGGCGATATCCGATATTTTTGGGATATCGGCCGATCCAATCCGATACCGATACTTTCAAATATCGGAAGGTATCGCTCAACACTAGTGGTGGTGGATAAGGATGAGGAGATGGCGGATGCGCTTATCAGTTACAATTCCACCAAAAGCACTAAAAACCGGCTCTGACAAAATGCTAGCAGCAGGGCAGGCCAGGACCTCAAAGGCATAGAGAGCCAGTTCATGCCTTGTGTCCAGCTTGGATACCCAATAATTATAAGGCACAGAGGAATCACGGAGGACGCTGGTACGGTCAGCAAGGTACTCCTTCAGCATCTTCTCACACTTTGCACTCCTTGTGAGAGTACATCAGGGCCTATGTGATGGGAGGGTCTGAGAAAACTCTCCCAGAACTTTGCCAGTGTTCCACTGCCTCTGCTGGATTGGAGTTGTGTCTCTCTCGCATGAACTCCTTGGCTGTTCAACTAACTGTGACCTCTGCCGCCAGCATTTTCAGATGGGAATTTTTTTAATAATTCCGCCACAAGGGCCCTCTGGTACTGCCCCATTTTAGTAGACCTGTCTGCCTCAGGAATAAGAGATAGAAAGTTCTCCTTGTAGCATGGGCCTAGAAGTGTCACCAACCAGTAATGACTGTCACCTAAAATTTAGAGAATGCAAGGTTAACAGGAAAGGCAGCATAACATAAACTCAGCCATGCGTGCCAGACTGCTAACAGGCAAGACTTCTGTGTCCTCACCAAGAGAACGACTGACCATGCTCTGCTCCTCCTCCTCCTTGTCCTCAGGCCATCCACGCTGATCTGATGGTATGGTAGTACCATCTATAGCGCATGAAACTAGCTCCTGTTCTTCCTCCTCCTCATTGTCACCCAAGCCATGTTGGGATGAGATGACGCTGAGGCTGGGCTGTGTGTAGTCACCCTGCATGGTTCCTTTCTCCATCTCATCATGCTACACCTGCAATGCATCCTCTTTGATTGTGAACAGAGACAGTTTCAGAACACAGAGAAGCAGGATGGTGATGCTAATTATCTCTTAATCGCTGCTCACCATCTTGGTGGAGTGCTCAAAGTTTTGGAGGATGGTATATATGTTTGAAATACATATCCATTCCTGAGGTCTTATGTGTGGAGTCTGAACTGAATACCGACGGTCTTGTTGATGCTTGTAGTCAACAACTGCCCTCTTCCACTCACAAATCCTTTCAAACATCTGCAATGTATAGTTCCAATGCGTAGGGACATCCCACACCAGTTGGTGAGCCAGAAGCTGCAAACGCTGCTGAAGCATGGCAAGGACGGCGGAAGCTGTAGCTGACTTTCTAAAATGGGCACACAGGCGGCATACTTTGAGAAGCAGATTCAGCAGCTCCAGGTAGGTTTTGAGAAAATGCTGAACCACGAGGTTAAGCATATGGGCCAGGCATGGTATGTGTGAGCTCAAAATCCGCCACCAGGTTCCAACCATTGCCACACACGACCATGCCTGACTGTAGGTTCAGTGGTGTTAGCCACAGATCTGCCTGCTCTTTCAGAGCTGTCCACAACTCATTATATAGTTTGTCACCTAAGCATATTAGCTTCAGCACAGCCTGTTGCCGCTTGGCTGAGGCAGTGCTGCAGTGTTTCCAGCTTGTGACTGATGTGGTCATTTCAGAGATGGAGGCTGAAGAGGTTGAGCAGGAGAATGAGGTGTGGGAGTTGTAGAATGTGGGGGAAACCCTGAATAACCTAGGGCCCGCAATCCTTGGTATCGGGAGGATGTGTTCCATTTCAAGGTCTGACTGGGAAGGCTTCAACTGTGTTAACCCAGTGTGCCATCAGCGAGATGTACCGTTCCTGCCCACAAGCACTTGTCCATGGTTAGGTGGATTTTCCCAGTAACTGCATTGTTGAGGGCACGGCTAATGTTGTTGCACACTTGTTTGTGTAATGCGGGGATGGCACACAGAGAGAAATAGTGGTGGCTGATGCCAGAGTACCAAGCGACGTCTGCCGCCATCAGATTGCGGAAAGCTTCAGTTTCAATGAGCCTAAAAGGCAACATTTCGAGGGCAAGCAGTCGTGAAATGGGGGAATTTAGTAGTGTGGCTTGTGGGGCGTTGGTTGGTTGCATATTTGCGCTTGCGTTCCAAGGACTGGGGTATGGACAACTGAACACTGCGCTGGGGCAAGGACATGGACGTGCTTGATTATGTTGCTAGTTGAATGTGTGCAACAACAGATGCAGGGCAAGAGGCATCTTCGTATGCACTATGGACAGGAGATTGGCTTGCACGCACAACAGCGGAAGAAGCAGTGGTGTCACCCGCATACACTGTTCCTGGACCCTGGTGTTAAGCCCCCAAAGTCAGGTGCTTTGCTGCCATGTGTCTAATCATGCTGGTGGTGGTCAGGCTTGTAGTATTGCTACCCCTGCTGATGCTAGCCTGGCAGGTGGTGAAAATGGCCTTTTTGGGGTTATCGGCAGAGTCTTTAAAAGACAACCAGACTCAGAAGACCTAACAGTTGGACTGGCAACTTCTGTCATGTTGGTGTTATGGAGAACAGTTGCCTGCCTTCTGTCAGTGGCCAACACATTGCTTCTTCCTGCCTGTTGGGGTGCTACACCTCCCTCCCCTTGTGTGCTGAGGTCCTCGCTCTGCAGGTCCTCCTGCCTGGTTGGGTCAGTTACTATGTCATCCATAAGCTCATCTTCCACTTCCGCACCCTGGTCCTCCTCCTGACTTTCTGGCAATTGTGTCTCATCATCTGCCACTTCTTGTGACTTTCCCACCGTCGCCTTTGTGTGACTGTGGCTGCTCAAATATTTGGTCATCACTACATGCCATCTCCTCTTGTCCCGCTTCAAGTGGACCAGGCGAGAGGCCCAAATCTATAAATGGAAAAGTGAACAGCTCTTTGGAGTGTCCACATGTGGGATCAGTTATCTCCGGGCACTCAGCATGGTGGGAGAAAGGAGGATGAGGGTGAGGAATATGGGGTCAAAACTCGTGGCTACTGAGATATGACCATGTGGAAGACAGGGTGGTGGTGGTGGTGGCAAAGTGACTGGAAGCATTATCCACTATCCAACCAGCAACCTTTTAACACTGCTCTGGGTTCAATAGTGGTGTGCTGCTGTGGTCCCCTAGTAATTGAGCCTGGAAGGTCGGGTGAGAAGATGTGGGTGTTTGTTGTGGCAAAATTTCAGATTTCCCACAGCCTTGGCCTCGGCCTCTGCATGCACCACCACCATCACATCCAGTTCCCCGTCTCTTACAATGCACCTTGCCCATTTTAAATGGAGGAAAATATTTTCCACATTCACTACAAATGGCTGAATTTGGAGCAAATTTATATGTGATCCGTGTGACGGAAAGCTGCAGTTTAAAATATCTGACCTGTAGGTAACTATGTTTTTCAGCAAACTGGTGTCAATAACTTGGGTAAGACACTGAAAAAAAAAATTGACTATTGACCTGAAATGGTACAATTAAGAGCACACTGATATGTGATCCGTGTGATGGACAAACCGCAGTTTAAAATATCTGGCCTGTAGGTAACTATGTTTTTTTCAGCAAACTGGTGTCAATAATTTGGGTAAGATACAGCAAAAAAAGTTTAAATGTAGGCCTATAATGGCACACTTTTGTGTGGACTGATATGTGATCCGTGAGATGGACAATCCCCAGTTTGAAATATCTGGCCTTTAGGTAACTATTTTTTTTTCAGCAAACTGGTGTCAATAACTTGGGTAAGACACTGCAAAAAAAATTAAATGTAGGCCTCAAATGGCAGAATTTCGAGGGCACTAATATGTGATCCGTGTGATGGACAAACCCCAGTTTAAAATATCTGACCTGTAGGTAACTTTTTTTTTCAGCAATCCGGTGTCAAAAACTTGGATAAGAAATTGCAAAAATAATTAAATGTAAGCTTGAAATGGCTCAATTTTGAGCGCACTGATATGTGATCCATGTGACGGACAAACCCCAGTATAAAATAGCTGGATTTTTAGCGCTGTAATATGGAAAGGATTTGGCTGTATTCTGCAGTGCCAACAAGCAAATGGAGCAGAAAAGCTGTGTTCTCTGGATTGCTTTTAAAGCAAATAATCAGGACTAAGATCCCCCAAAAAATTATTCCTGACCCCAGATACTTGAGTGTATGTCTATGCCTATAAATATCTGTAATAGGCAGCAGCAGACAGAACTGGACCAGATCGTCTTGTTATATGCTCTGAATTCTGCCACATACACTGCCTGCCTGCCTAGCACTGATATCTATGCAGCTTTATTAGTCCTCAGAAGGACTGTTAGTTGAGATGGATATGTGTATTATTTATGGTATACCCACACTAAGTACGGAGCAAACAAATCTCTCCCTAGCTCAGCAGTAACTCTCCCTACACTGTCTGATTCCATTGCGGTGCCAGGTCTGTTATAGACCTGATGAAGCTGTGCCAGCCAATCACTGTAATGCCACAACCAACATGGCTAAGGCATTACAGTGTGTGGCAGACAATCCCTGCATGTTCATTGGATCTCTAAAGAGCACCAATCATGCAGGGCAGGGACCTGTGTTCCCGCCGAGCAAACCCTGAAATACTCAACGAGCTCCAAGCATCTCGAGTAGTGAGGTGCTCAAGCGAGTACCGAGTAGTGGCGAGCATGCTCGCTCATCACTAGCTGTAAGCCATAATCATCAACATTAACAGAAATAAACACTTGAAATAGATCACTGTTTGTAATGTCTCTACATAATATATGAGTTTCACTTTTTTGTATTGAAGAAATGAAATAAATTCACTTTTTGATGATATTCTAATTTAGTGAGAAGCACCTGCAGCTATGTATAGATGCTGTATACCAGTTTTATATGTCGCTGCTGCAAATAAAGTTGTTATTGTCATTCCAGTTAGGGGGTAGTGTATAAAGTGTATAGTATGTGAGCAAAGCCTTAATACTGATAAAAACTTCACTGTTCAGTCAATTCCTTCTATTCCCTTTACCTGAAATTGTTCCTGAAGTGACTGAACTGCAATCTTTGCTAATGCTTTTGATATGTAATAAAAAGTATGTGACCTAATTATCTGTAAAAATGCAAACTAGCTGTTCTAAAAAATGTATTTGCAAATAGCTTTCCATGAAAGTTAAAAGTTATAATTACAAGTTTTATCAGGTAAAAATCATTACATGCTTATTAATATTTGCTACATTTCAAAAGACATTTCTACTTTGCAATTTAGTAGAATTGAAGACATAATCTAAAGTGCATCTGAAACCTTTTAAGGTGCAAAAAAAGAAATCATCAAACTGCCTTAATTTTTCTAACTGTAAAATGTCTGTTATCAGAATCTTTATGTAAATCAGGTTTTTGTCTTGAATTGTGGACAAGTCACCTGGTCAAATGTGGCCAGTTCTTGCTATTATTTTATTCCCACAGCTCTCTTGAAAAGTACATTTTTAATCCGCCATTAGTGATGGGCGAACCTGATTGCTAAAGTTTGGAGTCTGCACTGAACACCTAGTGTCCATGCACGGACTCACGGAAGTCCATGACACTGTTAGGCCGGCGTCACACTGGCGAGTTTTACGGACATAAGAGCGCAGAAACTACGTCCGTAAAACTCGCATTACATACGGCACAATTATTCTCAATGGGGCTGCTCCTATTAGCCGTATATTACGGTTCAGTATTATACGGCTTTCTACGGCCGTACAAAATCGCAGCATGCTGCGTTTGTCAGCGTATTGCGCTAATAATACGCCAATGAAAGTCTATGGGGGCGAGAAAAATACGGATTCCACACGGACCAGCAGTGTGACTTGCGAGAAATACGCAGCGGTGTTAGTGAAAAGTCGGTAATTCAATTGCCGGCTTTTTCCTTCTCCTTCATAAACCCGACATGATATGAGACATGGTTTACATACAGTAAACCATCTCATATCCCCATTTTTTTTGCATATTCCACACTACTAATGTTAATAGTGTGTATGTGCAAAATTTGGGCACTGTAGCTGCTAAAATAAAGGGTTAAATGGCGGAAAAAATTGGCGTGGGCTCCCGCGCAATTTTCTCCGCCAGAGTGGTAAAGCCAGTGACTGAGGGCAGATATTAATAGCCAGGAGAGGGTCCATGGTTATTGGCCCCCCCGTGGCTAAAAACATCTGCCCCCAGCCACCCCAGAAAAGGCACATCTGGAAGATGCGCCTATTCTGGCACTTGGCCACTCTCTTCCCACTCCCTGTAGCGGTGGGATATGGGGTAATGAAGGGTTAATGTCACCTTGCTATTGGAAGGTGACATTAAGCCAGATTAATAATGGAGAGGCGTCAATTATGACACCTATCCATTATTAATCCAATTGTAGGAAAGGGTTAAAAAAACACACACACACATGATTAAAAAGGATTTTAATGAAATAAACACAGCGGTTGTTGTAATAATTTATTGTTCTCGCAATCCATTTGCAAACCCTCGCTTGGCAAAATAATAAACGCACAATATACATACCTTCTGATGTCAGATCACGTCACACGATGTAATCCATCTGAAGGGGTTAACTAATATTACAGGCAGGAGCCCTGCTAAATGCAGCTGTGCTCTGTGCCTGTAATCCCCCGGCGAATGAATGAAATGTAGGTCAATGACCTACATTTCCTTCAGTCGCGGTGATGCGCCCCCTGGTGGATGTCCTCATATGACCTGGAGCGTGGGAAAAAGTTCCCAGGCTGCAGTTCATGAGAACATCCACCAGAGGGCGCCTCACCGCGACTCAATGTAAGTACAGATCACTGCTTTCCTTTCAGCACCCGGGGATTACAGGCACGAGCGAGTGGTTTATCGTAGCTGTGCCTGTAATATTAGTTAACCCCTTCAGATGGATTACTTCGTGGGACGTGATCTGACATCAGAAGGTATGTATCTTGTGTGTTTATTGTTTTGCCAAGCGAGGGCCTGGAAATGGATTGCGAGAACAATAAATTATTACAACAACCGCTGTGTTTATTTCATTAAAATCCTTTTTAATCATGTGTGTGTGTGTTTTTTTAACCCTTTCCTACAATTGGATTAATAATGGATAGGTGTCATAATTGACGCCTCTCCATTATTAATCTGGCTTAATGTCACCTTCCAATAGCAAGGTGGCATTAACCCTTCATTACCCCATATCCCACCGCTACAGGGAGTGGGAAGAGAGTGGCCAAGTGCCAGAATAGGCGCATCTTCCAGATGTGCCTTTTCTGGGGTGGCTGGGGGCAGATGTTTTTAGCCACGGGGGGGCCAATAACCATGGACCCTCTCCTGGCTATTAATATCTGCCCTCAGTCACTGGCTTTACCATTCTGGCGGAGAAAATTGCGCGGGAGCCCACGCCAATTTTTTCCGCCATTTAACCCTTTATTTCAGCAGCTACAGCGCTGAAATTTTGCACATACACACTACTAACATTAGTAGTGTGGAATATGCAAAAAAAAAGGGGATATGAGATGGTTTACTGTATGTAAACCATGTCTCATATCCTGTCGGGTTTGTGCAGGAGAAATGAAAAGCCGGCAATTGAATTACCGGCTGTTCACAGATATCGCGCTGAATGAAATCTAAATGCAGAATATATATATATGTGTCTCAATGACATATATATATATATATATATATATATATATACTGTATATATGTTTTAATGAACATTTGAGCACATAAATCCATTAGATGTCGGTTTTGCAAGCCTGCGCGAAAATCTCGCAGTACGGATGCCATACGGATTACATACGGAGGATGCCATGCGCAAAATACGCTGACACACCCTGACTACGGATCACTATTTTGGGAACATTTCTCCGTATTACGGCCGTAGTACGGACGTATAATACGTGGCGTATTGTCTTACGCCAAGTGTGACGCCGGCCTTAGAGTTCATCAGCCTGAATAAGGCTTGTTGAAAGGCTGCAGCGCCGTATTGACATGGCTATGATTGGCTGCTGCATGATATGAAAAAAAACAAAATGATTAAAAAAAGATATGGGGTCCCCCACTGTTTTTGATAACAAGTGTAGGTAAAGAAGACATCTGCGGGATTCAATCATCAGCTGTCTGCTTTATCTTGGCAGGTTAACAAAAAATAGAGGTGCCCCATGCTGTTTTTTTAATTATTTAAATAGATAATTTTAACCCCTTTCTGACATTAGACGTAATATTCCATCCATGTGGCCTGGGCCTATTTGACCATGGACAGAGGTGCACGGGCGATCACGCTGGGTGTAAGCTGATTCTGACAGCTGACACCCGGCACTAGGTGCCAGGAGCGGTCACAAACTGCTCCCGGCACTTTAACCCACAAAATACTGTGATCGAACACTTTCACAGCATTCCAGAAGCTGACAGAAGGCTGACATCCCCTCTGCCTTTGGATTGGAGACCCCGTGGCGTAACGTGGGGTCCACATAGTTGTCATAGTGACCCAATGTCGTCACGACGACATTTGGGTCCGCAGAGCTAGGAAACTTGGTGATCATGCACAGTACATAGAGAAAAACAACATTTTGGGGCTTTTACAAACGTGATACAGCAGGTTTAATCTGCAGGCCCCCAAAAATTATTCTGTTACTAACGTCATACAGTAAGGGACAACTCACTTTAAAATTATTTGTAGCATCTAGTCTGTAAGAGAGGCTGGATCCACAGGCCCCCAAAAAATTCTTGCCTTACTAACGTCGTACATTAGGGGAATCTCACTTTCAAATTGTTTGAGTATCTAATCTATTAAGGAGGCCTAATCTACAGGTACCAGAATGTTTTTTTCTGTTACTAACATTGCACAGTAGGGGACATCTTGCTTTCAAATTGTTTGTAGCAACCAAATTTTGACGCATGCTTCCCACCCTGGAAAGGGACCCGCAAATGCTGGAGTATTGAAACACACTTTTACACAACCTTAAGAGAGGTTTTCCCCAAGACAGCAGTGAAGCACACAGTGCACATCACAACTCTAGACCTTTAATGTCCGGCACGTCAGTTTGTGAACACCAAAACATTAGCAGCAGCTGCAGTAGTGTACATGGAAGAAGCAATTTCTGTGAGTCCTTTAACAGATTTTTAGACCAGCTCATGCACCAACACAACAGAGTCCAAGTCTTACACGTGGTGAACGAATGGAGAAGATGGTGCAGGAGTATCTAGAACTGAAGTTCAATACCATCAAGGAGGGTCTGGACCCTTTTGGTTTTCCAAAATGTATGAGTGACCTGAGCTTGCCTTACATGCCTTGGAGGTTGTATCATGCCCGACAACCAGCTTTCTCTCAGAACGTGTCTTCAGTGTTCCTGGTGGTATCCTGACGAATAAGCGCAGCTGGCTGTCCCCTGAAAGTATAGACCACCTAACTTTCATCAAGATGAACAAGTCATGGATCTCCAGGGACTTTTGCACCCCAATCGCAGACTATACAGACTAGGCGATGTTGCAATTTTTATCATGCTGCATTAATCTTGCAAAACTGCACTCTATGACATGTTTAGTGTGGCTTCTGTGCCTGCTGTTGCTGCTGCGGCAGATCTTAACCCCTTCGTGCCATGCGCCGTACTAGTACGGCGCTGCCGGCACTGCATTAGTGCCAGCCGCAGTACTAGTACAGCGTCCCGATCACCGCGGTCTCACGCTGAGCGCCGCGGTGATCGGCTGCGGGTGTCAGCTGTATATGACAGCTGACACCCCGCAGCAATGCCCACGATCGGCGCTGTCGCCGATCGCGGGCATTTAACCCCTCTGATGCCGCTGTCAATAGTGACAGCGGCATAGAGGGGGATCGCGCAGGGACGGGGGCTCCCTGCGCTCTCCCACCGGAGCAGCGCGATGAGATCGCGCTGCTCCGGTGACCTGGAAGGAGTCCCCGGATCCAAGATGGCCGCGGGACTCCTTCCGGGTCATGAGATGACCCTGCTTGCCGGCGTCTGCTGAGAATCCTCATAGCAGGCGCCGGCAAGCCTGTGGAACGTGCCTGTCACATCGGTGATCAGACAGAGTGCTGTGCACACTGTCTGATCACCCCATCTGTGATGTCCCCTCCTGGGACAAAGTAAAAAAGTTTAAAAAAAAAATTTCCACATGTGTAAAAAAAAAAAAAAAAATTCCTAAATAAAGAAAAAAAAAATAAATATATTCCCATAAATACATTTCTTTATCTAAATAAAAAAAACACCACACAATAAAAGTACACATATTTAGTATCGCCGCGTCCGAAACGACCCCACCTATAAAACTATATCACTAGTTAACCCCTTCAGTGAACACCGTAAAAAAAAAAAAAAAAAAAACGAGGCAAAAAACAACGCTTTATTCTCATACCGCCAAACAAAAAGTGGAATAACACGCGATCAAAAAGTCGGATATAAATAACCATGGTACCGCTGAAAACGTCATCTTGTCCCGCAAAAAAAAAGCCACCATACAGCATCATCAGCAGAAAAATAAAAAAGTTATAGCTCTCAGAATAAAGCGATGCAAAAACAATTATTTTTTTTATATAAAATAGTTTTTATTGTGTAAAAGCGCCAAAACATAAAAAAATTACATAAATGAGGTATCGCTGTAATCATACTGACCCGAAGAATAAAACTGCTTTATCCTTTTTACCAAACGCGGAACGGTATAAACGCACCCCCTAAAAGAATTTCAGGAATTGCTGGTTTTTGTTCATTCCGCCTCCCAAAAATCGGAATAAAAAGCGATCAAAAAATGTCATGTACCCGAAAATGGTACCAGCAAAAACGTCAACTCGTCCTGCAAAAAACAAGATCTCACATGACTCTGTGGACCAAAATATGGAAAAATTATAGCTCTCAAAATGTGGTGATGCAAAAACTATTTTTTGCAATAAAAAGCGTCTTTTAGTGTATGACGGCTGCCAACCATAAAAATCCGCCCAAAAAATGCTATATAAGTAAATCAAATCCCCCTTCATCACCCCCTTAGTTAGGAAAAATAATAAAATTTTAAAAAATATATTTATTTCCATTTTCCCGTTAGGCTACTTTCACACTAGCGTCGGTACGGGGCCGTCGCGCTGCGTCGGCCCGACATACCGACGCATACTGTGCAAGCGCCGCACAACGGGGGCAGCGGATGCTGTTTTTCCACGCATCCGCTGCCCCATTGTGAGGTGCGGGGAGGTGGGGGCGGAGTTCCAGCCGCGCATGCGCGGTCGGAAATGGTGGACCGTCAGCACAAAAAAAGTTACATGTAACGTTTTTTGCTGCCGGCGGTCCACCACAACGCGACGCAACCGTCGCACGACGCTTGCGACGTGTGTCAATACGTCGCTAATGTTAGTCTATGGGGAAAAAACGCATCCTGCAGATGACTTTGCAGGATGCGTTTTTTCACCAAAACGACGCATTGCGACGTATGCAAAAAAACGCTAGTGTGAAAGTAGCGCTAGGGTTAGGACTAGGGTTAGGGCTAGGGTTGGGGTTGGGGTTAGGGTTTCAGTTAGAATTGGGGAGTTTTCACTGTTTAGGCACATCAGGAGCTCTCCAAACGCGACATGGCGTCCGATCTCAACGCGTTTGTTTGCGTTAAAAACGCATGCGTTTTTATAGAAAAAAACCAGAACACACACTGAAAAGTCACCCACCACCATCAAGGTGATAAAGGGATCCAAACCCTAACCCTAACCCTACCCCTAAACTCATCCCTAACCGTTTAATGAACATTTTCTGACAGTCATAGTGCCACGTATTTCAGTGCCACGTATTTCAGTGCCACGTATTTCAGTGCCACGTATTTCAGTGCCACGTATTTCAGTGCCACGTCTTTCAGTGCCATGATATTTCAGTGCCACGATATTTCAGTGCCACGTATTTAAGTGCCACGATATTTCAGTGAAATATGTGGCACTGAAATATCATGGCATTTACGTGAAATACGTGGCACTTAAATACGTGGCACTTAAATACGTGGCACTTAAATACGTGGCACTTAAATATGTGGCACTTATATATGTGGCACTTATATACGTGACACTTAAATATCGTGGCATGTACATGAAATACGTGGCACTTATATACGTGGCACTTATATACGTGGCACTTATATACGTGGCCACTGAAATATCGTGGCACTTATATACGTATATACGTATATACGTATATAAACGTATTTCAGTGCCACGTATTTCAGTGCCACATATTTCAGGTTAGGGGTAGGGTTAGGGGTAGGGTTAGGGTTTTTTGTTTTTTTCTTGTTTTCTTGTGTTTTTCTATAAAAACGCATGCGTCTAAAAAACGCATGCGTTTTACCGCGATTACATGCGTTTTTTTACACATGCGTTTTTTAAAAAAACGCATGCAGATAAAAACGCAAGTGTGAAACCAGCCTTACCCTTGGGAAAATAAACCATGGGGGCTAAAATATAATTTTCGTGGAAAAAAATATATTTTTTATTTTCGCGGCTCTGCGTTATAAACTGTAGTGAAGCACTTGGGGGTTCAAAGTTCTCATAACACATCTAGATAAGTTCCGTGGGGGGTCTAGTTTCCAATATGGGGTCACTTGTGGGGGGTTTCTACTGTTTAGGTACATCAGGGGCTCTGCAAATGCAACATGACACCTGCAGACCAATCCATCTAAGTCTGCATTTCAAATGGTGCTCCTTCCCTTCCGAGCTCTGCCGTGCGCCCAAACAGTGGTTTATCCCCATATATGAAGTATCAGCGTACTCAGGACAAATTGGACAACAACTTTTGTTGTCCAATTTCTCCTGTTACCCTTGGGAAAATAAAAATGTGGGGGCTAAAATATAATTTTCGTGGAAAAAAAAATATTTTTTATTTTCATGGCTCTGCGTGATAAACTGTAGTGAAACACTTGTTGGTTCAAAGTTCTCACAACACATCTAGATAAGTTCCGTTGGGGGTCTAGTGTCCAATATGGGGTCACTTGTGGGGGGTTTCTAGTGTTTAGGTACATCAGGGGCTCTGCAAATGCAACATGACACCTGCAGACCAATCCATCTAAGTCTGCATTTCAAACGGCGCTCCTTCCCTTCCGAGCTCTGCCGTGCACCCAAACAGTGGTTCTTCCCCATATATGGGGTATCAGCGTACTCAGGACAAATTGGACAACAACTTTTGTTGTCCAATTTCTCCTGTTACCCTTGGGAAAATAAAAATGTGGGGGCTAAAATATAATTTTCGTGGAAAAAAAAATATTTTTTATTTTCACGGCTCTGCGTGATAAACTGTAGTGAAACACTTGTTGGTTCAAAGTTCTCACAACACATCTAGATAAGTTCCGTGGGGGGTCTAGTTTCCAATATGGGGTCACTTGTGGGGGGTTTCTACTGTTTAGGTACATCAGGGGCTCTGCAAATGCAACATGACACCTGCAGACCAATCCATCTAAGTCTGCATTTCAAATGGTGCTCCTTCCCTTCCGAGCTCTGCCGTGCGCCCAAACAGTGGTTTATCCCCATATATGAAGTATCAGCGTACTCAGGACAAATTGGACAACAACTTTTGTTGTCCAATTTCTCCTGTTACCCTTGGGAAAATAAAAATGTGGGGGCTAAAATATAATTTTCGTGGAAAAAAAAATATTTTTTATTTTCACGGCTCTGCGTGATAAACTGTAGTGAAACACTTGTTGGTTCAAAGTTCTCACAACACATCTAGATAAGTTCCGTTGGGGGTCTAGTGTCCAATATGGGGTCACTTGTGGGGGGTTTCTACTGTTTAGGTACATCAGGGGCTCTGCAAATGCAACATGACACCTGCAGACCAATCCATCTAAGTCTGCATTTCAAACGGCGCTCCTTCCCTTCCGAGCTCTGCCGTGCACCCAAACAGTGGTTCTTCCCCATATATGGGGTATCAGCGTACTCAGGACAAATTGGACAACAACTTTTGTTGTCCAATTTCTCCTGTTACCCTTGGGAAAATAAAAATGTGGGGGCTAAAATATAATTTTCGTGGAAAAAAAAATATTTTTTATTTTCACGGCTCTGCGTGATAAACTGTAGTGAAACACTTGTTGGTTCAAAGTTCTCACAACACATCTAGATAAGTTCCGTGGGGGGTCTAGTTTCCAATATGGGGTCACTTGTGGGGGGTTTCTACTGTTTAGGTACATCAGGGGCTCTGCAAATGCAACATGACACCTGCAGACCAATCCATCTAAGTCTGCATTTCAAACGGCGCTCCTTCCCTTTCGAGCTCTGCCGTGCGCCCAAACAGTGGTTCCCCCCAATGTATGGGGTATCAGCGTACTCAGGACAAATTGGACAATAACTTTTGTTGTCCAATTTCTCCTGTTACCCTTGGGGGGAAAAAAATTGCGGGCTAAAACATCATTTTGTGGAAAGAAAAAATGATTTTTTGATTTTCACAGCGCTACATTCTAAACTTTAGTGAAACAACTGGGGGTTAAAAGTGCTCACCACACATCTAAATAAGTTCCTTAGGGGGTTTTCTTTCCAAAATGGTGTCACTTGTGGGGGTTTCCACTGTTTAGGCACGTCAGGGGCTCTCCAAACACGACATGGGTTCCGATCTCAATTCCAGCCAATTTTGCATTGAAAAGTCAAATGGCGCTCCTTCCCTTCCGAGCTCTGCCATGCGCCCAAACAGTGGTTTATCCCCATATATGAAGTATCAGCGTACTCAGGACAAATTGCACAACAACTTTTGGGGTCCAATTTATCCTGCTACCCTTGGGAAAATAAAAAATTTGGGGCAAAAAAATCATTTTTTGTGAAAATTAATATTAATTTTTTTTACGGCTCTACATTATAAACTTCTGTGAAGCACTTGGAGGTTCAAAGTGCTCACCACACATCTAGATTAGTTCCTTAGAGGGTCTACTTTCCAAAATGGTGTCACTTCTGGGGGTTTCCACTGTTTAGGCACGTCAGGGGCTCTCCAAACACGACATGGGTTCCGATCTCAATTCCAGCCAATTTTGCATTGAAAAGTCAAATGGCGCTCCTTCCCTTCCGAGCTCTGCCATGTGCCCAATCAATGGTTTACCCCAACATGTGGGGTATCGGCGTACTCAGGACAAATTGTACAACAACTTTTTTGGTCCAATTTCTCCTGTTACCCTTGGTAAAATAAAACAAATTGGATCTGAATTAAAAATTTTGTGAAAAAAAAGTTAAATGTTCAATTTTTTTTAAACATTCCAAAAATTCCTGTGAAGCACCTGAAGGGTTAATAAACTTTTTGAATGTGGTTTAGAGTACCTTGAGGGGTGCAGTTTTTAGAATGGTGTCACTTTTGGACATTTTCTGTCATATAGACCCCTCAAAGTCACTTCAAGTGTGAGGTGGTCCGTAAAAAAAATGGTTTTGCAAATTTTGTTGCAAAAATGAGAAATCGCTGGTCAACTTTTAACCCTTATAACTCCCTAACAAAAAAAAATTGTTTCCAAAATTGTGCTGATGTAAAGCAGACATGTGGGAAATGTTGTTTATTAACTATATTATGTGATATAACTCTCTAATTTATGGGCATTAAAAACGAAAAATTTGAAAATTGCTAAATTTTCATAATTTTCGACAAATTTCTGTTTTTTTCACAAATAAATGCAAGTCATATCGAAGAAGTTTTACCACTATCATAAAGTACAATATGTCACGAGAAAACAATCTCAGAATCACCAGGATCCGTTGAAGCGTTTCAGAGTTATGACCTCATAAAGTGACAGTGGTCAGAATTGTAAAAATTGGCCGTGTCACTTAGGTGAAAACAGGCTTTGGGGTGAAGGGGTTAAAACAAATTTGTGGAAATGTGAACAGTCATGGTTGGTCTACATCTGATGGGTTGGCTGTAGTGGAAGGTGTGTCGGTCGCTATTACACTATTTCTACTCTTGTGAAATTTATGCCACTTTGCTAGTGTCTGCCACTAATTTTTGGAAATGTGAACACTCCTGGTTGTCCATCTGCTGGGCTGGGTGTAGTGGAAGACCTGTCTGTCCATATTACACTATTTATACTGTGGTGAATTTGATGCCACTGTGTTGGTGTCTGCCAATAATTTTTGGAAATGTGAACACTCCTGGTTGGGTGTCCATCTGCTGGGTTGGGTGTAGTGGAAGACCTGTTGGTTCCTATTATACTATTTAAACAGTGGTGAAATTGATGCCACTTTGTTGGTGTCTGCCAATAATTTTTCTAAATATGAACACTCCTGGTTGTGTGTCTGCCTGCTGGTTTGGGTGTAGTGGAAGACCTGTCGGTCCATGTTATATTATTTCTAAAGTGGTGAAATCCATGCCACATTGGTGGTGTCTGCCAATACTTTTTGGAAATGTGAACACTCCTGGTTGGGTATCCATCGGGTTGGGTGTAGAGGAAAACTTGTTGGTCCCTATTATACTATTTATACTGTGGTGAAATTGATGCCACTTTGTTCGTGTCTGCCACTAATTTTTGTAAATGTGTAGACTCCTGGTTGGGTCTCCTTCATGCATGTTGCCTGTAGCAGTAGGCCTCCGAGACCGTCCGGCCACCACTTCATTGGATTCAACTACCCGTGTTACTATTATCCTTAGATTTTTCTGACAATGGCAGTGTCATGATTAGTGTTGAGCGATACCTTCCGATATTTGAAAGTATCGGTATCGGATTGGATCGGCCGATATCCAAAAAATATCGGATATCGCCGATACCGATACCCGATACCAATACAAGTCAATGGGACACAAATATCGGAACGTAATAGGGAGCGATCCTAGATGGTTCCCAGGGTCTGAAGGAGAGGAAACTCTCCTTCAGGCCCTGGGATCCATATTCATGTAAAAAATAAAGAATAAAAATAAAAAATATGGATATACTCACCCTCGGACGGGCCCTGGCTGTCACCGCTGCAAGCGTCTGCCTCCGTTCCTAAGAATGCAGAGTGAAGGACCTTCGATAACGTCGCGGCTTGTGATTGGTCGCGTGACCGCTCATGTGACCGCTCACGCGACCAATCACAAGCCGCGACATCATCGCAGGTCCTACTCTCACTGCATTCTTAGGAACGGATGCAGACGCTTGCACCGGTGAGAGCCAGGGCCCGTCCGAGGGTGAGTATATCCATATTTTTTATTTTTATTCTTTATTTTTTACATGAATATGGATCCCAGGGCCTGAAGGAGAGTCTCCTCTCCTCCAGACCCTGAGAACCATACGCACCGCACACGCCTGGGAACTTATAGGAACTTCCGATTCCGATTTCCGATATCACAAAAATATCGGAACTCGGTATTGGAATTCCGATACAGCGAATATCGGCCGATATTTGCAGTATCGGAATGCTCAACACTAGTCATGATCCTATGGTAGCTTTTTGGACTGACATGTCAGGGGTTAGTAATTGTGGCCTCTTTCTGGATAAGGGAGGGCTTTTTGTAGCCTCAGTTAGCTCGAATACTCCTCAGTTATACTCCTGCCCTCGGCTGAGTTAGTTGACCCTGGTGTATTTGCGGGCTTGTGCCTTGTGCCTGCTTTGTGAGATTAGATTCTGTTACTGACCCGGTCTGTCCCACATGTTGCTCTTGCCTGTTGATTTGGAACTGTGCTGTTTGGTTCTATGGTTTATTGACTCCAGCTTGATCCTTGACTACCCCTCTGTCTCTGTCCTTGTTACCCGTATTACCCGCTCGGTTTTCTGATTTCTGTCTGTATCGGTTTACCCCATTGTGTGTGTGCTTGTCGGCTTCCTCCCTTCTTACCTTTCCTGTTAGTCTCCACTGCGTTCCGCTTTGCTATCTGTGATTTCCCGTGGCTGGCCCCGCCTTGGCACCTCCCCCTGCGGTCACGTGCCGCAGGTCCTGCGTGTCGGCGGTTAGGCTACCTCATCCTCCGGGAGCCACCATCCACGTCCAGCGTTGCAGCATACCAGATGTGTGTACTGTCTAAGATAAGTTGGTCACGCGGTCCTTGACAGGCAGGCTACGAAACTGATATCTGTGCCACCTGAGTGTGGTTCAGGATGAAAGCAGGTTGAGCTGTTTTATGTGATATCAGGGCCCCCCAACACATCAGGCCTACAATGATCCCTCACCCACCTCTTCTTATTTTGACATTCAATTGAAAGCTGTAAATGCTGGCCCAGACCACGATACCTCATGCATGGCTGATTGCTGCAGTGCCATGCTACAACTTGTACTGTAAGTGAATTGATGCCACTTTCCTCATGTCTGTCCCTCATTTGATGTGCTTTGGCAGCTTTTAGGGCCATTAGAAGGTGTTGTGCATGCATTTGTCATTGCCTCCCATTGACTTGATTGGAGTTCGGCTATGTTCGGCGAATATTCAACGAATAAATAGGCGAATACTGCAAATTCGGCGATCGTAATCCGAACCTAACATTGATATATTCGCTCATGTCTACTCATAATCACTATCTCTATAATGTGAAATTGCAGGACATGTGTATATTCGGTTAGGTACAGTGGGTACGGAAAGTATTCAGGTCCCTTTAAATTTTTAACTCTTTGTTTCATTGCAGCCAGTTGGTAAATTCAAAAAAGTTCATTTTTTTCTCATTAGGGTACACTCTCCACCCCATCTTAACTGAAAAAAACTAAAATATAGAATTTTTGCAAAGTTATTAAAAAAGAAAAACTGAAATATGACATGGTCATAAGTATTCAGACCCTTTGCTCAGTATTGAGTAGAAGCACCCTCTTGAGCTAGTACAGCCATGAGTCTTCTTGGGAATGATGCAACAAGTTTTTCATCCCTGGATTTGGGGATCGTCTGCCGTTCTTCCTTGCAGATCCTCTCCAGTTCCGTCAGTTTGGATGGTGAACGTTGGTGGACAGCCATTTTCAGGTCTCTCCAGAGATGCTCAAATGGGCTTAAGTCAGGGCTCTGGCGGGGCCAGTCAAGAATGGTCACAGAGTTGTTTTGAAGCCACTCTTTTGTTATTTTAGCTGTGCGCTAAGGGTCATTGTCTTGTTCAAGGTGAACCTTTGGCCAAGGCTGAGGTCCAGAGCACTCTGGAAGAGGTTTTCATCCAGGATATCTCTGTACTTGGCTGCATTCATGTTTCCTTCAATGACAACCAGAAGTCCTGTCCCTACAGCTGAAAAACACCCCCATAGCATGATGCTGCCACCACCATGTTTCACTGTTGGGATTATAATGGGCAGGTGATGAGCACTGCCTGGTTTTCTCCACACATACCTCTTAGAATTATCACCAAAAAGGTCTATCTTCATCTCATCAGACCAGAGAATCTTATTTCTCATAGTCTGGGAGTCCTTTATGTGTTCTTTTAGCAAACTCTATGTGGGCTTTCATATGTCTTGCACTGAGGAGAGGCATCCATCCGGCCACTCTGCATTAAAGGCCCATCTGGTGGAGGGCTGCCGTAATAGTTGACTTTGACTTTCTCCCATCTCCCTACTGCATATCTGGAGCTCAGCCACATTGATCTTGTGGTTTTTCTTTACCTCTCTCACCAAGGCTCTTCTCCCACGATTGCTCAGTTTGGCTGGACGGCCAGGTCTAGGAAGATTTCTTCCATTTAAGGATCATGGAGGCCACTGTGTAAGGAGCTTGGAGTACTGCAGAAATTCTGTTGAAACCTTGGCCAGATCTGTGCAATAATTCTGTCTCTGAGCTCCTTGGCCAGTTCCTTTGACCTCATGATTCTCATTTGGTCTGACATGTACTGTGAACTGTGAGGTCCTATATAGAAAGGTGTGTGCCTTTCCAAATCAAGTCCTATCAGTTTAATTAAACATAGCTGGACTCCAATGAAGAAGTAGAACCATATCAAGGAGGATCACAAGGAAATGCACAGCATGTGACTTAAATACGACTGTCTGAGCAAAGGCTCTGAATACTTATGGCGATGTGATATTTCAGTTTTTCTTTTTTAATAAATATGCAGAAATTTCTATATTAGAGTGTACATTAATGAGAAAAAATGAACTTTTTTGAATTTACCAAATGGCTGCAATGAAACAATGAGTGAAAAATGTAAAGGGGCCTGAATACTTTCCGTACCCACTGTACAATAAAAAACACATACAAATATACGTATAATTAAAAATATATCAAAGAGTTAAACAGTAAAATATATAGATTTTATTCATAATGGTGTATAATATCCTGGCGCATATTCATACCTTGCGGTACCAGTGTTTTTAACACATATATCCACCATGACTCTCTATTGATAAGTTTTCTTTCATGACCACATCCATGAGCAGGTCTATGGACTTTTTCAATGTATACAATTTTAAATGAACTAGTATCTCTATTATGGTGGTCAATGAAGTGTCAGGAGACTGCAAAACATTTAACCCCTTCATGACCCAGCCTATTTTGACCTTAATGACTTTGCCATTTTTTGCAATTCTGACCAGTGTCCCTTTATGAGGTAATAACTCAAGAACACTTCAACGGATCCTAGCGATTCTAAGATTGTTTTTTGTGACATATTGGGCTTCATGTGATTGGTAAATTTAGGTCGATAATTTTTGCCTTTATTTGTAAAAAAAAAAATGGTAATTTGGCAAATATTTTGAAAATTTCACAATTTTCAAATTTTTTATTTTTATTCTGTTAAACCAGAGATGTGACACAAAATAGTTAATAAATAACATTTCCCACATGTCTACTTTACAGCAGCACAATTTTGGAAACAAAAATTTTTTTTTTGCTAGGAAGTTATAAAGGTTAAAATTTGACCAGCGATTTCTCATTTTTACAACAAAATTTACAAAACCATTTGTTTAGGGACCACCTCGCATTTGAAGTTAGTTTGAGGGGTCTATATGGCTGAAAATACACAAAAGTGACACCATTCTAAAAACTGCACCCCTCAAGGTGCTCAAAACCACATTCAAGAAAGTTTATTAACCCTTCAGGTGTTTCATAGAAGCAGAAGCAATATAGAAGGAAAAAATTAACATTTAACTTTTTAGTCATAAAAATGATCTTTTAGCAACAATTTTTTTATTTTCCCAAGGGTAAAAGGAGAAACTGGACCACAAACGTTGTTGTCTAATTTCTCCTGAGTACGCCGATACCCCATATGGGGGGGATCCACTGTTTCACTTTTTGAATTAAAAATTAGCTCCAATTGTTTGCATACACCATGTCGCGTTTGGAGATCACCTGTGTGCCTAAAGATTGGAGCTTCCCACAAGTGACCCCATTTTGGAAACTAGACCACCCAAGGAACTTATCTAGATGCATAGTGAGCACTTTGAACCCCCAGGTGCTTCACAAATTGATCCGTAAAAATGAAAAAGTACTTTTTTTTCACCCAAAATTTATTTTGGCCTCAATTTTTTCACTTTCACATGGGCAATTGGATAAAGTGGATCCTAAAATTTGTTGGACAATTTCTCCTGAGTACACCAATACCTCATATGTTGGGGTAAACCACTGTTTGGGCACACGGCAAGGCTCGGAAGGGAAGGAGCGCCATTTGACTTTTTTGAATGAAAAATTAGCTCCAATCGTTAGCGGACACCATGTCGTGTTTGGAGAGCCCCTGTGTGCCTAAACATTGGAGCTCCCCCACAAGAGACCCCATTTTGGAAACTAGACCTCCCAAGGAACTAATCTAGATTTGCGGTGAGCACTTTGAACCCCCAAGTGCTTCATAGAAGTTTATAACGCAGTGTTTTGAAAATAAAAAATCATTTTTCTATACTTAAAAATTAATTTTAGCCCGCAATTTTTTATTTTCACAAGGGTAACAGGAGAAAGTAGACCACCAAAGTTGTTGACCAGTTTGTCCTGAGTATGCTGATACCCCATTTGTGGGGGCGAACCACTGTTTGGGCACACGTCGGGGCTCAGAAGGGAAGTAATGATGTTTTGGAATGCAGACTTTTATGGAATGGTCTGTGGGCGTCATGTTGCATTTGCAGAGCTCCTGATGTGCCTAAACAGTAGAAACCCACCACAAGTTACATCATTTTGGAAACTAAACCCCCCAAGGAACTTATCTAGATGTATGGTGAGCACTTTTAAACCCAAGTGCTTCACAGAATTTTATAACGCAGAGCCGTGAAAATAAAAAATAATTTTTTTCCCACAAAAAATAATTTTTTAGCCCCTATCTTTTAATATTTCCAAGGGTAACAGGAGAAATTAGACCCCCAAAGTTGTTGTGCAATTTTTCCTGAGTGCGATTATGCCCCATATGTTTGGGTAAACCACTGCTTGGGCGCACGTCGGTGCTAGGAAGGAAGCACCATTTGACTTTTTGAATTCTAGATTGGCTGGAATCAATGGTGGAACCATGTCGTGTTTGGAGACCCCCTGATGTGCCTAAACAGTGGAAACCCCTCAATTCTAACTCCAACACTAACCACAACACACCCCTATCCCTAATCCCAACCCTAACCATAACCCAAACCACATGCCTAACCCTAACCCCAACACACCCCTAACCCTAATCTTAACCCTAATTCCAGCCCTAACCCTAATTCCAACAATAACTCTAGTTCCAACCCTAAGGCTATGTGCCCATGTTGCGGATTCATGTGCGGAATTTTCCGCACCGTTTTTTAAAAATCCGCAGGTAAAACTCACTGCATTTTACTTGCGGATTTACCTCGGATTTCCAGTGTTTTTTGTGCGGATTTCAGATGCAGATTCCTATTGAGAAATAGGTGTAAAACGCTGCGGAATCTGCACAAAGAATTGACATGCTGCGGATAATACAACACAGCATTTCTGAGTGGTATTTTCCACACCATGGGCACAACGGATTTGATTTTCCATAGGTTTTATATAATACTGTAAACGTGATGGAAAACTGCCACGAATCCACAGCGGCCAATCCGCACCGTGTGCACATAGCCTAATTCTAACCCTAATCCTAATTTTAACCCTTACCCTAATTGCAACCCTAACCCTAATTGCAACCCTAACCCTAATTCTAACCCTAACCCTAATTGCAATAATTGCAACCCTAACCCTAATTCTCACTCTAACCTGTTATGATCCTAGTGGCTTAGGATAACAAATCTAACCAGCTAAGTAGAAGAAAATAGGACGAGCTCTGGGGATGTGGTAACTGGACTGACCGCAAACCTGATCCTAACCGCACACACTATAGGTAGCCGTGGAACGTTTCCTGAAATCCTAGACGTCTCTTCACGGCCTGAGAAACTGACTACCCCTAAAGAGAAAGTAAAGACCTCACTTGCCTCAGAGAAATAACCCCAGAGATATAGAAGCCCCCCCACAAATAATAACGGTGAGTTAAGAGGAAAAGACAAACGCAGAGATGAAACAGGTTAAGCAAATGAGGCCCGCTAATGCTAGATAGCAGAAAATAGCAAGGGATCTGTGCGGTCAGTAAAAAACCCTATGCAAAAATATCCACGCAGAGAATGCGAGAACCCCCACACCAACTAACAATGTGGGGGGAGCAACTCAGCACCCCAGAGCACCAGCAAGCAGGGAAATCACATATTAGCAAGCTGGACAAAACTCATCATATACTAGGAAACATCTTGAACACAGATGAGCAAAAATAAGCAAATAAAACTTAGCTTCTCTTGGAGAGACTGATAACGGATGTAGACAGGAGCAATCAGAATAGCACTGAATACAACGACAACAGGCAAGGAATGAAGGACCAGGTGGATCAAATAGGAAACCTAACTAGCAGATGACGAGACAGCTGATCCCAGTCAGAAACCTGCAAAATAACAAAAAGAGCCACCAGGGGGAGCCCAAAGAGAGAACTCACACAGTACCACTCACGACCACAGGAGGGAGCCCGGAAACAGAGTTCACAACACTAACCGTAATTTCAACCCTAACCCTAATTCTAACCCTAACCCAAGTGGAAAAATAAAAATAAATATATTTTCTTTATTTTATTATTCTACCTAAATGGGTGATAAAGGGGGGTTATTTACTATTTTTCTTATTTTAATCACTGTGATAGGTTCTATCACAGTGATCAAAATGTACCTGGAATGAATCTGCTGGCCAGCAGATTTAGTGGGCGCACTGCGCATGCGCCCATTTTGGGAGATGGCGGCACCCGTGGAGAAGATGGACGGACACCGGGAGGGACACCGGGACTCGGTAGGTACAGGGGTGAGATCTGAGCGCTGGGGGAGTGGAGGGGAGGACGGAAGGGAGAGGAGGGCAGCAGAAGACAGGACAGAGGGGAGGAAAGACTGACGGCGGTGGCAGATCGCCGCTGTCAGTCGGGGGGGGCAGATCGGGGTCTCCCCGATCCGGGTATTGCAGCATCGGCCATGACTGGATTGTAATATTTTCATTGGTGAAATATTATGATTACTCTGATTGGCTGTTTCACTTTGAACAGCCAATCAGAGCAATCGTAGCCATGGAGGGCAAAGCCAACCCCCTGGGCTCAAGTACAACTCCTCCTGTACCTGCAGGTTGGGTTAAATTTCTGTTAACGCTTTCACCTGATCTGCAGGACCACGATCCTGCCATAATGCCACATAGGCGTCACAGGTTGGATTGGCACTGACTTTCATGATGCCTACTGTTATGACCCCAATGGCAGAGGGTCTCAGGAATAATGCTAAGTCAGTAAATACAGAAAACCAGCTCATAGGGCAGTGGTAACTGGGCTGACCATATAACTAATCCTAGCACCACAAATACCAGCAGCCGGGGAACGTTCCTACGTTGATCCTAGACGTCTCGCGCCAGCCAGAGAGCTAACTACCCCTAAGGGGAAAAGAAAGACCTTTCTTGCCTCCAGAGGAAATACCCCAAAAAGTTGGATAGAAGCCCCCCACAAATAATAACGGTGAGGTAAGAGGAAAAGACAAACATAAGAATGAGCTAGGAATTTAGCAAAGAGAGGCCCACTAGCTAATAGCAGAATATAGAAAGATAACTTATATGGTCAGCAAAAAATCCTATCAAAAATATCCACACTGGAAATTCAAGAACCCCCGAACCGTCTAACGGCCCGGGGGGAGAACACCAGCCCCCTAGAGCTTCCAGCAAGGTCAGGAATCACACTTAGTACAAGCTGGACAAAAATGATAGCAAACAAATAACCCAAAAAACAAAGAAGCAAGACTTAGCTTAATTTTACACGAACCAGGACCAGCAAACAGGAGCAAACAGAATGTGTCTGATAACACCGATGCCAGGCACTGGACTAAGGTTCCAGGAGGTTTATATAGCAACACTCCTGAAGTAACGACCCAGCTGGGTGCAGACAGAGGGAAGGAAATCCCAGAGTCATATCACTAGTAACCACTAGAGGGAGCCAAAAAAGTCTAATTCACAACGGTACCTGTCATGATCTCTGCAGGCAGAGATCATAGCAAGCCTATAGAGGGACAAGCTCTCGGAAGATGGAACTATACTGACCATGAACTAAGCCTGCCGCGCAACTAGAAATAGCCAGGTAGCATTTCCTATTTATCGCTAGATGCCCAGCTCTGGCCTAAGACCTAAATAGCTAGCAGAGGGAAATATAAGACCTGGCTCACCTCTAGAGAAATATTCCAAAGAAGACAGTAGCCCCCCACATATAATGACGGTGAGTTCAGATGAAACAACAAACGCAGCAGGAAAATAGTCTTAGCAAATTTGAGGTCCGCTTACTAGATAGCAGAAGACAGATAGTATACTTTCATGGTCAGCAGAAAAACACTAACAAAACACCATCCAGAGATTACCTTAAACTCTGGCATTAACTCATAACGCCAGAGTAGCAATCCCTGATCAACGAGAGCTTTCCAGACACAGTAACAAAACTTCAGCTGTGAACTGGAACAAATAGGCAAAACAAAACATGGACAAAAGTCCAACTTATCTAGTAGTTGTCTAGAAGCAGGAACAAGCACTGAGAGGCATCAGATAACATTGTTGACCGGCAAGAAACCACCAGAGAAATGAGCTTAAATAGCGACACCCACTACTGATGGAATCAGGTGAAACAGGAAAGAGGATGACAAGTCCAATTCCACAAGCGGCCACCGGGGGAGCCCAGAATCCAAATTCACAACAGTACCCCCCCCTCAAGGAGGGGGCACCGAACCCTCACCAGATCCACCAGGGCGACCAGGATGAGCCCTATGGAAGGCACGAACAAGATCAGAAGCATGAACATCAGATGCATTGACCCAAGAATTATCCTCCTGGCCGTAACCCTTCCAGTTGACCAGATACTGGAGTTTCCGTCTGGAAACACGAGAGTCCAAAATTTTCTCCACAACGTACTCCAACTCACCCTCAACCAACACCGGAGCAGGAGGCTCAACTGAAGGTACAACAGGTACCTCATACCTGCGCAATAACGACCGATGAAAAACGTTATGAATGGAAAAGGACGCAGGGAGGTCCAAACGGAAAGAAACAGGATTAAGAATCTCCAATATTCTATAAGGGCCGATGAACCGAGGTTTAAACTTAGGAGAAGAGACCCTCATAGGGACAAAACGAGAAGACAACCACACTAAATCTCCAACACAAAGCCGAGAACCAACACGACGATGACGGTTGGCAAAACGCTGAGTCTTCTCCTGGGACAACTTCAAATTGTCCATAACCTGCCCCCAGATGTGATGCAATCTCTCTACCACCGCATCCACTCCAGGACAATCCGAGGATTCCACCTGACCGGAGGAAAATCGAGGGTGAAACCCCGAATTACAGAAAAACGGGGACACCAAGGTGGAAGAACTGGCCCGATTATTGAGGGCGAACTCTGCCAATGGCAAAAAAGCAACCCAATCATCCTGGTCAGCAGAGACAAAACACCTCAGATATGTCTCAAGGGTCTGATTAGTCCGCTCGGTCTGGCCATTAGTCTGAGGGTGAAAAGCAGATGAAAAAGACAAATCTATGCCCATCCTAGCACAGAATGCCCGCCAAAATCTAGACACAAATTGGGTACCTCTGTCAGAAACAATATTCTCAGGAATACCGTGCAATCGGACAACATTCTGAAAAAACAGAGGAACCAACTCAGAAGAAGAAGGCAACTTGGGCAGAGGAACCAAATGGACCATTTTAGAGAAACGGTCACAGACCACCCAGATGACAGACATCTTCTGGGAAACAGGCAGATCTGAAATAAAATCCATCGAGATGTGTGTCCAATCATCCGGAACAAACAGTCTATCAGGCGGACAACGATCCGGTCTATCCGCCTGAAACTCTTGCAAGGACCGCCGCAGATCAGGAGAAACGGCCGACAAAATTACTCCCTCCCTAAGGATACCTGTGGGTTCAGAATTACCAGGAGAGTCCGGGTCAAAACTCCTAGAAAGGGCATCTGCCTTAACATTCTTAGAACCCGGTAGGTATGACACCACAAAATTAAAGCGAGAAAAAAATAAAGACCAGCGCGCCTGTCTAGGATTCAGGCGTCTGGCAGTCTCAAGATAAATCAAATTTTTGTGGTCAGTCAATACCACCACCTGATGTCTAGCCCCCTCGAGCCAATGGCGCCACTCCTCAAACGCCCACTTCATGGCCAAAAGCTCCCGATTCCCAACATCATAATTCCGCTCTGCGGGCGAAAATTTGCGAGAAAAGAAGGCACAAGGCCTAATGACGGAGCAGTCGGAACCTTTCTGCGACAACACTGCCCCAGCTCCGATCTCCGAAGCGTCAACCTCAACCTGAAAAGGCAGATTCACATCAGGCTGACGCAACACAGGGGCAGAGGCAAAACGGCGCTTAAGCTCCTGAAAGGCCTCTACAGCATGAGGGGACCAATTAGCAACATCAGCGCCTTGTCTGGTCAAATCAGTCAGTGGTTTAACGACATCCGAAAAACCAGCAATAAATTGGCGGTAAAAGTTGGCAAAGCCCAAAAATCTCTGAAGACCCTTAAGAGAGGAGGGCTGAGTCCAGTCACAAATAGCTTGCACCTTGACGGGATCCATCTCAATGGAAGAGGGAGAAAAAATATACCCCAAAAAGGAAATTTTCTGGACCCCAAAAACGCACTTAGACCCCTTCACACATAAAGAATTAGACCGCAGAACCTGAAAAACTCTCCTGACCTGCTGGACATGAGAGTCCCAGTCATCAGAAAAAATCAGAATATCATCCAGATATATTATCATAAATTTATCCAGAAAATCGCGGAAAATATCATGCATAAAAGACTGGAAAACTGAAGGGGCATTAGAAAGACCAAAAGGCATGACCAAATACTCAAAGTGGCCCTCGGGCGTATTAAATGCGGTCTTCCACTCATCCCCCTGCCTGATCCGCACCAAATTATACGCCCCACGAAGATCAATTTTAGAGAACCACTTAGCACCCTCTATACGAGCAAACAAATCAGTAAGCAATGGCAATGGGTATTGATACTTAACAGTGATCTTATTCAGAAGCCGATAATCAATACATGGTCTCAAAGAGCCGTCTTTTTTTGAGACAAAGAAAAACCCAGCTCCCAAGGGAGAAGAAGATGGACGAATATGTCCCTTTTCCAAAGACTCCTTTATATATTCCCGCATAGCAGCATGTTCCGGCACAGACAAATTAAACAAACGACCCTTTGGATATTTACAACCCGGTATCAAATCTATGGCACAATCGCACTCACGGTGCGGAGGTAACGACCCAAGCTTGGGTTCGTCAAAGACGTCTTGATAATCAGAGAGGAACTCAGGGACTTCAGAGGGAATGGACGACGAAATAGAAACCAAAGGTACGTCCCCATGAATACCCTTACATCCCCAGCTCAACACAGACATTGCTCTCCAGTCCAAGACTGGGTTGTGAGACTGCAACCATGGCAATCCCAGTACCAAATCGTCATGTAAATTATACAGCACCAGGAAACGAATAATCTCCTGGTGATCCGGATTGATACGCATGGTTACTTGTGTCCAGTATTGTGGTTTATTATTAGCCAATGGGGTGGAGTCAATCCCCTTCAGAGGAATAAGAGTCTCCAAAGGCTCTAAATCAAAACCACAACGATTGGCAAAGGACCAATCCATAAGACTCAGAGCGGCGCCAGAGTCAACATAGGCGTCCGTGGCAATGGATGACAAAGAGCAAATCAGGGTTACAGACAAAATAAACTTAGACTGAATGGTGCCAATGGAAACAGACTTATCAAGCTTCTTTGTACGCCTAGAGCATGCCGATATAACATGAGTAGAATCCCCACAATAGAAACACAATCCATTCTTCCGTCTAAAATTCTGTCGCTCGCTCCTGGACAGAGTTCTATCACACTGCATACTTTCTGGCGTCTTTTCCATAGACACCGCCAGATGGTGCACCGGTTTGCGCTCCCGCAGACGCCTATCAATCTGAATAGCCATTGTCATGGACTCATTCAGACCTGCAGGCAAAGGGAACCCCACCATAACATCCTTAACGGCATCAGAGAGACCTTCTCTGAAAGTTGCCGCCAAGGCGCACTCATTCCACTGAGTAAGCACAGACCATTTACGGAATTTTTGGCAGAAAACTTCAGCTTCGTCTTGCCCCTGAGATAGTGCCATCAAAGTTTTTTCTGCCTGAAGTTCCAAATGAGGTTCCTCATAAAGCAAGCCCAAGGCCAGAAAAAACGCATCCACATCGCGTAACGCAGGATCCCCTGCTGGCAATGAGAAGGCCCAATCTTGAGGGTCACCCCTGAGCAAGGAAATCACAATCCTAACCTGCTGAGCAGGGTCTCCAGCTGAACGAGACTTCAGGGACAAATAAAGCTTACAATTATTTCGGAAATTCTGGAAGCTAGCTCTATTCCCTGTGAAGAACTCCGGCAAAGGAATTCTCGGCTCAGATACCGGAGCATGTACCACAAAATCTTGTAAATTTTGTACTTTCGTGATGAGATTATTCAAACCCGCAGTTACACTCTGGAGATCCATTATTGTCAGGTGCACACAGAGCATACAGAGATTAGGAGGAGAGAGAGAAAAAAGACTGCAGCAAGGCAGACTGGAGGAGAAAAAAAAAAAAAAAAAAAAATTCCAGCAGACTTCTTATAACTCTCCTTTCTCAACCAGGGTCTTTAACACTTTATTGGCCGGTCAAACTGTCGTGATCTCTGCAGGCAGAGATCATAGCAAGCCTATAGAGGGACAAGCTCTCGGAAGATGGAACTATACTGACCATGAACTAAGCCTGCCGCGCAACTAGAAATAGCCAGGTAGCATTTCCTATTTATCGCTAGATGCCCAGCTCTGGCCTAAGACCTAAATAGCTAGCAGAGGGAAATATAAGACCTGGCTCACCTCTAGAGAAATATTCCAAAGAAGACAGTAGCCCCCCACATATAATGACGGTGAGTTCAGATGAAACAACAAACGCAGCAGGAAAATAGTCTTAGCAAATTTGAGGTCCGCTTACTAGATAGCAGAAGACAGATAGTATACTTTCATGGTCAGCAGAAAAACACTAACAAAACACCATCCAGAGATTACCTTAAACTCTGGCATTAACTCATAACGCCAGAGTAGCAATCCCTGATCAACGAGAGCTTTCCAGACACAGTAACAAAACTTCAGCTGTGAACTGGAACAAATAGGCAAAACAAAACATGGACAAAAGTCCAACTTATCTAGTAGTTGTCTAGAAGCAGGAACAAGCACTGAGAGGCATCAGATAACATTGTTGACCGGCAAGAAACCACCAGAGAAATGAGCTTAAATAGCGACACCCACTACTGATGGAATCAGGTGAAACAGGAAAGAGGATGACAAGTCCAATTCCACAAGCGGCCACCGGGGGAGCCCAGAATCCAAATTCACAACAGGTACCCCCCCTTAAGGAGGGGTCACCGAACCCTCACCAAGACCACCAGGGTGATCAGGATGAGCAGCGTGAAAGGCACGAACCAAATCGGCCGCATGCACATCAGAGGCAACCACCCAGGAATTATCCTCCTGACCATAACCCTTCCACTTGACCAAATACTGAAGCCTCCGCCTGGAGAGACGAGAATCCAAGATCTTCTCCACCACGTACTCCAACTCGCCCTCAACCAACACCGGAGCAGGAGGCTCAGCAGAAGGAACCACAGGCACAACGTAGCGTCGTAACAAAGACCTATGGAACACGTTGTGAATGGCAAACGAAACCGGAAGATCCAAGCGAAAGGACACAGGATTAAGGATTTCCAATATCTTGTAAGGACCGATGAAGCGAGGCTTAAATTTAGGAGAGGAGACCTTCATAGGAACAAATCGAGAAGACAGCCACACCAAATCCCCAACACGAAGTCGGGGACCCACACCGCGGCGGCGGTTGGCAAAACGCTGAGCCTTCTCCTGTGACAACTTCAAGTTGTCCACCACATGATTCCAGATCTGGTGCAACCTATCCACCACAGAATCTACTCCAGGACAGTCAGAAGGCTCCACATGTCCTGAGGAAAAACGAGGATGGAAACCAGAGTTGCAGAAAAATGGCGAAACCAAAGTAGCGGAACTAGCCCGATTATTTAGGGCAAACTCAGCCAACGGCAAGAAGGTCACCCAATCATCCTGATCTGCCGAAACAAAACACCTCAAGTAAGCTTCCAGAGTCTGATTAGTTCGCTCAGTTTGTCCATTAGTCTGAGGATGAAAGGCAGACGAGAATGACAAATCAATGCCCATCCTAGCACAAAAGGATCACCAGAACCTGGAAACAAACTGGGATCCTCTGTCAGACACAATATTCTCAGGAATGCCGTGTAAACGAACCACATTCTGAAGGAACACAGGAACCAGATCGGAAGAGGAAGACAGCTTAGGCAAAGGCACCAAATGGACCATTTTTGAAAAGCGATCACATACCACCCAGATGACAGACATGCCCCGAGACACCGGGAGATCAGAAATGAAATCCATGGAAATATGTGTCCAAGGCCTCTTCGGGACAGGCAAGGGCAAGAGCAACCCGCTGGCATGGGAACAGCAAGGCTTAGCTCGAGCACAAGTCCCACAGGACTGCACAAATGACCGTACATCCCGTGACAAGGAAGGCCACCAAAATGAACTAGCCACCAGATCTCTAGTGCCAAAAATTCCCGGATGACCTGCCAACACCGAGGAATGAACCTCGGAAATGACTCTGCTGGTCCACCTATCAGGAACAGTCTGTCAGGTGGACAAGAGTCAGGTCTACCAGCCTGAAATCTCTGCAACACACGTCGCAAATCAGGAGATATGGCTGACAAAATAACTCCTTCTTTAAGAATACCAACAGGTTCTGTGACTCCAGGAGAGTCAGGCACAAAGCTCCTTGAAAGAGCATCAGCTTTCACATTCTTTGAACCTGGTAAATACGAGACCACAAAGTCAAAACGGGAGAAAAACAATGACCAGCGGGCCTGTCTAGGATTCAAGCGTTTAGCAGACTCGAGATACATCAAATTTTTGTGATCAGTCAAGACCACCACACGATGCTTAGCACCCTCGAGCCAATGACGCCACTCCTCAAATGCCCACTTCATGGCCAGTAATTCCCGATTGCCCACATCATAATTCCGCTCAGCAGGCGAAAACTTCCTAGAGAAGAAAGCACATGGTCTCATTACCGAGCAACCAGGGCCTCTCTGTGACAAAACGGCCCCTGCCCCAATCTCAGAAGCATCCACCTCGACCTGAAAGGGAAGTGAGACATCAGGCTGGCACAAAACAGGCGCCGAAGTAAACCGGCGCTTCAACTCCTGGAACGCCTCCACGGCTGCAGGAGCCCAGTTAGCAACATCAGAACCTTTCTTGGTCATATCCGTCAAAGGTTTAACAACGCTAGAAAAATTAGCGATAAAACGACGGTAGAAGTTAGCAAAACCCAAGAACTTCTGAAGACTCTTAACTGACGTGGGTTGAGTCCACTCATGAATAGCTCGGACCTTGACTGGGTCCATCTCCACAGCAGAAGGGGAAAAAATAAACCCCAAAAAGGGAACTTTCTGTACTCCAAAGAGACACTTTGAGCCTTTAACAAACAAGGCATTCTCACACAAAACCTGAAACACCATCCTGACCTGCTCCACATGTGAGTCCCAATCTTCAGAGAAAACCAGAATATCGTCCAGATAAACAATCATAAATTTATCCAGATACTTCCGGAAAATATCATTCATAAAGGACTGAAATACTGAGGGAGCATTAGAAAGCCCAAAAGGCATCACCAAGTACTCAAAATGACCTTCGGGCGTATTAAATGCAGTCTTCCATTCATCACCTTGCTTAATGCGCACAAGGTTGTATGCACCACGAAGATCTATCTTGGTGAACCACTTGGCACCCTTAATCCGGGCAAACAAGTCCGACAAGAGAGGCAAAGGATACTGAAATTTTACAGTGATTTTATTCAGTAGCCGATAGTCAATACAAGGTCTCAAAGATCCGTCCTTCTTAGCTACAAAAAAGAATCCCGCACCAAGAGGGGAAGAGGATGGACGGATATGCCCCTTCTCCAGAGACTCCTTGATATATGAACGCATTGCGGCATGCTCAGGTACTGACAGATTAAATAATCTTCCCTTAGGAAATTTACTACCTGGAATCAAATCTATGGCGCAGTCACAGTCCCTATGAGGAGGCAGAGCACTGGATCTGGACTCACTGAATACATCCTGATAATCAGACAAATACTCAGGAACTTCCGAAGGAGTAGAGGAAGCAATAGACACAGACGGGGAATCAGCATGAATTCCCTGACAGCCCCAACTTGACACAGACATTGCCTTCCAATCCAGGACTGGATTGTGGGTCTGTAACCATGGCAGACCCAAAACGACCAAATCATGCATTTTATGCAGAACAAGAAAACGAATCACCTCCCGATGTTCAGGAGTCATGCACATGGTCACCTGCGTCCAATACTGCGGTTTATTTTCCGCCAATGGCGTAGCATCAATACCTCTAAGAGGAATAGGATTTACTAATGGTTCAAGAACAAAACCACAGCGCTTGGCAAATGACAGATCCATAAGACTCAGGGCGGCACCTGAATCCACAAACGCCATAACAGGGTAAGAAGACAAAGAGCAAATTAAAGTCACAGACAAAATAAATTTAGGTTGCAAATTACCAATGGCGACAGGACTAACAACCCTTGTTAGGCGTTTAGAGCATGCTGATATAACATGTGTAGAATCACCACAGTAAAAACACAACCCATTCTGACGTCTATGATTTTTCCGTTCATTTCTAGTCTGAATTCTATCACATTGCATTAAATCAGGTGTTTGTTCAGACAACACCACCAGAGGATTAGCGGTTTTGCGCTGACGCAAACGCCAGTCAATTTGAATAGCAAGCGCCATAGAATCATTCAGACTTGTAGGAATGGGGAAACCCACCATCACATTCTTAATGGCTTCAGAAAGGCCATTTCTGAAATTTGCAGCCAGAGCACACTCATTCCACTGAGTAAGCACGGACCATTTCCGAAATTTTTGGCAATACACTTCAGCTTCATCCTGACCCTGAGAAATAGCCAGCAAGGCTTTTTCTGCCTGAATTTCAAGATTGGGTTCCTCGTAAAGCAATCCGAGCGCCAGAAAAAACGCGTCAATATTCGCCAATGCCGGATCTCCTGGCGCTAGCGAGAAAGCCCAATCCAGAGGGTCGCCCCGTAAAAAAGAAATAACAATTTTAACTTGCTGAGCAGAATCTCCAGATGAACGGGGTCTCAGAGAAAGAAACAATTTACAATTATTCTTGAAATTCCTAAACCTAAATCGATCTCCAGAAAACAATTCCGGAATAGGTATTTTAGGTTCAGACATAGGACTACTGGTAACAAAATCTTGTATACCCTGCACACGAGCTGCCAGCTGGTCAACACTTGTAATCAAGGTCTGCACATTCATGTCTGCAGCAAGCACACGCCACTCAAAGGTAAAGGGGAGGAAGAGAAGGAAGGAAAAAAAAAAAAAACTCAGAATTTCCTTTCTTATTATCCCACTTCTGCAATGCTTGAAACATTCAATATTGGCCTGGCATACTGTTATGACCCCAATGGCAGAGGGTCTCAGGAATAATGCTAAGTCAGTAAATACAGAAAACCAGCTCATAGGGCAGTGGTAACTGGGCTGACCATATAACTAATCCTAGCACCACAAATACCAGCAGCCGGGGAACGTTCCTACGTTGATCCTAGACGTCTCGCGCCAGCCGGAGAGCTAACTACCCCTAAGGGGAAAAGAAAGACCTTTCTTGCCTCCAGAGGAAATACCCCAAAAAGTTGGATAGAAGCCCCCCACAAATAATAACGGTGAGGTAAGAGGAAAAGACAAACATAAGAATGAGCTAGGAATTTAGCAAAGAGAGGCCCACTAGCTAATAGCAGAATATAGAAAGATAACTTATATGGTCAGCAAAAAATCCTATCAAAAATATCCACACTGGAAATTCAAGAACCCCCGAACCGTCTAACGGCCCGGGGGGAGAACACCAGCCCCCTAGAGCTTCCAGCAAGGTCAGGAATCACATTTAGTACAAGCTGGACAAAAATGATAGCAAACAAATAACCCAAAAAACAAAGAAGCAAGACTTAGCTTAATTTTACACGAACCAGGACCAGCAAACAGGAGCAAACAGAATGTGTCTGATAACACCGATGCCAGGCACTGGACTAAGGTTCCAGGAGGTTTATATAGCAACACCCCTGAAGTAACGACCCAGCTGGGTGCAGACAGAGGGAAGGAAATCCCAGAGTCATATCACTAGTAACCACTAGAGGGAGCCAAAAAAGTCTAATTCACAACAGCCTACGTGGCGTCACAGGTCTGGAAGGGGTTAATTCATTATTTATTGTTAGCGTCTCTTGTGCGCTCCTTCAATGCTCCTGTCGTGCACCTCACATACTGTAGATTGCATGCCGTGTTGCAGTTTATATATGATTTAATATTGTATTCCTTTTTAGTCACTAGGGAGATGAATTTGTCATTTCTGACTACAAAATTATAGTACGTGCACCACATATGGCTACATTTATGGATTCCCACGTTTCTTAGCCAAGTAGATGTTGGAGATTTATTAACAGAGAATAGTGTGGGAGAAAGCATATCTCCTAAAGAAGGGGTATTTTTGCCTATATAGTTAATAGGTGTTTTTAATATCTCATTTAACTTTTTATCCTGCAACAACATTGGGATATTCCTTTGTATGATGTTTTTAATTTCCGTGAATTCAATGCTATGGTTAGTAGAAAATGAAATTCTGTCTATTTCCTGTGTAGTAAATTCCTTATTTTTGTCCTTATTTTCTGCCAACATGTCTTCTCTATCCATATTGCACAGTATTGTACTTGCTCGATCTATCATCTATTTTGGGTATTTCAAATTTATTGCATATATTTGTAGATTTCTGCTTCCATAATGTAGAGTCTGAAGTGTTCCTTTGGATTTTAAATTTCTCTCACTGGCACATTCCACACTACGTGAGTGGGATGGCATGAAGTTGCCAATGAGGTGGAATTAACATCAGTATTTTTATTATACAGGGAGATCTGTATTCCCCCCATGAGATGTCCTTCCAAAGTGATGTCTAAAAAACTCATCTTATGGATATTCATGTTTGAAGTGAATTTCAAGTTAATTTCATTGTTGTTAATATATGAGACATATGAGACAAATTCATTGACCTTCCCCATGTTCGAATCCCATATCAGGAGGAGGTAATCGATATAGCGACCATACCACCTGATATGGGATGAGATCAAACTATTTACAAACAAAAACAACTCCTTCATTTTGGACATATTCAAAATTATTAGATACAGAAAAAAATAGCTCCTATTGGGGCTCCCCGTTTTTGGAGAAATAACTTTTTGTTGAACGTGAAGTAGTTGTGTTTCAATAGTTACTTCAAAGCCATTTTAAGGAATTCTTTAATGGCTGTGGTATATGTGCTATACTTATTTAGATGACTGGATAACATATTTAATGCCTGATGTTAGGGAATGCACGGGTATAAAGAGATTATATCACATGTATTCCACATGAAACTAGATTCCTATTTTTGTCTATCCAAAATGGGAATGTAGGGTTGATGTCAGCTGTGTAATGTCCGCTGACATCAAGCTCATGGGTTAGGATGGGAAGGCATCTATCAGAGACCCTCATTACTAACCCAGTGATTTTAAAAGAAAAGAAAGCACTTCTAAAAAAATCTTCAATTTTTAAAAAACACCCAAAAAAATCTTTATTTGAAAAAAACCCACAGTTTTCCTCTTTCCCCCATTTATTAAAAAAATTAATAATTCACAGGGTCTGATGTAATCGAAAAAGAGGTCCATGATGGTCCCCATCTTTTTCATCCAGTCTATAGAGCCCTGTTCATAGAACGCAGTTCCATAGACTGTAGCAGCAAGCTCTGCCAAGTTTCACACTACATTCTGTGAGACCCGGCTGCTTTGAACTGAGGTGACGTCAGTAAGGTTATCTCAGTTCACAGTGGCCAGTTCTCACAAGGGTCAGTTCTCACAAGGGCAGCTCAAGTGCTGTACTGATGAGTGGTGTGTTTTTTCCTTTTTTATTTACTAATTTGTCACATATTATAAATAGGACGTCATGCATCCATTCTGAAGCCATTGCTGCTTGTTCCCAAACAGTCCCCTGATGAGCCCCTGTACCGGGAAGGGGCAAAACACGTAGGGATGCAGACATGGGACATATTATGTCATATTCATTCAGATAAGTAATTTGTTTTTGATCATAGCAGCATTTGTCTGGTATTCCGTGGCAGGTTGATGTTCAGCGCCATATTACGTAGCGCGATAGCCGCGAGAAATCAGTGAAATTGTTCATTTGTGTAAGGCTTCTGTTTATGCCCCTTTTTTTGGGATAGGGACATGGGACATACTGGGTTACTAATACTCACCTAAACAACCTATAGCGGTTGCGGTAATCCGTGTCCATTATCCCTTGGCAGGACGTCCTATTTATAATATGTGACAAATTTGCAACGTGGTAACTAAAAGAAACCAGAGAAAATTTTCGTCTATGTGAAGCCTTTGTTTATGTCTGCTATGTCTTTTGACCGGGTCATGGCAAGTATTATTATGCAGCTCATGATGACAGCAGAATAGTTTAATAGGCACAATAGCACATTATATATATTATTGCGGTCCCTAACTATTAAGTCTTGGGAGCTCCTTGTTACTCTCTGTCTTTTGTCTTTTTTCTACATTCTGCAGATTGCAGATGCATATGTATATATTGTTCTGACACATGCACAAGAATTCTTCTGGTGTACAGAAGGGAACTAGAGGGCACATTTCGTTACGCGATATTTTGTGCAAATATTCTAGTTAGTGCATTAACATACCTTGTGCTCTATTTTTATAAACATTTTTTTCAGATTTATTCCTTTTTTTTTACATTTATAGCGTGACCTAGGTTTGGTTGTATGCATGTTGTTGGGGTTTGGGCGTGGGTAGACGTTAGGGTCCGACTAGGGCCAGAAGGGAAAGCCGACGTTGAGTGGGGGCGCCATGTCGAAATTTAGGGTGCCAACCTCCGCTGCCAGGAAGGTCTGAGTGTACTAGGGTGTACTATAGGGACTTGGCCAGGAATTTATTTTCTTTAATAAAAGAGTTCCTGCAGTACTCCGGCTGTAGTATTACCCCACCCAGACCTATGAGCTTTGATGTTGGTAGTTATTTGCTATTTGTGATTGATATTATTATATTTTAATGATGATAAATTAAAGAGATATTTTTAAGGGTTGTTTTTAACTTTTTTGGTTGTTCTAATGAGACAGTGTACCAAGATAGTGTTGAAGGCTGTAAAATATCATCTATCAGTAAAATAGTAAGGAAAGAAAGGGGTAAATGTACATTTGGTATAAATGGAAAACAAATGAATAATACTTAGTGCTCCCATAAAGCACTGTTGGGATTTTTAAATTTATACCAATGTATACAGACTAGTGTTGAGCGATACCGTCCGATACATGAAAGTATCGGTATCGGAACGTATTGGCCGATACCGGCAAAGTATCGGATCTCGCCGATACCGATACCCGATACCAATACAAGTCAATGGGACTCAAGTATCGGAAGGTATCCTGGATGGTTCCCAGGGTCTGAAGGAGAGGAAACTCTCCTTCAGGCCCTGGGATCCATATGAATGTGTAAAATAAAGAATTAAAATAAAAAATATTGATATACACACCTCTCCGACGCAGCCTGGACCTTACCGCTGTGAACCGGCAGCCTTCTTTGCTTAAAATGAGCGCGTTCAGTACCTTCCATGACGTCACGGCTTCTGATTGATCGCGTGCCGCTCATGTGATCGCTACGCGACCAATCAGAAGCCGTGACGTCATCCCTCAGGTCCTAAATTCCTAGAAGGGAATTTAGGACCTGAGGCAGGGCCGGACTGGCCATAGGGCAGTTCTGGCAAATGCCAGAAGGGCCGATGGCAGTAGTGGGCCGCTTGAGTGTGCCGCTGTCGACACACTCCCCACGCTGTCGCGGCACACTCCCGGCCACGCATTCAACTATACCGGCGTCATAGACGCCGGTACAGTTGAATGCAATGATGGAGGAGAGAGCGTCTGCTGACGCCCCCTCTCCCATCATTCCCCGCTCTGCCTGCCGCTGACACTGCGGGTGCGCCATGACGTCATATCATCGCGCACCTGCTGTGTGACCGGGCGGGCAGACTGCAACTGCTGAGGCCGGAGCCAGGAGCAGCGCGGGACACGAGGAGAGAGGTGAGTAGTGTGTTTGTTTGTTTTTTATCAATGAGTGATGACTGGATTGTGGAGCTATTGGGGGGGGGGCTGCCTGCCTGCCTGCCTGCATTACTTTCTATGGGGGCTGCCTGCCTGCATTACTTTCTATGGGGGCTGCCTGCCTGCATTACTTTCTATGGGGGTTGCCTGCATTACATTCTATGGGGGCTGCCTGCCTGCATTACATTCTATGGGGGCTGCCTGCCTGCATTACATTCTATGGGGGCTGCCTGCCTGCATTACATTCTATGGGGGCTGCCTGCCTGCATTACATTCTATGGGGGCTGCCTGCCTGCATTACATTCTATGGGGGCTGCCTGCCTGCATTACATTCTATGGGGGCTGTGCTGCAGTATATTGTATGGTGGCTGCCTGCATTACATTCTATGGGGGCTGGCTGCATTCTATTCCATGGGCCTGTGCTGCATTATATTCTATGGGGCTGGCTGCATTCCATTACATGGGCCTGGGCTGCATTATATTCTATGGGGCTGGCTGCATTCCATTCCATGGGCCTGTGCTGCATTATATTCTATGGGGCTGGCTGCATTCCATTCTATGGGCCTGTGCTGCATTATATTCTATGGGGCTGTGCTGCATTACATTCTATGGGGCTGTGCTGCATTACATTCTATGGGGGCTGCCTGCATTACATTCTATGGGGGCTGCCTGCATTACATTCTATGGGGGCTGTGCTGCATTATATTGTATGGTGGCTGCCTGCATTACATTCTATGGGGGCTGGCTGCATTCCATTCCATGGGCCTGTGCTGCATTATATTCTATGGGGCTGGCTGCATTCCATTCCATGGGCCTGTGCTGCATTATATTCTATGGGGCTGGCTGCATTCCATTCCATGGGCCTGTGCTGCATTATATTCTATGGGGCTGTGCTGCATTACATTCTATGGGCTGTGCTGCATTACATTCTATGGGGGCTGCCTGCATTACATTCTATGGGGGCTGCCTGCATTACATTCTATGGGGGCTGTGCTGCATTATATTGTATGGTGGCTGCCTGCATTACATTCTATGGGGGCTGGCTGCATTCCATTCCATGGGCCTGTGCTGCATTATATTCTATGGGGCTGGCTGCATTCCATTCCATGGGCCTGTGCTGCATTATATTCTATGGGGCTGGCTGCATTGCATTGTATGGTGGCTGTGCTGCATTATATTGTATGGGGCTGTGCTGCATTATATTCTATGGGGCTGTGCTGCATTATATTCTATGGTGCTGTGCTGTATTACATTCTATGGGGCTGTGCTGCATTTAATTCTATGGGGCTGGCTGCATTACATTCTATGGGGGCTGTGCTGCATTACATTCTATGGGGGCTGTGCTGCATTACATTCTATGGGGCTGGCTGCATTACATTCTATGGGGGCTGTGCTGCATTACATTCTATGGGGGCTGTGCTGCATTACATTATATGGGGACTGTGCTGCATTAAATTCTATGGGGCTGTTCTGTATTACATTCTATGGGGCTGGCTGCATTACATTCTATGGGGGCTGTGCTGTATTACATTCTATGGGGGCTGTGCTGTATTACATTCTATGGGGGCTGTGCTGTATTACATTCTATGGGGGCTGTGCTGTATTATAGTCTATGGGGCTGTGCTGTATTACATTCTATGGGGACTGAGCTGTAATGCTGGATACAGCTGTGATTATATGTTATATAGTCGTGTTACACTCCCCTCACTTCTTGTAGCCTACAAGTGTACAAAGATATTATACAGTCACCATGCGACAAGTGGGCCTGTGTGACTTCAAATGGCAGGGCTGAATTTTAGTCCCAGTCCGGCCCTGACCTGAGGGATGACGTCACGGCTTGTGATTGGTCGCGTGGCGGTCACATGAGCGGCACGCGACCAATCAGAAGCCGTGACGTCATGGAAGGTGCTGAACGCGCTCATTTTAAGCAAAGCAGGCTGCCGGTTACTACCAGGGTGCGTCAGAGGGTGAGTATATCCCTATTTTTTATTTTAATTCTTTATTTTTTACATGGATATGGATCCCAGGGCCTGAAGGAGAGTTTCCTCTCCTTCAGACCCTGGGAACCATACACTGGGAACTTCCGATTCCGATTCCCGATACCACAAAAGTATCGGATCTCGGTATCGGAATTCCGATACAGCAAATATCGGCTGATACCCGATACTTGCGGTATCGGAATGCTCAACACTAATACAGACACCTGGTGGTCACATTTGTGTTCTCCCAGAAGGTGCATTTTTAGTTTGCGGACATCATGCCTACAGGTGGGTGAGCACGGATATAATAGGGGCTTGCACTCTTGCAAAACTAACACCAGCCACTTTCATAGTTCCTCATAGTAAAATAGACACAGCATCAGTCCCAATTTACACCTTGTATGCAAAGGCTGCAGACAATAAACCCTGGACACATGGTAGGTGTCATTTAGTAGAAATGGGGATAACAAATAAAATATTCAGTGGTATACCCCTTGATAACACAAATGTGGGATAAGTTAGTGGAAGCTACTGACTGCCTGGATGATCACATTTTCAAGGTTCTTGGGGTTCTTAATGAGACTAATACAATACAGAGACAGTTAATGATAGTTACTAACCAACATACTATAGGGCTAGATTATCTGACAGCAAAACAATTGGTCCCACCTGTTGCAATTATATTGACCCTGCTGGCAATCTCCAGGTCAGGGCCAGAATAGACAAAATAGGCGAACTTAGAGACCAATGGTTAAAGCAACACATTGCAAACAGAGACTCCTGGTGGGGTAATACATTCTCCTTTTTAACTCCAGTCAACTGGTTTAGTGGTCTAACAGGATGGGTTTCTGGTATTGTACTGACTTGCATGCAGATTTTATTGTTTTGTTTATTGCTCTATGTAGCTGTAAAAGCGTTGATATATGTATTACCTAAGCTATTGAATAGTGTATGTGTAAAAAAAGAATCTAAGGCTGAACCTTCCATAGTGTATCAAAGACTCCAGATAACCACTGCTGATGGGGGAAGTGGGTGTCCACACTGAGGGTGGATGGGTGAAGCAGGTAGAAAACCCCCTTATGGGTACTAGACTCTTGAGACAGTAGCTCCTTTGTGGACACCAACTAACCTTGCGGCAAAAGGTTATACCATGTACAAAAGGGGAAATTGATCTACAAGGGTTAATGTTTTTCTTTCTTTTGCTAGAATTTTTGTTTTTATCTTGTCGTATTCAAGGATTTTATGCTTCTCATCTCATATGCAATGTTATTAAGAGTCTGCAAAAGCATGTTTTGGGTACATGGTAAATAAATTCATCATGACCTGGGTAACGGGGGGCTTTATGAGTTACATTGAGTTACATTGCTGCAAATGGTATAAAATTCTGCATTCTTGTATGAGTAAACAGAAAAGTGACTTGCTCAAAACAAGTGTGCTTCCTTTTCTCCGAGTGCTCGGTGTGCACCATTTGTGGGACAGCTTAGAGCTGTTTTTTTAGTCTCGGAGGGGGCCTATATTCATGGCCCCTTCCTAAACTATTAATATCAGCACACAGCTGTCTGCCTAGCCCTTGCTGGTAATTATATATAGGAGGACCTTATGTATTTTTTTGTGGGTCCCCCATTTTAATAACCGGGAAAGGCTAAGTATACAGCTGTGAGTTGATATTAACAGTCTGGTTACCTTTATGAATATTGTCTCTTTCCCTGTTGTTGACTTTCCCTCTGCTTATGAAATTGATGGGGACCCCCCATGTTTTTTTTTCAATTACATGTTTAATTGTCAACAGGAACAGTAAGGTCACCTGAGTTCATAGCAGCTATTTTTCTTGCCTTGCAAGTGCCAGTTCTGGACTGATAAACACCCGAGAGTCCAGCTCTCGGCACTCTGGCACTGGAACTACTGTGAGACCCAGTGGCTTGAACTCAGACAACCTTAAAGGTTACCAGAGTTCACAGCCATCAGGTCTCTTGGCAGCTGCGAGGCCCAGAAACCTCATATGAAACTTTAGGACATTTTAAGATTACTGAATTCTCCAGAACACCTGAAGGTTGTGAACTAAGGTTACCTTGGGTGTATATTTTACTGTACTTGTCAAAAGTAAAAAATAAACAAACAAAAAAAAGGAATGGGGTAATTTTCATAAACAGCTTAGAGAAAGCTGAAGGCTGAGTGCTGAAGTTAGTATTCTGGGAAAGAGACCATAATAATATTCATAAAGGTTCCCAGGCTATTAATATCAGCTCACAGCTGTATACTTAGCCTTTCCTGGTTATTAAAAAAATGACTTGGGATTCCCCTTTATTTTTGATAACCAGCTAGGAAAAACTGACATCTGTGGGCTGCAACCCTCAGCTGTCACCTTCAGCAAGTCTGGCTATCATGAATAGAGGGGTCCCCCATTTTTGACAACCAGCCAAGTTAAAACTGACAGCTGGGGCTGGTATTCTCAGGCTGGTAAGGGCCCCCGCAGCCTAAAATAGCAGCCCACATCAGCCCCAGAAAAGGTGTATCTATTAGATTAGCCAATTTTGGCACATTGCCCACCTCTTCACACTTGCCCAGTGATGGTTGCACGTGAGGTTCATATTTGAGGGGATGTGTCACCTTTGTATTCTAAGGTGAGCTCAAGCCCACAGCTTAGTAATGGTGAGGTGTCTATAAGACACCTATTTATTATTAGTGTTGTAGTTATAATAAATAAACACACAGCCAGAATAAAATCCTTTATTTTAAATAAAAAAACACTCTTTTCCTTTTTTATTTAAAAATAACAAACACAGTTATATTCATCTATCGCCCATTACATTGAAGCCCTCTTCTCCTTTAATAAAATAAAAATTAAAAAAAATATATACCTCACCAGGCCGTCGTTCTGTCCCATGCCGTAATGCATGTCTGGGGATAAACAGTATTCAAGCTGGACGGTGCCAATATATGACCGTCCAGGTAGAGAACCACTGAGGAATGAGCTGGTGCGTTGGGCAGCGTCAGTGACTAGCGATGACGCCATCAAGGTTACTGCCAGTCATTGAGGCTGCATTCCCAGCCAGGCCTCTGAACTGCATCACCTCAGCAAAGTGAGAGAAAATAAATGAGTTAACCGCAGTTAAAGCTTAATGACTTCACCACAGTTCAGTTCACTGAGTTCACCTCTGTGAAATCACTGAGATTGCACTGCGGTGAACTCAATTACTTTTTCTTATGGTGTTCAGAGATCACCGCAGTTCAGGAACCCAGCTGGAAATTGCGGTAACCTCAATGATGTCACCGGTGGTCACTGATGCTGCGCTCACAAAAAAATAAGGACATAGAATTTCAGGAGAAGAACGTCTCGCTAATCATTAAGAATGGAGGTGGATCAATCATGCTTTGGGGTTGTGTTACAGACAATGGTACGGGCAACATTTCACGAGTAGAGAAAAGAATGCATTCTATTAAATTTCAGTAAATTCTTGATGCAAAAATAACATGTAAAAAAAGCTGAAGTCAAATAGAGGATGGCTTCTACAAATGAATAATGATCCTAAACACAAGTCAACATCCACTATAGACTACATAAAAGGTGCAAGCTGTAAGTTTTACAATGATCCCCCCAGTCCCCTAATCTGAACATCATTGAAAATCTGTGGCTAGACCTCAAAATAGCAGTGCATGCAAGATGACCCAGGAATCTCAAAGAACTGGAAGAATTTTCCAAGAAAAAATAGATGAAAATCCCTCAAGAAAGAATGATTAGACTCTTGTCTGGGGGCAAAAAGTGTTTTTAGGCTGCGATACTTTCAAAAGGGGGTGCTATGAAGTACTAACCATGCAGGGTGCCCAAACTTTTGCATCAGCCCATTTTCCTTTTTGTAATTTTTAAATTGTAAAAGATGAACATATATATTGTTCCCTAAAATACAATGGAAATGTGCCATCTTCTACTTTAGGCTTTTTAGAGATCATTTCATCTTCAACTTACTTAAGTGTCCACAATAACAGTAATTTTGACCAAGAGTGCCCAAATTTGTACAAGCCACTGTAGATAAGTTCTATCAAGTTCAATTTACTCTATATTTATATTCTGGACTGATTCCTTCCTTGTCTGTATGTTGTTTTATCGGATAGTATGTGGCCACAGGGTGAAACAACTGCAGCAGTTGCCATCTCTCACAAACCGAGAGCAGAAGAACACCTCAGAAAGTGAGGACCTGACACACATCAGGGCATCTTTCTAAAGCTCTAAAGAAAGAGGATTCAGACAGAAATCCATGTAAATATTCACTGAAATGAGGTTGTCACTTTAGACTCTATTTAGTCTATTTTCTGGAAGAGTTCCTTCTTTTTAGGCATGCACAGAAATATTATAGTAAATTGTTCTGTCTGAATCACATATTTTGGAGATTTAGACAGAATCCCCAACTTAAAGGGAACTTGTCACCACTTCCTCGGCTTGCTGTACGCATTCTTCGCCGTGAATCTCGCAGAGCACGTACAGATTTTGCGCGTGCGCATTGCAATGTGACCTCGTGCGTGCGCAGTATGCTTGCCCAAAGGCGGGCAAAGCCAAAAAGCAGTACGGTGCAGTACTGGCGCATGCGCCATACTGCTTTCCGGCTTTGCCCGCAATTGGGAAAAGCATACTGCGCACATGCGAGGTCACATTGCAATGCACATGCGCAAAGTCTGTACGTGCTCTGCGAGATTCACGGCGAAGAATGTGTACAGCAAGTCGAGGAAGGTGGAGTGGGGGAACAGAGGCAACACCCATCGGATCAGACTGAACAGATTAACATACAGCGCGGGACAAATTAAAAAGGTTTTTTATTGGTGATGCATGGGGTGTCGGGGGGTTTCAAATGTAGATGTGGAATGCATACCTGACAAGCAATTAAATTATATTTTTAGCTGATAGAGCAAAAGAAGTGGTGACAGGTTCCCTTTACGTGTTCAGAATACAGCAATATATCGATTTGAACCTAAGCTTAAAAGAAATCCAAAATGTTATGTACCCAAAAATAGTAACAAAGTGCTAGCTCCACTTTGAGACTTGCCGTGTGACCAAATAATGCTTTACGACCACATAAGTGTACTTACGAGAAATTGCACAACAAATTGTGGTGTCCATTTTTTCCTGTTGCCCTTGTGGAAATGAAAAAATTGGGACTAATGGATCATTTTTGTGAAAGAATATAATCGGCCTTTTTCTGAAGCATATTCCTGTTTAAAAACTAGTTGGGTATGCCTGCCCCAAAAAAGATGTCATGTGCTCATTAATACGCTTTATGGATAGCTGAAAAGATGATAACGGATAACAAGCTTTCCAGACTACTCAGGTCTTTTCAACAGGCATGGTTTAACACAATAGCCCAATATCCCAATATATTGTGTTATGGCAGAGAAAAAACTGGAAAGACAACAGTGCAAGAAATAGGGTTTTATCTGAGTAAAAAGTGACAAGAAATAGAGAGAGTTGCTCACCGGCCAAGGGTGAGTACCACAACCATTTACTGTAAGACTGCTGTAGACCCACAAGGATGTTGAGGTGCCAATTGTGGAAAAGAATGGGTTAATCCTACACTGCTCAGTTCTCTTCATCAGGCAGAGTTTAAAATAATATATTAATAGTGGAGAAGAATGAGTTAATCCTGCACTGCCTGGACAAAGGAGTCCAGGGACTAATGTAGATAGGCGCGGTTTGTCAACGTGTTTCAAAGTTTTCACACTTTTTCAGGACAAATCAAAGACAAACTTAGTCCCTGCACTCCTTTGTCCAGGCAGTGCAGGTTTAACCCATTCTTCTACACTATTAATATGTTGTGTTAAACTCTGCCTGATAAAGAGAACTGAGTAGGATCGAAAGTTTCCTATCCGTTACCATCTTTTCAGTTAGCCATTAAAAGGTATCAACCACTGATAGACTCTCAATTTTGATTTTCTTCCTATCCACTGGCTAATATGCTTCCAAGATCATTTTTTGCAATACAAATGATTTAATTTCAAAATAGATATTAAGTGAATATTATTAAATATATATGTGATTTGGGCTCTAAATTAAATTCCTTGCAAAAAAATGAAATCACTTTACCAGCTTCTTTAAAAATATATATAACAAAATGTCCCTTCTCTTTTGTATATGTGTTCCTCCACCCCTGACCATTCTTTCTCTGTCTTATTTCCATATCTATTTGTCTTTTATTTCTGTGTATGCTTCTGATTTCATCCTTGTGCACTGCTTCATTCTTCATTTCTGGGTCACAGCACACGCCCGGACTGTTTAGAAATCAATATCAGTAAAGCCATGTTGAGAATTTGCACTTCCCTGAATGAAATTTTTTTCACACCAGAGGGACTTCGGCATACATGTTAGACTAAATTGATTCTCTTCTTGAATTTACTCAGGGAAAAATAAATATAATACCCTTTGCATTGTGATTCTCAAGATGCATAAAACAAAGCTGATTATGGAAAAGAATGAAAGCACAAAAAAAGTGGCCAATATACATTTACTGTTATTTACTTACAAACAGACTTATAGGTAGAAATGAAATAGTTTAAAGCAGAGAGTAACTTAAACCCCATGGAAATTCAGAGCCAGGGTCCTCCAACTGATATGTGCCACAATACTGGTGTTTTCTTATGTGGCTGAATAGCCTTTCGACCTTATGAAATCTTTTGCCTTTTATGCTGTTATCCTCATGGATTGTAGTATATGTAGCACAGATCTAATAATACACCAATATTGAGAGGATACACCCAGAAAGTGTTTACATGACATTGGGTATGACATCAAGCTATAGGTGTTTAACCTCAAGCAACAACACTGAAAGACTATCATATCGCAGGACAAGATGGCAATGGAGGCTGGAAAAGAGGTCTGTCCTTTTTATTGTTGGGGCCCGCTTTTGTTTTGCATGCAATGATAGCCTGTGATTGGTCTGGAGACCATCTGAGAAATGCCATGAAGAGACCTTCATTAGGGAATACCACACTAATCCTACTCCTGAGATTATTGTGTGGAATATGTACGGTAGCCAGACCCCTCTAGTCTTTATTCCAGGTACACTAGGAGCTCCTCATTGCACTGAATTGATCATATAACCAACCAGTGTTCAAGTCATTTTTACAAATGAGAAGTTGAGACATTTTTCGTGCAGGCACAGTAAATCAGACCACTGCCATATTTGTGCAGACAGATAGCGGTGGTCACATTACAACTGCGCATGCGCTTCTCCTGTACAAAGCTGGCAGTGGTCAGTGAATCATTTGGCTGATCACGATGGCGGTGTGTTCACAACGGTGTTCCACTGATGGTACCACGCAAGAGGCTGGGTACAGTGTATATAGTGTGTGTGTGTGTGTTGCATACGGCATATAAAGTGTGTGTGTGGTGCGTATGGCATAAAGTGTGTGTTTGTGTGTGTGGTGGGCACGGCGTATAGCGTATACAGTGTGTGTGTGTGTGTGTGTGTAGGGACCGCAGGTAAAGAAGGATGCAGGGACAAATAGGAGCCAGAAAGCAAATAGCGTTTTTAACTTTCTTTTTAACTTCCAACCAAAAAGATGACAAACGTTTTTCCACGCAGGGAACTTATATACAAGAACACAATCTCGCAGTAAATCCTAATTACTATATGACCGCCCTGTACTATACCCGTAGAACGCGGCAGCGCCTCACTAGTGACTCTCTACTAAGATAAAGTCAACAACGGTCACTTATCAGTGCTGGTTCAGCGATGTAGTCCTGACGGTGAGGCTCCGACAACGCCGTAGTCCTGATGGCGGAGGAAGGAGGTGTCTTCTGGCGACGGGCCCAGGCGTAGAGTCGAGTCCAGAATGTCTTTTGCGGTGCTGCGTTCCCTCCTGCAGGCGGACGTTGATCCGAGGTAACAGCCTCCCAGTCCAGAGAAGAGTCTTTTTGAGGCGGATTAGGAGAATAATCAGTATCAGTCACAGCTGAGACGAAACCATGCGAGTCCGTAGCACTCTCTGGCAAGGTGCTCTCAGGGAGCGCGGTAATACTGTCCCTGAGCTGGTCAGCACTACCCCTCTGCCTGGGGGGTCGCTGACGACGAATGCGCCTCTTTTTGGGGGCTCTGGTAGTTGCCCGCAGTGTCTGTTGCACGTTTTCCCCCTGCTTCCAGCAAGTCTCACTGCGGCCTGCACACTCACAACAACTGCGCTGCAGTTTCCTCTCCTCAGAGATTTCCCGCGCTTCTCTGCCCCTGCTTTCGCGCGTTTTGCTTTTTATCCTCTCCTCTCCCTGCGTCACTCTTCCTCCTGTCACATGAGCCTGGCTTCCCATGCACCCCTCAAATCCGTCCCCCGGAACCCCGACTCCCGGCAACAATGGTTCCACCCGTCTGCACAGCTCACCAGGTCCCTGTCCCCTACATTCCCCCACCCTGTATGCTCGCCAGTCCCTGGGCGAGGCCTTCGCACTGACAGGTCGCCCACCTAACGGATTGTTCCACACTTGGGTCTGTCTGGTGTGTAAGTCAGGACTGTAGCGAGTTGGGGGTCTACCGGCAGTAGAACGTTCAGAACGTCGTGGCTCGGGTCCTTGTATAGGGGGTGTTGGGGAAATGTCGTCAGCGGAAGAGTGACGGGTCAGGGGTAGTGTAGTAGTCGAGATAGGGGGAGTATTTTGACGCCGTTCTTCTTCTTCATCATCTTCTTCATCCCACCAATGGTTGTTGGGGGATTCAGTCGTAGGTGGCTCTTCCCTGATTGCGGATTCCGGGGTGTCCGAGTCAACAGAGCGACACAACCGGAGCATGTTGCGATGAAGAATGCGAGTACCTGTACTTCCGAGGGCCTCAGACTGCACTTCATATACAGGTCCATGCGGGTCTATACGGCGAAGCACCCGATAGGGTGTTTTTTCCCAACGATGGTCTAACTTGTTTTGCGGTCTTTGCTCTCGAACGAGTACTCGATCACCTGGCCGGAACTCTGGGGGTTTTGCTGTAGGGGTGCTCCGATGCTCCACTTCCTGAATTCGAGTGTGTACCAGTCGGTGTAAGGTCTGCAGCCGATGCCGATGATCACGCACCCACGAAGCCATCCCTGTTCGGGGGCCTTCTTCCTCCGAAGACAGTTCCAGATCTGTCATGCCTTTTCCTGGGCGCCCAAAGACCACTTCATACGGGGTGCGTCCTGTGACTTGATGAACTCTATTGTTGTAGACCCACACTAGGTCCGACACATACTCCGGCCAGCGGGCCTTCTGATCTTGTTCTAGCGCACGCAGCATTTGAAGCAAAGTCCGGTTAAACCGCTCACAAGCCCCATTTCCCTGGGGATGATACGGTGTGGTGCGTGACTTATCAATGCCGTAGAGGCGATGCAGCTCTTCCATGACTTTGCCCAAGAAACAGGCGCCTTGATCCGAATGTATTCGCCTCGGACAGCCGTAAACTTGAATAAAGTTCTTACAGATAGCGCTCGCCGCCGACTCAGCTGTCTGATCACGGGTAGGGGTGACTACCGCGAATTTTGAAAAATGATCTACCATAACGAGGCAGTGTTCGTAGCCTTGATGCGCTGCCCCAATGGTAATGTAGTCTATCATTAATACTTCAAAAGGGGCAGACGTCGTGATGCTCTGCACAGGCGCCCTTTCCTCCGGTGACTTGGTTAGCTCACATTGTCGACATTGTCTACAGGCAATTTGTACTTCCGCAAGCAGCCGAGGATGATAGAACCGAGTTTGCAGCCACTTAAACGTCCTCTTCACTCCGAAGTGTGCCCCGGACTCATGAGCTTCTTTAGCAACTGCGGCCACCACGGGCCCTGGTAAGACCATCTGCCAGGTCGGCTCGGAATCTGCCTGAGCCATGGTTAAGTGGCATAAGAGCCCGTCCTGAAGAGTTAGGCGCTCCCACTGCCGCAGAAGAAGGTTCAGGTCTGACGGGAGAGTTTGTCCAGGGCTTCTCACGGGCAATAGACCATTCGTTATCCACTGTCGCAATGGAGCTAGTTCCTGGTCTTCCTGTTGCAGCCGTATCCATTCGTCCCGACTCTGAACCAACAGTCCTGTAGCCATTCCGTTCCCGGTCTGTTCCCGGCTCACAGCCGTCCGAGTAGCGCCCCCGATGGCGTAGGGGATTTCTTCTCCCTCCAGCTCCTCATCTCGGTTAGTCCTTGGGGGATTCTTCCGCAGACGAGATAATGCGTCAGCATGAACATTCTCCGCTCCTCGCTTGTAAAGGATACGGTATCTGTACTTGGCCATCCGGGCTACCCAGCGCTGTTCTAGGGCACCCAATTTTGCATTTTCCAGATGTGCCAATGGGTTGTTATCCGTGCGTATCAGCACCTCGGAACCGGCCAGGTACTCAGCGAACCGCTCCGTCATAGCCCACACCACGGCCAGCAGCTCCACCTTGAAAGAACTGTAATTGTCTGGGTTCAACTCAGAGTCATGAAGAGACCGACTCGCATAGGCGATCACTCTCTCCCGCCCATCCTGAACCTGAGACAACACAGCCCCCAATCCCTGAGAGCTGCCGTCGGTGTGTAGGATGAACGGTTGCGAAAAGTCCGCATAAGCCAACACCGGCGGCTCCATGAGAGCTGTCTTCAAGTCCCGGAACGCTGCTTCTTGTGACTCCTGCCATTGTATCTTCTTTCCCCGTTCCTTGGGGGAGCTTCCTTTCAGCAGGACTTGTAGATTGTGAGAACGGCGAGCAAAATTCTTCACGAAGCGCCGGTAGTACCCAGCGAGGCCCAAGAACGCCCGTACATCCTTAGCGGTCTCCGGTGTGGGCCACTCCTGGATTGCAGCAATCTTCTCCTGCGATGGCCGGACTCCTTCGGCGGACACCACATGCCCCAGGTACTCGATCTGTTCCCGGAACAAGTGACACTTCTGGGGCTTCACCTTAAGCCCGTATTTCAGCAACCGGTCTAGTACCTGTTCCAGTCGGCACAGATGTTCCTCGAATGTTGGGGCGTAGATGATGATGTCATCCAGATAAATGAGAGTGGCCTCGAAGTTCAAATCCCCCAGACACCGCTCCATTAATCGTTGGAAGGTGCCTGGAGCGTTGGCCAGCCCAAACGGCATTCGATTGAACTCAAATAGTCCCATGGGAAGGATGAACGCTGTCTTAGGACGATCTGCTTCTGTCATCGGGACCTGCCAGTATCCGCTGGCTAGGTCTAAGGTGGAAAAATATTTGGCCCGACCCAGCACGGAGAGAGACTCCTCGATACGGGGAAGTGGATAAGAGTCTCGGACGGTGCATGCATTTAGCTTACGATAGTCCACACAGAACCGGAGCGTGCCGTCCTTTTTCCGCACCAGCACGATCGGGGCAGCCCACGGGCTCTGACTCTCGCGGATCACTCCCTTTTGTAGCATCTGGCCTAACAACGTCTTTACTTCCTGGTACATCTGCGGGGGAATCTGTCTGTACCGCTCCCTGATGGGCACTGTATCTCCGGTCGGAATTCCATGTTCGATGGCCGTGGTACAGCCAAAATCATCTTCATGTTGCGCAAACACTTCAGCATAGTGTCCAAGGAGCCGCTGCACTCGCGAGACTTGTGATGGATCCAGACCCGGTAATTCTGCTCGCATATGTTCCAGAATAGTTTGACCTTTTCGGAACGCTATCAGCTCAGGATCCTGTGTAGACCGGACACTGACCATCCAGGGATCAGGGGAATCCACCTTTAACTGTAAAGTATCTGGAGGAGGCATCACTTCTAACGGTCGTAACACTTTGGCCATCTCACTTCGGACCCGTAGCACGACATCGTGTTCGTCCACATTCACACATCGCACTGGTACGACCCCATTTTTAACAGTAGCCAGAGATCGGGCCACCAGCAGTCCTGTGGGCAAAGGGGACGTAAAGGTGGGCTCAACCTGCACTTGCACTCCTTCCAGAGGGATGCGAGCTCGGATGGGCAGGGATATAACAGTCTGTCCTGGGGGAAACGTCACTTCTGCTGTCGGGGAGGTGATTACTTTCCCTAGTATGTCTCCCTCCTGAAAGGTCTCTTGCACACGGACTTCCCTCACTAACTGTCTGAACACGGAGCCTTGAGGTGTACTGGTCCCCCACTGATTGAGTGTCTCTTGTGTGGTCTCCCCTAACAGCAAACTGCCAAAGTCCTTCAATACATTCATCCCCAAAGTCACGATATGTTGTGGGCTGGGATCCCCCCCCGTCAACACAACCCCCCGGCGGCCCAGGTCTTTCCCACATAAAGATATTTGCATCCAGGTGACCCCTTCCACTGGGATGGGCAGCTGATTGGCGGCCTGCAACCGGATTACGGGGCCCCATTGGGGTCTGACTGACACAGGGAAGTGTTTTCTAAAATAGGCCTCGGGCATCGTCGTGACTTGAGATCCGGTGTCCACCAGACAACGTACAGCCCGCCCTTCAAACTCTGCCCAAACCAGGGGGCAGCTGGCAACCAAATTTTCGGGACTTTCACCACCCATCCGCGGGGATTCTGACTCCGAGCGTCGTCCCCTTAGCTCGGAGTCCTCTAGTTTAACGGCCGCCGTGACGAGGCCCTCCCTCTCCGGGGGCACTCCCGTGCGAAATGTCCTGCCTCCCCGCAACCATAGCAAGCACCGGGGACCGGATAATATCCTGAACGAGCGCCACGAGCTGGACTCCCAGACCTTTGCCCCCGGGGTAGCTCCCTTGGGCTTCGCGCATTTTTTTTAACTTCGGCCAGTTCCTCTCGGATTTGTTTGAGCTCCTGCCGCATCTCCTGAACCCACGACGGCTCACCCCCTCCTGGTGCAGCGGTCTGGATAACCCGAGCCTCTCCTGTCAGGACCGTCACCCCCCTCTCTTGCTCCCGGGTGCGGGCCTCATTGCCTATGTCGGAGAAAGTCAGGCGCGGGTCGACCCGCACTCGTTCACGTAGAGCCTGTTTGGTCAACTCATCCCGCAGTCCCGTCACCAGTTGGTCGCGCAGGGTCACGTCAACATGTCCCATCCCCATACCATCTTTCCGCACGATTGCAATGTTTAGCTCTTGCAGAGCATTCATGTACTGAGTGACAGTCTCGCTCTCTTTTTGTCGCCGTCCAAACAACCGGGCCCGCAGCTCTCCCATGTCGGTGGGATCCCCGTGCGTCCCCTCTAACACATGTAACACCCCGGTAAAAGTATTCCGCTCTGTGGAGGGTCTCAACATCACTGAATCCCGAGCCTCTCCGTCTAAGGCCATAATGGCCACCTCTGCTTCCAGGGCTGGGGTCATAGGATGCATTCTCAACAGCCCCCTCATCCTTTCAGTCCAGCTCCACAACAACATGTTGCTCCCATTAAACTTGGGCAAATTGTTTAACATGGCCCCAATGAGAGAGAAGCTCTAGGCCCAGCCCCATCCTCCGTATCTTCTGGCTCCTTCTTTGGATCCTGCATCCTGCCGACTACGCCAAATGTAGGGACCGCAGGTAAAGAAGGATGCAGGGACAAATAGGAGCCAGAAAGCAAATAGCGTTTTTAACTTTCTTTTTAACTTCCAACCAAAAAGATGACAAACGTTTTTCCACGCAGGGAACTTATATACAAGAACACAATCTCGCAGTAAATCCTAATTACTATATGACTGCCCTGTACTATACCCGTAGAACGCGGCAGCGCCTCACTAGTGACTCTCTACTAAGATAAAGTCAACAACGGTCACTTATCAGTGCTGGTTCAGCGATGTAGTCCTGACGGTGAGGCTCCGACAACGCCGTAGTCCTGATGGCGGAGGAAGGAGGTGTCTTCTGGCGACGGGCCCAGGCGTAGAGTCGAGTCCAGAATGTCTTTTGCGGTGCTGCGTTCCCTCCTGCAGGCGGACGTTGATCCGAGGTAACAGCCTCCCAGTCCAGAGAAGAGTCTTTTTGAGGCGGATTAGGAGAATAATCAGTATCAGTCACAGCTGAGACGAAACCATGCGAGTCCGTAGCACTCTCTGGCAAGGTGCTCTCAGGGAGCGCGGTAATACTGTCCCTGAGCTGGTCAGCACTACCCCTCTGCCTGGGGGGTCGCTGACGACGAATGCGCCTCTTTTTGGGGGCTCTGGTAGTTGCCCGCAGTGTCTGTTGCACGTTTTCCCCCTGCTTCCAGCAAGTCTCACTGCGGCCTGCACACTCACAACAACTGCGCTGCAGTTTCCTCTCCTCAGAGATTTCCCGCGCTTCTCTGCCCCTGCTTTCGCGCGTTTTGCTTTTTATCCTCTCCTCTCCCTGCGTCACTCTTCCTCCTGTCACATGAGCCTGGCTTCCCATGCACCCCTCAAATCCGTCCCCCGGAACCCCGACTCCCGGCAACAATGGTTCCACCCGTCTGCACAGCTCACCAGGTCCCTGTCCCCTACATGTGTGTGTGGTGCGACAGTGTTTCGTTGGTGGTACTGTACAAGAGGCTGGTACCACCAGCAGTTTCCATATTGAGACACCCATCACTTGGGAGGTCAGTGAACTTCCGTCGCTTGGAATTCTGGGATCCAGACACATCTGGACAGAACAGGATGTGAAGACATTACAAGGTAAGTATTGTTAGGGGTCAAGTTCCCGCCTCTGCACATCGGGAATCTCGGGCCATCTCCGCTGCGGTCTCCCATTCTTCTCCTGCCGCAGTGGCGCCTGCTCAGCGGAGACATCAGTCCCAGCGTCTCATTCAGTCTGACTCTGTACAAAGGGTTACTGCTGTTTTCTAGCTTCTGCCATTGAAGTCAGTGCTGGGCAGCGGCGAGCAGATGCTTCTGGGACTAAGTCCTGCTTTTCTCGTTCTGAGCATGCCCAGAGTAAGATCTCTCAGTGGAGATCGAGGGTCACATGTTCAGATACTGCAGCTAAATCCATTGGTCCTCCATGAAGGTCCTGAAGGTGCTCAGGCTCTGTAGCAACCTCTCATTGGTCCTTCTAGGAAGGTCCTGCACTTGCTGCAGCTATTTAAGGCTCTCATGACCGCACGGCCATGCGCTAGTATTGAAAAAAACACAAAGGGGCTGACAGCACTCACTCTATTGGCGCGCCAGTTCTATGTCCAGGGAACCTTCCTGGATACTCAAGACCATCCAATATCCAATGAACAGCGCTCCACTCGGGTGTAGAAGTCTCCAAAGTGCTTTATTTAGCCATGATACAGCAGCAACGATTCGACCAACACTTGGCCTTTATCAAGCATACATTACAACATACTGGGTTGTCTTAAATAGTGTGGATGCCACATAGTGCACCAATCACCATCAAGTACCACCCCCATATAACAATTAACAAATATCAAATATAAAACAGACATCAGATATAAACATATACATTCTCAATAAACAACCACATATACAAATCATATATAACCATAATAATAATCTTTATATAGCGCTAACATATTCTGCAGCGCTTTACAGGTTGCACACATTATTGTTGCTGTCCCTGTTGGGGCTCAAAATCTAAATTCCCTATCAGTATGTCTTTGGAATGTGGGAGGAAACTGGAGTACCAAGAGGAAACCTACACAAACATGGAGAGAATGTACAAACTCTTTGCAGATGGGGCTTGAACCCAGGACTCCAGCGCTGCAAGGCTGCTGTGCTATCCACTGTGCCACCATGCTGCCCATAATAAATATATCGCAAAAGATCTTCCTTTGTTTACTTTATGGTCAGCAAATCCACTTCATGCATCATCATCTCCATAGGAACCCCCAATGAATCAGCCGTTCTCTGTCCATTTAGTCATAGATGTTATACAGTCCAATCCAGGATCTCGGCACTAAAAAGTTCAAAGCCCTATCACCACACATGGTTCATAAAGCACCAAAGTGCTGTCCAATGCACAAGGCTCCCTCATTCAAATCGGTGTCCCACACCACATACCTAGATTTACTGCCGGGTCAAAGACGCCCCAAGGGCGCGCGCGTGCACAAAACACAGGACGAACCCCCACCACGTGACCGCAGCATTGCACGCCCACATTGCACGGCGCGTACACCCCAAGGGAGTGCACGCGCACAAGGCACTGGATGAGCCCCCACCACGTGACCGCAATAGAGGCATGCCCGTATTGCATAGTGCGCACGCGCCACCACTCGGCCGCCACATACAAGTGCAGTAAAGCAAATCCTCAGGCAGCCCATACGGCAGATCAGGACAGCACTGCAGATGCGCAAGGGCGTCCCACCCAAGACGAAATTCTCTGAAACCAGAGTGCGTCACGGCAGTATAACGCGCATGCGCAACCCACATACATTCATCCCATCCACATTACAGCAGAGAACATACATGACTGTTGTATCCATATCATAAGAATAATGAAAAAATAATGAAGCATCATGTGATACAAACAAAACACACATATAAGATAATCACTGATACAAAATTGTGAAAACACAAGAATATAAACCCCAACCATAATAAACATCTAAATAAATAAGTCATAAATTACAATGAGGCAGTCGGAAGGCACAGGAGGGAAAGACAATATATAATCTATTTATTAAATAATTTATTCAACCAATTTAATCAATCCACAAACGTCTCAATCCATCCGTCGGTGGCTGGATGGATTGAGACGTTTGTGGATGTATGTGGATTGCGCATGCGCGCTATACTGCCGTGACGCACTCTGGTTTCAAAGAGTTTCATCTTGGGTGGGACGCGCTTGCGCATCTGCAGTGCTGTCCTGATCTGCCATATGGGCTGCCTGAGGATTTGCTTTACTGCGCTTGTATGTGGTGGCCAAGTGGTGGTTTGTGCGCGTGCGCTCCCTTGGGGTGTACGCGCCATGCAATGTGGGCGTGCCTCTGCTGCGGTCACGTGGTGGGGGTTCGTCCAGTGTTTTGTGGGCGTGCGCGCCCTTGGGGCGTCTTTGACCCAGCAGTAAATCTAGGTAAGTGGTGTGGGACGCCAATTTGAATGAGGGAGCCTTGTATATTGGACAGCACTTTGGTGCTTTATGAACCATGTGTGGTGATAGGGCGTTGAACTTTTTAGCGCCGAGATCCTGGATTGGGCTGTATATCATCTATGACTAAATGGACAGAGAACGGCTGATTCATTGGGGGTTCCTATGGAGATGATGATGCATGAAGCGGATTTGCTGACCATAAAGTAAACAAAGGAAGATCTTTTACGATATATTTATTATTATGGTTATATATGATTTGTATATGTGGTTGTTTATTGAGAATGTATATGTTTATATCTGATGTTTGTTTCATATTTGATATTTGTTAATTGTTATATGGGGGTGGTACTTGATGGTGATTGGTGCACTATGTGTCATCCACACTATTTAAAACAACCCAGTATGTTGTAATGTATGCTTGATAAAGACCAAGTGTTGGTCGAAACGTTGCTGCTGTATCATGGCTAAATAAAGCACTTTGGAGACTTCTACACCTGAGTGGAGCACTGTTCATTGGATATTGGATGCGCTAGTATTGAATCTGTTACGTGCATGCGCCAGTGTGGTCATTTATGTGTGTTCAGGGACTCGGCTGAAATAAGCCCCTAGAATGCCGGCACCTCCGGCGAGGAGATTGTGTGTGTGGATTTAGGGCCCCAGCTGAAATAAGCCCCTAGAATACCAGCTCCTCCGGTGAGGAGATTGTATGTTTGCATGACCACTGACTGCTCTCTGATGGGCAGTTAACCTGTGCTCCTGTGAAGTCTAACAGAGCGCAGAGCTTTCCTTTCTTGGCTACTTTGTGAGGTAACAGAGCTAGTCTATACCGCCAAATAGTGCCACCATTTACTAGCAGCAGGTTCCCCTGCACGGTGGACCCCGGGCTGCGAACGCATCAATAATAATAAACATCTATATTTACTCGGTGCGTTACGCTAGCCCTAACAAGTATATATTAAGATTTGCCTTTTCTGGGCAGCTGTGGGCTGCTATTTTTAGGCTTGGGGCCAATATACATGGCCCCTTACCAGCCTGAGAATACCAGCCTGTAGCTGTCTACTTTGCCAAGACTGGTTGTTAAAAATGGGAAGGACCTCACACCGTTTTTTTAAATTATTTCTTTAAATAATTCAAAAATATGGCATGGGACCTCTGTATTCTTGATAACCAGCCTTGTTGAAGCTGATAGCTGAGGGTTGTAGGCCCCAGCTGTGAGTTTTGCCTGGCTGGTTATCAAAAATACAGGAGAACTAATGTTGTTGTTTTTTTTTAAATTATTTATTTACAGCACAGGAGCTGGCTAATGAATACTCCCATCAGCCGATTCTGGTCTCGCAGTTATTAGCAGCAGGTGTCGAATGATGAGAGCAGTAGTCCCATCCGCTGACACCAGTGACCGGAGTAAACTTTATATCTCCGATCACAGCTGAGCGCTCACACTGTCTTTTGACAGCGTGGGAACTGCGGCTCTCTGACTGGCGGGGATGATTTGACTGCAGATCAGCAGTGGTGTTTGCTGCGTTGTCATGACAGCATGACAAACACTGGATGTTCGGGCCCCCAATTCAAGCGAATGGGCCAGAGTTCGGGTCCAGGTACTGTACTGGTACCGAACCCAAACTTTTTGTAACTGTTCATCCTAACCTGCCAGACCCAAACATCCAGGTGTCCGCCCATCTCCACTCATATTCAATACTGAGCATGTCAAGCTTTTTTGAAAAATGTTCATTATTTGCAAAACCATTAAAATGTTTATCAATCCTGTGATTTCTATAGTGCCACAAATCGTTTATCTTTGTTTATCAATTACAATGTTGAAGAGTGCATTATTACACTTACTGTAGTTTTTTATGATGGCAGACATTCAAATGTGTTTGTAACACTTATTACAGCCAAATCAGAACCTTTTTTTTGTTTGGGCAACAGTGCCATGGAGGCAGATTTCAGGTCTGGTCACATGCTGACCTGGAGAGCTGTGCACTAACAAGATCAGTAGGACAAACTGTCCTGTCTATATAATACTAATTGTGCACAAAAAGTAATATGGTCAACCTGTTAGCTCATTCTGCAGCCAGTGACATGTTGTGCAGTACAGAGGCTACAGGAGGCAAACAGTGCAACAGTTTTAATGAAACCCAATTCCAACAATGAGTTTTAGCCCACATTGCTTGTATTTAAGTAAGAAAAAATGTCCCCAAAGGTGGACAACCCCTTTAATGACCTGCTGTAACTCAAGAAGTAGACATCAGTATTATATGACCAGACAACCCCTTTAAACGGTGTCAAGTGAAGCTTGCTTTATGTACTCAGAGCTTTAGTGGAAGTATTAAAAGAGTTGAGAGTGATCACACTGCTTCATATCTATTTAGTCGTGATAAAATCTAGAGATAAGTGGTTCTTTGAAAATGTTCTTCTCCATTGGTTCTCCATGAGATGAATCTATCTGATGAACTGTGAATCCTATATACATGAGTGAATATTTTCAAATTCCATTTATCATAGACTGGAAATCTTGAACTGAGCTCATTCCACTATCTATTCTAAAGACATTAAAAGTGTGATGAAGCTATAGTAAACCTTTGATTCATGAAAAAGCTCTGCTGTACCCTGCTGATCAGGTATTAAAGACATTTTATTGTAAATAGGGTATAGCATAGTGCTAATACCATACAGAATTATAAGCAGGAGTAAATATCTGCCAATCTAAATTCTGATTTCCTAGTGATTTATTTCTATTTTTACTTTTGATTCCCATAGTTTTTTTTTATTTGTTGGCCTAAGTTAATCAAATAAATTGAACTGTATTATATCACCATTCAAAGACCATCCTATTTGGATGTATATATAACATAGATCATTTCAGGCTTATATTACTAGCACCTTGAAGGTCACTTTCTTCAAATATCTTAAATTGCAATTCTTCTAAAATGTATCTATGTCTTTTTCAAAATATATTCTCATGAATTAGGAGTCTTTTCCTCCTCGTTGGCCTCTTAAGGCTTTTTCTTCCTGCCTGTGAGTATACATACAAATGAACATTTAAATGCAAGGCTATTGTCATTTCTACCTGAAGAAAATGGTTTGCCAAAGCCAAAGAAAAGTATTCTTCAACGTGAAGTGGAGTGGGGAAATGTATTACTATATACTGTGTGTGTGTGTGTGTGTGTGTATATATATATATATATATATATATATATATATATATATATATATATATATATATATATATATATATATATATATATATATATATATATATATATATATATATATATATAGTAATATGTTGTTGTGACAGCTAAGACCCCCATACCTGTTGTGACTGTACTACTATGGAAACTAGCTTGTGACTGGCATTCATAAGAAACCATTATTTTATTATTTACAGCAGTACAATATTGTTGTATATAGCACAAGTGATCAGCCCCTATGAGGATTAACAAAAACAACAAAAAGTGAAAAAAAAGTAAAAAAGTATAAAAATTCAAATCACCTAATTTTTAGTAAAAATGTTGGCTCAGGGCACAAAAGCAAACCCTCACACAGCTCCATCTCCTGAAAATTGAAAACATAACACCACTCAGAATATGGCTACAAGTAAAATTTTTGTACAAATATCCACATTTTTTTCCCACTTATTGTCCTGACACCTAAGGTGTCACTGGTGCTGCCTAGGGGGCGCTATCAGGGGAGCATGAATAAACGTAGTGAGCGCAGAAACAAGTCACTCCGAACTCAAGGACCTTACTCTAATGCAGTGAGCACAGGACCTGGCACAGCGCAGTCACGTGACCAGGGGGTGGAGCCACAGCACGTGAGTGTAGGGAATGACACTGAACACACAGTGTGCAGGGCACAGACTGAAAACATAGTCAAATAGAGCTGAGGGTCAAAGCCAGGAGGGAGTGAAGTACCTTATGGATAAGACAAAGAGTAAACAGGGACAAGCTAAGGGGTCTGATAACCTGGAGAGACAGAGTACTACAAAGCAGAATGGAAAGACGGAAGTCAGAGAACAAAACCGACTCTACACAGCAAGGCACACTAGCACAGAGGCACAACGTTTACAGATGAGAACCTGGGTCAGCAACCACAAGCCGAGTATACGGAAGTATCATCAACACAATCCTGGAACTGCCAACATTAAACAGCCGCCCCCGAACCAAAGAGAGGAAGACTAAAATTAACCCTGACCTGATCAGGATGGAGGTGGCACAATCATGTCCAGAGTCATGACACTTATATTAAAAATGTCTAGTATTGCCATAAGCATACTGACCTTGAGAACCATATTGCTAGGTCACTTTTACCATATAATTAATGCTGTAAATTAAAAACATCCAAAATATTGTGGAAATGTGCATTTACCACTATTTCGCTAGACTTGGAATTTATTACCCACTTTCCAGTAAATTACATGATAAAAATGGATGGTTTCTTTCAAAAGTACAACTTGTCCTGCAAAAAAACAAACCCTCATGCAATGTCACCAGAAAAAATAAAAAAAAGTTATTGCTCTTGGATGAAGGGGATGAGAAAATGAAAGTGTAAAAACAGAACATTGCCATGAGGTTAAGAGGCACATTACTCGTATTGAATTAGGCTGATCTTATAACTCCAAGTCCTGGTATGACTTATGCCATTGAAGTGGTGTCCATTTTAATTAATTTGAATTTCCAATTTTTTTCTCAGACCAAGTGGTCAAGGAAAAAAATTGCATCATGCACAATTTGCCTCTGAGAATTGGATGACACTCACCCATATAACTCTATGGGTTCATGGAAAAAATTGGATCACACTTGGATGACATGTGAGTGTGGTCGGAGTGTGGTCCGATTTTCACAGACTAATATTATAGGCAAGGTGGAGAACATTTTTATCTCTCTACTAGTGTTGAGCATTCTGATACCACAAGTATCGGATATCGGCCGATACTTGCGGTATCGGAATTCCGATACCGAGATCCGATACTTTTGTGGTATCGGGAATCGGTATCGGGATTAATATCAATGTGTAAAAGAAAGAATTAAAATAAAAAATAGGGATATACTCACCTCTCCGGCGGCCCCTGGACTTTACCGCCGTAACCGGGAGCCGTTGTACCTAAGAATGTGCGCTTGAAGGGCCTTAGATGAGGTCACTGCGCTCTGATTGGTCCCTAGCGGTCGCGTGACCGCTACGCGACCAATCACAAAGCAGTGATGTCACCTAAGGTCTTTCAAGCGCTTGAAATACCTTAGAAGACGTCCGCAGCTTCTGATTGGTCGCGTAGCGGTCGCGTGACTGCTACGCGACCAATCACAAAGCAGTGACGTCTTCTAAGGTATTTCAAGACCAATCAGAGCGCAGTGACCTCATCTAAGGCCCTTCTAGCGCGCATTCTTAGGTACAACGGCTCCCGGTTACGGTGGTAAAGTCCAGGAGCCGCCGGAGAGGTGAGTATATCCCTATTTTTTATTTTAATTCTTTATTTTACACATTGATATTAATCCTGATACCGATTCCCGATACCACAAAAGTATCGGATCTCGGTATCGGAATTCCGATACCCGCAAGTATCGGCCGATACCCGATACTTGCGGTATCGGAATGCTCAACACTACTAATCAGAAGACAGTATGTAATCAGTAGACATTATTGTATCTTCCTTCTCCTTTCATTTTCATTCCACTGCTTCTCGAGTTTCCATGCCCAAAAGAGAATAAGGATGATCCCTCTACATTGCTGCATCTATTCAGATATTTGTGGACAGCTATTAAGTCTCTTAGCCTTCTATTTTGCAGACTAAATATTCCCAGATACTTTAATAGTTCCTCGTAGAACATACTTTGCAGTCTGATCACCATCCTGGTAGCTTTTCTCTGAACTTGCTCCAGTTTTTCAGTGCCTCTTTTTAAAATGTAGTACCCAGAACTGGACACAGTATTCCAGATGAGGCCTGACCAAGGAAGAATAGAGGAGGATAATTAGATCATGTGATCTAAACTCTATGCTTCTTTTAATACATCCTAGAACTGTGTTTGTTTTTTTGTTGCTGCATCACACTGTTGACTCATGTGCAGTCTGTGATCTATTAGTATGCCCAAGTCTTTTTCACACATACTGTTGCTTATTTACATTCCTCCCATTCTGTAGATATAATTTTCATTTCTCTTACCCAGATGTAGAATCTTGCAGTTCTCCCTGTTAAATGCCATTCTATTAGTCGTTGTCCATTGTTCAAGCTAGCTCCTTTTGAATTATTTCTCCTCTAGTGTTAGCTATCCCTCCTAGCTTTGCATTGTCTGCAAATTTGATTAGTTTACCTTCAGTTCCCTTATCTAGATCGTTAATAAAAATGTTGAACAACACTGGGGTCAGGACAGAGCATTTTGGTACCCCACTTGAAACACTCTTCCAATTGGATGTGCAGCCATTTATTACCATTCTTTAGTACGATCACTAAACCAGTTATGAATAGTGTTGAGCGATACCGTCCGATACTTGAAAGTATCGGTATCGGAAAGTTTCGGCCGATACCGGCAAAGTATCGGATCTAATCCGATACCGATACCCGATACCAATACAAGTCAATGGGACACCAAGTATCGGACGGTATCCTGTATGGTTCCCAGGGTCTGAAGGAGAGGAAACTCTCCTTCAGGCCCTGGGATCCATATCAATGTGTAAAAGAAAGAATTAAAATAAAAAATAGGGATATACTCACCCTCTGACGCGCCCTGGACTTTACCGCCGTAACCGGGAGCCGTTGTACCTAAGAATGCGTGCTTGAAGGGCCTTAGATGATGTCACGGCGCTCTGATTGGTCCGTAGCGGTCGCGTGACCGCTATGCGACCAATCACAAAGCCGTGACGTCACCTAAGGTCTTTCAAGCGCTTGAAATACCTTAGAAGACGTCCGCAGCTTCTGATTGGTCGCGTAGCGGTCGCGTGACCGCTACGCGACCAATCACAAAGCCGTGACGTCACCTAAGGTCTTTCAAGCGCTTGAAAGACCTTAGGTCACGCGACCGCTACGGACCAATCAGAGCACTGTGACGTCATCTAAGGCCCTTCAAGCGCGCATTCTTAGGTACAATGGCTCCCGGTTCTGGCGGTAAAGTCCAGGGGCCGCCGGAGAGGTGAGTATATCCCAATTTTTTATTTGAATTCTTTCTTTTACACATTGATATTAATCCCGATACCGATTCCCAATACCACAAAAGTATCGGATCTCGGTATCGGAATTCCGATACCGCAAGTATCGGGCAATACCCGATACTTGCGGTATTGGAATGCTCAACACTAGTTATGAATACACCTAACCATAGCCTATCGATTTCATACTTGCTCATTTCTTCAATAAGGATAGTTTGAGATACTTTATGAAATGCTGTGCTGAAGTTGATATATACTATGTCTACTGCATTAGGAAATTAGATTAGTCTGGCATTACTTGCTTGCTACAAACCCATGCTGGCTTTAGATAATTACTGTATTCTTATCCAAGTACTTACATACACGCTGTTTAATAATTTATTAAAGATCATTCCTGTTACAGAAGTAAGGCTCACTGGCTTGTAATTTCCATTTTTGAAGATATTGACAACATTTACCCTTCTCCAATTTTCTGTGATTTCTCCTGTTTTCCAGTTTTTTTCAAAGATTCTGGCTAGTGGTTCTGCAATTTCTTCTGCTAACTCTTTCAGTACCCTATGATTAATTCATCTAGGCTAGTAGATTTAACTTCATTTAAATTAGCTAAGTGTTCCCTCACCATCTCTCTGTTTATAGAAAGTGTAATTATTTTTCCTTTGATGGCATGGTGAAGATCAGTTGATGTTACAATTGCTTTCTCAGAGAACAGAGATGCAAAATGGGAATTTGAAAATTTGGCCTTCTCAACATCATTTTTGGCCTTTTTTTACTGCTTTTGGTCACCCTTGCAAGCCTTACTTCATTGCTGGCTTTAACTCTTCTTTAACTTGCCTTTCTTTAACTTGCCCTGCATTCCCTGCAAACAACATTATATTTTTCTTTAGATATGCCCCATGCCTACCATTTAATAGACAATTCTTTTTTCCTTTTTAGTGATTAAGTTCTGTGTTCATCCATCCTGGTCTCTTTAAATGCTAAGGCTAGGTTCCCATTGCGTTAGGGCAATCCGTTTAGCGCTAAGCGCTAGCGGATTGCGCTAACGCAATGTCTTTTAAGGGGTCGCGTTAAACGTCCCCGCTAGCGCAGATCCCCGATCTGCCAGAGCGGGGAACGGACCTCGGGCGCGCCGCGGACGCTGCAAGCAGCGTCCGAGGCGCGCTACAAAAGAACGGCACATCGCTAGCGTGTGCCGAAAATGACACGCGCTAGCAATGCGCTTAAACATTGCCGGCAATGGAAGCGCTAACGGACGCGGTGCATGGCGTTAATTTCGCCGTGCAACGCTGTCCGTTAGCGCTCACCTATTAACGCAATGGGAACCTAGCCTTACAATTCTTCCTTCTTGTCAGGATTATTACCAATTGTGCAGTGAGAATTTAATTTAGCAAAATCTCCATTCTTTCTTGGACATATCTGTCCTTTAGAACATCTACCCATTAGACCTTTCCTATCCTCTTTCTGAGTCCATTAAAATATGCCTTTCTGAAGTTCAACTTTAAAGTCTGAGTCCTTGCTTGTCTTCCTCCTCTTGTAATCCAAAATTAGCATGATTGTTGCCTCTTAAATTCCCAGCGACCTTTACTTCCTCAACTATTTCCTCCCTGTTAGTAAGAATTAAGTTCAAGATTACAGATCCTCTTGTTCTCTCTACTTTTACCTGATAGAGATTTCCAACAAATATCTGGAATATTAAAATATTCTATTATCACTATCTCATATTAAACCAGGGTTCGAAGCTTGAGAAGGACAATTTGCATATTCCAGGTGCCTTCTGGGAAAAACGAAGGGTCTCCGTCAGCAAGAAGATCGTTGGGTACAGCCAGGACCAGCTGCTTTGAAAGCATCGCCAAACCAGGGATTGAAGCTTGAGGAGGATAATTTGCAAATTCCAGGTGCCTTCTGGGAAAAGCGAAGAGTCTCCCTCTGCAAGAAGATTGTTGGGTACGCCATGCAAATTTTTGCCTCTCGGACATTATTGCAAGAAAGCTTGGCTGATTGAGTACATTACACAAGAAGGAAAGACACAACAGATTACACAAAAAGGTTACAAACAGCAAGTCAGCAGGATCTAGTAGCAACATGGCAGATGTGAGAACCTACATGGTGAGCGGCAACATGTGCTACATGTTCACAGATCAACCAGAAGAAGAATCCAACTTCACCTGCCAAAAGTATAGACTACTGGCCCTTTTGGAAGAAAAAGTGTGGGGTCTGGAAGAAAGAATTGCAACTTTGAAACTCATCAAAAAAAATGAAGACTTTCTAGACAGAACAGAAGCATGTCTACTGGTCACAGAAGGTGCAGAAAGTGTCAGAGAAAAGCAGACGAGTGGAAGCATGTGACCAAAAGAAGCAAGAAGACCATGGAGACATCACCAACCACACAACTGAGAAACCGATACCAAGGCCTTGTGGAGGATGAATATGGCATACCTAAGGATGAGGCTCTACCAGCAAGCAAAGAAGAAAAGGGCACACAGCAACACCCAGAAGTGACAACAAAAAGTACAGCCAAGAAGCGAAGAAGAGTGGTAGTGGTGGGAGAGTCATTACTGAGAGGCACAGAAGTAGCCATCTGCAGACCGGACGTAACCGCAAGAGAAGTATGCTGCCTCCCAGGTGCGAAGATCAAGGATATGACTGATAGGATACCAAAGCTCATCAGTTGCAAGGACGTCCAACCATTTCTACTGATACATGATGGCACCAATGACACGGCAAGGAAGGACCTACCGAAAATCTGCAAGGACTTTAAAGAGTTGGGCAAGAAAGTAGAGGAACTGTATGCACAGGTAGTTTTTTCTTCTATCCTTCCAGTAGATGGGCATGGCACCAGGAGATGGAGCAGGATTCTTGATGCAAACAACTGGCTAAGATGATGGTGCAGACAGCAAGAATTCGGATTCCTGGACCACGGTGTGAATTACCTGTACGACGGACTCCTCGCCAGAGACGGATTACAAACCTGGGAAACACGCATTCGCCAGAAGACTCGCTACACTCATCACTAGGGTGTTAAACTAGAAGAAGAGGGGATGGGAAGAAAAACTTTAGCCACGAACATGAAGCCAGAAAATTTACTGATGAAAACTGTTGCACCCCTCAAATCTATTCTAAACTCTGCTGCCCGACTAATCCAACTGTCCCCCTGCTATTCCCCAGCCTCTCACCTCTGTCAATCCCTTCACTGGCTCCCCATTGCCCAGAGACTCAAGCACAAAACCCTAACCATGACATACAAAGCCATCCAGAACCTGTCTCCTCCATACATCTGTGACCTCGTCTCCTGGTACTTACCTGCACGCAACCTCCAATCCTCACAAGATCTCCTTCTCTACTCCTCTCTTATCTCCTCTTCCCACAATCGCATGCAAGATTTCTCTCACGCATCACCCCGACTCTGGAACTCTCTACCACAACATATCAGACTCTCGCCTACCATCCAAACCTTCAAAAAGAACCTGAAGACCCACCTCTTCCGACAAGCCTACAACCTGCAGTGACCACCGATCGACCAAACCGCTGCACTACCAGCTCTACCCTCACCTACTGTATTCTCACTCATCCCTTGTAGACTGTGATCCCTCGTGGGCAGGGTCCTCTCTCCTACTGTACCCGTCTTGACTTGCATTGTTTAAAATTATTGTACTTGTTTTTATTATGTATACCCCTCCTCACATGTAAAGCGTCATGGAATAAATGGCGCTATAATAATATATAATAATAATAATAATAATAATAATAATGAACAATATGAGGTGCGGCAAAGAAGACACAAGACAACATACTCAGAAGGGAGGTAAGAAAATTTCTAAAGCAATCCACAGGGAGGAGATTGGAACAAAGCAAGACAGAAGAACTAGAAGCAGAAATATCTACAGGTAGCTATGACATAGTGGGAATAACCGAGACATGGTTAGATGAAAGCTATGACTGGGCAGTTAACTTACAGGGCTACAGTCTGTTTTGAAAGGATCGTAAAAATCGGAGAGGAGGAGGGGTTTGTCTTTATGTAAAGTCTTGTCTAAAGTCAACTTTAAGGGAGGATATTAGCAAAGGGAATGAGGATATCGAGTCCATATGTGTTGAAATACATGGAGGGAAAAATAGTAACAAAATTATCATTGGGGTCTGTTACAAACCCCCAAATATAACAGAAATCATGGAAAGTCTACTACTAGGGCATATAGATGAAGCTGCAACCCATAATGAGGTCCTTGTTATGGGGGACTTTAAGTACCAAGATATTAACTGGGAAAACAGAGACCAGCAAAACCCATAAAGGCAACAGGTTTCTGCTAATAACCAAGAAAAATATCATTCACATTGGTGCAGAATCCAACCAGAGGAGCAGCACTTTTAGACCTTATACTATCTGCGTAATAGACCTGACAGAATAACAAATCTGCAGGTGGTAGGGCATTTAGGAAATAGCGACCACAATATTGTACAGTTTCTCTTGTCTTTCGCTAGGGGGACTTGTCAGGGAGTCACAAAAACACTGAAGTTTAACCCCTTTCTGACATTGGACGTACTAGCCCGTCGAGGTGGGGTGGGCCCGTATGACCACCGAAGGGATTGTACGTCATATGCGATCAGCCGCGCTCATGGGGGGAGTGCGGCCGATCGCGGCTGGGTGTCAGCTGACTATCGCAGCTGACATCTGGCACTATGTGCCAGGAGTGGTCACGGACTGCCCCCGGCACATTAACCCCCGGCACACTGCGATCAAACATGATCGCAGTGTTCCGGCGGTATAGGGAAGCATCGCGCAGGGAGGGGACTCCCTGCGGGCTTCCCTGAGACCTCCGGAGCACCGCGATGTGATCGCTTTGCTCCGAGGGACTCTTACCTCCTCCTCCCTGCAGCAGGCCCGGATCCAAAATGGCTGCAGCATCTGGGTCCTGCAGGGAGGTGGCTTCACAGCGCCTGCTCAGAGAAGGCGCCGGAAAGACTGGAGGAGCTGTGCACATCAGATCGCCGATCTGACAGAGTGCTGTGCAAACTGTCAGATCAGCGATCTTACAGTATACCATGATGCCCCCCCTGGGGCAATGTTATAGTGTAAAAAAAACAATTCACATGTGGAAAAAAAAATAAAAAAAAATTCCCAAAAAAAATTCTCCCCCCCAAAAAAATATTGTTCCTATAAATACATTTCTTTATCTAAATAATAATAAAAAACAATAAAAGTACACATATCTAGTATCGCCGCGTCCGTAACGACCCGACCTATAAAACTGTCCCACTAGTTAACCCCTTCAGCGAACACCGCAAAAAATAAATAAAAACCGAGGCAAAAAACAACGCTTTACTATCATACCGCCAAACAAAAAGTGGAATAACACGCGATCAAAAAGACGTATATAAATAACCATGGTGCCGTTGAAAACGTCATCTTGAACTGCAAAAAAGGAGCCACCATAAAGCATCATCAAAGAATAAAGAAAAAAGTTATAGTCCTCAGAATAAAGCGATGCAAAAATAATTATTTTTTCTATAAAATAGTTTTTATCGTATAAAAGCGCCAAAACATAAAAAAATGATATAAATGAGGTATCGCTGTAATCGCACTGACCCGAAGAATAAAGCTGCTTTATCCATTTTACCGAACGCAGAATGGTATAAACACCTCTCCCAAAAGAAATTCATGAATAGCTGGGTTTTGGTCATTCTGCCTCACAAAAATAAATAAAAAGGAATAAAAAGCGATCAAAAAATGTCACGTGCCCAAAAATGTTACCAATAAAAACGTCAACTCATCCCGCAAAAAACAATACCTCACATGACTCTGTGGACCAAAATATGGAAAAATTATAGCTCTCAAAATGTGGTAACGCAAAAAATATTTTTTGCAATAAAAAGCGTCTTTCAGTGTGTGACGGCTGCCATTCATAAAAATCCGCTAAAAAACCCACTATAAAAGTAAATCAAACCCCCCTTCATCACCCCCTTAGTTAGCGAAAAATTAAAAAATAAAAAAATAAAAAAATGTATTTATTTCTACTTTCCATTAGGGTTAGGGTTAGGGCTAGGGTTAGGGTTAGGGCTAGGGCTAGGGCTAGGGTTAAGGCTAGGGTTAGGGCTAGGGTTAGGGCTAGGGTTAGGGCTAGGGTTAGGGTTAGGGCTAGGGTTAGGGTTAGGGTTGGGGCTAGGGTTAAGGCTACAGTTAGGGTTGGGGCTAACGTTAGGGTTAGGGTTGGGGCTAAAGTTAGGGTTAGGGTTTGGATTACATTTACGGTTGGGAATAGGGATGGGATTAGGGTTAGGGTTGTGTCAGGGTTAGGGGTGTGGTTAGGGTTACCGTTGGGATTAGGATTAGGGATGTGTTTGGATTAGGGTTTCAGTTATAATTGGGGGGTTTCCACTGTTTAGGCACATCAGGGGCTCTCCAAACGCGACATGGCGTCCGATCTAAATTCCAGCCAATTCTGCGTTGAAAAAGTAAAACAGTGCTCCTTCCCTTCCGAGCTCTCCCGTGCGCCTAAACAGGGGTTTACCCCAACATATGGGGTATCAGCGTACTCAGGACATATTGGACAACAACTTTTGTTGTCCAATTTCTCCTGTTACCCTTGGGAAAATACAAAACTGGGGGCTAAAAAATAATTTTTGTGGAAAAAAAAGGATTTTTTATTTTCACGGCTCTGCGTTATAAACTGTAGTAAAACACTTGGGGGTTCAAAGTTCTCACAACACATCTAGAAAAGTTTCTTGGGGGGGTCTAGTTTCCAATATGGGGTCACTTGTGGAGGGGGTTTCTACTGTTTAGGTACATTAGGGGCTCTGCAAACGCAATGTAAAACCTGCAGACCAATCCATCTAAGTCTGCATTCCAAATGACGCTCCTTCCCTTCCGAGCTCTGTCATGCGCTCAAATGGTGGTTCCCCCCCACATATGGGATATCAGCATACTCAGGACAAATTGGACAACAACTTTTGGGGTCTAATTTCAACGGTTACTCTTGAAAAAATACAAAACTGGGGGCTAAAAAATAATTTTTGTGTAAAAAAAGGATTTTTTATTTTCACAGCTCTGCGTTATAAACTGTAGTGAAGCACTTGGGGGTTCAAAGCTCTCACGACACATCTAGATGAGTTCCTTAGGGGGTCTACTTTCCAAAATGGTGTCACTTGTGGGGGGTTTCAATGTTTAGGCACATCAGTGGCTCTCCAAACCCAACATGGCGTCCCATCTCAATTCCTGTCAATTTTGCATTGAAAAGTCAAACGGTGCCCAAACAGTGGTTTACCCCCACATATGGGGTATCAGCGTACTCAGGAAAAATTGTTCAACAACTTTTGGGGTCCAATTTCTTCTCTTACCCTTGGGAAAATAAAAAATTGTGGGCAAAAACATCATTTTTGTGAAAAAATATGATTTTTTATTTTTACGGCTCTGCATTATAAACTTCTGTGAATCACTTAATGGGTCAAAGTGCTCACCACACATCTAGATAAGTTCCTTAAGGGGGTCTACTTTCCAAAATGGTGTCATTTGTGGGGGTTTTCAATGTTTAGGCACATCAGGGGCTCTCCAAACGCAACATGGCATCCCATCTCAATTCCAGTCAATTTTGCACTGAAAAGTCAAATGGCGCTCCTTCGCTTCTGAGCTCTGCCATGCGCCCAAACAGTGGTTTACCCCCACATATGGGGTATCGGCGTACTCAGGACAAATTGTGCAACAACTATTGGGGTCCTTTTTCTCCTGTTACCCTTGGTAAAATAAAACAAATTGGAGCTGAATTAAATTTTTTGTGAAAAAAAGTTAAATGTTCATTTTTATTTAAACATTCCAAAAATTCCTGTGAAACACCTGAAGGGTTAATAAACTTCTTGAATGTGGTTTTGAGCACCTTGAGGTGTGCAGCTTTTAGAATGGTGTCACAATTGGTTATTTTCTATCATATAGACCCCTCAAAATGACTTCAAATGAGATGCGGTCCCTAAAAAAAATGGCGTTGTAACCCTTATAACTCCCTAACAAAAAAAAATGTTAGTTCCAAAATTATGCTGATGGAAAGTAGACATGTGGGAAATGTTATTTATTAAGTATTTTTTGTGACATATCTCTGTGATTTAATTGCATAAAAATTCAAAGTTGGAAAATTGCGAAATTTTCAAAATTTTCGCCAAATTTCCATTTTTTTCACAAATAAACGCAGGTAATATCAAAGAAATTTTACCACTATCATGAAGTACAATATGTCTCGAGAAAACAGTGTCAGAATCACCGGGATTCGTTGAAGCGTTCCAGAGTTATAACCTCATAAAAGGACAGTGGTCAGAATTGTAAAAATTGGCCTGGTCATTAACATGCAAACCACCCTTGGGGGTAAAGGGGTTAAGAAGGCAAAGTTTGACCAGCTTAGAGATGCCCTTAATTTGGTTGACTGGGACAATGTCCTCAGAAATAAGAATACAGATAATAAATGGGAAATGGTTAAGAACATCCTAAATAGGCACTGTAAGGGGTTTATACCTTGTGGGAATAAAAGGACAAGAAATAGGAAAAACCCAATGTGGCTAAACAAAGAAGTAAAAGGGACAATTAACAGTAAAATGAAAGCATTTAAACTACTAAAGCAGGATGGTACCGTTGAAACTCTAAAAAACTATAGGGAGAAAAATACCTTATTTCAAAAACTAATTAAAGCTGCCAAAAAGGAAACAGAGAAGCACATTACTAAGGAGAGTAAAACTAATTCCAAACTATTCTTCAACTATATCAATAGTAAAAGAATCAAAAGTGAAAGTGTAGGCCCCTTAAAAAATTGTGAGAAAAGAATGGTTGTAGATGACGAGGAAAAAGCTAATATATTAAACACCTTCTTCTCCACGGTATTCACAGTGGAAAATAAAATGATAGGTGAAATGCCGAGAGACAAAGAAAACCCTATATTAAGGGTTACCAATCTTACTCAAGAAGAGGTGCGAAACCGGCTAAATTAGATTAAAATAGATAAATCTCCGGGTCCGGATGTCATACACCCACGAGTATTAAGAGAACTTAGTAATGTAATAGACAAACCACTATTTCTTATATTATGGACTCTATAGCAACGGGGTCTGTTCCACAGGACTGGTGCTTAGCAAATATGGTACCAATATTCAAAAAGAGCTCTAAAAGTGAACCTGGAAATTATAAGCCAGTAAGTCTAACCTCTATTGATGGTAAAATATTTGAAGGGTTTCTGAGGGGTTATTCTGGATTATCTCAATGAGAATAACTCCATATCAGCAAGGGTTTATGAGGAATTGCTCCTGTCAAACCAGTCTAATCAGTTTTTATGAAGAGGTAAGCTATAGACTGGACAAAGATGAGTCATTGGAGTGGTACATCTTGATTTTTGCAAAGCGTTTGACAGTGTGACACACAAGAGGTTGGTACACAAAATGAGAATGCTGGGTCTTGGAGAAAATGTGTGTAAATGGGTAAGTAACTGATTTAGTGATATAAAGCAGAGGGTGGTTATGAATGGTATATTCTCTAACTGGGTCGCTGTGACCAGTGTAGTACCGCAGGGGGTGGTGTTGGGACCTATTCTCTTCTGCATATTTATTAACAATCTGGTACAAGGTTTACACAGTAAAATATCGATATTTGCAGATGATGCAAAACTATGTAAAGCAGTCAATACAAGAGAAGATAATATTCTGCTACAGATGGATGTTATGCTTCTGAAGCATCTCCAAGAGTGGACCCTCTGGGTCGTGATTCCAGAGCCCCCCTTGGTGAGCAACCCTAGTGAACGCACCCCCTATGCAGGGAGCATCAGGGACAGGCCCAAGGAAGTTTAATATTACAACGACCGGTACCAAAGGGACGGCTCGTAGGGGACAAGGGAAGACAAAGCAAAGGTCAGAAAGGGGACTGGTGGATTAAGGGATCCTGGAATGGAGCTTGCAAGTGAGTAGGATCAGTGGCAGACAGGGAAGGATTTAGGATGGGATCCAAGGAGAAGGGAAGAAGACAAGAACCCCATGGAGCCCCAGCGAGAGCCGACACTGCAAGACAAAAGAGGACAGGGATAGGTAACACACACACAGAGCACACCAGGGCAGAGTACAGGGCAAGGCAAAGATATGCAGAGCACAAGAGGGCAGAGTACAGGGCAAGGCAAAGACATGCAGAGCACAAGAGGACAGACAGGGGTTGAGCAAACCAGAATATGCTCCAGCAAGATTGCTAGCGCACACAGTACTGATAATCAGGCACCTTCCCAGGCAGGAAGGCGCTTGATATACCCGGTGGCCGCCGCCATGACAGGAGGGCGCCTCTGGGTCATGACCTCCTCCTGGTACAAAGCTCCGAAGGAGTACGCAGCCGTGAGCTATGCCGCCCAGCACGCATGCACAGACTGTGGGATCCCCAGAGCAGATGCGAAGCCGGAAGTGCCGATGAGATGCAGAGAGGGACAGCATCTTGCTGTGGAACAGAGGAGCCCAGGTAAATATCGCAGGTGGTAACAATGGATCTGTAAAAGTTGGAAACTTGGGCCAAGAGGTGGCAGATGCAGTTTAACAATGATAGATGTAAGGTTATACACATGGGAAGAAGGAATCAATATCACCATTACACACTGAGTGGGAAACCACTGGGTATATCTGGCATGGAGAAGGACTTGGGGATCCTAGTTAATGATAAACTTACATGGAGCAGCTAGTGCCAGGCAGCGGCTGTCAAGGCAAACAGGATCATCGGGTGCATTAAAAGAGGTCTGGATACACATGATGAGAGCATCAAATCCCTGGTTAGACCGCACATGGAGTACTGTGTACAGATTTGGGCACTGGTGTTCAGGAAGGATATAATGGAACTAGAGCGAGTACAAAGGAGGGCAACAAAATTAATAAAGGGGATGGGGGAACTACAATACCCAGAGAGAGATTAGCAAAATTAGAATTATTTAGTCTAGAAAAAAATGACTGAGGGGGATCTAATAACCATGTATAAGTATATAAGGAAACAATACAAATATCTCTCCGAGGATCTGTTTATACCATGGAAGGTGACAGTCACAAGAGGGCATTTTCTGCGTCTGGAAGAGAGAATGTTTTTCCACCAAGATAGAAGAGGTTTCTTTACTGTTAAGGCAGTGAGAATCTGGAATTCCTTGCCTGAGGAGGTGGTGATGGCAAACTCGGTTGAGGGTTTCAAGAGAGGCCTGGATATCTTCCTGGAGCGTAACAATATTGTATCTTACAGTTATTAGGTTCTTTAGAAGGACGTAGATCTGGGGATTTCTTCTGACTGAATATAGGCCAAATTGGATGGACAAATGTCTTTTTCGGCCTTACTAACTATGTTACTATGCTACTATATTACTGTGTTATTTTTGTTTAGAACAGAGACTTGTGATGTATAGAGTTCATTAATAACTTCATTCTGTCCAGGTGGCCTATAGTAAACACCTACAATAGTGTTATTTCTGTTCATCTCTCTTTACATTCTGACCCAAACAGTTTCTACAGAGCTACCATACTCTGAAGCTTGGATCTCTGTGGAAATATACATTTTCCTATTATACAATGCAGCACCTCCTCCCCTCTTGATAATCCTGCTTCTAATAAATAAGTTGAAGCCTTCAAGGTTTATATTCCAATCATTTGTATCATCCCACCAAATGTCAGTGATGCTTATGACATCAAATATCTCTTCCTGTGTTAGCAGCTAAAATTCTACTTGTTTGTTTCCCATGCTCTGTGCATGCATTTATATAGACACATTTTAGTTTGTAGTTGGTTTCTCTTGCTCCTCTATTTTGATTCAGAGTTTGTTATTTGTCTTCTTAATTTCCACTTCTAATAACAGGGTCTCAAAAGAATTCATTAGCTGCATTTTTTTTCTGGCCGTATAATTCCCATCCCATATTGCTCTAGTTTAAAGCTCTCCTGATAAGTGTAGCATCTACCAAATATGTGTTTTCCTGTTTTCATAAGATGCAACACATCTCTATCAAGTAGTCCATCATACAAGTAATTCATTCCATGGACAAGAAACCCAAACTGTTGCTCACTGCACCATCAACGTAGACAGTTGTTCACCTGTAGAATCCTGTTCAATTGCTTTGGTCCATGTCCATCCATATTCAAGCGCATAATATTTGAGCCTGTTTCTTTCTTGCATTCTTTTGTTTACATTTGCTATTAAATTTAAATCTTAGTAAATAGTTATATTTTCCAAAGAATACGTCTAATAATGCGGCATTTCTGCCCATTTGTGGTTGGTAGAAAAAAAAGATAATTTATTCACCAGTCTTGTAAGCAGACTTTTGAATCAATTTACAATTATGTAGTGATAAATTATATATTTTTGTACTTGGCACTATTTTGGTGCTGTATAGAGCAGTGTGAACAGATTTTTTTTGGTACCTTTGCTCTTGTGATTACAAGATCAATATGCTTTTTTAACACCTTCTCTTTTCAGAATAGTATTTACTAATTACAACTATGGAAAAATAGATTGAACCATTTTATCATGCCATCCATTATATTTAATACATTAAAGCACATGTGTCAAACTCAAGGCCAAATCCACCTTGCCATGTCATTTTATGTGCCCAGCTGTGTACTATATCCATAGGGGAAAGTGGAGAACCAGTCCTGCGTCCATTGTCTGTGGATTACTGCACCGGAACTCAGATTCCAAAACAGAACCCATTTGCTGTGGTGGCGCTGACCTCTGATGATTGCTGACTGCATGTGGGATGCAGCCAGCACTTAGCAGAAGTGGTGGCTCCAGCAAAGGCTTCAAGTTCCATTTTGGATTCTGAGTTACAGTGCAAATCTTAATACTGCCCCATCCAGCATCTCACAGGTAGCACAGGTAGACTCTGAGAGTCCAATCCAGTGCACAAATCTGAGAGCCCAACCCAGTGCACAACTCTGAGAGCCCAACCCAGTGCACAGAGAGCCCTTCCCAGGGCACAGTAGTGAGAGCTCTATCCAGGTATAACTGATATTTTCAATAATTAATCTATACAAGCCTAATCACAGATCACACTTCACCGATGACAAACTCTACTCTATTTTACGAATTGCTACAGCACAAGACCTAAAACCAGACATAGACACACTGACCAATGGAAAACGTTGTTAGACATCCAGCCAGAAAACAAATTGGTTAAGCATTTTTAAAAATCTGAATTAAAAATAAGATAAAATGTATTTCAATCAAGATATCTAGTTTAGTTACATTTTAGCTATACATTTGAATTGTAGTGCTTGAATTTTGTTTTGATTTCATTGTTATTTTCATGATCAATGAATATGGATGGTGTGTGATATGGTATAATGAGTAGCTACAATAATAAAGTCTTATAAAAACAAGTAATCGGTAACCATAATGCTGATGTGACACTCAGTGACAATGAGTTTGACTTTACTGCTTTAAATGAACACTGTCTACACAAACTGACTGTTCAAACCAAGCACAGCATCTTATATGAGACATAGTCCTAATAAAAAAATATATACTTCTAGCATCCAATTCCATTGCTGTGTTTGCCAAAACTTGTTCCTAAGGGTATGATTCCACGTTCAGGAAACGCTGCGTGTTTGACGCTGCGCAGAGCCGCAGCGTCAAACATGCAGCATCCAGATGTTACAGCATAGTGGAGGGGATTTTATGAAATCCCGTCTCCACTATGCGTGGTAACACGCACCTGGCGGCCCTGCGATTCCGGACATGCTGCGCGTCTTTTAAGATCGCAGCATGTCCGTTTACCTTGCAGCGCCGCTGCGCCGCCGCAAGGTAAAACACAGGGCCCTATGTGTGGGGTGCGATGATGCCGGATGTGTGCAATGAACACATCCGGCATCATCGCGTCACAGAAGGGGGCGGAGCGGGTTTGCCGCTCCGTCCAAACCGCCGGCCATCCTGAAGGTGGACAAGTACCCTTATTGAAATATGCTAATGTTGTACTTTGTTGCACAAGTTGCATTTTTCTCACCTACTTGTTTTGCAGCTATTTCTCACCCTCTTCTTTGGCTTCATAGGAACAAGAAGAGGGCAGAAAGAGATCTATAACAAATAGGGGAGAAGGTGCACTAGACAGCTCAGACACACCAAGGGAGCAAAAATTGTGCCATTAACATATTTGAAAAAAAAAATTCTGGTAAATGCAGCAATGGATTTGGACACTAAAAGAACATTTTTTTTATTAGGGCTATGTCCTCTACAAAGTGTTGAGTTTGATTTGAGCAGTTATGTTTTGCTAACATGAAATCAATAATGTCCCGGCACTCACATAGATTTTCTTCCTTGGTTCCTTTTTTTCAACAAGATTGTACATGCTTCAGCCCACCCAAAGCTTTCATCTGCAGTCTAATATGCAAATTGTCTCTTCAGAGAGGAAGAGGACTTCAACTCTAGCACCACCTACTGGAAGCAACAATCCTAAAAATCAATATCCACCCTTCAAGGAGACTTGCATTTAGATTTGCTGCTTCCAATAGGTGGCTTTAGAGTTCAAGTCCACTCCTTCTCTGGAGAAAAATATTGCATATTAAATTTCCCAGAGGAGCATGCATAGCTTTGAACCCCTTAACGACCAAAGGTTATTTTGGTTTTGCATTATCATTCAAGGCTTATTTTTTGCAGGACGAGTTGTACTTTTGAATGACACCATTGCTTTTACCATGTTAAGTACTAGAAAACAGCAAAGAAAATCCAAGTGCAGTGAAATTGCAAAAGAAGTGCAATGCTAAAACTGACCTGCCATTATGATTCTCCAGGTCATTATGAGTTCATAGACACCAAACATGTCTAGGTTACGTTTTATCTAAGTGGTGAAAAAAATTCCAAACTTTGTAAAAACATTAAAAAATGGCGCCATTTTCCGATACTCGTAGCATCTCCAATTTTCATGATCTGGGGTCGGGTGAGGGCTTATTTTTTATGTGCCGAGCTGACGTTTTTAATGATACCATTTTGGTGCAGATACAATCTTTTGATTGCCCGTTATTGCATTTTAATGCAATGTTGCAGCGACCAAAAAAAACATAATTCTGGTGTTTTGACTTTTTTTCTTGCTACGCCGTTTAGCAATCAGGTTAATCCTTTTTTTTTTTTATAGATGGGGCGATACCAAATATGTGTATGTTTGATTTTTTTTTTATTGTTTTATTTTGAATGGGGCGAAAGAGGGGTGATTGAACTTTTATTTTTTTATTTTTTATATATATTTTTAAAAACATTTTTATACAGTACTTTTGGCATGCTTCATTTGTCTCCATGGGAGACTAGAAGCTGCCATAACTCGATTGGCTCTGCTACATATAGGCGATGATCAGATCACCTATATGTAGCTGAATTGCTCACTTGCTATCAGCGTCGACTACTGGGTAGCGCTCACAGCAAGCTGGTACTGACAACCATAGAGGTCTCCAGGAGACCTCTGGTTGTCATATCAATGAACTGGTGCCCCGCAATCTTGTGATGGGGGTCACCGGTGGGTGGATTTCCGGCCCGATGGCCAGAAGCGCTTGTTCAATGCCGCTGTCAGCGTTTGACAGCGGCATTTGTCATGAATCCCCAATGGCTAGGGATAGCACAGGATTAGCAAAGTATAATAAATATCGGACGAGCTCTAGGGTGATGGAACCTGGGCTGACCGCTGCCCTACGCCTGACAAACGCAACTAGAGATAGCCAGGGAGCGTGCCTACGTTGGTTCTAGACGCCACGCACCAGCCTAAGAGCTAACTAGTACTGCAGAGAAAACAAAGACCTCACTTGCCTCCAGAGGAATTAACCCCAAAGATATAGTTGCCCCCCACATGTATTGACGGTGAAATGAGAGGAAGGCACACACATAGAGATGATGTATATAGTTTTAGCAAATAGAGGCCCGCTGAAAACTAGAAAGCAGAATGACACAAAAGGGGACTGAGCGGTCAGCAAAAAACCCTAATCAAAAAAACCATCCTGAGATTACAAGAACCCATGTGCCAACTCATGGCACATGGGGAGAACCTCAGTCCACTAGAGCAACCAGCTAACAAAGAGACATTCTAAGCAAGCTGGACAAAAAACCAAACAACTGAAAATCAGCACTTAGCTTATCCTGAAAGATCTGGGAGCAGGTAGGCAGGAACCAAACAGAGCACATCTGAACACATTGATAGCCGGCAAGGGAAATGACAGAAAGGCCAGGTAAAATAGGAAACACCCAGCCTCTGATGGACAGATGGAAACCAAAGGCCGCAACCCACCAAAGTCACCCAGTACCAGCAGTAACCACCAGAGGGAGCCCGCAAACAGAATCCACAACAGTACCCCCCCCTTGAGGAGGGGTCACCGAACCCTCACGAGAACCCCCAGGGCGATCAGGGTGAGCTCTATGGAAGGCGCGGACCAAATCAGTCGCATGAACATCGGAGGCGACCACCCAGGAATTGTCCTCCTGACCATAACCCTTCCACTTAACCAAATACTGGAGTTTGCGTCTGGAAACACGAGAATCCAAGATCTTTTCAACAACATACTCCAATTCTCCCTCCACCAGCACCGGAGCAGGAGGCTCGACCGAAGGAACAACAGGCACCTCATACCTCCGCAACAACGACCGATGGAACACATTATGAATAGCGAACGATGCTGGGAGATCCAAACGGAAAGATACAGGGTTAAGAATCTCCGAGATCCTATAAGGACCGATGAACCGAGGCTTGAACTTAGGAGAAGAGACCTTCATAGGGACAAAACGAGAAGACAACCACACCAAGTCCCCAACAAGAAGTCGGGGACCCACGCGGCGACGGCGATTAGCAAACTGCTGAGTCTTCTCCTGAGATAACTTCAAATTGTCCACCACCTGATTCCAAATGTGATGTAGCCTGTCCACCACCACGTCCACTCCAGGACAATCCGAAGACTCCACCTGACCAGAGGAAAAACGAGGATGAAACCCCGAATTACAAAAAAAAGGAGAGACCAACGTGGCCGAACTAGCCCGATTATTAAGAGCAAATTCGGCCAGTGGCAAAAAAGCAACCCAGTCATCCTGATCAGCAGAAACAAAACACCTCAAATAAGTTTCCAAGGTCTGATTAGTTCGCTCCGTCTGGCCATTCGTCTGAGGATGGAATGCAGACGAGAAAGACAAATCAATGCCCATCTTGGCACAAAACGTCCGCCAAAATCTAGACACAAACTGGGATCCCCTGTCAGAAACGATATTCTCCGGAATCCCATGCAAACGAACCACGTTCTGAAAAAACAAAGGAACCAACTCAGAGGAGGAGGGCAACTTAGGCAAGGGCACCAAATGAACCATCTTAGAAAAGCGGTCACACACAACCCAGATAACGGACATTTTCTGTGAAACCGGGAGATCAGAAATAAAATCCATGGAAATGTGCGTCCAAGGCCTCTTCGGGATGGGCAAGGATAACAACAACCCACTAGCCCGTGAACAGCAAGGCTTAGCTCGAGCACACACTTCACAAGACTGCACAAAGGTACGCACATCCCTAGACAAGGAAGGCCACCAAAAAGACCTGGCCACCAAGTCTCTTGTACCAAATATTCCAGGATGACCAGCCAACACAGAAGAATGGACCTCGGAGATGACTCTACTGGTCCAATCATCCGGAACAAACAGTCTTTCTGGTGGACATCGATCCGGTTTATCCACCTGAAACTCCTGCAATGCGCGTCGCAAGTCTGGGGATACGGCGGACAATATTACCCCATCCCTAAGGATACCAGCAGGCCCAGTGTCTCCAGGAGAGTCAGGCACAAAACTCCTGGAAAGAGCATCTGCCTTCACATTCTTTGAACCTGGCAGGTATGAAACCACGAAATTGAAACGAGAAAAAAATAACGACCAACGAGCCTGTCTAGGATTCAAACGCCTGGCAGACTCAAGGTAAATGAGATTCTTGTGATCAGTCAAGACCACCACGCGATGTTTAGCACCCTCAAGCCAATGACGCCACTCCTCAAATGCCCACTTCATGGCCAAAAGCTCCCGATTACCCACATCATAATTGCGCTCGGCGGGCGAGAATTTTCTAGAGAAGAAAGCACATGGCTTCATCACCGAGCCATTAGAACTTCTCTGTGACAAAACCGCCCCCGCTCCAATCTCGGAAGCATCAACCTCCACCTGGAAAGGAAGTGAAACATCTGGTTGACACAACACAGGAGCAGAAGAAAACCGGCGCTTAAGTTCCCGAAAGGCCTCCACGGCCGCAGGAGACCAATCAGCAACATCAGCACCCTTTTTAGTCAAATCAGTCAAAGGTTTAACAATACTGGAAAAATTAGCAATGAACCGACGATAAAAATTAGCAAACCCCAAGAACTTCTGAAGGCTCTTAACAGATGTAGGTTGTGTCCAGTCACAAATAGCCTGAACCTTAACGGGATCCATCTCAATAGTAGAAGGAGAAAAAATATACCCCAAAAAAGAAATCTTCTGGACTCCGAAGAGACACTTTGAGCCCTTCACAAACAGAGAATTGGCCCGCAAAACCTGAAACACCTTCCTGACCTGTAGAACATGAGACTCCCAGTCATCAGAAAACACCAAAATATCATCCAAATACACAATCATAAACTTATCCAGATATTCACGGAAAATATTGTGCATAAAGGACTGAAAGACTGACGGAGCATTGGAGAGTCCAAAAGGCATTACCAAATACTCAAAATGGCCCTCAGGCGTATTAAATGTGGTTTTCCACTCATCACCCTGTTTTATCCGCACCAGATTATACGCACCACGAAGATCTATTTTAGTGAACCACCTAGCCCCCTTAATGCGAGCAAACAAATCAGTAAATAATGGCAATGGATACTGGTATTTGACTGTAATCTTATTCAGAAGGCGATAATCTATACAAGGCCTCAGGGAACCATCTTTTTTTGCCACGAAAAAAAAAACCTGCTCCCAGAGGGGACGAAGATGGACGAATATGTCCCTTTTCCAAGGACTCCTTAATATAATTCCGCATAGCAGTATGCTCTGGCAGTGACAGATTAAATAAACGACCCTTAGGGAACTTACTGCCAGGAATCAATTCTATAGCACAGTCACACTCTCTATGGGGAGGGAGCGAATTGAGCTTAGGCTCCTCAAAAACATCCCTATAATCCGACAAAAACGCAGGGATCTCCGAAGGAGTAGATGAAGCGATAGAAATCGGAGGTGCATCATCATGAACCCCCTGACATCCCCAGCTTAGCACAGACATTGTTTTCCAGTCCAGGACAGGATTATGAGTTTGTAACCATGGCAGACCAAGCACTAGTACATCATGTAAATTATACAGTACAAGGAAGCGAATCACCTCCTGATGAACGGGAGTCATGCGCATGGTCACTTGTGTCCAATACTGCGGTTTATTCATAGCCAATGGTGTAGAATCAATTCCTTTCAGAGGAATAGGAACTTCCAGAGGCTCTAGACTAAAACCGCAGCGTTTAGCAAATGACCAATCCATAAGACTCAGGGCAGCGCCTGAATCCACATAGGCATCGACGGAAATGGAAGACAGTGAAAAAATCAGAGTCACAGACAAAATGAACTTAGACTGCAGAGTATCAATGGCAAAAGATTTATCAACCCTTTTTGTGCGTTTAGAGCATGCTGATATAACATGAGCTGAATCACCACAATAAAAACACAAACCATTTTTCCGCCTATAATTTTGCCGTTCACTTCTGGACTGAATTCTATCACATTGCATAGTCTCAGGTGCCTGTTCAGAAGACACCGCCAACTGGTGCACGGGTTTGCGCTCCCGCAAACGCCGATCAATCTGTATGGCCATAGCCATAGACTCATTCAGACCTGTAGGCGCAGGGAACCCCACCATAATATCCTTAATGGCCTCAGAAAGACCATTTCTGAAGTTTGCAGCCAGGGCGCACTCATTCCACTGAGTAAGCACCGACCATTTCCGAAATTTCTGACAATATATTTCCGCTTCATCATGCCCCTGAGAGAGGGCTAATAAAGCCTTTTCAGCCTGAATCTCTAGGTTAGGTTCCTCATAGAGCAATCCCAATGCCAGAAAAAACGCATCCACACTGAGCAATGCAGGATCCCCTGGTGCCAATGCAAATGCCCAATTCTGAGCGTCGCCCCGTAGGAACGATATAACAATCTTGACCTGTTGAGCAGGGTCTCCAGAGGAGCGAGATTTCAAAGAGAGAAACAATTTACAATTGTTCCTGAAATTCAGGAAGGTAGATCTATCTCCAGAAAAAAACTCTGGAATAGGAATTCTAGGTTCAGACATGGGAGTGTGAACAACGAAATCCTGTATGTTTTGAACCTTTGCCGCGAGATTACTCAGGCTGGAAGCCAAACTCTGGACATCCATGATAAACAGCTAAGAACAGAGCCATTCAAGGGTTAAGAGGAGGTAAGAAGCAGCTAGACAGCAATTAAGGGCTAGGCAGCAAAACTCTGAAGGAAAAAAAAAAAAAAAAATTTCCCTTGAACACTTCTTTTTCTCCTGCTTCAGCCCAAACAATTAACACTTTGTGGGCCGGCTATACTGTCATGAATCCCCAATGGCTAGGGATAGCACAGGATTAGCAAAGTATAATAAATATCGGACGAGCTCTAGGGTGATGGAACCTGGGCTGACCGCTGCCCTACGCCTGACAAACGCAACTAGAGATAGCCAGGGAGCGTGCCAACGTTGGTTCTAGACGCCACGCACCAGCCTAAGAGCTAACTAGTACTGCAGAGAAAACAAAGACCTCACTTGCCTCCAGAGGAATTAACCCCAAAGATATAGTTGCCCCCCACATGTATTGACGGTGAAATGAGAGGAAGGCACACACATAGAGATGATGTATATAGTTTTAGCAAATAGAGGCCCGCTGAAAACTAGAAAGCAGAATGACACAAAAGGGGACTGAGCGGTCAGCAAAAAACCCTAATCAAAAAAACCATCCTGAGATTACAAGAACCCATGTGCCAACTCATGGCACATGGGGAGAACCTCAGTCCACTAGAGCAACCAGCTAACAAAGAGACATTCTAAGCAAGCTGGACAAAAAACCAAACAACTGAAAATCAGCACTTAGCTTATCCTGAAAGATCTGGGAGCAGGTAGGCAGGAACCAAACAGAGCACATCTGAACACATTGATAGCCGGCAAGGGCAATGACAGAAAGGCCAGGTAAAATAGGAAACACCCAGCCTCTGATGGACAGATGGAAACCAAAGGCCGCAACCCACCAAAGTCACCCAGTACCAGCAGTAACCACCAGAGGGAGCCCGCAAACAGAATCCACAACAGGCATTAATCGAGTTAATAATCACAGTTTCCACCAGCGGCTGTTCTGGGAACGTGTCAGCTCTTCAATACAGCTGACATGTGCTGCGAAAAATGTGGGCTCACCACCGAAGCCCACATCAAAGGGAGGGAGTCTGACATCTGCGCAAATGTACGCCCTATGTCGGAAAGGGGTTAAGTCTCCTCACTTTGACATGCCAGGCCTGACATGACAGTCTTCACATGGAGAAAGGTAACTCCTTAGACATCAGCAATCCGTTGAAAGCTTTGAATGGGCTGAAACATGTCCAGTTTTGTTAACTAAAGGAAAAGCCTATGTGAGCGTCGATACTTTCTTGATTTTACATTATCTACTCTTTTTACTACTACCAGTGCAATACTGATCAATTTTGGATTACTATGTTGTCCTAACAAACCCACTTTAGTGAATAGTCCAATTGGGCACAAAAAAAGTGAACCCATTAGTATCGAATACTGACATCAAGACGTTTTGTAAATGCAATTCCGCAGAGTAGAATTTGTAACATACGGTATCATTATTTATTAGCTGATCTAGTGCTTTTTTCTCACACTACGGCACAAATATTTCTTTTCTGTGACACGTTTTGTAATGTTGTGCTCTGCATGTGTTCAGCAGAAATGAGGGAACACGCCATTTGTCCTATTCAGGATCTCTCGCCATGTGAGCCACTTATATCTCCCCTCCTGCTCTTTCCCTCCAGATCTTTAATGAAGTACTTAATCTCCCCTCTCTGCCTGGGATGCTCCTTAGATCTCACTTGCTATGAAGGTAAATGTTAAATAACTTTATTTGTTATTTACCTGCTCCGATTGGAAATTAATTGCCTTTTGATTAATGAGCTCTTCAGAAGAACACAGAAGCTGTCAGGGAAGGCAAAGCGAGTGAGATGAAGTAAATATAGATGAAGAGGGACAATAGCAAACACCAGATGAAAAAATCAATGTGATGGAGGAGGGAAGGAAAGGGTCATTGGGAAATAAAGGTTGGATGTGCTAAACATATCAAGGGAGAATGAACAAGGAAGGATACAAATTGAAATAACGGACAAATATTGAACACAGTGAGGTTTTGTCTGCAAATTTATGGGATATTTCATAACCTCAAATAAATGCTATATACAAAGGTCTATAGAAGCTTACAAGTAATGATAATGTATAATTTTGTAATTCTTTTCAACATACATGACAAACTTTCATAGAGGGTTATGTTAATGGAGAAACCCATGGCCAGCGCCAGCATCAGTACCAGGCAAACTTGGGCAAATACCAGAACCCATAACTACCGAGTAGGCCCATTCTTCTCAGATTTCAAATAGGTACATGTACAGCAGATGTGCACACTGCATGTATGGAGCAGACTCAGGAACTGAGCCTATTATACACAGGCAAAGTGTCAGCAGTGTTAATACAGCTGGCACCCAAGTCTAACTGCTGCAATGTACTTCACCCTCTCCTCGGACCCCTCCGCATGCCTATGACCTGACCATCTGATATGAAAGTCACACAATAAAGGACTGAAATTTCACATGCCTTGGTGAGTACTGCATACTTTTTCTTTATTTGAAGTTAAGTTTGAAGCCGACCCTAGTCAAACCTTTCTGTATTGAGTGAAGTTTGATGTTGCCTCTTAACCAGTGTTTCGTGATCTAGTATGTAATGATGTTATGGCACAAGTACAGTTAAGCCAAACTTGAAAATTGTATTGAACATATTTTTATAAAAGCAAACTTTAATTTATTCTTCTTGCGTAAAAGTTGCGTGATAGTATCTTCCTTCAACTGATATGATGTTAAACATAGCCTATTAGCAACTCTACATGTGCAGTTATAAAGAAACCTCTCTCATGCTGTTTCATCATATCATTAATTAAAAATAGTTTTTTTTTTATATAACAAAAGACTTAACAGGGATAAAGAGAAAATCACCCAAATAAACATATCAGAGCATGATTATACTCACTAATAAATTAACATCAGAGTGTTCCTGTAATAAAAGGAGCCTGTCACTAATTTTTTAGTGTCTGAAAAAATACGACTACCTTTATCAGTGCCTGTACTGCATTGCACAAACTTGTATATTATCTCCTGACTCCTCCTGTATACCTTTGAATTTCTCCTGAGCTATATGTAAATCCAGATGGTCCGATCCGATGAACATCATTGCTGTGTCGCCTGTTATATTTTATGCTGTGCCCGCAACAGGGCAAAGCAAAGTGCGCCTTTGAGAGCTGGCAATGTGCCTGCACAGACATGAGATTTTATTGGGCTAAGTGGATGATGCAGGAAGTGTCATCCACATCCATCAAAATCCAGATGACGGTGATTAGCAGCAGACAGCAGGGACAGACGGCGCAGCAATGACGCCCATTAGTCAAGACCGCCCAGATTTGCATAAAGCATGAGAGCATTTCAAAAGGGCTATAAAGAGGGAGTCAGGAGATAATATACAAGTTTGTGGAATGCAGAAAGGGCGCTCATGTGAGTGGAGGCATTTTTTCAGACATTAACAAACTGGTGATGGGTTCCCTTTAAGACCTTGTGGTTCACTTCCTTGTACCGAAACGTTGCTATCATGGGCTAAATAAAATAGATATTTTTCACAAATAACGGTGTGCTGCTCCTGTTTTTTGGATTCCTATTTTCTATAGATAGATATATGTATAGATAGATAGATATATCTATAAATAGATTGATATATCTATAGATAGATAGATATATCTAGATAGATAGATATATCTATAGATCGATATATCTATATATATATATATAGATAGGTAGATAGATAGATACATATCTATATATCTATAGATATATCTATCTATAGATATGTCTATCTATAGATACCGTATTCACTTATTTGTTTTGTGTGTGTGAATATTATATTTGAACATGGTATGTGATGATATTATGGTATTCAATGGAGTATGTAAAAGGAGAGGTTGGACAAAGAAATGACATCACAATTCTTTTTTTGCTAAATAATATATCTTTATTTACCTTACAAAAACACATACAAATCTGCTGAAAAAAAACGCATGAAAATCCGCATCAAAAGCACATAAAAAACTAATCAAATCTGCATGAATTTTCAACTGCGTTTTCTGCCAAGAGATGAAGAATCCGTGCAGAAAATTCCACAGGCAAATCCGCAACGTGTGCACATACCCTTATAATCTATGGTGCTGTTCACATGTCCATCTATTTTTGTGGCCCAAGCAAAATCATGAAGACATGCCAATTTTGTTCCAAATCTCTGATCAAACTCACCAATGCAAACCTATGGGTCTGTGAAATAATCAGACAGCACTCAGATGCAATCCGTGTGCTTTCTATTACTCATGGGCTGATAAAAGAAACGTATGAAACCTCATCATCTTTTTATTAATCCAATTAATAATTTTGTTCATCCAAGAAAAACTGATTCAATTCACCAAACACTGATAAAACTGGTAAAAACACACACGCTGACCAAATAGATAAAACTTTTATAAAAACCATAGCTGAAACTCAGACCATTTTTTGCGTACTTGAAAAATCAACGGCATCTACTGTAAATGTGACCTAAGGCCTCATACGCATCAGTATTTTTTGTGTACGCAAAAAAAATGGTTCCGGTGTCATCAATGTTTTGAATCAGCATGTCACCTATGTATGGTCATCAGTGTACAGTCTTACATCTGTGTGTTATTAATGTTTTCACATGTGGACAAATAAATGACAAAGCTTCTCCTATCCTTTGCAAAGTTAAACATGGACAGCACATGGATGTAATACGCCAACCGTGTTCTTTACGCGTTTTTTACGGCCGCGTAAATTTTGTATTTATAATTTTCATTGGCAAAAGATGGACATGTCTCCAGGAGTTTTGCACAGAAATAAGGTTTGTGATGAAACATGAACATATGAATAGCACAGGTACTTCTCCAGAGCAGAGCCAAGAGCAATGGCAGTTGACCCCAGAGGGACAAGGAACCTGAACTGGAGCCAGGGTAATCGGCCAGACAGGAACTGTTAAAAGGAGGATAGGACCACAGGTGCAAGCAGACAAGGAACCGCAGATGCGGACAGACAGATGCGGACAGACAGGGAACCATAGGTGCGGACTGGTATGGACAGGGCCGTATTTAGAGTTTCTGCTGCCCTAGGCACTTTTAGTGCTGCCTCCCCCTTTGGTAAGTATGACACTATCGGCAGTGACTTTGGCAAAAATCGCTGATGTGAAAGTAGCCTTTTGCAGCAGATCTGGCAGTTTTTCCGCATCTGCCGCGTAACGGATCACTTACGGCAACACTGTGTTCGGCCTCATTCATTCCCTATGGGACTTGCCGACATGTGCGGAACTTGTGGTTTTTTTTCCTCTTCTTGTCTTCCTGCCCCTGCTCCAGTGCAGGCGTACTTTGTTTGCCCTGTTGAGGGCAGAGCAAAGTAATACAGTGCGCAGGCGCCAGGAAAGGTCAGAGAGGCCCTGCACCTGCGCACTGCAGTACTTTGCTCTGCCCTCAACAGGGCAAACAAAGTACGCCTGCGCCGGAGCAGGGGCAGGAAGACAAAAAGAGGATGTCATCGTATGAAGATAGGAGGCGCTGGACCCGCACCGCGACACCCATCGGACCGGACCACAGCAGAACCGCCCCTGGGTGAGTATAATCTAACCTCTTTTTCTCATTTTTCAGGATACATCGGGGGGCTTATCTACAGCATTCCAGAATGCATTACAGAATGCTGTAGATAAGCCCCTGATGCAAGTGGCCTTATCTCATATACGACTTTTGGGGTGACAGGTTCCCTTTAACTGACATATTCCTATGATAATGTGGGTTCCAGGCTATGGCGTAGACTGGGAAGGGCAGTGTCCGGGTCTCCATTCTCTCTGTGCAGACCCTCAGTCCCTGCCTCACTGCCTGTGCTGCACTGTGCACAGACCTCTCCGCACTGGACCCGGTAATCACCGCTCACAGTAGCATACCGGCAGAGGTGTATGTCGGTTTTCTGGCACCCAGGGAAAGAATTCATTTTGGCACCCCCCCAGCACATATGCGATTTGCACACTTAGTCATGTACCAATGACCTCGCCTCCCTAATGCTCTCAATGTTCAGTGAAAAACAGAGAAGTGGGAAGAGAAGCTCGTTGTCACTGGACCACAAGTATGAAAATCGTATATGAGTGAAGTGTCCATGTGATCACTACTGGAACCTGCAGAGCTGAATCCTGACATCGCAGGCTTCTGATTTCTCACAACTAATGCACTGCACACTTTTAGGATTCTCCCCTGCCGGTGAACAGTCATGTCAGCACAAGCATGTGATTTGTATACTTCTGACCACATTCCAACTAGAAGTGTCCGGCCTCGCTCAGTTCATTTTCATTGAGTGGGGCCACACATGTCTAGTCAGCATGTGACCGCATGTATGTAAATCGCCAGCATGAGAGAATCCTGACAGAGTGCAGTGCGCACTGTGAGAACTCAGAAGTCTGCAGTCACAAAGAATGACTGCAGACTCATTACAAACCTGGACAACCTGTTGTGAACTCTGTTTTTGGGCTCCCTCTTGTGGCCACAAGTGGTACTGTGTGAGTGCTGTCTTTGGGCTCCCTCTGGTGGCTCTTTGTGTCTTTCTGCAGGTCTGAGGCGGATCAGCTGTCTCGTTATCTGTTAGCTGGTTTCCTATTTAGCTCACCTGGACTTTCAGTGTTTGCCTGCTGTCGATGTATTCAGTGCTATCTTGATCTCTCCTGAATTCCTTCGCTATCAGTCTCTCCAAGAGAAGCTAAGTTTTCTGTTTGGTTATTTTTTGCTCATTAGTGTTCAATATGTTTCTTGGTTATTTACTCGTCCTTGTCCAGCTTGCTAATATGTGATTTCCTTGCTTGCTGGTAGCTCTAGGGGGCTGAGTTTCTCCCCTCACACCGTTAGTTGGTGTGGGGGTTCTTGTATTCTCAGCGTGGATATTTTGTATAGGGTTTTTTACTGACCGCACAGTTCCCTGCCTGTCTTCTGCTATCTAGTATTAATGGGCCTCATTTGCTGAATCTGTTTTCATTTCTACGTTTTGTATTTTCCCCTTACCTCACCGTTAATATTTGTTGGGGGCTTACTATATCTTTGGGGTCACTTCTCTGAGGCAAGTGAGGTCTTACTTTCTCTATAGGGGTAGCAAGTTTCTCAGGCTGCGTCAAGACGTCCAGGAATTTAGGCACGTTCACCGGCTACCTTCAGTGTGTTTGGTTAGGATCAGGTTTGCGGTCAGTCCAGTTACCACCTCCCTAGAGCTCGTTCTATGTTCAGTAACTTAGCTAGTTCATTCTGTGATCCTCAGCCACTAAGGATCATAACAGTACAGCAGGCCAAAAAGTGTTTAATGCATCGCAGAAGTGGGATAAGAGAAGTCCTGAGTACAATTTTTTTTTTCCTCTCCCTTTGCTGCAGTCTGTCCAGCTTCTCTCATCCCCTTAATCTCTGGGTGGCTTTGAGTTCAGCTGCAGACATGGATATTCAGAGTCTGACTTCTAGTGTGGATCATCTTGCTGCAAGGGTGCAAAGCATTCAGGATTTTGTTGTTCACAGTCCTATGTCTGAGCCAAAAGTACCTATTCCTGAGTTGTTTTCTGGAGATAGATCTAGGTTTCTGAATTTTAAGAATAATTGTAAATTATTTCTTTCTTTGAGACCTCGTTCCTCTGGTGATTCCGCTCAGCAAGTTAGAATTGTTATCTCCCTGTTACGTGGCGACCCTCAGGATTGGGCTTTCTCCCTGGCGCCAGGAGATCCTGCATTGCTGAATGTGGATGCGTTTTTTCTGGTGCTTGGTTTGCTTTATGAGGAACCTAATCTTGAGAACCAGGCAGAAAAGGCCTTGCTGGCTCTCTCTCAGGGCCAGGATGAAGCTGAGGTGTATTGTCAAAAATTTCGGAAATGGTCGGTGCTTACTCAATGGAATGAGTGTGCCCTGGCTGCAAATTTCAGAGAAGGTCTTTCTGAAGCCATTAAGAATGTTATGGTGGGGTTCCCCACGCCTGCAAGTCTGAATGACTTAATGGCTTTGGCCATTCAGATTGATCGGCGTTTGCGGGAGCGCAAATCTGCGCACCATCTGGCGGTGTTTTCTGAACAGAGACCTGAGTCTATGCAATGTGACCGAATTCTGACCAGAATTGAGCGGCAAAATCATAGACGTCAAAATGGGTTGTGCTTTTACTGTGGTGATTCAACTCATGTTATCTCAGCATGCTCTAAGCGCGTAAAAAAATCGCTAAATCTGTCACCGTTGGTACTATACAGCCTAAATTCATTTTGTCTGTTACTTTAATTTGTTCTTTGTCATCCTACTCAGTTATAGCTTTTGTGGATTCAGGTGCTGCCCTGAACCTGATGGATTTGTCGTTTGCCAGGCGCTGTGGTTTTGTTCTGGAGCCTTTAGAATTCCCTATTCCACTGAGGGGAATTGATGCTACCCCATTGGCTGAGAATAAGCCTCAGTATTGGACTCAAGTGACCATGTGCATGACTCCTGTACATCAGGAGGTGATTCGCTTTCTTGTGCTGCATAATTTGCATGATGTTGTCGTTTTGGGTCTACCATGGCTGCAGGCCCATAATCCAGTTCTGGATTGGAAAGCTATGTCTGTTTCAAGTTGGGGTTGCCAGGGAATTCATGGCGATGCTCCTTTGGTGTCAATTGCTTCTTCCACTCCTTCTGAGGTCCCTGAGTTTTTGTCGGACTACCAGGATGTATTTGATGAGCCCAGATCCGGTGCCCTGCCTCCTCACAGGGATTGTGATTGTGCTATAAATTTGATTCCTGGTAGTAAGTTCCCTAAGGGACGACTTTTTAATTTGTCTGTACCAGAACATGCCGCGATGCGGAGTTATATAAAGGAGTCTTTAGAGAAGGGACATATTCGCCCGTCCTCCTCCCCTCTTGGTGCAGGATTCTTTTTTGTGGCCAAAAAGGATGGTTCTCTGAGACCTTGTATAGATTATCGTCTTCTAAATAAAATCACGGTCAAATTTCAGTATCCTTTGCCATTATTATCTGATCTGTTTGCTCGGATTAAGGGGTCCAGTTGGTTCACCAAGATAGATCTTCGTGGTGCGTATAACCTTGTGCGTATTAAGCAGGGGGATGAATGGAAAACAGCATTTAATACGCCCTAAGGCCATTTTGAGTACTTGGTGATGCCTTTTGGACTCTCTAATGCTCCTTCTGTGTTCCAGTCCTTCATGCATGACATCTTCCGAGAATATCTGGATACATTTATGATTGTGTATCTGGATGACATTTTGGTCTTTTCTGAGGACTGGGAGTCCCATGTGAAGCAGGTCAGGATGGTATTTCAGGTCCTGCGTGCTAATGCCTTATTTGTGAAGGGCTCAAAATGTCTCTTCGGAGTACAGAAGGTTTCCTTTTTGGGTTTTATTTTTTCTCCTTCTACTATTGAGATGGACCCAGTCAAGGTCCAGGCTATTCATGACTGGACTCAGCCTACATCTGTTAAGAGTCTTCAGAAGTTCTTGGGTTTTGCTAATTTTTACCGTCGCTTCATTGCTAATTTTTCTGGCGTGGTTAATCCCTTGACGGATTTGACCAAGAAGGGTTCTGATGTGACTAATTGGTCTCCTGCGGCCGTGGAAGCCTTTCGGGAGCTGAAGCGCCGGTTTTCTTCGGCTCCAGTTTTGTGTCAGCATGATGTCTCTCTTCCTTTTCAGGTCGCGGTTGATGCTTCTGAGATTGGAGCAGGGGCTGTTTTGTCGCAGAGAAGCTCTGATTGCTCTGTGATGAAACCTTGTGCTTTCCTTTCAAGAAAGTTTTCGCCTGCCGAGCGGAATTATGATGTTGGTAATCGGGAGTTGTTGGCTATGAAGTGGGCATTTGAGGAGTGGCGATATTGGCTCGAGGGAGCTAAGCATCGTGTGGTGGTCTTGACTGATCACAAAAATCTGATTTATCTCGAGTCTGCCAAGCGGCTGAATCCTAGACAGGCTCGTTGGTCGTTGTTTTTCTCCCGTTTCGATTTCGTGGTCTCGTACCTGCCTGGTTCGAAGAACGTGAAGGCTGATGCTCTTTCTAGGAGTTTTGTGCCTGACTCTCCGGGAGTTTCAGAGCCGGCTGGTATCCTCAGAGAGGGAGTGATTTTGTCTGCCATTTCCCCAGATTTGCGACGAGTGCTGCAAAAATTTCAGGTGGATAGACCTGACCGTTGCCCACCAGAGAGACTGTTTGTCCCAGATAGATGGACTAGCAGAGTTATTTCCGAGGTCCATTCTTCGGTGTTGGCAGGCCATCCTGGGATTTTTGGTACCAGAGATTTGGTGGCTAGGTCCTTCTGGTGGCCTTCCTTGTCACGGGATGTGCGTTCCTTTGTGCAGTCCTGTGGGATTTGTGCTCAGGCTAAGCCTTGCTGTTCTCGTGCCAGCGGTTTGCTTTTGCCTTTGCCTGTCCCGAAGAGGCCTTGGACGCACATTTCCATGGATTTTATTTCGGATCTTCCAGTCTCTCAGAGAATGTCTGTCATCTGGGTGGTGTGTGATCGTTTTTCCAAAATGGTCCATTTGGTGCCCTTGCCTAAGTTGCCTTCCTCCTCCGATTTGGTTCCTCTGTTTTTTCAGAATGTGGTTCGCTTGCACGGCATCCCTGAAAATATTGTGTCTGACAGAGGATCCCCGTTTGTGTCCAGATTTTGGCAGATCTTTTGTGCTAAGGTGGGCATTGATTTGTCTTTTTCGTCGGCCTTCCATCCTCAGACGAATGGCCAAACCGAGCGAACTAATCAGACCTTGGAAACTTATTTAAGATGTTTTGTTTCTGCTGATCAGGATGATTGGGTGACTTTTTTGCCATTGGCCGAGTTTTCCCTTAATAATCGGGCTAGTTCTGCTACTTTGGTTTCGCCTTTTTTCTGCAATTCTGGTTTCCATTCTCGTTTTTCCTTGGGTCAGGTTGAGCCTTCTGACTGTCCTGGGGTGGATTCTGTGGTGGATAGGTTGCAGCAGATTTGGAACCATGTGGTGGACAATTTGAAGTTGTCACAGGAGAAGGCTCAGCGCTTTGCCAACCGCCGTCGCTGTGTGGGTCCCCGACTTCGTGTTGGGGATTTGGTATGGCTGTCTTCTCGGTATGTTCCTATGAAGGTCTCCTCTCCTAAGTTCAAGCCTCGCTTCATCGGTCCTTATAGGATTTTGGAAATCCTTAACCCGGTGTCATTTCGTTTGGACCTCCCAGCGTCGTTTGCCATTCATAACGTGTTCCATAGGTCTTTGTTGCGGAGGTATGTGGTGCCTGTGGTTCCTTCTGTTGAGCCCCCTGCCCCGGTGCTGGTTGAGGGCGAATTGGAGTACTTGGTGGAGAAGATCTTGGATTCTCGTATTTCTAGACGGAGGCTTCAGTATTTGGTTAAGTGGAAGGGCTATGGTCAGGAGGATAATTCCTGGGTTGTTGCCTCTGATGTTCATGCGGCCGATTTGGTTCATGCCTTCCATGTGGCTCATCCTGATCGCCCTGGGGGTTTTGATGAGGGTTCGGTGACCCCTCCTCAATGGGGGGGTACTGTTGTGAACTCTGTTTTTGGGCTCCCTCTTGTGGTCACAAGTGGTACTGTGTGAGTGCTGTCTTTGGGCTCCCTCTGGTGGCTCTTTGTGTCTTTCTGCAGGTCTGAGGCGGATCAGCTGTCTCATTATCTGTTAGCTGGTTTCCTATTTAGCTCACCTGGACTTTCAGTGTTTGCCTGCTGTCGATGTATTCAGTGCTATCTTGATCTCTCCTGAATTCCTTCGCTATCAGTCTCTCCAAGAGAAGCTAAGTTTTCTGTTTGGTTATTTTTTGCTCATTAGTGTTCAATATGTTTCTTGGTTATTTACTCGTCCTTGTCCAGCTTGCTAATATGTGATTTCCTTGCTTGCTGGTAGCTCTAGGGGGCTGAGTTTCTCCCCTCACACCGTTAGTTGGTGTGGGGGTTCTTGTATTCTCAGCGTGGATATTTTGTATAGGGTTTTTTACTGACCGCACAGTTCCCTGCCTGTCTTCTGCTATCTAGTATTAGTGGGCCTCATTTGCTGAATCTGTTTTCATTTCTACGTTTTGTATTTTCCCCTTACCTCACCGTTAATATTTGTTGGGGGCTTACTATATCTTTGGGGTCATTTCTCTGAGGCAAGTGAGGTCTTACTTTCTCTATAGGGGTAGCAAGTTTCTCAAAAGAAAAAAAAAAATGTGACAAAACCAGCTCACCTACTAGGCATTTGTTGTGGGGAAGCCCGGATAACGTGCAGTCTTCACGTAAGGCAGTGGAACAAATAGAGGAGAAAATCCAGCTTCCAAAAATATCAAAATTTATTGAAGATAAAATCCAAGATCCAAAAACATGGTTCACAGGAGAAGAAATGGCAGCATGCTACATGTTTCGAACAATAAGTTCTTTTTCAAAGCTGCTCACCATGCACCAGAATGAGGTTTAAATAACAGCTGTGACACATCACAGTGAATCAATCTACCACCTGATGCAACAGTGATTATATACAATAAAAACGCAAAAGTATCACAAAAAAAACAAAACACAAAAAATATATAATGTGCACATATAAAAAACATACAATATAATTAAACAATGTAAATCTCTCAGTAATGAATCATAATTTCCTTGCGAGCATTTAAGCCCATGGGATAGCAAGTGTTAAGGCAGAACATCCAATAAGCTTCACGCGTCATTAGCCGTCTTTTCAGATCTCCTCCTCTGGGTGTCATTCCAAGCTTCTCAATACCAACAACCCGAAGGAATGCAGTGTTTCTTTGGTGACTGGTGATAAAATGCTTAGAGGCATAAGACACATTGCGATTATTATTAGTGAGAACAACAATATCAGTGATGTGTTCAGAAATACGCGTCTTTAACATGCGAGTGGTGCAGCCTATGTAGCTTAATTTACATTTAATGCATGTTATCATGTAAACTACATTCTTACTATTGCAATTAATAAATTGCTGGATTTTATGTTCTTGTTTATCACTGCTATCAGAAAAAGAGTGCGTGACAGCAGAATGGGCACATGTGCGACATTTGGAAGCGCCACAATGATAAAAACCTCTATGATGTAGCCATGTGTGGGAGACTTTACTAGATTTGAATAGGCTGGGTGAAAGAATGTCAGACAAAGTGGTAGCCTTTTTTGCAATCACCTGACAGCCAGAAGACAAAATTTCGGAAAGAATCTCATCCTCATACAAAATGGGAATGTTTTTCAAAATAAGAGACTTTATGTCGTTGTATTGAGGGCTATATTTGATAGAGCAAAACGTTTTTTGATTTTGATACAATTTATTCTCCTTATTTTTTGGTAACAGCATATCGCTGCGTTTTTTTTTGTTGTACTATGTTTTTAGCTCTATCAAGAGACCACTTAGAATAGCCTCTTTTATCTAATTTTTTACAACACAAGTCAGTCTCTTGCTTTAAGATACTAGTATCATTGCAATTCCTAGTTATTCTGGTGAGCTCGCCCACTGGTATGGACTTTATTGTATGTCCAGGATGGCTACTGGACGCATGTAAGATGCTGTTACCAGATAAGGGTTTATGAAATGTAGAGGTGGTAATAACATGGCCCACAGTGCTGCGCAATGTCAAGTCCAAAAAAGAAATCACATGTGGATTATGACTACATGTAAAGCGAAGATTAAAATTATTAGAATTAAGATGGGTAAGGAACTCTGGTATGGCAGATACATCGCCACTCCATATGATGAGTAAATCATCGATGTATCTACCATACCAGACTATGTCCATCAGAAATGGGTTACAGTCCGAATAAAAAAACAATTCCTCCCAGTATGACATAACCAAATTTGCAACGGATGGTGAGTGTTTACCTCCCATAGAAACTCCTTTACATTGGAGAAAAAACTGCTGATCAAAGGAAAAGTAATTATGAGTCATTAAGAAAAAGATAACCTGTATAATGTAATTGCACAAATCGCTAGTGTAATTACTGTACTTATGCAGATGAAATTCAAGTGCTTGAATAACAATATTTTGTGGAATACAGGTATACAATGAGATGACATCACAACTTATCCATTGAAATCCATCACGCCATACAGTATTGGAGAGCTGATGTAAAACATCTCTTGAGTCTCTCAGGAAACCTGGAACTCTCACAACCAATGGCTGTAAAAGGGAGTCCACCCATTGACTTAGATGTTCCGTTAGAGAGCCCATCCCTGATAGTATAGGGCGCATAGGTGGAGGTGTAGTACCTTTGTGTACCTTGGGTAAACCATATATAGTAGGTATAGTAGGGCAATCAACCTTTAGGTACTCGATATGTGTTCTGGTTAGAACACCCAAAGCTGCACCATCATCAATCAAGCTGAGCAGTTCCTTTTTATAAACCGATGTGGGATCTGAAGGCAGTTTTCTATACGTTGTACTATCGTTCAAAAGATTATTCATTTGATCTTTATAAGTCAATGTGTCCATGACAACGATCAGGCCACCTTTGTCTGCCTTCTTTATAGTGATCTCATCCATCTTTTTAATTTCTTGGAGAGCCTTGCGCTGTTTCCAATTTAAATTGCCTTTATATGTTTTTTGTTGGACATGTGTGTCTAAAGATCTCAAATCTCGTTCAATGACAGCTTGAAATCTGTCCATACAGTCCACTCTTGATTGAATGGGGTAAAATGATGGATTTTTTGTAATAAATTGGTCAGCTTGATTTACATCTCGAATTAAGGATACATTGGAACCGTTCAGGTCATTCAGATTTCTCAAGATACATTGTTCATTAAACATAAGGTCACAAAATTCATTCCTGACAACAGAAGTATCCACAGCGGCAGTTGATTCCTGTTTAAAAAAATGTCTTTTGACTGTCAAATTACGAATAAATCTGTTGATATCCATCAGTGTATGAAATAAATCAAACCGTTGATCCGGTGCATATTTAAGTCCCAAGGACAACACTTGCAATTGTTCAACTGAAAGATCACAACTAGAAATATTTAAAATATTAGAAAAGTCACCTGAAAAAGATGTTACTTCTACCGTAGACCAAGAAGATTCAATTCAAAAAACGCAAGAGGCGCGGGGGCCGCAAACACCGCAGGAAACTCTCGCATGGCTACCCGCAACAGGAAGTAACATCTTTATTACCAATTTATTACAAAAAATCCATCATTTTACCCCATTCAATCAAGAGTGGACTGTATGGACAGATTTCAAGCTGTCATTGAACGAGATTTGAGATCTTTAGACACACATGTCCAACAAAAAACATATAAAGGCAATTTAAATTGGAAACAGCGCAAGGCTCTCCAAGAAATTAAAAAGATGGATGAGATCACTATAAAGAAGGCAGACAAAGGTGGCCTGATCGTTGTCATGGACACATTGACTTATAAAGATCAAATGAATAATCTTTTGAACGATAGTACAACGTATAGAAAACTGCCTTCAGATCCCACATCGGTTTATAAAAAGGAACTGCTCAGCTTGATTGATGATGGTGCAGCTTTGGGTGTTCTAACCAGAACACATATCGAGTACCTAAAGGTTGATTGCCCTACTATACCTACTATATATGGTTTACCCAAGGTACACAAAGGTACTACACCTCCACCTATGCGCCCTATACTATCAGGGATGGGCTCTCTAACGGAACATCTAAGTCAATGGGTGGACTCCCTTTTACAGCCATTGGTTGTGAGAGTTCCAGGTTTCCTGAGAGACTCAAGAGATGTTTTACATCAGCTCTCCAATACTGTATGGCGTGATGGATTTCAATGGATAAGTTGTGATGTCATCTCATTGTATACCTGTATTCCACAAAATATTGTTATTCAAGCACTTGAATTTCATCTGCATAAGTACAGTAATTACACTAGCGATTTGTGCAATTACATTATACAGGTTATTTTTTTCTTAATGACTCATAATTACTTTTCCTTTGATCAGCAGTTTTTTCTCCAATGTAAAGGAGTTTCTATGGGAGGTAAACACTCACCATCCGTTGCAAATTTGGTTATGTCATACTGGGAGGAATTGTTTTTTTATTCGGACTGTAACCCATTTCTGATGGACATAGTCTGGTATGGTAGATACATCGACGATTTACTCATCATATGGAGTGGCGATGTATCTGCCATACCAGAGTTCCTTACCCATCTTAATTCTAATAATTTTAATCTTCGCTTTACATGTAGTCATAATCCACATGTGATTTCTTTTTTGGACTTGACATTGCGCAGCACTGTGGGCCATGTTATTACCACCTCTACATTTCATAAACCCTTATCTGGTAACAGCATCTTACATGCGTCCAGTAGCCATCCTGGACATACAATAAAGTCCATACCAGTGGGCGAGCTCACCAGAATAACTAGGAATTGCAATGATACTAGTATCTTAAAGCAAGAGACTGACTTGTGTTGTAAAAAATTAGATAAAAGAGGCTATTCTAAGTGGTCTCTTGATAGAGCTAAAAACATAGTACAACAAAAAAAAACGCAGCGATATGCTGTTACCAAAAAATAAGGAGAATAAATTGTATCAAAATCAAAAAACTTTTTGCTCTATCAAATATAGCCCTCAATACAACGACATAAAGTCTCTTATTTTGAAAAACATTCCCATTTTGTATGAGGATGAGATTCTTTCCGAAATTTTGTCTTCTGGCTGTCAGGTGATTGCAAAAAAGGCTACCACTTTGTCTGACATTCTTTCACCCAGCCTATTCAAATCTAGTAAAGTCTCCCACACATGGCTACATCATAGAGGTTTTTATCATTGTGGCGCTTCCAAATGTCGCACATGTGCCCATTCTGCTGTCACGCACTCTTTTTCTGATAGCAGTGATAAACAAGAACATAAAATCCAGCAATTTATTAATTGCAATAGTAAGAATGTAGTTTACATGATAACATGCATTAAATGTAAATTAAGCTACATAGGCTGCACCACTCGCATGTTAAAGACGCGTATTTCTGAACACATCACTGATATTGTTGTTCTCACTAATAATAATCGCAATGTGTCTTATGCCTCTAAGCATTTTATCACCAGTCACCAAAGAAACACTGCATTCCTTCGGGTTGTTGGTATTGAGAAGCTTGGAATGACACCCAGAGGAGGAGATCTGAAAAGACGGCTAATGACGCGTGAAGCTTATTGGATGTTCTGCCTTAACACTTGCTATCCCATGGGCTTAAATGCTCGCAAGGAAATTATGTTTCATTACTGAGAGATTTACATTGTTTAATTATATTGTATGTTTTTTATATGTGCACATTATATATTTTTTGTGTTTTGTTTTTTTTGTGATACTTTTGCGTTTTTATTGTATATAATCACTGTTGCATCAGGTGGTAGATTGATTCACTGTGATGTGTCACAGCTGTTATTTAAACCTCATTCTGGTGCATGGTGAGCAGCTTTGAAAAATAACTTATTGTTCGAAACATGTAGCATGCTGCCATTTCTTCTCCTGTGAACCATGTTTTTGGATCTTGGATTTTATCTTCAATAAATTTTGATATTTTTGGAAGCTGGATTTTCTCCTCTATTTGTTCCAGCAAGTTTCTCAGGCTGCGTCGAGACGTCCAGGAATTTAGGCACGTTCACCGGCTACCTTCAGTGTGTTTGGTTAGGATCAGGTTTGCGGTCAGTCCAGTTACCACCTCCCTAGAGCTCGTTCTATGTTCAGTAACTTAGCTAGTTCATTCTGTGATCCTCAGCCACTAAGGATCATAACAACAACCCCTTCAATTCTCCTAACATAAATAAAATTATGAGAATTAGTCAGTATCACAAATCACATTTACATCCAGGTACCTTATAGATGACGTTGTCTCTGGAGTCGTTCTCCTTTTGTTCATCTTGTCCAGACCCCATGATGAGTTTTCTCATCCACAGCTCGTCTCTGCAGACTTCCATCTTCTCCGCTCTTTTGCAGAAAATCTCCACGATGCCCTTAAAGGTATAAGTGTCATTATAATGCTCCTGTATAAAAAATTGCCCCTCACTATATTGTCTGCACAAAATATGACTTCACATTGTCCCTCTTATGGTACATGCTCTTCACACTGACCTCTCCTTTCCATACCGGCCCTCTATTCACACTGTCTACTCATACTGTGTCCCCCCTATAGGGCCCAGTATTTATACTGAACTCTATCATCACACTCCCCCTCCTTGGTATACTGTCCCCTCCTGGCTGTGCCCTTACAATGTCCCCCCCATGCTACACCCCCACTACTCAGTTTCCATTCTGTGTCCACTCACTTTTCTCCCCATATTGTCTCCTCACACTATTCCCCTCCCTCCTCATACTGTGTCCTCTCACATCCCCCTGTTCAATATACTGTCTCCTCATATATTTAACCCTTCACTTTCTATACTGGCTGCTCACCTGACTCCCCATACTGTGTCTGCACATATCCCATCACCCTCACTCCCCGTACTCTGTCCACATACATTTTTCACATCACTACTCATACTGTGTCTGCATACATTCCCCCGTTCGTTCCCCATACTGTCTGCATCCATCTCCCCATACTGTTTCCTCATACATGCCCCCATTCCCCCAGTACTGTTTCCCCATCTCCCCTTTGCTCTTCATTTTGTGCCCTTAAATCTCACCCCATACATTAAGCACCCCCATCTCCACTCCAATTCTCCCCACACATAATAAATCCCCCCATCCCCACTCAAATTGTCCCCCCCTCCCGTGTACTTAATCTTTGGTGTCTTCTGCTCCACTGGGGCACTTACCACCAGTGTTTGCCTCTGCAGCACAAGTAAGCGACGTCAGCAGTGTGATCACATGTAAAAGCCGACCCGAGTATAAGCCGGGGCACCTGATTTTGCCACAAAAACCTGGGTAAGCTTATCGACTCGAGTATAAGCCGGGTATGTATTGTCCCCTCATCACTGTCCATCATGTGTGGCTCCCCCTCTTGTCCTGCTCTGTGTGGATCCCCTGTTATATGCATGGCTCCCCCCTCCCATCTTGTATGCATGGCTCTGCTCCCCCTCCCATCTTGTACGCGTGGCTCTGTTCCCCCCTCCCATCGTGTATGCGTGGCTCTGCTCTCTCCTCCCATCCTTATATGTGTGGCTCTGCTCCCCCCTCCCACCCTTATATGCGTGGCTCTGCTCCCCCTCCCATCCTTATATGCATTGCTCTGCTCCCCGCTCCCATCCTTATATGTGTGGCTCTGCTCCCCCTCCCATCCTTATATGCGTGGTTCTGCTTTCCCCTGCCATCCTTATATGCGTGGCTCCCCTGTCCTCCTTCATCCTCCCCGTCCTCCTTCACACTCCCCCATCCTCCTTCACCTTCCCCCATCCTCCTTCACCCACCCCCATCATTCTTCACCCTCCCCCGTCCTCCTTCATACTCCCCGGTCATCCTGCATACTCCCCCGTCCTCCTTCATTCTCCCCCATCCTCATTCATACTCCCCCATCCTCCTGCATCCTCCCCCATCCTCCTCCATAATCCCCCGTCCTCCTGCATCTTCCCCCGTCCTCCTTCATACTTCCCCATCCTCCTGCATCCTCCCCATCCTCAATAATACTCCCCTGTCCTTCTGCATCCTCCCCTGTCCTCCTGCATGCTCCCCCATCCTCCTTCATACTCCCCCGTCCTCCTGCATCCTCTCCGTTCTCCTTCATACTCCCCTGTCCTCCTTCATATTCCCCCGTCCTCTTTCATATTCCCCCGTCCTCCTACATCCTTTCCATCCTCCTTCATACTCCCCCGTCCTCCTGCATCCTCCCCCGTCCTCCTTCATACTCCCACATCCTCCTGCATCCTCCCCATCCTCCTGCATACTCCCCCATCCTCCTTCATACTCCCCCATCTGCCTGCATCCTCCACTGTCCTCCTGCATACTCCCCCGTCCTTTTGCATCCTCCCCCGTCCTCCTGCATCCTCCCCCATTTTCCCGCATCCTCCCCGTCCTCCTGCATCCTACCCCATCCTCCTTCATACTCCTCCATCCTCCTGCATCCTCCCCATCCTCCTTCATACTCCACCATCCTCCTGCATCCTCCCCCATCCTCCTTCATACTCCCCCATCCTCCTTCATACTCTTCCGTTCTCCTGCTTTCTCCCTCGTCCTCCTGCATCCTCCCCATCCTCCTTCATACTCCCCCATCCTCCTTCATTCTCCCCTGTCCTCCTGCATCCTCCCCCGTCCTCCTGCATCCTCCCCCGGGTGGTGGGCTGTCATACTCACCCTCCTCATCACCTTAATGAGTGGTACCATGTGACCGCTGAGAACAGGATGAGCTGCCGGCGCTGAGACCATGGGAGCTGCAGGCACCGCTGGAAGAGGGTGAGTATGGGCGGGCGGGGGGAGGTGGGTGAGCGGTTGACCCCAGACCTTAAAAAAAAAACCTTGCTCAGCTTCCTGTCAGGACTCTGAACATTTTTTATTACCTTTTGTGCATTACTGCCCTTTTCCAAGATGGCATCTTTGGTCTCATGTGCACTGTGTCTTCCTGCTATAAAACTCCACCCCAGCCTTCAGTCTGTGCTAGAGTATTCTGCCTTGCATCCAGCTCCTGACTCTGGTGGCTCCCTGGCTATATACATGCTCCTGTGAATCTGTGTGGTTATCCTGCTACTCTGCTCAGAGTTCCTGCTGCATACACCAGTTTCCAGTAATCCTCCTTCATCTGCTGCTCGTGTTTACTTGCATCTGCATTTGCTGGACATATAAGCTGTTCCTGCTCTGCAAAAACCTGAGACTATTACCCAGGCCTACCTGGTTGAGCTAAGATATTATTTGAACTGCCTTATAAGCATATCTATCTGTGTGTGGACTAAACAAGGACTTATTCGTGTCAAGTATCCTCAAGTATCATTGTGCTTCATAGACTGCGTGATTGCATTTTCCTCTGAAGTTCCCTATAGACTGTTAAGCTGCGTTTAATATTTACACCAAGTGTTGTGGACTTGAGTTTCTCTCTGCACCTGTTTGAATCACCGTGTGATAATATAGACTTTACCACTTATAAGACTGTGTCCTGTAGTTGTCTTGTTCCACGCAAAGAGTCTCCTGAGTTATCCCCTATAATTATTACAGGATACTCTAGCCAGAAAAGAGGAGGCTGCTGGAACAATGACTGCAGAAAGCAGATTAGAGCAGGTGTTTTCCATAAATAGATCACTGCAGAAAGATGTGGAAGGTCTGCAAAAGAAGTTTGGAAGCATTGAACACAATCAACAAGTGTTTGGACAAACTTTGCAGGACTTAAGCACCCACATGGCAGCCCAAGAAAACAAACTTGCTGGCATAGAGTCCCAGTATGGACGGGCTTTTCAGGACATAAGCACGCAAATAGCTGCACAAGCGACTTTACCCTCTGGGCAACCACCACCAGCTAGCCCACCTAAGTTGCCCCCATTCAGATTTAATGGTGATCGCGACAAATTTCATGGCTTTGTGAAACTTTCAACTTTCTTTCTTGCTAATTTCTTCTCATTTTCCTGTGATTTTAGGCATTCCTTGGTTGCGTTTTCAGAACCCAATTATCAACTGGGAGACCAAGGAGATTACCTTTCCAACAAGGAGCAACTCAGCGTTAACAGAAGCTGTCCCTGAGTCCACAGCTACGGAACCACGTGCACAGGTATTTACTTTTCCTTCAGCATATAAAGAGTTCTCTGACATCTGTGACAAGAAGAATGCAGATCAGCTTCCTCCACACAGGCATTATGACTGTCCCATTGAACTGCTTCCTGGGGCAGCTATTCCTTTTGGTAACGTATACCCTTTGGCGGCACCTGAGCTTCAAGCCTTAAAGGAATATATTGATGAAAATCTGGCCAAAAGCTTCATACGTCCTTCTTCCTCACCAGCAGGGGCACTATATTTTTTGTAAAAAAGAAGGATGGGACCCTGAGACCCTGTGTTGACTATCGGGAACTCAATAAGGTAACCATACAAAACCGTTACCCTTTGCCTCTGATTCCTGAATTACTGGAAATAGTCCTTCATGCTAAGGTGTTCTCTAAACTGGATATTCGTGGGGCTTATAATTTGGTGCATATTCGTCCAGGGGATGAGTGGAAGACAGCATTCAGATGCCGGTATGGACACTTTGAATATCTTGTGATGCCCTTCGGGCTTTGTAACACTCCTGCAACGTTTCAACACCTTGCTAATGACATTTTCAGAGATTTGTTGGACTAGTTTGTGGTGATCTATTTGGATGATATACTAATCTTTTCTGACTCTCTACAGGAACATGAAGAACATGTCAAAACTGCTTTAAGATGTCTGAAAGAGAAACATCTGTATATTAAGCCAGAGAAATGCGAGTTCCATCGTTCTGAGATACAGTTCTTAGGTTATATCACCTCTCCCCAGGGGCTGAACATGGACTCTGGTAAGATTCAGGCTATCCTTGACTGGCCAGTACCCAAGAATAGGGTTGAGCGAAACGGGTCGGCCATTTTCAGAAGTCGCCAACTTTTGGCAAAGTTGGGTTTCATGAAACCCGACCCGACCCCTGTGTGGGGTCGGCCATGAGGTCGGCGATCTTCTGAATCTGGTATCGGAATTCCGATACCGAGTTCCGATATGTTTGCAATATCGGAAATCGGTATCGGAATCCACATTTAAGTGTAAAATAAAGAATTAAAATAAAAAATATTGATATACTCACCTCTCCGACGCAGCCTGGACATCGCCGCTGGTAACCGGCATCTTCCGTTCCTAAGAATGGCGCTTGAAAGACCTTTCGATGACGTCACGGCTTGTGATTGGTCGCGGCTGCCCACGTGACCGCTCAGTGACCAATCAATCACAAGCCGTGACATAATTTTCAGGTCCTAAATTCCTCATTCTAGGAATTTAGGACATGAGAATTATGTCACGGCTTGTGATTGGTCGCTGAGTGGTCACGTGGGCCGCCGCGACCAATCACAAGCCGTGACGTCATCGAAAGGTCCTTCACGCGCTCATTCTTAAGAAGGAAGGCTGCTGGAAAGAAGCAGGGCGCGTCCGAGGGTGAGTATATACCTAATAGGAATATACTCACCCTCGGCTTCTTTCCGGCAGCCTTCCTTCTTAAGAATGACCGCGTGAAGGACCTTTCGATGACGTCACGGCTTGTGATTGGTCGCGGCCGCCCACGTGACCGCTCAGCGACCAATCACAAGCCGTGACGTAATTCTCATGTCCTAAATTCCTAGAATGAGGAATTTAGGACCTGAGAATTACGTCACGGCTTGTGATTGGTCGCTGAGCGGTCACGTGGGCCGCCGCGACCAATCACAAGCCGTGACATCATCGAAAGGTCTTTCAAGCGCCATTCTTAGGAACCGAAGATGCCGGTTACCAGCGGCGATGTCCAGGCTGCGTCGGAGAGGTGAGTATATCAATATTTTTTATTTTAATTCTTTATTTTACACTTAAATATGGATCCCAGGGCCTGAAGGAGAGTTTCCTCTCTTTCAGACCCTGGGAACCATAGTATCCCATTGCACTGCATTGCGTTTCGTGTTTCGGCCGACCCCGACTTTTTTATAGGATCGGCCGATTTCACTCGACCCGACTTTTGAGAAAGTCGGGTTTCGTGAAACCCGACCCGATCCTATAAAAATAAAAGTCGCTCAACCCTACCCAAGAACATTAAGGAGGTCCAACGTTTTATTGGTTTTGCAAACTTCTATAGACGCTTTTTTCAAAAGTTTTCTGATATTGTCCATCCCATTACTTTCTTGACAAAGAAGGAAAAGCCCTTTAACTGGTCATCACAGGCTCAAGAAGCTTTTGATCAGCTTAAGATCTGTTTCACCTCAGCACCGCTGTTGATACACCCAGATCCAACACTTTCTTTCATTGTGGAGGTGGACACTTCTGATAATGCTTTGGGGGCTATTCTCTCCCAAAGAACTGGAGAGAAGGGTCTGCTACATCCTTGTGCTTTCTTTTCCCGTAGACTAACCTCAGCAGAGAAGAATTATTACGTGGGAGACAAGGAATTGCTGGCTATTATTGCGGCTTTCAAAGAATGGAGGCATCATCTGCAAATCTGCAAGAAGCTGCACAACAGATCATAGTGCTAACTGACCATCGCAATTTAGAGTTCCTTAGATCCGCTAGATGTCTTTCTCCTCGTCAGGCTCATTGGAACTTATTTTTAAATCAATTTAGCTTTGTTATCTCGTACCGTCCAGGTTCTCGTAATAGGAAAGCTGATGCTTTATCCCGAATCCATGCTGCGGATTCCGTACCTGGAGCCCTGTCCAAGACCATTCTATCTGATGCCAATTTCATCGGAGTTATCCACTATCAGGACTTGTGGAAGGAGTGCAGGGAGGCTTATGACGGTGATGTATTTCTGGCCAACCCACCTGTGGATATTAATCTTGTCTTTAAGGGTGGCATGTGGTTCAGAGATCGACGTATCTATGTCCCTGAGGTCGTCCGTCTGCAGATCCTCAAGTTTCTACATGACTCCAAGTTGGCTGGTCACATGGGGGTACAGAAGACAAAAGAGTTCCTGAGCCGATTCTTCTGGTGACCAACTTGCCTGAAGGATACCAAGGACTATGTTCTCTCTTGCGAGGTATGTGCTCGTTACAAGACTCCTCATGTGGCACCTACGGGTCTTCTGCAACCATTACCTGTTCCATCCCGCCCTTGGGGGTCTATATCAGTGGACTTTATTGTGGAGCTGCCTACAACGGGGGGCATGAATACAATCATCGTGGTAGTTGATCGCCTGACTAAAGCCGCTCATTTTGTTCCGTGCACCGGCCTCCCCTAAGCTAAAGATACAGTGAACTTGGTTATACAGAATGTCTTTCGGTTGCATGGGGTCCCGGATGAGTTCATCTCTGACCATGGAGTACAATTCACTTCAAGATTCTGGAAGGGGTTTTGCTCTGCACTCAATATTAATGTCTGTCTCTCTTCTGCTTACCATCCCCAGACAAATGGTCAGACTGAGCGTACCAACCAGACGCTGGAACAATATCTAAGATGCTATGTCAGCCATCTCCAGGATGATTGGTTGGAGTTGCTGCCGTTAGCTGAATTTTCATTTAACAATTCTCAGAGCGCCTCCACTAAATTTACACCTTTCTTTGCCAATCTGGGTTATCATCCTTGTATCTTACCTAGGTCTCCAATTAATTCTCCGGTTCCGGCAGTGGAGGAAAGGCTGACTGCGATGAGGCAAAATCTTGAGGTTCTGAAGGAATCCCTGACCACAGCTCAAGAATGTTATAAGAGAGCGGCTGATAGATTCCGTAAACCTGCACCCATGTTCAAGGTAGGAGATTCCATGTGGTTAGCAACTAAGAATCTGAAGTTAAACGTTCCTTCACAAAAACTTGGACAGAAATTCATTGGCCCTTTCAAGATCAACGGTATTATGAGCTCTGTGACCTGCCGGCTGAAGCTGCTTAGGACTATGAAGGTACACCCAGTTTTTCATGTATCATTACTAAAGCCTGTATCTCCTAATACCTTCCAGGGACGTTTTGTGCCACCTCCGCAGCCTGTGGTGATTGATGGGCAAGAACAATTTGTGGTGGAGGAAATTATTGATTCCAGGATTCGCAGGAATTGGCTCCAATATCTGATAAGATGGCAGGGATATCCGCCTGAGGAAGACTCTTGGGAACCTGTGGAAAACATCAATGCCCAACAGAAGATTTCTTGTTATTATCATCAGAGATGACCCAGAGAAACCAGGTCCAGGATCGTCCGGAGGCTGCTTCTAAGGAGGGAGTAATGTCAGGACTCTGAACATTTTTTATTACCTTTTGTGCATTACTGCCCTTTTCCAAGATGGCGTCTTTGGTCTCATGTGCACTGTGTCTTACTGCTATAAAACTCCACCCCAGCCTTCAGTCTGTGCTAGAGTATTCTGCCTTGCATCCAGCTCCTGACTCTGGTGGCTCCCTGGCTATATACATGCTCCTGTGAATCTGTGTGGTTATCCTGCTACTCTGCTCTGAGTTCCTGCTGCATGCACTAGTTTCCAGTAATCCTCCTTCATCTGCTGCACGTGTTTACTTCCATCTGAATTTGCTGGACATGTAAGCTGTTGCTGCTCTGCAAAAACCTGAGACTATTACCCAGGCCTCCCTGGTTGAGCTAAGATATTATTTGAACTGCCTTATAAGCATATCTATCTGTGTGTGGACTAAACAAGGACTTATTCGTGTCAAGTATCCTCAAGTATCATTGTGCTTCATAGACTTTCTGCGTGATTGCATTTTCCTCTGAAGTTCCCTACAGACTGTTAAGCTGCATTTAATATTTACACCAAGTGTTGTAGACTTGAGTTTCTCTCTGCACCTGTTTGAATCACCGTGTGATAATATAGATTTTACCACTTATAAGACTGTGTCCTGTAGTTGTCTTGTTCCACGCAAAGAGTCTCCTGAGTTATCCCCTATAATTATTACACTGCCATCCCCGCATCCTGGCACCCTCGGCATGTGTCCTCACGTGCCTTGTGGCAAATACGGCCCTGGGTTTGGAACTGCATTGTGGGCAAGTATGGATCCGCAAGGGCAGACAAGTATGGAATTCCAGGTGCAGACAGGCAGGAAGATTCAGGTGTGGACAGGCAGGCAACCACAGGTCCAGACAGGCCAAGGAACCACAGATACGGACAGGCAGGGAACTGCAGGCGCAGACAGGTACAGAACCATTTTTTCGAACAGGCAGGGAACTGCAGGTGGTGACAGGCAGGGAGCCGCAGATGTGGGCAGGCAGGGAATCGCAGGGGCGGACAGGTATGAAACCGCAGGTGTGGTCAGGCAGGAAACTGCAGGTGCATTCAAGCTGGGAACCGCAGATGTGGTCAGTCAGGGAACCGCAGATGTGGTCAGTCAGGGAGCCGCAGATGTGGACTTGCAGGGAATCGCAGGTGCGGACAGCTATGGGACCATACAGGGGGTACGGAAAGTATTCATACCCCTTGAAATCTTTCACTCTTTGTTTCATTGCAGCCATTTGGTAATTTCAAAAAAGTTTATTTTTTTCTCATTAACGTACACTCTGCACCCCATCTTGCCTGAAAAAAACAAATGTAGTAGTGTTTGCAAACTTATTAAAAAAGAAATGGTCAGCTGCTCCTGCTGTCACTGTTATTAGCACCAGCAGGGGTAGGCTGATGGGAATAATAGTCTTTTATTACTGAAATGTAACTCTTATCATTCTCCCCTGCTCGCACCAATCGCCAGCAGAGCAGGGAAGAATGAGGAGGGCTGTGTTCAGCACCCGGTGCTGGGAAACATCGCTTACTGTAACGCTTCTTCCCTGATGCCGATGCGTGTCACATGGATGACACCCATGTGTGTTATGTGTATGCATGTGTGTGGGACGTTTTATGGCCTGTGCTGACATAAAAAAATGGACATGTCAGCATGTTTTGCTCATGGACACACGGTCCATGGAAACACACTGACATGTGCACAGACCCATTTCCTTGAATAGGCAAATAGCACTCCGTTCCTCCCGAGTCTCTCCACATGACACCCATGGTGTCAATATGATCACTGCATCCCTAGCTGAAATCAATGAGAGGTGTAGTCTGTAAAATGGTGTCACTTATGGGGGGTTCTGCTGTTTTGGCACCTTATGGGCTCTCTCAGTGGGTGATGGCACCTGCAAACATAACAGTAAAATCTTGCACTCCTTCCCTTCTGAGCTCTGCCATGCATCCAAACAGTAGTTTACCCCCACAAATGGGGTATCAGCGTGCTCAGGACAAATTCCACAATTACTTTTGGGGTCCAATTTTTTCTGTTACCCTTGGGAAGATAAAAAATTTGGGGGGAAAAATCATTTTTGTGAAACAAATATTTTTTATTTTTACGGCTCTATGTTATAAACTTTTGGGGTTATAAACTTGGGGGTTCGAAGTGCTCACCACACATCTAAATAAGTTCCTTAGGGGTCTAGTTTACAAAATGTTGTCACATGTGGGGGTTTCCACTGTTTAGGCACAACAAGGGCTCTCCAAACGCGACAAGGTGTCCAATCTTAATTCCAGCCAAATTTGCATTGAAAAAGTAAAGCAGCGCTCCTTCCCTTCCGAGCTCTGCCATGCAAACAAACAGTGATTTACCCCTATATATTGGGTATCAATGTACAATGACAAATAGCACAGCAACCTTTGTGGTCCAATTTCTCCTGTTACCCTTGGTAAAAATAAAAAAAATTTGGTCTGAATTTAATTTTTTATGAAAAAAAATGCACATCACTTGGATATCATCCGAGTGATGTGCGTTATAAGCGGACTCCAGCAATGGAGGAGATGGAGAAATTATTTTCTCCGCCTCCTCCACAGCTGTGCTCTGATCCTCTCTGTGAGAGAGAATTGGAGCACAGACGCATGACACTCGGCTCCTGCTCTACTGCGAGCAGGAGTCGAGTGTCATTAGCATATCGCATCCAATGCTCTCACATCGGATGCAATATGCCAGTGTGACGCCGGCCTTACTTAGCTTGCAGTGTCTGAATCAGTATTTACTTCCACACCCACTGTGTCTGAATCAGTTCCTACCTTTAACCCCTTAACTCCAATAGGTATTTTAGTTTTTGCATTTTCATTTTTTGGTGCAATCCCACAGGTTTTTTTTGTTTTGCTTTTCTACTATGTTCACTAAATACTAATACTGACCAGCCATTATAATTCTCCATGCCATTACGAGTTTCTAAGGAGGTGAAACACAAGAAGAGTCTGGGGGCGGTTACCTTCTCAGCTCTGTGCCTGGAACCATTGAGCTGTGCTGCAGGTTCCCCAGGGGGCAGACTTAGAGACTGGGACAGGAAGGAAGCCGGAAAGGCATGCACGCAAGGGAGAGAGCAGCGTGAGCAGCGGTCAGAGCAGGGTGCAGCTGCGCTCCAGGGAGAGAGAGAGCTCCTGGTCAGAGGACAAATACAGGGAGATTGCCCAGAAAGACTGCAGCTTGTGAGTACATGAAAGTGGACTTTGCTGTGACTGGAGAGGGGTGCTTTGAGACCAGTGTAGAGACATTGGCTCGTGCATAGACTGCGACCCCCTGATACCCGCGGTATCAGTACAGAGACTGTGATTCCTGGTGAGAGACTTAACAGTGCAGAGCCCCTGATTCCTGGCTGTGCTGTAAAAGCTAAAGACTCAGAGCCTGTGCAGATCCCATTAACTCCCCAAACCCCAGGCAGTGGGCTCCTGGAGACTACTCAGCCCACGGACAACAGAGGGACGACAAGTGCCGCTGTTTCTTGGTGCCTATTTTAGAGAAGACGACCCTTCAAGCAAGTCCTCATCAGACTGATAAGTGTTCTTTTCTCAAGAAATCTTGCTTACTTCGGTTACATTGTTTGACTCCCATATCTTTGAACTGTTTTATTGCTAGTTATTTTCCATTGCTTCCTCGCTGCGAGGAGAACCTGATTCCTGTTATTAAACCCCTCATCTGTTGGTCTGTCTGTTCCGTGGTGACATACTCAGTACCTGCATACTATTACAAGTTCACAAACACCAATCATGTCTAGGTTCTTTGTTATCTGAGTGGTGAAAAAAAAATTCCAAACTTTGCAAAAAAAAACAAAAAACGCCATTTTCCCCTACCCGTAAAGTCTCCATTTTTTGTGATCTCGGGTTTGGTGAGGGCATATTTTTCGTGTGGGGGGTCTTCTTTCCAAAATGGGGTCACTTGTGGGGGGTTCCACTGTTTAGGCAAATCAGGGGCACTCCAAATGCGACATTGTGCCCGATCTCAATTCCAGCCAATTTTGCATTGAAAAGTCAAACGGCGCTCCTTCCCTTCCGAGCTCTGCCATGCGCCCAAACAGTGGTTTACCCCCACATACGGGGTATCAGCGTACTCAGGACAAATTTTAGAACAACTTTTGTGGTCCAATTTCTAATGTTACCCTTGGGAAAATAAAAAATTGGGGGCAAAAAAATAATTTTTATGAGATAAATATGATTTTTTTTTTTACGGCTCAACATTATAAACTTCTGTGAAGCATTTGGAGGTTCGAAGTGCTCACCACACATCTAGATTAGTTCCTTAGGGGGTCTGCTTTTCAAAATGGTGTCACTTGTGGGGGAAATCCATTGTTTAGGCATATCAGAGGCTCTCCAAATGTGACATGGTGTCCGATCTCAATTCCAACAAAGTTTGCATTGAAAATTCAAATGTCGTTCCTTCCTTTCCGAGCTCTGCCATGTGCCCAAACAGTGGTTTAACCCCACATATGGGGTATCAGCATAATCAGGACAAATTTTACAATGACTTTTGTGGTCCAATCTCTCCTGTTACCCTTGGTAAAATAAAACAAATTGGATCTGAAGTAAAAATTTTGTGAAAAAAAGTTAAATGTTCAATTTTTTTAAACATTCCAAAAATTTCTGTGAAGCACCTGAAATGTTAATAAACTTCTTGAATGTGGTTTTGAGTACCGTGAGGGGTGCAGTTTTTAGAATGGTGTCACTTTTGGGCATTTGCTGTCACATAGGCCCCTCAAAGTCACTTTAAGTGTGAGGTGGTCCCTAAAAAAAATGGTTTTGCAAATTTTGTTGTAAAAATGAGAAATCGCTGGTCAACTTTTAACCCTTATAACTTCCTAACAAAAATTATGTTTCCAAAATTGTGCTAATGTAAAACACACATGTGTGTAATGTTATTTATTATCTATTTTGTATGATATGACTCTCTAATTTAAGGGCATAAAAACTAAAATTTAAAAATTGCAAATTTTTCAAAATTTTTGCCAAATTTCCGTTTTTTTCACAATTAAATGCAAGTCATATCAAAGAAATTTTACCACTATCATAAAGTACAATATGTCACGAGAAAACAATCTCAGAATCACCAGGATCCGTTGAAGCGTTTCAGAGTTATGACCTCATAAAGTGACAGTGGTCAGAATTGAAAAAAAATGGCCTGGTCAGGAAGTTGAAAACAGGCTTTGGGGTGAAGGGGTTAACTGTTCAAAATAACAGTAATTGTGACCAAGGGTGCCCAAACTTTTACATGCTACTGTATTACACAGTGAAGTCTCTTAGAACCGTATCCAATCCTTCTCAAGCTTCATAGCACAAACACAGCATTATTAATGTCAGTGACCTCAACATATATGACTATATGTATGCAAATGCATGGTAATCCTTCTTTTCTTCTGTTCTGTCACACAACCTGTCTCTCTGTCTATAGCTTAGCTGTGATGTCATCCCACTATTCAGATTGATCCCCAAAATGGTTATTGCATACACTGCCTCAGCTTTTATATTGGCCATGAGAGTCCCTCCTGATAGACACTGTGTGCTCTCAGCTCCTGTAGTGTCAGATTCAAAATTTAATTCTTGCAGCACTCCAAAGTGAGCACTGTCACTCAACATAAAAGGAGGAGCTGATGATTATTTATAACTAGATGGTGGCCCGATTCTAACGCATCGGGTATTCTAGAATATGTATGCGTAGTGCACAGCCAATGTAGTATATTGCGCAGCCCACGTTGTACATTGCGCAGCCAACGCAGTACATTGTGCAGCCCACGCAGTACATTGCGCAGCCCATGCAGTACATTGCGCAGCCCACACAGTACATTGCGCAGCCCACGTTGTACATTACGCAGTACATTGCGCAGCCAATGCAGTACATTGTGCAGCCCACGTAGAACATTGCGCAGCCCAAGCAGTACATTGCGCAGCCAACGCAGTTCATTGCGCACCCAACGCAGTACATTGCGCATCCAACGCAGTACATTGCGCAGCCACGCAGTACATTGCGCAGCCCACGCAGTACATTGCGCAGCCCACGCAGTACATTGCACAGCCTGCGCAGTACATTGCGCAGCCAATGCAGTACATTGCGCAGCCCACATTGTACATTGCGCAGCCAACGCAGTACATTGCGCAGCCAACGCAGTACATTGAGCAGCCCACGTTGTATATTGCGCAGCCCACGTTGTATATTGCGCAGCCCACGTAGTACATTGCGCAGCCAACATTGTACATTGTGCAGCCCACGTTGTACATTGCGCAGCCCACGTTGTGAATTGTGCAGCCCACGTTGTGAATTGCGCAGCCCAAGTAGTACATTGCGCAGCCCACGCAGTACATTGCGCAGCCCACGCAGTACATTGCACAGCCACGCAGTACATTGCGCAGCCCATGCACTACGTTGCGCAGCCCACGCAGTACATTGCGCAGCCAATGCAGTACATTGCGCAGCCAATGCAGTACATTGCGCAGCCCATGTTGTACATTGCGTAGCCAACGCAGTACATTGCGCAGCCAACGCAGTACATTGCGCAGCCCATGTTGTATATTGCGCAGCCCACGTTGTACATTACGCAGCCCACGTTGTACATTGCGCAGCCTACGTAGTACATTGCGCAGCCCACGTTGAATATTGCGCAGCCCACGTTGTACATTGCGCAGCCCACGTAGTATATTGTGCAGCCCACGTTGTGCATTGCGCAGCCCATGTAGTATATTGCGCAGCCCATGTTGTATATTGCGCAGTCCACGTAGTATATTGCGCAGCTCACATTGTATAGTCACGTAGTATATTGCCCAGCCACGTAGTATATAGCACAGCCCATGTAGTATATTGCCCAGCCCAAGTAGTATATTGCCCAGCCACGTAGTATATAGCACAGCCCATGTGTTGTGAAATTGGATTTTGGGCTCCCCCGGTGGCCACTGGTGGAATTGAACTTGTGTGCATCATCCCCTCTGTTCACCTGTTCCCATCAGGATGTGGGAGTCGCTATTTAACCTTGCTCCTCTGTCACTTCCATGCCGGTCAGCATTGTAATCAGAAGCCTTTCTGTGCATGTTCCTGCTTCCAGACAACTTCCAGCTAAGTCGGACTTTTGTCCTTGTTTGTTTTTTGCATTTTGTTCCAGTTCACAGCTGCAGTTTCGTTTCTGTGTCTGGAAAGCTCTTGTGATCTGAAATTGCCACTCTGATGTTATGAGTTAATACTAGAGTCTTAAAGTAATTTCAGGATGGTGTATTGATAGGGTTTTCAGCTGACCATGAAAGTACCCTTTCTGTCTTCCGGCTATCTAGTAAGCGGACCTCGATTTTGCTAAACCTATTTTCATACTACGTTTGTCATTTTCATCTTAAATCACCGCCAATATATGTGGGGGCCTCCGTCTGCCTTTCGGGGAAATTTCTCTAGAGGTGAGCCAGGACTATATTTTCCTCTGCCAGGATTAGTTAGTCCTCCGGCCGGCGCTGGGCGTCTAGGGATAAAACGCAGGCTACGCTACCCGGCTACTGTTAGTTGTGCGGCAGGTTTAGTTCATGGTCAGTTTAAGTTTCCATCCTTCCAAGAGCTAGTTCCTATGTATGCTGGGCTATGTTCTCTTGCCATTGAGAACCATAACAGTTTGACCGGCCACAAAGGGTTAAATTAATTGGCAGAGAAAGGAGAGAAAAAAGAAGTCTGCTGAAAAATTTTTTTTTTTTTTTTTTTCCTTCAGTTCTGAGTGTGCTTTCAATTGAATCACTTGCAAGTCTGCCTATATTGCAGCCTTCCTCTCTCTCTCTCCTTCTAATCCTGGAATGGCTCTGTGTTCACCTGTTTAAAATGGATATTCAGAGTTTAGCTGCAGGTTTGAATAATCTCACCACGAAAGTTCAAAATTTACAAGATTTTGTTGTTCATGTTCCTATATCTGAACCTAGAATTCCTTTGCCTGAATTTTTCTCGGGGAATAGATCTTGCTTTCAAAATTTCAAAAATAATTGCAAGTTGTTTTTGTCCCTGAAATCTCGCTCTGCTGGAGATCCTGCTCAGCAGGTCAGGATTGTGATTTCCTTGCTCCGGGGCGACCCTCAAGATTGGGCTTTTGCATTGGCTCCAGGGGATCCTGCGTTGCTCAATGTGGATGCGTTTTTTCTGGCCTTGGGGTTGCTTTATGAGGAACCTCATTTAGAGCTTCAGGCGGAAAAAGCCTTGATGTCCCTATCTCAGGGGCAAGATGAAGTTGAAATATACTGCCAAAAATTCCGTAAATGGTCTGTGCTTACTCAGTGGAATGAGTGCGCCCTGGCGGCGAATTTCAGAGAGGGTCTCTCTGATGCCGTTAAGGATGTTATGGTGGGGTTCCCTGTGCCTGCGGGTCTGAATGAGTCCATGACAATGGCTATCCAGATCGATAGACGTCTGCGGGAGCGCAAACCTGTGCACCATTTGGCGGTGTCTACTGAGAAGACGCCAGAGAATATGCAATGTGATAGAATTCTGTCCAGAAGCGAACGGCAGAATTTTAGACGAAAAAATGGGTTGTGCTTTTATTGTGGTGATTCAACTCATGTTATATCAGCATGCTCTAAGCGTACTAAGAAGCTTGATAAGTCAGTTTCAATTGGCACTTTTCAGTCTAAGTTTATTCTATCTGTGACCCTGATTTGTTCTTTATCATCTATTACCGCGGATGCCTATGTCGACTCTGGCACCGCTTTGAGTCTTATGGATTGGTCCTTTGCCAAACGCTGTGGGTATGATTTAGAGCCTCTTGAAACTCCTATACCTCTGAAGGGGATTGACTCCACCCCATTGGCTAGTAATAAACCACAATACTGGACACAAGTAACTATGCGAATTAATCCGGATCATCAGGAGATTATTCGCTTTCTTGTGCTGTATAATCTACATGATGTGTTGGTGCTTGGATTGCCATGGCTGCAATCTCATAACCCAGTCCTCGACTGGAACGCTATGTCTGTGTTAAGCTGGGGATGTAAGGGGATGCATGGGGACGTACCTTTGGTTTCCATTTCGTCATCTATTCCCTCTGAGATTCCTGAATTCTTGTCTGACTATCGTGACGTTTTTGAAGAACCTAAGCTTGGTTCATTACCTCCGCACCGGGAGTGCGATTGTGCCATAGATTTGATTCCGGGTAGTAAATACCCTAAGGGTCGTTTATTTAATCTGTCTGTGCCTGAACATGCTGCTATGCGAGAATATATAAAGGAGTCCTTGGAAAAGGGACATATTCGTCCTTCGTCATCTCCCTTAGGAGCCGGTTTTTTCTTTGTGTCTAAGAAAGATGGCTCTTTGAGGCCGTGTATTGATTATCGGCTTTTGAATAAAATCACGGTTAAATATCAATATCCGTTGCCACTGCTGACTGATTTGTTTGCTCGCATAAAGGGGGCCAAGTGGTTCTCTAAGATAGATCTCCGTGGGGCGTATAATTTGGTGCGAATTAAGCAGGGGGATGAGTGGAAAACCGCATTTAATACGCCCGAGGGCCACTTTGAGTATTTGGTGATGCCTTTTGGCCTTTCAAATGCCCCTTCAGTCTTTCAGTCCTTTATGCATGACATTTTCCGTGATTATTTGGATAAATTTATGATCGTGTATCTGGATGATATTCTGATTTTTTCGGATGACTGGGACTCTCATGTCCAGCAGGTCAGGAGGGTTTTTCAGGTTTTGCGGTCTAATTCCTTGTGTGTGAAGGGTTCTAAGTGCGTTTTTGGGGTTCAAAAGATTTCCTTCTTGGGATACATTTTTTCCCCCTCTTCCATCGAGATGGATCCTGTCAAGGTTCGGGCTATTTGTGATTGGACGCAACCCTCTTCTCTTAAGAGTCTTCAGAAATTTTTGGGCTTTGCTAACTTTTATCGTCGATTTATTGCTGGTTTTTCTGATGTTGTTAAACCATTGACTGATTTGACTAAGAAGGGTGCTGATGTTGCTGATTGGTCCCCTGCTGCTGTGGAGGCCTTTCGGGAGCTTAAGCGCCGCTTTTCTTCCGCCCCTGTGTTGCGTCAGCCTGATGTTGCTCTTCCTTTTCAGGTTGAGGTCGACGCTTCTGAAATCGGAGCTGGGGCGGTTTTGTCGCAAAGAAGTTCCGACTGCTCCGTGATGAAACCTTGTGCTTTTTTTTCTCGTAAATTTTCGCCCGCCGAGCGGAATTATGATATTGGGAATCGGGAGCTTTTGGCCATGAAGTGGGCTTTTGAGGAGTGGCGTCATTGGCTTGAGGGGGCTAGACATCAGGTGGTGGTATTGACCGACCACAAAAATTTAATTTATCTTGAGTCCGCCAGACGCCTGAATCCTAGACAGGCGCGCTGGTCGTTGTTTTTCTCTCGGTTTAATTTTGTGGTGTCATACCTACCGGGTTCTAAGAATGTTAAGGCGGATGCCCTTTCTAGGAGTTTTGAGCCTGACTCCCCTGGTAATTCTGAACCTACAGGTATCCTTAAGGATGGAGTGATATTGTCTGCCGTTTCTCCAGACCTGCGGCGGGCCTTGCAGGATTTTCAGGCGGATAGACCTGATCGTTGCCCACCTGGTAGACTGTTTGTTCCTGATGATTGGACCAGTAAAGTCATTTCTGAGGTTCATTCTTCTGCGTTGGCAGGTCATCCTGGAATCTTTGGTACCAGGGATTTGGTGGCAAGGTCCTTCTGGTGGCCTTCCCTGTCACGAGATGTACGAGGCTTTGTGCAGTCTTGTGACGTTTGTGCTCGGGCCAAGCCTTGTTGTTCTCGGGCTAGTGGATTGTTGTTGCCCTTGCCTATCCCGAAGAGGCCTTGGACGCACATCTCGATGGATTTTATTTCGGATCTTCCTGTTTCTCAGAAGATGTCTGTCATCTGGGTGGTGTGTGACCGTTTCTCTAAGATGGTCCATTTGGTTCCCCTGCCTAAGTTGCCTTCTTCTTCCGAGTTGGTTCCTCTGTTTTTTCAAAATGTGGTTCGTTTGCATGGTATTCCGGAGAATATCGTTTCTGACAGAGGAACCCAATTCGTGTCTAGATTTTGGCGGGCATTCTGTGCTAGGATGGGCATAGATTTGTCTTTCTCGTCTGCTTTCCATCCTCAGACTAATGGCCAGACCGAGCGGACGAATCAGACTTTGGAGACATATTTGAGGTGTTTTGTGTCTGCAGATCAGGATGATTGGGTTGCTTTTTTGCCTTTAGCGGAGTTTGCCCTCAATAATCGGGCCAGCTCTGCCACCTTGGTGTCTCCTTTTTTCTGTAATTCGGGGTTTCATCCTCGATTTTCCTCCGGTCAGGTGGAATCTTCGGATTGTCCTGGAGTGGATGCTGTGGTGGAGAGGTTGCATCAGATTTGGGGGCAGGTGGTGGACAATTTGAAGTTGTCCCAGGAGAAGACTCAGCTTTTTGCCAACCGCCGGCGTCGGGTTGGTCCTCGGCTTTGTGTCGGGGACTTGGTGTGGTTGTCTTCTCGTTTTGTCCCTATGAGGGTTTCTTCTCCTAAGTTTAAGCCTCGGTTCATCGGCCCGTACAAGATATTGGAGATTCTTAACCCTGTGTCCTTCCGTTTGGACCTCCCTGCATCTTTTTCTATTCATAATGTTTTTCATCGGTCATTGTTGCGCAGGTATGAGGTACCGGTTGTGCCTTCCGTTGAGCCTCCTGCTCCGGTGTTGGTTGAGGGCGAGTTGGAGTACGTTGTGGAAAAAATCTTGGACTCCCGTGTTTCCAGACGGAAACTCCAGTATCTGGTCAAATGGAAGGGATACGGTCAGGAGGATAATTCTTGGGTGACTGCCTCTGATGTTCATGCCTCCGATCTGGTCCGTGCCTTTCATAGGGCTCATCCTGATCGCCCTGGTGGTTCTGGTGAGGGTTCGGTGCCCCCTCCTTGAGGGGGGGTACTGTTGTGAAATTGGATTTTGGGCTCCCCCGGTGGCCACTGGTGGAATTGAACTTGTGTGCATCATCCCCTCTGTTCACCTGTTCCCATCAGGATGTGGGAGTCGCTATTTAACCTTGCTCCTCTGTCACTTCCATGCCGGTCAGCATTGTAATCAGAAGCCTTTCTGTGCATGTTCCTGCTACCAGACAACTTCCAGCTAAGTCGGACTTTTGTCCTTGTTTGTTTTTTGCATTTTGTTCCAGTTCACAGCTGCAGTTTCGTTTCTGTGTCTGGAAAGCTCTTGTGATCTGAAATTGCCACTCTGATGTTATGAGTTAATACTAGAGTCTTAAAGTAATTTCAGGATGGTGTATTGATAGGGTTTTCAGCTGACCATGAAAGTACCCTTTCTGTCTTCCGGCTATCTAGTAAGCGGACCTCGATTTTGCTAAACCTATTTTCATACTACGTTTGTCATTTTCATCTTAAATCACCGCCAATATATGTGGGGGCCTCTGTCTGCCTTTCGGGGAAATTTCTCTAGAGGTGAGCCAGGACTATATTTTCCTCTGCCAGGATTAGTTAGTCCTCCGGCCGGCGCTGGGCATCTAGGGATAAAACGCAGGCTACGCTACCCGGCTACTGTTAGTTGTGCGGCAGGTTTAGTTCATGGTCAGTTTAAGTTTCCATCCTTCCAAGAGCTAGTTCCTATGTATGCTGGGCTATGTTCTCTTGCCATTGAGAACCATAACACCCATGTAGTATATTGCCCAGCCACGTAGTATATTGCCCAGCCCATGTAGTATATTGCCCAGCCCACGTAGTATATAGCAATGTGGGCACCATATCCCTGTTAAAAGAAATAAATAAAGTAAAAAATAGTTGTATACTCACCTACCGGAGCCCCCGGATCCAAGCGAAGCGGTTACCGATGCTGCTCATGCGCTCCTGTCTCAAGAGTGCATTGCGGTCTCGCGAGATGATGACGTAACAGTCTCGCGAGACCGCTACGTCATCATCTCGCGAGATCGCAGCATGGACCGGTTACCAGAGCGTCACGAGCGGGAAAGGCCTGTTGTCGATCTGGGGGCCGACGGACGGTGAGTATATAACTTTTTTTTTTTTAACATTACATCATTTTACTATTCATGCTGCATAGGCAGCATGAATAGTAAAAAGTTGGTCACACAGGGTTAATAGCAGCGGTAACGGAGTGCATTACACCGCGGCATAACGCGGTCTGTTACCACTGCCATTAACCCTGTGTGAGGGCAGACCGGAGGGGAGTACGGAGCGGGCACTGACTGCGGGGAGGAAGGAGCGGCCATTTTTCCGCAGGACTGTGGCCATCGCTGATTGGTCGTGGCTGTTTTGCCACGACCAATCAGCGACTTGGATTCCATGGCAGACAGAGGCCGCGACCAATGAATATCCATGACAGACAGAAGGACAGACAGACAGAAAGACGGAAGTGACCCTTAGACAATTATATAGTAGATTGAAGGAATGGAAAGCTCGACGCCTATCCACTAGAATGTTTTCATATAAAATAAAATGAGCAAAATCTACACTTCAAGTTTATTATAGGAGCACACTTGAAATTGTGCCAGAAAAGGAAGTATTTTTGCAATTACACATGGTTTGTTATACACAGTTTTATTTCCTTTGTGTGTATTGGCGTTAGGTGTCAAGTTCCTGCTTCTGCACAGGGGGTATCTCGAACCATCTCCATTGCAGTCTCCCATTCTTCTCCAGCCGCAGTGGAGCCTGCTCAGCGGAGACGTCGGTCCCAGCGACTAGCTCAGGCTGAAACTGGGCGACTGGTTACTACTGCTCTTCCAGGTTCTGCCTTTGTAGCCAGCACTGATCAGCAGCGAGCAGGTTTTTCTGGGACTAAGTCCTGCTTTTTCCATACTGAGCATGCCCACGGGACAACCTCCCATTGGATGTCGGGGTTCAGATGCTCAAGTCCTGTTGCGGCTCCTATTGGACCATCTGGAAGGTCTTGTAGCACTGCCACTACAAAAGGTTCACATGGACGCTCGGCCATGCGCTAGTGTACACTTGTAAACATGTGCGTGTTGATGTGTGAAAGTCGCTCTTTAATCATCCCCTCCCTTGTGTTTGACTTCTCGCGTAAGGTGGATGATTGCTATCTAACGCCCGACTTAGTTATCTGCACTTGAACACATAAAACAGCGTCTAATTGCTGTGACCGCCAGTGCGGCGCCGTGCGCTATCACAGTGCTTTCCTGACCCAAGTCTGGGTGGTTAGTGGCGTCCGCCAGAGCGGCACCGCAGGCACTCTCATGCATCTAAATTATTATTTCAGTCACTCTGATACCCCAGTTGCGGTGTTGTGTGCAAGAGGTCTAGATGAACTATAATCACGAGTCGTGGGATAGAGTTCTGTGACTCCTTGCTTGCGCTCTTTGTGCGGTACCGCGGCCATGTGACGCAACAGGGTTCGCTTTCTTCATACTGGGTGAAGTTAACCAGTGTGTGAATTCATATTGTACCGCCATATAGTCAGTCATTACTGAGCAGCAAGTTCTATCTCTGCACAGTGGACCCCGGGCTGCGAACGCACCTTATACTATCTTTCTAATTTTTTGGTGTGTTGCGCTAGCCCTAACAATTGGAACAACATAAAAAACTGAAAAAAAGGCAAATTGGATATAAATTCACACAAAACCTCCAAAATGGGCCTAACTAAATTGTTGACACCTTTTCAAAATTATAGGTAAACAACTTTGTTTCAACCATGTAATGCTCGTTCAAACTCACAATAAGAAAATCACACATGAAACCAAATAAAGGGAGAAGTTGACTCAACATTTGCATTGTGTATCTGTGCATGCCACACTAAGCATGGATGGACAGAAAGATGAGAAGAGTACTGTCTGAGAACTTGAGAAAAATATGAGACAGGATGGATGAAACAAAGATGGAGCTTTTTGGTAAAGCACATCATTCTACTGTTTACCAAAAATGGAATGAGGTCTGCAAAGAAAGAACGCAGTACCAAATATGGTGGGGGTTCAAAGATGTTTTCCGGTTGTTTTGCTGCCTCTGGCACTGGGTACCTTGCCTGTGTGCAAGACATCATGATATCTGAAGAATACCAAAGGGTTTTGGGTCACAATGTAGTGCCCTGTGACAGAAAGCTGGGTTTCAGTCCCAATTTATGTGTCCTCCAGCAGGACAATGACCTCAAACATACATAAAGAAGCACTCAGAAATGGATGAAAACAAAGTGCTAGAGAGTTCTGAAGTGGGCAGCAATAAGTCCAGATGTAAATTTCATTGAATACCTGTGGAGAGATTTTAAAATTGCTATTGAGAGAAGGCAACCTTCAAATATAAGAGACCTGGAGCAGTTTGCCACAGAAGAATGGTCCAAAATTCCAGTTGAGAGGTGTAAGAAGCTTGTTGATGGTTGTAAGAAGTGTTTGAATGCAGTTAATAATTCCGAAGGGTGTATAACCAAATATTAGAGGGTGCCGAAAATTTTGTCCCACCCATTTTTGGGGGTTTGTGTGAAATTATGTCCAATTTGCCCTGTTTGTTTTTTTGTGTTCTTCCAATACACACAAAGAAAATAAACATGTGTATAACAAAACATGTGTAATTGCCATAATTTTCTGGAAGAAATAACGTATTTCATTTTCTGGAACAATTTCAAGGGTACAATACTTTCAGCCATGAATGCATACAAGGTTTAACTTAAATTTTGGAGGTTTCGTATTTTATACATAGTTTATAGTCAGTAACAAAATTTTTCTGATATTGTGAAACAATGTAATAATTCTACTGCTAAATATACATTTAGTGAACTCTACACCTGATCTAAAATTTGTTTTATTTCCTCCCTTCTAAGCGAAACTGAGTCTTCTAGACTGGTGTAACTTACTGTCCTAAAAATACAGTATTTTTCATGTTGACATGGTTGCATAGTTTGATATAATCATATACAATGTATATTGGATATATTTTTAGAATACTAATTCACCTTAAGTCTTACGATGGTGGTCAAATCTCCTGAATCCCTTTTTCTGGGAATCTGTAAATTTTTTTTTTTCCTAGAATTTACTCACAGAAGTCATTGTAACATGTAATTTCTAGCCTAATCCCGCTGCATTAACCACAAATCTAAAGTTCTTCATAAGTCCATTTATAGATCTAATATAAATGGCAAAAACATCTCTGCTTAAGCTTGTACAACTGCAACGCAGCAGTTTATTTCCTATATAGGACATTACCAATAATAAAAAAAATGAGAATCTGTCACTAAAATAACTGCAGTGATCATTACTCCATATCACCCTTTATGTTATATTCCATTAACGTGACCTTTTATTTACTAATCAATGATCTCCGCAGTGCCATGCAATCGCCATCACACTAAATACTGGAAAATATTATGTATACTATTTATCAGTGCAACTATTGAGCTGCTCTAGAGACATATAGTTTACACCTTGTGCAAACCTTTGAAGTGTTGTATACTTTATATAGCAAGTTTGCATTAATCTATAATGCATGATCAAAATTCAACGTTGCTGGAACAGTTGCATGTACATAAATATAGTACATTCCTTATGTATTTTAAATATTAATATCTTCACATCAATATGAAGCTGAATGTCATATCTTAATATATACTTACCTTGTAATGTCTTCACATCCTGTTCCGTCCAGATGTGTCCGGATCCCAGAATTCCAAGCAGCGGAAGTTCACCAACCGCCATATTGGGACACCCAAGTGATGGGTGTCTCAATATGGAAACTGCTGGTGTTACCAGCCTCTTGCGCGGTACCACCAGCGGAACACAGTCGCACCACACACACACACCCACACACACACACACTGTATACGCCGTAAACACCACACACACACAAACACACACTGTATATGCCGTACGCACCACACACACATACACACACTGTATATGCCGTACGTACCCCCCACACACACTGTATACACCGTACGCAGCCTCTTTCGTGGTACCACCAGCGGAACACCATCGCGAACACGCTATTGCCGGGATCAGCTGAATGATTCACTAACCCCACCATCTTTGTACAGGAGAAGTGCATGCGCAGTTTTAATGTGACTGCCGCTATCTGTCTGCACAAAGATGGCGGTGGCCTGATTTACTGCACCTGTGTGAATTCCGCGCAGGTACAGTGAATCATTCGGCTGATCCCGGAGGCAGATGTATGACGTGTCTACACCGGCAGAGGAAGCCGGTCACATTAAAGGGGTTTTCCCGTGAACGAAAGTTTATTTTAAAAATTGCCTGTGTCTGACCGTGTATGGAGCATACCACATCTCCTTGGCAGGGGAGGAAGCAAAAGACAATACTGACATTACAGCAGGGGATCACAGAGGATTCATTTTGTCAGGTAAAATATTTCACTGACTGTTTTTAAACAATATTTTACCTTGCAAAATGTATCCTCTGCGATCTCCTGTTGTAATGTCAGTATTGTCTTTTGCTTCCTCCCCTGCCCAGGAGCTGTGGTATGTCCTGTACACGGTCAGACACAGACAATTTTTAAAATGAACTTTTGTTCGTGGGAAAGCAGCACATGAGGGAAGAACACAGCACAGGAAGGAGAAAGACAGCAGACAAGGGAGATAGCACATGGAGTAGACAGGTCAAAGAAGAACACAGATGGGAGAAGTCAGCACATGGGGAAAGAGAGAGTGGATAGGTGGGTGAGCACATGGGGGAGAGATTCTCAACACTGCAAATCCTGCTCCCATCGTGACATTACCACCCTCCATCTAGTAATCATAAAAGTGCTGAGGCTCTGTTATGTCACTACACTGTCAGTAACCCAATATGTAAGGCTAAGCTGTATGTTTAGCGCTCAGTGTGTTTGTCAGTCACTATTTCTTTTACTCCTCAATAATAAATGGGATGAGAGATGTTTGAAGTCAACTTTTTTTGTAAAAAAGGCTTTATGGTCCAGAGAACCGTCAATGGAAAAGTATGGCTGTAGGTGTTAGGGGTCGAGTTCCCGCCTCTGCACAGTGGAAATCTCAGGCCATCTCCGCTGAGGTCTCCCATTCTTCTCCTGCCGCAGTGGAGGCTGCTCAGCGGAAACGTCGGTCTCAGCGTCTCGCTCAATCTGACTCTGTGAAGAGGATTACTGCTGCTTTTCCAGCTTCTGCCATTGAAGTCAGTGCTGGGCAGCGGCGAGCAGACGCTTTTGGGACTAAGAAAAAGAAAAAGACTGACAGCACTCGCAAATTAGGGCGCCCGGTCCCGATCCAGAGAACCTTGCTGGATAATCCACATAGTCCAATAAACAAGTAAAGAACCAGCGCTCCATCCAGGTGTAGTATTCCAAGTTAGAACTTTATTGAGCCATGTTACAGCAACGTTTCGACCCAAAGGTCTTTTTCAAGCATAACAAATCCTGTCAGGGGACAGCTTTAAATAGCGTCGATGCCACACATTGCACCAATCGCGATCAAGCCAACCCCCATGCACAGTATATCACAGTTAAAAATATCAAAACAGACATCAACTATACACATAATAAAAATCCACCACCGCAAGTATAATCACCACTTAGTAAGTCCAAAAAACATATACATATATGGAATTACATAGATTGTTTACTTTTTCATCAACCAATCGGCATAATGTATCAGTCATTGCCATAGGAACACGGGCCCAATCAAAAGTAAGCCATATACTATCTCATATAATGGTTTAGGCCAATAGGTAACCTCCAAAACCAGCGCCTAAAGGACCCGATACCTATCAGAAGTCACTTACCAGCAAGCAGTCCATCAAACAACCAATCACTCAACATCTCACATAACGCACCACTCACGTCATATCTCTGCACCGGCTATGTCGTACAACAGTCCACTCCCCACCTTCAGTCATGTCGACGTCACCCCAGGAGTGCACACGCGCACACCATGCCGAAAGAGTGCACCGTGTGACGCGGTGAACCCAGCCGGCAGGAGCACCCGCCCCCACACCAAGCGGCAGCATCACATGACCGCGGCCAGAGGAAGTAACCTAGGCGATATCAGTAAGCACAACCATTCTAGCCGCATCATCCAACGCAGCCTCCTAGAAGTCACAGTTCGAGTATACACCACCGCAGAGGTGCGCACGCGCACCAACTGCCTGGTGAGGACGCCGCCTGTCGGCAGCAAACTCAGCCGGCAGGAGTACCCGCCCCCACATCCACAGCGGCGTCACACGCCTGAGACCAAAAAGAGTCACCTAGGTAACCAAAAAACAAAACATAGTCCTTCATTAATTTCATGATAGGGCGCTACATTCTAGAGATATAGACTCACCAGTCACACATCCAAAACTGCAAACAACAGCATATAACCCATCTATTATCACATAATGGGGAAAATGGAGTAGACAGGAGGCGGATCCAATAAACTGACCCCAACATACATCTTCCTCAACGAATCCAATCCCCAATCATCCGTATATATATAGAGCAACCTACAAAATAAAATCAAGGTAAGTATACAAATACTAAAACACGGAGTAGACAATATAAAAACAATACCAATGTGAGTAACTCGGATCCTATCAATGTGATGAAACTATCTCACACAAGTCTGTAAATTGAAATCCAAATTGAGACCCCTTGGTTGTAGGGATCCCAACATGTAAATCCATTTTAATTCCTTCTTTTTCAACAGTTGCAATCTGTCTCCCCCCCTCCTAAGAACCGGGACACTATCGATGACCCTAAATCTTAGCTGATTAACCGAGTGCTTATGTTCAAGAAAATGCTTCGGTACTGGTAACTCAGTAAGCCCTGTTCTCACGGTACTCTTGTGCTTACTGATGCGAACCCTAACCTCCATGGTAGTCTCACCCACATAGGTGAGTCCACACGGGCATACAATCATGTACACAACCCAACTCGAACTACACGTGTACCTCTCTTTAAGGAAAATCTTTTTACCAGTATGGGGATGGCAAAAAAATTCCCCCTTCAGCATGTTGTTACAGCACGCACAGCCCAAGCATGGGAAGTTACCATACTTGACTGTGCTAAGAGTCTTTTGTATTGAAATTGTTGATGTTCCAATATCAGAGCGAACTAACTTGTCCCTCAAATTTCGTCCTCTTCTGAAGGACATCAATGTGTATGCCCCGAAGCTAGGAATCGACGGGAGACCTCGTCGACGCTATTTAAAGCTGTCACCTGACAGGATTTGTTATGCTTGAAGCATCGACGCTATTTAAAGCTGTCCCCTGACAGGATTTGTTATGCTTGAAGCATCGACGCTATTTAAAGCTGTCCCCTGACAGGATTTGTTATGCTTGATGCATCGACGCTATTTAAAGCTGTCCCCTGACAGGATTTGTTATTCTTGAACGCATCAACGCTATTTAAAGCTGTCCCCTGACAGGATTTGTTATGCTTGAAAAAGACCTTCAGGTCGAAACGTTGCTGTATGATGTCTGTTTTGATATTTTTAACTGTGATATACTGTGTATGGGGGTTGGCTTGATCGCGATTGGTACAATCTGTGGCATCGACGCTATTTAAAGCTGTCCCCTGACAGGATTTGTTATGCTTGAAAAAGACCTTCGGGTCGAAACGTTGCTGTAACATGGCTCAATAAAGTTCTAACTTGGAATACTACACCTGGATGGAGCGCTGGTTTTTTACTTGTTTATTGGACTATGTGGATTATCCAGCGAGGTTCCGGGTGCCCTAATTTGTGAGTGCTGTCAGTCTTTTTCTTTTTCTTGACTGTTTGATCCTGGATTGACGTGCACACTATTACCATGATGGATACAAATGTTAACCCGGATGTGGGTGATTTGGGTAATGCCATGACTTTTTCTTATACCGACGATGATGCTGCTCGGATTTTATCTAATACCAATATGGACAGTGAGTTTCTGAGCAAACCAACAACTGAGATGCTCAGGAGGAAGCTAGAAAATGAGAAACGGAGATTAATCTCCTTTGAGCTTCATATTGTAACTTTGATGGAATACTTTAGGGTCCGTAGGATTCCACGTGGGTTGCGACCACACCTAAGACCTACTTTGCTCCCGGATAACATACAGTTTTGTATGAAATTTGAGTCCATTTCCAACAAATATGCATTTGACATCATGCTGCTGAATATTGAATTTTTAAAGGCAGAAACTGTGACTATTAATCAGAACATTGTTGGATTGGAGGAGCAATTAAAAATCCAACTGACAGCACAGGATTGGGGCTCCCTGGAAGCCAAGATGGATGAGAACCTGTCCAAATTCAGGAATGATATTGAAACCACTAAGAGAACTAAGTGGTTTTGTGATGCTGATGACTACAAACTAGGTCATATATTTTCTTGGCAGTCAGGTCCTAACCAACATCCCAGTGGTGGTAGGAAGAAATTCATGGCACCAAGGAGACGGAAAAAATCACAGAACAGGAAACAATCGAATTTTGTCTTTACTATGCCTGACTCCGAATCTACGGATGATTCCAGTTTGGGAGGAGCCAAGATGGATCATCGTCATTTTTTGGAGAAGGAGAGAACAGACAAAACAACTCCAGAAAGCGTGGCCGGAGAGGTGGCCATAAGCACAGGAGGTGGCAACACATCTCGAGGACAACGAGCGGGGCAGAATACCACAATGCGGACAAGGAACATGAAGGACAATTAACAACCAGCAGGGAACTGGTAGTTAACATCTCATCTGTTGCATTATTGGATATTGAACTTAAAGTTTTGTCTAAGGGTCTTTCTTTTTGTCCATCAAATAATCTGTATTGGTTTGGTCTGGAGGTTGATTTGCAGCCTTTTTTCAGGAGACTGAGGCTGTTATCCTATTTTTCTGATAGGGTGGATAGCCATAGCACTAATGGTGAGGTTTCAACACAGGGCTTCACTTTACGTGAGCTAGGTTTATATAACAAGAGTATGTTCCAACCACCGAGTAAGAATCATTTTGTAGAGTCCTATATTGAATTGGTGCAAAAGGAAGTTGATAAAATAAAAAAAGACTTTAGACCCTTGACAGCTGATAACTTAACATACATGGAGAGACAAACTGTGGATGCTTGTTGTGAATTCCGTTCTGGAGCTCCCTCCTGTGGTTGCTTATGGTATTTTTGTGAGTTCTGCCCTTGGGCTCCCACTGGTGGTTTCGAGTGGAACTGCTGCTGCTTCAGCTGGCTGTGCCTTCACTAATCGCCTTGCCTGGGTTTGTTATTTAAACCTGCTCTGGGCTTTAGTTCATGCCAGCTGTCAATGTTCTTGGTTGGATTTGGTTCTCTCCTTGGAATTCTCATATGGCCTGTCCTTGTCAGCAAAAGATAAGTTTTTGCTAGTCCTTGTTTGTCCATTTGTTTTGGACTTTATTGCTCTGCAAATATGTCTCTTTTTGTCCAGCTTGTCACTATGTCATATTCAGGCTAGCTGGAAGCTCTGGGAAAGCAGATTTGCCCCTCCACACCGTGAGTCGGTGTGGAGTTCATTTTTGTAAACTCTGCGTGGATTTTGTAGTTTTTAATACTGACCGCACAGTATCCTTTTCTCTCTGTCTATCAAGTTTAGTATTGGCCTCCTTTGCTGAAACCTGATTTCATTTCTGTGTACGTCATTTCCCTCTCCACTCACAGTCAATATTTGTGGGGGGCTATCTTTCCTTTTGGGGTTTTCTCTGAGGCAAGATAGCTTTCTATTTCCTTCTTTAGGGGTAGTTAGTTCTTAGGCTGTGAAGAGGTGTCTAGGGAGAGTCAGGAACATCCCACGGCTATTACTAGTGTTGTTGTTAGGATTAGGGACTGCGGTCAGTAGAGATACCACCTTCTCAGAGCTCGTCCCATGTTGCGTTTTAGCCACCAGGTCATATCAGTGCGGCCTCTTAACCACCAGGTCATAACAGTACAGCTGGCCCACAATGTGTTTAAATGCATCTCAAAAGAGGGAAAAGAAAGTTCTGAGTCATTTTTTTTTCCTTTGTAGCTTGTTTTGTCTTTTTTTCCCCTTAATCTCTGGGTGGTTCAGGATTTTGGTGCTGATATGGAGGTTCAGGGTCTGTCCTTGCGCGTGGATCAACTCGCTGCAAGGGTACAGAGTATCCAAGATTATGTTGTCCAGACTCCGGTATTAGAGCCTAGAATTCCTATTCCTGATTTATTTTCTGGGGATAGATCGAAATTTTTGAACTTTAAAAATAATTGCAGATTGTTTTTTGCTCTGAGACCCCGTTCCTCTGGTGACCCTATTCAGCAGGTGAAGATTGTTATTTCCTTGCTGCGTGGCGACCCGCAGGACTGGGCATTCTCCCTTGAGCCAGGAAATCCTGCATTGCTCAATATTGACGCATTTTTTCAAGCGCTCGGATTGCTGTATGACGAGCCTAATTCTGTGGATCTGGCAGAAAAAACTTTGCTGGCTCTGTGTCAGGGTCAGGAAGCAGCAGAAGTATACTGCCAGAAATTTAGAAAGTGGTCTGTGCTCACAAAATGGAATGAGTATGCCCTGGCAGCGATTTTCAGAAAGGGTCTTTCTGAAGCCCTTAAAGATGTTATGGTGGGGTTTCCCACGCCTGCTGGTCTGAATGAGTCAATGTCTTTGGCCATTCAGATTGATCGGCGCCTGCGTGAGCGCAAGGTGGTGCACCATATGGCAGTGTCCTCTGAGCAGAGTCCTGAGCCTATGCAATGTGATAGGATTTTGACTAGAGCAGAAAGGCAGAAATTCAGACGTCAGAATGGCCTGTGTTTTTACTGTGGTGATTCTGCTCATGCTATTTCTGATTGCCCTAAGCATACTAAGAGGGTCCCTAGGTCTGTTACCATTTGTACTGTACAGCCTAAATTTCTCTTGTCTGTTACCCTGATTTGCTCATTGTTGTCCTTTTCTGTTATGGCATTTGTGGATTCTGGCGCTGCCCTGAACTTAATGGACTTAGAATTTGCCAAGCGCTGTGGTTTTTCCTTGGAGCTTTTGCAGAGTCCTATTCCCTTAAGGGGGATTGATGCTACGCCATTGGCCAAGAATAAACCTCAGTACTGGACACAGTTAACCATGTACATGGCTCCAGCACATCAGGAAAATATTCTCTTTTTGGTGTTGCATAATTTGCATGATGTTGTTGTGCTGGGTTTTCCATGGTTACAGGTACATAATCCAGTGCTGGATTGGCGATCTATGTCTGTAACTGGTTGGGGTTGTCAGGGGATACATAGTGATATTCCTTTGATGTCCATTTCCTCGTCCCCTTCTTCTGAAGTTCCTGAGTTTTTGTCGGATTTCCAGGATATATTTGATGAGCCCAAGTCCTGTTCCCTGCCTCCTCATAGGGACTGCGATTGTGCCATTAATTTGATTCCTGGCAGTAAGTTCCCTAAGGGCCAACTTTTCAATCTGTCTGTGCCAGAGCATGCCGCTATGCGGAGTTATGTAAAGGAATCCTTGGAGAAGGGGCATATTCACCCGTCTTCGTCACCGCTGGGAGCGGGATTTTTTTTTGTTGCCAAGAAGGATGGCTCCTTGAGACCCTGTATAGATTATCGCCTTCTCAATAAGATCACGGTCAAATTCCAGTACCCTTTACCTTTACTTTCTGATTTGTTTGCTCGGATTAAGGGTGCCAGTTGGTTTACTAAAATCGACCTTCGAGGGGCGTATAATCTCGTGCGTATTAAACAAGGTGATGAATGGAAAACAGCATTTAATACACCCGAAGGCCACTTTGAATATCTTGTGATGCCATTCGGGCTCTCTAATGCTCCATCGGTATTTCAGTCCTTTATGCATGATATCTTCTGGAATTATCTGGATAAATTCATGATTGTGTATTTGGATGATATTTTGGTGTTTTCTGATGATTGGGAGTCTCATGTGAAGCAGGTTAGGATGGTATTTCAGGTCCTTCGTGCTAATGCATTGTTTGTGAAGGGGTCTAAGTGCCTCTTTGGAGTTCAGAAGGTTTCTTTTTTGGGTTTCATTTTTTCTCCCTCGGCTATTGAAATGGACCCTGTTAAAGTCCAGGCCATTCATGATTGGACTCAACCCACATCTGTAAAGAGCCTTCAGAAATTTTTGGGCTTTGCTAATTTTTATCGCCGCTTTATTGCTAATTTTTCTAGTGTGGAGAAACCTCTGACCGATTTGACGAGGAAGGGCGCTGATGTGATGAATTGGTCATCTGCGGCTGTTGAGGCCTTTCAGGAGCTTAAATGTCTTTTACTTCTGCCCCTGTGTTGCGTCAGCCAGATGTTTCTCTCCCTTTTCAGGTTGAGGTTGATGCTTCTGAGATTGGGGCAGGGGCCGTTTTGTCTCAGAGAAATTCTGATGGCTCTTTGATGAAACCATGTGCTTTCTTCTCCAGAAAGTTTTCGCCTGTTGAGCGTAATTATGATGTCGGCAATCGGGAGTTGTTGGCTATGAAGTGGGCATTTGAGGAGTGGCGACTGTCACGATATGGTATGAAATATCATAAGTTAGTTTTCTTGCTAGCATGCGGGGGCTAAACCCCCCCCCCTCTCTCCGGTTCTCTTTCCTTCCCTGTGTTTCTGTCTGTCTGTGTAGAAGAGCTTGCCTTGTGGGGGAGTTTTATTGACGAAAGGTATTTACGACTAGCATAGCTGCAAGAGAAATTTGTGTTAGCAGGAACTGTTAGAGAAACTTCTAGAACGCAGGGAAGGTCTTTGTTCTGTTTTTGGAAGATATTATGCAAACCGTTTAAGTTACGAACACCAAAATATATCGTCATAATCACACTCGGAGGATCTACGCATCACTCTAATCACAGGCTTGTAGCTCCATCTGGTACAGAGGTAGGGATTTCTCTGTCAGTGTGCGTGACAAATAGGACATATTTGATCTCATCGGAATGCCCACGATACTATGAGATGAACGATGGGTATGGTGCGATTATTTTATGTTCTGTAGCGAAGTTACGGGCATCAGATATATTTAATGCCCAGTTAGTGAAACCGAAGAGGTAGGAGGAGTTGGAAAACCAAGCCCTTTCTGTGAGGTCACAGACTGTAGGTTTTAAGTGCTGGCAGGCATCCAAGAGAGCAGAGTTGTGAGTTTTTACCTGAAGCGACCAGACTGCGAGTGCCAATGCACTGGGATAGATGGAAAGCTCCTAGCCTGTTGCCTGCAATGCAATGATCTGAGAAATGTGAGTGTTATCTTTTCTTCATTTAATCCTTTTATTTTCATAATTACCTTGTACATATTTGCAATTGTCTCATTTGTAACATCTTTGTAAAATATTTTATAAACACTGCCTAAAAATCATTTATGGGGTATACTCTTTAATACTAGTTAGTTCTTCCTGCCCTAAACCGTACCCTGTCTCTGAAGGGAATTACGCTACTATTTTGGGGGTTAGCAGCCGAACCCGTTTAATCGGCGCTGGTGGCAGCTTACCGTGTGCCGGCTGTTGGGGGGGGTCACTGTAGTGACTGCGGCTTGATAATTATTGTTCCTGCCTGAGTGGGAGTAGTTATCGCGTTGCTGTAGTGCGCCCAATAGCCAGTACATAGCAGGCAGCCTTTCTGGCGACTAATTACCCCAGGTGCAGTACCTAATCTGACCTGAGAGTAAGGGGGGCGCCAGAGAGCTGCAAGTGTTAAGTGGAACTGTAAGCGGGATAGACACAAATCCCTGCAGTTCATGGTATATTGAAGAGCAGTGGGATACCTAAAATAAGCCCCTGCTGTAAACAAGAGGTCAATAGCCTCGTGTGTGTTTTTTCATTACATTGTGGCAGTGGAGGGATAACTAGGATAAGCCCCCCTGCACATGTGATAGCTGTCTGCTGGTCTAAAGTCACCCCAATCCGTGACATATTGTAGGCAGCGGCTGAGGGATCTTGACAGTCACGGTGTGAATCGTGACAAATTGGTGGCAAGGCGGTGGGATATTAGAGCATTAGTGATTTGGTTTGAGTAATCATTCCTCTCACTAAAAACTTGCAGGAAGTTCTTGCGAGAACTCTGCGCAAATAAGTTTGGAGAACGAACTCAGTGTTTATTAGTCTTGAGACAATTGTGTGTACTGGTGATTATCCCCTCCCTTTTTCTTCGTTTTTCTATCCTATCTTTTATTTGGCAACCATGGCAACGAAAGGAGAAGCCTGGTACACCCAGCAGAAGAGGGACACTCTTGCTGTGATATGCATGTACCATGGCCTGAAACCCCACGACAAGTCCAAGGCTCAAATGGTCGCTGAACTGGTGCAATTTGAAGCAGACCAAGCCAGGCCACAGAGCCCAGAGGCCGCAGAAGCTGGCACAAGCGAGCATGGTGCTGCAGCCGAGGTCCAACCACAGAATACGGGCCCTACTGGCAACCAGGGGGGCGCAGACCTCCGCCTGCAGCTGGCTCTGCAACAATGCTCTGCAGATGACCTAGAGAGACGTCTGCAGCTGATCCAGCAATACCAGGAGCAAGCCGAGCGAGAGGCCCAGCGAGAGGCAGAGAGAGCCGAGCGAGAGGCCCAGCGAGCCGAGCGAGAGGCCCAGGCCCAGCGAGCCGAGCGCCAAGCCCAGCGAGAACATGAACTGGAGATGCTCCGGCGGGGGGGGAACCCTTCCACTGCCCAGAGCCGTGAGCCCAGCAGCGCTCAGACACCAAAGCCCCGGCCCGACCACTTTCCTGTTATGGAAAAGGATGGGGACTTGGACACTTTTCTGCGGGCCTTTGAGAAAGCCTGCAGACAGTACCAGCTGCCTACACAAGAATGGGCACGATACCTGACACCAGGGCTGAGAGGAAAAGCTCTGGAGGCGTTTGCTGCACTCCCTCAAGAACAAGATGGTGACTATGAGGCCATCAAGCAGGCTCTCATAGCTAAGTACCAGCTTACACCCGAGGTGTACCGTAAAAAGTTTCGGACCCTCCTACGTGGCCCACACGACAGTTACAGTGATGTGGTGCATAGACTGGGGACCCACTTTGACCAGTGGACCCAAGGACTGTCAGTGACCACCTTTACACAGCTGCGAGACCTGATGATCAAAGACCAGTTCTTCCGTCTTTGCCCAACTGAAGTGCGACAGTTCGTGATGGACAGAGAACCCAACGATGTGACGAAAGCAGCGCAGATTGCCGATGCCTATGAGGCCAACCGTAGATCGGAAGTGCGGAAGCCAGTCACCACCAGCTGGAGAGGGGGTAAGCCTGCAGCCAACGCCAGTACCCCTGCCAGCCAACACACCAGAGGTCCTGTCCCCGTGGCCAACAGCACCAGACCTACCACCGAACTTCGCCAGTGTTACCACTGCAGGCAGACTGGACACCTCAGTCACCAATGTCCAGCCAGGCAGAAGAACCCCTCATCCCAGGCCCCAGGGCCTAATGCAGCTGTTCTTTTGGTGGGTGGTGTGGTTGGGAGGGGGTGTGATAACGTACAGCATGTCACTGTGGGAGGTCGTGTTGCTACAGGCCTCAAGGACACCGGGGCTGAACGAACCCTCATCCGACCCGAACTGGCGGCCCCTGAAGAAATCATTCCGGGGAAAACCCTAACTGTCACTGGGATTGGGGGCATCAGCTGTCCCTTACCGATGGCCCGGGTTTTTATTGATTGGGGTGCTGGGAGCGGGGTGAAGGAAGTGGGGCTGTCTGATAATTTGCCCACTGATGTTTTGTTGGGGACTGATTTGGGGAGGTTGGTTGCATACTTCGTGGATGACCCTCCTCCCCAATCTACTAATGAGGGTAAAGTTAACCCTGGGGATGATGATGACGATGATGATGATGGGAAATCGCATGTGTTACCTGACCATGCTTTATCTTGTAGTGATGCATCTGCTAACCATTTTTTCCCTAGGATTGATGGTGAAAATGTTGTACCTGTGCCAACTGTATCTGATAATGATGTTTCTGTAAAAGTTGATGTGTCCATAGGTACAGGAGTGCTCAGCCACGTTGCTCTGCGGAGTGAGATGGCTGAGGAACCCCTAGCAGGGGCAAGTGTCGGTGCTACAAGAAATGGGGAGATACATGGGAACCGTGAGACAGGTGACGCCATGAAATTGACCAGTGCCACCGAGGAAGGTAACTGGCCCATAAGTAGCAATGCTCCTGAGGTAACGGGGGTGGATGGGGAGGTAGAGCCCATAGCAGCGTCGGCTGTTGGGTCTGTAGAAATCCCCGGGGAGACAGCCTACGTAGCTGCTGTCACCCGCAGTCAGAGTGCCCGGAACACAGATACCTGTCTGCCTTCCGGACCCTCCTCAGTCATCAGTGTGACTGAACCAGAGGTGGACCCAGTGCAGGTCCCAGAGGGCTCCCGTGGGGAAGGGACCCTGATGTCGCTTCTGGCTTCCCCTAGCCAGGAGTTTCAGGCCGCTCTGCACACAGATGCGAGCCTAGAGAGTTTGAGACAACTCGCCGAGACGCGCTTCTCCGAGACTGATAAGGAGAAGGTGTTCTGGGAAGGAGGAAGGTTGTACCGGGAGACAGTACCCGGAGAATCACAAAAGGAGTGGTTGAGGGAAAGACAGCTGGTCGTCCCGCAGCAATTCCGGGGTGAGTTGTTGCGGATTGCCCTTGAGATCCCGCTAGCTGGACACTTGGGGATCAGCAAAACTAAGGCCCGGCTGTCTCAACACTTCTATTGGCCTAAGATGGGGACAGATGTGTCAAACTACTGCCGCTCTTGTGTCACCTGCCAAAGAGTGGGGAAGGCGGGGCCTGCTCTTAAGGCTCCCCTGATCCCTTTGCCAGTGATAGAGGAGCCTTTCCAGAGGATTGCGGTGGACATTGTGGGCCCGCTGGCCGTCACCAGCAGCTCTGGAAAGCAATATATTCTTACTGTGGTAGACTACGCTACCCGGTACCCAGAGGCAGTAGCTCTGTCGTCAATTAGGGCAGATAAGGTGGCGGATGCCCTGTTGGCCATCTTTTCACGTGTAGGATTTCCCAGGGAAATGCTTACTGATCGAGGGACCCAATTTATGTCTCACCTAATGGAGGCTCTCTGTAAGAAAATGCAGGTGAAGCACCTGGTATCGAGTGCGTATCACCCACAGACCAATGGCTTGTGTGAACGCTTCAATGGTACTCTCAAACAGATGCTACGCATGCTGGTTGAGACACAAGGGCGCGACTGGGAGCGGTACCTCCCACACCTGCTATTCGCTTACAGAGAGGTTCCGCAGGCCTCGACGGGGTTCTCACCCTTCGAGCTCCTGTACGGCAGGCGAGTCCGGGGACCCCTTGGGTTGGTAAGAGAATCCTGGGAAGAGGAGCCGAACCCTTCCGAAGTGTCCATAGTGGAGTATGTCATGCGCTTCCGTGACAAGATGCAGACCTTGACGCAGTTGGTGCATGACAACATGACGCAGGCTCAGGCTGATCAGAAGCACTGGTACGACCAGAACGCCCGGGAGCGGACCTACCACGTGGGTCAAAAGGTGTGGGTGCTGGTTCCGGTACCAACGGATAAGCTTCAGGCAGCCTGGGACGGCCCGTACGTTGTCCACCAACAGCTCAATCCGGTCACCTACGTGGTCACCCTTGACCACACTCGGGGTAGGCGAAAGGCCTTTCACGTCAACATGATGAAGGCTCATCACGAACGTGAACCTTTCATCCTACCGGTCTGCAGCGCACCCGAGGACGGGGAGGAAGACGCCCTCCTGGACATGCTGGCCCAAGCCAAGGCCCGTGGGTCCATTGAGGACGTGGAGGTAAGCGCCTCGCTAGATGAACCACAGCGGTTGCAGTTGCAAACCACACTGGAACCCTTCCGGGTCGTGTTCTCCAACCGGCCTGGAAGGACTGAGTTAGCGGTCCATGAGGTGGACACCGGGAACCACGCCCCACTACGGCGAACACCCTATCGAATCTCTGACCAGGTGCAGCAGATTATGCGCCAGGAGATCGATGAGATTTTACAGTTGGGGGTGATTCGACGGTCAAAGAGCGCGTGGGCCTCACCTGTAGTTCTCGTGCCAAAGAAGGACCGGACCACCCGGTTCTGCGTGGACTACAGGGGGCTCAACGCCATTACAGCCTCTGACGCGCACCCAATGCCGCGCATCGAGGAACTGCTTGAGAAGTTAGCTGGCGCAGAATACCTGACAATAATGGATCTGAGTCGCGGATACTGGCAGATTCCCCTGAGCCCCGAGGCGCAGGAGAAGTCCGCCTTTATCACACCCTTTGGACTGTACGAGTCCACGGTCATGCCCTTCGGCATGAAGAATGCCCCTGCCACTTTCCAGCGGATGGTCAATCTCCTGCTTCAGGGACTGGAGAAGTACGCTGTGGCGTACTTAGATGACATTGCCATCTTCAGTCCCTCCTGGGATGAACACCTGCAGCATCTCGAAGAGGTGCTCGGGCGAATTCACCGAGCAGGACTGACTATCAAGCCGGGAAAGTGCCAGATGGGCATGAGGGAGGTTCACTACCTGGGGCACCGGGTAGGTGGAAACACCCTAAAGCCAGAGCCTGACAAAGTGGGCGTGATCGTGAACTGGCCCACTCCCAGGAACAAGAAACAGGTGATGTCCTTCCTGGGCACTGCAGGGTACTATAGGCGCTTCGTGCAGCACTATAGTAGCCTGGCAAAACCTTTGACGGACCTCACCAGGAAGAAGCTACCCCACATCGTCAACTGGACAGATGGCTGTGAGGGGGCCTTCCAGGCGTTGAAAACAGCACTGTGCAACGCCCCTGTGTTGAAAGCCGTCGACAGCAGTCGACCGTTCTTGGTACAGACCGACGCCAGTGAGTTTGGCCTTGGTGCTGTGCTCAGCCAGGTTGACTCGGAGGACCAAGAGCACCCCGTGCTGTACCTGAGCCGGAAACTTTTGCCGAGGGAAGTGGCCTACTCCACCATCGAGAAGGAGTGCCTGGCCATAGTCTGGGCCCTGCAGCGCTTGCAGCCCTACTTGTACGGTCGCACCTTCACCGTGGTGACCGACCACAACCCTCTGCGCTGGCTAAGCACCATGTGTGGAACCAATGGCAGGTTGCTACGCTGGAGCCTTGCCCTTCAGCAATTTGACTTCACCGTTAAACACAAAGCGGGCAAAGAGCATGGTAATGCAGATGGACTCTCCCGCCAGGGTGAACCCACGGAGGTGCGCATGGAGGCATACCGAGAGGTCCTGCCGCCGTAGCGCACGCCAAAAGGGGGAGGTGTCACGATATGGTATGAAATATCATAAGTTAGTTTTCTTGCTAGCATGCGGGGGCTAAAACCCCCCCCCTCTCTCCGGTTCTCTTTCCTTCCCTGTGTTTCTGTCTGTCTGTGTAGAAGAGCTTGCCTTGTGGGGGAGTTTTATTGACGAAAGGTATTTACGACTAGCATAGCTGCAAGAGAAATTTGTGTTAGCAGGAACTGTTAGAGAAACTTCTAGAACGCAGGGAAGGTCTTTGTTCTGTTTTTGGAAGATATTATGCAAACCGTTTAAGTTACGAACACCAAAATATATCGTCATAATCACACTCGGAGGATCTACGCATCACTCTAATCACAGGCTTGTAGCTCCATCTGGTACAGAGGTAGGGATTTCTCTGTCAGTGTGCGTGACAAATAGGACATATTTGATCTCATCGGAATGCCCACGATACTATGAGATGAACGATGGGTATGGTGCGATTATTTTATGTTCTGTAGCGAAGTTACGGGCATCAGATATATTTAATGCCCAGTTAGTGAAACCGAAGAGGTAGGAGGAGTTGGAAAACCAAGCCCTTTCTGTGAGGTCACAGACTGTAGGTTTTAAGTGCTGGCAGGCATCCAAGAGAGCAGAGTTGTGAGTTTTTACCTGAAGCGACCAGACTGCGAGTGCCAATGCACTGGGATAGATGGAAAGCTCCTAGCCTGTTGCCTGCAATGCAATGATCTGAGAAATGTGAGTGTTATCTTTTCTTCATTTAATCCTTTTATTTTCATAATTACCTTGTACATATTTGCAATTGTCTCATTTGTAACATCTTTGTAAAATATTTTATAAACACTGCCTAAAAATCATTTATGGGGTATACTCTTTAATACTAGTTCGTTCTTCCTGCCCTAAACCGTACCCTGTCTCTGAAGGGAATTACGCTACTATTTTGGGGGTTAGCAGCCGAACCCGTTTAATCGGCGCTGGTGGCAGCTTACCGTGTGCCGGCTGTTGGGGGGTCACTGTAGTGACTGCGGCTTGATAATTATTGTTCCTGCCTGAGTGGGAGTAGTTATCGCGTTGCTGTAGTGCGCCCAATAGCCAGTACATAGCAGGCAGCCTTTCTGGCGACTAATTACCCCAGGTGCAGTACCTAATCTGACCTGAGAGTAAGGGGGGCGCCAGAGAGCTGCAAGTGTTAAGTGGAACTGTAAGCGGGATAGACACAAATCCCTGCAGTTCATGGTATATTGAAGAGCAGTGGGATACCTAAAATAAGCCCCTGCTGTAAACAAGAGGTCAATAGCCTCGTGTGTGTTTTTTCATTACATTGTGGCAGTGGAGGGATAACTAGGATAAGCCCCCCTGCACATGTGATAGCTGTCTGCTGGTCTAAAGTCACCCCAATCCGTGACATATTGTAGGCAGCGGCTGAGGGATCTTGACAGTCACGGTGTGAATCGTGACAGCGACATTGGCTTGAGGGAGCCAAGCATCGCGTGGTGGTCTTCACTGATCATAAGAATCTGATTTACCTCGAGTCTCCTAAGCGGTTGAATCCTAGACAAGCTCGGTGGTCTCTGTTTTTCTCCCGTTTTGATTTTGTGGTCTCGTATATTCCGGGATCTAAGAATGTAAAGGCTGATGCCCTTTCTAGGAGTTTTTTGCCTGATTCTCTGGGAGTTCTTGAGCCGGCTGGGATCCTCAAGGAGGGGGTGATTCTTTCTGCCATCTCTCCTGATTTGCGGCGGGTACTTCAGGAGTTTCAGGCTGATAAACCTGACCGCTGTCCAGTGGGGAAACTGTTTGTTCCTGATAGATGGACTAGCAGGGTAATTTCTGAGGTTCATTGTTCGGTGTTGGCTGGTCACCCTGGGATTTTCAGTACCAGAGATTTGGTGGCTAGGTCCTTTTGGTGGCCTTCCTTGTCGCAGGATGTGCGTTCGTTTGTGCAGTCCTGTGGGACCTGTGCTCGGGCTAAGCCTTGCTGTTCCCGTGCCAGTGGCTTGCTTTTGCCTATGCCTATTCCTGAGAGGCCCTGGACGCATATTTCCATGGATTTTATTTCTGATCTTCCTGTTTCTCAGAAGATGTCTGTCATCTGGGTGGTTTGTGACCGGTTTTCTAAGATGGTCCATTTGGTACCGTTGCCTAAGTTGCCTTCCTCCTCTGATTTGGTTCCATTATTTTTTCAGCATGTGGTTCGTTTGCATGGTATTCCGGAGAATATTGTGTCTGACAGAGGTTCCCAGTTCATTTCTAGGTTTTGGCGGTCCTTTTGTGCTAGAATGGGCATTGATTTGTCTTTTTCTTCAGCATTCCATCCTCAGACAAATGGCCAAATGGAGCGAACCAATCAGACCTTGGAAACCTATTTGAGATGCTTCGTGTCTGCTGATCAGGATGATTGGGTGACCTTTTTGCCATTGGCCGAGTTTGCCCTTAATAATCGGGCTAGTTTGGCTACCTTGGTTTCACCTTTCTTTTGTAACTTTGGTTTTCATCCTCATTTTTCTTCGGGGCAGCTTGAGCCTTCTGACTGTCCTGGTGTGGATTCTGTGGTGGACAGGTTGCAGCAAATTTGGACTCATGTGGTGGAATTTGACGCTGTCTCAGGAAAAGGCTCAACGTTTTGCTAACCGTCGTCGGTGTGTTGGTCCCCGGCTTCATGTTGGGGATTTGGTCTGGTTGTCCTCTCGTCATGTTCCTATGAAGGTTTCTTCCCCTAAGTTCAAGCCTCGCATTATTGGGCCTTATAAGATTTCTGAAATTATCAATCCAGTGTCTTTTCGTTTGGCCCTTCCAGCTTCTTTTTCCATTCATAATGTGTTCCATAGATCCTTGTTGCGGAGATATGTGGTACCTATGGTTCCCTCCGTTGATCCTCCTGCTCCGGTGTTGGTTGAGGGGGAATTGGAATATGTGGTGGAGAAGATTTTGGATTCTCGTTTTTCGAGGCGGAAGCTTCAGTATCTGGTCAAGTGGAAGGGTTATGGCCAAGAGGATAATTCTTGGGTTGTTGCCTCCGATGTTCATGCTGCCGATTTGGTTCGTGCTTTCCATTTGGCTCGTCCTGAATGGCCTGGGAGCTCTGTTGAGGGTTCGGTGACCCCTCCTCAAGGGGGGGTACTGTTGTGAATTCCGTTCTGGAGCTCCCTCCTGTGGTTGCTAATGGTATTTTTGTGAGTTGTGCCCTTGGGCTCCCACTGGTGGTTTCGAGTGGAACTGCTGCTGCTTCAGGTGGCTGTAGCAGCTGCCTTCACTAATTGCCTTGCCTGGGTTTGTTATTTAAACCTGCTCTGGGCTTTAGTTCATACCAGCTGTCAATGTTCTTGGTTGGATTTGGTTCTCTCCTTGGAATTCTCATATGGCCTGTCCTTGTCAGCAAAAGATACGTTTTTGCTAGTCCTTGTTTGTCCATTTGTTTTGGTCTTTATTGCTCTGCAAATATGTCTCTTTTTGTCCAGCTTGTCACTATGTCATATTCAGGCTAGCTGGAAGCTCTGGGAAAGCAGATTTGCCCCTCCACACCGTGAGTCAGTGTGGAGTTCATTTTTGTAAACTCTGCGTGGATTTTGTAGTTTTTAATACTGACCGCACAGTATCCTTTTCTCTCTGTCTATCAAGTTTAGTATTGGCCTCCTTTGCTGAAACCTGATTTCATTTCTGTGTACGTCATTTCCCTCTCCACTCACAGTCAATATTTGTGGGGGGCTATCTTTCCTTTTGGGGTTTTCTCTGAGGCAAGATAGCTTTCTATTTCCTTTTTTAGGGGTAGTTAGTTCTTAGGCTGTGAAGAGGTGTCTAGGGAGAGTCAGGAACATCCCACGGCTATTACTAGTGTTGTTGTTAGGATTAGGGACTGCGGTCAGTAGAGATACCACCTTCTCAGAGCTCGTCCCATGTTGCGTTTTAGCCACCAGGTCATATCAGTGCGGCCCCTTAACCACCAGGTCATAACAGATGCTCTGACCGGGAATCCATTAATAACCATCAAACCGGCCGATAAAGGTGGGGCGGTGGCGGTGATGGATAGTGCCAAGTATAGAGCTGAGATACTGCGACAATTGGATGATGTTTCTGTATGTGAAAAACTGTCTTGTAATCCGACTTTGAGGTTCCAGAGGGAGCTACAGCTTGTGGTCAGTGACTCCCTGGCCATGGGACTTATTGACCACAAGCTGTCTGAATTTTTGATTGTTGATTTCCCGGTTACACCGGTTATATATGTGTTGCCCAAAATACATATAAGAGTTTGAGTGATCCCCCGGGTCGCCCGATAGTTTCTGGGCGGGGTTCTTTATTCAATAAGATGGCCATCTTTTTGGATCGTGTACTATGACCTTTTGCAGCTGCAGCAAGGTCATATGTAAAGGATACGAATGACTTTCTTGACAAGATTGAGGATGTGAATATTTCTGAGACAACTGTTCTAGCGTCCTTTGATGTTGTGTTTTTATACACTTCCATTGAGCACGAGAAGGGTTTGGATGCTGTCTCGTGCATGCTATCAGGCTCTGATGTGGCCCCTGAGTGTGCACGTCTTGTCCTCACACTGCTGGAATTCGTCCTAAGGAGGAATTTTTTCCTTTTTTGGGACGACTTTTTCCTGCAGTTGAGGGGTACCGCCATGGGGTCCAATGTGGCCCCCACGTATGCCAACATCTATATGGCATAACTCGAGGACAAGTTCGTGTACAATTCCATCCTCTGGCGCCACGTCAGAGCTTGGTGGCGTTATATTGATGACATTTTTGATATTTGGGAAGGTAGTTTGGAGGAGCTGCATGATTTTCAGGTATACTTGAATCAGATACACTCTGAGTTACAGTTTACTCTAACACACTCAACTACACAAATACAGTTCCTTGATACTCTGGTTTATAAGGATGGGGACAAGTTGAGAACTGACATCTTTGTGAAGGAAATGGATAGGAACAGTTTGTTGATGTTTGGTAGTAACCATCCGAGGAGAATGGTGAATTCTCTACCGTGGAGCCAACTGTTGAGGGTTCAGAGGATAGTATCTGATGAGGGTAAAGTGGACCAACGTTTGGATGAGATGTGCTCTAAATTTCTGGCGAGGGGGTATCCTGTGAAGGAGGTGGTAAGATTTAAGGAAAAGACTCTGAGTTGCTCCCATGAGAGCATTCGCAACAAAACACTTGTCAAACGGACCTGTGACCGTACTCCGTTTGTGACTACATACAATCCAGCGAGTAACCAAATTGGTAGAGTGATTAGGAAACATTGGTCTCTCTTGCAACGAGGTCTCCCGTCGATTCCTAGCTTCAGGGCATACCCATTGATGTCCTTCAGAAGAGGAAGAAATTTGAGGGACAAGTTAGTTCGCTCTGATATTGGAACATCAAAAATTTCAATACAAAAGACTCTTAGCACAGTCAAGTATGGTAACTTCCCATGCTTGGGCTGTGCGTGCTGTAACAACATGCTGAAGGGGGAATTTTCTTGCCATCCCCATACTGGTAAAAAGATTTTCCTTAAAGAGAGGTACACGTGTAGTTCGAGTTGGGTTGTGTACATGATTGTATGCCCGTGTGGACTCACCTATGTGGGTGAGACAACCATGGAGGTTAGGGCTCGCATCAGTAAGTACAAGAGTACCGTGAGAACAGGGCTTACTGAGTTACCGGTACCGAAGCATTTTCTTGAACATAAGCACTCGGTTAATCGGCTAAGATTTAGGGTCATCGATAGTGTCCCGGTTCTTAGGAGGGGGGAGACAGATTGCAACTGTTGAAAAAGAAGGAATTAAAATGGATTTACATGTTGGGATCCCTACAACCAAGGGGTCTCAATTTGGATTTCAATTTACAGACTTGTGTGAGATAGTTTCATCACATTGATAGGATCCGAGTTAGTCACATCAGTATTGTTTATATATTGTCTACTCCGTGTTTTAGTATTTGTATACTTACCTTGATTTTATTTTGTAGGTTGCTCTATATATATATGGATGATTGGGGATAGGATTAGTTGAGGAAGATTTATGTTGGGGTCGGTTTATTGGATCCGCCTCCTGTCTACTCCGTTTTCCCCATTATGTGATAATAGATGGGTTATATGCTGTTGTTTGCAGTTTTGGATGTGTGACTGGTGGGTCTATATCTCTAGAATGTAGTGCCCTATCATGAAGTTAATGAAGGACTATGTTTTGTTTTTTGGTTACCTAGGTGACTCTTTTTGGTCTCAGGCGTGTGACGCCGCTGCGGATGTGGGGGCGGGTACTCCTGCCGGCTGAGTTCGCTGCCGACAGGCGGCGTCATCTCCGGGCTGGTGGTGCGCGTGCGCACCTCTGCGGTGGTGTATACTCGAGCTGTGACTTCTAGGAGGCTGCGTTGGATGATGCGGCTAGAATGGTTGTGTTTACTGATATCGCCTAGGTTACTACCTCTGGCCGCGGTCATGTGATGCTGCCGCTTGGTGTGGGGGCGGGCGCTCCTGCCGGCTGGGTTCACCGCGTCACACTGTGCACTCTTTTGACATGGTGTGCGCATGCGCACTCCTGGGGTGACGTCAACATGACTGAAGGTGGGGAGTGGACTGTTGTACGACATAGCTGGTGCAGGGATATGACGTGAGTGGTGCGTTATGTGAGATGTTGAGTGATTGGTTGGGTGACGGACCGCTTGCTGGTAAGTGACTTCTGATAGGTATCGGGTCCTTTAGGCGCTGGTTTCGGAGGTTACATATTGGCCTAAACCATTATATGAGATAGTATATGGCTTACTTTTGATTGGGCCCGTGTTCCTATGGCAATGACTGATACATTATGCCGATTGGTTGATGAAAAAGTAAACAATCTATGTAATTCCGTATATGTATACTTTTTTGGACTTACTAAGTGGTGATTATACTTGCGGTGGTGGATTTTTATTATGTGTATAGTTGATGTCTGTTTTGATATTTTTAACTGTGATATACTGTGTATGGGGGTTGGCTTGATTGCGATTGGTGCAATGTGTGGCATCAACGCTATTTAAAGCTGTCCCCTGACAGGAATTGATATGCTTGAAAAAGACCTTCGGGTCGAAACGTTGCTGTAACATGGCTCAATAAAGTTCTAACTTGGAATACTACATCTGGATGGAGCGCTGGTTCTTTACTTTTTTTTTGGCTTTTGGGACTAAGTCCTGCTTTTCTCCTTCTGAGCATGCCCAGGGTAAGATCTCTCATTGGAGATCGGGGGTCACATGCTTGGATACTGCAGCAAAGCCCACTGGTCCTCCAGGAAGGTCCTGAAGGTGCTCAGGCTTTGTGGCAGCTTCTCATTGGTCCTTCTAGGAAGGTCTTGTTCTGGCTGCAGCTATAAAAGGCTCGCATGGCCGCACGGCCATGCGCTAGTATCTTTCTTAGTTATGCGCCAGTGTGGTCATGTAAGATTGTGTTTAGGGACCCGGCTGAAATAAGCCCCTAGAATGTTGGCACCTCCGGCGAGGAGTTTGTGTGTATTCAGGGGCCTGGCTGAAATAAGCCCCTAGAATGCTGGCACCTCCGGCGAGGAGTTTTGTGTGCATGCATGACCACTGACTGCTCTCTGTTGGGCAGTTAGCCTGTGCTCCTGTGAAGTCTAACAGGGCGCAGTGCTTTGCTTTCACAGCTGTTCTGTGAGTTAACAGAGCTAGCCAATACCGCCATATAGTGCTGCCATTTGCTAGCAGCAGGTTTTCCTGCACGGTGGACCCCGGGCTGTGAACGCACCAATAACAACAATAAAAAACTATATTTTCTCGGTGCATTCCGCTAGCCCTAAGGGTATGTGCACACGTCCGGATTTCTTGCAGAAATTTCCTGAAGAAAACCGGAAATTTTCTGCAAGAAATCCGCATTTTTTTTTTGCGTTTTTTTTCCGTTTTTTTCGTGTTTTTTTAGCATTCTGCAAGTGTAATTAGCTTGCAGAATGCTAAAGTTTTCCAAGCGATCTGTAGCATCGCTTGGAAAACTGACTGACAGGTTGGTCACACTTGTCAAACATAGCGTTTGACAAGTGTGACCATCTTTTTACTATAGATGCAGCCTATGTAGCATCTATAGAAAAAGATAGAATGTTTAAAAATAATAAAAAAAATTTAAAAAATGGTTATACTCACCTGCAGGCGTCCGTTCCTATAGATGCCGGTGTGGTTCAGGACCTTCCATGACCGGTCTCGACCAATCACAAGACCGTGACATCATCGCAGGTCCTTCACCGCACACCAGCTATAGAAACCGAAGCGGCAGCATGCAGCGGAGAGGCGGGAAGACATCGAAGGTGAGTATAGGACTATTTTTTATTTTAATTATTTTTTTTGGACCAATTATATGGTGCCCAGTCCATGGAGAGTCTCCTCTCCTCCACCCTGGGTACCAACCGCACATAATCTGCTTACTTCCCGCATGGTGTGCACAGCCTCGTGCGGGAAGTAAGCAGATCAATGCACTTCCAGGTGTGCGGAATCCCCTGCAATTCCGCATTTTAATGAACATGTTGCTTTTTTTCCGCGATGCGATTTTTTCACGGAAAAAAAGGCTACATTTGCACAAAAAATGCGGAATACACTGAAAATAATGGGAGGCATATGTTAGCGTTTTTTTCGCGTTTTTATCACGTTTTTATAGCGAAAAAATACTGAACGTGTGCACATGGCCTAACAGTAGGTACGTCCTACATAGCCTGTAATTTCAAGATAAAAATCTGCATAGAATCCGCAACAAGTCCTAATGTGATACAAGCAAACTTTGACTGAGGGCTGATGTTAATAATCTTGGAAGAAGCCAATAGCCATGAAGGTTCACAGGCTATTAATATGAGCTCACAACTGTTTGCTTAGCCTTTACTGGTTATTATTGGGCAGACCCCACAAAAAATGACATAGAGTCCCTCCTAATGATCTTACCGCTGATCACAGCCGGTGTGTGCCTCACTGTCATGCAGATGACAGCATAGCAAACAAGGAATGTTCGGGCCCCCGATTCCTCTGAACGGGGTCAGGGACAGTTCTGGTATCCCAACCAAACTTTTTTTATATGTTCAGCCGAAACCGAACATCCACGTGTTCGCCCATCAATACTTACAAACACTGATGTAAAATAACTCATCAAATACTGAATGTGTGAACACGGCCTAAATCGGATTTACAAAATATATGTTCTTGCTCCCAGTACTTTTCAGTTAAACTAAATAAATTGTATTTTTATCTATATTTGTATTTCTATGGGTTTAAATGATGTCTATTTATTTAGATTTATTCACAAACAGAACATTTTACAAGGAAAATAGATGTTTTCCCAATGAACAGTATGAATTGTAGAAAAAAAACATTACAGAAACACTTAGTTTAAACAGATCAAAGAATGTGACTATGGTAATGTATATGTACAACAGATTTGTTGCTAGCAGCTATGCACACAAAGCTTCTGAAATAAATTAAAACTAAGCAAATATTCGAGAGTTTTTAGGTTATGGTAGGCATTTTTTCCCTTCTTTTTTAATACTAACTGGTCAAATATATATGTACTAGATGGTAGCCCGAAATTAAGGCATCGGGTATTCTAGAATATGTATGTAGTTTATTTATGAAGATTTTAGAATAATACATTGAATACACAGGATTTGGCCAACCGCGACCAATTAGCGAAGCGTGGTTCAAATCCCGCCCCAATTAACGGCCGGACTGCGCTTGTCACTGATTGTTCGCGGCTGGCCACGTAGTATATAACACAGCCACATAGTACTGTATATAACAGCCCATGTAGTAAATAGCACAGCCACGTAGTGCATAGCACAGCCACGTAGTATATAGCACAGCCACATAGTATATAGCACAGCCACATAGTACATAGCCCAGCCCACGGAGTATATAGCACAGCCCATGGAGTATATAGCACAGCCACGTAGTATATAACACAGCCCACGGAGTATATAGCACAGCCCACGAAGTGTATAACAGCCCACATAGCATATAACATAGCCACGTAGTATATAACAGCCCATGCACGCAGTATATAAGACAGCCCACGTAGTGTATAACAGCGCACGTAGTGTATAACACAGCTCACGTAGTATATAACAGCCCATGTAGTGTATAACACAGCCACATCATTTATAGCACAGCCCACATAGTATATAGCACAGCCAAGTAGTATATTGCATAGCCTCGTAGTATATTGCACAGCCCACGTAGTATATTGCACAGCCCACATAGTATATTGCACAGCCCACGTAGTATATAACACAGCCCACGTAGTATATAGCACAGCCCACGTAGTATATAACAGCCCATGTACTGTATAACACAGCCACGTCATTTATAGCACAGCCCACATAGTATATAGCACAGCCAAGTAGTATATTGCATAGCCACGTAGTATATTGCACAGCCCACGTAGTATATTGCACAGCCCACGTAGTATATTGCACAGCCCACGTAGTATATAACACAGCCCACCGTAGTATATAGCAATGTGGGCATCATATCCCTGTTAAAAAAAAGAATTAAAATAAAAAATAGAAATATACTCACCTTTCGTTGGCCCCCGGATCCAGGCGAAGCATTTACCGATGCTCCTCGCGTGCTCCAGTCCCAATATTTCTTCATGAACTGCACATCTGAATTTCATTTAATATATCTATTAAGATTGCATTTAAAAAAAATGTAATTGATCTCTGTTAACAGATTTTATCCATGTCATTTTATGCATGTTTTAACTATCTATATATATAATCGTCTAAGGTCCATTTCCATCTGTTCATCTGTAACGGAAATCCCGCGTCGCTGATTGGTCGCGCCAGCCGGCCGCGACCAATCAGCGACAGGTGCAGGATTTGAACCGCGCTTCGCTGTTCAACAGCGAAGCCGTGTTTAAATCCCATGCCAATATCGCTGATTGGTCACAGCCGGCTGGCGCAACCAATCAGTGATGCGGGATTTCCTTTACAGACAAACAGACTGTAACGTAAATCCTGCGTCTCTGATTGGTCGCGCCCGGCCGCGACCAATCAGCGACAGGCTTTACTATTGATGCTGCCTATGCAGCATCAATAGTAAAAAGATATAATGTTAAAAATAATAAAAAAAATAAAAAATCGTGCTATTCTCACCTTCCGGCAGCCCATCCTCGTGATGCTCTTGGCAGCTCTGTTCCCAGTAATGTTTTGCGAAATTACCCCAGATGACGTAGGATCACGTGAGACCACTACATCATCACGGGTTAAAGCATCACTGGGAACGGACCTGGCGAGAGCATCGCTAACTCCTGGGCTGGATCTGTGGGCCGCCAGAAGGTGAGTATATAACTATTTTTTATTTTAATTATTTTTTAACAAGGATATGGTGCCCAAACTATATGTGCTGTGTCATTTACTACGTGGCTGTGCTGTATACTACGTGGCTGTGTTATATACTACGTGTAGTGTGCTATATACTACCTGGGCTTTGTTATATACTATGTGGACTGTACTATATTCTACATGGACTGTCCTATATACTACGTGGACTGTGCTATATACTATGTGGCTGTGCTATATTCTATGTGGCTGTGCTATATACTACATGGCTGTGCTATATACTATGTGGACTGTACTATATACTACGTGGATTGTGCTATATACTACATGCACTGTGCTATATACTACATGGGCTGTGTTATATACTACGTGAACTGTACTATATACTACGTGGGCTATGTTATATACTACGTGGACTGTACTATATATGGCATGGATTGTGCTATACACTACAAGGATTGTGCTATATATACTACGTGGCTGTGTTATATACTACGTGGACTGTACTATATACTACATGGGCTGTGTTATATGCTACGTGGGCTGCGTTAGGTACTACATGGCTGTGCTATATGCTACGTGGTTGTGCTATATGCTATGTGGCTGTGCTATATACTACGTCGGCTGTTATATGCTCTGTGGCTGTGCTATATGCTACGTGGCTGTGCTATATACTACGTGGGCTGTTATATGCTAAGTGGCTGTGTTATATACTATGTGGCTGTGCTATATACTATGTTGGCTGTTATATGCTACGTGGATGTGCTATATGCTATGTGGTTGTGTTATATGCTACATGGCTGTGTTATATACCACATGGCTGTGCTATATACTACGTGGCTGTGCTATATGCTATGTGGCTGTGCTATATACTACATGGCTGTGTTATATACTACGTGGCTGTGCTATATACTATGTGGGCTGTTATATGCTACGTGGCTGTGCTATATGCTATATGGCAGTGTTATATACTATGTGGCTGTGCTATATGCTACATGGGCTGTTATATGCTGCGTGGCTGTGCTATATGCTACATGGGCTGTGCTATTTGCTACGTGGGTTGTTATATGTTACGTTTACGTTTACTGAACAAGTTCTGTCATACACATTCTAGAATACCCGATGTGTTAGAATCGAGCCACCATCTAGTTTTACATATTTGATTAATCAACTGATCACACCAGTGCCAGTTTACGTAAAGCACTGAGATACTTGTTTATTCCATACTTACTGTTAGGGCTAGCGGAACGCACCGAATTATAAGAGAGATGGTATAAGGTGCGTTCGCAGCCCGGGGTCCACCGTGCAGAGATGGAACCTGCTGCTGAGTAATGACGGACTATATGGCAGTACAATGTGGATACACACACCGGTTAACTTCACCCTGTGTGAAGGAAGCAAACCCTGTTGCGTCACAGGACCGCGGTACCGCACCAAGAGCGCAAGCAAGGAGTCTCAGGACTCTATCCTAAGACAAAGGATTAGAGTACGTTCAGACCACTTGCGCTCGACACCGCAACTGGGGTGTCAAGAGTAACAGAAAATATAACTTAAATGCACAAGAGTGCATACTGTGCCGCTTTGGCGGACGCCACTAACCACCCAGACTTGGGATAGGAAAGGGCTCTAACAGTGCACAGCGCCGCACTGGTGGTCACAGCAATTAGACGCTGTTTCATGTGTTAATTGCTGATAGCTCAGCCGGGCGCTAGATAGCAGACATCCACCTTACGTGAGCAGTCATACACAAGGGAAGGGATGATTAAAGAATGACTTGCGCTCATCAACACACACACATTTTCAAATGTATACTAGCGCATGGCCGTGCGGCCATGCGAACCTTTTATAGCTGCAGCAAGTTCAGGACCTTCCTAGAGGACCAATGAGAACTGCTACAATAACTGAGCATCTTCGGGATCTTCTTCCTAGAGGACCAATATGAGCTACTGCAGTACCTGAGCATGTGACCCCAGACCTCCACTGAGAGGTCTTCCTTTGGGCATGCTCAGAAGAGGAAAAGCAGGACTCCCAGAAAGACCTGCTTGCTGCTGAACATTGCTGGCTACAAGGACAGAGCCTGGAAGGGCAGTAGTAACCAGTTGTCCAGTATCAGCCTGAGCTAGATGCTGGGACCGACGTCTCCGCTGAGCAGACTCCACTGCGGCTGAAGAAGAATGGGAGACCACAGCTAAGATGGTTCGAGATTCCCCCTGTGCAAAGCAATACTGCATATAAATAACATGGAGTACTTCGTAAACACTGTTTTCGATTAAAAAAAAAGCATAAAAGCCATCCCACCAGCGTCATAGTGTAACCAATAGGGATGGGCCTAATTTCTAGTATTTAAATCTATATCTTTATATTATTATTGGTGAGTGTCCCATAGTCGGGCCCTGGTTCTGCTTGACCCTTACACTGAGGTCATTTTTGACACACGGTAAGGTTTTAATACTAGAGGTTAGAACCGCCCTGATTGGGTACACCTTGACCCTGGTGGGACGGTTTTTAAGCTTTTTTTAAATCAAAAACAGTGTTTACTAAGTACCCTATGTTATTTATATACGACTAACACCGAAAAGATGATACAATGGTCAATTTAGCAAAAAATAGTATAAACTTTATTGATACCTTTATAAAAAACTACATCACACCAGATTTGAGACAGAAGGTAAAACTATGAGACAACAATTTTGCTCCGTGTAATGCATAGGTGACCAACACAGTCACCCGGCACCGCAGCCAAAACACAAGGTGTCAGTATACCTATTTAATCCTATAGATGCAGTACTACTAGCAGTGGCCTTTGTATATTCTATCCACAATTTACCAATATCCTATTGCCACGTGCTACTAGACTAGAACCAACACACCCACTACATCTCACTGATAATTCACAGTAACAATCATATAATAAGTAAATGGATCAGTAACATTACCTATGTAGCGGGGGGTATCCGTGTGAGGCTGCAGACCGGCGTGCCACCCGGTCTGCAGCCTCACACGGATACCCCCCGCTACATAGGTAATGTTACTGATCCATTTACTTATTATATGATTGTTACTGTGAATTATCAGTGAGATGTAGTGGGTGTGTTGGTTCTAGTCTAGTAGCACGTGGCAATAGGATATTGGTAAATTGTGGATAGAATATACAAAGGCCACTGCTAGTAGTACTGCATCTATAGGATTAAATAGGTATACTGACACCTTGTGTTTTGGCTGCGGTGCCGGGTGACTGTGTTGGTCACCTATGCATTACACGGAGCAAAATTGTTGTCTCATAGTTTTACCTTCTGTCTCAAATCTGGTGTGATGTAGTTTTTTATAAAGGTATCAATAAAGTTTATACTATTTTTTGCTAAATTGACCATTGTATCATCTTTTCGGTGTTAGTCGTATATCTGTACGATGATGGGTCTGGCAGTCCTGGCAGACACATGATGTGGGTTAAATAAGAGCAGGTAATTGGAATCATGTGTCTGTGTCATTTTTGCTTTATATGTTATTTATATGTACTATTGCTTTCTGCTTACTTATAGTGGGGTATATGTTCGTTTTGTTTCTATCTTAGGTTTTGTCTGTTTAATAGTCAGTTTGAATATGCTCCTACATGTTGCATGTATACCAACTTATACTCCACTTCATTTCTAGAAGGTTGTGGCCTTCCTTTCTTTGAGCTGGTTATTATGTTTATATAGCTACCCATTGCTGGGTGTCCATAGTCAGACCCCAGTCTTGCTTGGCCCTTATTCACATTGAGGTCATTTTTGACACATGGTAAGGTTTTAATACTTAAGATTAATACTGTTCCGAGTAAGTACACCTTGGTGCTGGTGGGATCGATTTTACACTTTTTTTTTTTTTAATAAAAAACAGTGTTTACTAAGTTCCCTCTCTGCTATTTATATGTACTACTGGTTTTTCCTTACTCGCAGCAGAATATATGTTCATGTTGTTTCTATCTTAGGTTTTGTCTATTTTAAACTTATAGCAGGATCCAATAGCTGAGAGGCACATATTACCAAACCACTTATAGCAAAATATTATAACAATTTACACCACATTCACACGTACATTATTTCGTCAGCATTTTTCATCAGTATTTGTAAGCCAAAACCAGGAGTGGAACAATCAGAGAAAAACCATATTAGAAACAAGTCACCACTTCTGTATTTACAGTGGGGAAAAAAAGTATTTTGTCAGCCACCAACTGTGCAAGTTCTCCCACTTAAAAAGATGAGAGGCCTGTAATTGACATCATAGGTAGACCACAACTATGAGAGTCAAAATGAGAAAACAAATCCAGAAAATCACCTTTTCTGATTTGGCAAGATTTATTTTGCAAGTTATGGTGGAAAATAAGTATTTGGTCACTAAAAACATGCAAGATTTCTGGCTCTCACAAACCTGTAACTTCTTCTTTAAGAGGCTCCTCTGTGCTCCACTTATTACCTGTAGTAATGGCATCTGTTTGAACTTGATATCAGTATAAAAGACACCTGTCCACAACCTCAAAACAGTCACACTCCAAACTCCACTATGGTGAAGACCAAAGAGCTGTCTAAGGACACCAGAAACAAAATTGTAGCCCTGCACCATGCTGGGAAGATTGAATCTGCAATAGGCAAGCAGCCTGGTCTGATTAAATCAACTGTGGGAGCAATAATAAGAAAATGGAAGACATACAAGACCACTGATAACCTTCCTCAATCTGGGACTCTACACAAGATCTCATCCCGTGAAGTCAAAATGATCACAAGAGCGGTGAGCAAAAATACCAGAACCACACGGGGTACCTAGTGAATGAACTGCAGAGAGCTGGGACCACTGTAACAATCACTGCATGGAGATCTGCATGGAGGAATGGGTCAACATACCACCAACAGTGTGTGCCAATAAGTGAAGACTTATAGAAAACGTTTGATGTCTGTCATTGCCAACAAAGGATATATAACAAAATATTGAGATGAACTTTTCTTAATGACCAAATACTTATTTTCCAACATAACGTGCAAAATAAATTTTGCCAAATCAGACAAGGTGATTTTCTGGATTTGTTTTCTCATTTTGACTCTCATAGTTGTGGTCTACCTATGAAGTCAACTACAGGCCTCTCATCTTTTTAAGTGGGAGAACTTGCACAATTGGTGGCTGACTAAATACTGAGTAGAGCAGTGATGTTTTGGGCCTGTCGCTGGGCAACATGGACTTTCAACTCCCTCCATAGTTTTTCTATGGGGTTGAGATATGGAGACTGGCTAGGCCACTCCTGGACCTTCATATGCTTCTTACGATGCCACTCCTTCGTTGCCCTGGAAGTGTGCTTGGGATCATTATCATGCTGAAAGACCCATCCACGTTTGATCTTCAATGCCCTTGCTGATGGAAGTAGGTTTACACTCAAAATCTCACGATACATGGCCCCATTCATTCTTTCATGTTCATGGATCAGTCATCCTGGTCCCTTTGCAGAGAAACAGCCCCAAAGCATGATGTTACCACCCCCATGCCTCACAGTAGGTATGGTGTTTTTTGGATGCAACTCAGCATTGTCTCCTCCAAACACGACGAGTTTTGTTTCTACCAAACAGTTCTACTTTAGTTTCATCAGACCAAACGAAAATCTCTCAATACTCTTCTGGATAATCCAAACGCTCTCTAGCAAACTTTAGACAGGCCCGGACATGTACTGGCTTAAGCGGGGGGACATGTCTGGCACTGTAGGATCTGAGTCCCTAGTGGTGTAGTGTGTTACTGATGGTAGCCTTTAATATGGTGGTCCCAGCTCTATGCAGGTCATTCACTATGTCTCCTCATGTGGTTCATGTTAGTGGTAACATTTCTTCTTAAGACTTGAGTTTATTTATGAAAAAAATGGAAATTTGGCAAAACTTTGTGAAAATTTAGCTATTTTCAAAATTTTATTTTTTGTACCCTTAAATCAGAGAGTCATTTCATACAAAATAGTTAATAAATAGCATTTCCCACATGTCTACTTTACATTAGCACAATTTTGGAAACAAATTTTTTTTTTGTTAGGAAGTTATAAGGATAAAATTGACCAGCAATTTCTCATTTTTTCAGCAAAATTTAAACATTTTTTTGGGGACCACATCACATTTTAAGTGACTTTGATTGGTGAAAATGACAGAAAATGCCAAAAAGTGAAGCCATTCTAAAAACTGCTCCCCTCAAGGTTCTCAAAGCCACATTCAAGAAGTGTATTAACCCTTCAGGTGCTTCACAAGAACTTGTTATGTCGGACGCTGTTCACACTAGGGCATCCGATAGACAGCAGTAATTCCACTTACGTCCACTACACGCTCAGTGGCGTCTGCTAGATTTTATCCAGCTTACTCGGGGTTAATCTAGCTGGTAATCAGGTTGGAGGCTGGGTCACGCCCACAGCCTTTAAATAGTTGTGCTGGACTTTGGGCGTCGCCGATTATAGCTTGTGCTTTATGCCTAGTGGTTCCGGTCTGGAGTGGTGGTCTTGTTGTAGGAATATCGTATCTGGTGGTGTATTATCCTTTGTCATATTCCTCCTTCCTACTTGTATTTGTTTTGCCCTGTGCACATTATAGTGTATTCCTGTGTGTCTGCGGCGTGGTGCGTTTTTCAGATTTCCCTGTCTGTGCTTTTTGTGGGGATTGGTGTGTGGTCTCTTCACTGGGTGGCGAGTCAGGGTCAGGCCTGGCGGCCCAGGCATGCACACCTTTAGTGTAACTTCTGGGAAAGGGACAGACAGGGTTTCCCTAGCCTCAGGGATATCACAGGGGCCCGGGTAACCAACCTTAGTCTACCCTATTCCCCCGTGACAGAACTAAAGAAATGTGGGGGAAACAAGTAACATTTAACCTTTTTCCCCAAAGAATATTTTAGACCCAAACTTTTTTTTTTCATAAGGTTATCAGGAGAAAATATACCATGAAAATTGTTGTGAAATTTCTTCTGAGTACTCCGATACCCCATATGTGGGGGAAATTCACTGCCTTTGCACATGGCAGGGCTCAGAAGGGAGGGAGCACAATTTGATGTTTTGAACTCAAAATTATCTGAAATCAATGGCAGGCACCATGTCACATTTGGAGACCCCTTAAAGTGCCTAAACAGTGGAAACCCCCAATTCTAATTTAAATTCTAACACAGCCCCAAACCTAAGCCTAACCCCAACCACAACTCTAACCCCATCTGTCATGATCCATTCCAGAGTTTAGTCCTGTCTGCTCTTTCTCTGGGTGGATCATGTCTAGGGTTAACTTGCTCTGCCTCATTCTGGGCTCGGGTTTGCTATTTAGCTCCCAGGTATCCTGAGGGTGGTGTCAGCTATAGCTCTGTCTTTTGCGTGTGAACCTGACTCTTGAAGCTCTTGATTTGTCCTGCTGTGAACCCTGACTTGTCCTGTGTCTGTTATCTTCCCCTGCCTGCCCTTTCCCAGTGTCTCTTTGTTTGTCTGTAGATCTGCTTGACTCCCTGGTTCTGACCTCCCGGCTTGGCATTTTGACTCCGTCTCAGCTTGTCCCTATGGTACCGTATTTTGCCTGTCCTGGTTTACTGATCCCTTGCTACGTCCTGACTATCCATTCTGTCTAAACCATTTTGTACTGTAGTGCTATTTTGTGTTCTGACTTGGCTATCCTGACCTCTCTCTCTCGCCACTAGGTGGCGTCTGTTCAGCTGCTCTGTGTGTGCAGTCTCGCTTCTCTACCAAGCTCCCCCTGGTGGAGGTTGCACTGTACTGCACTGCAGCTGCACGACACCATCACAATCCTATCCCCAACCGTAACCCTAACTGCAAATAATGGAAAAAGTAAAAATAAAATTATTTTTATCTAAATAAGGGGGTGAAAAAGGGAGGTTTGATTTACAATTTTTTTGTTGTTTTGATCATTGTGATAGGGTCTATCAGAGTGATCAAAATGAAAAAATAGGAAAAATCTCCTATTGGTGCCAGGTACCGGAAGTCAGATCTTGGCAGGTGCACTGCTCATGCGCCCACCATTTTCTTCCAGAATAACTTTGTTTTTGATACATATTTTATATCTGCTGTTGCCTTTGTATATATAATTACGAATTACAGTAATACTTTTTTGGTTTCTTAGTTTGGACTACATACTCCATTTCTTTTGTATTTATTTATAAAGAAGGTTGTAAGTTTCTGGAAAGTAGTCATGGCTTTTTCAGAAATATTAATTGAAATTTGGTTCAAGTGTAGTTGACTAATACACAATATAGGTCTCATGCACACAATAGTTGTGGCAGCAGTAGTAATAGTCATTCTGTGCTTGTTGCATCATAATAATAGGAAACATGCAGCACAATGCTCTGCTTTGCATAGAAAATGTTTTCTAGTATTAAGAAATCAATTATATATATTCAAATATAAACTCCTTTACAACCGATACTTTCACTACATTCACTCACAGTGCATGGAAATCTAGGTAGGAGGCCTGAGCTGGGTGTCCATAGTAACGATCTTCACATGTTGACCATGCTGAGACTAATCAAGGTTGATCAGAGCGCCTGTACACACATATGCAACATTTCGGGGGGTGGGGCTGGTTCCCCTTCTTCAAGCATATGCAGGTTACCCTATTTCACAGATACATAGCCATTACCATGTTACCACCATTACCTGATCCATATAATTTAAAAATAGCATAACATTTTATACAACAACAAAAAAAGAATAACTTTGAATCTCACATGTCTATATACCAATATACATCACTGATCACTATTTCAGCTATAAATGTTTTTTAGACAGAAAATTAATTCCATAGATCAAAATTTAAAGCAGAATATAAAACATCAACTTCGCTAACAGTCCATAAATACACAAAGAAATGTAAAACTACAAAAACACACTGAAACTGCAAGTTTCATTTAATCTTTTAGGCTTTAATGTTTCAAGAGTATTAATCCACTATCACATTGTAGTAAGCAAATGTTAATCTGCTGTGCATCACTCCCATTAATCTCTTTGATTACTAGCCAGCTGAGGTCTTATACTGCATCTCCTTCTAAAACTTTACATGCATAAAAAAGAATTCACAATCTTTCCCTATCTCACTCAATCTCCCCAACGGACCTATCCATCAAAGTCAATGGCTGCATATTCTCCCTAGTCCCGCAAGCTCATTGCCTCGGAGTAACCCTTAAATCTGATCTCTCTTTCAAACCACATATCCAAGCCCTTTTCATTTCCTGCTAACTCAAAAACATATCCCAGGTCTACACATTTCTAAATCAAGAATCTGCAAAAACACTAGTGCGTGCCCTCATCATCTCCCGTCTCGACTACTGCAATCTCCTGCTCTATGGCCTACTTTGTAACACTCTTGCACCCTTCCAATCTATCTTAAACTCTGCTGCCCAACTAATCCACCTATTCCCCCTGCTATTCACTGGCCTCTCCTTCCTGTCAATCCCTTCACTGGCTCCCCATAGAAAAGAGACTACAGTTCAAAACCTTAATCATGGCATAGAAAGCCATCCAAAACCTGTCTCCTCCATACATCTGTGACCAGTGTCGGACTGGGGTGAAAAGGGCCCACCAATAACATTACATTTGGGGGGGGGCATTTTTCACCTGTATGCAAACATTATACTACCTTTGTTCACAAATTTACCTACATCTCTATATAATAGTAAACTGGGTAGTGTGGTTAATGAATGATGAGATGCTGCTTTTTTCTGTACAGAGTGAATCAAGTGAATTATGCCAAGTACTGCCCATACAGTGTGGTTGGGGGCCCAGATCTACACAGGAGCCCACCAGGGGATTCCCTTGTTACCCTGTGAGCCAGTCCGAGACTGTCTATGACCTAGTCTCCCGATACTTACTTGAATGCAACCAATGATCCTACTTCCCTCTTATCTCCTCTACCCTCAATCACATGCAAGATTTTTCCCGTGCAATCCCTCTACTCTGAAACTCTCTACCCCCAACATATCTGACTCTCGCCTACCATGGAAACCTTCAACATGAACCTGTAGACCGACATCTTCTAACAAGCCTAAAACTTGCAGTAACCCTCAATCCACCATACTGCTGCATGACCAGCTCTACCCTCACCTACTGCATCTTCACCCATCACTTGTAGACTGTGATCCCTCGTGTGCAGGGTCCTCTCTCCTCCTGTACCAGTGGGTGATTTGTTTTGTTAGAGATTATTGCACTTGTTTTTTATTATGTATACCGCTTTTCACATGTAAAGCACCATGAAATAAATGGAGCTATAATAATAAATAATAATAATCTCCTGTCTCATAGGAGTAGTGTGCCACATGTGTTCCCCCAAACTTTTTCTTTTTCTTCGTTTGCTATCATCCTGATCTTTTTTCTTTTTCTGTGTTTGTTCAAAACTCCAAATAACTGTGCAATGTTCGGTAAGTCAGGTTTTGATTTGATGAGAAGACTGCCCTACATACATTATTCCACAAGGGCATTTAAGCACATATATTACATTACATCCACTGCATGTGGAAAAACCCTTGGCATTTAGTATTGTACCCTTGAGAGGGGTGTGCAAAGCAATCACGTCTATTTATCATTGTACAATTTTGAAAGCGCAAACAGGGGTGAGAACTTTAAATACATAAAATCATTTGTTTGGACTTTTATACTCACCTTGCTGATTACCTCTACAGCCCCTATTCTCTTTACCGTCTCCTGTCAGGTCCTCATCACATCTTCTTATCACTACTGCAAGCACTGAATTCCCAGACGTTTACATGCTACTCTGAGACTTCATGCATGTGCACGCAAAGCACGTAGCATCATGATTTTACGCGTACTTGCGTAGAACCATTCCAAGCTTCTTCACAGTTGGACGTCACAGCCAAGTGTAAAGAGGCGAAGGGACGGAACAGAGGACCTGGAGTGGTGAGTGGTAAAGTGAGTATAAGTACCTGTTCTATTTTTTACATCTTACATTTACTATGTTCTTGAGTCTGAAGAGACCGCAGACCACAGTAACGGACAGTCAATTCGTAGAGAGTAACTTTTCTGAGAATCGAATTTGCCTTGTAATATTCATGTAAATAGGCAAATTTGAATTATTTTACTGATCCTATCATCGCTACTTAATGAGATAAAAATTGCCAAAATGTCCAAATGAAATATGATGGCCTATACATGTCCATAGATATTGTGTTATCGATTCTTAAAACACAGATCTAAAAAATGTCTGTGTGCATGAATTCAGAGGTGGACTCAAATTTTTGTTTACCAGTCCCATTTTCACAGTTTCCTCAAAACAAAGTGCAAATAACGTAGCTAAAAGTCAAAGTGTTTTACCATTCTTATCCTACCTATACCTTTGTTAATAGTCTCATTACCTACTGTTAGGTACACGTTGATCCAATCAAACTGTCAGTCACTTCTTAGTATGGTGAGTAGTATTAAAGGGTTTAGAAAATTATTACTAAAGGAACCCTTTGACTAGCTCTATCCTCGCCTACTGCATTCTCACCCATCCCTTGTAGATTGTGAGCCTTCGTGGGCAGGGTCCTCACTCCTCCTGTACCAGCTGTGACTTGCATTGTTTAAGATTATTGTACTTGTTTTTATTATGTATACCCCTCCTCACATGTAAAGCGCCATGGAATAAATGGCGCTATAATAATAAATAATAATAATAATAACCCTGCTCAAATTGGAATGGATGACCTCCCACCCATAAGTAACATTAACTGTCTACTGCACCTAATCACTGACCTCAGCAGCCAGAGACCAAATATGCATGAATACTTCAATACTGATCATTAACAAAAAAAAACACAATGCTAATAGCACTATTTTTACCATCAGTGCCATTATACACAGGAGCTTTGTGTACAGTGTATAGTGTGCAGACAATACAGTGATCACCAGTGATATTATATACCGGAGCTCTGTATGTAGTATATAGTGTATACTCTACATGTAATACAGTGATTTCCAGTGATATTATACACAGAAGCTTTGTATATAGTGTATAGTGTGCATGCACATGTAATACACTGAATTATCAGTGACGTCTGTAGTTGTAGTCATTCATCTTTGCTTTTCTTCTTCACCGGTGCAGATTTCTATCACTTCTTCCGGCCCAGTCTTGTCTCTGCAAAAAGTAACACACAGGCATCTATAGCTCGAACACATTCTTGAACACGTTCCCCACTTTTTCCCCAACTTCTACATTACGCCTGATGAAGAAAAAAGTGACATAGTGCTGTCTTACAGAGTAACAGAAACTGCCTTTTGTTCTGCCCATGGAAAGCAATATCCTCAAAAGTAAAATATATTACAGCTGTAATCATGGCACCTAATTGGCCCCTACAATAACCATGTCCCCCACATGCCAATCTGTGTTCCTCATTTTGGCCCCATGCAGTAATTATGTCTCCCATCCTGGCCCCTTTCTCTAATAATGTCTCCCATCCTGTAATAATTTTCTCCATCCTAACCCCTTTCTGTAATAATGTCCCCATCCTGTAATAATGCCCTCCATCCTGGTCCCCTTCCTGTTGTAATGTCCCTCATTCTGGCACCTTCCTGTGATAATGTCACTCATCCTGGCCCTTTTATTTAATGTCCCCCTTCCTGGGTCCCTTCCTGTAATAATTTTCTCTATCTTGGGACCCTTCCTGTAATAATGCCCCCCTATCCTGGGCCACTTCCTGTAATGTCCCTCATCATAGGCCTCTTTATTTAATAATGTCCCCCATTCTGACCCCTTTATGTAATAATGTACTCCATCCTGGGTCCCTATGTCCTCCATCCTGGTCGTTTATGTCCCCCCATCCTGGGCGTTTATATCATCTATCCTGGTTTCTATGTCCTCCATCCTGGGTCGCTATGTCCCTCATTGAGTCCTTATATCCCCCCATCCTGGGCCCATATGTCCTCCATCCTGCACTCTTATGTCTCCCATCCTGGGCCCTTATATCCTCTCTCCTGGTCCCCTATGTTCCCAAATAAGGGCCTGTATATTCCCTATCCTGAGCCTTTGATGTCTTTCTTCCTTGTACCTTATGTCATCATATTGTCATTCTTCTGTATTACACACCAAAAAAAATACTTCTAACCTCTCCGTACACCCGCGGAATCCTCTTCTTTCTACATATGCGGTGTGGAACAGGCCAGCAGCTGACATTGGAACACATGTCACCGTATGACGTCACTGCTATGCACCACCGGCGTGCACGCTGATGTCATCTGCTGACCTCTGATAGGTCCGTGGGCATTTTAACTGTAGTGGTGCAGGAAGCCAGATGTTTCGCTCGCCACAATACATTTCAACTGACTGTGCGTCCAATACACATTCAGTTGAAACCAGCAGGCTCTCGGTCTTCAGTACCAGATCGGGGCTCTTCTTCTTGCTGGTTCAGGGAACTGGCAGTAACTTTATCAACAGGTTCACAACAACAGGTAAGAACAGGCCTAATCCCACCTCTGCATGAATTTTTAATTCCACCTTTGGATGACCTACAGTGGCTATGTGCTTTATTTAAGCCCATCATTCATGAACAGAAAGCTTATAGACAATAATGCCTTTTTTTAACTTGTTCCACAATTCTATAGCCTCACTGTATAAATGATTTGTACGCCAAACAATACGATAGGGATTGATCTACTGTATACACTCTTAGATGACAAATAGATTTTGTAGTGCAGAAAATATCATCTCAGGTTTGTGCTTAACCCCAGCCGTTGAAGGTTGCAAGGTTGTGAGCATGCTTTTTGATTCATTTTCTGGCTACCACAACTGTCGGGAATGTTACTTAAGGTATGACAACACAGTTCAGCTTCTAAAACATGTGGAAATGTTTCTGGCATTTAGTTCCTCTTAAATCTTGAGGCTTTGCTTGTCAGAATGACATCCAGTGGATATGCCGTCAGCTTCATTTGCATCTGCTAAGGCTTTATCTGCTGCTCTTATTTCTTCTATAATTGAGCGCTTTAGCTTCATTACAAATTCTAAATAAAACAATTCTTTTTTTGCTATTCTGTGTACATGATAGGGTTACATAACAGCTTGCTTTTTTATTTTTAGGAAGGAGTCACCAGAGTATTACATTAAGTGAACATCATACTGCAGCTTAGGGGCATATTAAAAGAGGTAAGAAGTGTGTTGCAACTATTATGCAAAAATAGCCTTTAATTTTTTATGTCTTATACTGCAACATGTATATTATTCATTGCATCGTAGAATTTGTCTATCATTCTGCAGCTCATGATATTATATATTTGATAAGCTGTGAAACCATGTGTTCTAAACTATGGTTACTCTCCGCTCTGTCGTCATTACAAGATCCCTTAAGGAGCTCTTCTTTGGTTATGAGTAATCTTCCATAATCCAGGACATGTGACAGTGAACAATTGATTGGTTTTACAATAATGCTGCTTTTTCACTGTGCAATCAGATAGTAATTACAGACCCGGTAGCTTATGAATAGTCGTAACGGATGGGTAACGCTGCTGCTCTTATGGCACGCACAGAATGGTTATATCTCAGGCATCTATTCCCACTTAAGAAGTTGTTTTTTTCTTCCCTCAAAGCCCCACTAGATGAATTTTCTTCACTAGACCAGGCTGGGATCTGAAGCAGCATTAGAGAGCCATATGCTGTTGTTTGAGAAGTAAATGAATGCCATAAATTATCTGTTTAATAATTTATAGCGAGTGTTGCCAGCTTGCTACGCTTATAACCCCACTCTTGGAGTTTTACATGCTGGGAAGAAGAGTATAATTATTTGAACACAGCTACTGGCATTTCAAAAAGAACATACTATTATTATTATTATTATTATTATTTATTGTTATAGCGCCATTTATTCCATGGCACTTTACATGCAAGGAGGGGTATACATAATAAAAACAAGTACAATAATCTTGAACAATACAAGTTACAACTGGTACACATATGTATTATTATTAGTGTTGAGCGATACCGTCCGATACTTGAAAGTATCGGTATCGGAAAGTATCGGCCGATACCGGCAAAGTATCGGATCCAATCCGATACCGATACCCGATACCAATACAAGTCAATGGGACTCAAGTATCGGACGGTATCCCTGATGGTTCCCAGGGTCTGAAGGAGAGGAAACTCTCCTTCAGGCCCTGGCATCCATATTAATGTGTAAAAGAAAGAATTAAAATAAAAAATATTGCTATACTAACCTCTCCGACGCAGCCTGGACCTCACGGAGGGAACCGGCAGCGTTCTTTGCTTAAAATTCGCGCGTTTACTTCCTTCCGTGAAGTCCCGGCTTGTGATTTGTCATTTTAAAATGCGCGCGTGTCCTGCCTCCCATGACGTCACGGCTTGTGATTGGTCGCGTCGCCCATGTGACCGCGACGCGACCAATCACAAGCCAGAACGTAATTTTAAAATCCTGAAGGACCTGAAATTACGTCACGGCTTGCTGTGATTGGTCGCGTCGGGGCCACATGGGCGACGCGACCAATCACAAGCCGGGACGTCACGGGAGGCAGGAAACGCGCGCATTTTAAAATGCGCGCGTTTCCTGCCTCCCGTGACGTCACGGCTTGTGATTGGTCGCGTCGCCCATGTGACCGCGACGCGACCAATCACAAGCCAGAACGTAATTTTAAAATCCTGAAGGACCTGAAATTACGTCACGGCTTACTGTGATTGGTCGCGTCGCGGCCACATGGGCGGCACGCGACCAATCACAAGCCGGGACTTCACGGAAGGAAGTAAACGCGCGAATTTTAAGCAAAGAACGCTGCCGGTTCCCTCGGTAAGGTGCAGGCTGCGTCGGAGAGGTGAGTATAGCAATATTTTTTATTTTAATTCTTTCTTTTACACATTATTACATTAATGTTGTTTCGATACCGATACCCGATACCACAAAAGTATCGGATCTCGGTATCGGAATTCCGATACCCGCAAGTATCGGCCGATACCCGATACTTGCGGTTCCTACAGACTTGTTCAGTATGCAAGTAGCCCATTTGTTTCTGGTTCTATAATTGTTCTCTTGTTTCTACAAGACTGGGGAGTCCACCACTCCTCTGTGGGTCATTTGCATTTAAGCTGTTCCATCCTGCATGTCCACATGTATATTTTTTTCTCTCTGAACCCTGCTTATACAGGTACTATACAGATAATCAGGTTTTAAATACATCAGATAGGGATTGCATACATTAGTTAGGACTGCTCTATAAGGGTATACCTTGGCGATTTGGTGGAGCAGCTTAGTATACATTTTTTTGCAAAAAAACGTATCAACTAAATACCCTGTTTTCTTTACATCTTTTGACTAGCACTTGCTTATTACTGTGATTTTTTTACAACAGAGTATTTTTGACCTCACTGTGCTTTTTTGTGTCTTCAAGTTTTCTGGTGGTGTGAACAGGTTCCTACAGACTTGTTCAGTATGCAAGTAGCCCATTTGTTTCTGGTTCTATAATTGTTCTCTTGTTTCTACAAGACTGGGGAGTCCACCACTCCTCTGTGGGTCATTTGCATTTAAGCTGTTCCATCCTGCATGTCCACATGTATATTTTTTTCTCTCTGAACCCTGCTTATACAGGTACTATACAGATAATCAGGTTTTAAATACATCAGATAGGGATTGCATACATTAGTTAGGACTGCTCTATAAGCGTATACCTTGGCGATTTGGTGGAGCAGCTTAGTATACATTTTTTTGCCAAAAAACGTATCAACTAAATACCCTGTTTTCTTTACATCTTTTGACTAGCACTTGCTTATTACTGTGATTTTTTTACAACAGAGTATTTTTGACCTCACTGTGCTTTTTTGTGTCTTCAAGTTTTCTGGTGGTGTGAACAGGTTCCTACAGACTTGTTCAGTATGCAAGTAGCCCATTTGTTTCTGGTTCTATAATTGTTCTCTTGTTTCTACAAGACTGGGGAGTCCACCACTCCTCTGTGGGTCATTTGCATTTAAGCTGTTCCATCCTGCATGTCCACATGTATATTTTTTTCTCTCTGAACCCTGCTTATACAGGTACTATACAGATAATCAGGTTTTAAATACATCAGATAGGGATTGCATACATTAGTTAGGACTGCTCTATAAGCGTATACCTTGGCGATGTGGTGGAGCAGCTTAGTATACATTTTTTTGCCAAAAAACGTATCAACTAAATACCCTGTTTTCTTTACATCTTTTGACTAGCACTTGCTTATTACTGTGATTTTTTTACAACAGAGTATTTTTGACCTCACTGTGCTTTTTTGTGTCTTCAAGTTTTCTGGTGGTGTGAACAGGTTCCTACAGACTTGTTCAGTATGCAAGTAGCCCATTTGTTTCTGGTTCTATAATTGTTCTCTTGTTTCTACAAGACTGGGGAGTCCACCACTCCTCTGTGGGTCATTTGCATTTAAGCTGTTCCATCCTGCATGTCCACATGTATATTTTTTTCTCTCTGAACCCTGCTTATACAGGTACTATACAGAAAATCAGGTTTTAAATACATCAGATAGGGATTGCATACATTAGTTAGGACTGCTCTATAAGGGTATACCTTGGCGATTTGGTGGAGCAGCTTAGTATACATTTTTTTGCCAAAAAACGTATCAACTAAATACCCTGTTTTCTTTACATCTTTTGACTAGCACTTGCTTATTACTGTGATTTTTTTACAACAGAGTATTTTTGACCTCACTGTGCTTTTTTGTGTCTTCAAGTTTTCTGGTGGTGTGAACAGGTTCCTACAGACTTGTTCAGTATGCAAGTAGCCCATTTGTTTCTGGTTCTATAATTGTTCTCTTGTTTCTACAAGACTGGGGAGTCCACCACTCCTCTGTGGGTCATTTGCATTTAAGCTGTTCCATCCTGCATGTCCACATGTATATTTTTTTCTCTCTGAACCCTGCTTATACAGGTACTATACAGATAATCAGGTTTTAAATACATCAGATAGGGATTGCATACATTAGTTAGGACTGCTCTATAAGGGTATACCTTGGCGATTTGGTGGAGCAGCTTAGTATACATTTTTTTGCAAAAAAACGTATCAACTAAATACCCTGTTTTCTTTACATCTTTTGACTAGCACTTGCTTATTACTGTGATTTTTTTACAACAGAGTATTTTTGACCTCACTGTGCTTTTTTGTGTCTTCAAGTTTTCTGGTGGTGTGAACAGGTTCCTACAGACTTGTTCAGTATGCAAGTAGCCCATTTGTTTCTGGTTCTATAATTGTTCTCTTGTTTCTACAAGACTGGGGAGTCCACCACTCCTCTGTGGGTCATTTGCATTTAAGCTGTTCCATCCTGCATGTCCACATGTATATTTTTTTCTCTCTGAACCCTGCTTATACAGGTACTATACAGATAATCAGGTTTTAAATACATCAGATAGGGATTGCATACATTAGTTAGGACTGCTCTATAAGGGTATACCTTGGCGATTTGGTGGAGCAGCTTAGTATACATTTTTTTGCAAAAAAACGTATCAACTAAATACCCTGTTTTCTTTACATCTTTTGACTAGCACTTGCTTATTACTGTGATTTTTTTTACAACAGAGTATTTTTGACCTCACTGTGCTTTTTTGTGTCTTCAAGTTTTCTGGTGGTGTGAACAGGTTCCTACAGACTTGTTCAGTATGCAAGTAGCCCATTTGTTTCTGGTTCTATAATTGTTCTCTTGTTTCTACAAGACTGGGGAGTCCACCACTCCTCTGTGGGTCATTTGCATTTAAGCTGTTCCATCCTGCATGTCCACATGTATATTTTTTTCTCTCTGAACCCTGCTTATACAGGTACTATACAGATAATCAGGTTTTAAATACATCAGATAGGGATTGCATACATTAGTTAGGACTGCTCTATAAGGGTATACCTTGGCGATTTGGTGGAGCAGCTTAGTATACATTTTTTTGCCAAAAAACGTATCAACTAAATACCCTGTTTTCTTTACATCTTTTGACTAGCACTTGCTTATTACTGTGATTTTTTTACAACAGAGTATTTTTGACCTCACTGTGCTTTTTTGTGTCTTCAAGTTTTCTGGTGGTGTGAACAGGTTCCTACAGACTTGTTCAGTATGCAAGTAGCCCAATTGTTTCTGGTTCTATAATTGTTCTCTTGTTTCTACAAGACTGGGGAGTCCACCACTCCTCTGTGGGTCATGTGCATTTAAGCTATTCCATCATGCATGTCCACATGTATATTTTTTTCTCTCTGAACCCTGCTTATACAGGTACTATACAGATAATCAGGTTTTAAATACATCAGATAGGGATTGCATACATTAGTTAGGACTGCTCTATAAGGGTATACCTTGGCGATTTGGTGGAGCAGCTTAGTATACATTTTTTTGCCAAAAAACGTATCAACTAAATACCCTGTTTTCTTTACATCTTTTGACTAGCACTTGCTTATTACTGTGATTTTTTTTACAACAGAGTATTTTTGACCTCACTGTGCTTTTTTGTGTCTTCAAGTTTTCTGGTGGTGTGAACAGGTTCCTACAGACTTGTTCAGTATGCAAGTAGCCCATTTGTTTCTGGTTCTATAATTGTTCTCTTGTTTCTACAAGACTGGGGAGTCCACCACTCCTCTGTGGGTCATTTGCATTTAAGCTGTTCCATCCTGCATGTCCACATGTATATTTTTTTCTCTCTGAACCCTGCTTATACAGGTACTATACAGATAATCAGGTTTTAAATACATCAGATAGGGATTGCATACATTAGTTAGGACTGCTCTATAAGGGTATACCTTGGCGATTTGGTGGAGCAGCTTAGTATACATTTTTTTGCCAAAAAACGTATCAACTAAATACCCTGTTTTCTTTACATCTTTTGACTAGCACTTGCTTATTACTGTGATTTTTTTACAACAGAGTATTTTTGACCTCACTGTGCTTTTTTGTGTCTTCAAGTTTTCTGGTGGTGTGAACAGGTTCCTACAGACTTGTTCAGTATGCAAGTAGCCCATTTGTTTCTGGTTCTATAATTGTTCTCTTGTTTCTACAAGACTGGGGAGTCCACCACTCCTCTGTGGGTCATTTGCATTTAAGCTGTTCCATCCTGCATGTCCACATGTATATTTTTTTCTCTCTGAAACCTGCTTATACAGGTACTATACAGAAAATCAGGTTTTAAATACATCAGATAGGGATTGCATACATTAGTTAGGACTGCTCTATAAGGGTATACCTTGGCGATTTGGTGGAGCAGCTTAGTATACATTTTTTTGCCAAAAAACGTATCAACTAAATACCCTGTTTTCTTTACATCTTTTGACTAGCACTTGCTTATTACTGTGATTTTTTTACAACAGAGTATTTTTGACCTCACTGTGCTTTTTTGTGTCTTCAAGTTTTCTGGTGGTGTGAACAGGTTCCTACAGACTTGTTCAGTATGCAAGTAGCCCATTTGTTTCTGGTTCTATAATTGTTCTCTTGTTTCTACAAGACTGGGGAGTCCACCACTCCTCTGTGGGTCATTTGCATTTAAGCTGTTCCATCCTGCATGTCCACATGTATATTTTTTTCTCTCTGAACCCTGCTTATACAGGTACTATACAGATAATCAGGTTTTAAATACATCAGATAGGGATTGCATACATTAGTTAGGACTGCTCTATAAGGGTATACCTTGGCGATTTGGTGGAGCAGCTTAGTATACATTTTTTTGCAAAAAAACGTATCAACTAAATACCCTGTTTTCTTTACATCTTTTGACTAGCACTTGCTTATTACTGTGATTTTTTTACAACAGAGTATTTTTGACCTCACTGTGCTTTTTTGTGTCTTCAAGTTTTCTGGTGGTGTGAACAGGTTCCTACAGACTTGTTCAGTATGCAAGTAGCCCATTTGTTTCTGGTTCTATAATTGTTCTCTTGTTTCTACAAGACTGGGGAGTCCACCACTCCTCTGTGGGTCATTTGCATTTAAGCTGTTCCATCCTGCATGTCCACATGTATATTTTTTTCTCTCTGAACCCTGCTTATACAGGTACTATACAGATAATCAGGTTTTAAATACATCAGATAGGGATTGCATACATTAGTTAGGACTGCTCTATAAGGGTATACCTTGGCGATTTGGTGGAGCAGCTTAGTATACATTTTTTTGCAAAAAAACGTATCAACTAAATACCCTGTTTTCTTTACATCTTTTGACTAGCACTTGCTTATTACTGTGATTTTTTTACAACAGAGTATTTTTGACCTCACTGTGCTTTTTTGTGTCTTCAAGTTTTCTGGTGGTGTGAACAGGTTCCTACAGACTTGTTCAGTATGCAAGTAGCCCATTTGTTTTTGGTTCTATAATTGTTCTCTTGTTTCTACAAGACTGGGGAGTCCACCACTCCTCTGTGGGTCATTTGCATTTAAGCTGTTCCATCCTGCATGTCCACATGTATATTTTTTTCTCTCTGAACCCTGCTTATACAGGTACTATACAGATAATCAGGTTTTAAATACATCAGATAGGGATTGCATACATTAGTTAGGACTGCTCTATAAGGGTATACCTTGGCGATTTGGTGGAGCAGCTTAGTATACATTTTTTTGCCAAAAAACGTATCAACTAAATACCCTGTTTTCTTTACATCTTTTGACTAGCACTTGCTTATTACTGTGATTTTTTTTACAACAGAGTATTTTTGACCTCACTGTGCTTTTTTGTGTCTTCAAGTTTTCTGGTGGTGTGAACAGGTTCCTACAGACTTGTTCAGTATGCAAGTAGCCCATTTGTTTCTGGTTCTATAATTGTTCTCTTGTTTCTACAAGACTGGGGAGTCCACCACTCCTCTGTGGGTCATTTGCATTTAAGCTGTTCCATCCTGCATGTCCACATGTATATTTTTTTCTCTCTGAACCCTGCTTATACAGGTACTATACAGATAATCAGGTTTTAAATACATCAGATAGGGATTGCATACATTAGTTAGGACTGCTCTATAAGGGTATACCTTGGCGATTTGGTGGAGCAGCTTAGTATACATTTTTTTGCCAAAAAACGTATCAACTAAATACCCTGTTTTCTTTACATCTTTTGACTAGCACTTGCTTATTACTGTGATTTTTTTACAACAGAGTATTTTTGACCTCACTGTGCTTTTTTGTGTCTTCAAGTTTTCTGGTGGTGTGAACAGGTTCCTACAGACTTGTTCAGTATGCAAGTAGCCCATTTGTTTCTGGTTCTATAATTGTTCTCTTGTTTCTACAAGACTGGGGAGTCCACCACTCCTCTGTGGGTCATTTGCATTTAAGCTGTTCCATCCTGCATGTCCACATGTATATTTTTTTCTCTCTGAACCCTGCTTATACAGGTACTATACAGATAATCAGGTTTTAAATACATCAGATAGGGATTGCATACATTAGTTAGGACTGCTCTATAAGGGTATACCTTGGCGATTTGGTGGAGCAGCTTAGTATACATTTTTTTGCAAAAAAACGTATCAACTAAATACCCTGTTTTCTTTACATCTTTTGACTAGCACTTGCTTATTACTGTGATTTTTTTACAACAGAGTATTTTTGACCTCACTGTGCTTTTTTGTGTCTTCAAGTTTTCTGGTGGTGTGAACAGGTTCCTACAGACTTGTTCAGTATGCAAGTAGCCCATTTGTTTTTGGTTCTATAATTGTTCTCTTGTTTCTACAAGACTGGGGAGTCCACCACTCCTCTGTGGGTCATTTGCATTTAAGCTGTTCCATCCTGCATGTCCACATGTATATTTTTTTCTCTCTGAACCCTGCTTATACAGGTACTATACAGATAATCAGGTTTTAAATACATCAGATAGGGATTGCATACATTAGTTAGGACTGCTCTATAAGGGTATACCTTGGCGATTTGGTGGAGCAGCTTAGTATACATTTTTTTGCAAAAAAACGTATCAACTAAATACCCTGTTTTCTTTACATCTTTTGACTAGCACTTGCTTATTACTGTGATTTTTTTTACAACAGAGTATTTTTGACCTCACTGTGCTTTTTTGTGTCTTCAAGTTTTCTGGTGGTGTGAACAGGTTCCTACAGACTTGTTCAGTATGCAAGTAGCCCATTTGTTTCTGGTTCTATAATTGTTCTCTTGTTTCTACAAGACTGGGGAGTCCACCACTCCTCTGTGGGTCATTTGCATTTAAGCTGTTCCATCCTGCATGTCCACATGTATATTTTTTTCTCTCTGAACCCTGCTTATACAGGTACTATACAGATAATCAGGTTTTAAATACATCAGATAGGGATTGCATACATTAGTTAGGACTGCTCTATAAGGGTATACCTTGGTGATTTGGTGGAGCAGCTTAGTATACATTTTTTTGCCAAAAAACGTATCAACTAAATACCCTGTTTTCTTTACATCTTTTGACTAGCACTTGCTTATTACTGTGATTTTTTTACAACAGAGTATTTTTGACCTCACTGTGCTTTTTTGTGTCTTCAAGTTTTCTGGTGGTGTGAACAGGTTCCTACAGACTTGTTCAGTATGCAAGTAGCCCATTTGTTTCTGGTTCTATAATTGTTCTCTTGTTTCTACAAGACTGGGGAGTCCACCACTCCTCTGTGGGTCATTTGCATTTAAGCTATTCCATCATGCATGTCCACATGTATATTTTTTTCTCTCTGAACCCTGCTTATACAGGTACTATACAGATAATCAGGTTTTAAATACATCAGATAGGGATTGCATACATTAGTTAGGACTGCTCTATAAGGGTATACCTTGGCGATTTGGTGGAGCAGCTTAGTATACATTTTTTTGCAAAAAAACGTATCAACTAAATACCCTGTTTTCTTTACATCTTTTGACTAGCACTTGCTTATTACTGTGATTTTTTTACAACAGAGTATTTTTGACCTCACTGTGCTTTTTTGTGTCTTCAAGTTTTCTGGTGGTGTGAACAGGTTCCTACAGACTTGTTCAGTATGCAAGTAGCCCATTTGTTTCTGGTTCTATAATTGTTCTCTTGTTTCTACAAGACTGGGGAGTCCACCACTCCTCTGTGGGTCATTTGCATTTAAGCTGTTCCATCCTGCATGTCCACATGTATATTTTTTTCTCTCTGAACCCTGCTTATACAGGTACTATACAGATAATCAGGTTTTAAATACATCAGATAGGGATTGCATACATTAGTTAGGACTGCTCTATAAGGGTATACCTTGGCGATTTGGTGGAGCAGCTTAGTATACATTTTTTTGCAAAAAAACGTATCAACTAAATACCCTGTTTTCTTTACATCTTTTGACTAGCACTTGCTTATTACTGTGATTTTTTTTACAACAGAGTATTTTTGACCTCACTGTGCTTTTTTGTGTCTTCAAGTTTTCTGGTGGTGTGAACAGGTTCCTACAGACTTGTTCAGTATGCAAGTAGCCCATTTGTTTCTGGTTCTATAATTGTTCTCTTGTTTCTACAAGACTGGGGAGTCCACCACTCCTCTGTGGGTCATTTGCATTTAAGCTGTTCCATCCTGCATGTCCACATGTATATTTTTTTCTCTCTGAACCCTGCTTATACAGGTACTATACAGATAATCAGGTTTTAAATACATCAGATAGGGATTGCATACATTAGTTAGGACTGCTCTATAAGGGTATACCTTGGCGATTTGGTGGAGCAGCTTAGTATACATTTTTTTGCCAAAAAACGTATCAACTAAATACCCTGTTTTCTTTACATCTTTTGACTAGCACTTGCTTATTACTGTGATTTTTTTACAACAGAGTATTTTTGACCTCACTGTGCTTTTTTGTGTCTTCAAGTTTTCTGGTGGTGTGAACAGGTTCCTACAGACTTGTTCAGTATGCAAGTAGCCCATTTGTTTCTGGTTCTATAATTGTTCTCTTGTTTCTACAAGACTGGGGAGTCCACCACTCCTCTGTGGGTCATTTGCATTTAAGCTGTTCCATCCTGCATGTCCACATGTATATTTTTTTCTCTCTGAACCCTGCTTATACAGGTACTATACAGATAATCAGGTTTTAAATACATCAGATAGGGATTGCATACATTAGTTAGGACTGCTCTATAAGGGTATACCTTGGCGATTTGGTGGAGCAGCTTAGTATACATTTTTTTGCCAAAAAACGTATCAACTAAATACCCTGTTTTCTTTACATCTTTTGACTAGCACTTGCTTATTACTGTGATTTTTTTACAACAGAGTATTTTTGACCTCACTGTGCTTTTTTGTGTCTTCAAGTTTTCTGGTGGTGTGAACAGGTTCCTACAGACTTGTTCAGTATGCAAGTAGCCCATTTGTTTCTGGTTCTATAATTGTTCTCTTGTTTCTACAAGACTGGGGAGTCCACCACTCCTCTGTGGGTCATTTGCATTTAAGCTGTTCCATCCTGCATGTCCACATGTATATTTTTTTCTCTCTGAACCCTGCTTATACAGGTACTATACAGATAATCAGGTTTTAAATACATCAGATAGGGATTGCATACATTAGTTAGGACTGCTCTATAAGGGTATACCTTGGCGATTTGGTGGAGCAGCTTAGTATACATTTTTTTGCCAAAAAACGTATCAACTAAATACCCTGTTTTCTTTACATCTTTTGACTAGCACTTGCTTATTACTGTGATTTTTTTACAACAGAGTATTTTTGACCTCACTGTGCTTTTTTGTGTCTTCAAGTTTTCTGGTGGTGTGAACAGGTTCCTACAGACTTGTTCAGTATGCAAGTAGCCCATTTGTTTCTGGTTCTATAATTGTTCTCTTGTTTCTACAAGACTGGGGAGTCCACCACTCCTCTGTGGGTCATTTGCATTTAAGCTGTTCCATCCTGCATGTCCACATGTATATTTTTTTCTCTCTGAACCCTGCTTATACAGGTACTATACAGATAATCAGGTTTTAAATACATCAGATAGGGATTGCATACATTAGTTAGGACTGCTCTATAAGGGTATACCTTGGCGATTTGGTGGAGCAGCTTAGTATACATTTTTTTGCAAAAAAACGTATCAACTAAATACCCTGTTTTCTTTACATCTTTTGACTAGCACTTGCTTATTACTGTGATTTTTTTACAACAGAGTATTTTTGACCTCACTGTGCTTTTTTGTGTCTTCAAGTTTTCTGGTGGTGTGAACAGGTTCCTACAGACTTGTTCAGTATGCAAGTAGCCCATTTGTTTCTGGTTCTATAATTATTCTCTTGTTTCTACAAGACTGGGGAGTCCACCACTCCTCTGTGGGTCATTTGCATTTAAGCTGTTCCATCCTGCATGTCCACATGTATATTTTTTTCTCTCTGAACCCTGCTTATACAGGTACTATACAGATAATCAGGTTTTAAATACATCAGATAGGGATTGCATACATTAGTTAGGACTGCTCTATAAGGGTATACCTTGGCGATTTGGTGGAGCAGCTTAGTATACATTTTTTTGCCAAAAAACGTATCAACTAAATACCCTGTTTTCTTTACATCTTTTGACTAGCACTTGCTTATTACTGTGATTTTTTTACAACAGAGTATTTTTGACCTCACTGTGCTTTTTTGTGTCTTCAAGTTTTCTGGTGGTGTGAACAGGTTCCTACAGACTTGTTCAGTATGCAAGTAGCCCATTTGTTTCTGGTTCTATAATTGTTCTCTTGTTTCTACAAGACTGGGGAGTCCACCACTCCTCTGTGGGTCATTTGCATTTAAGCTGTTCCATCCTGCATGTCCACATGTATATTTTTTTCTCTCTGAACCCTGCTTATACAGGTACTATACAGATAATCAGGTTTTAAATACATCAGATAGGGATTGCATACATTAGTGAGGACTGCTCTATAAGGGTATACCTTGGCGATTTGGTGGAGCAGCTTAGTATACATTTTTTTGCCAAAAAACGTATCAACTAAATACCCTGTTTTCTTTACATCTTTTGACTAGCACTTGCTTATTACTGTGATTTTTTTACAACAGAGTATTTTTGACCTCACTGTGCTTTTTTGTGTCTTCAAGTTTTCTGGTGGTGTGAACAGGTTCCTACAGACTTGTTCAGTATGCAAGTAGCCCATTTGTTTCTGGTTCTATAATTGTTCTCTTGTTTCTACAAGACTGGGGAGTCCACCACTCCTCTGTGGGTCATTTGCATTTAAGCTGTTCCATCCTGCATGTCCACATGTATATTTTTTTCTCTCTGAACCCTGCTTATACAGGTACTATACAGATAATCAGGTTTTAAATACATCAGATAGGGATTGCATACATTAGTTAGGACTGCTCTATAAGGGTATACCTTGGCGATTTGGTGGAGCAGCTTAGTATACATTTTTTTGCCAAAAAACGTATCAACTAAATACCCTGTTTTCTTTACATCTTTTGACTAGCACTTGCTTATTACTGTGATTTTTTTACAACAGAGTATTTTTGACCTCACTGTGCTTTTTTGTGTCTTCAAGTTTTCTGGTGGTGTGAACAGGTTCCTACAGACTTGTTCAGTATGCAAGTAGCCCATTTGTTTCTGGTTCTATAATTGTTCTCTTGTTTCTACAAGACTGGGGAGTCCACCACTCCTCTGTGGGTCATTTGCATTTAAGCTGTTCCATCCTGCATGTCCACATGTATATTTTTTTCTCTCTGAACCCTGCTTATACAGGTACTATACAGATAATCAGGTTTTAAATACATCAGATAGGGATTGCATACATTAGTTAGGACTGCTCTATAAGGGTATACCTTGGCGATTTGGTGGAGCAGCTTAGTATACATTTTTTTGCCAAAAAACGTATCAACTAAATACCCTGTTTTCTTTACATCTTTTGACTAGCACTTGCTTATTACTGTGATTTTTTTACAACAGAGTATTTTTGACCTCACTGTGCTTTTTTGTGTCTTCAAGTTTTCTGGTGGTGTGAACAGGTTCCTACAGACTTGTTCAGTATGCAAGTAGCCCATTTGTTTCTGGTTCTATAATTGTTCTCTTGTTTCTACAAGACTGGGGAGTCCACCACTCCTCTGTGGGTCATTTGCATTTAAGCTATTCCATCCTGCATGTCCACATGTATATTTTTTTCTCTCTGAACCCTGCTTATACAGGTACTATACAGATAATCAGGTTTTAAATACATCAGATAGGGATTGCATACATTAGTTAGGACTGCTCTATAAGGGTATACCTTGGCGATTTGGTGGAGCAGCTTAGTATACATTTTTTTGCCAAAAAACGTATCAACTAAATACCCTGTTTTCTTTACATCTTTTGACTAGCACTTGCTTATTACTGTGATTTTTTTACAACAGAGTATTTTTGACCTCACTGTGCTTTTTTGTGTCTTCAAGTTTTCTGGTGGTGTGAACAGGTTCCTACAGACTTGTTCAGTATGCAAGTAGCCCATTTGTTTCTGGTTCTATAATTGTTCTCTTGTTTCTACAAGACTGGGGAGTCCACCACTCCTCTGTGGGTCATTTGCATTTAAGCTGTTCCATCCTGCATGTCCACATGTATATTTTTTTCTCTCTGAACCCTGCTTATACAGGTACTATACAGATAATCAGGTTTTAAATACATCAGATAGGGATTGCATACATTAGTTAGGACTGCTCTATAAGGGTATACCTTGGCGATTTGGTGGAGCAGCTTAGTATACATTTTTTTGCAAAAAAACGTATCAACTAAATACCCTGTTTTCTTTACATCTTTTGACTAGCACTTGCTTATTACTGTGATTTTTTTTACAACAGAGTATTTTTGACCTCACTGTGCTTTTTTGTGTCTTCAAGTTTTCTGGTGGTGTGAACAGGTTCCTACAGACTTGTTCAGTATGCAAGTAGCCCATTTGTTTCTGGTTCTATAATTGTTCTCTTGTTTCTACAAGACTGGGGAGTCCACCACTCCTCTGTGGGTCATTTGCATTTAAGCTGTTCCATCCTGCATGTCCACATGTATATTTTTTTCTCTCTGAACCCTGCTTATACAGGTACTATACAGATAATCAGGTTTTAAATACATCAGATAGGGATTGCATACATTAGTTAGGACTGCTCTATAAGGGTATACCTTGGCGATTTGGTGGAGCAGCTTAGTATACATTTTTTTGCCAAAAAACGTATCAACTAAATACCCTGTTTTCTTTACATCTTTTGACTAGCACTTGCTTATTACTGTGATTTTTTTACAACAGAGTATTTTTGACCTCACTGTGCTTTTTTGTGTCTTCAAGTTTTCTGGTGGTGTGAACAGGTTCCTACAGACTTGTTCAGTATGCAAGTAGCCCATTTGTTTCTGGTTCTATAATTGTTCTCTTGTTTCTACAAGACTGGGGAGTCCACCACTCCTCTGTGGGTCATTTGCATTTAAGCTATTCCATCATGCATGTCCACATGTATATTTTTTTCTCTCTGAACCCTGCTTATACAGGTACTATACAGATAATCAGGTTTTAAATACATCAGATAGGGATTGCATACATTAGTTAGGACTGCTCTATAAGGGTATACCTTGGCGATTTGGTGGAGCAGCTTAGTATACATTTTTTTGCAAAAAAACGTATCAACTAAATACCCTGTTTTCTTTACATCTTTTGACTAGCACTTGCTTATTACTGTGATTTTTTTACAACAGAGTATTTTTGACCTCACTGTGCTTTTTTGTGTCTTCAAGTTTTCTGGTGGTGTGAACAGGTTCCTACAGACTTGTTCAGTATGCAAGTAGCCCATTTGTTTCTGGTTCTATAATTGTTCTCTTGTTTCTACAAGACTGGGGAGTCCACCACTCCTCTGTGGGTCATTTGCATTTAAGCTGTTCCATCCTGCATGTCCACATGTATATTTTTTTCTCTCTGAACCCTGCTTATACAGGTACTATACAGATAATCAGGTTTTAAATACATCAGATAGGGATTGCATACATTAGTTAGGACTGCTCTATAAGGGTATACCTTGGCGATTTGGTGGAGCAGCTTAGTATACATTTTTTTGCAAAAAAACGTATCAACTAAATACCCTGTTTTCTTTACATCTTTTGACTAGCACTTGCTTATTACTGTGATTTTTTTTACAACAGAGTATTTTTGACCTCACTGTGCTTTTTTGTGTCTTCAAGTTTTCTGGTGGTGTGAACAGGTTCCTACAGACTTGTTCAGTATGCAAGTAGCCCATTTGTTTCTGGTTCTATAATTGTTCTCTTGTTTCTACAAGACTGGGGAGTCCACCACTCCTCTGTGGGTCATTTGCATTTAAGCTGTTCCATCCTGCATGTCCACATGTATATTTTTTTCTCTCTGAACCCTGCTTATACAGGTACTATACAGATAATCAGGTTTTAAATACATCAGATAGGGATTGCATACATTAGTTAGGACTGCTCTATAAGGGTATACCTTGGCGATTTGGTGGAGCAGCTTAGTATACATTTTTTTGCCAAAAAACGTATCAACTAAATACCCTGTTTTCTTTACATCTTTTGACTAGCACTTGCTTATTACTGTGATTTTTTTACAACAGAGTATTTTTGACCTCACTGTGCTTTTTTGTGTCTTCAAGTTTTCTGGTGGTGTGAACAGGTTCCTACAGACTTGTTCAGTATGCAAGTAGCCCATTTGTTTCTGGTTCTATAATTGTTCTCTTGTTTCTACAAGACTGGGGAGTCCACCACTCCTCTGTGGGTCATTTGCATTTAAGCTGTTCCATCCTGCATGTCCACATGTATATTTTTTTCTCTCTGAACCCTGCTTATACAGGTACTATACAGATAATCAGGTTTTAAATACATCAGATAGGGATTGCATACATTAGTTAGGACTGCTCTATAAGGGTATACCTTGGCGATTTGGTGGAGCAGCTTAGTATACATTTTTTTGCCAAAAAACGTATCAACTAAATACCCTGTTTTCTTTACATCTTTTGACTAGCACTTGCTTATTACTGTGATTTTTTTACAACAGAGTATTTTTGACCTCACTGTGCTTTTTTGTGTCTTCAAGTTTTCTGGTGGTGTGAACAGGTTCCTACAGACTTGTTCAGTATGCAAGTAGCCCATTTGTTTCTGGTTCTATAATTGTTCTCTTGTTTCTACAAGACTGGGGAGTCCACCACTCCTCTGTGGGTCATTTGCATTTAAGCTGTTCCATCCTGCATGTCCACATGTATATTTTTTTCTCTCTGAACCCTGCTTATACAGGTACTATACAGATAATCAGGTTTTAAATACATCAGATAGGGATTGCATACATTAGTTAGGACTGCTCTATAAGGGTATACCTTGGCGATTTGGTGGAGCAGCTTAGTATACATTTTTTTGCCAAAAAACGTATCAACTAAATACCCTGTTTTCTTTACATCTTTTGACTAGCACTTGCTTATTACTGTGATTTTTTTACAACAGAGTATTTTTGACCTCACTGTGCTTTTTTGTGTCTTCAAGTTTTCTGGTGGTGTGAACAGGTTCCTACAGACTTGTTCAGTATGCAAGTAGCCCATTTGTTTCTGGTTCTATAATTGTTCTCTTGTTTCTACAAGACTGGGGAGTCCACCACTCCTCTGTGGGTCATTTGCATTTAAGCTGTTCCATCCTGCATGTCCACATGTATATTTTTTTCTCTCTGAACCCTGCTTATACAGGTACTATACAGATAATCAGGTTTTAAATACATCAGATAGGGATTGCATACATTAGTTAGGACTGCTCTATAAGGGTATACCTTGGCGATTTGGTGGAGCAGCTTAGTATACATTTTTTTGCAAAAAAACGTATCAACTAAATACCCTGTTTTCTTTACATCTTTTGACTAGCACTTGCTTATTACTGTGATTTTTTTACAACAGAGTATTTTTGACCTCACTGTGCTTTTTTGTGTCTTCAAGTTTTCTGGTGGTGTGAACAGGTTCCTACAGACTTGTTCAGTATGCAAGTAGCCCATTTGTTTCTGGTTCTATAATTATTCTCTTGTTTCTACAAGACTGGGGAGTCCACCACTCCTCTGTGGGTCATTTGCATTTAAGCTGTTCCATCCTGCATGTCCACATGTATATTTTTTTCTCTCTGAACCCTGCTTATACAGGTACTATACAGATAATCAGGTTTTAAATACATCAGATAGGGATTGCATACATTAGTTAGGACTGCTCTATAAGGGTATACCTTGGCGATTTGGTGGAGCAGCTTAGTATACATTTTATTGCCAAAAAACGTATCAACTAAATACCCTGTTTTCTTTACATCTTTTGACTAGCACTTGCTTATTACTGTGATTTTTTTACAACAGAGTATTTTTGACCTCACTGTGCTTTTTTGTGTCTTCAAGTTTTCTGGTGGTGTGAACAGGTTCCTACAGACTTGTTCAGTATGCAAGTAGCCCATTTGTTTCTGGTTCTATAATTGTTCTCTTGTTTCTACAAGACTGGGGAGTCCACCACTCCTCTGTGGGTCATTTGCATTTAAGCTGTTCCATCCTGCATGTCCACATGTATATTTTTTTCTCTCTGAACCCTGCTTATACAGGTACTATACAGATAATCAGGTTTTAAATACATCAGATAGGGATTGCATACATTAGTGAGGACTGCTCTATAAGGGTATACCTTGGCGATTTGGTGGAGCAGCTTAGTATACATTTTTTTGCCAAAAAACGTATCAACTAAATACCCTGTTTTCTTTACATCTTTTGACTAGCACTTGCTTATTACTGTGATTTTTTTACAACAGAGTATTTTTGACCTCACTGTGCTTTTTTGTGTCTTCAAGTTTTCTGGTGGTGTGAACAGGTTCCTACAGACTTGTTCAGTATGCAAGTAGCCCATTTGTTTCTGGTTCTATAATTGTTCTCTTGTTTCTACAAGACTGGGGAGTCCACCACTCCTCTGTGGGTCATTTGCATTTAAGCTGTTCCATCCTGCATGTCCACATGTATATTTTTTTCTCTCTGAACCCTGCTTATACAGGTACTATACAGATAATCAGGTTTTAAATACATCAGATAGGGATTGCATACATTAGTTAGGACTGCTCTATAAGGGTATACCTTGGCGATTTGGTGGAGCAGCTTAGTATACATTTTTTTGCCAAAAAACGTATCAACTAAATACCCTGTTTTCTTTACATCTTTTGACTAGCACTTGCTTATTACTGTGATTTTTTTACAACAGAGTATTTTTGACCTCACTGTGCTTTTTTGTGTCTTCAAGTTTTCTGGTGGTGTGAACAGGTTCCTACAGACTTGTTCAGTATGCAAGTAGCCCATTTGTTTCTGGTTCTATAATTGTTCTCTTGTTTCTACAAGACTGGGGAGTCCACCACTCCTCTGTGGGTCATTTGCATTTAAGCTGTTCCATCCTGCATGTCCACATGTATATTTTTTTCTCTCTGAACCCTGCTTATACAGGTACTATACAGATAATCAGGTTTTAAATACATCAGATAGGGATTGCATACATTAGTTAGGACTGCTCTATAAGGGTATACCTTGGCGATTTGGTGGAGCAGCTTAGTATACATTTTTTTGCAAAAAAACGTATCAACTAAATACCCTGTTTTCTTTACATCTTTTGACTAGCACTTGCTTATTACTGTGATTTTTTTACAACAGAGTATTTTTGACCTCACTGTGCTTTTTTGTGTCTTCAAGTTTTCTGGTGGTGTGAACAGGTTCCTACAGACTTGTTCAGTATGCAAGTAGCCCATTTGTTTCTGGTTCTATAATTGTTCTCTTGTTTCTACAAGACTGGGGAGTCCACCACTCCTCTGTGGGTCATTTGCATTTAAGCTATTCCATCCTGCATGTCCACATGTATATTTTTTTCTCTCTGAACCCTGCTTATACAGGTACTATACAGATAATCAGGTTTTAAATACATCAGATAGGGATTGCATACATTAGTTAGGACTGCTCTATAAGGGTATACCTTGGCGATTTGGTGGAGCAGCTTAGTATACATTTTTTTGCCAAAAAACGTATCAACTAAATACCCTGTTTTCTTTACATCTTTTGACTAGCACTTGCTTATTACTGTGATTTTTTTACAACAGAGTATTTTTGACCTCACTGTGCTTTTTTGTGTCTTCAAGTTTTCTGGTGGTGTGAACAGGTTCCTACAGACTTGTTCAGTATGCAAGTAGCCCATTTGTTTCTGGTTCTATAATTGTTCTCTTGTTTCTACAAGACTGGGGAGTCCACCACTCCTCTGTGGGTCATTTGCATTTAAGCTGTTCCATCCTGCATGTCCACATGTATATTTTTTTCTCTCTGAACCCTGCTTATACAGGTACTATACAGATAATCAGGTTTTAAATACATCAGATAGGGATTGCATACATTAGTTAGGACTGCTCTATAAGGGTATACCTTGGCGATTTGGTGGAGCAGCTTAGTATACATTTTTTTGCAAAAAAACGTATCAACTAAATACCCTGTTTTCTTTACATCTTTTGACTAGCACTTGCTTATTACTGTGATTTTTTTACAACAGAGTATTTTTGACCTCACTGTGCTTTTTTGTGTCTTCAAGTTTTCTGGTGGTGTGAACAGGTTCCTACAGACTTGTTCAGTATGCAAGTAGCCCATTTGTTTCTGGTTCTATAATTGTTCTCTTGTTTCTACAAGACTGGGGAGTCCACCACTCCTCTGTGGGTCATTTGCATTTAAGCTGTTCCATCCTGCATGTCCACATGTATATTTTTTTCTCTCTGAACCCTGCTTATACAGGTACTATACAGATAATCAGGTTTTAAATACATCAGATAGGGATTGCATACATTAGTTAGGACTGCTCTATAAGGGTATACCTTGGCGATTTGGTGGAGCAGCTTAGTATACATTTTTTTGCCAAAAAACGTATCAACTAAATACCCTGTTTTCTTTACATCTTTTGACTAGCACTTGCTTATTACTGTGATTTTTTTACAACAGAGTATTTTTGACCTCACTGTGCTTTTTTGTGTCTTCAAGTTTTCTGGTGGTGTGAACAGGTTCCTACAGACTTGTTCAGTATGCAAGTAGCCCATTTGTTTCTGGTTCTATAATTGTTCTCTTGTTTCTACAAGACTGGGGAGTCCACCACTCCTCTGTGGGTCATTTGCATTTAAGCTGTTCCATCCTGCATGTCCACATGTATATTTTTTTCTCTCTGAACCCTGCTTATACAGGTACTATACAGATAATCAGGTTTTAAATACATCAGATAGGGATTGCATACATTAGTTAGGACTGCTCTATAAGGGTATACCTTGGCGATTTGGTGGAGCAGCTTAGTATACATTTTTTTGCAAAAAAACGTATCAACTAAATACCCTGTTTTCTTTACATCTTTTGACTAGCACTTGCTTATTACTGTGATTTTTTTTACAACAGAGTATTTTTGACCTCACTGTGCTTTTTTGTGTCTTCAAGTTTTCTGGAGGTGTGAACAGGTTCCTACAGACTTGTTCAGTATGCAAGTAGCCCATTTGTTTCTGGTTCTATAATTGTTCTCTTGTTTCTACAAGACTGGGGAGTCCACCACTCCTCTGTGGGTCATTTGCATTTAAGCTGTTCCATCCTGCATGTCCACATGTATATTTTTTTCTCTCTGAACCCTGCTTATACAGGTACTATACAGATAATCAGGTTTTAAATACATCAGATAGGGATTGCATACATTAGTTAGGACTGCTCTATAAGGGTATACCTTGGCGATTTGGTGGAGCAGCTTAGTATACATTTTTTTGCCAAAAAACGTATCAACTAAATACCCTGTTTTCTTTACATCTTTTGACTAGCACTTGCTTATTACTGTGATTTTTTTACAACAGAGTATTTTTGACCTCACTGTGCTTTTTTGTGTCTTCAAGTTTTCTGGTGGTGTGAACAGGTTCCTACAGACTTGTTCAGTATGCAAGTAGCCCATTTGTTTCTGGTTCTATAATTGTTCTCTTGTTTCTACAAGACTGGGGAGTCCACCACTCCTCTGTGGGTCATTTGCATTTAAGCTGTTCCATCCTGCATGTCCACATGTATATTTTTTTCTCTCTGAACCCTGCTTATACAGGTACTATACAGATAATCAGGTTTTAAATACATCAGATAGGGATTGCATACATTAGTTAGGACTGCTCTATAAGGGTATACCTTGGCGATTTGGTGGAGCAGCTTAGTATACATTTTTTTGCAAAAAAACGTATCAACTAAATACCCTGTTTTCTTTACATCTTTTGACTAGCACTTGCTTATTACTGTGATTTTTTTTACAACAGAGTATTTTTGACCTCACTGTGCTTTTTTGTGTCTTCAAGTTTTCTGGTGGTGTGAACAGGTTCCTACAGACTTGTTCAGTATGCAAGTAGCCCATTTGTTTCTGGTTCTATAATTGTTCTCTTGTTTCTACAAGACTGGGGAGTCCACCACTCCTCTGTGGGTCATTTGCATTTAAGCTGTTCCATCCTGCATGTCCACATGTATATTTTTTTCTCTCTGAACCCTGCTTATACAGGTACTATACAGATAATCAGGTTTTAAATACATCAGATAGGGATTGCATACATTAGTTAGGACTGCTCTATAAGGGTATACCTTGGCGATTTGGTGGAGCAGCTTAGTATACATTTTTTTGCCAAAAAACGTATCAACTAAATACCCTGTTTTCTTTACATCTTTTGACTAGCACTTGCTTATTACTGTGATTTTTTTACAACAGAGTATTTTTGACCTCACTGTGCTTTTTTGTGTCTTCAAGTTTTCTGGTGGTGTGAACAGGTTCCTACAGACTTGTTCAGTATGCAAGTAGCCCATTTGTTTCTGGTTCTATAATTGTTCTCTTGTTTCTACAAGACTGGGGAGTCCACCACTCCTCTGTGGGTCATTTGCATTTAAGCTGTTCCATCCTGCATGTCCACATGTATATTTTTTTCTCTCTGAACCCTGCTTATACAGGTACTATACAGATAATCAGGTTTTAAATACATCAGATAGGGATTGCATACATTAGTTAGGACTGCTCTATAAGGGTATACCTTGGCGATTTGGTGGAGCAGCTTAGTATACATTTTTTTGCCAAAAAACGTATCAACTAAATACCCTGTTTTCTTTACATCTTTTGACTAGCACTTGCTTATTACTGTGATTTTTTTACAACAGAGTATTTTTGACCTCACTGTGCTTTTTTGTGTCTTCAAGTTTTCTGGTGGTGTGAACAGGTTCCTACAGACTTGTTCAGTATGCAAGTAGCCCATTTGTTTCTGGTTCTATAATTGTTCTCTTGTTTCTACAAGACTGGGGAGTCCACCACTCCTCTGTGGGTCATTTGCATTTAAGCTGTTCCATCCTGCATGTCCACATGTATATTTTTTTCTCTCTGAACCCTGCTTATACAGGTACTATACAGATAATCAGGTTTTAAATACATCAGATAGGGATTGCATACATTAGTTAGGACTGCTCTATAAGGGTATACCTTGGCGATTTGGTGGAGCAGCTTAGTATACATTTTTTTGCCAAAAAACGTATCAACTAAATACCCTGTTTTCTTTACATCTTTTGACTAGCACTTGCTTATTACTGTGATTTTTTTACAACAGAGTATTTTTGACCTCACTGTGCTTTTTTGTGTCTTCAAGTTTTCTGGTGGTGTGAACAGGTTCCTACAGACTTGTTCAGTATGCAAGTAGCCCATTTGTTTCTGGTTCTATAATTGTTCTCTTGTTTCTACAAGACTGGGGAGTCCACCACTCCTCTGTGGGTCATTTGCATTTAAGCTGTTCCATCCTGCATGTCCACATGTATATTTTTTTCTCTCTGAACCCTGCTTATACAGGTACTATACAGATAATCAGGTTTTAAATACATCAGATAGGGATTGCATACATTAGTTAGGACTGCTCTATAAGGGTATACCTTGGCGATTTGGTGGAGCAGCTTAGTATACATTTTTTTGCCAAAAAACGTATCAACTAAATACCCTGTTTTCTTTACATCTTTTGACTAGCACTTGCTTATTACTGTGATTTTTTTACAACAGAGTATTTTTGACCTCACTGTGCTTTTTTGTGTCTTCAAGTTTTCTGGTGGTGTGAACAGGTTCCTACAGACTTGTTCAGTATGCAAGTAGCCCATTTGTTTCTGGTTCTATAATTGTTCTCTTGTTTCTACAAGACTGGGGAGTCCACCACTCCTCTGTGGGTCATTTGCATTTAAGCTGTTCCATCCTGCATGTCCACATGTATATTTTTTTCTCTCTGAACCCTGCTTATACAGGTACTATACAGATAATCAGGTTTTAAATACATCAGATAGGGATTGCATACATTAGTTAGGACTGCTCTATAAGGGTATACCTTGGCGATTTGGTGGAGCAGCTTAGTATACATTTTTTTGCCAAAAAACGTATCAACTAAATACCCTGTTTTCTTTACATCTTTTGACTAGCACTTGCTTATTACTGTGATTTTTTTACAACAGAGTATTTTTGACCTCACTGTGCTTTTTTGTGTCTTCAAGTTTTCTGGTGGTGTGAACAGGTTCCTACAGACTTGTTCAGTATGCAAGTAGCCCATTTGTTTCTGGTTCTATAATTGTTCTCTTGTTTCTACAAGACTGGGGAGTCCACCACTCCTCTGTGGGTCATTTGCATTTAAGCTGTTCCATCCTGCATGTCCACATGTATATTTTTTTCTCTCTGAACCCTGCTTATACAGGTACTATACAGATAATCAGGTTTTAAATACATCAGATAGGGATTGCATACATTAGTTAGGACTGCTCTATAAGGGTATACCTTGGCGATTTGGTGGAGCAGCTTAGTATACATTTTTTTTGCCAAAAAACGTATCAACTAAATACCCTGTTTTCTTTACATCTTTTGACTAGCACTTGCTTATTACTGTGATTTTTTTACAACAGAGTATTTTTGACCTCACTGTGCTTTTTTGTGTCTTCAAGCTTTCTGGTGGTGTGAACAGGTTCCTACAGACTTGTTCAGTATGCAAGTAGCCCATTTGTTTCTGGTTCTATAATTATTCTCTTGTTTCTACAAGACTGGGGAGTCCACCACTCCTCTGTGGGTCATTTGCATTTAAGCTGTTCCATCCTGCATGTCCACATGTATATTTTTTTCTCTCTGAACCCTGCTTATACAGGTACTATACAGATAATCAGGTTTTAAATACATCAGATAGGGATTGCATACATTAGTTAGGACTGCTCTATAAGGGTATACCTTGGCGATTTGGTGGAGCAGCTTAGTATACATTTTTTTGCAAAAAAACGTATCAACTAAATACCCTGTTTTCTTTACATCTTTTGACTAGCACTTGCTTATTACTGTGATTTTTTTACAACAGAGTATTTTTGACCTCACTGTGCTTTTTTGTGTCTTCAAGTTTTCTGGTGGTGTGAACAGGTTCCTACAGACTTGTTCAGTATGCAAGTAGCCCATTTGTTTCTGGTTCTATAATTGTTCTCTTGTTTCTACAAGACTGGGGAGTCCACCACTCCTCTGTGGGTCATTTGCATTTAAGCTGTTCCATCCTGCATGTCCACATGTATATTTTTTTCTCTCTGAACCCTGCTTATACAGGTACTATACAGATAATCAGGTTTTAAATACATCAGATAGGGATTGCATACATTAGTTAGGACTGCTCTATAAGGGTATACCTTGGCGATTTGGTGGAGCAGCTTAGTATACATTTTTTTGCAAAAAAACGTATCAACTAAATACCCTGTTTTCTTTACATCTTTTGACTAGCACTTGCTTATTACTGTGATTTTTTTACAACAGAGTATTTTTGACCTCACTGTGCTTTTTTGTGTCTTCAAGTTTTCTGGTGGTGTGAACAGGTTCCTACAGACTTGTTCAGTATGCAAGTAGCCCATTTGTTTCTGGTTCTATAATTGTTCTCTTGTTTCTACAAGACTGGGGAGTCCACCACTCCTCTGTGGGTCATTTGCATTTAAGCTGTTCCATCCTGCATGTCCACATGTATATTTTTTTCTCTCTGAACCCTGCTTATACAGGTACTATACAGATAATCAGGTTTTAAATACATCAGATAGGGATTGCATACATTAGTTAGGACTGCTCTATAAGGGTATACCTTGGCGATTTGGTGGAGCAGCTTAGTATACATTTTTTTGCAAAAAAACGTATCAACTAAATACCCTGTTTTCTTTACATCTTTTGACTAGCACTTGCTTATTACTGTGATTTTTTTACAACAGAGTATTTTTGACCTCACTGTGCTTTTTTGTGTCTTCAAGTTTTCTGGTGGTGTGAACAGGTTCCTACAGACTTGTTCAGTATGCAAGTAGCCCATTTGTTTCTGGTTCTATAATTGTTCTCTTGTTTCTACAAGACTGGGGAGTCCACCACTCCTCTGTGGGTCATTTGCATTTAAGCTGTTCCATCCTGCATGTCCACATGTATATTTTTTTCTCTCTGAACCCTGCTTATACAGGTACTATACAGATAATCAGGTTTTAAATACATCAGATAGGGATTGCATACATTAGTTAGGACTGCTCTATAAGGGTATACCTTGGCGATTTGGTGGAGCAGCTTAGTATACATTTTTTTGCCAAAAAACGTATCAACTAAATACCCTGTTTTCTTTACATCTTTTGACTAGCACTTGCTTATTACTGTGATTTTTTTACAACAGAGTATTTTTGACCTCACTGTGCTTTTTTGTGTCTTCAAGTTTTCTGGTGGTGTGAACAGGTTCCTACAGACTTGTTCAGTATGCAAGTAGCCCATTTGTTTCTGGTTCTATAATTGTTCTCTTGTTTCTACAAGACTGGGGAGTCCACCACTCCTCTGTGGGTCATTTGCATTTAAGCTGTTCCATCCTGCATGTCCACATGTATATTTTTTTCTCTCTGAACCCTGCTTATACAGGTACTATACAGATAATCAGGTTTTAAATACATCAGATAGGGATTGCATACATTAGTTAGGACTGCTCTATAAGGGTATACCTTGGCGATTTGGTGGAGCAGCTTAGTATACATTTTTTTGCAAAAAAACGTATCAACTAAATACCCTGTTTTCTTTACATCTTTTGACTAGCACTTGCTTATTACTGTGATTTTTTTACAACAGAGTATTTTTGACCTCACTGTGCTTTTTTGTGTCTTCAAGTTTTCTGGTGGTGTGAACAGGTTCCTACAGACTTGTTCAGTATGCAAGTAGCCCATTTGTTTCTGGTTCTATAATTGTTCTCTTGTTTCTACAAGACTGGGGAGTCCACCACTCCTCTGTGGGTCATTTGCATTTAAGCTGTTCCATCCTGCATGTCCACATGTATATTTTTTTCTCTCTGAACCCTGCTTATACAGGTACTATACAGATAATCAGGTTTTAAATACATCAGATAGGGATTGCATACATTAGTTAGGACTGCTCTATAAGGGTATACCTTGGCGATTTGGTGGAGCAGCTTAGTATACATTTTTTTGCCAAAAAACGTATCAACTAAATACCCTGTTTTCTTTACATCTTTTGACTAGCACTTGCTTATTACTGTGATTTTTTTACAACAGAGTATTTTTGACCTCACTGTGCTTTTTTGTGTCTTCAAGTTTTCTGGTGGTGTGAACAGGTTCCTACAGACTTGTTCAGTATGCAAGTAGCCCATTTGTTTCTGGTTCTATAATTGTTCTCTTGTTTCTACAAGACTGGGGAGTCCACCACTCCTCTGTGGGTCATTTGCATTTAAGCTGTTCCATCCTGCATGTCCACATGTATATTTTTTTCTCTCTGAACCCTGCTTATACAGGTACTATACAGATAATCAGGTTTTAAATACATCAGATAGGGATTGCATACATTAGTTAGGACTGCTCTATAAGGGTATACCTTGGCGATTTGGTGGAGCAGCTTAGTATACATTTTTTTGCAAAAAAACGTATCAACTAAATACCCTGTTTTCTTTACATCTTTTGACTAGCACTTGCTTATTACTGTGATTTTTTTACAACAGAGTATTTTTGACCTCACTGTGCTTTTTTGTGTCTTCAAGTTTTCTGGTGGTGTGAACAGGTTCCTACAGACTTGTTCAGTATGCAAGTAGCCCATTTGTTTCTGGTTCTATAATTGTTCTCTTGTTTCTACAAGACTGGGGAGTCCACCACTCCTCTGTGGGTCATTTGCATTTAAGCTGTTCCATCCTGCATGTCCACATGTATATTTTTTTCTCTCTGAACCCTGCTTATACAGGTACTATACAGATAATCAGGTTTTAAATACATCAGATAGGGATTGCATACATTAGTTAGGACTGCTCTATAAGGGTATACCTTGGCGATTTGGTGGAGCAGCTTAGTATACATTTTTTTGCAAAAAAACGTATCAACTAAATACCCTGTTTTCTTTACATCTTTTGACTAGCACTTGCTTATTACTGTGATTTTTTTACAACAGAGTATTTTTGACCTCACTGTGCTTTTTTGTGTCTTCAAGTTTTCTGGTGGTGTGAACAGGTTCCTACAGACTTGTTCAGTATGCAAGTAGCCCATTTGTTTCTGGTTCTATAATTGTTCTCTTGTTTCTACAAGACTGGGGAGTCCACCACTCCTCTGTGGGTCATTTGCATTTAAGCTGTTCCATCCTGTATGTCCACATGTATATTTTTTTCTCTCTGAACCCTGCTTATACAGGTACTATACAGATAATCAGGTTTTAAATACATCAGATAGGGATTGCATACATTAGTTAGGACTGCTCTATAAGGGTATACCTTGGCGATTTGGTGGAGCAGCTTAGTATACATTTTTTTGCAAAAAAACGTATCAACTAAATACCCTGTTTTCTTTACATCTTTTGACTAGCACTTGCTTATTACTGTGATTTTTTTACAACAGAGTATTTTTGACCTCACTGTGCTTTTTTGTGTCTTCAAGTTTTCTGGTGGTGTGAACAGGTTCCTACAGACTTGTTCAGTATGCAAGTAGCCCATTTGTTTCTGGTTCTATAATTGTTCTCTTGTTTCTACAAGACTGGGGAGTCCACCACTCCTCTGTGGGTCATTTGCATTTAAGCTGTTCCATCCTGCATGTCCACATGTATATTTTTTTCTCTCTGAACCCTGCTTATACAGGTACTATACAGATAATCAGGTTTTAAATACATCAGATAGGGATTGCATACATTAGTTAGGACTGCTCTATAAGGGTATACCTTGGCGATTTGGTGGAGCAGCTTAGTATACATTTTTTTGCAAAAAAACGTATCAACTAAATACCCTGTTTTCTTTACATCTTTTGACTAGCACTTGCTTATTACTGTGATTTTTTTACAACAGAGTATTTTTGACCTCACTGTGCTTTTTTGTGTCTTCAAGTTTTCTGGTGGTGTGAACAGGTTCCTACAGACTTGTTCAGTATGCAAGTAGCCCATTTGTTTCTGGTTCTATAATTGTTCTCTTGTTTCTACAAGACTGGGGAGTCCACCACTCCTCTGTGGGTCATTTGTATTTAAGCTGTTCCATCCTGCATGTCCACATGTATATTTTTTTCTCTCTGAACCCTGCTTTTACAGGTACTATACAGATAATCAGGTTTTAAATACATCAGATAGGGATTGCATACATTAGTTAGGACTGCTCTATAAGGGTATACCTTGGCGATTTGGTGGAGCAGCTTAGTATACATTTTTTTGCAAAAAAACGTATCAACTAAATACCCTGTTTTCTTTACATCTTTTGACTAGCACTTGCTTATTACTGTGATTTTTTTACAACAGAGTATTTTTGACCTCACTGTGCTTTTTTGTGTCTTCAAGTTTTCTGGTGGTGTGAACAGGTTCCTACAGACTTGTTCAGTATGCAAGTAGCCCATTTGTTTCTGGTTCTATAATTGTTCTCTTGTTTCTACAAGACTGGGGAGTCCACCACTCCTCTGTGGGTCATTTGCATTTAAGCTGTTCCATCCTGCATGTCCACATGTATATTTTTTTCTCTCTGAACCCTGCTTATACAGGTACTATACAGATAATCAGGTTTTAAATACATCAGATAGGGATTGCATACATTAGTTAGGACTGCTCTATAAGGGTATACCTTGGCGATTTGGTGGAGCAGCTTAGTATACATTTTTTTGCAAAAAAACGTATCAACTAAATACCCTGTTTTCTTTACATCTTTTGACTAGCACTTGCTTATTACTGTGATTTTTTTACAACAGAGTATTTTTGACCTCACTGTGCTTTTTTGTGTCTTCAAGTTTTCTGGTGGTGTGAACAGGTTCCTACAGACTTGTTCAGTATGCAAGTAGCCCATTTGTTTCTGGTTCTATAATTGTTCTCTTGTTTCTACAAGACTGGGGAGTCCACCACTCCTCTGTGGGTCATTTGCATTTAAGCTGTTCCATCCTGTATGTCCACATGTATATTTTTTTCTCTCTGAACCCTGCTTATACAGGTACTATACAGATAATCAGGTTTTAAATACATCAGATAGGGATTGCATACATTAGTTAGGACTGCTCTATAAGGGTATACCTTGGCGATTTGGTGGAGCAGCTTAGTATACATTTTTTTGCAAAAAAACGTATCAACTAAATACCCTGTTTTCTTTACATCTTTTGACTAGCACTTGCTTATTACTGTGATTTTTTTACAACAGAGTATTTTTGACCTCACTGTGCTTTTTTGTGTCTTCAAGTTTTCTGGTGGTGTGAACAGGTTCCTACAGACTTGTTCAGTATGCAAGTAGCCCATTTGTTTCTGGTTCTATAATTGTTCTCTTGTTTCTACAAGACTGGGGAGTCCACCACTCCTCTGTGGGTCATTTGCATTTAAGCTGTTCCATCCTGCATGTCCACATGTATATTTTTTTCTCTCTGAACCCTGCTTATACAGGTACTATACAGATAATCAGGTTTTAAATACATCAGATAGGGATTGCATACATTAGTTAGGACTGCTCTATAAGGGTATACCTTGGCGATTTGGTGGAGCAGCTTAGTATACATTTTTTTGCAAAAAAACGTATCAACTAAATACCCTGTTTTCTTTACATCTTTTGACTAGCACTTGCTTATTACTGTGATTTTTTTACAACAGAGTATTTTTGACCTCACTGTGCTTTTTTGTGTCTTCAAGTTTTCTGGTGGTGTGAACAGGTTCCTACAGACTTGTTCAGTATGCAAGTAGCCCATTTGTTTCTGGTTCTATAATTGTTCTCTTGTTTCTACAAGACTGGGGAGTCCACCACTCCTCTGTGGGTCATTTGCATTTAAGCTGTTCCATCCTGCATGTCCACATGTATATTTTTTTCTCTCTGAACCCTGCTTATACAGGTACTATACAGATAATCAGGTTTTAAATACATCAGATAGGGATTGCATACATTAGTTAGGACTGCTCTATAAGGGTATACCTTGGCGATTTGGTGGAGCAGCTTAGTATACATTTTTTTGCAAAAAAACGTATCAACTAAATACCCTGTTTTCTTTACATCTTTTGACTAGCACTTGCTTATTACTGTGATTTTTTTACAACAGAGTATTTTTGACCTCACTGTGCTTTTTTGTGTCTTCAAGTATCGGCCGATACCCGATACTTGCGGTATCGGAATGCTCAACACTAATTATTATTATTATTGTCATTATTAGTATTATTACTACTTGCATTTTTACTTTAGTGTTTTGGGGGGCTTTTTTTGCAGCACATGTTGTTCTTTAACATTTGCTAATGATGATGTTTGATTCGCAGTGTCATGTGCCTTTTGCTCATTTTAGGCTCGCAATATATATTCGAACATATTCTTTGATGACTTAAGTCTTAGAGTGTTTCCTAAAAGAGCAACACAGGAACATCTGCTATTCTATGTTCAAAGTCTGATCGTGTTTGCAACTGCATCGAAAGGACACCAGAGTGATGTGACATACCCTAATGAGTCTTTAGCTTTTCTCTTCTTCTCCACTTCGCTTTGATAGTAAGTGGGCATTCCTTCCTGCTCTAGATGTTTTTAGACATGTCCTCAGGGTGATGTGACATAAGCTACAAAACTCCAAAGCTTTGTATCAGAACACACGCAGCTTATGTGCCACTCACAAAGAAGACTACGTTGATTATAATGGACAGGAAGGTGTCACAATAAAGAATTGAATTTCTCTCACATAGTTAAAAATAAATCTTGCACACTAAGAATGCGTATAGTCTCTTCTCAATGGTATACCCTTTGTCACATACGTAAATTTATCAACAGAAAGCAAAGTTTGCACATTAGACAACAGTGGCCACATGGAGGATATACAAGTGTTTCTCACTAAATTAGAATATCATCAAAATGTATTTCCGTTCTTCAATACAAAAAGTGAAACATATTATATAGAGTCATTGCAGAGTGATCTATTTCAAGTGTTTATTACTGGTAATGATGATGATTATGGCTTACAGCCAATGAAAACCAGAAAGTAATTATTTCAATAAATTGGAATACTTTATAACATCAGCTTGAAAAATAATTTTAAAATCCGAAATGTTGGCCTTCTGAAATGTATGTTCAGTAAATGCACTCAATACTTGGTTGGGGCTCCTTTTGCATCAATTACGTGTGGTGTGGCATGGAGGCGATCAGCCTGTGGCACTGCTGAGGTGTTATGGAAGCCCAGGTTGCTTTGATAGCAACCTTCAGCTCATCTAGCAGTAACCACCGATCAACCAACCGCTGCACGATCAGCTCTATCCTCACCTACTGTATTCTCACCCAGCCCTTGTAGATTGTGAGCCCTCGTGTGCAGGGTCCTCACTCCTCCTGTACCAGTTATGACTTGTATTGTTCAAGATTATTGTACTTGTTTTTATTATGTATACCCCTCCTCACTTGTAAAGCGCCATGGAATAAATGGCGCTATAACAATAAATAATAATAATAATAATAATATCTTCATTGTTGGGTCTGGTGTCTCTCATCTTCCTCTTGACAATACCCCACAGTATCTCTATGGGGTTAAGGTCAGACGAGTTTGCTGGCCAATCAAGGACAGTGATAATGTATTTTTAAACCAGGTATTGGTACTTTTGGCAGTGTGAACAGGTGGCAAGTCCTGCTGGAGAATGAAATTTCAATCTCCAAAAAGCTTGTTGGCATAGGGAAGCATGAAGTGCTCTAAAATTTCCTGGCTGCACTGACTTTGGTCTTGATAAATACAGTGGACACCAGCAGATGACATGGCTTCCCAAACCATCACTGATTGTGGAAACCTCACACTAGACCTCAAGCAGCTTGGAATGTGTGCCTCTCCAGTCTTCCTTCTGATTCTGGGACCTTGATTTCCAAATGAAATGCAAAATTTACTTTCATCTGAAAACAACACATTGCACCACTGAGCAATAGCCCAGTTCTTTTTCTCCTTGGCCCAGGTAGACACTTCTGGCGTTGTGTATTGGTCATGAGTGGCTTGACACAAGGAATGTGACACTTGTAGGCCATGTCCTAGATACGTCTGTGTGTGGAGGCTCTTAACAATCCTTTCAAGGCTGCGGTTATCTAGGTTGCATGTGCACCTTTTTCTACCACATTTTTTCCTTCCACTCAACTTTACATTAATACACTTGGATACAGCACTCTGAACAGCCAGATTCTTTAGCAATGACCTTTTGTGGCTTACCCTCTTTGTGGAGTGTGTCAATGACTGCCTCCTGGACATCTGTCAAGTCAGCATGGTTGTGGAGCCTTGTGAAACAGACTAAAGGTACCTTCACACGAAACGACTTTGTAACGATATCGCTAGCGATCCGTGACGTTGCAGCGTCCTCGCTAGCGATATCGTTTAGTTTGACACGCAGCAGCGATCAGGATCCTGCTGTGATGTTGCTGGTCGCTGAATAAAGTCCAGAACTTTATTTGGTCGTCCGATCGCCGTGTATCGTTGTGTTTGAAAGCAAAAGCAACGATACCAGCGATGTTTTACACTGGTAACCAGGGTAAACATCGGGTTACCAAGCGCAGGGCCGCGCTAAAGTGAAAGTGAAAGCACAGCTGTTAGGGCCGGAGCTCATTCAGTGTCAGGAAGCAGACGCCGGGGGACGCATGTAAGTATGTACTGTTTGTTTTTTTTACTTTTACGCTGGTAACCAGGGTAAACATCGGGTTACTAAGCGCGGCCCTGCGCTTAGCAACCCGATGTTTACCCTGGTTACCCGGGGACCTCGGCATCGTTGGTCGCTGGAGAGCGGTCTGTGTGACAGCTCCCCAGCGATCAAACAGCGGCACTGCAGCGATCGGCATCGTTGTCGCTATCGCTGCAGCGTCGCTTCGTGTGAAGGTACCTTAAGAGACCTTTTTAATCACTTAGGAAGCCTTTGAATGGGTTTTTTGTTAATTCTAATTTACTGAGATAATGACTTTTGGGTTTTCATTAGCTGTAAGCCATAATCCTCAACATTAACAGAAATAAACACTTGAAATAGATCGCTCTGTTTGTCATGACTTTATATAATATATGAGTTTCACTTTTTGTATTGAAGAATTGAAATAAATTAACTTTTTGATGATATTCTAATTTAGTGAGAAGCACTTGTATGTACAGAGCTATAACTAATTACGTTTCTTGCTCCAGTGAATGTAAAATAAAATTTTAAGCAACTATACACTAAGGCCCTGATTTATCAAAGCGATTATAAAGCATAAAACGCTTTGAAAAGTCATAACATTTTTGTGCAACCAGTAGTTGTGCACAAATGAACAAACTGAGGTGGCAACTGGACTGGAGTAAGCTTTGTGGTGAAACGCCTGCCTCTTTTAAGAGGTGCCTGATTCATTAAAGGGATTGTCCATGACTTTTCATTTGAATAGGGTGCATAATGGAGCAGATAAGGGAGCCGACACCAAGAACAGCTGATCAGCAAGGGTGCCACGTGATGCACCCCCACCGATCAAGGATTGATGACCTATGCTAAAGATAGGTCATCAATGTTAAAGTCCTAGACTACCCCTTTAAAAGGCATTGCCATTTAATGAATAAGGAGCATCTGTCTACAAGCATACATTTGTGCATGCAGCCCCAGCATGTATGAAGCATGCAGAATTATGCGACTCTTTCGTTGCAGACTTCAACTTTTGTGTTCTCAACCTGCAGTCATACTGGCATGCAGTAATTTTTCCTTGGGCTAACAAAAAGCATTGGATAATTTTGAAGAGTATGACTGCAAGATCAGACCACATGAAGTTTGTTTGTAGTCTGTAACTATGGAAACACATAGGTCTGCAAAGGATTAATACATTCTCTTTCTTTTAGCTTGGATAGAATATTAAGACTGCAGCTGACCAGTAGCTGCTGGTTGGCTGCAGCATTTACAGAATTTCCCCTGTTGGAGGAGGAAGTGAGGAGAATGACAAGGGACACAGGCATGGTGCATAAGAGCATCAAGGATAATTTTTTTTTTTCATTTTTACACCACCCTGGGCCCTTCTTCGAATATACCACCCTACTCCCACTTTTCAGTAGGGAGGTTTTTGGAGCTCCAAAACCTGACAGAAACCAGTAAATACCATTGAGCAATACCTCCAGTTACTACCACAGGCTCGGGTGCAACTTTGTTGCCAGAAAACCTTTAAAATAACAGCAATTTCCAGGAACCCCACCCTGAAGTGTCCCAAAGTCCACCAGACAATTAGCTAAAATCCAAACATAAAGGGGAGGGTACCATCCACCCAATATACAGCCCCCACACAATTTTGCCACTAACTCCAAGAACCCCCTAATCACCGCCACAGCAAGCATTACTTGACGAGTCACCCCACCAAAAGAAATGCCTGTTCCACTCCTTTTTGAATGCTCAAAACCCACAGATGAATCCCGACTGAATTCAGGTGCACCCCATTATGTTGCAAAAATTCTCCTTCCCGGACTCCAGATCTGTGTGCCTTACTACTACCCCTCTATTCCTTGCAATAAAACTTCCCACTTCCCTATTTACTTTTATCCTGGTTTTATTAATCCTTTCCACAGACTGGGCAGCAGGCCAAGTTTTTCTGGGCTCTATACAGTGGGGCAAAAAAGTATTTAGTCATTCAGCAATAGTGCAACTTCCACCACTTACAAAGATGAGAGGCGTCTGTAATTTACATCATAGGTAGACCTCAACTATGGGAGACAAACTGAGAAAAAAAAATCCAGAAAATCACATTGTCTGTTTTTTTATCATTTTATTTGCATATTATGGTGGAAAATAAGTATTTGGTCAGAAACAAAATTTCATCTCAATACTTTGTAATATATCCTTTGTTGGCAATGACAGAGGTCAAACGTTTTCTCTAAGTCTTCACAAGGTTGCCACACACTGTTGTTGGTATGTTGGCCCATTCCTCCATGCAGATCTCCTCTAGAGCAGTGATGTTTTTGGCTTTTCGCTTGGCAACACGGACTTTCAACTCCCTCCAAAGGTTTTCTATAGGGTTGAGATCTGGAGACTGGCTAGGCCACTCCAGGACCTTGAAATGCTTCTTACGAAGCCACTCCTTCGTTGCCCTGGCGGTGTGCTTTGGATCATTGTCATGTTGAAAGACCCAGCCACGTTTCATCTTCAATGCCCTTGCTGATGGAAGGAGGTTTGCACTCAAAATCTCACGATACATGGCCCCATTCATTCTTTCATGTACCTGGATCAGTCGTCCTGGCCCCTTTGCAGAGAAACAGCCCCAAAGCATGCTTTACAGTAGGTATGGTGTTTGATGGATGCAACTCAGTATTCTTTTTCCTCCAAACACGACAAATTGTGTTTCTACCAAACAGTTCCAGTTTGGTTTCATCAGACCATAGGACATTCTCCCAACACTCCTCTGGATCATCCAAATGCTCTCTAGCAAACTTCAGACGGGCCTGGACATGTACTGGCTTAAGCAGTGGGACACGTCTGGCACTGCATGATCTGAGTCCATGGTGGCGTAGTGTGTTACTTATGGTAGGCCTTGTTACATTGGTCCCAGCTCTCTGCAGTTCATTCACTAGGTCCCCCCGCGTGGTTCTGGGATTTTTGCTCACCGTTCTTGTGATCATTCTGACCCCACGGTGTGGGATTTTGCGTGGAGCCCCAGATCGAGGGAGATTATCAGTGGTCTTGAATGTCTTCCATTTTCTAATTATTGCTCCCACTGTTGATTTCTTCACTCCAAGCTGGTTGGCTATTGCAGATTCAGTCTTCCCAGCCTGGTGCAGGGCTACAATTTTGTTTCTGGTGTCCTTTGACAGCTCTTTGGTCTTCACAATAGTGGAGTTTGGAGTCAGACTGTTTGAGGGTGTGCACAGGTGTCTTTTTATACTGATAACAAGTTTAAACAGGTGCCATTACTACAGGTAATGAGTGGAGGAAAGAGGAGACTCTTAAAGAAGAAGTTACAGGTCTGTGAGAGCCAGAAATCTTGATTGTTTGTTTCTGACCAAATACTTATTTTCCACCATAATATGCAAATAAAATGATAAAAAAACAGACAATGTGATTTTCTGGATTTTTTTTTCCTCAGTTTGTCACCCATAGTTGAGGTCTACCTATGATGTAAATTACAGACGCCTCTCATCTTTTTAAGTGGTGGAACCTGCACTATTGCTGAATGACTAAATACTTTTTTGCCCCACTGTATCTGACCATACTAACTTCATGTTTGGATAATTTGTCCATAAATGCAGAATGTCATGACGCATGTCCCGATTCAGATTTCTACACCGGCGAATCCCCAGATCATTACCCCCAACGTGCAACACCAGCATATCTGGGGAATGATATAACCAAGCAAAACGGTAAAAATTAGGCATCATCTGTCGCCAATTCATGCCTCTATTCCCAATCCACTTCACTACAACCTCGTGCCTCGGAAAACCCAGCTGACGCTTGTTTTTTTTGCACGTCAGCCCTCAATGCACCCTAATACACAAGCGAAAGCCCTAAAATCCACACTACTGCTATGGTAAAGAAAAAGAGAAAGAGGGGGGAGGGAAGAAGGAGGGAGATGAATACAAAAACAACCAAATCTGTATGCTTAATCAGCATTCTAATCTTTAACAATAACCAATGCTTCCCATTCAACTCTGTCCCGTCCCACCCCTCCCTTGCATAAAATGATTCCTTACATAAATTATATATCACCTAGACTCCCATCTACGTATCTCCTGAACCACCTCAGCTGGGAGTCCCCATTTTTACGCTTCAGTTGCTGCCCTGATACGGAAAGAATGAGCTGACAACCTGTCAACCCCAAATGTTCCAGGCATTTCCCGATACAGACAGAAAAGACTCATCTTTGGGCATAAACAATGTGCCTGAACGATCAATTCCTAAACCTAAATAACTTTTAAAACACTCCGCCGAACACATTTTTCTCCCCCTAAATGCCCACAAAACAACCCTATTTCCTTTACTGACTTGATCTGTTTTGGACTGCCGCACCCACAACTCAACAGAATCAGCTAAATCAACTGCATCCTGACCTAATAACCCACCCCCTCTAACCGAGAATGGGGAAACCAACTCCCCCTATTGTTATGGCCCAAAAAAATGCCCTCGAAAAAGCCAGATGAAACAACGTCTCCTCAAAATGAATGCTGCCTACTCATGCCAAAATTCCCCCCAGTTTGTACAGAAGTTTAAATGAAACTGGCCTTCCAATGGCAATTCTAGTGAGCCTATTCTAAAACTCTTCAGTGCCTGACCCATGATAAAAAAAACTTTGCGATATTCACCGTACCCCTACTTGAAACCAAATGCTATTCCTACTATAAAAGGTTTTTCTGTTGAAATGGACCACCTTTCTCCCACCATCCAACTTAACTGTCTGCCAGAGATGCTCAAATCAATGAGCTTGATGCCCGCATACCAGTTCCAAGAACTCCACTGTCTACCTGCAACCAGCGGACTCCGTGTCTGGCACCAGCGTTCGAAAACCATCCCACTGCAAACGAGAGAGAGAATCTGCAATTGAATTCTCGACCCCTGGATCATGAACCCCCACCACCTAAACATTGAGGCTAAGGAACCTCAAGACAAAATACCTCAGCAAGCGATCCACCAGGGAAGAAGACTCAGATAAATTGTTAATTGTCATTACCACTGACATATTGTCATAATAAAAGCGCATCTTCCTATTGCTGAATTGCTCACCCCAAATTGACAGGCCTCAACAATTGGAAAAAACTCTAATAACATCAGACTCTTTGTAAATCTTGCCTCTATCCAGGCCCTGGGCCATTCTCCTACTCACCATTGATTCTTGCAATAGTTCTCGAAACCTGTACTACCCGCCATGTCTGTAAACAATTCACAGTGAAAATCCTCTTCTAACTCGGTGATCATTAGTGACCGGCCATTACACTTGTTCAGAAAACCCTCCCAAACTGACAAATCCTCCTTTAGTTCCTTTGTTAACGAATATGATGCCTCTGACGTTGTTGCTGCCAAGCAAAGTGAAAAAAACGTCCCATGGGCATAATCCGGCGTGCAAAATTAAGCTTTCCTAGCAACGACTGAACTCTAGCAGCCTGACCTCCCAGGATCTCCCGCATCTGAGCCCTGACAGCTGCTCCCTCCACGCCACCTGCAGCTTCGTCAGGAGGCGAAGGGCGCGTAGAGGCGTCAGGTCTGGGCTTTAATTTTGTGGTATGCCAAGTAAGTTACAACGCTAGCACTTGTTTTATAATCATGGACACCCTCCTCAAATATTAGCACTAGTACGCACTGTTGCACTTCATTCTAGGGAGTAATCACTGTTCATGTGGCACTTTATCCTGGGGAGTAATCACTGCCCATGTTCCCTCTCCATCTGGAGTTTTGACTCTTTATGGGACTAATGGGAATATGGCAATGGTGATATTCAGTGTGTTTACATTATTTACAACATGTAATTACTGTATCTTGTACTAAATTAATTTTTCAGGTGAATAATGCTATAATTTGGTCCACAAAAATTCCTATGCAACCTGCTTTGGTAGTGCTACTCTGTATTGTTGCAATTTTGTGTAATTTTAATAATAATAAATTGATAACATTTTGGTTAATATGCTCTCGACCCTTTTCTGGTGGTTTTTCTATCCAATCAGGGTATTTTGTGTGGTATTGATATTTAGTTTCCTTCATTATAATATTTTTTTATATCCTTTTTTGGGAAAAGTTGCACTATCCTATAGTTGTAGCTATGGCCTAGAAAGACTAAAAAGTTAACAATATAATAATATAATAATACTAATAATAATAATAATAATAATACAGCCAAAAACAAACATAACATTATGTAATTTAACAAAATACTAATTGGACTACCTTTTAACATTTTTCAAAATTTCCCTAAGAACACCATGGCTTTCAAAACCATCAATTTTGTACCCAGTGTTGATGAGGGTGCAAGGCAAAGTCAGACACCCCTTATTCATAAATAGGTGCATGCCTCGTCATGAATCTGGAGTGTCTAATGAGTGGCATGCGCATTCATGCACCATGCTAGAAAATCTTAATATAGTCAGGGACTGGAATAAAATTTTTGGATTAAGGAATGTCGCAGCTTGTCATAAATTAAAAAAGCTGTGATGTCATACCCCCAACATGTCCCCATCTTACCTCAGCTCTTCCCATCCACCCAAGTCACTAAATTTTTGCTCAACTCAAATTTTGCTCAAAGCATTTTACTTTAGAATTCTGGCAAAGTTGCTTTGATAAATTGGGACTGTGTTATTTTAACTATGCAGCCATACTGAATTTAAATATCTTGGTCTGAATAATATTTTTTAGGCCATGGTATTTAAATGATTTTGCGGGAGTTTGGAAAGTATTTTCTACTGTTTCAATGGTTAGCAAAAGTGGTTCAAGGAAGCATAACCAGTAAATCATCAATAGTGTCATTCTGTCTACAGTGACACATTATAGCTACTATAGCACATATTGCTGAAAATGTTAAAGGCGTTGTCCGGTTTTACACATCTTTACTCTTTTGTTTTTATAAAGTAGGAATTTATACAAAATTCTAATATTTATCCTATATAGGTGCGGTTGACCCCTATTTTAAAGGTGTTGCCCACCCTTTAAAAAGCTTTTAATTGGTAGGGATGGTGTCAAAGTAATAAAAACAGGGATAAGCCCCTGCTCTAACCCTCTTGAAACCAGTTCAGAGTGCTATAGTGCAGCCCAAATTGATGACATTTAGTGCTTTGTTCTCCTGAATCCTCAGGACTGTGATTGGCTGCATCGGTCAGTTCACTAGAATAGGATCAATGGATGGCCATTTTATTATTTTGGTGCCAATAACAAAGCAGAGCTGCACTCACCATGTAAAATGTTTCTTTATTAAAGTCTTTCTAAAAGCACAAGGGCAGGGAGAGGGAGCAAGTGCAAGGGATCAGAAGAAGGCCATTTTGCATATGAAGACGCTTCTTATTTAGGTACTATCAATGTCAATTGGAAATTTTGGAGGTCTGACAATACCTTTAGGTACAATGATATTATCTATGGATCAACCAGATCTGTATAATACCTTTTAGTCTTTAGCGTAACTACAAGGGGGGGCAGAGAGTGCGATTGCTCCAGGCTTCATGCTCAGATGGGCCCCCGCCAGCTTCTGTCACTGTTAACTTTATTGGCATTCACAGCATGTCAATATATTTAAGATGTGCGGTAGTGCAGGGAGACATGTTCTCCCTGCACTACCGCTCTCTGTTCTGTAGACCACAGGTCGCTTTACGCCTGCTGTTTACAGAACAGCAGACATTATTGCAATGGGATTCTGGTGTCCCGTGTGTGCGATGACAGTATGTTGGTCTGCCCACACTCTGTCTGGTGGACTTGGCAGGATCTGGATTTGGTGAGTATAGGATGTTTTTTATTTTTTTAATTAAAACATGTAGTGGGACTGTGGGTGCCTCATAAAATATGACTGAGGAGACAGGAGGGTCAGATGTATGTTGGGGGTACCTTGCATGATGACAAGCATGGTTCTTGTTTCACTAAAATACTTTAGTTGACCCTAATTCATGAGCTTAATCTTCAATGGCCTACCCGAGGGATGGATTGCATCAGAATATACTATGACAAGAAGGCAAGCCAATGGAGGTAGTCTGATGCCTTGGCAAATTTGCTGAGAAACCTTGGGTACTGGCAGTCATGTAAATGTTATTTTAACATGTACAACCTACCTAAACATTTTTGAAGATCAATTACACCCTTTATGGCAATGGAACTTTGTAATTTCAATTAGATCTATCAGTAGGATAATGTGAAATTCACTGCAAAAATTGTTAAAGCGTGGATTGAGGAACATAACAAAGAGTTAAAGACGTTGACAGGACTCAAGTTTATCCAAGATCTCAGTCTGGTTGAGTATCTGTGGGGTGTATGTGCCAATATGGGTGGAGAGATGACCATGCATGCTCCAAAATGTTCTGATTGCTCTGAGAAATCAATGTTAAGAGTCATATATGTACACATCCACCTCTCAACTGACCGCAGTATGCCACAGACCTTGTTCACAAGTTAGATGCAGATCCAACAGTAATCCGTTTCCTGTGGATATACCATAAATGTCCTAGATGAACAATTCCTTTATGTTCTAGGTGAATAGACATAAGGGCAGTCATTGGGCCTGCTGTGTCTTTTCTCTGAGTGAAACTACAGCTCGTTGCTTTGTAGCTGTGATCTTTGCACTGGGGAGGGGCAACAACCCGAAATATGATTCTGCAAATAAGATATATGGTTTGGCTTGTTATCCTAAGTCTTATGGCAAGGCTAGTAAAGGGTTGATATTGCCACATCCAATATGTGCTGCCAGAGATAGCCTTCTGAAAAATGCTATTTGCAAATTTAAGTTTCTAGAGGAGCATTGCATGGCCTATAAGTCTCTTTATTCCACCTTGGCACTCTCTACAAGGAAATAGTTTCCTCTTCAGCACCTAACTGTGATTAAGATACACCCAGAATGTTTGCACTCCTTAATGTATGTAAATAGTAGTTGCCCTTTAACACCTTATCTTATTAAAAGGAGGAAATTAAGGTTTGTAAAACAGCTGCCTGTTTAATTATTCCATCACTGGCTCATTATTTGATTAATGAAGATGGCAGAGGAAAATGAGTTCCTTAGTTTCATCCTGCATATACAGAACACCTTGGTAGAAGCACAGATGTACACATACAGTAGGATACACACGCCAGATACCTGAGAAACTCCCTGTCGTGTTTGCTACAGTATAATCCAGTATCCTATCAGTACTGCAGACAATTTATGCTGGCAATATAGCAGGATAGCAGGTGTGAGGAGAGAGAGGGAGTGGGGCTCCGTAAGTGGGAGCAGACAAGTTGGTAATTGTTCACATTAAGAGTTTTCTACAGGGCTATAAATCCGTAGGATCTAGAAAGACAATCTTGGAGAAGAATTGATTTTCCATTTGTCATCCTTAGAACAGGAGAATGCTGAGTGCCTATATAGCAGTGCACTGGAAAAGTGACTCCAAATTCCAAATCGCTGTTTAAATCAAAGCAACTCTGGGAAGGTTGTGGCAACTAAATCCAGGTCTATCACCAGTGTATCCCTGGTGATTAATATTTAATATAGGGCACATTTACTAATGGTCCTGTTTTTACAGAAGAAATATAAGAGCAAGTATTACCTGCCAAACACTAAATCTATTGTGACCAGTCATTTACTTTAAGTGAATATGTTTTACTCTAAAAATGGCATCTCTATTTTCAGGCATCCTCCAGCAGATTACCACTTCTACAGAAATGATGGAACTGTAAATCTTTATTCTGACTATATTTTTTTTATTGTTTCCTTGGCGTGTTTTAGAAGACAATTCCCAAGTACCTATTCCCACCTCATATACTTGTTAAGCTACTTTTGAAGCCAGTGTGTATCCTAAAAAAGAGAACTTGAAATTCATCATAGTATTCATCATAGTGTTTTACCACTTGTAAAAATACCACATGCTGATTAGCATTCTGAAAATGTGCATAGTAAGACACGTTGGCACAGTCAGTCACCTCACTCTATTCAGAACAGACGTGTTACCCTAAGGCCGGGTTCTCATTAGCGTTTGTGCGCAGCGTATGATCCGCATAGATCAGCATACGTCATGCGTACATATTTTTAACATGATGTACGTAGGGACATGCTTTTGCGTTTTGGCATGCGTTTGCATATACAGATGATACACTACGCACAGAAACGCTAATGTGGACCTAGCCTAAGAGAGCCCTTCATAGGGTGATAAACAATCAGAGGGTCACAGCAAAAATGGGAATGGCCTATCAGATTTAGTTTTATCACACTAGTGTACCATGATAACAATATTTTCCACATCTGGAGAGTCTGATACGTTCACATTCTGGTTTCTTCCTCCTCTCGTGCTGATACTAGAGCAAGGCTCCCTATACAAACCTCCATTCTTTCTGCTCCTTTATTCCCCTGCTATACTTTCTTCTTCTTCTATTCTGATTCTCAATAACACCAGCGTCTCCTCGACCTGTTGTAGAGCTTTTACGGAGAGAACCATGAGTGCTACTTCCCTAAGAACAAACAAAACTCCTAGGAATAAGAAGAACCACAGTCCCAAACAAGGTGAAAACTACACGTGACTAAGTAACCAAGTTAGGAAGGTCCAATAAATGGTGAACTTCCTATAAATCTCGGGTGAATTCACGTGTCTAAACTAATTAAAAGATACATTTCTCAAACAAAAGTAAGAAATAAGTTACACATAGTGCAATGCATCTTCACAATGAATTGCATACCATAGATTTAGGCTACAGCATTTCGAAGGGGCCATTAGTAAGAAAGGACCAGGTCTCATAAATGAGAATCTGTACACGATTTCCCTCTTGGGATAAATTCCTAACTAAAATGTTCTCAAATGACTTGTTGATAAAACTTGATTTAATAAGGGCTCATTTTGATTTTTGCTTAGAGAAACCGCTCTCTATCATCTACATCATTGTGCACTAAGTAAAATTTCAATATAAATGAAAGGGAACATGTCAGCAGTTTTTTCACTTATAAACCCTGCCCATCATCTTTAAGATCATGAGCATGGGGTTCCTACAACCCCTTTCTACTCTCAGTTCCTTTGTCCTTTCTGTCATGAGTGTATTCCACTTTGCAGCCACTATTACGTCCAGTGTTCAGTTTGGCATGAAACATTTGGTCCTCTTTAAATATGAACCTGGCATAATTTTATTGCTTACCAAATTGTATTATTTTTTTGTACAATATTTTTGTGGCAAAAGGATATAAACTCAAGGCCAATAATGGTCACTCAATTGCCATGTTTGTTTTTCTCCAACTAAGCACAATTAAGAGCATAAACTGCATAAAAAGTTGGAATGTGCATGTATTATATATATATATATATATATATATATATATATATATATATATATATATATATATATATATATATACAGTACAGACCAAAAGTTTGGACACACCTTCTCATTTAAAGATTTTTCTGTATTTTCATGACAAAAAAGTGTGAAACAACTGAAACTATGTCTTATATTCTAGGTTCTTCAAAGTAGCCACCTTTTGCTTTGAAGACAGCTTTGCACACTCTTGCCAATCTCTTGATGAGCTTCAAGAGTTAGTCACCGGGAATGGTCTTCAAGCAATCTTGAAGGAGTTCCCAGAGATGCTTAACACTTGTTGGTCCTTTTGCCTTCACTCTGCGGTCCAGCTCACCCCAAACCATCTTGATTGGGTTCAGGTCTGGTGACTGTGGAGGCCAGGTCATCTGGTGTAGCACCCATCACTCTCCTTCTTGGTCAAATAGCCCTTACACAGCCTGGAGGTGTGTTTGGGGTCATTGTCCTGTTGAAAAATAAATGATGGTCCAACTAAACGCAAACCGTATGGAATAGCATGCCGCTGCAAAATGCTGTGGTAGCCATGCTGGTTCAGTATGCCTTCAATTTTTAATAAATCCCCAACAGTGTCACCAGCAAAGCACCCCCACACCATTACACCTCTTCCATGCTTCACGGTGGGAACCAGGCATGTAGAGTCCATCCGTTCACCTTTTCTGCGTCGCACAAAGACACAGTGGTTGGAACCAAAGATCTCAAATTTGGACTCATCAGACCAAAGCACAGATTTCCACTGGTCTAATGTCCATTCCTTGTGTTCTTTAGCCCAAACAAGTCTCTTCTGCTTGTTGCCTGTCCTTAGCAGTGGTTTCCTACTAGCTATTTTACCAAGAAGGCCTGCTGCACAAAGTCTTCTCTTAACAGTTGTTGTAGAGATGTGTCTGCTGCTAGAACTCTGTGTGGCATTGACCTGGTCTCTAATCTGAGCTGCTGTTAACCTGCGATTTCTAAGGCTGGTGACTCGGATAAACTTATCCTCAGAAGCAGAGGTGACTCTTGATCTTCCTTTCCTGGGGCGGTCCTCATGTGAGCAAGTTTCTTTGTAGCGCTTGATGGTTTTTGCCACTTCACTTGGGGACACTTTCAAAGTTTTCCCAATTTTTCAGACTGACTGACCTTCATTTCTTAAGGTAATGATGGCCACTCGTTTTTCTTTACTTAGCTGCTTTTTTCTTGCCAGAATACAAATTCTAACAGTCTATTCAGTAGGACTATCAGCTGTGTATCCACCAGACTTCTGCACAACACAACTGATGGTCCCAACCCCATTTATAAGGCAAGAAATCCCACTTAAACCTGACAGGGCACACCTGTGAAGTGAAAACCATTCCCGGTGACTACCTTTTGAAACTCATCAAGAGAATGCCAAGAGTGTGCAAGGCAGTCATCAAAGCAAAAGGTGGCTACTTTGAAGAACCTAGAATATAAGATATAATTTCAGTTGTTTCACACTTTTTTGTTAAGTATATCAATCCACATGTGTTAATTCATAGTTTTGATTCCTTCAGTGTGAATGCACAATTTTCATAGTCATGAAAATACATAAAAATCTTTAAATGAGAAGGTGTGTCCAAACTTTTGGTATGTACTGTATGTATATTATAAAGTGACTCGTTTGTGTCAAAAAACATGTTTAGCTCTTGATTACACAGTACAGTTCCGGCACAGTCTTTTAATAGGAATAAATCCTCAACAGAAGCATAAAGTATGAAGAAAATACTTTTTGATCTATTTTTTTGTTTGGCTGATTATTAAATGCAAAAACACACCAGAATTGCACTGTTTGAGCAGCGTAAAATGATTAATTTTCAAATAGAAGGAGACAATCTCAGGCAGCATAATTTCAGTAATACCTGAATCTACTGTATCTGAAAATCTTTCTTCCAAAGCCCAATTTATCTCTTGGCAAGTTAACAATTGTACCATTATAACTGAATTGTGTACAACTATGTCTCAATCTCATAATTGAATTATAAGTAGTGATAAGTGAATACGTTTGGCACTATTCATTACTCGCATGAATAGTACGCTTTTCGGGCTATTCATTACTCGGCAAGAAAGTTGGTATGCACCTCGGTATATTCGAGTGACCCGCCCAGCATGTTTGGCACTTTATTTGCAGTCAATGAATATGCTGGGCTGGCTTGCCAATCACAGTAATGCTATCTATGGTGTTGCATTACTGTGATTGTCTGGATTTACAGCATCATAGGGGATAGTTGATCCCTGCCTGCCCCATCTTGCGCACATTGCAGCCGGAAACAGCATAGGGAGAGTGTAGTGTGAGCGTAGTGAAGTGAAAGGAGCATACAGGGAGATTTACTGATTTCAAAAAGCTCTTTTAAGAGCTACTGAGGGTGAAGATAAGTTATTTTTTAGTTGGAGATAGAGTAGGGAGAGATTTAATCCATAGGGAGAGTGAAAGGCAGGCACCTGAATGTTATCAGATCACATCATCATTGCAAGTAGATGCTGGAGATCTCTGCTATTTTGCATTGCGTGTTTTAAATTTTAGGATTAGGAACAGACTGTGGGATTAGGGAGATATAGGCAGGCTTTTTCCACTACCATCATCTACAAATCAGCTCTTTTTAGAGGCAAATAATATTAGTTAGTATCAGAGTATACAAATCCAATTATTTTGGAACTACATAATATTCCTGCGTAGCAGCAAATACATTTTTTTACATCTAAATAATATTCCTCAGTGCCAGCATATAGTAAAATCCTTTTTAAAGGCTAATTTGTTCGACTGGCGCAATCCGGTAAGAGATAAGGAAATGTGACAATTTACCAGTGGCAATAGTTTTCATTAGAACACTGTTGCCGTGTGTCAGCAAGTCGATATAAAAAATATACTAATTTTCTATTGGTTTAATATTTAGCAAATCTTTATCTAGCAGTTGTGTGACTGGTGCAATCCAGGCAGAGATAAGCAAACGTGACAATTTACCAGTGACAATAATTTTCATTAGTGCGCTGTTACAGTGTGTCAGCAAGGCGATATAAAAAATGCTCATTTTCTATTGGTTTAATAAATAGCGTATCTTTATATGGCAGTTGTGCAACTGGCACAATCTGGGAAGAGATAAGCAAACGTGACTATTTACCAGTGGCAATAATTTTCATTAGTGCACTCTTGCAGTGGTCCAGCAATGTGATATAAATAATTACTAATCTTTTATTGGTTTAATAAATATCGTATCTTTATCTAGTAGTTGTGTGACTGCTGCAATGCCTGCTGAGATACGCAAACATGACTATTTACCTGTAATTTTCATGAGTCTGCTGTTGCCGTGTGTAATAAAGCTGATATCTGAAAAAAATAGCCACACATTGCTAGATACAGTGAATTGGTACATAACACTTCTGTGAGGGTACTAGTGAAAAATAAAGCCAGGAAAATGTTTTTATCATCAGCATAACGCATTTAATATGAGAAAAGATGATGTGGATGTGGTGGTGCCCACCAAGACCATGTGACAGATCAAAAGGTGACTGTATCTCGTTCTAGCTTCCTGTCAAAATTTGGTCAGCACACTACACCACTGATGAACCCAGACAAGTGCGAGGATGTTGGGGGTTGGATGGTAGACAAAGGCTCCAGTGTGTCAACAAGCAGCACCACGAAGTCTTCCACATGGTCCAGTCTGAGTAGCCAAGAGGCTGGGCCTCTAAATCCTCAACCTGGTCCTCCTTCCTCCCACCATCAAGAGTCCCACGAGACATATGACCCCAATGCTGGCCACTCTGAGGAACTGTTTACGTTCCCTTGTAATTCGTCAGACCTCAACGTGCACCATTAAAGAGGGTCATGAGGCGATGGAGTGCAGTGATGCCCATACATTTGAGCTCCCACGGTGAGGAAAAAGCCATGTTAGGGAAAGTCAAATCATGTCTGAAGAGGTGGAGGATAATCATGACCCACAGTTGCCATCAGGTCAACGTAAAATCACAACTCAGAAGGAGTATCAGATTGATGAATTGGAAGACGACGTGGTCGATGAGGAGGCCACTCATCCAACCTGGCATGGTGGCATGACTAGCAAGAACAGCAGTGCACAGAACGATAGATCCGTAGCAGAAAAACAGACAAGAAGAGGTAGTGGTTTGACCAGAGTGAGAACTCGGTCAACTGTTCCACAGAGCCTCCCCACTTGGCTAGATAACAGGCCACGGGTGCGTTGTTTACTTGTATGGCAGTTTTTTTCTGAAATTCCTTCAGACAAAAAAACTGTAATTTGCAGCATCTGCCAGACCAAGCTAAGAAGAGGTAAGCAAACTGCCAGTCTGAGCTCCACCACCATGCAAAAGCACATAGCAGCCAAGCACCCCAGTAGGTGGGCGGAATGCCTGGGTACAAAATCTGTGCCTAAGGGTAAAACCACTGCCCCTTTCCCTGTGCTACAGCCTTCCCAATCTGCTGTCCATAATGCAGGTGCTGATGCCCCCTGCCCACAACCTGTGGTTGCACAGACACAACAGTCAGCAACCACATCCAGTTCGTTTTCCCAGCTCAGCGTTCAGTTGTCCCTACCCCAGACGTTTAACAGAAAGCAGAAATATCCACCCACGCACCCACTGGTCCAAACACTAAACACACACATTGCCAGATTGCTAGCCCTGGAAATGTTGCCGTTTTGACTTGTGGGGACTGAGTTTTTCTGCAACCTCTTGGCGGTGGCAGTACCATGGTACTAGATTCCCAGCCGCCACTATTTTTCCTAGTGTGCCGTCCCCGCGTTACATAAGCACGTGTTACACAATATCAGCTATGCTCTGACCAACGCAGTCGCAGGGAAGGTCCACCTAACCCCAGACACATGGAAAAGTTCTTGTAGACAGGGACGTTACATTTCCATGATGGCATACTGGGTTAACCTGGTGGAGTCTGGGACAGAGTCAGACACTGGGACATCGCACATCTTACCCACACCAAGAATAGTGGGCCCAACTTCCATCAGGGTTTCAGTCTCCTCATATTTCAGTTCATGTCTCCTCCCCATCATTCCCCAGCTGGGAAGTCAGCAGCACTGCCTTGGCGAAGGATCAGCACGCTCTGCTGAAGTTCATCTGTTTAGGTGATAAATCTCACAATGCAGCAGAGCTGTTGAAAGGGATAAAAGAACAAACCGATCAGTGTCTCTCCTTGCTGAACCTCCAACCAGGAGGTTCTTATAAAAGGAAATTCTACATAATACCTCTGTTAGCATACTTCATATACTGCTCACATACGCAGCACTTCTGTAGGTGGGCGGAATGCCTGTGTACAAAGTCTGTGTCTGAGGGTGAAACCATTGGCCCTTCCCCTGTGTTATGGCCTTCCCAATGTGCTGTCATAGAAGCAGGCACTGATGCCTCCTGTCCACAACCTGCAGTTGCACAGACACAACAGTCAGCAACCACGTGCAGTTCATTGTCCCAGTGCAGCGTTCAGTTGTCCCTTGTCAGCATATACAGGGGCTGGACAAAATAATGGAAACACCTAACATTTTGGCATCATAATCTTCGAACATGTGATAAACATGCAAACCGTGACATATGGTAATGTTTTGTAGTTGATTATTTGTGTTATGTGATATGTGTATGTAAATTAACTGTTTGTTTTGCATAATTGTAAGAACATTGATGAGAACCTGATATCAATGGCAGACCTCTCGGATTTTCAAAGAGGCCAAATTGTTGGTGCTCGTATGGCAGGGGCTAGTGTAACAGAAAGTGCCCAAATGCTTGGTGTGTCAAGAGGTACTGTCTCCAAAGTAATGACTGTGTTTGAAAGAGAAGGAAAAACGTCCGCAGCAAAGCACAGGTCCGGCCGAAAATTAAAGTTGACTGAGAGAGACCGTCGGGCTCTAAAGCGAATTGTGAGAGAGGATCGAAGACCACGGCTCCGAAAATCACTACTGAGCTCAATGAACACCTACAGAACCCAGTTTCCACAAAAACTGTTCGTCGGGAGCTGCACAAATCTGGATTCCACGGAAGAGCTGCAATTAGAAAACCGCTGCTCTCAATGACAAATGTTTCCAAGCTTTAAGAGTGGTGTAGAAACCTCCAGAATTGGTCCCTCGAGCAGTGGAAACATGTTATGTTCTCAGACGAATCATCGTTTACCCTATTTCCGACCTCCGGCCGAGTGTACGTTTGGAGACAGCCGAAAGAAGCATTCCATCCAGACTGCCTTCTCCCAACCGTAAAACATGGTGGAGTTTCTGTGATGATCTGGGGTGCTATTTCGTGGAGATTCGCCGGGCCAATGATATCCCTTCATGGAAAAATCAACAGCCGAGATTATTTAGGCATTTTGGGCGACCTAGTGCATCCAATGGTTCAAGCACTGTTCCCGGAGGGGAACGCCATCTTTCAGGATGATAATGCATCAATTCATACAGCTAGAATCGTTAAAGCATGGCACAAGGAACATTCTAATGAAGTTGAGCATCTCATCTGGCCCCCACAATCCCCAGACCTCAACATTATTGAGCATTTATGGTCAATTTTAGAGATTCAAATTAGACGTCTATTTCCACGGCCATCGTCGCTCAAAGAACTGTAGGGTGTTTTAAATGCAGAATGGGCTAAAATTCCTTTGGAAACAATACACCTTGTATGAATCCATACATTGGAGAATTGAGGCTGTAATCGCCGCAAAAAGTGGACCTACACCATATTAAACTAACTTTTGTTGATGTTTCCAGGTGTTTCCATTATTTTGTCCAACCCCTGTATGTCTGTTCTCAAATTGTTAGTTAGATAGGGCATACATATTCGTTACCACTTTATATTGTCCGGCGCTGGACAAAGACCAATGCTGGCTTTTTCAGGCTCCTAAATGAGACTTGTGTCTTTTTATTAAACTGTTGCTTCCCTTACATTTTCAAAATTTGGGTAATAAAAAAAAAATTATGGTGGGGTTTTACCCAGTGTCTGTACATTTTTAGCACATCTAAGAGACTGGGTTAATACGCTCCATAGACCTATTCAGGCCGCAGCCTTACACATATTGGAACATGGTCATTGCCACGCTAAGGCCTTTACCTGAGTTCTGTAGCATTGCCTGTCACCTGAGTAATACACTCCACAGACCTCATCACTCTCTTGGACATATCCTGTAATTACTCCATTGTTGCTCAAAACCATTAAAAATATAAATTCTGCCTGGTTCTGTAGTTTCCAGAAGAAGTGCATAGGCTTGTGCAGACTGTTCAGTGGCACTCCTGTCTCTTTAGCTTGAGGAGGCTGATTCCAAGTAAAATGAGGCTTGTACATATTCCTGACATGGGTTTCAGGCCTGACAGACTGAGAACAATACAGGCCCTCACTTGCATACATTGCATTCAAAATTTAATTCCAATGCTTTTGGTGTCTATTAGAATCCAATTTACTGACATTGAGCATACAGCTCCCCCAACTCCTGTATTACATTGACCTTACAAAGACTTCACCCGCTATGACAGAGGCTCCATTGGGATCCAGTCGCCAAAATGAACTGTGGAGCTCACAAAACTCAGGTTTCCTGGCACCTGCTAGCCCTCTGAAAATGTGAGGTGCGGGCTGCATAATGACATGGTGGTGGTGGCGGGCAAAGTGCAAAATTCAAGTAAGCATGTTTTAGCTGGCATTCTAAAGTGATGGGGAATATGTATTCCACTATCTAGCTAACAATTGGAATGATGGAGGTACCTCCCAAAATTAGGAGTGAGAGCTTTCCCAAATGTATGATACAGGGCTTCCTGAGGGCCGTTCCAAATTCCGGTTTCACGGCACCTGCTGGCTCTTTGAAAATTTCAAGCAAGGACCACATAATGACATAGCGGTGGACGTGGTGGCGGCAGTGGGTGAAGCTCAAAATTCAAATGGATATGTTTTAGCTGGCATGCTAAAGTGATGGGGAATATGTATTCCACTATCTAGCTAACAATTTAGAATGAGGGAGGGACCTCCCAAATGTAGGAGTGAGAACGCTCACAAATGTTAAAGGAAAAAATAAAGCCAAACTCTCTATGTGAACATATGCTAAATGGCAGGTATATATTTTTTATTATTATCAAAGAAAAAATTTAGGTTTGTTTGGTAGGTCCTTCTTATAAATCTGTAAAACTGGCGCAATAGTCTGACAATATTATTCTCAAATACCATTTGTGAGTCAGAAAGGCATGCAGGCATCTTCTCCATGCCATTCCCATTTTGTTTTAGCTCTTTCCCATTCATTTCACCTTTTTTCCCATGCCCCCAGACCTGTTTGTTAGGTCCAGCTGAAAAATATTCGGCTTTGCCATTGACCTGCATTGGATTCGTTATTCGATACGAATACATGGATATTAGAAATTATTTGTGCCGATTGTCCCGAATCCGAATATTTCACTATTCATTCATCACTAGTTATAAGTCATTTGTACACCCATGATCCATTACATTGAAATTACTGACAAGTGAAGTGAATAACATTATCTTGTGACAATGGCACATAGAAGGTTTTGTATCAAGATCGATCTCACCAGGGGGTCGGTCAGCGGATGGCATGACACACACACGCAACAGGATGGTATAGGGGAGAAGAAGGCTCTACTGATAGGTAATGATGGATGGGACACTTCCTGAGCTCCAAACTGAGCATGTCTCTGCACTCCCCTCACAACCTAAGCAGGTCCTTCCCCCCACCGCCGTCACAAACCTCGTCCCTCGCTGTTACCTTGCACAGCCCTAGATAGTGCACTGGCCAACAAAGGCACTATCCTCACCACTGCAGATGGTACAACAAAGGAGGTGGTGACAAACACGAGACAGGCAAGTTATAAACACAACATTTAGCTAACAGACTCCACTACCAAGCTGCAAAATTAAGACTTTGGAGTGGCCTAGTCAAAGTCTCACGTTAATCTGATTGAGATGTTGTGGCACAACCTTAAAAATGCGGTTCATGCTCGGAAACCCTCCAATGTGGCTGAATTACAAAAATTGTGCAAAATTCCTCTAGAGCATTGTAAAAGACTCATTGCCACTTATCACAAACACTTGATTGCAGTTGTTGCTGTTAAGGGTTACCCAGCCAGTTATTAGGTTAAAGGGGCAATCACTTTTTCACACAGGGCCATGTAGGTTTGTATTTCTTTTTCTCTTAATAATAAAAACCTTGATTTAAAAACTGCATTTTGTGTTTACTTTTGTCACCTTTGTGTAATATTTAAATTTGTTTGGCGATCCGAAACATTTAAGTGTGACAAAACTGCAAAAGAATAGGAGATCAAAAAGGGGCAAACACTTTTTCTTTTCACACCACTGTATATCTTGGTTGGTTGTGGAGATACATGGGTTAATTAGCCCTATTTTGGGTTAATATTGCTAGTTTTATACCGCTTTTTTAAATGATTTAACAAGTCTTTGTCTGGTATGGTTCAATAAAAATATTTTCTATTTTTGGTGATCCCTGTGTTCATAGCATGTTTCTTTCAATTCTTTTTATGTAATGGCTTTTATATCACATTTTACAGGCTGATCCCTGATGTTAGTTGTCCCCTCTATATTATATGGTTTTTTGCATGTTCCCAATAAAAGCCTCAACTCAATCCACAAAAAAAAGTCCCCACTCAGGTCCATCATCTGTCAAAAGAAATTCAGCAAATGAGGGGCTCCCAAATCCAAATGCCCCCCTCCCTTCTGAACCCCATGGTGTGTCTAAATCACATTTAGCTTCCACGTATTTGGCATTTATATAGCGATGAGAGACCATCTAATTCATAGGTGCGTGTCTCCAGAAGCATGAGCTGAGCATAACGTACTGGTCACAACATAGTGGTCACTTCAAATTACTAGTCACTACAATGTACTGGTGACTACAAAGGCAGTTTGCAATTTTCACTCAGCAACATCCATTGCTGCCTGTTTTTGGAAAACTCCCATGGAGTCAAAATTGTCACTACACCTGTAGATAAATTCCCAAAGGGGTATAATTAAAAAAAAGGAGTCACTTGAGGGGGGATTCTGCTCTTCTAGCACTTAGGGACTCTGTATATGGAGTTTGCAAACTATTCTAGGAAAACCTGCGCTCAAGGAGGCAAATAGCACTCTTTCACCATGCTTCACCATGTGGCTAAGCAGTACTGTACAGCCATATATAGGGTATTTCTACATTCAGCAGAAATTGTGGGAAAAATTTTGGTTCTATTTTCCCAGTGTGAAAATATAAAATCTGGGCTTAAACAAAATTTTGGTGGTAAAAATGTAATTATTTTTTGTGGTGTCAATATGATGACTGCACCTCTAGATGAATTAATTGAGAGGTATCGTTTGTAAAATGGTGTGTCTAATCGGAGGTTCTGCTGTGCAGTGCATGGTCGCCCTGAGTAACGGTTTCCCCAGAGTTCCAAAGAATTCTTGAGACCTGTCCAGCCCCTATCTGAACCTAGCGGCGTACACATAACATATATACTGTATGCATCCTCTTTTTCCTATAGCCGGATATAAACCGGCTACTGAAATCCCCAAAACATTGAAAAATCTTCATCCGTATCTTTCATCCATGTCCCCTCAGAACAAAAACAAAGTAAACATCTGTTGCTCTCGTTTTGCCTGATCTTGTGTTTTTTAAGTATACAAAATTAGATAAGGTGCAAGTATGCCAATCACTGAGAAGACACCAAGAAAAAATTCTGCTCTGATGTCAAATGTTCTTCACTTGGTCTCCAAAGACTCTCAACCACCAGCACTTCCTCCTCCATGTTTTATACCAGTGCAGTGAAATCTTGAAATGCCTTGCTTGCTATTTCAAGAGCCAGGAGAAAATGATGAGTGTGGCTTTAGTTTGCCCTTCCCTATACGACCGACTGCAAATAAAAATTGTAAAATGTAAATTTATTGAGCAATTCCTTCAAGGAAAAAAATGTATAATGAAATCAGCTATATAAATTATGAACACACTGTTACCTCACTGGAGTCAGCTTGAATCATTAACCCTATAAGCGTTACTTGAAGTATTAGCCACTTAAATGGCAGATTATTTCAAAGAGCATTTATTCCATAAGGTTTATTACAGTTTAATGTAAATCAATGTACTTTACCTGTTTTACCTGTGTTGCATAGCGAGATTAAGTGTAGCTTTAAGGGGACTGTTCGGTATTAAAATAAAAAAAAAATGAGAGAAAGCAGCACGTATTAAAAAATTACGTATTTACTTATTTGTTTAATTACCCATCGCTCTGGTGGTCCCCACTTGACTTAGCCTAGCTTGCTGTTGTGATGATCACATGCCATTCATTCACGTGACCTCTGCAACTAGTCATTTCCTTAGTAATGATGTCTGCATGTACGTGACTAGACCATAGAGTCCAGTGAGCTTTCAGCTGTCACATGGATGTAAAGGTGCTTCTCACAAAATTAGAATATCATCAAAAAGTTAGTTAATTTCAGTTGCTCAATACAAAAAGTGAAACTCATATATTACATAGAGTCATTACAAACAGAGTGATCTATGTCAAGCGTTTATTTCTGTTAATGTTGATGATTATGGGTTACAGCTAGTGATGAGTGAGCATGCTCGCCACTACTCGGTGCTCGCCCGAGCATCGCAGTGCTCATGATGCTCGGACATCGCCGAGTATTTCTGGGGTTGCACAGCGGGAACTCGGGTCCCTGCCCTGCATGTTTGGCGTTCTTTAGAGAGCTAATGAACATTTAGGGGTTGTCTGCCACACACTGTAATGCCTCAGCCATGTTGGTTGTGGCATTACAGTGTTTGGCTGGCCGGACAGCATCATCAGGTCTATATCAGACCTGGCGTCGCCATGCTCATCACAGTCTGCTCCAGAATCAGGCAGTGTAAGGAGAGTTGCTGCTGAGCTAGGGAGAGATTTGTTTGTTTCTTATTTAGAGTGGGTATACCATATATAATACACATATCCATCTCGACTAACAGTCCTTCTGAGGACTAATAAAGCTGCATAGATATCAGTGCTAGGTAGGCAGGCAGTGTATGTTGCAAACTTCTGTGCATATAGCAAGAGGGTCCATTCCAGTTGTCTGCTCCTGCCTACTACAGATATTTATAGACATAGCCCCAGGTATCATGGGCCAGGAATATTTTTTTGGATCTTAATCCTGATTATTTGCTTTAAAAGCAATCCAGAGAACTCTGTTTTTCTGCTCCTTTTGCTTGTTGGCACTGAAGAATACAGCCAGATCCTTTCCATATTGCAGTGCTAAAAATCCAGCTATTTTAAACTGGGGTTTGTCCGTCCTATGGATCACATATTAGTACGATCAAAATTGTGCCATTTCAGGCCTCCATTTAAATATTTTGCAGTGTCTTGGCCAAGATATTGACACTAGTTTGCTGGAAAAAAAGTTACCTACAAGCCAAATGTTTTAAACTGGGGTCTGTCCGTCCCACGGATCACATATCAGTGTGCTCAAAAATGTGCCATTTCAGGTGTCCATTTAAATTGTGTTGCAGAGTCTGAGACAAGTTATTGACAGTTTGCTTAAAAAAAAATACCATATTTTTCGGAATATAAGACGCTCCACATTTTTCGGAATATAAGATGCTCTGGATTATAAGACCCACCCCAATTTTTTAGGAGAAAAATAGAAAAAAAAGCGTTTTTTAATAAAATGGTTTTGCTTCTTATAATCCATGCATCTTATTGCTTACCGGGGGTGGTGGCTGTGGTGAAGCGGGGTCTCAGGGTGGCTGCTGAAGGAGGCAAGAGTGGAGCATTGCTGCAGGAGACAGGCTGGGATGAGGGACTATTCGAATGTGCGCCGCTGCAGGTGTCCGGTGCTGCGGGTGGTGTCCACTGCTGTGGGGTTCTACCGACATTTTGTGAAAAGCCAGAGCCCCTGCCTCGACAGCCATTTTCCCGGAGTCCACCGCATAGAAAACCATGGAACTGCGAGGGGCTCTGGCCTTTCATAAAATGTCGGCAGAGCCCCTGCAACGGCATTCACCACCCGCAGCACCTGACACCACCCACAGAACCGGACACCACCCGCAGTGGCGCGCCGCACATCCGAACACCCCTACGGCCTGCAGCAAAGCTCCACTCTTTCCTCTTCCAGCCGCGACCCTGGAACCCTGCTCCACCGTGGCCGGTAACGTATATCCGCATTATAAGAAGCACCCCCATTTTCACCCCAAATTTGGGGAAAAAAAGTGCGTCTTATAATCCGAAAAGCATGGTAGTTACCTACAGGCCAGATATTTTAAACTGGGGTTTGCCCATCCCACGCATCACTTATCAGTGCGCTCAAAATTGTGCTATTTCAGGCCTCCATTTAGGTTTTGTTGCAGTGTATTAGCCAAGTTATTTACACCAGTTTGCTGAAAAAAATGGTTACCTACAGGCCAGATATTTTAAACTGGGGTTTGTCCATCCCATGGATCACATATCAATGCGCTCAAAATTGTGCCATTACAGGAAACCATTTAAATTTTGTTGCAATGTCTTAGCAAAGTTATTTACACCAGTTAGCTGAAAAAAAATAATTACCTACATGCCAGATATTTTAAACTGGGGTTTTTAAGTCCCACAGATCACATATCAGTGCGCTCAAAATTGTGCCATTTCAGGCCTCCATTTAATTTTTGTTTCAGTGTCTTAGCTATGTTATTGACACCAATTTGCTGAAAAAAATAGTTACCTAGGGGCCAGATATTTTAAATTGGGGTTAGTCAGTCCCACAGATCACATATCAGTGTGCTCAAAATTGTGCCATTTCAGGCCTCCATTTAAATTTTGGTGCAGTGTCTTAGCCAAGTTATTAACAACAGTTTGTTGAAAAAAATAGTTGCCTACAGGCCAGAAATTTTGAACTGTGGTTTTCCATCCCACGGATCACATATGAGTTTGCTCCAAATTCAGCCTTTTGTAGTGAACATGGAAAATATTGTCCTCCATTCCTCTATTTAAAATGGTCAAGGCACATGGACTTGACAAGCCTACAACCTGCAGTAACCACCGATCGACCAAACCACTGCACGACCAGCTTTATCCTCGCCTACTGTATCCTCACCCATCACTTGTAGATTGTGAGCCCTCATGGGCAGGATCCTCTCTCCTCCTGTACCAGTCGTGACTTGTATAGTTTAAGATCAGTATACTTGTTTTACTTGTATACCCCTCCTCACATGTAAAGTGCCATGGAATAATTGGCACTATAATAATAAATAATAATAATAATGGACGTGATGGTGATGGTGCATGCCGAGGCCGTGGGCAAGCTGAAATTGTGCCACAACACCCACATCTTCTCGCCAGCACACCACTATTGAACCCAGAGCAGTGTCCAAAGGTTGTTGGTTGGATAGCGGATAATGCTTCCAGTCACTTTGCTACCACCACCACCACCCTGTCTTCCACACGGTCAAGTCTCATTAGCCATGAGTCTGGACTGCATATTCCTCTCCCTGATGCTTCTTCATCCCACCATGCCGAGTGCCCAAACACAACTGATCCCACACTTGGACACTCCAAAGAGTTGTTCACTTTTCAATTTATAAATTTGGGCCTCTTGCCTAGTCCACTTGAAGTGGGGCAAGAGGAGATCGCATTTAGCGATGCCCAAATATTTGAGCAGCTATGTCACATGATGGCACGGTGGGAAAGTGTCACAGGGGGAGGAGGATGATGAGACTTAATTGCCAGAAAGTCAGGAGGAGGAGGAGGGTGCAGAAGTAGTGGATGAGTTGGTGGATAATATAGTAACTGACCCAAGCTGGCAGATGGACATGCAGAGTGAGGACAGCAGCACACAGGGAGAGGGAGGCATAGCACCCCAACAGGCAGGAAGAAGCAGTATGGTGGCCGCAGACAGAAGGCGGCTAGCCATCACCCTTAACACCAACACGACGTAAGTTGCCAGTCCAACTGTTAGGTCTTCCCAAGTCTGGTTGGTTTTTAAAGACTTTGCCGATAACCCCAGAGAGGCCATTTGCACCACCTGCTAGGCCAGCATCAGCAGGCATAGAAAAACTACCAACCTGACCACCACCAACATGATCAGGTTCATGGCAGCAAAGCACCCAACTTTGCTGAACCCCAGGGTCCAGGAACAGTGTCTGCGGGTGACACCATTGCTTCTTCCGCTGTGCGTGCAAGCCAATCCCCTGCCCATGGTACATGCGAAGATGCCTCCTGCTCTGCACCTGTCGTTGCACACACTCAACTAGCACCATCAGCAAGCACATCCACGTCCTTGTCCCAGCGCAGAGTTCAGTTGTCCATACCCCAGTCCTTGGAATGCAAGCACAAATGTGCAGCCAACGACCAACAGGCCACACTACTAAATTCACACATTTTGCGACTGCTTGCGCTCGCAATGTTGCATTTTAGGCTAGTGGAGATGGAAGCTTTCTGCAACCTGATGGCAGCGGCCGTCCCTACGTACTCGGTCCCCAGCTGCCACTATTTCTCCCTGTATTCCATACCTGCATACAACTGGGAAAGTCCACCTAACCATGGACAAGTGGACAAGGGCTTGTGGGCAGGGACGGTACATCTCGCTGACAGCACACTGAGTTAGCATAGGTTTTTAGTAGGATTGGTTTTTAGTGCCGATGGTGGAATTATAACTGATAAGCGCATCCACCTGTCAACTGAAAATGATGACAGGCTGACTCTTATAAAAATGAACAAGGGCTGGATTGAGCAAGACTTCTCAACACCACCGAATGATAGCAGCGTAACATAAACTCAAATCCAGTGTCTTTTTTTAGAGGTCTTTTCCCATGCGCCTCTTCACACCAACATATGCTTCCTGATTCTGGCTATTTTCTGTTGTCCTCATCCTTCTCCTCATCCTCATCCTCCACCACCATGTCACCAGGGTAACCGTGGGTCCATGATGTTACATCCACATAATGGTTAAACAGTATGTTCATGTATACCCCCCAGGGGTAAATGTTTGGCAGAACATACACTTAGTACATGAGCATTACAAGTATAGGAGACCCGCTCCTTTATAATGGGAGCATTTTTTATGAGGTTCTCCACCCAATCTTTTCCAAAGAGCATTGGAGAGCCTCCAAATTTTTGGCAGCACTTGCATTCACTGCATAGGCAAACAGTATGGGAGACCAACTTCTTCATAATGGGAAATTTTTTTCATGAGGATGACCTCTACGTCTCTTTAAAGGGAACCTGTCACCCCCAAAATCGACAATGAGCTAAGCCCACCAGCATCAGGGGCTTATCTACAGCATTCTGGAATGCTGTAGATGAGCCCCCGATGTATCCTGGAAGATAAGAAAAAGAGGTTAGATTATACTCACCCAGGGGCGGTCCCGCTGCGGTGGCCGTCGTGGTCCGGTCCGGGGCCTCCCATCTTATGATGACATCCTCTTCTTGTCTTCAGGCTGCGGCTCCGGTGCAGGCGTACTTTGTCTGTCCTGTTGAGGGCAGAGCAAAGTACTGCAGTGCGCAGGTGACGGGAAAGGTAAGAGAGACCCGGTGCCTGCGCACTGCAGTACTTTGCTCTGTCCTCAACAGACAAATTTTGCCTGCGCTGGAGCCACAGCGTGAAGACTAGAAGAGAACGTCATCGTAAGAAGATGGGAGGCCCCGGACCGGACTGCAACGCCCATTGGACCAGAACGCAGCGGGAACGCCACTGGGTGTGTATAATATAACCTCTTTTTCTCATCTTTCAGGATACATCGGGGGCTTATCTACATCATTCCAGAATGCAGTAGATAAGCCCCTGATCTGGTGAGCTTAGCTCATCGTCGATTTTGGGGGTGACAGGTTCCCTTTAAAGGGGCTTTGGAGAGGCTCCAAATTTTTGGCAACTCTTGCATTCACTACATAGGCAAACAGTATGGGAAAACCACTTCCTAAGAATGGTAACATTGTTTTCAGGAGGCCCTTCTGTACGTCTCTTCAAGGTGGTATTGGGGTGCGTCTAAATTTTTGGCAGCTCTTGCATTCACTGCATAGGCAAACAGTATGGGAGACCCACTTCCTAGGAATTGGAACATTGTTTTCAGGAGGCTCTCCAGTACATCTCTTCAAAGGGATATTGGGATGGGTCTAAATTTTAGGCAGCTCTTGCATTCACTGCATAGGCACACAGTATGAGAGACCCACTTCCTAATAATGGGAACATTGTTTTCAGGAGGCCCTCTTGTATGGCTCTTCAAAGGGGTATTGGGGTGCGTCCAAATTTCGGACAGCTCTTGCATTCACTGCATTGGCAAACAGTAAGGGAGAACCATCTCCTAATAATGGGAACATTGTTTTCAGGAGGCCCTCCTGTACATTTCTTCAAAGGGGTATTGGGGTGTGTCTAAATTTTGGGTAGGCCTTGCATTCACTGCATAGGCAAACAGTGTGGGAGACCCACTTCCTAATAAGGGAAACATTATTTTCAGGAGGTCCTCTTGTACATCTCTTCAAAGGGGTAATGGGGGCGTTTTAATTTTTGGGCTGGCCTTTCATTCACTGCATAGGCAAACAGTATGGGAGACCCACTTCCTAACTATGGGAACATTGTTTTCAAGAGGCCCTCATGTACGTCTCTTCAAAGGGGCATTTGGGTGCATCCAAATATATTGCAGCTCTTGCATTCTCTGCATAGGCAAACAGTATGAGAGACCCACTTCCTAAGAATGGGAACATTGTTTTCAAGAGGCCCTCCTGTACATCTCATGAAAGGGGTATTGGGGTGCATCCTAATTTTTGGCAGCCCTGCCACTCACTGCATACACAATTACAGCATAGGAGACCCACTGTTTAATAATGGGAACAACAAAGCACAGCCTGCTTCTGGACCTTTAAGAATAGTAAAGGCCGCATGATGGCCATATAAAAATTGGCTTTGTGACTTTCATGGTCCCTTCTTCATAAATGAAACAGGATGTGTCTGATGACGTGTCACACACCACATGGCCAGATAAGGTTGTAAAATGTTAAAATGACATTTCCCAGTGAATGCAGTTGTCTTGGTTGAAAGCAATGCTAAAGTTCAAAAACGCATCAAAAACACTACGTGTGAAAACAGCCCAAGGTGTGATGGAACAGTTTTGTTTTTGGTAATTTATTTTACCTTATATACAAGTCATTACCCTGGAAATGATGTTCCTAAACATATTTCCCAGGAAAATCCATTTTGGTTTAGTTTTTGTATGTTTTATTGTGAGTTTCTAAAAGTGGCATAAGACTCTTGCAACATTGTTCACAGAAGTGACCTGGGAGTCAGAAATGCTTCTTCCCCATGCTGTTACCATGTCATTTGAGCACTGTTCCCATCAATTTCCACAATTTCTAGTCCCTCTTAAGACTGCCGAGGGGGGCTGCCAGAAAAATTCTTGCGTTTCCCATAGACTTATATTGGGCTCTTTGCTCGCGTCGAGCTCCCGAGCATTCCAATTTGCTCAACCCGAGCAACGAGCACCCGAACATTTTTGTACTCGCCCATCACTACTTACAGCCAATGAAATCCCAAAAGTCATCATCTAAGTTAATTAGAATACTTTATAAGACCAGCTTGAAAAATTATTTTTGAATCTGAAATGTTGGCCTACTGAAATGTATGTTCAGTAAATGCTCCCAATATTTTGTCAGGGCTCCTTTTGCACTAATTACTCAATCAAGTCAGCAGTCTTCCCCATGATTGTGGAGCCTACTGAAACAGACTAAGGGACCTTTTTAAATGCTTCGGAAGCCTTTGCAGATGTTTTTGTTAATTATTCCAAGAGGTATTGACTTTCGGGTTTTCATTGGCTGTAAGCCATAATCATCAACTTTGATTAACAAAAATAAACACTTGAAATATATCACTTTGTTTGTAATGACTCTATATAATATATGAGTTTCACTTTTTGTATTGAAAAACTGAAATAAATTAACTTTTTGATGAGATTCTAATTTTGTGATAATCACCTTTACATACTGAAAAAAAACTTCTGCAGGCAGGCATGGCATGCACTGTGTTAATAATTAATATGTTTGAGGTTATCCTGATATTAAAAAAATAATTCATTTGAAAATGTCACCTGCCGTGCCTGTGCCGTAGCAGGTATTGGTGTTTACAGAGGTGATCCGATAGTTGTTATTGCGCAGGCGCTGGCAGCACCATCTTGGAGGAGGACATTTTTTCCTCTAGCAAGATGTTGCCACCGGAGCCTGCGCAGTGGTGGCTATCAGATCACCTCTATATACACTGATTGCTGCTACTGTGTAGGTGCGGCGGGTGCCATTTTCAAACAGATTTTTTTTTTTTATATTAGGATAACCTCGTATGTAAAGTATTCAGACCCCTTTACATTTTTCACTCTTTGTTTTATTGCATCCATTTGGTAAATTCAAAAAAGTTCATTTTTTTCTCATTAATGTACACACTGCACCCCATCTAGACTGAAAAAAACAGAAATGTAGAAATTTTTGCTAATTTAATAATAAAAAGAAAAACTGAAATATCACAGGGTCACAAGTATTCAGACCTTTTGCTCAGACACTCATATTTAAGTTACATGCTGTCCATTTCCTTGTGATTCTCCTTGAGATGGTTCTACTCTTTTATTGGAGTCCAGCTGTCTTTAATTAAACTGATAGGACTTGATTTGGAAAGGCACACACCTGTCTATATAAGACCTCACAGCTCACAGTGCATGTCAGACCAAATGAGAATCATGAGGTCAAAGAAACTGGCCATGGAGCTCAGAGTCAGTATTGTGGCAAGGCACAGATCTGGCCAAGGTTACAAAAGAATTTATGCAGCACTTAAGGTTCTTAAGAGCACAGTGGCCTCCATAATCCTTAAATGGAAGAAGTTTGGGACCACCAGAAGTCTTCCTAGACCTGGCTGTCCAGCCAAACTGAGCAATTGTGGGAGAAGAGCCTTGGTGAGAGAGGTAAAGAAAAACCCCAAGATCACTGTGGCTGAGCTCCAGAGTTGCAGTAGAGAGATGGGAGAATGTTCCACAAAGTCAACTATCACTGCAGCCCTCCACCAGTTGGGCCTTTATGACAGAGTGGCCTGACAGAAGCCTCTCCTCAGTGCAAGAGATGTGAAAGCCCATATAGAGTTTGCTAAACAACACATGACTATGAGAAATAAGATTCTCTGGTCTGATGAGATGAAGATAGACCTTTTTGGTGATAATTCTAAGCTGTATGTGTGGAGAAAACCAGTCACTGCTCATCACCTGCCCAATACAATCCCAACAGTGAAACATGGTGGCAGCATCATGCTATGGGGGTGTTTTTCAGCTGCATGGACAGGACGACTGGTTGTCATTGAAAGAAACATTAATGCAGCCAAGTACGGAGATACTCTGGATGAAAACCTCTTCCAGAGTGCTCTGGACCTCAGACTTGGCCTGGCCAAAGGTTCACCTTCCAACAAGACAATGACCCTAAGCACACAGCTAAAATAACAAAGGAGTGACTTCAGAACAACTACAACTGGCCCAGCTAGAGCCCTGACCTAAACCCTAATTAAGCATCTCTGGAGAGACCTGAAAATGGCTGTCCACCAACGTTCATCATCCAACCTGATGGAACAGGAGAGGATCTGCAAGGAAGAATGGAAGAGGATCCCCAAATCCAAGTGTGAAAAACTTGTTCCATCATTCCCAAGAAGACTCATGGCTGTTCTAGCTCCAAAGGGTGCTTCCACTCAATACTGAGCAAAGGGTCTGAATACTTATGACCATGTGATATTTCAGTTTTTCTTTTTTTTAAAATGTGCAAATATTACTACATTTCTGTTTTTTTTTTCAGTTAAGATAGGGTGCAGTGTGTAAATTAATGAAAATAAAAATTAACTTATTTGAATTTACCAAATGGCTGAAATGAAACAAAGATTGAAACATTTAAAGGGATACGAATACTTTCCATACCAACTGTAGATTTATTTTCAAACACAGCATGGTCATCTGCTGAGGTTCTCCTATACTCACAATTAGGGTATACCACTTAGCTGTAGTCAGGATTACCTGGTTAGGGGGTCCACTCAGATTTTTCGCCCCCCTCCTCCAAGCTGAAACCCTAGCTACTCCTCTGCTTACAGTTCCAATAATTGCAGCTATCAATAAGGTGCCCATTCTCTGCTTCTCTGCTTATATACAGTAGAAACTATACAAACACATTGTTTCTCAAATTATTGAAAAAAAAAAATTAGCAAATGATAAATTCCCTTTAAAGTCCAATATTACTTTTAAATGAAAAACTGCAGCAAATGGCTTATTGTGAGAATAGGTCAGTGTTGCACATCGAAGCACCTCATCTTAAGTAGGCTTGCTGGTCCAGGTCCAATTATTTCTTATCAGTTTCATGTTTGCACAGTTCTTACCTACCAAAGTTTCAGGGCTACGTCTTTAACATAGCTAAGATTGGAATCTGACATCTTTGTGATATATTTTTTGTGGTTTTTTACACTGTGCTGCAGGTAAAACTACTTCATTACCTCAAAGATAAGAACTGACACTCTGCAAAATAGTATATGTAAAGCTTTGTGATGGTTATGATGGAGATAAGCTATTAAATTGGACTTTCTCACAAGATAAGCTGCTAGTTTATCACAGATTCTAAAGTATGTATGCTTACGTTCCCATAATTGAGGATGACCAATCAATAGCTTAACTGGCACTGTAAATCAATACAAGTTTAATACAACCAGTGTAGCTCTCTGAAAATAATTGCATATGTGTCCTTGATTCATTATTTAATTTGATCAACCTACCGCGGCTGCAGATTATGTAAAATGATGGCAGCAACACAATTTATGCATGTTTGATAATCCATAGCGACATATAGCTCTGAAAAAAATTAAGAGACCGCCACATCAACACCCTGTCATGGGCAGACCAATCTCCAGACCTGAACCCCATTGAAAACCTCTGGAATATATTCAAGAGGATGATGGATAGCCACAAGCCATCAAACAAAGAAGAACTGCTTAAAGGGAACCTGTCATCCCCCAGGGCGTTTTTAAGTAAAAGAGCAGCACTAAGGCTGCATTCTGTGAAGGTGGCTCATATGTTTACCATCCCTAAGAATGCTAAAATAATGACTTTTATAAATTTAGCGCCATACCGCTATTGAATCAGGGAAGTATGATTTCTCCCTGACTCAAGCGCCTCGCAGCCGTCCATCATCCCACCGGGTGCCGCCTCCTCTCTGTCTTGTGCCGTCACCCGTGCCTGCGCTCTGCAATTATTTCTCGGTCATGTGCTGTGCGCGCTGCTCTGGAACTTACATCAAGTTATGATGTAACTAGATTGCGCCTGCGCACAGCATAGGCCCCAGATCCCGCCCCGCAGTGTGTTATGATGTATTCACACTGCAGGGCTGGGAATCTGGCGCCTGCGCAGTGGAGCGGGTCACCATGCTCCATTGAAGATAGTGGCAAAGTCTAGCAATACTTCACGAATCTCGTGAGACTTCGGCACTATCTTCAGTGGAGCACGGTGACCTGCTTCACTGCGCAGACACCAGATTCCCAGCCCCGCAGTGTGAATACATCATAACACACTGCAGGGTGGGATCTGGGGCTTTGGCTACATGAATGCACCAGTGATGTCATGACAGAGAGGAGGCGGCGCCCAGTGGGTTGATGGACGGCTGCGAGGCGCTTGAGTCAGGGAGAAATCATACCCCCTTACTCAATAGAGGTATGGCGCCAAATTTATAAAAGTCATTATTTCAGCATTCCTAGGGATGCTAAACATAAGAGCCACCTTCACAGAATGCAGCCTTAGTGCTGCTGAAGGTGGCTCTTTTACTTAAAAACGCCCTAGAGGGGTGACAGGTTCCCTTTAAATTTTTGCACCTGAAGCAGTGTGAAAGACTGGTGGAAAGCATGCCAACACGCATGAAAGCTGTGATAAAAAATCATGGTTATTCCACAAAATATTGATTTTTGAATTCTTCCTGAGTTAAAACATTAGTATTGTTGTTTCTAAATGATTATGAACTTGTTTTCTTTGCATTATTTGAGGTCTGAAAGCACTGTTTTTTGTTTTTTTATTTTGACCATTTTTCTTTGTCAGAAACAAATGCTAAATTTATTGCTTGGAAATTTGGAGACATGTTGTTAGAAGTTTATAGAATAAAGAACAATTTACATTTTACTCAAAAATATACCTATAAAGAGAAAAATCAGACAAACTGAACATTTTGCAGTGGTCTCTCAATTATGTTTTCCAGAGCTGTATGTTAGCAGGGACGGACACTGTCAGCTTGGGGCCCCTGTGCAAGAAATGTGTCTGGGCCCCCCTCCTTTTATGGCAGAAAAGCTGCATATATATATACTAGATGGTGGCCCGATTCTAACGCATCGGGTATTCTAGAATATGCATGTCCACGTAGTATATTGCCCAGCCACGTAGTATATTGCCCAGTTAAGTAGTATATTGCCCAGTGACGTAGTATATTGCCCAGTGACTAGTGTTGAGCATTCCGATACCGCAAGTATCGGGTATCGGCCGATATTTGCTGTATCGGAATTCCGATACCGAGATCCGATACTTTTGTGGTATCGGGTATCGGTATCGAAACAACATTAATGTAAAAATGTGTAAAAGAGAGAATTAAAATAAAAAATATTGCTATACTCACCTCTCCGACGCAGCCTGCACCTTACCGAGGGAAGCGGCAGCGTTCTTTGTTTAAAATTCGCGCTTTTCTTTCCTTACGTGAAGTCCCGGCTTTGTGATTGGTTGCGTCGCAGTCACATGGGCGACGCAACCAATCACAGCAAGCCGTGACGTAATTTCAGGTCCTTAAGGATTTTAAAATTACGTCCCGGCTTTGTGATTGGTTGCGTCGCAGTCACATGGGCGACGCAACCAATCACAAGCCGTGACGTCACGGGAGGCTGGACACGCGCGCATTTTAAAATGCACGCGTGTCCAGCCTCCCGGCTTGTGATTGGTTGACCGCGAAGCAACCAATCACAAGCCGGGACGTCACGGGAGGTTGGACAAGCGCGCATTTTAAAATGCACGCGTGTCCAGCCTCCCGGCTTGTGATTGGTTGACCGCGAAGCAACCAATCACAAGCCGGGACGTCACGGGAGGTTGGACAAGCGCGCATTTTAAAATGCGCGCGTGTCCAGCCTCCCGGCTTGTGATTGGTTGATCGCGACGCAACCAATCACAAGCCGGGACGTCACGGGAGGCGTGTCCAGCCTCCCGTGACGTCACGGCTTGTGATTGGTTGCGTCGCCCATGTGACTGCGACGCAACCAATCACAAAGCCGGGACGTAATTTCAAAATCCTTAAGGACCTGAAATTACGTCACGGCTTGCTGTGATTGGTTGCGTCGCCCATGTGACTGCGACGCAACCAATCACAAAGCCGGGACTTCACGTAAGGAAAGAAAAGCGCGAATTTTAAACAAAGAACGCTGCCGCTTCCCTCGGTAAGGTGCAGGCTGCGTCGGAGAGGTGAGTATAGCAATATTTTTTATTTTAATTCTCTCTTTTACACATTAATATGGATCCCAGGGCCTGAAGGAGAGTTTCCTCTCCTTCAGACCCTGAGAACCATCAGGAATACCGTCCGATACTTGAGTCCCATTGACTTGTATTGGTATCGGGTATCGGTATCGGATTGGATCCGATACTTTGCCGGTATCGGCCGATACTTTCCGATACCGATACTTTCAAGTATCGGACGGTATCGCTCAACACTACCAGTGACGTAGTATATTGCCCAGCCACGTAGTATATTGCCCAATTACGTAGTATATTGGCCAGTGACGTAGTATATTGCCCAGCCACGTATGTCACAGGTTAAAAAATAAAAAATAAACATATACTCACCTTCCGAGGGTACCCTTGTATTTCTGTCACCTGTGTGCGGTGCAGGCGGCAGCTTCCGGTCCCAGAGTGTGATGATGTTGCGGTCACATGACCGTGACGTCATGGCAGGTCCTTCTCGCACAGGCGTGCAGGGCCTGCGATGACGTCGCGGTCACATGACCGTGACGTCATGGCAGGTCCTTCTCGCGCAGGTGCGCAGGGCCTGTGATAACATCGCGGTCACATGACCGTGACGTCATGGCAGGTCCTTCTCGCGCAGCTGCGCAGGGCCTGTGATGACATCGCGGTCACATGACCGTGACGTCATGGAAGGTCCTTCACGCATACCACCCTTGAAACCGGAACCTGATGCTTGCATGGAGCGGTCACCAGAGCGTCACGAGGAGCGGGAAAGGCGGCGGAAGGTGAGTATATAATGATTTTTTATTTTTTCAAATTATTTTTAACATTAGATGTTTTTACTATTGACGGTGCATCATACTTTTGAGTAAAATGTAAATTGTTCTTTTATTCTATAAACTTCCGACAACATGTCTCCGAATTGCCAAGCAATAAGGGATTTTACAAATAACATTAACATTTCAAATCACACATTGCAGATATAGAATAACATTTACTTCCAGGCACTCACCACTGACGTCTTGTCTGATTAGAGCCGCTTTCTCCTGTTTCTTCTCCATCTGGTCAGACCTTCATGTCGACATCTCCCAGCCACAACTCATCTTGTCACGATGATTGTCGCAGCCCTGAAAATAAAAAAGGTCACATACACTATATACATGCATGTGTTTCCCCCCTGAATACAGATATGTGCCCCACCATTAAAAATATAGCGTGATAGGGGCGTTGCCTGGATTTCCATCAGGGAGGATGTGTGCCTTTACAGTTCCCGCTTCCAGGCCAAAAATATTTGCAGTTTTAACTCAGCCTGCATTCAATCTGTATTTATTCAGCTCCCCTGGGACCCCTAGATTCTGGGAGCAACGCACACCCTTACCAGAGTGGAGATCCTGGTGCGATAGCAGCCGGGTGAGCGAGGAGAGGAAACTCAGGCCTGTGCGCCATCAGTCGGCTTATGCTGGGGACCCCGGCTTCTGCGTGCTGCTTCATCGGAGTCTCCTAAGCCTTAAAGAGGCAGAGCTGCTGCTTGGACCTGATTCTCCCCACCTGCTCAGCCGGTTCACTTCCATCTGACAGGGGATGGTGATGCTGTCCTGGAGGAAGGCCTCCCTCGTGGGAGAAGTCTACAGTCGCGGTTAGTGCACTGGACTCTGCACGCCAGGTGCTGAGCTTGAACAGTCTCAGGTGGATAGGTCTATGAGGCTCTGGGAGAGAGAGGTGAAGGAGATATCAGGACACATTCTTGCCCCTCCTCCCTCCTTTGCTTTTTGTAACAGAAGAACATATCCATTTTAGCAGGCTGCAGCCGGAGGCTTTTGGCGGGAACGGGAGCATTAACTGTTAGAGCACCAATGTGTTCCTTCTCCCTAATAAACAATAATTTAATCCCTTTGGGTACAACTTGCTGGCTGAGATCATATCAAAGCTTCACAATTGGCTCCTACATATTCATCACACTTAGACTTTCAGTTGTGATACCATATTATCACTCTCCCCAGCTTTTCTTTATGGTCCAATGTGGTTGAACCTGCCAGCAAAAATACAGATTTAATCTGGAAATTAACTGTTTCAGGACCCATCTTCAATACACAAATGGATTCTTGTTATTCTTGTGGATTCTTGTTATAAGCATGTGAACTAACAATATATACTTAAACATTACTTACTTGCACAAGGGATGAGCTTCACAATATGCGCTTTCAATTGTTATAATGGTGAAATCTCATAAATAGCGTGTAAAAGACGCAGCTTCAGTTCTCCACCAAGACAAACAGATTGAAATGGAAAAATTCCTTAAATGCAGACCATCAACAATTTGGACCCATTCTAAAGCCTTACAATCAAATCCTGCCATAGATGATCATATTGATTATTCAGACTCAAGTGATGAGGCATCTGGTAGCGATCTTCCACAATCAGATTCGGGTCGGATCTCAAAATCCTTCTTTAAAAAATCTTTGGCGCAGGTGATGGAACCTCTGGTCGCTGAAATTACGGGCATGCGAGCTGATTTGCAACATATTGGAAATAGAGTGGTGTCCTTAAAGTCGGCACAGGCTTCACTTATAGACCACTCCAATAATATAAAAAAACAGCTTGTTTTTCACCGTACCCAGCTAAATAATGCTTCTCTTGCTTTAGAGGACCTAGATAATCGGAGCCACAGGAAAAACATCAAAATTAAAGGTATCTTTGAAAGCGTGTCATTCTTGAAAAAGCGGTAAAGGAGATTTTAAGGATTGCGCCTGATGTCCCAACGTTTCAACCGTTTTTTGCCAGATCCGTCAAAAATTAGTTTTCCGGCGGACAGAGAAAATGTCCAGAGCAACGTTTTTTCTGTCCGGCAGAAAACAGAACAATGACTGATCCGGCCAAAACCGTATGAAACACAAGTATAAATGACCGAATCCGGCGACCGAATCCAGTTTTTAACAGAAATCTCTCTCTCTCTCTCTCTCTCTCTCAAGAACGAGAACAGGAAGTCACTGTATTTCCGGGTGAAAAACCAAAAAAACGGATCCAGCAGAAAAAAAGATCCGTCGCATCAGTTTTTAACTATTTGTGATGGATCAGTTTTTTTATAAAATTAGCCGGATTGTGCCTGAAACAAAAAACCTGATGTGTGAAAGTAGCCTAAAAGAGATATATGCAACACACATTTGTTGTGCAAATGGAAAAGATAACAGGTTGAAATTATAGGTAATTAGACAAAGACAAACCCTATAAAGGAGTGGTTCTGCATGGGTGACTGTTGTGAATTAGACTTTTTGGCTCCCTCTTGTGGTCACTAGTGGTATGACTCTGGGATTGTCTTTCTTCAATTTGGCACTCACCTGGGTCGTTAGTCCAGGGGTGTCGCTATATTAACTTCCTGGATCCTTAGTCCAGTGCCTGGCATCGTTGTAATCAGATCCTTCTGTTGCTCCTGTCTGCTGGTCCTGGCTCTTGCTAAATTAAGCTAAGTCCTGCTTCTTTGTTTTTTGAGTTACTTGCTTGCTTCTATTTTTGTCCAGCTTGTACTAAATGTGATTTCTGACTTTGCTGGAAGCTCTAGGGGGCTGGTGTTCTCCCCCCGGCCGTTAGACGGTTCGGGGGTTCTTGAATATCCAGCGTGGATATTTTAATAGGGTTTTTGCTGACCATATAAGTCATCTACTATATTCTGCTATTAGCTAGTGGGCCTCTCTTTGCTAAATACCTAGCTCATTCTTATGTTTGTCTTTTCCTCTTACCTCACCGTTATTATTTGTTGGGGGCTTGTATCCAACTTTTTGGGGTCTTTTCTCTGGAGGCAAGAAAGGTCTTTCTTTTCCCTTCTAGGGTTAGTTAGTTCTCCGGCTGGCGCGAGACGTCTAGAACCAACGTAGGCACGTTCCCCGGCTACTTCTATTTGTGGTGCTAGGATTAGATATATGGTCAGCCCAGTTACCACTGCCCTATGAGCTGGTTTTTTATGTTTGCAGACTTGGTATTTATTCCTGAGACCCTCTGCCATTGGGGTAATAACAGTATGCCAGGCCAACATTGAATGTTTAATGCATTGCAGAAGTGGGATATAAGAAAGGAAATTCTGAATTTTTTTTTTTTTTCCTCTCTTCCTCCCCTTTACCTCTGAGTGGCTTGAGCTTGCTGCAGACATGAATGTCCAGACCTTGATTACAAGTGTGGACCAGCTTGCTGCTCGTGTGCAAAGCATACAAGATTTTGTTACCAGTAGTCCTATGTCTGAACCTAAAATACCTATTCCTGAACTGTTTTCTGGAGACCGATTTAAGTTTAGGAATTTCAGGGATAATTGTAAACTGTTTCTATCTTTGAGACCTTGTATTGACTATCGTCTTTTGAATAAAATCACTGTTAAATTTCAGTATCCTTTGCCTCTGTTATCAGACTTGTTTGCCCGAATTAAAGGTGCCAAGTGGTTCACCAAGATAGATCTTCGTGGTGCGTACAACCTTGTGCGCATTAAGCGAGGAGATGAATGGAAAACCGCGTTTAATACGCCCGAAGGTCATTTTGAGTACTTGGTGATGCCTTTTGGGCTCTCTAATGCTCCTTCAGTGTTTCAGTCATTTATGCATGATATTTTCCAGAAGTATCTGGATAAATTTATGATCGTTTATCTGGATGATATTCTGTTTTTTTCTGATGACTGGGACTCGCATTTAGCGCAGGTCAGCATGGTGTTTCAGGTTTTGCGTGAGAATGCGTTATTTGTTAAGGGCTCAAAGTGTCTCTTTGGAGTACAGAAGGTTCCCTTTTTGGGGTTTATTTTTTCCCCTTCTGCGGTGGAGATGGACCCAGTCAAGGTCCGTGCTATTCATGATTGGACTCAACCCATGTCAGTTAAGAGTCTTCAGAAGTTCTTGGGTTTTGCTAACTTCTACCGTCGTTTTATTGCTAATTTTTCTAGCATTGCTAAACCTTTGACGGATATGACCAAGAAAGGTTGTGATGTTGCTAACTGGGCTCCTGCAGCCGTGGAGGCTTTCCAGGAGCTGAAGCGCCGGTTTACTTCGGCGCCTGTTTTGTGCCAGCCTGATGTCTCACTTCCCTTTCAGGTTGAAGTGGATGCTTCTGAGATTGGGGCAGGGGCCGTTTTGTCGCAGAGAGGCCCTGGTTGCTCTGTGATGAGACCTTGTGCCTTTTTCTTGAGGAAGTTTTCGCCTGCTGAGCGGAATTATGATGTTGGCAATCGGGAGTTGTTGGCCATGAAGTGGGCATTTGAGGAGTGGCGTCATTGGCTCGAGGGTGCTAAGCATCGTGTGGTGGTCTTGACTGATCACAAAAATCTGATGTATCTCGAGTCTGCTAAACGCCTGAATCCTAGACAGGTCCGCTGGTCATTGTTTTTCTCCAGTTTTGACTTTGTGGTCTCGTATTTACCAGGTTCAAAGAATGTGAAGGCTGATGCTCTTTCAAGGAGCTTTGTGCCTGACTCTCCGGGAGTCGCAGAACCTGTTGGTATTCTTAAAGAGGGAGTTATCTTGTCAGCAATTTCTCCGGATTTGCGACGTGTGTTGCAGAGATTTCAGGCTGGTAGACCTGACTCTTGTCCACCTGACAGACTGTTTGTTCCTGATAAGTGGACCAGCAGAGTCATTTCCGAGGTTCATTCCTCGGTGTTGGCAGGGCATCCGGGAATTTTTGGTACCAGAGATCTGGTGGCTAGGTCCTTTTGGTGGCCTTCCTTGTCACGGGATGTGCGGTCGTTTGTGCAGTCCTGTGGGACTTGTGCTCGAGCTAAGCCTTGCTGTTCGCGTGCCAGCGGGTTGCTCTTGCCCTTGCCTGTCCCGAAGAGGCCTTGGACACACATTTCCATGGATTTCATTTCAGATCTCCCGGTGTCTCAGGGCATGTCTGTCATTTGGGTGGTATGTGATCGCTTTTCTAAGATGGTCCATTTGGTACCTTTGCCTAAGCTGCCTTCCTCTTCCGATCTTGTTCCTGTGTTCTTTCAGAATGTGGTTCATTTACACGGCATTCCTGAGAATATTGTGTCTGACAGAGGATCCCAGTTTGTTTCCAGGTTCTGGCGATCCTTTTGTGCTAGGATGGGCATTGAGTTGTCGTTTTCGTCTGCCTTTCATCCTCAGACTAATGGACAAACGGAGCGAACTAATCAGACTATGGAGGCTTATTTGAGGTGTTTTGTTTCTGCGGATCAGGATGATTGGGTGACCTTCTTGCCGTTGGCTGAGTTTGCCCTTAATAATCGGGCTAGTTCTGCTGCATTGGTTTCGCCATTTTTCTGCAACTCTGGTTTCCATCCTCGTTTTTCCTCGGGACATGTGGAACCTTCTGACTGTCCTGGGGTAGATTCTGTGGTGGATAGGTTGCAGCAGATCTGGAATCATGTGGTGGACAACTTAAAGTTGTCACAAGAGAAGGCTCAGCGTTTTGCCAACCGCCGCCGCGGTGTGGGTCCCCGACTTCGTGTTGGGGATTTGGTATGGCTGTCTTCTCGATTTGTTCCTATGAAGGTCTCCTCTCCTAAATTTAAGCCTCGCTTCATCGGTCCTTACAAAATATTGGAAATCCTTAATCCTGTGTCCTTTCGCTTGGATCTTCCGGTGTCGTTTGCCATTCACAACGTGTTCCATAGGTCTTTGTTGCGGCGGTACGTTGTACCTGTGGTTCCTTCTGTTGAGCCTCCTGCTCCGGTGTTGGTTGAGGGCGAGTTGGAGTACGTGGTGGAGAAGATCTTGGATTCTCGTCTCTCCAGGCAGAGGCTTCAGTATCTGGTCAAGTGGAAGGGCTATGGTCAGGAGGATAATTCCTGGGTGGTTGCCTCTGATGTGCATGCGGCCGATTTAGTTCGTGCCTTTCACGCTGCTCATCCTGATCGCCGTGGTGGTCTTGGTGAGGGTTCGGTGACCCCTCCTTAAGGGGGGGGGGTACTGTTGTGAATTAGACTTTTTGGCTCCCTCTTGTGGTCACTAGTGGTATGACTCTGGGATTGTCTTTCTTCAATTTGGCACTCACCTGGGTCGTTAGTCCAGGGGTGTCGCTATATTAACTTCCTGGATCCTTAGTCCAGTGCCTGGCATCGTTGTAATCAGATCCTTCTGTTGCTCCTGTCTGCTGGTCCTGGCTCTTGCTAAATTAAGCTAAGTCCTGCTTCTTTGTTTTTTGAGTTACTTGCTTGCTTCTATTTTTGTCCAGCTTGTACTAAATGTGATTTCTGACTTTGCTGGAAGCTCTAGGGGGCTGGTGTTCTCCCCCCGGCCGTTAGACGGTTCGGGGGTTCTTGAATATCCAGCGTGGATATTTTAATAGGGTTTTTGCTGACCATATAAGTCATCTACTATATTCTGCTATTAGCTAGTGGGCCTCTCTTTGCTAAATACCTAGCTCATTCTTATGTTTGTCTTTTCCTCTTACCTCACCGTTATTATTTGTTGGGGGCTTGTATCCAACTTTTTGGGGTCTTTTCTCTGGAGGCAAGAAAGGTCTTTCTTTTCCCTTCTAGGGTTAGTTAGTTCTCCGGCTGGCGCGAGACGTCTAGAACCAACGTAGGCACGTTCCCCGGCTACTTCTATTTGTGGTGCTAGGATTAGATATATGGTCAGCCCAGTTACCACTGCCCCATGAGCTGGATTTTTATGTTTGCAGACTTGGTATTTATTCCTGAGACCCTCTGTCATTGGGGTCATAACAGGTGACCATGGACTATTTCTCCGTTCTCATACTTTTTAGCTGTTGTTTTGGTCAGTTTTGCATTTTGTCATTGCTCTTATCCCTAGAGATACTGTACAGTAGCATGAGGCAGTGTCTACAACCAACAGAAGTTGATCAGGTAGTGAGTCGCCTGCCAGGGCCGTGGGGTATTCGTTATTGGGTCTGGTACTTAAAGGGGATGTCACGGTGGCTGCGACCCGGTCCGTGGCCCTGGGCACCCAAAGAAAGGGGAAAGGTCTTTTAAGGGTTTAATAAAGTTTGTGTTCGTGATGCCACCTGTGGTATTCAGTCAGAGGGGACCGACGCTGCTTAAAGGGGTCCACTGGGGTGATGTTATGGCAGCTAAGATGGTATAACTTCCCACAGGTGAAGTAGGTCCCCAAGGCTCCTAGTGTATAGCTGGTGATGGTGGGTAGTGTATAAAGAAATGGAGGACACAAGTTTGCAGTCTCTTTACCTCGTTTACTGGAAACTTCAGGTATCCACAGTCCAGGGCACCAGATCACAGGTACAGGCAGGGTCCAGCCGGCTTGGAAGCAAGGTCAGAGTCCCCTTTACCAGGTGGAGTTAGAAGCCTTCCTACCAGCACTTTGAAGTAGTCCCTTGCTTGATGTGGTTTCAATCAAGGTCATCAAAGTTCTCTCTGACTCAAGCCTTTTCATAGGGTATCTATCAGGACCCGGGCTCTATGTGTCACTGTGTCTCCTGGGTATTAGGGCGGACAGGTTATGTGTAATAACCCAGCTGTCCTGCCAGTTTCTGCTGTGCCTCCTAGAGTCTGACACAACCTCAGTCTTCTGGCTACTGGGAATCTGCGCTCCACAGGGAGATAGACCATATGCTGCTGTCCTCCCTTGGTGTCACTGTCCTACGCTTTGCTCTCCTGCACGCTCACTATACGCTGTTCTTCCTTCTCTGTTTCCATGTCCAGGAGCTGCAGCACATCTGGCTGCATGGCCCCTCACACGTCTCTCTTCTTTCCGCCAGGAGCTGCAGAACCCCACGTCTGCTCAGCTATTCTCCTATTGTACCAGCTCTGCTTTAGCTGAAGTTCCATGACAAGCCCCTCTCTGGCTTTCTCCAACTCTCTTTCCGGCCTCAGACTGCTCCAGTCTGCTGTCTGGCCTTCTCTCTCTGCTCTGTCCCTCTGACAGACTACTCACTGACTGACTTTCCCTCCAAATCCAGAATCTATACAGTATATAGGGAAGTTCCCCTTAATCCAGGTTTAGAGATCCCCTTCTGGCCTGGAGTGTGAACATGTTGTGTGCTTTGTGGTTACCTGATAGAAGAGATCTTCCCTTGCTTCTAAGCATGACATCACTCTCCCCGTGAGGAGGCAGGGCCACTGTAACAACCAGGACCCTGGGGTATTACAGTAGTGCAGCTCATAGAGGATGGCACATCAGTGCAAGCTGTGGCAAAAAAAGGTAGCTGTAACTGTCAGCACAATGTTCAAAGCATGGAGCAGATACCAGTAGACAGGCCAGTACACAAGGAGACAGCTACCTCCTCCTTTGTGCAAGGCGGAACAGGAGGAGCAGTGCCAGAGCCCTGCAAAATGACCTCCAGCAGGCTGCTTACATCAATGTGTCTGCTCAAGCTGTCAGAAACAGACTCCATGAGGGTGGCATGAGGGCTCGACTTCCACAAGCGATTGTTGCAATTATAGCCCAACACCATGCAGGGCGATTGACATTTGCCAGAGAACACCAAGATTATCAGATTCGACATTGGTGCCCTGTGCGCTTCATGGATTAGAGTAGGTTCAAACTGAGCACATGTGACAGACGTGACAGAGTCTGGAGACACCATGGCGAATGTTCTGCTTCCTGCAACATCCGCCAGCATGACCAGTTTGTCAGTCGGTCAATAATGGTTTGGGGAGGAATTTCTTTGGAGAGCCACACAGCCTCTATGTGCTAGCTAGAGGTACCCTGACTGCCATTTGGTACCAGGATGAGATCCTCAGACCCATTGTGAGACCATATGCAGGCACAGTGGGCCCTAGGTTCCTTCTGATACATGACAATGCTACGCCTCGTGTGGCTGACGTGTGTCAGCATTTCTGGCATGATGAAGGCATTGATGCTATGGACTGGCCTGCTGATTCCCCAGACCTGAATTTAATCAAGCACATTTGGAACATCAGGTTTCGCTCCATCTACCAATGACACGTTACACCACAGACTGTCGAGGAGTTGTTTGATTCTTTAATCCAGGTCTGGGAGGCGATCCCTCAGGAGAACCTCTGCCGCCTCATCAGGACCATGCCAAGGTGTTGTAGGAAGGTCATACAGGCACGTAATTTGTAATTTTATTTTCTCCTTGTATTTTGTGTATCATTCCAAAGCCAGATTTCCATGGGATATTAATTTTGATTTTCATTGATCATTTCTATGTTTTATTGTGCTCAACGCATTCCACTATGTAATGAATAAATATTTGCAACTGGAATATTTCTTTCAGGGATATCTAGGATGTAGTATTTTAGTGTTCTCCTTATTTTTTTTTAGCAGTGTTTATTGTAGGGGATCACTCACTCTGGTAGCACTTGTGGTAGGTATAGGAACAAGGTAGTTTGGTGCAAAAAAGAGGTTTTATTGAAGTTCATAAACTGCCAGCATAAAGAAAATGAAGAAACTTTCTCCTGTATGAAGGTAGAAATAAACAAAATAATCAATACAGCAGTATAGCCCTCATTCTGATAAATACACAATTTTATTAGTAAGCCACAGATGCAGATTGTCCAGCACATATAGGTCTTTTCAACTCTCCATACACAGACCATTGTGGAGAAGCTCAGCTGCCCTTTTTTTATCATCTGTACCTCCTGGACTGGAAGATGAGAATGGCCAGTCCCGCCCAGATCTTCCAGTTGTTCCTAAAGCCCAGACCTAAACTACAGGACTAGGGTTGAGCGAAACGGGTCGGCAATTTTCAGAAGTCGACGACTTTTGGCAAAGTCGGGTTTCATGAAACCCGACCCGACCCCTGTGTGAGGTCGGCCATGAAGTCGGCGATCTTCTGAATCTGGAATCGGAATTCCGATACCGATTCCCGATATGTTTAAGATATCGGGAATTGGTATCGGAATTCAGATTTAAGTGTAAAATAAAGAATTAAAATAAAAAATATCGCTATACTTACCCTCTGATGCGCCCTGGTACTAAGCGGGAACCTTCCTTCCTTAGAATCAGCCTTCCAGGACCTTGCGGTGACGTCGCGGTGACGTCGCGGCCTGTGATTGGTCGCGTGGCCACCCATGTGACCGCTCGCGCGACCAATCACAAGCCGCGACGTCACCATGACGTCACCAAAGGTCCTGGAAGGGCTGATTCTTAGGAAGGAAGGCTGCCGGAAAGAAGCCGAGGGTGAGTATATTCCTATTAGGTATATACTCACCCTCGCACGCGCCCTGCTTCTTTCCGGCAGCCTTCCTTCCTAAGAATCAGCCCTTCCAGGACCTTCGGTGATGTCACGGTGACGTCGCGGCTTGTGATTGGTCGTGCGAGCGATCACATGGGCGGCCGTGCGACCAATCACAAGCCGCGACGTCACCGCGACGTCACCGCAAGGTCCTGGAAGGCTGATTCTAAGGAAGGAAGGTTCCCGCTTAGTACCAGGGCGCATCAGAGGGTAAGTATAGCGATATTTTTTATTTTAATTCTTTATTTTACACTAAAATATGGATCCCAGGGCCTGAAGGAGAGTTTCCGCTCCTTCAGACCCTGGGAACCATTGGAAACCCAATGCACTGCATTGGGTTTCGAGTTTCGGCCGACCCCGACCCCGACTTTTTTATAGGATCGGCCGATTTCACTCGACCCGACTTTTGAAAAAGTCGCGTTTCGTGAAACCCGACCCGATCCTATAAATGTAAAGGTCGCTCAACCCTATACAGGACCATTAAAAACCCTCTTAACATTATCTGAGTTGGAGCTTCCTACTGGGTTTCACATCACAAAAGCTAGAAACCTTGGTGATACATATCTCCCATCCAGGATCTTGCCAGCTGCTTCCTTACCATATGTATATTGTAAGAGATCGGCTCTCTGATAGACGCTGGTGCACACACAATGATGCAGTTCATTGGTCCATAAACCATACAGATTAACAAAACAAAACAGCCTCTTCTGTGTACAAAAGTTAAAAACCTAAGGAAATTAACTGGAATATAAGTTGGTGTGCATGCAGCGTGTGGACACATGTGACACTGGCCATTAAACAGACAAAACCTAAGATAAAACCATAATAAGCAAATTCCCTACAGTAAATAAATAAATAAATTGCAATAGTGCATGAAAATAATATAGGGTGCTTAGTTTGCACAACTTTGATTAAAAAAAAGCAAAAGCCATCCCACCAAGTCATGGTGAATCTATTCTGAACTGTCCTAACCTCTAGTACTAAAACCTTACCATTTGTCAAGGGATGTACATGTGAATAAGGGCTGAGAAGGACTGAGATGTGCCTGATGGTTACAAAAAGTATAACAGAACCAACATGGAAAATAAACCATCCATAATATAATGGTGGGAGCGTCACTCTGTCCGAAGTCTTTATAGACTGCGCAAGTGCAACGTGACTGCGCAGTCTGGACCCCACAGAGTTACGCTGCCGGGGATGAGGATTGTGGCCCAGGAGATACTGTAGCTGTATTAGCGTACACAGCGCACCGATACATTTACATTCTGCGGCAGAGCAGGGAGAATCAATCTCCCTGCTCTGCCGCCCGGCAGCTATGGGGCCCCTGAGCAGGCGGGGGGCTGGTACCAGCAGTGGGCCCCCACCTGTCATCGCAGGGTCAACTGTATCTGCATCTAACCGATGCAGATGACCACATTGATGAGGGAAGAAGCTCTACGCTCCTTCTCCCATCATCCCCCTGTCAGCGTCTGATGTCACTGACGCCAACACTGACAGGGGGTGTGATGATGTCACTGCCCGGTGCCTGCGGTCCGGAGGTGAGTGGGAGCAGCGCAGGAACCAGGAAGAAGCGAGGTGAGTATTTATTTATTTTTTATGGGGGCTGCCTTATACTACAGAGTCTGCCTGTGTGTGGGGGTTCTGCCTTATACTACAGAGTCTGTCTCTGTGGGGGGTGCTGCCTTACACTACAGAGTCTTCCTGTGGGGGGTGCTGCCTTATACTACAGTCTGCCCGTGAAAGGGGGTGCTGTTATGATTTTCCCAATGGCAGGGAAATCAAAATAACAACGGACTAGCTCTCGGGTGATGGGAACTAAAGTGACCGTGACCTGAACCTGACACGACACTGGAAGTAGCCGGGGAGTGTTTCCTACGATGCCCTAGACACCACGCGCCAGCCGGAGATCTAACTACCCCTATCAGAGGAATATACAGGCCTGCCTTACCTCCAGAGATGAACCCCAAAAGGAGATAGCAGCCCCCCACAGATATTGACGGTGAGTCAAGAGGAAAAGACATACGTAGGATGAACAGCAGATTTAGCACAGTGAGGTCCGCTTACTAGATAGCAGAAGTACAGGGAAGAGTCACTTCACGGTCAACTTCAAAACACTACTCAAAAACACCATCCTGAAATTACTTTAAAACTCCAGTGACAACTCATGCCACTGGAGTGGCAATTTCAGTCCACGAGAGCTTCCAGCTACAGAGAGTCACATTGCAAATAGCTGGACAAAAATAGCATTAACTAGAAACAAAATTCAACTTAGCTGAACAGGATCTTGAGGCAGGAGAATGCAACAGAATGCTACTGATACATTGTTGGCCGGCATCGGACCAGCAGCCAAGCAGCCTTAAATAGGAAACTCCCCTAATGGGTGTCAACAGGTGATCAAGGATAGAAGAAGGCAAATAAGTGGCACTACCATAAAACACCACCGGGGGAGCCCACAAACAGAATTCACAACAGTACCCCCCCCTTAAGGAGGGGGCACCGAACCCTCACCAGAACCACCAGGGCGATCTGGATGAGCACTATGAAATGCACGAACCAAATCAGGAGCATGAACATCAGATGCTGTCACCCAAGAATTATCCTCCTGACCATAGCCTTTCCACTTAACCAGATACTGAAGTTTCCGTCTGGAAACACGGGAGTCCAAGATCTTTTCCACCACATACTCCAACTCACCCTCAACCAGCACAGGAGCAGGAGGATCAGCAGACGGAACAACCGGCACCTCATACCTCCGCAACAATGACCGATGAAAAACATTATGAATAGTAAAAGATGCTGGGAGGTCCAAACGAAAGGACACAGGATTAAGAACCTCCAGAATCCTATAAGGGCCGATCAATCTGGATAGCCAATTTCATGGCATCATTCAGACCTGTAGGCACAGGGAACCCCACCATGACATCCTTCACGGCATCAGAGAGACCTTCTCTGAAATTAGCTGCTAGAGCGCACTCATTCCATTTAGTAAGCACCGACCATTTACGAAATTTTTGGCAGTATATCTCAGCTTCATCTTGCCCTTGGGAAAGAGCTATCAAGGCTTTCTCAGCCAAAATCTCTAAATTAGGTTCTTCATAAAGCAACCCCAAAGCCAGAAAAAACGCATCTACATTTAATAACGCAGGATCCCCTGGCGACAATGCAAATGCCCAACTTTGTGGGTCACCCCGCAATAGAGAAATAACAATTTTAACCTGTTGCGCAGGATCACCAGCAGAGTGAGATTTCAGAGACAAAAACAATTTACAATTCTCTGAAATTCAAAAAACGGGATCTGTCTCTGGTAAAAAATTCAGGCATAGGGATCTTAGGTTCAGACATTGGAGCACGTATAACAAAATCTTGTAAGTTCTGGACCTTTGTAGCCAGGTTATTCAGACCTGCAACCAAACTCTGTGGATCCATGATTCAAACAGGTGTAACCAAAGCCATTCAGAGATTAAGAGGAGAGGAAAAAAAAAAAAGGCTGAAGACTGCAGTTTAAGCAAGGAGTACAAATAAGCACTAAGGTGCACTTTCCAAACACAGAAGGAAAAAAAAACCTTTTCATATCCTTTCCTGCTTTAGTGCATAGTTTTAACACATGTGGGCCGGCCAAACTGTTATGATTTTCCCAATGGCAGGGAAATCAAAATAACAACGGACTAGCTCTCGGGTGATGGGAACTAAAGTGACCGTGACCTGAACCTGACACAACACTGGAAGTAGCCGGGGAGTGTTTCCTACGATGCCCTAGACACCACGCGCCAGCCGGAGATCTAACTACCCCTATCAGAGGAATATACAGGCCTGCCTTACCTCCAGAGATGAACCCCAAAAGGAGATAGCAGCCCCCCACAGATATTGACGGTGAGTCAAGAGGAAAAGACATACGTAGGATGAACAGCAGATTTAGCACAGTGAGGTCCGCTTACTAGATAGCAGAAGTACAGGGAAGAGTCACTTCACGGTCAACTTCAAAACACTACTCAAAAACACCATCCTGAAATTACTTTAAAACTCCAGTGACAACTCATGCCACTGGAGTGGCAATTTCAGTCCACGAGAGCTTCCAGCTACAGAGAGTCACATTGCAAATAGCTGGACAAAAATAGCATTAACTAGAAACAAAATTCAACTTAGCTGAACAGGATCTTGAGGCAGGAGAATGCAACAGAATGCTACTGATACATTGTTGGCCGGCATCGGACCAGCAGCCAAGCAGCCTTAAATAGGAAACTCCCCTAATGGGTGTCAACAGGTGATCAAGGATAGAAGAAGGCAAATAAGTGGCACTACCATAAAACACCACCGGGGGAGCCCACAAACAGAATTCACAACAGGGTGCTGCCTTATACTACAGGGTCTGCCTGTGGGGGGTGCTGCCTTATACTACAGAGTCTGTCTATGTGTGGGGGGTGCTGCCTTATACTACAGTGTCTGCCTGTGTGGGGGTGTGTGCTGCCTTATACTACAGAGTCTGCCTGTGAAGGGGCGCTGCCTTATAGTACAGAATATGCCTGTGGCAGGGGTGCTGCCTTATACTACAAAGTCTTCCTGGGGGGGGTGCTACCTTATACTACAGAGTCTTCCTGTGGGGGGTACTGCTTTATACTACATAGTCTGCCTGTGGGGGGTGCTGTCTTATATTACAGAGTCTGCCTGTGGGGGTGTGCTGCCTTATACTACAGAGTCTGCCTGTGGGGGGTGTTGCCTTATACTATAGAGTCTGCCTGTGGGGGGGGGGTGCCTTATACTATAGGGTCTGTCTGTGGGGGAGCGCTGCCTTATACTACAGTGTCTTTCTATGGGGGGCTGCCTTATACTAGAAGGTCTGCCTATGGGGCGCTGTCTTATATTACAGGGTCTGCCTATGGGATGCTGTCTTATACTACAGGGTCTTCCTATGGGATTCTGTCTTATACTACAGGGTCTGCCTATGGGGTGCTGTCTTATACTACAAAGTTTGCCTATGGGGTGCGCAAGATGGTAGCAGCACATGGCAAGATTAGGGCGCAGGATGGAAGCAGCATATACCAGGATGGAGACCATATACCAATATAAATGCTCGCCACCAGGGCATAGAACGGGTTCAATATAACACAGGCTCACCCATATATATACTGTATACAGTACATGAATATAATATATATGCATATTCATATTGTCTTCCAGTGGTTCTTTAAACCTTCATGGTTCATTTGTGGATATGCCCTGAATGACTAATTGATATGGGTTTTACACATCTTTGACTCCCGTCGTAACTGGTGAAGTGGCCTCAGGCGACCAATTTCAAGAAGAAGAAAAAAGGGAAGGTGGTGGACTCTCTGTCTACTTTCTTCTATGTGAGCCATTCTCAGCCCTTTCCATGACACTCATAGAAGTGGAAGGAGACTGCAATGCATCTACTTCTTAATTTCATTTTTGCCTGCATGTGGATGACAGAAGCTGTCTCATCAGTTGGCATCTAGCACAAGAGGATATCTATCCTGGAGATAGGAAAGACTCCCAAAGGTGAGACCCACATATTTAAATTTTTACCTGGTAATGCAATAAAAGTCCAAGATGGAAATGTCCCATGGCAATTCTTAAAGGAAATAATTGCAGCCAGTTGTATCATTAAAATATATGAAGATGATCAGCCGATACTTAGAAGATCGCTACCACCCGCCTTTTCAGAATTTTTATTTAGGTCATGTACAATTTTCAAGAAAGCTAGGAAAACCTAATAACAGACAATACATTGACTATACTAGTAATGGATGAATCATATTTTATTAGCTAACTGCTACTATGAACTGGGCTATTATTACTGTCAGAAGACTGATTCCAATACATTTGCACGAACCAAGAGCATAAGCTATAGGAGTTCTTGCTGAAGGCAATTAGATGATATGATCATGTAGAGAACACTTGTTATAAGACATGTGTTGCAAATGAGCAATGAGCTTCCTAATTTCTCGTTTCATAGATCGTCTGGAAGTGTTTGGATGGCTCAGCAATGCACAGCAGCAAGCTCCACTCAACAACTAAAGTGTGCAAAGTGCATTTCTAGACCTCATTTTCTAGATTGATGCCTTTGTATTCGGTACAGTGGGATATTTGAGCTTAATAATAATGATGTACTGATTCAAAATATTTATCCATTAGCATTCAGCTTTATGTCTCCATCATCCTGTAAGGGGAAATATTGCTTGTAAGACATCAGGGTTGTATTATGCTATACATTGGGTCATTTAATGTCTTTACAAAATATTTGATTTTATGATTGATGTTATTGTACTTTATGAATAAATCAATTGAAGCACATGAAGTGTTTTTTACATACGATGGGCACTACTGTATGAATCTGTGTTTAGTAATTGATTTGTTATATTTGTTTTAACTTTTTCTGTATTTGATCAGATTTTTTTTGTTTCTGAAATGTTATTGTTTTTGAGTGTTGGTTCTGTTTTTATGAAAATCTTTTGATGTCATGGGGTAAATATGGGATAAAGAGGAGAGAATCTTTAATGTTCTTTAAGACAGTTAAATTAAAGTAGAGATTTTGAACTTCTTTGTCCAGCCTGGAACAGGAGGCTAACCTTACACTACATTGTGGACAGATCTCTTGATGCTTTTTTTTTCATTGAATTGAATAAAATACAAAATAGAAATTAAATTTTTATACTAGGAAAAGGCCACATGATGTTTCTGTTTTGCCCATTTATTATTTCTTACATATTTTTTTTTGTCTTAGGAGAGATATATGTTTCTGTTTTAGTTCACTTACTGTTGGTTTTCCAACTACATCTGCTGGAGCTTGGTTTCAAGCATCTATTATATACCTGTAGATGTGTGAATCTGCCAAAATTGAAGATATATTTGGCAGTTCGCTCAAATTTGGTGGGGAAATTTGATTTGCACAATAGTTATTCAACGCAAATCAAATGTTCCTCATTATGCTCTTGGATGTATTAAGACCTCAGAGTATAATAAACTTAGGGGGTATAAAAATCTAACACCTCGCTGCTCACTTGTCCAGCTGCCAGTACTCTGCGCAATCTGGGTTTGTATTTCTTCTTACACATGACGTCTTATTCAGGCATCTTCACACTATACTGAGGTTTTAAGCACCATGTAGGCCCCTGTGTTCATGGTGCATGTCGTGACATCATAATGTGCAATGCTCAAGGCTTAGTTTTAGCAAAATTGATTAAGGTAAATAGGCATACTGGCATAGGCTAAAGTGGTTAGCTGGTAAATATAAAGAGTAAATGTACAATATTGAATCATATAAAAGATATATCAATGTATAGCAAACATGTACAAATACCAAATAATATACAAAAAATGTAAGCAATCAAACAAAGTCAAAGTAAAAAAAATCAAGCAAAAAAAGATTTAAAGAAAATCAGAAAAATAAACAAAATCCCTCAAAAATGCATCCATCTATGAGCCTCTGCACCCATTGTGGTTAGTCTTGAGTAATGCACTAGTCCATTTTTCTCTATTTATATATTTCACTTTAGCTATTGCATATACTAGCATTGTTTGTACCTCCTGGTACGCTATCACCTTTTTTCATAGGTGGGCTTTTGATGATGAGTTTAACTTGTATACCATCATCATTTATCATGTGATATGATATAATGTATAATTACATGCCCATCCTCCTGTTTTGTGAATCCGTTTTCGCACAGTTGTATATCTTTTTCCCTCTATCCTGAGTTTTCCAATAATACAATTTTTTTGTATATTGACTATTACCTGGGGATTTTGATCAATATTTCTCTGCCTTTGTCTGATTTCTCCATTGACGATTTTTCCTGAAATTCATAAGTAAAAGCATGTTGAATGTGTTACATTTTTTTAAGATAATTTCATGCACATTGTGTTTCGGACATGCTACCTAATCCCATGATTAATTTCTCACATAGGTTTACTGTGTCATCTCTGGGGACATGGACTATAAGGCCAAGGAAAAGTCTGAGCTTGGCCAAATTGACCAGTTTTGGTGTGAATGTGGATGATCCACAGCAGACCAGTGATCACAGATGGGACAATCAAGTCTTCTGACATACAAATATATGTTGTTGAAACGTACCAATTTATGGTGGAATCATGTATTCCTAGAAAAATATGTGTCTTGTAAACTAAAACCCAGAGGATTATGAGTACGTGTTATAACCACTTTTCCTGTGGACGATGAGGCATTCGTTGCCAAACGGGAAGAGGCATACAAAAGCTGTTCTAATACTTTAATGCAACTACTTATTGATGTTAATACCAGCACAATCACCAACTTGGATAAACTAATTGATGCAGCACACAGACCAATCTCAGATTGGCCTGTCGCCTGAGAGATTGCAGATATTTCATGCTCAGATGTCGAAGACTTTAGATATGTGTGTCAAAACAATCCATGAGATACATAAATATTGTAGGGATCAAAGAGATTTCCAACTTAAATCTGTTTATTTTTGGAAAAAACTCTTTTCACATGCATCTCTATCCCAACATACACTGTCAAGTGTACACATCAATCTCATCCCTCAGAGACCAATTTGATGTACCTTCTACATCTATGGTTACCCGGTCATGGATATAAATAGGGATAATAAGGTAATTAATATTGGCACACATACTTTTACACCTAAAGACACTCTCTATTGTGCATCTAGATTTGATTCTTTCACAGCAATTAAAGACCTTCCTATCTTTTCAAAATCTTTGATATTCAAAAAACATTTTTATTATGATTAAATTCCATACTTTATTTCCTACATATTTCTTATGGACAATGGACGATCTATCCATTGAGCATAACAGCAGGAGGTAAGATACCCCCATTCCATCCGTTCACACTCCGAGAAATTTCCCCCTCTCTCCTCCTGTACCAATGTGCATTTGTTCGTTCAGATTGTTATGAGGGATTTTTTACAAATCCCTCATCATATCATACATAACAATCTGATAAGAGAGAAATGTGATGGCTTATGTATTTTGCAAAATTTACCTGATGTAGTGCTGAAGCCGGGTGACAAGGAGGGCAACACCTGGCCAAAATTGATGTACAAGAAAGAGGCGTTTCATCAACTTAACAACAAAATGTGTTACAAGAATTTGCTTTTGTGTCACAATTACAAGCCATTCTCAACAAAGCAATTGAAAATGAGGTGATTACTAAGAATCTAGTTTCAGCACTATTCATTCCAGAACCCACCATCCTGACCTGATATCTTCACCCAAAAATTCATACTTATATACTGCCAGGACGTTCCGATTGTTTCAGGAGGGGTGAATTACTTGGAGTATGTCAAGTGATGGATAGACTACAAACTCCAACCCCTAGTTTGCCATCCTTTCTTAAAGATACCAACGAATTCCTAAGGAAAATTGATGGCCTTCTTGTTGAAACTGATACTTTGTTGGTGACAGCGGACATTGAGTCCATTTATACCAACATAAAACACAGTGATAGTCTGAGGGCCACCAAATTCTTTCTTGATATGTCAAATTTGCCATCCAACATCAAATCTTTGACATGTGTCATATTGTGACACTGTAAAAGTGCAGAGAAGCTGCTCCTGATGCTGGCAGTGCTAGCAGCTATATTTTAAGCTGCTGTTTCTTACTTGGATAGCTGCTAGGTAGTGGGTGTATATATATATATATATATATATATATATATATATATATATATATATATATATATTTGCCATATCTGAGGTCCACAGACAAAGCCAGCAGGGCGCATGTCATACAAGTGTGTTGTGCACTGCTTCTATTGTGCTCCATGTTACGAGTTTAGCGTTCTAAATCTTATTTTTTCACTGGCTAACTGTGAAACAGTGTGCCATATTACACTTTGTCATATTTGTTGCTTTCAAAGTTTTTTTAATATATCTTGTGCAAAAGAGAATGGTTTCCAACGGTTCGGCTCAGGCACGAGCCTTAGTCAGGAAGACAATCTTATGGTAGTTTTATCGTATGTAGGTCCTGGGCTCTCAGATTGCCCTATGGAAGTCTGTCAAAAGTGTTCTTGATTGGCCAGCAGAATGGAATTAAATTAAACTGTTCACACCCATTGTAGATTGTCTTTTGTTATCAATTGCTAGGAATACAGATGTATTGAGGTAGACTTAAGGTACCGTTACACTAAACGACTTACCAACGTGTTGTGAATTCTGCTCTTGGGTTCCCTCCGGTGGTTGTTGGCGGTAATACAGTTGTCCCTGGGTTGCAATCCTGAGCAGGTGTCCCTGCTGATTGCAGCTCTCTCTGGGTATTTAGGTTTGCAGGATCCATTAGCCCTTGCCAGTTGCCCATTGTTCTTGGAGGTCTTACATCTCTGTCTGGTTCCTCCTGCCCTGCTGCCAAATCAGCCAAGATAAGTGTCTGGGTTTTGTTTCTGCAGCACACATGCTGTGTGCTTTACTATTCAGTACTATTCATTGTTTTTTCTTGTCCAGCTTAGACTGTGTTTGGATTTTTTCAGTCATGTTGGATTCTCAGGAGATGCAGATATACATTCCATGTCTTTAGTTAGATGTGGAATTTTTGTATTATCTGTTGTGGATATTCTTAGGGTTTTAATACTGACCGCTTAGTATTCTATCCTATCCTTTTCTATTTAGCTAGAGTGGCCTCTTTTGCTAAATCCTGTTTTCTGCCTGCGTGTGTCTTTCCTCTAATACTCACAGTCAATATTTGTGGGGGGCTACCTATCCTTTGGGGTTTTGCTCTGAGGCAAGATAGAATTCCCATTTCCATCTATAGGGGTATTTAGTTCTCCGGCTGTGTCGAGGTGTCTAGGTTGTGTTAGGTACACCCCACGGCTACTTCTAGTTGCGATGTCAGTTTAGGGTTTGCGGTCAGTACAGGTTCCACCTACTCCAAAGAAAGTCTCATGCGGCTCCAAGGTCACCGGATCATAACACCAACGATCACGACCAGCGATACGACCTGGCCATGATCGTTGGTAAGTCGTTGTGTGGTCGCTGGGGAGCTGTCACACAGACAGCTCTCTCCAGCGACCAACGATCAGGGGAACGACTTCGGCATCATTGAAACTGTCTTCAACGATGCCGAAGTCCCCCTGCAGCACCCGGGTAACCAGGGTAAACATCGGGTTACTAAGTGCAGGGTCGCGCTTAGTAACCCGATATTTACCCTGGTTACCATTGTAAAAGTTAAAAAAAAAACAGTACGTACTCACATTCTGATGTCTGTCACGTCCCCCGGCATCCACAGGGTTAAAACTGCTTTCGGCAGGAGTGCTGGTAATGCATGCGCTGCTGCCGAGAGCTTCCCTGCACTGAATATGTCAGCGCCGGCCGTAAAGCAGAGCACAGCGGTGCTCTGCTTTACGGCCGGCGCTGACACAGTCAACCCTGTGGACGCCGGGGGGCGTGACAGACATCAGAATGTGAGTATGTAGTGTTTTTTTTTTTTCACTTTTACAATTGTAACCAGGGTAAATATCGGGTTACTAAGCGCGGCCCTGCACTTAGTAACCCAATATTTACCCTGGTTACAAGTGAACACATCGCTGGATCGGCATCACACACGCCGATCCAGCGATTACAGCGGGTGATCAGCGACCAAAAAAAGGTCCTGATCATTCCCATCGACCAACGATCTCCCAGCAGGGGCCTGATCGTTGGTCGCTGTCACACATAATGAGATCGTTAGTGGGATTGTTGCTTACATCACCAAAAGCGTGACGTTGCAACGATATCGTTAACGATATCGTTATGTGTGACTCAGCCTTTAGCCTTTGTATCTTTCAAAAGGAATGGAATGCGCATAAAGTATTGTAGGAGGTAGTTAGACCACAATGAGCCTTATTCACTGTTCATAGGGAAGGCTGCAGCTGGCATGTGGCTCCCACCCTGTGTCCTTATTAGTGACCGCTTCAATGTGGAGGCAAGGAGCTCCTTGCCTCCACACTGAAGCGATCACTAACACGGACACCATTCTCTTTTGCGCAAGATATATTAAAAAAAACCTTTGAAGGCAACAGTTCAGTCTTCACGTTTTTGGAGTGTGCCGGGGTTAGATCTTTTGTATTGTCTTACCGTTTTACCCCTGAGCATCCAACAGTGGTTGAGCCTGATCCTATCCACTTTTAATATAGTGCTGTGGTGACATTGTTTTGTGACTTGAACTGTTGTGCATGAAGAAATATTTTTGGGGGGCACTTGGTACCATGATTCACCATGCCATATCCCAGGCTCAGGTGTCAGGTTCAAGCATTCCTACATGAACAGTTTCCTGGAAAGTGGATTGGTCATCGTGGGCCAGTTGAATGGCCACCAAGTTTTCCTGATCTAACCCCCTTGGACTTTTATCTTTGGGGTCATCTGAAGGCAAATGTCTATGCTGTGAAGACACGAGATGTGCAAGATCTGAAACAACGGATACTGGAAGCCTGTGTTAGCATTTCTTCTGCGGTGTTGCTATCAGTGTGTCAAGAGTGGAAGAACAGGGTTGCATTGACAATCCAACACAATGGGCAGCACTGTACTCATCAGATCACTGCTATGTAGCTGAAATGCAGGCTTGCTATGAGTGCCGACCACAGGGGGGCGCTCATGCAAGGCCGGCATCAGTAACCATAGAGGTCTCAAGGACCTCTATGGTTACCATTCTGATGCATCGCTGACCCCCGATAATGTGACGGGAGTCGGCGATGCGCTCATTTCCGGCCACTCGGCTGGAAGCGCCGGTTAAGTGCCGCTGTCAGCGTTTCACAGCGGCATTTAACAGGTTAATAGCGGCGGGTGAATCACGATTTCACCCACCGCTATTGCGCGCACATGTCAGCTGTACAAAACAGCTCACATTGATGGACTTTGACTCCTTGTCTTTTGTAGGAAATATATGCTTGGTAGTGTCAATGTGGATTATCCATTTAAGGTTTTTTATTTTGGGCAATTGGCCATGGTATATGAATAAATATATGATGTTTTTGTTTGGTTGATATTGATCTTAGGGTGCATAGTGTAGACTGAGACTCTCCCTCCTGCTATTGAGCCTATAGCAAGTGAGCTGTCTTATGCAATGTTCACAAATTGCGCAACATTCAAAATGCCCATGTTTCAGCATTTTAACTTTTTTTAGGGGTTTTCACCGCGTTTTTGCACATTTTTTCCCATGTATTTTGGTGCAGATTACTTGTGTAATTTGTCTACAGTAAACAAAAAAAACACCAGTATATAGACAGAGATGCTTACCTGTTCAAGGCCTCCAACAATTGCACGAACCAAGGTGCAGCGGACCCAAGTTAAGATGGCAAATACACAGGTGCAATAATACCGATAATGCAGCCACCCTACAATCAGGAATTGGAAGCTTGGTGCACCTGTGCAAACACATAGTCTGTATGTGGCGTGTTCACACAGGAATGCAAAGTATATGGCTCAAAGCCTATTAATGATGCCATGTAGCGGGCTCACCATAATGCATCTTGTGTGAACAGAGGCCACAGTGTACAGAGCCATCTAGGGCCCAGCCGCACCCTGGAAAAATATAGAGTGCACCAAAAACATAACAATGTATGCAAGGTATTGGTCGATATTATGGCCACAATATTTAAGCTGCCAACCCGCGTCAAGGGTCCTTACATATTGGCAGTCCTAATCTAAAAAAAACACCATAAGAGGAAAGACCTCCACTATTCTAAACAAAAAAACACCAGTATACAGGCAGAGATGCTTACCTGTTCAAGGCCTCCAACAATTGCACTAACCAAGGTGCAGCGGACCCAAGTTAAGGTGGCAAATACACAGGTGCAATAATACCGATAAAGCAGCCACCCTACAATCAGGAATTGGCCGCTTGGTGCACCTGTGCAAACACATAGTCTGTATGTGGCATGTTCACACAGGAATGCAAAGTATATGGCTCAAAGCCTATTAATGACGCCATGTAGCGGGCTCACCATAATGCATTTGTCCATAATGTAATTTGTCTACAGTACATGACACATCAGGCTCCAAATACAGTTACTGGGCCATTACCCACACATATACCCTTGATAAAGGCAACAAACTGGTCAAAACGCTGGGCTATATCTGTTTTTCATTGCATCAAATACATTTTCGTCTCTCTTTGTTTTCACTATAAGATAAAATGACGAAGATGACAAAACGTCTCCATAACTGCTGAGAAGTTAATCGGTTATGAATAGCTTCCATCCAGCCTCAGTCACTGCCAAATGTTGCTTACCTAATAAATGGATACATGGAGAAGTAACAGGCATTGATTAGTGCAATTCTATGCGATAAAATTCTTCATGAAAGTTTAATGCTGCCACAACTATCTAGCTATCTTTTTCAACCTCAGTGCCAGGATGAGCAGATATCATTATGCAATGGCTTTAATCACTGGATCATTTGCCCAAATAGCACATCCATTGAAATATATAAGGTAAAAAGATATCTCCAAAGTAGTGTAACCCTTGCGGTCGCAGACATAACCTGATATTTGTCTTTGCAATTATATCTGCTTATTAGTTAGACAAATCATATACATAGCAAGTCACCAAAATATGTATTCAATTAATCACATTAAACTTAACTTTTAATAGTAGTATCTAGAAAGACAATTTTTATCAATAAAAACAATTGTGACTCACAAAAGAACAACAACACACATTAATATTTTTGTCTGCAAAAAATATGGTTGGGAGTAGAGAAAATTCACCCTAATACTGGACTGGTGTTTCCCTACCTGCCTGTGGAGGTTGGCATCCTAGACCTGCACAATAACGCCCTCGCTCATCGGTGGCTGTCCCTCCCTTTCCCTAAAGAAAAACTCTAACAAAAGATACATATAGGGTGCAAGGGATCAATAGTAAGGTACCATATGCTAATAATCAGGTCAACGTATTACCCTATCTCTGATATATCATATGGTACGTGCACTTTATCAGAGAAGGGAATCCTTATAACGAGGGTACAGAAAAAATACTCAAACAGGCCAACGATTGTACTGGGAAGTATACAGGCAAATAATTATTCCCACATAAGATATATTGCATCACAGAGGTTATATATGTACTGTATATGTAGGTGCAGTCAGCCATTTGCACATAATCCCCTTGTAATCAGGTCAATGTAGTACCCTATTTCTTATACGAGTTTATCAGAAGAGGGTGCCCTTACAATGAGGGAACAGACAAAATAATTACCCTATGTCACCCGTGTATAAGCCGATGTTTTTCAGCACTTTTTTTGTGCTGAAAATGAAATGCCCCCTGCAGCTTATACACGACACGAGTCATTGTCCCAGTTTACGGTATGGTGAGCGATGGAGCAGCATACTTGTGATGAACATTACTGTAAGTTCACAGTTTAGGCTGAGAACCTACATAATACCAGTGTAGCGCCACATGGGTCAATGTGTTTTCCTGTGGCACTGCACTCCGACTAATCTGCCTTGGGACCACACATAATGGAGATTCTCCCACTGTCTTCTTCCTATATGTGCCAAAACCCACTGACATCGTCCCATTGACCGGAGCTTTCAGGTCTGTCCAGCACTAGGGCCATTCCCAACAGTTTTCTAAAGATATTCCTATATTCTATTACAGTAGGTTCCCCGACTTGCCTGTGTAAGAGAGAACACTGACGCCACTAAAGCTCTAATGATAAAACTTGCTTCCTTTGCCACTAGTTCCTTCCTACACACCCAATGATGATTTTCTTCCTCTCTGAGGGTGTCCCTTTTTGTTTCTCTCTTACCAACTTACTGACTACAAACCAGGAATTGACTCACACAAACCCAAATTCTCCTCCCCAACTATGGACTTGACCTACAGCTAACCCGGTGTCACGCACAGTGTAGGAAAGACTAAGGCTAAGTTCACATTAGAGTTTGGTGCTTTGCGGAGGACTGCGTACTTCCTCCGTTAAGCCCCGCCTACTTCCGTATACTTCTGCATGCGTCCTGCATTCCTATCTTTAACATTGAGTATGCAGGACATGCGATATATGCGGATGTATGCGGATGCGTTGTTTTGACGTGCCTGCAGACTGCACGGGAACGCAACAAGTTGCGTTTTTTGCTGACGGCGGGTGCATCAAAATGACGCATCAGCATACATCCACATGTCCTGCATACCCAATGTTAAAGATAGGTACGCAGGACGCATGCAGAAGTCTGCGGAAGTAGGCGGGGCTTAACGGAGGACATACGCAGCCCTCCACAAAGCCCTGAACGCAAATCTGAATCCGGCCTAAGTGCAACAGAAAGGGATAAGGGAAAGGGAACCCAACACTAGGGAAGCAGGGAGTGGAGACCCCTAGGTAGATCTAATGTCACACTGTCTGCCGACTGCTATAGCTCCAAGACTCAACAGTTGGAAATGGAAATATCACCGGCAACTCTCAGCAGCAAGCTGGGTTTTATAAACACTCAGGTCCAGGTGTGTCCATTAGAGTCGAGGGAAGGTTGCCACTGGGTCATAGTCAGAAGGATCAGGAAGAAGTCTGCAAGGCAAACTGCTAAGACCTTCTGCAGCCTAATGCAGTGCAACGGTCTGCAGCCTCTGACACAGCCATGACACCAGGTCACCCCTCACTACCAGGAACTGCAGCCTGCTGGGACATAATACATATGATACAGTAAAGTATCTTTTCATACATTTAAGATAACATAGACCTCCAGAGGGATGCAACATCATCCCCTCCACCTTTATACAGTTGTTACCAAGAACATCACTAGTTGTCCATAAATATGGAAATGCCTATAAGCAGTGGACTGCAGTTCGATGAGAAATCAATACAAAAACAAGTTTTGCTTCTGGTGTGATAATCAGAAATAAAAATTAGAAGTGACAACAGACAATATTAATAGGTATAAAATCATAATATTTATTTTAATGAAAATTAAAAACATTTAAAATTTCAAGACAAGATGCTAGGAAAAATAGAGGTATAAATAGTTGAAAAAATGAATAAATAGCAGCTAGGTATACACTGTTACTTGTCACTATATTAATTGAAAATCATGTAACATAATTGATGAGGTAGATAAGAGTAAAAATAATAAAATTAATTCAAAATTCCCTAAAGTGCTAATGCTAACAAGGTGATAAATAATGATCTCAAGTGCCAGTGTTGGTCAAAATTTAGTAAAAAAGGATAAAAAAACCTTCTGGTGAGAGAAAGAGGGAATGAGAGATAAGACAGATAGTTATCTTCTCTATTTAAGCCCCACCCGCCTCACAGTGAGGCTGCCGTCACACTAGCAGTATTTGGTCATTATTAGGGTTGAGCGACTTTTATTTTTATAGGATCGGGTCGGGTTTCACGATACCCGACTTTCTCAAAAGTCGGGTCGAGCGAAATCGGCCGATCCTATAAAAAAGTCGGGGTCGGGGTCGGCCGAAACACGAAACCCAATGCAGTGCAATGAGATACTATGGTTCCCAGGGTCTGAAGGAGAGGAAACTCTCCTTCAGGCCCTGGGATCCATATTACTGTGTAAAATAAAGAATTAAAATAAAAAATATTGATATACTCACCCGTCCGGAGGCCCCTGGACATCACCGCTGGTAACCGGCAGCCTTCTTTGCTTAAAATGAGCGCGTTCAGGGCCTTCCATGACGTCACGGCTTCTGATTGGTCGCGTGCCGCTCATGTGACCGCTACGCGACCAATCACAAGCCGTGACATAATTCTCAGGTCCTAAATTCCTAATTCTGGGAATTTAGGACCTGAGAATTACATCACGGCTTGTGATTGGTCGCGTGGCGGTCACATGGGCGGCCGCGACCAGTCACAAGCCGTGACGTCATCTAAGGCCCTGAACGCGCTCATTCTTAGGAAGGAAGGCTGCCGGAAAGAAGCCGAGGGTGAGTATATTCCTATTAGGTATATACTCACCCTCGGACGTGCCCTGCTTCTTTCCGGCAGCCTTCCTTCTTAAGAATGAGCGCGTGAAGGGCCTTAGATGACGTCACGGCTTGTGATTGGTCGCGGCCACCCATGTGACCGCCACGCGACCAATCACAAGCCGTAACGTAATTCTCAGGTCCTAAATTCCTAGAATTAGGAATTTAGGACCTGAGAATTACGTCACGGCTTGTGATTGGTCGCGTGGCGGTCACATGAGTGGCACGCGACCAATCAGAAGCCGTGACATCATGGAAGGCTGTAAACGCGCTCATTTTAAGCAAAGAAGGCTGCCGGTTACCAGCGGCGATGTCCAGGGGCCTCCGGAGAGGTGAGTATATCAATATTTTGTATTTTAATTCTTTATTTTACACTTAAATGTGGATTCCGATACCGATTTCCGATATCGCAAACATATCGGAACTCGGTATCGGAATTCCGATACCAGATTCAGAAGATCGCCGACCTCATGGCCGACCCCACACAGGGGTCGGGTCGGGTTTCATGAAACCCGACTTTGCCAAAAGTCGGCGACTTCTGAAAATGGCCGACCCGTTTCGCTCAACCCTAGTCATTATTTTACCTCAGTATTTGTAAGCCAAAACCAGGAGTGGAACAAATAGAGGAAAAGTATAACAGAAACATATGCACCACTTCTGCATTTATCACCCACTCCTGGTTTTGGCTTACAAATACTGATGTAAAATACTGACCAAATACTGCTAGTGTGACGGCAGCCTAAAGGCACAGACATATTGTGATTCTTCCTCTTAAATAGTGACTGTGAAGGGAGAAGTGCACAATAGGGTAAAACCCTAATATAGAAGACACTAAAAACAATAGGTTTGCAACCTTGGGTGGTTTTGTGAAGACCACCATTTCTAAAAAATGTGCAGGGTAGCAGTAAGTATAATCAAGAGTACAGGGAAAATGAAAGGGGGTTTGGTGTCTGCATTTTTGATACCAAGACATTTAGAAATCCCAACTTTAACCTTAGCACTTGAAAACCTTAGATTATGTGCTTCTGAATTTCCAATGCCTACCAACATTTCAGTGGAGGCTTTAACCCCTTAACGACCGCCGATATGCCATTTAATGGCAGTAGTTAAGGGCACTTATTAATTGTGGAAAAAGTGTATAGCGCCAACCAGATTTGGAATTTCTCTTGGGTCTCGCCTGCCGGGGGTAGCAGAGAGCCCAGAGAACATGATTCTGGTCTGTTCTTACAGACCCTGGGGTTGTGATCGCCATTATAAACCGTATAACGGCGACCGCAAAAAAAATTGCGATTTGCCATTTAAAGTCTCTCTCCTCTGATGTGATCGCACATCAGAGGATAGAGAAATAGGGTCCCAAATCCCCCCCAGTACCTCCGTTGTCCCTGCATGGCCTCCTGAAATCCCCCGGGCTTCCGGCTTCTTCTTCTGGGAGAAAATGCGCATGCGCCCGCTGAGATCTGCCGGCCGGCATCTGGCAACAATAGGGAGATTTTTCCTGTTGGTTCATTTTAGTCACTATGATAGACCCTATCACAGTGATAAAAAAAAAAGTAAATAAACCCCCCTTTATCACCACCTTACTTAGGGAATTAGGGAAAAATAATAAAATAAGGAAAGTATATTTGTTTCCATTTTCCCATTAGGGTTAGAGTTGGGCTATAGTGAGTTAGGCTAAAGTTAGGGTTAGGGTTGGGGCTAATATTAGGGTTAGGGATGGGGCTAAAAGTTAGGCTTAGGGATAAAGTTAGGGTTAGTGTTGGGGCTAAAGTTAGGGTTAGGGTTGGCATTAGGGTTAGGGTTGGGATTAGGGTTAGGGTCTAATTAGGGTTAGGGTTGGGATTAGGGTTAGGGTTCAAATTAGTGTTAGAGGTGTGTTGGGGTTAGGTTAGGGTTATGGTTAGGGTTGGAATTAAGGTTAGGGGTGTGTTGGGGTTAGAGTTGTGATTAGAGTTATGGTTAGGATTGGGATTAGGTTTAGGGGTGTGTTGAGGTTAGGGTTGTGATTAGGGTTATGGTTAGGGTTGGGATTAGGTTTAGGGGTGTGTTGGGGTTAGGGTTGGTGTTAGAATTGGGAGGTTTCCACTGTTTAGGTACATCAGGGGGTCTCCAAACGTGACATGGCGCCAACATTGATTCCAGCCAATTTAGCATTCAAAAAGTCAAATGGTGCTCCCTCCCTTCTGAGCTCTGCCATGCGCCCAAACAGTGGTTTACCCCCACATATAGGGCATCAGCATACTCAGAACAAATTGGACAACAACTTTTGTGGTCCAATTTCCTCAGTTACCCTTGGAAAAATAAAAAATTCGGGGCTAAAATTAATTTTTGTGGGAAAAAAAATATTTTTTATTTTCACAGCTCCGTGTTATAAACTTCTATGAAGCACTTGGGTGCTCAAAGTGCTCACTAGGGTTGAGCGAAACAGATCGGCCAATTTCAAAAGTCGCCGACTTTTGGGAAAGTCGGGTTTCGTGAAACCCGACCCGATCTCACTGTGGGATCGGGTCGGCCGTCGGCGACCTTCGCTCCAAAGTCGGGTTTCGTTTTTTATATATATATATGTCATTGAGACACATATATATATATATATATATTTATATTTACTTCAGCGCGATATATGTGAAAAGCCGGTAATTCAATTGCCTGCTTTTCATTTCTCCTGCCTAAACCCGACATGATATGAGACATGGTTTACATGCATATTTCTTCTGTTACCCTTGTGAAAAGAAAAAATTGCGTGCTAAAAATAATTTTTTGTGGAAAAAAATGATTTTTTTTATTTTCACGGCTCTGCGTTATAAACTTTAATGAAACACTTGGGGGTTCAAAGTTCACACAACACATCTAGATAAGTTCATTGGAGGGGCTAGTTTCCAAAATGGGGTCACTTGTAGGGGGGTTTCTACTGTTTAGGCACATCAGAGGCTCTGCAAACGCAACATGATGCCCGCAGACCATTCCTTCAAAGTCTGCATTTTAAAACATCATTATTTCCCTTTTCCAAGCCCCAATGTGTGCCCAAACAGTTGTTCACCCACATATGGGGTATCAGCATACTCAAGACAAATTGCACAACAACTTTTGTGGTCCAATTTCTCCTGTTACCCTTGTGAAAGTAAAAATTTGGGGGCGAAAATATCATTTTTGTATGAAAAATATGATTTTTTATTTTCACGGCTCTACGTTATAAACTTCTGTGAAGCACTTGGGGGTTCAAAGTGCTCACCACACATCTAGATAAGTTCCTTAAGGGGTCTAGTTTCCAAAATGGGGTTATTGTGGGGGGTTTCGACTGTTTAGGTACATCAGGGGCTCTGCAAATGCAACATGATGCCCGCAGACCATTCCATTAAAGTCTGCTTTTTAATTCAGGAGAAATTGCACCACAAAATTTGTCGTTCATTTTCTCTTTTTACACTTGTGAAAATAAGAAAAAATTGGTTCTGAAGTAAAATGTCTGTGAAAAAAAGTTAAATGTTAATTTTTTCCTTCCACATTGCTTCAGTTCCTGTGAAGCACGTAAAGGGTTAATAAACTCCTTGAATGTGGTTTTGAGCACCTTGAGGGGTGTTGTTTTTAGAATGGTGTCACTTTGGGGTATTGTCTGTCATGTACACCCCTCAGAATGATTTTAAATGTGAGATGGACCCTAAAAAAATTGGTTTTGTAAATTTTGTTGTAAAAATGAGAAATCGCTGGTCAACTTTTAACCCTTATAACATCCTAACAAAAAAAAATTGTGTTTACAAAATTGTGCTGATGTAAAGTAGACATGTGAGAAATGTTATTTATTAACTATTTTGTCTGACATATCTCTCTGATTTAAGGGCATAAGAATTACAATTTGAAAATTGCTACATTTTAAAAACTTTCGCCATAGTTCCACTTTTTTCATAAATAAACACAAGTAATATCGAAGAAATTTTACCACTACCAAGAAATACATTATGTCGCGAAAAAACGATCTCAGAATCAGCTGGATCCGTTAAAGCTCTCCAGACTTATAACCTCATAAAGGGACAGGGGTCAGAATTGTAAAAAATGGCCTGGTCATTAAGCTGCAAATTGGCTTTGTCACTAAGGGGGTTAAACAATTAGGTTAGGTTCATCAACAGCAAACAGTCAACAATTAGTCAGGTATTCAGCTTAAAAGGGTTGTTTGACGCAAAAATAATTTTTAGGTATGGATACTGCTTAAATGCCAACACCCTTGCACCCATCTTGGTGCAGTGCTGGCTGCTCTGTAGGCCCTCACTATCTCCGGAAATGATGCCTATTCTGAAGTCACAGGACCACTGAAGATTATGATTGGCTGCATCTGTCAAGTGACTGGAAGAGAACACCATCAGATGCTTCTCTGATGGTGCGCTCTTCTACTCAGAGATGGACATACCACTGGTGCAATCTATGCAACATACATTGGCACAAGATCTAAGGAGACCTGCTTCCACCTCAAAAGCAGCAACCAGCTTCTTTCACAGACACCTAAATGACTGTATTATGATGAACTATTGGACAGCAAGGGGACCATCTACTGTTCTTGCAAAAGGACCCGCTTCTATTTATGTCAGCCCCTGCTTCTACTTACCTCACCTGACTGCTGCAGCAAGTCATAGGCTTCAGCAGTCCTGTGACTTCAGGATGGAACAGGTATCACTTCCAGAGCTAGTGCAGGCCTATAGAGTGGCCTGCTCTGAATCAGCAGGGCTGCCAGTAGGTAAGTAATGCTTTCACTTTTTATGGTAAGAGCTCCCATGCCTAAGGCATATTAGTTTTGTGTCTAACAAGCCTTTTAGGAATTGCCACTTCTCTATCATACCTTATCTTTAACTTGAATTGAACACAGAGCCTATTTAAAAACGTGAACATACTGCATATTTTTTTCACTATTCTGCTGATGGGTAGAAGGAAAAAGAAAAGTAATCATATACCGCAGGTAGACAATTAAAAAGCCTCCGGTAGATTTCTTAATTTTGCATTTAGTAAGAGTGATTTGTTTAAATAACTGAGTAGCCACAGGGAATGCTGGAAATATGTGTGTTAATTTTAATAGCTCCATTCATTTCCCTGCCTCTTAATGACTATGATCAGCAAAGGCCGAAATTAATATAGTCTTTAGTAGCTTGTTTTAGTTTTTTCCCTTGGGTAGTTTTTGTGGATGGGAGCATGTTCATGTATAATGTATTTAGAGACACATGCAATACATTTACATTTGTATACATGCAACTTAAAGAGAACCTATCACCTTCAGACATTCAAGCATATATCATAGTAAGGAGACTGTATGTACAAATAAACATGGAATAAATGAAATTTGAAAGCTTAATATCTGTGAATAGAAGAATTATGTTTAGAGAATCACAGATCATGGAAGCGGCCATCTTGGGATTGGCAGCTCAGCATGCTGTGTTCCAAAGAGACACGTCCCCAGATTACAGGCTGGTTGTTGGGTAGACTCTGAGGCTACAGACCAAAGCCCAGCATGTAATGACCATATCAGTTCAATCTTTAATAACCTGTAAACCAGTTTACATGAGAATGGTTATTTATAAAAGCTCACATTTATACTAACACAGAGAATGTACAGTATATAACTGGTATGTCATAAGAAACGTTATGGCTAACACGGTACAAGTGTGAAATATATGTATATATACATTGTATATATCATAATACAGTAGAAATATGCATGCTTTTTTTTCTGTGCGTAAAATCGCAACTCTAAAGCCAAAGTCTTAACCCCTTCATGACCCAGGCTATTTTGGCCTTAATGACCTTGCCGTTTTTTGCAATTCTGACCAGTGTCCCTTTATGAGGTAATAACTCAGGAACGCTTCAACGGATCCTAGCGATTCTGAGATTGTTTTTTCGTGACATATTGGGCTTCATGTTAGTGGTAAATTTAGGTCGATAATTTCTGAGTTTATTTGTGAAAAAAATGGAAATTTGGCGAAAATTTTGAAAATTTCGCAATTTTCACATTTTGAATTTTTATTCTGTTAAACCAGAGAGTTATGTGACACAAGATAGTTAATAAATAACGTTTCCCACATGTCTACTTTACATCAGCACAATTTTGGAAACAATTTTTTTTTTTGCTAGGAAGTTATAAGGGTTAAAATTTGACCAGTGATTTCTCATTTTTACAACAAAATTTACAAAACCATTTTTTTTAGGGACCACCTCACATTTGAAGTCATTTTGAGGGTTCTATATGGCTGAAAATACCCAAAAGTGACACCATTCTAAAAACTGCACCCCTCAAGGTGCTCAAAACCACATTCTAGAAGTTTATTAACCCTTCAGGTGTTTCACAGCAGCAGAAGCAACATGGAAGTAAAAAATGAACATTTAACTTTTTAGTCACAAAAATGATCTTTTAGCAACAATTTTTTTATTTTCCCAAGGGTAAAACGAGAAACTGGACCACGGACGTTGTTGTCCAATTTGTCCTGAGTACGCTGATACCTCATATGTGGGGGTAAACCACTGTTTGGGTGCACGGCAGGGCTCGGAAGGGAAGGAGCGCCATATGACTTTTTCAATGAAAAATTGGCTCCAATCTTTAGCGGACACCATGTCGCGTTTGGAGAGCCCCCGTGTGCCTAAACATTGGAGCTCCCCCACAAGTGACCCCATTTTGGAAACTAGACCCCCCAAGGAACTTATCTAGAAGCATAGTGAGCACTTTAAACCCCCAGGTGCTTCACAAATTGATCCGTAAAAATGAAAAAGTACTTTTTTTTCACAAAAAAATTATTTTAGCCTCAATTTTTTCATTTTCACATGGGCAACAGGATAAAATGGATCCTAAAATTTGTTGGGCAATTTCTCCTGAGTATGCCGATACCTCATATGTGGGGGTAAACCACTGTTTGGGTGCACGGCAAGGCTCGGAAGGGGAGGCGTGCCATTTGACTTTTTGAATGGAAAATTAGCTCCAATCGTTAGCGGACACCATGTCGCATTTGGAGAGCCCCTGTGTGCCTAAACATTGGAGCTCCCCTACAAGTGACCCCATTTTGGAAACTAGACCCCCCAAGAAACTTATCTAGATGCATAGTGAGCACTTATAACCCCCAGGTGCTTCACAGAAGTTTATAACGCAGAGCCGTGAAAATAAAAAAAAAATTTTCTTTCCTCAAAAATGATTTTTAGCCCAGAATTTTTTATTTTCCCAAGGGTAATAGGAGAAATTGGACCGCAAATGTTGTTGTCCAGTTTGTCCTGAGTACGATGATACCCCATATGTGGGGGTAAACCACTGTTTGGGCGCACGGCAGGGCTCGGAAGGGAAGGCACGCCATTTGGCTTTTTGAATGGAAAATTAGCTCCAATCATTAGCGGACACCATGTCGCGTTTGGAGAGCCCCTGTGTGCCTAAACATTGGAGCTCCCGCACAAGTGACCCCATTTTGGAAACTAGACCTCCCAAGGAACTAATCTAGATGTGTGGTGAGCACATTGAACCCCCAAGTGCTTCACAGAAGTTTATAACGCAGAGCCATGAAAATAAAAAATAATTTTTCTTTTCTCAAAAATGATTTTTTAGCCCAGAATTTTTTATTTTTGCAAGAGTAACAGGAGAAATTGGACCGCAAAAGTTGTTGTCCAGTTTCTCCTGAGTACGCTGATACCCCATATGTGGGGGTAAACCACTGTTTGGGCACATGCCGGGGCTCGGAAGGGAAGTAGTGACGTTTTGGAATGCAGACTTTGATGGAATGGTCTGCGGGCATCATGTTACGTTTGCAGAGCCCCTGATATGCCTAAACAGTAGAAACCCCCCACAAGTGACCCCATTTTGGAAACTAGATCCCACAAGGAACTTATCTAGATGTGTGGTGAGCACGTTGAACCCCCAAGTGCTTCACAGAAGTTTACAACGCAGAGCCGTGAAAATAAAAAATCATTTTTCTTTCCTCAAAAAAGATGTTTTAGCAAGCAATTTTTTATTTTCACAAGGGTAACAGGAGAATTTGGACCCCAATATTTGTTGCCCAGTTTGTTGTTAGTACGCTGATACCCCATATGTGGGGGTAAACCACTGTTTGGGCACACGTCAGGGCTCGGAAGGGAAGTAGTGACATTTGAAATGCAGACTTTGATGGAATGGTCTGCGGGCGTCACATTGCATTTGCAGAGCCCCTGATGTGCCTAAACAGTAGAAACACCCCACAAGTGACCCCATTTTGGAAACTAGACCCCCGAAGGAACTTATCTAGATGTGTGGTGAGCACTTTCAACCCCCAAGTGCTTCACAGAAGTTTATAACGCAGAGCCGTGAAAATAAAAAATAATTGTTCTTTCCTCAAAAATTATGTTTTAGCAAGTGATTTTTTATTTTTGCAAGGGTAACAGGAGAAATTGGACCCCAACAGTTGTTGCCCAGTTTGTCCTGAGTACGCTGGTACCCCAAATGTGGGGGTAAACCACTGTTTGGGCGCACGTCGGGGCTTGGAAGGGCGGGAGCACCATTTGACTTTTTGAACGCAAGATTGGCTGGAATCAATGGTGGCGCCATGTTGCGTTTGGAGACCCCTGATGTGCCTAAACAGTGGAAACCCCTCAATTCTAACTTCAACACTAACCCCAACACACCCCTAATCCTAATCCCAACTGTAGCCATAACCCTAATCACAACCCTAACCCCAACAAACCCCTAACCACAACCCTAACCGCAACACACCCGTAACCCTAATTCCAACCCTAATCCTAACCCTAATCCCAACCGTAACCCTAATCCCAACCCTAACCACAACTGTAACCCCAACACACCCCTAACCCTATCCGTAACCCTAACCACAAGCCTAATCTTAACCCTATTTCAAACCCTAGCCCTAATTCCAACCCTAACTCTAATTCCAACCCTAACCCTAAGGCTATGTGCCCACGTTGCGGATTCGTGTGAGATTTTTCCAAACGATTTTTGAAAAATCTGCAGGTAAAAGGCACTGCGTTTTACCTGCGGATTTACAGCAGATTTCCAGTGTTTTTTTGTGCGGATTTCACCTGCGGATTCCTATTGAGGAACAGGTGTAAAACGCTGCGGAATCCGCACAAAGAATTGACATGCTGCGGAAAATACAACGCAGCGTTTCTGCACAGAATTTTCCGCACCATGGGCACAGCGGATTTGGTTTTCCTTAGGTGTACATGGTACTGTAAACCTGATGGAAAACTGCTTCGAATTCGCAGTGGCCAATCCGCTGCGGATCCGCGGCCAATCCGCTGCGGATCCGCGGCCAATCCGCTGCCAATCCGCTGCGGATCCGCGGCCAATCCGCTGCGGATCCGCGGCCTATCCGCTGCCGATCCGCTGCCGATCCGCGGCCGATCCGCTGCGGATCCGCTGCAGATCCGCTGCGGATCCGCGGCCAATCCGCTGCCAATCCGCTGCGGATCCGCGGCCAATCCGCTGCGGATCCGCGGCCTATCCGCTGCCGATCCGCTGCCGATCCGCGGCCGATCCGCTGCGGATCCGCTGCAGATCCGCTGCGGATCCGCGGCCGATCCGCTGCCGATCCGCTGCCGATCCGCTGCGGATCCGCGGCCGATCCGATCTGTGTGCACATGCCATAACCCTACCCCTAACCCTAACCCTACCCGTAACCCTAACCCTACCCCTAACCCTACCCCTAGTTCTAACCCTAGTTCTAACCCTACCCCTAGTGGAAAAAGAAAAAAAAATATTTTCTTTATTTTATTATTGTCCCTACCTATGGGGGTGATAAAGGGGGGGGGTTTATTTATTATTTTTTTATTTTGATCGCTGTGATAGAACCTACCACAGCGATCAAAATGTACTTTGCCGGCCGGCAGATGCGGCGGGCGCACTGCGCATGCGCCCGCCATTTTGGAAGATGGCGGCGCCCAGCGAGGAGGCGTACGGACACCGGGAGGATCGGTAAGTATGAAGGGGTGGTGGGGGGGTGGATTGGAGCACAGGGGGGGTGATTGGAGCACAGGGGGGGTGATTGGAGCACAGGGGGGGTGATCGGAGCACAGGGGGGAGCGGACAGCAGGACGGGGGAGCCGGCAGGCGGACGGAGGGGACCGGAGGACTAACGGAGGACTGGGGGGGCGATCGGTGGGTGTGGGGGGGGTGACTTCAGGTTTTCCAGCCATGGCCGATGATATTGCAGCATCGGCCATGGCTGGATTGTAATATTTCACCAGTTTTTTAGGTGAAATATTACAAATCGCTCTGATTGGCAGTTTCACTTTCAACAGCCAATCAGAGCGATCGTAGCCACGGGGGGGTGAAGCCACCCCCCCTGGGCTGAAGCACCACTCCCCCTCTCCCTGCAGATCGGGTAAAATAGGAGTTAACCCTTTCACCCGATCTGCAGGGACGCGATCATTCCATGACGCCACATAGGCGTCATGGGTCGGATTGGCACGGGTTTTCATGACGCCTACGTGGCGTCATGGGTCGGGAAGGGGTTAATCACTCCCTCCTCCTATCAATAAAAATTGAAAAAAAAATTGTCAGGGTCACAGTGAACAAGGGCTCAGCATATGCAGTATAGGTACACAGTGCTGGTCAGGGCGCAAACTGACTGCTGTGCTCCTGAAGACTTCTTAGTGCTGAGCATGTGGAGCGATTCCCTGAGGAAATCTCTCTACCAGTCCTGTGCTGAGTGCTTATCATCCACACAGCAGTCAGTCTGCACCCTAGCCGGCACTGTGATAGTGCAAAAACTGCATATGCTGAGTGCTTCTGACAGAAATAAGTGGTGTTTTCTGGTGCAAGGAACTGAGGGCTGCGCTGCATATTCCTCTGATGAGCGCTCAGTAGTTAATACATTAGTCAGTACTAGTGATGAGCGAATATACTCGTTGCTCGGGTTTTCCCGAGCATGCTTGGATGGTCTCCGAGTATTTGTTAGTGCTCGGAGATTAAGTTTTCATCGCCTCAGCAGCATGATTTACAGCTATCAGCCAGCTTGATTACATGTGGGCATTACCTAGCAACCAGGCATTCCCCACATGTACTCAGCCTGGCTAATAGCTGTAAATCATTCAGCTGCCGTGATGAAAATCTAAATCTCCGAACACTAACAAATACTTGGAGACCACCCGAGCATGCTCAGGAAAACCCAAGCAACGAGTACACACTCATGACTAGTCAGTATGTTCCTAGCCCTAGGAATTGGCGCACCTTACCCCATGCAGTAAACACCATGTATCCCTAGCTGCATGTCAGAAGCACTCAGAATATACAATATTACCAATGTCACAGTTGTGGTCGGGGCGCAGACTGACTGCTGCATCGCTAATGAGCGTTCACCATTGATCTTGTAAGGGATTTCTTCATAAAAATCAGTATACAAGTCCAGTGCTGAGTGCTACTCAGAACAAATAGCAGTGCTAGAACGGCTCGGATTTGCCAGATGAGTTTTTTTAATTATTATCATTTTATATTTTTCCCTGCTGCTAGTTTTGTTAACCCCTTCCCAACATGTGACGTACAGTTATGCCATATGTCAGGTCCTTGACTTTGATGCAGGCTTGCAAGCTGAACAACGCCGCTCTGAAACGCGCGTCGGGGTGGGTCCTGGGTCCCCCATTTGCTGCACACACCAGGTATGGTAGATATACTTCTGTTTGCACCTATTTAGGCGTTTGATATCAGGCCTGCTCTACTCTATTAACTATTCTCTTTATTTACATGGGCTGGTATCTCAATATTACTTAGTGCTGCTGTGTGTGTTAGCTATGGGTGGTACCACAGGCCCCTATGTGTACAGTGTACTGCGGTTCAGTGTTTCACCACCCTTACCTTTGTCCTTTGTGCCTATACATTTATACTGTTTTTAAAGGTATATTAATAAAAGTGATATTTTACGGGATATAACTGCGTTCTTGTGGTGATTAGGATTTCTGTTTTGGCAGTTGTCCCTATTGAGTCCGTGACATACATATTTAGGGTAGTATACTATCTATATATATTACATACCATGATTCTCCCCATATGTACTATGTATGCTACAACTTTATGTTTTACTCCACTCTTTACAGAGCAGGACTGGAGGCTGAAAGTCTCAGCACCACACTGGGGACAGATCGCAGCTCTTACAGCACATAACTCACTCTTCTCGCTGCAAGGCATCATGGGAGAGTGACGGCAGCAGAACAGAGGATCTTGGGGAATTCCCCTGGAGGCAACTTCAACTGAAGTCGGCTCGTCTCACTGAGAGGCTGGTGTCATGAAGAGGAGTTTTCTCAAGTTTCTTATATATTTTGCCTATGATTTTTTTGCGAAATTATTAATAATGTTACATCAGTTTTCAAAATAATTAATAATTTTAGTGATATGGTCTCTTTAAGAATCATTTTTCGGGCTCAGAAAAGCAGTTTTCATTTTTGAAGCTACAACTTGCCAAAAAATTACAGTGTTGCTTTCATTCACGCTAAAACTAAATAGTTCAAATAGGTTCTGTAAAATGAACAAGAAATATAGCCTTAAGTGACGTAGGACCTACTTAGCCTGCCTAAATTGCAGAATTTGTATCTTTATCCTTTGGTATATTCTGTGTAAGTGAATCAATCAGTGCATCAACGGCTTATGCTGGAGATCACAAAAGCAGATATATATGAAATTGCAAAGCACAAATATGGTCTGTGCTCATGTTTCCACTCTTAAAAAGAGAGTTTTATACATATTAATGTTGTAGACATGAAAAGGTACAATTAATTTTACAAAATAGGTTAAAAGTAACCTCAAATCACATCAATAGGATTTTGTTTGTAAACAATAAATAAATTAAGTGATTCCTTTTTACTAAGGTATTGGGTTTTTTTTACAGAAAATCTGTCTCAAAGACTAAAAAAAGTGCTGTCATCTCTGTTTTTTAAAGGGGTTGTCTAAAACTACAAGTCTGAAATTACTCGATATGACTGCAGACTTGTCAATCTTCACATCACGCACACCAAGCACTCCATACAGTATATGGATTCTCCAGCAGCGGGGTGGAGGTGGCATGACCACAAGCATGTTTATATAATTTGGATACATCCGGTCAGGTACCAATGAGACTGTGTCCAATGCAAGTGTATTGAGTGAGGACGGCTACAGGTTGGTCGGAGTGGGGCCGAAAGTATGCAAATTGCATTCTTGTGGTCTACTTGACACTGGCTGAACCTGAAATCTACTGCTGGCACTCTATATATGATTATAGGGTTGTAACTCTTTGTCTTGTGCTCTGGTTTTACACTTTGGCTACTTTAATGTATGGACTCTGGCTTTGACTGAGCTGCATCATCCATGATCTCTGCACACACATACTTATGCAAATAAATTAGCATGCACACTATATATGCAGGTTGCATCACTTAACCTAGCTATCCTGACCAAGAATATGATGCCCTCTTCTGTGCACTTCAGACATTTCAAGAAAACTTTACTCGGGAGAGGCAACAAGCTTGATGGTCATACATTCTATTACAAACCTTCTTACATGAGTCAGCAGTTTGAACAAATGTAGAGGATTTTCCTAAACATGAATATTGGGCTTTCACTTTACATAACCTGCTGGCAAACACCTCAGCCGCTCCTTAGGCACAATCTCTATCATAGCACTGCATTCATTCAATGTAAGTGCATGGAACAGTCTCATCACTTGATCTCCTCTCTTAGCAGCAATGCACTGGAATAGCATATCAGGAATTATCAGCACTCCTAACTCATATAGATATAGCATATTAGTTCCTCATACTGAGGCATCACTCTCCCCTTTGTCTATGTGGTGACAAACCTCTGCACTCACTGTCATTAAATATAAAGTATTAAAAGTAAAAATCACATGTAAAAATTAAATATTAATCAACAATGGTGTAATTATAAGTGAAGAAAAGTTCACAAGTCAACCGCGCATGTATAAAGGATATTAGGTAATGACTCATCGGTGAAAATATCATCTTTAAAGGGAAGAAAGAAACCGGGGTATAAAAGTCCATGATGAAATAGTAAATACAACTTTATTAATTACAAGAAGGTAACATTTTAAAATGTGGTAAAAAGTGGGGAAAAACAACCAAATGGAACAGTGAATACAAACCCAAGAGACAATTGCAGGTAACCAAATATTATATATATATATATATATATATATATATATATATATATATATATATATATATATATATATATATATATACAGTGGGGCAAGAAAGTATTTAGTCAGTCAGCAATAGTGCAAGTTCCACCACTTAAAAAGATGAGAGGCGTCTGTAATTTACATCATAGGTAGACCTCAACTATGGGAGACAAACTGAGAAAAACAAATACAGAAAATCACATTGTCTGTTTTTTTATCATTTTATTTGCATATTCTGGTGGAAAATAAGTATTTGGTCAGAAACAAACAATCAAGATTTCTGGCTCTCACAGACCTGTAACTTCTTCTTTAAGAGTCTCCTCTTTCCTCCACTCATTACCTGTAGTAATGGCACCTGTTTAAACTTGTTATCAGTATAAAAAGACACCTGTGCACACCCTCAAACAGTCTGACTCCAAACTCCACTATGGTGAAGACCAAAGAGCTGTCAAAGGACACCAGAAACAAAATTGTAGCCCTGCACCAGGCTGGGAAGACTGAATCTTCAATAGCCAACCAGCTTGGAGTGAAGAAATCAACAGTGGGAGCAATAATTAGAAAATGGAAGACATTCAAGACCACTGATAATCTCCCTCGATCTGGGGCTCCACGCAAAATCCCACCCCGTGGGGTCAGAATAATCACAAGAACGGTGAGCAAAAATCCCAGAACCACGTGGGGGGACCTAGTGAATGAACTGCAGAGAGCTGGGACCAATGTAACAAGGCCTACCATAAGTAACACACTACGCCACCATGGACTCAGATCCTGCAGTGCCAGACGTGTCCCACTGCTTAAGCCAGTACATGTCCGGGCCCGTCTGAAGATTGCTAGAGAGCATTTGGATGATCCAGAGGAGTTTTGGGAGAATGTCCTATGGTCTGATGAAACCAAATTGGAACTATTTGGTAGAAACACAACTTGTCGTGCTTGGAGGAAAAAGAATACTGAGTTGCATCCATCAAACACCATACCTACTGTAAAGCATGGTGGTGGAAACATCATGCTTTGGGGCTGTTTCTCTGCAAAGGGGCCAGGACAACTGATCCGGGTACATGAAAGAATGAATGGGGCCATGTATCGTGAGATTTTGAGTGCAAACCTCCTTCCATCAGCAAGGGCATTGAAGATGAAACGTGGCTGGGTCTTTCAACATGACAATGATCCAAAGCACACCGCCAGGGCAACGAAGGAGTGGCTTCGTAAGAAGCATTTCAAGGTCCTGGAGTGGCCTAGCCAGTCTCCAGATCTCAACCCTATAGAAAACCTTTGGAGGGAGTTGAAAGTCCGTGTTGCCAAGCGAAAAGCCAAAAACATCACTGCTCTAGAGGAGATCTGCATGGAGGAATGGGCCAACATACCAACAACAGTGTGTGGCAACCTTGTGAAGACTTACAGAAAACGTTTGACCTCTGTCATTGCCAACAAAGGATGTATTACAAAGTATTGAGATGAAATTTTGTTTCTGACCAAATACTTATTTTCCACCAGAATATGCAAATAAAATGATAAAAAAACAGACAATGTGATTTTCTGTATTTTTTTTTCTCAGTTTGTCTCCCATAGTTGAGGTCTACCTATGATGTAAATTACAGACGCCTCTCATCTTTTTAAGTGGTGGAACTTGCACTATTGCTGACTGACTAAATACTTTTTTGCCCCACTGTATATATATAGTGATAATAACAGTAGTATACAGTTTAAATTACAGGGCACCATGGTATGCAAAACATGATTGTAAGATAAATAATAAATAGATAACAAGTGGTGGTATGAAAATTAGCCACAAAAAATATCAGAAGATCAGTAAAGTTCAGAAGAATAATTGTACAGACCATGATGCCTGGATCATTAAATAAAGATAGTAAAAGTAGTGTGTCAATAATATACAAGTGCTTCTCACAAAATATCATCAAAAAGTTAACTTATTTCAGTTCTTCAATACAAAAAGTGAATCTCATATATTATATATTATATAGAGTCATTCCAAACAGAGGGATCTATTTCATGTGTTTATTTCTGTTAATGTTGATGATTATGGCTTACAGCCAATGAAAATCCAAAAGTCATTATCTCAGTAAATTAGAATACTTCATAACACCAGCTTCAAAAATGATTTTAAAATCTGAAATGTTGGCCTACTGAAATGTATGTTCAGTAAATGCACTCAGTACTTGGTCCGGGCTCCTTTTGTATCAATTACTGCATCAATGCAGCGTGGCATGGTGGCGATCAACCTGTGGCACTGCTGAGGTGTTATGGAAGCCCAGGTTGCTTTGATAGCTGCCTTCAGCTTGTCTGCATTGTTGGGTCTGATGTCTCTCATCTTCCTCTTGACAATACCCCATAGATTCTCTATGGGGATAAGGTCAGACAAGTTTGCTGGCCAATCAAGCACAGTTATACTGTTGTTTTTAAACCAGATATTGGTACTTTTGGCAGTGTGGACAGGTGCCAAGTCCTGCTGGAGAATGAAATTTCCATCTGCAAAAAGCTTTTCTGCAGAGTGAAGCATGAAGTGCTCTAAAATTTCCTGGCAGACGGCTGCACTGACTTTGGTCTTGATAAAACACAGTGGACCTACACCAGCAGATGACATGGCTCCCCAAACCATCACTGATTGTGGAAACTTCACACCAGACCTCACCTCAAGCAGCTTGGATTGTGTGCCTCTCCACTCTTCCTCCAGACTCTGGGATCTTGAATTCCAAATGAAATGCAAAGTTTACTTTTATCTGAAATCAACACCTTGGACCACTGAGCAACAGTCCAGTTATTTTTCTCCTTGGCCCAGGTAAGACGCTTCTGGTGTTGTCTATTGGTCATGAGTGGCTTGAAACAAGGAATGCAACACTTGTAGCCCATGTCCTGGATACATCTGTGTGTGGTGGCTCTTGAAACAATGACACCAGCAGCAATCCACTATTAGTGAATCTACCCTAAATTTTTGAATGGCCTTTTCTTAACAATTCTTTCAAGGCAGCGGTTATCCCGGTTGCTTGTGCAACCACACCACTTAAATTTCCAATAATATGCTTGGATACAGCACTCTGTGAACAGCCAACTTCTTTAGCAATGATCTTTTGTCAGTTACCCTCATTGTGGAGTGTGTTAATGACTGCCTTCTGCACATCCGTCAAGTCATCAGTCTTCCCCATGATTGTGGAGCCTACTGAAACAGACTAAGGGACCTTTTTAAATGCTTAGGAAGACTTTGCATGTGTATTTTGCTAATTACTCTAATTTAATGAGATAATGACTTTTGGGTTTTTCTTGGCTGTAAGCCATAATCATCAACATTAAGTACCTGAGACAGTAAAACCAGAGGCGGAGTTCAGAGTTCAAGCCGAGTCATACACTGTAGGGAAATCACCAAACGTACACTGAGTCAGGGATAGGGAACAGGTCAGACACAAACACGGGAAGTCAGAGGCAGAAGGATCACTAGGATATACGGATCAGCTGCTCTAGCCTGGAAGCATGGACTATCACTGACAAAGGCACCAATAAATAGCACCAATAAATAGCCACCCAAGAGCCAAAGAGAGGCAAAACACACAAACGTCTTTTGCCTTCCCCGCTGCTCCCTGCCCGCTATCAGGTCTCCTGCATTTCTATTACACTGCATCTGTGTTCTGGTATTCACTCTAGGCCGGGGCTTCCAGCTACAAGCAGGCCCTGAAGTCCAATCTCATGGATAGAATTCCCGGCCTATAGTGAACATGGAGTCACAACTTCCAGCTGCAGGCCCTGGAGGTTGCTGTGCATGCAAAGTTAACTCCTTGTCTTGCCCGCAGTCTGAAGCCCCAACCTAGAGTGAACTACAGGCCAAAAATGCAACATGACAAAGAGTGGAACGGGAACAGCAGTAATGGCTGGAGAGGTGAGTGGTGAAGTATTAGTATTTGTTTCTACATGCTTTGTTTATTATGCTCCGGGGTCTGGAGAGACCCTGGAGCATAATAAGGGCCATTAAATTAATACAGAATAACTGTTCTGCATTTTGAGTTTCCCTGTAAAATCCATGTGTGCAGGCAAAATTGCAATTTTGCCAGAGCCACTCATCTCTAAAAACAGTCTAAATAATGTATTTGCATAATGTATAGGGAGCATGGCTAATTAGATGGTATGAACATCACAACAGTCAACAATCATCCAACATAAGGCAGGTTTGCGTGACATTCTAGAAGATGACAGTGGGGTTGGAGTAGCATAAGACTTTTTTTGTGAAAGTGACAAACTCACTTTTAACTTTGTTTTACAGCCTTAAGCCTGGTTCAGACGTGATGGAATCGATACTGATGTCCACTGCGTATTCCATGAAAAAATCTGCCACAATTTACATTACAATATTGGTGAATATGTATCTAAATTGTGAGATGTTTCATCTCCTGCTATATTACAAATTCTCCCTTAGAGTGTTACTTTTAGTTCTATGAGAGTACAGCATGTCTACCATATATGTAGCATTGTACATAGGCACACAAGTCACTGCAGCTCCATAGTATATATCTGCATCAATCCTTAAAGGGAATCCGTCAGCAGTTTTTCTGATGTAATCTGAGCGCACCATAAAAGCAGAGACGCTGATTACAGCAATATGTTATTTACTAGGCTGTGTGTTGCTTCTTCAATACAATCAGTGTTTTATCAGCAGGAGATTATCACTACAGGACAACTGGCCTTGTACCTCCTAGTCTAACCGCACCCCCAGCACTGATTAGCAGCTTTCTATCCAATGTACACAGAAAGCTGTGGCATGACCAGAGTTATACACAGCTCAACAAACTAAAGGTACCTTCACACGAAACGACATCGCTAGCGATCCGTGACGTTGCAGCGTCCTCGCTAGCGATATCGTTTCGTTTGACATGCAGCAGCGATCAGGATCCTGCTGTGATGTCGCTGGTCGCTGAATAAAGTCCAGAACTTTATTTGGTCGTCCGATCGTCGTGTATCATTGTGTTTGAAAGCAAAAGCAACGATACCAGCGATATTTTACACTGGTAACCAGGGTAAACATCGGGTTACCAAGCGCAGGGCCGCGCTTAGTAACCCGATGTTTACCCTGGTTACCAGCGTAAAAGTAAAAAAAACAAACAGTACATACTCACCTGCGCGTCCCCCAGCATCTGCTTCCTGCTCTGACTGAGATCCGGCCCTAAAGTGAAAGTGAAAGCACAGCGGTGACGTCACCGCTGTGCTGTTAGTGCCGGAGCTCAGTCAGTATCAGGAAGCAGACGCTGGGGGACGTGCAGGTGAGCATGTACTGTTTTTTTTTTTTACTTTTACGCTGGTAACCAGGGTAAACATCGGGTTACTAAGCGCGGCCCTGCGCTTAGCAACCCGATGTTTACCCTGGTTACCCGGGGACCTCGGCATCATTGGTCGCTGGAGAGCGGTCTGTGTGACAGCTCCCCAGCGATCAAACAGCGACGCTGCAGCGATCGGCATCGTTGTCGCTATCGCTGCAGCGTCGCTTCGTGTGAAGGTACCTTTAGCTCTTCTAGATCTGCAGCACAAGAAACTGTGACTTTGTCATAACTGCTTCACCCAATAAACTAAATGATATATCACTGGAATCGGGATCTCTGTCCCTACCTCATGGTGCTGTCAGCTCACATAGCAAAAACCTGCTGACATATTCCTTTTACTCAAGTCTTACCAATAATCGTTCATACGTGCCTGTGAAATCATTCACTGTCTTAATTCTTTCGTAATGAACAATCAATTTAGTAAATGATGAAATATTTTATTCGTTCGCCATGGATTATTTTGCTCATTTTCACAAGGTAATTATTGCTATGAACTCTCCTAATAATCTGCAGCAGAATAATTGCTTCGTGTAATTCTACAGTGGTCTGTAAAGTATAATGCCGTTGCGCCTGGTTGTTTGCTTTCACTAGACGCTACATCCATCTCAGAAGCGATTTGTCTTGTAGCTTCGCGTGATTACAGTATTTCAGCAGAAAAGAAATTGTAGGTTCTGGGATTTCTTTCTCTTGTCTCCTTGTTTACAAATACATCACTTGTGACTGACCGTGGGCTTTAAATCATTAAAGATCTGAATGCACGCTTGATTATTTTTTTCTCTTAGCTCTGAGACCTCCGACTAAAGGCAAATTAATTAGAAATTTGCAAATGAACGCAGAAATAGACAGGTGAACTTTCCAGTTGTTATAATAATGGCTTTTGACGTCCACGAGCCAGCCTCCGCCTTGACATGCAAAGCACCACGGACCCTCGCATCCGGATTCGTGAGCTGATATTCGTGCCTAGGTGGGATTCATTGGTATTTAGAAAGGATGGGTACATTTCCATGGCATCTGGGATTTTTTTTTTCTCCATGGCGCCGAGACAAAATAGTATGGTAACGAATCCCTCGGAGGAGCTTGTCATGGGGCAGGATGAAATGCAGGTGGATCAGAAAACAAGTGAGCGTAGCACTCATACATTTTCATATGTCAGTGTTCCTTTCATCCTTCTCTCCCGAGCACAAGGAGCCAGCGGAGGTGACAAGTGACAACGCTGTGTTTCTCCAATTGTACCATTGCCACCCAGAATCTGCACACAGAAAACCTCCCTATTAGGTCACATTCATAGCAAACAACCTGTGTAAATGGCAGATATTAACATTAACGAGGCAATTGTCTGGTGGTAAGTCATTTAATTTAGTAATAGGAGGATTTAATTGTCTGAGATTCCATAGAGGAGAATCATTTTAGTCCTAACTGGAAAATTCACCTCTCCGAATATGATCTGCTGGTCATTTTCATTCATCTGTGGCTCAGACTGTGAGTGTGAGGCTTCACAGGTCATCATTGATCATGTCACTACTACGCCATCCGTCACCGGAATATAGAGTCCAGAACAGTCATTGTTCTTTAGAAGCTTTTTATGAAGGCAATAAACAGCAACCAGCTTCTGGATGGAAAACTTAAACAAAAAGCTTCTCCGATATGTATGCAGATTCTGCCATGACATGATATGACATCATTTTTTAAAAGCTGTCTGTGATTTGTCTATCTGTCATGCTATGATATCAATGAATAAATCAATAAAGATCTAGAGGCTGAGCAGCAAATTGAGATCAAGCCACTTTGAACATTAGGCATTTTGTATATTTATGAGTCTATATTTGAAGAGTTGCGTTGTTTGCCTCAATTAAAACTTTACAGCTTTGTGTCTAATTAAAGGATCACCTAATGGGATATTTAAGGCATTTACTTAATTCGCAAATAGGCGTATGGCATTCCCCTGACATCTAGTGGCCAATCAAGGCATTGCAACTTTTCAGTAAAAATCATTTATAAGCTGTCAGCAGTCTGACCTTTCTATGTGTACGCATTTAGAGACACTTTGACATGTTTGTGTACAAAACTAGTATATATTACATCTGTTACGTAAATTACTTTCTTCCCTATGCAATGGTACAGAGGACTTTACACTTTGGGCTGCAATCACTGTACAACAGTGTACAAAAATGCACTGTTTATAAGTGGTTTATAGACTTGTATTTCCCCAGTCGAATGACAGTCTAAGCAGGGATTGAGGTTGAAATTGAATCAGGGGAGAACATTGACAAAAGAAGGCACCTGTGCAAAAACACTCTGAACTCCTCTTTATGTCTGTGACAACAGCTACTAGATTGATGGAAGTGGCCCCCTTACCTTTTAGTGGCTTCACAGGTTGCAGCAATAGTCTATCTGCCCCTGACTTGAAAACAGGGCCGGACTGGCCATCTGTCAATTCTGGCAAATGCCAGAAGGGCCTGCCTGGTCATGGGCTGCCTTGTCTGCAACGTTGTTAACAGAATCGGTGATCTCAAGACACTCATACTATTAAGAGTTGTGATGGAGTCACTTACCCCAGCAGGCCACTGGTATCATTAGAAATATTGGTCTTGTAGTAAATCTTGCTTTCCTCTATCCAGGGTATAATTAGTAATATATCCCATCTAGTGCTTGGGGACGGGGACAACATGGGCTTGTGTGATTTCAAATGCCAGGGCTGAATTTCAGCCCCAGTCCGTACCAGCTTGAAAATATGATGGCCATTTATGGTGGTGTCTCCTAACCTCATTGGCCACAAAGTAACATGTAGCAATGGCACTTGTATGGTAATGTCACAATTCATTTTTAGATTTGTGGCAGCTCTGGTTCCCCTGTAATTTAAATGTAGCTTTTTTCCTTTGGGGCCAGCAAGGGTTATTGTTAGATTCCTTGCTGGCAGCTGCTTTGTTGCTTTTTAGCTGATGTGGGTTTGTGGCCACTTTCACCATCCTTTATAAAGTCATTTGACCCATCAGCTGACTGCTGGTGATAGAGTAATCTATGACTACTAGCTTGGAGTAAAGTGCTCTCTGGTTTCAGTGAGGAATCTGCTGTCTTCTTCTTGACCCTCTCCCTGTGTTGCTCACCATCTGCAGTGGTGAGGCTAGCATCCTTGCCGGCCTGTGCTCCAGCCAGGTAATAGTGAGATGTCAATCAGGGACTAGGCACGTGATGGCAGCGGGGGGAAGTAACCGCTTAGGGCATTAGGGGAGTTTAGAGAGACAGGCACAGGTTGAAATTCTGGAGGTGCCCCATCCCTCATTCCCTATGGTTAGGGCCTTCCTCACCCCGTTCAATCCCATTGTTTGTATATGTTGCGTCGTCATCTAGACTTAACCGTGACATTATCACCAACCCATACTTTTTTCCGGTGAACCCATGGCTCAAGTTGAGGCTTTTGTTCATCTGATCCAGACCCTCACAGATGAGGTTACCAATTTGCAGACTCATGTGGTGCTGCAGCTTCAGCAGTTGATGGGGATCTTGGTCTAAACTCAAGTCCTGGCTAAATTGGAACCCAAAATATCTCTCCCTCACAGATTTTCAGGAGGGAGAGATACATTTATGGTCTTCAAAGAAGCCTGTAAATTATATTTCAGGCTTTGGCCTCGTTCCTCAAGGAGTGAGGAACAGTGTGTGGAGATTATAGTCTCCCTTCTCCAGGGTGATCCCCAATCCTGGGCCTTCTCCCTGCCGACTAATGCATCATCTTTGCGGTCAGTGGACGAGTTTTTCATGACATTGGAGCTGGTGTATAGGGATTCTGATGGCATCTCCCTGGCTGAGTCTAGACTCTATAAAATCAAGCAAGGGGGCTGAGGAGTACTACTCAGAGTTTCGGAGATGGGCCACTGACACACAGTGGAATGACCCTGCTCTTAGGAGCCATTTATGTCAGGGTCTGTCAGCAAGGCTTCAGCATACTCTGGTGCAGTATGCTACTCCTGGGTCATTGGAAGACGCCATGGCCCTTGCTATCCAGGTGGATAGACACCGCAGGGAGAGACATACACCCAAACTACTCCATGTTGTTCTTTCTAGTGAGTAGTAAACACTGGTGCAGATGGATGAACCCATGCAGGTGGGAGAAGCCTCCTGTCAAACTAGATTGCCTGTGGTTTGCCATGGGACGAGGGCATGTGTTTTCTGTGGTCTGACGGATCCTTACATAAATTTCTGTCCAGCTCGCAACAAAGTATGTACTTCATCACAAAAGCCACATTCCCCTGGTCGTATGGAGGGAGACGACAATGGTGTGTACATTTCCTCCTCCTTTACGTCTCAGTGTACCATTTCGGCTAAAGTGATGGTTGGTAGGGAAAATGAGACTATACCGGTTCTTGTGGATAGTGGAGCTGGAGTTAATTTGGTGGATTCTCGCTTTGTTCAGACCCATGAGCTGATTGGTAGGACACTGGCGAAACCCATTAACATATGGGAAATAGACTCTGTTCCTCTAAGCCAGGGGAGTGTGACCAAAGTCATAGGTAATATTAAGCTGCGTATAGGGACTCTTTACAAAGAATCCCTGTTGTGCTGCATCTTGGAGTGTATGCCAACTCACACCGTCTTAGGCCTTCCCTGGCTTAAGAGTCACAATATGGTCATAGATTGGCAGTCCAGGGAAGTAGTTAGTTGTAATCAGCCTTGTAAGGACTGTTGCCTGGGAGCTACGAACTCTGCCGTCCTTCTCAAACTTACCCATTCTTCTCCTGAGGTGGCAGCTAAGGTGCTACCAGGGAGTAGGGGCAAGACTCAACCTTCACCTAAAGTAAACCCTGAGTCTCGGAGTCCTCTCAAGAGTTGGTATCGGGGAGGGTAGTGATTCCCTCTCTATATAGCGAGGGTATGAGTTTGGAGACACATGGGGACGCCTCTGTTGTCTGTTCCTCAAAAAGATCTCCATCTTTTGGCAAATGCATGGAAATAAACATTCAGGTCCGGACCTGTGTGTGATTGAATATGTGTAGGTGTCCACCAAAAATATCAGGTGGAAATACGCATCTGGGACCTGGAGATCTAGGCTGATTGGGCCATATCGGGCGTCGGCCATTCTCAGCCTGGGGACTTTCCAACTTGAGTTTCCCCCAGTAATACAAGTAAATAATGTATTTCACAAGTCGGTGGTCTGGAGATTTGTTGCCCTTCCGGAGCCTACATTATTGCCATCTCCAGGATCAGGTGACTGCAGAGGTGAATCCTAGTGGATTGAGACATCATTTCCGGTGAAATCCAGTGTTGAGGGTCCAGAGGCCCCTCATTGAAAAGGGGGTACTGCCACAATTAATTTTTGGTATTGTGGCAGCTCTAGTTCCGCTATATTATAAATGTAGCTTTTTTCATTTCGGGCCAGCAAGGGTTAATGTCAGATTCCTTGCTGGCAGCTGCTTTGTTGCTAATCAGATGATGTGGGTGGTGACCACTTCCACCATCCTTTAAAAAGTCACATGACCCATCAGCTGACTGTTGGTGATAGAGTTTAGGGACAAGCACAGGTTGAAGTTCAGGAGGTGCCCCATCACTCGTTCCCTACAGTTAGAGCCTTCTTCACCTCATTCCATCCCGTTATTGGTATATGTTTTGCCATACGCTGGACTTAATCGTGTCTGTCGTGACAGATAAACAGAGTTTTATAATTTACATAGCATATGACACATAATTGAACTATGTCAATAATTTCTACACTGTGTTACAAATTATTATGCAAATAATATTTCCTAATATTTTCTCTAAATTACCTATCTGAATTGCAGTCATTGTTATTTTCCAGTCATCTACTATTCTAGTATAATTGCAATGTTTTGGAACAAACTGCCTATGAAAACAGTATCTTTTTAAAAAAAAATAAACACTCAAAATGCATGTTCCAAATTATTATGCACAGCAGAGTTTTCAACCTTTTTTTTATTTTGAACAAAAAAAATGGCCAATTGTGAAGTTATAAGCATTATCAGCTTGTTACAAAATGAAATCAAACAGTTTTCAAGTGAAAACTTTATTCTAGGTGATGTTACATTTGCACATAGGACTCCTTGTTCCAAAGAAGCTTCTGAACTCTCTCGTCCATTGAATTTGTCAGTTTCTGGATGGTTTCTGCTTCAATTGTTTTGCATGTGGACAGAATACCCTCCCAGAGCTGTTGCTTAGATGTGAACTGCCTCCCGCCATCATAGACACTCCTTTTGATGATGCTCCAGAGGTTCTCAATGGGGTTGAGGTCAGGGGAAGATGGTGGCCACACCATAAGTTTGTCCTCGTTTATGCCCATAGCAGCCAGAGATGCAGATATGTTTTTTGCAGCATGAGACGGTGCATTATCATGCATGAAAATGATCTTGCTGCGGAAAGCACGGTTCTTCCTCTTGAACCATGGCAGGAAGTGTTGTTTTAGAAACTCCACATAGATTATGGAGTTCATCTTTACCCCTTCAGGGATCATAAAGGGGCCGACATTCTCTCTCCCCATGATTCCAGCCTAAAACATTACTCCACCTCCTCCTTGTTGGCGCCTTAGCCGTGTTTTCATGGGGTGTCCATCAACCAGCCATCCTCCACTCCATCCATCTGCACCATCGAGCATTGCACGGCACTCATCGGTGAACAAAACAGGTTGGAAGTCAGTCTTCATGTATCGTTTGGCCCACTGGAGCCGTTTCTGCTTGTGTGCAGTGGATAGAGGTGGTCGACAGGATGGCTTACGCACAGCTGCAAACCTCTGAAGGACCCTGCACCTTGTTGTTCTGGGGACGTTGGAGGCACCAGCAGCTTCAAAAACTTGTCTGCTGCTATGACAAGGCATTTTTCCAGCTGCTCTTTTAACCTTACGCAATTGCCTGTTGGAAAGAGTCCTCAATTTTTCCTTATCAGCACGCACACGTGTGTGCTGGGAATCAGCTACATACTTCTTGATTGTGCGATGATCACGACGAAGTGTCTTGGCAATGTTGATTGTAGTCATGCCTTGACCTAAATACTCCACAATTTGTTGCTTCTCAGCAGCCGACACATCCTTTTTCTTTCCCATTTTGGCCAAAAATGTAGGCTGCTTAATAATGTGGAACAGCCTTCTTAAGTAGTCTTGCCTTTAATTGGACACACCTTCCAAACTAATTAGCACAGGTATCTGCAATTGCTTTCAGTGATATAAAGAACCCTGACACACATCACCATCAATGAGTTTAAATGACAAACAACAAAATTCTAACCTTATCACTCCTAAACTCTATGTGCATAATAATTTGGAACACAGTGTATTTGGGATGCCATATAGTGGGTGCTTTATAAAAAGCATCTTAAAATGCGTGATGTGAGGATTATCCAGCACCGGGAGCAGTAGGTACATGAATGCAAGTATGTGATTTGCCTACATGTGATCACATGCCGACTAGATGGGCATGGCTTCGCTCAATGCAAGTGTATTAAGCAAAGCTGGACACAGTCTAGTTGGAATGTGACCGGGAGTATGCAAATCACATACTTGCAGTCACATGACTGCCCGCTCCATTCTCTGGCACCAGGGAACCCTCAAAGTGCACAGTGTGCCCAATGAGAGGACTCACAAGCTTGCTGTGGCATAGCGTGTCTGTAGAATTGTAGCTTAAGACCAGAAAACCCATTTAATCATTGCAGAATTTCTGTGTCATTCAGTGTGCTCTTCTATATAGCTTTTACAATTGTTCATCTTCTGACTGTCATTGTTTCCTTTTCATGTAAATGTGTAGTTGTTGAAGCTATGAAACTATGTAGCACAGCTCCGTTCTCCTAGCATCATGCCTAAATAATACCAAATAGACATATTGTTAGAATCCAAAGGCTAACGAAACAATAGTAACTCAGATTTGACTGAATAAAGTAGTCAAATAGTGAATACAAGAGGATAACACAATGATTTATATCTGTTAAACAATTGTTGTTTTAGAGGCTCTTTAAGAGTGTCATGACTAGCACAATGTTTTTGTGCAGACATGTCATATTTTAAAGTGGCTTCCCTCCCCTGGGTCAGGATCCTCCTTGAACAAGCAGGGAGACTTTGTGCTGTGCACTGTGAAATATTTAAGATCATTTTCTTTAAAGCTAAAAACTTTTCTCTGCCCAATTAATAAATCATAAAGCCAGAGATTGTTTGAACATGTGCATGAGGGATTGTAGTGTGCATAATAAAGCTGAACTTTATTTTAATAATGACAAAGGAGTGGAGAACCTGGTAGGAAATATTGTATACTATGCTCCCACTTCGTTTCATCCAATTCACTAATGCTATCTCTAAAATCCATCTTTTCCCTATTTATAATTGTTTATTTTTTCTACTTCCCCGTGAGATCTTGCACTATCTGTTATCAGGTTCTTTCCCTAAATGTTTCAGAGTTATGGGAGCACTGGGATTCAAGCACTGGGGTGGGTTGTTATTATTCTTCTTCATAATCATTTCTAATAAAAGATAACACAACAATGGGAAGTAAATCTTTAGTGAATGAGCTGGCAGATTCTCGTTATATAACAAACTTTTATTTTCCTTCTGGGAATGTACAAAATATGAATGCAAAATTCAGTTTTTACATACATTATAACAAATCAACTCCCTTTGATGCTGAACACTACAGAAATCTTTAGGATACCTTTGTAGACAAACCTGCTGTCCTTGGTGCTGAAAATGATGACTTTTTTATTGATAAAGTCATTGGTGTACATAGCAATGAGCAGAGATCAAAACACCCCTCATCAGCATCACCATCATTACGGTGCCAAATGGCTGTTGTTTGTTTCCTGAATATTGCCTTTTGTTTGGTAAATTTCCCACCTACAAAGAATAGAGAGGTCTGTAATTTATCGTAGGTACACTTCAACTGTGAGAGACAGAATCTTAATAAAATCCAGAAAACTACATTGTATAATTTTTGCATAATTAATTGGCATTTTATTTCATGAAAAAAACATTTGATACAATAGAAAAAAGACCATAATGTTTGGTACAGAAACCTTTGTTTGCAAAAAAATACAGAGGTCAGACGTATCCTGTTGTTCGGGACCAAGTTTGTACACAATGCACCAGGGATTTTGGCCCACTCCTCCATACAGATCTTCTCCAGATCTTTCAGGTTTCGGAGCTGTGGCAGGGCAACACTGAGTTTCAGCTCCCTCCAAAGATTTTCTATTGGGTTCAGGTCTGGAGACTGGCTAGGCCACCCCAAGACCTTGAAATAGTTCTCACGGAGCCACTCCTTAGCTGCCCTGGCAGGATATGGATGGGGAGCCATGTAGACAAGGATGGGGATGGGAAGCCATGCAGACAAGGCAAGGACAGGGATGGGGAGCCATGCAGACAAGGACAGGGATGGGGAGCCATGCAGACAAGGAAAGCGATGAGGAGCCATGCATATAAGGATGGAGATGAAGAACCATGCATATAAGGAGGGGGATGAGGAACCATGCATACCAGGATAGGGATGAGGGGACAATGCATACCCGGCTTATACTCGAATCGAATAATTTTCCCAGTTTTTCGTGGCAAAATTAGATGCCAAGGCTTATACTCGGGTCGGCTAATAAACGAGTATATATGGTATATAATTACTGTGAATTGAGCAGGGAGCAGGACATGATGACTCTCGAGGTCCCTTCCAACTCTAACGTTATATGATTCTATAAATTGCTTTATATTTATTATATATTTTTGACAATTTTCATTATCATATATATTTTTATATTTATATTACATCTTACACTATTCAATTACATAATTGTAGAAGAGGCAAATAAAGGTTTTCCTGCACCTTTTGCAAAATTTAAGCTTGGCGCCCTCTCTTTTGCAAAGCTGAAGCTGTTTGAGTAGTTGTCGCGTGACTGCTCATAATGTTTGCATATTTACAATCACGTGCCAACTGGATTTTCTTTCTGATTCTCCCAATGCAGAAAGAGAAGCTAGTTGGCACATGATTCGTATATAAAATTTGCATGTGAATGGTAATGTACTGACCACTGGAATTAATGCTCCTAACTAGGGTTGAGCGACTTTCATTTTTTTAAGATCGAGTCTGGTTTTGTGAAACCCGATTTAGTCCAGAGTCGAGTCGAGTGAAGTCGGCCGATTATCGCTAAAAGTCGGGGATCGACCGAAACACGAAACCCAATGCAAGTCAATGGGGAAGCATAGCCGGCAGTGAGTGGAGGCCAGGAAAACACCTACAGTGCACATTTTACTGCCAAAAACATCCATTCTTGTTTTCTGAAGCTTGTCAATCTTAATTAACTTTATAATAATAGTTGGGCACTGGAAATTGGGGGTCATTTGGCAAAAGTTGTGGGGGTAGGGCTGGTTCAAGGTTTTAGTGGGCCCAGGAAACATGGACTACGTCATGGCGGTGGAGCAGGGAGAGGTAAGTATTTCAACGTTGCAAGTGCTGTGATCCTGAGCAAGCAGGGGGGGCCCACTCGTTCGCATTGGCACTGGCACAGGGCCCCTCAAAGTACGGCGGTGTGTTTGCATGGCGGGGGCGCCTCCCACCAGCAGCGACACTTTTGCGTACTCTGAGTGGCCCTGTGCCAGTGACGTCGCCAACGAGTATGCCCCCCCACCTGATGAAGGAACCTGCACTTTCATCTGCACCTTCCTCTTTGTCCCTGTGTAAGGTGGTATAATATGCGGGAAGGGGAACCTTACTTTCAGCAGGGTCAGATTCTGGCTGTGTAGAGTACAAGGGGAATGTAGTGGTCTAGGTCAATGTACCAGCAGACTCATCTAGCAGTGGCTGGGCAATGGGCAGGATGATGAGGAAACAGATATAGGGCCAAAGAATAAAGTAGGCTAAATGCAGATCAAAATTGGTAACAGGACTAAACAGGCGGCATTGCTTTGTTCAGTGGAGTAGCAAACCCAAGAGTAGCAGACACTGTTTCAAGGGCCTAACCACACTAGTAGGCCAAATGCAGTTTAATATCTGATAGTATAGGCCGAAAGCCAGAATGTGGAAGCTCAGCTTTGTTCAGTTGAGGGCAACACCAGGCAGGGGCAGACACCGTTAGTAGGCCGGAACCACCATTTTGTTTTTTAAAAAACACTTAATGAGAGCCAGAAGGTTGAAGCTCAGCTTTATTCAGTTGAGGGCAACACCAGGCAGGGGCAGACACCGTTAGTAGGCCGGAACCAGCAATGTGTTTAAAAACAGCAGTTAATCAGAGCCGGAAGGTAGAAGCTCAGCTTTATTCAGTTGAGGGCAACACCAGGGAGGGGCAGAAGCCGTTAGTAGGCCCTAACCACCATTTTGTTTTTTAAAAAACACTTAATGAGAGCCAGAAGGTTGAAGCTCAGCTTTATTCAGTTGAGGGCAACACCAGGCAGGGGCAGACACCGTTAGTAGGCCGGAACCAGCAATGTGTTTAAAAACAGCAGTTAATCAGAGCCGGAAGGTAGAAGCTCAGCTTTATTCAGTTGAGGGCAACACCAGGGAGGGGCAGAAGCCGTTAGTAGGCCCTAACCACCATTTTGTTTTTTAAAAAACACTTAATGAGAGCCAGAAGGTTGAAGCTCAGCTTTATTCAGTTGAGGGCAACACCAGGCAGGGGCAGACACCGTTAGTAGGCCGGAACCAGCAATGTGTTTAAAAACAGCAGTTAATCAGAGCCGGAAGGTAGAAGCTCAGCTTAATTCAGTTGAGGGCAACACCAGGGAGGGGCAGAAGCCGTTAGTAGGCCCTAACCACCATTTTGTTTTTTAAAAAACACTTAATGAGAGCCAGAAGGTTGAAGCTCAGCTTTATTCAGTTGAGGGCAACACCAGGCAGGGGCAGACACCGTTAGTAGGCCGGAACCAGCAATGTGTTTAAAAACAGCAGTTAATCAGAGCCGGAAGGTAGAAGCTCAGCTTTATTCAGTTGAGGGCAACACCAGGGAGGGGCAGAAGCCGTTAGTAGGCCCTAACCACCATTTTGTTTTTTAAAAAACACTTAATGAGAGCCAGAAGGTTGAAGCTCAGCTTTATTCAGTTGAGGGCAACACCAGGCAGGGGCAGACACCGTTAGTAGGCCGGAACCAGCAATGTGTTTAAAAACAGCAGTTAATCAGAGCCGGAAGGTAGAAGCTCAGCTTTATTCAGTTGAGGGCAACACCAGGGAGGGACAGAAGCCGTTAGTAGGCCCTAACCACCATTTTGTTTTTTAAAAAACACTTAATGAGAGCCAGAAGGTTGAAGCTCAGCTTTATTCAGTTGAGGGCAACACCAGGCAGGGGCAGACACCGTTAGTAGGCCGGAACCACCATTTTGTTTAAAAACAGCAGTTAATCAGAGCCGGAAGGTAGAAGCTCAGCTTTATTCAGTTGAGGGCAACACCAGGGAGGGGCAGAAGCCGTTAGTAGGCCCTAACCACCATTTTGTTTTTTAAAAAACACTTAATGAGAGCCAGAAGGTTGAAGCTCAGCTTTATTCAGTTGAGGGCAACACCAGGCAGGGGCAGACACCGTTAGTAGGCCGGAACCACCATTTTGTTTAAAAACAGCAGTTAATCAGAGCCGGAAGGTAGAAGCTCAGCTTTATTCAGTTGAGGGCAACACCAGGGAGGGGCAGAAGCCGTTAGTAGGCCCTAACCACCATTTTGTTTTTTAAAAAACACTTAATGAGAGCCAGAAGGTTGAAGCTCAGCTTTATTCAGTTGAGGGCAACACCAGGCAGGGGCAGACACCGTTAGTAGGCCGGAACCACCATTTTGTTTTTTAAAAAACACTTAATGAGAGCCAGAAGGTTGAAGCTCAGCTTTATTCAGTTGAGGGCAACACCAGGCAGGGGCAGACACCGTTAGTAGGCCGGAACCAGCAATGTGTTTAAAAACAGCAGTTAATCAGAGCCGGAAGGTAGACGCTCAGCTTTATTCAGTTGAGGGCAACACCAGGGAGGGGCAGAAGCCGTTAGTAGGCCCTAACCACCATTTTGTTTTTTAAAAAACACTTAATGAGAGCCAGAAGGTTGAAGCTCAGCTTTATTCAGTTGAGGGCAACACCAGGCAGGGGCAGACACCGTTAGTAGGCCGGAACCAGCAATGTGTTTAAAAACAGCAGTTAATCAGAGCCGGAAGGTAGAAGCTCAGCTTTATTCAGTTGAGGGCAACACCAGGGAGGGGCAGAAGCCGTTAGTAGGCCCTAACCACCATTTTGTTTTTTAAAAAACACTTAATGAGAGCCAGAAGGTTGAAGCTCAGCTTTATTCAGTTGAGGGCAACACCAGGCAGGGGCAGACACCGTTAGTAGGCCGGAACCAGCAATGTGTTTAAAAACAGCAGTTAATCAGAGCCGGAAGGTAGAAGCTCAGCTTTATTCAGTTGAGGGCAACACCAGGGAGGGGTAGAAGCCGTTAGTAGGCCCTAACCACCATTTTGTTTTTTAAAAAACACTTAATGAGAGCCAGAAGGTTGAAGCTCAGCTTTATTCAGTTGAGGGCAACACCAGGCAGGGGCAGACACCGTTAGTAGGCCGGAACCACCATTTTGTTTAAAAACAGCAGTTAATCAGAGCTGGAAGGTAGAAGCTCAGCTTTATTCAGTTGAGGGCAACACCAGGGAGGGGCAGAAGCCGTTAGTAGGCCCTAACCACCATTTTGTTTTTTAAAAAACACTTAATGAGAGCCAGAAGGTTGAAGCTCAGCTTTATTCAGTTGAGGGCAACACCAGGCAGGGGCAGACACCGTTAGTAGGCCGGAACCAGCAATGTGTTTAAAAACAGCAGTTAATCAGAGCCGGAAGGTAGAAGCTCAGCTTTATTCAGTTGAGGGCAACACCAGGGAGGGGCAGAAGCCGTTAGTAGGCCCTAACCACCATTTTGTTTTTTAAAAAACACTTAATGAGAGCCAGAAGGTTGAAGCTCAGCTTTATTCAGTTGAGGGCAACACCAGGCAGGGGCAGACACCGTTAGTAGGCCGGAACCACCATTTTGTTTAAAAACAGCAGTTAATCAGAGCCGGAAGGTAGAAGCTCAGCTTTATTCAGTTGAGGGCAACACCAGGGAGGGGCAGAAGCCGTTAGTAGGCCCTAACCACCATTTTGTTTTTTAAAAAACACTTAATGAGAGCAAGAAGGTTGAAGCTCAGCTTTATTCAGTTGAGGGCAACACCAGGCAGGGGCAGACACCGTTAGTAGGCCGGAACCACCATTTTGTTTTTTAAAAAACACTTAATGAGAGCCAGAAGGTAGAAGCTCAGCTTTATTCAGTTGAGGACAACTTGAATTAGGGACTGCATACAGACTTAGCAGGCTGTCCCCTGTGTGGACCATGCATCCAATACATTAACCCATTGAGCCACAAAGGACACGTAACCTTCCGTGGCCATGCCTACAGGTCCATGTGTCTGTTGTCAGGTGTACCTTTGTCAGTGTAGGCCTATTGGAAGGAGGGACCGCAGACAGGCTTCAAAGGCCTAACACAATAAAATGGGCTGGCTGTAGGCACTTTAAAATTGGTTCCAGGGGTACACGGGCAGCAGTGGTCTGGTCAGTGGAGGCCTAGTGGAAGGAGGGACCGCAGACAGGCTTCGAAGGCCTAACACAATAAAATGGGCTGGCTGTAGGCACTTTAAAATTGGTTCCAGGGGTACACGGGCAGCAGTGGTCTGGTCAGTGGAGGCCTAGTGGAAGGAGGGACCGCAGACAGGCTATCAAAGGCCTAAAATAACAAACAATAGGCTCATGGCAGTTTTACAGCGGTTACATGGATACACGGGCAGGCAGCTGGTGATGAGTGGAGGAGTATTTAAAGTAGGGACCGCAGACAGGCTATCAAAGGCCTAAAATAAACAATAGGCTCATGGCAGTTTTACAGCGGTTACATGGATACACAGGCAGCTTGGTGGTGAGTGGAGGAGTATTTAAAGTAGGGACCGCAGACAGGCTATCAAAGGCCTAAAATAACAAACAATAGGCTCATGGCAGTTTTACAGCGGTTACATGGATACACGGGAAGGCAGCTGGTGATGAGTGGAGGAGTATTTAAAGTAGGGACCGCAGACAGGCTATCAAAGGCCTAAAATAACAAACAATAGGCTCATGGCAGTTTTACAGCGGTTACATGGATACACAGGCAGCTTGGTGGTGAGTGGAGGAGTATTTAAAGTAGGGACCGCAGACAGGCTATCAAAGGCCTAAAATAACAAACAATAGGCTCATGGCAGTTTTACAGCGGTTACATGGATACACGGGCAGGCAGCTGGTGATGAGTGGAGGAGTATTTAAAGTAGGGACCGCAGACAGGCTATCAAAGGCCTAAAATAACAAACAATAGGCTCATGGCAGTTTTACAGCGGTTACATGGATACACAGGCAGCTGGTGATGAGTGGAGGAGTATTTAAAGTAGGGACCGCAGACAGGCTATCAAAGGCCTAAAATAACAAACAATAGGCTCATGGCAGTTTTACAGTGGTTACATGGATACACGGGCAGGCAGCTGGTGATGAGTGGAGGAGTATTTAAAGTAGGGACCGCAGACAGGCTATCAAAGGCCTAAAATAACAAACAATAGGCTCATGGCAGTTTTACAGCGGTTACATGGATACACAGGCAGCTTGGTGGTGAGTGGAGGAGTATTTAAAGTAGGGACCGCAGACAGGCTATCAAAGGCCTAAAATAACAAACAATAGGCTCATGGCAGTTTTACAGCGGTTACATGGATACACGGGCAGGCAGCTGGTGATGAGTGGAGGAGTATTTAAAGTAGGGACCGCAGACAGGCTATCAAAGGCCTAAAATAACAAACAATAGGCTCATGGCAGTTTTACAGCGGTTACATGGATACACAGGCAGCTTGGTGGTGAGTGGAGGAGTATTTAAAGTAGGGACCGCAGACAGGCTATCAAAGGCCTAAAATAACAAACAATAGGCTCATGGCAGTTTTACAGCGGTTACATGGATACACGGGCAGGCAGCTGGTGATGAGTGGAGGAGTATTTAAAGTAGGGACCGCAGACAGGCTATCAAAGGCCTAAAATAACAAACAATAGGCTCATGGCAGTTTTACAGCGGTTACATGGATACACAGGCAGCTGGTGATGAGTGGAGGAGTATTTAAAGTAGGGACCGCAGACAGGCTATCAAAGGCCTAAAATAACAAACAATAGGCTCATGGCAGCTTTACAGCGGTTACATGGATACACAGGCAGCTTGGTGGTGAGTGGAGGAGTAGTGCAAGGAGTGTCTGTCCCAGTACTCCCAAAATATAAATAGATGTTAATGTCTCGCAAAACAACCAAAACAAAAAAAAAGGTGGCATACTTAGGTACAGGGGTGGGCTCATCTACTGAGTTTCTGACATAGTAATTTGGCAGTAACTATTTAATGGTGCCAATATAGGACACAGACACAGACTACTTTAAGTTGCATCATAGATGTCTACAAATTTGTATTGTCAGTGCCAGACATTGAATGATGTCAGCGAATAGACTAAAGATTGGTGGAGCTGTGCGACATAATTTTGCACGTGGTAGAGCACATTTTGAGCTGGGGTAGGGGGGAACTCTCTTGAGGCCGGCGGGACCGCCCCAGGGCCCCTCATGTTACAACGGTGTGTCTGACGTTGGGTGCGCACCGCCACCGCCAGAGACACTACATTGTACTATGAGGGACCCAGTAGCAATGCCGTCAACCAAAAGCGAGCACACCCACCTCTTCAGACAAACAGCAGTCTCACGGGTGCTTGCGCCAAGTCGCGATACCACGGCCCCGTGTGGGGAGTTTGGCCATTTAGGGAGGTGTAAACATGTCGTATGCTGTACAATCAGCTGCAGCAAATTAGACATTAGAAAAGTAATTCACAGGCAAGAGCTTTTCATAGGAAAGCTAGGTGTCGGCCGGGCAAGGTGGGGCAAAAGATTTCGAAATCCAGTTGTGGTTCATTTTAATGAATGTTAGATCGTCAACATTTTGGGTAGCCAGACGAGTCCTTTTTTCGGTTAATATTGAACCTGCAGCACTGAATACTCTTTCTGATAGGACACTTGCTGCCGGGCAAGCAAGCTCCTGCAATGCATATTCTGCCAATTCTGGCCAGGTGTCTAATTTGGAGGCCCAGTAATCAAATGGGAATGACGGTTGAGGGAGAACATCGATAAGGGATGAAAAATAGTTAGTAACCATACTGGACAAATGTTGTCTCCTGTCACTTTCAATTGATGCAGCAGTACCTGTCCTGTCTGCGGTCATAGCAAAATCACTCCACAACCTGGTCAGAAAACCCCTCTGTCCAACGCCACTTCTGATGTGTGCACCCCTAACACTCCTAGTCTGCTGCCCCCTGGAGCTCGTGTGAGAACGATCACGTGCGCTGTGTGCTGGGAATGCCTGAAGCAAACGGTCAACAAGAGTTGATTGTTTGGTTGCTAATATTAGTTCCAAGTTCTCATGTGGCATAATATTTTGCAATTTGCCTTTATAGCGTGGATCAAGGAGGCAGGCCAACCAGTAATCGTCATCGTTCATCATTTTCGTAATGCGTGTGTCCCTTTTTAGGATACGTAAGGCATAATCCGCCATGTGGGCCAAAGTTCCAGTTGTCAAATCTCCGGTTGTGATTGGTTGAGGGGCAGTTGCAGGCAAATCTACGTCACTTGTGTCCCTCAAAAAACCAGAACCCGGCCGTGACACGCAACCAATTTCCTGTGCCCCCGGGAAAGGTTCGGCATTAAAAATATACTCATCCCCATCATCCTCCTCGTCCTCCACCTTCTCTTCGCCCGCTACCTCGTCCTGTACACTGCCCTGACCAGACAATGGCTGACTGTCATCAAGGCTTTCCTCTTCCTCTGGTGCAGACGCCTGCTCCTTTATGTGCGTCAAACTTTGCATCAGCAGACGCATTAGGGGGATGCTCATGCTTATTACGGCGTTGTCTGCACTAACCAGCCGTGTGCATTCCTCAAAACACTGAAGGACTTGACACATGTCTTGTATCTTAGACCACTGCACACCTGACAACTCCATGTCTGCCATCCTACTGCCTGCCCGTGTATCCTCCCACAAATAAATAACAGCACGCCTCTGTTCGCACAGTCTCTGAAGCATGTGCAGTGTTGAGTTCCACCTTGTTGCAACGTCTATGATGAGGCGATGCTGGGGAAGGTTCAAAGACCGCTGATAGGTCTGCATACGGCTGGCGTGTACAGGCGAACGTCGGATATGTGAGCAAAGTGCACGCACTTTGAGGAGCAGGTCGGAGAACCCAGGATAAGTTTTCAATAAGCACTGCACCACCAGGTTTAAGGTGTGAGCCAGGCAAGGAATGTGTTTCAGTTGGGAAAGGGAGATGGCAGCCATGAAATTCCTTCCGTTATCACTCACTACCTTGCCTGCCTCAAGATCTACTGTGCCCAGCCACGACTGCGTTTCTTGTTGCAAGAACTCGGACAGAACTTCCGCGGTGTGTCTGTTGTCGCCCAAACACTTCATAGCCAATACAGCCTGCTGACGCTTGGCAGTAGCTGGCCCATAATGGGACAACTGGTGTGCAACAGTGTCATCTGCCGATGGAGTGGTTGGCAGACTGCGTTCTGTGGAAGAGCTGTAGCTTCTGCAGGAGGACGAGGAGGAGGAGGAGGAGGGGGTGCGAACGCCTACAGCCAACTGTTTCCTAGACCGTGGGCTAGGCACAACTGTCCCTAAATTGATGTCGCCTGTGGACCCTGCATCCACCACATTCACCCAGTGTGCCGTGATGGACACATAACGTCCCTGGCCATGCCTACTGGTCCATGCATCTGTAGTCAGGTGCACCTTTGTACTCACAGATTGCCTGAGTGCATGGACGATGCGCTGTTTAACATGCTGGTGCAGGGCTGGGATGGCTTTTCTGGAAAAAAAGTGTCGACTGGGTAGCTCGTATCGTGGTTCAGCGTACTCCATCAGGGCTTTGAAAGCTTCGCTTTCAACTAACCGGTAGGGCATCATCTCTAACGAGATTAGTCTAGCTATGTGGGCGTTAAAACCCTGTGTACGCGGATGCGAGGATAAGTACTTCCTTTTTCTAACCAGAGTCTCATGTAGGGTGAGCTGGACTGGAGAGCTGGAGATCGTGGAACTTTCGGGTGTGCCGGTGTACATGGCAGACTGAGAGACGGTTGGAGACGGTATTGTTTCCGCCGGTGCCCTAGATGCAATATTTCCTCCTACAAAACTGGTGGTTCCCTGACCCTGACTGCTTTTGGCTGGCAAAGAAACCTGCACAGATACTGCCGGTGGTGCGGAAAATGGTGGCCTTACAGTGACGGAAGGGATGTTGCGTTGCTGACTAGCTTCATTGGCCGAGGGTGCTACAACCTTAAGGGACGTTTGGTAGTTAGTCCAGGCTTGAAAATGCATGGTGGTTAAGTGTCTATGCATGCAACTAGTATTTAGACTTTTCAGATTCTGACCTCTGCTTAAGCTAGTTGAACATTTTTGAGAGATGACTTTGCGCTGATCAGTTGGATGTTGTTTAAAAAAATGCCAGACTGCACTCTTCCTAGACTCGGATCCCTTTTCAGGGATTGCAGACTGAGCTTTAACCGGATGGCCACGCTGTCCTCCAACAGGTTTTGGCTTTGACACGCGTTTTGGGCCAGATACGGGCCCGGCAGATGGAACCTGTTGCGATGTTGATGCCTGCTGCGGCCCCTCCTCCACCTCCGCTTCTGAACTACTGCCGCCTGCACCCTGTTCCCCCAATGGCTGCCAATCGGGGTCAATAACTGGGTCATCTATTACCTCCTCTTCGAGCTCGTGTGCAACTTCGTCTGTGTCACTGTGTCGGTCGGTGGTATAGCGTTCGTGGCGGGGCAACATAGTCTCATCAGGGTCTGATTGTGGATCTGTACCCTGAGAGGGCAATGTGGTGGTCTGAGTCAAAGGAGCAGCATAGTACTCTGGCTGTGGCTGTGCATCAGTGCACTCCATGTCAGAATATACTTGTAATGGGCATGGCCTGTTAAATGTTTCACTTTCTAAGCCAGGGACGGTATGTGTAAAGAGCTCCATGGAGTGACCCGTTGTGTCGCCTGCTGCATCCTTCTCTCTTGTTGTAGTTTTTGCTGAGGAGGACAAGGAAGCGACTTGTCCCTGACCGTGAACATCCACAAGCGACGCGCTGCTTTTACATTTACCAGTTTCGGAAGAGGAGGCAAAAGAGCTAGAGGCTGAGTCTGCAATGTAAGCCAAAACTTGCTGTTGCTGCTCCGCCTTTAAAAGCGGTTTTCCTACTCCCAGAAAAGAGAGCGTTCGAGGCCTTGTGTAGCCTGACGACGAAACTGGCTCCACAGCTCCAGACTTAGGTGGAATATTTTTATCCCCACGACCACCTGATGCTCCACTACCACTACCATCATTACCAGCTGACAATGAACGCCCACGACGACCTCTTGCACCAGACTTCCTCATTGTTTTAAAATCTTAACCAAAGTAACTTTATTTGTTGCTGTCAAACAACTTACACGGTGAGCTATAACTTCAGTATGATTTCAATATCCCTTAACAGGTTGGTGAGACCACAAGGAAAATCAGGCACAATGTTACACACTCTGTTTTCTGTGGCACAAAATCACAGAGATGACACACACGCAGGACTGTCACTCAAGCACTAATGTCAATATTAATCTCCCACCTAATTTATTTTTTTTTTTTTCTCAGGGAGACTTTAGAAACCAAATAATATTAAAAAAAAAACAAAAAAAAAAACAACAAAAAAAAGGCTTTCTATGGCCCACAATTAGAGAGAGAGAGGTGGCACACCCAGGAGTCAAGACTGGCGCACAAGCTGAAAGGGCAATATTACTCTCCCACTGTTTTTTTAAGTTTTTTTTTTTTTATTTTCAGGGAGACTTTAGAAACCAAATAATATTAAAAAAACCAAAAAAATAAATAGCCTTTCTATGGCCCACTGAATGAGAGAGAGAGGTGGCACACCCAGGAGTCAAGACTGGCGCACAAGCTGAAAGGGCAATATTACTCTCCCACTGTTTTTTTAAGTTTTTTTTTTATTATTTTCAGGGAGACTTTAGAAACCAAATAATATTAAAAAAACCAAAAAAATAAATAGCCTTTCTATGGCCCACTGAATGAGAGAGAGAGGTGGCACACCCAGGAGTCAAGACTGGCACACAAGCTGAAAGGGCAATATTACTCTCCCACTGTTTTTTTATGTATTTTTTGTTTTTTAAGGGAGACTTTAGAAACCCAATAATATTTAAAAAAAAAAAAAGGCTTTCTATGGCCCACTGAATGAGAGAGAGAGGTGGCACACCCAGGAGTCAAGACTGGCGCACAAGCTGAAAGGGCAATATTACTCTCCCACTGTTTTTTTAAGTTTTTTTTTAATTATTTTCAGGGAGACTTTAGAAACCAAATAATATTAAAAAAAACCAAAAAAATAAATAGCCTTTCTATGGCCCACTGAATGAGAGAGAGAGGTGGCACACCCAGGAGTCAAGACTGGCACACAAGCTGAAAGGGCAATATTACTCTCCCACTGTTTTTTTATGTATTTTTTGTTTTTTAAGGGAGACTTTAGAAACCCAATAATATTTAAAAAAAAAAAAAAGGCTTTCTATGGCCCACTGAATGAGAGAGAGAGGTGGCACACCCAGGAGTCAAGACTGGCACACAAGCTGAAAGGGCAATATTACTCTCCCACTGTTTTTTTATGTATTTTTTGTTTTTTAAGGGAGACTTTAGAAACCCAATAATATTTAAAAAAAAAAAAAAAAAAAAAAGGCTTTCTATGGCCCACAATTAGAGAGAGAGGTGGCACACCCAGGAGTCAAGACTGGCACACAAGCTGAAAGGGCAATATTACTCTCCCACTGTTTTTTTATTTATTTTATTTTTTTTCAGGGAGACTTTAGAAACCAAATAATAAGAAAAAAAATAAATAAATAAATAGGCTTTCTATAGCCCACTGAATAAGAGATAGCACACACAGCAGTGGCACACAAGCCCTGACTGAGGCCAATATTTTTCCACCACTGATTGATGTAGTGTTTTTGTGTTGAGGTAGAATTTAGAACACAAATCACGGAAAAAATAAATAGGCTTTCTATGGCCCACTCAGTGAGAGATGGCACACACAGGGATGGCACTGTAGCAGAAATGCCAATCTTAATCTCCCACAAAAAAAAAAAAAAAAAAAACAGGGACTGTCCTACAATTACTATCTCCCTGCAGTAATCTAAGCCAGGTATGGCAGGCAGCAATAGGAGTGGACTGATGCACAAATTAAATAAAAAGTGTGGACAAACAAAAAAGATAGCTGTGCAGAAAGGAAGGAACAAGAGGATATGTGCTTTGAAAAAAGCAGTTGGTTTCCACAGTGGCGTACACACAGCAATACAGCTATCACGGAGCCTTCTAGGGCAGCCCAATGAGCTACAGCGCTGAGGAAAAAAAAAAAAAAATAGCTTCCACTGTTCCTGCACACCGAAGGTGGTGTTGGACAGTGGAAATCGCTACAGCACAAGCGGTTTGGTGGTTAGTGGACCCTGCCTAACGCTCTCCCTGCTTCTGACGAAGCGGCAGCAACCTGTCCCTAAGCTCAGATCAGCAGCAGTAAGATGGCGGTCGGCGGGAACGCCCCTTTATAGCCCCTGTGACGCCGCAGACAGCAAGCCAATCACTGCAATGCCCTTCTCTAAGATGGTGGGGACCAGGATCTATGTCATCACGCTGCCCACACTCTGCGTTCACCTTCATTGGCTGAGAAATGGCGCTTTTCGCGTCATTGAAACGCGACTTTGGCGCGAAAGTCGCGTACCGCATGGCCGACAAGCACAGGGGTCGGATCGGGTTTCATGAGACGCCGACTTAGCCAAAAGTCGGCGACTTTTGAAAATGATCGACCCGTTTCGCTCAACCCTACTCCTAACATTAATAAAGGTGGGGTAATTCTTAATTTGTCAGACAGCACAATACTATACTTACATAGCCATGTGTCACAATATGTGAAAAGTTATGATTTATTACATATGTACAAGATCAGAACTAAACAACAGTAAAGGAATATAACATCCCAAATATCACCAGTACAGAAATACAGCATCACAACCATCATCAGTACATGACACCAAAAGCATCAGTAGTATATAAATACATCACCAATAGCACCATCAGTACATAAATACATCACCAGAAGCACCATCAGTACATTTATGCATCACGTCAGATCCACCATCAGTACATGAATGCAGCACCAGAGCCATCATTATTACATGAATGCAGCACCAAAACCATAATCAGTACATGATTAATCCCTTAGTGACAGAGCCAGTTTTGTACTTAATGACCAAGCCAATTTTTACATTTCTGACCACTGCCACTATGTGGTTATAATTCTGGAATGCTTTAACAGCTACCGCTGATTCTGAGATTGTTTTTTCATGACATATTGTACTTAATGTAAGTGGTAAAAATTCTTCAATATGATTTGCGTTTATTTATGAAAAAATGGAAATATGGCAAAAAAATTGAACATTTTGCAATTTATAAAATTTTAAATTTTTATGCCCTTAAATCAGAGAGATATGTCACACAAAATAGTTAAGAAATAGCATTTCCCACATGTCTATTTTACATTGGCACAATTTTTGAAAAACATTTTTTTTGTTAGGATGTTATAATGGGTTAAATTTGACCAGCGATTTTCTCATTTTTACAACAAAATTTACAAAACCATTTTTTTTAGGGACCATATCACATTTGCATTTGAAGTCACTTTGAGGGGTCTACATGACAGAAAATACTCAAAAGTGACACCATTCTAAAAACTGCACCCCTCAAGGTGCTCAAAACCACATCCAAGAAGTTTATGAACCTTTTGCGTGCTTCACAGGAGCTGAAGCAACGTGGAAGGAAAAAAATTAACATTTAACTTTTTTCACAAACATTTTACTTCAGTGCCAATTTTTTTTATTTTCACAAGTGTAGAAAGAGAAATGAACCACAAAATTTGTTTCCCATATGTGTGGAAAAACTCTGTTTGGGTGCACGGCAGGGCTTAGAAGGGAAGGGGCGCAGTTTGACTTATTCAACGCAAAATTGGCTGGAATTGAGATCAGACGCCATGTCGTGTTTGGAGAGCCCTTGATGTGCCTAAAAAGTGGAAACCCCTCACAAGTGACCCCATTTTGGAAACTAGACCCCCAAGGAACTTATCTAGATGTGTGATGAGCACTTTGAATCCCCAAGTGTTTCACAGAAGTTTATAACTTAGAGCCGTGAAAATAAAAAAAATCATATTTTTTCCACAAAAATGAGCTTTTCTCCCCCAATTTTTTTATTTTCCCAAGGGTAACAGGAGAAACTAGGCCCCAAGAGTTGTTGTGCAATTTTTCCTCAATATGGTGATACTCCATATGTAGAGGTAAACCACTATTTGGGCACACGGCAGAGCTCAGAAAGGAAGATGCGCCATTTGACTTTTTCATTGCAGAATTGGCTGGAATTGAGATCGGATGCCACCCATAACGCGTTTGGAGAGCCCCTGATGTGCCTAAACAGTGATTTACCTCCACAAGTGACCCCATTTTGGAAACTAGACACCCAAAGGAACTTATCTAGATGTGTAGTAAGCACTTTAAACCCCCAAGTGCTTCACAGTTTATAACGTAGAGCCGTGAAAATAAAAAAATCATATTTTTTCCACAAAAATGATCTTTTCACCCCCAATTTTTTATTTTTCCAAGGGTAACAGGAGAAATTAGACCATAAAATTTGTTGTGCAATTTGTCATGAGTTTGCTGATGCCCCATATGTGGGGGTAAATCACTGTTTTGGCACATGGCAGAGCTCGGAAGGAAAGGAGCGCCGTTTGACTTTTTCAACGCAGAATTGGCTAGAATTGAGATCGGACACCATATCGCGTTTGGAGAGCCCCTGATGTGCCTAAACAGGGAAAATCCCCCAGAAGAGACCATATTTTGGAAACTAGACACCCCAAGAAGTTTATCTATTACCTTATTATTATTATTATTATTATTATTATTATTATTATTACCTTATACCACTACACTGTCAGTCCTTAGTTATTAGCTATAACCAACGCACTATCTGCCCTTGTTAGCTGTAATCACCACACAGTCCATCCTCATTAGCTATAACTGTCACACCATCCACCCCAATTCCCTATAACTGCCAGAGCTCCCTATCAAAATTAGGCAGTCTGCAGTAACATAGCATTGTACGTGCAGATGTTTGTCCCAAACCTGGACAACCTCTTTAACTTTCTTAATACTAGTGTCATCTACAGGTTATAATACATATCTTTTCATGACTATGTGAATAACATTATTCTTGTCAGAACATTTATTTTATATTTTGTGGATTTTAATGACAAGTGTATATGACATTTTCACACAATTGGCTCAAAGATAATGTAAATGTCATTCTCTTTATCATAAACTATATTGGAACATGTTATAGCTGTTGGTTCACACTAGGCTATTACTAATAAATTAGAAAATTGCATAGATATATATTTACTAATACATTATACAGTGGCATTGGGTTATTATCAATATATAATAGTGTTTCTTGAGCCATTAGATTGTGAAACCACATTCAGTATATACTAAGCCATAGTTATTGTTAATCTGTGGCAGGAAGGTCTATCCAAACATTATGAGCATTTCAATGGCAAAACATATGCATTACTGTAGAGCATATAATGAAAGGTTGTCCTGTAGCACCTCTCTACAGCACAGTGCAGTGCTGCTTGTTCTATACTGATCCTTACCTGTGCCAATATGAATTTCTCCATTGTGGCGCTGTTGAGGGCAGCTTTATATTATTTTATGGTACACTATGTGTACTGTACATAGCTCTAAAAAGGTTCACATTCATTATTCCCTCTAAGCTGTGTATACTCGAAACAACAAAGTTAAAAATACGAGACACTTCGGAGAAATGTATCTAGAATTCAGCTCATATCATGTGTATGCAGCCATGTAATGCTTGAGAAAGGTTCTCAGTAAGGAACTGAAATGTTAAATTTGTCAGAAACCCACTTTAATCGTTATTAACTAGGAACCTTGCCCCAATTTATATACATTATTTGCATTACATTTTGGCCATTTCTATTCTTTAAATCAAGTGTTGTTTTCATGCAAGAGTAGGCCTATTGCTGTTATATTTCCGTGGCTGTGTGAACATGATTTATTGCCTGTTCTTCGTATCCTGATGATAGGGTTTTCTCCATTATTACATGATGTTTGAATATGTTAATTTGTTATTTTTGAGTGAACATGTTACAATTTTACGAGATATTTTTATTACTAGCATCCAAGATGATAGGCAAATGATGTACGCCGAGTGCATCAAACTATGTCTGAGATTACTGTACGGGAGGCTGTAATTGAAAAATGTTATTCAAAGTAGTTGTTTGTCTTTGGAAATACTATATGAAACTATTTTTTCAATAGTTTACATTTTTAATACTTTACAAATTGCGAAAATGTTTGTATTTTAGAACCAATCTGCTACAGGAAGAGACCACAACTGAAACCCATGTTTCCATCTAGTTTGCAAGCCCTGTCTCCTAGCCAGTTCTAACGGAGGAGTGTGCCACTGCTGGGACTGGTACTGTAAGGAGATGGCGGGGACTCTCAGTTGCCTCCTCTCTCCCATATGCCTGGCATGTGTGCCCTATGCGGTGCCCTGACGGTTTGGCTATAAGTCAATATGTAAACATTGTGTATTGCTGTTTTATTAATGTGCCTGCATGTCTTGTTAGGGTTGGCAGATTGCACTAAATAAAATAAATAATAAAGTGCAATCGCAATCCGGGGTTCACTGTGCAGAGATGTTGAACTGCTGCTAGTGAGCCATGTCGGAGCACACAGCGAGCGATTATTTGTACACACTGGGTAAATGCCACTCAGTGTGAACAGGTCGCAGAGTTCCAAACTCTGTTACTCCACAGAAGGGAACAGTACAAGCGAGTACTAAGTGCTCTGTTCAGAGAGGCCGTACTGGGCCCACAGCACCTAAAGGGAGGCCGACATGACATGGTTGCGTGGGACCTGGTGAGCTGATGCAAGAATATAGCTAGGAGCTGGGACAGTGGGGGTTAATTGGAATGTGAGGGGAGGGTTACTGGCCACGGTTTGAACTAAGTAGGAGGTGGGATTAAGGGGCGAGGGGAGGGGGAGTATAAGAGGGAGCACGTACCTCACGCAGGCATCCATATTAGGTGCCTGCTAGACGTGAGTGGAATCTCCCACCAACCCTCCCTTTCTTGCTTGGTTAAACAGTGGGGTGTTGGCCTTTGAAGGGTTAGTTTTTTCTATTTATGGGATACACAAAAAGATAATTGTTTATGGTATTGTTAATACTAATGGTAAAAATGTCACGTCAGTTGGGCGGGGGTGGAGGTCCTCGAAGTCCGTGGAAATGGTAAATGGCGGTTCAATGGGGGGGATCTTGAGAGGTCCTGGACTCCCCATGAGTGAATTTAACAAGGCGTGGTTCGATTATCCCGCTGGAGGGGTATTCAAGGTACACTGGCATGGGTTCTGGTTTGGTGGACCAGGTTGGTTGTTATCTATCCCTGAGCTGGTGCTTTACGGCTGGGGGTAAGACTTAACCTGGGGGAGCAATGTGGAATTTGGATATTTGAGTTTTATAACTTTGGGGCTTTGAGGACCACCCCTCCTAATTTTGGTTTGTTAAAGAAATTTGTGTTATACTTTATGTTAATAAAATGGCTGCTGTGGCCACTTAAATCCAAATATATGTCTCTGTCTGTTTATTGGGGTATGGAAAAGGCGTTAATGTTATAAGGTGAATAAATGGGACCCGTTTTAAGGGGATGGTGAGGTTTTTATTCAGGTCACGGAACTCACGTACACCATTTTGTCATGTTAAACGTCACAGGCCAAGCACATGCACTGAACTCGCACAAAGAAACGAAACAGATGCACTGCACCTGAGCTGTGTAATTCGCACACAGAAACTAAACAGATGCTCTGCAGCTGAGCTGTGTCACTCGCACACAGAAACTAAACAGATGCACTGCACCTGACCTGTGTCACTCACACACAGAAATGAAACAGATGCTCTGCTTAATACCCTGACTAGGGTTGAGCTTACACTGAAACTCTACTGTGCTAACCGCACACATGTAGGTAAAAGATGCTAAGCCAAATGGCGAATTGCCCCCACTGATGCTAGCTGCCTGCCTATGTGTACAGTTCCAAAGTAAGACCGACATACGACACTTAAGACACTTAAGTAAGACAAACATACGAAACTGAAGATGAGTCAACAGTGTGATGCAGCAGCAAAAAAGGCATATGCAATTCTGGGATGTATTAACAGAAGCATATAGGATAGATCATGCGAAGTCTTTATTGCCCTCTACTCCTCTTTGGTCAGACCTCACCTGGAATACTGTATCCAGTTTTTGGCACCACAATTTAAAAAAGACATCAACAAACTGGGGCAAGTTCATAGAAAAGTGATCAGAATGGTGACCGGTCAGCAAACCATGTCCTATGAGGAACGGTTACAGGATCTGGGAATGTTTAGCTTGGAAAAAAGAAGACTGAGAGGCGACTTAATAGCTGTCTACAAATATCTCAAGGGCTGTCACATTGTAGAAGGATCATCTTTATTCTCATTTGCACAAGGAAAGACTAGAAGCAACGGGATGAAACTGAATGGGAGGAGACACAGATTAGATATTAGAAAAAGCATTTTGACAGTTAGGGTGATCAATGAGTGGAATAGGCTGCCACGAAAGGTGATGAGTTCTCCTTCCATGGAAGTCTTCAATCATAGGCTGGACAGACATCTGTCTGAGATGATTTAGTGAATCCTGCTTTGAGCAGGGGGTTGGACCAGATGACCCAGGAGGTCCCTTCCAACTCTACCATTCTATGATTCTATGACACTTGCAGACAGAGTGGTAGGGTCTTCATTCATGTAGCCACACACAAATGATACAAGCGCGCTCGCGAGCGCCATTGGGGATCCTTTATACAAAAGGTTCCACCCAGGATTCAGCTGCCTATCACTTATTATTATTATTATTATTTATTTATCTATAGAGCACCATTAATTCCATGGTGCTGTAAATGACTGATTGTCATAGATTTGGCAGGAGAGCCAGCAGTAACCAAACAAACACCACAAGTTCTGTCCAACCTGGACAAAAAAAGTTGAAAGATAGGGAGGGAGCAATACAGCAGCTGATATAGACACTCATGCAATACAATATCTCAACAGTAATGCTGAAGACAATGTAGACGACAACTTTACACTTAGTTTTGGGCCATATGTACAGGTTCCAGGGAATATAAAGGCCATGCACATGTGATTCAATTCACTTGGTTGTGTCAGAGATTTGGAGTGTTGGTGTTACACGGGACACTGGTGCTCCACTATTTATACCCCCAGCTCAGGGACTACTAGCTCCAGCAAGTAATCATATGAACTACTATGAGATAAACCCATGTATATGCCTTGACCTTGCTTATGGATGATAGTCCCAGCCCAGAGGGAATACAAGCTTGAAGATGCAATGCGACAGAGGTACAGAGAACCAGACTGTAGACAGGTAGGCCGGAGACCTTATTACTCAGCTACACTTCACCAGCAACTAGAGGGTGCATCACTTGTGAAACCAATCTTACAGATTGCAAAGCAATGGAGATGGAGAGCACAGTACTCCTGGACTGAAATATCCCTTTTTAGAGAGAAACTAGAGAAAATATTTAGATAAGGAAGAACTAAGAATCCAATTCATTAAGACTGGGGCTCACTGGAGTATGATGTGCTTAATTCGTTAAGAAGCTCACCATTAAACTGGCAGGTGACACAGCCATAACTTTACTCCAGATAGAGACTGGATTTCTAGATTAAGTTACACATCTAAAGTGGCAAAACTTGTCATTTTCATTGGTGGGTGTAGCCACACCTTGTCTTGACCATGTCTCATCCATGCTAAATTTGTAAATGCCAAATGTCCCAACACTTTCTGCAACTTCCAAATTGCTCAAAAATACTCAGTAAACACTTTAATAAATCGGCTCAAAAAGGTTCACCTGAATCCTTCCTCATTATTCCCTGCCTGTTTCCAGGACAAATTATAACACTGAAATGGCTGGAATTTGCTCCCATTACCTCTTATTGATTGCTGCATTTGGCACTATTCCCAACTATGGAATGTGGCGTATGAACTCCAACTAAAACAAGTCCTGGAGATTGACATGCTGACAGAACACCTTGTTTGAGATAATTTGCCTTTTTTGGTTGCTAACCAGTTAAGAACAGTGGACATATTATTAGGTTAACAACATAAGACTGCCTTTGTCAACGCAGTTACCTGTAAGGTGTTTTTCTCTTTTTGGGAAACTGCAAAGTATAAAATTACATATACCTTTAAAGAAGCACTCCCATCTATATTTATTTTGTGTGTTATGCATGAACTGGATGTCTCGTTTACAATGTAAGCCTATGGAGCCTCATTCAGACTCTCCATGGACTTACATTGTAAAAGCATCTGCAGATGTGTGACGTAATTCAAAAGAGGACCAGAAAGTCGCTTGACACTGAAGAGGGCAGCTGCAGGTCAGTGTGAAGAACCCACACCTTCCACTATTCACCACTAAGTAGTACATAAGTATAAGCAGATGAAACATGTCAGTTGCTGGTTTGATGTTTGACCATGTGATCTGGACTGCACTCATGTGGGGCGCCAGCTGTTTCCAGTTCAATCCAGCACGTTGCATGACGTGACCCCTTTTGGAAGTGAACAGCAAGCATGACAAAGTGAGAGAGCATATGATCTTACACAAGGATTTAACCCCTTGGTTGGTCACTCCTTGTTCCGCCTCCGGGATGGTCATAATCCCCCCTCCCCTGGGTGTTGGTAGCTAAAACTTTCAAAACCTATGAAGGACCATAACTTCAAAATAGAAGATCATAGGGTGGTGTTTCTGGTGCTATAGGATCCAGACAGGCCCCGTTACACTTGGAGACCAAACATGGTTTTGCTACCTGGCTTCTACTAGCCATTCTGCATATCTCCCCACCCTGGGGTGATAGAATGTATCGAGATCCTGGAAGGCGTTTAGCCCATTCCAGAGATCTCAAAAATGTAACTGGTATACAGCTATGATGTACAATAATTTCATAATATCCTTATGAAATGCTATTTTACTTAAGGTACCTTCACACGAAACGACATTATAACGATATCGCTAGCAATCCGTGACGTTGCAGCGTCCTCGCTAGCGATATCGTTTCGTTTGACACGCAGCAGCGATCAGGATCCTGCTGTGATGTCGCTGGTCGCTGAATAAAGTCCAGAACTTTATTTGGTCGTCCGATCGCTGTGTATCGTTGTGTTTGAAAGCAAAAGCAACGATACCAGCGATATTTTACACTGGTAACCAGGGTAAACATCGGGTTACTAAGCGCGGGGCCGCGCTTAGTTACCCGATGTTTACCCTGGTTACTAGCGTAAAATGTAAAAAAAACAAACAGCACATACTCACATTGCGTCCCCTGCAGTCTGCTTCCTCCTCTGACTCAGCGCCGCAAAGTGAAAGTGAAAGCAGCACAGCGGTGACGTCACCGCTCTGCTCTCACTGTACGGCGCTCAGTCAGTCAGGAAGTGGACGCAGGGGGACGTGAATGTAAGTATGTGCTGTTTGTTTTTTTTAGATTTTACGCTGGTAACCAGGGTAAACATCGGGTTACTAAGCGCGGCCCTGCGCTTAGTTACCCGATGTTTACCCTGGTTACCAGGGGACCTCGGCATAGTTGATCGCTGGAGAGCGGTCTGTGTGACAGCTCTCCAGCGACCAAACAGCGACGCTGCAGCGATCGACATCGTTGTCGCTATCGCTGCAGCGTCGCTTCGTGTGAAGGTACCTTTAGAGTTAGAAGGTAGCAGTTACACAGCATGATCTCAGCAGGGGGTCATCTTGTCATGAGCTGAGCTGGTAGTTGTAAGTTTTCACTTTGAAGTTGATAAGGCTGGACCACCTGCTGAGCCAGATGTCCTGTAACAGCTCTACATTATGAAGGAGGATTGTAGTCTGCTAATACATACCCCCATATTCTTTACACAACCCTCCCTTCACAGGGTGCTAGCACTTTCCGATGTTCCCCTGGCAACCGTCTGCAGCCTCTCCACTTCAGGATAACCTGTCGGCATTGTCTTGGTCATGGCCCTTCTTGTGACGAATGGCAAATGTCAGCTGTATTATGGCCAGTGACATCAAGCCCAGTTTGTAATGGATAGGTGTCAATTAAATGCCGCCATTACTGATCCCATAGTTAGGTTGTAAAAAAGATACAGCCAGAATTAAATATTTTTTTGAAAGATACAGACTCCAATATTTGAAATAAAAAATCACAGTTATACTCACCTTACGCCTATTCCATTGAAGACCTTGTCACCTGTAAAAAACAGAAAATAATAAACAACCATGATACTCACCTTACTCACAATCCATCGATATCCATATTCCCTGTAAAAAAAACAAAAATAATAAACAACCATATCCCTCACCCATCCAATGTGAAGATAATCTATACTGTCCCACAACGATTCAGATGATTTGGAGAGCAGTCACATCAGTGACTGCTCTCCCCACCAGCCAAAACACACTGTAATTGCTCCTCCAGTGTCTACTGCTGAACTCTCATGAGAAAGTTCACAGCTGAACCCCGGTGACCTCAATTACAGCACTGCTCACTGCTTTACGACTTTCTCATGCAGTGAGCAGTGGTGTAAGTTAGAACAAAGGTAAACTTTCTCACGGCAGCTTAGCGCTAGACACTGAAGGAGCGATTATGGTCCTGTTCTGGCTGGCGGGGATAGTGGCCGCATCAGTGATGTGACCACTATCTAAATCATCTGGATTATCATGGGACAGTATGGATTTTTTTCACATCGTACATGTCACGGGGAGACTAGGTGGGCAAGAGCTAATAACCCGGGCCCCTGTAATTTCCCTCAGACTAGGGAAATCCTGACTGACCCTCTACCTAGAGTTTACACTGATGGTGTGCATGTCTAGGCCTCGACCCTCGCCCTGTCTCCTGTTTCAACCCTAGGCTGAAACCACCACCCACCACCCAGTGAAAAGATCATACACCAATGCCCACAGTTAGAACAGACAAGGATAACGGAAAATATACACCACGCCGCAGTCACTCAGGAATACACTATAAATGCGCAGGGCAAAATAAATACAAATATAGGAAGGAGTAAATAAGACAAAGGGAAATACACCACCAGCAACGATACTCCAACTTCTAGCTCACCACTCCAGACCGAGATAACAGCGCACAAGACAGAAGCTATAATCGGCGACGCCCAATGTTCAGGATAACTATTTAAAGGCAATGGGCATGGCCCAGCTTCCAATCCGAGCATCAGGTAAATTAACCCCGGACCAGCTAGATAAAATCTAGCCGACGCCAATGAGCACATAGTGGTCAAAAGCGGAATTACCGCTGTCTGTCGAACGACCTGGTCTGAACAGCGTCCGACATGACAGTACAGGTGAGTAATATGCTTTTTTATTATTTTTCTTTTTTGCAGTAGATGAGGGCTTCAATTGATTCGGCAGACGTAAGATGAGTATTATTTTGTTTTTATTTTTAAATAGATGTGTATAATAGAGGGCAAGTGGGATGAGAGAGGCTAAGCACCAGATTTGGCGCATCTTATTGATGCACCATTTTTGGGGTGGCTGAAGGCTGATGTTCTTAGCCTGGGAGGAGGGCCAATTTCCCTGGCTATTAATATCAGACCACAGCTGTCTGTCATGAAATCAACTGAGGGAGCAATAATAAGAAAATGGAAGACATTCAAGGCCACTGATAATCTCCCTCGATCTGGTGTTCCACGCAAGATCTCACCCTGTGGAGTCAAAATGATCACAAGAACGGTGAGCAAAAATCCAAGGACCACATGGGGGGACCTAGTGAATGACCTGCATAGAGCTGGGACCACTGTAACAAAGGCTACCATCAGTAACACTACTCCGCAGGGACTCAATTCCTACAGTGCCAGACGTGCTTAAGTCAGTACATGTCCGGGTCTGTCTGAAGTTTGCTAGAGAGCATTTGTTTTATCCAGAAGAGTATTGAGAGAATGTCATATGGTCTGATGAAACCACAGTAGAACTGTTTGGTAGAAACAAAACTCATTGTGTTTGGAGGAGACAGAATGCTGAGTAGCATTCAGAGAGCACCATACCTACTATGAAGCATGGAGGTGGCAACATCATGCTTTGGGGCTGTTTCTCTGCAAAGGGACCAGGACAACTGATTTGTTTACAGGAAAGAATGAATGGGACCATGTATCGTGAGATTTTGAGTGCAAACCTCCTTCCATCAGCAAAGGCATTGAAAATAAAACATGGATGGGTCTTTCAGCATGATAATGATCCCAAGCACACCACCAGGGCAATGAAGGAGTGGCTTCGTAAGAAGCATATGAAGGTCCTGGAACGGCTTAGCCGGTCTCCAGATCTCAACCCCATAGAAAACCTTTGGATGGAGTTGAAAGTCTGTGTTGCCCAGAGACAGGCCCAAAACATTACTGCTCTAGGGATCTGCATGGAGGGAATGGGCTAACATACCACCAATAGTGTTTGCCAACCTTGTGAAGACTTACAGAAAACGTTTGACCTCTGTCATTGCCAACAAAGGATATTTAACAAAATATTGAGATGAACTTTTGTCAATGACCAAATGCTTATTTTCCACCATAATTTGCAAAATATTTCTTGCTGAATCAGACAAAGTGATTTTCTGGATTTGTTTTCTCATTTTGAATCTCACAGTTATGGTCTACCTATGATGTCAATTACAGGTCTCTTTCGTCTTATTAAGTGGGAGAAATTGCACAATTGTTTTTTTTCCCACTGTATTCAATGGTTAAATATGCAAATACAGGTAGTAGTAGAAAGGTATAAGCAGATGAACATTTTGATATTCCATCATGTGAGCTGGACTACATGAAGGGAGTGGGGTACCACATGTTTCCACTTTCTTCCAGCACATTACAAAATGTGAACTTTGCTTTAGAAGTATAAAGCAAGCATGACAAAAGAAAGAGCACATGGTCTTACACAAGGATTTACCCCCTTGGTTTGTCACTTCCTGTTTCACCCCCGGGATGTAGCTAAACTCCCAAAACCTATGAAGGATTTAGGATCTCGAAAACATCACCGATATACAGCTATGACAATTAGAATTCCATTATCTACTTATGAAATCCTATCTGACTTGGGGAAGTTTGAATGTAGCAGTTACACAGTGTGGGATCAGCAGGGGTCATGGTGTCATGAGCCTGGATACTAAATTAGCAGGTGGGGGTGTGAGTTTTCACTTTGAAGCTGATGTAGCTGAACCACCTGCTGAGTCAGGTGTCCTGTTACAGTTACACATTATGAAGGAAGATCGTAATCTGCCATTAAATCCCCTCATATTCTTCACAGGGAGTATATTAATACACTCCCACTACCCTGCATGCACATAAACAAACATTTAATTAAAATATATAGATGGGAAAGTTCCTTTAAGTGGAACTATGCACAATTTTGAATAGGTCATAGTGACATGTCAGAACAATTAATCAATTAATGGGGGGTTCAGTCCTGAAACCCCCACTGATTGCTGAAGCAGAATGACTCTGCCATGCTCTCCCCTCCTTACTAGGTAGACAGGACTAGCTGAAGATGGGTTTATAGAGTTTGTGTGAACCCATCCAAGGAGAGTATCTCTTGTTTGGGTGCCTAAGTTGCTTTTTTTTCCGCAATCATTGGAGGGTTTCAAGGAATTTGACATGTTGGTAAATTCGACTAATTATTGTAAGGGAAGAAGGTTTTTTGTTTTGTTTTTTTGTGTGTTTATTTTCTGTTTAAGTGAAAAGAAGCTAGGAAGAGCATGGAATGTCATTTGCAGCAGCAATATCTTCCTACTATTGTTTGCTTAATTGAAGCTCACTTGGTTACCGATACTATATTGTGTATACGTGATGGGTGTCATCTGAACTTCATTCAGTATACTTTTCATTCACTAGAGGGTTTGGGTATTTTTATATCCTAAGTTTCATTACACAGGTAATTCATAAAGAATAGATGAAAAAGCAGATACTTATTTCTATATTTAACAACTCATGGGTTGGAATGGGTCTTAGCAATGATTTATTTCCCATATTGCTAATAAAATTAATAAATATGCGCTGAAGAACAGCTAATATTATTTTGCACTTGGCACAGCCAGTAGACATTGGCTCTGTACAGTGCCTCTCCGCTCATTGTGTTTATATCTGGCCACTGCCGGAGCTGCGGCTTCTACCACCTGATTGGTGAGTTTGCCAGGTAACGGACTCCCACCAATCTGATATTAACGTCTCATGCTATGGACACATCTCCAATAGTTTTAATAGAGAACGCCCTTAACTGCATGCTGTTGGGACATAAAGGATCCTTTTGTTTATATGTTCTCCTCTGCGGATTCTACTGAAGAACTTTTCAATAGTGTCATCGAAATACCAGAAAATAAAAATGTCTCTGTTGCAATATACTTTTACATAGAAGTAAAAAATGCACCTCATCAAGTTAACTGAGGGATGGGAAAGGATACAAGGAAAGGGAATATATACACCATAATGCATGCTCCAGTCTGCACTAAAAGAGCTAATTTTTCCCTCCTTAAACCAATTGTTGATCTATTGGACGGAACGTTCAGAAAAAAACTTTGCACATTTACATTTATGTTTAAGTATTTGTGTTATTTTCTTGTAAAAAAAAAAAAAAGCATCTAAGCCCTTTTTGAAAAAGTCAATGGTTCCTGCCATAACCAACTCTTGAGGTAGTCTTCTATTCCACATAGAACATAATAGTTCTTATGGTAAAGAAGCCTTGTCTCCTCTGGAGATTGAACCTTTAGTTTCTCCAGATGGAGTTGATGCCCCTTTGTCATTTGAGGGGTTTTGCCTGAAACAACTTTTCATTTTTTGTATTTTTTTATGTACTTGTAAAAGTTAGTCATTAGTGATGAGCGAGTGTACTTGTTGCTCGAGATTTCCCGAGAACGCTCCGGTGACCTCCGAATATTTATGACTGCTCAGAGATTTAGTTTTCATCTCGGGTAGCTGAATGATTTACAGCTACTAGCCAGCATAAGTACATGTGGGGGTTGCCTGGTTGCTAGGGAATCCCCACATGTAATCAAGCAGGCTAGTAGCTGTAAATCATTCAGCTGCCGATGAAAACTAAATCCCCCAGCAGTCATAAATACTCGGAGGTCACCCGAGCGTGAACGGGAAAACCCGAGCAACAAGTATACTCGCTCATCACTATTAGTCATGTCTCCTTGAGACGTCTCTTATTGAAATGAAATAAATTATTCAGCTAGCAACAGCAATGATAATGTCCGTATGATAAAACCTTCGTTGTAGGCAAACAACAGCACACAGCTTGATATGTGACACATTGTTGAATTCTGTGTGTTAACCCCTTTCTCATACTGTCCTCAAAATACATAGCAAAAACCTGATGACAGATTCCCTTTAAATCTTTTGGAATACTGGACAGACGCAGACATAGTGGCTTTAGCTCCATGCACCTCAAAAATTGGGTGAAGAATTTGGAGAAGTGAATTATAATCATAGTAGTAAATGTAGGTAAGATATACAAAAACTAACACAGCCATTGTGCATGTAGAGGTAGCGGTTTCACATTAGCATTGGTACCTTACTGGGACAAAATGCCCTTTTGCCATATAAAAGACACCACTATTAACAATGTAACAATAATTTGGGGGGTCCTATGTGCGTTAAGACTCAATATCTATGAGCCATGGACGTGACCTCTTGAGCCTTGCCCTAACAGTGCAGGTGCCTTCTTCACCACTCCGAGTAACACCTCAATGGACATTTAACTAGATTAGAACTTGAGGACTGTTTTACTTGTTTTACTTATGAGTTATGACATGTTCATATTTTTCCCTCACTTACTTAGCACTAATGGACTCGGATTCTACTGATGCATTAAGCTTGATAAATGTGTTTATCCACATTAAGCTGTTTAATATATAATAAGAATGACTTTTTGTAGCTGCTGGTATCTAATGTTTCTCATTGGGAATTATCAAACACATGATTACTCATATCTGCAGCATTTTAATGCTAGAAACTTGAGCCCATCAGTCTCCCACTGTGAATATTCTGCATATGTGACAAAATCATAAACGATATTTCAGTTCTAATTCGAGAACACGAATGTTATAATAATAACAAATCTGTGTTCTCCTTTGTATAAATTGATACATTTGATATGGGAAGCAAACATGCAGGAGCTTTATTAGTCTTAAAGGGGAATTCCTTTTGGTATTTTTTTTTACTTAAATGCCTGTATTTGAGGCTAAAATCATTTTTTTCAATTGGGTTTAATTAAACAAATTTACACTGATTGCCTTTTATAGCGTCTGTACTTTGTGTTGCTGCAAGATGAGTTAACGGAGGATCCATCAGTGAGCCTATGCATCTGTCTTCTTCAGCTAATTTATGACCACAGGCCACCTGAAAGTTGAATGAGAAGGAAAACAAATAGCCAGTAAAAGAAAAAAAGATTTTTAGTTATATACAATTGCAAAAATTATATTTAGCCTCCAAATACAGTACATGCATGTGATGAAACAAAATTAACGCCAAAAGTGGACATCCCCTTTAAGTTTTATCTTGTGTGGCTCAACCATCATGGTACCTACTTTGTCACCTGCTCAGAGCAGTAGTTGCTTCACTTTTGTGATGGAGCTGAATATTACAAGAATGAGTTTGTAGGTTATGACAAAGAATATTGCAGTTTCTATGGCTCATTTCATTCCTCATATAACTTGCCAAAAACCTTACTGACTATGAAAGTAGTAGGTGACATTGCCAATAATTTACAGAACATTCGGATTCTGTATTCTTAGCGTCAGATGCATAAACCAGGTAATGACACAATCACCTTCATCTATTGCACCAACACATCATCGTTTTACGGGGTGCATTTGAATATATACCGAGCCACTTAATAATAAGGACTTACAATGTTATTCTGAGCCCTACAGTCGGTCTCAGAGAAGATTCTGTGGTTGAGCAGAGAGTGAACATATACTATTCAGACAGCTCATTCCCCACGGATGGCGCTATAAGGCCCAGACTAATAAGATTATTAGCTGAACAATACAATGATTTAGGCTAGGGAACTTCTGGGTTAATTTTAATGTTATATCTGCATAATTATTTCCAACAAAGAAGTCATTAAAGAGCATTATGAAAGAACTCCTTAGCTTGTAATTGTCAGAAATTATTATGCAATATACACTGCGTGCAGAATTATTAGGCAAGTTGTATTTTGAACACATGATACTTTTTATACATGTTGTCCTACTCCAAGCTGTTCAGGCTTGAGAGCCAACTACCAATTAAGTAAATCAGGTGATGTGCATCTCTGTAATGAGGAAGGGTGTTGTCTAATGACATCAGAAGAACCCTATATGAGGTGTGCTTAATTATTAGGCAACTTCCTTTCCTTTGGCAAAATGGGTCAGAAGAGAGATTTGACGGGCTCTGAAAAGTCCAAAATTGTGAGACGTCTTGCAGAGGGATGCAGCAGTCTTGAAATTGCCTAACTTTTGAAGTGTGATCACCGAACAATCAAGTGTTTCATGGCAAATAGCCAACAGGGTCGCAAGAAGCGTGTTGGGCAAAAAAGGCGCAAAATAACTGCCCATGAATTGAGGAAAATCAAGCGTGAAGCTGCCAAGATGCTATTTGCCACCAGTTTTGCCATATTTCAGAGCTGCAACGTTACTGGAGTAACAAAAAGCACAAGGTGTGCGATACTCAGGGACATGGCCAAGGTAAGGAAGGCTGGAAAACGACCACCTTTGAACAAGAAACATAAGATAAAATGTCAAGACTGGGCCAAGAAATATCTTAAGACTGAATTTTCTAAGGTTTTATGGACTGATGAAATGAGAGTGACTCTTGATGGGACAGAGGCTGGATCAGTAAAGGGCAGAGAGCTCCACTCCGACTCAGACGCCAGCAAGGTGGAGGTGGGGTACTGGTATGGGCTGGTATCATCAAAGGTGAACTTGTGGGACCTTTTCAGGTTGAGGATGGAGCTCAACTCCCAGACCTACTGCCAGTTTCTGGAAGACAACTTTTACAAGCAGTGGTAGAGGAAGAAGTTGGTATCATTCAAGAAAAACATGATTTTCATGCAGGACAATGCTCCATCACATGTCTCCAACTACTCCACAGTGTGGCTGCCAGTAAAGGTCTCAAAGAAGAAAAAATAATGACATGGCCCCCTTGTTCACCGGATCTGAACCTCATAGAGAACCTGTGGTCCCTCATAAAATGTGAGATCTACAGGGAGGGAAAACAGTACACCTCTCGGAACAGTGTCTGGGAGGCAGTGGTGGCTTCTGCACACAATGTTGATCGTAAACAGATGAAGCAACTGACAGAATCTATGGATGGAAGGCTGTGGAGGGTCATCATAAAGAAAAGTGGCTATGTCGGTCACTAATTTATTTTGGTTTTGTTTTTGCATGTCAGAAATGTTTATTTCTAAATTTTGTACATTTATATTAGTTTACCTGGTGAAAATAAACAAGTGAGATGAGAATATATTTGGTTTTTATTAAGTTGCCTAATAATTCTGCACAGTAATAGTTACCTGCCCAAACAGATATCCTCCTAAGATAGCAAATAAAAAAAAAAACACTCCAAGTTCCAAAAATATTAAGCTTTGATATTTATGAGTCTTTTGGGTTGATTGAGAACATAGTTGTTGATCAATAATAAAAATAATCCTCTAAAATACAACTTGCCTAATAATTCTGCACACAGTGTATACTGGGCTAGGACAACATACTTTATAGATTTGATCATTAATGGGACAGAATTAGGATTGGTCATAAATGTATGATTACTGAGGGTTCACCCATCAATACAGAGAATAAGTTCCCCAAGCAGGAGTAATAGTGAGCATGTGCAGCTACTCCCAAACTGGAGTAATAGTGAGCATGTACAGCTAACCCCAAACTGGAGTAATAGTGAGCATGTGCAGCTAACCCCAAGCTGGAGTAATAGTGAGCATGTGCAGCTAACCCCAAACTGGAGTAATAGTGAGCATGTACAGCTAACCCCAAACTGGAGTAATAGTGAGCATGTGCAGCTAACCCTAAACTGGAGTAATAGTGAGCATGTGCAGCTAACCCTAAACTGGAGTAATAGTGAGCATGTGCAGCTGCCCCCAAGCTGGACTAATAGTGAGCATGTATAGCTAACCCCAAACTGGAGTAATAGTGAGCATGTGCAGCAGGTACGGACTGGGGCTGAAATTCAGCCCTGGCATTGGAAATCACACAGGCTCATGTTGTCCCCGTCCCCATGAACCAGATGGGATATATTACTAATATTACCCTGGATGGAGGAAAGGAAGATGGGTGTCTTGAGAACACCGATTCTGCTAACAACGTAGCAGTCAAGGCAGCCCACAATCAGACAGGCCTTTCTGGCATTTGCCAGAGTTGCCAGATGGGCAGTCTGGCCCTGATGTGCAGCTACCCCCAAGCTAGAGTAATAGTGAGCATGTGCAACTACCTCCAAACAGGAGTAATAATGAGCATGAGCAGCTACCCCCAATCTGGTGTAATAATGAGCATGTGCAGCTACCCCAAAACTGGAGTAATAGTGAGCATGTGCAGCTACTCCCAAAGTGGAGTAATAGTGAGCATGTGCAGCTACCCCCAACTGGAGTAATAGTGAGCATGTACAGCTACCCCCAAACTGGAGTAATAGTGAGCATGTGCAGCTACTCCCAAACTGGAGTAATAATGAGCATGTGCAGCTACCCCCAAACTGGAGTAATAGTGAGCATGTGCAGCTACCCCCAAACTGGAGTAATAGTGAGCATGTACAGCTACCCTCAAACTGGAGTAATAATGAGCATGTGCAACTACTACTCATATAAACAATGAATAGATCAGTGGCTGTGTATGCTCCCAACCAGTCCATTCACATAGGGAACTTTGTGACCCCTGTTTTTGTGACCAGTGAGGATTGCAGAAGTTGGTACCTCAGCAATCATACAATTATTTCTTAATATATTTTGTTCAAGGGATAACACATTTAATAACGTTTTACCATAGAATTGAAATGGAATCTGTCAGCAGGTTTTGCTATGTAATCTAAGAACAGCATAATGTAAGAGCTAAGATTCTGACTCCAGTGATGTATCACTTAGGTTTCTGGGTGCAGCACTTATGATAGAGCCCAGTTTTCCCTGTTGCAGCTTTAGCAGTGCTTAGAATGTTGAGCCATTTATAACCCCACTTACACTACTGGTTGGCAGCTGTTTGTGTACAATCCATAGTAACAGAAAGCAACCAATCAGTAGCGGGGGCATGGTTGGCCTAGCAGGTTTGAGATATCTAGTCCTGTAGTGCTAATCCCTTGCTGATAAAAAAAACTGATTTTATTGAAACAGCAATGCACAGCCCAGTAAGGCCGGGGTCACACTTGCGTGTGCAATGCGAGAAACTCGTGCGAGTCTCTCGCCTCAATACCCAGCATTGCCGGGACTGGAGTGTGCGGCTGAATGTATTTCTATGCAGCTGAACGCTTTGGTCCCGAGTGTCGGGTATTGAGGCGAGAGACTCGCATGAGTTTCTTGCATTGCACATGCAAGTGTGACCCCGGCCTAAGTGAGTGATGCATAAGTGGAATTAGGGTCTCTGCCCCTACATTATGCAGCTCTCAGATTTCATAGTAGAACCTGATGACATATTCCGATTAATTACTTAAATTTCAATATCCCATCTATGACTTCTCAGTGAAGGTTCAATCTCTATAAGAACCTATTAAAGAGGTTGTACACTACCCGAATAACCCCTTTTTAAATGAAGTAGGATCAAAATAACATATGCGGTACTCACCTCCGTCACCTGTGAATTTACAGTGTTGTCAGAGCCTGGTCTCCCAGAACATTTTTTTGCTTTATGAGTCCTGCGACTGCTATTATTCGCCTGTTGCGCCCTCACTTTTTACGGTGGTGTGGAAATGAGAACATGTGGACACTGAGTGGCTGCAGGGCTCAAGTGGCATAACATTGAAGTGCAAGCAACGGAAGAGCTGGCGCCAACATCACTGGGAAGGCATCTGGGCAGGCGATGAGTATCTAATGTAAAATAAGGGAGATTACTTACTTCATTTAAACAGGGGTTGTCCAGGTAGTGAACAGATCAACCCTATAAGGTCTATAGCATAGGACTATGACCTCTTTGCCTAAACAGGTTACGATTGACATATGTCAGTACGCCAATTTAGAAACAGTCCAAGCATCACCATTGGTGGCTTATTATTTATTATGTACTGCCTATATAGCACCATTAATTGTCACAGAGCATTACAGACTTTATCATCACTGTTCCCATTGGGGCTCACAAACTAAATTTCCCTATAAGTGTGGCGGGAAACCGGAGACCCCAGAGGAAACCCACGCAAATAAAGTAAGAACATACAAACTCCTTGCAGATGTTGTCCTTGGTGGGATTTGGACCCGGGACCTCAGCGCTGCAAAGCAACAGTGCTAACCACTGAGCCACCATCCTGCACAATACACTATTGCTCTTTGTTAGCTACACCTTATAGTATACAGCAGGGTCCATTCTCTCTTGATCTGATACTGACCTTTCTTTTCCACCTCTTTTTCTAGTTGCTTCAGAAGATGGCACCGAGTTACCTGATGTGAACTTGTTTATCATTTCACACTGAAATAATACAAAATTGTCACTCCTTCTGCCCGTCTTGGAAAACTTCTCATCTAAATCACGTTACTAAAAAGTGTGCCATGCAAATCCTATAGTTTCATGTGAATATTAAGATTCATGTCAGGAGGCTCGATGTGGTACAAGCGCTTGTTTAAGAACAAAGTCATTTTTATTTGAATTCATTTAGTTGTCGATTTTAAATTCCTTTTGAAGTGAAAAAAATCAGCAATGCAACACGCGGCAGCCACAATCTTCCCTGACTTTTTTTTTTCTTTCCTTTCTCATTAATTTGAATAGAAACTGGAAGAGGTTATAAAATCATATTTCAATGACACTTCAAAAATGATTAGATAACACATCACCTTGAACTTATTCTATTTTCCCATCTCTGATTTGACGAAACAATACATGAATAACTTGAATAAGGAAGAGGCTTAAACATGGCTGGGGAATTAGCGGATGAAGAGTTTAATAGACTTTCTTTCTAATTGCTTTAATTATGTCATGACAGATAGCACGAATAATAGGAGGACATCCAGGTATTAAGGCTCTTTTATTCTTATGTTGTTTATACTTCTAGTAATATAGCGACATTTGGTATATAAAAAAAGGCTGGTGGTTTTGTACTATTATGTGGGTGTAAATCTAATGTAATGAAAATTCTCCGGGGACTCTGATTTCAGTGAATTACCATGATTTCCCATATTAATCATTAACTAGTATTTTGCTTCTGTAGACAAATGTTCAAAGTCTGGTCTCAAGTGAGCCAAGGCTTTATGACTACTATATTGGCATGGTGGTGGTAACAGGAGTGCTAGTCACATCCTGTTTGGTTAGCCACAGACATGACGGCCGGGTGCCAAAGAGAAAAACACAATGGAGCAACCATCAGCTCACCGGGTTGAGAAATTCATAGAATAGGAGTGCGGTGCACGGAGACTAAAGGCTGGTTTCCTGAGTAAATAAAGCATGAAAAAAAATGGGAAAATCCAGCAACAGCAAAAGTCATAAAACTTCACATTTATTAGTAAATTTAAAACATGAAAAAGGAAAAAAAAAAAAAATGATAACGGTCGGCGCGTTTCGAGCTACACTAGCTCTTAATCATAAAATTGACTAATAAATGTGATGTTTTATGACTTTTGCGGTTGCTGGATTTTCCCATTTTTTCCACACCAAATAGATAGACCCTTCAACGATGAAATGGCACATGTAGATAATTGCAGAATGGAAAAGGACAGGAGGATATTATAATAATTGTCGCATGTCTTTTGATGGAATTTACCATTATGACACGAGCTTTAGTTTTATGTATCACTCTGCTTGCTAAAAACTCAACAAATGTTGATACTTATGAATTTCTTATTTCTAGTATTGCTCCACTATGTCTGGTGGAGCGCCCCCACTGTCGCAGGGCCGAGGGGTACCCGGTACCGGGCCTCTCTGTCTCGGTTCTGGGATTGTCACGGTGGCTAGACCCGGTCCGTGACCCTGCTGAGGGGCGTCCAGTAGAAGTTGAGAGTGATGATGTGTGGTGCAGGGTGCGATGAATAACGAGGACACAAGGTTGCAGTCTCTTTACCTCTTTACTGAAGGCTTCAGGATCCTCAATCCGGAGTATGGTTAACAGGGCTGTCTGAGACCGGCCGGTCCGATGGCACCTCCAGAGTTCCCTTTGCAGGTGGAAATCTGTGCCTTCCTTCTAGGGCTTGTGTGTTCTAGTCCTTCCCTGCTGAGCACCACGGGATAGTCCTCACAACTGTTGTGTTTGTTTCTGATGTTCCCTCACAACTGATTCTGATGTTCTTCTCTGTCCCCCAGATGATATGGCTAGGAGGCACCCGTATGACGGGTAGGCCTGGAGTTCTTCCGGGACCCTAGAGTCGCCCCTCTCCCACTGTTGCCCCCTATGTCTGCTTAGGTGATTTAGGTGAGACAGCCCGCCTATAACTGACTGTCCTGCCATTGGTTTGAAGTAAGGCTTGGAGCTCAATACTTCCTCGGCGTTCCGGCCACTGGCTACGCGCCTCAGTAGGATGTTGCCTCGGTCTTACAGCATGACTCCTACTGGCGTTATCTCCTTGTTGCGTTGATCTCGTTTCTCACTCTTCACAATAAACCTCGCTTCTTGTGCTTTCTTGGGGTACCGCCGCAATGAAGTGCAGGCGTGGTCCCGTAACGTTCTTTCTGTTCGCTAGGCCTCTGTCAGGATCCCACCCCTGACAGGGACCCCCTGAATCTTCCCCTGCAACACCCTCTGCCACAGGATGTTGCCTGGTTCCAACCCAGTCAGCTTTCTGTCTAACTTCCTATCTAACCCCCAGTTTTACCAGATTGTGAGGAGTGGCCTAATACATAGCACCCTTAGCTCCCCCTGGAGGCCAGACTGTGAAGTGTATTGGTGTCTGTGATACATGGTCAGATGAACTCCTTCAGTGCCATCAGATGTACCAACACCCCCCTTAGCGGCGGAGCATCAGCACTGCAACGATCAGGACTCTGGGGCGCTGCACTCCCCCCAGTTAAATCCAGTACTCCCGGACTGGGAAGAAAACAACAATACATGTCAGCAAAAAGACATGCAATTTCTAGAAATGCAAAAACAAGTAAACTTTTAACAGAGCTTCCCTTTATGGGAGGTGAGAACACTTGAACGTTACAAACATGGTTAAATATTTTAAATAACATACTATAAATAATTTCTATTACCCAACCGGGTATTCTACTTAGTACAATCACTGAACAATAATTTAACATTGCCTTTAAGGACGTATAAGCTGAATCCACTAAAAGCCTACTATAAAACATTACAACGCTAATCAACTTTTCTTCATTTTTCCAACTTTACATTCGCAGGACCACCTGTCTATCTGCCCCAGGCCTACTGCCTCTCGCTCTTTTGCAGGACCGCCTCGTTCCTCGTCTGGGCCTACTGCCTTTCTCTTTCTATACACAGTATAGGACTTATCAACCTCTCAGCACAAGATCACTGAGCCATCTCTGTATGGCTCCTAGGAGGACTCACCAATTAACCCCGTATGGGTTCACTTCCTGTCCTCATTCTCTAACACATTATTAAACATTTCCTACAATCAACTAACTGACTACATATAACTTTTACATATAAGCATTATTACTACTTCTTTTAAGGCATCATTATACTTTAAGTGCTATTGGTGAACGTTCCCTTTAAGAGAGAACCATGTCTCTTGGAGGTAGTGCAACTTCTCAAGCTGCAAGTTCATGTAAAACAGGGACTCCTGTACTGTTTCCAGGAACAGTTTCTTCGCAAAGAGTCCGTTTCCTTGTAAAACCAGTAGGGGGCACCTTTAAGAAGGTGCAAACTATTTACAATAAGTTTGTAATCATGCAGTGTTCACGATCCAGCAGTTCTTTTCAACAGTGATAAACAGGAAACGAAACAAAAAGGCAAAAATAGGGATCCCGGGTAAACTAAGGGATCCCTTTAAGAGTTAACCCTAGTTGGGTTGTAGCAGCAGAAAAACACATGGAAAGACAAACAGTTAACTATATACATTGTGTAAAGCATTTATGCTTACTCAGGTTCTGGCTGATCCGGAGGTGGCCTCCTTCCTGGCCTCACCCGGCAAACGGCCCGTGATGGTATAGAAAGGCCCAATCCTCGTCCAGGCACCGGCACCACTCCTTTCTGGGCCACCTTCCTCGACCGGGAGCGGGCGCGACCCATAGATGCACTGTGGGTCAGGATATCCTGGGGTTCCGCGGTGGCGGGTTCCGCTGCCTTTTCTGCAGGGGATTCGTCCTCTGGCGTTCTGGCAGCAGCCTGGAGAGTGACGCACCGCTGAACGCCCCGAGCCGTCCAGCCGACCTCCCTCCTCCATCGGGTATAGGTCACTGCGTCTCCAGGCTCTAAATCGCGGTCTCCGTCATATCTTCCACCGCAGGTCTCCACTTCCCTCCGGTCAACACGGACCGGCAGCGGCTCTCCAATTTCCTGGATGACTCCCCTGCCCTCTCGGGAATTAAAGAATACCACTACACCCCAGTGTGATGGGGGAACCTCCTCAGCACCCGTCAGGTCGATTTGGACCGCAGGTTGGGGGTCTATTCCTCCACGCCATCATCAGGTGCCACAGATGTTCTGCCTCCGGCAGGATCCTCAGGCCCTGTGCCTGCAGCTCGCACTCTGCCACGGCCGGGATGAAGGAAGCAGGGGACACCGGAGTTAGGCGGACCTCGGTAGGCTGGCCCAGCCGAGCGGTCACACGAGCGTCGGCCTCCCGGCGGCATGCTATCTGCCGGGCCTTGGCTGCAGCCACACACTCCTCAGATGGCGGCCAGTTGGGTCTGCCCGGCGGTAACTCCCTGAGGGCCAGTCCCTGCAACGATGGCGAGTCTGGGGCTGTGACGGGTAGTGCAACCTCATGCTGGGTCGGGTCATCCCCATGCGGTGCTTCCGACGTCGCCATCTTTGCCTCCTCCTCGTTATCTTCTTCCGGCGCTCTAATCCGTGGGTGGCCCCGTCTCCATGGTCTCCACTGTTGTGAATTTGGATTCTGGGCTCCCCCGGTGGCTACTGGTGGAATTGAACTTGTGACATCATCTTCCCTGTTCACCTGTTCTGATTAGATCTGGGTGTCGCTATATAACCTGGCTTCTCTGTTAGATGCTTGCCGGTCAACAATGTTATCAGAAGCCTCTCTGTGCTTGTTCCTGCTCCCAGACATCTACTAGATAAGTTGGACATTCGTCCATGTTTTGTTTTTGTATTTTGGTTCCAGTTCACAGCTGCAGTTTCGTTACTGTGTCTGGAAAGCTCTTGTTGATCAGGAATTGCCACTCTGGTATTATGAGTTAATGCCAGAGTCCTAAAGTAATTTCTGGATGTGTTTTGTTAGGGTTTTCTACTGACCATGAAAGTATGCTTTCTGTCTTCTGCTATCTAGAAATCGGACCTCAAATTTGCTAAAACTATTTTCCTGCTGCGTTTGTTATTTCTTCTAAAATCACCGCCAATATATGTGGGGGGCCTCTGTCTCCTTTTTTTTGGGCATTTCTCTAGAGGTGAGTCAGGTCTTATATTTCCCTCTGCTAGCATTATTTAGTTCTCCGGCCGGCGCTGGGCATATAGGGATAAAAAGTAGGACATGCTACCTGGCTACTTCTAGATGATGCGGTAGGTTTAGTTCATGGTCAGTATAGTTACATCTTCCAAGAGCTTGTTCCTATAGAGGCTTATGCTAGTTCTCTGGCCATGGAGATCATGACAGTTTGACCGGCCCACTAAAGGGTTAAAATCCTTGGCTGAGAAAGGAGAGAAATAAGAAGTCTGCTGAGAGTTTTTTTTTTTTTTTTTTTCTCTGTGCTCTTAATTGGATTACTTGCCAGTCTGTCTATGCTGCAGTCTTTCTTTTTTTTCTCTCTCCTTATAATCTTTGAATGGCTCTGTGTTCACCTGTTTATAATGGATCTTCAGAGTGTAACTGCAGGTTTGAATAATCTCACCACGAAAGTACAAAATTTGCAAGATTTTATTATTCATGCTCCGGTATCTGAGCCGAGAATTCCTTTGCCGGAATTCTTCTCAGGGAATAGATCTAGCTTTCAGAATTTTAGAAATAATTGTAAGCTATTTTTGTCCCTGAAATCTCGTTCTGCTGGAGACCCTGCACAGCAGGTTGGGATTGTGATTTCCTTGCTCCGCGGCGACCCTCAAGACTGGGCTTTTGCATTGGCACCAGGGGATCCTGCGTTGCGCAATGTGGATGCGTTTTTTTTGGCCTTGGGCTTGCTGTATGAGGAACCTCATTTGGAACTTCAGGCAGAAAAAACTTTGATGTCCCTATCGCAGGGGCAAGATGAAGCTGAAATTTACTGCCAAAGATTCCGTAAATGGTCTGTGCTTACTCAGTGGAATGAGTGCGCCCTGGCGGCGACTTTCAGAGAGGGTCTCTCTGATGCCATTAAGGATGTTATGGTGGGGTTCCCTGTGCCTGCAAGTCTGAATGAGTCCATGACAATGGCCATTCAGATCGATAGGCGTCTGCGGGAGCGCAAACCAGTGCACCATCTGGCGGTGTCCACTGAGAAGACGCCAGAAAACATGCAGTGTGATAGAATTCTGTCCAGAAGCGAGCGGCAGAATTTTAGACGGAAAAATGGGTTGTGTTTCTATTGTGGGGATTCTACTCATGTTATATCAGCATGCTCTAAGCGTACTAAAAAGCTTGATAAATCCGTTTCCATTGGCACTTTACAGTCTAAATTTATTTTGTCTGTGACCCTGATTTGCTCTTTGTCATCTATTACTACTGACGCCTATATCGACTCTGGCGCCGCTTTGAGTCTTATGGATTGGTCCTTTGCCAATCGTTGTGGGTATGATTTAGAGCCTTTGGAAACTCTTATTCCTCTGAAGGGGATTGACTCCACCCCATTGGCTAATAATAAACCACAATACTGGACACAAGTGACTATGTGTATTAATCCGGATCACCAGGAGACTATTCGTTTTCTGGTGCTGTATAATCTACATGATGATTTGGTGCTGGGATTGCCATGGCTGCAGTCTCACAACCCAGTCCTTGACTGGAGAGCTATGTCTGTGTTGAGCTGGGGATGTAAGGGGACTCATGGGGACGTACCTTTGGTGTCCATTTCATCATCTATTCCCTCTGAAATCCCTGAGTTCCTGTCTGATTATCGTGACGTCTTTGAAGAACCCAAGCTGGGTTCACTACCTCCGCACCGTGAGTGCGATTGTGCTATAGATTTAATTCCGGGTAGTAAATACCCAAAGGGTCGTTTATTTAATCTGTCTGTGCCTGAACATACTGCTATGCGAGAATATATAAAGGAGTCCTTGGAAAAGGGACATATTCGTCCATCGTCATCTCCCTTAGGAGCCGGTTTTTTCTTTGTGTCAAAAAAAGACGGCTCTTTGAGACCATGTATTGATTATCGGCTTTTGAATAAAATCACGGTTAAATATCAATACCCATTGCCGTTGCTGACTGATTTGTTTGCTCGCATAAAGGGGGCCAAGTGGTTCTCTAAGATTGATCTCCGTGGGGCGTATAATTTGGTGCGGATCAGGCAGGGGGATGAGTGGAAAACCGCATTTAATACGCCCGAGGGCCACTTTGAGTATTTGGTGATGCCTTTTGGTCTTTCTAATGCCCCTTCAGTCTTCCAGTCCTTTATGCATGATATTTTCCGCGATTTTTTGGATAAATTTATGATAGTGTATCTGGATGATATTCTGATTTTTTCGGATGACTGGGACTCTCATGTCCGGCAAGTTAAGAGGGTTTTTCAGGTTTTGCGGTCTAATTCTCTGTGTGTCAAGGGTTCTAAGTGCGTTTTTGGGGTTCAGAGAATTTCCTTTTTGGGATATATTTTTTCTCCCTCTTCCATTGAGATGGATCCTGTCAAGGTTCAAGCTATTTGTGATTGGACGCAGCCCTCTTCTCTTAAAAGTCTTCAGAAATTTTTGGGCTTTGCCAACTTTTATCGTCGATTTATTTCTGGTTTTTCGGATGTCGTTAAGCCATTGACCGATTTGACTAGACAGGGTGCTGATGTTGCTAATTGGTCCCCTGATGCTGTGGAGGCCTTTCAGGAGCTTAAGCGCTGTTTTTCTTCTGCCCCTGTGTTGCGTCAGCCTGATGTGACTCTTCCTTTTCAGGTTGAGGTCGACGCTTCTGAGATCGGAGCTGGGGCAGTGTTGTCGCAGAAAAGTTCTGACTGCGCCGTGATGAGGCCTTGTGCCTTCTTTTCCCGTAAATTTTCGCCCGCTGAGCGGAATTATGATGTTGGGAATCGGGAGCTTTTGGCCATGAAGTGGGCGTTTGAGGAGTGGCGCCATTGGCTCGAGGGGGCCAGACATCAGGTGGTGGTATTGACTGACCACAAAAATTTGATTTATCTTGAGACCGCCAGGCGCCTGAATCCTAGACAGGCGCGCTGGTCATTATTTTTTTCTCGGTTTAATTTTGTGGTATCGTACCTACCAGGTTCTAAGAATGTTAAGGCGGATGCCCTTTCTAGGAGTTTTGAGCCTGATTCACCTGGCAACTCTGACCCCACAGGTATTCTTAAGGAGGGAGTTATCTTGTCAGCCGTTTCTCCAGACCTGCGGCGGGCCTTGCAGGAGTTTCAGGCGGATAGACCGGATCGTTGTCCGCCTGATAGGCTGTTTGTTCCTGATGATTGGACCAGTAAAGTCATCTCTGAGGTGCATTCTTCTGCGTTGGCAGGTCATCCTGGAATTTTTGGTACCAGGGATTTGGTGGCAAGATCCTTCTGGTGGCCTTCCCTGTCACGAGATGTGCGAGGCTTTGTGCAGTCTTGTGACGTTTGTGCTCGGGCCAAGCCTTGTTGTTCTCGGGCTAGTGGATTATTGTTGCCCTTGCCTATTCCTAAGAGGCCTTGGACACACATCTCGATGGATTTTATTTCAGATCTGCCTGTTTCTCAGAAGATGTCTGTCATCTGGGTGGTGTGTGACCGTTTTTCTAAGATGGTTCATTTGGTTCCCCTGCCCAAATTGCCTTCTTCTTCCGAGTTGGTGCCCCTGTTTTTTCAAAATGTTGTTCGTTTGCATGGTATTCCTGAGAATATCGTTTCTGACAGAGGAACCCAATTTGTGTCTAGATTTTGGCGGGCATTTTGTGCTAGGATGGGCATAGATTTGTCTTTTTCGTCTGCTTTTCACCCTCAGACTAATGGCCAGACCGAGCGGACTAATCAGACCCTGGAGACATATCTGAGGTGTTTTGTGTCTGCTGACCAGGATGATTGGGTTGCTTTTTTGCCATTGGCGGAGTTCGCCCTCAATAATCGGGCCAGCTCTGCCACCTTGGTTTCCCCGTTTTTCTGTAATTCGGGGTTCCATCCTCGATTTTCCTCCGGTCAGATGGAATCCTCGGATTGTCCTGGAGTGGATGCGGTGGTGGAGAGATTGCATCATATCTGGGGGCAGGTGATGGACAATTTAAAGTTGTCCCAGGAGAAGACTCAGCTTTTTGCCAACCGTCACCGTCGTGTTGGTCCTCGGCTTTGTGTTGGAGATTTGGTGTGGTTGTCTTCTCGTTTTGTCCCTATGAGGGTCTCATCTCCTAAGTTTAAGCCTCGGTTCATCGGTCCGTATAAAATATTGGAGATTCTTAACCCTGTTTCCTTCCGTTTGGACCTCCCTGCATCCTTTTCTATTCATAACGTTTTTCATCGGTCGTTATTGCGCAGGTATGAGGCACCGGTTGTGCCTTCCGTTGAGCCTCCTGCTCCGGTGTTGGTTGAGGGTGAGTTGGAGTACGTTGTGGAAAAAATCCTAGACTCCCGTGTTTCCAGACGGAGACTCCAGTATCTGGTCAAGTGGAAGGGATATGGCCAGGAGGATAATTCTTGGGTCACTGCATCTGATGTTCATGCCTCTGATCTGGTTCGTGCCTTTCATAGGGCCCATCCTGATCGCCCTGGTGGTTCTGGTGAGGGTTCGGTGCCCCCTCCTTGAGGGGGGGGTACTGTTGTGAATTTGAATTCTGGGCTCCCCCGGTGGCTACTGGTGGAATTGAACTTGTGACATCATCTTCCCTGTTCACCTGTTCTGATTAGATCTGGGTGTCGCTATATAACCTGGCTTCTCTGTTAGATGCTTGCCGGTCAACAATGTTATCAGAAGCCTCTCTGTGCTTGTTCCTGCTCCCAGACATCTACTAGATAAGTTGGACATTCGTCCATGTTTTGTTTTTGTATTTTGGTTCCAGTTCACAGCTGCAGTTTCGTTACTGTGTCTGGAAAGCTCTTGTTGATCAGGAATTGCCACTCTGGTATTATGAGTTAATGCCAGAGTCCTAAAGTAATTTCTGGATGTGTTTTGTTAGGGTTTTCTACTGACCATGAAAGTATGCTTTCTGTCTTCTGCTATCTAGAAATCGGACCTCAAATTTGCTAAAACTATTTTCCTGCTGCGTTTGTTATTTCTTCTAAAATCACCGCCAATATATGTGGGGGGCCTCTGTCTCCTTTTTTTTGGGCATTTCTCTAGAGGTGAGTCAGGTCTTATATTTCCCTCTGCTAGCATTATTTAGTTCTCCGGCCGGCGCTGGGCATATAGGGATAAAAAGTAGGACATGCTACCTGGCTACTTCTAGATGATGCGGTAGGTTTAGTTCATGGTCAGTATAGTTACATCTTCCAAGAGCTTGTTCCTATAGAGGCTTATGCTAGTTCTCTGGCCATGGAGATCATGACACTCCACCCTCCAAAGAGAATCAGGAGGCGGACCTCAGCTGCTGACGGACACGTCCTCAGGATACAGAAATACTTAGACTGGGCGGCCATTGTCTTTCGCGCTCTCCAGCTTGCCTACACCCACTCTACGCCCTTCTTCTTCTCCTGCGCTCTCCTCAGCGCTGTAATGGCGGCAGTTTTGGAGGGGACTTCTGGTGGCAAGTGGCAATCCACAGTCTTTGTAATAAGTCACAGTCCAAGCACAATAAATCACAGTTCCAAGGCACACATGACCTGATTCTTCAGGCTTAAGTAGATCCTGTTCGTGATGCCAAGTTGGAGCGCCCCCACTGTCGCAGGGCTGAGGGGTACCTGGTACCGGGCCTCTCTGTCTCAGTTCTGGGATTGTCACGGTGGCTAGACCCAGTCCGTGACCCTGCTGAGGGGCGTCCAGTAGAAGTTGAGAGTGATGATGTGTGGTGCAGGGTGCGATGAATAACGAGGACACAAGGTTGCAGTCTCTTTACCTCTTTACTGAAGGCTTCAGGATCCTCAATACGGAGTACGGTTAACAGGGCTGTCTGAGACCGGCCGGTCCGATGGCACCTCCAGAGTTCCCTTTGCAGGTGGAAATCTGTGCCTTCCTTCTAGGGCTTGTGTGTTCTAGTCCTTCCCTGCTGAGCACCACGGGATAGTCCTCACAACTGTTGTGTCTGTTTCTGATGTTCCCTCACAACTGATTCTGATGTTCTTCTCCGTCCCCCAGATGATATGGCTAGGAGGCACCCGTATGACGGGTAGGCCTGGAGTTCTTCCAGGACCCTAGAGTCGCCCCTCTCCTACCGTTGCCCCCTATGTCTGCTTAGGTGATTTAGGTGAGACAGCCCGCCTATAACTGACTGTCCTGCTGTTGGTTTGAAGTAAGGCTTGGAGCTCAATACTTCCTCGGCGTTCCGGCCACCGGCTACGCACCTCAGTAGGATGTTGCCTCAGTCTTACAGCACGACTCCTACTGGCGTTATCTCCTTGTTGCGTTGATCTCGTTTCTCACTCTTCACAATAAACCTCGCTTCTTGTCCTTTCTTGGGGTACTGCCGCAATGAAGTGCAGGCGTGGTCCCGTAACGTTCTTTCTGTTCGCTAGACCTCTGTCAGGATCCCACCCCTGACAGGGACCCCCCTGAATCTTCCCCTGCAACACCCTCTGCCACAGGATGTTGCCTGGTTCCAACCCAGTCAGCTTTCTGTCTAACTTCCTATCTAACCCCCAGTTTTACCAGATTGTGAGGAGTGGCCTAATACATAGCACCCTTAGCTCCCCCTGGAGGCCAGACTGTGAAGTGTATTGGTGTCTGTGATACCTGGTCAGGTGAACTCCTTCAGTGCCATCAGACGTACCAACACCCCCCTTAGCGGTGGAGCATCAGCACTGCAACGACCAGGACTCTGGGGCGCTGCACTGGCAATGCATGTAGTAATGACATAACTGGCTTGAGCATACAGTTCTCACAGCAACCAGATGCAGATTAAACTTAATTGCTTATTTAAAGGAGGAACGAGCCTCTTGACATGTTCCGGCATCCATCCTGAAGTATGTTCCTGTAGAGTATGTATTATATTTTAATTGTGTTTCACACGGTTTATTGTGTTTGGACTGACTTGGGTCCATAACTTTTCTTTCCCTTCTCCAGGTAGCACTCTGGATTGGAAATAAATAAGCCTCCACTTTCAGATTTGTTAACTTTCACTGACCCACCCCTTGCTAACACAAGACTGTTACTTGACTACCCTCCTGTACTTTCATCGTTATCTCAACTCACTGTCAATTGGTGACTACTCTGAAGGCTAAGACCTAGGCATCCAACCAGTTAAAGGGACATTCTAAAGATTAGAAGTTATGCCCTATTCAATGAGTCCAATGAATGGAGCAGCAGTGCACATGATGAACCACTATTCCATTCAGAGAAGGCTCTTCAGATCCCTGGTTCTGGGGATTGGTGGAGGCACCAGAAGTTTGATTCCATCAATTGGGAAGTTATCTCTTATTCTTAGTATAAGGAATAACTTCCAATCTTGAGCATACCTCTTTAAGTCTAAACTTTTTTGTGGGTATCCCTGGATAAAAAATTTGAGCAATCCTCTAAGCATCATAGAAAAGGTATAGAAAGCTCAAGACCAATTGCAGAACCAAAGTCCCACTTTTCCACTTTTCCAGGTAAGTCTACATAACGTTATGAAATATATAAAATATAGTATATATTTCCCATACTTTCCATGATGATACAATGAGTGCCTCTAGGTTTAAAATGAGTCTGCCAGCATCTCAGTGCTCTTCAGTAAACACATAATAGTATGAGATGAAAGTATTGCCAATGTTGTGCACACAGAATATATACATTATAGGAAAGGAGGGAAAAGGGCAATGCTTTTACCTTTATTAGGAAGTGAAGAGGAGATTTGTTGTCAAGTAAAAATTACTGTATTACATACTATATATGTGTCTTTGTAGTACCTAGTGTCATGCCATGTCACAGCAAACCTCTCAGTTGGTCCTAACTTTAATTGCCTTAAAGAAGTGGCATTGTGCGCTAACCACCGCCCAGCGACAATGCACCAGCAAGGTGGCCGGCCTGATGCCCCATGATACTGTAAGGAGGTGGCAGGGACCCTCAATTGCCTTCTCTCTCCTGAATACCAAGCACATGTGTTACGTGCGGCTTCCTAATGTTCTTGCAATATGCAGTGTTTGTATATGTTCTCTTAATGTTTTACACTGTAATGTGAATGCATATGTACATGTTTAGCTTAGGGATAGAGAGTTAAGGGTTAAACATTTGGGAGGATTTAAAAGGGGGATGGTGCAAAGCCTCTGAACTTAGGGAAGGCGCTTCCTGTTCTTACAGCAGGGCCCGGGCTGGCTTGCCCAGGGCGAGACCTGCGCCCTGGTGCGAGCAGAGGATCCCCCGGTCAGGGGGGATTAAAAGCTGCCCTAGCTTGACAGGCAGCATGGACAGACACTGGCTTGTCTGGATTTTCCCCAGGAGAACTACGGGGTTCGGGACCAAAATAGGAGCTGGTGCCGTGCAACACACAGAGGCTTCAGGGAAAGAGCAGGAAGCATTGTCTTGTTTGCACCATGCTCAGTAAAGTTTTGCCATTGGAAAAGAACTTTGGATTGTGGTGTTTTACTGAGATTTTGTCCCCTGTCTCCTGAGTGACTGTGAGCTGAAGGTAACTGACTGTACTGCAGGACTGGGGCATCACCTGTCATTTTATGTGCAAGGGGCCGGAGTGCTCACTGATTGTGACTTTGGGGAGGGCGCACGGACCCTGGATCCATCTCACCCGCTCTCTCTAGCATAAAAGGTAATGGACATTTGTCAAATACATCGGACACCTGGACCTTTGGGTCTTTATATATAGATGCTGGATGGAAGTATATTTTTTTAGCTATAGCAAGGTGGTTGCATACATTTGATTATTGGAGGTACTCTAACCCCTTACTGACCATTTATAGTTATGGGTGGGTTTTTGGCTCCCGGCTCCGTGCGCCCTTATCATGTTTTGTGTGGTGTCTATGCACATCCTGCAGCACTGAACATCACCTGTGTTATATTAATGTGATGTATATATATTTTTTTTTTCTACAATTGTTGTGAATTAATAAAATTTAAACTTTTTATACATTGTTATTTGGGCATTTTGGTCGTCTTTTCTGGGTCCTTGAGATCCATATCTTCTTCCCTGATTGTGACTTAGTAGACCCGCCCAGGACTATCACCCCGTGCCACCTTGTTACACTCTCATGTTGCAAGACTGAATCTCCATGACTCCAAAACGCACCACCCCACAAGCACAAAACCACAGCAACAACGGCCACCACACAGCACCAACATCAAATGACAGGAGCATTGTAACTCACCTTCCTCAAGCTCTCAAACAAGAGCAAATAGGCTGGACCCCCTTTGCAGTCTTCTGCTAATTAAAATTACTTATGCCAAATGACAGGAGTGCACAGCTGAAAAAAACTGACAGATCATGCAGTCTTCTAAAAAAGAGAATGGACCGCACCTCCAAAAATCATACATTGATCTAATGTCGCTAGGCAACAATATGAATAACTGAACATGATGTTCTTAATTTAACATTCTGATCAGACTGTATGAAGCCCCCTGCCACATCATGGCTAACCTCTCAGTGGGTCCTAACTTTTATTACCTTAAAGAAGCAATGTTGTGCGCTAACCAGAGCTGCAGTGACAATGAACCAGAATGGTGGGGTGGCCTGGTGCCCCTTACAGCTCCCATGCTGTGACAGTGAGTCCCCATGACTCCAGAAAGCATCGCCTCACAAGCACAAAACCACACAACAATGGCCGCCACGCAGCACCAACACCAAATAAAAGCACTCAAATGAGAGCAAAAATAGGCTGGACCCCCTTTGCAGTCTCCTGCTAATTAAAATCACCTGTGCCAAATGGGACAAGTGTACATCTGAATAAAAGGACAGATTATGCGATATGGTAAAAAAGGGAATGGACAACACTTCCAAAAACACCTACTGTTCACAGACACCTGCACAAATATGGCCTTCATGGAAGAGTCATCAGAAGAAAACCTCTCCTGTGTTCTCACCATAAAATTCTGAGTCAGAAGTATGCAAAAGAACATCTAAACAAACCTGATGCATTTTGCAAACAAGTGGACCGATGAGGTTAAAATAGAACTCTTTGGCCACAATGATCGAAAGTATGTGTGGAGAAAAAAGTGCACAGAATTTCAGGAAAATAACATTTCACTAACAATTAAGCATGGCGGTGGATCAATCATATTTTGGGGTTATGTTGCAGCCAATGAAATGGGGAGCAATTCACATGTAAAGTGAAGAATGGATTCAATAAAATTTCAACAAATTCTTCATGCAAACATAACACGATCTGTAAAAAGGCTGAAGTTGAAAAGAGGATACCTTCAATAAATGGATAATTGTCCTGATCTCCATGGCCAGAGAACTAGCATAAGCCTCTATAGGAACAAGCTCTTGGAAGATGTAACTATACTGACCATGAACTAAACCTACCGCATCATCTAGAAGTAGCCAGGTAGCATGTCCTACTTTTTATCCCTATATGCCCAGCGCCGGCCGGAGAACTAAATAATGCTAGCAGAGGGAAATATAAGACCTGACTCACCTCTAGAGAAATGCCCAAAAAAAGGAGACAGAAGCCCCCCACATATATTGGCGGTGATATGAGATGAAACAACAAACGCAGCAGGAAAATAGTTTTAGCAAATTTGAGGTCCGCTTTCTAGATAGCAGAAGACAGAAAGCATACTTTCATGGTCAGTAGAAAACCCTAACAAAACACATCCAGAAATTACTTTAGGACTCTGGCATTAACTCATAATACCAGAGTGGCAATTCCTGATCAACAAGAGCTTTCCAGACACAGTAACGAAACTGCAGCTGTGAACTGGAACCAAAATACAAAAACAAAACATGGACGAATGTCCAACTTATCTAGTAGATGTCTGGGAGCAGGAACAAGCACAGAGAGGCTTCTGATAACATTGTTGACCGGCAAGCATCTAACAGAGAAGCCAGGTTATATAGCGACACCCAGATCTAATCAGAACAGGTGAACAGGGAAGATGATGTCACAAGTTCAATTCCACCAGTAGCCACCGGGGGAGCCCAGAATCCAAATTCACAACAGTACCCCCCCCTCAAGGAGGGGGCACCGAACCCTCACCAGAACCACCAGGGCGATCAGGATGGGCCCTATGAAAGGCACGAACCAGATCAGAGGCATGAACATCAGATGCAGTGACCCAAGAATTATCCTCCTGGCCATATCCCTTCCACTTGACCAGATACTGGAGTCTCCGTCTGGAAACACGGGAGTCTAGGATTTTTTCCACAACGTACTCCAACTCACCCTCAACCAACACCGGAGCAGGAGGCTCAACGGAAGGCACAACCGGTGCCTCATACCTGCGCAATAACGACCGATGAAAAACGTTATGAATAGAAAAGGATGCAGGGAGATCCAAACGGAAGGAAACAGGGTTAAGAATCTCCAATATTTTATACGGACCGATGAACCGAGGCTTAAACTTAGGAGATGAGACCCTCATAGGGACAAAACGAGAAGACAACCACACCAAATCTCCAACACAAAGCCGAGGACCAACACGACGGTGACGGTTGGCAAAAAGCTGAGTCTTCTCCTGGGACAACTTTAAATTGTCCATCACCTGCCCCCAGATATGATGCAATCTCTCCACCACCGCATCCACTCCAGGACAATCCGAGGATTCCATCTGACCGGAGGAAAATCGAGGATGGAACCCCGAATTACAGAAAAACGGGGAAACCAAGGTGGCAGAGCTGGCCCGATTATTGAGGGCGAACTCCGCCAATGGCAAAAAAGCAACCCAATCATCCTGGTCAGCAGACACAAAACACCTCAGATATGTCTCCAGGGTCTGATTAGTCCGCTCGGTCTGGCCATTAGTCTGAGGGTGAAAAGCAGACGAAAAAGACAAATCTATGCCCATCCTAGCACAAAATGCCCGCCAAAATCTAGACACAAATTGGGTTCCTCTGTCAGAAACGATATTCTCAGGAATACCATGCAAACGAACAACATTTTGAAAAAACAGGGGCACCAACTCGGAAGAAGAAGGCAATTTGGGCAGGGGAACCAAATGAACCATCTTAGAAAAACGGTCACACACCACCCAGATGACAGACATCTTCTGAGAAACAGGCAGATCTGAAATAAAATCCATCGAGATGTGTGTCCAAGGCCTCTTAGGAATAGGCAAGGGCAACAATAATCCACTAGCCCGAGAACAACAAGGCTTGGCCCGAGCACAAACGTCACAAGACTGCACAAAGCCTCGCACATCTCGTGACAGGGAAGGCCACCAGAAGGATCTTGCCACCAAATCCCTGGTACCAAAAATTCCAGGATGACCTGCCAACGCAGAAGAATGCACCTCAGAGATGACTTTACTGGTCCAATCATCAGGAACAAACAGCCTATCAGGCGGACAACGATCCGGTCTATCCGCCTGAAACTCCTGCAAGGCCCGCCGCAGGTCTGGAGAAACGGCTGACAAGATAACTCCCTCCTTAAGAATACCTGTGGGGTCAGAGTTGCCAGGTGAATCAGGCTCAAAACTCCTAGAAAGGGCATCCGCCTTAACATTCTTAGAACCTGGTAGGTACGATACCACAAAATTAAACCGAGAAAAAAATAATGACCAGCGCGCCTGTCTAGGATTCAGGCGCCTGGCGGTCTCAAGATAAATCAAATTTTTGTGGTCAGTCAATACCACCACCTGATGTCTGGCCCCCTCGAGCCAATGGCGCCACTCCTCAAACGCCCACTTCATGGCCAAAAGCTCCCGATTCCCAACATCATAATTCCGCTCAGCGGGCGAAAATTTACGGGAAAAGAAGGCACAAGGCCTCATCACGGCGCAGTCAGAACTTTTCTGCGACAACACTGCCCCAGCTCCGATCTCAGAAGCGTCGACCTCAACCTGAAAAGGAAGAGTCACATCAGGCTGACGCAACACAGGGGCAGAAGAAAAACAGCGCTTAAGCTCCTGAAAGGCCTCCACAGCATCAGGGGACCAATTAGCAACATCAGCACCCTGTCTAGTCAAATCGGTCAATGGCTTAACGACATCCGAAAAACCAGAAATAAATCGACGATAAAAGTTGGCAAAGCCCAAAAATTTCTGAAGACTTTTAAGAGAAGAGGGCTGCGTCCAATCACAAATAGCTTGAACCTTGACAGGATCCATCTCAATGGAAGAGGGAGAAAAAATATATCCCAAAAAGGAAATTCTCTGAACCCCAAAAACGCACTTAGAACCCTTGACACACAGAGAATTAGACCGCAAAACCTGAAAAACCCTCTTAACTTGCCGGACATGAGAGTCCCAGTCATCCGAAAAAATCAGAATATCATCCAGATACACTATCATAAATTTATCCAAAAAATCGCGGAAAATATCATGCATAAAGGACTGGAAGACTGAAGGGGCATTAGAAAGACCAAAAGGCATCACCAAATACTCAAAGTGGCCCTCGGGCACATTAAATGCGGTTTTCCACTCATCCCCCTGCCTGATCCGCACCAAATTATACGCCCCACGGAGATCAATCTTAGAGAACCACTTGGCCCCCTTTATGCGAGCAAACAAATCAGTCAGCAACGGCAATGGGTATTGATATTTAACCGTGATTTTATTCAAAAGCCGATAATCAATACATGGTCTCAAAGAGCCGTCTTTTTTTGACACAAAGAAAAAACCGGCTCCTAAGGGAGATGACGATGGACGAATATGTCCCTTTTCCAAGGACTCCTTTATATATTCTCGCATAGCAGTATGTTCAGGCACAGACAGATTAAATAAACGACCCTTTGGGTATTTACTACCCGGAATTAAATCTATAGCACAATCGCACTCACGGTGCGGAGGTAGTGAACCAAGCTTGGGTTCTTCAAAGACGTCACGATAGTCAGACAGGAACTCAGGGATTTCAGAGGGGATAGATGATGAAATGGACACCAAAGGTACGTCCCCATGAGTCCCCTTACATCCCCAGCTCAACACAGACATAGCTCTCCAGTCAAGGACTGGGTTGTGAGACTGCAGCCATGGCAACCCCAGCACCAAATCCTCATGTAGATTATACAGCACTAGAAAACGAATAGTCTCCTGGTGATCCGGATTAATACACATAGTCACTTGTGTCCAGTATTGTGGTTTATTATTAGCCAATGGGGTGGAGTCAATCCCCTTCAGAGGAATAAGAGTTTCCAAAGGCTCTAAATCATACCCACAACGATTGGCAAAGGACCAATCCATAAGACTCAAAGCGGCGCCAGAGTCGATATAGGCGTCAGTAGTAATAGATGACAAAGAGCAAATCAGGGTCACAGACAAAATAAATTTAGACTGTAAAGTGCCAATGGAAACAGATTTATCAAGCTTTTTAGTACGTTTAGAGCATGCTGATATAACATGAGTAGAATCCCCACAATAGAAACACAACCCATTTTTCCGTCTAAAATTCTGCCGCTCGCTTCTGGACAGAATTCTATCACACTGCATGCTTTCTGGCGTCTTCTCAGTGGACACCGCCAGATGGTGCACTGGTTTGTGCTCCCGCAGACGCCTATCGATCTGAATGGCCATTGTCATGGACTCATTCAGACCCGCAGGCACAGGGAACCCCACCATAACATCCTTAATGGCATCAGAGAGACCCTCTCTGAAAGTAGCCGCCAAGGCACACTCATTCCACTGAGTAAGCACAGACCATTTACGGAATCTTTGGCAGTAAATTTCAGCTTCATCTTGCCCCTGCGATAGGGACATCAAAGTTTTTTCTGCCTGAAGTTCCAAATGAGGTTCCTCATACAGCAAGCCCAAGGCCAAAAAAAACGCATCCACATTGCGCAACGCAGGATCCCCTGGTGCCAATGCAAAAGCCCAGTCTTGAGGGTCGCCGCGGAGCAAGGAAATCACAATCCCAACCTGCTGTGCAGGGTCTCCAGCAGAACGAGATTTCAGGGACAAAAATAGCTTACAATTATTTCTAAAATTCTGAAAGCTAGATCTATTCCCTGAGAAGAATTCCGGCAAAGGAATTCTCGGCTCAGATACCGGAGCATGAATAATAAAATCTTGCAAATTTTGTACTTTCGTGGTGAGATTATTCAAACCTGCAGTTACACTCTGAAGATCCATTATTAACAGGTGAACACAAAGCCATTCAAAGATTATAAGGAGAGAGAAAAAAAAGAAAGACTGCAGCATAGACAGACTGGCAAGTGATCCAATTAAGAGCACAGAAAAAAAAAAAAAAAAAAAACTCTCAGCAGACTTCTTATTTCTCTCCTTTCTCAGCCAAGGATTTTAACCCTTTAGTGGGCCGGTCAAACTGTCCTGATCTCCATGGCCAGAGAACTAGCATAAGCCTCTATAGGAACAAGCTCTTGGAAGATGTAACTATACTGACCATGAACTAAACCTACCGCATCATCTAGAAGTAGCCAGGTAGCATGTCCTACTTTTTATCCCTATATGCCCAGCGCCGGCCGGAGAACTAAATAATGCTAGCAGAGGGAAATATAAGACCTGACTCACCTCTAGAGAAATGCCCAAAAAAAGGAGACAGAAGCCCCCCACATATATTGGCGGTGATATGAGATGAAACAACAAACGCAGCAGGAAAATAGTTTTAGCAAATTTGAGGTCCGCTTTCTAGATAGCAGAAGACAGAAAGCATACTTTCATGGTCAGTAGAAAACCCTAACAAAACACATCCAGAAATTACTTTAGGACTCTGGCATTAACTCATAATACCAGAGTGGCAATTCCTGATCAACAAGAGCTTTCCAGACACAGTAACGAAACTGCAGCTGTGAACTGGAACCAAAATACAAAAACAAAACATGGACGAATGTCCAACTTATCTAGTAGATGTCTGGGAGCAGGAACAAGCACAGAGAGGCTTCTGATAACATTGTTGACCGGCAAGCATCTAACAGAGAAGCCAGGTTATATAGCGACACCCAGATCTAATCAGAACAGGTGAACAGGGAAGATGATGTCACAAGTTCAATTCCACCAGTAGCCACCGGGGGAGCCCAGAATCCAAATTCACAACAGATAATGATCCTAACCACACTTCAAAATCCACAGTAGACTACCTCAAAAGTCACAAACTTAAGATTTTGCAATGTCCCTCACTGTCCCCTGATCTGAACATCATTGAAAAGTTGTGGCTAGACGTCAAAATAGCAGTGCATGCATGAAATCTAGAAATCTCACAGAACTGGAAGAATCTTTCAAGAAAGAATGGCTGAAAACTACTAAAACAAGAATTGAAAGACTCTTGGCTGGCTGCAAAAAGCATTTACAAGCTGTAATACTTGCAAAAGGTGGTCCTACTAGGTACTACCCATGAAGGGTGCCTAAACTTTTACTCCAGACTATTTTTCTTTTTGTAATTTTTAAAATGTAAAAGATGAAAATATATATATTTTTTTGCTTAAAATACAAAGGAAATGTGTCATTCAACTTGCTTAACTGTTCACAATAACAGTAATTTTGACCAGGGATGCCCAAACTTTTGCATGCCCCTGAATTGTTGAGCACAATATTAATCCTTAGTCACGCTGAGCCATAAGACTGTCACAGTCTTATGTGAGTTGAAGAATCAGAGTCACAAACATAAAGTTTTCTTTTATAGGTGCCATATTATAATCAGCTACAAATTGGAAAGGAACAGCATTTTGGACAAGATTGGTATTTTCAAGGTGGCGAGCAGTTTTTATAGAGAAACTATAAGTTTTACCACCTCTAGTTTCATCTAGTGTCTCTGCACAGTCTTTATAAACCTGACAAAATAAATTACATTTTAAATCATGAAATCATAAAAAATTAACCCCTGAAATGCAACATGCTCAAAAGCAGAGATATCTTATATAGTGTCAATTACATTCTATACTGTATGAACTTCTATGAATGTGTGCAGCATCATTGACAATCATTGACAATCATGGACTATTCATATATAGATTGCAGTTGATAAGTACGTATGTATAGGTTTATGGAATACAATCTATGGCTTTAGGTCTATTTGAGGCTGATTGCCACTATATAGGATATCCTTGCTTATTTATTCCGGCACGTAGAGAACTATACGTGTGTCATGAACTGCTTCTCAGTCATTATAGAAATTCCCTCAATTAGGGTGTAATAGCAACAGCCATCTTTGTGCATGGGTGTCATTCTGCGTTTTATTTTTAGGGTGCCAACCTCCTTGGCTTAGGTAGGGAAAAGACTAGGGCTAATTAGGATGATAGATTATGGATTCAAGGTGCTCATCGCACAGCTATATAAATACCAGCCAATTTTGCATTACAAAAGTCAAATGGTGGTCCTTCCCTTTTGAGCTCTTACAGTAGTTTTCCCCCCATATCAAGAGAAATTGCACAACAAATTGTATGGTCCATTTTCTTCTGTTTGCCTTGTGAAAATGCAAAATTTGGGGCTAAAGCAGCAATTTCTGGAAAAAAGTCAAATTTTCATTTTTTTTTTCAAATTGCTTAAATTTTTGCGAAGTACCTGGAGGGTAAGTAAACTTATTGCATGTGGTTTTGAACACTTTGAAGGGTGCAGTTTTGAAAATGGTGTCACCTTTGGGTATTTTCTGTCACGTAGGCCCTCAAAGACATTTCAAATGGAATGTGGTCCCATAAAAAATTGGTTTTCTAAACTTTGTTGGAAAAACAAGAAGTTGCTGATCAACTTTCAACCCTTCTAACCTTTCTACCAACCAAAAAAAATGATGTATAAAAAATTATGTTGATGTACATCCAAAGACAGGGACAGTGATGCAAGTGCTGATTGGGCGCAGGGCTCACGTGTCATAACTACTGCACGTAAGCCCTGGGAATACGAATGCTGACTCCGCTGGAATGGTGTCGGAACAAGAGGTGAGTATAGATGTTTTTATTTTCACGGGGTAAACTTTCATATCAAGAATGGGTTGTCCCAGTAGTGGATAACCCCTTTAAACATTTACTGCTATTTGATCATGTGTTAGTGCTCCGCCTATTTCATTTAACATTTTCGCTATTCAATTCAGCATGCATTTGTCCTTGCATTGTTGGTCATCTTGTGCATTGTTAGCTTTTGAATATTGCTTATTTCAATTTAACCCCTTAACAACTGCTGATACGCCTTTTAACAGCGGTAGTGGAAAAAGTGTATTGCGCCCCCCAGAGTTGGATTTTCTCTGAGGTCTTGGCTGCCGGGGGTAGCCGAGACCCCAGAGAACATGATTTGGGTCAGTTTTTACCGAACCCAGGTTTGCGATTGCCGTTATTAACCGTATAAGGGCAACCGCAAAAAAAAAAGGCGATTTGCAGTTTAATTTCTCTGTCCTCCGATGTGATCGCACATCAGAGGACAGAGAAATAGGGTCCCCGATCGCCCCCGATACTTACCAGTGTCTCCCAGTGTTCCTGGGTCCTCCTGCTTCCCCACATGGCCACTGGCGTCTTCTCCTGGTGAAAAAAAATGCCGGGCGCATGCGCAGTGCATCCACCGAGAACTGCTGGCCGGCACTCAGCAACAATAGTAAGATTCTTCCTATTAGTTGATTTTGGTCACTGTGATAGACCCTATCACAGTGTACAAAATAAAAAAAAATAGTAAATGAACACCCTTCTTATCACCCCCTTAGGGAAAATAATAAAATAAAGAAAATATATTACCATTTTCCCATTAGGGTTACAGTTGGGCTAAAGTGAGTTGAGCTAAAAGTTAGGGTTAGGGTTAGAGTTGGGGCTAAAGTTAGGGATAGAGTTGAGATTAGGGTTAGGGTCAGGATTAACCCTTTAGGATTAGGGTTAGGGTTGGGATTGGGGTTTTGATTAGGGTTAGGGTTGGAATTAAGGTTGTGATTAGGATTCGGATTAGGGTTGGGATTAGAATTAGGGTTGGAATTAGGGTTAGGGTTGGGATTAGGGTTAGGGGTGTGTTGGGATTAGGGTTAGGGTTGGGATTAGAGTTAGGTTTGTGGTTAAGGTTATGGTTAGGGTTGGGATTAGGGTTAGTTGTCTTCCTCTGATGGTGTCCTTTCTTGTCTCCAGCTCACTAACTACTACAAGACTAGGAACTAACCCACAGGTCCATAATACTCCCCCACCCCCCAACTATGGGATGGCCCTATAGTTAACCCTGTCACCCTTGACTAACAGAAACTGCAGCCTCCAGGAGGATAACACATACATTTACAGTACATTTTCATACATTTAAAAAAAAACATGAGTTCTCATAGAGGTGTTACGCCATTGTATCCACCTTCACACTTCTTCTCCTGCATGGCATTGACCAATTATATGTAGATAGCAACATATAGAGAAAAAATAACACACGCCACAATAGCTTATAACTGACTTTCTCCTGTGCGAGACATAAATTGACAGACAGTCCAGCTCTCACTGATCTCCTTGAATAGCTGTGTCTGATTACAAAGTGCCAGGAGAAGAGAAAAGATGAATGTTGTAACAAACACATCTAAGCATCCATTTAATGGTAGTCAGTGTGGGTGAGTGGCAGTAAAGCTGAACTGTGTCACATTACAAACACTAAACTGTTATTAATACACTCAATGCTGAAATTCACTTCTACACGGTGTGTAAAAATGGGTAACTACTGTACTGTCTATGCATACTGTATAGTATATCTCATGCAAGAGGAAACCTATTTTTTAAAACAATCAGGATATTAATCAATAGACTCCTCATAATAGTGAAAATTGACTAAATTGTTAGTATTATACATAGCACTCGAGTGAAATATCATTTGATCACAGAATCCTGGTAATTAGCTGCCTGATGTATTGTACTATATCAGTAATATATTCAATAGTCTCCAGCTAAAAAGCGTTCTGTCAAAAATTCAGACGGTCCCAGCATCTCTGGTCATGATCTCACTTGAATTTATTGTAAAACAATTTTTATGTCTAGTCAAGCATTGAAATCAAAGATCTGTCAGTGACCTAATGTACTTGTAGGTTAGGTACTACTTATAATAAGTGATTTTAAATTGCTTATATGACTGTACCTGAAATTAATAAAGTTGATATTTTCTCAGCATTCCATGCAAGGGCATATGTATCATAGAAATAGCCAATATGGATGTTCAGAGTGCCAAATGGAGAGAAGACCCAAATTTATCAACATTAATTTATATTAGGAACAGACATACTATATCAGGGCAACATCTTGTAAGGATCACAGGATCAATAGACATGTCAATGATATGCAAATGATAAAATGGAAACAAATTTTTCAAAACGTCCTGATTTATTCAGTATTAGGTATAAGCACTACATACAAATACAAACACTTACACACCTTGGCATGCTATCAATGAGTTTGTCAATAGTTGTCTAAGGAATGTTCTGCCATGCTAAATGGACTTGAGCACACAGATCATCAAGATCCACTGCTAGCAGCTCTCTTTGCAATTGCCAACCATTGATATTTCAGATGTGCTCATTGGAAGACAAATCCAGAGACACTGAAGGCTGTGGTAGCACTATTAGGCCACAAAGATTGCAAACAGTAGTAAAAGCAACATGTGGCATGGCACTGTGTTAAAAAATGGCTCCTGGTTCACTTTGAAGAAATTACTGTTCTAATGAGTCCAAAACAAAATTGATGTAATGCCAAATAGACCAATCTCTGGCGACCATTGTGAAAATGACAGACCTCAGTTTCAGTCTACATCTTAAGACTATGTGGGCATAAAGAGGCTTTCATAAAAGAATGTCACCCCAGTCCTACTCCTGGGTTTATGGTGTGTGGTGGGATAATGTACAGAAGCCAAACCCCTCCGATCTTTATTCCAGGTACATTAACAGCTTGGTGTTACATTGATTATGTGGTTGTATCAGTACAGCCATTTCTCAATGTGTTTCAGTTCCTGTTAACCACAACAACAATAGACTGTATGATTCTTGTGCTACTGCCGGTAGCCAGTGTGGCCTAAACATGCTGCCATTGTCTGTAGCGTTTCTGGACTTGTCTCCCATCGAGTACATTTGGGATATCACTGGTTGGCGATTGCAAAGGGGTGACATGCAGCTAAAAGGTTTACCAAAGTAAAAACTGCTTCTTATGTTGTCAGCTCAGGAACAGGTGATGATGACACACGTTATTGATGAAGGAAGAACAACAGTGCCTGAAAGCCCTGGTCTTGGTAGTGGTGAGTCGTATGTGTGTGCATCTCATAGGAGGAGGATAACAAGTCATGGACATTCAGGCTCTCCAACAGCACAAGAGGCAACATTATCTGCTCATTTGGGAAAAATCAATCTGGATGGTAATCAGTGCAAGCATCAAGGCGTCCGCTTACCCTTTCTCCTCGCCCTTATCTTTTTGTCAGCCTAGCCACCTATTCGAACAGTACTTGGTCGATATCATCCACCACTACTGATTGTCATCGTCCACGTACTCATATCCCTGATATAAGTCAGCTGCTGTTCAAGAAATTGTGGTGTGCTCAAACTCACTGGAAGATACTCAGCTGCTCTGGGCTCTCATGTGCAGGACATGTAGGCTGCTCTTTTGACCTGGCTTTGAGCTCTCCAAAGTGCTATGCACTGTAAACACTTGCAGCAACAAGTGCAAGCAGAGTCTCCATCTCCAACAGCCATAGGACAAAATGTTTATTCCACACACCATCTTCATTCATTTCCCTGATGGAAGGTAAAGCACTTCCTGGTATTTTTACAGCTTGAAATCATCTGGGACAAAGGCTATACAGCATACCAGTGTTGTTTTTCAACAAGCTTCAGATCTCTTGTTGGATGGCTCCCTGTCAATAGGGAATTGCGAAGAACAACAATGCCTGACATATTCTATATGCAAATTGCATCTTCAGAGAAAAAGAGGACTTGAACTCTATAGCGCCACCTGTTGGAAGTAGCGATCCTACAAGTCTCAATCAACCCTTTAACGAGTCTTGCAATATGACTTAGGCGTATTGCAAGACTCGTTAAAGGGTTGATTGTGACTTGTAGGATCGCTACTTCCAACAGGTGGCGCTATAGAGTTCAAGTTCTCTTTTTCTCTGAAGAGGCAATTTGCATATTAAATTTCCCAGAGGAGCATTGCACGGCGAATAAGCCTCCTTACCTTGACAAGCCAGAGCTGGTATATCACTCTCCACAAAGAGAAACCTTACCCCTTTGACATATTCTAGATTCCTTATGTTTTCTTAGAATAACTCATGCTCCCTGCATGTCACATATCCTTAAAGGGAACCTGTCACCTGAATTTGGCGGGCCCTTTTTTCTGTCCAATAGGCGATGTTTTCGGGTCTTTTATTCACCCTTTCCTTGCACGCTGGCTGCATGCTGGCCGCAATATTGTCTTGAAGTTGATTCGCTTTCCTCCGTAGAACACGCCTGCGCAAGGCAATCTTGCCTTGCGCATGCGCAGTATGCTTTGCCCAACTGCGGGCAAAGCCGAAAAGCATTAGTGCGCATGCGCCGGCGCACTATGTCCCGGAACACAGCTAATACTTCCAGGACATAGTGCGCCGGCGCATGCGCACTAATGCTTTTCGGCTTTGCCCGCAGTTGGGCAGAGCATACTGCGAGTGCGCAAGGCAAGATTGCTTTGCGCAGGCGTGTTCTATGGAGGAAAGCGAACAACTTCAAGACAATACTGCAGCCAGCGTGCGGCCAGCAGGAAAGGAAGGGATGAATAAAAGACCCGAAAACACTGCCCATAGGACAGAAAAAAGGGCCAGCCAAATTCAGGTGACAGGTTCCCTTTAATTTAATTGTGCAAATCTTCTTAAATAACTATATTTGGTTAAAGGGAGCCTGTCAGCAGGATTGTGCACAGTAATCTACAGACAGGGTCAGGTTGGCGCCATTATACTGATTAAAATTATACCCTGGTTAATGAAATTCGTCATGTGGTTGTTGTGTAATCTTTACTTTCAGTGTTGAAAGGGGGGGTCTTCATGTGACGCTCTGCTTAGCTGTTCATCTGTATGGCTTCTGACAGGTCACTGATTCTTGACTGACCTGCCCACTAGTTTACATAATGAATATTACATACACTCACCGGCCACTTTATTAGGTACACCATGCTAGTAACGGGTTGGACCCCCTTTTGCCTTCAGAACTGCCTCAATTCTTCGTGGCATAGATTCAACAAGGTGCTGGAAGCATTCCTCAGAGATTTTGGTCCATATTGACATGATGGCATCACACAGTTGCCGCAAATTTGTCGGCTGCACATCCCAAAGATGCTCCATACAAGGCAGGATGGATCCATGCTTTCATGTTGTTTACGCCAAATTCTGACCCTACCATCCGAATGTCGCAGCAGAAATCGAGACTCATCAGACCAAGCAACGTTTTTCCAATCTTCTACTGTCCAATTTCGATGAGCTTGTACAAATTGTAGCCTCAGTTTCCTGTTCTTAGCTGAAAGGAGTGGTACCCGGTGTGGTCTTCTGCTGCTGTAGCCCATCTGCCTCAAAGTTCGACGCACTGTGCGTTCAGAGATGCTCTTAGGCCTACCTTGGTTGTAACGGGTGGCGATTTGAGTCACTGTTGCCTTTCTATCAGCTCGAACCAGTCTGCCCATTCTCCTCTGACCTCTGGCATCAACAAGGCATTTCCGCCCACAGAACTGCCGCTCACTGGATTTTTTTTCTTTTTCGGACCATTCTCTGTAAACCCTAGAGATGGTTGTGCGTGAAAATCCCAGTAGATCAGCAGTTTCTGAAATACTCAGACCAGCCCTTCTGGCACCAACAACCATGCCACGTTCAAAGGCACTCAAATCACCTTTCTTCCCCATACTGATGCTCGGTTTGAACTGCAGGAGATTGTCTTGACCATGTCTACATGCCTAAATGCACTGAGTTGCCGCCATGTGATTGGCTGATTAGAAATTAAGTGTTAACAAGAAGTTGGACAGGTGTACCTAATAAAGTGGCCAGTGAGTGTATATTGAGAAAAAAATCATCTGCAGCAGGCAGGCAGGCGTGGGCGGAGGCGCCTGCACTGCAGCCTGATCGCGTGTGTAATGTGCAGTTAATTATTTTATTTGATGCTATAACTTAATTAATTAAAAAAAGTGCCTCAAAATGGCACCAGCCACGCCTGCACAGTAGCAGCTATCGGTGATCCACTAGCTGCTACTGCGCAGGCACAAGCGGCGCCATCTTGTTAATAAAATTGTCTCTTCTAAGAAGGCGCCGCCAGCACCTGTGCAGTAGCAGCTATCAGTGATCGCCGATAGATGCTACTCTGCAGGCACTGGCCGTGCCATCTTGCTTGAGGAAAAAAAAATTGCCTCCTCTAAGATGGTGCCGCTCTAGTATCCGCTATGGGCGATCCCAAGCCTAGGCAGTGAATAAGGCAGAGTGAAAATGATGATGACACTGGACATGACGACTAACCATCGCAGCAGGATGTAGAAAGTGAACTAACAGTGCCTTCAGTCATACCAGCAAGCATGGCAAGCTGTATGCTGGACTGCTGTGGTATGATTGGCATAGTGTTACCATAAAAAAAGGGTGACTACTGTATAGTCATGATTTTATACCCTCTGTATAAAAGTGAAATGGGGAATGATATGCATCTTCCAAAATGGAGTCCAAATTGGTATATTACCAGAATAAGCTGTGTTCCCAGCTCGGCAAAGCTTCCAGGGCGCAGATACCTGCTGAATGCACAGCTGACCTTCCGCTCCCTACAGAGCCAACGCTTCCCTACCTGTGCCAACAACAGGGCTAGAAAAAGCAGCCAAGGCAGCTGCAGCATAGTTATTTTACTAATATACTGGTAATCACCTTTCAATCATATACATTTATTGCTTCAAACAAGAAGTAATTTTAAACTTTTAGAAAAAAATTGTTATCTTGTTTTTCAAACCACAGCAAGCTGATTTCATGTGGTTTTTGGAAAGCAATATGAGACTTGTGGGCGGGAGCGTCATCCTGCAAAAGCAAAATGCATTTGGAAAGTTTTTGCCGAAGTTCCAATCTTAACCTGACATTAATTTTTCTTAATCACATTTACAAAATTATGTAAGCTTTTCTGCTAAAACATAGCACATGTACTTGTTAACGTTAATACTTGTTTCCATAGCAACAGGATTTATTTTTGGCTGCTGGAAATATTCCAGGCCAATTATTTATCAACTAGATGGAGGCCTGATGCTATCGCATCGGGAGGGCGGTAATGTCACGACGGGGGCAGACTTTGCAGCATTGAGAATTGCTCTTCAAGAGTCTCATTTGCCCGTTGTTGTCTTCGACATTGTGCCTTTGCTGCTTTCCTTTCATTGTCATTGGTGTAGTTTTTAGGAGGAGCCATGTTGGCATTGATACTTGGTTTTTAAAGGGGTTTTCCCACGAACGAAAGTTCATTTTAAAAATTGTCTGTGTCTGACTGTGTACAGAACATACCACAGCTCCTGGGCAGGGGAGGAAGCAAAAGACAATACAGACATTACAGCAGGAGATCGCAGAGGATACATTATGTGAGGTAAAATATTTTTTAAAAACAGACAGTGAAATATTTTACCTCACAAAATGAATCCAGTGTGATCCTCTGCTGTAATGTCAGTATTGTCTTTTGCTTCCTCCCCCACCCAGGAGATGTGCTATGCTCCATACATGGTCAGACACAGTCAATTTTTAAACTGACCATTCGTTCATGGAAAAACCCCTTTAATGTGACCGGCTTCCTCTGCCTGTAGACACGTCTCGCATCTGCCGCCGGGATCATCCAAATGATTCACTGCACCTGCACGTAATTCACGCAGGCGCAGTAAATCAGACCGCCGCCATCTTTGTGCAGACAGATAGTGGCGGTCACATTAAAACTGTGCATGCACTCCTCCTGTACAAAGATGGCGGCAGTCAGTGAATCATTCGGCTGATCCCAGCGGAGGCGTGTTAGCGGCAGTGTTCCGCTGGTGGTACCGCGCAAGAGGGTGCGTGAGTGTGAGTGTGTGTGAGTGTGAATGTGAGACTGTGAGTGTGAGACTGAGTGTGAGAGTGTGTGTGAGTGTGTGTGAGTGTGTGTCTGAGTGTGAATGTGAGTGTAAGAGGGAGTGTGTGTTTGTGTGTGAGTGTATATGTTTTTTATGCATATTTTAAGCAGCATTTTACAGTACCAACAAAAGCTATGCGATTTCAAAATTCTCATGCACACACAAATTGTATTTTTTTACTGACTGAGTTGGAAAACTTCTGCATTTTTGAAAGAAGCAACATGTCACTTCTTTCAGCATGTTTCAGCGTTTTTTCACCCATAGGAAGCAATGTACTGTATAAGTGCAAAAAATTTTCAAAAATGCAGGTATCAGGTTTTGCTGCGTTTTTGGTGTAGAAAACTTAGGAATGTGCATCATGTTTTTTGGGGGGGCACTAAACTTTATCAGCATTCACTATAGACAAATTTACCTGAAAAGCAGCTTCGTTACTGCCAAATGAACAGGTTTTGCCTGTAGAGAAAAACACAGCACAAACACAAAGTGTGAACATAGCCTTATGGTTCGCTCACATGATCATATAAAAAAATCGGTCCTATTCTCATCCAGAAGAGTGGGACGATTTTTTTCTCACTTGTCATCCGTGTGCTGTATGTGTGCAATCTGTTTTTTTACTCAGCAGCTATTCATTATTTACAGGACCATTTACAGTTTCCTATGCTACAGAACTGTAATGTTTCCGTAAGAATCAGATGTTATACTGATGGTCCATATGGCATGCGATTTTTTTTTTTTCTCGCACCCTTCTGATTTCATAGTGAAATTGCATCATGCCAAATAAATCTGAGAAAAATACACAGATCACTACTGCCTCATTTCATAACACTGGTCTGATTGCAATCCAATTTTTTATCAGATTGCACTCTTCCGACTTATACGCCAGTGTGAGTGCGCACTAATAACAGCCCCTGAATGGCTGCAGGGCTCTTGTGGCATAACTTCATGTGAGCCTTGAGAGACCCAGTGCCGACATCACTGAAACTGCGCCAGTAAGAGAGGAGAGTATTATATAGGGTATTGTATTTTACAAGGGAACTGCTTTACTATAAAAGGGGTTTCCCAGATAGTGGAAAAACACGTTAATATATTTAATAAAAAGCATTTTTTGTCTTAAAGGGGATGTCCAGGCTTGAGGATAAAGTCAGACATTTTTGAATCCTAATAGCGACAGCACTGCGTGCTGTAAGGATTCTCCAGTGTCAGCAGCAGGTGGTCATGTGGCCACAAGAATGTGATTTGCATACCTGTGGTCAGGTGCTGACCAGATGAGCGCGACCTTGCTCAATGCTCACGCTGTGAGGATTAAAAAGTCTGCAGTCACATAGAGCGACTGCAGACAGTGGTGTAAGTAAAGTCTGATGGGCCCCGGTGCAAGAAAAATTGAAACTCAAATATTATATAGAGTCATTACAAACAGAGTGATATATTTCAGTTGTTTATTTCTGTTAATGTTGATGATTGGCTTACAGCCAATGAAAACTCAAAAGTCGTTATCTAAGTAAATTAAAATACTTTATGAGACCAGCTTGAAAAATAATTTTAAAATCCAAAATGTTGGCCTACTGAAATGTATGTTCAGTAAATGCACTCAATACTTGCTTGGGTCTCCTTTTGCATCAATTACTGCATCAATGCGGCGTGGCATGTAGGCGATCAGTCTGTGGCATTGCTGAGGTGTTATGGAAGCCCAGATTGCTTTCATAGCAGCCTTCAGCTCGTCTGCTTTGTTGGGTCTGGTGTCTCTCATCTTCCTCTTGACAATACCCCATAGATTCTCTATGGGGATAAGGTCAGGTGAGTTTACTGGCCAATCGAGCACGGCTATACTGTTGTTTTTAAGCCAGGTATTGGTACTTTTGGCAGTGTGGACAGGTGCCAAGTCCTGCTGGATAATGGAATTTCCATGTCCAAAAAGTGCTCTAAAATTTCCTGGTAGATGGCTGCGATAACATTGGTCTTGATAAAACACAGTGGACCTACACCAGCAGATGACATAGCTCCTCAAATCATCACTGTTTGTTGAAACTTCAGACTAGACCTCAAGCAATTTGGATTGTGTGCCTCTCCACTCTTCCTCCAGACTCTGGGAAATGCAAAATTTACTTTCATTCAAAAACAACACCTTGGACCACTGAGCAACATCTCAGCTCTTTTTCTACTTGACCCAAGAAAGACGCTTCTGGCATTGTCTATTGGTCATGAGGGCCCTGACACAAGGAATGTGACACCTGTAACCCATGTTCTGGATATGTGTGTGTGCAGCAGTCCACTCCTTGTGAATCTCCTACAAATTTTTGAATGGCCTTTTCTTAACAATCCTTTCAAGGCTGCGGTTATCCCGGTTGCTTGTGCACTTTTTCCTACCACACTTATTCTGGCTTACCCTGGAGTGTGTCAATGACGGCCTTTTCAACATCTGTCTCTCAGCAGTCTTCCCCATGACTGTGGAGCCTACTGAAACAGACTAAGGGACCTTTTTAAATACGTAGGAAGCCTTTGGAGGTGTTTTTTGTTAATTATTCTAATTTACTGTGATAATAACTTTTGGGTTTTCATTGGCTGTAAGACATAATCATCAACATTAACAGAAATAAACACTAATTTTGTAAGAAGCACCTGTATATATATGCCATTCATCCTGCTATTTTTGTCTCTCATCCTGGTATATATGTCTCTAATCCTGGACCCATTCTGGTATATGTCCCTTATCCTGGGCCCCATCCTAATATATCAGGATGGGGGATATATATAACAGAATAGGGTCTAGGATGGAGGATATAAATACCAGGATGGGGCCCAGGATAAGGGACATATACTAAGACATATGTCCCTTATCCTTGACATCATACCGGTATATATATCGCCCATCCTAGTATATACAGTGGGTACGGAAAGTATTCAGACCCCTTTACATTTTTCACTCTTTGATTCATTGCAGCCATTTGGTAAATTCAAAAAAGTTCATTTTTTCATATTAATGTACACTCTGTGTTAGGGCTAGCGGAACGCACCAAATTATAAGAGAGATGGTATAAGGTGCATTCGCAGCCCGGGGTCCACTGTGCAGAGATGGAACCTGCTGCTGAGTAATGACGGACTATATGGCGGTACAATGTGGATACACACACGGGTTAACTTCACCCTGTGTGAAGGAAGCAAACCCTGTTGCGTCACAGGGCCGCGGTACCGCACCAAGAGCGCAAGCAAGGAGTCTCAGGAATCTATCCCAAGACACTGGATTAGAGTACTTACAGACCACTTGCGCTCGACACCGCAACTGGGGTGTCAAAGTAACAGAATAACTTAAAGCACAAGAGTGCGTGCTGTGCCGCTTTGGCGGACACCACTAACCACCCAGACTTGGAATAGGAAAGCGCTCTATAAGCGCACGGCGCAGCACTGGCGGCTACAGCAGTAGACGCTGTATCTTTATGTTGACAGCTAGTCGGGCGCTAGACAGCAAGCATCCACCTTTCGCGAGCAGTCATACACAAGGGAGGGGATATTAAAGAACGACTTGCACTAATCAACACACACACGTATACAAATGTACACTAGCGCATGGCCGTGCGGTCATGCGAAGCTTATATAGCTGCAGCACGTACAGGACCTTCCAAAAAGGACCAATGGAAAGCTGCCACAGAAGTTCAGCACCTTCAGGACCTTCCTGGAGGACCAATTGGATCAGCTGCAGTATCTGAGCATGTGACCTTCGATCTCCAATGGGAGATCTTGCCCTGGGCATGCTCAGAAGGGGAAAAGCAGGACTTAGTCCCAAAAGCATCTGCTTGCCACTGCCCAGTATTGGCTTTAATGGCAGAAGCTGGAAAAGCAGCAGTAACTCTATGCACAGAGTGAGACTGAGCAAGACGCCTGGACCGATGTCTCTGCTGAGGAGACTCCACTGCGGCTGGAGAAGAATGGGAGACCGCAGCGGAGATGACTCGAGATTCCCCCTGTGCAGAGGTGGGAAATCGACACCTAACATTACCCCCCCTCCTAGGGCCCCCCTCCTTGGACCTCGCTACGCTCGAAGGCAGCAATGAGCTCTGGAGCTCGAATGTGTTCAGCAGGCTCCCAGGACCTGTCCTCTGGGCCATAACCCTTCCAATCCACCAAATAGAATTTTTTGCCACGTACCACCTTGCACCCCAAAATAGCGTTCACCTCGTAATCATCCGTAGACGAACCCGATGTCCCGGCAGATGACTCGGAAAACCGGGACATGTATACGGGCTTCAAGAGGGACCCATGAAAGGTGTCGGTGATACCCAGGCGTGGAGGAACAGCCAGACGGTAGACCACAGGGTTAACCTGTTCGAGGACCTTGAAGGGACCCAAGTAGCGAGGTGCAAACTTAGTGGACTCAACTCGCAGCCTGATGTTACGGGCGGAGAGCCACACCAAGTCGCCAGGAGCAAAGGTCGGAGCGGGGCACCGATGAGCATCGGCGGAGGACCTCATTCTCTCCTTGGAGGCCTGAATGGCATCCTGAGTGCGATCCCAAATGTCCTGTGCCTCCACAGCCCAGTCTGCCACCCTGGAGTCAGCGGAAGACACAGGCATGGGCACAGGGACACGTGGATGCTGGCCGTAATTTAGGAGGAATGGAGTCTGACCGGTGGAGTCGGCTACAGCGTTGTTAAGCGCAAACTCTGCCCACGGTAGAAAGGATGCCCAGTCATCCTGCCTGGCAGAAACAAAATGTCGTAAATATGTGACCAGGGTCTGGTTGGCCCTCTCAACCAACCCATTCATCTCGGGATGATAAGCCAAGGAGAGATTCAACTCAATACTGAGAAGACGACAAAGCTCTCTCCAGAATCGAGACGTAAACTGGGGACCCCGGTCACTGACAATTTTGTCCGGCATACCGTATAGGCGAAAAATATGTTTGATAAACAACACTGCCAGAGCCCGTGCAGAAGGTAGCCGTGGAAGAGGCACCAAGTGCACCATCTTGGAAAAATGGTCGGTGATCACCCATATAATGGTGCAGTTACGAGACTTGGGTAAGCCCACCACAAAGTCCATCCCGACCATCTCCCAGGGCCTGTCCGCCACCGGCAGGGGGTAAAGCAACCCAGCTGGCCGTTGCCAAGGAGACTTGTTTTTGGCGCAAGAGACACACGCCCAAACATAGTCTGCAATGTCGCGAGCCATATGCGGCCACCAATATGTCCTCGCCAGTAGCTCAGATGTCCTTTTGGACCCAAAATGGCCACCCACCCTGGATGAGTGAGCCCAAGAGAGAACCTCCGGATGCAGATTGGATGGTACAAAAGTCTTGCCCGGAGGCACAGACTCGAGCGAAACCGGGGCCACAGTTCTCAGACTCTCGGTGGGGACAATAAGCCGAGGCTCCCCTTCCTCCTCCTCAGATGATACAACAGAGCGAGAGAGAGTGTCAGCACGAATGTTCTTCTCCCCGGAAAGAAAATGAAGGGTGAAATGGAACCGGGAGAAGAACAAGGACCACCTTGCCTGACGAGAATTTAATCACTGGGCTGTCTGCAGGTACACCAAATTCTTGTGATCTGTGAAGACTTGGAAGGGAAAACGAGCTCCCTCCAAGAGATGTCTCCACTCCGAGAAGGCCAACTTCATGGCTAGCAACTCCCTGTCCCTGATGGAATAATTCCTTTCTGCTGGTGAGAAGGTCTTAGAAAAGAAGAAGCAAGGATGCTTCCGACCTTGAGCATCCTTTTGGAAAAAGACTGCTCCAGCACCAACAGATGAGGCATCCACCTCCATTATAAATGGCTTATCTACATCGAGGCGATGTAGGATGGGAGCGCTAGCGAAGTGTGACTTAATGGAGTTAAAGGCCTTGGAGACCTCCTCAGACCACAATTTGGGATTTGCTCCCTTCTTGGTGAGGGCAACCAAGGGAGCTACCAAAGTTGAGAAGTGTGGAATGAACTGGCGATAGTAATTAATGAACCCCATAAAGCGCTGCACCGCTTTAAGAGAATGGGGTTCCTTCCAGTCCATCACAGCCTGTAGTTTGGCAGGATCCATAGCCAATCCCTGGGCAGTCATGATATAGCCCAGGAAAGGTAAGGATTCCTGCTCAAACACACATTTCTCCAACTTTGCGTAGAGGGAATTTGCCCGCAAGAGGTCGAAGACTCTGCAAACATCTCTCCGGTGGGAGTCAATATCTGGAGAGTAGATGAGAATATCATCCAGATAGACTACGACCGAGGTGGAGAGCATATCCCAGAAGATGTTATTCACAAAGTCTTGGAAAACGGCTGGGGCATTACAGAGCCCGAAGGGCATCACCAGATATTCATAGTGCCCATCCCTGGTGTTAAAAGCCGTCTTCCATTCATCCCTCTCACGGATGCGAATCAGGTTGTAAGCACCCCGCAGATCTAATTTTGTAAATACCCTTGCTCCCCGAAGCCTATCAAAGAGCTCAGATATCAGGGGCAGAGGATACTTATTCTTAACGGTGATGGCGTTAAGACCCCTGTAATCTATGCATGGACGTAGTTCTCCATTCTTCTTCTGCACGAGAAGAAGAACCCAGCCCCTGCAGGTGACACTGACTTCCTAATGAATCCTCTTGCCAGATTTTCCTGGATGTACTGTGACATTGCCTCCGTCTCCGGGAGAGATAACGGATAGACTCGACCCCGGGGAGGCTCAGCACCAGACAAGAAGTCAATAGGACAGTCATAGGGGCGGTGAGGCGGAAGGGTCTCCGCAGCTCTTTTGGAGAACACGTCTGCATAGGGCCAATATTGCTTGGGGAGAGAGGATAGATCTGCGGGTACCTCAGTAGTAGCAACCTGAACACATTCCCTTTGACATCTACCCCCACAAGATTCACTCCATCCCACAATTCTGCCTGTGGACCACTCAATATGAGGAGAATGGTACCGTAGCCAAGGCATCCCTAACAGGATCTCGTCGATTCCCTCAGGAATGACGAGCAGAGATATAATCTCCTGATGAGATGGCGACATGGACAGAGTGAAAGGGATGGTCTGGTGTGTTATCTGTGAGGGCAGTGTCGACCCATTTACCACTCGTATGGTCACTGGTTCAGCTAACATTACCAGGGGAATTGCGTGACGTTGGGCGAAGGCAGATGACATAAAATTGCCCTCCGCCCCAGAATCCACGCAGAACTCTACCAAGTGGGAAAATTGACCTATACTAATTGTCCCCTTAAAGGACAATTTGGAGGCAAACGTCGCCGTGTCTAGTGTACCTCCACCTACTACCACTAGACGCTGACATTTCCCCGACCGCTGGGAACATCTGGTGGCAAGATGTCCTGACTGCTGGCAAACATGACAAACCTGGAGTGCACGAGCGGTCCGGGACTTAGATCCTGCTCGTGACACTTCCATGGCTTCATGTGACTCAGAGGCCTGGACTGGAGATTCCAAAGGTTTGGCGAAGGTGGGAGCCAGCCGAAACCTCTGCCTACACTGGGCTCGCTCTAACCTCCGCTCATGAAAACGGAGGTCAATACGAGTGGACACTGCTATTAACTCCTCCAGTGTGGCGGGAATCTCCCTAGTGGCCAGAGCGTCCTTCACATGGTCAGCCAGCCCCCTCCAAAATATTGGAATAAGGGCTTTATCTGACCACTCCAGCTCAGACGCAAGGGTGCGAAAGTGGACGGCAAAATGGCTGACCAAGGACGAGCCCTGAGTCAATGCCAACAGTTGGAGCGCCATATCATGGGTGACACGAGGTCCTAAAAAGACCTGTTTCAGAGTGCTCAGGAACAATGAGGCACTCTGCACCACATGATCGCCACGCTCCCACAGCGGTGTAGCCCACTCCAATGCCCTGTCCGACAGGAGAGACACAATAAATCCCACCTTAGCCCGCTCTGTGGGGAAACGTGCGGCCAGAAGCTCGAGATGTATAGAGCACTGACTCACGAAACCCCTACAAGACTTACTATCACCAGAAAATTTTTCTGGCAGCGGGAGGCGAGATAGAGTCGGAACAGGGGTGGCAGTGGACAAGGCTGCAGCCACGCTAGCAGCCTGAACAGCAACTGCAATTACATCCACAGCTGAGGTTGTGCGCTCGAGAGCCGCCAACCTACCCTCCAGCTGCTGGATGTACAGCAAGGATTGCTGTTTGTCCATCATTACTAGCCAGACCCTGGCGCTAGTGTAATGTTAGGGCTAGCGGAACGCACCAAATTATAAGAGAGATGGTATAAGGTGCGTTCGCAGCCCGGGGTCCACTGTGCAGAGATGGAACCTGCTGCTGAGTAATGACGGACTATATGGCGGTACAATGTGGATACACACACGGGTTAACTTCACCCTGTGTGAAGGAAGCAAACCCTGTTGCGTCACAGGGCCACGGTACCGCACCAAGAGCGCAAACAAGGAGTCTCAGGACTCTATCCCAAGACACTGGATTAGAGTACTTACAGACCACTTGCGCTCGACACCGCAACTGGGGTGTCAAAGTAACAGAATAACTTAAAGCACAAGAGCGCGTGCTGTGCCGCTTTGGCGGACGCCACTAACCACCCAGACTTGGGATATGAAAGCGCTCTATAAGCGCACGGCGCAGCACTGGCGGCTACAGCAGTAGACGCTGTATCTTTATGTTGACAGCTAGTCGGGCGCTAGACAGCAAGCATCCACCTTTCGCGAGCAGTCATACACAAGGGAGGGGATATTAAAGAACGACTTGCACTCATCAACACACACACGTATACAAATGTACACTAGCGCATGGCCGTGCGGTCATGCGAAGCTTATATAGCTGCAGCACGTACAGGACCTTCCATAAAGGACCAATGGAAAGCTGCCACAGAAGTTCAGCACCTTCAGGACCTTCCTGGAGGACCAATTGGATCAGCTGCAGTATCTGAGGATGTGACCTTCGAGCTCCAATGGGAGATCTTGCTCTGGGCATGCTCAGAAGGGGAAAAGCAGGACTTAGTCCCAAAAGCGTCTGCTCGCCGCTGCCCAGCATTGGCTTTAATGGCAGAAGCTGGAAAAGCAGCAGTAACTCTATGCACAGAGTGAGACTGAGCAAGACGCCTGGACCGACATCTCTGCTGAGCAGACTCCACTGCGGCTGGAGAAGAATGGGAGACCGCAGCGGAGATTGCTCGAGATTCTTCCTGTGCAGAGGCGGGAACTCGACACCTAACATTCTGCTTCCCATCTTGACTAAAAAAAACAGAAATGTAGTAATTTTTGCAAATTTAATAAAAAAGAAAAACTGAAATATCACATGGTCATAAGTATTCAGACCCTTTGCTCAGACACTCATATTTAAGTCACATGCTGACCATTTCCTTGTAATTCTCCTTGAGATGGTTCTACTCCTTCATTGGAGTCCAGCTGTGTTTAATTAAACTGATAGGAGTTGATTTGGAAAGGCACACACCTGTCTATATAAGCCTCACAGCTCACAGTGCATGTCAGACCAAATGAGAATCATGAGGTCAAAGGAACTGGCCAAGGAGCTCAGAGACAGAATTGTGGCAAGGCACAGATCTGGCCAAGGTTACAACAGAATCTCTGCAGTACTCAAGTTTCCTAAGAGCACAGTGATCTCCATAAACCTTAAATGGAAGGACAGGTCTCTGCGCCACAATTCATGTCAGCTGAATGTGTGTCCTAGGATGCATATCCAGCTGAAGTATTTGCTTGCATTGGCGGGCATCTCACCCACTGGGCCTGGTGTCAACCTCTGCGACTGTGGTAGTCAAGCCATGAGAACCATTAACCATTTTCTGACATTTGTCATAATAATACGTCCATGTGCCCTGGTCCTATCCTACCAGGGACGTATTATTACTACATGGCAATCGCCTGTGCACACGGGTGGTGCGCGAGCGATCACTGCCGGGTGTCAGCTGTCAAAGTCACCAGCACTTTAACCCCCTAAATGCTGCAATCCAAAGTGATCGCAGCCTTCCGGTAGTCAGCAGAGGGCTGAAAGCATCTGCCTTTGGATCGAAGACCCTGCGGCGTGTCGGGGGTCCTGATGGTTGCCATGTTGACCCGATGTCGTCACAACGACATCTGGGTCACCAGAGCTAGGAAACTTGCTGATCATGCTCAGTGCATGATCATCAAGTTTCTCTGTCAGTGCAGAGGCTGACAGTTTGCATAGAATGGGAATGCTGCTGCATCCCTATTCTATACAAGCGACCAGCCTGCAAAAAATGATAGTCCCATATTGGGACAAAGTAAAAAGGTAAAAAAAAAGTTAAATAAAGTTTTTTAAAAGAATTGTAAGAATATCAAAAATATCAAAAATAATAATAAAAAAATCAAAGGATATTATATCTATAAATAAATATTTGTATGAAAAAAAAAATAAATAAATAAAAGTATGGATATTTGGTATCGCTGTGTCCGCAACGACCCAACCTATAAAATTGTCCTACTAGTTAACCCCTTTAGTGAAAACCATAAAAATTTTTAAAAAAACAGGACAAAAAAACATTGCTTTATCATCATGCCGCTGAACATAAAGTGGAATAAAACGCGATCAAAACAACAGATATGAATAATCATGGTTCCACTGATAAAATCATTTTTGCCCAAACAAATAAGCCATGACACGGCTCCATCATAGGAAAATTGAAAAAGTTACAGCTCTCAAAATAAAGCAATGCAAAAATAATTATTTTTTCTATAAAATAGTTTTTATTGTGTAAAAGCGCCAAAACATAAAAAAAATATAAATGAGGTATCACTGTAATCATGCTGACCTGAAGAATAAAGCTGCCTTATCAATTTTATTACAAACGGAGTGGCATAACCCGCCCCCCCCCAAAAAAAAATCCTGAATTGCTGTTTTTTGTTCATTCTGCCTCCCAAAAATCAGAATAGAAAGAGATCAATAAATATTATATGCCCGAAAATGGAACCAATAAAAATGTCAACTCGTCCCACAAAAAAACAAGCCCTCACTTTACGTTGTGGGCCAACATATGGAAAAATTATAGCTCTTAAAATGTGGTGATGCAAAAACTATTTTTTACAATAGAAAACTTTTAGTGTGTGACAGCAGCCAACCATAAAAATCTGATATGAATCTGGTGTCGCTGTAATCACACCGACCCGAAGATTAAAGTCATCTAATCACTTATACCGCATGAAGAATGGCTTAAAAATAGATAAAACCAATTCTTCATCTGCTGTTGTGCCTCCAAAGATCGCAGTAAGGCTTGGCGCACATTTATCCCGCTCTCTGCGCTGAGTGCTTGCACCAGAATTTCCATGTAACTTTCTGAAATACGTGATTCAGACGGAACCTCTGGTGGAAGATTCCCCATAATGAGGCAGATGGAGGCACTGTGGACGCCGTCTGATCTCTGATTCAACGGTGTCCGTATTTTTAGGATTACATAAAAGTGCCATCGACCACAGTTTTGTGCAATTCTGAAAAGAACATGCTGAACAGAGGCCAGGTGGAGTCCACAGTAACTCTGCTGCCTCATTATAATGAATAGATCACCACACTCAGAGATTTAGATGGAAACCCCAAAGTAAGTGGTCAGCATAGAGCGCCAGTTAAATGTGATCCCAAATGATTTGTAAAATGTTCCCAATAAAAGCTTCAACTCAGTCTACAAAAAAAGGAAGTCCCCGCTCAGGTCTCTCATCTGTTAACGGAAACATAGGGGGCTTGCACATTACTGGTAACGCAAAGGCTCTGGAAAAGCAAAATGGCTCCTCATCCACCAAAAGAAATTCAGCAAATTCTCCACTCCCAAATCATAATGCCCCCTCCCTTCTGAGCTCCACAGTGTACCTAAACCACATATAGCATCCACTTGTTTGGCATTTCTGAAGCAATAAGAGCCCGCCTAACTGTCTCCAGAAGGCTGGACTGGGCATAACGTACTGGTGACTGCAATGTACTAGTCACTTCAACAGCAGTTTACAATTTTCACTCAGCAACATTGATTGCTGCTTGTTTCTGGAAAACACCCATGGAGCCAAAATCGTCACTACACCTTTAGATAAATTCCCCAAGTGGTATAGTTTCCAAATTGAGGTCACTCGAGGGAGGATTCTGCTCTTCTAGCAATTAGGGGCTCTGTATATGGAGTCCGCAAACTGTTCTAGGAACATCTGCGCTCCAGGAGGAAAATAGCACTCTGTTCCTCCTGAGTCTCTCCGTGTGGCTAAGTAGTACTGTACAGCCACATATGTTCAAAAGAATTTGTGGGACAAATTTTGGTGCCATTTTTACCAACTTCTTGTGTGAAAATGTAAAACTTGGGGCTAAAACTAAATTTTGGTGGTAAAAATGTAGGTATTTTTTTCTCACTGCCCAATAGTATAAAATTCTGTGACACACCCATGGTGTCAATATGATCACTGCACCCCTAGGTGAATTAATTGGGGAGCGTAGTTTGTGAAATCAGTTCACATATAGGAGGATTATGCTGTTCTGGAACCTCATAGGCTCTCCCAGTGGGTCATGGCACCTGCAAACCATAACAGTAAAATCTGGCGCTCTTTGCCTTCTAAGCTTTGCACTGTGCCTGAAAAATATTTCCTGATTGAAAAAAATCACCTCAGTTTGTTGTAAAAAAAAATCCTATTAGTCCTTAGAAAAATTAAAAACTTGGGGCTAAAACATCATTTTAGTAGTAAAAATGTAATGTATTCGTTCTTCACCGCTCAGTGGTATAAAAGTCTGAGGCACATGTGGTGTTAATATGATCACTGCACCACTAGATGAATTCATTGGGTAGTGTAGTTTGTAAAATTAGTTCACATATAGGGGATTCTGTTGTTCTGGCACCTCAGGAGCTCTGCCAATGTGACATGGCACCCTCAAACCTTTCCAGTAATATCTGAACTCCAATATGGAACCTCTTTGCAGTGTGCCTCAAAAGTAGTATTCCCCCTCATATGGGGTATCAGCGTACTCAGGAGAAATTGCACTTCAAATTGCATTGTGCAATTTCTCCTGTTCCCCTTATGAAAATGATTTTATTATTTTCACGGCTCAACGTTATAAACTTCTGTGAAGCACCTGGGGGTTCAAAGTGCTCACCGCACACGTAAATACATTCCTTGAGGGGTCTAGTTTCCAAAATGGTGTTCACTTGTGGGGGGGTTTCCACTGTTTAGGCACATCAGGGGCTCTCCAAATGGGACATGATGTCTGCTAATGATTCTAGGAAATTTTACATTCAAAAAGTCAAATGATGCTCCTTCCCTTCAAAGCCCTGCCGTGTTCCCAAACAGTAGTTTTTCACCCTCGTATTGGGTATTGACGTATTCAGCAGAAATTACACAATACATTTTTAAGTCGATTTTTTTCTGTTTTTCTGAAAATGCTGTCGATTGAACAAAGAACTCCCCTAACAGGGATAATTTTTGCACCCCACCCTTCTTGTGAAAAAGAAAGGCTTCTTTGTGCACTGCCTGTGTATCATTTTCAAACCATTTTTATAATTATCAAAAGGCTAAAAAGTCTGTTAATGGTATATTGCTTATTTTATGAACAAAAAAGGCCGTTTTTGCATTTAAGATCTCAAAACGGGTTGAATACCTAGGAGACCTCAGGGTATTACATATCTTTTCTGGGCAATTAGTGGCACAGCAGAACTGGCAAGTTGCTGTCAATATTTTTTTTTTTTACAAAATTAATTGAACCCACGTAGTTTGAATTACAAGTCAAATAAAAGAATAATTAAAAATAGTTAGAAAAAACACAATAATGTACAATACAGTACAATAGTGTCAAGCATGATAAGTTTGCAGGTCCTTGACAACCCCTCATTAAATAAACCATAGCATATTATATTGAACACTTTTTCACAGAAAATAAATCTTAGCCTCAGTCAAGTTATATGCCCCTGGTAATATTGTTTTTAAATGATTTTCCTTGTTCTATTTTCTGATTTGTGTATGTGGTTCTCATGCCAGGGTTTCAATACAATTTCTTGTATTGTAAAAGTGTTAGAGATGAGTTAATTAAAGATGTGTGAATATTTCAGTGTGACCTGAATTTGTGATTCAATTCACATGACCCATCAAAAAATACTGTTGCCATACTACCCAAAGTAGAAGATTTCATTAGCAAGAGAATGCTTATTTAACCCCATACGTAACTGTGTGGAATTCCTCATAATGCCCTGCTGGTATCACATCACATTGTAAAGCACAGTCAATCAGGAAATACTATAATAGTCTGTATAAAAGCCAAGTCAGGCAATGCAGCGGCCATTTTAGCATTTTAGGGTAAATATGGAAGGATAGTGAGAGGGTGTCAGAGCTCACAGATCAGCAATTGAGATAGGGAGTGAAAGCCATATAATATTGAACAAATACTCCAGGAAGTATATGTTGTAAAACTGAAACAGTGAAGAAGATGAGTGTAGTAGTCTGAAAATAATATCGAGATTAAAATGATTGGGTGAGAGAGAGGAGAGCTGCACAGTAGCAGGACCAGTTGTAGATTACAAAGTGATATAGTGTAGCTGGAAACAAAACAGCAAGCCAACACAAAATTTCAGAAAAATATTTCTGTCATTTTCAAATAACAGACTTTATTCTAACAGTGTCTTTATTTCAATACAACTATAGGATTAGAAGTGGATAGGTGTCATATAGACACCTCTCCATTTCTAACCCATGGGCTTGATGTCACCTTACAATACAAAGGTGACATGAACCCCACAAATATGGATCCTACTTGCTACCACTATAAGGAAAGTGGGAAGAGCCAGGCAAAGCACCAGAATTGATATATGTAATAGATGAGCCTTTTCTGGGTGGCTGAGGACTGCTATTTTTAGGCTGGGGGCAATACCATTGGTCCCTTACCAGCCTGAGAATTCCAACCACCAGCTGCCTGCTTTAGGAGCCTTTAGCGGCCTTTTTTTAATTACTTATTTAAATAATTTTAAAAATCAGAGTGAGGACCCCTCTACTCTTGATAACCAGCCTTGCTAACGCTGACAGCTGAGGGTTGCAGCCCCAAACTCCTGCTCTCACTGTTATTAGCAGTAGCAGGCGTCGGCTAATGGGAGCAGTAGTCCTATCAGCTGACACCAGTGACCGGAGGTGAACTTGATACCTCCAATCACAGCTGCGCACTCATGCTGTCTTTTGACAGCGTGGGACCCGCAGCTGACTAACTGGCGGTGATAATTTTACCACCAATCAGCGGTGTTTGCTGTGCTGTCATGCACATGACAGCATAGCAAACATTCAATGTTAGAGCCCCCATTGAAATGAACGGAGTCTGGGTTCTGGTACCCGAACCCAAACTTTTTTTAACTGTTTGGCTGAACCCGCCAGACCCGAACATCTTGGTGTCCGCCCATCTCTATTTTTTTTGACTCTCCATTGTATTCTATGGCTTTATAGTACTTTTGAAGGGAACTCTACCATTTGCAGTGCAAATTAAACTGAAATTGGTTCCAAAACAAGGATAAATTTTTAAAATCCATTGCTTCTTAATTTTCTAAACACCAATCCTCTTCCTGCTCCAAATGAAGGTATCATGTTTGGATGGCTTGTTAGAAAGCTACAGCTTCTTGATTTTCCAACAACCAACATGGTATTAAGCCTTAAAGGTGGATAATTTTTGGACCACTTCTTCTTCTGTATACACCACTTGAGTATAAACCTAGGCACAGCTGGTGTCGACCTCCAAAAAGGGATCATTTTTTAATTGTATTTGCATTTTAAATTGCATAAAAACTTTTTTAGTACAGAGTGTTATTAAACAAGCTGTCGGTTACCACCAGTTACCATCAGTTTCTTAATAGCTATATATATATGGTCACTTAACAAAACAAAGGTTATGTATGCATTAAAGAGCTTGAAAAGGGTTTAATATAGTCCTAGGAGACCTAATAGTCATACACAAATGTTTCAGCAATTGAAGACTGTGCTGTACTTGCAATTCATGTCAAATCAATTCACTATGAATCATATTTTTTAAAGAATGTTTCAAAGATAGTGACATCAAATTTGAACAGATTTCCTCGTCTCTACTTATAATCCATTTCCATGTGCCTCCTTTTTTCTATTCTCTTAGTATAATTTATTTGCGTGTTTGACACTTGTTCTGTGGTGCCAAACAATTTTTTTTTATTTAGTCACTTACTGACATTCAATCTGTCATCTGTATTGCCTCTGTTAATATATACTGGGTACTTTAGAAAAAAAAATAGTTCTCCTAATGTGAAAAAATGAGACAAAATGTAATTGAGGAAATCAAGAAAGCAAGAACCACAAGACTTAGATTAGGTTCCAGTCGTTATTGTACACATGAGACTCCTCAAGTGTGGCACTGTGTAGAGACAAAGACGCTTAGAGCTCACAACCTTAATTGCAATTTCACACGATTTTGTGCACCATTTCCAAATCTTGTGAAATATAGAGGGTACCGTGGACATTGCCAAGAGCTATGCCAAGGGTCTCTGCTCTGCCCTGGACAACAATGTATCAATTGTATCAAACTGGTTCACTTGAGTATACAGAGAATATATCAATAGATTTGATAATATTAGGACATGTTATATGTGTTCCCGAGGCTCTATTAGTAATTAAAATTTGTAATAATTCATTTATGTATAATGTCCAATTTATGCTCGCTAGGGTTGAGCGACTTTCATTTTTTTAAGATCGAGTAGGGTTTTGGGAAACCCGATTTTGTCCAGAGTCGAGTCGAGTGCAGTCGGCCGATTATCGCTAAAAGTCGGGGATCGACCGAAACACGAAACCCAATGCAAGTCAATGGGGAAGCATAGTCGGCAGTGAGTGGAGGCCAGGAAAACACCTACAGTGCCCATTTTAATGCCAAAAACATCCATTCTTGTTTCTGAAGCTTGCCAATCTTAATTAACTGTATAATAATAGTTGGGCATAGGGAATTGGGGGAAAGTTGTGGGGGGAGTAGGGCTGGCTCAAGTTTTTCGTGGGCCCAGGAAATGCGGACTACGTCACGGCGGTGTTGCAGGGAAAGGTAAGTATTTAAAAGTTGCAAGTGCTGTGATCCTGAGCAAGCAGGGGGGGGCCCACTCGTTCGCATTGCCACTGGCACAGGGCCCCTCAAAGTACGGCGGTGTGTTTGCATGGCGGGGGCGCCTCCCACCAGCAGCGACACTTTTGCGTACTCTGAGGGGCCCTGTGCCAGTGACGTCGCCAACGAGTATGCCCCCCCACCTGATGAAGGAACCTGCACTTTCATCTGCACCTTCCTCTTTGTCCCTGTGTAAGGTGGTATAACATGCGGGAAGGGGAACCTTACTTTCAGCAGGGACAGATTCTGGCTGTGTAGAGTACAAGGGGAATGTAGTGGTCTAGGTCAATGTACCAGCAGACTCATTTAGCAGTGGCTGGGCAATGGGCAGGATGAGGAGGAAACAGATATAGGGCCAAAGAATAAAGTAGGCTACATGCAGTTCAAAATTGGTAACAGGACTAAACAGGCGGCATTGCTTTGTTCAGTGGAGTAGCAAACCCAAGAGCAGCAGACACTGTTTCAAGGGCCTAACCACACTAGTAGGCCAAATGCAGTTTAATATCTGATAGTATAGGGCGAAAGCCAGAATGTGGAAGCTCAGCTTTGTTCAGTTGAGGACAACACCAGGGAGGGGCAGACACCTTTAGTAGGCCGGAAAAGCCTATTGCATTTTTTAAAATGGTAATTTGGAGCAGAAGGTTGAAGCTCAGCTTTATTTAGTTGAGGGCAACACCAGGCAGGGGCACACAGACAGACACCTTTAGTAGGCCGGAAAAGCCTATTGCATTTTTTAAAATGGTAATTTGGAGCAGAAGGTTGAAGCTCAGCTTTATTTAGTTGAGGACAACACCAGGCAGGGGCACACAGACAGACACCTTTAGTAGGCCGGAAAAGCCTATTGCATTTTTCAAAATGGTAATTTGGAGCAGAAGGTTGAAGCTCAGCTTTATTTAGTTGAGGACAACACCAGGGAGGGGCAGAAGCCGTTAGTAGGCCCTAACCACCATTTTTTTTTTTAAAACCACTTAATGAGAGCCGGAAGGTTGAAGCTCAGCTTTATTTAGTTGAGGACAACACCAGGCAGGGGCACACAGACAGACACCTTTAGTAGGCCGGAAAAGCCTATTGCATTTTTCAAAATGGTAATTTGGAGCAGAAGGTTGAAGCTCAGCTTTATTTAGTTGAGGGCAACACCAGGCAGGGGCACACAGACAGACACCTTTAGTAGGCCGGAAAAGCCTATTGCATTTTTCAAAATGGTAATTTGGAGCAGAAGGTTGAAGCTCAGCTTTATTTAGTTGAGGGCAACACCAGGCAGGGGCAGAAGCCGTTAGTAGGCCCTAACCACCATTTTTTTTTTTAAAACCACTTAATGAGAGCCGGAAGGTTGAAGCTCAGCTTTATTTAGTTGAGGACAACACCAGGCAGGGGCACACAGACAGACACCTTTAGTAGGCCAGAAAAGCCTATTGCATTTTTCAAAATGGTAATTTGGAGCAGAAGGTTGAAGCTCAGCTTTATTTAGTTGAGGGCAACACCAGGCAGGGGCACACAGACAGACACCTTTAGTAGGCCGGAAAAGCCTATTGCATTTTTCAAAATGGTAATTTGGAGCAGAAGGTTGAAGCTCAGCTTTATTTAGTTGAGGGCAACACCAGGCAGGGGCAGAAGCCGTTAGTAGGCCCTAACCACCATTTTTTTTTTTAAAACCACTTAATGAGAGCCGGAAGGTTGAAGCTCAGCTTTATTTAGTTGAGGACAACACCAGGCAGGGGCACACAGACAGACACCTTTAGTAGGCCGGAAAAGCCTATTGCATTTTTCAAAATGGTAATTTGGAGCAGAAGGTTGAAGCTCAGCTTTATTTAGTTGAGGGCAACACCAGGCAGGGGCACACAGACAGACACCTTTAGTAGGCCGGAAAAGCCTATTGCATTTTTCAAAATGGTAATTTGGAGCAGAAGGTTGAAGCTCAGCTTTATTTAGTTGAGGGCAACACCAGGCAGGGGCAGAAGCCGTTAGTAGGCCCTAACCACCATTTTTTTTTTTAAAACCACTTAATGAGAGCCGGAAGGTTGAAGCTCAGCTTTATTTAGTTGAGGACAACACCAGGCAGGGGCACACAGACAGACACCTTTAGTAGGCCGGAAAAGCCTATTGCATTTTTCAAAATGGTAATTTGGAGCAGAAGGTTGAAGCTCAGCTTTATTTAGTTGAGGGCAACACCAGGCAGGGGCACACAGACAGACACCTTTAGTAGGCCGGAAAAGCCTATTGCATTTTTTAAAATGGTAATTTGGAGCAGAAGGTTGAAGCTCAGCTTTATTTAGTTGAGGGCAACACCAGGCAGGGGCACACAGACAGACACCTTTAGTAGGCCGGAAAAGCCTATTGCATTTTTCAAAATGGTAATTTGGAGCAGAAGGTTGAAGCTCAGCTTTATTTAGTTGAGGGCAACACCAGGCAGGGGCAGAAGCCGTTAGTAGGCCCTAACCACCATTTTTTTTTTTTAAAACCACTTAATGAGAGCCGGAAGGTTGAAGCTCAGCTTTATTTAGTTGAGGACAACACCAGGCAGGGGCACACAGACAGACACCTTTAGTTGGCCGGAAAAGATTATTGCATTTTTTAAAATGGTAATTTGGAGCAGAAGGTTGAAGCTCAGCTTTATTTAGTTGAGGGCAACACCAGGCAGGGGCACACAGACAGACACCTTTAGTAGGCCGGAAAAGCCTATTGCATTTTTCAAAATGGTAATTTGGAGCAGAAGGTTGAAGCTCAGCTTTATTTAGTTGAGGGCAACACCAGGCAGGGGCAGAAGCCGTTAGTAGGCCCTAACCACCATTTTTTTTTTTAAAACCACTTAATGAGAGCCGGAAGGTTGAAGCTCAGCTTTATTTAGTTGAGGACAACACCAGGCAGGGGCACACAGACAGACACCTTTAGTAGGCCGGAAAAGCCTATTGCATTTTTCAAAATGGTAATTTGGAGCAGAAGGTTGAAGCTCAGCTTTATTTAGTTGAGGACAACACCAGGCAGGGGCACACAGACAGACACCTTTAGTAGGCCGGAAAAGCCTATTGCATTTTTCAAAATGGTAATTTGGAGCAGAAGGTTGAAGCTCAGCTTTATTTAGTTGAGGGCAACACCAGGCAGGGGCAGAAGCCGTTAGTAGGCCCTAACCACCATTTTTTTTTTTTAAAACCACTTAATGAGAGCCGGAAGGTTGAAGCTCAGCTTTATTTAGTTGAGGACAACACCAGGCAGGGGCACACAGACAGACACCTTTAGTAGGCCGGAAAAGATTATTGCATTTTTTAAAATGGTAATTTGGAGCAGAAGGTTGAAGCTCAGCTTTATTTAGTTGAGGGCAACACCAGGCAGGGGCACACAGACAGACACCTTTAGTAGGCCGGAAAAGCCTATTGCATTTTTCAAAATGGTAATTTGGAGCAGAAGGTTGAAGCTCAGCTTTATTTAGTTGAGGGCAACACCAGGCAGGGGCAGAAGCCGTTAGTAGGCCCTAACCACCATTATTTTTTTTAAAACCACTTAATGAGAGCCGGAAGGTTGAAGCTCAGCTTTATTTAGTTGAGGACAACACCAGGCAGGGGCACACAGACAGACACCTTTAGTAGGCCGGAAAAGCCTATTGCATTTTTCAAAATGGTAATTTGGAGCAGAAGGTTGAAGCTCAGCTTTATTTAGTTGAGGACAACACCAGGCAGGGGCACACAGACAGACACCTTTAGTAGGCCGGAAAAGCCTATTGCATTTTTCAAAATGGTAATTTGGAGCAGAAGGTTGAAGCTCAGCTTTATTTAGTTGAGGGCAACACCAGGCAGGGGCAGAAGCCGTTAGTAGGCCCTAACCACCATTTTTTTTTTTTAAAACCACTTAATGAGAGCCGGAAGGTTGAAGCTCAGCTTTATTTAGTTGAGGACAACACCAGGCAGGGGCACACAGACAGACACCTTTAGTAGGCCGGAAAAGCCTATTGCATTTTTCAAAATGGTAATTTGGAGCAGAAGGTTGAAGCTCAGCTTTATTTAGTTGAGGACAACACCAGGCAGGGGCACACAGACAGACACCTTTAGTAGGCCGGAAAAGCCTATTGCATTTTTCAAAATGGTAATTTGGAGCAGAAGGTTGAAGCTCAGCTTTATTTAGTTGAGGGCAACACCAGGCAGGGGCAGAAGCCGTTAGTAGGCCCTAACCACCATTTTTTTTTTTTAAAACCACTTAATGAGAGCCGGAAGGTTGAAGCTCAGCTTTATTTAGTTGAGGACAACACCAGGCAGGGGCACACAGACAGACACCTTTAGTAGGCCGGAAAAGATTATTGCATTTTTTAAAATGGTAATTTGGAGCAGAAGGTTGAAGCTCAGCTTTATTTAGTTGAGGGCAACACCAGGCAGGGGCACACAGACAGACACCTTTAGTAGGCCGGAAAAGCCTATTGCATTTTTCAAAATGGTAATTTGGAGCAGAAGGTTGAAGCTCAGCTTTATTTAGTTGAGGGCAACACCAGGCAGGGGCAGAAGCCGTTAGTAGGCCCTAACCACCATTTTTTTTTTTAAAACCACTTAATGAGAGCCGGAAGGTTGAAGCTCAGCTTTATTTAGTTGAGGACAACACCAGGCAGGGGCACACAGACAGACACCTTTAGTAGGCCGGAAAAGCCTATTGCATTTTTCAAAATGGTAATTTGGAGCAGAAGGTTGAAGCTCAGCTTTATTTAGTTGAGGGCAACACCAGGCAGGGGCAGAAGCCGTTAGTAGGCCCTAACCACCATTTTTTTTTTTTAAAACCACTTAATGAGAGCCGGAAGGTTGAAGCTCAGCTTTATTTAGTTGAGGGCAACACCAGGCAGGGGCAGAAGCCGTTAGTAGGCCCTAACCAAAGTTGAAGGCCAAATGCAGTTTAATTTCTGATACTATAGGCCGAAAGCCAGAAGGTGGAAGCTCCGATTTAGACAGTGGAGGACAATTTGAATTAGGGACTGCAGACAGACTTAGTAGGCTGTCCCCTGTGGACCATGCATCCACCACATTAACCCATTGCGCCATAATGGACACGTAATCTTCCGTGGCCATGCCTACAGGTCCATGCGTCTGTTGTCAGGTGCACCTTTGTACTCACAGATTGCCAGAGTGCATGGACAATGCGGTCTTCTACATGCTGGTGGAGGGTTGGAATGGCTTTTCTCGCAAAAGAAGTGTCGACTGGTTAGCTTGTAGCGTGGTACAGCGTAGTCCATCATGGCCTTATTAATAGTAAATAAAATATATAACTAGGCTCTATGAACTTTTAAATAGGTTCCAGGGGTACACGGGCAGCATTGGTGTGGTCAGTGGAGGAGTATTGCAAGTAGGGGCTGCAGACAGGCTATCAAAGGCCTAAAATAACAAACAGTAGGCAGTCATGGCAGTTTTACATCGGTTACATGGATACACAGGCAGGCACTCCAGGCAGCATTGTGGTCAGTGGAGGAGTATTGCAAGTAGGGGCCGCAGACAGGCTATCAAAGGCCTAAAATAACAAACAATAGGCTCATTGCAGTTTTACAGCGGTTACATGGATAGACGGGCAGGCAGCTTGGTGGTGAGTGGAGGAGTATTTAAAGTAGGGACCGCAGACAGGCTATCAAAGGCCTAACATAACAAACAATAGGCTCATGGCAGTTTTACAGCGGTTACATGGATACACGGGCAGGCAGCTTGGTGGTCAGTGGAGGAGTATTTAAAGTAGGGACCGCAGACAGGCTTCAAAGGCCTAACATAAGAAAATGGGCTGGCTGTAGGCACTTTATAATTGGTTCCAGGGGTACACGGGCAGCAGTGGTCTGGCCAGTGGAGGACTAGTGGAAGGAGGGACCGCAGACAGGCTTCAAAGGCCTAACATAAAAAAATGGGCTGGCTGTAGGCACTTTATAATTGGTTCCAGGGGTACACGGGCAGCAGTGGTCTGGTCAGTGGAGGACTAGTGGAAGGAGGGACCGCAGACAGGCTTCAAAGGCCTAAAATAACAAACAATAGGCTCATGGCAGTTTTACAGCGGTTACATGGATACACGGGCAGGCAGCTTGGTGGTCAGTGGAGGAGTATTTAAAGTAGGGACCGCAGACAGGCTATCAAAGGCCTAAAATAACAAACAATAGGCTTATGGCAGTTTTACAGCGGTTACATGGATACACGGGCAGGCAGCTTGGTGGTCAGTGGAGGAGTATTTAAAGTAGGGACCGCAGACAGGCTATCAAAGGCCTAAAATAACAAACAATAGGCTCATGGCAGCTTTACAGCGGTTACATGGATACACAGGCAGCTTGGTGGTGAGTGGAGGATTAGTGCAAGGAGTGTCTGTCCCAGTACTCCCAAAATATAAATAGATGTTAATGTCTCGCAAAACAACCAAAACAAAAAAAAAGGTGGCATACTTAGGTACAGGGGTGGGCTCATCTACTGAGTTTCTGACATAGTAATTTGGCAGTAACTATTTAATGGTGCCAATATAGGACACAGACACAGACTACTTTAAGTTGCATCATAGATGTCTACAAATTTGTATTGTCAGTGCCAGACATTGAATGATGTCAGCGAATAGACTAAAGATTGGTGGAGCTGTGCGACATAATTTTGGACGTGGTAGAGCACATTTTGAGCTGGGGTAGGGGGGAACTCTCTTGAGGCCGGCGGGACCGCCCCAGGGCCCCTCATGTTACAACGGTGTGTCTGACGTTGGGTGCGCACCACCACCGCCAGAGACACTACATTGTACTATGAGGGACCCAGTAGCAATGCCGTCAACCAAAAGCGAGCACACTCACCTCTTCAGACAAACAGCAGTCTCACGGGTGCTTGCGCCAAGTCGCGATACCACGGCCCCGTGTGGGGAGTTTTGCCATTTAGGGAGGTGTAAACATGTCGTATGCTGTACAATCAGCTGCAGCAAATTAGACATTAGAAAAGTAATTCACAGGCAAGAGCTTTTCATAGGAAAGCTAGGTGTCGGCCGGGCAAGGTGGGGCAAAAGATTTCGAAATCCAGTTGTGGTTCATTTTAATGAATGTTAGATCGTCAACATTTTGGGTAGCCAGACGAGTCCTTTTTTCGGTTAATATTGAACCTGCAGCACTGAATACTCTTTCTGATAGGACACTTGCTGCTGGGCAAGCAAGCTCCTGCAATGCATATTCTGCCAATTCTGGCCAGGTGTCTAATTTGGAGGCCCAGTAATCAAATGGGAATGACGGTTGAGGGAGAACATCGATAAGGGATGAAAAATAGTTAGTAACCATACTGGACAAATGTTGTCTCCTGTCACTTTCAATTGATGCAGCAGTACCTGTCCTGTCTGCGGTCATAGCAAAATCACTCCACAACCTGGTCAGAAAACCCCTCTGTCCAACGCCACTTCTGATGTGTGCACCCCTAACACTCCTAGTCTGCTGCCCCCTGGAGCTCGTGTGAGAACGATCACGTGCGCTGTGTGCTGGGAATGCCTGAAGCAAATGGTCAACAAGAGTTGATTGTTTGGTTGCTAATATTAGTTCCAAGTTCTCATGTGGCATAATATTTTGCAATTTGCCTTTATAGCGTGGATCAAGGAGGCAGGCCAACCAGTAATCGTCATCGTTCATCATTTTCGTAATGCGTGTGTCCCTTTTTAGGATACGTAAGGCATAATCCGCCATGTGGGCCAAAGTTCCAGTTGTCAAATCTCCGGTTGTGATTGGTTGAGGGGCAGTTGCAGGCAAATCTACGTCACTTGTGTCCCTCAAAAAACCAGAACCCGGCCGTGACACGCAACCAATTTCCTGTGCCCCCGGGAAAGGTTCGGCATTAAAAATATACTCATCCCCATCATCCTCCTCGTCCTCCACCTCCTCTTCGCCCGCTACCTCGTCCTGTACACTGCCCTGACCAGACAATGGCTGACTGTCATCAAGGCTTTCCTCTTCCTCTGGTGCAGACGCCTGCTCCTTTATGTGCGTCAAACTTTGCATCAGCAGACGCATTAGGGGGATGCTCATGCTTATTACGGAGTTGTCTGCACTAACCAGCCGTGTGCATTCCTCAAAACACTGAAGGACTTGACACATGTCTTGTATCTTAGACCACTGCACACCTGACAACTCCATGTCTGCCATCCTACTGCCTGCCCGTGTATCCTCCCACAAATAAATAACAGCACGCCTCTGTTCGCACAGTCTCTGAAGCATGTGCAGTGTTGAGTTCCACCTTGTTGCAACGTCTATGATTAGGCGATGCTGGGGAAGGTTCAAAGACCGCTGATAGGTCTGCATACGGCTGGCGTGTACAGGCGAACGTCGGATATGTGAGCAAAGTGCACGCACTTTGAGGAGCAGGTCGGAGAACCCAGGATAAGTTTTCAATAAGCACTGCACCACCAGGTTTAAGGTGTGAGCCAGGCAAGGAATGTGTTTCAGTTGGGAAAGGGAGATGGCAGCCATGAAATTCCTTCCGTTATCACTCACTACCTTGCCTGCCTCAAGATCTACTGTGCCCAGCCACGACTGTGTTTCTTGTTGCAAGAACTCGGACAGAACTTCCGCGGTGTGTCTGTTGTCGCCCAAGCACTTCATAGCCAATACAGCCTGCTGACGCTTGGCAGTAGCTGGCCCATAATGGGACAACTGGTGTGCAACAGTGTCATCTGCCGATGGAGTGGTTGGCAGACTGCGTTCTGTGGAAGAGCTGTAGCTTCTGCAGGAGGACGAGGAGGAGGAGGAGGAGGGGGTGCGAACGCCTACAGCCAACTGTTTCCTAGACCGTGGGCTAGGCACAACTGTCCCTAAATTGATGTCGCCTGTGGACCCTGCATCCACCACATTCACCCAGTGTGCCGTGATGGACACATAATGTCCCTGGCCATGCCTACTGGTCCATGCATCTGTAGTCAGGTGCACCTTTGTACTCACAGATTGCCTGAGTGCATGGACGATGCGCTGTTTAACATGCTGGTGCAGGGCTGGGATGGCTTTTCTGGAAAAAAAGTGTCGACTGGGTAGCTCGTATCGTGGTTCAGCGTACTCCATCAGGGCTTTGAAAGCTTCGCTTTCAACTAACCGGTAGGGCATCATCTCTAACGAGATTAGTCTAGCTATGTGGGCGTTAAAACACTGTGTACGCGGATGCGAGGATAAGTACTTCCTTTTTCTAACCAGAGTCTCATGTAGGGTGAGCTGGACTGGAGAGCTGGAGATCGTGGAAATTTCGGGTGTGCCGGTGTACATGGCAGACTGAGAGACGGTTGGAGACGGTATTGTTTCCGCCGGTGCCCTAGATGCAATATTTCCTCCTACAAAACTGGTGATTCCCTGACCCTGACTGCTTTTGGCTGGCAAAGAAACCTGCACAGATACTGCCGGTGGTGCGGAAAATGGTGGCCTTACAGTGACGGAAGGGATGTTGCGTTGCTGACTAGCTTCATTGGCCGAGGGTGCTACAACCTTGAGGGACGTTTGGTAGTTAGTCCAGGCTTGAAAATGCATGGTGGTTAAGTGTCTATGCATGCAACTAGTATTTAGACTTTTCAGATTCTGACCTCTGCTTAAGCTAGTTGAACATTTTTGACAGATGACTTTGCGCTGATCAGTTGGATGTTGTTTAAAAAAATGCCAGACTGCACTCTTCCTAGACTCGGATCCCTTTTCAGGGATTGCAGACTGAGCTTTAACCGGATGGCAACGCTGTGCTCCAACAGGTTTTGGCTTTGACACGCGTTTTGGGCCAGATACGGGCCCGGCAGATGGAACCTGTTGCGATGTTGATGCCTGCTGCGGCCCCTCCTCCACCTCCGCTTCTGAACTACTGCCGCCTGCCCCCTGTTCCCCCAATGGCTGCCAATCGGGGTCAATAACTGGGTCATCTATTACCTCCTCTTCGAGCTCGTGTGCAACTTCGTCTGTGTCACTGTGTCGGTCGGTGGTATAGCGTTCGTGGCGGGGCAACATAGTCTCATCAGGGTCTGATTGTGGATCTGTACCCTGAGAGGGCAATGTGGTGGTCTGAGTCAAAGGAGCAGCATAGTACTCTGGCTGTGGCTGTGCATCAGTGCACTCCATGTCAGAATATACTTGTAATGGGCATGGCCTGTTAAATGTTTCACTTTCTAAGCCAGGGACGGTATGTGTAAAGAGCTCCATGGAGTGACCCGTTGTGTCGCCTGCTGCATCCTTCTCTCTTGTTGTAGTTTTTGCTGAGGAGGACAAGGAAGCGACTTGTCCCTGACCGTGAACATCCACAAGCGACGCGCTGCTTTTACATTTACCAGTTTCGGAAGAGGAGGCAAAAGAGCTAGAGGCTGAGTCTGCAATGTAAGCCAAAACTTGCTGTTGCTGCTCCGCCTTTAAAAGCAGTTTTCCTACTCCCAGAAAAGAGAGCGTTCGAGGCCTTGTGTAGCCTGACGACGAAACTGGCTCCACAGCTCCAGACTTAGGTGGAATATTTTTATCCCCACGACCACCTGATGCTCCACTACCACTACCATCATTACCAGCTGACAATGAACGCCCACGACGACCTCTTGCACCAGACTTCCTCATTGTTTTAAAATCTTAACCAAAGTAACTTTATTTGTTGCTGTCAAACAACTTACACGGTGAGCTATAACTTCAGTATGATTTCAATATCCCTTAACAGGTTGGTGAGACCACAAGGAAAATCAGGCACAATGTTACACACTCTGTTTTCTGTGGCACAAAATCACAGAGATGACACACACGCAGGACTGTCACTCAAGCACTAATGTCAATATTAATCTCCCACCTAATTTATTTTTTTTTTTTCTCAGGGAGACTTTAGAAACCAAATAATATTAAAAAAAAAAAAAAAAAAGGCTTTCTATGGCCCACTGAATGAGAGAGAGAGGTGGCACACCCAGGAGTCAAGACTGGCACACAAGCTGAAAGGGCAATATTACTTTCCCACTGTTTTTTGTATGTGTTGTTTTTTTTTTTTCAGGGAGACTTTAGAAACCAAATAATATTAAAAAAACCAAAAAAAAAATAGCCTTTCTATGGCCCACTGAATGAGAGAGAGAGGTGGCACACCCAGGAGTCAAGACTGGCACACAAGCTGAAAGGGCAATATTACTCTCCCACTGTTTTTTTATGTATTTTTTGTTTTTTAAGGGAGACTTTAGAAACCCAATAATATTTAAAAAAAAAAATAAATAGGCTTTCTATGGCCCACTGAATGAAAGGGAGAGAGGTGGCACACCCAGGAGTCAAGACTGGCACACAAGCTGAAAGGGCAATATTACTCTCCCACTGTTTTTTGTATGTTTTTTTTTTTTTTTCAGGGAGACTTTAGAAACCAAATAATATTAAAAAAACAAAAAAAAAATAGCCTTTCTATGGCCCACTGAATGAGAGAGAGAGGTGGCACACCCAGGAGTCAAGACTGGCACACAAGCTGAAAGGGCAATATTACTCTCCCACTGTTTTTTTATGTATTTTTTGTTTTTTAAGGGAGACTTTAGAAACCCAATAATATAAAAAAAAAAAAATAAATAGGCTTTCTATGGCCCACTGAATGAGAGGGAGAGAGGTGGCACACCCAGGAGTCAAGACTGGCACACAAGCTGAAAGGGCAATATTACTCTCCCACTGTTTTTTTATGTATTTTTTGTTTTTTAAGGGAGACTTTAGAAACCCAATAATATTAAAAAAAATAAATAAATAGGCTTTCTATGGCCCACTGAATGAAAGGGAGAGAGGTGGCACACCCAGGAGTCAAGACTGGCACACAAGCTGAAAGGGCAATATTACTTTCCCACTGTTTTTTGTATGTGTTGTTTTTTTTTTTTCAGGGAGACTTTAGAAACCAAATAATATTAAAAAAACCAAAAAAAAAATAGCCTTTCTATGGCCCACTGAATGAGAGAGAGAGGTGGCACACCCAGGAGTCAAGACTGGCACACAAGCTGAAAGGGCAATATTACTCTCCCACTGTTTTTTTATGTATTTTTTGTTTTTTAAGGGAGACTTTAGAAACCCAATAATATTTTAAAAAAAAAATAAATAGGCTTTCTATGGCCCACTGAATGAAAGGGAGAGAGGTGGCACACCCAGGAGTCAAGACTGGCACACAAGCTGAAAGGGCAATATTACTCTCCCACTGTTTTTTGTATGTTTTTTTTTTTTTTCAGGGAGACTTTAGAAACCAAATAATATTAAAAAAACAAAAAAAAAAATAGCCTTTCTATGGCCCACTGAATGAGAGAGAGAGGTGGCACACCCAGGAGTCAAGACTGGCACACAAGCTGAAAGGGCAATATTACTCTCCCACTGTTTTTTTATGTATTTTTTGTTTTTTAAGGGAGACTTTAGAAACCCAATAATATTAAAAAAAAAAATAAATAGGCTTTCTATGGCCCACTGAATGAGAGGGAGAGAGGTGGCACACCCAGGAGTCAAGACTGGCACACAAGCTGAAAGGGCAATATTACTCTCCCACTGTTTTTTTATGTATTTTTTGTTTTTTAAGGGAGACTTTAGAAACCCAATAATATTAAAAAAAAAAAAAAAATAGGCTTTCTATGGCCCACTGAATGAGAGGGAGAGAGGTGGCACACCCAGGAGTCAAGACTGGCACACAAGCTGAAAGGGCAATATTACTCTCCCACTGTTTTTTTATGTATTTTTTGTTTTTTAAGGGAGACTTTAGAAACCCAATAATATTAAAAAAAATAAATAAATAGGCTTTCTATGGCCCACTGAATGAGAGGGAGAGAGGTGGCACACCCAGGAGTCAAGACTGGCACACAAGCTGAAAGGGCAATATTACTCTCCCACTGTTTTTTTATGTATTTTTTGTTTTTTAAGGGAGACTTTAGAAACCCAATAATATTTAAAAAAAAAAATAAATAGGCTTTCTATGGCCCACTGAATGAGAGGGAGAGAGGTGGCACACCCAGGAGTCAAGACTGGCACACAAGCTGAAAGGGCAATATTACTCTCCCACTGTTTTTTTAGGTTTTTTTTTTTTTTTCAGGGAGACTTTAGAAACCAAATAATATTAAAAAAAAAAAAAAAAAAAAAAAATAGGCTTGCTATAGCCCACTGAATGAGAGATAGCACACACAGCAGTGGCACACAAGCCCTGACTGAGGCCAATATTTTTCTCCCACTGATTGATGTAGTGTTTTTGTGTTGAGGTAGAATTTAGAACACAAATCACGGAAAAAATAAATAGGCTTTCTATGGCCCACTCAGTGAGAGATGGCACACACAGGGATGGCACTGTAGCAGAAATGCCAATCTTAATCTCCCACAAAAAAAACAAAAAAAAAACAAAAACTGTCCTACAATTACTATCTCCCTGCAGTAATGTAAGCCAGGTATGGCAGGCAGCAATAGGAGTGGACTGATGCACAAATTAAATAAAAAGTGTGGACAAACAAAAAAGATAGCTGTGCAGAAAGGAAGGAACAAGAGGATATGTGCTTTGAAAAAAGCAGTTGGTTTCCACAGTGGCGTACACACAGCAATACAGCTATCACGGAGCCTTCTAGGGCAGCCCAATGAGCTACAGCGCTGAGGGGAAAAAAAAAAAATAGCTTCCACTGTTCCTGCACACCGAAGGTGGTGTTGGACAGTGGAAATCGCTGCAGCACAAGCGGTTTGGTGGTTAGTGGACCCTGCCTAACGCTCTCCCTGCTTCTGACGAAGCGGCAGCAACCTGTCCCTAAGCTCAGATCAGCAGCAGTAAGATGGCGGTCGGCGGGAACGCCCCTTTATAGCCCCTGTGACGCCGCAGACAGCAAGCCAATCACTGCAATGCCCTTCTCTAAGATGGTGGGGACCAGGATCTATGTCATCACGCTGCCCACACTCTGCGTTCACCTTCATTGGCTGAGAAATGGCGCTTTTCGCGTCATTGAAACGCGACTTTGGCGCGAAAGTCGCGTACCGCATGGCCGACAAGCACAGGGGTCGGATCGGGTTTCATGAGACGCCGACTTAGCCAAAAGTCGGCGACTTTTGAAAATGATCGACCCGTTTCGCTCAACCCTAATGCTCGCTATTGTTTTCCAATAATCCTAGTGTAAAATGTGATCTAATTTGTCTTATGTGACTTGCTTTAACAACAAATAATCTCTAGATAAACCTTTAGCTATGAAGCAGAAAATCTCCACTAATAATTGACATAAATCATTGGATTTCAAAATAACAAAAGTAAATGTCAGAATTGTGTGAAAATCTTAATATTATGAGGTCAGATAGAATATATTTAGATCTAGTTTATAAAAATCATATAAAAATGTCATTACCCAACATAACGAGTATAATAATGACTATTAATTGCGACTCTAAGGGAACTGATGTTAAAAGTTTAACAGTTGACAAATATTAGTTTGGTTGTGATAAATAGAAGATATAATACATGAAAATAAAGTGTTTTAATTGAAGAAACCTATGACCTAATTGTAGTTATTTGGATTTATGCTCTGTAGAAAGTTTTATATTATTCTCAAACAAGGTAAAAGAGCACAGAGAAAGCAATTTATTACTAGATAGAAAGCATTTTAATGACAGAAAATAAGTTTGATGAGTCCAGAGTAACCAGTAGGTGAGCTACAGAAGAATGTTCATTTTGAAAACTATTAAAATCCCTTTTTGATGCATATGATGATAAGTAACGTACACTGAGTATGGCTAATGTCACAGAGGTACATTTGCTACTTCATCCAAATGGTGATTATTTTTCACACTGGTCAGGTCTCATTACTTCCAACATACCTCACTTTCAGTAATAATTAAAAACCTGTGCTATTATTAGCTGCACTTTAATATTTGTTCTTTTGATTCAAAAACTGCATATGAGAAGTTAATGGAAGAAATGTATGATGTGCTTTATATTTTATATAGCTGCCAGCCCATTACTATTCATTTTTATAAGACTGCATACTGTATGTTGGAAGCACATGGGAGATGTTCCCAAAATAACAAGATAGATAATATATAATATAACCATACTTAATATATAATATAACCATTTAATTTACATACTGTATGTGAAGTGCCTTGAAAAAGTATTCAAACCTCCTGAACCTTTCCACATTTTTCACGTTACACCCACAAACTTAAATGTATTTTATTGTGATTTTATGTGATATACCGATACAAAGTATCAAGTATTTGTGAAGTGTTAAAGAAATGAGACATGGTTTTCTAAATATTTTAAAAATATAAATCTGAAAATTGTAATATTCCCTTTGTATTCCTTCACCTCTAGTTTGATACCCCTAAATAAATCCTGAGTAGCCAACTGCTCCAAATGTGACATAATTAGTAAATTGAGCCCATGTGTATGTAATTTATTCTCAGTATAACTACAGCTGTTTTGTGAAGGTCTCAGGTTTTTTTGGAACATTAGGGATCAAACAGCATCATGAAAACCAAGGAACACACCAGACAGGTCAGGGATAAAGTTGTACAGAATAGTAAAGGAGGGTTACTAGCAAACAAAAAAAATAGCCCAGGCTCTGAACATCTCACGGAGCACTATTCAATCCATCATCCTAAAATGGAAGGAGTATGGCACAACTGCAAACCTACAAAGACATGGCTATCCACCTTAACTGATATCTCAACCAAGGAGAGTCCTAATTAGAGAAGCAGCCAAGAGAGCCAAGGTCATGCCAGAAAAGCTGCAGAGATCCACAGCTCAGGTGTGAGAATCTGTCCACAGGAAAACTGTTAGCCGTATACTGCACAATTCTGACCTTTATGGAAGAGTGGCAAGAAGAAAGACATTTTTGAAAGCAAGCCATAAGAAATCCTGTTTGCAGTTCGGAAAATGCTGTGTAGTGAACATAGCTAGTATGTGAAAGAAGATGCGCTGGTCAGATGAGACCAGTTTGCAAACAAGAATGGGCAAAAATGTCAGCCTCTCGATGTGCAAAGCTGATAGACACATACCCCAAAAGACTTGCAGCATTAATTGCAGTGAAAATTGGTTCTACAAAGCATTGACTCAGACTCAGAGGGGCTGAATATAAACGCACACCACAATTTTAAGATTTACACTTTTTAAATATTTAGAAAACAATGTATATTTTTCTTTATACAAGCTCTTGCTACATTGTGTTGGTATATCACTTAAAATGGCAATAAAATATATTTAAATTTGTGGGTAAAACGTGAAAAGATGGGGTAAAGTTCAAAGGTTATGAAACATTTTTTATTGCATTGTATACTGCATATACCGTATATACTCGAGTATAAGCCGACCCGAGTATAAGCCGACCCCCCTAATTTTGCCTCAAAAAACTGGGAAAACTTATTGACTCGAGTATAAGCCTAGGGTGGAAAATGCAGCAGCTACCGGTGAATTTCAAAATTAAAAATAGATGCTCCATACCGTTCATTATGGCCCCATAGATGCTCCACATAAAGCTGTGCCATATATAATGCTCTGCACAGTTCATTATGGCCCCATAGATGCTCCACATAAAGCTGTGCCATATATACAATGCTCTGCACCGTTGCCCCATAGATAGCTGTGCCATATATATAATGCTCTGCACCGTTGCCCCATAGCTGTGCCATATATATAGTGCTCTGCACCGTTGCCCCATAGCTGTGCCATATATATAGTGCTCTGCACCGTTGCCCCATAGCTGTGCCATATAGTGCTCTGCACCGTTGCCCCATAGCTGTGCCATATATATAATGCTCTGCACCGTTGCCCCATAGCTGTGCCATATATATAATGCTCTGCACCGTTGCCCCATAGCTGTGCCATATATATAGTGCTCTGCACCGTTGCCCCATAGCTGTGCCATATAGTGCTCTGCACCGTTGCCCCATAGCTGTGCCATATATACAGTTAGGTCCATATATATTTGGACAGAGACAACATTTTTCTAATTTTGGTAACAGACATTACCACAATGAATTTTAAACAAAACAATTCAGATGCAGTTGAAGTTCAGACTTTCAGCTTTCATTTGAGGTTATCCACATTAAAATTGGATGAAAGGTTTAGGAGTTTCAGCTCCTTAACATGTGCCACCCTGTTTTTAAAGGGACCAAAAGTAATTGGACAGATTCAATAATTTTAAATAAAATGTTCATTTTTAGTACTTGGTTGAAAACCCTTTGTTGGCAATGACTGCCTGAAGTCTTGAACTCATGTACATCACCAGACGCTGTGTTTCCTCCTTTTTGATGCTACTCCAGGTCTTCACTGCGGTGGTTTTCAGTTGCTGTTTGTTTGTGGGCCTTTCTGTCTGAAGTTTAGTCTTTAACAAGTGAAATGCATGCTCAATTGGGTTGAGATCAGGTGACTGACTTGGCCATTCAAGAATAGTCCACTTCTTTGCTTTAATAAACCCCTGGGTTGCTTTGGCTTTATGTTTTGGGTCATTGTCCATCTGAAGTATGAAACAACGACTAATCAGTTTTGCTGCATTTGGCTGAATCTGAGTGCGCAGTATGGTTCTGAGTACCTCAGAATTCATTCGGCTGCTTCTGTCCTGTGTCACGTCATCAACAAACACTAGTGACCCAGTGTGTTGTGAACTGTGTTTCTGGGCTCCCTCTGGTGGTCACTAATGGTATTGTATGAGTCATGTCTTTTTGCATGCCTGGGCTTCAGCTGTTTCATTAAGCTGTGGGTTTTCCCTATTTAGTCCTCCTTAGGACTCAGTCTCTTGCCTGGTATCGATGTATTCAGTCCTATTTGGTCTCCTCCTGATTCCCTTGCCATCTGTCTCATGCAAGAAAAGCTAAGTCCAGTTTGCATACTTTGGATCATTTGCATTATCAGTGTTTTTTGTTCAGCTTGCTCAAAATGTGATTTTCTAGCTCGCTGGAAGCTCTAGGGTGCTGTTATTCTCCCCTCACACCGTTAGTCGGTGCGGGGGTTCTTGAATACTCAGCGTGGATGTTTTTGCAGGGTTTTCTGCTGACCGCATAGTTCACTTTCTATTTTCTGCCTATCTAGATTAGTGGGCCTCACTTTGCTAAATCTAGTTCATCTCTACGTTTGTGTTTTCCTCTTGCCTCACCGTTATTATTTGTTGGGGGCTTTCTATATCTTTGGGGTTAATTTCTCTGGAGGCAGGTGAGGTCTTATTTTCCCTCTAGGGGTAGTCAGTTCTCCGGCTGGCTCGAGACATCTAGAATCAACGTAGGCAGATTCACCGGCTACTTCTAGTTGTGTGTTAGGATCAGGTATGCGGTTAGCCTAGTTTCCACCTCCCTAGAGCAGTTCTATGTTATTGCGGACTTAGTCTGAATACCAGAGATTCTCTACCACTAGAATCATAACACCAGTGCCACTGGCAGCCATGCATGCCCAAGCCATCACATTGCCTCCGCCGTGTTTTACAGATGATGTGGTATGCTTTGGATCATGAGCTGTACCACGCCTTCGCCATACTTTTCTCTTTCCATCATTCTGGTAGAGGTTGATCTTGGTTTCATCTGTCCAAAGAATGTTCTTCCAGAACTGTGCTGGCTTCTTTAGATGTTTTTTAGCAAAGTCCAGTCTAGCCTTTTTATTCTTGATGCTTATGAGTGGCTTGCACCGTGCAGTGAACCCTCTGTATTTACTTTCATGCAGTCTTCTCTCTATGGTAGATTTGGATATTGATATGCCTACCTCCTGGAGAGTGTTGTTCACTTGGTTGGCTGTTGTGAAGGGGTTTCTCTTCACCATGGAGATTATTCTGCGGTCATCCACCACTGTTGTCTTCTGTGGGCGCCCAGGTCTTTTTGCATTGATGAGTTCACCAGTGCTTTCTTTCTTTATCAGGATGTACCAAACTGTAGATTTTGCCACTCCTAATATTGTAGCAATTTCTCAGATGGGTTTTTTCTGTTTTCGCAGCTTAAGGATGGCTTGTTTCACCTGCATGGAGAGCTCCTTTGACCGCATGTTTACTTCACAGCAAAACCTTCCAAATGCAAGCACCACACCTCAAATCAACTCCAGGCCTTTTATCTGCTTAATTGAGAATGACATAACGAAGGGATTGCCCACACCTGTCCACGAAATAGCCTTGGAGTCATTTGTCCAATTACTTTTGGTCCCTTTAAAAGCAGGGTGGCACATGTTAAGGAGCTGAAACTCTTAAACCCTTCATCCAATTTTAATGTGGATACCCTCAAATGAAAGCTGAAAGTCAGAACTTCAACTGCATCTGAATTGCTTTGTTTAAAATTCATTGTGGTAATTTCTATAACCAAAATTAGAAAAATGTTGTCTCTGTCCAAATATTTATGGACCTAACTGTATAATGCTCTGCACCGTTGCCCCATAGCCTTGCCATATAGTGCTCTGCACCGTTGCCCCATAGCTGTGCCATATAGTGCTCTGCACCGTTGCCCCATAGCTGTGCCATATAGTGCTCTGCACCGTTGCCCCATAGCTGTGCCATATAGTGCTCTGCACCATCGCCCCATAGCTGTGCCATATAGTGCTCTGCACCGTTGCCCCATAGCTGTGCCATATAGTGCTCTGCACCGTTGCCCCATAGCTGTGCCATATATATAATGCTCTGCACCGTTGCCCCATAGATACTCCACATAAATCTGTGCCATTGCTGCTGCTGCAATAAAAAAAAAATGCATACTCACCTCTCTTGCTTGCAGCTCCTCACGTCCCGTCCCGGCGTCTCTCTGCACTGACTGATCAGGCAGAGGGCGGCGCGCTCACTATATGCGTCATCGCGCCCTCTGACCTGCACAGTCAGTGCAGAGAGACGCTGGGAAGATGGAGCGGCGCCCGGCGTGTGGAACGAGGGAAGGTAAATATGTAATACTTACCTGCTCCCGGCGTCCCGCTCCTTCCCCCAGACAGCTGGTCTTCGGTGCCGCAGCCTCTTCCTCTATCAGCGGTCACCGGCACCGCTGATTAGAGAAATGAATAGGCGGCTCCACCCCTATGGGAGGTGGAGCAGCCTATTCATTTCTCTAATGAGCGGTCCCACGTGACCGCTCAGGGGAAGAGCTGCAGCACCCGGAGACCGTGGGACGGGCATGGGGAGCGACAGGAACGCCGGAACTAGGTGAGTATATGACAGTCCTCACCCGCCGAGCCCACCACCGATCATGACTCGAGTATAAGCCGAGAGGGGCACTTTCAGCCCAAAAATTTGGGCTGAAAATCTCGGCTTATACTCGAGTATATACGGTATATCCAAACTCAAATGTATGCTTTTCCCTTTAAAAACAGTGCCCCCCTTGACTATGGGAAGCATTTGGCATTGCAATTCAAGCGACTGGGATTAAATATTTGGGCATCATGATGGTTCTTTAAGGCCCATGGCTTAAATAAAATTCTTGAAGTTTACAGTCAGAGCTGCAAAATAAGTTCTCTTACCTTTAAATACAATTAATTTGCCTAAATGAAGTGTTTCATGTCTTTCTTGGTTGGTAAAGGCCTCATAATCTTTATTTTTCACTCTCAAGCCACTCCAGCACTTAGCTTAGTCTCATTTAAACATTTAATAGCACTTGGATAATAAAATAATGAAGGATAGTCATGTGACTCTGAGTATAACTTTTGTGGGCAGCAGTTGATCATGTCTATATAGTGGTTATATTTTCCCAAGGTATAAGTGATACCAATGCTTAATTTTTACCAATATGTGAATAAATGTGTTTATTACAGCACAAGACGAACAGTTCTAATAAGAAAATCCCATCCTGATGGGGTCTGTTGTGAATTCGCTTTTTGCTCCCTCTAGTGGTTACTAGTTTTTTGACTCTGGTTTTTCTGTCATTCCTTTTATCCGCACCTGGGTCGTTAGTTAGGGGTGTTGCTATATAAGCTCCCTGGACCTTCAGTTCAATGCCTGGCAACGTAGTTATCAGAGCTAGTCTGCTGTGCTCTTGTCTACTGATCCTGGTTCCAGTTATATCAGCTAAGTCTGCCTTTTTGCTTTTTGCTATTTGTTTTGGTTTTGTATTTTTGTCCAGCTTGTTCCAAATCTATATCCTGATCTTTGCTGAAGCTCTAGGGGGCTGGTGTTCTCCCCCCGGACCGTTAGACGGTTCGGGGGTTCTTGAATTTCCAGTGTGGATTTTGATAGGGTTTTTGTTGACCATATAAGTTACCTTTCTTTATTCTGCTATCAGTAAGCGGGCCTCTCTGTGCTAAACCTGGTTCATTTCTGTGTTTGTCATTTCCTCTTACCTCACCGTTATTATTTGTGGGGGGCTTCTATCCAGCTTTGGGGTCCCCTTCTCTGGAGGCAAGAAAGGTCTTTGTTTTTCCTCTACTAGGGGTAGTTAGATTCTCCGGCTGGAGCGTGTCATCTAGAATCATCGTAGGAATGATCCCCGGCTACTTCTAGTGTTGGCGTTAGGAGTAGATATATGGTCAACCCAGTTACCACTGCCCTATGAGCTGGTTTTTTGTATTCTGTAGACTTCCACGTTCCTCTGAGACCCTCGCCATTGGGGTCATAACAGTTTGCCAGGCCAGTATTAAATGTTTAATGCATTGCAGAAGAGGGATTATAAGAAAGAAGATTCTGAGTTTTTTTTTTTTTTTTTTTTCTTCTTCCCCTTTACCTCAGAGTGGCTATGCTTGCTGCAGACATGAATGTCCAGACCTTGATTACAAGTGTGGATCAGCTGGCTACTCGTGTGCAGGGCATACAAGACTATGTTATCAGAAATCCTAGGTCAGAACCTAAAATACCGATTCCTGAACTGTTTTCCGGAGACAGGTTTAAGTTTAGGAATTTCGTGAATAATTGTAAATTATTTTTGTCCCTGAGACCCTGTTCATCTGGAGACTTTGCTCAGCAAGTAAAAATTATTATTTCGTTCTTACGGGGCGACCCTCAGGATTGGGCTTTTTCGCTGGCGCCAGGAGATCCGGCATTGGCTGATATTGATGCGTTTTTTCTGGCGCTCGGTTTACTCTATGAGGAACCCAATCTTGAGATTCAGGCAGAAACGGCCTTGCTGGCTATGTCTCAGGGACAGGACGAGGCTGAAGTGTATTGCCAAAAATTTCGGAAATGGTCCGTGCTGACACATTGGAACGAGTGTGCTCTGGCCGCTAATTTTAGAAATGGCCTTTCTGAAGCCATTAAGAATGTTATGGTGGGTTTTCCCATTCCCACAGGTCTGAATGATACTATGGCACTGGCTATTCAAATTGACCGGCGGTTGCGGGAGCGCAAAACCGCAAATTCCCTCATGGTGTTGTCTGAACAGACACCTAATTCGGTGCAATGTGATAGAAAAACCGCAAATTCCCTCATGGTGTTGTCTGAACAGACACCTGATTTAATGCAATGTGATAGAATCCTGACTAGAAATGAGCGGAAAATTCATAGACGCCAGAATGGCTTGTGCTACTACTGTGGTGATTCTACACATGTTATCTCAGCATGCTCTAAACGTATAGCTAAGGTTGTTAGTCCTGTCACCGTTGGTAATTTGCAACCTAAATTTATTCTGTCTGTAACTTTGATTTGCTCACTGTCGTCTTATCCTGTCATGGCGTTTGTAGATTCAGGTGCTGCCCTGAGTCTTATGGATCTGTCATTTGCTAAGCGCTGTGGTTTTACTCTTGAACCATTGGAAAATCCTATTCCTCTTAGGGGTATTGATGCTACGCCATTGGCAGCAAATAAACCGCAGTATTGGACACAAGTTACCATGTGCATGACTCCTGAACACCGCGAGGTGATACGTTTCCTGGTTTTACATAAGATGCATGATTTGGTTGTTTTAGGGCTGCCATGGTTACAGACCCATAATCCAGCCCTGGACTGGAAGGCTATGTCAGTCTCAAGTTGGGGCTGTCGTGGTATTCATGGGGATTCCCTGCCTGTGTCTATTGCTTCTTCTACGCCTTCGGAAGTTCCTGAGTATTTGTCTGATTATCAGGATGTCTTCAGTGAGTCTGAGTCCAGTGCACTGCCTCCTCATAGGGACTGTGACTGTGCTATAGATTTGATCCCTGGCAGTAAATTTCCTAAGGGAAGACTGTTTAATCTGTCGGTACCCGAACATACCGCTATGCGTTCATATATCAAGGAGTCTCTGGAGAAAGGACATATTCGTCCGTCTTCTTCCCCTCTTGGTGCGGGATTCTTTTTTATGGCAAAAAAGGACGGATCTTTGAGGCCTTGTATTGATTATCGGCTTTTAAATAAGATCACTGTCAAATTTCAGTATCCTTTACCGCTGTTGTCTGACTTGTTTGCCCGGATTAAGGGTGCCAAGTGGTTCACCAAGATAGACCTTCGTGGTGCGTACAACCTTGTGCGCATTAAGCAAGGTGATGAATGGAAAACCGCATTCAATACGCCCGAAGGTCATTTTGAGTACTTGGTGATGCCTTTTGGGCTCTCCAATGCGCCTTCAGTTTTTCAGTCCTTTATGCATGACATCTTCCGGAAGTATCTGGATAAATTTTTGATTGTTTATCTGGATGATATTTTGGTTTTTTCTGATAATTGGGATTCACATGTGGAGCAGGTCAGGTTGGTCTTTAAAATTTTGCGTGAAAATTCTTTGTTTGTCAAGGGCTCAAAGTGTCTCTTTGGTGTACAGAAGGTTCCCTTTTTGGGGTTCATTTTTTCCCCTTCTGCTGTGGAGATGGACCCAGTCAAGGTCCGAGCTAATCTTGATTGGACTCAGCCCTCGTCAGTTAAGAGTCTTCAGAAATTCTTGGGTTTCGCTAACTTCTACCGTCGTTTTATCGCTAATTTTTCTAGCATTGTGAAACCTTTGACGGATATGACCAAGAAGGGCTCCGATGTAGCCAACTGGGCTCCTGCTGCCGTGGAGGCTTTCCAGGAGTTGAAACGCCGGTTTACTTCGGCGCCTGTTTTGTGCCAGCCCGATGTCTCACTTCCCTTTCAGGTTGAGGTGGATGCTTCAGAGATTGGAGCGGGGGCCGTTTTGTCGCAGAGAGGCCCTGGTTGCTCTGTTATGAAACCTTGTGCCTTTTTCTCTAGGAAGTTTTCGCCTGCCGAGCGAAATTATGATGTGGGCAATCGGGAGTTGTTGGCCATGAAATGGGCATTTGAGGAGTGGCGTCATTGGCTCGAGGGTGCTAAGCATCGTGTGGTGGTCTTGACTGATCACAAAAATCTGATGTGTCTCGAGTCTGCTAAACGCCTTAATCCGAGACAGGCCCGCTGGTCATTGTTTTTCTCCCGCTTTGATTTTGTTGTCTCGTATTTACCAGGTTCAAAGAATGTGAAGGCCGATGCTCTTTCTAGGAGCTTTGTGCCTGATGCTCCTGAAGTCGCTGATCCTGTTGGTATTCTTAAAGATGGAGTTATCTTATCAGCTATTTCTCCGGATCTGCGACGTGTGTTGCAGAGATTTCAGGCGGATAGGCCTGAGTCTTGTCCACCTGACAGACTGTTTGTCCCGGATAAGTGGACCAGCAGAGTCATTTCCGAGGTTCATTCCTCGGTGTTGGCAGGTCACCCGGGAATTTTTGGCACCAGAGATCTGGTGGCCAGGTCCTTTTGGTGGCCTTCTTTGTCAAGGGATGTGCGGTCATTTGTGCAGTCCTGTGGGACTTGTGCTCGAGCAAAGCCTTGCTGTTCTCGTGCCAGCGGTTTGCTCTTGCCCTTGCCTGTCCCGAAGAGACCTTGGACACATATCTCCATGGATTTCATTTCTGATCTTCCGCTATCTCAGGGCATGTCCGTTATCTGGGTGATATGTGATCGCTTCTCCAAGATGGTCCATTTGGTTCCTTTGCCTAAGCTGCCTTCCTCTTCCGATCTGGTTCCTGTGTTTTTCCAGAACGTGGTTCGTTTGCACGGCATCCCTGAGAATATTGTGTCAGACAGAGGATCCCAGTTCGTTTCCAGGTTCTGGCGATCCTTTTGTAGTAGGATGGGCATTGATTTGTCGTTTTCGTCTGCTTTCCATCCTCAGACTAATGGACAGACGGAGCGAACCAATCAGACTTTGGAGGCTTATTTGAGGTGTTTTGTCTCTGCTGATCAGGACGATTGGGTGACATTCTTGCCGTTGGCTGAGTTTGCCCTTAATAATCGGGCTAGTTCCGCCACCTTGGTTTCGCCTTTTTTCTGCAACTCTGGTTTCCATCCTCGATTTTCTTCAGGTCATGTGGAGCCTTCTGACTGTCCTGGGGTGGATTCTGTGGTGGATAGGTTGCAGCGGATCTGGAATCATGTGGTGGACAACTTGAAGTTGTCACAGGAGAGGGCTCAGCGCTTTGCCAACCGCCGCCGCGGTGTGGGTCCCCGACTACGCGTTGGGGATTTGGTATGGCTTTCTTCCCGCTTTGTTCCTATGAAGGTCTCCTCTCCCAAATTTAAACCTCGTTTTATTGGGCCTTACAAGATATTGGAAATCCTTAATCCTGTATCTTTTCGTCTGGATCTTCCTGTGTCGTTTGCTATTCACAATGTATTTCATAGGTCCTTGTTGCGGCGGTACATTGTGCCTGTAGTTCCTTCTGCTGAGCCTCCTGCTCCGGTGTTGGTTGAGGGCGAGTTGGAGTACGTGGTGGAGAAGATCTTGGATTCTCGCCTCTCCAGGCGGAGGCTTCAGTACCTGGTCAAGTGGAAGGGCTATGGTCAGGAGGATAATTCCTGGGTGGTCGCCTCTGATGTTCATGCGGCCGATTTAGTTCGTGCCTTTCATGCCGCTCATCCTGATCGCCCTGGTGGTCGTGGTGAGGGTTCGGTGACCCCTCACTAAGGGGGGGGTACTGTTGTGAATTCGCTTTTTGCTCCCTCTAGTGGTTACTAGTTTTTTGACTCTGGTTTTTCTGTCATTCCTTTTATCCGCACCTGGGTCGTTAGTTAGGGGTGTTGCTATATAAGCTCCCTGGACCTTCAGTTCAATGCCTGGCAACGTAGTTATCAGAGCTAGTCTGCTGTGCTCTTGTCTACTGATCCTGGTTCCAGTTATATCAGCTAAGTCTGCCTTTTTGCTTTTTGCTATTTGTTTTGGTTTTGTATTTTTGTCCAGCTTGTTCCAAATCTATATCCTGATCTTTGCTGAAGCTCTAGGGGGCTGGTGTTCTCCCCCCGGACCGTTAGACGGTTCGGGGGTTCTTGAATTTCCAGTGTGGATTTTGATAGGGTTTTTGTTGACCATATAAGTTACCTTTCTTTATTCTGCTATCAGTAAGCGGGCCTCTCTGTGCTAAACCTGGTTCATTTCTGTGTTTGTCATTTCCTCTTACCTCACCGTTATTATTTGTGGGGGGCTTCTATCCAGCTTTGGGGTCCCCTTCTCTGGAGGCAAGAAAGGTCTTTGTTTTTCCTCTACTAGGGGTAGTTAGATTCTCCGGCTGGAGCGTGTCATCTAGAATCATCGTAGGAATGATCCCCGGCTACTTCTAGTGTTGGCGTTAGGAGTAGATATATGGTCAACCCAGTTACCACTGCCCTATGAGCTGGTTTTTTGTATTCTGTAGACTTCCACGTTCCTCTGAGACCCTCGCCATTGGGGTCATAACAGGGGTCATTTTTCGTTTTTGTCCTCTCATTTCTCCCCTCCTTCTTCCAAGAGCTAAAAGTATTTTTCTTTATGTTAACGTAGCCATATGGGGCTGGATTTTTACAGAACGTGTTGTTGTTTTGAATAACACACTTTTCCCTATAGAATACAATGTACTGAAAAACTAGGGAAAAATTCCAAATAGGGCGAACTGGTGAAAAAGACAATTAAGCCATTGTGTTTTGGGGTTTTGCTTTAATAGTTGTTCAATAAAAATCACCGCAACTTGATTCCTCCAATCAGTTTGATGACCGTGTTATCAAACTTGTATAATTGTTTTTTATGTATTAGTAGTTACAAAAATGTCAGAACATTGTAAAAAAAATGTAATTTTCATTTCAAAATATAAACTTTTTTGAAGTTACATGCGAGGGTTTGTTATTTGCTTAGGAAGCTGTTGGTTTTATTTATTCCATTTTGGAGTACATAAGATGTTTTGATTTCTTCTTATTGCATTTTTAAGGGACATATGGTGGCCCAAAAAAATTAATTTTGGTGCTTTGGCTTTTTTCTTCTTTATGCTGTTTATTGTGCTGGATAAATAATTTTATATTTCAGAAATGTTCAATAATTTTAACCTTTAAAAATGTTTTACTTTTTTAGCCCCTTTTAGTGATCATTTGATTACTTCTACTATTTACTGCAGTCATTATCATTCCACAGCTCTATTCAACTCTCAGTACCCAGCCATATGACATAAACTCTAGAGCTATAAGGTAAAATTTATCTGAACCCTCCCTGGAGCATTCGCACTACTGCAGTGATATCCTTTCCAGAGGCAGCTTTAAGATACCCTTGGCTATAACCAGTGCTGAGTACTGCAGAACAATTCTTTTGAATAGGAGCGCTTCTGTAGAACCCAACAGTGGCCGCAACACATGTTGGATCCCCACAGATCTAATACATATAACACATCCTGTAAATAATCAATTTGATGCAACTGGACAATCCCTTTAATACTATAAAGCATTTTCTTACATATCATTTGGACTTTGATTTGAAGTTTGAGCATGAGTAAAATTTGGTATCACCTTTATTATTTAATACAGAGACCAAGTCTTATTATCACTGTATGATAATTTATACTGCACATGTCAGATGTTTATAATGATGGAGATCGGAGACCTCACCCAATTGTTAGAATGAAGGGTCCCACTGAGCACTGTTCCCTTCAGTTCCTGTTGGCTTCTTCTGTGTTCCACATGAAAGTCACCACACCTGAAGATATCTTGACCATTAATTAAAAGCACTGTAATAATTATACTGTTCTGCTGATACGAAGGCTCTGAGCATTTATCTACATGGTGCTCTGAAGCTTCTGATGGGACAAATTCCTTATTTATCATTTGTATGGACCTATGATGAAATACTGGAGAATCATAATATGATCTTTTATGTAGTAGCTTCTGCTCATATCTAACCTTTATGATTACTTATTTTATATGCAAAACTTTGTCACATAAGTGCAAACTAACCTCCTAAAAGGCATGAAAATGTCATAGATAGGAGTCCTAGCTACATGGGTCAAAAACTCTGTTTCTCTCCTTAGAACATTTCTCTATGAGCCATGGCATTTTAATGGCCAGCATTTAATAGCATGTGCAGTTTCTCAGCAGCGGACTCTATCAAGAAAATGTATGGCAAGTCACAATTTCTCCTGCAATATTAACCGGTTGCTGGTGTCTCCTGAAGCCGTATATGTAGCGAGTTACTAATTTCTTAGTTTGTTTTACTTCAAAAAGGAGAATTTTATGGGACAGGCAATTTTTCCAATTATCGCACTCACCAGCTGTCACTGATGTAGCATCTCATGGTCTTTGGTCAATGGGTGCTCCCTGCCTATAGCTCTTTACCTGTCTACTAAGGCTACAAGGGCAACCAACTGTTCAAGAGCATCTTTCCCAGTCAATCTCCTACAGACACAAGATTTTTCATTTTCATTTTTAATTACTCCTTGCCTAATCAAAAGGTTTCAGTAGTTCTTGTACTTGCTAAGCTTACTAATGAAGTTTGACAAGCTGTTATCAAACCGGTTCGTATTCCTGACCCTGTTTGTTGTTTGCCCCCTATCCTGACCTTCTGCTTTACCTACAAAATAGATTATGGCCGCACTCATCTGTGCTAAAATAAGGAAATGTGAAATATAAGGAATATGAATAGCATAATGGCTTATGAACTTTATGAACAAACACATGAGATATTTAGCACAAGATTTGGCCAAACGTTGTGAGCCCATTCACCAAACGTCAAGGTAATCTCAGATCGAATGGGTAACTACACTGACTGCCTGATGTGAACACTTACCTATGGTATCTGAGCTGACTGCCCAATGTGAACACTTACTTGTGGCTAATGACATGATAAAGCCTACTTATATAGGAGGCTCAGAACCAACTGTGTTGAGATGTAATTAAAATACCAGCATGGTGAAGGGCGGGACGTTCAAGTCAGAAAATAGTATATAATAAAAATAGGTAAACTGACTGAACATATTACCTACCATATTAAACAAATCCTTCCTGCCCCCAAACCAGACTAACTACTCCTTATATACTGTATAAAGTTGTTGCCTCATATCTCCAATTACAAACACATAGCTCAGATGTTGCCAATGAATTCAGCACCTTTGGTTATCCTTCTGTAGTACTGCAAGAATCTTCTAAACTCTTCATAAGAGGATCCCTTGGCATTAGTCAGAAAAGAACAACTAACAAACAGCTCTCGCTCTAGTGGATCTGGCCCATCCTTAGTCAGTCAGCCGCTTTTAATATGCATAGCTGTTGTGAATTTACCTTTTGGCTCCCTCTAGTGGCTACTAGTGATTTGACTCTGGGTATGTCATTCATCCCTTGTATGCTCACCTGGGTCGTTAGGTCAGGGGTGTCGCTATATAAGCTCCCTGGACCTTCAGTTCAATGCCTGGCAACGTTGATATCAGAGCTAATCTGTAGTGCTCTGGTCTGCTGATCCTGGTTCCTGCTTGATTAAGCTAAGTCTACTTTCTTGCTTTTTGCTATTTGTTTTTGTTTTGCATTTTTGTCCAGCTTGTATATAATCTGTTTCCTGACCTTGCTGGAAGCTCTAGGGTGGCTGGTGTTCTCCCCCCGGGCCGTTAGACGGTTCGGGGGTTCTTGAATCTCCAGCGTGGATTTTTGATAGGGTTTTCGTTGACCATATAAGTTATCTTACTACATTCTGCTATTAGTAAGTGGGCCTCTCTTTGCTAAACCTAGTTCATCTCTGTGTTTGTCATTTCCTCTTACCTCACCGTTATTAATTGTGGGGGGCTTGTATCCTACTTTTGGGGTCTTATCTCTGGAGGCAAGAGAGGTCTTTGTTTTCCTCTTCTAGGGGTAGTTAGCTCTCCGGCTGGCGCGAGACATCTAGCGACCAACGTAGGCATGTTCCCCGGCTACTTCTAGTGTTGGCGTTAGGAGTAGATATATGGTCAACCCAGTTACCACTGCCCTATGAGCTGGATTTTTGTACTTCGCAGACTTGCTGATATCTCTGAGACCCTCGCCATTGGGGTCATAACAGTTTGCCAGGCCCATTAAATGTTTAATGCATTGCAGAAGCGGGATTATAAGAAAGAAAGTTCTGAGTTTTTTTTTTTTCCTCTCTCAGTTTTTTTTTTTTTTTTTTTCTTTTCCCCTTTACCTCAGAGTGGCTTGTGATTGCTGCAGACATGAATGTCCAGACCTTGATTACAAGTGTGGACCAGCTTGCTGCTCGTGTGCAGGGCATACAAGATTATGTTATCAGAAATCCTATGTCAGAACCTAAGATACCGATTCCTGAACTGTTTTCCGGAGACCGATTTAAGTTTAGAAATTTCAGGAATAATTGTAAATTGTTTTTGTCCCTGAGACCCTGTTCCTCTGGAGACTCCGCTCAGCAAGTGAAAATTGTTATTTCTTTTTTACGGGGTGACCCTCAGGATTGGGCTTTCTCGCTGGCGCCAGGAGATCCGGCATTGGCTGATATTGATGCGTTTTTTCTGGCGCTCGGTTTGCTTTATGAGGAACCCAATCTTGAGATTCAGGCAGAAAAAGCCTTGCTGGCTATGTCTCAGGGCCAGGACGAGGCTGAAGTGTATTGCCAAAAATTTCGAAAATGGTCCGTGCTGACTCAGTGGAACGAGTGTGCATTGGCTGCAAATTTTAGAAATGGCCTTTCTGAAGCCATTAAGAATGTGATGGTGGGTTTTCCCATTCCCACAGGTCTGAATGATTCCATGGCCCTGGCAATTCAAATTGACCGGCGGTTGCGGGAGCGTAAAACCGCAAATTCACGTATGGTGCTGTCTGAACAAATGCCTGATTTAATGCAATGTGATAGAATCCTGACTAGAAATGAGCGGAAAATTCATAGACGCCAGAATGGCTTGTGTTACTACTGTGGTGATTCCACACATGTTATCTCAGCATGCTCTAAACGTCTTACTAAGGTTGTTAGTCCTGTCGCCATTGGTAATTTGCAACCTAAATTTATTCTATCTGTAACTTTGATTTGCTCACTGTCATCGTATCCTGTCATGGCGTTTGTAGACTCAGGTGCTGCCCTGAGTCTTATGGATCTGTCATTTGCCAAGCGCTGCGGTTTTGTTCTGGAGCCATTAGAAAATCCTATCCCTCTTAGGGGTATTGATGCTACGCCTTTGGCAAAAAATAAACCGCAGTTTTGGACACAGGTTACCATGTGCATGACTCCCGAACATCGGGAGGTGATACGTTTTCTGGTTCTGCATAAAATGCATGATTTGGTTGTTTTGGGTTTGCCATGGTTACAGACCCATAATCCAGTCTTGAACTGGAAGGCAATGTCAGTGTCAAGTTGGGGCTGCCATGGAATTCATGGAGATTCCCTGCCCTTGTCTATTGCTTCTTCTACGCCTTCGGAAGTTCCGGCGTATTTGTCTGATTATCAGGATGTCTTCAGCGAGTCTAAGTCCAGTGCACTGCCTCCTCATAGAGAATGTGACTGTGCAATAGATTTGATTCCTGGCAGTAAGTTTCCTAAGGGGAGACTGTTTAATTTGTCGGTACCTGAACATACCGCAATGCGTTCATATATCAAGGAGTCTCTTGAGAAGGGGCATATCCGTCCTTCTTCTTCCCCTCTTGGTGCGGGATTCTTTTTTGTGGCCAAAAAGGACGGATCTTTGAGGCCTTGTATTGACTATCGGCTTTTAAATAAGATCACTGTCAAATTTCAGTATCCTTTGCCGCTGTTGTCAGATTTGTTTGCCCGGATTAAAGGTGCCAAGTGGTTTACCAAGATAGACCTTCGTGGTGCGTACAACCTTGTGCGCATTAGGCAAGGCGATGAATGGAAAACCGCATTCAATACGCCCGAAGGTCATTTTGAGTACTTGGTGATGCCGTTTGGGCTCTCTAATGCACCTTCAGTTTTTCAGTCCTTCATGCATGACATTTTCCGGAAGTATCTGGATAAATTTTTGATTGTTTATCTGGATGATATTCTGGTTTTTTCTGATGATTGGGACTCGCATGTGGAGCAGGTCAGGATGGTTTTTGAGATTTTGCGTGAAAATTCTTTGTTTGTAAAAGGCTCAAAGTGTCTTTTTAGTGTACAGAGGGTCCCCTTTTTGGGGTTCATTTTTTCCCCTTCTGCTGTGGAGATGGACCCAGTCAAGGTCCGAGCTATTCATGATTGGACTCAACCCTCGTCAGTTAAGAGTCTTCAGAAGTTCTTGGGTTTTGCTAACTTCTACCGTCGTTTTATCGCAAATTTTTCTAGCGTTGTTAAACCGCTGACGGATATGACCAAGAAAGGCTCTGATGTAACTAACTGGGCTCCTGCTGCCGTGGAGGCTTTCCAGGAGTTGAAACGCCGGTTTACTTCGGCGCCTGTTTTGTGCCAGCCTGACGTCTCACTTCCCTTTCAGGTTGAGGTGGATGCTTCAGAGATTGGGGCAGGGGCCGTTTTGTCGCAGAGAGGCCCTGGTTGCTCTACTATGAGACCTTGTGCCTTTTTCTCTAGGAAGTTTTCGCCGGCAGAGCGAAATTATGATGTGGGCAATCGGGAGTTGTTGGCCATGAAGTGGGCATTTGAGGAGTGGCGTCATTGGCTCGAGGGTGCTAAGCATCGTGTGGTGGTCTTGACTGATCACAAAAATCTGATGTATCTCGAGTCTGCTAAACGCCAGAATCCTAGACAGGCCCGCTGGTCATTGTTTTTCTCCCGTTTTGACTTTGTGGTCTCGTATTTACCAGGTTCTAAGAATGTGAAGGCCGATGCTCTGTCTAGGAGCTTTGTGCCTGATGCTCCTGGAGTCGCTGAACCTGGGGGTATTCTTAAGGAAGGAATTATCGTGTCAGCTATTTCTCCAGATCTGCGACGTGTGTTACAGAGATTTCAGGCTGGTAGGCCTGACTCTTGTCCACCTGACAGATTGTTTGTGCCTGCTAAATGGACCAGCAGAGTCATTTCCGAGGTTCATTCCTCAGTGTTGGCAGGGCACCCGGGAATTTTTGGCACCAGAGATCTGGTGGCCAGGTCCTTTTGGTGGCCTTCCTTGTCAAGGGATGTGCGGTCATTTGTGCAGTCCTGTGGAACTTGTGCTCGAGCTAAACCTTGCTGTTCTCGTGCCAGCGGGTTGCTCTTGCCCTTGCCTGTCCCGAAGAGACCTTGGACACACATCTCTATGGATTTCATTTCTGATCTTCCGGTGTCTCAGGGCATGTCTGTCATCTGGGTGATATGTGATCGTTTCTCCAAGATGGTCCATTTGGTTCCTTTGCCTAAGCTGCCTTCTTCTTCTGATCTGGTTCCTGTGTTCTTCCAGAACGTGGTTCGTTTGCACGGCATTCCTGAGAATATTGTGTCGGACAGAGGATCCCAGTTTGTTTCCAGGTTCTGGCGATCCTTTTGTGGAAGGATGGGCATTGATTTGTCGTTTTCGTCCGCTTTCCATCCCCAGACTAACGGACAAACGGAGCGTACTAATCAGACTCTGGAGGCTTATTTGAGGTGTTTTGTCTCTTCTGATCAGGATGATTGGGTGACCTTCTTGCCGTTGGCTGAATTTGCCCTTAATAATCGGGCTAGTTCCGCCACCTTGGTTTCGCCATTTTTCTGCAACTCTGGTTTCCATCCTCGTTTTTCCTCGGGACATGTGGAGCCTTCTGACTGTCCTGGGGTGGATTCCGTGGTGGATAGGTTGCAGCAGATCTGGACTCATGTGGTGGACAACTTGAAGTTGTCACAGGAGAAGGCTCAGCGTTTTGCCAACCGCCGCCGCGGTGTGGGTCCCCGACTTCGCGTTGGGGATTTGGTATGGCTGTCTTCTCGATTTGTTCCTATGAAGGTCTCCTCTCCCAAATTTAAGCCTCGCTTCATTGGTCCTTACAAGATATTGGAAATCATTAATCCTGTATCCTTTCGCCTGGATCTTCCGGTGTCGTTTGCCATTCACAACGTATTTCATAGGTCCTTGTTACGGCGGTACGTTGTGCCTGTGTTTCCTTCTGCTGAGCCTCCTGCTCCGGTTTTGGTGGAGGGGGAGTTGGAGTACGTGGTGGAGAAGATCTTAGATTCTCGTCTCTCCAGGCGGAGGCTTCAGTACCTGGTCAAGTGGAAGGGCTATGGTCAGGAGGATAATTCCTGGGTGGTCGCCTCTGATGTGCATGCGGCCGATTTAGTTCGTGCCTTTCACGCCGCTCATCCTGATCGCCCTGGTGGTCTTGGTGAGGGTTCGGTGACCCCTCACTAAGGGGGGGGTACTGTTGTGAATTTACCTTTTGGCTCCCTCTAGTGGCTACTAGTGATTTGACTCTGGGTATGTCATTCATCCCTTGTATGCTCACCTGGGTCGTTAGGTCAGGGGTGTCGCTATATAAGCTCCCTGGACTTCAGTTCAATGCCTGGCAACGTTGATATCAGAGCTAATCTGTAGTGCTCTGGTCTGCTGATCCTGGTTCCTGCTTGATTAAGCTAAGTCTACTTTCTTGCTTTTTGCTATTTGTTTTTGTTTTGCATTTTTGTCCAGCTTGTATATAATCTGTTTCCTGACCTTGCTGGAAGCTCTAGGGTGGCTGGTGTTCTCCCCCCGGGCCGTTAGACGGTTCGGGGGTTCTTGAATCTCCAGCGTGGATTTTTGATAGGGTTTTCGTTGACCATATAAGTTATCTTACTACATTCTGCTATTAGTAAGTGGGCCTCTCTTTGCTAAACCTAGTTCATCTCTGTGTTTGTCATTTCCTCTTACCTCACCGTTATTAATTGTGGGGGGCTTGTATCCTACTTTTGGGGTCTTATCTCTGGAGGCAAGAGAGGTCTTTGTTTTCCTCTTCTAGGGGTAGTTAGCTCTCCGGCTGGCGCGAGACATCTAGCGACCAACGTAGGCATGTTCCCCGGCTACTTCTAGTGTTGGCGTTAGGAGTAGATATATGGTCAACCCAGTTACCACTGCCCTATGAGCTGGATTTTTGTACTTCGCAGACTTGCTGATATCTCTGAGACCCTCGCCATTGGGGTCATAACACATAGCCTCCACATCTTCTCTAACATCTGATCCTGGAGGTTTCCCAAGCTACCCTCATAACTTTAATGTACAAACTAGGAGTGTATAATATATTTTACTATGTATTAACATAATTTATAATCCATTTTTTACCTTTAAGACGTAACATTCATAAATAAAATTTTCAGCACTTCATGTATATCGTTAAGTTTTGTAGAACCTTTTTCCTGGTTTCTAGGGATTTATGTGCCAGTTGTCAGCAGTCTTTTATCATCACTAGTGTTGAGCGATACCGTCCGATACTTGAAAGTATCGGTATCGGAAAGTATCGGCCGATACCGTCACAGTATCGGAATCCAATCCGATACCGATACCCGATACCAATACAAGTCAATGGGACTCAAGTATCGGACGGTATCCCTGATGGTTCCCAGGGTCTGAAGGAGAGGAAACTGTCCTTCAGGCCCTGGGAACCATATAAATGTGTAAAAGAAAGAATTAAAATAAAAAATATCGCTATACTCACCTGTCCGACGCAGCCGGGACTTCAGCGAGGGAACCGGCAGCGTTGTTTGTTTAAAAATCGCGCTATTACTTGGTTACGTGAATTCCCGGCTTGTGATTGGTCAGGTCGGCCATGTTGCCGGGACGCGGACCAATCACAGCAAGCCGTGACGAAATTACGTCACGGCTTGCTGTGATTGGTCCGCGTCCCGGCAATATGGCCGCCCTGACCAATCACAAGCCGGGACGTCACGGGAGGCTGGACACGCGCTCATTTTAAAATGGGCGCGTGTCCAGCCTCCCGTGACGTCACGGCTTGTGATTGGTTGCGCCGCGATCAACCAATCACAAGCCGGGAGGCTGGACGCGCTCATTTTGAAATGGGCGCGTGTCCAGCCTCCCGTGACGTCACGGCTTGTGATTGGTTGCGCCGCGATCAACCAATCACAAGCCGGGAGGCTGGACGCGCTCATTTTGAAATGGGCGCGTGTCCAGCCTCCCGTGACGTCACGGCTTGTGATTGGTTGCGCCGCGATCAACCAATCACAAGCCGGGAGGCTGGACGCGCTCATTTTGAAATGGGCGCGTGTCCAGCCTCCCGTGACGTCACGGCTTGTGATTGGTTGCGCCGCGATCAACCAATCACAAGCCGGGAGGCTGGACGCGCTCATTTTGAAATGGGCGCGTGTCCAGCCTCCCGGCTTGTGATTGGTTGACCGCGACGCAACCAATCACAAGCCGTGACGTCACGGGAGGCTGGACACGCGCCCTTTTTAAAATGAGCGCGTTTCCAGCCTCCCGTGACGTCACGGCTTGTGATTGGTTAATGGCGGCCATGTTGCCGGGACGCGGACCAATCACAGCAAGCCGTGACGTATTTTCGTCACGGCTTGCTGTGATTGGTCCGCGGCCCGGCAACATGGCCGCCCTGACCAATCACAAGCCGGGACTTCGCGTAACCATGTAAAAGCGGGAATTTTAAACAAACAACGCTGCCGGTTCCTGCGCTGAGGTCCCGGCTGCGTCGGACAGGTGAGTATAGCGATATTTTTTATTTTAATTCTCTATTTTACACATTTTAACATTAATGTTGTTCCGATACCCGATACCCGATACCACAAGAGTATCGGAATCCCGGTATCGGAATTCCGATACAGCAAGTATCGGCCGATACCCGATACTTGCAGCATCGGAATGCTCAACACTAATCATCACGCGTGGCCATGAGCAAAGAGGCAACCTTGTTTTTAGTAAACAAATTCTGGTGGCGTCATCTTTTCCCCTTCATTGTGTGCACATTAAAACAGGGCATCAGAAATACAATAGGCGCTGGATGCATTACTGAAGGTTAACACCAAAAGAGTTTATAATGAAAGCACCATGGGGCCATTCATCAATGTCCTTTAGCGGTGAAGCTCGGAGGAATATGATGCAAACACATAAATGTATCACCATATTTAAGAGAGGGAAAATGACTTTGAAATCAATAGACTATTGATGCTGTTTTGACCCATTTTGCATTATGGAGATGGAAAGAACTGCGTGAAATGTGTAATATCATCCAGAGTGTAAAGAACACATCTGTCTTTTCTTTAATCAGAGCCATGTATAATGGGAAGAGAAAGCTTTTTAGGAAACGAGAGAGTCCACTTCAATTTAAAAAGCTGTAATTGTTTCCATAAAGGAAATGCTGTATATTTATTTCATCATATATCATATATAGGATTATATTCTTTATCAGGTAATAACAACTGGCCAGGGTGTTTTATTCTCAAACATTTCTTTTTTCCTTGGTTTATTGAGTAAAATCAAGTTGAAACACTATTGAAATAAAATAAAGAATCTACCGCACTGCCAGTTACTCATGTACACCATGGCCACTAAAAATTACATTTCAGGTTATGGGATTTTACGATTACGATGTAGAAAATTCTAACAGAAAAACAGCATAATTTTTTTGAATGTCCCATGGTAGTTCTGAATGTTGTGGTAGTGGTGTAGCTTTGTGGCATACATTTCCTAGGATGTCTGATCATATCCTAAAGCTTTCTTTTATTGACACTACCCTGCAGCTAACATAGAACATAACAGCTCAAGAGACATGATTAGATGATTAGGAGATAGGAAGGGGGTAGATTGTTAGCAAGAGGATCTTCAAACACTCCATTAGGGTTTTCTTAGTTTTTAGTCGTTGTCTGCTGCTCAAGAGCCCATTTTTTAGCCAGAGAGGATACTGACTACAAAAGAATAGTTTTTACTTTCAAAACCTAGGCTTTATTACAAAGTTAGCTAATTATTTTCAGTAGTGACAATATAGAAAAACCGAACAACAGCTGAAGGTGGAAATCCCGGTTGCACGAAAACATGTGATCATTATAAATGAGACTTGGCCAAAGTTCAACATTTGTTATTTGTTGTGAATTTACGGCTGAAGTTAAAAATTCATAGTGTAATACATTAGCAACATCATGGATCAGATATATAAACAACTCTCAAGTACAAGTGTAATTTACTGCATTTTTACATGCTTTTTGGCAGCGTTTTTACTTCCATTTTTCACCCATTCAAATGACCCCCTGTAAAAACTTTGAAAAAACTGACATGTGTCTTTCAGACATGTCACTATCTAATTAACAAGGCTCAGAATTCGGGCAGAAACAAATACCATCATGTACACGAGATTTCAGAAATCTCATTGATTATGCTCATATTGTAAAACACTATGTATTTTACCTGCCAAATACGCTGTATAAAAAAATGCTGCAAAAATGCCACACGGGAACGTACCTTAACATGTCTGCTGCAGAAAATAAACAACACTGTGTATATGAAATCTGCAGTATGTCAATTTACGCTGCAGACTTTCAAGCTGGATTTTTCCCTTCACAATGCAAAGGATAAACACTGGAACTGATCTGCATGATTTTGTGCAAATTATGCCAGTGCTCATTTCTATGCAGATTTCCCATGGCAGGGAGTGGATTGCAGATAATAAACAGACAGGCCTATATCCTGCTCTGCTCCTGACTATTTTGAGGCTTTTTGCACTTTTTTTGATCACAATAGTATTACCAAGTGCCCAAAGTTATTTACATTTATTATTACTATTTATTTATTTACCTACTTACTGCAGGGTGCTTGCTTATTGTTTTTTAGCTTATGTTTTGTCATGTGTGTACCTTAAGGGTAAGTTCACATAGGGCGTTTTTGCTGCGTTTTTTGCTGCTTTTTTAATGCTAATTTTCAGCTGCTTTTTACAGTACCAGCAAAGTCTATAAGATTTCAGAAATCTCATGCACACACATTGGTTTTTTGTGTGAGCAGGATTTTGTGCTTTGCTGCGTTTTTTGGACATAGAGCATGTCACTTCTTTCAGCGTTTTTGCTGCGTTTTTCAGCGTTTTTCACCCATTGACTTGAATGGGTGTTGAAAAAACGCAGCAAAAATGCAGCAAAAAGGCAGGTATCAATATTTGCTGCATTTTTGCTGCTGAAAATTCAAGGACATTAGCATGGACAAAGAGAAAAAAAAGCCCCAAACACGCAACTAAAGGTACCTTCACACTGAGCGACTTAACAACGATAACGATAGCGATCCGTGACGTTGCAGCGTCCTGGATAGCGATATCGTTGTGTTTGACACGCAGCAGCGATCTGGATCCCGCTGTGATATCGCTGGTCGTTGCTGAAAGTCCAGAACTTTATTTGGTCATCAGATCGTCGTGCTTGACAGCAAAAGCAACGATGCCAGCAATGTTTTACAATGGTAACAAGGGTAAATATCGGGTTACTAAGCGCAGGGCCGCGCTTAGTAACCCGATATTTACCCTGGTTACCATTGTAAAAGTAAAAAAAAAACACTACATACTCACCCTCTGATGTCTGTCACGTCCCCCGGCGTCCGCGCTGCTGCTCAGAGCTTCCTGCACTGAATGTGTCAGTGCCGGCCGTAAGGCAAAGCACAGCGGTGACGTCACCGCTGTGCTTAGGGCCGGCGCTTACACAGTGCAGGGAAGCTGAAGGCGAGGGACGCGACAGGCACCGGAATGTAAGTATGTAGTGTTTGGTTTTTTTTACATTTACACTGGTAACCAGGGTAAACATCGGGTTACTTAGCGCGGCCCTGCGCTTAGTAACCCGATGTTTACCCTGGTTACCCGGGGACTTCGGCATCGTTGGTCGCTGGAGAGCTGTCTGTGTGACAGCTCTCCAGCGACCACACAGCAATGCTGCAGCGATCGGCATCGTTGTCGATATCGCTGCAGCGTCGCTTAATGTGATGGTACCTTAAACCTGAATTTTTGATGTAGCTTCTTTCCTGCCAAGAAGATCATGTTTTGCTGCAGAAAAAAAGGGTGAACTTACCCTAAAACTGTTAACAAAACGTAGATCCACCTGGGGCACCTTAGCATGTAAGGCTTCTTTCACACTAGCGTCGTACTCGGCCCGTCGCAGAGCGTCAGGCCGACGTATCGACGCTAGCAGTGAATGCGCCGCACAACGGGAGCAGCGGATGCTGTTTTTCCACGCATCCGCTGCTCCATTGTGAGGTGCGGGGAGGTGGGGCGGAGTTCCGGCCGCGCATGCGTGGTTGGAAATGGCGGTCCGTCGGCGGCAAAAAACGTTACATGGAACGTTTTTTGCAGCCGACGGTCCGCCACAACACGGCGCAACCGTTGCACGATGGTTGCGACGTGTGGCAATGCGTCGCAAATGCATCACTAATGTTAGTCAATGGTGAAAAAACGCATCCTGCAAGCACTTTTGCAGGATGCGTTTTTTCGCCAAAACGACGCATTGCGACGTATTGCAAAAAACGCTAGTGTAAAAGTACCCTAAGAAGAGATTGTCCAATAGTGGATAATTCTTTTAAGAGACTCTTTCTACTTTTATAAATTGACAATTCATAAAAGTAAGTTATTTGGATAGTAACCCCTTCCTGACGTCGGACGGGATAGTACGTCCGACGTCAGGTCCCCTGTTTTGATGCAGGGCTCCGCGGTGAGCCCGCATCAAAGCCGGGACATGTCAGCTGTTTTGAACAGCTGACATGTGCCCACAATAGCGGCGGGTGAAATCGCGATTCACCCACCGCTATTAACTAGTTAAATGCCGCTGTCAAACGCAGACAGCGGCATTTAACTACCGCATCCGGCCAGGCGGCCGGAAATGACATCATCGCCGACCCCTGTCACATGATCGGGGGTTGGCGATGCTTCAGTATTGTAACCATAGAGGTCCTTGAGACCCCTATGGTTACTGATCGCCGGTAGCTGTGAGCGCCACCCTGTGGTCGGCGCTCACAGCACACCTGATTTTCTGCTGCATAGCAGCGATCTCATGATCGCTGTTATGTAGCAGAGGCGATCGAGTTGTGCTTGCTTCTAGCCTCCCATGGAGGCTATTGAAGCATGGCAAAAGTAAAAAAAAAAAGTTAAAAAAAATGTGAAAAAAATAAAAAAAACATAAGTTTAAATCACCCCCCTTTCACCCCAATCAAAATCAATAAAAAAAAAATCAAACCTACACATATTTGGTATCGCCGCGTTCAGAATCACCCAATCTATCAATAAAAAAAAGCATTAACCTGATCGCTAAACGGCGTAATGAGAAAAAAATCCGAAACGCCAGAATTACGGTTTTTTGGTCGCCGTGACATTGCATTAAAATGCAATAACGGGCGATCAAAAGAACGTATCTGCACCGAAATGGTATCATTAAAAACGCCAAAAAATAAGCCCTCAACCAACCCCAGATCATGAAAAATGTAGACGGAAAATGGCGCAATTTTTTTTTTTTTTTTTTTTTTTTTTTTTTAGCAAAGTTTGGAATTTTTTTTCACCACTTAGGTGAATCATAATGGCAGGTCAGTTTTAGCATTTAATGATCCTAGCAAAAAAGCCAAGCAAAAAACAAGTGTGGGATTGCACTTTTTTTGCAATTTCACCGCACTTGGAATTTTTTTCCCATTTTCTAGTACACGACATGGTAAAACCAATGATGTCGTTCAAAAGTACAACTCGTCCCGCAAAAAATAAGCCCTCACATGGCCAACTTGACGGAAAAATAAAAAAGTTATGGCTCTGGGAAGGAGGGGAGTGAAAAACTAATACGGAAAAATGGAAAATCTCATGAAGGGGTTAAATTGTAGAACCCTCATCTTTATTGAACACAAGCTGCGGTGAATTGCTGTTTTTGGTTGGTAAGAAGAATAATTATGCAACATCTATTATCATAAAGATGAAGAGAGCTACTGGAAGCCCATTAACATGATTAATTGGTTGTTTCTGACAGTTTTATTCATCCTAATATAGCGGGATGTTTCTATTCCTTTTTGTCAATGAGGATTTAGGCTATGTGCACACATTCAGGTTTTTTCGCGTTTTTTTGCGATAAAAACGCTATAAAAACTCATTAAAAATGCATACATTATGCATCCTATCATTTAGAATGCATTCTGCATGTTTTGTTTTCGCGGTAAAAAAAAGCAGCATGTTCATTAATTTTGCGGATTTTCCGCGTTTTTCCCGCAATTCTATGCATTGGGAAAAAACGGAAAAAAAAGCACAAAAAAGCGTCAAAAATGTGTCAAAAACGCATCAAAAACGCGAAAAAAACGCATGCGGATTTCTGGCAGAAATGTCCATTTTTTGTCAGGAAAATTTCTGCAAGAAATCCTGACATGTGCACATACCCTTAGGCCCCTCAGCTTTGCAAATTGTGAGGGTCACAACAAAGAAGTAAGTACCAAACTTAGTTTTACGACCTTTTTTATTTTGTAAAAAAAAATACTTTAGTAGAGAAAAATTTCCAAATTGTGAATATTAAAAACAGTAGAGCAACTGCATGAGAGTGGATGAAGAAAAAAGATGACTTTTCTTTAAAACTCCGAGGCGTATGATCCACATATGGGTACTTGTCATCAAATAGAAAAGTACAAATTGCCCACATCAAAACCAAAAGGTGACAGGTCACTGATGCAGCTTTCTTTTAAGGATTCACAAGAAATGTTCAAACATGCACGAGTGGCAGAAAAATAAATGTTGGGTAAGAGAAAATGTCATATGTTAAACTGCTGTCATATTTTGCAGTTACAAGAAATGCTGATTGATGGGAGATGGTAGGAAGATGGATGAACAGCCGCAGAGATGTGCAGCAGCTTGTGCTTTTGAGGTGTATTAGCCGAAGCTTTATTCTACTTCTTATCAAACAGTTTTAAAATCCATTTGTAGTTTATAGTGAATTCTATGGAAGTCTGTCTGTGAAGGACATTTAATCCAATTCCCCTTCTGCGACACCGGTTCGGTAATGCGACGGTTTAACTTGTCAATTACCATGCGGTGAAGAGTGCTTATTGGATGATTGCACACACAGAAATGAAGAACTGTGGGGCTGCGCTCATCCTTCTGTTTTAAAGCACTTGTGTATTTAATCATCTTCATTTTAAGCTTGCAATTAGCCTTCTTTACACATCCCAAACCACAGTGGCCCTTGAGGAGATATATTACATCTGTATTATTGCATGCCAAGTGTTCCTTGCTGCAATATTTCTCTGCAGTGTGTGAACATGTAAGCAATTCCCCTTACATCAAATGGCCGTGCATAACTGTGAGTGCTAAGAATATTGATACAGGAAAGAAATATATCTTGGTACCGTGTTAGCCAGTAGATAGAAAAATATTTAGAATTGAGAGTCCTCAGTGGTTGATACCTTTTAATGGCTAACTGAAAAGATGGTAACAAATTGCAAGCTTTCGAGACTACATACGTCTCTTCATCAGGCAAAGACTAAAACAAATTCTGAAGAATCACATATTTATGCACAACATAGTATAGAGAAAAAAAAAAAAAAAAAAAGGGAAAAAAAACCATGGATAAGCTAGGTGACATGAAGCAGAATTACCATGGGTGATAAACAGTTACGTCCATAAATATTGGGCCAATTCTTAGATAAGGATTGTTTTATTGTCCTGTGATTAGGGTCTCGTTCTGTTGTGATGACCCCACATGGTCTGAGGGGCAAGTTCATTAGTTGATGTAAAAAGACATAAATCCGTGTGACACATTCATTCCTGCATTTAGAGTGTCAAAGGTCGTCATCAGTTTATACTCCCAGACTCTTCTGTCTCTCTGAGTTTTGAAGTTACTTTTCAATACAAGTAATTTCATGTCCATAATGCTATGATTTGGGAGACAGAAATGTATTGCCACAGGTAGATCCATTCTTTTTTCTTTTATTGTATGGCGATGAGAGTTCATCCTTGTTCTCAGTTTCTGCCCTGTCTCCCCCACATACAGACCCCCAGTTGGACATTTAGTACAAATAATTAGGTACACCACATTAGAAGTGATGCAGCTGAATGTACCTGGTATCTTGTAGTCCTGGTGTGAATTGGGGATCTTTATCTTGTCCGTGGTCATTATAAATGGACAGGTTTTACATTTTTTCTGATTGCAGGGAAAGGTACCTGCAGCTGTTGGAGAGGACAGGGAGCTTCTGACAATGATGCTTCTTAGATTTGGGGGCTGCCTAAAACACAGTAGTGGGGGGTCTGGAAAAATGGATTGTAAGCGGGCATCTTTTTGCAGTAAAGGTTGTAATTTCCGTGCAGCTCCCCTTAGCGCCTCCAGATTTGGATTGTAGGTGACCACTAGAGGCACCCGGTTATTTTCTTCTTTAGTTTTGTAATGTAGCAGGTGATTCCTTGATATTCTGGTGGCTCTTGTAATCTGATTTTCAATTGTTCTTGGATGGTAGCCCTGATTCAAAAAGGTCTTTCTGAGGCGACCCAGGTGTTCATCTCTATCCATTGGGTTGGAACATATACGATTGTATCTGATGGCTTGGCTGTAGACAATGGAGTTTTTTATGTGTTTTGGATGGAAACTGTCCCATTTAAGGTATGTTGGACGGTCGATTGGCTTCTGATACAGGGACGTCTCTATTTTATTGTTCTGCAGCTTAATGATGGTGTCCAGAAAGTTAATTTCAGTGCAGGAGTAGTTGAGTGTCAAGTTGATGGTGGGATGAAATTGATTAAACTGTTCATGGAACGACTTTAGCTGTGGCTCAGACTCCGTCCAGATGATTAAAATGTCATCAATGTAGCGGTAGTACGCCAGAGGCCTGATGGGACATGAGGACAAAAAGTCGCTTTCAAGCTTGGCCATGAACAGATTTGCATACTGTGGGGCCATTTTACTTCCCATTGCTGTGCCAGTCTCCTGTAGATAGATCTTCTTGTCAAACTCAAAGTAATTGTGGGTGAGGATGAATTTTATAAGTTTCACCACAGAATTTGCATCAGTCCCTGTGTTTTCCAGGAAGAATTTGCAGGCATTTAATCCATCCTGATGTGGGATGTTGGAGTACAAAGATTCCACATCCATGGTGACCAGGATGGTTCCTTCTGGTAGAGAACCAATTGCTGATAGTTTATTCAATAGGTCAGTTGTGTCCTGAATGAAGCTGGGTGTATCTTTTACTAGGGGTTTAAGAATACCCTCTACCCATCCAGATACCTGCTCAGTAAGGGTGCCCACACATGAAATAATTGGTCTTCCTGGGTTTCCAGATTTGTGGATTTTGGGAAGCATGTAGAATGTCCCTGTTCTTGGACTTTCTGGTATCAGGTCATTGGCTCTTATGGATACGTCAGGCAGACAAGATACTAACTTGTTGAGTTCCTTGTAATAGTCCTGTGTAGGATCCGACTCCAATGTTTTGTAGTAGCGTGTGTCCATAAGTTGTCTGTTTGCTTCCTTCATGTAGTCTGATGTGTTCATCATGACTATTGCACCACCCTTGTCAGCAGGTTTGATGATGATTTCTTTGTTGGTTTTCAGAGACTGTATGGCCTTTCTCTCCTGGGCACTGATGTTGAATGCTTGTGTCCTGTTAGTATCTATGATGGTGGATTTTATCAAATGTCTGAAGGAGTCTATATAGTTATCCAAATGAGGGTTGCGTCCCGGTGGAGGTGTCCAGTCTGACCTCTTCTTTGTTGTTAGGATCCCTTTTCCTTCAGTCTGAGTGTTTTCTGAATCTTCTGTATCATTGAAATATTCCCTCAGACGCAGTCTCCTGAAAAAATGTTCCATATCACTGCAGAGTTCAGTTTTATCCAGGGCCTTAGTAGGACAAAATGAGAGTCCTCTGGAAAGCACAGCCAGCTCCGGGTGCCTCTAGTGGTCACCTACAATCCAAATCTGGAGGCGCTAAGGGGAGCTGCACGGAAATTACAACCTTTACTGCAAAAAGATGCCCGCTTACAATCCATTTTTCCAGACCCCCCACTACTGTGTTTTAGGCAGCCCCCAAATCTAAGAAGCATCATTGTCAGAAGCTCCCTGTCCTCTCCAACAGCTGCAGGTACCTTTCCCTGCAATCAGAAAAAATGTAAAACCTGTCCATTTATAATGACCACGGACAAGATAAAGATCCCCAATTCACACCAGGACTACAAGATACCAGGTACATTCAGCTGCATCACTTCTAATGTGGTGTACCTAATTATTTGTACTAAATGTCCAACTGGGGGTCTGTATGTGGGGGAGACAGGGCAGAAACTGAGAACAAGGATGAACTCTCATCGCCATACAATAAAAGAAAAAAGAATGGATATACCTGTGGCAATACATTTCTGTCTCCCAAATCATAGCATTATGGACATGAAATTACTTGTATTGAAAAGTAACTTCAAAACTCAGAGAGACAGAAGAGTCTGGGAGTATAAACTGATGACGACCTTTGACACTCTAAATGCAGGAATGAATGTGTCACACGGATTTATGTCTTTTTACATCAACTAATGAACTTGCCCCTCAGACCATGTGGGGTCATCACAACAGAACGAGACCCTAATCACAGGACAATAAAACAATCCTTATCTAAGAATTGGCCCAATATTTATGGACGTAACTGTTTATCACCCATGGTAATTCTGCTTCATGTCACCTAGCTTATCCATGGTTTTTTTTCCCTTTTTTTTTTTTTTTTTTTCTCTATACTATGTTGTGCATAAATATGTGATTCTTCAGAATTTGTTTTAGTCTTTGCCTGATGAAGAGACGTATGTAGTCTCGAAAGCTTGCAATTTGTTACCATCTTTTCAGTTAGCCATTAAAAGGTATCAACCACTGAGGACTCTCAATTCTAAATATTTTGCTAAGAATATTAACATTTATTGCTCCGGTTAAATTCACTACTTTCACAATATAACTGATATCCCTGCTTTCAGAGTAAGCTGAAAAGACTATTCTTCGGCTTTCTTGGGATTTGTAATTAAATTGTAAGGAATAGGCATCTATTTTTAAGACATGACGCTGGCCTCGGTATTCAATTCTCAGAAGTCTGTATGGATTAGAACAAGCATTATAATTATCTAAGGTACTAGTGTGTTACATAGAGGTGACATTTCTTATTTAGTCATGTAGGTAATATATTCCTGTGACTTATGTTTTATGATTTCCAACTCTATTCTTCAGAATGTTTGTTTATATTATATACATTTATTTGAAATGTCTAATAAGAATGGTATACCTACCATAAAGACTGCCTCTGTGGCAGGTAAAGAAGCCATGGTATGTCTTATGCAAAGGTTTACATTGTAAGCTTTAAGGAGATATTCCCAAATTTGGAAGTTATCCTATATTCATGGAATAGGAAGTTAGGCCTCATGCCCACTTACGATGAAATCAGACGAATGCAATCCGATAAAAAATCGGATTGAATTCGGACCAATGTTATTCTATGATTGTGTCTTCATCTGCGTTTCTTTTTCAAGCTTGGATCATATCACGGACGGACTGGAAAAAAATCACAGCATGCTGCGATTGTAATCAGAAATTGGATCGCATCCCACAACAGAAGTCAATGAGTGTGAGAAAACAATTGCACAGCACTCGCACCATGCGAGTGCTGTCAGATTTTTACGCACTGGCGTCCTTTGAAAAGCCGGCAATTCGTATGCGGGTACAGTAAAATCACACTGACAGGTTACCAGCTATTCTTCTATCTATCTCTCTATGAAATGTAAAGACATTTATATACTATATATATATATATATATATATATATATATATATATATATATATATATGTGTGTGTGTCACTAACATATATATATATATATATATATATATATATATATATATATATACATATATATATATATATATATATATAAACATATACACTACAGTTCAAAAGTTTATGGTCACTTAGAAATTTCCTTATTTTTATTATTATTATTATTATTATTATTATTATACATTTTTATAGCGTCATTTATTCCATGGCGCTTTGCATGTGAAAAGGGGGCAAATATAGACAAATACAATTAAACATGAGCAAAAAAACAAGGCACACATGTACATAAGGAGGGAGGACCCTGCCCGCAAGGGCTCACATTCTGCAGAGGATGGGTGAGGATACACTAAGAGAGGGTAGAGCTGGTTGTGCGGCGGTTCAGTAGGTTGAGGATCACCGCAGGCTGTAGGCTTGTCGGAAGAGGTGAGTCTTCAGGTACTTTTTGAAGGTTTTTATGGTAGGCGAGAGTCTGATGTGTTGGGGTAGAGAGTTCCAGAGTATGGAGGAAGCACGGGAGAAGTCTTGGATGTGGTTATGGGAAGAAGAGATAAGAGGGGAGTAGAGAAGGAGATCTTGAGAGGATCGGAGGTTGCGTGTAGGTAAGTACCGGGAGACCATGTCACAGATGTATGGAGGAGACAGGTTGTGGATGGCTTTGTATGTCATTGTAAGGGTTTTGAACTGGAGTCTCTGGGCGATAGGAAGCCAGTGAAGAACTTGGCATAGGAGAGAGGCTGGGGAATAGCGGGGAGACAGGTAGATTAGTCGGGCAGCAGAGTATAGGATAGATTGGAGTGGTGCCAGAGTGCTAGAGAGGAGGCCAGAGAGTAGGAGGTTTCAGTAGTCAAGGCGGGAGATGATAAGGGCAGGCACTAGTGTTTTTGTGGTGTCGCGGGCAAGGAATGCGTGGATCCGGGAAATATTTTTGAGCTTGAGATGGCAGGAGGAGGCAAGGGCCTGGATATGTGGCTTGAAAGAGATGGCAGAGTCGAGGATCACCCCGAGGCACCGGGCGTGTGGGACTGGGGAAAGTGAGCGGCCGTTAACATTGATGGATAGGTCTGGTGGAGGGGTAGAGTGAGATGGGGGAAAGATGATGAATTCTGTTTTGTCCATGTTCAGTTTTAGAAAGCGAGCAGAAAAGAAGGCCGAGATAGCAGTCAGACACTGTGGGATTTTGGTAAGTAAGGAGGTGATGTCGGGTCCGGATAGGTTGATCTGCGTGTCATCAGCGTAGAGATGGTACTGCATACCGTGGGATTCTATGAGATGTCACAGGCTGAAGGTGTAGAAGGAGAAGAGTAGAGGTCCTAGAACAGTGCCTTGAGGAACACCGACAGACAAGGGGCGAAGTTAGGAGGTGGTGTGATTTAGGGTGCTCTGTCACCAGAAACGCGTTGATCTTGGATCTTGTTTTTATTCTTATTGCTTGCTGATGTTTTATCCTTCACATTATATGAATTGAAGTGAATAAAGTTACGGATTTTTTCACTACATCGTTGAGCTGGATCTCCTTCCTTTTCCTGTTCGTTTACGCTTTGACACAGCGGTTCCGTGCTCCGAATCTCCAGGGATGTCGATTATGGTGAGCTGGACTTTGTTTTGTTTTACCAAGTCTGTGATGCCAAGAGATGAGAGGATCTGTAGCAGAAGGGAGTGGTCCACAGTGTCAAAGGCAGAAGACATGTCTAGGAGAAAGAGGACAGAGTAGTGTCACTTGCTCTTGGCAGTTAGTAGGTCATTGGTGACTTTAGTTAGGGCAGTTTCACTTTGAAAGAAAAGCAGTTTTTTCCACTGAAGCTAAGATTAAATGATTCAGAAATACACTATAATTTGTTAATGTGGTAAATGAATATTCTAGCTGCAAACATCTGGTTTGTAATGCAATATCTTCACAGGTACATAGAGGCCCATATCCAACAACCATCACTCCAGTGTTCTTATGGTACTTTGTGTTTGCTAACTGTGTAAGAAGGCTAATGGATGGTTAGAATACCCTTGAAAACCCTTGTGCAAGTATGATAGCACAGCAGAAAAACAGTTTGGCCGATTACAGAACCTATAAACCTGACCTTCCTTTGAGCTAGTTGAGAATCTGGAGCATTCACATTTGTTGGTTCTATTAAACTCTCAAAATGGTCAGAAAAATAGAACTTTAATGTGAAACTCAACAGTCTATTCTTGTTCTTAGAAATTAAGGCTATTCCATGCGAGAAATTGCCAAGAAACTGAAGATTTCCTACAACGGTGTGTACTACTCCCTTCAGAGGAGCGCACAAACAGGCTCCAACCAGAGTAGAAAGAGAAGTGAGATGCCCCGCTGCACAACTGAGCAACAAGACAAGTACATTAGGTCTGTAATTTGCTAAATCAACGCCTCACGGGTCCTCAACTGGCAGCTTCATTAAATAGTACATGCAAAACACCAGGGTCAACGTCTACAGTGAAGAAGCGACTCCGGGATGCATCCTTCAGGGCAGAGTGGCAAAAGAAAAAGCCATATCTGAGACTGGCTAATAAAAGGGAAAGATTAATATGGGCAAAAGAGCACAGACATTGGATAGAGGAACATTGGAAAAAAAGTGTTACGGACAGACAAATCTAAGTTTGAGCTACTTGGATCACACAGAAGAACCTTTGTGAGATGCAGAACAGCTGAAAAGATGCTGGAAGAGTGCCTGACGCCATCTGTCAAGCATCGTGGAGGTAATGTGATGGTCTGGGGTTGCTTTGGTGCTGGTAAAGTGAGAGATTTGTACAAGGTAAAAGGGATTTTGAATAAGGAAGGCTATCATTCCATTTTGCAACGCCATGCCATACCCTGTGGACAGCGCTTGATTGGAGCCAATTTCATCCTACAACAGGACATTGACCCAAAGAACACCTCCAAATTATGCAAGAACTATTTAGGGAAGAAGCAGGCAGCTGGTATTCTATTTGTAATGGAGTGGCCAGCGCAGTCATCAGATCTCAACCCCATTGGGCTGTTGTGGGAGCAACTTGACCGTATGGTACGCAAAAGTGCCCATCAAGCCAAACCAACTTGTGGGAGGGGCTTCTGGATGCATGGGGTGAAATTTCTCCAGATTACTTCAGCAAATTAACTACTAGAATGCCAAAGGTCTGCAATTCTGTAGTTGCTGCAAAGGGAGCATTCTTTGATGAAAGCAAAGTCTGAAGGAGAAAATTATTATTTCAAATAAAAATCTTTTTTTCTAACCTTGACAATGTCTGGACTAGATTTTAAATTCATTTGGCAACTCATTTGATTAATAAAAGTATGAATTTTCATGGAAAACACAAAATTGTCTGGGTGACCCTAAACTTTTGAACGGTAGTGTGTATATATATATACATCTATTCTTTGTGTATGTACTGTATGTAAACTATCTATCCTTTTCTAACCTGTCAGTGTGATTCTACCTCTCTTTGTGTGAGGTCGTTCTACTTCACAGACCTGTGCGGGAAGCGTGTGTCTGCAATCACGCTCACACAAGTCTGCCCCTAATGCTAGGGTTGCCTCTAGATCGGAGTTGATTTTTTGTGGTCCTCAATTTAGCCACTCTGATCTACACAGTTCGCTACTGAAGTGACTAGATTGGAGTTGATATTTTGAGGATCTCACCATAGCGACTCCGATCTAGACGCTTCAGTGCTGAGCTGACTAGATCAGAGTTGATATTTTGAGGACCTAATTTTAACAACTCCACTCTAGACGGTTCAGTGCTGAAGTGACTACATCGGAGTTGCTGGAGAGAGGACCTAAGAAAATCACCTTTGATGTAGTCAGCACAGCACTGAAGCGTCTAGATCGGAGTTGATTCCTGGAGATCTTCATACAGACTCCATTCTAGTCCCCTCTTCTGGCTTTTTTAATGCTTTTTTTTTTTATGGAATTTCTCAAGGTTTTAATGGAGCAAACATCACCAGTCAGACATGAATATTTTTTACACTGTTATATATTTTATGTATTTGGGCAAAATTCTTTTTTTTCCTGATTTATAAATCTTACATTTTTATTGTGGCTTTTTGTAATATAAATAATTACCCTCAGATCTGATGGTTCAGTGTCATCAGAATGTGGCTTTTCCCGTCTGTCACCAGTCCTGTCCGCAATAGCGACATTGTGAGGAGAGGGCAGAGCTTCATGGGGAGAGGCATAAAAGAGCGCAACTGACAGTCATCATAAAAAAGCACAACTGGCAGTCATAACAGAGCGCAACCGTCAATCATCATAAAAGAGAGCACAACCGATAGTCATCATAAAAGAGCGTGCATCTGTTAATTCTGTCGGCTGTGCTCCGTCACTGGCTGAGACTTGTGTACATACAGGAAAGCCTGAATTATATCAAAACTGACCAATTAGAGCACAAATGCTTTATATTACGAAAAGCTATAATCAAAAAACTAACTTTATTAATTTAAAAAAAAAGCACAAAGTGGCAGCTGCTTTTTCCCCCTAACTCTTTGTTAAAGGGGATATCCATGACTTTATGAAAAACAAAAAATGTGCCTAAGCACTGACAGGCAGGTAATTGTAGCTTATCTGCCTGTTGTTCCCCGGCACCATTCTCTCCCGGCACAAATCGGTCACAGATCGCTTCTGCCGAGGATTCAGAAGCCTTTGTTGACGTTACGTTGACAAAGCGGAGGCTTCTTTTTCATTCTGCTATGTTAACAAGGTGGGACCTCCAAAGTTATTTTGATTGACAGCCGGATTCATGCTGCGTAACTGTAAGAGCTGGCTGTCAATCAGAATGAATCGGAAGCCGCACCCTGTTGCATCAGCAAAGGCAGTTGAATCGCTGGCAGGAGAGGTCTGTGGCTGCTCTGTGCCGGGTGGAGAATGGTGCTGTGAACTACAGGCAGATAAGTAGCATCTACATGCTTCTTAGTGCTTAAGCACATTTTTTGTTTTTCAATAAAGTTTGGGATATCCCTTTTAAGTCTGGCATACAAAATTCTGTTCTTCATGAATTGGGGCTGTAATCTAGTGTATCTCTTTGTCAAGCAATAATGAAACTCCATACAGCAACGCCATTCTAGCTGTCTCGCTACAGAGATTACTAGATCGGTGTTCCTGCACTGAGGCTCATGATTTCTGTGCACACAGTATTGTCTATAAGGATGTCCTCTGAACAGCCACTACATTCTAGCAGTCTCACTAGACTAGATCGGAGTTGCTGCACGGAGGCTCATGATTCCTGTGGTTGGAACAAGCACTGCCGCGTGAAGCAGAATTCCACTAGCTCTATTAGACTCTGTCTGCACAGACTGACTGTTGAATCCAAGCACAGGCACTCAATGCAGCACCCTTGGAGCAGCCAAACATTTTAATGCACCTTTCCACCCACTTGTTTCCCATCTATCTCCGACCTTCTCTTGTTCTATAAAAGCAGAGCTGTCAATCAATAGAGAGGGAGGGCGAAGATAGAGATAAAAAACAAGTAGATGGGAAGGAGCAGTTTAAAGGGACTCTGTCACCTGAATTTGGAGGGAACAATTTTCAGCCATAGGGGTGGGGTTTTCGGGGGCTTGATTCACCCTTTCCTTACCCGCTGGCTGCATGCTGGCTGCAATATTGGATTGAAGTTCATTCTCTGTCCTCCGTAGTACATGCCTGCACAAGGCAATCTTGCCTTATGCAGGTGTGTACTATGGAGGACAGAGAATTAACTTCAATCCAATATTGCAGCCAGCAGGTAAGGAAAGGGTGAATCAAACACCCGAAAACCCCGCCCCTATGGCTGAAAATTGTTCCCTCCAAATTCAGGTGACAGAGTCCCTTTAAGGGGTTGTCCACTAGCAGGACAACCCCTTCTTAAAATAAATGTTTGGCCCCCGATCCCGCGGTGTCAGCACTCGCTCTCCCTGAGGCTGTGATGTGGTGCTGTGACATGTGACGCCGGCACCCAATAAGCATTGGCGTCACTGTCTCCGCCTTCGGACAAACTCAACATGAAGAGGAAGTCAGTGATTAGCTTCAGCCTGGACTGCCACTTCATGTTTAGTTTGTTCGAAGGTGGAGACAGGCATCACGTGTCATTTCACTACATCACAGCTCAGGGACCGCAAGTGCCAATACAGCTGGAACAGCGCCAGCATGGGAGGTGAGTATAGGCTTTATTATTTGATCGGGACTGAACATTTACTTTAATAAGGGGTTGTCTTATTAGTGGACAACCCCTTTAAATGTCTGGCCACACCAAGAGTGCATCGAGCACGTGTGCTTGTTTTGAATAATCAGTCTGTACTGACAAAGTCCTTTTAAATTGGGTTGGGCAGTGAAAACAAGTTATCATCTAACTATGGGATAGGTGATAACTTGCTGATCAGTGAGTGTGCAACTGCTGGGACCTGCACCGATTGGCAAAACGGGGACTTTATATCCCAACTACAAAATAGAGTGGCTGGTTGGATGCCGGACTACTTCAAGTTCATTCTCAATGGAGCTGCTGGAAAACTCAGCTTGCTCTGCAGCCTGGTAGAGCAAGAACGGAGCTCAAACTGAGCATGTGCACTGCTGCTCAAAGAATGGAGCTCAGACTCAGCATGTGCACTGCTGCTCAATTCTAAGGGTTCGCTCATGCTAGTCTATACAGTGGGAAAAAAAATTTAGTCAGCCACCAATTGTGCTGGTTCTCCCACTTAAAAAGATGAGAGAGGCCTGTATTTGACATCATAGGTAGACCACAACTATGAGAAAACAAATCCAGAAAATCACCCTGTCTGACTTGGCAAGATTTATTTTTCAAATTATATTACATAGTTATTAAGGTTGAAGGAAGACTTTAAGTCCATCTAGTTCAACCCATAGCCTAGCATGCCCTAATATGTTGATCCAGGGGAAGGCAAAAAAAACCCATGTGGTAAGAGTAAGCTCCATCATGGGGAAAAAATTCCTTCCTGACCCCACATACGGCAATCAGACTAGTTCCCTGGATCAACGCCTTATCAAGGAATCTAATATATATACCCTGTAATATTATACTTTTCCAGAAAGGTATCCAGTCCCCTCTTAAATTGAAGCAATGAGTCACTCATTACAACATAATACGGCAGAGAGTTCCATAGTCTCACTGCTCTTACAGTAAAGAATCCGCGTCTGTTATTATGCTTAAACCTTTTTTCCTCCAGACATAGAGGATGCCCCCTTGTCCCTGTCACCGGTCTATGATTAAAAAGATCAGCAGAAAGGTCTTTGTACTGTCCCCTCATATATTTATACATTAACATAAGATCACCCCTTAGTCTTCGTTTTTCCAAACTAAATAGCCCCAAGTGTAATAACCTATCTTGGTATTGCAGACCCCCCAGTCCTCTAATAACCTTGGTTGCTCTTCTCTGCACCCCCTCCAGTTCAGCTATGTCTTTCTTATACACCGGAGACCAGAACTGTGCACAGTATTCTAAGTGTGGTCGAACTAGTGACTTGTATAGAGGTAAAATTATGTTCTCCTCATGAGCATCTATGCCTCTTTTAATGCATCCCATTATTTTATTTGCCTTTGTAGCAGCTGCCTGACACTGGCCACTGAATATGAGTTTGTCATCCACCCATACACCCAGGTCTTTTTCATTGACGGTTTTGCCCAGAGTTTTAGAATTAAGCACATAGTTATACATCTTATTACTTCTACCCAAGTGCATGACCTTACATTTATCCCCATTAAAGCTCATTTGCCATTTATCAGCCCAAGCTTCTAGTTTACATAAATCAGCCTGTAATATAAAATTGTCCTCCCCTGTATTGATTAAACTGCAGAGTTTAGTGTCATCTGCAAATATTGAAATTGTACTCTGAATGCCCCCTACAAGGTCATTAATAAATATGTTAAAAAGAAGAGGGCCCAATACTGACCCCTGTGGTACCCCACTACTAACCGTGACCCAGTCCGAGTGTGCTCCATTAATAACCACCCTTTGTTTCCTATCCCTGAGCCAACTCTCAACCCACTTGCACATATTTTCCCCTATCCCCATTATTCTCATTTTATGTATCAACCTTTTGTGTGGCACCGTATCAAAAGCTTTTGAAAAGTCCATATACACTACATCTACTGGGTTCCCTTGGTCCAGACCGGAACTTACCTCTTCATAGAAGCTGATCAAATTAGTCTGACATGATCGGTCCCTAGTAAACCCGTGCTGATACTGGGTCATGAGGTTATTCCTCTTCAGATACTCCAGTATAGCATCCCTTAGAATGCCCTCCAGGATTTTACCCACAGTAGAGGTTAAACTTACTGGCCATTTCCGAGTTCAGTTTTTGTCCCCTTTTTGAATATTGGCACCACATTTGCTATACGCCAGTCCTGTGGTACAGACCCTGTTATTATGGACTCTTTAAAGATTAAAAATAATGGTCTATCAATGACTGTACTTAATTCCTGCAGTACTCGGGGGTGTATCCCATCCGGGCCCGGAGATTTGTCAATTTTTGTGATTTTTAGACGCCGCCTTACTTCCTGCTGGGTTAAGCAGGTAACATTAAATTGGGAATTATTATCACTAGTCATATTGGCTGCCATGGGATTTTCTTTTGTAAATACTGATGAAAAAAAGTCATTTAGCATACTGGCTTTTTCCTCATCCTCATCCACCATTTCACCCAGACTATTTTTAAGGGGGCCAACACTATCATTTTTTAGTTTCTTACTATTTATGTAGTTAAAGAATATTTTGGGGTTATTTTTGCTCTCTCTAGCAATGAGTCTCTCTGTCTCAATCTTTGCTGCCTTGATTTGCTTTTTACATAATTTATTTAATTTTTTGTATTTATTTAATGCCTCCTCACTACCTACTTAATTTAATTCTCTAAATGCTTTCTTTTTGTCACTTATTGCGCCCCTTATAGCTTTATTTAGCCATATTGGTTTCCTCCTATTTCTAGTATGTTTATTCCCATACGGTATATACTGTGCACAGGTCCTATCCAGGATGCTAATAAATGTCTCCCATTTTCTTTGTGTACTTTTATGTCTCAGGATATAGCCCCAGTTAATTGCACCAAGATCCTCTCTCATCCGTTGGAAATTTGCCCTCCTGAAGTTTAGTGTCCTTGTCACCCCTCTACTACACATCTTATTAAATGGTGGAAAATAACTATTTGGTCATTAACAAAAGTTCATGTCAATATTTTGTTATATATCCTTTGTTGGCTATGACAGAGGTCAAACATTTTCTGTAAGTCTTCACAAGGTTGGCACACACTGTTGTTGGTGGTATGTTGGCCCATTCCTCCATGCAGATCTCCTCTAGAGCAGTGATGTTTTGGGCCTGTCGTTGGGCAACATGGACTTTCAACTCCTTCCAAAGGTTTTCTATGGGGTTGAGATCTTGAGACTGGCTAGGCCACTTCAGGAACTTCATATTCTTCTTTAGAAAACCACTCCTTCATTGCCCTGGCGGTGTACTTGGGATCATTATCATGCTGAAAGACGCATCCATGTTTCATCTTCAATGCCCTTTCTGATAGAAGGAGGTTTGCACTCAAAATCTCATGATACATGGCCCCATTCATTCCTTCATGTACACTGATCAGTCATCCTGGTCCATTTGCAGAGAAATAGCCCCAAAGCATGATATTGCCACCCCCATGCTTCACAGTAGGTATGGTGTTATTCGGATGCAACTCAGCATTCTGTCTCCTCCAAACATGATGAGTTTTGTTTCTACCAAACAGTTCTACTGTGGTTTCATCAGACCATAGGACATTCTATCAACACTCTTCTGGATAATCCAAATGCTCTCTAGCAAACTTCAGACGGGCCCAGACATGTACTGGCTTAAGCAGGGGGACACGTCTGGCACTGCAGGATCTGAGTCCCTGGCAGCGTAGTGTGTTACTGATGGTAGCGTTTGTAACGGTGGTCCCAGCTCTGTGCAGGGCATTCACTAGGTCCCTCCTTGTGGTTATGGGATTTTTTCTCACCAGTCTTGTGATCATTTTGACCCCACGGGGTGAGATCTTGTGTGGAGCCCCAGATCGAGGGAGATTATCAGTGGTCTTGTATGTCTTCCATTTTCTTATTACTGCTCCCACAGTTGATTTCATCACACCAAGCTGCTTGCCTATTGCAGATTCTGTCTTCCCAGCCTGGTGCAGGGCTACAATTTTTTTTTTCTGGTGTCCTTCGACAGCTCTTTGGTCTTCACCATAGTGGAGTTTAGAGTGTGACTGTTTGAGGTTGTGGACAGATGTCTTTTATACTGATAACAAGTTCAAACAGATGTCATTACTACAGGTAATGAGTGGAGGACAGAGGAGCCTCTTAAAGAAGAAGTTACAGGTCTGTGAGAGCCAGAAATCTTGCATGTTTTTAGGTGACCAAATACTTATTTCCCACCATAATATGCTGAATATTTCTTGCCAAATCAGACAAGGTGATTTTCTGGATTTGTTTTCTCAATTTTGACTCTCATAGTTGTGGTCTACCTATGATGTCAATCACAGGCCTCTCTCATCTTTTTAAGTGGGAGAACTTGCACAGTGGGTGGCTGACTAGATCCTTTTTTTCCCCACAGTAAATAATCAGTCTCATACTCACCCAGGAGAGCAGGATGATTTATTTCTCACTTGTCACCCATGTACAATCTGTTTTTTACTCAGCAGCTATTAATCTTTTACAGGATCACTTACAATTTCCCATCTTACAGAATTGTAATGTATTTGTTAAAATCTGATGACATATAATGGTGGCCCGTATGCTGGTGGTCCGTATGCTGGTGATTTGCATGCTGATGGTCCGTATGCTGGTGGTCTGTATACGGATAGTCTGTATGGCATCTGATTTTTTTCTCACACCCATCAGATTTCAGAGTGAAATAGTAGCATGCCCAATACAGCTGAGAAAAAAATATACAGATCTGCATGGCCTCATTGAATAACATTGGTCCGAGAGCAATCTGATTGTTTCTATTAAATTGCACTCATCCGAATTATATGCCAGTGTGAGCGCGGCCTTACAGAAATAGCAGTGCCCCATTCTGCCAATCAGTGTAGGTCACAGCTGTTGGACACCACCTATCACCTTGGATTGGTGAATGATAAAGAGGAGGTCTGATGGAAACAAGTTCCCTCTATTCATGTGTGGAAGCTTTTTTATAAGATACAGCTTTCACTCATAAATAGTGAGATTTTAGTATTCTGTATACCGGGGGGGGGGGGGCAAATTATTTTCACACAAGAGACAGTGACTGTTGTGGAGGCCGAACCAATAGGCTGAAATTCTGCTCAATATTAATATAATTATTACTATTTTATATTATTTGTATCACTTTTTACTGAGCAGAATTAATTCCACTGAGTCGCTGCTACATTTTACAATGGGGCAGATTGTAACTTGTATTCTTACTTGTAGCAGCGAATCAGCGCCAGATAATTCAATGCTTTTTCTGACATCTATAAATCATTTTCTCCCGTTATTCAGTCATTGTACCTTGATAAACATATGTGTCAAATGTCAAGAAGAAGAGCACTCACCATTCACATATTTTCCAGTCTTTATTATGACATTAAGTCAATAGCAGGACCATATAGGGAGAACAGCGGTTCCAAGAGACGATGGCCATTTCGCACTGCCGTGCTTCTACGGGTCTTGTGTGGAACCACTGTTCTCCCGATATGGTCCTGCTATTGACTTAATGTCATAATAAAGACTGGAAAATATTCGGATGGTGAGTGCTCTTCTTCTTGACATTTGACACATATGCTTGAACTCACCTTTTATCTGAATGAGCACCCGGAGTCCGCTGTGGTATTATAACGCAACATTAGGTGTGATGTGTTGTGTGCAGGTGATTCAGTGAGCTGATTGTGCGGACTTATTTTTCTTTTTTCTTTTTTTTTTTTTTGCTGGTACCTTGATAAACAGTTACACACAATAAGATGCTCCCATAAAGTACAATGCCCCCACACACAGTACAATGCCCCCACACACAGTACAATGCCCCCACAATAAAGGATGCTATACAGCCCCACCTACACATAGTACGATGACCCAGGGCTGCCACTAGAAATTTCAGGGCCCCATACTTGCAAAATTTCTGGGGCCCCCTTGAGACTCCGCCCAGGCTCCACCCCAGCCCCGCCTCCATGCTCCACCCCTCAAACTGTCCACAGTCCCACCGCTCTCTCTTGCAAAAACTCCACTTCTCACCTATCACACATTGACAGTTCCCATCACCAGATCACACATATAGCCGGCAGCTTTTGTTTTGGCCAAAAGATTTTTTAAGCCACCAAAATGACAAGGAAGACACTTTTGGCCAGGCCCTACTCTACTGTAACCTATTAAATATTTGTTAAAATATGCAATACAATTTAGGTATATTTTTATTTGTTTTTCAATTTTTAAAATGACCTATAATACCACATACAAGGAACAAATACCACAGCATCATGACCAGACACCATATTATCACCACAGTGACCTATAATACTATCTACAAGGCACAAATACTGCCACACCATGACCAGATGACATATTACCACCACAGTGATCAAATAATATCAAATACAAGGAACAAATACCACAACATCATGACCAGACCACATATTACCACCACATGGTGACTGAATACTACAATACTGATCAATAATAAAAAAAACCCCACAATACTATCACCATAAGTGCCGTTATACACAGGAGAGCTGTACTTAGTATGCAGTGTCTGTGTAGAGGTAATACAGCGATCGCTGGTGACATACACAGGAGCTCTGTATATAGTTTATAGGTAATCCAGTGACATTATACACAGGACCTCTGTATATAGTATACAGTGTATAGTGTCAGTGTATAGGTAACACTGACTTACCAGTGACGTCTCTAGGTGAAGTCCTTCATCTTTCATCCCGCACAGACCGCCATCACTTCATCCAGCCAGGACTCGTCTCTACAGGAAATAACACAGTTATCTCGAGTTCCACTTGCAGAACACATTACTTAATTTTCCCAACTTCTACATTACACCACATGAAGAAGGCGACATAGTATCATTCTACACAGTAATAGGACCGCCCCTCCATTTAAAACAGTGTACTCAAAAAATAAAATAAATACATCACTGCAGTAATAATATCCCTTAATTAGCCCCTATGGTAATAATATTCACCATCCTAGCCCCTGTGTGTCTCATTCCTGGCGTCAGCCATATGTTCTCCCTTCCTGCCCAAATGAGTATCCATTCTACCCCATATGATCTCCCCATCCTGCCCCATCTGTCTCCATCTTATCCATCCTGCCCCATGATCCTGCCCCATCTGTCTCCAATCCTGCCTCCAGTGTCTCCAATCATGCCCGTATCACCATTCTGCCCCGTCTCCAATCATGCCCCCATTTCTGCAATCATGCCCCCTGTATCTCAATTCTGCCCCATCTGTTTCCAATCCTGCCCCATCTGTCTCCAGTAATGCCCCAGTGTCTCCAGTCATGCCGCCATGTCTGTCATCCTGCCCCCTGTGTCTCCAATCATGCCCCGTTTCTCCATTCTGCCCCGTGTCCAGCATTCTGCCCCAGTGTCCAGCATTCTGCCCCAGTGTCCAGCATTCTGCCCCAGTGTCCAGCTTTCTGCCCCAGTGTCCAGCTTTCTGCCCCTGTGTCCAGCAATCTGCCCCTGTGTCCAGCAATCTGCCCCTGTGTCCAGCAATCTGCCCCTGTGTCCAGCAATCTGCCCCTGTGTCCAGCATTCTGCCCCTGTGTCCAGCAATCTGCCCCTGTGTCCAGCGTTCTGCCCCAGTGTCCAGCAATCTGCCCGTGTCCAGCTTTCTGCCCCCGTGTCCAGCATTCTGCCCCGTGTCCAGCATTCTGCCCCAATGTCCAGCATTCTGCCCCTGTGTCCAGCTTTCTGCCCCTGTGTCCAGCTTTCTGCTCCTTTGTCCAGCTTTCTGCTCCTGTGTCCAGCGTTCTGCCCCTGTGTCCAGCGTTCTGCCCCTGTGTCCAGCGTTCTGCCCCTGCATCCAGCGTTCTGCCCCTGCATCCAGCCTTCTGCCCCTGCGTCCAGCCTTCTGCCCCTGCGTCCAGCCTTCTGCCCCTGTGTCCAGCTTTCTGCTCCTGTGTCCAGCGTTCTGCCCCTGTGTCCAGCTTTCTGCCCTGGGCCGCCTGGATTGCCGCTCTCAATAAAAAAAAAAAATGTTCTGCTTACCTGCCGCGCTCCTGCTCTCTCCACGCAGCTGAAGCGTGCACTCGCCGGCGACTGACAATGACGTCAGACGCCGGCGACATGCATGCTGCGGCTGACGTCAGCTGCCAGCCTCGGATTGGCTGACGGCTGTTAACTATTGACGTGCGGGCGTGGGCCCGCACGTCAATAGCGTTAAACAGCTGCAGCGCCGGCCGCTGCTAAGGGCCTGGTTCAGCCTGGGGGCCCCTCTGCTCACCGGGCCCCATACACCAGTCACGGCTGTAATGCCCTGATGGCGGTCCTGCGATGACCCCACACACAGTAAGATGCCTCCACAGCCCCAGCCACACAAAATACGATGCCCCCACACACAGTACAATGCCGCCACAATGTATGCTGCCACCACAGCCCCAGCCACACACAGTACAATGCCCCTACAATGTACAATGCCCCCACTGCCCCAGCAACACACAGTACGATGCCCCCACAGCTCCCCAACATAATTTTATGGCCCCACACAGACAGTATGATGGCCTCACAGTATGATGGATCTCACACCACCCCCACACATGTTTTGATGATCATCACAGCCTCCCACACAGAGTAATGGCACCCATATATCCCAATAGACAGTAATGATGGTCCTCACAGACCTCCCTACAAACAGGACGGTGCTCAAAGGCAGCTGCACATGGTATGACTGCCCTCATAGCGCCCCACACATGGTATAATGGTTCTAAGGGGCCCTTACATAAAGTATAATCCCCCACAATTCCCCAGAAAGTATTATGATCACCACAGCCCCCCTATATAGTTTGAGCCTCCACACACATAACCACTTATATAAACTCACAGTCCCCCTAAATACTGATGAGACCCCACACATTCACACACAAAAAAATACTCACCTTGTTCCCATTCTTCTGGTGCTCTGTGCCTGTCTTTCCTGTAAACACACACGTTCTTCACAGCAGACGCAATGTAGTTACATCATCGCATCTGCTGCCACAGTTGCTTGTGCCAAATAGTGGCAGTAGCCAGTGGCTGTGTTCTCCTCCAAGGGTTGCCTCCTCTCCCATCTATTGGGACATTGGTAGATTTGCCTCCTCCACCATATATTGGGACGTCAGTAGGGTTGCCTCCTCCACCATATATTGTGACGTCGGCAGGTTTGCATCCTCCACCATATATTGGGACATTGATAGGGTTGCCTCCTCTACCATATATTGGGACGTCATTAGGGTTGACTCCTCCACTGTCACGCTCACGCCCAGATTGGTTGGCACGGGCGTGCAGGGGTGTGGCCCCACTGGACCACAGACCAGACTACCCTGGAAGGGGCGTAACTAAGTAGCTTCCTTGGTATTCGCTGGAGCCTCTGATGGTGAGGTCAGACTTGTGTAGCAGGAAGCTATCAGGTGCTACTCCAGGGTGGTGTCTGGCTGTGGCTGCTGATCCCACTGGAGAACGGAACATAGACAGGCAAGTGGGCCCGGCTGGCACTCTGGCAGACAGACAGGCATGGCTGGGACACATGCAGGCAGACGGGTACAACAGACACTGGCAGGCAGGCGGGCACGACTGGCTCTCTGGTAGGCAGGCAGTTACGGCTGGCTCTCTGGCAGGACAGGCGGACAAGGCTGGTACACTGGAAGAACCGGTAGGGACCGGTCTGCAGGCAGGTATGTAAAACAGGTAAGAACCTGTTCAGACAGGAGGACTTAAGAATAGGTAGAGAAAGACCGCAAAAGCGGATGCAGAGGGAAAGCACAGGAGCAGAGCCAAGAGTAGAGACGCAGGAGGTGGAGCCAGGAGGAGGAGCCAAGTGTAGACACGCAGGAGGCGGAGCCACGTGCAGAAACACAGGAGCTGGAGCCAAGAGCAGGAGCCACATGCAGAAGCGCAGGAGGCAGAGCCAAGAACAGGAGCCACATGCAGAAATGCAGAAGGCGGAGCCAAGTGCAGAAACGCAGGAGGCGGAGGCAAGAGCAAGAGACGTAGAACCGCACGGAGCAGAGCTGTAGAGCGAGAGCTGAGCGGAGCCACAGAGAAAAGCCACAGAGAGCAGAGAAAAGTTACAGAGAGCAGAGCTGAGAGCAAAGCCACAGAGAGTAGAGCTGAGGGCAGAGCCAAGTCAGAGTGCAGAGTAAGACACAGAGTGCAGAGCCCAGAGCAAAGCCACAGAGAGCAGAGGAAGGTCACAGAATGCAGAGCAAGGAGCAAAGCAAGGTCGCAGAGAGCAGAGCCAAAAGCAGAGCAAAGCAAGACACAGTACGCACAGCAGGGAAAGGAAGCGAAGGTAGGGATATAAACGGACACAGGAACAGGACTAGGCTAAGACAAAGTCAGGAACAGGACAAGGCACAGAGACATGGACACAAGCCAGGGTACGACGCCCCTCTGGGTGGCGGACATAGGCCAGGGTACGAAGCTCCACCTTATGGCAAACACAGGACACAGACCAGAGTATAATGCCCCCCTGGGTGGAGGACACAAGATTAACAGAGACAGGGCCTGGCACCTCAGCAGCTAAGAACTGACTGAGGGAGTAAGTTGCACAGGCCCCCACCAAGGGGTGGGGAAGTCTTAAATACAGGAAGCTGTTGTGAAATTGGATTCTGGGCTCCCCCGGTGGCCACTTGTGGAATTGAACTTGTGTGCATCATCCCCTCAGTTCACCTGCTCCTATCAGGTTGTGGGAGTCGCTATATAACCTTGCTCCTCTGTCAGTTTCTTGCCGGTCAACAATGTAATCAGAAGCCTTCTGTGCTTGTTCCTGCTACTAGACAACTCCCAGCTAAGTTGGACTTTTGTCCTTGTGTGTTTTTGCATTTTGTTCCTGTTCACAGCTGCTGTTTCGTTACTGTGTCTGGAAAGCTCTTGTGATCGGAAATTGCCACTCTGGTGTTATGAGTTAATGCTAGAGTCTTAAAGGAATTTCTGGATGGTGTTTTGATAGGGTTTTCTGCTGACCATGAAAGTGTCCTTTCTGTCTTCCTGCTATCTAGAAAGCGGACCTCGATTTTGCTAAACCTATTTTCATACTACGTTTGTCATTTCATCTAAAATCACCGCCAATATATGTGGGGGCCTCTGTCTGCCTTTTGGGAAAATTTCTCTAGAGGTGAGCCAGGACTGTCTTTTCCTCTGCTAGGATTAGGTAGTTCTCCGGCTGGCGCTGGGCATCTAGGGTTAAAAAACGTAGGCATGCTACCCGGCCACTTCTAGTTGTGCGGCAGCTTTAGTTCATGGTCAGTATAGTTTCCATCTTCCAAGAGCTAGTTCTCATATATGCTGGGCTATGTTCTCTCGCCATTGAGAATCATGACAGTAAGAAACTGACAGAGGAGCAAGGTTATATAGCGACTCCCACAACCTGATAGGAGCAGGTGAACTGAGGGGATGATGCACACAAGTTCAATTCCACAAGTGGCCACCGGGGGAGCCCAGAATCCAATTTCACAACAGGAAGCCTCATGGCAATTGGCTGGGGACACCTTAGCAAGGTGCACACAGACTCAGTAAGACACAGGAGTTGCCGGCACCACCCCCTATGCACACAGACCGAGCATGCACAGAGCAAACAGCAGACATGAGGCACACGGCATGGAGCTGGCAGCAGAGAGAAGTCACAACAAGGCCCAGAGAAGTAAGTGAGTATGAGGGTAATGCAGGTGGGGGATGGGAGGCCATGCAGTGATGCCAGCAGGGTTGTTACATCCACCATATATTGGGATGCTGGTAGGGTCGCCTCCTCCACCATATATTGGGACTATGATAGATTCGCCTCCTCCTCCACCATATATTGGGACTCCAGTTGGGTTGCCTCCTCCACCATATATTGGGATGCCCGTAGGGTCACCTCCTCCACCATATATTGGGATGCAGATAGGGTCGCCTCCTCCACCATATATTGGGTCGCTGGTAGTGTCGTCTCCTCCACCATATATTGGGACATCCGTAGGGTTGCATCCTCCAACATATTTTGGGACGTCGGTAGGGTTGCCTCCTCCACCACATATTGGGACGTCCGTAGGGTTGCCTCCTCCACCATATATTGGGATGTCAGTAGGGTTGACTCCTTCACCATTTATTGGGATGCCGGTAGGGTCACCTCCTCCACCACATATTGGGATGTCGATAGGATCACCTCCTCTACCATATATTGGGACTCCAGTTGGGTTGCCCCTCCACCATATATTGAGACACCGGTAGGGTCACCTCCTCCACCATATATTGGGATGCAGATATGGTCGCCTCCTCCACCATATATTGGGTCGCTGGTAGTGTCATCTCCACCATACATTTGGTCTCCTCATCCACGATATATTGGGATGCCTGTAGGGTTGCCTCCTCCACCATATATTGGGTCGCCGGTAGGGTCGTCTCCTCCACGATATATTGGGATGCCTGTAGGGTTGCCTCCTCTGCTATATATTGGGACGCTGCTAGGGTTGCCTCCTCCATTATATATTTTGATGCTGCTAGGGTTGCCTCCTCCCCTACATATTGGGACATCGGGAGGGTTGCCAACATGACTTTATTTTTTATTTTTTTGGGACAGCTAATTAATAAAATCAGACAGGCAAAAAAAGTTATGTACACATTAAAAAATCATAATAAATCATTATGGCTGTAAATGGTGCATATCTACACTATCGTTCAAAAGTTTAGGGTCACCCAGACAATTTTGTGTTTTCCATGAAAACTCATACTTTTATTAATCAAATGAGTTGACAACTGAATTAAAAATCTAGTCCAGACATTGACAAGGTTAAAAAAAAAGATTTTTATTTGTAATAATTATTTTCTCCTTCAAACTTTGCTTTCGTCAAAGAATGCTCCCTTTGCAGCAATTACAGCATTGCAGATCTTTGGCATTCTAGCAGTTAATTTGCTGAGGTAATCTGGAGAAATTTCACCGCCTGCTTCCAGAAGCCCCTCCCACAAGTTGGTTTAACTTGATGGGCACTTTTTGCGTACCATACGGTCAAGCTGCTCTCACAACAGCTAAATGGGTTGAGATCTGGTGACTGCGCTGACCACTCCATTACAGATAGAATACCAGCTGCCTGCTTCTTTCCTAAATAGTTCTTGCATAATTTAGAGGTGTGCTTTGGGTCATTGTCCTGTTGTAGGATGAAATTGGCTCCAATCAAGCGCTGTCCACAGGGTATGGCATGGCGTTGCAAAATGGAGTGATAGCCTTCCTTATTCAATATCCTTTTTACCTTGTACAAATCTCCCACTTTACCAGCACCAAAGCAAACCCAGACCATCACATTACCTCCACCATGCTTGACAGATGGCGTCAGACACTCTTTCAGCATCTTTTCAGTTGTTCTGCATCTCACAAATGTTCTTCTGTGTGATCCAAACACCTAAAAATCGGATTTGTCTGTCCATAACACTTTTTTCCAATCTTCCTCTGTCCAACATCTATGTTCTTTTGTCCATATTAATCTTTTCCTTTTATTAGCCAGTCTCAGATATGGCTTTTTTTTTGCCACTCTGCCCTGAAGGCCAGCATCCCGGAGTCGCCTCTTCACTGTATACATTGACTCTGGTGTTTTGCGTGTACTATTTAATGAAGCTGTTAGTTGAAGACCTGTGAAGCGTCGATTTCTCAAATTACAGACACTAATGTACTTCTCTTGTTGCTTAGTTGTGCAGCGCGGCCTCCCACTTCTCTTTCTACTCTGGTTAGAGACTGTTTGTGCTCTCCTCTGAAGGGAGTAGTACATACTCTTGTAGGAAATCTTCAGTTTCTTGGCAGTTTCTCGCATGGAATAGCCTTCATTTCTAAGAACAAGAATAGACTGTCGAGTTTCACATGAAAGTTCTTTTTTTCTGGACATTTTGAGAGTTTAATGGAACAACAAATGTAATGCTTCAGATTCTCAACTAGCTCAAAGGAAGGTCAGGTTTATGGGTTCTCTAATCAGCCACACTGTTTTCAGCTGTGCTAGCATACTTGTCCAAGGGTTTTCAAGGGCATTCTAACCATCCATTAGCCTTCTTACACAGTTAGCAAACACAAAGTACCATAAGAACACTGGAGCTATGGTTGTTGGAAATGGGCCTCTATACATCTATGAAGATATTGCATTACAAACCAGACGTTTGCAGCTAGAATAGTCATTTACCACATTAACAATGTATAGAGTGTATTTCTGAATCATTTAATGTTAGCTTCATTGGAAAAAACTGTGCTTTTTTTTCAAAAATAAGGACATTTCTAAGTGACCCTAAACTTTTGAACGGTAGTGTACAGTCCATAATTTTGATATGAACACTATAGCTGCATTGACTGTAAAATTATGAGAATTAGTCAAAATTATCTGCATAAGTTTCTTCAGCTTAAAAAAAAATCATGGCCAGCTTATATTTTTTTACAGACAGGGCAAAAAATTACCATATTTTCGCAGATTGTCCTGGAATTTTTGGATAGTAGGTAACTTTGGACGCTGAGAGGGCAATTGTATGGTGCAGCCCATGCACCACTATTTTCAGGTCCTTTGTTGCCTCAGTCCATGAGCCAGACAACTGGGTGTCCTGCATGCTGCACTATGCCCAGGTCTAATGTATACTGTGTAGATAGATTTGAGTGACTGCAAATTAACCCACTTAACAACTGCCAATACACCTGTTAACGGCGGCAGTTATGGGTACTTATGCCACAGCACTGCTTTTTAACGGAACTCAGGAATAAGGGTATAGCGCCCCCCAGAGTCGGAATTTCTCCAAGGTCTCAGATTTGGTTCTTTTTTTTACCAACCCCAGTGTTGCGATCGCCATTATTAACCATATAACGGTGACCACAAAAAAGTCAGATTTTCCATTTAATTTCTCTCTCCTCTGATGTGATCGCACATCAGAGGAGAGTGAAATAGGGTCCCTGATCCCCATCTAGTACCTCCGTTGTCCCTGCAACCCCCTGTCAAGTCTGTCGGGCTGCCGGCGTCTTCTTCCATGAGAAAATGGCGGGTGCATGCGCATTGCTCCCGCCGAGACCTGCCGGCCGGCAATAATAGGAAATTTTTCCTATTGGTTCATTTTGATCACTGTGATAGACCCTGAGAATAAAAAGAAAAAGGGGCTGACAGCACTCACTCCATGGGGCGCCCGTTCTATGACCAGGGAACCGTCCCGGATATCCAAGCAGACTATAAGTAGATGAACAGCGCTCCAGCCGGGTGTGATAATATCAAAGTGAAAAATTTATTAAGCCAGCCATGGTACAGCAATGTTTCGACCAAAAATGTGGTCTTTTTCAAGCATACATATCAGCACAACAAGCTGGCTTAAATAGTGTGGATACCACGCAGGGCACCATTCACCTTCCAGCCATCAATTACACAGAAGAACAACACAAAATACACATCAGATAATCGTATAATAGTTAAACATCCATAAAATCCAATTCCCCACATAGATAATCTCAATATACAATCGTAAACACAAGATGGATAATGTGTTTATCTTCTGCTCAGCGAATAAAGACAAGGCATCCTTGTTTCCATAGTGATATTCGTCCATTGTCCATGTTCATGTGGAAATCCGCACAGCCATTCACATGTCAGCATAAATCGGCGCCAGAAATCAGAGGCAGCGAATGGTTACGGCACACACATAAGTGTGCTCCCTAGAACGCCAATCAAACACTTAAATACATAGTAACTCCATACCTTCATTGTACAAGTGTGTCCATCACCAGGTTACAATACCGGGTCATAGGTCTCGCAGGCACCGCATCGTGAGAGCGCAAGCGCACCATCCACTAGACACGCCCACATCACATGACCGCGATGCGGACATGCCCAGCGATGCAGCGAAAGCCACTCCTACCCCCCGGAGCCCACGTGACTGAGACTGGAAGCGGTAGCCTAGGTAACCTAATTGCAGACTGTAACGTCACGTCGCAGGTCTCGCAGGCACCGCTACATGCAGGCGCCCGCACATCATCCGCCCGACGAGCCCCCATCGTGAATTCACAAAGCGGACAAATCAAGCAAAGATGCGCACGCCACCCCCAAGTGCGGTCCCACATGACCGCGACACACGACGGCAGCCGAAATGCTAATAGAGGAAAAAATTTTTTTTTGCAGAACAACCTTCAAATATAGAGATAACATACAGGATACATATTGTGTCAAAATGAGCTAAACCCAATCACAGAACACACCCCATACCTATATGATGAGGCAGTCGGGAGACAATATACCAGAGGCCAATATACACAATCCATGTATACTTCATTGCGTAGAAGAGATAATCTTAAATGCAATTTCCAAAGAACTCCAATGGTCTGTCCACCGACTGTCACATCAATTACCTATTGGGAAAAATTAAAAAAATACAAACAAAATGTGTTAATAAAAGCAAGGACACTAATGACAACACTACAACAACTCAGGAAAGCAAAGATATTCTTTGGAGACGCATACTTGTAAATTAAAGTCTAGATTCAGACCCCTGGGTTGTAAAGACCCCAGTTCATAAATCCATCTCATCTCCTTCCTTTTTAGCAATGCTAATCTATCACCCCCTCTCCTCAGAGTAGGGACACTGTCTATCACTCTAAAACGTAACTGGTTAACCAAATGTTTATTGTCCAAAAAGTGTTTGGGAATCGGCAAATCAGTAAGACCTGTTCTAATAGTGCTCTTATGCTTGCTGATACGGGCCTTCACCTCCATTGTGGTCTCACCCACGTAAACCAAACCACATGGGCAAACAATCATGTAGACCACAAAACTGGAGGTGCAGGTATACCGTCCCTTCAAAAAGATCTTTTTACACATATGAGGATGATAAAAAAATTCCCCTTTCAACAAATTATTACAACAAGCACAACCCAGACATGGAAAATTACCATTCCGGGGTGTGCTTAAAGTCTGTTGAATTGGAACCTTCGATGTCCCAATATCCGATCTAATCAAATTATCACCCAAATTCCGTCCCCTTCGATATGACATCAGGGGATAATGGCCAAAAGCTGAAACAGACGGTAAACCATGTAGTAAACACGACCAATGTTTTTTCAAAATCCTATCAACCCGATTGCTAGCTGAATTATATGTTGACACAAATGGGATCGGCTCACAAGAGCGTTTTGGTGAGGTTTTCCTACAAATTGAATCACGTGACAAAGATCGTACTCTCATATTGAACCTCTTCAGCTCCTTTTTGGGGTATCCCCTGGTCGCAAATTTACAACACATCTCATCAAAGCGCTGATCCACTATAGTATCGTCCGACACTATCCTTCGAACCCTCAATAGCTGACTCCAAGGTAAAGAGTTTACCATTCTCCTTGGATGGTTGCTGTCAAATAATAACAGATTATTCCTGTCAGTATCCTTAACAAAAATATCCATTTTCAATCTAACATCTTCCTTGTATACAAGTGTATCTAAAAATTGTACCTGGGTAGTCGAATGCGTTAAAGTAAACTGCAACTCCGGGTAAATCCCATTCAAGTACTCATGTAATTGTTCAAGTTCCACTAAACTCCCTTCCCAAACTAAAAAAATGTAATCTATATAGCGCCACCAGGCTCTGACGTGGCGCCAGAGGCTGGAATCGTACACGTACCTGTCCTTGAATACCACCATGTAGATGTTGGCATAAGTTGGGGCCACATTGGATCCCATGGTGGTACCCCTTAGCTGCTAAAAGAACTCATCCCCAAAGAGGAAATAATTCCTCCTGAGGATGAGATCCAGCAGTGTGAGGACAAGTCGTGCACACTCTGGGGCCACGTCAGAGCCCGATAGCACACATGACACAGCATCAAGTCCCTTCTCATGGGACTCAATCTCAATCGATGTGTATAATGATACAACATCGAATGAAGCCGAAATGGTGGATCCAGAAATAGTCAAATCATTTATTTTATTCAAGAAATCATTCGTGTCACGAATATATGAACGTGCTGAAACAGCATATGTGCGTAGCACCCGATCCAAGAAGATAGCAGTTTTATTGAACAAGAAAACCCATCCCTGAGACTATCGGTCTCCCGGGAGGGTTAAACAGATTTTTATGTATTTTGGGTAGCACATACAATACCGGTACCACCGGTGCATCCACAATCAAATATTCTGACAGCTTGTGGTCAATGAGTCCCATGGCTAGGGAATCACTGACCACAAGCTGTAATTCCTTTTGAAAACGAGCAGTAGGGTTACAAGAAAGCCTTTCATATACACAATGATCACCTAGCTGGAGTAAAATCTCTGCTCTGTACTTCCAACTGTCCATAATAATCACCGCTCCACCTTTATCGGCCTGTTTGATGGTCAATAGGGTGTTATCCGCTAAAGTATTCAAAACCTTCCTATCTGCTGAGGTCATATTTTGATATATAGGGGGTTTAAAAGTTTTTTTTTAAATTGTTAATATCCCTCTGTTCTAATTAAATGTAGGATTCCACAAAGTGGTTCCTACAGGGTGGTAAAAAATCACTTTTTTTATATAACCCCACCTCCCGTAGAGAGAAACCCCCCATCGGTTTGTCTAAAATTATATTAGTACTAGATGGCAGCCCGATTCTAAAGAATCGGGAGTCTAGAATCCATATATACTTTATTTATTCAAATGTAAGAATAATTTGGTGGGCGGGGACCCTCGGCCTCCGATTTGGTTGGCGGGGCCCCACGGCCTCCGATTTGGTGGGCGGGGTCCCTCTGCCTCCGATTTGGTTGGTGGGGCCCCTCGGCCTCCGATTTGGTAGGTGGGGCCCCTTATCCTCCGATTTGGTGGGCGGGGACCCTCGGCCTCCGATTTGGTGGGCGGGGCCCCTCGGCCTCCGATTTGGTGGGCGGGGCCCCTCGGCCTCCGATTTGGTGGGCGGGGACCCTCGGCCTCCGATTTGGTGGGCGGGGCCCCTCGGCCTCCACTTTGGTGGGCGGGGCCCCTCGGCCTTCGATTTGGTGGGCAGGGCCCCTCGGCTTCCGATTTGGTTGGTGTGGACCCTCGGCCTCCGATTTGGTGGGCGGGGACCCTCGGCCTCCGATTTGGTGGGCGGGGACCCTCGGCCTCCGATTTGGTTGGCAGGGCCCCTCGGCCTCCGATTTGGTGGGCAGGGACCCTCGGCCTCCGATTTGGTGGGCGGGGCCCCTCGGCCTCCGATTTGGTTGGGGGGGCCCCTCGGCCTCCGATTTGGTGGGCGGGGACCCTCGGCCTCCGATTTGGTGGGCGGGGACCCTCGGCCTCCGATTTGGTGGGTGGGGACCCTCGGCCTCTGATTTGGTGGGCGGGGCCCCTCGGCCTCTGATGTGGTGGGCGGGGCCCCTCGGCCTCCGCTTTGGTGTGCTCTGCCTGGGGCCACTGTGCTCTGCCTGGGGCCCCATGTTCTGCCTGGGGCCACTGTGCTCTGCCTGGGGCCCCATAAGCTGCCTGGGGCCCCTGTGCTCTGCCTGGGACCACTGTGCTCTGCCTGGGGCCCCATATGCTGCCTGGGGCCCCTGTGCTCTGCCTGGGGCCACTGTGCTCTGCCTGGGGCCCCATATGCTGCCTGGGGCCACTGTGCTCTGCCTGGGGCCCCATATGCTGCCTGGGGCCCCTGTGCTCTGCCTGGGGCCCCATATGCTGCCTGGGGCCCCTGTGCTCTGCCTGGGGCCCCTGTGCTCTGCCTGGGGCCCCATGTTCTGCCTGGGGCCCCTGTGCTCTGCCTGGGGCCACTGTGCTCTGCCTGGGGCCCCATATGCTGCCTGGGGCCCCTGTGCTCTGCCTGGGGCCCCATATGCTGCCTGGGGCCCCTGTGCTCTGCCTGGGGCCCCTGTGCTCTGCCTGGGGCCCCATATGCTGCCTGGGGCCCCTGTGCTCTGCCTGGGGCCCCATATGCTGCCTGGGGCCCCTGTGCTCTGCCTGGGACCACTGTGCTCTGCCTGGGGCCCCATATGCTGCCTGGGGCCCCTGTGCTCTGCCTGGGGCCACTGTGCTCTGCCTGGGGCCCCATATGCTGCCTGGGGCCCCTGTGCTCTGCCTGGGTGTAGGACACTGGTGACGTCACTTATCTCCGGACATTAGCTCCGGACATTAGCTCCGGACATTAGCTCCGGACATTATCTCCGGACATTAGCTCCGGACAAAGCCACGGAAGTTGGCACAAATTGCAGGAAGTAGTATTCTAGGCAATTATATATTAGATCACCTGTTTTCTCAGCAAAATATGATGACAACCTTAACCTTCTAAAGAAGGTATGTACAGTCATGGCCAAAAGTATTGACACCCTTGCAATTCTGTCAGATAATACTCAGTTTCTTCCTGAAAATGATTGCAAACACAAATTCTTTGGTATTATTATCTTCATTTAATTTGTCTTAAATGAAAAAACACAAAAGAGAATGAAGCAAAAAGCAAAACATTGATCATTTCACACAAAACTCAAAAAATGGGCCAGACAAAAGTATTGGCACCCTCAGCCTAATACTTGGTTGCACAACCTTTAGCCAAAATAACTGCGACCAACCGCTTCCAGTAACCATCAATGACTTTCTTACAATGCTCTGCTGGAATTTTAGACCATTCTTCTTTGGCAAACTGCTCCAGATCCCTGATATTTGAAGGGTGCCTTCTCCAAACTGCCATTTTTAGATCTCTCCACAGGTGTTCTATGGACTCATTGCTGGCCACCTTAGAAGTCTCCAGTGCTTTCTCTCAAACCATTTTCTAGTGCTTTCTGAAGTGTGTTTTGGGTCTTTGTCCTGCTGGAAGACCCATGACCTGTGAGGGAGACCGAGCTTTCTCACACTGGGCCCTACATTATGCTGCAAAATTTGTTGGTAGTCTTCAGACTTCATAATGCCATGCACACGGTCAAGTAGTCCAGTGCCAGAGGCATCAAAGCAACCCCAAAACATCAGGGAACCTCCGCCATGTTTGACTGTAGAGACCGTGTTCTTTTCTTTGAATGCCTCTTTTTTTCTCCTGTAAACTCTATGTTGATGCCTTTGTCCAAAAAGCTCTACTTTTGTCTCATCTGACCAGAGAACATTCTTCCAAAACGTTTTAGGCTTTTTCAGGTAAGTTTTGGCAAACTCCAGCCTGGCTTTTTTATGTCTCGGGGTAAGAAGTTGGGTCTTCCTGGGTGTCCTACCATACAGTCCCTTTTCATTCAGACGCCGACGGATAGTACGGGTTGACACTGTTGTACCCTCGGACTGCAGGGCAGCTTGAACTTGTTTGGATGTTAGTCGAGGTTCTTTATCCAACATCCGCACAATCTTGCGTTGAAATCTCTTGTCAATTTTTCTTTTCCGTCCACATCTAGGGAGGTTAGCCACAGTGCCATGGGCTTTAAACTTCTTGATGACACTGTGCACGGTAGACACAGGAACATTCAGGTCTTTGGAGCTGGACTTGTAGCCTTGAGATTGTTCATGCTTCCTCAGAATTTGGTTTCTCAAGTCCTCAGACAGTTCTTTGGTCTTCTTTCTTTTCTCCATGCTCAATGTGGTACACACAAGGACACAGGACAGAGGTTGAGTCAACTTTAATCCATGTCAACTGGCTGCAAGTGTGATTTAGTTATTGCCAACACCTGTTAGGTGCCACAGGTAAGTTACAGGTGCTGTTAATTGCACAAATTAGAGAAGCATCACATGATTTTTCAAACGGTGCCAATACTTTCGTTCACCCCCTTTTTTATGTTTGGTGTGGAATTATATCCAATTTGGCTTTAGGACAATTCTTTTTGTGTTGTTTCATTTAAGACAAATTAAATGAAGATAATAATATAAAAGAATTTGTGTTTGCAATCATTTTCAGGAAGAAACTGAGTATTATCTGACAGAATTGCAGGGGTGTCAATACTTTTGGCCATGACTGTAGATCAATTTCCAATGAAAACCAATCCGGGTTGCTAGACGGACAAAAAGATAAACCCTTTGATAATACTTTAAGTTCAGTGAGAGTGTTATAGATGAACTATTTACCACCAATTCACTGTTGATCATTGGTTGTCTCTCATGTTCCTCGTCTTCATTGTGAATTTCTTCACTTGGTGCTGTCCTTTGTACGGACCCCAATCTCCTGTGCTTCCGGCCCCCCCTGCGACCGCGTCTCCTGGATTTGTTTCTTTCCTCTCTAAAAAACGCAATCCTTCAGTATTCTCTTTGACGAAATCCTCAGTGGAATCTGATTCAGCGGTTTCCCTGCGGTTTCTTACGTCCTTTAATTGTCCCAGATTTACTTCTCCTGTTATACGGGAAACGGTTAGGTCCCATCTGCCATGAACTTTACCAGTTTTGTAGTCTTCCACATCACGAAACCACTTAACTCTCTTAGTGGTCTCAATATCCATTTGAAATTTCTCTAAATTTCCATCGATCTTATTTTTTAGGGTGCCCCAATCCTGTGCTGTCAGTTGACCCCTCAGTTGTTCCTCCAATTCTGTGACATTTTTCTTTATCACTTCCAATTCCTTCCTTAAAAATTCAATATTTAGCAACATAATATCGAAAGCATATTTATTTGAGATGGACTCAAATTTTAGACAAAATTGTACATTATCAGGTTAGAGGGTTGGGCTTAGATGTGGCCGCAACCCACATGGAATCCTCCTGACCCTGAAATATTCCGTCAGGGTCATAACATGAAGTTCAAGAGAGACAAACCTCCTTCTCTCATTCTCCCACTTTCTTTTGAGCATATCTGTTGTGGGTTTACTCAGAAAGGTCATGTCTGTATTAGAGCCAGACAGTATCCGTGCAGCGTCGTCATCAGTATACGAAAAAGTCATGGCATTATCTAGGCCACCCATCTCTAGATCAGTAGATATATCCATCCTTATGGTAAGGGTGCACACCAGTGCACACCAGTGTACCGCTTCCAGTCTCAGTCACGTGGGCTCCGGGGGGAGGGAGTGGCTTTCGCTGCATCGCTGGGCATGTCCGCATCGTGGTCATGTGATGTGGGCGTGTCTAGTGGATGGTGCGCTTGCGCTCTCACGATGCGGTGCCTGCGAGACCTATGACCTGGTAGTGTAACCTGGTGATGGACACACTTGTACAATGAAGGTATGGAGTTACTATGTATTTAAGTGTTTGATTGGCGTTCTACGGAGCACACTTATGTGTGTGCCGTAACCATTCGCTGCCTCTGATTTCTAGCGCCGATTTATGCTGACATGTGAATGGCTGTGCGGATTTCCACATAAACATGGACATTGGACGAATATCACTATGGAAACGAGGATGCCTTGTCTTTATTCGCTGAGCAGAAAATAAACACATTATCCATCTTGTGTTTACGATTGTATATTGAGATTATCTATGTGGGGAATTGGATTTTATGGATGTTTAACTATTATATGATTATCTGATGTGTATTTTGTGTTGTTTTTCTGTGTAATTGATGGCTGGATGGTAATTGGTGCCCTGCGTGGTATCCACACTATTTAAGCCAGCTTGTTGTGCTGATATGTATGCTTGAAAAAGACCACATTTTTGGTCGAAACGTTGCTGTGCCATGGCTTAATAAATTTTTCACTTTGATATTATCACACCCGGCTGGAGCGCTGTTCATCTACTTATGGTTCACTGTGATAGACCCTATCACAGTGATCAAAATAAAAAAAAATAGTACATCAAAATCCCCTTTATCACCCTTTAGTTAGCTAAAAGTAATAAAATAAAATAAAAATGTATTTATTTCCATGCTTCCATTAGGGTTAGAGTTGGGCTAGAGTGAGATGGTCTAAAGTTAGGGCTAGAGTAGGGCTAAAGTGAGTTTGGCTAAAGTTAGGGTTAAGGTTGGGCTAGGGTTAGGGTTGGGCTAGGGTTAGGGTTGTGTTTATAGTTGGGATTACAATTAGGGTTGGGATTAGGGTTAGGGGTATGTTAGATTTAGGTTTGTGGTTGGGGTTATGGTTAGGGTTAGGATTAGGGTTCGGGATGTGTTGGGGTTAGGGTTATGGTTAGGGTTAGGATTAGGGTTAGGGGTGTGTTGGGGTTAGGGTTGTGGTTAGGGTTAGGGTTGGGATTACGGTTAGGGGTGTGTTGGGGTTAGGATTGTTGTTAGAATTGGAGGGTTTCCACCGTTTAGGTACATCAGAGGGTCTCCAAACACAACATGGCACCACTGATTCCTGACAATTTTGTGTTCAAAAAGTCAAATAGTGCTCCCTCCCTTCTGAGCCCTGCCATGCACCCAAACAGTGGCTTTTCCCCACATGTGGGGTATTGGCATACTCAGGAGTAACTGCACAACAAATTTTGTGGTCCATTTTCTCCTGATACAATTGTGAAAATAAAAAAATTGGTTCCAAAGTAAATTTTTAGTGAAAAAAGTAAAATGTTCATTTTTTCCTTCCACATTGCTTTACTTCTCGTGAAGCACCTGAAGGATAAATAAACTTCTTGGATGTGGTTTTGCACACCTTGAAGGGTTCAGTTTTGGGTATTTTCTGTTCTATTTACCCCCCAAACTCACTTCAGATGTGAGTTGATTCCTAAAAAAATTGGTTTTGTAAATTTTATTGGAAAAATTAGTAATTGCTGGTCAAATTGTATCCCTTATAACGTCCTAACAAAAAAAATATGTTTACAAAATTGTGCTGATGTAAAGCTGACATGTGGGAAATGTTATTTATTAACTATTTTGTATTACATCACTCTCTGATTTAAGGGTCCAAAAATGAAAATTTTTAAAATTGCTAAGTTTTCAAAATCTGTCAATTTTTTGTTTTTTTCATAAATAAATGCAAGTTATATCGAAGAAATTTTACCATTATCATGAAGTACAATATGTCACGAAAAAATAATCTCAGAATCAGTGAAATATGTAGAAACATCCCAGAGCTATATCCTCATAAACTGACAGTGGTTAGAATAGTAAAAATTGGCTTGGTCATTAAGTACCAAATTGGCTTTGTCTTCAAAATTGCTAAACCAATATGTCACAATGGCGCTGAGCACGTGTGCCAGAAAATCAAAGCAGCAGGTAATTGGCCTGGTGTGGCGAGAACACCTGCCTGTGTGTCAGTGAAAATGTGATGCAAAAAGAAGATTACCGTGCTGAGAGGCACTTACAGATGTCCAGGTGATCCTGTGTGTGGTGGGCAAAGTGGCATGGGAACTTCCTCCCCACTGTCCGTTCGTGCCTGATGCGGGAGCGTCCTCCCCAGAGCTGAAAACTCCCGACCACTCGCTGCTAAAACCACCACGGTGCGCCTCGGCCGATGGCACCGCTGTCAGAGTAGCGTGGTGAGCAGGGGGCATGATAGGCGTGGGGCGTGGTTGTGTGGTGACGCAGAGTGCCAGAGTGTAATGAGACAGAAGCTCGGTCATGGCTGCTGCTCTCGGTCACTTTACAATGGAATAATTTGTAATGGCATGACAAATAGTATGTCTGTCTTGATGCAGAGTTTTCAATAAAAAGGCTGCCCATTGTTAAATGGAATAGAGCCACTGTCTCAAAGTGAAGTACCACTATGAATTCTTTTAACTGCTAATGGAAACATATTATGAAAGTCGGATGTGATTACAGAAGTAAGAGGAAACTGCTGGTATAGGAATTCATCTATCTTGCCTATGGGTAATAGTGTGTTTTAAAATGGATTTTATTTATCTAGAATGTGACTTTAGCTTCCTTATATCTGGTGGCTTTTAACCCCTTCACCCCCAAGGGTGGTTTGCACGTTAATGACCGGGCCAATTTTTACAATTCTGACCACTGTCCCTTTATGAGGCTATAACTCTGGAACGCTTTGACGGATCTTGGCGATTCTGACATTGTTTTCTCGTGACATATTGTACTTCATGTTAGTGGTAAAATTTATTCGATATGACTTGCGTTTATTTGTGAAAAAAATGGAAATTTGGCGAAAATTATGAAAATTTTGCAATTTTCCAACTTTGAATTTTTATGCCCTTAAATCACAGACATATGTCACGCAAAATACTTAATAAGTAACATTTCCCACATGTCTACTTTACATCAGTACAATTTTGGAACCAAAATTTTTTTTTGTGACGGAGTTATAAGGGTTAAAAGTTGACCAGCAATTTCTCATTTTTACAACACCATTTTTTTTTAGGGACCACATCTCATTTGAAGTCATTTTGAGGGGTCTATATGATAGAAAATACTCAAGTGTGACACCATTCTAAAAACTGCACCCCTCAAGGTGCTCAAAACCACATTCAAGAAATTTATTAACCCTTCAGGTGTTTCACAGGAATTTTTGGAATGTTTAAATAAAAATGAACATTTAACTTTTTTTCACACAAAATTTATTTCAGCTCCAATTTGTTTTATTTTACCAAGGGTAACAGGAGAAAATGGACCCCCAAAGTTGTTGTATAATTTGTCCTGAGTACGCTGATACCCCATATGTGGGGGTAAACCATTGTTTGGGCGCATGGCAGAGCTTGGAAGGGAAGGAGCGCCATTTGACTTTTCAATGCAAAATTGACTGGAATTGAGATGGGACGCCATGTTGCGTTTGGAGAGCCCCTGATGTGCCTAAACATTGAAACTCCCTACAAGTGACACCATTTTGGAAAGTAGACCCCCTAAGGAACTTATCTAGATGTGTGGTGAGCACTTTGACCCACCAAGTGCTTCACAGAAGTTTATAATGCAGAGCCGTAAAAATAAAAAATCATATTTTTTCACAAAAATGATCTTTTCGCCCCCAATTTTTTATTTTCCCAAGGGTAAGAGAAGAAATTGGACCCCAAAAAATGTTGTGCAATTTGTCCTGAGTACGCTGATACCCCATATGTGGGTGTAAACCATTGTTTGGGCGCATGGCAGAGCTTGGAAGGGAAGGAGCGCCATTTGACTTTTCAATGCAAAATTGACTGGAATTGAGATGGGACGCCATGTTGCGTTTGGAGAGCCCCTGATGTGCCTAAACATTGAAACTCCCTACAAGTGACACCATTTTGGAAAGTAGACCCCCTAAGGAACTTATCTAGATGTGTGGTGAGCACTTTGACCCACCAAGTGCTTCACAGAAGTTTATAATGCAGAGCCGTAAAAATAAAAAATCATATTTTTTCACAAAAATGATCTTTTCGCCCCCAATTTTTTATTTTCCCAAGGGTAAGAGAAGAAATTGGACCGCAAAAAATGTTGTGCAATTTGTCCTGAGTACGCTGATACCCCATATGTGGGTGTAAACCATTGTTTTGGCGCATGGCAGAGCTTGGAAGGGAAGGAGCGCCATTTGACTTTTCAATGCAAAATTGACTGGAATTGAGATGGGACACCATGTTGCGTTTGGAGAGCCCCTGATGTGCCTAAACATTGAAACTCCCTACAAGTGACACCATTTTGGAAAGTAGACCCCCTAAGGAACTTATCTAGATGTGTGGTGAGCACTTTGACCCACCAAGTGCTTCACAGAAGTTTATAATGCAGAGCCGTAAAAATAAAAAATCATATTTTTTCACAAAAATGATCTTTTCGCCCCCAATTTTTTATTTTCCCAAGGGTAAGAGAAGAAATTGGACCCCAAAAAATGTTGTGCAATTTGTCCTGAGTACGCTGATACCCCATATGTGGGTGTAAACCATTGTTTTGGCGCATGGCAGAGCTTGGAAGGGAAGGAGCGCCATTTGACTTTTCAATGCAAAATTGACTGGAATTGAGATGGGACGCCATGTTGCGTTTGGAGAGCCCCTGATGTGCCTAAACATTGAAACTCCCTACAAGTGACACCATTTTGGAAAGTAGACCCCCTAAGGAACTTATCTAGATGTGTTTTGAGAGCTTTGAACCCCCAAGTGTTTCACTACAGATTATAACGCAGAGCCGTGAAAATAATTTTTTTTTTTTTTCTCAAAAATGATTTTTTAGCCCCCAGCTTTGTATTTTTACAAGGGTAACAGAATAAATTGGACCCCAAAATTTGTTTTCCAATTTGTCCTGAGTACGCTGATACCCCATATGTGGGGGGGAACCACTGTTTGGGCGCATGACAGAGCTCGGAAGGGAAGGAGCGCCATTTGGAATGCAGACTTAAATGGATTGGTCAGCAGCCGTCACGTTGCATTTGCAGAGCCCCTGATGTACCCAAACAGTACAAACCCCCCACAAGTGACCCCATATTGGAAACTAGACCTCCCAAGGAACTTATCTAGATGTGTTTTGAGAACTTTGAACCCCCAAGTGTTTCACTAAAGTTTATAGCGCAAATCCGTGAAAATAAAAATTCTTTTTTTTTTTCACAAAAATGATTTTTTAGCCCCCAGTTTTGTATTTTCACAAGGGTAACAGGATAAATTGGACCCCAAAAGTTGTTGTCCAATTTGTCCTGAGTACGCTGATACCCCATATGTGGGGGGGAACCACTGTTTGGGTGCATGACAGAGCTCGGAAGGGAAGGAGCACCATTTGGAATGCAGCCTTAAATGGATTGGTCTGCAGGCGTCACGTTGCATTTGCAGAGCCCCTGATGTACCCAAACAGTACAAACCCCCCACAAGTGACCCCATATTGGAAACTAGACCTCCCAAGGAACTTATCTAGATGTGTTGTGAGAACTTTGAACCCCCAAGTGTTTCACTACAGTTTATAACGCAGAGCCGTGAAAATAAAACATCTTTTTTTTCCCACAAAAATGATTTTTAGCCCCCCAAATTTTTATTTTCCTAAGGATAACAAGAGAGCTTGGACCCCAGAAGTTGTTGTTCAATTTGTCCCGAGTACGCTGATAACACATATGTTGGGGTAAACCCCTTTTTGGGCGCACGGGAGAGCTCGGAAGGGAAGGAGCACTGTTTTACTTTTTCAACGCAGAATTGGCTGGAATTGAGATTGGACGCCATGTCGCGCTTGGAGAGCCCCTGATGTGCCTGGACAGTGGAAACTCCCCAATTCTACCTGAAACCCTAACCCAAACACACCCCTAACCCTAATCCCAACGGTAACCCTAACCACACCCCTAGCCCTGACACACCCATAATTCTAATCCCAACCCTAATCCAAACGTAAATGTAATCCAAACCCTAACCCTAACTTTAGCCCTAACCTTAACTTTAGCCCCAACCCTAACTTTAGCCCCAACCCTAACTTTACCTCCAACCCTAGCCCTAACCCTAACCCTACCCCTAACCCTAAACGTGACTGAAATACGTGGCACTGAAATACGTGGCACTGAAATACGTGGCACTGAAATACGTGGCACTGAAATACGTGGCACTGAAATACGTGGCACTTAAATACGTGGCACTTAAATTCGTGGCACTGAAATACGTGGCACTGAAATACGTGGCACTTAAATACGTGGCACTTAAATACGTGGCACTTAAATACGTGGCACTGAAATATGTGATACGTGGCACTTAAATACGTGGCACTGAAACACGTGGCACTGAAATACGTGACACGTGGCACTGAAATACGTGGCACTGAAATACGTGGCACTGAAATACGTGGCACTGAAATATGTGATACGTGGCACTTAAATACGTGGCACTGAAATACGTGGCACTGAAATATGTGGCACTGAAATACGTGGCACTGAAATACGTGGCACTGAAATATGTGATACGTGGCACTTAAATACGTGGCACTGAAACACGTGGCACTGAAACACGTGGCACTGAAATACGTGATACGTGGCACTGAAATACGTGGCACTGAAATACGTGGCACTGAAATACGTGGCACTGAAATACGTGGCACTGAAATATGTGATACGTGGCACTTAAATACGTGGCACTGAAATACGTGGCACTGAAATACGTGGCACTGAAATACGTGGCACTGAAATACGTGGCACTGAAATATGTGATACGTGGCACTTAAATACGTGGCACTGAAACACGTGGCACTGAAATACGTGATACATGGCACTGAAATACGTGGCACTGAAATACGTGGCACTGAAATACGTGGCACTGAAATACGTGGCACTGAAACACGTGCAACTGAAATACGTGGTACTAAAATATGTGGCACTGAAATACGTGATACGTGGCACTGAAATACGTGGCACTGAAACACGTGGCACTGAAATATGTGATACGTTGCCCTGAAATACATGGCACTGAAATACATGGCACTGAAATACGTGGCACTGAAATACGTGGCACTGAAATACGTGGCACTGAAATACGTGGCACTGAAATACGTGGCACTGAAATACTTGGCACTATGACTGTCAGAAAATGTTCATTAAACGGTTAGGGGTGAGGTTAGGGGTAGAGTTAGGGTTAGGGTTTGGATCCCTTTATCACAATGATGGTGGTGGGTGGCTTTTCAGTGTGTTTTCTGTTTTTTTTTCGATAAAAATGCATGCGTTTTTAACGCAAACAAACGCATGTGCTTAAAAACGCAAGAAAATACTGCAGGTTGTATTTCTGAAAATTAACGCATGCAGAAAAAAACCGCATGCGTTTGAAAACGCGACCAAACGTGTACAAAAAAAACGCATGCGTTTTCAATGTTAAATATAGGGAAAAAACGCATGCGTTTTTTTGTGCAAAAAACGCTGCAGACAAAAACGCAAGTGTGAAACCAGCGACGCTTTTTATAGCAAAAAAGTTTTTGCGTCTCCACATTTTGAGAGCTATAATTTTTCCACATTTTGCTCCACAGAGTCATGTGAGGTCTTGTTTTTTGCGGGACGAGTTGACGTTTTTATTGGTAACATTTTCGGACACGTGACCGTTTTTGATCGCTTTTTATTCCGATTTTTGTGAGGCAGAATGACCAAAAACCAGCAATTCCTGAATTTCTTTTGGGAGAGGCGTTTATACCGTTCCGCGTTTGGTAAAATTGATAAAGCAGTTTTATTCTTCGGGTCAGTACGATTATAGCGATATCTCATTTATATCATTTTTTTATGTTTTGGCGCTTTTATACGATAAAAACTATTTTATAGAAAAAATAATTATTTTGGTATCGCTTTATTCTCAGGACTATAACTTTTTTATTTTTTTGCTGATGATGCTGTGTGGCGGCTTGTTTTTTGCAGGACAAGATGACGTTTTCAGTGGTACCATGGTTATTTATATATGTCTTTTTGATCGCGTGTTATTCCACTTTTTGTTCGGCGGTATGGTAATAAAGCGTTGTTTTTTGCCTCGTTTTTTTTTTTTTTTTCTTACGGTGTTTACTGAAGGGGTTAACTAGTGGGGCAGTTTTATAGGTGGGGTCGTTACGGACGCGGCGATACTAAACATGTGTACTTTTATTGTTTTTTTTTATTTAGATAAAGAAATGTATTTATGGGAATAATATATTTTTTTTTTTTTTCATTATTTTGGAATATTTTTTTTAATTTTTTTTTTACACATTTGGAAATTTTTTTTTTTACTTTTTTACTTTGCCCCAGGGGGGGACAATACAGATCGGTGATCTGTCAGTTTGCATAGCACTCTGACAGATCACCGATCTGCGAGAGGTGCAGGCTGCTTCACAGTGCCTGCTCTGAGCAGGCGTCTGTGAAGCCACCTCCCTCCCTGCAGGACCCGGATCCGCGGCCATCTTGGATCCGGGTCTGGAGCAGGCAGGGAGGGAGGTAAGACCCTCGCAGCAACGCGATCACATCGCGTTGCTGCGGGGGGCTCAGGGAAGCCCGCAGGGAGCCCCCTCCCTGCGCGATGCTTCCCTGCACCGCCGGCACATCGCGATCATGTTTGATCGCGGTGTGCCGGGGGTTAATGTGCCGGGAGCGGTCCGTGACCGCTCCTGGCACATAGTGCCGGATGTCAGCTGCGATATGCAGCCGACACCCGGCCGCGATCGGCCGCGCTCCCCCCGTGAGCGCGGCCGATCGGCTATGACGTACTATCCCGTCGGCGGTCATGGGGGCCCACCCCACCTCGACGGGATAGTACGTCGGATGTCAGGAAGGGGTTAATAGAAATTAACTACCATCCTGTAACATAGTGTTCCAAATTCATAGTTTCTTCTGGACATGTCATCCTATCACATTGTCTAAAACCATTCTATAATCATATTTGATGCCTTACATAAGTTTAGATTTGGCCTATTAACTCCTTAAGCCCCAAGGGTGGTTTGCACGTTAATGGCCGGGCCAATTTTTACAATTCTGACCGCTGTCCTTTTATGAGGTTATATCTCTGGAACACTTCAACGGATCCTGATGATTCTGACTTTGTTTTCCTGTGACATACTGTACTTCATGATAGTGGTAAAAATTCTTCGAGAAGACTTCCGTTTATTTGTGAAAAAAATGGAAATTTGGCAAAAACAATGAAAATTTTGCAATTTTCCAAATTTGAATTTTTATGCCCTGAAATCACAGAGATATGTCACACAGCACAATTTTGGAACCAAACTTTTTTTTGTTAGGGAGTTATAAGGGTTAAAAGTTGACCAGCAATTTCTCATTTTTACAACACCATTTTCTATAGGGACCACATCTCATTTCAAGTCATTTTGAGGGGTCTATATGATAGAAAATAACCAAGTGTGACACCATTCTAAAAACTGCACCCCTCAAGGTGCTCAAAACCACATTCAAGAAGTTTATTAACCCTTCAGGTGTTTCACAGGAATTTTTGGAATGTTTAAATAAAAATGAACATTTAACTTTTTTTCACACAAAATTTATTTCAGCTCAAATTTGATTTATTTTAGCAAGGGTAAAAGGAGAAAATGGACCCCAAAAGTTGATGTACAATTTGTCCTGAGTACGCCAATACCCCATATGTGGGGGTTAACCACTGTTTGGGCGCATGGCAGAGCTCGGAAGGGAAGAAGCGCTATTTGACTTTTCAATGGAAAATTGACTGGAATTGAGATGGGACGCCATGTTGCATTTGGAGAGCCCCTGATGTGCCTAAACATTGAAACCCCCACAAGTGACACTATTTTGGAAAGGAGACCCCCTAAGGAACTTATCTAGATGTGTGGTGAGTACTTTGACCCACCAAATGCTTCACAGAAGTTTATAATGCAGAGCCGTAAAAATAAAAAATCATATTTTTTCACAAAAATGATCTTTTCGCCCCAATTTTTATTTTCCCAAGGGTAAGAGAAGAAATTGTAAACCAAAAGTTGTTGTGCAATTTGTCCTGACTACGCTGATGCCCCACATGTGGGGGTAAACCACTGTTTGGGAGCATGGCAGAGCTCGGAAGGGAAGGAGCGCCATTTGACTTTTCAATGCAAAATTGACAGGAATTGAGATGGGACGCCATGTTGCATTTGGAGAGCCACTGATGTGCCTAAACATTGAAACCCCCACAAGTGACACCATTTTGGAAAGTAGACCCCCTAAGGAACTTATCTAGATGTGTTGTGAGAGCTTTGAACCCCCAAGTATTTCACTACAGTTTATAACGCAGAGCCGTGAAAATAAAAATTATTTTTTTTCCCACAAAAATTATTTTTTAGCCCCCAGTTTTGTATTTTCCCAAGGGTATCAGGAGAAATTGGACCTCAAACATTGTTGTCCAATTTGTCCTGACTACGCTGATACCCCATATGTGGGGGGGAACCACCGTTTGGGCGCATGGCAGAGCTCAGAAGGGAAGGAGCGCCATTTGGAATGCAGACTTAGATGGAATGGTCTGCAGGCGTCACATTGCGTTTGCAGAGCCCCTAATGTACCTAAACAGTAGAAACCCCCCACAAGTGACCCCATATTAGAAACTATACCCCCCAAGGAACTTATCTAGATGTGTTGTGAGAATTTTGAACCCCCAAGTGTTTCACTACAGTTTATAACGCAGAGCCGTGAAAATAAAAAAAATATTTTTTCCCACAAAAATGTTTTTTTTAGCCCCCCAAATTTTTATTTTCCCAAGGATGACAAGAGAAGTTAGACCCCAAAAGTTGTTGTCCAATTTGTCCTGAGTACGCTGATACCCCATATGTTGGGGTAAACCCCTGTTTGGGCACATGGGAGAGCTCGGAAGGGAAGGAGCACTGTTTTACTTTTTCAACACAGAATTGGCTAGAATTGAGATCGGATGCCATGTCGCGTTTGGAGAGCCCCTGATGTACCTAAACAGTGGAAACCCCCAATTCTAACTGAAACCCCAACCCTAGCCCTACCCCTAGCCCTAACCTTAACCCTAGCCCCAACCCTAACCCTAACCCTAGGCCTAACCCTAGCCTTAACCCTACCCTAACCCTAGCCCTAATCCTAACCCTAGGCCTAATCCTAACCCTAGCCCTAACCCTGGCCCTAACCCTAGCCCTAGCCCTAACCATAATGGGAAAATGGAAATAAATACTTTTTTTAATTTTATTATTTTTCCCTAACTAAGGGGGTGATGAAGGAGGGCTTGATTTACTTTTATAGCATTTTTTTAGCGGATTTTTATGATTGTCAGCCGTCACAGACTAAAAGACGCTTTTTATTGCAAAAAATAGTTTTTGCATCTCCACATTTTGAGAGCTATAATTTTTCCATATTTTAGTCCCCAGAGTCATGTGAGGTCTTGTTTTTTGCGGGACGAGTTGACGTTTTTATTGGTAACATTTTTGGGCACGTAACATTTTTTGACCGCTTTTTATTGTGATTTTTGTGAGGCAGAATGACAAAAACCGGCTATTCATGAATTTCTTTTGGGGGGGCGTTTATACCGTTCCATGTTTCGTAAAATTGATAAAGCAGTTTTATTTTTCGGGTGAGTACGATTACAGCGATACCTCATTTATATCATTTTTTTATGTTTTGGTGCTTTTATACGATAAAAACTTTTATAGAAAAAATAATTATTCTTGCATCGCTTTATTCTGAGGACTATAACTTTTTTATTTTTTTGCTGATGATGCTGTATGGTGGCTAGTTTTTTGCGGGACAAGATGACGTTTTCAGCGGTACCATGGTTATTTATATCCATCTGTTTGATCGCATGTTATTCCACTTTTTGTTCAGCGGTATGATAATAAAGTTAATAGTAGTAAACATCTGACCGCACTACCGCTGTCACAGACCGTGAACCCTGAAGTCCATAAAGCTGCAATCAATCCGCAGACATCGGGTGCTCGAGCCGAAGAGACAACAATCTTGAATAGTTTTGAAGTGACCGAGGGCAAGTTCGCCCATGTATATCCATGATCTGGCCCAGCAAAACTTCCACACTCAGATTCCATCTTAACAAACGTATCTTTACTGTTAAACATTTTCTTAACACAGTGGAACACAGTAATAAACAATGCAAAATATACCTATTCACAGAATTAACGTGTAATAACAAACTTTCCCTCACTTTCCCTATCCACACGTTACCAGTCTCTTTACTCCAGGAGGTTATCTTCCCACGTCGCAGGCCTGTCTGTCTCTGCAGGGATTAAACAAAGCTCCGTCTCTCAGGTCCAGACTGTAGTCCTTGGGGTACGGCAGGTAGGGGTGGAATATTCGGCCTCTCAACAGAGGACCCGCTTACAGTTCGTGGGTTCAGGATCTGTGGAGATGTCACCGCTGAGTGAATATTCGGCCTCTCAACAGAGGACCCGCTTACAGTTCGTGGGTTCAGGATCTGTGAAGATGTCACCGCTGAGTGCTCTGCAGTGTGGGAGCTGGTAACAATCTGGAAGTCAGCTTTCAAGAGAGGGGAATCGTCCAGGCAATCTCCTATGTCGCATCTACAGGAGGGCACCAGCATACACAGACTTCTCTCTGCACAGACTGATTTCCCGGGCTCTTCTTTCTCTCTCCCTCCTTCCTGGTCACATGACATAACAGGGGGGAGCTTAGCCAATACAGTTTGTTTCTCTGTAATCACATTCGGCGTAGGTATAACTTCTGGCCACACGGGGGCAGTGTCTGTCACAGATTCTTCTATGTCAATGATAACAGAACAGTCAGAGCCGGCCAGCTCATTACACGCCCCCCCACTTGAAGGTTGGCAGTCCCTGTCAACGACTGTCTCCAGGGCGGCGATGGCTGTGGAGGTTGTAGGACCCGGCTGTGAATAGGGCCACACATATTGGTCTCTGTAGGACTGTCCCGGGGGCACTCCTGCGGTGGTCCTCGCTGTCCGCCTAACGGGTGCTAATCTCTCTCCCCGGTCAGTCACTCCACTCTCTGCCCCAGTCGGTAAGTCAGTCGAGGAGGTAAGGGGTTCAGACGTGTCAGTCAGGCGAGCAGGGGTAGGTATGTCTTCTACCTCTACATCCCCGGTGTCGGTGTCTCCCACAGTATTAGTGATATCCATCTCTCTAGGTATCACAGGAGGGGAGTCAGGCTGAGAACGACAGGGGCGCAACATGTTGCGGTGCTGTCTTGTCCTAGGTGGAACTCTTCTCTTCCAGCCGTACCATTCCCTCCAGGGGCGTCGTTCCTTCCAGTTAGCAGGACCCTCAGAGGGGTGAGCGGATCTCTGCCACCGCTCTTCTCGGGTAGGGCAATTTCTGGACATGTGTCCCACCTTTCTGCACGTCCAGCACTCACGTCTGCGTCTGTCTGGAGGGCGCTTCAGCCTGTATCGTCGACCTCGGTAGGGGACATCTGTCATCTGCGGTTGCTCTTCACCCCAGGATACGGAGTTACACTCTGGGGCCACCACCGAAACCGCCTTCATGCTGCGTACCTCTCCTTTAACTCTTTCTGGCGGCTTCCGCATGTTATCTTGGGATAGGCCGCTGGTCCCCAGAACGGCAGTAAGGGCTTTCCCCAGACTCTCAATCTCCTCCCAGATTCTTCTTATCAGCCGCTGGTTCTGTTTTTCTACACCCCGTTCTCTGTCCCCCCCTGCTGCTCGAACCTCAGCTGCAGGGGTGTCTAGTTTAACGGCGGCCATTGTGGTGAGACCTGGCGTGGTGACTCTGCTCGTGGGTGTAGCTGATATTCGGTTCGTCGTGGTAATTGATGGTTTGTTCGTTGAGGACAACGATTCGCCCTATGACGGGGGTCACCACATGACCAACACGGTCCCGCGGGACGGCTAGGTCGTATCCGCTGGTCTCTCTGTTGTTCTAGTATTAACTGTGACACCTGTTGTTGTAAATCTGCTACCATCTGTTTCAGCTCCTCGGTGTCACTGTTGGGCTGTTTAATGTTTAATATGGATCTGCACGCAGCGCTTTGAGTCTCCACATCCATGACGGGTCCCCTAGAACGTTCTATGGCTTCCTGCTTGACTTCAGCGAAGGTGAGAGTCGGCATCATCCGAATCAAGTCCTGTAGCGTACGGTTAAGATACTGGTCTCTCAGCCCTATAACGAATTGGTCTCTCAGTACCAGGTCACGAGGAGCTATAGTAGCCAGTTGTTCCCCTCTTGCACAGACTTGTTCAAGGAGTACCTGAAGGGCATTTGCATATTGGGGAATGTCTTCACATTCAAGCTGTGTCCGTCTGAAGAACAGGTATCGCAGTGTTCCCTGGTACGTAGTAGGTCCATAGGTCTTTTCCAGCACCCGCACCAAATCCTCCAACACACGCTGCCCCCTGACCGTCTCCAGTCTGACTGTCGTCCATGCCTCCCCCTCTAGCGTCAGTACCGCCATTTCTGCCAAGGTCTTAGGGTCAATATTATACATTTCTCCCAGTATCCGCACTTGTTCCGCCCACTCTGGTACGGGGTAGTTTCGCCCGCCAAATTTCCTGACCTGGTTTACAATAGACACCGGCGGCGGTTTCTGACTGTATACTGGGCCTGGGTGGGAATCTTGCTGGGCACAGATCCTGCCGACTACGCCAGATGAAGTGACCGAGGGCAAGTTCGCCCATGTATATCCATGATCTGGCCCAGCAAAACTTCCACACTCAGATTCCATCTTAACAAACGTATCTTTACTGTTAAACATTTTCTTAACACAGTGGAACACAGTAATAAACAATGCAAAATATACCTATTCACAGAATTAACGTGTAATAACAAACTTTCCCTCACTTTCCCTATCCACACGTTACCAGTCTCTTTACTCCAGGAGGTTATCTTCCCACGTCGCAGGCCTGTCTGTCTCTGCAGGGATTAAACAAAGCTCCGTCTCTCAGGTCCAGACTGTAGTCCTTGGGGTACGGCAGGTAGGGGTGGAATATTCGGCCTCTCAACAGAGGACCCGCTTACAGTTCGTGGGTTCAGGATCTGTGGAGATGTCACCGCTGAGTGAATATTCGGCCTCTCAACAGAGGACCCGCTTACAGTTCGTGGGTTCAGGATCTGTGAAGATGTCACCGCTGAGTGCTCTGCAGTGTGGGAGCTGGTAACAATCTGGAAGTCAGCTTTCAAGAGAGGGGAATCGTCCAGGCAATCTCCTATGTCGCATCTACAGGAGGGCACCAGCATACACAGACTTCTCTCTGCACAGACTGATTTCCCGGGCTCTTCTTTCTCTCTCCCTCCTTCCTGGTCACATGACATAACAGGGGGGAGCTTAGCCAATACAGTTTGTTTCTCTGTAATCACATTCGGCGTAGGTATAACTTCTGGCCACACGGGGGCAGTGTCTGTCACAGATTCTTCTATGTCAATGATAACAGAACAGTCAGAGCCGGCCAGCTCATTACAGTTTAAAGGAGAGTAATGACGGCAGCACTCACCAGTCTTCGCACACAGGTTCCTTTATTATGAAAACATTCTTCACGGCTTGGGGGTGTGTATTTACATAGAACGTGGTAGCCGGACGACGGCCCTCCCGGCGCTTCAACGGGTTCAATGGGTGGACGGATGTGACGCCTGAAGTAACGAGCGCAATCAGCGCTCCTCCCCCACACCAGCACCCGTCCTCCTACAGTACAAAACTTGTTTAGACACATGTTAAAAACAATTAAAAACAATACCCCTGATTAAACACATCCTCAATATTATGTACAGTTGGAGAAATTCAAGTTATAACATCTTAATATAACACGACCGGCTTACCCAGTCTGCTATCGTCTCACACCTTATCCGGATAGCTCTGGTCCTCACGTGATCTTATATCCTGCTGTCATTCTCCATATACACCAGCAGGGTGCAGCGTGCTGGAGACATTATTCTCCAAGCTCTCTCTTTTTTTCTATTACAATCTCACAGATGATTATTTATACAGCCACATATCCTAAGTCACATTTTTATATATACATAGGGAAATCTATCCACCACAGCACAGGTATGATAATAAAGCCTTGCCTTTTGCCTCGTTTTTTGTTTTGTTACTGCTTTCACTGAAGGGTTAACTAGCAGGACAGTTTTATAGGTGGGGTCGTTACGGACGTGGCGATGCTAAATATGTGTACTTTTATTGTTTTTTTATTATTATTTAGATAAAGAAATGTATTTATGGGAACAATATTTTTTTTTCTTTATTTAGGTTTTTTTTTTTTTACACATGTGAATTTTTTTTTTACTTTACAACATTGCCCCAGTGGGGGGCATCATGTTATAGGGTCAGATCGCTGATCTGACACTTTACACAGCACTGTGTCAGATAAGCGATCTGACAGGCAGGGCTGCAGTCTTACCAGCGCTTGCTCTGAGCAGGCGCTGGTAAGCCACCTCCCTGCAGGACCCGGAAGCAGCCCCACGGCCATTTTGGATCCGGGGCCTGCAGGGAGAAGAAGGTAGGAGACCCTCGGAGCAACGCGATCACATTGCGTTGCTCCAAGGGTCTCAGGGAAGCACGCAGTGAGCCCCCTCCCTGCGTGATGCTTCCCTATGCCGCCGGAACACTGCAATCATGTTTGATCGCAGTGTGCCGTGGGTTAATATTGCCAGGGGCGGTCCGTGACCGCTCCTGGCACATAGTGCCGGATGTCAGCTGCGATAGCATATGACTTACTATCCCGTCACTGGGAATTAAGTCCCAGGTCACCTCGACGGGATAGTACGTCATATGGGATTAAGGGGTTAATGCAAGTTATGAGTTATATGTTCAATTTAGTAAAAAATAGAGTTTTAAAATATACATTACATCCTGATATAAGAACCTGACAATTATACATTAATTGGTGATGCTAAAGAGACATAATTAGTTATGAGTAAGCACTAAAATGCTCGAGGATTCATTACTGGAATCAAGAGGTCTGATGCCATAACGAGTATAATGGAAGTCAATGGGAAACTTGAGCATTCATCTGGCAGACCCTCTCAGGAGTTCTGGGGTGTCAGGAAAATCACTGAAATGAATGGAATCAGCTCTCAAATGGACTAGAAACAGCATGGCTACCAGGTCGCTGCTGTGAACAATATTGTCAGTGTATTACTCCACTTTTACACAGTAATTATATAATATCCAAAACTTAAAGAAGTGACAAAATATTATTTTCTGTATAACGAATTGTAAATAAGACAAATTAAAAAAGATAAAAAGCCTCCTCTACTCCTTTGGCTATGTTCACATGTAGCATTTTTTTCTGCATTTTTGCACCATCTCATTTTAATGGTGAAAAACTATTCACCGGTAAATGTAATTTTTACATTTTACTACCTTATCTGCAGGGCCGTATTTGCCACTAGGCACGTGAGGGCACGTGCCTAGGGCAGGGACAATGCAGGGGGCGGCACCTGAGCAAGGTTCGGTTGTTTTATTTTTTTTTTTTTAAAGCTGGGTCACCTCCCGACCGACCCCGCCCCAACGCCACACATTATACAGTATGGAGCATCATGTGTGGCCATTATACAGTATTAAGCATCATTTGTGGCCATTATACAATATGGAGCATCATGTGTGGCCATTATACAGTATGGAGCACTGTGGCCATATTTTTTCGTTTATAATTATTGTATATAAAACAGTGTGATCAGCAGTGCTAAATGGCTGTGGTTGGGATATGGATATGGGTGTGACTAGTTGTGAAATGGGTGTGGTCAGAGGCGTGGCCTAAAATTTGCTACGCGCGCTGCACACTTTATACTTCCTTCCCTTCTTCAAAAGTTGGGAGGTATGGTACCGCATTTGCCAGATCATGGCAAGTGCCGCAAATCCCATAGGGAATGAATGAGGCCGAACGCAGTGTTGCTGTAAGTGATTCGTTACGTGGCACATGCAGAAAAACTGCCGGATCTGCTGCAAAAGGCGACTTTCACATCAGCGATTCTTGCTAAAGTCACTGCCGATAGTGTCATACTCACAAAAGGGGGAGGCAGCACTAAAAGTGCCTAGGGCAGCAGAAACCCTAAATACGGCCCTGCTTATCTGGGCACGTGGTGTGTGACATGATGAGATACATCCTGTTTAATTTATGCAAGAACTGCCAAAAATTAGAAGAAATACGAACTCCGATACACTATGTACTAGACTTTAACCCATTCCCGGCATGCGCAGTACTAGTACGGCGGCACGATCTCGCGGCCTCACAGTGAGCACCGCCGTGATCACGTGCGGGTGTCAGCTGTATATGACAGCTGACACCCCGCAGCAATACCCACGATCGGCGCTAGCGCCGATCGTGGGCATTTAACCCCTCTGTAGTCAGTAGTGACAGCGACATAGAGGGGCATCATGCAGGGATGGGGGCTCCCTGCGCTCTCCCACCGGAACAACGCGATGCGATCCGGAAGGAGTCCCTGGATCCAAGATGGCCGCGGGACTCCTTCCGAGTCATGAAGTGAGGTGGCTCCTGCACTGCCTGTCAGATCGCTGATCTGACACAGCACTATTCACAGTGTCAGATCAGCGATCTGATGTAATATAGTTATGTCCCACCCTGGGACAATGTTAGAAAGTCACATAAAAAAATAGAATGTACAAAAAATAAATAAATCCCCAAATAAAGAAAAAAATGTTTTCCCAATAAATCAATTTCTTTATGTAAATTAAAAAAAACAATAAAAGTACACATATTTGGTGTTGCCGCGTCCGTAACAACCCGCTCTATAAAACTATCCCACTAGTTAACCCCTCCAGTGAAGACTGCAAAAAAATAAATAAAAAACAAGGCAAAAAACAACGCTTTATTATCATAGTGGAATAACACGCGATCAAAAAGGCGGATATAAATAAACATGGTACCACTAAAAACGTAATCTTGTCCTGCAAAAAAAAGCCACCATACAGCATCATCAGCAGAAAAATAAAAAAGTTATAGCTCTCAGAATAAAGCGATGCAAAAACAATTATTTTTTACATAAAATAGATTTTATTGTGTAAAAGCGCCAAAACATAAAAAAAATGATATAAATGAGGTATTGCTGTAATCATACTGACCTGTAGAATAAAGATGATTTATCAATTTTACCAAACGTGGAACGATATAAACGCCCCCCCCCCAAAGAAATTCATGAATAGCTGGTTTTTGGTCATTCTGCCTCACAAAAATCGGAATAAAAAGCGATCAAAAAATGTTACGTGCCCGAAAATGTTACCAATAAAAACGTCAACTCGTCCCGCAAAAAACAAGATCTCACATGACTCTGGGGACTAAAATATGGAAAAATTATAGCTCTCAAAATGTGGAGATGCAAAAACTATTTTTTGCAATAAAAAGCGTCTTTTAGTCTGTGATGGCTGTCAATCACAAAAATCCGCTAAAAAAAAACGCTATAAAAGTAAATCAAACCCCCCTTCATCACCCACTTAGTTAGGGAAAAATAATAAAATTTAAAAAAATGCATTTATTTCCATTTTCCAGTTAGGATTTGGGGTTAGGGTTGGGGTTGGGGTTGGGGTTAGGGTTGGGGTTAGGGTTAGTGTTGGGGCTAAAGTTAGGGTTGGGGCTAAAGTTAGGGTTTGGATTACATTTACGGTTGGGATTAGGGTTAGGGGTGTGGTTAGGGTTATGTTTGGGATTAGGGTTAGGGGTGTGTTTGGATTAGGGTTTCAGTTAGAATTGGGGGGTTTCCACTGTTTGGGCACTTCAGGGGCTCTCCAAACGCGACATGGCGTCCGATCTCAATTCCTGCCAATTTTGCGTTGAAAAACTAAAACAGTGCTCCTTCCCTTCCGAGCTCTGCTGTGAGCCCAACAGTGGTTCCCCTTCGCATATGGGGCATCAGCGTACTTAGAACAAATTGGACAACAACTTTTGGGGTCCAATTTGTCCTGTTACCCTTGGGAAAATAAAAATTTGGGGGCTAAAATATCATTTTCATGGAAAAATATATATTTTTTATTTTCACGGCTGTGCGTTATAAACTTTAGCGAAACACTTGGGGGTTTAAAGTTCCCACATCACATCTAGATAAGATCCTTGGGGGGTCTAGTTTCCAATATGGGGTCACTTGTGGGGGGTTTCTACTGTTTAGGTGCATCAGGCGCTCCTTCCCTTCCGAACTCTGCCGTGCGCCCAAACAGTGGTTCCCCCCACATATGGGGTATCAGCGTACTCAGGAGAAATTGGACAACAACCTTAGTGGTCCAATTTCTTCTTGCTACCCTTGGGAAAAAAAATTGCGGGCTAAAATATCATTTTGTGGATAGAAAAAATGATTTTTTAATTTTCACGGCTCTACATTCTAAACTTTAGTGAAACAAAAGATATGCACACAAACATTTTCAACTAAATAGCAGCCCTCATTAATACCTCCAAGTTTTGTAGCGGAGGGGAGTTTGATTCTGAGTGCTGCGTGTGGACCTTCGCAGCGCAGGGGTTGCTATTGGCCTAACAGGGCTAACTATGCTTGCTACCGCTGGTGTAGTGCACTGTCTTCTAGCTACGCTTCTAGTGAGTCTGGGTAGCACTGGCAGGCTGGAGCTCTCAGAGCTGCTGTTACCAACAGTGGGTACGGCAGGTTCGCCAATAGCAGAGGGAGGACTTGCCGGTTCAACAATTGGCATGGCTTCCTCGGGCGGGATCTGCTGAGGTTGCGGGTCCGAACGATCTGGCACCACCGTTAGTTCTAGTGGATCCGGTTGATGGAACGTTAGGACAGGTACCACGATGGCCTGATTTATCTGAGTCCAGGACTGGGGAAAATCGCCAAGAACAGTGTGTATCATCTTCTCTTCTACAGGTGGGGAGGTTCTTGGATCTGTTTCCCTCTCTCTCAAATTATCAGGGCATACTTTAAGGTGGTCTCTGGATATGACCGTTGAGGTTTCTCCCCCATCTTTGCTGATAAGACAGACCTTAGTATTGTCGAAATCAGACGGCAGGATGGTATACGGTTCCGCTTCCCATTGGTCGTCAAGCTTGTGTAGCCTCCTCTTCCGCTTGAGTACTTGCTCACCAGGTGGCAAGGGAATCGCAGGAGCATGCTGGTTGTAGTCCCTTTCCTGTTTTTGCCTGGCCTGAGCGAGGCTTCTTTCCACGCACTCCTGTACCTTGCGGTACCTTTGCTGCCTCTCTGTATCCCAATCGGCATCCGGCGAGGTATCTTCGGGGGTTAGGACCCCCATGTCCAGATCAACGGGTAACTTGCTAGACCTTCCTCTCATCAGGTACGCTGGAGTGCAGTTGGTGGAATTTACTGGGATGTGATTGTATATGTCCACCAAGTCAGGCAACTTTGTTGGCCACAGGTTCCGTTCCTCTACGGGCAAGGTCTTTAGTAAGTCGATCACCACTTGGTTCATCTTTTCACACATCCCATTGGTTTGAGGATGGTACGGTGTGGTTCTGATCTTCTTACACCCATACAGTTGGCAGAACTCTTGGAACACTTCTGCTTCGAATGCTGGTCCCTGATCGGTCAGTACCTTCTCCGGGTAGCCATGGGGCCTACAAAGTACTGCTGGAAGGCCTTGGCGGCCGTCTTGGCCGTTAGATCCTTGACAGGTACAACCACCAAAAATCTGGAGTAGTGATCTACGATGGTAAGAGCGTAGACATAGCCTGACCGGCTAGGTGTCAGCTTCACATGATCCAGCGCGACCAGTTCGAGTGGCCGTTTGGTGATGATAGGCCGCAGGGGAGCCCGTAGGGCTGCCACGGTCCTTCCTGCATAGGCTACATGGACCGCACTCCCGACACCACTTCTCAATGGCTCTCTTCATGCCAATCCAATAGAACCTCCCTCGGAGTAGCCGAATTTCGCCGAGGCCAGGTAGTGTTTGAACCTCTCTGTCACTGCCCAGACGATGGCAAGGAATTCCAGCTTAAAGGAACTGTAGTTGTCAGGGTTCCTTTCCGTGGGACGAAGCTTCCTGCTGGCGTAAGCGATTACCCTCTCCTTGCCTTTCTGGACCTGGGACAGCACGACTCCCAATCCTACATTGCTGGCATCCGTATACAGCACAAACGGTTGGTCGTATTCAGGGTAGGCCAGTACCTCTTCTCCCGTCAGTGCCGACTTCAAGCAAGTGAAGGATCCTTCCAGCCCCTCGTTCCAATCAAATGGGGTGTTCTTCCCCTTGGTCTTCTTTGATTGGCCCACCAACAGGTCTTGCAAGGGCGTGGCCTTCTTGGTGAAGTCCTTAATGAACCTCCGGTAATAGCCTACCAGCCCGAGGAACTGCCGGACTTCGTGGAGGTTGCTGGGCTTCGGCCAGTCCTGGATCACCGTGACCTTGTCGGGGTCTGGGGCCACTCCTTCAGCGCTCACCACATGGCCCAGGTACTGCACTTTGGGTTTCAGCAGATGACATTTGGACAGTTTCACCTTTAAGCCAAAGTTGGACAGGGCTTCAAACACCTCAGCCAGGTGTTTCAGATGGTCTTCGTAGGTCTTAGAGAAGACAATGACATCATCCAAATACAACAGTACGGTTTCAAAGTTCTTGTGCCCCAGACAGCACTCCATCATCCTCTGGAACGTCCCCGGGGCATTGCACAATCCGAAGGGCATGTAGTTGAATTCGCAGAGACCCATCGGTGTCGTGAAGGCCGTCTTTTCTTTGTCCGCCTCTGCCACGGGAACCTGCCAGTACCCACTGGTGAGATCTAAGGTAGAGAAGTAGTTAGCAGATTTTAAGGCAGCCAGAGACTCCTCTATCCTGGGCAGTGGGTTTGCATCCTTATGTGTAATGTGATTCAACTGCCTGTAATCAATGCACATCCTCATTGTACCATCTTTCTTTTTAACAAGGACTAATGGAGCTGCCCAGGGGCTGCAACTGTCTCTCACCACCCCAGCCTCCTTCATTTCTCACAACATGTCCTTGGCACACTGGTAATGAGCTGGGGGTACAGGACGGTATCTCTCTTTTATGGGCCGGTGATCTCCCGTGGGGATATGATGTTGGATCCCTTTCACCTGTCCAAAATCTAAGGGGTGTTTGCTAAATACCCGCTCGCACTCGTGAACCACCCTGTAGGCCCCCTGTTTCTGATGGGATGGGGTGGAGTCAGTGTCCACATGCAATTCCCGACACCAACCTTTCGAGTGCCCCGCAGAACCGTTGTCCTCCGCCAGGTTAGACGGGGCCAAGGGTCCAGGTGTCTGTATCACACTATTATTGACAGCGAACAGTTTGGCAAGCGTGGCATACTTGGTGAGGTGGACCTCTTCCTCCCCACAATTAAGGACACGTACGGGCACCCTCCCCTGGCGGACATCGACCACCCCCCTAGCTGTCAGGAGAGTAGGCCTATTGTCTGAATACACGGGTTCTACCAGGGCCTGGTAGTCCTTTCCCCAGAGGCCTATGGCTGCCCGACACCATATTAACATCTCACTCCTGGGGGGTATCGCAATAGGGTTTGAATCACTCACAGTGACACGACCAATTTCACCACCAGTCAGCTCTACCTGCTGTCTCTGCATCAGAGCTCTGATTTCTTTTTGCAGGGCGCGTTGTTCACTGTAGCCAGCGGTTTCTGCTACCTGTTGTAACAAGACAATAACTTCTGCAAGACAATTTTCTATAACATTGGTACCGATGGTCATCATGGGATTACATTCACGGCGGTCAATATCAACAATTACAATCCCTTGGGCCTTCAATTCCACCCGCCCCACCTTGATGGTGACCTCTTTATATCCCACTTGTGGCAACGGCTGACCATTACTGGCTATGATGGTGAAATCATCATCGGGGCCACGAGTAATATCAGTGTCCTCCCAATATCGTTTAAAAAGCACGTAAGGCATAGTCGTCACCTGAGAACCGGTGTCCGGTGATCACAACAGGAAGAACTGGTCGCCCTCCAACGTATTTGGCTCTCCAATGCTGCGGGCCTGATCATCCTACTCCTGGGGGTTGGCCCTTTGCCCCAGGGGTTGCTCGTTTAAAGGACAGTACCTTGCAAGGTGGCCCACTTGGTGACAGCGGCGGCAGATGGGTCGTCCGTCCCGATGGAAGCGATCGTTGTCCTGGCCTCTGGTCGGCGGAGTCCTCCTCTGTCGCATCCAGGGGACATCTTCTGGTCTGGAGGCCAGCTGGATCTTCTCCTTGGGGGCCTCCTGTAGGGACTGCACCGTCCGGGCTAGGGCAGCAACGCTCCTGGTCAGCTCCTGCATCTGGAGGCGGAGTCCTGCAGGGGAGTCATCCTCTAGGCTCTGGGCGTCAGCCTCGGCGGCGACTGGGGCATCCGACGCCACCTCCTGGTGGTATGTGAGAGCGGGACGCCTGGGTGGTATTGCGCGGCTGGGTTGTCGCTCCTGCAGCGCCTGGATAGCTTTATCCTTGAATTGCACAAAAGTCAAGTCTGGATTCTGCATGGCCAGGAAGTGTAATTGGCCCCTTTGGTGACTGCACAGGAGCCCCTCAATGAACCGCTCTTTCAGGAGTTTATCCTCATCTTGCATACTGCCGGGGTCACTCTGCTTAATGGCCCGCAGCGCCTCCTGGAGATTAAACAATCTATCGTAAAGAGATCAGGTGCACCACTATAATGTAATAATATATAATATATTCTAATAAACATCAAAAACAGGGTGCTACTAAATGCATGGAGTATGTAATAGGACCAAGAAAAGAGAAAGCCCATGCATAAAAAATGTGCACACCTGTTCCAAGAATACTGAAAATATATACATTTATTTGTATGAACACCAAAAAGACACAAGAATATAAAACCAATTAAAACCACAACACTACACCCATCCCCATGTGAAGATGTACAATATAATGCTCTCTAAGTACATGCATGTTAGAGTTGCAATATGCAGGGAGATAATCCAAATTATACTTTAATATCAATCATGTACACAAAATTCCCCTGGAAAAATATACCAAAACAATTATACCAAAATACATAAATGACCAAATCCTTAATATTTATATAAGAGAGCAAAATAAGGGCGTCCCCAAATTTGCTAAAGGACAATGGTCACAACACATGTATGTATAGGGGGAGGTAGATATAAGTAAAGTCCCTACTGGAGTCGTAGCAAAAGCACAATGCAGAGTTATGTCTAGCAATTACAAGACCTATGGAATACACCAGTGTTAAAATTCAATGGTATCTGCATAATCTTACCGGATTAGATACACAATACTAACCAGCCTGTCCTGAGTGCAAAAGCCCTCATAGAGCCCAGAGCTCACAATAAGATGAGATCTGCTGATATGCAGAGAAAGGTTCTGGATTAGGCATGCAATACTAACCAGCCTGTGCTGAATGCAAGGTCCTCGTAAAGCCCAGAGCCCGCAGTAAGATAAGATCTGCTAATGTGCAGAGAAGGGCTCTGGATAATCCGACCCCAGTATAAGGACTGAAAGGGAGAGAGGGAAGAAAGGGAGGGTGTGGGTGAATCCCACGCGTATCGCCGCTCCTGGGCGGCTTCGTCAGGGAAGGTGAGTACCTGCAAGCAGTGTCTGTCTTATATAGCAAGATAATAGTGGAAATGAAAGCTCACCGGTGTCTGCAATTGCTGACGTCAGACCGGAAGTGAGGGGGGGAAAAAAAAACAAAAACGGCAGCAGTGTCTATTAGGTAAGGAGAACGGCGCCTGGGTAAAAGGTCAATGATAAGAGAGAGCGCTCAGAATGAGCGCTTTGTGCGGCCGCACAGAAGATAGAGGGCAAGGCGCATGCGCCCTCAAGACAAGGGGAGCTGCATATATTGAGAGGATAAAGAGAGGCAAAAGAATCCAAAGAGATCCCAAAAGTATATAAGGGAGATCGACATGGGTCCTATATTAAACATATGACATCATAAATGACATAACAATCCAGCAATCATAGTATTAATTGTATAAAGTACCCAGGCAGTAATACAGCACACAAACCAATATAACTCAGGGTATGCATGATAGTATGGTATAGCCATATATTACATTAGAGAATTAATATATAATACATAATCACATATATATAATAATATAGAAAACATGGGCATCCCAAGTAACTGAAGCCATATATGCGGGAATATAACTCATCCAACTACTATATATTCATAGGGAAATAATTCTCAGATTTAATTGATCCATAATTAATAAAACACAACTGGTGTCCCCATTTAAATTAAATCTTAAAGAGACACTGGACAAATTTGAAAAAGAGGTGATTGATCGTAAACAGAAAAAATTCCAGAGAGACCGTTTTGATTTTGAGAATCAAAGAGCCTTCCGTTGGAGACATTCTGGAAATCCCCGATCTATGCAACAATCAGTACATCACTCTACACCGGATCCTTCTGAGATGGTGACTGGAGCTTCCAGCTCGAGTGATTTTTTATCGTCAGGAGGCAGCGACCTGGACGGAAGACAAGATGGGGACGTAAACGGCAGAAACCTCAGGAAGGGTCAAACTGCCCGGAGGGGTCCCATCTTGCCATATCGACGCAACCAGAAGAACCGGAAACGATGACGGCTCTTCCCACCACCACCTCTGGGGAAACATCTCTACAGGTAGGATCCCCTGTTTTACAGATCATTAATTTATCGGATCTTGTTCTTTCACCTGCAGAATGCTCTGTATTACAAAGGGGTTTATCCTTCTCTCCTACTAAGACCACGGACAAATTTGATCTCATTAAGGATCTCTACTTATTCTGTAGAAAATTGATATTACAGGTGATCCACAAATGACCGGAGGCTATTGAAACATCTTCCGCTGGTGATCAACAAGTACTTCAGGATCTCCTTGACCTTTTGGATGAAAATTCTACACCACCAGGTAGGAAAGTCTTCCCTTACAAAAGTAAGTCATCTTTTACTCCCTCATTCTCCTTAGTCCCAGCGGTGAAATTTTTCTTTGAGGCTACCAAAAGGGATATTTTACACCTTCCCCCTTCTATTGGTAATTTTGACAATCTTTCCCGGCCTGAAAGAAAGGCTATTGGCTCCCTCAAAAATAATGACTCCATCATTATTAGGGAAGCGGATAAAGGTGGGAATGTGGTGCTCTGGCCCACCCACCTTTATCTCGAAGAATCTCGACAATTTGAACTTTTATGTCAAATTACCCTCAGACCCTACAGAGGTATTCCTAGAAAGGCTACGCAAATTGATTAACCAAGCTGCCTCTATGGGAATTATCTCCAGAAATGAAAAAAAGTTTATGTGGGTTGATAACCCAATTATCCCCACATTCTACCTTCTACCGAAGGTACATAAGAATACCTGTAAACCTCCTGGCAGGCCAATTGTGTCCAGCATTGGAAGTAAGTGTGAACGAGTATGTACATACATCGACTTCTTCATACAACCAATAGCAGCAGATCTACCATCATTTATTAAAGACACTTCTGATTTCATCCGTAACTGCCACAAGATTACCTTGACTGGCCAAGAATTAATTGTGACTTGTGATGTTGAATCACTTTATTCAAACATCAGTCACTCTCATGGCATCAAGGCATTAACTTTTTTTCTTAATCGTCTTGAGGGTACTAATCTGTTGTGAACTGTGTTTCTGGGCTCCCTCTGGTGGTCACTAACGGTATTGTGTTAGGCATGTCTTGTTGCAGGCCTGATCTCCAGCTGTGTCGTTAAGCAGCGGGTGTTCCCTATTTAAGTCTCCTCTGAACTCAGTCTCTTGCCTGGCATCGTTGTATCCAGACCTATATGGTCTCCTCCGGATTCCTTTCAGTCTGCCTCATGCAAGAAAAGCTAAGTCTGTTTTGTACAATTTGGATCGTTTGCATTATTCAGTGTTTTTGTCCAGCTTGCTTTACATTTGATTTTCTGACTCGCTGGAAGCTCTAGGGGGCTGATATTCTCCCTCCACACCGTCAGTCGGTGTGGGGGTTCTTGAATGTTCAGCGTGGATGTTTTTGTAGGGTTTTCTGCTAACCGCATAGTCCACTATCTATTTTCTGCTATTTAGACTATTGGGCCTCACTTTGCTGAATCTAGTTCATCTCTACGTTTGTGCTTTCCTCTTGCCTCACCATTATTATTTGTTGGGGGCTTTCTATATCTTTGGGGTTCAATTTCTCTAGAGGCAAGTGAGGTCTTATTTTTTCTCTCTAGGGGTAGTCAGTTCTCCGGCTGGCTCGAGACATCTAGAACCAACGTAGGCACGTTCACCGGCTACTTTTAGTTGTTTGTGTTAGGATCAGGTATGCGGTTAGCCCAGTTTCCACCTCCCTAGAGCAGTAGTTATATTTTTGCTATCTTGCTGGAATATCAGAGATCCTCTGCCATTGGGATCATAACAGAATGCCAGGCCAAAAGAAAATGTTTAATGCATCGCAGAAGCGGGATTAAAAAGAAGTTCTGAGTTTTTTTTTTGTTTGTTTTTTTTTTGCTGCAGTTTGCCTAGCTTCTTCCATCCCCTTTTTCTCTGAGTGGCTGAAACTCTGCTGCAGATATGAATGTCCAGACTCTGACTTCTAGTGTGGATCAGCTTGCTGCTAGGGTGCAAAGCATTCAGGATTTTGTTATCCATAGCCCTATGTCTGAACCAAAAATACCTATTCCTGAGCCGTTTTTTGGAGATAGATCTAAATTCCTGAATTTTAGGAATAATTGTAAATTGTTTCTGTCTCTGAAACCTCGTTCCTCTGGTGATTCCGCTCAGCAAGTTAAGATTGTTATTTCCTTCTTGCGCGGCGACCCTCAGGATTGGGCCTTCTCTCTGGCGCCAGGAGATCCTGCATTGGTGAAAGTTGATGCGTTTTTCCTGGCGCTTGGTTTGCTTTATGAGGAGCCTAATCTTGAAAATCAGGCTGAAAAAATGTTGCTGGCTATCTCTCAGGGTCAGGACGAAGCTGAGGTATATTGCCAAAAATTTCGGAAATGGTCCATGCTTACTCAATGGAATGAGTGTGCACTGGCCGCAAATTTCAGAAATGGTCTTTCTGAAGCCATTAAAGATGTGATGGTGGGGTTTCCTATCCCTACAGGTCTGAATGATTCAATGGCTCTGGCCATTCAAATTGATCGACGTTTGCGGGAGCGCAAATCTGTTAATCCTTTGGCGGTGCTGTCTGAACGGTCACCTGATTCTATGCAATGTGACAGAATTTTGACCAGAGCCGAGCGACAAAATCATAGACGTCAAAATGGGTTGTGTTTCTACTGTGGTGATTCAACACATGTTATCTCAGCATGCTCTAAACGTTTAAAAAAAGAAGTTAATCCTGTCGCCATTGGTACTTTTCAGCCTAAGTTTATTTTGTCAGTGACTTTAATTTGTTCATTATCTTCTTACTCAGTTATGGCTTTTGTGGATTCTGGTGCTGCTTTAAGTCTGATGGATTTGTCGTTTGCCAAGCGCTGCGGTTTTGTCCTGGAGCCTTTGGAAAATCCTATTCCTCTTAGAGGAATTGATTCTACGCCATTGGCAGAGAATAAACCTCAGTATTGGACGCAAGTGACCATGTGCATGACTCCTGTACATCAAGAGGTGATTCGTTTTCTGGTACTGCATAAAATGCATGATGTTGTCGTTTTGGGTCTGCCATGGTTACAGGCCCATAATCCAGTTTTAAATTGGAAAGCTATGATTGTGTCTAGTTGGGGGTGTCAGGGGATTCATGGCGATTCTCCATTGGTGTCTATTGCTTCTTCTACTGCTTCTGAGATCCCTGAGTTTTTGTCAGACTTTCAGGATGTATTTAATGAGGCCAGGTCCAGTGCCCTTCCTCCTCATAGGGACTGTGATTGTGCTATAGATTTGATTCCTGGTAGTAAGTTTCCTAAGGGACGACTCTATAATTTATCTGTGCCAGAGCATGCCGCGATGCGGAGTTATATAAAGGAGTCTTTGGAGAAGGGACATATTCGCCCATCCTCGTCCCCTCTTGGTGCAGGATTCTTTTTTGTGGGCAAGAAAGACGGGTCTCTGAGACCTTGTATTGATTATCGTCTTCTGAATAAGATCACGGTTAAATTTCAGTATCCTTTGCCATTGTTGTCTGATTTGTTTGCTCGGATTAAGGGATCCAGTTGGTTCACCAAGATAGATCTTCGTGGTGCGTATAACCTTGTGCGCATAAAGCAGGGAGATGAATAGAAAACGGCATTTAATATGCCCGAGGGTCATTTTGAGTACCTGGTGATGCCTTTCGGATTATCTAATGCTCCTTCTGTGTTTCAGTCCTTCATGCATGACATCTTCCGGAAATATCTGGATAAATTTATGATTATTTATCTGGATGATATTTTGTTTTTTTCTGATGATTGGGAGTCCCATGTGAACCAGGTCAGGATGGTGTTTCAGGTTCTGCGGGAGAATGCTCTATTTGTGAAGGGCTCAAAATGTATCTTTGGGGTACAGAAGGTTTCTTTTTTGGGTTTTATTTTTTCCCCTTCTACTGTGGAGATGGACCCAGTCAAGGTCCGTGCCATTCATGACTGGACTCAGCCCACATCTGTTAAGAGCCTGCAGAAGTTCTTGGGCTTTGCTAATTTTTACCTTCGTTTTATCGCTAATTTCTCCAGCGTGGTTAAACCTTTGACGGATATGACTAAGAAGGGTTCTTTTTTTTCGAACTGGTCTCCTGCGGCCGTGGGGGCCTTTCGGGAGCTGAAGCGTCGGTTTACTTCAGCGCCAGTCTTGTGCCAGCCGGATGTCTCTCTTCCCTTCCAGGTTGAAGTTGATGCTTCTGAGATTGGTGCAGGGGCTGTTTTGTCGCAAAAAAGTTCTGATGGCTCCGTGATGAAGCCATGCGCCTTCTTTTCAAGGAAATTTTCGCCTGCTGAGCGGAACTACGATGTTGGTAATCGGGAGTTGTTGACTATGAAGTGGGCATTTGAGGAGTGGCGACATTGGCTCGAGGGAGCTAGACATCGTGTGGTGGTCTTGACTGATCATAAAAATCTGATTTACCTCGAGTCTGCCAAGCGCCTGAATCCTAGACAGGCTCGTTGGTCATTGTTTTTCTCCCGTTTTGACTTTGTGGTCTCGTACCTGCCTGGTTCGAAGAACGTGAAGGCTGATGCACTTTCTAGGAGTTTTGTGCCTGACTCTCCGGGAGTCTCTGAGCTGGCTGGTATTCTCAGAGAGGGAGTGATTTTGTCTGCCATTTCCCCAGATTTGCGACGAGGGCTGCAAAAATTTCAGGCTGATAGGCCTGATCGTTGTCCACCGGAGAGATTGTTTGTCCCTGATGGATGGACCAGCAGAGTCATTTCTGAGGTTCATTCTTCGGTGTTGGCGGGACATCCTGGGATTTTCGGTACCAGAGATTTGGTGGCTAGGTCCTTTTGGTGGCCTTCCTTGTCGCGGGATGTGCATTCTTTTGTGCAGTCCTGTGGGATTTGTGCTCGGGCTAAGCCTTGCTGTTCTCGTGCCAGCGGGTTGCTTTTACCCTTGCCTATCCCAAAGAGGCCTTGGACGCACATTTCCATGGATTTCATTTCGGATCTTCCGGTATCTCGGAAGATGTCTGTCATCTGGGTGGTATGCGATCGTTTTTCTAAAATGGTCCATTTGGTGCCCTTGCCTAAGTTGCCTTCCTCCTCTGATTTGGTCCCTTTGTTCTTTCAGAATGTGGTTCGTTTGCATGGCATCCCTGAGAATATTGTATCTGACAGAGGATCCCAGTTTGTGTCCAGATTCTGGCGATCCTTTTGTGCTAAGATGGGTATTGATTTGTCTTTTTCGTCGGCTTTTCATCCTCAGACTAATGGCCAGACCGAGCGAACTAATCAGACGTTGGAGACTTACTTGAGATGTTTTGTTTCTGCTGATCAGGACGACTGGGTTACCTTTTTGCCACTGGCCGAGTTTGCCCTTAATAATCGGGCTAGTTCTGCCACCTTGGTTTCACCCTTTTTCTGCAACTCTGGTTTTCATCCTCGTTTCTCCTCGGGCCAGGTTGAACCTTCTGACTGTCCTGGGGTTGATTCTGTGGTGGATAGGTTGCAGCGGATTTGGAACCATGTGGTGGACAATTTGAAATTGTCACAAGACAAGGCCCAGCGTTTTGCCAACCGCCGCCGCGGTGTGGGTCCCCAACTTCGTGTTGGGGATTTGGTTTGGTTGTCTTCTCGGCATGTTCCTTTGAAAGTTTCCTCTCCTAAGTTCAAGCCTCGTTTTATCGGTCCTTATAAGATTTTGGAAATCCTTAACCCGGTGTCTTTTCGCTTGGACCTTCCAGCGTCATTTGCTATTCATAATGTGTTCCATAGGTCCTTGTTACGGCGGTACGTGGTGCCTATGGTTCCTGCTGTTGAGCCTCCTGCCCCGGTTTTGGTTGAGGGCGAGTTGGAGTACGTGGTGGAGAAGATTCTGGATTCTCGTATCTCTAGACGGAAACTCCAGTATTTAGTTAAATGGAAAGGCTATGGTCAGGAGGATAATTCCTGGGTTGTTGCCTCTGATGTTCATGCGGCTGATTTGGTTCATGCCTTTCACGCTGCTCATCCTTATCGCCCTGGGGGTCTTGGTGAGGGTTCGGTGACCCCTCCTCAAGGGGGGGGTACTGTTGTGAACTGTGTTTCTGGGCTCCCTCTGGTGGTCACTAACGGTATTGTGTTAGGCATGTCTTGTTGCAGGCCTGAGCTCCAGCTGTGTCGTTAAGCAGCGGGTGTTCCCTATTTAAGTCTCCTCTGGACTCAGTCTCTTGCCTGGCATCGTTGTATCCAGACCTATATGGTCTCCTCCGGATTCCTTTCAGTCTGCCTCATGCAAGAAAAGCTAAGTCTGTTTTGTACAATTTGGATCGTTTGCATTATTCAGTGTTTTTGTCCAGCTTGCTTTACATTTGATTTTCTGACTCGCTGGAAGCTCTAGGGGGCTGATATTCTCCCTCCACACCGTCAGTCGGTGTGGGGGTTCTTGAATGTTCAGCATGGATGTTTTTGTAGGGTTTTCTGCTAACCGCATAGTCCACTATCTATTTTCTGCTATTTAGACTATTGGGCCTCACTTTGCTGAATCTAGTTCATCTCTACGTTTGTGCTTTCCTCTTGCCTCACCGTTATTATTTGTTGGGGGCTTTCTATATCTTTGGGGTTCAATTTCTCTAGAGGCAAGTGAGGTCTTATTTTTTCTCTCTAGGGGTAGTCAGTTCTCCGGCTGGCTCGAGACGTCTAGAACCAACGTAGGCACGTTCACCGGCTACTTTTAGTTGTTTGTGTTAGGATCAGGTATGTGGTTAGCCCAGTTTCCACCTCCCTAGAGCAGTAGTTATATTTTTGCTATCTTGCCGGAATATCAGAGATCCTCTGCCATTGGGATCATAACACTAATCGTCTCCATGACTCCCTCATCCTGGATCTCCTGAGTTTTGTCCTACATCACAACTATTTTCTTTTCGACAGGACATATTACAAACAGGTATCAGGCGTGGCCATGGGCGCTCGTTGTGCGCCGGCCTATGCGAACATTTTTCTCGGATGGTGGGAAGAGACAATCGTTTACCGCTCTCAGGGATTCCAGGACCATATTAAATATTGGTACCGATTTTTGAACGATATCTTTTTTATTTGGGTAGGTACGGAAATGGCTTGTGTACAATTCCTGAAGGAACTGAATGATAATGTGCTGAATATTTTCCTTACTTATTCTTGTTCTTTGGACTCAGCAATATTCTTGGACCTCCGTACTAAGATCGATGGTAACAGATTGGTGACGGATCTATACCGTAAACCTACAGCTACTAACAACCTCTTACAGTACCAGAGCTTTCACCCGCTGCATACCCGGAGGGGAATTCCAGTTGGACAATTCCTTCGGACCCGTCGTAACTGCACAGCAGATGAGGATTTCCAGCAACAGGCGAAGGATTTAACTATGAGATTTCAACAGAGGGGATATCCTCGGAGAACGGTGTCCAGAGCTTTCCAATGGGCTAGAAATTTGAATCAAACATCTCTTCTGACAACACACCCTCGATCGCAGGAAAACAATGTGAGGTTTATTACGGAATTCAGTACTAACTGGCACCAGGTGAGACACATTCTTGCTAAAAATTGGGATATTCTGACTTCGGATGCCCAGACATCAGCATGTGTGAGCCCTAGACCCTTGATGACGGCCAAAAGGGCCCCCAATCTACGTGACATACTAACAAAAAGTCATTTCTCACGACCAGTCACTAGACTGAATCGGGGTATCCGCCTTAGGGGATCGTTTCCTTGTGGCGACTGTACTATTTGCCCGTATATGCCGACCACAAGAGATTGTTTTAGTAGTCCTCTCGATGATCAGGACTTCCCTCTTTATCACTATATCAATTGTAAAACAAGTTTTGTGGTGTATGCTATCGTTTGCCCATGTCATAAAATTTATGTTGGGCAAACTTCTCAGGAACTTAGATGCCGTGCACAAAAACATCTTTCCACAATTAATTTGGCACGTTCAGACTCTAAAAAGGGCAAAGTTCTGACCCCTATAGCAGCCCACTATCTTCATTACCATGATGCTAAACCTACTAACACACGTTTCATTGGCCTACAGAGGATTTTTTCAAATGAGAGAGGTGGTGATCGGCATAGGCTATTGTTACAGAATGAAGCCCGTTGGATTTTTCATCTAAAATCCCTATCGCCTATAGGCTTGAATGAGGAACTTGTATATACAGGCTTCCTTGGATAACCTCTAGAATCTTGAAAGCCCAGGATTTATCATCATCCAGTGGAGACTCCAGGATAACCTGATTGGACCCAGCTACATTGGAATTACTCTATTGTTGACGTGGACTTTGGACATTCTCGCATGAACTATTTTGGGTTTCCTTGGAGGACTTAGAAAAGACAAGCTCTATGGATATGGGTCCTGGGATTACTTTTGTGAGGGGGGATTGTATGTTCTTTTCAAGGACTTGGTGGATATTTATATATATGTGGTTATCTCAAATGCCTCTAAATTGTTTTTGGGAAATATGGATATTATATTATTATGTCACTCTATTTCTATTGTTATTAATTATGGATCAATTAAATCTGAGAATTATTTCCCTATGAATATATAGTAGTTGGATGAGTTATATTCCCGCATATATGGCTTCAGTTACTTGGGATGCCCATGTTTTCTATATTATTATATATATGTGATTATCTATTATATATTAATTCTCTAATGTAATATATGGCTATACCATACTATCATGCATACCCTGACTGAGTTATATTGGTTTGTGTGCTGTATTACTGCCTGGGTACTTATAATTAATAATTAATTATACAATTAATACTATGATTGCTGGGCACAGTTATGTCATTTATGATGTCATATGTTTAATATAGGACCCATGTCGATCTCCCTTATATACTTTTGGGATCTCTTTGGATTCTTTTGCCTCTCTTTATCCTCTCAATATATGCAGCTCCCCTTGTCTTGAGGGCGCATGCGCCTTGCCCTCTATCTTCTGTGCGGCCGCACAAAGCGCTCATTCTGAGCGCTCTCTCTTATCATTGACCTTTTACCCAGGCGCCGTTCTCCTTACCTAATAGACACTGCTGCCGTTTTTGTTTTTTCCCCCCCTTCACTTCCGGTCTGACGTCAGCAATTGCAGACACCGGTGAGCTTTCATTTCCACTATTATCTTGCTATATAAGACAGACACTGCTTGCAGGTACTCACCTTCCCTGACGAAGCCGCCCAGGAGTGGCGATACGCGTGGGATTCACCCACACCCTCCCTTTCTTCCCTCTCTCCCTTTCAGTCCTTATACTGGGGTCGGATTATCCAGAGCCCTTCTCTGCACATTAGCAGATCTTATCTTACTGCGGGCTCTGGGCTTTACGAGGACCTTGCATTCAGCACAGGCTGGTTAGTATTGCATGCCTAATCCAGAGCCTTTCTCTGCATATCAGCAGATCTCATCTTATTGTGAGCTCTGGGCTCTATGAGGGCTTTTGCACTCAGGACAGGCTGGTTAGTATTGTATATCTAATCCAGTAAGATTATGCAGATACCATTGAATTTTAACACTGGTGTATTCCATAGGTCTTGTAATTGCTAGACATAACTCTGCATTGTGCTTTTGCTACGACTCCAGTAGGGACTTTAGTTATATCTACCTCCCCCTATACATACATGTGTTGTGACCATTGTCCTTTAGCAAATTTGGGGATGCCCTTATTTTGCTCTCTTATATAAATATTAAGGATTTGGTCATTTATGTATTTTGGTATAATTGTTTTGGTATATTTTTCCAGGGGAATTTTGTGTACATGATTGATATTAAAGTATAATTTGGATTATCTCCCTGCATATTGCAACTCTAACATGCATGTACTTAGAGAGCATTATATTGTACATCTTCACATGGGGATGGGTGTAGTGTTGTGGTTTTAATTGGTTTTATATTCTTGTGTCTTTTTGGTGTTCATACAAATAAATGTATATATTTTCAGTATTCTTGGAACAGGTGTGCACATTTTTTATGCATGGGCTTTCTCTTTTCTTGGTCCTGGAGATTAAGGGCATAGTCCCGTAAGCTATCCTGCGGTCTCTGTTTGCATCCATAGAAAGTCAATTTAATTTCTGTAGCAGTACGGGTATCGAAAGTGGCTTTAAGCTTTGCAAAAACCTGCTGTGCCGTTCCCTTATCCGCGGCGGGCCAGGACTTCACTCCTCTCAGAGCCGCCCCAAAGATTTGGCCGATTATCATATGAACCTTCTGAGGCTCTGTCAGGGGATAGAACTCAAGCAGGCTGCAGATCCCTTCTTTAAAGTCAGTGAATGTATGCGACTCCCCGGAGTATCGTGGGAGCCAGGCCGCTCCGGGCAGGTACGGCATAGAGAAGGGCATTATGGCCTTTGTGGTAGCGGCAGCGTCCGACTGGCCGATGGGGGCAGCGGGTTCTGCGGCAACCAGTGGTGGTATTAGGGCCGCGGCTACGTCCGCTGGGGGGACCGGAGCTGCCCCCACTCATACATGGCTGTCCCTTCCTCCCACTAACCTGCTGGAGGTTGGAGTTCCTCTTCCAGAGTTGGCACTTTACCGTGCTTTCTTGTCCCGCGCTTCTTTTGACCGATTCCGCCCACGAAGCTAAGGCTTCTCCCTCCGTGCGCAGCAATGGCGAATTGTGGCGGGAGCTCTTGGCGGCAATCAGCAATTCACAGTCTTTGCAATAAGTCACAGTCCAAGTATAATAAATCACAGTTCCAAGGCACACATGACCTGATTCTTCAGGCTTAAGTAGATCCTGTTCGTGATGCCAAATTGGAGCGCCCCCACTGCCGCAGGGCCGAGGGGTACGCGGTACCGGGACTCTCTGTCTCAGTTCTGGGGTTGTCACGGTGGCTAGACCCGGCCCGTGACCCTGCTGAGGGGCGTCCAATGAAGGTGGAGAGTGATGCTGTTGTGGTGTGGTGCCGGTCGCAGTAAATAACAAGGACACCAGGTTGCAGTCTCTTTACCTTTTTACTGAAGGTTTGGAGGTACCCAATCCAGAGCACTGTTAACAGGGCTGGCTGAGACCGGCCTGTTCAACGGCACATCCGGAGGTCCCTTTGCAGGTGGGAATCAGTGTCTACCTTCTTGCGCCTGTGTGTTGTAGTCCTTCCCTGCTGAGCACCCCAGGATAGTCCTCACAACTGATTCTGTCTGTCTCTGATGTTCGTTCTCTCCGTCCCCCAGATGATATGGTTAGGACGCACCCGTATGACGGGGTAGGCCTGGAGTTCTTCCGGGACCCTAGAGTCGCCCCTCTCCCACAGCTGCCTCCGTTGTCTGCTTAGGTGATTTTGGTGAGACAGCCAACCTATAATTGGCTGTCCTGCCGTGGTTTGAAGTAATGCTTAAAGTCTCTTACTTTCTCGGCGTTCCGGCCACCGACTGTTTGCGCCTCAGAAGGATGTTGCCTCGATCTTACAGCACGACTCCTTCTGGTCCTATCACCTCTTTGCTGTATTCCCATTTTCTCAACTTTTGTCCTTTCTTAGGAATCTGTCAGGATCCCATCCCTGACAGGTCCTCTCTCTAGCTCTTCCCAGTTACTTCTCTCTGTTTTCCTGTCCAACCCCCAGTTTTACCAGAGTGTGAGGAGTGGCCTACTAGATAGAACCACTCCCCCTGGTGGCCGGAGTGTGAAGTGTAGTGTGAGTGTTACCTGGTCAGGTGAACTCCTTTAGTGCAATCAGACGTAACATCACTCCCCTTAGTGGCAGAGCAACATTACTGCAATGACCAGGACTCTGGGGCGCTGCATTTCCACTGTTTAGGCACATGAGGGGCTCTCCAAACGCGACATGGGTTCCGATCTCAATTCCAGCCAATTTTGCATTGAAAAGTCAAACGGCACTCTTTCCCTTCCGAGCTCTGCCATGGCCCAAACAGTGGTTTACCCCCACACACGGGGTATCAGCGTACTCAGGACAAATTGTACAACATCTTTTAGAGTCCAATTTGTCCTTTTACCCTGGGGAAAATAAAAAATTGGGGGTGAAAAATCATTTTTTGTGAAAAAAATTAGATTTTTTTTTTATGGCTCTACATTATAATCTTCTGTGATGCACTTGGAGGTTCAAAGTGCTCACCACACATCTAGATTAGTTCCTTAGGGGGTCTACTTTCCAAAATGGTGTCACTTTTGGGGGGTTTCCACTGTTTAGGTACATCAGGGGCTCTCCAAATGGTGTCCGATCTCAATTCCAGCAAATTTTGCATTGAAAAGTCAAATGACGCTCCTTCCCTTCCGAGCTCTGCCATGTGCCTAAAAAATGGTTTACCCCAACATATGGGGTATCGGCGTACTCAGGACAAATTGTACGACTTTTGTGGTAAAATATCTTCTGTTACCCTTGGTAAAATAAAACAAATTCGATCTGAAGTAAAAATTTAGTGAAAAAAAGTTAAATGGTCAAATTTTTTTAAACATTCCAAAAATTCCTGTGAAGCACCTGAAGGGTTAATAAACTTTTTGAATGTGGTTTTGAGTACCTTGAGGGGTGCCGTTTTTAGAATGGTGTAACTTTTGGGCATTTTCTGTCATATAGACCCCTCAAAGTCACTTCAAGTGTGAGGTGGTCCCTAAAAAAAATGGTTTTGCAAATTTTGTTGTAAAAATTAGAAATCGCTGGTCAATTTTTATCCCTTATAACTTCCTAAGAAAAAAAATTATGTTTCCAAAATTGTGCTAATGTAAAGCAGACATGTGGGTAATGTTATTTATTAACTATTTTGTATGATATGACTCTCTAATTTAAGGGCATAAAAACTAAAAGTTTAAAAATCAGAATTGATTGGTCAGAATTGAAAAAATGGCCTGGTCAGGAAGTTGAAAACAGGCTTCGGAGTGAAGGGGTTAAGGAGGGCTTCATACACATTCTGTTAAAAGTGTTAGGTAGTGGGACTCTTTGACTCATAAAGCCTATGAACTCAGTGAGGGTATGTGCACACTTTGCGGATTTGCCTGTGGAATTTTCGGCCCGGATTCTTACTCTCTTGGCAGAAAACGCAGTTGACAATCCGAGTGGATTTGATGTGTTTTTGATGTAGATTTGATTCGGATTTTCATGCGTTTTTTTTTTCATGAGGATTTGTATGCATTTTTTAAGCTATTTAACAAAAAAAAGGATTGTGATGTAATTTCCTTGTCCAACCTCTTCTTTTACATGCTGCATTGAAGAATAATGTTTACACACACACACAGATAGATCTATAGATAGATAGATAGATAGATAGGTGTATCTATAGATAGATAGATATGTCTATAGATAGATAGATAGATATAGATAGATATATCTATAGATAGATAGTACCAAGCCCGATGTTTAGTAATATACGCAATAAAATGGTACATGAAGAGTTAAATAAAGACACATACACACACTAAATCTGCGTAAGGCCTGGGTCACACTTGCGAGAAATTTGCACGAGCCTCACACCTCAATACCCGGCACTGCCGCAGGCACTCGGACCGAAGCGTTCAGCTGCATAGAAATACATGCAGCTGCACACTTCGGTTCCGAGTGCCGGTGGCAGTGCCAGGTATTGAGGTCAGAGACTCGTGTGAGTTTCTCGCAAGTGTGACTCCAGCCTTAAACACAATATCTGTTTAATTTTAAAACATGGAAAAATTATGGAATGAGCTCCCGCGCAATTTTCCAAACCATAGAGGGAAAGCCAGCTACTAGGGGTAGATGTTTATAGCCTGGGAAGGGGATAATATCCATGGAGCTTTCCAGGCTATTAATATAAGCTCACAGCTGTATCCTTTACTGGCTATCAAAATAGGGGAACCCCCCAAAAAATGACTTGGGTTCCCCCTATAATTAATAACCAGAAAAGGCTATGCAGACAGCTGCGGGCTGATATTAACAGCCTAGGAAAGGACCATGGATATTGGCCCCCCCGGCTAGAAACATCAGCTCTCAGAAATGGCACATCTCTAAGATGTGCCAATTCCGGCACTTAGCCTTTCTCTTCCCACTTGCCCTGTAGCGGTGGCAAGTGGGTAATAGTTGTGGGGTTGATGTCACCTTTGTATGGTAAGGTGACATCAAACCCACGGCTTAGTAATGTAGAGGTGTCAATAAGACACATATCTATTACTAATCCTATTGTTGTTACATATTAAATAAAGACACAGCCAGAATAAAGTATTTTAATGAAATAAAACACCACACAGTTTACCATATTTATTATACGCCTAATTCCTGCAAAACCCTCATTCTCCTGCAAAAAAATAAAATAATAAGCCAACAGAAATACTCCCTGTTCCGATGTAATCCATTAAATAGTGACTGTCCCACGACGATCTCCCGTGTAGAGATGTCACATCAGAAGATGTGATCGCTTTACAGGGGACTCTGATGATACACTGACCGGAGATAATACTCCCACAGAGTAGTTCTTTGGAGTTCGTTCTTTTACTTTACTGCACTACACGCAGCAGTGCCGCAAGTGACAGGACGAACTTCGGTGACCTCTAGTTGGTGGAGTGATACAGTGCAGGAGGCTACATCCTATCACTGGAGACCCTGTAGAGCAGTCACATCACTGATGTGACAGCTCTACATGGGAGATTGTTGTGGGACACTTATTATTAAATGGATTACATCAGAACAGGGAGCATTGGGTTGGTTTATTATTTTACGTACACACACGCAGATACGCACAGACACCCACACACAGACACCCACATCTTCATTCGCACACACATAGTTTCCGCCCACACATTCTCCACCCACACACTCTTCCATCTTCGTTTCTGCAGCATTTTTTGCATGCACATCCGCAGCAAATCCATAAATCTTTTTACACCTGTGGGTTTGCTGCAGATTTGACTGACTCATTGGAAGTCAATGGGTGCAGAAACGCTGCAGATCCGCAAAAAGAATTGACATGCTGTGGAAAATAAAACGCTGCAAATCTGCGTGGATTTTTCCACCGCATGTGGACACCAATTCTGGATTCACATGGATTAACATTGGTTGTGGACTACATTGCGGATTTGGTGCAATTCCGCGAGTCCAAAAACACTGCGGATCCCCAACAAAATCCGCAACATGTGCACATACCCTGAAGGGGCTGCCAAAAATTTTAAGGGGGACTGCTTTACACCCTGGAAGACAGGGTGGGCCTCAGAAAACATTTTTTCACCATTATTAAGGAGTGAGATTCCTAGATCGTAAAGCCTATGCAATAAGCACAAGGCTTAGCTAAAATTTAAAGGAGGGACCTCAATACACCCTTGAAGAAACATGGAAGATGGCCTCAGAATACATTTTTAAAATTTTAAAAAGACAGAATTTGTCAATGAATTAAAGAAACTATGATGTTGTGGACTATGGAAGAAATTTATGTGACCAGAAGGAACACTTATTTCTATCAAATGATACTGACATGAGACAACAAGAATTAAAACAAGATGGGATAAAGCAAGAACTTTACTTGAATTAAACTAAAGCTGTTGACGTCCTGAGTGAAGACTATATGAAATGCAAAAACGTTTCCCTCCTTGTCAAAGTACCCCACACATCAGGGCAATGGGGCTGGCAGGGTCTAATGAAACTGTCCCAGACCTTTGATAGTGTTCCCCTCCCTGCCTCTGTTTGACCTGGTGTGTGTCTACCCTGTCTCTACTCCTTGGTTGCCCAAACAACGCTGACCACTGCCAACAGTGTTGTCGGGTGGAAATTTTTTTACTAATCGTTCAACTAGGGCCTTCTAGTATTGACCCATTTTAATAGCCCTTTACGCCAAAGAAAGGGGAGATGGTAAATTCTTGATGTTGCGTGGGTCGAGAAAGGTCAAGAACCAGTAATCATTGTTGGCTAAAATGCGTATAAAGTGAGGATCATGGGAAAGGCACATAAAGGTGTTACATATGTGGCGCCCCAGGGTCCTGGTCATCACAGTAGCATTGCTTTCCTCACGGGGAGAGTGATGTTACACTTGAAGGAAAGAAGGGATAACTGTAACCAGGTACCACAAACATGCAATACATTCACACTCCAGGCCACCAGGGGGACGTTTTGATCTTATTTACTAGGTGACTCCCCATATATGTATATCTGGTAGTCTGTAGGGAAAGTCAGACAGTTCTTGCCAGGAAACAGACTGGATCAGTCTGAGGCAGAGGAGGGTTTACAGAGCTGTGTAGCCACAGTGCCTCCGTTCCCGGAAAAAGACATTCAGAAAGCCGAATATATTGCGGAGAACATGCAGGAGAGCAAAGCACAGGAGAGGATACCAGGGGGAGACCAGCCCCGAGCAGGCTGCCTCCTTCTGAGGCGCAGAGACTGGTAGCCGGAACACCGAGGATCGTAAGGCTCTCCAGGACTTACATCAGAGACCGACAGGACAGCTGAACTCCATGTTTCCTGTCCGCCTTATTACCCAGGAGGCATGATGACACCCTTAGAGGCTGGGGCATGCTAGAGTCTCTATAAACTGCCTCAAGTCACCAGTCATACGGGTCATGTCCTATCCTATACGGGGGACAGAGAGAGAGAACATTTGTGAGGACCTTATGTGAAGCCATAGACAGTAAGGGAATACAACACCACGGCACTAGAGGAAGGCTTTGATTTCCAACTGGATAAGGGGACTCCTAACTTGCCTCAAAGCCGACCGGTCCCTGCCTGCCCTGTGATCTGGTGCCCTGGACTGTGGCTGCATGAAGTCGACAGTAAACAAGGTAAAGACACAGCAACCCTGTGTCCTCATTCTTTACTGCACCATTCACCATCTACCATCTACACACCGGGAGCCCTGGGGATATACTTCACCTGTGGGAAGGTATACCATCTAGCTGGCATAACATCACCCCAGAGGACCCCTTAAAGCAGCGTCGGTCCCCACTGACCGAATACCACAGGTGGCATCATGAATATAAACTTTATTCCCTTTAAAGACCTTTCCCTTTTACATGGGCGCCCAGGGCCAGAGACCGGGTCGCCACCGTGACATCCCCCTGTGAACAGCAGGACCCTGGCGGGCGACTCACATAAAGTCAGCTACCAGCAGACTTTGCTGACCCATGGATCTGCTGCAGCTGACCTCACATTATATGCTGTTTTTACAGATTGAACAGGTGAGTTTAATGTGAGCGTAAAGCTCACTGTTTCTCTAGGATAAGACCTTATTTGCGCTTATCTCTCCTACAATTTTCCTTGAGAGTCCCAACAGGCAAGACTTCCCTGTCCCCACCTGGTGGAAGACTATTAATTTCCTCCTCCTCCCTCTCCACCTCCTGCTCTTCCTCTTCAGGCCACCCACAGCAACTAGATGAGAAGCTGATGTGGGTAGACCCCTTTGTAGCACAGGCAACCATCTCCTGTTTATCCTTCACAGCCCCCTTCTTCTCATCAGCACCGAATCTGCGCTGAGAAGATGAGATGAGATTGGTTGAGTACTATCACGCTGTGTACTTTCTTCCTCCATCTGTACCTGGTCCATATGCAAAACTTCCTCTTTAATTGTGAGCAGTGAGCATTTGAGTTGATACAGAAGCAGGATGGTTACAGTGATTATGGCGTCATTGCCGCTAACCATCTTGGTGGATTCCTCAAAGTTTTGGAGACCAACACAGATGTCAGACATTAATGCCCACTCGTTGGTTCTGACCAAAATACCGATGAGCATGTTATAGCTGGTATTCAAATACTGCTCTCTGCTGCTCACAAAGCCTTGCCAACATATGTAATGTGGAGTTCCAGAGTGTGGTCTGGTCAACAAGTCGGTGAGGTGGCACTTGCAAGAGCTGCTGCAGCACTGCCAGACCGGCGGGGGCTGTAGGTGACTTATGGAAATGAGGACACACACGACGTACCTTCAGAAGTAGCTCAGGAAAATCTGGGTAGGTTTTCAGAAAGTGCTGAACCAGTAAGTTGAGCAAATAGGCCAGGCATGTTATGTGTGCCAGCTTGCTAAGCTTCAAAGCAACCACCAGGCTACCACCATTATTATACGCGACCATTATTGGTTGTAAATTCAGCGGTGAGAGCCACAGATCTGTCTGGTCTCATAAGGGCCAAAGAGGATCTTTTGAGCTGCCTACACTCTAGTGCCCAGGTGCGATTGCCACCCATGCATCTATTATAGTTATGACCCTGTGTATAGCTAGATCACAGTATGGACTACTAAGCTACTATAAATCATAGTATGAATGATACAAAAAGTTACAATTCTCATTGAGATGGAATATAGACAAGATGCTGCAGATGCACCAATACGTGCATGCACATATTTTATCTTTTAAATCTTATCTTTTGCAAAGTATATATTTATTCCATTTTTACAATTACAGCAGATATCACCTACTAATTATAATTTACATAGTAACAGTAGTCTGAATAATTTACTTGAATATTGAAACTTTTAGTTGACTATGGCAAGCTTCTACAATACTGACATTACAGGATAATTATTCCTGCTACAAAAGGGATATTTACAGTCTGAAAAATCCAATGCTTAAGATTCAGTAGTCACTACTGGATGTTTTGACATGATCAATATAATGTCAATATGTCTCATGGATTTCTTACTTGAGTGCACTGTGAATGTTAATATATTAGCTAAGGTCGTTGATTTGATCAATACGTTTAGTTAGCGTCTCATCAGAAAAATCCACAGGATGGGAATACATAATGTATAAAATGATGTTATGTTTGCACTGTTTATCCTTTATGCTACTTTTTATACTGGGTAATAATTCATTTATTGCCAATAGGTCCTTATAATAAAAGTGTGTTTGCTACATTGAAATCTTACTCAGCAAAGAAAGAATATTAAAAGACCTTGTATTAAGCATATAGCAACTTTCAAGCTCACTAAGTTGATTTGTATGTTTTGTTAACTTTTTTTTGTGCTGTTGCTGACTTAGGGTACCGTTACACAAAACGATTTACCAACGATCACGACCAGCGATATGACCTGGCCGTGATCGTTGGTAAGTCGTTGTGTGGTCGCTGGAGAGCTGTCACACAGACCGCTCTCCAGCGATCAACGATGCCGAAGTCCCCGGGTAACCAGGGTAAACATCGGGTTACTAAGCGCAGGGCCGCGCTTAGTAACCCGATGTTTACCCTGGTTACCATCGTAAATGTAAAAAAAAAAAACCAGTACATACTCACATTCCGGTGTCCGTCAGGTCCCTCGCCGTCTGCTTCCCGCACTGACTGAGTGCCGGCCGTAAAGTGAAAGCAGAACACAGCGGTGACGTCACCGCTGTGCTCTGCTTTTACTTTACGGCCGGCAGTCAGTCAGTGTGGGAAGCAGACGGCGAGGGACCTGACGGACACCGGAATGTGAGTATGTACTGTTTTTTTTTTTTTACATTTACGATGGTAACCAGGGTAAACATCGGGTTACTAAGCGCGGCCCTGCGCTTAGTAACCCGATGTTTACCCTGGTTACAAGCGAACGCATCGCTGGATCGGTGTCACACACACCGATCCAGCGATGATAGCGGGAGATCCAGCGACGAAATAAAGTTCCAAATGATCTGCTACGACGTACGATTCTCAGCGGGGTCCCTGATCGCTGCTGCGTGTCAGACACAGCGATATCGTATGGATATCGCTGGAACGTCATGGATCGTGCCGTTGTAGCGACAAAAGTGCCACTGTGAGACGGTACCCTAAGATTTCTCCATGCCAAAAAGTCAATAGGTTGTAAGTAGAGATGATCAGATAACTTGAAATCCGAATTCGCTGGCTTCCCCGAATTTTCTCCAGAAATTTGATTTGCGGTGAATAAATTTCCGTTGATCTTAATATTAGAAAGGAGGGGAGAATGAGTGAAGAGAGATAAGAGAGGACAGAGGAGAGATGAAAGAGAGGAGTGAGAGAGATTTCAATATGATAGTTAGATTCCACTTACCCAGAGGATTTTAAAGATGGAAACTGACTCTGCCATACAAACTGCCAGTCATGTACCTTCGACTGTGGTCCATTGGGAAACCACTGACCAACAATGTACAAGGTATAAATATAATATATAATCCACTACATGATATTCTGCCAGATGTCATAACTGCATGACGTTATGGAGAAGTTATAGTGGTCATGCAAAACATTAGCCCGCTCTCTGTTGCTTCAACAGTAGAGAAAATGGTGCCTGGGGAGAGCTTTTTTTTTATCATAAATCAAATCACAGAGTGCTCAAAACCAAGGGAAAATACAAATTTAAGGAAATTAGACTCAAACTCCATCCTCTGTTGATCAATATGCTCATGTCTAATGGTAAGCAATACTGCCCACTGTTAGCAGCAGATTCATCTCTGTACTACCCAGCCGTTCAACAGTGAATATTTATTTATTGAGGAACAAAGATAACACAGCTTACAACTGGTATTTCTTATTGCTTAGGATCTTACCTCCTTGTCTGTCAGCTTGCAAAGTGAAAGTGAAAAAATGTGCTTCAACTACACACACAGCGAGCAGGAACTTCCTGATTTTGCCTTTTTTTGGGTTTTTTTCTTAACGGTCAATATAACACTATTGCTGGAGACGGAAATTCATGCACCATTAAACATTAGTAAATAGTATTTCTTGCAATATACAGCTCTGGCAAAAATTAAGAGACCACCACATCAAAACCCTGTCATGGGCAGCCCAATCTCCAGACCTGAACCCAATTGAAAACCTCTGGAATGTAATCAAGAGGATGATGGACAGTCACAAGCCATCAAACAAAGAAGAACTGCTTAAATTTTTGTGCCAGGAGCAGTATGAAAGACTGGTGAAAAGCATGCCAAGACGCATGAAAGCTTTGATTAAAAATCATGGTTATTCCACAAAATATTGATTTCTGAACTCTTCCTAAGTTAAAACATTAGCATTGTTGTTTTTAAATGATTATGAACTTGTTTTCTTTGCATTATTTAAGGTCTGAAAGCACTGGTTTTTTTTTTTTTAGTTTTGACCACTTCTTCCTTTAAAAAAAAAAAAAAAATTATTGCTTGCTAATTCGGAAACATGTTGTCAGCAATTTATAGAATAAATGAAAAATTTACATTTTACTCAAAAATATACCTATAAAGAGAAAAATCAGACAAACTGAACACTTTGCAGTGATCTCTTAATTTTTACCAGAGCTGTATACAATAATAAGCATTATTCGAACACACATTTTATCCAATATGTGTTCCACTGCTGTGTGATGTAAAAACATAAATGTTAACTAGTAATTTTAATTAAAACCTTGCTCTTTTGATTTTGTGGTAAACAAAAATAAGTATTCACAAACAAAACTATTTTTTTCTTTTCAAAAACTGTTATAGCAATGTAAGCCCATCACTTTTATACTCCAAGGACACTGTTATCAGAAACTGTTGACATAAATATTCTACTTGTTACTATGTATGCTAAGGGCTTAGATATTAAAGGAATTGTTATAATGAGAGAAGCATATGAAAGTTGAATCAAAGTTGTAATTTTGGCTCCAGGACCAGCCTTTCCTCCTCCCATGTTGCATTTATAATATTGGCATATTCTTAAGCGGCAGAGGAGCCAAGACCACTACAGGCAACAGGGCCCACATGGAACTGCTACTAATGGTCATAAGTACAATACGGCTTCTAACATGTAAGGTGATTCAGCCAAAATTACAAGACAGTCTCCTGTTCAGAAAGGTATTATAGATAGTGCATCTCAAAAAAAGGTTTTCAATTTACACAATAGTAGAAGTAATTTTGTAAGTTAATTTAACATATGCAAATAATATTCTTGTTCTTACTTGTGGCCTCCTTCGCTCACCCATTATGGCATTATCTTAACCTCAGGTTGGTTATTACCATATCTTTGCGGTGTTTGGGAAAAACTGGAATAGCAAAAAAGCGCAAATAGGGTTTTATCCGAGTGTCAATAGGGAGACCAAAGGCAATGGTGCTCATTTGGTGTGGCTACATAACCACAGCCATTAAAAGGCTCAAGGCTGCTGCAAACCCACAGCTTGAATAACAGGTAATTGAAATGTAATTGTTAATTCTGCATTTCGAAGTTCCAAACTTCTTCATCAGGACAAACCACAGTGTCCTGATGAAGAAGTTTGAAACGTGTTGACTACTAAACCGCCTTCCTGTATATAGTTCACTTCTATCTTCTAGACTCTTACGTTTCAGTTTATGTATTTATTAATCCAGCTTTCAAACTTTGCTATGCCCTGACCATTGATTATGCCTTGGCCCTTGACACTTACATCTTTCAAAATGAGTGCCATGATATTAATGGGGTTGTCCATTTTATCGAAAATGTGTTTTACACGTGATGTTGTAGCACTTACTAATATGCAAATATTACAGGTTCTCCTCCTGAATGTTTTAGTGATTAAGGATGGTTCTAATCTGAAAATTATTGACCTACTTTGTTTCTATGATTTTGTACATGACATTTGATGTCTGAATTTTTAAGGACTGTAAGTCTACTCAATCACATGTGGGGAACTTTAAAACTATCATCGCCAGGTGTCAGCTGGTTCTGACAGCTGACACCCTACACTAAGTGCCAAAGGTGGTCCCGGCACTTTAACCTCCTAAATTCTGTGATCAAACGTGATTGCAGCTTTCCTGGAACAGGAAGAGGGATGACAGCCCCTCTGCCCTTGGATCGAAGACTCTGTGGTGTGACGCGGGGTCCCGATTGTTGCCATTGTCATCCAATGTCATCATGACAACATCTATTAAAGCTATTAAAGTTGCTAGTTCATGCGCAGTGCATGATCAACAGCTTTATCTGTCAGTGCAGAGCTGACAGTTTGCATAGCATAAGGATTCTGCTGCATCCCCATGCTATACAAGTGATCATTTTGCAAAAAATGATAATCCCAAAGTGGGACAAAGAAAAAAGATAAGAAAAGTGAAAAAAAAATAATTGTGAAAATACTAAAAATAAAAAAATAATAATAAAACATCAAAATATATTGTACCCGTAAATAAATACTTTTATGAAAAAATAAACAAATAAACAATAAAAGTACACATATTTGGTAATTACACATTATTGTGTAAAAGTGGAAAAATATAAAAAAAGATATAAATGAGGTATCACTGAAATAGTACTGACCCAAAGAATAAAATTGTCTTATCAATTTTGCCAAACGTGAAATGACATAAAATCCCCCCAGAATTTCTAAATTGCTGTTTTTTATTCATTCTTCCTCCCAAAAATCGGAATAGAAAGCAATAAAAAAGTCTTGTGTCTGAAAATGCTACCAATAAAAATGTTAACTAGCCCCGCATAAAACAAACACTCACATGACTCACTTGACTCTGTTGGAAAAATTATAGCTCTCAAAAAATGGTTATGCAAAAAAATAGTTTTTTCAATAAAAAGCATCTTTTAGTGTGTGACAGCAGCCAAGCATAAAAACCCGATATAAATCTGGTATCACTGCAATCTCACCGACCTGAAGAATAAAGTTGCCTAATCACTTATACCGCATGAGAAAAGGCTTAAAAAATAAATAAAAACAATTCTTTACCACCTGCTGTTGATTTTTTCATTCTGCCTTTCAAAGATCGCAGGAGGCAAATAGAGCTCTAATTCCTACCGAATCTCTCCATATGGCTAAGTAGTACTGTACAGCCACATATGAGGTATTGACACATTCAGGGTAAATTGTGGGACAAATTAATAATGCCATTTTTACCCAATTCTTGTGTGAAAATGTAAAATCTGAGGCTAAAACAAAATTTTGGTGGTAAAAATTTGGTAATTTTTTCTTCACTGCCCAATGATATAAATTCTGTGACACACCTATGGTGTCAATATGATCACTGCACCCTAGATTAATTCATTGAGAGGTGAAGTTTGTAAAATGGGGTCACTAATGGGAGGTTCTGCTGTTCTGGCACCTCATGGGCTCTCCCAGTGGGTCATGGCACCTTCAAACCATAACAGTAAAATCTGGTGCTCCTTGCCTTCTGAGCTTTGCCTGAAAAATATTTCCCGATTATATGTAGGGTATTGGCGCAGTCAGGAAAAAATGGACCTTAGGAATTTTTTTTACAAGAAACTATTAGCCCTTAGAAAAATGAAAAACTTGGGACTAAAACAACATTTTAGTGGTAAAAATTGAGTTTATTCTTTCTTCACCGCTCAATGGTATAAAATTCTGTGAGGCACATGTGGTGTCAATGATCCCTGCACCCCTAGATGAAATCATAGTGGAGTGTAGTTTGTAAAATGAGTTCACATAAAGGAGGTTTCTGTTGTTCTGGCACTGCAGTGACATGGCACCCTCAAACCATTCCAACAAAATCTGAACTCCAGTATGGCGCCTCTTCCCTTCTGAGCTTTGCGCTGGACCTCAAAAGAAATTGCACAACAATTTGAATGATGCAGTTTCTCCTATTACCCTTATGAAAATGCAAAATTTGGGGATAAAATAACATTGTTGTGGGGAAAATGTGATTTTATTATTTTTACGGCTCAACCCTATAAACTTCTGTAAAGCACCTTGGGGTTCAATGTGCTCACCACACATCTAAATAAATTCCTTGAGGGGTCTAGTTTCCAAAATGGGGCCACTTGTGGGGCATTCCACTTTTTAGGAACATCAGGGGCTATCCAAACGGGACATGACTTCCGCTAATAATTCCAGGAAATTTTACATTCAAAAAGTCAAATAATGCTTCTTTCCATCCAAGCCCTGCCATGTGCCATGCGCCTAAACAGTAGTTTTCTCCCTCATATTGGGTATTGGGGTACTCAGGATAAATTGCACTACCAATTTTATGGTGCAATTTCTCCTGTTACACTTATGAAAATGCAACATTTGGTGCTAAAAACATATCTGTGGGGAAGATGTGATTTTTTTTTTTATTTTCAAGACTCAACGTTATAAACTTCTGTGAAGCACCTGAGGGTTCAATGTGCTCCCCACACATCTAATTCAGTTCCATGAGGGATCTAGTTTCAAAAATAGTGTCAGTTGTGGGAGATTTTCACTCTTTAGGCACATCAGAGGCTTTTCAAATGCTACATGGTGTCCACCAATTGTTCCAAATTGTTCCAGAAAATTTTACATTCAAAAAGTCAAATGGCGCTCTTTCCCTTCCAAGCTATGCCGTGTGTCCAAACAGTTGTTTTCTCCCTCATATGTGGTATCGGTATGCTCAAGAGAAATTAAACAACAAATTTTAGGGTCCATGTTTTCTTGTTAACCTTGTCAAAATAAAAAATGGATCTTTTTGTGAAAAAAAGTTAAATGTTAATTTTTTTTCCACATTCCAAAAATTCCTGTGAAGCACCTGAGGGGTTAATAAACTTCTTCAATGTGGATTTGAGCACCATGAGGGGTGCAATTTTTAGAATGGTGTCACTTTTGGTTATTTCTTGTCATATAGACCCCTCAAAGAGACGTCAATTGAGAAGTGGTTCCTAAAAAAATGGTTTTGTTAGTTTTGTTGGAAAAATGAAAAATTGCTGGTCCACTTTTAACCCTTATAACTTCCTAACAAAAAAATTTTGGTTACAAAATTGTACTGACATAAAGTCCACATATGGCAAATGTTTAGTGATGAGCGACTATACTCGTTGCACGGGTTTTCACGAGCACGCGCGGGTGGTCTCCGAGTATGTTAGTGCGCGGAGATTTAGTTTTTGTCCAAGCAGCTGCATTATTTACTGCTGCTAGACAGGCTGAATACATATGAGGATTCCCTAGCAACCAGGCAACCCCCACATGAATTCAGGCTGTCCATAAGCCATAAATCATGCAGCTGAGGCTACAAAAACTAAATCTCCGAGCACTAACAAATACTCAAAGATCACCCAAGCATGCTCAGGAAAACGAGTATATTCGCTCATCACTAGAAATGTTATTTATGAACTATTTTGTGTGACATATCTCTGTGATTTAAGAGCATTAAAATTCAAAGTTTAAAAATGGAAACATTTTCACAATTTTTACCAAATTTTCATTTTTTCACAAATAAACGCAAGTCATATCGAATAAATTTTACTACTTTCATGAAGTATATGTTAGGCATCAGGATTCTCCCGCTACGTGGGATAGATACCAGGCATTATCTGGTTCTGCGGCCTCCCATTCGGGTTCGGCCGCTGCTCAGCACACGCTTTGGTCCCAGCATGTTGCTCAGGCTCGTGGTATATGATTTGTTACTGCTGGCTCTCCAGCCAAGTCTATGGTAACCAGTGATATGCAGGTGCAGCCTTGTGCTCTGAAGTCCAGAGATCACCTTACTGAGCATGTCCGTGATGTGGCGTCTTCTCATTGGTAGTAGGATGTTAACTGCTCTGATGATGTGGCAGCTCTGGATTGGCCGGAGGGCGATGTCTCGGCCTACTGGGGATTAGTGTTTGGGGTGGAGCCTAGCCTAAAAAAAGGCTCTCAACGGCGCACGCGGGTGCACTAGTGTCATTTACGTTTGGTGTGTGGGTGGATTCTCTACACTCTGCTTGCATGTTTGTGTGTCTGTCTTTGCCTTAAAGGGAACCTGTCACCTGAATTTGGCGGGACCGGTTTTTGGTCATATGGGCGGGTTTTTCGGGTGTTTGATTCACCCTTTCCTTACCCGCTGGCTGCATGCTGGCCACAATATTGGATTGAAGTTCATTCTCTGTCCTCCGTAGTATACACCTGCGCAAGGCAATCTTGCCTTGCGCACGCGCAGTATGCTTTGCCCAACTGTGGGCAAAGCCGAAAAGCATTAGTGCGCATGCGCCGGCGCACTATGTCCCGGAACACAGCGAAAGGTCCCTTATTCTGTTTCAGTAGGCTTCACAATCATGGGGAAGACTGCTGACTTGACAGAGATTCAGAAGGCATTGACACACTCCACAAGGAGGGTAAACCACAAAACGTCATTGCTAAAGAGCTGGCTTTTCACAGAGCACTGTATCCAAGCATATTAATGGAAAGATAAGTGGAAGGAAAAGTTTGGTAGAAAAAGGTGCACAAGCAACTGGGATAACGGCAGCCTTGAAAGAATTGTTAAGAAAAGGCCATTCAAAAATTTTGGGGAGATTCACAAGGAGTGGACTGTTGCTGAAGTCATTGCTTCAAAAGTCACCACACAGACATATCCAGGGCATGGGCTACAAGTGTCACATTCCTTGTGTCAAGCCATACATGACCAATAAACAACTCCAGAAGCATCTTACCTTGGCCAAGGCGTTTTCAGATTAAAGTAAATTTTGCATTTCATTTGGAAATCAAGGTCCAGAGTCTGGAGGAAGAGTGGAGAGGCACACAATCCAAGCTGCTTGAGGTCTAGTGTGAAGTTTCCATAATCAGTGATGGTTTGGGGAGCCATGTCATCTGCTGGTGTAGGGCCACTGTGTTTTATCAAAACCAAAGGCAGCTCAGCCGTCTTATCAGGAAATGTTTAGAGCACTTCATACTTCCCTCTGCCAACAAGCTTTTTGGAGATGGAAATTTCATTCTCCTGCAGGACTTGGCAGCTGTCCACACTGCCAAAAGCACCAATACCTGATTTACAAACAACAGTATCACTGTGCTTGATTGGCCAGCAAACTCGCCTGACCTTAACCCCATAGAGAATCTATGGGGTATTGTCAAGAGAAAAATGAGAGACACCAGGCCCAACAATGCAGACGAGCTGAAGGCTGCTATCAAAGCAACCTGGGCTTCCATAACACCTCAGCAGTGCCAAAGGCTGATCGCCTCCATGCCATGCCGCATTGATGCAGTAATTGATGCAAAAGGTGCCCCAACCAAGTAATGAGTGCTTTTGCTGAAAATACATTTAAGTAGGCCAACATTTTAGATTTTAAAATCATTTTTCAAGGTAGTGTTATAAAGTATTCTAATTTTCTGAGATAATGACTTTTGGGTTTTCATTGGTTTTAAGCCATGATCATCAACATTAACAGAAATATACGCTTAAAATAGATTACTCTGTTTGTAATGACTCTACATAATAAATGAGTTTTGCATTTTGTATTGAAGTACTGAAATAAATTAACTTTTTGATGATATTCTAATTTTGTGAGAAGCACGTTTTTATGCATGCTGCCTATGGCTTCTTGCACATTAGCCAAGGTGGAATAAATCAGTTCATACTTTTTTCAACAATATATGAATAAATAGTCCACTCCATTTTTATAAAGAATAAACTAATATCATGGTTAGTGTTGAGCATTCCGATACCGCAAGTATCAGGTATCGGTCGATACTTGCGGTATCGGAATTCCGATACCGAGATCCGATACTTGCCGCATATCGGATACCGGAATCCGAAGTTCCCAGGATTCAAACTGCACGAATTCAGCCAATGAGGAATGATTCTGAGTGTGGGCACATCCTGTTCAGCATGGTGGGCATGTAACTACTGGCAAGGCTGTGATTGGCTGCTGAAATGATGTCATGCTGCAGTTTAAAAGTCACTGGCGCCATTTTGCGCTCACTCTGCTGTGAATTCAGTTAGTGACAGGACGCTGTGTGCTGACTGAGGGCCAGTTGAGATAGCGATTTGCTTCATTGTTCTTTTCCAAGGCTAATTTAGCAACCGCTGTGTTCACCTACTAATCACCTTGCTTTTGCCTTGCAGCGCTGTTTTTACAGCGATCTGCAAGGTCTGTGTGTGTGTGTGAGTGCAGCCCACTCTCTAGTCTGTGTGCAGCCATAGGCCATAGCCGGTTGTATTCAGTTCAGGGAGGGTGGTTCACTGCCTCATACTGTTCTATTTTTTTTTTTTTCTTTTTCAAGTAGTGCAGGCTGCTGCACATTTTTTCTAATAATTCCTATTAGTGACTTTCCACCCGTATCCAGCTAAATTGTGGAAAAACACTAGATAGGATAACGTAGAGGAGTGTTTTTGGGCCTTGCAGCGCCATTTACGGCTGTCTGCACAGTCTCCGTGTGACTGCAGCTCGCCCTGTAGTCTGTGTGCAGCCATAGCCGGTTGTATCCAGCTCAGGGTAAATCACTGCGTCATACCGTAAAATCCAATTTCCTTTTTTCTAAGTACTGCAGGCTGCTGCACATTTTTTCAAAAAATTCCTATTAGTGTCTTTCCACCCGTATCCAGCTAAATTGTGGAAAAACACTACATAGGATAACGTAGAGGAGGTTTTTGGGGCCTTGCAGCGCCGTTTACGGCTGTCTGCACGGTCTCCGTGTGACTGCAGCTCTCCCTGTTGTCAGTTCAGCCCCCCAAAAATAAATAAATAATAAAGTTCACCAAACACACCACTTTACAGTTGTGTAGGCCACATTAGCTGATATTAAAGTCTAGTCCACACTTTAGAAAATTATTGTTTCTTATACCTGTTAGGAGCTGTTCAGGAATAAGCACACAAAGCCGTTAGCACTTTTCTGCTTATCTTTATCAGTCAAGCAAGATGAAGAAGGCAGGGAGTAAGGCACGTGGGCGTGGGCGCGGAGCAGGGAGAGGACATGGGGATTCTGTGCCTGCTGCGGGCACCGGTGACTCATCAGCACCCAGTTTCACCAGGGAACAGTCCTTCATGCGCAGCTTTGTCGGAGAGCGCCGTACACCGCTGCTGCGTGAAGAACAAATTGAAGCCGTTGTCGGATGGATGGCAGCTAACGCATCGACTTCAATTAGTGCCACATCCTCTCAGACACAGAGCACTGGAGAGCACCCATCTGTCTCTTCACTAACTGCCAAATTGCCCAGGCAGACAGAGAGCCCAGGACAGCAGCCATCTCTACTTCTGTTCTCTGAATCTCTTGGCTTGGAAACAGGGGGCCAGCCAAGCAGCATTGGAGAAATGGAAGAAGAGGCAGTGTGCAGTGATGCCCAACAGCTTTTTCTCTCTGAGTCTGAAGAGGCGGGTGGGCCAGTGCCTCCGGTCACCACACCGCAGAACGCATCCGCTGATGACACTCAGGTGCCACTTTCTGGTGCGTGCTCTGCTGCTGAGACTACCCAGGAGGAGCAGTTGGTGGCAGAGGGTAGTGTAGATGATGAGGTCCTTGACCCATCGTGGCGTGAGGGACAGAAAGGTGGTGGGAGCAGCTCTGAGGAAGAGATTCCCCAAACGGGCCAAAGAGGGAGAGGGAGGGGGAAGACTGCGGATCCTGTAGCCTCCACTTTGGCACCCGTTAGGAGCATGTCTCTTCCAACAGCCAAAAAGGGTGCTCCCAAGGCTTGCAGTGCCTGGTCCTTTTTTGACACAGTTGCAGATGACATTTGCTATGTCAAATGCAAGGTGTGTCATCACAAAGTCAAAAGAGGGAGAAATGTCAGCAACCTCAATACCTCCAACATGTGGAAACATGTGCGGACCAGGCACGTGGTGGAGTTACAGAAACACACTGAAGAGCTAGGCCAACCAACAGCAGCAGCTACCACCTCTTCAGCTCGTGTTGCCTCTTCCTCCAGCTCACACGCAGCTGGTTCGGCTTCCTCCCAGGATCGCCGTGGAAGAACCTCTGGCACTGTTGTCCAGAGACCCACTGTAATTCCACCCGCAGCACGACGTTCCCAGTTTTCCTCACACTCCCAGGCCAGTCTACAGCCATCGGTAGTACAGGCGTGGGAGAAAAGGCCGCCTTTCTCGGCAAACCACCCACGAGCACAGGCTCTGACTGCAGGCATTGCCAAACTTCTGTCACTGGAAATGCTGTCATTCAGGCTGGTGGAGACTGACAGCTTCCGTGACTTGATGTCATTGGTAGTCTCACAGTACAATGTGCCCAGCCACTTTTATTTCAGCAGGCAAGCCGTCCCTGCCCTGCACAAGCATGTGGAGGGACACATAAAACACGCGCTACTGAAAGCCGTCAGTAGCAAGGTCCACCTCACCACCGATGCGTGGACCAGTCAACATGGACAGGGGCGATACCTTTCCCTCACTGCCCATTGGGTTAATGTTGTTGAGCCGGGTACAGATCGTGCGAGTGGCGCAGGACGTGTCCTGCCCACTCCAAGGATTGCAGGAATCCAGTCTGTACGCATTGACTCCTCCTCTTACACAAGTTCCTCAGAATCATCGCTGCAGGAGCCGTCACAGTCCACCTCCACATGGACCCGTGAACGTTTACCTGTTACGACCGACATGAGCACAGCCGTGGCCAAACGTCAACAGGCCGTCTTGAAATTAATTTCTTTGGGGAATCGAAGCCACACAGCGCAGGAGCTCTGGAATGCCATCAAGCAGGAGAGCGATGTGTGGTTTGTGGCAGCGAATCTCCAGCCAGGCATGGTAGTGTGTGATAATGGCCGAAATCTGGTGGCAGCTCTGGGCCTCGGCAACCTCACTCACATCCCATGTCTGGCACATGTGCTCAATTTGGTCGTGCAGAGTTTTTTGAGGGACTATCCGGATTTTGATGCACTGCTGCACAAGGTCCGCCTAGAGTGTGCTCACTTGCGGCGTTCCAGCATGGCAAAATCGCGCATTGCAGCTCTGCAGCGCCGATTCCGTCTTCCGGAACATCGCATCATATGTGACCTACCTACCTGGTGGAATTCCACGTTACATATGTTGGAGCGGTTGTGTGAGCAGCAGCAAGCAGTAATGGAGTACCAGCTGCATCAGGCGCAAAGAAGTCGCACTCCGCGCTGTTCAGACTTCACAACCACAGAGTGGGCCACTATGAAAGACGTCTGCCAGGTTTTGCGTCCCTTCGATTATTCCACGCGGATGGCGAGTGCAGATGATGCACTAGTCAGCATGACTGTCCCCCTTATCTGCCTGCTTGAAAAATCACTGCAAGCGCTAAGGGATGATGTTGTGGAAGAGGTGGAGGATGAGGATTCACCATTTCCATCATCTTCTGGACAGTCAGCGCCACGTGGTTCCTCACAAACGCGTAGGCAGGGGACAGTTTGTGAGGAGGATGAGGAGGAGTCAATGGAGGAGGAAGACATCCGTTCAGAGGAGGGAGTTGCACAATTGTCCAGTACTCAGTGTGTACAGCGAGGGTGGGGTGATGACGAGCGGGCAGAGATCACGCCTCCAGCAGGGGACAGCATTTCTTGGCCAGTTGGCAGTCTGCAGCACATGGTGGATTACATGCTGCAGTGCCTGAGAAACGACAGCCGCATCGCCCACATTCTCAACATGTCTGATTATTGGGTATTCACCCTCCTCGATCCTCGCTACCGGGACAACGTAGAAAGCCTCATCACACCGTTGAACCGGGAGCGAAAAATGCGGGAGTACCAAGACACACTGGTGAATTCCATCATCTTCTTCATTCCAACTGAGAGAAGTGCTGCTAGTGCATTACAAAGCAGCTCAGTGCATCCAGGCAGTGGAGGAGGCTCTGCACAAAGAGGGAGCAGAAGCAGTGCCTCTGCCCAAGGCAAGACCAGTATGGCCCAACTGTGGCACAGTTTTGTGTGCCCGCCACAAAAGTCTACACCATCACAGACGGCTCCAGTCAGCAGGAGGCAACGGTTCCGTCAGATGGTGACAGACTACATGTCTTGCCCTCTTGCTGTACTCCCAGACGGCTCTTCCCCTTTCAAGTTTTGGGTCTCAAAGCTGGATACATGGCCAGAGCTAAGCCAGTATGCATTGGAGGTGCTGGCTTGCCCTGCGGCTAGTGTATTATTGGAATGCGTCTTTAGTGCTGCAGGTGGTGTACTAACTGACTGTCGCATGCGACTATCCTCCGATAACGTTGACCGGCTTACTTTCCTGAAAATGAACCAGGCCTGGATCTCGCAGGAATTTGCCACTCCTCTTCCTGATTAAATAATTAGGTGACTGTCTACAGTATCCAGGTCTCCTGTTGTGTTCATCTTTCTACCACCTGAACTTTCATTCCTGGGCTCCAACACCGCCAGTTGAGGCTCAGAAGTGCCGTCTGCACAGTCAAAACATACGACCCAGTGTTATTGGGTGTCATTAACGTCAGCAGATCCCCAGCTGTGTAGCCGGCAATGTGTCCTGCGACCGCCACGCTGACACAACAACTGAAATGTAAGGGAACCTGTCCCCCCCCCAGGCGTTTGTTACTGAAAGAGCCACCTTGTGCAGCAGTAATGCTGCACAAGGAAAAGGTAGCTATTTTTGTTTAGCTCCTTGCACACGCAGAACTTAACACTCATAAAATGTGTCCACTGATACCGTAAAACCGTCCCGTAGGTGGGACTATCCTTCGTAATGTGACGCAGCACAGCCATCATTCCTACCCCCTTGGCGCCGTGCACCGGCTCCTCAGCGTTGTTTGATTCTGTCCCGAAGCCTGCGCTGTTATGTTATCCCTTGGCCAGGCACACTTAGCGCTGCCCCTCTTCTGACATCATTTGGTGTCAACCTGACTGCGCCTGTGCATCCGCGCTGGCCGAGATCCCGCCTCGCAGTGTCTTCTGATTTAATCACACTGCGGGCCTGGGACCAATGGGCATGCGCAGTGCATATCTTCACCTCCGCCTCTCACTCATCTCCCTTCGCCTTCTTCAGACTGTGCACCATCAGCTGATCCCTAATAGCATGCCACGGCCGTGACACCGCACAGTCTGAAGAAGCCGGAGGGAGGGGAGTGAGAGGCGAGGATATGCACTGCGCATGGCCACGGTTCCCAGGCCCGCAGTGGGATTACATTAGACGACACTGCGAGGCGGCATCTCGGCCAGCGCGGACGCACAGGCGCAGACAGACTGACACCAAATGATGTCAGAAGATGGGCTGCGCTAAGTGTGCCTGGCCAAGGGATAACATAACAGCGCAGGCTCCGGAACGGAATTAAACAACGCTGAGGAGCCGGGGCACGGCGCCAAGGGGGTAGGAATGACAGCTGTGCTGCGTCATATTACGAAGGAAAGTCCCACCTCCGGGACGGTCTCAAGGTATCAGGGGACACATTTTATAAGTGTTTAGTTCTGTGTTTGCAAGGAGCATAATGAAAAGAGCCACCTTTTCCTTTTCATCCTTTGTGCTGCACAAGCTGGCTCTTTCAGCTACAAACGCCTTGGGGGGGGGGTTAAAGGTTCCCTTTCGACTTTCTCCAATCAGGCTTCGGCCTACACTGTGTTCCTCTGCTCCTCCTGCTGTCTCTGGGCTCCAACACCGCTAGTTGGTGCCTGGAAGTGCTGTCCACACAGTCAACACTTGCTGCCGTGTTATTGGGGTTCAGTAACGTCAGCTGTTCCCCAGCTGTGTGTGTGGCAATCCCTCCTCTCTCCTCCACCTCCTCCTCCTTCTGTCCCTGGGCTCCAACATCGCTAGTTGTTGCCTGGAAGTGCTGTCCGCACAGTCAACAGTTGCTCCTCTGTTATTGGGGTTCAGTAACATCAGCTGTTTCCCAGCTGTGTGTGTGGCAATCCCTCCTCTCTCCTCCACCTCCTCCTCCTTCTGTCCCTGGGCTCCAACACCGCTAGTTGTTGCCTGGAAGTGCTGTCCGCACAGTCAACAGTCGCTCCTCTGTTATTGGGGTTCAGTAACGTCAGCTGTTCCCCAGCTGTGTGTGTGGCAATCCCTCCTCTCTCCTCCACCTCCTCCTCCTTCTGTCCCTGGGCTCCAACACCGCTAGTTGTTGTCCGGAAGTGCTGTCCGCACAGTCAACAGTCGCTCCTCTGTTATTGGGGTTCAGTAACGTCAGCTGTTCCCCAGCTGTGTGTGTGGCAATCCCTCCTCTCTCCTCCACCTCCTCCTCCTTCTGTCCCTGGGCTCCAACACCGCTAGTTGTTGCCTGGAAGTGCTGTCCGCACAGTCAACAGTCGCTCCTCTGTTATTGGGGTTCAGTAACGTCAGCTGTTCCCCAGCTGTGTGTGTGGCAATCCCTCCTCTCTCCTCCACCTCCTCCTCCTTCTGTCCCTGGGCTCCAACACCGCTAGTTGTTGCCTGGAAGTGCTGTCCGCACAGTCAACAGTCGCTCCTCTGTTATTGGGGTTCAGTAATGTCAGCTGTTCCCCAGCTGTGTGTGTGGCAATCCCTCCTCTCTCCTCCACCTCCTCCTCCTTCTGTCCCTGGGCTCCAACACCGCTAGTTGTTGTCCGGAAGTGCTGTCCGCACAGTCAACACTTGCTGCCGTGTTATTGGGGTTCAGCACCGCCAGCTGTTCCCCTGCTGTGTAGCTGGCAACGTGTCCTGCAAATGCCACGCAGACACAAAGCTGCCGCCAGTGCAGGCTTCGGCCTACACTCTGCTCCCTCTCCTCCTGCTGACCCTGGGCTCTAACACCGCCAGTTGGCACCCGGAAGTGCTGGCTGCACAGAGAAAAACACCAGCCAATGTGTCAGTGGGGTTCAGCAACGCCAGCTGTTCCCCTGCTGTGTAGCTGGCAACGTGTCCTGCAAAAGCCACGCAGACATAAGAACTGAAATTGAAGGGAACCTGTCCCCCCCCAGGCGTTTGTATGTATTACAGCCACCTTGTACAGCAGTCATGCTGCATTTGTGCAAGGTGGCTCATAAACTTATTCTCCTTGCACACGTGGAACTGAACACGTCTAAAATGTGTCCCCTGAGACCATTAAAACGTCCCTCAGGTGTGACTTTCCTTTGTAATGACACGCTGCACCCCCCTTGGTAGCGCTGCCCGTCTTCTCATATCATTGTTTGGCTGGCTGCGCCTCTGCGGCCGCCCTTCCCGACACAACGTCCCTCGGTGTCTTATTTATTTTGACTGCGAGGGTGTGATTGACGGGCATGAGCAGTGCATATCTTCGCCTGTTGTCACTCATCTCCTTCCGCCTTCTTCAGACTGTACGGCTTCATGGCCGTGGCATGCGATAAGGGATCAGCTGACGCCGCACAGTCTGAAGCAGGTGTAAGGACCTGAGTGTGAGAGGGGAACATATGTACTGCGCAAGGCCATGAATCCCAGCCCCGCAGTGTGAAACAATGCAAAGACACTGCTGGGCTGGGATTCATGGGCATCGCGAACTGCACCAGCTGACATGAAATGATGTCAGAAGACGGGCAGCGCATGGCCAAGGGATAACGCAACAGCGCAGACTCCTGTACAGCAAAATGCGATGCTCAGGAGGCCGCCCCATGCACCAAGGTGGTATTTTTGCCAGCTGTGCTGCGTCTCATTAAGAAGGGAACTCCCTCCTCCAAGACAGTTTTGACTGTATAAGAGCCTAAATGTGGTACGTGTTTCACTCAGCGTGTGCAAGGAACAAGATTAAAAGAGCAACCTTTGACTTGGGCAGCATTACTGCTGCCCAAGGTGTGGCTCTTCTAGTTTGTAACACCTGAGGGGGGGTTAAAGGTTACCTTCAAAATTGGTTCAATTAGGCTTCGGCCTACACTCTGCTACTCCCGCAGAGCCTGGGCTCTAACACTGCCAGTTGGTGCCCGGAAGTGCTAGCTGCACAGAGCAAAACACCCGCCAATGTGCCAGTGGGGTTCAGCACCGCCAGCTGTTCCCCTGCTGTGTAGCTGGCAACGTGTCCTGCAAACGCCACGCAGACACAAAGCTGCCGCCAGTGCACGCTTCGGCCTACACTCTGCTCCCTCTCCTCCTGCTGACCCTGGGCTCTAACACCGCCAGTTGGCGCCCGGAAGTGCTAGCTGCACAGAGCAAAACACCCGCCAATGTGTCAGTGGGGTTCAGCACCGCCAGCTGTTCCCCTGCTGTGTAGCTGGCAACGTGTCCTGCAAATGCCACGCAGACACAACAGACCTCCAAATGCCTCCAGTGCAGGCTTCGGCCTACACTCTGCTCCCCCTGCTGACCCTTTGCTCCAAACCCACTAGTTGGGGCTGTAAGAAGACAAGCTTGAATAGGCCCCCATCCTGGTTTCAGTACCGTCAGCTGGTTCCGGGCAGAGCCTTTGGCTTAGGTGCCTCCCTCTGGGTATCCGAGTTCCACCAACGTCAGGTGGTCCTTGGTAGTGCTTTCAGGCATTGGTACCTCCTGCTTAGTAACCGGGTTCCAGTAACGTCAGCTGGTCCTCGGTAGTTCCATTGGCTCTTGGACCTTCGGCTACCCATCCGGGTTCCAGTACCGTCAGCTGGTTCTCGGCAGTGTCTTTTGCTCTTGTACCTTCTGCTCCCCATCCTGGTTCCAGTACCATCAGCTGGTTCCAGGCAGAGCCTTTGGCATAGGTGCCTCCCTCTGGGTATCCGAGTTCCACCAACGTCAGGTGGTCCTTCGTAGTGCTTTCAGGCACGGGTACCTCCTGCTTAGTAACCGGGTTCCAGTAATGTCAGCTGGTCCTCGGTAGTTCCATTGGCTCTTGGACCTTCGGGTAGCCATCCGAGTTCCAGTTCCATCAGCTGTTTCTCGGCATTTTCTCAGCCTTCTTGTACCTTCTGCTACATTTCCAAGTTCAAGACCCTAAAGACGACGACCCGGAAGACCACCCCTAAGATGACGACGACACCAGAGACGACAACCACTGAGATGACGACGACCCTGGAGACGATGACCCTGAAGACCACCCCGATGACGACGACCCCGGAGACCACGACCCTGGAGACGACGACGACATGGGAGACCGAGAAGCAGAAGAACAAGAGGCTGCAGAACAAAGAGCAGAAGAGCATTAAGCATAACACTAAATATCAGAGCAAAAGATATTATCTAAATTATAAGCAGAAGAAGACTAAGCAGTGTATGGGGGTGAGTCCGTTCCTCCTCGTGGTGCCCCTGGATAAAGCCTGATGCTGCAGGCCAAACTGAACACGGACAAATGTAACTCTTTTGTGACAGGCAGAACGGAAGGTGTAATCTTCAAACTTTTATAGATAACAACTACGGGAATGCCTGTCACAAATAAGAATATGATGAAGAACTTGAATATGAAGAAGAATAAGAGTTAAATAAAAAGAATATGAACAATGTAACAAAAAATAATTATAGGTAGAAGATGAAGAAGAAGATGAATAAGGTGAAGAAGAACTTGATGTCAAAGATGCTGATGATGATGATGAAGAAGAAAGTGTGGGAGAAGTAAAAAAGAGGGTGAAGGGCGTGGAAGTAGTGAAACATCAATATCTGACAAAATAAAAAAAAACTTAACATAGTCAATATCTTTGTAACTCCGAACGTCTTAAAAATTTTTTAAAATTCCTGCTATTCTATTTGATTGGGCTAAACCTCTATGCCTTTAATGTCTCCGCCACCTCCCCCAATACATCCTACATTATTCTTAGTTGTTTTCCTTCATGTAGAATGAACCTACAAGGAAAGAAAGGGTTTATTTTAATTCCGATATTTTCGTCCCATTGACTTGCATTGGTATCGGGTATCGGAATCGGCGAGATCTGATACTTTGACGGTATCGGCCGATACTTTCCGATACCGATACTTTCCGATATCGGAAGGTATCGCTCAACACTAATCATGGTGGATAACATGGAAACAGGCAGGGAAGGACATACTGCAGACTCAGCTACACAGAGTTCCATAGTTGAAGGAGGTTCATACTAGCTGTGCAGGAGTTGGATTTTGATGAGAACAATCTAGCGGCCTGGTCCCGAGGCTCCGGCAGACCCATAGCCAAACTTTCCTCATTATTGTCTATTCATTCAGTTGCGCACCAGGCAAGGAGCGTTCCTGTTACTGCCGACTCTAAAACAATAGCAGTAAAGCTACAAGAATCCCTCCTCAGCTTGCGTTGCTATAAATCAGTCAATGATGTCATTGCACTGCATGCATCATCTACCATGTAAAAAGCCAGACGATGAGGGAAGTGGGTCTACGGGGTAATATGTGGAGAGGTACTTGATTCTTTTAATATTATAATACAATGGGGGAGATCATGGTAAGAAGGATGGGTGGGAGGTGACAGACAGGACACAATAGAAAAAGACACAATGAATTGGAAATGGAAGACAGGAGACAGGGCATGGACTTATAATGAATTAGGAGGGAGGAGGGAGAGAGGAGACAGGACAGGTACATAAAATAAATAGTAGGTAGGAGACACAAAACAAGGATTTGTAATAAATTGGGGGAGATTACACAGTACAGAGTCTTAAAATGATTTGGGAGGTTGGAGAAAGGACACCAAACATGGACTAATAACAAATTGGAGGGGTGTGGGAGAGAGGACACAGAACAGGCACTGTAATGGGTTTTGGGGAAAGATTCACAGTAGCTAATTAATTTATATTTATTGACTAATTATAGCTAACGAGTTACACAGTGGTGGCTTATTAATTTATATTTTGAATAGTGCATGCTTAATTGTATATTAATGGAACGGTCCATGTTTATCTGCAGTGTTGCAGTGTGGTTGATTTTTATTCAGGAGACAAATACAATATATGTGACCTTGTTGTTTTCCGGACAGCGGTGATTGGTGAGACAAAACAAGTCATTTCTGGAAGATGTTAACTTGAAGGTCTGATTAGAGGAAGAAACATCAGAAAATGACTTTAATCAGATGAAACTTCAGCGGCAAGTCAGATAAATATTCTATCTCTATAATGTATGACTTGCAGAGAGATGGTGGCAGTAATGCTCTTGCTTTTAAAACAACCTTCTTTACTGTGTAGAGCACCATCCTTTATTATATGGTGTCCTCTCTTATTATGTATAGTGCTGTCCCTTATTACATAGTTCCTCTCTCACTATGTATAATGCTGTCCCATATCACAGTATTCTCTCTTTTTATGTATAGCACCATCCCTTACATACAGTCTTTTCTTATGTATTGCGCCATACATTATTACAAAGCTTTCTACTTTATTATGTATTATTATTATTATTTATTTATGTAGCACCATTAATTCCATGGTGCTGTACATGAGAAAGGGGTTACATACAGAGTTACAGATATAGTTTACAGTAAACACATTTACAGTGACAGACTGGTACAGAGGGGAGAGGACCCTGTCCTTGCGGACTTACATTCTATGTATTGAACTATCCTTTATTACAATGTGTCCTCTCTTATTATGTGTAGTGCCATTCCTTACATTGTATCACAAATGTCTAATGTTAAGGCTAACTAAGTGAAGTGAGTCTGTGAAGGGACAAATTAAGAAAGGACCATATATGTAGTTTCCGGTTTTTCTGTATACTCATGGGTTAAGTTTTTCCTGCATTCTTATAGGTTAAGAACTGTGAGCGTGTTCTTATGCTGATTGGTTGAAGTATAATTTCTATGCTTATGAAAAGCGATACACAATAAAATGGGGGCCAGAGATCTGCTCGATCCCCCATACAGAGACACACGTCACCGTCTGGTCATTTTCAGTTGCCGGCAACGCCCTGTAGATTAATTTGGAAATCACTGAGTCAACCATGAAGGATCAATTTAGATCCTCGCTCAACAGTTGGCGCCCGAAAACGTGGGGCCCCAAACAGGAACGCCTCTGCCCCCCGGAGGACAACAAGACAAAGGACCCTCGGACCGGACACAGGCACTGGAAAATTGGGACTGATCATCCCCCACAACAACCACGGTAAGTTGGCAGTTATACTGTCCAGACTGACCGTTTGGTGTGGTTTTCCAGTGTTTGTTGCTGCAAAGAGGATCTGAGGTTTGTCCCCGATGGTGGGGTGATTTTTGGGTGGAATCATATAGAGGTGTAGTTCCGTTGGAAGCCCAGTGCTCGAACCATACCTCATAAGGGACAGACACCTCGGATTGACCAGTGATGTAATTCTCTTTACAGTCAAAATATCCTGAATTCCTGATCACTGATAGAATCAGGCGCGGTGAGGTGATCGAAGATTGGGTAGGATGCGTAACTCAGGAATTATATATATTTATATATGTCCAGAGGTGTCCGGAGGGAAAGTCTAAGACGCCCTCCTCCTTTCACTGAGTACTGCGTTTTTGGGTTGTCCCAGCGGGGGACAGAGAGACCCAGTGGAACAAAACCGTAAGGCCGTCGGTATTGTGCACAACTAAGTAAGGATATTTAGCTCTAAAGGAGAATCAGTTTCCGTGGAAGGAAAAGAAGACTTTAAATTTGTGTGATGAATCTGATATTGTTAGCCCAAAGATGGGGAAATTTATCTGTCAGGAATGCAGGAAAAATATTCTCAATCATGGGTTTTTCTAAGGTGGTCTGGCACATGAAATGTGTGATGAATAGTGTTGAGCATTCCGATACCGCAAGTATCGGGTATCGGCCGATACTTGCGGTATCGGAATTCCTATACCGAGATCCGATACTTTTGTGGTATCGGGAATCGGTATCGGGATTAATATCAATGTGTAAAAGAAAGAATTAAAATAAAAAATAGGGATATACTCACCTCTCCAGTGGCCCCTGGACTTTACCGCCATAACCGGGAGCCGTTGTACCTAAGAATGCGCGCTTGAAGGGCCTTAGATGACGTCACGGTGCTCTGATTGGTCCGTAGCGGTCGCGTGACCGCTACGCGACCAATCACAAAGCCGTGACGTCACCTAAGGTCTTTCAAGCGCTTGAAAGACCTTAGGTGACGTCACGGCTTTGTGATTGGTCGCGTAGCGGTCACGCGACCGCTACGCGACCAATCAGAAGCTGCGGACGTCTTCTAAGGTATTTCAAGCGCTTGAAAGACCTTAGGTGACGTCACGGCTTTGTGATTGGTCGCGTAGCGGTCACGCGACCGCTACGGACCAATCAGAGCTCCGTGACGTCATCTAAGGCCCTTCAAGCGCGCATTCTTAGGTACAATGGCTCCCGGTTACGGCGGTAAAGTCCAGGGCGCGTCAAAGGGTGAGTATATCCCTATTTTTTATTTTAATTCTTTCTTATACACATTGATATGGATCCCAGGGCCTGAAGGAGAGTTTCCTCTCCTTCAGACCCTGGGAACCATACAAGAAACCGTCCGATACTTGGTGTCCCATTGACTTGTATTGGTATCGGGTATCGGTATCGGATTAGATCCGATACTTTGCCGGTATCGGCCGATACTTTCCGATACCGATACTTTCAAGTATCGGACGGTATCGCTCAACACTAGTGATGAAGGTTTCGTAGAAATTAAGTCTGAGAACTGCTGTATTCTGTTTCTGTGCGTTATCTCTAAGATACCTGATGGGAGGGGTCAATCAGCTGCGTTATTGCTTTCTTCTTTCTGTGCTGAGGAATGCTGTGATTTCCTTATCTGTGCTGTGTCTCTGGTATGGAGGGGGCACGTAGCTGCGTTCTAAGTTTCTCTATATTTTCTGTTGCGCTGGGAGATTTGTGTTTAAACAATAGTACAATATTGTATTGAAGTAGAAAGAATTATTGTAAGTTGGAAGTTGAAAGTGAACTATGGTACCTAGTTTTAGAAGGAAATTTGTAAGAGATTGTTTGATTATCAGTGTGATTGAAAGATTGGTAAAAGATTTACCTGCTTCAAGTTGAGTGGTTGATATATAGCAAATTGAGGATCAACAGAGGAAGTGAATTACGTTGAAAAAAGAAAGTTGTCTATTACTATGACAAAAATCTGGATGTTTAGTGGTGCAAGAAGGAACTGAGAAAGTGACTGAGATTAATGTGTCGGGAAAGCAAACAATCAAAAATTTGGGACAGGGGGTCTCCCTGCTAGATAATATGGTCCCTCCCCAGGAAATTAAGCCTCTACTCCCAACTGTAAGCCTTATGTCCCTTAACCCCAAGGCACCAATATATCCTGGACTGCCGAGAAGTTCTATGGGCGTCTTATGGTAGTATTTAAAGATCTGGGATTCTCATTGTAAAATAAAGCCCATTCACACCTTTTTGTGACAGCCTTAATGCCCGGCCTTAAAACTGAATTGAAAGAGGCAATAATGTCAGTTAGACCTGATATCGAGACTTCCACTCCAGATGATGCATTAAAAGTAGTAAAAAAAAGGTTTTAAGAATTTAGCCCGTTCTGCATCAGCAGGGAAATTAAAGGTTAAATCAGTGGTCGCAGTGATTCCTACTCCAATCTCAGCCCCTCCCCCCCCACAGCTGCAAGGACGCAGCTCCGTTCCTTATCAGTGGCCCACATAACAGACTTCAGCTCCTGCCCTCCCCACCTTACACAAATCCAATATCCCTTTTAACCCTATGTCTGGGAATCTCCCTCCCAAGCCCCGCCATGTCAATTCTCAGACCAAGAGCTTGTTTTAATCGGTGTAGATGGCAGACTGTTGTGAATTTGGATTCTGGGCTCCCCCGGTGGCTACTGGTGGAATTGAACTGGTGTCTTCATCTTCTCTGTTCACCTGTTCCCATCAAGATGTGGGAGTCGCTATATAACCTTGCTGCTCTGTTAGTTGCTTGCCGGTCAACAATGTTATCAGAAGCCTCTCTGTGCTTGTTCCTGCTCCTAGACAACTACTAGATAAGTTGGACTCTTGTCCATGTTTGTTTTTGCATTTTGTTCCAGTTCACAGCTGTAGTTTCGTTACTGTGTCTGGAAAGCTCTTGTGAACGGGAATTGCCACTCTGGTGTTATGAGTTAATGCCAGAGTTTTAAAGTAATTTCTGGATGGTGTTTTTGATAGGGTTTTCAGCTGACCATGAAAGTGTCCTTTCTGTCTTCTGCTATGTAGTAAGTGGACCTCAAATTTGCTAAACCTATTTTCATACTACGTTTGTTATTTCATCTCAACTCACCGCCAATACATGTGGGGGGCCTCTGTCTCCTTTCGGGGTATTTCTCTAGAGGTGAGCTAGGACTAATATTTTCCTCTGCTAGCTTTATTTAGTCCTCCGGCTGGGCTGGGCATCTAGAATCAACGTAGGCATGCTACCCGGCCACTGCTAGTTGTGCGTTAGGTTTAGTTCATGGTCAGCTCAGTTCCCATCTTCCAAGAGCTAGTTCCTATATATGCTTATGCTATGTTCTCTTGCCATTGAGATCATGACAGTTTGACCGGCCCGCAAAGTGTTAATTGTTTGGGCTGAAGCAGGAGAAAAAGAAGTGTTGAAGGGAAATTTTTTTTTTTTTTCCCCTCAGAGTTTTGCTGCCTAGCCCTTAATTGCTGTCTAGCTGCTTCTTACCTCCTCTTAACCCTTGAATGGCTCTGTGTCCACCTGTTTGTAATGGATCTTCAGAGTGTAACTGCAGGTTTGAATAAACTCGCCACGAAGGTACAAAATTTGCAAGATTTTGTTTGTCATGCACCTGTATCTGAGCCGAGAATTCCTTTGCCGGAATTTTTCTCGGGGAATAGATCCGGGTTTCAGAATTTTCGAAATAATTGCAAATTATTTTTGTCTCTGAAATCTCGCTCTGCCGGAGACCCTGCACAGCAGGTCAGGATTGTGATTTCCTTGCTCCGGGGCGACCCTCAAGACTGGGCTTTTTCATTGACACCAGGGGATCCTGCGTTGCTCAATGTGGATGCGTTTTTTCTGGCCTTGGGGTTGCTTTATGACGAACCTCATTTGGAGCTTCAGGCAGAAAAAACTTTGATGTCCCTATCTCAGGGGCAAGATGAAGCGGAAATTTACTGCCAAAGATTCCGTAAATGGTCTGTGCTTACTCAGTGGAATGAGTGCGCCCTGGCGGCGACTTTCAGAGAGGGTCTCTCTGATGCCATTAAGGATGTTATGGTGGGGTTCCCTGTGCCTGCGGGTCTGAATGAGTCCATGACAATGGCTATTCAGATCGATAGGCGTTTGCGGGAGCGCAAACCAGTGCACCATCTGGCGGTGTCCACTGAGAAGTCGCCAGAGAGTATGCAGTGTGATAGAATTCTGTCCCGAAGCGAGCGGCAGAATTTTAGACGGAAAAATGGGTTGTGTTTCTATTGTGGTGATTCTACTCATGTTATATCAGCATGCTCTAAGCGCACTAAAAAGCTTGGTAAATCTGTTTCCATTTGCACCTTACCGTCTAAATTTATTCTATCTGTGACCCTGATTTGCTCTTTGTCATCTATTACCACGGACGCCTATGTCGACTCTGGCGCCGCTTTGAGTCTTATGGATTGGTCCTTTGCCAAACGCTGTGGGTATGATTTAGAGCCTTTGGAGACTCCTATTCCTCTGAAGGGGATTGACTCCACCCCATTGGCTAATAATAAACCACAATACTGGACACAAGTTACTATGCGTATTAATCCGGATCACCAGGAGATTATTCGCTTTCTGGTGCTGTATAATCTACATGATGATTTGGTGCTAGGATTGCCTTGGCTGCAATCTCACAACCCAGTCCTCGACTGGAGAGCTATGTCTGTGTTGAGCTGGGGATGTAAGGGGGCTCATGGGGATGTACCTGTGGTTTCCATTTCATCATCCATTCCCTCTGAAATTCCTGAGTTCCTGTCTGACTATCGTGACGTCTTTGAAGAATCCAAGCTTGGTTCGTTACCTCCGCACCGAGAGTGCGATTGTGCCATAGATTTAATTCCGGGTAGTAAATACCCAAAGGGTCGTTTATTTAATCTGTCTGTGCCTGAACATGCTGCTATGCGAGAATATATAAAGGAGTCCTTGGAAAAGGGACATATTCGTCCATCGTCATCTCCCTTAGGAGCCGGTTTTTTCTTTGTGTCAAAAAAAGACGGCTCTTTGAGACCATGTATTGATTATCGGCTTTTGAATAAAATCACTGTTAAATATCAATACCCATTGCCGTTGCTGACTGATTTGTTTGCTCGCATAAAGGGGGCCAAGTGGTTCTCTAAGATTGACCTTCGTGGGGCGTATAATTTGGTGCGAATCAGGCAGGGGGATGAGTGGAAAACCGCATTTAATACGCCCGAGGGCCACTTTGAGTATTTAGTGATGCCTTTTGGTCTTTCTAATGCTCCGTCAGTTTTCCAGTCCTTTATGCATGATATTTTTCGCGATTATTTGGATAAATTTATGATTGTGTATCTGGATGATATTCTGATTTTTTCGGATGACTGGGACTCTCATGTCCAGCAAGTCAGGAGGGTTTTTCAGGTTTTGCGGTCTAATTCTTTGTGTGTGAAGGGTTCGAAGTGTGTTTTTGGGGTACAGAGGATTTCCTTTTTGGGATATATTTTTTCCCCCTCTTCCATTGAAATGGATCCTGTCAAGGTTCAAGCTATTTGTGATTGGACGCAGCCCTCTTCTCTTAAGAGTCTTCAGAAATTTTTGGGCTTTGCTAACTTTTATCGTCGATTTATTGCTGGTTTTTCGGATATTGCTAAGCCATTGACCGATTTGACTAAGAAGGGTGCTGATGTTGCTGATTGGTCCCCTGATGCTGTGGAGGCCTTTCGGGAGCTTAAGCGCCGTTTTTCCTCTGCCCCTGTGTTGCGTCAGCCTGATGTTGCTCTACCTTTTCAGGTTGAGGTCGACGCTTCTGAGATCGGAGCTGGGGCAGTGTTGTCGCAGAAAAGTTCTGACTGCTCCGTGATGAGGCCTTGTGCCTTCTTTTCCCGTAAATTTTCGCCCGCTGAGCGGAATTATGATGTTGGGAATCGGGAGCTTTTGGCCATGAAGTGGGCTTTTGAGGAGTGGCGCCATTGGCTTGAGGGGGCCAGACATCAGGTGGTGGTATTGACTGACCACAAAAATTTGATTTATCTTGAGACCGCCAGGCGCCTGAATCCTAGACAGGCGCGCTGGTCATTATTTTTCTCTCGGTTTAATTTTGTGGTGTCATACCTACCGGGTTCTAAGAATGTTAAGGCGGATGCCCTTTCTAGGAGTTTTGAGCCTGACTCGCCTGGTAACTCTGAGCCCACAGGTATCCTTAAGGATGGAGTGGTATTGTCAGCCGTTTCTCCAGACCTGCGGCGGGCCTTGCAGGAGTTTCAGGCGGAGAGACCTGATCGTTGCCCACCTGATAAACTGTTTGTTCCTGATGATTGGACCAGTAGAGTCATCTCTGAGGTTCATTCTTCTGCGTTGGCAGGTCATCCTGGCATTTTTGGTACCAGGGATTTGGTGGCAAGGTCCTTCTGGTGGCCTTCCCTGTCACGAGATGTGCGAGGCTTTGTGCAGTCTTGTGACGTTTGTGCTCGGGCCAAGCCTTGTTGTTCTCGGGCTAGTGGATTATTGTTGCCCTTGCCTATTCCTAAGAGGCCTTGGACGCACATCTCGATGGATTTTATTTCAGATCTGCCTGTTTCTCAGAAGATGTCTGTCATCTGGGTGGTGTGTGACCGTTTTTCTAAGATGGTCCATTTGGTTCCTCTGCCCAAGTTACCTTCTTCTTCCGAGTTGGTTCCTCTGTTTTTTCAAAATGTTGTTCGTTTGCATGGTATTCCTGAGAATATCGTTTCTGACAGAGGGACCCAATTCGTGTCTAGATTTTGGCGGGCATTCTGTGCTAGGATGGGCATAGATTTATCTTTTTCGTCCGCTTTCCATCCTCAGACGAATGGCCAGACCGAGCGGATTAATCAGACCCTGGAGACATATCTGAGGTGTTTTGTGTCTGCTGACCAGGATGATTGGGTTGCTTTTTTGCCATTGGCGGAGTTCGCTCTCAATAATCGGGCCAGCTCTGCCACTTTGGTGTCCCCGTTTTTCTGTAATTCGGGGTTTCATCCTCGATTTTCCTCTGGTCAGGTGGAATCTTCGGATTGTCCTGGAGTGGATGCTGTGGTGGAGAGATTGCATCAGATCTGGGGGCAGGTGGTGGACAATTTGAGGTTGTCCCAGGAGAAGACTCAGCTTTTTGCCAACCGCCACCGTCGTGTTGGTCCTCGGCTTTCTGTTGGGGATTTGGTGTGGTTGTCTTCTCGTTTTGTCCCTATGAGGGTCTCTTCTCCTAAGTTTAAGCCTCGGTTTATCGGCCCGTATAAGATATTGGAGATTCTTAACCCTGTTTCCTTCCGTTTGGACCTCCCTGCATCCTTTTCTATTCATAACGTTTTTCATCGGTCATTATTGCGCAGGTATGAGGTACCGGTTGTGCCTTCCGTTGAGCCTCCTGCTCCGGTGTTGGTTGAGGGTGAGTTGGAGTACGTTGTGGAGAAAATCTTGGACTCTCGTGTTTCCAGACGGAGACTCCAGTATCTGGTCAAGTGGAAGGGATACGGCCAGGAGGATAATTCTTGGGTGAATGCATCTGATGTTCATGCCTCCGATCTGGTTCGTGCCTTTCATAGGGCCCATCCTGATCGCCCTGGTGGTTCTGGTGAGGGTTCGGTGCCCCCTCCTTGAGGGGGGGTACTGTTGTGAATTTGGATTCTGGGCTCCCCCGGTGGCTACTGGTGGAATTGAACTGGTGTCTTCATCTTCTCTGTTCACCTGTTCCCATCAAGATGTGGGAGTCGCTATATAACCTTGCTGCTCTGTTAGTTGCTTGCCGGTCAACAATGTTATCAGAAGCCTCTCTGTGCTTGTTCCTGCTCCTAGACAACTACTAGATAAGTTGGACTCTTGTCCATGTTTGTTTTTGCATTTTGTTCCAGTTCACAGCTGTAGTTTCGTTACTGTGTCTGGAAAGCTCTTGTGAACGGGAATTGCCACTCTGGTGTTATGAGTTAATGCCAGAGTTTTAAAGTAATTTCTGGATGGTGTTTTTGATAGGGTTTTCAGCTGACCATGAAAGTGTCCTTTCTGTCTTCTGCTATGTAGTAAGTGGACCTCAAATTTGCTAAACCTATTTTCATACTACGTTTGTTATTTCATCTCAACTCACCGCCAATACATGTGGGGGGCCTCTGTCTCCTTTCGGGGTATTTCTCTAGAGGTGAGCTAGGACTAATATTTTCCTCTGCTAGCTTTATTTAGTCCTCCGGCTGGGCTGGGCATCTAGAATCAACGTAGGCATGCTACCCGGCCACTGCTAGTTGTGCGTTAGGTTTAGTTCATGGTCAGCTCAGTTCCCATCTTCCAAGAGCTAGTTCCTATATATGCTTATGCTATGTTCTCTTGCCATTGAGATCATGACAGCAGACCCAATAAATATACTCTTACAAAACCCATCCCATTGGGACCATTCCCTGAAGTCATGGCTCAGTTCGTAATCTCTCCTATATGTCCGGTAAATTTACTGGGGGCAGATTTATTATCACAGTTTCGCTCCAGAATACAATTCCAAGATGATGGTCAGCTGGTACTTACGTTATATAACCCGTATGCAGATGAATATAATGAGATCTGTATCCTACACGCCCTTCCTACGGTTATGATGGCCCTGATAGGCTCAGATCCACCCCCAATAATGCCTGTAGAACCAGTAACAGAGTTTCTCAAACCTGGTGCCCCTTTTCCCATAGTCTATCGATACCTTTTGAAACATAATCAGGAGCAGTGCCTCAAGGGGCAAATACAAACGTTACTCGATAATAGTACCGTGTTTCCCCATGTAACACGCCCTTGTTTCCCATTAAGAAAAAGACCCCACCCGGCAAACCCCCTGTGTACCGGCTGCTACAAGATCTACAGGCAGTTAATGTAGCTACTGTTCTGGAAACTCCGTGCCTAATCCACATACTCTTTTGTCCCAGATATCTCAGGATGCTGCTTGGTTCACAGTCATCGACCTTGCCAATGTCTTCTTCAGCATTCCATTACACCCAAATTGCCAGTTTCTGTTTGCATTTATTTATCAGGGACGACAACAGAGCAGGAAGCCATTGCTGCCACTGTTAGCCTCCTCAAGTATCTGGCAGATCTGAACTGTCGGGTTTCGGCCTCGAAACTTCGGTTCTGCCTTGGTCAAGTGATATTTTTGGGTCACTGTCTCCTTCAGGGTGTCAGACACCTCACAAAAGAAAGAAAAATAGCCGTCAGCTCCCTTCCTTTTCCAAAAGATGAGACTGAACTCCAGCGATTTCTTGGATTATGTACTTATTGTTGTCAGTGGATACCAGACGCATCCCGCATAATGCAACCTCTCTACAATGCCCTGGAAAACGGTTTAAGATGAGCTGATGATTTGGCAGATTCCACACCGGATACGCTGTTACTACGGAAGATACTGTAGTGCACGGAGCTGCACTCCCTCCCTCACTGTCAGCACAAGAAGTAGAACTTCAGGCTCTGTCTACTGCATGTGTTCTGGCCAAAGACAGGCGGGCTAATATATACAATATATACACGGACTCACAGTATGCATTTGGTATTGCTCATGATTTCGGAGCCCTATGGGTCAAACGAGGGTTTATTACCACCGCCGGGATTCCAGTGAAGAATGCTGAAGCTGTTAAAACCCTCATGGACTCAATCAAATTACCTACCCAGGTGGCCATTATCAAAATTAAGGCGCACGGTCCTAGGAAAAGTCCACACACTGTTGGTAACGCCTTTGCGGATATGCAAGCAAAAGCTGCTGCTTTCCTACCTGTTGAACTGACCATACCAACTATGGTGACCACACGCTCTCAGCATAAACAGTTACAAGAAACACTGACTCTACAGGAACCTGATGATCCACGACAGACTGAGGTTTTCTGTCGGACCCCGCGAGACTGCTTAATGACGATGCAGAGAATGTCTCCAAAGGAAGAAATGAAGCGGTGGAAGGCTGATGGAGCACATATGGACATGGTCTCTGGAAGAAGGACCAACTTGTGTGTTTCCCTAAGCGTATGTACCCTGCTATTGCCAGGTGGGCACATGGGCCCACACATCGAGGAAAAAAATGTACAAACATTCTACTGGGCTCCAGGTATTTCTACAGTCCTGACAGCACTCAACCATGCATGTAATATCTGTCAGACCTGCAATCCCGGTCAACTTCAATGTGTACCCCCAAAGCACCTTGCTAAGCCCGACTATCCTTTCCAAAGGCTCCAAGTGGACCACATCACGTTGCCTAAGTCTGGAAGGTATGAATATTGTCTGGTGGTTGTCGACATGTTCTCCAGTTGGCCAGAAGCATTCCCCGTTACCAACATGACTGCAAAGACTACAGCGAAGAAACTGGTGATGGAAGTCATAAGCAGATATAGTGTTCCAGAAGTTGTTGAAAGTGACCAAGGCCCGGCCTTTTCTTCTCATGTGTATCAGGAGGTTTTGACAATGCTTGGATCCACTGTAGCCCTCCATACTCCGTACCATCCACAATCCAGTGGGAAAGTTGAGAGGCTGAACGGCACACTGAAGGGACAATTGACCAAAATGATGCAGGAGACTACGGCTCCATGGCCAGAGCTCCTACCCATTGTACTGTACCACATTCGTACTACCCCTAAGGCAAAACATGGCCTGTCCCCATATGAGATATTATTTGGTGCTAGGCCCTCAGTTGCAAATTTCCAACCTCAGTAGTTATCAGAGGAAACTGACCGTGCTGTTCAATATGTTATTCAGCTTAGTAAAAATCTTGCTAACACCCATGTTTTAGTTTTTTTCTGCCCTTCCAGATTCAGCAGAAATCGACACTTGTCACAACTTAAAGTCTGGTGGTTTTGTGGTCGTGAAAAGCCATGTCAGAAAACACGTACTAGAACCCTTGTATGACGGTCCCTACCAAGTCCTCAGTATCACTCCTATGTTAGTAAAGCTGGAAGGAAGGTCGATGTGGATCCACGTATCACACTGCAAGCTGGTCCAACAGACTAGTAGCAAATAAGGGGACATAATGTTTTGGTTTTTCGTATTTCCATATAATAATATTGGTAACCGCATGGGACAGCCTAAATTCCCCAATATCCTTGAATAATAAGTTTGTACAATATCATGAAAGATTAGTAGTACAGATGGGTATAGCCAATAAAATTGTCAGTTCTATTTCCATTTACCTTATGATTACACAAATGTGGGATAAATTGTTTAGGGCCACAGACTATCTAGATGATCAAATTTGGGATATATTGGATATACTTAATATTACTATTGTTGTCCAAAGCCAACTTATCATAGTCACTAATCAATATACTGTAGTACTGTATTACTTAACAGCAGCACAGGGTGGTATGTGTCAGGTTATTGGACCTGCTTGCTGTCATTATACAGATCCCAATAGCACTATGAAGTTAAAGTTAGAAGATGTTCAAAGACTCAGAGATTAATATGATAAAGACAATGACCGTAATAAGGACAGTTGGTGGGCAGACACCTTCTCCTTTTTTTAATCCAGCCAATTGGTTTGAGGGACCTGGGGGCTGGATAGCTGAAATCTTTTAAAGTTTGTTATATATTGTTGCCTTTATCCTTGTCATGTATGTACTACTAAAACTTGTTCTTTGGTGTATTTCTGTATGTATTAGGAAACTCTGCACTAAGACAACTAATGATGATACCAAAAGCGTTGCCACTCCTGCTCTTCTCTACACCGATTTCACAAAGTTACCTGATGAAGATGTTGAAACCAAGCGCATGGCTATCTTCAAATGATCCCCACTACTGTTATCAATAATTGTTATTCGTAAATTCTAGTATACAGGGGGGACGGGTACGCCGCAACAGCCATGGCTGGTAACATGGCACCAGTCATGTGAAGACCAGTACCCCTCGAGTTTAGAGCTTGGGATAGTACCTCTGATGCTGGATATTAATTAACAAAATTTATCTAGGGGGGAATGTGAAGGGACAAATTAAGAAAGGTTCTCCATTTTGTGTTTTTGACTCCATTTTCTTGTTGCTTAAAGATAAATTCTGTTATTTAATTAGGTAAAAGGTTACAGCTGCCATGATGTAACTTTATCTTGTTGTTCACAAGCCTGTTATTCAACTAGGCTATGGTTCATAATTGGTATAAAGACCTTGAGTCTTCTGACTCGAGCCAGATAATAGATCAGGGGTGTATTGCTATACAAGACTGAGGCACCTGTTAGTATTTGTTTTTCTATGCCAAGAAGATATGACCATATATGTAGTTTCCGGTTTTTCTGTATACTCATGGGTTAAGTTTTTCCTGCATTCTTATAGGTTAAGAACTGTGGGCGTTTTTATGCTGATTGGTTGAAGTATAATTTCTATGATTATGAAAAGCGATACACAATAAAATGGGGGCCAGAGATCTGCTCGATCCCCCATACAGAGGCACACGTCTCCGTCTGGTCATTTTCAGTTGCCGGCAATGCCCTGTAGATTAATTTGGAAATCACTGAGTCAACCGTGAAGGATCAATTTAGATCCTCCCTCAACAAGTCCTCTAAGCCTTTAGGCACACAGACCCTGGACGTTGCTACAGCATACAGTAATTCACTTGTGCAGTGAGGACTTGACACACACAGGATTCTCAGGAACAGCAGGAAAGATGAAGTGGAAGCCAATAGAGATAAATGCAAATTGAAAACACAGCATGGGGATATAAGGACTATGCTACACATTAAAAACTAAAAACCAACTAACGCAGTTATTCACACATAAAAAAAGACTCAACAACTGGTTGGATAAAAAAGGCAGCAGTGCTTTATAAAGGATATTGCCATTAAATAATAAACAATTAAATCCAACATAATCTTTCAATAACACAACAATAGTGACTCAGTCCTTACTTGACTCAAGTCATCCAGTCCATTGTTAAATATTTAATAAAAGACCACACAGCCAGAGGGCTGTTACCTCCCTTCAATAAAGCAATGACACAGAAATTTGAATAAAAGGGGAGGGTGGGTGGGGAAATCTTCAAATATCTTGTGAGAATGACATTACATACATTGTGCCCAGGATTAAATACCGGCCTGAACCCGCCTTGCTGTGTCATCCACCAATCCGTTGGTTCAAATAGAGCGGGAAAAGTAATCTCCAGATCTGTATATTCTGCACAGCAACATGATCAGGTTTCTTCTGCCGTTTTCTTTAACCCTTGGTGTAACTCAGAAGAAAAATAATGGTTAGCAAATAATTTAAACCAGATGACCTATAAACTTAAAGTCCCATATTCCCATGAGTCCCTTTAATCTTACAGATCGGGGGCTTTACATGCACAGGTAATGGAGAAAACCAAACTTGGAACACTAGAGTCTCAATAACAAGATACTGGTGTGTGTCTAAATGTGCTTTAATTAGCTCTAGGGAGATGATGTCATTGATCCATGAGGGGCAACTTGCAAGCCTGAGGAAGAGCACAACAAAGGGCAGTGTACCCGGGGGAAGGTAGCGGGACAGGGATATCTGGGACAGCCAGGCTGTGAAGTGTTGTCCGCCACGTGGATCCTCCCAGTTTCCTTTCTGCACTTACAGAAGGGCAGAAAGAAAGAGGTGAGTATAAGAAAAGTTTTCCTTTTTTCCTGGTGCTGCCCCCACAACCTGCGGCCTTACGCTATGTCCCACATTAACCCCTTCCCGACCTTTGACGCCACGTAGGCGTCATGAAAACCCGTGCCAATCCGACCCATGACGCCTATGTGGCGTCATGGAAAGATCGCATCCCTGCAGATCGGGTGAAAGGGTTAACTCCATTTTCACCCGATCTGCAGAGACAGGGGGAGTGGTACTTCAGCCCAGGGGGGGTGGCTTCACCCCCCCGTGGCTACGATTGCTCTGATTGGCTGTTGAAAGTGAAACAGCCAATCAGAGCGATTTGTAATATTTCACCTATGAAAATGGTGAAATATTACAATCCAGCCATGGCCGATGCTGCAATAGCATCTGCCATGGCTGGAGACCCCGATCTGCCCCCCCCACACCCCACCGATCGCCCCCCAGTCGTCCTTTCTGCCCCGATCTCCTGTCTGCTCCCCTCCTCCCTCCTGTCCGCTCCCCCGGTCCTCTTGTCCGCTCCCCCGGTCCTCCGATCCCCCCCCCCCGTGTTCCGATCCCACCCCCCCATACTTACCTAGCTTCGATGTCCCTCCCGGTGTCCGGCCGTCTTCTCCATGGGCGCCGCCATCTTGGAAAATGGCGGGCGCATGCGCAGTGCGCCCGCCGAATCTGCCAGCCGGCAGATTCATTACAAGTACATTTTGATCGCTGTGGTAGGTTCTATCGCAGCGATCAAAATAAAAAAATAATAAATAAACCCCCCCCCTTTATCACCCCCATAGGTAGGGACAAAAATAAAATAAAGAAAATATTTTTTTTTCTTTTTCCACTAGGGTTAGGGTTAGAACTAGGGTTAGAACTAGGGGTAGGGTTAGGGGTAGGGTTAGGGTTACGGGTAGGGTTAGGGTTAGGGGTAGGGTTATGGCATGTGCACACAGTGCGGATTTGGCTGCGGATCCGCAGCGGATCCGCAGCGGATTGGCCGCGGATCCGCAGCGGATTGGCAGCGGATCCGCAGCGGATTGGCCGCTGCGAATTCGAAGCAGTTTTCCATCAGGTTTACAGTACCATGTACACCTATGGAAAACCAAATCCGCTGTGCCCATGGTGCGGAAAATTCCATGCAGAAACGCTGCGTTGTATTTTCCGCAGCATGTCAATTCTTTGTGCGGATTCCGCAACGTTTTACACCTGTTCCTCAATAGGAATCCGCAGGTGAAATCCGCACAAAAAAACACTGGAAATCTGCTGTAAATCCGCAGGTAAAACGCAGTGCCTTTTACCTGCAGATTTTTCAAAAATCGTGCGGAAAAATCTCACACGAATCCGCAACGTGGGCACATGGCCTTAGGGTTAGGGTTGGAATTAGAGTTAGGGTTGGAATTAGGGCTAGGGTTTGAAATAGGGTTAAGATTAGGCTTGTGGTTAGGGTTACGGATAGGGTTAGGGGTGTGTTGGGGTTACAGTTGTGGTTAGGGTTGGGATTAGGGTTACGGTTGGGATTAGGGTTAGGATTAGGGTTAGGGTTGGAATTAGGGTTACGGGTGTGTTGCGGTTAGGGTTGTGGTTAGGGGTGTGTTGGGGTTAGGGTTGTGATTAGGGTTATGGCTACAGTTGGGATTAGGATTAGGGGTGTGTTGGGGTTAGTGTTGAAGTTAGAATTGAGGGGTTTCCACTGTTTAGGCACATCAGGGGTCTCCAAACGCAACATGGCGCCACCATTGATTCCAGCCAATCTTGCGTTCAAAAAGTCAAATGGTGTTCCCGCCCTTCCAAGCCCCGACGTGCGCCCAAACAGTGGTTTACCCCAACATATGGGGTATCAGCGTACTCACAACAAACTTGGCAACAAATATTGGGGTCCAAATTCTCCTGTTACCCTTGTGAAAATAAAAAATTGCTTGCTAAAACATCTTTTTTGAGGAAAGAAAAATGATTTTTTATTTTCACGGCTCTGCGTTGTAAACTTCTGTGAAGCACTTGGGGGTTGAACGTGCTCGCCACACATCTAGATAAGTTCCTTGGGGGGTCTAGTTTCCAAAATGGGGTCACTTGTGGGGGGTTTCTACTGTTTAGGCATATCAGGGGCTCTGCAAACGTAACATAATGCCCGCAGACCATTCCATCAAAGTCTGCATTCCAAAACGTCACTACTTCCATTCCGAGCCCCGGCATGTGCCCAAACAGTGGTTTACCCCCACATATGGGGTATCAGCGTACTCAGGAGAAACTGGACAACAACTTTTTTGGTCCAATTTCTCCTGTTACTCTTGCAAAAATAAAAAATTCTGGGCTAAAAAAATATTTTTGAGGAAAGGAAACACATTTATTATTTTCACGGCTCTGCGTTATAAACTTCTGTGAAGCACTTGGGGGTTCAAAGTGCTCACCACACATCTAGATAAGTTCCCATGGGGGTCTAGTTTCCAAAATGGAGTCACTTGTGGGGAGTTCCTACTGTTTAGGCACATCAGGGGCTCTGCAAACGCAACCTGATGCCCGCAGAGCATTCCATCAAAGTCTGCATTTCAAAACGTCACTACTTCCCTTCCGAACCCCGACGTGTGCCAAAACAGTAGTTTACCCCCACATATGGGGTATCAGCGTACTCAGGAGAAACTGGACAACAACTTTTGGGGTCCAATTTCTCCTGTTACTCTTGCAAAAATAAAAAATTCTGGGCTAAAAAAATATTTTTGAGGAAAGGAAACACATTTTTTATTTTCACGGCTCTGCGTTATAATCTTCTGTGAAGCACTTGGGGGTTCAAAGTGCTCACTACATGTCTAGATAAGTTCCCTTGGGGGTCTAGTTTCCAAAATGGAGTCACTTGTGGGGAGTTCCTACTGTTTAGGCACATCAGGGGCTCTGCAAACGCAACCTGACGCCCGCAGAGCATTCCATCAAAGTCTGCATTTCAAAACGTCACTACTTCCCTTCCGAACCCCAACGTGTGCCAAAACAGTGGTTTACCCCCACATATGGGGTATCAGCATACCCAGGACTCAGGAGAAACTGGACAACAACTTTTGGGGTCCAATTTCTCCTGTTACCCTTGGGAAAATAAAAAATTGTGGGCTAAAAAATCATTTTTGAGAAAAGAAAAATTATTTTTTATTTTCATGGCTCTGCGTTATAAACTTCTGTGAAGCACTTGGGGGTTCAAAGTGCTCACCACACATCTAGATTAGTTCCTTGGGAGGTCTAGTTTCCAAAATGGGGTCACTTGTGCGGGAGCTCCAATGTTTAGGCACACAGGGGCTCTCCAAACGCGACATGGTGTCCGCTAATGATTGGAGCTAATTTTCCATTCAAAAAGCCAAATGGCGTGCCTTCCCTTCCGAGCCCTGCCGTGCGCCCAAACAGTGGTTTACCCCCACATATGGGGTATCATCGTACTCAGGACAAACTGGACAACAACATTTGGGGTCCAATTTCTCCTATTATCCTTGGGAAAATAAAAAATTCTGGGCTAAAAATCATTTTTGAGGAAAGAAAAATTATTTTTTTATTTTCACGGCTCTGCGTTATAAACTTCTGTGAAGCACCTGGGGGTTATAAGTGCTCACTATGCATCTAGATAAGTTCCTTGGGGGGTCTAGTTTCCAAAATGGGGTCACTTGTAGGGGAGCTCCAATGTTTAGGCACACAGGGGCTTTCACACAGTGGTTTACCCCCACATATGAGGTATCGGCATACTCAGGAGAAATTGCCCAACAAATTTTAGGATCCATTTTATCCTGTTGCCCATGTGAAAATGAAAGAATTGAGGCTAAAAGAAATTTTGTGTGAAAAAAAAGTACTTTTTCATTTTTGCGGATCACTTTGTGAAGCACCTGGGGGTTTAAAGTGCTCACTATGCCTCTAGATGAGTTCCTTGGGGGGTCTAGTTTCCAAAATGGGGTCACTTGTGGAGGAGCTCCAATGTTTAGGCACACAGGGGCTTTCCAAACGCGACATGGTGTCCGCTAACGATGGAGATAATTTTTCATTCAAAAAGTCAAATGGCGCTCCTTCCCTTCCGAGCCTTACCATGTGCCCAAACAGTGGTTTACCCCCACATGTGAGGTATTGGTGTACTCAGGAGAAAATGCCCAACAAAATTTAGGATCCATTTTATCCTGTTGCCCATGAGAAAATGAAAAAATTGAGGCTAAAATAATTTTTTTGTGAAAAAAAAGTACTTTTTCGTTTTACGGATCAATTTGTGAAGCACCTGGGGGTTTAAAGTGCTCACTATGCTTCTAGATAAGTTCCTTGGGGGGTCTAGTTTCCAAAATGGGGTCACTTGTGGGGGAGCTCCAATGTTTAGGCACACGGGGGCTCTCCAAACGCGACATGGTGTCCGCTAAAGATTGGAGCCAATTTTTCATTCAAAAAGTCAAATGGCGCTCCTTCCCTTCCGAGCCCTGCCGTGCGCCCAAACAGTGGTTTACCCCCACCTATGAGGTATCAGCGTTCTCAGGACAAATTGGACAACAACGTCCGTGGTCCAGTTTCTCCTTTTACCCTTGGGAAAATAAAAAAATTGTTGCTAAAAGATCATTTTTGTGACTAAAAAGTTAAATGTTCATTTTTTACTTCCATGTTGCTTCTGCTGCTGTGAAACACCTGAAGGGTTAATAAACTTCTTGAATGTGGTTTTGAGCACCTTGAGGGGTGCAGTTTTTAGAATGGTGTCACTTTTGGGTATTTTCAGCCACATAGAACCCTCAAAATGACTTCAAATGTGAGGTGGTCCCTAAAAAAAATGGTTTTGTAAATTTTGTTGTAAAAATGAGAAATCACTGGTCAAATTTTAACCCTTATAACTTCCTAGCAAAAAAAAAAATTGTTTCCAAAATTGTGCTGATGTAAAGTAGACATGTGGGAAACGTTATTTATTAACTATTTTGTGTCACATAACTCTCTGGTTTAACAGAATAAAAATTAAAAATGTGAAAATTGCGAAATTTTCAAAATTTTTGCCAAATTTCCGTTTCACAAATAAACTCAGAAATTATCGACCTAAATTTACCACTAACATGAAGCCCAATATGTCACGAAAAAACAATCTCAGAATCGCTAGGATCCGTTGAAGCGTTCCTGAGTTATTACCTCATAAAGGGACACTGGTCAGAATTGCAAAAAACGGCAAGGTCATTAAGGCCAAAATAGGCTGGGTCATGAAGGGGTTAAGTAGCACCCTTGCTTGCTATGTATAGCACTTTCTCTTGTTATGTAGAACAGGGGTCTCAAACTTTGTAGGGTATATGGGCCATACATAGAAAAATAATAATTTGGCGAGCCTCATTCTTTGCAGAATGAGATTACATTTTTAGTGGTACCATATTTTTTAATGTACATCTTCTTGATCTTTTTTTAACATTTTTGGCATGGTTTTTATTTTATTTTTTTTAATTGCATTCATCTTATGGGTTGTGGTACAGTTTTATAGCTTGGGTCATTACGGATGCAGCAGAGGCATAGCTAGGTGTTCAGCTTGGGAGGGGATGGGGAGGGCAAAATATCTGAGTGGTTATCTAACCTAAGTAACCATGTTTAGAACTATGATGGCATACTCTAATTATGGATACAGGGGAACCTCAGCAGATGACTGCGCTATTTACTGAAGTTTAATCACTATAGAAAGACCACGTACTGTTATACATGGGTTACTTACAGCTGATGTTCTTTCTAATAAAGTCTTTCCAGCCAGTCTTTTTCCAGATGCGACTCATCTGCAGAGATTGCAACAAAGACACATTTGACTTCTCACATTCCCAACACTGTCCAGATCTATTCCCAACCTACACAAACTTCTCATCCTGCTCCCATGTCACAATTACTGCACTTGCTATAATGTGGCACCAAAACAGTGCTCTTCTTACTATCCCACATAATAATGTCCACCATATTGCCCCTTACAGTAATAATGGCTCGCTTGTGCCCTCCAGATGGTAAAATTGTGCCTTAGAAAATATTAACGCCCTGTGCAAGTGCCCTAGAAGTGTCCACATTTTGCCTCTTAGAAAATAATAAAGCCCCATTTGCACCTCTAAGGCCGGGATCACACATGCGAGAAATACGGCCGAGTCTGTATGTTAATACCCAGCATTGCCGCCGTTACTCATGAGCGGAGCGTGCGGCCGCCTAGCAATACATGGAGCTGCACGATCCACTCCTGAGTGACGGCTGCATTGCTGGGTATTAACATGCGAGATTCGGGCATATTTCTTGCATGTGTGATCCCGGCCTTACACTCACAATACCCTGAGGGCCCCTAGAACAATGATGCTTCTTAAGTGCCCACAACTGTCTAATGCCCAGTATGATGAACACACAGCTCCCTTATACAAAGTGTGATTGGCCCACAGCTTCCATATAAACAGTATGATAGGCCTACAGCTCCCCTATGCAGTGTGATGCCCCCACAGCACCCTATACACAATGGGATGTCCCACACAGCATCCTATACACAGTGTGATGCCCCCAACAATGCAGGATGAGCCCACAGCACCCCCACACACAGCAGGATAGGCTCTAATGGAAACCACCCAAACATTTACTTTATGCCCAGTAATGCCTCATCAGTCATCAATGTATGATGGCTCTCGGTAGCCCCTCCACAATGTATGATGATCCCCACTTGCCCCTAATGTTGCATGATGGCTCCAAGTAGACTCCCCACTTTGTATGATGGCCCACAGCAGCCCCTCACAATGAATAATGGTCTCTAGTAGCCTCTTCACTTTGTACAGGGTGGAGCGCGGTAATTTGCTGATTTGGGAATGAAATAAAAAAATTATGATCATTAGAAAAATTTATTTTATATTTTAATTATACTGAACAGTAATGGAATTTTTAAATTTCATGGTTTTAAATAGTGTATCTGGCAAATGTCGACCTTCGCTATCCACACACTGCTGCATACGTTTTCTGAAGTTTTCATGAACTCTAACAAGCATGTCCACTGGTATTCTGCCAATTTCAGCTTCAATATTGTTCCTTAGGTCTTCCAAGGTGTTGGGACGGTTGATATACACCTTAGACTTCAGGTAACCCCAAAGGAAAAAAATCGCATGGGGCTAAATCTGGTGAGCGTGCTGGCCAGTTCACATCTCCCCTCAAAGAGATAAGCCGTCCAGGAAACATTTGCCTCAAACAATTCATGGTAACCTTCGCTGTGTGTGCAGTGGCACCATCCTGTTGGAACCATGTATCCTCTAGTTCCATTGCCTCAAGAGCCGGCTGAAAATAATCCTGTATCATAGACAAGTACCGTTCGGAGTTCACAGTTATGGCACGACCGTTATCCTGAAAAAAGTAAAGACCAATGATGCCTACTCGTGATATGGTGCACCACACAGTGACGCGGTCCGAATGCAGAGGTCTCTCGTGAACTTCTCTGGGGTTTGTTTCACTCCAGTAACGCATATTTTGTTTGTTTACACACCCACTGAGGTGAAAATGTGCCTCATCAGAAAAAAACACAATTGCATCACGGGGTATCGTTGCTAACATGTCTTCACAAGCGGTCCGCCATGTCAAATAGTCCCGTGCTGACAATTGTTGGACCACGCACATTTTATACGGGTGAAAATTCAGTTCATCATGAAGAATCCGGTGGAGAGAACGTCTTGAAATGCCAAGAGCAAATGATTGCTTCCGAGCAGAGCGTTTCGGAGATTGCAGTACTGCTGCTCTAACTCTCTCGATGTTTTGTGGTGTTGTAATCCTTCTCTCAGGTCCCCTTCGTACACATGACACATTCCCTGCTGTTCTGAATGCATTCACCCAATTTACAATTGATTGCCGTCCAGGAACACGTCCGCGTGGAGGAACAGCGAATTGTAAACGAAAAGCACGCTGCACTGCAATGATCGAGTGGGCATTTGAAAAATACGCTTCAACACAAAATGACCTCTCCTCACGTGTCCACTGCATGATGGCAACTGAAAGGCGGAGGAATACAAATCTCCCATCAGCCACTGTAAGCCACACCCACTCGCCCCTCTCTTCGACCGACAGTGCCGCCACAGCATGCAGTGCAAAAAAGCAAATTACCGCGCTCCACCCTGTATGATTCCTTTCAGTAGACCCATCTCGTTGTATTATGTCTCTCAGTTGTCCACCCCATGCTGCATGATGCCCCCAGTAGCTCCTCACATTGTATGATGGTTCCCAGCAACCCCTCCACATTGTATGATGGCCTCAAGTAGCCTGCCCACAATGTATAAGGGTCCCTAGTAGCCTCTCCACATTGTATGACGGTTGTCAGTAGCCCCCTCTTTGCATTATGTCCCCCGGTAGCCCCGGTGCCCATATTGTATGATGGCCCTGGTATCCTCCCACATTGTATGATGGACCCCAGTAGCCCGCCTATGCTGTATGATGGCCCCAGTAGATCCCCCACAATGTATAATGGCCCCCAGTAGCCCCTCCACAGTATATGATTGCATACAGTAACCTCCTCTTTGTATGATATTCCCCAGTAGGCCCTTCATATTGTATGATGACTTGTGTAGCCCCCCCACATTGTATGATGGGGCATAGTAGCCCTCACATTGTATTATAGCCCCCCAGTAGACCTTCCATTTGTATGATGGCCCCCAGCAGCTTCTCCACATTGTATGAGGGCTGTTAGTAGCTTCCTTCATTGTAATATGTCTCCCAGTATCCCCCCATGTTGTATGTTGGTCCCCAGTAGCCCCACACACTTTATGATGACTCATAGTAGCCCCCCACATTGTATGATGGCCTCCAGTAGACTCCTACAATGTATAATGGCTCCCAATAGCCCCTCCACATTGTGTGATGACTCTCAGTTGCCTTCGTACTGTGTATGATGGCTCACAGTAGCCCCTCCACTTGAATTATGGCCTTAGTAGCCCCCACATTGTATAATGGGATCAGTAGCCCACCACATTGTATGATGACCCTCAGTAGCCCTATGAAATTGTATGATGACCGCAAGTTGCACCTCCACATTGTATAATGCCCCAGTAGTCCCCCTTGCTGTATAAAAGCCCCCAGTAGCTCTTTCTCTTGTGTGATTGCCCCCAGTAGCCCCTCCAAGTGTATTATGTGTTATGGACCTGGTGGTTAGGTGCACCTGGAATGACCTGATGGTTAAACTAGAAAACAGGACGAGCTCTGGGAAGTGGGAACTCTGCTGACCGCAAATCTTAATCCTATAACACACACACTAGAAATAGCTGTGGAGCGTACCTAACTCTCCCTAGACGCCTCTTCACAGCCTAAGAGCTAACTACCCCTAAAGATAGGAAAATAAGCCTTACCGTGCCTCAGAGAAATTCCCCAAAGGTAAAGGCAGACCCCCCACATATATTAACTGTGAGTTAAGAGGAAAGTCACAAACACAGGGATGAAACAGGTTTCAGCAAAGGAGGCCAGACTTACTAGATAGACTGAGGATAGGAACGGGATCTATGCGGTCAGCACAAAAAACTACAAAAAGCCACGCAGAGTGTGCAAAAAGACCCCCGCACCGACTCACGGTGCGGAGGTGCCACTCTGCAACCCAGAGCTTCCAGCTAGCAAGGCAATATCATGTTAGCGAGCTGGACTAGAACTTAGCAAGTACTAAGAAATATATTCAGTACACAATGAACAACAAATGAACTAGCAGGGACTTAGCTTCTGCTGGAGTAGACAGGTCATCAGAAAGATCCGAGAGAGATCTGAACCAGTGCTAATACATTGACAGCTGGCATGGAGTAACGATCTGAGTGGAGTTAAATAGAGAAGCCAGCCTAGCCGCAAACGAGGGCAGCTGAGGAAGCAACCTCAGAACCAGCAGTTCCACTCACAGCCACCAGAGGGAGTCCACGGACAGAACTCGCCGAAGTATCATTCATGACCACAGGAGGGAGTTCAAGAACGGAATTCACAACAATTATGCCCCTAGTAGTCTCATTACATTGTATGATAGCCCCCAGTGGCCCCTCAACTTGTATGATGGTCCCCAGTAGCCCCTCCACTTGTATGGTGGCCACAGTAGCTTGTCCCCTTGTATGATGGCCCCCAGTAGTCCCTCCATGTTCTGTGATCCCATATAGTCACCACATGTTATAGTAGGCCCCCAGTATCCTATCCACAGTGTATGATGACCCCCAGTAGCCCCCACATTGTATGAAAGCCACCAGTAGACCCTGCATGAGTATGAGGGTCCCTGGTAGCCCGTCCACTTGTATGATGGCCAGCAGTAGCCCCCATATTTTATGATGGTCACCAGTAACCCCTCCACTTGTATGATGGCCTCTAATAGCCTCTCCACTTGTATGAAGGCCACCAATAACCCAAGTTCTATTAAAATAACACATATACAATACTCACCTATCCCCTGGTCATAATGAGTCCACCAGCACACAGTTGCAAGGTAGGCCAACGGAATACTAATACTGCATCAGGGCATGCAAAGGATGTCAGTGTCCCGGTATGGTGACATCATCACGATGCTCTGTCCAGGACTCATCCTGGGAGTTTCTCTGCTGTTCTGGAGACCGAAGGACTAAGGCAACCTGTAGTCTACAGAACATGGAGCGGTAGTACAGGGAGATCATGAATATGATCAGGTTAATTCTTTTTTTTTGTTGATAGACCAGGAGATTCTGAATGTGGCGATGCCAAATATGTGTATGTTTGATTTTTTTTTAGGGTTTTATTTTGAATGGGGTGAAAGGGGGGTGATTTGAACTATTATTTTTTATTTTATTTTTTTAATATTTTTAAAACATTTTACTTTTTGAATGCTTCAATAGTCTCCATGGGAGACTAGAAGCTGCCATAACCCGATCGCCTCTGCTGCGTACTTGCTATGAGCAAAGACTACCATCATTGCAATCCAGCAGTGTCAGCCATAGAAGTCTGCAGAAGACCTCTGGTTGTCATGCCAACCCATCAATGACCCGCGATCGCGTGACAGGGGTCACTAATGGGCGAATTTCCAGCACAATTGCTGGAAGCACATTTTAAATGCCGCTGTCAGAGTTTGGCCGTGGCATTTACCGGGTTAATAGCCGCGGGTGGATCACGATTCCACCCGCTGCTGTTCAGGGCACATATCAGCTATTAAAAACCGCTGACAGGTTCCGGGAAAGATGTGGGCTCACCGCCGGAGCCAACATCAAAGGGAGGGAGTTCGACATTGGCGTACTATTACGCCAGATGTCGGAAAGGGGTTAATATCCCACTAGTTCCCATATTAACCGGAATGTTCATATTGCTTGCATATTTATTAACTAACTGATACACTTTACTTTTTTACATTATGGAAATATATAATAAAACGTTTCTGCTGTTCTAATATAATGACTTGTATTGTCAGAAAACTGAAAATAACAAATATGGAAAACAGTTATCAGCCACTCTGATATTTGTTTTCATTTTCTAATCAATTGCAGCAAGATGATACAAAGAATCTGAGTGGCTTTAATGGACAAACATTGCTATTTTCTTTTTACTATGGGCAAGTTTATATTTTTAATGGAAAATACATTTTTAGAGTTATGTAAATCAGCACCACATCGATAGAAAGACTTAAGACTATGATTATTTGTCTGACATGAATATAAAACTAACGGTGCTGGAATATCTACATTGCCTGGAGCTCAATGGCTTCTTAATTTGGCTGTTTTGTGCAGTGGTGATGAATGTTTTTCTACTGCTGCGTCGAGTTTGTAAAGCTTCCCATTGAAAATCACTAAGCTAAGAGAGAATAATCTGTTTCACTGCTTCCTCATTTTGATTTAGTTATTATATGACTTATTGAAGCTAGCATAAAAAATGTGACAATAATTTTTTTCAATGCACCAGTGAACATGCAAAACATGTACCTCTATCGCAATCATAGAAGTCTATGTATAATTACATTTGCATATAAAAATTTTGTACTCTATTAAAAAGGTGTATCCCCTGGGAGTCACCTCGGTTTGCATCAACAGATGTGCAGCACATTAACAAACCAGACACTGTGCTAAATGTAAAAGACAAATGAACTTAGAGGCGAGATTCTTGTTGTACAGATAAAAGACATTATTGAATCCTTTAGTGCGTGCCGATGGGTGAAAAAATATTTGTTACATTACTTTGGATTGCAGATAAGCATGTCTTGCGGACAATATAGGTAATCTTCAGCATAAAATGCAGGTCTGCAACTTCAGAGCAGGACTCCATTCTGAACATAATAAAATGAAAAACACTGCGTGCTCTAATTGCAACCACAGAACTGAAGAATTATCATTAAGCATTTTGATGCATTGAAAAGTATTAATCGATGTTAACCCCTTTACCCCCGAGGGTTGTTTACACGTTAATAACCAGGCCAATTTTTACAATTCTGACCACTGTCCCTTTATGAGGTAATAACTCTGGAACACTTCAACTAATCTTGGCAATTCAGAGAATGTTTTCTCATGACATATTGTACTTCACGTTAGTGGTAAAATTTGTTCAATATTACTTGTGTTTATTTGTGTAAAAAAAAAGGTAATTTGGGGAAAATTTGGAAAATTTTGCAATTTTCAAACTTTGAATTTGTATGACCTTAAAACAGAGAAATATGTCACACAAAATAGGTAATAAATAACATTTTCCACATGTCTACTTTACACCAGCACAATTATGGAACCAACATTTTTTTTCGTTAGGAAGTTATAAGGGTTAAAAGTTAGCCAATGATTTCTCATTTTTACAACAAAATTTACAAAACCATTTTTTTAGGGACCACTTCACATTTGAAGCCACTTTGAGGGGTCTATATGGCTCAAAATATCCAAAAGTGACACCATTCTAAAAACGACACCCCTCAAGGTACTCAAAAACACATTCAAGAAGTTTATTAACCCTTCAGGGGTTTCATAGGAGCAGATGCAACGTGAAAGGAAAAAATCAACATTTATCTTTTTAGTCACAAAAATGATCTTACAGCAACAATTTTTTTATTTTCCCAAGGGTAAAAAGAGAAAATGGACCACAAAAGTTGCTGACCAATTTGTCCTGAGTATGCTGATGCCCCATATGGGGGGGGGGTAACCACTGTTTGGGCGCATGGCAGGCCTAAGAAGGGAAGGAGCGCCCTTTGACTTTTTCAAGTTAAAATTGTCTGGAATTAAGATCGGACACCATGTTGCGTTTGGTGAGCCCCTGATGTGCCTAAACAGTGGAAACCCCCCACAAGTGACCCCATTTTGGAAACTAGACCCCCTAAGGAACTTATGTAGATGGGTGGTGAGCACTTTTATCCCTAGAGTGCTTCACAGAAGTTTATAACGCCCGGGCGTGAAAATAAAAAATCATGTTTTTTCCACAAACATGATCGTTTAGTCCCCAATTTTTTATTTTCACAAGGGTAACAGAAGAAATTGGACTGCAAAGGTTGTAGTCCAATTTGTCCTGAGTACGCTGATATCCCATATGTTGGAGAACCACTGTTTGGGCACGTGGCAGGGCTCCGAAGGGAAGGAGCGCCGTTTGACTTTTTCAAGCTAAAATTAGCTGGAATTGAGATCGGAAGGCATGTCGCCTTTGGCGAGCCCCTGATGTGCCTAAACAGTGGAAACCCCCCACAAGTGACCACATTTTGGAAACTAGACCTAATAGAGAACTTATCTAGGTGTGTGGTAAGAATTTTGCAACCCCAAGGGTTTCACTAAAGTTTATAATGCCCGGGCGTGAAAATAAAAAATCCTATTTTTTCCCACAAAAATGATCTTTTAGTCCCCAATTTTTAATTTTCCCAAACGTAACAGGAGAAATTGGACCCCAAAAGTTGTTGTCCAATTTGTCCTGAGTGCGCTGATACCCCACATATGGGAGAAAACTACTGTTTTGGTACACTTCGGGGCTCGGAAGGGAAGTAGTGATGTTTTGGAAAGCAGACTTTGATGGAATGGTCTGCGGGCATCATGTTCCATTTGCAGAGCCCCTGATGTTCCTAAACAGTAAAAAAAAAAACACAAGTCACATTTTGTAAACTAGACCCCCAATGAACTTATCTAGATGTGCCCCCTTTTTGGAACTAATCTACTGTTTCCTGTAAAGTAAATTAGTAGTGCATGGAGGTGTGGTACAATTTAAAGCAATCCTTCATACACAGGCCAGGAACTGAAGGTATGAATTATCGGTGTGGCGTGCACATCGTGACAGCAGGAAAGCGTTGAGCATTGCCATTTGCACGATGTACATGGACAGCTTTTTGTACCACACCTTGGCCTTTCTCAAAGCACTGTAAGGTTGGAGGAGTTGAATAGAGAGTTCAACGCCCCCCCATGTTTTTGTTGTACCCCAGTACACAGTCCGGTTTGCTGACCTGTGTAGAGGTACCCCGTACAGTGCTGAGGGCACTGCCATCAACGTGTATGGTGGTCAAGAGAAGGACATCCCTCTTGTCCTTGTACTTGACCACAAGCAGGTGGTCGCTACATTGGGCTCTGCTGTCACCCCTTCTGAGCATCTGCCCAAGTAGCGTTTTCGGGAGGCCTCTCTGATTTTTGCAGACAGTACCGCAGACTGCGGTACCTCATGCAGAGAGGGATTTGAAGTGTGGCATGCTGGAATAAAAGTTATCAGTGTAGAGGTGATAACTGTTATCCAGCAGTGGGTGCACCAAGTTCCACACAATTTTCCCACTTACTCCCAGGACAGGGGGACACTCAGGGGCTTCAATCCTGGTGTCCTTCCCTTCGTAGACTCTAAAGCTGTAGGTGTACCCTGAGGTACTCTCACACAGCTTGTAGAGTTTGATTCCGTACCTGGCCCTCTTGCTGGGCAGGTACTGACGGAATCTGACCCTCCCCTTAAAATGAACCATGGACTCATCCACGCAGATGTCCCTTTTGGGCACGTACCCTTCACCAAACTTTTTGTTGAAGTGTTCGATGACAGGCCGAACTTTGAACAGACGGTCAAAGTTGGGGTCATCTCATGCGGGACACTGTGCATTATCGGAATAATGCAGGAACTTATAGATAGCCTCAAAACGCATCTGGACCATTACCATTCAGAACACTGGAGTGTTGGATAAAATATCAACACTCCAATATTGCCGAATTTCTGGCTTCTTCAGGAGCCCCATATGAAGGACCAGGCCCCAAAACTGCAGCATTTCAACTGCGTCTACAGGAGACCAGTTAGAATATGATGAACCGGTGTTTTGCTCCAAAAATTGACCAGCATACAAATTAGTTTGCTCCACTCCACCATGAGGTTATCCAAATCCTTTGAAAAAGTCTATTTCTGTGAGGCCGGTGGTATCAAACTTGATTCCTGATTCTGCCACAAAATCAGGAATCTGGCTCATAATTTTCGGGGGGCGAGGTCCATACGGGGTCCGAAGAGGGGCGCGCTGGTTCATCTTCATCATCAATGGTGGGCGCTGCTTCTGTCCTGCGACATTTGCGTGGCGGACCTGAGGAGGAAGAAGGAAGATGAGGAGGAAGAATCTGAAGAGAAAAGGAATGTGGGATCCTCTCCCTCGCTATCAGTGTCAGAGGCAATGAAAGAATATGCCTCCTCCAATGAATAGCGCTGTTGGGATGAATGTGACTGGCGGGATATTTTTTCGTGTGAATATGGTGCTGGGGTATACTTTATTTATAACTGTATGTGTGTGTGTAGGGGGATAGTGATTGGAGCAAACTTGTCTGAAAAAGAAAAAGCTGGAAAAAAAAGCAAATAGGGAGGAAAAAATGCCTGTGAAAAGAAGTCTAAAACCGCAGGCCCTAGCTCTGATAAGTGAACTGCATCACTTATTAAAGTTCGGCGGCTGCTGGGTGTGCAAACGGGGATGTGGAAAAAAAAAAGAAAATGGAAGGCACAGGTTAGACGCGGCAGCTGGGTGCAAGCACAAGGATGTGAAAAATAAAGAAAAGGGAAGGCATGGGTTAGATGCGGCGGCAGGGTGAGCGCACGGGGATGGAAAAAAAGAAAGAAAAGGGAAGGCACGGGTTAGATGCGGCGGCTGGGTGAGCGCACGGGGATGGGAAAAAAAAGAAAAGGGAAGGCACGGGTAGACGCGGCGGCTGGGTGAGCGCACGGGGATGGGGGAAAAAAAAAAGAAAAGGGAAGGCATGGATTAGACGTGGCTGCTGGGTGAGCACACGGGGATGTGAAAAAAAAGAAAAGGGAAGGCATGTGCTGGACACGGCGGCTGGGTGAGCGCCCAGGGATGGGAAAAAAAAAGAAAAGGGAAGGCACAGGTTAGACGTGGTGGCTGGGTCAGCGCACAGGGATGGAAAATCAAAAAAGAAAAGGGAAGGCACGGGTTAGATGCGGGGGCTGGGTGAGCGCACGGGGATGGGAAAAAAAAAGAAAAGTGAAGGTACAGGTTAGATGCGGCGGCTGGGTGCGCGTGCGGGGGTGTGAAAAAGAAAAGTGAGCACGAGTGTTGATCGGTGAACTGCGTCACCAATCAACGCTCGGCGGCGCTAAGGGGGGTGAAAAAGAAAAGCGAGCACGAGTGTTGATCGGTGAACTGCGTCACCAATCAACGCTCGGCGGCTGCTAAATTTGGGCACGGAGGCGGCGCAAAGTGGGGGTGGAGGGGGAAAGGGGATGGGGGGATGGGGGGATGATCAACACTTATGGTTGTAGTCTTTCTTCTTTCTTCTGTCTTCTTTCTTCTTTCTTTAGCAAGAATTGTCATGTCACAGGCTACTGTTGCACCACAAGTCCCAGCACAGGAGGGAATCTGTCAGAGTGACCACTCTGCAGGAATCCTCAACTAGTGTGAGGATTCCTGGAGAGCAGTCAGGCAGGTCAGGGACAGGTGAGATAGGTCACAGAGCGGTCACACCGCTGCTGTGACCTGTCATTGGTGGGATCGATGATCATATCGATCCCACCAATCAGAGGTGGCCCTATTGACTCCGGTGTTGCTAGGCACCAGCCTATGATCGGAACTCACAGCTCCGATCCTGGGCAGGTCACTGGCAGGTCACCAGCAGGTGACCAGCAGCTCACCATCAGGGCACAGTGTGGTCACACCGTTGCTGTGCCCTTTGATTGGTGCGATCGATGATCACATCAAACGCGCCAATCAGCTGCAGGCTCTGGCATAGGATCGGTGCTACCTGTATCGGTGCTGTAATAGCACCGATCCAGGAAGTTACTGACAGGCGCGATAGATTTGATTGGTGCGATCGATGTGATCGTCGATCGCGCCAATCCGGGGGGTTTTGGCCGATGCCTGGTGGTATTCGTTCCTAGCCTGGGACCTCACTTTTCAGTCAATCTGATTGCACCAGTTTTGCACCACCGTAGTATTGATCCTTGTGTTACTTTTTAATGTTCAAATAACAAAAAGTGACTGGCACTTACAAGCTATTGTGAACAGGTGCAGACTAGGAGCAGCCATCTCCATATACAATATGCAAAAGAAGTTGCACTCTGTCGTGCTAAAGCATGTAGACATGGAATATATGAAATGTGAATAGTAATACTGCTCTGGATAATAAAAAAGAATTGAGACACTTAGCACATAATTTGGCCAATTCATGCATGCACAGAAACAAACAACAAGGTGGTCTCACGCTGCTGGGACCCTACGTGTCAAGGGTGAATACCTCTCTAAGGGCTCATACTCACTGCCCTTTTGACATATGGGGTAATAAGGGGTTAATGTCACCTTTGCATTGTAAGGTGATATTAAGCCAGCTTAGTAATGGAGAGGTGTCAATAAGATACCTATCCATTACTAATCCTACAGTTTGTAAAGGGTTAAATAAACACACACATGCAGAATAAAGTATTTTAATGAAATGAAAGACCACACTTCTTTATTCTTCTGCCAATGGGGGGAGCTGCACTGTAGTGTGTTTTGGGGGGCTGCACTGTACTATGTGTTGAGGGAGCTGCACTATACAGTGTGTTGAGGAGCTGCACTATACTGTGTGAGGGGCTGCACTATACTGTGTGTTGTGAGGAGCTGAAATATACTGTGTGTTGGGGGAGCTACACTGTATTGTGTGTGGGGAACTGCACTATACTGTGTGTGGGGGAGCTGCACTGTACTGTGTGTTGGGAGAGCTGCATTGCATTGTGTGTTGGGGAGCTGCTTCTGCACTATACTGTGTGTTGAGGGGAGCTGCACTATACTGTGTTGGGGAGCTGCACTATACTGTGTGTGAGGAGGGAGCTGCACTATACTGTGTGTTGGGGGAGCTGCACTATACTATGTGTTGGGGAGTTGCACTATACTGTGTGTGGGGAGGGAGCTGCACTACACTGCGCATGGGGGGAACTGCTCTATGCTATGTGTGGGGGAGCTACACTATACTGTGTTTGGAGGGAGGTGCATGATACTGTGTGTAGGGGAGCTGCACTATACTGTATGTGGGGAGGGAGCTGCACTATACTGTGTGGGGGTGAGAAGCACTATACTGTGTATATGGAGGGAGCTGCACTATACTGTGTGTGGGGGGGAGTTGCACTATACTGTGTGTGGGGGAGCTGCACTATACTGTGTGTGTGGGGAGCTGCAATTTAGTTAAATATTTGAATCAATATAGTTTGTAAATTTTTAAGTTAATATTATTATACAGCCCCCGAACGCTATTATAAAATTCCAAATGGCCCTTGGCAGAAAATGGGTTCCCCACCCCTGCCTTAGATTGATCTTTTTTCTGACATATAATATCATCAATTCTGATTATGCTTAAATATGTTTATATGCATTTCATATGGGTACACATTTTGAGTAGCGCCCTCATTCTGGTTGTCATTCCCCCTACATATAATTTAATTTTTATTTTTCTTGATCAAATAAAGTTTGATATGCTTTGATATCTCATTGGCCTTTTTCTGTTATATTTTTCTTTTATTTATATAGCGCCAACATATTCCGCAGCGCTTTACAAATTATAGAGGGGACTTGTACAGACAATAGACATTACAGCATAACAGAAATCACAGTTCAAAAGGAAGGAGGAATGAGGGTTCTGCCCGCAAGCTTTCAAACTATGAGGAAAAGGGGAGACACGAGAGGTGGATGGTAACAATTGCTTTAGTTATTTGGACCAGCCATAGTGTAAGGCTCGGGTGTTCATGTAAAGCTGCATGAACCAGTTAACTGCCTAAGTGTGTAGCAGTACAGACACAGAGTGCTATTAACTGCATAAAGTGTATGAGAACATGATGCGAGGAACCTGTTTTTTTTTTGTTTTTTTTATAGGCCACACAGGGATAGTTAGGTTAATGCGTTGAGGCGGTTGGCCAATCTGAACAAATGAGTTTTTAGGGCACGCTTAAAACTGTGGGGATTGGGGATTAATCATATTAACCTAGGTAGTGCATTCCAAAGAATCGGCGCAGCACATGTAAAGTCTTGGAGACAGGAGTGGAAGGTTCTGATTATTGAGGATGCTAACCTGAGGTCATTAGCGGAGCGGAGGGCACGGGTAGGGTGGTAGACTGAGACCAGAGAGGAGATGTAGGGTGGTGCTGAGCCATGGAGTGCTTTGTGGATGAGGGTAGTAGTTTTGTACTGGATTCTGGAGTGGATGGGTAGCCAGTGTAATGACTGGCACAAGGTAGAGGCATCGGTGTAACAGTTGGTGAGGAATATGATCCTGGCTGCAGCATTCAGGACAGTTTGGAGTGGGGAGAGTTTGGTAAGAGGGAGGCCAATTAGCATAGAGTTACAATAGTCCAGACGAGAATGAATAAGTGAAACAGTAAGAGTTTTTGCAGAGTCGAAAGTAAGAAAAGGGCGAATTCTAGAAATGTTTTTGAGATGCAGATAAGAAGAGCGAGCCAGTGATCGGATGTGGGGGGTGAATGGAAGCTCGGAATCAAGGATGACCCCAAGGCAGCGGGCATGTTGCTGGCTTGATGGCTGATCAATTTAGGTAGAGAAAGAAGCAGATTTCCCTCATACGGTATATTACAAAGTAGGTTATTTTCATGTGTACTATTGATTTATCAAATCAAAATGAAAACGATGGTTACGCTTTAAGTCTGCATTATTTCAGATAGGATCTCTTTCATAAAAATTTAAAGCAGGAGAGCCATAGAATTTTCTTTTGCTTTGCTTTCGCATGGAAATGTTTCTTTTATGTCAAATGTATGTCGAGTGTGGTGAACGCTCGGACCAGTATCATTTACTAGGTAATGACTATCTAATATGTGATTCCTAGTCAACATTGTGTGTACTTGGCACAGCACTTTATTGGCACATGTGATAAAGGAGGGCGTATCGTTATTCTAGATCGCACCATGTATCATAATGAGTCTGTCCGACTCCTCAATGATGAAGTTACATATAGAAAATTAAAAAGTGACCCAACTTCACATTACATCAAAAAAATTTAAATTTTGTGTCTCAAAGGTCAATCCCTTGGCGTTCTAAATAAAAAGAAATTCCAATTTGTACTTAACAAGGATCCTAGTCTAGCCATTTTTTATCATATCCCCAAAAATTATAAGAGTACGACATGCCCTCCAGGGAGGCCTATCATTTCAGGAATAAAAAGTCTTACGGCTAACCTGTCAAGTTACATGGATATGCATCTGCAAAAATGCATGCAACTTATACCGGCCTACTTAAAAGATATAGGCCATATCCTACAAGTTCTTGAGAAGGTCAAATGGGAGCCCAATTATATCTTAGGTACCCTGGATATAAAATCCTTATATATGGTAATTGACCAAAAAATGGGTTGCCTTATTGCAGGCCAGTTTCTCCAAACCTTGGGGATATAACCGGATATATATATATCAGGTTTTATTTATTAAAGAGTGCATTGAGTTCATCTTACAACATAACTATTTTTGGTATGAAGGAGAGTTCTTTATGCAAATCTGGGGCACTGCCATGGGCACGCACTTTGCCCCCAGCTATGCCAACTTGTTTGTTGCCAAGTGGGAGGAGTCTCATCTATACCTCCGGGAATCTACGCACAAGGCTAATCCTATGGCGTTGATTTATTGATGACGTGTTGTTCATCTGGGATGGTTCTAGAAATGATTTGGATCTATTCATTTCCAGTCTGAATAATAACAATTTTGGATTAGAATTTACACCAACAATCAGTACCACAAGCATTATCTTTTTGGACCTCAACATATACATAGAAGATTGTCAGTTACTCACTAAGTGTTATCAAAAAGAAGTGGATTCCAACAGTTTTATTAATATTACCAGCTGCCACTTACCCGTATGGCTCACAAATATCAAGTATACCAGTACACAAGAATTAGATGCAACTGTACAACTTTGGATGACTATAACAGGGAATCCGAAGTTATGACCCAACAATTTTTTGATAAAGGTTATTCCATCTCACTGTTGAAACAAGTAAAACAGGAAGTGATTGTGGTACCTAGGAACTCCTTGATACATAGAGAGAAACCCATTAGTCCAACTACCATTAGTATTCATGACCAAATTCGTCAGCTGCCGTTCATCACACAATTCCACACAGGGTATACCAAGTTTAGGTCTATCATCCAGAAACATTGGTCTACGCTTCAAAGGGATAAAATGATAGGGGAATATTTGCCAGCTGTACCTAGGTTTGTATTCAAGAAAGCCAAATCTTTGGGCAGCATTATAGCCCCCACTATAAAATCGGCTTCTAACCAGAAGCACCAAGTCGGTACCCCTAGTGATACAGGTCAGGGTTCACACCTTGTGGCTATTGCTTTGGATGTAGAAATACATCTTTTAAAAAAACATGTCGATTTACATTCGCTGACTCTGATGCCACGATCGAATTCAGTATTAAGGATGATATCACATGTTCCACTATAAATGTCATTTATTTAATCGAATGTCCATGTAAAAAAATGTATGTAGGCCGCACTAAGAGGCCTCTCATGGTACGAATTAAGGAACACTTCACTAACATCCAGAAAGGCTTTATGGGTCATCCACTCTCACGTCACTTCAGTGAGAAACAGGGGCGTAACAATTGCGGTTGCAGGGGTCGCAGCTGCGACCGGGCCTGGAGTGCTTAGGGGCCCGCCCAGTCCAGCAAACAAGTAGCACTAGCCGGGAAACTCAGCAGACATGTCACGCACCCTGCTGTCCACGCTCACAAAGGCCAGCTTCTCTAGACTTCCAGCGGTGTGAGGCGAGTGGGCGTGTCTGTGAGTGGGCGTGTCCATGAAGGACATGTGACCTACCGTGTCACTGAAGCTTGACAGAGATGGAGGGGAAACAACAAACCCTAGGAGCCTGCAGCAGCTGTCACAGAGTCCGGGTGAGGCAGGAAGGCAGCAGCTGGTGAGTCAAGTGCAGTCGCGGCTGTAAAGTGCTGATGTGCGGTCAGTGTGCTGCTTACACCTGTCATACACACACACACACCTGTTCTGTGTGCACAGGACCTGTGATGAGGTCACAGGAGGGGAGGAGTCAGGGGACACATGATCAGTGGCCTCAGTGTCTGCAGGACTCTGCTGTGCTGATTGTCATGGTGCTGAATGAGGGGAAGTTTATGTGTGGGGTCAGGAGGAGTTTACAGTGTGGATGTAGCAGAGCCATGTGTGTACAAGGTGTACAGAGCGGAGCTGTGTATGTGTGTAGTGGAGCAATGTGTACGAGGTGTACGGAGCGGAGTCAGGTGTGTACGAGGTGTACAAAGCTGAGCCGAGTGTGAAAGAGGTGAGCGGAGTCGTGTATGTATGGGGTGTATGGAGTGGTGCTGCGTGTTTACGAGGTGTATGGAGCGGAGCCGCTTGTGAACGAGGTGTGCGGAGCCTTGTGTGTATGGAGTGTACGGAGCGGAGCCGCGTGTGTCTAGGGTGTATGGAGTGGAGCCGTGTGTGTATGGAGTGTACGGAGAGGAGCCGCTTGTGTACGAGGTGTATGGAGCGGGGCCACTTGTGTGCGAGGTGTGCGGAGCGGAGCTGTGTGTGTGAGGTGTGCGGAGTGGATCCGCGTGTGTACGGGGTTCACGGAGCGAAGCCACGTGTGTACGGGCTGTAAATTTCCGAGTCAGGAAGAATGGTACACGGCTATGGGCAGAGCCCAGCATGTGCACTGTGGGGGAGTATTGGGTGTACTCGCCAGCGTCAGAACATGCAGTGCGTATGATCCGGAGCCAACCAGTACACCCAATACACCCCCACACTGCACAGGTCCGGAAATGATGCACTGCAGCGTCATACCAGGAAGAAACAGCACACAGATTTCAAACGCCGGGAGTGCGCTTGGAATTAGAGTGAGGAAGGACATAAACACCCAGAGTCTGCACTTCCGAAGACATCACCATAATTAGTATAGGGACTTGTTAGTTATAAAATCATTTTTCTCAGCGATTACAGGGCAGTATTAGGTCAGACTATACAACAAAGCAAGTTCGTATCGGGGCCCCTCACTTTGTAGTTACGCCACTAGTGAGAAACATAACAATCGCGCCGCCCTGGATGCCCACACACGGTGCCGCTGCTCCCCTAGGTAATATACCGTTTTTTTTGCACGTGGCAGCTTATTCGCTGCAACATAAGAGTATGAGCCATGGAATGTAACTAGGCACATTGTGCAGATTTAATTGATAGAGATGTGGCTCATTATAACAAACGCATGAATTCTGGTGATCTAGGCACCACAGTGTTATTCATTTTTTGTAAAACATTTGATATGTAAAATACACTGATAGTAGTATGATCCATGATATATATCATTGTTTGAACATAGCATAATAGTACATTCGTATGCTGTATGGTGCATCCCGGTTACAGGGCTTTCGTTTGCACATTCCACTTTTTGTTCGGGGTCACACATGTTCCCCATTTTGTTTGTATCCTGAACATTATATTGAATACAATCTTTTTGATATTGGATCTATGGTCGTGTTGTGGGTTCCACAATTGTCCTACCCATTTATTTCTCCCCCCATTGCTCTATGGTTTATTGGCGACTGATCCATTCAATGTCCATCTTTTCTAGCAAAAGTTATATGTGTGCATGCATACACATGGTTATACATGCCATTCATGATAGATAACATGCTGCTAGGCGCCATTCTGTGTATGGTGTAACAAAGCAACAAAACTATAGTGTGCGAAATGAATATGGAAAATGTGAATTTCGGTGGGAAATATTTTGGCGTGGGGGGGGGCCCATTTGAAAGTTCGTATCGGGGCCCCTCACTTTGTAGTTACGCCACTAGTCAGAAACATAACAAATCAACTAAGGATGCTCACTTTTTGGGCATCCAAAGAATTAAACAAAATTTAAGAGGGGGCAATCTAATACAGGTTATGTCCAGGGCTGAATTCAAATGGATATTTTCCCTTGACTGCCTTGCACCTAAAGGCCTTAATCACTGGTTAGAACTATATGCCTTTTAGCAAGGTACGTAGTCGTATGCCATTTTTAGTACCCGTCTCCATCTCTCTGTGCTTTTTCTCTTCCCTCGTTTCGTGTACCCATCCCTACCCCCCCGTACCCTTTATGGCTACCAGTGAGCGCCTGCTTATCACTTTATATAGTTTTTATCGTCTATGTTATCACCACTTCGGCCCTTTGGTTTTATCCAATTTTACTCTGTACATTCTTTGTCCCCTTCCTGCATCATGTACAGACCCTCCACGTAGGCCCTGCCATTGTGCCACCCCTATATGCATGTATATATATTTATCTCAGTGGTGTGGGCTTTACTATTATTGTTCTTATTTCCCTTGTTTTTAATTTTCTATGTAGTATATACTTTTAGTCACATATTTAGGATTGGTTATTTTAACTAGTTAATCATTAAAGGTTATTTTTAATATTAATGTTTAGCACTTTTGTTTTATATTTATAACTTTAACGAGCAGCACATATGTATGAAATGCTATATGACATTCCCTTGCAATCCCTGTGTCATTTTGCCATGTCCTTGCATCTAATACATTTCTTTCCACATTACAAAAGGTGTGGCAAGATCTACATTCCCATTTTGTTATTCTTTTAATGGTCTGGGTTCACCTGTTTTAGGGCCTTTATAGAGCCCATGATTAATATATCAGTCATTATAGTAATGAGGCAAACGGGCAGGCTGTTTCAGTTTATTTTGATTGACAGGCCATGAGCTTAAATAGCTGGGCTCACTGAGAGACCGGTAAACCCTGATGAAGAAGGACACAACTCCTTCGAAATGCGTCTGTATTCCTTTTGGTCTCTGTGCCGCCCAGTAGCTCCTGTGACGTCACACGCTAGGCACCTTTGCCAGCCATCCTTCTTTACCACTCGTATCCAGGGATGCCACCGGCCAGGGCTTTCCCTGGCTCTGTGCAGCCTTCCCATATTGCTGCTGTGCTGCGGTTGATTCCTCCTGCCTGCTTGTTCTTCGTTCACTACCTACACGCCGGGCGTTCCACCACAGAACCGGACAGACACTGCTGCATCATATACCATTATACCCGGACCTTGGTGAGTCCTTTCCTGGTGCACTAGTATTTGTGTCCTAGATGTCTAGTATGGTCTGCTTCCATGTGCTGTACAGGCTCAGGTGCACTTCATAAGTTGACTTTTTATGCGGCTTGCAGGATCTATTAAATACTTCTATCATTAACCCATTTGGGTTTACTATATTACTATACCACTATTTATTTCCCTGGATCAGGGCGCAGCACAGGGATTTTGTTTGATGTGTTTGTGAGATCACAGCAGATTTATTTCTTTGTACCCCTTTTCTAAATAACTTTCCTTTATATGCACGGCTGTTTGAGCATTACTCCCTCGAGCGCAGTTTCAGCTGTATTATTACTATTGGTAGTTTATCTGACAGTGGTGGCACCTACCTGTCTTGATTCCTGCAGCTGAGGGCTATTTCTGGGAGTTAGCGCTTGTGTGTCCTCTTACTACAGTCTTGATACTTATCTCTGTTTGTTTACCCTATATTTAGTGGCTACCGAGCTGGTTTGTTCATTATTATCACTGCTCCCTGTACCTGTTGTCAGATTTACAGAGCTTTGGACAATAATTGAGTTTGGTGGCTTTGATCGAATGGACATAGGAACCACCCAAACCCTTTTCAGCTCACTGAGTGACTGCAACACTGTTGCCTGCTGCAGACAACAACAAATATAGCGAGCTGTGGCGGAGAGTCAGTTCTGGTCATTCGTGGTCCCACAAAGAGTGAGTAAAACACAGTTTATTAAAACAACTTATGCCTAGGAGCACAGGTTTCCTCAAATCTCAATGTAGAACCCTACCTGCTTTGGGCCAGGTCTTCTCATACTGCAGGGTTCATGGAGCCAATGCTTTTGCGTGACTGGCAACATGCTGCTGTTAGCACCCCTCGCCACAGTTTTTCAAATGCAAAATGTAGCTTTTGAGGCTTTTGCAGATATTAAAAATCTTATTGTTTAAACTTTTGAGATTTTCGGAAAGGTTCACTTTAAGAAAGTGTATAAAATACCAGAACAAACTGCATAGGTAGCTCAATTTTATAACCCTGATTCCTCAAGATACCCATAATGCCATAACATTACAGCAAACTGTATGATAGATTTACATTTACCTCCATAATCCCTACAACATTACTCTAATACATAGCAAGAAAGCACCATCTAATTGCATCTGAATGAGTGCTGTGGTGTTATGTGGAGGAGAGGCACCCATTTAAATATTGGTTTTGGTAGCAAAAGTCTCCCCAGTTGCTCTTTGGATAGATCATCAAGGCTCTAATTAAACTTTCAGCATTGCAATTGACTGCTAACAAGCTAATTAGCATACAATTCCTATAACATAAAGCTGTGCACTTAGCATGTCACGAAAAAAAAGCTTAGAGAAGTTAATGTACTTAATCCCAAAAGCGGCTAAAAACGAACTTATTTTAGAAGAGTCTCTTCTGTTACAATAGAGAAACTGTCTTTCCCTGCCCTGTCTCTACAGCAGTGGCTTAAGGGCACAATGCAAAATGATAACCGTGACTAAACCATTAGACGAATGCATTAGGGACTATTTCAGAAGCATAAAGTGAAATATGTCCTGATAACACTTCCACATTTTGTCTAATACAATAAAATAATAGCATCTCTTTAAAAACTGACTAATGTGAAGAATAATATTATATTTAGAAGAGCTTACTTCATTATCACTTAGAAAATTGTCATTAATCTTTAAATACTTCATTTGGCAAAAAGTTCTTAATAAGTGATGATATATGAGCGTTTCTGAACCTAAAATCGCAAAGAGGTCTATACATAGAGTAAACTAGCACACAGAGCCACTCAAGCGCTTCATATGCTACTGTATGCCGCCTCCTTCAGGGAATATTCTCATCTCATACATTGATGGAATATCCACAGCGAGTGTGCTCAGCAATTTTTGGAACTCCCATAAAAACTACTGAAAAGAGACGCACTCACCCCTTGTTCCAGAGCTGTTCTTTAGGTGGGTCCTACGTCTATCTAATAAGTTACAAAAACCAAATATGAACATGGCACTCCCCAACTTGCATTAAAGTTCATGTAGATTCCTTTAGTGAATCCATAAACCCATCGGTCAAGAAATAAGCAGTCTTGCTTTATCAAGCCTTCCTGTTTTCTGTGATCTACTGACCGCTGTATCTGTGGACTAAGTTGAAGAATGTGTATAAATGGAAATGCAAGTTGGTGAGTGCCACATCTATATTCTCTTTTTGGTACATAATGTAGAACGTACAGTGAATGTTGACCACAATTACTTAATTGTGTGAAACTGCCAATTTCTCATACAATCTCCCTAATTTTGGCAATTGACTATATGGTAGTGAAGACCAAATATTTATTTGAATGCACGCGTTATGGAATGACTATGGGTAACTCTTGAGATATGAAATAGATCTACCAGATTGAAATATCCCTTTGAGGCGCTATATTGTCCTTCCGGAATGTTTTTACAGTAAAATACAATAATATCTTCTAAAACTAAAGGCACTACATGGGCTCTTAAATGTCTACGGGTGCTGCAGTATAATTCCACATTATGTGGCTGTGTGCATGAGGCTAAGGGCCCAATCAACATATACATTCTTTTGCTTCATAATAGATTTCATTTGTTTAAAATCTTATTAGCTACATGTTTGCTGATCAGCGAACATTTACTTACCTGTTTAGACAGACAGACCGCATTTAATATGCCCACTGAGCGATCAGGAATAAATTATTCAGTGCACATAGGCTGCCATTGTTCTCGGCAGTAAATGTTATTTTTACACATGGCGATGTGCTGCCAAGAACGACGATCTTATAAGCAAACCAAAATATCATTTGGCTCTATAAAGGAGTGTCTTAAGGTACCGTCACACTCAGCGATGCTGCAGCGATATAGACAACGATCCGACCTAAACTAGATCGCTGGAGCGTCACTGTTTAGGTCGCTGTAGAGACGTCAAACACACCAACTCCCGAACGATGCAGGAGCGATCCAGTGACGTAATAGCGACTCACTTATCGTTCTCGCTGGTTGTTAGCTCCATGTCAAACAGCTAGAGTGTAACGAACCGACAAATTGCAGCATAGCCAGATAGGCATGTTTCTCCACATGGTGACACCCAGGATGTGACGTCCCGGCGTCCCGGAATATAAACCACGACTCTACAGCGATTCAGTCGTTCCATATTGTTTGAGAGCTGCGTCTTCATGTTATTCTGCCTTTCCAGCGTCCTGTCCGGAACGACCCTCCGCCAGCTACGATCCTCTTCTCCCGGGAGCGTCCTGTCCGGAACGCCGTACTCAGTACACTGCAGGCGTCTTCATTGGTTCTTTTCTTGCTCATCAACGGTATGAAATATCTTTGAGTTGTTGTTTGTTTCTTCTATGTATAGTTATGGCTATGCAGCAATGCTTATCTATGTACAAGGTAAAATGATGTATAAAACATCTCTGGCAGCCATCTTGTGCATCTGGCAAGCGGACGCGCAAGATGGAGGCACTTTAGGATGCGGTTAGCAACTCTTTTGCGCTGGCTGCCATTTTGTGCGCACACTATATGGAAAGGTAAACCAACTCTTTTGTGTCTGCCTTGGCTTGGCTGGCCCTGGCCTGCTCTGCTAGTTAATTAAAACAGCACACAACATAACGGTAGTATATGAAACTTTTTTTCTTAAAGAACTCGTAATGTAAACTTTTTTTTTAACAAATAAAAAAAATTAAATCCTCCCACGGCGGTGGGCTAACAGGTGTCGCAGCGTGCGGCCCTGCTGCTTCACTTGCTCCAGCAGGAGCGCTGCTGTCCTCTCCATTCTTTTCTGCTTCGCCAGCAGCTCTCTCACGGTGGGCGATTCTGTGGATAGAAGAGGTAGGAGAACGGACGGTGATTACGCTGCAAATACGGCATGTGTGAACATACCCTGAGATTTACTACACACTCAATTTGGTCCTGTCCCAGAGGGCGAGAACGTTTTTTTTTGTCGTTTTTGTCGTTGTCAAATGTGACATCCCACCGATAACCCCTCCCACTGTCTGTATACTTACAGAGAAGAGACGCTGGTTGTTCATCCCCGGAAGAGGAGCTGCTGACCTCCCATCCCCTCACTCGGGCCACAGCTGCTGCAGCCAAAAGGAAACAAATACATATCTGGTTAACAATTGAACATGCTGTGGGGAAGCGCTCACAGTTTTGGTCACTTACGAATGCTCGCCTCTGGTGAGAATGCCGCCGACCCGGGGGAGGAAGATGAGTGGCGGAAGGGTGGTGTTGGTGGTGTTGCGGCTTGTGGAGGGGTGCCAGCGTGCCTGGTCCTTACTGCATCTGTAATGTATACAATATTTCAGCTCTCCTCTCATGTCCCATATGCAGTAATAAAATTGCAAAGAATGATGGTTAACATACGTGATGTCCCGGGCTGTGGGCTGCCGCTGGTGGCGGATGAAGGTGTGCTGGCTGGTGCTGGTACCGGTTGCCGGCGCCGTCTCTCTACACAAACATTAAAGAACAGCAATATTTAGACACCAAAAGTACAGGGCTCCAGAATAAAAAAAAAATACCTAGGCGCCATTGGCGGCAAAAGTTAGGAGCCAAATTTAATTTTTAGTCGCCAAATGTATGTACATATATAGAAAATAGAGATCACTCTTCCCAGTAATGCTATACTCTGCATTGTCTGGGGGCTCTGGTGTTCAATGGTCTGCCTGGCCTGGGACATGTATTATTGCATAACTAGGAAGCTCCTCACGGCAACGTGCGTCTCCTGATTCCCCCCTCCCGGCAATTGCGGACATCCCAAAATTTTATATCTTGGTGGAGATTCTGGAACCCCTGACCTGACCATTTTTCACATTCTAACCCTCCCGGCAGCGTGCGTCTCCCGATTCCCCCATACTGGTACTTACCACGCCTTGTCATCGCCCGCAACTCTGCCAGAAGCTGTGAGGTCTTGTAGCGGAGGTCAGCCCACTTTTTCCACAGCTGCAGTGCACTGCGGCGGATGCCGAACCTCCTCTCCATCATGTGCCCAATGCGGCGCAGCACCTCCTGCTTGTGGAGGTTTGGGTGGGGAGGTCCAGTCTCCAGGCCCAAAGTCCAGGGCATACATTTTGCGCACAAAAAATGACAGTTCGGTCTGCCCCAGAGGAGCAGAACGTTGTCGCGCCGCCATTTTCCCTGCAAAGACGCTGAACCGCCTAACCACACCCAGAGGAGGTCCTTCAGGCGTGATGCCATGCGATCCATATCGCTATAGCGTCTCGGTTTATGCACAGCATCGCGGTTGTGGCGCCGGCTCCAGAAATCACTCTTTGGCGTTCCCGGTTTCAAGCCGCAGCGCTCATCGTCCTGGTTTCAGCGTTCCAGCGGCTTGTAGTGATTTTAGTGTATCAATGGGGAATGGCTGTTGCGTCAACGCTGCTTATTAGCCCTGCGTATTTAACGGACGTATAATATGCAGCAAATACGCGATGTGTGAACGCTACCTTATAGTATTCGATGTCTTGTGTCAGTTTTGCAAATCATAACTACTAATTCTTTTTTTGGGTTTTTCAGGTTGCCATGTCTATTACAGATGTACCTGTGATTGTAGCTGCTGCGTTGTTGGTTGAAGCTCACCGCCAGCTGGAGGCTCACGCGCGGAACACTCGTACAAAGCGACAGTGCCGCATGTGGACCAGACAGTGGCTGCAGAAGAGGAATCAATTGTCCCATATGGGCCTAATAAGGGAACTGCAGGAGAACAACCCGCATGATTTCAGGAACTACCTGCGAATGTCGGAGGATTCCTTTAATGTGCTACTTGCTGCTGTGGAACCTTTTATCAGGTGGCAAAATACAAGGATGCGAGCTGCTGTCCCTGTGGATGAGAGACTGGCTGTCACGCTGCGGTTCCTGGAGACTGGCAGGTCTATGCAAGACTTGCATTACTGCGCAGCTATTTCCCGATCCCTGCTAAGCGTCATCATCCCAGAGACATGTACAGCAATCGTCTCAGCTTTACACCGCACTTACATGCCTTTCCCGGAGACCCAGGATGATTGGAAACAGATTTCCCATGGATTTCAGCAGCAATGGCAGTTCCCTAATTGCGGTGGGGCCTTGGATGGGAAACATGTCCGCATCACCCAACCACCACACTCCGGCTCATTTTTCTACAATTACAAGGGTTATTTCATCATTATTCTCATGGCCCTCGTTAACGCAAACTATGAATTTATAAGTGTGGCTGTAGGGATCAACGGGAGAGTATCTGATGGCGGAGTTTTGGAGCACACCGATTTTGGGGACCGCTTGAAAGAACAGAAACTGGCCTTGCCGTGCAACAGCGACACAACTGGAAACATGAACTTTGTGTTTGTCGGAGATGAGGCATTCCCACTGCATCCCAGCCTTCTGAAGCCCTTCTCCCAGAAAACTCTGACACCGGAGCGACGCATTTTTAATTACAGACTTTCCAGAGCTAGGCGCGTTGTGGAGAATGCTTTTGGTATTATGGCAAACCGATTTCGGGTTTTCCACACTGCACTCAACATGAAACTCTCGTCTATTGACTCTGTGGTGCTTGCCTGTTGCATCCTGCACAACTTTCTACACCGCCATGATGCCAGTGCATACAGCACTCCACAATATGTTGACTCTGTTGACCCTGCAAACGGAGATGTAACCCAGGGCGAATGGCGTCTAGACGAGCACAGGGTTTCAGGCTTGGAAAGTCTTGGATCCAGAAGGAACTTTGATGATGCGACGATTTGCAGGGAGAAGTACTGTGACTTTTTCAATGGGCCAGGGGCTGTCCCATGGCAGCATCTCCAGCAGTAGCGTAACTGTAGCTATTACTTTTACCATGTATTATGGAATACATTTTTTTGGGTTGATGTGCTCTCGTGTACTTGTACCATGTATTATGGAATATGTTTTTTTGGGTTGATGTGCTCTCGTGTACCATTTTGTTGATGACCCATGCAATTCCTTTTTCTGTCTCAATGTCTAAATAAATATATATCTATCTATGCACATACTCTAGTTCTGTATCAAACATATCAATAAATATATCTATCTATGCACATACTCTACTTCTGTATCAAACATATGAATCCTGGGAGTCCGCAGCATCCTCTGCCCTAGCGCTTTCATGATTTTCATCTTTCTCTCTCTCTCTCTCTCTCTCTCTATATACACTCACCGGCCACTTTATTAGGTACACCATGCTAGTAACGGGTTGGACCCCCTTTTGCCTTCAGAACTGCCTCAATTCCTCGTGGCATAGATTCAACAAGGTGCTGGAAGCATTCCTCAGAGATTTTGGTCCATATTGACATGATGGCATCACACAGTTGCCGCAGATTTGTCGGCTGCACATCCCAAAGATGCTCCATACAAGGCAGGATGGATCCATGCTTTCATGTTGTTTACGCCAAATTCTGACCCTACCATCCGAATGTCGCAGCAGAAATCGAGACTCATCAGACCAAGCAACGTTTTTCCAATCTTCTACTGTCCAATTTCGATGAGCTTGTGCAAATTGTAGCCTCAGTTTCCTGTTCTTAGCTGAAAGGAGTGGTACCCGGTGTGGTCTTCTGCTGCTGTAGCCCATCTGCCTCAAAGTTCGACGCACTGTGCGTTCAGAGATGCTCTTAGGCCTACCTTGGTTGTAACAGGTGGCGATTTGAGTCACTGTTGCCTTTCTATCAGCTCGAACCAGTCTGCCCATTCTCCTCTGACCTCTGGCATCAACAAGGCATTTCCACCCACAGAACTGCCGCTCACTGGATTTTTTTTCTTTTTCGGACCATTCTCTGTAAACCCTAGAGATGGTTGTGCGTGAAAATCCCAGTAGATCAGCAGTTTCTGAAATACTCAGACCAGCCCTTCTGGCACCAACAACCATGCCACGTTCAAAGGCACTCAAATCACCTTTCTTCCCCATACTGATGCTCGGTTTGAACTGCAGGAGATTGTCTTGACCATGTCTACATGCCTAAATGCACTGAGTTGCCGCCATGTGATTGGCTGATTAGAAATTAAGTGTTAACAAGAAGTTGGACAGGTGTACCTAATAAAGTGGCCAGTGAGTGTATATATATATATATATATATATATATATATATATATATACTAGATGGTGGCCAGATTCTAACACATCGGGTATTCTAGAATATGCATGTCCACGTAGTATATTGCACAGCCCACGTAGTATATTGCCCAGCCACTTAGTATATTGCCCAGCTATGTAGTATATTGCCCAGTCATGTAGTATATTGCCCAGCCATGTAGTATATTGCCCAGCAATGTAGTATATTGCCCAGCCACGTAGTATATTGCCCAGCCACGTAGTATATTGCCCAGCCACGTAGTATATTGCCCAGCGATGTAGTATATTGCCCAGCCACAGAGCCACATAGTATAGAGACTTAAAAAAATAAATATTTTTTTATTATTTTTGACATGACATATTTTTACTATTGATGCAGCATAGGCATAGGGGATTACGGAGTAGGGGAGGGACTAATCTTTATTTTTTTTAATCTTTATTTTTATATAGCGCTAACATATTACGCAGCGCTTTACAGTTTTGCACACATTATCATCACTGTCCCCGATGGGGCTCACAATCTAAATTCCCTATAAGTATGTCTTTGGAATGTGGGAGGAAACCGGAGTGCCCGGAGGAAACCCACGCAAACACGGAGAGAACATACAAACTCTTTGCAGATGGTGTCCAAGGTGGGATTAGAACCCAGGAAGGACTTATAAAGTTTATTAACATATAAATATATATACTCAGCTTCCGAAGTCCCGTTGAAGTCCTGCTATACTCACCATCCGCCGCCTTTCCCTGGGACCGGAAGCTGCCGCTTGCAATGGAGCGGGAAAGGTGGCGGAGGGTGAGTATAGCTGGTGGGTTTTTTTTTGTTTATTTTATTACTTTTGACATGACATATTTTTACTATTGATGCTGCATAGGCATAGGGGATTACGGAGTAGGGGAGGGACTAATCGGACTTATAAAGTTTATTAACATATAAACATATATGTATATACTCACGTTCTGAGGTCCCGTTGAAGTCCTGCTATACTCACCATCTGCTGCCTTTCCCTGGGACCGGAAGCTGCCACTTGCAATGGAGCGGTCCTGGTAGCGGGAAAGGCGGTGGAGGGTGAGTATAGCAGGTGTTTTTTTTTTTTTTAATTACTTTTGACATTACATATTTTTACTATTGATGCTGCATAGGCATAGGGGATTACGGAGTAGGGGAGGGACTAATCAGACTTATAAAGTTTATTAACATATAAACATATATATATACTCACCTTCCGAAGTCCCGTTGAAGTCCTGCTATACAGACCATCCGCCGCCTTTCCCTGGGACCGGAAGCTGCCGCTTGCAATGGAGCGTTCCCGGGAGCAGGAAAGGTGGCACAGGGTGAGTATAGCAGGTGTTTTTTTTTTGTTGTTTTTGTTTGTTTTTTTATTACTTTTGACATGACATATTTTTACTATTGATGCTGCATAGGCATAGGGGATTACAGAGCGGGCGGCGGGCAGTGAGTGCAGGGGAGTAGGCATAGGGGATTACGGAGCTTATGAAAAAGAAGTCTCTATTGTTTTCAAGCCAAGAACCCTACAAATGTTTATAGTAGGTGTCCATCTCGCTGTACTGGTGTGTGGCCGTAGGAGGTCCTTGCGAAAAGTCACCAAAAGAAGGGGGTGGAGGTGGTGTCCAGAACTGCAAATGATGTGGGCCAGGTCTGCAGACAGGAGTGCTGTGCATGGGCTCCTGCTGGTGTCCCCAATAAAACTGGCCACTGGGCTGACAGTCGCTGATGGTCACCGTTGATGTCTCACTCAGTTTGCCAGCGGCTGCCGCGTTCAAAACCTCAAACATTAATCTCTCCGCGTGTGTTCGCTGGGTAACGTCCAATCTGTTTAACCGTTCCGCAACAAAGGATGGGAATCCGGTGAGCTGGGTTGTGGCATGCTGGGTCATAATGTTGTTGGCCAGTGCCAGGAGATCCACAGGTGTGACCGCAGTCGCCTTTCTTTTGCGAGATGGCCGCTGTGGACGTGTCTGCTCCTCGACACACGGGCTTATGGAGGTCTGAGGGGTCTGATCATCGTTCCCTTCCAGTGTTTCGAGCTGTTGCGAAGGCAACTGCGAGTACAGGAAAAAAAAAAAAGTCAATAACATACAAACAAATCAGCCCTAGAGAGCCCCCACCTCCCCAACACCTGTGCCCGTCCATGGGAAGCTATGAGGAACAGTTATCTAGGTAGCAAACCACAGGGGTTACAGAGCTTACAGAGCTGGGCTGAACTACTTTTGCTGGCTATACTGTACGAATGTGCGGAAGACACAAAATTTAAATAAATGTTAAACTTTTGAAATAAGACAGCATTTAAAGGAAGGGAAGGACTGTTTGGACATACTTATCTGAACAGGAAGTGGCAACTGTTATTATCTGGTGGATTAAACATGAAAAACGTGAATTATTATTATTGGAAACCGTGCAGTCTCATAAACATACAAGACACACGGCATGCTAAAAGCAAGGAAGCTAGGGGGTACTTACATGCTCGTCAGGAGACTCGGGCAGGATATCTTCTGCAGATGGTGCACAAAAGCTTGTCACGGTGTGGCGCGGGCGAGGGATTTCCTGGTCCCGAGTGAACGCCAGCAGGTCATAGTACCACAACTTGGGCATATAGACGTCGTCAGTTCGGGCCCCAGACTTCATCGACTTTTTGACCTTGTTCAATTCTTTTTTGTACACTGTGCGGAGAGCCTGGATCTTCTTCCGCACAATGTTTTCATCCACCTGCTCAGTGGGATGATGCTGCTTGAAGAGGGCCACCAGCTTCTTGTACGCTTCTTTTTTCTTGTAGCGGTTGCTGTAATCCGCAGACTTGATCTTCCACAAGCAGGGCAGGGAGCGGTACATATCGATGAGTGCCCGAACAAACTCCTGGTCGTTGGCAGACATCTGAAAAAAAGAAAGAAATAGTTAAGTTACAGCAAGCAAGAAAGTGGGTGGGCCGTGTGCTTTTTCCTATTGTTAGCAGCCATTTTGTGGATGGGATGGGCCGTGTGCTTTTTTCCTATTGTTAGCAGCCATTTTGTGGATGGGATGGGCCGTGTGCTTTTCCTATTGTTAGCAGCCATTTTGTGGATGGGATGGGCCGTGTGCTTTTTTCCTATTGTTAGCAGCCATTTTGTGGATGGGATGGGCCGTGTGCTTTTTTCCTACTGTTAGCAGCCATTTTGTGGATGGGATGGGCCGTGTGCTTTTTCCTATTGTTAGCAGCCATTTTGTGGATGGGATCGGCCGTGTGCTTTTTCCTATTGTTAGCAGCCATTTTGTGGATGGGATGGGCCATGTGCTTTTCCTATTGTTAGCAGCCATTTTGTGCATGGGATGGGCCGTGTGCTTTTTTCCTATTTTTAGCAGCCATTTTGTGAATGGGATGGGCCGTGTGCTTTTTTCCTATTGTTAGCAGCCATTTTGTGGATGGGATGGGCCGTGTGCTTTTTTCCTATTGTTAGCAGCCATTTTGTGGATGGCATGGGCCGTGTGCTTTTTGCTATTGTTAGCAGCCATTTTGTGGATGGGATGGGCCATGTGCTTTTTTCCTATTGTTAGCAGCCATTTTGTGGATGGGATGGGCCGTGTGCTTTTTTCCTACTGTTAGCAGCCATTTTGTGGATGGGATGGGCCGTGTGCTTTTTCCTATTGTTAGCAGCCATTTTGTGGATGGGATCGGCCGTGTGCTTTTTCCTATTGTTAGCAGCCATTTTGTGGATGGGATGGGCCATGTGCTTTTCCTATTGTTAGCAGCCATTTTGTGCATGGGATGGGCCGTGTGCTTTTTTCCTATTTTTAGCAGCCATTTTGTGAATGGGATGGGCCGTGTGCTTTTTTCCTATTGTTAGCAGCCATTTTGTGGATGGGATGGGCCGTGTGCTTTTTTCCTATTGTTAGCAGCCATTTTGTGGATGGCATGGGCCGTGTGCTTTTTGCTATTGTTAGCAGCCATTTTGTGGATGGGATGGGCCGTGTGCTTTTTTCCTATTGTTAGCAGCCATTTTGTGGATGGGATGCGCCGTGTGCTTTTTTCCTATTGTTAGCAGACATTTTGTGGATGGGATGGGCCGTGTGCTTTTTTCCTATTGTTAGCAGCCATTTTGTGGATGGGGTGAGCCGTGTGCTTTTTCCTATTGTTAGCAGCCATTTTGTGGGTGGAAAAAGTGTTAATTCTAATGGTGGCTACTTTGTGGATGGCAAATTTAAATTTGGCAGTGGCCATTTTGTTGGTGAACATCTTAACATCCTTACACCACATCACCAAATCCTTGTAACCCAGTAATGACCACTAACGGCCAATACTACAGCGCAAAAGCGTATTTGTTAACTAAACTTGAAAGCTCAAACAGATCTCTGCAGAGATGTAGTATACATCACTCTACAATACACTTTCCATAAAGCGAAAGCTTAAAATGCCTGCCAGCAAGTGTAAAAACGTATTTGTTTACCTTTCCATATTGTGAAAGCTCAAAGTGGCTGCCAGCCAGCGCAAAAGCGTATTTGTTAACAAACTTGCAAGCTCACACAGATCTCTGCAGAGATGTAGTATACATCACTTTACAATACACATAAATTAGCTTTGCTGCATGGCATAACAGCACAAAGATATACTTACCATTGATGAGATGGAAGAGATAGCGAACAAAGACGTTGCAGAGTTCTGGATTTCCAAACAGGACGTTCATGAGAGGATTGAGAACGAAGACGATGTAGAGTTTTGGATTTCCAAACAGGATGCTCACGAGAGGCTCGTAGATGGCGGAGGACACACAAGTGATTGCAAAGGAGTAGAGTCTCGGTTTATATTTCGGAACGCAGCTACAGCTGATCCTGTTGTGGCCTATCAGTGTTGACAGGGAGAAGCCCAGCTACCATTGTTCCTGCTGCAAGGTCCCTCCCAGGCCGTCGCGGCTGAGGGCGTCTCCATTTGGAGTGTAACACGCCTACCTGGCTAGAAGGAGACGCTGCAACGCCCCCTATGCTCGTTGCTGGCGTCGTTGCTTTTGATGTCAAACACGATGATACACACCGATCTGACGACCAAATAAAGTTCTGGACTTCTAGCTCTGACCAGCGATATCACAGCGGGATCCAGATCGCTGCTGTGTCAAAACAATGAGATCGCTATCCAGGACGCTGCAACGTCACGGATCGTTGTCGTTCTCGTTGGAAAGTTGTTTAGTGTGAAGGTACCTTTACTCGTTAATTGGGTAATTGGAAGTCGGTTTACATTGCACATTTATTAAGAATGAAGCTTTTCTTAGAGGGCTCGATCACAATAATTATTTAGTATAAATGAAGCCAAATGCTTTAAAAATGATGATAAGTTAATTTGCTTCTATACAGTGAGGGAAATAAGTATTTGATCCCTTGCTGATTTTGTAAGTTTGCCCACTGACAAAGACATGAACAGTCTATAATTTTAAAAGTAGGTTAATTTTAACATTGAGAGATAGAATATCACAAATAAAATCCAGAAAATCACATTGTATAAATTATATAATTTATTTGCATTTTGCAGTGAAAAATAAGTATTTGATCCCTCTGGTAAACAAGACTTAATACTTGGTGGCAAAACCCTTGTTGGCAAGCACAGCAGTCAGACATTTCTTGTAGTTGATGATGAGGTTTGCGCACATGTCAGGTGGAATTTTGGTCCACTCCTCTTTGCAGATCATCTCTAAATCAATAAGATTTTTAGGTTGTCGCTTGGCAACTCGGAGCTTCAACTCCCTCCATAAGTTTTTTATGGGATTAAGGTCTGGAGACTGGCGAGGCCACTCTATTAGCTTAATGTGCTTCTTTTTGAGCCACTCCTTTGTTGCCTTGGTTGTATGTTTTGGGCCATTATCTTGCTGGAAGACCCAGCCACAACCCATTTTTAATGTCCTGGTGGAGGGAAGGAGGTTGTCACTCCGGATTTTATGGTACATGGCTCCATCCATTCTCCCATTGATGCAGTAAAGAAGTCATGTGCCCTTAGCAGAGAAACACCCCCAAAACATAAAGTTTCCACCTCCATGCTTGACAGTGGGTCATAGGCAGTATTTCTCTTCCTCCAAGCACGGCGAGTTGAGTTAATGCCAAATACCTCAATTTTTGTCTAATCTGACCACAACACCTTCTCCCTATCACTCACAGAATCATCCAGGTGTTCGTTGGAAAACTTCAGATGGGCATGCACATGTGTTTTCTTGAGCAGGGGGACCTTACGGGCACTGCATGATTTTAAACCTTTACGGCGGAATGTGTTACCAATGGTTTTCTTGGTGACTGTTGTCCCAGCTGCCTTGAGATCATTAACAAATTCCCCTGTGTAGTTTTAGGCTGATCTCTCACCTTCCTCATGATCAAGGATATCCCGCGGGGTGAGATTTTGCATGGTGCCCCAGATTGATGTCGATTGACAGTCATTTTGTATTTCTTCCATTTTCTTACTATTGCACCAACAGTTGTCTCCTTCTCACCCAGCATCTTACTTATGGTTTTGTAGCCCATTCCAGCTTTGTGCAGGTCTATGATCTTGTCCCTGACATCCTTATAAAACTCTTTGGTCTTGCCCATTATGTAGAGGTTAAAGTCTGACTGATTAATTGAATCTGTGGACAGGAGTCTTTTATAAAGGTGACTATGTAAGACAGCTGTCTTTTATGCAGGTATCAAGTTGATTAGGAGGGTCTAACTGGTCTGTAGGAGCCAGAACTCTTAATGGTTGATAGGGGATCAAATACTTATCTCTCTCTGCAAAATGCAAATAAATATATAATTTATACAATGTGATTTTCTGTATTTTATTTTTGATAATATATGTCTCAATGTTAAAATTAACCTACCCTTAAAATTACAGACTATTAATGTCTTTGTCAGTAGGCAAACTTACAAAATCAGCAAGGGATCAAATACTTATTTCCCCCACTGTAAGTGATTCTAGAGTGCGTGTACAGCATTATGTTTAAAGAAAGACTTGCAATTATCGTCGATTAATGTTTCTTTATACTTTGTGCATCAGCAGCTCAGCACCAGGTATGTCAAAGCATTAGTATAATTTGACACCAGGTTAAAAAGAACCATAGGAATGGCATTTAGACCACAGCATTATCACCTAGTTTTTTCATAAAAGTCATATAACAGGTGTCCTGCCCCATCTCATCTCACTGCAGAGTGAATTTGCATTGAGGTCAGCAGACCTGAGTGACATTACTCCCAATTTTGAGCATTCATTTCCTGGCAGCGCTATGGGATCACACATAATAGAAGGTTCTGTAATGTGACACAGCTAAACTCAGCTGTACTGCCTCTCCCACCACACGGACTGCAAGGGGATGAAAGCTCAAAAGTGCCTGTAAGGACACTCAGATCTGATGTGCTCACCGAAATTTGTAATTGCTCTGTAGAAGCTTTCGGTCATTATATGTCTCATACTGGAGGAGCTGGTTCCAAACTATAGTGGGGGTTTGTTCTTTCTCCTGAGTGTTGTTGCCTACATATGGTTGGTCAATCTCAAAAAGAGGAAGGAAGTACACACCTCCAGTGAAAACTCTCTGATAACTCCACTTAGACTTAAAGAAAATGAACTAATTAAGTGCCAAATATTTTAGTTACTAATACTTTTTAAAAAAAGTTTTATTCTCCTCTACAGCCACTATTGCATCATGTGCCCAGTTCAACATCAAAAATGTATTCAAAGGTTTTCTTTAAGAGCTTGAGTAATGGAAATTGCTTCCAGTAGTTGGAAACTTTAAGACACAGCACCACACATACATTTAATAAATACATAACAATAAGTACATAGAGGTTTATAGTCCATGAGTACATGCTATTACTATGCATCTCCAGAAACTAGAAATGAAATTGTCAATTTATGGTACTTGATCTAAATAATACATTAACCCCTTAATGACAGCCAATATGTCTTTTACTGACCTGAGATATAAGAGAATAGCATCCCCATACAGGAGACAATCCAGCAGCTGTCAGCTGTCCACTATAGCTGACAACTTGCTGCATTAGCCACAATTAGTGTTGGCATCCACCATATCTGTGGATGTTTAGCCTCTTAGATGCTGCTGTCAATAGTGACTATATCATATAAATGGTTAACAGAGTGTGGTGGCTTCCTCTTTATCCCCATTGGCACCCTGAGATCATGATTGTATGGTCCTGATATTTGCCATGGCAATTCACAACCAAATAGCAGCCTTGGAGTCTGCCGGTTATAGTAAGCTGTTCAAAAGTTAGCGACATTCAGGTGATAAAAATACACTTTTTCATTCCTATCATGTCACTTTGCATTAATTCGTGAACAGCACCTGAAGGCTTAATAAACTACCCGACAGAAGTTTTCAATATGTCAGGGGGTGCTGTTTTAAAATGGTATCACTTTGGGGGAGGGGGTTTCCTATATATAGGACCCCCAAAGTCACTTCAAACCTGGATAGGTCTCTAAAAAAAATAATTTTGTAAATCTCCTTGGAAAAAGAAAAAATTGCTGCTACATTTTTAAACTTCCTAAAATGCTACCAAAATAAAATAACATTTTACAAATGGTGCCAATTTAAAGCAGACATCAGGGAAATGTTATTTATTAATGTTTTGCTATGGTATGACAATCTGGATTAAAAGGATAATCAATGATCATACAAAGTTTGAAAATTTCTATTTTGTTACATTTTTGTAACATTTCTGATATTTTTTATACATAAACACAAAACATGTCAACCTAAATTTACCATTATCATAAAGTATAAAGTGTTGTGAAAAAACAATCTCTAAATCTATAATAATAATAATAATAATTTTTATTTATATAGCGCCAACATATTCCGCAGCACTTTACTATTAAGCGGGGACATGTACAGACAATAAATTCAATACAATTTAAGACAATTTAAACAGTGACATTAGGAGTGAGGTCCCTGCTCGCAAGCTTACAATCTACAAGGAAATGGGGGGACACAATAGGTGAAAAGTGCTTGTTATTTCAGGTCTGGCAATTATAATAAATAGGGATTTTCATATAAAGCTGCATGATCCGGTCATCAGCCCGTGTGTTTAAGTGCAATAGTCAAGTATCAAGTGCAGTTATCGTGTGCATGGAGGGTGTGGAGACAGATGAATAGTAGGGTGCAGATTCAGAATAATATTTGGAAGGAGGGAACAGGGCAAAGTTAGTTTACTGAGTAGTTGATGTGGTACGCTTGTTTGAAGAGATGGGTTTTTAGAGCACGCTTGAATAGGTCGGGCCAAGGTATCAGTCTGATCGTCAGGGGAAGTGTATTCCAGAGAGCTGGTGCAGCACGAGAGAAGTCTTGGAGACGGAGGTACGAGGTTCGGATTACGGGGGATGTTAGTCTTAGGTAATTTGTAGAACGGAGGGCACGTATAGGGCGATAGACAGAGATGAGAGAGGAGATATAAGGCGGTGCAGAACTGTGGAGAGCTTTGTGGGTGAGAGAGATGAGTTTATACTGGACTCTGTAGCGAATGGGTAGCCAGTGTAATGACTGGCACAAGATGGAGGCATCGGTGAAGAGGCTGGACAGAAATATGACCCTGGCTGCCGCATTCAAGATGGATTGGAGAGGAGAAAGTTTGGTAAGAGGGAGACCGATCAGAAGAGAGTTGCAGAACGAATAAGAGCAACAGTAAGAGTCTTAGCAGTTTCAAAGGTGAAAAAAGGTCGGATTCTGGAGATGTTTTTAAGATGCAGTTGACAAGAGCGAGTGAGTGATCGGATATAGGGAGTAAAAGAAAGTTTGCTGTCGAATGTGACCCCAAGACAGTGGGCATGCTGCTTGGGAGTTATGGTTGATCCCTCCAGGGTAATTTCGATGTTGGGTAGAGTGAGGTTAGTAGAAGGGAGAAACACAAGAAGTTCCGTTTTGGAGAGATTTAGTTTCAGATAGAGGGAGGACATGATGTTAGAGACAGCAGACAGACAATCCTTGGTATTTTGAATTAGGGTAGGGGTGATGTCAGGGGAAGAAATGTATAATTAGGTGTCGTCAGCATAGAGATGGTACTGGAACCCAAATCTGCTGATTGTTTGTCCAATAGGGGCAGTGTATAGAGAGAAGAGGAGGGGGCCTAGGACTGAGCCCTGCGGAACCCCAATATATCAATGGGATATGTTAAAGCGTTCCAGAGTTATTACAATATAAATTGACACTGGTCAGAATTTAAAAATTTGGCCCAGTCACTAAGGGGCTAAACCCAATCTATTAGCTGGTCAGAGAATGTGCTTGATGTAAAAATGGTACATTTAGTAATCCCAAGCTAAGCAGCCTATAATTAAAATATAGCTGAGTGCAGTAAATTAACTTTGACCAAAGTTTCAGGCTTAATTAGCCTGTTACGGTTATGGCTTGTTCACTATCATCTTTAGTAAAAGTTAGGTGATGCATATTTCCCAGCTTTATAGAAACCTGGCCTCCTGTAACCTTGTGCCAAAAAACAGCAGCCATGGGTTATTATAAGCAGCTGCTTAGCACTCTGAAATGAAAATGCTGGAGGTCCACAAAGATGAAGAAGGCTAGAATAAGATAGGAGAGCGTTTTGAATTTGCCCTTTCCTCAGTTCAAAAGGTAAGTTAGAAATTGCAGTTAACAGGAACAGTGAAGAGCAAGATAAGTTCATGATGACCAAGCAAAATTTCAGTGACATCTGCTCGTAAGATTGCTAGAAAGGCAAATCAGAACCCTCACTTGACTGCAAAAGACCTTCAGAACAATATAGCAGACGCTGGAGTTGTGGTACATTGTTTTACTGTTCAGAGACACCTGTACAAATAAGGCCTTCATGAGAGAGTCATCAGAAGAAAACCTCTCCTGCTTCCTCGCCATAAAATTCAGCATCAGTAGTATGCAAAAGAGCATTTATACAAGCCTGATGCATTTTGGAAGCAAGTTTTGTGGACCGATGAGTTTAAAATAGAACTCTTTGGCCACAATGATCAAAGATATGTTGTGGAAAAAAAGGGTCACAGAATTTCAGGAAAAGAACATCTCACCAATCATTAAGTATGGGGGTGGATCAATCATGCTTGGAGTTGTGTTGTAGCCAATGGTGCACAGAATATTTCACGGGTATAGGGAAGAATGAATTCAATTAAATTTCAACAAATTCTTGATGAACATCATCTGTAAACAAGCTGCAGTTGAAAAGAGGATCGTGTCTACAAATGGATAATGATCCTAAACACACATCAAAATCCACAATCGACTACCTGAAAAGGTGCATGCTGAAGGTTTTACAATTGCTCTCACAGTCCCCTGATGTGAACATCATTGAAAATCTGTGGCTAAAACTCAAAATAGCAGTGCATGCAAGATGACTCAGGAATCTCACAGAACTTTCCAAGGAAGAATGGATGAAAATCCCTCAAACAAGAATTGAAAGACTCTTGGCTGGCTACAAAACATGTTTACAAGCTGTGGTACTTGAAAAAGGGGGTACTACTATCTATACAGGGTGCCCAAACTTTTGCATCAGCCCATTTTCCTTTTTGTAATTGTTAAAATGTAAAAAATGACATTTTTTTGCCAAAAATACAAAGGAAATGTGTCATCTTTAACTTTAGGCCTTTTAGAGATCATTTCACCTTCAACTTGCTTATGCTTAACTGCTCACAATAACAGTAATTTTAACCAGGGGTGCCCAAACTTTTACATGCCACTGTATTACTAGCATGCAATAATGCTTTGGTATATTGGGTGTGCCAAAGAATTATGGAAGTGATCAATTGATTGCATTGTAAAGACCACTAGTGGTACTCAATAAATAAAGTTTAATTGTTCAAACTGATGGTATCGCTTGACTATGCCATATTTTCCTAATCTTGATTGGGTCTGTGATGCAGTTCCATGCTCAGTCAGGACCACCATTCATCTGTCTTGACCTGTACTGAAGTTCTGAACATAGATAGTAGCCAGGAATAACTCTGCACAAGAAAGTCATTGAGCTTCTGCTCCTTTTTTACAGGATTGGAGGATTATTTTCACATTATTAAAGTGCTTCAGTTAGTTAGACACCATGAAAATAGGCAAGTTTGCAATTGACTTTCTTTTTTATCTACTGTCATTCTCCTGCTGTGACAGCTTTTATCTTACATAGTATACAGCTTGCTGCCAAAGAGATTGTCCACCAGAGCCTGTCAAGTATTCTCATATGTTACGTTTCAGTTGTGGAGTTAACTCATGAAATCCCAGTCAGCTCTATATATACAGCAGTTAACTGGTCATCTTCCTTCCCCTCCTCCTCAGCTCCTGAGCTAGAGCTGATCTTATCAGTCCTCCATAATCACAGTACACTGGCACCCATCTTGTTCAAAGGCATGTTATCTTTATATGTAAATATAGTGATAAAAAGCTTCAACTCATGCAACATTTTTAATGTGTCACAGTAGTATAAGATCAGCAGTAGGATAGCTGAAACAGAACTGTCACTCAATGAAGAGTGTGCTCACCCCCCTCCCCCCACCCAGCAACCAGGAAGCAAGGAGCTTACAGAGTTCTTTGTTAATGAACAAACAACTTGAGAATACATCTTTAAAGGGGTATTATCAAGTTATTACATTGTTTTGATTAGTTACTATGAACATAAGCAAGTTTGCAATTGACTTACTTTTCCTATCTGCAGTCATTCTCTTGCGGTGAGAGCTTTTATCTTTCATAGTAGTTTTTTTCCATAAAGCTCAGACACTAATTCCTGCCCAGATTCTGGCCAAAAATATACAATAGCTACATTCCATGAGAGAAATTAAGTCCTAACATTCCAGACACCTCTTCTCTCCTCCCAGACTGCCCATTTCTTTGCAGTAGTGATCTGCTCACTTCCCTCACCCTTTTTCTCAGCTCCTTACAAGCTACTGTTATAATTCTTACAAAATCACCAGCCGGCAGCAATGACTTCTCAGACAACAATTCACCTAATCATTGTACCTCACTGTAATCTTGTTCAAATGCTCTTCAGAACAAATCACTGAATATGTTACAGCAGAACTTGTGCTGAGCTTTATAGTTTTACTAAAAGTTCAGCTCTGCTGCTCACAAGAACTGTCTCTCAAGGATGAGTGCCCACCCTGCCAGAGACCAGGAAGTATTGAGACTGTAAGGAGAATGCGTAGCTCTGAGCTTCTCAAGAGACAACTCAAAAATACCACTTTAATGGAAGGTTGGATTCACATATCTTTGTGCCACTGTCTGAGTATTAATAGAAAAATTATATTTGACGTTTCTGAGTAGACTGTGCTGCTGCATAAAGGAAGCAGTTCCAGAGTGGAAACAGCAGTTTCATGGTTTTTATTTTTATATGTTTCGTGCTTGCACCAAGCTCTTCCCCCTCCACCTTTTTTTCTTCTGTCCATATTGACTGTGATGCGTAGACTGGCCGCAGGTCTCCTGACCCAAGCTTAATAGCCTTATACATGCCTAGAGGCTGTTGAATTCATTTTAGGAGACCTATGGCCAGTCCATGACTATTGAAGTGAACAGTTTATATATAGCACAACAAATAAGCTGACAATGAAGCATATGTGCTGATGTAATTGAAATAATAACTGGAAATAGATCGTTTTCTAAAATAATATTGACAGCTGTAAGGATTATGATATATTTTTAATAGTACTTGAGGCACTTAAATAAAAGTTTTTTAGATACTCTGAAGTTTCAGGATCTCTCCCTTTTTATGCTCTTTGGTTATTTCCATTAAGTTCGTCACAGGACCTACAAATACATTTGCACATATTCCCAGTATGTATGTTCGATGTACACAACCACCCTTGCATACAGATTACCTTATGCCTGTGTGAAGCACAGATCAATAATATTAACAATTCAATATTCCCACATGCCATCTCAAGATTGTGCTCCATCTCACACATGTTCACATTCGCTTTGTAATAAGTGTAAACATAGCCATCATTGAATTGCCCACTGAATGTGATTTACAGACAAACATTTAACACTGCCTGTGCCCAAGGGACAAATGAGCCACATGCAGAATTCTGTGCAAGAAAGACATAGTATTACATGAAAATATGTGAAAACTAAGAAAAAGAAAGAGAAATGCAAGAAATCAAAATAAGAAAAGAAAAAAAAAATTTCAGTATGAATGACGCATTTAGGTGAATGAAAGAATCTATCTCTATATATGTATTTCTCTGTTCACATAGTTTTTTATATCTATACACAATTATTATTCAATTTGTAATTTTAATAATTCATTTTATTATTGAATAACCACATTGCTTTCAGACATTTCAAAGGGTTAATAAACCTGAAACCTGAATATTTAAGAAAGTAAAAGTAAAATTTTGTCTTTCTTAGGGCTTGCTCACATTTGCGTAGGCAAAATTGGTCTGATTCTGCTCCTGAAAAGTTAGAGTGGAATCTGTATGAAGGTAAAGCAGTAAGGTAAAGGTAAAGCAGACAGCTGTGGGTTTATATAATCAGGTTAGGAATATACCGGGTTATTGAACCTTACCCAGCCTAAAACTGCCAAGTAGCAAGTTTAATAACATGTAGGGAGCTTGTGAAATTAATATTCTACAGTCTATCTATCTATCTATCTATCTATCTATCTATCTATCTATCTATCTATCATGGGGGTCCTGGCTGTGAATATACTGTACATGGCTGATTAAATTTAGTGATTGATATGAGATGTGTGCATAAAAATCGGACAGCAGATGGATCGTCTGTGTGCTGTTCGATTTTTTTTTCTCGCACCCATTGAGTTGCAGTACCCGTGATGTGAGGATTCACAAGTCTGCAGTCACCGTAAATATCCCATTTAAGAAGGGCATACAAGTTCTCCATGCAGTTTAGGTCAGGTGAGGGAGGGTTCTCATTATTTTCTCACCTTTGCTGGCTAGCCAAACAGTGGGAGACCTGTGATGCGTGTCCTGCATAAAAATTATGAATTCTAGAAAGATGCAGAATTTTTCCTGTGCCACTGCTTGAAGAAAGTGTCTTGTTAAAACTGGCAAAAGGTTTGGAAATTGGTTTTGATTCCACGTTGATCACAAAAAGGTCCAATTAGATCATCCTTAATAATACCAGCCCGTAGCAATACCCCTCATACACCTTGCTGGTGTCTGAGTCAAAGTGGATATTTGTGTCTGATCTAGTCATGTGCCCATCCATCTGGTCTGTCAAGAGTCACTCTGATCTCATCAATCCATAAACCAATCAAAAATCTGTCTTCAGATAATTCTTTACTCAGTCTTTACATTTCCACTTCTATGTCTCGTTCAATGGTGGTCGGGATTCAACTTTCCTTAACTTGGCCATGTCTGAGTGTTCCAGAGAGATTGTAGTTCTGGAATATGATAGCACCGGTCGCTTGGCATTTGATTCTTCTGAAATCTTTGGCAGTTAAAGGGGTTGTCCACTACTTTCAATTATCCCCCCAATGTATCCCCCCGTGGCCCCTGATGAATTGTGCAAATACCTTCAGTTGCCGTTTTCGCCTGTGAGCGGCGCTATAGCGGCGGCTGAGTCCGGGTCACGTGATCCCCAGACTGCAGCCGCCGCTTATTTCCGCCGACGTCACGTCAATTTCCAGACTCTGGAAATTGACGTGACGTCAGCAGCAGGCGTGACCCCAGCCTCAGAGTCAGCAGTCACTCATCAAGTGACTGGGCTGTGGGCGGGGCTTGGGGCTGCCTGCGGGGCTGTGCTGGGGGTGGGCGGGGCTAGGCAGGGATGATTGTGTCGGTGTCTGTGTGACGGGGCTCTGTGTGCCAGCGCCGGTGTCTGCGTGCCGGTGCGGGGGCTCTGTGTGCCGGCGCCGGTATGTGCCTGCCGGCGCCGGTATGTGCGTGCCGGCGCCGGTACCGGAGCACTGCGTGCCGGCGCCGGTGTCTGCGTGCCAGTGCGGGGGCTCTGCGTGCCGGTGCTCTGCGTTCCGGCGCCGGTGTCTGCGTGCTGGCGCCGGGGCTCTGCGTGCCGGCATGTGGGATGTGGGGTCCGGCGCCGGTATGTGCTGGGTCTGCTGGGGGGGGTGGACTTTGGGGTATGTGTGTGTGTGTGTCTCTTTGTGTGCAGGCATTGTCCGATGGGACTACAAGTCCCATTGGGCTCTGCCTGCTACAGTGACAGTGATTGACACATTAGCCAATGATGGGACAGTAGTAGTCCCATCATCCGGCTAATGTGTTGAATGTAAAAAAAAAAAAAAACGCACATATACAGTACATACATACAACACACACCATGTGACATGTAACAACATGCGACGTGACAACATGCAACATACGACATGCAATACCATGTGACAACATGCACCATGCGGCGACATGTGCCATGCAACGACATGCGCCATGCGACACCATGCGCCATGTGACGCCATGCGACATGTACCATGCGACAACATGCAACATGCGACGACATGCACCATGCGACGACATGCAACATGCACCATGCGACGACATGCGCCATGCGACGACATGCACCATGCGACGACATGCGACATGTACCATGCTGCAACATGCACCATGCGACGACATGCACCATGTGACGACATGCACCATGCGACGACATGCGACATGCACCATGCGACGACATGCGACATGCACCATGCGACGACATGCGCCATGCGACGACATGCGACATGTACCATGCGACAACATGCAACATGCGACGACATGCGACATGCACCATGCAATGACATGCAACGACATGCACCATGCGACGACATGCGCCATGCGATGACATGCGCCATGCGACAACATGCACCATGTACCATGCGACAACATGCGACATGCAACATATGACATGCACCATGCGACGACATGCACCATGCGACGACATGCGACATGCACCATGCGATGACATGCAACATGTGACATGCGACATGAAACATGCCACATACAGTATGTACATACATGCAACATACATACAGACATACAGTACATATAACATAGAGTACATACTCACCATCACTTGTCACTTTGTTCCCCGAAGCCATTGTCATCTGTAAAAAATATTAAAATAATAAACAACCAATATACTCCCTGATCCGCAGAAATCCAATTAAAACGAGTGCCCCTCGATGATCTCCCGTGGAGAGCAGGAGCATCTGCTCATGCGACTGCTCTCCAGGGGTTCCAGGAACACAATGTGGGGAGGACGGTATCCTTCCACAATGTATTCCCCACAATGTATTCCTACGCCCCTGTGAGAAAATAGTCCATAGTCTCACTTTATGCCATTGCTGTTGAGAAATTTTCACAGGCAGCAATTGCCATAAAGTGAGATTTGTCCTAAGGTAACCTCTCAGTGATGCACTGCATGTGCCATTGTCTCCTGTCAGTGTGTCACTGAGGGTCCTATAGAGCAGTGACATCACCCAATGTCACTGTTCTATAGGGGAGATCGTCGTGGGACACTCATTATTAATTGGACTATGGCGGACAGGTAGTATACGGTTTATTATTTTACGTTTTTTGCAGGTGCTGAAGTATGGTAAGTATGGTTAAATTAAGAATATTAAAATACTTTTTTCCTAATGTGTGCGTGTTTTATTAACCATTTATTAATATTGGATTAATAATGGATAGGCGTCTTATTGATGCCTCTCCGTTATTAACCCGGCTTAATGTCACCTTACAATAGCAAGGTGACATTAACCCCTTATTACCCCATATCCCACCGCTACACGGGAGTGGGAAGAGAGGGGCTAAGTGCCAGAATTGTCGCATCTTACAGATGCGCCATCTCTGGGGCGGCTGCGGACTGGTATTTGTAGCCGGGGGGGACCAATATCCATGGCCCCTCTCTAGGCTATGAATATCAGCCGGCAGCTGTCTGCGTAGCCTTTCTGGCTATAAAATATAGGGGGACCCCACGTCATTTTTTTTTGGGGGGGTCCCCCTATTTTAATAGCCAGTAAAGGCTACGCAGACAGATGCGGGCTGATATTCATATCAGGCTACAAATATTGGCCCCCGGCTGTCGGCTTTCCCCCTCTGGCGCAGAAAATTTAGCGGGAGCCCACGCCGTTTTTTTTTAACAAACATATTGTTCATTAACCCGTTTCTGCCAGCTGACGGAATAGTACGTCAACTGGCAGTATCCCCACGCTTTGAGGTGGGCTTCGCGATGAGCCCACTTCAAAGCCGCAACATGTCAGCTTTTTTCAATACAACAAAAAAAAATTTACTTGATCGCTAAACGGCATAGCAAGAAAAAAAAATCAAAAGCCAAAATTATGTTTTTTTGGTCGCCGCGACATTGCATTAAAATGCAATAATGGGCGATCAAAAGAACGTATCTGCACAAAAGTGGTAACATTAAAAACGTCAGCTCGGCGCGCAAAAAAGTAGCCCTCACCCGACCCGATATCTCAGAAAATATAGACGCTACGGGTATCGGAAAATGGCGCAATTATTTTATTTCTTTTTAGCAACGTTTTGAAATTTTTTTTACCACTTAGATAAAAAATAACCTAGACGTGTTTGGTGTCTATGAACTCGTAATGACCTGGAGAATCATAATGGCAGGTCAGTTTTATGCTGTGTGCACACGTTGCAGATTTGGGTGCAGAATTGTCTGCACAAAATCTGCATCTCCTTGCAGGAAACGCAGCAGCGTTTTGGATGCATTTTTTTCACGTTTTTTTCATGTTTTTGCGTGGTTTTGATGCAGGTTTTTTGTGTGGTTTTGATGCTGTTCTTGGTGCGGTTTTTGGTGTGGTTTTTGCGCTGTTTTAATTCAGTTTTTGCTGCAGTATTTGGTGCGTTTTTTTGCGTGGTTTTGATTCAGGTTTTTGATGCTTTTTTATGCAGTTTTTGGTGAAGATTTGATTACTGCATCATTTGGTGCGGTTTTGATGCAGTTTTTGGTGCTGTTATGATGCAGTTTTTGGTGCAGTTTTTGCGCGCTTATGATGCATTTTTTAATTTTTTTGGTGCGGTTTTTGCGTGTTTTTTGTGCGTTTTTGTATGCGTTTTTGAAAGCTAAAGATGTATTGTTGAACATTATTCAGTGATGTTATTTCTGTCCAACCTCCTCTTTTACATTTGTCCAACCCACACTCAAATACACACAGATAGATAGACATATAGATGATAGATGAAATGGATAGACAGAGCTACATATAGATAGATCTATAGATGCATATATCTATCTATTCCTATATCTATATAGATATATGTGGATAGATATATCTATTGATAGATGTATGGATAGTGTAGGGTGCGTGTCCACTGTCAGGATTACATCCGAATTAGCTGCAGATTGGATGCTGCATACTTGTAGTCCCATTGGATGATCCCCGCACACACCTGAACAGTCCCACACACACCCGAACAGTCCCGCACAGCGTCACACACACCTGAACAGTCCCGCACACACCCAAACAGTCCCGCACACACCCTAACAGTCCCGCACAGCGCCGCACACATCCAAACAGTCCCGCACACATCCGAACAGCCCGCAGACCCCGCACACACCTGAACAGTCCCGCACAGCGCCGCACACATCCGAACAGCCCGCAGACCCAGCACACACATACACGCACACCGTCACTGCCCACATTTCGCCCACCAGGGCCGGACTGGCCATTGGGCACTTCTGGCAAATACCAGAAGGGCCGGTGCCAGTCGTGGGCCGCTCGATCCGCCTCCCCCCGCCGCCGACGACTCACCCCCCTGCCATCGCATTCAACTATAACGGCGTCTATGACGCCGGTAGAGTTGAATGCAATGATGGAGGAGAGAGCGTCTACAGACGCTCCCTCTCCCATAATTCCCCGCTCTGCCTCTGACACTGCGGGTGCGCGATGACGTCATATCATCGCGCACCTGCTGTGTCCCGGGCAGACTGCAGCCGCCGAGACAGGAGCAGGGAGCAACGCGGGCAGGAGGAAAGGTGAGGAGAGTGTTTTTTGTTTTTTTTTACTGGACTGTGGGGACATTCTCGGGGTGGGGGGAGGAGGAGGAGAGATGCGGGCTGTGCTGTATATACCACTGTGCGGTCTGTGCTGGATATACCACTGTGCGGTCTGTGCTGGATATACCACTGTGCGGGCTGTTTTGTATATACCACTGTGCGGGCTGTGCTGGATATACCACTGTGCGGGCTGTGCTGGATATACCACTGTGCGGGCTGTGCTGGATATACCACTGTGCGGGCTGTGCTGTATATACCACTGTGCGGGCTGTGCTGGATATACCACTGTGCGGGCTGTGCTGGATAGACCACTGTGCGGGCTGTGCTGGATATACCACTGTGCGGGCTGTGCTGGATATACCACTGTGCGGGCTGTGCTGGATATACCACTGTGCGGGCTGTGCTGGATATACCACTGTGCGGGCTGTGCTGGATATACCACTGTGCGGGCTCTGCTGGATATACCACTGTGCGGGCTGTGCTGGATATACCACTGTGCGGGCTCTGCTGGATATACCACTGTGCGGGCTGTGCTGGATATACCACTGTGCGGGCTGTGCTGTATATACCACTGTGCGGGCTCTGCTGGATATACCACTGTGCGGTTTGTGCTCTATCTATCTATCTATCTATCTATTTGTTATCTATCTATCTATCTATCCCTCTATCTGTGTGTAATGGAGTGTGCGTTGGACAAATGTAAAAGAGGAGGTTGGACAGAAATGACATCACAAATCTTTTTGAAGATAGAGGAGGGAGAGGAGGGAGGGGTTGGGGTGTGTTTTGGTGTGGGTGTGCTAGGTTCGTGCTTAGTAGCAGTGCAATGCATCATGGAACTTGTAGTATTAGAGCACAATAACTCAGGAGAAAGGAAGTTGTCGATTAACCCCATGAGAGCTGAATCCAGCACTAAAAGATGTGCTGCTACAGCATGATAAAAGGTAATATTGCTAAAATAAAGACAGTGGATGTATTCAGTGGCACATAATAGCAAGATTTATGAAAAAAAAAAAAAAGTTTATTGTAGTGGACAACTTCTTTAATGAGCATCTACTTTTCTCAACATGTTTCTTGTGACCCTGTTGACAATTTGAAAAAAGCTTTTGTTGGTATTGTGATCACGCCGCAATATCTTAGCAATTTCAAAAGTGTTGCATACCTCTGTAAGACTTTTAACAATTTATAACATATCAGAGTCTGTTAAATCTTTTTTTGGGCTATGGAAAACAAGGCACCTAATAATTCTGCATATCTTGATAAAGGGTGTTGCTATCCTAAGGGTACCGTCACACATTGAAATTTTCATCGCTGCGACGGCACGATTCGTGACGTCGCAGCGTCGTATAATCATCGCTCCAGCGTCGTAGACTGCGGTCACACGTTGCAATCACGGCGCTGGAGCGATGCCGAAGTTCCCGGGTAACCAGGGTAAACATCGGGTTACTAAGCGCGGCCCTGCGCTTAGTTACCCGATGTTTACCCTGGTTACAAGCGAAGACATCGCTGGATCGCTGTCACACACAACGATCCAGCGATGTCAGCGGGTGATCAAGCGACGAAAGAAAGTTCCAAACGATCTGCTACGACGTACGATTCTCAGCAGGGTGTCTGATCGCAGTAGCGTGTCAGACACAGCGATATCGTAACGATATCGCTAGAACGTCACGAATCGTAACGTCGTAGCGATGGAAATTTCAATGTGTGACGGTACCCTTAGGCTACTATCTCCCTCATTGCGCAAATACACATCACCTGATCTGCTTCATTCAATAAGCATTAAAGTTTATAAAGCTTGGATAAAAATTATGACATGGTCACAATACTTACTTAATAATTGTACCCCCCGTGTATGTTAGTTGTATACACACTAAAGCTCCCAGCCTACAAATGTATTTGTAGGGATGCAAATCACCTGTTAGGGACCAACAGGTTGGCTTTGGCCCCCAATTAAAAAAAAACAAATATGACTGAGTATTTTTTTCACAATGGGAGTCAGTAGATAAGGCTACAGTGTGTCCGTAAAGTCATGGTGCACTTTTGACCAGTCACAGGATCTATTTATAGTTTACATTTTGGCGTCCTTTCTCTGGCCCAATCACATCAGACCTGTTCACGACTAGCGATAACCAGAATCAATCAAATAACACAAATTCATTTAAGCTGTTGCTGAGCCCCCAGTCAGATTAACCCCTGATAAACTAAACTCTGATTAATACACTGCCAGGTCTATGACATCATGCAACCACAAGCTTATGCCAGCTGTGAGGTTTTCCATGCCAGTCGAGATGTGGACGGTACAGAGGAAAGTTCAGTGTGTTCTGTGGATTGCTAAATTCAAATCCGTGACTAAAGTGCTACATGAATATCGGCGCATTTATAACAAAGCGCCACCACATAGGAATAACATTACTCGGTGGGATAAGCAGTTGAAGGAAACCGGCAGTTTGGTGCAGAAACCCCGTTCTGGTAGGCCATCAGTCAGTGAAGAGTCTGTAGAGGCTATACGGGATAGCTACCTAAGGAGACCTAAAAAATATGTGCGTGCGTGTGCTCGACAATTACAACAAGACTACAGTTCATAAGGTGTTAAAGAAACGTCTCTGTTTTACGTGGTAAAAATTGCAGCTGTTGCATGCTATCAAACTGGTTGATAGACCCAAGCGATGCGCATTTGCTACAGATATGCTTCATGAGATCGACAATGATGCAATATTTTTGCAGAAGATTGTGTTTAGCGATGAGGCGACCTTCCATATCTGTGGAAATGTTCATCGCCATAACGTTCGAATATGGGTTGCTGAACATCCTCATGCCTACGTTGAGTATGAACGTAACACCCCTAAAGAGAACGTGTGGTGTGGCCTGATGCATGATAAGGTGATAGGCCCATTTTATTTCACAGAGTGGTCTGTGATGGCAAACATGTATCTTGACATTTTGGAATTGTATGCAGTGCCACAATTTCCAGAAAGTGTCATCTTTCAACAGGACAGCGCTCCTCCGCACTACGCCACCATTGTTTGTGAGTTTCTGGATAGAACATTCCCCCGGCGGTGGATAGGCAGGGGTTCTGTCAAGCCATGGCCACCATGATCCCCGGATCTGATGCCCTTAGTCTTTTACTTTTGGGGTTATGTGAAGCAGCTTGTGTACATTGAACGTATCAACGACATTAATCACTTAAAACAGAGAATCACAGAGGTTATTCACTCTGTTTTACCAGACGTCCTTACCCGTGTTTGGCAAGAACTTCACTATCATTTGGATGTATGTAGGGCAACAAACGGAGAGCACATCGAACTACACTGAATAGGTATGAAGCTGGGAGAGTTTTTTTTATTTGGAACAGATTTCACATTTCTATCGTTTTTTGTTGCTTTCCAGTGACTGGTCAAAAGTGCACTATGACTTTACGGACATTCTGCATATATGATAATCATTTATAAATGGGTAATATAGAACAGTTATATTTACAATGTTGTGACAGGGTCACTGGTGTCATACATGATAGATGAGGGGAGATATGTGTCATAAAGGTTGCTTTCCTGCGTGATGTGAAAGCCATAAGTGTTTTCTCCAGTATGATATGTGCTGAGAGCAATCCAGTTGCTATATGGGCCTGGCTTTCATGGTGGGTAGGTCAGAGATGGGCGGGACGCCTGCTCACCATATCTCCACTTCCAGGATGTGGCTGGAGGGAGTTATATGTCCAGCCATTTTTTTTTCTCTGTCTGTGTTGTGTGGAGAAAGGAAGCCTCAATACTGACTCTCCTGTGAGTGCTGCCTTATGTGTTGTCCCAGAAGTACTGGGCAAGACTGTGTATGAACTTTTTACTTTCTTTTGAACCAGACAGGCTGTTTTCTGTAATCAGTTTGGGTTCATGGTTTATGATGCAATAAACCACCCAGAGTCTTTAACCAAATGCTGTCCTCGATGACTCTCTGCATTGCAAAAAAAGTTAAAATATAGTAGCAAGAAAAATACGAAAAATTTAGTATTCACAAAACTGCAACAAAATTTCCCCCTTTTGGCTAGTGAAAGCAACAGTGATCGTGAAATATATGTCTACTACTCTCTACTGTGAAGAAGTAATCTGCTGTTTGTGATTTCACATTACAGAAGATTTTTTTGCAGTTTGCTGAGCGCCGCACTATTTTCCTTCTTTTATTGCTGCCAAACTGCTGACAGTACCAGAAACAGTTTATATTAGATTAAATCATAGCTATTAGAGTTGATCAAAAAGATTCAAGCTGCTCTTTTTTGGTATCTAGTCTGGTCGTCTGTGGCAGCCGACCCAGGGCTGTCTCCACTTATGAGCATTAATACCTATCCTTACATAAGAATTTTCAGAATAATCTGTTACGTGTGTACTTAGGTATTAACCCCTTCACGAACTTGGATGTATCCATACATCCAGGTCAGTAAGTACTTATCAATATTGGATGCATTGATACGTCCAGATGATTTTGAGCGCAAAGAAGCTGTGTGTGCAATCACTGCCAGGTGATCAGCTGATATCACAGTTGACAGCCGACACTCACTGCAGGGAGTGGTGCTTTAGAAGGCAAGCAAAGGGAGAAAGCCCCCTCTGCCCTCCGATCATTTCCATAGTGACCCGATGTCGTCATGATCCTGGTCACCAGACTCTAGCAAGTTAGTTAGATCATGTGCTCGGCATGATCTAAGTAACTTGAGTCAATGCAGCTGAAAGTCAAAGTCCCATATTGGTACACAGCAAAAAAGTTTTTAAAAAAAATTAAAAAGTGTAAAATTATTTTAAAAATCACAAAAGAATAATAAAAAAATATATATTTTACCCATAAATAAATATTTTTTATGGAAAAAAAAAGTACACATCTTTGATATCGCTGCATACGGAACAACCCGCCCTTTAAAAATGTGATACCAGTTAACCTCTTTAGTGAATATCATAAAAAAATAAAAAACGAGGCATAAAACGATGCTTTATCTTTGTACAAACAAAATGTGGAATAAAACGTGATAAAAAAAACAAATGTAAATGAAAATGGTATCACTGAAAACGTCGTGTTGTCCTGCAAAAAGCAAGCCGGCTATACAGCTATATCAGAGTAAAATATAAGTTATAGCTCTCAGAATAAAGTGATGCAAAAAAATGCTTTTCTATAAAGTGGTTTTTATAGCACCAAACATAAAAAAGATATAAATGAGGTATCGCTGTAATCATAGTGACCTGAATGACAAAGCTGCCTATTCAATTTTACCACATGTGGAACAGCATAAAAAAAAACAAAAAAAAAACAAATTCCTGAGTTGCTGGTTTTTGTAGCCAAAAATTATACAAAAAAGCTGGCAACTTGTCCCCCAAAAAACAAACCCTTCACATGATGGCAGAAATATGTAAATTTTATAGCTGTCAAAATATGGCAATGTAAAAATGTGTTTTTGCAAAAAAATGATTCTTTTACTGTGGTATTGCTGTAATCGCACTGACTCGAAGAATGAAGTCGTCAATCACTTATACAGCACAATGAACAGAGCAAAAAATAAATAAAACCAATTCTTCACCTGCTGTTGATTTGTTTGTTCTGTCTCCCAAAAGTCGCAGTAAGACTCTACTCACATTTATCCTGTGCTCTACACTGAGTGCTTACACCAGGGTTTCCATGTAAATCTTTGAAATAAGTGATTCAGACGGATCCCCTGATGGAAGACTCGCTAATAATAATGAGGCTGATGGTGGCACTGTCGACACCTTTTAACTTGTGATCCAGCAATTTCCGTCTTTTTAGGCGTGCATAAAAGTGCCATCTGCCAGGGACACTGCTGAACAATGGTAACTCTGCTGACCCATTATAGTGAATGAATCATTCAGAGGTTTCATCTGAGTCACGTCACTCAGAGATTTAGATGGAAACCCTGATCTAAGTGCTCATCATAGAACATTGTATATATGTATGTTCCTAACAAAAGCTTCAAATCCATCCACGAAAAAAGACTCCACTCAGATTCGTAATCTGTCAATTGAAATATAGGGGGCTTCCACGTCACGTTACTGGTAGTACAAAGGCTTTGGAATAGCAAAATGTCTCTGCCCCTAAAAGAAATACAGCAAATTCTGCACTCTTAAATCCAAAAGCCTCCCTCCCTTCTAAGCTCCAGTATGTCTACACCACATTTAGCGTCCACATGTTTTGCATTTCTGTAGCTATCAGATTGTGCCTAATTTACAGGTGGATGTCTCCATAAGCATGAGCTGGTCACCACAACGTACTGGTCACTACAACGTACTGGTCACTACAACATACTGTTGACTACAACAGCAGCTTGCAATTTTCATTCAGCAACATACACTGCTGCTTTTTTCTGGAAGACACCCATGGTGTCAATATCGTCACTACACCTGTAGATAAATTCCCAAAGGGGTATAATTTTCAAAATGGGGTCACTTGCAGGGGGATTCTTCTCTTCTAGCACTAAGGGGCTCTGTATATGGAGTCCGCAAACTATTGTAAGAAAATCAGCGCTCCAAGAGGTAAATAGCACTTCATTTCTCCCATTTCTCCCGAGCCTCGCCAAATGGCTAAGCAGTACTGTACAGCCACATATGGCATATTTCCACGTTCAACAGAAAACCATAACAGTAAAAGCTACGCTATAATATAGCACTCCTTCCCTTTTGAGCTTTGCAATGTGCCATGACTACTGGCCTGTGTAAGCATACCGGTAACCTGACGAATGAGAAAATACTTGTGTAATCAGATTATTTATACTGGCAAAAAAAATCATTGTTTGGGAATATACTGTCGATAATATGGTACTGTATGGAGAAAAAACTATCATATTTGCAATAATTCTTTCCCCATCATTGTCAGTCTTTGCAACAGGCTGGTAAACAAACAAAGATGGATCTGTATATAGTTGATCAACGCATGTTAAAAGTGCATTAACAGGTCAAAATCAATGTATAAATATGCCATAAGTGCATATGCAGCCTCCCTCTCTATGCCCTATACTGTAGTAGCTGTGGTTTTCAGTGAGTGCAGAGATTCTGAACATTTAAATGAAGATTTCTTGTGAAAAGAGAAACACCATCATCCAAATCATCGACAGAAGTCTCTCAACTAAGAAAATTGCCAAACTGCATCATGTGAATGCCATGACAGTTGGAAGAATACAAAATGAAGTTCTTCCATCCATTCAAAAGCTAAGAGGTGGATGTCGATGCAAAATATCGGAATCAACAAGTCTGCTTATCACAAGGTCTATCAGTTCTGGCCCGACAAACATGGCAGTGGGGGTGGCTTGCATGCTTCATAATAGTGAGATCATAGATGTCCATTCAAACACCATGTGATGCATGTTGCACAAGTCTGGAATGGTGGGTCAAAAAATGGCGACAAAGCCTCAAATTCAACATCGTCATAAAAAGCGTTGGCTCGAGTTTTCAAAAAAGTACGAAAAGTGGACAATAGAAGACTGGAAACAGGTGATTTGGAGCTAAGAGACAAAAATAAATAGACTAGGCTTTGATGGGTGCAAATGAGTTTGGAAGAAGCAAGGAAAAAAGGGGCAAATGGATAGAGAAACTGAAAGAACTGTCAAGTTCGTTGGAGGAAGCCTGATGCTATGGGATACTTGACCAGGAACAATGGTGGTCTCTATGCTGAGCTATATGTGAGTATCATACAAAATGTAGTTCTTCAAATACTTGAGTACTATGGGTATGAAAAGGACGACATAGTGTTCCAGCAAGACAACAACCCAAAGCAAATATTGGAGAAGAAATGGTTCAGTAAAAATTAATTAAAGGTGCTGGAATGACCCCCACAGTCCCAGACCTCAACTCAATTGACCACTTGTGGGTAGACTTAAACAAAAAACTATATACAGACACAAGTGAGTCGACCAGTATGCACCAACACCTGGGATCAGATTTTAGTCGAGACATGCTTGAATTTGATCGAGAGCATGCACAGAAGGATTCAGGCAGTGTTGAAAACCAAAGGTGGATTTTAAAATAAAAAAATAAAATTTTTAATTTTAGGAACAAAACAGTAATAATAACAATGCAGTGACAGGCCAAGAATCTGAATAAGTAATCATATGCTAAACAGGTGCAAGTCAAGTTTATGTATGAGATAGCCAAGATGATTGTCTATAAAATGATGGTAGTCTCTTGTTCAAAGCATTAGTGGTTTGTGAGATATGGAGCCTGAAAGTCAAAAGTTCAAAACATTGTTACACTTTGGCTAGTCAGTGTACATTCATCAGAGTCTCTGTGTAGTTTATGTTATGCGTGCAGCAGGGTCTCCGTGTCTCTGTCATCTTTGGAAGATGGTGAGATATGGAGCCGGAAAGTCAAAAGTTCAAAACATTACTACCCTTTTGCTTGTCACTGTATACAGTATAATGATTCTGCTGCTATATCTATATACAGACGTATACTTTTTTTTAGGGAAGATAACATTATTATGTATATCCACCCTCTATGCATTTGACTGGGAACTTTCATTGTGTATATCCCCCTTATTTTTAATGTGTTTTTAACTTTTATATATCAATAAAATTATCTATATATATATAATTGTCTAAGGTCCACTTCTGTCTGTTTGTCTGTAACGGAAATCCCGCGTCGCTGATTGGTGGGCGGGATTTAAACACCGCTTCACTTTTTACTATTGATGCTGCCTATGCAGAATCAATAGTAAAAAGATATGTTAAAAATAATAATAAAAAAAAAATCATGATATTCTCACCTTCCGGCGTCCACGGCAGCTTTTCTCGCTCCTCGCGATGCTCCGGTCCCATAATGCTTTGCAGTAATGACCCCAGATGATGTAGTGGTCTCGCGAGACCGCTACATCATCACGGGTTATTGCCGCAATCCATCACTGGGAACGGACCTGGCGGGAGCATCGCTAAAGGCCTGGGCTGGATCCGGGGGCCACCGGAAGGTGAGTATATAACTATTTTTTATTTAAATTCTTTTTTTAACAGGGTTATGGTGCCCGCACTGCTATATACTATGTGGGCTGTGTTATATACTGCATGGGTTGTGCTATATACTACGTGGGTTGTGCTATATACTACATGGGCTGTGTTATATATTACGTGGGCTATGTTATATACTGCGTGGGCTGTGCAATATACTACGTGACTGTGTTATATACTACGTGGCTGTGTTATATGCTATGTGGCTGTGCTATATGGTACATGGCCTGTGTTATATACTACGTGGGCTGTGTTATATACTATGTGGGCTTTGCTATTATGCTACGTGGCTGTGTTATATGCTACGTGGGCTGTGCAATATACTACGCGGCTGTGCTATATGCTACGTAGGCTGTGTTATATACTACATGGGCTGTGTTATATGCTACGTGGCTGTGCTATATGCTACGTGGGCTGTGTTATATATCCAGGTGCGACCAATCATTGACAGGTGCAGTCCGGATGCGAATTGGCTCGGAATTTGAACCACGCTTCTCTGATTGGTCGTGCCCGGCCAGCCGAATCCTGTGTATTCATTGCATTATTCTTAAATCTTCATAAATAAACTAAATACATATTCTAGAATACCCTATGCGTTAGAATTGGGCCACCATCTAGTACCTTTTATATTAAAGCAGCGCTCTAGTGTTTTTTTTATTGCACCACTGGAGTTGTGCTTTAAATGTAAGTCGCCTACCATCTGTTTGTCTTACCTGTCGTCCCCTTCATTCTTTTACAGCATTGCTCCAGTGAAAAGTGACATGTTGGTGCGCTCCAGTGTCTGCTGGAGTGCGTCGGAGATCACTTTTCAATACAAGCCTATGAGAGCTTCGTACTGACTCTCATAGACTTGAATTGAGAGCTTGTGACTCTGACTTCTGGCCAGTCAGAAGCTACTATCACAAGATGGTGCCACGGCACCGGAGCGGTGTTGGTAAGAGGTGAAGCCTCCGGAAGGTGAGTATATGACTGGGGCAGGGGGCTTACATTTCAAGTGCCATTCCACAGCTGAAAAATAAACGTATGTGTTATTAATTTGTGGTTAGTCATGTTTATTGGTAGGTTATAAAATATATTTTATGTTTAGTCTTTGTTTATTCTTTGTATTACTGAATACTCTATTGATTTAGGGGGGAAAAGTCACTGAGATATGTAATAAAACTATTAAAGAGGATTGTTTCTGAGATTTAGCTGTTTACCCAACTGCAATTGTTTCAAAGTGTCACATAATACCATACAGGCTATACCTCTTCAATTTTATGTATCATAAATAACCTTTAGAGATGAAGTTTTAAAACCTTTAAAGTCGTAAAGTCGCAAGTGTTTTTAGTATTATTAAGCATCCGCAGTATTGCATTCTACACATATAATTTACACAATCATTGTATTTCACTTCTAGATTAAATACTGGCACACAACCTATAAATCTGCAATCCTTGAAGCAGCAGGCTCCAACTCAGTATAATAACCGTAGGTCTTAATTTATCCCCAGTGGCTTAACCTCCATCAGGTACTTCCGTAAATAAAATGGTGATGTGGTATTGTTCATGCAACTTGTGCCTTTCTCAGTCATTGTAGGCAAGCTTTTAGAACTAAAAACGCTATTACTTGTATGGGCATGGGCTTGTCAGAAACTGCAGAAAATACATATATTATTAAAATGATCACAACTACACCACAGACACAGAAATCGCATTAAAGCAAAGCTCAATTTTTCATGGGACTTTATGAGATTTTCTTATAAATAACCTCATATTTTTCTAGCAAGTTTGCATGGATGTATTCCAGTTTTCATATATTTATACACAACTGGATGTATTGTCACCATGACAAGTACTAGGATACGTCATATAAGTGCAGCACCCCAGAGTCCTGGTTGTTGCAGTGCTGTGGCTCCGCCACTACGGGGAGCTATGGTGCGTCTGATTGCACTAGGGAGTTTCTCTGATCAGGTACACTCACACCACACTTCACACTCCGGCCACCAGGGGGGGTGGTCCTATCTAGTAGGCCACTCCTCACAACTCTGGTAAAACTGGGGGTTGGACAGGGAGAAGTAGCTGGGAAGAGCTAGTGAGAGGACCTGTCAGGGATGGGATCCTGGCAGACTCCTCAGAGCAGAACTAACCAGTAAACAACGGGAATACAGAAAAGGAGAAATACCAGAAGGGGTCTTGCTGTTAGACCGAGGCAACATCCTTCTGAGGCGCAAACAGTCGGTGGCCGGAACGCCGAGCAAGTAAGAGACTTTAAGTACATTGCAAACCACGGCAGGGCAGCTAACTACAGGTTGGCTGTCTCACTTAACACCTAAGCAGACAACGGAGGCAGCTGTGGGAGAGGGGCGACTCTAGGGTCCCGGAAGAACTCCAGGCCTACCCCGTCATACGGGTGCGTCCCACCATATCAACTGGAGGACGGAGAAGGAACAGTAGAGACAGAAAGAAACAGTTGTGAGGACTATCCCGGGAGCTCAGCAGGGAAGAACTACAACACACAGCGCTAGAAGGTAGATACTGATTCCCACCTGTAAAGAGAGCTCCTGATGTGTCGTTGGACCGGCCGGTCTCTGAAAACCCAGTTAACAGCGCTCTGGACTGAGGTCTCCCACATCTTCAGTAAAGAGGTAAAGAGACTGCAACCTGGTGTCCTCGTTATTTACCGCGACCTGCACCGTTAACAGCACCTATTTGCAACGGACGTCCCCCACTGACAGACAGGGCCACGGACCGGGTCTAGCCACCGTGACAACCCGAGGACTGAGACCCCAGAGGCCCGGCTCCGGGTACCCCTCGGCCCTGCGGCGGTGTGGGGGCGCTCCAAATCTTGGCGTCACGAACAGGATCTACTTAAGCCTGAAGAATCAGGTCATGTGTGCCTAGAGACTGTGATTTACTGTACTTGAACTGTACTTTATTGAGAGAACTGTGTGCTACTGCTTGCCGCGGAAAGTTACCGCCAAAATTCGCCATTGCCGCGCGCGGAGGGAGGAGCCTTAGCTACGTGGGCAGAATCGGCCAAAAGAAGCGCGGAACGGAAAGCGCGGTGAGACGCCAATCCCGGAAGAGGAACTCCGACCTCCAGCAGGTTAGTGGGAGGAAGGGACGGCCATGTCCGAGTCGGGAGGAGAGGAGGTGGCGGTCGCAGCCGCGGACGCAGGGGCAGCTCCGGTCCCCGCAGCGGGCGAAGCCGCGGCCCTAATACCGCCACTGGCTGCCGCGGAGCCCGCTGCCCCCATCAGCCAGTCGGACACCGCCGCTAACGCAAAAGCCATAATGCCCTTCTCCATGCCCTACCTGCCCGGAGCGACCTGGCTCCCACGATACTCTGGGGAGGCGCATACATTCACTGACTTTAAAGAAGGGCTCTGCAGCCTACTCGAGTTCTATCCCCTAACCGAGCCTCAGAAGGTCCATATGATAACCGGTCAACTCTTTGGGGCGGCTCTGAGAGAAGTGAAATCCTGGCCCGCTGAGGATAAAGGAACTGCACAACAGATTTTTGCCAAGCTTAAAGCCACCTTTGATACTCGCACTGCCACAGAGATTAAACTGACTTTCTATGGATGCAAACAGAGGTCGCAGGATAGCTTACGGGACTATGCCCTTAATCTCCAGGAAGCGATGCGGGCCATTAAGCAGAGTGACCCCGGCAGCATGCAGGATGAGGATAAAATCCTGAAGGAGCGGTTCATCGAGGGGCTCCTGTGCAGTCACCAGCGGGGCCAATTGCACTTCCTGGCCATGCAAAATCCAGACTTGACTTTTGCGCAGTTTAAAGATAAAGCTATCCAGGCATTGCAGGAGCGGCAGCCCAGCCGCGCAGTGCCACCCAGGCGCCCCGCTCTCACCTACCACCAGGAGGTGGCATCGGATACCCCAGTTGCCGCGGAGGCCGACGCCCAGAGCTTCGAGGATGACTCCCCTGCAGGACTCCGTCTCCAGATGCAAGAGCTAACCAAGAGCGTTGCTGCCCTGGCCCGGACGGTGCAGTCCCTACAGGAGGCCCCCAAAGAGAAGATCCAGTTGGCTTCCAGCCCGGAGGATGTCCCTTGGATGCGACGGAAGAGGACTCCGCCAACCAGGAGCCGGCCCGACGATCGCTTCCACCAGGATGGACGACCCATCTGCCGCCGCTGTCATCAGGTGGGCCATCTTGCAAGGTACTGTCCTTTAAACGAGCAACCCCTGGGGCAAAGGGCCAACCCCCAGGAGTAGGACGGTCAGGCCCGCAGCATTGGAGAACCAAGTATATTGGAGGACGACCAGTTCTCCCTGTAGTGATTGATGGAATCCCCTTGAATGCTTTGCTGGACACCGGTTCTCAGGTGACGACTATACCTTACGTGCTCTACAAACGGTATTGGGAGGACGCTGATATTACTCGTGGCCCTGACGATGATTTCACCATAATCGCCAGTAATGGTCAGCCGTTGCCACAAGTGGGGTATAAGGAGGTCACCATCAAAGTGGGGCGGGTGGAATTGAAAGCCCAAGGGATTGTGATTGTAGATATTGATCGTCGAGAATGTAATCCCATGATGACTCTTGGTACTAATGTTATAGAAAATTGTCTTGCAGAAGTGATTGTTTTGTTGCAACAGGTGGCAGAAAACGCTGGCCACAGTGAGCAACGTGCCCTGCAGAAGGAAATCAGAGCTCTGATGCAGAGACAGCAGGTAGAGCTGACTGGTGGTGAGATTGGTCGTGTCACTGTAAGTGATTCAAACCCCATCGCGATACCTCCCAAGAGTGAAATGTTAATATGGTGTCGAGCAGCCATAGGCCTCAGGGGTAAGGACTACCAGGCCTTGGTGGAACCTGTATATTCAGACAATAGGCCTACTGTTCTGACAGCCCGGGGGGTGGTTGACGTCCGACAGGGGAGAGTGCCCGTACGTGTCCTCAATTGTGGGGAGGAAGAGGTCCACCTAACCAAGTATACCACGCTCGCCAAATTGTTCACTGTCAATAATAGTGTAATACAGACACCTGAACCCTTGGTCCCGTCAAACGTGGCGGAGAACAAAGGTTCTGCAGAGCACTCGAAAGACTGGTGTCGGGAACTGCATGTGGGCACTGACTCCACCCCGTCTCATCAAATACAGGGGGCTTACAGGGTGGTACACGAGTACGAGCAGGTATTCAGCAAACACCCCTCAGATTTTGGGCAGGTGAAAGGGATCCAACATCACATCCCCACGGGAGATCATCGACCCATAAAAGAGAGATATCGCCCTGTACCCCCAGCTCATTACCAGTGTGCCAAGGACATGTTGCGGGAAATGAAGGAGGCTGGGGTGGTGAGAGACAGCTGTAGCCCCTGGGCAGCTCCGTTAGTCCTCGTTAAAAAGAAAGATGGTACAATGAGGATGTGTGTTGATTACAGGCAGTTGAATCGCATTACACATAAGGACGCATACCCACTGCCCAGGATAGAGGAATCTCTGGCTGCTTTAAAATCTGCTAACTACTTCTCTACTTTAGATCTCACCAGTGGGTACTTGCAGGTTCCTGTAGCGGAGGCGGACAAGGAGAAGACGGCCTTCACGACACCAATGGGTCTCTGCGAGTTCAACTACATGCCCTTCGGACTGTGCAATGCTCCAGGAACGTTCCAGAGGATGATGGAGTGCTGCCTAGGACACATGAACTTTGAAACTGTGCTGCTGTATTTGGATGATGTCATTGTCTTCTCTAAGACCTACGAAGACCATCTGAAGCACCTGGCCGAGGTGTTCGAAGCCCTGTCCAAATTCGGCTTAAAGGTGAAACCGTCCAAGTGTCATCTGCTCAAACCTAAAGTGCAGTACCTGGGCCATGTGGTGAGCGCTGAAGGAGTGGCCCCAGACCCCGACAAGGTCACAGTGATCAAGGACTGGCCAAAGCCTAGTGACCTCCACGAAGTCCGGCAGTTCCTCGGGTTGGTAGGTTACTATCGGAGATTCATAAAGGATTTCACCAAGAAGGCCGCACCCTTGCAAAATCTGCTGGTGGGCCAACCAAAGAAGACCAAGGGGAGGAAAACCACCTTTGATTGGAACGAAGAGCTGGAGGAATCCTTCACCTGTTTGAAGTCGGCACTGACGGGAGAAGAGATACTGGCTTACCCCGAATACGATCAACCGTTTGTGCTGTACACAGATGCCAGTAATGTGGGATTAGGAGCCGTGCTGTCCCAGGTTCAGAACGGCAAAGAAAGGGTGATCGCTTACGCCAGCAGGAAACTCCGTCCCACGGAAAGGAACCCTGACAACTATAGTTCCTTTAAGCTGGAATTCCTGGCCCTCGTCTGGGCAGTGACAGAGAGGTTTAAGCACTACCTGGCCTCCGCGAAATTCACCGTCTTCACGGACAACAATCCGCTAACGCATCTGGGTACTGCCAAACTCGGGGCTTTGGAACAGCGGTGGATGGCCCGGCTGTCCAACTATGATTTCACCATCAAATATCGGGCAGGACACCAGAATGCCAATGCCGATGCTCTGTCCCGAATGCCCAATCTACCAGAAGTGGGAGAAGACCCGGAGGCACTTGAAGAGGTGGAGCTGCCTGCCTTCCATCGCCCCAAAGCCACTCAGAACTCTCACCATGTGAAGAACAGGCACAAGAACCAACCGGATGCCACGCTGAATCCCCTGCCCCACCACGGATGGGCAGAAACCCAGGATAGTGACCCCGCGGTCCGTCAGGTGAAGGAACTCTTGACGCAGGCTGGGTTGCATCCTGGCCCAGATGATCCACAAGAAACTCAACAGCTGTGGAAGGGGAGAAGCAAACTGTTTATCCATGATGGCAAGTTGTGCAGGAGGAGCATCGACCCACGTACTCATGAATTGGTGTGGCAGATAGTGGTGCCAAGGCGAGATGCGCCCATGGTTCTGGGAGCCTACCATGATGGAGCCGGACACTTCGGATGGAGGAAGCTGGAGAAGCTGCTCCGAGGGAGGTTCTATTGGATTGGCATGAAGAGAACCATTGAGAAGTGGTGTCGAGAGTGTGGTCCGTGTAGTCTGCGAAGGAAGGACCGTGACAGTCAACGGGCTCCCCTGCGGCCTATCATCACCAAACGGCCGCTCGAACTGGTCGCGCTGGATCATGTGAAGCTGACGCCTAGCCGGTCGGGCTATATCTACGCCCTTACCATCGTGGACCACTACTCCAGGTTTTTGGTGGTTGTGCCTGTCAAGGATCTAACAGCTAGGACTGCCGCCAGGGCCTTCCAGAAGCACTTTTGTAGACCCCATGGCTACCCAGAGAAAGTACTGACCGATCAGGGGCCTGCATTCGAAGCGGAAGTGTTCCAAGAATTCTGCCAGTTGTACGGGTGTAAGAAGATCAGAACTACACCGTACCACCCCCAAACCAACGGGATGTGCGAGAAGATGAACCAGGTAGTAATCGATTTATTGAAGACCTTGCCTGTGGAGGAACGGAACCTGTGGCCGACAAAGTTGCCTGACTTGGTGGATATGTACAACCACATCCCAGTAAGTTCCACCAACTGTACTCCAGCGTACCTGATGCGAGGAAGGTCTAGTCGGTTACCCGTTGATCTGGACATGGGGGTCCTAGTACCCGAAGATACCTCGCCGGAGGCAGATTGGGATACAGAAAGGCAGCGAAGATACCGCGAAGTACAGGAGTGTGTGGAGAGAAGTCTCGCCCAGGCTAGGCAGAAACAAGAAAGGGACTACAATCAACACGCTCCTGCGATTCCCCTGTCACCTGGTGAGCAAGTGCTTAAACGAAAGAGGAGGTTACACAAGCTTGATGACCAATGGGAAGCGGAACCGTATACCATCTTGCCATCCGACTTCGACAACACTAAGGTCTGTCTCATCAGCAAGGACAGAGGGGAGACCTCGACAGCGGTATCCAGGGATCACCTTAAGGTCTGCCCCGATAAGTTGAAAGAGAGGGGCACGGCCCCAGAAATCTCCCCGCCGGTGGAAAAGGAGAAGATGTTCCATACTGTCCTTGGTGACTTTCCCCAGTCCTGGACTCAGATAAATCAGGCCATCGCGGTACCTGTTCTAACGTTTCCACAGCCGGACCCACCAGAAACAATGGTGGTACCAGATCATCCGGTCCCGCAACCTCAACAAGCCTTGCCTGAAGAAGCCATGCCAACCGTTGAACCGGCAAATCCTCCCTCTGTTATCAGTGAGCCTGCCGTACCCACTGTTGATAGCAGCAGCTTTGAGAGCCCCAACCTGCCAGTGCTACCCAGACTCACTAGAAGTGTAGTTAGAAAACAGCACACTACACCAGCGGTAGCAAGCATAGCGGGCCCTGTTAGACCAATAGCAACCCCTGCGCTGCGAAGGTCCACACGCAGCACTCAAAATCAAACTCCCCTCCGCTACAAAACTTGGAGGTATTGATAGGGCTGCTATGTAATTGAAAATGTTTGTATGCATATCCTTTTGTTACAGGTTTTTAAATGGACACTAGAGTAATGGACGGTGAATTGCTCAAAAACTTCCACAAGGGGGGCCCCTTTGTTTACCCGGGGTCCCCGCTGTTTCAACCACTGAACTGAGAGTCATAAACTGTGCATGACCAAACTTTCGCAACGTTCAAGAATCCTCACCTCCCGTAAAGGGAAGCTCTGTTATGTTCAATTGTTATGCTATTTCAAAAATTTGTGTGTTTTCTGTTAACATGTATTATTGTTCTTGTTTTCCCAGTCCCGGAGTACTGGATTTAACCGGGGGGGAGTGCAGCACCCCAGAGTCCTGGTTGTTGCAGTGCTGTGGCTCCGCCACTACGGGGAGCTATGGTGCGTCTGATTGCACTAGGGAGTTTCTCTGATCAGGTACACTCACACCACACTTCACACTCCGGCCACCAGGGGGGGTGGTCCTATCTAGTAGGCCACTCCTCACAACTCTGGTAAAACTGGGGGTTGGACAGGAAGACAGGGAGAAGTAGCTGGGAAGAGCTAGTGAGAGGACCTGTCAGGGATGGGATCCTGGCAGACTCCTCAGAGCAGAACTAACCAGTAAACAACGGGAATACAGAAAAGGAGAAATACCAGAAGGGGTCTTGCTGTTAGACCGAGGCAACATCCTTCTGAGGCGCAAACAGTCGGTGGCCGGAACGCCGAGCAAGTAAGAGACTTTAAGTACATTGCAAACCACGGCAGGGCAGCTAACTACAGGTTGGCTGTCTCACTTAACACCTAAGCAGACAACGGAGGCAGCTGTGGGAGAGGGGCGACTCTAGGGTCCCGGAAGAACTCCAGGCCTACCCCGTCATACGGGTGCGTCCCACCATATCAACTGGAGGACGGAGAAGGAACAGTAGAGACAGAAAGAAACAGTTGTGAGGACTATCCCGGGAGCTCAGCAGGGAAGAACTACAACACACAGCGCTAGAAGGTAGATACTGATTCCCACCTGTAAAGAGAGCTCCTGATGTGTCGTTGGACCGGCCGGTCTCTGAAAACCCAGTTAACAGCGCTCTGGACTGAGGTCTCCCACATCTTCAGTAAAGAGGTAAAGAGACTGCAACCTGGTGTCCTCGTTATTTACCGCGACCTGCACCGTTAACAGCACCTATTTGCAACGGACGTCCCCCACTGACAGACAGGGCCACGGACCGGGTCTAGCCACCGTGACAACCCCAGGACTGAGACCCCAGAGGCCCGGCTCCGGGTACCCCTCGGCCCTGCGGCGGTGTGGGGGCGCTCCATAAGCATTTGGTTATTAGAAGCAACAATCCGATTTTCATGTAGAATAATTTCAGAATTTAAAGTATACCGTTCATAGTTTTATCTATTAATTTAGAACTACTTGTATGTGAGTAATATTGAAATATACAACCCCAATTCCCAAAATGTTTGGATGCTGTGTAAAATGGAAATACCACAAGAAAGCAATTATCTGTAAATATGTTATAGCCAAATTTTATACACAACAGAACATAGAGCACAGATCGGAAGGTGAAAATTAGACATTTTTCAATTTAATTTAAAAAAATATTAACTCATTTAGAAATTGTTGGCAGCAACATATTTTGGAAAGTGGGGCAAGGCCATGTCCAGTATTGTGAAGCATCCCATCTTCTTTTTACAATAGTCTGGAAACGGCTGGATAGTGGTACTTTGGGAGAGGAATGTTTTCCCATTCTTGCTTGAGGTAGGATTCTAGCTATTAGACAATCCTTGGTCATCTTCGTTGGATAGACATTGAATGGGAACATGTGTTTTTCTAAAGCCTCTATATAATTATCAGCATTGATAGTGCCTGATTTCTGCACTGATAGCAAGCTGGATAGTCCCTCTCCTCCTGAGTGTGCCGGACAAGGTACCGGTGGTTTCCATAAAGAATTTTGATGCAACTGACCACAGTACAGTTTTCCATTTTACCTCAGTCCATTTTAAATGAGCTTTGTACCAGAATGAACTTGAATGAATGAATGAATGACTTCATGAATTTGGCACCTCTCCTGAGTGGTGCGTGTCTCTGTGGACCACGATGGAAATGCTACTCCAATCACTGACTGGGAATGACTCAAAATAGCAGTGCATGTAAGACGACTTAGGAATCTCATAAAACTGGAAGAATGTATGAAAATTCCTTAACCCCTTAACGACCGCCGATACGCCTTTTAACGGCGGCCGCTAAGGGTACTTAAACCACAGCGCCGTTAATTAACGGCGCTGTGGAAAAAGTGAATAGCGCCCCCCAGAGTCGGATTTTCTCTGGGGTCTCGGTTGCCGAGGGTAGCCGAGACCCCAGAGAACATGATTCGGGGGGTTTTTACCGACCCCCGAGTTGCGATCGCCGGTAATTAACCGTTTACCGGCGGTCGCAACAAAAAAAAAAAACACGCGATTTGCCGTTTAATTTCTCTGTCCTCCGATGTGATCGCACATCGGAGGACAGAGAAATGTGGTCCCCGATGGCCCCCCAATACTTACCTACCTCCCCCGGTGCTCCTCGTGTCTCCCCATGGGCGCCGCCATCTTTTTTCCGGGAAAAAATGGCGGGCGCACGCGCAGTGCGCCCGCCGCCCGGCACCCGGATGTTCTTTGGGGTCTCGGCTGCCGGGGGTAGCCGAGACCCCAAAGAACATGATCGGGGTCGATTTGCACCGACCCCTGCTTTGCGATCGCCGGTAATTAACAGTTTACCGGCGACCGCAAAAAAAAAAAAAAAGCGATCAGTTATTTCTCTGTCCTCTGATGTGATCGCACATCAGAGGACAGAGAAATAGGGGGATTCGGGGACCCTATCATACTCACCCGGGGTCCCTGGGTCCTCTTCTGTCTTCTCCTGCCAGCCGGCTTTTTCATCATGGCGGGCGCATGCGCAGTGCGCCCGCCATCTGCTGCCATCTGCCGGCCGGCAGGAGAAGACAAGTTGGGGCTAAAATTAGGGTTAGGGTTAGGGTTAGAGTTAGGGTTAGGGTTGGGGCTAAATTTAGGGTTAGGGTTAGGGCTAGGGTTAGGGTTAGGCTACTTTCACACTAGCGTTTTTTGGCTTCCGTCGCAATGCGTCGTTGGAGAAAAAACGCATCCTGAAAAAGTGCTTGCAGGATGCGTTTTTTCTCCATTGGCTTGCATTAGCGACGCATTGCGACGGATTGCCACATGTCGCATCCGTCGTGCGACGGATGCGTCGTGCTTCGGCGGACCGTCGACACAAAAAAAACTACATGTAACTTTTTTGTGCGACGTGTCCCACATATTTAAGTGACACGTGCCACGTATTTAAGTGACACGTGCCACGTATCAAAGTGCCACGTGCCACATATTTCAGTGCCACGTATCAAAGTGCCACGTGCCACGTATCAAAGTGCCACGTGCCACGTATCAAAGTGCCACGTGCCACGTATCAAAGTGCCACGTGCCACATATTTCAGTGCCACGTATCAAAGTGCCACGTGCCACGTATCAAAGTGCCACGTGCCACATCTTTCAGTGCCACGTATCAAAGTGCCACGTGCCACGTATCAAAGTGCCACGTGCCACGTATCAAAGTGCCACGTGCCACGTATCAAAGTGCCACGTGCCACATATTTCAGTGCCACGTGCCACGTATCAAAGTGCCACGTGCCACGTATCAAAGTGCCACGTGCCACATCTTTCAGTGCCACGTGCCACGTATTTAAGAGACACGTGCCACGTATCAAAGTGCCACGTGCCACATATTTCAGTGCCACGTGCCACGTATTTAAGTGACACGTGCCACGTATCAAAGTGCCACGTATCACGTATTTCAGTGCCACGTATTTAAGTGACACGTATCACGTATAAGTGCCACGTGTCACGTATTTAATTGCCACATATTTAAGTGCCACGTATCAAGATTTTCCATGGAGAACAGACACATCCAGAGATATGTCTGCTCTCCACGGCTGCAGCAACACACTGACAGGAGCCATAGTTCCTGTCGGTGTGTCACTGCGCATGCGCGAGCGAGTTTACCGGCGGTCATTGACCCCGGCACTCTCGCTTAACGGCAGTGCTGCGTGGGAAAGTTCAACGCAGCTGTACTGCTGTTAACCGAGACGCCGGAGTCATTGAACTCCGGAACAGTACGCGATACACTGCTAGGAGCTTCGCTCCTGGCAGTGTATCGCCGGAGAGCAGCCGATCGGCGTGGGACACTCGTTTTATGGATTCTGCGGACAGGGAGTATGAATTTGGTTTATTATTTTTGGATTTTTTCCTGGAGGATCGAGGGCTTCGCCTACAAGTGTGCTGTTGGTGAGTATATACTCTGTGTTATATGTTGTATGTACTGTGTGTCATGTATGTGTATTGTGTGTAGGTGTTTTGTGTAACTTTACAATTGTGCTAAGTCGCCGGACACAGGGACAACTCTCCCATCCTAATACCGGATGGGAGTAGTAGTCCCATACGGCGACTTAGCACAATGGTGGCACTAGCGTCGCATGGGGACACACACACGCACACACACGCACACACACGCACACACACAGAAGGACTCCATGCTGCTTCACTGGGGGGCGGGGGCTTCCCTCTTCCTGTCCGACGTCACGTCCGGTCCTGGGTGTCAACCCCTCCGCACAAAGACGCCGACACCCAGGACAAAGGCGCTGTGTGTGGAAGGTAATATGGGGCCCTAGGGGGATACGCAGACACGCCGCTGCGTAAAGAATTGACATGTCAATTCTTTTTACGCCGGAGTGTTTGCAGACAAAAGCGCCGCGTTTTTTTGCGGTGTGTCTGAACGGCAAAGTGAATTTCTCATTCACTTTGCCGGCAGACGAAAATGACATTGCGCATTTTTGAAAAGCGCCCGCAAAATAGCGCTCAAAAATGCGCTATGTCTGAAAGTAGCCTAAGGCTTCTTTCACACTTGCGTCGGTACGGGGCGGTCGCAATGCGTCGGCCCGATGTACCGACGCACGTTGTGAAAATTGTGCACAACGTGGGCAGCGGATGCAGTTTTTCAACGCATCCGCTGCCCAGTCTATGTCCTGGGGAGGAGGGGGCAGAGTTACGGCCACGCATCCGCGGAAATGGCGGACGCGACGTACAAAAAAAAGGTTACATTGAACTTTTTTTGTGACGACGGGGGCTAAAGTTATGGTTAGGGTTGGGGCTAAAGTTAGGGTTGGGGCTAAAGTTAGGGTTAGAGTTGGGATTAGGGTTAGGGTTTGGATTAGGGTTGGGATTAGTGTTACGTTTGGGATTAGGGTTGGGATTAGGGTTAGGGTTGGGATTAGGGTTAGGGGTGTGTTGGATTTAGGGTTTTGATTAGGGTTATGGTTAGGGTTGAGATTAGGGCTGTTTTGGGGTTAGGGTTGTGATTATCGTTAGGGTTGTGATTAGGATTATGGATCGGGTTGAGATTAGGGTTAGGGCTGTGTTGGGGTTAGGGTTGGAGTTAGAATTGGGGGGTTTCCACTGTTTAGGTACATCAGGGGGTCTCCAAACACGACAGCCAATTTTGCGCTAAAAAAGTCAAATGGTACTCCCTCCCTTCTGAGCTCTGCCGTGCGCCCAAACAGTGGTTTACCCCCACATATGGGGCATCAGCGTACTCGGGATAAATTGGACAACAACTTTTGGGGTCCAATTTCTCCTGTTACCCTTGTGAAAATAAAAACTTGGGGGCTAAAAATCTTTTTTGTTGGAAAAAAATATATTTTTTTATTTTCACTACTCTGCATTATAAATTTCTGTGAAGCACTTGAGCTTTCAAAGTTCTCACCACATATCTAGATAAGTTCCTTAGGGGGTCTAGTTTCCAAAATTTGGTCACTTGTGGGGGTTTCTACTGTTTAGGTACATTAGGGGTCTGCAAACGCAACATAACGCCCGCAGACAATTCTATCAAAGTCTGCATTGCAAAATGGCGCTCCTTCCCTTCCGAGCTCTGCCGTGCGCCCAAACAGTGGTTTACCCCCACATATGGGGTACCAGCATACTCAGGACAAATTGGACAACAACTTTTGGGGTCCAATTTCTCTTGTTACCCTTGTGAAAATAAAAATTTGGGGGCTAAAAAAATCTTTTTTGTGGGAAAAAAAATATTTTTTATTTTCACTACTCTGCATTATAAACTTCTGTGAAGCACTTGGGCATTCAAAGTTCTCACCACATATCTAGATAAGTTCCTTGGGGGGTCTATTTTCCAAAATGGGGTCACTTGTTGGGGGTTTCTACTGTTTAGGTACATTAGGGGTCTGCAAAGGCAACATAACGCCCGCAGACAATTCTATCAAAGTCTGCATTCCAAAATGGCACTCCTTCCCTTCCGAGCTCTGCCATGCGCCCAAACAGTGGTTTACCCCCACATATGGGGTACCAGCATACTCAGGACAAATTGGACAACAACTTTTGGGGTCCAATTTCTCTTGTTACCCTTGTGAAAATAAAAACTTGGGGGCTAAAAAATCTTTATTGTTAAAAAATATATATTTTTTATTTTCACGACTCTGCATTATAAACTTCTGTGATGCACTTGGGCATTCAAAGTTCTCACTACACATCTAGATAAGTTCCATGGGGGGTCTAGTTTCCAAAATGGGGTCACTTTTGGGGGGTTTCTGCTGTTTAGGCACATCAGGGGCTCTCCAAACGCGACATGGCGTCCGATCTCAATTCCAGTCAATTTTGCATTGAAAAGTCAAATGGCGCTCCTTTGCTTCCGAGCTCAGCCATGCGCCCAAACAGTGGTTTACCCCCACATATGGGGTGTCGGCGTACTCAAGACAAATTGTACAACAGCTTCTGGGGTCCATTTTCTCCTGTTACCCTTGGTAAAATAAAAATTTGGAGGTAAAAAGATCATTTTTGTAGAAAAAATGCGATTTTTTTATTTTCACGGCTCTACGTTATAAACTTCTGTGAAGCACCTGGGGGTTTAAAGTGCTCACCACACATCTAGATAAGTTCCTTAAGGGGTCTAGTTTCCAAAATGGTGTCATATGTGGGGGGTCTCTACTGTTTAGGCACATCAGCGGCTCTCCAAACGTGACATGGCGTCCGATCTCAATTCCAGCCAATTCTACATTGAAAAAGTAAAACGACACTCCTTCTCTTCCAAGCTCTGCGGTGCGCCCAAACAGTGGTTTACCCCCATATATGGGGTATCGACGTACTCAGGAGAAATTGCACAACAACTTTTGTGGTCTAATTTCTCCTGTTACCCTTGTGAAAATAAAAATTTGGGGGCAAAAAGATCATTTTTGTAGAAAAAATGAGATTTTTTATTTTCACGGCTCTACGTTATAAACTTCTGTGAAGCACTTGGGGGTTCAAAGTGCTCACCACACATCTAGATAAGTTCCTTGGGGGGTCTAGTTTCCAAAATGGTATCACTTGTGGGGGGTTTCCACTGTTTAGGCACATCCGGGACTCTCCAAACGCGACATGGCATCCGATCTCAATTCCAGCCAATTCTGCATTGAAAAAGTCAAACGGTGCTCCTTCACTTCCAAGCTCTGCGGTGCGCCCAAACAGTGGTTTACCTCCACATATGGGGTATCGACGTACTCAGGAGAAATTGCACAACAACTTTTGTGGTCTAATTTCTCCTGTTACCCTTGTGAAAATAAAAATTTTGGGGCAAAAAGCTCATTTTTGTAGAAAAAATGAGATTTTTTATTTTCACGGCTCTACGTTATAAACTTCTGTGAAGCACTTGGGGGTTCAAAGTGCTCACGACACATCTAGATAAGTTCCTTGGGGGGTCTAGTTTCCAAAATGGTATCACTTGTGGGGGGTTTCCACTGTTTAGGCACATCAGGGACTCTCCAAACGCGACATGGCATCCGATCTCAATTCCAGCCAATTCTGCATTGAAAAAGTCAAACGGTGCTCCTTCACTTCCAAGCTCTGCGGTGCGCCCAAACAGTGGTTTACCTCCACATATGGGGTATCGACGTACTCAGGAGAAATTGCACAACAACTTTTGTGGTCTAATTTCTCCTGTTACCCTTGTGAAAATAAGAATTTGTGGGCGAAAAAATCATTTTTGTGAAAACAAATGCGATTTTTTATTTTCACGGCTCTACGTCATAAACTTCTGTGAAGCACTTGGGGGTTCAAAGTGCTCACCACACATCTAGATAAGTTCCTTGGGGGGGTCTAGTTTCCAAAATGGTGTCACTTGTGGGGGGTTTCCACTGTTTAGGCACATTAGGGGCTCTCCAAACGCGACATGGCGTCCGATCTCAATTCCAGCCAATTCTGCATTGAAACAGTCAAACGGTGCTCCTTCACTTCCAAGCTCTGCGGTGCGCCCAAACAGTGGTTTACCTCCACATATGGGGTATCGGCGTACTCAGGAAAAATTGCACAACAAAATTTGTGGTTAAATTTGTGTTTTTACTCTTGTGAAAATTAAAAAAAATGGTTCTGAAGTAAAATGTTTGCAAAAAAAAGTAAAATGTTAATTTTTTTCTTCCACATTGTTTCAGTTCCTGTGAAGTACGTAAAGGGTTAATAAACTTCTTGAATGTGGTTTTGAGCAGCTTGAGGGGTGCAGTTTTTAGAATGGTGTCACACTTGGTTATTTTCTATCATATAGACCCCTCAAAATCACTTCAAAGGTGATGTGGTCCCTAAAAAAAACATGGTGTTGTAAAAATGAGAAATTGCTGGTCAACTTTTAACCCTTATAACTCCCTAACAAAAAAAAAAATTGTTTCCAAAATTGTGCTGATGTAAAGTAGACATGTGAGAAATGTTATTTATTAACTATTTTTTGTGACATATCTCTCTGATTTAAGGGCATAAAAATACAAAGTTTGAAAATTGCAAAATTTTAAAAATTTTCGCCATATTTCCATTTTTTTCATAAATAATCGCAAGTAATATCGAAGAAATGTTACCACTAACTTGAAGTACAACATGTCACGAAAAAACAATCTCAGAATCAGCGGGATCCGATAAAGCGTTCCAGAGTTATAACCTCATAAAGTGACACTGGTCAGAATTGTAAAAATTGGCTCGGTCATTAAGTACCAAATTGGCTCTGTCACTAAGGGGTTAAACAGGAATTGAAAGATTGTTTTGTTGTCTGGCTACAAAAAGTGTTTACAAGCTATAATACTTGCAAAAGGGGCTGCTACTTGGTACTAATCATGCAGGGTGCCAAAACTTTTGCATCTACCCATTGTCCTTTGTGTAATTTTTAAAATGTAAAAAGTGATAGTATATATATATACACTCACTGGCCACTTTATTAGGTACACCTGTCCAACTTCTTGTTAACACTTAATTTCTAATCAGCCAATCACATGGCGGCAACTCAGTGCATTTAGGCATGTAGACATGGTCAAGACAATCTCCTGCAGTTCAAACCGAGCATCAGTATGGGGAAGAAAGGTGATTTGAGTGCCTTTGAACGTGGCATGGTTGTTGGTGCCAGAAGGGCTGGTCTGAGTATTTCAGAAACTGCTGATCTACTGGGATTTTCACGCACAACCATCTCTAGGGTTTACAGAGAATGGTCCGAAAAAGAAAAAAAATCCAGTGAGCGGCAGCTCTGTGGGCGGAAATGCCTTGTTGATGCCAGAGGTCAGAGGAGAATGGGCAGACTGGTTCGAGCTGATAGAAAGGCAACAGTGACTCAAATCGCCACCCGTTACAACCAAGGTAGGCCTAAGAGCATCTCTGAACGCACAGTGCGTCGAACTTTGAGGCAGATGGGCTACAGCAGCAGAAGACCACACCGGGTACCACTCCTTTCAGCTAAGAACAGGAAACTGAGGCTACAATTTGTACAAGCTCATCGAAATTGGACAGTAGAAGATTGGAAAAACGTTGCTTGGTCTGATGAGTCTCGATTTCTGCTGCGACATTCGGATGGTAGGGTCAGAATTTGGCGTAAACAACATGAAAGCATGGATCCATCCTGCCTTGTATGGAGCATCTTTGGGATGTGCAGCCGACAAATCTGCGGCAACTGTGTGATGCCATCATGTCAATATGGACCAAAATCTCTGAGGAATGCTTCCAGCACCTTGTTGAATCTATGCCACGAAGAATTGAGGCAGTTCTGAAGGCAAAAGGGGGTCCAACCCGTTACTAGCATGGTGTACCTAATAAAGTGGCCGGTGAGTGTATATATATATATATATATATATATATATATATATATATATATTTGCAGGTTATTGGGCGGTAGTTACAACAACATGTAAACTCCTGTCAGGCATCATAGCCACCAAGCTACAGAACCATATGAATCAGTACATGAATCCAGCTCAGAAAGCCATTGGGACTGACACCAGAGGCTCCAAGCATCAGCTCCTAGTAGGTAGAGCAGTCTCTCAAGACTCAAGATCCAGACAGACCAATCTCAGCACAGACTGGATTGACTACGGGAAAGCCTATGACTCAATGCCACACACATGGATCTGTGAGTGCTTGGCTCTCTACAATGTCAACAGGAAATTAAGAGCCTTCCTCAGAAACTCAATGGGCCAATGGAGAACAACACTGGAAGTCAACTCAAGACAACTAACACAAGTAACCATGAATTGCGGTATATACCAAGGTGATACACTGTCCCCATTGCTGTTCTGCATAGGCTTAAACCCCCTCAGTCAGATCATTACAGAGTCTGGCTATGGATACAAGTTCAAGAGTGGAAGCACCATCAGCCATCTCCTCTACATGGATGACATCAACATGTATGCGAAAAACGAACGAGACATCAATTCACTGATCCATTTGACAAGGATCTACAGTGTAGACATCAGGATGTCCTTCGGTCTTGACAAGTGTGGCCGGTTGGTAATAAAGAGAGGCAAGGTAGTCAAGACTGATGGAGTGGAATTACCAGCAGGGCACAAAGCAGATGTACAGGCATGCTACAAGTACCTTGGCATCCCACAGCGATACGGTTACCATGATGAGGAGGCAAGGAAAGCAGCAACATCCAAATACCATCAAAGGGTAAGACAGGTCCTGAAGAGCCAGCTCAATGGGAAGAATAAAATCCATGGCATCAATACATATGCCCTGCCAGTTATCAGATACCGTTCTGGAGTAGTGTGATGGCCAAAAGAAGAGATGTAAACTGCAGATGTGAAGACACGAAAGCTCCTCACAATACATGGAGGTCTAACCCTAAGTCTAACACCTAAAGATTGTATGCCAACAGAAAGGGGGGTGGGCGAGGCTTGATAAGCATCCAAGCCACCATCATGCATGAAACAAAGAGTATCCTGTAATACATCAGAAAAATGGCACCAAAAGATGAGATGCTGAGAGAAAGCCTAAGGCAGCAACAACAGATCTGGAAGGAAGGACAGGAACATGAAGCGCTATGGCACGACAAGCTGCTGCATGGGATGTACCATCAACAGATATTGGAGGTGGCAGACATGGAGAACTCCTACCAATGGTTTGAGAAAACTGGACTCTGAGACAGCACAAAGGCACTAATCATAGCGGCACAAGAGCAAGCACTGAGTACCAGATCCATAGAAGCAGGAATCTAAAACACAAGACATAACCCCAGGTGCAGACTATGTAAAGAAACCTCAGAAACCGTCCAACACATAGTGGCAGAATGCAAAATGCAAGCAGGAAAAGCATATACCGAACGCCACAACCAAGTACTGGGAATTGTATACAGGAACATCTGCACAGCATATGGGCTAAGTTCCCCTAAGTCCAGGTGGGAAACCCCAGAAAAAGTGGTGGAGAATGAAAGGGCTAAAATCCTATGGGACTTCAAGAACCAGACGGATAAGCAGGTGTTGGCTAACCAACCAGACATTGTGATAGTAGACAAGGATCAGAAGACAGCAATGGTAATAGATGTGGCAGTGCCAAGTGACAACTGACAGCAACATCAGAAAGAAGGAATATGAGAAGCAGGGGAAATACCAGGGCCTCAAAGGAGAACTGGAGAAGATGTGGAAGTTGAAGGCAACAGTGATTCCAGTGGTAATAGGAGCACTTGGAGCAGTGACCCCTAAGTTGAAAGAATGGCAACATCTGAGCTCTCTGTCCAGAAAAGCGTAATGGTGGGAACAACTAAGATCCTGCGAGAACCCTCAAACTCCCAGGCCTCTCATCTTTAACATTAGGCCTTTTAGAGATCATTTCATCATGAGCTTGTTTACCTGTTCACAATAACAGTAATTTTGATCCAGGGAGCACAAACATTTACATGTCACTGTATACTGCTTTCAGATTAGGAAGCAAAAAGATTGTTGACATATTCCCTTTAATTAGCTTATTTAAGTTCAATCACGTTACATTAGTACTATCACTACATTATTCATTTTCAATATATCAAATTTAGAAAACGAAAACAAATTGTAGTAACTGTGATATATTGTAAGGATTATTTTAGCATAAACAATTGTAACATTGCATGTAAATCATTGCTTATTGATTTCATTTATTGATTTCATTTATTTTATCATATTTCTTATTTCATTGACTTGATGGTGTATTTTGGATCATTGTCCTGCCGCGTAACTCAAGTAACTTCAGCTTGTGATCACAAACAGATGGACATATTCTTCTGGATTTTTTAGTAGACAGCAGAATTCATTGTTCCATTTACCATGCCAAGACCATTACACTACCCCCACCATATTTTACTGTTGGTATGATGTTCCTTTTCTGAAATGCTGTTTTACATCTATGCCAGACATAATGGGACATACATTTTCCAAAAAGTTTAACTTTTGTTTTGTCAGTCCATAGAGTATTCTCCCAAAAGTCTTGGGGATCATCAAGATGTTTTCTAGCAAAACCGAGACGAGTCTTTATGTTCTTATTGCTCAGCAGTGGTTTTTGTGTTGGAACTCTGCCATGCAGGCCATTTTTGCCCAGTCTCTTTCTTATGGTGGAGTCATGAACACTGACCTCATGGGAGACCGGTAGTTTTTTAGGAGTTATTGAGTGGTCTTTTGTTGCTACACTCTTGGGTTAATTTTGGTCAGCCGGTCACTCCTGTGACAGTTCACAAGTGTTCCATGTTTTCGCCATTTGTGAATAATGGCTCTCACTGTAGTTCACTGGAGTCCCAAAGCTTTAGAAATAGCTCTATAACTTTTTCAAGACCCATAGATCTCAATTACTTTGTTTCTCATTTGTTCCAGAATTTCTTTGGACCGCAGCATGATGTCTAGCTTTTGAGGAGCTTTTGGTCTACTTCCCTTTGTCTGGCAGGTCCTATTTAAGTAATTTCTTGATTGAGAGCAGGTGTGACAGTAATCAGGCCTGCGTGTGGCTTGGGAATTTGAACTGAGCTTCCCAAAGATGTGATAAACCAGAGTTAATTTATGTTTTACCTGGGGATTGCAATCACTTTTTCACACAGGGCCCTGTATGTTTGAATTTTTTTTCCCTCAATAATAAACACTTTTATTTAAATACTGCATTTTGTGTTTACTTGTGTAATCTTTGTGTAATATTCAAATTTGTTTGTGGTCTAAAACATTTATGTGTGATAAATATACAAACGAATAGGAAATCAGGAAGGGGCAAACACTTTTTCACACAACTGTACATGTGTATATGTAAGGCAGCCAGGGTGGTAGTCATGGCAATGGGCTGTATGGTTCCCACACCCTGGCACCCCACAGATGATATACAATTCTTTTGTGGGTACTGATAGCAGTGATGGCTCCTCTAGATCACACTGCTGCTGGTTCTGCATGTGCTGCTGCTCTTGGCTGGTGGGAGGAGTAAGGCAGAATCAGTGAGAGAAGAGAGCAGACTAGATCTATCTAGTGCTGAGAATGACAGACTGCTGCAAATCACAGATCATCATTTTTGCAGTTTTGCACTAGGTCAACTGTAAATCACAAGTTGATCACATATTATGTGAACATCCTCACCTTGCATCTGAAATATCATAGATCTGAAACTTTTGTGATGCTGTAATTGACAATTTTCCATGTGGGGAATTTTCCGTGTGGGGAATTTTCCATGTGGGGAATTTTCCATGTGGGGAATTTTCTGTGTGGGGAATTTTCCGTGTGGGGAATTTTCCATGTGGGGAATTGTCATGAATCCCAATGGCTAGGGATAGCACAGGACAAGCAAAGTACAAGTAAATAACGGACGAGCTCTAGGGTGATGGAACCTGGGCTGACCGCTGCCCTACGCCTGACAAACGCAACTAGAGATAGCCAGGGAGCGTGCCTACGTTGGTTCTAGACGCCACGCACCAGCCTAAGAGCTAACTAGTACTGCAGAGAAAATAAAGACCTCACTTGCCTCCAGAGGAATGAACCCCAAAAAGATATAGTTGCCCCCCACATGTATTGACGGTGAAATGAGAGGAAGGCACACACATAGAGATGATATATATAGTTTTAGCAAATTGAGGCCCGCTGTAAACTAGAAAGCAGAACGATACAAAAGGGGACTGAGCGGTCAGCAAAAAACCCTAATCAAAATAACCATCCTGAGATTACAAGAACCCATGTGCCAACTCATGGCACATGGGGAGAACCTCAGTCCACTAGAGCTACCAGCTAGCATAGAGACATAATAAGCAAGCTGGACAAAAAACCAAACAACTGAAAATCAGCACTTAGCTTATCCTGAAAGATCTGGGAGCAGGTAGGCAGGAACCAAACAGAGCACATCTGAATACATTGATAGCCGGCAAGGGAATGACAGAAAGGCCAGGTAAAATAGGAAACACCCAGCCTCTGATGGACAGGTGGAAACCAAAGGCCGCAACCCACCAAAGTCACCCAGTACCAGCAGTAACCACCAGAGGGAGCCCACAAACAGAATCCACAACAGTACCCCCCCCCCTTGAGGAGGGGTCACCGAACCCTCACGAGAACCCCCAGGGCGATCAGGGTGAGCTCTATGGAAGGCGCGGACCAAATCAGTCGCATGAACATCGGAGGCGACCACCCAGGAATTATCCTCCTGACCATAACCCTTCCACTTAACCAAATACTGGAGTTTGCGTCTGGAAACACGAGAATCCAAGATCTTCTCAACAACATACTCCAATTCTCCCTCCACCAGCACCGGAGCAGGAGGCTCAACCGAAGGAACAACGGGCACCTCATACCTCCGCAACAACGACCGATGGAACACATTATGAATAGCAAACGATGCTGGGAGATCCAAACGAAAAGATACAGGGTTAAGAATCTCCGAGATCCTATAAGGACCGATGAACCGAGGCTTGAACTTAGGAGAAGAGACCTTCATAGGGACAAAACGAGAAGACAACCACACCAAATCCCCAACAAGAAGTCGGGGACCCACGCGGCGACGGCGATTAGCAAACTGCTGAGTCTTCTCCTGAGATAACTTCAAATTGTCCACCACCTGATTCCAAATCTGATGTAGCCTGTCCACCACCACGTCCACTCCAGGACAATCCGAAGGCTCCACCTGACCAGAGGAAAAACGAGGATGAAACCCCGAATTACAAAAAAAAGGAGAGACCAACGTGGCAGAACTAGCCCGATTATTAAGAGCAAATTCGGCCAGTGGCAAAAAAGCAACCCAGTCATCTTGATCAGCAGAAACAAAACACCTTAAATAAGTTTCCAAGGTCTGATTAGTTCGCTCCGTCTTCTGGCCATTCGTCTGAGGATGGAATGCAGACGAGAAAGACAAATCGATGCCCATCTTGGCACAAAACATCCGCCAAAATCTAGACACAAACTGGGATCCCCTGTCAGAAACGATATTCTCCGGAATCCCATGCAAACGAACCACGTTCTGAAGAAATAAAGGGACCAACTCAGAGGAGGAAGGCAACTTAGGCAAGGGCACCAAATGAACCATCTTAGAAAAGCGGTCACACACAACCCAGATAACGGACATTTTCTGTGAAACCGGGAGATCAGAAATAAAATCCATGGAAATGTGCGTCCAAGGCCTCTTCGGGATGGGCAAGGATAACAACAACCCACTGGCCCGAGAACAGCAAGGCTTAGCTCGAGCACACACTTCACAAGACTGCACAAAGGTACGCACATCCCTAGACAAGGAAGGCCACCAAAAAGACCTGGCCACCAAGTCTCTAGTACCAAATATTCCAGGATGACCAGCCAACACAGAAGAATGGACCTCGGAGATGACTCTACTGGTCCAATCATCCGGAACAAACAGTCTATCTGGTGGACAATGATCCGGTTTATCCACCTGAAACTCCTGCAATGCACGTCGCAAGTCTGGGGATACGGCGGACAATATTACCCCATCCCTAAGGATACCAGTAGGCCCAGAGTCTCCAGGAGAGTCAGGCACAAAACTCCTGGAAAGAGCATCTGCCTTCACATTCTTTGAACCTGGCAGGTATGAAACCACGAAATTGAAACGAGAAAAAAACAACGACCAACGAGCCTGTCTAGGATTCAAACGCCTGGCAGACTCAAGGTAAATGAGATTCTTGTGATCAGTCAAGACCACCACACGATGTTTAGCACCCTCAAGCCAATGACGCCACTCCTCAAATGCCCACTTCATGGCCAAAAGCTCCCGATTACCCACATCATAATTGCGCTCGGCGGGCGAGAATTTTCTAGAGAAGAATGCACATGGCTTCATCACCGAGCCATTAGAACTTCTCTGTGACAAAACCGCCCCCGCTCCAATCTCGGAAGCATCAACCTCAACCTGAAAAGGAAGTGAAACATCTGGTTGACACAACACAGAAGCAGAAGAAAACCGGCGCTTAAGTTCCTGAAAGGCCTCCACGGCCGCAGGAGACCAATCAGCAACATCAGCACCCTTTTTAGTCAAATCAGTCAAAGGTTTAACAATACTGGAAAAATTAGCAATGAACCGACGATAAAAATTAGCAAATCCCAAGAACTTCTGAAGGCTCTTAACAGATGTAGGTTGTGTCCAGTCACAAATCGCCTGAACCTTGACGGGATCCATCTCAATAGTAGAAGGAGAAAAAATGTACCCCAAAAAAGAAATCTTCTGGACTCCGAAGAGACACTTTGAGCCCTTCACAAACAGAGAATTGGCCCGCAGAACCTGAAACACCTTCCTGACCTGTAGAACATGAGACTCCCAGTCATCAGAAAACACCAAAATATCATCCAAATACACAATCATAAACTTATCCAGATATTCACGGAAAATATTGTGCATAAAGGACTGAAAGACTGACGGAGCATTGGAGAGTCCAAAAGGCATTACCAAATACTCAAAATGGCCCTCAGGCGTATTAAATGCGGTTTTCCACTCATCACCCTGTTTTATCCGCACCAGATTATACGCACCGCGAAGATCTATCTTAGTGAACCACCTAGCCCCCTTAATGCGAGCAAACAAATCAGTCAATAATGGCAATGGATACTGATATTTGACTGTAATCTTATTCAGAAGGCGATAATCTATACAAGGCCTCAGGGAACCATCTTTTTTTGCCACAAAAAAAAAACCTGCTCCCAGAGGGGACGAAGATGGACGAATATGTCCCTTTTCCAAGGACTCCTTAATATAATTCCGCATAGCAGTATGTTCTGGCACTGACAGATTAAATAAACGACCCTTAGGGAACTTACTGCCAGGAATCAATTCTATAGCACAGTCACAATCTCTATGAGGAGGGAGCGAATTGAGCTTAGGCTCCTCAAAAACATCCCTATAGTCAGACAAAAATGCAGGGATCTCAGAAGGAGTAGATGAAGCAATTGAAATCGGAGGTGCATCATCATGAACCCCCTGACATCCCCAGCTTAACACAGACATTGTTTTCCAGTCCAGGACAGGATTATGAGTTTGTAACCATGGCAGACCAAGCAGTAGTACATCATGTAAATTATACAGTACAAGGAAGCGAATCACCTCCTGATGAACGGGAGTCATGCGCATGGTCACTTGTGTCCAATACTGCGGCTTATTCATAGCCAATGGTGTAGAGTCAATTCCCTTCAGAGGAATAGGAACTTCCAGAGGTTCCAGACTAAAACCGCAGCGTTTAGCAAACGACCAATCCATAAGACTCAGGGCAGCGCCCGAATCCACATAGGCATCGACGGAAATGGAAGACAGTGAAAAAATCAGAGTCACAGACAAAATGAACTTAGGCTGCAGAGTACCAATGGCAAAAGATTTATCAACCCTTTTTGTGCGTTTAGAGCATGCTGATATAACATGAGCTGAATCACCACAATAAAAACACAATCCATTTTTCCGCCTATAATTTTGCCGTTCACTTCTGGACTGAATTCTATCACATTGCATAGTCTCAGGTGCCTGTTCAGAAGACACCGCCAACTGGTGCACGGGTTTGCGCTCCCGTAAACGCCGATCAATCTGAATGGCCATAGCCATAGACTCATTCAGACCTGTAGGCGCAGGGAACCCCACCATAATATCCTTAATGGCCTCAGAAAGACCATTTCTGAAGTTTGCAGCCAGGGCGCACTCATTCCACTGAGTAAGCACCGACCATCTCCGAAATTTTTGACAATATATTTCCGCTTCATCATGCCCCTGAGAGAGGGCTAATAAAGCCTTTTCAGCCTGAATCTCCAGGTTAGGTTCCTCATAGAGCAATCCCAATGCCAGAAAAAACGCATCCACACTGAGCAATGCAGGATCCCCTGGTGCCAATGCAAATGCCCAATTCTGAGGGTCGCCCCGCAGGAAAGATATTACAATCTTGACCTGTTGAGCAGGGTCTCCAGAGGAGCGAGATTTTAAAGAAAGAAACAATTTACAATTGTTCCTGAAATTCAGGAAGGTAGATCTATCTCCAGAAAAGAACTCTGGAATAGGAATTCTAGGTTCAGACATGGGAGTGTGAACAACAAAATCCTGTATGTTTTGAACTTTTGCCGCGAGATTACTCAGGCTGGAAGCCAAACTCTGGACATCCATGTTAAACAGCTAAGATCAGAGCCATTCAAGGGTTAAGAGGAGGTAAGAAGCAGCTAGACAGCAATTAAGGGCTAGGCAGCAAAACTCTGAAGGGGAAGAAAAAAAAAAAAAAAAATTCCCTTAAACACTTCTTTTTCTCCTGCTTCAGCCCAAACAATTAACACTTTGTGGGCCGGCTATACTGTCATGAATCCCAATGGCTAGGGATAGCACAGGACAAGCAAAGTACAAGTAAATAACGGACGAGCTCTAGGGTGATGGAACCTGGACTGACCGCTGCCCTACGCCTGACAAACGCAACTAGAGATAGCCAGGGAGCGTGCCTACGTTGGTTCTAGACGCCACGCACCAGCCTAAGAGCTAACTAGTACTGCAGAGAAAATAAAGACCTCACTTGCCTCCAGAGGAATGAACCCCAAAAAGATATAGTTGCCCCCCACATGTATTGACGGTGAAATGAGAGGAAGGCACACACATAGAGATGATATATATAGTTTTAGCAAATTGAGGCCCGCTGTAAACTAGAAAGCAGAACGATACAAAAGGGGACTGAGCGGTCAGCAAAAAACCCTAATCAAAATAACCATCCTGAGATTACAAGAACCCATGTGCCAACTCATGGCACATGGGGAGAACCTCAGTCCACTAGAGCTACCAGCTAGCATAGAGACATAATAAGCAAGCTGGACAAAAAACCAAACAACTGAAAATCAGCACTTAGCTTATCCTGAAAGATCTGGGAGCAGGTAGGCAGGAACCAAACAGAGCACATCTGAATACATTGATAGCCGGCAAGGGAATGACAGAAAGGCCAGGTAAAATAGGAAACACCCAGCCTCTGATGGACAGGTGGAAACCAAAGGCCGCAACCCACCAAAGTCACCCAGTACCAGCAGTAACCACCAGAGGGAGCCCACAAACAGAATCCACAACAGGGAATTTTCCGTGTGGGGAATTTTCCGTGTGGGGAATATTCCGTGTGGGGAATTTTCTGTGTGGGGAATTTTCCTGTGGGCATTTTTCCTGTGTGCATTTTTCATGTGGGCAATTTTCCTGTGTGCAATTTTCCTGTGTGCATTTTTCAGGGAACCAAGCACTGTAATCTAGAAGACCTAGTTATTATTCAAAATACTCTATAACAAATAAACCTTTACATACATTTGAGTGGACTATTTGATGGTACTGTGTAAAACTAAGATAATGTAGTGGCTTTAGATTGGGAAGTAATGATTGCAAGTCATGCAACATGTTGACAACTTTATTTTTTTCCTAATGGAAAGCTGAATTTGCTATTCTTCCTTCAGATGTCATTTGCTGATAAGTTCTCTCTTTAACAGTGGTGTGAAGTGCTTAGTATGTGGAAAGTTCCCTAGTGACTTGAGATCCATAATTCCCATTCACTTGTATCTGTTACAAGTGCGCTTCAAAATAGAAGAGCACAGTTTGCAAACGCTATCGCTCATCCCTAGATTTGATACATGTACAGTGGGGCAAAAAAGTATTTAGTCAGTCAGCAATAGTGCAAGTTCCACCACTTAAAAAGATGAGAGGCGTCTGTAATTTACATCATAGGTAGACCTCAACTATGGGAGACAAACTGAGAAAAAAAAATCCAGAAAATCACATTGTCTGTTTTTTTATCATTTTATTTGCATATTATGGTGGAAAATAAGTATTTGGTCAGAAACAAAATTTCATCTCAATACTTTGTAATATATCCTTTGTTGGCAATGACAGAGGTCAAACATTTTCTGTAAGTCTTCACAAGGTTGCCACACACTGATGTTGGTATGTTGGCCCATTCCTCCATGCAGATCTCCTCTAGAGCAGTGATGTTTTTGGCTTTTCGCTTGGCAACACGGACTTTCAACTCCCTCCAAAGGTTTTCTATAGGGTTGAGATCTGGAGACTGGATAGGCCACTCCAGGACCTTGAAATGCTTCTTACGAAGCCACTTCTTCGTTGCCCTGGCGGTGTGCTTTGGATCATTGTCATGTTGAAAGACCCAGCCACGTTTCATCTTCAATGCCCTTGCTGATGGAAGGAGGTTTGCACTCAAAATCTCACGATACATGGCCCCATTCATTCTTTCATGTACCCGGATCAGTCATCCTGGCCCCTTTGCAGAGAAACAGCCCCAAAGCATGATGTTTCCACCACCATGCTTTACAGTAGGTATGGTGTTTGATGGATGCAACTCAGTATTCTTTTTCCTCCAAACACGACAAGTTGTGTTTCTACCAAACAGTTCCAGTTTGGTTTCATCAGACCATAGGACATTCTCCCAAAACTCCTCTGGATCATCCAAATGCTCTCTAGCAAACTTCAGACGGGCCCGGACATGTACTGGCTTAAGCAGTGGGACACGTCTGGCACTGCAGGATCTGAGTCCATGGTGGCGTAGTGTGTTACTTATGGTAGGCCTTGTTACATTGGTCCCAGCTCTCTGCAGTTCATTCACTAGGTCCCCCCGCGTGGTTCTGGGATTTTTGCTCACCGTTCTTGTGATCATTCTGACCCCACGGGGTGGGATTTTGCGTGGAGCCCCAGATCGAGGGAGATTATCAGTGGTCTTGTATGTCTTCCATTTTCTAATTATTGCTCCCACTGTTGATTTCTTCACTCCAAGCTGGTTGGCTATTGCAGATTCAGTCTTCCCAGCCTGGTGCAGGGCTACAATTTTGTTTCTGGTGTCCTTTGACAGCTCTTTGGTCTTCACCATAGTGGAGTTTGGAGTCAGACTGTTTAAGGGTGTGCACAGGTGTCTTTTTATACTGATAACAAGTTTAAACAGGTGCCATTACTACAGGTAATGAGTGGAGGAAAGAGGAGACTCTTAAAGAAGAAGTTACAGGTCTGTGAGAGCCAGAAATCTTGAAATTTTGTTTCTGACCAAATACTTATTTTCCACCATAACATGCAAATAAAATGATAAAAAAAACAGACAATGTGATTTTCTGGATTTTTTTTTCTCAGTTTGTCTCCCATAGTTGAGGTCTACCTATGATGTAAATTACAGACGCCTCTCATCTTTTTAAGTGGTGGAACTTGCACTATTGCTGACTGACTAAATACTTTTTTGCCCCACTGTATGTGAGTCATTTAAACAGTAAGAATTATTCTGAGCTTTTCTTTTTCGAAAAGGTTTTGCTACTTTTCTATTTTTCTCCACTACAATTTCATTATTGGAAAACTAAATTAAAGATAAGAAAGCAAAGTTCCGCGACATTAGATAAACACAAAATGCTTCCTTTGTAATTCTGGTTTCCTGTCTAAAATTTTGAAATGAGTCAGATATGCACTGCTTTCTAAAAAAAAAAAACACAGATATCATTTCTGTCTAGTTGTGAAAACCATAAAGAATACTAATGACTTTTCTGGTAAATTTCTTAAAATATCATCTTTTGTAAAATGCCAAACGATTTGCTCAAATTAGTGACCCTATACAACGAGCAATATTCAACTGAGTGAGCATTAAAAAAAAATTGTTCAGGATCATTGGCAAGTGTAACATACCACGTTCCGTAGGCAAACAAAAGCTGAATGTATCTTTTTAAGGCCATAACTTAATTGTTGTCAGTAGCACATCTTCCCATATAAACAGGGAAGGTGAACTGACAATATGCAGACTGAATGGGAAGAGTATAATTCATTACCAGTCATTTATTCCAAGTGTGCATAGGATCATGTAAAATGGCCTTTATCAAGCACGATTGACTTGTTCGAGTGTCAATCAACACTCACTGTGGACAGAAATTTGCACATGTAAATCCAGTTTTTCACTTTTAACCCCTTCACCCCCGGAGCTTTTTCCGTTTTTTCGTTTTCGTTTTCCGCTCCCCTCCTTCCCAGAGCCATAACTTTTTTATTTTTCAGTCAATATGGCCATGTGAGGGCTTATTTTTTGCGGGACAAGATGTACTTTTGAACGATACCATTGGTTTTACCATGCCGTGTAACAGAAAACGGGAAAAAAATTCCAAGTGTGATGAAATTGCAAAAAAAGTGCAATCCCACACTTGTTTTTTGTTTGGATTTTTTGCTAGGTTCATCAAATGCTAAAACTAACCTCCCATTATGATTCTCCAGGTCATTACGAGTTCATAGACACCTAACATGTCTAGTTTATTTTTTATCTAAGTGGTGAAAAAAAATTCCAAAATTTGCTAAAAAAAAAAAAAATTGTGCGATTTTCCGATACCCGTAGCGTCTCCAATTTTCATGATCTGGGGTCGGGTGAGGGCTTATTTTTTGCGTGCCGAGCTTGCATTTTTAATGATACCATTTTGGTGTAGATACATTCTTTTGATCGCCCGTTATTGCATTTTAATGCAATGTCGCGGCGACCAAAAAAACGTAATTTTGGCGTTTTGATTTTTTTTCTCGCTACGCCACTTAGCGGTCAGGTTAATCCTTTGTTTTTATTGATAGATCGGGCGATTCTGAACACGGCGATACCAAATATGTGTATGTTTAATTTTTTTTTTATTGTTTTATTTTGATTGGGGCGAAAGGGGGGTGATTTGAACTTTTATATATTTTTTATTTTTATTTTTTTATATTTTTAAACACTTTTTTTAAAATTTTGGCATGCTTCAATAGCCTCCATAGGAGGCTTGAAGCATGCACAACTCGATCGGCTCTGCTACTTAGAGGGGAAATACAGATCACCTCTATGTAGCAGAAAGGCAGGTGTACTTTGAGCGCCGACCACAGGGTGGCGCTCAAAGCAATCGGCCATCAACAACCATAGAGGTCTCAAGGAGACCTCTGGTTGTTATGGCAATGCACCGCTGACCCCCGATCATGTGACGGGGGTCAGCAGTGAGAGCATATCCGGCCGCGCGGCCGGGAGCGCTAGTTAAATGCCGCTGTCAGCGCTTGACGGCGGCATTTAACTAGTTAATGGGCGCGGGCGGATCGCGATTCCGCTCGCGCTCATTGCGCGCACATGTCAGCTGTACAAAACAGCTGACATGTCGCGGCTTTAAGGTGGGCTCACCGCCGGAGCCCACCTTAAAGCAGGGGATCTGCCAGCTGACGTACTATTCCGTCAGCTGGCAGAAAGGGGTTAAACTGGCCATGCAAGTTAGATGGCTGTCAGCTGAACAATGCTTTGGCCAATCATTCGGCTGGCAGCCATCTTAGCCAACTCTCCCATACACAGGATCGTTCACTTCACCGGGCACCCCTTTGTTCTCTCATGGCTGACATCTCCAAGAGAACAATGCAACTGGCAGTTAAAAATCGGACATGCGCGGCCAACATCTCTTGCGTCTCCATGCGTATCAGACCGTATTCCGAACCATCTGTGCCAACATTAACCTAATGTGTGTGGGAGCCTTAAGTCTGACCCATTGAATCATTTATTCTTCTGACCTTTCTATATGGTTCAGCCAAACATTCACAAATGACATATTTGAGGAAATGAAAACATAATTATCATCCAGTAGAACGTACCGATGATCCTGTTATAGATCTGGTATGTAATTTACCTGCACTAGAAATGATAGCTTAATGTCCCAAACCACAAATTAACTTCCTATAAAGAAAACCTGCCTTCCATTATAGCAGAACGTCTATTCCATGGACTAGAAGCAAATAATTGTTTAGCTTTGATAGCATAGCCCACCTGTTGGAGTGTTATGTTAAAGTAAAAGCAAGCATGCAATCATGATGGATACGTCAGCATTGGCCAGAGCAAGGCACTAATCAAATAGCTCATCCACAATGATACACAAATGCAGAAAATATTTTAACACTAACCTAATAAGACATAAAGGATTCAATCACTTGCAATGTGTTTTACAAAACAGTGGGATATTCAGTAAAACCTCTAGATAACAAAAAGTCTAAAAGTAATTTGGAGGGTATGCAAATCACAAAACTAAAATATCTGCCCAAGCAATCACTCAAATCAGCGCAAGTGTGCCATCTTCAAAGACGTTCTTCAACATTTCCTTTTTCTGGGATATTTAGTTTACTGCACTTTTTACTTTGGTGGTTAATGATAATATGTAAAGTCTTTCCCATCTGTGGATAAGTTTCCAGATTTTTTTTTTTTTGTATTGATATTATTTCTTCTTTTTATTGGAATATAATTTTTCAGAGAAGTTGAACTGTCATCTTTGTATGCCTGCAGTCCTTACCTCATTCCTGAGGGAGGAACCATTCTTGTACCAAGGGCCACTATATACTACATAATATTTAAAAGATCCTTTGACGAAGCTTATGCGAAACGTGCATTGGGGTAGTCCTAGTTTGTGCATTGCAAATCCTGGTAATCTATGACTTTTTACCTCTCACTCTATGGTGTATATTAAAGTGTCTTTTTCAAAGCATACTGTAGTTTTTTCAACTTGAAGTGATTTGTAAGGGGATTTTTTATTCGTATTCTTATCGTTGTTAGAGTGTAGCACAATGCATTTTATTATTTTTTAATCGTTTATTAATGAATCACATTTGGGCTTCATATGCCCTTGCACTTTACGTGTGGTTGGATTCCATGCTGTCCAGGTGACCAACAGGACATTCTTTTCTGTATCACTTGTCCACGCTTTTATATTTTTTAGACCCCCATTGATCCAGAAAAAGAGAATGCATAGACTATCACCTATACTTTTTAACCCATTATCTACCACTGTCCTTTTTTTGGGACGCCTAATCTTTAGCTTCTAGCAACTAAGATTTTATAATTTTAATAATTAGGTCCAATTTTTTGTGTTGTGTTTGTAAAATGAATGTTTTCAAAATAGGAAATCATGTCATTGTCATTTTTAATTGAATATTGAGATGCCCTTTTCTGAAAGATCCGTACTTGTAAAAATTTTAATTTGGCAAATAATGGGTTAACTAACTAAAACCAGACACAATAAATGTTACTTTCCTTTTTCTTTTTTATTCTACTTTTTTGCTAATAATATTTAGAAATAGATTTTACAGCAGCTGCAGGAACCATAAAATGGACATGTTCATTTACATCAATGGGGAAGTTTTCTAGGCATGCGTTTTATTCTGTGCAGAGGTCTTTTTGTATGGAGAGGGAGATGGTGAGCTGTGACTATTATTGATTGTGAATAGCGCTATTCTTTGTTATCTATATATAGGTGTTGGCCATCTGGTAACTTTGACAAGTCTAGCGGCGGGCTACTTGGGTTCACGTTAGAGTACTTTAGGATTGTGGCAATGCAGAGAACCACTGGCAAGCTACTCACTCTGGCAAGCCACATGCTCTTTTATGCCTGCAGCCTTCCTGGGGATGGTGCCACACAGGGGATGCCAAGTGATGCGAAAATATCACTTCATAGTACCACTTGCATTGGTCAATAAAATGCAGTGAGGAGGAAAAGAACACAAGCACTTGTCGTGGAACAAGGTGAGGTGAGTTTAAGTTTGAATTTAGTCTTGGACTGCCAGGGCACAGACAGGGCACTACATGGAGGCTCGAGTGGGCACTATTACAAAAGTCACAGAGTGATGGCACTATTACTTTATGGAGGCACAATGGTGCAATGATATTAAATAGAGGCAGTATTATGTGGAGGCACAGAGGTGCAATGATGCTAACTAGAGGCACTATTATGTGGAGGCGCAGAATGGGCAGTATTTATGTATAGATGCACAAAGGGTGTACTATTACACAGGCACAGTTAGTAAGCACTATTTAATTTGTGGATTCACAATAGGGGAAATCATGTGTAGGCACAATAGATGTACTATTACTATGTGGAGGCACAATGGAAGCATTATTTTTATTTGGAGTCACAGAGAGGATACTTTTACTATATGGAGGCACAATGAGGAAACTAATAGTATGCCGAGGCACATATGGGGTATTGCTACCATACAGAAGCACAGATGAAGCACAATAACAAAATGTAGACACAAAGTGGGCACTATTACTATATAGAGGCATCGAGGGAGCACTATTAGTACGTCTGGGTGTCCGTCTCCAGTAGGTGTATATGCTCGAAAATGATGCATATCTGTGGAAGGAAAAAATTATGTAGAATCAATGCTGCTGGTGAAGGATGGACAGATCCAAGTGCACACAAGAGTGTGCAGTAAATTGGCATTTTTATTGATGCCGACGCATTTCCGTAACTTACTTCTTCCCCAGGACAAGAAAGTTTTTATTCATGAGGAAGACGTAAGGTACTTCGAAATGCATAGACATCAATAAAAAGCACCAATTTACTGCATAGTCTTGTGTGAACTTGGATTTGTCCTTCCTTTACCAGCAGCGTGCATTCTCCACAATATTTTCCTTCTATGTACTGTATATACAGTACATCTGGTCCTAGGACCCATGGACTCGTAGCAGCTGGAATTAAATGTTCTAATATTGTTGTGTGATCAGATCACCAAGTTAGCTCACGGTAACTCCTTTTATACCATCATAGTTAATGGCCCTGTCGACATGTACACCCAAATCCTGTTTTGCTGCAGATTCGAGAGTAAGTCCCAACAGGACCTATGAACGTGGCAAAGAATGCAGTGTGAAAGCAGCCTATCATTATGGTGATTATAATTCTACTAGATGGTGGCCCGATTCTAACGCATTGGGTATTCTAGAATATTTATGTAGTTTATTTATGAAGATTTCAGAATAATGCAATGAATACACAGGATTCAGCCGGCCGGGCGCGACCAATCAGTGAAGCCAGGGCCAGCTCCAGGTTTTTGAGGGCCCCGGGCAAAAGAGTCTCACAGCCCACATAGCATATAACACAGCCCATGTAGTTTATAGCACAGCTATGTAGTATATAGCACAGCCACATAGTATATAGCACAGCCACGTGGTATATAGCACAGCCACGTAGTATATTGCACAGCCACATACTATATTGCACAGCCACGTAGTATATAGCACAGCCACATAGTATATAGCACAGCCCACATAGTATATTGCACAGCCACGTACTATATTGCACAGCCACATAGTATATTGCACAGCCACATAGTATATAGCACAGCCAACGCAGTATATAACACAGCCCATGCAGTATATAACACAGCCCATGAAGTATATAGCACAGCCCACATAGTATATAGCACAGCCCACACAGTATATAACACAGCCCACGCAGTATATAACACAGCCCACGTATTATATAGCACAGCACACGTATTATATAGCACAGCCCACGTAGTACATACCACAGCCCACAAAGTATATAACACAGCCCACGTAGTATATAACACAGCCACATAGTATATAGCACAGCCACATAGTATATTGCACAGCCACGTAGTATATAGCACAGCCCACGTAGTATATAGCCCAGCTACGTAGTATATAACACAGCCCACACAGTATATAACACAGCCCATGCAGTATATAACACAGCCCATGTAGTATATAGCAATGTGGGCACCATATCCCTGTTAAAAAAAATAATTAAAATAAAAAATAGTTATATACTCACCTTCCGGCGGCCCCCGGATCCAGACCAGGCCTTTAGCGATGCTCCTAACAACGTTCCGTTCCCAGTAATGCCTTGCACCAATAACCCGTGATGGTGTAGCGGCCAGACTGTGCCTGTCCCTGATTGGTCGCACTCAGCTGGCCACAACTAATCAGCGACGCAGGATTTCCGTGACAGACAAACAGACAGACAAACAAACGGAAGTCGACCTTAGACAATTATATATCTAGATAGTGCTATTACTGTTTTTGACTGAAGTGGAAGTTCATATATTACTTTCACCCAATAGTTATAGGACCTGTGAGCATTTAAATGCCATGACTGAATTTCAATTCCAGTGAAACACTGGGTACTAGATTGTATTATAATCCCTGGGATTATATTCAAACAACTAATGCAAAATGATCTCTACAGAACAGAAAGTGTCAGTCTGCTATTCAGCGTAGTGGTCAAAATTAAAATGTTAAGATTTCAGGATTTTTTAATAAGCTAAATTTCCAATGCAATCACATTGAAAATAAGGCAAAAAACAATAATTCTATATCAATGGCTTAAAGGGTTTTTCTCACGAAAAAAAGTTTACTTTAAACACTAGATCTTGGAATAATAATAATTTCCACAATTGGATGTGTTTAAATAAAATGTTTTTCTTGTACTAAGATAATCTTATAAATGTGCCCCTGCTGTGTACTGTGTAATGGCTGTGTCTGACCGTACAGGAACATGGTCTGATCATATCACATCATGAAATTGAAAAATACCTGACCAACTCAAGGGCTGTATTCTTTTCCATTTACATTATTTAAAAATATATGGTTTGGCCAAGACGTTTGGACACAGGCAGATTATAATGAGGGCATTTGGGCTACCGCCCGGGGTCTGGGGCTCCAGGGGGGCACATGGCCAGATTGCCTTCATTTCAACATTTTTTGAACCACCATCGGTGGCGCTTAACACCAGTAGGAAGCACTCCTATTGCTCCACTGCAGGTAATACAGAGACATAGCATGGCTGCATCATTTATCATGCACATGCCAGCAAGAAGAGGAAGGAAGAAGAGCTGCAGGGGATTGCCAGGAGAGGTGTTCTTCTTTTTTTCTTTAAAGTGAATAAATTGGGGTTGGGGGATGGATGAGAGAACAGTATGTTATAATGAATTAGATGGGGATGTGAGAGAACAGTATGCTATAATGAATTGGATGGGAGATGGTGAGAGAACAGTATGCTATAATGAATTGATGGGGGATGGTGAGAGAACAGTATGCTATAATGAATGGATGGGGGATGGTGAGAGAACAGTATGCTATAATGAATTGATGGGGGATGGTGAGAGAACAGTATGTAATAATGAATTGGATGGGAGATGGTGAGAGAACAGTATAATATAATGAATTGGATGGGGGATGGTGAGAGAACAGTATGCTATAATGAATTCGATACAGGATGGGTGAGAGAACAGTATGTTATAATGCATTGGATGAGGACGGTGAGAGAACAGAATGTTATAATGAACTGGATGGAGGATGGGTGAGAGCACAGTATGTTATGAATTGGGGTGGGAGATGGGTGGGAAGATATTATATTATAGTGAAAAAAAACACAAAAATTGAGCTTAACTTGAGTTGCTACACATGCAGAGGTTAAAAGCATGTTCACATTGGCCACAAAACATTAAAACCTACAAGAGAAAAAAGTAAGCAAAAACCCTGATGTAACTAAGTAAAAAAGCAAAAGTGCATTTAAATAACCCAGAGATTTTAGTAATACTGTTTTTTAATTAAAAAAAATAGCACAAAAGCCATCCCACCGCGTCAAGGTAACTCTGATAGGGACAGTCCTACACTGTCTAATATTAAAACCTTACCATGTGTCAATGCTGACCTCAGTGTGAATAAGGGCAGACAAAAGGACTGGGCCAAACCAGTGAAACACCAGACTGGGGAAGCCTTATATACAATCTCTAGCTCAGAAACAGGGAGGCCACACCCCGGCTTGCTCAGAATGCAACAATGCAGAGAAAAAAAACACCAAAATTTAGCTTAACTTGAGTTGGTACACTTGCAGAGGTTAAACGCATGTTCACATTGGCCACAAAACATTAAAACCTACAAGAGAAAAAAGTAAGCAAAAACCCTGATGTAACTAAGTAAAAAAGCAAAAGTGCATTTAAATAACAGAGTTTTTAGTAATACTGTTTTTTGATCAAAAAATAGCACAAAAGCCATCCCAATGCTGTGGACTATCCCGATCAGAGTTACCTTGACGTGGTGGGATGGCTTTTGTGCTATTTTTTGATCAAAAAACAGTATTACTAAAAACTCTGTGTTATTTAAATGCACTTTTGCTTTTTTACATAGTTACATCTGGGTTTTTGCTTACTTTTTTCTCTTGTAGGTATTATATTATAGTGAGTTGGGTGGGGGTAAAAGAGAGGACATTGCATACTGAATTGGGTTATCTAATTATAATAAATTAGGGGATACGTAAGTATAATGAATTGCGGGTATGTAATTATAATGAATTGGGAGTATGTAACTACAGTGGGAAAAAAAATTATTTAGTCAGCCACCAATTGTGCAAGTTCTCCTACTTAAAAAGATGAGAGAGGCCTGTAATTGACATCATAGGTAGACCACAACTATTAGAGTTAAAATGAGAAAACAAATCCAAAAAATCACCTTGTCTGATTTGGCAAGATTTATTTTGCAAATTATGGTGGTCACCTAAAAACATGCAAGATTTCTGGCTCTCACAGACCTGTAACTTCTTCTTTAAGAGGCTCCTCTGTCCTCCACTCATTACCTGTAGTAATGGCACCTGTTTGATCTTGTTATCAGTATAAAAGACAGTGTCCACAACCTCAAACAGTCACACTCCAAACTCCGCTATGGTGAAGACCAAAGAGCTGTCGAAGGATACCAGAAACAAAATATTGTAGCCCTGCACCAGGCTGAGAAGACTGAATCTGCAATAGGCAAGCAGCTTGGTGTGATGAAATCAACTGTGGGAGCAGTAATAAGAAAATAGAAGACATACAAGACCATTGATAATCTCCCTCGATTTTGGGCTCCACGCAAGAACTCACCCCGTGGGGTCAAAATGATCACAAGAACGGTGAGCAAAAATCCCAGAACCACATGGGGGACCTAGTGAATGACCTGCATAGAGCTGGGACCACCGTAACAAAGGCTACCATCAGTAAAACACTACGCTGCCATGAACTCAGATCCTGCAGTGGCAGACATTTCCCCTTGCTTAAGCCAGTCTGAAGTTTGCTACAGAGCATTTGGATTATCCAGAAGAGTATTGGGAGAATGTCTTATGGTCTGTTGAAACCAAAGTAGAACTGTTTGGTAGAAACAAAACTCATTGTGTTTGGAGGAGACAGAATGCTGAGTTGCATCCAAAGAACATCATTCCTACTATGAAGCATGGGGGTGACAACATCATGCTTTGGGGCTGTTTCTCTGCAAAGGGACAGGACGACTGATCTGTGTACATGAAAGAATGAATGGGGCCAGGTATTGTGAGATTTTGAGTGTAAACCTCCTTCCATCAGCAAGGGCATTGAAGATAAAATGGGTCTTTCAAGCATGATAATGATCCCAAGAACACTGCCAGGGCAATGAAGGAGTGGCTTCGTAAGAAGCATATGAAGGTCCTGGAGTGGCCTAGCCAGTCTCCAGATTTCAACCCCATAGAAAAACTTTGGAGGTAGTTGAAAGTCCGTGTTGCCCAGCGACAGGCCCAAAACATCACTGCTCTAGAGGAGATCTGCATGGAGGAATTGGCCAACATACCAACAACAGTGTGTGCCAACCTTGTAAAGACTTACAGAAAACGTTTGACCTATGTCAACAAAGGATATATAACAAAATATTGAGATGAACTTTTGTTAATGACCAAATATGTTTTTTTCCACCATAATTTGCAAAATAAATCTTGGCAAATCAGACAAGGTGATTTTCTGGAATTGTTTTCTCCTTTTGACTCTCATAGTTGTGGTCTACCTATGATGTCAATTACAGGCTTCTCTCATCTTTTTAAATGGGAGAACTTACACAATTGGTGGCTGATTAAATGCTTTTTTCCCCACTGTATAATGAATTGGGGGTATGTAATTTTAATTTTGGGGAATACAATTAAAATGAAATGGGAAGAAGAGATGTAATGAATTGAATGGAGGAGCACAATGGGGGGGTTGAGGACTCGGAGAGTTACTGGTAATGAATTGGGTGAAACAGCGCAGGGGCTAATTCATTTATATTTTTACTGGGAGGGAAAAGTGACTAATATTAGTTAATGGGGTCAAAGTGGTGGTTTATTAATTTATATTTTGAATGATGGGTTACATACTGGCTAATTATATATTAATGGTGGGTGCATGTCTGTATGCAGCGGCACAGTGTGGTGGATTCTTTTTTTCAGGAAACACAGTAAGTACAGGTGCTTCTCACAAAATTAGAGTATCATCAAAAAGTTAATTTATTTCAGTTCTTAATGCAAAAAGTGAAACTCGTATATTATATAGCATCATTACAGAGTGATCTATTTCAAGTGTTTATTTCTGTTAATGTTGATCTTACAGCCAATGAAAGATCAAAAGTCATTATCTCAGTAAATTAGAATAATTAACAAAAAAACAACTGCAAAGGCTTCCTAAGCATTAACACATGTCCCTTAGTCTGTTTTAGTAGGCTCCACAATCATGGGGAAGACTGCTGACTTGACAAATGTCCAGAAGGCAGTAATTGAAACACTCCACAAGGAGGGTAAGCCACAAAAAGTCATTGCTAAAGAAGCTGGCTGTTCACAGAATTCTGTATCCAAGCACATTAATGGAAAGTTGAGAGAAGGAAAAAGTGTGGTAGAAAAAGGTGCACAAGCAACTGGGATAACCGCAGCCTTGAAAGGATTGTTATAAAAAGGCCATTCAAAAATTTTGTGGAAAGTCACAAGGAATGGACTGCTGCTGGAGTTATTGCTTCACGAACCACCACACACAGACGTATCCAGGACACGAGCTACACGTGTCGCATTCCTTGTGTCAAGCCACTCATGACCAATAGACAACACCAGAAACATCTTACCTGGGCCAAGGATAAAAAGAACTGGACTGTTGCTCAGTGGTCCAAGGTGTTTTCAGATGAAAGTAAATTTTTATTTAATTCAGAAATCAAGGTCCCAAAGTCTGGAGGAAGAATGGTGAAGCACACAATCCAAGCTGCTTAAGGTCTAGTGTGAAGTTTCCACAATCAGTGATGGTTTGGGGAGCCATGTCATCTGCTGGTGTAGGTCCACTGTGTTTTATCAAGACCAAAGACAGCACAGTCGTCTACCAGGACATTTTAGAGCACTTCATGCTTCCCTCTCCTGACAAGACTTACCGTATTTTTTGGACTATAAGATGCACTTTTCTCCTCTCCCGACAAGGACTTACTGTATTTTTTGGACTATAAGATGCACTTTTTTCCTCCCAAAATGTGGAGGAAAATGGGAGTGCCTCTTATAGTCTGGATGTATGGGCTCTGGCTGTGGTGGGGAGGTGGGGAAGCGGTTTTGGTGGAGCATTGAGTCACAGGAGGCTGCAGCTGGTGGCTCCGGCTAACTCCTGTGCCCGCTGCTAAAGAGAAATGAATATGCGCTGCATTCCATGCCCATGGGCATGGAGGGCGATGCATATTCATTTTTCTGACATCCCTGGTATAATTGGCCCCATCCTTTTTCTTTTATAATTGACCCCATCCAGTTCCTGGTATCCATGACCCCATCAGGAAAGATTTAAAAAATAAACATTACATTTACCTACATGGTGCTCCCTCGCAGTGTCCTGCTCTGGTGCTATTTATTTCTCTTAAGTATAGGCACACATGACCGCCGGCCCCAGCAGGAAGCAGGTGGATTACACTGAAGAGGAATGGATACTCACCACGATCTCCGATGAATGGTCCCGATGAGTATTCTGGCAGCTGTGCTCGCTCTGCTTGTGAGCAGTGCATGACATCCCGGCCATGCGCTGCTTACAAGCATTAAACAGCTGCTGGCACCAGAGCAGGACACTGCGAGGGAGCGCCGTGTAGATAAGTGTAATGGTTTGTTTTTTTAATCTTTCCTGATGGGGCCATGGATACAAGGAATGGGATGGGGCAAGATATATAAGAGAAAGGATGGGACCAACATTCCAGGAACTGGATGGGGCCAATTATAAAAGAAAAAGGATGGGGCCAATCAAACCAGCAGCAGGATGGGGAAAATTATAAAAGTAAAAGGATGTGGACAATCATACCAGGAACGGGATGGGGCCAGTTATAAAAGAAAAAAGAAGGGGCCAATCATACCAGGAACGGGATGGGACCAATTATAAAAGAAAAAGGATGGGGCCAATCATACCAGGAACGGGATGGGACCAATTATAAAAGAAAAAGGATGGGGCCAATCATACCAGGATTGGGATGGGGCCAATTATAAAACAAAAAGGATGGAGCAAATCATACGAGGACCGGGATGAGGACAATTATACCAGAATAGGGATGGGACCAATCAAACCAGTGCCGTGATGGGGCCAAACATACCAGGACTGGGATGGGGTCATGCATGCCAGGACCGAGATGGTTCCAATCATACCAGGATAAGGATGGGGCCAATCATATCAGGATAAGGATGGGGGCATGCACACCAGGATAGGGATGAGGGAACCATGCATGCTAGGATAGGGGATATTACAGTACAGAATTGACCATTTTTTTGCTCCAATTTTTTTCTCCTAATTCCCTCCTCTAATACCTAGGTGTGTCTTTTGGTCCGATGTGTCTTATAGTTCGAAAAATACAGTAACATCTGTCCACACGGTCAAAAGTACCAATACCTGGTTTAAAAACAATAGTATCACTGTGTTTGATTGGTCAGCAAACTCGCCTTACCTTAACCCCATAGAGAATCTATGGGGCATTGTCAAGAGGAAGATGAGACACCAGACCCAACAATGCAGGTGAGCTGAAGGCTGCTATCAAAGCAACCTGGGCTTCCATAACACCTCAGCAGTGCCACAGGTTGATCGCATCCATGCCTTGCCACATTGATTGATGCAACAGGAGCCCCGACCAAGAATTGAATGTGTTTAGTGAACATACATTTCAGTAGGCCAACATTTCGGATTTTAAAATTATTTTTCAAGCAGGTGTTATAAAGTATTCTAATTTACTGGGATAATGACTTTTGGGTTTTCATTGGCTGTAAGCCATATTCATCAACATAAATAGAAATAAACACTTGAAATAGATCACTCTGTTTGTAATGACTCTATATATGAGTTTCACTTTTTGTATTGAAGAACTGAAATAAATTAACTTTTTGATGATATTTTAATTTTGGAAGAAGTACCTGTATACATAATGAACGACATATAAATGTGACATTTTTATTTTCAGGGGCATGGTTAACAGTGTGGCAAATTCTGCAGTATCCACATCACAGCTTTAAGACATCGACAAGAAGGTTTGAAAAGATGGAGAAGAAACAAAGAAAATGGCTTTAATCGGACGAGACATCAGCGGTAAGTTACTTGCTGCAAATATTTATTCTGTATCTGCACCATTCAAAGGTTTACACAGATGATCAGTACCACTAAACATCTACTGATCATTGTTCTCAGCAATGTGAGTCCTGTTTACAGAGCATGATGATCTTTTGTGATGCACAAAATTTCACCTGATTAACAAGCGTTTTGCTCATTCATCGGGTGATAGGCAGCCTGTTCACTCTGAAAGGATATATTAGAAGAATGCTTCTTCAGGGATTATCTTTCAGTGTAAATGCAGCTTTATTTGCAATGAGATGATTGGAGTAATACTTTTGTTTGCAAAAGTTGCTTATTATGTAAAGTAGAACCAAACAAAGCAAAGTGTATGCATACAAATTGGGATCACCACAACAATTAAGAATTTATCAAAAAAACATCTTTATTAAGGGAACACCACACAAAAAACATATAAAAACATTTAAAAACCCCCACAATAAGACCTAGGGTAACGGGTCCATACAAATGACAGGTAAATACCATTACACAACACACAACATTGTACAGCCAATGTGCATAAATACACGAGTTACAAAAACCAGTGTCCTTCACATGTGGACATAATACAATATGATGTAATCCACCAGCAACAACCCAAAACAATATATATATATATACCCTTATTTAAAGCCAGGCACACAATACCGTGCCCTATAGAGAAGGATCCAAGAAGAAAAAATATATATACCGTATTTTCCGGCGTATAAGACGACTTTTTAACCCCCGAAAATCTTCTTAAAAGTCGGGGGTCGTCTTATACGCCGGGAATCGTCTTGTACGCCGGTGTATATGGCGGGTGGGGAGGGGGAGTGATCCTGATGACGAGGGGGCGTCTCACAGGAAAGTGAGTAATCCCCATTACCTTATCCTAGCGGTGCAGCGTGGGGGTGTCAGTGCTGGGAGCGGCGGCGGCTGCTGTGTTCTGGTGCGGCGGCTCCTCTTCTGTGTGGGGCCTCTGTGCTGTGAGGTGGCGGTGGCGGCGGCATATCTTTATCCAGTTGGGGCTCCTCCGGCATCTCCTTAGCCCTGGAGGCCCCGCCGCAACTCCATCGGTGCAATGTGGTGGCCTCCGGGAAAATGGCCGCTGCTCAGATTCAGATCTCGTGTCCCGAGATTTCGGGACGAGATCTGAATCTGAGCAGCGGCCATTTTCCCGGAGGCCACCGCATCGCACCTATTGAGCTGCCTCCGGGAAAATGGCCGCTGCATTGCACCGATGGAGTTGCGGCGGGGCCTCCAGGGCTAAGGAGATGCCGGAGGAGCCCCAACTGGATAAAGATATGCCGCCGCCACCGCCACCTCACAGCACAGAGGCCCCACACAGAAGAGGAGCCGCCGCACCAGAGCACAGCAGCCGCCGCACCAGAGCACAGCAGCCGCCGCCGCCACTCCCAGCACTGAGACCCCCACGCTGCACCGCTACGATAAGGTAATGGGGGATACTCACTTTCCTGTGAGACGCCCCCTCGTCATCAGGATCACTCCCCCCCCCCCAAAAGGCACATATTCACCGGCCCTATAAGACGACATAGGGTGTATAAGAAGACCCCCGACTTTTAAGAAGATTTTATATTTTAACTGGTAAAGTTGGGGGGTCGTCTTATACGCCCAGTCGTCTTATACGCCGGAAAATACGGTATATATATATATATATATATATATATATATATATATATATATATATAATTAATGGTAAGCTTGGAGGTGCTAAGCACCATCCGGATCCCTAGACCATAATATTTTGTGTCCTGTATTCTTACCATACCTAACAGGCAGTAATAGGGCTCCTGGCAGGGTGGATTAAGCGAGGTAGATTAAGCGAGGTTCTGGCAGGCTGTGCAGTTGTTTGAGACCCATGCGTATCGACGCCTGTAGCGTCTTCCTCAAGGTCAATACCTGTTAATGTTAGGTAGGGTAAGAATACAGGACACAAAATATTATGGTCTAGGAATCCGGATGGTGCTTAGCACCTCCAAGCTTACCATTCATTATATTTTTTTTTTCTCTTCTTGGATCCTTCTCTATAGGGCACGGTATTGTGTGCCTGGCTTTAAATAAGGGTATATATATATATATATATATATATATATATATATATATATATATATATATATATATTGTTTTGGGTTGTTGCTGGTGGATTACATCATAATGTATTATGTCCACATGTAAAGGACACTGGTTTTTGTAACTCGTGTATTTATGCACATTGGCTGTACAATGTTGTGTGTTGTGTTATGGTATTTACCTGTCATTTGTATGGACCCGTTACCCTAGGTCTTATTGTGGGGTTTTTAAATGTATTTATATGTTTTTTGTGTGGTGTTCCCTTAATAAAATTTTTTTTGATAAATTCTTAATTGTTGTGGTGATCCCAATTTGTATGCATACACTTTGCTTTGTTTGGTTCTACTTATACATAGTATGCAGGTGGTGACCCCCTTAAATATACTATATGTGCAGATGGTGCCCGCTCAATAAGTGCTTTTTGGATCGTTATTATGTAAAGTACAGTCCCTTATTATATAGGGTCTTCCCTTGTTATGCTCAGCGCTGTACAGAACTTACATAAGGGAGAAGAATGTTCCATTTTTCCATAGCATACCCTCTTGTTATGTATAGCCTTGTCTCGTATTACATAGCATCCCCTCTTGTTATGTATAGTCCTGTCCCTTATTACATAGCATCCTCTCTTGCCATGTATAGCCCCGTTCCTTATTACATATCATCCCCTCTTGTTTTGTATAGCACAATCCCTTATTACGTAGCATTCCCTATTGTTATGCATAACCTCGTCTTTTATTACATACCATCCCGTCTTGTTATATATAGCCCTATACCTTATTACACAGCATCCCCTCTTGTTATGTTTAGTCATATCCCTTATTACATAGCGTCCCCTCTTGTTATGTATAGCACTCAAAAAATTGGAGTCTACAGTACCGATGTGCACCAGAGCATTTGTGTGTATAGCCTAGCCCTGATGCGTATTACATAGCATCCCCTCTTATGTATAGCCCAGTCCCTTATTACGTAGTATCCCTTCTTGGTATGTATAGCTCCATCCCTTATTGCATAGCATCCACTCCTGTTATGTATAGCTCTCAAAAAATTTGGAGTCTACAGTATAGATGTGCACCAAAGAATTTGTTTGTTCATCATGTAACCTGTGCCATGACCTCACAAAAATATAATGTGACATGTCACGTTATACATCAGGTGCTGGAGGGCCATGCATCCCAAACTGCCCCGGGGCCCTGGCTACCCTTAATCCACCTCTGCTTATACATTTTTTGTGTGTGCATGACCAGCATTGCCAATTTGTTAGTAGATAATCATGATGACTTTAGATTACTGTACTATTTTTTATTAATGTAATAATGGATTCTCTATACATATTACTGCTCAAATTCATACTGACTATAAAGAGGAGTTATTGACTGCTGAGTGCCATGGAAAAAAAAACACAAGGAAGAGATAACCTTGAGAAGAACCGAACAGATTTCTCTTGATCTAAATGCTAATTTTAATATTCTTCTTGATGTAGATGGAGAACAATGCTGCTTGTGGTAACTGGGAAAGCATGTCAATATTTACTCACTTATTGCTGAAGAACTTCTATTTCCTCTTCTATTTCCTCTTTTTATTACACTTTTCTGTAGATCTTTTGTTGCATTAACACAAATATTTCTAACAATCTGGGGATTTTATGAGTCTATACACATTATTATCAAATTTGCAACATAACAGTAAATATCATGGATGGTACATCAGGCTATTTACATAATAATCTTGGAGAAGAGCATATAATCTGACAGATAAAAGAACACGAGGCACACAGCATTATTTCATTTTTAAGAATCAAAGACACTCAAAACAATATAGATTAAACTGTGCTGCCATCAAATGATGATGAAAAGACAGGAATCAATTTCTGCGGTTTATTGGTCAATCCGTTTCAAAGTTTCAAACTTCTTCCTTTGGACAAAACCAAGGTGTGAAGACACGAGTTTCAATGTGTGATCTCGTCCGCTTGCCCATTTGTCTTTAGAAAGACCACATGGACCAAGGCTCATCCCACTGAACACCCACATGGTGTGTGCATAATACTATTCAGACAACACAGAGTGATGGTAAAACAGCGTGGCAATACTTTATTGAACCACCCACAGACAATAAAATTTAGAACAGTTCCAGCAAATACACAAGCAAATAATATAGACTCACCCTTCCATTGGCCCACCGGGATTAGAACTGTGACTTCAGGGCTTCCAGGGCTGACTACCCCCACCAGTGGCACCCCGATTTTGTTGGGTACCCACTAAGAAGAGGTAGCGACAAGCTTAAGAAGATGACAGTCCATTGAGGTGCCTGGTAACCAGTTTGTCCCAACCTGACTTCTCCAAACATCTCCATGTGGCCAGGAGACCTGATGATCCCAACCTGGCTTCTCTGAAAGTCTCGATGGAGCCAGGTCACCAGTTAGTCCCAACCTGGCTTTTCCGAATGTATCTATGGGGCTCGGTCAAATTTAAAACTTGAACAAAGTCGAAGGCCAACCTTGATATTTATGACAGTAATTGAGGCAGGAAAAAAGGGGTGTGGTGGGAAAACTGAAGTAGAAGCTAGGGTTGTGGTGATGGCAGAAAGCAAAGGGGGTGATGACTCTCAAATATAAGGAAACATAGGGAAGCAAAGAACATCAGAAGTGCATGAACATCACTGGCACATTAATATTCAGAGAGTCAAATGGTGGGGACTGAACAAACAGGGTAAAATCTCAATACATAGGGAAAGGATAACAATGTACAAAAAGCAAAATGTAGAATACATGACCAAACAGAGCAATGAAATCATGGCATAAGCGCATCGGTTCAATAGTATACCTGTGGACAAGGGAAGCACATGCTGATGTAGGGAAAAGAGGAGGAAACTTCTGGATCAGGTAAATGCCAGTTAGGAAGTGACTCATAGCTGGGGAGTGCGTTACTACAGGGCATGTTGTAAACAGCCTTGTAGTAACCAGGGAGCGTGAAAGAAATGCATAAATTTTAGCATTAGTGATGCATGCGCTTTCTACTGACTGGCCAGCTCCACTAGACATTTGGTATTTTTTAAGTGCCAAATGTAGATATAATGTAGATATAAATTTCGCCCACAGGCCTGAGTTTGACATCTATGGCATACAGAGCCCATGATGACTGTTCTTTTGACGAACATTCTATACATCAACATACTTTTTCTCAGCTGCGATAAAAAGCATAGCTGAATCTGAGCACAATTCATCAAGATATTTTTGCCAATATTTTGGCGTAAAATACTTTGGAATGTTTCAAAATGTTTTGTTGTTTCTTTGCCAATTCTATAATTTTCTTGCATAAATTTTGCCAGAACTATATGCCACCCCTCAGCTAGTTAAACCTTTTTAGCAGAAGATCAAAGCAGTTCTAAGATGCATCTCATTTATTAGGAGGCACATGCCTTTCATCTGATCCATGGTGCCCAAAACGTGGCCAAAATGAATCACGGCATTGCTATACTTTAAAGATCTGGCTGGGCAATATACCTGGAGATTAGACTGGCCAAGGTCTACCCTTTGGCCTTTTCTTCGGAGCACTGCCGTAGATGATTGAGAGGTCTCTCCAAATGTGCACATGAGGGAAAAGCCTGTAAATCAGTTAGTGGTGCTGTAAAGAGCCGGCCAAGGACCATAACCTGAGAAGAGACAGTTCTGGATATGCAAAGTAAATTTTACTGGAATTGCTAGTGAGTCGCCTGCCAGGGCTGTAGGGTCCTCGGTACCGGGTCTAGTGTTCACAGGGGGATGTCACGGTGGCGACCCGGTCCGTGGCCCAGGGTGCCCATGTAAAAGGGAAAGGTCTTTAAAGGGAATAAAGTTTATGTTCGTGACACCACCTGTGGTATTCAGTTGCAGTCTCTTTACCTCGTTTACAGAAGACTTCAACAGCCATAGTCCAGGGTACCGGTCCACATAGAAGTCCGGGCAGTCCAGAGACAAACAGGTTCCCCTGGGTAAGTTAGGTGGGAGCCTACCAGTCTGCGCTCTCTGTCTCTAAGTCCCTGCTGCCACTAAGTGTCCCAACAAGGTCTTTATTCGTTCTGCTGTCCTGGGACAGGTACTTGTATGGCAGGCAGCTCGAGCCATGTGTTGTGGGGTCCGTTCCTGGTGACTCCAAGCTCCTAGGTGCTGCTGTGCCACAAGTGATTATGGGCAAAGTCTTGGTAGTATAATGCCCTCCGGTTCTGCTTCGTGTCGTAGAGTCCACATAAGCCTCGGGCTCCCGGTTCCCGGCTCCTTGCGCTATAGCTCTTTAGAGGCCTGCTCGTGGAGCTCTCACATTCCTCTGTGCTCCCCTCCTGTCTGTCCTTGCACACCAACTCTCTGCACTAACTGAACACTCTCCGCCTCCAAAACAGGATCTTTGTACAGGGAAGCTGCCCTAAAACGGATTGGAGCTCCCCCTCCTGGCCTGGAATTGGAAGGTGTTGTGTGTGTGTAAACCTACCAAAGGGAATCTCACTTGTCTCTGGACATAGCACTATCCTCCCCGAGAGGAAGACAGCACTACCGTGTTACCCGAACTCCTGGAGTGCCACACTAGTGAGAATCAAAGGAAAATACTCCTGGCTGCAGTAGTGCTGCTAGACTCTGATGCATGCTGCCCATGATTTGGACAGCATGAATGAGCTGACAGTTCCCTTTAAAGAATGAGGTGCATCATAATCCAGCGGGCGTCTGTTTTTCAGTGCAGAGGAATCAAGCTAATGCATGATATACTATAAAATATAGGATTCTTGTATAAGAGGTCCTATGCACAAATTATGCCACTTCGCATAATGCAGACTCTACAGAATGGTCCTTGACAGCTTCTAACAGTGCTTTTATGGTGTTAATAGTTGACTATTTTTCCATAATAATTTAGAAATAGCAGAAGAGTATTAAAATCCTACACATATATAGTATTTAATGGTTGACAGAGTTTTGTTACTCTGTGAAATTAACAGCCTACTAAAGGCCTAGCTCACCAGGCAAAGACCTGTGGAGTCACACCATTTTAGGTAGTATACAACCCCCCTAGGCAGTTTAACTCAGATCGCTGTCACCTATATCTCACATAGCACTACAGAACCAGCAAAAACTCAAGCTTTAATGCAATTAATAGATGTGTTGTGCTGTCCTAGCAAATGATGAGGCTCCCAACACTGATTACAAAGTGGCGACATCTCCAAGTGATGTGCTTTTGTGATAGAAATATATATATCATGTAGATCTCACTTGCATGTATACTCCTCTATAATCAAATATATACTTATATGCTCACATCTAATATATACATTATAGTAAATGGTTTAAAATGTCTGACACAAACTAATATAACCCAGACAGATCATATGGGGTTTTCCATCCCAAAAAAGCAGAAGAGTGTCAGATGTTTGGTGACTGCTGATCAGATGTCTCCACTTTGTCCTAGACACAGAACTCAAGTTTAGTTGCTTAATCAGCAGTCATATGAGCATTAATCACAATATTCCATATATGTTTAGATAACCAATGACAGAGGAGCTAGACAATATGGTAATTAACTAACCACCCCTGACAACCCCTAACCACTCCTTTCTATGTGAAAATATAAAACTATGTATATACAATAAAGTTTCAGTATTGATGGAATGTTGTTCTGTCACAGTTGTGTACAGTCCATTCTTGATGAGCGCTCAAAATACTCAGTCTAATTGGGAGCGGCCGCAGCACACACAGGGATATATTTATCCAACCCTAATATTTCCATAACATAATGGCGCCCAACGCGGGGCATGGATGAAACGCACGCGGGGACCCACTACTGACCGGAAAGAAGGAGGTGTTGCCATGGCCTTGGCACAGGGGCAGGAGACTGCGCAGCTCCATAAGTAAGGTAGGAAAATGTTATCATCTTACCTGAAAGTCCCCTGTGCCCAGTCCTTGTCTATGCCTCTTGCCGGTCAGATGTGGTCATCAATTCCCAGATAGTGTAAAAAGTCCTGAATCCACCCTGGGAGGTGTCTGCTGTGTGCCGTATATATGTTTTGTATTTGTGTAAAATCCGAGAGAAGAAGGAAAAAGTGACTTTTGTTTGTGGTTGCTGGGAAACAGACCGCAGGAGGTCAAATCGCTCGATAAGTTATTGCAGGATTCCCGTGCATAGGAGGAACACGCAGAGTTCCGGGGCAGGTAGTCCCATGTTCCAGGCACGGGTAGTGATAACTTAAGAGGGCTACTGCAGATTCCCGTAGTGCCGGCGATCCAGTCAGGACGTCCGGACCGGGGTGGTAGATTTCCCGCTTGTTGTGCTTCTCAGGCACTCAGGCGGCCCGGGCGCAGGTGCGTCCAGTGCGATTGGCAGTAGTCTGTTCCCAGTGCAACCTGCATGTGTCACAGAATTTAAAAGGGCATCTCTCGGATTGTCTATCTGTTTCTGTTTGTGTCATGTACTATTGCCGCTTTAAGAAGCAGAAATAGTTCTCTTAAACTTCCTCTTTTTTCAGCTGAAGCGGAGATATGCATTGTAAATCAAACTGTCACATCTGTTTTTTTCTGACTGTTTTCAGCTGCAATGCTGGCTATGTGTAGTTTTTTTTGTGAAGAAGTGAAATTTAAATTGTATCTATCATTTTTGATGTGACATAAGTGTTTTCAGAAACGTGATTTTAGTGACATTTGATATTATTGCAATGGCATACGGAATAAAAAGAGGAAGTGTGTCTCTGACTGCATTTGAGCGCAGAGATTCTAAAAAAAAAAAAAAAAAAAAAAAAAAAAAGAGAAGAGAAAAGCCGTTTTAATTAATTTTTTTTTTTACTCTCTTAAAGGGTCTTTTTCTTTTTGCGGCATTTTAAAGTTTTTTAATTAAGTTTTCCTCAATCTTCAATCTCTTTACCTTTTTATTTTTTATTTATTTATTTATTTTTGAAAAAAGTTTTTTTCTTTACTCTTGTATCAAAGTTTTGAGTTTTTGGTTGTGAACTAAGTTTTTGATGGTTTTTCTTATCGTTTTGGGTTTTTCTTAGTGTTTTATATACTCATTTTTAGAAGTTTTTTTTAGTACTGTTTTCTTTTTTTTTTCATTTTTGTGTGTTTTTCGTTTTCATTTTTTTGCTTTTGCCATGGGGAATAAAGTGGCCGAGCAACAGGAAAGTCTTTTTACTTCCTGATGAGAAAACAGCCCCTAGATAGTGGCAGAACATGAAGGTGTTAAGTATGTGAAGATTTTGGAAGGTATAAAGTACGTGAAATTCATTAGAATGGCAGACTTCAAGCTGCAGAATGGCATGACGTAGAAAGGAAAATAAGGGAAGTTAGCTGATGTTAGATTGCTGAATACTAATACATGGTATGAAGTGGCAGCAGAGCTTACATCGTTTAGGTGGTACAGAAAGTTATGTGAGCAAACCAGGAAGTGATTTTTGTGGGTATAAGACAGGAGAATCTGCGCAGTAGGTAGTTATTTTTGCACAGTATGTGGTGCGCCCCGTCTCTCCCTACAGGGAGAAGGCATAATTGCTCCTCTCTATTATTCTTGTTGTTCTCATCTATCCTCTTTTTTTTTTTCTCTGTCAGTCTTTTCTCTCCGCATTCTCTCTCCTTTCCTCTCCTCTTCCTCCACATTTTTTCTCTTCTCTCTCTTCCCCTCCTTCTCCACTCCTCTCCTCCCTCTCCCTTCCTTCCACACCTCCCATTTTCTCCTCCCTCCTTCTCCACTCCCCCACCACACCTTTCTCCTCTCTTCTCCTCCCTCTCTCTCCACATTCTCTCTCTCTCTCTCCTACTACTATTCCTTTGTCTCACTCCTCAACCCCTCCTCCTTCTTCTTCCTCTTTTTCCCTCCTTGTTGCCGGCTGGGCCAACGCCCAATTCAAACAATATGGTGCTTACAGCACAAGGTTTCCCTCTATGCCCCTGGCACAGTCCAGCCATTGCCAGTTGTGATATCGGGGAAAGAAGGTGAAAGCCCCCCCCCCCCACAGTGGGCAGCCCCAGACACATCAGGTAGCAGACAGCTCAGCCCTGGGTGCTGAGGGGGGAGGAATGATATCAGAACGAGCTCACTGACAGATCCTCCTTTGCCTCATTTCACAGTCAACAATATTGTAACCCTTAAGGTTTTACATGAACTTTGAAATCACCATGTATTGATAATGTACAGCTTCAGCACCGGTCAGAGCTGCCTACATCCACATTCACACCAACATGAAACTATAAGCCTAATCCATCATAGCTTCAGCAAGGGGGGAGACATCCTCACACAAAAAGGCAACTTCTAAGTCCAAAATCAGTCAGTGTACGACCCCAGTACAAACTATCACAACTATTCCTCTGATGAAGATGAAGAGGGAACATCATACATGCTGTCCAGTACTAGAAAAGAAACCCACAGGCACCAAGAATGCAGGGGCAGATAGAGGCACCACCATTACACTATGTGCACTGCACTTCAAGTCAGGTGACAATCTTCCAGACCCAGGGATGCTTCCCATGCCATTTTACCAAAGAATGTAGCAGAAGCAGTAAACATATGCAGCCACCTGGAATGATCTCTGGGCCATGAATGAAAATAGAAGCAGGTGATGCACTCTGGCCAATCATGAAGGAACAATTCAAACTTCCAGCAGAATCAGACGTACACGCTTGGGAGTCAGAGCCACAGCTAATTGAACAGCTCAGAGAGTGGGCCAAAGGCAGATTGGCAGGACAAGGCATGACATGAGCCAAGATAAGACAGAGTCTGTAAAGAAGTTTCATTGCAGAGTAATGCAAGTATTCCAAGACTTGGGCTTCACCATTCATGACCAGATACACAGGCAAATGTTGGCACAGGCCTTTGGGCATGGACTGAGACAGCCAATCAGGAAACCACTGATAGTGGCTAGGCCTGAGAACAGGTCAATAGCAGTGGACTGACCCAGAAAAAATGTTTTATGTGCGCCTAGGAGACTGTTTATTGCCGATTGTCACCAAAATTGCCACCATTATAGCACCACAAAAGAGCACAAAGAAGGAAAAGGGTGCCGTGCTGCTGAGAACACCAGAAGGGGAGCCAGAGGTGAAGACGCTACAAAGTGCCGATCGACACACCGGAAGAACCACTGCAGACTCCAGAGAGGAGACACCGACCTCAATAAGGTTAGCAAAGGGGAGAAGCTATGTCAGACCAGGGGTAAGAAGTGATGGCAGATGGAGCCGCAGCCCCTGTAATGCCCCAAGACCTTGGGTTGGATGCAGCCGCCGGTCTCATGGCACCCCCGGGCCTCGCCACGAATGCACCTGCAGGCCCCGTCTTACCACCGCAGCTTCAATCAGCAGGCCGGACCCCGCTGCCGCTACAGTACCCATCATGCCGTTGTCCACAGTAGCCAAAGGGATTGAGTCCCAACCAGGGGTGCAGAAGACAGCCCCTCTCATGGTGACCACTGACCTGGAAGAGCAACCACCCTACAAAGACAGAAGAAGTGTCAAGTGTTACATCTGTGGCAAGTTTGTCCATTACCAGAACCAGTGCAAAGCACCCACGCCCCCGAAGAGACTGGACCCATGCAACCCAAGAGTTGGTCCAGAGAAACAGGTCAAGGAGGAAGTCCAGAAAGCAGTGAAGTACCCCGTCCATAGGACAGAGGCAAGCAAGCCAGGCCCGCAAGACACTACGCTCCTGACATGTAAAAATTCATCTGCTGGACCAATACCTCAAATTACCCTTAAAATGGATGGCGTTGTCAGATCCAAAGTGGTGCAGCCAGAAGTGTGATGACACCTGTGGAACTCACTGATCCCACCTGCCTATCAGAATCCTCTGTGTCTCGCATGGGCATTGATGGTCAACTCAGACATTCTCAGCTTACAAAGCCACTGAGCGTGTGCAGTCAGCCAGGACACTCTATCCTGTCCCAGTTTGTGGTGTAAAGGACCTGCCACTCAACCTGCTGGGAGCGAACCTACTGTAGAAGCTGAAGGCAATCACAGTGTTCCATGAAGATGGGACAGTGACACTTTCTTCATCCCTGACCCAAGAAGAGTCATGCTGGCGGCCCTACAAGAACATTAAGCAACCAATGAGGCCTACTCAAGGAGGTACTGGACGTAGTACCAGAAAGTCTATGGTCTAAGGGACCCCTGCACATGAGAAAACCTCAAGTTGCCCCAGTACGGGTGTCACTCAAGCCTAGTACCCCAGGCCAGGCCTAGAGTCAGGCTGCCTCTGACCAACTGAAGGTCTACCTGGAAATAGGAATCATTGTTCCTCGCACATCGCCTTGCAATACCCCGCTTTTCCCCGTCAAGAAAAAGACTGTAAAAGGAGAGCCAGCCAAGTTCAGAATGATATATGACCTGAGAGCTGTGAATGACGCCACAGTGTTTGAAACTGCATTTATGCCGAATCCGCACACTCTGCTCTCAAATGTGCCTGCCACAGCAAAAGTGTTCACAGTGAACAACCTGGCTAACGTTTTCTCCAGTGTTCCAGTTTATCCGGAAGACCAGTTCCTGTTTGCCTTAATGCACCAGGGGGGACAACACACATGGACAGTGATGCCACAGTGGGCCCAGAACAGCCCTTCACGGTTCACCAAAGCAATGTCCACAGTTCTCACCAACTGAGTCACAGAACAAGCAGAAGTAACCCTGCTACAATACATGGACAATCTACTCCTTTGTGCAGTTGACTTTGACACGTGTAAAGCCCTTCCTTGTATCTCCTACTCTACCTGGCGGAGCAGCACTGCAAGATCTCAAAGAACAAAGTCCAGTGGTGTCTGAAGCAAGTTACGTTCCAGAGACACTGTATTGCTCACCAGGCGAAACACCTGACAGATGACCGGAAGACCACAGTGGAGAAGATGGTCCCTCCGAGAACTCCAAAGGTGCTACAGGCCTTACTTGGTCTAGTTTCGTATTGCAGAGCCTGGATCCCTGATGCTTCCGTCCTAATGCAGCCTCTGTGTGAATACGTCAGCGTGACCCCGTTCCTCCAGACAGATGTGGCCTTCAGTTCGTTCAAGAAGTTAAAAGGCTCTGTAGTCTCAGCGCCAGCACTAGGCCTATCTGACTACAAGAAGCCATTCCGTCTCTACTTGATGAGAAGAGAAGGCCTTGCTACTGGAGTCCTGACACAGCTTCAGGGGGGAAAGCAGAGACTTTCGGACTACTTTTCAGCTTGCCTGGATCCAGTTGCAAGGGGAGCCTCTTCCTCCCGCATGAGAGCAGCAGTTGCAGCACACGCCCTCCTGGACAGGACTACTGACATCAGTGGAAAAACCATTGGAAATCCTGGCTCTGCATGACATCTCAGCAATCCTCAACCAAACCCAGCTAAAACATCTCTCCACCGCCAGGCATCTTCGCCTCCAGTGCTCTCTACTCCTGCCCAACAATGTCACCATCTCCAGATGCACAGTCCTCAATCCGCCCACTCTACTCCCACTCCCAAGGGGGGATACAGATACGGATCCTCAGATAAAAAGTCTGATCAAAATCTGCATGATACCTTCTGCAGGGATCTGAATTTGCTCCGGACGGATGACCATGATTGCTTCAGCATCATGCAACAGGAAACAGCAGGACTACCCAAGGTGGCAGAAGAGCCACTGACCAACCCAGAGTTGATCCTCTATGTGGATGGCTCCAGATTTGCAGATGATGAAGGAAGATTCCACACGGGAGGTGCAGCGACCAGCAATCAAGAGATCCTGTGGTCCAGAAGTCTGCCGCCCAGTCTGTCAGCCCAGGAAGCAGAACTGATAGCGCTGATGAAGGCCTACCAGATGGCAGAAGACAAGACTGAGAAAATGTATACCGATTCAAGGTACTTGCATGGCATAGCACACGACTTCGGACCCATCTGGGCTGCAAGGGACTTCCTCACAGCAAGCGGAACAACCGTGAAGCATAATGGAGCCATTAAGGACCTGCTGAACACACTTCAACTTCCAAAAGTGGTGACAATGCTAAAAGTCAAAGCGCATGGAAAACTGAACACAGTAGGGGCACGAGGCAACAACATGGCGGATATGGCAGCCAAAGAAACAGTCAAGGGAAGACAATATGGACAAGTGGAAGAGGTCGTAGAGCCGGACGGCTAAAGACAGGAAACCTGACAAGATGACATCCTGGGATCTGCTCAAAAAAAAAAAAAAAAAGTTGCAAGAGCAAGCCCCAAAGGACAAGAAGGAATGCTGGATGCAGAAGTGAGCAACACATGAAAAAGGAAGGGTATACTCAATGGACTACAAACCCAGTTTACCCCGAAGCATGTACCCTATGGTGGTCCAGTGGGCACATGGGCCCACACACAGATTAAAGACACAGATGAATGATCCGATTGGTGCTTACTGGTTCGCTCCAGAAATCTCCACCCTAACAGCCAAGTTCATAAACAGCTGTCTGACCTGTGGCAAATGCAACCCTGGAAGAATGAAGAAAGTTCCCACACCTCGTCTTGCCAGACCACTGTACCCCTTCCAGAGGATCCAGACAGACCACATCCAGATGCCGCCAAGTGGAGGATTCAAATATGCCCTTGTGGTTGTGGACGTGTTCTCAGGATGGCCAGAAGCTTTCCCAGTGAGGAACCAGTCAGCAAAGACTACTGCGAAGAAGCTACTCTCAGAGATGAGATATGCAGCCATGGGGTCCCAGAAGTGATAGAGAGTGACCAGGGACCTGCATTCACAGCAAACCTCACATGAGAGATCTAGTCAGCAGTAGGGTCAGACTTAGGCCTACACACTCCCAATCACACTATTTAATGTAAGGCATACTTCCAGAGGCCCAGCAAAGCTGTCACCATATGAAATTTTGTTTGTGTCTAGTCCCAGGTTAGGGGTATCCTTTCCCTCAGCAGCTGACTATGTAATATGATACTTTGTCTGCTTATGTAATTGAAATCACCAAGAAACTTGCTAACATCCATTCTCGAGTTTTTTTCTTCATTGCCAGATCCAGATACAGTGTCCGGTATGCACTCCTAGAAGCCAGGAGACTGGGTGTTGGTGAAAAAGCTTGTAAGGAGAACACCACTCGATCCCAGATTTGATGATCCTGTTCAAGTGCTGCTGATGACACCAAACTCTGTGAAACTGGAGGGAAGACTCGCTTGGATCCACTCATCGCATTGCAAGAAAGCTCCCCTACCAGAAGATGACATCCAAGCCAGAATGATGTTGCGGCCTGACCGAAAGGATGGCCTACCTGATAAAGACTACACATCGCTCACTACTAGTGTTGAGCATTCCGATACCGCAAGTATCGGGTATCGGCCGATACTTGCGGTATCGGAATTCCGATACCGGGATTCCGATACTTGCCGCGTATCGGATACCGGAATCGGAAGTTCCAAGATTCAAAATGCAGAAATTCAGCCAATGAGAATGATTCCAAGTGTGGGCACATCCTGTTTAGCATGGAGGGCATGAAACTACTGGCAAGGCTGTGATTGGCTGCTGAAATGATGTCATGATGCAGTTTAAAAGTCGCTGGCGCCATTTTGCGATCACTCTGCTGTGAATTCAGTTAGTGACAGGACGCTGTTTGCTGACTGAGGGACAGTTTAGAGATAGCGATTTGCTTCTTTGTGCTTTCCAAAGGCTAATTTAGCAACCGCTGTGTTCACCTACTATTCACCTTGCTTTTGCCTTGTAGCGCTGTTTTCACAGCGATCTGCAAGGTCTGTGTGTGTGTGTGTGTGTGAGTGCAGCCCACTCTCTAGTCTGAGTGCAGCCACATAGGCCATCCATAGCTGGTTGTATTCAGTTCAGGGAGGGTGGTTCATTGCCTCATACTGTTCTTTTTTTTTTTTTTTCAAGTAGTGTAGTTTGCTGCTAATTTATTCAAAAAAATCCTATTAGTGTCTTTCCACCCGTCTCCAGCTAATTTGTGGAAAAACACTACATAGGATAACGTAGAGGAGGGTTTTTGGGCCTTGCAGCGCCGTTTACGGCTGTCTGCACGGTCTCCGTGTGATTGCAGCTCGCCCTGTAGTCTGTGAGCAGCCATAGCCTGGTTGTCTCCAGCTCAGGGTTGTTCACTGCGTCATACCGCCAAATCAATTTTCATTTTGTTTTAAGTAGTGCAGGCTGCTGCACATTTTTTCAAAAAATTCCTATTAGTGTCTTTCCACCCGTCTCCAGCTAATTTGTGGAAAAACACTACATAGGATAACGTAGAGGAGGGTTTTTGGGCCTTGCAGCGCCGTTTACGGCTGTCTGCACGGTCTCCGTGTGACTGCAGCTCGCCCTGTAGTCTGTGAGCAGCCATAGCCTGGTTGTCTCCAGCTCAGGGTTGTTCACTGCGTCATACCGCCAAATCAATTTTCATTTTGTTTTAAGTAGTGCAGGCTGCTGCACATTTTTTCAAAAAATTCCTATTAGTGTCTTTCCACCCGTCTCCAGCTAATTTGTGGAAAAACACTACATAGGATAACGTAGAGGAGGGTTTTTGGGCCTTGCAGCGCCGTTTACGGCTGTCTGCACGGTCTCCGTGTGACTGCAGCTCGCCCTGTAGTCTGTGAGCAGCCATAGCCTGGTTGTCTCCAGCTCAGGGTTCTTCACTGCGTCATACCGCCAAATCAATTTTCATTTTGTTTTAAGTAGTGCAGGCTGCTGCACATTTTTTCCAAAAAATCTTATTAGTGTCTTCTTTCCACCCGTCTCCAGCTAACTTGTGGAAAAACACTACATAGGATAACGTAGAGGAGGGTTTTCGGGCCTTGCAGCGCCGTTTACGTCTGTCTGCACGGTCTCCGTGTGACTGCAGCTCTATCCGTTGTCAGTTCAGCCCCCAAAAAATAAATAAATAATAAAGTTCACCAAACACACCAGTTACACCACTTTACATTTGTGTAGGCCACATTAGCTCATATTAAAGTCTAGTCCACACTTTAGAAAATTAGTGTTTCTTATACGTGTTAGGAGGAGTTGCTCAGGAATAAGCACACAAAGCCGTTAGTACTTTTCTGCTTATCTTTATCAGTCAACCAAGATGAAGAAGGCAGTGAGTAAGGCACGTGGGCGTGGGCGTGGGCGCGGAGCAGGGAGGGGACGTGGGGATTCTGTGCCTGCTGCGGGCACCGGTGACTCATCAGCACCCACTTTCACCAGGCAACAGTCATTCATGCGCAGCTTTGTGTCAGAGCGCCGTACACCGCTGCTGCGTGAAGACCAAATTGAAGCCGTTGTCGGATGGATGGCAGCTAATGCATCAACTTCAATTAGTGCCACATCCTCTCAGACACAGAGCACTGGAGAGCAGCCATCTGTCTCTTCACCACCTGCCAAATTGCCCAGGCAGACAGAGAGCCCAGGACAGGAGCCGTCTCTACTTCTGTTCTCTGAATCTCTTGGCTTGGAAACAGGGGGCCAGCCAAGCAGCATTGGAGAAATGGAAGAAGAGGCAGGGTGCAGTGATGCCCAACAGCTTTTTCTCTCTTCCTCTGAAGAGGCGGGTGGGCCAGTGGCTCCGGTCACCACATCGCAGGCCGCATCAGCTGATGATGACACTCAGGTGCCACTTACTGGTGCGTGCTCTGCTGCTGAGACTACCCAGGAGGAGCAGTTGGGGGCAGAGGGTAGTGTAGATGATGAGGTCCTTGACCCATCTTGGCGTGAGGGACAGGAAGGTGGTGGGAGCAGCTCTGAGGAAGAGATTCCCCGTACGGCCCAAAGAGGGAGAGGGAGGGGGAAGACTGCGGATCCTGCAGCCTCCGCTTTGGCACCCGTTAGGAGCATGTCTCTTCCAAAAGCCAAAAAGGGCGCTCCCAAGACTTGCAGTGCCTGGTCCTTTTTTGACACAGTTGCAGATGACATTTGCTATGTCAGATGCAAGGTGTGTCATCAAAAAGTCAAAAGAGGTCGAAATGTCAGCAACCTCAATACCTCCAACATGTGGAAACATGTGCGCAACAGGCACCCGGCGGAGTTAGAAAAACACACTGAAGAGCTAGGCCAACCAACAGCGGCAGCTACCACCTCTTCAGCTCGTGTTGCCTCTTCCTCTAGCTCACACGCAGCTGGTTCGGCTTCCTCCCAGGATCGCCGTGGAAGAACCTCTGGCCATGTTGTCCAGAGACCCGCTGTAATTCCACCCGCAGCACCACTTTCCCAGTCATCCACACACTCCCAGCCCAGTCTACAGCCATCGGTAGTACAGGCATGGGAGAAAAGGCGGCCTTTCTCGTCAAACCACCCACGAGCACAGGCTCTGACTGCAGGACCGCATTCTGTACGCATTGACTCCTCCTCTTACACCAGTTCCTCAGAATCATCGCTGCAGGAGCCGTCACAGTCCACCTCCACATGGACCCGTGATGAACGTGTACCTGTTATGACCGACATGAGCACAGCCGTGGCCAAACGTCAACAGGCCGTCTTGAAATTAATTTTTTTGGGGAATCGTAGCCACACAGCGCAGGAGCTCTGGAATGCCATCAAGCAGGAGAGCGATGTGTGGTTTGTGCCAGCGAATCTCCAGCCAGGCATGGTAGTGTGTGATAATGGCCGAAATCTGGTGGCAGCTCTGGGCCTCGGCAACCTCACTCACATCCCATGTCTGGCACATGTGCTCAATTTGGTCGTGCAGAGCTTTTTGAGGGACTATCCGGATCTTGATGCACTGCTGCACAAGGTCCGCCTAGAGTGTGCTCACTTGCGGCGTTCCAGCACGGCAAAAGCGCGCATTGCGGCTCTGCAGCGCCGACACCGCCTGCCGGAACATCGCATCATATGTGACCTACCTACCAGGTGGAATTCCACGTTACATATGTTGGAGCGGTTGTGAGAGCAGCAGCAAGCTGTAATGGAGTACCAGCTGCTTCAGGCGCAAAGAAGTCGCACTCAGCGCCGTACAGACTTCACAACCACAGAGTGGGCCACTATGAATGACGTCTGCCAGGTTTTGCGTCCCTTTGATTATTCCACGCGGATGGCGAGTGCAGATGATGCACTAGTCAGCATGACTGTCCCCCTTATCTGCCTGCTTGAAAAATCACTGCAAGCGCTAAGGGATGATGTTGTGGAAGAGGTGGAGGATGAGGATTCACCATTTCCATCATCTTCTGGACAGTCAGCGCCACGTGGTTCCTCACAAACGCGTAGGCAGGGGACAGTTTGTGAGGAGAATGAGGAGGAGTCAATGGAGGAGGAAGACATCCGTCCAGAGGAGGGAGTTACCGAATTGTCCAGTACTCAGTGTGTACAGCGAGGGTGGGGTGATGACGAGCGGGCAGATATCACGCCTCCAGCAGGGGACAGCGTTTCTTGGGCAGTTGGCAGTCTGCAGCACATGGTGGATTACATGCTGCAGTGCCTGAGAAACGACCGCCGCATCGCCCACATTCTCAACATGTCTGATTATTGGGTGTTCACCCTCCTCGATCCTCGCTACCGGGACAACGTAGAAAGCCTCATCACACCGTTGAACCGGGAGCGAAAAATGCGGGAGTACCAAGACACACTGGTCAATTCCATCATCTTCTCCATTCCAACTGAGAGAAGTGCTGCTAGTGCATTCCAAAGCAGCTCAGTGCGTCCAGGCAGTGGTGGAGGCTCTGCACAAAGAGGGAGCAGAAGCAGTGCCTCTGCCCAAGGCAAGACCAGTATGGCCCAACTGTGGCACAGTTTTCTGTGCCCCCCACAAAAGTCTACACCATCACAGACGGCTCCAGTCAGCAGGAGGCAACGGTTCCGTCAGATGGTGACAGACTACATGTCTTGCCCTCTTGCTGTACTCCCAGACGGCTCTTCCCCTTTCAAGTTTTGGGTCTCAAAGCTGGATACATGGCCAGAGCTAAGCCAGTATGCATTGGAGGTGCTGTCTTGCCCTGCGGCCAGTGTATTATCGGAACGTGTCTTTAGTGCTGCAGGTGGTGTACTAACTGACCGTCGCATGCGACTATCCTCCGATAACGTTGACCGGCTTACTTTCCTGAAAATGAACAAGGCCTGGATCTCGCAGGAATTTGCCACTCCTCCTCCTGATTAAATAATTAGGTCACTGTATACGTTATCCAGGTCTCCTGTTGTGTTCATCTTTCTACCACCTGAACTTAAATTCCTGGGCTCCAACACCGCCAGTTGAGGCTCAGAAGTGCCGTCTGCACAGTCAAAACATACGACCCAGTGTTCTTGGGTTTCAGTAACGTCAGCTGATCCCCAGCTGTGTAGCTGGCAATGTGTCATGCGACCGCCACGCTGACACAACAACTGAAATGTAAGGGAATCTGTCCCCCCCCCCAAGGCGTTTGTTACTGAAAGAGCCTCCTTGTGCAGCAGTAATGCTGCACAAGGAAAAGGTAGCTATTTTGGTTTAGCTCCTTGCACACGCAGAACTTAACACTTATAAAATGTGTCCACTGATACCGTAAAACCGTCCCGGAGGTGGGACTTTCCTTCGTAATATGACGCAGCACAGCCGTCATTCCTTCCCCCCCCCCCCCCCCCCGGCGCCGCGCGCCGGCTCCTCAGCGTTGTTTGATTCCGTCCCGGAGCCTGCGCTGTTATGTTATCCCATGGCAAGGCACACTTAGCGCTGCCCGTCTTCTGGCATCATTTGGTGTCAGGATGGCTGCGCCTGTGCGGCCGCGCTGGCCGAGGGCCCGCCTCGCAGTATCTTCTGATTTAATCCCACTGGGGGCCTGGGATCCATGGACATGCGCAGTGCATATCTGAACCTCCACCTCTCACTCATCTCCCTACGGCTTCTTCAGACTGTTCGGTGTCAGCTGGTCCCTAATAGCATGCCACGGCCGTGACACCGCACAGTCTTAAGAAGCCGTAGGGAGGGGAGTGAGAGGCGAGGATATGCACTGCGCATGGCCATGGATCCCAGGCCCCCAGTGGGATAAAATCAGAAGACACTGCGAGGCGGGCTCTCGGCCAGCGCGGCCGCACAGGCGCAGCCAGCCTGACACCAAATGATGTCAGAAGATGGGCAGCGCTAAGTGTGCCTGGCCAAGGGATAACATAACAGCGCAGGCTCCGGGACGGAATCAAACTACGCTGAGGAGCCGGGGCGCGGCGCCCGGGGGGGAGGAATGACGGCTGTGCTGCGTCATATTACGAGGGAAAGTCCCACCTCCGGGACGGTTTCACGGTTTCAGGGGACACATTTTATAAGTGTTTAGTTCTGTGTTTGCAAGGAGCATGATGAAAAGAGCCACCTTTTCCTTTTGCATCTTTTGTGCTGCACAAGCTGGCTCTTTCAGCTACAAACGCCTTGGGGGGGGTTAAAGGTTCCCTTTCGACTTTCTCAGGCTTCGGCCTACATTGTGTTCCTCTGCTTTTCCACCTGTCCCTGGGCTCCAACACCGCTAGTTGTTGCCTGGTAGTGCTGTACGCACAGTCAACAGTCCCTCCTCTGTTATTGGGGTTCAGTAACGTCAGCTGTTCCCCTGCTGTGTGTGTGGTAATCCCTCCTACCTCCTCCACCTCCTCCTCCTCCACCTGTCCCTGGGCTCCAACACCGCTAGTTGTTGCCTGGTAGTGCTGTACGCACAGTCAACAGTCCCTCCTCTGTTATTGGGGTTCAGTAACGTCAGCTGTTCCCCTGCTGTGTGTGTGGCAATCCCTCCTACCTCCTCCACCTCCTCCTCCTCCACCTGTCCCTGGGCTCCAACACCGCTAGTTGTTGCCTGGTAGTGCTGTACGCACAGTCCCAACAGTCCCTCCTCTGTTATTGGGGTTCAGTAACGTCAGCTGTTCCCCTGCTGTGTGTGTGGCAATCCCTCCTATCTCCTCCACCTCCTCCTCCTCCACCTGTCCCTGGGCTCCAACACCGCTAGTTGTTGCCTGGTAGTGCTGTACGCACAGTCAACAGTCCCTCCTCTGTTATTGGGGTTCAGTAACGTCAGCTGTTCCCCTGCTGTGTGTGTGGCAATCCCTCCTACCTCCTCCACCTCCTCCTCCTCCACCTGTCCCTGGGCTCCAACACCGCTAGTTGTTGCCTGGTAGTGCTGTACGCACAGTCCCAACAGTCCCTCCTCTGTTATTGGGGTTCAGTAACGTCAGCTGTTCCCCTGCTGTGTGTGTGGCAATCCCTCCTATCTCCTCCACCTCCTCCTCCTCCACCTGTCCCTGGGCTCCAACACCGCTAGTTGTTGCCTGGTAGTGCTGTACGCACAGTCCCAAGAGTCCCTCCTCTGTTATTGGGGTTCAGTAACGTCAGCTGTTCCCCTGCTGTGTGTGTGGCAATCCCTCCTATCTCCTCCACCTCCTCCTCCTCCACCTGTCCCTGGGCTCCAACACCGCTAGTTGTTGCCTGGTAGTGCTGTATGCACAGTCCCAACAGTCCCTCCTCTGTTATTGGGGTTCAGTAACGTCAGCTGTTCCCCTGCTGTGTGTGTGGCAATCCCTCCTATCTCATCCACCTCCTCCTCCTCCACCTGTCCCTGGATCCAACACCGCTAGTTGTTGCCTGGTAGTGCTGTACGCACAGTCCCAACAGTCCCTCCTCTGTTATTGGGGTTCAGTAACGTCAGCTGTTCCCCTGCTGTGTGTGTGGCAATCCCTCCTATCTCCTCCACCTCCTCCTCCTCCACCTGTCCCTGGGCTCCAACACCGCTAGTTGTTGCCTAGTAGTGCTGTACGCACAGTCAACAGTCCCTCCTCTGTTATTGGGGTTCAGTAACGTCAGCTGTTCCCCTGCTGTGTGTGTGGCAATCCCTCCTATCTCCTCCACCTCCTCCTCCTCCACCTGTCCCTGGGCTCCAACACCGCTAGTTGTTGCCTGGTAGTGCTGTACGCACAGTCAACAGTCCCTCCTCTGTTATTGGGGTTCAGTAACGTCAGCTGTTCCCCTGCTGTGTATACGGCAACGTGTACTGCGACCGCCATGCAGGCACAATAAGTTAAATTTAAGGGAACCTGTCCCCCCCCCCCCAGGCGTTTGTTACTGAAGGAGCCACCTTGTGCAGCAGTAATGATGCAAAGGGAAAAAGTGCCTCTTTTCGTGGTGCTCCTTGCACATGCTGAACCTTACACTTATGAAAAGTGTCCCCTCCTACCGTGATACCGTCCGGTAGGTGGAACTTTCCTTTGTGATGTGACGCAGCACAGCCGTCATTCTTACCCCCTTGGCGCCGTGCGCCGCCTCCTCAGCGTTGTTTGAATCAGTCCCGGAGCCTGCGCTGTTAGGTTAGCCCTTGGCCATGCACACATTCCATGACACGCAACAAGCTCCTTGGTAGCGCTGCCCGTCTTCTGGCATCATTGTTTGGCTGCCTGCGCCTCTGCGGCCGCCTTGCCCCACACAACGCCCCTCGGTGTCTTATTTATTTGGACTGCGAGGGTGTGATTGATGGGCATGAACGGTGCATTTCTTCGCCTGTCCCTCATCTCCTTCCGCCTTCTTCGGACTGTGCGGCTTCATGGCCGTGGCATGCGATAAGGGATCAGCTGACGCCGCATAGTCTGAAGCGGGTGTAAGAAACCAAGCGAGAGGCGAACATATGTACTGCACCAGGCCATGAATCCCAGCCCCGCAGTGTTTTAACAATGTTAAGACACTGCCGGGCTGGGATTCATGGTCATCGCAAACCGCACCGGCCGACATTACATGATGTCAGAGGATGGGCAGCGCTAACAGCGCAAGGCCAAGGGATAACACGACAGCGCAGACTCCTGTGCAACAAATAACGATGCTCAGGAGGCCGCGCCAAGCACCAAGGTGGCATTTTTGCCAGCTGTACTGCGTCTCTTTACGAAGGGAACTCACGCCTCAAAATCAGTTTGACTGTGTAAGGGCCTAAATGTTATACGTGTTCCTTTCAGCGTGTGCAAGGAGCAAAATTAAAAGAGCAACCTTTGACTTGTGCAGCATTACTGCTGCATAAGCTGTGGCTCTTCTACTTTGTAACACCTGAGTGGGGGTTAAAGGTTTACTTTAAAATTGGTTCAATTAGGCTTCGGCCTACACTCTGCTCCCCCTGCAGAGCCCTGGCTCCAACACCGCCAGTTGGGGCCCGGTACTGCTAGCTGCACAGAGAAAAACACCAGCCAATGTGTCAGTGGGGTTCAGCACCGCCAGCTGTTCCCCTGCTGTGTAGCCGGCAACGTGTCCTGCGACCGCCACGCAGGCACAACAGACCCAAAGCTGCCGCCACTGCAGGCTTCGGCCTACACTCCCCTCCCCCTTGCTCCTCCTCCTGCTCCTCCTCCTGCTGACCCCAGGCTCTAACACCGCCAGTTGGGGCCCGGTACTGCTAGCTGCACAGAGAAAAACACCAGCCAATGTGTCAGTGGGGTCCAGCACCGCCAGCTGTTCCCCTGCTGTGTAGCCGGCAACGTGTCCTGCAAAGGCCACGCAGACACAAGAACTGAAATTGAAGGGAACCTGTCCCCCCTCCCCCAGGCGTTTGTACGTTTTACAGCCACCTCGTACAGCGGTAATGCTGCATGTGTGCAAGGTGGCTCATAAACGTATTCTCCTCGCACATGTGGAACTGAAAACACGTCTAAAATGTGTCCTCTGTGTGACCATTTAACCGTCCCGGTGGTGTGACTTTCCTTTGTAATGACATGCTGCAACCCCCTTGGTAGCGCTGCCCGTCTTCTGGCATCATTCTTTGGCTGCCTGCGCCTCTGCGGCCGCCCTGACCCACACAACGCCCCTCGGTGTCTTATTTATTGGGACTGCGAGGGTGTGATTGATGGGCATGAGCAGTGCATATCTTCGCCTGTTGTCACTCATCTCCTTCCGCCTTCTTCAGACTGTGCGGCTTCATGGCCGTGGCATGCGATAAGGGATCAGCTGACGCCGCACAGTCTGAAGCGGGTGTAAGGACCCGAGTGCGAGAGGCGAACATATGTGCTGCGCCAGGCCATGAATCCCAGCCCCGCAGTGTTTTAACAATGTTAAGACACTGCGGGGCTGGGATTCATGGTCATCGCGAACCGCACCGGCCGACATTAAATGAGGTCAGAAGATGGGCAGCGCTAACAGCGCTAGGCCGGGGGATAACACGACAGCGCAGACTCCTGTACAGCAAATAACAACGCTCAGGAGGCTGCACCCAGCACCAAGGTGGGATTCTTGACATCTGTGCTGCGTCTCATTACAAAGGGAACTCGCGCCTCCAACACAGTTTGACTGTATAAAGGGCTAAATGTTATACGTGTTTCATTCGGCGTGTGCAAGGAGCAAAATTAAAAGAGCAACCTTTGACTTGTGCGGCACTACTGCTGCATAAGCTGTGGCTCTTCTAGTTTGTAACCCCTGAGGGGGGGTTAAAGGTTACCTTTGAAATCGGTTCAATTAGGCTTCGGCCTACACTCTGCTCCAACGGCAGAGCCCGGGCTCCAACAACGCTAGTTGCTGTCCGGAAGTGCTGGCTGCACAGAGCCAAACACCTCGCCAATGTGTCAGTGGGGTTCAGCACCGCCAGCTGTTCCCCTGCTGTGTAGCCGGCAACGTGTCCTTCGACCGCCACGCAGGCACAACAGACCCAAAGCTGCCGCCACTGCAGGCTTCGGCCTACACTCCCCTCCCCCTTGCTCCTCCTCCTGCTCCTCCTCCTGCTGACCCCAGGCTCTAACACCGCCAGTTGGGGCCCGGTACTGCTAGCTGCACAGAGAAAAACACCAGCCAATGTGTCAGTGGGGTCCAGCACCGCCAGCTGTTCCCCTGCTGTGTAGCCGGCAACGTGTCCTGCAAAAGCCACGCAGACACAAGAACTGAAATTGAAGGGAACCTGTCCCCCCTCCCCCAGGCGTTTGTACGTTTTACAGCCACCTCGTACAGCGGTAATGCTGCATGTGTGCAAGGTGGCTCATAAACGTATTCTCCTCGCACATGTGGAACTGAAAACACGTCTAAAATGTGTCCTCTGTGTGACCATTTAACCGTCCCGGTGGTGTGACTTTCCTTTGTAATGACACGCTGCAACCCCCTTGGTAGCGCTGCCCGTCTTCTGGCATCATTCTTTGGCTGCCTGCGCCTCTGCGGCCGCCCTGACCCACACAACGCCCCTCGGTGTCTTATTTATTGGGACTGCGAGGGTGTGATTGATGGGCATGAGCAGTGCATATCTTCGCCTGTTGTCACTCATCTCCTTCCGCCTTCTTCAGACTGTGCGGCTTCATGGCCGTGGCATGCGATAAGGGATCAGCTGACGCCGCACAGTCTGAAGCGGGTGTAAGGACCCGAGTGCGAGAGGCGAACATATGTGCTGCGCCAGGCCATGAATCCCAGCCCCGCAGTGTTTTAACAATGTTAAGACACTGCGGGGCTGGGATTCATGGTCATCGCGAACCGCACCGGCCGACATTAAATGAGGTCAGAAGATGGGCAGCGCTAACAGCGCTAGGCCGGGGGATAACACGACAGCGCAGACTCCTGTACAGCAAATAACAACGCTCAGGAGGCTGCACCCAGCACCAAGGTGGGATTCTTGACATCTGTGCTGCGTCTCATTAAAAGGGAACTCGCGCCTCCAACACAGTTTGACTGTATAAAGGGCTAAATGTTATACGTGTTTCATTCGGCGTGTGCAAGGAGCAAAATTAAAAGAGCAACCTTTGACTTGTGCGGCACTACTGCTGCATAAGCTGTGGCTCTTCTAGTTTGTAAACCCTGAGGGGGGGTTAAAGGTTACCTTTGAAATCGGTTCAATTAGGCTTCGGCCTACACTCTGCTCCACCGGCAGAGCCCGGGCTCCAACAACGCTAGTTGCTGTCCGGAAGTGCTGGCTGCACAGAGCCAAACACCTCGCCAATGTGTCAGTGGGGTTCAGCACCGCCAGCTGTTCCCCTGCTGTGTAGCCGGCAACGTGTCCTGCGACCGCCACGCAGGCACAACAGACCCAAAGCTGCCGCCACTGCAGGCTTCGGCCTACACTCCCCTCCCCCTTGCTCCTCCTCCTGCTCCTCCTCCTGCTGACCCCGGGCTCTAACACCGCCAGTTGGGGCCCGGTACTGCTAGCTGCACAGAGAAAAACACCAGCCAATGTGTCAGTGGGGTTCAGCACCGCCAGCTGTTCCCCTGCTGTGCAGCCGGCATCGTGTCCTGCAAAAGCCACGCAGACACTTGCTCTTGTACCTTCTGCTCCCCATCCTGGTTCCAGTACTGTCAGCTGGTTCTGGGCAGAGCCTTTGGCTTAGGTGCCTCCCTCTGGGTATCCGAGTTCCACCAACGTCAGGTGGTCCTTGGTAGTGCTTTCAGGCACGGGTACCTCCTGCTTAGTAACCGGGTTCCAGTAACGTCAGCTGGTCCTCGGTAGTTCCATTGGCTCTTGGACCTTCGGGTAGCCATCCGAGTTCCAGTTCCATCAGCTGGTTCTCGGCATTTTCTCAGCCTTCTTGTACCTTCTGCTACATTTCCAAGTTCAAGAGACTAAACACGATGACCCGGAAGACCACCCCTAAGATGACGACGACACCAGAGACGACAACCACCGTGATGACGACGACCCTGGAGACGATGACCCTGAAGACCACCCCGATGACGACGACCCCGGAGACGACGACCCTGGAGACGACGACGACCTGGAAGACCGAGAAGCAGAAGAACAAGAGGCTGCAGAACAAAGAGCAGAAGAACATTAAGCATAACACTAAATATCAGAGCAAAAAATATTATCTAAATTATAAGCAGAAGAAGACTAAGCAGTGTATGGGGGTGAGTCCATTCCTCCTCGTGGTGCCCCTGGATAAAGCCTGATGCTGCAGGCCAAACTGAACGCGGACAAATGTAACTCTTTTGTGACAGGCAGAACGGAATGTGTAATCTTCAAACTTTTATAGATAACAACTACGGGAATGCCTGTCACAAATAAGAATATGATGAAGAAGTAGAATATGATGAAGATAATAGTAAAATAAAAAGAATATGAACAATGTAACCAAAAAAATAATAGGTAGAAGATGAAGAAGAAGATGAATAAGGTGAAGAAGTTGATGTCAAAGAAGCTGATGATGAGGATAATGAAGAAGAAAGTGTGGGAGAAGTAAAAAAGAAGGTGAAGGGCGTGGAAGTAGTGAAACATCAATATCTGACAAAATAAAAAAAAAATTAACATAGTCAAAATCTTTCTACCGCCGAACGTCATAAAAAAAAAAAAAATCCTGCTATTCTATTACATTGGGCTAAACCTCTGTGCCTTTAATGTCTCCGCCACGTCCCCCAATACATCCTACATTATTCTTAGTTGTTTTCCTTCATGTAGAATGAACCTACAAGTTTATAAAGGGTTTATTTTAATTCCGATATTTTCGTCCCATTGACTTGCATTGGGATCGGGTATCGGTATCGGATTAGATCCGATATTTTGACGGTATCGGCCGATACTTTCCGATACCGATACTGTCCGATATCGGAAAGTATCGCTCAACACTACTCACTACACATGCTATTGACTAAGCGACTGATTGCAACGAACCCCCATTAGGGACAGATCTCCTGACCGCCCATTTGCGAAAAGTCTGTACGGAGTGGGGCACAGGCGTTAGGCTTGTGTCAGTTCGCCGACAGCACAAAAGAGTTGCAGCGCTTTGGGACAGGAGGCTAGGATTAGGGCAAGTGATATCTAAGGGGGGCTTGTGATAGAAATATATATATCATGTAGATCTCACTTGCATGTATACTCCTCTATAATCAAATATATACTTATATGCTCACATCTAATATATACATTATAGTAAATGGTTTAAAATGTCTGACACGAACTAATATAACCCAGACAGATCATATGGGGTTTTCCATCCCAAAAAAGCAGAAGAGTGTCAGATGTTTGGTGACTGCTGATCAGATGTCTCCACTTTGTCCTAGACACAGAACTCAAGTTTAGTTGCTTAATCAGCAGTCATATGAGCATTAATCACAATATTCCATATATGTTTAGATAACCAATGACAGAGGAGCTAGACAATATGGTAATTAACTAACCACCCCTGACAACCCCTAACCACTCCTTTCTATGTGAAAATATAAAACTATGTATGTACAATAAAGTTTCAGTATTGATGGAATGTTGTTCTGTCACAGTTGTGTACAGTCCATTCTTGATGAGCGCTCAAAATACTCAGTCTAATTGGGAGCGGCCGCAGCACACACAGGGATATATTTATCCAACCCTAATATTTCCATAACACTTTCACTCGCTAAACTCCAAGATCCTCATAGACTGAAAACCAACAACAATATTGATCATTGGTGGAAAAGGTCATTGTCTCTAATTGTTGAAAATATGTGAAAACTCAGTGTTATCATTTTGTATATTACTGAAATGGCATAAGTAACCCAGTGCTTACCTGTGGGGAGCAGCATGTTTATCCTTTCACCATGCTGACCTGCCATAATGAATCACATAATAATATCACACAATATACAGCCTACCCTGTAATAATACTAGTCAATCTCTCATGAGACATCCATCATTAAACTGTAAGAGAAAGAGCAGGATAAATGACTGCTCATCAGTCATTCCACTCAGCCTGCGTTTGTCAGTCATTGGACTATAGATTCATCATTTTGCTGAGGTCTAATGTGAGGCATTTTATTAAGTGATGTTAAGGCATAAAATATTGGACACTTGCCATGCCACCAGCTAGGAATGTCTGTAATGAAGTTAGAAAAATATTTAGAATTGAGAGACCTCAGTGGTTGATAACTTTTAATGGCTAACTGAAAAGATGGTAACAAATTGCAAGCTTTCGAAACTACACGGGTCTCTTCATCAGGCAAAGACTAAAATAAATTCTGAAGAATCACATATTTATGCACAACATAGCACAGAAAAGAAAAAACATAAAAAAAAGGAAAAACCATGGATAAGACAGGTGACATAAAGCAGAATTACCATGAGTGATAAACAGTTATGTCCATAAACATGAAGCCAGTTCTTAGATAAGGATTGTTTTATTGTCCTCTGATAGGGGTCATCACTAGGGTTGAGCGACTTTTATTTTTATAGGATCAGGTCGGGTTTCACGAAACCCGACTTTCTCAAAAGTCAGGTCGAGTGAAATCGGCCGATCCTATAAAAAAGTCGGGGTCGGCCGAAACACGAAACCCAATGCAGTGCAATGGGATACTATGGTTCCCAGGGTCTGAAGGAGAGGAAACTCTCCTTCAGGCTCTGGGATCCATATTAATGTGTAAAATAAAGAATTAAAATAAAAAATATTGATATACTCACCTCTCCGACGCAGCCTGGACCTTACCGCTGGTAACCGGCAGCCTTCTTTGCTTAAAATGAGTGCGTTTACGGCCTTCCATGACATCACGGCTTCTGATTGGTCGCGTGCTGCTCATGTGACCGCCACGCGACCAATCACAAGCCGTGACGTAATTCTCAGGTACTAAATTCCTCATTCTAGGAATTTAGGACCTGAGAATTACGTCACGGCTTGTGATTGGTCGCGTGGCGGTCACATGGGCGGCCGCGACCAATCACAAGCCATGACGTCATCTAAGGCCCTGAACGCGCTCATTCTTAGGAAGGAAGGCTGCCGGAAAGAAGCCGAGGGTGAGTATATTCCTATTAGGTATATACTCACCCTCGGACGCGCCCTGCTTCTTTCCGGCAGCCTTCCTTCTTAAGAATGAGCGCGTGAAGGGCCTTAGATGAAGTCATGGCTTGTGATTGGTCGCAGCCGCCCATGTGACCGCTCACACGACCAATCACAAGCCGTGACGTAATTCTCAGGTCCTAAATTCCTAGAATGAGGAATTTAGGACCTGAGAATTACATCACGGCTTGTGATTGGTCGCGTGGCGGTCACATGAGCGGCACGTGACCAATCAGAAGCCGTGATGTCATGGAAGGCCGTAAACGCACTCATTTTAAGCAAAGAAGGCTGCCGGTTACCAGCGGCGATGTCCAGGGGCCTCCGGAGAGGTGAGTATACCAATATTTTTTATTTTAATTCTTTATTTTACACTTAAATGTGGATTCCGATACCGATTTCCGATATCGCAAACATATCGGAACTCGGTATCGGAATTCCGATACCAGATTCAGAAGATCGCCGACCTCATGGCCGACCCCGCACAGGGGTCGGGTCGGGTTTCATGAAACCCAACTTTGCCAAAAGTCGGCGACTTCTGAAAATGGCCGACCCGTTTCGCTCAACCCTAGTCATCACAACAGAACCAGACCCCACATAGTCTGAGGGGCAAGTTCCTTAGTTGATGTAAAAAGACATAAATCCATGCGACACATTCATTCCTCCACTAAGACTGTCAAAGGTCGTCATCAGTTTATATTCCCATACTCTTCTGTCTCTCTTAGATTTGAAGCTACCTGTAATAATTATAGGGGATAACTCGGGAGACTCTTTGCGTGGAACAAGACAACTACAGGACACAGTTTTATAAGTGGTAAAGTCTATATTATCACACGGTAATTCAAACAGGTGCAGAGAGAAACTCAAGTCCACAACACTTGGAGTAAATATTATACGCAGCTTAGCAGTCTATAGGAAACTTCAGAGGAAAATGCAATTAAGCAGAAAGTCTATGAAGCACAATAAGTCCTTGTTACATAGATATGCTTATAAGGCAGTTCAAATAATATCTTAGCTCAACCAGGGAGATCTGGGTAATAGTCTCAGGTTCTTGCAGAGCAGAAACAGCTTACATGTCCAGCAAATGCAGATGGAAGTAAACACGAGCAGCAGATGAAGGAGGATTACTGGAACTGGTGTATGCAGCAGGAACTCAGAGCAGAGTAGCAGGATAACCCCACAGGTTCACAGGAGCAGGTATATAGCCAGGGAGTCACCAGACGTCAGGAGCTGGATGCAAGGCAGAATACTCTAGCACAGACTGAAGGCTGGGGTGGAGTTTTATAGCAGGAAGACAGTGCACATGAGACCAAAGACGCCATCTTGGAAAAGGGCAGTAATGCACAAAAGGTAATAAAAAATGTTCACAGTCCTGACACTACTTTTTAACACAAGTAATTTCATGTCCATAATGTTATGATTTGGGATACAAAAATGTATTGCCACAGGTAGATCCATTCTTTTTTCTCTTATTGCGTGGCGGTGAGAATTCATTCTTGTTCTAAGCTTTTGCCCTGTCTCCCCCACATACAGACCCCCAGTTGGACATTTAGTACAAATAATTAGGTACACCACATTAGAAGTGACGCAGCTGAAAGTACCTGGTATCTTGTAGTCCTGATGTGAATTGGGAATCTTTATCTTGTTCGTGGTCATTATAAATGGACAGGTTTTACATTTACATTTTACATTTTTTCTGATTGCAAGGAAAGGTACCTGCAGCTGTTGGAGAGGACAGGGAGCTCTTGACAATCATACTTCTTAGATTTGGGGGCTGCCTAAAACACAGTAGTGGGGGGGGGGGGGTCTGGAAAAATGGATTGTAATCGGGCATCTTTTTGTAGTAAAGGTTGCAATTTCCATGCAGCTCCCCTTAGCGCCTCCAGATTGGATTGTAGGTAACTACTAGAGGTACCCGGTTATTTTCTTCTTTAGCTTTGTAATGTAGCAGGTGAGTCCTTGATATTCTGGTGGCTCTTGTAATCTGGTTTTCAATTGTTCTTGGATGGTAGCCCTGATTCAAAAAGGTCTTTCTGAGGCGACCAAGGAGTTCAACTCTATCCATGGGGCTGGAACATATACATTTGTATCTGATGGCTTGGCTGTAGACAATAGAGTTTTTTATGTGTTTTGGATGGAAACTGTCCCATTTAAGGTATGTTGGACGGTCGATTAGCTTCTGATACAGGGATGTCTCTATTTTATTGTTCTGCAGCTTAATGATGGTGTCCAAAAAGTAAATTTCAGTGCAGGAGTAGTTGAATGTCAAGTTGATGGTAGGATGAAATTGATTAACCCCTTCACCCCCAAGGGTGGTTTGCACGTTAATGAACGGGCCAATTTTTACAATTCTGACCACTGTCCCTTTATGAGGTTATAACTCTGGAACGCTTCAACGGATCTTGGCGATTCTGACATTGTTTTCTCGTGACATATTGTACTTCATGATAGTGGTAAAATTTCTTTGATATTACCTGCGTTTATTTGCAAAAAAAATGGAAATTTGGCGAAAATTTTGAAAATTTTGCAATTTTCCAAATTTGAATTTTTATGCCCTTAAATGACAGAGATATGTCACACAAAATACTTAATAAGTAACATTTCCCACATGTTTACTTTACATCAGCACAATTTTGGAACCAAAATTTTTTTTTGTTAGGGAGTTATAAGGGTTAAAAGTTGACCAGCAATTTCTCATTTTTACAACACCATTTTTTTTTAGGGACCACATCTCATTTGAAGTCATTTTGAGGGGGTCTATATGATAGAAAATACCCAAGTGTGACACCATTCTAAAAACTGCACCCCTCAAGGTGCTCAAAACCACATTCAAGAAGTTTATTAACCCTTCTGGTGCTTCACAGGAATTTTTGGAATGTTTAAATAAAAATGAACATTTAACTTTTTTTCACAAAAAATTTACTTCAGCTCCAATTTGTTTTATTTTACCAAGGGTAACAGGAGAAAATGGACCACAAAAGTTGTTGTACAATTTGTCCTGAGTACGCCGATACCCCATTTGTGGGGGTAAACCACTGTTTGGGCGCATGACAGAGCTCGGAAGCGAAGGAGCGCCATTTGACTTTTCAATGCAAAATTGACTGGAATTGAGATGGGACGCCATGTTGCATTTGGGGAGCCCCTGATGTGCGTAAACATTTAAACCCCCCACAAGTGACACCATTTTGGAAAGTAGACCCCCTAAGGAACTTATCTAGACATGTGGTGAGCACTTTGACCCACCAAGTGCTTCACAGAAGTTTATAATGCAGAACCGTAAAAATAAAAAATCATATTTTTTCACAAAAATTATTTTTCGCCCCCAATTTTTTATTTTTCCAAGGGTAAGAGAAGAAATTGGACCCCAAAAGTTGTTGTACAATTTGTCCTGAGTACGCTGATACCCCATATGTGGGGATAAACCACTGTTTGGGCGCATGGGAGACCTCGGAAGGGAAGGAGCGCCGTTGACTTTTCAATGCAAAATTGACAGGAATTGAGATGGGACGTCATGTTGCGTTTGTAGAGCCCCTGATGTGCGTAAACATTTAAACCCCCCACAAGTGACACCATTTTGGAAAGTAGACCCCCTAAGGAACTTATCTAGAGGTGTGGTGAGCACTTTGACCCACCAAGTGCTTCACAGAAGTTTATAATGCAGAACCGTAAAAATAAAAAATCATATTTTTTCACAAAAATTATCTTTTCACCCCCAATTTTATATTTTCCCAAGGGTAAGAGAAGAAATTGGACCCCAAAAGTTGTTGTACAATTTGTCCTGAGTATGCTGATACCCCATATGTGGGGGTAAACCACTGTTTGGGCGCATGGGAGAGCTCGGAAGGGAAGTAGCACTGTTTGACTTTTCAATGCAAAATTGACAGGAATGGAGATGGGACGCCATGTTGCGTTTGGAGAGCCACTGATTCGCCTAAACATTGAAACCCCCCACAAGTGACACCATTTTGGAAAGTAGACCCCCTAAGGAACTTATCTAGATGTGTTTTGAGCGCTTTGACCCACCAAGGGCTTCACAGAAGTTAATAATGCAGAGCCGTAAAAATAAAACAAAAATTTTTTCCCACAAAAAATATTTTTCAGCCCCCAGTTTTGTATTTTCCCGAGGGTAACAGGAGAAATTGGACCCCAAACTTTGTTGTCCAATTTGTCTTGAGTGCGCTGATACCCCATATGTGGGGGGGAACCACCGTTTGGACGCATGGAAGGGCTCGGAAGTGAAGGAGCGCCATTTGGAATGCAGACTTAGATGGAATGGTCTGCAGGCGTCACATTGCGTTTGCAGAGCCCCTAATGTACCTAAACAGTAGAAACCCCCCACAAGTGACACCATGTTGGAAAGTAGACCCCCTAAGGAACTTATCTAGATGTGTGGTGAGTGCTTTGACCCACCAAGGGCTTCACAGAAGTTTATAATGCAGAGCCGTAAAAATAAAACAAAACTTTTTTCCCACAAAAATTATTTTTCAACCCCCAGTTTTGTATTTTCCCGAGGGTAACAGGAGAAATTGGACCCCAAAAGTTGTTGTCCAATTTGTCCTGAGTGCGCTGATACCCCATATGTGGGGGGAACCACCGTTTGGATGCATGGGAGGGCTCGGAAGGGAAGGAGCGCCATTTGGAATGCAGACTTAGATGGAATGGTCTGCAGGCGTCACATTGCGTTTGCAGAGCCCCTAATGTACCTAAACAGTAGAAGCCCCGCACAAGTGACCCCATTTTGGAAACTAGACCCCCCAAGGAACTTATCTAGATGTGTTGTAAGAACTTTGAACCCCCAAGTGTTTCACTACAGTTTATAACGCAGAGCCGTGAAAATAAAAAATCTTTTTTTTTCCCACAAAAATTATTTTTTAGCCCCCAGTTTTGTATTTTCCCAGGGGTAACAGGAGAAATTGGACCCCAAAGGTTGTTGTCCTATTTGTCCTGAGTACGCTGATACCCCATATGTTGGGGTAAACCCCTGTTTGGGCACGGAAGGGAAGGAGCACTGTTTTACTTTTTCAACGCAGAATTGGCTGGAATTGAGATCGGACGCCATGTCGCGTTTGGAGAGCCCCTGATGTGCCGAAACAGTGGAAACCCCCCAATTATAACTGAAACCCTAATCCAAGCACACCCCTAACCCTAATCCCAACAGTAACCCTAACCACACCTCTAACCCTGACACACCCCTAACCCTAATACCAACCCTATTCCCAACCGTAAATGTAATCTAAACCCTAACCGTAACTTTAGCCCCAACCCTAACCCTAACTTTAGCCCCAACCCTAACTGTAGCCTTAACCCTTGCCCCAACCCTAGCCCTAACCCTAACCCTAATGGGAAAATGGAAATAAATACATTTTTTTTATTTTTCCCTAACTAAGGGGGTGATGAAGGGGGGTTTGATTTACTTTTATAGCGAGTTTTTTAGCGGATTTTTATGATTGGCAGCCGTCACACACTGAAAGACGCTTTTTATTGCAAAAAATATTTTTTGTGTTACCACATTTTGAGAGCTATAAATTTTCCATATTTTGGTCCACAGAGTCATGTGAGGTCTTGTTTTTTGTGGGACGAGTTGACGTTTTTATTGGTAACTTTTTGGGCACGTCACATTTTTTGATCGCTTTTTATTCCGATTTTTGTGAGGCAGAATGACCAAAAACCAGCTATTCATGAATTTCTTTTGGGAGAGGCGTTTATACTGTTCCGCGTTTGGTAAAATTGATAAAGCAGTTTTATTCGTTGGGTCAGTACGATTACAGCGATACCTCATTTATATTATTTTTTTATGTTTTGGCGCTTTTATACGATAAAAACTATTTTATGGAAAAAATAATTATTTTTGCATCACTTTATTCTCAGGACTATAACTTTTTTATTTTTTTGCTGATGATGCTGTATAGCGGCTCGTTATTTGCGGGACAAGATGACGCTTTCAGCGGTACCATGGTTATTTATATCTGTCTTTTTGATCGCGTGTTATTCCACTTTTTGTTCGGCAGTATGATAATAAAGCGTTGTTTTTTGCCTCGTTTTTTTTTTTTTTCTTACGGTGTTTACTGAAGGGGTTAACTAGTGGGCCAGTTTTATAGGTCGGGTCGTTACGGACGCGGCGATACTAAATATGTGTACTTTTATTGTTTTGGTTTTTTTTATTTAGATAAAGAAATTTATTTATGGGAATATTTTTTTTTTTTTCATTATTTTGGAATTTTTTTTTTTTTTTTTACACATTTGGAAATTTTTTTTTTTACTTTTTTACTTTGCCCCAGGGGGGGACAATACAGATCGGTGATCTGCCAGTTTGCATAGCACTCTGACAGATCACCGATCTGCGAGAAGTGCAGGCTGCTTCACAGTGCCTGCTCTGAGCAGGCTTCTGTGAAGCCACCTCCCTCCCTGCAGGACCCGGATCCGCGGCCATCTTGGATCTGGGTCTGGAGCAGGCAGGGAGGGAGGTAAGACCCTCGCAGCAACGCGATCACATCGCGTTGCTGCGGGGGGCTCAGGGAAGCCCGCAGGGAGCCCCCTCCCTGCGCGATGCTTCCCTGCACCGCCGGCACATCGCGATCATGTTTGATCGCGGTGTGCCGGGGGTTAATGTGCCGGGAGCTGTCCGTGACCACTCCTGGCACATAGTGCCGGATGTCAGCTGCGATAGGCAGCTGACACCCGGCCGCAATCGGCCGCGCTCCCCCCGTGAGCGCCGCCGATCGCGCTGGATGTACTATCCCGTCGGCGGTCATACGGGCCCACCCCACCTCGACGGGATAGTACGTCGGATGTCAGGAAGGGATTAAACTGTTCATGGAACGTCTTTAGCTGTGGTTCAGACTCCGTCCAGATGATTAAAATGTCATCAATGTAGCGGTAGTACACCAGAGGCCTCATGGGACATGAGGACAAAAAGTCGCTTTCAAGCTTGGCCATGAAAAGATTTGCATACTGTGGGGCCATTTTACTTCCCATTGCTGTGCCAGTCTCCTGTAGATAGATCTTCTTGTCAAATTCAAAGTAATTGTGGGTGAGGATGAATTTTATAAGTTTCACCACAGAATGTGCATCGGTCCCTGTGTTTTCCAGGAAGAATTTGCAGGCAATATAATGAAGTTAGAGATTCTCAAACAGAGGGCTACTTTTTAATTATTATTGTGCATTTATTATTTTATTTGGATTACCTTCCATGATTAGGGCTGTACATTTATTTTCATTTTGTATGGTAAAGTGATTTGAATAGACAGAAGCATTTTTGGGTAAAACAATAAATACTTGGGTTCCTGGATCACTATGTGACCATTTGATGCAAAGTCTGTTAAGGCAGGTGATGATGAGCGTATTTTCGGTCCAAGTGCGATCTGGAAAAATGTTGAATTTCCTCGGACAGAAAAAAATCACAGCATGCTCAAGTTTGATCCAATTTTCGGACTGCACTCAGCCATGCAAGTTAATGAATCTGTGGAAATCTTCTGACTACATTCGGACTGCTCTAGATTTCCACAGACAGACACAATTGAGAAAAAGGGGAATTTTTATTTCTATATTTTCCACATCTGAGAAGATTGGATTACACTATGCTCACACTGATCAGAGTTTGATCACAGTGTGATTATAGTAATTGATCCGATTTTCTCGGATGAAAAAAATAGCTTGCCCATATGCAAGAACATAAATGGGAGAAATTCTTCATTCTTTTTTGCTCTTTTCAGCAATACATTTTTAAAGCACAAGCATGTCTGCACAATAATTTGCAACTTTTCCTCATCTTGCTATTTCTGAAATGTGGAATGAAAAGTAGGCAACAATAAGTGAACAGTGCTAGCCCAACAATGCTCTGGCATATTTGTTAGGATTGAAGCTCAAAATGGCACCAAAAGCAGCAAAAACGTAGGCTATCCCATAGCCAGCATAGATTTGGTTATATTTGGTGACTGACTGGAGAATCAAACTACGCACATTTTGTCACCATTAGTGTTGAGCATTCCGATACTGCAAGTATCGGGTATCGGACGATATTTGCTGTATCGGAATTCCGATACCGAGTTCCGATATTTTTGCGATATCGGAAATCGGAATCGGAAGTGTGCGGTGCGTATTGTTCCCAGGGTCTGGAGGAGAGGAGACTCTCCTTCAGGCCCTGGGATCCATATTTGTCATGATCTCTGCAGGCAGAGATCATAGCAAGCCTATAGAGGGACAAGCTCTCGGAAGATGGAACTATACTGACCATGAACTAAGCCTGCCGCGCAACTAGAAATAGCCAGGTAGCATTTCCTATTTATCGCTAGATGCCCAGCTCTGGCCTAAGACCTAAATAGCTAGCAGAGGGAAATATAAGACCTGGCTCACCTCTAGAGAAATATTCCAAAGAAGACAGTAGCCCCCCACATATAATGACGGTGAGTTCAGATGAAACAACAAACGCAGCAGGAAAATAGTCTTAGCAAATTTGAGGTCCGCTTACTAGATAGCAGAAGACAGATAGTATACTTTCATGGTCAGCAGAAAAACACTAACAAAACACCATCCAGAGATTACCTTAAACTCTGGCATTAACTCATAACGCCAGAGTAGCAATCCCTGATCAACGAGAGCTTTCCAGACACAGTAACAAAACTTCAGCTGTGAACTGGAACAATTAGGCAAAACAAAACATGGACAAAAGTCCAACTTATCTAGTAGTTGTCTAGAAGCAGGAACAAGCACTGAGAGGCATCAGATAACATTGATGACCGGCAAGAAACCACCAGAGAAATGAGCTTAAATAGCGACACCCACTACTGATGGAATCAGGTGAAACAGGAAAGAGGATGACAAGTCCAATTCCACAAGCGGCCACCGGGGGAGCCCAGAATCCAAATTCACAACAGTACCCCCCCCTCAAGGAGGGGGCACCGAACCCTCACCAGATCCACCAGGGCGACCAGGATGAGCCCTATGGAAGGCACGAACAAGATCAGAAGCATGAACATCAGATGCATTGACCCAAGAATTATCCTCCTGGCCGTAACCCTTCCAGTTGACCAGATACTGGAGTTTCCGTCTGGAAACACGAGAGTCCAAAATTTTCTCCACAACGTACTCCAACTCACCCTCAACCAACACCGGAGCAGGAGGCTCAACTGAAGGTACAACAGGTACCTCATACCTGCGCAATAACGACCGATGAAAAACGTTATGAATGGAAAAGGACGCAGGGAGGTCCAAACGGAAAGAAACAGGATTAAGAATCTCCAATATTCTATAAGGGCCGATAAACCGAGGTTTAAACTTAGGAGAAGAGACCCTCATAGGGACAAAACGAGAAGACAACCACACTAAATCTCCAACACAAAGCCGAGAACCAACACGACGATGACGGTTGGCAAAACGCTGAGTCTTCTCCTGGGACAACTTCAAATTGTCCATAACCTGCCCCCAGATGTGATGCAATCTCTCCACCACCGCATCCACTCCAGGACAATCCGAGGATTCCACCTGACCGGAGGAAAATCGAGGGTGAAACCCCGAATTACAGAAAAACGGGGACACCAAGGTGGAAGAACTGGCCCGATTATTGAGGGCGAACTCTGCCAATGGCAAAAAAGCAACCCAATCATCCTGGTCAGCAGAGACAAAACACCTCAGATATGTCTCAAGGGTCTGATTAGTCCGCTCGGTCTGGCCATTAGTCTGAGGGTGAAAAGCAGATGAAAAAGACAAATCTATGCCCATCCTAGCACAGAATGCCCGCCAAAATCTAGACACAAATTGGGTACCTCTGTCAGAAACAATATTCTCAGGAATACCGTGCAATCGGACAACATTCTGAAAAAACAGAGGAACCAACTCAGAAGAAGAAGGCAACTTGGGCAGAGGAACCAAATGGACCATTTTAGAGAAACGGTCACAGACCACCCAGATGACAGACATCTTCTGGGAAACAGGCAGATCTGAAATAAAATCCATCGAGATGTGTGTCCAAGGCCTCTTAGGAATAGGCAAGGGCAACAGCAGTCCGCTAGCCCGAGAACTACAAGACTTGGCCCGAGCACAAACGTCACATGACTGCACAAAGACTCGCACATCTCGTGACAGAGAAGGCCACCAGAAGGATCTTGCCACCAAATCCCTGGTACAAAAAATTCCGGGATGACCTGCCAATGCAGAAGAATGTACCTCAGAGATGACTCTGCTGGTCCAATCATCCGGAACAAACAGTCTATCAGGCGGACAACGATCCGGTCTATCCGCCTGAAACTCTTGCAAGGACCGCCGCAGATCAGGAGAAACGGCCGACAAAATTACTCCCTCCCTAAGGATACCTGTGGGTTCAGAATTACCAGGAGAGTCCGGGTCAAAACTCCTAGAAAGGGCATCTGCCTTAACATTCTTAGAACCCGGTAGGTATGACACCACAAAATTAAAGCGAGAAAAAAATAAAGACCAGCGCGCCTGTCTAGGATTCAGGCGTCTGGCAGTCTCAAGATAAATCAAATTTTTGTGGTCAGTCAATACCACCACCTGATGCCTAGCCCCCTCGAGCCAATGGCGCCACTCCTCAAACGCCCACTTCATGGCCAAAAGCTCCCGATTCCCAACATCATAATTCCGCTCTGCGGGCGAAAATTTGCGAGAAAAGAAGGCACAAGGCCTAATGACGGAGCAGTCGGAACCTTTCTGCGACAACACTGCCCCAGCTCCGATCTCCGAAGCGTCAACCTCAACCTGAAAAGGCAGATTCACATCAGGCTGACGCAACACAGGGGCAGAGGCAAAACGGCGCTTAAGCTCCTGAAAGGCCTCTACAGCATGAGGGGACCAATTAGCAACATCAGCGCCTTGTCTGGTCAAATCAGTCAGTGGTTTAACGACATCCGAAAAACCAGCAATAAATCGGCGGTAAAAGTTGGCAAAGCCCAAAAATCTCTGAAGACCCTTAAGAGAGGAGGGCTGAGTCCAGTCACAAATAGCTTGCACCTTGACGGGATCCATCTCAATGGAAGAGGGAGAAAAAATATACCCCAAAAAGGAAATTTTCTGGACCCCAAAAACGCACTTAGACCCCTTCACACATAAAGAATTAGACCGCAGAACCTGAAAAACTCTCCTGACCTGCTGGACATGAGAGTCCCAGTCATCAGAAAAAATCAGAATATCATCCAGATATATTATCATAAATTTATCCAGAAAATCGCGGAAAATATCATGCATAAAAGACTGGAAAACTGAAGGGGCATTAGAAAGACCAAAAGGCATGACCAAATACTCAAAGTGGCCCTCGGGCGTATTAAATGCGGTCTTCCACTCATCCCCCTGCCTGATCCGCACCAAATTATACGCCCCACGAAGATCAATTTTAGAGAACCACTTAGCACCCTCTATACGAGCAAACAAATCAGTAAGCAATGGCAATGGGTATTGATACTTAACAGTGATCTTATTCAGAAGCCGATAATCAATACATGGTCTCAAAGAGCCGTCTTTTTTTGAGACAAAGAAAAACCCAGCTCCCAAGGGAGAAGAAGATGGACGAATATGTCCCTTTTCCAAAGACTCCTTTATATATTCCCGCATAGCAGCATGTTCCGGCACAGACAAATTAAACAAACGACCCTTTGGATATTTACAACCCGGTATCAAATCTATGGCACAATCGCACTCACGGTGCGGAGGTAACGACCCAAGCTTGGGTTCGTCAAAGACGTCTTGATAATCAGAGAGGAACTCAGGGACTTCAGAGGGAATGGACGACGAAATAGAAACCAAAGGTACGTCCCCATGAATACCCTTACATCCCCAGCTCAACACAGACATTGCTCTCCAGTCCAAGACTGGGTTGTGAGACTGCAACCATGGCAATCCCAGTACCAAATCGTCATGTAAATTATACAGCACCAGGAAACGAATAATCTCCTGGTGATCCGGATTGATACGCATGGTTACTTGTGTCCAGTATTGTGGTTTATTATTAGCCAATGGGGTGGAGTCAATCCCCTTCAGAGGAATAAGAGTCTCCAAAGGCTCTAAATCAAAACCACAACGATTGGCAAAGGACCAATCCATAAGACTCAGAGCGGCGCCAGAGTCAACATAGGCGTCCGTGGCAATGGATGACAAAGAGCAAATCAGGGTTACAGACAAAATAAACTTAGACTGAATGGTGCCAATGGAAACAGACTTATCAAGCTTCTTTGTACGCCTAGAGCATGCCGATATAACATGAGTAGAATCCCCACAATAGAAACACAATCCATTCTTCCGTCTAAAATTCTGTCGCTCGCTCCTGGACAGAATTCTATCACACTGCATACTTTCTGGCGTCTTTTCCATAGACACCGCCAGATGGTGCACCGGTTTGCGCTCCCGCAGACGCCTATCAATCTGAATAGCCATTGTCATGGACTCATTCAGACCTGCAGGCAAAGGGAACCCCACCATAACATCCTTAACGGCATCAGAGAGACCTTCTCTGAAAGTTGCCGCCAAGGCGCACTCATTCCACTGAGTAAGCACAGACCATTTACGGAATTTTTGGCAGAAAACTTCAGCTTCGTCTTGCCCCTGAGATAGTGCCATCAAAGTTTTTTCTGCCTGAAGTTCCAAATGAGGTTCCTCATAAAGCAAGCCCAAGGCCAGAAAAAACGCATCCACATCGCGTAACGCAGGATCCCCTGCTGGCAATGAGAAGGCCCAATCTTGAGGGTCACCCCTGAGCAAGGAAATCACAATCCTAACCTGCTGAGCAGGGTCTCCAGCTGAACGAGACTTCAGGGACAAATAAAGCTTACAATTATTTCGGAAATTCTGGAAGCTAGCTCTATTCCCTGTGAAGAACTCCGGCAAAGGAATTCTCGGCTCAGATACCGGAGCATGTACCACAAAATCTTGTAAATTTTGTACTTTCGTGATGAGATTATTCAAACCCGCAGTTACACTCTGGAGATCCATTATTGTCAGGTGCACACAGAGCATACAGAGATTAGGAGGAGAGAGAGAAAAAAGACTGCAGCAAGGCAGACTGGAGGAAAAAAAAAAAAAAAAAAAATTCCAGCAGACTTCTTATAACTCTCCTTTCTCAACCTGGGTCTTTAACACTTTAGTGGCCGGTCAAACTGTCATGATCTCTGCAGGCAGAGATCATAGCAAGCCTATAGAGGGACAAGCTCTCGGAAGATGGAACTATACTGACCATGAACTAAGCCTGCCGCGCAACTAGAAATAGCCAGGTAGCATTTCCTATTTATCGCTAGATGCCCAGCTCTGGCCTAAGACCTAAATAGCTAGCAGAGGGAAATATAAGACCTGGCTCACCTCTAGAGAAATATTCCAAAGAAGACAGTAGCCCCCCACATATAATGACGGTGAGTTCAGATGAAACAACAAACGCAGCAGGAAAATAGTCTTAGCAAATTTGAGGTCCGCTTACTAGATAGCAGAAGACAGATAGTATACTTTCATGGTCAGCAGAAAAACACTAACAAAACACCATCCAGAGATTACCTTAAACTCTGGCATTAACTCATAACGCCAGAGTAGCAATCCCTGATCAACGAGAGCTTTCCAGACACAGTAACAAAACTTCAGCTGTGAACTGGAACAATTAGGCAAAACAAAACATGGACAAAAGTCCAACTTATCTAGTAGTTGTCTAGAAGCAGGAACAAGCACTGAGAGGCATCAGATAACATTGATGACCGGCAAGAAACCACCAGAGAAATGAGCTTAAATAGCGACACCCACTACTGATGGAATCAGGTGAAACAGGAAAGAGGATGACAAGTCCAATTCCACAAGCGGCCACCGGGGGAGCCCAGAATCCAAATTCACAACACATATTCATGTAAAAAATAAATAATAAAAATAAAAAATATTGATATACTCACCCCTCCGACGGACCCTAGACCTTAGCGATGTAACTGGCAGCCTCCGTTCCTAAGAATGAGTGAGTGTAGGGCCTACGATGACGTCGCGGCTTGTGATTGGTCGCGTGAGCGGTCACATGAGCGGTCACGCGACCAATCACAAGCCGCGACGTCATCGAAGGTCCTTCACTCTGCATTCTTAGGGAACGGAGGCAGACGCTTGGACCGGTGAGAGCCGGGGCCGTCAGAGGGGTGAGTATATCAATATTTTTTATTTTTATTCTTTATTTTATACATGAATATGGATCCCAGGGCCTGAAGGAGAGTTTCCTCTCCTTCAGACCCTGGGAACCATTCCGATATTTTGTGTCCCATTGATATGCATTGGTATCGGGTATCGGTATCGGTATACTTTTTGGGTATCGGCCGATCCAATCCGATACCGATACCTTTGCATATCGGAAGGTATCGCTCAACGCTAGTCACCATTAAGACACATAGCTCTACAGAGAAGCTTTATACATATGGATCGCCCCCATGGGGCCGTGGGGTACTCGGTATCGGGTCCTTCGGTTCACAGGGGGATGTCACGGTGGCTGACCCGGTCCGTGGCCCTGGGACGTCCGTGTAAAAGAGAAAGGTCTTTAAGGGGAATGTTCGTGATGCCACCTGTGGTATTCGGTCAGGGTGACCGACGCTGTTTTAAGGGGTCCGCTGGGGTGATGTAATGGCAACTAGATGGTATAGCTTCCCACAGGTGAAGTGTATCCCCAGGGCTTCCCGGTGTGTAGATGGTGAATGATGAATGGTGCAGTGAAGACCGAGGACACAGGGTTGGAGTCTCTTTACCTTTACTGAAGACTTCAGCATCCACAGTCCAGGGCGCCAGATCACAGGGCAGGCAGAGTCCGGCCGGTTTGGAGGCAAGTCCAGAGTTCCCTTATCCAGGTGGAAATCAGTAGCCTTCCTTTGCGCTGCGATGGTGTAGTCCCTTACTGCCTATGACTTCACATAACGGTCTCACAGATGCGATGTTTCGCTCTCTCTATCCCCCATATAGGATAGGACAAGACCCGTATGACTGCTGACTTGAGCCTGTTTATAGGGTCTCTTAGCTAACCCGGCTCTGTAGGTGTCACCGTGCCTCCTGGTTGTAGGTGCGGACAGGTAACCTGCAATTAGCTGTCCTGCCAGTCTCTGAAGTAAAGCATAAAGGTCCTTACTCCCTCGGTGTTCCAGCTACTGGAATTCTGTGCCTCAGAAGAAGGCAGCCTGTGCAGGGCTGGCCCCCTCTAGTATCCTCTCCTTTGCTCTGACTTCCTTCACGCTCGCTGCAATACAATTCCGTCTTTCAATGTCTCTTTCTGGGAGCTGCAGCTCTGAGGGCATGCACAGCTCCTTTGACCCTCTGTCCTCCTCAGACTCTGGTCTGTAACTGACTGAGCTGAGCTCAGCCAGCAACTAACTAACTTTTCCTACAGAATACCAGTTATATATATGGGGAGTTACCTAATAAATAGGAGCAAAAGCTCCCCCTGGTGGTCTGGAGTGTGAAATGTGTTGCATGTTTGTGATACCTGGATGCAGTTATCCTTCTTTGCCTCCAAACGTAGCATCACTGTCCCTGAAAGTAAAGCAATACCACTGCGACAACCAGGACCCTGGGGCACCGCACATACAAGTTACTTAACTTTTTAGATAAGATGCATTGGCGCAATATAAAAGAATGGTTACAAAAGTCTGCATTAAATTTGGCTTCACCTACATCCATGGTCATCGAGACATATTCCCTTTTCTATAAGAATTATTACACAACTATAAGCAAAAACTGTATATTTTAGAGTTTAAACTTCTTTACGGCTGTTTACTATATAGATTAAAACTCTGATCTTAACTGAGCAATATTCCTAAGTGTAACACGTTTTCTTACCATTAAGTTGAATAGCATAAGTCAGTGATTTACATACCTAACACAGGAAATATGAGCAGCCGGATAACAATTTGCAGTGAAGTCCTGTCTAGCGAAACAAACAATATTCAGAGCAAACATTGCGTACAAATTTTCGGGGAACTGCCGCGTTGCTTGCTTTATTTGTTTAGTACAATTTTCACAGCATGAAGCCAAATTATATTAAAGCCAGTTACGTTGTGCACTCTAAATGCATAAATCCAATCATAACCTTGAAATAAATGAACATTTTCAAGACTATAATCTAATAAAATGGAGCTCTAGCACATTTGTTCAGTAGTCCAAATAAAATAGTTGGTAACTATTAGAAGATTTATGCCTTTTTAGACAAATGTCACATAAGAGACATACAATTAGAAATTGCAGTAGTTCGCTTTCTGTTCTTATAATATTAGCTGGAACAGTTTTGGGTAGAGCTTAAAGAGTATTTCTGCAATGTAATGATGATGCATCTTATGCCCAATTTGTAATTATCTCAATGTACGGCAGCGGATAGACTGAGATCTATGATGTGGATACAAATTTAGATCCATCTCATTTCCCTATGATAATACTTATGACATTGGGAAACACAGAAGTTGTTCTTCTCAAAGATAAGTTTGTAAATTTGATGAAATAAAACTGGAATAAGGCATTTTTTTCTACGTTGAGACAGGTTAAATAGGCTTTTTATATAGAACTCATGGCATTTTTCCGGCATTAAAAAGTTCTTATCAAATGACTTAATATGTTACGATGTGCATGATGGTCGAGTCTTTAGGGTTTAGCTATATGGGATGCAGAAGTGGCAGCACTCTGGTGCCTGAAAGAATACAAAAACCCCTCTGCCACAATTTAGGTTCACAGTATATTGTAAATGGCACATGGTAGTTAGAGGGTCTGTTACAGACAGGGTTTCCCAAACTGTTCTTGTTTTTTTTTCTGAAAAAAAATAACCAACAACCACACACGGTCTCAAGTTTTTACTGATGCAAACCACGGCCTTTTTAAAAACCATGCCCCATTCTACACCCTCAACATGAAGCACATGAATCACAAAAAAAAGAATTTAATGGGATTACTGGATAGATGGATGGTTGAATCATGCTGGAGACACCTTCACTGTGGTGAATATATAGTGACAATAGAACAGAGTACAACAGTACTAACTTTAGAACAATATGTGGAGCAAGGAGTCTCAAAGGGCTGACACATGGCAGGACACTGAAGATACACAACCTCTCATCACTGACTGCATTGTACATCGCTCTCATCTTACCTTTGTCACCCGCACATCTGTCTGTTATGATAGATCCCACACACTATCTTGCAGTTCATTCTTATGGAAGGTTAGCTCAGAGCTGGGCTTTTGGAGGAGTGAAAATGTCACGACTCTGTTGTCACTTCTTCTGGGAACAAGGGCTCATTCCTTCACCCTAACGCTAGGGGCGCCCTAGCTCGCCCTGCTCCCCGGATTAGTCCTGATGGTGAAGATTCCGGGCTATGGACCTTGCCTTAGCTCCTGAATCTGCTCTCAGTCTGTACCCTTCCCCCACACAGGGAAGAGGGGACTAGTAGTGTGCCGTAGTACACCAACCAGATTAACAAGGTAATACGAACAAGGGTAATGAAAAATACCAAACATATAAATATACTCACACATATAACAGAGGTATGCATCGGGAAGCAGAGGATGGGGTTACGCCAAAGTAGGAGAATAAAGGGAATTATCACACACTCTAAACCTACCAACACTCACAGATAAATCCACCAACTGCCTTCTCAGATAACCAACAACAACAACCTCCAGCCATGCAGCAAAAGACAACTCTGACAATGAGTGCTAGCTATGGCCTAGTTTATATAGGAGATGCTAGTGGCTAACAATGCACGACTGAGTGCCTAAGCGCTCCAGGAACTCTCAACAGAGCAGATTAACCCATGCACTGCCAAAATAAATTTACACCGTTTAATATGAAGATGAAGTGTTTCTAATCAGTGCAGGGGTAGGAGAAATCAGACACTGCTGTCGTCTGGCTCCTCTCTGTCGCTGTAAACCTGTGACAGATAAGGGCAGAGGACTGCATTCAGCATTGATTGCCTTATTGCTCCTCCTAGTTCACTCCTTGATTTTCCAGGTCATGTACCAACTTGTCAGATTAATTTAATCCCTATAGTGCATTTTTACTGTACGTGTCAGTACAGACGCAGTACAAACTTTGGTAAAAGAAAATCAGGGATGGTGCTTTTTTATTGACAGACACTATGGATGACAAAAAAACACCAAGTGGACTACTAGTGAATTTACAGTGGCAACACATTTTACAGATTTGGTCCAAGAGTCCTAGGCTACACCTCTGCTATGATCAGTTTAAATAATTGTATCAAAGTGAAGTTTTGGGGGTTTTATTACTTATCACTTTATTGAGACATAATAAAAATAATATTGGGTGAAATCCATCATCTGGGACCCCATCAAATAGAATTAAAGGTAGCCTGACATCAGGGTTTAGCCTGATTATTTAATTATAGCTTTTATCATTAAACATTGATTTTGAACAGATTTTACCACTTTTTCCTCAACACTGATGCAGTTAGAGATCAGCCTTTTGTGACAAATGCAGCTCTGTAATTAGTTATTAGGGGGCATGTCATGAATCCCAATGGCTAGGGATAGCACAGGACAAGCAAGGTACAAATATATAACGGACGAGCTCTAGGGTGATGGAACCTGGGCTGACCGCTGCCCTACGCCTGACAAACGCAACTAGAGATAGCCAGGGAGCGTGCCTACGTTGGTTCTAGACGCCACGCACCAGCCTAAGAGCTAACTAGCACTGCAGAGAAATAAAGACCTCACTTGCCTCCAGAGGAATGAACCCCAAAAGGTTTAGTTGCCCCCCACATGTATTGACGGTGAAATGAGAGGAAGGCACACACATAGAGATGATATATATAGGTTTAGCAAATAGAGGCCCGCTGTAAACTAGAAAGCAGAACGATACAAAAGGGGTCTGAGCGGTCAGCAAAAAACCCTAATCAAAAAACCATCCTGAGATTACAAGAACCCATGTGCCAACTCATGGCACATGGGGAGAACCTCAGTCCACTAGAGCTACCAGCTAGCATAGAGACATAATAAGCAAGCTGGACAAAAAAACAAACAACTGAAAATCAGCACTTAGCTTATCCTGAAAGATCTGGGAGCAGGTAGGCAGGAACAAAACAGAGCACATCTGAATACATTGATAGCCGGCAAGGGAATGACAGAAAGGCCAGGTAAAATAGGAAACACCCAGCCTCTGATGGACAGGTGGAAACCAAAGGCCGCAACCCACCAAAGTCACCCAGTACCAGCAGTAACCACCAGAGGGAGCCCACAAACAGAATCCACAACAGTACCCCCCCCTTGAGGAGGGGTCACCGAACCCTCACGAGAATCCCCAGGGTGATCAGGGTGAGCTCTATGGAAGGCGCGGACCAAATCAGTCGCATGAACATCGGAGGCGACCACCCAGGAATTATCCTCCTGACCATAACCCTTCCACTTAACCAAATACTGGAGTTTGCGTCTGGAAACACGAGAATCCAAGATCTTCTCAACAACATACTCCAATTCTCCCTCCACCAGCACCGGAGCAGGAGGCTCAACCGAAGGAACAACGGGCACCTCATACCTCCGCAACAACGACCGATGGAACACATTATGAATAGCAAACGATGCTGGGAGATCCAAACGAAAAGATACAGGGTTAAGAATCTCCGAGATCCTATAAGGACCGATGAACCGAGGCTTGAACTTAGGAGAAGAGACCTTCATAGGGACAAAACGAGAAGACAACCACACCAAATCCTCAACAAGAAGTCGGGGACCCACGCGGCGACGGCGATTAGCAAACTGCTGAGTCTTCTCCTGAGATAACTTCAAATTGTCCACCACCTGATTCCAAATCTGATGTAGCCTGTCCACCACCACGTCCACTCCAGGACAATCCGAAGACTCCAACTGACCAGAGGAAAAACGAGGATGAAACCCCGAATTACAAAAAAAAGGAGAGACCAACGTGGCAGAACTAGCCCGATTATTAAGAGCAAATTCGGCCAGTGGCAAAAAAGCAACCCAGTCATCTTGATCAGCAGAAACAAAACACCTCAAATAAGTTTCCAAGGTCTGATTAGTTCGCTCCGTCTGGCCATTCGTCTGAGGATGGAATGCAGATGAGAAAGACAAATCAATGCCCATCTTGGCACAAAACGTCTGCCAAAATCTAGACACAAACTGGGATCCCCTGTCAGAAACGATATTCTCCGGAATCCCATGCAAACGAACCACGTTCTGAAAAAATAAAGGGACCAACTCAGAGGAGGAAGGCAACTTAGGCAAGGGCACCAAATGAACCATCTTAGAAAAGCGGTCACACACAACCCAGATAACGGACATTTTCTGTGAAACCGGGAGATCAGAAATAAAATCCATGGAAATGTGCGTCCAAGGCCTCTTCGGGATGGGCAAGGATAACAACAACCCACTGGCCCGAGAACAGCAAGGCTTAGCTCGAGCACACACTTCACAAGACTGCACAAAGGTACGCACATCCCTAGACAAGGAAGGCCACCAAAAAGACCTGGCCACCAAGTCTCTAGTACCAAATATTCCAGGATGACCAGCCAACACAGAAGAATGGACCTCGGAGATGACTCTACTGGTCCAATCATCCGGAACAAACAGTCTTTCTGGTGGACAACGATCCGGTTTATCCACCTGAAACTCCTACAATGCACGTCGCAAGTCTGGGGATACGGCGGACAATATTACCCCATCCCTAAGGATACCAGTAGGCCCAGCGTCTCCAGGAGAGTCAGGCACAAAACTCCTGGAAAGAGCATCTGCCTTCACATTCTTTGAACCTGGCAGGTATGAAACCACGAAATTGAAACGAGAAAAAAACAACGACCAACGAGCCTATCTAGGATTCAAACGCCTGGCAGACTCAAGGTAAATGAGATTCTTGTGATCAGTCAAGACCACCACACGATGTTTAGCACCCTCAAGCCAATGACGCCACTCCTCAAATGCCCACTTCATGGCCAAAAGCTCCCGATTACCCACATCATAATTGCGCTCGGCGGGCGAGAATTTTCTAGAGAAGAATGCACATGGCTTCATCACCGAGCCATTAGAACTTCTCTGTGACAAAACCGCCCCCGCTCCAATCTCGGAAACATCAACCTCAACCTGAAAAGGAAGTGAAACATCTGGTTGACACAACACAGGAGCAGAAGAAAACCGGCGCTTAAGTTCCTGAAAGGCCCCCACGGCCGCAGGAGACCAATCAGCAACATCAGCACCCTTTTTAGTCAAATCAGTCAAAGGTTTAACAATACTGGAAAAATTAGCAATGAACCGACGATAAAAATTAGCAAACCCCAAGAACTTCTGTAGGCTCTTAACAGATGTAGGTTGTGTCCAGTCACAAATTGCCTGAACCTTGACGGGATCCATCTCAATAGTAGAAGGAGAAAAAATGTACCCCAAAAAAGAAATCTTCTGGACTCCGAAGAGACACTTTGAGCCCTTCACAAACAGAGAATTGGCCCGCAGAACCTGAAACACCTTCCTGACCTGTAGAACATGAGACTCCCAGTCATCAGAAAACACCAAAATATCATCCAAATACACAATCATAAACTTATCCAGATATTCACGGAAAATATTGTGCATAAAGGACTGAAAGACTGACGGAGCATTGGAGAGTCCAAAAGGCATTACCAAATACTCAAAATGGCCCTCAGGCGTATTAAATGCGGTTTTCCACTCATCACCCTGTTTTATCCGCACCAAATTATACGCACCACGAAGATCTATCTTAGTGAACCACCTAGCCCCCTTAATGCGAGCAAACAAATCAGTCAATAATGGCAATGGATACTGATATTTGACTGTAATCTTATTCAGAAGGCGATAATCTATACAAGGCCTCAGGGAACCATCTTTTTTTGCCACGAAAAAAAAACCTGCTCCCAGAGGGGACGAAGATGGACGAATATGTCCCTTTTCCAAGGACTCCTTAATATGACAGATTAAATAAACGACCCTTAGGGAACTTACTGCCAGGAATCAATTCTATAGCACAGTCACAATCTCTATGAGGAGGGAGCGAATTGAGCTTAGGCTCCTCAAAAACATCCCTATAGTCAGACAAAAACTCAGGGATCTCAGAAGGAGTAGATGAAGCGATTGAAATCGGAGGTGCATCATCATGAACCCCCTGACATCCCCAGCTTAACACAGACATTGTTTTCCAGTCCAGGACTGGATTATGAGTTTGTAACCATGGCAGACCCAGCACTAGTACATCATGTAAATTATACAGTACAAGGAAGCGAATCACCTCCTGATGAACGGGAGTCATGCGCATGGTCACTTGTGTCCAATACTGCGGTTTATTCATAGCCAATGGTGTAGAGTCAATTCCCTTCAGAGGAATAGGAACTTCCAGAGGCTCCAGACTAAAACCGCAGCGTTTAGCAAATTACCAATCCATAAGACTCAGGGCAGCGCCCGAATCCACATAGGCATCAACGGAAATGGAAGACAGTGAAAAAATCAGAGTCACAAACAAAATGAACTTAGGCTGCAGAGTACCAATGGCAAAAGATTTATCAAGCTTTTTTGTGCGTTTAGAGCATGCTGATATAACATGAGCTGAATCACCACAATAAAAACACAATCCATTTTTCCGCCTATAATTTTGCCGTTCACTTCTGGACTGAATTCTATCACATTGCATAGTCTCAGGTGCCTGTTCAGAAGCCACCGCCAACTGGTGCACGGGTTTGCGCTCCCGTAAACGCCGATCAATCTGAATGGCCATAGCCATAGACTCATTCAGACCTGTAGGCGTAGGGAACCCCACCATAATATCCTTAATGGCCTCAGAAAGACCATTTCTGAAGTTTGCAGCCAGGGCGCACTCATTCCACTGAGTAAGCACCGACCATTTCCGAAATTTTTGACAATATATTTCCGCTTCATCGTGCCCCTGAAAGAGGGCTAACAAAGCCTTTTCAGCCTGAATCTCCAGGTTGGGTTCCTCATAGAGCAATCCCAATGCCAGAAAAAACGCATCCACACTGAGCAATGCAGGATCCCCTGGTGCCAATGCAAATGCCCAATTCTGAGGGTCGCCCCGCAGGAAAGATATTACAATCCTGACCTGTTGAGCAGGGTCTCCAGAGGAGCGTGATTTTAAAGAAAGAAACAATTTACAATTGTTCCTGAAATTCAGGAAGGTAGATCTATCTCCAGAGAAGAACTCTGGAATAGGAATTCTAGGTTCAGACATGGGAATGTGAACAACAAAATCCTGTATGTTTTGAACTTTTGCCGCGAGATTACTCAGGCTGGAAGCCAAACTCTGGACATCCATGTTAAACAGCTAAGATCAGAGCCATTCAAGGGTTAAGAGGAGGTAAGAAGCAGCTAGACAGCAATTAAGGGCTAGGCAGCAAAACTCTGAAGGAAAAAAAAAAAAAAAAAAACATTTCCCTTAAACACTTCTTTTTCTCCTGCTTCAGCCCCAACAATTAACACTTTGTGGGCCGGCTATACTGTCATGAATCCCAATGGCTAGGGATAGCACAGGACAAGCAAGGTACAAATATATAACGGACGAGCTCTAGGGTGATGGAACCTGGGCTGACCGCTGCCCTACGCCTGACAAACGCAACTAGAGATAGCCAGGGAGCGTGCCTACGTTGGTTCTAGACGCCACGCACCAGCCTAAGAGCTAACTAGCACTGCAGAGAAATAAAGACCTCACTTGCCTCCAGAGGAATGAACCCCAAAAGGTTTAGTTGCCCCCCACATGTATTGACGGTGAAATGAGAGGAAGGCACACACATAGAGATGATATATATAGGTTTAGCAAATAGAGGCCCGGTGTAAACTAGAAAGCAGAACGATACAAAAGGGGTCTGAGCGGTCAGCAAAAAACCCTAATCAAAAAACCATCCTGAGATTACAAGAACCCATGTGCCAACTCATGGCACATGGGGAGAACCTCAGTCCACTAGAGCTACCAGCTAGCATAGAGACATAATAAGCAAGCTGGACAAAAAACCAAACAACTGAAAATCAGCACTTAGCTTATCCTGAAAGATCTGGGAGCAGGTAGGCAGGAACAAAACAGAGCACATCTGAATACATTGATAGCCGGCAAGGGAATGACAGAAAGGCCAGGTAAAATAGGAAACACCCAGCCTCTGAAGGACAGGTGGAAACCAAAGGCCGCAACCCACCAAAGTCACCCAGTACCAGCAGTAACCACCAGAGGGAGCCCACAAACAGAATCCACAACAGGGGCAATCCTGCTGTCAGATTCCCCTTAAAAGCAAATGACCAATAGACCTCAAGAAACTGAGTTTAAAAGATGTCCAAAATTTCTTGATCTGACATGTTTTCGTTCTGGAAGTCTTTAGAGGCCTCATCAAATGGAAAATAAATTAACTACTTAGGAAAAATTTGAGGGTTAGGCCTCTTTCACACTTCCGTCTTTTTGTTTCAAAATCTGTCGTTTTGTGAAAAAAACGGATCCAGCAAATTTTCTGCTGGATCCGTTTTTTTCTCATAGCCTCGTATTAGCGACAGATTATAACGGATGGCCTTCCTTTTCATCCGTCGAGCACTGGATTCGCCATAAAATTGCTTTCCGTCGGGCGGAGACAACGCACATAGAAACGTTTTTGTGTATGTCGGAAAATCGCCCAGCGACAGATCCTGCGCTGCCTACAATGGAAGCCTATGGATGCAGGATCTGTCGCTGACTGTCAAAAGCAGGAATCCAGCGACGGATGCCGTCTTTTGAAACTGAGCATGCGCGGAAGAATTTCCAGTCAGGGAAATTCTCTCTCGCTCTCTCTTTTTACTATTGATGCTGCCTATGCAGCATCAATAGTAAAAAGATATAATGTTAAAAATAATTAAAAAAATAAAAATTTATGATATTCTTACCTTCTGGCGTCCCCCGCAGCCTTCCCGATGCTCGCGATGCTGCTGGCAGCTCCTGTTCCCAGTGACACCTTGCGAAATGACCCAATGATGTAGTGGTCTTGCGAGACTGCTACGTCATCACAGGTCATAGTCTCGCAAGGTATCACTGGGAATGGGAGTTGCCAGCAGCATCGCGAGCATCGGGAAGGCTGTGGGGGGACGCCGGAAGGTAAGAATATCGCGATTTCTTATTTTTTAAATTATTTTTAACATGGGTTGTGTTGTGTATGCGTTTTCGCAGCGGAAAAACGCAGCAAAGATGCATACACAACGTGTGCACATAGCCTCGACGGATCCGTCAAAAAAACGGACCCAGTGCATCCGTTTTTTACAATCTGCACAGGATCCGTCTTTTCAACATTTTGACTGATTGTGACTGATTGTAAAAAATGGAAGTGTGAAAGAGGCCTTAGATGTACACAGTAACGGTAGATGTAAAAGGTTGTAAGTAACATTTAATTTTTGAAAATTCTTCGAAGTACAATTAGGATAATTATTCATGCCAATTTTAGGAAATGATGGAGTTTGTGTTGATTTGCCACATCTATAAAGCACACTATGTTGAATAGTTAGAAATCTCAATAGCAAAGGAAACTGCAGAAATTAATATTGGCGTGGAGCCCATTCTACAATTTTTGTGTGTATGCTCCTGGGCATGAGATCTTTAATTGAGACTACTTTCAGAGTAGATTGATTTTTGCTTCACTTTTCATTGTAGATGCTTTTGGGCACTAAAAAAAAGTGTTCGCAAAGGAGTAGATATCCATGTCATATATCGTGATTAATATTCAAGTGTTTCCATCATATCACCCCTTAGATAAGAGCTGTCTAAAGGGGATCACATCAATATAAGAAGCAGTTGTCAGAATCAGACTACTTGCCACAAACATTTTATATGGTGGAGCTCAATTTCAGGTTTTACCTTCCACAAGTGTTTTATTTAATGCTACATACAGTACAGTCCGCAATGTTCACACGTATTTAATTAGTAACCGAGCCTTCTCGTGTTTGCCTTTCTGTAGATATATTCATTCTTGAAATGTCACCTTGTGATGCACTGAATATAGTTAAAATCCATGGGCTACGAATAAGGTTTCCTTCCTGTTCTTCTAGGGTGATTGCTTGAAGTTTAAAATATTGAAATGAGAAATGTGACTGGAAGCCATAGGTTTACCTCTCTGTTTATTCTGCAAAATTCACCTTATATTTTTCAAATATTGATCCGCCGGAAAAACTAATTCTGTATAGCTGAGTAAATCTTTCCATTTCAAAATGAATTTTCAATATCCCTACACCCTCATAGGCCAGAACATGAATTCTGCATGCTGAGATACATTACTGTAATAACTCACAGATGAATATGGCATGACTGCAGGGATATCTGATATTTATTGCCAGATATATGAAGATGCCTCTAGTCTATAAATTCTAAATCTATTAGGAAAAAGTCATTTATTCTACTCATTGTAACTTCTGGTTGCATTTCCTACATAATAAACTAGGCAAGCAGTTTACAAAGGGGCTAGTCGATTGCTAGAGCTATTTTAAGTCCAATCTTAAACAAATATTGGAAAATATATAAGAATATATTAGAGTATAACCCTTTCCATGCCAACTTTATGAATGTCCAAGCAGTAAAGGTTCATTTCCCCAAAATATTCTATAAATGGCTTACTTATTCTGCAAGCAATGGGCAGCAGTAAATTATTTCTACTGTATAATAACCCTGAATGTTAAACCAGGGATACCATATCTGTGATATTAAAGGGGTTTTCCACAACAAAAATGTAGATGACCAATTCTAAAAATAAGTAATCAACATCTGATTGGCAGTGGTCCAATACCTCATAACCCCATCGATTAGCGCTAACCTACTCCAGTAGCGGCTGGATCTAATCAGAGCGGAAATTGACAGCTCCATCACACTGGTTAGTGGCTGCTGGAAGGTACTGCGGGTCAGATCGTATTATTTTCAAGCACAGAAGGTCATTGCGCAAGTATGCACAGAATGGTCCCGGGCCTCTTTAGACCTAAAAATCCCTGTCTAGTGTGAGAGGCTGCGAATTTAGTAGCATAAAGGGTTTTTTTTAACATTTTGATGAACCTTTATGGTTTAGAAAAATGGCAGTCAACAGATACCAATTTGATGAATCCACGTGAAACCTAATTACAAAAAATACACATTTTGGTGAATACAAATTTTTATAAAATTCAAATAGAATTCAATTACACTTTAACCCCTTTACCCCAAGGGTGGTTTGCACGTTAATGACCAGGCCAATTTTTACAATTCAGACCACTGTCCCTTTATGAGGTTATAACTCTGGAACGCTTCAACGGATCTTGGCGATTCTGACATTGTTTTCTCGTGACATATTGTACTTCATGATAGTGGTAAAATTTCTTTTATATTACCTGCGTTTATTTGTGAAAAAAATGGAAATTTGGCGAAAATTTTGAAAATTAAGCAATTTTCCAACTTTGAATTTTTATGCAATTAAATCACAAAGATATGTCACACAAAATACTTAATAAGTAACATTTCCCACATGTCTACTTTACATCAGCACAATTTTGGGACCAATTTTTTTTTGCCAGGGAGTTATAAGGGTTAAAATTGACCAGCAATTTCTCATTTTTACAACACCATTTTTTTTTAGGGACCACATCTCATTTGAAGTCATTTTGAGGGGTCTATATGATAGAAAATACCCAAGTGTGACACCATTCTAAAAAATGCACCCCTCAAGGTGCTCAAAACCACATACAAGAAGTTTATTAACCCTTCAGGTGTTTTACAGGAATTTTTGGAATGTTTAAATAAAAATGAACATTTAACTTTTTTTCACAAAAAATTTACTTCAGCTCCAATTTGTTTCATTTTATCAAGGGTAACAGGAGAAAATGGACCACAAAGTTGTTGTACAATTTGACCTGAGTACGCAGATACCCCATATGTGGGGGTAAGCCACTGTTTGGGCGCATGGCAGAGCTCGGAAGCGAAGGAGCGCCATTTGACTTTTCAATGCAAAATTGACAGGAATTGAGATGGGACGTCATGTTGCGTTTGGAGAGCCCCTGATGTGCCTAAACATTGAAACCCCCCCACAAGTGACACCATTTTGGAAAGTAGACCCCCTAAGGAACTTATCTAGATGTGTGGTGAGCACTTTGACCCATTAAGTAATTCACAGAAGTTTATAATACAGAGCCGTAAAAATAAAAAATCATATTTTTTCACAAAAATGATATTTTCACCCCCAATTTTTTATTTTCCCAAGGGTAAGAGAAGAAATTGGATGGCAAAAGTTGTTGTACAATTTGTCCTGAGTACGCTGATATCCCATATCTGGGGGTAAACCACTGTTTGGGAGCATGGGAGAGCTCGGAAGGGAAGGAGCGCCGTTTGACTTTTCAATGCAAAATTGACTGGAATTGAGATGGGACGCCATGTCGCGTTTGGAGAGCCCCTGATGTGCCTAAACAGTGGAAACCCCCCAATTATAACTGAAATCCTAATCCAAACACATCCCTAACCCTAATCCCATTGGTAACCCTAACCACACCCCTAACCCTGACACACACGAAACCCTAATTCCAACCCTATTCCCAACCGTAAATGTAATCCAAACCCTAACCCTAACTTTAGTCCCAAACCTAACCCTAACTTTAGCCCCAACCCTAACTGTAGCCTTAACCCTAGCCCTAACCCTAACACTATCCCTAACCCTAGGCCTAACCCTAACCCTAGCCCTAACCCTAGCCCTAGCCCTAACCCTAGCCCTAACCCTAACCCTAGCCCCAACCCTAGCCCTAACCCTAATGGGAAAATGGAAATAAATACATTTTTTTAATTTCTTTAATTTTTCCCTAACTAAGGGGGTGATGAAGGGTGGTTTGATTTACTTTTATAGCGGGTTTTTTAGCAGATTTTTATGACTGGCAGCCGTCACACACTGAAAGACGCTTTTTATTGCAAAAAATATTTTTTGCATTACCACATTTTGAGAGCTATAATTTTTCCATATTTTGGTCCACGGAGTCATGTGAGGTCTTGTTTTTTGCAGGACGAGTTGACGTTTTTATTGGTAACATTTTCAGGCACGTGACTTTTTTTTATCACTTTTTATGCTGATTTTTGCGAGGCAGAATGACCAAAAACCAGTTATTCATGAATTTCTTTTGGGGGAGGCATCTATACCGTTCCGCGTTTGGTAAAACGGATAAAGCAGTTTTATTATTTGGGTAAGTACGATTACAGCGATACCTCATTTACATCTTTTTTTATGTTTTGGCGATAAAAACTATTTTATAGAAAAAATAATTATTTTTGCATCGCTTTATTCTGAGGACTATAACTTTTTTCTTTTTTCTTTTTGATGACGCTGTATGGCAGCTCTTTTATTGCGGGACAAGATGACATTTTCAGTGGTACCATGTTTATTTATATCTGCCTTTTTGATTGCGTGTTATTCCACTTTTTGTTTGGCGGTATGATAATAAAGCGTTGTTTTTTGCCTGTTTTTTTTTTTTTTTTTTTTTTTACGGTGTTCACTGAAGGGGTTAACTAGTGGGACAGTTTTATAGGTTGGGTCATTACAGATGCGGCGATACTAAATATGTGTACTTTTATTGTTTTTTTTATTTAGATAAAGAAATGTATTTATAGGAACAATTTATATATATATTTTTTTTTTTTACACATGTGAATAATTTTTTTTTTTTACACTATAACATTGCCCCGGGGGGGCATCATGTTATAGTGTAAGATCGCTGATCTGACACTTTGCTGTGCACTGCATCAGATCAGAGATCTGACGTGCACTCCTGGAGGCTTCCCGGCACCTGCTCTGAGCAGGCGCTGTGACGCCACCTCCCTGCAGGACCCGGATGCAGCCCTGTGGCCATTTTGGATCTGGGCCTGCTGCAGGGAGGTGGAGGTAAGAGACCCTCTGAGCAACGCAATCACATCGCGTTGCTCCGGGGGTCTCGGGGAAGCACTCAGGGAGCCCCCTCCCTGTGCGATGCTTCCCTATACCGCCGGAACACTGCGATCATGTTTGATTGCAGTGTGCCGGGGGTTAATGTGCCGGGGGTGGTCCGTGATCGCTCCTGGCACATAGTCCCGGATATCAGCTGTGATAGTCAGCTAACACCCGGCCACGATCGGCCGTGCTCCCCCCATGAGCGCAGCCGATCGCATATGATGTACTTTCCCGTCGGTGGTCATACGGACCCACCCCACCTCGACAGGATAGTACGTCTAATGTCAGAAAGGGGTTAATGTATTCGCTAACGTTAATCTCTAATAATAAGTGGGGATGAGAAAGACGAGAGAGGAGAGATATACATATAGATTGATAGAAATAGACATATAGATAAATAAATAATAGCAAGATGGTAGATAGATAGATAGATAGATAGATAGATAGATAGATAGATAGATAGATAGATAGATAGATAGATAGATAGATAGATATGTCATGCACAACTGCCAGGAAAATTGTTCGGGATGCCAAGAAAACCCCACAAATAACATCAGCTGAAATACTGGACTCTCTGAAAACTAGTGGTGTGGCTGTTTCAAGATGCACAATAAGGAGGCACTTGAAGAAAAATGGGCTGCATGGTTGAGTCACCAGAAGAAAGCCATTACTGCAGAAATGCCAAAAAAGTATCTCACCTACAATACGCTAAACAGCACAGAGACCAGCCTCAAAACTTCTGGAAAGAGGTAATTTGGAGTGATGAGACCAAAATTTAACTTTTTGGCCACAACCATAAACGTTACATTTGGAGAGAGGTCAACAAGGCCTATGATGAAAGGAACACCATTCCTACTGTAAAGTATGGAGGACATGTTTTGGGGATGTATGAGCTACAAAGACACAGGAAACTTGTCCACAGTTGAAGGGAAGATGAATGCAGCACATTATCAGCAAATACTGGAGGCAAATTTGCACTCATCAGCCCGAAAGCTGAGCATGGTTCGTAATTGGACATTCCAACATGACAACGATTCAAAACACAAGGCCAAGTCGACCTGTCATTCGCTACAGCAGAACAAAGTGAAGATTCTGGAGTGGCCATCTCAGTCTCCTGACCTCAATACCATTGAGCCACTCTGGGGAGATCTCAAGCACGCAGTTCATGCTAGAGAGCCCAGGAATTTACAGGAACTGGAGGCTTTTTGCCAAGAAGAGTGGGCAGCTTTACCATCTGAGAAAATAAAGAACCTCATCCACAACTACCACAGAAGTCTTCAAGCTGTCATTGATGTTAGAGGGGGCAATACACAATATTAATTAACAGGGTATATGAACTTTTGATCAGAGTCATTTGGATGTTGTGGGTTGTCATTATAATTTAAAAAGAGAAAACACAGTAGTTTGACAATAAATGGCTTGACCTAACCACTAACCATGAGTGGAGAAAAAGTTTTGGTATTGTCATTCATATTCTCTGAAAAAAGGCCAAGAAAGCAAACATTCTGCCAGGGTATGTAAACTTTTGAGCACAACTGTAGACAAAAAAAATATTACGAAGCAGCATGAAAACTTGATGCAGTGGGTACAAAACTTGTTGGATACATACCCACAGGTCCATATAATGAGAAAAATAAGCAGCACTCCAATTAAATGTGCTAAAAGTGAAGGACTCTTCATTAGCCCACATGGCAACATTTCGGTTCCATAACAGAACCTTTCTCAAAGTTTCTGTAATGGAGCCAAAACGCTTCCACAAGTGGTATTGAAGAGTCCTACACGTTTTGTACATTTAATTGAAGTGCTGCTTATTTTTCTTAATATATTAGATATGTTAGATTACAAACTAGAGCAGAAGCTGCCTGGGAAAACTAGGAAATCCTGCTGCTTCCTGTTCACATGATATAAACTCCTGCTCATCCGCATGAAAAAGAAGAAACCAAACTTGCAGAGGAATGAATAATAGAGGGGAAATTGGTAAAAGTTACAATAGAGTATTTTTTTGCATTGACATGTGAAAGCAATAATATGTATTACTCCAGAAATTTTTTTTTACATCATGGAGAAACACCTTTAAGAGAATAAACTCACATATCCAATAGAAAGTGATCAATGAAAACACATCACAAGATAAATTATCAAAACGTTGAAAGGCGATTGAAGAAACAATGTCCATATATAGTATACTAAATAGTGATGAGCGAATATACTCGGTACTCGAGATTTCCCAAGCACGCTCGAGTGTCCTCCAAGTATTTGTAAGTACTCGGAGATTTAGTTTTCAGCGTCGCAGCTAAATGATTTACATCTGTTAGCCAGCATAAGTACATGTGGGGGTTGCCTGGTTGCTAGGGAACCCCCACATGTACTTATGCTGGCTAACAGATGTAAATCATTCTGCTGCGGCACTGAAAACTAAATCTCCGAATACTTACAAATACTCGGAGGACCTCCAAGTGTGCTCGGGAAATCTCGAGTACCGAGTATACTCGCTCATCACTAATACTAAACACTCTGCTTAATCACTTGACACGTTACCCCTATATAAGGTTTATCAGGAGTGAAAACAATGTAAAGAGACTACTTAGCTATCAGCTGTCTTGCCGGTTCACATGATATAGCATGTAGGATAAGAAGCACTTGAGGATCATTTCCTTCCATCAGGAGCGGGGCTGCCATTTAAAAATTCAAGGTGACAACCTCCGCTGACCAGCAGGGCAAAGTCAGGGAGAGCCTGCCCTCCTCACTGCCCTCAGTTCCTGTTATTTAGCACATTGCACATTACCAATATGAGTCTGCAGTACATGTAGTGAAGCCTATTACCTTATTTTGCCCTTTAACTAAATGATCAACCTCATGATTTTTCAAAAAGAGCCCTAATATAGGCTACACATCAATTGACATGATTGGTACTATCTTGTTTTCTCCTTCTTACCCCCCATTAGGGTTTGATGGGGCTAGAACGGTTAGTCGACGAGGAGCGGGTGCGCCAGAGTGCAAGTCATAGGGTGCCAAGTTCCGCAGTAAGGCAGGGAAAGTGCAGCAACATGGATGAGAAATACTGTCCTGTGAATAAGAGCGGATAATAGCTGAGCATGGAAACCCAGCACAGAAAAGCCAATGTTTAGTCTACTTGCAAGCTATCTATCAGTCTGTACAGGTGGATCTGTGCCATTGGATTATTCTGTGTAATAAATGAAAAATAGACACATTAATTTATAAAACAATGCTTCCTCTATTGTAAAGCTCAGATGGGTGAAGCAACAAGTATGTTCAAATTCTATTACACCACTAACATAAGCTAGTTTTAAATCTGATGTGTCACAATATAAACTATGTACATTATTAAATAAATATCTTAGATATAATAAGGCTGGTGAGCGCACCATGAAAATCCATATCAGAATGACCGTGTAATCATTTTTTTAACTTGATTCCAGAGAAAAAATGAATTAATGAGTCCAAGTTTATTCATGAAGCAAACCTAATGTCCAACCACCTAGCCTGATTGACAGTTCCTCATTTCCTCCAGTTCTTGGCTTTGCTGAAATGTCCCAAACTCTTTTCTGACTGCAAGCTGCAATCATCAGTCTGGACGAGTAGTCAGGAATTTAGTTTAACTTATTAATACACTTGGAACTCATGAGCTTTGGCACTCTTGCAGGATTTTAGAGTTATACAGCTATTCTGACATGGATTTTTAAAGTAAGTACACCTCATCCGATCTAAGAGATCTTTAATAACGTCTGCAGGTAGGACTTTGAAAAATAATGACAAATCCTCTTCAAATACTAATAATATTGTCACACATAAAGAAACAAATGGCTCCCCTGAACCAGTCCAAACAGTGGGGCAGTATAGCAGGGTCTAACAGTGAGAATATGACTTAGGACGGTATGGTTGGCTTTAATGGGGTAGCATAACTTTAAATGGAATCTGTCAGTACAATCAACCCTCCTAAGCCATCTTTATGGGTATGTAGGTCATAAGAAGCTGAATAGAATGATATCTTGATATCCCCGATCTGATGTCTAATTCCAGAGATATCCATGTTTTCGTTTATGTAAATGAGCTGTTCAGGAACATGGATAGAACACTCATCTGCATGAGAATCTGCCTCCAGAGATTATTTTAAATTAAAGGGCAAGGTACCAGTGGGAGACATGTAACTAATACAGAACAGTATAACTGAGCAGAGAGCGGCCATTACGCATCACATTGGTAAGGATTCGTTCTATTTAAAATAATCTCTGGCGGCAGATCTAGTCCTGTACCACTCATTTACATATAAGAAAAAACAAGGATTTCACTGGAATAAAGCATCGGATCACAAATATCAATGTATCATTTTATTCAGCTTCCTATGACCTACATGTCCATTGAGAAAGCTTAAAAGGGTTGATCCTATGGACAGATTCCCTTTAATCCCTTCATGTCGCTGTCAATTTCCATTTTTTCTTTTTTCACTTTTTCCTCCCCTTCTTTCAAGAACCATAACTTTTTTATTTTTCTATCCACATAACCGTATGAGAGCTTGTTTTCTGTTGGACGAGTTGTAATTTTGAATGACAAGATTCATTTTATTATGAAAAGCGGTAAAAAAATTCCAAGTGTGTTGACTTAAAAAAAAAAACTGAATTCCACAATTGTTTTTTTAATTCACTGTGTTCACTACATGGTGAAATTGACCAGGCAATATGATTCTCCGGGTCAGTATGATTACACAAATACCAAAAATGTATAAAAACTGAAAGAGAGAAAAAGCAGCCTTACTTGTAATGCCATGTCCAGATACAAATGCACAAACAAGATGCAGCAGGTCCCCCATGATAAAGACGGGGGCAGCACAGGTGCAAAATACTGAAAACAAGCCACTTACTAACCCACCAAACATCAGCACACATGTCTGCATAGCGTGAAATAATAGAATGGCGGCTGACAGCACTACCGTAAAATGTGGCTGCACGTCCTAGCTCCACAGGATCCAAATGGAGAGTTACATACCAAAAGTTCAAAGTGAAGGACAGCATCCAATCCAGGTGAAGATCATAAATATTTTATTGTGCCATAAATGCAACGTTTCAACCCCTAAGGGTCTTTGTCAAGCATACATAACAGTGACCATGACAGCCTTAAATAGGAAGTAGACACCTATCCCCAATTAGGTCCGCCCATAGAAATTTACATACAACGTAACCGGTGATCATAATAAAAAAATGTGCAAATAATACCATATACATAGTTAAAAACACATCATGATGTCCGTAGAAAACACATTAGTTGATAATTCCATCTATGATCGATTTAGTAAGCACATGTGTCAGGTTCAACATAAACAAACAATGTTAGCTGTCAGTTCTGGACCTATCAGCATAGTCACACATAGAGTTAAACTGCCAATAGCTACACCCGTTTCTCACCAGCGCCGCAGCGTCGGTAGCAAGGTCCACCCACCAAAAGGAGGGATGACTGTTCTAAATCCCGGAGTCAATCCAAACTCCATCTAGAGGTCCAAAAACTTAATCGCTGGAACTATAGCCCGCGATCAAAAGCCTCTGATCGCCATAAAGACTGGGATTTAGAAAAATTATTGCACATGTATGCCGGCCCCATGGCAACAAATACAGCGTCACCATGGTTACCCGCAGGGCACGCCCCACCAGGGAGAAGACTTCTCATCATTCCAACCCCCCACATAATACATCAGGCAAACAAAGGCATTGCATGGCCAGAATACATCTTAATGAGCAACCATATAATGTGTCTGAATATCACAAAAAAGCCATAGTTATTAATGGGTCCCTTAGGTAACAAACATATCTATAAATCAAAAGAAACAAAAAACGGGGGAGAAAAAAACAAGGGAAAAAAAGGGGGGGGGGAAATGAAAAAAAAGAAGAAAAAACAAGAAAAAAACAGGAAAAGAAACGGGGAGAAAAAAAGAGGAGAGAAAAAAATAATAAATAAATAAAAAATAAGAAAAATAAGGGAAAGAAAGGGGGAGGGGGGGAGGGGGGGGTGGGGGAAGAAGGGGGGGGGGGAAGAGGGGAGGAGAAAAAAGAACCTAAACACTAAATCAATATTGACCAATATTATCAAAAGGAATCCTCAAAAAGGACAAAATGATAACCAACCACCCTCTAAAAACATATCCCACAAAATCCGAAACGCACAAACCAAAAACCGCCTGCCAGGATAAGCCAATCAGGATATAAACAATAAAAGATTGTAGTCAATATTTAACCCACCCGGCTGGCGAGAACCCAACCTAGAAATCCATTTAAGTTCCTTCTTTTTAAGCAACTTGACCCTATCCCCACCTCTACGAAGAGGGGGTACACCATCAATTACTCTAAAACGTAACTGACTGACCGAATGTCCACACTCTACAAAATGTTTAGGTACCGGTAAATCTACTTTTTTAGTTCTGATGGTACTCTTATGTTTGCCGATGCGAGATTTAATCTCCATGGTGGTCTCACCTACATAGGTAAGTCCACAAGGACAAACAATCAGATAAACAACGAAACTAGAGGTACATGTATATCTCTCTCTAATATAGAATCTCTGTCCCGTGTGTGGGTGACTAAAGTAATCTCCCTTAATCATATTCCCGCAACATGCACATCCCAAACAGGGAAAATTACCCAATCTCGGGGGACCCAAAAACCTTTGTATGCTGCCTGTTGACGACCCAACATCAGATTTTACAAGTTTATCTTTCAAATTACGTCCTCTCTTGTAGGATAAAATCGGTGGTGAGGCAAATTCTTCAATATCAGGTAAGCCTTGATGTAAAATATGCCAATGCTTAAAAATCATATTTTTCACATATCCACTGGCCGTATTAAATGTAGAAACAAAGGGAATTCGCTTTTGCTTTACCCTCACTTTCTTTTCCCTTACCAATGCTCTCGGTGTCTCCTTAGCCCTATTCAAAAAAATTTTTACACCACTCTCAGGGTACCCTCTTCTCAAAAATGTATTACACATTTCATCAAGTCTAATGTCCAGACGGGTGTCATCCGAAACTATTCTCCTTACTCTGAGCATCTGGCTCCAAGGTAATGACTCTAACATATTCCTCGGATGGTGACTGTTAAATTGCAACAAACTATTCCTATCTGTCTTCTTCACGTATAAATCCGTTTTTAGTGAAGACCCATCCTTGTACACCATTGTGTCTAAAAATTGAACCTGCTCTTGAGAGTGTGTTATAGTGAAGCTGAGTTCTGGAAATATATTATTAAGCTCATTATGAAAATCCAAAAGTTCCTTCAGTGGTCCCTCCCAAACTACAAATACATCGTCGATGTAGCGCCACCAGGCCCGAACCTGGGGCCAAAACCGGGAGACATACACGTACTGGTCCTTGAGCACCGCCATGTAGATATTAGCATAAGTGGGGGCCACATTGGACCCCATGGCGGTGCCCCTCAGCTGCAGGTAGTAATCATCCCCAAAAAGGAAATAATTCCTTCTGAGGATGAACTCCAGCAGCTGGAGGACCAGACGTGCACGGTCTGACCCCACGTCCGAGCCCGATAGCGCCACATCAACAGCTGCCAGGCCCCTATTGTGCTCAATGGAGGTGTATAACGAAACCACATCAAAGGACACTAAATACGTGTCAGCTGTAACATTAAGACTTTCAATTTTATTCAAAAAATCTTCCGTATCCCGGATGTAAGACTTCACCTTTGAGGCAAACCCAGACAGCACTTTATCAAGAAAAATTGACACTTTATTGAAAATAGAGCCCCGACCCGACACAATCGGGCGACCTGGAGGGTCAAAATAATCCTTATGAATTTTCGGCAAAACATATATTAATGGCCGAACCGGACAATTAGTAACTAAATACTCTGACAGCTTAGAGTCAATCAGGCCATCCAACAGGGCCTCATTGACTATAAGCTGCAACTCTTGTTGGAAACGCAAAGTAGGGTCATTTGTAAGTTTACAATAAACATTGGTATCAGCTAGTTGGCGTAATATCTCCCCTTTGTATTTGGTAGTATCCATCACAACCACCGCTCCGCCCTTATCGGCGGCCTTGATTGTGATGGATGTATTCATGGAGAGATTTTTCAAGGCTTGTTTTTCATCAACCGTAAGGTTACATTGAACACGATTTCTATGCGACTTTTTTAATATTTCAGTCTTTTTCAACCAGCTGTATAAAAGCCTCAACTATATGGGTTTTAGTAGGTGGTATAAAGTCACTCTTATTATATAGACCAAGGCCCTGTGAGGAAAAAACATCAGTATTACCAACATCAGTATTATCAACATCAACCGGACCACTCATATCATGTTTCTTGTCTGCAAAAAACGATGTTAAGCGACATCTCCTAAAGAAGGCAAATAGATCAGTTTCAAGTTCAAACCAGTCAGGTAGATTGGTAGGGCAGAATGAGAGACCCTTCTCCAGAACATTCAATTCAATGGGAGACAAAGTCACAGAGGAAATATTGACTACTAAAGGCTTGTCTCTTAGTTGTTGAGTCTCCGTCTCTCCTCTCCAGTCCTCTGCTTCATTGTGGTGTTCCGTGTCATTCTCTGACCTTGCGTTGGTTTTACTCCTTTGATGTTTCCTCCCGCCCCTCCGATATCTCCTCCTGGTGCAGTATCTGTCACCATTTCCTTCTCCAAAAAATGTGTAGATGCTGAAGCTCCCATATTTGAGTCATCCGTGGAATCAGAGTCGCCGGTAGTGAAACCAAAATGCTGTTTACCCTCCTGGGCTCTCCTACGACGACGGGGTTGAAAAGTTTTATTATTTCTATATGAGGACGACTGTTTCCCCATATGCCAGGGAAAAACCCGTCCCGTCTTATAGTCATCATTATCGCGAAACCATTTAGTCCTTTTGGTACTCTCATTATCCGCACGGAACTTAGTCAAGTTAGTATTCAACCGCGTCACATAAGCACTCATGTCAGCTGTAGTCAAATTAACTGTAAGCAATTGCTCATATTCAGTGATGGTTTTTTTGAGAGTCTCAATTTCCTTATTCAGAAATTCAATGTTCAACAGCATTAAATCAAAACAGTACTTATTTGTTATAGACTCAAATTTCGAGCAAAACAGAGTGTTGTCAGCCAACAATGTGGGCCGAAGGTGCGGACGTAGTCCACGAGGTATCCTACGCACCTTATAATATTCAGTCAATGTAGACATATGCAAATCCAATGAAATCAACCTCCGTTTTTCATTTTCATATTTCCTTTTCAACATGTCGCCAGATGGAACACTCAAGAAGGCAACATCAGCCTGTGCAGCGTTAATGATTCGTGCGGCATCATCATCCGTATAGGAAAAAATATTACTGGCACCATCCAGTTCACCAATATCTGGATTAAAGTTAACTTGAGTCATAGTTCACAGGTGCACGCCAACCAAGATCCAAATACAATGCGAAATAATAGAATGGCGGCTGACAGCACTACCGTAAAATGTGGCTGCACGTCCTAGCTCCACAGGATCCAAATGGAGAGTTACATACCAAAAGTTCAAAGTGAAGGACAGCATCCAATCCAGGTGAAGATCATAAATATTTTATTGTGCCATAAATGCAACGTTTCAACCCCTAAGGGTCTTTGTCAAGCATACATAACAGTGACCATGACGGCCTTAAATAGGAAGTAGACACCTATCCCCAATTAGGTCCGCCCATAGAAATTTACATACAACGTAACCGGTGATCATAATAAAAAAATGTGCATTTTTTTATTATGATCACCGGTTACGTTGTATGTAAATTTCTATGGGCGGACCTAATTGGGGATAGGTGTCTACTTCCTATTTAAGGCCGTCATGGTCACTGTTATGTATGCTTGACAAAGACCCTTAGGGGTTGAAACATTGCATTTATGGCACAATAAAATATTTATGATCTTCACCTGGATTGGATGCTGTCCTTCACTTTGAACTTTTGGTATGTCTGCATAGCGTGTCGTTCACACCATTACATGAGATGCACCTCTATCCGTATAGCAGCCTATTACCGACGCCCCTCCTATTACATCAGGCCAATGCCCTATGTGCACCCACAGGCTAGACACCCCACATTACCCAGCCACCACTGCAAAGACCCAGCGTTCATCCCTCATAAAAAATGTGCAAAAAACATGTATGTAATACATAAGGTATCAGACGATATTTTGTTCAAAATACACATGCTCGCAGCCCATGTTAAGGGTCGTCAGACCATTGTCATTTGAGGTACAAGTAAATTATACAATATTATTTGTTCAAAAAAATTGGAACAAAATTAAGGGGTGTTCACTTTAAGAAAAGTGGTCCTTAAATACTTTTATAAGAATAGCTACAAAGCATCCTATGGTCTACCACTGATCCTCCACCACTGCAACGGTCTCTGCATTTTGACTGCAGCCGTGACGTCATATCAACAGCGTACATCACTGCTGCAGCCAATCTCTGAGCTCAGCGAGTCTGCTGATATAAAAACAGCATGAGCCACTGAGCTTAAGGATTGGCTGCAGCAGTGATGTGCCCTGTTGATATGACGTCACCACTACAGGAAATAAACAAAGAAACCAGAGCAGAGGCCGAGAGCCGACACTGGACCCAGGGAGGGTGAGTATCTACTCTGTTATTTTACAAGGATAAATGTTTTATGGAGACTATGTTTCTTAACCCCTTTACCCCCAACGGTTGTTTGCACGTTAATGACGGGGCCAATTTTTACAATTCTGACCACTGTCCTTTTATGACGTTATAACTCTGGAACGCTTCAACAGATCCCAGTGATTCTGACACTGTTTTCTCGCGACATATTGTACTTCATGATAGTGGTAAACGTTCTTTGATATTACCTGCATTTATTTGTGAAAAAAATGGAAATTTGGCAAAAATTTTGAAAATTTTGCAATTTTCCAACTTTGAATTTTTATGCAATTAAATCACAGAGATAGGTCACACAAAATACTTAATAAGTAACATTTCCCACATGTCTACTTTACATCAGCACAATTTTGGAACCAAAATTTTTTTTGTTAGGGATTTATAAGGGTTAAAAGTTGACCTGCAATTTCTCATTTTTGCAACACCATTTTTTTTAGGGACCATATCTCATTTGAAGTCATTTTGAGGGGTCTATATGATAGAAAATAACCAAGTGTGACACCATTCTAAAAACTGCACCCCTCAAGGTGCTTAAAACCACATTCAAGAAGTTTAATAACCCTTCAGGTGTTTTCACAGGAATTTTTGGAATGTTTAAATATAAATGAACATTTAACTTTTTTTCACAAAAAATTTACTTCAGCTCCAATTTGTTTTATTTTACCAAGGGTAACAGGTGAAAATGGACCCCAAAAGTTGTACAATTTGTCCTGAGTACGCCGATACCCCATATGTGGGGGTATGGCAGAGCTCGGAAGCGAAGGAGCGTCTTTTGACTTTTCAATGCAAAATTGACTGGAATTGAGATGGGACGCCATGTTTCCTTTGGAGAGCCCCTGATGTGCCAAAACAGTGGAAACCCCCCAATTATAACTGAAACCCTAACCCTGACACACCCCTAACCCTAATCCCAACCCCATTCCCAACCGTAAATGTAATCCAAACCCTAACCCTAACTTTAGCCCCAACCCTAACCCTAACTTTAGCCCCAACCCTAACTGTAGCCTTAACCCTAGCCCCAACCCTAACCCTAACCCTAGCCCTAACCCTAACACTAGCCCTAACCCAAGCCCGAACCCTAACCCTAAGTCTAGCCCTAACCCTAACCACAGCCCTAACCCTAGCCCTAAGCTCAACCCTAGCCCTAACCCTAACCCTAGCCCTAACCCGAACCCTAGCCCTAACCCTAATGGGAAAATGGAAATAAATACATTTTTTAATTTTTCCCTAACTAAGGGGGTGATGAAGGGGGGTTTGATTTACTTTTATAGTGGGTTTTCTAGCGGATTTTTATGATTGGCAGCCGTCACACACTAAAAGACGCTTTATATTGCAAAAAATATTTTTTGCGTTACCACATTTTGAGAGCTATAATTTTTCCATATTTTGGTCCACAGAGTCATGTGAGGTCTTGTTTTTTGCAGGACGAGTTGCCGTTTTTATTGGTAACATTTTCAGGCATGTGACATTTTTTGATCGCTTTTTATTCTGATTTTTGTGAGGCAGAATGACCAAAAACCAGCTATTCATGAATTTCTTTGGGGGGGGGGGCGTTTATACCCGAGGTGTCAAACTGCATTCCTCGAGGGCCGCAAACAGGTCATGTTTTCAGGATTTCCTTGTATTGCACAGGTGATAATTTAATCACCTGCACAGAATGATTCCAGCACCTTGTGGAATGCTAAGGAAATCTTGAAAAGACTCATGGTTTGCGGCCCTCGAGGAATGCAGTTTAACACCTCTGGTTTATACCATTCCACGTTTGGTAAAATGGATAAAGCAGTTTTATTCTTCGGGTCAGTATGATTACAGCGATACCTCATTTATATCATTTTTTATGTTTTGGCGCTTTTATACGATAAAAACTATTTTATAGAAAAAATAATTATTTTTGCATCACTTTATTCTGGGGACTATAACTTTTTTATAATTTCGCTCATGATGCTGTATGGCGGCTCGTTATTTGCGGGACAAGATTTTTCAGTGCTACCATGGTTATTTATATCCGTCTTTTTAATCGCGTGCTATTCTCTTCAATACAGGTAAACATATCATTCATTCCCTGAACTGAACTATCCTGCATGTCTATTGCTCCATTCCCTGACAGCAAGCAGCTTGGATGGTAAACATATCATTCATTCCCTGAACTGAACTATCCTGCATGTCTATTGCTCCATTCCCTGACAACAAGCAGCTTGGATGGTAAACATATCATTCATTCCCTGAACTGAACTATCCTGCATGTCTATTGCTCCATTCCCTGACAGCAAGCGGCTTGGATGGTATCTGATTCATTCTATCTTCGGCATTGAATCCTGCATATAGCTATATATGTTAGTCATCTTATTATGCATTTGTTTGTGTTTATAGATATTTAACTCACTTTTGCTTGTCCCTATGTAGAGAGATCACATAACTTTTTTCAAAGGGGTTTATGATCCATGTAGACCTGGACACTTGTTTATCTGATCACTACATTTATTGTGTCCTGCTGTCTGAACTGAGTTAGATTGATTGGTAACCAGAGGGGGAGAAACACCCTTTTCCAAAAAAAAAAAAAAAATGAGATCTAGGAGCTAGCCTTCTATAAATGTGGACATAACTTGGGGATGCATTCATGCAGGGGTGCATTCGTGCACTATTATTCGTGTACTTTTTTTCAAAGTATATTTTTTTCTAAGTATGACGCAGTTATAACATGGCAGTTAGACAGGACAGGAGACAGGTAAGACAATCTAAACCTACTCCCTATTCACTTGAAACAGAACAAATACACACCATATGTATCTGTATAATCTATATCCTGGCTGCTGCATTCACTCACCGCCCTTGCATAAACTCTTTAAACTCCATCCATATCGGCCCCTCTGTCCTTGCCTCTCCTATGTATAGCACTCATGCTCTGTTCACATTGCTTAACAGTGCAGATCCATTCAGTCCCACCATCCAACACAAAAGACGCTCTCACAAATCACTTAACCATCTGCTCACTCTTTCTATCCTCCTTCTCCTAGTCGCTGGAGACATCTCTCCAAACCCCGGCCCCCCATGTTATAGCCAGTCAAACCTCCCAACTGCTACACCCAGAAACCCCTCTAACCTTATTAATATTCCATGCATGCCTTCTGTCTCTTTCAATTGTGCTCTTTGGAATTCTCGCTCTGTGTGTAATAAATTCTCCTTCACCCATGATTACTTCCTTTCTAAGGCTCTTAATCTCCTGGCTCTTACTGAAACCTGGATCCAGCAGTCAGACACAACCGCTGCTGCTGCTCTCTCCTATGGTGGACTACACTTTTCTCATACCCCAAGATCAGACAACAGAGCAGGTGGAGGTGTTGGGCTGCTCCTTTCACCCAAATGTACCTTCCAAGTTATCCCCCAAGTACCCTCGCTTGTATTCCCTTCCTTTGAGGTCCATGCTGTCAGACTCTACGTCCCCTTCTCCATGCGAGTGGCGGTGGTGTATCGTCCTCCTGGCCCCTCTCATCAGTTCCTGGATCATTTTGCCACCTGGCTTCCACACTTCCTCTCCTGTGACACCCCCACCCTTATCATGGGTGATTTCAACATCCCCATTGCTTCTCCCCTTTCCCCGTCTGCTTCTCACCTTTTATCTCTAACCTCCTCTTTCGGCCTCTCGCAGCATACTAACTCTCCAACGCATGAAGATGGAAACTCCCTTGACTTGGTCTTCTCCCGACTTTGCTCAGTGGATGATTTCACAAACACCCCTCTCCCGCTCTCTGACTACAACCTTCTTTCATTCTCTATCAAGAACTGCCATCCCGCTCAGGTCACCCCCACTTTGCACACTTATAGAAACATACAGGCCATTAACACCCAGAAACTTATGAAGAACTTGCAGTCCTCATTGGCCCCAATCTCCTCCATCTCATGTCCTGATTCTGCTCTGAACCATTACAATGAAACCCTGCAAAGTGCCCTGGATGAAGCTGCTCCTCCTATACATAGAGCAACTCGACACAGACGGCGACAACCGTTGCACACGCTGCAAACACGCTTCCTGCAGCGATGCTCCAGGTGCGCCGAACGTCTGTGGAGAAAATCTAATCTACCCGAAGATTTCATCCATTATAAGTTCATGCTAAAAACATACAACTCTGCCCTTCACCTCTCCAAACAAACCTATTTCAACACCCTCATCACCTCGCTGTCCAATAACCCTAAACGTCTCTTCGACACTTTCCAGTCCCTACTCAACCCAAGAGAGCAGGCCCCAACCACAGATCTCCGCGCTGACGATCTGGCCAATTACTTCAAAGAAAAAATTGACCACATTCGACAGTAAATCATCTCCCAATCTGTTCATACCAGGCACTGTCCTCCCTCCCCCACTGCATCTAGTTCACTCTCTGACTTTGAACCAGTTACTGAAGAAGAAGTAAGCAGGCTCCTTGCATCTTCTCGCCTGACCACTTGCACCAGTGACCCCATTCCGTCACATCTCCTCCAGTCCCTTTCCCCGGCTGTCACCTCTCACATAACAAAAATATTCAACCTTTCCCTCACTTCCGGTATTTTTCCCTCCTCATTTAAGCATGCCATCATACATCCATTACTTAAAAAACCCTCCCTCGACCAAAACTGTGCCGCTAATTATAGACCTGTCTCTAATCTTCCCTTCATCTCTAAACTCCTGGAACGCCTGGTCCACTCCCGTCTTACCCGCTATCTCTCAGATAACTCTCTTCTCGACCCTCTTCAATCTGGCTTCCGCTCTTTACACTCTACTGAAACTGCCCTCACTAAAGTCTCTAATGACCTACTAACAGCTAAATCTAATGGTCACTACTCCATACTAATTCTATTGGATCTTTCCGCAGCATTTGACACTGTGGATCATCAGCTCCTCCTCACTATGCTCCGCTCCATCGGCATCAAGGACACCGTTCTCTCTTGGTTCTCCTCCTATCTCTCTGACCGATCCTTCACTGTATGTTTTGCTGGTTCCTCCTCCTCTCACCTTCCCCTTACTGTTGGGGTTCCTCAAGGATCAGTCCTAGGCCCCCTCCTCTTCTCTTTGTATACTGCCCCTATTGGACAAACAATCAGTAGATTTGGGTTCCAGTACCATCTCTATGCTGATGACACCCAATTATACACCTCTTCTCCTGCTTTCACTCTGACCTTCTTAGAAAACACCAGTGATTGTCTTACCGCTGTCTCTAACATCATGTCCTCCCTCTATCTGAAACTGAACCTGTCAAAAACTGAACTCCTCGTGTTCTCTCCCTCTACCAACCTACCTTTGCCTGACATTGCCATATCCGTGTGCGGTTCAATCATTACTCCAAAGCAACATGCCCGCTGCCTTGGGGTCATCCTTGATTCCGAGCTTTCATTCACCCCCCACATCCGATCACTGGCTCGCTCTTCTTATCTGCATCTCAAAAACATTTCTAGAATTCGCCCTTTTCTTACTTTCGACTCTGCAAAAACTCTTACTGTTTCTCTTATTCATTCCCGTCTGGACTATTGTAACTCTCTACTAATCGGCCTCCCTCTTACCAAACTCTCCCCGCTCCAATCTGTCCTGAATGCTGCTGCCAGGATCATATTCCTCACCAACCGTTACACCGATGCCTCTACCTTGTGCCAGTCATTACACTGGCTACCCATCCACTCCAGAATCCAGTACAAAACTACTACCCTCATCCACAAAGCACTCCATGGCTCAGCACCACCCTACATCTCCTCTCTGGTCTCAGTCTACCACCCTACCCGTGCCCTCCGCTCCGCTAATGACCTCAGGTTAGCATCCTCAATAATCAGAACCTCCCACTCCCGTCTACAAGACTTTACACGTGCTGCGCCGATTCTTTGGAATGCACTACCTAGGTTAATACGATTAATCCCCAAATCCCCACAGTTTTAAGCGTGCCCTAAAAACTCATTTGTTCAGACTGGCCTACCGCCTCAACGCATTAACCTAACTATCCCTGTGTGGCCTATTAAAAATAGAAAAAAACAAAACACATAATCGGGTTCCTCGCATCGTGTTCTCATACACTTTATGCAGTTAATAGCCCTCTGTGTCTGTACTGCTACATACTTAGGCTGTTAACTGGTTCATGCAGCTTTACATGAACACCCGAGTCTTACACTATGGCTGGTCTGAATAACTAAAGCAATTGTTACCATCCACCTCTCGTGTCTCCCCTTTTCCTCATAGTTTGTAAGCTTGCGAGCAGGGCCCTCATTCCTCCTGGTATCTATTTTGAACTGTGATTTCTGTTATGCTGTAATGTCTATTGTCTGTACAAGTCCCCTCTATAAGTTGTAAAGCGCTGCGGAATATGTTGGCGCTATATAAATAAAAATTATTATTATTATTATATTATTCCACTTTTTGTTCGGCAGTATGATAATAAAGCGTTGTTTTTTGCCTCGTTTTTTTTTTTACGGTGTCTACTGAAGGGGTTAACTAGTGGGACAGTTTTATAGGTCGGGTCATTACGGACGTGGCGATACTAAATATGTGTACTTTTATTTTTTTTATTAATTAGATAAAGAAATGTATTTATAGGAACAATATATATATATTTTTTTTCTAGGAATTTTTTTTATTTTTTTACACATCTGAATATTTTTTTTTTTACACTATAACATTGCCCCGGGGGTGGGCATTATGTTATAGTGTAAGATCGCTGATCTGACACTTTGCAGGGCACTGTGTCAGATCAGCGATGTGACTTACAGCGCTGCAGGCTTACCAGTGCTTGCACTGAGCAGGCGCTTGGTGAGCCACATCCCTGCAGGACCCGGATGCAGCCCCGCGGCCATTTTGGATCCGGGGCCTGCAGGGAGAAGAAGGAAGTAGACCCTCGGAGCAACGCGATCACATCGCGTTGCTCAGGGGGTCTCAGGGAAGCCGGCAGGGAGCCTCCTCCCTGCGCGATGTTTCCCTATACCACCGGAACACTGCGATCATGTTTGATCGCAGTGTGTTGGGGGTTAATGTGCCGGGGGCGGTCCGTGACCGCTCCTGGCACATAGTGCCGGATGTCAGCTGCGATAGGCAGCTGACACCCGGCCACGATCGGCCGCGCTCCCCCCGTGAGTGCGGCCGATCGCTATGACGTACTATCCCATCGGTGGTCATACGGGCCCACCCCACCTCGATGGGATAGAACGTCACATGTCAGAAAGGGGTTAAAGGCAATTTATCTATCTATTGCTATGCAGTCTGAGGACAGCATGAGGTAGGGGTTAAAACACAGATTTCGATTATGTGTCACTTATCAGGCTGTGTACTGTTGTTTACTTACATTGAAGGTTTTATCACTAGAATATTATAATTGTCAGGTCTGATGTGCAGGAGACTGCTAGCCCGACCACGCCCCCTCCTCTGATAAGCATTTGTCAATATACTATGCATATACAAATCCTGGTGTGGGCGGGGCTAGCTTTTTCAGTTCTGCTGCATTGCTACATCTAACAAACTTGATTGTGTCAGAACTACTGCACCCAGTAAACTAAGTGATACATCGTTGGAATCAGGATCTCCTTTTCGACATCAGGCTGCTCTTAGATGAGGTAGCAAAACCTGCTGACCTATGCCCTTTAAAATGGAAAATTCATTTAACCCATAAAAAATATGTAATAAATATTATATTCAGATTGAACGGATGGACACACAGAAAGACAGCTAGCCATACTGTTCTAATAGGGGACACATAAGCCCTGTTCTCATCAATAGTGGATAGGTAACGGGTTGTATTTGTGGGACAACCCCATTAATGTATCTAATTCGATTACCAAAACAACAAGATTACCAGCACAATATTTGTCTGTTTCTGCTGTGAAAATTTATATTATACAGGAAGTTTAGCTATGGTTTATTTCATTTAGAGTCAAACTTCTGTATTTTCTGTGACCCATGGTTAATCCTATAAACACAGTCTAGCACAATGTCAGTATGGTCATAGTTATTCACAAATCTTCTCCTATCATATACAAAAGATCACACTGCCACCTAGTGCTATAATACAGCTAGAGCTGCCTTTTCTGATCTCTATTACGCATCTACCTAGGGAACTGGAATATGTGGAAAAAATTTAAAACATCGAAAACCTATTCATAGGTTCCTGGTTAATTCTATATACTAATCAGGGAAGTTAGCAACAAAGGGGTTGTCCATGTTAAATAAAAATTCCTCAACAGGTAATTAATAGTCCAATATAATAAATGACACTATACTTACATTGTTGAACTCCCGTGGCCCCAGAGCTGTAAGCTTTGGTGCTTAGGACGGGACTGGATGTGATAGCTTCCGTTCTTTGGTCACGTGACCAATGAGGCCTGTGATTGGCTGCCGCATTTAGGTGACTGGAATGTTCAATACGGTGAGTATAGGTATAGCGCCGTTATTGTCTCAGACCATTAACTGCCTGTTGGATTTCGAATCAGCCTTCATCTGCCAGGAAAAATGCAGGCTCGGGGTGCATCAAAGTCAGGGACGTGAACTTTGACGTATTTGTTAGAGAAAGATCATTTGGGGGTTAATTATTAATCACATAGAATGCATTTGATAAACCATGGCACATGTCATGTCGATACAATATACTACACCATATGAAAATGCAGTCATTTCAGTGGCTGCGCATAGAAGTACATTTTAGTAGTTTGCCGACATTATATAACATAGATTATCCTGACATGATGGTGATCCTAAACAAAAGAGCAGCTGTCAAATTCTACAGCAATGAAATAATATATACTCAAGAAGTGTCATGATGATAAGGATGTTGTCTATTAACGGTAGTTCTCTTCTACACACTCTGAGCAGTGCACATCTATATATATAATCGTCTAAAGGGCACTTCCGTCTGTTTGTCTGTCTGTCTGTTTGTCTGTCTGTCACGGAAATCCCAAGTCTCTGATTGGTCGCGGCCGGCCTGCACCCCGAACCCCCGACATCCAGCGCCCTAAACCCCCAACATCTTGCGACAAATCAGCAACAGACGCTGTCCAGCTGCGAATTGACGCAGGATTTAAACCACGCTTCGCTGATTGGTCGCGCCCGGCCGGCCGCGACCAATCAGCGATATTGGCACGGGATTTAAACACCGCTTCAGTGATTGGTCGCGCACGGCCGGCCGCGACCAATCAGCGATATTGACGTGGGATTTAAACACCACTTCAGTGATTGGTAGCTCACGGCCGGCCGTGACCAATCAGCGATATTAAAGTATATCATGGCACTGCTGTGTTGGTGCACAAGATAGGTTCCCCAAACCAGTGAACATAAAGTAAGTAAAAAACTTGGCACTCAACTTGCTTATAGTGATGATTTTTGAATATGCTTTTTTATTTCAATGGCAGTCCCAATTTTATAATAAACGTTTCGGTCTGCACTCGACCTTCATCAGTAAACATGTGGGCAGAGGCTGTAACACATATATTGTGGCAACAAGTAGCTAGTATAAAGCAATCTCAAGTGCTTTATGAAGAGGGAGGAGGGCGTACCATTAGAGGAGGCGTGCCCATCTAATAGGAATGCTGCGCCTCACAACGCGGTGTCCGCCGCTAGTTGCTCTAGCTCCAGCAACTAGCGGCGGACACGAGGAAGCGAGGCTATTGATAGCACGCGAAACGTGCATTGGGGAGACCGAGGTCCTCACAGGAATCAGACAAACAACACATGGGTAATTATCACCACTAAATCTTTACCTGGACATAAAACCAATGTAGTTAGTCATGTTGATATGCAGTGATTAGTGGCCCACTGGTAGAACACTGAGGCTAGAGTGTAAGGTCCAATCACATAAACGACATTGAGGCATTGGAATGTTACTACCATTGTGCACTAGCAAGTTTTGTCTTGTTTTTCTGTGTGGCCCATAGGTCATTTTATACTCACCTGGGTAGTTCACTTTTTTTATGTAATATGTACTTGATATTTATTATCCATTTTTATTGTGCAAATCTTTTGGATTTAATAAATAATATATTCAGTAAACTCCTTGTCCTCCTATCTATATATTCTAGAATACGCGATGCATTAGAATCGGGCCACCATCTAGTAACTAATTATAAATTTAAAAAGAAAGATACACAAGAACTTGTCTTAGCTCATTTTTCATGATAAATAGAAAGGATTTTTTTGCATATGAATCATATGAATTACAGATCTAGCTAGAAGTTATGTTTCCATTATTTCTGGGTTTATATCTCAAGCTCAAATGTTAAAGCACCACTCCAAGGTTTTTTTTATTTTACCATCTGAGTGGAATCGATAACCTAAATTCCTTTCCTCTAGTATTATACTTACCAGCCGCTGTCTTCTGCTCTTCCCAGTGCTGCTCTGGTCTCATGCCATCATCTTGTGACCACAGCTACTGACTGACCAGGAGTCAGAGGTAACGGTCACAAGCTCTCGGTGTAAGTCTATAACATCCTTATTCTGGCTCTTATAGGCTTACATTAAGAAGTGACTTCTGGCTCACCCAGCAAATACTGGAGCCACCCTGCAAGTCACAAACTGCAGAAGACGACCGAAACGGTACTGAGAACGGAAGAAGAATACGGCTGTTGAGCATATTAGCAGTGCAGAAAATTTACATTACTGGTGCTTTAAAAAAATATTTTTATTTTTTTGGCAGCTGGCAAAAATAATATTTTCTGTTGCCAATGCCAGTGGTGGCCAGAACTGCTCAGTTGGGAAGTTGCACAGGTCCGTCAACAGAATAATGGTGGCAACCAGTTACTGCATATGTGCTCCCTATTGATTCAAATAAATGGCAGATATGCAGTACCAAGCTGCGGCTACTATACAGTTGACAGATCTGTGCTGTGCAACTCCACAACTGAGCAGTTCCTGGAACAGCTGATCAGACATTGATGCCCTATCCTAAGGCCATAGACCTTTCTGAGGCCATCATGAAATTTTAAGCATACCTGTCATTTCAGGTGACTTTTTAAAATAACCATATGTGTACATGAGGCATAACAATGTTTCAGGTTATTATATAAGGGATATTCTGTATTTTTCACCTGTTTCCCCATGTTTCACCTGTGTCTCTAACTTTCAGTTGTCTCTGAGCTAGTTGGTGGAGATGTAGGGGAGAAGACTGGGCTGTGGGTGCTGAAAGGGCACCGGGTTCAGAACTGCAGGGGCTGAGCCTACTGTTGCAGAGGGGAAGGAGATTGAGGACGGAGCAGACCCTTGACCTGGGTAGAGGGGGTGTGGTGAGCCAGGAGTGTATAAGAGGGTTAGCGCGGGAGAAGAGCAGGGGTTCCCACCAGAGAGAAGAGACAGTGAGGATCAGCGGAGCGCTGCGAGATCACTGTGGCTGAGTGCAGCGCCCCAGAGTCCTGGTCGTTGCAGTATTCTCTTCCACCAAGGGGGAGTGATGGTGCGTCTGATGGTACTAAAGGAGTTCACCTGACCAGGTATCACAGTCACACACTACACTTCACATTCCGGCCACCAGGGGGAGAAAAAGGTTCTATCTATTAGGCCACTCCTCACACTCGGGTAAAACTGGGGGTTGGATAGGAAGTTAGTCAGAAAGCTGCTGGGTGAGACCCAGAGAAGACCTGTCAGGCAGACAGCGAGAGAAAAGGAGGAACATCTGAGCTGGTGTGGGATCCTGACAGAGACATAGCAAGAGATAGAACGTTACGGAGCTGCGCCTGCACCTCATTGCGGCAGCATCCTAAGAAAGGACAAGAAGCGAAGTATATTGTGGTGAAGTGAGAAACGAGATCACAGCACAAGGAGATAACACCAGGAGGAGTCCTGCCTTAAGATCGGCAACATCCTTCTGATTCGCGTAGCCGGTGGCCGGAACACCGAGGTAATAATTGGCTCTACGCATTACTTCAAAACACGGCAGGACAGTTAATTCCAAGTGGGCTGCCCGACCTTTAACCTAATGAAGACAACAGAGGCAAACTGTGGGAGAGGGGCGTCTCTAGGGTCCCTATAAAATAGCTCCAGGCCTACCCCATCATACGGGTCGTCCTAGCCATACCATCTGGGGGACGGAGAGAGAGAACATCAGAAATATACACGAGAGTTGTGAGGACTATCCTGTGGTGCTCAGCAGGGAGGTACTACAACACACAGGCGCTAGTAGGAAGGCTACTGATTTCCACCTGCAAAGGGAACTTTGGATGTGCCTTCGGACCGGCCGGACTTAGGCTGCCCTGTGAACGGTACTCTGGACTGTGGATGCTGAAGTCTTCAGTAAAAGGTAAAGAGACTGCAACCTTTGTGTCCTCGTTATTCATCGCACCTTACAACATCCACCATTACTACCTACTCTTCAAGGGAAGCCCTGGGGGACATACTTCACCTGTGGGAAGGTATAACATCTAGCTGCCATTCCATCACCCCAGCGGACCCTTAGCAGCGTCGGTCACCCTGACCGAACACCACAGGTGGCGTCACGAACACTTGACAAACTACACCTTTAATTGGGTGCCCCTTAGCAGGGCCACGGACCGAGTCGGGCCACCGTGACATCCCCAGAACCGAGACAGAGGGACCCGGTACTGAGTACCCCACTGCCCTGCGCCTGGTGTCGATCCAACTTTGGCGTCACGAACAGGATCTACTTAAGCCTGAAAATCAGGTCATGCATGCCTAAGAACTGTATTGGAACTGTGATTTATTGCAAAGAATGTGTATTGCCATTTGCCGCCAAAAATTCCCGCCAAAACTGCCGCCAATATAGCGCCACGAGGAGCGCAGGAGAAGAAGGGCGTGGAGTTGTGGGAGTGAACGAACTGAGAAGCGCGAAAAACAATGGCCACCCAGTCTAAATATCTCTGTACCTTGAGGACGTGTCCGTCAGCAGCTGAGATCCGCCTCTTAATTCTCAATGGCGGGCGGAGACAAAGAAAACGATACCGCCCACGAAGGAGGGAGCAGGAAAAGGACCAGGAAGGAGTCAGCCACGTGGAGGATGCCATGACCAGCCGCCCAGAGCCAGAGCGTGGGCTCGGAGCAGAGGACTCCCCCAGCTACCGGGAGAGGCACCGCAACCAGGCCTCCACCACTGATGCCGAGTCCCTGCAGGCTGGAGTGGACGAGCTGATTGAACAACTTCTGCAGCTGCAGGTGAAGACCAAGGCCCCGTACTGGACACTGTCTGCGGATGATCCACCAGCACCACCGCCGACATCACTCCAGGAGCCGCTGCCAACACCGCTGCAGACGCAGCTGCCAGCAGAGCCAGTCGACGTCGAAGACACCGCTGCGGCAGGTAAGAACGCTGACCCTGCCCCGGTGACTGAAGGACTGCTGATAGGCCCCATAGCAGCGCTACCTGCTGCCACAACTAAGACTAATGACATTAACCCCCTAGTCTCTGAACTAGCGGGTCCCAACACTACTACCACTACCACAATTACGCCTACTTTTACCTTTACTAAGACAACTGTGTGCACTGTCACAAATACTGAAACTGTCGTGGCCACAGAGCCAACTCCAATGGTAACCGGTGCCCAGGTTACCCCTGAACGGAACACTGTGGGTACTCAGACCCTTGTCTGGAGTGAGGGAGCACCCTATGTAGCACCTGGTAGCCGCCAGTATCCAACCGGGCTACCTCCCCCAGTGCTACCTCCAGAGCTGCAATAAACCTCGAAACCACGGCTTGTAAATAGTTAACTGTTCATTCCTTCTTTGCTGCTTTAAGACCCATCTAGGGTTAATTCTTAAAGGGATCCCTTTGTTTACCCGGGATCCCTATTGTTTCTAAGTTTTGCACAAGTTTTCTACGTTTATCAAAGGACTGCCGAATCATGGACAGTGAATGGTTCACAAACTGTCGCTGTATATAGTTTGCACCTTCTTAAAGGTGCTCCCTACTGGTTTTACAAAGAAGAGCTTTTTGAAGAGACTGTTCCGGATTACAGCGTGAACGTTCTTGCTTGAAAGTTAATAACTGACTTATTGATTGTTTGCACTTCGCCTAAAAGTGATAATGTTGCCTTAACTAGTTAGATAGTAATAATGTTCTTACATAGTAATAGTATGTAGCTAGGAGTAGAAATGTTAATGATGTTCTTTGAATAAAATCAAAGTTAAAGTAATTATTAGAATTGATGAGAGAAAGCTAAAGAAAGATGCAGTAGGCCCGTAGGGGTAGACAGACAGTCCTGCATACGTGAAAGTGAGAGAAATAAAGAAAATGTTGATTTGCACTTTTGAGTTTTATAGCATGCCTGTAGTGTAGTGGGTACACGCCCTTAAAGGAAAAGTACTGTTTTGTATTTGCACTTAGTAGATAGCATACCTGTATGGATTATAACAGTTATTTATAGCTAGTTAATTAATAGGTGTTATTTAAAAATTATAAGCACAATGTAAATATGTTTTTGTTTGCAACGTTCAAGTGTTCTCACCTCCCATAAAGGGAAGACCTGTTACATTTACTTGTTTACAGCATTCCAGAAATTTTGTATGTCTTTTGCTAACATGTATATTTGTTCTTCTTTTCCCAGTCCGGGAGTACTGGATTTAATGGGGGGGAGTGCAGCGCCCCAGAGTCCTGGTCATTGCAGTATTGTCGCTCTTCCAGCAGGGGGAGTGATGGTACGTCTGATGGTACCAAAGGAGTTCACCTGACCAGGTATCACAGTCACACACTACACTTCACACTCCGGCCACCAGGGGGAGCAAAAGGTTCTATCTATTAGGCCACTCCTCACACTCGGGTAAAACTGGGGGTTGGATAGGAAGTTAATCAGAAAGCTACCTGGGTTTGACCCAGAGAAGACCTGTCAGGCAGACAGCGAGAGAAAAGGAGGAACATCTGAGCTGCAGACAGGTCCCTGTCAGGGGTGGGATCCTGACAGAGACATAGCAAGAGTTAGAACGTAACGGAGCTGCGCCTGCACCTCATTGCGGCAGCATCCTAAGAAAGGACAAGAAGCGAAGTATATTGTGGAGAAGTGAGAAACAAGATCACAGCACAAGGAGCTAACACCAGGAGGAGTCCTGCCTTAAGATCGGCAACATCTTTCTGAGGTGCGTAGCCGGTGGCCGGAACACCGAGGGAGTAATTGGCTCTACGCATTACTTCAAAACACGGCAGGACAGTTAATTCCAAGTGGGCTGCCCGACCTTTAACCTAATGAAGACAACGGAGGCAAATTGTGGGAGAGGGGCGATTCTAGGGTCCCTATAAAATAGCTCCAGGCCTAACTGGGTCACTGTGACCAGTGGGGTACCGCAGGGGTCGGTATTGGGACCTGTTCTCTTCAACATATTCATTAATGATCTGGTAGAAGGTTTACACAGTAAAATATTGATATTTGCAGATGATACAAAACTATGTAAAGCAGTTAATACAAGAGAAGATAGTATTCTGCTACAGATGGATCTGGATAAGTTGGAAACTTGGGCTGAAAGGTGGCAGATGAGGTTTAACAATAATAAATGTAAGGTTATACACATGGGAAGAAGGAATCAATATCACCATTACACACTGAACGGGAAACCACTGGGTAAATCTGACAGGGAGAAGGACTTGGGGATCCTAGTTAATGATAAACTTACCTGGAGCAGCCAGTGCCAGGCAGCAGCTGCCAAGGCAAACAGGATCATGGGGTGCATTAAAAGAGGTCTGGATACACATGATGAGAGCATTATACTGCCTCTGTACAAATCCCTAGTTAGACCGCACATGGAGTACTGTGTCCAGTTTTGGGCACCGGTGCTCAGGAAGGATATAATGGAACTAGAGAGAGTACAAAGGAGGGCAACAAAGTTAATAAAGGGGATGGGAGAACTACAATACCCAGATAGATTAGCGAAATTAGGATTATTTAGTCTAGAAAAAAGACGACTGAGGGGCGATCTAATAACCATGTATAAGTATATAAGGGGACAATACAAATATCTCGCTGAGGATCTGTTTATACCAAGGAAGGTGACGGGCACAAGGGGGCATTCTTTGCGTCTGGAGGAGAGAAGGTTTTTCCACCAACATAGAAGAGGATTCTTTACTGTTAGGGCAGTGAGAATCTGGAATTGCTTGCCTGAGGAGGTGGTGATGGCGAACTCAGTCGAGGGGTTCAAGAGAGGCCTGGATGTCTTCCTGGAGCAGAACAATATTGTATCATACAATTATTAGGTTCTGTAGAAGGATATAGATCTGGGGATTTATTATGATGGAATATAGGAATATAGGCTGAACTGGATGGACAAATGTCTTTTTTCGGCCTTACTAACTATGTTACTATGTTACTATGTTACTATGTTACCCCATCATACGGGTTGTCCTAGCCATACCATCTGGGGGACGGAGAGAGAGAACATCAAAAATATACACGAGAGTTGTGAGGACTATCTCGTGGTGCTCAGCAGGGAGGTACTACAACACACAGGCACTAGTAGGAAGGCTACTGATTTCCACCTGCAAAGGGAACTCTGGATGTGCCTTCGGACCGGCCGGACTTAGGCTGCCCTGTGAACGGTACTCTGGACTGTGGACGCTGAAGTCTTCAGTAAAAGGTAAAGAGACTGCAACCTTTGTGTCCTCGTTATTCATCGCGCCTTACAACATCCACCATTACCACCTACTCTTCAAGGGAAATCCTGGGGGACATACTTCACCTGTGGGAAGGTATAACATCTAGCTGACATTCCATCACCCCAGCGGACCCCTAGCAGCATCGGTCACCCTGACCGAACACCACAGGTGGCGTCACAAACACTTGACAAACTACACCTTTAATTGGGCGCCCCTTAGCAGGGCCACGGACCGGGTCGGGCCACCGTGACATCCCCAGAACCGAGACAGAGGGACCCGGTACCGAGTACCCCACTGCCCTGCGCCTGGGGCGATCCATGAGTTCCAGAGATGCAGTAGGGAAATGAGAGAAAGTTTCACAAAGTCAACTATCACTGCAGTCCTCCACCACTCAGGCCTTTATGGCAGAGTGGCCCAACGGAAGCCTCTACTCAGTGCAAGACATATGAAAGCCTGCATAGAGTTTGCTAAAAAACACATGAAGGACTCCCAGACTATGAGAAATAAGATTCTCTGGTCTGATGAGATGAAGATAGACCTTTTTAGTGATAATTCTAAGCTGTATGTGTGGAGAAAACCAGGCACTGCTCATCACCTGCCCAATACAATCCCAACAGTGAAACAAGGTGGTGGCTACATCATGCTATGGGGGTGTTTCTTAGCTGCAGGGACAGGACGACTGATTGTCATTGAAGGAAACATGAATGCAGCCAAGTACAGAGATATCCTGGTTGAAAACCTCTTCAAGAGTACTCTGGACCTCAGACTTGGCCAATTGTTCACCTTCCAACAAGACAATGACCCTAAGCACACAGCTAAAATAACAAAGGAGTGGCTTCAGAACACCTCTGTGATCATTCTTGACTGACCCAACCAGAGCCCTGACCTAAACCCATTTGAGTGTCTCTGGAGAGACCTGAAAATGGCTGTCTACCAACATTCCCCATCCAACCTGACGAAACTAGAGAGGATATGCAAGAAAGAATGGCAGAGGATCCCCAAATCCAGGTGTGAAAAACTTGGTGCATCATTCCCAAGAAGACTCATGGCTGTACTAACTAAAAAGGGTGCATCTAGTCAATACTGAGCAAAGGGTCTGAATACTTATGACCATGTGATATTTCAGTTTTACTTTTTTAATAAATTAGCAAAAATTTCTACATTTTTTTTTTTCAGTCAAGGTTGGGTGCAGAGTGTACATTAATGAGAAAAAAAAAGATTTTTTTTTTAATTTACCAAATGGCTGCAATGAAACAAAGAGTGAAAAATTTAAAGGGGTCTGAATACTTTCCGTACGCACTGTATATATACCGTATTTTTCAGATTATAAGATGCACTTTTTTCTCTCAAATTTGGGGGGAAAATGGGTGTGCGTCTTATAATGTGGATATACCTTACCAGTACCATTGCTGCAGGTCGCAGGTTGGGATGAGGGGGTGTCTGGCACTGCTGCCGGGGTGTCCGGTGCTGCTGCGGGGATCTCTGGTGCTGCGGGGGGCTCTGCCTACATTTTGTGAAATGCCAGCGCCCCCGCAGTTCCATGGCTTCCTGTGCGGTGGACTCCGGGAAAATGGCCGCCAGGGGCGGTGCATGCGCAATTTCGATTTCAGTGTATTATGTGTATATACTCTAATAGGGAAATACTGGACATAGCAATTGATAAATACCGAATTACATAGATGAATATGTATCGGTACCTCCCTCAGCTCTTTGATCAGGTAACATATATACATCTTTAGCATTATATTTTGCCACAGTGCCCTCTGGCCGCATTGACATCCTTAGCCCTATTATATCTATTTCACTCTCTCCCCCTTTAACAGTGGGATACAAATAATATTTGCTGCTTGATTATTTCATTGCATTACGGTGTCCTTTGACTACCTTTTTCCTGTGCTATTGCAGATTGGCCACTTGTATTCTATTTTTCACCAGTGTGGATTAGCATTTTTCTGCTTTAATTTAATGGTTTATTGCTCTACTGCACTTTAAGGGAATGTGTCCACCTTCAGGATGGCCGGCGGATTGGACGGAGCGGCAAACCCGCTCCGCCCCCTTCTGTGACTCGATGATGCCGGATGTGTTCATTGCACACATCCGGCATCATCGCACCCCACACATAGGGCCCTGTGTTTTACCTTTGCGGCGGCGCAGCGGCGCCGCAAGGTAAACGGACATGCTGCGATCTTAAAAGATGCGCAGCATGTCCGGAATCGCAGGGCCGCCGGGTGCGTGTTACCATGCATAGTGGAGACGGGATTTGATAAAATCCCCTCCACTATGCTGTAACATCTGGACGCTGCGTGTTTGAAGCTGCAGCTCTGCGCATACCCTAAGGCTATGTGCACACGTAGGAAGGGTCCTCTGCGGGTTGTCCCGCAGCGGATTTGATAAATCTGCAGGGCAAAACCGCTGCGGTTATCCCTGCAGATTTACCGCGGTTTGTCTTGCGGTTTCCGCTGCGGGTTTACTCCTACTACAGTATTGATGCTGCATATGCAGCATCAATAGTAATGTTAAAAATAATTAAAAAATGGTTATACTCACCCTCTGATGTCCCGATCTCCTCGGCGGTCCGGTCCGGTTCCAAAGATGCTGTGCGAGAAGGACCTTCGTGACGTCACGGTCATGTGACCGCGATGTCATCGCAGGTCTTGCTCGCATAGCAACCCTGCAACCGGACGGCCACGTGCAGCGCTGAGAGGTGAGTATATCATTATTTTTTTTATTTTTATTCATTTTTTTTAACACAAATATGGTTCCCAGGGCCTGGAGGAGAGTCTCCTCTCCTCCACCCTGGGTACCATCCACACATGATCCGCTTACTTCCCGCATCGTGGGCATAGCGGATCAGTGCTTTCCTATGTGTGACATGCTGCAGAATGTAAACCACTGCGTTTCTGCGCGGTTTTTCCCGCAGCATGTGCACAGCGGATTGCGGTTTCCATAGGTTTACATGTAACTGTAAATGCAATGGAAACTGCTGCGGACCCGCAGCGTCAAAATCGCTGCGGTTCCGCTGTAAAAACCGCAATATGTGCACGTAGCCATAAGACACTGCGGGGCGTGATCTCGGGCAGGGCGGCCGCACAGGTGCAGCCAGCCTGACAACAATTGATGTCAGAAGACGGGCAGCGCTAACTGTGCATAGCCAAGGAATAACATTACAGCGCTGACTCCGGGACAGATTCAAACAACGCTGAGGAGGCGGCGCCCGGCGCCAAGGGGGTTGCTGCGTGTCATTACGAAGGAAAGTCACACCTCCGGGATGGTTTAATGGTATCAGTGGACACATTTTATAAGTGTTTAGTTCTGCGTGTGCAAGGAGAATAACTAAAATAGCCACCTTGTCCAAATGCAGCATTAGTGCTGCACAACGTGGCTTTTCTAGTTACAAACGCCTGTGGGGGGGACAGGTTCCCTTTAATTTGTGTTGTAGTGTCAGCGTGGCGTTTGCAGGACACATTGCTGGATACACAGCTAGGGATCAGCTGACGTTGCTGAACCCCATTAACAGAGGAGCAACTGTTGACTGTGCAGACAGCATTTCCGAGCAGCAACTGGCGGTGTTGGAGCCCAGGGACAGCAGGAGGAGCAGGCTAGAGTGATTGCCGCACACACAGCTGTGGATCAGCTGGCGTTACTGAACCCCAATAACAGAGGAGCGACTGTTGACTGTGCAGACAGCACTTCTGAGCAGCAACTAGTGGTGTTGGAGCCCAGGGACAGCAGGAGGAGCAGGCTAGAGTGATTGCCCCACACACAGCAGGGGAGCAGCTGGCGTTACTGAACCCCAATAACAGAGGAGCGAGTGTTGACTGTGCAGACAGCACTTCCGAGCAGCAACTGGCGGTGTTGGAGCCCAGGGACAGGAGAAGGAGCAGGCTAGAGTTATTGCCGCACACACAGCTGGGGATCACCTGGCGTTACTGAACCCCAATAACAGAGGAGCAACTGTTGACTGTGCAGACAGCACTTCCGAGCAGCAACTGGCGGTGTTGGAGCCCAGGGAATGCAGGAGGAGCAGGCTAGAGTGATTGCTGCACACACAGCAGGGGATCAGCTGGCGTTACTGAACCCCAGTAACAGAGGAGCCCAGGGAATGCAGGAGGAGCAGAGTGTAGGCCGAGCCTGCACTCAAGGCAGTTTAATATCGGATGGAGTGTCAGCGTGGCGGTCGCAGGACACATTGCCGGATACCTAGCAGGGGAGCAGCTGACGTTACTGAACCCCACTAACACAAGAGCAAGTGTTTTTTTCTGTGCAAACAGCACTTCCGGGAAGCAACTGGCGGTGTTGGAACCCAGGAAATGCAGGAGGAGCAGAGTGTAGGCCGAGGCCTGCACTCGAGGCAGTTTAATATCTGATGGAGTGTCAGCGTGGCGGTCGCAGGACACATTGCCGGATACACAGCAGGGGAGCAGCTGACGTTACTGAACGCCACTAACACAGGAGCAAGTGTTTTTCTCTGTGCAAACAGCACTTCCGGGAAGCAACTGGCAGTGTTGGAACCCAGGGAATGCAGGAGGAGCAGAGTGTAGGCCGAGGCCTAATTGGAGCAAGTTGAAAGGGAACCTTTTACCCCCCGCAGCTGTTAGTAACTGAAAGAGCCACCTTGTGCAGCACTAAGGCTGCACAAGGAAAAGGTGGCTCTTTTAATTATGCTCCTTGCAAACGCTGAATTAAACACTTATAAAATGTGTCCCCTGATACCGTGAAACCGTCCTGGAGGTGGGACTTTCCTTCGTAATGAGACGCAACACATCCGTCATTCCTACCCCCTTGGCGCCGTGCGCCGCCTCCTCAGTGTTGTTTGAATCTGTCCCGGAGCCTGCGCTGTTCTGTTCAACCTTGGCCATGCGCAGTTAGCGCTGTCCATCTTCTGACATCATTTGGTGTCAGGCTGACTGTGCCTGTGCGGCCATGCTGCCCGAGAACCCGCCTCGCTGTGTCTTCTGATTTAATCACACTGCGGGCCTGGGATTCATGGCCATGTGCAGTGCATATCTTCGCCTTTCACTCATCTCCTTCCGCCTTCTTCAGACTGTGCGGCGTCACGGCCGTGGCATGTGATTAGGGATCAGCTGATGCCGCACAGTCTGAAGAAGGCGGAAGGAGATGAGTGAGAGGCGAAGGTCTCGCGAGACTGCTAAGTCTTCTGGGTAATTTCGCAATGCATCCTGGGAACGGAAGATGGCGGCAGCCGCGCGCGCAACGCCAGCGCTTCGGTGGATCCCCGTGGGTGAGTATATCACTATTTTTATTTTAATTATTTTTTTAACAGGGATATAGCACACTGCTAAATACTGCGTGGGCTGTGTGATATACTGCGGGGGCTGTGCTATATACTACATGGGCAGTGTTATATACTACATGGGCTGTGTGATATACTGTGATGGCTGTGCTATATACTACATGGGCAGTGTTATATACTACGTGGGCTGTGTGATATATTGCGGGGGCTGTGCTATATACTACATGGGCAGTGTTATATACTGCGTGGGCTGTGTGATATACTGCCAGGGCTGTGCTATATACTACATGGGCAGTGTTATATACTGCGTGGGCTGTGCTATATACTACGTGTCCTGTGTTATATACTGCGTGGCCTGTGTTATATACTACGTCGCTTGTGTTATATACTGTGTGGCTGCTATATACTGCATGGCCTGTGTTATATAGTACGTGGGCTGTGTTATGTACTGCGTGGCCTGTATTAACGCATCGGGTATTCTAGAATATGTATGTATATAGCAGCCACATAGTATATAGCACAGGCCACGTACTATTTGTCTGCTATATACTACATGCCTCCTATATACTACGTGGCCTGTGCTATATACTATGTGGCTGCTATATACATACATACATACATATTCTAGAATACCCGATGCGTTAGAATCAGGCCACTATCTAGTTGTTTATAAGACTGCTGAAAAAAGCCGAGCGCTGTACTTGGCTGTCCCATATAAAATGAATCTCCTCTCAATTCAGAACAGGATTGCAGAGCCCCAATATTGGGGGTTCCAAAGCTCCATTCTTGATATCACTGGTGGTCTCAGCAGTCAGACCACCGGCAATCAGCAATTTATACAATATTAGGGTGGACGTGTCACTAGGAGTGTTATTAGGAGGGATGTGCCATTAGTAGTGGTATTAGGAAGGACAAATACAGATATTGCAATAGCAGACACATAATTACCGCCTTTATATTTCTGTTTGCCTTCATATTGTGGCAGCCATGGATCATAAAAATGAGAAATAACATATACAACTACCTGAGTGCTGTATAAAAATAAAGACATAAGGAGACCGATCATTGATTTTAAACAAATTTTATTAAATACAATCTTTACCTCTACATAAAGCCAATGATCCAGAAGAAGGCAAAAAACCTGGACACGTTCAGCCAATGTGTGTTACAGGGAAAAAATTCCTTCTTGACCCCGGGAAAAGGCGATCAGTTCGAGAACCCTGGATCAAGGCCATACTACAACTAACTAACTGACATATATACAGCAATGATATTCAATATGGTGACTCATTTCTGGATAGCAGATCTTCTTTGTCCCGGTAAGTCGCCTCACCTTTCCTCATCAGATCAGACCCTGAAGCTCATAGTTTGGCCATTTTCATCTCCCCTGTAAAAAAACAGAACACTACCCCCCACACAGAACACTACCCCGCTACAAACACTACCCCTTAATATACAGACATAGGATTGTTGCATCATATCAGAACCATTATACAGTTGGCAAACAAATAAAGTTACACTCTGTAGTGCTAAAGCATGTAAATATGTATGTTCTACTCCTTATACCGTTGGATAAGACAGCAGATACCTAAACAATATGATGTCATGATGCACTGATTCCAGGATTAGATCCATATAATCAGCATATAATGACATCATAAGACAACAAATATCATGTGCAGACATAATAAAAGATTAACACTAAATAATCGCGTGGCTCTCTTTAGATTCTTCAATCTTCCTTCCAGGATCCAGATTCTCTCCCTGGTAAGAAAAAAAATAATATGAGGAGGAGTATCATTATAAAACCTGTAGAAAACGTCATAAATATATTGTACTTTATGCAGATAAACAAGCCCCTTTTTCTCTGCATTTTTAAGTTTTGATGTAAACTCTTAAAAATGGTTTACTAAATTTGTTTTAAAAAAAATGCTGTAAATGCAGTTATGTATAAGTAAAATAAATAAAATAGGAAAATAAAATGGTAAACTAAATAAATAAAAACAAAGTAAAGTAAACAAATAAATATATCTTCCCCCAATGTATGTACACCAACTTCTCTCCCAGGTGGGGGAATAATGGTACATTTTTTGCCCCAATAATCTTAAATTGAAGTGACAGAACCACCACCAACAATCTGTGCCAGCCACAGATACAACTTGAAGTGTCACTGACCATAGTAGCAATAGTGGTGTCTCCATCCGAGGTGCAAGCTTTGTGCTGTCCTCTCTGATGTCCCCATGTTTGCTGCATAGAACTCTCAGTGTCCAACATTCCGCTGTGTGACCTCACAAAGAACCTTCATCACCCAAGTCCAGGGATTCTACCAGCAAGGACTGAAGAAATCTAGAACCTTACAGTCACAATCTGTAGACTTGGAGGGTCCACGTTGGCGTAAAGTTCACTAACTTAAATCCCTGTAAGGTTTCTTATTTACCTGTATCCTCAATCCTGGAACTTCCGCTCTCCTCGTCTTCATCTCCTGAAATGAGAATCCGTGTCCTTGATCCTGGATCCTCCGCTCTCCTCGTCTTCATCTCCTGAAATGAGACTCCGTGTCCTTGATCCTGGATCCTCTGCTCTCCTCATCTTCATCTTCTGAAATGAGCTTCTGCCCCCAGAACACCTGTTTGTATAGACCCACAGTCATTGTGACATCATGCTGTGAGGTAATAATGGCCTCCTGTATTTGATGATGTCACATATGACCATGAGTGATATCTCCACAGGTATTAATTAATATTGACCACAAGTAGTAATAATATGGCAGATCACATTGGCTACCATCAAGGCTGGGGGAGCTGGGGGATTGAGGAAAAGTTCCCAAAAGTAAAAAGCATTTACTGAGTCTTAAAAAAATAAAGGACTTTATAATAATTTACCTCAAACGTAATTAAATTCTAGGCCCTATGACAACACTTCCCCATTTTTACAGCATTACACTCTTACCACAGGAACAAAGACCTCATTTACAAAACTATTAACAAAACTTTAGCAATTGCCCATAGCAACCAGTCTGATTCCACCTTTAGTGTTATTTATTATTATTATTATTATTTTTATTATTATTTATTTATATAGCACCATTGATTCCACGGTGCTGTACATGAGAAGGGGTTACATACAAATTTCAGATATCACTTACAGTAAGCAAACTAACAATGACAGACTGATACAGAGGGGAGACGACCCTGCCCTTGCGGGCTTACATTCTACAGGATGGAGGGGAAACATCTTGTAACAAGAACACTGAGTGTTTCTTTGCTGGTGATTCATCTAGCCAGGGCCGGTTTTAGACAAATTGGATTGGGGCCCTAGGCAAAATTCAAAGTGGGGCCCCCATGTCCATATAAAACACGTACATGTTACACCGATATCGGTGTCATCAGTGATTTCAATCAGTGTGCCATCCATGTGTCATCCGTGTTTTTCCAGTATGGATAAAGGGAATGAAATTACAAAGCTTCTGATATACTTTCCATGTTAAGCACAGACGGCACACGGATGGCACTCGGATGGTACATGGATGGCATGTTTACATGGACTCATAGACTTGTATTGGCCCTTAACACTCAAAAAGCTCCCAAAATAGCGTATAGGAATATATAGGAATTTTGTATTGGCCCTTGTCATCTGTGCTGCTGAGAAAACACGGACAAGAGTGCAACATGGTGTTCGGTGCTGTGGGTGTACGGTGCCGCGAGGGCTCTGCCGACATTTTGTGAAAGGCCAGAGCCCCCGTAGTTGCATGGTTTCCTATGGGGTGGAATCTGGGAAAATGGCTGCCGGGGGCGGTGCATCAGCAGATGGAGATCTCGGCACCAAGATCTTGGGAGATGAGATTTCAGCGCTGAGATCTAATCTCCCGAGATCTCGGTGCCGAGATCTCCTTCTGCACATGCGCCGCCCCCGGCAGCTATTTTCCCAGGAGTCCACCGCCTAGGAAACCATGCCATGCAACTGGTGCTGCACGGTGGCTCAGTGGTTGGCACTGCAGCCTTGCAGTGCTGGGGTCCTGGGTTCAAATTCCACCAAGGACAACATCTGCAAGGATTTTGTATGTTCTACCCATGTTTGCATGGGTTTTCTCCGGGTACTCCGGTTTCCTCCTGCATTCCAAAGATGGGGAATTTAGATTGTCCCCATTAGGGACAGTGCCACTAATGTCTGTAAAGCGCTGTGGAATTAATAGCGCTATATAAATGAGTAAAAATAAATAAATAAACTGCAGGGGTTCTGGCCTTTCACAAAATGTTGGCAGAGCCCCCGCAGCACCGAACACCAGCAGCGGTGCGCCGCAAATCGGAACACCCCCTCATCCCAATCTGCAGCCTGCTGCAACGCCTCACTCTTACCTCCTCCAGTAGTGACCCTGAGACCCTGCTTCACTGCAGCCACCACCCCCTGGTAAGCAATAAGACGTATGAATTATAAAGAAGCACCACCATTTTATTTAAAAAAAAGGTTTTTTTTCCTATTTTTCTCTTCAAAATTTGGGGTGCGTCTTATAATCCGGAGCGTGTTATAATCCGTAAAATACGGTAAACTACTGATTCCTATTATAACGACACTACAATTACAGAACTATATACTGTATGAAGCACATATACACAGATACACTCTATACATGTACACATATACATGCTTTATAAATATAGAAACACACACTATATAAAGTATATACACAGAAACATTCAGTTTATATACAGTGTCACGGATCCCCACTCCGTGGTGTCACTAATTCGTCATGTACCTGCTCTCAGCACGTGACTTTTGGTTGTACCTGCAAGGGTTAATCTATCTCCCCACTCTCAGTCCAGCAATCAACCTCTGTCCAATGCTGTAATGGGAGCATAAATCACACACCGACCAAGGCCACACACCCGCTCATACACGCTGCCACCACTCACCGAATACACGGGCGATGAGTCCCAGAAATAGTAGTAATAATATTGTCTACCACTCATACGGCTCACACACCTTAGGCTATGTATTTGTTAGAACATTCAAGGTTCAACTTGTTAAAGTTTATACTTTAATACAAAAAGGTTCAGTGCTTACAGTAAGAAAAAGGTATAAAAATATAATAAAAAGACATACAATTTATGCAAAACAGTATAGGTATACAGGTCTAATTTATAGCTTTGGTCCGGAGGTCAGATTTCTAGACCAACCCCTCAGGTTAATAACAAAATTGCTTGTTTTTGATTGGACCACGGCCGCGTTACCAATGAATATATTATTTTCTCTTGAGATCCTTTGTGTATACATTCTCACAGAGATACTATCAGGCCATAATTGCCATCTCTCTTCCAAGAGCTAGGAGGTGTCAAGTGTTACCCTTTCTTCTTGGTCCTAGCTAGACCCCCTGGTGAGATTTGGAGACAGAAGTCTGCTTGTCTCAGGCAAACACATATTGACACCTGGGTGAGACATGCAGCCTTCAGGACAGATGTAACTAGTCACACAATACCTATACATAGGTCACTGCACGCACACACACTTATATATATATATATATATATATATATATATATACACACACATATTTCACCACACCTCCCTCCTTATGAACGTGCATGGGGTTGACTTACAGGTCAGTTCCCGAGCATGTATCTGGTTCCGCCCCACCTTGGCGAGATAGGCCATCAGCATTGCCATGATCGACTCCCTTCTTATGCTGAATTGTGAAATCATATTGTTGTAATATCAGACTCCATCTAAGCAATTTCCCGTTGTCCCCAACTACTCTGTTGAGCCAGCTCAATGGGTTATGATGATCTGTGATCACGGTGAAGTTGCGCCCATAAAGGTATGGTTTCAGCTTCTGCAGAGCCCACACAATTGCCAAACATTCCTTTTCAATGGTGGCATGAGACACTTCTCTGGGCAGGGGTACCTGCCAATATCCCCTACTTAGGTCCTTGATTGTGAGGTCCGATGCTTTAGCTAGCTGCTCGAACAGCTCGTCTATCCTCGGCATGGGGTAGACCTCACATGTAGTCAGTACATTTAATTTCCTGTAGTCTACACAGAACCGGGTAGTACGGTCCTTTTTTAGGACAAGAACCACAGGCCAGGCCCAGGCACTCTGGGATTTTTGTATCACCTTGAGGTTCAGCATCTCCTCTACCTGTTCCCTCATGTGTGTCTTCACCTCTGCTGACACACGGTATGCAGACTGCCGTACTGGAGAATTACTACCAGTGTCCACATGGTAAGCTGCTAAGTGCGTCCTCCCAGGCTCCTGTGTGAAGACTTCGGTGAACTCGCTGAGCGCCCCCATCAGCTCAGACCTCTGACTGTGGGATAGCTCCAAGTTTAACTCTGCTGACTCCAGGGACTCCTTTTACTGAGTTTCAGCCCCCACATCTAGTAACAGATCAGTCTCCCCCTCTTCAGGCAGGCTACAGACAGGTAAGACACAGATCTCCCTGTCATGATGAGCCTTCAGCATATTCACATGAAATACTTTCTGACGCTTTGCATGCTCATCTAGTGTCACCACATAATTAACATAATTTAGCCGCTTATGTACAGTGTATGGTCCCTCCTATATGACCTGCAATTTATTCTGTAACATAGGGACCAACACCCAAACCTTCTGCCCCTCCTCATGTGCCCTCCGTCTGGCATTACGGTCATACTAGACCTTCTGGTTGATTTGGGCCTGGGTCACGTTCTCATGGGCTAGGTTGCTCAGTTTTTGCATTCTCTGAGCCGCAGTACATATTCAACCACTGAGACTCCAGTAGTTCTGGGGTTGTCCTCCTAACAGTCCTTAATCAAATCAAGTGGCCCCCTGACCCTCCGTCCATAAACCAGTTCAAAGGGGTAGAATCCTGTAGATCCCTGGGGTACCTCTCTGTATGCGAACAACAGATGGGGGAGGTACCATTCCCATTCTCTCCCTTCAGTCTCCACCAGCATTTTGAGCATTTGCTTTAATGTTCCGTTAAAACGCTCGCAGAGTCCGTTGGTTTGGGGATGATAGGCACTGGCCATCAATTCGGACATGAACTGGGTTCCCTGATCGGTTAACATTTCCCTGGGGAAACCCACACGAGAGAACACAGTCAGTAATGCATCCGCCACTTTGTCAGCTCGGATGGAGGACAGTGCCACAGCTTCCGGGTATCGTGTAGCATAGTCCACGACTGTGAGGATGTACTTTTTGCCAGAGCTGCTAGGGATTGCAAGTGGCCCTATGATATCCACAGGTACTCACTGGAAAGGCTCATCGATCACAGGCAGTGGTATCAATGGAGCTTTCTGTATATTCCTGGACTTTCCAACTCTCTGACAAACTACGCGGGATTGACAGTAATTGGCAATATCTGTCCCCATCTTGGGCCAATAGAAGTTATGTGTCAAGCGAGCTTTAGTCTTTTGTATTCCAAGCTGTCCGGCCAAAGGAATTTCATGGGCAATTCTCAGTAATTGTTCCCTAAATGGATAAGGGACGATCAGCCGCCTTTCATAGTCCCAAGATTCTGTAGTATCCGTGGGGAGTGTCTCTTTATACAGTCTGCCCTGGTCCCAGTATACTCTCTCTTTGCCAGAAGCAGCAGGGGGTTGGTCTGCAAGACATCTGAGCTCTTCCAGACTGACATGTGTCCCCAAGGCCTCCTGGAAGCTCTGACTGTCAGCCTGCAGGCCCTGGCCTAGTGTGACTGCCAGGCCCTGGTTTGAAGCAGAGTCTTCAGTGTCTGTTATCAGGGACCTTGTTGGGTCTGCCATGTCATTAGGCTTCGGGGCCACAGTATGGGCCTCCTGTTCTGGCAGTTCTGTCTGAGACTCACCCTCTAATCTCTGGGCCTGAGTCTGAGCCGCAGCCCGACTCCGGGTCACAGCTGACACATATTTACAGTCCTGTGCAATGGGACATTTTCCCTCCTTGCACGGGATCTCAGGTGGGTCACTTGCTTCCACCTTCTCTATAGCATTTACTTGCAAGGGAGGAACATAGTGGGACACCATCCTCCCCAGGTCCATGCCTAGCAACACATTGGTGGGAATAGCCTCTGATTCTCCCATTTCTCTCAGTCATTTCACTGCTCCCCAGTCCAGGTACACACGGGCCATGGGCACGGCAGGGCTAACCCCTTCAATCCCTGTTATAGACATAGTCTTTCCTGGTATGATATCGGCAGGGGTTATCATGGCTGGATGCACCAGGGTGACCTCTGCCCCAGTGTCCCTGAGACCAATGGTGACTTTATTGCCAACAGTGATAGATTGACAGTTTTCATTAGCCCTCGCATCAGAGCCGGCCACAAAGAGGACAGACGGTGGGGACACAGACGGCTTTGTCCTTCCTCAGGACTCTATACAAAAATAGTGATTTATGCTCACTTTATAGCCTTACACAGAGGTTGAGAGTTGAATTGAATGAGAGGAGATAAATTAACCCTTGCAGGTGCACCCCACGTCATGTGTTGAGAAGTGTGTACGTGACAGTGGTCATGCTCAGTCTTCACTCCATTTATTGTTTATAAGACTGCTGAAAATAGCAGAGTGCTGTACTTGGCTGTCCCATAGAAAATGAACCTCTTCTCAATTCAGAACAGGATTACAGAGCCCCAATATTGGGGGTTCCAAAGCTCCAGTCTTGATTAGTGTTGAGCCACCCCCCTAGTGTTCGAGTTCGGTTCGTCGAACGGGGGCGTGTTCGACGAATGTTTGTCGAACGTTCGACGAACACCGTCGAACCCCATTGAAACCAATGGCAGGCAAACAAAAACACATACAAACACATAGAAAACACATAGAAAACACCTAAAAAGGTGTCCAAAAGCTGACAAACTGCTCAGAAGATACAACAAACACATGGAAAAGTCACAACTTCATATAGTCATGCGAAAAGAAAAGAGGTGGAGGAGTAAAAGGAGGAGGAGACACATATATAGGCATGTCATGCCCTTCTAAAATCAAGAAAGGCTGGAGTAAAAATCTAAAATCACCCTACCAACACCCAGACTTCGTGACAAAGAAAATTAAAAAATAAATATCTTTAGGTAGAATGGCGGCAGGTCCATTCAGAACACTTTCCTTAGAAGACGTAGTGGTACCCCCTTTGGGAGTTGTGCCAAAAAAGGAACCCAATACATTCAGACTAATCCACCATTTGTCATATCCTAGTGGCAGGTCAGTAAATGACAACATCGACGCAGAACCAAGTACAGTACTATGTACTGTACCTCCTTTGAAGAGGCAATCAGGCGGGTCAAGAAGTTGGGAAGGGGCACCCTAATGGTCAAAACAGACATTGAGGGGGCGTTCCGGTTACTACATGTGCCTCCGAATAGTGTCCTCCCATTGGGCTGCTTCTGTGAAAGAGCATACTACATAGATCGCTGTTTCCCCATGGGGTGCTCCATATCCTGCTCACTATTTGAGGCGTTTAGTTGCTTCCTCGAATGTATCGTCATGGACGTTTCTAAGGCGGCACATATTATCCATTATCTCGACGACTTCTTATGCCTGGGCCCAAAAGATTCGCCATACTGTGAATACACGCGGTAGTCCACCTGTGAGAAGGTGAAAGCTGGAGGGAGAGTGGACACCCCAGAGCCGAGGGGTTAGATTGAGAAAGGAAGAAGGAGGTGTAGCTTACTTCATGGGTGGGGTACTCTGCTGAGTAGCAAAAATTGCTACTAGGCCCAAAAGGATTTCCTGGGCCAGATGCCGTTAAAAAATAGTACTTAGGTAAATAGGCGGTGTAGCTTGCTTCATGGGTGGGGTACTCTGCTGAGTAGCACAAAATACTAGTAGGCCCAAAAGGATTTCCTGGGCTAGATGCAGTTAAAAAATAGTACTGAGGTAAACAGGCGGTGTAGCTTGCTTCATGGGCGGGGTACTCTGCTGAGTAGCACAAAATTCTAATAGGCCCAAAAGGATTTCCTGGGCTAGATGCAGTTAAAAAATAGTACTTAGGTAAACAGGTGGTGTAACTTGCTTATTGGGTGGGGTACACTGCTGAGTAGCACAAAATTCTAGTAGGCCCCAAAGGATTTCCTGGGCTAGATGCAGTTAACAAATAGTACTTAGGTAAACAGGCGGTGTAGCTGGCTTCATGGGTGGGGTAGTCTGCTGAGTAGCAGAAATTGCTACTAGGCACAAATGGATTTCCTGGGCTAGATGCCATTAAAAAATAGTACTTAGGTAAACAGACGGTGTAGCTTGCTTTATGGGTGGGGCACGCTGCTGAGTAGCACAAAATTCTTCTAGGCCCAAAAGATTTCCTGAGCTAGATGCAGTTAAAAAATTGTACTTGCGTAAACAGGCTGTGTAGCTTGTTTCATGGGTGGGGTACTCTGCTGAGCAGCAGAAATTGCTACTAGGCCCAAAAGGATTTCCTGGGCTAGATGCCGTTAAAAAATAGTACTTAGGTAAACAGGCGGTGCAGCTCGCTTCATGGGTGGGGTACTCTGCTGAGTAGCATAAAATTCTAGTAGGCCCAAAAGGATTTCCTGGGCTAGATGCAGTTAAAAAATAGTACTTAGGTAAACAGGCAGTGTAGCTTGCTTCATGGGTGGGGCACGCTGCTGAGTAGCACAAAATTCTACTAGGCCCAAAAGGATTTCCTGGGCTAGATGCAGTTAAAATATAGTACTTAGGTAAACAGGCAGTGTAGCTTGCTTCATGGGTAGGGTACGCTGCTGAGTAGTACAAAATTCTAGTAGGCCCAAAAGGATTTCCTGAGCTAGATGCAGTAAAAAAATAGTACTTAGGTAAACAGGCGGTGTAGCTTGCTTTATGGGTGGGATACTCTGCTGAGTAGAAGAAATTGCTACTAGGCCCAAAAGGAATTCCTGGGCTAGATGCAGTTAAAAAATAGTACTTAGGTAAACAGGCGGTGTAGCTTGCTTCATGGATGTAGCACAAAATTCTACTAGGCCCAAAAGGATTTCCTGGGCTAGATGCAGTTAAAAAATACTCAGAAGGGAGGTAAGAACATTTCTAAAACAATCCACAGCGAGGAGATTGGAACAAAACAAAATCCTCTAAACTGCATGCTCGCAAACGCCAGAAGCCTGACAAACAAGATGGAAGAACTAGAAGCAGAAATATCTACAGGTAACTTTGACATAGTGGGAATAACCGAGACATGGTTAGATGAAAGCTATGACTGGGCAGTTAGCTTACAGGGTTACAGTCTGTTTAGAAAGGATCGTAAAAATCGGAGAGGAGGAGGGGTTTGTCTCTATGTAAAGTCTTGTCTAAAGTCCACTTTAAGGGAGGATATTAGCGAAGGGAATGAGGATGTCGAGTCCATATGGGTCGAAATTCATGGAGGGAAAAATGGTAACAAAATTCTCATTGGGGTCTGTTACAAACCCCCAAATATAACAGAAATCATGGAAAGTCTACTTCTAAAGCAGATAGATGAAGCTGCAACCCATAATGAGGTCCTGGTTATGGGGGACTTTAACTACCCGGATATTAACTGGGAAACAGAAACCTGTGAAACCCATAAAGGCAACAGGTTTCTGCTAATAACCAAGAAAAATTATCTTTCACAATTGGTGCAGAATCCAACCAGAGGAGCAGCACTTTTAGACCTAATACTATCTAATAGACCTGACAGAATAACAAATCTGCAGGTGGTCGGGCATCTAGGAAATAGCGACCACAATATTGTACAGTTTCACCTGTCTTTCACTAGGGGGACTTGTCAGGGAGCCATAAAAACACTGAACTTTAGGAAGGCAAAGTTTGACCAGCTTAGAGATGCCCTTAATCTGGTAGAGTGGGACAATATCCTCAGAAATAAGAATACAGATAACAAATGGAAAATGTTTAAGAACATCCTAAATAGGCACTGTAAGCGGTTTATACCTTGTGGGAATAAAAGGACTAGAAATAAGAAAAACCCAATGTGGCTAAACAAAGAAGTAAGACAGGCAATTAACAGTAAAAAGAAAGCATTTGCACTACTAAAGCAGGATGTCACCATTGAAGCTCTAAAAAACTATAGGGAGAAAAATACTTTATCTAAAAAAACTAATTAAAGCTGCCAAAAAGGAAACAGAGAAGCACATTGCTAAGGAGAGTAAAACTAATCCCAAACTGTTCTTCAATTATATCAATAGTAAAAGAATAAAAACTGAAAATGTAGGCCCCTTAAAAAATAGTGAGGAAAGAATGGTTGTAGATGACGAGGAAAAGGCTAACATATTAAACACCTTCTTCTCCATGGTATTCACGGTGGAAAATGAAATGCTAGGTGAAATCCCAAGAAACAATGAAAACCCTATATTAAGGGTCACCAATCTAACCCAAGAAGAGGTGCGAAACCGGCTAAAAAAGATTAAAATAGATAAATCTCCGGGTCCGGATGGCATACACCCACGAGTACTAAGAGAACTAAGTAATGTAATAGATAAACCATAATTTCTTATTTTTAGGGACTCTATAGCGACGGGGTCTGTTCCGCAGGACTGGCAAATAGCCAATGTGGTGCCAATATTCAAAAAGGGCTCTAAAAGTGAACCTGGAAATTATAGGCCAGTAAGTCTAACCTCTACTGTTGGTAAAATATTTGAAGGGTATCTGAAGGATGTTGTTCTGGATTATCTCAATGAGAATAACTGTTTAACTCCATATCAGCATGGGTTTATGAGAAATCGCTCCTGTCAAACCAATCTAATCAGTTTTTATGAAGCGGTAAGCTATAGGCTGGACCACGGTGAGTCATTGGACGTGGTATATCTCGATTTTTCCAAAGCGTTTGATACCGTGCCGCACAAGAGGTTGGTACACAAAATGAGAATGCTTGGTCTGGGGGAAAATGTGTGTAAATGGGTTAGTAACTGGCTTAATGATAGAAAGCAGAGGGTGGTTATAAATGGTATAGTCTCTAATTGGGTCGCTGTGACCAGTGGGGTACCGCAGGGGTCGGTATTGGGACCTGTTCTCTTCAACATATTCATTAATGATCTGGTAGAAGGTTTACACAGTAAAATATTGATATTTGCAGATGATACAAAACTATGTAAAGCAGTTAATACAAGAGAAGATAGTATTCTGCTACAGACGGATCTGGATAAGTTGGAAACTTGGGCTGAAAGGTGGCAGATGAGGTTTAACAATGATAAATGTAAGGTTATACATGGAGCGCCCCCACTGCCGCAGGGCCGATTGGTGCCCGGTAGCGGGCCTCTCTGTCTCAGTTCTGGGGTTGTCACGGTGGCTAGACCCGGTCCGTGACCCTGCTGAGGGGCGTCCAATGAAAGGTGTGGATGGTGATGATGTTGTGGTGCGGTGCAGGTCGCGGTGAATAACGAGGACACCAGGTTGCAGTCTTTTTACCTCTTTACTGAAGGTCTCGAGGTATCCAATCCAGAGCACTGTTAACCGGGCTGTCTGAGACCGGCTGGTCCGAAGGCACATCAGGAGTCCCCTTAACAGGTGGGAATCAGCGTCTACCTTCTAGCGCCTGTGTATTGTAGTCCTTCCCTGCTGAGCACCCCGGGATAGTCCTCACAACTGATTCTGTCTGTCTCCGATGTTCGTTCTCTACGTCCCCCAGGTGATATGGCTAGGACGCACCAGTATGACGGGGTAGGCCTGGAGTTCTTCCGGGACCCTAGAGTCGCCCCTCTCCCACAGCTGCCTCCATTGTCTGCTTAGGTGATTTGGGTGAGACAGCCAACCTATAATTGGCTATCCTGCCGTGGTTTGCAGTAATGCTTAGAGTCTCTTACTTGCTCGGCGTTCCGGCCACCAACTGCTTGCGCCTCAGAAGGATGTTGCCTCGATCTTACAGCACGACTCCTTCTGGTCCTATCGCCTCTTTGCTGTATTCCCGTTTTCTCACTTTTTGTCCTTTCTTAGGAATCTGTCAGGATCCCATCCCTGACAGGTCCTCTCTCTAGCTCTTCCCAGCTACTTCTTCCTGTCTTCCTGTCCAACCCCCAGTTTTACCAGAGTGTGAGGAGTGGCCTACTAGATAGAACCACTCCCCCTGGTGGCCGGAGTGTGAAATGTAGTATGTGTGTTACCTGGTCAGGTGAACTCCTTTAGTGCAATCAGACGTAACATCACTCCCCTTAGTGGCAGAGCGACGTTACTGCAACGACCAGGACTCTGGGGCGCTGCACTCCCCCCCCCCCCCGGTTAAATCCAGTACTCCCGGACTGGGAAAACAAGAACAACAATACATGTTAACAGAAAACACAAAATTGTGAAATATCATAAACAATTAAACGTAACAGTGCTTCCCTTTATGGGAGGTGAGGACTCTTGAACGTTGCGAAAGTTAGGTCATGCACAGTTTATGACTCTCAGTTCAATGGTTGAAACAGCGGGGACCCCGGGTAAACAAAGGGGTCCCCTTTAGAAGTTTTTGGAGCAATTCACTGTCCATTACTCCGTTTGTCCATTTTAAAACCTGTAACAAAAGATATGCACTCAAACGTTTTCAACTAGATAGCAGCCCTCACTAATACCTCCAAGTTTTGTAGAGTTTGATTCTTGGTGCTGCGTGTGGACCTTCGCAGTGCAGGGGTTGCTATTGGCCTAACAGGGCCCGCTATGCTTGCTACCGCTGGTGTAGTGTACTGTCTTCTAGCTACGCTTCTAGTGAGTCTGGGTAGCACTGGCAGGCTGGAGCTCTCAGGGCTGCTGCTACCAACAGTGGGTACGGCAGATTCGCCGATAGCAGAGGGAGGATTTGCCGGTTCAACGGTTGACATGACATCTTCAGGTAAGGCTTGCTGAGATTGCGGGCCTGGATGATCTGGCACCACAATTAGTTCTGGTGGGTCCAGCTGGCAGAACGTTAGAACAGGTACCACGATGGCCTGATTTATCTGAGTCCAGGACTGGGGAAAATCACCAAGAACAGTGTGTATCATCTTCTCCCTTTCTACAGGTGGGGAGGTTCCTGGATCCGTTTCCCTCTCTCTCAACTTATCAGGGCAGACTTTCAGGTGGTCCCTGGATATCGCCGTCGAGGTCTCCCCTCCATCCTTGCTGATGAGACAAACCTTTGTGTTGTCGAAATTGGATGGCAGGACGGTATACGGTTCAGCTTCCCATTGGTCGTCGAGTTTGTGTAGCCTCCTCTTTCGTTTGAGGGAATCGCAGGAGCATGCTGGTTGTAGTCTCTTTCTTGTTTTTGTCTAGCCTGGGCGAGACTTCTTTCCACGCATTCCTGTACTTTGCGGTACTTTCGCTGCCTTTCTGCATCCCAATCTGCATCCGGCGAGGTATCTTCGGGGACTAGGACCCCCATGTCCAGGTCAACGGGTAGCTTGCTAGACCTTCCTCGCATCAGGTACACTGGAGTGCAGTTGGTGGAATTTACTGGAATATGATTGTATATGTCCACCAAGTCAGGCAGCTTTGTCGGCCACAGGTTCCGCTCCTCTACGGGCAAGGTCTTCAGTAAGTCGATCACCACTTGGTTCATCTTTTCACACATCCCGTTGGTTTGGGGATGGTACGGTGTGGTTCTGATCTTCTTACACCCGTACAGATGGCAGAACTCTTGGAACACCTCTGCTTCGAATGCTGGTCCCTGATCGGTCAGTAACTTCTCCGGGTACCCATGGGGCCTACAAAAGTACTGCTGGAAGGCCTTGGCAGCCGTCCTGGCCGTGAGATCCTTGACAGGTACAACCACCAAAAATCTGGAGTAGTGATCGACGATGGTAAGAGCGTAGATATAGCCTGACTGGCTAGGTGTCAGCTTCACATGATCCAGCGCGACCAGTTCGAGTGGCCGTTTGGTGATGATGGGCTGCAAGGGAGCCCGTTGGCTGTCACGGTCCTTCCTGCGTAGGCTACATGGACCGCACTCCCGACACCACTTCTCAATGGCTCTCTTCATGCCAATCCAATAGAACCTCCCTCGGAGTAGCCTCTCCAGCTTCTTCCATCCGAAGTGTCCGGCTCCATCGTGGTAGGCTCCCAGAACCATGGGCGCATCTCGCCTCGGCACCACTATCTGCCATACCAATTCATGAGTACGAGGGTCGATACTCCTCCGGCACAGCTTGCCATCTTGGATAAACAGTTTGCTTCTCCCCTTCCACAGCTGTCGGGTCTCCTGTGGATCATCTGGGCCAGGATGCAACCCTGCCTGCGTCAGGAGCTCTTTCACCCGACGGACCGTGGGGTCACCATCCTGGGTCTCCGCCCATCCGTGATGGGGCAGGGGATTCAGCGTGGCATTCTGTTGGTTCTTGTACCGGTTCTTCACATGATGGGAGTACTGAGCGGCTTTGGGGCGATGGAACGCAGGCAACTCTATCTCTTCAAGTGCCTCCGGGTCCTCCCCCGTTTCTGGCAAATTGGGCATCCGGGACAAGGCATCGGCATTCGAATTCTTGCGTCCTGCCCGGTACTTGATGGTGAAGTCGTAGTTGGATAGCCGGGCCATCCACCGCTGTTCCAAGGCCCCAAGTTTGGCTGTATCCAAGTGTGTCAGCGGATTATTATCCGTGAAGACGGTGAACTTTGCCGAGGCCAGGTAGTGTTTGAACCTCTCTGTCACTGCCCAGACGATGGCAAGTAACTCCAGTCTAAAGGAACTGTAGTTGTCAGGGTTCCTTTCCGTGGGACGGAGCTTCCTGCTTTCGTAAGCAATCACCCTCTCTTTGCCTTTCTGGACCTGGGACAGCACGGCTCCCAATCCCACATTGCTGGCATCCGTGTACAGCACAAACGGTTGGTCGTATTCGGGGTAGGCCAGTACCTCTTCTCCCATCAATGCCGACTTCAAACAAGTGAAGGATCCTTCCAGCCCCTCGTTCTAGTCAAATGGGGCGTTCTTCCCCTTGGTCTTCTTTGATTGGCCCACCAACAGGTCTTGCAAGGGTGCGGCCTTCTTGGTGAAGTCCTTGATGAACCTTCGGTAATAGCCTACCAGCCCGAGGAACTGCCGGACTTCGTGGAGGTTGCTGGGCTTCGGCCAGTCTTGGATCACCGTGACCTTGTCGGGGTCTGGGGCTACTCCTTCAGCGCTCACCACATGGCCCAGGTACTGCACTTTGGGTTTCAGCAGATGGCACTTGGACGGTTTCACCTTTAAGCCAAAGTTGGACAGGGCTTCAAACACCTCAGCCAGGTGCTTCAGATGGTTTTCGTAGGTCTTAGAGAAGACAATGACATCATCCAAATACAGCAGTACGGTTTCAAAGTTCTTGTGCCCCAGACAGCACTGCATCATCCTCTGGAACGTCCCCGGGGCATTGCACAATCCGAAGGGCATGTAGTTGAATTCGCAGAGACCCATCGGCGTCGTGAAGGCTGTCTTCTCTTTGTCCGCCTCCGCCACGGGAACCTGCCAGTACCCATTGGTGAGATCTAAGGTAGAGAAGTAGTTAGCAGATTTTAAGGCAGCCAGAGACTCCTCTATCCTGGGCAGTGGGTATGCATCCTTATGTGTAATGTGATTCAACTGCCTGTAATCAACGCACATCCTCATTGTACCATCTTTCTTTTTAACAAGGACTAATGGAGCTGCCCAGGGGCTACAACTGTCTCTCACCACCCCAGCCTCCTTCATTTCTCGCAACATGTCCTTGGCACACTGGTAATGAGCTGGGGGTACAGGGCGGTATCTCTCTTTTATGGGCCGGTGATCTCCCGTGGGGATATGATGTTGGATCCCTTTCACCTGTCCAAAATCTAAGGGGTGTTTGCTAAATACCCGCTCGTATTCGTGAACCACCCGGTAGGCCCCCTGTTTCTGATGGGATGGGGTGGAGTCAGTGCCCACGTGCAGTTCCCGACACCAATCTTTCGGGTGCCCTGCAGAACCGTTGTCCCCCGCCGAGTTAGACGGGTCCAGGTGTCTGTATCACACTATTATTGACGGCGAACAGTTTGGCGAGCGTGACATACTTGGTGAGATGGACCTCTTCCTCCCCGCAATTAAGGACACGTACTGGCACCCTCCCCTGGCGGACGTCGACCACCCCCTGGCTGTTAGGAGAGTGGGCCTATTGTCTGAATAGACGGGTTCTACCAGGGCCTGGTAGTCCTTACCCCTGAGGCCTATGGCTGCCCGACACCATATCAACATTTCACTCCTGGGAGGTATCGCGATAGGATTTGAATCACTCACAGTGACACGACCAATTTCACCACCAGTCAGCTCTACCTGCTGTCTCTGCATCAGAGCTCTGATTTCTTTTTGCAGGGCGCGTTGTTCACTGTAGCCAGCAGTTTCTGCTACCTGTTGCAACAAGACGATAACTTCTGCAAGACAATTTTCTATAACATTGGTGCCAATAGTCATCATGGGATTACATTCACGGCGGTCAATATCAACAATTACAATCCCCTGGGCCTTCAATTCCACCCGCCCCACCTTGATGGTGACCTCTTTATACCCCACTTGTGGCAACGGCTGACCATTATTGGCTATGATGGTAAAATCGTCATCGGGGCCACGAGTAATATCGGTGTCCTCCCAATACCGTTTATAAAGCACATAAGGCATAGTCGTCACCTGAGAACCGGTGTCCAGCAGAGCGTTCATGGGGATACCGTCGATCACAACAGGAAGAACTGGCTGCCCTCCAATGTATTTGGCTCTCCAATGCTGCGGGCCTGATCGTCCTACTCCTGGGGGTTGGCCCTTTGCCCCAGGGGTTGCTCGTTTAAAGGACAGTACCTTGCCAGGTGGCCCACCTGGTGACAGCGGCGGCAGATGGGTCGTCCGTCCCGATGGAAGCGATCGTTGTCCCGGCCTCTGGTCGGTGGAGTCCTCCTCTGTCGCATCCAGGGGACATCTTCTGGTCTGGAGGCCAGCTGGATCTTCTCCTTGGGGGCCTCCTGTAGGGACTGCACCGTCCGGGCTAGGGCAGCAACGCTCTTGGTCAGCTTCTGCATCTGGAGGCGGAGTCCTGCAGGGGAGTCGTCCTCTAGGCTCTGGGCGTGGGCCTCGGCGGCGACTGGGGCATCCGGCGCCACCTCCTGGTGGTATGTGAGAGCGGGACGCCTGGGTGGTATTGCGCGGCTGGGTTGTCGCTCCTGCAGCGCCTGGATAGCTTTATCCTTGAATTGCGCAAAAGTCAAGTCTGGATTCTGCATGGCCAAGAAGTGTAATTGGCCCCTTTGGTGACTGCACAGGAGCCCCTCAATGAACCGCTCTTTCAGGAGTTTGTCCTCATCTTGCATGCTGCCGGGGTCACTCTGCTTAATGGCCCGCAGCACCTCCTGGAGATTAGGGGCATAGTCCCGTAAGCTATCCTGCGGTCTCTGTTTGCATCCATAGAAAGTCAATTTAATTTCTGTAGCAGTACGGGTATCGAAGGTGGCTTTAAGCTTTGCAAAAACCTGCTGTGCCGTTCCCTTATCCGCGGCGGGCCAGGACTTCACTTCTCTCAGAGCCGCCCCAAAGAGTTGGCCGATTATCATATGAACCTTCTGAGGCTCTGTCAGGGGATAGAACTCAAGCAGGCTGCAGATCCCTTCTTTAAAGTCAGTGAACGTATGCGACTCCCCGGAGTATCGTGGGAGCCAGGCCGCTCCGGGCAGGTACGGCATAGAGAAGGGCATTATGGCCTTTGTGGTAGCGGCAGTGTCCGACTGGCTGATGGGGGCAGCGGGTTCTGCGGCAATCCGTGGTGGTATTAGGGCCGCGGCTACGTCCGCTGCGAGGACCGGAGCTGCCCCTGTGTCCATGGCTGCGACCGCCGCCTCCGCTCCTCCCAACTCGGACATGGCTGTCCCTTCCTCCCACTAACCTGCTGGGGGTCGGAGTTCCTCTTCCGGAGCTGGCACTTTACCGTGCTTCCTCGTTCCACGCTTCTCTTGACCAGTTCCGCCCACGAAGCTAAGGCTCCTCCCTCCGTGCGCGGCGATGGCGACTTGTGGCGGGAACTCTTGGCGGCAATTAGCAATTTACAGTCTTTGCAATAAGTCACAGTCCAAGCACAATAAATCACAGTTCCAAGGCACACATGACCTGATTCTTCAGGCTTAAGTAGATCCTGTTCATGACGCCAAGTTGGAGCGCCCCCACTGCCGCAGGGCCGAGGGGTACCCGGCCTCTCTGTCTCAGTTCTGGGGTTGTCACGGTGGCTAGACCCGGTCCGTGACCCTGCTGAGGGGCGTCCAATGAAAGGCGTGGATGGTGATGATGTTGTGGTGCGGTGCAGGTCACGGTGAATAACGAGGACACCAGGTTGCAGTCTTTTTACCTCTTTACTGAAGGTCTCGAGGTATCCAATCCAGAGCACTGTTAACCGGGCTGTCTGAGACCGGCCGGTCCGAAGGCATATCAGGAGTCCCCTTAACAGGTGGGAATCAGCGTCTACCTTCTAGCGCTTGTGTATTGTAGTCCTTCCCTGCTGAGCACCCCGGGATAGTCCTCACAACTGATTCTGTCTGTCTCTGATGTTCGTTCTCTCCGTCCCCCAGGTGATATGGCTAGGACGCACCAGTATGACGGGGTAGGCCTGGAGTTCTTCCGGGACCCTAGAGTCGCCCCTCTCCCACAGCTGCCTCCGTTGTCTGATTAGGTGATTTGGGTGAGACAGCCAACCTATAATTGGCTATCCTGCCGTGGTTTGCAGTAATGCTTAGAGTCTCTTACTTGCTCGGCGTTCCGGCCACCGACTACTTGCGCCTCAGAAGGATGTTGCCTCGATCTTACAGCACGACTCCTTCTGGTCCTATCGCCTCTTTGCTGTATTCCCGTTTTCTCACTTTTTGTCCTTTCTTAGGAATCTGTCAGGATCCCATCCCTGACAGGTCCTCTCTCTAGCTCTTCCCAGCTACTTCTTCCTGTCTTCCTGTCCAACCCCCAGTTTTACCAGAGTCAACCGCACATGGAGTACTGTGTCCAGTTTTGGGCACCGGTGCTCAGGAAGGATATAATGGAACTAGAGAGAGTACAAAGGAGGGCAACAAAATAAATAAAGGAGATGGGAGAACTACAATACCCAGATAGATTAGCGAAATTAGGATTATTTAGTCTAGAAAAAAGACGACTGAGGGGCGATCTAATAACCATGTATAAGTATATAAGGGGACAATACAAATATCTCGCAGAGGATCTGATTATACCAAGGAAGGTGACAGGCACAAGGGGGCATTCTTTGCGTCTGGAGGAGAGAAGGTTTTTCCACCAACATAGAAGAGGATTCTTTACTGTTAGGGCAGTGAGAATCTGGAATTGCTTGCCTGAGGAGGTGGTGATGGCGAACTCAGTCGAGGGGTTCAAGAGAGGCCTGGATGTCTTCCTGGAGCAGAACAATATTGTATCATACAATTATAAGGTTCTGTAGAAGGACGTAGATCTGGGGATTTATTATGATGGAATATAAGCTGAATTGGATGGACAAATGTCTTTTTTCGGCCTTACTAACTATGTTACTATGTTACTATGTTACTATGTTACTTAGGTAAACAGGTGGTGTAGCTTGCTTCATGGGTGGGGTACTCTGCTGAGTAGCAGAAATTGCTACTAGGCCCAAAAGGATTTCCTGGGCTAGATGCAGTTAAAAAATAGTACTTAGGTAAACAGGCGGTGCAGCTCGCTTCATGGGTGGGGTACGCTGCTGAGTAGCACAAAATTCTAGTAGGCCCAAAAGGATTTCCTGGGCTAGATGCAGTTAAAAAATAGTACTTAGGTAAACAGGCGGTGTAGCTTGCTTCATGGGTGGGGTATGCTGCTGAGTAGCACAAAATTCTACTAGGCCCAAAAGGGTTTCCTGGGCTAGATGTAGTTAAAAAATAGTACTTAGGTAAACAGGCGGTGTAGCTTGCTTCATGGGTGGGGTACGCTGCTGAGTAGCACAAAATTCTACTAGGCCCAAAAGGATTTCCTGGGCTAGATGCAGTTAAAATATAGTACTTAGGTAAACAGGCGGTGTAGCTTGCTTCATGGATGGGGTACGCTGCTGAGTAGCACAAAATTCTACTAGGCCCAAAAGGATTTCCTGGGCTAGATGCAGTTAAAAAATAGTACTTAGGTAAACAGGCGGTGTAGCTTGCTTCATGGGTGGGGTATGCTGCTGAGTAGCACAAAATTCTAGTAGGCCCCAAAGGATTTCCTGGGCTAGATGCAGTTAAAAAATAGTACTTAGGTAAACAGGCGGTGTAGCTTGCTTCATGGGTGGGGTACGCTGCTGAGTAGCACAAAATTCTAGTTGGCCCAAAAGGATTTCCTGGGCTAGATGCAGATAAAAAATAGTACTTAGGTAAACAGGTGGTGTAGCTTGCTTCATGGGTGGGGTACTCTGCTGAGTAGAAGAAATTGCTACTAGGCCCAAAAGGATTTCCTGGGCTAGATGCAGTAAAAAAATAGTACTTATGTAAACAGGCGGCGTAGCTTGCTTCATGGGTGGGGTACGCTGCTGAGTACCACAAAAATTCTACTAGGCTCAAAAGGATTTCCTGGGCTAGATGCAGTTAAAAAAAATAGTACTTAGGTAAACAGGCGGTGTGGCTTGCTTCATGGGTGGGGTACTCTGCTGAGTAGCAGAAATTGCTACTAGGCCCAAAAGGATTTCCTGGGCTAGATGCAGTTAAAAAATAGTACTTAGGTAAACAGGCGGTTTGGCTTGCTTCATGGGTGGGGTACTCTGCTGAGTAGCAGAAATTGCTACTAGGCCCAAAAGGATTTCCTGGGCTAGATGCAGTTAAAAAATAGTACTTAGGTAAACAGGCGGTGTAGCTTGCTTCATGGGTGAGGTACTCCGCTGAGTAGCAGAAATTGCTTCTAGGCCCAAAAGGATTTCCTGGGCTAGATGCAGTTAAAAAATAGTACTTAGGTAAACAGGCGGTGTAGCTTGCTTCATGGGTGGGGTACTCTGCTGAGTAGCAGAAATTGCTACTAGGCACAAAAGGATTTCCTGGGCTAGATGCAGTTAAAAAATAGTACTTAGGTAAACAGTTCTGCTCTGCTGACTAGCAGACACTGAAGCTGTGTAGCAGACCTCTGAATCCCAGGCCATAGTATGAGTAAACAACTCTGCAGACGACCCCACCCACATGGAATTGACAATGGCATCATCATGTAAAACACAGCAAGGGGACTCAATAAAGAGTCTCCATTTTTTTAAAAAATTCGGCCACAGACACCACTTAAGTGGCATCAATTTCGCCAGAGTTTTATAAAACGGTTGGTGAGGTGATTTTCAAAAATCATCAAGCTTTTAGTCTCCCCAGGATGACACAGGGGTAGAAAAGTCCTTGCGGATCCAGGATTTGTTCATCTTGATGAACGTTAGTCTGTCTACATTGTCACTGGACAGCCACGTGCGCTTATCTGTCAGCACACCACCAGCAGCACTGAACACACATTCAGAGAGAACACTGGCTGCGGGGCACGACAAGATCTCCAAGGTGTGAGTGGCGAGCTCAGGCCATTTTTCAAGATTGGAAGCCCAAAATGAGCAAGGGTCCAGTTTCACAGTCATGGCATCGATGTTAACTTGGAGATACTCTTGTACCATCCTCTCTAGGCGTTGGCTGTGCGTCAGACTTCTTGTCTCCTGTGGCCTTGCAAAGGATGGTCTAAAAAAAATCTTGAAACGATTGGAAAAAATTGCTGTTACCACCAGATACTATGTTACTGTTACGGTTTGAGTGATGACTCGATAGTACCACAGTTAGCAAGCTAGAACTCAGAGATTCACTATGTGCACCACTGGTGTTTTGTGGAAAAGCAGATGTTAGATTCTGTAACAGTCTCTGCTGATACTCCTGCATGCCTGAATCCCTTTCTATGGCAGGAATTATTTCGCCAAATTTACTTTTGTACCAGGGATCTAAGAGTGTGGCAACCCAGTAGTCGGCAATACTTCGGATTCTGACAATCCGAGGGTCATGTTGCAGGTAGTGCAGCAAGAAGGCACTCATATGTCTTGCGCATCCAGGAGGACCAAGTCCTTGTTGTCTTGGTGGCGGCGAGGTGAGAACCATGCTTCTTTCCTCTGCCCTCTCCCCCCAACCTCGCACAACATAAATTTGATCAAGGTCTCCCTCATCTGATGAGTCTTCCATGCCCAGCGCCAGTTCGTCCTCCACTTCTTCCTCGCCTCCTGCACCTTCCTCAACAGTTTGGCTGCTATCATGCGCCCTCAGTAATCCCTCTCCCCAAGCCTGCAATGCCAGCAGCCTTGGTGCTGCCAACTGTCTGGACCTTGGAGATATCCCTTCCGCATACGACTCCTCCTGTTCCTCCTTCTCCTCCTCCTCTTGTTCCACCACCTGACTCTGAATACTGTTTAAGGTGTGCTCCAGCATGTAAACCACCAGAATAGTCATGCTGATAATGGCATTGTCAGCACTAAACATCTTCGTCGCTATTTCAAAACTGTGCAGAAGGGTGCATAGGTCCCTGATCTGAGACCACTCCTGCAGCATGATTTGCCCCACCTCTGGATCTCGTTGGCCCAGGCTATACGTCAAAACATATTGCACCAGGGCTCATCGGTGCTGCCACAGTCACTGCAACATGTGCAGAGTTGAATTCCACCGTGTGGGCACATCGCATTTCAGCCGGTGAACTGGCAGGCCCAACGACTTCTGTAGAGATGTAAGTCGTTGAGCTGCGGGATGCGAACGGCAGAAGTGAGCACACAGCGACCGTGCCCTCTGCAGAAGCCCATCTAGTCCGGGATAGTGGGATAAAAATTGCTGGACAACCAGGTTCAAAACGTGAGCCATACAAGGCACGTGTGTGACATTTCCCCGGCGAAGGGCCGCACCCTGGTTTGCAGCATTGTCGCACACGGCCTTCCCTGGCTGCAGGTTGAGTGGAGACAACCATTGATGGAACTCGGTCTCCAGAGCTGACCACAACTCCTCAGTTATGTGACTCACATTTCCCAGATATTTCAATGTAAACACTGCCTGATGCCGTTGAGCCCTGGTGACAGCATAGAAAGGAGGTGTTCAGGATTCCTTCTGCGCAGTTAGAACGCGGGTGGCATTACCAGACAGGCTTTGGGTGCAGGTGGAGGACCGAGAGGAGGTTGAGGAGGCAGAAGCAGTGGAGGAACTTCTAGATACAGAGGATCGACGAGCAACTCGTGGGGACGGCAAGACTTGGACAGCAGCCCCTTCTCCTGATGTCACCATAGTTACCCAGTGCCTAGTCACTGACATGTAATGCCCCTGTCCATGTCTACTCGTCCAAGTGTCTGTGGTGAAATGCACCCTGTCACACACAGAGTTTCTCAAGGAAGCGGTGATGTTAAACATGCTGGTGTAGCACAAGCATAGCTTTATTTGAGAAGTAGTGGCTACTGGGCATCTGGTACTGGGGCACTGCGACGGACATAAGGTCTCAAAAATCCTCTGTGTCCACCAGGTGGAAAGGCAGCATTTCTGTAGCCAACAGCTTGCAGATGGTGAAAATCAACCTCTTAGCTTTGTCATGGCTAGGAGGAAATGGTCTTTTACTTGTCCACATCTGAGGGACTGAGGGCTGGCTGCCGTGCTTAGACAGAGTTGAGTAGGGTGTCCCTGGCAAACTGCTGGTCTGTGAGGAAGGTGCAGGCGGAGATGTTATGTTGTCTTGATCAAAATGTGATGTCGATGTCGGATAGTGCTTAACACCAGCAGGTGTTTCCACTTGCAAATGTCCTGACGACCTGCCAATCACACTGGCTTTTGCGGGTAAAGAGGTGGAAAGTCTACGTCCAAAACCATGTGTGACTGCTGTCCCCCACAGAGGATGAAGAGGACGTGGATGCACTTGATGGGGCAGATGGTGGTTGACCCGTCCCACTAGGCCGCATTGTAGCACAGTGAGCTTCCCACTGCAACTTATGCCTCATATCGATGTGATGGTTCATGCATGAAGTACTCAAGCTAGTCATTTTTTGGCCTCTACTGAGATTTTGTTGACAAATCTTACAGACAACATGAGTTGGGTCATCCTTTTCGATGTCAAAAAATGCCCAGGCTATGCAAGGCTTAGAGCCCGTGCGACCTGAAGGGCCACCACGACTTCTGCTCAGAGGCACAGTTGGGGTTGAGGATGCCATTGTTGACGTGCTTCCAGTACTCCGTCTCTGTCCAGGAAGGCACAAGGTAACCTCATCATCAGACTCGTCACTAGCATCCTCCTCCACCTCCTCTGCTGACCTCATGGACTGGCGGACTGTGGGTTGACAGTAAGTGGGGTCTCCAACCTTGTCATCATCATCCTGTGTGTTCTCACACCCGTCATCCTCAGAGCCAACCTCTTACTACCCTGACCGAAAAGTCAAGTTTTCCTTCCAATCAGGTATCTCAGTCTCATCATCATCTTCCTCATTGTCTCCACCAACAGGAGTTACAGTTGAGGAACGAGGGTCTACATTACGCTCAGAACCTTCTTCATCTGGGCCTGGATCTGACTCACAAAGATTCTGGGCATCAGTGCAGATCATTTCCTCATCTGGATTCACAGAAGCTCTGGAGCAGACCTTTGATTCCCAGGCTATAGTATGAGTAAACAGCTCTGCAGACTCAACCATCTGTGTTACCCCATGCTCAGATGGGCGGCTGGAGACTTGGGAGCTGTGAGGAAGCAAGTGCGATTGAGGTGACAACTCTGAGGACTGGAGTAGTTGTGATGTTGAAGTTGACATGGAGGAGAGCCCTCTTGAACGAGCACTTGATATCCGTTCAAGAACCTGCTGTTTTTGTGCCTCATCTGGAATTTTTGGCGATGCTCATAGCGATGGTCGTAAGAAAGGGATCATATCAGATTGTCCACTGACACAACCTTTTTTTCCCTTTCCAACACGCCTATTCCCCTTTCCACCAGCAGCAGACTTTTTGCCACTCATTTTGGCGCCTAACTAATTGGCAACTCTGTATCTGTAGTTGTTGGCACAACAACCGATGGATGAAAACCAAGCAGAACTAAGTAGCCAAACTGTGCAGACACTGCTCCTAGGCCCAAAACTATTATTGGGTTAGATGCAGTAAAAATTTAGATACACAGGCGGTGTAGTTAGCTTCACAGGCGGGCTACTCCGCTGACATGCAGACACTGCTCCTAGGCCCAAAATTATTTACTGGGTTAGATGCAGTAAAAATTTAGATACACAGGCATGTAGACACTGCTCCTAGGCCCAAAACTATTATTGGGTTAGATGCAGTAAAAATTTAGATACACAGGCGGTGTAGTTAGCTTCACAGGTGGGCTACTCCGCTGACATGCAGACACTGCTCCTAGACCCAAAGCTATTTACTGGGTTAGATGCAGTAAAAATTTAGATACACAGGCATGCAGACACTGCTCCTAGGCCCAAAACTATTCACTGGGTTAGATGCAGTAAAAATTTAGATACACAGGCGGTGTAGCTAGCTTCACAGGCGGGCTACTCCGCTGACGTGCAGACACTGCTCCTAGGCCCAAAACTATTTACTGGGTTAGATGCAGTAAAAATTTAGATACACAGGCGTGAAGACACTGCTCCTAGGCCTAAAACTATTATTGGGTTAGATGCAGTAATAATTTAGATACACAGGCGGTGTAGTTAGCTTCAAAGGCGGGAAACTCCGCTGACATGCAGACACTGCTCCTAGGCCCAAAACTATTTACTGGGTTAGATGCAGTAAAAATTTAGATACACAGGCATACAGACACTGCTCCTAGGCCCAAAACTATTTACTGGGTTAGATGCAGTAAAAATTTAGATAGACAGGCGGTGTAGCTAGCTTCACAGGCGGGCTACTCCACTGACGTGCAGACACTAATACTAAGCCCAAAAGATTTACTGGGTTAGATGCAGTAAAAATTTAGAAACTCAGGCGTGCAGACACTGCTCCTAGGCACAAAACTATTTACTGGGTTAGATGCAGTAAAAATTTAGATACACAGGCGGTGTAGCTAGCTTCACAGGCGGGCTACTCCGCTGACGTGCAGACACTGCTACTAAGCCCGAAAGATTTACTGGGTTAGATGCAGTAAAAATTTAGATACGCAGGTGGTGTAGCTAGCTTCACAGGCAGGCTACTCTGCTGACGTGCAGACACTGCTACTAAGCCCAAAACGATTTCCTGGGTTAGGTGCAGTAAAAATAGAGATACTCAGGCGGTGTAGCTAGCTCACAGGCGGGCTACTCAGATGACTATCAGACAATGCTACTAGCCCAAAAGGATTGGCTGAGCTAGATTACACCAAATGCTGTGACAAACACTTGTACAGCACTGTCACAGACCTGCCTGGCAAAAAGTGCTAGGAACTGCTGTAACCTACCCTGAAAAGGGTTGATATTACAATTAGTCCCGACTCCTCCCGACTCCCTAAACCTATGTCTCTGACAATTCGCTCCCAAAAAAGACTCTTAGTCTGTATAGCACCCACAGCAGCAGCAGTGCCGTCTAACACTAAGCTGCAGCAGTGAGGAAATGGTGGCGACGGGGCAAATGGCTGGTTCTTATAGGGCAAGGACATGTGACATACACAGCCAATGACACATGCCCTTGCTTGTGTGCATCACATGCACATTGCTGTGTGTGTGTGCACTGCTGATAGGCTGAGAGACTGCACCGCCCCACTGTAAATGCGGGGGGAAAAAAAATGGAGATCGGCATTATTTCAGCACAGATCTATCCCCCGCACCCCCGCTCACTATACACTGAAACAGTCTATTAACAATGATAAACAGTTTTAATGTGCAAATCAAGTTAGGCTTTTGATGAACGAACAGTTATCGAATAGAAACTCGAACAGCCGAATTTTAAGCAAATTGTTCGAGTTCGACGAACGACTCGAACACCGCCCAAAACAGCTCGAATTTGAAATTGGCGAAGAGTTCGACTCGAACACCGCTCATCTCTACTCCCGGGTCATTACAAATTCTTCAGTAATGGGAGAAAATGCAATTGAAGAATAGACTATTATATCGGAAAATCCAATTATAATGGGCCCAGTCCGTCACTTGGTAAGTGGTGATTCCCAAGACGCTGTTGAATAAAGTGGCCACGGAGGCACATGAGAGAGGAGCTCACTTTGACTGGGAGAAGACTTTTTAGTGGCTACAGAAGCTGGTTTACCACCCCTTGCTGAAGTCAGTAGTAGAAGAAGTGTTCCGGCTCTGTAGGAGCTGTGAGTTGGCCAAACCTCCAGAATAAAGAGCCCCTACACAAACGATTGTGACTTTGGCAGCTTTAGAAGTGCTGATGATCGACTATTTGACCATAGGCCCCGCTCATCAGGGGTATGAACATTGCTTAGTGATGATAAATTATTTCACCAAATTTGCCGTCGTGACCCCTTACTCGAGACCAAACAGCGGAATCTGCAGCACATGCCATCTGCAAGAACTTCATCCAAGTGTACAGATGTCCAAAGAGAATCCATTCGGACCAGGGTGCCTGTTTTCTAGGAGAGGTAAAGGAAGAACTCCATCGCTTATACCGAGTTAGAAAGTCTCGGACGATGCCCTACCATCCTCAAGGTAGTGGTGTGTGTGAGCAGTTCAATCGGACTCTCATTCAGATGTTGAGAACCCTAGAGTGTGGTGGCCAGAATTCGTAGCAGTGTTGGTGTGGGTCTATAACAACTGGGTACATTGCACCACAGGGCACACTTCCTACACCCTGTTCTTTGGCAGACCGGGAAAAGAGATTACCGAGCTGGAATTGGACCCAGAGGAGGACTACCCACAGACGGGGGTGTCCACCTGGGTATGGGAACATCGCCATCGGCTGCAGACATTACATTGTGTGGTAGGGACCAGGTTTAAAAAGCTGGAACATTCGGAGGTAGCTTCTCTGTGAGGAACAGTTCTGCAGGCTGGAAATCGGGTATAATTACGAGACAAACGTCCTAGAGACAAACTGGGGTACCGATGGGAGAAAGCACCGTATCGTGTGAAGCGACAAGTCAACTCTAAAGGACCTGTCTATGAAGTTCAACCTGAAGGAGAAGAAAATGCCTCTATTCAGGTCGTACACCGAAACATGCTATGTCCCTGCGTGTCAAGAGACCCTGCACAAAAAGAAGAAACGAAACCCAGTACTTCTGAGGATCTTCCCTCAGTCATTTATGATTGTGAAGAGGATGAATGTCTTGAACCATACCAAGTAGGTACAGAAGAAAAACAGATACTTGAGGCTTCTGAGATTCCTGAAATGGCTGTTTTACCAGAGCCAGGCGCTTCCCTGCCCCCATCAGTCAAACCGGACTCAACTACCCAACTTCTTTCAACGGCTACTACTAGTTTGCGACGTTCTGAACGTTAGACTGCAGGAAAAGCTAAAGATATGAGCAAGACCATTTTGTTTGGCAACAAATCGTACAAGGAATAGAATGTCAACGTATCCTACAGGAATTCTCACTTGTGGAATGGCGAGCACAAAGAGAGGGGAAATGTAAGGAGAAGAACCAGACTAGGCGTACCTTTTCCATTGTGAATCCAGAACTGTCAGGGCTGTCACCCAAGTTGCACGGGGGAAAGCTTAATACCCCAGACAGATCTTTGCACTCAGTGTTAGGGGCACGGCTATACAAAATAAGCTGCAGCACGTGAGAAGCGGAGCAGACTTGGCGGGAACATGCAGCGTGCAGGAGGACATAGTCAGGGCTCCGACCAGTGTGAAATGAGACGGAGCATTCCCAAGCCTATAGGGCCTCAGATCCTCAATGAGAGACTGCCGATAGAGACCAGCAAAGTATATGCTGACACCGGAGACCATGAGTGACAAAATCCCCTTTCGAGACTAAAGGTACCTTCACACGAAATGACTTTGTAACGATATCGCTAGCGATCCGTGACGTTGCAGCATCCTGGCTAGCGATATCGTTTAGTTTGACACGCAGCAGCGATCAGGATCCTGCTGTGATATCGCTGGTCGCTGAATAAAGTTCAGAACTTTATTTGGTCGTCCGATCGCCGTGTATCGTTGTGTTTGACAGCAAAAGCAACGATACCAGCGATATTTTACACTGGTAACCAGGGTAAACATCGGGTTACTAAGCGCAGGGCCGCGCTTAGTAACCCGATGTTTACCCTGGTTACCAGCGTAAACGTAAAAAAAAAAAACAGTACATACTCACCATCTGATGTCCGTCAGGTCCCTTGCCGTCTGCTTCCTGCTCTGACTGAGCGCCGCAAAGTGAAAGTGAAAGTACAGCACAGCGGTGACGTCACCGCTGTGCTCTGCTCTCACTGTACGGCGGCACTCAGTCAGAGCAGGAAGCAGACGGCAAGGGACCTGACGGACATCAGATAGTGAGAATGTAGTGTTTGTTTTTTTTTACTTTTACGATGGTAACCAGGGTAAACATCGGGTTACTAAGCGCGGCCCTGCGCTTAGTAACCCGATGTTTACCCTGGTTACCCGGGGACCTCGGCATCGTTGGTCGCTGTAGAGCGGTCTGTGTGACAGCTCTCCAGCGACCGAACAGCAACGCTGCAGCGATCGGCATCGTTGTCGCTATCGCTGCAGCGTCGCTTCGTGTGAAGGTACCTTTAGACACGTGCATGCTGAGACAAGAATGCCGTGTGACCTGCTGTTTCCTAATGCTGATACACTCCCTTGCATCTGCCAAGTAACATCCTACTCTAGCAGGGTTAGAGACTGTGACAGTAACTCTACTCTGTCTTCTGGACACAGGACCCCCATCAGGACAACGAGGATTCACCGCCGCCGCCAGAACCCCTGTCAGAATGACAAGGATTCATCATCTTCCTCAGGACGACACCGGACCCCTTATGCGCCAAAGCCTTGGTGTCACCGCTTGACTACAGGATTCCAGATTCTGACGTCGTCGGAGTGCTAAGTGTTACATTACTGAACTTCCCCTTTAAATTGCACACACCTGTTTTATTTCAAGTTACCATTTACTGCTCAAATCAGTTTAACCCCCTTTTCTCCCTGCTTGGTGTATCCATTGTTAAATAAATCCAATGTTAATCCTTGCTCTGCCTCCGGTCCGTTACTGCATCCCGCAACCTGCTCACACAGAGGCAGCATTGGACTTCAGTAGCATCACTATGGCTTTTTTGTCTTCTATATTCCAATGGGCAAATGTAAAAAAAAACCTTGGAAAAAATGGGTTATTTCAAGTTTGGAAGTTAACCAATCGCTGGGGATCTGACTGCTGGGAAGCCCCACGATCCCAAGAACCAGAGCTCTGAAGAACACCATGTAAATTGAGCTGCAGTAGATCATGTGTACTGCAGCGCCATTCACATGTGGTTCTTTAAATGACTCCTTTAAGAGATTGATGAGCAACATGACACAGTAAGGCAAAGTTCACTGATCAGGGTGATGGGTGTTATACTATGTGGGCTGGTGGGCTTTGCGTTCCAGGACTGCTTGTTTGTCCCAGTCTGGCCCCGATTATTGCCATAATCACTGTGGTGTTCTTGACACTGCTTTGTTTCCCCAAATCACCTATGTATTTCCTCCTTGCCAGAAATAATTGACACACGTCTTTGAGAACGTTTGTGTGACCTGGGTGTCTTTTACAGGAACATCAATGTTCTCATAGTCCAATATACTTTTAGGTGCAATTACTGGTTCCTGTTCATTTTACTTTTTGACCACATACATTATAATAGGAGGAACTATATCAAACTTTCTTAGCTTTGTGTATTTTTAGAACCTCTTGATATTTTTACTTTAAAGACAGGTTAATAGAGGCTATTGGAGGTTTAGCGTCTTAAGAATTATCCTTTCTCACAATTGTCCATTTAATATTACTTTGGAAGTTTGGATGATAGATATATGGAATAAAAGCAATGATGACTTATTTAAGCTTTTTTATATGTGATGTGCTATAAATGACAGAATATTTTTATTTTCTACTTATGTTCCTTTAGGGAAATACATCATCGTAAAGGAAGCTGCAGAAAGTACATGAGTCAGGCTGGCCATGCTGCTCTGCAGGATGTTGTAGAATCAGAGATGATGAACACAATTATATATAGCCTTCTTAAGGAAACAAGCAAAACCTCTCTTGCAGAGTAATTCTCTCTACACAACTCTGACTTCCCTTGCTTATTTACTATATATACATTTTCATATAAGTTTGGTTAGCAATTGATTGTTAGAAGACAGGGCGAGTCTCTCTTGCTTCTTCCCAGACACTACACTGCTCTTGTCTAATGGCTGTAATTGGAATTGTACCCCAGCAAAATTAAAGGCCTTATCTAGCGCCTCACCATTTTGTGGTGTGCTTCCATTTACTCACATGGTGTTCCGTGACAACTTTCAAGTTCTTGTGCTTAACTTGTAGATATTTAGGGAGAAGTTTTTCGGTAAAGCATATCATTCTACTGTGTATCTCAGGTATGTGTAGCGTTTATATCTGAGGTATGTGTAGTGTTTGTATCTGAGGTATGTGTAGCGTGTGCAGTGTGTATCTCTGGTATGTGTAGTGTGTGCTGTCTGTGAGATATTTGTATGTGTTTATATCAGGGGTGGGGAACCTCAGGCCCCAGGGCCATTTACGGCCCTCGATGACCTTTTATCAGGCCCTCGAGCAGATTCTTAGGGACTGCATTCTTGGGCAGGGAGCTGTATTCTGATTACAACCAGCTCATTAATTTCTTCTTGCTCTGTTAGCACACACACACACAGTGTTCACTACTGAACACTGAAGGGCATGCAATGAAAGATTATGTCCTGACACCAGTGCCAGAGTCAGGATGTACTTTGTGGGCAGAGTTTGTACGGCCCCGAAGGATGGTATAAATATCCAAATGGCCTTGGCAGAAAAAAGATTCATCACCCCTGGTTTATATCAACGTTTGTTGTCCTGCATACATGTGTGTGTTGTGTAAATATGTGTATAAGTGTGCACATGCGTGTGTAAATGTGTGCTAGTCATGTATGTATAAGTGTGTGCCTAGTATGTGTGTATAAATGTGTACATGTGTGTATAAGTATGTGCTATGTGTGTACAGTATGTATAAGTGTGTGCTAAGTACATGTGTGTACTACGTTTGCATAAGTATGTACGTTTATATATTTTATTGCATTATTCTAACTTGTATAAATGTTAATAGTATATGTAGATGGCCAGTTATAGGGGCACACAGTGGCAGTATGTGACACTTCGTGTGTGGCATTCACTTTTATAAATCTTGGCTGCGCAGATGAGAGTTCATAGGTGTAAACATGTCGCCAATTGTCCAAGGAATGAGGGAAATGCTGCCTAGTAATCGAGTGATTAACAGAAATCATTGTTCTCAGCAGCACATCACCCAGTGCAGATATGCTGCTGATAACATGATACTATATGGGGACAGACTGATCTGTTAGTGATCGTCCTGTGCGGTCATTCTTCCTCCTCAGCCGGTGTAAAGAGGCCGGGAAACAAGCGCCAAACGACTTCAATATTGTCGATCGCTCTCATTGAACGGCCTCAGCGCATTTACATGTGCAACTGAAATGTTTGGGTGCGATGTGCAGTATATGAGCATTTAGGACCTCACTTAAACTTTTGCTTAGAGAGTTAGAGACCCATCTTGTCTAACACTGACCCTGACTACTGTACTTATACTGTATGCTCAATTATTAGGACAGTATAGTATTTTTGATGATTAATTTTAATGTATAAACCTGAATATTTAAGAACGTAAAAGTGAGGTTCTGTATTTCATAGGAGAATAGCTATGAGTGCATAATTATTGGGCAACTGTTAGCATGCAGAATTGTTATGCAGCTAAAGGAAAATGTAAATGTTCTGAGGTCAATTGTTGTTTTTCATCTGTTAGGGCTCACTCACACCACCGTATTAATCGGACGGATGCTTTCTGATTTTTTTATTGGATAGCAATCTGTCCCATGCTATTCAATGGGTCACTGCTGATGTTTGATTTTTTTTCACTGACACAATCTATCTGTGAAAGAAATTGCAGCATGCTGCGATTTCACTTTGAAATCGGAAGATACCCACCCATTCAAGTCTATGGGTGCATGGAATACATTGGACTGCACTTCATTGACATCAGAGTGCAGTCCGATTTCTGCAGACTCACACAATGGAGAAGATGGCGAAATTGTGATCTCCATCTTCTCCTCACAGTGTGCTCTGATTCTCTCATCCAAGAGAATCGGAATACACTATACTGACAGTCTGAGTAAAGTTGGATCAGAGTTTGATTGGAGTGTCATTATCATAATCAATCTGATTCTCTTGGATGAGAGCATCTACGGTCATGTGACCCTGGCCTTAAGGTGCGAATAATAACCAAACAACTTAAAATGTAGAAAAAACATTCCTGACATTTCAAGAAATATCAGTGATTGACATCAATAAGCCTTCCATTCATGGAGTCTGTCAGTTTCTTAATCTATTGACGATTAACTTTTTGGCGCCACCATCCAGTCTGCCAGATGCTGTTCAGAGAGGTGTACTGTTTTCCTTCAATGTAAATATTCCATTTAAGAAGGGCCCACAAGTTCTCAGTAGGGTTTGGGACAGGTGAAGAAGGGACCATGTCATTACTCTTTCATCGTTTCCCCCCTTATAAAATAATAACATCTATACTCACCTTTGGTGCAGGCGCTGTTCCAGTAGTGTCGGCACTAGCTTTCTCAGGTCTCGTGTGACATTGGTTGTAGGGCTTGCATGAAATAACAATCAGTGGCCGCTTCACTATCTCCTCCTTTAGATAAATTAGACATCCAGAGGAAGTGAAAGAAAAGCCACAGCTCTGACAGCCTCAAGATACCAGTTGAAGGGAATCTGTCACCTCAATTTTGCCTTATAAGCTGCGGCCACCGCCATCAGGGGCTTATCTTCAGCATTCTGTAATGCTGTAGATAAGCCCCGATGTATCCTGAAAGATAAGAAAAACACATTAGATTAGACTCACCCAGGGGTGGTCCGGTCCGATGGGCGTCGGAGGTCCGGGTCCGGCGCCTCCCATGTTCATACAATGATGTCCTCTTTGCTTCCTGTTGTGGCTCCTGCGCAAATGTTATTCTCTGCCCTTTTGAGGGCAGAGCAAAGTACTGCAGTGCGCAGGTGCTGGGCCTCTCTGACCTTTGCCGAAACCTGCGCACTGCAGTACTTTGCTCTGCCCTCAACAGGACAGAAAAAGTACGCCTTCGCAGGAGCCGCAGCAGGAAGCAAAGAAGAGGACGTCATCGTATGAAGATGTAGGCGCCGGACCCGAACCGCGACACCCATCGGACCGGACCGCACCGGGACTGCCCCTGGGTGAGTATAATCTAACTTGTTTTTCTCATCTTTCAGGTTACATCGGGGGCTTATCTATAGCATTACAGAATGCTGTAGATAAGCCCCTGATGGCGGTGGCCACAGCTTATAGGGCCAAAATTGAGATGACAGATTCCCTTTAAGTCTAATAAGGCAGCCACTGATTCAGTGTTGGACTGGATTGCCAAGGACCGACCAATAACCAACTCCAGGGCCCCACTTTTCAGCTACATGTAAATGTGACATTATCCTCAATCACAAATTAATGTAACAATGAACTGGTTAGATTGGTAAATGAATAAGATGCTGCCTTTGTCTCTACATAGTGATTCAGGAATATAGTGACAAGTACTGCACATATAAGAGGGTGCTGGCCCACTCCTGCACAGGGGCCCACCGGAGGATTCTCCTGTTCTCTTGTGGGCCAGTCCAAGCTTGCGCTGATTGATTGCAGGGCATTATGTCAAGCAAGGCCTGCTAGAGCCAGTGGGGACAGTTCTAGAACACGGGCACTAACACGGGAAGTGAGTATATGCAGCGCCCCAGAGACCTGGTCGTTGCAATAACATCGCTCTGCCGCTAAGGGGAGTGATGGTACTTCTGATGGCACTGAAGGAGTTCACCTGACCAGGTATCACAGACACCAATACACTTCATAGTCTGGCCTCCAGGGGGAGCAAAGGGCACTATGTATTAGGCCACTCCTCACGATCTGGTAAAACTGGGGGTTAGATAGAAAGTGAGGGAGAAAGCTGACTGGGTTGGAACCAGGCAACATCCTGTGGCAGAGGGTGTTGCAGGGGAAGATTCAGGGGGGTCCCTGTCAGGGGTGGGATCCTGACAGAAGCCTAGCGAACAGAAGGAACGTTACGGGACCGCGCTTGCACTTCATCGCGGCGGTACCCCAAGAAAGGACAAGAAGCGAGGTTTATTGTGAAGAGTGAGAAACGAGATCAAAGCAACAAGGAGAAAACACCAGTAGGAGTCGTGCTGTAAGATCGAGGCAACATCATACTGAGGCGTGTAGCCGGTGGCCGGAAACGCCGAGGAAGTACTGGCTCCAAGCATTACTTCAAACCAACGGCAGGACAGTCAGTTATAGGCGGGCTGTCTCACCTAAATCACCTAAGCAGACATAGGGGGCAACAGTGGGAGAGGGGCGACTCTAGGGTCCCGGAAGAACTCCAGGCCTACCCGTCATACGGGTGCGTCCTAGCCATATCATCTGGGGGATGCATCAGAATCAGTTGTGAGGGAACATCAGAAACAGACACAACAGTTGTGAGGACTATCCCGTGGTGCTCAGCAGGGAAGGACTACAACACACAAGCGCTAGAAGGAAGGCACAGATTTCCACCTGCAAAGGGAGCTCTGGAGGTGCCATCGGACCGGCTGGTCTCAGACAGCCCAGTTAACCGTACTCTGGATTGAGGATCCTGAAGCCTTCAGTAAAGAGGTAAAGAGACTGCAACCCTGTGTCCTCGTTATTCCTTGCACCCTGCACCACACCTCATCACTCTCAACTTTTACTGGACGCCCCTTAGCAGGGTCACGGACCGGGTCTCGCCACCGTGACAATCCCAGAACCGAGACAGAGAGGCCCGGTACTGGGTACCCCACGGCCCTGCGACGGTGGTGGCGCTCCATATACATATTATAGTTTTATAAGAGGGGACCATGGTGGTTGAGAAGTAGTGGATCAGTCAAGCAGTGGAGGCTTTGATCCATGCGATGGAGCAGTGTCCTGCATAAAAATCATGGTTTTCTTGAAAGATGCAGACTTTTTCCTGTAACACTGCTTGAAGAAAAAGTTTTCTAAAATTGGCCGTACGTTGGAGGCTGCACAGCACAACTCTATTGACTATATAGTGGCTGCAGCGTGTACTACACATCCGCCACCTATTCAAATCAATAGGAAGTGGATGTGCAGTACCTCGCCATGGCCACTATTCCATCGATGGAGCTGTGCTGTGCAGTTCTGCAACTGAGCATTTCCAGGCTGCCACCAAAACATCGGCGACAGCTGATCATCAATCAGACATTGATGACCGATACTAAGGAAAGGCCATCAATGTTAAAGTTCTGGACACCCCCTTGAAGAGTGGATTTTGAGTGCATCTTCAACCTGAAAAGATCCAATAACTAATTGTTAATATGGCTCAGATCTCTTACAGATGAGACTTCTTGTAATGTCTATAATTTTTGCCTGTGCTTTTCCTCTCTTCTGAAGATTATTTGGTGGCCATTTTAAAGATGTATCACAGAACTTGCCCTGTAAAATAAACCTGGTGGGCTTTAGTGTTTCTTAAACTCATAATATTGATAGCTTTATACTGTTTCATTTAATAAGCATTTTAAATGTCTGCGCACATCTACTATATAATTGTCTAAGGGTCACTTCCGTCTTTCTGTCTGTCTGTCCTTCTGTCTGTCACAGATATTCATTGGTCACGGCCTCTGTCTGTCATGGAATCCAAGTCGCTGATTGGTCGTGGCAAAACGCCAACGACCATTGCCATGACCAATCAGCGACGCGCACAGTCCGGAAGAAAATGGCCGCTCCTTACTCCCCGCACTCACTGCCCGGCGCCCACATACACCCCTCCAGTCACCGCTCACACAGGGTTAATGCCGGCGGTAACGGACCGCGTTATGCCGCGGGTAACGCACTCCGTTACCGCTGCTATTAACCCTGTGTGACCAACTTTTTTACTATTGACGCAGCCTATGTCACGGTCATGTGACCGCGACGTCATCACAAGTCCTGCGCGCCTGCGCGGAAAGGACCTGCCGTGACGTCACGGTCATGTGACCGCTACACGGTCATGTGACCGCGACGTCATCACAGGTCCTGCGCGACAAAGACCTGCCGTGACATCACGGTCATGTGACCGCTACACGGTCATTTGACCGCGACGTCATCACAGGTCCTGCGCGACAAGGACCTGCCGTGACGTCACGGTCATGTGACCGCGACGTCATCACACCCTGGGACCGGAAGCTGCCGCCTGCACCCCACACAGGCGACAGCGCCTGCGGAAGGTGAGTATATGTTTATTTTATTTTTTTTTAACCTGTGTCATACGTGGCTCGGCAATATACTACATGGGCTGTGCAATATACTACGTGACTCTGTGCTGTATACTATGTCACTGGGCAATATACTACGTCACTGGGCAATATACTACGTCACTTGGCAATATACTACGTGGCTGGGCAATATACTACGTGGCTGGGCAATATACTACGTGGCTGGGCAATATACTACGTCACTGGGCAATATACTACGTCACTGGGCAATATACAATGTAACTGGGCAATATACTACGTGGCTGGTCAATATACTACGTGGACATACATATTCTAGAATACCTGATGCGTTAGAATCGGGCCACCATCTAGTTGTCTAAATAATAATCATATTCTGCATTGGTATTCTAAATGCTTTCTGTATTCCATTATGTTAATTCAAGTGACTGCTCATGAATATTCATTAAGGGATCCCTTATGGAATGCATCATTTAGCAGCTAGCAATTGTTTGGTCAGTGATGTGATTTCACATGTACTTCTGTGCAACAAAAAATGGAATTGGGCCAAGTACAAAAGTATAATTTCTTGGAAAAAAAATCTTATCATGTTCCCTACCGCGTATATTGGCCATTCTTGGGTACAGCAACTCAGCTCCAGCTCACATCTTAGGAGCCAAGCAGTACCTCTGAAAATAGTCTACGAATTTGTGAAGTTTGGCTTCATTCAATATTTACAACCGCTCCTTGACGGAGTTGAAAACAGCTGAACGTCAGTGGAGATACCAAGTGTTGAACCAATAGCCATCTGATATTGATCACCTCACCAAGGATAGGTCATCAATATATTAATCCTAGAAAACCCCTTTGAATTATACAATATAAATATGTAAATAAATTAAATATAGATAAATCCATTATGTTCATATCAATAGCGTACATATTTAATTCATATAAAAAAATGGCTGGAGTCCTGGAATCAAATCCCACCAAGGACAACATCTGCAAGGAGTTTCCATGTTCTCCCCGTGTTTGCGTGGGTTTCCTCTGGGTTCTCCGGTTTCCTCCCACACTACAAAGACATACTGATAGGGAATTTAGTGTTATGCTGTAAGAATCAGGCTGCACTCAGATGTCCTATTTGAGTGTGACGATTCAAAGAGGGAAAACAGAGAGTGGACCCTCTAGACCGTGACGACGAACCCCTCACGGACGAGCTGACCAGATAGACCGCCCCCTATACAGGGAGAGTTAGGGGCAGGCCCATGAGGGACTATCGCCACGGAAGCTGGAGGACCAAGACGGGAGAAGACCAAGAAGAGGCGGAGATAGTAGGAACACAGGATAGGTGAGTACTGCAGAGAAACAGGACTGATGGTTAAACTGCAGCAGTGCAGGGACTGGCGGAGGAACAGAGGAAACGCAGAGGCTAGCAGGATAAACCCAAAGTCAGAGGGAAAACGAACTTCACAGAGACTAAGAGCGGCCAGGAACACCTGAAGGAACAAATGATAACCAGGCACAGAGGGACGGCAGGAAGCAGTTAAAATACCTAAAGGCAGGGTAGCACTTCCAGGTAACAGACCTCCAGAACCATAGAGAGGACAATAAGGAGGACCGACTTCCGGGTACTAGTCCTCCAGGACCATAGAGGAGACGAAGAGGAGGACCGACAGAAGATCAGAAGTGCACACGCGCAGCACTGAACCTGGTATGCGCGCGCGCACAAGAAGCAGAGGCTGGGAGCGAGCGTGGAGGGAGAGACGCTGACTGGGAAGGCGGCAGCAGCGGTATGATATTTAGATTGTGAGCTCCAATGGAGACAGTGATGATAATGTCTGTAAAGTGCTGTGGAATATGATGGCGCTATGTAAGTAAACATAATAACAAAAAATAAATAAAAATATAATATTAAGACACTGAGAACCCTATGAACCTGCAGCATCTCAGCAATAGTATGCAGCATTGCTCTTACTCTTCTACATTTTGCTATACACTGCAACTAATTTCATGACAAAACATGTGAAATGAATCTGTCATCCTTCCTTGTGATACATTTACTGTTGCTTCAGATATCACTAACACAACTGTAGCAGAAGATGAATCATTCTCTCTCGCCAGGGACCAGTACATTATTAGGCATACAGTATTTCTCAGGGCAACTTCTCTACACCAACTAGAAGAAAAATGATCAGTGACATTGAGAATGATTCCTGTTTGGCAGAATATGGTTCATTGCTGTAGGCCATTGGCCCCGTTCACAGCTCTTAGCACTTAATAGGCTCAGGACATCGTCACTGCATATATGACAAGGCTTTTATCCCAAGTCATGTGACAAGGCTCGTTAGAGGGTCGATATTGACATTTAGAATTGCTACTTCCTATAGGTGGCAATCAAGTTCTAGTGCTCTTCTTCCCTGAAGAGACTATTTGCATATTTCCAAGAGCAGCATTGCAAGGCTTAAAAGTCTCCTCACTTTGGCATGTCAGGCTTGATATGTCACGGTTCACAAGGAGAAACGTTACCCCTAGGATCATAATTTTTGGAAAGTTTTAGCCTACATCTCCAAATGTTAATTTTGGTGCATTATTTGAAATCATTCAAAAGAATATTGTAATATTTACAAAGTAAAATAAAAAGGTACACATATGGCGTACTTATGCAAACAAGTTTGTTGAGTAGACAATGTGACATTGAAAAAAATATCTATTGTGTCACTGCTATTGCACTTTCTATGCGTATATCTGCTGTATGTAACAGTCAGATGATTGCCCTAAAGGTGGAACCCAACAAGAGCAGCCTATCACGCTGAAAGTAAGATGTATATTACTGTGTAGCCATGTCAATCAGGGGAACTAATAGACAGGGAGATGGAAATAATATATCTTCAGATAAAAATACGATTTTAGTTTATGTTTATGATCTTGCCCATTTACTTAGCATTCCATTTTATATATTATGGGCATACCGCACTGCCAAATGAAAAATGTTGATATTTTACTCTTCAGTATACTGATATAGAAATCTGTATCCCAAGCAAAACATCCATAATCACAGGTGATTTGAATAAAAAGAACAATTTATTTAGAATAAAATTTACAATTTAAAGAGATAGATAAAGATCAGATATAAAAGGCGTATATGGGATTCATATGAATATGAAAAAGGGATGTGCCATGGCGCAAAAGGATGCAGTTTTTACTTAAAATTCTGGTTCACAGCCATGGAGATCGTATACAGACCATATAAATAACAGATAATTATTACTTCTCAAGGATACTTCTGGGTCCTGGTTCCTGTGAGAATGTCTAATCTATAGAACAACGTCTTACAGAACACTCTAACAATATCTGCCGGCTTAGGTTCCTTTAGCTGAAAAGACACATGATTTTATAAAGCTGGTGTAAAGCTGACATATAACAAGTAATATAACATATGTGCAAATTATGCAATTATAAGTGCATTCATTATTTTCTTTATCAATGCAAAGATTCATCATTTTTAATCTGTGATAGAGGCAAACAAAATATGACACATAAAAATGTAATTTCCCTAATCTGCACAGATTCCATTTTTTCATTTATTTTTTTTAACACAGACCGAGCAAGTCTGCAAATAAAAAAAACTATTAATCCTTAGGATAAGTTCACATGTGTGAAGAATTCCATTTTGGGGGAAAACACAGTTCCTGCAGTAAATGGATTAATCAAATGAAGGACACAAATGGAATACGGTGAACCCTATTGGCTATAACAGGATCTTGTTAGGTTTCCATCATGAAGTCCGTCATTTTATAAAAAAAAAAAATAGCCAACTTTTTTGACAAAATCTGCAACATAGTCACCTAATGTATGTGCACACCATCAGTGCTTGTTCAGACTTTGATGTATGTGAATCTTTGCATGAATTCCGCACCTGCTCTCACTTGCATTTTTTTATGCGTTTTTGTAATGCATAGATATATAAATAATCAAAATAAAAATAAGAAACAATCCTTCATTCACCAAATTATCAAACACACCACAGCTCTGACATAATCCATCACAATCCCACAGCGATTCTGTACAGCAACGCTCAGTGACGTCGGTAACTCAGTAACATCATCGCGGGAGTAACCAATGAAGTGTCGTTCTGAGAATGGCGCGCCAAAGGTTGCTGTACAGAATCACTGGACGTCGTGAGATTGCGATGTATTACCGCAGAGCTGTGGGGATTTTAATAAATTGGTGAATGAGGGAGTGTTTCTTGTTTTAATTTATTTATCTCTCTTTTTATGTTTTTCAGGTTCCTTATTAGGACTACTTCTGATTCGCTGGATTATGTCGCACTTTCATGTTTTGGTTTTTTTTTGCTGCCTAATAAGTTGGTGAATGAGGTGTGGGGGTGTTTTTTAAACTAAACTATTTTTTCCTGTGTGTGTGTTTTTATTTTTGTGTTGCCGGGTTTAATAATGGGGGTGTCTGATAGACACCTCCCCATTACTAACCCTTGGACAAAGCTGATGCTAACTCCATAAACTATTACCCTGATTACCACCGCACCAGGGCAATTGTGAAGAGCAAGGCAAAGTGCACAAATTGGTGCATCATTATGGATGTGCCAATTTGGGGGTGGTTGCAGGCTTGTATTTTAGTCTGGGAAGGGCCAAATAACCATGGAGCTTCTCAGCCTGATAATATAAACCGCCAGCTGTCTGCTTTACCTGGGCTGGTAAACAAAAATAGATGGGAAACCATTATTACCATTATTTTTAAAAATTATTTACTATAATGATGTGTTGTTTGGGTACGTTTGTGCTGCATAAATGCATTTTATAATGAATGTCCTTTTTTAACTATGAATTTACAGCATCTAATGCAAGTCTATGGGGAAACTCCACACATAAATGTACATGCTACAGCTCGGAAACCCCCACGACAGGTGAATTTATGCAGCATAAAAAAGAGCCACAGTGGGCACAGGATTTTCATTAATCCCATCCACTGTGCTTGTACTGTAAAATACAGCATTTTGGAAGCAGCAAAAATAAGCTGCATCCAAAACGCTACTATTCCTGATCGTGGGCATGCAGCCTAACACTCACATAGGTAATGAAGCCATCACATGGCAATCTTTGATAATAGCGCAACTTATTGGGCTTTCAGAAATTGGAAAAATCAACAAGTCCGTACCCCCTACCACATGCATTTTTACTAAGTGCCTCTTCAACTGGGAAAGCCACAAGCAATATCGCAAACTCGAATCTATAGTAATCTTCATTAGTGATGAGCGAGTATGCTCGGTACTCGAGATTTCCTGAGCACGCTCGGGGGTCCTCCGAGTATTTGTAAGTACTCGGAGATTTCGTTTTCAGCAGCTGAATGATTTACATCTCTTAGCCAGCTTGATTACATGTGGGGATTCCCTAACAACCAGGCAACCCCCACATGTACTTATGCTGGCTATCAGATATAAATCATTCAGCTGCGGCGCAGAAAACTAAATCTCCGAGTATACTCGCTCATCACTAATCTTAATGTTTCATTAGTTGATTTTCTTGTTCTCTGCTGGCAATGTTGAGGTAACTTTTTATAACTGGGGATATTGTCAGTTATGGTCATCATAAAACAAGTTGCGACAGTTAGAGCAGGATCTTACAATGTGTTAATTACTAAATTATAGAAATAACTAATTATAAAAGTCTTTAAAACCCACAGTCTGGAGTGAATTCCCCTCACAATTACAAGTAAAGTAAAAAGGAAACTACTCTCCAGATCTTATCACTAACTATCCTTCCTAAATATCATTTCTAATATTAGATATCTTAGTGGGCAAAGCAAAATGATGACTCACGGGAAGTCATTTCAAAGCAGCAAAATGTTTTACAGTTATTGTAACTCTTATCTCTTACTCCCATATGTCATTTCCCATTCAAATCTGACAAAGTAGCTTTCATTTGCAAGCAATGAAATGTGTTTTATACTGTAGCATTTACAAATTGAAAAAATATGATGAACATAGTTCTCCAGACGTAGGTAAAAGAAAAATAGTAAAAGAAATCATAAATCAGTGATACCATCAAATTTATGAAGCTCTAAAACATATCTTATCACAGAAATATGCTTCATTCTCTACATTATGAGCCACTTCTTCTCCTTACATTGCCTCCAGAATGCATCCTTCACTCACCGTCTCCAGAACTCATCTTCCGCTCACCCTGTCTCCAGAACTCATCCTTCATTCACCCTGCCTCCAGAATCCCATCCTTCACTCACCCTGCCTCCAGAATCCCATCCTTCACTCACCCTGCCTCCAGAACTCATCCTTCACTCACCCTGCCTCCAGAACTCAACCTTCACTCCCCCTGCCTCCAGAACTCATCCTTCACTCACCCTGCCTCCAGAACTCAACCTTCACTCACCCTGCCTCCAGAACTCATCCTTCACTCACCCTGCCTCCAGAACTCATCCTTCACTCACCCTGCCTCCAGAACTCATCCTTCACTCACCCTGCCTCCAGAACTCATCCTTCACTCACCCTGCCTCCAGAACTCATTCTTCACTCTCCTGTCTCCAGAACTCATCCTTCACTCCCCTGCCTCCAGAACTCATCCTTCACTCACCCTGCCTCCAGAACTCATCCTTCACTCCCCTGCCTCCAGAACTCATCCCTCACTCACCCTGCCTCCAGAACTCATCCTTCACTCACCCTGCCTCCAGAACTCATCCTTCACTCACCCTGCCTCCAGAACTCATCCTTCACTCACCCTGCCTCCAGAACTCATCCTTCACTCACCCTACCTCCAGATCTGATTCTTCACTCCCCTGCCTCTAGAACTAATCCTTCACTCTGAGGAAAAAAAACAGCTAAAATCCATCATGGCTAGAACTAGTTGGATGGTTAGCTTGCTGAGGTGTCAGAGTACAGCTTCCTATCAAGGTCTATGAGACAAGTGGGAAAGAGGAGCAGAGTAATGAGCAGGGAGAAAGATGAATGAAAACATGGTGCTATCTGGTGTATATCTTAGCCCAGAGCTGGATCCAGCTACACTGCTCAATACTGCTGTATAATGTCCACCATGCTGCTGCTTCTACACATGTTCTACATAGTAACAAGAAAGCAGAAATCCCTTGTGTCTCTATGTACTGTGCATGGAAAACATCATAGCAGCTGGTCTCCATTTTTTAACTTGAGACCCCCTATACACATTAGACTAATCTCAGCATAACCTTCCAGTATCAAGATAATCTGTCGCCAGAGGAGTCTAATAGCGGCTCTTTTGTATTCAGTCGGCAAATTGAGACCAAAGAAATGCAATATAACACTGTCCATGGACAAAAATGACTTTGTTGCTGGAAGTATTTGTTATCTCATACAACCCGCTTAAATTCAGGAATCTTTTTTTTTTGTTTCTCACATTAACCATGTTAGTAGGTAATAGTTGCTCGCTTTTTTACCTGTGTTGACATAGTTATGATTGCCTTCCATAATTTCATACCACTACTTTCCTACTTTAGAAGGCATGGTAAGCAAACTCTTAAAGGGAATCTGAGAACAGCATCATGTAGACAAAGAGACCTTCATTCCAGCGATGCCTCACCTATTCATCTGCTTGGTGTAGTTTTGATAATTTTACTGTTTTCTCTGCTGCAGATCTAGCAGTGCTCTGAATGCTGAGCTCTGTATAATCCAGCCCTCACCACTGATTGGCAGCTTTCTGTGTGTAGTTTATATTGTTACAAAGCTGTTAATAAGTGGTGGGGGCTGGATTATACAGAGCTGGAGGACTATGTGGCATGAGAGGGTAGCAGGGCTCAGTGGATAGCACAGCAGCCTTGGAGTGCTGGAGTCCTGGGTTCAAATCCCACCAAGGACAACATCTGCAAGGAGTTTGTATGTTCTCCCCGTGTTTGTGTGGGTTTCCTCCCACATACCAAAGACATACTGATAGGGAATGTAGATTGTGAGCCCCATCGGGGACAGTGATAATAATGTGTGCAAACTGTAAAGCGTTGCGAAATATGTTAGCACTATATAAAGATTATTATTATTATAGTCCTGTAGTGATAATCTCCTGCTGATAAAACTCTGATTTTATTAAAACTACAGCAAGCAGCCCAGTAAGATACACATAGCTGGAATCAGGGTCTCTGTCCCTATGTCATGCTGCTCTCACAATAAAAAACTACTGACAGATTTCCATTAACCCCAAGATTCCTGAAAAACACCAGAGTCTAAATTACAGCATTAAGGTTAGCGTTCGGGGGATTTGCGGAGGGCTGCATAATTCCCCTGTCAAGCTCCGCCCACATCCTACTTCTGCATGCGTCCTGTGTACCTATCTTTAACATTGGGTACGCAGGACATGCGGATGTATGCGGATGTGTTGTTTTGACGCACCTGCCGACCGCACAGGAACGCAACTTGTTGCATTTTGTGCTGACGGCAGGCATATCAAAACAACGCATCCGCATACATCCTCATACATCCGCATGTCCTGCGTACCCAATGTTAAAGATAGGTACGCAGGACGCATGCAGAAGTAGGCGGACCTAAACGGAAGAAGTGCGGACATGGGTGGAGATTAACGTAGGAAGTACACAGCCCTCCGCAAAGCCCCGGTATGCAAGTGTGAACCCGGCCTAAACGGGACAATGAAGCAGATTTGCGCATCGCTATTTACACGAGCTTGCCCACCCTCCACATAATGTTGCATGCCAGAGAGCAAAAGGTTCCAGACCTAAAGAAGGGAGCAAATACTCACACCAGGTTATCCAAATTGTTGTTAAATTCACATTGTAACTACTAGTATGAGTGGAGTGCCAAAGGTGCCATATACATATCTTATGGAATTCTCTTCTTAAAGGGCTTGTTCGCATAGTGGACAACCCCAGCTGAATTATTTCAGGACACCAATGAAAATAAAAACAAACTATGCTCACCTCCCACAACGGCTAGGTTCCAGCAATGTTGGCGCCGCTGTGATCAGAGGATGACTTGTATCACATGCCACCTGTAGTAAATGACCAGCTGCATGTCATCCTTTACTATTTCACTCTGACGGGGTATTATAGTCACATTCTTAGGACTCACAAGAGGCTAAAACTTGAAATGTTTTTACTTTTTAATGCATTGGTTCAATACCTCATAAGGTTCCAATGTACCAGCTACTCCCAGTGGCAAAATGTCCTTAGACCAAAACTAGAAAACCAGGATTGTAGCTTCTTGAAAAGACATTCTACATATGGTCATGTCTGTGTGAGGCTCAAAAAGTATCTAAAACAATTTGGAGATGTGCTGCATTGCAGGTGCACCAAATTCTGACTCCATTTAAGTCTGAATTCAAACGTATTTTGACAAATAATTTTGTCTGAAAGAGTATGACATATTGTGAATTCCAGAGGCACCAGTCCCTAAATAAGTGTCACACCAAAAGATGTTTATATTGGGTTTAGGTCCATAACAGCATTATTATTTATTGTTGGGTGGAAATAATTGGGTGACAATCCCCAGTTCTGTCACTGAAATCATAATGTATACCCCCATAACCAGCAAATAGAGGAAACCCAACCTAGCACTCCCATGTAAACACAAGTTTTAAACAGATATAAAATGCGCAAGAAAACAAAGTGATCTATGTCCGTAGTCTGAGGGGAGGGGAAGTGAAAGCATGTTGAGTTCAAAAGTCAAAAAGGAAAGAACTCTCACCTTACTCTAATGTTGCCACGGAATATTTTCATTAATGACGGTATAACAAAATTGTCTACTAATTATCCTATATTCTAGGAAATAATGTAACTAAATAGTGTTACACAAGCAAATCTGAAACTAGGAAGAAGGTTAAAGGGGTTTTATATTTTATAGACATGGCCAGAATGGTGTTAAAATAAAATAACATTCACATATTGGTCCTGGGGCTGCTCCTTTGTTTCTCCCCCGGAACATCCTTTCCTCTTCCGGCAGGAATGTCATAGTGGTGATTGATGTGTTATTACTCAGTCAGTGATTGTCTGCAGCAGTTATCTGTAGAGATGAGTGGACCCATGGAGGTTTGGGTTCTGGTACCAAAACTATGCCTAAACTTGAACCCGAACACCATTATAGGGACCCGAACTTTGGAGCTGGACATTTTTTTTTCTCTCTCTATCCTCTCTCCACATGAACTGTAAAACTGTAAGGAATCATTCTAATACGTGGAAGCAGCAAACTCTGGAATGCAATCTAACCTGCTGAAATTTCTCTAATGCGATAATTTCTGCTCTGCCACTGGACCCTCAATTTTTTTCAAATCTCCACGGTAGTTTTAGAGTGTAGAATCTATTTGGATTGACGTTGAAAAAAGGAAAAGAGCTGTTATTTTAACTGAGCAACACCAAGGACTGTTATGCAATCAAACTGCTCTAAGTTCCCCTAATACACTCTTCCTTCTACAGCAGCTAATCATCGCTAAAATGCAGCTAGCTGCAGTATTATAGAATAGAATCGATTTGAATTGAAGGCTGTTGGCTTAAGATTGCACAATCAGGTAATTAAGCGCTGCCAGCACACTGTCAATTCTCCTGCAGCTCTCCCTAAGCTATTTCCGGCTACAATGCTAGAAAAACGAAGAATGACGGTATGCAGCCGGCCAACCACAGTGATGCCAGTAGCCAGCATGGCTCCAGCATTACTGTGATTGGCAGGCAATCCCCGCATGTTTAGTGGCTGAAAATAAGGCACCAAACATGTGGGGTGGGGAATCGAGCATGGCGAGCGAGTACACGGATACCCGATTAAGTGCCAACTATTTGGAGCAGCAGAATGTTCAATTAAGCCTCGAGCAGTGCTTTTTTTGTCTTGTTCCAATAAACACAAAGGAAATAAACATGTGTATAACAACATGTGCAATTGTAATAATTTACTGGAATAAATACTTCATTTCAAGGGTGCCAACACTTTCGGGCATGTCTGTAGATAGATATAGATAGATAGATAGATAGATAGATAGATAGATAGATAGATAGATAGATAGATAGATAGATAGATAGATAAAAAAGAGAAAAAAAGAAAGCAGCACTAGCAAGCAGTAATAAAATACACAAACTAAGTCTTCCAGGCATAGGCAAATCCTCAATATAATGAAAAAAGATTTAAAAAATTATAAATGGTGATTTAATAGCCCATTTGGGCTTCCAGCAACTTTTTGGCTCTAACAGAAAGGCTCACACTTAGAGCCGAAATGTTGCTGGAAGTCTATATAGGCTATTAAATCACCATTTATAATTTTCTAAAGAGGAGTGCTGTCTTCATTTTTTTCATTAGACAGACAGATAGATGTTCCAAAAAGAACAGATTTCGCTTTAGTTTATATATGTGAGTCTTGAAAATGTATTATGATGTAGTGGCCTGTAAAGGTTTGAATACCCCTGGTCAAACTTACTGCTATTATGAAGTTAAGCAAGTTGAAGATGACATGATCTCCAAAATTCCTAAACTTAAAGATGGCTCACTTCATTTGCATTTTAGGCAAATATATATATACTGTATATATATATATATATATATATATATATATATATATATATATATATATATATACACACACGTGTTAGGGCTGGCGGAATGCACTGGGTAAATAGAGAGATGATATTTGGTGCGTTCGCATCCCGGGGTCCACTGTGCAGGAAAGAACCTGCTGCTGGCAAATGGCGGCACAATATGGCGGTAGAAGCAAACTCTGTTACTTCACAGAGTCGCTATAAAGAACGCACTGTGTCCTGTTTAGCTCACAGGTGTACACAGTAACTGCCGAGCAGATAGCAGCTTGTGGTCATGCAGTCAAAGAGACAAACATACAATCTCCTCACCGGAGGAGCCGGTATTCTATTGGCTTATTTCAGCCGTGGCCCTGAAACCATACACACAATCTACTCACCGGAGGAGCCGGTATTCTATTGGCTTATTTCAGCCGTGGCCCTGAAACCATACACACAATCTACTCACCGGAGGTGCTGGTATTCTAGTGGCTTATTTCAGCCGGGTCCCTGAATACACACAAGAGTGACCACATTGGCGCAAAACTCATCACATGAATTGATACTAGCGCATGGCCGTGCGGTCATGTGCACCTTTTATAGCTGCAGCAAGTACAGGACCTTCCCAGAAGGACCAATGGGAGGCTGCCACAGACGTTTGAGCACCTTCAGGACCTTCCTAGAGGACCAATGGGTTTTGCTGCAGTATCTAAGCATGTGACCCTTGACCTCCAATGAGAGATCTTACCCTGGGCATGCTCAGAATGGGAAAAGTGGACCGACGCCTCCGCTGAGCAGGCTCCAGTGCGGCAGGAGAAGAATGGGAGACCGCAGTGGAGATGGCTCGAGATTCCCCCTGTGCAGAGGCGGGAACTCGACCCCTAACATACATACTGTATATATATGTTCCTGGTCCAGTATATCCTCTCCTTGTCAGACCCAGAAGGATTGTATGGAAGACATCTTAGCTTCTCCAGACTGGCATCTGTTAGCAGGGCCTTCCGGATGCTCTATCAGCCTGTAGGCCCCGTTCTAGTGGGAATGTCTGACCCTAGTGAGAGGCTAAGTCTGCTATCAGGGACCTCAGTAGGTCTGCCATGTGGGGATGCTCCTGAGCCATAACAGGGCCCTACTATTCTGGCAGTTCTTTCTGAGACTCATCCTGCAGCAGTCTGTTGGTACTCCAGAATAAGCTGCAGGGGCAAACTGACATCATATTCTTCCAGCTGCTGTAAGGCCTTTTGCAAAGAAAAGTCTATGCTCACCCCAGACCTTGCATTGTTAGTACCCCTAAAAGTTGTATCTGGAACAAGGTCCTTTGCTTGGCTCCTCTGAGTTGGGCTTTCTCTTTGTGCAGGTTCCACGGTACTCTGCTCAGAGTTCTGCTCCATCAAGGCACCAATCAGCAGATTAATCTATTTGTCTCTCTGCTGTCTCTATTCCCTTGTGCTCAAAGAGGTTAATCAGAGCTTCATTAGTCTGTTTATTGTATACAGCTGCCATATCGGTAAGCAGTCTTTTGCCAAAAAAAAAAGATAGAAAAGAAAAACAGGAAGGAGAAACTGCAAGTATGTCTACTTAAGCATTTTTGTTGAAACTTGTAGAACTTATGCACTCCTCACAAGAATACCAGTTATAATACAGGGAATGATTGCTTAAACCATGTACTAATGCTCTAATAGAGGGAAGAAAAACTCTATCCTACCGGTTGCCATCAAGTTGTCACGTACACACTCCTCAGCATGTAAAGTGGAGTTTGCCTGCATGGATTAATTTACTGTATCTTCACTCACTCAATCCAACTCTCAACATTTGTTTTATGCTACAAAGTAAGCATAAATTACACCTCAACACATTCAGCATACCCCGATTTCTTAACACGCTACCACCACTCATCAAACATACAGGGGGATGAGTCCTCAAAATATGTTACTTTCAGACAATCAAAAGGTCACTCGTTCTCTCAAGGGCTATAGATTCTTTTAGAACGTACAAGGGTCAAACTTATTAAAGATATTTTAAACTTTAATATAAAAAATATACAGTGCTTACAATAAATATATAAAAAGATAAAATTGAGTGACACACAAATATGTAAAAGAGTTATAAAATAAAAAGAGGGAAGTAACAGAAAAATCTAAATGTTTCCGTCTACAGTTATCTTCTTTTTCCTTTAGGGAAGGAGAAGTGAATTATGGATTGCTTCAGCCTCCCAGGCCACCCTAGCTTGTGAACCACTTCTCTTTGTGCCACCAATCTTTTTATAGCCTTGACCACAGGCTCATATTTCCTGGATGACCCGGATTGGCCCTGTAAGGTTTCTCTTACTGAGAGTGTTGGGGGACACTCACTTGGCCGCGATATTCAAGCACACGGGCACGGGTTTATAAAACAAAGCAGTCCATGCGGTTTATTAAGCCTCATAAACCGGGGTACGCACAGTTCATTACTTGTATCTCATAGAACACAACAGGCACCAACTGGTGATATTTACTTGCAGCTTCTAACACTTCAGTGTACGGCTTTGCCTCACGGTCACTAACACACTGGTCCTCCCTTAACCAGTTCCCAAGGGAGACCACACAGTTCATAGAACTTCACAAGAACTACCGGCCTGTACGATACCTGACGGGAGCTCCGGCTCCACCTGCTGACTCCTTGCCAGTCCGCACCTCCGGGTAAGCTGCCTTACAGGGATCACCAACTTGCCTGGCCGGCACGCACTAGTCAGTCCAGACCTCACAGAAGGACTCCAGCTTCCCCAGACTCCATTAACACTCTTCTGGGTAAGCTGCCTAACAGGGATCCCCAACTTGCCTGCCCGGCATACAGTAGTCAGTCCAGACCTCACCGAAGGACTCCAGCTTCCCCAGTTCCACTGTGCACTGCTCCGGGATCCGGTCCTCCTACTAGGACCTCCCACGCCAGCAGGTGCTTTCCAGGAAGCCTCCTCTCAGGCTTCCAACACAGGAACACACCGAGCCCTCAGGAACTCCCTCAGGGATTTTGCACTTGGACCCTCCAGGTCCAACACTGGAACCACACAGGAACCTGTGACCCACACCCTGGTCACGTTATGTACCTGTAACCACACCCACAGTAATGGATCACATGGGCTGGTCACGTGATCCTGACATCACTGCAGGTCAACTCCGTGCACATCCCGGGGAGACCATGCAGCGCCCCCTACCTGTTACAGGGGTCACTGCATCACATATATCACAGCCCATTTAGAAGATTTTGTTTGTGAGTGAAGAATGGACTAAGCTGTTGCATTTCAAATATCCTGTGTCTCCATTCATCCAAATATTCTTTCCTATCTACAAACCATTTGCTAACCCACGTGAAGCTCGGGATCCAGAAGATAAGGTGCCAGGTTTGACACCTCCATCAAAAGCCTCTTTGTGCTTAAAATACTGGTATATACAGTTTTACCCTTTTGTCAACTAAATGTACAGTAAAGGCCCCGGCACACATAGCGATTTACCAACGATCACGACCAGCGATACGACCTGGCCGTGATCATTGGTAAGTCGGTGTGTGGTCGCTGGGGAGCTGTCACACAGACAGCTCTCTCCAGCGACCAACGATCAGGGGAACGACTTTGGCATCGTTGAAACTGTCTTCAACGATGCCGAAGTCCCCCTGCAGCACCCGGGTAACCAGGGTAAACATCGGGTTACTAAGCGCAGGGCCGCGCTTAGTAACCCGATGTTTACCCTGGTTACCAAAAAAAACAAACAGTACATACTCGCCTTTCGGTGTCCGTCAGGTCCCTTGTCGTCTGCTTCCTGCTCTGACTGAGCCGCCGTACAGTGAGAGCAGAGCGCAGCGGTGACGTCACTGCTGTGCTGTGCTCTCACTGTACGGCCGGATCTCAGTCAGAGCAGGAAGCAGACGGCAAGGGACCTGACGGAGATCAGATGGTGAGTATGTAGTGTTTGGTTTTTTTTTACATTTACGCTGGTAACCAGGGTAAACATCGGGTTACTAAGCGCGGCCCTGCGCTTAGTAACCCGATGCTTACCCTGGTTACCAGTGAAGACATCGCTGGATCGGTGTCACACACACCGATTCAGCGATGTCAGCGGGACCTCAACGACCAAAAAAAGGTCCAGGCCATTCCGACACGACCAGCGATCTCGCAGCAGGGGCCTGATCGCTGGTACGTGTCACACATAGCGAGATCGCTACTGAGGTCGCTGTTGCGTCACAAAACTAGTGACTCAGCAGCGATCTCGCTAGCGATCTCGCTATGTGAGACGGGGCCTTTACTCTACTGCTATGATGCTTTCCCTTATGGAATATATATTTCCTTCACACCTCCATATTGTACAGTGCACCCCATAGTCCTCCATATAGTACAATGCCATCCCCTTAGCATAATACACCCCGTACTCCTTCATATAGTATAATACATTCCCAATAATCCTCCATACAGTACAATGCACTCCCCATAGTCCTCCATACAGCATATTAAACTCCATAGTCCTTGATAGAGTATAATGCTGCCCCATATAGCACACATAGTATAATGCACCCATAGCCCTCAACAGAGTGGAATGCAACCAACATATACACTGTGTTCCAAATTATTATGCAAATTGGATTTAAGTGTCACAAATATTTAATTCTTTTGTTTTTCAAGTAAACTCGTGGATGATATTGCGTCTTAGGGCTCAACGGATCACTGAAATCAATCTTAAACACATGTGATAATTAATTTTCCAGGTGATTCTAATTAAAGGAAAACTACTTAAAAATGATGTTCCACATTATTAAGCAGGCCACAGGTTTCAAGCAATATGGGAAATACAAAGGATCTCTCTGCTGCTGAAAAACGTTAAATTTAAATAGTGCAATGCCTTAGACAAGGTATGAAAACATTAGATATTTCACAAAAACTTAAGAGTGATCATCATACTGTGAAGAGATTTGTGAATGAAACAGCACAGACAGAGTTCATGCAGATAAAGGCATAATTAGGAAGGTTTCTGCCAGACAAATTCATTAGATTAAGAGAGCAGCTGCCAAAATACCATGGATTGAATAGTGGATGGTTGGTGGATGGCCACCATGTCCCAACAAGTGTTGTGAATTCCGTTCTCGGGCTCCCTCCTGTGGTCATGAGTGGTACTTTGTGAGTTCTGTTCTTGGGCTCCCTCTGGTGGCTTTGAGTGTTACGGCTGGTCTGTAGCTGGACTCCAGCTGCCTCGTCTCCTGCTAGGCTTGCTGCCTATTTAACTCCACCTGGACCTTTACTTGTTGCCTGCTGTCGTTGTATTCAGTACTGGTTCAGATCTCTCTGGGACTTCCCTTGTGACCTGTCTCCTTGTGGAGAAGGTAAGTTCATGCTAGTCTATTTTTGCTCATTGCTATTTGAAAATGTTTCTCAGTATATGATGAGTTCAGTCCAGCTTGCTTATATGCTATTTGATTGCTAGCTGGAAGCTCTGGGGTGCGGAGTTGCGCCCCTCACATCGTGAGTCGGTGTGGGGGTCTTTTTGTATTCTCTGCGTGGATAATTTTGGTAGTATTTTATACTGACCGCACAGATTCCTTGCTATGCTCTGACTATTTAGTTATTAGTGGGCCTCATTTGCTAAAACCTATTTTCATTTCTATGTTTGTGTTTTCCTCTTAACTCACCGTCATTATTTGTGGGGGCTGCTCTCACTTTGGGAAAAATTTCTCTGAGGCAAGTGAGGCTTTGTTTCTCTCTAGGGGTAGCTAGTTTCTCAGGCTGTGCAGAGGCGTCTAGGCCGAGTTAGGAACGCTCCACGGCTGCCTATAGTGTGTGTTGATAGGATCAGGATTGCGGTCAGTAAAGTTCCCACATCCCCAGAGCTTGTCCTATTTTTTGGTTTACCTATCAGGTCAGTTCATGTGTTCTTACCACCAGAACCATAACAAACAAGGCTGCGACGTCAGCAAGGAGGTGGAGAAGTCATGTTTTGGGCCGGAATCATGGAGAAACAGCTGGTAGGGCCCTTTAAGGTTCCTGAAGGTGTTAAAATTAGCTCTGCAAAGTATATAGGGTTTCTGACTGACAACGTTCTTCAATGGTATAAAAAGCAGAAACGTACCTTCAGGAGCAAAATCATCTTCATGCATGACAATGCACCATCTCATGCTGCAAAGAATACCTCTGAGTCATTGGCTGCTATGGGCATAAAAGAAGATAAACTCATGGTGTGGCCACCATCTTCCCCTGACCTCAAATCTATAGAGAACCTTTGGAGTATCATCAAGCAAATGATCTATGAGGGTGGGAGGCAGTTCACATCAAAACAGCACCTCTGGGAGGCTATTCTGACTTCATGCAAAGAAATACAAGCAGAAACTCTCCAAAAACTCACAAGTTCAATGGATGCAAGAATTGTAAAGGTGATATCAAAGAAGGGGTCCTATGTTAACATGTAACTTGGCCTGTTAGGATGTTTTGGAGTTAAATAGCTTTTTTGTTCAGTGAATGTGACCTCCTTATGCAGCAAATTCCACAAATGAGCATTTTCAGTTCTTTAAAACATATCAAATGTTTAGAAATTCTACTGTGCATAATAATTTGGAACAGTGCATTTTGAGTTTTTATTCATTTTGGAGATTATACTGTTATCATTGGGAGGTTTCTTCAATAAAATTCAATGTATACTCTAACGGGTGATGACTTTTATTAGACTGACTGTCATTTGCACCGACCATTTAGGAAAATCCGAGAAAAATATAATTTGCATAATAATTTGGAACATGGTATACTGTCGTACATATAGTATAATGCAGCCTCCATATACAACCCTTGGCAAAAATTGTGGAATCACTGGCCTTGAAATGTTTTCATTTTGTAGGAAAAAAGCAGATCACGGATATGGCACAAAACTAAAGTAATTTCAAATGGCAACTTTCTGGCTTGAAGAAACACTTAAAAAACAAGAACAAAAAATGTGGTAGTCAGTAAAGGTTACTTTTTTTTATCCAAGCAGAGGGGAAAAATTAGGGAATCACTCAATTCTGAGGAAAAAAATTTGGAATCACCCTGTAAATTTTCATTCCCAATACTAACACCTGCATCAAATTAGATCTGCTCGTTAGTCTGCATCTAAAAAGGAGTGATCACACCTTGGAGAGCTGTTGCACTAAGTGGACTGACATGAATCATGGCTCCAACACGAGAGAATTGAAACAAAGGAGAGGATTATCAAACTCTTAAAAGACGGTAAATCATCACGCAATATTGCAAAAGATGTTGGTTGTTCACTGTCAGCTGTGTCTAAAATTTGGACCAAATACAAACAACATGGGAAGGTTGTTAAAGGCAAACATACTGGTAGACCAAGGAAGACATCAAAGCATCAAGACCAGAAGCTTAAAGCAATATGTCTCCAAAACAGGAAATGCACAACAAAGCAAATGAGGAATGAATGGGTGGAAACTGGAGTCAACGTCTGTGACCGAACTGTAAGAAACCGCCTAGAGGAAATGGGATTTACATACAGAAAAGCTAAATGAAAGCCTTCATTAACACCTAAACAGAAAAAAACAAGGTTACAATGGGTTAAGGAAAAGCAATCGTGGACTGTGAATGAATGACTGGATGAAAGTCATATTCAGTGATGAATCGCAAATCTGCATTGGGCAAGGTGATGATGTTGGAACTTTTGTTTGGTGCCATTCCAATGAGATTTATAAAGATGACTGCCTGAAGAGAACATGCAAATGTCCACAGTCATTGATGATATGGGGCTGCATGTCAGGTAAAGGCACTGGGGAGATGGCTGGCATTACATCTTCAATAAATGCACAAGTTTATGTTGATATTTTGGACACTTTTCTTATCCCATCAATTGAAAGGATGTTTGGGGATGATTAAATATTTTTTCAAGATGATAATGCATCCTGCCATAGAGCAAAAACTGTGAAAACATTCCTTGAAAAGAGACACATAAGGTCAATGTTATGGCCTGCAAATAGTCCGGATCTCAATCCAATTGAAAATCTTTGGTGGAAGTTGAAGAAAATGGTCCATGACAAGGCTCCAACCTGCAAAGCTGATCTGGCAACAGCAATCAGAGAAAGTTGGAGCCAGATTGATGAAGAGTACTATTTGACACTCATTAAGTCCAAGCCTCAGAGTCTGCAAGCTGTTATAAAAGCCAGAGGTGGTGCAACAAAATACTAGTGATGTGTTGGAGTGCTTGTGTTTGTTCTTGATTTCTTTTAGTGTTTCTTAAAGCCAGAATGGTGCCATTTGAAATGACTTTAGTTTTGTGACATGTCTGTGATCTTCTTTTTTTCTACAAAATTAAACAACTGAATGAACATCCTCCAAGGCCGGTGACTCCATAATTTTTGCCAGGGGTTTTAGTATACTACACCCCCCATATGGTATAATGCAGCTCCCATATGGTATAATACAGCCCCATATGTTATAATGCAGCTGCCATGTAACAAATATAGTGGTGTAACCACTGCACCGTGGTTCGAGGAGATCCTGGAAGGACGTAACTACAGTAGGTGAATACGTACAGTCATGGCCAAAAGTATTCACACCCCTGCAATTCTGTCAGATAATACTCAGTTTCTTCCTGAAAATGATTGCAAACACAAATTCTTTGGTATTATTATCTTCATTTAATTTGTCTTAAATGAAAAAAACACAAAAAGAATTGTTCTAAAGCCAAATTGGATATAATTCCACACCAAACATAAAAAAGGGGGTGGACAAAAGTATTGGCACTGTTCGAAAAATCATGTGATGCTTCTCTAATTTGTGTAATTAACAGCACCTGTAACTTACCTGTGGCACCTAACAGGTGTTGGCAATAACTAAATCACACTTGCAGCCAGTTGACATGGATTAAAGTTGACTCAACCTCTGTCCTGTGTCCTTGTGTGTACCACATTGAGCATGGAGAAAAGAAAGAAGACCAAAGAACTGTCTGAGGACTTGAGAAACCAAATTGTGAGGAAGCATGAGCAATCTCAAGGCTACAAGTCCATCTCCAAAGACCTGAATGTTCCTGTGTCTACCGTGCACAGTGTCATCAAGAAGTTTAAAGCCTATGGCACTGTGGCTAACCTCCCTAGATGTGGACGGAAAAGAAAAATTGACAAGAGATTTCAACGCAAGATTGTGCGGATGTTGGATAAAGAACCTCGACTAACATCCAAACAAGTTCAAGCTGCCCTGCAGTCCGAGGGTACAACAGTGTCAACCCGTACTATCCGTCGGCGTCTGAATGAAAAGGGACTGTATGGTAGGAGACCCAGGAAGACCCCACTTCTTACCCCGAGACATAAAAAAGCCAGGCTGGAGTTTGCCAAAACTTACCTGAAAAAGCCTAAAACATTTTGGAAGAATGTTCTCTGGTCAGATGAGACAAAAGTAGAGCTTTTTGGGCAAAGGCATCAACATAGAGTTTACAGGAGAAAAAAAGAGGCATTCAAAGAAAAGAACACTGTCCCTACAGTCAAACATGGCGGAGGTTCCCTGATGTTTTGGGGTTGCTTTGCTGCCTCTGGCACTGGACTGCTTGACCGTGTGCATGGCTTTATGAAGTCTGAAGACTACCAACAAATTTAGCAGCATAATGTAGGGCCCAGTGTGAGAAAGCTGGGTCTCCCTCAGAGGTCATGGGTCTTCCAGCAGGACAATGACCCAAAACACACTTCAAAAAGCACTAGAAAATGGTTTGATCCTCAGGCCACCTTCAGAGAGCTGCAGCATCAACTTGCTGCAGATGGTGTCACTGTGCATCGGTCAACTATACAACGCACTTTGCACAAGGAGAAGCTGTATGGGAGAGTGATGCGAAAGAAGCCGTTTCTGCAAGCACGCCACAAACAGAGTAGGCTGAGGTATGCAAAAGCACATTTGGAGAAGCCAATTTCTTTTTGGAAGAAGATCCTGTGGACTGATGAAACCAAGATTGAGTTGTTTGGTCATACAAAAAAGCGTTATGCATGGCGGCAAAAAAACACAGTGCGTTGTATAGTTGACAGATGCACAGTGACACCATCTGCAGCAAGTTGATGCTGCAGCTCTCTGGAGGTGGTCTGAGGATTGTCCTTGACTGATCTCACCATTCTTCTTCTCTGCCTTTCTGATGTTTTTCTTGGCCTGCCACTTCTGGCCTTAACAAGAACTGTACCTGTGTTCTTCCATTTCCTTACTATGTTCCTCACAGTGGAAATTGACAGGTTAAATCTCTTAGACAGCTTTTTGTATCCTTCCCCTGAACAGCTATGTTGAATAATCTTTGTTTTCAGATCATTTGACAGTTGTTTTGAGGAGCCCATGATGCCACTCTTCAGAGGAGATTTAAACAGGAGAACAACTTGAAAGTGGCCACTTTAAGTAGCTTTTCTCATGATTGCATACACCTGGCTATGAAGTTCAAAGCTCAATGAGGTTACAAAACCAAAAAAAGTGCTTTAGTAAGTCAGTAAAAAGTAGGTAGGAGTATTTAAAACAAGAAAATGATAAGGGTGCCCATACTTATGCACCTGTATAATTTGGTTTGAATGCAGATTGCACATTTTCTGTTAGTACAATAAACCTCATTTCAAGGCAGAAACATTACTGTGTCCAACAGTTATTAGATATATGAAACTGAAATAGCTGTTGCAAAAAAAAACAATTTTTATAAAACATTAAGCTTAAGATTAATAGGGGTGCCCAAACTTTTTCATATAACTGTATAAGGGTATAAAATTTAAAAGTTTGAAAATTACAAAATTTTTGCCAAATTTCCGATTTTTTCACAAATAAACACAAGTCATATCGAACAAATTTTACCACTGTTGTGAAGTACAATGTGTCACAAAAAAAACAGTCATAATCAGTGGGATCTGTTGAAGTGTTCCAGAGTTATTACCACATATAGAAAAATATTTAGAATTGAGAGTCCTCAGTGGTTGATACCTCTTAATGGCTAAGGGCCCCTTTCCACTTGCGAGGAAAACGGACGAGTGCAATCCGATAAAAAATCGGATTGCACTCGGACCAATGTTATTCAATAGGTGTCTTTTCATTTGCGATTTTTTTCTCAGCCGAAATCGGACTGAGAAAAATCTGGGTCGGCTGAGAAAAAAATCGCAGCATGCTGCGTATTGCTGCGATTCTCGGGCGAGACTCGCCAATGCAAGTCAATGGGTGCGAGAAAAAAAATCGCACAGCACTCGCACCATGCGAGTTCTGTCCGATTTTTACGCACCGGTGTCCTTTGAAAAGCCGGTAATTCAGCGCGGTGTACAGTAAAATCACACTGACAGGTTAGAATAGAGTAGATATATACACATACAATAGGTATATATACATATATATATGTCAGTGAGACACCTATATATGTATATTTATATTTAATGCAGCGCTAGATAGCATAAAAGCCGCTAATTCAATTGCCGGCTTTTGCTCTCTCCTTCCCAAACCCGACATGATATAAGACATGGTTTACATACAGTAAACCAGAGGTCCCCAACCGCCGGTCCGCGGACCAGGACCGGGCCGTTGGGGTTTTTCAGCCGGTCCGCGGCGCCCCTGTTCAGCGGTCACGTGGGACCGCTCATTAGAGAAATGAATAGGCTGCTCCACCTCCCATAGGGGCGGAGCCGCATAATTCATTTCTCTAATCAGCGGTGCCGGTGACCGCTGACAGAGGAAGAGGCTGCGGCACCGAAGACCAGCTGTCCGGGGGAAGGAGCGGGACGCCGGGAGCAGGTAAGTATTGCATATTCACCTGTCCTCGTTCCACACGCCGGGCGCTGTCTCCATCTTCCCGGCGTCTCTCCGCACTGACTGCAGGCAGAGGGCGCGATGACGCATATAGTGTGCGCGCCGCCCTCTGCCTGATCAGTCAGTGCAGAGAGACGCCGGGAAGATGGCGCCGAGGAGCTGCAAGCAAGACAGGTGAGTATGTGTGTTTTATTATTTTTATTGCAGCAGCACAGCTATGGGGCAATAATGGACGGTGCAGAGCACTATATGGCACAGCTATGGGGCAATAATGGTGCAGAGCACTATATGGCACAGCTATGGGGCAATAATGGTGCAGAGCAATAATGGTGCAGAGCACTGTATGGCACAGCTATGGGGCAATGGTGCAGAGCACTATATGGCACAGCTATGGGGCAATGGTGCAGAGCACTATATGGCACAGCTATGGGGCAATAATAAACGGTGCAGAGCACTATATGGCACAGCTATGGGGCAATAATGGTGCAGAGCACTGTATGGCACAGCTATGGGGCAATGGTGCAGAGCACTATATGACACAGCTATGGGGCAACGGTGCAGAGCACTATATGGCACAGCTATGGGGCAATAATGGTGCAGAGCACTGTATGGCACAGCTATGGGGCAATAATGGTGCAGAGCACTATACGGCACAGCTATGGGGCAATAATGGTGCAGAGCACTGTATGGCACAGCTATGGGGCAATTATGAACGGTGCAGAGCACTATATGGCACAGCTATGGGGCAATTATGAACGGTGCAGAGCACTATATGGCACAGCTATGGGGCAATTATGAACGGTGCAGAGCACTGTATGGCACAGCTATGGGGCAATAATAAACGGTGCAGAGCACTGTATGGCACAGCTATGGGGCAATAATAAACAGTGCAGAGCACTGTATGGCACAGCTATGGGGCAATAATAAACGGTGCAGAGCACTGTATGGCACAGCTATGGGGCAATAATGGTGCAGAGCACTATATGGCACAGCTATGGGGCAATAATGGTGCAGAGCACCAGGGAAACAAGCATGGTGCTCCCACTCATTCTGAACCTATGGTAAGTTGAATCACATTCTCATTATAAATGTCATAATTATATGATAAGTATGCACTAAGCTCCATCCCTCCATAACCCCACCCCCATATGACCAAAGCCCCGCCCCTGCCCCACCCCCACCGGGCCATGGAAAACTGGTCTTGCTTAAAGCCGGTCCCTGGTGCAAAAAAGGTTGGGGACCTCTGCAGTAAACCATCTCATATCCCTTATTTTTTTGCATATTCCACACTACTAATGTTAGTAGTGTGTATGTGCAAAATTTAGGCGCTGTAGCTTGTAAAATAAAGGGTTAAATGGCAGAAAAAATTGGCGTGGGCTCCCGCGCAATTTTCTCCGCCAGAGTGGTAAAGCCAGTGACTGAGGGCAGATATTAATAGCCTAGAGAGGGACCATGATTATTGGCCCCCCCTGGCTAAAAACATCTGCCCCCAGCCACCGCAGAAAAGGCACATCTGTAAGATGCGCCTATTCTGGCACTTGGCCTCTCTCTTCCCACTCCCGTGTAACGGTGGGATATGGGGTAATGAAGGGTTAATGTCACCTTGCTATTGTAAGGTGACATTAAGCCAGATTAATAATGGAGAGGCGTCAATTATGACACCTATCCATTATTAATCCAATAGTACGAAATGGTTAAGAAAACACACCCACATTATTACAAAGTCCTTTAATGAAATAAAGACACAGGTTCTTGTAATATTTTATTATTCTCTTAATCCAGCTGAAGACCTTCGTTCTGTACCAAAGTAAAAATAAAAAATAAAAAATATCCCATACCTTCCGTCGTTCCATCAGTCCCACAAAGTAAATCCATCTGAAGGGGTTAAATCATTTTACACCCAGGAGCTGTGCTAATGCAATTGTGCTCCTGTGTGTAAAAACCCTGGCGAATGAATGAAATGCAGGGTGACCTGTAGTTACATTGAGTTGCAGTGAGGCGCCTGTTATGACCCCAATGGCGAGGGTCTCAGAGATATCAGCAAGTCTGCAAAGTACAAAAATCCAGCTCATAGGGCAGTGGTAACTGGGTTGACCATATATCTACTCCTAACGCCAACCCTAGAAGTACCCGGGGAACATGCCTACGTTGGTCGCTAGATGTCTCGTGCCAGCCGGAGAGCTAACTACCCCTAGAAGAGGAAAACAAAGACCTCTCTTGCCTCCAGAGAAAGGACCCCAAAAGTAGGATACAAGCCCCCCACAAATAATAACGGTGAGGTAAGAGGAAATGACAAACACAGAGATGAACTAGGTTTAGCACAGAGAGGCCAGCTTACTAATAGCAGAATATAGTAAGATAACTTATATGGTCAACAAAAACCCTATCAAAAATCCACGCTGGAGATTCAAGAACCCCCGAACCGTCTAACGGCCCGGGGGGAGAACACCAGCCGCCCTAGAGCTTCCAGCAAGGTCAGGATACAGATAATATACAAGCTGGACAAAAAATGCAAACAATAACGAATTGCAAAAAGCAAAAAAGCAGACTTAGCTTAAACAAGCAGGAACCAGGATCAGTAGACAAGAGCACTACAGATTAGCTCTGATATCAACGTTGCCAGGCATTGAACTGAAGGTCCAGGGAGCTTATATAGCAACACCCCTGACCTAACGACCCAGGTGAGCATAAAAGGAATGACTGACAAACCCAGAGTCAAATCACTAGTAGCCACTAGAGGGAGCCAAAAAGTAAATTCACAACAGTACCCCCCCCTTAGTGAGGGGTCACCGAACCCTCACCAAGACCACCAGGGCGATCAGGATGAGCGGCGTGAAAGGCACGAACTAAATCGGCCGCATGCACATCAGAGGCGACCACCCAGGAATTATCCTCCTGACCATAGCCCTTCCACTTGACCAGGTACTGAAGCCTCCGCCTGGAGAGACGAGAATCTAAGATCTTCTCCACCACGTACTCCAACTCGCCCTCAACCAACACCGGAGCAGGAGGCTCAGCAGAAGGAACCACAGGCACAACGTACCGCCGCAACAAGGACCTATGAAATACGTTGTGAATGGCAAACGACACCGGAAGATCCAGGCGAAAGGATACAGGATTAAGGATCTCCAATATCTTGTAAGGACCAATGAATCGAGGCTTAAATTTGGGAGAGGAGACCTTCATAGGAACAAATCGAGAAGACAGCCATACCAAATCCCCAACACGAAGTCGGGGACCCACACCGCGGCGGCGGTTGGCAAAACGCTGAGCCTTCTCCTGTGACAACTTCAAGTTGTCCACCACATGATTCCAGATCCGCTGCAACCTATCCACCACAGAATCCACCCCAGGACAGTCAGAAGGCTCCACATGTCCCGAGGAAAAACGAGGGTGGAAACCAGAGTTGCAGAAAAATGGCGAAACCAAGGTGGCAGAACTAGCCCGATTATTAAGGGCAAATTCAGCCAACGGCAAGAAGGTCACCCAATCATCCTGATCAGAAGAGACAAAACACCTCAAATACGCCTCCAGAGTCTGATTAGTTTGTTCCGTTTGTCCGTTAGTCTGTGGATGAAAAGCGGACGAAAACGACAAATCTATGCCCATCCTACCACAAAAGGATCGCCAGAACCTGGAAACAAACTGGGATCCTCTGTCCGACACAATATTCTCAGGAATGCCGTGCAAACGAACCACGTTCTGGAAGAACACAGGAACCAGATCAGAAGAGGAAGGCAGTTTGGGCAAAGGAACCAGATGGACCATCTTGGAGAAACGATCACATATCACCCAGATGACAGACATGCCCTGAGACACCGGAAGATCCGAAATGAAATCCATAGAGATGTGTGTCCAAGGTCTCTTCGGGACAGGCAAGGGCAAGAGCAACCCGCTGGCACGAGAACAGCAAGGCTTAGCTCGAGCACAAGTACCACAGGACTGCACAAATGACCGCACATCTCTTGACAAGGAAGGCCACCAAAAGGACCTGGCCACCAGATCTCTGGTGCCAAAAATTCCCGGGTGCCCTGCCAACACTGAGGAATGAACCTCGGAAATGACTCTGCTGGTCCATTTAGCAGGCACAAACAATCTGTCAGGTGGACAAGAGTCAGGCCTACCAGCCTGAAATCTCTGCAACACACGTCGCAGATCTGGAGAAATAGCTGACAGGATAACTCCTTCCTTAAGAATACCCACAGGTTCAGCGACTCCAGGAGCATCAGGCACAAAGCTCCTAGACAGAGCATCGGCCTTCACATTCTTAGAACCTGGTAAATACGAAACCACAAAGTCAAAACGGGAGAAAAACAATGACCAGCGGGCCTGTCTAGGATTCAGGCGTTTAGCAGACTCGAGGTACATCAGATTTTTGTGATCAGTCAAGACCACCACACGATGCTTAGCACCCTCGAGCCAATGACGCCACTCCTCAAATGCCCACTTCATGGCCAACAACTCCCGATTGCCCACATCATAATTTCGCTCTGCCGGCGAAAACTTCCTAGAGAAAAAGGCACAAGGTCTCATAGTAGAGCAACCAGGGCCTCTCTGCGACAAAACGGCCCCTGCCCCAATCTCCGAAGCATCCACTTCAACCTGAAAGGGAAGTGAGACATCAGGCTGGCACAAAACAGGCGCTGAAGTAAACCGGCGCTTCAACTCCTGGAAAGCCTCCACGGCAGCAGGAGCCCAGTTAGCCACATCAGAGCCTTTCTTGGTCATATCCGTCAACGGTTTAACAACGCTAGAAAAATTAGCGATAAAACGACGGTAGAAGTTAGCAAAACCCAAGAACTTCTGAAGACTCTTAACTGACGAGGGTTGAGTCCAATCATGAATAGCTCGAACCTTGACTGGGTCCATCTCCACAGCAGAAGGGGAAAAAATGAACCCTAAAAAGGGAACCTTCTGTACACCAAAGAGACACTTTGAGCCTTTAACAAACAAAGAATTTTCACGCAAAATCTTGAAAACCATCCTGACCTGTTCCACATGCGAGTCCCAATCATCAGAAAAAACCAGAATATCATCCAGATAAACGATCAAAAATTTATCCAGATACTTCCGGAAAATGTCATGCATAAAGGACTGAAAAACTGAAGGTGCATTAGAGAGCCCAAATGACATCACCAAGTACTCAAAATGACCTTCGGGCGTATTGAATGCGGTTTTCCATTCATCTCCTTGCTTAATGCGCACAAGGTTGTACGCACCACGAAGGTCTATCTTGGTGAACCACTTGGCACCTTTAATCCGGGCAAACAAGTCTGACAACAACGGCAAAGGATACTGAAATTTGACAGTGATCTTATTCAAAAGCCGATAGTCAATACAAGGCCTCAAAGATCCGTCCTTTTTAGCCACAAAAAAGAATCCCGCACCAAGAGGGGAAGAAGAAGGACGGATATGCCCCTTCTCCAGAGACTCCTTGATATATGAACGCATCGCGGTATGTTCAGGTACCGACAGATTAAACAGTCTTCCCTTAGGAAACTTACTGCCTGGAATCAAATCTATTGCACAGTCACATTCCCTATGAGGAGGCAATGCACTTGACCTAGACTCGCTGAAGACATCCTGATAATCAGACAAATACGCCGGAACTTCCGAAGGCGTAGAAGTAGCAATAGACACGGGCAGGGAATCTCCATGAATTCCATGACAGCCCCAACTTGACACTGACATTGCCTTCCAGTCCAAGACTGGATTATGGGTCTGTAACCATGGCAACCCCAAAACAACCAAATCATGCATCTTATGCAGAACAAGAAAACGTATCACCTCCCGATGTTCAGGAGTCATGCACATGGTAACCTGTGTCCAAAACTGCGGCTTATTTTCTGCCAATGGCGTAGCGTCAATACCCCTAAGAGGGATAGGATTTTCTAATGGCTCAAGAACAAAACCGCAACGCTTGGCAAATGACAGATCCATAAGACTCAGGGCAGCACCTGAATCTACAAACGCCACGACAGGATACGATGACAGTGAGCAAATCAAAGTTACAGATAGAATGAACTTAGGTTGCAAATTACCAATGGCGACAGGACTAACAACCTTAGTAAGACGCTTAGAGCATGCTGAGATAACATGTGCAGAATCACCACAGTAGTAACACAAGCCATTCTGGCGTCTATGAATTTTCCGCTCATTTCTAGTAAGGATTCTATCACATTGCATTAAATCAGGTGCCTGTTCAGATAACACCATGAGGGAATTTGCGGTTTTGCGCTCCCGCAACCGCCGGTCAATTTGAATCGCCAGGGCCATGGAATCATTCAGACCTGTGGGAATGGGAAAACCCACCATCACATTCTTAATGGCTTCAGAAAGGCCATTTCTAAAATTTGCAGCCAATGCACACTCGTTCCACTGGGTCAGCACGGACCATTTCCGAAATTTTTGGCAATACACCTCAGCCTCGTCCTGGCCCTGAGACATAGCCAGCAAGGCTTTTTCTGCCTGAATCTCAAGATTGGGTTCCTCATAAAGCAAACCGAGCGCCAGAAAAAACGCATCAATATCAGCCAATGCCGGATCTCCTGGCGCCAGCGAGAAAGCCCAATCCTGAGGGTCGCCCCGTAAAAAAGAAATAACAATTTTCACTTGCTGAGCGGAGTCTCCAGAGGAACAGGGTCTCAGGGACAAAAACAATTTACAATTATTCCTGAAATTTCTAAACTTAAATCGGTCTCCGGAAAACAGTTCAGGAATCGGTATCTTAGGTTCTGACATAGGATTTCTGGTAACATAATCTTGTATGCCCTGCACACGAGCAGCAAGCTGGTCCACACTTGTAATCAAGGTCTGGACATTCATGTCTGCAGCAATCACAAGCCACTCAAAGGTAAAGGGGAAAAGAAAAATAAAAGAAAAATGAGAGAGAGAAAAAAAACTCAGAACTTTCTTTCTTATAATCCCACTTCTGCAATGCATTTAACATTTAGTACTGGCCTGGCAAACTGTTATGACCCCAATGGCGAGGGTCTCAGAGATATCAGCAAGTCTGCAAAGTACAAAAATCCAGCTCATAGGGCAGTGGTAACTGGGTTGACCATATATCTACTCCTAACGCCAACCCTAGAAGTAGCCGGGGAACATGCCTACGTTGGTCGCTAGATGTCTCGCGCCAGCCGGAGAGCTAACTACCCCTAGAAGAGGAAAACAAAGACCTCTCTTGCCTCCAGAGAAAGGACCCCAAAAGTAGGATACAAGCCCCCCACAAATAATAACGGTGAGGTAAGAGGAAATGACAAACACAGAGATGAACTAGGTTTAGCACAGAGAGGCCAGCTTACTAATAGCAGAATATAGTAAGATAACTTATATGGTCAACAAAAACCCTATCAAAAATCCACGCTGGAGATTCAAGAACCCCCGAACCGTCTAACGGCCCGGGGGGAGAACACCAGCCGCCCTAGAGCTTCCAGCAAGGTCAGGATACAGATAATATACAAGCTGGACAAAAAATGCAAACAATAACGAATTGCAAAAAGCAAAAAAGCAGACTTAGCTTAAACAAGCAGGAACCAGGATCAGTAGACAAGAGCACTACAGATTAGCTCTGATATCAACGTTGCCAGGCATTGAACTGAAGGTCCAGGGAGCTTATATAGCAACACCCCTGACCTAACGACCCAGGTGAGCATAAAAGGAATGACTGACAAACCCAGAGTCAAATCACTAGTAGCCACTAGAGGGAGCCAAAAAGTAAATTCACAACAGGCGCCCTTTGCTGGATGTCCTCATATGAACTCGAGCGTGGGAACTTTTCCGAGGCTCCAGTTCATGAGGACATCCAGCAGAGGGCGCATCACCGCGAATGAAGGTAACTACAGGTCATTGACCTACATTACCTTCATTCGCCGGGGTTTACAGGCAGGAGCACAGCTGCATTATAGCAGAGCTCCTGCCTGTAAAATATTTTAACCCCTTCAGAAGGGTTTACATCGTGGGACTTTACAGATCTACGGAAGGTATGTATATTGTTGGTTTATTATTTTTCCTTTGTTACAGAGCGAGGGTCTTCAGGTGGATTGAGAGAGCAATAAAATATTAAAACAACCTGTGTGTTTATTTCATTAAAATACTTTTTAATAATGTGTGTGTGTTTTTTTAACCCTTTCATACAATTGGATTAATAATGGATAGGTGTCATAATTGACGCCTCTCCATTATTAATCTGGCTTAATGTCACCTTACAATAGCAAAGTGACATTAACCCTTCATTACCCCATATCCCACCGCTACACGGGAGTGGGAAGAGAGTGGCCAAGTGCCAGAATAGGTGCATCTTCCAGATGTGCCTTTTCTGGGGTGGATGGGTCAGATGTTTGTAGCCAGGGGGGGCCAATAACCATGGACTCTCTCTAGGCTATTGGAGCGCCCCCACTGTCACAGGGCCGAGGGGTACCCGGTACCGGGCCTCTCTGTCTCGATTCGGGGATTGTCACGGTGGCTGGACCCGGTCTGTGACCCTGCTGAGGGGCGTCCAGTGAAAGTTGAGAGTGATGATGTGTGGTGCAGGGTGCGATGAATAACGAGGACACAAGGTTGCAGTCTCTTTACCTCTTTACTGAAGGCTTCAGGATCCTCAATCCGGAGTACGGATAACAGGGCTGTCTGAGACCGGCCGGTCCGATGGCACTTCCAGAGTTCCCTTTGCAGGTGGAAATCTGTGCCTACCTTCTAGCGCTTGTGTGTTGTAGTCCTTCCCTGCTGAGCACCACGGGATAGTCCTCACAACTGTTGTGTCTGTTTCTGAAGTTCCCTCACAACTGATTCTGATGTTCTTCTCCGTCCCCCAGATGATATGGTTAGGACGCACCCGTATGACGGGTAGGCCTGGAGTTCTTCCGGGACCCTAGAGTCGCCCCTCTCCAACTGTTGCCCCCTATGTCTGCTTAGGTGATTTAGGTGAGACAGCCCGCCTATAACTGACTGTCCTGCCGTAGGTTTGAAGTAAGGCTTGGAGCTCAATACTTCCTCGGTGTTTCCGGCCACCGGCTACGCGCCTCAGTAGGATGTTGCCTCGGTCTTACAGCACGACTCCTACTGGTGTTATCTCCTTGTTGCGTTGATCTCGTTTCTCACTCTTCACAATAAGCCTCGCTTCTTGTCCTTTCTTGGGGTACCGCCACAATGAAGTGCAGGTGCGGTCCCGTAACGTTCTTTCTGTTCGCTAGGCCTCTGTCAGGATCCCACCCCTGACAGAGACCCCCCTGAATCTTCCCCTGCAACACCCTCTGCCACAGGATGTTGCCTGGTTCCAACCCAGTCAGCTTTCTGTCTAACTTCCTATCTAACCCCCAGTTTTACCAGATTGTGAGGAGTGGCCTAATACATAGCACCCTTAGCTCCCCCTGGAGGCCAGACTATGAAGTGTATTGGTGTCTATGATACCTGGTCAGGTGAACTCCTTCAGTGCCATCAGACGTACCAACACCCCCCTTAGCGGCGGAGCATCAGTACTGTAACGACCAGGACTCTGGGGCGCTGCACTATTAATATCTGTCCTCAGTCACTGGCTTTAGCACTCTGGCGGAGAAAATTGCATGGGAGCCCACGCCAATTTTTTCCGCCATTTAACCCTTTATTTTAGCAGCTACAGCGCCCAAATTTTGCACATACACACTACTAACATTAGTAGTGTGGAATATGCAAAAAAAAAGGGATATGAGATGGTTTACTGTATGTAAACCATGTCTCATATCCTGTCGGGTTTGGGAAGGAGAGAGCAAAAGCCGGCAATTAAAGTAGCGGCTTTTATGCTATCTAGCGCTGCATTAAATATAAATATACTGTACATACTGTATATAGGTGTCTCACTGACATATATATATGTATATACACACATTCTATGTGTATATATCTACTCTATTCTAACCTGTCAGTGTGATTTTACTGTACACAGCACTGATTTGCCGGCTTTTCAAAGGACACCGGTGCGTACAAATCGGACAGTAATACTGATGTCATACGGATGATGCGATTACAAAAAACGGATGATGCAATTAAAAATCGCATTGCACTCGCATGACAATCGCATACGTTTCATCCATTTTTTCGGTCCAGATTACGGACCGTTTTTTCTCTCGCAAGTGGAAAGGGACCCTAACTGAAAAGATGGTAACAAATTGCAAGCTTTCGAGACTACACAGGTCTCTTCATCAAGCAAAGACTAAAAGAAATTCTGAAGAATCACATATTTATGCACAACATAGCACAGAAAAAGAAAAAAAAGAACCCATGGATAAGACAGGTGACATGAAGCAGAATTACCCTGAGTGATAAACAGTTATGTCCATAAATATTGGACCAGTTCTTAGATAAGGAATGTTTTATTGTCCTCTGATTGGGGTCTGGTTCTGTTGTGATGACCCCACATAGTCTGAGGGGCAAGTTCCTTAGTTGATGTAAAAAGACATAAATCCATGAGACACAGTCATTCCTGCATTAAGACTGTCAAAGGTCGTCATCAGTTTATTTTCCCACACTCTTCTGTCTCAATTCTAAATATTTTTCTATCTACTGGCTAACACGGTACCAAGATATATATCTTTCGTGTACCACATATAGTGGCACTGGTCAGAATTGTACAAAATGAGAAAACAGGCTTGGGGGTGAAGGGGTTAATATCTTTAATCAGGGGTGTACCTTTATTTGGTGAGGTTTTGTAGTTACATCCAACCTCTGGAGTCTAAGGTGGCTTTGAGATCATACTATTACTATTACTATTCAATACTATTAAAGACCAATGAAATCTGTTGGTTGGGGTTTTTTTGCAATGGGGTCAATAAACTTAAAGTTACACTACTGTCTTTCACTTCTATTGAACTCCAATTTCCACCCTGGCATAATCCATGAACAATATAAGAATAATTGTGGTATTATCTTTTAATACAGGGGCAGTACCTAAGACTAGTTGACATTTATTCTCCATTGTCTGTTTCCACTATTTCCACTTCTACAAAATGAGCAAAGACATTTAGTTAGAAGATCTGAAACTATTCTTCATCTCAACCACAGTATGTTTGAAGTTTCAGCTGTCTGTGGTTGCGTCAATGTCGATTTAAGGAAAGGTAAAACAAAGAGAGCAAATGTTTCAACATGTGTTTAGTAATGCAAAATGAGAGTAGATGACGAATAAAGACCAGAAAGAGAAGAATTAACTTATTACTCTACTGTGGTTTAATATTGAGCGGCTGCTTCCATTTAGATTTCCATTCAGTAATTAAAGTAGGGAATCTATGTCTATCCAGATATAAATCTTTTAGACTGCAATTAGTATTGATGTACATACTCCGATCATGTGACTAGTAAGTGATTTACACTTCGCGGGGAAGGTTTGGCTATAGTGGACTCTTCAGTATGTTTTCGCCATTTCACTATTTGCATCTCTGACAAAATCTTTGACATCTGCACAATGCGTTATTACTTTCACACTTCAGTTACTACCTTTGAAATTCTAAGACATCAATGTAGCTCAGAATTGGACTAAAATAAATATATACTTGTTTTATTATATTTTTGCTACTTTTGTTAGTATGAACACACACTGAGAATTATGGTAAGGCGAGACAGCGCAGGTCACTAATGCAGTAATGACGCAGTTGATGTGGTCAAAAAACATGACTGCATAGAGTTTTTACATAAACAAATATGATTTGAATAGTGTGTTTTTTGACTGCATGACCCCACATTTAAAAGCATTCTCTAAGAATGTTAAACAATGGCCCCCGTTACTTAATTCAAACGGCTGCCAGCCCTAGCAATGTGTCAGGACGGGCTGCAGTATGAAGAAATATAGCTGTGTCTCAGTTGTCAGAGGAGCCTTAGGCTATGTGCACACGTCAGGATTTTGTCAGGATTTTGTCAGGATTTTGTCAGGATTTTGTCAGGATTTTGTCAGGCCTTTTCATCAGGTTTTGTAGCCAAAACCAGGAGTGGGTGATAAATGCAGAAGTGGTGCATATGTTTCTATTATACTTTTCCTCTAATTGTTCCACTCCTGGTTTTGGCTACAAATCCTGAGGAAAAATCCTGACAAAATCCTGACAAAATCCTGACAAAATCCTGACAAAATCCTGACGTGTGCACATAGCCTGACTGTAAGCATTGTGAGCTGCTAGAGAAGGGCAGTGACAGGAAATAAGATCAATAATCTCAACTGACTGCACTCGGAGTACTGAAGCTAGGGGGGGGGGAATCTGTGTGCTCAGTTAGAAAAGGGGCAGATTTATTTTTTCTGATGTGAAAGACTTTTTTCAGCAGCTCACCTGTATGTGTGCTTACGATCCTGCTCCTCTATCAGTTGAGACACAGGTCTCGGGAGCTATATTTCTTCAGACTATAGACCGTCCCGACACGTAAACTAGGATGGGTTGCCATTTCAATTATGTGATAGGACCATTTTATTACATCCTTGGCGAACTCCTTTAACTTAATGAAAAACGTAAATTTTCCTATCCAATTGTTTATTTTCATCTATTGTAGTGAGAATAATCATACATATTGAGAATGTACAAAAATATGTTTCTGACAATGAAAAAAAAAAATATCAGTGATCATCAAACCCCCTCTTTAACATGACAGTCATAAACCTTCCATCCATGGAGACTGTCAATATCTTAATTTGTTGACAATTTTTGAGCAGCACCAACCACAGCCCCCCAGACACTGCTCAGAGAGGCATACTGTTTTCCTACAACATCAATTTTTCATTTAAGAAAGGCCCACAAGTTCTTAATAGAGTTTAGATCAGGTGAGGAAGAGGGCCATGTCTGTCATCTTTAACCCCTTAACCCCTGGAGCTTTTTTCGGTTTTTCGTTTTCATTTTTCGCTTCCCTTCTTTCCAGAGCCATAACTTTTTTATTTTTCCATCAATATGGCCATGTGTGAGCTTATTTTTTGCGGGACGAGTTGTACTTTTGAACGACCCTTTGGTTTTACCATGTCGTGTAGTAGAAAGCGGGAAAAAAATTCCAAGTGCAGTGAAATTGAAAAAAAAAGTGCCATCACACACTTATTTTTTGATTGGCTTTTTTGCTAGGTTCACTAAATGCTAAAACTGGGATCTGGGGTTGGGTGAGGGCTTATTTTTTGCGTGCCGAGCTGACATTTTTAATGATACCTCTTTTGTGCAGATATGTTGTTTTGATCACCCGTAAATCTGGTGTTTTTAATTTTTTTATCGCTACGCCATTGAGCAATCAGGTTAATCCTTTTTTTATTGATAGATCGGGCAATTCTGAACGCGGCGATACCAAATATGCGTAGGTTTGATTTTTTTTTTATTGTTTTATTTTGATTGGGGCGAAAGGGGGGTAATTTGAACTTTTATTTTTTTTTATTTTTTTTTATTTTTAAACACTTTTTTTTTTACTTTTGGCATGCTTCAATAGCCTCCATGGGAGGCTAGAAGCTGCCACAACTTGATCACCTCTGCTACATAGAGGTGATGCACAGATAGCTGAATTTCAGCATTGCTATGAGCGCCGACCACAGGGTGGCGCTCATAGCAATCCGTCATCAACAACCATAGAGGTCTCCAGGAGACCTGTGGTTGTAATGGCAACGCACCGATAACCCCCGATCACATGACGGGGTTAGCGATGCGCATATAAAAGTTCAAATCTCCCCCCTTTCATCAGTGGCAGTAAGCGTTTGTTAAATGCCACTGTCAGCATTTGACAGCGGCATTAAACTAGTTAATAGGAGCGAGCAGATTGCGATTCCACTGGCGCCTATTGCGGGCACATGTCAGCTGTTGAAAACAGCTGACATGTCGCGGCTTTGAGGTGGGCTCACCGCCGGAGCACACCTCAAAGCGGGGGATACTGCCAGCTGACGTACTATTCGGTAAGCTGGCAGAAAGGGCTGGCTAGCCAAGCAGTGGAGTATTTTGATGCATGTGATGGAGCAGTGAACTGTATAAAACTAATGGTTTTCTTGAAAGATACAAACATTTTCCTGTACCACTACTTGAAGTATGTGTCTTCTAAAACCTGGCAGAAGGTTTGGGAGTTTATTTTGAGTTTATCTTCAAACCGAAAAGGTCCAACTAGCTCATCTTTAATAATACCAGCCCATAGAAATACCGACCTCCACCTTGCTTGCGTCTGGTTGGAAGTCGAGGTCTGTGTCCATTATTGATCCAGCAAAAATAAAAAATGTTTATTTTGTACAGACATGTGAAATACAGGTAATGGAGCTTCCAGTTGCTCAGTAGTATTGACCCTTGGCACCTATTACCTATATAGAGTTCCAATATATATTATGCTTATTATTATTAGCTGACCTGACCTATGCTAAAACACTCTTTTCAACTACAAATCTCTCTTGCCCTCAAGCTTTTGACAGTACATTTTGGTCGCTGATAGATACTCTGATGAGATATGTATATAATCAAGCAAGTGACATTAAGACACTTGCCGTGGTATTATCTGGTTGCATTGTATATATGTATATAAATCACCCACATATATATATACCACATATACATGTTACACCACTGTATACTTAGGTTATGTTTTATCTTTGTTTCATTTTTAGCAACTGTCGTGAAAAAGGCCGAGTTGGCCAAAACGCGTTGACATTCAATGGTTGCTCTTATTTTTTGAACTTTAATAAAATAAATCTTGTTGGCATTCAAAAGGAGTGTGCAATTGATATTTATTCTACATTATTGATCCAGAAACAAGCTCATCCATCTGGTTTGTCAAGAGTCACTCTCATCAGTTCATAAAACCTATGAAAAATCTGCATTCAGATATCTTAGCAATTTCAAGAGTTTTACATCCCTCTGTAAACAATTAAAAAAGTTTTTTTACTTTTCAGAATCGGTTAAAATTCTGTTGATATTCTTAGGCCACAATCTCCCTCATTACACAAATCCACATCACCTGATCTGCTTCATACAAAAAGCATTCAAGTTTATACAGCTTGGAGTTGGAAAATATGCATAAAAATGATGATATGGTCAAAATACTCACTTGCCTGATAATTGTGCACACAAAGTAAGGCCTCCCTCACACGTCCTGGTAATTCCTGTACAGGAAAAAACAATATTGGTGAGATCTGTGGTCCATGTGCCATCCGTTTGTATGTATGTGACATCTGTGTGATATCTGTGTATCCGTTCGCTGTCTGTATGTCACATCCATGTGCTGTCCGTATGTCCGTGTGACACATACCGGTGCGTAGGAAAAGCAGTACAGTTTGCACAGTTTCCAGACAGCGGCTGCTGAATTCAGCTCTCATCATTGTGGCCTGATCTCACTGAGATTAGCACAACCAGGCGACAATGATGGGAGTTGTATTTACCCCCCGGGGTGTACATCCTGTGTAAAATAAAGAATTAAATTTAAAAAAAATGGCATGGGCTACCTCGCAATTTTCAAAACCAGCAGAGAGAAAGCAAATGGCTGGAGGCTGATGTTAATAATCTGGGACAAGGGACAATGCCCCATAAGGTTCTCAGGCTATTAATAAAGGCTCACAGCTGTTTGCTTAGCCTTTCCTGGTGAATTTACGGGGAACCCCAGAAAACAAATCACGTAGATTCCCCCTATAAATTCAACCAGCAAAGGCTAAACAGACAGCTGTGGGTTGATATTAAAAGCCTGAGAAGGAGTCAGCGATATTGCCCATCCCCACACACACCACACAGGTTTCCAACATCAGCCCTCAGCTGCCACAAAAATGGCAAATAAGACACTGATCACTGATGATCCTGAGAGATACTGTTCAGGGTAAATTGTACAGCATCCTTCAGACAGCGTGCGGAAGAGGATTCTGTTATGTTATGAAATACGTACCGTAAGTAGCCAATTTTGCAGATAAATGGGCCAATAGTCAGAGGGCAACCAGCATTAGATGTAAACCATAGGCAAAGCATTATGCTAGGGGAAAAGGTAGGTTAATCATAGATGCCTATCACATAGTACAATATGGGAACACAAATCTACATAGCAAATTATTGATAAATATCACATGCTTACCCACAAGGGAAATGAAAGAAAGAAGAAAATATAAAATAAAAAGGAGGGAGGGAGATTGAAAAAAAATGGAAAGGAAAAAAAAATGTGGTAAGCATGTGATATTTATGCATAATGTGATATGTAGATGCTTTATCCAAGCACTGACATTATGTTGACTAGGGTTGAGCGAAACGGGTCGATCATTTTCAAAAGTCGCCGACTTTTGGCTAAGTCGGCGTCTCATGAAACCCGATCCGACCCCTGTGCTTGTCGGCCATGCGGTACGCGACTTTCGCGCCAAAGTCGCGTTTCAATGACGCGAAAAGCGCCATTTCTCAGCCAATGAAGGTGAACGCAGAGTGTGGGCAGCGTGATGACATAGATCCTGGTCCCCACCATCTTAGAGAAGGGCATTGCAGTGATTGGCTTGCTGTCTGCGGCGTCACAGGGGCTATAAAGGGGCGTTCCCGCCGACCGCCATCTTACTGCTGCTGATCTGAGCTTAGGGACAGGTTGCTGCCGCTTCGTCAGAAGCAGGGAGAGCGTTAGGCAGGGTCCACTAACCACCAAACCGCTTGTGCTGCAGCGATTTCCACTGTCCAACACCACCTTCGGTGTGCAGGGACTGTGGAAGCTATTTTTTTTTTTTTTTCCCCTCAGCGCTGTAGCTCATTGGGCTGCCCTAGAAGGCTCCCTGATAGCTGTATTGCTGTGTGTACGCCACTGTGGAAACCAACTGCTTTTTTCAAAGCACATATCCTCTTGTTCCTTCCTTTCTGCACAGCTATCTTTTTTGTTTGTCCACACTTTTTATTTAATTTGTGCATCAGTCCACTCCTATTGCTGCCTGCCATACCTGGCTTACATTACTGCAGGGAGATAGTAATTGTAGGACAGTTTTTTTTTTTTGTTTGTTTTTTTTGTGGGAGATTAAGATTGGCATTTCTGCTACAGTGCCATCCCTGTGTGTGCCATCTCTCACTGAGTGGGCCATAGAAAGCCTATTTATTTTTTCCGTGATTTGTGTTCTAAATTCTACCTCAACACAAAAACACTACATCAATCAGTGGGAGAAAAATATTGGCCTCAGTCAGGGCTTGTGTGCCACTGCTGTGTGTGCTATCTCTCATTCAGTGGGCTATAGCAAGCCTATTTTTTTTTTTTTTTTTTTTAATATTATTTGGTTTCTAAAGTCTCCCTGAAAAAAAAAAAAAAACCTAAAAAAACAGTGGGAGAGTAATATTGCCCTTTCAGCTTGTGTGCCAGTCTTGACTCCTGGGTGTGCCACCTCTCTCCCTCTCATTCAGTGGGCCATAGAAAGCCTATTTATTTATTTTTTTAAATATTATTGGGTTTCTAAAGTCTCCCTTAAAAAACAAAAAATACATAAAAAAACAGTGGGAGAGTAATATTGCCCTTTCAGCTTGTGTGCCAGTCTTGACTCCTGGGTGTGCCACCTCTCTCTCTCATTCAGTGGGCCATAGAAAGGCTATTTTTTTTTTGGTTTTTTTAATATTATTTGGTTTCTAAAGTCTCCCTGAAAAAAAAAAAAAAAAACATACAAAAAACAGTGGGAGAGTAATATTGCCCTTTCAGCTTGTGTGCCAGTCTTGACTCCTGGGTGTGCCACCTCTCTCCCTTTCATTCAGTGGGCCATAGAAAGCCTATTTATTTATTTTTTTAAATATTATTGGGTTTCTAAAGTCTCCCTTAAAAAACAAAAAATACATAAAAAAACAGTGGGAGAGTAATATTGCCCTTTCAGCTTGTGTGCCAGTCTTGACTCCTGGGTGTGCCACCTCTCTCCCTCTCATTCAGTGGGCCATAGAAAGCCTATTTATTTATTTTTTTTAAATATTATTGGGTTTCTAAAGTCTCCCTTAAAAAACAAAAAATACATAAAAAAACAGTGGGAGAGTAATATTGCCCTTTCAGCTTGTGTGCCAGTCTTGACTCCTGGGTGTGCCACCTCTCTCCCTTTCATTCAGTGGGCCATAGAAAGCCTATTTATTTTTTTTTTAAAATATTATTGGGTTTCTAAAGTCTCCCTTAAAAAACAAAAAATACATAAAAAAACAGTGGGAGAGTAATATTGCCCTTTCAGCTTGTGTGCCAGTCTTGACTCCTGGGTGTGCCACCTCTCTCTCTCATTCAGTGGGCCATAGAAAGGCTATTTTTTTTTTTGTTTTTTTAATATTATTTGGTTTCTAAAGTCTCCCTGAAAAAAAAAAAAAACATACAAAAAAACAGTGGGAGAGTAATATTGCCCTTTCAGCTTGTGTGCCAGTCTTGACTCCTGGGTGTGCCACCTCTCTCTCATTCAGTGGGCCATAGAAAGCATTTTTTTTTTTTTTTCCTTGATTTGTGTTCTAAAATCTACCTCAACACAAAAACACTACATCAATCAGTGGGAGAAAAATATTGGCCTCAGTCAGGGCTTGTGTGCCACTGCTGTGTGTGCTATCTCTCATTCAGTGGGCTATAGAAAGCCTATTTTTTTTTTTTTTTTTTTTAATATTATTTGGTTTGTAAAGTCTCCCTGAAAAAAAAAAAATACCTAAAAAAAAAACACAGTGGGAGAGTAATATTGCCCTTTCAGCTTGTGTGCCAGTCTTGACTCCTGGGTGTGCCACCTCTCTCCCTCTCATTCAGTGGGCCATAGAAAGCCTATTTATTTTTTTTTTTTAATATTATTGGGTTTCTAAAGTCTCCCTTAAAAAACAAAAAATACATAAAAAAACAGTGGGAGAGTAATATTGCCCTTTCAGCTTGTGTGCCAGTCTTGACTCCTGGGTGTGCCACCTCTCTCTCATTCAGTGGGCCATAGAAAGCATTTTTTTTTTTTTCCTTGATTTGTGTTCTAAAATCTACCTCAACACAAAAACACTACATCAATCAGTGGGAGAAAAATATTGGCCTCAGTCAGGGCTTGTGTGCCACTGCTGTGTGTGCTATCTCTCATTCAGTGGGCTATAGAAAGCCTATTTATTTATTTATTTTTTTTCTTATTATTTGGTTTCTAAAGTCTCCCTGAAAAAAAAAAATAAAAAATAAAAAAACAGTGGGAGAGTAATATTGCCCTTTCAGCTTGTGTGCCAGTCTTGACTCCTGGGTGTGCCACCTCTCTCTCTCATTCAGTGGGCCATAGAAAGGCTATTTTTTTTTGTGGTTTTTTTAATATTATTTGGTTTCTAAAGTCTCCCTGAAATAAAAAAAAAACTTAAAAAAACAGTGGGAGAGTAATATTGCCCTTTCAGCTTGTGCGCCAGTCTTGACTCCTGGGTGTGCCACCTCTCTCTCTCTAATTGTGGGCCATAGAAAGCCTTTTTTTTTTTTTTTAATATTATTTGGTTTCTAAAGTCTCCCTGAGAAAAAAAAAAAAAAAAATTAGGTGGGAGATTAATATTGACATTAGTGCTTGAGTGACAGTCCTGCGTGTGTGTCATCTCTGTGATTTTGTGCCACAGAAAACAGAGTGTGTAACATTGTGCCTGATTTTCCTTGTGGTCTCACCAACCTGTTAAGGGATATTGAAATCATACTGAAGTTATAGCTCACCGTGTAAGTTGTTTGACAGCAACAAATAAAGTTACTTTGGTTAAGATTTTAAAACAATGAGGAAGTCTGGTGCAAGAGGTCGTCGTGGGCGTTCATTGTCAGCTGGTAATGATGGTAGTGGTAGTGGAGCATCAGGTGGTCGTGGGGATAAAAATATTCCACCTAAGTCTGGAGCTGTGGAGCCAGTTTCGTCGTCAGGCTACACAAGGCCTCGAACGCTCTCTTTTCTGGGAGTAGGAAAACCGCTTTTAAAGGCGGAGCAGCAACAGCAAGTTTTGGCTTACATTGCAGACTCAGCCTCTAGCTCTTTTGCCTCCTCTTCCGAAACTGGTAAATGTAAAAGCAGCGCGTCGCTTGTGGATGTTCACGGTCAGGGACAAGTCGCTTCCTTGTCCTCCTCAGCAAAAACTACAACAAGAGAGAAGGATGCAGCAGGCGACACAACGGGTCACTCCATGGAGCTCTTTACACATACCGTCCCTGGCTTAGAAAGTGAAACATTTAACAGGCCATGCCCATTACAAGTATATTCTGACATGGAGTGCACTGATGCACAGCCACAGCCAGAGTACTATGCTGCTCCTTTGACTCAGACCACCACATTGCCCTCTCAGGGTACAGATCCACAATCAGACCCTGATGAGACTATGTTGCCCCGCCACGAACGCTATACCACCGACCGACACAGTGACACAGACGAAGTTGCACACGAGCTCGAAGAGGAGGTAATAGATGACCCAGTTATTGACCCCGATTGGCAGCCATTGGGGGAACAGGGTGCAGGCGGCAGTAGTTCAGAAGCGGAGGTGGAGGAGGGGCCGCAGCAGGCATCAACATCGCAACAGGTTCCATCTGCCGGGCCCGTATCTGGCCCAAAACGCGTGTCAAAGCCAAAACCTGTTGGAGCACAGCGTTGCCATCCGGTTAAAGCTCAGTCTGCAATCCCTGAAAAGGGATCCGAGTCTAGGAAGAGTGCAGTCTGGCATTTTTTTAAACAACATCCAACTGATCAGCGCAAAGTCATCTGTCAAAAATGTTCAACTAGCTTAAGCAGAGGTCAGAATCTGAAAAGTCTAAATACTAGTTGCATGCATAGACACTTAACCACCATGCATTTTCAAGCCTGGACTAACTACCAAACGTCCCTCAAGGTTGTAGCACCCTCGGCCAATGAAGCTAGTCAGCAACGCAACATCCCTTCCGTCACTGTAAGGCCACCATTTTCCGCACCACCGGCAGTATCTGTGCAGGTTTCTTTGCCAGCCAAAAGCAGTCAGGGTCAGGGAATCACCAGTTTTGTAGGAGGAAATATTGCATCTAGGGCACCGGCGGAAACAATACCGTCTCCAACCGTCTCTCAGTCTGCCATGTACACCGGCACACCCGAAAGTTCCACGATCTCCAGCTCTCCAGTCCAGCTCACCCTACATGAGACTCTGGTTAGAAAAAGGAAGTACTTATCCTCGCATCCGCGTACACAGGGTTTTAACGCCCACATAGCTAGACTAATCTCGTTAGAGATGATGCCCTACCGGTTAGTTGAAAGCGAAGCTTTCAAAGCCCTGATGGAGTACGCTGAACCACGATACGAGCTACCCAGTCGACACTTTTTTTCCAGAAAAGCCATCCCAGCCCTGCACCAGCATGTTAAACAGCGCATCGTCCATGCACTCAGGCAATCTGTGAGTACAAAGGTGCACCTGACTACAGATGCATGGACCAGTAGGCATGGCCAGGGACGTTATGTGTCCATCACGGCACACTGGGTGAATGTGGTGGATGCAGGGTCCACAGGCGACATCAATTTAGGGACAGTTGTGCCTAGCCCACGGTCTAGGAAACAGTTGGCTGTAGGCGTTCGCACCCCCTCCTCCTCCTCCTCCTCGGCCTCCTGCAGAAGCTACAGCTCTTCCACAGAACGCAGTCTGCCAACCACTCCATCGGCAGATGACACTGTTGCACACCAGTTGTCCCATTATGGGCCAGCTACTGCCAAGTGTCAGCAGGCTGTATTGGCTATGAAGTGTTTGGGCGACAACAGACACACCGCGGAAGTTTTATCCGAGTTCTTGCAACAAGAAACGCAGTCGTGGCTGGGCACAGTAGATCTTGAGGCAGGCAAGGTAGTGAGTGATAACGGAAGGAATTTCATGGCTGCCATCTCCCTTTCCCAACTGAAACACATTCCTTGCCTGGCTCACACCTTAAACCTGGTGGTGCAGTGCTTATTGAAAACTTATCCTGGGTTCTCCGACCTGCTCCTCAAAGTGCGTGCACTTTGCTCACATATCCGACGTTCGCCTGTACACGCCAGCCGTATGCAGACCTATCAGCGGTCTTTGAACCTTCCCCAGCATCGCCTAATCATAGACGTTGCAACAAGGTGGAACTCAACACTGCACATGCTTCAGAGACTGTGCGAACAGAGGCGTGCTGTTATTTATTTGTGGGAGGATACACGGGCAGGCAGTAGGATGGCAGACATGGAGTTGTCAGGTGTGCAGTGGTCTAAGATACAAGACATGTGTCAAGTCCTTCAGTGTTTTGAGGAATGCACACGGCTGGTTAGTGCAGACAACGCCGTAATAAGCATGAGCATCCCCCTAATGCGTCTGCTGATGCAAAGTTTGACGCACATAAAGGAGCAGGCGTCTGCACCAGAGGAAGAGGAAAGCCTTGATGACAGTCAGCCATTGTCTGGTCAGGGCAGTGTACAGGACGAGGTAGCGGGCGAAGAGGAGGTGGAGGACGAGGAGGATGATGGGGATGAGTATATTTTTAATGCCGAACCTTTCCCGGGGGCACAGGAAATTGGTTGCGTGTCACGCCCGGGTTCTGGTTTTTTGAGGGACACAAGTGACGTAGATTTGCCTGCAACTGCCCCTCAACCAATCACAACCGGAGATTTGACAACTGGAACTTTGGCCCACATGGCGGATTATGCCTTACGTATCCTAAAAAGGGACACACGCATTACGAAAATGATGAACGATGACGATTACTGGTTGGCCTGCCTCCTTGATCCACGCTATAAAGGCAAATTGCAAAATATTATGCCACATGAGAACTTGGAACTAATATTAGCAACCAAACAATCAACTCTTGTTGACCGTTTGCTTCAGGCATTCCCAGCACACAGCGCACGTGATCGTTCTCACACGAGCTCCAGGGGGCAGCAGACTAGGAGTGTTAGGGGTGCACACATCAGAAGTGGCGTTGGACAGAGGGGTTTTCTGACCAGGTTGTGGAGTGATTTTGCTATGACCGCAGACAGGACAGGTACTGCTGCATCAATTGAAAGTGACAGGAGACAACATTTGTCCAGTATGGTTACTAACTATTTTTCATCCCTTATCGATGTTCTCCCTCAACCGTCATTCCCATTTGATTACTGGGCCTCCAAATTAGACACCTGGCCAGAATTGGCAGAATATGCATTGCAGGAGCTTGCTTGCCCGGCAGCAAGTGTCCTATCAGAAAGAGTATTCAGTGCTGCAGGTTCAATATTAACCGAAAAAAGGACTCGTCTGGCTACCCAAAATGTTGACGATCTAACATTCATTAAAATGAACCACAACTGGATTTCGAAATCTTTTGCCCCACCTTGCCCGGCCGACACCTAGCTTTCCTATGAAAAGCTCTTGCCTGTGAATTACTTTTCTAATGTCTAATTTGCTGCAGCTGATTGTACAGCATATGACATGTTTACACCTCCCTAAATGGCAAAACTCCCCACACGGGGCCGTGGTATCGCGACTTGGCGCAAGCACCCGTGAGACTGCTGTTTGTCTGAAGAGGTGGGTGTGCTCGCTTTTGGTTGACGGCATTGCTACTGGGTCCCTCATAGTACAATGTAGTGTCTCTGGCGGTGGTGGTGCGCACCCAACGTCAGACACACCGTTGTAACATGAGGGGCCCTGGGGCGGTCCCGCCGGCCTCAAGAGAGTTCCCCCCTACCCCAGCTCAAAATGTGCTCTACCACGTGCAAAATTATGTCGCACAGCTCCACCAATCTTTAGTCTATTCGCTGACATCATTCAATGTCTGGCACTGACAATACAAATTTGTAGACATCTATGATGCAACTTAAAGTAGTCTGTGTCTGTGTCCTATATTGGCACCATTAAATAGTTACTGCCAAATTACTATGTCAGAAACTCAGCAGATGAGCCCACCCCTGTACCTAAGTATGCCACCTTTTTTTTTGTTTTGGTTGTTTTGCGAGACATTAACATCTATTTATATTTTGGGAGTACTGGGACAGACACTCCTTGCACTACTCCTCCACTCACCACCAAGCTGCCCGTGTATCCATGTAACCGCTGTAAAACTGCCATGAGCCTATTGTTTGTTATTTTAGGCCTTTGAAGCCTGTATGCGGTCCCTCCTTCCACTAGTCCTCCACTGACCAGACCACTGCTGCCCGTGTACCCCTGGAACCAATTATAAAGTGCCTACAGCCAGCCCATTTTTTTATGTTAGGCCTTTGAAGCCTGTCTGCGGTCCCTCCTTCCACTAGTCCTCCACTGGCCAGACCACTGCTGCCCGTGTACCCCTGGAACCAATTATAAAGTGCCTACAGCCAGCCCATTTTCTTATGTTAGGCCTTTGAAGCCTGTCTGCGGTCCCTACTTTAAATACTCCTCCACTGACCACCAAGCTGCCTGCCCGTGTATCCATGTAACCGCTGTAAAACTGCCATGAGCCTATTGTTTGTTATGTTAGGCCTTTGATAGCCTGTCTGCGGTCCCTACTTTAAATACTCCTCCACTCACCACCAAGCTGCCTGCCCGTCTATCCATGTAACCGCTGTAAAACTGCCATGAGCCTATTGTTTGTTATGTTAGGCCTTTGATAGCCTGTCTGCGGTCCTTACTTTAAATACTCCTCCACTCACCACCAAGCTGCCTGTGTATCCATGTAACCGCTGTAAAACTGCAATGAGCCTATTGTTTGTTATTTTAGGCCTTTGATAGCCTGTCTGCGGCCCCTACTTGCAATACTCCTCCACTGACCACAATGCTGCCTGGAGTGCCTGCCTGTGTATCCATGTAACCGATGTAAAACTGCCATGACTGCCTACTGTTTGTTATTTTAGGCCTTTGATAGCCTGTCTGCGGCCCCTACTTGCAATACTCCTCCACTGACCACAATGCTGCCTGGAGTGCCTGCCTGTGTATCCATGTAACCGATGTAAAACTGCCATGACTGCCTACTGTTTGTTATTTTAGGCCTTTGATAGCCTGTCTGCGGCCCCTACTTGCAATACTCCTCCACTGGCCACAATGCTGCCTGGAGTGCCTGCCTGTGTATCCATGTAACCGATGTAAAACTGCCATGACTGCCTACTGTTTGTTATTTTAGGCCTTTGATAGCCTGTCTGCGGCCCCTACTTGCAATACTCCTCCACTGACCACAATGCTGCCTGGAGTGCCTGCCTGTGTATCCATGTAACCGATGTAAAACTGCCATGACTGCCTACTGTTTGTTATTTTAGGCCTTTGATAGCCTGTCTGCGGCCCCTACTTGCAATACTCCTCCACTGACCACAATGCTGCCTGGAGTGCCTGCCTGTGTATCCATGTAACCGATGTAAAACTGCCATGACTGCCTACTGTTTGTTATTTTAGGCCTTTGATAGCCTGTCTGCGGCCCCTACTTGCAATACTCCTCCACTGGCCACAATGCTGCCTGGAGTGCCTGCCTGTGTATCCATGTAACCGATGTAAAACTGCCATGACTGCCTACTGTTTGTTATTTTAGGCCTTTGATAGCCTGTCTGCGGCCCCTACTTGCAATACTCCTCCACTGACCACAATGCTGCCTGGAGTGCCTGCCTGTGTATCCATGTAACCGATGTAAAACTGCCATGACTGCCTACTGTTTGTTATTTTAGGCCTTTGATAGCCTGTCTGCGTCCCCTACTTGCAATACTCCTCCACTGACCACAATGCTGCCTGGAGTGCCTGCCTGTGTATCCATGTAACCGATGTAAAACTGCCATGACTGCCTACTGTTTGTTATTTTAGGCCTTTGATAGCCTGTCTGCGGCCCCTACTTGCAATACTCCTCCACTGACCACAATGCTGCCTGGAGTGCCTGCCTGTGTATCCATGTAACCGCTGTAAAACTGCCATGAGCCTATTGTTTGTTATTTTAGGCCTTTGAAGCCTGTCTGCGGTCCCTCCTTCCACTAGTCCTCCACTGACCAGACCACTGCTGCCCGTGTACCCCTGGAACCAATTATAAAGTGCCTACAGCCAGCCCATTTTTTTATGTTAGGCCTTTGAAGCCTGTCTGCGGTCCCTCCTTCCACTAGTCCTCCACTGGCCAGACCACTGCTGCCCGTGTACCCCTGGAACCAATTATAAAGTGCCTACAGCCAGCCCATTTTCTTATGTTAGGCCTTTGAAGCCTGTCTGCGGTCCCTACTTTAAATACTCCTCCACTGACCACCAAGCTGCCTGCCCGTGTATCCATGTAACCGCTGTAAAACTGCCATGAGCCTATTGTTTGTTATGTTAGGCCTTTGATAGCCTGTCTGCGGTCCCTACTTTAAATACTCCTCCACTCACCACCAAGCTGCCTGCCCGTCTATCCATGTAACCGCTGTAAAACTGCCATGAGCCTATTGTTTGTTATGTTAGGCCTTTGATAGCCTGTCTGCGGTCCTTACTTTAAATACTCCTCCACTCACCACCAAGCTGCCTGTGTATCCATGTAACCGCTGTAAAACTGCAATGAGCCTATTGTTTGTTATTTTAGGCCTTTGATAGCCTGTCTGCGGCCCCTACTTGCAATACTCCTCCACTGACCACAATGCTGCCTGGAGTGCCTGCCTGTGTATCCATGTAACCGATGTAAAACTGCCATGACTGCCTACTGTTTGTTATTTTAGGCCTTTGATAGCCTGTCTGCGGCCCCTACTTGCAATACTCCTCCACTGGCCACAATGCTGCCTGGAGTGCCTGCCTGTGTATCCATGTAACCGATGTAAAACTGCCATGACTGCCTACTGTTTGTTATTTTAGGCCTTTGATAGCCTGTCTGCGGCCCCTACTTGCAATACTCCTCCACTGACCACAATGCTGCCTGGAGTGCCTGCCTGTGTATCCATGTAACCGATGTAAAACTGCCATGACTGCCTACTGTTTGTTATTTTAGGCCTTTGATAGCCTGTCTGCGGCCCCTACTTGCAATACTCCTCCACTGACCACACCAATGCTGCCCGTGTACCCCTGGAACCTATTTAAAAGTTCATAGAGCCTAGTTATATATTTTATTTACTATTAATAAGGCCATGATGGACTACGCTGTACCACGCTACAAGCTAACCAGTCGACACTTCTTTTGCGAGAAAAGCCATCCCAACCCTCCACCAGCATGTAGAAGACCGCATTGTCCATGCACTCTGGCAATCTGTGAGTACAAAAGTGCACCTGACAACAGACGCATGGACCTGTAGGCATGGCCACGGAAGATTACGTGTCCATTACGGCGCAATGGGTTAATGTGGTGGATGCATGGTCCACAGGGGACAGCCTACTAAGTCTGTCTGCAGTCCCTAATTCAAATTGTCCTCCACTGTCTAAATCGGAGCTTCCACCTTCTGGCTTTCGGCCTATAGTATCAGAAATTAAACTGCATTTGGCCTTCAACTTTGGTTAGGGCCTACTAACGGCTTCTGCCCCTCCCTGGTGTTGCCCTCAACTAAATAAAGCTGAGCTTCAACCTTCCGGCTCTCATTAAGTGGTTTTAAAAAAAAAAAATGGTGGTTAGGGCCTACTAACGGCTTCTGCCCCTGCCTGGTGTTGCCCTCAACTAAATAAAGCTGAGCTTCAACCTTCTGCTCCAAATTACCATTTTAAAAAATGCAATAGGCTTTTCCGGCCTACTAAAGGTGTCTGTCTGTGTGCCCCTGCCTGGTGTTGTCCTCAACTAAATAAAGCTGAGCTTCAACCTTCTGCTCCAAATTACCATTTTAAAAAATGCAATAGGCTTTTCCGGCCTACTAAAGGTGTCTGTCTGTGTGCCCCTGCCTGGTGTTGTCCTCAACTAAATAAAGCTGAGCTTCAACCTTCTGCTCCAAATTACCATTTTAAAAAATGCAATAGGCTTTTCCGGCCTACTAAAGGTGTCTGTCTGTGTGCCCCTGCCTGGTGTTGCCCTCAACTAAATAAAGCTGAGCTTCAACCTTCTGCTCCAAATTACCATTTTAAAAAATGCAATAGGCTTTTCCGGCCTACTAAAGGTGTCTGTCTGTGTGCCCCTGCCTGGTGTTGTCCTCAACTAAATAAAGCTGAGCTTCAACCTTCCGGCTCTCATTAAGTGGTTTTAAAAAAAAAAAATGGTGGTTAGGGCCTACTAACGGCTTCTGCCCCTCCCTGGTGTTGCCCTCAACTAAATAAAGCTGAGCTTCAACCTTCTGCTCCAAATTACCATTTTAAAAAATGCAATAGGCTTTTCCGGCCTACTAAAGGTGTCTGTCTGTGTGCCCCTCCCTGGTGTTGCCCTCAACTAAATAAAGCTGAGCTTCAACCTTCTGCTCCAAATTACCATTTTAAAAAATGCAATAGGCTTTTCCGGCCTACTAAAGGTGTCTGTCTGTGTGCCCCTGCCTGGTGTTGTCCTCAACTAAATAAAGCTGAGCTTCAACCTTCTGCTCCAAATTACCATTTTAAAAAATGCAATAGGCTTTTCCGGCCTACTAAAGGTGTCTGTCTGTGTGCCCCTGCCTGGTGTTGTCCTCAACTAAATAAAGCTGAGCTTCAACCTTCTGCTCCAAATTACCATTTTAAAAAATGCAATAGGCTTTTCCGGCCTACTAAAGGTGTCTGTCTGTGTGCCCCTGCCTGGTGTTGCCCTCAACTAAATAAAGCTGAGCTTCAACCTTCTGCTCCAAATTACCATTTTAAAAAATGCAATAGGCTTTTCCGGCCTACTAAAGGTGTCTGTCTGTGTGCCCCTGCCTGGTGTTGTCCTCAACTAAATAAAGCTGAGCTTCAACCTTCCGGCTCTCATTAAGTGGTTTTAAAAAAAAAAAATGGTGGTTAGGGCCTACTAACGGCTTCTGCCCCTCCCTGGTGTTGCCCTCAACTAAATAAAGCTGAGCTTCAACCTTCTGCTCCAAATTACCATTTTAAAAAATGCAATAGGCTTTTCCGGCCTACTAAAGGTGTCTGTCTGTGTGCCCCTCCCTGGTGTTGCCCTCAACTAAATAAAGCTGAGCTTCAACCTTCTGCTCCAAATTACCATTTTAAAAAATGCAATAGGCTTTTCCGGCCTACTAAAGGTGTCTGTCTGTGTGCCCCTCCCTGGTGTTGCCCTCAACTAAATAAAGCTGAGCTTCAACCTTCTGCTCCAAATTACCATTTTAAAAAATGCAATAGGCTTTTCCGGCCTACTAAAGGTGTCTGTCTGTGTGCCCCTGCCTGGTGTTGTCCTCAACTAAATAAAGCTGAGCTTCAACCTTCCGGCTCTCATTAAGTGGTTTTAAAAAAAAAAAATGGTGGTTAGGGCCTACTAACGGCTTCTGCCCCTCCCTGGTGTTGCCCTCAACTAAATAAAGCTGAGCTTCAACCTTCTGCTCCAAATTACCATTTTAAAAAATGCAATAGGCTTTTCCGGCCTACTAAAGGTGTCTGTCTGTGTGCCCCTCCCTGGTGTTGCCCTCAACTAAATAAAGCTGAGCTTCAACCTTCTGCTCCAAATTACCATTTTAAAAAATGCAATAGGCTTTTCCGGCCTACTAAAGGTGTCTGTCTGTGTGCCCCTCCCTGGTGTTGCCCTCAACTAAATAAAGCTGAGCTTCAACCTTCTGCTCCAAATTACCATTTTAAAAAATGCAATAGGCTTTTCCGGCCTACTAAAGGTGTCTGTCTGTGTGCCCCTGCCTGGTGTTGCCCTCAACTAAATAAAGCTGAGCTTCAACCTTCTGCTCCAAATTACCATTTTAAAAAATGCAATAGGCTTTTCCGGCCTACTAAAGGTGTCTGTCTGTGTGCCCCTGCCTGGTGTTGTCCTCAACTAAATAAAGCTGAGCTTCAACCTTCCGGCTCTCATTAAGTGGTTTTAAAAAAAAAAAATGGTGGTTAGGGCCTACTAACGGCTTCTGCCCCTGCCTGGTGTTGCCCTCAACTAAATAAAGCTGAGCTTCAACCTTCTGCTCCAAATTACCATTTTAAAAAATGCAATAGGCTTTTCCGCCCTACTAAAGGTGTCTGTCTGTGTGCCCCTGCCTGGTGTTGTCCTCAACTAAATAAAGCTGAGCTTCAACCTTCTGCTCCAAATTACCATTTTAAAAAATGCAATAGGCTTTTCCGGCCTACTAAAGGTGTCTGTCTGTGTGCCCCTGCCTGGTGTTGTCCTCAACTAAATAAAGCTGAGCTTCAACCTTCTGCTCCAAATTACCATTTTAAAAAATGCAATAGGCTTTTCCGGCCTACTAAAGGTGTCTGTCTGTGTGCCCCTGCCTGGTGTTGCCCTCAACTAAATAAAGCTGAGCTTCAACCTTCTGCTCCAAATTACCATTTTGAAAAATGCAATAGGCTTTTCCGGCCTACTAAATGTGTCTGTCTGTGTGCCCCTGCCTGGTGTTGTCCTCAACTAAATAAAGCTGAGCTTCAACCTTCCGGCTCTCATTAAGTGGTTTTAAAAAAAATAATGGTGGTTAGGGCCTACTAACGGCTTCTGCCCCTCCCTGGTGTTGCCCTCAACTAAATAAAGCTGAGCTTCAACCTTCTGCTCCAAATTACCATTTTAAAAAATGCAATAGGCTTTTCCGGCCTACTAAAGGTGTCTGTCTGTGTGCCCCTGCCTGGTGTTGTCCTCAACTAAATAAAGCTGAGCTTCAACCTTCCGGCTCTCATTAAGTGGTTTTAAAAAAAAAAAATGGTGGTTAGGGCCTACTAACGGCTTCTGCCCCTCCCTGGTGTTGCCCTCAACTAAATAAAGCTGAGCTTCAACCTTCTGCTCCAAATTACCATTTTAAAAAATGCAATAGGCTTTTCCGGCCTACTAAAGGTGTCTGTCTGTGTGCCCCTCCCTGGTGTTGCCCTCAACTAAATAAAGCTGAGCTTCAACCTTCTGCTCCAAATTACCATTTTAAAAAATGCAATAGGCTTTTCCGGCCTACTAAAGGTGTCTGCCCCTCCCTGGTGTTGTCCTCAACTGAACAAAGCTGAGCTTCCACATTCTGGCTTTCGCCCTATACTATCAGATATTAAACTGCATTTGGCCTACTAGTGTGGTTAGGCCCTTGAAACAGTGTCTGCTGCTCTTGGGTTTGCTACTCCACTGAACAAAGCAATGCCGCCTGTTTAGTCCTGTTACCAATTTTGAACTGCATGTAGCCTACTTTATTCTTTGGCCCTATATCTGTTTCCTCCTCATCCTGCCCATTGCCCAGCCACTGCTAAATGAGTCTGCTGGTACATTGACCTAGACCACTACATTCCCCTTGTACTCTACACAGCCAGAATCTGTCCCTGCTGAAAGTAAGGTTCCCCTTCCCGCATGTTATACCACCTTACACAGGGACAAAGAGGAAGGTGCAGATGAAAGTGCAGGTTCCTTCATCAGGTGGGGGGGCATACTCGTTGGCGACGTCACTGGCACAGGGCCCCTCAGAGTACGCAAAAGTGTCGCTGCTGGTGGGAGGCGCCCCCGCCATGCAAACACACCGCCGTACTTTGAGGGGCCCTGTGCCAGTGGCAATGCGAACGAGTGGGCCCCCCCCTGCTTGCTCAGGATCACAGCACTTGCAACTTTTAAATACTTAACTTTCCCTGCAACACCGCCGTGACGTAGTCCGCATTTCCTGGGCCCACGAAAAACTTGAGCCAGCCCTACTCCCCCCACAACTTTCCCCCAATTCCCTATGCCCAACTATTATTATACAGTTAATTAAGATTGGCAAGCTTCAGAAACAAGAATGGATGTTTTTGGCATTAAAATGGGCACTGTAGGTGTTTTCCTGGCCTCCACTCACTGCCGACTATGCTTCCCCATTGACTTGCATTGGGTTTCGTGTTTCGGTCGATCCCCGACTTTTAGCGATAATCGGCCGACTGCACTCGACTCGACTCTGGACAAAATCGGGTTTCCCAAAACCCTACTCGATCTTAAAAAAATGAAAGTCGCTCAACCCTAATGTTGACAGCTCTGCAGCTCATCAGTAAGGCTCTAAACAGGGTTTTCCTTCTACAATGCCTGAACCGCTGAGCTCACTGATTGGATACCATGTTGTCAACGGGATTTCAGCACCACAGACAATACTGTACATCAGTAGGGGGAACAGCGTGATTACATTGTCTCTTCATGCCTAGGATGCAAACAAGTGTGAAGGTGACTCCTCGTTTTCATGATAGGTAGGAGTCCTGGAACTGTAATATGCATATATCAGATATTAATGGCATTAAATTACAATATTTGAAAACTGTCCCAGATCATAGTGCTACTTTATTTTTTTATTTTTTTTCACCCTTGGAATTTGTTCAATCTGACAATGTGGCCTTTGGACCAAAAGAGGTCCAGCGCTGCTGGTCAAAACCATGTGTCTGAAAAAAAACTGCATGCAGCCATCCGCGCTCGATTTTTAGTCATATGATCATATCGACTGCGCCACAACAGTGTCATAACTGCACTGTGCAGCCATATACTTACGGCCTTCATTGTAGTCTTATGGGGGGCAGAGATAGCAGCAACTGACTCTGGTGCCTCTCATAACTCTATGATAAAGGTTATTCTTGGGAGACCTTTCTAGCAAATAGTGGAAAGTTCACTTGCAGAACACGTTTATTTTGAATTCTAAGTGTTACTTTGTGATTGTATATATTTAATATTACCATTTTTGCATTTGAAGCAGAAATGAGTCTTCATTGACTTGCATTTACAATCTGCATTAATATTCATTTCCCAATTTACCCAATTTGTGATCCTTGAAGCTTCTCATATTCCTGAATTTACTATATAAAATAAATGCCTGCTGTAATGTTTCTTTCTGTGATATGCAACTAAAATAAACCTCATTTTGTAATATTTCCTTTCCTGCATGCATTAGCATACATTGTTAGATATTAATGTAATTAGTATCCAATTCTGACGATAAATGAATTTTAATCTATTATTCCCCGATGCTACAGTTGAAGGTTCATTAGAACCAACAGAGGTAAAACTGAATATCGGTTAAGACACAATGAACAGGAGGTGGAAGGTAAAACACCTTTATTAGAGCAAATGTTGAAATAGTGGCCAGCTAACGGAAGTGCCCACACATACAAAGGAATCATAAAATGAATGGAAGATAAACACAGTAGAGGTACAGCACAATATCACATAAGAAAAAATTATAAATCACTGAGATCAACGGATGAGATCACCCGGGGTTAAAGTAAAGAATATAGTGGTTCTAGTAATCAAATCGGTATATACCATGGTTCGGGGTAATTAGATTCAATGCAAAAAAATAAAAATATATGCCAATAGTGTGATATATAACAATAGTAGGTGATCATCAGGTACTGTGATTACATATGGTGTACACACCAGAAAGACAGAAATGTACTGAGGGTGGATAGGATGCACTAAATCAATATGTACATATTGGCACAGAAAGTGAAAAGTACCACTACATTGACATGTCACAGGTGTACAAATAAAAAGTGCAATCCAAATCTATGGGTCACACAAAAATATGGAGATGTGAGATTACCTGGTGGCGAGTTGTACGGGTGCAGCACGTACCCCGACGCGCGTTTCGGACAACGTCCTTAGTCTACGTTCACATTTGCGTTCAGCGTCGCCGCATGCGTCATGCGCCCCTATATTTAACATGGGGGCGCATGGACATGCGTCGCACTTGCGTTTTGCGCCGCATGCGTCCCTGCGGCGCACGCGTCCGGGCGCAGAGGACGCAGCAAGTTGCATTTTTGCTGCGTCCAAAATCAATTAAAAAAAGGACGCATGCGGCGCAAAACGCAGCGTTGTGCATGACGTTCAGACAAGCATACTTACCCAATAATAACCTGTGTGCCTGTGCACATAGGCAAGTTTTCATACAGAGCAGGTTAGTGAATGTTGATGTGGAAACCTTGTGTGGAAAGGTTTAGGAGAAACTCAAAAGATTTCACACGTTTGCCAGTTTTGATCAAATCAGGGAGTCAATGGATCGGATACAAGAGCACACAAGCAGAGGTCTCTTGGTGTACTAGCTTGTCTGATCTCAGAAGCCAAGTCACAAGTTTTTATTACAACCACATAGATAGAAAAAAAATAGGAATGGCTGCTTACATTACATTACCTAAGAGAGAAGCTATTTTAATTGGAGAAAGAAAGTATTTTAATTGGAAAAATAACGAGTCATCAATTAAGACTCCTGCAGAAGTTTATTATGAATTCCACAGAAGTCCTTGACGCTCGCTTTGTCCGATTAACTAGACTTTCAAAAGCAGAAAATGAAAGCTTAACACTCAAACGCCTGTATATAGATACAACGTCCTGTTATTGCTTTTATGAATAACACTTATAAAGCTATTATCAAAATACAAAATTAATAAAGATAAATAGGTATATTTAATTGTCTAAAATAATAATCAAACCAAAATATAAAATATTTACCATAACAATGTCAATAATAGGCAGCTCCAATGTTTGTCTGCTATTCAGATGAGCACACAGAGCCAGTAACATCTGCGATTTTCAGAAGTGACTGGCCCACGTTGGGTGAACCCAGCCTAAAGGTTGATTCTCTCATCTATGAGAAATTACTCTAATAACACTCCGATCAAGCTCTATTCAGAGTTTCATCAGAGTGTCAGCTAACTGTGATCTGATTCTCTCGGATGAGAGAATTGCAGCACAGGTGAGGAGAAAATAGAAAACTACTTTTTCCATCTTCTCCATTGTGTCCAATGTTTTACACGCACCTGTAGATTTGCAGAGCAACTCACAGCATGCTGTGATTTTCTCATGCCAAATAAGTAGAAAAAATAAAATGCTCATCAACACTGCCCCATAGAATAACCCCTTAGTGACGGAGCCAATTTGCAGCTTAATGACCAGGCCAATTTTTACAATTTTGACCATTGTCTTTTTATGAGGTTATAGCTCTGGAACACTTTAACGGATCACGCTGATTCTGAGAAAGTTTTTTCATGACATATTTTACTTCATGATAGTGGTAACATTTCTTCGATATTACTTGCTTTTATTAATGGAAAAAATGGAAATATGGCGAACATTTTTAAAATTTTGCAAATTTCTAATTCTGAATTTTTATGCCCTTAAATCAGAGAGATATGTCACACAAAATAGTTAATAAATAACATTTCCACATGTCTGCTTTACATCAGCACAATTTTGGAAACAACATTTTTTTTTGTTAGGAAGTTATAAGGGTTAAACGTTGATCAGCAATTTCTCATTTTTACAACAACATTTACAAAACCATTTTTTTAGGGACCATCTCACATTTAAAGTCACTTTGAGGGGTGTACATGACAGAAAATACCAAAAAGTGACATCATTCTAAAAACTGCACCCCTCAAGGTGCTCAAAACCACATTCAAGAAGTTTATTAACCCTTTACTTGCTTCACAGGAACTGAAGCAATGTAGAAGGAAAAATTAGCATTTATATTTTTTTTACAAACATTTTACTTCAGAATCATTTTTTTATTTTCACAAGTGTAAAAAGAGAAAATGAACCACAAAATTTCTCCTGAATACGCCGATACCCAATATTTGGGGGTAAACCAATGTTTGTGCGCACCGCAGAACTTGGAAGAGGAGTGCCGTTTGACTTTTTCAATGCAGAATTGGCTGGAATTGACGCCATGTCGCGTTTGGAGAGCCCCTGATGTGCCTAAACAGTGGAGACCCCCCCACCAGTGACAACATTTTGGAAACTAGACCCCTTAAGGAACTTATCAAGATGTGTGGTGAGCACATTGAACCCCCAAGTGCTTCACAGAAGTTTATAGCATAGAGCCATGAAAATAAAAAATCTTATTTTTTCCACAAAAATTATCTTTTTGCCCCAAAATTTTTGTTTTCACAAGGGTAACAGGAGATATTAGACATCTAACTTTGCTGTGCAATTTGTCCTGAGTACAGCGATACCCCATATGTGGGGGTAAACCAATGTTTGGGCGCATGGCAGAGCTCGAAAGGGAAGGAGCGCCGTTTGACTTTTTCAATGCTGAATTGGCTGGAATTGAGATCGGGCGTCACGTTGTGTTCGGAGAGCCCCTATGTGCCTAAACAGTGGAAACCCCCCACAAGTGACACCATTTTGGAAACTAGACCCCCTTAATGAACTCATCTAGATGTGTGGTGAGAACTTTGAACCCCGAAGCGCATCACAGAAGTTTATAAAGCAGAGCCGTGAAAATAAAAAATCTTTTTTTTTTCCTCAAAAATGATTTTTTAGCCCGCAATTTTTTTATTTTCACAAGGGTAACAGGAGAAATTAGACACCAAAAGTTGTTCTACAGTTTGTCCTGAGTACGCTGATACCCCATAGAAGGGGGGCCACTGTTTGGGTGCATGGCAGAGCTCAGAAGGGAAGTATTGACGTTTAAAATGCTGACTTTGATGGAATGGTCTGCAGGCGTCATGTTGCGTTTGTAAAGCCACTGATGTACCTAAACAGTAGAAACTCCCCACAAATGACCCGATTTTGGAAACTAGACCCCCAAGGAGATTATCTAGATGTGTGGTGAGCACTTTAACCCACCAAGTGCTTCACAGAAGTTTATAACGTAAAGCTGTGAAAATAAAAAATCATATTTTTTTCCACAAAAATGATATTTTCATCCAAAATGTTTACTTTCACAAAGGTAACAAGAGAAATTGGACCACCAAAGTTGTTGTGCATTTTGTTTTGAGTAGTCGGATACTCCATATGTGGGGGGACCACTGTTTGGGCGCATGGCAGAGCTTGGAAGGGAAGGAGCACCATTTTGAAATGCAGACTTTGATAAAATGGTCTGCGGGCATCATGTTGCATTTGCAGAGCCCCTGATGTGCCTAAACAGTAGAACCCCCCCACAAGTTACCCCATTTTAGAAACTACACCCCTCAAGGAACTTAACTAGATGTGTTGTGGGAACTTTGAACCCCCAAGTGTTTCACTAAAGTGTATAGCACAGAGCCGTGAAAAGAAAAAATCAAATTTTTTTCTACAAAAATGATTTTTTTTAGCCCTCAATTTTTTATTTTCCCAAGGGTAACAGGAGAATTTGGACCCCAAAAGTTGTTGTCCAATTTGTCCTGAGTGCACTGATACCCCGTATGTGGGAGAAAATTACTGTTTGGGCACACGTCGGGGCTCAGAAGGGAAGTAGTGATGTTTTGGAATGCAGACTTTGATGGAATGGTCTGCGGGCGTCATGTTGGATTTGCAGAGTCCTTGATGTGCCTAAACAGTAAAAAACCCCACAAGTGTACCCCATTTTGGAAACTAGACCCCCCAAGGAGCTTATCTAGATGTGTGGTGAACACTTTGAAGCCGAAATACTTCACAGAAGTTTATAACGCAGAGTCGTGAAAGTAAAAAATCTTTTTTTTTTCAACAAAAATGATTTTTTTAGCCCCCAATTTTTTATTTTTCCAAGGGTGTCCAATTTTGTCCTGAGTATGCTGATGCCCCATATATGGGGGTAAACAACTGTTTGGGCTCACGGCAGAGCTCAGAAGGGAGGGAGCACCATTTGACTTTTTGAACGCAAAATTGGCTGGAATCAGTGGTGGCATCATGTCGCGTTTGGACACCCCCTGATGTACCTAATCAGTGGAAACCCCCAATACTAACTCCAACCCTAACCCCAACACACCCCTAACCCTAATCCCAACCCTAACCATAACCCTAATCACAACCCTAACCCCAACACACCCCTAACCCTAATTCCAACCCTAACGATAACCATAATCACAACCCTAACCCCAACACACCCCTAACCCTAATCCCAACCTTAACCCTAATCCCAACCTTAACCCTAATTCCAACCCTAATCCCAACACACCCCTAACCCTAATCTCAATCCTAACCATAACCCTAATCCCAACCCTAACCCTAATCCCAACCCTAACCCTAACATTAACCCTAATCCCAACCATAATCCCAACTCTAACCCTAAATTTAGCTCCAACTCTAACCCTAATTTGAGCCACAACCCAACCCTATCCCTAACTTTAGCCCAACTCTAACCCTACTGGGAAAATGGAAATAAATACATTTTCTTTATTTTATTATTTTTTCCTAGCTAAGGGGGTGATAAAGGGGGTTTATTTACTATTTTTTTTATTTTGATAATAATCTTTATTATTTTTTTTAATCACTATGATAGGGTCTATCACAGTGACTAAAGTGAACCAATAGGAAAAAGGCATACCAGGAGACACCAGGAGGTACAGTGGGGGATCAGGGACCCTATTTCTCTGTCGTCTGATGTGCGATCACATCAAAGAACAGAGAAATTAAATGGCAAATTGCGCTTTTATTTTTTGTGGTTGCCGTTATACGGTTAATAACGGCGATTGCAACCAGGGGGTCGGTAAAAACCAACCCGAGTTATGTTCTCTGGGGCTTCGGCTACCCCCCGCAGTCTCAGAGAAATTTCAACTCTGGGGGGGCGCTATACACTTTTTCCACTTTTTGGCTTAAGTACCCTTAACTACCGTCGTTAAAAGGCATATCGGCGGTCATTAAGGGGATAACATTGATTCAAGTAATATCCAATAAAACATCAGGCAGCCATGTATATTGTGAGAGCGAGCCCTAAAGGTAAGTAAATATTCATGGAATGTTAGGTTTAGATTAAAGAGGTTGTCTGACCCCGAAAACCAATTTCTTTTAGATAATCTGTGCTATATTGCTGTATATCACTCTATTCATTTTGTTTTTTGCTTCTATCTTTCGTTCCTCCTGAATTTCAATTCATTCCCTGCACCCAGTTTGCTTACATCTGGCTCTAATAGACCAGGCATCTTCCTTGGCTTATTTTTTAAGCTCACATCCAGAAGTAGCCTGAATCTCAGTGTCCAGCGTCACCCTCTACCCGCCCACTATACACTCATGGGTTGTTGGTATCTACCCCAGCACCACTCGCTGTTATTCATTCCATCATTGGAAGTGATAGATAAGCAATCCTGTGTTCTCATCTGTAGTGTAATAGTCTACTTCACATCACATCCACAGGGGTCAAGCAGCCGTCACATGTCCCCCACATTACCCCTGACATGTGACAGAGGAGCGATCCTCTGTACTCATCTGTAGTGCAACAATCTAGGTCACATTGACAGTGGTGACAGAGCCTTCACATGTCCCCCACATTGCCCCTGATATAGGAATACTGTGAAGTGAAAAGTCTATACTCACATGTGCGTGCAATATATATACTGTAAAATGTAAAAATGCAGAGTGGCGCCAGGTATTATAGGGTTAAAAGTACGGCTGCGAATACAAAAATCACCACCTAGGATTGTATTTAACAAAAAACGGCATAAAAGGATATAAAAATATATATCACAGTATTCGCGCTGATACAACCCGGTTAGGAGAGGATCAGATGTAACGGTCCATAAAGTACAAATAAAAAATATATAAAATATATAGTCAAACAATAAATGAAGTAACCGCTATGGTAGTTCAAATCATGTCTCATTCAAGGATAGTAAGAACATTCCTTTTGGTGCTGTATCGTGAAAAGCTTAGGATTAATTAAGTTCTTACCCGGATAGGGAGTCCATGCAGAATGAAGGAATACTTTGCTGAAGACTGCGGTCCAAGTGTTCAGCTAGTAAGCGATAGCTTCTCCGGCCGGTGACAGCATATCGCTCCTCTGAGCCCCACGTGTAGCAGCGTGCAAACAGGCAGGTTACCTCGTGCGCGCAGTGAGAACGACGCTGGAGTAAGACCGCGCACGTGACCAGAGGCTGAGTACGGATGGCGGTCGGGACCAAACAACCGACTCGTTTCAGAGACGTCTGTCTCCTTCCTCAGGGATGCACTCACCCTGTTTTGATGAACATACATTGATCTTATTCTATATGGATACATCGGCTCCACGGATGCTTTTGGACCGTATGGGATGTGGATTGCATGATAATATACAGATACCTATATCAGTACCGTCACGGAAACTCCTGACACCACCGTTGTGATATAAGAAGACATGGATCTTATTTAGGCACTGTGTATGGTATCCTGTTCTGATCTTCATTAATGCGGTGTGGTGGGAGGACAGAAACTCCTGTTCTGTATACCCGTGAGGACTACCGTGTATGATTATATCTTTCGCAATCCCCGGAATATGTGTTACCTTTAAGTTCTGGTTTGCCAGCACATTTTCCCTGGTCCAAAATGGCCGCTGTAGTGGTGCGCATGCGCGGTGGACTCCCGAGCAGACCGCTCCCCCAAAGGCATCTCTGAATAGCGACGCCCAGACTTCTGACGTCACGGGAGTTTTCTCCCTTTCTGTGGGTCGCTATGATAGCCGGAAGGAGAGCGGCACTGACGGGAGAATCCTCCCCCATGCGCCACATGTTCTGCGCGGCAATCAGCAGTAATTGGAGTATGGACATACAAAGCCCCCTTTTCTGTCAGTATCCACACAGCCCCCCGAAGAAGCTCAATACGCGAAACACGCGTCGGAGCTATCTGACAGACACCTCCAGCACGCGACTACACACATGGATAAGCACAACATGCGGCATGTTGTTTAGTCAGACTTGCACTTTACGGGCGTCTTGCAATATGGGTGGTTTGGAAAGGGATATGGCAGAGTAAAGTTTATGGGTTACTGGCTACTGAGCTCAGGTTTATTTCATTGTCCCCCTCTACCCTAGTATTGCTGGCACATTGTTTTGCCTTATTTAAGTAAACATTTCACATGCTGCTCCTGTTGGCACCCTTACGTATGATATGTGTGTGTCTCCGCGCAGCTGGTGTCTTCCAGTCATCTACCTGTTCCTCATCACTAGTATCATTGGTTTGTTTTACTATTTGTGTTTGTAGTTTTGTGAATAAAATGTATACGTTTCATATGAATTTGTTGTTGTCATGAATATTTATGGGGCATTATGCTCCTGGTTGATTATAGGATTATATGCATATGGGAGTTTTGCCCTCGTTTCCCCTTATTGGAATGCAATGGGCACTTTCTGTAGAAGGGATTGCTACATTAATAATTACGTCCGCAAGGTCGGTTTTTGTAATAAATTAATATCTAGAAAAAAGCCTAAAGTTGATAACATAGTACATGCCAAGTCCCTCATTTACCATATGTTTGTACCATCTATTTTGCAGTCCAGAAACTGATGATTTTTAAATGTAAACATAATTTCACGTTCTTATACAAGTAAATATTGTGTCTATTACATCTCCTGTGGAAGGAAAGAGTTGTAATGTAAAAAAAAGTTCCTAACTTCCTGTGGGTCCAGTTACTTCCTCTCATAAATATTACATTTTGCTTATCAGTTTCACCTACGTATGAGGGACTTTCACATTTAAATATAGGTTCCACCTACAATGAAAGAAAAATATAGAGTCAACCATGGAATTAGGATATATCAACATGTTACCAAAAATTCCATTACAAACATCCCACACCTTAAAGGATAGTATATAATGCAAAGAGAAGATTACAGAATGTATCTACGAAGGCAAAGACTCAAGAGAAGTCATGATGAGAGCAGCCTGCCTGATTGTGCTTGTGGCTCTATCACTGCAAGTCACCGGTTTCTCAATCTGTAAGTATTACTACAAAGCAATTATGCAAAGCATTATATAAATTGTCCTTTTCTGCCTACAATATATTGATTTTAGAGCAGTATTTACTGAGAACTAATTAAGTCAATTATTGTACGATTAAATATGTATTTTCTAAAACAGCCCCCTCTGATACACTGCAGATGAAAAATATAGGATTGAAAATACGGTACCTATGTTCTTGACACCAGAGAGGATTTTTAGTGAGAGGTAAATTGCAAAGTTGCAAAGTTGCTTGTTTCTACAAGCACTTTGCAATTTTACCAATTTAACAAGATGAAAAAACCCTTTTAATTGTTGCAGAACTTATTGGGGTGGTCTGGTCTTCATAAATTGTCACATATCCACTTGATAGGTAAGAACTGTTAGAAAGGTGTCACAATGGGACAAACACTGATCACCAGAACAGAGGACTTGTATCGTAGTGGCAAGATCACATCCAGGAGGTATAGGCATGTGTTAAGTCGGGTAGCTATATTTGTTCCTTGCTCTGATCCCATGTGACCATGTCACGTATTTTCCCCTAGTTAAATCCTATAAAATGTCCAGTAAACTGAGATATGTGTAGATTAAACTTAATCAAATGCAAAGAAAGGTGCATATAGTGTAAAGTGCTTCTTAACAGCGTGCATATACAGTTCAATCAGATAATGATAGAGTGTTTTACGTAGGAAAATAGGGATAGTGGAAGCACTCTCGCCACCTCAACGCACGTTTCGTTGGTCCCTCTACCATTATCTGATTGTACTGTATTCTGACTGTACTGTATATGCTCGCTAAGCATTAAGCAGCACTTTACACTAAATGCACCTTTCTTTGCATTTGGTTGTTTACTGGTCATGTTATAGGATTTAACTATAGCAAAATATGTGACATGGTCTCCTTTGACTAATATATGTCATTGCAGCCTCTGATATTATATTTGCCTATTCTATATGGTCATTTTAAACTATTTACCAAATAAAGATCAACATTTTTTACGTTACTTAAACTCTCTGTTTTTTATGGTGAATTTCCAAATATTCTGTATATACAGAAAACTAAGATCACATTATGATTTTGGGAATAAAACTTTTAACCAGTATTGTTTGTTTGGCCTACCTCTATCTTGTCATACTTATATTGCTTGCTTTTAACCTTTTTCATCTTTTTTTTAAATTTGTACTTTTCATTTCCATTTTAGATAAAGGCAGCAACATCTTAACATGCTGTAAAAGTGCGATCAATCGCCTTAATAGTGAAAACATAAAAAGCTATAACAGGACTGATGATAGGGCTTGTACAAACAAGGCATTTATGTAAGTATGATATATACTAGTATATATGTAACTATTCTGCACATTGAGAGGGATACACCTTCATATGACTTATAGCTAAGCCAGCTTTTCATACTAATCCTTTTTTAATCATTACAAATAGTTTGGTCCAAATATTTCAATTCATCCACCATAATGGAAAAAGGAGACAAAATGAGAGATGGAGCGAGATTATAGTTCTCATGTGTGATAGGCCATATTGTATTTTTCATCAATTGAAATAGAATTTGACACCTGGAGATTACAAAAAGACCTCCATCAAACCACCGTGGCTGCCACCAAGAATTCCGTTAATCGTTCATGAATGTTTCTTTGCGTCAGCACAGGCCAAATTTATTAAAACAGAAGTCTTCAGGGTTAGTCTCAATATCACTAATAGTTAAAATATAAAAAGTGTTTGAAAGAAAATCATGCAACTTTCATTACAAATCTTTCTTTTCTCAAGAATGGAGGGATTGGCACTAAAGCTGGATGTCCAGTGATCCAGCCAGCTTTATTAAAAAGAGCTTCTAAGCCATGTGCACGTTCATCCGCCATTGCTAGGCTGCGGCTTCAGCCAGTAATACAGACAAGGTGCATTAACAATAGAATTCATCTAGATCAGCACTGGATGATTGTGGTGATAGTTTGGCAGACGAATACACCTAACAAGTTTCCCTATAAAGCCTTATTGTAATGCAGCAGATGGAGACTAGCGTTTTCATCTGTTCATAATATTGCTAATTCTTACAGATTATAATCGTGAATATGGGACTCGTAAAGCAATTTTCCTACCAAATACATTTATCACCTGAGGGAGATAGCAGTTCTGCCAAGAAATGAAGTGAGAGAAGCAATTGTTCACCATACGCACAATGCGCCATATAAACGGGTGACATTGCGACTCCATTTGTTGAAATTAATTCTTGAATTAATGAGGGTCTGTACAGATGACCCACAATAATTTTACATTCACTCCCTATCCTACGAGAAAAATTATAAATGTGTTTAGTGGGAAACTCCATTTTGAATCCTAGTACAACATTTTTCTGCAGGTTTGGCACAAAATTAGAGAATAAAAATATTTCCAGTAACTTTGAAATCGGATTACATCCAGAGACGTAATGTTAAGCTCCTGGGGATCAATACAAAATCTATAATAAACCCCTCCCTATAGCTGATTCCCCTTTATGTGGCAGAGGCACAGTTCACATTAAATGATGCTTACCAGCGCTGTTTGGTACTTTGCGGTGTAAAACCCCAACCATTGCAGCACCTACACTTCAGCTGTTCCTGCCAGTCTTTGTCGACAAGCTGAAACAAAACACGTGAGCACAGCCGCTAAGGTGCACGGGTAGGTTCCCAAACCATATACGTGAATATACAAAGAACCCGGCACTCAACTTAAACTGAGAATTTTTTATTCTGTAGCACGAGCAAAACGTTTCGGCCTGGTCTGGCCTTCGTCAGTTACGTACTATGAGAGAACTGAGAATCCACTCAGTAAGTCTGTTGGATATGTAGATAAACACTGGAGGATTATGTCCGTTGTGAAAAGAAAAGAGGAAGCAGCACATCTGAATGCTGGTGCAGTGCGGGTCCTGACGCGGTGTCCACCGCTGTCGGCGAGATGCCGCGTCAGGACCCGCACTGCACCAGCATTCAGATGTGCTGCTTCCTCTTTTCTTTTCACAACGGACATAATCCTCCAGTGTTTATCTACATATCCAACAGACTTACTGAGTGGATTCTCAGTTCTCTCATAGTATGTAACTGACGAAGGCCAGACCAGGCCGAAACGTTTTGCTCGTACTACAGAATAAAAAATTCTCAGTTTAAGTTGAGTGCCGGGTTCTTTGTATATTTGTCGACAAGCTGTCATCATGTGATTACTGCAGCCAAATACACACCTCAACCATCACATAGCATACAACTGGCATAACTACTTAGCACTAAGCTATGATACCAGTAAGAATGACAGATGACCTCTGCAGCCAATCACTGGCATTATTACTAACATCATGCCACTGATTGACTGCAGCTGACAGGTGCTGTCAGCTTATCAATAAAGACCGCAGGGATCTCCAGAGCATCTGTACTTGGGATTAAAGAGGTGAGTAGTGTTTTTGTAATTTAATTTTTAATTATTTTTTTATTATTTAAATCACACAACTTATGTAAAAGCTATGACCTAATGACAGGTTCTTTTTAATGCAATGTGTGTTTTTATATAAAGATCCTGTTTTTAAATATTCTCCCTTATTTTTCAATTTATTTTAGTGTAGAACTGAAGACGGGTGAAAAAAAGTGTTTTAACGCAACCTCCAAAAATGTTTGTTCAGCTATTAAGAAATTTGACAGCAAAAAAACTCAAAGGAATGAAAAAAAATAGGTGCATGCCAATAATGATTCTCCAAACTTGCATGCCAACAAGTCTCCATAGCAAGACGTCAGCTGGACCGATAACATTTTGCGCTGCACCTCTTCTTCCGTAACTGTGTATTTTGTTCTTATTTTCCATTCAGGAAAAATATAAAGCTAAAAACTAAATGTGACATTTTCCAAAACAGTATAGTAAGCTAAAAAAAAGTTAATTGAATGATTATTAACCTAGAAGAACACTTTTTGTAACTGACACGTTTAATGTGCTTGATTTTGCTACTGGTATTTATTGTTTGTAGATTGTTAATTTATTTTACCTGTCCATGCTCTAGTTTAATTGTGTGATTGTGCTCAAAATAAAGTATTTATGTGTACATTTTGATTATCAGATTTTCTTTTTCTTTTTTTGAGGGGGGGTCATTTTTAGTTTACTTACAGTTAAATGCTGATCTGCTGTCTAGTACTGAAAATACAAATTAATATTTACCCAGTTTTCTCAAGTACAGCAACTTAAATTTTTCTACTCATAGTTCAATAGGCAGAACCTTGATTTTTAAGTCATTTTAACAACTTGTGGTGTTTTTTTAATTAGTTTATTGATGGCTTTTTAAAAATGCAGCATGCTCAAAGGCTGGCATTTTCTCTATAGACCACCATTGTATTGTTTCAGCCAGGGCTGTTGTCCCCTAAGCTGGCATCCTGTAGAATGTCAAATCTGTGTCTCTTGTGATGGAGCCATGATCTGGCAGATATCCTGTAGAGTGTTCCGGGATGTGGTCTTGCAAAGAGTCTCTGGTTCTCCTTGCAGAATGATAAAAATCCTTTCTTATACCCACATCTGTGTTACAGGTCATCATCCACAGGGGGGAGATTGGATGAGTTCAACGCTAATTCTTTGAGCATTTAAAGGGAACTAGTCATCCACCCCCCCACCCCCCGGTGTTTGTAACTAAAAGAGCCACCTTGTGCAGCACTAATGCTGCATTCTGACAAGGTGGCTCTTTTAGTTCGGGTCCCTGTTTTTTTGGGGGGGGCATGCGCAGTTGCGCTGCCCTTCGAACTTACAGCACAGGCGCCGGGGATGCTACTGAACGAAGAGGAGGCGGCGCCCACCTGTGCAAAGTTTTGATGACTCAATCTCAGTGTTTTTATTATTTTTTATTTGGGACAATACTGTATGTGTAGCAGTTACATCCCATCCCTTCTCTTGTTTTTATGTCCTATCTTTTTATGGCAATTATGGCTACAGTTGGGAGAGCCATGGTACAAATAGCAGATAAAGGCGGTTTTTACTTCCCTCTATACAATGAAACAGATAGACTCCACTGGCAAAACCAGGCAGCAAATGATTACAGATCTGCTGCAGGTTGATGCCGAGCAAGCCTGATAGCGAGCGCTGATGAAGGGGAGGCCAACAAAAGCATAGATGACACTGCTGCAGAAGTCCCACCTGAGGATGCCAGTCACATGAGCAAAGAGGGTAGCTCTTAGTAATACTGAGTGGCTGAGAAAGCTGAGCGACAAGTCAAATCCAACAAAAAGGCTGAGAGAGCTGAGCAACAAGCCAAACAATAGGCTGCTGAGCACGAGCGACAAGCTGAGCGTTGGTACCAGCTAAAGTTAGCCCAAGTCAACTGGGAGCCACATCAAGCAGTGAGTCCAGCAATGCCAACCACTGAGCATTTTCCTGTGATGGAAAGGAATGGGGACTTGAACATATTTCTGCAGGGATTTGAAAAGGCCTGCAAACAGTACCAGCCTCCTGAGGACCAGTGGGCCCAATATTTAACCCCAGGACTTTGAGGCAAAGCTTTGGAGGTATTCGTCTCTCTCCCTTGAGACCAAGATGGAGACTGAGGCCATCAAGTGGGCCCTGATAAAGAAGTACCAGCTGACTCCTGAGATGTACCACAAAAAGTTCCGGGCCCTCCAGCGTGGACCACATGACAGCTACAGTCTTAAGGAGGAAAGGCTCAGAACCATGTCATGATTCTCAATGGTGAGAGAACATAGCCCAGCATATATGAGAACTAGCTCTTGGAAGACTGAAACTATACTGACCATGAACTAAACCTGCCGCACAACTAGAAGTGGCCGGGTAGCATGCCTACGTTTTTTTATCCCTAGATGCCCAGCGCCAGCCGGAGAACTACCTAATCCTAGCAGAGGAAAAGACAGTCCTGGCTCACCTCTAGAGAAATTTTCCCAAAAGGCAGACAGAGGCCCCCACATATATTGGCGGTGATTTTAGATGAAATGACAAACGTAGTATGAAAATAGGTTTAGCAAAATCGAGGTCCGCTTACTAGATAGCATGAAGACAGAAAGGGCACTTTCATGGTCAGCAGAAAACCCTATCAAAACACCATCCAGAAATTACTTTAAGACTCTAGCATTAACTCATAACACCAGAGTGGCAATTTCCGCTCACAAGAGCTTTCCAGACACAGTAACGAAACAGCAGCTGTGAACAGGAACAAAATGCAAAAACACACAAGGACAAAAGTCCAACTTAGCTGGGAGTTGTCTAGTAGCAGGAACATGCACAGAAAGGCTACTGATTACATTGATGACCGGCATGAAACTGACAGAGGAGCAAGGTTATATAGCGACTCCCACATCCTGATAGGAGCAGGTGAACAGAGGGGATGATGCACACAAGTTAAATTCCACAAGTGGCCACCGGGGGAGCCCAGAATCCAATTTCACAACAGTACCCCCCCCTCAAGGAGGGGGCACCGAACCCTCACCAGAACCACCAGGGCGATCAGGATGAGCCCTATGAAAGGCACGGACAAGATCGGAGGCATGAACATCAGAGGCAGTGACCCAAGAATTATCCTCCTGACCGTATCCCTTCCATTTGACCAGATACTGGAGTTTCCGTCTGGAAACACGAGAGTCCAAGATCTTTTCCACAACGTACTCCAACTCACCCTCAACCAACACCGGAGCAGGAGGCTCAACGGAAGGCACAGCTGGTACCTCATACCTGCGCAACAATGACCGATGAAAAACATTATGAATCGAAAAGGATGCAGGGAGGTCCAAACGGAAGGACACAGGGTTAAGAATCTCCAATATCTTGTACGGGCCGATGAACCGAGGCTTAAACTTAGGAGAAGAAACCCTCATAGGGACAAAACGAGAAGACAACCACACCAAGTCCCCAACACAAAGCCGAGGACCAACACGACGACGGCGGTTGGCAAAAAGCTGAGTCTTCTCCTGGGACAACTTCAAATTGTCCACCACCTGCCCCCAAATCTGATGCAACCTCTCCACCACAGCATCCACTCCAGGACAATCCGAAGATTCCACTTGACCGGAGGAAAATCGAGGATGAAACCCCGAATTACAGAAAAACGGGGACACCAAGGTGGCAGAGCTGGCCCGATTATTGAGGGCGAACTCCGCCAAAGGCAAAAAGGCAACCCAATCATCCTGATCCGCAGACACAAAACACCTCAAATATGTCTCCAAGGTCTGATTAGTCCGCTCGGTCTGGCCATTAGTCTGAGGATGGAAAGCAGACGAAAAAGACAAATCTATGCCCATCCTAGCACAGAATGCCCGCCAAAATCTAGACACGAATTGGGTCCCTCTGTCAGAAACGATATTCTCCGGAATACCATGCAAACGAACAACATTTTGAAAAAACAGAGGAACCAACTCGGAAGAAGAAGGCAACTTAGGCAAGGGAACCAGATGGACCATCTTAGAGAAACGGTCGCACACCACCCAGATGACAGACATCTTCTGAGAAACAGGCAGATCCGAAATAAAATCCATCGAGATGTGCGTCCAAGGCCTCTTCGGGATAGGCAAGGGTAACAACAATCCACTAGCCCGAGAACAACAAGGCTTGGCCCGAGCACAAACGTCACAAGACTGCACAAAGCCTCGCACATCTCGTGACAGGGAAGGCCACCAGAAGGACCTTGCCACCAAATCCCTGGTACCAAAGATTCCAGGATGACCTGCCAACGCAGAAGAATGAACCTCAGAGATGACTCTACTGGTCCAATCATCAGGAACAAACAGTCTACCAGGTGGGCAACGATCAGGTCTATCCGCCTGAAACTCCTGCAAGGCCCGCCGCAGGTCTGGAGAAACGGCAGACAATATCACTCCATCTTTAAGGATACCTGTGGGCTCAGAATTACCAGGGGAGTCAGGCTCAAAACTCCTAGAAAGGGCATCCGCCTTAACATTCTTAGAACCCGGTAGGTAAGACACCACAAAATTAAACCGAGAGAAAAACAACGACCAGCGCGCTTGTCTAGGATTCAGGCGCCTGGCAGACTCAAGGTAAATTAAATTTTTGTGGTCAGTCAATACCACCACCTGATGTCTGGCCCCCTCAAGCCAGTGACGCCACTCCTCAAAAGCCCACTTCATGGCCAAAAGCTCCCGATTCCCAATATCATAATTCCGCTCGGCGGGCGAAAATTTACGGGAAAAAAAAGCACAAGGTCTCATCACGGAGCAGTCGGAACTTCTCTGCGACAACACCGCCCCAGCTCCGATTTCAGAAGCGTCGACCTCAACCTGAAAAGGAAGAGCAACATCAGGCTGACGCAACACTGGGGCGGAAGAAAAGCGGCGCTTGAGCTCCCGAAAGGCCTCCACAGCATCAGGGGACCAATCAGCAACATCAGCACCCTTCTTAGTCAAATCAGTCAATGGTTTTACAACATCAGAAAAACCAGCAATAAATCGACGATAAAAGTTAGCAAAGCCCAAAAATTTCTGAAGACTCTTAAGAGAAGAGGGTTGCGTCCAATCACCAATAGCCTGAACCTTGACAGGATCCATCTCGATGGAAGAGGGGGAAAAAATGTATCCCAAGAAGGAAATCTTCTGAACCCCAAAAACACACTTAGAACCCTTCACACACAAGGAATTAGACCGCAAAACCTGAAAAACCCTCCTGACCTGCTGGACATGAGAGTCCCAGTCATCCGAAAAAATCAGAATATCATCCAGATACACAATCATAAATTTATCCAAATAATCGCGGAAAATGTCATGCATAAAGGACTGGAAGACTGAAGGGGCATTTGAAAGACCAAAAGGCATCACCAAATACTCAAAATGGCCCTCGGGCGTATTAAATGCGGTTTTCCACTCATCCCCCTGCTTGATTCGCACCAAATTATACGCCCCACGGAGATCAATCTTAGAGAACCACTTGGCCCCCTTTATACGAGCAAACAAATCAGTAAGCAGTGGTAACGGATATTGATATTTAACCGTGATTTTATTCAAAAGTCGATAATCAATACACGGCCTCAAAGAGCCGTCTTTCTTAGACACAAAGAAAAAACCGGCTCCTAAGGGAGATGACGAAGGACGAATATGTCCCTTTTCCAAGGACTCCTTTATATATTCTCGCATAGCAGCGTGTTCAGGCACAGACAGATTAAATAAACGACCCTTAGGGTATTTACTACCCGGGATCAAGTCTATGGCACAACCGCACTCCCGGTGCGGAGGTAGTGAACCAACCTTGGGTTCTTCAAAAACGTCACGAAAGTCAGACAAGAATTCAGGAATCTCAGAGGGAATAGATGATGAAATGGAAACCAAAGGTACGTCCCCATGAGTTCCTTTACATCCCCAGCTTAACACAGACATAGCTCTCCAGTCGAGGACTGGGTTATGAGATTGCAGCCATGGCAATCCCAGCACCAAAACATCATGTAGATTATACAGCACCAGAAAGCGAATAACCTCCTGGTGATCCGGATTAACACGCATAGTCACTTGTGTCCAGTATTGTGAGTTATTACTAGCCAATGGGGTGGAGTCAATCCCTTTCAGAGGTATCGGAGCCTCCAATGGCTCCAAATCATACCCACAGCGTTTGGCAAAGGACCAATCCATAAGACTCAAAGCAGCGCCAGAGTCGACATAGGCGTCCGCGGTAATAGATGACAAAGAACAAATCAGGGTCACAGATAGAATAAACTTAGACTGTAAAGTGCTAATTGAAACAGACTTGTCAGGCTTCTTAGTACGCTTAAAGCATGCTGATATAACATGAGTTGAATCACCACAATAGAAGCACAACCCATTTTTTCGTCTAAAATTCTGCCGCTCGCTTCTGGACAGAATTCTATCACATTGCATATTTTCTGGCGTTTTCTCAGTAGACACCGCCAAATGGTGCACAGGTTTGCGCTCCCGCAGACGCCTATCGATCTGAATAGCCATCGTCATGGACTCATTCAGACTCGCAGGCACAGGGAACCCCACCATAACATCCTTAATGGCATCAGAGAGACCTTCTCTGAAAATCGCCGCCAGGGCGCACTCATTCCACTGAGTAAGCACAGACCATTTGCGGAATTTTTGGCAGTATATTTCAGCTTCATCTTGCCCCTGAGACAAGGACATCAAGGCCTTTTCCGCCTGAAGCTCTAAATGAGGTTCCTCATAAAGCAACCCCAAGGCCAGAAAAAACGCATCCACATTGAGCAACGCAGGATCCCCTGGTGCCAATGCAAAAGCCCAGTCTTGAGGGTCGCCCCGGAGCAAGGAAATTACAATCCTGACCTGCTGTGCAGGGTCTCCGGCAGAGCGAGACTTCAGGGACAAAAACAATTTGCAATTATTTTTAAAATTTTGAAAGTGAGATCTATTCCCCGAGAAGAATTCAGGCAAAGGAATTCTAGGCTCAGACATAGGTGCATGAACAACAAAATCTTGCAAATTTTGTACCTTTGTGGCGAGATTATTCAAACCTGTAGCTACACTCTGAAGATCCATTTGAAACAGGTGAACACAGAGCCATTCAAGGATTAGAAGGAGAGGAAGAGAGGAAGGCTGCAGTATAGGCAGACTAGCAAGTGATTCAATTAAGAGCACACTCAGAACTAGAGGGGGAAAAAAAAAAAAAAAAATTGTAGCAGACTTCTTTTTTCTCTCCTTTCTCAGCCAGTAATTTAACCCTTTTTTGGGCCGGTCAAACTGTCATGATTCTCAATGGCGAGAGAACATAGCCCAGCATATATGAGAACTAGCTCTTGGAAGATGGAAACTATACTGACCATGAACTAAACCTGCCGCACAACTAGAAGTGGCCGGGTAGCATGCCTACGTTTTTTTATCCCTAGATGCCCAGCGCCAGCCGGAGAACTACCTAATCCTAGCAGAGGAAAAGACAGTCCTGGCTCACCTCTAGAGAAATTTTCCCAAAAGGCAGACAGAGGCCCCCACATATATTGGCGGTGATTTTAGATGAAATGACAAACGTAGTATGAAAATAGGTTTAGCAAAATCGAGGTCCGCTTACTAGATAGCATGAAGACAGAAAGGGCACTTTCATGGTCAGCAGAAAACCCTATCAAAACACCATCCAGAAATTACTTTAAGACTCTAGCATTAACTCATAACACCAGAGTGGCAATTTCCGCTCACAAGAGCTTTCCAGACACAGTAACGAAACAGCAGCTGTGAACAGGAACAAAATGCAAAAACACACAAGGACAAAAGTCCAACTTAGCTGGGAGTTGTCTAGTAGCAGGAACATGCACAGAAAGGCTACTGATTACATTGATGACCGGCATGAAACTGACAGAGGAGCAAGGTTATATAGCGACTCCCACATCCTGATAGGAGCAGGTGAACAGAGGGGATGATGCACACAAGTTAAATTCCACAAGTGGCCACCGGGGGAGCCCAGAATCCAATTTCACAACAGAACCAACTTCGAGCAGTTGGTCCAAGGACTGTCAGTCACTACCTTCGAGGACCTGAAGGACCAATTTCTTCATCGTTGGCCTGTGGAGATGTGACAGTTCGTGCTAAATCGGGAGCCAAAGGAGGCTGCTAAAGCAGCACAGATTGCAGATGCCTATGAGGCCAGTCATACACCTGAGGCGGGGAAGTCAGCCATCACCAGCTGGAAAGGGAGTAAGCTGACAACCACCACCAATGACCCATCTTCCAGCACCCAGCCCGCATCTGACTCCGGTGCTATACCTGCAACCGAACTGGTCACATAAGCCTCAACTGCCAGGAGAGGCAGAAGATGAACCCCACATCTGAGGCTCAAGGGCCAACCACACCTATTCTTTTTGTGGGTGAGGTGGTTGGGAGGGTCCATGAAAATTTTCAACTGGTTACTGTGAGTGACACCATTACTGTTCAGCTCAAGGACACCATTGCAGAATAAATCCTTAACTGCTCTGAGTTTGTGTTACCGGAAGAACTCATCACTGGGAAGTCCCTGTCGCCAGGTTTGGTGGTTGGATTAGGGTGCGGGGAAGGTGTTAAGAGAAGTGGGGGTGTCCGAAAACATTCCCACAAATGTTTTATTGGGAACTGATCTGGAACAGTTGATTGCCCAATACTTTCCTGACAACCCTCCCACATCTGATATGTTATGTGCGTCAAAGGTTTATACTGTGAATGTCAATGTGATGCATAATGAAAATGTGTTTCGTGGTAAAGGAGAAATCATTCATGTCACACTGCTGGATGATGTTGCTGAGAATCCCCTAAAAGGAGTAAGCATGAGTGCTAAGGGCGATAGAAACAGACATGGAGATCATGAAGCAGGTGGTCACATGTAACAGACCAGTGTCACGACGGACGGTGACATGGCTGGTGGAAGCTGACCCATGATTAGCACTGCTCCTGAGGTAACAGAGAAGGATAGGGAGAAGCACAGGGATTATAAGAAAAGTGGTTGAGTGCAGCCGACCAGTGTCACGACGGACTGTGACTTGGTCGGTGGTAGGTACCCCATAATAAACACAGCTCCTGAGGTAACAAGGGGGTGGGGAAGGTCTTATCTCCAGCCTGTCTGGAGGGTGAGAAAGTGTGTCCCACAAACAGTCAGGGTGAGAGAAAAGTGTGTTCCACAGACTGTCAGGAGGGGGGAACTGTTATGATCCCAATGGCAAGGATCTCAGAGATTACAGCAAAGTCTGCAAACATAAATACCAGCTCATAGGGACGTGGTAACTAGGCTGACCATATACCTGATCCTAGCACAAACACTAACAGTAGCCGGGGAACGTGCCTACGTTGATCCTAGACGTCTCGCGCCAGCCGGAGAACTAACTAACCCTATCAGGGAAAATAAGACCTCTCTTGCCTCCAGAGAAAAGACCCCAAAGTAATACAAGCCCCCAACAAATAATAACGGTGAGGTAAGAAGAAAAGACAAACGTAAGAATGAACTAGATTTTAGCAAAGAGAGGCCCACTGACTAATAGCAGAAAATAGTAAGATGACTTATATGGTCAGCAAAAAATCCTGCAAAATATCCATGCTGAATATCCAAGAACCCCCAAACCGACTAACGGTGAGGGGGGAGAATATCAGCCCCCTAGAGCTTCCAGCAATATCAGGAATCACATTTTGTACAAGCTGGACAAAAATATGAACAAGAAAAATAACAAAAAATAAGAAAGCAGGACTTAGCTTATCTTGCAAAGAACCAGGACCTGAAGACAGGAGCAAACAGAAATGAACTGATTACAACGATGCCAGGCACTGGACTGAGAATCCAGGAAGTTTAAATAGCAACACCCCAGGCCTAACGAAGCAGGTGAGTACCAACCTGGTAAAAGACAATCCAAGTTCCAAATCACTAGTGACCACAAGAGGGAGCCAAGAAGTATAGTTCACAACAGTACCCCCCCTTTAAGGAGGGGTCACCGAACCCTCACAAAGACCACCAGGGCGACCAGGATGAGCAGCGTGGAAGGCACGAACCAAATCGGCCGCATGAACATCAGAGGCGGCCACCCAGGAATTATCCTCCTGACCATAGCCCTTCCATTTGACCAAATACTGAAGCCTCCGTCTAGAGAGACGAGAATCCAAGATCTTCTCTACCACGTACTCCAACTCGCCCTCAACCAACACCGGAGCAGGAGGCTCAACAGCAGGAACCACAGGCACAACGTACCGCCGCAACAAAGACCTATGGAACACGTTGTGAATGGCAAACGACACCGGAAGATCCAAACGAAAAGAAACCGGGTTAAGAACTTCCAAAATTTTATAAGGACCAATAAAGCGAGGCTTAAACTTAGGAGAGGAAACCTTCAGAGGGACATACCGAGAAGACAACCAAACCAAATCCCCAACACGAAGTCGTGGGCCCACACCGCAGCGGCGGTTGGCAAAACGCTGAGCCTTCTCCTGTGACAACTTCAAGTTGTCCACCACATGATTCCAAATCCGCTGCAACCTATCCACCACGGAATCCACCCCAGGACAGTCAGAAGACTCAACATGACCCGAGGAGAAACGAGGATGAAAACCAGAGTTGCAGAAGAATGGCGAAACCAAAGTAGCGGAACTAGCCCGATTATTAAGGGCAAACTCCGCCAATGGCAAGAAGGTCACCCAATCATCCTGGTCCGCAGAAACAAAACATCTCAAATAAGCCTCCAGTGTCTGATTAGTTCGCTCCGTTTGACCATTAGTCTGAGGATGGAAGGCAGATGAAAACGACAAATCAATGCCCATTTTAGCACAAAAAGATCGCCAGAATCTGGACACAAACTGGGATCCTCTGTCGGACACGATATTCTCCGGAATGCCGTGTAAACGAACTGTCAAGGTGAAAATATATTTCCTTATATATTTTTTGTATTTTTATACTTTATACTGTGAAACAATAAGTTTTTCCTAACTGCTTGCTAATGCAAATGTAATTGTATTTAAAGATGGCCGCCAGTGTTCAGTTTCGTTTCAGGTTAGTGACCGAAGGGTTAAGCCATTTCCTCAGAAATGAAACTTAAGGAATGTGAAGAAAAGGAGGAATCCACCAGAAGACGTCAGAACAAATCAGAAAGACTGGATGCTAGCTTAAACCCCGCCTAATGCACGCCTTCCCCTAACACTCAATATAGTATTGTGTATTTTAGAATAAAGCCAGTTGTTGTGACCGTTGCAGACATGAGTAGATGCACGGGCATTCAATTGAGATTGAATCAGCACCTTGTCTGAGTCATTCTTACCCGGTACCAAATGCTCGGCTCATACTTTAATTTGGAATGACTGGTGAAGGAAGGGTAATTGTCGTTTACGACCCCGACAATTTTGGCAGCCCAACGGGGGGCGTGGACAGCGATCCGAGACTCTCTGGACCCATGCCTGGATGTCTGTGGATGATACCTGTAGTGGCTGACCTCGAGGACTGATCACCCTCTGAACACGGTAAGTGGCGATCATGTACACTGTATATGTCACACTTGCTAGTGTCTCAGCCGTTATTGGTTTGTCTGTGGTCTCTTTGGGTCCGGGAGGTGACCGGTCGAGTGGTGAGACCGAACGCGATCCTGTGCCACGCTCTGAACCAGCAACTGAGAGACGTTGCATTCTGTGCGTCCTCTGTACACCACACCTCCTCCACCGGTCATTGTACTCCGTTCAACCACCCTACCCGTGACTATTGTCAAGTAGTGAAGTGGAGTGAAAGATTGAGCTAGTTGTAGATTGTGGGGCGGCTTAGAGGAAGGGATAGGAGACGCAGCCTCTGTGATATTGTACCAGCTAGGTAATTAAGACGTCCCGAGCAGGGACCACCTGTATTTCTGTGGAGGGCTCTCACTAGGAGACCGCCTCCCGACTGTTTAGAATATCGTGGCAGGATAGTCTGTTAATCACTGGTGTTCAGGTTAGGGACAGAAAATCTTTTTCTAATACGTTGAGCGAGATTCCGTATTGTGGAACTCAGTGTTGATATCGCTGCCAGCGATCCTGAGCTATAGCAGGGCGTAGTATTCTGTGAGTCATGCTGCGTATCTTACAGCAGAAGTCTGTGCCCCACAAGTTAGATGAGGATGCTGTGGAAGTCAAGACAATGGTCACGGGAGGGCAAGAGACAGTCAAGAAGCTTATCTGCGAGTTGCGCGAGGCTTAAAGAACAAAGGATGAAAATAGGTTGATGGAGAGGAAGGATCAGACAATACAGAGCCCGTGTTTGGTTATAAAATGCCTTTGAACTGTGATTTTACAGATTGTAAAATGGCCGCCGTGCCACTGATGATGAAAATGTAGTCCCAGCCACCGCCCTGTAATGGCGGCGGAAAGAGATCTCCAGAAGTGTAGGTGTGTCCTGTTTGTGTTGTGCAGAATCCAACCTGGGTGGAGACCTGCCGCGTGTGTGTGTACGGACCGTCCTTGGGGCTCCGCCCAGACCACGGAGAATCATAGGAAAGTTTTGTAGAAATTAAGTCTGAAAACTGCTGCAATTTGTTACTTTGTTACTAGATGGGAGGGGGGAGCGGACCGCTGCGAGATTTCTTTGTCAGTTCTCCTGTTTTCTCCTTATCTACGCTACGTGCCAGAGAAAGGGGGGGGGTAAACAGCTGGGCTTTGTATTCTCCCTTGTGCGCTGTGGAATGCAGTGATTTTCTTATCTCCGTGTTACTAGATGGGAGGGGGTGAGTCCCTGCGCGATCTGCTTGAAATTTTTCCCTTCGGTGCTGGCTCACTAGCCGTAGTGATTCTTGCTCGCTCACTGGCCCCCACCGCTGCATCTGCGAGATCAGTGTTTCTTATCTCCATGTAACAGACTCCAGTTTCTGCCCCCCTCCTTTGTACATGTGAGTCCAGCTTCACACTCCAATACGCCTTTAACCCTGTATAGGAATCTAACTCCCTCCCAGCTTCCTTATGTCAATTTTCAGACCAAGAGCTTGTTTTAATCGATGTAGATGGCAGACCCCCCCAGCCCGGAAAGGCCCCTACATCTCCTCTTCCCGTGAAACCTTCACACTTACAAGGCTAGATTTTCCAGGAATCTGAAGTTTGTTTCCCTGTCATTCACGTTGCTACATCACACCTCAGGGCTCCCAGGTTCTTTTCTCAGTAGGGGTATGGGGACATAATTACCCACTAGGCAGGAGCCATAGTGAACCCAGCTAACTCTACCCTGTCACATAGAGGTGGTTTGGCCCAACAGATAGCTAAAAAGGGAAGCCCAGTCATAGCCCAAGAGTGTCAGGCCTACCTTGCCACTTATGGCCCCTTGCATCCAGGAGACGCTATGTCCACCCAAAGAGGGAATTTGCCCTGTGATATAGTGTTACACACCGCAGGCCCTAGATACTGATTACAAGACACCCGAGCACTGCCGTACAGTATTGCAGACTGCCTTGCAGACAGAGCTCACCTATGCAGGACATGCTACAGGTGTGCTGATTCAGCTTTATGGAAACAAACAGAGATCTGTTGCTTATTACAGTGGCCGCCTGGATACGGTGGCAAGAGGAAATCCTTCCTGTGTTCGGGCCGTGTTGTCTGTCCAGCTGTTGCTACACAAATCTTCAGAGATTGTTTTGAATTACCCACTGATGGTCCACACCCCACACGATGTACATAGTATCCTTAACCAAGTACAACCTCGCCATATGTCCATGGCTGGACAGCTGCGACTTCAGTGTGTTATTCTCATGCCTACTAATGTGATTTTGAAAAGCTGCACTGTCCTAAACCCCGCTACTCTTCTCCTAGTTCCCCTGGATCCAAAGGGGGGAGGAGTAGGTGACATGAAGGTGACATGAAAAAGGACACTCTTTTTCTTTCTAGAATGGATCCAGAGGAACAAGATTAGGTTTCCAAACCCCATGATTGTCTGGAATTAATGTCTTAGGAAACGGCTAGTCTCTAGTGTGCCTATTTTAATGCTGATTTTGAGCTTTTTGTAGATGGATCCCGTCACCAAGATGACCAAGGACGCTTCTGTACCAGATATGCTGTGGTCTCAGAACATGAGGTAATCAAGGCAGAGTCAATGCCAGCTCATATGTCTGCACAAGAAGCAGAGCAAACTGGCAGAAGGTAAGACTGTAAATATCTACACTGATTCCAGGTATGCTTTTGGCATTGCACACGGTTATGGGCCTATCTGGAGAGCCAGGGCTTTTCTGACAGCAAATGGCCACCCCTTTAAACATGCTGAGGCAGTCCAGCAACTTATGAATGCACTACAGTTTCCCACCCAATCAGGCATCATAAAGGTAAAGGCACATACCAAAGGCACTGATGGACGGACAAAAGGGTAACGCACTGGCAGACCAGGCTGCCAAGAAAGCAGCAAGCACTCCTGTAGCCTCTCAAGTACATCACCTGGACACCCCACCATCTCCACTTGTGTTGAAAGACATCTTAGCCCGGTTACAAGAACAGGCAAGTAAGGAGGAGAAAAATAGGTGGCAAAAGATAGGGGCTTGCTCTGATACCGTCACTGGACTATGGGGGAGGGGTGAAAAGGTCTGCCTACCACAGGTACTGTACCCAATGATGGCACAGGTTCTGCACGGGAATGTGCACCACTCGAAGACGGCCATGTGTGACACCCTACAGAAACAATGGATTGCCCTCCGGGTTTTCCACCTGCGCAGAAAGGCAGGTACAGAGCTGCATGATATGTGCCACACATAATCAGGGTAGGAGAGTGAAAACCCCATCCAAACACACTCCCCGGCCCCTTTAACCAATTCCAGAGACTGCAGATTGATTAAATTCAGTTACCCAGGGTAGGGACGTATGAGTATGTGTTGGTCTGCATTGATTTATTTTCAGGTTGGCCAGAAGCCTACCCAGTTGCCAAAGCTACGGCTAAGACAACGGCGAAGAAACTGATGGCTGAGATCATATGCAGGTATGGAGTTCCTGAAGTCATTGAAAGCGATCAGGGTTCCCATTTTACTGGAGAGATCATGTCAGAGGTAATGGCAGCACTGGGGGTAAGTCAAGCATTGCATACTCCATCCGCAGAGCAGTGGGAAAGTGGAGCGACTAAATGGAACTCTTAAGCTTAAAATCCAGAAGGCAATGACAGAGACTGATAAACCATGGACAGAATGCCTTCCTCTAGTTTTGTTTTTTTGTTTTCAGTAAGATATACCCCAAACAGGAAGACAGGACTGTCACCGTATGAGATTCTGTTTGGCAGGAGCCCCAATTTTGAATGTTTCTTTCCACAACAGTTGCAGCTCAAGTACCAGGACTTGACTAGCTATGTGCAGGCCTTACATGGACACCTTGCCAAAGTGCATTTAACTGTCTTCAGTTCTCTTCCAGACCCAGACAAGGTTCCTGGACACCATCCCTTTGTGCCAGGAGACCTGGAGTATGTGAAAAAGTTTGTGCGCAGAGATTGTCTCCAGCCGAGATTTGAAGGACTTCACACGGTGATCCCGGTCACCCCCACTGCAGTAAAACTTGAAGGAAAGAGCACCCGGATCCACGCCTCACACTGTAAAAGAGACCGAACCAGTGTTTAGTCACAGTAGTGACTGAAGGGAAATGTTGCTGTTGTTTTTGATCCTGGAAATGGGGGCCATCCTCGCCCCTACCTTCTCGGCCCCTAATGTAAATGAAAATACTAAGGTCCCACTATTCTCTGGGTAAACCTGACAGCCCCGGCGAATATCTGGCGATTTGATTTCTGTGATGTAGTCAAGTGCCCCGAGACTGAACGGGTGGTAGAGGGAATCATCCAGTTTTATATATGTGTTACCAGAAATGACAACAATAATTGTTATTATTGGACAGATGCTGCCTGGAATACAGGAGATGATTGGGGATATAAACCTAGCGAAGCCATGTTCCCAAGGATGGGACGGGTAGGAGTCTTCGTGAGAGAATGCATCTAACAGCCCTTCTGCAATCACTTAGGGGCTGTAAATGGGGTAAAAGTTGTCATCCCCTCCTCCTAAATCTTGAAGGCCCCCAATCTGCTGATCTACAGACGTATGTACTGGGAAGGCATTTTAATTATGTATTTAGTAGTGGATACCATGGGAATTTAGGCCATGTACAGCTCCAGGATATTAGTTTCAGACCAACCAAGGCCCCCGTTACTAGTACACCTAAAACAAGCCCAGGTGAGCGTTTGCAAAATGTAGTTAATGAAGTAATCCCCATTCCAGGTCTCAGTTGGCAAGAGGTTTTCTCCATAGAAACACAAACAGCCCCAAGGAAAAACCTGTGGTTAGAATGGGTGAGATACAATGTAAGAGTCCAGAATATCTCTGTAGGATGTATTGCTTGTGCTGCTGCGAATACATATCTATACACGCATGCATTGCTTTTTCCTGATGACAACACCACCGCCTGTGTCATGAATTTGTTGAAAGGTTTGAAGTCCACTGATTGCCCAGATTATGTCCCACTAATTCATAAGGAACCTAAACTAAAGGTTCCAGGAGGAGTAACCGTATTAGCTGACAATTACACCTGCTACAATTCCCGCGACACCACAGGTACACCAGTAGGGATTTTTGAGACAGGTTTCTGCAAGGAGAACAGTTCTTTAGATACTGATTTGCTAATTAAACATACACAATATATGTACACCAAAGATACCTGATGAACCTACCAGAAAGAGGAGAAGTTTTGATCAGCTCCACATGAGTTATGAAGAAGATCCACAGGTATATATTGATGCCATTGGGGTGCCAAGGGGCGTGCCTGACCAGTTTAAAGCCCAGAACCAGATTTATGCCGGCATTGCTTCTATAATCCCACAGGTGTAGATTAATAAAAATGTTGAATGGATCAATTATATATATATATATATATATATTACAGTGAACAAAGGTTTGTCAATTATAGCTGTGATGCCTTCCAGGATATAGTTGAGGGCTTGGGCCCTAACACTTGTATGACCCGTGCTGCAACCCGACCTAAGAGAATTACACTGAATCCTGTCCAGACAAGATCACATGCAGTGATATAAGAAGCTGATACAGGATTGTGGTTGGTGGATAGTGGGGACATTAACTTTTAGGAGTAGGCTGACAGTAATCCTTTTGGGAAGGAGCTGTAGACCAGCATGTCATGTCGCCCCCACCACCAGAGAACCAACCACATCAGGTAGGGTAAGACAGATACAGGAGTATTATCCCTGGAGGCCCTCTGACTAGTTAGCTACGCAAAAACAATTGGCTGACCCTGAGAACCAAACTTTCCCATTTTATAGACAAATAATAACAATATGATAGATGTATAAGTGCACGTGGGCAGGCCTAGGTAGTTAGTGAGCAGAAAAGCAGGTGACGTGCTAGGACGCAAATTAAGATTTTCTACAAATGTGACAAAAGGAGAAAGTGTAGAGCTATACTTTGGACGGTTACAGCTGAAATGGGAAGATATGGAGTACAGTCCCATAAACCCACTTGATGTTAGAGTATTGGTGAATACATTCATTGGCGGTATGACCAAAGACTTACGAGACGAAATATAGACAGTCAGATCTGAATGGAAAAATGAAGATCCAAAAGACCTGAAGGTTTCTAAAGAAGTTGAACGAATTAGGACAATAAGACGATGTGTCATGTATGCTGGAGTAGACACATCTTTCTTCTCCAGTTGGTTAGGTGGGATCGAGGGATTCCTTCAATAAGTTTGTTTGGTACTGATTGCCCTCCTTATAATTGGATCGATAATTCTCTGTTGTGTTATTCCCTTGTATAAAAAGGTTATTGCCAAAGCAATCCCGACTGGCACCTTCCTCAATCAAGAGAGTAGACAAAACCCCCCATTCTCAGATGATATTAAGAGATTTAGTTGAGGGACAGTGGGAGAACTCCATGTGAGGTTAGTGAAGGTTTCAGCTGCCTGGAGGCCTCTCGCTAGGGGAGAGTTTCTGAGGTGTCTGGATGAAGAAATCCACCTCCCCTTTTCCCATCACATGGACAGTCTCAAAGGATTTTTTTTTTTTTAAGGGAAAAACTTAGTGTTTAGGGGGGATTGTCAAGGTGAAAATATATTTCCTTATATATTTTTTGTATTTTTATACTTTATACTGTGAAACAATAAGTTTTTCCTAACTGCTTGCTAATGCAAATGTAATTGTATTTAAAGATGGCCGCCAGTGTTCAGTTTCGTTTCAGGTTAGTGACCGAAGGGTTAAGCCATTTCCTCAGAAACGAAACTTAAGGAATGTGAAGAAAAGGAGGAATCCACCAGAAGACGTCAGAACAAATCAGAAAGACTGGATGCTAGCTTAAACCCCGCCTAATGCACGCCTTCCCCTAACACTCAATATAGTATTGTGTATTTTAGAATAAAGCCAGTTGTTGTGACCGTTGCAGACATGAGTAGATGCACGGGCATTCAATTGAGATTGAATCAGCACCTTGTCTGAGTCATTCTTACCCGGTACCAAATGCTCGGCTCATACTTTAATTTGGAATGACTGGTGAAGGAAGGGTAATTGTCGTTTACGACCCCGACAAACCACATTCTGAAAAAACAAAGGAACCAGATCGGAAGAGGAAGGCAACTTAGGCAAGGGTACCAAATGGACCATCTTGGAAAAATGATCACACACCACCCAGATGACAGACATTCCTTGAGACACCGGAAGATCAGAAATGAAATCCATGGAAATGTGTGTCCAAGGCCTCTTTGGGACGGGCAAGGGCAGAAGCAACCCGCTAGCACGAGAACAACAAGGCTTAGCCCGAGCACAAGTCCCACAGGACTGCACAAATGACCGCACATCCCGTGACAAGGAAGGCCACCAAAAGGACCTAGCCACCAAATCTCGGGTACCAAAAATTCCCGGATGCCCCGCCAACACCGAGGAATGAACCTCGGAAATGACTCTGCTGGTCCATTTATCAGGAACAAACAGTCTGTCGGGTGGACAAGAGTCAGGTCTACCAGCCTGAAATCTCTGCAACACACGTCGCAAATCAGGAGATATGGCCGACACGATTACTCCCTCTTTAAGAATACCAGCTGGCTCCGAGACTCCAGGAGAGTCAGGCACAAAGCTCCTAGAAAGAGCATCAGCCTTAACATTCTTCGAACCAGGCAGGTACGAGACCACAAAGTCAAAACGAGAGAAAAACAATGACCAACGAGCCTGTCTAGGATTCAGGCGCTTAGCAGACTCGAGATACATCAGATTTTTGTGATCAGTCAAGACCACCACACGATGCTTAGCACCCTCGAGCCAATGACGCCACTCCTCAAATGCCCACTTCATGGCCAACAACTCCCGATTACCAACATCATAGTTCCGCTCAGCAGGCGAAAACTTCCTAGAGAAAAAGGCACATGGTCTCATCACAGAGCAACCAGAGCCTCTCTGCGACAAAACAGCCCCAGCACCGATCTCAGAAGCATCCACTTCAACCTGAAAGGGAAGTGAGACATCAGGCTGGCACAAAACAGGCGCCGAAGTAAACCGGCGCTTCAGCTCCTGGAAGGCCTCCACGGCTGCAGGGGCCCAATTAGCCACATCAGAACCTTTCTTGGTCATATCCGTCAAAGGTTTAACAACGCTAGAAAAATTAGCGATAAAGCGACGGTAGAAATTAGCAAACCCCAAGAACTTCTGAAGACTCTTAACAGACGTGGGCTGAGTCCAATCATGAATAGCTCGGACCTTGACTGGGTCCATCTCCACAGCAGAAGGGGAGAAAATAAAACCCAAAAAGGAAACCTTCTGCACTCCAAAGAGACACTTTGAGCCCTTCACAAACAAAGCATTGTCACGCAAAACGTGAAACACCATCCTGACCTGCTTTACATGAGAATCCCAATCATCCGAGAAAACCAGAATATCATCCAGATAAACAATCATAAATCTATCCAGATACTTCCGGAAGATATCATGCATAAAGGACTGAAACACTGAAGGAGCATTAGAGAGCCCAAAGGGCATCACCAAGTATTCAAAATGACCTTCGGGCGTATTGAATGCAGTTTTCCATTCATCTCCCTGCCTAATGCGCACAAGGTTGTACGCACCACGAAGATCTATCTTGGTGAACCACTTGGCACCCTTAATCCGAGCAAACAAGTCTGACAATAGTGGCAAAGGATACTGAAACTTAACAGTGATTTTATTCAGAAGCCGATAGTCTATACAAGGTCTCAAAGACCCGTCCTTCTTGGCCACAAAAAAGAATCCCGCACCAAGAGGGGAAGAGGATGGACGAATATGCCCCTTCTCCAAAGACTCCTTGACATAAGAACGCATCGCGGCATGCTCGGGTACAGACAAATTAAATAATCGTCCCTTAGGAAATTTACTGCCAGGAATCAAATCTATAGCGCAGTCACAGTCCCTATGAGGAGGAAGATCACTGGACCTGGACTCACTGAATACATCCTGATAGTCACACAAATACTCAGGAACCTCTGAAGGAGTAGAAGTAGCAATAGACACCGGCGGAGAATCGCAATGAATTCCCTGACAACCCCAACTCGACACAGACATAGCCTTCCAATCCAAAACAGGATTATGGGTCTGTAACCATGGCAGACCTAACACGACCAAATCATTCATTTTATGCAGAACAAGAAAACGAATCACCTCCCGATGTTCAGGAGTCATGCACATGGTCACTTGTGTCCAAAACTGCGGTTTATTTTCCGCCAGTGGCGTAGCATCAATTCCTCTGAGAGGAATAGGAATTTTTAAAGGCTCCAGGACAAAACCGCAGCGCTTGGCAAACGACAAGTCCATAAGACTCAGGGCAGCACCTGAATCCACAAACGCCATAACAGGGTAGGAAGACAATGAACAAATTAAAGTCACAGACAAAATAAATTTAGGCTGCAAATTACCAATGGAGACAGGACTGACAACCTTGGTTAGGCATTTAGAGCATGCTGATATAACATGTGTAGAATCACCACAGTAAAAACACAGCCCATTCTGTCGTCTATGATTTTGTCGTTCGGTTCTAGTCAGGATTCTATCACATTGCATTGCTGGATCGGGGTTTCTATCACATTGCATTGAAACAGGTGTCTGTTCAGACAACACCACCAGAGGATTAGCGGATTTGCGCTCCCGCAAACGCCGATCAATCTGAATAGCCAGCGCCATAGAATCATTCAGACTTGTAGGAATTGTGAAACCCACCATCACATTCTTAATGGCTTCAGAAAGGCCATTTCTGAAATTTGCGGCCAGAGCACATTCATTCCATTGAGTAAGCACGGACCATTTCCGAAATTTTTGGCAATACACTTCGGCTTCATCGTGGCCCTGAGAGATAGCCAGTAGAGCTTTTTCTGCCTGAATTTCAAGATTAGGCTCCTCATAAAGCAATCCGAGCGCCAGAAAAAACGCATCAACATCCGCCAATGCCGGATCTCCTGGCGCTAACGAGAAAGCCCAATCCTGAGGGTCGCCACGCAAAAAGGAGATAACAATTTTAATTTGCTGAGCTGAATCTCCAGACGAACGAGGTTTCAAAGATAGAAACAATTTACAATTATTCCTAAAATTCCTAAATTTAAATCGATCTCCAGAGAACAGCTCAGGAATAGGTATCTTAGGCTCAGACATAGGACTGCTAACAACAAAATCCTGAATGGTCTGCACTCGTGCAGCAAGCTGATCCACACTAGTAATCAAGGTCTGAACATTCATGTCTGCAGCAAAGCTTACAGCCACTCTGAGAAAAAGGGGAAGGAAGAAAGAGGAGAAAAAAAAACTCAGAACTCCTTTTCTTTTAATCCCACTTCTGCAATGCATTAACTATTCATGGCCTGGCATACTGTTATGATCCCAATGGCAAGGATCTCAGAGATTACAGCAAAGTCTGCAAACATAAATACCAGCTCATAGGGACGTGGTAACTAGGCTGACCATATACCTGATCCTAGCACAAACACTAACAGTAGCCGGGGAACGTGCCTACGTTGATCCTAGACGTCTCGCGCCAGCCGGAGAACTAACTAACCCTATCAGGGAAAATAAGACCTCTCTTGCCTCCAGAGAAAAGACCCCAAAGTAATACAAGCCCCCAACAAATAATAACGGTGAGGTAAGAAGAAAAGACAAACGTAAGAATGAACTAGATTTTAGTAAAGAGAGGCCCACTGACTAATAGCAGAAAATAGTAAGATGACTTATATGGTCAGCAAAAAATCCTGCAAAATATCCACGCTGAATATCCAAGAACCCCCAAACCGACTAACGGTGAGGGGGGAGAATATCAGCCCCCTAGAGCTTCCAGCAATATCATTTTGTACAAGCTGGACAAAAATATGAACAAGAAAAATAACAAAAAATAAGAAAGCAGGACTTAGCTTATCTTGCAAAGAACCAGGACCTGAAGACAGGAGCAAACAGAAATGAACTGATTACAACGATGCCAGGCACTGGACTGAGAATCCAGGAAGTTTAAATAGCAACACCCCAGGCCTAACGAAGCAGGTGAGTACCAACCTGGTAAAAGACAATCCAAGTGCCAAATCACTAGTGACCACAAGAGGGAGCCAAGAAGTATAGTTCACAACAGGGAACTTTGGGTCCACAGCTTGTCAGACAAATGGGAAAGGGGTATTATCACCTAGGGAGATGGCCTATGTAGCTGCAATCACCCACAGCCATAGAGTCCAGAATGCAGGTAACACGCCTTTTGGACCCTCATCATTCAATGGTATAACAGAACCAGTTACTGACTCAGAACAGGTAACAGAAGGTTTCTGTAAGGGTAGGTTCTTAGCATTACTTCTGGCTACCTTTAGCTGGGAGTCTCAGACTTGTCTGGTAGGGTTTCGGAGAAGCCCATCTCTGAATCCCAGAAGGAGAGTGTACTGTGGGATCAAGGAAGGGTGGGCTTGGGAGACTATCTGTAAATTGGCCTCCCATGCAACCTCAAAAGGGGGAGGTGTCATAGAAAAAATTAAATCTCCAGAACGAGAAAGAGCTTACAATCTAAAACCCTCCTTGGAGTAAAATGATGAAGTAAAAGAAATTAGTGGTAGCTAAGAAGTGACAAAACTAATTAAAACTACTTTTGAAGTCCAGACTCCCTGCCATGGACAGGTAATTAAAACAGGAAATCTTTTGTGGGAAGAAGTAAAAAAGACTGAGATTTGTAGGTTCAAGAGGAAGGGAAGCGGAAGGGAAGCGAAAATCTAACACCTTTAGCAGTAACTCCTATTCCCTTCAGAGGAAAATGGACATCTGCAACTATACACTTGGGCATCGTTGGAAAGTTATAAATATTGGGTTTGTGTAGATCTGATATTGATGGGATATACATTTTCAATTTTAGGACTAATAGTGGAAGATTATACATATTTTTTAATAACATAGAACAAAAAACCTGACCAGCACCTCCATATAGTGTGAACAGGTGCCTACTGCAATGAATACATAACTTGCAAAAAGGAGGAATGCAGCAGCACTCTGTAGAGACCAATATATATGTGAACACAAAATCTATCATAATTGCTGAGTAAACTGTAATAAAAAGTAAAAAAAAAATTACTTACGAAAGTGAAGGTTCGTAGGGCATAAATTGGACAATTCATGTGAGCCCATCAACAGCGACAAGGTGACACTTCTCTGATGGGTCCTATCATCTAATAAATGCCTCTCTTGTGCTATAAAAGTCTATAGTGTGAATGGGCAAACATGCTTCTCCTGGGTTACAATGTTGCACATTAAAGTAAGCTGGTAGGAACCAGAGTTGATTATAAACACCCTTGGGCTGATGGGTGGGGTGCAGAGTCAGAAAGGAGGCAGTATCAACATCCAATGGATAACTGCATAGAACAAAAAACCTGACCAGCACCTCCATATAGTGTGAACAGGTGCCTACTTCAATGAATGCACAACTTGCAAAAAGGAGGAACGCAGCAGCACTCTGTAGAGACAAATATATGTGCAAACACAAAATCTATCATAATTGCTGAGTAAACTGTAATAAAAAGCAAATAAAAATAAAAATTACTTACGAAAGTGAAGGTTCTTAGTGCATAAATTGGACAATTCATGTGAGCCCATCAACCGCTACAAGGTGACACTTTTCTGATGGGTTCTATCAGGGCTGCCACAAGGAATTTCGGGGTCCCATACTGGCAAAAGTTTCGAGGCCCCCTTGAGACTCCACCCAGGTTCCAACCCAGCCCTGCCCTCACCCCTCGAACCTTCCACAGTCCCACCGCCCACTCAAAGAGAAACTCCACATCTGCACCACATCCTCACCAATAACACATTTAAAGTTCCCATCACCAGATCACACATATAACCAGCAGCTTTTGTTTTGGCCAAAAGATTTTTTAAGCCACCACCACAACAAGGTAGACTCTTTTGGCTGAGCTCTACTCTACTCTAACCTATTAAACGTTTGTTAAAATTTGGAAGACAATTTAGGTATTTTTTTTATTTTTCAATTTTTAAAATGACCAATAATATCACATACAAGAGACAAATACCATCGCACCATGACCAGACCACATATTACCACCACATGGTGACCAGATAATATCACGTACAAGGGACAAATATCACCGCACCATGTCCAGACCACATATTACCACCACATGGTGACCAATAATACCACATACAAGGAACAAATACCACCACACCATGACCAGACCACATATTGCCACCACATAGTGACCAAATAACAGCACATACAAGGAACAACTACCACGACACCATGATCGGACAACATATTACCACCACATAGCAACTGAATACTACAATACTGATCATTAATAAAAAAAAACCACAATACTAACCACCTTGTCATGGTTGATAGGTTCATATGAATTGGCCAATTTATGCACTAAGAACCTTCACTTTTGTAAGTAATTTTAAAAAAAATGTTTTACTTTTTATTACAGTTTACTTAGCAATTTGGATAGATTTTGTGTTCGCATATATATTGTTCTCTACAGAGTGCTGCTGAGTTCTATATTTTTTAATAACTGTGAAACATGTCAATCAGCCACCAAATTAATAGTGGACAGATAACTGGCAACTAGGGTTGAGCGACCTTTAGTTTTTTAGGGTCGAGTCGGGTTTTGTGAAATCCCGACTGTCTTAAAAGTCGAGTCGAGTGAAATCGGCCGAAACACGAAACCCGATGAAGGAATTTAATTTTTTTTTTTTTTTCCTCCTCCTCCTCCTCCTCCTCCTCCTCTGTCCCAGCACAGAAAATTTCGTATTGCACATTCCAAATCCCTACTGCGCACAAGCGATAACATGACAATAGGCGTTCACTCCCCTAAGACCTATGTCATCACTCTGCCCACACTCATTTATTGGCTGAAAAATGGCGCTAGACGCGTCATACGACACGCGACTTTGCCGCCAAGATCGCGTACCGCATGGCCGACCCCGCACAGGGATCGGGTCGGGTTTCATGAGACGCCGACTTTGCCAAAAGTCGGCGACTTATGAAAATGCACCACCCGTTTCGCTCAACCCTACTGGCAACGGCATGTTTCTCATCTATGAAAAAGTTAAATCACAATAAAAAATATGACGTTGATGTCAAGCATCAGGAGCAAAGTTTGTTATATAAGGTTAAGGGATCTGATCCTTTATGTGATTCTGTCTTTACAGACCAGAACTTTCATTTTTTAGGGTACACTGACACTGGCGTATATTCTTTCATGTGAGAGAATCGGGCTGATTATGCAAATGACCTTCGCTCTGTCAAGAGTTTGATATGAGTGTCATGCAAGTGTGAATCAATTCTCTCGCATGATATAATCACAGCACAGGTGCTGAGAAGATGGAGAACTTACATTCTCCATAGTCTCTGTGAGCATACATCGGAGTGCACTCGCATGTCATCTGAATGTAGTCTGAAGTTTCACACACACCCATAGACTTGTATGGGTGCACGTAATCCAAATATCGGAGCCAAATTGGCATGAGAAAATAATTGCAGATCTGCACTGTCCCATATTATAGCATGGGGCCAAGTGCTATCCGATAAAACATCGGATACAGGGTCGGACTGGCCATCTGGCAAATGTCAGAAGGGCCTGTCTGGTCATGGGCTGCCTTGTCTGCTACGTTATTAACAGAATTGGTGTTCTCAAGACACCCATACTGTTAAGAGTTGTGAAGGAGCAAAAATTCCCCGACACTTCACTTATCCCAGTAGGTCACGGGAATCATTAGAAATATTGGTCATGTAATAAATCTTTCTTTTCTCCATCCAGGGTAATATTAGTAATATTTTCCATCTGGTGCTTGGGAGACAGCATGCGCCTGTGCGATTTCAAATGCTAAGGCTGAATTTTGGTCCCAGTCCATACCTGATCGGATAGCACTCGGCCATGTTATACTGCAGTGAGAGCGAGCCCTCATTCTCATTGTGGCGCAATTATGAAATGATTGGATAATACACTGTGTGCAGAATTATTAGGTAAATTGTATTTTGATCACATGATACTTTTTATACATGTTGTCCTACTCCAAGCTGTTCAGGCTTGAGAGCCATCTACCAATTGAGTAAATCAGGTGATGTGCATCTCTGTAATGAGGAGGGGTGTTGTCTAATGACATCAAAACCCTATATAAGGTGTGCTTAATTATTAGGCAACTTCCTTTCCTTTGGCAAAATGAGTCAGAAGAGAGATTTGCCGGGCTCTGAAAAGTCCAAAATTGTGAGATGTCTTGCAGAGGGATGCAGCAGTCTTGAAATTGCCAAACTTTTGAAGCGTGATTCCCGTACAATCAAGCGTTTCATGGCAAATAGCCAACAGGGTCGCAAGAAGCGTGTTAGGCAAAAAAGGCGCAAAATAACTGCCCATGAATTGAAGAAAATCAAGTGTGAAGCTGCCAAGATGCCATTTGCCACCAGGTTTGCCATATTTCAGAGCTGCAACGTTACTGGAGTGTTATGGACCTGGTGGTTAGGAGCACCTGGAATGACCTGATGGTTAAACTAGACGACAGGACAAGCTCTGGGAAGTGGGATCTCTGCTGACCGCAAATCCTAATCCTATCACACAACTAGAAATAGCCATGGAGCGTACCTAACTCTCCCTAGATGCCTCTTCACAGCCTAAGAGCTAAATACCCCTAAAGATAGGAAATAAAGCCTTACCTTGCCTCAGAGAAATCCCCCAAAGGTAAAGGCAGACCCCCCTCAAGTTTATTGTGCTAAAGCAAGGACATGTGTAATACATGAAATGTGAACAGCATAATGGTTTGTGAAATTTATGAAAAAACATGGGCTCACAACATTTGGCCAAATTTTGTGCTAAAAATCTCATGTGTTTTTTCATAAATTTCACAAGCCATTATGCTGTTCACATTTCATGTATTGCACATTTCCTTGCTTTAGCACAATAAACTTGAGTGCAGCCATTATCTATTTGTTATGTAAGACTTTTTGGTTATGCACCAGTTCAGACTAGATGGCTGTTCAGTCAGTTTTTCTATATTTACTATGTATTGCATTTTCTGACTTGAACGCCCCGCCCTTCACCATGCTGTGATTTTAATTACATCCAAACACAGTTGGTTCTAACCTCCTCTATAAATACAGGCTTTACCATTTTATTAGCCATAGGTAAGTGTTCACACTAGGCAGACAGGTTAGTTACCCATTCGATCTGAGATTACCTTGACGTTTGGTGAATGGGCTCACAACATTTGGCCAAATTTTGTGCTAAAAATCTCATGTGTTTTTTCATAAATTTCACAAGCCATTATGCTGTTCACATTTCATGTATTGCACATTTCCTTGCTTTAGCACAATAAACTTGAGTGCAGCCATTATCTATTTGTTATGTAAGACTTTTTGGTTATGCACCAGTTCAGACTAGATGGCTGTTCAGTCAGTTTTTCTATATTTACTATGTATTGCTTTTTCTGACTTGAACAATCCGCCCTTCACCATGCTGTGATTTTAATTACATCCAAACACAGTTGGTTCTAACCTCCTCTATAAATACAGGCTTTACCATTTTATTAGCCATAGGTAAGTGTTCACACTAGGCAGACAGGTTAGTTACCCATTCGATCTGAGATTACCTTGACGTTTGGTGAATGGGCTCACAACATTTGGCCAAATTTTGTGCTAAAAATCTCATGTGTTTTTTCATAAATTTCACAAGCCATTATGCTGTTCACATTTCATGTATTGCACATTTCCTTGCTTTAGCACAATAAACTTGAGTGCAGCCATTATCTATTTGCTATGTAAGACTTTTTGGTTATGCACCAGTTCAGACTAGATGGCTGTTCAGTCAGTTTTTCTATATTTACTTAGTCTTCACTAAATAGACAGAGAATAGGAAAGGGATCTATGCGGTCAGCACAAAAAACTACAAAAAGCCACGCAGAGTGTGCAGAAAGACCCCCGCACCAACTCACGGTGCGGTGGTGCCACTCTGCACCCCAGAGCTTCCAGCTAGCAAGGCAATATCATGTTAGCAAGCTGGACAAGAACTTAGCAAGTACTAAGAAATATATTCAGTACACAATGAACAACAAATGAACTAGCAGGGACTTAGCTTCTGCTGGAGTAGACAGGTCATCAGAAAGATCCGAGAGAGATCTGAACCAGTACTGATACATTGACAGCTGGCATGAAGTAACGATCTGAGTGGAGTTAAATAGAGAAGCAGCCTAGCCGCAAACGAGGGCAGCTGAGGAAGCAACCTCAAGAACCAGCAGATCCACTCACAGCCACCAGAGGGAGTCCACGGACAGAACTCGCCGAAGTACCATTCATGACCACAGGAGGGAGTTCGAGAACGGAATTCACAACACTGGAGTAACAAAAAGCACAAGGTGTGCAATACTCAGGGACATGGCAAAGATAAGGGAGGCTGAAAAACGACCACCTTTGAACAAGAAACATAAGATAAAATGTCAAGACTGGGCCAAGAAATATCTTAAGACTGACTTTTCAAAGGTTTTATGGACTGATGAAATGAGAGTGAGTGACTCTTGATGGGCCAGATGGATGGGCCAGAGGCTGGATCAGTAAAGGGCAGAGAGCCACTCTGACTCAGATGCCAGCAAGGTGGAGGTGGGGTACTAGTATGGGCTGGTATCATCAAAGATGAACTTGTGGGACCTTTTCGGGTTGAGGATGGAGTGAAGCTCAACTCCCAGACCTAATGCCACTTTCTGGAAGACAGCTTCTTCAAGCAGTGGTACAGGAAGAAGTCGGTATCGTTCAAGAAAAACATGATTTTCATGCAGGACAATGCTCCATCACATGCCTCCAACTACTCCACAGCGTGGCTGGCCAGTAAAGGTCTCAAAGAAGAAAAAATAATGACATGGCCCCCCTGTTCACCTGATCTGAACCCCATAGAGAACCTGTGGTCCCTCATAAAATGTGAGATCTACAGGGAGGGAAAACAGTACACCTCTCGGAACAGTGTCTGGGAGGCTGTGGTGGCTGATACACGCAATGTTGATCGTAAACAGATCAAACAACTGACAGAATCTATTGATGGAAGGCTGTTGAGTGTCATCATAAAAAAAGATGGCTATATTGGTCACTAATTTTGGGGGTTTTGTTTTTGCATGTCAGAAATGTTTATTTCTAAATTTTGTGCAGTTATATTGGTTTACTTGGTGAAAATAAACAAGTGAGATGGGAATATATTTTGTTTTTATTAAGTTGCCTAATAATTCTGCACAGTAATAGTTACCTGCACAAACAGATATCCTCCTAAGATAGCCAAATCGAAAAAAAAAAACCCACTCCAACCTCCAAAAATATTAAGCTTTGATATTTATGAGTCTTTTGGGTTGATTGAGAACATAGTTGATCAATAATAAAAAATAATCCTCTAAAATACAACTTGTCTAATAATTCTGCACACAGTGTAGTATCTGTTCGGCTATGTCAGATTTTGGACCCTGTTTTCATGCAGCAACATCGCGGTGGAGAGAAGTAGCCTGGGTAGATATATTGAAAGAAGCTGTCACGTCTCTCCTAGGAGAAACTTTGCTGCAACATAGTTCAGGAGCGCTGTATTTACCAGATAATGGTCTGTGCTATCAGAACTCCATCTCTTCAGAGTATCAATAAACTGTGGTGACTCCTGAGTGAGTAAAGCTATGTACAGCAAAACTGGCCATTGTCTGTGACTCTGGAGACTAATCCTCAGTTACTCCCTCACAGTGTTTTGGTTAAAACAACAGTACAGATTTTGACGCAATTGTTAGAGACAAAATCAAAAGTGGAGTGAAAAAACTGCATCAAAATCAGCAGTGGCGTTTTTGCTCAAAACACTGTGCATGAAACCAGTGTAATAATCTTATACTATTCTAAAAGGGACTGGACTCTTATTTAGCTGAAGTCACATGAAAGTGGTCAAAATAATCAGTATCTAGTAAACATCTACTAATATCTAGAAAAAAACCTGATTTGCGATGAATGGCCAGAGCAAAACAAGTTGATAACATAGTATATGCCAAGTCCCTCATTTTCCATATGTATGTACCATCTTTTTTGCAGTCCATAAACTAATTTTTTAATGTAAACATAATTTCACGTTCTTATACAAGTAAATATTGTGTCTATTACATCTCCTGTGGAAGGAAAGAGTTGTAACGTAATAAAAAGTTCCTAACTTCCTGTGGGTCCAGTTACTTCCTCTCATAAATATTACATTTTGCTTATCAGTTTCACCTACGTATGAGGGACTTTCACATTTAAATATAGGTTCCACCTACAATGAAAGTAAAATATAGCCTCAACTATGGAATTAGGATATATCAACATGTTAACAAGAAATTCCATTACAAACATCTCACACCTTAAGGAATAGTATATAATGCAAAGAGAAGATTACAGAATGTATCTACGAAGGCAAAGACTCAAGAGAAGTCATGATGAGAGCAGCCTGCCTGATTGTGCTTGTGGCTCTATCACTGCAAGTCACCGGTTTCTCAATCTGTAAGTATTTCTACAAAGCAATGATGCAAAACACTGTTATAGAAATTGTCATTTTCTGCCTACAATATATTAATTTTAGAGCAGTATTTACTTACAATCTGTGACTTAATTAGTTCTATGATTAAGTATGTACCATATTTTTTGGACTATAAGACCACCGAACCATAAGACGCACAAACATTTTTCAGAAGGAAAATAAGGAAAAAATTAATGTGTCAAAAAGTGGTCCATTTTACAGTCCAAACTCAGCTTACTGGGGAGGTGATCGGGAATGCTGGTGGGGCGCAGTCACAGGAGGTGTTCGGTGGTTTGGCGATGATCTGACTCTCCTCCCAGGCTGGTGCGGAAAGTTCGACGGTGCTCGGTGGTGCAGGGACTCGCCAACATTTTGTGAAAGCCCAGAGCCCCCGCACATCCATCCCAGGCTGGTGCGGCAGTTTCAGTGGTGTTCGGTGGTGTGGGGGCTCTGACGACATTTTGTGAAACCCATGGAGATTTTAAGAGTATGATTATACTTTCCCCTACATACATAGCAGAGCTCAGCATAGAATAGCTAACCTGTACAACACAGCTTTCAGGGCAATCAGGCAACTGTGAGGTGGTCTGGGGAATGTTTCATTAGATAGGGTCATAGGTGCAGGTGATTTTTTTATGAATTAGGGTTATTAAGTGCAAATACAGCTAGTTTCAATGGGATCTTCAGCATTGCATAGCTCAGCTATACCACAACAGATGTTTTATTACACAAGGTCAATAGGTGCATCTGATGCCATATTTTAAATATTAGAATTACTAGAGGATGCATACGGTAGCAACACAGGGTAATGAGAGACCCGGCGGGACATCATTAGGGGGTGATCGCTGCAAATAAGTGCAGATTTCAAAATAGGTTGTGTTGTCATAAATAATTAATTCTGTATATACAGAAAACTAAGATCACATTATGATTTTGGGAATAAACCTTTAAACCAGTATTGTTTGTGTAAACCACCTCTATCATGACATACTTGTCATACCTTTTTAATTTATTTTCTAATTTGTACTTGTCATTTCTATTTTAGATAAAGGCAGCAACATCTTAACATGCTGCAAAAGTGCAATCAATCGCCTTAATAGTGAAAACATAAAAAGCTATAACAGGACTGATGACAGGGCTTGTACAAACAAGGCATTTATGTAAGTTTGATATATACAGGTATATATGTAACTATTCTGGATACACCTTCATATGACATAGCTATGCCAGCTTTTCATACTAATCATGGTTTAATCATCATTACAAATGGTTATCTCAAAATATTTCAATTCATCCACCATAATGGAAAAAGGAGACAAAATGAGAGATGGAGCGAGATTATAGTTCTCATGTGTGATAGACCATATTGTATTTTTCATCAATTGAAATAGAATTTGACACCTGGACATTACAAAAAGGCTTCCGTAAAACCACCATGGCTACCACCAAGTGTTCTTTTAATAATCGCTCATCAATGTTTCTTTGCGTCAGCACAGGCCAAATTTATTAAAACAGAAGTTTACAGACTTAGCCTCAAAATCACTATGAGATAAAATGTAAAAAGTGTTTGCAAGAAAATCATGCAACTTTGTAAGTTATCCCTCATTACAAATCTTTCTTTTCTCAAGAATGGAGGGATTTGCACTAAAGCTGGATGTCCAGTGATCCAGCCAGCTTTATTAAAAAGAGCTTCTAAGCCATGTGCACGTTCAACCGCCATTGCTAGGCTGCGGCTTCAGCCAGTAATACAGACAAGGTGCATTAACAATAGAATTCATCTAGATCAGCACTGGATGATAGTGGTGATAGTTTGGGAGACAAAAACACCTAATACCTCTTTGTAATGCAGCAGATAGAGACTAGTAAGTGTTTTCATCTGTTCATAATATTGCTAATTTCTGGTTCTCGTAAAGCAATTTTCCTACCAAATACATTTATCACCTGAGGGAGATAGCAGTTCTGCCATAAATGAAGTCAGTGAAGCATTTGTTGAGCATACGCACAATGCGCCATATAAACGGGTGACATTGCGACTCCATTTGTTGAAATTAATTCTTGAAATTAATGAGGGTCTGTACAGATGACCCACAATGATTTTACATTCATTCCCTATCCTACGAGAAAAATTAGAAATGTGTTTAGTGGGAAACTCCATTTTGAATCCTAGTACAACATTTTTCTGCAGGTTTGTCACAAAATTAGAGAATAAAAACATTTCCAGTAACTTTGAAATCGGATTACATCCAGAGACGTAATGTTAAGCTCCTGGGGATCAATACAAAATCTATAATAAACCCCTCCCTATAACTGATTCCCCTTTATGTGGCAGAGGCACAGTTCACATTAAATGATGCTTACCAGCGCTGTTTGGTACTTTGCGGTGTAAAACCCCAACCATTGCGGCACCTACACTTCAGCTGTTCCTGCCAGTCTTTGTCGACAAGCTGTCATCATCATGTGATTACTGCAGCCAAATGCACACCTCAACCATCACATAGCATACAACTGGCATAACTACTTAGCACTAAGCTATGATACCAGTAAGAATGACAGATGACCTCTTCAGCCAATCACTGGCATTATTACTAACATCATGCCACTGATTGACTGCAGCCGACAAGTGCTGTCAGCTTGTCAATAAAGACTGCAGGGATCTCCAGAGCATCTGTACTTGGGATTAAAGAGGTGAGTAGTGTTTTTGTAATTTAATTTTTAATTATTATTTTTTTATCATTTAAATCACACAACTTATGTAAAAGCTATGACCTAATGACAGGTTCTTTTTAATGCAATGCGTATTTTATATAAAGATCCTGTTTTTAAATATTTTCCCTTATTTTCAATTTATTTTAGTGTAGAACTGAAGACGGGAGAAAAAAAGTGTTTTAACGCAACCTCCAAAAATGTTTGTTCAGCTATTAAGAAATTTGACAGCAAAAAAACTCAAAGAAATGAAAAAAAATAGGTGCATGCCAATAATGATTCTCCAAACTTGCATGCCAACATGTCTCCATAGCAAGACGTCAGCTGGACCGATAACATTTTGCGCTGCACCTCTTCCTCCGTAACTGTGTATTTTGTTCGTATTTTCCATTTAGGAAAAACATAAAGCTAGAAACTAAATGTGACACTTTCCAAAACAGTATAGTAAGCTAAAAAAATTAATAGAATGATAAATAAAATGATCAAAAACAGATAAACCTAGAAGAACACTTTTAGTAACTGACACGTTTAATGTGCCTGATTTTGCTACTGGTATTTATTGTTTGCAGATTGTTAATTTATTTTACCTGTCCATGCTTTAGTTTGATTGTGTGATTGTGCTCAAAATAAAGTATATACAGTATGTGTACATTTTGATTATCAAATTTTCATTAGCTTTTTGGACGGGGGGGGGGGTGTCAGTTATATTTTACTTACGGCTCATACCCATTTGCGAGGAAAAAAAATGGTCTGATTTCCGGACCGAAAAAACGGACGAGTGCTATGCGAGTGTCATGCGAGTGTCATGCAAGAACAATGCAATTTTTAAATGCAACATCCGTATGACATCCGTATGCAATGCGTTTTTAGCATGAGCTTTTACATACAGCAGTTCTCTGTCATTTACACATAGTTTTAAAACGAAATATTTTTCAAAACACACATATATATAAGATAGATAGATAGATAGATAGATTGATTAAAAGCCGGCAAATATCTGCCCCGTACAGTATAATCACAGAGTGACAGGTTAGAATAGATTTATACACATAGAATCCATATCCATATGTATATATATATATATATATATACACAGTACAGACCAAAAGTTTGGACACACCTTCTCATTTGAAGATTTTTCTGTATTTTCATGACTATGAAAATTGTACATTCACACTGAAGGCATCAAAACTATGAATTAACACTTGTGGAATTATATATTTAGCAAAAAAGTGTGAAACTGAAATGATGTCTTATATTCTAGGTTCTTCAAAGTAGTCACCTTTTGCTTTGATTACTGCTTTGCACACTCTTGGCATTCTCTTGATGAGCTTCAAGAGGTAGTCACAGGAAATGGTTTTCACTTCACAGGTGTGCCCTGTCAGGTTTAATAAGTGGGATTTCTTGCCTTATAAATGGGGTTGGGACCATCAGTTGTGTTGTGCAGACGTCTGGTGGATACACAGCTGATAGTCCTACTGAATAGACTGTTAGAATTTGTATTATGGCAAGAAAAAAGCAGCTAAGTAAAGAAAAACAAGTGGCCATCATTACTTTAAGAAATGTAGGTGAGTCAGTCCGAGAAATTGGGAAAACTTTGAAAGTATCCCCAAGTGCAGTGGCAAAAACCATCAAGCGCTACAAAGAAACTGGCTCACATGAGGACCGCCCCAGGAAAGAAAGACCAAGAGTCACCTCTGCTTCTGAGGATAAGTTTATCCAAGTCACCAGCCTCAGAAATCACAGGTTAACAGCAGCTCAGATTAGAGACCAGGTCAATGCCACACAGAGTTCTAGCAGCAGACACATCTCTACAACAACTGTTAAGAGGAGACTTAGTGCAGCAGGCCTTCATGGTAAAATAGCTGCTAGGAAACCACTGCTAAGGACAGGCAACAAGCAGAAGAGACTTGTTTGGGCTAAAGAACACAAGGAATGGACATTAGACCAGTGGAAATCTGTGCTTTGGTCTGATGAGTCCAAATTTGAGATCTTAGGTTCCAACCACCGTGTCTTTGTGCAATGCAGAAAAGGTGAACGGATGGACGCTATATGCCTGGTTCCCACCGTGAAGCATGGAGGAGGAGGTGTGATGATGGTGTGGGAGTGCTATGCTGGTGACACTGTTGGGGATTTATTTAAAACTAGCTGAAGAGCCCGGCGTTGCCTGGGCATAGTAAATATCTGTGGTTAGTTATAGCACCTCACTTCTCTTATTTTCCCATCATGCCTCTCATTTTCCCCATCACATCTTTAATTTTCCCCCTCACATCTCTCATTTTCTCCCTCACACCTCTCATTTTCCCCCTCACTCCTCTTATTTTTCCCCTCACTCCTCTCATTCCCCCCTAACACTTGTCATTTCGACCTCACATCTGTCATTTTCCGATCACTCCACTATTTTCCCTCACTCCTCTCATTTTGCACTCACACCTCTCATTTTCCCCTCAGTATATACATGTTTGTCATCTCCCTTATATATAGTATACACCTGTATGTCATCTCCTGTATATAGTATATACCTGTATGTCATCTCCCCTGTATATAGTATATACCTGCTGTGTGTCATCTCCCCTGTATATAGTATATACCTGTATGTCATCTCCTCCTATATATAGTATATACCTGTATGTAATCTGCTCCTGTATATAGTATATACCTGTGTGTCATCTCACCTATAGTATATATCTGTGTGTCATCTCCTCCTGTATATAGTATATACCTGTATGTCATCTCCTCCTATACATAGCATATACCTGTATGTCATCTCCTCCTGTACATACTATATACCTGTAGGTAATCTGCTCCTGTATATAGTATATACCTGTGTGTCATCTCCTCCTGTATATAGTATATACCTGTATGTCATCTCCTCCTGTATGTAGTATGTACCTGTATGTCATCTCCTCCTCTATATAGTATATACATGTGTCATCTCTCCTGTATATAGTATATATCTGTGTGTCATCTCCTCCTGTATATAGTATATACCTGTTTGTCATCTCCCCTGTAAATAGTATATACCTGTGTGTCATCTCCTCCTGTATATAGTATATACCTGTGTGTCATCTCCTCCTGTATTAGACCTCGTTCACACGTTATTTGGTCAGTATTTTTACCTTAGTATTTGTAAGCTAAATTGGCAGCCTGATAAATCCCCAGCCAACAGTAAGCCCACCCCCTGGCAGTATATATTAGCTCACACATACACATAATAGACTGGTCATGTGACTGACAGCTGCCGGATTCCTATATGGTACATTTGTTGCTCTTGTAGTTTGTCTGCTTATTAATCAGATTTTTATTTTTGAAGGATAATATCAGACTTGTGTGTGTTTTAGGGCGAGTTTCGTGTGTCAAGTTGTGTGTGTTGAGTTGCGTGTGGCGACATGCATGTAGTGACTTTTGTGAGATGAATTTTGTGTGGCGACATGCGGGTAGCAACTTTTTGTGTGTCGAGTTGCATGTGACAGGTTAGTGTAGCAAGTTGTGTGCAGCAAGTTTTGCGCATGGCGAGTTTTGCGCGTGGCGAATTTTATGTGTGGTGCCTTTTGAGTATGTGCAAGTTTTGTTTGAGGCAACTTTTGCATGTGTTGCAACTTTTGTGCATGTGGCAATTTTTCCGCGTGTGCAAGTTTTGCTTGTGGCGAGTTTTCCATGAGGTGAGTTTTGCACGTGTGGCGAGTTTTGCATGTGGAGAGTTTTGCGCGTGGCGAGTTTTGCGCGTGGCGAGTTTTGAGCGGCGACTTTTGTGTTTCGACTTTTATATGGCGAGGTTGGTGTATGTGTGGTGAAATGTGCGCTGAGGGTGGTATATGTGTTCGAGCACGTGGTAGTGTGTGGCGCATTTTGTGTGTGTGTTCATATCCCCGTGGTGGTGTGGTGTTTATCCCATGTCGGGGCGCCACCTTAGCAACTGTACAGTATATACTCTTTGGCGCCATCACTCTCATTCTTTAAGTCCCCCTTGTTCACATCTGGCAGCTGTTAATTTTCCTCCAACACTTTTCCTTTCATTTTTTCCCCATTATGTAGATAGGGGCAAAATTGTTTGGTGAATTGGAAAGCGCGGGGTTAAAATTTCACCTCACAACATAGCCTATGACGCTCTCGGGGTCCAGACGTGTGACTGTGCAAAATTTTGTGCCTGTAGCTGCGACGCCTCCAACACTTTTCCTTTCACTTTTTCCCCATTATGTAGATAGGGGCAAAATTGTTTGGTGAATTGGAAAGCGCGGGGTTAAAATTTCACCTCACAACATAGCCTATGACGCTCTCGGGGTCCAGACGTGTGACTGTGCAAAATTTTGTGGCTGTAGCTGCGACGGTTCAGATGCCAATCCCGGACATACACACACACACATTCAGCTTTATATATTAGATTGAAGGCATACCAATCCAGCATGGCTGCCACAGCATCTTGCAGCGGCATGCTATTCCATCCGGCTTGCGTTTAGTTGGACCATCATTTATTTTTCAACAGGACAATGACCCCAAACACACCTCCAGGCTGTGTAAGGGCTATTTGACCAAGAAGGAGAGTGATGGGGTGCTACTCCAGATGACCTGGCCTCCACAGTCACCAGACCTGAACCCAATCGAGGTTGTTTGGGGTGAGCTGGACCGCAGAGTGAAGGCAAAAGGGCCAACAAGCCCTAAGCATCTCTAGGAATTCCTTCAAGATTGTTGGAAGACCATTTCCAGTGACTACCTCTTGAAGCTCATCAAGAGAATGCCAAGAGTGTGCAAAGCAGTCATCAAAGCAAAAGGTGGCTATTTTGAAGAATCTAGACTATAAGACATAATTTCAGTTCTTTCACACTTTTTTGTTAAGTGCATAATTCCATATGTGTTAATTCATAGTTTTGATGCCTTCAGTGTGAATGTACAATTTTCATAGTCATGAAAATACAGAAAAATCTTTAAATGAGAAGGTGTGTCCAAACTTTTGGTCTGTACTGTATATATTCTGGCTTGGAGGAGAAGTCAGTCACTTCAGTCTGAATTTGGTGTGAGACACAGTGAGTTGAGTCTGCAGCAGACAGAGAGAGGAGCTGGGGCTGTACAGCCACGTGGTGCTGCAGCTCCAGGCCAGAGATGAGAAGCAGACTGGTTGCATCTGTAGAATGTGCCAGAGGGGAGAAGCACAGGAGAATTAAGGAGTGGGAGGAGAGCTGCGACTGAGCTCCTTCCATGCTGGAGCGCAGGAACTAGGCACCGTGAGCCCATGGCTGTGTGGAACTATACAGTGCCTACAAGTAGTATTCAACCCCCTGCAGATTTAGCAGGTTTACACATTTGGAATTAACTTGGCATTGTGACATTTGGACTGTAGATCAGCCTGGAAGTGTGAAATGCACTGCAGCAAAAAAGAATGTTATTTCTTTGTTTATTTTTTTTTTAAATTGTGAAAAGTTTTTTCAGAGGGTCATTTATTATTCAACCCCTCAACCCCCCAGAATTCTGTTTGGTTCCCCTAAAGTATTAAGAAGTAATTCAGGCACAAAGAACAATGAGCTTCACATGTTTGGATTAATTATCTCTTTTTCCAGCCTTTTCTGACTATTTAAGACCCTCCCCAAACTTGTGAACAGCACTTATACATGGTCAACATGGGAAAGACAAAGGAGCATTCCAAGGCCATCAGAGACAAGATCGTGGAGGGTCACAAGGCTGGCAAGGGGTACAAAACCCTTTCCAAGGAGTTGGGCCTACCTGTCTCCACTGTTGGGAGCATCATCCGGAAGTGGAAGGCTTATGGAACTACTGTTAGCCTTCCATGGCCTGGACAGCCTTTGAAAGTTTCCTCCCGTGCCAAGGCCAGGCTTGTCCAAAGAGTCAAGGCTAACCCAAGGACAACAAGGAAGGAGCTCCGGGAAGATCTCATGGCAGTGGGGACATTGGTTTCAGTCAATACCATAAGTAACGTACTCCACTGCAATGGTCTCCGTTCCAGACGAGCCCGTAAGGTACCTTTACTTTCAAAGCGTCATGTCAAGGCTCGTCTACAGTTTGCTCATGATCACTTGGAGGACTCTGAGACTGACTGGTTCAAGGTTCTCTGGTCTGATGAGACCAAGATCGAGATCTTTGGTGCCAACCACACACATGACGTTTGGAGACTGGATGGCACTGCATACGACCCCAAGAATACCATCCCTACAGTCAAGCATGGTGGTGGCAGCATCATGCTGTGGGGCTGTTTCTCAGCCAAGGGGCCTGGCCATCTGGTCCGCATCCATGGGAAGATGGATAGCACGGCCTACCTGGAGATTTTGGCCAAGAACCTCCGCTCCTCCATCAAGGATCTTAAGATGGGTCGTCATTTCATCTTCCAACAAGACAACGACCCAAAGCACACAGCCAAGAAAACCAAGGCCTGGTTCAAGAGGCAAAAAATCAAGGTGTTGCAGTGGCCTAGTCAGTCTCCTGACCTTAACCCAATTGAAAACTTGTGGAAGGAGCTCAAGATTAAAGTCCACATGAGACACCCAAAGAACCTAGATAACTTGGAGAAGATCTGCATGGAGGAGTGGGCCAAGATAACTCCAGAGACCTGTGCCGGCCTGATCAGGTCTTATAAAAGACGATTATTAGCTGTAATTGCAAACAAAGGTTATTCCACAAAATATTAAACCTAGGGGTTGAATAATAATTGACCCACACTTTTATGTTTAAAATTTCTAAAAATTTAACTGAGCAACAAAACTTTTTGGTTTGTAAGATTTATGCATCTGTTAATAAATCCTGCTCTTGTTTGAAGTTTGAAGGCTCTAACTTATTAGCATCTTATTAAACCTGCTAAATCTGCAGGGGGTTGAATACTACTTGTAGGCACTGTATGTCCCATAGCAGAACTGGAGGGCAGAAGATTCTAGGTTGTCTGTCCGCACCTACACCCAAAGGTACAGCAAAATAAAGAGCCCAGAGTCATCTGAGAGACACCTGTAAAAAGGCTCGAGTTGCCTACCATGTGGGTACTGTCCTAGGACAGCTAAAGAGAGAACCTTGTGTGAGGCCTAAGGCAGCAAGGGACTCGCCTTACAGCGCTAGAAGGAAGGCAACCTCACCTGGAAAGGGGAATCCATAATCGCTTCCAGGCCGAACGGACCTTACCAACACCTGTTACCGGTACCCTGGACTGTGGCCGTGAATCACCAGTAAAGAGGTGAAGAGACTGCAACCCTGTGTCCTCTGATTATTTCTGGCACCACACTATCTTTGCCAAATACACTGGGAGTCCTGGGAACCCAGCTTCACCTGTAGGAAGCCATACCATCCCTGCTGCCATAACATCACCCCTGTGGACCCCTTTAAGCAGCGTCTGTCACCCCTGACCGAATACCACAGGTGGTGTCACGAACATTCTTATTTCTAATCATTCCCTTTAATTTGGACGCCCAGGGCCACGGACCGGGTCACTGCCACCGTGACCACCCCATTAATGATGACCGGACCTGGTACCGAGAACCCCTAGGCCCTAGCGGCGCGCTCCAGATACATCTCAGGTGGGAAAGGGGTTAATAGCATCAGGTTTCCAATAATGACAAGAGGTTAAAAGAAGTGACGTCCATCACTCTGGAAATTTCTGCTCAGAAGAAGCTCCTTACTTTTCAATACAAATCAATGAAATAGCTTAAAAGACATCAGGAAGACACCGTTATGACCTTTAGAGTGTTTTGCCATCATTTTTGCTTAAAAAAAGCTTTGGTTTTCTTCATTATTCAATAGAGTGAAAAAAAAAACTGATAATAACAGTAAAAAAATACATCACAAAAAAATGTAAAAAACCCTGCAAAAAGCCGCCAGTGGCTAACACCACGGGAAAAACGCTCAGGAAAGTATCAAAAAAATTACATCAAAGACGCTTCAGCAAAAAAAAGCCAGAATTTCATGAAGCATCTTCTGCTTGAAAAACTTTGCGATTTCAACCGGATTTAAAAGACATCATATGCACATACCTTTGCAGACGTTTGTGGTGTTGTTTAAAAAAATTCTGTGACCCATATTTTTTTAAACAGTCATAAAAAGGTATCCAGTGATTAATGTGCTAGCCATGCTTCAGGTGTATATCTGGCCTATAGATATCTATGGACACTGCACAAGATAAATCTCAGTATATTTTTTGTTCTGTTACATTTTTTTTTTACTTTTAGCACATACTGGCAACCTGGAGCAGCAGGAGAGTCTATGCAAGAACAGAATATACGTGCATTGCCCTACATCATAAGAGACAATTTCCTAGACTCTAGAAAGCTTGTTAATACTTGGCAGTGGGTCCACTACGCTCCTGTCTTCCTATGTTCCATGTCCACCTCTGCTACCAACTGTGTGGAAAAGCGGGAGGTGAATTGAACCTTAGCTTTTCTTAAGGTGTTATACCCATCTTCTTAAATGTAGCTTTGACAATCCCTTTCCTTATAGGTTTCCCCCCGCTCTCTGTATTTTACTTTTCCTGTTTTATCATTTACAGCTTGTTACCTAGGGCAACAGCCACCACTCCATGTAGACAGCAGTGGCCGGTACCCTAGGCAATGTGTGCAGCTTCTATCAGCTTGTTTATACAGAGAATGATTGGGATGTGTGTTACCTCCTAATCCTGGTCACCTCGCTGTATCTACATTCGTTTGTATAAACTGCTTGATGGTATCCAAAGTAGCCCAGGATCAGTCCTACAGTCCTGCTTATCCCCACCCTTTACCAGACCGCTGCTAGTTGCGTGCATGCACCTTACGGCCAGTGAAGCATCAATGTTTCTGGCCTGAACTATAACTCAAGTTGGAGCGCCTGGCCACAAACCAACCAAACAAGAAGCTGTGGCCTCCTGAAGACACAAGATGGGAACATCACTTTAAACGGAACCTGTCACCTGTTTTCTGCTACCCGATCATGATGAATCCAACAATGTATCACTTAGATTGCTGGGTGCAGCAGTTGTGACACAACCAGAGTGTTTGCTGCATCATGAAGCAGAGCTGAGAAACCTAACCCCGCACATACGAGGCTCTGTATATACATTGTCTAATTATAGTGAGCTGCTTATCACTGCTGGGAGTGGTCACACCAGGGCTCACATTCTGCTGTAGTTCCATCTATGATAATGTCCTAGTGATAAAATCTTCATTGCAAGTAAACAACCACACATAGCTTGATAAGTGACACATCGTTGAAATCAGTGTTTTAACCCCTACCTCATGCTGTCCTCAGATTACATTGCAAAAACCTGCGGACAAATTCTCTTTAATCTGGTAACTTCATCACAGTTGTCATAGGCTGAAATGTTACCTATAAAACAGTAGAGGGAGCTCAAGGAACATAGTTTAGCGTCCAAACACTGAGAACTGTAGTAAACTTACAGAAGGAAATATTATCTGTTTTAAGCATTCCATTTTTGGCTCTCACTTAAATCAATCCACTATTGCTAACTTTATATTAAACTAATGGTAATGCAAACCTGGTATATCATAACGGTGCTTTAAAAAAAAAAAAATACCTGTGGCTACAATTAAAATGTAGCACATTTGTAAGCATGGCCTCTTCTACAGTGTGGCTGGATACAATGTAACCTCTTGGCTTTTTGCCTATTTTCTTACATTACAACCTGTATGCATGTATACATAAATTAGATACATACAGAAAGATAGAGAGATAGATACATACAGAAAGATATAAATATGTGAGTGAGATATATAATCAGTGGTTTGCATGTGTAGCTTACTGCACATGTATTTTATTACTAAATAAATTAATATTAAAAAAAAGTGCATGGGGTTCCCCACCCCAAAATTTTATTAACCAGCAGATGGAAGGCAGACAGCTGAGGGCAGACATTTAAAGCCTGGAAAGGGGGTAATACTCATGGAGCTTCCCAGGCTATTAATATCAGCTCACAGCTGTATACTTAGCCTTTCCTGGTTATTAAAATGGGGGACCACCCAAAAAAATGACATAGAGTCCCCTTATAATTAATAGCCAGCAAAGGCTAGGTAGACAGCTTCAAGCTGATATTAATAACCTAAGAATGGGCCAAGGGTATTGGCCTCCTCCCGGACTACAAACATCAGCTCTCAGCCGCCCCAGAAAAGGTACATCCATAAGTTGTGCCAATTGTGGCACTTAGTTCGCTCTTCTCACTTTCTCTGTTGTGGTAGCAAGTGGGGTTATAGTATTGGGGTTGATGTCACCTTTGTATTGTCAGGTGACATCAAGTCCAGAGGTTAGTAATGAAGAGGTATCAATAAGACGCCCCCATTACTATCCCCATAGTCAAATTGACAAAAAAGGAACAACCAGAAAAGTCCTGTATTTGAAATAACGAAACAGATTCCTTTACTGAATCGAAATTTACCAAAACCACTTATACTCACTTCAACGCTCAATCCACTGAATCCAATGTCCCCTGTAAAAGAGTTAAAATAATAAAGAACCATATTCCTCACCTGTCCAACGAGAAGATAATAATCCAATTCTCCTGCTATGCATCTAGCTCTGCTACATCTAGATGTCAGGCTGAATTGTTGCATGATGTGAATATACAGCCTGTCATCCAGCAGAGACACTGAGTTACGCATGCTTGCTCATCACAGTACCTCGTGGTGACATGCTAAAGTTGAGCAGAGTTCATATCCAATGAACTCCTTTCACCTCACAGATATAAACCACAAGCGTGAGAAATGATTTTAGAGATCATTTCGTATTTAACTTGCTTAACCCCTTTCTGACATCTGACATACTATCCCGTCGAGGTGGGGTGGGCCCGTATGACCACCGACGGGATAGTACGTCATACGCGATCGGCCGTGCTCACGGGGGGGATCAAACATGATCGCGGTGTACCGGCGGTATAGGGAAGCATCGCGCAGGGAGGGGGCTCCCTGCGGGCTTCCCTGAGACCCCCGGAGCAACGCGATGTGATCGCGTTGCTCCGAGGGTCTCCTACCTCCCTCCTCGCCGCAGGTCCCGGATCCAAGATGGCCGCGGCATCCGGGTCCTGCAGGGAGGGAGGTGGCTTACCGAGTGTCTGCTCAGAGCAGACACTTGGTAAGCCTGCAGCCCTGCACAGCAGATCGTCGATCTGACAGAGTGCTGTGCACTCTGTCAGATCAATGATCTGTAATGTCCCCCCCTGGGACAAAGTAAAAAAGTTTAAAAAAAATTCCCCACATGTGTGTAAAAAAAATATAAAAAAAATATCCTAAATAAAGAAAAAAAAAAAAAATATTATTCCCATAAATACATTTCTTTAGCTAAATAAAATAAAAAAAACAATAAAAGTACACATATTTAGTATCGCCGCATCCGTAACAACCCAACCTATAAAACTGCCCCACTAGTTAACCCCTTCAGTAAACACCGTAAGAAAAAAAAAAAAAAAAAAACGAGGCAAAAAACAACGCTTTATTATCATACCGCCGGACAAAAAGTGGAATAACACGCGATCAAAAAGACTGATATAAATAACCATGGTACCGCTGAAAACGGCATCTTGTCCCGCAAAAAACGAGCTGCAATACAGCATCATCAGCAAAAAAATAAAAAAGTTATAGTCCTGAGAATAAAGCGATACCAAAATAATTATTTTTTCTATAAAATAGTTTTTATCGTATAAAAGCGCCAAAACATAAAAAAATGATATAAATGAGGTATCGCTGTAATCGTACTGACCCGACGAATAAAACTGCTTTATCAATTTTACCAAACGCGGAACGGTATAAACGCCTCCCCCAAAAGAAATTCATGAATAGCTGGTTTTTGATCACTCTGCCTAACAAAAATCGGAATAAAAAGCGATCAAAAAATGTCACGTGTCCGAAAATGTTACCCATAAAAACGTCAACTCGTCCCGCAAAAAACAAGTTCTCACATGACTCTGTTGACTCAAATATGGAAAAATTACAGCTCTCAAAATGTGGTAACGCAAAAAATATTTTTTGCAATGAAAAGCGTCTTTCAGTGTGTGACGGCTGCCAATCATAAAAATCCGCTAAAAAACCCGCTATAAAAGTAAATCAAACCCCCCTTCATCACCCCCTTAGTTAGGGAAAAATAAAAAAAATTAAAAAATGTATTTATTTCCATTTTCCCATTAGGGTTAGGGTTAGGGCTAGGACTAGAGTTAGGGCTAGGGTTAGGGTTTGGGTTAGGGCTAGGGTTGGGGCTAGGGTTAGGGCTAGGGTTAGGGTTAGGGCTAGGGTTGGGGCTAGGGTTAGGGCTAGGGTTAGGGTAAGGGCTAGGGTTGGGGCTAGGGTTAGGGTTAGGGCTAGGGTTGGGGCTAGGGTTAGGGCTAGTGATAGGGCTAGGGTTATTGCTAGGGTTAGGGCTAAGGTTAGGGCTAGGGTTGGGGCTAGGGTTGGGGCTACAGTTAGGGTTGGGGCTAAAGATAGGGTTAGGGTTTGGATTACATTTACGGTTGGGAATAGGGTTGGGTGTGTCTGGGTTAGAGGAGTGGTTAGGGTTACTGTTGGGATTAGGGTTAGGGGTGTGTTTGGATTAGGGTTTCAGTTATAATTGGGGGGTTTCCACTGTTTAGGCACATCAGGGGCTCTCCAAACGGGACATGGCATCCGATCTGAATTCCAGCCAATTCTGCGTTGAAAAAGGAAAACCGTGCTCCTTCCCTTCAGAGCTCTCCCGTGTGCCCAAACAGGGGTTTACCCCAACATATGGGGTATCAGCGTACTCAGGACAAATTGGACATCATCTTTTGGGGTCCAATTTCTCCTGCTACCCTTGGGAAAATACAAAACTGGGGGCCAAAAAATAAGTTTTGTGGGAAAAACATTTTTTTTTTATTTTCACGGCTCTGCGTTGTAAACTGTAGTGAAACACTTGGGGGTTCAAAGTTCTCACAACACATCTAGATAAGTTCCTTGGGGGGTCTAGTTTCCGATATGGGGTCACTTGTGGGGGGTTTGTACTGTTTGGGTACATCAGGGGCTCTGCAAATGCAACGTGACGCCTGCAGACCAATCCATTTAAGTCTGCATTCCAAATGGCGCTCCTTCCCTTCCGAGCTCTGTCATGCGCCCAAACAGTGGTTCCCCCCCACATATGGGGTATCAGCGTACTCAGGACAAATTGGACAACAACTTTTGGGGTCCAATTTATCCTAATACCCTTGTGAAAATACAAAACTAGGGGCTAAAAAATCATTTTTGTGAAAAAAAAAAGAATTTTTATTTTCACGGCTCTGTGTTATAAACTGTAGTGAAACACTTGGGGGTTCAAAGTTCTCACAACACATCTAGATAAGTTCCTTGGGGGGTCTAGTTTCCAATATGGGGTCACTTGTGGGGGGTTTGTACTGTTTTGGTACATCAGGGGCTCTGCAAATGCAACGTGACGCCTGCAGACTAATCCATTTAAGTCTGCATTCCAAATGGCGCTCCTTTCCTTCCCTTTTGGGGTCCAATTTATCCTGATACCCTTGTGAAAATACAAAACTGGGGGCTAAAAAATCATTTTTGTGAAAAAAAAAAGAATTTTTATTTTCACGGCTCTGCGTTATAAACTGTAGTGAAACACTTGGGGGTTCAAAGTTCTCACAACACATCTAGATAAGTTCCTTAGGGGGTCTACTTTCCAAAATGGTGTCACTTGTGGGGGTTTTTAATGTTTAGGCACATCAGGGGCTCTCCAAACGCAACATGACGTCCCATCTCAATTCCAGTCAGTTTTGCATTGAAAAGTAAAATAGCGCTCCTTCCCTTCCGAGCTCTGCTATGCGCCCAAACAGTGGTTTACCCCCTCATATGGGGTATCGTCGTACTCAGGACAAATTGCACAACAACTTTTATGGTCTAATTTCTTCTCTTACCCTTGGGAAAATAAAAAACTGGGGGCTAAAAAATCATTTTTGTGAAAAAAAAAAAATAATTTTTATTTTCACGGCTCTGCGTTATAAACTGTAGTGAAACACTTGGGGGTTCAAAGTTCTCACAACACATCTAGATAAGTTCCTTGGGGGGTCTAGTTTCCAATATGGGGTCACTTGTGGGGGGTTTGTACTGTTTGGGTACATCAGGGGCTCTGCAAATGCAATGTGACGCCTGCAGACCAATCCATTTAAGTCTTCATTCCAAATGGCGCTCCTTTCCTTCCGAGCTTTGTCATGCGCCCAAACAGTGGTTCCCCCCCACATATGGGGTATCAGCGTACTCAGGACAAATTGGACAACAACGTTTGGGGTCCAATTTATCCTGATACCCTTGTGAAAATACAAAACTGGGGGCTAAAAATCATTTTTGTGAAAAAAAAAGAATTTTTATTTTCACGGCTCTGCGTTATAAACTGTAGTGAAACACTTGGGGGTTCAAAGCTCTCAAAACACATCTAGATAAGTTCCTTAGGGGGTCTACTTTCCAAAATGGTGTCACTTGTGGGGGTTTTTAATGTTTAGGCACATCAGGGGCTCTCCAAACGCAACATGGCATCCCATCTGAATTCCAGTCAATTTTGCATTGAAAAGTAAAATAGCGCTCCTTCCCTTCCGAGCTCTGCTATGCGCCCAAACAGTGGTTTACCCCCACATATGGGGTATCGTCCTACTCAGGACAAATTGCACAACAACTTTTGTGGTCTAATTTCTTCTCTTACCCTTGGGGAAATAAAAAAATGGGGGCGAAAAGATCATTTTTGTGAAAAAATATGATTTTTTATTTTTACGGCTCTGCATTATAAACTTCTGTGAAGCACTTGTTGGGTCAAAGTGCTGAACACCATCTAGATAAGTTCCTTAAGGGGGTCTACTTTCAAAAATGGTGTCACTTGTGGGGGGTTTCAATGTTTAGGCACATCAGGGGCTCTCCAAACGCAACATGGCGTCCCATCTCAATTCCAGTCAATTTTGCATTGAAAAGTCAAATGGCGCTCCTTCCCTTCCGAGCTCTGCCCTGCGCCCAAACAATGGTTTACACCCACATATGGGGTATCAGCGTACTCAGGACAAATTGCACAACAATTTTTGGGGTCCAATTTCTTCTCTTACCCTTGGGAAAATAAAAAATTGGGGGCGAAAAGATCATTTTTGTGAAAAAATATGATTTTTTATTTTTACGGCTCTGCATTATAAACTTCTGTGAAGCACTTGTTGGGTCAAAGTGCTCACCACACATCTAGATAAGATCCTTAGGGGGTCTACTTTCCAAAATGGTGTCACTTGTGGGGGGTTTCAATGTTTAGGCACATCAGGGGCTCTCCAAATGCAACATGGCTTCCCATCTCAATTCCAGTCAATTTTGCATTGAAAAGTCAAATGGCGCTCCTTTCCTTCCGAGCTCTGCCATGCGCCCAAACAGTGGTTTACCCCCACATATGGGGTATCAGCGTACTCAGGACAAATTGTACAACAACTTTTGGGGTCTATTTTCTCCTGTTACCCTTGGTAAAATAAAACAAATAGGAGCTGAAATAAATTTTGTGTGAAAAAAAGTTAAATGTTTATTTTTATTTAAACATTCCAAAAATTCCTGTGAAACACCTGAAGGGTTAATAAACTTCTTGAATGTGGTTTTGAGCACCTTGAGGGGTGCAGTTTTTAGAATGGTGTCACACTTGGGTATTTTCTATCATATAGACCCCTCAAAATGACTTCAAATGAGATGTGGTCCCTAAAAAAAAATGGTGTTGTAAAAATGAGAAATTGCTGGTCAACTTTTAACCCTTATAACTCCGTCACAAAAAAAAATTTTGGTTCCAAAATTGTGCTGATGTAAAGTAGATATGTGGGAAATGTTACTTATTAAGTATTTTGTGTGACATATGTCTGTGATTTAAGGGCATAAAAATTCAAAGTTGGAAAATTGCGAAATTTTCAAAATTTTCGCCAAATATTTGTTTTTTTCACAAATAAACGCAAGTTATATCGAAGAAATTTTACCACTATAATGAAGTACAATATGTCACGAGAAAACAATGTCAGAATCGCCAAGATCCGTTGAAGCGTTCCAGAGTTATAACCTCATAAAGGGACAGTGGTCAGAATTGTAAAAATTGGCCCGGTCATTAACGTGCAAACCACCCTTGGGGGTGAAGGGGTTAACTGTTCACAATAACAGATATTTTGATCAGGGGTGCCCAAACTTTTACATGCCACTGTGTATGTTCACACCTGGTTAAAAATGTTGGTACCCCTCGTTTAATGAAAGAAAAGCCCACAATGGTCACAGAAATAACTTGAATCTGACAAAAGTAATAATTAATAAAAGATCTATGAAAATGAACAAATGGAAGACAGACATTGCTTTTCAATCATGCTTCCACAGAATTAAAAAAAAAATAAAACTCAAGAAATAGGTCTGGACAGAAATGATGGTACCCCTGAAAATAATGTGACAAAAGGGACATGTTAAATCAAGGTGTGTTTACTAGCTAGCATCACAGGTATCTACAAACTTGGAATCAGTGAGTGGGCCTGTATATAGGGCTACAGATACTCACTGTGCTGTTTGGTGACATGGTGTGTTATCACATTCAACATGGACCAGAGGAAGCGAAGGAAAGAGTTTCCGGAGATTAGAAAGAATATTATAGACAAACATGTTAAAGGTAAAAGTTATAAGACCATCTCCAAGCAGCTTGATGTTCCTGTGGCTACAGTTGCACAAATTATTCAGAAACATAAGATCCATGAGACTGTAGCCAACCTCCCCAGACGTGGCCGCAGGAGGAAAATTGATGACAAATCAAAGAGATGAATAATACGAATGGTAACAAAAGAGCCCAATAAGACTTCTAAACAGATTAAAGGTGAACTTCAAGCTCAAGGAACATCAGTGTCAGATCGTACCATCTGTCGTTGTATGAGCCAAAGTGGACTTCATGGGGGACGACCAAGGAGGACAGCATTGTTGAAAAAAATCATAAAAAAGCCAGACTGGAATTTGCCAAACTACATGTTAACAAGCTACAAAGCTTCTGGGAGAATGTCCTATGGACAGATGAGACAAAAAATGAACTTTTTGGCAGGTCACATCAGCTCTATGTTCACAGACGGAAAAATGAAGCATATCAAGAAAAGAACACTGTCCCTACTGTGAAACATGGAGGAGGCACTGTAATGTTCTGGGGCTGCTTTTCTGCATCTGGCACAGGGTGTCTAGTATCTGTGCAGGGTACAATGAAATCTCAAGACTATCAATGGATTCTAGAGAGAATTGTGCTGCCCAGTGTCAGAAAGCTTGGTCTCAGTCACAGGTCATGGGTCTTGCAACAGGATAATGACCCAAAACACACAGCTAATAACACCCAAGAATGGCTAAGAGGAAAACATTGGACTATTCTGAAGTGGCCTTCTATGATCCCTGACCTAAATCCTATTGAGCATCTTTGGAAAGAGCTGAAACATGCCGTCCGGAAAAGGCAACCTTCAAACTCGAGCAACTGGAGCAGCTTGCTCTTGAGGAGTGGGCCAAAATACCTGTCGAGAGGTGCAGAAGTCTTATTCATTGAGTTACTGTATAGGAATCGTTTGATTGCAGTGATTGCCTCAAAAGGTTGTACAGCAAAATATTAAGTTAACCCCTTATCGACCGCATATACGCCTTTTAACAGGGGAGTTAAAAGGAATGTGCCGCAATTTTGTTTTTTGCATTAAAAATGATTGTATATATAAACAATTAGTTATAATACAAAATGAATATTTTTAACTTTAATATCTTTTTTATTATTTTTTTTCAGCCACTGGGCGCCGCCATTTTGCTTTGCAGGAGTGTAAGTGTAGCTGCACACTTACACTCTGCAAATACGGCTGCCCTGGGCATAGAAGACTGCGGTCGGACGCCGACCCTATACTTTACATTGAGCTGTTCCCTGCTGTGATCTGGCCACGCCCCCTGGGCCATCCACATCACAGCAGAGGCAGGAGATCGGCGCCATCTTTCTGGAGTATCTGTGAGCTCCACTTGAGAGCTGCGCTGTTGGAGGGGCAGCTCCATCTGTCACCCCCTTCACACTATCAGCAGGTATTCCCTGTCTCTTCTATGCTACCTGCTGCGCTGGCTATAATCTCTAGAGAGGATGAAGTGCTCTGGTCTGATGTCATTATGAGCTGCAGAGGTAACAGAGGGGGGAGGGGGAGGCTATGTGCTGCTCCTGCCCTGCCTCTCACTGCAGCTCCTCATCAGCACATAAGACCGTGGGGCTTCTATTCCTGCACTGTGCTGAGCCATGTATCTAAACCTATTCTGTGTGATACTGTGTTGAGCCATGTATCTAAACCTATTCTGTGTGATACTGTGCTGAGCCATGTATCTAATCCTATACTGTGTGATACTGACTGCTGACCCATGTATCTAATCCCATACTGTGTGATACTGTGCTGAACCATCTATCTATTCCTACACTGTGTGATACTGTCTGCTGAGCCGTGCATCTAATCCTCTCCTGTGTGACACTGTCTGCTGACCCATGTATCTAATCCTATTCTGTGTGATACAGTCTGCCGACCCCATGTATCTAATCCTATCCTGTGTGATACTGACTGCTGACCCATGTACCAAATCCTATCCTGTGTGATATTGACTGCTGACCCATGTACCTACTCCTATCCTGTGTGATACTGACTGCTGAGCTGTGTATCTAATCCTCTCCTGTGTGATACTGACTGCTGAGCCGTGTATCTAATCCTCTCCTGTGTGATACTGACTGCTGAGCCGTGTATCTAATCCTCTCCTGTGTGATACAGCCTGCTGAGCCGTGTATCTAATCCGCTCGTGTGATACGGTCTGCTGACCCGTGTATCGAAACCTATCCTGTGTGATACTGTCTGTTGAGCCGTGTAGCTAATCCTATCCTGTGTGATACAGTCTGCTGACCCGTGTATCTAATCCACTCCTGTGTGATACTGACTGCTGAGCCGTGTATCTAATCCTCTCCTTGTGATACTGTCTGTTGAACCATGTATCTAAACCTCTCCTGTGTGATACTGTCTGTTGAGCCGTGTATCTAATCCTCTCCTGTGCACTCCTCTCCCCCCTGCATGTCTTTCCCCATTGCACACACAGCTCAGTGCGTGCGATAACAGGAGCTGCGGGGGACATGCTGTATTATGGCATTATGTGTGATCTATATGACAGTATTATATGTGATCTGTATGGTGGTATTATGCTTGATCAGTATTGTTGAATGATGTAAAAGCCATTTGACGGTATTATATGAGAACTATATTGTGGGATTATGTGTGATCTATGTGGCAGTATTATATGAGAATTATGGAATTGTGTGTGATCTATATGGCAGTATTATGTAAGACATATGTGACGGTATTATGTGAGACGTATATGGCGGTATTGTGTGATCTATATGGCGCTATTATGTAAGAAGTATATGGTGGTATGTGAGAACACTATGGCGGCATTATGTGGGATCTATATGGTGGTATTATGTGAGAAGTATATGGCGGTATTGTGTGATCTATATGGCGGTATTATGTGAGAAGTATATGGCGGTATTATGTGTGATCTATATGGCGGTATTATGTGAGAAGTATATGGTGGTATGTGAGAACACTATGGCGGCATTATGTGGGATCTATATGTGGCGGTATTATGTGTGATCTACATGGCGGTATTATGTGAGAACACTATGGCAGTATTATCTTCAGAAAGGGGACCCATTATAGGGTGGTTCTGGCTGAGCACCTGCACGCGGGTCTGGGGTAATAGAGGGAGCAGCATGACCTCCAGTTAGGTGCAGTGAGGGGAAGGCTGGTGAGGCAGCTGAAGAGAGGGGTCTCATTTTTATTGTTACTATATGGCTACATTTCCCCCCAGCGTCACCCCGGACTGCGCCTGTCGCCTCGCTTTCACACATCGCCAGGACAGGATGGAGAAGACAGGATCTAAGGAGGGGAATGGGGTCTGCATGCAAAGTCTGGATCAGAACAGGCCATCAATCTGCAGAAATGTTTCCTGGATTTCTGTGGAGCAGACTGTCCATCCACGTGTATAAAAGACAGCGCTCTATGTACAATCCCTGGCTGCTCCGCGCACCAAACAGGGGGCCCCCATAGACCAGCACACTGCTCTCCTGAAATACTCTGTGCTGCTGTCACCCTGCTCCCTACACCATATATCTCCCAGAATCCTTGCTGCCTGCCATCCTGTCTACTTGTCAGTATTAGGGTAAGTTCACACAGGGCGTTTTTGCTGCTCTTTTTTTCTGCAGCAAAACCTGATCATCTTGGCAAGAAAGAAGCTGCGTCAAAAATGCAGGTTTAGGTGCGTTTTTGATGCTTTTTTTTATTGCGTATTTGGTGCGGGGTTTTTCTTATCTTTGTCCAGGCTAATGTCCATGGATTTTCAGCAGCAAAAACGCAGGAAATAATTATACCTGCTTTTTTGCTGCATTTTTTTCAACACCTATTCAAGTCAATGGGTGAAAAACCGCAGCAAAAACGCTGAAAGAAGTGACATGGTCTATGTCCAAAAAATGCAGCAAAGCACAAAATACTGATCAAACAAAAAAACAATGTGTGTGCATGAGATTTCTGAAATCTTATAGACTTTGCTGGTACTGTAAAAAGCAGCTGAAAATTAGCATAAAAAAAACAGAAAAAATGTGTGAACTTACTCTAACTTTCCAATCACCAACAAAATGGCTGCTCACTGTGTTCCTGAATCCACTCTTATCCATTAGCAAACACCCAAAAGAGGAGAGGAGTGACATCACACACATGTCAGCAGACTCCGCCCATAATTACTGCAGTGCTGTAATGTATGTGAGCTAATTGTACACATGGTTTTTGCCAAATTTCAGTAACTGCTCCCCCTAGTGTTTAAAAGTGGAAATGCCAAACCTTTTCAAATTATTTTTCATATTTTACTAAATTATAAACAAATGATAATATTTTTTAAGAAAATGTAAACATTAATTCTTTACATTTTTTCAATTGCTGTAAAAAGAATTTTTTTGATGGCACCTTCCCTTTAAGGGTATTTAAACCACAGCTCCGTTAATTAACGGCGCTGTGGAAAAAGTGTATAGCGCCCCCCAGAGTCGGATTTTCTCTGGGGTCTCGGTTGCCGGGGGTAGCTGAGACCCCAGAGAACATGATTCGGGTCGGTTTTTACCGACCCCCGGGTTGCGATCGCCAGTAATTAACCGTTTACCGCAAAAAAAAGCGATTTGCCATTTAATTTCTCTGTCCACCGATGTGATCGCACATCGGAGGACAGCAAAATTGGGTCCCCGATCACCCCCACGATACTTACCCGTGTCTCCTGGTGCTCCTCGTGCTTCCCCATGGGCGCCGCCATCTTCTTCCGGCAAAAAAAAATGGCGGGCGCATGCGCACTGCGCCCACTGACCGGCACCCGGCAGATCTTGGGGCCTCGGCTGCTGGGGGTAGCCGAGACCCCAAAGAACATGATCGGGGTCGGTTTTTACCGACCCCTGTTTTGCGATCGCCGGTATTAACATCTCAGTCTGCATTTTAAAACGTCACTACTTCCCTTCCGAGCCCTGATGTGCCCAGACAGTGATCCCCCCCACTCATGGGGTATCAGCGTACTCAGGACAAATTGGACAACAACTCTTGGGGTCAAATTTCTCCTGTTACCCTTGGGAAAATAAAAGATTGGGGGCTAAAAAAAATCATTTTTGTGGAAAAAAAAATTTTTTTTATTTTCACGACTGCATTATAAACTTCTGTGAAGCACTTGGGCGTTCAAAGTGCTCACCACACATCTAGATAAGTTCCTTGGGGGTCTAGTTTCCAAAATGGTGTCACTTGTGGGGGGTTTCTACTGTTTAGGTACATCAGGGGCTCTGCAAATGCAACATGACGCCCGCAGACCATCCCATCAAAGTCTGCATTTTAAAATGTCACTACTTCCCTTCCGAGCCCCGATGTGTGCCCAAACAGTGGTCCCCCACACACACACACACATATGGGGTATCAGCGTACTCAGGACAAACTGGACAACAAATTTTGGGGTCCAATTTCCCCTGATCCCCTTGAGAAAATAAAACATTGCGGGCTAAAAAATCATTTTTGAGGAAAAAAAAGGATTTTTTATTTTCACGGCTCTACGTTATAAACTTCTGTGAAGCACCTGGGGGTTTAAATGCTCACCACAAATCTAGACAAGTTCCTTAAAGGGTCTAGTTTCCCAAATGGTGTCACTTGTGGGGGGTTTCCACTGTTTAGGCACATCAGGGGCACTCCTAACGCGACATGGAGTCCGATCTCAATTCCAGCCAATTCTGCATTGAAAAAGTCAAACGGCACTCCTCTTCCAAGCTCTCCCGTGCCCAGTGGTTTACCCCACATGTGGGGTATCAACGTACTGAGGAGAAATTGCACAACAACTTTCATGGTCTAATTTCTCCTGTTACTCTTGTGAAAATAAGAATTTGTGGGCGAAAAGATCATTTTTGTGTAAAAAATTAGATTTTTTATTTTCACAGCTCTACGTTATAAACTTCTGTGAAGCACTTGGGGGTTTAAAGTGCTCACCACACATCTAGATAAGTTCCTTAAGTGGTCTGGTTTCCAAAATGGTATCACTTGTGGGGGGTTTCCACTGTTTAGGCACATCAGGGGCTCTCTAAACATGAATGGCATCCGATCTCAATTCCAGCCAATTCTGCATTGAAAAAGTCAAACGGCGCTCCTTCTCTTCCAAGCCCTGCCGTGTTCCCAAACAGTGGTTTACCCCCACATATGGGGTATCGGCGTATTCAGGAGAAATTGCACAACAAATTTTGTGGTTTCTTTTTCTCTTTTTACACTTGTGAAAATAAAAAAAAATTGGTACTGAAGTAAAATGTTTGCAAAAAAAAGTTAAATGTTCATTTTTACCTTCCATTGTTTCAGTTCCTGTGAAGCACGTAAAGGGTTAATAAACTTCTTTGATGTGGTTTTGAGCACCTTGAGGGGTGTAGTTATTAGAATGGTGTCAAGTTAGGGTATTTTCTGTCATGTACACCCCTCAAAGTGACTTTAAATGTGAGATGGTCCCTAAAAAAAATGTTTTGTAAATTTTGTTGTAAAAATGAGAAATCACTGGTCAACTTTTAACCCTTATAACTTCCTAACAAAAAAAAATTTTGCTTCCAAAATTGTGCTAATGTAAAGTAGACATGTGGGAAATGTTATTTATTAACTATTTTGTGTGACATAACTCTCTGATTTAAGGGCATAAAAATTCAAAGTTTGAAAATTGCTAAATTTTCGCCATATTTCCATTTTTTTCATAAATAATCGCAAGTAAAATCGAAGAAATGTTACCACTAACATGAAGTACAATATGTCACGAAAAAACTATCTCAGAATCAGCCGGATCCGTTAAAGCGTTCCAGAGTTATAACCTCATAAAGTGACAGTGGTCAGAATTGTAAAAATTGGCCTGGTCATTAAGTACCAAATTGGCTCTGTCACTAAGAGGTTAATATAAATACTGTGAATTTTCATGTGGACTATGCATTTTAAATACATTGTGAGACGTGCTGACAGGCAGCTTAAAAAGGGTTAATCTTCTCCTCATAAGCTTGGTCAGATGACCCAGCTCTGTTTTAAAGGGAATCTGTCACCCCAAACATCGTATATGAGCTAGCCTCCGCCAGGCTCGGTTCATCACCCAGCATGTCGTCACTGGTCGGGGTGGACAGATCATCATGCCGATCTTGCTGCAGGAACAGAAAATTAGAAAATTAAGAATTAAGGGGAGGAACTAGTAGTACAGGATAGGATTTGTCATGCAACGGTATGAGCACTGAGTGGGGCAAAAAAGTAAAGGATTGTACTTATCTGAAGTGGAAGGGATAACTTTTAGAAAATGCAGCATAAGAAAAGAGGGAAAAACTTAGTTACTATTTTCTAGTCTACTATGGCATGAGAGACCAAGTTTTAATGCTTTTTACAGGGAAGCAAGCAAAGAAGGTACTTACATCTCCAACAGGGGTGTCAGTCGGGATCACAGGGTCTTGATCCAGGGTCTGCCGCATTGAAGATGCCATTGTGCGTGGCAGCTCCTGGTCACGGGTGAAGCCAAGCAAGTCATAGTACCATAACGATGGCACATAAACCTCATCTGTGGCGGCACCAGACTTCATTGACTTCACCACCTTGTTCAGCTCCTTTTTATAAACTGTGCGTAGACCCTGGATCTTTTTCCGGACAACGCTCTCATCCACCTTGTCGCAGGGGTTATGCTGCTTAAAAAGAGCAACAAGTTTGCCATATGCCTCCCTTTTCTTATTTCTGTTACTGTAGTCAGCAGATTTAATCTGCCAAAGGCAGGGCAGCGATCGATACATCTCAATTAATTCCCGTACAAATTCCTCGGTATTGAAAGACATCTGAAAGAAAGAAAGAATAGCATACAGTGAGCATATATGGAACATTTTAAACAACATTTTAAAAAGAGTTAAGTTTGAGCCACACTACTGTGTGCCCACGTTCCTAACTTGTAAGAATGTAGAATAGAGAACAAGGTGCCAGGACTGCTAATAATCACTGCCAGTCTGCGGTCCCTGCTTCCAATAGTCCTCCGCTGACCACACCAATGCTGCCTGTGTACCCCTGCCAGCTAATGGAACCTGTATAGAGCCTAATTTATTATTTTAGGCCTAGTAAGCCTGTCTGCGGTCCCTCTGTGCCCACGAGACTACCTAAAATGGCTCCATGTGCAAAAGTATATGTACACAGATAGCAGCCATGCCCTCCCTCCCTCCTTCCAGAGCAAAGATAGCAGATAATTAGTAGGTACCCTATAATTAATTAAGGAAATGGAAACGCATTTGAGACCCCAAACGATACCTACCGTGCACAAAGTATAGATATCAGAAGAACCGTTGAAAAATCGAAGAGAAGTCGCAGGCCGGAGAACTCTACAACGATCTGCAATCCACCACGCGCTAACAATAGAATCGAAGAGAAGTCGCAGGCCGGAGAACTCTACAACGATCTGCAATCCACCACGCGCTCAGGAACAAAGGACGGAAGAGCTATCGTGTCGCCTCATATGGCAAGGCCGCCAACCAATCAGAACGCAGTAGCGACCACCAATCGGAACTGCATGGGCGCGGAAAAGGCAACGCAAATGCACGCCTGTGTGACTACAACGTCACACAGGACGTCCCTCATCGAGGTCTGTATCGTCGTAATAGCAGCCATGTGACAGGGTCACAACGACCAACGACATCGTTGTACAGGTCGCTACAGGTCGCCGCATCGCTGCTGCGTCGTTGGGAAGATCGCACTGTTTGACATCTCACCAGCGACTTCATAGCGACGCAGCAACGATCCCGGACAGGTCGTATCATTGTCGGAATCGCTTTAGCGTCGCTATGTGTGACGGGGCCTTAAGGCCACCGCCATTAGGGGCTTATCTACAGTATTCTGTAATGCTGTAGATAAGCCCCCAATGTAACCTGAAAGGTAAGAAAAACAGGTTATATTATACTCACCCAGGGGAGGTCCCGCTGCGGTCAGATGGGTGTCGCGTGTTCGGGGCCTCCCATCTTCATACGATGATGTCCTCTTCTTGTCTTCCTGCCTCTCTGACCTTTCCCGGCGCCTGCGCACTGCAGTACTTTGCTCTACCTTCAATAGGGAAAAGTACGCCTGCACCGGAGCCGCGGCAGGAAGACAAGAAGAGGACGTCATCGTATGAAGATAGAAGGCGCCGGACCTGGACCGCAACGCCCATCGGACCCAAAACGAACCGGGACCGCCCCTGGGTGAGTATAATATAACCTGTTTTTCTTACCTTTCAGGTTACATCGGGGGCTTATCTACAACATTACAGAATGCTGTAGATAAGCCCCTGATGCCGGTGGCCTTAGCTCATATACAATTTTTAGGGTGACAGATTCCCTTTAACATGCCAAAGGTTCTGGAAAAACGCCTCAACAGGGCCTCAACAGGGCAGACAAAGTATGCCTGCGCCGGAGTCGCTGCAAGAAGATAAGAAGAGGACGTCATTGAATGAAGATAGGAGGTGCCGGACCGGACCGCGACACCCATCGGAAGGGATGGCAGCGGGAACACCCCTGGATGAGTATAATCTAACCTCTTTTTCTCATCTTTCAGGATACATCGGGGGCTTATCTACAGCATTCCAGAATGCTGTAGACAAGCCCCTGATGCTGGTGGGCTTAGCTCACCTTCGATTTTGGGGGTGACAGGTTTCCTTTAAGACTGACTTTTCAAAGGTTTAATGGACTGATGAAATGAGAGTGACTCTTGATGGGCCAGATGGACGGGCCAGATGCTGGATCAGTAAAGGGCAGAGAGTACACCTCTCGGAACAGTGTTTGGGAGGCTGTGGTGGCTGCTGCACGCAATGTTGATCGTAAACAGATCAAGCAACTGACAGAATCTATGGATGGAAGGCTGTTGAGTGTCATCATAAAGAAAGGTGGCTATATTGGTCACTAATTTTGGGGGGTTTTGTTTCTGCATGCCAGAAATGTTTATTTCTAAATTTTGTGCAGTTGTATTGGTTTACCTGGTGAAAATAAACAAGTGAGATGGGAATATATTTGGTTTTTATTAAGTTGCCTAATAATTCTGCACAGTAATAGTTACCGACACAAACAGATATCCTCCTAAGATAGTCAAATCTAAAAAAAACCCACTCCAACTTCCAAAAATATTAAGCTTTAATATTTATGAGTCTTTTGGGTTGATTGAGAACATAGTTGTTGATCAATAATAAAAATAATCCTCTAAAATACAACTTGCCTAATAATTCTGCACACAGTGTAGAGATGATCTGCAAAGAGGAGTGGACCAAAATTCCTCCTGACGTGTGCAAACCTCATCATCAACTCCAAAAAACGTCTGACTGCTGTGCTTGCCAACAAGGATTTCACCACCAAGAATTAAGTCTTGTTTGCCAGAGGGATCAAATACTTATTTCTCACTGCAAAATGCAAATTTATATAATTTATACAATGTGATTTTCTGGATTTTATTTTTGATATTCTATCCTACTCTTAAAATTATAGACTGTTCATGTCTTTGGCAGTGGGCAAACTTACAAAATCAGCAAGGGATTAAATAATTATTTCCTTCACAGTTATATATACTATATATATATACACTCACCGGCCACTTTATTAGGTACACCATGCTAGTAACGGGTTGGACCCCTTTTGCCTTCAGAACTGCCTCAATTCTTCGTGGCATAGATTCAACAAGGTGCTGGAAGCATTCCTCAGAGATTTTGGTCCATATTGACATGATGGCATCACACAGTTGCCGCAGATTTGTCGGCTGCACATCCCAAAGATGCTCCATACAAGGCAGGATGGATCCATGCTTTCATGTTGTTTACGCCAAATTCTGACCCTACCATCCGAATGTCGCAGCAGAAATCGAGACTCATCAGACCAAGCAACGTTTTTCCAATCTTCTACTGTCCAATTTCGATGAGCTTGTACAAATTGTAGCCTCAGTTTCCTGTTCTTAGCTGAAAGGAGTGGTACCCGGTGTGGTCTTCTGCTGCTGTAGCCCATCTGCCTCAAAGTTCGACGCACTGTGCGTTCAGAGATGCTCTTAGGCCTACCTTGGTTGTAACGGGTGGCGATTTGAGTCACTGTTGCCTTTCTATCAGCTCGAACCAGTCTGCCCATTCTCCTCTGACCTCTGGCATCAACAAGGCATTTCCGCCCACAGAACTGCCGCTCACTGGATTTTTTTTCTTTTTCGGACCATTCTCTGTAAACCCTAGAGATGGTTGTGCGTGAAAATCCCAGTAGATCAGCAGTTTCTGAAACACTCAGACCAGCCCTTCTGGCACCAACAACCATGCCACGTTCAAAGGCACTCAAATCACCTTTCTTCCCCATACTGATGCTCGGTTTGAACTGCAGGAGATTGTCTTGACCATGTCTACATGCCTAAATGCACTGAGTTGCCGCCATGTGATTGGCTGATTAGAAATTAAGTGTTAACAAGAAGTTGGACAGGTGTACCTAATAAAGTGGCCAGTGAGTGTATATATAAATATATATATATATGTATATATATATATATATATATATATATATATATATATACACACACACACACGAGTATATGTTGTTTTTTACTGAATGAACTGAGTAGAATGAATTAAGCCTTCCTTTGCAGGACCATCCCACAAAAACGATGTGCCCAGCATACGGCTCAGGTGCGATGCAAACAGAGGTTGTTACATTTTTTTAATTATCATACAGTTGGGTTTGAGATATACAGTACAGACCAAAAGTTTGGACACACCTTCTCATTTAAAGATATTTCTGTATTTTCATGACTATGAAAATTGCACATTCACACTGAAGGCATCAAAACTATGAATTAACACATGTGGAATTATATACTGAACAAAAAAGTGTGAAACAACTGAAATTATGTCTTATCTTCTAGGTTCTTCAAAGTAGCCGCCTTTTGCTTTGATGACTGCTTTGCACACTCTTGGCATTCTCGTGATGAGCTTCAAGAGGTAGTCACCGGGAATAGTTTTCACTTCACAGGTGTGTCCTGTCAGGTTTAATAAGTGGGATTTCTTGCCTTATAAATGGGGTAGGGACCATCAGTTCTGTTGTGCAGAAGTCTGGTGAATACACAGCTGATAGGCCTACTGAATAGACTGTTAGAATTTGTATTATGGCAAGAAAAAAGCAGCTAAGTAAAGAAAAACGAGTGGCCATCATTACTTTAAGAAATGAAGGTCAGTCAGTCTGAAAAATTGGGAAAACTTTTAACCCCTTCATGACCCAGCCTATTTTGACCTTAATGACCTGGCCATTTTTTGCAATTCTGACGAGTGTCCCTTTATGAGGTAATAACTCAGGAACACTTCAACGGATCCTAGCGGTTCTGAGATTGTTTTTTCGTGACAAATTGGGCTTCATGTTAGTGGTAAACTTAGGTCGACAATTTCTGAGGTTATTTGTGAAAAAAAACGGAAATTTGGCGAAAATTTTGAAAATTTCACAATTTTTACATTTTGAATTTTTATTCTGTTAAACCAGAGAGTTATGTGACACAAAATAGTTAATAAATAACATTTCCCACATGTCTACTTTATATCAGCACAATTTTGGAAACAAAATTTTTTTTTGCTAGGAAGTTATAAGGGTTAAAATTTGACCAGTGATTTCTCATTTTTACAACAAAATTTACAAAACCATTTTTTTTAGGGACCACCTCACATTTGAAGTCAGTTTGAGGGGTCTATATGGCTGAAAATACCCAAAAGTGACACCATTCTAAAAACTGCACCCCTCAAGGTGATCAAAACCACATTCAAGAAGTTTATTAACCCTTCAGGTGTTTCACAGCAGCAGAAGCAACATGGAAGGAAAAAATGAACATTTAACTTTTTAGTCACAAAAATGATCTTTTAGCAACAATTTTTTTATTTTTCCAGGGGTAAAAGGAGAAACTGGACCATGAACGTTGTTGTCCAATTTGTCCTGAGTACGCTGATACCTCATATGTGGGGGTAAACCACTGTTTGGGTGCACGGCAGGGCTTGGAAGGGAGGGAGCGCCATTTGACTTTTTGAATGAAAAATTGGCTCCAATCTATAAACGGACACCATGTCGCGTTTGGAGAGCCCCCGTGTGCCTAAACATTGGAGCTCCCCCACAAGTGACCCCATTTTGGAAACTAGACCCCCAAAGGAACTTATCTAGAAGCATAGTGAGCACTTTAAACCCCCAGGTGCTTCACAAATTGATCTGTAAAAATGAAAAAGTACTTTTTTTTCACAAAAAAATTATTTTAGCCTCAATTTTTTCATTTTCACATGGGCAACAGGATAAAATAGATCCTAAAATTTGTTGGGCAATTTCTCTTGAGTACACTGATACCTCACATGTGGGGGTAAACCACTGTTTGGGCACATGGTAAGGCTCAGAAGGGAAGGAGCGCCATTTGACTTTTTGAATGAAAAATTATCTCCATCATTAGCGGACACCATGTCGCGTTTGGAAAGCCCCTGTGTGTCTAAACATTGGAGCTCCCCCATAAGTGACCCCATTTTGGAAACTAGACCCCCCAAGGAACTTATCTAGAAGCATAGTGAGCACTTTAAATCCTCAGGTGCTTCACAGAAGTTTATAACGCAGAGCCGTGAAAGTAAAAAATAATTTTTCTTTCCTCAAACATGAATTTTAGCCCGGAATTTTTTATTTTCCCAAGGGTAACAGGAGAAACTGGACCCCAAATTTTGTTGTTCAGTTTGTCCTGAGTACGATGATACCCCATATGTGGGGGTAAACCACTGTTTGGGCGCACAGCAGGGCTTGGAAGTTAAGGCACGCCATTTGGCTTTTTGAATGGAAAATTAGCTCAAATCATTAGTGGACACCATGTCGCGTTTGGAGAGCCCCTGTGTGCCTAAACATTGGAGCTCCCCCACAAGTGACCCCATTTTGTAAACTAGACCTCCCAAGGAACTAATCTAGATGTGTGGTGAGCACTTTGAACCCCCAAGTGTTTCACAGAAGTTTATAACGCAGAGCCATGAAAATAAAAACTAATTTTTCTTTTCTCAAAAATTATTATTTAGCCCACAATTTTTTATTTTCCCAAGGGTAACAGGAGAAATTGGACCCCAAACGTTGTTGTACAGTTTCTCCTGAGCACGTTGATACCCCATATGTGGGGGTAAACCACTGTTTGGGCACACGTCGGGGTTCGGAAGGGAAGTAGTGACGTTTTGAAATGCAGACTTTGATGGAATGCTCTGCGGGAGTCACGTTGGGTTTGCAGAGCCCCTGATGTGCCTAAACAGTAGAAACTCCCCACAAGTGACCCCATTTTGGAAACTAGACCCCCAAGGGAACTTACCTAGATGTGTGGTGAGCACTTTGAACCCCCAAGTGCTTCACAGAAGTTTATAACGCAGAGCCATGAAAATAATAAATGTGTTTTCTTTCCTCAAAAATATTTTTTTAGCCCAGAAATTTTTAATTTTCCCAAGGGTAACAGGAGAAATTTCACCCCAAGACTTGTTGTCCAGTTTCTCCTGAGTACGCTGATACCCCAAATGTGGGGGTAAACCACTGTTTGGGCACATGCCGGGGCTCGGAAGGGAAGTAGTGACGTTTTGGAATGCAGACTTTGTTGGAATCATCTGCGGGCATCATGTTACGTTTGCAGAGCCCCTGATGTGCCTAAACAGTAGAAACCCCCCACAAGTGACCCCATTTTGGAAACTAGACCCCTCAAGGAACTTATCTAGATATGTGGTGAGCACTTTGAACCCCCAAGTGCTTCACAGAAGTTTACAACGCAGAGCCGTGAAAATAAAAAATCATTTTTCTTTTCTCAAAAATTATTATTTAGCCCACAATTTTTTATTTTCCCAAGGGTAACAGGAGAAATTGGACCCCAAACGTTGTTGTACAGTTTCTCCTGAGCACGTTGATACCCCATATGTGGGGGTAAACCACTGTTTGGGCACACGTCGGGGTTCGGAAGGGAAGTAGTGACGTTTTGAAATGCAGACTTTGATGGAATGCTCTGCGGGAGTCACGTTGGGTTTGCAGAGCCCCTGATGTGCCTAAACAGTAGAAACTCCCCACAAGTGACCCCATTTTGGAAACTAGACCCCCAAGGGAACTTACCTAGATGTGTGGTGAGCACTTTGAACCCCCAAGTGCTTCACAGAAGTTTATAACGCAGAGCCATGAAAATAATAAATGTGTTTTCTTTCCTCAAAAATATTTTTTTAGCCCAGAAATTTTTAATTTTCCCAAGGGTAACAGGAGAAATTTCACCCCAAGACTTGTTGTCCAGTTTCTCCTGAGTACGCTGATACCCCAAATGTGGGGGTAAACCACTGTTTGGGCACATGCCGGGGCTCGGAAGGGAAGTAGTGACGTTTTGGAATGCAGACTTTGTTGGAATCATCTGCGGGCATCATGTTACGTTTGCAGAGCCCCTGATGTGCCTAAACAGTAGAAACCCCCCACAAGTGACCCCATTTTGGAAACTAGACCCCTCAAGGAACTTATCTAGATATGTGGTGAGCACTTTGAACCCCCAAGTGCTTCACAGAAGTTTACAACGCAGAGCCGTGAAAATAAAAAATCATTTTTCTTTCCTCAAAAATTATGTTTTAGCAAGCAATTTTTTATTTTCCCGAGGGTAGCAGGAGAAATTGGACCCCAATAGTTGTTGCCCAGTTTGTCCTGAGTACGCTGATACCCCATATGTGGGGGTAAACCACTGTTTGGGAAAAAATCGGGGCTCGGAAGGGAAGTAGTGACGTTTTGAAATGCAGACTTTGATGGAGTGGTCTGCGGGCATCACATTCCATTTGCAGAGCCCCTGATGTGCCTAAACAGTAGAAACTCCCCACAAGTGACCCCATTTTGGAAACTAGACCTCCCAATGAACTAATCTAGATGTGTGGTGAGCACTTTGATCCCCCAAGTGCTTCACAGAAGTTTACAACGCAGAGCCGTGAAAATAAAAAGTCATTTTTCATTCCTCTAAAATTATGTTTTAGCAAGCAATTTCTTATTTTCGCAAGGGTAACAGGAGAAATTGGACACCAATAATTGTTGCCCAGTTTGTCCTGAGTATGCTGGTACCCCATATGTGGGGGTAAACCACTGTTTGGGGCACACGTCAGGGCTCGGAAGGGAGGGAGCACCATTTGACTTTTTGAACGCAAGATTGGCTGGAATCAATGGTGGCGCCATGTTGCGTTTGGAGACCCGTGATGTGCCTAAACAGTGGAAACCCCTCAATTCTAACTCCAACACTAACCCCAACACACCCCAAACCCTAATCCCAACTCTAGCCATAACCCTAATCACAACCCTAACCCCAACACACCCCTAACCACAACCCTAACCCTATTCCCAACCCTAACCCTAATCCCAACCCTAACCCCAACCCCAACCACAACTTTAACTCCAACACACCCCTAACCCTAACCATAACCCTAACCCTAACCACAAGCCTATTCTTAACACTATTTCCAACCGTAGCCCTAATTCCAACCCTAACTCTAATTCCAACCCTAAGGCTATGTGCCCACGTTGCGGATTAGTGTGAGATTTTTCCGCACCATTTTTGAAAAATCCGCAGGTAAAAGGCACTGCGTTTTACCTGTGGATTTACCGCGGATTTCCAGTGTTTTTTATGCGGATTTCACCTGCGGATTCCTATTGAGGAACAGGTGTAAAACGCTGCGAAATCCGCACAAAGAATTGACATGCTGCGGAAAATACAATGCAGCATTTCCGCGCGGTATTTTCCGCACCATGGGCACAGCGAATTTGGTTTTCCATAGGTTTACATGGTACTGTAAACCTGATGGAACACTGCTACGAATCCGCAGCGGCCAATCCGCTGTGGATCCGCAGCCAAATCCGCACCATGTGTACATAGCCTAATTCTAACGCTATCCCTAGTTCTAACCCTACCCCTAACCCTAACCCTACCCCTAACCCTAACCCTACCCCTAACCCTACCCATAACCCTAGTTCTAACCCTAGTGGGAAAAAAAAATATTTTCTTTATTTTATTATTGTCCCTACCTATGGGGGTGATAAAGGTTGGGTTTCATTTACTATTTCTTTTATTTTGATCACTGTGATAGGTTTTATCACAGTGATCAAAATGTAGCTGGAACGAATCTGCCGGCCGGCAGATTCGGCTTGCGCACTGCGCATGCGCCCACCATTTTGGAAGATGGCAGCGCCTGTGGAGGAGACGGACGGACACCGGGAGGCTCGGTAAGTATGAGGGGGGGGATTGGAGCACGGGGGGTGATCGGAGCACGGGGGTTGGAATCGGAGCACGGGGGGAGCGGACAGGAGGACGGGGGAGCGGACAGTTGGAAGGAGGGGAGCATACCACAGAACAGAGGACTGGGGCGGAGATCGGTGGCGGTGGGGGGACAGATCAGGGTTTCCAGCCATGGCCGATGATATTGAAGCATCGGCCATGGCTGGATTGTAATATTTCACCAGTTTTCATAGTGAAATATTACAAATCGCTCTGATTGGCTGTTTCAACTTCAACAGCCAATCATAGCGATCGTAGCCACGGGGGGGTGAAGCCACCCCCCCTGGGCTGAAGTACCACTCCCCCTGTCCCTGCAGATCAGGTGAATTTGGAGTTAACCTTTTCACCCGATCTGCAGGGACGCGATCATTCCATGACGCCACATAGGCCACAAGGTCGGGAAGGGGTTAAAGTGTCCCCAAGTGCAGTGGCAATAATCATCAAGCGCTACAAAGAAACTGGCCCACATGAGGACCGCCCCAGGAAAGGAAGACCAAGAGACACCTCTAGTGTTGAGCGATACCTTCCGATATTCAAAAGTATCGGTATCGGATTGGATTGGCCGATATCCAAAAAATATTGGATATCGCCGATACCGATACCCGATACCAATGCAAGTCAATGGGACACAAATATCGGAACGTAAAGTAGCCCTTTCTGTCCTTCTATATGCTGTTCCGGAGGGGGGAAGAATGTGGGCGGTGCGTGGGCAGACACTGTGATTGTCTGTGTGTGCGGGCGGGGTCTGTGCGGGCCTGCCAGGGATCTGTACGTGCCTACCGAGGCTGTATGCTGGCCTGCTCGGGCTCTATGCGGCGTGCCGGGGCTGTATGTGGGCTGCCCAGGCTTTATGCGGCGTGGGGAGTCTCTGTGTGGCGTGGGGGGTCTCTGTGCGGCGTGGGGGTCTCTGTGTGGCGTGGGGGGTCTCTGTGCGGCGTGCCGGGGGTCTCTGTGTGGCGTGCTGGGGGTCTGTGCATGTGTGCAGGCATCGTCCGATGGGACTACAAGTCCCATCGGACGATGCCTGCTACACTGACGGTGATTGACACATTAGCCAATGATGGGACAGTAGTAGTCCCATCATCTGGCTAATGTGTTGAATGAAAAAAAAAAATACTCCATACATACTCCATACATACATACATACTACATACATACTACATACATACACACTACATACATACAACATACTACACACATACTACATACATACTATATACATGCTACATACATACTATATACATACTACATACATACATACTACATACATACATACATACTACATACATACTACATACATACTACATACATACATACTACATACATACTGCATACATACTACATACATACATACTACATACAGTGCATTCATACAATACATACATGAAATACATATAGACATACAGTACATTAAACATAGAGTTCAAACTCACCATTACTTGTCATTTCGATCCCGGAAGCCATTGTCAACCTGTAAAAAATATGAAAAAAACAAACAAACAATATACTCCCTGTCTGCAGAAATCCACGAGTGTCCCACGATGATCTCCCGTGGAGAGCAGCAGCATCAGATAATGCGACCACTCTCTAGGGGCTCCAGAATCACAATGACGGGAGGAAGGTATTCCTCCGCCACTGTAAAAAAAAAGTCCCTAGTCTGACTTATGGCATTGCTGGGTGAGAAATTTTCCCAGGCAGCAATTGCAATAAAGTAAGACTTTGAACTTTAGTAACCTCAGTGATGCACTGCAGGAGCCATTGTCTCCTGTCAGTGTGTCACTGAGGGTCCTATAGAGCAGTGACATCACCCAATGTCACTGCTCTATAGGGGAGATCGTCGTGGGACACTCGTTATTAATTGGACTATGGCGGACAGGTAGTATACGGTATATTATTTTACGTTTTTTGCAGGTGCTGAAGTATGGTAAGTATGGTTAAATGAAGAATATTAAAAAAAATTTTCCTAATGTGTGCGTGTTTTATTAACCCTTTCTTACTATTGGATTAAAAATGGATAGGCGTCTTATTGACGCCTCTCCGTTATTAACCCGGCTTAATGTCACCTTACAATAGCAAGGTGACATTAACCCCTTATTACCCCATATCCCACCGCTACATGGGAGTGGGAAGAGAGGGGCTAAGTGCTGGAATTGGCGCATCTTACAGATGTGCCATTTCTGGGGTGGCTGCGGACTGGTATTTGTAGCCGGAGGGGGGCCAATATCCATGGCCCCTCTCTAGGCTATGAATATCAGCCCGCAGCTGTCTGCGTAGCCTTTCTGGCTATAAAATATAGGGGGACCCCACGTCATTTTTTTGGGGTTGTCACAATATTGTATGAAATAACATAAGTTTAGTTTCTCTTGTTAGCCCAGGCTGTGGGCTAAAAGCCCCCCTTCCCTTTCACTCAGGCAAGAGCTTGCCTTGTCAATGTATGTGGGGGAGTTTTATTGAAGAAAGGTATTTACGACTGGCATACTGCAGTCGAAAGTTGTGCTAACAGAAACTGGTCTGATCTCCCTTTTAATCCATGAGGGTCTTTGTTCTGTTTTAGTAAGATATTGGGACAACCATTTAGGCTAAGAAAATAATAAATACATATTGTTAATGTCCTTCGGCGGACCTATCAGCCACTTTAAACATGTGCTTCTAACTCCATCAGGTAAAAAATAGGGATTTCTCTGTAATTATGCATCACAAATAGGACATATTTGATCTCATTAGAATGCCAACGTTGATACGAGATGAATACTGGGTGTGTTATGATTCTGACATGTTCTGTAGCGGAGATGCAGGCATTAGACAAACTTGTGTGAAATTTACTAAGACTGAAGAGATAGGGACTGTGGAAGCCAGCCCTGTTGGTGATGTCACCGAGCTACAGTTTATAAGTTTCTACCCTCACCCCAGCCTGGAGTCTGTCTGTCTGCTGGAGTCTGTGTGAGCCTGATCTTACTCCAGAACCCTGATGAATTGGGACATTGGGGAACTCCGCCCACTAGCCTGGTTGCCTGAAATGAACTGAGAACATGTGAGTTTTACCTCTTCTCATTTAATCCCTTTATGTTATAATTACCTTGTACATATTTGCAATTGTCTCATATTGTAACATCTATATATATAATTGTCTAAGGGTTTTTCTGTCTGTCTGTCTGTCTGTCCTGGAAATCCCGCGTCTCTGATTGGTCGAGGCCGCCAGCGACGGGCACAGCATGGCGACGATGATGTCATAAAGGTTGCCTCGACCAATCAGCGACGGGCACAGTCTGCCGCGAATTCGCCTCGACCAATCAGCGACGGGCACAGTATCGACGTAGATGTCATAATGGTTGCCATGGCGACGATGATGTCAAAGGTTGCCTCGACCAATCAGCGACGGGCACAGTCTGCCGCAAATTCTGGAATCATCATTGTCCATATACTACGGGGACATGCATATTCTAGAATACCCGATGCGTTAGAATCGGGCCACAGTCTAGTCTTTATATAACTGTTTATAAACACTGCCTTAAACCTTTTATGGAGTATAATATTTAATATACTAAATTCGTTCTTCCTGTTCTAAAACGTACCCTAAGTCTTCTGAAGGGAATTACGCTACTGTTTTGGGTTAGCTTTGGACCCGTTTAATCGAAGCTGGTGGCAGCAATACCGTGCACTGTGGCTTTGGGAGTCGTTGTAGCGACGGCGACATTGATAATTATTGTTCCTGCCTGAGCGGGAGTAGTTAAATCGCCTCGCTGCAGCGTGCCCAATAGCCACTACATAGCAGGCAGCCCTTTCTGGCGACTAATTATCCTAGGTGCAGTACCTAATCTGACCTGAGGGTAAAGGGGGCACCAGAGAGCTGCATGTTTCAAGTGGAACTGTAAGCGGGATATACATAAATCCCTGCAGTTCGTGGTATATTGAAGAGCAGTGGGATAACTAAAATAAGCCCCTGCTGTAAACTAAGAGGTCAATAGCCTTGTGTGTGTTTTTTCATCACATTGTAGCAGTGGAGGGATAACTAAGATAAGCCCCCTGCACATGTGATAGCCGTCTGTTGGCCTAAAGTCACCCCGATCCGTGACATATTGGTGGCAGCGGGGTGGATTTGTGACAAATTGGTGGCAAGGCGGTGGGATATTAGAGCATTAGTTATTGGTTTGAGCAATCATTCCTCTCACTAAAAACTTGCAGAAAGTTCTTGCGAGGACTCTGCGCAAATAAGTTTGGAGAACGAACTCAGTGTTTATTAGCCCTGAGACAATTGGGTACTGGTAATTATCCCCTCCCTTTCTCTTCGCTTTTCTATCCTATCTTTTATTTGGCAACCATGGTTGCGAAAGGAGAAGCCTTGTACGCCCAGCAGAAGAAGGACGCTCTTGCTGGGATATGCACGTACCATGGCCTGAACTCCCAGGGCAAGTCCAAGGCTCAAATGGTCACTGAACTGGTGCAATTTGAAGCACACCAAGCCAGGCCACAGAGCCCAGAGGCCGCAGAAGCCAGCACAAGCAAACATGGTGCTGCAGCAGAGGTCCAACCACTGAATACGGGCCCTACTTGCAACCAGGGGAGTGCAGACCTCCGCCTGCAACTGGCTCTGCAACAATGCTCCGCAGATGACCTAGAGAGACGTCTGCAGCTGGTCCTGCAATTCGAAGAGGCTGAGAGAGCCGAGCGGGAGGCTGAGAGAGCCGAGCGCCATGCCCAGCGAGAACATGAACGGGAGATGCTCCGGCAGGGGGGATGCCTTCCACCGCCCAGAGCCGTGAGCCCAGCAGTGCTCAGATACGGAAGCCCCGGCCCGACCACTTTTCTGTTATGGAAAAGGACGGGGACTTGGACACTTTTCTGCGGGCATTTGAGAAAGCCTGCAGACAGTACCGACTGCCTACAGATGAATGGGCCCGATACCTGACACCAGGGCTGAGAGGCAAAGCTCTGGAGGCGTTTGCTGCCCTCCCTCAAGAACGAGATGGTGACTATGAGGCCATCAAGCAGGCCCTCATAGCCAAGTACCAGCTTACACCTGAGGTTTACCGTAGAACGTTCCAGAACCTCCAACGTGGCCCACATGACAGCTACGGCGATGTGGCGCATGGACTGGGGACCCACTTTGACCAGTGGACCCAAGGACTGTCAGTTACCACCTTTGCACAGTTGCGAGACCTGATGATCAAAGACCAGTTCTTACATCTTTGTCCAGCTGAAGTGCGACAGTTCGTGATGGACAGAGAGCCCAAAGACGTGACGAAAGCAGCGCAGATTGCCGATGCCTATGAGGCCAACCGTAGATCGGAAGTGCGGAAGCCAGTCACCACCAGCTGGAGAGGGGGTAAGCCTGCAATCAATGCCAGTACCCCTGCCAGCCAACACACCAGAGGTTCTGTCCCCGTAGCCAACAGCATCAGACCTACCACTGATCCTCGCCACTGTTACGTCTGCAAGCGGACTGGTCATATCAGTCCCCACTGTCCAGACAAGCAGAAGAACACCTCATCCAAGGCCCCAGGGCCTAATGCAGCAGTTCTTTTGGTGGGTTGTGTGACTGGAAGGGGGTGTGACAACGTACAGCACGTCACCGTGGGAGGCCATGTTGCTACAGGCCTCAAAGACACCAGGGCTGAACGAACCCTCATCCGACCCGAACTGGCGGCCCCTGAAGAAATCTTTCTGGGGAAAACCCTAACTGTCACTGGGATTGGGGGCATCAGCTGTCCCTTGCCAATGGCCCGGGTTTATATTGATTGGGGTGCCGGGAGCGGGGTGAAGGAAGTGGGGCTGTCTGATAATTTGCCCACTGATGCTTTGTTGGGGACTGATTTGGGGAGGATGGTTGCATACACCTGACACCCCTCCCCAATCTGCTAATAAGGGTAATGTGAACCCTGATGATGATGATGGGAAATCGCATGTGTTACCTGACCATGCTTTATCTTGTAATGATGCACCTGATAACCATTTTTTCCCTAGGATTGATGGTGAAAATGTTGTACCTGTGCCAACTGAACCTGACAATGATTTTTCTGTGAAAGTTGATGTGTCCATAGGTACAGGAGTGCTCAGCCACGTCGCTCTGCGGAGTGAGACGGCTGAGAAACCCCTAGCAGGGGCAAGTGTCAGTGCTACAGGAAATGGGGAGATACATGGGAACCGTGAGGAAGGTGATGCCATGCAATTGACCAGTGCCACCGAGGAAGGTAACTGGCCCATAAGTAGCAATGCTCCTGAGGTAATGGGGGTGGATGGGGAGGTAGAGCCCATCGCAGCGTCGGCTGATGAGTCGGTAGAAATCCCCAGGGAGACAGCCTACGTAGCTGCTGTCACCCGCAGTCAGAGTGCCCGGAACGCGGATAACTGTCTGCCTTCCGGACCCTCCTCAGTCATCACTGTGACTGAACCAGAAGTGGACCCAGAGCAGGTTCCAGAGGGTTCCCGTGGGGAAGGGACCCTGACGTCGCTTCTGGCTTCCCCTAGCCAGGAGTTTCAGGCCGCTCTGCACACAGATGCGAGCCTAGAGAGTTTGAGACAACTCGCCGAGACGCTCATCTCCGAGACTGATAAGGAGAGGAACGAGGGAATGTTCTGGGAACGAGGAAGGTTGTACCGGGAGACAGTACTTGGAAAATCGCAAAAGGAGTGGTTGAGGGAAAGACAGCTGGTCGTTCCACAGCAATTCTGGGGTGAGTTGCTACGGATTGCCCATGAGATCCCGCTAGCTGGACACTTGGGGATCAGCAAAACAAAGGCCCGGCTGCCTCAACACTTCTATTGGCCTAAGATGGGGACAGATGTGTCAAACTACTGCCGCTCCTGTATCACCTGTCAAAGAGTGGGGAAGGCGGGGCCTGCTCTTAAGGCTCCCCTGATCCCTTTGCCAGTGATAGAGGAGCCTTTCCAGAGGATCGCGGTGTACATTGTGGGCCCGCTGGCTGTCCCCAGCAGCTCTGGAAAGCGATATATTCTTACTGTGGTAGACTACGCTACCCGGTACCCAGAGGCAGTAGCTCTGTCGTCAACTAGGGCAGATAAGGTGGCGGATGCCCTGTTGACTATCTTTTCACGTGTAGGATTTCCCAGGGAGATGCTTACTGATCAAGGGACCCAATTCATGTCTCGCCTAATGGAGGCTCTCTGTAAGAGAATGCAGGTGAAGCACCTGGTATCGAGTGCATATCACCCACAGACCAATGGCTTGTGTGAACACTTCAATTGTACCCTCAAACAGATGCTACGCATGCTGGTTGAGACACAAAGGCGCGACTGGGAGCGGTACCTGCCACACCTGCTGTTCGCTTACCGAGAGGTGCCGCAGGCCTCGACGGGGTTCTCCCCCTTAAAGCTCCTGTACGGCAGGCGACTCCGGGGACCCCTTGGGTTGGTCAGAGAATCCTGGGAAGAGGATTCACTTGAATGTTTTTTCGCGCCTACGGTCCGCCAAAACACGACAGATCCATTGCACGATGGACGCGACGTGTGGCCATCCGTCGCTAATACAAGTTTATGGGTAAAAAACGCTTTCTGCAAGCACATTTGCAGGATCCGTTTTTTCCCAAAACGACGGATTGCGACGGATTGCTAAAAACGCAAGTGTGAAAATAGCCTTAGAAACATCGGCCTTTCTATTATATATCTATGGATATATCTATCTATAGATATATTTATAGAAAAAAATATATCTAGAGATACATAGATGTATCTATCCATATATCTGGCTACTTTCACACATCAGGTTTTTGCCATCAGGCACAATCCGGCCAGTTTTGGAAAAAATGGATCCTTTTTTTCCACCGGATCCGTTTTTTCCACCAGATCTTTTTTCCACCAGATCCGTTTTTTTCCGCCAGATCTGTTTTTTCCACCAGATCCGTTTTTTTCCACCAGATCCCTTTTTTCCTGCCGGATCCGTTTTTTTCCGCCGAATCCGTTTTTTCCGCCGGATCTGTTTTTTTCCGCCAGATGCGTTTTTTCCGCCGGATCCGTTTTTTTCCCACCGGATCCATTTTTTTCCACCGGATCCATTTTTTTCCACCGGATCAGTTTTTTTTCCGCCAGATCCGGTTTTTTTACACCGGATCCATTTTTTTTCCACCGGATCCGTTTTTTTCCGCCAGATTCGTTTTTTTCTCATAGAGTTGTATTAGTGCCGGATTGCGCCTGATGGCCACACATTTCATCCATTTTTTGCAGGATCCGTCAAAAAAGCTGTTTCCGCCGGACGGAAAACGCATACAGAGGAAGGGTTTTTCTGTCCTGCGAAAAAACGCACAGCGACGGATCCAGCAAAAAACGGATGAAACTGAGATGTGAAATGATGAATCCGGCCTCCGAATCCATTTTTTCATGCATGTTTCCATTCAAATCATGCACATTTTCCGTTTATTTATTTCCAAAAACTGCATGAAAACCATGCAAAAAACGGAACGAAAACTGCATCAAAAACAGCATCAAAAACTGCACCAAAAACTGCACCAAAACTGCATCAAAAACCGCACCAAAAACCAGCATCAAAACCTGCACCAAAAACTACATGTCGTGTTTTGGCGGACCGGCGTCACGAAAAAAACGTTCAAGTGAACGTTTTTTGTCCGTCGCGTCTGCCATTTTCTACCGCGCATGCGCGGCAGAAACTCCGCCCCCTCCTCCCCGAACTTCAGAATGGGTAGCGGATGCGTTGAAAAACTGCATCCGCTGCCTACGTCATGCACAAATTTCACAACGTGCGTCCGTACGTCGGCCCGACGTATAGCGACGGACCCGTACCGATGCAAGTGTGAAAGAGGCCTTTATGAGTGTTGAATTTAAAAAAAAAAAAAAAAAAAAACAAAAACGGAAAACGGAGTGGGCTCCCGCGCAATGTTCTGCGCCAGAGGGGGAAAGCCGACGGCCCGGGGCCAATATTTGTAGCCTGCTATGAATATCAGCCTGCAGCTGTCTGCGTAGCCTTTACTGGCTATTAAAATAGGGGGACCCAAAAAAAAAATGACGTGGGGTCCCCCTATATTTTATAGCCAGAAAGGCTACGCAGACAGCTGCGGGCTGATATTCATAGCCTAGAGAGGGGCCATGGATATTGCCCCCCCGGCTACAAATACCAGTCCGCAGCCGCCCCAGAAATGGCGCATCTGTAAGATGCGCCAATTCCAGCACTTAGCCCCTCTCTTCCCACTCCCGTGTAGCGGTGGGATATGGGGTAATAAGGGGTTAATGTCACCTTGCTATTGTAAGGTGACATTAAGCCGGGTTAATAACGGAGAGGCGTCAATAAGACGCCTATCCATTATTAATCCAATAGTAAGAAAGGGTTAATAAAACACGCACACATTAGGAAAAAGTATTTTAATATTCTTCATTTAACCATACTTACCATACTTCAGCGCCTGCAAAAAACGTAAAATAATATACCGTATACTACCTGTCCGCCGTAGTCCAATTAATAACGAGTGTCCCACGACGATCTCCCCTATAGAACAGTGACATCGGGTGATGTCACTGCTCTATAGGACCCTCAGTGACACACTGACAGGAGACAATGGCTCCTGCAGTGCATCACTGAGGTTACTAAAGTTCAAAGTCTTACTTTATGGCAATTGCTGCCTGGAAAAATATCTCACCCAGCAATGCCATATGTCAGACTAGGGACTTTTTTTTACAGCGGCTGAGGAATACCTTCCTCCCGTCATTGTGTTTCTGGTGCCCCTAGAGAGCGGTCGCATTATCTGATGCTGCTGCTCTCCACGGGAGATCGTCGTGGGACACTCGTGGATTTCTGCGGACAGGGAGTATATTGGTTGTTTGTTTTTTTCATATATTTTACAGGTTGACACTGGCTTCGGGGATCAAAATGACAAGTAATGGTGAGTATGTAATCTAGGTTTAATGAACTGTATGTCTATATGTATGTCATGTATGTAATGTATGAATATACAGTATGTAGTATGTATGTATGCAGTATGTATGTAGTATGTATGCATGTATGTAGTATGTATGTATGCAGTATGTATGTATGTATGTAGTATGTAGTACGTATGAATGCATGTATGTAGTATGTATGTAGTGTGTATGTATGTAGTATGTTGTATGTAGTATGTATGTATGTAGTATGTATGTATGGAGTATGTATGTATGTATGTATGTATGTATGTATGTATGTATGTATGTATGTATGTATGTATGTATGTATGTAGTATTTATGGAGTTTTTTTTTTTTTTTCATTCAACACATTAGCCGGATGATGGGACTACTACTGTCCCATTATTGGCTAATGTGTCAATCACTGTCAGTGTAGCAGGCATAGCCCGATGGGACTTGTAGTCCCATCGGACGATGCCTGCACACACGCAGAGAGCCCCAGCACACACGCACAGAGGCACGGCAGCCCGCACAGAGGCACGGCAGCCCGCACAGAGGCACGGCAGCCTGCAGAGCCACGGCAGCCCGCACAGAGCCACAGCAGCCCGCACAGAGCCCCGCAGAGCCACAGCAGCCCGCAGAGCCCCGCAGCCCGCACAGAGCCCCGACACACATGCACAGAGCCCCGGCACACAAGCACAGAGCCCTGGCACACAAGCACAGAGCCCCACGATCACGCACAGACACGCAGTCTCCGCCCACGCACCGCCCACACTCCATTATAGTGCATAATTGCACTATAGGAACTTCCGATTTCCGATATCGCAAAAATATCGGAACTCGGTATCGAAATTCCGATACAGCAAATATCGGCCGATACCCGATATTTGCAGTATCGGAATGCTCAACACTAGTCACCTCTGCTTCTGAGGATAAGTTTATCCGAGTCACCAGCGTCAGAAATCGCAGGGTAACAGCAGTTAAGATTAGGGACCAGGTCAATGCCACACAGAGTTCTAGCAGCAAACACATCTCTACAACAACTGTTAAGAGGAGACTTTGTGCAGCAGGCCTTCATGGTAAAATAGTTGCTAAGAAACCACTGCTAAGGACAGGCAACAAGCAGAAGAGACTTGTTTGGGCTAAAGAACACAAGGAATGGACATTAGACTAGTGGAAATCTGTGCTTTGGTCTGATAAGTCCAAATTTGAGATCTTTGGTTTCAACCACCGTGTCTTTGTGCGATGCAGAAAAGGTGAACGGATGGACTCTACATGCCAAGTTCCCACCGTGAAGCATGGAGGAGGAGGTGTGATGGTGCTTTGCTGGTGACACTTTTGGGGATTTATTCAAAATTGAAGGCATACTGAACCAGCATGGCTACCAAAGCATCTTGCAGCGGCATGCTATTCCATCCGGTTTGTGTTTAGTTGGGCCATCATTTATTTTTCAACAGGGCAATGGCCCAAAACACACCTCCAGGCTGTGTAAGGGCTATTTGACCAAGAAGGAGAGTGATGGGGTGCTTTGCCAGATGACCTGGCCTCCACAGTCACCAGACCTGAACCCAATTGAGATGGTTTGGGGTGAGCTGGACCGCAGAGTGAAGGCAAAAGGGCTAACAAGTGCTAAGCATCTCTGGGAACTCCTTCAAGATTGTTGGAAGACCATTCCTGGTGACTACCTCTTGAAGCTCATCAAGAGAATGCCAAGAGTGTGCAAAGCAGTCATCAAAGCAAAAGGTGGCTACTTTGAAGAACCTCGAATATAAGACATATTTTCAGCTGTTTCACACTTTTTTGTTAAGTATATAATTCCACATGTGTTAATTCATAGTTTTGATGCCTTCAGTGTGAATGTACAATTTTCATAGGCATGAAAATACAGAAAAATCTTTAAATGAGAAGGTGTGTCCAAACTCTTGGTCTGTACTGTATATATATATATATATATATATATATATATATATATATATATATATATATATATATATATATATATACAGTTAGGTCCATATATATTTGGACAGAGACAACATTATTCTAATTTTGGTTCTAGACATTACCACAATAAATTTTAAACAAAACAATTCAGATGCAGTTGAAGTTCAGACTTTCAGCTTTCATTTGAGGGTATCCACATTAAAATTGGATGAAGGGTTTAGGAGTTTCAGCTCCTTAATATGTGCCACCCTGTTTTTAAAGAGACCAAAAGTAATTGGACAGATTAAATAATTGTAAATAAAATGTTCATTTCTAGTACTTGGTTGAAAATCCTTTGTTGGCAATGACTGCCTGAAGTCTTGAACTCATGGACATCACCAGACGCTGTGTTTCCTCCTTTTTGATGCTCTGCCAGGCCTTCACTGCAGTGGTTTTCAGTTGCTGTTTGTTTGTGGGCCTTTCTGTCTGAAGTTTAGTCTATAACAAGTGAAATGCATGCTCAATTGGGTTCAGATCAGGTGACTGACTTGGCCATTCAAGAATATTCCACTTCTTTGCTTTAATAATCTCCTGAGTTGCTTTGGCTTTATGTTTTGGGTCATTGTCCATCTGTAGTATGAAACGACGACCAATCAGTTTTGCTGCATTTGGCTGGATCTGAGCACACAGGATGTCTCTGAATACCTCAGAATTCATTCGGCTGCTTCTGTCCTGTGTCATATCATCAATAAACACTAGTGACCCAGTGCCACTGGCAGCCATGCATGCCCAAGCCATCACACTGCCTCCGCCGTGTTTTACAGATGATGTGATATGCTTTGGATCATGAGCTGTACCACGCCTTCGCCATACTTTTCTCTTTCCATCATTCTGGTAGAGGTTGATCTTGGTTTCATCTGTCCAAAGAATGTTCTTCCAGAACTGTGCTGGCTTTTTTAGATGTTTTTTAGCAAAGTCCAGTCTAGCCTTTTTATTCTTGATGCTTATGAGTGGCTTGCACCGTGCAGTGAACCCTCTGTATTTACTTTCATGCAGTCTTCTCTTTATGGTAGATTTGGATATTGATACGCCGACCTCCTGGAGAGTGTTGGTCACTTGGTTGGCTGTTGTGAAGGGGTTTCTCTTCACCATGGAGATTATTCTGCGATCATCCACCGCTGTTGTCTTCCGTGGGCGCCCAGGTCTTTTTGCATTGATGAGTTCACCAGTGCTTTCTTTCTTTCTCAGGTTGTACCAAACTGTAGATTTTGCCATTCCTAATATTGTAGCAATTTTTCAGATGGGTTTTTTCTGTTTTCGCAGGTTAAGGATGGCTTGTTTCACCTGCATGGAGAGCTCCTTTGACCGCATGTTTACTTCACAGCAAAACCTTCCAAATGCAAGCACCACACCTCAAATCAACTCCAGGCCTTTTATCTGCTTAATTCAGAATGACATAATGAAGGGATTGCCCACACCTGTCCATGAAATAGCCTTGGAGTCAATTGTCCAATTACTTTTGGTCCCTTTAAAAACAGGGTGGCATATGTTAAGGAGCTGAAACTCCTAAACCCTTCATCCAATTTTAATGTGGATACCCTCAAATGAAAGCTGAAAGTCTGAACTTCAACTGCATCTGAATTGTTTTGTTTAAAATTCATTGTGGTAATGTCTATAACCAAAATTAGAAAAAGGTTGTCTCTGTCCAAATATATATGGACCTAACTGTATATATATATATATATATATATATATATATATATATATATATACTGTAATAGGATGCCACTGTTGTTTTGTTATATATACACCTTATTTTACTTTTTATTTTGTGTCTGGAGGAAGCGGAGATCTTTTGTGTAATTCCAGAATTCTTTCGTGTGCCGAGAAAGAACATAGTGACTTAATGTCTTCCAGGCATTACCAGCCAACTACTCACAGAGATTTGCTTAGGCTAAATTCACATTAGCGTTTGAGTCCACAGGGTGGTGCCGCGGACTTCTTTCCCTAAGCTCTGCCTACTTCCGCATGCGTCCTGCATACCTATCTTTAACATAGGGTACGCAGGGACATGCATTGTATGCGGATGTGTCCGCATGCGTCTTTTGACATGCCCGCCGAACGCAAGAAAATGCAACATGTTGTATTCGGCGTGCAAGGCAAAACGACGCATGCAGACGCATCCGCATACAACGCATGTCCCTGAGTACCCAATGTTAAAGATAGGTACGCAGGACGCATGCGGAAGTAGGCGGAGCTTAAGGACAGAAGTCCACAGCACCACCACGCTGCGGACTCAAACGCTAATATGAACCCGGCCTTATTGAATAGAGGACACCGAACATCTCCTCCCAACATACTCTTCTTCCCCATCAGACTGCTGATAGCAATGGGCTAAATACAAGACGCACTCTTCCATTGCATTTAGGTCTTAGCACTGAACACACTGCACACTTTAAGATCTGTGCTAAGCTGTTTTTTGCTACAGACAGCTAATCAGGCTTGACACACTTATTTTTTTCTTTGCATCTGAGTGTATCTCTCAGCCTGTGACATGTACACTATGGCGTACCGCAGGTTGAGAACCACTGGATCAATATACCACCCTAGGCACATTATATTTCTAAGTGTCTATGTATGAATCATAATACTGAAGTATGTGAATGAGAACACTTTAGTAGCTTATGTGAGCAGCATGTACAGTAGGGACAATAATTATTTGATACACTACCGAATTTGCAGGTTTTCAAATCTACAAATGGAGAGGTCTGTAAATTTTATTGTAGGTACACTTCAACTGTGAGACATTTTGTTGCATGAAATAAGTATTTGATACTATAGAAAATCAGAACCTAATATTTGGTACTGAATCCTTTGTTTGCAATTACCGAGGTCAGGTGTTTCCTGTAGCTCTTGATCAAGTTTGCACACACTGCAACAGGGATTTTATCCCACTCCTCCAAACAGAACGTCTCCAGATCTTTCAGGTTCCGAGCTATCACTGGGCAACATTGAGTTTCAGCACCCTCAAAAGATTTTCTGTTGGGTTCAGGTCTGGAGACTGGCTAGGCCACTACAGGACCTTCTTATGAAGCCACTCCTTAGATGCCCTGGCTGTGTGTTTCGGGTCCTTGTCAAGCTGGAAGACCCAGCCACGACCCATATTCAATGCTCTTACTGAGGGAAGGAGGTTGTTAGCCAAAATCTTGTGATACAGGACCCCATCTATCCTCCCTTCAATATGGTTCAGTTGTCCGGTCCCCTTTGTAGAAAAGTACTTCCAAAGTATGATGTTTCCCTCACCATGCTTCACAGTTGAGACGGTGTTTTTGGGGTTGTACTCCTCCTTCTTCCTCCAAACACGTTGAGTGGATTTGATTCCAAAAAGTTCTATTTTGGTCTCATCTGACCATATGACCTTCTCCCATGCCTTCTCTGGATTATCCAGATGGTCACTGGCAAACTTCAAACGAGCCTGGACATGTGATGGCGTGAGCAGGGGAACCTTGTGTGCCACGCAGGATTTTCATCCATGACGGCGTAGTGTGTTACTAATGGTAATGTTTGAGACTGTGGTCCCAGCTCTCTTCAGGTCATTGACCAGGTCCTCCGATGTAGTTCTGTGTTGATTCCTGACCTTTCTCAGAATTGTCCTTGCCCCACGAGGCGAGATCTTGCATGGAGACCCAGAATGAGGAAGATTGATAGTTATCTTTTGTTTCTTCCATTTTCTAATAATTGTGCCAACAATTGTTGCCTTCTCACCAAGCTGCTTGCCTATTGTCCTGTAGCCAATCTCAGCACCTTGTGCAGGACTACAATTTTGTCTCTGGTGTCCTAAAACAGCTCTTTGGTCTTGACAATGGTGGAGAGGTTGAAGTGTGATTGATTGATTGAGTGTGTGGACAGGTGTCTTTTATACATGTAACAAGTTCAAACAGGTGCAATTAATACAGGTAATGAGTGTAGAGTAGGAGGGCAGCTAAAGAAATACTAACTGGTCTGTTAGAGCCAGAATTCTTGCTGGTTGGTAGGTGATCAAATACTTATTTCATGCAATAAAATGCTATTTAATTATTTAAAAATCATTCAATGGGAGTTTCTGGTTTTTATTTTTAGATTCTGTCTCTCACAGATGAAGTGTACTTACGATAAAAATTACAGACCTCTCAATTTTTCTACAGCAAATTGGTTTCTGAGTACAAGTGAATTAATAAAATTTTATTTTTTACATTCTGAAATCTAAGCATATTGACCCCTATGTTTCGACTCCAGCCAACCCATTTATAATTACTTACATACGGTTAATATCATATAACCCTGAACAAACATTCCAATTAATGTACCTGCAGTGGTTTTTTTTTTTTATTATTTTATTTTTTAAGACAATCTAGTTTAAAAACAAAAACAAAAAAAACAAAAAAACAATCTGTTCCTTCCTATGTCATTCAGCCACTAGATGGCAGAAGCTGCCAGTTCTGGGAATCTTGGCTGTAAAATTCATTTTCGAAAACGGAGTGTAGATGGAGAAGCAGCCTTGCACTGGTTTTGGAATTTCATATATGAGCCAAAAGCCACTTTTAGAAGTTTGTGTTTTTGTTTTGCTTTTTATGTGACGAAAAGCAGACCATTTTTCATCAGTGTGCTAGATCGAACTTTCATCCATTTTTGGTCTGTGTGTCCATTTTTACTACCAGTGTGGCCTCTGTTTTTCTTGCATGCAAAATAAAATTAAAACCTTTTCGTCCCCATCAAACAGTAAAATATAGAAATCACTTGGAAACACATTTATATTAAACTGTGCGCTGTCCATTTTTTCCATGCACCCATTGTTGTCAATGTCAGAGTATGATCCGTGACCCAAAAAAAACCCAGACATATTCCACTTCCATTTTTTATCCTGACACCCGGTCCACAAAAACAATGATATATAAACCTCATAGACCGTAATGGGTACCTGTTCTAATCTGAATGAAGCCTTACTATGTAGGGAATCGGCCTCACCTTTCATGAAATTCTTCCTAGTAAGTAATATAGTGTAATCGGACAAAAAAAAAATAAGACATGTACCAAATTACAGTATATTTATATGGTCACATAAGTCATCAATTACTGCAGACAAAATTAGTCATGACATTAATATAATGCAAGAAATAAATTAAACACTATTAAATGTAATTTCATTATTTAAAACAATTATAAATATAGTTATTAATGGGAAGGAGGGTCTCAAAAAAACAACTAGAAATACAGTTAGAAATTGGGAGAAAAGCATATATTCGGGGTATTTTGATTTCCTACATTGTATGCTTTGTAACGCTAATATTTCCCTGTATTACTCTACATCACTATGCACTGAGCTATGCTGTGCTGCGGTGGAGCGAGACCGCTTTCTCTATGGGACGACCACTCAAGCACTCTTTTACCCCATACAAAGGGTGGCTCAGTCAGCGTTCTTTCAAAGTCATGTCCCAAATTGTGGGCTATAAGTGCAATTAGCAATTAGCTTATTGTCTGCTCCTTTTGGTATAACGCAGCAACAGAAATGTATATTATACCTTGTTCTCTTGCCATAGATGGCGGTAACAGTCTGCGCCATATCTGCAGTGCTACTTGCTAGCTAATTGGTCGTGCAACCAGTTTAATAACATTTGGTCCTGCGCCTTGGCCGATAGTGTGAACCTCTCACCACCAAGTAATTTTGAATTCATAGATGGGACGTTTGCAATAATAGTGGTTAACTAGGTGCTTATCGCACACTCCAATGCACTGGTGCTCCACAGTGATGCCTCGCTTGCTGAGATCACTGACTATACAATGGAGGAGGTCATACACATCAGCCACTGCTTCCCAGGGCCCAAAAGACACATCCACGTCGCATTGATGCTCAAAGTGCTTGGATTCGCTCTCACTCCTCTCAAAACGTAACACGTTGAACTGTGGGCATTCATAAGGAGTAATGGGCATCTCTTCCTTGAAGACGCAGACCTTCAGCTTGGCAAACCTGGCCTTCCTCTGCATAGCGCGAAGTTTCCCGATCTCAATGATCCGTTCCAAGTGATCTTTAAAAGAAACATTCTATAAATAGGCAACTATGGACATACACATCATAGCGTTCCCTATATATTTCATTATGTGCTCTATTACTGGGAACATTAAAAATCAAGAATTGTGAAACACTGCTCATATCAGGTCAGAATAAAATATAATACATGTGGATTTCTTCCTCCACGTTCTTCCTCCACCTCTATATTCTATACATGCATGTGCCACAAAGCTCTTCCCATGCTGCCAGGTACTGGCGCCACCACTTCTTGTGGTCACTGCAGGGCCAGTGGTGGCTGCTGTAGACCATCACATACGGCACACAGTTGGGCTACGGTAACAAGACTGAAAAACCACTTTAAAACCCCTTCCCGATACTATTCATTCTTCCGTCAATATAGCCGTAGAAACCTCTTCCCGATATTTTTTATTCTTCCATCAATATAGCCGTAGTAACCCCTTCCCGATAATTTGTATTCTTCCGTCAATATAGCCGTAGAAACCCCTTCCCAATATTTTTTATTCTTCCGTCAATATAGCCGTAGAAACCCCTTCCCGATATTTTTTATTCTTCCATCAATATAGCCGTAGTAACCCCTTCCCGATAATTTGTATTCTTCCGTCAATATAGCCGTAGAAACCCCTTCCCAATATTTGTTATTCTTCCGTCAATATAGCCGTAGAAACCCCTTCACGATATTTTTTATTCTTCCGTCAATATAGCGGTAGAAACCCCTTCCCGATATTTTTTATTCTTCCATCAATATAGCCGTAGAAACCCCTTGCCGATATTTTTTATTCTTCCGTCAATATAGCTGTAGAAACCCCTTCCCGATATTTTTTATTCTTCCTCCATCAATATAGCCGTAGGAGGGATTTTTTTTTTGATGAATAAGCTGTATTTTTGAATGAAAATATTCATTTTACCATGTGATGTAGTGGAAAACAGGTAAAATTACAATTGCGGCAAAATTGTGAAAAAAGTGAAATTCCACAACAGTTTTTGGTTTCTGTATTTACGGCATTCAATAAGCGGTAAAAATTACATGGACATCGGATTATCTCTGTCTGTATAAATACGCAGATTGCAAATATGTTTTTTTTATTTAAGTGGTGAAAAAAAAGTGTAAACTTGTAAAGGAAAATGATGAAACAAGCGAATTATTATTTTTAAAGACCCATTACCGTATATACTCGAGTATAAGCCGAGATTTTCAGCCCAAATTTTTGGGCTGAAAGTGCCCCTCTCGGCTTATACTCGAGTCACGGTCGGCGGGTGAGGGGGAGAGGGCGCTGAGGCATACTTACCTGCTTCCGGGGCTCCTGGCGCTCCCCCTGCCCGTCCCACGGTCTCCGGGTGCCGCAGCTCTTCCCCTGTTCAGCGGTCACGTGGGACCGCTCATTAGAGAAATTAATATGGACTCCACTCCCATAGGGGCGGAGCCGCATAATTCATTTCTCTAATGAGCGGTGCCGGTGACCGCTGACAGAGGAGGAGGCTGCGGCACCGAAGACCAGCTGTCCGGGGGAAGGAGCGGGACGCCGGGAGCAGGCGAGTATTACATATTTACCTTCCCTCGTTCCACACGCCGGGCGCCGCTCAGTCTTCGCGTCCTCTTGTTCTGACTGTTCAGGTCAGAGGGCGCGATGACGCATATAGTGTGCGCGCCGCCCTCTGCCTGATCAGTCAGTGCAGAGAGACGCCGGGACGGGACGCTGAGGAGCTGCAAGCAAGAGAGGTGAGTATGTGTTTTATTATTTTTATTGCAGCAGCACAGCTTTCTATGGTACAGCTATGGGGCAACGGTGCAGAGCACTATATGGCACAGCTATGGGGCAATAATGAACGGTGCAGAGCACTATATGGCACAGCTGTGGGGCAATAAGGAGCGGTGCAGAGCACTATATGGCACAGCTGTGGGGCAATAATGAACGGTGCAGAGCACTATATGGCACGGCTATGGGGCAGTAAGGAACGGTGCAGAGCACTATATGGCACAGCTATGGGGCAATAATGAACGGTGCAGAGCACTATATGGCACAGCTATGGGGCAGTAAGGAATGGTGCAGAGCACTATATGGCACAGCTATGGGGCAGTAAGGAACGGTGCAGAGCACTATATGGCACAGCTATGGGGCAATTCTGAACGGTGCAGAGCACTATATGGCACAGCTATGGGGCAATAATGAACGGTGCAGAGCACTATATGGCACAGCTTTCTATGGCACAGCTATGGGGCAATTCTGAACGGTGCAGAGCACTATATGGCACAGCTATGGGGCAATAATGAACGGTGCAGAGCACTATATGGCACAGCTTTCTATGGTACAGCTATGGGGCAATAATGAATGGTGCAGAGCACTATATGGCACAGCTATGGGGCCATAATGAACGGTATGGAGCATCTATTTTTATTTTTGAAATTCACCGGTAGCTGCTGCATTTTCCACCCTAGGCTTATACTCGAGTCAATAAGTTTTCCCAGTTTTTTGTGGCAAAATTAGGGGGGTCGGCTTATACTCGGGTCGGCTTATACTCGAGTATATACGGTATATATTTTTTGGTCAATGGCTTGTTTTTTTGCGTGGCGAGCTGCTGTTTTTATTGGTACCATTCGGAGGTAGACACAACATTTTGGTTGCTTCTTTCTGCATTTTTTGCAGTGATGCAGCAATTCATTTTCTCTGTTTTACAGTGTTTACCAATCGGGTTGATTAATATTACATTATATTTTGATAGATTGAAACTTTTCTGGACATAAGGATACCACATATAGTGGCATGTAAAAGTGCCCAAACTTTTGCATTGGCTTAATTTTCTTTTTTTAAATTTTTAAGGTGTAAAAATAGACAATATATATAATTTTTTAGCCTAAAATACAAAAGGAAATGTGTCATCTTTAGTTTCAGGCCTTTTAGAGATAAATTCATCTTCAACTTGCTCAACTGCTCACAATAACAGTAATTCTGCCAAGGGGTGTCCAAACTTTCATATGCCACTGTATATTTGTGTATTTTTTTCTTATTTTTTTATTTTTAACGGAGGATGAAGGAGGGATTTCAAACATATTCTTTTATATTTTTAGCCCCCTTAGTGGGCTTGAACCTGCGATCATCCAATTGCAATATTGCAGTGTAAAGCAAAAATTACGTTCTTTAATCAATGTCATTCACATGACATGTATGGGGGTCTTCAGCAGATCTCCGGCTGTCATGGCTACCCTTTGTCTCCACAAATGGCTGTGGGAGGTAGATGATGGCTGAATAACACAGCTACAATCTGGCAGGAAAGATGCGGGCTCAGTTACCGAACCTGCATCAAAGACAAGGATCTGACATATGATAGCCAGAAAAACCTCTTAAACATACTTGCAATCACCTGATAGGCTACCGTTTAGCCCATACAAGGAAGGGATATACCCACTCAAAGCAACATTTTCATAAAGAGAAAAAAGAGTTCTTTTGGGTATGAGAAGATAAAAGACAAAAGTTTATTGAAAGTTCACATTACATATAAATACCAACAGTATAAATGGAAAAATCCAATAAAGTGACACATGTGCAAAGCAAGATAACAGGGCAGCCAGAAGCCTCCAACCACTTAAGCCCCTTCGTGCCTAGCAGTCTATACAAATATAAAGTGCACATATAGCAGAGTACGGCACAGGCAGGTTGGTATGGCCTAAAATGCAATCGTATATGTACAATTACCCCCGCAGGGAACAGAGTATATAGTAAATGAAGTACTAAAACGATTTCATATGGGGCCAGCCAGCACTTACCACGGGCAGAAGTTGGAGGGATTCCGGGGCCGGGTGTAGAGAGAGCCCCCCGACGCGCGTTTCGCGTCCCCAACAGACCGCTTTCTCAAGGGAGGTGAGAGAATCGATGCAAAAGGACCTTTTGAGGTCAAAGGGTTGATCACATGTCTAATCAGGGCCAATCGCGAGTGGTCGGGACCGGCGCATGCGCGCCGCACGCCACAGGTCCTGGAAGTGCTGAGGGAGCGTCATGCATAGCTGCGCACGCGCGGGGAGAGAAAAAAGCCCCAGGCATGCGAGGAAGGCATAAAGACACGCCGCCGCACCACAGGGATCCCGGGCAACGGAGCGCATGCGCACAACCACTCAAAGCCGAACACAGGGTATGAGCAGTATAAACGAAGGAATAATAAAAAGGAGAATACAAGATGTAAATGCCTGAGAGGTAGCTATAGGCATGCATGCGGAACGATGGGGGTCGACACATCATAATCATCAAGGGTCATAAATCACATAGTCATAAGTTATAGGTCGATCCCACAGAAGTTCTTTCTCCACCAATGTCCGCATACGATTCTCCCAGACACCTTCGGGCCAATTAGGATAATAGCCCAGATGATCTGGATCAGTGTCCCTGTCACTTTATCTATTCAGATGGTAAAAAGAATGGCCCCCGCTGTTTGGTCCTGCTGCAAGGATTATAAATAGACCAGAATTACACAACATATAAAAACACGTAGAAGGTTTAAAACAAAATAAAACAAAACACCCTAAGCGAAAGTCCGTAGGACTGAGACAGGAGCACAAGAGTATATGGACAATCAAGATCCCAGAAAAGAGGAAAAGGACAAAGATTCATTCAGACCCTTAGGGGTCAACGTATCCAATAACGTGATCCATTTTGCCTCAACTTGCGCCAACACCTTCTTATAGTCCAACCCTCTGATGCCAAGATGGATTACATCTATCCCCCTCACCTTAAATGAAGATGGCTCGCAGTTATGATACTGCCAAAAATGACGGGGGATGGTTTTGAGGAGGGTAATGTCGGTCGCTGTCTTGGCCGCACAAATGTCCCGCACATGCTCGCGTACTCTGACTCTAAGTTCCCTTGATGTGAGTCCCACATAAATTTTGTGACACCCACATGTAGCATAATATATCACATTTGAACTGCTACAGGAAATCCGATGTCTTATATCAAAGGTTTTTTTACCATCGGACGAGTGGAAGGTGGAGCAGCGCAGGACATTTGAGCAGGCAAGACAGCGACCACATGGTATACATCCTAACGTTGGTCCTTTAGTACAGAATGGATGCTTCATAGTAGGCACATAATGACTGCTAACAAGAAGATCCTTTAAATTTTTGGATCTTCGTGCAGTCATGAGAGGAAAATCACCCAAAAATTCCCCCAGGGAGGGTTCAACGCTCAAGATGGACCAATGTTTAGATAGGATCTGCCGCATGTCCTCCCATTCGTGGTTGAACGTCGATATGAACCGAATCGGTCCATTATCGGTGGTAGACGGTCGAGCTCTGGTACCTCTGAGGAGGTTGCCACGTGGAGTTGCCCGTGCTCTCCGGTATCCTTGCTTGATGCACCGGTTTGAATAACCCCGCGCAGCAAACCTAGATTTAAGATCGGAGGCCTGCATTTCAAATTTTGCGTCTGATGAACAGATCCGCCTCATCCGGAGGAACTGTCCGACCGGGACGGCCCGTATCGTAGATGGAATGTGAGCTGAGGACACATGAATCAAAGAATTCACAGATGTTGGCTTCCTGTATACATCTGTCTGTATGGACCTATCCGAGTCCACTTCAAAAATAACATCTAAAAAATTGACCCTTTTAAGATCATAACTATAGGTCAAAAAAATATTCAAAGAATTTTGATTCAGCATCCCCATGAATTCCCCCAGCTGCTGCACCGTCCCATCCCACAAGAAAAAAACATCGTCTATATATCTATGCCAGCACAGCACATGGGAGGCGGCCCGTGGGCCCTCGTCGCCCAAAATCGATCTCTCCCAGGCACCCAAGAAGAGATTGGCATACGAGGGCGCACAGGCCGCGCCCATGGCTGTGCCGCGCCTCTGTAGATAAAAATGATCTTTGTAGACAAAAAAATTGTGGGTAAGGACGTAGTGCAGCAGCTCTAAAATAAAGTCACATAACGGGCCGTCACGGTCGGAGGCCTCCGGGAAGAGGCGGACCGCATCGATGCCATGTTGATGGTTAATGCAGGTATACAGGCTCTCCACGTCGGCCGTTACCATCAGAGTATTATGATCCACAAAAATGCCGTCGACCCTCGCCAGGGCGTCCGTTGTGTCACGTACATATGACGGTAGTGTTTCAACTAGGGGTTTAAGGTAAAAATCAATAAATTGGCAGATCGGATTGCAGAGACCCCCAATACCAGACACAATGGGACGTCCAGGGGGGTCGAGGGCATTCTTGTGGATCTTAGGAAGCAGGTAAAATGTTGGAATTTTGGGAAATTTGACCGTTAGACCCTCTAATACCTGTTTAGTAATAATGTCTCTATCCAGAGCTCGAACCAGAATACCTTGTAGGTCGAGAGAGAAAGTAGCCAGAGGATTGTAGGATAATCTAGAATATGTATCGGGATTCCTCAGCTGTCTGAGGGCCTCGCGCTCATATTTGTCCTGTGGCCAGATCACAATGTTCTCCCCCTTGTCTGCTGGTTTAAAGACAATATCTGGTAACGATTGTAGTTGAGATAAAGCTAAACGTTCTTTGTGAGTCAAATTATCATGGCGTCTCCTTGTTGAGAGTTTTTTGAAGTCCTCACCAACACATTTGGTGAAGACCTCAATCGCCGGACTCAGAGACAAGGGGGGGAACTTGGTAGATCTGGGCAAGGAAGAGGTGGGGAATCTATTGGTATGTGGACCAACCTGCTCATTAAGAAGGTCCTCCAAGTTCTGGAGAGTCTCTCTGCGTGCGCAGCTATGCATGACGCTCCCTCAGCACTTCCAGGACCTGTGGCGTGCGGCGCGCATGCGCCGGTCCCGACCGCGCGATTGGCCCTGATTAGACATGTGATCAACCCTTTGACCTCAAAAGGTCCTTTTGCATCGATTCTCTCACCTCCCTTGAGAAAGTGGTATGTTGGGGACGCGAAACGCGCGTCGGGGGGCTCTCTCTACACCCGGCCCCGGAATCCCTCCAACTTCTGCCCGTGGTAAGTGCTGGCTGGCCCCATATGATATCGTTTTAGTACTTCATTTACTATATACTCTGTTCCCTGCGGGGGTAATTGTACATATACGATTGCATTTTGGGCCATACCAACCTGCCTGTGCCGTACTCTGCTATATGTGCACTTTATATTTGTATAGACTGCTAGGCACGAAGGGGCTTAAGTGGTTGGAGGCTTCTGGCTGCCCTGTTATCTTGCTTTGCACATGTGTCACTTTATTGGATTTTTCCATTTATACTGTTGGTATTTATATGTAATGTGAACTTTCAATAAACTTTTGTCTTTTATCTTCTCATACCCAAAAGAACTCTTTTTTTCTCTTTATGAAAATGTTGCTTTGAGTGGGTATATCCCTTCCTTGTATGGGCTAAACGGTAGCCTATCAGGTGATTTCAAGTATGTTTAAGAGGTTTTTCTGGCTACTAATATTTTCTGTGTTTTTCACAGTTATCCTCTATGTCAATATGGACTTTCGTGCCCGTGACCAAACGTGGCGCGCATTAATTAATGACACTGTGCAGGACGATACACAGGGGTGTTCTGTAGGAACTGACAGGAGTACACAAGATGCTATTAACAAATTTAAGGATTTGATCAGGAAAAGGACGCGTATCTGGTGGAATCATGCATTCTTAGAGCAATACATACAAAAAGATCTGATACCTCGTGGTTTAAGAGTACAAGTCTTCCCATCTTTCCCTGTCGAAGACAAAGTATTTAAAAATAAATGGGAGATTTTGACCAACACATGCTCCAGAGGCTTTCTGGAATTATTAAAAAATCTGAATCAGGACTCCCTTACCTCCCTGGAGGGTGAGATCGAGGAGTTACAGATTGTCTTACGTAGGGACATGACGTCTGATGCCCTCAAAAAACTTAATGAGGAAATGGACTCCCTCTGTCAGAAATGGGCGAATGAAATTCAGTCCACTAAAAGTAAGAAATTCCAGAGAGATGTGGAAGACAAAAGACTATCACGGGTTTACCGATGGCAGAATAGCAATGATCGGTCAAGGCCTCGATTTAGAAATGCAACGTACTCTAGGTCACGATCAACATCCGCCAGATCTAACTTTTCTGGAGATGATGAAGTGATGTCTAAGAATGCCAAACAGAGTGGAGCTTCAGGAAGCACAGTAAATAATAAACGAACAACTAGACAGACTGCTAAATCTAAAACTAATGTAGCAGCATCATCCGACTCCCAGGGGGGGCTTCAGGTAGTCAATTGATCTTCTTATCAACTTACAGATGCTCAGTTACAGCTTTTATCTAAAGGACTTTCTTTTTCTCCCACTAATTCATTTCATTATTTTACAGCGATAAAGGATCTGCACTTGTTCTCCCGAAAATTGTTATTGAAAAAACTGCATCAGAAAAAGAATCTTTGTGAACATATGAGTGAGGCCGAGAAAGAGACTCTCCAGAACTTGGAGGACCTTCTTAATGAGCAGGTTGGTCCACATACCAATAGATTCCCCACCTCTTCCTTGCCCAGATCTACCAAGTTCCCCCCCTTGTCTCTGAGTCCGGCAATTGAGGTCTTCACCAAATGTGTTGGTGAGGACTTCAAAAAACTCTCAACAAGGAGACGCCATGATAATTTGACTCACAAAGAACGTTTAGCTTTATCTCAACTACAATCGTTACCAGATATTGTCTTTAAACCAGCAGACAAGGGGGGGAACATTGTGATCTGGCCACAGGACAAATATGAGCGCGAGGCCCTCAGACAGCTGAGGAATCCCGATACATATTCTAGATTATCCTACAATCCTCTGGCTACTTTCTCTCTCGACCTACAAGGTATTCTGGTTCGAGCTCTGGATAGAGACATTATTACTAAACAGGTATTAGAGGGTCTAACGGTCAAATTTCCCAAAATTCCAACATTTTACCTGCTTCCTAAGATCCACAAGAATGCCCTCGACCCCCCTGGACGTCCCATTGTGTCTGGTATTGGGGGTCTCTGCAATCCGATCTGCCAATTTATTGATTTTTACCTTAAACCCCTAGTTGAAACACTACCGTCATATGTACGTGACACAACGGACGCCCTGGCGAGGGTCGACGGCATTTTTGTGGATCATAATACTCTGATGGTAACGGCCAACGTGGAGAGCCTGTATACCTGCATTAACCATCAACATGGCATCGATGCGGTCCGCCTCTTCCCGGAGGCCTCCGACCGTGACGGCCCGTTATGTGACTTTATTTTAGAGCTGCTGCACTACGTCCTTACCCACAATTTTTTTGTCTACAAAGATCATTTTTATCTACAGAGGCGCGGCACAGCCATGGGCGCGGCCTGTGCGCCCTCGTATGCCAATCTCTTCTTGGGTGCCTGGGAGAGATCGATTTTGGGCGACGAGGGCCCACGGGCCGCCTCCCATGTGCTGTGCTGGCATAGATATATAGACGATGTTTTATTCTTGTGGGATGGGACGGTGCAGCAGCTGGGGGAATTCATGGGGATGCTGAATCAAAATTCTTTGAATATTTTTTTGACCTATAGTTATGATCTTAAAAGGGTCAATTTTTTAGATGTTATTTTTGAAGTGGACTCGGATAGGTCCATACAGACAGATGTATACAGGAAGCCAACATCTGTGAATTCTTTGATTCATGCGTCCTCAGCTCACATTCCATCTACGATACGGGCCGTCCCGGTCGGACAGTTCCTCCGGATGAGGCGGATCTGTTCATCAGACGCAAAATTTGAAATGCAGGCCTCCGATCTTAAATCTAGGTTTGCTGCGCGGGGTTATTCAAACCGGTGCATCAAGCAAGGATACCGGAGAGCACGGGCAACTCCACGTGGCAACCTCCTCAGAGGTACCAGAGCTCGACCGTCTACCACCGATAATGGACCGATTCGGTTCATATCGACGTTCAACCACGAATGGGAGGACATGCGGCAGATCCTATCTAAACATTGGTCCATCTTGAGCGTTGAACCCTCCCTGGGGGAATTTTTGGGTGATTTTCCTCTCATGACTGCACGAAGATCCAAAAATTTAAAGGATCTTCTTGTTAGCAGTCATTATGTGCCTACTATGAAGCATCCATTCTGTACTAAAGGACCAACGTTAGGATGTATACCATGTGGTCGCTGTCTTGCCTGCTCAAATGTCCTGCGCTGCTCCACCTTCCACTCGTCCGATGGTAAAAAAACCTTTGATATAAGACATCGGATTTCCTGTAGCAGTTCAAATGTGATATATTATGCTACATGTGGGTGTCACAAAATTTATGTGGGACTCACATCAAGGGAACTTAGAGTCAGAGTACGCGAGCATGTGCGGGACATTTGTGCGGCCAAGACAGCGACCGACATTACCCTCCTCAAAACCATCCCCCGTCATTTTTGGCAGTATCATAACTGCGAGCCATCTTCATTTAAGGTGAGGGGGATAGATGTAATCCATCTTGGCATCAGAGGGTTGGACTATAAGAAGGTGTTGGCGCAAGTTGAGGCAAAATGGATCACGTTATTGGATACGTTGACCCCTAAGGGTCTGAATGAATCTTTGTCCTATTCCTCTTTTCTGGGATCTTGATTGTCCATATACTCTTGTGCTCCTGTCTCAGTCCTACGGACTTTCACTTAGGGTGTTTTGTTTTATTTTGTTTTAAACCTTCTACGTGTTTTTATATGTTGTGTAATTCTGGTCTATTTATAATCCTTGCAGCAGGACCAAACAGCGGGGGCCATTCTTTTTACCATCTGAATAGATAAAGTGACAGGGACACTGATCCAGATCATCTGGGCTATTATCCTAATTGGCCCGAAGGTGTCTGGGAGAATCGTATGCGGACATTGGTGGAGAAAGAACTTCTGTGGGATCGACCTATAACTTATGACTATGTGATTTATGACCCTTGATGATTATGATGTGTCGACCCCCATCGTTCCGCATGCATGCCTATAGCTACCTCTCAGGCGTTTATATCTTGTATTCTCCTTTTTATTATTCCTTCGTTTATACTGCTCATACCCTGTGTTCGGCTTTGAGTGGTTGTGCGCATGCGCTCCGTTGCCCGGGATCCCTGTGGTGCAGCGGCGTGTCTTTATGCGTTCCTCGCATGCCTGGGGCTTTTTTCTCTCCCCGCGCGTGCGCAGCTATGCATGACGCTCCCTCAGCACTTCCAGGACCTGTGGCGTGCGGCGCGCATGCGCCGGTCCCGACCACTCGCGATTGGCCCTGATTAGACATGTTATCAACCCTTTGACCTCAAAAGGTCCTTTTGCATCGATTCTCTCACCTCCCTTGAGAAAGCGGTCTGTTGGGGACGCGAAACGCGCGTCGGGGGGCTCTCTCTACACCCGGCCCCGGAATCCCTCCAACTTCTGCCCGTGGTAAGTGCTGGCTGGCCCCATATGATATCGTTTTAGTACTTCATTTACTATATACTCTGTTCCCTGCGGGGGTAATTGTACATATACGATTGCATTTTGGGCCATACCAACCTGCCTGTGCCGTACTCTGCTATATGTGCACTTTATATTTGTATAGACTGCTAGGCACGAAGGGGCTTAAGTGGTTGGAGGCTTCTGGCTGCCCTGTTATCTTGCTTTGCACATGTGTCACTTTATTGGATTTTTCCATTTATACTGTTGGTATTTATATGTAATGTGAACTTTCAATAAACTTTTGTCTTTTATCTTCTCATACCCAAAAGAACTCTTTTTTCTCTTTATGAAAAAATCTGACATATGATGTAGTACGTTATGTTGGGAAGATGTTAAGGAGGACCTGTTGTCAGGTCACAAGTGGCCAGTTTAACTTCTTATTTTATTCTCACTGTTCACTGTAGTATTCCTTTTTTGTATTTTAAATCTGCCTTCAGGTTCCAGGAACATGGACCTTTTTATTTAGTGCAAATTTGTATAGTGGTGATCACAGGATTCTTTTGGCAATAAAACTTATTACTGAATTAAAAAGCAAATATCAGGCACCGTATAGCAGGTTTTTAAAAATTACAAAAATGAGATGAAAGAAAAAAAAATTGCCATTTTTAACCTGGTGGCAAGAACTCTAAGGGCAGAGACAGACTGCCGTATTTCTCGTGGGAGAATTGCATTGTAAACCTCGTACTGGCTGTTGGCTCTCCTGACCTGAGCTTGACAGCTGCATAGTAATCCATCACGCAGTCTTGCACAGTCTTGCTGTGATTCTCGCAGGAGAAATACGGCAGTCTGTCTCTGCCCTAACAGTTAGGCTCTGTTAGTACTTTTGCCTTCCACTGGAAGGGACAATATACCTCTGCTGGAAGGCTCTGACGCCATAATACAAAAAGGATTATCAAAATGTATATCTTTTTTACTGTAGATCTTTGCATAAAAATGGTGTAGTATACTACACATATTCCATACAAAAAAACACACCGTAAAAAACACTATTCCGACACATACTCGCATGCTATGAGGTATGGTGGGCGTCTACAAAAATTTACTCAGGTGGGTACACAATTAAAGCTGAGTTCAAGCAATAAGGTGCTCATGTGCCTGGGATTTTTCATGGTAAGTACTAATTTTTTATTATAAGGAAGCATTCTAGGAAATATGTCCCAGGGATTTATTACTGTACCTATTTATGTCCATTTATGATACTGGGAAGAGAATAATCAATAAATGTCGCAGTCTACGCCGCAGTAGTAAGAACATAAACATTTCCTTACCTTTATAATAAGGCATTAAGTCCAGGAATGCTTGCCTCACTTTCTCTCCGGTAAGAGGCTGCATCTTGTCCAAGAGGTCAAGCAGTGGCCCAATGGAATAGTACTGAGCCTCTTTGTAGACCATTTTAACACGGCTTCGGGGAGGTAGTTCACCACAGCGTAAAAAATTTAATATATCTCTAAAAATAAAAACATTTAGTTACACTGATGATAAAAGTGGTCCCAAACGTTAACATGTGAGGAACATATTATGTCATTAACAATCAGTGAATGGAGAGCTTGGACTTAATCCCACATTTAGGCTGGAGTCACACACAACGTATACAAATACTGTCTGTTTTTTACAGACCAAATATGCAGAAATATGCTGAAAACCTCATGTTCAGTTACATAAATTTTTGTCTAGCGGCTTTAGATCAACGTATGATTTTTGGAGGTGCGGTTCATGCTCTTTTTTTTCCTTTTTGTGCAAAGAATGTTCTAGTCTCTTTCTTGGACCAGCACTCCTCCCATTTGGCACAGGTGATTTTAATTAGCAGGAGACTGCAAAGTAAGGGGTCTAGCCCATTTTGGCTCTCACTGAAGAGCTGGACGAAGGTGAGTTTCAGTGCTCCTTTCATTTTGATGCTGGTGCTGTGTGGCGGCCATTGTTGCCGTGGCTTTGTGCTGGTGGGGCGGCGCGGTCTGGAGTCTTGGGGGCTCAGTCTCGCAGCATGGGTGCTGTGGGGCTACAGGCCGTCTGCCCTGCTGGTGCATTGCCGCTGTGGCGGTGGTCGCCGCATGGCTCCGCTCCGTTAGGGCGGTAGGACCCACTACGACGTTTGCCGTGACGTGGCAGTGGGCTTCATACAGTCTGATCAGAATGTTAAACTGAAAACCTCATGTTCAGTTATACAAATATTTGCCTAGCGGCTTTAGATCAACATATGATTTTTGGAGGTGCGGTTCATGCTCTTTTGTTTCTTTTTGTAAAAAGCAAGTTCCCTGAACAGTGATCCATATGTCGTCCGTAGGTAAAAGTGTGGCTGAAGTATTTTGCGCATGTAAACCTCCGTATGGCATCCATATGGCGAGATTTTCTCGCCGGCTTGCAAAATGGACATAGAATTGATCCATGGGCTCAAATATTTGTGAGAACATACATATACATATATATATATATATATATATATATATATATATATACACACACTAGCTGAAGAGCCCGGCGTTGCCTGGGCATAGTAAATATCTGTGGTTAGTTGTAGCACCTCACTTCTCTTATTTTCCCATCACGCCTCTCATTTTCCCCATCACATCTTTCATTTTCCCCCTCACATCTCATTTTCCCCCTCACTCCTCTTATTTTCCCCCTCACTCCTCTCATTCCCCCCTAACACTTGTCATTTCGACCTCACATCTGCCATTTTCCGATCACTCCACTATTTTCCCTCACTCCTCTCATTTTGCACTCACACCTTTTCATTTTCACCTCACACCTCTCATTTTCACCTCAGTATATACATGTTTGTCATCTCCCTTATATATAGTATACACCTGTATGTCATCTCCTGTATATAGTATATACCTGTATGTCATCTCCCCTGTATATAGTATATACCTGCTGTGTCATCTCCCCTGTATATAGTATATACCTGTATGTCATCTTCTCCTATATATAGTATATACCTGTATGTAATCTCCTCCTGTATATAGTATATACCTGTGTCATCTCACCTATATATAGTATATATCTGTGTGTCATCTCCTCCTGTATATAGTATATACCTGTATATCATCTCCTCCTATACATAGCATATACCTGTATGTCATCTCCTCCTGTATATACTATATACCTGTAGGTAATCTGCTCCTGTATATAGTATATACCTGTGTGTCATCTCCTCCTGTATATAGTATATACCTGTATGTCATCTCCTCCTGTATGTAGTATGTACATGTATGTCATCTCCTCCTCTATATAGTATATACCTGTGTGTCATCTCTCCTGTATATAGTATATATCTGTGTGTCATCTCCTCCTGTATATAGTATATACCTGTGTGTCATCTCCCCTGTAAATAGTATATACCTGTGTGTCATCTCCTCCTGTATATAGTATATATCTGTATGTCATCTCCTCCTGTATTAGACCTCGTTCACATGTTATTTGGTCAGTATTTTTACCTCAGTATTTGTAAGCTAAATTGGCAGCCTGATAAATCCCCAGCCAACAGTAAGCCCACCCCCTGGCAGTATATATTAGCTCACACATACACATAATAGACTGGTCATGTGACTGACAGCTGCCGGATTCCTATATGGTACATTTGTTGCTCTTGTAGTTTGTCTGCTTATTAATCAGATTTTTATTTTTGAAGGATAATACCAGACTTGTGTGTGTTTTAGGGCGAGTTTCGTGTGTCAAGTTGTGTGTGTTGAGTTGCGTGTGGCGACATGCATGTAGCGACTTTTGTGAGATGAGTTTTGTGTGGCGACATGCGTGTAGCAACTTTTTGTGTCGAGTTGCATGTGACAGGTTAGTGTAGCAAGTTTTGTGCAGCATGTCTTGCGCATGGCGAGTTTTGCGCGTGGCGAGTTTTATGTGTGGTGCCTTTTGAGTATGTGCAAGTTTTGTGTGAGGCAACTTTTGCATGTGTTGCAACTTTTGTGCATGTGGCAATTTTTCCGCGTGTGCAAGTTTTGCGTGTGGCGAGTTTTCCATGAGGTGAGTTTTGCACGTGTGGCGAGTTTTGCATGTGGAGAGTTTTGCGCGTGGCGAGTTTTGAGCGGCGACATTTGTGTTTCGACTTTTATGTGGCGAGGTTGGTGTATGTGTGGTGAAATGTGCGCTGAGGGTGGTATATGTGTTCGAGCACGTGGTAGTGTGTGGCGGATTTTGTGTGTGTGTTCATATCCCCGTAGTGGTGTGGTGATTATCCCATGTCGGGGCCCTACCTTAGCAACTGTACAGTATATACTCTTTGGCGCCATCGCTCTCATTCTTTAAGTCCCCCTTGTTCACATCTGGCAGCTGTTAATTTGCCTCCAACACTTTTCCTTTCATTTTTTCCCCATTATGTAGATAGGGGCAAAATGGTTTGGTGAATTGGAAAGCGCGGGGTTAAAATTTCACCTCACAACACAGCTTTGACGCTCTCGGGGTCCAGACGTGTGACTGTGCAAAATTTTGTGCCTGTAGCTGCGACGCCTCCAACACTTTTCCTTTCAATTTTTCCCCATTATGTAGATAGGGGCAAAATTGTTTGGTGAATTGGAAAGCGCGGGGTTAAAATTTCACCTCACAACATAGCTTTGACGCTCTCGGGGTCCAGACGTGTGACTGTGCTAAATTTTGTGGCTGCAGCTGCGACGCCTCCAACACTTTTCCCCCATTATGTAGATAGGGGCAAAATTGTTTGGTGAATTGGAAAGCGCGGGGTTAAAATTTCACCTCACAACATAGCCTATGACGCTCTCGGGGTCCAGACGTGTGACTGTGCAAAATTTTGTGGCTGTAGCTGCGACGGTTCAGATGCCAATCCCGGACATACACACATTCAGCTTTATATTATATATATATATATATATATATTTTTTTTTTTTTTTAATACAGAGCTAGATAGCAGAGAAGCCAGTAATTCAATTGCCGGCTTTTGCCATCTCCTTCTCAAGCCCGACAGGATATGAGACATGGTTTACATAAAGTAAACCATTTCATATCCCTTATTTTTTTTACATATTCCTCATTACTAATGTTAGAAGTGTTTGTGTGCAAAATTTGGGAGCTCTAGGAGTTAAAATAAAGGGTTAAATCTCAGAAAAAACTGGCATGGGCTCCTGCACAATTTTCTCCGCCAGAGTGGAAAAGCCAGTGACTGAGGGCAGATATTAATAGCCTAGAGAGGGTCCATGGTTATTGGCTCCCCCTGGCTAAAAACATCTGCCTCCAGCCACCACAGAAAAGGCACATCTGTAAGATGCGCCTATTCTGGCACTTAGCCTCTCTCTTCCCAATCCCCTGTAGCGGTGGGATATGGGGTAATAAAGGGTTAATGTCACCTTGCTAATGTAAGGTGACATTAAGCCAGGTTAATAATGGAGAGATGTCAATAATACACCTCTCCATTATTAATCCAATAGTAATAAAGGGTTAAAAAAAACACACAGTATGAATAAAGTATTTTAATGAGATAAATACACATGGGGTTTTAACATCTTTATTTTACGCTCAATCCAACTGATGACCCTCAATCTTCTGGAAAAAATGGAAAAATAAAACAACAACAATATCCCATACCTGTCCACCATACAGTCATGTCCCACGATGTAAATCCATCTGAAGGGGTTAAATAATTTTACAACAAGGAGCCTGCTAATGCAGCCGCCCCTGCCTGTAAAAACTGGGGAATGAATGCTACAGGGGAGCGTAGCATCGTAGACTTCGGTGATGCACCTCCTGGTGGCATAAACTCGTTTGAACTCTAGCGTGAGTTTATGCCACCAGGAGGTGCATCACCGCAAGTCTACGAAGCTACTATATCTATTCTATGTGTAGACATTTATTTTATTTATTCTATTCTAACCTGTCAGTGTGATTTTACTGTACACCGCACTGAATTGCCGGCTTTTCTATAGAACACCGGTGCGTATTTCTCGCTAGTCACACGCATGGTCCGTGTGTAATCCGTATTTTTCTCTACCCCATAGTTTCATTGGCGGATTTTTTGCGCAATAAGCTGACAAACGCAGCATGCTGCGATTTTCTCAGCCCATAAAATACAGCCGAGACCAGGGACCCTACAACTTGTACAAGTCTGAGACCATGTTTTTAAGAAAGTTCTAAATATAAGTGAAGTTTTATTCTTATGAATTTCTACGGTGGAGATAACCCTTTTTTTCTGCTTGCAATTTGACTATGCCTTTGATCAGAGCGGCTCCGTGCATGGATGGACCTTGGAATCTAATGAAGATTGGTGAGCTGACTATCCATCTCCCCCTTACCTTACTAAATTCATTAAGTGGAGTCACCCTCTGTTAACATATTTTTCTAATGGATCTGTGTGTCCAATCCAAGAAACATTAGTGTATGTTCTGTTTGCATCTGTTTTCAATGAATAAATTGCTAGGCAACAATAATAATGAAAAAAGCTCAGTTTATATCTTCAGTTTTTAAAAACAAAAAGGAGAAAAAAAAAATGTATGCTGTATTGATCCATTTTTTTTGAGAACGAAAAAAAAGCTGTCATTTGAATGTTCTCTCCAAGTTAATATTGCATCTTTGCCACTTGTAAAGGGTTTAATTTCAGCAACAGGGGAATTGCTAGATATGCACGGCTTAAAGGCATTGTTGGGTAGTTTGATACTTATTAAATATTCTTGGGATCAGTTTCCAATAACAGACTGTGGGGGTCAAACACATGGCACACCCATCAATGAGCCGTTATCCAGCTGTAGAAGATCAGTGGGGGTGCCAAGTGTCAGACCCTCATCGATCTGATATTGATAACCTTGGATGGATCATCAATATCAAAGGAGTGGACAGCCCCATTAATAAAGTGACTGCACTCAAGCTTTATGTAATGTACATAGACAACAGTCACAGAAATGAATAACGGGGAATTAAAGAGCCGCTTTTCATTCTGTTTATTGACAGTAGGTCTACTCTGAATGATCAGGATGTCTGTGCGGAGAAAGTTCACGAGTCTGGCTCTGTGTGACATTCCGTTTACTTCCCTTCTCTGTGGCTTGTTTGTGTGGGGCCTGGGCTGGAACCAAGACATTAATAATTATGTCATAGGAAGCAACAGAGACGAGAGTTATGTGTGGCTTCCTGTATAGAATAACGGTGACCCTCAGCATCACTAGAAATTGACATGCCTGCCCCAAAGGCCCCAGAGATTAGGTGGCTTATCACGTCTGCAAGTCCTGACAGGCCTGTATATACCTGTAGCTATGTAACGGGTAAGAAACAAGCCTGCACAAGTATAAGGAGCGATGTACTCAATGATCTTATATGATAAAATATATCTGCCCTGGTGTCACAATGGGCAACGTGAAAACTGAGATGATTGACAGGTCTGTATATAGTGCTGTATACCCAGTGACAGGGAGTGTCATGTCAGCGGTTCACGGCCTCATTCACAAAGTGGACGGGGTACTAGTGGAGCATAAAATACCATATTAAAAAAAAAAATCACAACGTGAGGGCCTAACCAGTTTATTTTGTGATCATGACGTATTACTTGCTCACAGAGAATGAGGCCATACAAAGAGGCTATTAAAATTAATAGGCTATCCATCTAATGTACAGGCACGCTGAGTCCTCCATGACAGTAATAAACTTGCTTCTTTAATCTTGGTTCGAGATGAGGGTCCTAAAAGAAGAACTGCGCCTCTATAAGCTCACAATGCATGCATTTTTGACTAAAAATCATTTTTCTAGACTAAAAAGTTTACATTTGCCTTCCATAGCCTCTGGGTTGCACTGTCTATTTTGGATGTGGAATGTGTTAACTGAGCATTGTTCAGGTGGTCTAGTGGGAGAGTATGTACATTTTTTATCTATCTTTTTTTCTCCTTTATGAGCACAAATCACATAAAAATTGAATGTGCAGAGTCTGTAAAAGCCAACTCTTTATTGAAACCAAAGTCCAAAAATTATTTTTAGCTTCAAGTACATACATTTAAGTAAAAAAAAAAAATTATGACTACAGGGAGACAGTGTTTTTCTAAATTTGGTAGTGAATTGGGCCTAGCTGCAATATCAGGATCAGCCAATGTGAAAAATACACAGCTGTAACTAGTGAACTATATATAGAGGCCGTGACCACTTTAATCATCTGATTGGCAGGGGTGATAGTCCCGATATTGATCACCTATCCTAAATAAATGTCATCAACAGTTTTAGTCCTGGAAATCTTAAAGCACAAACTAATGATTACTGTACTAGTACATATACATGGGTATAAGGTAAAAAAAAAAAAAATATATGGCAAGACCAAAACAACGCTATGCGGATAATGGAAGTACCTACATGACAGTGTCACGCTCATGTCTATATCTTCTCAGATACTGCACTTCCAAACAGCAAGGTGGTGCTTATCAAATCTCTTCCTTACCCAAAGTATGATCCATCTCTGTCAATAAAGTATCTGCCCTCAGCATCCGTAGGAATGTGGTGACGTCCACTAAACATGGCAGCCAGCATGGTGTCTTCATACCTCTGCAGTGTAGACAGCCTGGTGGTGAAGCACGTGCCTCCCACACTAAGTGGAACAACCTCTGGAAGCTGCAGAAGAATAAAGAACAAGGTACTTCCAGTAGCAATGGTTTACGGATTGAGAGTGAGAATAATGTACAGACCTGGAGTGCGGTGTTCAAGCTAAATACCAATAATATTACTAAATTGCTGCTTCTGTTTGGCATGGAGCAAGCATACAGCACATATACCTAGTCGCTTCCATAGTGTTCAGAAAAATGTTCACTCAGATAATCATGCACAATACAGTAGAAAAATTCACAGAGGAGCCAACAATGCCCTTCATTGTGCGAGTCCTGCCAGAAGAAAAGCCTTACATTTGTGACTTTACAAAGCGCAGGGTGCAGAAGATGTGCTTTTGATTATACCAAAGGTATTTTAATTTTAATAATTAGATTTCAATTTATTATTACGTTATGTTGTAAACCACTAAGGGACGTCAGACTGGAGGCACACTATGTTCACACTGGGCGTTTTTGTTTGTTTTTTTCATGCAAATTTTTTTACAGTACCAGCAAAAGCTATGAGATGTTAGAAATGTCATGCACACTGTTTTTGGCACTTCTTTCAGCGTTTTTCACCCAAGTGTAACTTAAGCATTTTACCTGTGCTCAAAAAAATATCGTCCTTCCACGGTAATGAAATAGCGCTGCCACCAGGAAAGATTTTTAGCAAGTTACAGACCACAAAATAGGCTAGAAAAGTTTCCTTATATATTCCTTTTTAGGATTCTGTCTCTGATTGTTTATCTTTGGGGCTGTAACTTTATGGAACAAGAGTGGATGACTTACTCCTGCCAGACAGATAATAACCAACAACATACAAAATCACAGATTGTAAATATAGAAACCACTGGAGCACTAAGCAGACGAGTACAAGACTTTGGCAGGGGTGGACCTCTAACTCAGGGCGGTTTTTCACACGTCAGTGGCTCCGGAACGTGTGGTGACAGTTTCCTCACGTACCCTAGACACTGACACACGTAGACACATTAAAATGAATGTGTCTCTGCAGATGTCAGCGAGTTTTCACGGACCATGTGTCCGTGTGTAAAACACGGAGACATGTCAGTGTTCGTGGGAGCGCACGGATCACACGGACCCATTAAAGTCAATGGGTCCGTATAAACACGTACCGCACACGGATGCCGTCTGTGTGCTGTCCGTGTGCTTTTTTAAAGTCATCGGGTTAAAAATTGAAAAAAAAGCTTCAATACACGGACACGGACAGCACAGGGACGAAAAATACGGACACACGGACAAGAAACACAGACACACGACAGCACACAGATGACCTACATGCACACGTACACGGATAGCTCCGGGACCGTTTCTTCACGTACCGGAAAAATCTGGACATGTGAGACTGGCGTCAGGAAGCGTTGTTTGTATAGTGGTGTAGACTTTAAGCAAGAGTGATGTTCCTTTAAGATGAAGGAGCGCAGTATGTCTGTGCCTGGTGTGTTACTGTGAGGAGGGTGAAGCTTATATACAGGAGGTAACTCTCTCTGTCTATCTCTCTCCCTCTTTCTCGCACAGGATGCACTGGGGAAAACATCACCTGCCCTGCTATAATCACTGTCCTAAAATGTTTTAATTAACCCTTACTTTACAATGATGAAAGCTTTATTGTATATCTTGTACCAGGTCCAATTTTATCATGGCTATAAAGAGTTAACATTAACTTCTAAGCCCAAGGGAAGGTCAATCCTTCAGCCATGGTTCCCTAGAGGTTTCCTCCACATGGGTTTTTTCCTCTCCCGAGTGCTGTAGGATGACTCTTTGTGAGTCAGAGGTTTGCTTAGTCTAATGCTTTTGCAGGGACTTCTACATTTTAAGTTTACAAAAGTGATTTAGAAAAAAAAAAAATCTAAATGTCAAATATGACTTGTAATTTATAACTCGTCACAGCTTTGCAGTTTAGGAGTCAGGTGGAAGTTAAGGTGGACTCATTTTAAATAATAGAGGAGGTAAAAGCTCATGGTGGTGAACAGGCTCGGCTTTGGTGGCCAGCCTCAAGGACGTTGTAATGGTAACGTCAATCAGGGGCGGGCACAGTGGTTAAGCACAGGAGTGAGGATAATAGCGTCATTGGTGCCCTGAAAGTTTACTGGCTCCGCTTGAATGGCAAGCCAGTGCGTGCCGCCCCTTTATGGCTGTCTGTCCTGGTGCTGTATGTCAGACAGCTGGGGGTATCACAGTACTTGTGAATCCCAATTTACTAGCACTTCTCCTGATTCCTACTGTGATTGTTTTAATCCTGTGAGTTAAAGTTGTGGCCTTTTTGATAACCAAAATAATGTGTTTTGTGCATTTATTCCAGTCTCTCAGTATACTGTAGTTATGGTTGTTTTAAGATGGAGTGGGGATCCGTCCCATAACCAAAAGTCATGTAAGGCTACTTTCACACTGATCCGTCTGTACGGGCCCGTCGCCATGCTTCGGGCCGACGTACCGACGGACGCTGTGAAATAACTGCAAGACGTGAGCAGCGGATGCAGTTTTACAACGCATCCGCTGCCCATTCTGCAGTCCGGGGAGGAGGGGGCGGAGTTTCGGCCGCGCATGCGCGATCGAAAATGGCGGACGCGACGCACAAAAAAACGGTATATGGAACGTTTTTTTGTGCCGACGGTCCTCCAAAACAACGCATCCGTCGCACGACGGATGTGACGTGTGACAATCCGTCGCTAATGCAAGTCTATGGAGAAAAAACGCATCCTGCGGGCAACTTTGCAGGATGCGCTTTTTCTCCAAAACGACGCATTGTGACGTACGTCGCACAACGCAAGTGTGAAAGTAGCCTAAGTTGTGTATTCTCTACTTTCCTTACTATGCATTGCATCAAATTCAATGAAAATGTAGAACAATGAGATTTCCGAAAACCTATATACAATGCCCTCTTAACAGTCTTCCATTTTAAACGCAATATCTCTATCAGTAAAGCAGCAAGCGAAGAAAATACAAGCGTGATCGCTGATCAGGCGTATCTTAGCTCACAGTATGGTGCTGTCAGTATAGGACATTGTTCCAGGCTGTTTGCATTGGAATGTATCCCTCAGACAGAGCTTCCAGGACATCCTGACCATATGCATCTGGCACTGCTAGAGGGAAAGGGATGGGGACCGTGCACATGATTATTCTGTGGGAAGGCCAGAACTGCAGAGATCAATGTCATTTCTGTGCATTTCCTGGAATTTCTGCTTAGTGCAGCCTCCTCTGGGTGTAGAATACAAATGATGCTCTTTTTGGGTAAACTCCTAAGGGCTCATACTTCATTTCATACAGAAAAGAAGATTAGCATCTACAGTTGAAACCAGAAGTTTACATACACTATATAAAAGACACATATGCATGTTTTTCTCAATATCAGACACGAAATCAGAATAAACCTTTCCCGTTTTAGGTCAATTAGGATTACCATAATTATTAATATTTGCCAAATACCAGAATAATGAGTATATTTATATAGTGTATGTAAACTTCTAGTTTCAACTGTTTATATTTACACTAGTCTTACAGCGTTCATTTTACAACTAGTGAGACAAAAAACAAAAAACACCTTGTACACCTTATAGGCAAGATGTGGGCAGACCATAACCCTCAGGTGGCACACAGGTGCCCACCCTGTTGCACACAGCTTTCCTCATTTTTCAAAAAAGCCTGTTTAAATCAACATATCATCTCGGTGATTCCGCCATCTGCTCATGTCACCAAGCTGGAATACAGAACTGGGGAGTGGAAGAGACTGCAGCTCAAAGTGGGAGGAAATATAAAGAGTACAGGAGGGCACATAGCCGACGTTGTAAAGTGGGTCATGTGGGGATATTGACAGTACACATTATAAGCCCAAATTGTGTTATCAGCACTGATAAGGTGTTATATGAGCATGCTCATGTGCCCACCGAGTGTCTTTGGGGTGCTCTTATACTATGTTCGACTCCCGGAGGCTGCATGTCTCGTGGCTGTTCGATAGCCACAACACATGCTGGGATTGCCTGTTGCGTTTTTAAAGGGGGTCTGGCAACAAGTCAAAAGGGGACAGTATTTGCTCTTATTTTCTTCCTGCTGCTGCAGAAAAAAATGTTTTCCCTTTAAATCTGCTGTATGAGTCTAGATATATAGGGCTTTTCATTTAGTGCTACTTTTAGGCTATGTGCACACGTTGCGGATTTGGTACGGATCAGCAGCGCATTGGCCGCTGCAGATTCGCAGCAGTTTTCCATGAGTTTACAGTACCATGTAAAGCTATGGAAAACAAAATCCGCGGTGCACATGCTGCGTAAAAAAATGCGCGGAAACGCTGCAGTGTATTTTCCGCAGCATGTCAATTCTTTGTGCGGATTCCACAGCGGTTTACACCTGGTCCATAATAGGAATCCGCAGTTGTAAAAACGCAGGTGAAATCCGCACAAAAACCATGGTAATTCCGCAGTGCGGATTTTCTGCGGATTTACCAAAATCAGTGCGAAAAATCCGCACACCTTTTCGCAACGTGTGCACATACCCTTATGGTCCTTACAAGGTGGCATGGCACACAGGATTCTCTAAGTGACATATCTTTAAGCCGCTCTGAATTATTACCCTGTGGGCACTGCCCCATAGATAAAGACCACAAAAAATGGCACTGAATAAAAAGGCCCATATCTCTAGAACCGTTTGGTGGACTTATATATTGACTTGGGGATACGTCCTCTTTATATGCAGAATTAAAGGTTTTCTGAACTTAAAAATGCATTAATAACTGATGCTTTAAAGGGAATCTGTCACTCCAAAAATGGCCTATAAACTAAGGCCACTGGCATCAGGGGCTTATCGACAGCATTCTGAAATACAGATTATATTATACTCACCCAGGGGCGGTCCCGCAGTGCAGTACTTTGCTCTGCCCTCAACAGGGCAGACAAAGTACGCCTGCGCAGGAGCTGCGGCAAGAAGACAAGAAGAGGACGTGATCATATGGAGATGGGAGGCCCCGGATCGGACCGCGACGCCCATCGGACCGGACCGCATCGGGACCGCCCCTGGGCGAGTATGATCTAACCTCTTTTTCTCATCTTTCAGGATTCATCGGGGGCTTATCTACAGCATTACAGAATGCTGTAGATAAGCCCCGGATGCCGGTGGCCTTAGTTTATAGGCCATTTTTGGGGTAACAGATTCCCTTTAAATCTGCCACTAAAAGAAATAAAATAAAAGGGGAAAACGCAAAAAAAAAAAAAAAAAGAACAAAATCATAATAATTAAAGATAAACTATTGCTTATTAGGGGGGTTTCGGGGCAGTCAGTAAACATTCAGAAGAATGACGATATGCAAAAAAAGATATGTAACAATTACTTGCTACTCATATATCCAGGCTTCAGAATTCAAAAGACGCCAGTCAGCTACGGCTGTGTTCACACGTCCAGTAATCATCAGCAAGAACGGATCCAGCAGCAATTTGTGGGCAAAAAAGCACAACTTCTTAGGCTAGTTTCACACTAGCGTTTGCATGAGCTGCGGACTTCCTCCGTGAAGCCCCGCCCTCAGCCGCACCTCCACCTCTAGCTCCGCCTACTTCTGCATGCGGCCATGCGTACGTATCTTTAACATTAGGTACGCAGGTCATGTGGCAGTATGCGGATGCTTCCGCATGCGTCTTTTTGACGATGCGGAAAAAAAAAAAAATGCTACAAGCTGCGTCCTACGCTGGTCGCCGCATCGTCAAAAAGACGCATGTGGAAGCATCTGCATACAGCGGCACGACCTGCGTACCTAATGTTAAAGATAGGTACTCAGGCCACATGCCGGCCGCATGCATAAGTAGGCGGAGCTAGAGGTGCGGTCGAGGGCGGGGCTTCACGGAGGAAGTCCACAGCCCTCCGCAGCTCATGCAAATGCTAATGTGAAACCGGCCTTAGTCCATCTTTAAATAAGTGATCTCTTCTGAATCATTTTTTTTTTTTTTTTTACATTGAAGTCTATGGAAAATGGACTGGTTAATTAATCATCTATTTTTCTTTCATTTGTAACGGATCCGTATTTTACTTGATTGTTGCTGGATCCGTTCTAACGCATCACTACCGGACATGTGAACATAGCCTAAAAGAAATGAGCGGACCACTCTTCTGGCGGTTTCTGCTCTGAATATGCTCCATACTTTACAATACAATGGGAAGGCTCAAATGAAGCCCAAAAGATGACCCAGGCGTCTTTTTGAGTGTTTTCGCCTCAGTCACCACAAGCAGTTTCTTCATTGCTGAAAAGACAAAAAAGAACAAGTGGAAAGCGCCAGTAAAAAATAAAAAAGACACCATGAAACAGTCAAAAATGAAGAAGCAAGTTCTCAGAAAATGACCAAAAATATGCAAAAAAGATGCTTCAGGGTGAATAACACCAACGTGCCCTGAAGTCGCAGCATTTACACCATGTTGGGAATATATACTGCTCTTTCACGCTGTGTTTCCTCCGCTCAATAATAGGGTATTCTCAAGATTGTAAGTTATTCCCGACACATTAATTCCTAATGGCACCCCAGAGATAGCCAAGCGCTGTGCTCATCTGTCACAATTAGACCTCTACTGCAAAAAAAATATAATATTAAGAAAGCATGATATGGGCACCAATGTGCTACACTATTCTATACAGTAAAAAGATGGAAACCCCAACGTATTCCGCCTGCATGGAGGCTTTTGGAAGGAAATGTTAAGGTTAGATATGTGATGGGAGCTTTCCTTGTGCACATTGTAAATGGACACAGAAGACACAGGCTCAGATACATCCTCAATGGTGACCAGTAACTATATGGGGAGAAGATGATTTTTCATTTCCGCTGACACAGACACTGTATGTGGGATAATGTCATGGTACCTCGCCGTAAATATATCCAGTCCTTGATGTTGCATTAACAAGGAGAATGACTAATACGGTGGAAGAATAAACGTTTACAACTACAAGTAAAACACAAAACCTTAGAGGAAACGGACAGGAGAACACTTCGGACAGGGGAAGTTGGCAGCAATGGCAAATTGGCAGATTTCGCTTTAGGACCCTGGAGCTTACAGATCAAGAATAAACATGGCGCATCCTTCCGAAACAGATCCACTATTCAAATCATTGCTATGCCACCTAATAGGTTTTATTTGATAAACCTTTCCTACCAGGATGCCACTTTCCTTGCTATTAATGGCTTTGTTGAAAAGGGTAATATAATCGCCCACTATACATGCTCCAGCTCTGAGGACCATGTGTGGTTCCAAACTGCTGGGAGTTGTAGTGCTAGTGGCACATACACCCCAGCGACCCAGCTGCTCTATGGTGAGAGATGCCAGGTCACCACAGGATGCCAAGGTGCACCAGAAGCCTGAGATCTCAGATCAGGGGACCACCGACGATACCACCATGCTCTTATAGGTTTCTATCACCAATGTGCATTTTTGATTATATTCAATATTTTATTATATTATACTTGATTTTTCATATTATACTTATTTTTTTATACTTATTTTTGCTTATCCTTTTATTTTAGATGTTCATATTTTACATCATATTATTATATTATACGTGATTTTCATATTATATTTTAGACTATATTTATATTATACTTAAATATTAGATTATATTATACTTGATTTTTGATCATTTTATGTTACACGTTCTTATACCCGAATCTTAGATAGTTCTATTTTACATTACAGTGTTATTGTATTATACTTTTATTCTTATACAATATTTCTATTATACATGAATATTAGATATTTTAGATGAGATTCTGCCTGCATGTTATATGATATTATCCTATGACCCCGGCCTGGCACATTGGAAGCATTCCCACAAGTGGCACATCACCCAGCCCCAGAGCCCCCCATGCTGCCCACCCAGGACTGTACCAAGCCCTGTGTGCGCAGCCCTGCCCAGCCAATGGGTGCCAGCTGAGGCAGTGGGAAGGACAGAAGCTAATGGAGGAGCCTGGCACAGACCTACCTGCGGCGGGGGCAGCTTTCCGTGCAGGGAGAAGGTGGCACTGCTGGGGGTGGGGGTGGCTGGCTCGATCAGCTCATCTTCAGCATCAGAACTCGACATGGCATCATCCGGGGTCCCTCTGTCTTCAAACTGCCCCGAAACTACCACCATCCCTCTAAGCTTCTCTGCCGGGGCCTCACTTGTCAGAGCTGGGGAGGGCTGTGCGGTGGTGCGGCCACGGGTAGCTCACAGCTGCCTGGCACTCATGCTGTGCCCGTCCTGAGGTGTGTGTGGGTTATGTGCCCGGGATGTGACCTGTCTGCACACACTTGTATCTGGCAGCATCACCCCGGAGCTTGTCTGCTGACGTCACAGGGCGGGCTCTGCGGCTCCCCGGGAGCGTCACGTGGCTGGTTTGTTTCCTCGCCATCTCCTGTCAGAATCTGCGCCTCAGGCTCCTTCCTAAATAGTAATGACACCTTCGTGACCAATAGTGGCCGCACATAACTGGCCCGAGAGCTGACAGTGAGTGGGGCCTCGTACAACACAGCCCTATACCACTACAGGGCCGAAATAATACAGCCATACAGCTGCTAGGACCAAAGTAATACCGCCATACTGACAGCACAGTGCCATACAGCTGCTAGGACCAAAGTAATACCGCCATACTGACAGCACAGTGCCATACAGCTGCTAGGACCAAAGTAATACCGCCATACTGACAGCACAGTGCCATACAGCTGCTAGGACCAAAGTAATACCGCCATACTGACAGCACAGTGCCATACAGCTGCTAGGACCAAAGTAATACCGTCATACTGACAGCACAGTGCCATACAGCTGCTAGGACCAAAGTAATACCGTCATACTGACAGCACAGTGCCATACAGCTGCTAGGACCAAAGTAATACCGCCGTACTGACAGCACGGTGCCATACAGCTGCTAGGACCAAAGTAATACCGCCATACTGACAGCATACCTCCCAACCGTCCCGATTTCAGCGTGACAGTCCCGCTTTGGCACCGGGGTCCCGCTGTCCCGCTTCGGGCATTTAAAATCCCGAATTTGCGGCCGCCGGTGAAGCCCCGCCCACTTCCGGGACGTAGAGAGAGCCCGATTAGTACCCGCTGTTCGTTCCGTTCCCTGGGACTGCGTTGTAGCCACGCCCCCTTGAGTTGCCTCACCGCCCGCCTCCGGCTTCCTCCTCAACTATAGACGTGGGCGGACTCTGAGGACAGAGCGGCAGCACCCGGACTGGTTTCTGGCACGGGGGCAGAGTTGTGAGACACTCCGTGTCTGTGTGACCGCGGGAGCAGCGAGCGGATCTCCAGACTGTAAGTGAATGTATGTGTCTCTCCCCCTCTCCATGCAGCGCTGCCCTGCTGCGGTTACAGCAGAGACTCTGACAGCATAGGAGGACTGACAAACTAAACTTTGTCTCCCCATGGTGCGCGCACCCCGCTCCCACTCTCCCCCTGGTACCCATCCATCGGATTCTCCACCAACCTGGTGCAGCACCCCTTACATTCTATGGGGGCTGCCACCTGCCTGTGTTACATTCTATGGGGGCTGCCACCTGCCTGCGTTACATTCTATGGGGGCTGCCACCTGCCTGCGTTACATTCTATGGGGGCTGCCACCTGCCTGCGTTACATTCTATGGGGGCTGCCACCTGCCTGCGTTACATTCTATGGGGGCTGTGCAGCATTATATTCTATGGGGCTGTGCTGTATTACATTCTATGGGGACTGAGCTGTAATGCTGGATACAGCAGTCAGCGGCGCAGCTGGATGACACCATTCAGCGCCGTGGGAGTGGAAGCTGCCGGCTGCTGCGAGGGAGCGCGGTGAAAGGTGTTTGTGTGTACTGATGGAGAAGGCAATGATGGGGGTGGGGTAACCATGTGTGGCCATTATACTGCACCCAGCATTGTGTGGGGCCATTATACTGTACCCAGCATTGTGTGGCCATTATACTATACCCAGCATCGTGTGGGGCCATTATACTGTACAAAGCATCATGTGGCGCCATTATACTGTATGGACCATCACGTGGGGCAAGTATACTGTACGCAGCATCATGTGGGGCCATTATACAGTATGGAGCATAATGTGGCCAATGGCCATTGTACAGTATGGAGCGTCGTGTGTGGCCATATTTTTTTGTTCATAATTATTGTTAACGAAACATTGTGATCAGAAGTGCTAAATGGGTGTGGTTGGGGCGTGGCTAGTTGTGAAATGGGTGTGGCCTAAAATTTGCCGCGGCGCCATACAGCTGCTAGGACCAAAGTAATACTGCCATGCTGACAGCATGGTGCCATACTGCTGCTAGGACCAAAGTAATACTGCCGTACTGAGAACACAGTGCCATACAGCTGCTAGGACCAAAGTAATACTGCCGTACTGAGAACACAGTGTCATACAGCTGTGTGGACCAAAGTAATACTGCCATACTGAAAGCAGGGTGCCATACAGCTGCTAGGACCAAATTAATACTGCCATACTGACAGCACAGTGCCATACAGCTGCTAGGACCAAAGTAATACTGCCGTACTGAGAACACAGTGCCATTACAGCTGCTACGACCAAAGTAATACCGCCATACTGAGAACACAGTGCCATACAGCTATGGGGACCAAAGTAATACTGCCGAACTGAGAACACAGTGCCATTACAGCTGCTACAACCAAAGTAATACCGCCATACAGAGAACACAGTGCCATACAGCAGCTAGGGCCAAAGTAATACTGCCGAACTGAGAACACAGTGCCATACAGCTGCTAGGACCAAAGTATTACTGCCATATTGAGAACACAGTGCCATACAGCTGTGGGGACCAAAGTAATACTGCCATACAGAGACCACAGTGCCATACAGCTGTGGGGACCAAAGTAATACCGCCATACTGACAGCACGGTGCCATACAGCTGCTAGGACCAAAGTAATACCGCTGTTGAGGGAGGATCTAAATTGATCCTTCACGGTTAACTCAGTGATTTCCAAATTAATCTACAGGGCGTTGCCGGCAACTGAAAATGACCAGACGGAGACGTGTGCCTCTGTATGGGGGATCGAGCAGATCTCTGGCCCCCGTTTTATTGTGTATTGCTTTTCATAATCATAGAAATTATACTTCAACCAATCAGCATAAGAACACGCTCACAGTTCGTAACCTATAAGAATGCAGGAAAAACTTAACCCATGAGTATACAGAAAAACCGGAAACTACATATATGGTCATATCTTCTTGGCATAGTATGTGTTTTTCTAACAGGTGCCTCAGTCTTGTATAGCGATACACCCCCGAAGCTATTATCTGGCTCGAGTCAGAAGACTCAAGGTCTTTATACCAATTATGAACCATAGCCTAGTTGAATAACAGGCTTGTGAACAACAAGATAAAGTTACTTCATGGCAGCTGTAACCTTTTACCTAATTAAATAACAGAATTTATCTTTAAGCAACAAGAAAATGGAGTCAAAAACTCAAAATGGAGAACCTTTCATAATTTGTTCCTTCACATTCCCCCCTAGATAAATTTTGTTAATTAATATCCAGCATCAGAGGTACTATCCCAAGCTCTAAGCTCGAGGGGTACTGGTCTTCACATGACTGGTGCCATGTTACCAGCCATGGCTGTTGTGGCGTACCCGTCCCCCCTGTATACTAGAATTTACGAATAACAATTGTTGATAACAGTAGTGGGGATCTTTTGAAGACAGCCATGCGCTTGGCTCCAACATCTTCATCAGGTAACTTTTGAAATCGGTGTAGAGAAGAGCAGGGGTGGCAACGCTTTTGGTATCATCATTAGTTGTCTTAGTGCAGAGTTTCCTAATACATACAGAAATACACCAAAGAACAAGTTTTAGTATTACATACATGACAAGGATAAAAGCAACAATATATAACAAACTTTGAAAGATTTCAGCTATCCAGCCCCCAAGTCCCTCAAACCAATTGGCTGGATTAAGAAAGGAGAAGGTGTCTGCCAACAACTGTCCTTATTACGATCATTGTTTTATCATAATAATCTCTGAGTCTTTGAATATCCTCTAACTTTAACTTAAACTTCATAGTGCTATTGGGATCTATATAATGACAGCATGCGGGTCCAATAACCTGACACATACCATCCTGTGCTGCTGTTAAGTAATCCAATACTACAGTGTGTTGAATAGTGACTACGATAAGTTGGTTTTGGACAACATCAGTAGTATTAAGTATATCCATTATATCCCAAATTTGATCATCTAGATAATCTGTTGCCCTAACCAATGTATCCCACATTTGTGTAATCATAGGGTAAATGAAAACAGAACTGACAATTTTATTGGCTATACACATCTGTACTACACGTGGTCTCCCCAAAGGGAAAAAACAAAACTTTAGGTCCCCTTATTTGCTATTAGTCTGTTTGACCAGCTTGCAGTGCGATACGTGGACCCACGTCGACCTTCCTTCCAGCTTTACTGACATAGGAGTAATGAGGAGGGCTTGGTAGGGACCGTCATACAAGGGTTCTAGTCCGTGTTTTCTGACATGGCTTTTCACGACCACAAAACCACCAGACTTTAAGTTGTGACAAGTGTCGGTTTCTGCTGAATCTGGAAGGGAAGAAGAAACTAAAATATAGATGTTAGCAAGATTTTTACTAAGCTGAATAACATATTGAACAGCACGGTCAGTTTCTTCTGATAACTACTGAGGCTGGAAATTTGTAACTGGGGGCCTAGCACCAAATAATATCTCATATGGGGACAGGCCATGTTTTGCCTTAGGGGTAGTACGAATGTGGTACAGTACAATGGGTAGGAGCTCTGGCCATGGAGCCGTAGTCTCCTGCATCATTTTGGTCAATTGTCCCTTCAGTGTGCCGTTCAGCCTCTCAACTTGCCCACTGGATTGTGGATGGTACGGAGTATGGAGGGCTACAGTAGATCCAAGCATTGTCAGAACCTCCTGATACACATGAGAAGAAAAGGCCGGGTCTTGGTCACTTTCGACGACTTCTGGAACACCATATCGGCATATAACTTCCATCACCAGTTTCTTCGCTGTGGTTTTTGCAGTCATGTTGGTAACGGGGAATGCTTCAGGTCAACTGGAGAACATGTCGACAACTACAAGACAATATTCATACCTTCCAGACTTAGGCAACGTGATGTGGTCCACTTGGAGCCTTTGGAAAGGATAGTCGGGCTTAGCAAGGTGCTTCGAGGGTACACATTGAAGTTGACCGGGATTGCAGGTCTGACAGATGTTACATGCATGGTTGAGTGCTGTCAGGACTGTAGAAATACCTGGAGCCCAGTAGAATTTTTGTACATTTTTTTCCTCGATGTGTGGGCCCATCTGCCCACGTGGCAATAGCAGGGTACATCCGCTTAGGGAGACACACAAGTTGGTCCTTTTTCCAGAGACCATTGTCCATACATGCTCCATCAGCCTTCCACTGCTTCACTTCTTCCTTTGGGGACATTCTCTGCAACGTCATTAAGCGGTCTCGCGGGGTCCGACAGAAAACCTCAGTCTGTCGTCGATCATCAGGTTCCTGTAGAGTCAGTGTTTCTTGTAACTGTTTACGCTGAGAGCGTGTGGTCACCATAGTTGGTATAGTCAGATCAACGGGTAGGAAAGCAGCAGTTTTTGCATATCCGCAAAGGCGTTACCAACAGTGTGTGGACTTTTCCTAGGACCGTGCGCCTTGACCTTGATAATGGCCACCTGGGTAGGTAATTTGATTGAGTCCATGAGGGTTTTAACAGCTTCAACATTTTTCACTGGAGTTCCGGCGGTAGTAATAAACCCTCGATTGACCCATAGGGCTCCGAAATCATGAGCAATACCAAATGCATACTGTGAGTCCGTGTATATATTAGCCTGCCTGTCTTTGACCAGAACACATGTAGTAGACAGAGCCTGAAGTTCTGCTTCTTGTGCTGACAGTGAGAGAGGGAGTGCAGCTGCGTGCACTACAGTATCTTCCGTAGTAACAGCATATCCGGTGTGGAATCTGCCAAACTCATCAGCATATCTTGAACCGTCTTTCAGGGCATTGTAGAGAGGTTGCATTATGCGGGATGCATCTGGTATCCACTGACGACAATAAGTACATAGTCCAAGAAAACGCTGGAGTTCAGTCTCATCTTTTGGGAAAGGAAGGGAGCTGACAGCTATTTTTCTTTCTTTTGTGAGGTGTCTGACACCCTGAAGGAGACAGTGACCCAAAAATATCACTTGACCAAGGCAGAACCGAAATTTCGAGGCCGAAACCCGACAGTTCAGATCTGCCAGATACTTGAGGAGGCTAACAGTGGCAACAATGGCTTCCTGCTCTGTTCGTGCACACAACAAAAGATCATCCACATACTGAAGCAGCGTGACACAGGGGTGTTCTAACTGCCAGGGTAAAAGACACTCGCCCATATTTTTTGCAAACTGATTGGGACTTTTTTTTTTGGGCCCCCTGTTGCATAACTGTCCATGTCAATTGTCATCCCTGATAAGTGAATGCAAACAGAACTGGCAATCTGGGTGTAATGGAATGCTGAAGAAGACATTGGCAAGGTCGATGACTGTGAACCAAGCAGCATCCTGAGATATCTGGGACAAAAGAGTATGTGGCTTAGGCACCACCGGTGTTTCCAGAACAGTAACTGCATTAACTGCCCGTAGATCTTGTACCAGCCGGTACACAGGGGGTTGGCCGGGTGGAGTCTTTTTCTTAACGGGAAACAAGGGCGTGTTACATGGGGAAACACAGGGTACCAGGGCACCATTATCAAGCAACGTTTGTATTTGCCCCTTGAGGCACTGCTCCTGATCATGTTTCAAAGGGGATTGATGGACTTTGGGAAAAGGGGCACCAGGTTTGAAAAACACTTTTACTGGTTCTACAGGCATTATTGGGGGTGGATCTGGGCCTATCAGGACCATCATAACTGTGGGAAAGGCTTGTAAGATACAGATCTCATTGTGTTCATCTGCAGAGGGGTTATATAACGTAAGGACCATCTGACCATCATCTTGGAATTGTATTCTGGAGCGGAACTGTGATAATAAATCTGCCCCCAGTAAATTTACCGGATATATGGGAGAGATTAGAAACTGAGCAGTAACTTCAGGGAAAGGTCCCACAGGGATGGGTTTTGTGAGAGTACATTTATTGGGTCTGCCATCTACTCCAATTAAAACAAGCTCTTGATCTGAGAATTGACATGACGGGGCTGGGGAGTGAGATTCCCAGACATAGGGTTAAAAAGGATATTGGATTTGTGTAAGGTGGGGAGGGCAGGAGCTGAAGTCTGTTACGTGGGCCACTGATAAGGAACAGAGCTGCGTCCTTGCAGCTGTGGGGGGGGGCTGAGATTGGAGCAGGAATCACTGCGGCCACTGATTTAACCTTTAATTTCCCTGCTGATGCAGAGCGGGGTAAGTTCTTAAAACCTTTTTTACTACTTTTAATGCATCATCCGGAGTGGAAGTCTCAATATCGGGTCTGACTGACATTATTGCCTTTTTCAATTCAGATTTAAGGCCGGACATCAAAGATGCCACAAAAATGTGTGAATGGGCTTTATTATACAGTGAGAATCCCTGATCTTTAAATACTACCATAAGACGCCCATAGAACTTCTCGGCAGTCCAGGATATATTAGTGCCATGGGGTTAAGGGGCATAGGGCTTACAGTCGGGAGTAGAGGCTTAATTTCCTGGGGAGGGACCATATTATCTAGCAGGGAGACCCCCTGTCCCAAATTTTTGATTGTTTGCTTTCCCGACACATTAATCTCAGTCACTTTCTCAGTTCCTTCTTGCACCACAAAACATCCAGTTTTTTGTCATAGTAATAGACAACTTTCCTTTTTCAACGTAATTCACTTCCTGTGTTGATCCTCAATTTGCTAAATATCAACCACTCAGCTTGAAGCAGGTGAATCTTTTACCAATCTTTCAATTACACTGATAATCAAACAATCTCTTACAAGTTTCCTTCTAAAACCAGGTTCCATATTTCACTTTCAACTATTCTGTACTATTGTTTAAACACAAATCTCCCAGCGCGACAGAAAATATAGAGAAACTTAGAACGCAGCTACGTGCCCCCTCCATACCAGACACACAGTCGAGATAAGAAAAATCACAGCATTCCTCAACACAGAGAAAGCAATAACGCAGCTGTTTGACCCCTCCCATCAGGTATTTTAGAAAGGTTTCACACAGAAACAATACAGCAGTTATCAGACTTAATTTCTACAAAACCTTCATCACACAATTCACGTGCCAGACCACCTTAGAAAAACCCATGATTCAGAATATTGTTCCTGCATTCCAGACAGATTTATTTCCCCGTCTTTGGGCTAACAATATCAGATTCATCACACAAATTCAGTCTTCTTTTCCTTCCACGGAAACTGATTCTCCTTTAGAGCTAAATATCCTTACTTTAGTTGTGCACAATACCGACGGCCTTACGGTTTTGTTCCACTGGGTCTCTCTGTCCCCCGCTGGGACAACCCAAAAACGCAGTACTCAGTGAAAGGAGGAGGGCATCTTAGACTTTCCCTCCGGACACATATAAATATATAATTCCTGAGTTACGCATCCTACCCAATCTTCGATCACCTCACCGCGCCTGATTCTAACAGTGATCAGGAATTCAGGATATTTTGACTGTAAAGAGAATTACATCACTGGTCAATCCGGGGTGTCCGTCCCTTATGAGGTACGGTTCGAGCACTGGGCTACCAACGGAACTACACCTCTATATGATTCCACCCAAAAATCACCCCACCATCGGGGACAAACGTCAGATCCTCTTTGCAGCAACAAACACTGGAAAACCACACCAAACGGTCAGTCTAGACAGTATAACTGCCAACTTACCGTGGTTGTTGTGGGGGATGATCAGTCCCAATTTTCCAGTGCCTGTGTCCGGTCCGAGGGTCCTTTGTCTTGTTGTCCTCCGGGGGGAAGAGGCGTTCCTGTTTGGGGCCCCACGTTTTCGGGTGCCAACTGTTGAGGGAGGATCTAAATTGATAAAATTAATCTACAGGGCGTTGCCGGCAACTGAAAATGACCAGACGGAGACGTGTGCCTCTGTATGGGGGATCGAGCAGATCTCTGGCCCCCGTTTTATTGTGTTTTGCTTTTCATAATCATAGAAATTATACTTCAACCAATCAACATAAGAACACACTCACAGTTCTTAACCTATAAGAATGCAGGAAAAACTTAACCCATGAGTATACAGAAAAACCAGAAACTACATATATGGTCATATCTTCTTGGCATAATATGTGTTTTTCTAACAGGTGCCTCAGTCTTGTATAGCGATACACCCCCGATTCTATTATCTGGCTCGAGTCAGAAGACTCAAGGTCTTTATACCAATTATGAACCATAGCCTAGTTGAATAACAGGCTTGTGAACAACAAGATAAAGTTACTTCATAGCAGCTGTAACCTTTTACCTAATTAAATAACAGAATTTATCTTTAAGCAACAAGAAAATGGAGTCAAAAACACAAAATGGAGAACCTTTCATAATTTGTTCCTTCACACCGCCATACTGACAGCACAGTGCCATACAGCTATGAGGACCAAAATAATACTGCCATACAGAGAACACAGTGTCATACAACTGTGGGGACCAAAGTAATCCTGCCATACTGACAGCACAGTGCCATACAGCTGCTAGGACCAAAGTAATTCTGCCATACTGAGAACACAGTGCCATACAGCTGTGGGGACCAAAGTAATACTTCCATACTGAAAGCACAGTGCCATACAGCTGTGGGGACCAAAGTAACACTGCCATACAGAGAACACAGTGCCATACAGCTGCTACGACCAAAGTAATACCGCCATACTGAGAACACAGTGCCATACAGCTATGGGGACCAAAGTAATACTGCCGTACTGAGAACACAGTGCCTGCCATACAGCTGTGGGGACCAACGTAATACTGCCATACTGAGAACACAGGGCCATACAGCTGTGGGGACCAAAGTAATACTGCTGTACTGACAGCACAGTGCCATACAGCTGCTAGGACCAAAGTAATACCACCATACTGAGAGCACAGTGCCATACAGCTTTAGGGATCCAAGCAATACCACCAAACTGACAGCACAGTTCCATACAGCTGTAGGAACCAAACTAATATCGCCATAGTGAGAGTACAGTGCCATACAGCTGTAGGGACCCAAGTAATACCGCCATACTGACAGCACAGTGCCATACACCTGTGGGGACCTAAGTAATACTGCCAAACTACGAGCACAGTGCCATACAATGTATAATACCCACACAGTGCTGAGAGTACAGTGCCATGCAGTACTCACACAATACCCACACAGCGATGAGAGTACTGTGCATAATACCCATACAGTGCTGAGAGTATGGTTCCATGCAGTGCATAATATGTATACATAAAGTCCTGAAATGACAATACCATAAAATGCATGATACCCATACAGAGCTGAGATTACAAAGCATAATACCCACACAGGGCTGAGAGTGCGGTGCCATACAGTGCATAATACCCACACAGTATTGAGGGTACATTGCTATACAGTGTATAATACCCACACAGTGCTGAGAGTATAGTGCCATACAGTGTATAATACCTACACAGTACTGAGGGTACATTGCTATACAGTGTATAATACACAGGGCTGAGAGTACAGTGCCATACAGTGTATAAGACCCACACAATACTGAGGATACATTGCTATACAGTGTATAATACTCACACAGGGCTGAGAGTACAGTGCCATACAGTGTATAAGACCCACACAGTACTGAGGGTACATATAATACTCACACAGGGCTGAGAGTACAGTGCCATACATTGTATAAGACCCACACAGTACTGATGGTACATTGCTATACAGTGTATAATACCCACACAGTGCTGAGGGTACATTGCTATACAGTATATAATACCCAGACAGTGCTGAGAGTACAGTGCCATACAGTGTATAATATCCACATAGTGCATAATAGAGAGTACAGTGCCATAAAGTGTATAATACCCATTGCTATTGTGAGGCAGTGACAGGTGTTATATGCGAGATTCGCTATGTATACCCCAAGATGCGCATAGAAGCTTATTAAGGCCGTTGGAGGGCATTGCAGTCACAGATACAGCTGTGGTTGCAACACAGAATAAAAGTAAGTGTGGTCTTGGACAAGCTAGTTGCCCAAGGCAGATTTAAGATAACCCGACATGTGCTATTATTTTTGGAGCGAACTACAGTATGGTAGTGGAGCAGTTCACTCCCTCCAGGCCGGGTCTTTCAAGTGGCCCATGACCACATATTCCATTTAAAAACCCTGCAGCAAAGAGTTGGGTGTGTCTGTCTTGGTTTGCAGTCAAAGGCCAGCGTCACACTAGCGAGTTTTACAGACGTATGAGCGCAGAAAATACGTCCAGAAAATACGCATTGCACACGGCCCAATGATTCTCTATGGGGCACCTCCTATCTGCCGTATATTACGCATCCGTAATATACGGTATGTTACGGGCATAGGAAATCACAGCATGCTGCGTTTGTCAGTGTATTGCACAAAAAATACGCCAATGAAAGTCTATGGGGGCGAGAAAATTACGGATTACACATGGACCATGCGTGTGACTTGCGAGAAATACGCAGCGGTGTTCTATTGAAAAGCCGGTAATTCAGTGCGGTGTACAGTAAAATCACACTGACAGAATAAAATAGGTAGAATAAATGTGTACACATAGAATGTATATATATATATATATATATATATATATATATATATATATATATATATATATATGTCAGTGAGACACATATATATATATATATTTATATTTAATTCAGCGCTAGATAGCAGAAAAGCCGGTAATTCAATTGCTGGCTTTTCCTATATCCTTCACAAACCCGACATGATATGAGACATGGTTTACATACAGTAAACCATCTCATATCCCTTCTTTTATTACATATTCCTCTTTACTAATGTAAGAAGTGTCTGTGTGTTAAGTTTGGGGGCTGTAGGTATTAAATTAAAGGGTTAAATCCCGGAAAAAATTGGCGTGGGCTCCCGCGCAACTTTCTCCGCCAGAGTGGGAAAGCCAGTGACTGAGGGCAGATATTAATAGCCTAAAGAGGGACCATGGTTATAGGACCCCCCCCGGCTAAAAACATCTGCCCCCAGCCACCACAGAAAAGGCACATCTGTAAGAAGCGCCTATTCTGGCACTTAGCCTCTCTCTTCCCACTCCCCTGTAGCTGTGGGATATGGGGTAATGAAGGGTTAATGTCACCTTGCTATTGTAAGGTGACATTAAGCCAGGTTAATAATGCAGAGGCGTCAATTATGACACCTATCCATTATTAATCCAATAGTACGAAATGGTTAATAAAACACACACACACATTATTAAAAAGTATTTTAATGAAATAAAGACACATGGTGTATTAATATTTTATTATACTCTCAATCCACCTGAAGACCCTTGTCACCAGAAATAAAGTTAAAAAAAACCAAACAACAATATTCCATACCTTCCGTCGTTCAGTCTTGTCCCACGCTGTAAATCCATCTGAAGGGGTTAAATCATTTTACACCCAGGAGCTCTGCTAATGCAGCTGTGCTCCTGGCTGTAAAACTTGGTGAATGAATGGAATGCAAGGGAATGTACTGTAGTTACCTCGAGTCGCGGTGATGCGCCCCCTGCTGGATGAACGCATATGAACTCGAGCGTGGGAAAATATTCTGAAAAGTTCCCAGGCTCGAGTTCATCTGGCAGAGAAAATTGCGTGGGAGCCAACGCCAATTTTTTTCCGGGATTTAACCCTTTAATTTAATAGCTACAGCACCCAAACTTAACACACAGACACTTCTTACATTAGTAAAGAGGAATATGTAATTAAAGAAGGGATATGAGATGGTTTACTGTATGTAAACCATGTCTCATATCCTGTCGGGTTTGTGAAGGAGATAGGAAAAGCCGGCAATTGAATTACTGGCTTTTCTGCTATCTAGCGCTGTATTAAACATAAATATATATATAAATGTGTCTCACTGACATATATATATATATATATATATATATATATATATATATATATATATATATATATATATATATATATATATATATATATATACACTGTATATATGTTTTTAAGAATATTTGAGCCGATGGATCCATGATATGTCCATTTTGCAAGCCTGCGCAAAAAAATCGCCGTACGGAAGCCATACGGATGCTATACGGATGACACACGGATAAATTTGTGCGTAAAAATCGCATCCTCGCATTGAATACGGAACAGTGTTTTGGGACGATTACTGCGTATTACGGCCGTAAAAAACGGACCGTATTTTCATACGCCTAGTGTGACGCCGGCCTAATAAATAAGGCAGCACACTGCGGCGCTAAAACATGCAAACATGAAAATTGAACTGCATTACTGCACTAGAAATATGAAAAAATGAGAGCGTTTAGCGCATAAATTGGCCAATTCATGTGTACCTGGTAGCCAGATACACATGACTGTATATGAGTTGGGGACTCTAGGTACAACACCTGTTCACACTTAGTCTATGTTTGGATGTGATGGTCAGTTTTTTAAAATTTGTCTTGGTTTGCAAACTGCAGAGCAGGTGGCTCTGCAATGCTCAGCCTGTGTGACACGGTGATGCAGTCGCCCACGGCAATCGGTCTCGGATACGGTCTGGAGGATACTATTTATTTTCCATTTGTGAGTACGTTGGACATTGAACATTTTGTTTTTTTGTTTTGAACTTTCCTGTGGTGAATGCCTGTATGTCACTTTGCACCAACCCCGCTGCACTACATATGATTGGAGACTGTGGGCAGTGTGAACTGAGGCATACCCAAAGCCTACTGCATGTCAGTAATGAAGCCTGCAACCCTACAGTTGAAGCTTGCTGAAAAGATGGAGGAAATACTTAAGCAGTTGGCACTCACGCAGCAGCTGCAGTTTCAGTGGCAAGAGCAGGAGCAGACGCTGCAGATTCAGCGGGAACAACAAGAGCAGAGGCAGCAGGGGCAGCAGCAACGACAGCAGGAGCAGCAGCAACGACAGCAGGAGCAGCAGCAACGACAGCAGGAGCAGCACCAATTGCAGCAGCACAATCAGCAGCAGCAGCTGCTGTATCAGCAGCAGCAGAAAACGAATGAGCTGATCCTGCACAGATTGCGGCTCTGCGAGAGGTGTCCTCACCAGCGACACCGATCAGTTCTGAGGTCCAGTACAAGGTCCGGTCATCGCTGAGGAAGATAAGTCCTGAGGACAATTTGGAGGGTTTCTTCACCATTTTCGAGTGCACAGCAGAGCGTGAGAGCTTGCCAATGTCCCAGTGGTCTGACTTGGTGGCCCTCTTCCTGACGGGAGATGCCCAGAAGGCCTACCTGGACCTCAGTTGGAATGATGCCCTGAACAATGAGAAGCTGAGAGGTGAGATCCTTGCACGACAGGGGGTTAATACATACAGTACAGACGAAAAGTTTGGAAACACCTTCTCATGTAAAGATTTTTCTGTATTTTCATGACTATGAAAATTGTACATTCACACTGAAGGCATCAAAACTATGAATTAACACATGTGGAATTATATACTTAACAAAAAAGTGTGAAACAACTGAAATTATGTCTTATATTCTAGGTTCTTCAAAGTAGCCACCTTTTGCTTTGATGACTGCTTTGCACACTCTTGGCATTCTCTTGATGAGTTTCAAGAGGTAGTCTCTGGGAAAGGTTTTCAATTCACAGTTGTGCCCTGTTAGGTTTAATAAGTGGGATTTTTTGCCTTATAAATGGAGTTGGGACCATCAGTTGTGTTATGCAGTCTGGTGGATACACAGCTGATAATCCTACGGAATAGACTGTTAGAAATTGTATTATGGCAAGTAAAAAGCAGCTAAAGAAAAACAAGTGGCCATCATTACTTTAAGAAATGAAGGTCAGTCAGTCCGAAAAATTGGTCAAACTTTGAAAGAGTCTCCAAGTGCAGTGGCAAAATCCATCAAGCGCTACAAAGAAACTGGCTCACATGAGGACCGCCCCAGGAAAGGAAGACCAAGAGTCACCTCTGCTTCTGAGGATAAGTTTATCTGAGTCACCGGCCTCAAAAATCGCAGGTTAACAGCAGCTCAGATTAGAGACCAGGTCAATGCCACACAGAGTTCTAGCAGCAGACACATCTCTACAACAACTGTTAAGAGGAGACTATGTGCAGCAGGCCTTCATGGTAAAATAGCTGCTAGGAAACCACTGTGTAACAACTCTGCTGGCATCACAGCATGGCCTCTCATCTCTCACACTATCTTACCCAATGCTCCAGGTCATGTTCTGGTTTCTGTTTCTTGCCAGCTCCATATTCTGTGCCTCTGCTCTCTGCATGCTTCCTGGCTGTGTGCATAGGGGGGCTGCGCCTGAACTCTCTGGTTCTTATAGGAATCAGGTGAACCTGTTTAATCTGTTCCTGACCAATTACCAAGAGGCCTCCAGTATTTAGTGCAGCTCCACCCAGTGGACTGGGCCTGTGCAATTTGTTAGCTCAGTTTGTGTTCAGCTTCTGAGTTTGCCAGACCTTTCTCTGTGTTACTATCTCTCTAGAGGCTTTTCTCAGTGTTCTTGCCTTGATCTTGTTGTCTGTCCTCCAGGGGGCAGAATATCCTGGTCCCTGTGTCTTTGTTCTTGTTCCTTGTCTTGTTCCATTACCTTGTCTGTACTTAGTCCTATCTCTGTCTCCTTGTCTGTGGCTTCCTTCCCTGCTGTGTCTTTCCTTGTGTTCTCAGTCTGCTTATGCTTCGCACTCTTGCGGCTCTGCCTGCTCTGAACCCTTGTGACTTTGCCTGGGCTCCGCTTTCTTGCAGCTTTGCCTCTGCTCTGCACTCCTGCGGTTCTGCTCCGTTCTACTTTGCTCTGCTGCTGCAGAGACCTCTTGCTGCAGCTCCTCTCCGCATTCCTTGCGGTTCCGCTCTGCTTAGCTTTTGCTGCTGCAGAAACCTCTTGCTGCAGCTCCTCTCCGCATTCCTTGTGGTTCCGCTCTGCTTAGCTTCTGTTGCTGCTCCATCTCCTGCTGCTCTACCATTCCTATCCGCAGCCTTGTGGTTCTCTTCCTGTGTGAACACGTCCCAACCTGTTCCTTCACACTCCATTCCTTCCTGCTTGTTTCCGTACCAGCATCTCTTGTGTGAACAGGTTCCTACCTGTTCCTTCACACTCTATTCCTTCCTGCTTGTTTCCATACTTGCACCTCATGTGTGAACAGGTCCCTACCTGTTCCTTCATACACCACACCAACCAGCCCTGTGTCTCTGCCGTTCCTGCCAGCCCTGTGCCTCTGCCGTATCTGCCAGCCCTGTGTCTCTGCCGTGCCTCTGCCGGTCCAGTGTCTCTGCCGTACCTACCAGCCCTGTGTCTCTGCCGTACCGGCCAGCCCTGTCTCTGCCCTTCCTGCCAGCCCTGTGTTCTCTGCCGTGCCTGCCAGCCCTGTGTTCTCTGCTGTGCCTGCCAGCCCTGTGTTCTCTGCCGTGCATGCCAGCCCTGTGTTCTCTGCCGTGCATGCCAGCCCTGTGTTCTCTGCCGTTCCTGTCAGCCCTGTTTTATTTGCCATGCCTGCCAGCCCTGTGTTCTCTGCCGTGCCTGCCAGCCCTGTATTCTCTGCCATGCCTGCCAGCCCTGTGTTCTCTGCCATGCCTGCTTGCCTACTCGTCCAAGTTACAGCAGTGCTCATCTGCCAGTCGCCTGCACCTGTCCTAGTGTTCCTGTCTCCCAAGTGGGATCAGCAGCCACAGCCAGACACCACCCTGGAGTAGCACCTGGCAGCTGCCTGCTGCACAAGCCTGACCTCACCATCAGAGGCTCCAGCGAAAACCCAGGCAGCTGTCATAGTCACGCCCCTTCCAGGGTAGTCTGGTTTGTGGCACAGTGGGGCCACAAACCCCCCGAGCTCTCGCCCACCAGTCAGGCCGTGAGCGTGACACACTGCTAAGGACAGGCAACAAGCAGAAGAGACTTGTTTGGGCTAAAGAGCACAAGGAATGGACATTAGACCAGTGGAAATCTGTGCTTTGGTCTGATGAGTCCAAATTTGAGATCCTTGGTTCCAACCACCGTGTCTTTGTGCGACGCAGAAAAGGTGAATGGATGGACTCTACATACCTGGTTCCCACCATGAAGCATGGAGGAGGAGGTGTGGGGGTGCTTTGCTGGTGACACTGTTGGGGATTTATTCAAAGTCGAAGGCATACTGAACCAGCATGGATACCACAGCATCTTGCAGCGATTTGCGTTTAGTTGGACCATCATTAATTTTTCAACAGGACAATGACCCCAAACACACCTCCAGGCTGCGTAAGGGCTATTTGACCAAGAAGGAGAATGATGGGGTGCTATGTCAGATGACCTGGCCTCCACAGTCACCAGACCTGAACCCAATCGAGATGGTTTGGGGTGAGCTGGACCGCAGAGTGAAGGCAAAAGGGCCAACAAGTGCTAAGCATCTCTGGGAACTCTTTCAAGATTGTTGGAAGACCATTCCTGGTGACTACCTCTTGAAGCTCATCAAGAGAATGCCAAGAGTGTACAAAGCAGTCATCAAAGCAAAAGGTGGCTACTTTGAAGAACCTAGAATATAAGAAATAATTTCAGTTGTTTCACACTTTTTTGTTAAGTATATAATTCCACATGTGTTAATTCATAGTTTTGATGCCTTCAGTGTGAATGTACAATTTTCATAGTCATGAAAATACAGAAAAATCTTTAAATGAGAAGGTGTGTCCAAACTTTTGGTCTGTACTGTACGTGCGGGCCCAACGGGTGTTTCAGTGGTCATTTGCAGAGTCTCGCCCGCCCCCAGGTCTCTGGCATATGACTTATTACAACTGGTAAAAAAGTGGCTTCAGCCTGAGATCTTAACCCCTTACCAGATGGTGGAGAGAGTGGTGGTCGACCAGCTTGTACTCTGCCAGCCGCTATTCAGTGTTGGGTGGGCCAAGGGGATCCCGGCTACCTAGAGCGGTATATGGCCACTAAGGACTTTATATGGGACTCTGCCCCACTACGGTTATCACATCGGGCCCCGCCAGCCCAGGAGCCTGGAAAAAGTCCATGACTCTCTGTTTGGTATAATCAGAACTGAGTTCATACTGGGGGGTACCCAGAAGTGAGGGTGACAAAAGTCTCGTTTCTCTTAAACTGGTCCCGAGGTCCAGTCGTGCCTCCGCAATTAGGTGTTGGCGGTACTAAGGACCCAGACATGTGGCTGCCAACTGCCCCCTGACGGATGAACCTATGGACTGCGAGTTTATGCATAGAGTATCTATGTACGCCCAACTAGTCTGCACCACAACTACAGGCACTGCCAGCAGCAAACCCCAACTATGCCAGGTACTCGTCAACGGGTACCAAACAGAGGCTCTCTTGGACTCGGGGAGCTTAGTGACTCTGGTCCATGGGTCACTTGTTACCAAGGACAACCTCAATGGACAGAAAGTGGGAGTGGTGTGTAAACATGGGTAACTGTTATGATCCTTAGTGGCTGAGGATCACAGAATGAACTAGCTAAGTAACTGAACATAGAACGAGCTCTAGGGAGGTGGTAACTGGACTGACCGCAAACCTGATCCTAACCAAACACACTGAAGGTAGCCGGTGAACGTGCCTAAATTCCTGGATGTCTCGACGCAGCCTGAGAAACTTGCTACCCCTATAGAGAAAGTAAGACCTCACTTGCCTCAGAGAAATGACCCCAAAGATATAGGAAGCCCCCAACAAATATTAACGGTGAGGTAAGGGGAAAATACAAAACGTAGAAATGAAAACAGATTCAGCAAATGAGGCCCACTAATACTAGATAGCAGAAGACAGGCAGGGAACTGTGCGGTCAGTAAAAAACCCTATACAAAATATCCACGCTGAGAATTCAAGAACCCCCACACCAGCTAACGGTGTGAGGGGAGAAACTCAGCCCCCTAGAGCTACCAGCAAGCAAGGAAATCACATATTAGCAAGCTGGACAAGGACAAGTAAATAACCAAGAAACATACTGAACACTGATGAGCAAAAATAACCAAACAGAAAACTTAGCTTCTCTTGAAGAGACTGATAGCGAAGGAATTCAGGAGAGATCAAAATAGCACTGAATACATCGACAGCAGGCAAACACTGAAAGTCCAGGTGAGCTAAATAGGAAACCAGCTAACAGATAACGAGACAGCTGATCAGCCTCAGACCTGCAGAATAACACAAAGAGCCACCAGAGGGAGCCCAAAGACAGCACTCACACAGTACCACTTGTGACCACAAGAGGGAGCCCAAAAACAGAGTTCACAACAGGGAACTCCGAGTGTACCTGACCACGGAGGTTACTTTTTCCACACCGTGTGGAGCAATAAAACGTGGGAGTGGTGAAGACCCTTTCATATGAGACTATGTTGGGAAGAGACTTGCCCCTATTCTGGTCCCTATGGGAGACCACGGTTAACCCTCCCAGGGTTAATGTTATTGCGGGCGCGGATCCCGAAGATCCTGAGTCAGGGATACCTGACACAAGGGTCGCCAACCTAGGGATAGAATATAACACCAATAAGTTTCCCCTAGAGGTATTGGCAGGAGAGGTCGATGAGACCCCACCGATCTCTGAGCTGGAGTGGCTCAGCAACCATGTGCCGAAGCAGTTTTCCCCCACTTGGCTGTCCACCAGGATTTGTTATACAGTGTGGATAAAATCCGGGATGCAGTGGTGGAACAACTGGTAGTGCCCCAATCCTACTGTCGGGCGGTGCTCGAAATGGCTCACACATGCTGGGAGGGCACTTGGGGGGCCAAAAAGACGCAGGAGCGCATACTACAGCCTTTTTTGTGGCCTGCGGTCTACGCTGAGGTCCAGAGGTACTGTGATACGTGTCCGGAGTGCCAACTAATCTCACAAACTGCAAACTACTGGAGTCCATTGGCATCTCTGCCCATCATGGAGGTACCTTTTGAGTGGATCCAGTCGGGCCGATAGTAAAATTCGCCCGGGGCCACCAACACATATTAGTGGTCGTAGACTATTCCACCCGGTACTTGAAGGCCAATCCGCTTCGGCACACCTCGGCTAAGCTTATAGCCCTGGAGTTGTTTGCCATGTTCTGTCATCTTGGGCTACCGAAGGAGATCCTTAATGATCAGGGGACTCCTTTTATGTCCAAGGTGACAAAGGAACTGTGCAAGCTCATCAAGTTAAAGCAGTTGCGCACGTCGGTGTATCACCCCCAGACCGACAGGTTAGTTGAGCACTTCAACAAATCTCTCAAGTCCATGCTTAAAAAGGTGATTTTCAAGGACGGGAGGGATTGGGACATGTTATTGCCCTATCTGATGTTCGCTATCCGCGAGGTTCCAAAGGCTTCCATGGTTTTCTCTCCTTTTGAGCTATTGTATGGCAGGCATCAGAGATGGTTGCTGGACGTAGCTAAGGAGATGTGGGAACAGGAGCCAACACCACATAGGAGTGTAATCGAGCACATGGCAAGTATGCAGGACCGCATTGCGGCAGTCAGGCCCATAGTAAAGGAACATCTGATGGATGCCCAGGCCGCAGAGCCACACATACAGTACAGACCAAAAATTTGGACACACCTTCTCATTTAAAGATTTTTCTGTATTTTCATGACTATGAAAATTGTACATTCACACTGAAGGCATCAAAACTATGAATTAACACATGTGGAATTATATACTTAACAAAAAAGTGTGAAACAACTGAAAATATGTCTTATATTCTAGGTTCTTCAAAGTAGCCACCTTTTGCTTTGATGACTGCTTTGCACACTCTTGGAATTCTCTTGATGAGCTTCAAGAGGTAGTCACCGGGAATGGTTTTCAATTCATAGGTGTGCCCTGTCAGGTTTAATAAGTGGGATTTCTTGCCTTATAAATGGGGTTGGGACCATCAGTTGTGTTGTGCAAAAGTCTAGTGGATACACTGCTGATAGTCCTACTGAATAGACTTAGAATCTTCAATGAGGTGGGGGAGATAGGAAGTCCAGGTGTGTATTTACAATGATAGTGCAGCCATGTTGAGGGAGTGGGGGATAGATAGAGATAGTGAATGGGCTACACGCACGCACACACACATAAAATGACTTTGATTAGGGAACGTGATAGGCCACTCTGAACAAATGTGTTTTGAGGGTGCACCTAAAACTGTGCAAGTTGTGGCTGGTCCTAATTTTCTTGGGGTAGAGCATTCCAGAGGATTGGCGCAACGCGGGAGAAGTCTTGGAGTCGGGAGTGGGAGATACGGATTAGTGCAGAGGTTAGTCGAAAGTTGTTTGCAGAGCACAGAGATCGGCTAGGCCGATAGACAGCAATGAGGGAGATGTAAGGGGGTGCTGCACTGTGGAGAGCTTTGTGGGTGAGAACAAGTTTCCATGGTGAGAATAGGGCGGATTCTAGTGAAGTTCTTTAGCTGTAAGCAGCAAAAGCGGGCAAGAGATTGTATGTGGGAGGTGAAGGAGAGATTGGTGTCAATCATATCACTCAGACAGCGTGCCTGCTTCTGGGGTGTTATTATGGTGCCACCCACGGAGAGGGAAGTGTCAGATTTAGGGAGGTTAGTAGACGGTGGGAGCAGAAGAAGTTCAGTTTTGGAATGGTTGAGTTTCAGATAGAAAGCAGACATGTTGGGGACTGCGGACAGACAGTCACTGGCGTTCTGTAGTACAGCGGGGTAAGGTCAGTGAATGACGTGTATAATTGTGTATCATCAGCATAAAGATGGTAATGAAAGCCAAATCTGCTAATGGTCTGTCCAATTGGGGCTGTGTAGAGAGAAGAGAAGGAAGCCAAGGACTGAGCTCTGAGGTACCCCAACAGTGAGAGGAAGAGGAGATGAAGTGGAGCCAGCGAACAAAACACTGAAGGAGCGGTTAGAAAGATAGGAAGAGAACCAGGAGAGAGCAGTGTCCTTAATGGCTGGAGCCTAGAGAGTAGGAGATGGTGGTCAACAGTGTTGAAAGCTGCAGAAAGGTTGAGAAGAATGAGCAGAGAGTAGTCACCTTTACATTTTGCTGTCAGAAGGTCATTGGTCACTTTGATGGGTGCAGCTTCTGTTGAATGTAGGGGACAGAAGCCGGACTGTGAAGGGTCTCGGAGGGAATGAGTGGAGAGGTAACAGGTAACGCGGGAGTAGACCAGGTGCTCCAAGAGTTTAGAGACGAAGGGGAGATTGGAGACTGGTCTGTAGTTGTTGGTGCAGGATAGGTTGAGAGCGGATTTCTTTAATAATGGAGATAGAGTGTTTGAAGGAGGAGGGGAAAATGCCCAAGGAGAGGGAGCAGTAGTGTAGCTACTGGGGGGGCAGAGGGGGCTATTGCCCCCGGCCCCATCACATGAAGGGGCCCATCGAGAGTCTCTGCCCCTTTTTGACGAGGCAGAACACCGCACAGGAGGAGAGCAGCAAAATGCCTGTTCCCCTGCCTGACGGAGATTCTGTACAATCTCCACGCTGATAGCACAGTGGCCAGTTGCAGAATCTCCCAGTCCCTCCTGCACTGTACAGTGCTAACTGAGTCTGACCGGAGGACTGAGGAGCTTATTCCTGGTTGCAGTTTGGTCACGGTGCATGCTCCATTGGCTCAGGCATGCTGGGTCCTAGTGCCCACCCTGCATTTCTCTAAGACACTTCCTGGTCCTGCCTCACTGACTGCAGACTTGGTAAGTGGCATGTCATGGTCAATGGGGGGAGGATGAGGGTATTGTGGGGGCTGAAGTGGAGGAGGACAGGGCACTGGGGGAGTGAATGTGAGAGGATGAGGGTATTGTGGGGGCTGAAGTGGAGGAGGAAGACTGCACTGGAGGGTGAATGTGAGGATGGGGTATTGTAAGGGCTGTGGAGGGTGAGGGGCGACAGGGAACTGGGGGATGAATGTGAGAGGATGAGGGTATTGTGAGGGCTGAGGTGGGGGAGGAGCGACAGGGCACTGGGAGGCTGATTATTATACTGTTTTGTGAGATTATATTTACTCTATTAGATGTAATAGTTGCTGTCTGAGGGGCTGGAGATGGGGAGGTCAGGGGCTTTTGATACTTACCAGCAGGGTCTTTTACCAGTATTAGTATAACAAGCCCACATATAGTAACCACGAGCTACATCACTTGTAAAGTGAATCTGTAATCCCCTGGACGTATATGACCTATTACTGTGGGCATATAGGTAATAGAAATGTTACACTAGTCCTACCTGTATGCCTCATATTAATGGCGTTGATGTTGAGAATGTTATATTCTGTCTTTATGTTAATGATTTCTTCCAGGCTCCGGGGCATGCAGTGCCTGTAAGAAATCCCGGCCTCCTGTCCTCATTGTAATACTATCCCCTTCCCATCAGCGTCAGTTATGGCTTAGTATTGGAGTATCAGGTGTGTTTCTACTGTGGTGAAATTGATGCCACTTTGGTATTATCTGCCAATAATTTTTGGAAATGTGAACACTCCTGGTTGGGTGTCCGTCTTCTGGATTGGGTGCAGTGGAAGACCTGTTGGTTCCTATTATACTATCTATACTGTGGTGAAATTTATGCCACTTTGAAGGTGTTTGCCAATCATTTTTGGAAACGTGAATACTCCTGGTTGGGTGTCCATCTGCTGCATTGGGTGAAGTGGAAGACCTGTCGGTCCTTATGATACTATTTCTACTCTTGTGAAATTTATGCTACTTCTGTGGTGTAAGGCCCTCTCATTTGTTTAAATGTGAACACTCCTGGTTGGATGTCCATCTGCTGGATTGGGCGTAGTGGAAGACCTGTCAGTCCCTATTATACTATTTCTACTGTGGTGAAATTGATGCCACTTTGCTGGTGTCTGCCAATAATTTGGAAATGTCAACACTCCTTTTTGGGTCTCCTTCATGCATGTAGCCTGTAACAGTAGGGCTCCGAGACCATCAGGCCTCCACTTCCTTGGACTCAACTACCTGTATTACTATCCTTAAATTTTCCTGACAAGGGTAGTCTAGAAAACTGATATTTGTGCCACCTGAAAGCAGGTAGAGGTGTTGCATGTGGTATCAGGGCTACCAGCAAAGTTGGCCTACACTGATCCCTCACCCACCTCGTCTTACTGTGACTTTCAATTGAAAAGCTGTAAATGCTGTCCCAGCCTCCAATACCTCATGCCTGGCTGATTGCTGCAGTGCCATACTACAGTTAGTACTGTGGGTGAACTGAGGCCACTTTCCTGGTGTCTGTCCCTCATTTGATGTGTTTTGGCAGCATTTAGGGCTGTTATAATGTGTTGTGAATGCGTTGTTTTTGCCTCCCATTGACATCAATGGCATTCGGTTATGTTCGACGAATAGTCAATGAATTAATATACGAATGTTGCAAATTCGGCGATCGTAATCTGAACCGAACATTGAAATATTCACTCATCTCTATTAGCGATGCTGGCAGAGCGTCCCTGTGGTCTTCATCACAGGAACCAATGCATGTGTTTTTCCTGTTCTGGACTTAAGTTGGATGAACCAAATAAGGCCTGGAAGTTTTTTCATGGAGTTCTGGAGCTGAAAAAACATTATTAAAAAGTCTGACTATATAAGTCAGGGATCAGGCGGCCAATGTCAGTGTTTTCTATAGTTTGCAACTAAATCCATGTCCTGAGGATGCAGATAAAGATAAAAGTAAAACTTGTTAGTAGAGATGAGCAAATATTTCCGCTCCCTCCTTATTTGGCAAGCTATACCCGGATACCTTGATCACTTCTGCTGATCAACTGTTCGGCTCCGCAGCTGCATGTGTCGCGGCTGTGTGACATTTGTGAGGGAGAGCCAGGGCCGTAGTCATAGCCTAGGACACTGGGGGATTTGTGCCCTGGCCTCCCTTCACATGGAAATAGTGTCCATTACTCTGCATACCTGTGGCTCCACTCTCTACGCCATCAGGGTCCTCTCTGTTTTGCTGTAGGCTCCCTATAGACGGTTCCACATAAATAGAGACACAGTCCATTTCAACTTTCAAATGAACAATTTTATTGTTTTCTTTACGCAGCACGTCCATATTCTTCACAGCATTTACAGCAGGTTTCACATTATACATTTCTTCATTCCCTGCACTTCTCTCTCTGTCACACAGCACGTACCTGGGTTAAACCATCTCTCATGGCTTCTCAGCGTCCTCCCTGTTCAGCTCTGTTACAGTTAGACCTTCCCTAGTCTGTTTCGTGCCAGACATGGGAGTATGAGCCTCCAAAGTCAGTTGCCGCATAGCGAGCGACCTGTCCACCTGTACTGTCTCTTGCTGGTCCAAACTCACTACACCTGAGAGTTCCCTCAGCCGTTTTGCCTTGGATCTGAGTGCATCAGCCCATGCGATAAGTTGCCACATTATGGAGCCACCTGCATCCTCTGTCTTTAGCTTCTTTTCCTGCTGCTGTTCTGGCCTACTAATGTACAGGCCTGGTGCTGCGGATGGCTGGGCTTCTCCCTTAATCAACGTTGCGTGGTCTCTGCTATAATTCCGGGCACATAAGCCTGTGCAGGCGGTTTGTGCACCCTGGGTCGTCTGACCTCTATCAGGAAATCCTCCCTCTCTTAGCTGCAGCTGACCCCTCCTATGTTTAACTATTTACTATACTATACTATCTTCCATTCTATATCTTGCCCCATCTAGTGTCCAGAAACTATCCTTTCCCTAATAACAGGTTCACAGCATAACAATTATGTACATTACACTATACAGATGGATATTCACAGTATCAACCTAAAGGAAGGAAGTAGAGTATTGCCGGTCCCGTACACCCCTTACACATTCACAACACATGCATGGAGATCCTGTTTGTTGGGCTGCTCATGCATGTGTTGTGACTGTGAAACAACCGAGACACATGCAGCTGCGGCACAAGACAGCTATTCAGCAGAAGCGATCCAGGTATCCGGGTTCCCGTGGCAGCTTGTTCAGTAAGTGCTATAGCTTGCTAAATAAGGAGGGAGCCGAAGATATTCGCTCATCTCTCATGTGCAGAAAGCAGCCAATCAATGGTGAGGGCGGGGTTATACAGAGCTCTTAAATATAGAGGACTTCATGACAGCAGACTTACTTGTCCTGAAGTGATAATCTCCTGCTGATAAAACAATAACTTTATAATAACTATAGCAAGCAGCCCAGTGATACATCACTGGAATCAGGGTCTCTGTCTACATACAATGATAATCTCGAATTAGGTGCCAAAAACCATAATTTGCTGCCAGAAGACAATCAGTAAGTTAGTGATCATTTTCAACAGGACAATGACCCCAAACACAACTCCAGGCTGTGTAAGGGCTATTTGACAAAGAAGGAGAGTGATGGGGTGCTATGCCAGATGACCTGGCCTCCACAGTCATCGGACCTGTACCCAATCGAGATGGTTTGGGGTGAGCTGGACTGCAGAGTGAAGGCAAAAGGGCCAACAAGTGCTAAGCATCTCTGGGAACTCCTTCAAGATTGTTGGAAGACCATTCCCGGTGACTACCTCTTGAAGCTCATCAAGAGAATGCCAAGAGTGTGCAAAGCAGTCATCAAAGCAAAAGGTGGCTACTTTGAAGAACCTAGAATATAAGACATAATTTCAGTTGTTTCACACTTTTTTGTTAAGTATATAATTCCACATGTGTTAATTCATAGTTTTGATGCCTTCAGTGTGAGTGTACAATTTTCATAGTCATACAGAAAAATCTTTAAATGAGGTGTGTCCAAACTTTTGGTCTGTACTGTATGTATGTACAGTATATGTATGAACGATGTATGTGTGATCCATTGGATCATGGATAACTTGCTGATCATTGGGGATTCGATGACTGGGCCCTCAGAGATTCTGAGAACAGGGGTCTGCAGTCTTGTCCTGAATGGAGCAGAGTTGTGCATACGGTCTCTGCTCTGTTCATTATCTATAGAGCTGATGAGCACTGTGCTTGGCTAATTCCATCAGTTCCATAGACAATGAATAGAGCAGATACATGAAGGGCCCCTCCCCCCGAGAGTCACTGCCCCTTTTTGATGAGGCAGAACACAGCACAGAACACAGCACAGGAGGAGAGCAGCAAAATGCCTGTTCCCCTGCATGACGGATATTCTGCACGCTGGTAGCACAAGTTGCAGAATCTCCCAGTCCCTCCTGCACTGTACAGTGCAGGGAGGAAGTGGGGAGAACAACTAAGGCTACTTTCACACTTCCGTCTTCTGGTCTCCGTCGCAATCCGTCGTTATGGGCAAAAAACGGATCCTGCAAATGTGCTTGCAGGATGCGTTTTTTGCCCATAGACTTGTATTAGCGACGGATCGCGACGGAAGGGCACATGTCACATCCGTCGTGCGACGGATCCGTCGTGTTTTGGCGGACGCGATGCAGAAAAAAAGTTCAATGTAACTTTTTTTGTGCGATGTGTCCGCCATTTCCGACCGCGCATGCGGGGTTGGAACCCCGCCCCCTCCTCGCCGCTCATCACAATGGGCAGCGGATGCGTTGTAAAACTGCATCCGCTGCCCACGTTGTGCTAAATTTAGCACAACGCCCGTCGGGCCGACGGTTTGCGACGGCCCCGTACCGATGGATGTGTGAAAGTAGCCTTATTGGTGCGAACACCAGAGGTCAGTGACTCACCTGCGCAGGAGATATCTGAATGAAGTCCATAGAAGGGAGGAAGAGGTACAGATTGTGGTGACTCGCACGGTGCAGGCACAGGATTCCGGCGCTATAACTGACACACATGGGAGGGGGGTAGCATTACAATGAGGACAGGAGGCAGAGATTTCTTACAGCACCGCACGCCCCAGAGCCTGGAAGAAATCATTAGCATACAGACAGAATATAACATTTCTCATCAACAAGACCGTTAATATGAGGCATACAGGTATGGCTAGTGTAACATTTATATTACCTGTATGCCCATATTAATAGGTCATACACATCACTCCAGCATTTTTTTATTTCACCATTGGAGTGTCACCTTAAAATGCAAGACCTCTACCCACTGTATGATACTCACTTTCTGGCATTTTCATCCGTTTTCGCCTCCACTCGGCTCCATCTTCTGCAGTTTGTGACCTGTCTGCTACCCCAGTGTTTCATGGAGCGGCACAGAGGTGTCTAATCAATGTGAGTCTGAGAGCCTCTTTCTAGCTTCATTCTCGCCTCCTTCTGTCTTTCATAAACTTACATTAAGCGCTTGTGACATAGCTTCTAACTTCTGGCCAGTCAGCTGTAGGACACATATGGCATAGCAGCAGCTCAGTATTGGGGTATCAGGTGCTGTAGGACACATACGTCAGCAGCGGCTCAGTATTGGGGTATCAGTTGCTGTTGGACACATATGGCATAGCAGCGGCTCAGTATTGGGGTATCAGGTGCTGTAGGACACATACGGCAGCTGCGGCTCAGTATTGGGGTATCAGCAGGATGAGTAGTTTGCACAGGTTGGGCATAGATGACGGTGCAGGAAATGTGAGAAGTCAAATGTCTTGTTGTAATCTCTGCAGACGAGTCCTTGCTGGAAAAGTTGTCATGTCGGTCTGGGCCAGAAGGAAAATTTGGGAAAAGTGAACGACTCCATAAGAAGGAACGTCAGCTGTAAGTTACTATCTATAACTGTACTGTGATCTCTTATATGGTCTGCAGGATGGGTATCTACCACGATATGGTCTCCATATAGTAATATCAGTGTTCGTTTTTGTATATAGATTTATTTTCAATCACAGAGCAGTCATCTGCTGATTTTCCCACATAATCACAATTAGGGTACACCACGTAGCTGTAGTCAGGATTACCTGGTTAGGGGCCCACTCAGATTTTTCATCCCCCCAAGCTGAAACCCTTTCTACGCCTCTGAGAGGGAGAGATTAAAGATTGTAGTTAGGTGAGTCGTGACGACTAGAGAGAGAGACTGGAGGAGATGTGAGGGAATGCAGTCAGTAGTGCATGTAGTTGGATGAGAAGAAGAGAGGAGCCTGGAGACTTCTTCTTCTGTGATGGGATCAAATGTGGAGAGTGAGCCAGGGGAAATGCAGGGAGGGATGGGAGTCATGGCACCTTGTGGCTGGGAGCGGATTTCCTGACGGATATTATCTATTTTCTCAATAAAGTGGGAGGCCAGGTCATCAGCACAAATGTCCGTGATAGGTGTGCTTTTGGCCTGAGGAATAGTGAGGAGATCAGGGTGGTGTAGTAGGTCTGTTTGGCAAGGTGAAGGGCATAGTTATAGGTTCTTAACATAAATCTGAAGTGGATGAAATCTTCTGGTGTGCGAGTTTTCCTCCATAAGCGTTCAGCACTTCTAGAGCATCGTTGGAGAAGCCGAGTTTGCGATGTGAGCCAGGGCTTTTTTACTCTGTGCTTGGAGGTTCTGAGGGTGAGGGGAGCTACTTGGTCAAGGGTGCTTCTGAGAGTGTCATTGTAGTGATGTACAGCCAGATCAGAACAGGAAAAAGAGGAGATTGGGGACAGTGATGAGTGTAGGTAGCCTGAAAGTGTATGAGGGTTAATGGCTTGTAGATTTCTGAATGTGTGGAAGGTAGGAGTGTGCTGGGGTGGCCGAGGATTTGTGAGCGTGAAGGAGAGAATGTTGAGGTCAGAGAGGGGTAGTGGTGAGTTATCTAAGTAGGAGAGAGAACAAAACCGGACAAAGACCAGGTCAAGAGTGTTTCTTTATTTTATTTGTATGTTTCAAAGGTTGAGAGCTGTAAGAGGCTGAGAGAAGTGGTTAGTGATAGAAGCTGGGATGCAGATGTGGAAATGGGGCTGTTAATGGGGATGTTGAAGTCTCCCAGGATAAGGGTTGGGAGATCTGAGGACATGAAATGTGGCAGCCAGGCAGAGAAATGGTAAAGGAAGTGGGTTGGTGAGCCTGGGGGCCGGTATATGACTGCTACTCTGAGGGAGAAGGGATGGAAGAGCCTGATGGTGTAAACCTCAAAAGAAGGGAATAAGAGTGATGGAACTGGGGTGATGACCTGGAAAGTTCATTGTGGGGACAGGAGTATGATGACTCCACCACCAAGTCTGTTTATGGGTCTCGGGGAATGGGTGAATTGTAAGCCACCATGGGAAATGACAGCAGGGGAGACAGTATCAGAATCCTGAATCCAGGTTTCAGTGAGGGCCAACAGATTAAGAGAGTTGTTCAGAAAGTTATTGTGCAGGAAAGGAAGTTTGTTACATACAGAACAAGGATTCCAGAGGGCACAATTAAAAGATGGAGATGAAGGAGTGCAACTAATATTAATAAGGTTAGTAAGGTTTCGATGTGAGATGTGTATCATATTCACATACTATACATAGTGTATATAGAACTGTGCAAAAGTTTTAGGCAATTGTGGAAAAAATGTTGTAAAGTAAGAATGTTTTAAAAAATAGAAATGTTAAGAATTTATTTTTATCCATTAACAAAATGAACAGTTAATGATCAAAAGAGATAAATGATATCAATAATTGTCTTCAAAATAGCACTAAAGCATCTATTCTTCTGGATACACTTGTATATAGTTTTTGAAAGAACTCAGCAGAGATATTTTTCTAGGCGTCTTGGAGAGGCTAATAATAATTTACGGGACAGGAAAAAACTAAATCATAAATAATTTTTACTGCAAAAAAAACGATTAAAAAAAACTAAAAGTTCATAATGGTAACTATATAAATACAGAGGACACAATTGACTTGATTGGTGGGTGAACCAAGGGGAAAGAAAAAAACCCTATAAAAAACTAATCCAAGTAAAAAAAGATAAAACCTAATTAATTCACAAAGGCTCATGCAGTATGGAAGTAAGAATGGCATGCCAGGGGGAAATTGTATTGAAGTAAAAAGTCAATCAGTGTAAGGATATAATTATATACATCTGGCAGCAAAGATTATATGGGCTCACCTAATAAACATGCCTGACTCATGTATAACATATTGATCCCTGATGAAGCATTTGTGAAACATGAATCGAGATCTGTTTCCTATTTGCTCGCCTTTTTCTTTTTTTCTGTTTTGTGGGCGAAGTCCAGATGTGTTCGATTGATACATGAATTGCAACTTTTTAAAAAGTTGTCGATTTTGTCACAAGTTCACTCTAGTCACTCCCTTGAGTGATTCTTTGAGCCTAAATCAAAAAGTTGTAAGATTTTGAAAAAGTCTAAAAAAATGAGAAGTGTATAAAAAGACAGGAGAACCAAGAGTCTGTATAGCTACTTTAAAAAATAATATTTTTTAATAGAAAATTGTAAAAATATGAACATATTTTATATTATTTAATAAGAAAAGGATTTCAGTATTTAAACTGCCCCGGACATGTGTGACCAGACATGACAAACGAGCTTGGGGATCTTGGATTCTGATGATTGACTGAGTCTGATCATGTGATCGGATCAACTGGGTACTTATATGATCACATATACTGTAGTGGTGGCCAAAGATCCTTAGTGCAGCAGATGAAAAACACATCATGCTTACTTACCTTTGAATATGGAAGATGTCCAGCAGAGCCATCCTCACTTTTTTAAGACCCAGGAGCTGTTCTCATTTTTTATATTTTTTTTAACTGCTTTCAAAAAATTGCTTTACCTTTATCACAGTGTGCACAGAGTGTTCTGGTTGATATCAGATGAAGAGAAGTTCAGTCTCCAAATCATGATTGTAATGTTGTATATGTGGATATATAATATTAATATATACATCGGGACTATTGTTTTATTTGTAGAGTTGTCAGGTTTGTTTATTACCTAAGGAAGAGATGAAACTAGGTTGGAAAGAAAGCAAGTTGGTAAAAACAGTGTAGGCTGAGCAATGCACCCATGGCAAACTTAGAGTCCTGGCACGTATACACCAGCTAAGAAACCATAATACGTCCTGCTAACCTAAAAAAATTGTTCAGGAATACTTGACGAATATGACAAAGTGTTCAAGGTGCAATGTCTTGGGCAGACAATTCTGATCCACGGAGGTCCCACCTCACAACTGACAGAACAGTGCAACTGTAATTTCAAACATAACCAATAAGTAGAAGGGATCAGCTAAGTGCCGTGCCCCTTTGGTTCTGATCCACTCTCCTCAGGGAGAAAAGTCCAGACTTTCCTTGAACCCATACATTGCAGTCTATGGAGGAAAGTCATGAAAGCAAAGGGGCACACCGCTCAGCAGAACACTTTGTCACCTTCATTTTGGTTATTGCCTGGGGTCTCAGCAATAAGTGCCAAATAACACATAACACAGGAAGGGGTCTTGAGGAGTCAATTCCTCGACCGGTCAAAGCTGTTCTGGCAGCATGAAGGAATTATAACGATTTCTTGAAATCTCATCCACAATGCAGCCACTGTAATCTTGGAATATCCAGACATAAAATATGTTGCCTGTATGTCTCATAGGAACATAACCTTACATTTGTTTAACCTCTTCCTATTTATCCTGATTTTTTGCTTCGGCAGCACAAATGAACCATTTGGGCCTCTCAGCATATATAAAGGGAAGAAACATGTAGCACAGAAGGAGCTAAATATCAGAAACTGTCACCTAGCTGCTTCCTTACAGCTCCACACATGATGATGAATCACTATATATAAATAAAGGCTAAATATAAGTGTTTTGTTACATGGTGTGATGCACATGAAAAGAAGAGCTGTGTAGCACTTACACTTCTGTCAAGGAAAAAGTGTAGAAAAAAAGGTAAAAACGTAATTTGTTAGTGGTTTTGGGAAAGGGGGTTTATTGCCAACTGATATAGGGCAAAAAAGGTTTAGTATCCAATAATCTGGTGGTCTATGTTAGCTATGGGACGTTGCCACCTGCTTTCCTTTTGATCTGGGGTAGAGAAGTTATTTGTAATGGCTAATTTTCTTTGTTATGTAGAGCGGTGAAAAGGTTAAAGGTGTTGTCCACTGCTTTCAAAGTTATTGTTAATGAATAGTGATGAGCGAATATACTCGTTACTCGAGATTTCTCGAGCATGCTCGGGTGTCCTCCGAGTATTTTTTAGCGCTCGGAGATTTAGTTTTTATTGCCGCAGCTAAATGATTTACATCTGTTAGCCAGCATAAGTACATGTGGGGGTTGCCTGGTTGCTAGGGAATGTCAACATGTACTCAGGCTGGCTAACAGATGTAAATCATTCAGCTGCGGCAATAAAAACTAAATCTCCGAGCACTAAACAATACTCGGAGGACCCCCGAGCATGCTCGAGAAATCTTGAGTAACGAGTATATTTGCTCATCACTATTAATGAACTTAAGGTTGAGTAATGAAAAAAATCATATTCTGACCTCCAACACCGACACTGCTTTTCTGCACTCGATACTGTGTCACATACTGCCTTGGGCATCAAAATCCAAAAGAGACATCACATGATCATTGTTGCTAATAAACAATCGCTGATTGGCCACAGGCCACAGCCTTCACATTCTATCTGGGTGGAAGAAGTCGGATTTGACAGACTGCAGACAATCAGCGGTCATGTGGCAACCCCTCCAGATGTTGATGCCCTAAGACCGGCCAGGGACAAAGTATTGAGTGCAAAGGAGCAGTGTCCAATTGGTAGGCCCATTAACAATAGCTTATAAAGTAGTGGGTAACCCATACAATGTTTATTAGGCCAGGGTCACACTTTCCAGGAATATGGACGAGTGCTATGCGATAAAACATTGAATAGCACTCGGACCAGTATTCATCTATGGGGCAGCTCACATCACCGTTTTTTTCCTCGGCCGTATTGCTGTGATTGTCACCAACACTTGGCCAAGTCTCAATTCACTCGCACCCATATAAGCCTATCATCCGAGTGATGTGCGTTATACGCTGACCCGGCAATGGAGGAGATGGAGAAATTCATTTCTCCACCTCCTCCACAGTTGTTCACCGATCCTCTCTGTGCGAGAGGCTCGGAGCACAGACGCATGACACTCGGCTCCTGGTCATTAGCATATTGCATCCGATGCTCTCGCATCGCATGTCATTCGCTCATCTGTCAAGGGCCTTATTATGTAAATATTTCAGGTTACTAACGAAAATGGTATTATAAAAAAATTGTCAAAATGACATGAATAGGAATTTTAGTACCATTTTGTACTTATAACTTAATTGTTAAATGTGTATTATATCATTAAAATCCAACTCCTGCACAGCGGGCATGAGCCTCCTTCCAGTGCTGAGCCCCTGTGCAGCTGTACCATCTGCATCGGCGGTATGTCCATCCCTTCCTGCTTCCATGTTATCTAGCATGATATTAGTTTTTTATACAATTATTCTTTATAAAAAGAGTGGACTATTTATTTATATATCACTGAAAAAAGTATAAACTGTCTTATACCAGCTTGACCGATGTGCAAGAAGCCATAGGCTCCATGCACATACAGTCATGGCCGGAAATGTTGGCACCCTTGAAATTGTTCCAGAAAATGAAGTATTTCTCCAAGAAAATTATTGCAATTAGACATGTTTTGTTATACACATGTTTATTTCCTTTGTGTGTATTGGAACACAAAAAACAGAGAAAAAGAGGCAAATTAGAATTTCACACAATTTCAATGTTGGACCACTCTTCTTTTTCAAAATGCTCCATTGTCTCTCATATTTGAAGGGTGCCATCTCCAGACAGCAATTTTAAGATCTCTCCACAGATGTTCAATGGGATTTAGATCCAGACTCATTGCTGGCCATTTCAGAACTTGCCAGCGCTTTGTTTCCATCCATTTCTGGGTGCTTCTTGAAGAACTTTTGAGGTCATTGTCCTCCTTGAAGACTTAGGACGCAAACCCAGCTTTCTAGCACTGGGCACTAGATTGCAACCCAAAATCCTTTGGTAATCTTCAAATATCATGATTCCTTGCACACAGTCAAGGCACCCAGTGCCAGAGGCAGGAAAACAACCCCAAAACATCTTTGAACCTCCACCATATTTGACTTTATGTACTACAGTATGTTCTTTTCTTTGTAGGTTTCATTGCTTTTTCAGTAAGCAGTAGAATAATGTACTTTTCCAAAAAGCTCTTGCTTGGTCTCATCAGCTCACAATACGCTTTCCCAGATTTTGGCTTACTCACATACATTTTGGCAAACTGCAGTCTAGCTTTTTCATGTCTCTGTGTCAGCAGTGGGGTCCTCCTGAGTCTTTTGCTATAACATTTCATTTCATTCAAATGTACACGGATAGTTCGCACAGACACTGATGCACCTTAAACCTGCATTACAGCTTGAATTTCTTTGGAACTTGATTGGGGTTGCGAACTGGTGTATTTTGGCCAAAATCTAAATCTATTTTATCTTTTTTTGTTGCACATTTTATCTTTTGCAGGGTGCAGTCAGACCCATCAGTGTTGGGTGAGGAAAGTTGAGGTAACTATCCCCGTGAGGTGCACTTACATAGTGTTTGGCACACCGCCTGATGTAACAATGTGGGTGTGACCAATAGGCTATAAGTCAGACACCGTGGACTGCATTTATGTATGTGACTGGCACCGTATACAAGCCTTATCCGTGTGTATAACACTGTGTAACCACCCCACTGTGAATGGTGTTTGAGTGGTTGTTTTATCAGTATTTTGCACTTGTGCTACCTCTACCTTTATCATGGATGGCTGCAGCATCCTGTAGAGCAGTGCTTCTCGACTCCATTCCTCAAGACCCACCAGCAGGTCAAGCTTTCAGGAACATTACATTGTGTGCAGAATTATTGGAAAGTGAGCATTTTGACCATATCTTCATTTTTATGCAGATTTTCCAACTCCAATCTGTATAAATTAGAATGCATATTGGTTTGAAGCATATCAAGTGAAGTGTATTTCTGGAAGAAGGGACAGTGTAGCCTAAGGATATCAACACCCTTTTTGTAGGTGTGCAGAATTATTAGGTAGCTTGTTTTCCTCAAGCAAAGTTACCGTATTTTTTGGATTATAAGATGCACCCCAAATTTTGAGGAGAAAAATAGGAAAAAAATTTTTTTTAATAACATGGTGGTGCTTCTTATAATCCATGTGACTTATTGCTTACCGGGGGTGGTGGCTGCGGTGAAGCGGGTGGAGGGCAGCAGTGGAGCGTTGCTGCAGGCCGCAGGCTGGGTTGAGGGGGTGTGCAGGTGTACTGTGCTGTGGGGGGCTACTGTGCTGTGGGGGGGCTCCTGTGCTGTGGAGGTGTCTCCGGTGATGCAGGTGTCTCCGGTGCTGCGGGCGGCTGTGCCGACATTTTGTGAAAGGCCAGAGCCCCCCTGGCAGTTCGTCCATGTTTTCCTGTGCAGTGGACTTCGGGAAAATGGCGCATGCGCAGATGGAGATCTCAGCACCAAGATCTCGGGCGATGAGATTTCAGGGCTGAGATCTCATCTCTTGAGATCTTGGTCACGAGATCTCCATCTGCGCATGTGCTGACTCTGGCAGCCATTTTCCCGGACCCACCGCACAGGAGGAAACCACGGCTCTGGCCTTTCACAGAATAGCCTCCCCGCAGCGGCAGACACCCTGGGCAGTAACAGACACCCTGGGCAGTGGCAGCGGCCGCGGACACCCCCTCACCCCAGCGTGCAACAGTACCGGTAAGCAGTATATCCGCATTGTAAGACGCACCCCCATTTTCCCCCAAACTTGGGGGAAAAAAGTGCATCTTACAAAGCGAAAAATACGGTAAATTGATAACATGTTGGGGCGTGATCACAGAACAATCAAACATTTTGCTGCAAATAGTCAACAGGATTGATTAAAAAAAAGACGCATATTAACTGCCAAAGAATTGAGAAGAATCAGGGTTGTCTTATTCCAGAACTGCAACCTCCCTGCAGTGCTCAGAAGTACAAGATGCTCAGTGTTATGGCCAAAGTAAGAAACAATGAAACCTGACCACCACTGAACAAGACATTCAAGCTGAAACGTCCAGACTGGGCCAATAAATATCTGAAGACAGATTTTTCAATGGTTTTATGGACTGATGAGATGAGAGTGACTATTGACAGACCAGAAAGATGGGCCAATTGCCGGAACAGTAATGGGTACAGACCTCTATTTCAGATCAGATGCCAGCAATGTAGAGGTGCGGTATTGCTATGGGGTAGTATTATTAAACATGCACTATCTGGATCTTTCGGGTTGTAGACTAAAAATCAATTCCTGAACCTAATGCCAGTTTTTAGAAAACTCTTTCTTCAAGTAGTGGTACAGGAAAAAGCCTGCACCTTTCAAGAAAACCATAATTTCTATGCAGGACAATGTGCCATCGCTTGCATCAAAGTACTCCACTGTTTCACTGGCCAGTAAGGGCCTTGAATATTAAAGAACAATGACATGGCCCTCTTCCTCAACTAACCTAAACCCTATTGAGAACTTGTGACACATTCTTAAACCAGAGATTTATGGTGAAGAAAACAGTAGACCCAGTGTCGGACTGGGGTGCCAAGGGCCCACGAGTAACAATGACTTTGAGGGGCCCACTTTTCACTTGCATAAAAATATTACACTACTCTCATTCACAAATTTACTTATATCTCTATTTAATAATAAACTGGGTAGTTTGATTAATGAATGATGAGATTTTGCTTTTTCTGCACAGAGTGAATCAAGTGAATTATGCCAAGTACTGCCCACCAGGGGATTCCCATGATCTCCTATGGGCCAGTCCGAGCCTGATACACCTTTCACCTTTTTGAAAAGTGTCTGGGAGGCTGTGGTTGGTGCTGCCAAATAGTGTACTGTGAACAAATTAAGAAACTGAAAGAAGAAACTGTATCTAGAGGTAGGCAGGTGGGGCATTTGACCCAGACGCAGCTGGCAGGAGGATGCCTTTGGGTTGCCTGATGCGGTGGTCTGAGGAGTCTCCCACGACGCCTCTGCATTTTTCGTCTACTAGAATGGGCCCTGAGTTGGCTATATAGCCGGCTGTATTGAGCGAGGGCACACACATCTAGTCAGAATATGGATGGAAGTATGCAAATTGGATACTTGTCATCATATGACTGCCCGCTCACTGCACGGGAGAATCCTGACAATGTGCATGCTGGGAGGTTTCAGAATTCTGCAGTTACATAGCGTTCATGACAAACTGGACAACCCCTTTAATGATACAATTCAGCAGTACACTGAGGCATGCCCAATCCTAACAGTGTGTAATATGCTCACTGTCAGGATTTGGCTCTGCCTGCCAGTTCCAGCAGTCATCACGTGACCACTCATATGTGATTTTCATATTTCCAATTATATGCATACTCCCTTTTCTTCCTGCTTGCCTCAGTTAGGTTTTCACCGAACATTGAGACAATTATGAAGAGCAGCTAGTCGGTACATGACTAAGTGTGCAAATCGCATATGAGCGGTCACTATTCAAACCACTTAAGCTGTGTGTAGGAGGGGCGTGACACTGTATTCTTGCCCCAGAAAACCTAGATCCACCTACGGAAACTGACAAACTCTATGGATGGAATGCTTATGACTGTTAGGTCGGAGTCATAATTAACGTATGAAACATCAGCCCGATTTTCTCGGCCAAAAGTTGCACAAATGTTCTCCGCATGATCATCCGTGTGTAATGCGTTTGCAATGCGATGATGCGATTTCCTTCCATCTATGTATCTGTATGACATCCGTATGGCTTTACATTTCTCAGTGCTTTCCCTCATTGAACTTAACCCCTTCATGACCTTGGGATTTTCCGTTTTTTCGTGTTCGTTTTTCACTCCCCTCCTTCCCAGAGCCATAACTTTTTTTATTTTTTCGTTAATATGGCCATGTGAGGGCTTGTTTTTTGTGGGAAGAGTTGTACTTTTGAACGACATCATTGGTTTTACCATGACATGTACTAGAAAATAGGAAAAAAATTCCAAGTGTGGTGAAATTGCAAAAAAGTGCAATCCCACACTTGTTTTTTGTTTGGCTTTTTTGCTAGGTTCACTAAATGCTAAAACTGACCTGCCATTATGATTCTCCACCGAGTTCATAGACACTAAACATGTCTAGGTTATTTTTTTATCTAAGTGGTGAAAAAAATTCCAAACTTTGCTAAAAAAAAAAAAAATTGAAATTGCGCCATTTTCCGATACCCATAGCGTCTCCATTTTTCGTGATCTGGGGTCGGGTGAGGGCTTATTTTTTGTGTGCCAAGCTGACGTTTTTAGTGATACCATTTTGGTGCAGATACTTTCTTTTGATCGCCCGTTATTGCATTTTAATGCAATGTCGCGGCGACCAAAAAAACGTAATTTTGGCATTTCTAATTTCTTGCTACGCCATTTAGCAATCAGGTTAATCCATTTTTTATTGATAAATCGGGCGATTCTGAACATGGCGATACCAAATATGTGTATATTTGATTTTAATTTTATTGTTTTATTTTGAATGGGGCAAAAGGGGGGGTGATTTAAACTTTTATATTTTTTAAATTTCTTTCATATTTTTTTTTTAAACATTTTTTTTTTACTTTTGCCATGCTTCAATAGCCTCCATGGGAGGCTAGAAGCTGGCACAACTGTATCGGCTCAGCTACATAGGAGCGATCATCAGATCGCTCCTATGTAGCTTAATTACAGACTTGCTATGAACGCCGACCACAGGGTGGCGCTCACAGCAAGCCGGCATCAGTAACCATAGAGGTCTCAAGGAGACCTCTGGTTACTATGCCGACGCATCGCTGACCCCCAATCATGTGACGGGGGTCGGCGATGAGCGCATTTCCGGCCGCGCGGCCGGAAGCGGTAGTTAAATGCTGCTTCCAGCATTTGACAGCGGCATTTAACTAGTTAATAGCGGCGGGTGGATCGCAATTCCACTCGCCGCTATTACGCGCACATGTCAGCTGTTCAAAACAGCTGATATGTCACGGCTTTGATGTGAGCTCACCACCGGAGCACTCATCAAAGCAGGGGATCTGCCCTCGGACGTACTATCCTGTCCGAGGTCAGAAAGGGGTTAATGGCTCACTGGGCTGAAATGAGGAAAATGTGTGCATATTTCTCGCAAGTCACACTGATGGTCCGTATGGTGTCCGATTTTTTTCTCGCACCCATAGACCTGCATTGGCGAGACTCGGGAGATATACACGTACAATGGCAGCATGCAGCGATTTCACTCGCACATTAAATACGCCCGAGAAAAAAATTGCTGATGTGAGCTGCCCCATAGATTAACACTGGTCCGCGTGCTATGCGATGTTTGCACTTGTCCGTATTATACGCTAGTCTGACTCCGGCCTTAGTAAATAAAACGGTGGCTGTATTGGTCACTGATATATTTTTCTGAAATCTCAAATGCATTTTTGTACATTTTGAATTGTTTGGGTATTATTTTCAATCTTCCCATTTCAATTGAGATGGGAAATGTAAGTTTTTAATTTAGTTGCATAATAATTCTGCACATGAATAGTTGCCCAATAATAAAAACATTTATATTCTCTTAAGAAATACAAAACCTCACCTTTACGTTCTTAAATATTCAGGTTTATTATCCTTTTGGATTGACCGACAGCATTGTAGTTGTTCAATAATAAAATGAATCATCAAAAACTAATAATTGTGGACTCAGTATAGTATTGTGACTTTGTAATAATAAATAAGAACACTGAAAAGTGGTGACTGAAGTCCTGTATTAAGTATATTATATAGTTGGGTTTGTTTATTTAATATAGTAGTTTACAGGCAGAATATTTTATCTTGTCTAATGTTCGTGGATTCATTTATTCACATATTGGTCCATCCATCCATTCAGTTGCAAATGACTATTGTCTAAATATAACCACTAGATGGCGCTATAATAACACATCAACAGTGCAGTGGGAACAATGAGCAACAAAACAAAGACAGAAATATATGTAAAAAAGATATATAAATACAATGAAACAGATTAAAAATAAAACACTACTTCATAAGCACTCATTGCAAGTCATGGTACTATAATTGTGATTAGAGACCAAAAACACAACAATATACAGCATAGCAAAGATAAATGTTATTTCAATAATTGAACTATTTATGCTAAAACATGTACAAAAACAAACGACTACATATAAGGACTAGTCGCTATCAAATATAGAGAAAGGATTATGGATCTCAGGGATCCAAAAAAACGACCAAAATGTCCAAACATCGATGTATAAAAAGTTAAAATTTTATTATTTCACAACAATTGTGGAAAATATATAAATATACATCACATTAATATGACACAGGTGAAGTACAGTACTGCAGGATGTGCATAGACACCACACAAAAGCATGCTAAGGGCGCACGGAGCCGGGAACCAAAAACCCACCCATACCTAAGAATGGTAAGAAAGGGGTTAAAAAACCTCCAGTAATCAAATACATACAGCCAGGGCCGGACTGGGACTAAAATTCAGCCCTGGCATTTGAAGTCACACAGGCCCACTTGTCACATGGTGACTGTATAATATCTTTGTACACTTGTAGGCTACAAGAAGTGAGGGGAGTGTAACACGACTATATAACATATAATCACAGCTGTATCCAGCATTACAGCTCAGCCCCCATAGACTATAATACAGCACATCCCCCATAGAATGTAATACAGCCAGCCCCCATACACTATAATACAGCACAGCCCCATAGAATATAATGCAGCAGAGGCCCATAGAATGGAATGCAGCCAGCCCCATAGAATATAATGCAGCAGAGGCCCATAGAATGTAATGCAGCACAGCCCCCCCCCCCCCCAATAGCTCCACAATCCAGTCATCACTCATTGACAAAAAAAACACTCTACTCACCTTTCCTCCTGCCCCGTGCTGCTCTGGCTCTGGTCTCAGCAGTCGCAGTCTGCCCACCCGGTCACACAGCAGGTGCGCGATGATATGACGTCATCGCGCACCCGCAGTGTCAGCGGCAGGCAGAGCGGGGAATGATGGGAGAGGAAGCGTCAGCAGACGCTCTCTCCTCCATCATTGCATTCAACTGTACCGGCGTCTATGACACCGGTATAGTTGAATGCGAGGCCGGGAGTGCGCCGACAGCGGGGAGAGTGTGCCGACAGCGGCACACTCGAGCGGCCCACTACTGCCACCGGCCCTTCTGGCATTTGCCAGAACTGCCCGATGGCCAGTCCGGCCCTGCATACAGCCACCTTGCTGTAGCTAACAAAATGCTTCCATCATACAACTACATACAGAGACCCAAAGGTCCAGGTATCCAATGTGATCGACAAGTGTCCATTACCTTTTTGATAGAAAAAGCGGGTGAGTTGTATCCAGGGTCCGTGCGCCATCCCCGACGCACGTTTCGGTAGTTACACCTTCCTCAGGGGGATAGATTCTAACGCCTCGGGTATTCTAGAAAATGCATGTCCACATAGTATATTGCCCAGCCACGTAGTATATTGCCCAGCCACGTAGTATATTGGCCAGCCACGTAGTATATTGCTCAGTCACGTAGTATATTGCCCAGCCACGTAGTATATTGCCCAGTCACGTAGTATATTGCCCAGCCACGTAGTATATTGCCCAGTCACGTAGTATATTGCCCAGCCACGTAGTATATTGCACAGCCACGTAGTATATTGCACAGCGACGGAGTATACAACACAGAGCCACGTAGTATACAGACTTAAAATAAAAAATAAACATATACTCAACTTCCGAAGGCCCGTTGAAGTCCTGGTCCTGTGTGTGGTGCACGCGGCAGCTTCCGGTCCCAGGGTTGGTATGAGCGCAGGACCTGTGATGACATCGCGGTCACGTGACCGTGACGTCATGGCAGGTCCTTCTCGCATACCATCCTTGGCACCGGAACCTGCCGCTTGCATGGAGCGGTCACCGGAGCGTCGCGAGGAGCGGGAAAGGCGGCGGAAGGTGAGTATATAATGATTTTTTATTATTTTTAACATTAGATCTTTTTACTATTGATGCTGCATAGGCAGCATCAATAGTAAAAATTTGGTCACACAGGGTTAATAGCAGCGTTAATGGAGTGCGTTACACCACGGCATAACGCGGTCCGTTAGCGCTGCTATTAACCCTGTGTGAGTGCTGACTGGAGGGGATTATGGAGCGGACACTGACTGCGGGGAGGAAGGAGCATCCATTTTGGCGCCGGACTGTGCCCGTCGCTGATTGGTCATGGCTGTTTTGCCGTGACCAATCAGCGTGTTGGATTTCCGTGACAGACAGAGGCCGCGACCAATGAATATCCGTGACAGACAGACAGACAGAAGGACAGACAGACGGAAGTGACCCTTAGACAATTATATAGTAGATATCAGAGAGAGGTGGTGTATGTTTTTCCCTGAAGGCTTTAATCAGTCACAAGTACATTATGGTTCAGCTATTAATAATATATCTTAATTTATTAAATTAGGCCAATTTCTAATTAGCATAATTTTGCACCCATGCTGCGAATGCAAATCCTGGGCCTGACTGTGGATCTCATATAATCTGAACTAACAGATTTTTAATGATTTTCTTAAAGGGAATCTGTCAAAAGGTTTTTCCTACCTAATCAGACAGTAGCAAAGACCTTTATCCAGCGATGTATCACTTGAAGGGTAGTTTTGATATAATCACGGTGTTCTCTACTGCTGTTCTCTGAATGCTGAGCTCTGTATAACCCTACCCACATCACAAATTAGCAGCTTTCTTTGTACACTGTGCAAAGGCAGAAAGCTACCAATTAGTGATGGGACCTAGAGCTCATGAACATGAGGACTACATGGCAGCAGGTTTATTAGACCTCTAGTGATAATCTGCTGATAAAACAGTGATAGTATCAAAACTATAGGAAGCAGCTCAATAATGAGACACCACTGTTATCAGGATCTCTGGTCCTCCATTGTGCTGCTCTCAGATTATGCAGCAAAAACCTGGTGTCAGATTCCCTTTAAAACTAAAACAATTTCTTTATTGAGAATCTGTGAAACGTCTGTGTAGTTTATGAGGTTTTCTTTACCCCCGCAGCTTTTTTCAGTTTTGCGTTTTCGTTTTTTGCTCCCCTCCTTCCCAGAGTCATAACTTTTTTATTTTTCTTCAATATGGCCATGTGAGGGCTTGTTTTTTGTGGAACAAGTTGTACTTTTGAATGACACCATTGGTTTTGTCATGTCATGTACTAGAAAATTGTAAAAAAATTCCAAATGCGGTAAATTGCAAAAAAAAGTGCAATCCCACACTTGTTTTTTGTTTGGCTTTTTTGCTAGGTTCACTAAATGCTAAAACTGACCTGCCATTATGATTCTCCGGGTCATTACGAGTTCATAGACACCAAACATGTCTAGGCTCTTTTTTTATCTAGATGGTGAAAAAAATTCCAAACTTTGTTAAAACCCCCCAAAATTGAGCCATATTCCGATACCCATAGCGTCTCCATTTTTCGTGATCTGGGGTTGGGTGAGGGCTTGTTTTTTGTGTGCTGAGCTGACATTTTTAATTATACCATTTTGGTGCAGATACGATATTTTGATCGCCCTTTATTGCATTTTAATGCAATGTCGCGGCGACCAAAAAAAATGTAATTCTGGCATTTTTACTTTTTTTCTCTCTACGCCGTTTAGCTATCAGGTTAATCCTTTTTTATTGATAGATCGGGCAATTCTGAATGTGGCAATACCAAATATGTGCATGCATGATTTTATTTTTTGTTGTTTTATTTTGAATGGGGCGAAAGGGGGGGTGATATGAACTTTTTTTGTTTTAACCTTTTGTGGCTTACCCTCCTTGTGGAATGTGTCACTGACTGCCTTCTGGACATCAGTCAGCAGTCTTCCCCATGATTGTGGAGCCTACTGAAACAGACTAAGGCCATGTGCACACGTTCAGGATTGTTAGCGTTTTTTTCGCGTTTTTTCGCTATAAAAACGTGATAAAAACGCGAAAAAAAACGCTTACATAAGCCTCCTATTATTTACAGGGTATTCCGCATTTTTGGTGCAAATGTTGCGATTTTTTCCGCGAAAAAATCGCATAGCGGAAAAAAAAGCAACATGTTCATTAAAAATGCGGAATTGCAGGGATTCCGCACACCTAGGGGTCCATTGATCTGCTTACTTCCCGCACGGGGCTGTGCACACCATGCGGGAAGTAAGCAGATTATATGCGGTTGGTACCCAGGGTGGAGGAGAGGAGACTCTCCTCCACGCACTGGGCACCATATAAGTGGTCAAAAAATAAGAAATAAAATAATAAACAGTCCTATACTCACCCTCGATGTCTTGCCGCCTCCTCGCACGCTGCCGTTCGGTTTCTGTACCTGGTGTGCGCTGAAGGACCTCGCCGAATGACGTCACTGTCCTGTGATTGGTCGTGAGCGGTCATGTGACCGCTCACGTGACCGTGACGTCACGGGAGGTCCTGTGCGCACAGACCAGCTATACGGAACGGACGCCGGTGAGATGTCTGGGTGAGTATAAGCATTTTTTTATTTTTTTTATTATTTTTAAACATTCTATCTTTTACTATAGATGCTGCATAAGCTGCATCTATAGTAAAAAGTTGGTCACACTTGTCAAACGCTATGTTTGACAAGTGTGACCAACCTGTCAGTCAGTTTTCCAAGCGATGCTACAGATCGCAGGGAAAACTTTAGCATTCTGCAAGCTAATTACGCTTGCAGAATGCTAAAAAAAACGCGAAAAAAACGGAAAAAAAACGCAAAAAAAAAAATGCGGATTTCTTGCAGAAAATTTCCGGTTTTCTTCAGGAATTTTCTGCAAGAAATCCGCAACGTGTGCACATACCCTAAGGGTATGGCTCCACGGTCCGGAGGGGCAGCGTTATCGCCGCAGCGGCGAAGCCGCTCGGCGCTAAGCCCCGCCCCCTTTCTGGGACGCGATGATGCCGGATGTGTACAGTACACATCCGGGATCATCGCACCCCTCGCCATAGGGCCCTGTGATATGCCTTGCGGGGACGCTGCGTCCCCGCAAGGTGTACGGGCATGCTGCGATCTGAAAAGACGCGCAGCATGTCCGGAGTCGCAGGGCCGCCGCGTGCGGGTTTCCACGCATAGTGGAGACGGGATTTCATAAAATCCCCTCCACTATGCAGGAACATCTGGACGCTGCTTGTTTGACGCTGCAGCGTCAAACAAGCAGCGTTTACTTACCGTGGAAACATACCCTTAGGCTACTTTCACACTAGCGTCGGGAACAACCCGTTGCTGTGCGTCGGGCCGCCGTTCCCGACGCTAGCGTGGTCTCCGCCGCACAACGGGGGCAGCGGATGCATTTTTCCCACGCATCCGCTGCCCCATTGTGATGTGCGGGGAAGTGCGGGGAGGTGGGGGCGGAGTTCCGGCCGCGCATGCGCGGTCGGAAAAAGCGGACCGTCGGGAGCAAAAAACGTTACATGTAACGTTTTTTTCTCCCGACGGTCCGCTACCACACGCCCAAGCGTCGCAAAACGGACGCGACGTTTTGCAATGCGTCGCAAATGCGTCGCTAATGTTAGTCTATGACGAAAAAACTTATCCAGCAAGAACTTTTGCTGGATGCGTATTTTCGGCAAAACGACGCATTTGTGACGTATTGCAGTTAACGCTAGTGTGAAACTAGCCTTAGGGACCTTTTTAAATGGTTAGGAAGCCTTCGCAGGGGTTTTTTGTTAATTTTATTAATTTACTGAGATAATGACTTTTGGGTTTTCATTTTGGCTGTAAGCCATAATCATCAACATAAAAAGAAATAAACACTTGAAATAGATCACTCTGTTTGTAATGACTCTATACAATATATGATTTTCACTTTTTGTATTGAAGAACTGAAATAAATTACCTTTTTGATGATATTCTAATTTTGCGAGAAGCACCTGTATATAAGCGAAATGTCCAGCTCAAAGAAAACGAATGCCACACCCTTGTTCGCACATAGTGCAAAAACCATAGATGGACATACATGCTAAAAACAAAAGAAGAAACGGACAGCACCACAGCAATTGTGACAGAACAGCTTACGTGTTTATTCTGCCATCTGCAACGTTTCGGTCCTGAGACCTTTATCATGCTTGATAAAGGTCTCAGGACCGAAACGTTGCAGATGGCAGAATAAACACGTAAGCTGTTCTGTCACAATTGCTGTGGTGCTGTCCGTTTCTTCTTTTGTATTTGGACTTTATACTGGGATGGATCCCCTGGTGTGGACGGGCACCCTGTTGTCCATAGAGACATTATTAATTTAGGGTGCGGCCTGACTTCCAATTTTTTATTTTTGATACATGCTAAAAAGACTTGTGATTTGCAGACCTTGTATCTTCATCACAGCCTTTCCAAGACTTTGCACAGTTACTACGTATTTCAGCAACTCCGTGCCTCTAGCGTATGAATATCAGGTGAATGTGCCTGACCAGGCGTAGAGTGTGCATTGCTCTTGATTTTATTGTTCTCATTTTAAAAAAAAACAATATTGATCAGATTTGAAAATGCCATGTCTAATATATACTAGAATTGTTCTCATCATCATAGTGTAATATAATGAACTATTCATTCTTTCAAAAACACGTTCAGAATAGCCAAGAACATGTCCCATATTGCTATGAAAAGAATGGTGGTGTTTTTGGAATGCCCCCAGTGTAGGGCAATGGGGTACTCGGTACCGGGTCCTGCGGTTCGGGGGATGTCACGGTGACTGACCCGGTCCGTGGCCCTCAGGGGTTTCCAGTAAAAGAGTTTATATATGGGCAAGGTGCAATAAAGAACGAGGAGACAGGTTTGCAGTCTTTTACCTTGTTTACTGAAGACTTCAGATGGTATCCTCAGCCCGGAGCACCAGATGACAGGGCAGGCAGAGTCCGGTCGGTCTGGAGGCAATTCCAGAGTCCCCTTATCCAGGTGGAAATCAGTAGCCTTCCTACTAACGCCTGTGTGTTGTAGTCCCTCCCTGCTGAGCCTCTCGGTAAGGTCCTCACAACTCTTGTAGATGTTCTAGATGTTGTTATTTCTTCCTCTCTGTCCCCCAGATGGTATGGATAGGACAACCCGTATGACTGGGATAGCCTGGGGCTTGTTTGTAGGGACCCTAGAGACGCCCCGACCCACACAATTTGCCACCGTGTCTTCTTAGGTATTAAGGTCGGGCAGCCAACTTGGAATTGACTGTCCTGCCGGTCTCTGAAGTAATGCGTAGAGTCAATTACTCCCTCGGTGTTTCTGGCTACCGGCTTCTGCGCCTCAGAAAGGAGCAGCTTGTTCCTGGCTGACCTCCCTCTGATATTCCTCTCCTGTGCTCTGCTTTCCTGCACACTCTCTACAGTATGTTCACCTTGCAGCACTTCAGGCCAGCAGAGCTCCACTTCTTCTGTCTGCCTGACAGGAACTGAACCCTTGCTTCCTCCAGCCAGGATGTTAAATAGGGAAGTTCACCCTAAACAGGCTTAGAGCTCCCCCTTCTGGTCTGGAGTGTGAACATGTTGCATGTGTGTGATACCTGAATGTGGTTGTCTTTCATTGCCTTCAGACATGACATCACTTCTCCCCTGAAAGGATAATGACATCACTGCGACGACCAGGACACTGGGGCGCCGCATTTTCATAAAGTAATATGGGTCTCAATGTAAGGAGAAGTGAGATCAGCCACAGACTGACCACTTAAGGGTATGTGCAAACGCTGCGGATTTTGCTGCAGATCCGCAGCGTTTCCGCAGCTGCGGATCCGCAGTGGTTTCCCATGCATTTACAGTACCATGTAAAGCTATGGGAAATAAAATCCGCATTGCACATGCTGCGGAAAAAAACGTGCGGAAACGCAGCGGTTTATTTTCCACAGCATGTCAATTCTTTGTGCAGAATCCACAGCGGTTTTTCACCTGCTCCAATAGGAAACTGCAGGTGAAAACCCGCAGCGGAAACCGCAATAAAAACCGCGATAAATCCGCGCAGTAAAAACCGCAGCGGTTTTGCACTGCAGATTTATCAAAACCGCTGCGGAAAATTCCGCATTGGAATCCGCAGCTGTTATGGAAATATTAGGGTTGGATAAATATATCCCTGTGTGTGCTGTGGCCGCTCCCAATTAGACTGAGTATTTTGAGCGCTCATCAAGAATGGACTGTACACAACTGTGACAGAACAACATTCCATCAATACTGAATTTTATTGTACATACATAGTTTTATATTTTCACATAGAAAGGAGTGGTTAGGGGTTGTCAGGGGTGGTTAGTTAATTATCATATTGTCTAGCTCGTCTGTCATTGGTTATCTAAACATATATGGAATATTGTGATTAATGCTCATATGACTGCTGATTAAGCTGAGACATTCGATCAGCAGTCATCAAACATCTGACATTCTTCTGCTTTTAAGGATGGAAAACCCCATACGATCTGTCTGGTTTATATTAGTTCATGTCAGCCATTTTATGATCTGTCTAGGTTATATTAGTTTGTGTCAGACATTTTAAACCATTGATTATAATGTATATATTAGCTGTGAGCATATAAGTATATATTTGATTATAGAGGAGTATACATGCAAGTGAGATCTACATGATATATATATTTCTATCACAAGCCCCCCTTAGATATCACTTGCCCTAATCCTAGCCTCCTGTCCCAAAGCGCTGCAACTCTTTTGTGCTGTTGGCGAACTGACACAAGCCTAACGCCTGTGCCCCACTCCATACAGACTTTTCGCAAATGGGCGGTCAGGAGATCTGTCCCTAACGGGGGTTCGTTGCAATCAGTCTCTTAGTCAATAGCATGTGTAGTGAGCGATGTGCAGTCTTTATCAGGTAGGTCATCTCTTCGGTCAGGCAGGGCATCCACGACATCATTCTGGCTTGGGTGTCATCTTCTGGTAGGGGAGCTTTCTTGCCATGCGATGAGTGGATCCAAGCGAGTCTTCCCCCCAGTTTCACAGAGTTTGGTGTCATCAGCAGCACTTGAGCAGGACCATCAAATCTGGGATCGAGTGGTGTTCTCCTTACAAGCTTTTTCACCAACACCCAGTCTCCTGGCTTCTAGGAGTGCATACCGGACACTGAATCTGGATCTGGCAATGAAGAAAAAAACTCGAGAATGGATGTTAGCAAGTTTCTTGGTGATTTCAATTACATAAGCAGACAAAGTATCATATTGCATAATCAGCTGCTAAAGGAAAGGATACCCCTAACCTGGGACTAGACACAAACAAAATTTCATATGGTGACAGCTTTGCTGGGCCTCTGGGAGTATGCCTAACACTGAGTAGTGTGATTGGGAGTGTGTAGGCCTAAGTCTGACCCTACTGCTGACTAGATCTCTCATGTGAGGTTTGCTGTGAATGCGGGTCCCTGGTCACTCTCTATCACTTCTGGGACCCCATAGCTGCATATCTCGTCTCTGAGAGTAGCTTCTTTGCAGTAGTCTTTGCTGACTGGTTCCTCACTGGGAAAGCTTCTGGCCATCCTGAGAACACGTCCACGACCACAAGGGCATATTCGAATTCTCCACTTGGCGGCATCTGGATGTGGTCTATCTGGATCCTCTGGAAGGGGGTACAGTGGTCTGGCAAGTTGATGTGTGGGAACTTTCTTCATTCTTCCAGGGTTGCATTTGCCACAGGTCAGACAGCTGTTTATGAACTTGGCTGTTAGGGTGGAGATTTCTGGAGCGAACCAGTAAGCACCAATCGGATCATTCATCTGTGTCTTAAATCTGTGTGTGGGCCCATGTGCCCACTGGACCACCATAGGCTACATGCTTCGGGGTAAACAGGGTTTGTAGTCCATTTAGTATACCCTTCCTTCTTCATGTGTTGCTCACTTCTGCATCCAGCATTCCTTCTTGTCCTTTGGGGCTTGGTCTTGCAGCTTTTTGAGCAGATCACAGTCATCTTGTCAGGTTTCCTGTCTTCAGCCGTCCTGTAGTAGCCGTCCGGCTCTACGACCTCTTCCACTTGTCCATATTGTCTTCCCTTGACTGTTTCTTTGGCTGCCATATCCGCCATGTTGTTGCCTCGTGCCCCTACTGTGTTTAGTTTTCCATGCGCTTTGACTTTTAGCATTGTCACCACTTTTGGAAGTTGAAGTGTGTTCAGCAGGTCCTTAATGGCTCCATTGATGCTTCACGGTTGTTCCGCTTGCTGTGAGGAAGTCCCTTGCAGCCCAGATGGGTCCGAAGTCGTGTGCTATGCCATGCAAGTACCTTGAATCGGTATACATTTTCTCAGTCTTGTCTTCTGCCATCTGGTAGGCCTTCATCAGCGCTATCAGTTCTGCTTCCTGGGCTGACAGACTGGGCGGCAGACTTCTGGACCACAGGATCTCTTGATTGCTGGTCGCTGCACCTCCCGTGTGGAATCTTCCTTCATCATCTGCAAATCTGGAGCCATCCACATAGAGGATCAACTCTGGGTTGGTCAGTGGCTCTTCTGCCACCTTGGGTAGTCCTGCTGTTTCCTGTTGCATGATGCTGAAGCAATCATGGTCATCCGTCCGGAGCAAATTCAGATCCCATGCAGACTTTTTATCTGAGGGTCCATATCTGTATCCCCCCTTGGGAGTGGGAGTAGAGTGGACGGGTTGAGGACTGTGCATCTGGAGATGGTGACATTGTTGGGCAGGAGTAGAGAGCACTGGAGGCGAAGATGCCTGGCGGTGGAGAGATGTTTTAGCTGGGTTTGGTTGAGGATTGCTGAGATGTCATGCAGAGCCAGGATTTCCAATGGTTTTTCCACTGATGTCAGTAGTCCTGTCCAGGAGGGCGTGTGCTGCAACTGCTGCTCTCATGCGGGAGGAAGAGGCTTCCCTTGCAACTGGATCCAGGCAAGCTGAAAAGTAGTCCGAAAGTCTCTGCTTTCCCCCCTGAAGCTGTGTCAGGACTCCAGTAGCAAGGCCTTCTTTTCTCATCAAGTAGAGATGGAATGGCTTCTTGTAGTCGGATAGGCCTAGTGCTGGCGCTGGGACTACAGAGCCTTTTAACTTCTTGAACGAACTGAAGACCACATCTGTCTGGAGGAACGGGGTCACACTGACGTATTCACACAGAGGCTGCATTAGGACGGAAGCATCAGGGGTCCAGGCTCTGCAATATGAAACTTGACCAAGGAAGGCCTGTAGCACCTTTGGAGTTGTCGGAGGGACCATCTTCTCCACTGTGGTCCTCCGGTCATCTGTCAGGTGTTTCGCCTGGCGAGCAATACAGTGTCTCTGGAATGTAACTTGCTTCAGACACCATTGGACTTCGTTCTTTGAGATCTTGCAGTGCTGCTCCGCCAGGTAGAGTAGGAGATACAAGGAATGGGCTTTACACATGTCAAAGTCAATTGCACAAAGGAGTAGATTGTCCATGTATTGTAGCAGGGTTACTTCTGCTTGTTCTGTGACTCAGTTGGTGAGAACTGTGGACATTGCTTTGGTGAACTGTGAAGGGCTGTTCTGGGCCCACTGTGGCGTCACTGTCCATGTGTGGTGTCCCCCCTGGTGCATTAAGGCAAACAGGAACTGGTCTTCCGGATGAGGGGGAACACTGAAGAAAACATTAGCCAGGTCGGTCACTGTGAACACTTTTGCTGTGGCAGGCACATTCGAGAGCAGAGTGTGCGGATTCGGCATAATTGCAGTTTCAAACACTGTGGTGTCATTCACAGCTCTCAGGTTATATACCATTCTGAACTTGGCTGGCTCTCCCTTTACAGTCTTTTTCTTGACGGGGAAAAGGAGGAACAATGATTCCTATTTCCAGGCAGACCTTCAGTTGGTCAGAGGCAGCTTGACTCTAGGCCTGGCCTGGGCCTTACGAGGGTACGGGGTACATGGCTTGAGTGACACCCGTACTGGGGCAACTTGAGGTTTTCTCACGTGCTGGGGTCCCTTAGACCATAGACTTTCTGGTACTACATCCAGTACCTCCTTGGGTAGGCCTCGATTGTTTAATGTTCTTGTAGGGCCGCCAGCATGACTCTTCTCGGGTCAGGGATGAAGAAAGTGTCACTGTCCCATCTTCCTGGAACACTGTGGTTGCCTTCAGCTTCTGCAGTAGGTTCGCTCCCAGCAGGTTGAGTGGCAGGTCCTTTACACCACAAACTGGGACAGGATAGAGTGTCCTGGCTGAGTGCACACGCTCAGTGGCTTTGTAAGCTGAGAATGTCTGACTTGACCATCAATGCCCATGCGAGACACAGAGGATTCTGATAGGCAGGTGGGATCAGCGAGTTCCACAGGTGTCATCACACTTCTGGCTGCACCACTTTGGATCTGACAACGCCATCCACTTTTAAAGGTAATTTGAGGTATTGGTCCTGCAGATGAAGTTTTACATGTCAGGAGCGTAGTGTCTTGCGAACCTGGCTTGCTTGCCCCTGTCCTTTGGATGGGGTACTTCACTGCTTTCTGCACTTCTTCCTTGACCTGTTTCTCTGGACCAACTCTTGGGTTGCATGGGTCCAGTCTCTTCGGGGGCGTGGGTGCTTTGCACTGGTTCTGGTAATGGCCAAACTTGCCACAGATGTAACACTTGACACTTTTTCTGTCTTTGTAGTGTGGTTGCTCTTCCAGGTCAGTGGTCACCATGAGAGGGGCTGTCTTCTGCACCCCTGGTTGAGACTCAATCCTTTTGGCTACTGTGGACAACGGCATGATGGGTACTGTAGCGGCAGCGGGGTCCGGCCTGCTGATTGAAGCTGCGGTGGTAAGACGAGGCCTGCAGGTGCATTCGTGGCGAGGCCCGGGGGTGCCATGAGACCGGCGGCTGCATCCAACCCAAGGTCTTGGGGCATTACAGGGGCTGCGGCTGCATCTGCCGTCACTTCTTACCCCTGGTCTGACATAGCTTCTCCCCTTTGCTAACCTTATTGAGGTCGGTGTCTCCTCTCTGGAGTCTGCAGCAGTTCTTCTGGTGTGTTGGTCGGCACTTTGTAGCATCTTCACCTCTGGCTCCCCTTCTGGTGTTCTCAGCAGCACGGCACCGGTTTCCTTCTTTGCGCTCTTTGTCGTGCTATAATGGCGGCAGTTTTGGCAACAATTAGCAATAAACAGTCTCCTAGGCGCACATAAAACATTTTTTCTGGGTCAGTCCACTGCTATTGACCTGTTCCTAGGCCTAGCCACTATCAGTGGTTTCCTGATTGGCTGTCTCAGTCCATGCCCAAAGGCCTGTGTATCTGGTCATGAATGGTAAAGCCCAAGTCTTGGAATACTTGCATTACTCTGCCATGAAACTTCTTTACAGACTCTGTCTTATCTTGGCTCATGTCATGTAAGCTGAGGGCCTGTCCGGCCAGCCTGCCTTTGGCCCGCTCTCTGAGCTGTTCAATTAGCTGTGGCCCTGACTCCCAAGCGTGTACGTCTGATTCTGCTGGAAGTTTGAATTGTTCCTTCATGATTGGCCAGAGTGCATCACCTGCTTCTATTTTCATTCATGGCCCAGAGATCATTCCAGCTGGCTGCATATGTTTGCTGCTTCTGCTACATTCTTTGGTAGAATGGCATCCCTGGGTCTGGACTATTGTCACCCGACTTGAAGTGCAGTGCACATAGTGTAATGGTGGTGCCTCTATCTGCCCTTGCATTCTTGGTGCCTGTGGGTTTCTTTTCTAGTACTAGACAGCATGTATGATGTTCCCTCTTCATCTTCATCAGAAGAATAGTTGTGACAGCTTGTACTGGGGTCATACACTGACTGATTTTGGACTTAGAAGTTGCTTTTTTGTGTGAGGATGTCTCCCCCCTTGCTGAAGCTATGATGGATTAGGATTATAGTTTCATGTTGGTGTGAATGTGGATGTAGGCAGCTCTGACCGGTGCTGAAGCTGTACATTATCAATACATGGTGATATCAAAGTTCATGTAAAATCTTAAGGGTTACAATATTGTTGACTGTGAAATGAGGTAACGGAGGATCTGTCAGTGAGCTCGTTCTGATATCACTCCTCCCCCCTCTGCACCCAGGGCTGAGCTGACTGCTGCCTGATATGTCTGGGGCTGCCCACTGTGGGGGGGGGCTTTCACCTTCTTTCCCCGATATCACAACTGGCAATGGCTGGACTGTGCCAGGGACACTTTGTGCTGTAAGCACCATATTGTCTGAATTGGGCGTTGGCCCAGCCGGCATCAAGGAGGGAAAAAGAGGAAGAAGAAGAAGGAGGGGGTGATGAGTGAGACAAAGGAATAGTAGGAGGGGAGAGAGAGAGAGAGAGAGTGTGGAGAAGAGGGAGGAGAGATGGGTGTGTAGAAGGAAAAGAAGGAGGAGATAGGTGTGGTTGTGAAGTGGAGAAGAAGGGAGGAGAAGATGGAGGGTGAGAAGAAATATGTGGAGGAAGAGGAGAGGAAAAGAGAGAGAGAGAGAAGAATGCAGAGAGAAAAGACTGACAACAGAATGAGAACAATAGAGTGGAGCAATGATGCCTTCTCCCTGTAGGGAGAGACGGGGTGCACCACATACTGTGCAAAAATAACTACCTATACCATGGATTCTGCTAAAAGCAGACTACTCAGATTCTCCTGTCTTATACCCACAAAAATCACTTCCTGGTTTGCTCACATAACTTTCTGTAACACCTAAACGATGTAAGCTCTGCTGCCACTTTATACCATGTATTAGTTTTCAGCAATCTAACATCAGATAACTTCCCTTATTTTTCCTTTCTACGTCATGCCACTCCGCAGCTTGAAGTCTGCCATTCTAATGAATTTCACGTACTTAATACCTTCCAAAATCTTCACATACTTAATACCTTCCGTGTCCTGCCACTATCTAGGGGCTCTTTTCTCATCAGGAAGTAAAAAGACTTTCCTGTTGCTCGGCCACTTTATTCCCCATGGCAAAAGCGAAAAATGAAAATGAAAAACACACAAAAATGAGAAAAGAAAACAGTACTAAAAAAAAAACTTCTAAAAATGAGTATATAAAACACTAAGAAAAACTCAAAACGATAAAAAAAACCGTCAAAAACTTAGTTCACAACCAAAAAACTCCAAACTTTGATACAAGAGTAAAGAAAAAACTTTTTTTCAAAAATAAATAAATAAAAAATAAAAAGATAAAGAGATTGAAGATTGAGGAAAACTTAATTAAAAATTTTAAAATGCCGCAAAAAGGAAAAAAGACCCTTTAAGAGAGTAAAAAGAATTAAAAATGAAAACGGCTTTTCCCTTTTTTTTTTTTTTTTTTTTAGAATCTCTGCGCCCAAATGCAGTCAGAGACACACTTCCTCTTTTTTAATACTATAATATTCTAATATGCAATGTCACTAAAATCCCGTTTGTCATATCAAAAATGATAGATACAATTTAAATTTCACTTCTTCACAAAAAAAACTACGCATACCCAGCATTGCAGCTGAAAACAGTCAGGAAAAAAAACTAGATATGACAGTTTGATTTACAATGCATATCTCTCTGCTAAACAGCACGGAGAAAGAGGAAGTTCGGACAAGAGAACTATTTCTGCTTCTTAAAGCGGCAATAGTACATGGCACAAACAGACAGATAGACAATCCGAGAGATGCCCTTTTAAATTCTGTGACACATGCAGGCTGCGCTGGGAACAGACTACTGCCAATCGCACTGGACGCACCTGCGCCCGGGCCACCTGAGTGCTTGAGAAGCACAACAAGCGGGAAATCTACCACCCCGGTCCGGACGTCCTGACTGGATCGCCGGCACTACGGGAATCTGCAGTAGCCCTCTTAAGTTATCACTACCCGTGCCTGGAACATGGGACTACCTGCCCCGGAACTCTGCGTGTTCCTCCTATGCACGGGAATCCTGCAATAACTTATCGAGCGATTTGGCCTCCTGCGGTCTGTTTCTCAGCAACCACAAACAAAAGTCACTTTTTCCTTCTTCTCTCGGATTTTACACAAACACATACACGGTCCACAGCAGACACCTCCCAGGGTGGATTCGTGGCTACGGATTTTTTACACTACCTGGGAATTTGTGACCACATCTCACCGGCAAGAGGCATAGACAAGGACTGGGCACAGGGGACTTTCAGGTAAGATGATAACATTTTCTTACCTTACTTATGGAGCTGCGCAGTCTCCTGTCCCTGTGTCCAGGCCACGCCCACAACCTCCGTATCTCCGGTGAGAAGGATCCCGTGCGTTTCATCCGAGCTGTTGGGGGCCATTAATGTTATGGAAATATTAGGGTTGGATAAATATATCCCTGTGTGTGCTGTGGCCGCTCCCAATTAGACTGAGTATTTTGAGCGCTCATCAAGAATGGACTGTACACAACTGTGACAGAACAACATTCCATCAATACTGAATTTTATTGTACATACATAGTTTTATATTTTCACATAGAAAGGAGTGGTTAGGGGTTGTCAGGGGTGGTTAGTTAATTATCATATTGTCTAGCTCGTCTGTCATTGGTTATCTAAACATATATGGAATATTGTGATTAATGCTCATATGACTGCTGATTAAGCTGAGACATTCGATCAGCAGTCATCAAACATCTGACATTCTTCTGCTTTTAAGGATGGAAAACCCCATACGATCTGTCTGGTTTATATTAGTTCATGTCAGCCATTTTATGATCTGTCTAGGTTATATTAGTTTGTGTCAGACATTTTAAACCATTGATTATAATGTATATATTAGCTGTGAGCATATAAGTATATATTTGATTATAGAGGAGTATACATGCAAGTGAGATCTACATGATATATATATTTCTATCACACAGCGTGTGCACATGGCCTAAAGGGGTTGTCCAGGTTTGGAATGAAAGTCTGTAGTCATTCTGTGTGACTGAAGACTTCTGAGGGTATGTTCCCATGGTCAGTAAATGCTGCGGGTACATCCGCAGCATCCAACCCGCAGTGTCCAGATATTACAGCATAGTGGATGAGATTTCAAGAAATCCAATCTCCACTCTGTGTGCACCGGCGCCCGTGGCTTACCTGTGGAGATGGACATGCAGCGCGTCTTTCAAGACCGCAGCATGTCTATTTATCTTGTGGAGTCGTGAGTCTCCGAATCGCCTGTGTTCAAAAGCCGGCAGCGCTTTGGACGCAGTGGATATGTGCTGTGTTCAATGTGCTGTGGATTACGGACCGTGGGGACATAGCCTGAATCCTTGCATTTCATACAGTGTTTGCTGCCCGGATTCCCTGGTGGCGGTGGCAAGGTCTGGTGGTCACGTGACCACAGGTGTGCGATTTGCATACTTCCGGCCACATTCCAACTGGACCTGTGAATCCTCACTGAATATAAGTGAATTGAATGAGGTTGAGCATGTCTAGTTGGCAATTACTGTGTGTACACACATCGCATACTTGCAGTCACGTGTCTTCCCGCTGCGGAGAATCCTAACAGTGTGCAGTACACGCACTGCGAGACTTCAAAAGGCTGCAGTCACAAAGTGAATGTAGACATTAATCCCAAACCTGGGCAATCCCTTTAAGGCCATGTTCACACTTTGCGGCGAGCTCTGCGGGTTCTCCCGCAGTGGAATTGATAAATCTGCAAAACCGCTGCGGTTATCCCTGCAGATTTATCGCGGTTTGTTCCGCGGTTTCCGCTGCGGGATTACTCCTATACTACATATGCAGCAATATGCAGCATCAATAGTAATGTTAAAAATAATAAAAATTGGTTATACTCACCCTCCGATGTCCGGATCTCCTGGGCACTGCACGCGGCGCTCCGGTTCCAAAGATGCTGTGCCGAGAAGGACCTTCGTGACGTCACAGTCATGTGACCCGGGCGTCATCACGGTCATGTGACCGCGACGTCACCGCAGGTCCTGTTCGCACAGCAACTCTGACCGGACGGCCGCGTGCAGCGCTGAGAGGTGAGTATAACATGATTTTTTATTTTTATTCTTTTTTTTTTACCCCAAATATGGTTCCCAGAGCCTGGAGGAGAGTCTCCTCTCCTCCACCCCAGGTACCACCCGCACATTAACCGCTTACTTCCCGCAACGTGGGCACAGCCCCATGCGGGAAGTAAGCGGTTCAATGCATTCCTATGGGTGCAGAATCGCAGCGATTCTGCACAAAGAAGCGACATGCTGCGGGTTTTTAACCGCTGCGTTTCTGCGCGGTTTTTCCCGCAGCATGTGCACAGCGGTTTGCGGTTTCCATAGGGTTTACGTGTAAATGGAAACGCTATGGAAACTGCTGCAGACCCGCAGCATCAAAATTGCCGCGGTTCCGCGGTAAAAACCGCAAAGTGTGAACATGGCCTTACATCTCCACTCTTCATGTACTGTATATGAATGCTTTCTTATATTAGGTAAGCTTGCCGTACTTTAATATTACTCCAACACTCATTTTATTTTCAGTTTCTGAATGGCTGCATTGTAGAGATATCTTGTGCACAGTATTATTGTTTCTTTTTTACCATTCTTCTAGGATGCTCATTATGTCTTCTCCTTTGTGTCGGGAGGTGATAGAGCCAGGGGTGTAGAGTTCGGGTTCTGCGTGAGCATTGTACTGCAATATTGTGATGCTTCTTTCAGCACAGACTGTGCACAAAGCCAAGGCTGTTGGTATAGCAACAACCAGTCGCCTTGCTTTTTATTACCATGCTGATTGCATTGTGGGAACATAATGTACATATAAATCCTAATCAGAATCCTTCAGAGCGGAAGCCTACTGCTTCCAGTACCCCTGGAGTGCTGGTAATAATGCAGGGAGCTCAGCGAGCAGTCACACAGGAACAGCCATGAGCAACAAAGCATGCTGGTGCCAGAGATCACACTTAGACAATACTGGATGCAGCATTATGAGCTTGGCATATCACGTATTGATGTCCAGGCTTTGTTTTCATTCTTGCACCATGTCTCCATCATATACATATGTTTTATTGGTAACGCTGGCATGTTGTGATACAGTCAAAGGAGTCATCAGAATGGAGAATCAAGTTATTTACTGCTCACACTTAAAGTGTAATCTTTTTAATTTTTACTTTATACATCAGTAGTACGCGTTAAAATACACAACATTGTAATATACTAGATCAAATCTGCTTCTTTTGCTTACTGGATTGATGTTTCACTGCCAAATAAGAAGTAACATCTGCTGAATCTGTATTGAGTGAAGACAGATTTCACCATGACGGAGATGACGGTGCTTCAGGAGAAGCTAGCGGTAGACATTGACATTCTGCTGCAAGATCTCCTCAAGGACAGTTATAGTTCTCCACAAAACTGTATGAGCACCAACTGTCCATCTCAGTAATGGCAAAATCTTTTTTTCATTGAAGACAGATTTTGCACTTGAATTAAAAAGGTAGTCCACGACATTTACATCAATGGCCTAGCCTTAGAATAGGTCATCAACATTTGATTGTGAGGGTGTGACACACGACAACACACCAATCAGCTGCTCCTAGTGTCAGCAGCAGCCAGATGAGCTCCGTTGCAGAGCTTGACGACACTGCACAGCTCTGTAAACAGGGTGTGGATGTGTGGTACCCAGCCACGGCCATTATACAGATGGCGGAGTTGTGCTGTGTGGTTCTGCAGCTGACCACATCCAACAGCTGATTGGCAGAGGTTCTGGGTGTCGCACTCCCACCGATCAGACATTGGTGACCTATTCTAAGACTAGGCCAACAATGTTAAGGTTCCAGACAGCCCCTTCCAGAATTATAAGAATGATCAGTTCAGGAGGAGAAATAAATTAAAACTATGGTCAGTCTTTATAATGGTTTTACATGTTGAATAATGGTATAGAAGTTTTACAAATGTATATTATTTAAAAGATACAGAGACCTTGTTGACCCACACTGTCGATACTGCTATACATACAGTCTATATTCCACCAGTGTCTGTTTATAACCAGGAAACCTATTGCCAACAAATCCAAAGGACAATGACTGATCTATTTAAAAAAAATAATATATGCATGTACTGTCTGGTCTTTTGGAGAAAACTGCATTGCTAATGGCCGATTGGTGCATATTTACACAGGCTTTCAAAGATCAATGGGAACAGAATCATCATTCTGTCTCTATGGAACATATTATCTTCAGCACATCCATAGTTTACACTGGGCAATGTTCTACAGATAACAATGATTTGTCTGCCTACATCATTTATCAGAACACCCAATGAACAAACGTTTGTAGATTATCAGCTTGTCTAAATCAACCTTAGGCTGGAGTCACACTTGCGTGTGCAATGCGAGACACTCGCGGGAGTCTCTCACATCAATACTCGGCACTGCCCCCGCCACTCGGGACCGGAGTGTTCAGCTGCGTAGAAATACATGCAGCCACACGCTCCGGTCCTGGCAGTGCCGGGTATTGATGCGAGAGACTCGTGCGAGTGTCTCGTATTGCACACGCAAGTGTGACCCCAGCCTTAGACTAAGTTCAATTGAGCGTATTTTCGGTCCACAGTCAAAAACAGGCCTAACACGAATCAAAGTTAATCAATATGGTATTTCACATAAGCAATTTTACACCTAGACTGATAATCTGATAAATATGATAGCAGGAGCTTGTCTCATCTTTGTTAAATTTCCTTGCGTGCGTAAAAAAAGTGCTATTCAGTCACCGTCCGTATGGAATATGTTTTTAAGGAATTCATCGCAAAGATTACACAGGATATTGTATTTGGCCTTTTATTGGTGTTTGTTTTTTAACAATATTCTTTTTATTTGGGAGATATTTTTTAACAATTTTTGGGAAGGGGATTATAGTTAGTCAATAAAGTGAGTGATAAAACATAACAGTGATCTAAAACTTGTTCACTTAAACAAGAAGATATATCCAAAGAAGAATCAAGAGAGAAAAAAGGGTTAGTGCAGAAGGAAAAGGAAGTGGAAGAAAAAGTTAGGAAAGGTAGAGGGGAAGGGGAAGGAAAGAAAAGGGCAAAGGGGATGATTGGATCAGATAAATATGGAGAGTATGGACAGGGGAAAAGATCATCCTTATTGAAACAATATTTATAACAAAACAGTTTTCAATTTGCTTAGTTAAATATGTAATTGTACTTTTACTTCTTTGCATATAATAAAGCTTTTTATCTAAAAGGGGACATTCTGACTTGAGGTAAGAAATAGGTTCCAAGATGACCATGTGGAATAGCATTTTTTTAGAGAATTATTTATTAGGGCATAAGAATGCTCCAAAGAATTATGGGTAGACATTCTTTTCATTATTTCTGGAATGGAAGGAACATCTACTGAAGGAGGAATCTCAGGTCCTGCTCTCAGCAGTCACTGACAAGCCACCTCCCTGCAGGACTCCACGGTCATCTTGGATCCGGGAGTCTGCAGGCAGGGAGAACCTCAGAACAACACGATCACATCGCGTTGTTCTGAAGGTCTCAGGGAAGCACGCAGGGAGCCCCCTCCCTGCGCGATGCTTCTCTATGCCACGGAACGCTGCGATCTTGTTTGATTGCAGTGTTCCGGGGGTTAAAGTGCCGGGAGCAATCCTTTAAATTACATAAGGCAAAGTAAAACCCTGCAAATTGTTCAGCAATTTCTTGCGAACGCATATATTTAACCCCATCATTCTTAACAGAATAGACTCAAGCTTTCATAGGCTGTTTTTTGACCTTGTCGGCCATAAGTCTAGACATTTTGTTAAGGGACAAATAATAATTAAGCTTAATAGAGTTCATAAGTTTATCGTAATTTTGTTTAGTTTTTTAGCGTGAATGTAAATAACAGATGCCATAATGATTTAAAAGAAGATTGACATACGCCTGAACCATACAGATGAAAAATCTTTTTTTTTTTTTCTGGACAAAATACGGGCAAGTTTCCATACATTTGTCTAAACTTAACATAACGCATATCTGGCAAGACACATGCTACCTTTAGCTATTCGTGTTAGTCCTGGAAATCTCAACTGAATTACTCAATTTTTTAAATGAGATAAATGGAAAGCTTCATAAAGTAAACAAGGAAGATACATCCACATGGGTTGGATATGCTGCAGATTTTCTTCAGCAGAAAATCCAGAGTGGCAAAATGGGCATCCAATATTGGCAATTTCATTGCGGAAAGGCTACAGTTTGTCAGAAATGACCACAGCGTCATTCAATCTTTTCTACAATCTCATCCACCAAGCTTGTAATGTAATACTCAGCAGACCTTCTTTCCGGAGCTGCAGATGGAAAAGTCACTGCGTATGGACATACACTAAAGATTTAGCAAATGACCAGTTACATCATCTTTCAGAAATTTTGACACCTTCATAAAAAATAGCAGTGCAGAGAGGTTCCAGAAGGTAAAATCACTCAAAATGAACAGCAAACATTCACATTTAAAGTTTTTATTTTGAAAAATAAAATACAAAAAGGTCAATAAAACTGTAAATGTACATTTCCTTTTCAAAGCCTATTCCCCAACCCAACTTCTTTGGAGTATTTTTTTTTTTTTAATAACTGTAAATAAATCTGAACCTAAGCATACAGAGTGGGCTCTTGAAGAAGAGCCTGGTAATTTTTTGTATTTGGAGCAACCACTTCAGATATATCCCCACACAATACATTATGGTCTTGAGTTCAGGTTGCAAACAATAGAAACAATTGCATGAAATACACTTTTAGGATGTATGCTCCCATTGTAGCTAGAGAACACTGCACAGCAGTGGCAGGAATGTTTTAGATCTTTCTCCTTAAGTGAATTTAAAATAGAGGTTTTGCCTCTAATTTTAAATAACGGTAGTTTTTTCCTTTTTATTCTTCAAACGATGGAAGCAGCTAATCTCTGACATACTCAGCAAACAACAAGGTGACTTCAGATAACAAGCCAGTCCATGTTGTATACAATGCCATTGTCAGATCAAAGCAATTACAAATTGGTCATGGGCAGGCTTCATTAAAGAAGTTGTCCACAACTAGGACAACTCCTTCTCATACCCCACACTTGGCCCAGATATCTCCCCGGGGCTCTCGTGCTTTTGTTGTGATACGTGACGCTGGCGCACAATCAGCGCTGGCGTCACTTTCCCTGAATTGAACTTGAAAAGGAAGTCAGAGTTCAGCTGCAGCCTGGACTCCCTTTTCATGTTCAATTTGTACAAAGGCGGAGGCAGTGACACCAACACTGATTGGGCACCGCCATCACATATCACAACAGCACAGGAGCGCTAGGGAGAACGAGTGCCGACACCTTGAGAAGGGCGCCAGCACAGGAAGGTGAATATAAGATTTTTTTTATTTTATTGGGGCCAAACATTTAGACCATTTAAATTATTCCAAACAGGATATTCCCCACAAAAATCATTTGTCTCCAGAGACACAAGTGTTTATATTGCCTCTCCTGTACTTGTAGTGACCCATATTAAAAGTATCTGCTGTATGCAACATTTACATCTAATGACTCCGAGATCATCATTCTGGACAACAAACTTAAATCAATATCATTAATCATTGTAAAAGCATTCCAAAGATAATATTTGTTGGCCTTGTTAAATAAGTTTTCTGTGAATAAAGCTTCATAGTATAATGAAAGATTCAGCAACCCTCCATTTGTTCTCCTGCAACATTTTTTTTTTTGTTAAATCACTATGGCAAAAATCACTCTTGTTTTGTAATTACACCAGTTTTTCTGTTATGGCATGTGCACACGATGCCTATTTTCCAGTGCAGAGACGTTGAGTTTTTCTAGGCAAGGCCGTTTCAGGTAATCACCGGCAGTCTTTTTCTCATTATAAACTGCTTGACTGTTTCTGTATCTTGAAGCAGTTAAAAGCAGTAATAAAAGACTGAACATGTTCGCAGCAATGTCGTTTTTACATTGATGTACACCATGTTAATTTTTTTATGGCGGTATTGGGCACTCTGACAGATTGCAAATGGAATCCACGTAAAAAAAAGGTGTCATTTGTACAGTTGAAACCAGAATTTTACATGCACTACATAAAAAGACACATGCATGTTTTTCTCAATATCGGACATGAAATCAGAATAAACCTTTCCTGTTTTAGGTCAATTAGGATTACCATAATTATTAATATATGTCAAATGCCAGACTAATGAGAGACAGAGAATATTTTAAGGCGTTTTTCCTACTTACTGCAAAGTCAAAAGTTTACCTACATTTCATTAGTATTTGCTACCATTGTCCTTAAACTGAATGACTTGGGTCAAACATTTGGAATATCCTTCAACAAGCTTCTCACTATAGTTGGTCAGAATTTGGGCCCATTCCTCCTAACAAAACTGGTGCAACTGATCTAGGTTTGTAGGTCACCTCTTACTTGCCTGTTCAGCTTTGCCCATACATTTTCAATAGGATTGAGATCAGGGCTCTGTGATGGCCACTCCAAAACATTGACTTTGTTATCCTTAGGTCACTCTGTAACCATTTAACAGTATGCCTGGGGTCATTGTCCATTTGGAAGACCCATTTCCACCCAAGCTTTAACTTCCTGGCTGATATCTTGAGATGTTGCTTCAGTATTGCCACATAATCTTCTTTTCTCATGATGCCATCTATTTTGTGAAGTGCACCAGTCCCTCCTGCAGCAAAAGAACCCCACAACATGGTGCTGCCACCCCCGTGTTTCACAGTTGGGATGGTGTTCTTAGACTTCCAAGCTTCTCCCTTTTTACTCCAAATGTAACAATAGTCATTATGCCAAAAAAGTTCAATTTTAGTTTCATCAGACCACAGGACATGTCTCCAAAAATTAAGGTCTTTGTTCCTGTGTGCATTTGTAAACATTAAATCTGGCTTTTTTATGTTTCTTTTGGAGTAATGGCTTCTTCCTGGCAGAGTGACCTTTCAGCCATGTTGACACAGTACTCATTTCACTGTGGATATTGACACAATCTTACCAGCTTCTGGCATCATCTTCACAAGGTCTTTTACTTTTGTCATTGGGTTGATATGCATATGTCAGACCAAAGCACGTTCATGTCTGGGACACAGAACTGGTCTCCTTCCTGAGCGATATGATGCCTGGACATTCCCATCTTGTTTGTACTTGCGTATACTTGTTTGTACAGATGAACGAGGAACTTTCGGGTATCTTGAAATTGTACCCAAGGATGAGCCAGACTTGTGCCAGTTCACAATTCTCTTCCCGATATCTTGGCTGATTTCTTTAGACTTTCCCATGATGCTACACAAAGAAGCAGTGTGTTTCAGGTGTGCATTAAAATACATCAACATGTGTGTTTCTAATTAACTCAGATGTTGCCAAAAAACATATCACAAGCTTCCAAACACGACATCATCATATGGGCAGTCCAGTAATCTTAGTGTATGTAAACTTTTGACTTTGCAGTAAGTAATAAAAACGCCTTAAAAACATTCTCTCTCATCATTCTGGCATTTGGCAAATATTAATAATTATGGCAATCTTAATTGACCTAAAAAGGGAACGGTTTATTCTGATTTCATGTCAGATATTGGGAAAAACATGCATTTTTGTCTTTTAATAGTATATGTAAACTTCTGGTTTCAACTGTACGTACCCGGATGGTGGCAAAAAAAAGAACAGCCACAAACCTACTGCATAAACCTGACTAGGTGAGTAATCAGGAAACATGAAAGAGAATAGAGCATGCGAACTGAGTGTCCGTGTGAAAAAAGTGACCATCTGAACATCCCGATTGAATATTGGTTATTGTGCTATACAATGTTAACTCTGACAGCATAGGTTTGTATAATAGGTTCGTCTTGACGAGCCCTTAGGCCACGTTCACTTCTTGTGGCCATGCGTCATTTTGTTTTGCAAACATTCTTGTCGCATTTTTGTATTATCGCAATGAAACAATGCGCTCTTGCAGCATTAGAGGCAAAAAAAACCCACGCAAAATGTTAATGTAGCCTTATAATGGACACGTTTTCTGTAAGAGAATGGACTTTCTTACATTTTCAACTTGGGAAAACCTGTCTATTCTGTGAATAGATCTATCAGGTTAGTATAATCGGAGTGCATTATTTTAATATCCAACGGACAAGACCCTATTTGCGCTGATCATTCCTGCAGTTTTTTCGTTAACTTGGAAAAATAGTGAGATTAAATCAATATATGCCCTGACTCTTATAATTCTAAAAAACAATTTCTTTATAAATAAAATGAAACTTTCATTTATTAAAAGTGAATAGTTTCCTATGGATGAAGTAAACATTAGTATTATTTCATCTTATTGAAAGACTACTTGCAAGTTAGTTTAAATAAATGGGGATTTATTCTGTTTATTCGAATCCCATATACCAAAGATGAAAAAATAACATACATATTTATGTGTTTTTTTTATTTTAATACCATTCTACAGTGATCGTATCCATTAAATTTCCAGTTTGATAGTACAATACTATTTAATTTGTCATGCTTGCAGTGAAATGTATCCCATATAAAACCCACCAGGCTTAGAACATAGAGCTATGATTCTCATAATCAAACATGTATACAATACACATAATTACACTGCTGGTGAGAAACAAGTGCATGTGTTCAAGCATCAGAGTATATACATATAATATATACTTTCAAACAATGTGTCAAATCCTATGTTACATAAAAAATAAAAATCACAGCATTGCAATGTTGATAGGCCACACAGTGATAGGAGTAATCAGATCGTGATTTTCAAATTTTTTTTTGTTTGTTTTATTTATTTATTTTTTTTACTTAAAAACATAATACAGCTGGTAAATACAGTACTACACCACTGCCAGAGTGAGGATCCAGCTATAAGAAAGTGCCATTAATTGTAAAAGATGAATCTGTGCCCTTGGGGAGACACACACGGAGACTGGGAATGGCGCAGCCAACATACATATCATAATTTGCTTGAAGTGAGGAGATGATCATTGGTCCGTTGGTTTGTCAGGTGACAGCGCCTGTGTGGACATTACGCAAAATAGAAGACTTTAGAATATATAACATTTTGGTTCTGCCTGTGCTCTTAGCAATACTATGAATTATAGCTATTCTTTTCTATTGTTCCCAGCTGACTCCGCAGAAGAAAAAAACAACAGTATTTTATTACAAGATGGTAGAAGCCACAGGAATGGTAATAAAGAGTTTTCTGATACTGAGTGGAAGGGAAAGAAAGTTCTAACTCAGTCAGAAAAATTTCTTCCTGTTAGCATAATCTCCAAAATGATTTCCCTTATACTTAGGCTGGTTTCACACTTGCGTTTTTGTAAGCTGCGTTTTAGCGCTAAAAAACACAAAAAAACGCATGCGTTTTTTTCCTATACTTAACATTAAAAACGCATGCGTTTTTTCGCATGCGTTTTGACGCGTTTTCGGCAACGCATGCATTTTTTGACGCGTGCGTTCATTTGCAGAAATGCAACCAGTAGTAATTTCTAGCGGCGTTTTTTCGCGGCAAAAAAAATGCATTGCTGTCTATGTAAACGCATGCGTTTTTAAGCACATGCGTTTGTTTGCGTTAAAAACGCATGCGTTTTTATAGAAAAACACAAGAAAACACAAAAAAAAACAAGAAAACCCTAACCCTAACCATAGGGATCCAAACCCTAACCCTAAGGTTAGGATCCCTAGTAACCCTAGGGATCCTAACCCTAACCCTAGGAATACTAACCCTAACCCTAGCCCTAGGGATCCTAACCCTTAGGGTTAGGGTTAGGATCCTAACCCTTAGGGTTAGGGTTAGGATCCCTAGGGTTATGGTTAGGGTTAGGGGTAGGGTTTGGATCCCTATGGTTAGGGTTAGGATCCCAAGGGTTATGGTGAGGGTTAGGGTTAGGGTTTGGATCCCTAAGGTTAGGAGTAGGGTTAGGGTTTGGATCCCTTTATCACCTTGATGGTGGGGGGTGGCTTATCAGTGACCTGGTGACCAGGACATTCTAATAAAAAGCTACCCCTAACCCTAACCCTAGGAATCCTAACCCTAACCCTAGCTAATTCTATTAATAGTGTGTTTTCTAGTTGATTTTGATGATTGGCAGCTGTCACACACTTCTCAGCATGCGTTTCAAAAAAGCAAACGCGGGAAAAAACGCATGTAAACGCGGGAAAACGCCGCGTTTTCCCGCTTTTTTTTGGCGCAAAACGCATGCGGCAGCGTTTGCATGCGTTTTTTCACCACATGCGTTTTTTAAAAAAACGCTGCAGATCAAAACGCAAGTGTGAAACCAGCCTCAACTACTAGCTATTGAACCCTTTCTACACCCGGGTGGCCAGCATTTTTATTAGGGTACATTTATACAGTGTCTTCAATAAAATGGCGCCGGAGATCGAGGTATGCGCACGTGCCGACTCGGCGCAATTTTATTGAAGTAATGTACTACATACATACATACACACACAGAGTGGCATGTAAAGGTGTAGGTACCCCTGGTTAAAATTACTGTTATTGTGAAGACAGTTGAAGATGAAATGATCTAAAAAAAAAAAGGCCTAGAGTAAAAATGACACATTCTTTGTACTTTAGGCAAAAAAACACAACAACATATTTTCATCTTTTACATTTTAAAAAAATACCAAAAAAAGGAAAATAGGCCAATGCAAAAGTTTGGCCACCCTGCATGGTTAGCACCCCCCTTTTGAAAGTATCACAGCTTGTAAACACTTTTGTAGCCAGCCAAGATGCCTCCAATTCTTATTTGAGGGATTTTCATCCATTCTTCCTTGGAAAATTCTTCCAGTTCTGTAAGATTCCTGGGTCGTCTTGCATGCACTGCTATTTTGAGGCCTAGCCACAGATTTTCAATGATGTTCAGATAAGGGGACTGTGAGGGCCATTATAAACCTTCAGCTTGCGCCTTTTAAGGTAGTCTGTTGTGGATTTTGACATGTGTTTAGGATCATTATTTATTTGTAGAAGCCATCCTCTTTTCAAATGCAGCTTTTTTTTTTTTTTTTTTTAACAGAGTATTAGGTTTGTATCAAGAATTTGTTGAAATTTATTTGAATCCATTCTTCTCTCTACTAGTGAAATGTTCCCCGTGCCATTGGTAGCAACACAACCCCAAAGCATCATTGATCCACCCCCACAAGCTTAATGGTTGGCGAGATGTTCTTTTCCTGAAATTCTGTGTCCTTTTATCTCCACACATACCTTTGATCATTGTGGCCAAAGAGTTCTATTTTAACCTCATCGTTTCATAGGACTAGTTTCTAAAATGCAAAAGACTAACCATCACTTCCAAACAGAAGACAGGTGTGTAAAGGTGCAAACTAAGATTAACCATTTCCATATATAAATCCAACATCAAAGAAAAATGAAATAGACGGCACAAGAGGCGTGCAGACTCCTTAAGACTTGGATTCATTTACAACTGATCTGCAGTAGTCACGAACTGGCTGGGTATATGGTGCTCTGCACTTTCAAGCATATAGCTGAATAATTATCCAAGAAAAGAAAATATGCGGCACTCACCCTTCTTTTGCTGTGCGTTCGTGTTCTTTATTGGATATGACTAAAACAGGTTACAGACATCCATGCTTGGACATCAGGTGAACGAGAAGGTGCGGAGGTGGAGCGTGGACGACGGCTGTTTCGCACAGTGTGTGCTTCAACGGGTCCAGGTGATCAATTACTAAACGTCATTTCCCTTTTAAAGGGTTTTGGACGTAAATGCAAATACATACTGGTATGAGACAATTTTGTAAAAAACAAGTGAAAATACATTAGTGACAAATAAAGTGCAATTGTAACAGATACTCATTTCTCATATGCAGACTGCTAATCCTATGTATTAATACGAACCCTTTTTTCCTTTATATTACGTTAAAGACGTTTATGAAAGATCTTTTATATAAATACCGACATATCTAATCTATCATTTAGTCCGATTGGACCTTGTGCATTAGTATTTAAAATCCATCTGGCTTCTTTTTGCAATAGTAACTTATTCTGATCTCCTCCTTGCGGGGCATTTTTACGATCTCTAAACCAGCAAATTTTAGCAGATCAGGATTAGAATTATGCATCTCTTTCATGTGTTGGATTAGCCTCAGACAGCCTTTTCCTGTTGTAATTGAATTATAATGTTCTTTGAATCTCGTTACCAACGGTCTAATTGTTTTGCCTATATAAAAATATAGGCAAGGACAAAACAGAACGTGAACTACGAATTTACTCTTACAAAAGATGAAATCTCGAACTTTATGAGTTACGGAGCCAAGTTTAATAGGATTATACGTAATATGAAGGTGGCAGAACCTACAATTACCGCATCTGTAATTTCCCACTGAAGTATTACCTGTCAGCCAGTTTTTTCTAGATGATAGGATTTTATTGTGCACTAGCATATCTGACAAATTATGGGCTCTTTTATAAGCAAATTTAGGCATACTGGTATGTATATGTGCCAAGTCTTTGTCTGTCTGTAGCACATGCCAGTTTTTTCGTATTGATGCATGCACAAACGAAAATCTTTCTTCATTTATATTCTCCTTTTGAGGAGATTCCGTTTTTCTTTTTCTTTTTAGGAAATCTATTTGTGAGAAGTTACTGATGCGGTTTTCAGCTTCTTTTAGTACCTGTGAAGGATAGCCCCTATTTATGAAGCGTGATTTTAACTCATCAATTTGTTCATTAAAAATTTGGTTATTATTATTGATTTTTCGTAATCTAACCATTTGACTGAATGGAAGTCCCCTCTTGGTATGCATCGGATGTGCACTATCAAAATGCAGCAAACTATTAGTTGCTGATGGTTTTTTAAAAACCTTTGTTGTTAACTCACCTTCTATAATGTCTATTTTCACATCTAGACACTCTAGGCTGTTGGCTCCGTAACATGATTTGACCTGCATATTATCTATGTTACATGAATTCAGATATTCTACGAAATTATTGAAATCCATCTCACTGCCGTCCCAAATTATAAAAATATCATCCATGAATCTCATAAAAAGACGAATGTGTTTAAGGAATGGATTAGTTATGTTGGTAATGTATGTATCTTCGAAGACTGCTAAAAAGAGATTTGCATACGTACATGCAGTGGGCGTACCCATTGCAGTCCCTACTAATTGTTTATACCATTTATCCATAAATTTGAAAGAATTATGAGAAAGGATGAATTCTAAACTTTCTATGATGAAAGAAATTATTTCTGGGTCAAGATCCCTATTTTGAAGAATTTTTTGAGTAGCTTGTATGCCTCTATTTTGGGGTATGCGAGTGTATAAATTCACTACATCTATTGATGTCAGTGCAAAAGTGCTTTGCCAATCTATCTCTTTAAGAGCTAGAACCAAATCTCCAGAGTCCTTAATATACGATGGGATTGTTGGTAACAGCGGTTTTAATAACCAGTCTATATAGTGGGATAATGATTCTGTTACCGAATTGATCCCAGAAATTATAGGACGTCCTGGCGGTTCTTTCAAGCACTTATGCACTTTTGGTATGCTATACCAATAAGGATGTTGTGGAAATTCAGGCAATAAGCTCTCTGCACGCTTTTTAGATAACACTTCTTTCTCTACAAATTTTCTCAGTAAGGATCTTAATTTTGTTATATATTTCTGAGTCGGATTGTTTGGTAACAGGCAGTAAGTGACCGGATCATTTAATTGCGTCAGGGCTTCTCTGATGTAATAGTCTCTAACACAACGATATTGCCTCCTTTGTCTGCCCTTCTTATGACAATATCCTCCCATTTTTGTAATTCCTTCAAGGCTAGTGATTCTTTGTTAGTTACATTTTTTTGTGGTGTTCAATAAAAAATTGCTTCCACATCTTTAATCACCAAGTCATGAAAGAGATCAATAGCATTTCCCGGGGAGACCGGTGGCATAAACCGTGATGGTGTGCCTCCTCTAAAAGGTTTTCTCTGAACATTAGGTACCCTTTCACTGCCAGTGGATTGTATAGATGATGAATCACTGATACTCAATAAAAATGTAGCATCGGCAATATCTGAGGTATTTTGAGGTGGATATACCATGAAGCCCAATGAGCCTATGTTGTTTTCTATAGAAGAAAAAAAAGCATTATTTTCCATTCGGCGAACAACATTTTGTAAAGTTTGTTTTTTATCCTTATGAAAATGTTTTTGTAGGTGTAGTTTTCTCACGCTTCTAAATAGGTCTATTTTAAAGTCCGTTAAGTCAAAGGTTTCTGGAATACAATAGTTAAGTCCTTTGGAAAGGAGCGAGATGTGATCCGCACTTAAAGTTCTTTTAGATAAATTCAGTATCTGGAGATCATCTTAATTAGTCTTTATTTCCTCCATGATACTTGCTTGCGCTTTCCCCGGACAATTGCGCTTTCTCCTTCCTCGTCTGGTTTTCTTTCTAAAGGGAATGACGGAGCTGCTTTTACCGAGGCTTGAAGACTAATATCACCTGTGTCCTCTGTGGCACTTGATTCTGAATCGGTAATCCAACCGTCCTGCCTCTTTTTCTTATAGTTTCTACTTACTTTTTGACTCCGATATTTATTGAAGTACAGAGATTGTTTTTTATTTTTATTCCATGAAAATATTTGGCCATTATCAAAGTCATTTTTGTCTCTTAAGAATTTCTCTCTCTTTTGTTGCTTAATCTCCATTTGGAGTAAAGTGAATTTTCTTTCCATTTTATTTATAAAGTTCTTATATTGACTCTCCGTTAGGCGAGTTGATAATTCTGTTTTAGATTTATCTAGTTCTTCACATAAAAGAGAATATTCTTTCTCGTTTTGATTAGTCACTAGAAGCAATAGACTGCGTGAGCATTGAAGATGTATTTTCTCCCATTCTTCCTGAAAGGAGGTATCATGCTGAAATTGGGAAATTTATTTGAAAACTCGTAGACCTCTAGGGACTCTATCACAGTCTATATATGATTTCAGTGACTTGATAGTCCAAAATAAACGCATTTCTTTTTCCGCAACAGTGTGAATTTTCATTTCTAAGGTTTTCGTACTTATAATTTGTAGTTCATCTTTTAGGTTGCAGTCTGCAAAAAACTCCACCGCACCCTCTCGACCTGCCAAAATACCTTGATTATCCACACCTGCATTTTCAGTTGAATCCATATTTTCTTCCATTTTTAATGGTAAGGTCTTTTTTATCTGAGTCTATGTACCACGACACTTTATCTCATTTATATCACATAAATTTTTATCACATTTATATTCTTTGATGTTGGATTTGTATTCTTTATAAAGAAAGAGCACAGAGAATAAAGTGTCGTGGTACATAGACTCAGATAAAAAAGACCTTACCATTAAAAATGGAAGAAAATATGGATTCAACTGAAAATGCAGGTGTGGATAATCAAGGTATTTTGGCAGGTCGAGAGGGTGCGGTGGAGTTTTTTGCAGACTGCAACCTAAAAGATGAACTACAAATTATAAGTACGAAAACCTTAGAAATGAAAATCCACACTGTTGCGGAAAAAGAAATGCGTTTATTTTGGACTATCAAGTCATTGAAATCATATATAGACTGTGATAGAGTCCCTAGAGGTCTACGAGTTTTCAAATAAATTTCCCAATTTCAGCATGATACCTCCTTTCAGGAAGAATGGGAGAAAATACATCTTCAATGCTCACGCAGTCTATTGCTTCTAGTGACTAATCAAAACGAGAAAGAATATTCACTTTTATGTGAAGAACTAGATAAATCTAAAACAGAATTATCAACTCGCCTAACGGAGAGTCAATATAAGAACTTTATAAATAAAATGGAAAGAAAACTCACTTTACTCCAAATGGAGATTAAGCAACAAAAGAGAGAGAAATTCTTAAGAGACAAAAATGACTTTGATAATGGCCAAATATTTTCATGGAATAAAAATAAAAAACAATCTCTGTACTTCAATAAATATCGGAGTCAAAAAGGAAGTAGAAACTATAAGAAAAAGAGGCAGGACGGTTGGATTACCGATTCAGAATCAAGTGCCACAGAGGACACAGGTGATATTAGTCTTCAAGCCTCGGTAAAAGCAGCTCCGTCATTCCCTTTAGAAAGAAAACCAGACGAGGAAGGAGAAAGCGCAATTGTCCGGGGAAAGCGCAAGCAAGTATCATGGAGGAAATAAAGACTAATTAAGATGATCTCCAGATACTGAATTTATCTAAAAGAACTTTAAGTGCGGATCACATCTCGCTCCTTTCCAAAGGACTTAACTATTGTATTCCAGAAACCTTTGACTTAACGGACTTTAAAATAGACCTATTTAGAAGCGTGAGAAAACTACACCTACAAAAACATTTTCATAAGGATAAAAAACAAACTTTACAAAATGTTGTTCGCCGAATGGAAAATAATGCTTTTTCTTCTTCTATAGAAAACAACATAGGCTCATTGGGCTTCATGGTATATCCACCTCAAAATACCTCAGATATTGCCGATGCTACATTGTTATTGAGTATCAGTGATTTATCATCTATACAATCCACTGGCAGTGAAAGGGTACCTAATGTTCAGAGAAAACCTTTTAGAGGAGGCACACCATCACGGTTTATGCCACCGGTCTCCCTGGGAAATGCTATTGATCTCTTTCATGACTTAGTGATTAAAGATGTGGAAGCAATTTTTTATCGAACACCACAAAAAAATGTAACTAACAAAGAATCACTAGCCTTGAAGGAATTACAAAAATGGGAGGATATTGTCATAAGAAGGGCAGACAAAGGAGGCAATATCGTTGTGTTAGATAGAGACTATTACATCAGAGAAGCCCTGACGCAATTAAATGATCCGGTCACTTACTGCCTGTTACCAAACAATCCGACTCAGAAATATATAACAAAATTAAGATCCTTACTGAGAAAATTTGTAGAGAAAGGAGTGTTATCTAAAAAGCGTGCAGAGAGCTTATTGCCTGCATTTCCACAACATCCTTATTGGTATAGCATACCAAAAGTGCATAAGTGCTTGAAAGAACCACCAGGACGTCCTATAATTTCTGGGATCAATTCGGTAACAGAATCATTATCCCACTATATAGACTGGTTATTAAAACCGCTGTTACCAACAATCCCATCGTATATTAAGGACTCTGGAGATTTGGTTCTAGCTCTTAAAGAGATAGATTGGCAAAGCACTTTTGCACTGACATCAATAGATGTAGTGAATTTATACACTCGCATACCCCAAAATAGAGGCATACAAGCTACTCAAAAAATTCTTCAAAATAGGGATCTTGACCCAGAAATAACTTCTTTCATCATAGAAGGTTTAGAATTCATCCTTTCTCATAATTCTTTCAAATTTATGGATAAATGGTATAAACAATTAGTAGGTACTGCAATGGGTACGCCCACCGCATGTACGTATGCAAATCTCTTTTTAGCAGTCTTCGAAGATACATACATTACCAACATAAATAATCCATTCCTTAAACACATTCGTCTTTTTATGAGATTCGTGGATGATATTTTTATAATTTGGGACGGCAGTGAGATGGATTTCAATAATTTCGTAGAATATCTGAATTCATGTAACATAGATAATATGCAGGTCAAATCATGTTACGGAGCCAACAGCCTAGAGTGTCTAGATGTGAAAATAGACATTATAGAAGGTGAGTTAACAACAAAGGTTTTTAAAAAACCATCAGCAACTAATAGTTTGCTGCATTTTGATAGTGCACATCCGATGCATACCAAGAGGGGACTTCCATTCAGTCAAATGGTTAGATTACGAAAAATCAATAATAATAACCAAATTTTTAATGAACAAATTGATGAGTTAAAATCACGCTTCATAAATAGGGGCTATCCTTCACAGGTACTAAAAGAAGCTGAAAACCGCATCAGTAACTTCTCACAAATAGATTTCCTAAAAAGAAAAAGAAAAACGGAATCTCCTCAAAAGGAGAATATAAATGAAGAAAGATTTTCGTTTGTGCATGCATCAATACGAAAAAACTGGCATGTGCTACAGACAGACAAAGACTTGGCACATATACACACCAGTATGCCTAAATTTGCTTATAAAAGAGCCCATAATTTGTCAGATATGCTAGTGCACAATAAAATCCTATCATCTAGAAAAAACTGGCTGACAGGTAATACTTCAGTGGGAAATTACAGATGCGGTAATTGTAGGTTCTGCCACCTTCATATTACGTATAATCCTATTAAACTTGGCTCCGTAACTCAAAGTTCGAGATTTCATCTTTTGTAAGAGTAAATTCGTAGTTTACGTTCTGTTTTGTCCTTGCCTATATTTTTATATAGGCAAAACAATTAGACCGTTGGTAACGAGATTCAAAGAACATTATAATTCAATTACAACAGGAAAAGGCTGTCTGAGGCTAATCCAACACATGAAAGAGATGCATAATTCTAATCCTGATCTGCTAAAATTTGCTGGTTTAGAGATCGTAAAAATGCCCCGCAAGGAGGAGATCAGAATAAGTTACTATTGCAAAAAGAAGCCAGATGGATTTTAAATACTAATGCACAAGGTCCAATCGGACTAAATGATAGATTAGATATGTCGGTATTTTTATAAAAGATCTTTCATAAACGTCTTTAAGGTAATATAAAGGAAAAAAGGGTCCGTATTAATACATAGGATTAGCAGTCTGCATATGAGAAATGAGTATCTGTTACAGATGCACTTTATTTGTCACTAATGTATTTTCACTTGTTTTTTACAAAATTGTCTCATACCAGTATGTATTTGCATTTACGTCCAAAACCCTTTAAAAGGGAAATGACGTTTAGTAATTGATCACCTGGACTCGTTGAAGCACACACTGTGCGAAACGGCCGTCGTCCACGCTCCACCTCCGCACCCTCTCGTTCACCTGATGTCCAAGCATGGATGTTTGTAACCTGTTTTAGTCATATCCAATAAAGAACACGAACGCACAGCAAAAGAAGGGTGAGTGCCGCATATTTTCTTTTCTTGGATAATTATTTCCATATATAATCAACAAATAAAGATGCATTCTGTAGCGCTATAGCATGAAAAATATGAATTGCAGTACTGCTCTAGAAAATAGGAAAACCTGAGAACACGCAGAAATTGGCCAATTCATGTATACCTAGCAACTGACCACTCCACCCATCAGACTCTGGTGGATTTAATCATAGCCAGATCTTCTCTACTCACATAAATGCAGGCTTCAGCCTAAGAGAGGATTCAGATTAGAAAAATCGCCTTATTATGGCTGCAGGGTACACATCAATTGCCCAATTTATGCCCTAAGTATTCCCAATTTTTCCTGTTTTCTAGAGCAGAAATGCAATTCATATTTCAGATATTTCATATTTTCATCCTATAGCGCTAGAGCGTGCTACTTTATTTGTTGGTTATATATGGAGATGGCTACTTTAGTCTGCACCTGTGCACACCTTTCTTCTGTTTGGAAGGGACAGTCAGTCTTTTTGTTATTTGTATACATAGGCTCTCCGACTGAGCACTCCACCCATCAGCCTCTAGCGGTTTTAATCATAGCAGGATCCTATCTACCCACATAAATACAAGCTTCAGCCTAGGAGAGGATTCACATGAGATAGGTTGCCAGCAGGGAGAATCGCCTTATCGCGGCTGCTGGTTATACAAGAATTAGTAAATTTATGTGCTAAGTATTCTCAATTTTTCCTATTTTCTAGAGCAGTAAATACAATTTATATTTCATGTTTTCATGCTATAGCGCTACAGAGTGCAACTTTATTTGCTCATTTACAAAATGCATCAGGCTTGTTTGATGTTCTTTTGCATACTTCTGACGTTTAATTTTATGGTGAGAACACATGAGGGGTTTTCTTCTGATGACTCTTCCATGAAAGCCATATTTGTGCAGGTGTCTATGAACAGTAGAACAATTTACCACAACTTCAGAGTCTTCTAAATCTTTCTGAAGATCTTTCGCAGAGAAATGGGGGTTCTGATTGACAGTCATATTGTGTTTCTTCCATTTTCTGATAATTGTGACAACAGTTGTTGCTTTCTTACCAAGCTGCTTACCTATTGTCCTGTAGCCCATCATAGCCTTGTGGTAATGAGTGCAGAGTAGGAGGGATTTTTAAAGAAAAATTGACAGGTCTGTGAGAGTCAGAATTCTTGCTGGTTGGTAGGTGATCAAATACCCATTTCATGCAATAAAATGCTATTTAATTATTTAAAGGGAACCTGTAACCCCACCACCAGGCATTTTTAACTAAAAAAGCCACCTTGTGCAGCATTAATGTTGCATTCTGTCCAGGTGGCTCTTTTAGTTGGGGTCCCTTCCAACGCTGAACTATTCATTTTTATAATTTGCCCCTCATACCTGTAGTCTGTCTGGGGGACATGTCTTTTCCCCCCGGACACAAACGCCTCCCAGCCATACCTTAGGCCCTCCATGCGCCGGGTGCCGCCTCCTCTGCAGTCATTGACGTCCCTGGAGCCGTAATCTCCAATTAGCCCAGGAAGCACATTAGGACAGATTTCCAGCATAAGAAGATCGCCTTGTCGTTGGCTGCAGGGCATGCATGAATTGGCCAAATTATGAGCTAAGAATCTTAATTTTACCCTATTTTCTAGAGTAGTAATGCAATTCAAATTTCATATATTTCATGTTTACATTCTTTAGCTTTAAAAAATACAGAGTGCAACTTTATTTGTTAGGTCCAACAGGAAAATCCCCCAAACATACTTCAAGAAGCACCCAGAAATGGATGGAAATGAAGCATTGGAGAGTTCTGAAGTTGCTACTGTAGCTATGAGTCCAGATCTAAATCCCATTGAACACCTATTGAGAGATCTTAAAATTGCTGTTGCGAGATGACACCCTAAAATATGACAGACCTGCAGCAGTTTGCAAAATAAGAGTGTCCCAAAATTCCAATTGAGAGGTTTAAGAACCTTGTTGATGGGTATTGGAAGCGATTGATTGTAGTTATTTATTCCAAAGGGTGTGCAACTAAATATTAAGTTAAGGGTGCCAACAATTTTGGCACTTTTGAAACTATGTCCAATTTATCTTTAGTGCTCTGCTTTTGTGTTGTTCCAATACAAACAAAGGAAATGTGGAACTGAAAATTTTCTGAGAAAACAATTTCAGCCATGATATATATATACACACACACACATATCTCCGAACAACATTAACAGTGTACTGACCAGCTATTGCATAACTGACATGGTGGAGTTGAAAAATGAAAGCTAAAGGTCTACACTTGTCATAAAGTTAGAATGCAATTACAAATTCGGAGTAGTGCAGAAGCTTTCTGCTGCAGCAAGCTGCCACCTATTCGGCAACGTTCAGCTGAACAGTGGCAGAAAAAGCTACATTTAGGATCACTTTCCACATGGCCAGGTTTTTTAGAGGTAGGAGATAATCTACTTTCCAAATGCTATATAGGAACAAGATTTTTAGCTTAATAAACAAAGTTTAAAGTGAGGGGATCCCAACCCAAAAAGAGAGAATATTATAAACCTCTATTTGGTATTTGTCTTTTTCTAGGTCTTTATCGGTCTATTATAAGAAATACAGTAATGTCCTGGTAAAGCCCTAACTGCAAGAATAAGTCTCCGCAGATGCTAAACAATGCACACTACAGTTATTATTCCCAGGTTTTATGGGACTACTCATCAAAGGAAAGGGATGTTTTTTTAGCTGAGTTCTTACCTTGACAGAGTACGGCTCGGCTACTTTACGGCTTCAGTCTGTAAAACATAAAGGGACTCGTGTTTACACATATGTTTCTTGTGAGCAGTTAAGATTTGTTAATGTTAAAATAAAAAAGCATGCACGGTGAAGCATTAGCAGCCACAAGCCGATAGGAAACACATTACTGCTGCTGTAGAACGGGACTAATAGGATGGATTGGATATTCTTCTATGTTCTTTTGGAAATAAACTAGTAACAATCACACAAAAAAGGCTCCTTTGGTGTTGTGCTATCCTAGGGATCCAGATATTCAGGGGTAAGGGTGATAGTATACACACCAACAAAAACGGCAAAAATAATTTAAGCTCATGTCTCCTAATTGTCATTACATAAGGGGTTGTCTATTACTTAGATATTGATGACCTATTCTTAGGCTGAGCATCAGGTCAGTGTGGGTCTAACACTCTGTACCACCTATCAGTTGTTTGTAGCTTCCATGTCAACCAGAAGTACACAGTGCATGGGGCAGGAGCAGCACACCTCCATATACTGTTCTCTGGTTCTTCTGCTCAGTGTATAGTTACTTCATATAGGTGATTAATGGGGTCCAACACGTGGCACAACCTCTTTTCTGGTCTAAAATGTATGTTTGTGTGTACATGAAACCAGACAGTGAAATAAAAGCTAAAGAATCATAAACTCTACTTTTGTAATTATAGTAATTTCCAATATTGTACAGGTGACCTACATGTTCAATAAAGTGACAGTATGCCAAGAAATATGTATGAAAGGCAGACAATTTTGAGAACATTTCTGGCCAGCCAAGAACTTTACAACCATTCAGAATTTAGGACCCCTTCCTGGACAGGTTTTATTGCATAGTTTACATAGAATGGCGATGATCAACTACAGAATGTCTTTTTTAATAATTCATTTAAATCTTCTTTAGTGCCCTGTCGACTTCAGGACTGTGGCTAGTCACAATGATAAACCAACAGTTTTACAGGGTGCAAACCAGAACACAGGATTATTTTATCTACTCTGTCAGATACAGTCATGCCCGAAAGTGCTCGCACCTTTGAAATTATTCCAAAAGATTAAGTATTTCTCCCAAAACATGATTGCAATTACACCAACACCAAGCATCACATACAGGAGGGGTATATCAATTGGTGATAGGTTGGTGCATAGTCTCTACCCTAAACCCCAAAAAGCAGGCACGTGGCTAGATAGAAAACCAATGGGTTTCTTTAAATGTGGAAACTGCTCTAGATGGTATATGATGCAATGTAAATGGTTCTCTAGCGCGGCCAATGGAAAACTATTCTTCATTAGGGATTTTGGCAATTGTAGGTCCTCGGGGGTGGTTTATAAAGCTACCTGTTCATGCCTCCTGGACTATGTTGGAAAAACCGGTAGAGAACTAAGAATCAGGAGTGGTGAGCATTTGGGGGATATTAGAAACAAGCGGGATACCCCAACTGCCCGTCAGGTCAATGATATACATGGTGGACGTCTGGAAGAGATCTCCTTCTGCATGATTGAATTAGTAAGACCTAAGCCAAGGGGAGGAGACTTGGATACAGCCATTCTGAATCGTGAGGCGGAATGGATTTTTAGAATGAGATCAGTGTCACCGTGGGGGCTAAATCAATGCCTTACATATACGTGCTTTATATAAAACAGCTATTCTCTTTTTTCTATGTGCCATTTTTACATCTTGGATGGACTATGTATTCTTTCCTGTTTCCATAGGCCTCGTTGTGGGACCCTGTTTCGGAACCCATTCCCTAATCTTGATTTAATATCAAGTGCTAATTATGGTTAACTTATCTTGTTTATTATTTTTTTCCTTAAATTTGTGATGGTTCGGATACTTAATTTATATGCCATTAGAAGACTAATGAGGCATAATTTCTGCCTCTATTGGGCATGACAGCAGTAGGAATTTTGGTTCTAACATGCAATAAATAATTGATGTAGGAAGTAGTAGAGAGTAAATGATTCCCTACCATCTATTATTATAGCCATCTGCTTGGTTCATTATATATCTTTAATCTGTAAGTGAGCGTACATAGCAAGAGAAATAAAGGGAATTACCAACCTAAGCACAATTCAGCTGTACTATGGTATTTGCTACTATCGCTCATCATCTTAATACTATATACAGGTCATAGAGAATTTATCATGATATTGTGTTATATATATCAATGACTGGGCGTTTAATAAACAAGAGGTTACTTATAGATAAGCGCTTATCTGCGCTTTAGATACCAGCGCTATATTCCTCTGCGCCACATATCCTCTTAAGCTTAGTATTTAATATGACCCAGTATGCGCTCATTCACGCTTCGGATATGGGCGCTCTATTACATCGCGTCATATACTCTAGATGCCTAGCAACAAAGACATCTGGCGCATGCTCACTATGTCGCTCCAGGAAACTATACGCTGGAGCGCCTGTTGAATCTCTTGAAACAGGAAGTGCTGCTACATCCATCTTGGCAGCGCAGGAGGCGGCTTGCGTTCCATGCTGGAACGCAGGGTGTATTTCCAGGTTTCCGCTCCATCCTTTTCATCTTTAAGTTTGATCTTTGATCCCATACTACCACGCCATTTAGGAATAGGCTTGGATTTGTGGACATACATAGTAAACTAGTTCAGAAGAGACTACATTAATATAACAACCGGTACATTCTGGGAAAAGGGGTATGTTTCCAATGGTCGACCGTGATTGGTCCTTTGACTCCATCTTTAATTATTTAAACAGGCCCCTTATAGGTTTAGACAGGTCTGTCTCCTCATTGTGACACCTCCTATCTATCAAGCTGATTCCATATTGTGCCTCCGGATGAACCGCATGGACGGGGAAACGCGTCGAGGCTGGAAGTGAAGTCTTGGGATAACATCCTTTTAATTATCCATCAATGTCCATTAATTGTATATCTATGTGTCCCTAGAGGAATCATGGTGGACGGTTGATTTCTGTTTGAACCAGGTTACTTGACTGGCTATATGACCCTTCTCATTTGGTGTACTGATCTTGTTTAGATGTGAAGGTACCATAATAGACATCTAGGATATATGGGCCTTATAGGATTTTTTTTGAGAAACCAGTACTCTGTGGATGGGGGTCAAAAAAGTTTACAATGACCTATTTCTTATAATAAGCACTATCCCTTCATCTCTTAATACTGCTTATTGTTTTCCCACCTATAGAAAAGTAGGATTTATCAGCGCTTGTCGGGGACAGCCACTGCGGAGTGGGGGCGCCAAATTATCGTATCTAATAGGGTGCCAACCTCCACTGCCAGGTAGGGACAGCAGATAAGTATAGGGAATTGCTAGGTTATTGTTTAAGACTCTGCTCCTGTGTCACCACCAACATCTTGTTGAAGCCCACAGCCTCACCAGGACAACACCTATTCCCTACAAACACATCATTCCCCCTGCAACAGAGAAGGTGCCCCTCCTGTGACCCCGCTCCACAGCCACCACCCCATCCCTGGTAAGCTACCGTAAATTCAGACTATGAAACGGAGCCCCATTTTATTTTTTTTAAAAATATATATTTTCATCCCAAAAATGTGGGGTTCTGTCATGGGTTTACCGTGGCAGAGAGGAGCCAGAAGGCCTAAGCATCTGATTTCTCCTACTCCTGCACTGATTAGAAGCACTTCACCTTCATATTAAACAGTGTAAATTTCTTTTAGCAGTGCAGGGATTAATCTCCATGAACCTTTCCAGTGTTAAGGCTCTCAGCTGTACACTGTTAGCCCCTCCCATCTCCTATATAATCTGGGCCCTGGCTACCACTCATTGTCAAAGTTAGCTTATGCTGCATGGCTGGAGGTTGTTTGTGGTTGTTATTCGAGAAGGCATTTGGTGGATTTATCTGTGACTGTTGGTAGGTTTTGAGTGTGTGGTAATTCCCTTTCTTATCCTACTTTCTCATCCTCCATTCCCCAATGCATTCCTCTGTCGTAAGTGTGAGTATACTTGTATGTGTGGTATTTTTTGTTACCCCTGTTCGTATTAGCTTGTTAGTCTGGTTGGTGTATTACGGTACACTACTACTCCCCTCTTCTCTGGGTGGGGGAAGGGTACAGACTGAGGGCAGATTTAGGAGCTAAGGTAAGGTACGTGGCCCTGGAGTCTTCACCATCAGAAATAATCTGGGGAACAGGGCGAGCTAGGGCACCCCTAGCATTAGGGACAGGAAAGGAGCCCCTGGTCCTGGGACACCCGACAACAGAGTCGTGACAGGTGCGGGCGTCTTATGGTCCGGTGCATCTTATAGTCCGCATAATACAGTGTGTCCAATTTGCCATTTTTGCTCTTTTTTATGTTGTTCCATTACACACAAAGTAAATAAACATGTGCATAACAAAACATGTCTAATTGCAATCATTTTTTGGGAGAAATACTTCATTTCCTAGAACAATTTCCAGGGTGTCAATATTTTCAGCCATGAATATAGTTTTCTTACATATCAGTATTTATGGATAGATGACCAGACATACTGGTCTAGGTTTTACAATCAAAAACCCCAAAATTAAATGTTTTCAGGAAATATTCAGACACTGCTAGTGCTGTAAGCTGCTAGATCTGAAGAATAGCCAATGTGTCAAAGCCATGAATAGTGAGCAGGAGCAAAACCAAATTAAACAGCTGACCATTTTCATGGCCTTTAGTATTTTTCAAATGTCAAATGACACACAGTGATGCAGAAGAGAGAAAATAGTAGTACATAAAGGAAAGATTGGTGCTTCTCAAACCTTGAGGTCAACTTTTTGGTGAGGAGGAAGTGGTAGTTTTGACAATAGTGATCATGTGCAGAGCAAGGCTTATTCTGGGCGCACCAACTTCTGGTTTAGTAGCATAACTGCCTTTTTTGAGCCTGTTAGAATATTATACTATGTTCAGAGACCAAACGAATAATATATTTTTAATTGTTTACTTGATTTGTGAGATACAGGTGTCAAAACGTTCTGGTTAATGCAATCCCATATAAAAAGTTTGAGAAGCACTGACATAGATCACTTTCTATTTGGACAAAAGGCATGTGCCTTTCCCTACCCAATCAATGCATTGAATTAAAAAAGTTAGGTAGGTGGAATGATGACATGCAAAATTTCCAGCCTTATAGGCCACAATAGTAAGAAAACATGAGCTGCCCTGAAATAAGAGTGCTACAGCCTCAAACGTGAGTGAAATGCAATAGTCCAAGAAGATATGATCTTGCCTCAAGAATTTCCTTTCCGAGTCTTCTTTGGCTAAAAACACAAAAAACAGCACATTGTTTCTTTCTACAATCCCAATTCAAAAACATTGGGAAGCAGTGAATAAGGTAGTGAAAACAAGAATGCAATGATTTGCAAATCTCTTATAGCCATATACATATATATGTATATATAAAATCAGAACAGAACACATCAGAAGTTAAAAATTAGATATTTTGCCATTTTGTTTGAAAACATTAACTAATTTGGAAATTGATGGCAGCAACACATCTCAAAATAGTTGGGACAGGGCCATGTCCACTATTGTGTGGTACCCCTCTTCTTTTAAGAATAGTCTGTAAACGTCTAGGAAGTGAGACCAATTGCTGGATATTGGAAGAGTAATGTTGTCCCATTCTTGTCCGATGTAGGATTCTAGCTGCTCAACAGTCCTGGGTCTTTGTCACATTTAGTTTTTTTCTGATGGATGCAGTATGTGGTTTAGAATCGTCATGCTGAAAGATGAAAGGACTCCCTTGAAGTAGACATTGTCTGGATGAAAGCATATGTTGTTCTAAAGCCTCTATATAATACTCAGCATTGATCGTGTCTTTCAAGATGTGTAAGGTGCCCATGCCATAGACACTAATGTAACCCCATGCCAGAGATGCTGGCTTTTGAACTTAGTGATGATAACAAGCGTTATGGTCCTCCTCCTCAAGTCCACAAGACACAATGTTCGTGGTTTCTATAAAGAATTTACAATTTTGATTCATCTGACACCAGTACAGTTTTCTATTTTGCCTCAGTCCATTTTGAATGAGCTTTGGCCCAGAGAAGATAGCAACGTTTCAGGATTATGTTAATATAGGCCCTATCTATGCATGATAAATCTGTCACTTGCATTTGTGGACGGTGTTCACAGAATGATGTCTGCAAGTATTCCTGAGCCCGTGCAGTGATTTGCAAGTCCGAAATTATACCTTTTTTTTATAAAAAGGCAATGCCACCTGAGTGCTCATAGCTCATAAGCATCCAATATTGACTGTTGGCCTTGTACACATAGATTTCGCCAGAATCTATGACTCTTTTGATGATGTTATGTACTGTAGATGGTGGCACATTCAAAGACTTAGCAATTTTACGCTGAGGAACATTTTTTTAAAAATTGTTCCACAATTTTAAGATGCAGCTGTTTACAGATTGATGAAGCTCTGACCAGCTTTGCTTCTGAGAGACTCTGCCTCTCTAATATGCTCTTTTTATACACAGTCATATTGAAAACTGCAATTGTTTATCATTCATACCACTTACTTTTACAGCCTTTTGTTATCCCTGTCCAAACTTTGAGATTTGTTGCTGCCATTAATTTATAAATGAGTAACTGTTTTGAAATAAAAGTGAAAAATGTCTAGCTTTCAACTTCTACTTATATGTTTATTGTCAATAAAAATATGGCTATAAGAAATCTCGAAATAATTACATTTCACACAGCGTCCCAATGTTTTGGGGGAAAGTGGGGTTGTATTTTATTCATTGAAAAGCTCTAATAAGAGCAAGAGACAAAGTGCCCTAAAATGTTTTCTTCTAGAATAGAAATGTACTGGAGGAGACACCACAATATAACCGCATTCTGCTCCACAGTTATCAGGGACGGCATACCATATGGATTTTTACATGCACCCTGCACTTGTATTAAAAGACTTCCTCTCATGAATACAATATTTTTTATCTTCTTCTGGCAGAATATTGTATTGCCAAGAACCAATACATCATCGCCCACTTTGTTCCTTATTTAAATACTGGAACCTTTTGTGTGAAAGATTCTTAAAGAAAGGGCAATGTACCATTCCATACTTGCTACGAAACCTTACAGTCAAATTCATTTCAGCCTTTAAAACTTGCACTTACAGATAAAGGGCAAAAAATAAATTTTCTTTAAGAAAATTAAATGAGATTAAAAAAAAAAGATCTATAGGGACAAAAAAAATATAAAATCACAAATAAGGTGTTTTCATTAATGGCTTTTTATTGCATTTTTTTATAGACTGGACTTTAACAGATGTGGCAATTTTCTTTTTTTTAATGGGAGAAAAAAATGGTAATTCAATTTTTTATATATATATATATATATATATATATATATATATATATATATATATATATATATATATATACACTGTATGTTTTAGTTTACTTTTTTAAACCCTTTGATCCTTTATTTTTTAGTTTACTGTTTTGTCTTCAAACTGGAATTGCATGAAAGATTATAATATGCACTGCAATACAACAGTATTGCAATATATAGTTAAAATCATAGTCTCTCATGACGCTCAGCCTGAGGTTCAGGTTCAAAGATGGCATCAGCAGGGCCTTCAGCAGGCTGCCATGTTAACACATCAGAGCTTTGTGATCACTTGTGCACTGGCAATTACACCATTTGAATGCCGCAGTCAGTAATTGACTCCGGTAATTAAATGGCTAACGGTAGCGATCAGAGCTCAGTTCCGCCAGCTGCTGTTAGACACAGAAGACTGCTATGTAACATAGCTCAGCTCCTGAGCTATCCGTACACACAGGTACCTGTTAGCTCTATTGTGACTGCATCTTAGTAATTTTTGAAGAATTTCTCGATGATTCTGTTAACATCTTAACTAAACTTTTCTTGTGAATAGAAAAAGGATCTGTCCCATTTCCTGTAACAGAAGCCATGACAGGCTGGATTTGGAATAAAGACCGTTCTAGTTCAATTTTTAGCCTTTACTAACTTTACAAAATTCACATTCCATAATCCCCAGTGCGGAGACTTAATTCAGCTTGTCTTTTGACATTTTTAGAAAAACACTGCTGCCAAAACTAAAAGTGATTCATTACTAGAACTTTAAATAGGAACGAGGGCCAGCTTATAGTTTACAGAAAGTGCTCAGTGAGCTCTTCATATAGATGGAAACACATGACTTCTGCCTGAGAATGTGAACAATCTAGATATCTGTATGGGAAAATATGGCAGAAGGTTAATGTTGATAAATGTAGAGTAATGCCCCAGGCTGCAGTAATCATATTGTTTTACACTCGTTGTATAGAAATATACTAGGGACTCCAGAACAGGACTGGGATATTCTGGATATAAGTACGGTAAGTTAAGCAGTGGTAATCAATGTCAGGAAGGAGCTGCACAAGCAAAACAAGATTTTACTGTGTATGAAAATAGAGATAAATCCTGAGATCCTAATGTATTATTACCCCTTTATAAATCTCTTGTGAGGCCACATGGGATTGGAATATGGCATTCAGTAGAGTCAGATCAAAGGCAGGCAAGTAGATTATTACAAGGCATGGACGGCCTCTCATATGATGAGAGGTTGGAAAAGTTAGGCTTGTTTAGCTTAGAAAAACAAGACATCTCAGAGGAGATCTCATTTACATGTATAATTATATGTGTGATCAGTACAAGGGACTGGCACATGACTTATTCCTTCCAAAGACCATACTGAGGACCAGGGGGCACTCATTACGGGTGGAAGAAAGGCAATTCCATGAGACTGTGACATTATCTTCTGCAAGAGGTAGTGTTGGCAGATACTATAACAGCATTTAAAAAAGAGCTGGATGCCTTTTTTGCACCAAATGGCATTGTGGGTTTTAAAGAATGCACCAATAGAGAATGTATAACTGGTGACGAAAGGTTGAAGTTGATAGATACATGGTGTTATTTCCAACCTATGTAACTACATAACTATATATGTTTCCAGATTTTTTAAATATATAGCATTAAGTTTACAAATTAATGGGAAACGGTCAACTGAATTACGAACTATAAAAAATCACCATCACATTACAGGCCTGTTTACCAGATCTACCAGCATTCTTTTAGTTTGGGCTCGTGCGGACGGCTGTAAATTCCCTCATCGGAGAAAATCGGGCCAATAACGTAAATTACATTCTGATCAGAGTTTGATAAGAGTGTCAGCATAGTGTGTGACGAATCTCTCGGATGAGAGAACCAGAGCGCACTGTGAGGAGAAGATGGAGAACAAAATTTCCCTATCTTCCTCACTGTATCAAAACTCAGACTACACTCTCACGTCATCCAAGTGTAGTTCGATGATTTCCACGCACTTATTAACTTGCATGGTCAAACACGATCCGAAGCACTTGGACCGATAATACGGCTGTCTGCACCTACTCTTATGCGAATAATTATTAGTGGATGAAATTGATTTTTAAGAGTTCATTTAGAGCAGATAAACTTTTCAAAGGTGAACAATGCATTCGTGACTCATGACTAGGAAACAATGTCAGACAATTGTTTATATAGGACGAGAATGGTGAATTAAATGGTTGAATAGAGATACTGAATACCGTGCACTGTGTTCACACACAATACATAACATCGAATATCATGCAGCGTGTTCACAAGGACAGTAACCCTAACCCTATCTAGGACTTGAATTTCCACTATTTTGTTGGGTCAAATCTTTGAATGAACGAATGATCAATCTCCATTTACATTACACAATTTTTGAAAGTCAAACGAGATTTTTTTTCCACTCGCCTAAACGATTTCATGCGCGATGAACGAGCATTTCTGTATACATCGTTAAGGCGCTCAACCCGTTCACATTACACAAATATTGTGAACGATCAGTTGGTATTGTTAGAAACTGATGGATTATCGGCCAATGTAAATGCCCCTTAAGGCAGCCAAAAACTGCCAATTTCATCCGGACCACTTGGCTATATTATGTGTATTACGGCTTTATGAATGTCCTCTAACAGATAAGGTTGGGTGAAATTTAACTTACTCAATCCTTTTGTTCTCAGGCAGACAGGCTGCCGGCAGAGGAGTCTGGCAGCAGCTTACACTCCTCTGCTTGCTGAAAACACATGAGCCCACAGAAAAAGAATGCGTCAACAAGAAGCGGGGAGAAATATTGATTATGCATGGCCGCCTTTAGAATAGGTCATTAGAGGGTGCCCATTTTACTGCAAAGCTTAATTTTCAATCACTTGGTGTGAATATACCCAAACACTTACTAAGGTGTTATAAACTGTCAATGGGCAATTAAACGGGTTGGCTAGTATTGTTTTGTTGAGCGCATATCTTTAGAATTGGCCATCAAGATCTGATTGGTGGATGTGGCACATCCGACACCCCCCCCCGCCGATCAGCTGTTACTGGCACCAGACAGTAGTTCTCACATGTTGCTAACAAAACCTTTATACAACCGACCATACAGCCTAGGACAGAAGTGTAAAAGTAAATGGTACCTGGGGCATCTCTTTCAGGAAGTCCGGAAGTTGGAATTCACCTTTGTAGACCTTAAAGACAAAAACAAATTATGACTATATGTATAAGCATTAAATACACATTACATAAACTAAATTCAAAGTTTCAGGCCATGTTCCCACATTGCAAAAATCACTGTTTTCCGCATGTTTTCTGTGGGCATCTGCATTACACTAGACAATAGTCATGTGCACCATTTATTGCATTTTTTGGTTGCAGTTTCCTTTTTTTGTAGGTGGTTTTTGGTGCATTGCAATTTTTAATGCTTTTTTTAATGCAGAAATGCCACAATTAGACACTTAAAAATTAGTGATGAGCGAGTGTACTTATTGCACGCTTGGGTGATCTCCTTGTATTTATGACTGCTCGGAGATTTAGTTTTCATTGCAGCATTTACAGCTATTAGCCAGGCTGAATACATGTGGGGATTCCCTAACAACCAGGCAACCCCCACATGTACTTAGGCTGGGTAGTAGCTGTAAATCATTCAGCTGCCGCAATGAAAACTAAATCTCCGAACACTAACAAATACTCGAAGATCACCCGAGCGTGCTCAGGAAAAACCCGAGCAACGAGTACACTCACTCATCACTATTAAAAATGCAATTGTGATTTTACATGCGTTTTTAAAATCTCATAAAAAATCCCAAATTCCAGAGGGCATGAGTATTCAGGAAGTCACATTCGCTTGAAGACCATCTGAAGTGACCATATCAAATTTGAAATAATACAAAAAGGAACAAAAATAATAGTGAAATACAGTCAGAAGCCATTGGCTTTTGGTGCACATGGTAATCCCTATGTAATTCGGAGGCATGGACTGTGCACTTTTCATACGACTAAATGTCCAGCACCAGGACCTGAGTAGTTGCCCTGACACAACATGGAGAACGCGGCTCTAGCTCTATTCCGTCACAGACGCTGTGAGATGCCAGCAGAGAGAAAACATCAGTATATAAAATAGGTACAGCGGTCGCACCAATGGAACAGAAAATGTACTGATCACCTCCTTAGAACTTTATCAGCTGACTAATATCATCTGACGATTGAAATATGTGCAAATATGACATTGGCCAGGCACAGGTTGGCACTACCCTCCAGAGTTTGCTCAGTCACCTCATTATTTGCACTTTCAAACAGGCCTTTAAGCAAACATTTACCACTGCAAATTAACTTTTAAAAGTTGGCTAGAATTAAACAGCCTGTAACCCAGGTAAAAAAAAGCAAATATACAGAATATCAGGAAGGTTTAGCCACGACTGAATGCATTTATTAATGGAATGGCAGCTCAGTGGGTGCTGTATTCCTGGTGGAAAACCTTATTAAAAGGGGTTGCCAACCTCTTCTTCAGACAAAGTACATTTACCATTGCTGTTCTATGTATTTAAGGGGTAACATTTCTCCTTGTAGAGAGTGACATGCCAGGCCTGGCATGCCAGTGTGAGGAGGCATATAAGCCATGCAATGCTCCTCTGGGAAAGTAAATATGCAAATTGCCTCTTCAGAGAGGATGAGGACTAGAATTCTAGTGCCACCTATTGGAAGTAGCAATCCTAAAAGTTAATACCGACCCTTCAATGAGTCTTGCCATATGACTTAGGATAAAAGCCAAACCATAATCTCAATTTGCAGACAGTGTGTTTTGGGGTGTTGCCCCTCATCAGTGCAAAGTATGAGATCTGATTTGGCTGTGTGAGAGGGCAGCATCCTGAAACACTGTGTCTGCAAGTTGACATTCTGGCTTCGCTTTTATCCAAAGTCATATGGCAAGGCTTTTTGAATGGTCCATATTGACTTTTAGGTGGCAATAGAGTTCTAGTCCGCTTCCTCTCCGGAGAGGCAATTTGCATATTTAATTTCCAAGAGGAGCATTGAATGGCTAATAAGCCTGCTCACACTGACCTGAAAAGTGAAACTTATATATTAGATAGAGTCATTACAAACAGAGTGATCTATTTCAAGTGTTTATTTCTGTTAATGTTGATGATTATTGCTTACATCCAATGAAAACCCAAAAGTCATTATCTCAGTAAAGTAGAATACTTTATAACACCAGCTTGAAAAATGATTTTAAGATCCGAAATGTTGGTCTACTGAAATGTATGTTCAGTAAATGCACTCAATACTTTGTCGGGGCTCTTTTTGCATAAATTACTGCATCAATGTGGCGTGGCATAGAGGTGATCAGCCTGTGGTACTGCTGAGGTGTTATGGAAGCCCAGGTTGCTTTCATAGCAGCCTTCAGCTCGTCTGCATTGTTGGGTCTTCGGGTTAAAGTCAGGCGAGTTTGCTGGCCAATCAAGCACAGTGATACTGTTGTTTGTAAACCATGTATTGGTACTTTTGGTAGTGTGGACAGGTGCCAAGTCCTGCTGGAGAATGACATTTCCATCTCCAAAAAGCTTGTCGGCAGAGGGAATCATGAAGTGCTCTAAAATTTCCTGGTAGATAGCTGCGCTGACTTTGGTCTTGATAAAACACAGTGGACCTACACCAGCAGATGACATGGCTCCCCAAACCATCACTGATTGTGGTAACTTCACACTAGACCTCAAGCAGCTTGGATTGTCTGTCTCTCCACTGTTCCTCCAGACTCTGGAACTTGAATTCCAAGGTCTAGTGTGAAGTTTCCACAATCATTGATGGTTTGGGGAGCCATGTCATCTGCTGGTGTAGGTCGACTGTGTTTTAACAAGACCAAAGTTAACGCAGCCGTCTACCAGGAAATTTTAGAGCACTTCATGCTTCCCTCGGCCGACAAGCTTTTTGGGAGATGATGGAAATTTCATTCTACTGCAGGACTTGGCTCCTGTCCACACTGTCAAACGTACCAATGTCTGGCTTAAACAACAGTATCACTGTGCTTGATTGGCCAGCAAACTCGTCTGACCTTTATTGTCAAGAGGAAGATAAGAGACACCAGAACCAACAATGCAGACGAGCTGAAAGCTGCTATCAAAGCAACCTGGGCTTCCATAACACCTCAGCAGTGCCACAGGCTGATCGCCTCCATGCCACACCGCACTGATGCAGTAATTGATGCCAAAGGAGCTCCGACCAAGTATTGGGTGCATTTACTTTACATACATTTCAGTAAGCCAACATTTCGGATTTTACAATCCTTTTTCAAGCTAGTGTTATAAAGTATTCTAATTTCCTGAGATAATGACTTTTGGGTTTTAAATTGGCTGTAAGCCATAATCATCAACGTTAAGAGAAAAAAAACACTGGAAATACATCAGTTTGTAATGACTCTATACAGTATAATATAGGAGATTCACTTTTTGTATTAAAGAACTGAAATAAATTAACTTTTTGATGATATTCTAATTTTGTGAGATGCACCTGTATGTGGTAGCAAAAACCAGGTGACAGAACCTTTAATGACAACTGTAGTGAAGCGATATATACATCCCTTTAATGCACTTATACAGAATACCACCCTGCTCCGTTGGAAAGACAGCTCTGTGCTGCGGCGATGTCACATACCGCACACGCTCTGTTTGTGACTGGGCCAGCAAACACTACAGTAGCAATGCCTTTGCAAATATATGGAAAATAACTATTTAACCTACCCTAAAACACCATTAGGCCCCCTAATTAAGAATAATAGCTGTATTATTTACTTTGAAAAAATACATAGTCTCTCATCCTATATCTCGCCAAGAAATATATCAAACATCTGTGAAACTTGCACTGAGAGCTAGCAACCAACCATGTGATGTATAGCTTATCAAAATCAGGCCGCGCTCATAGGACAAAGGCTCATCAGGTATCAAATGCATGTCATCCATGGCTATACAGATCCTTGCATAGAAATCAATGGGTCTTCAGAGAATAGGGCCCACAAGGTCAAATAGTAACAAGCTTTAAGTTTCCATGAATAACTAAAAACTTTGTCCTTATCTGGCTGCAGACGGCATTTGAGCATCGAGTATGGTGCCCATCAACTAGACCCAAGACATCTCTTAAGGTACCTTCACACTGAACAACTTTCCAACGAGAACGACAACGATCCGTGACGTTGCAGCGTCCTGGATAGCGATATCGTTGTGTTTGACATGCAGCAGCGATCTGGATCCCGCTGTGATATTGTTGGTCGGAGCTAGAAGGCCAGCACCTTATTTCGTCACTAGGTCGGTGTGTATCGTCGTGTTCGACAGCAAAAGCAACGATGCAAGCAATGTTTTACAATGGTAACCAGGGTAAATATCGGGTTACTAAGCGCAGGGCCGCGCTTAGTAACCCGATATTTACCCTGGTTACCATTGCAAAAGTAAAAAAAAAAAACACTACATACTCACCCTCTGATGTCTGTCACGTCCCCCGGCGTCCGCGCTGCTGCTCAGAGCTTCCTGCACTGAATGTGTCAGTGCCGGCCGTAAAGCAGAGCACAGCGGTAACGTCACCGCTGTGCTCTGCCGGCCCTGACACATTCAGCGAAGGAAGCTCTGAGCAGCAGCGCGGACGCCGGGGGACGTGACAGACATCAGAAGGTGAGTATGTAGTGTTTTTTTTTTTACTTTTACATTGGTAACCAGGGTAAATATTGGGTTACTAAGCGCGGCCCTGCACTTAGTAACCCGATGTTTACCCTGGTTACCCAGGTGCTGCAGGGGGACTTTGGCATCGTTGAAGACAGTTTCAACGATGCCGAAGTCGTTCCCCTGATCGTTGGTCGCTGGAGAGCCGTCTGTGTGACAGCTCCCCAGCGACCTAAACAGCGACGCTGCAGCGATCGGCTCGTTGTCTATATCGCTGCAGCGTCGCTGAGTGTGACGGTACCTTAAGTTAAAATATCCATGACACCCAATATAAAGTCCCACAATCCAGTTATTGTACATCTACTACTCACCGTGCTGATAAACAACATGAACAGACACAGAACACTTCTACAGAGTCCTTGTGAGCCATGTCTGGAGCTCCTGTATCAATCGAGCTGCACCTACTGACCCAGTCATGAATGCGCCAGACTTCAGACAATACAAATGATGTGGTGTTGGTCCAGGGCAGTCAATCCAAAAAAATTGGTCTTCTTTTGTACTATAATGTTTCTACAGAAATCTTCCTTGGGGTGATCTCATACATGGATGAAAAAAAAATACCCTTTAATCCTCTTAACTGGGGGTAGGGGATGTGTAGATATTTCTTTAAAACTACCTATACAGGATATAGTTTAAAGGGCTATGGAAAGTATATTCACATGTTTGGAAATAGCTCTATTATCCATGTATGCTCCAGTAATCACATCACTAGATTGAACGGCTCAGTATCTAACTTCTCTGTCTTTTAGATGTACGTTCCATTAAGGGCTCATTCTCACATGTGAGAAATTCGGATGAGTCTCGCACGTCAATACCCGGCACTGCACCCTGCACTCAGGGGCAGAGCATGCGGCTGCATGTAACATCTCTACAACAACTGTTTAGAGGAGACTTTGTGCAGCAGGCCTTCATGGTAAAATAGCTGCTAGGAAACCACTGCTAAGGACAGGCAACAAGCAGAAGAGACTTGTTTGGGCTAAAGAACACAAGGAATGGACATTAGACGAGTGGAAATCTGTGCTTTGGTCTGAGGAGTCCAACCACCGTGTCTTTGTGCGACGCAGAAAAGGTGAACGGATGGACTCTACATGCCTGGTTCCCACCGTGAAGCATAGAGGAGGTGTGATGGTGTGGGGGTGCTTTGCTGGTGACACAGTTGGGGATTTATTCAAAATTAAAGACATACTGAACCAGCATGGCTACCACAGCATCTTGCAGCGGCATGCTATTCCATCCGGTTTGCGTTTAGCTGGACCATCATTTATTTTCCAATAGGACAATGACCCCAAACACACCTCCAGGCTGTGTAAGGGCTATTTGACCAAGAAGGAGAGTGATGGGGTGCTAAGCCAGATGACCTGGCCTCCACAGTCACCAGACCTGAACCCATTCGAGAGGGTTTGGGGTGAGCTGGACCGCAGAGTGAAGGCAAAAGGGCCAACAAGTGCTAAGCATCTCTGGGAACTCCTTCAAAATTGTTGGAAGACCATTTCCGGTGACTACCTCTTGAAGCTCATCAAGAGAATGCCAAGAGTGTGTAAAGCAGTCATCAAAGCAAAAGGTGGCTACTTTGAAGAACCTAGAATATAAGACATAATTTCAGTTGTTTCACACTTTTTTGTTAAGTATATAATTCCACATGTGTTTATTCATAGTTTTGATGCCTTCAGTGTGAATGTACAATTTTCATAGTCATGAAAATACAGAAAAATCTTTAATCTTTAACCCCTTCACCCCCGGAGCGTTTTCCGTTTTTTCGTTTTCGTTTTTCGCTCCCCTCCTTCCCAGAGCCATAACTTTTTTATTTTTCCATCAATATGGCCATGTGAGGGCTTATTTTTTGTGGGACGAGTTGTACTTTTGAACGATATCATTGGTTTTACTATGCCATGTAACAGAAAACGGGAAAAAAATTCCAAGTGTGATGAAATTGCAAAAAAAAAAAAAATGCAATCTCACACTTGTTTTTTGTTTGGCTTTTTTGCTAGGTTCACCAAATGCTAAAACTAACCTGCCATTATGATTCTCCAGGTCATTACGAGTTCATAGACACCTAACATGTCTAGGTTGTTTTTTATCTAAGTGGTGAAAAAAAATTCCAAAGTTTGCTTAAAAAAAATAAAAATAAATAAAAAATAAAAATTGCGCGATTTTCCGATACCCGTAGCGTCTCCAATTTTCATGATCTGGGGTCGGATGATGGCTTATTTTTGCGTGCCGAGCTGGCATTTTTAATGATACCATTTTAGTGTAGATACATTCTTTTGATCGCCCGTTATTGCATTTTAATGCAATGTCGCGGCGACCAAAAAAACGTAATTTTGGCGTTTTGATTTTTTTTCTCGCTACGCTATTTAGCGGTCAGGTTAATCCTTTGTTTTTGTTGATAGATCGGGCGATTCTGAACGCGGCGATACCAAATATGTGTATGTTTAATTTTTTTTTGTTTTATTTTGATTGGGGCCAAAGGGGGGTGATTTGAACTTTTATATATTTTTTATTTTTTTTATATTTTTAAACACTTTTTTTTTACATTTTGGCATGCTTCAATAGCCTCCATAGGAGGCTAGAAGCATGCACTACTCGATCGGCTCTGCTACATAGAGGTGAAATACTGATCACCTCCATGTAGCAGAAAGGCAGGTGTACTTTGAGCGCCGACCACAGGGTGGCGCTCAAAGCAATCGGCCATCAACAACCATAGAGGTCTCAAGGAGACCTCTGGTTGTTATGGCAATGCACCGCTAACCCCCGATCATGTCAAATACACAGAAAATAGCCGCACTCAAGTCTTGGAAATGTGAAGATTTTTCTTTTGTTTTTATTCAAGTGTACAGGCACCATTAAGTGATTTTTACATAGATAACAAGTGGTTGCGGACCATAAGGTAGGGTGACGTTTCGACCTGGCACGGTCTTTTTCAAACCCCACTTGAGTAAGAGAAATGGTATAAAAGGAGAGGAAAATATGAGGAGAGTCCCCAAGGACAGCTCACGGTAAACTCCAGGAGTAAGGTGTCCGTCTTATTGGTGGTGCATGTATTTGACGTTGGATGTCTAGCCAGCACCTTCTTCATTGAACTCTACAGTGTGCCCATTATATTTTCTTCTGGACCCCCGATCATGTGACGGGGGTCAGCAGTGCGAGCACTTCCGGCCGCGCGGCCGGGAGCGCTAGTTAAATGCCGCTGTCAGCGCTTGACGGCGGCATTTAACTAGTTAATGGGCGCGGGCGGATCGCGATTCCGCTCGCGCTCATTGCGCGCACATGTCAGCTGTACAAAACAGCTGACATGTCGCGGCTTTAAGGTGGGCTCACCGCCGGAGCCCACCTTAAAGCAGGGGATCTGCCAGCTGACGTACTATTCCGTCAGCTGGCAGAAAGGGGTTAAATGGGAAGGTGTGTCCAAACTTTTGGTCTGTACTGTATACACATTTATATTTAATACAGAGCTTGATAGCAGAAAAGCCGGTATTTCAATTGCCAGCTTTTGCTATCTCCTTATCAAACCCGACAGGATACGAGACATGGTTTACATACAGTAAACCATTTCATATCTGTTATATTTTTATATATTCCTCACTAATATAAATATATTCCTCACTATAAAATACTTTATTCATAATGTGTGGGTTTAATCCTTTATTACTATTGGATTAATAATGGAGAGGTGTCTTATTGACATCTCTCCATTATTAATCTGGCTTAATGTCACCTTCCAATAGTAAGGTGACATTAACCCCTTATTACCCCATATCCCACCGCTACTCAGGAGTGGGAAGAGAGAGGCTAAGTGCCAGAATAGGCGCATCTTACAGATGTGCCTTTTCTGGGGTGGCTGGGGGCAGATGTTTGTAGCCAGGGGGGGGCCAATAACCATGGACCCTCTCCTGGCTATTAATATCTGCCCTCAGTCACTGGCTTTACCACTCTGGCTGAGAAAATTGCACGGGAGCCCACGCCAGTTGTTTTCAGTGATTTAACCCTTTATTTTAACACCTAGAGCTCCCAAATTTTACACACAGACACTGCTAACATAATTAGTGAGGAATATATAAAATTATAACGGATATGAAATGGCTTACTGTATGTAAACCATGACTCAAATCCTGTCAAGTTTGATAAGGAGATAGCAAAAGTAGTCAATTGAATTACCGGCTTTTCTGCTATCTATTAAAAAAAAAATATATATATATATATATATATATATATATATATATATATATATGTTACTCAATATACAAATTTACAAGGACTAATCCTTTGGAACATTTACTCCTCCTGGACTAATCTTCCAAAGGTACCTTTAATCACGCCCAAATAACGTTCTGACACTGCTCACATCTTCTTATTGGCCCCTGAAGAATTACGCATGCCAGTGAAAAATTACATGATAGGGCAAATGCAGGGAAGCCGAGCATACAGACCCTAGCTTCATCAGCGCACTGCGCATGATCCAGTGGTGGTGCTCTCAGGTCCAGTCAGCCACCACAGAGGAGCTTCACATGGTGCCCAGACAATGTATGGGCACTAAAGCTGCCCTAGCTCTATTATGCACACAGTTTTAATAAATCTGTCCTAGGCATAATTTTATTTGCTTCTCTATATTCACCTGAAAGGTTTTATGAAAGAAGTTTATTGACCTATAGGCAATTAATCTTAGATCTGAGATGATCTGATCCTCAAAATCTACAGAATGAATAGGCCGCCCCTATCTTTAGATTACCATGGCCCCTATATTGAGAATACTCTTCATTCTATTGTTCTACTGTAGTCACGAAAGTGGGCTCTTCACTTCAATATTGACATTGCATTTCCCATAGAGAATAATGTTCAATTCTGCTATAAGGCAAAATGAATTGCAGGCAGTGCTGACAAATGTCCACTTAAGAATACCTACACTATACCAGCTAAGTTATTCACGGATTAGTTCGTAGAGAAAAAAAAGCGAATCCAATTTAAGGATTGGTTGAGTAATCCGTATAGTTGTAAACTCCAAATACATTTAAGTGGTAATAAAACAGCAGCCATTATGACCATTCCTGACCCCACACAGCTGGCATCATCTATCTGACCCAGACGGTTGGCATCAGCTTCCAGAGACGACAGAGTCACTGGGTACATGCATTTGATGATGTTGCCCTAAAGATGTGTACCCGGACCACTTTGATAGGTATTGCATGTCGGGAATATCCCACGGGCCCCATCGCTTTGGATCTGCTCTGACCTAGTCATCTAGCCATCATAATTTGGCCCTTCCCAATGTCATTCTAATCCTTACGCTTGGCCATTTTTCAAGCTTTCAACACATTAATTTCAAGAACTGACTGTTCACTTTCTGCATTGTATAACCCACCCCATGATAGGTGCTGAGAAATTGTTCTTCACTTGCAGTGGTTGTCTGAAGATCCAGTTGCTGTAGTGTCACTGACTAAAGGTACCGTCACATTAAGCGACGCTGTAGCGATATCGACAACGATGCCGATCGCTGCAGCGTCGCTGTGTGGTCGCTGGAGAGCTGTCACACAGACAGCTCTCCAGCGACCAACGATGCCGAAGTCCCCGGGTAACCAGGGTAAACATCGGGTTACTAAGCGCAGGGCCGCGCTTAGTAACCCGATGTTTACCTTGGTTACCAGTGTAAATGTAAAAAAAAACAAACACTACATACTTACATTGCCATGTCTGTCACGTCCCTCGCCTTCAGCTTCCCTGCACTGTGTAAGCGCCGGCCCTAAAGCAGAGCGGTGACGTCACCGCTGTGCTCTGCTTTACGGCCGGCACTGACACATTCAGTGCAGGAAGCTCTGAGCAGCGGCGCGGACACCGGGGGACGTGACAGACATCAGAGGGTGAGTATGTAGTGGTTTTTTTTTACTTTTACAATGGTAACCTGGGTAAATATCGGGTTACTAAGCGCGGCCCTGCGCTTAGTAACCCGATATTTACCCTGGTTACCATTGTAAAACATTGCTGGCATCGTTGCTTTTGCTGTCAAACACGACGATACACGCCGATCTGACGACCAAATAAAGTTCTGGACTTTCAGCAACGACCAGCGATATCACAGCAGGATCCAGATCGCTGCTGCGTGTCAAACACAACGATATCGCTATCCAGGACGCTGCAACGTCATGGATCGCTGTCGTTCTCGTTGCAAAGTCGCTTAGTGTGAAGGTACCTTAAGCCTGTTTTTCTGACTTTGTTAGTGACCTCAGTTTGCCCTAAGATGGCTGGCTACCTACTGTGCCATACTTCTATTAAGCTAATCTGTCCCACACCCAAAGTTTGCTAAAGAGGAGTATACTGAGACTTTAAACCAGGAAATTCCTTCAGTCAAAGCCTCTGGGTGTGTATATGTGGAGGGGGAATAAGAGGCCAAACCTATGTTACCTTTAGTATTACACTGGATCTCCGCTTCAGTTGTATGCACTGTTCATAAGAAACCCTAAAGCCACATACACAGAACAAGCTATTAGAAATCAATAATTTATGATTTGATATAAAGGCTCATCACATCCATGGTCCATGTAGTGATTTCTGGCTTAGGGTGTGCAACTGACAATGCTCCAGCAGACTGTCCGCTTCACAAATATGGAGAAAAGTAGCGGCACATCCAAGGAATAAAATAATGGAATCTTCTTCATTGCATAACAAAAATGGATTAAAAAAAAAAAACACCTTTCCAAGTTCACGATACCCATGAAGTGGTGACGGGTTTTCGGCATAACAGTTACCCCTTTACTCATAGAAAAAATGTACATGGTAGGCATGAAAGACTGGCGAATTCCGGTGTAACTTTGAGTAAGGGCATTATTGATACACTGAAAATGTGCCAGTCTTTCCTGGTTATCATTTGACCCTTTTCCATTAAAAAGGTTTTTTTTTTTTATCCCTTTTTGTTACGCAATAAACAAGATCCAATTCGTTTATTCCTTGTATGTGCCACTCTTTCTCTATATTAACAATACAATAGACAACGCAGTCATCAGATGCCCACCTGTAAAAGGAATTTTGATAATCTGCTCCTGCCACAAAGCAGGAGAGGTCAGAGAAAAGAAGTTTATATAGTAAAGTAATGTTACTGCACGTTCACAGCACTTAATTAACTTTATGGTGACTGATGGAAATGGACTCCGTGCTATTGACCTTCTGCTCATTACATATCTCCCGGTGACCCATAATCAGAAGGCAAAGGCCATCAGGAGGGCGAGCAGCGGTTATATGTCTAGACAAGAATGTTACTGAGCGTGTGGCCAGAAAAAAGTCTTAAAAGATAGCAGTCCTCTTCCTGCACTCAGCTTTTTCTGAAGGAAAAAAAAAAATTCACAAGGGTTGACACTTGATAGAAAAAGACTTTACCAGTATGTATTTTCATCCACATGTATAATAACCAAGCAGAATGAAATATTTTCATTAGAGTTCTTTCCTACATGAAAAAAATAAAAAATCACTGGTTTAAGAATTTTGGATTAAAAAAAGGAATGCTACATAGTTGCGGAATTGTATGAAATGGACCATTAAAGGGGTTGTTAAATGAACACAATTACTTGTATATCAGTGGTGTCTCACTACTATCCACTTTAAAATGGTGCACATTTGCCCACTGCTCCATTCACTCCCTAAGGCCATGTTCACACGATCCTTTTTTTGATCCTTTTTTTTTCAGGTCCTGATTTGGAAAACCCGCAGTGCAAAACTGCACTGCTGATTTTCCTGCAGTTTCTTCTGCAGATTCCTCTGTGGGTTTTCAACAGCACTTTCCTATTGGTGCCTGTTGAAAACAGGAGCTGAATCCGCAGAAAGAAGTGACATGGTACTTCTTTTTTTCTGCAGGCAAATCCTCGCGGATTTGCCTGAGAAAAAAAGGATAGAGGGCACAGCGGTTTTTGTTTTCCATAGAGTAACATTGGACTGTACCCTGCATGGAAAAAGGACCTGAAAAAAAAAGGATCAAAAAAAGGATCGTGTGAACATAGCCTTATAAGGGTATGTGCACACGATGCAGATTTAGTGCAGAATTGGTGCAGAACTGCAGCAGATTTTTCTGCTGCAGAAACGCTGCAGAACTGCACTGTGATTTACAGTACAATGTAAATCAATGGGAAAAAAAAAAAGCTGTGCACATGGTGCAGAAAAATCTGCGCAGAAACGCTGCAGATTTCAAAGAAGTGCACGTCGCTTCTTTTGTGCAGTTCTGCAGCGTTTCTGCTGCAGATTTTTCTGCACCATGTGCACAGCTTTTTTTTTCCCATTGATTTACATTGTACTGCACAGAAACTGCATAGAAACTGCACAGAAACTGCACAGAAACTGCACAGAAACTGCATAGAAACTGCACAGAAACTGCACAGAAACTGCATAGAATCTGCATAGAATCTGCATAGAAACTGCACAGAAACTGCATAGAATCTGCGCAGAAACTGCATAGAAACTGCACAGAAACTGCATCAAATCTGCAGATGCAGATTTAGTGCAGAAAATTCTGCACCACATTTCCTACGTGTGCACATACCCTAAGGGTATGTGCACACGATGCTGATTTAGTGCAGAATTGGTGCAGATCTGCAGGAGATTTTTCTGCTGCAGAAACGCTGCAGAACTGCACTGTGATTTACAGTACAATGTAAATCAATGTGAAAAAAAAAAAGCTGTGCACATGGTGCAGAAAAATCTGCGCAGAAACGCGCTGCAGATTTCAAAGAAGTGCATGTCGCTTCTTTTGTGCGTTTCTGCAGCGTTTCTGCACCCCTCCATTAATAGAAATCTGCAGTGGTAAAATCTGCACAAAAACTGCTAAAAAAAAACGCATAAAAAACGCACCTGCGGATTCTGCCAGGAGATGCAGATTTAGTGCAGAAAATTCTGCACCACATTTCCTACGTGTGCACATAGCTAAGGGATTTCCAAGTGCTGCACTCAGCTTTTCCCGGCAGCCCAATACTGAAGAGGACCAGAGCGGGACTGTAAACGGGGGAAAATGGCGATCAGTAAGCATGTGCGTGACCCGACTAGTGATATATAGAAGTAAAACTATGTTGTGGGCATGAACATCTATGTCTCTTTTGAAGCATCCCTTGCTTATATTTGTCTTGGCATCAATCACTAAAGTTTAGTTTACTGTCCACTTATAGCCCTACAGCTTTTTTTTTCGCAACAGTTTTACTATTTAAAATGTAATTGTAGAAATTTTTTATTTTACGTTATTAGAGAGCAAAATAATATAGGGTAGTTAGAAGGTCCCGAAGTAAAGGCCAAACGTCCCTCAGGTCCATTAGGTTCTGCGGCTGGCCACATATAACGAATGAGCCCAAGCCGTGCGGTCCTCTTACAAGGTTTACAGGATGAAAACAGAAACTATTAGGGCAAAATAAACATTCTCTACTAGGTCAGGATTTCATTCAGTAATAGGATGTTTTCTTTGAGAATCCTCAGAAGAGCTTCATACATTTTAAGCAGAGAGAGGGCATTAATATTGTGCCTGGTGCTGTAATATGACCTTATCAAAATGAAAACTGGAGCACCAGAATGAAAGGTACAGCAACAATGGGCTTCTTGTTAGGCCAGGCTTGGCTTTGTCTTCTCCCACTATAGTCTATGACTGCAATGAGGTCTGCAGCCACGGGGAGCTTGCAATACGATACTTAGCTTTCATCCCCATAATAATGGTCACAATGAACATTAACCGCTACAGTATGTATAAAAAATACCCAGCGCCCTGCAAACGCCTGACAGGCCAAAAGATACGGAAGCATGTAGCCATACCTTTAGAGACAGAGCTGGCCATAGATATAGAAAAAAGTCACCAACAAATGTACAATTTGATTCGCCTTTTAAATCCAGTATTACTGCATAACAAAGATAATGAAATACAAATAGAAAATCAGTAAGAAAATGGTTAGGACGTTTCTTCATAATCTTTTATAGAAGGAAGGATCAGATCAGCAGATGGGGGCTGTGCTATACCAAGGATTTTCTTAGAAGGCTCCTCTGAGTTTTTCTAACCTACAGCACTACATGGTCATGGAAGACTTTAGTGAACATTCATAGAAATTGGAGAATTGGCTGCATTTGTATTTATTTTATATCTCAAGGTATTATATAATTAAACTAAAAATACATAAACCAAACAAAAAAAGTGTTAATGGTGCTCAAAGCTTTTCATGTAGTCCATATTAATAAGTTGTATATAGAAACACTCATTCATCACAATTAGCCAAGTAAAGGACATTTTCTCTCACACAAATCACTTCTTCTAATTCCTTTTATAGTATTTTGTGCATTCACTCAAATTAATTGATCAAAAACAAATACACCCCACCTAAAAAACAACCATCTTGTATTTAGCGTGACCGCTATGATTTTTAAGAACAGCACCAAGTTTTCTAGACATGGAATGAACAAGTCGGCGACATACTGCAACATCTTTCTTTCCATTCTTCAAGAACAACCTCTTTTAGGTCCTGGATGGAGCGTTATGCTCAACTTGTATCTTCAAAATTCCCCATAAGTATTTCAGTTGGGTCCAGATCATGAGACAGACTTGACCACTGAATCACTGTCCTGTTCTTCTAGGGACATGCAACAAATGTGTTTTGGATCAGTCATATTGGTAAAGTGCGATCTACCAAGGGCACGGAATGATTGTAGCATCTTCTCTTTCAATGTAGAGTAGTACATCTATGAACTCATGATACCATCAATGAAATGTAGCTTCTTGACACTAGCAGGACTCATGCAGCAAACATAAGAACAGTGCCACCACCAAATTTCACTGTAGGCACTATGAATTTTTCTAAATTAATTTAGAAAAATTCATGGTGCCTACAGTGAGATGTCGGTTGCATTTCTGAAGAAGAACAGGGTGAAAACAATTCAAAGGCCAAGTTTGTCTCCTGATCTGAACCCAATCCCCAATCATACATCTATAGAGAATTCGGAATAAATTAGTGGAGCATCACTTTCCATCCAGCATCCAGGTTCAAAAAAAGAGGTCCTTCTTGAAGAATGGAAAAGTCACCACCAACTTGTTCATTCAATACCTAGAAGACTTCGTGTTACCCTTAAAAATCATGGAAGTCATGCAAAATACTGGATGTAGTTGTTTTTGATGTGGGATGTATTCATTTTTGCAACAACTCATTTGAGTAAAACTGAAGATTTTGTAATGAAAGTTACATTACTAACTTTCCTTTCATCTTATAGGTTAAAAAAATGTTCTATGAAAGTCAGTCTTGTAAAAAATGTGCTATATATATTGCAAGGCAGTGGTGTTTCCACCAGTGAATTTAGTGAGACAGTGACCCAGGCAAGTTAAGTAAACATCTTTTATTGTCCAAATACTGCACACATGAAATCGTTCCCCTCCGGATTGCCGGAAATATGTAAATAATGTCCAGTGCCGCTGGTACTTGCACCCCCCGTAAGGTTCTTGGGTGCTACCGTGTTCATCCACATCACTGGCTCTGGCCTGGACAGCTTCACACAGCCAGGCATAAAACCACAACACCTTCAGCTCTGCTGTATGTGAAATCCAAACACAAAAACTGTCACCCAAACCTTTATTGTAGGTTTAAATGAAAACAGTGGTCATGGGCCACCTATAAGACCCGGACTGAAGGGAGAGATCCACCCCTCTACTATGCTACAGATCTCTCTCTAAAAAAAAAAAAAAAAGCCCGTGGCATGTTTTACTAAACTAACTTGGTCAAAAAACTTGACCAAGTCCACACTTATTTTTCTTTTTGCATGGTAACTACAGCTGTGGCTACAATGCACTCCAGCGGTTCAGTATGCTTCTGGCCACATTCTGGGGGATACATAACAGCCCTCGCATTTGATTCCCCACAGGCCACCCCGGAGCACGAGCATAACAGTAATTCAAAACTGAAAATAAAGCCTAAACAACAAGAATCATTTTATCACCCCAGGTATCATTGTAATCAGTAGAACAGCGCCGAGCTGACACTATAGGTTACTGAGCACAATCCTGCTGACAGGTTCCCTTTAAAAGTAAGTGATTCTTTTATCAGTTTCAGAATCCATTGTGACACATCATTAGTTAGAAAGATTTTTCTGCAAATGTATGGATCTTTCTAACTATAATGCAGTGGATTTAAAATAAAGTATATATGTTGATTTACATGCACATTTGTTTTTATACAGTGCGTGAAGGAAATTTCTTAAGATCTCATTCACCGTGTTGCTGCTGCTGTAATATGCTGCAGATTTTGCGCCAACAAATCCAGATTAAAAATAAGCAGCTCTTTCACTATGTATGAACAAAATGATCAAATAGCGTGTATTTCCAAAGAGGGAGTAGATTCAACAGAATGGTGTACTCCAAAATCATCACCTGTAGCTTTTGGGAAAATATTTCTATTAAACGCATGCTTTCTGTGTGGCTCGTTATCATGAGCACTTTCTGTTGCCTCTCTGTTAAGTGTTACATGCCGCCGCACTTTATGCTCTAAACAGAAGCGAAAATAGCTGGAAACAGATGCTTTTCATTGAAACTCCCAATTCTTGATACAACACCAAGCTACTACAAAGAGGGGAGCTGAATTAATAAGGCATATTTCCCAGCACTTCAAACGCACAAGTCTCAAGGTTCGTTCTAATTAGCTTGACAGACGCGCAAGCTCCTCACTTCAAAGCATGAGAGGTATTGGATAATAACTTGTACCATAAATATACAGAAGAGGAAACTTCAATCGCTCCGGAGGCATCCTTTCACAAAGCAAGGAAGCAAGACAACTCCACCCTACAGAGCATCAATGACAGTGAAGTCTAAAGCAGACGTAGTAAAATTGTGTTATGGAGAGAGGACGTTACTCAAGTCTTTGCAACAATATCAAGCATTTCAGCTAATTAGTATATATTTGTGGCCATGGTAACGGTGGTCATTTATTTGTAAGACAATTAGGATGCAGAAAAGGATTTTCCACATTTAGAACAGGATAGCTCGTACCGAGCAGTGCTCCCTCCTTGCATTTAACGAGGAAATGTATCCTATAATTACAGCCAAGTCTGGTGGATTTCACCTCTTTGTGTGCTCGATGAGGATCTCATGCCAAAACCACGGGCACTACTTCAGGGTAATCGTCCTTTGCTGTTAGAACAACCTCCACTCATCTGGGCAGGCTTTCCACTAGATTGATAACACAAGGTGGCATAGTCCTTTCGGGTAATAAGGTATACCAGGTAATCAAGGTTTCATATAAATTGAAACACCCAACAAATATTTTCTTCAAATAGAAATATGTTTATCCAATAAAGTGCAAAAAATACAATCCAGTAAGGATATATACAGAAAATACTTCACTTCCGGTGTATACTGTTACCTTAAACCAGAGGTGATGAACCTCAGGCCCCAGGGCCATTTATGGCCCTCGATGACCTTTTATCAGGCCCCCGAGCAGATTCTCAGGGACCGCATTCTTGGGCAGGGAGGTGTATTTTGATTACAACCAGCTCATTAATTTCTTCTTGCTCTGTTAGCACACACACGCAGTGTTCACTACTGAACACTGAAGGGCATGCAATGAAAGATTATGTCCTGACACCAGTGCCAGAGTCAGGATGTACTTTGTGGGCGGAGTTTGTACGGCCCCGAAGGAAGGTATAAATATCCACATGGCCCTTCGCAGGAAAAAAGATCCCCCACCCCTGTCTTAAACAGACATTGTTGTAGAGTAGATCCTCCGGAGAAAATCCCATAAGCTGGCACACTACAAGGAGAAAGATGTCGCCTGCACACCTATGCAACATTTCGGGGTTTTATTTCATTGCAAGGTATTTCATGGTTGTTAGGCAGGAGACCTACCTAATGGGCTGGTCAAAAGTTTTCACACCATTCAGGAAATCACTTTCGGGGGAAACTTCAGGTTGTATACGAGTAATTTCATGACGAAGAAAGGTCCTAAGTGTTGCCATACAGTTGGAAGCAAGAAACACTCTAGAATATCACGGCACACTGGACAAGTAATACTAGCCTTCATTGTATTGATGAATCCTAGCAAAAACCATCCGTCTCAAACTATTAGATACCAACTATCATTACTCCATGACCTCTTTTCATCGTGCTTTGTAGTGGCAAGAAAATTACCCATAAAAAGTGTACTGTACTACATCACCCTAAAAAATACATTACAATAGGCTTCCCTGGCAATTAACCCCTTAGTGACGAGACAATTTTGACCTTAATAACAAGGCCACTTTTTACAATTCTAACCACTGTCACTTTATGAGGTTATAACTCTGGAACGCTTTAACAGATCCCACTGATTCTGAGGTTGTTTTTCTGTGACATATTATACTTCATGTTAGTGGTAAAATTTCTTCAATATGACTTGTGTTTATTTCGGAAAAAAAACGTAAATATGGCAAAATGTTGAAGATTTGCAATTTTCAAACTTTTAATTTTTAAATCAGAGACATGTCACACAAAATAGTTAATAAATAACATTTCCCATATGTCTACTTTACATCAGCACAATTTTGGAAATATTTTTTTTTTTTGTTAGGCCGTTATAAGGCTTAAAAGTTAACCATTAATTTCTCATTTTTCCAACAAAATGTACAAAACCATTTTTTTTTATTTTTTTTTTTAGGGACCACAACATCACATTTGAAGTGACTTTCAGAGGTCTATATGACAAAAAAAATACCCAAAAGTGACGCCATTCTAAAAACGGCACCACTCAAGGTCCTCAAAACACATTCAAGCAGCTTATTAACCCTTCTGGTGCTTCACGAGAACTGAATCAATGTGAAAGGAAAAAAATTAAGATTTAACTTTTTTCATAAAAAATTTACTTTTGCCCTAAATTTTTTTATTTTCACAATGGCAACAAGAAAAAATGGACCACAAAACTTGTTCAATTTCTCCTGAGTACACCGATACCCCATATAGGGGGGAATACTACTGTTCAAGCACATGACAGAGTTTGGAAGGGAAGGAGCACGGTTTGACTTTTTGAACGCAAAATTAGCTGGAATCGAGAGCGGACACCATGTCGTGTTTCAGAGCCCCCGATGTGCCTAAATAGTGGAAACCCCCCACAAGTGACCCCATTTTGAAAACCACACCCCTGAAGGATTTAATTCAGGGGTATAGTGAGCATTTTGAACCTACAGGTACGACACAGAATTTGATAACATTAGGTCGTCATATTAAATATATCGTCATTAGTCTTGAGAGCAAGTGCTTGCTACTTCAGTACTCAGGTATATACCAAATATTGCGGGTGCTCGAATGACATGCTCAAGTCCCTGCCTCGCATGTTTTCTAACTGTTAGACACCCCAAAAAAACGTGGTTGATCTGCGGTACTTCGTGCATAACCAAGCACCCGGTGCAAACTCGAGTAGTGAGCACTTGCGCTTAACACTAGCCATCATATCGTCATCACTTTTTTCTTACTTTTGAAAAAAAACAAAAAAACTATTCTAACTCCAACCCTAACCTTAACACAACCCCAAACATAACTGCAAAGAACGGAAATATATTATATACCGGTATATATATATATATATATATATATATATATATATATATATATATATATATATATATATACACACACACACACACACTACAGACCAAAAGTTTGGAAACACCACATTTAAATATTTTTCTGTATTTTCATGACTATGAAAATTGTACATTCACACTGAAGGCATCAAAACTATGAATTAACACACGTGGAATTATATACTTAACAAAAAAGTGTGAAACAACTGAAAATATGTCTTATATTCTAGGTTCTTCAAAGTAGCCACCTTTTGCTTTGATGACTGCTTTGCACACTCTTGGCATTCTCTTGATGAGCTTCAAGAGGTAGTCACCGGGAATGGTTTTCACTTCACAGGTGTGCCCTGTCAGGTTTAATAAGTGAGATTTCTTGCCTTATATATGGGGTTGGGACCATCATTTGTGTTATGCAGAAGTCTGGTGGATACACAGCTGATAGTCCTACTGAATAGACTGTTAGAATTTGTATTATGGCAAGAAAAAAGCAGCTAAGTTAAGAAAAACGAGTGGCCATCATTACTTTCAGAAATGAAGGTCAGTCAGTCCGAAAATTTGGGAAAACTTTGAAAGTGTGCCCAAGTGCAGTGGCAAAAACCATCAAGTGCTACAAAGAAACTGGCTCACATGAGGACCGCCCCAGGAAAGGAAGACCAAGAGTCACCTCTGCTTCTGAGGATAAGTTAATCCGAATCACCAGCCTCAGAAATCGCAGGTTAACAGCAGCTCAAATTAGAGACCAGGTCAATGCCACACAGAGTTCTAGCAGCAGACACATCTCTACAACAACTGCTAAGAGGAGACTTTGTGCAGCAGGCCTTCATGGTAAAATAGCTGCTAGGAAACCACTTTTAAGGACAGGCAACAAGCAGAAGAGACTTGTTTGGGCTAAAGAACACAAGGAATGGACATTAGACCAGTGGAAATCTGTGCTTTGGCCTGAGGAGTCCAAATTTGAGATCTTTGGTTCCAACCACCGTGTCTTTGTGCGACGCAGAAAAGGTGAACGGATGGACTCTACATGCCTGGTTCCCACCGTGAAGCATGGAGGTGGAGGTGTGATGGTGTGGGGGTGGTTTGCTGGTGACACTGTTGGGGATTTATTCAAAATTGAAGGCATACTGAACCAGCATGGCTACCACAGCATCTTGCAGCGGCATGCTATTCCATCCGGTTTGCGTTTAGTTGGACCATCATTTATTTTTCAACAGGACAATGACCCCAAACACACCTCCAGGCTGTGTAAGGGCTATTTGACGAAGAAGGAGAGTGATGGGGTGCTAAACCAGATGACCTGACCTCCCCAGTAACCAGACCTGAACCCAATCAAGATGGTTTGGGGTGAGCCGGACTGCAGAGTGAAGACAAAAGAGCCAACAAGTGCTAAGCATCTCTGGGAACTCCTTCAAGATTGTTGGAAGACCATTCCCTGTGACTACCTCTTGAAGCTCATCAAGAAAATGCCAAGAGTGGGCAAAGCAGTCATCAAAGCAAAAGGTGGCTACTTTGAAGAACCTAGAATATAAGACATATTTTCAGTTGTTTCACACTTTTTTGTTAAGTATATAATTCCACATGTGTTAGTTCATAGTTATGATGCCTTCAGTGTGAATGTACAATTTTCATAGTCATGAAAATACAGAAAAATCTGTAAATGAGAAGGTGTGTCCAAACTGTTGGTCTGTACTGTGTGTGTGTGTATATATATATATATATATATATATATATATATATATATATATATATATATATATATATATATATATATATATATATATATATATATATATATATATACACACACATATACACATATACATATATACATATACACACACACCATTTTTATGTCACTAAGGGGTTGAGAAAGGGGGGTTTGATTTCCTTTTTTTTATTTTGATTACTGTGATAGACCCTATCACAGTGATAAAAATGAAATAATAGGAAAAATTTCCTATTGCTGCCAGATACCGGCCAGTAGATCATTTTCTTCCAGGAACATGACACGGAGGGCTGGGGGATGGAGCAGGAGGGTCCGGGGATGGCAGAGATATTGGGGCGGCTCGGGGGACCTCATTTCTCTCTCCTCTGATATGCTAGATCATGTCAGAGGAGACAGAAATGAATTTTAAATCAGACTTTTTTGTGCTTGCCGTTACTAGGTGAATAACGACGATCACGTTACAGGAGACTGTGAAAAACGGCCCTGATCATGTACTACAGGGTCTCCGCTACCCCCAGTAGCGGAGACCCCGGAGATTATCGGACACTGGGGGGCGCTATACCCTTATTTCTCAGCGCCGTTAAACAGCGGCGCTGAGGAATAAGTAACAGGTAGCATTGATGGACTATATACATTTTGACTAGCTTGACACCTAGCACGTTATATAGAACGGGTACATCCACCACTGCAGATCATCACAGATGTGGGGAAGAGGTCGCAGATGTAATACACCTGATGTGCTATCGTCATCCTATTGCAGACTTTTGGGAAGAGGCCATACCTATCCTCATTGTGATCAAACACCCCTTGTACCACTCTGCCCTTTAGTTGTGTATATTAGGAATCGTTGATAAGGAGACCTGTCCTCACTACCCTCCACTACCCTCGCACTCTTCTAAAAACATTGTTTTATAGCCATTAGATAAGTGGATAGAAGACCCCTGTGGATTTCACACTGGGTCAGTATGGTAAATACTGTAGCTTCCTATGAGATGGTGGTATATAAAAATAGACATTGTCCCCAAAAATTTGATAAGCCTTGGTTTGATTCCCTCCTTGACTCACATTAGTCTCCAAGTGATGAAGAGCATTCCCTCATGATAAAGTATGTGATATTAGGTGCCTGACATGGGCGTCTTAAGGCCCCGTCTCACACAGCGACGCTGCAGCGATACAGACAACGATGCTGATCGCTGCAGCGTCGCTGTTTTGTCGCTGTGTGGTCGCTGGGGAGCTGTCACACAGACAGCTCTCTCCAGCGACCAACGATCAGGGGAACGACTTCGGCATCGTTGAAACTGTCTTCAACGATGCCGAAGTCCCCCTGCAGCACCCGGGTAACCAGGGTAAACATCGGGTTACTAAGCGCAGGGCCGCGCTTAGTAACCCGATGTTTACCCTGGTTACCAAAAAAAACAAACAGTACATACTCGCCTTTCGGTGTCCAGGTCCCTTGCCGTCTGCTTCCTGCTCTGACTGAGATCCGGCCGTACAGCGAGAGCGCAGCACAGCAGTGACGTCACCGCTGTGCTCTCACTTCTCACTGTACGGCGGCACTCAGTGAGAGCAGGAAGCAGACGGCAAGGGACCTGGACACCGAAAGGCGAGTATGTACTGTTTGTTTTTTTTGGTAACCAGGGTAAACATCGGGTTACTAAGCGCGGCCCTGCGCTTAGTAACCCGATGTTTACCCTGGTTACCAGTGAAGACATCGCTGGATCGGTGTCACACACACCGATTCAGCGATGTCAGCGGGACCTCAACGACCAAAAAAAGGTCCAGGCCATTCCGACACGACCAGCGATCTCGCAGCAGGGGCCTGGTCGCTGGTACGTGTCACACATAGCGAGATCGCTACTGAGATCGCTGTTGCGTCACAAAACTTGTGACTCAGCAGCGATCTCGCTAGCGATCTCGCTATGTGAGACGGGGCCTTTATGCTTTTTGTTAAGATAATAGACCCAAGGCATGTTAAGGGAAGGGTTTACTTTGCCAGACAGTATTAATGAGCAATGAGAAATGCTGTTTGTTCTTTGGTTCTATGATGTAACCTTGTTATGTTGTATAACCTTCAATAAAATGAGTAAAGAAAAAAAGAACACGTTACATGGTAATCTGGTGGTAAGAGCCAAGGTTAACCCATAAAATAAATCAGTTACGTGATCCTGTAAGAGTGTCTGGCCCAGCTAGGACAATTTTTATCAAGGTATTTTAACAGTACAGTAAAACCAAGGCAGACATTTATAGTGTGTCAATCTCCTACAAGACAATACTTTAAGTGTGTTACATTGAAAGTCATACTAGCAGGGGTAATCTGACTTATATGGGCAGTAAGGGCTTAAGGGATATCTTCCGCACCCAAGCCAATTTTCAAATTTTTACAAAACACTTAAATGCTGGCCCTGAAAAATGCAATACTAACAGAATTTAAGCTGTAAGAGATCCTATTTCATCACTTACCCGTCTTGTATTATCAATAACCTTCTGATCTGGCTTTCCATAATTGGGAGGGCTGGCATACGGATCATAGCCTAGTTTGGCCAACATTGGTGCAATCACTGGCATATCCCTTAAAACATCTGGAGGTATTTTACCGACCCATTTTGACAAAGCATCCACATTCACTGGCTTGATGACTTGATCAGTGGATCGCTCAACCCTGAAAACATACAAGACAGACCTAGATTAGACAAGGCCATAATTAAAAGCAATTTCACAAGGCGCAAAGTCACATTTAAATGGGTGTAATTTGATAAATAAGGTGATATAAAACCAACTGAATCTGAAATCAGCCTATTGCTAGGAGTCCCAGGACATGACTTCAGATTTAAGGGAATGTCCAGAGATTAGACAACCCCTTTAAGCCATTATTGCTACATTTGGCATATGAGAGAAGAAAAATTCTTTAACCAAAGCTCCTTCGTATATTTCTAAATAACTAATGGCAAAGAGGTACTAACACAACCTAACCATAGATGTAACGTTTAATACAGTGGCTTGCGAAAGTTTTTCCCTTCCCCCTGGCATTTTTCACGTTTTGCTGCCTCACAACCTTGAATTTCACTTTTTTTTTTCTTGAGGGTTTGCATCAGTTCATGTAAAGAACATGCGTACAACGGTGAACATTTGGTTTTCTTTTTATTGTGGAGCAAACAAAAAAATCGGACAAAATAACTGAAAATTTCCGGGTGCATAACTATTCACCCCCCTAAAGTCAGTACTTTGTAGAGCCTCCTTTTGTGGCACTTACAGCTGCAAGTCACTTTGCATAAGTCTCTAAAAGCTTTCCACATCAAGCACTTGGATTTTTGCCCATTCCTCAAGGCAATACTGCTCCAGCTCCTTCAAGTTAGAAGTTTCCTCTGCTGAACAGTAATCTTCAAGTCTGACCACAGATTCTCAATTGGATTAAGGTCTAGGCATTGACTAGTTCACTACAAAACATTTACACGTTTCCCCTTAAACCACAGAAGTGTTGCTTTAGCAGTATGCTTTGGGTCATTGTTTTGTTGGAAGGTGATCCTCTGTTCCAGTCTCAAATCACTAACGGACTGAAAAAGGTTTTGCTGAAGAATATCCCTGCATTTTGCACCATCCATCTTCCCCTCGACTCGAACCGTTTTCTCTGTCCCTGCTTTCGGAAAAAATTTCCACAGCATGATTCTGACATCGCCATGTTTCACCCTGGGGATGATGTTCTTGGGGTGATGAGCCGTGTTAGTTTGGCGCCAGACATAGTGTTTACCTTGGTGACCAAAAATTTAAATTTAGGTCTCATCTAACCACAGCACCTTCCTCCACACATTTGGGGAGTCTCCAACTTGTCTTTTAGCAAACTCAAAACGAGTCTTACAATTTTTTGAATGTAAGTAAAGGCTTCTTTTCTGCCCACTCTTCAATAAAGGCTTATTGTGGTAGTATGGACAGATACTCCAGTCTCTGCTTTGGAACTCTGCAGCTCCTACAGGGTTACCTTTGATAGCTGCTGTCATTGCCTCTTTAAATAATGCCCTCCTAGCCCCAGCTGAGAGGTTTGGTGGGCGGCCCTCTCTTGGCAGGTTTGTTGTGGTACCATGTTCTTTCCATTTGCTGATAATCGATTGGATGGTGCTGTGGTCGATCAGAGATTGGGATGTATATATATTGTAGCGTGGCTAAAGGGTGTCTAATCGACGGGAGATATGTGTCGCATAGATGGCTTGCCGCTGTGATGTAACCATAGCTACCTATATGGCTGTCAGGACCTGTGGTGATGTCAGACCACATGGCTAATTATGTGATGGGTTACTGGGTGTGGTTAGCTCTATATAAGACAGGCTAATGTTTAACACAGGGGATATGTGTGGAGGTGCTAGCCTCCAGTGTGTTAAGGCTCCAGCACTGAGCCTGAAGGAATGGACACTTGTTTTTTCCCTTTTGCCTGAGTTAAAGGCTATTTGTTTTTCCTGTTTATGCTAAACTGGTTTATGAAGCAATAAACCTTTTAACTTTTGTTGGAACCTGCCTCCTAAGTGTCAGCCATCGCACCTGAGTGAGTGAAACCCCTACAATTGGTGGAGAATGCGGACAGCATTCCCAGTGGAGACGTAAGTCTATTTTTTGGATGTCCTGGGTCAAGTCGGCTGTAAGCCAGCAAGCATTGCCGGGGAAAATGGAGGACCTGCTGAAACACTTGGTCCAGTCGCAGTCACAGCAGCAAGAGGCTAACAGGCTGTTTATGCAGCAGTTGCAACAGAACCAGCAAGAGACCAACAAGCTGTTGATGCAGCAGATACAACAGAGCCAGCAGGAGCAACGGCAGAGTCAGCAGGAGCAACGGCAGCAGATGCAGCTTCTGGCAACCGCCATCCAGGGCAAGACGAGCGCCCCAACCCCAGGTTTGGCTGATGACACCCACGTCCGGAAGACGGTAAGACGCGCATTACAGAAAATGACCCCCGGGGATGATGTTGAGGCCTTCCTGACGGTGTTTGAGAGGGTCGCTGAGAGGGAAAAACTCCCACCAGAGCAGTGGGCAGAGGTACTGGCGCCATACCTGACGGGAGAACCACAGAAGGCGTACTATGATTTGACCTTGCAGGATGCCAAAGAGTATCACAAATTGAAAGTCGAGATTCTCGCACGTTTGGGGGTGACACTGACTGTTAGGGCACAGCGAGTTCACTGCTGGGCCTATCACCGGGACAAACCGCCTCGCTCCCAAATGTTTGACCTGTTGCACCTGGTCCAGAAATGGCTGCAGCCAGAGTTATGTACACCTGCACAGATGGTGGAACGAGTGATGATGGATCGGTTTGTGCATTCCCTCCCGAGGTCCATACAGACTTGGATTGCCCAGGGTGATCCCCAGAATGCCGACAAACTGATCGGACTGGTCGAGAGATACCAAGGGATGGAAGGCTCCTTTGGGAGGCAGCCCATGCCGTACTGGGGGTCCCAGAAAGCTGCTGAGTCCCAAAAAGGGGTGGCGCGTACAAGGTCACAAAGGGCGGGGGAGGTGGTGCCCAAGGTCCCTACGGGTGATATTATTTGCTGGAGGTGCCACAGGCCAGGACATATAGCTGCCCGTTGTTCCCAGACCACTGAGCAGATGGACTGCAGCATGGGACGCCGTTGTTCATACTATGCGTATCCAGCCTGCAGTGTGAACTCTCCGCCCAACGAGGGACCTCAAGCGTGTCCCGTAAGGGTGAACGGTCGAGCAGCAACGGCGCTGTTAGACTCAGGGAGCTTAGTGACCCTGGTGAGGGCCACTTTCCCTCTCCACCTGCTCCCGGGAAAGAAGGTCGGCGTGCGGTGCATACATGGTGATGCCAAGGACTACCCTTTGGCCAGGGTGGACATTGAAACGGCATGTGGCACTGAGTCCCACCTAGTCGGCGTTGTGCAGGACTTGTTGCACCCTATAATTATTGGCCGGGATTTCTGTCTGTTTTGGGATTTGTGGGGAAAAGGTTCTGAGCTCCCTAGCAAGAGTAGGGAACCAGTGAACCCTGGAAGGGTGTCACCACACCCAGAGACAGACAGGTTTCCTTTTTGTGTGCTGGTTGGGGATGAGGAGGAAGTGTCCCCTGCATCTGACACTATGGAGTTAGAGGTAACCGGTGAAAATTTTGGGACTGCCCAACATAGGGACCCCACTCTGAGGGAAGCCTTTAATAATGTCACAGTTATTGACGGGGTGGTACAGGAGCCGGGGGCAGACACAAGGTTTCCCCATTTTCTGATGAGTGGGGAGTTGTTGTACCGGGTCACGAAAATAAGGGAGGAGTTGGTAGAGCAGTTGGTAGTGCCGGGTCCATATAGACAGAAGGTGTTGGACATGGCCCATTCACACATCTTGGGTGGACACCTAGGGGTGGAAAAACCGCAGGAACGGGTTGTGCAGAGATTCTATTGGCCTGGGTGTCACCGAGAAATAGTGAACTATTGCAGGTCCTGCCCTACATGTCAGCTAACTGCTCCCACTTCTCATTTCCGGAACCCCCTTGTGCCACTGCCCATTATTGAGGTGCCGTTCGAGAGAATTGCCATGGACTTGGTTGGTCCCTTAGTTAAATCAGCCCGGGGCCATCAGTATATATTAGTCATCCTGGACTATGCCACACGCTATCCTGAGGCAATTCCCCTGAGAAATTCTTCCTCGAAGAGTATAGCCCGCGACCACCATGTCTTTTCCCGGACAGGTCTGCTGAAGGAGATCCTGACTGACCAGGGGACACCTTTCATGAGCAAGGTGATGAGGGAGTTATGCAAAGCCCTGGAAATCTCCCAGTTGAGGACCTCGGTATACCATCCCCAGTCAGATGGTCTTGTTGAGAGATTTAACAAGACACTGAAGAGCATGCTGAGAAAAGCTATAGAGAAAGACGGTAGAGACTGGGATTGTCTCTTACCCTATCTGATGTTTTCCATTCGTGAAGTTCCACAGGCCTCCACAGGGTTCTCACCGTTTGAACTTCTATATGGCCGACATCCGCGAGGACTCCTGGATGTAGCCAAGGAAACCTGGGAAGCCGAAGCCACGCCCCACAGAAGCGTCATTGAGCATGTGGCCCTGATGCAGCAGAGGATTGCAAAGGTGATGCCTATCGTGAAAGAACACCTCCTCCAGGCACAAGAAGCTCAGGCCAGAATCTACAACCGGTCTGCAAGAGTGAGGCAGTTCAATCCGGGAGACCGAGTTCTTGTGTTAGTTCCGACGGTGGAAAGCAAGTTCTTGGCCAAATGGCAAGGGCCATATGAGGTTGTCGAGAAACTTGGTGAAGTAAATTATAAAAATCACCAACCAGGAAGACGGAAACCATTCCAAGTGTACCATGTCAACCTCATCAAGCCGTGGCAAGATAGAGAGCCGACAGTAACTCCATTGTTGTTAAGCAACCCAGGTGGTGAGGTTGGAGCGGTTACTATAGCGGAGGCGCTATCGAAGACCCAGAAACAACAGTGCCGGGAGTTACTCCAGAAAAACAGGGACCTGTTTTCAGAGTTGCCAGGACACACGAAGGTCATAGCGCACGAGGTCCTAACAGAGCCACATGTGCGGGTGAACGTGAAGCCCTATCGTATTCCTGAGGCTCGTCGAGAAGTTATCTCCAAGGAAGTGGAGCGTATGTTGAAGCTTGGAGTCATTGAGGAATCCAAGAGCGGTTGGTCGAGCCCAATTGTCCTGGTCCCAAAACCTGATGGAGAGTGGAGGTTTTGCAACGACTATCGGAAGTTGAATGAGGTCTCCAAGTTTGACGCTTATCCCATGCCCCGCGTTGATGAGCTCATCGAAAGGCTTGGGCCCGCCAGGTACATAACCACCTTGGATTTGACGAAGGGGTATTGGCAGATCCCCATGGCACAGGAAGCCAAGGAGAAGACGGCGTTTTCTACACCAGATGGATGTTTCCAGTATGTCCGGATGCCGTTTGGCCTACAGGGAGCTCCGGCGACCTTCCAGAGGGCTATGGATAGAATCCTTGCACCCCATAAGGCATACGCTGCTGCCTACCTGGATGATATCGTCATCTTTAGCCCGGACTGGGAGAGTCATCTGGAAAAGGTCCAAGCGGTGTTTGATGCTATAAGAGAGGCCGGATTTACAATAAACCCGAAGAAGTGTGCCTTGGGTAAAGAAGAAGCTAAGTACCTTGGATACATAGTGGGTCGTGGAGAAATAAAACCCCAAATCAGTAAAGTGGAGGTAATTCAAACATGGCCAAAACCAGTTTCCAAGAAGCAAGTTAAAGCCTTCCTGGGAATCGTGGGATATTACAGGAGGTTCATCCCAAACTTCGCGACGATGGCTGCGCCTCTGACTGACCTGCTAAAAGGGACAAAATCAGTAATGGTTAAGTGGTCTGAAGAAACAGAGTCAGCCTTCCAAGAAATGAAAGAGGCTTTGTGTAAGCAACCCGTTCTGATGGCCCCAAACTTCAAAAAAAGAGTTTATTCTTCAGACAGATGCCTCAGATGTCGAGGTGGGAGCAGTCCTTTCCCAAGAGCTACATGGGGAGGAGCATCCTGTCCTCTATCTGAGTAGGAAGTTGTCCTCGTCTGAAAAGAACTACTCAGTCGTTGAGAAGGAGTGCTTGGCCATAAAATGGGCGGTGGACACATTACGGTACTATCTGCTGGGACGTAAATTTAGACTGATATCCGACCATGCCCCACTTAGGTGGATGAGGGAAACGAAGGGTAGAAATGCTAGGGTCACCCGTTGGTTCTTAGCCCTGCAGGACTTCTGTTTCCATGTGGAACATAGGGCCGGAAAGCTGCACGGTAATGCTGATGCCCTGTCAAGAATCCCTTGTCTAGTGGGGGAAAGTGCCAAGCCCCATGGCTTTAGGCAGAGGGGGAGGTATGTAGCGTGGCTAAAGGGTGTCTAATCGACGGGAGATATGTGTCGCATAGATGGCTTGCCGCTGTGATGTAACCATAGCTACCTATATGTCTGTCAGGACCTGTGGTGATGTCAGACCACATGGCTAATCATGTGATGGGTTACTGGGTGTGGTTAGCTCTATATAAGACAGGCCAATGTTTAACACAGGGGATATGTGTGGAGGTGCTAGCCTCCAGTGTGTTAAGGCTCCAGGACTGAGCCTGAAGGAATGGACACTTGTTTTTTCCCTTTTGCCTGAGGAGTTAAAGGCTATTTGTTTTTCCTGTTTATGCTAAACTGGTTTATGAAGCAATAAACTTTTGAACTTTTGTTGGAACCTGCCTCCTAAGTGTCAGTCATCGCACCTGAGTGAGTGAAACCCCTACAATAAATATAAATAAATAAATATATATATATATATATATATATATATATATATATATATATATATATATATATATATATATATAATATTATATATATTAGATGGTGGCCCGATTCTAACGCATTGGGTATTATAGAATATGCATGTCCACGTAGTATATTGCACAGCCCACGTAATATATAGCCCAGCCACGTAGTATATAGCCCAGCCACGTAGTATATTGCCCAGCCACGTAGTATATTGCCCAGAGACGTAGTATATTGCCCAGCCACGTAGTATATTGCCCAGCCACGTAGTATATTGCCCAGCCACGTATATTGCCCAGAGACGTAGTATATTGCCCAGCCACGTATATTGCCCAGAGACGTAGTATATTGCCCAGTGACGTAGTATACAGCAGAGCCACGTAGTATATTGCAGTGACAAAGTATATTGCCCAGCCACGTAGTATACAGCACAGAGCCATGTAGTATATTGCCCAGCGACGTAGTATATTGCCCAGCCACGCATGTCACAGGTTAAAAAAATAAAACACTCACCTTCCGATCCCAGGGCCCCTTGTAGTTTTAACATACTCACCATACTTGTAGTTCTGTCGCCTGTGCGCGGTACAGGTGGCAGCTTCCGGTCCCAGGGTGTGATGACGTCACGGTCACATGACCGTGATGTCATGGCAGGTCCTTCTCCCATACGATCCTTGCCACTGGAACCTGCCGCTTGCACGGAGCAGTTACCGGAGGGTCGCGAGGAGCGGGAAAGGCGGCGGAAGGTGAGTATATAATGATCTTTTATTTTTTTTTTAATTATTTTTAACATTAGATCCTTTTACTATTGACGCTGCATAGGCAGCGTCAATAGTAAAAACTTGGTCACACAGGGTTAATAGCGGCGGTAACGGAGTGAGTTACCCGCGGCATAACGCGGTCCGTTACCGCTGGCATTAACCCTGTCTGAGCGGTGACTGCAGGGAGTATGGAGTGGGCGCCGGGCACTGACTGCAGGGGAGTAGGGAGGGACTAATCGGACTGTGGCAGTCGCTGATAGCAGCCATGACAGGAAGCTGGCGAGACCAATCAGCAAATGAATATCCGTGAAAGAAAGAAAGAAAGAAAGAAAGAAAGAAAGATAGATAGATAGATAGATAGATAGATAGATAGATAGATAGATAGATAGATAGATAGATAGAAAGAAAGAAAGAAAGAAAGAAAGAAAGAAAGAACAGACGGAAGTGACCCTTAGACAATTATATAGTAGATATATATTTTTTTATATACTCTTATCCCGACTTGTAATTCTCAAAAAACTTTATCCCCGACTTGTTTGGAGAACTTCTTTGCCTTGGTGGTGTTGTTTGGTCAGTGGTGCCTCGCTTAAAGGGAACCTGTCACCCCCAAAATCGAAGGTGAGCTAAGCCCACCAGCATCAGGGGCTTATCTACAGCATTCTGTAATCCTGATTAAGCGGGTCACGCAACGCAGGGTTACACCGTGGCCAAGAGGAAACTAATGTCCCCCTTCCATCAGCAACATCACAGTAATAATTTATTTGTGTGAGAGTACTCCCTGACAAATCTAAAGCAACCAAAAAACGGAGTAAGCACAAAATCTCACCAATCATTATAAAATGCTCAATTTATTAAATAAATATCAAAGAACAATTAAATCATGTCAATATAGTACATAAAACACAGAAACAATCCAAGGAACAGACTAGTGGTACAACAGAAAGTTCATGGGAACACAACATAAGTAATTAATACCATGGTAAAAGCCCAATATATATACCAGTGTGCACAATAGAAGAGGCACAGCATGTCATCAGATACATAGCCACATAGTGTTAATCACGATACAGCCAGCCACAAAGTACACCGGTGTAATTATAAATGCTTACCCATGGAAAGAAGTCAGTCCCACGAACTCCCTGGCGCCCCTGACGCGCGTTTCGCGGTCCAGCTTTCTCAAAGGGGAGACCTTTACCATTTACCATTACCATTCTATAATCCTGTAGATAAGTCCCCGATGTATCCTAAAAGATGAGAAAAAGAGGTTATATTATACTCACCCAGGGGCAGTCCCGGTACGATGGGTGTCGCGGTCTGGCCCGGCGCCTTCCATCTTCTTACGATGACGTCCTCTTCTTGTCTTCACACTGCGGCTCCGGCGCAGGCGTACTTTGTCTGCCCTGTTGAGGGCAGAACAAAGTACTGCAGTGCGCAGGCACCAGGAAAGCTCAGAGAGGCCCGGCGCCTGCACACTGCAGTACTTTGCTCTGCCCTCAACAGGACAGACAAAGTACGCCTGCGCCGGAGCGTGACGACAAGAAGAGGACGTCATCTGATGAAGATAGGAGGCACTGGACCGCGACACCCCCTGGATGAGTATAATCTAACCTCTTTTTCTCATCTTTTAGGTTACATCGGGGGCTTATCTACAGCATTCGATAATGCTGTAGATAAGCCCCTGATGCTAGTGGGCTTAGCTCACCTTCAATTTTGGGGGTGACAGGTTCCCTTTAATGGTGTTGCAGCTTCTGTGGCTTTTCAGAAAATGTTTGAATATACTGACCATAGAGGCGCTTCAAAAAGTTAATTTACCGTATTTAAGTTCTTCAATACAAAAAGTGAAACTCATATACTATATAGAGTCATTACTAACAGAGTGATCTATTTCAAGTGTTTATTTCTGTTAATGTTGATGATTATGGCTTACAGCCATTGAAAACCCAAAAGTCATTAGCTCAGTAAATTAGCTTTGAACAATTGATTTGTCATTTTAAGTGAATAATGGAAATGCCACCATGTGAGGCCGGTGTTCTACAGCAGGCATAGCTGCATTACTTACTCTTCTGAGGGTACTGTTATGTTGACAATGATGGTTGTAAATAATGAGATTAGATACCTCAATTTCCCTCGGCTCACAGCTTAAATGTACATTATGAAGTTAATTGTGAGTCTATTAAAAACCTGATTTCAGCTTAGTTTAATGCTCGGCTTCATTAGCCACAACACCATTGACCTTTTTTGTAGCAGTACTACTCCAGTGTTACTTTATGTGAAAATATAACTAATTTAATTAACCATTAACAATGTTCTGGCTTACAAAATAGAAGTAGGTTATCTAGTTTTACTTTTATCCTACTTGCTGTATAGTACTGTAGTAGAAATCTTTTCTTGGTATTTGTATTTTTTTTTTAATAAGTCCATGATCATTCTTTAAAGAGTTCATGGAAATTGTATTTCTGCAATTTTTCTGATATATCCCCTTTACAGTTGGGCTCAAAAGTTTCCATACCCCTGCAGAATTTTTGCTTTCTCAACCTTTTTCAGAGAATATGAATGATAACACCAAAACTTTTTCTCCACTCATGGTTAGTAGCCATTAGTAACCCATTTGTGTCAACTTCTGTGCATGTTATCAGGCCAAAATCCCCAGGCTATGTGAACTTTTGATCAGGGTCATTTGGATGTTTTGGATTGTCATGATGATTTAAAAAGAGAAAACACGGTAGTTTGACAATAAATGGCTGCACCCAACCACTAACCATGAGTGGAGAAAAAGTTTTCATGTTATCATTCATATTCTCTGGAAAAAAAAAGGCCAAGAAAGCAAAAATTCTGTCGGGGTATGTAAACTTTGAGCACAACAGTGCGCGTAGATATATAGAGAGATAGATAGAGAGATAGATATCGGTAGATTGATAGATATAGAGAGAGTGCTAATTATAAAATTATAAAGGTTTTCTGTGATTGTACTGACCTAGAGAATCATATTGCCATAACATTGCCCAATGATCACTAATAACATCCTAAGGGCTCTTCCGCACATAAGTTTTTGGTACATATGCTATCCATTATTTTCAATGATAGATCATGGACCAATCACAAATTACAATCACTGTGCCTTTTCACTTTTTTTTTTCTTTTTTTTTTTTACAAAACAATTTTATTTATTTTATTTTTTTTAATTAAAAAAAAACAAAAAAGGGAAATACGTCCTACTTTGAGCTATGTTGTTAATTTATCAATTTGGACAAAAGTTGTGAGGAGAAAAAAAAAAGGGATGCGATCTGTGTGCAGCGTGAAACTTGCCTAACTAAAAGGACTGGTGGATCTGGACTAGTCGACAAGCTCCAATCAAAATAAACAGTCACTGGTTTGGTTGGGTGCCCAATAAAGCGGTATTCTGGATTCCCTGATACCGACCTTAAATCTTTAGTATGTAACGTACTGGAATATATGTTGATATGCAGGTAATTCTCTTTGGCCTTTCTGCCACATTAATTGCACTTTATTCAAATACATTTTGAACAAGCAATGAAGGATAAAAAGAAAGACAAAGGATACCGTGATGGAAAAATAAGAACTACCAGCCAATACTTAACGCGAAGTGACAGCTCTAGTGTACTTCAGATAGCCGCATTATTTTCGGATGATATAACAACCGCTTCCAAGTATTAAGTGATGAAGTGATGACCACAAAGTTAATGAAACCTCTGAAGGCCAGAGATGTGCTATGTGGATCAGTAAGAACGTGCATAACTGATAACGGGCAACTAAAAATGAATATGACAAACTACGCACTGCTCAGCAACAGATGGCAGTGCCCAATTAATTATTACTTACATTGATTTTTTTCCTTTAAGACTCATGGAAATGGATATGTATTGGATGAATGTGCGGGAAACCATGAATGGTTGTCTCATCAAGGTCAAGTCATGTGTGCAGAAACGTGCAATAGCATCATGATCGAATATGAGCCCAGAACGTTTCACTACGATCCTAGATATTCTCCTTTCCTTGTAGACTCCATTCAAAAACATATTGTGTAATATATCTATTTTTCTCTACCATTTTTTCTAACACAGGGATATGGAATATACAGCATTCACTAAATACATTTAACTGTTCAGCAATTCATGGAAAAGGACAAACTCAAAAATCATCACTGAGGAGGCGGCAGAGGTGCAAAATACTGATGAACAAGCACTCACACACTTATCTATATATATGAGGCATCCTGATTACTCGCTAATCCCACCCCCTGCACAGTAGCTCCGCCCCACATCACCACACATAATCCTGCCCCACCCCATTACCACACACAATCCCGCCCCCCACCACATCGCCGCACACAATCCCGCCCCCTGCACAGTAGCTCTGCCCCCACATCACCACACATAATCCTGCCCCCACCCCATTACCACACAATCCCGCCCACCACCACATCACCACACACAATCCCGCCCCTTCAACACATCACCACACATAATCCCGCCCCCCACCACATTGCCACACATAATCCCACTACATCACCACACATAATCCCGCCCCCCACCACATTACTACACATAATCCCACCCCCACCACATTACCACATAATCCCGCCTCCCCACCACATCACCACACATAATCCCACCCCCAACACATCACCACACATAATCCCGCCCCCAACACATCACCACACATAATCCTGCCCCCCACCCCATCACCACACATAATCCTGCCCCCCCACCCCATTACCACACATAATCCCACCCCCACCACATTACCACACATAATCCTGCCCCCCCACCCCATCACCACACATAATCCCACCCCCAACACATCACCACACATAATCCCGCCCCCCAACACATCACCACACTATTGTTATTAACTTCATTTTCAGTTAATTTACCACCTGAGTAAGCGCTATTGAATGTTGTTATTATTTACTTTAGTTTAATCACCAGCAGCATTAATTAGATAGCAATGAGCGTGCCGAGCGTTAGCTGGCTGGAAACATCCAGTCATCCATATGAAAAAGGCTTTCTTGTACAATATCATCTAGGACTGGGTCAAACAAGGTGAGAATTAGTGGTACTAACTTAGATACTTGGGCAAAAGTAGGCCCAGCTCTAGAGGAATAAGATAACTGCACCCCCCAGCGAGTGCTGGCTGATGCTCCAGAGGGCCATGATCCTCCACTGCCCAGCATCGTTGTGACCCGCAATGAAGAGAGCCACTAGGCAAAAGCTCAATGCCAGGAGCTGGCTGGAAAAGAAAGACGTGGAGCCATAGTAGAAAATAAAAAGGATGAGAGATGTTGATTAAAAACCTAAAACCTTAGTTTAGTTATGTTTTTACTCTACAAAAATAAATCCTTTTTATTTTATACTAGCTGTACTACCCGGCTTCGCCCGGGTTAATGACTGCTGTTAGCAAAATAGGATGTGTTAACAAAAATTTATTCTGCACGCAAAAACCACAAAACAAATAGATAGAAATGTAATTATTAAAAGGCAAAAACTAAGCTAATAGAACCATTTCACAACATATATTAGCTTTGTTATACTGAGAATGTCTTTGTTGCCTATATTAACCAATCAGAGCTCAGATTAATTAACTGTAGCAAAATAGAAGCTGAGCTGTGATTGGTTGCTATTGGCAGCCTGATAAATCCCCAGCCAACAGGAAGCCCACCCCCTGGCAGTATATATTAGCTCACACATACACATAATAGACAGGTCATGTGACTGACAGCTGCCGTATTTCCTATATGGTACATTTGTTGCTCTTGTAGTTTGTCAGCTTATTAAATCAGATTTTTATTTTTGAAGGATAATACCAGACTTGTGTGTGTTTTAGGGCGAGTTTCATGTGTCAAGTTGTGTGTGTTGAGTTGCGTGTGGCGACATGCATGTAGCGACTTTTGTGAGATGAGTTTTGTGTGGTGACATGCATGTAGCAACATTTTGTGTGTCGAGTTGCATGTGACAGGTTAGTGTAGCAAGTTGTGTGCAGCAAGATTTGTGCATGGCGAGTTTTGCGCGTGGCGAGTTTTATGTGTGGTGCGTTTTGAGTATGTGCAAGTTTTGTGTGAGGCAACTTTAGCATGTGGTGCAACTTTTGTACATTTGGCAATTTTTCTGTGTGTGCAAGTTTTGCATGAGGTGAGTTTTCCATGAGGTGAGTTTTGCACGTGTGGCAAGTTTTGCGTGAGCCTAGTTTTGCATATGGCGAATTTTGCATGTAGCGAGTTTTGCGCGTGGCGAGTTTTGAGTGGAGACTTTTGGGTTTCGACTTTTATGTGGCGAGGTTGGTGTGTGTGTGGTGAGATGTGTGCTGAGGGTCGTATATGTGTTCAAGCATGTGGTAGTGTGTGGCGCATTTTGTGTTTGTGTTCATATCCCCGTGTGTGGTGAGTATCCCATGTCGGGGCCCCACCTTAGCAACTGTACGGTATATACTCTTTGGCGCCATCGCTCTCATTCTTTAAGTCCCCATTGTTCACATCTGGCAGCTGTCAATTTTCCTCCAACACTTTTCCCTTCACTTTTTCCCCATTATGTAGATAGGGGCAAAATTGTTTGGTGAATTGGAACGCGCGGGGTTAAATTTTCACCTCAAACATAGCCTATGACGCTCTCGGGGTCCAGACGTGTGACTGTGCAAAATTTTGTGGCTGTAGCTGCGACGGTGCAGATGCCAATCCCGGACATACATACATACACACATTCTGCTTTATATATTAGATATACCTGTATGTAATCTCCTGTATATAGTATATACCTGTGTGTCATCTCACCTATATATAGTATATATCTGTGTGTCATCTCCTGTATATAGTATATACCTGTATGTCATCTCCTCCTATACATAGCATATACCTGTATGTCATCTCCTCCTGTATATACTATATACCTGTAGGTAATCTGCTCCTGTATATAGTACATACCTGTGTGTCATCTCCTCCTGTATATAGTATATACCTGTATGTCATCTCCTCCTGTATGTAGTATGTACCTGTATGTCATCTCCTCCTCTATATAGTATATACCTGTGTGTCATCTCTCCTGTATATAGTATATATCTGTGTGTCATCTCCTCCTATATATAGTATATACCTGTGTGTCATCTCCCCTGTAAATAGTATATACCTGTGTGTCATCTCCTCCTGTATATAGTATATATCTGTATGTCATCTCCTCCTGTATTAGCCCTCGTTCACACGTTATTTGGTCAGTATTTTTACCACAGTATTTGTAAGCTAAATTGGCAGACTGATAAATCCCCAGCCAACAGTAAGCCCACCCCCTGGCAGTATATATTAGCTCACACATACACATAATAGACTGGTCATGTGACTGACAGCTGCCGGATTCCTATATGGTACATTTGTTGCTTTTGTAGTTTGTCTGCTTATTAATCAGATTTTTATTTTTGAAGGATAATACCAGACTTGTGTGTGTTTTAGGGCGAGTTTCGTGTGTCAAGTTGTGTGTGTTGAGTTGCGTGTGGCGACATGCATGTAGCGACTTTTGTGAGATGAGTTTTGTGTGGCGACATGCGTGTAGCAACTTTTTGTGTGTCGAGTTGCATGTGACAGGTTAGTGTAGCAAGTTGTGTGCAGCAAGTTTTGCGCATGGCGAGTTTTGCGCGTGGCGAGTTTTATGTGTGGTGCCTTTTGAGTATGTGCAAGTTTTGTGTGAGGCAACTTTTGCGTGAGGCAACTTTTGCATGTGTTGCAACTTTTGTGCATGTGGCAATTTTTCTGCGTGTGCAAGTTTTGCGCGTGGCAAGTTTTCCATGAGGTGAGTTTTGCACGTGTGGCGAGTTTTGCATGTGGAGAGTTTTGCGCGTGGCGAGTTTTGAGCGGTGACTTTTGTGTTTCGACTTTTATGTGGCGAGGTTGGTGTATGTGTGGTGAAATGTGCGCTGAGGGTGGTATATGTGTTCAAGCACGTGGTAGTGTGTGGCGCATTTTGTGTGTGTGTTCATATCCCCGTGGTGGTGTGGTGATTATCCCATGTCGGGGCCCCACCTTAGCAACTGTACAGTATATACTCTTTGGCGCCATGGCTCTCATTCTTTAAGTCCCCCTTGTTCACATCTGGCAGCTGTTAATTTGCCTCCAACACTTTTCCTTTCATTTTTCCCCATTATGTAGATAGGGGCAAAATTGTTTGGTGAATTGGAACGCGCGGGGTTAAAATTTCGCCTCACAACATAGCCTATGACGCTCTCGGGGTCCAGACGTGTGACTGTGCAAAATTTTGTGGCTGTAGCTGCGACGGTTCAGATGCCAATCCCGGACATACACACACACACACACATACATATATACATACATTCAGCTTTATATATTAGACTACGACTCCACGCCATTCTCTGCCAGGCAGCGCACGGTACTGCACTGTGTACTAGTGGCTCTCTTCACACCTATCATCCACGAACCAGGGTGACAGTTTAGCATTATAGCTGCAAACGGATAACAATTGTATAAGGTCCCAGTCACATACTTGTAGATACATGCAGCGCACCATGCCGGCTTACAGCATATTGGTCATGCCCATATTATTCAATCAGGCGGGGTGCTCAGCACCCTACAAGGGCAGACACCCTACTCTCCCCCTACCAATACTACAAAGCCTGGCTGCATCTCACAAACAGGAAAAAATACAGTTAGGTCCATATATATTTGGACAGAGACAACATTTTTCTAATTTTGGTTATAGACATTAACGCAATGAATTTTAAACAAAACAATTCAGATGCAGTGAAGGCCTGGCAGAGCATCAAAAAGGAGGAAACACATCGTCTGGTGATGTCCATGAGTTCAAGACTTCAGGCAGTCATTGCCAACAAAGGGTTTTCAACCAAGTACTAAAAATGAACATTTTATTTAAAATTATGGAATCTGTCCAATTACTTTTGGTCCCTTTAAAAACAGGGTGGCACATGTTAAGGAGCTGAAACTCCTACACCCTTCATCCAATTTTAAAGTGGATACCCTCAAATGAAAGCTGAAAGTCTGAACTTCAACTGCATCTGAATTGTTTTGTTTAAAATTCATTGTGGTAAGGTCTATAACCAAAATTAGAAAAATGTTGTCTCTGTCCAAATATATATGGACCTAACTATACATGAGGAATTAGTTTAGATTTTGGCTCGTAACCAGTGTCAATGGTCCTCGTTGTCTTGCAAGTCCCTACACTAAAACTAAAAACAATTCACTGAAAAAAGGATCATGCATCTGTGTGACTGGCGCCTTATACAATCCTAATCTATGGGTGTCCTTTGGTATTTTGCACCTATGCTGCCTCCGCCTGTTATCACATCCTATGGTATATTGGTATTGTGGCCTGGTATTGCTAAGTGGGCCTTTATTTTCTGAGCTTCATTTAAGTGTTCCTATAAGGAAAGCTTCTGGAGTCTCCGCTGCAGTTGTAGCAATAACACCCAAGAATGTTAAGTGATCCTAATTTTCAGACTCTCACAAGACATTGCCAAATGACTAATTACCAGTTCCTTTGACAGGATATGACTTTGCCAACTAGGTGCCAAGTCACAGCACAGCGCGGAGTTGTAAGCATTTTCTACACCTAGCATCTCTCCGTAGTAGTACAATCTTTATTCCACGACCACAATTACTTCACATACCAGTCGCCCATAACCTTACCTCATCTAAACCTCCCGACTCACATCCTAAATTCCTCCTTGCAGGGTCTCGGGCATCCCATCCACAGCTATGCAGTCATCAAATGAATTCAGCATTCAATATTCAATTGTGACATTACAGCCAGCTCCATAAACATATCTAATACCTAATGTATAACTGTCCAACTTATAATAAATAAAGCACACGCAGCCTTGAGGAAAAAAATACAAGCGACTCATGACAGACCTGAATATTCCCCTTACTGTAACTTCTTTAGAATGTCTTTCAGGAATTACATGGTTAACTGTGGCTGTCAAGTTCAATTTTTCACAAGCCCCAGGAGACTTAGTCCATAGGAGGGTAGGAAAAGCCTCCTGGGTAATGGATGACTAGTTCTTACTGCTGTCTAGCTTTCATGCTCCAACTTCCTCACTTCCTTATAGATTGTAAGCTCTTGTGGGTGAGGTACATGCTCCTCTTGGTTGATTTGGTGAAATGTGTTACTCTGTAATGCCCGATATTGTTTGTACGTGTATCCTCTCGGTGGTAAAGTACTGTGGAATATGTTGGTGCTATATTAAAAATATGTATAATTAGTTACATTTTACCAGTATTAAAAGGGTTGTCAAACCTAGAATGTTATTCATAAATATATCTATCTCTAAAGCCCTACCCATTTCTGTAATTTGCTTTTTTTAAAAAAATATCTTCTTCTCCCTATACAGCTAATCCCTATATGTGATATTTTAACTTCACTTCCTGCAACATTTAATTTCAGGGGAGAAGTCATCAGGGGGATGGCCATGCAGGCACTTACAACAGCTTCTTTCATTGCCACCCACTAATGATATCTGAAATCAATAGCACTAATAGAGGCAGTGGGAGAAGTGAGTGCAGCACCAGCACTCTGTCCCCACCAGGACACAGCTTGTTTTTCTGAAAGAGGGCCTCACCAGGGGGCAGTGACAGAAGCAGGGTAAGTGAAATCAGTGGCGACTCCTGATGGTGATTTGTTTGAGGGCGTTAATAGAATCTGTGGAACGGCGTTACTGTCGCTCCTCCTGCTTCCATTAACACCCCCCTTGATGACCATTCATTTAGGAGAAACAAGATGCGGGCCAACGGTGATAGAAAAAGTGTGCCAGTACTGTAATCACCTTCCTCACAGCTTCTATACGTGCTATGGATTCCAGATTTCATCAGAGAATGGCAATAAAAGTAGCTGTGATAAGTGACAGCAGCAGCCCCTGATGAGGTCCTGTTCCAATCGGGGTGAAAGAAGGGAGAAGCGACTGCAGGACCATCCTCCTGATGATCTCTGGTTATAGACTCCCATCAAATGAAACGTTACAGTAAGTAAAAAAGAAAAAAAACACAGATATAGGGATTAGGATACGGAGAGTGGTAGGGAATTTTAAATTCAAGAAAATTACAAAAGTGATAAGGGGGTGAAATACTACTATCTATAAAGGGCATTATAGGCATCGGACAACATAGTATGGTCTTACTATTTATTTTTCTATTATTTATACATCACTAACTTATTCCATACCCCACGGACAATTCCGTTGGCAGCCAACTCTTTTCTGCCATGAGCTCAATAGAAGTACTATCATTAGGGGCAGCACATAGCACTATAAATCATCACCTCTTGCTTATAAGATTTTAGTCTTGAGGAGGCCTTTTGTTGTGATCCGCTTTTTGGGCTCCCCTAGTGGTGGCTGGTGGTACTGGAGACTTGTGTGTTCTTTTCTGCCTCAGCTCACCTGCTTCCATCAGTTTTGGGAGTTCCCTATTTAGCCTTGCTCTCCAGTCACTTCCTTGCCGGTCATCATTGTAACCTGAGTCTTTCAGTTGCATGTTCCTGCTACCAGTCTGCTGATCAGCTAAGTGGACTCTTGTCCTTTTTGTTTTGTATTTTTTGTCCAGTTTACAGTTTGTCATTTCCTGTTACTGGAAGCTCTTGTGGACTGAAATTGCCACTCCTGTGTCATGAGTTGACACAGGAGTCTTAAAGTAATTTCAGGATGGGTTTTTGAAAGGGTTTTTCAGCTGACCGTGAAGTCCTCTTTTGTATCCTTCCTCTATCTAGTAAGTGGACCTCGCTTTGCTAAATCTACCTTCATACTGTGTATGTCTTTTCCTCTGAACTCACCGTTAATATATGTGGGGGCTACTATCATCTTTTGGGGAATTTCACTAGAGGTAAGCCAGGTCTGTTCCTTCCTCTTCCAGGTGTAGTTAGTTCTCCGGCTGGCGCATGGCATCTAGGCAGCCGTAGGAATGCTTCCTGGCTACTGTTAGTTGTGTGGTAGATTTAGGTCACGGTCAGCTTGAGTTTCCATCACCCGAGGGCTAGTCTGTTATTTTGTGTTTCTGATGTTCCCATGCCATTGGGGAATCATGACAGTATGACCGGCCCCCTGTTAAAGTAATTTGGCAGAAGAAAGGAGAGTAAAAGAAGTCTGTAGATTTTTTTTTTTTTTTTTTTTCCTCACTTGTTTGCTACTTAGTTGGCTCAGTTGTATTTCTGCTCTATTTACAGCCTTGCCTTTCTCTCCTTCTAATCCTTGAATGGCTCTGATCTCTCCGGTTTAAGGATGGACTCTCAGAGTTTGGCTGCAGGTTTAAATAATCTTGCTACGAAGGTTCAGAATTTACAAGATTATGTTATACGTACTCCTATTTCTGAACCTAAGATTCCTACACCAGAGGTATTTTCCGGAGATAGATCTCGGTTTCAGAATTTCAAATGTAATTGTAAATTATTCCTTTCTCTTAGACCTCACTCCTCTGGAGATCCTGTTCAGCAGGTTAAGATTGTGATTTCTTTGCTGCGAGGTGACCCTCAAAATTGGGCATTTTCATTGACACCAGGGGATCCTGCGTTGCTCAATGTGGATGCGTTTTTTCTGGCTTTAGGGTTGCTGTATGAGGAACCTAATTTGGAGATTCAAGCTGAAAAAGCTTTAATAGCCCTGTCTCAAGGGCAAGATGAAGCTGAGATATACTGCCAAAAATTTCGTAAATGGTCTGTGCTTACTCAGTGGAATGAGTGTGCCCTAGCGGCAATTTTCAGAGAAGGCCTTTCTGATGCCGTTAAGGATGTCATGGTGGGGTTTCCTACGCCCACAGGTCTGAATGAGTCCATCACTATGGCGATTCAGATTGATCGGCGTTTGCGGGAGCGCAAACCCGTGCACCATTTGGCGGTATCTTCTGAAGGGACGCCAGAGAAAATGCAATGTGACAGAATTCTGTCAAGAAGCGAGCGGCAGAATTATAGGCGCAAAAATGGCTTGTGCTTCTACTGTGGTGATTCCGCGCATGTTATATCAGCATGCTCTAAACGTACTAGGAAGGTTGACAAGTCTGTTTCTATTGGCACTTTACAGTCTAAATTTCTTCTGTCTGTAACTTTGATTTGTTCATTATCAGTTATTACCGTGGATGCCTATGTGGACTCTGGCGCCGCTCTGAGTCTCATGGATTGGTCCTTCGCCAGGCGCTGTGGGTTTGATTTGGAGCCTCTGGAAGTTCCTATACCTCTGAAGGGTATTGATTCTACACCTCTGGCTTGTAATAGACCACAGTTCTGGACGCAAGTGACTATGCGTATGACTCCAGACCATCAGGAGATGATCCGCTTCCTCGTGTTGCATAATTTACATGATGTGTTAGTGCTTGGATTACCATGGTTGCAATCTCATAACCCAGTACTGGACTGGAAAACTATGTCTGTGTTAAGCTGGGGATGTCGGGGGGCTCATGGGGACATACCTTTGGTTTCTATCTCGTCATCTATTCCCTCTGAGGTTCCGGCATTTTTGTCGGATTTTGGGGATATTTTTGAAGAGCCTAAAATTGGTTCTCTCCCTCCCCACAGAGAGTGTGATTGCGCCATAGATCTGATTCCAGGCAGTAAATTTCCAAAGGGTCGTTTGTTTAACCTATCTGTACCTGAGCATGCTGCCATGCGAGAGTATGTTAAGGAGTCCCTGGAAAAGGGACATTCGTCCTTCATCACCTTTAGGAGCTGGGTTTTTCTTTGTCTCTAAAAAGGATGGCTCGCTGAGGCCTTGTATTGATTATCGACTCCTGAATAAAATTACTGTCAAATATCAGTATCCGTTGCCGCTGCTTACTGATTTGTTTGCTCGTATAAGGGGGGCTAAGTGGTTCTCCAAGATTGATCTCCGTGGGGCGTATAATTTGGTGCGAATTAAGCAAGGGGATGAGTGGAAAACCGCATTTAATACGCCTGAGGGCCACTTTGAGTATTTAGTAATGCCTTTCGGCCTTTCTAATGCACCTTCAGTTTTTCAGTCCTTTATGCATGATATTTTCCGTGAATATCTGGATAAATTTATGATTGTGTATTTGGACGATATTTTGATTTTTTCTGAGGACTGGGAGTCTCATGTTCAGCAGGTCAGGAGGGTTTTTCAGGTCTTGCGGGAGAATTCTCTGTGTGTAAAGGGTTCTAAGTGTGTTTTTGGGGTTCAAAAGATTTCCTTTTTGGGGTACATTTTTTCCCCTTCTTCTGTTGAGATGGACCCTGTCAAGGTTCGGGCTATTTGTGACTGGACGCAGCCTACTTCTCTAAAGGGTCTTCAGAAGTTCTTGGGCTTTGCTAATTTTTATCGTCGATTTATAACTGGTTTTTCTGGTGTTGCTAAGCCTCTTACGGATTTGACTAAGAAGGGTGCTGATGTTGCCAATTGGTCCTCTGCCGCTGTGGAGGCCTTTCGGGAACTTAAGCGCCGCTTTTCGTCTGCCCCTGTGTTGCGCCAGCCTGATGTCTCTCTTCCCTTTCAGGTTGAGGTCGATGCTTCCGAGATCGGAGCGGGGGCGGTTTTGTCGCAGAAAAGTTCCGATTGCTCAGTGATGAGACCTTGTGCGTTCTTTTCTCGAAAATTTTCTGCCGCCGAAAGAAATTATGATGTCGGTAATCGGGAGCTTTTGGCCATGAAGTGGGCATTTGAGGAGTGGCGTCATTGGCTTGAGGGTGCTAGACATCAGGTGGTGGTTTTGACTGATCACAAGAATCTGATTTATCTTGAGTCTGCCAGGCGCCTGAATCCTAGACAGGCGCGCTGGTCGTTGTTTTTCTCTCGGTTTAATTTTGTGGTCTCATATCTACCAGGTTCTAAGAATGTGAAGGCAGATGCCCTTTCTAGGAGTTTTGAGCCTGATTCCCCTGGTGATTCGGAACCTACAGGTATCCTTAAGGATGGGGATATTATCCGCTATTTCCCCAGATCTGCGACGTGCTTTGCAAGAGTTTCAGGCGGATAGACCTGATCGCTGTCCACCTGGTAGACTGTTTGTTCCTGATGATTGGACCAGTAGAGTCATCTCGGAGGTTCATTCTTCTACGCTGGTGGGTCATCCTGGAATTTTTGGTACCAGGGATTTGGTGGCTAGATCCTTCTGGTGGCCATCTCTGTCTCGAGATGTGCGTGTTTTTGTGCAGTCTTGTGATGTGTGTGCTCGGGCCAAGCCTTGTTGTTCTAGGGCTAGCGGGTTGTTGTTGCCCTTGCCTATTCCGAAGAGGCCTTGGACGCACATCTCGATGGACTTTATTTCTGATCTTCCTGTCTCTCAGAGGATGTCTGTTATCTGGGTGGTGTGTGACCGTTTTTCTAAGATGGTTCATTTGGTGCCATTGCCGAAGTTGCCTTCCTCGTCTGAGTTGGTTCCTTTGTTTTTTCAAAATGTGGTTCGCTTGCATGGTATTCCTGAAAATATCATTTCTGATAGGGGTACCCAGTTCGTTTCTAGATTTTGGCGGGCATTCTGTGCCAGGTTGGGCATTGATTTGTCTTTTTCGTCTGCCTTCCATCCTCAGACTAATGGCCAGACGGAGCGAACTAATCAGACTTTGGAGACGTATTTGAGGTGTTTTGTGTCTGCGGATCAGGATGATTGGGTTGCCTTTTTGCCGTTGGCGGAGTTTGCTCTTAATAATCGGGCTAGTTCGGCCACTTTGGTTTCCCCTTTCTTTTGCAATTCGGGGTTTCATCCCCGTTTTTCTTCTGGTCAGGCGGAGTCTTCGGATTGTCCTGGAGTAGATGCTGTGGTGGATCGGTTGTATCGGATTTGGGAACAAGTGGTGGACAATTTGAATTTGTCCCAGGAGAGGACTCAGCGGTTTGCTAACCGCCAGCGTCGGGTTGGTCCTCGCCTTCGTGTTGGGGACTTGGTGTGGTTGTCTTCCCGTTTTGTCCCAATGAGGGTTTCTTCTCCTAAATTTAAGCCTCGGTTCATCGGTCCCTATAGGATTTTGGAGATTATTAACCCTGTTTCCTTTCGTTTGGACCTCCCGGCATCTTTCGCTATCCATAATGTGTTCCATCGGTCGTTGTTGCGGAGATACGAGGTGCCGGTGGTTCCTTCTGCTGAGCCTCCTGCTCCTGTGCTGGTTGAGGGTGAATTGGAGTACGTTATAGAGAAGATCTTGGACTCCCGTATTTCCAGGCGGAGACTCCAGTATCTGGTTAAATGGAAGGGCTATGGTCAGGAAGATAATTCTTGGGTAACTGCCTCTGATGTTCATGCCTCGGATTTGGTTCGTGCCTTTCATAGGGCTCATCCAGGTCGCCCTGGCGGTTCTTGTGAGGGTTCGGTGCCCCCTCCTTAAGGGGGGGGTACTGTTGTGATCCGCTTTTTGGGCTCCCCTAGTGGTGGCTGGTGGTACTGGAGACTTGTGTGTTCTTTTCTGCCTCAGCTCACCTGCTTCCATCAGTTTTGGGAGTTCCCTATTTAGCCTTGCTCTCCAGTCACTTCCTTGCCGGTCATCATTGTAACCTGAGTCTTTCAGTTGCATGTTCCTGCTACCAGTCTGCTGATCAGCTAAGTGGACTCTTGTCCTTTTTGTTTTGTATTTTTTGTCCAGTTTACAGTTTGTCATTTCCTGTTACTGGAAGCTCTTGTGGACTGAAATTGCCACTCCTGTGTCATGAGTTGACACAGGAGTCTTAAAGTAATTTCAGGATGGGTTTTTGAAAGGGTTTTTCAGCTGACCGTGAAGTCCTCTTTTGTATCCTTCCTCTATCTAGTAAGTGGACCTCGCTTTGCTAAATCTACCTTCATACTGTGTATGTCTTTTCCTCTGAACTCACCGTTAATATATGTGGGGGCTACTATCATCTTTGGGGAATTTCACTAGAGGTAAGCCAGGTCTGTTCCTTCCTCTTCCAGGTGTAGTTAGTTCTCCGGCTGGCGCATGGCATCTAGGCAGCCGTAGGAATGCTTCCTGGCTACTGTTAGTTGTGTGGTAGATTTAGGTCACGGTCAGCTTGAGTTTCCATCACCCGAGGGCTAGTCTGTTATTTTGTGTTTCTGATGTTCCCATGCCATTGGGGAATCAGGACAGCCTTTACCGAAACATATGAACTCAGACAGGAAGGGAAAATGCAGGTTCCCAATCAAATAAATTGGTAGCCATGTAGTACATAATCTGGCCAACTACGCTCTTACTTTACAAGAACTCTAGCATAAAAAGAAGGATCCCCATGGGGGGGGGGGGGCACCCCTCTATGAGGCCATAGGTTCTAATAGGGTACATGGATAGAAGTGGTCTTGTGTTGGCTCACTCGGCCTCTTAAAAAGAGGTAGACACAGGAACCGTTTCTATTTGAAGCCCACCTGGTTTATTGCAATCCTCACAAACCACATCACCAGAAAACGTAAATACAGCCTTTGTCCAGCAGAAGGTAAAATATAGACTATCAAGTCCATACAAACCTGGCTTAGCTTCCATGTAGGTATTAAAGGCACTCCATCCAGAAGACCTGCCGTCTCCTTCCGTCCAGCTTTCCTTAACACAAAAACACATCCCCAGAGCTTGCCCCTCCAGACCCATCCACACCCAAATCCTCTACAAAGCTGGCCATTTATCCTCAGGACTCCCAGCTGTTCAATCATTCTAGAACTAAACACAGCTGATTAACCCCTCTAGTACATTGCCAGTGACTGTCACAAGGGGTTGTCCAGACTTGGAACAAAAGTCTGCATTCACTTTATATGCGCAGTTCACTTGATGTCACAATTCCCACAGTCAATCTGCCACATGTATGAGATTTGCATACTTGTGGTCACATGACCACTAGTCTCATCCGGCTTCTCTCAATAAAGAGAATTAAAAAAAAGAGCATAAGTCTAGTCGGCACATGACCGCAAGTTTGCAAATCACATACTTGTGTTCATGTGACTGCCCAATCACATAGAATGACTACAGACTTCTGTCCCAATCCCAAACAATGCATATAAAAGGGTTTCTCTCATACCAGAAGCATTCATTTACACTGACACTATCTCTGCATTGGGGCTGAGCTGTCAGTCGGGGGAGCGGTTACAGCGGCCGCTCTGTATTCTCAGAGAAGTGACTGAACCTGCGGCGCCCCCGACCCCATGACTGAAGGCAAATGCTGCCAGGTAGAATAAAGTTAATTTTCTCCCCCCTGCATTTGACTGCGTGCAGGTGCTGGACAGCATAATAGCGCTATTAACCTGTAGAGTAACCGCATATCAGCAGGTTAATAGCGTTATTTCTGGTGACAGGTTCTCTTTAAGCAACGTAGTTCTGCTATGCAGCCAGCACTGAGAATGCCTGATCGGCAGGGGGGGTGGATGTTGAACCCCCACCAATCTGATATTGTACACCAATTATAAGGATAGGCCATCAATATAAACTATTGGACACCTTTTTTTAAAGGGAACCTGTCAGTAGGATTGTGCACAGTAACCTACAGACAGTGTCAGGTTGGCGCCGTTAGACTGAGTAAAATGATACATTGGTTGATGAAATCCGTCTTGTGGTTTTTGTTTGATCTTTATTTTCAGTTTTGAGTTAATGATAAGCTCGTGCTCCGGGGCGGCCGGTGGGGGGTCTACATGTGGTGCTCTGATTAGGTATTCATCAGTATGGCTTCTGACAGGTCACTGATCCCTCACTGATCTGCCATAATGAATTATATATTGAAAACAAAAAATCACCTTCAGCTGGCAGGTGTCTGCGGCGCCATCTTGCTAGAGAAAATCTCCGATAGATGTTACTGTGCAGGCGCCATCTTAGTGGAGACAATTTTTTTTCATCAACCAAGGTATCACTGTAATCAGTATAACGGTGCAGACCTGATATTGTCTGTAGGTTACTGTGCACAATCCTGCTGACAGGTTCCCTTTAAGTAAAGTGACCACATTACACAATCTGACATATGATATTTTAGGACTCCCGGTCTGTTTCCTTCATGCATTCATTGGTGTTTGGCAGTCTCTTTTCAACAATCTCCACTGTATGACAGCAAAATTCTGAAGAAAGCCCCCATACAGAAGAATAAGACATTTAGTTTCATTAGTTGAATGCTGGGATTTTCATCTGTGTATATTACGGTTTTTGCAAGAAATATTTTAGTCTACTGTGAAGCCTCTGACATTTTAGCCATGTTTTAAAGGTTACACTGACATTCTTAGCTGCTTGGTTCTGTACGAGATGTGACGTAATACTCCATGGGCTGCATATAGAAAAAGTGGCTTGAATGCCTATGTGTCTGATGAATGCCAGGCTCTTTCCCAATACTAATCTGGGAGATAATCTCCTGACGGCTTAGTATTCAGGTCTTATTTCAGATCTGACTCACAGGCCTTGGTGAATTTTTATTTACCACTTAGAGCTTAGATTTGTAGAATGAAAATATTAGCAAATGAAATATTGTAAAAGAAAGCACGCAAAACACAATGAAAGGGAAGAACGCCAAAATAAAGGGTATAAAAATGGAAATGGTATGGACAACCGTGAACTACAGATAGGTCCAGGAATATTTGGACGGTGACCGAATCTTCGTGATTTGCGCTCTGCATGCAGCTATTTTTTTTTTTTTTTTAATTTAAAATTATACTGATAAAATTAAGTGTAGACTTCCAGGGTCAATTAATGTGATTGCACAAAAATATCTTTTGAAACGTTTAGGAATTACAACCATTTTTGTGCAATACCTCCTCATTTCAGGGGCTTAAAAGTAATTGGTCAAATTATAATTTCTCAAATAAAATGTTCATTTTTAATACTTTGTAGAGAATCCGTTGCAGGCAATAACTGCCTGAAATCTGGAAGCCATGGAAGTCACCAAACACTGGAGTTCCTCCTTTGTGTTTATTTGCCAGGCCTTGACTTTACTTGTTGCTTATTTGTCGGCCTTTCTGCCTGAATTTTCATCTCAAGTATGTGAAACGCATGCTCAATGGGGTTGAGATCCAGTGACTGACTCGGCCATTGTAGAATATTCCACTTCTTTGACTTAAAAGCTCCTGGGTTGATTTTGCAGCATGTTTTGGGTCATTGTCCATCCGTACTGTGAAGTGTAATTCAATCAACCTTTTCGCATTTGGTTGAATCTGAGCAGAAAGTATCACCCTGTACATCTCAGAATTCATCTGACTGCTTCGGTCTTCAGTCACATCATTAATAAACACTAGTGGCCCAGTGCCATTGGAAGCCATGCATGCCCATACCATCACACAGCCTTCACAATGTTTTACAGAGGATGTGGTGCACTTTAGATCATGAGCTGTTCCAAACTATCTCCATACTTTCTTCTTCCCATCATCCTGGTACAGACTGATCTTCGTTTCATCTGTCCAAAGAATGCTTTTGCAGAATTGGACTGGGTTCCATAGATTTTTGGGGGGCAAAGTCTAATCTGGCCTATTTTTAAGGCTGATTAATGGTTGGCATCTTGCGGTGAACGCCCTGCATTTGCTCTCATGAAGTCTTCTCTTTATGGTAGACTTAGATACTGAAACACTTACTTGCTGGAGAATGTGAGAATGTTCTCTTGGGTGGATGTTGTGAAGGGTTTATTCCTCACCACGGAAAGGATTTTGTGATCATCTACCCCTGTTGTCTTCCGTTGATGTCCAGGCCTTTTTGAGTCCCCAAGCTCACCAGTGCGCTGTTCTTCTGGGGGGGGGGGGGTTGCGGAAATGTATCAAACTGTTGATTTTGTCACTTCTAACATTTTTTCAGATTAATGATAGTCTGTTTCACTTCCATTGAGAGCTCCTTTGACCACATGTTTTTGATTCACAGCAACAGCTTCCAAATGCAAATTCCACACCTGGAATCAGCTCCAAACCTTTGAAATTCTTAACTGATTATGGATTAAAGAGGGAAAAGCCCATGCAGCTCATCAAAGAGAATTTGAGACAATTGTCCAATTACTTTTGGTCCCTTGAAAAAGAGGAGGCTACATATTAAAGAGCTGTAATTTCTAAATCCTCACTCCAATGTGAAGACTCTAAAATTACTCATATTAAAGCTTAGAGTCTGCACTTTAACCCTGCTGTGGAACCATGGGGTCATATAGACCCCAGCGCTGAATAAATTGAAATATTTCTAAAACTGGTCAATCTCAGACATTGACCTTCTATGTATTTTCAAGTAACATATTTCTGCTTATGTTGATATTTTGAATTTGTTTTTCAATTTTGTTTCAAAGTTACTTTCAACTTTCTGTATTTGGGACTCTCCTGACCCCATAGTACCTTTAGACTGTGTGCACACATTGCAGATTTTTCATGTTTTTTTCGTGTTTTTTCGCTATAAAAACGTGAAAAAAATGCATACATTATGCATCCCATCATCATGCATTCTGCAATTTTTGTACACACGATGCGTTTTTTTCCGCGAAAAAAACGCATTGCGGTAAAAAACGCAGCATGTTCATTAATTTTTTGCGGATTTCCCACTATATTATTGCATTGGGAACCTCTGGAAAAATCCGCAAAAAAAACACGGTAAAAACGCAAGAAAAACACTCAAAAAACGCATGCAGATTTCTTGCAGAAAATGTCTGGTTTTGCTCAGGAAATTTCTGAAAGAAATCCTGAACGTGTGCACATAGCCTGATAGTCTGACATTTTTTTCTTAAATATTTTCTGTTTATTCACAGGTTTTGTGATATAATTTTAAACAAACAATGGCTAGTCACTTTCAAGTGACACCAGCAGTGTTACAGGACAGGGCAAATGGCGCTATGTTTGTCCTCGATCGAAGGACAAAAAGACGAGATTTGTTTGCAATGACTGCAAGAAGTTCATTTGTGAAGAACATGGCACTATGACGTGCAGTGAATGCTACATTTATTGCCAGATCATTCGTTGTCATTATGTTTTTACTAAAATCCACACAGTTGCATTTATTGTGCATTTTTTTAATTAAATTTGAATTCATTTTAATGAAATATGATGATTTTGAGCCTGGGGTCATATAGACCCCATGGTACCAAAGCAGTGATTTGTTTCATGGTTCCACAGCAGGGTTAAGCCCATTCTGATTATATAACTGTACCTTGAATATGCTTTGGTAAACTGCTAAAATGCCAACATGAATGTCATTGTCCAAATATTTCTGGACCTAACTGTATGTCAGACTAAGATCACAACTGTATCAAAGGCCCCACCATGGCTTTCATCATAGTTGATGGGAAAAATAGTGTATCAAAACAACAAACACCATATCTACTATATAATTGTGTAAGGGTCACTTCCGTCTGTCTGTCCTTCTGTCTGTCACAGATATTCATTGGTCGCGGCCTCTGTCTGTCATGGAATCCAAGTCGCTGATTGGTCGTGGCAAAACGCCCACGACCAATCAGCGACGTGCACAGTCCGGAAGAAAATGGCCGCTCCTTACTCCCCGCACTCACTGCCTGGCGCCCGCATACACCCCTCCGGTCACCGCTCACACAGGGTTAATGCCGGCGGTAACGGACCGCGTTATGCCGTGGGTAACACACTCCGTTACCGCTGCTATTAACCCTGTGTGACCAAGTTTTTTACTATTGACGCAGCCTATGCAGCATCAATAGTAAAAACATCTAATGTTAAAAATAATAATTAAAAAAAAAAAAGATTATATACTCACCTACGCCGCCTTTCCCGCTCCTCGCGATGCAAGCGGCACGTTCCGGTGCCAAGGATGGTCTGGCAGAAGGACCTGCCATGATGTCACGGTCATGTGACCACGACATCATCACAAGTCCTGCGCACCTCCGCGGAAAGGACCTGCCGTGACGTCACGGTCATGTGACCGCTGCACGGTCATGTGACCGCGACGTCATCACAGGTCCTGCGCGACAAGGACCTGCCGTGACGTCACGGTCACTTGACCGCGACGTCATCACACCCTGGGACCGGAAGCTGCCGCCTTGCCCCCCACACAGGTGACAGAGCTACAACGCGCCTGCGGAGGGTGAGTATATGTTTATTTTTTTATTTTTTTAACCTGTGTCATACGTGGCTGGGCAATATACTACATGGGCTGTGCAATATACTACGTGGCTGGGCAATATACTAAGTCACTGGGCAATATACTACGTGGCTGGGCAATATACTTCGTAACTGGGCAATATACTATGTGGCTGGGCAATATACTATGTGGCTGGGCAATATACTACGTGGGCTGTGCAATATACTACGTGGACATACATATTCTAGAATACCCGATGCGTTAGAATCGGGCCACCATCTAGTATACATTATAAGTCACTAGGGTACAGCAGGCGCCATTGGTAAGCAACTATTCTGGCACAAAGTTGTGGTTTCTGCTTTTAACACAAACCATGATACACATCTACACAGAACCTTGTAAATCTTTGATGAAATGTTTCAGCTGTGAAAAGCTTTATATACTTTCAAGAACAAGAACTTGTACTTCAGGAAACCAAAGCATTGATGATTCAGTGAAACCACTAAAGATGGACAAATAGAACCATAGGAAAAGAAGAGAAGGCACTCCTAAGACCAATATACAAAAACTATAAACTTAGTGAGTAAGCAGATGAAAGCTCACCTTACTTGGTTGTGCTAATATAGGCACAACTCTGTCCAGCGCCTTATGTGCTGCCAGATGTCCATATCCGGGGGGCTGAAGGCTGCTGTGGCACTGCCCAGGAAGAGTATGAATGCACAAATATTCCCAAAAGGGAGCTGAAGGACATGGAAAAAGGCACACTTGATCATGGATGAATCTCGCTCACATCCGATGAGGGAAAGAGGATTCTTAGGGTATGTTCCCATGTTCAGGATTTGCTGCAGTTTTGACGCTGAGTATTTATGTAGTGTCCAAACCGCAGCGGCCACATGTTACAGCATAGTGGATTTGATTTTTAGAAATCACATATCCACTACGTGTGTATGTGCACTGGTGGATCACCCGTGGACACGGACATGCGGCACGTTTTTTAGATCTGCAGCATGTTAATTTCTCTTGCGGAGAGACTCCACAATGGAATGTATTGGATGCAGTAAATCTGCACAGATCAGTGAACACATGTGGACGCAGCGAAAATGTTGCTACTACTGATCGCGGGCACATAGCTTTCATTATTGAAACATCAGTCTAAAACATGACTTGTTTTCGATCAATCAACTCTTAAACATCCCTGATCTAGTGCACCTTGTTGGATGTTCTTCAGCTACCTTTGGGAAAATTGATGACTTCAGAAAATCTGACACATATTTAGGAAAATGTCCCAAAACTTATTATGAGAGTTGACTTTGGGCTTCATCGAAACACTTCTTTTGCCTATAGCAACAAAAGTGCCATACAAAAAAATAAATCACTCCAAGTGGAAGGAAGGGTGCAGGTACTTGAGTACATTACATAAAAATTTAGCAAATTTTAAAATAGGCTCATTTGATCAATTAGTTAGCCACACTTGCATAAAAATTAGTTATGAGCGAGTGTACTCGTTGCTCGGGTTTTCCTGAGCACACTCGGGTGTCCTCCGAGTATTTTTTAGTGCTCGGAGATTTAGTTTTCATCCCGGCAGCTGAATGATTTACAGCTACTAGCCAGGCTGAGTACATGTGCGGGTTTGCCTGGTTGCTAGGGAATCCCCACATGTAATCAAGCAGGCTAGTAGCTGTAAATCATTCAGCTGCCGCAATGAAAACGAAATCTCCAAGCAGTCATAAACCCAAAAAACGAGTACACTCGCTCATCCCTAATAAAAATCAGAACACGGACTCAATAACTTTAAAAAAAAGAGCAAATCCTTTGATGAATGTGTTTCAAATCAAAAAAAGTCAGTAATTGAGAGGAATTCACGCTAGAAAATTGGTGAAAATACAATGATGAATTAGGCTCGCAGAACTAAAAGCACAAAGAACTGGATCATTTGCATTTTTTACAAACTTTTTATTTTTTTGTCTTGTGGTATTTGCTGTTATTTATTGCGCCAAATTCATCAAATAAGTGCACAAAGTTCATTATTATGGAACAAAGTCAATTTTTTTTTTCTGTCATCATTAAAGGTGGTATCTGATTGGTGGGAGAAGCGTTCTTCTGAAAAGGTGGCCTTCTGGGGAGATCTCACTATATGCATGTTGCCCATAGCAATTAGACAGATTTCTTGCATTTTCAAAAACTAGAAACTGATGAATTGTTAGGGGCAACAACAACATTTTATTTGATCCCTTTTTGGCATGATTTCTACTGAATGTGTTCACTAGGCAAAAAAATACAGTTAGCAGCACAAATTAAAGGGAACCTGTCAACAGAAAAAATGCAATTAACATGCAAATACGGGGTTAATCTGCAGGTTAATAGCGTTACTAACCTGCTGGTTGCCTGTACTTAGCTGAACGCTGGGGGAGAAAATTAACTTTATTCTCCCAGGCAGCGTGCCGGTTTCAGTCGCCGCTCCCGTGACTAAATCTGGAACACTGCCAGGGAAAATAAAACTCATTTTATCCCGGCAGCAACTGGTTTACATGTGGGCGCCGGGCAGGTTAATAACATTATTAATGTGCAGATTAACCCCATATGTGCAGGTTATTAGTGCTTTTTCTGGTGACAGGTTCATTTAAGAAAAAATAATGCAGTCTTTCTCCTTATCATACCATCTGCTTCCTAATTTCGGGGGAAAATGTTGTTTAGATTTTATAACATTGACTTTGGAGTTTAAATCCTTCCACTCCGCAAAATACTGTGTGGGATAACCATAAATAAGTCCATATCACACTCCTGTGACACCCCTTTGGAAAAACTTAAAGGGTTATTCCCATCTCCAAGATCCTATCCCAACATGTAGCAGATGTAATAATAATAATAATAGTAGCAAATACCTCCAATTAGAAATGTAGTATAGTTTTCCTTATTCACTATGTCGCTTTCCTCATGTGCAGGCATTGCAGGACCTTAGGTATCCATGGTTGCAACCACTAGCAACCAGCTAACTGTAACTATAAGTAGTCGCAACCACGGATACCTAAGGTCCTGCAATGCCTGCACATGAGGAAAGAGACATAGCGAATCAGGAAAACTATACTACATATATAGGTATTTCTATTATTATTACCTAATACATATTGCCATAGGACTGGAGATGCGAATACCCCTTTAATGTAAAAAGTGTTTTCACAAAAACAATAAGTGTTAAGATAACATCATACTGGACTAATAACAGGATATTTTGTTGGGTCTGTGTACTGCATTTATACTGAGCTGGCACTAATGCTCTGCTCAGCCTACTCTAGTTGTCCCAGTTTTGGTGCGTTTCATACCACTGACTTTAATAGACAAAAAAATAAGACACAAATAATAGAACAATAAACAAATAAAACAGAAAAATGAGGTTTAACTTTTTTCATAAAATAACCTTAAAAGTGATTTAGTGATTTTCCAAGAATAAACTTTTCCTTCTTCATCAACAGATCCTCTTCAGCAGTCACGTGCTTTGTAATCGCGAGGTCATTGCTGCAACCTGTCAATAATGCAGCGGCAGAGAGGCAGCACTGGACCTGATGAGGGTGAATTATACCTTCACTAAAGGGAATGTCCACTACTTGGACAATCCAATCCTAATCCTAGGTTTCCCACTTGCGGCAGCTTTCTCACTTTCTCCGAATGTATGTGATTCGTCCGAAGGTAGGGAGAGTCAAACCATCGCTAATTGGCCACAAGGATTGCGTTAATTGACATTGATCCCCCGGAGAGGCAGTGCTGACACTGCTGGAATGGCGCTGGCACCGGAGAAGAGTATAGACGTTATTATTTTGACACATGGGGGAAAAATAGGTATTAAAAAAGAGTAGTTTGAGTAGTGGACAACCCCTTTAAATATTTTAACCTAGTGGAAACATATTGAGAGGGGAAACATCTATAATGGATTATATAGTATAATTATTTTTCAAGGAGTGGTCTATGGCATCTTAGCTAGTGTGACGGCCGTAACTCACATGCCTCCCAAGAGCCACCCAACTCACCATGGTCACTGTGCGTCTCCTCCTATCAGGCCGCCTTTTCGAGTAGCCTATTTCAGCACTCCTCTGCACCAGAATGCAGCTTCCATTTGGTCTTAGGGGCGTGATCAGTCTCTGCAGGAATTTAACCCTGCTGTGTCCTGCAGAGATTAGGCTACCTGGCCTATCCCTCCTTCCACCACTCTTTGCCCTAATGGTACCTAGTTAATTCGACTCCTAGTGTCTGTCTCACCTTCCTGTACCAAGTATTCGCTACTCTGGCCTTCTTGTCAACTGATGAAGTCTCGGGGACGGTCCTGGAGTGGTACCTGGTGTCTCCTGGCAGCCCAGCCTATCCTCACCATCTGAGGCCCTACTGAAAACCAGGTAGATACAGTTGCGTCCCTCCATGGTAAGCCTGGCCCGTGGCGTAGTGAGTCCACACACACCAGCGTTACAGCTAGCTAGAAAAGCTACTGAATGGACGATTATTACCTACAGCAACTGACTGCAAAAGGGTCTGCATTTAGAAATAGCACAAAATCAATGAAGTACAAGAATTTTTCCAAGAATTTTAGCACTACTAAAGATGTACTAGGTATACATAGGATTAATGGATATTAATCAGAGTTATGGCTAAGGTCTAGAAAGATTAATACTTACTTGGAAAGGGATACCCCTCCGGCTTTGCCAATCATCTCTTCATGGTGTAGCACAGCATCATTCCAAGGTATCGTGAGGAATTTCAGTAATGTTTTCATCCACCTTTCTGGATGTAATACTAGCTGTTCATAATGCACCATCATACACTTGTCGTAGCCCACCTCAATGCACTGATTGTACATGGTCTCTATAGCACGGTTCCACTTGGTTAAGCAATCTCTATAGCTATTCAAATCAAAGCCAGCAATAGTCACTTTCCTAGAAATCATCGAGTGCACAGAAGCACGTCCATCTCTTACCATCAAGACAAATTTGGCATTGGGAAATATTTTGGCTAAATAAGATAGTGACTTTAAAGCAAATGGGTCTTTGTTACACAAGTACGGTGCAGGTTCTCCATGTTTAACTATTATTTCCAGTAAAAAAGCCTGCATGGCTGCATCTAGTACTTCATCTGTAACACCAGCCTCATCCAGGCGGATTTTCTCCTTGCTAGATCGTGCCCACATCTGTTTGACAGCTAAAATTCGAGGAATAACTCTGGTCTCTTCTCCACATCGAATCTCAGGATGGGCATCGAGCATGGCACGCATTAGTGTGGTTCCACTGCGAGGGACTCCTCCAATAAATATTAATGGCATGTCCTTGTTATAGGCAAAGCTAGAGTTTGCTCTTCGCTCAGTTCTTAGTGTTGCTATTGGGCTTTCCATTTTCACAGGCTGACTGCGCTCCTCTATTCGGTGGTGGCACTCCATTGCGTGTTGACCCAAGTAGAACACAGTCACTGAGCTTATTACAAGGCAGGCCAGCAGCAAGTTTTGCTTTAGTTTTCCAATCATTTTGACAACCATGCCTCCTCGATTGAGACAGATGGACTCGTTGCTGATGTATTTACAGTGTCATGCCAGAGAGATCATACTCCAAGAAGGTGAGCGCCATCTGCTTTATCTGCCAAACAAAAGTAAAACTCACATCAGTTACTAAAGACAAAACAGACAGAATATCTGGCGACATGACAATCCATGGGCTGCCGCCAAACGTCAATTAAAGAATGCAATACAAATAAAACTACCATTTGGGAATAGAGTCCACAACACAGACTCAAGCAATTGCAATAAAACTAAATCCAATCCGTGAGACATATTCTTTATCAGTAATGAAATATGCAGGAAAGGAAACGGCGCATTGTTATTGACTTAGTAATACTTGATTTTAGCAGCCTAGTAAATGGCACAGAAGCGTAAAACACTGAAATATAGAACCTATAGTCACTATTATTCATGTAACACACGTCAATGATACATATCATAATAGCCTCATTGGGGGCTTGACATTGAGTTTTTCTCCACTATTACTTGGTTAAATAAGTGTCACGGTGGTAACTCGCATGCGTTCCCGCCGCCATGCTAATCACTGCGTTTGCCGCTCTGCTTATCCTCATGTCTGACTGCAGCGCCGAGTCCATGCAGCACTTCCAACTCTGCTACGTATCCCTGATGTCTCCACATGGCTATAGGGAGCAGTGGCCAGATTCTGCAGGAATTAAACCCTGCTGTGTCCTGCAGGCATTGATTTCCCCAGCCAATCACCAACCAGAAGGAGCTATATCAGGCAGCTCTTCCCTCCACACCCTTGCCTGAGCTTAGGTTCCAGTCTGCGGTTAGCATCTGGTTCCCAGTCAAGGTGTTTAGTAGTATATCCATCTAAATAATGCCCCGGCTTGTCTTCTCATCCAGTATGTTCTCTCCGCTCCTGATCTCGGCTACGTATCCTGAACCTGTGTGGCCTTCCCGGACCCTGGACCATCCAACTATGCTTCTGTGTCGCCCTACCTGTACCTTGTATACCTGCTCTGACCCATGGGTCAGATGCTGCAGATCCAAACACTAACCTGGAGTGGTACCTGGTGGCTATCCTGCGGCCCAAGCCTTACCTCACCATCAGACGTGCTAGTCAAGACCAAGTAGCCACTTAAGGTACCTTCACACTAAACGACGCTGCAGCGATATCGACAACGATGCCGATCACTGCAGCGTCGCTGTTTGGTCGCTGGAGAGCTGTCACACAGACAGCTCTCCAGCGACCAACGATGCCGAGGTCCCCGGGTAACCAGGGTAAACATCGGGTTACTAAGTGCAGGGCCGCGCTTAGTAACCCGATGTTTACCCTGGTTACCATTGTAAATGTAAAAAAAAAAAAAACAGTACATACTCACCTTCTGCTGTCTGTCACACGTCCCTCACCGTCTGCTTCCCGCACTGACTGAGTGCCGGCCCTAAGGCACAGCACAGCGGTGACGTCACCGCTGTGCTCTGCTTTCACTTTACGGCCAGCGCTCACGGTCAGTGTGGGAAGCAGACGGCGAGGGACGTGTGACAGACAGCAGAAGGTGAGTATGTACTGTTTGTTTTTGTAAAACATCGCTGGCATCGTTGCTTTGGCTGTCAAACACGACGATACACACCGATCTGATGACCAAATAAAGTTCTGAACTTTCAGCAACGACCAGCGATATCACAGCAGGATCCAGATCGCTGCTGCGTGTCAAACACAACGATATCGCTATCCAGGACGCTGCAACGTCACGGATCGCTATCGTTATCGCTGCAAAGTCGTTTAGTGTGAAGGTACCTTTAGTCACACCCCTCCAGGGGAAGCCTGGCCGGTGGCGCATTGGGTCCACACCTACCAGCATTACAACACGTAGAGATGACCCTACATGGGCAGTCATCTGACCATGAAATGGAGTACAAAATAAACGTTACTTTTTTACATATGTGGGGGTCCTAACAGCAGTTCAAAGATGTTTAATTCAGGTTTTTATGTAATTTTTTTTACAATATTTTTTATTTTTATTTTATTATTTTACATTTTTCACATTGGTCACTTTGCCTGAAATTAGGCTCAAACCACTTGTTCTTTGTAACAGTCACATGGGACACAGAGAGTAATAGACAGGGTGTGACTTATTCACTTGTACAGAAGAATTTTATAGGCATGCTCAGGATCTGGGCAAATAACATTGTGAAAGTTATACGAGAAGTTGAGCTTGGACCATCACCTAATGTAAATGGTGGATCCTGTGTTTTCTACTATAAAGAGAGGTGTTACTTTTCATCTTTTCATTATCATACTGTCTGTGATGATAATGACACTGTTGAAATGGCATCTGTACAGAACAGGAAGTATGAGTCTAGTATTACTCCTAATGTCCTTGTAGAAAATTTCAGGATATCTGTGGGGGGTTTTGGTTTATTTAATATGAAAAATTGAAACAAAACAGGATTCTCAAAACACAAGAACTACATTAACATAAAACCTAATTTAAACAATAGGTCATTTTCCGATGACTCATTAAACCCTTTTATCGTCTAAAAACACAAAACGTGCAAAACATAAAAACAGATACATCTACATAAAAATTGTGATGGGGCTAAAAAGTGACAAAAGACTAAAAAGTAGACCATAAATAATGAAAGTGTAATAAACATATCTTACCTAAAATTCTGGCACCATATTCAGTTCCATATTATTTTATAAACATCCGTTTCTTATACAGTTCTACAGACATGGCATCCAAGACTGACCAAAGATCTCCGTAGATGAAGACCCGGAACTGACAGGCAGAGCGAACACTGAGTCAGCTCCTCTATGCATTGCCTCACTAGCTAAGGGGTTTACGTATTAATATCACAGAGGCAGGAACCATTGCTCCAGAGCACAATTCTATTATCATGTAGTGACGCACATTGACAGTATTTATAGATTCTTCCACTATGGAGAAGGTCAGCATGAAATGACTAGGACCAATCATGGCTTACGAGTAGCCTCTTTCTGGCTATTAAGGAAGCCACAATTGATTTTTAGATAGAGACAGAAATTAGAGGGAATCGCTGTGTTTACTATACTAACAATACTTTCGATTACGGTACTTTTAAGTCCTTTGTACATACAAGTCATCATTCTTTCAGAGAGACAAGGACACCCGTCCCTCCTTACCTGGTCTACCATACAAATTATGGCTAGGTAAATGTCGGATTTGGTAAGAGCAGCAGACGATCATCATATCTTACCACTACAGACGTTACGCCAACAGAATAAGCTATTACATGAGACTTAAACTGTTTGGAGGATATTCTCATTCTAGGTATTGTGTATAATTTTGCCACTGCCAACATTTTCTATTTTTTACTCTCCATGCATGATCTCCATTCTGCCAAAGATTGTGTAATGTATAGTGGTATAGTGCAGACCCTCAATGTATCCCATGTGATGTATACCGCAGTGTCTCACTATATGCCATGCAATGTATATAGCAGTGTCTCATTGTACATGTAAGGGGGAGAAACTAACAAAGGTTTGCCTCATCTGTAACGGGTCTGGAACCGTCGGGTCTCTTACCCAGGATACAGGGGGAGAGCTTGGGGTGTCAGAGTGGTCCCTCTGCTCGAGAGAAGGGGGCGTGGCTAAGCAGTTAATGAGCGTGCAGAAATTCAAACAGTTCAGGCGGGAACGGCGCGTGCGGGAGTCCAGTCAGAAAAGATCAGCTGTGAGGCGACGGGGCAGCGCTGACTGGAGCCGGGGGATGAGAGGACACGCTGACAGGAGCCGACAGTCACACCGGAGATACCGCCGTCCACGCTAACACCGCTGTCCCCGCTTACATCACGGACATTTACGAGACTGCTGACGTGGCCGCCTATGTTAACGAATCCGTCCGGGCCGGTGACCGTGAGAGACAAGGTCTGTGTGCGGGCTATGGGCGCTGAACAGTACAGCGCAGCGGACCGGGCTGGCCATTATAAACAGTGTCGGGATAGTGTCATAGGCCCCTCTAGTGTAAGGGCTCTCACCGTTGAGAGAAGAGATTATTCCCCTTCCTTCATCCGTTGAGGCCAGTGCCCGTGCTGAAGCCACAGACTAATCGACAGGATTGGGGGAGGACGCCGCCATCGCCAGGATCACAACAGGACAACGCCATCATCAAGAACACCAGAGAGCATAGACATCGTCAGGACCACCAGAGTACGCAGTCAACGTCAGGGAAGTTTCTCCCATTCTCCCCCAGAACTGTGATAAATCCCCTTTGGGCATAATCTAGCAGTCTCTGTCTCCCATGTGATGCATATGGCAGTCTCAGTGTATCCTATGTGATGTATATACAGAAAAGTCCCAGTGTATTTTGTGATGCAAGTGGTCAGCTTTTAGGTTTGTGAAGCTGCTTCATCTGGAGACTCTTGTATAGATATTGACAGGCAGTCTAAGCTAACCATTGTATGGACTTAACTATTTTTAAACTACTCGCTTATATAAAACAGGAATGATATCCTCAGCAGCATGGGAGGACAGGCAGAGACAAAGAAAGTGGAGCTGGGTGCCGGAGAGCTACAAAGAGGGATCTGATAGATGATTATGTGATCGTGCAGTTCACAGGAACTCTGAGGCTACCCCCAGTCCACACAAAAACATGTATTGGTCTGAGAATCAGACATGATCACATGACCCAACTATCCATAATGAAGGGTGAAAAATAAATATATGTATGTAATTGAACAAGGGAAAATCATATTGAACTCCTGGAATAGTGGAATACATGGGCAAAAAAGTTATGGGAGAGAGAAAAAGCTCTTGTTGATGGCTTCCAAAGTTTATTCAGGAAAGATACAAAATTAGAAATAATAGTACATAGCAACCAGTAATTATAAAAAATGTACATAGTGGAGACCTATAGACTGTACAGAAAAAATAGCACCAAGGATGATAAAAGCACTCAATGCTGTAATTACAATACTGGCTGCAAAAAAATTTACAGGGTTTGAGTCTACCCGTGGGCATTATATATTTATACCAATATCCGGCAAGTGCAGCCGGATAAATGTGTCCAGGAAATGAACAGGGTTCATCCAAAACGAGGAGACAACTTTAAAATCTGCATCTGGAATTAGCTCTCAAATGCATGAAAGTCTAAGTGCATCAGAGTTGGGTAAAATACAAATACAGAACTAGTACATTCTATTACTACTTGGCAGGCAGGACCGTATGAACGGCGGACGTGAGGACCGTATGAACGGCGCACGTGAGGACCGTATGAACGGCGCACGTGAGGACCGTATGAACGGCGCACGTGAGGACCGAATGAACGGCGCACGTGAGGACCGAATGAACGGCGCACGTGAGGACCGAATGAACGGCGCACGTGAGGACCGAATGAACGGCGCACGTGAGGACCGAATGAACGGCGCACGTGAGGACCAAATGAACGGCGCACGTGAGGACCAAATGAACGGCGCACGTGAGGACCAAATGAACGGCGCACGTGAGGACCAAATGAACGGCGCACGTGAGGACCAAATGAACGGCGCACGTGAGGACCAAATGAACGGCGCACGTGAGCACCGTATGAATGGTGCACTTGAGGACCGTATGAATGGTGCACTTGAGGACCGTATGAATGGTGCACGTGAGGTCTGTATGAAGGGTAAATGTGAGAACTGTATGAATGGTGCACGTGAGGACTGTATGAATGGTGCACGTGAGGACTGTATGAAGGGTGCACGTGAGAACTGTATAAATGGTGCACATGAGGACTGTATGAATGGTGCACGTGAGGACTGTATGAAGGGTGCATGTGAGGACTGTATAAATGGTGCACGTGAGGACTGTATAAATGGTGCACGTGAGGTCTGTATGAATGGTGCACGTGAGGACTGTATGAATGGTGCACGTGAGGACTGTATGAAGGGTGCACGTGAGAACTGTATAAATGGTGCACGTGAGGACTGTATAAATGGTGCACGTGAGGACTGTATAAATGGTGCACGTGAGGACTGTATGAATGGTGCACGTGAGGACTGTATGAATGGTGCACGTGAGGACTGTATGAAGGGTGCACGTGAGGACTGTATGAAGGGTGCACGTGAGGACTGTATAAATGGTGCACGTGAGGACTGTATAAATGGTGCACGTGAGGACTGTATAAATGGTGCACGTGAGGACTGTATGAATGGTGCACGTGAGGACTGTATGAAGGGTGAATGTGAGAACTTAATGCTTGATATGTTCAGCCTTCAGATGCATTTACACTTCGCATTTGCTATCCATGTTCCCACATATTTACATTTCCATGCTTTCCGAAATGGGAACAGATGTCAGAAAGAAAGAAAATAAGAGGAAACTTTTCTCTGCGACGATCCCTTGCCATTTTTGAAGATACCATATGTCCATCTACAATGCAGACACAAACATTTATATTCATCTGTAATGACATTTTTCCATTGCGGATTTTGCAGCAATTCCACAACAAAGTCTGTGACAGATCCAAGGTAAACCATGCAAGTGGACATGCAGATTTTATCACAAATATGCACTGGATTTAAACCTATAAGTGAATAGGGTGAAAAAAGCAACAGAAATAAGACATATTTTCTGTAGTATGTGAATGAGATTTTAGAGCTGATTGCTCCGTATCCACTTTGTAGTTACTATACAAAGCTGAGGAGAAACCGAACAATCCACAGTGTATCAGATGTACACATAAGATTTATACGTGACAGCATCAATATTCCACTTAATCTACATTTTGGTCAATTAGTAGAAAAGGAATACTAATCAAATAATAGAAAAAAGTTAGAGGAATCGCCTTGAAGATTCAATTCTTTAAATGCATAAAAAGCAACTCGGTAACATAGAGCCTGCTCATTTAGAGTCATTTTATGGCTACAATTCACTCCTATGGTTGTGGTCATCATAATGGCAAAGATCAGTGGCTAGAGATTCTATCAGGATCAAGGCTTATTTCTATTGCGAACTAAGAGCATCTATAGGGCCCATTAGTCAAACTAGTACTGCACTATTTCAGAAGCTTATTAATAGTTTTTAAAGATGTATATATTAAATAGATGCCATTATTACTAGTGATGAGTGAGTATGCTGGTTACTCGAGTTTCTCCGAGCATTTCGGTGTGCTCGGAGATTTAGTTTGTGTCGACGCAGCTGCTAGACAGCCTGAATACATGTGGGGATCTCCTAACAAACAGGCAATCCATGCATATATTCAGGCTGTCAAGCAGCCACAAATCATGCAGCTGCGGGGACACAAACAATCTACGAGCACGCCCAGAAATCTCGAGTAATGAGCACACTCGCTAATCACTAATTATTAACTGTGTGACTATCACCAGAAGTCAGCTTCCTTCTATCCTACCTCGGGATCTTTTCCCACATTATATGCCTTAATAAACAAAAAAGACTAAAGGTGAATGGGGTCGTAGTGGATAAATGTGAATATTTTACATTTGCGTTCTTTTGCACTGTAAATATTGTAGTACCTTCCCACCATCCACAATTTCATGGTAAATTAGGCATGGAGTAAGACCCAATGGCGCACTCCTCACATCGTTTATCACTCCCTTGGAAACAGATAATCAATGCTGATAAAATGCAGAGACTGGACAGTGGAGACCACCCTCGCCACCTCAGATGTTTCCTCACTATTTCCATGGTTATTGTGCACAGAGCTGGGAGACACATTAGCCGCTTGTAAATAGCTGTGAAGTATTTTACATCTCCTGTATAAACTAGATTAGGCCACAAAACCGCATATTGATCCCTGTGTCTGACAATGGAGGGCTAGTGTGTGTCCTCTGTTCATCCAGGAACACATGTGCGAACATCTGATCGCTAAACAGCCCAACAAACTCATTAGCTGGGAAAAGCACACAGGAAGCCCACCTTCCTCCATCTCCAGAAATGCTCACTGGGGTCTACTCACAGCTGTATGTACGCCGAGTAGTCAGTACGCCTGACATTTTTTCTATTTTACACAGTAAGGGTGCTATCTGTATTTTTCACATATAGAACTCGTACCTATGTCTATGGGGTTGTTTAAATGTCAGATTTTGTCCTCAGTGATTTCGTAGAAGCAAGGAGGCTTGTCGGATTGAACTCGCCAATGTAAGTCTATGGGTCAGTGAAATAAAAAAAACCTCCATCAGGTCACTATTTGTCATCAGAGTAAGGCATCGCTCACACGACATGGCCAAGTGCTATACGATAAAACATTACATAGCACTCAACTCAATATTATTATATGATGAAGCTCAGATCTGCCATTATTAACTCATGCTGTGAGTGCATCAGAGAATCGAAAACCGATGGGTACGTGTGAAATATCAGACTGCACTCAGATGTCATCCAAGTGTAGTCTGATTATGGTGCATGTTGGAGATGGAGAAATTACTTTCTCCGTCACCCCGGCACCTGTGCTGCGATTCTCTGAGCACAGCAGAGCTGGAGCCAAGTGTCATGGCCTGATTCTGTAGCACGAGCGATCATACGCTCCTGTGACTGCAGCCTAAAACTGATGAGATGACACTGACTAAGGCCTACTTCACATGTCTGTGTCAGGTACGTATTGCATCAGTTTTTTTTCATTATAAGCTATGAAGCTGCACACATGTCCATGTGTTTGTATGGACCGGGTGTCTAAGCAAACCACAAGGAGACATGTCCATTTTTTACCAGCAGCGCGGATGACAAAGGCCAACACAAGTCTATGGATCCACGAAAAACACGTCGCATGGACGGCATCAGTGTGTCCGTCAGCGTGCTGTAAGTGTTTAACACGGCAAAATAAGGGGGAAGCTATGTAATTTATTTTTCTTAAGCCATACCAGAAAAAAAAACGGGTGGCACAATGATCCAAAACACTGACACCGGTACCAGATTTCCGGTAGCGGTCTTATACAGATGTGTGATGGGGGCCTAAACTCTGATGAGAACACCTGACACACTGACCAAACTCGGAATGTTTTTTACATAAGGGTAAAAAATTCACGGACATCTGAATAAGCGATAAACAGGAAACCTTTATGTTATCTCTAGGATTCACTCCTGTCCTGAATATCACTGCGTCAGACTGGCGGTAACGCAAGGTAATCTGACATAGTACATTGGGCAGATCATATTTTGGGATAGAAAGGCACTATTGATCCCCCACCAAGGTACAATATTTGCCTGTGGCAGGTCTTCGGATAAGCACTGGGAAAGCAAACATTAACGTTACAGATTACAACCTGTGACAAGGCTCTCAGCTATACAAACTGAGGCTGGATTGTAAAAGGATATCAAGAAGATTTAGCGTGCATATACACTAGCAGCATTAACTGACTACAAAAAAATCAACTGGCCCTTGTCTCCTAACCGCTTTGGACAGGCTGACAGCGCAAGAAACCATTGATAACACAATGGCGCACAGACGGTCATTGCTCTCGATAGCACCTGACGAATAAATGGTTGGCCCATGCCCACTAATCAGCACTCTGTATAAATCAATACTACAAGCGATTCTAAAGTTCGGTCATATATCTTATCAGAGAAATCCGCGAATAAAACAGAAGCCGGAAAAATCTACAGAAACGTCATGCATGCCAGCACGTAAGAGGTGGTCCTCAGGGCTCGCCTCTAGCGCCTTCCATTACTGAATGGGGTCCTGAGAATCAGTTTGCACTAAACATCCAAATATCCATACTGCCCGAAGCATGGCTTACAGATAGACTGCAATGACAAATCTTAGAAGAGCCTTACAGTCTGGAGAAGGGGCAAAGGAACTGCCAGGGCCAACAGTAGTGTCCTGTCCTATAACTGTATAATTATAGGAGACGTGAGGGAACCAAAATGGCCGACATGTTCTCATGCATTTCACGTACACAAGAGAAGGCTGCTTGATGACACCTAGGTAAGCAATCCCCACTGCCTACTAATAAAAGGGATAGGTATGTGTGATAATGGGTTGAGAGAGCTCTATAGAGGAGTACATCGTCCTGTTCTTATTGAAGGACATAACACGTCAATACATACTGTAATATTATTATACACCCTGGTTTACTTGCCTGTGACAGGGAGGCTACTTGCTTTTATCCAGAAATTCGCTCTTGCCAAATAAGAAATGAGCCCTGCAATATTACAATATAACAGATTTCCAGAATTGTACTAAAAGGTTTTTCGGGACATTACTTTTTTTTTTTTGCCAGCCTAGATTGGGACGGGCAGAGAAGGCGGGTAGTCAGCAACTACCTGCCTGTAAGGTCTTAATAACCCATAGCAAAAAATAAAGAAAGGCCAAGATAACCCCTTTAAAACTAGAAGAGTTTACCTTCATGGGACAGAATGGAAATCATCCTGCAGCTGACATAGTTAGTCACCATAAGAAAGAAAAGAAATATAAAGGTCATATATTGGTGCGCTGGTAATAACATTAGGGAGGATGCGGTCATTAATTAGTATCTTTTATTTAGGATCAAAATCACAAAGCAGTTTTTGGCTCAGGGCCAGAGTCTTCATCAGGTGATGACCATAAGAAAGAAAATGTCTGAAGAATTCCTAGATATCGGTTGGGGGCAGGGCTAATAGGAATGGCATTCATTTGCCCATTTTCTTCATTGAAATTATTCCTGTAACGCTCACCATGGAATTGTAACATTTCCCCAGTTGTCAAACTGGTTAGAAAAATGTGCAACTGTATAAAATGTTTCGCCGTCCAGCTATCTGTCTGCTACAGGTACTAAAACGATTATATATAGTATATTATATCTGTGCTGCTGCTCTGGAACATGTGATACATACAGACAGTCAGGAGAGTGAGACTCCCTCATGCCTGTGTCAGCAGCTAGTCTCCATCCACTGGTTCATAGAAAACGAAAAAAAATCTGTCAAAAGGTTTTTGCTATGTAATCTAAGAGCAGCATGATGTAGGGGTAGAGACCTTGATTCCAGGAATGTGTCACTTACTGGTCCGCTTGCTGCAGTTTCAATAACATTTGTTTTATCAGCAGGAGATTATCTAGAGGACTAGTTGTCTTGTGACATCTAGTCCTCCTGCTCTTTGTAACTCCACCCGATTAGCAGCTTTCTGACAATTTAACGTTTTTACGGAAAGCTCAGCACTCAGAGAGCTGCAGCAGATAAAACAGTGTTTTTATCAAAACTGCCGCAAGCAGCCCACTAAGCAAAACATCACTGGAATCAGCATCTCTATCCCTACATCACGATATACTCTCAGATTACATGACAAAAACCTAAAGATTCCTCTTAAAGAAAGACTTCAGAGGGGAAAACTGGCGAAAAAGCAGGATACAAGTCATAGTGCTATTCCACATGAACACACACAAAACAGTCATATCTAAAGTCAGTTAGAGTATAACAAATACCTTAGCATTTCTAAAATAACCTAGCTCTACTATAATTCCTTTATACATCTGTGCCTAGTTGTCGCAAAAACTGCTGTACAAGAGGACGTGCTACACTCGAGCCCAAGCATCAGTTCATAGGAAGCCTCTTCTTTGTGAAGCAATGCTGCTACTTCTCGCACAGAGGGAACTTACTCAGTTTTTCCATTAACACCAGCAAATTCACATCCACAGAAATCCTTCTGGAAGCGGAGCAGACAAACAAACCAAGATGACTGCGTGGCAGAGATGTAGAATATTCAGCGCGGACTGTCCTCCGTACAATAATATCATTTGATTAGACATTCTTCTCAAAACAAATCAGATCAAACCCAGCTGTCCCCAATGGCACGGAAAACTGGCTGTTTATCGCATATTCCAATGTTCACATAGTATGGTCTAAGAAGCATGCAAGAGACCAGAGAACTGAGTACAAGCTACTAGCTGGCCCATTAGCCTTAGTAGCCAGACGCTCTTTGGTTAGGTCCAGACCGGAACGAAAAGCTGCAGATTACACCTTTAGATTTCCACAGGTAAAACCCACAACAGAATAAATTTAGATATGAACATGTCTTGTACATCCTGCTAAATGTTCCTGACGATAGTAAAAAAAAAAATTCATATCAATTTCTGTTGCAAATTTTCACTGAGAACTTCACCTCTTGTTTTTTTAGCATGCGGATTTTAATGTGGATTTGCATTGAAATCCAGCAGTAGACTGTATATGTGTAAGGAAAAGGATATACTGCCCACGGTCCCTTAATGTTATGTTGTGTAATGTGAATTAGGATATGTTATTGATGTTAATGTTGTGTCCTGCCTGACTGTTGGCAAAGTGATGAGTTAATGTTTGGGACTAGCCCAAAGTGGGAGAGGCTATGCTGAAGGGATAGACACATTTTCTTATCAGGAAGTCAGAAAGGGGCCAAAGTGAAGAGAGATCACACCTAAGGTCTGTTGTGAGCAGTGCCGCATTTCATGGGTGTCCCTAATAGCGAGAGACCAGAAGAGATAGCGTGATCAGGAGCAGATACCAGGAAGAGTGACCGAGAGACAGAGTGATTTACCGGAGATGGGTCCTGTTTGAGGACCCCCTAGCTGTACGGCCCTGAGTTTAAAACTCCTAAAGGTAATGGGGCCTAGAGAGGATGCAGTGCACAAGACGAAGAGAGTGCCCCGGGCGGAAGTTCCAGAGCGTCAGTAGAAGTACAGGCACCATAATTTTCCAAGAAAAAAGGAAAATCCAGCTCAACGAAATAGTGAAAAAAACGTGTCGTTCCTTTATTCACTTCAATAATATATGTGGAGGATAAAAACATCAGCAACTTTATACCAAGATCCGGTGAAGTGAATAAAGGAACGACACGTTTTTTTCACTATTTCGTTGAGCTGGATTTTCCTTTTTTCTTTGATCCCTCCACGCCCTGACACAGCGGTTCCGTGCTCCGAATATTCAGAGATGTCAACTATGGTGAGCTGGACTTTGCTTTGTTTTACCATAATTTTCCACAGGGGAAAGAAGACTATCAAACATCTGGTCCTGGCCAACCAACAACATCGGCTACATGCAACCTGCGAGGGAATTGCGCCCTAACAGCACAAGTTCCACACCCAGCCAGGACCTGCACATTCATGTAATGTGCCCGAGCTAAAGATAAATTCCCTTCTAAAAACAGGTCTTTCATAAATATATACAGTAATTCTAAAAAAAATATATATCTTATTACCAAATAAAATAAATATATTAAGCATGTGTTTATTACTGGGCTGATGTATAGGACATTTTCGGCCAATTTTCTGGTGTTAAAAAGTCACAATTTTTCTGTTTGACATGTAGTTGTGCGACTATTTTGCCACTTTTGTTTTTTAGCACAGCCAACTTTTGGAAAAGGGAGTGGAGCGTAGTAGAAACGGATGTGGTTTAGGGCTGCCGAACGGATTTCACTAGAATTCAGGAAACAAAAAGCGGCAGAAATATACCCAGTCCATGACACGCAGGCAGCAGAAAGATGCTCCAAAGTCATTTAGTGGCGCACGCCTCTTAATACATTTTGCGCATATTACATCAGAAAGCTCTGAATCAAGGCTGGCTTACATACGGAGAACACACTGGTTATATTTTTAATTTGGACCTGAGCTGATTAAGTCTGGGTTGTCCAGTAGTGGACATTATACAAGAGAACTCAGAAAATTTGATTTCTAGGAATTTTTGCCACTTAAAAGGAAAAGTTCTTTAAACAGTTATGGAAATGAAAACTACGGTACTTCCATATTTCCTGGAGTCTGCACATTCAGATTATAATAACAGGCCACATAATCCCTGAGCATGCTGGCGGGTAATACTTCTTATATTCTCAAACACAGGCTTATAAGAGCAAGTACATTCTATTCTATGCGGATAAAAGAATTACTCATGTTACTCACAGGAGAAATGGAACTTTCAAGGGACAATGTGTAGTGTTAGCCATTTTTCAGTAAAGAGACACTAAAACCAGAACAATCTGACGTTTCCAAGAAATAAAGTACACGCAACACAAAAACCTACAGGTCCATTCACACTGCAGGATTATCATAGACCAGAATCATGCAGTCAAAGCAGGCAGCCCATCAGAACCATGAGAACCTATGCTGCCGAGAACAACAACAGCCTTATTGCACTGAACGACCTATTAAACATTTTGTCCTGAAGAGCTGTGTGCCTTCCAAACCAGCTATGTTCACACGCTGCTTTTTTTTCTGTAGCCAGAATGTGATCTCTTGCCAGTAAAAAAAAAAAGAAAAAAAAAAAAGCTTCAGACAAAACTCAGGTGTGTTTTTTTGTTGGTTTAGTTTTTGCTGCTTTTTTCAGGATCCCAAAGTTCGGCTTTGCTTCCAGATTGCAAGCACGAAATATAATGTCTTAGGCCACCAATGAATAACTTAGTAGCACCATAAAACATTTTTTGAAAAGAGGGCAATTTGATAAAATTATTTAGTGGAAAATGTTTGTCAAAAAAACAGTGACTATTCTGAACAAAAAAAGCTGGATTTAAGTGTGAAGTGCAGCCATGAAAGAGTTCATGAAAAAATACCCAATTATAAAACAGAATGGGAGGGGGGAGTTGTATTGGTGTGGCATTGTTTAACCAACACAATGGTAGGGCAATGAATTGGTAGGGCATAGTTTACTTTCATACATTGGTAGGTCATTGAATTGGTAGGGCATACAGGGGTTGGACAAAATAATGGAAACACCTGGAAACATCAACAAAAGTTAGTTTAATCTGGTGTAGGTCCACCTTTTGCGGCGATTACAGCATCAATTCTCCGAGGTATGGATTCATACAAGGTGTGAATTGTTTTCAAAAGAATTTTAGCCCTATCTGCAGTTAAAACACCATCTAGTTCTTTGAGCGACGATGGCAGCGGAAATCGACGTCTAACTTGAATCTCTAAAATCGACCATAAATGCTCAATAATGTTGAGGTCTGGGGATTGTGGGGGCCAGATGAGATGCTCAACTTCATTAGAATGTTCCTCGTGCCATGCTATAACGATTCTAGCTGTATGAATTGGTGCATTATCATCCTGAAAGATGGCGTTCTCCTCCGGGAACAGTGCTTGAACCATTGGATGCACTTGGTCACCCAAAATGCCTAAATAATCTCGGCTGTTAATTCTTCCATGAAGGGATATCATTGGCCCGGCGGATCTCCATGAAATAGCACCCCAGATCATCACAGAACCTCCGCCATGTTTTACGGTTGGGAGAAGGCAGTCTGGATGGAATGCTTCTTTCGGCTGTCTCCAAACGTACACTCGGCCGGAGGTCGGAAATAGGGTAAACGATGATTCGTCTGAGAATATCTCATGTTTCCACTGCTCGAGGGACCAACTCTGGAGGTTTTTACACCACTCTAAACGCTTGGAAACATTTGTCATTGAGAGCAGCGGTTTTCTAATTGCAGCTCTTCCGTGGAATCCAGATTTGTGCAGCTCCCGACGAACAGTTTTCGTGCAAACTGGGTTCTGTAGGTGTTCATTGAGGTCAGCAGTGATTTTCGGAGCCGTGGTCTTGCGATCCTCTCTCACAATTCGCTTTAGAGTCCGACGGTCTCTCTCAGTCAACTTTGACTTTCGGCCGGACCTGTGCTTTGCTGCGGACGTTTTTCCTTCTCTTTCAAACGCAGTCATTACTTTGGAGACAGTACCTTTTGACACGCCAAGCGTTCGGGCACTTTCTGTTACACTAGCGCCTGCCATACGAACACCAACAATTTGACCTCCTTGAAAATCCGAGAGGTCTGCCATTGGTATCAGGTTCTCATCAATGTTCTTACAAAAATGCAAAAAAGCAGTTAATTTACATACACATATCACATAACAAAAATAATCAACTACAAAACATTACCATATGTCACGGTTTGCATGTTTATCACATGTTCGAAGATTATGATGCCAAAACGTTAGGTGTTTCCATTATTTTGTCCAACCCCTGTAGTTTACTTTCACACATTGGTAGGTCATTGAATTGGTAGGGCATAGTTTACTTTCACACATTGGTCAGGCATTGTCTGCTTTAATACATATCACTAATTTTAACTGAATTGTACCAATACTAACAGCCATGCTCATATGAGTAGACCAAGATATTGCGGTTCAAACTTGAGGGGGGGGGGGAAAATCACAAAAATAAATGTGTATTACATCCTGGTGTACTCTGAGGGTTTTGTTTTTTCACTAAACGCTGCAAAAAGTGATGGCAGGATTTTTGCTTATTTTGTGCTCTCACATATTGCTTTCTACAGGTGAAAAAACAATGCAAAAACTCTGAAATAATTCACATGCTGCAGTTTGCAAAAACACAGCAGTTTTCAAAAAAAAAAAAACAAGAGTGTACACTCCCTGATAGAAGTTATGTCGCTTATCCATGTTATGTAAATAAAAGCTTATAACCGGACGTTAAATTCATCCATTGGTTGAATAAATTATTCTTTTCAAAGCTGAAACCCTCCGAAATGTAGTTTAGGTTAAGAAAATAAATTGGCATCAATGCAGAAATAATATTGATCAGTTAATGGACACAGAATGGTCAGATTTTGGCAAGACAAAAGTTTTGTCACCTGGTCATACAATGCACCCAATCCTAGGTTACATCCTCACCTGTGCTCAGTAAATGATCGGTTAATTAGTGTGTGTGTGTGTGTGTGTGTGTGTGTGTGTGTGTGTGTGTGTGTGTGTGTGTGTGTGTGTGTGTGTATAAAAAGAAACCCAGCACCCCAGACCTTCACTTGAACGGCAACTTGAGCTCTGACAACATGCCAAAAATCCACCCTGCGACCAAAGCCTGGATTATCAAGAGGCTGAAGACCAGATCCACTGCAGAGGTGGCTGGCACCTTTAATGTGTTTCAGCGTCAAGTACAAAGAATTAAAAAAAGATATGAAGAGTCTGGAGATGTGTTTGACAAGCCCAGGTCCGGCAGACCCCGCAAGACAACTGCTCAGGAGGAACGTTTGTTGGTTAGAAAATCCAAAGCAAACCCCTCTTCCACTTCAGCAGAGCTCCAACAGGCCTGGTCACCTCAAGTCCCTGTGTCAACTAGAACAGTTTGTAGGATTCTGTCTCGAAATGGCCTCCATAGTCAAATCAGTGCCCAGAAGCCAGCACTAAACAAAAGGCAAATTAAAAAATGTTTGTCATTTGCAAAGTCCCACAGCCTGCTAAACAGATGGATGCTGGAAAAGTGGCAGAAGGTGGATTTCTCTGATGAACCTTCAGTAGAATTACACCACAGCAGCCGCAAATACTGCAGGAGACCTACTGGAGCCGGTATGGATCCAAAATACACCCAGAAAACAGTTAAATTTGGTGGTGGGAAGATCATGGTCTGGGGTTACATTCAGTATAGGGGTGTGCAAAACATTTGCAAAGTGGAAGGCAATATCAATAGCCTAAAATATCAAGAAGTATTAGGCTACTTTCACACTAGCGTCGTGCACTGCACGTCGCTATGTGTCGTTTTGTAGAAAAAATGCATCCTGCAAAAATGCTTGCAGGATGCGTTTTTTTCTCCATAGACTTGCATTAGCGACGCAGTGCGACACATTGCCACACGTCGCAACCGTCGTGCGACGGTTGCGTCGGTCCGTCGCCACCAAAAGACGTTGCATGTAACATTTTTTGGTTTGTCGAGACCGTCTTTTCCCACCGCGCATGCGCGGCCGGAACTCCGCCCCGCCTCCCCGCACATCACAATTTGGCAGCAGATGCGTTGAAAAACAGCATCCGCTGCCCCCGTTGTGCGACGCTTTCACGGCTTGCGTCGGTACGTCGCAACGACGCAATTCGTCGTGCGTCGTACGACGCTAGTGTGAAAATAGCCTTAGCTACCCCTTATATTCCAAATCATAAAAGGGGTCAAATTCAGCAGCAGGATGGTGCTCCATCTCATACATCTATATCTACAACAAAGTTCCTCCAAGCAAAAAAGATCAAGGTGCTCAAGGACTGGCCAGCCCAGTCACCAGACATGAACATCATTGAGCATGTTTGGGATGAAAAAGGGAGCTTGGAAGACAAAACCAAAGAATCTAGATGAACTCTGGGAGGCATGTAAGACTGCATTCTTTGCTATTCCTGATGACTTCATTATTAAAATGTATGAATCATTGTTGAACCGCATGGATGCAGTCCTTCAATCAAGCTCATGAAAGTCACACAAAATATTAAATATGACTGTAATAGCACCACAACTTCATTCACCAATGCTATGCAACATATATTTGCATTTTAAGTTAATTATTTGTTTGAATATCACATTACTTTCTGTGGGCGACAAAACTTTTGTCTTGCCAAAATCTGACCATTCAGTGCCCATTAACTGATCAATATTTCTGCATGGATGCCAATTTATTTTCTTAACCAAAACCACATTTCAGAGGGTTTCAGCTTTCAAAAGAATAATTTATACAACCAATGGATGAATTTAACGTCAGGTTATAAGCTTTTATTTACATAACATAGATAAGCGACATAACTTCTGTCAGGGAGTGTATATGAAATTTCTTAAATCTAATAGCTTTTGCTGGTACTGTAAAAAGCAGCTTTTAAATTTGCATAAAAACGCAATAGCCTAAGGTGGATCCAAGGGTGGTAAATAGAAAGTATTTATATTCCTCTACTTCCATACCAATACCATGCTGATTGTGCCTTGACCTCGGTTTCACATCCTTGTACCCGGCTTCGTACCCACTCTCTACAGAACAATTAATGCCATGCTCAGTGGGGGAGGACACGGTCTACAGAAGTGCTTATCTATTAGAAGCACTGGGCAGTTGCCTGATGGGAGTTGTATTAGTGACTTCATAGGAAAACCATGCAGTCTCCGGTTGTCACATAGCAACCTCTGTTGTGACAGAAGAAACTTCGGAGAGAGGCAGAAAGAAGACGGCTCAGCTTTATTGTGTCAGCACTGGGGGATTTACCTTCTACGGGATTTACGTGCATCTGAGACCTATTTACCCAGGGTGACACCACAGCGGAGAGATACTTATCTCATCATCATACATGTGGATGGATTTTACATTGATAAGTGTGTAAATAAGATTTCTAGAAATATCACATTCTGATGTCAGAACTTATACACATATGATTGGCGCTACATAGACACTACTTATCCCTTCCACAGCAGCAGTTACAGAAGACTTGAGCAGGAAGTTCCTGACTAGCACACTGCTCCTTCTCTGTAAACAAAGAAGTTCTTCAGCAGCTGCAGAGTATATTATACTGTTCTGTATCCCTACCACATAGTTGCATACAAGCACAGGTTCATATCGGGCACACTATAACCTTAACGTGCTGATCCAGAGGAAGGCAAAATCTTCCAAAGCCAATTGCCCCATGTTAGGTTAAAAAAAAAAAAGTCCTCATCAACTCCACATATGGATTAACGCCCTATTTCCAGGAAACTAGTACATATAACCTGTAATATATTTTTCAAGAGTAGCATCCTTGCTCCTTTCTCACTGTTGCACAGTGATTAAACCTTCTTTATTCTGGAAGTAGAAGATGCTCCCTTGTCGTAGTTACAGGCCTAAGTGTAACAAAAAGAATCAGAAAGATCTCTGTCCATCCATATATGTTGACACTATAATTAGATCATCCTCAACCCTACTTTATTAGTAAAATGAATAATCCAAAGCGTGATATCCGTCTCGGTACTTCTATCACCTGCTCTTCGTTGACATGGCTGCATCAGCCATAAAAAGGTAGAAGGCACAACAATGTTGAGCCTGGTGCTTGGCTGTGCCAGTTATAGACATGGCGTTACCAAAGATGTCAACAAAAACCAGCGGGGAGCAGTACAGAAGTGGCGTTGGGGCACCAGTGAGTAAGTATGATTTTATTTTCACACAAATGAAGCTCCTTCAATACGAAGACCTTGTGGTACCCCATTGGTACTTGTGACCCAATTATAACATGTTCCATCAATAACCACTCTCAAAGTCAAATTAAACTGGATGAAAAATGATCTCACCCTTGGCTACAGCACCTGGGACGTTATGCCATAAGCAATTGTCAAAACTATCGAACCCTCAAGCCAAATGTTTGGGCTGCACGGAATATGGCTAAAAATGATGAAACTGCATACTTTAGGCTATGTTCAGTTCACACCTGTGATGTCTGCTTAGCGTTTATGCCCTGAACAGCTCCAGCTCCTAAATGACTGTGTAATGCTCCAACTCTTGTCCGAGGAGAATTGATGTCTGGCTAATTTTCTCTCCATTTGCAAAAGTGGCCTGTTATGCCAGAACTTCACCATATACCGCATGTCTTCTCGAAAAAAAAATAAAGTCACAGCACAGTGCTGGATCCCAATTATGACGACTCAACATTTTTTCTTAATTATGCTAGACGTAAATTGTGTAGGCCCAGAATCATAAACTTTGACTCTTCTTGTGGGATGAATATTGGCCTCTGATGTTGTTCCTTACAGTTTGTCTTGTTATCTTTGTAAAACAGTAAAGGTACCGTTACACTAAGCGACGCTCCAGCGATATAGACAACGATCCGACCTAAACTAGATCGCTGGAGCGTCGCTGTTAGGTCACTGTAGAGACGTCAAACACAGCAACTCCAGAACAATGCAGGAGCGATCCAGTGACGTAACGGCGACTCACTTATCGTTCACGCGCCATGTAAAAACATTGCTGACATCGTTGCTTTTGCTGTCAAACATGACGATACACGCCGATCTAGCGACCGAATAAAGTTCCAGACTTCTAGCTCCGACCAGCGATATAACAGCGGGATCCAGATCGCTGCTGCGTGTCAAACACAACGAGATCGCTATCCAGGACGCTGCAACGTCACGGATCGTTGTCGTTCTCGTTGGAAAGTTGTTTAGTGTGAAGGTACCTTAAAGGACTGGCCACTGAACAATGATGTTTGCTGATATACTAACATCTAATATGCATTGTGTTACAGAGCCAGTTTGTTGACTTCGAAAGAAGAGAGGAAAAACTATGCAAATAGTTTAAATATTCAAGTAAAGGTACCGTCACACTAAACGATATCGCTAGCAATCCGTGACGTTGCAGCGTCCTGGCTAGCGATATCGTTGTGCTTGACACGCAGCAGCGATCAGGATCCTGCTGTGATATCGCTGGTCGTTGATTAAAGTTCAGAACTTTATTTGGTCGTCAGATCGCCGTGTATCGTTGTGTTTGACAGCAAAAGCAACGATACCAGCGATGTTTTACACTGGTAACCAGGGTAAATATCGGGTTACTAAGCGCAGGGCCGCGCTTAGTAACCCAATGTTTACCCTGGTTACCAGTGTAAAATGTAAAAAAACAAACAGTACATACTTACCCTCTGATGTCTGTCACACGTCCCTCGCCGTCCGCTTCCTACACTGACTGAGCGCTGGCCGTAAGTGAAAGTACAGCACAGCGGTGACGTCACCGCTCTGCTGTTAGGGCCGGCGCTCAGTCAGTGCAGGAAGCGGACGCCGGGGGATGCGAAGGTGAGTATGTACTGTTTGTTATTTTACATTTTACACTGGTAACCAGGGTAAACATCGGGTTACTAAGCGCGGCCCTGCGCTTAGCAACCCGATGTTTACCCTGGTTACCCAGGGACCTCGGCATCGTTGGTCGCTGGAGAGAGGTCTGTGTGACAGCTCTCCAGCGACCAAACAGCGACGCTGCAGCGATCGGCATCGTTGTCTGTATCGCTGCAGCGTCGCTTCGTGTGACGGTACCTTAATGCTACTTGATCTAATTACCATTGTCCCCCTTATCTGTGATGCTAGTCAGAGGGACACTTGTTAGATCTAAAAATAGGCTGCATGCCACTATATAAAGAGACTTTTTCTTCTGGTCAGGGTGACTCTTCAGGAGCTTAGGGTATGAAGGACCCGGCTGAAAGCACACAGGACTGCGTCATTGACCATCACTGAAACCCCAGAGACGTTTTAAAGAATCCAAGTTGGGACAATCGGTTCACGGGGTCACATACCTCACTCATCTTGGTTAGCTTCCTAAGCTTGTCATTACCTCCTCACTGTGGGGGCCCGCCAAAAGTGGGAAGCCACTGGTGGGGGTATGCGACACTGGAAGCGACTAACCCCGGCGAGTCAGCGGAAGGGTGAGACTCTGTAATTTGCACCATCTTGGGTATTTGCTGGGACTGTTCTGTTTGCTATTGTGCTGTGGTTCAATAAAGTATTGCCACACTGTTTTACCCTCTCCCTGTGTTGTCTGAGTAGTGTTCTGCCCATGGGGAGAGAGAGCGGGCATTCAGTGGTATGAGCCCTGGTCCATGCGGTCTTGCAAAAGACAGCCGGGCCAGCGGATGAGAGCACCCACTGATCCCAGTATTTCTACATCAATGTTACAGACGCTTGTACACTGGGGCTTTGCCAAAGCTTCTGCAATGATTGGCATGTTGTTAACGCACCAACAGCAGCTGAAACCATCAATGAAAACCACACTGTAATCTCGCCAACACAACACGTGCCAGTGTGGTAATTTGCATCATTATGTTGTCTAGAAGTTCCTCCATAAACTGTGCTGTCATTTAACAGTTTCCAACTAATCTTATCTACAATTAGAGAGACACCATTTTTTACAACAACAAAAAAAGAGCACTTAGGAAACAGACATTTGTATCATGATATGATGGCCGATTGGTGAACTTTTACAGATCGGCACTTATTTGAATGCCTGTTTACAGTGGCAGATTGTTGCAAATTATGCACACCGAGTGATCTACACTAGATCGCTCAGGGCACATAGGCTGCCACTGTTGGTCCCGTTTACACAGTACGATACCCCACCGAGAATGATTATCTTTTATGCAAATTGTGAAACGGGCATTTTTAACAATGTCCCTGTTGGCTGAGTGCTCACTATATCAGTACGCTTAGTCAAATATATACATTGGTAGTGATTCCTGGTATACACTTTAACCTTACCATAGGCCGCCATTGACCAAAACTGTGTACCTCTGGTCTTTGTCCAGCCGGTACGCATCTGCTCACCTAGCCTTAGACCTATTGCTAACCCATAAGATCCTAGGTCTCATTTTAATTAATTTGGCACCAATGTTTTTTTAACCCTGCATTCAATATTAAACACATACCTGAATTTCTCGTTACATTCTAGATGTTTTATTTGTAATATTTACCATTCAATATGCAGAACTGTAACCAGTAAAGTAGCATAACAACCTATAAAAGGCATGGGAAAGCAAACATGTGCTCACATATACAAAAAAAACGGACAGCACAATAAATCTGCGTCCTAAATTCAGACCTTAACGTTAGAGAGGTCAGGCCAAGTTCTCCTTCAGATAACCAAAGTGTGACATCCATACCACATGTACAACAGCAACTTCCTATCCAACGTACACACATAGTCAGGTCAAGAGGTTAAACCATGACAGATCATGTCTCTCAGGACCTAAAAGCATGGCGGAATTTGCTTTACTAACAAACAATATGGAAATGAGACAAGAGATTCCTCTTTATCCGCCACCATTCACACCAAGGCGGACTTTTCCCAAGACTATGGATGTACCGTGATTACCAGGGTAATGGAATACCAGCTACTATGGGACCAGGCAATTAAGAGGGATAATCTTCACTCATACAGGGGATGTGAAAAGTCTATACACCCCTGTTAAAATGCCAGATTTTTGTCATTTAAAAAAAAAAACTACCAAGAAGAATCATTTCACAACCCTTTCCACCTATAATGTCACCCATAATCTGTACAAAGTCATTTTAAAAGGGAAAATAAAAACAACAAAATAATTGAGGATGTGGTTATGTTGAAAATTAGCTAATCACATGTAAACGCGTGTTAAATAGCAGTCAGTACACATCATTTACAGTGATTCTGATTAACCCCGCCATTGGGACATAACGGTGTGCATTATTTCTGCACAGTGGCGGCACTATGCTAATTATTCCACTATCATAGCACTGTGTGAATTATCCCTGTACTGTGACATCTTTATGCACCTTATCCATGCTGTAACTTCACTGTGGGCAATATTTCACTGTTGGGACATGACTGTGTGCATTAACCCGGTACAATGAAAAAAAAAGACAATAGAATTATAAACTCTCAATGTTCTGAAATTGCTGTTGAAGGTGGTTATGGTGGAATAAGACCCCTTCCACATTTGCCCTGGGGGCCCAAGGTTATTTGCTATGTCCCAAGATGTGAAACTCCTCATTTTTTTAAAAGAATTTTTCAATTTTTAGCATTTAAACATTAGATGCCTGTTCCCAACTTCAGCTAATTTTACTGGGATGTACTGATATTTGAAAGGAGGTGCTGACAAACTACTTTTGTGATATATGTCTGATTTGGAAGGGTGTTGAGGCTCCCATAATTCCGGAGTATCGGATCTCTGCGTCTGGTGAAGTGGCTGCGCACGGATAATCTATAACTGGGATAGTTTGTGAGGTTCTTTGTTACAGTGACAGAGGTCTGCCTTGATATAACACCACAAAAGGTCTTAGAAAGCAACATGTTCAACTTGCAAGCTATGTACCCTCTCCCAGTGTGGGGGAGGGTAACCTTTTAAAACAAATTCAGTCTGGCTTGTATTATCTCATCAAAGAAACATTCAGACATTTCCTTAGAATATGCTTAATTCATCCAACTCTTCCAGAGGTGGAAGTTTCTCATCCGTAAAGTAACTGGCGTTTATGGTCTTATATTCCAATGGATTGTGTAATAGCAGATAAGTGATATCAAAAAAATGCATTTGCTTTTCAGATCTCTTAATTTGTGATTTACAAAAAATTATTTGCATTTTCATAGACTCTTATGAGACAGATGATCATGACAGGCTAACATCCAAGTAGAGTTTCCATGCACCACAAACAGCAAACGTCCGCACCTTTCTGGAATGATCAGTAGCATCAGTAATCTCTTATTGGGGAACAAGTCAAAGTCCAAGGTTCAAAAAAGGTAAAGGTACATACTGAAACATTAGTAAGTTTAACGACATTAAAAAAATTAAAAATGATAAAATGTATTTATCACATTTCACGTAGCATTGCAAAAATAAAACCCCCTACTACGCAGTATAGTGTGAGAACATTCAAGGACGTAATTTGGAGTAAAATGGCAACAAAAAGACGGGAATCTTCAAGATGTGTTTAAGGATACCAAATCACCAGGATAAGAATTTCACATTTAAAGAAGAACTCCAATCTCCGATGTTTATGACATGTCCTGAATGTAGGACTCTGTCTTGTGCCGCTGTGTATGCAGGTGGCAAAGTATACATGACCACTTCTTAATTCACAGATGGAGCCTCATTCTTGAGATAAGTGCTGGTCCCAATAGTAGGATGGTATTTTTTAACTTTCTGTGGACATGTCAGAAAAGATGCAGATAGAAATAGCCCTTTAAATCTTGGAGATACATTGCAGAAATGGAAAGAATGTGATTTTTTTTTTTTTTTTTTTTTTTTGGGGGGGGGAGATATTTTAGGTACAGTGGGGTAAAGAAAAAAATATTTAGTCAGCCACCAGTTGTGCAAGTTCTCCCACTTAAAAAGATGAGAGAGAGGCCTGTAATTGACATAGGTAGACCACAACTACGAGAGTCAAAATGAGAAAACAAATCCAGAAAATCACCTCGTCTGATCTGGCAAGATTTATTTTGCAAATTAAGGTGGAAAACAAGTATTTGGTCACCTAAAAACATGCAATATTTCTGGCTCTCACAGACCTGTAACTTCTTCTTTAAGAGTCTCCTCTTTCCTCCACTCATTACCTGTAGTAATGGCACCTGTTTGAACTTGTTATCAGTATAAAAAGACACCTGTGCACACCCTCAAACAGTCTGACTCCAAACTCCACTATGGTGAAGACCAAAGAGCTGTCGAAGGACACCAGAAACAAAATTGTAGCCCTGCACCAGGCTGGGAAGACTGAATCTGCAATAGGCAAGCAAAGAAGAACATGGGAAAGAGTGCTATCCCGTCAAAACGATGGATAGGACTCATCCGAGTTATACAGACATCTGAACAAGCCCTAGGTCTAAGCATAAGGTGAATTTCATCTGCTGAACAAAGATTTCTTATACAGTCCTCAAATTTGCCTTCAATGCTGAGAAATACAGGCAGATACATATCCAACATCCAATACCATCAGGCAGGAGTCTGATTGGCTACAAAGTTATTTTTTAGCAGGACAACAGCCCCAAACATACAGCCAATGTCATAAAGAACTATCTTCAGCGTAAAGAAGGACAAGGAGTCCTAGAAGTGATGATATGTCCCCACAGATCTCATTATAGAGTTTATTCTGGGATTACATAAAACAAAAAGGTTTGAGCAAGTCTAAAAACACAGAAGATCTGTGGTTAGTTCTCCGAAATGTTTAATGCAAGCTCTTTGACGAGTTTCTACCAAAACTGCATTTAAGTGTACCTAGAAGTATTGATGCTCTTTTGAAGACAAAAGGTAGTAACACTAAATATTGATGTGATTTTGATTTCTCCCATGTTCATTCGCTTTGTATTTTGTGAATTGATAAACTATTAACGTTTATATTTCTGAAAGCTTCTTAGTGTGCAGCATTTCTTCCACACCTGCCTAAAATTTTGGCACAATACTGTATACTATTCAGTTTTATTTGGAAGTCGATACATTTCTACTCCACATTTGTACTAACATATGAAAACACTAGAGATGTGGGTTTAACTGTCTAAAAAACACATAATAAACTAACACATTTGGAAATTCATTAGTACCCATTCATTAGTGCTGCTCATCTGGAGCAATGATGGGCAGCAGCCAATATCTGCCACAGGAAGAACTGCATTGAATATAAAGAACAAGAACAAGATGAGCGATAGCAGATTTATAGTTCTATCTGGAAATGTCAAACAGATCAGTGACTTGAGTAAGAATTGTTATTTCTATTTTGCAAAACTGATGGCGCACCCATTCAAATGTTAAAGATAACCTGAGTGCTTACCCAAGTTTTCACGGGATCTTCATAAATGAAAACAGAGGTCCTAGATTTCGTAATGCACAATCATGATTTTATGACACATAATACAAAAAGACATTGTAGGTCACATACTGCCCCTTACATAAAACTATAAGGGGACAGATAAATCGATATTCTCATGAACGGGGAGATCAGATATCTCTGTAAAAAAAAAAAAAAAAAAAGCTGGAGCCAAAGACAAGATCAGATTTCGTCCCATGCTATCTGGAAAAACTTTCATAAAGACTAATATGCATGCTCCATTAAACTTCCCTATTAATAAACATGTCTCATTATCTCAGCATTTTGGGTGCCCTTTTCAAGAAGTGCAGAGCAGTGTGACGATAATTTGATCCCAATTTATGGCAATGTTCGTTCTTTTTTTTTTTATTACACAGTAAGAAGTCACTTAGACATCAATAGAAACAGAAAACGGATCCGTTAAATCCTTTCCTTTGTCATCACTACAAGTAGCACACTACCGTGGAGATTTAGCAAGCCATGCCCCAAAGAGCTATCATATAAGAAGGGTTTTAGATACTTTTCAAGCTTTATTCAACCAACAAGCGGACTTCTATGATAATCTGACGTAGCTGAATACTGTCTAGTCTTAAAGGGACTGTCACCTCAATTTGGCAGGATATTAAAATGAGTTGGTGCATAAGAGTATGCGTGCGCCTGCAGTCTTCGGTGGCGCACGCGCAGTATGATTTGCCCTAGTGCGGGCAAAGCCAAAAACATTACTGCGCATGCGCCCGCGTACTATGTCCCGAAACACAGTGAAATACTTCCGGAACATAGTGCGCGGGCGCATGCGCAGTAATGCTTTTCGGCTTTGCCTGCAGTAGGGCAAAGCATACTGCGCGTGCGCCACCGAAGACTGCAGGCGCACGCGCCAACTATGGAGCATAAGTACTCTTATGCACTATTATATATCCAATTACAAGGATACGCCGCCCATCTGACCGGTAACAACTCATTTTAATATCCTGCCAAATTGAGGTGGCAGAGTCCCTTTAAAGGGATTCTGGAAGCAGAATTAACCCTCCCACCTCATCTATATGGGCATCTAGGTCATAGAAAGTTGACTAAAATGTTATTGATATCTGCGATCCAATGTCTTATTCCCAGAATTCCATGGTTTTTAGCATATGGCTATTGAAGTAGAATTGCTCAATTCTTCTCCCCCCTTCCGTCCTTCCTTCTTTGGCAATGACCTGCCCTGTCCTGTTATTGCCCATGCTTAATTGTTGTTATAAGAAGTGAACTCTTCAGTGTTGAGTTTACTCATCATTACTGATATTGAGTCAAACTATGCAATATTGCTTGCTTATATTTAGAATTTTATGTCATTCTGTAATTTTATGTAAAAAATGTAATAAAAATCCAGTTCTAAAAAAAGATCTATGGGCAGGACATAGATCTCCCCAAGAATCTGCCTCCAGAGCTTATTTTAAATGAAAGGGGGAGTTACCAGTGTGAGACATGTGAATAAGGATAGCAAAGTGTAAGCTATTACATGTCTCACACTGGTAACTCCTCCTTTCATATAAAACAAGCTCTGGAGGCAAATCATCAGGCAGATCTGTGTCCTGCCCATAGATCTTAACAATTAATTTACATATTAAGAAAAAAAGTGTAGTACAGTAGTAGGTTGATCCCACTGACATATTCCCTTTAAGGCCTATTTACACTGATGATCATTCAGATGCGAACAGTAACAACCCATTATTCATGATAATTGCGCCATGTGAACGGGTTGAGCAACTAAATATAGTATTATAAATGGTAGATGGAGGCTTCTAACAAATATTGCTTTGGGTCCCAAATGCTTTCTGGTTCACCTGTTGAAACAATATCTGCAAGAAAAAGCACAAAAAAAAAACTTGCTAATAATCACACTAGATGGCTGAAATTAGAAAAAAAAAATCTGACCTCCTTCCAAATGTCAAGTAAACACTCCAAGACCCTACATTTGCCACGCATATCTGAGGGCACCAATCATGGTAGATAGATAAATGAATATCATATCCCATTATTAACAATCCTGCCCACCAGACATGACTTTTCAATTTTGTACTGCAGTTCAGTGCCATGTGCAGAACAAGAAGTCATCCATGGGACAAATACTAAGGCCCCTTTCCCATCGTTTTTTCACCATCAGACTGAAGCCGCCGGATCCGATTTTTTTCTCATAGACTTGTATTAGCGACGGATGGCCTCACGTTTCATCCATCGTTCGCCGGATCCGTCAAAAATTGTTTGTCCAGTGGCCGGAGACAACAGACAAAGTAACGTTTTTTGTGTACGTCAAAAAAATGGACAGTGACGGATCCGTCGCCATCCGTCGTTTGCTAGAATGGAAGCCTATGAGCGGGATCCGTCAAATGACAGAATCCAGCGATGGATTCCGGTTTTTTTAACAGAGCATGCTCTGATCCAATTAGCCAGATCCGCTAGTTGGATCCTTCCACAAACGGGTCCGTCGCATCAGTTTTTCACAATCTGCGACGGATCCATGGATCCATCGATCCAACGGATTGTGACTGACGGCAAAAAACTGATGTGTGAAAGGGGCCTGAGAGATCACCAAGTACCACGATAAGTGCCATGGTGTCAGCTGCCTCATACAAGGGTATTATACTATACCAAGCACAGAGTACGACTCAGCCCAGGTACAAAATCCAAGATACCAGGTATGAGGAGGCACCTTGGTGAGATACTCAGCACCAAGTAAGAAATTGGTTTTCTACCAAGTATCAGGCGCTGCCAGATCCAAGTCTATAAACTAGATACCTAGTGTAGGTAAAGTAGAGCATGTGCTCATGGAGAAAGCCCGAGTGCCCGCTGCCAGATCCAAGTCTGTAGACTAGATACCTGATGTAGGTAAAGTAGAGCATGTGCCCAAGGAGCCAGCCTGAGTGCCCGCTGCCAGATCCAAGTGTGTAGACTGGATACCTGATATAGGTAAAGTAGAGCATGTGCCCATGGAGCCAGCCTGAGTGCCCGCTGCCAGATCCAAGTCTGTAGACTAGATACCTGATGTAGGTAAAGTAGAGCGTGTGCCCATGGAGCCAGCCTGAGTGCCCGCTGCCAGATCCAAGTCTATAGACTGGATACCTGATATAGGTAAAGTAGAGCATGTGCCCATGGAGCCAGCCTGAGTGCCCGCTGCCAGATCTAAGTCTGTAGGCTAGATACCTGATGTAGGTAAAGTAGAGCATGTGCCCATGGAGCCAGCCTGAGTGCCTGCTGCCAGATCCAAGTCTATAGACTGGATACCTGATGTAGGTAAAGTAGAGCATGTGCCCATGGAGCCAGCCTGAGTGCCCGCTGCCAGATCCAAGTCTGTAGACTAGATACCTGATGTAGGTAAAGTAGAGCATGTGCCCATGGAGCCAGCCTGAGTGCCCGCTGCCAGATCCAAGTCTGTAGACTAGATACCTGATATAGGTAAAGTAGAGCGTGTGCCCATGGAGCCAGCCTGAGGGCCCGCTGCCAGATCCAAGTCTGTAGACTGGATACCTGATATAGGTAAAGTAGAGCGTGTGCCCATGGAGCCAGCCTGAGTGCCCGCTGCCAGATCCAAGTCTGTAGACTAGATACCTGATGTAGGTAAAGTAGAGCGTGTGCCCATGGAGCCAGCCTGAGTGCCCGCTGCCAGATCCAAGTCTATAGACTGGATACCTGATATAGGTAAAGTAGAGCGTGTGCCCATGGAGCCAGCCTGAGTGCCCGCTGCCAGATCTAAGTCTGTAGGCTAGATACCTGATGTAGGTAAAGTAGAGCATGTGCCCATGGAGCCAGCCTGAGTGCCTGCTGCCAGATCCAAGTCTATAGACTGGATACCTGATGTAGGTAAAGTAGAGCATGTGCCCATGGAGCCAGCCTGAGTGCCCGCTGCCAGATCCAAGTCTGTAGACTAGATACCTGATGTAGGTAAAGTAGAGCATGTGCCCATGGAGCCAGCCTGAGTGCCCGCTGCCAGATCCAAGTCTGTAGACTAGATACCTGATATAGGTAAAGTAGAGCGTGTGCCCATGGAGCCAGCCTGAGGGCCCGCTGCCAGATCCAAGTCTGTAGACTGGATACCTGATATAGGTAAAGTAGAGCGTGTGCCCATGGAGCCAGCCTGAGTGCCCGCTGCCAGATCCAAGTCTGTAGACTAGATACCTGATGTAGGTAAAGTAGAGCGTGTGCCCATGGAGCCAGCCTGAGTGCCCGCTGCCAGATCCAAGTCTATAGACTGGATACCTGATATAGGTAAAGTAGAGCGTGTGCCCATGGAGCCAGCCTGAGTGCCCGCTGCCAGATCCAAGTCTGTAGACTAGATACCTGATGTAGGTAAAGTAGAGCGTGTGCCCATGGAGCCAGCCTGAGTGCCCGCTGCCAGATCCAAGTCTATAGACTGGATACCTGATATAGGTAAAGTAGAGCGTGTGCCCATGGAGCCAGCCTGAGGGCCCGCTGCCAGATCCAAGTCTGTAGACTAGATACCTGATGTAGGTAAAGTAGAGCGTGTGCCCATGGAGCCAGCCTGAGTGCCCGCTGCCAGATCCAAGTCTATAGACTGGATACCTGATATAGGTAAAGTAGAGCGTGTGCCCATGGAGCCAGCCTGAGTGCCCGCTGCCAGATCCAAGTCTGTAGACTAGATACCTGATGTAGGTAAAGTAGAGCGTGTGCCCATGGAGCCAGCCTGAGTGCCCGCTGCCAGATCCAAGTCTATAGACTGGATACCTGATATAGGTAAAGTAGAGCGTGTGCCCATGGAGCCAGCCTGAGGGCCCGCTGCCAGATCCAAGTCTGTAGACTAGATACCTGATGTAGGTAAAGTAGAGCGTGTGCCCATGGAGCCAGCCTGAGTGCCCGCTGCCAGATCCAAGTCTATAGACTGGATACCTGATATAGGTAAAGTAGAGCGTGTGCCCATGGAGCCAGCCTGAGGGCCCGCTGCCAGATCCAAGTCTACAGACTGGATACCTGATATAGGTAAAGTAGAGCGTGTGCCCATGGAGCCAGCCTGAGTGCCCGCTGCCAGATCCAAGTCTATAGACTGGATACCTGATATAGGTAAAGTAGAGCGTGTGCCCATGGAGCCAGCCTGAGTGCCCGTTGCCAGATCCAAGTCTATAGACTGGATACCTGATATAGGTAAAGTAGAGCGTGTGCCCATGGAGCCAGCCTGAGTGCCCGCTGCCAGATCCAAGTCTATAGACTGGATACCTGATATAGGTAAAGTAGAGCATGTGCCCATGGAGCCAGCCTGAGTGCCCGCTGCCAGATCCAAGTCTGTAGACTAGATACCTGATGTAGGTAAAGTAGAGCGTGTGCCCATGGAGCCAGCCTGAGTGCCCGCTGCCAGATCCAAGTCTATAGACTGGATACCTGATATAGGTAAAGTAGAGCGTGTGCCCATGGAGCCAGCCTGAGTGCCCGCTGCCAGATCCAAGTCTATAGACTGGATACCTGATATAGGTAAAGTAGAGCATGTGCCCATGGAGCCAGCCTGAGTGCCCGCTGCCAGATCCAAGTCTGTAGACTAGATACCTGATGTAGGTAAAGTAGAGCGTGTGCCCATGGAGCCAGCCTGAGTGCCCGCTGCCAGATCCAAGTCTATAGACTAGATACCTGATGTAGGTAAAGTAGAGCGTGTGCCCATGGAGCCAGCCTGAGTGCCCGCTGCCAGATCCAAGTCTATAGACTGGATACCTGATATAGGTAAAGTAGAGCGTGTGCCCATGGAGCCAGCCTGAGTGCCCGCTGCCAGATCCAAGTCTATAGACTGGATACCTGATGTAGGTAAAGTAGAGCGTGTGCCCATGGAGCCAGCCTGAGTGCCCGCTGCCAGATCCAAGTCTGTAGACTAGATACCTGATGTAGGTAAAGTAGAGCGTGTGCCCATGGAGCCAGCCTGAGTGCCCGCTGCCAGATCCAAGTCTGTAGACTAGATACCTGATGTAGGTAAAGTAGAGCGTGTGCCCATGGAGCCAGCCTGAGTGCCCGCTGCCAGATCCAAGTCTATAGACTGGATACCTGATATAGGTAAAGTAGAGCGTGTGCCCATGGAGCCAGCCTGAGTGCCCGCTGCCAGATCCAAGTCTATAGACTGGATACCTGATATAGGTAAAGTAGAGCATGTGCCCATGGAGCCAGCCTGAGTGCCCGCTGCCAGATCCAAGTCTGTAGACTAGATACCTGATGTAGGTAAAGTAGAGCGTGTGCCCATGGAGCCAGCCTGAGTGCCCGCTGCCAGATCCAAGTCTATAGACTAGATACCTGATGTAGGTAAAGTAGAGCGTGTGCCCATGGAGCCAGCCTGAGTGCCCGCTGCCAGATCCAAGTCTATAGACTGGATACCTGATATAGGTAAAGTAGAGCATGTGCCCATGGAGCCAGCCTGAGTGCCCGCTGCCAGATCCAAGTCTGTAGACTAGATACCTGATGTAGGTAAAGTAGAGCGTGTGCCCATGGAGCCAGCCTGAGTGCCCGCTGCCAGATCCAAGTCTATAGACTAGATACCTGATGTAGGTAAAGTAGAGCGTGTGCCCATGGAGCCAGCCTGAGTGCCCGCTGCCAGATCCAAGTCTATAGACTGGATACCTGATATAGGTAAAGTAGAGCGTGTGCCCATGGAGCCAGCCTGAGTGCCCGCTGCCAGATCCAAGTCTATAGACTGGATACCTGATGTAGGTAAAGTAGAGCGTGTGCCCATGGAGCCAGCCTGAGTGCCCGCTGCCAGATCCAAGTCTGTAGACTAGATACCTGATGTAGGTAAAGTAGAGCGTGTGCCCATGGAGCCAGCCTGAGTGCCCGCTGCCAGATCCAAGTCTGTAGACTAGATACCTGATGTAGGTAAAGCAGAGCGTGTGCCCATGGAGCCAGCCTGAGTGCCCGCTGCCAGATCCAAGTCTATAGACTAGATACCTGATGTAGGTAAAGTAGAGCGTGTGCCCATGGAGAAAGCCCGAGTGCCCGCTGCCAGATCCAAGTCTGTAGACTAGATACCTGATGTAGGTAAAGTAGAGCGTGTGCCCATGGAGCCAGCCTGAGTGCCCGCTGCCAGATGTTAGTAAAGAAGCAGTCCATGCGCCAGACTGCACAGGATGAGATGCATAATACTTATGTGTGGGCTCCTGAGCAGAGCACCGGTGCAGGCGGCCATGAGAGCGGAGCACTGACCCAGCTGGCATAGACACACCAAAATAAACCCCTGCAATTAAAATGCACCTCCCCACATAATAACTGTGCCCAATGCTATACCGGAGGGCACATTACCAGCCCCGCTGCCCCCGTGCCACACTGCCTCCGGGACAGCAGTAGCACCGGGAGATCCCAGGACATCAGCAGAGGCGGCCATATCTCCTAATGAGTGTCTGGAAGTGTTCGGAGATGTCACTCACCTGTATCCGGTCCCGGGCAGGCAGCCCCTGTCAGCTCCGGTCCCCCCCACCCCCCGACATCATGCCGTATCTCCGCAGTTCTCTGTGTCTATGTGAACTAGCGGCGCGCACACAGTCCGGAGCTGCCGGGCACGGGGGCGAGAGATGTCAGCGGCGCGCTCATTGGCCAGTGGGGAGAGGGGCTGCAGTGAGATCCAACCTGTGATTGGCAGAGTGGCCGATGGGCGGGGCCCGGAGTAGTGAGCGGTGAGCAGTGCTGGGGGTCTCTTCATTGAGACGGTGACGTGCGGCATCCTCATCTGAGGCGTCATTGTGTGATGTATGCGGCCGTGTGCCAGCTGCTGCCCACAGCTCCAGGGAGGGGATTCTAGCAGCAGGGCACAGTGCCCCAGGTATCATATGCTTCATATAATGGTCCACCAAATTGTCTAAGTCATCAGGAGATGGATGGAAAATAACCAAGTATTCCGCACGTTCACACCTAGCTAGTAGCAGTGCTGTAGTTCGGGAATCCACACTGCAAGCACATGCGAATGATAAGATACCCTAATGCCAGCGCCTAAAGCTAGCACACGATAATGAGAACATACCCTAAGGTCAGCAAATGGGAATGAGAATATACCCTAAGGCTAGTGCACAAGAATGAGAACGTACCCTAAGGCTAACACACAGAATCAGATCATGCCCTAAGGCTAGGACACGAGAATGAGAACATATCCTAAGGTCAGCACACGATAATGAGAACATGCCCTAAGGCTAGCACACGAGAATGAGAACATGCCCTAAGGTCGGCAAACGGGAATGAGAACATACCCTAAGGCTAGCACACGAGAATGAGAACGTACCCTAAGGCTAGTGCACGAGAATGAGAACATAGCCTAAGGCTAGCGCACGAGAATGAGAACGTACCCTAAGGTCAGCAAATGGGAATGAGAACATTACCTTAAAGCTAGCACACGAGAATGAGAACGTACCCTAAGGTCGGCACACGATAATGAGAACATACCCTAAGGTCAGCAAACAGGAATGAGAACATAGCCTAAGGCTAGCACACGAGAATGAGAACATAGCCTAAGGCTAGCGCACGAGAATGAGAACGTACCCTAAGGCTAGTGCACGAGAATGAGAACATAGCCTAAGGCTAGCGCACGAGAATTAGATCATGCCCTAAGGCTAGCACACGAGAATGAGAACATACCCTAAGGCTAGCGCACGAGAATGAGAACGTACCCTAAGGCTAACACACGAGAATCAGATCATGCCCTAAGGCTAGGACACGAGAATGAGAACATATCCTCAGGTCAGCACACGATAATGAGAACATACCCTATGGCTAGCACATGAGAATGAGAACGTACCCTAAGGCTAGCACACGAGAATGAGAACATACCCTAAGGCTAGCACACGAAAATGAGAACATACCCTAAGGTAAGCAAAAGAGAATGAGAACATACCCTAAGGCTAGCACACGAGAATGAGAACATACCCTAAGGCTAGCACACGAGAATGAGAACATACCCTAAGGCTAGCACACGAAAATGAGAACATACCCTAAGGTAAGCAAAAGAGAATGAGAACATACCCTTAGGCTAGCACACAAGAATGAGAACATACCCTAAGGCTAGCACACAAGACTGAGAACATATCCTAAGGTCAGCACATGAGAATGAGAACATACCCTAAGGCTAGCACATGAGAATGAGAACATACCCTAAGGCTAGCACACGAGAATGAGAACATACTCTAAGGTCAGCCAACAAGAATGAGAACATACACTAAGCTAGCACCCGAGAATGAGAACATACCCTAAGGCTAGCACACGAGAATGAGAACATTCCCTAAGGCTAGCACACGAGAATGAGAACATACCCTAAGGCTAGCACATGAGAATGAGAACATACCCTAAGGCTAGCACACAAGAATGAGAGCATATCCTAAGGTCAGCACATGAGAATGAGAACATACCCTTAGGCTGCACACGAAAATGAGAACATACACTAAGGTAAACGCATGAGAATGAGAACATACCCTAAGGTCGGCACACGAGAATGAGAACATACTGTAAGGTCAGCACACGAGAATGAGAACATACTGTGAGGCTAGCACATGAGAATGAGAACATACCCTAAGGCTAACACATGAGAATTAGAACATACCCTAAGGCTAGCACACAAGAATGAGAACATACCCTAAGGCTAGCACACAAGAATGAGAACATATCCTAAGGTCAGCACACGAGAATGAGAACATACCCTAAGGCTAGCACACGAAAATGAGAACATACACTAAGGTAAACGCATGAGAATGAGAACATACCCTAAGGTAAGCGCACGTGAATGAGAACATACCCTAAGGTCGGTACACGAGAATGAGAACATACCGTAAGGCTAGCACATGAGAATGAGAACTTACCCTAAGGCTAACACATGAAAATGAGAACATACCCTAAGGCTTGCACACGAGAATGAGAACATACCCTAAGGTAAGCACACGAGAATGAGAACATACCCTAAGGTCGGCACATGAGAATGAGAACAACCCATAAGGCTAGCACATGAGAATGAGAACATACCCTAAGGCTAGCACATGAGAATGAGAAGGCTAGCATACGAGAATGAGAACATACCCTGAGGCTAGCACACGAGAATGAGAACATACCCTAAGGTTAGCACACGAGAATGAGAGTGTATCCTAAGGCTAGCACATGAGACTGAGAACATACCCTAAGGCTAGCACACGAGAATGAGAACATACCCTAAGGCTAGCACACGAGAATGAGAACATACCTTAAGGTCAGCACACGAGAATGAGAGTGTATCCTAAGGCTAGCACGAGAATGAGAACATACCCAAAAGGCTAGCACACGAGAATGAAAACATACCCTAAGGTAAGCACACGAGAATGATAGCATACCCTAAGGTCTGCACAAGAGAATGAGAGTGTATCCTAAGGCTAGCACACGAGAATAAGAACATACACTAAGGCTAGCACACGAGAATGAGAACATACCCTAAGGTCAGCACACGAGAATGAGAACATACCCTAAAGCTAGCACACGAAAATGAGAACATACACTAAGGTAAACGCATGAGAATGAGAACATACCCTAAGGTAAGCACACGTGAATGAGAACATACCCTAAGGTCGGTACATGAGAATGAGAACATACCGTAAGGTCGGCACACGAGAATGAGAACATACCGTAAGGCTAACACATGAAAATGAGAACATACCCTAAGGCTAGCACACGAGAATGAGAACATACCCTAAGGTAAGCACACGAGAATGAGAACATACCCTAAGATCGGCACATGAGAATGAGAACATACCATAAGGCTAGCACATGAGAATGAGAACATACCCTAAGGCTAGCACATGAGAATGAGAAGGCTAGCATACGAGAATGAGAACATACCCTGAGGCTAGCACACGAGAATGAGAACATACCCTAAGGTTAGCACACGAGAATGAGAGTGTATCCTAAGGCTAGCACATGAGACTGAGAACATACCCTAAGGCTAGCACACGAAAATGAGAACATACCCTAAGTCTAGCACACGAGAATGAGAACATACCCTAAGGCTAGCACACGAGAATGAGAACATACCTTAAGGTCAGCACACGAGAATGAGAGTGTATCCTAAGGCTAGCACGAGAATGAGAACATACCCTAAGGCTAGCACACGAGAATGAAAACATACCCTAAGGTAAGCACACGAGAATGATAGCATACCCTAAGGTCTGCACAAGAGAATGAGAGTGTATCCTAAGGCTAGCACACGAGAATAAGAACATACCCTAAGGCTAGCACACGAGAATGAGAACATACCCTAAGGTCAGCACACGAGAATGAGAGTGTATCCTATGGCTAGCACACGAGAATGAGAACATACACTAAGGCTAGCACAAGAGAATGAGAACATACCCTAAGTCTAGCACATGAAAATGAGAACATACCCTAAGGCTAGCACACGAGAATCAGAACATACCCTAAGGCTAGCACATGAGAATGAGAACATATCCTAAGGCTAGCACACGAGAATGAGAACATATCTTAAGGCTAGCACACAAAATGAGAACATACCCTAAGGCTAGCACACGAGAATGAGAACATACCCTAAGGCTAGCACACGAAAATGAGAACATACCCTAAGGATAGCACACAAGAATGAGAACATACCCTAAGGCTAGCACACAAAAATGAGAACATACCCTAAGGCTAGCACACGAGAATGAGAACATACCCTAAGGTCAGCACACGAGAATAAGAACATACCCTAAGGCTAGCATACCAGTAATGTGCTGCTGCAGTGCAGTTTTTTTGTGAGTATAAGACGTGACAAGGGCCCATTGTTCCACTGAAAAATCCCACACTATCTGTGTCAAACTGGACACTTGATCCGCCAGGGTACAAAGTGAATCCATGACTAGAGAAAAAAATTGCAAAAAAATCCCCTTTAAATGTGTGGTCAGCTATAATGTAATGTGCTGCTGCAGTGCAGTATAGTGCAACCACCACCAGGGGGTGCTGGTGAGGGAAGAGAGGTTGTACACACAGCGTAGCAACACTGAACAGCAGCACAGGTGCCACAGGTAACAAAAGAGTAGTCGGACAAGCCAAATCCAAAGCTGTCAGGAGCCGAAGTACCAAAGATAACAGCAAAACACATAGTCAGGGACAAGCAAGAAGTCAGAGCCTACCGGGAACGTGGTAATCAAAATGTGAGACATAAGACGAAGTCGGGGTACAAGCCAGAGTCGAAGCCAGTTGGGGAGAGTGGTATCAGAGGCACAAGGATCATTAATACAGGTTTACAGGTCAGGGGCTCAAACCAGGAAGCATGAACTATAGCTGACACTGGCCCGCAGGCTGCAGAGGACAGAAACAGCCCAGCCAGCTTCAAAAAGAGGCAGAGGGGATTAACTCCCGCATGACCAGTCCAGAGACAAGACAGCTGAAAACAAACTTAGGACTGGATCATGACAGTACCCCCTCTCAATGGGGGGCCACCAGACCCCCAGGCTTCCCTGGATAGTGAGCGTGAAAGGCCCGGACCAGCCGATCTGCATGGATAGAACGCACTGGCACCCACGACCAGTACTAAGGACCGTAACGTTTCCAATGGACCAAGTACTGCAGTGAATGGCGGAGCATACGAGAATGCACCACCCGTTCCACCTCATACTCGGTCTGGCCATCCACCACAACAGATGGCGGATGCAAGGGAGACTCACCTGAGGAAGGCACTGACGGCTTCAGAAACACCTTATGGAATACATTGGGGATCCGCAACAACGGAGGCAAGCGCAGACGAGAGGCCACAGAATTAATCACCTCTAAAATTTCATAAGGCCAATAAACTTGGCACCCAACTTAGCAGAGGGAATCCTCAATCTAATATTCTTAGTGGATAACCATACCTTATCCCCCAGCAGGTAAGCCGGCCCCACAGAACGTCGTTTATGGGCAGAAAATGTATACTTGCCCTAAGCCTCCCCAATGTTTCTCTGAACCTCCTCCAGACCTCCCCCAACTGCAGAAAGGCCGAATCAGCCCCTGGACACCCCAAATCCAGCTGGGAAAACTCACCAAAGTGAAGGTGAAACCCATAGTTGCAGAAGAACAGGGAAGTATCAGTAGACTGATTGACACAATTATTGAAAGCAAATTCCTCCATAGGTACCGCAGAGCACCAATCATCCTGTCTGGACGTAGCAAGACATCGCAATATCTGCTCCAAAGACTGATTAGTCTTTTCAGTCTGAACGTTGATCTCAGGATTGTAGGCCGATTAAAAGGACAGACTGATACCCAGCCTTTTACAAAAGGCCCTCCAGAATTTTGCCACAAATTGCATCCCTCTATCAGACACCACATTGACAGGCACACCATGCAATCGGACCACATTCTCCTGTCAAAGGTACAAAATGCACCTGCTTACTGAACCTATCAACAACTACCCAGATCACGATTTTGCCATTAGAGGGGGGAAGATCGGTGATAGAATCCATGGACAGGTGAGTCCACAGTCTATCTAGAATTGGCAGTGGCACCAATTCCCCAGCTGGCCGGTTACAGGAGGTTTTAGAGCGAGCACAAGTTTCACAGGAAGATACAAGCCCAATGACATCAGAAGCCAACGAAGGCCACCAAAACAGCCTAGTGATGGCTTTACGTGTGGCCGAGATTCCAGGATGCCCACTAAGAGCTGAGTCATGGAACACCCGAAGCACCCTTAACCGATACTGGACAGGTACAAAAGCTTATTATCGGGGACGAATGAAGGAGAAAGAGATTGGGTCTCACAAATCTCTCATTCCAATGCCTAGGACACCGCAGTCACCACCACCACACGCTGAAGGATGGAGGAAGGAGGTTCAGGAGGTGAAACTGGATCCAGGCTACGAGATAAAGCATCAGCCTTCACATTCTTGGACCCTGGCCTGAAAGTAATAGAAAACTGAAATCGGGAATAAAAAAGTGACCACTTTGCCTGTCTTGGGGCCAAACGTTTGGCAGATTCGATGTAAGACAGATTCTTGTGATCCGTAATGACAGTGATACGATGGGCAGCCCCCTCCAAAAAATGCCTCCATTCTTCAACCGCCAATTTAATGGCCAACAGATCACGGTTACCCACATCATAATTCCTCTCAGCAGAGGAAAATTTTCTCAAAAAGAAGGCACAAGGTCTTAAGTTAGTCGTGGTGAGCCCTTGGGACAACACAGCCCCCACTCCCACCTCCAAGGCGTCCACCTCTACGATAAATGGTTTCGACAAATCAGGTTGAACCAGTACAGAAGCAGTCATGAAACAGTTCTTCAAAGAAGAAAATGCCACCAAAGCTGGAACTGACCATTTTTTGAGATCAACCCCCTTACGAATTAAATCCGTGAGGGATTTGACCACCTGAGAAAACCCCTTAATGAATTTTCTATAATAATTGGCAAAACCCAGGAAACGCTGAAGACCCTTGAGATCTCTGGGTTGCACCCAATAAGACGAAGTCGGGGTACAAGCCAGAGTCGAAGCCAGTTGGGGAGCGTGGTATCAGAGATGGAAAACAAGGGGTGAAGTCCAGAGATCAGGTCGAGTCATACACGAGTACAGGCAGTTAGAGGCACAAGGATCACTGATACAGGTATACAGGTCAGGGGCTCAAGCCAGGAAGCATGAACTATAGCTGACACTGGCCCGCAGGCTGCAGATGACTGAAATAGCCCAGCCAGCTTCAAAACGAGGCAGAGCGGATTAACTCCCGCATGACCAGTCCAGAGACAAGACAGCTGAAAACAAACTCAGGACTGGATCATTACAATACCCTTAGGCCAGCACATTACAATGTGAACAAGTCCTAATGCCAGCTCATAAGAGCACATCCTAGGTCCCACACATGAGAGCGAGAAGACGTATAAGAACATCCAATTCTGTGTTTGATGTTCTTTAACAATAAGTAGTGGATACTAAGAAATACTAAGATGTTTCTTCCATGTCTCCCAAAAACTGGTACATAGTAGAGAATATGTTGCTTAATAAAGTTTCAACCCACAAGATCTATATTGCTCAAGCTATTAAACAATTGCATTTTTCGTTGTTGTTTGTTTTAATTCAGTGGCCAAATCAAAATCAAATAGAACATGCACAAGAATGTGAGGTAAAATAAATCCAGATCTTGTAGGATTCTTTCTTTGTATGTCTTCAGTGCATTTCAATCTACTTTTCAGATCTACGGATATTTTATCTGTAAATTCTTACTTATCTATTATTGCTATCATTCATTTTCGGAAACAAAAGAGGATATGAACAGCTTTTAGACAAAATTTCCAGACTATATAAATTAAAGAAATGTATTAAAAATCCAATAATTACAGTTTTAGTGTATGTGCAGATATGTCCCAGTGTTGTGGTCATGCCCGATGAGTGCATCCTCCATACAACTCAAATAGTCAAAGACACCCACTTCACAGTTCATAAAAAACACAGATATTTTATGTCCAGAACATCATGTCATTGTAGTGGGTGTGACTATATACCAGGACCTAATTACATCTATTAGGCCTGGATATTTGTGGATGAACTGTGAAGTGGGTGTCTTTGACTATTTGAGTTGTATGGAGGATGCACTGATCGGGCATGACCACAACACTGGGATTGTCCAAAAATTTGATCCGCAGAGAATAGATACACAAACCCTGGCCTACACCAATAAAATAAAGGGCTGTGGGCTATGTGGAAATATAGTTACGCAGTGGACTATTGCAATTAGAGGGGTTTTCATGGAAGGATTACCCCACATGGTCATGTGCATCCCATAGGTTTTAGTGTTGTCTGTTCTTTGCACCTTGCACTTTTGTTTGGTTTGGTTTATTACTCTGAGAGTGTTTTTATAAAAATTTAAATAAAGGTTATATCTTAATCCAAAACGCTAAATACCTAATATTTTTGGATTTCACCACTGGCTAAATTCAACAGGACACCAGGGATGCCAGCAAGTAGGATGAGATTTACAGGGCTCTGGTTTGGTGCCCTCAAGCTACCAACATGGCTGCTGTTTTGCTCAACTCTATATTCTTTATTATACAGGTGTGCCCTCCTAGAATTGCTCATGGAAGACAACTGTCCAGCTCTTATGAGGGTTGTTACCAGGCTTTCCAGCTCACACGGTGTCCTTTGAAAGACATGGCACTTTGTGCTTTACTTGGACATCCATTAGATTTAAATGAAAACTGTATAATTTTTTATATTCTCTTGCTGCTGCCAGGTCCCCCACAGTTAGATTTGATTGCTGAGGGGTCCTTGCTGCCACAGTTTTACATCTAACTGTGGCCTAGGGATGCTATGCGTTACAGCTCAGCCACCCTGTGGTATGCTGGACTGTTGGTTTTGTGAGTGACAGTCCAGTCATCCAATCTGACTCTGGGTTGTGCTGGGCTGTCAGCATTTTGATTGACAGCCCTGCTGTTCAATTTGGTTTAATTAAATCACTAAAAAATCCTAAATATATTCTGTGCCAAACACATATCTCAAACCACTTTGTAACACTCGACTCCCTATACAAGGGGAAGTGAACGAAATACGGCACAATTATCCCAAGTATAATAAAAAATACCATTTTTTATTACAAATTTCTTCACACATCCCTCCACGAAACGTGCGTCGGGGTGGAGGGACACAGCATCGAATCCACGCATTGAGTAAGTTATCAAGGAGAGATTTTTTGCGCATTCAATCTATTTCTGTATTTGAATTGTCAATGCATTAGCCATACTCGGGATCGGTAGATAGAGGCATATCCAGTGTGATGAGAAGTAAGGGTATTAATTACCAAGCTCGTTCACAGTTGCTCTGATGTATAGCCTATCTATAAGGCTATATAGATATATTATCAGTTTAGGGGCTGAAGGAATTGTTTGGATTTCTCCCTGATTTTGACCTTGTATAATGCTGTATAGCAAAAGGATATGTGATGTTATGTGAATTATGGATTCTTTAGCGATGTGTCCCTCACATCTGAGGTCTTAATCTGTATTTCATTACTGAATTTATTGTAAGAAATTTGTAATATAAATTGTATTTTTATTATACTTAGGATAATTGTGCCTTATTTCGTCCACTTCCCCTAGGGAGTCGAGTGTAACGAAGTGGTTTGAGATCAATCTGGTTTAGACTGCTGGCGTTGTCTCAGATGCCCCTGATCCTGAAATGATTTGCAGTGTATTTAACTGGCTTGCTTTGTGCAGCAGATTGTCAGTTGTAGATTTGCTATAGTTATGTATACATGCTTGCTCTGTGTCTGACTACTGATCTTGCTGATAACACTGGATTTTGTTGTGACTACTCTTTTGGATTATCCCTTCTGCTTTTGACACTCTCTGACTTCAGGTATCTGACCTCAGATTTGGCCTCTGACTATCCGTTTGTTGTACTCCCGGGTTTTGACATACCCTCCTGGCATTTGACCCCACACTGTTACCTGACCATGCCTTTGTCTCACCTCTCTGTACTACCAGCCTTCTGGTATGTGACCTCGGTCCTCCTGACTACCCTGTCTCACAGCTTGCCCATAAGTAGTGACTGAGCATCACAGCTGCCAATAGTTTATTGCAAAAATGGATTGTTTAAAGCTGCCGACCTCTTTATAAGGCCTTTCTGGGATTCTGATACTGATCCAACGTCAGAGCTGCAGGGAACTAACTCCAATCAATGCCACATATCACTGAATGATGGAGTCATGGTAATCTCATAACCTCGGCTTCATTAACAAGCAGAGCACTCTATATTTGACAGCAGCTTTCATCACTCCAAATCTCAGTGCTTAAAGGGTTATCCCAGTTGTGAAGAGGGATTACACATTTTCTGGTGAATCTCTTTACATGGCCTTTACCTTTGTTCTGGTGATTGGTGGGCATCCCATATGTTGGAACCCTACAGGTCGTTCAGTTATCACCTATACAACCTGAGTGTTAGCTTAAAGGGCTAGTCTGGAAGCCAATTGGAAGAGCTGTTGCTATTTTGTGGTGTTTAATATATACAGTATATACTGTAATATCACATAAAATAGCAACAGCTGCTCTTCCAAGTGGCACCCATTTTTTTTTCGTTACAAGCCGAAATGATGCAATTGCCAGATTTAACATTTGGTTTTGGGAATTTATAGAATTAGAGATTTTCCTCTTGCATTCTATAGACTGTGAATCAGGCAGAATTATTCTTCTTTCTCTGCCTTTAAGGAACAATTTCTGCTTTATGTTGTTATGCTTAGTGTTTCCACATCATATGTTTTTAATAAACATACTACCCCGACCCCCAGGAAGAAGCAACAGCGAAACGTGCGTTGGGGTCCGGAAGCACGGCTTGTCACTTGGCAGTGGAATCTTTGTGGGACTTACGTTGAGGTAATATGTGGAGGATCTGACTTTGTGCACTTTATATTTTGTGAGAGGTTGGAGAAATTACATAGCATTAGATTGATTAGGGGTGTCTTCTTGATAGGGGTAATTTGTGCCCTCAGCACCTGCTTTAAATTGTGGATATAATTTCCGGTCTTTTTGCTCTCCTTCCTCCCAATGCATATGCGGACAATGTGCTTGGCATAGTGATTTTACTATTAATATTTGAAGAAAGAAGATTGCAACATGTCATGTATTAGACTTATAAATTATATGCCTCTATATATCTTATAAGATATTTATCTGAAAAAAAAAAATTTCTATTTAAGTTCCACTTTGCCTGCTTGGCCTCCGGTTATGCTTGGTTTGAAGCACCATCTGATTTTAATGTCTTTGTTATTTGTATTTGAATAAAGAAATTGCTATATGTTTTACAAAAATTGTGTTTGGTAGCATTTCTTGATCCTTTGAAAGGGGTCGTTATGTTAGAATCATATATTTTAGCCTAAGTGCAGGATAGAAGCTGAGGCAGTGCAGACACAATTATCTAAATAGACAGATAACATTAGGCAGCGCCTGTTCATGGACATTTGCCCCATGATAGACTAGATAAATAGATTTTTGTGTGTGTGTGCGGAAAGAAAATTAAGAGAAATTCTATGCATTCTTGGTCATATAGGCTAATCTAGCCTCAGGGCATAGCACTTTCTGTGAAAGGAATCAGGCACGTATCTGCTTGCTGACCTCCTGCTCTGAACATGTACAAGTATGTCTCGCTTTCCACTACACAAATTATCTCGATAAGCATCAGATTGATTTTTGTATTCTATTCCTATTCCATTGAAAGATACTGAAAAAATAACATAGAACAATGGTAAATCGAAAGGGCAAAAACATAGATCTTCCCAAACTCCAGAGATAATTATTGGATAATTAATGGAGAAAAGGAAGACCTGGAACAAAAGGAAGAAAGCGATAAAATAGGTTAGGAGCAGAGATGAAAAGACAATAATTAATTACTAGTAAGAAATCCTCCTCACAGTGGGGGGAAGGGAGATAGCAAGCTCAATATAGTCAACATATTCTAAGGATTATTTTTCATGAAAATGGCACAGTAAGGAAATATACATTAGATAGCTACCGGGTGAACAATGGTTCAGCTCATTGTTTGGCCAACAGCTATCTCTCCCGACTTCTCGTTACACAGGAGTGCTCTATTCCCTTTGATAAAGCTGCAACCAAAATCTTCTGGTTCTGTCGTTTCTGAAAACAAAAAGATCGCCAGTCCTAAATCGGACATACCAGATCTTAAATTCCCTCCATATAAATAAGACTGAATTTGACTAAACCGCCTATATCGACTGGTTTGGCCTACAATATAATGTGTATGGGGGTCCTAGATGGTCGGAGGAGTTTAGGATCCATCATACTATCGTTTGGCCAACAGTCATCTAAGGTTTAGAGTATGGAGGCTCACATATACATTAGACCATCGGCCCAGGTGTTAGTTTCAGCTAATATTAGTCAAATGTGTATATGGACCTTAATAGCACTATTGTGTAATTTTGTAACTGAATTGTAAATAGGAATAAGTAATTATGGGACTCCTTAACCCCTTTACCCCCAAGGGTGGTTTGCACGTTATGGACCGGGCCAATTTTTACAATTCTGACCACTGTCCTTTTATGAGGTTATAACTCTGGAACGCTTCAACGGATCCCAGTGATTCTGACATTGTTTTCTCATGACATATTGTAATTCATGATAGTGGTAAAATTTCTTTGATATTACCTGCGTTTATTTGTGAAAAAAATGGAAATTTGGCGAAAATTTTGAAAATTTCGCAATTTTCCAACTTTGAATTTTTATGCAATTAAATCACAGAGATATGTCACACAAAATACTTACTAAGTAACATTTCGCACATGTCTATTTTACATCAGCACAATTTTGTAACCAAAATTTTTTTTTGTTAGGGAGTTATAAGGGTTAAAAGTTGACCAGCAATTTCTCATTTTTACAACACCATTTTTTTTTAGGGACCACATCTCATTTGAAGTCATTTTGAGAGGTCTATATGATAGAAAATACTCAAGTATGACACCATTCTAAAAATTGCACCCCTCAAGGTGCTCAAAACCACATTCAAGAAGTTTATTAACCCTTCAGGTGTTTCACAGGAATTTTTGGAATGTTTAAATAAAAATGAACATTTAACTTTTTTCACAAAAAATTTACTTCAGCTCCAATTTGTTTTATTTTACCAAGGGTAACAGGAGAAAATGGACCCCAAACGTTGTTGTACAATTTGTCCTGAGTACGCCGATACCCTATATGTGGGGGTAAACCACTGTTTGGGCGCACCGCAGAGCTCGGAAGGGAAGGAGCGATGTTTGACTTTTCAATGCAAAATTGACAGGAATTGAGATGGGACGCCATGTTGCGTTTGGAGAGCTCCTAATGTGCCTAAACATTGAAACCCCCCACAAGTGACACCATTTTGGAAAGTAGACCCCCTAAGGAACTTATCTAGAGGTGAGGTAAGCACTTTGACCCACCAAGTGCTTCAAAGAAGTTTATAATGCAGAACCGTAAAAATAAAAAATAATTTTTTTTCACAAAAATTATATTTTCGCCCCCAATCTTTTATTTTCCCAAGGGTAAGAGAAGAAATTGGACCCCAAAAGTTGTTGTACAATTTGTCCTGAGTATGCTGATACCACAAATGTGGGGGTAAACCACTGTTTGGGCGCATGGGAGGGCTCGGAAGGGAAGAAGCGCCGTTTGACTTTTCAATGCAAAATTGACAGGAATTGAGATGGGACGCCATGTTGCGTTTGGAGAGCCACTGATGTGCCTAAACATTGAAACCCCCCACAAGTGACACCATTTTGGAAAGTAGACCCCTTAAGGAACTTATCTAGATGTGTGGTGAGCACTTTGACCCACCAAGGGCTTCACATAAGTTTATAATGCAGAGCCGTAAAAATAAAACAAAAATTTTTTCCCACAAAAATTATTTTTTAGCCCCCAGTTTTGTATTTTTCCGAGGGTAACAGGAGAAATTGGACCCCAAAAGTTGTTGTCCAATTTGTCCTGAGTGCGCTTATACCCCATATGTGGGGGGAAACCACCGTTTGGGCGCATGGGAGGGCTCGGAAGGGAAGGAGCGACATTTGGAATGCAGACTTAGATGGAATGGTCTGCAGGCATCACATTGCGTTTGCAGAGCCCCTAATGTACCTAAACAGTAGAAACCCCCCACAAGTGACACCATTTTGGAAAGTAGACCCCCTAAGGAACTCATCTAGATGTGTTGTGAGAGCTTTGAACCCCCAAGTGTTTCACTACAGTTTATAACGCAGAGCCGTGCAAATAAAAAAAAAAATTTTTCCACAAAAATTATTTTTTAGCCCCCAGTTTTGTATTTTTCCAAGGGTAACAGGAGAAATTGGACCCTAAATATTGTTGTCCAATTTGTCCTGAGTACGCTGATACCTGATATGTGGGGGAGAACCACCGTTTGAGCGCATGGCAGAGCTCGGAAGGGAAGGAGCATCATTTGGAATGAAGACTTAGATGGATTGGTCTGCAGGCGTCACATTCCGTTTGCAGAGCCCCTAATGTACCTAAACAGTAGAAACCCCCCACAAGTGACCCCATATTGGAAACTAGACCCCCAAGGAACTTATCTAGATGTGTTGTGAGAACTTTGAGCCCCCAAGTGTTTCACTACAGTTTATAACGCAGAGCCGTGAAAATAAAAAATCCTTTTTTTTCCCACAAAAATTATTTTTTAGCCCCCAGTTTTGTATTTTCCCAAGGGTAACAGGAGAACTTGGACCCCAAAAAGTTGTTGTCCAATTTGTCCTGAGTACGCTGATACCCCATATGTTGGGGTAAACCCCTGTGTGGGCACACGGGAGAGCACTGTTTTACTTTTTCAATGCAGAATTGGCAGGAATTGAGATCGGACGCCATGTCGCGTTTGGAGAGCCCGTGATGTGCCTAAACAGTGGAAACCCCCCCAATTATAACTGAAACCCTAATGCAAACACACCCCTAACCCTAATCCAAACGGTAACCCTAACCACACCTCTAACCCAGACACACCCCTAACCCTAATCCCAACCCTATTCCCAACCGTAAATGTAATCCAAACCCTAACCCTAACTTTAGCCCCAACCCTAACTTTAGCCCCAACCCTAACTGTAGCCTTAACCCTAGCCCCAACCCTAACCCTAACCCTAGCCCTAACCCTAGCCGTAACCCTAGCCCTAACCCTAACCCTAGCCCTAACCCTAGCCCTAACCCTAGCCCTAACCCTAACCCTAGCCCTAACCCTAGCCCTAGCCCTAACCCTATTATCCCTTAAAAACAGCTTTTATTAATCTTAAATATAAAACCCCAACCCACTAACGAATAGATACCACAATTAGATGAATCGGTCACCAAAAATAACCTACTGACCTATTGAAATGTGATTCCTGACCTTGCTGGAAGCTCTAGGGGGCTGGTGTTCTCCCCCCGGGCCGTTAGACGGTTCGGGGGTTCTTGAATATCCAGCGTGGATATTTTGATAGGGTTTTTGCTGACCATATAAGTAATCTTACTATATTCTGCTATTAGCTAGTGGGCCTCTCTTTGCTAAATACCTAGCTCATCCTTACGTTTGTCTTTTCCTCTTACCTCACCGTTATTATTTGTTGGGGGCTTGTATCCAACTTTTGGGGTATTTTCTCTGGAGGCAAGAAAGGTCTTTCTTTTCCCTTCTAGGGTTAGTTAGTTCTCCGGCTGGCGCGAGACGTCTAGAACCAACATAGGCACGTTCCCCGGCTGCTGCTATTTGTGGTGCTAGGATTAGATATATGGTCAGCTCAGTTACCACTGCCCTATGAGCTGGTTTTTTGTGTTTGCAGACTTAGTAATTATTTCTGAGACCCTCTGCCATTGGGGTCATAACACTTATCATCCTCCTGAGGAACTGCTAAAGCGGGGAAACGCGTCGAGGAGAAGAGAAACCGGCACACGCTAAGTTATCCTTCTGATAAGGATTTGTTTATTGGCATGTTTGACACCCCTTTTGTTGCTGTGGGGGATGTATTGCTAACATGGGACCATGACAGCATTGTCTGCTAAGGCCAAATTTGTTTGAGATCAGACGATACTGTATACGCATTTGATGCGATGTGTCGGAAATATTGATTTATATATGGAGGTGTTTATGGAGAGCTAGGTTTTTGTTTATCTGTTGTTTCACCACTACTCTTCACCTATATTGTTTTCCCACGTTTTATCTAAGGGAATGTATAGGGGAGTGAGGGATAGCCTACGTGGAGCGGGGGCGCCAAATAATCGTTTCTTAGGGTGCCAACCCCCGCAGCAAGGTAGGTGCCAGTGATAGTTATACCTAGGATTTCAATAGGTCAGTAGTTTTATTTTTGGTGACCGATTCATCTAATTGTGGTATCTATTCGTTAGTGGGTTGGGGTTTTATATTTAAGATTAATAAAAGCTGTTTTTAAGGGATTATATGTACGCAAACTAAGTTTTGATTCCTCTACACATTTAGTTTTGAGCAATTCTAGCCCTAACCCTAACCCTAGCCCTAACCCTAGCCCTAACCCTAACCCTAGCCCTAACCCTAGCCCTAACCCTAACTCTAGCCGTAACCCTAACCCTAATCCTAACCCTAGCCCTAATGGGAAAATGGAAATAAATACGTTTTTTTAATTTTTTAATTTTTCCCTAACTAAGGGGGTGATGAAGGGGGGTTTGATTTACTTTTATAGCGGGTTTTTTAGCGGATTTTTATGATTGGCAGCCGTCACACACTGAAAGACGCTTTTTATTGCAAAAAATATTTTTTGCGTTACCACATTTTGAGAGCTATAATTTTTCCATATTTGAGACCATAGAGTCATGTGAGGTCTTGTTTTTTGCGGGACGAGTTGACGTTTTTATTGGTGACATTTTCAGGCAAGTGACATTTTTTGATCGCTTTTTATTCCGATTTTTGTGAGGCAGAATGACCAAAAACCAGCTATTCATGAATTTCTTTTGGGGGAGGCGTTTATACCGTTCCGCGTTTGGTAAAATTGCTAAAGCATTTTTATTCTTCGGGTCAGTACGATTACAGCGATATCTCATTTATATCTTTTTTTATGTTTTGGCGCTTTTATACAATAAAAACTATTTTATAGAAAAAATAATTATTTTGGCATCGCTTTATTCTGAGGACTATAACTTTTGTATTTTTTTGCTGATGATGCTGTATGGCAGCTCTTTTTTATCGGGACAAAATGACGCTTTCAGCGGTACCATGGTTATTTATATATGTCTTTTTGATCGCGTTTTATTCCACTTTTTATTCGGTGGTATGATAATAAAGTGTTTTTTGCCTCGTTTTTTTTTTTTTTTTCTTACGGTGTTTACTGAAGGGGTTAACTAGTGGGACAGTTTTATAGGTTGGGTCGTTACGGATGCGGCGATACTAAATATGTGTACTTTTATTGTTTCTTTTTTTTATTTAGATAAAGAAATGTATTTATGGGAATAATATTTTTTTTTTTTCTTTATTTAGGATTTTTTTTTATTATTTTTTTTTACACATGTGGAAAATTTTTTTTAACTTTTTTACTTTGTCCCAGGGGGGGACATCACAGATCAGTGATCTGACAGTTTGCACAGCACTCTGTCAGATCACCGATCTGACTTACAGTGCTGCAGGCTTACCAAGCGCTTGCTCTGAGCAGGCACTCGGTAAGCCACCTCCCTCCCTGCAGGACCCGGATGCCGCGGCCATCTTGGATCCGGGACCTGCAGCGAGGAAGGAGGTAGGAGCCCCTCGGAGCAACGCGATCACATCGCGTTGCTGCGGGGGTCTCAGTGAAGCCCGCAGGGAGCCCCCTCCCTGCGCGATGCTCCCCTATACCGCCGGCAACCCGCGATCATGTTTGATCGCAGTGTGCCAGGGGTTAATGTGCCGGGGGCGGTCCGTGACCGCTCCTGGCACATAGCGCCGGATGTCAGCTGCGATAGGCAGCTGACACCCGGCCGCGATCGGCCGCGCTCCCCCCGTGAGCGTGGCCGATCGCGCTGGACGTACTATTCCGTCCTTGGGAAGTAGGGCCCACCCCACATGGACGGAATAGTACGTCCAATGACAGAAAGGGGTTAATACCACTTAAATAGGATGTGTATTGTATTGGAACTTAGTCCCATTCACTACATGGAGCTGATCTACAGTACCACATACAGCCCAGTGACAAGTGTACCTTTGATTTTTTTTTTTAAAGAAAACATTTATGAACAGATGAGTTGTATTGCTTAGGTTTCTTATTCTTGGATCATCGGTCCATATGTAAAAAAGTTCATGTGAACTACACCATATATGTGCTGACTATATGCTATCTATTATGTATGCATACAGTACACGGTTCTATAATATGTTCGTCTGAATGGTGATTATTACATAAATAGTCATTGTGAGGAGCTGGCCACAGACTAAAGACTATTGGACCAATGAACGTAGAGCGGAGTCCACGGCTCTAAGGGATATGGACTGTTTCCAGCAATGAGCACTGTTTACGTCGATCCTATTGTTATGTTTATTAGAGATTTGCATGCTTGTGCACAAATCTCTCTTTTAAAGTGTTCAACCTCAGGAATCAATGTTTCCATTCAATGATAGTAACAGAGGGATAGGTACGTGCTGGATCTCAAGTATACATAAGGCCTACATTAGCATTTCTGTCCTGCATTTAATGGGGGCATGTGTGTGGATCGCCCCGTCAGGGCAGTGGGGTACTTGGTGCCAGGTCCTGCGGTTCACAGAGGGATGTCACAATGGCTGACCAGGTCCGTGGCCCTGGGACGTCAGTGTAAAAAGGGAAAGGTCTTTAAAGGGGAAATGTTCGTGATGCCACCTGTGGTAATCGGTCAGGGTGACAGACGCTGCTTTAAGGGGTCCGTTGGGGTGATGTTATGGCAGCTAGATGGTATACCTTCCCACAGGTGAAGTATGTCCCCAGGGCTTCCCAGTGTGTAGATGGTGGATGGTGATATTTGCAGAGAAGAACGAGGACACAGGGTTGCAGTCTCTTTACCTTTACTGAAGACTTCAGCATCCACAGTCCAGGGCACCAGATCACAGGGCTGGCAGAGTCCGGCCGGTTTGAGGCAAGTCCAGAATTCCCTTGTCCATGTGGAAATCAATAGCCTTCCTCTAGCGCTGCAGTGTTGTAGTCCCTTACTGCTACGCTTCTCATAAGGTCCTCACAACTGTTGTAGATGTTATTTCTCTCTTTCTCTGTCCCCCGGATAGGATAGGACAAACCCATTGTCAGGACTCTGAACATTTTTTATTACCTTTTTGTGCATTACTGCCCTTTTCCAAGATGGTGTCTTTGGTCTTATGTGCACTGTGTCTTCCTGCTATGAAACTACAACCCAGCCTTCAGTCTGTGCTAGAGTATTCTGCCTTGCATCCAGCTCCTGACCTCTGGTGATTCCCTGGCTATATACCTGCTCCCGTGCACCTGTGGGGTTATCCTGCTACTCTGCTCTGAGTTCCTGCTGCATACACCAGTTCCAGTATCCTCCTTCATCTGCTGCTCGTGTTTACTTCCATCTGCATTTGCTGGACATGTAAGCTGTTGCTGCTCTGCAAGAACCTGAGACTATTACCCAGACCTCCCTGGTTGAGCTAAGATATTATTTGAACTGCTTTATAAGCATATTTATCTGTGTTTTGGACTAAGCAAGGACTTATTCGTGTCAAGTATCCTCAAGAATAATTGTGCTTCATAGACTTTCTGCGTGATTGCATTTTCCTCTGAAGTTTCCTATAGACTGCTGAGCTGCATTTGATATTTGCACCAAGTGTTGTGGACTTGAGTTTCTCTCTGCACCTGTTTGAATCACCGTGTGATAATATAGACTTTACCACTTATAAACTGTGTCCTGTAGTTGTCTTGTTCCACGCAAAGAGTCTCCTGAGTTATCCCCTATAATTATTACAGGATACTCTAGCCTAAAAATAAAAGGAGACTGCTGGAACAATGACTGCAGAAAGCAGACTAGAGCAGGTGTTTTCCATAATTAGATCACTGCAGAAAGATGTGGAAGGTCTGCAAAAGAAGTTTGGAAGCTTTGAACACAATCAACAAGTGTTTGGACAGACTTTGCAGGACTTAAGCACCCGCATGGCAGCCCAGGAAAACAAACTTGCTGGCATAGAGTCCCAGTATGGACGGGCTTTTCAGGACATAAGCACGCAAATGGCTGCACAAGTGACTTTACCATCTGGGCAACCGTCACCAGCTAGCCCACCTAAGTTGCCCCCATTCAGATTTAATGGTGATCGCGACAAATTTCGTGGCTTTGTGAATCAATGTATGCTATATTTTGATGTGCATGCAGACCGTTTTCCTAATGATAAATCCAAAATATTGTGTGTAATAATGCTGCTGAACGCACGAGCGCTAGCCTGGGCAAATCCGATGATTGAGTCTCGTGACCCGCGGTTAAATAATTTGGACAATTTTTTGGCCGCTAAGGCAATAATGTTTGATGACCCTAATTGCCGTGCAACCGCTGAATCTGCTTTATTGTCTTTACGCCAGGCTAAACGTTCTGTTATTGAGTATGCTACTGAATTCAGGAGATTAGCGGTAGATACTAATTGGGACAGTTATGCACAATTACCTATTTTTAAAAGGGGTCTGTCTAGCATTGTAAAGGATGAATTAGCTCACTGTGAATCACCACAAGAGCTAGAAACATTTATACAGCATTGTGTGCGCATTGACATTCGCCTTACTGAGCGTAAGCAGGAGAAGTTTGCTGCATATAACCGTATTTCTAACTTTTCCCTTCCTTCCAAAGAGCCTGCAGGTAAAACAACTCGCGAGGTAGAGGAGGTGCCCATGCAAATTGATTCTGTTCAGAGGCGCGAGAGTAATGAGCGCCGGGAGCATCACCTTCGAGAAAGTCTATGTTTCTACTGCGGCCAGTCTGACTACTTTCTAATCAACTGTCCCAAGTGTCGCAAGCGGCCTAACAAGGTGCTAGCAGCAGTAGGGAGTATGACAACTGTGATGATGAATCTGACATCTCTGAATGTAGCCTGCCTTTAAACGCTGTATTCCATTCACTTTCTATGACTTCACCCCCCAAGGAGCTTAAGGAAAAGAACTCTCACTGTTCTCTCCCTATTAAGATCCTGTGTCCAGGACAGTGGATTTCCAGTGCAGCTATGATTGACTCTGGTGCAGGTGGCAATTTCATGGATATCGCTTTTGCCAAGGAACATGGTATTGAAATTCAGCAAAGAGCCTCTCCAATTACCATGGAAACAGTGGATTGGTCACCTTTAATCTCTGGGCCTGTGGATCAGGAGACCGTGCCCCTTGAAATTTTGTTGGAGCCTAATCATCAGGAGCAACTTTCTTTCTTGCTAATTTCTTCTCCTCATTTTCCTGTGATTTTAGGCATTCCTTGGTTGCGTTCTCAGAACCCAATTATCAACTGGGAGACCAAGGAGATTATCTTTCCAACAAGGAGCAACTCAGCGTTAATAGAAGCTGTCCCTGAGTCCACGGCTACGGAACCACATGTACAGGTATTTTCCTTACCTCTAGCATATAAAGAGTTCTCTGACATCTGTCACAGGAAGAATGCAGATCAGCTTCCTCCACACAGGCATTATGACTGTCCCATTGAGTTGCTTCCTGGGGCAGCTATTCCTTTTGGTAACATATACCCTTTGGCGGCACCTGAGCTTCAAGCCTTAAAGGAGTATATTGATGAAAATCTGGCCAAAGGCTTCATACGTCCTTCTTCCTCACCAGCAGGGGCACCTATCTTTTTTGTAAAGAAGAAGGATGGGACACTGAGACCCTGTGTTGACTATCGGGAACTCAATAAGGTAACCGTACGAAACCGTTACACTTTGCCTCTGATTCCCGAATTACTGGAAAGAGTCAGCCATGCTAAGGTGTTCTCTAAACTGGATCTTCGTGGGGCTTATAATTTGGTGTGTATTCGTCCAGGGGATGAGTTGAGTGGAAGACAGCATTCAGATGCCGGTATGGACACTTTAAATCTCTTGTGATGCCCTTCGGGCTTTGTAACGCCCCTGCAACGTTTCAACACCTTGCTAATGACATTTTCAGAGATTTGTTGGACCAGTTTGTAGTGATCTATTTGGACGATATACTAATCTTTTCTGACTCTCTACAGGAACATGAAGAACGTCAAAACTGTTTTAAGACGTCTGAAAGAGAACCATCTGTATATTAAGCCGGAGAAATGTGAGTTCCATCGTTCTGAGATACAGTTCTTAGGTTATATTATCTCTCCCCAGGGGCTGAACATGGAATCTGGTAAGATTCAGGCTATCCTTGACTGGCCGGTACCCAAGAACGTTAAGGAGGTCCAACGTTTTATTGGTTTTGCAAATTTCTACAGACGCTTCATTCGAAATTTTTCTGATATTGTCCGTCCCATTACTTCCTTGACAAAGAAGGAAAAGCCCTTTAAGTGGTCATCACAGGCTCAAGAAGCTTTTGATCGGCTTAAGATCTGTTTCATATCAGCAACGCTGTTGATACACCCAGATCCAACACTTTCTTTCATTGTGGAGGTGGATGCTTCTGATAATGCTTTGGGGGCTATTCTCTCCCAAAGAACTGGAGAGAAGGGTCTGCTACATCCTTGTGCTTTCTTTTCCCATAGACTAACCTCAGCAGAGAAGAATTACGACGTGGGAGACGAGGAATTGTGTTATGCTCCTAGTGGCAAGGATCGCAAGTAGGACTAGCTAAGAAACTAAACCGACTACAAACTCTGGGGAAGTGGTAACTGAATTGACCGCAACCTGATCCTATCCGCAAACAACTATAGGCAGCCGTGGAACGTTACCTGAAAATCCTAGACGTCTCTTCACGGCCTGAGAAACTGACTATTCCTAGAGGGAACGAAAGTCCTCACTTGCCTCAGTGAAATGACCCCAAAGATATAGAATAGCCCCCCACAAATATTAACGGTGAGTTAAGGGGAAAGCACAAACGCAGAGATGAAATTAGATTTAGCAAATGAGGCCCGCTAACACTAGAAAGCAGAAAATAGAAAGGGAACTGTGCGGTCAATTAAAAACCCTATTCAAAATATCCACGCAGAGATCGCTCGAGCCCCCGCACCAACTAACGGTGCGGGGGAAGCAACTCTGTACCCCAGAGCAAACCAGCAGAAGAAATCACATATTAGCAAGCTGGACTAAACTCATCATACACAGAAATCATATTGCAGACTGATGAGCAAAAAATAATTAAACAGAACTTAGCTTCTCCTGAAGAGACTGAAACCGAAGATAATCAGGAGTAATCAGAATAGCACTGAGTACATTGACAGCCGGCAACAAGTGGAAGTGAAACAGAGCTAAATAGGAAACTGTTGTGAATTAGACTTTTTTGGCTCCCTCTTGTGGTCACTAGTGATATGACTCTGGGATTGTTTTTCCTCAGTTTGGCACCCACCTGGGTCGTTAGTCCAGGGGTGTTGCTATATGAACTTCCTGAATTCTCAGTCTGGTGCCTGGCATCGTTGTAATCAGTCCTTTCTGTTTGCTCCTGTCTGCTGGTCTTGGTTCTTGCAAAATTAAGCTAAGTCTTGCTTCCTTGTTTTTTGGTTATTTGCATTGCTCTTATTTTTTGTCCAGCTTGTACTAAATGTGATTCCTGATTTTGCTGGAAGCTCTAGGGGGCTGGTATTCTCCCCCCGGGCCGTTAGACGGTTCAGGGGTTCTTGAATATCCAGCGTGGAAATTTTGATAGGGTTTTTGCTGACCGTATAAGTCATCTTACTATATTCTGCTATTAGTCAGTGGGCCTCTCTTTGCTAAATACCTAGTTCATTCTTACGTTTGTCTTTTCTTCTTACCTCACCGTTATTATTTGTTGGGGGCTTGTATCCAACTTTTGGGGTCTTTTCTCTGGAGGCAAGAAAGGTCTATCTTTTCCCTTCTAGGGTTAGTTAGTTCTCCGGCTGGCGCGAGACGTCTAGAACCAACGTAGGCACGTTCCCCGGCTGCTGCTATTTGTGGTGCTAGGATTAGATATACGGTCAGCCCAGTTACCACTGCCCTATGAGCTGGTTTTTTGTGTTTGCAGACTTGGTATTTATTTCTGAGACCCTCTACCATTGGGGTCATAACAGTATGCCAGGCCAACATTGAATGTTTAATGCATTGCAGAAGTGGGATAATAAGAAAGGAAATTCTGAGTTTTTTTTTTTTTCCTCTCTTTCTTCCTCCCCTTTACCTCTGAGTGGCTTGAGCTTGCTGCAGACATGAATGTCCAGACCTTGATTACAAGTGTGGACCAGCTTGCTGCTCGTGTGCAGGGCATACAAGATTTTGTTACCAGTAGTCCAATGTCTGAACCTAAAATACCTATTCCTGAACTGTTCTCTGGAGACCGATTTAAGTTTAGGAATTTCAGGAATAATTGTAAATTGTTTCTATCTCTGAGACCCCGTTCGTCTGGAGACTCAGCTCAGCAAGTTAAAATTGTTATCTCTTTCTTGCAGGGCGACCCTCAGGATTGGGCTTTCTCGCTAGCGCCAGGAGATCCGGCATTGGCGAATATTGATGCGTTTTTTCTGGCGCTCGGATTGCTTTACGAGGAACCCAATCTTGAAATTCAGGCAGAAAAAGCCTTGCTGGCTATTTCTCAGGGCCAGGATGAAGCTGAAGTGTATTGCCAAAAATTTCGGAAATGGTCCGTGCTTACTCAGTGGAATGAGTGTGCTCTGGCCGCAAATTTCAGAAATGGCCTTTCTGAAGCCATTAAGAATGTGATGGTGGGTTTCTCCGTTCCTACAAGTCTGAATGATTCCATGGCCCTGGCTATTCAAATTGATCGGCGTTTGCGGGAGCGCAAAACTGCTAATCCTCTGGTGGTGTTGTCTGAACAGACACCTGATTTAATGCAATGTGACAGAATTCAGACTAGAAATTAACGGAAAAATCATAGACGTCAGAATGGGTTGTGTTTTTACTGTGGTGATTCTACACATGTTATATCAGCATGCTCTAAACGCCTAACAAGGGTTGTTAGCCCTGTCGCCATTGGTAATTTGCAACCTAAATTTATTTTGTCTGTGACTTTAATTTGCTCATTGTCTTCCTACCCTGTTATGGCGTTTGTGGATTCAGGTGCTGCCCTGAGTCTTATGGATCTGTCATTTGCCAGGCGCTGTGGTTTTGTTCTTGAGCCATTGGTAAATCCTATCCCTCTTAGAGGTATTGATGCTACGCCATTGGCGGAAAATAAACCGCAGTTTTGGACACAGGTAACCATGTGTATGACTCCTGAACATCGGGAGGTGATTCGTTTTCTTGTTCTGCATAAAATGCATGATTTGGTCATTTTGGGTCTGCCATGGTTACAGACCCATAATCCAGTCTTGGATTGGAAGGCAATGTCTGTGTCAAGTTGGGGCTGTCAGGGAATTCATGGTGATTCCCCGCCGGTGTCTATTGCTTCCTCTACTCCTTCGGAAGTTCCTGAGTATTTGTCTGATTTTCAGGATGTATTCAGCGAGTCCAGGTCCAGTGCTCTGCCTCCTCATAGGGACTGTGACTGCGCTATAGATTTGATTCCAGGTAGTAAATTTCCTAAGGGAAGACTATTTAATCTGTCTGTACCTGAGCATACCGCAATGCGTTCGTATATCAAGGAATCTCTGGAGAAGGGGCATATCCGTCCATCCTCTTCCCCTCTTGGTGCAGGATTCTTTTTTGTGGCCAAGAAGGACGGATCTTTGAGACCTTGTATTGACTATCGGCTTCTGAATAAAATCACTGTTAAATTTCAGTATCCTTTGCCTCTGTTGTCGGACTTGTTTGCCCGGATTAAAGGTGCCAAGTGGTTCACCAAGATAGATCTTCGTGGTGCGTACAACCTTGTGCGCATTAAGCAGGGAGATAAATGGAAAACTGCATTTAATACGCCCGAAGGTCATTTTGAGTACTTGGTGATGCCTTTTGGGCTCTCTAATGCTCCTTCAGTGTTTCAGTCCTTTATGCATGATATTTTCCGGAAGTATCTGGATAAATTTATGATTGTTTATCTGGATGATATTCTGTTTTTTTCTGATGATTGGGACTCGCATGTAGAGCAGGTCAGGATGGTGTTTCAGGTCTTGCGTGAGAATGCTTTGTTTGTTAAGGGCTCAAAGTGTCTCTTTGGAGTACAGAAGGTTCCCTTTTTGGGTTTTATTTTTTCCCCTTCTGCGGTGGAGATGGACCCAGTCAAGGTCCGAGCTATTCATGATTGGACTCAACCCACGTCAGTTAAGAGTCTTCAGAAGTTCTTGGGTTTTGCTAACTTCTACCGTCGTTTTATCGCTAATTTTTCTAGCGTTGTTAAACCTTTGACGGATATGACCAAGAAAGGTTCTGATGTTGCTAACTGGGCTCCTGCAGCCGTGGAAGCTTTCCAAGAGTTGAAGCGCCGGTTTACTTCAGCGCCTGTTTTGTGCCAGCCTGATGTCTCACTTCCCTTTCAGGTTGAAGTGGATGCTTCTGAGATTGGGGCAGGGGCCGTTTTGTCGCAGAGAGGCCCTGGTTGCTCTGTAATGAGACCATGTGCTTTTTTCTCTAGGAAGTTTTCGCCTGCTGAGCGGAATTATGATGTTGGCAATCGGGAGTTGCTGGCCATGAAGTGGGCATTTGAGGAGTGGCGTCATTGGCTCGAGGGTGCTAAGCATCGTGTGGTGGTCTTGACTGATCACAAAAATCTGATGTATCTCGAGTCTGCTAAACGCCTGAATCCTAGACAGGCCCGTTGGTCATTGTTTTTCTCCCGTTTTGACTTTGTGGTCACGTATTTACCAGGTTCAAAGAATGTGAAGGCTGATGCTCTTTCAAGGAGCTTTGTGCCTGACTCTCCTGGAGTCGCAGAACCAGTTGGTATTCTTAAAGAGGGAGTAATCTTGTCAGCCATTTCTCCGGATTTGCGACGTGTGTTGCAGAGATTTCAGGCTGGTAGACCTGACTCTTGTCCACCTGACAGACTGTTTGTTCCTGATGAGTGGACCAGCAGAGTCATTTCCGAGGTTCATTCCTCGGTGTTGGCAGGGCATCCGGGAATTTTTGGCACCAGAGATTTGGTGGCTAGGTCCTTTTGGTGGCCTTCCTTGTCACGGGATGTGCGGTCATTTGTGCAGTCCTGTGGGACTTGTGCTCGAGCTAAGCCTTGCTGTTCTCGTGCCAGCGGGTTGCTCTTGCCCTTGCCTGTCCCGAAGAGGCCTTGGACACACATTTCCATGGATTTCATTTCAGATCTTCCGGTGTCTCAGGGCATGTCTGTCATCTGGGTGGTATGTGATCGCTTTTCCAAGATGGTCCATTTGGTATCTTTGCCTAAGCTGCCTTCCTCTTCCGATCTGGTTCCTTTGTTCTTTCAGAATGTGGTTCGTTTACACGGCATTCCTGAGAATATCGTGTCTGACAGAGGATCCCAGTTTGTTTCCAGGTTCTGGCGATCCTTTTGTGCTAAGATGGGCATTGATTTGTCGTTTTCGTCTGCCTTTCATCCTCAGACTAATGGACAAACGGAACGAACTAATCAGACTCTGGAGGCTTATTTGAGGTGTTTTGTTTCTGCAGATCAGGATGATTGGGTGACCTTCTTGCCGTTGGCTGAGTTTGCCCTTAATAATCGGGCTAGTTACGCTACTTTGGTTTCGCCATTTTTCTGCAACTCTGGTTTCCATCCTCGTTTTTCCTCGGGACATGTGGAGCCTTCTGACTGTCCTGGGGTAGATTCTGTGGTGGATAGGTTGCAGCAGATTTGGAATCATGTGGTGGACAACTTAAAGTTGTCACAGGAGAAGGCTCAGCGTTTTGCCAACCGCCGCCGCGGTGTGGGTCCCCGACTTCGTGTTGGGGATTTGGTATGGCTGTCTTCTCGATTTGTTCCTATGAAGGTCTCCTCTCCTAAATTTAAGCCTCGCTTCATCGGTCCTTACAAGATATTGGAAATCCTTAATCCTGTGTCCTTTCGCTTCGATCTTCCGGTGTCGTTTGCCATTCACAACGTGTTCCATAGGTCTTTGTTGCGGCGGTACGTTGTACCTGTGGTTCCTTCTGTTGAGCCTCCTGCTCCGGTGTTGGTTGAGGGCGAGTTGGAGTACGTGGTGGAGAAGATCTTGGATTCTCGTCTCTCCAGGCGGAGGCTTCAGTATCTGGTCAAGTGGAAGGGCTATGGTCAGGAGGATAATTCCTGGGTGGTTGCCTCTGATGTGCATGCGGCCGATTTAGTTCGTGCCTTTCACGCTGCTCATCCTGATCGCCCTGGTGGTCTTGGTGAGGGTTCGGTGACCCCTCCTTAAAGGGGGGGTACTGTTGTGAATTAGACTTTTTTGGCTCCCTCTTGTGGTCACTAGTGATATGACTCTGGGATTGTCTTTCCTCAGTTTGGCACCCACCTGGGTCGTTAGTCCAGGGGTGTTGCTATATGAACTTCCTGAATTCTCAGTCTGGTGCCTGGCATCGTTGTAATCAGTCCTTTCTGTTTGCTCCTGTCTGCTGGTCTTGGTTCTTGCAAAATTAAGCTAAGTCTTGCTTCCTTGTTTTTTGGTTATTTGCATTGCTCTTATTTTTTGTCCAGCTTGTACTAAATGTGATTCCTGATTTTGCTGGAAGCTCTAGGGGGCTGGTATTCTCCCCCCGGGCCGTTAGACGGTTCGGGGGTTCTTGAATATCCAGCGTGGAAATTTTGATAGGGTTTTTGCTGACCGTGTAAGTCATCTTACTATATTCTGCTATTAGTCAGTGGGCCTCTCTTTGCTAAATACCTAGTTCATTCTAACGTTTGTCTTTTCTTCTTACCTCACCGTTATTATTTGTTGGGGGCTTGTATCCAACTTTTGGGGTCTTTTCTCTGGAGGCAAGAAAGGTCTATCTTTTCCCTTCTAGGGTTAGTTAGTTCTCCGGCTGGCGCGAGACGTCTAGAACCAACGTAGGCACGTTCCCCGGCTGCTGCTATTTGTGGTGCTAGGATTAGATATACGGTCAGCCCAGTTACCACTGCCCTATGAGCTGGTTTTTTGTGTTTGCAGACTTGGTATTTATTTCTGAGACCCTCTGCCATTGGGGTCATAACAGGAAACTCCCAAGTGAATAACGAGGCAGCTGATAGCCACAGACCCGCAGGATAACAAACAAAGCCACCAGGGGGAGCCCAAAACAAAAGTCACACAATACCACCTGTGACCACAAGAGGGAGCCTGAAAACAGAGTTCACAACAGAATTGCTGGCTATTATTGCGGCTTTCAAAGAATGGAGGCATCATCTGCAAGGAGCTGCACAACAGATCATAGTGCTAACTGACCATCGCAATTTAGAGTTCCTTAGATCCGCTAGATGTCTTTCTCCTCGTCAGGCTCGTTGGAACTTATTTTTAAATCAATTTAACTTTGTTATCTCGTACCGTCCAGGTTCTTGTAATGGGAAGGCTGATGCTTTATCCCGAATCCATGCTGCGGATTCTGTACCTGGAGCCCCATCCAAGACTATTCTATGTGATGCCAATTTCATCGGAGTTATCCACGATCAGGACTTGTGGAAGGAGTGCAGGGAGGCCTATGACGGTGATGTATTTCTGGCCAACCCACCTGTGGATATTAATCTTGTCTTTAAGGGTGGCATGTGGTTCAGAGATCGACGTATCTACATCTCTGAGGTCGTCCGTCTGCAGATCCTCAAGTTGAGGAGAAAATAGTAGAGTCAACTCGAATTTATAGAATATAGCAAAATACAAATTTTATTAGGAAATATTATAAAAGCAGTATATACAGCGGAATATAAAATATATTCTGGAATAGACGGTAATACCCCTTGAGGAAGTGTCCAGTGTGGACACGAAACGCGCGTCGGGTCATCTACAATCATACACGGGTCTGCTGCGCACATTGCGGTAAGCTTTGCTGAACTCTGTTTTAATTTCATGTCATGTGTGAGGCTTCATTATTACTTACGCCTGCTCTGTACTCACTAGAGCTATATTAGGCTATTTATACTTTCTTTATATATGCCTCCGCTGCCATGCTTAATACTCTATAGCACTGCTTGCCCGCCTAACTAATTACCGAGGCTATTCAGTGCCTTTTTTCAGTAATAATATATGTGCGCATTTTTCCTATTCCGTCTATTCCTGAATATATTTTATATTCCGCTGTATATACTGCTTTTATAATATTTCCTAATAAAATTTGTATTTTGCTATATTCTATAAATTCGAGTTGACTCTACTATTTTCTCCTTATTTTGAAGCATTAATGGAGTCCGAATTAAGTAACTTTCGGTGGTTGGCTACTTAGCGTTCCCACCTTATAATATTCATGATGTACCTGGGTTATTTTGTTTGTAGATCCTCAAGTTGGTACATGACTCCAAGTTGGCTGGTCACAGGGGGGTACAGAAGACACAAGAGTTCCTGAGCCGATTCTTCTGGTGGCCAACTTGCCTGAAGGATACCAAGGACTATGTTCTCTCTTGCGAGGTATGTGCTCGTTACAAGACTCCTCATGTGGCACCTATGGGTCTTCTACAACCATTACCTGTTCCGTCCCGCCCTTGGGGGTCTATATCAATGGACTTTATTGTGGAGCTGCCTACATCGGGGGGCATGAATACAATCATGGTGGTAGTTGATCGCCTGACTAAAGCTGCTCATTTTGCTCCATGCACCGGTCTCCCCTCAGCTAAAGATACAGTGAACTTTGTTATACAGAATGTCTTTCGGTTGCATGGGTTTCCGGATGAGATCATCTCTGACCGTGGAGTGCAGTTCACTTCAAGACTCTGGAAGAGGTTTTGCTCTGCACTCAATATTAATGTCTGTTTCTCTTCCACTTACCATCCCCAGACAAATGGTGAGACTGAGCGTACCAACCAGATGCTGGAAAAATATCTAAGATGCTATGTCAGCCATCCCAGGATGATTGGTTGGAGTTGCTGCCGTTAGCCGAATTTTCATATAACAATTCTCAGAGCACCTCCACTAAATTTACAACTTTCTTTGCCAATCTGGGTTATCATCCGTGTATCTTACCTAGGTCTCCAATTAATTCTCAGGTTCCGGCAGTGGAGGAAAGGCTGACTGCGATGAGGCAAAATCTGGAGGTTCTGAAGGAATCCCTGACCACAGCTCAAGAACGTTATAAGAGATCGGCTGATAGATTCCGTAAACCTGCACCCATGTTCAAGGTAGGAGATTCCGTGTGGTTAGCAACTAAGAATCTGAAGTTAAACGTTCCTTCACAAAAACTTGGACAGAAATTCATTGGCCCTTTCAAGATCAACGGTATTGTGAGCACTGTGGCCTGCCGGCTGAAGGTGCCTAGGACTATGAAGGTACACCCAGTTTTTCATGTATCTTTACTAAAGCCTGTATCTCCTAATACCTTCCAGGGATGTGCCACCTCCGCAGCCTGTGGTGATTGATGGGCAAGAACAATTTGTGGTGGAGGAAATTGTTGATTCCAGGATTCGCAGGAATCAGCTCCAATATCTGATAAGATGGCAGGGATATCCCCCTGAGGAAGACTCTTGGGAACCTGTGGAAAACATCAATGCCCAACAGAAGATTTCTCATTTTCATCAGAGATTCCCTGAGAAACCAGGTCCAGGATCGTCCTGAGGCCGCTTCTAAGGAGGGAGTAATGTAAGGACTCTGAACATTTTTTATTACCTTTTTGTGCATTACTGCCCTTTTCCATGATGGCGTCTTTGGTCTCATGTGCACTGTGTCTTCCTGCTATAAAACTCCACCCCAGCCTTCAGTCTGTGCTAGAGTATTCTGCCTTGCATCCAGCTCCTGACCTCTGGTGACTCCCTGGCTATATACCTGCTCCTGTGAACCTGTGGGGATATCCTGCTACTCTGCTCTGAGTTCCTGCTGCATACACCAGTTCCAGTATCCTCCTTCATCTGCTGCTCGTGTTTACTTCCATCTGCATTTGCTGGACATGTAAGCTGTTGCTGCTCTGCAAGAACCTGAGACTATTACCCAGACCTCCCTGGTTGAGCTAAGATATTATTTGAACTGCCTTATAAGCATATCTATCTGTGTTTTGGACTAAGCAAGGACTTATTCGTGTCAAGTATCCTCAAGAATAATTTTGCTTCATAGACTTTCTGCGTGATTACATTTTCCTCTGAAGTTTCCTATAGACTGCTGAGCTGCATTTGATATTTGCACCAAGTGTTGTGGACTTGAGTTTCTCTCTGCACCTGTTTGAATCACCGTGTGATAATATAGACTTTACCACTTATAAACTATGTCCTGTAGTTGTCTTTTTCCACGCAAAGAGTCTCCTGAGTTATCCCCTGTAATTTTTACACCCGTATAACTGGTGGCTTGAGGCAGTTTATAGGGACTCTATCATGCCCCAGCCTCTAAGGGGTGCCACCATGCCTCTTGGGTGTAGGGCAGACAAGTAACGTTAAATTAGCTGTCCTGCCGGTCTCTAGAGCAAGGCATAAAGGGTCATTGCTCCCTCGGTGTTCCGGCTACTGGGATTCTGCACCTCAGAAGGAGGCAGCCTGTGTAGGGCTGGTCCCCTTCTGGTATCCTCTCCTTTGCTCTGACTTCCTTGCACGCTCTCTGCAATCTGTTTGGCTTTCTATCCGTCTGTTTCCTAGGAGCTGCAGCACTTTAGGCTACACGGCTCCTATGCTTCCTTTTCCTCTGTCTTCCTGACAGGAACTGAACCCTTTCCCTCCAGATCAGGATGTTCTTATAGGGGAGTTCACCTTAAACAGGCTTAGAGCTCCCCCTTCTGGTCTGGAGTGTGACCATGTTGCATGCATTGTGTTACCTGACAAAAAGTTCTCCTTCATTGCCTCCAAACGTAGCATCACTCTCCTTGAGAGGAAAGCAATACCACTGCGACGACCAGGACCCTGGGGTGCCGCATGTGTCTTTGTTCCTATCTGCAGGGTGCATGCACAAACCCTGCAGGCAGGTTGGAGACTGGGCTTCTGGAACATTCTTCATTATTTGAGCAAATGTTTAAAGGGGTGGGGTTTTAGTATATTGGCCCAAACAGAGGGCTGATCTCAGGAAATGTAGAATAATAAGTCACATGTTTATTAAGTGAGTGGGTGCGGTGAGGTCGAGGGGCCAGGATCTGTTGCTGAGGCTAGTTTCTGTTGCCCGTGTATGGATAGACTAAGGAGATTGGAGGCCATCTATCGTGTGGATCTGAGGAACTATCCTAAGGACTATTGTTGCCAGCTGGAGCCAGATACAGGTTCTGCAGTCATGGTGTCCGACATCTGGATTTGATGAACTACAGTTAGGTCCATATTTATTTGGACAGAGACAACATTTTTCTAATTTTGGTTATAGGAATTACCACAATGAATTTTAAACAAAACAATTCAGATGAAGTTGAAGTTCAGACTTTCAGCTTTCATTTGAGGGTATCCACATTAAAATTGGATGAAGGGTTTAGGAGTTTCAGCTCCTTAACATGTGCCACCCTGTTTTTAAAGGGACCAAAGGTAATTGGACAATTGACTCCAAGGCTATTTCATGGACAGGTGTGGGCAATCCCTTCGTTATGTCATTCTCAATTAAGCAGATAAAAGGCCTGGATTGATTTGAGGTGTGGTGCTTGCATTTGGAAGCTTTTGCTGTGAAGTAAACATGCGGTCAAAGGAGCTCTCCATGCCAGTGAAACAAGCCATCTTTAAGCTGCGAAAACAGAAAAAATCCATCCGAGAAATTGCTGCAATATTAGGAGTGGCAAAATCTACAGTTTGGTACATCCTGAGAAAGAAAGAAAGCACTGGTGAACTCATCAATGCAAAGAGACCTGCAAAAAGATCTCTCTTCATCTTGAGAGATTTATGGTGTTTTGGCAGTAGGGAGTCATGATAAACACCAAAACACCATAAATCTCTCCTGATGAACCCGGTTGGGGGAAACGCGTCAAAAGTGTGTCTCCTTCATCCAAGGAGCTAGATTATCGTAGATTCCAGCCATTTGCATGCAATACCGCACTGGAGCAGATAAGTACAGTTTGGGGAATTATTCCCTTTGTGCTCTCAGTGTATTATCTTACAATTTGCAGTTGTGTGGTACACAATCCCATTTGTGTCTATGGGTATTCATTTGGTTTATCAATGCTATGCAGCATATGTGCTGGAATATCTATAAAGAGTCATTGTATGTCAGCACTAGTGTTGAGTGTTGTGAATTTGGATTCTGGGCTCCCCCGGTGGCTACTGGTGGAATTGAACTGGTGTCTTCATCTTCTCTGTTCACCTGTTCCCATCAAGATGTGGGAGTCGCTATATAACCTTGCTGCTCTGTTAGTTGCTTGCCGGTCAACAATGTTATCAGAAGCCTCTCTGTGCTTGTTCCTGCTCCTAGACAACTACTAGATAAGTTGGACTCTTGTCCATGTTTGTTTTTGCATTTTTGTTCCAGTTCACAGCTGTAGTTTCGTTACTGTGTCTGGAAAGCTCTTGTGAACAGGAATTGCCACTCTGGTGTTATGAGTTAATGCCAGAGTTTTAAAGTAATTTCTGGATGGTGTTTTGATAGGGTTTTCAGCTGACCATGAAAGTGTCCTTTCTGTCTTCTGCTATGTAGTAAGTGGACCTCAAATTTGCTAAACCTATTTTCATACTACGTTTGTTATTTCATCTTGATTCACCGCCAATACATGTGGGGGGCCTCTGTCTCCTTTCGGGGTATTTCTCTAGAGGTGAGCTAGGACTAATATTTTCCTCTGCTAGCTTTATTTAGTCCTCCGGCTGGTGCTGGGCATCTAGAATCAACGTAGGCATGCTACCCGGCCACTGCTAGTTGTGCGTTAGGTTTAGTTCATGGTCAGCTCAGTTCCCATCTTCCAAGAGCTAGTTCCTATATATGCTGATGCTATGATCTCTTGCCATTGAGATCATGACAGTTTGACCGGCCCACTAAAGGGTTAAAATCCTTGGCTGAGAAAGGAGAGTAATAAGTAGTCTGCTGAAATTTTTTTTTTTTTTTTCTCTCCTTTGAATGGCTCTGTGTCCACCTGTTTGCAATGGATCTTCAGAGTGTAACTGCAGGTTTGAATAATCTCGCCACGAAGGTACAAAATTTGCAAGATTTTGTTTGTCATGCACCTGTATCTGAGCCGAGAATTCCTTTGCCGGAATTTTTCTCGGGGAATAGATCTGGGTTTCAGAATTTTCGAAATAATTGCAAATTATTTTTGTCCCTGAAATCTCGCTCTGCCGGAGATCCTGCACAGCAGGTCAGGATTGTGATTTCCTTGCTCCGGGGCGACCCTCAAGACTGGGCTTTTTCATTGACACCAGGGGATCCTGCGTTGCTCAATGTGGATGCGTTTTTTCTGGCCTTGGGGTTGCTTTATGACGAACCTCATTTGGAGCTTCAGGCAGAAAAAACTTTGATGTCCCTATCTCAGGGGCAAGATGAAGCGGAAATTTACTGCCAAAGATTCCGTAAATGGTCTGTGCTTACTCAGTGGAATGAGTGCGCCCTGGCGGCGACTTTCAGAGAGGGTCTCTCTGATGCCATTAAGGACATTATGGTGGGGTTCCCTGTGCCTGCGGGTCTGAATGAGTCCATGACAATGGCTATTCAGATCGATAGGCGTTTGCGGGAGCGCAAACCAGTGCACCATCTGGCGGTGTCCACTGAGAAATCGCCAGAGAGTATGCAGTGTGATAGAATTCTGTCCCGAAGCGAGCGGCAGAATTTTAGACGGAAAAATGGGTTGTGTTTCTATTGTGGTGATTCTACTCATGTTATATCAGCATGCTCTAAGCGCACTAAAAAGCTTGGTAAATCTGTTTCCATTTGCACCTTACCGTCTAAGTTTATTCTATCTGTGACCCTGATTTGCTCTTTGTCATCTATTACCACGGACGCCTATGTCGACTCTGGCGCCGCTTTGAGTCTTATGGATTGGTCCTTTGCCAAACGCTGTGGGTATGATTTAGAGCCTTTGGAGACTCCCATTCCTCTGAAGGGGATTGACTCCACCCCATTGGCTAATAATAAACCACAATACTGGACACAAGTAACTATGCGTATTAATCCGGATCACCAGGAGATTATTCGCTTTCTGGTGCTGTATAATCTACATGATGATTTGGTGCTAGGATTGCCTTGGCTGCAATCTCACAACCCAGTCCTCGACTGGAAAGCTATGTCTGTGTTGAGCTGGGGATGTAAGGGGGCTCATGGGGATGTACCTGTGGTTTCCATTTCATCATCTATTCCCTCTGAAATTCCTGAGTTCCTGTCTGACTATCGTGACGTCTTTGAAGAATCCAAGCTTGGTTCGTTACCTCCCCACCGAGAGTGCGATTGTGCCATAGATTTAATCCCGGGTAGTAAATACCCAAAGGGTCGTTTATTTAATCTGTCTGTGCCTGAACATGCTGCTATGCGTGAATATATAAAGGAGTCCTTGGAAAAGGGACATATTCGTCCATCGTCATCTCCCTTAGGAGCCGGTTTTTTCTTTGTGTCAAAAAAAGACGGCTCTTTGAGACCATGTATTGATTATCGGCTTTTGAATAAAATCACTGTTAAATATCAATACCCATTGCCGTTGCTGACTGATTTGTTTGCTCGCATAAAGGGGGCCAAGTGGTTCTCTAAGATTGACCTTCGTGGGGCGTATAATTTGGTGCGAATCAGGCAGGGGGATGAGTGGAAAACCGCATTTAATACGCCCGAGGGCCACTTTGAGTATTTAGTGATGCCTTTTGGTCTTTCAAATGCTCCGTCAGTTTTCCAGTCCTTTATGCATGATATTTTTCGCGATTATTTGGATAAATTTATGATTGTGTATCTGGATGATATTCTGATTTTTTCGGATGACTGGGACTCTCATGTCCAGCAAGTCAGGAGGGTTTTTCAGGTTTTGCGGTCTAATTCTTTGTGTGTGAAGGGTTCTAAGTGTGTTTTTGGGGTACAGAGGATTTCCTTTTTGGGATATATTTTTTCCCCCTCTTCCATTGAAATGGATCCTGTCAAGGTTCAAGCTATTTGTGATTGGACGCAGCCCTCTTCTCTTAAGAGTCTTCAGAAATTTTTGGGCTTTGCTAACTTTTATCGTCGATTTATTGCTGGTTTTTCGGATATTGCTAAGCCATTGACCGATTTGACTAAGAAGGGTGCTGATGTTGCTGATTGGTCCCCTGATGCTGTGGAGGCCTTTCGGGAGCTTAAGCGCCGTTTTTCCTCTGCCCCTGTGTTGCGGCAGCCTGATGTTGCTCTACCTTTTCAGGTTGAGGTCGACGCTTCTGAGATCGGAGCTGGGGCAGTGTTGTCGCAGAAAAGTTCTGACTGCTCCGTGATGAGGCCTTGTGCCTTCTTTTCCCGTAAATTTTCGCCCGCTGAGCGGAATTATGATGTTGGGAATCGGGAGCTTTTGGCCATGAAGTGGGCTTTTGAGGAGTGGCGCCATTGGCTTGAAGGGGCCAGACATCAGGTGGTGGTATTGATTGACCACAAAAATTTGATTTATCTTGAGACCGCCAGGCGCCTGAATCCTAGACAGGCGCGCTGGTCATTATTTTTCTCTCGGTTTAATTTTGTGGTGTCATACCTACCGGGTTCTAAGAATGTTAAGGCGGATGCCCTTTCTAGGAGTTTTGAGCCTGACTCGCCTGGTAACTCTGAGCCCACAGGTATCCTTAAGGATGGAGTGGTATTGTCAGCCGTTTCTCCAGACCTGCGGCGGGCCTTGCAGGAGTTTCAGGCGGATAGACCTGATCGTTGCCCACCTGATAAACTGTTTGTTCCTGATGATTGGACCAGTAGAGTCATCTCTGAGGTTCATTCTTCTGCGTTGGCAGGTCATCCTGGCATTTTTGGTACCAGGGATTTGGTGGCAAGGTCCTTCTGGTGGCCTTCCCTGTCACGAGATGTGCGAGGCTTTGTGCAGTCTTGTGACGTTTGTGCTCGGGCCAAGCCTTGTTGTTCTCGGGCTAGTGGATTGTTGTTGCCCTTGCCTATTCCTAAGAGGCCTTGGACGCACATCTCGATGGATTTTATTTCAGATCTGCCTGTTTCTCAGAAGATGTCTGTCATCTGGGTGGTGTGTGACCGTTTCTCTAAGATGGTCCATTTGGTTCCTCTGCCCAAGTTGCCTTCTTCTTCCGAGTTGGTTCCTCTGTTTTTTCAAAATGTTGTTCGTTTGCATGGTATTCCTGAGAATATCGTTTCTGACAGAGGGACCCAATTCGTGTCTAGATTTTGGCGGGCATTCTGTGCTAGGATGGGCATAGATTTATCTTTTTCGTCCGCTTTCCATCCTCAGACGAATGGCCAGACCGAGCGGATTAATCAGACCCTGGAGACATATCTGAGGTGTTTTGTGTCTGCTGACCAGGATGATTGGGTTGCTTTTTTGCCATTGGCGGAGTTTGCTCTCAATAATCGGGCCAGCTCTGCCACTTTGGTGTCCCCGTTTTTCTGTAATTCGGGGTTTCATCCTCGATTTTCCTCTGGTCAGGTGGAATCTTCGGATTGTCCTGGAGTGGATGCTGTGGTGGAGAGATTGCATCAGATCTGGGGGCAGGTGGTGGACAATTTGAGGTTGTCCCAGGAGAAGACTCAGCTTTTTGCCAACCGCCACCGTCGTGTTGGTCCTCGGCTTTGTGTTGGGGATTTGGTGTGGTTGTCTTCTCGTTTTGTCCCTATGAGGGTCTCTTCTCCTAAGTTTAAGCCTCGGTTCATCGGCCCATATAAGATATTGGAGATTCTTAACCCTGTTTCCTTCCGTTTGGACCTCCCTGCATCCTTTTCTATTCATAACGTTTTTCATCGGTCATTATTGCGCAGGTATGAGGTACCGGTTGTGCCTTCCGTTGAGCCTCCTGCTCCGGTGTTGGTTGAGGGTGAGTTGGAGTACGTTGTGGAGAAAATCTTAGACTCTCGTGTTTCCAGACGGAGACTCCAGTATCTGGTCAAGTGGAAGGGATACGGCCAGGAGGATAATTCTTGGGTGAATGCATCTGATGTTCATGCCTCTGATCTGGTTCGTGCCTTTTATAGGGCCCATCCTGATCGCCCTGGTGGTTCTGGTGAGGGTTCGGTGCCCCCTCCTTGAGGGGGGGGTACTGTTGTGAATTTGGATTCTGGGCTCCCCCGGTGGCTACTGGTGGAATTGAACTGGTGTCTTCATCTTCTCTGTTCACCTGTTCCCATCAAGATGTGGGAGTCGCTATATAACCTTGCTGCTCTGTTAGTTGCTTGCCGGTCAACAATGTTATCAGAAGCCTCTCTGTGCTTGTTCCTGCTCCTAGACAACTACTAGATAAGTTGGACTCTTGTCCATGTTTGTTTTTGCATTTTTGTTCCAGTTCACAGCTGTAGTTTCGTTACTGTGTCTGGAAAGCTCTTGTGAACAGGAATTGCCACTCTGGTGTTATGAGTTAATGCCAGAGTTTTAAAGTAATTTCTGGATGGTGTTTTGATAGGGTTTTCAGCTGACCATGAAAGTGTCCTTTCTGTCTTCTGCTATGTAGTAAGTGGACCTCAAATTTGCTAAACCTATTTTCATACTACGTTTGTTATTTCATCTTGATTCACCGCCAATACATGTGGGGGGCCTCTGTCTCCTTTCGGGGTATTTCTCTAGAGGTGAGCTAGGACTAATATTTTCCTCTGCTAGCTTTATTTAGTCCTCCGGCTGGTGCTGGGCATCTAGAATCAACGTAGGCATGCTACCCGGCCACTGCTAGTTGTGCGTTAGGTTTAGTTCATGGTCAGCTCAGTTCCCATCTTCCAAGAGCTAGTTCCTATATATGCTGATGCTATGATCTCTTGCCATTGAGATCATGACAGTTGAGCATTCCGATACCGCAAGTATCAGGTATCGGCCGATACTTGCGGTATCGGAATTCCGATACCGAGATCCGATACTTTTGTGGTATCGGGAATCGGAATCGGAAGTTCCCAGTGTATGGTTTCCAGGGTCTGAAGGAGAGGAAACTCTCCTTCAGGCCCTGGGATCCATATCCATGTAAAAAATAAAGAATTAAAATAAAAAATAGGGATATACTCACCCTCTGACGCGCCCTGGTAGTAACCGGCAGCCTGCTTTGCTTAAAATGAGCGCGTTCAGCACCTTCCATGACGTCACGGCTTCTGATTGGTCGCGTGCCGCTCATGTGACCGCCACGCGACCAATCACAAGCCGCGACGTCATTCTCAGGCCCTAAACTCCTCATTCTAGGAATTTAGGACCTGAGAATGACGTCGCGGCTTGTGATTGGTCACGTGGCGGTCACATGAGCGGCACGCGACCAATCAGAAGCCGTGACGTCATGGAAGGTGCTGAACGCGCTCATTTTAAGCAAAGCAGGCTGCCGGTTAACAGCGGTAAGGTGCAGGGGCCTCCGGATGGGTGAGTATATCAATATTTTTTATTTTAATTCTTTATTTTACACATTAATATGGATCCCAGGGCCTGAAGGAGAGTTTCCTCTCCTTCAGACCCTGGGAACCATCAGGATACCTTCCGATACTTGGTGTCCCATTGACTTGTATTGGTATCGGGTATCGGTATCGGCGATATCCGATACTTTTCGGGTATCGGCCGATACTATCCGATACCGATACTTTCAAGTATCGGACGGTATCGCTCAACACTAGTCAGCACCTACCGAATCCATGAAAATTAAGTAGGTGGGGATTACTGTTATCACGCCGACCTTTTTAGAAAACACCAGTGATTGTCTTACCGCTGTCTCTAACATCATGTCCTCCCTCTATCTGAAACTGAACCTGTCAAAAACTGAACTCCTCGTATTCTCTCCCTCTACTAACCTACCTTTGCCTGACATTGCCATCTCCGTGTGCGGTTCCACCATTACTCCCAAGCAACGTGCCCACTGCCTTGGGGTCATCCTTGATTCCGAGCTTTCATTCACCCCCCACATCCGATCACTGGCTCGCTCTTCTTATCTGCATCTCAAAAACATTTCTAGAATTCGCCCTTTTCTTACTTTCGACTCTGCAAAAACTCTTACTGTTTCACTTATTCATTCTCGTCTGGACTATTGTAACTCTCTACTAATCGGCCTCCCTCTTACCAAACTCTCCCTGCTCCAATCTGTCCTGAATGCTGCAGCCAGGATCATATTCCTCACCAACCGTTACACTGATGCCTCTACCTTGTGCCAGTCATTACACTGGCTACCCATCCACTCCAGAATCCAGTACAAAACTACTACCCTCATCCACAAAGCACTCCATGGCTCAGCACCACCCTACATCTCCTCTCTGGTCTCAGTCTACCACCCTACCCGTGCCCTCCGCTCCGCTAATGACCTCAGGTTAGCATCCTCAATAATCAGAACCTCCCACTCCCGTCTCCAAGATTTTACATGTGCTGCGCCGATTCTTTGGAATGCACTACCCAGGTTAATACGATTAATCCCCAATCCCCACAGTTTTAAGCGTGCCGTAAAAACTCATTTGTTCAGATTGGCCTACCGCCTCAACACATTAACCTAACTATCCCTGTGTGGCCTATTAAAAAAAAACAAAACCATAATCAGGTTCCTCGCATCATGTTCTCATACACTTTATGCAGTTAATAGCACTCTGTGTCTGTACTGCTACACACTTAGGCAGTTAACTGGTTCATGCAGCTTTACATGAACACCCGAGCCTTACACTATGGCTGGTCCAAATAATTAAAACAATTGTTACCATCCACCTCTCGTGTCTCCCCTTTTCCTCATAGATTGTAAGCTTGCGAGCAGGGCCCTCATTCCTCCTGGTATCTATTTTGAACTGTGATTTCTGTTATGCTGTAATTTCTATTGTCTGTACAAGTCCCCTCTATAATTTGTAAAGCGCTGCAGAATATGTTGGCGCTATATAAATAAAAATTATTATTATTATTATTATTATTACTGTTTCACAGTAAAGTGTTGTTATGGTACTTAGATATTTATCTGTAACCCTATGTATCAGTGATAAGTGACCTAGATTGAGTGCACTGTCTCTTCTATTTTACATATGTACATCCTACCCTTTTTTATTATGTGCACATTGTTATCATTCTAGTAGTGCATTATATAATATTTAACATATAATTAACACAGGCCATCTGGCCCTCTGTTTCTTACTTTCCTTCTTATAGGGTTTAATTGCACGAGCGGGGGCGCCAGTCTCATATTTCTTAAGGTGCCAACCTCCCCACCTAGGTAGGTACTCAGTTAGAGCTGATATCTAGGGACAGGTCACTCATTTCCACACATCGGCAGAGTGAGCTTGTTGTGACATAGTAGCACTTTATACCATCACTATCTAGACATTATTAATTTTGGTGCAGCTAGTTGTTTTTGTTTTTTTATGAGGTATAATACTGGGCGCACCTCTGTGTATAGAGTTATTTGTTGATGGAGGTATTTTTGATGTAGGCTTTTCTAGTATTCTAAGATTATAGCTTAATAGCTAGTCAGAGAGTATAGGGTATTTTATTGGCTTTTTCCCTATTATCTCTAAGCCCGGTTTATATAGGCATTTTTCACTGAGGGGGATTTTCTTTATTTTATTTATTAATAATAAAGGTTATATTTTAATTATAGGGGCCTCTTTTTTTTGGTAAGCTGTATATACACATAAGACAAACAAGGAAAATAAAAAGCAACTTAAATATAAAATACTCAACAAGGGTTAAGAGGAATAAAGGGAAGGATAGAAAAGTACAAAAAATGGAAATAGGATCATGGAAAAAGCATACACCTAAAAAAAAGCAAGCAACAATCTCCAGCAGCAACTACGAACTACAACTTCAGCACGCCAACTCCAGCAAGCCAGGAAGTTAAACTTTAACAATTAGAGAAGAGAAGGTCTGGCCTGGTTTTATAGAGACAGAAAATAAGCAGGTCAGGAGCAGCTGTGAGATGGAGCTGCATGTCTCTAACCAGACCTGCGATTCACAATATGTAAAGATAGCCTGACCTCAGATCTACCAGGATGATGGGCAGGGGCTGACTGGCCCAGGTGGCAAAGAGGCAAATGCCCCCCGGGCCGCTCCCCCAGCAGCTGTTTAGGGCTGGCTGCCTGGTGGTGGCTACAGCCACACAGCAAATTGTGCGCTGCCATGTCTGCTGTAATGTGACGTGGCTGGCAGCAGACACAGCCGCATCACAGTTAGCGCACACGTCTGCGCTGGGGCCAGGAGCTATGCTTGGCTGTCACCTTGACTGCTGCGCAGCTACTGCTCCCTTCATGTTCTCTATACTTCCAGGTTAGCTGTTGGACATGCACGATGGCGTCCTCACGCACATGCCGACATGACCCGGATGCTAGAAGCAGAGAGGCACTGCAGGGGAGCGACTGGTGAGGTAAGTATGAAGAACTTTTTTGTTTTCTTTATAAAATAAATTTAATGGTGGGTAACTGCAAGTTATGAAGTGGGGGGTGTAAGGAGGCTGCACATGATGGAATTCGGGGGTTAAAGGAAACTGCACATGATAGAGTGAGGGGGTAAGTGGGGCTGCACATGAAGGTTGAGTGGGGCTGTACATGATGGAGTGGGGCTGCACATGATGAAGGGGGAGTGGGGCTGCACATGATAGTTTAGTGGATAAAGGAGACTGCACATGATGAAGTGGGGAGAGTGGGGCTGTACATGATGGAATGGGGCAGCACATGATGATGTGGGGGTAAGGGGGATTGCGCATGATGAAGGGGGAGTGGGGCTGCACATGAAGTGGGGGGTAAGGGGGACTGCACATGATGAAGTGGGGGGTAAGGGGGACTGCACATGATGAATTGGGGGTTAAAGGGGACTGCACATGATCAAGTGGGGGGTAAGGTGATCTGCACATGAAGTGGGGGTAATGAGGACTGCACATGATAAAGTGGAGTGTAAGATGGACTGCACATGAAGTGGGGGGTAAGGGTGACTGCACATGATGAAGTGGGGGGTAAGGGGACTGCACATGATGAAGTGGGGGGGTATGGGTGACTGTACATGATGAAGTGGGAGAAGGGGACTGCAGGACTGCACATGATGAAGTGTGTCTGATGTGGGACTGCTCATGATGAAATGGAAGAGGGATAGGGGGCTGCAAATGATGAAGGGGCACTGCATATGAAGTGAGGGGGTGATAGGGGACTGCAATGAATGAAGTAAGGGGACTTCAAATTAAAGTGGGGGGCTGCAAAATGATAAATTCAGTGTGAGGGACAGGGGCCAGCAATTTAATTGAAGGTGGGGGTGGGGAGAGCAAATGATCAATTGAAGAGGGGGTGGGGAGAGCAAATGATGATCTAGGGGAAGAACAAATAATGAATTTTAAGGGTGGGGGAGTAAATGATGTATTGAATGTGGGGTAGAGCAGTTGATAATGAATAGAGGGTGAGAGAGAAAGACATGACAATGAATTGGGGCGGGAGGGGCATGTAACTATAATGAATCAGGGTTAGGGTTAGAGTGGTAGGTACATAGTGGGGGGCGTTGAGGATGAAGTGACTGGTAATGAATTGGGGGAAAGAGTACAGGTGGTAATTCATTTATATATTAAATGGGGAAAGTGGCTATTTATAGTTAGTGGGTGCACAGTGGTGGATTATAATTTATATTTGGAATGGTCAGTTAATAATAATAATTATAATAATTTTATTTCTATAGTGCCAACACTTTACATTTTAGAGGGGACTTGTACAGACAATGGACATTAAGCATAACAATAAACACATAGATCAACAGATACCAAAAGGATTGAGGGCCCTGCTCGCAAGCTTACAATCTCTGAGGTTGCATAATCACCAATTATATATTGTTTGTGGGTGCACCTCTGTATTCAGATGTCTAGTGTACACCATGTTCCAAATTATTATGCAAATTGGATTTAAGTGTCATAAAGATTTAATTGTTTTGTTTTTCAAATAAACTCGTGGATGGTATTGTGTCTCAGGGCTCAATGGATCACTGAAATCAATCTTAAACACATGTGATAATTAGTTTTCCAGGTGATTCTAATTAAAGAAAAACTACTTTAAAATGATGTTCCACATTATAAAGCAGACCACAGGTTTCAAGCAAAATGGGAAATAAAAAGGATCTCTCTGCTGCTGAAACGCATTAAATAGTGCAATGCCTTGGTCAAAGTATGAAAACATTAGATATTTCACGAAAACTTAAGAGTGATCATCATACTGTGAAGAGATTTGTGACTGAAACAGAGCACAGACAGAGTTCATGCAGATAAAGGCATAATGAGGAAGGTTTCTGCCAGACAAATTCATTGGATAAAGAGAGCAGCTGCCAAAATACCATTACAAAGCAGCAAACAGTTATTTGAAGCTGCTGGTGCCTCTGGAGTCCCTCGAACCTCAAGGTGTAGGATCCTTCAAAGGCTTGCTGTGGTGCATAAACCTACTATTCGGCCACCCCTAAACAGTGTTCACAAGCAGAAACAGTTGCAGTGGGCCCAGGCACACATTAAGACTGATTTCCAAACAGTCTTGTTTACTGATGAGTGTCGAGCAACCCTGGGTGGTCCAGATGGATGGAGTAGTGGATGGTTGGTGGATGGCCACCATGTCCCAACAAGGCTGCAACGTCAGCAAGGAGATGGAGGAGTAATGTTTTGGGCTGGAATCATGGGGAAACAGCTGGAAGGGCCCTTTAAGGTACCTGAAGGTGTGAAAATTACCTCGGCAAAGTATGTAGAGTTTCTGACTGACAACTTTCTTCCATGGTATAAAAATCAGAATTGTGCCTTCTGGAGCAAAATCATCTCCATGCATTTCAATGCACCATCTCATGCTGCAAAGAATATCTCTGAGTCATTGGCTGCTATGGGCATAAAAGGAGATAAACTCATGGTATTGCCACCATCTTCCCCTGAAATCAACCCTATACAGAACCTTTGGAGTATCATCAAGCAAAAGATCTATGAGGGTGGGAGGCAGTTCACATCAAAACAGCAGCTCTGGGAGGCGATTCTGACTTCATGCAAAGAAATACAAGCAGAAACTCTCCAAAAACTCACAAGTTCAATGGTGGCGAGAATTGTGAAGGTGATAACAAAGAAGGGTTCCTATGGTAACATGTGACTTGGCCTGTTAGGATGTTTTGGAGTTAAATAGCTTTTTTGTTCAGTGAATGTGACCTCCTAATGCTGCAAATTTTCCACAAATGAGCATTTTCAGTTCTTTAAAACAGATCAAATGTTTAGAAATTCTACTGTGCCTAATAATTTGGAACAGTGCATTTTGAGTTTTTATTCATTTTGGAGATTATACTGTTATCATGGGGAGGTTTCTCCAATAAAATTCGATGTATACTCTAACAGGTGATGACTTTTATTAGACTGACTGTCATTTGCACCGACCATTTAGTAAAATCTGAGAAAAATATAATTTGCATAATAATTTGGAACATGGTGTAGAAGAAAGGGAAAAAGTGGGGAATGTGGTCTGGAAGCCATGCTCTAGGTAACTGTGTTATTTTATGCAGAGACGAGTCCTGGCTGGAAAAAGTGATGGCAGTCTGTGCTGGATGAAAATGAAAAGCAAAGATGAAGGACTTCAGCTAGAGACGTCACTAGTGAGTAAGTGTATTACCTGTACACTGACACTATACACTGTATACTATATACAAAGCTCCTATGTATAATGTCACTGGCAGTGGTGATCAATGTATTACCTGTACACTGACACCTTATACAGATCTCCTGTGTATAATGTCACCAGTGATCACTGTAGTATCTTTACACTGACCGTAAATACAGAGTTCCTGTATACAATGGCACTTAGTGTTGTGCTTTTTTAAAATAATGATCAGTATTGTAGTATACAAGTAGTAAAAGTTGTACACTCCCTGACAGAAGTAATGTCGCTTATCCATGTTATGTAAATAAAAGCTTATAACCTGATGTTATATTCATCCATTGGTTGTATAAATTATTTTTTTGAAAGCTGAAACCTTCTAAAATGTGGTTTAGGTTAAGAAAATAAATTGACATCAATGCAGAAATATTGATAAGTTAATGGACACAGAATGGTCAGATTTTAGCAAGACAAAAGTTTTGTCGCCTGGTCATATAATGCACCCAATCCTAGTTTACATCCTCACCTGTGCTCAGTAAATGATCGGTTATTTAGTGTGTGTGTATAAAAAGAAACCCAGCACCCCAGACCTTCACTTGAACTGCAACTTGAGCTCTTGACAACATGCCAAAAATCCACCCTGCGACCAAAGCCTGGATTATCAAGAGGCTGAAGACCAGATCCACTGCAGAGGTGGCGTGCACCTTTAATGTGTCTCAGCGTCAAGTACAAAGAATTAAAAAAAAGATTTGATGAGACTGGAGATGTGTTTGACTAGCCCAGGTCCGGCAGACCCCGCAAGACAACTGCTCAGGAGGAATGTTTGTTGGTTAGAAAATCCAAAGCAAGCCCCTCTTCCACAGCAGCAGAGCTCCAACAGGTCTGGTCACCTCAAGTTCCTGTGTCAACTAGTAAAAGTTAAATTCACCGCACGTGACACGCCGATCGTTAGCAAGGCGCGGGAGCGCCGCTTGTCATAACAGACACTGCAGGTCCACACTACTGGACAGGATCTTCCATAGGCGGACATTTAGATTACAATAGAGCTTATATTGCACCGCTGGGACTTTCCGCCTTCTCTGTGTATCACTATCTTAGCTGGAACAAGCGATTACATGACAAAGGCTCTGGTTGAGCCGAAAGGTTGTATATAAAAAATCGCAGATGCTGTAATATTCTGTTACGCTCCCAGTTTATGTATAATAAATTTATACCAGACTTTGCATAAGAAACCTAGAGAGAGTGCGGTGAATTTAACTTTTACTGTTATTCTGGGCCATTGGTCCGTTACACCAGCACCTCGCCATATTAAGGCTGAGTGCACACCTAAACCTTTACCTGTGTCAACTAGAACAGTTTGTAGGATTCTGTCTCAAAATGGCCTCCATGGTGGAATCAGTGCCCAGAAGCCAGCACAAAACAAAAGGCAAATAAAAAACCGTGTGGCATTTGCAAACTCCCACAGCCTGCTGTCATGGTTCCCAATGGCAAGGGAACGTCAGAGAACTTAAATAACAGACTAGCTCTTGGGTGATGGAATCTCGAGCTGACCGTGAGCTAAACCTACCACACAACTAACAGTGGCCGGGTGACGTACCTGCGTTTTATCCCTAGACGCCCAGCGCCAGCCGGAGAACTAACTAACCCTAATAGAGGAAAAAACAGACCTGGCTTACCTCTAGGGAAATTCCCCCAAAAAGGAGACAGAAGCCCCCCACATATATTGACGGTGAGTTCAGAGGAAAAGACATACGCAGTATGAAGGTAGGTTCAGCAAAGCGAGGTCCGCTTACTAGATAGTAAGAAGATACAATAGGGAACTTCACGGTCAGCTGAAAACCCTATTAAAATACCATCCAGAAATTACTTTAAGACTCATGTGTCAACTCATGACACCGGAGTGGTAATTTCGGCCCACAAGAGCTTCCAGCTACAGAAACATAACATAACTGTGAACTGGAACAAAAATGCAAACAAACTTAGGACTAAGAGTCCAACTTAGCTGATAGTAGTCTAGAAGCAGGAACATGCAACAGAAAGGCTCTAGTTACATTGATGGCCGGCACTAGAATAACTGAGCAGCAAGGCTAAATAGGATACTCCCATATCCTGATGGAAACAGGTGAACAGAGAAAGTGAAGCACACAAGTCCAGTACCACCAGTGACCACCGGGGGAGCCCAAAAACCAAATTCACAACAGCCTGCTAAATAGATGGATACTGGAAAAGTGGCAGAAGATGGATTTCTCTTCAGTAGAATTATACCACAGCTGCCACAAACACTGCAGGAGTCCTACTGGAGCCCGTATGGATCCAAAATACACCCAGAAGACAGTTAAATTTGGTGGTTGAAAGATCATGGTCTGGGGTTACATTCAGTATGGAGGTGTGCAAAACATTTGCAAGGTGGAAGGCAATATCAATAGCCTAAAATATCAAGAAGTATTAGCTACTGCTTATATTCCAAATCATAAAAGAGGTCAGATTCTGCAGCAGGTTGGTGCTCCATCTCATACATCCATCTCTACAACAAAGTTCCTCCAGGCAAAAAAGATCAAGGTGCTCAAGGACTGGCCAGCCCAGTCACCAGACATGAACATCATTGAGCATGTTTGGGGAAGGATGAAAGAGGAAGCTTGGAAGACAAAACCAAAGAATCTAGATGAGCACCACAACTTCATTCACCAATGTTATGCAACATATATTTGTATTTTAAGTTAATTATTTGTCTGTGGGCAACAAAAATTTTGTCTTGCCAAAATGTGACCATTCTGTGTCCATTAACTGATCAATATTTCTGCTTTGATAACAATTTATTTTCTTAACCTAAATCACATTTTGGAGGGTTCCAGCTTTCAAAAAAATAACTCATACAACCAATGGATGAATTTAACATCAGGTTATAAGCTTATATTTACATAACATGGATAAGCGACATAACTTCTGTCAGGGAGTGTATGGTGGCATCATTGGTCTTTGTATAGAATGTAGTTTCATGTAGAGGTAATGGTGATATTATAATATTATGTATTCTCTGTGTAGTGGTGATAGTACTAGGTACTGTGTAGCTGTATTGTTGTGTGTATGTTTGTAAGTAAGCTCCGTTATGGCACCATATCTAAGCAGTAAGCTTGGTTCTGGTACTCTATCAATGTAGTAATCTAGATTATGGTACTGTATGTATGTCGTAATCTCAGTTCTGCTCCAGTTTCTATGTAGCAGACTTGGTTCCATGTAGTAGACTTATTAAGCTCGGTTCTGCTCCCTTATCTCTGTAGTAAGCTCGGTTCTGCTCCAATATCTCTGCAGTAAGCTCGGTTCTGCTCCCATATCTCTGTAGTAAGCTCGGTTCTGCTCCCATATCTCTGCAGTAAGCTCGGTTCTGCTCCCATATCTCTGTAGTAAGCTCGGTTCTGCTCCCTTATCTCTCTAGCAAGCTCAGTTCTGCTCCTTTATCTTTATCTCTGTAGTATGCTAGGTTCTGCTCCCATATCTCTGTAGTAAGTTTGGTTCTGCTCCCATATCTCTGTAGTAAGGTCGATTCTGTTCCCATATCTCTGCAGTAAGCTCGGTTCTGCTCCCATTTCTCTGCACTAAGCTCGGTTCTGCTCCCATATCTCTGTAGTAAGCTTGGATCTGCTCCCATATCTTTGCAGTAAGCTCGGTTCTGCATCCATATCTCTGTAGTAAGCTCGGTTCTGTTCCCATATCTCTGTAGTAAGCTCGTTTCTGCTTCCTTATCTCTGTAGTAAGCTCGTTTCTGCTCCCATATCTCTGTAGTAAGCTCGGTTCTGTTCCCCTATCTCTGTAGTAAGCTTGGTTCTGCTCCCTTATCACTGTAGTAAGCTCGTTTCTGCTGCCATATCTCTGTAGTAAGCCCCGTTCTGCTCCCATATCTCTGCAGTAAGCTTGGTTCTGCTCCCATATCCTTGCTGTTAGCTCGGTTCTGCTCCCATATCTCTGTAGTAAGCTCGGTTCTGCTCCCATATTTTGCAGTAAGCTGGGTTCGGCTCCCATATCTCTGAATCTAGTAAGTTCGGTTCTGCTCCCATATCTCTATAATAAGCTCTGTTCTGCTCCCATATCTCTGTAGTAAGCTCTGTTCTGCTCACATATCTCTGTAGTAAGCTCCGTTCTGTTCCCATATCTCTGGAGTAAGCTCGATTCTGCTCCCATATCTATGCAGCAAGCTCCGTTCAGTTCCCATATCTGTGTACCAGCCTGTTTTTAAAGCCTGTTATCTCTGCTACTTTAATGCAGTGGCCAGATATAAGCAGGGAAAAGGAGGGCCACTGCAACTCGAGGGCCACTGCCTTGTGATTGCCCCCCAGGCTGAAAATTGCCAGCCAGCCCCTGATGATGGGACACACTCAGTAGCCCCCTTCTATGAGGGACCACAGGACCCTCTGGGCCGGGTTGATCTGGCTGGGCCAGATCAACCTACCGGCATTAACCTCAGATGCCCGCACCCACATATTCTCCTCAGGACCATACCCCTCCCAATGCACCAGGTACTGTACAGAGCGGCAAACCTTACGGTATTCAATGATTATCACTACCTGAAATTCTAAATTGCCATCAATAATAACCAGGGGTGGTGGTAAAGTTGACAGTATCACAGGCACAACATATCTTTTGGGTAAGTAGCTGTGGAAAATATTATGGATCTTGAGAGTCAGAGGAAGTTTGAGACAAAAAGTTACAGGGTTGATTACGGTGAGCACCTTATCTGGACCAATAAACCTAGGATCTAATTTCCAAGAAGGAACTTTCAGTAATATTTTTGGTAGACAGCCATATCAACTCATTCGCCCCCAGGTCCAGACCTGACATTTGTTATTTATCAGTCATACATTTGTATTTGTCTTCCATGATATTTAAATTATTCAGAACACCTTCCCACACAGATGGAAGTGAAGACGAGAATTGTTTCTCTCCAGTAACCCTTGAAGACTCATTTTTACTGAAGGTACATAACTGAGGATGGAAGCCATATGCACCAAAAAATGGCGACTTACGAGTGGACTTGCTGCGATGATTGTTTAAAGCAAACTCAGCCAGTGGTAAAAAGAAGACCAGGGATGCAGGCCCCAATCTTTCTTTTTAACAAAGTAAAACTCCGATGCTACAGGCAAAGATAAGGGTCTAATATGTCTCTTGGCAAGACTCTCAGAGATGTAGTCTTTCATGGCCTATCTCTCAGGACCTGACAGAGTATAAAATCTGGTTTTGAGCAACCTTGCACACTGAAGCAAGTTCACAGGACAGTCATACACACAATGGGGAGGCAGTTCTTGACACCCCTTTTCAAAGAGCACCTCAAAATCAGAGAGAAAAGATGGAATGTTTTTAGTGGAGATATTAATTATCTCTATGGCCTGCCAGTCTATGACTGGATTATGCTTAGTCAACCAGGGAAGACCCAACACAATAGGAATAGAGAGGCTTTAGAGAAGGTAACAAGAAAGGAGCTCCCTGTGAAGAGCCCCTACACGGAGGATCACTTATACAATATTTGTGTAAAGCTTCCCTGACCAAGAGGAGGTGCAGAGTCTATCACAAATATGGGGATGGACGTCACCAGCTCACTACACATGAGACCATGGATCTGAGCGAACTGAGCATCCACCCTATTGGCTTCTGCCCCACTATCTAGTGTGACAGATATTGTCTCAGTTTCTGTACTTATAGCCACTTCTGCAGGTAGGATAAACTGAGACGCACCTGTGGAGGAGATATATATGCCCAGGTTGTAATCCTCCTCACAACCTGGGGTCAGAAATTTTCAGACGATTCCTGGTGTTTTGCTACAGTAAAAAGTACCCCACCATCTTGCTGCGAACAGCAAGAGACACATAACAGGGAGAAGCCCCCATTAACTGCATAGGTTATTCAGAGCACACGAGGAGAACTTCAGTCCTAGGAAGTACCACAGAGGGAGGGGTCACTACTAGTCTATCCCAGAGGCGTCTGTTTATACGAATGGCAAAAGCGATGGTGGTCTCCAACGATGCTGGAGTTTCGTACAGCACCAATGCATCTTTTGACCGTTCAGACAGGCCCTGACAAAACTGACTCCTAAGGGCGGGGTTATTCCACTGGATGTCACTGGCCCATCTATGGAATTGTGAATAAAATTCCTTTGTTAGTTGGTTTCCCTGCTGGATCTTACATAGATTAGAATCTGCACAGGAGACCCGTCGTACGGTTCATCATAAACAAGGCCAAGAGCCCCTAATAATCCATCTACCAACTGGAGTGACAATTAGTCAGATGGGAGTGAGAAAGCTCAGGATTGAGGGTCTCCTTTAAGGAGGGAGACAAAAATACCCACCCCCTGTACCTCATTCCCAGATGATTTAAGCTTGCAGGCTCGCCGGAAGACAATAAATTTGTCCGAACCCCCCAAAAAACCTATCCAGGAGTGCCACTTTAAGTTCTAATCCAGCTGTTTGGTGTGATGAAACCTTAGACCATAAGTCTGATAGCTCACGAGACAAACCCTGCAGCTGACTTTTTGAATCATTTTTAACTCATTATGTTTTACTAGATGGCAGCCCGATTCTAAAGAATCGGGAGTCTAGAATCCATATATACTTTATTTATTCAAATGTAAGAATAATACAATTAATAAATAATAGTAAGAAAGAACAAAAAATGGCTGCACTCACCAGCTCTTGACAATTCTTGTTATTTAAGGTACGGTTACACAGGATCCATGAACATGCTTATGAGGGGAGGAATGAAAGACATCAGACAACAACTTTGCGTATTGTGGCAAATGCCACAACAACGGTTCTTTGCTTAAGAACAATAATGTAAATAATAAATAATATGTATCAATAACTATGTATATTGGTATGTTCTATGACATTTTAAAATATTTCATTATTATGTGGAAAAGCTCTTAGTACCCATACTGGCGCATACTTGTGTGCCCATCAGGTATTTTCACAGTAATTTTACATCTGATGGGTTGGTATGAAACGTTTTTAATCATCTCTTGGGCTTAGCTAAGCCTTCATTTTAAATAATTCTAATAAGTACAACAGAAATAAAAGCCTTTTTGTGTATCCAAATTTTTTGTGTTTATTTTGACAGAAGTGTAAAATTTAAGAAATCAACGTTCATAGTACACCGATGGGCTAATATAAGCATGCCCATCAACCACGTCACGGTAGCCTTTGAACTGATGGGTCCTAACTAACTGATTCCTATTTCTTAATACTCAAACCTCTTTCACATCTGCATGTTTCTGATATTTGCAGAAGTAATGTTAAAAACAATACAACTTCCACACTTGGCACCAAAGAACTGACCTACAACACACTTTCAGCAAGTGCCATGCAATGTAGATGAAGCTTGGAGTTAACTTGCAGTAAATGCGGCAAACGCGGCTTTGACAATTGCATTAAATGCAGCCACAACAAAAACACTGGTAAGTGGAGATTTTGTGGCGAAAACTGCAGAAACCACATGTGCCGCACCTGCCGCAAGTGAAGTACAAATTCCGTATACATTGCATGCAACTTACAGCAAGAGTGGCGTGGGTCAGCCCTTAGGCAGGAAGTGCAGAAATAGCCTTTTTTCCACCATAAATTCTCCAAATAGCAGAAAAATGTTGATGTGAAAGCAAAATCTCTATTCTTTCCCTATCTATCTAAATATGTACCTATCTATATATCTATTTCTATGTACAGAACACACCTGGAGATAGAGATGTGTGTGAACAGCCATCCCACCCGTCTCTTACCTGTTCACAAAAACCTCACCCTTTTTAATTAAAAACAAAATGAAATCTCTCAGCAGCTATACTGCTGGAGCTTCAAATACAGGTTCCTATCACCAAATACAGGCATTTGGATGATACACATCTTACATCTTGTACTTAATGTGTGTTCTACTTACCTATAAAAATATGTATTGATATATCATATTTCTAAATTTATGTAGATATGATATAGAGTTATTAACCCTATATGCTAATGAGTACGTATGTTATATATGTATTTCCTACATAAGTACTTAAAATCTATATGTCTATGGCTACACTAATTTTTTTTTGTTTTTGTTTTTTTTCCTTATCTCTATACATAGAATTTGCCTATTGCTGTCTATGTTATTAGAAAAACTGAATAATGAAAAAAAAGAAAAGTAACTTTAAACTAAAATATTTTTGTAGATAATATTACGTGTGAAGACTTTAGTACTATCAGCCAATAATTGTCCTTGAAGTGGTGTATTAACCACTTTAACCCTCACATTGCAACATTGCTTCACCCTGGAAAAAGCAACATACAATTGACCATGGGCAAAAGCAGGTTCTGGTAGATAAATGCCAACTCGATGGAGGGTCTGGCCTTGAGATTTATTTATGGTCATTGCAAATGCGGGCTTGATGGGAAATTGTCTCCGTCTTAATTTAAAAGGTAATCCAGTCTCTGATGGACACAAATCAATTCGTGGAATGAATACCACATTTCCTGCTGCTGACCCACTAATTACTTTAGCCAGTATGATATTGGCATGTAAGGCAGTGACAATGAGCCGCGTACCATTGCAGAGACCTTTGTTCGTGTTCAGATTACGTAATAACATGACAATGGTGCCAATTTTAAGTTTCAGCCGATGTGAAGGCATTCCAGTTGGTGTTAGTGAATTCAAAAACTCAAGTGGGTATTGATCGAGGTCATCAGCTTCATCAGGATCGATGGAATCATCACTGATATATTCAGTATAGTCACCTATCAATAAATCCATGACTTGGGAATTGACTTTCTCAACGTCCTCATTTTTTGGACATAAAATTGCATGAGATGCAGCTGTATTTATGCTTTCGGTGTCATTCACATCAATACAAAGATTATCTCCAAAAATTTCAATTATTAAAGAGCCAGTGCATACCATGTCTGGAGGAATTTCAATTACATCATCTCCAAGGTTATGTTCATTAGATAGTTCACCATTTCCCAGTTGAAGCAACCAACTGCTGTAGTGAGGATCAATGGAGCGCATGTTGTTAATAAGTGGCAGACGAGTAAAATGTTGCCAGTGTTGTGAATATTTTATACAGCTCTCTACAACATCAGTTCTTGTCCCATGAGGGATGACAGGAAGACATTGTCTAAAGTCACCTCCAAAAACAATCACTTTACCTCCAAACGGTGTTTTTTCTTTGTGAGCTACATTTGTTGTCATGACATCACGTAAAACTCTATCAATGACATGCAATGCATATTTGGATAGCATTGTGCACTCATCAATAATAAAAAGTTTAGTGCTGTGCAAATCTTTTGCTGCATCGGTATCATTCTTAATCCTGGAAACAGATGTTTCATTCACAGGAATTGGAATCCCATAAAGAGAATGAATGGTTCGTCCACCTTGTAGCAAGTTGGCGGCAATTCCAGTAGTGGCAGCAGGTGACACAATGTCTCCTTGTCCTCTTAGCTGATGTAGGAGTAGATGATATAGGTACGTTTTTCCGCTGCCACCAGGACCATCAAGGAAAAAACACTTTGCTGTAGAATTAGTGTCTTCTAAAGCTTGAGTGATAGCATCAAAAGCAAAAAGTTGGTCCTCATTTAGAGTAGCTTTCATTTCAGCAGCTGCTGATAACTCATAATCTTTATCATACTGTGGGAGGAGGTGTTGTTTCTTGACTGGACGTGGCAAATTAAAATCAGTATAAGTTTTGCCATGAGCTTTAAGAACATGTTGGACATCTGTCATAGCATAGCCTTCACAATTGACACACTCCAGAGTGTCGGAGTGGTATGCATAGCAGTAGTCTTCTACAAAGTGTTCCTTAAATTCATCCCATAAGTCCCGAGGTTTAGCTGGAGGACCAAAAATACAAATGTAGGCAAACATGTCACGTAGCTGTGCTGGCATGTTGAGAATACTGGCATCAAGTAATGTATTTCTCCACAGACTATTATTATTATTATTATTATTATTATTTATTGTTATAGCGCCATTTATTCCATGGCGCTTTACAAGTGAGGAGGGGTATACATAATAAAAACAAGTACAATAATCTTGAACAATACAAGTCATAACTGGTACAGTAGGAGAGAGGACCCTGCCCGCGAAGGCTCACAATCTACAAGGGATGGGTGAGAATACAGTAGGTGAGGGTAGAGCTGGTCATGCAGCGGTTTGGTCGATCGGTGGTTACTGCAGGTTGTAGGCTTGTCGGAAGAGGTGAGTCTTCAGGTTCCTTTTGAAGGTTTCGATGGTAGGCGAGAGTCTGATGTGTTGTGGTAGAGGGTTCCAGAGTAGGGGTGATACACGAGAGAAATCTTGTATACGATTGTGGGAAGAGGAGATAAGAGGGGAGTAGAGAAGGAGATCTTGTGAGGATCGGAGGTTGCGTGTAGGAAAGTACCGGGAGATGAGGTCACAGATGTAAGGAGGAGACTATCATCAAATAGTAAGCCAAGAGCTAATGCCGCATCTTTGAAGGTTTCATGTGTGACTCCGTGTACAGTTTTTATGCTGTCAAAACTGGTTGCACCTTTGACATGTAACAATAACAATCTTAAATAGTAGCGTTCTTGGTCTTTCACACTGACAGTATACATTCGTCCAATCACAGAACCACCTGCTCGCTTTCTAACTTCCCAAGAACCTTCTTTCCAAACATAGTTTTCGGGAATTTCACGGTATAAATAAATATGAGCATGATGGTCGTTCTGATTAAGCTTGAAGTAGGCCATAAGTGTAGAATTTTGATGGAGCTTTTGTTTGATGTTTCCAATAGAGTCATCCTCATGAAAATAGAGTGGCTGAGAATGCGGTAGATGTACAGCAAGGCGAATGATGCTATGAGATTGTTTATGCATTGGATATGAGAATATTCGCCAAGCTGCCTCTGGTGCACTGACATATCTTGAATCCATGAATTGGTGTGTTTCATCATGTTGGATGTTAGTCTGGCAGATTTCAAGATTGGCTTTATCATGTCCTTTGTAGACGTATTTAAATAAATATTTCACAGCCTGAATGGAACCACAAACTTCGACATTTATATGGCACTTGTATTTTAATAGCAGGAACGGATTATATGGAACCACCCACGAATTGTCAATCATGTTAGAATGGTGTTGAAAAGATGGGCCAAAGTGTCTGCGATAAGTAGGATAGGCGTCCTTAGCTATGATGGTTCTTGGTTGCAAATCTTTAGGGAAACCTTTTGTACACTTCCCCAGATCCATACAGGGAGAATTTGGGTTGTGTTCTCCACACGGACCATGAATCATGTTGGAGAACAATTTTATGGAGCTGAGGGTAGTGGGTAGGATTGGGAATTTCAGCCCACACTGTATTGTCTATGTCCTCCTCAGTCCTTAATTTGGAGTTGCTGTCCAGAATAATCAAAATGTGAGCGTGTGGAAGGCCACGTTTTTGAAATTCAATTACATGAACCATAGCGCAAACTTTCCCAAATAATCCGTTGTTAATGTCTTTTAAGAGTGCTTCCAGTTTTATTTTGAAAACACGTGCCACCAAATCAGGTCTATGTTCCACACGCTGCCAAGGTTCCAAATTCTCAGTAATCTCATTCCATTTCGGATTACAGGTCATGGTGATGAATAGATCAGGACGACCATATTTAGTCACAATAGCCATGGCATCCTGGTACCGCTGCTGCATATTCCTGGGACTGCCTTCAAACGAAGATGGTAAAATGACCGTTTTTCCAATGGGGATGCCCTTTTCAATGGATTTTTTCTGGAGATGTTCCTGGAGTACACAATAATCCTCTACTTTCAAATCCTTTTGGTGTTGACGGATATAATTTAGGTGATTTGCCTCGATTTTCACATAAGCATCCACTAAGTACTGCTGAGTGAGTTTGCCACCATTCAGGAGTGGATTAAACTGATTACGGACAGACAGCACATAGCAGTAATATTGCAGTTGTGTATACTTATTATCAGACCTGATGTTACGTGCGCCATCAGCAGCTTTGGGCTCTGTGTCATTAGTATACTTAACAGTGTCCAGGCGCTTGCATCTATCCTCTGTACTCTTGTTAGCACGCTGTTTGCGCTTACGTGCAGCATCGGCGGCTTTTCGCTCTGCATCATTACCATACTTTATATCAGACCTGATCTTACGTGCGCCATCAGCAGCTTTGGACTCTGTGTCATTAGTATACTTAACAGTATCCAGGCACTTGCATCTATCCTCTGTACTCTTGTTAACACGCTGTTTACGCTTACGTGCGGCATCGGCGGCTTTTCGCTCTGCATCATTACCATACTTTATATCAGACCTGATCTTACGTGCGCCATCAGCAGCTTTGGACTCTGTGTCATTACTATACTTAACAGTGTCCAGGCGCTTGCATCTATCCTCTGTACTCTTGTTAGCACGCTGTTTACGCTTACGTGCGGCATCGGCGTCTTTTTGCTCTGCATTATTAGTATACTTTATATCAGACCTAATCTTACGTGCGCCATCAGCAGCTTTGGGCTCTGTGTCATTAGTATCCTTACTATTAGAGCTCATGTTGGCTAAGCTAAACAGCTTTAAGCGTGGTGGTGGCAAACAACAGGTTAATAAGAGGCAGTGTCAGGTAGTAGGAAAATAGCCAGTTAATAATAGGCAATAGTTCTTTGCAGGAATACAGATATTAATAAATAGGCAGTTTATATTGCAGAGAAATTGCTGGGCAATAATGGACAATGTCCTTATGTGGCAAATAATAGAGCAATATACCCAGTGTGGCAAAGAAGAGGTTAATAATCGGCAGTCTCTCAGTATAACAGTCAGTGAATAATAGGCAGTATATGGAGAAAACACCAAACAAAAGTTCAAAATTGGTGTGAAAATGTCACTGAATCACTTCACAACTAAATATATATAGTTTTGGTAAATGGTATTATCATTTTTTTGACGAAATTCAGCAGGAGCTTGAAGAGCGACGTCACTGGGACCGCCTCCACGCAGTAGAAACTTGCTGTGAGGTAAAAATTCAAAAATCACACCAAAATGGCGGGCGGAGTGTGTCACAGTACGGCACATTTCTGATTGGTCGCTCGTGGCAGGCGGCAACCAATCAGAAAAGTGCCGCGCACCACGAAGGCATATATCTTTGTCCACCCTGAGCGGGTGTAGGACGCTGGTGACGTCACTTATCTCCGGACATTATCTCCGGACAAAGCCACGGAAGTTGGCACAAATTGCCGGAAGTAGTATTCTAGGCAATTATATATTAGATTGTCCTGTCACCAGCCATGTGTACGATTATCGGCCGAAAGCCTCTCTGGAACCAATAATCACCCCATGTAAAGGTATCTTTATAAGTTAAAGATTCAGAATACTATGACTTTTATCATATCCTGAACAGTCAAGTTTTTTATGAACCGTTAAGGTTTTCTGGTTGAAGTAAAAAAAACTCTGAGTGTTTACAGTTTGAAACCATAAAATGTTGAAAAATTATGTCATTCTTGAGTATATCACTCAATGGTGCTCATAAACGTGTCAAATTTGATCTATAATATACTTTAATATACGTTACTTTAATCTTTAATATACTTAAGAACAGGGCCCCAGACATCACACAGGGGGTCTGAAACACCGCACAGTGGTCCAAAATATCGCTGTGCTCTGCCTGGAGCCCCATATGCTGCCTGGGGCCCCTGTGCTCTGCCTGGGGCCCCATATGCTGCCTGGGGCCCCTGTGCTCTGCCTGGGGCCCCTGTGCTCTGCCTGGGGCCCCACGTTCTGCCTGGGGCCCCTATGCTCTGCCTGGGGCCACTGTGCTCTGCCTGGGGCCCCATATGCTGCCTGGGGCCCCTGTGCTCTGCCTGGGGCCCCATATGCTGCCTGGGGCCCCTGTGCTCTGCATGGGGCCCCATAGGCTGCCTGGGGCCCCTGTGCTCTACCTGGAACCACTGTGCTCTGCCTGGGGCCCCATATGCTGCCTGGGGCCCCTGTGCTCTGCCTGGGGCCCCATGTTCTGCCTGGGGCCACTGTGCTCTGCCTGGGGCCCCATAGGCTGCCTGGGGCCCCTGTGCTCTGCCTGGGACCACTGTGCTCTGCCTGGGGCCCCATATGCTGCCTGGGGCCCCTGTGCTCTGCCTGGGGCCACTGTGCTCTGCCTGGGGCCCCATATGCTGCCTGGGGCCCCTGTGCTCTGCCTGGGGCCCCATAGGCTGCCTGGGGCCCCTGTGCTCTGCCTGGGACCACTGTGCTCTGCCTGGGGCCCCATATGCTGCCTGGGGCCCCTGTGCTCTGCCTGGGGCCACTGTGCTCTGCCTGGGGCCCCATATGCTGCCTGGGGCCCCTGTGCTCTGCCTGGGGCCCCATATGCTGCCTGGGGCCCCTGTGCTCTGCCTGGGGCCCCTGTGCTCTGCCTGGGGCCCCATGTTCTGCCTGGGGCCCCTGTGCTCTGCCTGGGGCCACTGTGCTCTGCCTGGGGCCCCATTTGCTGCCTGGGGCCCCTGTGCTCTGCCTGGGGCCCCATATGCTGCCTGGGGCCCCTGTGCTCTGCCTGGGGCCCCATATGCTGCCTGGGGCCCCTGTGCTCTGCCTGGGGCCCCATGTTCTGCCTGGGGCCACTGTGCTCTGCCTGGGGCCCCATAGGCTGCCTGGGGCCCCTGTGCTCTGCCTGGGACCACTGTGCTCTGCCTGGGGCCCCATATGCTGCCTGGGGCCCCTGTGCTCTGCCTGGGGCCACTGTGCTCTGCCTGGGGCCCCATATGCTGCCTGGGGCCCCTGTGCTCTGCCTGGGGCCCCATATGCTGCCTGGGGCCCCTGTGCTCTGCCTGGGACCACTGTGCTCTGCCTGGGGCCCCATATGCTGCCTGGGGCCCCTGTGCTCTGCCTGGGGCCACTGTGCTCTGCCTGGGGCCCCATATGCTGCCTGGGGCCCCTGTGCTCTGCCTGGGGCCCCATATGCTGCCTGGGGCCCCTGTGCTCTGCCTGGGGCCCCATGTTCTGCCTGGGGCCCCTGTGCTCTGCCTGGGACCACTGTGCTCTGCCTGGGGCCCCATATGCTGCCTGGGGCCCTTGTGCTCTGCCTGGGGCCACTGTGCTCTGCCTGGGGCCCCATATGCTGCCTGGGGCCCCTGTGCTCTGCCTGGGGCCCCATATGCTGCCTGGGGCCCCTGTGCTCTGCCTGGGACCACTGTGCTCTGCCTGGGGCCCCATATGCTGCCTGGGGCCCCTGTGCTCTGCCTGGGGCCACTGTGCTCTGCCTGGGGCCCCATATGCTGCCTGGGGCCCCTGTGCTCTGCCTGGGGCCCCATATGCTGCCTGGGGCCCCTGTGCTCTGCCTGGGGCCCCTGTGCTCTGCCTGGGGCCCCATGTTCTGCATGGGGCCACTGTGCTCTGCCTGGGGCCCCATAGGCTGCCTGGGGCCCCTGTGCTCTGCCTGGGACCACTGTGCTCTGCCTGGGGCCCCATATGCTGCCTGGGGCCCCTGTGCTCTGCCTGTGGCCACTGTGCTCTGCCTGGGGCCCCATATGCTGCCTGGGGCCCCTGTGCTCTGCCTGGGGCCCCATATGCTGCCTGGGGCCCCTGTGCTCTGCCTGGGGCCCCATATGCTGCCTGGGGCCACTGTGCTCTGCCTGGGGCCCCACATGCTGCCTGGGGCCCCTGTGCTCTGCCTGGGGCCCCATATGCTGCCTGGGGCCCCTGTGCTCTGCCTGGGGCCCCATGTTCTGCCTGGGGCCCCTGTGCTCTGCCTGGGGCCACTGTGCTCTGCCTGGGGCCCCATATGCTGCCTGGGGCCCCTGTGCTCTGCCTGGGGCCCCATATGCTGCCTGGGGCCCCTGTGCTCTGCCTGAAGCCCCATAGGCTGCCTGGGGCCCCTGTGCTCTACCTGGGACCACTGTGCTCTGCCTGGGGCCCCATATGCTGCCTGGGGCCCCTGTGCTCTTCCTGTGGCCCCTGTGCTCTGCCTGGGGCCCCATGTTCTGCCTGGGGCCACTGTGCTCTGCCTGGGGCCCCATAGGCTGCCTGGGGCCCCTGTGCTCTGCCTGGGACCACTGTGCTCTTCCTGGGGCCCCATATGCTGCCTGGGGCCCCTGTGCTCTGACTGGGGCCACTGTGCTCTGCCTGGGGCCCCATATGCTGCCTGGGGCCCCTGTGCTCTGCCTGGGGCCCCATATGCTGCCTGGGGCCCCTGTGCTCTGCCTGGGGCCCCTGTGCTCTGCCTGGGGCCCCATGTTCTGCCTGGCGCCCCTGTGCTCTGCCTGGGGCCCCATATGCTGCCTGGGGCCCCTGTGCTCTGCCTGGGGCCCCATATGCTGCCTGGAGCCTCTGTGCTCTGCCTGGGGCCCCTGTGCTCTGCCTGGGGCCCCATGTTCTGCCTGGGGCCACTGTGCTCTGCCTGGGGCCCCATAAGCTGCCTGGGGCCCCTGTGCTCTGCCTGGGGCCCCTGTGCTCTGCCTGGGGCCCCATGTTCTGCCTGGGGCCCCTGTGCTCTGCCTGGGGCCACTGTGCTCTGCCTGGGGCCCCATATGCTGCCTGGGGCCCCTGTGCTCTGCCTGGGGCCCCATATGCTGCCTGGGGCTCCTGTGCTCTGCCTGGGGCCCCTGTGCTCTGCCTGGGGCCCCATGTTCTGCCTGGGGCCACTGTGCTCTGCCTGGGGCCCCATATGTTGCCTGGGGCCCCTGTGCTCTGCCTGGGGCCCCTGTGCTCTGCCTGGGACCACTGTGCTCTGCCTGGGGCCCCATATGCTGCCTGGGGCCCCTGTGCTCTGCCTGGGGCCACTGTGCTCTGCCTGGGGCCCCATATGCTGCCTGGGGCCCCTGTGCTCTGCCTGGGGCCCCATATGCTGCCTGGGGCCCCTGTGCTCTGCCTGGGGCCCCTGTGCTCTGCCTGGGGCCCCATGTTCTGCCTGGCGCCCCTGTGCTCTGCCTGGGGCTACTGTGCTCTGCCTGGGGCCCCATATGCTGCCTGGGGCCCCTGTGCTCTGCCTGGTGCCCCATATGCTGCCTGGGGCCCCTGTGCTCTGCCTGGGGCCCCTGTGCTCTGCCTGGGGCCCCATGTTCTGCCTGGGGCCACTGTGCTCTGCCTGGGGCCCCATAAGCTGCCTGGGGCCCCTGTGCTCTGCCTGGGGCCACTGTGCTCTGCCTGGGGCCCCATATGCTGCCTGGGGCCCCTGTGCTCTGCCTGGGGCCCCATATGCTGCCTGGGGCCCCTGTGCTCTGCCTGGGGCCCCTGTGCTCTGCCTGGGGCCCCATGTTCTACCTGGGGCCCCTGTGCTCTGCCTGGGGCCACTGTGCTCTGCCTGGGGCCCCATATGCTGCCTGGGGCCCCTGTGCTCTGCCTGGGGCCCCATATGCTGCCTGGGGTCCCTGTGCTCTGCCTGGGGCCCCTGTGCTCTGCCTGGGGCCCCATGTTCTGTCTGGGGCCACTGTGCTCTGCCTGGGGCCCTAAAGGCTGCCTGGGGCCCCTGTGCTCTGCCTGGGACCACTGTGCTCTGCCTGGGGCCCCATATGCTGCCTGGAGCCCCTGTGCTCTGCCTGGGGCCACTGTGCTCTGCCTGGGGCCCCATATGCTGCCTGGGGCCCCTGTGCTCTGCCTGGGGCCCCATATGCTGCCTGGGGCCCCTGTGCTCTGCCTGGGTGTAGGACACTGGTGACGTCACTTATCTCCGGACATTAGCTCCGGACATTAGCTCCGGACATTAGCTCCGAACATTATCTCCGGACATTAGCTCCGGACAAAGCCACGGAAGTTGGCACAAATTGCAGGAAGTAGTATTCTAGGCAATTATATATTAGATATGCCACAGTGAGACTCTATGTTGACCCCACTGTCCTCTTTTTGGGGTTTTATGGGGTATTTTTGTTTTCTTTTGGTGTTGTATACCGTACTTGTAATTACTAAAATTCTATTTAATTTTTTTTGTACTTTGATAAGTTATTTATGGGTTAATGACATTAGAACAGGCCTGAGCTGCAGTACTATTAAAGTCACATGTATGGCTGTGCGATGTATCTGGAAAAAAACATTGACAGAAATGTGATACCCGAGCCAGGGCTGTGGTACATTTATTCTGTTTATCAGTGGGGGTACCTGGTGTCTAACCCAGACGAAGCACACTGTAATGTCATCAATGAATATTCTTAATTAATCTGTTAGATAACCAATAATTTGATTCCTTTTCAATATGTGTGTACAACACTACAGATTTAGCAGAATGAGGATGAAGGATCAGCTAATGGGGATTCTCTGAACAATAATCCAGAGGTTTCCATTCTTATAAAAAATCTGATCCCTATTGAACATATATTATTTGTGTGAAATATAATATTTATCTTCTGCTCTGTTTTGTGAAAGTCTATCTAGTACAGTACTTTCTCTGTTCCGAATGTGATTCTAGGAAATTCTAGACATCTTTAGAGAATATTATGGATTCCTCTGATGACCAGTTATTGATTAGGTAATGAATTCGGTCTCCTGATTTAATTACCAAGTTGACATTGGGCGTCCTTAGCTCATGTCAGGAGATAGAGTACTCAGGAGAATCTGATCATGAGTAATAATTGGAATAAAATCTATTTAAAAAAATTATCTTTCACCATGGGAAAGCTTTAGAAAATGTACAATATTCCACATTTAAAACCTATATAAAACTCTATTTTTATGCTCTAAAGTAGATACCCTTGGATAAATATCATAATCTAATGGAGACGTGTAATAATTAATTGTGAGGGTATCATTTTAAGAATATCCCCAACTGTCCCCTTTCTGCTGAATTGATCTGTAAAACAAGTCAAAAAGTAGGTAGAGCTTAGGCAAATGTACATGAATGGGTTTAAAAGTGTCTTATGTGTAGGAATGCAAATATTGAGTTTGCTTTAGGTTACTGAATTATCATCTTCTGCCAGTTTGTCTTATTCAGCTATTTGACCTTGTGAAAGAATATTCCGCAAAGGAGATATATAAGAATAGAAAAAATGTGTGACGATAGACTAAATACTGCTTTACTGCAAGGTTTTGGGTATCTTATGTTTTAGAGAAATCTTGTTGACTTTCAAAAACAAGCATTGTTATTTTATAGGAAGCAATAGCAATGCATGGTACAGTTGTGGAATTAGAACTAAAGAGTCTTAGGTCTTTCCATCCTTCCTACATTACAGTCTGTTATAATGAGAGATGTCTTAATGGGAATCTGTCAGTAAGATCAACCTTCCTAAGTCTATATAGGCATGAAGGTAATAGAAAGTGAAATTAAGTGATATCCTGTTGTCTTATTCCTGAGAAATCCATGTTTTTCTTAAGATGTAAATGAGCTGATAAGAACTATGGGCCGGACAAAGATCTCCCAGAGAATCTGCCTCCAGGACTTAAGGCCCCGTCTCACATAGCGAGATCGCTAGCGAGATCGCTGCTGAGTAACAAGTTTTGTGACGCAACAGCGACCTCAGTAGCGATCTCGCTATGTGTGACACGTACCAGCGATCAGGCCCCTGCTGTGAGATCGCTGGTCGTGTCAGAATGGCCTGGACCTTTTTTTGGTCGTTGCGGTCCCGCTGACATCGCTGAATCGGTGTGTGTGACACCGATCCAGCGATGTCTTCACTGGTAACCAGGGTAAACATCGGGTTACTAAGCGCAGGGCCGCGCTTAGTAACCCGATGTTTACCCTGGTTACCAGCGTAAATGTAAAAAAAAACAAACACTACATACTCACCATCTGTTGCCCGTCAGGTCCCTTGGCGTCTGCTTCCTGCTCTGACTGCCGCCGTAAAGTGAGAGCGCAGCAGTGACGTCACCGCTGCGCTCTGCTCTCAGCTCTCACTGTACGGCGGCTCAGTCAGAGCGGGAAGCAGACGCCAAGGGACCTGACGGGCAACAGATGGTGAGTATGTACTGTTTGTTTTTTTTTACATTTACGCTGGTAACCAGGGTACACATCGGGTTACTAAGCGCGGCCCTGCGCTTAGTAACCCGATGTTTACCCTGGTTACCCGGGTGCTGCAGGGGGACTTCGGCATCGTTGAAGACAGTTTCAACGATGCCGAAGTCGTTCCCCTGATCGTTGGTCGCTGGAGAGAGCTGTCTGTGTGACAGCTCCCCAGCGACCACACAGCGACCACACAGCGATGCTGCAGCGATCAGCATCGTTGTCTGTATCGCTGCAGCGTCGCTGTGTGAGACGGGGCCTTTACAGTATATTAAATGAAAGGAGGGGTTACCAGTGTGAGACATGTAATGAGTGACAGTCTGGTCTCCTAAACTTCATGTCTCACACTGGCAATGTCCCATTTAATTTAAAATAATCTCTGGAGGCAGATTCTCATGCAGATTAGTGTCCGGCCATAGATTTCAACAGCTCATTTACATATTAAGAAAAAATTATGGATTACTCTACAATAAGACACCTGATCTTAAGTATCAAGATATCATTTTGATTAAACTTTCTATGACCTGCATGCCCATATAGACAGCCTAGGAAGGATGATCCTACTGACAGATTCCCTTTAAGTGTCTACAGTATGTTTCCATATTAAATCTTCTCAAATAGCGTGAAAATATATCAAATTAAAAAACATTGCATACGATCTGACATTCTCATTATTTCACTGCCATAAAATGTTCTTGTAACGGAAAGTTCTAAGTAATTGAGTACTCCTTTAATTAATATTCACACACTTCTGGCGTTCCATAATGAGCTTGCAAATAGAGATTATCCTTTATTATTCTACTCTACACAGTACTACAACACAAGTAAAACGATATCATCAGACTCATACAGTATTTCATTAAACTCAAAGCTATAGTTTTGTCTTGGTTTGTCAAGTAATTACATCCTAAGTAATTTTATGATGGCGCTCAGCCTGTGTAGCAATTACTCACCCCTAACATGAAGGTGACATAAAGTCTTGAGTGTCGTATACTAGAAGCCTTATGGAACGGGAAAACTGCAAATGAACAAAGCCTTGTGTGTGAGAATCATATGACTGTTCCCGCAATTTATTCTATTGACATATCATTAAAACATGCCTTAAGTCAGGTTGTTTGTGCATATAATGAAATAAGAGTTACAGAAACATATGACTGATGTCATATTAAACATAAACCGCACTAGGCAGCAGTTTGACTTATGTGTCTCCACAATTAAAGACTTTAGATCACATGCAGATATAATTAATCTAGCAGTCATGTGTCATTCCCTTCTATTTGACCCCATCCATCTTCTTAACAACATTAAAAGAGGGGGCGGATAGGACAAATCAAAATATGACCGCAATCAGACTACACATCAGTGTTGTTTGTAGTCTGTAACCATGGAATCACAAGAATTTACATAAGAGCTACGGACACGAAATGGAAGAATATATTTATCAACACTTTTTGAGAAGTTGATGTATTTTTTATCCATTCATGACTTAGCAAAAAGGTAAATAAAAAGTAGTAAGGTTGCACCATATTATACAAAGTATGATTAGTCTAGTACACTGAAACTGCATTGCTGCCATAGAAAATGGGAAAAGAGAGAGAAAAGCAATATACAGTATAATATGTACATGAAATATTCAGCTGCAAAAATTGCTATGAAAAAGGAAGGTACTTTGCACATAGATTGGCCAATATACAGTATATGAACCCAATTGCCACATCAAGGCGCCCTTCATAAATTGGGTCCCTGTCCTGATATGTCACCTCTCCTTGCAAAGATTGGCCAATATATGTGAGCCCAATTGCTACGTCAAGGCATGCTACGTAAATTGGGTTCCTGTCCTGATATGTCACATCTCTTTGCATAGATTGGCCAATAAATGTGAGCCCAATTGCCACATCAAGGTATCCTTTGTAAATTGGGTCCCTGTCCTGATATGTCACCTCTCCTTGCAAAGATTGGCCAATATATGTGAGCCCAATTGCTACGTCAAGGCATGCTACGTAAATTGGGTTCCTGTCCTCATATGTCACATCTCCTTGCATAGATTGGCCAATAAATGTGAGCCCAATTGCCACATCAAGGTATCCTTTGTAAATTGGGTCCCTGTCCTGATATGTTACCTCTACTTGCCTAGGAGAGGTGACATATCAGGGCAGGGACCCAATTTATGAAGGACGCCTTGACATGGCAATTGGGCTCAGATATATTGGCCAATCTATGCGCGAAGTACCTTTTTTCATAGCAATTTTTGGAGATGAATATTTCACGTATACATTATATAGCGCTTTTCTCTATCATATCCCATTTTCTATGGCAGCAATGCAGTTTCAGTTTTCTAGAGTAACCATTCTTTGTATATTATGGTGCAACCTTACTACTTTCTATGTATATGCTTTCTTTGGTTGGCGCCTGTTCACACTAGTTTAGATGTGCTGGTCCTTTTTTTCTATTATTTTAACAAAAATGTATGCAGATGTGGAAAAATGTAACAAGTAGTGCTTTTACTTAAAGGGAACCTGTCACCCCCAAAAGCAAAGGTGAGCTAAGCCCACCGGCATCAGGGGCTTATCTACAGCATTCTAGAATGCTGTAGATAAGCCCCCGATATAACCTGAAAGATGAGAAATAGAGGTTATATTATACTCACCTGGTCGGGCCGTCCGATCCAATGGGCGTCGCGGTCTGGGGCCTCCCATCTTCGTACGGTGACGTCCTCTTCTTGTCTTCACGCTGCAGCTCCAGTGCAGGCGTACTTTGTCTGCCCTGTTGAGGGCAGAGCAAAGTACTGGAGTGCGCAGGTACCGGGAAAGGTCAGAGAGGCCCGGCGCCTGTGCCCTGCAGTACTTTGCCCTCAACAGGGCAGACAAAGTACGCCTGCGCTGGAGAAGCAGCATGAAGACAAGAAGAAGACGTCATCATAACAAGATGGGAGGCGCTGGACCGGACCGCACGCCCATCGGACCAGACCGCAGCGGGACCGGACCGCAGCGGGACCGCCCCATGGGTGAGTATAATCTAACCTCTTTTTCTCATCCTTCAGGATACATCAGGGGCTTATCTACAGCATTACAGAATGCTGTAGATAAGCCCCTGATGCCGGTGAGCTTATCTCACCTTTGATTTTCGGGGTGACAGGTTGCCTTTAAAGGAGTAAAATCAGTCTAAATGTTGGACTAAATTTTTAAATGTAAGTAATAAAGTAGTTATGTAATTAAGTGGAATCAATAAAATTTTTAACAAAATAATGTGTAGGTTCACTGCTATAAGAAATATTTGTTTTTGTCATAGAAAATGTTGTGTCCCACTTTTTATAAGCAGTTTCCATATTTTCTACAAATGAGGAAACTGCTTATACTCAGTCAAGTCATGATTGGGAATTTGTCCTTAGCATCCGGTTACTTCATTTCCTCTACACTCAGCTGTTGTGACAGAGCTGTTACGAAACGGCTAGTTCATAGAAGATGTTCGCTTTAGGATCTTAGTTAAAATTTGTATCACAGCTATGAAAGAGCTTTCTTTGTTTGTTTCTCCATAAAATTCTCTAAAATCCATTAGAAAATTAGTGCAAAATGGCAGAGCTGAGTGGCAAATATCTGGCAGCTGTTCTGGACTCTGCTTTTAGCAATATATATGGTTTGTAATTCAATTTTTATTTTTATTTTAAGAAAAAAACTTTTCTTTTAACTTGTATTTTTATACTTAGCATTTTATTCATTAAAATCCCTGGTTCTTGTACACGTATGAGTCCAGTGTCCTGCTCACTGACTGACATTCTTGCCTCCATGACTGTGCCTGCAGAGCCAACCAACCACCAGGGATTTCAATAAATAAAATATAAGTTGCACTGAATCTTTTCCAACAAACCTTTATGTCATTCTGCTCAGATTCTCCTTCTATATTAGATACTGGCTACAGATTGCATGTACAGCGTGACAGGTTCTCTTTAAGTACCCATTTTTCATTTTTGAATTTTGCTTTTTTTTCTCCACTCTGATCAAAGAACCATAATATCCATAATTTTTTCATTTTTCCATCTTCATAGTCATATGATGGATTTTTTTTGTAGGATGAGTTATAATTTTGCAGTGTATCAAATACTTATTTTTCCCACTGTACATGTTGTAATATGTTGCCAACTTGTCCTTTCCATGTCTAGACATCTTGGTGCTGGCCGTAAAAATCATGGAGGTCACACAAAACACTAGATGTAGTTGTTTTTGATGTGGGGTGTATTTATTTTTGCATCAACTAATTTGAGCAAAACTGAAAATTTTGTAATGAAAGTTATATTATTCATTTTACTTTAACTTTATGGGTTAAAAATGTTCCTTGAAACTCAGTCTTGACAAAATTTTGGAAATTGTTCTTGTATTCAGTGAGATATTGATTTTTCAAAGTCATTTTTGCTGAGCACTATATATACAGTGCCTTGCCACAATTCTGTCTCTGAGCTCCTTGGCCAGTTCCTTTGTCCTCATGAGTCTCATTTGGTCTGACATGCACTGTGAGCTGTGAGGTCTAACATAGACATGTGTGTGCCTTTCCAAATCAAGTCCTATCAATTTAATTAAACACAGCTGGACTCCAATGAAGGAGTAGAACCATCTCAAGGAGGATCAAAAAGAAATGGGCAGCATGTGACTTAAATATGAGTATCTGAGCAAAGGGTCTGAATGCTTATGACCATGTGATATTTCAGTTTTTCTTTGTTACTAAGTTTGAAAAAATTTCTACATTTCTGTTTTTTCAGTCAAGATGGGGTGCAGAGTGTACATTAATGAGAAAAAATAAACTTTTTAGAATTTACCAAACCTGAATACTTTCTGTACCCACTGTAGATAGATAGATAGATAGATAGATAGATAGATAGATAGATAGATAGATAGATAGATAGATAGATAGATAGATAGATAGATAGATAGAGGCTTGGACTGGCAAACAGGAGAACAGGAGATTTCTCCGGTGGGCCCTGTGCAGGAGTACTTGGCACTATATACTTGAATCACTATGTACAGACAGAGGCGCCATCTTATTCATTCATTGTTATATTGTTGTAAAAATTAGTGATTGAGGATAATGTCACATTTGCATGTTGCTGAAAAGAGGGGCCCCGGAGTTGGTTACTGGTGGGCCCTTGCCACCCCAGTCCGACACTGTGTATACAACTCTGGCAAAAAATTAAGAGGCCACTGCAAAATGTTCAGCTTGTCTGATTTTTCTCTTTATAGGTATATTTTTGAGTAAAATATAAATTGTTCTTTTATTCTATAAACTTCTGACAACATGTCTCCGAATTTCCAATAAATTTTGAATATTTTTTCTGAAAAGTAGAAATGGTCAAAATGTAAAAAAAAACAAACAAACAGTGTTTTTAAACCTCAAATAATGCAAAGAAAACAAGTTCATAATCATTTAGAAACTAATGTTTTAACTCAGGAAGAGTTCAGAAATCAATATTTTGTGGAAAAACCATGATTTTTAATCACAACTTTCATGCGTCTTGGCATGCTTTCCACCAGTCTTTCACACTGCTTCTGGCACACAAATGTAGGCAGTTCTTCTTTGTGTGATGGCTTGTGACTATCCATCATCCTCTTGATACATTCCAGAGGTTTTCAATGGGGTTCAGGTCTGGAGATTGGGCTGCCCATGACAGGGTTTTAATGTGGTGGTCTCTTAATTTTTTCCAAAACTGTATATTGCATATTCTTGTTTATTTTCTCTGTGGTGGAGAAAGGAGGGGATACCCCTTAGATCAATCATTTCTCATTTTGAGATCACTGTATGTTCATAATAGAAAGCCACATGAAATATAAAAGGGAATATTTGTGGCGTCTGACTGTGGTTGCCATTTCCTCCCTTGTGTCTCACTATACGTAGAATATTTTATAGCACAAGTGAACATACCTAACAGCTGCTAACATGTTAATGTGCTGCTTAGTTCTATAGGGAACATTAGACTTTAGCTTCTAAGGCGACCCACCAGGATCTTCTTTTATTGCCTGCATGCATCATAAAAATTGCAATCTGTAATACTCAAGCAGTACGACACTTCATCATCTGGCAGTCATACATTCTGTCACTTCGTTTGTTGTGGGTAATCCAATTATATGGGAAAGATAAACAGCAAGAGAAAACCACAAAACATTGTAAAGACTCTGTTATCATGGTAAAAGACTCTGGGGTTCTTTGTGCTTAGGATTTGATTACTGGTGGTAATGTTTGGCATAAAACTAGCATATAGCTGTATGAAGATCATTTGTCCAATCTTGGCTGGTGCCACACTTTAAGCTTCATGGAATATGACTCCTAGTAGTAATTATAGAGAGTAGTCAACATTAAGCCACTGCTTGATCCCCTTGAGTACGGGTGTGATTCTCGCCAGCCTATAGGAATTGGTGCGATAGAAAATAATTCTTCTCACAAGCAGTAGACGCATTAGGAGAACCTTCTCAGTATGGGATCAGTGATATAAGAGGGGAGGCAATAACAAGTCTACACAATAATATATAGATGCAGTAACACATTTTTTAATCGCTTCACACGAATGGACAAAATTGTATGTCTGTTTTAGCTCTGGCTTACTCAAAATGGGTGTACAATTACATCCATACAATTCAATTGCCAGAATTGCTGTTTTCTCTGACAGCTTCCAACCACGGCTAGCCGGCACATGACCAATGAGAGCAGTACTATGTCGGCAATTGCTGTGATTGGTCAGTTTAAAGTGACTGACCAATCACAGCCGTCTATAATGATTTAGCGGCTCTATGACTCTCATTTCTATTGGTGAGCTTCTCAGAGCCGGTCATAGCGAAGACTAAAAGGCGAAAAAAAATAAAAGTATAAAGTGATAGTTTTGTTAGGGTGTACCGTGCACAAAGCTAGTTTTAGAATGTTTTATTTTGACTTCTGCTTTTTCTCAGTTAGCGGCCTCTGCATTGTGCTCTGTCCCAATACTATTATTTAGGCCGGAGTCACACACAACGTATAAAAATGCGGTCCGTTTTTGATGGCCGAGATACGCAGAAAATTTCCTGAACAGTGATCCCTATTCAATGCGAGGATGCGATCTTTTCTCCAAAAATTATCCGTGTGTCATCCGTTTGGCATCTGTACGGCGAGATTTTCTCGCCAGCTTGCAAAATGGACATAGAATGGATCCATGGCCTCAAATATTCGTAAAAACATATATACAGTCTATATATATATATATATATATATATATATATATATATATATATGTCATTGAGACACATATATATGTTTGTAATTCATTTGCTGGCTTTTGCTATCTCCTTCCCAAACCCGACAGGATATGAGACTTTGTTTACATCCTGTAAACCATTTCATATCCCTCATTTTTTTTGCATATTCCACACTACTAAGGTTAGAAGTGGCTGTGTGCAAAATTTGGGGGCTCTAGCTGTTAAAATAAAGTGTTAAATCACGGAAAAAACTGGTGTGGGCTCCCGCGCAATATTCTCCGCTAGAGTGGTAAAGCCAGTGACTGAGGGCAGATATTAATAGCCTAGAGAGGGACCATGGTTATTGGCCCCCCTGGCTAAAAACATCCTCCCCCAGCCACCCCAGAAAAGGCACATCTGTAAGATGTGCCTATTCTGGCGCTTGCCCACCCTCTTCCAACTCCCGTGTAGCGGTGGGATATGGGATAATAAAGGGTTAATGTTACGGCCGCTACTCACCGCTCTGCCCCTGGCTCTCGGCGCGCTGTCCCTGCTTCTCCTGCTGTGGCTGCTGCTCCTGCTCGCCTCGGCCGCTCTTCTTCCGGGTCCCGGCGCGCTGTCCTCTCTTCCTCCTTGGCTACGCTGACTCCCCCCATCGCTGCTCATCCCTGCTGTCTGGCTTCCGGTGGGTGGTACGCTCGTCCTCAGCGGGCTCCTCCTCCACATCCTGGGAGTTCAGCTTCTGCGCAGGCGCGCAGGATCTTGCGATAGACGCACCTCCCAGTTCCGGATCCTCTGTTACCGGATGGTTTGGTCCTGAGTGCTTCAGCGGCCAATCCAAGTAGAATGCACGGTATTTCAGGCCACCTCCCCTGCTAGGAGGTGCCTGAGTGTCTTTTGCTTTTGCTTCTGCCTCCGGCCACCTTCCTCGCTGTGTTCTGTACCTCCGTGCAGGCTCTGCGCTCTAGTCTCTGGCTCGCGCTTTATGTGTCTCCATTTACTCTGCTCATCCTCTCTCCCTCTCTCCCTACAGTTCTGCCTCTGTCTCTGGTATCCTTCAGTTCAAGCCTGACGTCCATTCCCCGTGTCCTCTGCTTTTGGTTTCACCATCCTCGTTCCTGGTTTTCTGTTTAGTTCTCTTCTCTTGTTTAACCTCCATCTGAGCCGTCCCTCTTGGTATCTGCTACCGTGGATAGGTGACCTCTGGGCCTGCTCGTGACAGCCCCTGTATAGGGGTTGGTTAACACTAGGTCTGCTTGCCCATGGGGTAGGTCTTCCACGGTCCAGAGGGTCCACTCTCGTTCTTGCCACAGTAAACGTAATAGTTAATATCACCTTGCTATTGTAAGGTGACATTAAGCCTGGTTAATAATAGAGAGGTGTCAATAAGACACCTATCCATTATTAATCCAATATTAATAAAGGGTTAAAAAAAATACACACACATTAGGAAAAAAGTATTTTAATGAAATAAAGACACATGGTGTTGTAATAGTTTACTAAACGCTCAATCCAATTGAAAACCCTTGTCACCTGAAACAAAGTTAAAATAAAAAAACAACAATATCCCATACCTCTCCGGCATTACAGTCAAGTCCCACGATGTAAATCCATCAGAAGGGGTTAAATAATTTTACAAGCAGAAGCTCTGCTAATGCAGCCGCCCCTGCCTGTAAAAACTGGGGAATGAAAGGAAAGCAAATCAGGGGATCGTAGCTACCTAGACTTGCGGTGCTGCGCCCCCTGATGGCATGAACTCATATGAACTCGAGCGTGGGAATTTTTCTGAATATTTTCTCACGCTCAAGTTCATATTTTATCTTTTCTATTCTAACCTGTCAGTGTGATTTTACTGTACACCGCACTGAATTACTGGCTTTTCTATAGGACATCAGTGCGTATTTCTCGCAAGGCAGACGTGTGGTCCATGTGTAAGTCGTATTTTTCTCGCCCCTATAGACTTTCATTGGCGTATTTTTGGAGCAATATGCTGACAATCGCAGCATGTTGCGATTTTCTCAGCCTGTTAAATACAGCAGAGAAATATAAATATACAGCTGATGGAAGCTGCCCCATAGAGAAACATTGGTCCGAGTGCAATGGGTTGTTTTTGAACCTCTCCCTCATCCGTATTTCTCTCTAGTGTGACCCTGGCCTTAGAGAAGTATTCACATTAGACACGTTAGGACCCATCAGTTTTGAGACCAGTTTGTCATTGGTTGATGGGCATGCATGAATTTGCTAAATTATGTGCTAAGTAGTGTTGAGCGATACCGTCCGATACTTGAAAGTATCGGTATCGGAAAGTATCGGCCGATACCGTCACAGTATCGGAATCCAATCCGATACCGATACCCGATACCAATACAAGTCAATGGGACTCATGTATCGGACGGTATTCCTGATGGTTCCCAGGGTCTGAAGGAGAGGAAACTCTCCTTCAGGCCCTGGGAACCATATAAATGTGTAAAAGAAAGAATTAAAATAAAAAATATCGCTATACTCACCTGTCCGACGCAGCCGGGACTTCAGCGAGGGAACCGGCAGCGTTGTTTGTTTAAAAATCGCGCTATTACTTGGTTACGTGAATTCCCGGCTTGTGATTGGTCAGGTCGGCCATGTTGCCGGGACGCGGACCAATCACAGCAAGCCGTGACGAAATTACGTCACGGCTTGCTGTGATTGGTCCGCGTCCCGGCAATATGGCCGCCCTGACCAATCACAAGCCGGGACGTCACGGGAGGCTGGACACGCGCTCATTTTAAAATGGGCGCGTGTCCAGCCTCCCGTGACGTCACGGCTTGTGATTGGTTGCGCCGCGATCAACCAATCACAAGCCGGGAGGCTGGACGCGCTCATTTTGAAATGGGCGCGTGTCCAGCCTCCCGTGACGTCACGGCTTGTGATTGGTTGCGCCGCGATCAACCAATCACAAGCCGGGAGGCTGGACGCGCTCATTTTGAAATGGGCGCGTGTCCAGCCTCCCGGCTTGTGATTGGTTGACCGCGACGCAACCAATCACAAGCCGTGACGTCACGGGAGGCTGGACACGCGCCCTTTTTAAAATGAGCGCGTTTCCAGCCTCCCGTGACGTCACGGCTTGTGATTGGTTAATGGCGGCCATGTTGCCGGGACGCGGACCAATCACAGCAAGCCGTGACGTATTTTCGTCACGGCTTGCTGTGATTGGTCCGCGGCCCGGCAACATGGCCGCCCTGACCAATCACAAGCCGGGACTTCGCGTAACCATGTAAAAGCGGGAATTTTAAACAAACAACGCTGCCGGTTCCTGCGCTGAGGTCCCGGCTGCGTCGGACAGGTGAGTATAGCGATATTTTTTATTTTAATTCTCTATTTTACACATTTTAACATTAATGTTGTTCCGATACCCGATACCCGATACCACAAGAGTATCGGAATCCCGGTATCGGAATTCCGATACAGCAAGTATCGGCCGATACCCGATACTTGCAGCATCGGAATGCTCAACACTAGTGCTAAGTGTTTATTTTTTCCTAGTATCCAGAAGCAATATTGCTATTCATATTTCATATATTTCACATTGACATGCTTTAGCACTACAGAGTGCAACTTTTTTTGTTTATACGTGGTGTTGATAGACGCCTTCGGGATCGGTGGGCAAGACCACAATCTCTGGAGCCTCCTTTGTCAGGGGAGTGGTCTGGTGATTAACTAGTTCTGGGAAATGTAGAGGAACCCATGCAGTTAGGGGGTGGCTCTGCTTTGTACATTTCCCCAGAGATTCGCAAAAAGAAGGGAGTGTGCTTTTTTTTGGGGAAAAAAGGACATTTTATTGCGGCCGGTCATTTGATGCCTCACCAAAAGGAGACTTCTTTAACCCTTGGTAGTCTGGTGTTGAATAAGCAAGGGGTGCAATTATCGTCAACCAGCAGTTCCCGGTTTGTCCTGACAGCAGAGTTGGTGCTGGAGAGCCGAACAAAGGAGATTTCTGTGTTTGTTGACAGTGGAGCTGGAGTCAGCATGGTTGATGCTGAGTTTGCTAGGACTCATGGGCATGCTTGCTGTACTTTACCTAAGCCCATTCTCATCTTCGCCATCGACTTAGCACCACTTGCACAGAAAGTTCTGACTCAGATTGTATATAATGTAAGACTGAAGATGGGGTCGGTTTATTGTGAGATAATTCCTTGCTATGTCCTGGACAGTCTTCCCACCCCAATTGTATTGGGTCTTCCCTGGTTGGTGAAACATAATCTATTGGTGGATTGGCAAGTCAGGGAGATCATTGAGTGGGGAGATTACTGCCATGAGAACTGTGTAATATTTCTCTTTCTACAGTTTTTCTCTTTCTCTTTATAGTATTTTTATTTCTACCTTACCTGCATTTTGTCTGGTTTTGAGGACATTTTTCTGAGAGGGGGTGTCAGGATTTGCCTTCTTATCGTGCATATGACTGTCCTATTAACCTGAGCCCCGGAGCTAAACTTCCAAAGTCCAGACTGTGTAGTCTTTCTGGCCCTGAGAGACAAGCCATGAAGGTGTTCTTCAAATTGGATTTAAAGGGGGCCTACAACCTGGTTAGAAGCAGAGAAGGGGATGAATGGAAAATGGCGTTCAATACCCCTGATGGTCATTTCAAGAGACTGGTCATGCCTTTCGGCCTGTCCAATGCACGTGAATTTCATTAATGATATTTTTCATCCTTTGTTGGGCAGGTTTGTGGTGGTCTATCTGGACGATATTTTGGTTTACTCACCAGATTTTTAGACACATTGGGGGCATGTTAAACAGGTGCTGCAAATAGTAAGTGATAGCAAGCTATATGCCAAACTAGAAAATGTGTTTTTGCCATCCAGGAGGTGCAGTTTTTGGGGTACCTATTGTCATCTTTGGGTTTTCGGGTGGATCCGGAGAAGGTCCGTGCTGCCCTTGATTGGGACCGTCCCGAGAACCTGAAGGCTCTACATCCTTTTCTGGGCTTTGCTATTTTTTACCAGAAATTCATCCAAAATTAGACCCCTTACTGTCATGAGAAAGAAGGGGTCTGATTTTTCCAAATGGTCGGATGCCGCCCAGCAGGCTTTTTCCTCCCTAAATACCTGTCACGCCCCCTATACTCAGTCAAGACTTCTGTTTGTGTAAGCCTGGAATATTGACTTGTAAGCTGATATTTCATATAACATAGTGTGCTCTTAGGGTACCGTTACACTAAACGACTTACCAACGATCACGACCAGCGATACGACCTGGCCGTGATCGTTGGTAAGTCGTTGTGTGGTCGCTGGGGAGCTGTCACACAGACAGCTCTCTCCAGCGACCAACGATCAGGGGAACGACTTCGGCATCGTTGAAACTGTCTTCAACGATGCCGAAGTCCCCCTGCAGCACCCGGGTAACCAGGGTAAACATCGGGTTACTAAGTTCAGGGCCGCGCTTAGTAACCCGATATTTACCCTGGTTACCATTGTAAAAGTGAAAAAAAAACACTACATACTCACATTCTGATGTCTGTCACGTCCCCCGCCGGCGTCCACAGGGTTAAAACTGCTTTCGGCAAGAGCGCTGCTAATATGCACGCGCTGCTGCCGAGAGCTTCCCTGCACTGAATGTGTCAGCGCCGGCAGTAACAGCGGTGACGTCACCGCTGTACTCTGCTTTACGGCCGGCGCTGACACAGTCAGTGCAGGGAAGCTCTCGGCAGCAGCGCATGCATATTAGCAGCGCTCTTGCTGAAGTCAGAACACCAGCTTGACTGCAAAAGACCTTCAGGAAGATTTAGCAGACTCTGGAGTTGTGGTACACTGTTCTACTGTTCAGAGACACCTGCACAAATGTGGCCTTCATGAAAGAGTCATCAGAAGAAAACCTCTCCTGCATCTTCACCATAAAATTCAGTGCCAGAAGTATACAAAAGTACATCCAAACAAGCATCATGTATTTTGGAAACAAGACCTGTGGACTGATGAGGTTGAAATAGAAGTTTTTGGCCACAATGATCAAATGTATGTGTGGATAAAAAAGGGAACAAAATTTCAGAAAAAGAATATCTCACCAACAATTAAGCATGGGGCTGGATCAATTATGCTTTGGGGTTGTGTTGGGGTTGTGTTGCAGTCAATGGCACAGGAAACATTTCACAGGTAGAGGGAAGAATGGATTCAATGAGATTTCAACAAATTCTTGATGCAAACATACCACCATCTGTAAGCTGAAGTTGAAAAGAGGATGGCTTCTTCAAATGGATAATGATCCTAAACATGTCAAAATTGTTACACCCAGTGGTGGCGCATGTGGATTTGTGTACCCTGTTATGATCCCAGTGGCTTAGGATCACAAATCTAACCAGCTAAGTCAGAGAAAATAGGACAAGCTCTGGGGATGTGGTAACTGGACTGACCGCAAAACCTGATCCTAACCAAACACACTAAAGGTAGCCGTGGAACGTTTCTTGAAATCCTAGATGTCTCTTCACGGCCTGAGAAACTGACTACCCCTAGAGATAAAGTAAGACCTCACTTGCCTCAGAGAAATAACCCCAAAGATATAGAACAGCCCCCCACAAATAATAACGGTGAGTTAAGAGGAAAAGACAAACGCAGAGATGAAACAGGTTAAGCAAATGAGGCCCGCTAACACTAGATAGCAGAAAATAGCAAGGGATCTGTGCGGTCAGTAAAAAACCCTATACAAAAATATCCACGCAGAGAATGCGAGAACCCCCACACCAACTAATGATGTGGGGGGAGCAACTCAGCACCCCAGAGCTACCAGCAAGCAGAGAAATCACATATTAGCAAGCTGGACAAAACTCATAATATTCTAGGAAACATATTGAACATAGATGAGCAAGAATAAGCAAACAGAACTTAGCTTCTCTTGGAGAGACTGATTACGGATGTAGACAGGAGCAATCAGAATAGCACTGAATACAACGACAGCAGGCATAGACTGAGAGTCCAAGTGAGCTTACATAGAAAACCAGCCCACAGATAACGAGACAGCTGATGCCAGTCACAAACCTGCAGAAAGACAGCACTCACACAGTACCACTTGTGACCACAAGAGGGAGCCCAGAAGTAGAGTTCACAACAGTACCCCCCCCCCCTTGAGGAGGGGTCACCGAACCCTCATCAAGACCCCCAGGGCGATCAGGATGAGCCGCATGGAAGGCACGAACCAAATCGGCCACATGAACATCAGAGGCGATAACCCAGGAATTATCCTCCTGACCATAGCCCTTCCACTTAACTAAATACTGAAGCCTCCGTCTGGAAATACGAGAATCCAAGATCTTCTCCACCACGTACTCCAATTCGCCCTCAACCAGCACCGGAGCAGGAGGCTCAACAGAAGGAACCACAGGTACCACATACCTCCGCAACAAAGACCTATAAAACACATTATGAATGGCAAACGATGCTGGGAGGTCCAAACGAAAAGACACCGGGTTAAGGATTTCCAAAATCTTATAAGGACCGATGAAGCGAGGCTTGAATTTAGGAGAGGAAACCTTCATAGGAACATACCGAGAAGACAGCCATACCAAATCCCCAACACGAAGTCGGGGACCAACACCGCGACGGCGGTTGGCAAAGCGCTGAGCCTTCTCCTGTGACAACTTCAAATTGTCCACCACATGGTTCCAAATCTGCTGCAACCTATCCACCACAGAATCCACCCCTGGACAGTCAGAAGGCTCAACCTGACCCGAGGAAAAACGAGGATGAAAACCAGAATTGCAGAAAAAAGGCGAAACCAAAGTAGCAGAGCTAGCCCGATTATTAAGGGCAAACTCGGCCAATGGCAAAAAAGTCACCCAATCATCCTGATCAGCAGAAACAAAAGATCTTAAATAAGTTTCCAAGGTCTGATTAGTTCGCTCGGTTTGGCCATTCGTCTGAGGATGGAAGGCCGACGAAAAAGACAAATCAATGCCCATCTTAGCACAAAAAATCCGCCAAAATCTGGACACAAACTGGGATCCTCTGTCAGACACAATATTTTCAGGGATGCCGTGCAAGCGAACCACATTCTGAAAAAATAAAGGAACCAAATCTGAGGAGGAAGGCAACTTAGGCAAGGGCACCAAATGGACCATTTTGGAAAAACGATCACACACCACCCAGATGACAGACATTCTCTGAGATACTGGAAGATCTGAAATAAAATCCATGGAAATGTGCATCCAAGGCCTCTTCGGGACAGGCAAAGGTAACAGCAAACCACTGGCACGAGAACAGCAAGGCTTCGCCCGAGCACAAATCCCACAGGACTGCACAAAGGAACGCACATCCCGCGACAAGGAAGGCCACCAGAAGGACCTAGCCACCAAATCTCTGGTACCAAAAATCCCAGGATGACCTGCCAACACCGAAGAATGAACCTCGGAAATAACTGTGCTGGTCCATCTATCTGGGACAAACAGTCTCTCTGGTGGGCAACGGTCAGGTCTCTCAGCCTGAAATTTCTGCAGCACTCGTCGCAAATCTGGGGAAATGGCAGACAAAATCACTCCCTCTTTGAGGATACCAGCCGGCTCTGAAACTCCCGGAGAGTCAGGCACAAAACTCCTAGAAAGGGCATCAGCCTTCACGTTCTTCGAACCAGGCAGGTACGAGACCACGAAATCGAAACGGGAGAAAAACAACGACCAATGAGCCTGTCTAGGATTCATACGCTTGGCAGACTCGAGATAAATCAGATTTTTGTGATCAGTCAAGACCACCACACGATGCCTAGCTCCCTCGAGCCAATGTTGCCACTCCTCAAATGCCCACTTCATAGCCAACAATTCCCGATTACCAACATAATAATTCCGCTCGGCAGGTGAAAACTTTCTTGAAAAGAAGGCACAAGGCTTCATCACAGAGCCATCAGAGCTTCTCTGCGACAAAACAGCCCCTGCTCCAATCTCAGAAGCATCCACCTCGACCTGGAAAGGAAGAGAGATATCAGGCTGACATAATACTGGAGCTGAAGAAAATCGGCGCTTCAGCTCCCGAAAGGCTTCCACTGCCGCAGGAGACCAATTAGTCACATCAGAACCTTTCTTGGTCAAATCCGTCAAGGGCTTAACCACGCCAGAAAAATTAGCGATGAAGCGACGGTAAAAATTAGCAAAACCCAAGAACTTCTGAAGACTCTTAACAGATGTAGGCTGAGTCCAGTCATGAATAGCCTGGACCTTGACTGGGTAAATCTCAATAGTAGAAGGAGAAAAAATAAAACCCAAAAAGGAAACCTTCTGTACTCCGAAGAGACATTTTGAGCCCTTTACAAATAAGGCATTAGCACGCAGGACCTGAAATACCATCCTGACCTGCTTCACATGGGACTCCCAGTCCTCAGAAAAGACCAAAATGTCATCCAGATACACAATCATAAATTTATCCAGATATTCTCAGAAGATGTCATGCATGAAGGACTGGAACACAGAAGGAGCATTAGAGAGTCCAAAAGGCATCACCAAGTACTCAAAATGGCCCTCGGGCGTATTAAATGCTGTTTTCCATTCATCCCCCTGCTTAATACGCACAAGGTTATACGCACCACGAAGATCTATCTTGGTGAACCAACTGGACCCCTTAATCCGAGCAAACAGATCAGACAATAATGGCAAAGGATACTGAAATTTGACCGTGATTTTATTTAGAAGACGATAATCTATACAAGGTCTCAGAGAACCATCCTTCTTGGCTACAAAAAAGAATCCTGCACCAAGAGGGGAGGAGGACGGGCGAATATGTCCCTTCTCTAAAGACTCCTTTATATAACTCCGCATTGAGGCATGTTCTGGTATAGACAAATTAAAAGGTCGTCCCTTAGGGAACTTACTACCAGGAATCAAATTTATAGCACAATCACAATCCCTGTGAGGAGGCAGGGCACCGGATCTGGGCTCATCAAATACATCCTGGTAGTCCGACAAAAACTCAGGGACCTCAGAAGGAGTGGAAGAAGCAATTGACACCAAAGGAGCATCACCATGAATCCCCTGGCAACCCCAACTTGAAACAGACATAGCTTTCCAATCCAGAACTGGATTATGGGCCTGCAGCCATGGCAGACCCAAAACGACAACATCATGCAGATTATGCAGCACAAGAAAGCGAATCACCTCCTGATGCACAGGAGTCATGCACATGGTCACTTGAGTCCAATACTGAGGCTTATTCTCAGCCAATGGTGTAGCATCAATACCCCTCAGTGGAATAGGGAATTCCAAAGGCTCCAGGACAAAACCACAGCGCCTGGCAAACGACAAATCCATCAGGTTCAGGGCAGCACCTGAATCCACAAAAGCCATAACCGAGTAGGATGACAAAGAACAAATTAAAGTAACAGACAAAATGAATTTAGGCTGTATAGTACCAACGGTGACAGATTTAGCGATCTTTTTTACGCGCTTAGAGCATGCTGAGATAACATGAGTTGAATCACCACAGTAAAAGCACAACCCATTTTGACGTCTATGATTTTGCCGCTCAATTCTGGTCTGAATTCGGTCACATTGCATAGACTCAGGTCTCTGTTCAGAAAACACCGCCAGATGGTGCTCAGATTTGCGCTCCCGCAAACGCCGATCAATCTGAATGGCCAAAGCCATTGAGTCATTCAGACTTGCAGGCGTGGGGAACCCCCCATAACATTCTTAATGGCTTCAGAAAGACCTTCTCTGAAATTTGCAGCCAGGGCACACTCATTCCATTGAGTAAGCACCGACCATTTCCGAAATTTTTGACAATACACCTCAGCTTCATCCTGGCCCTGAGAGAGAGCCAGCAAGGCCTTTTCTGCCTGGTTCTCAAGATTAGGTTCCTCATAAAGCAATCCAAGCGCCCGAAAAAACGCATCCACATTAAGCAATGCAGGATCTCCCGGCGCCAGGGAGAAGGCCCAATCTTGAGGGTCGCCACGTAACAGGGAGATAACAATTCTAACTTGCTGAGCGGAATCACCAGAGGAACGAGGTCTCAAAGAAAGAAATAATTTACAATTATTCTAAAAATTCAGAAACCAAGATCTATCTCCAGAAAACAACTCAGGAATAGGTACTTTTGGCTCAGACATAGGACTGTGAACAACAAAATCCTGAATGCTTTGCACCCTTGCAGCAAGATGATCCACACTAGAAGTCAGACTCTGAATATCCATGTCTGCAGCTGAACTCAAAGCCACCCAGAGATTAAGAGGATGAGAGAAGCTGGACAGACTGCAGCAAAGGGAGAGGAAAAAAAAAAAAAATTGTACTCAGGGCTTCTCTTATCCCACTTCTGCAATGCATTAAACACTTTTTTGGCCTGCTGTACTGTTATGATCCCAGTGGCTTAGGATCACAAATCTAACCAGCTAAGTCAGAGAAAATAGGACAAGCTCTGGGGATGTGGTAACTGGACTGACCGCAAAACCTGATCCTAACCAAACACACTAAAGGTAGCCGTGGAACGTTTCCTGAAATCCTAGACGTCTCTTCACGGCCTGAGAAACTGACTACCCCTAGAGATAAAGTAAGACCTCACTTGCCTCAGAGAAATAACCCCAAAGATATAGAACAGCCCCCCACAAATAATAACAGTGAGTTAAGAGGAAAAGACAAACGCAGAGATGAAACAGGTTAAGCAAATGAGGCCCGCTAACACTAGATAGCAGAAAATAGCAAGGGATCTGTGCGGTCAGTAAAAAACCCTATACAAAAATATCCACGCAGAGAATGCGAGAACCCCCACACCAACTAACGATGTGGGGGGAGCAACTCAGCACCCCTGAGCTACCAGCAAGCAGAGAAATCACATATTAGCAAGCTGGACAAAACTCATAATATTCTAGGAAACATATTGAACATAGATGAGCAAGAATAAGCAAACAGAACTTAGCTTCTCTTGGAGAGACTGATTACGGATGTAGACAGGAGCAATCAGAATAGCACTGAATACAACGACAGCAGGCATAGACTGAGAGTCCAAGTGAGCTTACATAGAAAACCAGCCCACAGATAACGAGACAGCTGATGCCAGTCACAAACCTGCAGAAAGACAGCACTCACACAGTACCACTTGTGACCACAAGAGGGAGCCCAGAAGTAGAGTTCACAACAGTACCCACTGTGCCACAGGGCCAGGCCTACCCAGAAAAGGGCATAACTGTGGGACTGCAGCATGCACACATGAATCAGGAATCAGGAGAGTGCCTGGGACCACACCACGGGGCTGGGGCCGTTAGTGAGCCGGCATCCCTGCACATAGGGGAAGGGAACACCATGCAGGGGTGCCGGCAGCACCACTACATAAATCCACAGTAGACTACCTCAAAAGGCTCAAACTGAAGATTTTGCAATGGCCCTCACAGTCCCCTGATCTGAACATAATTGAAAATCTGTGGTAAGACCTCAAAATAGCAGTGCATGCAAAACGACCCAGGAATCTCACAGAACTGGAAGAATTTTCGAAGGAAGAATGGCTGAAAATTCCTCAAACAAGAACTGAAAGACTCTTGTCTGGCTATAAAAAGCGTTTACAAGCTGTGATACTTTCAAAAAGAGGTACTACTAGGTAATAACTATGCAGGGTGCCCAAACTTTTGCATCTGTCCATTTTCCTTTTTTGTAATTTTTAACCCCTTTCTGACATCGGACGTACTATCCCGTCGAGGTGGGGTGGGCCCCCATGACCACGGACGGGATAGTACGTCCAGCGCGATCGGCGGCGCTCACGGGGGGAGCGCGGCCGATCGCGGCCGGGTGTCAGCTGCCTATCGCAGCTGACATCCGGCACTATGTGCCAGGAGCGATCACGGACCGCTCCCGGCACATTAACCCCCGGCACACCGCGATCAAACATGATCGCGATGTGCCGGCGGTGCAGGGAAGCATCGCGCAGGGAGGGGGCTCCCTGCGGGCTTCCCTGAGCCCCCCGCAGCAACGCGATGTGATCGCGTTGCTGCGAGGGTCTTACCTCCCTCCCTGCCTGCTCCAGACCCGGATCCAAGATGGCCGCGGATCCGGGTCCTGCAGGGAGGGAGGTGGCTTCACAGAAGCCTGCTCAGAGCAGGCACTGTGAAGCAGCCTGTGCTTCTCTCAGATCGGTGATCTGTCAGAGTGCTATGCAAACTGGCAGATCACCGATCTGTATTGTCCCCCCCTGGGGCAAAGTAAAAAAGTTTAAAAAAAATTTCCAAATGTGTAAAAAAAAATAAAAAAAAATATTCCAAAATAATGAAAAAAAAATATATATATATATTATTCCCATAAATACATTTCTTTATCTAAATAATAAAAAAAAACAATAAAAGTACACATATTTAGTATCGCCGCGTCCGTAACGACCCGACCTATAAAACTGGCCCACTAGTTAACCCCTTCAGTAAACACCGTAAGAAAAAAAAAAGAGGCAAAAAACGCTTTATTATCATACCGCCGAACAAAAAGTGGAATAACACGCGATCAAAAAGACAGATATAAATAACCATGGTACCACTGAAAGTGTCATCTTGTCCCGCAAATAACGAGCTGCCATACAGCATGATCAGCAAAAAAATAAAAAAATTATAGTCCTGAGAATAAAGCGATGCAAAAATAATTATTTTTTCCATAAAATAGTTTTTATCGTATAAAAGCGCCAAAACATAAAAAAATAATATAAATGAGGTATCGCTGTAATCGTACTGACCCGAAGAATAAAACTGCTTTATTAATTTTACCAAACGCGGAACGGTATAAACGCCTCCCCCAAAAGAAATTCATGAATAGTTGGTTTTTGGTCATTCTGCCTCACAAAAATCGGAATAAAAAGCGATCAAAAAATGTGACGTGCCCAAAAATGTTACCAATAAAAACGTCAACTCGTCCCGCAAAAAACAAGACCTCACATGACTCTGTGGACCAAAATATGGAAAATTTATAGCTCTCAAAATGTGGTAACGCAAAAAATATTTTTTGCAATAAAAAGCGTTTTTCAGTGTGTGACGGCTGCCAATCATAAAAATCCGCTAAAAAACTCGCTATAAAAGTAAATCAAACCCCCCTTCATCACCCCCTTAGTTAGGGAAAAATAAAAAAAATGTATTTATTTCCATTTTCCCATTAGGGCTAGGGTTAGGGTTAGGGTTGGGGCTAGGGTTGGGGCTAGGGTTAAGGCTACAGTTAGGGTTGGGGCTAAAGTTAGGGTTAGGGTTGGGGCTAAAGTTAGGGTCAGGGTTGGGGCTAAAGTTAGGGTTAGGGTTGGGGCTAAAGTTACGGTTAGGGTTAAGATTACATTTACGGTTGGGAATAGGGTTGGGATTAGGGTTAGGGGTGTGTCAGGGTTAGAGGTGTGGTTAGGGTTACTGTTGGGATTAGGGTTAGGGGTGTGTTTGGATTAGGGTTTCAGTTATAATTGGGGGTTTTCCACTGTTTCGGCATATCAGGGGCTCTCCAAACGCGACATGGCGTCCGATCTCAATTCCAGCCAATTCTGCGTTGAAAAAGTAAAACAGTGCTCCTTCCCTTCCGAGCTCTCCCGTTTGCCCAAACAGGGGTTTACCCCAACATATGGGGTATCAGCGTACTCAGGACAAATAGGACAACAACCTTTGGGGTCCAATTTCTCCTGTTACCCCTGGGAAAATACAAAACTGGGGGCTAAAAAATAATTTTTGTGGGAAAAAAAAGGATTTTTTATTTTCACGGCTCTGCGTTATAAACTGTAGTGAAACATTTGGGGGTTCAAAGTTCTTACAACACATCTAGATAAGTTCCTTGGGGGGTCTAGTTTCTAAAATGGGGTCACTTGTGCTGGGCTTCTACTGTTTAGGTACATTAGGGGCTCTGCAAACGCAATGTGACGCCTGCAGACCATTCCATCTAAGTCTGCATTCCAAATGGCACTCCTTCCCTTCCGAGCCCTTCCATGCGTCCAAACGGTGGTTCCCCCCCACATATGGGGTATCAGCGCACTCAGGACAAATTGGACAACAACTTGTGGGGTCCAATTTCTCCTGTTACCCTCGGGAAAATACAAAACTGGGGGCTAAAAAATAATTTTTGTGGGAAAAAATTTTTGTTTTATTTTTACGGCTCTGCATTATAAACTTCTGTGAAGCCCTTGGTGGGTCAAAGCGCTCACCACACATCTAGATAAGTTCCTTAGGGGGTCTACTTTCCAACATGGTGTCACTTGTGGGGGGTTTCTACTGTTTAGGTACATTAGGGGCTCTGCAAACGCATTGTGACGCCTGCAGACCATTCCATCTAAGTCTGCATTTCAAATGGCGCTCCTTCCCTTCCGAGCCCTTCCATGCGTCCAAACGGTGGTTCCCCCCCACATATGGGGTATCAGCGCACTCAGGACAAATTGGACAACAACTTTTGGGGTCCAATTTCTCCTGTTACCCTCGGGAAAATACAAAACTGGAGGCTAAAAAATAATTTTTGTGGGAAAAAATTTTTGTTTTATTTTTACGGCTCTGCATTATAAACTTCTGTGAAGCCCTTGGTGGGTCAAAGCGCTCAAAACACCTCTAGATAAGTTCCTTAGGGGGTCTACTTTCCAAAATGGTGTCACTTGTGGGGGGTTTCAATGTTTGGGCACATCAGGGGCTCCCCAAACGCAACATGGCGTCCCATCTCAATTCCAGTCAATTTTGCATTGAAAAGTCAAATGGCGCTCCTTCGCTTCCGAGCTCTGTCATGCGCCCAAACAGTGGTTTACCCCCACATATGGGGTATCGGCGTACTCAGGACAAATTGTACAACAACTTTTGGGGTCCATTTTCTCCTGTTACCCTTGGTAAAATAAAACAAATTGGAGCTGAAGTAAATTTTGTGTGAAAAAAAGTTAAATGTTCATTTTTATTTAAACATTCCAAAAATTCCTGTGAAGCACCAGAAAAGTTAATAAACTTCTTGAATATGGTTTTGAGCACCTTGAGGGGTGCAGTTTTTAGAATCGTGTCACACTTGGGTATTTTCTATATATTTCTATATTCATATAGACCCCTCAAAATGACTTCAAATGAGATGTGGTCCCTAAAAAAAAAATGGTGTTGTAAAAATGAGAAATTGCTGGTCAACTTTTAACCCTTATAACTCCCTAACAAAAAAAAATTTTGGTTCCAAAATTGTGCTGATGTAAAAGTAGACATGTGGGAAATGTTACTTATTAAGTATTTTGTGTGACATATCTCTGTGATTTAATTGCATAAAAATTCAAAGTTGGAAAATTGCGAAATTTTCAAAATTTTCGCCAAATTTCCGTTTTTTTCAAAAATAAACGCAGGTACTATCACAGAATTTTTACCACTATCATGAAGTACAATATGTCATGAGAAAACAATGTCAGAATCACCGGGATCCGTTGAAGTGTTCCAGAGTTATAACCTCATAAAGGGACAGTGGTCAGAATTGTAAAAGTTGGCCCGGTCATTAACGTGCAAACCACCCTTGGGGGTGAAGGGGTTAAAATGTAAAAGATGAAAATATATTTATATTTTTTTTATTGCCTAGAATACAAAGGAAAGGTGCCATTTTTAACTTTTGGTCTTTTAGAGATCATTCCATTTTCAGCTTGCTTAACTGTTCACAATAATAGTAATGTCACATGCCACTGTAGACTTAACAGATGAGAGTTTCCGGAGTCTACTTGGAATAGTTAGTAAAAAATAACTTTTGGCTTAATAGATGGAAGCATGTGATGATGACTTTGTCGGTTTTGGCACAAGTTTTCACACTTTCAAGAATGTTAAGATTCTTCTTTCATAAAAGATTACGAGACTAGTGAAGAAATCAAGCTGTTTTTGCACTATTTAGCATTTGACTTATTTTAACCACTTTCTGCCGCAGCCTGTTTTCACATTCCTGACCAGGCCAGATTTTTAAAAATCTTACACATGTCACGTTATGTGTTAATAAATCTGAAATGCTTCAAAGGTTGTTATCCTTTGTGAAGTGAAACCCATACATTTCCCTGTAGAATGATATGTGCTGAGAGCAAACCATTGGTTACCAGAATCTGGGTTTGGTTGTGAGTAGGTGTAAGAGATGGACGGGACGCCTACTCACCATATCTCCACCTCAAAGGTGTGGTTGGAGGGATTTAAATGTCCAGCTACTGTTATTTTTTAAGTCTGGTCTGTTTGGAGGAAGGAAGGAAGCCTCCAGACTGAAGATCCGGTGAACGCTGCGGGGTGTTTTCGTCCCAGAAGGCTGGAGCCATACTGGGGAGGACTTTTGTGCGGACTTTTTATTTTTATTTGCGCCAGAAAGGCTGTTTTTGTGTTACTATTTTGGTTTTATGGTTTAAGAAACAATAAACCACTCAGAGGCTTAATTATAAAGTGTTCCTGTGTTTACAGAATGCTGTAGATAAGCCCCTGATGCCGGTGGCCTTAGCTTATTGACGAATTTTGGGGTGACACATTCCCTTTAAAAACCTATAAATTTTAGAATATAGTGTAAATGCATCCCAAAACATGAGAACACAAAAAGTAACAATAGAAAAAAAAATCAAGTAGTCAAGTGTAAAAAGGATCACGCTATCTGTCAACTACTCTTGTTCCTACCTGTCCGCAGAGGTTGGCACCCTTTTAAAATGAAATTGGCGCCGCCACTCCTCGTCGGCTAGCCCTGGTTATCCTCGCCGCAACCGCCTCCTCAGCCTCACCCTGTTGGACGCAGGATGCAGACTTCCATCAGCAGCTTCCCCCTGCTGAATGCAGACTTCCCTCACTAGCCTCCCTCTGACAGATGCAGACTCCCCTCAGCAGCCTCCCCTCTCCTCACTCCTCTCAGCAGCCTCCCCTCTCCTCACTCCCCTCAGCAGCCTCCTCTCTCCTCACTCCCCTCAGCAGCTTCCTCTCTCCTCACTCTCAGAAGCTTTCCCTCTCCTCACTCCCCTCAGCAGCCTCACCTCACTCTCCTCATCAGCCTCCCCTCTTGTGACACCCCAGGAGTCCGGTTGCCACAGTGGCATTGCCTTCCTCAGGGGGAGTGATGCCATGCCTGGAAGCAAGAGGGGTCCCCTTTCCAGGCAATTTCAGCAGACAACACCTTTCCTGACTCCAGACCAAAAGGGGGAGCTCTAACACCTGTTTTAGGTGAACTTCCCTATATATTCTGGCCTGGAGGCGGGGTTAGTCAGTTCAGTGTGAGAGAGCAGACAGTGAAGGAGGAAAAGGCAAGAAGTGAGAAGAATCTGAGGTATAGGAGCTGCGACTGAGCTCATCCCAGGACTAAGCGCCAAAGACTGGACACCGGAGTCCATGTTTGTGTGGAAACTTCAGGCCCCGCAATTAAAGGACAGGAGATTGCAGGTCACCTGGTCCCAGCTGACAACCAAAGGCACAGCAGCATACGAGAGCCCGGAGTCACCACGAGGAAGTGACACCTGAAACAGGTTCAAGCTGCCTGCCATGCGGGTAGTGTTTCACTTATTGGATAGACTGAGAGAGGGACTTGAGGAGAACTAAAAGCACCAAGCACCCAGAGAACAGCACAGTAGGAAGGCCTCCAACCCCACCTGGCTAGGGGGACTCTGAATTGCTTCCACGCTGCCCAGATCTCCATCACCAGCTGTGACTTGTGCCTCGGACTGCACCTTCAACATGAGATTAAAGGTAAAGAAAATACAGTCATTGTGTCTTCCACTCATTTCCTGCACCCTCATTCCTGCACCACAATGTCCACCATCCCACATAAACTGTTTATCTATAGCCAAACACCACAGGTGGTGTCACGAACAATCACCCCCTTTTTCCTATAAACTTTATTTTCCCTTCATTTCATTACTTTTAATGGGCGCCCAGGGCCACGAACCGGGTCACTGCTGCCGTGACCACCCCTTTTAGAAACATCCGACCCAGCTCCGAGTACCCCACGGGCCTAGCAGTTGTTGCATTTCTGGCATCACGAACAGGATGGACCGATCCAGCAAACTGGGTCCTGTGCGCCATAGACTGTTTTGAACTGTTTAATCACCGCCATTGTAGCGCCACGTGGTGTGAGAGAAGCCGAAGAGGTGTGTCTTCATGGGCGGAGCCAAAGAAAGAGCGCGAAGGGAAGCCACGCTACGTGCTCTGCCGTCAGCGGGTGAAGAAGCAGGAAGGTCCGTCTGGAAAAACCGGAAGGAGCACAATCCAGACCGCCTGCGGAGAAGCCGCTAACTCCGGTAAGGAAACGCAGGGCCTGGCTGAGGTTCACTGGGGGGAAGAGAAAATGTTCAATCTGGGTGGAGATTCAGCGGCAGCCCCCATGTTGCAGCCAGATCCAACGGCGGCCGCTGGCCCCACAAGCCGGCTGGATCCAGCAGCAGCCACAGCTTCCATAATGCCGTTATCAATGCTGTACATACCGGGAGCAGCCTGGTTACTGCAGTACCCAGGGAAGTCACACACCCTGAGACATTTTAAGGAGAGACTCTGCAGTTTGTTTGAAGTGTACCCCCTGTCTGAGAATCAAAAGGTCAGCATCCTCATTGGCCAGTTAATTGCTGCAGCTCAGAGGGAGGTAAAGTCCTAGCTGGACACTGACAAAACAACTGTTAAGGAAATCTTGGCCAGGCTGAAGGACACCTTTGACACCTGCACTGCAGCAGAGATTAAAATGAGATTCTTTGGGTGCAAACAAAGGGTGCAGGACAGTATACAGGACTGTGCTCTTAACCTTCAGGAAGCCCTACGGGCTGTAAAACAGCGTGCAAGATGAAGATAAGTTGCTGATGGAGCAGTTTATAGAAGGACTCCTGTCTAACAATCAAAGAACACAGCTGCTAATAATAGGAGGCAGCATCCTTTCCCTGTATCCCCGTGGAGGCTGACATGCTAACCCAAGATAATGATTCTTTTGCAGACCTATGTTTCCAGGTCCAGGAGCTGACCAAAAGTATTGCTGCATTAACTAGAACTGTGCAGTCCCTGAAATTGTCCCCAAAGGAGAAGATCCAGCTGGCCTCCAGTCCAGGCAATGTCCCATGGAGATGGCAGAAGAGGATTCCACCGACCAGAGGTAGACAACGATCGCTACGACCAGGACGGATGACCCATTTTCCGCTGCTGAAGCAAGGTGGGGCACATATCAAGATTCTGCAATTTAAACGAGCAACCCCTGCGTCAGAGGGCCAACCCCAAGGAGTAGACGACGATCAGGCCCACAAAGCTGGCGGGACAAGTACGCGGGAAGATGGCCTGTCCTGCTCGTCATGATTGATGGCATCCCGATGAACGCTTTACTGGACACTGGCTCCCAGGTGACGATTATGCCATATATTCTTTACAAACGGTACTGGCCTGACTCTGATATTACCCGCGGCCCAGATAATGATCTGACCATAGTTGCCAGCAATGGTCAGCCTTTGCCACAGGTGGAGTATAAAGAGGTGACCATTAAGATTGGCCGAGTAGAATTGCAGTCACAAGGTTTGATTGTAGTTGATATTGACAAATGAGAATGCCATCCTATGATCACTTTAGGCACCAATGTAATAGATCATTGTCTTGCAGAAATTATTCTTTTGTTGAAACAGGTAGCCAAGACCACCAGTTCCATTTCCAGTCAGGAATGAGTCCTGCAAAAGGAGACTAAAGCACTGGTGCAGAGACAACAGGTGGAGTTGTCTGGTGGAGAAGTGGAGAAGTCGGCAGTGTCAGAGTGAGTGATCCATTCCCCATTGCAGTACCGTCAAGGAGTGAAATGTTAATTTGGTGTCGGGCAGCCATATGCCTCAGGGGCCAAGATTACCAGGCCCTGGTAGAACCAGTGTACTCTGATAGTAGGCCTGACAGCCAGGGGGGTAGTTGATGTCTGCAAGGGGAGAGTACCAATACGCATACTGAATTATGGGACAAAGAGGTCCATATACCCCGATATGCCACCCTTGCTAAGCTGTTCACTGTGAGTAACAATGCAATAGAGACAGCAGAACCCTAGCTTTCATCCGATCAGGTGGAGGACAATGGCTCTGAGGGGCAGCTGGAGGATTGGTGTCAAAAGCTACACGTAGGTACTGACTCCACTCCTTTGCACCAAAAGCATGGGGCTTACCGGGTGGCTCGAGAGTATGAGCGGGTCTTCAGCAAACATCCTCTAGACTTTGGGCAGGTAAAAGGGGTCCAACACCATATCCCCACTGGACATCATCCACCCATTAAAGAAAGGTACCGGCCTGTACCCCCAGCACACTATCAACGTGCCAAGAATATGTTGTGGGAGATGAAGGAGGCTGGGGTAATTAGAGATAGTTGTAGCCCCTGAGCAGCTCCGTTAGTCCTCGTTGAAAAGAAATATGGTACCATGAGAATGTGTGTTGACTTAAGGCGAATTAACAGCATTACACACAAGGACGTCTATCTGTTACCTAGAATTGAGGAATCACTAGCTACACTGAGATCCACTAACTATTTCTCCACCTTAGATCTCACCAGTCGGTACTAGCAGGATCCCGTAGCAGAGGCGGATAGAGAGAAGGCAGTGTTTATGACACCAATGGGCCTCTGAGAGTTCAACTACATGCCATTCGGGCTTTGCAACGCACTGGGGACGTTCCAAAGGATGATGGAGTGTTGCCTCGGGCAAAAGAACTTTGAAACCATTCTGTTGTACCTAGATGATGTCATCATCTTCTCCAAGACCTATGAAGACCACTTGAAGCATCTGGCCGAGGTATTCGAAGCCCTGTCCAACTTTGGCCTGAAAGTGAAGTTATCCAAATGCCACCTGCTAGGTGCAGTACTTAGGTCACCTCGGTAAGCGCCAAAGGTGTGGCACCAGACCCTGACAAAGTCACAGTTATCAGGGACTGGCCAAAACCCAACAACATTCATGAAGTACGGCAGTTCCTCGGGTTGGTAGGCTACTACCGGAGATTCATCATGGGCTTTACCAAGATAGCCACACCCCTGCAAGACCTCCTAGTGGGCCAATCTAAGAAAGCCAAGAACAAGAATCCCCCGTTCGAGTGGAACTACAGGCTAGAAGAATCCTTCACTCCGATGAAGCTGGCTCTCACTGGAGATGAAGTCCAGGCCTATCCTGACTATGACCAACCATTTGTACTTAACATAGATGCCAGCAATGTGGGATTAGGAGCCGTGCTGTCACAAGTGCAGAAAGGCAGAGAGAGAGTGATTGCCTACGCCAGCAGGAAGCTTCGTCCCACTGAAAGGAACCTCGACAACTACAGTTCCTTTGAACTGGAGTTCCTCACCATAGTCTGGGCAGTAACAGAGTGCTTCAAGCACTACCTGGCTTCGGCGAAGTTTACTATCTATACTGTTGTGAATTCTGCTCTTGGGCTCCCTCCGGTGGTTGTTGGTGGTAGTGCAGTTGTCTTGGGGTTGTAATCGGGCAGGTGTTTCTGCTGATTGCAGCTCTATTAGGTATTTAGGTGTGCAGGCTCCATGAGTCAGTGCCATTTGTCCATTGTACTTGGAGGGATTGCATCTCTCTCTGGCTCCTCATGCCATGTTGCCAATTCAGATAAGATAAGTGTCTGTTTTTTGTCTCTGTGCACACATGCAGTGTGCTTTGCAATTCAGTGCAATTTATTGTGTTTTTTGTCCAGCTTAGACTTTGTTTGGATTTTTCAGTCATGCTGGATTCTCAGGAGATGCAGATATACTTTCTATGTCTTTAGTTAGATGTGGAATATTTGTATTATCTGCTGTGGATATTTTTAGGATTTTAATACTGACCGCTTAGAATTCTGTCCTATCCTGTTCTATTTAGCTAGAAGTGCCTCTTTTGCTAAATCTTCTTTTTCTGCCTGCGTGTGTCTTTCCTCTTATACTCACAGTCAATATTTGTGGGGGGCTGTGTCATGATTCTCAATGGCGAGAGAACATAGCCCAGCATATATGAGAACTAGCTCTTGGAAGATGGAAACTATACTGACCATGAACTAAACCTGCCGCACAACTAGAAGTGGCCGGGTAGCATGCCTACGTTTTTTAACCCTAGATGCCCAGCGCCAGCCGGAGAACTACCTAATCCTAGCAGAGGAAAAGACAGTCCTGGCTCACCTCTAGAGAAATTTTCCCAAAAGGCAGACAGAGGCCCCCACATATATTGGCGGTGATTTTAGATGAAATGACAAACGTAGTATGAAAATAGGTTTAGCAAAATCGAGGTCCGCTTTCTAGATAGCAGGAAGACAGAAAGGACACTTTCATGGTCAGCAGAAAACCCTATCAAAACACCATCCAGAAATTCCTTTAAGACTCTAGCATTAACTCATAACACCAGAGTGGCAATTTCCGATCACAAGAGCTTTCCAGACACAGTAACGAAACAGCAGCTGTGAACAGGAACAAAATGCAAAAACACACAAGGACAAAAGTCCAACTTAGCTGGGAGTTGTCTAGTAGCAGGAACAAGCACAGAAGGCTTCTGATTACATTGTTGACCGGCAAGAAACTGACAGAGGAGCAAGGTTATATAGCGACTCCCACATCCTGATAGGAGCAGGTGAACAGAGGGGATGATGCACACAAGTAATTCCACAAGTGGCCACCGGGGGAGCCCAGAATCCAATTTCACAACAGTACCCCCCCCTCAAGGAGGGGGCACTGAACCCTCACCAGAACCACCAGGGCGATCAGGATGAGCCCTATGAAAGGCACGGACAAGATCGGAGGCATGAACATCAGAGGCAGTGACCCAAGAATTATCCTCCTGACCGTATCCCTTCCATTTGACCAGATACTGGAGTCTCCGTCTGGAAACACGAGAGTCTAAGATCTTTTCCACAACGTACTCCAACTCACCCTCAACCAACACCGGAGCAGGAGGCTCAACGGAAGGCACAACCGGTACCTCATACCTGCGCAACAATGACCGATGAAAAACATTATGAATCGAAAAGGATGCAGGGAGGTCCAAACGGAAGGACACAGGGTTAAGAATCTCTAATATCTTGTACGGGCCGATGAACCGAGGCTTAAACTTAGGAGAAGAAACCCTCATAGGGACAAAACGAGAAGACAACCACACCAAGTCCCCAACACAAAGCCGAGGACCAACACGACGACGGCGGTTGGCAAAAAGCTGAGTCTTCTCCTGGGACAACTTCAAATTGTCCACCACCTGCCCCCAAATCTGATGCAACCTCTCCACCACAGCATCCACTCCAGGACAATCCGAAGATTCCACTTGACCGGAGGAAAATCGAGGATGAAACCCCAAATTACAGAAAAACGGGGACACCAAGGTGGCAGCACTGGCCCGATTATTGAGGGCGAACTCCGCCAAAGGCAAAAAAGCAACCCAATCATCCTGATCCGCAGACACAAAACACCTCAAATATGTCTCCAAGGTCTGATTAGTCCGCTCGGTCTGGCCATTAGTCTGAGGATGGAAAGCAGACGAAAAAGACAAATCTATGCCCATCCTAGCACAGAATGCCCGCCAAAATCTAGACACGAATTGGGTCCCTCTGTCAGAAACGATATTCTCAGGAATACCATGCAAACGAACAACATTTTGAAAAAACAGAGGAACCAACTCGGAAGAAGAAGGCAACTTAGGCAAGGGAACCAGATGGACCATCTTAGAGAAACGGTCACACACCACCCAGATGACAGACATCTTCTGAGAAACAGGCAGATCCGAAATAAAATCCATCGAGATGTGCGTCCAAGGCCTCTTCGGGATAGGCAAGGGCAACAACAATCCACTAGCCCGAGAACAACAAGGCTTGGCCCGAGCACAAACGTCACAAGACTGCACAAAGCCTCGCACATCTCGTGACAGGGAAGGCCACCAGAAGGACCTTGCCACCAAATCCCTGGTACCAAAGATTCCAGGATGACCTGCCAACGCAGAAGAATGAACCTCAGAGATGACTCTACTGGTCCAATCATCAGGAACAAACAGTCTACCAGGTGGGCAACGATCAGGTCTATCCGCCTGAAACTCCTGCAAGGCCCGCCGCAGGTCTGGAGAAACGGCAGACAATATCACTCCATCTTTAAGGATACCTGTGGGCTCAGAGTTACCAGGGGAGTCAGGCTCAAAACTCCTAGAAAGGGCATCCGCCTTAACATTCTTAGAACCCGGTAGGTACGACACCACAAAATTAAACCGAGAGAAAAACAACGACCAGCGCGCCTGTCTAGGATTCAGGCGCCTGGCAGACTCAAGGTAAATTAAATTTTTGTGGTCAGTCAATACCACCACCTGATGTCTGGCCCCCTCAAGCCAGTGACGCCACTCCTCAAAAGCCCACTTCATGGCCAAAAGCTCCCGATTCCCAATATCATAATTCCGCTCGGCGGGCGAAAATTTACGGGAAAAAAAAGCACAAGGTCTCATCACGGAGCAGTCGGAACTTCTCTGCGACAACACCGCCCCAGCTCCGATTTCAGAAGCGTCGACCTCAACCTGAAAAGGAAGAGCAACATCAGGCTGACGCAACACTGGGGCGGAAGAAAAGCGGCGCTTGAGCTCCCGAAAGGCCTCCACAGCATCAGGGGACCAATCAGCAACATCAGCACCCTTCTTAGTCAAATCAGTCAATGGTTTTACAACATCAGAAAAACCAGCAATAAATCGACGATAAAAGTTAGCAAAGCCCAAAAATTTCTGAAGACTCTTAAGAGAAGAGGGTTGCGTCCAATCACCAATAGCCTGAACCTTGACAGGATCCATCTCGATGGAAGAGGGGGAAAAAATGTATCCCAAGAAAGAAATCTTTTGAACCCCAAAAACACACTTAGAACCCTTCACACACAAGGAATTAGACCGCAAAACCTGAAAAACCCTCCTGACCTGCTGGACATGAGAGTCCCAGTCATCCGAAAAAATCAGAATATCATCCAGATACACAATCATAAATTTATCCAAATAATCGCGGAAAATGTCATGCATAAAGGACTGGAAGACTGAAGGGGCATTTGAAAGACCAAAAGGCATCACCAAATACTCAAAATGGCCCTCGGGCGTATTAAATGCGGTTTTCCACTCATCCCCCTGCTTGATTCGCACCAAATTATACGCCCCACGGAGATCAATCTTAGAGAACCACTTGGCCCCCTTTATACGAGCAAACAAATCAGTAAGCAGTGGTAACGGATATTGATATTTAACCGTGATTTTATTCAAAAGTCGATAATCAATACACGGCCTCAAAGAGCCGTCTTTCTTAGACACAAAGAAAAAACCGGCTCCTAAGGGAGATGACGAAGGACGAATATGTCCCTTTTCCAAGGACTCCTTTATATATTCTCGCATAGCAGCGTGTTCAGGCACAGACAGATTAAATAAACGACCCTTAGGGTATTTACTACCCGGAATCAAGTCTATGGCACAATCGCACTCCCGGTGCGGAGGTAGTGAACCAACCTTGGGTTCTTCAAAAACGTCACGAAAGTCAGACAAGAATTCAGGAATCTCAGAGGGAATAGATGATGAAATGGAAACCAAAGGTACGTCCCCATGAGTTCCTTTACATCCCCAGCTTAACACAGACATAGCTCTCCAGTCGAGGACTGGGTTATGAGATTGCAGCCATGGCAATCCCAGCACCAAAACATCATGTAGATTATACAGCACCAGAAAGCGAATAACCTCCTGGTGATCCGGATTAACACGCATAGTCACTTGTGTCCAGTATTGTGGTTTATTACTAGCCAATGGGGTGGAGTCAATCCCTTTCAGAGGTATCGGAGCCTCCAGTGGCTCCAAATCATACCCACAGCGTTTGGCAAAGGACCAATCCATAAGACTCAAAGCAGCGCCAGAGTCGACATAGGCGTCCGCGGTAATAGATGACAAAGAACAAATCAGGGTCACAGATAGAATAAACTTAGACTGTAAAGTGCTAATTGAAACAGACTTGTCAGGCTTCTTAGTACGCTTAAAGCATGCTGATATAACATGAGTTGAATCACCACAATAGAAGCACAACCCATTTTTTCGTCTAAAATTCTGCCGCTCGCTTCTGGACAGAATTCTATCACATTGCATATTTTCTGGCGTTTTCTCAGTAGACACCGCCAAATGGTGCACAGGTTTGCGCTCCCGCAGACGCCTATCGATCTGAATAGCAATCGTCATGGACTCATTCAGACTCGCAGGCACAGGGAACCCCACCATAACATCCTTAATGGCATCAGAGAGACCTTCTCTGAAAATCGCCGCCAGGGCGCACTCATTCCACTGAGTAAGCACAGACCATTTGCGGAATTTTTGGCAGTATATTTCAGCTTCATCTTGCCCCTGAGACAAGGACATCAAGGCCTTTTCCGCCTGAAGCTCTAAATGAGGTTCCTCATAAAGCAACCCCAAGGCCAGAAAAAACGCATCCACATTGAGCAACGCAGGATCCCCTGGTGCCAATGCAAAAGCCCAGTCTTGAGGGTCGCCCCGGAGCAATGAAATTACAATCCTGACCTGCTGTGCAGGGTCTCCGGCAGAGCGAGACTTCAGGGACAAAAACAATTTGCAATTATTTTTAAAATTTTGAAAGTGAGATCTATTCCCCGAGAAGAATTCAGGCAAAGGAATTCTAGGCTCAGACATAGGTGCATGAACAACAAAATCTTGCAAATTTTGTACCTTTGTGGCGAGATTATTCAAACCTGTAGCTACACTCTGAAGATCCATTTGAAACAGGTGAACACAGAGCCATTCAAGGATTAGAAGGAGAGAAAGAGAGGAAGGCTGCAGTATAGGCAGACTAGCAAGTGATTCAATTAAGAGCACACTCAGAACTAGAGGAAAAAAAAAAAAAAAATTGTAGCAGACTTCTTTTTTCTCTCCTTTCTCAGCCAGTAATTTAACCCTTTTTTGGGCCGGTCAAACTGTCATGATTCTCAATGGCGAGAGAACATAGCCCAGCATATATGAGAACTAGCTCTTGGAAGATGGAAACTATACTGACCATGAACTAAACCTGCCGCACAACTAGAAGTGGCCGGGTAGCATGCCTACGTTTTTTAACCCTAGATGCCCAGCGCCAGCCGGAGAACTACCTAATCCTAGCAGAGGAAAAGACAGTCCTGGCTCACCTCTAGAGAAATTTTCCCAAAAGGCAGACAGAGGCCCCCACATATATTGGCGGTGATTTTAGATGAAATGACAAACGTAGTATGAAAATAGGTTTAGCAAAATCGAGGTCCGCTTTCTAGATAGCAGGAAGACAGAAAGGACACTTTCATGGTCAGCAGAAAACCCTATCAAAACACCATCCAGAAATTCCTTTAAGACTCTAGCATTAACTCATAACACCAGAGTGGCAATTTCCGATCACAAGAGCTTTCCAGACACAGTAACGAAACAGCAGCTGTGAACAGGAACAAAATGCAAAAACACACAAGGACAAAAGTCCAACTTAGCTGGGAGTTGTCTAGTAGCAGGAACAAGCACAGAAGGCTTCTGATTACATTGTTGACCGGCAAGAAACTGACAGAGGAGCAAGGTTATATAGCGACTCCCACATCCTGATAGGAGCAGGTGAACAGAGGGGATGATGCACACAAGTAATTCCACAAGTGGCCACCGGGGGAGCCCAGAATCCAATTTCACAACAGGGCTGCCTATCCTTTGGGGTTCTGCTCTGAGGCAAGATAGAATTCCCATTTCTATCTATAGGGGTATTTAGTTCTCCGGCTGTGTCGAGGTGTCTAGGACGTGTTAGGTACATCCCACGGCTACTTCTAGTTGCGGTGTTAGTTTAGGGTTTGCGGTCAGTACAGGTACCACCTACTCCTGAGAAAGTTTTTCATGCGGCTCCAAGGTTACCAGATCATAACAGTACAACTGGCCAACAATGAGTTAAATGCATCTCAGAAGAAGGGAAGAAAGAGCCTTTTTTTTTTCTGTAGTCTGCTTTGGCTTTTCTTCCCTCTTTTCCTCTGGGTGACTGAGGAGTCTTGTGCTAGCATGGATGTTCAGGGATTAGTTTCTCGTGTAGACCAGCTTGCTGCTAAGGTACAGGGTATTTCTGACTATATTACTCAGACTCCGCTTTTAGAGCCTAGGATTCCTACTCCTGATTTGTTTTTTGGGGACAGATCCAAATTTTTGAGTTTTAAAAACAACTGTAAATTGTTTTTTGCTCTGAAGCCTCGTTCCTCTGGTGATCCCATTCAGCATGTTAAAATTGTCATATCCCTGCTGCGTGGCGACCCTCAGGATTGGGCATTTTCCCTGGAATCTGGGAATCCGGCCTTGCTTAATGTAGATGCCTTTTTCCAGGCTCTAGGATTATTATATGATGAGCCAAATTCTGTGGATCAAGCGGAGAAGACCTTGTTGGCCCAGTCTCAGGGTCAAGAAGCGGCAGAATTGTATTGTCAGAAATTTAGAAAATGGTCTGTGCTGACTAGATGGAATGAGGATGCTTTGGCGGCAATTTTCAGAAAGGGTCTTTCTGAATCTGTCAAAGATGTTATGGTGGGGTTTCCCACGCCTGTTGGTCTGAGTGATTCTATGTCTCTGGCCATTCCGATCGATCGGCGCTTGCGGGAGCGCAGAACTGTGCGCGCTGTGGCGTTGTCCTCAGAGCAGATGCCTGAGCCTATGCAGTGTGATAGGATTCTGTCTAGAACGGAACAACAAGGATTCAGACATCAGAATAGGTTGTGTTTTTATTGTGGCGATGCTTCTCATGTCATTTCAGTCTGCCCAAAGCGTACAAAGAGAATCGCTAGTTCAGTTACCATCGGAACTGTACAACCTAAATTTCTGTTATCTGTGACCTTGATCTGCTCATTGTCGTCATTTTCTGTCATGGCGTTTGTGGATTCAGGCGCCGCTTTGAACTTAATGGACTTTGAATTTGCCAGGCGTTGTGGTTTCTCTTTGCAGTCTTTGCAGAACCCTATTCCTTTAAGGGGCATTGATGCTACACCTTTGGCTAAAAATAAACCCCAGTTTTGGACACAGGTGACCATGTGCATGGCGCCAGCCCATCAGGAAGATTGTCGTTTTCTGGTGTTGCATAATTTGCATGATGCTATTGTGCTGGGTTTTCCATGGTTTCAGATACATAATCCTGTGTTGGATTGGAAGTCTATGTCTGTGACTAGTTGGGGTTGTCAGGGGGTTCATAATGACGTTCCTGTGATGTCAATCTCCTCTTCCTCCTCTTCTGAAGTTCCAGAGTTTTTGTCTGATTTTCAGGATGTATTCGATGAGCCCAAGTCCAGTTCCCTTCCACCGCATAGGGACTGTGATTGTGCTATTGACTTGATTCCAGGCTGTAAGTTTCCTAAGGGCCGACTTTTCAACCTGTCTGTGCCGGAACATACCGCCATGTGGAGTTATGTTAAGGAGTCTTTGGAGAAAGGGCATATTCGGCCATCTTCTTCACCGTTGGGAGCGGGATTTTTTTTGTTGCTACGAAGGATAGCTCCTTGAGACCCTGTATTGATTATCGCCTCTTGAATAAGATCACTGTCAAGTTTCAATTTGCTTTCTGATTTGTTTGCCAGGATTAAGGGGGCTAGTTGGTTTACTAAAATTGACCTTCGGGGGGCATATAATCTTGTTCGTATTAAGCAGGGTGATGAATGGAAAACTGCGTTTAATACGCCCGATGGCCATTTTGAATATCTTGTGATGCCATTCGGGCTCTCTAATGCTCCATCTGTTTTTCAGTCCTTCATGCATGATATCTTCCGGAATTATTTTGATAAATTCATGATTGTATATTTGGATGACATCTTAATTTTTTTCGATGATTGGGAGTCTCATGTGAATCAGGTCAGGATGGTATTTCAGATCCTTCGTGATAATGCTTTGTTTGTGAAGGGGTCTAAGTGTCTCTTTGGAGTGCAGAAGGTTTCTTTTTTGGGCTTCATTTTTTCTCCCTCATCTATAGAGATGGATCCGGTTAAGGTTCAGGCCATTCATGATTGGATTCAGCCCACATCCATGAAGAGCCTTCAGAAATTTTTGGGCTTTGCTAATTTTTATCGCCGTTTCATTGCTAACTTCTCCAGTGTGGTTAAGCCCCTGACCGATTTGACGAAGAAGGGCGCTGATGTGACGAATTGGTCCTCTGTGGCTGTCTCTGCCTTTCAGGAGCTTAAACGCCGATTTACTTCTGCCCCGGTGTTGCGTCAGCCAGATGTTTCTCTTCCGTTTCAGGTTGAGGTTGACGCTTCTGAGATTGGGGCAGGGGCCGTTTTGTCTCAGAGGAATTCTGATGGTTCCTTGATGAAACCGTGTGCCTTCTTTTCCCGTAAGTTTTCGCCTGCTGAACGCAATTATGATGTCGGCTATCGGGAGTTGTTGGCTATGAAGTGGGCGTTTGAGGAATGGCGACATTGGCTTGAGGGAGCCAAGCACCGTATTGTGGTCTTGACCGATCATAAAAATCTGATTTACCTCGAATCTGCCAAACGGTTGAATCCTAGACAGGCTCAATGGTCCCTGTTTTTCCCCCGTTTTGATTTCGTGGTTTCGTATCTTCCGGGTTCTAAGAATATTAAGGCTGATGCCCTCTCTAGGAGTTTTTTGCCTGATTCTCCTGAGGTACTTGAGCCGGTCGGCATTCTGAAGGAAGGGGTGGTCCTTTCTGCCATTTCCCCTGAATTGTGACGGGTTCTGCAGGAATTTCAGGCTGACAAACCTGACCGCTGTCCAGTGGGGAAACTGTTTGTTCCTGATAGATGGACTAGTAGAGTGATTTCTGAGGTTCATTGTTCTGTGTTGGCTGGCCATCCTGGTATTTTTGGTACCAGAGATTTGGTTGGTAGGTCCTTTTGGTGGCCTTGTTTGTCGCGTGATGTGCGTTCTTTTGTGCAGTCCTGTGGGACTTGTGCGCGGGCCAAGCCTTGTTGTTCCCGTGCTAGTGGGTTGCTTTTGCCTTTGCCGGTCCCTGAGAGGCCCTGGACGCATATTTCTATGGATTTTATTTCAGATCTTCCGGTTTCCCAGAGGATGTCGGTTATCTGGGTGGTTTGTGACCGGTTTTCTAAGATGGTTCATTTGGTGCCTTTGCCTAAATTGCCTTCCTCTTCTGATTTGGTTCCGTTGTTTTTTCAGCATGTGGCTCGTTTGCATGGTATTCCGGAGAATATTGTGTCTGACAGAGGTTCCCAGTTTGTTTCTAGGTTTTGGCGGGCCTTTTGTGCTAGGCTGGGCATTGATTTGTCTTTTTCTTCCGCATTTCATCCTCAGACAAATGGCCAGACCGAGCGAACTAATCAGACTTTGGAAACTTATTTGAGATGCTTTGTGTCTGCAGATCAGGATGATTGGGTGGCTTTCTTGCCATTGGCCGAGTTTGCCCTTAATAATTGGGCTAGTTCGGCTACCTTGGTTTCGCCCTTCTTTTGTAATTTTGGTTTTCATCCTCGTTTTTCTTCGGGGCAAGTTGAACCTTCTGATTGTCCTGGTGTGGATTCTGTAGTTGACAGGTTGCAGCAGATTTGGGCTTATGTGGTGGACAATTTGGTGTTGTCTCAGGAGGAGGCTCAGCGTTTTGCTAACCGTCGTCGGTGTGTTGGTTCCCGGCTTCGGGTTGGGGATTTGGTCTGGTTGTCTTCCCGTCATGTTCCTATGAAGGTTTCTTCCCCTAAGTTTAAGCCTCGGTTTATTGGTCCTTATAGGATTTCTGAGATTATCAATCCGGTGTCTTTTCGTTTGGCCCTTCCGGCCTCTTTTGCCATCCATAATGTTTTCCATAGATCTTTATTGCGGAAATATGTGGTGCCCGTTGTTCCCTCTGTTGATCCTCCTGCTCCTGTGTTGGTTGATGGGGAGTTGGAGTATGTGGTTGAGAAGATTTTGGATTCTCACTTTTCGAGGCGGAGGCTTCAGTACCTTGTCAAATGGAAGGGTTATGGCCAGGAGGATAATTCTTGGGGTTTTGCCTCTGATGTCCATGCTGCTGATTTGGTCCGTGCCTTTCATCTGGCTCGTCCTGATCGGCCTGGGGGCTCTGGTGAGGGTTCGGTGACCCCTCTTCAAGGGGGGGGTACTGTTGTGAATTCTGCTCTTGGGCTCCCTCCGGTGGTTGTTGGTGGTAGTGCAGTTGTCTTGGGGTTGTAATCGGGCAGGTGTTTCTGCTGATTGCAGCTCTATTAGGTATTTAGGTGTGCAGGCTCCATGAGTCAGTGCCATTTGTCCATTGTACTTGGAGGGATTGCATCTCTCTCTGGCTCCTCATGCCATGCTGCCAATTCAGATAAGATAAGTGTCTGTTTTTTGTCTCTGTGCACACATGCAGTGTGCTTTGCAATTCAGTGCAATTAATTGTGTTTTTTTTCCAGCTTAGACTTTGTTTGGATTTTTCAGTCATACTGGATTCTCTGGAGATGCAGATATACTTTCTATGTCTTTAGTTAGATGTGGAATATTTGTATTATCTGCTGTGGATATTTTTAGGATTTTAATACTGACCGCTTAGAATTCTGTCCTATCCTGTTCTATTTAGCTAGAAGTGCCTCTTTTGCTAAATCTTCTTTTTCTGCCTGCGTGTGTCTTTCCTCTTATACTCACAGTCATTATTTGTGGGGGGCTGCCTATCCTTTGGGGTTCTGCTCTGAGGCAAGATAGAATTTCCATTTCTATCTATAGGGGTATTTAGTTCTCCTGCTGTGTCGAGGTGTCTAGGACGTGTTAGGTACATCCCACGGCTACTTCTAGTTGCGGTGTTAGTTTAGGGTTTGCGGTCAGTACAGATACCACCTACTCCTGAGAAAGTCTTTCATGCGGCTCCAAGGTTACCAGATCATAACACTATACGGACAATAATCCGCTAACCCACCTTGAAACCGCAAAGCTGGGTGCACTGGAACAGCGATGGATGGCCCGGCTGTCCAACTACAAGTTTACCATCAAGAACCGAGTGGGACATAAGAACTCTAATGCGCTGTCCAGAAGGCCAATTTACCAGACGAGGGAGAAGATCCGGAAGCATTCGAAGAAATCGAGTTACCAGCCTTCCACTGCCCAGTTGTGGCCCAATGCTCCCAGGGGGTGAGGAACAAACGTGCAGGTGGCCACGTTAAACCCACTGCCCCACCATGAGTGGGCAGAGAAGCAGGATAGCGATCCAGCAGTCTGCCTAGTAAAGGAGTTACTGACACAAGCTGACTCACACCCCGGTCCAGTGGCTCCACAGGAAGCGCAGCAGTTGTGGAAGGAAAAGGGTAAGCTGTTCATCTATGAGGGTAAGCTGTGTCAGAGGAACATCAAGGCAAAGCATTCCAAGAACATTTTTGTCGACCGCACGGTTACCCTGAAAAAGTGCTCACTGACCAAGGCCCAGCCTTCAAAGCCGAAGTGTTCCAGGAGTTCTGTAACCTGTACGGCTGCAAGAAAATCAGGACAACACTGTACCATCCACAGACAAATGGCATGTGCGAGAAGATGAACCAGGTGGTAATTGACTTGTTGAAGACCTTGCCCTTGAAAGAGAGAAACCAATGGCCAGAGAAGTTGCTGGATCTGGTAGATCTGTACAACCATATCCCGGTGAACTCCACCAACTGCACTTCGGCCTACCTGATGAGAGAGAGACCTGGCAAGTTACCCATTGACTTGACTTGGACATGGGAGTCTTAACACCTGAGACGATATCACCAGATGCAGACTGGGATGCAGAGCGGCAGCAGCAATACCGCAAAGTTCCAGAATGTGTAGGGAAAGGTCTGTCCCAGGCAAGACAAGAGAAGAGCTACAACCAAAAGCTCCGGCTACTCCTTTAGTACCTGGAGAACAGGTTCTCAAAAGAAAGAGGAGGATGCACAAAGTAGATGATCAGTGGGAAGCTGAACCATACACCATCATGCCTTCAAACTTCGATAATACCAAGGTATACCTCGTCAGTAAAGATGGAGGAGAAACCTCAGCAGCAGTATCGAGAGATCATCTGAAGGTATACCCTGACCAATTGAAAAACAAAGCAGAAGATAAAGATGCCTCTCAACCCATAAAAGAGGTGGAAGAGAAAATCCATACTGTTCTTGGAGACTTTCCACAGTCATGGAAGCAGGTAAATCAAGCCATCATAGTACCTGTCCTGATCTTTCCTCAACCTACTGAAGCAGCAGAGAGTCTAGACCTGTCGGCTCAAGCAGCAGATGCAACACCAGCAGTGGAGCAAGAGAATCTACCCCCTGCTAACTGTGAATCTGTCAGACCCATGGTGGGTCTAAGAAGTCGCAGGAGGTTGCCCAGTTTACCAGTACAATGCAGGCCTACAAGTAGCACAGACACTATAGGGTCCACAACAGCAGCAGCAGACACATCAGACCAGGCTAGGTCATCAGAGGTACCAGTACTACGTAAGTCCACCCGTAGTACCAGAGGTCAGATCCCAGCCCGGTATAGGGACTAAAATGTCAATGTATTAATAATGTAAATAAGTTAATAATATGTATAATATGTATAATTGCAACCGTTAAGCATATAAGCCTACAGAGACTCTGTAAGAACTTTTGAAGCACTCTATTTTACCCGTTGAAGGACAATTGGGCCACAGGACTATGTGTATTCAGGATCTTCATTATATATATATAGTTCCCTGACCTGACGTAAATATAAACCGCCGGCGTGGCCAAAGAGCCAGAAAAAGTCATGGTCTAGGAACGAAGCAAAGGGGTTGGGGCGGTTCCCTCCGAGGAAACTCAAAAGTCTGCAGGGTAACGCAAATGGACCAGTGTTGCCCTCAGGAACTTACCGTAATTGACAAATTCTTATCGTTAACAATGTTTTTGTAATTTTTATCTTTTTTAAATCTTGTATAGCTCTAATTGTTAACCTGTTAACATGTTGTTATGTTTGCTCAGTCCGGGAGTACTGAATTTCACTAGGGGGGAATGTGGCACCACAGGAATCCGGTTGCCACAGTGGCATTGCCTTCCTTAGGGGGAGTGATGCCATGCCTGGAAGCAAGAGGAGTCCCCTTTCCAGGTAATTTCAGCATACAACACCTTTCCTGACTCCAGACCAAAAGGGGGAGCTCTAACACATGTTTTAGGGATACTTCCCTATAAATTCTGGCCTGGAGGTGGGGTTAATCAGTCCAGTGTGACAGAGCAGACAGTGAAGGAGGAAGAGGCAAGAAGTGAGGAGACTCTGGGGGATAGGAACTGTGACTGCTCTCACCCCAGGACTAAGCTACAGTCCTTGTGTCCTCCACTCATTTCCTGCACCCCAACATCCACCATCCCTCATAAACTGTTCTGGTAGCCCTGGGACCCCACTCCACCTGTGGGGAGCCGAACCATCTCAGCAGCAACACCACCCGCCCCAGCGGTCCCCTTAAGCAGTGTCGGCCATCTATAGCCGAACACCACAGTTGGCGTCACGAACAATACCCCCTTTCCCATAAACTTTATTTCCCCTTCATTTCTTTAATTTTATTGGATACCCAGGGCCACAGACCGAGTCACTGCTGCCGTGACCACTCCTTTAAGAACCGTCCGACCTGGTTCCGAGTACCCCACCGCCTTAGTGGGTGTTGCACTCTCCTCAGCAGCTTCCCCTCTCATCAGCAGCCTCCCTCTCCTCACTCCTCTCAACAGCCTCCAAACTCCTCTGCAGCCTCCCATCTCCTCAACAGCCTCCCATCCCTTCAGCAGCTCCATCTCTTCAGTAGCCTCCTATCTCCTCAGCAGCCTCCTATCTCCTCAGCAGCCTCCCATTTTCTCAGGAGCCTCCCATCTCTTCAGCAGCCTCCTATCTCCTCAGCAGCCTCCCTGTTATGATCCTTCGTGGCTGAGGATCACGAATAGACCAGCAAGTGAATAAACTAAGGACAAGCTCTAGGGAGATGGTAACTGGACTGATCGCAAATCTGAACCTATCCAAAACAACTAGAGGTAGCCGGTGAACATGCCTAAAAAATTCCTAGACGTTTCGAGCCAGCCTGAGGAACTAGCTACCCCTAAAGAGAAAGAAAGACCTCGCTTGCCTCCAGAGAAATAATCCCCAAAGATATAGAAGCCCCCAACAAATATTAACGGTGAAGTAAGAAGAAGGCACATACGTAGGGATGAAATCAGATTCAGCAAAAGAGGCCCACTAGTACTAGAAAGCAGAAAATAGAGCAGGGGTCTATGCGATCAATAAAAAACCCTTACAAAATATCCATCCTGAGATTACAAGAACCCACGCACCAACTAATGGTGTGTGGGGAGAAACTCAGTCCACTAGAGCATCCAGCAAGCAAGGAAATCACATTTTAGCAAGCTGGACAAGAAAACATGATAAACACTGCTGATCAAAAAAATGAGCAAACAAAACTTAGCTTTGTCCTGGATGGACTGGGAGCAAGGTAGTCAGAAGGAATCTGAGTAGCACTGATTACATCGACAGCCGGCAACAAGAGGAAGTAAAACAGAGCTATATAGGAACCTCCCAGAGGATAACGAACCAGCTGATAGCCAGAGACCAGCAGGATAACAAACAAAGCCACCAGGGGGAGCCCAAAGCAAAAGTCACACAATACCACCAGTGACCACAAGAGGGAGCCCGAAAACAGAGTTCACAACAGTACCCCCCCTTAAGGAGGGGTCACCGAACCCTCATGAAAACCCCCAGGGCGATCAGGATGAGCCACATGGAAGGCACAAACCAAATCGGCCGCATGAACATCAGAGGCGACAACCCAAGAATTATCCTCCTGACCATAGCCCTTCCACTTGACCAAATACTGGAGCCTCCGTCTAGAAACACGAGAATCCAAGATCTTCTCCACCACGTATTCCAATTCTCCCTCAACCAGCACCGGGGCAGGAGGCTCAACCGGAGGAACCACAGGTACCACATACCTCCGCAACAACGAGCGATGGAACACATTATGAATAGCAAATGATGCCGGGAGGTCCAGACGGAATGACACAGGGCCAAGGACTTCCATAATCTTATAAGGACCGATAAACCGAGGCTTGAACTTAGGAGAGGAGACCTTCATAGGAACGAAGCGAGAAGACAACCACACCAAGTTCCCAACGCGAAGTCGGGGACCCACACAGCGACGGCGGTTGGCAAAGAGCTGAGCCTTCTCTTGTGACAACTTCAAATTGTCCACCACATGATTCCAAATCTGATGCAACCTATCCACCACAACATCCACTCCAGGACAGTCAGAAGGCTCCACCTGACCCAAGGAAAAACGAGGATGAAACCCCGAATTACAAAAAAAAGGAGAAACCAAAGTAGCAGAACTAGCCCGATTATTAAGGGCAAACTCGGCCAACGGTAAAAAAGTAACCCAGTCGTCCTGGTCAGCAGAAAGAAAACATCTTAAATAAGTCTCCAAGGTCTGATTAGTTCGCTCGGTTTGGCCATTCGTCTGAGGATGGAAGGCCGACGAAAAAGACAATTCAATGCCCAACTTAGCACAAAAGGTCCGCCAAAATCTAGACACAAACCGGGATCCTCTGTCAGAAACAATGTTCTCAGGAATCCCGTGCAAACGAACCACATTTTGAAAAAACAGTGGAACCAACTCGGAGGAGGAAGGCAACTTAGGCAAGGGCACCAAATGGACCATCTTAGAAAAACGATCACACACCACCCAGATGACAGACATTCTCTGAGAGACAGGGAGATCAGAAATAAAATCCATGGAAATGTGCATCCAAGGCCTCTTCGGGACAGGCAAAGGTAACAGCAAACCACTGGCACCAGAACAGCAAGGCTTCGCCCGAGCACAAATTCCACAAGACTGCACAAAGGAACGCACATCCCGCGACAAGGAAGGGTACCAAAAACACCTGGCCACCAAGTCTCTGGTACCAAATATTCCAGGATGGCCCGCCAACACCGAAGAATGAACCTCAGAGATGACTCTGTTGGTCCATCTATCCGGGACAAACAGTCTCTCCGGTGGACAGCGGTCAGGTCTATCCGCCTGAAACTCTTGCAGCACACGTCGCAAATCTGGGGAGATGGCAGACAAAATCACCCCTTCTCTAAGGATACCAGCCGGCTCTGAATCTCCAGGAGAGTCAGGCACAAAACTCCTAGAAAGAGCATCAGCCTTCACATTCTTCGAACCAGGCAGGTACGAGACCATGAAATCAAAACGAGAGAAAAACAACGACCAACGAGCCTGTCTGGGATTCAGCCGCTTGGCCGACTCGAGATAAATCAAATTCTTGTGGTCAGTCAAGACCACCACACGATGTTTAGCTCCCTCGAGCCAATGTCGCCACTCCTCAAATGCCCACTCCATAGCCAACAGCTCCCGATTACCGACATCATAATTCCGCTCGGCAGGCGAAAACTTTCTTGAAAAGAAAGCACATGGCTTCATCACAGAGCCATCGGGGCTTCTCTGCGACAAAACAGCCCCCGCTCCAATCTCGGAAGCATCAACCTCCACCTGGAAGGGAAGTGAGACATCTGGCTGACATAAGACCGGAGCCGAAGAAAACCGACGCTTCAGCTCCCGAAAGGCCTCCACAGCCGCAGAAGACCAATTAGTCACATCAGAACCCTTCTTGGTCAAATCCGTCAAAGGCTTAACAACGCCAGAAAAATTAGCTATGAAGCGACGGTAAAAATTAGCAAAACCCAAGAACTTCTGAAGACTCTTAACAGATGTAGGCTGCGTCCAGTCATGAATAGCCTGAACCTTGACTGGGTCCATCTCAATAGTAGAAGGAGAAAAAATGAAACCCAAAAAGAAATCTTCTGGACTCCAAAAAGACATTTTGAGCCCTTCACAAATAAAGCATTGTCACGTAGGACCTGAAAGACCATCCTGACCTGCTTAACATGAGACTCCCAATCATCCGAAAAAAACAGAATATCATCCAGATACACAATCATAAACTTATCCAGATATTCACGGAAGATGTCATGCATAAAGGACTGAAAGACTGAAGGAGCATTAGAAAGTCCAAAAGGCATCACCAAGTACTCAAAATGGCCTTCAGGCGTATTAAATGCAGTTTTCCATTCATCACCCTGTTTTATACGCACAAGGTTATACGCACCACGAAGATCTATCTTGGTGAACCAACTAGACCCCCTAATGCGAGCAAACAAATCAGTTAACAATGGCAAAGGATACTGAAATTTGACCGTGATTTTATTCAAAAGGCGATAATCAATACAGGGTCTCAGGGAACCATCCTTTTTAGCCACAAAAAAGAATCCTGCACCAAGAGGGGATGAGGACGGGCGAATATGTCCCTTCTCTAAAGACTCCTTTATATAACTCCACATGGCAGCATGCTCCGGCACAGATAAATTGAAAAGTCGTCCCTTAGGAAACTTACTACCAGGAATCAAATTTATAGCACAATCACAGTCCCTATGAGGAGGTAGAGAATTGAGTTTGGGCTCCTCAAATACATCCTGGTAGTCTGACAAAAACGTAGGGACTTCAGAAGGAGTGGATGAAGCAATAGACACCACAGGAGCGTCACCATGAATTCCATGACAACCCCAACTTGACACTGACATAGCTTTCCAATCCAGGACTGGATTATGAGTCTGCAACCATGGTAGACCCAACACGATGACATCATGCAAATTATGCAGTACAAGAAAACGAATCACCTCCTGATGAACAGGAGTCATGCACATGGTCACTTGTGTCCAGTACTGAGGTCTATTCGTAGCCAATGGTGTAGAATCAATTCCCCTTAGTGGAATAGGGAATTTTAAAGGCTCCAAATCAAAACCACAGCGCCTGGCAAATGACCAATCCATCAGACTCAGGGCGGCACCTGAATCTACAAAAGCATTAACCGGGTAAGATGACAGGGAACAAATCAGGGTAACAGACAAAATGAACTTAGGCTGTAAAGTACCAATGGTGACAGATTTATCAACCTTTTAATTGCGCTTAGAGCATGCTGAGATAACATGAGCTTAGTCACCACAGTAAAAGCACAACCCATTTTGCCGTCTATAATTTTGCCGTTCACTTCTGGTCAGAATTCTGTCACATTGCATAGATTCAGGTGTCTGTTCAGAAGACACCGCCAAATGGTGCACAGGTTTGCGCTCCCGCAAACGCCGATCAATCTGAATGGCCAGAGTCATTGACTCATTCAGACCTGCAGGCGTAGGGAACCCCACCATGACATTCTTAATGGCTTCAGAAAGACCTTCTCTGAAATTTGCAGCCAGGGCACACTCATTCCACTGAGTAAGCACCGACCATTTCCGAAATTTCTGGCAGTACACCTCTGCTTCATCTTGCCCCTGCGAGAGGGCCAATAACGTTTTTTCAGCCTGGTTCTCAAGATTAGGTTCCTCATAGAGCAATCCAAGGGCTAGAAAAAACGCATCTACACTAAGCAATGCAGGATCCCCTGGCGCCAATGCAAAGGCCCAATCTTGGGGGTCACCACGCAAAAAGGAAATGATAATCTTAACTTGCTGAACGGCATCACCAGAGGAACGAGGTTTCAAAGAAAGAAACAACTTACAATTGTTCCGAAAATTCAGGAACCTAGATCTATCTCCAGAAAACAACTCCGGAATAGGTATTCTAGGCTCTGACATAGGACTGTGAACAACAAAATCCTGAATACTTTGAACCCTAGCAGCAAGATGATCCAGACTGGAAGCCAAGCTCTGGACATCCATGTCAGCAGCTGAACTCAGAGCCACACCAAGATTAAGAGGAGGAGAGAAGCTAGCCACAGCAGCTAGACACACGGCAAAAAAAAAAAAAAATTCTCAAGGCTTCTTTTCTCCTGCTTCTGCCATGCAATTAACACTTTACGGGCCGGCTGTACTGTTATGATCCTTCGTGGCTGAGGATCACGAATAGACCAGCAAGTGAATAAACTAAGGACAAGCTCTAGGGAGATGGTAACTGGACTGATCGCAAATCTGAACCTATCCAAAACAACTAGAGGTAGCCAGTGAACATGCCTAAAAAATTCCTAGACGTTTCGAGCCAGCCTGAGGAACTAGCTACCCCTAAAGAGAAAGAAAGACCTCGCTTGCCTCCAGAGAAATAATCCCCAAAGATATAGAAGCCCCCAACAAATATTAACGGTGAAGTAAGAAGAAGGCACATACGTAGGGATGAAATCAGATTCAGCAAAAGAGGCCCACTAGTACTAGAAAGCAGAAAATAGAGCAGGGGTCTATGCGATCAATAAAAAACCCTTACAAAATATCCATCCTGAGATTACAAGAACCCACGCACCAACTAATGGTGTGTGGGGAGAAACTCAGTCCACTAGAGCATCCAGCAAGCAAGGAAATCACATTTTAGCAAGCTGGACAAGAAAACATGATAAACACTGCTGATCAAAAAAATGAGCAAACAAAACTTAGCTTTGTCCTGGATGGACTGGGAGCAAGGTAGTCAGAAGGAATCTGAGTAGCACTGATTACATCGACAGCCGGCAACAAGAGGAAGTAAAACAGAGCTATATAGGAACCTCCCAGAGGATAACGAACCAGCTGATAGCCAGAGACCAGCAGGATAACAAACAAAGCCACCAGGGGGAGCCCAAAGCAAAAGTCACACAATACCACCAGTGACCACAAGAGGGAGCCCGAAAACAGAGTTCACAACACCTCCCATCTCCTCAGCAGCCTCCCATCTCTTCAGCAGCCTCCTATCTCTTCAGCACCCTGCCATCTCCTCAGAAGCCTCCCATCTCCTCAGCAGCCTCCCATCTCTTCAACATCCTCCAATCTCCTCAGCAGCCTCCCATCTCCTCAGCAGCCTCCCATCTCTTCAGCAGCCTCCCATCTCCTCAACAGCCTCCCATCTCTTCAGCAGCCTCCCATCTCTTCAGCAGCCTCCCATCTCCTCAACAGCCTCCCATCTCTTCAGCAGCCTCCCATCTCTTCAGCAGCCTCCCATCTCTTCAGCAGCCTCCCATCTCCTCAACAGCCTCCCATCTCTTCAGCAGCCTCCCATCTCCTCAGCAGCCTCCCATCTCTTCAGCAGCCTCCCATCTCTTCAGCAGCCTCCCATCTTCTCACTCCCCTCACCTAATTTCCCTCTGCAGCCTTTTCTGAGTCCTCACACACTGCACGCATCCTCTGCCTGCACGTCACCTACTTCAATGTCTCCTATCTCCCACGAACGTGACATGCTGCTCTGCTCTGGAATGAAGAACAGCGCGCAGCGTGTCACATGATTGGCATCTGGACCATGCTGTACTGGGGCCTGCTGCTGCTGCAGCTAAAAGGTACAGCACTGATTTCTGCCCGCCAGATGCATTAACAACACTGTAGGTGTATCTTTAAATCACCGCAGTGTTGTAATGTGGCTGGCTTGCAGTGGGCATAAACTATTGCACCTGGGGCCCCAACCAGCAGTAGCAAGAGAGGGTGGTCCGGGCTGCCAGCATGTTCGGGCCCTCCTTTTTGCTACTGCTCACAGGGCCCCATTCAGTAGTAAGGGAGGTAATGCCCTGATGGCGGCACTGTATGTGTTTATACATGTGTGTGTCTTTGTGTATGTATGTATTTATGCATGTGTGTGAGTCTGTGTATATGCATGTGTGTGCATGTGTGTTTATGCATATATGTGTGTGTCTGTGTGTGTGTGCCTGTGTTTATGCATGTGTATGTGTGTGTATGTATGTGTTTATCCATGTGTGTTCCAATATCAAATATAGACAAACGAATGGCACTCATCAGGCTAATTTTTCAGACTTTATTGCAGCATCTTCTGTGGAGAATGGGAACAGGGGTGCGTGAATGAAGATGATCGTTTTGCGTAAGTGCGCTTCAACGGGTCACACAAGTACCCCTGTTCCCATTCTCCCACAGAAGATGCTGCAATTAAATCTGAAAAATTAGCCTGGTGAGTGCCATTCGTTTGTCTATATTTGATATTGGAGGACTGTTGTGGCTCTGGATGAGCACCCGAAGGCTTCACTGGGGGGCAGGAATGGATAGAACACTGGGGGCAGGAATGAAAAGAACACTGGGGGCAGGAATGAAAACAACACAGTGGGCAGGAATGAAAAGAACACTGGGGGCAGGAATGAAAAGAACAGAGGGGACAGGAATGAAAAGAACACGGGGCAGGAATGAAAATAACACTGGGGGCAGGAATGAAAAGAACACGGGGCAGGAATGAAAAGAACACGGGGCAGGAATGAAAAGAACGCTGGGGCAGGAATGAAAACAATACAGGGGCAGGAATGAAAAGAACACTGGGGGCAGGAATGAAAACATCACGAGGGGCAGGAATGAAAACAACACGGGGAGCAGGAATGAAAACAACACGGGGCAGGAATAAATAGAACACTGGGGGCAGGAATGAAAACAACACAGGGGCAGGAATGAAAAGAACAATGGGGGCAGGAATGAAAACAACACTGTGGGCAGGAATGAAAACAACACGGGGCAGGAATGAAAAGAACACTGGGGGCAGGAATGAAAACAACACTGGGGCAGGAATGAAAACAACACTGGGGCAGGAAAGAAAACAACACTGGGGGCAGGAATGAAAACAACACAGGGGGCAGGAATGAAAACAACACAGGGGGCAGGAATGAAAACAACACAGGGGGCAGGAATAAATAGAACACTGGGGGCAGGAAAGAAAACAACACAGTGAGCAGGAATGAAAACAACGCTGGGCGCAGGAATGAAAACAACACAGGGCAGGAATGAAAACAAAATGGGGGGCAGGAATGAAAACAACACAGGGGCAGGAATGAAAAGAACAATGGGGGCGGGAATGAAAACAACACTGTGGGCAGGAATGAAAACAACACGGGGCAGGAATGAAAAGAACACTGGGGGCAGGAATGAAAACAACACTGGGGGCAGGAATGAAAACAACACTGGGGCAGGAAAGAAAACAACACTGGGGGCAGGAATGAAAACAACACTGGGGGCAGGAATGAAAACAACACTGGGGGCAGGAATGAAAACAACACTGGGGGCAGGAATGGAAACCACTGGGGTCAGGAAGGAAAACAACACTGGGGTCAGGAATTGAAAGAACACTGGGGTCAGGAATGGAAACAACACTGGGGGCAGGAATGAAAACAACACTGGGGCAGGAATGAAAACTATACGGGGCAGAATGTGTAACACAGGGCAGGATGTGAGACACGGGGCAGGATGTGAGACACATGGGGCAGAATGTGTGACACGGGGCAGGATGTGAGACACAGGGGGTAGAATGTGAGACACGGGGTAGAATGTGAGACACAGGGGGCAGGAATGAAAAGAACACGGGGCAGGAATGAAAAGAACGCTGGGGCAGGAATGAAAACAACACAGGGGCAGGAATGAAAAGAACACTGGGGGCAGGAATGAAAACAACACGGGGGCAGGAATGAAAACAACACGGGGGGCAGGAATGAAAACAACACGGGGAGCAGGCATGAAAACAACACAGGGGGCAGGAATAAATAGAACACTGGGGGCAGGAATGAAAACAACACAGGGGCAGGAATGAAAAGAACAATGGGGGCAGGAATGAAAACAACACTGTGGGCAGGAATGAAAACAACACGGGGCAGGAATGAAAAGAACACTGGGGGCAGGAATGAAAACAACACTGGGGCAGGAATGAAAACAACACTGGGGCAGGAAAGAAAACAACACTGGGGGCAGGAATGAAAACAACACTGGGCGCAGGAATGAAAACACGGGGGGCAGGAATGAAAACAACACAGGGGGCAGGAATAAATAGAACACTGGGGGCAGGAATGAAAACAACACAGTGAGCAGGAATGAAAACAACACTGGGCACAGGAATGAAAACAACACAGGGCAGGAATGAAAACAAAATGGGGGGCAGGAACGAAAACAACAAAGGGGCAGGAATGAAAAGAACAATGAGGGCGGGAATGAAAACAACACTGTGGGCAGGAATGAAAACAACACGGGGCAGGAATGAAAAGAACACTGGGGGCAGGAATGAAAACAACACTGGGAGCAGGAATGAAAACAACACTGGGGCAGGAAAGAAAACAACACTGGGGGCAGGAATGAAAACAACACTGGGGCAGGAATGAAAACAACACTGGGGGCAGGAATGAAAACAACACTGGGGGCAGGAATGGAAACCACTGGGGTCAGGAAGGAAAACAACACTGGGGTCAGGAATTGAAAGAACACTGGGGTCAGGAATGGAAACAACACTGGGGGCAGGAATGAAAACAACACTGGGGCAGGAATGAAAACTATACGGGGCAGAATGTGTAACACGGGGCAGGATGTGAGACACGGGGCAGGATGTGAGACACATGGGGCAGAATGTGTGACACGGGGCAGGATGTGAGACACAGGGGGTAGAATGTGAGACACGGGGTAGAAAGTGAGACACGGGGGCAGAATGTGAGACACGGGGCAGAGTGTGAGACAGGGGGCAGGATTTGAGATGGGGCAGAATGTGAGACACAGGGGGCAGAATGTGAGACACGGGCAGGATGTGAGACAGGGGGCAGGCTGGGAGACACAGGGGGCAGGATGGAGACAAATGGGGCAGGAATATGGTGCAGGATCATGCTGCAGGATGGAGACACATGGTGCAGGATCATGAGGCAGGATGGATACGATGGAGACAGATGGGGCGGCAGGATCATGGGACAGATGGGGCAGGATGGGGAGATCATATGGAGTTGAAGCGCCCCCACTGCCGCAGGGCCGAGGGGTACCCGGTACCCGGCCTCTGAGTCTCTGCTCTGGGGTTGTCACGGTGGCTAGGCCCAGTCCGTGACCCTGCCGAGGGGCGCACAGTGAATGATGATGATAGTGGAGGTGGTGGTGAAGCTGTGATGGTGCGGTGCAGTTGTGGGGTGCAGGTCGCGGTTAAATAACGAGGACACCAGGTTGCAGTCTCTTTACCTCTTTACTGAAGATCTCTGGGTCCTCAGTCCAGAACACGGTTCACCAGGCTGCGCAAGTCCAGCCGGTCCAATGGCACCTCCAGAGTTCTCTTCGCAGGTGGAAATCTGTGCCTTCCTTCTAGCGCTATGTGTTGTGGTCCTTCCCTGCTGTGCTTACGGAAAGTCCCCACAACTGTTGTGTCTGTTTCTTAAGTTCCCTCACAACTCGATTAGATGATGTTCTGCTAATCCTCCGTCCCTCCCTGATGTCCTGGTTGGGACAGCACCCGTTTGACGGGTAGGCTCGGAGCTCTTCCGGGACCCTAGAGTCGCCCCTCTCCACAAGTTGCCCCCCAAGACTGCATAGGTGATTTAAGTTAGACAGCCCGCCTTAGACTGACTGTCCTGCCGCTGTTTAGAGTATTGCTTGAAGCTAGATATTATGATACTTCCTCGGCGTTCCGGCCACCGGTAGTGCGCCTCAGTAGGGTGTTGCTTCGGTCTTACAGCACGACCCCTACTGGTATTCTCCTACTGCTTGATCTCGTTTCTCACTCAGCACAATCTATCTCGCTTCTGATCCTTCCTTGGGCACCGCCGCTATGCTGAGCAGGCACGGTCCCATTACGTTCGTTCAAGTTGCCAAGCCTCTGTCAGGATCCCACCCCTGACAGAGACCCTACTGTATCTTCCCCCACAACACCCTCTGCCACAAGGTGTTGCCTGGTTCCAACCCAGTCAGCTTTCTGATCTAACTTCCTGCCTGACCCCCAGTTTACCCACTATGGTGGGGAGTGGCCTAGTGAATAGAACCCTTAGCTCCCCCCGGAGGCCCGACTGTGAAATGTATTGGTGTCTGTGATACCTGATCAGATGAACTCCTTCAGTGCCATCAGACGTACCATAGCTCCCCTTAGTGGCGGAGCCACAGTACTGCAACGACCAGGACTCTGGGGCGCTGCACTCCCCCCTGGTTAAACACAGTACTCCGGGACTGGGAAGAAAACAACAACACAAATTAGCAAAAAGACATACTGTTTTGTTGAGTGCAATAACAATAAGTATGTTTGAACAGGCTTCCCTTTATGGGAGGTAAGGACACTTGAACGTTACAAACATGGTTAAATATCATAGCAACATGCTACAAATAACTTTTCTTACCCAACTGGGTATTCTACTTAAGTGCAAAATTGTTGAACAATAATTTAACATTGCCTTTAAGGACATACACTCTGAATCCACTAAAGACCTTCTTATAATCACATTATAAGGCAATTTTAACTTTTTCATTCTCCTTCTTTAAATCTGCAGGACCGCCTGTCTTAACGGCACCAGACCTACTGCCTCTCCTTTCTATGCAGGACCGCCCCGTTCAGCCCGGGCCTACTGCCTTTTCAACTACTATACACAGTATAGAGCATAACATTACTTTCAGTTTAAGAGTGCTGAGCCATCTCGACATGACTCCTATGAGGACTCAGGGTTTACCTTCTATCCTCATTATCTATCAACATTATCAAACATTTTCTATAGAACATTAAACCTTCTCATTATTTTTCTCACTAACATGTATGCTGGACACTACGTCTACCCCTACGGGCCTACTGCATCCCCCATCTAGCTCTTACTTTCTTTCAGGGAACATTATCAGCATTTCTTTACAATCAACTAGTTGGACACATATAACTTTCTCATGTGAACATTATCATCACTTTCTTTCGTCAAAACATTATTGCTACCTATCTTAAAGCAATATCACCATTTAAGTGCAACACATGAACATCCCCTTTAAGAGGGGACCAAGTCTCTATGAGGTAGCATATCTTCTCAAACTACCAGTCCGTACTCGGCAAAGGTTCCAGTGTGATATCTTCACAAAGAGTCCTTTTTGAAGTAAAACCAGTAGGGAGCACCTTTAATAAGGTGCAAACTATGTACAAAAAGTTTGTATCATGCACTGTTCATGATTCCGGCAGTTCTGGAAACTTTGTGCAAAACTTTAGAAAAATCAAACAAAACAATAGGGATCCCGGGTCAACAAAAGGATCCCCTTAAGAGTTAACCCTGGACGGGTTTTAGCAGTAACATAAGAGAACAGTAACTATTTACATATATAAGGCATTCATGCTCACTCATTTTTCGGGGAAGAAGGTGGTTCCCCACCCCTAGCTGAGGCAGCACCCATGCTGGTAGCTGGTCTCTCAGGCGCCATCAGATCAGCCGGTGTCTGGATTTGAAGGCTAATCCTGCTTGCAAGTTCAGTAGCCGCTACAAGGCGTACGGTGGTGATAGGAACAAGATCTGGCAAATCGGGATCAGTCATGGTCGGGGCGACAGGGGGCGCTCTCTCAGGTTCACACCGTCGAACGTTCCGGGCACACCATCCTTGTGCATTCCGATGACGGGTGTAGGTCACCTGATCCCCCCTTTGTAATGGGTCACCATCTCGACTGCAGCAGGGGGTTTTCACGTTATAGCTAGTAACAAAGACATCAGTTGGTAGCCCCGGTTCCTGTATGGAGCCCCATCCCCTCTTCGGGTGGTAGGCCAGCACAGTTCCCCACTTTACCACGTCTTTCCTGCCGGGCGCAGACTTCCTACGTCGTGTGTCATGTTGTTCGGTCTCGTCTCGATCTTTCCAGTGTTGTATTAGACATTGCTTATACTGTTCCCAGGTAAGTACCGCAAGGGTGAGGCCATCCTCCCGGGCCCCATCTGGCCCGGTCCAGGGAGTGTCCCACCGGAGGATCACCTCGTCTAGGCCCACATCTATGGGTTCTCCCATCTTGGTTGGTAGCAGAGGCACTAGCTTTCCCATCGCGTTAGAGGTGAGGATGACCCGCTCCACCAAGAAGGAACGATCATTGCTGGGGTGAGGAGCGGTCAGGGGAGCCGGATCGGTCAGGGGAGCCGGATCGGTCGGGAGAGCAGAATCGGCCAGGGGAGTAGGGATGCCGTCCATACCTGCGCCTGATGTGATTCCACCGATGTCGCTCCGGTCCATTGACAAGGGCACTGGAATCGGCTGCAGCCCGGACCGCGGCTCTTCCGGAGTCACCTCTTGATGTAGCTCCGCCCTCCATGGTTCCGTGGCTGGGATAGGTAGGCTCGGCTCCTCCACTGGCGGCTCCAAGGGGTTCAGGTCTCTCACCGGCGGTGGACGTGGGTCCGCCTCTGATGGGTGAGGGCAAGCCGGGATCGCCTCGTCGTTGCTCGGGCACTTGCTGCTCATCGTCGCTGTCTGGCATTCGGCGGCAACGCATGCACCTGGCTCTGCCATTTCTCTGAGATCGGGCTCCTCCTTCACCTCGTTCCCGCCGTTGCAAATCAGGGGGCGGCTCTCCTCTGCTGCTGGGCAGGTCGTCATCTCACAGCAGGAGTTCGAGGGGGCGGTCGCTACTTCTGGCGCCGCTTTGGTAGTCTCCTCCCATGGCACGCCCTTCTTCCTCTGCGCTCCCTGTGACGCTGCAATGGCGGCGGTTTCGGCGCAAACTTTTGGCGGCAAGTAACAATCCACAGTCTTTGCAATAAAGTACAGTCCAAGCACAACAAATCACAGTCCCAAGGCACACATGACCTGATTCTTCAGGCTTAAGTAGATCCTGTTCGTGACGCCAAGTTGAAGCGCCCCCACTGCCGCAGGGCCGAGGGGTACCCGGTACCAGGCCTCTGAGTCTCTGCTCTGGGGTTGTCACGGTGGCTAGGCCCAGTCCGTGACCCTGCCGAGGGGCGCACAGTGAATGATGATGATAGTGGAGGTGGTGGTGAAGCTGTGATGGTGTGGTGCAGTTGTGGGGTGCAGGTCGCGGTTAAATAACGAGGACACCAGGTTGCAGTCTCTTTACCTCTTTACTGAAGATCTCTGGGTCCTCAGTCCAGAACACGGTTCACCAGGCTGCGCAAGTCCAGCCGGTCCAATGGCACCTCCAGAGTTCTCTTCGCAGGTGGAAATCTGTGCCTTCCTTCTAGCGCTATGTGTTGTGGTCCTTCCCTGCTGTGCTTACGGAAAGTCCCCACAACTGTTGTGTCTGTTTCTTAAGTTCCCTCACAACTCGATTAGATGATGTTCTGCTAATCCTCCGTCCCTCCCTGATGTCCTGGTTGGGACGGCACCCGTTTGACGGGTAGGCTCGGAGCTCTTCCGGGACCCTAGAGTCGCCCCTCTCCACAAGTTGCCCCCCAAGACTGCATAGGTGATTTAAGTTAGACAGCCCACCTTAGACTGACTGTCCTGCCGCTGTTTAGAGTATTGCTTGAAGCTAGATATTATGATACTTCCTCGGCGTTCCGGCCACCGGTAGTGCGCCTCAGTAGGGTGTTGCTTCGGTCTTACAGCACGACCCCTACTGGTATTCTCCTACTGCTTGATCTCGTTTCTCACTCAGCACAATCTATCTCGCTTCTGATCCTTCCTTGGGCACCGCCGCTATGCTGAGCAGGCACGGTCCCATTACGTTCGTTCAAGTTGCCAAGCCTCTGTCAGGATCCCACCCCTGACAGAGACCCTACTGTATCTTCCCCCACAACATCCTCTGCCACAAGGCGTTGCCTGGTTCCAACCCAGTCAGCTTTCTGATCTAACTTCCTGCCTGACCCCCAGTTTAACCACTATGGTGGGGAGTGGCCTAGTGAATAGAACCCTTAGCTCCCCCCCGGAGGCCCGACTGTGAAATGTATTGGTGTCTGTGATACCTGATCAGATGAACTCCTTCAGTGCCATCAGACGTACCATAGCTCCCCTTAGTGGCGGAGCCACAGTACTGCAACGACCAGGACTCTGGGGCGCTGCAGAGGCAGAATGGATACTCATGTGTTGTGAATTTGGTTTCTGGGCTCCCCCGGTGGTTTCTGGTGGTACTGCACTTGTGTGCTTCATCTCCTCTGTTCACCTGTTTCCATCAGGATGTGGGAGTTTTCTATTTAACCTTGCTCCTCAGTCATTTCTATGCCGGCCAACAATGTTACCAGAAGCCTTTCTGTTGCATGTTCCTGCTCCTAGACTACTATCAGCTAAGTTGGACTTGTAGTCCTAAGTTTGTTTTGCATTTTTGTTCCAGTTCTCTGTGATTGATTATTTCTGAGGCTGGAAGCTCTTGTGAGCTGAAATTGCCACTCTGGTGTCATGAGTTGATATTAGAGTCTTAAAGTAATTTCAGGATGGTGTTTTGAAAGGGTTTTCAGCTGACTGTGAAGTTCCCTTTTCTGTCTTTCTACTATCTAGTAAGCGGACCTCAATTTGCTAAACCTATCTTCATACTTCGTATGTCAATTTCCTCTGAAATCACCGACAATATATGTGGGGGCTACTGTCTGCCTTTTGGGAAAAATTTCTCTAGAGGTAAGCCAGGTCTGTATTTTCCTCTGCTAGGGTCAGTCAGTTCTCCGGCTGGCGCTGGGCGTCTAGGGATAAAACGTAGGCACGCTACCCGGCCACTGTTAGTTGTGCGGTAGGTTTAGCTCACAGTCAGCTCGAGTTCCCATCTTCCAAGAGCTAGTCCTTTTTGTATGCTTTACTATGTTCTCTTGCCATTGAGAACCATGACAGTTTGGCCGGCCAAGGGTTAAAATAATTGGCAGAAGAAAGGAGAGAAAAGAACCCTGCAGAGAATTTTTTTTTTTTTCCTGAGTTTGCTCATTAGTTGATTCACTTGCATCTCTGCTTACTGCAGCCTTCGTCTCTCTCTCCTTCTAATCCTTGAATGGTTCTGATTTCACCTGATTAATATGGATCCTCAGAGTTTAGCTACAGGTTTGGATAATCTCGCTGTGAAGGTTCAAAGTTTACAGGATTTTGTTATTCATGCTCCTATATCTGAACCTAGAATTCCTTTACCTGAATTTTTCTCCGGGGATAGATCTCGCTTCCAGAATTTCAAACATAATTGTAAATTATTTTTGTCTCTGAGATCTCGCTCCGCTGGAGATCCTGCACAGCAGGTCAGGATTGTAATTTCCTTGCTCCGGGGCGACCCTCAGGACTGGGCATTTGCTTTGGCACCAGGGGATCCTGCGTTGCTCAATGTGGATGCGTTTTTCCTGGCTTTGGGGTTGCTTTATGAGGAACCTCATTTGGAGATTCAGGCTGAAAAAGCCTTAATGGCCCTGTCTCAAGGGCAGGATGAGGCTGAAATATACTGCCAAAAATTTCATAAGTGGTCTGCGCTTACTCAGTGGAATGAGTGCGCCCTGGCGGCGAATTTCAGAGAGGGTCTCTCTGATGCCATTAAGGATGTTATGGTGGGGTTCCCTGTGCCTACAGGTCTGAATGAGTCCATGACAATGGCTATTCAGATTGATCGGCGTTTGCGGGAGCGCAAACCTGTGCACCATTTGGCAGTGTCTACTGAGAAGGCGCCAGAGATTATGCAATGTGATAGAATTCTGTCCAGAAGCGAACGACAGAATTTTAGGCGAAAAAATGGGTTATGCTTCTATTGTGGTGATTCAACTCATGTTATATCAGCATGCTCTAAACGTACTAAGAAGGTTGATAAATCTGTTTCAATTGGCACTTTACAGTCTAAGTTTATTCTATCTGTGACCCTGATTTGCTCTTTATCGTCTATTACCGCGGACGCCTATGTCGACTCTGGCGCCGCTTTGAGTCTTATGGATTGGTCCTTTGCCAAACGCTGTGGGTTTGATTTAGAGCCTCTGGAAGTTCCTATACCTCTGAAGGGTATTGACTCCACGCCATTGGCTAGTAATAAACCACAATACTGGACACAAGTAAATATGCGTATTAATCCGGATCACCAGGAGATTATTCGCTTCCTTGTGTCGTATAATCTACATGATGTGTTGGTGCTTGGATTGCCATGGCTGCAATCTCATAACCCAGTCCTCGACTGGAAAGCAATGTCTGTGTTAAGCTGGGGATGTCAGGGGACTCATGGGGACGTACCTTTGGTTTCCATTTCGTCATCTATTCCCTCTGAGATTCCGGAATTTTTATCTGATTATCGTGACGTTTTTGAGGAGCCTAAAATTGGTTCACTACCTCCGCACAGAGAGTGCGATTGTACTATAGATCTGATTCCGGGCAGTAAGTTTCCAAAGGGTCGTTTATTTAATCTATCTGTGCCTGAACATGCTGCTATGCGGGAATATATTAAGGAGTCCTTGGAAAAGGGACATATTCGTCCTTCGTCATCTCCCTTAGGAGCCGGTTTTTTCTTTGTATCTAAAAAAGATGGCTCTTTGAGGCCGTGTATTGATTATCGGCTTTTGAATAAAATCACGGTTAAATATCAGTATCCTTTGCCACTGCTTACTGATTTGTTTGCTCGAATAAAGGGGGCCAAGTGGTTCTCTAAGATTGATCTTCGTGGGGCGTATAATTTAGTGCGAATTAAGCAGGGGGATGAGTGGAAAACCGCATTTAATACGCCTGAGGGCCATTTTGAGTATTTAGTAATGCCTTTTGGTCTTTCAAATGCCCCTTCAGTCTTTCAGTCCTTTATGCATGACATTTTCCGTGAATATTTGGATAAATTTTTGATTGTGTATCTGGATGATATTTTGATTTTTTCGGATGACTGGGACTCTCATGTCCAACAGGTCAGGAGGGTTTTTCAGGTTTTGCGCTCTAATTCCTTGTGTGTAAAGGGTTCTAAGTGCGTTTTTGGGGTTCAAAAGATTTCGTTTTTGGGGTACATTTTTTCCCCCTCTTCCATTGAGATGGACCCTGTCAAGGTTCAGGCTATTTGTGATTGGACGCAACCCTCTTCTCTTAAGAGCCTTCAGAAGTTTTTGGGCTTTGCTAATTTTTATCGTCGATTTATAACTGGTTTTTCTGATGTCGCTAAACCGTTGACTGATTTGACTAAGAAGGGTGCTGATGTTGCTGAGTGGTCCCCTGCTGCTGTGGAGGCCTTTCGGGAGCTTAAGCGCCGCTTTTCTTCCGCCCCTGTATTGCGTCAGCCTGATGTTACTCTTCCTTTTCAGGTTGAGGTCGACGCTTCAGAAATCGGAGCTGGGGCGGTTTTGTCGCAGAAAAGTTCCGACTGCTCCGTGATGAGACCTTGTGCGTTCTTTTCTCGTAAGTTTTCGCCCGCTGAGCGAAATTATGATATTGGTAATCGGGAGCTCTTGGCTATGAAGTGGGCTTTTGAGGAGTGGCGTCATTGGCTTGAGGGGGCTAGACATCAGGTGGTGGTATTGACCGACCACAAGAATTTGATTTATCTTGAGTCCGCCAGGCGCCTGAATCCTAGACAGGCGCGCTGGTCGTTATTTTTCTCTCGGTTTAATTTTGTGGTTTCTTACCTACCGGGTTCTAAAAATGTGAAGGCGGATGCCCTTTCTAGGAGTTTTGAGCCTGATTCCCCTGGTAATTCTGAACCTACAGGTATCCTTAAGGATGGAGTGATATTATCTGCTGTTTCCTCAGATTTGCGACGGGTCTTGCAGGAGTTTCAGGCGGATAGACCTGATCGTTGCCCGCCTGGTAGATTGTTTGTTCCTGATGATTGGACCAGTAGAGTCATCTCGGAGGTCCATTCTTCTGCGTTAGCAGGTCATCCTGGAATCTTTGGTACCAGGGATTTGGTGGCTAGGTCCTTCTGGTGGCCTTCCCTGTCGCGAGATGTGCGAGGTTTTGTGCAGTCTTGTGATGTTTGTGCTCGGGCCAAGCCTTGTTGTTCTCGGGCTAGTGGATTGTTGTTATCCTTGCCTATTCCGAAGAGGCCTTGGACTCACATCTCCATGGATTTTATTTCTGATCTCCCTGTTTCTCAGAAGATGTCTGTCATCTGGGTGGTGTGTGACCGTTTCTCTAAGATGGTCCATTTGGTTCCCTTGCCTAAATTGCCTTCTTCATCCGAGCTGGTTCCTCTGTTTTTTCAAAATGTGGTGCGCTTGCATGGTATTCCGGAGAATATTGTTTCTGACAGGGGAACCCAATTCGTGTCTAGATTTTGGCGAGCGTTCTGTGCTAGGATGGGCATTGATTTGTCTTTTTCGTCTGCTTTCCACCCTCAGACTAATGGCCAGACCGAGCGAACTAATCAGACCTTGGAGACTTATTTGAGGTGTTTTGTGTCTGCGGATCAGGATGATTGGGTTGCCTTTTTGCCCTTGGCGGAGTTTGCCCTCAATAATCGGGCTAGTTCTGCCACCTTGGTTTCTCCTTTCTTCTGTAATTCGGGGTTTCATCCTCGTTTCTCTTCCGGTCAGGTGGAGTCTTCGGATTGTCCTGGAGTGGATGCTGTGGTGGAGAGGTTGCATCAGATTTGGGGGCATGTGGTGGACAATTTGAAGTTGTCCCAGGAGAAGACTCAGCATTTTGCCAACCGCCGTCGTCGTGTTGGTCCTCGTCTTTGTGTTGGGGACTTGGTGTGGTTATCTTCTCGTTTTGTCCCTATGAAGGTTTCTTCTCCTAAGTTTAAGCCTCGGTTCATCGGCCCGTACAAGATATTGGAGATTCTTAACCCTGTGTCCTTTCGTTTGGACCTCCCTGCATCTTTTTCTATTCATAATGTCTTCCATCGGTCATTGTTGCGCAGGTATGAGGTACCGGTTGTGCCTTCCGTTGAGCCTCCTGCTCCGGTGTTGGTTGAGGGTGAGTTGGAGTACGTTGTTGAGAAGATCTTGGACTCCCGTGTTTCCAGACGGAGACTTCAGTATCTGGTCAAGTGGAAGGGCTACGGTCAGGAGGATAACTCTTGGGTGACAGCCTCTGATGTTCATGCCTCCGATTTGGTCCGTGCCTTTCATAGGGCTCATCCTGATCGCCCTGGTGGTTCTGGTGAGGGTTCGGTGCCCCCTCCTTGAGGGGGGGGTACTGTTGTGAATTTGGTTTCTGGGCTCCCCCGGTGGTTTCTGGTGGTACTGCACTTGTGTGCTTCATCTCCTCTGTTCACCTGTTTCCATCAGGATGTGGGAGTTTTCTATTTAACCTTGCTCCTCAGTCATTTCTATGCCGGCCAACAATGTTACCAGAAGCCTTTCTGTTGCATGTTCCTGCTCCTAGACTACTATCAGCTAAGTTGGACTTGTAGTCCTAAGTTTGTTTTGCATTTTTGTTCCAGTTCTCTGTGATTGATTATTTCTGAGGCTGGAAGCTCTTGTGAGCTGAAATTGCCACTCTGGTGTCATGAGTTGATATTAGAGTCTTAAAGTAATTTCAGGATGGTGTTTTGAAAGGGTTTTCAGCTGACTGTGAAGTTCCCTTTTCTGTCTTCCTACTATCTAGTAAGCGGACCTCAATTTGCTAAACCTATCTTCATACTTCGTATGTCAATTTCCTCTGAAATCACCGACAATATATGTGGGGGCTACTGTCTGCCTTTTGGGAAAAATTTCTCTAGAGGTAAGCCAGGTCTGTATTTTCCTCTGCTAGGGTCAGTCAGTTCTCCGGCTGGCGCTGGGCGTCTAGGGATAAAACGTAGGCACGCTACCCGGCCACTGTTAGTTGTGCGGTAGGTTTAGCTCACAGTCAGCTCGAGTTCCCATCTTCCAAGAGCTAGTCCTTTTTGTATGCTTTACTATGTTCTCTTGCCATTGAGAACCATGACACTCATGAGGGCAGAATGGGAGAACATATGGCTGGAGCCAGGAATGAGATACACGGGGCCAGGATGGGGAATATTATTACCATAGGGGCTAATTAAGGGATATTATTAGTATTATTAGTGATGTATTTATTTTATTTTTTTGAGGATACTGTTTTAATTAGGGGGGTCCTGTTACTGTGCAGAGCGACACTAGGTCGCCTTTTTTTCTTCATCTGGTGTAGTGCAGAAGTCGGGAAAAAATTAAGCAATGTATTCTCCAAGCGGAGCTCTAGATAACTGTTATTTCCTGCAGAGATGTGTCCTGGCTGGAAGACATGATGGTGGTCTGTGCTGGATGAAGATGGAAAGCGAGGCTGAAGGACTTCACCTAAAGACGTCACTGGTGAGTCAGTGTGTTACCTGTACACAGACACTGCATAATAAGTACAGATCTCCTGTGCATAATGGCACTTATGGTGATAGTATTGTGTTTTTTTTATTAATGATCAGTATTGCAGTATTCAGTCACTATGTGGTGGTAATATGTTGTCCGGCCATGGTGTGGCAGTATTTGTCCCTAGTATGTGCTATTATTTGGTCACTGTGGTGGTAATATGTGGTCTGGTCATGGTGTGGTGGTATTTGTTCCCTGTATGTGGTTTTATTGGTCACCTTGTGGTGGTAATATGTGATCTGGACATGGTGTGGTGATATTTGTTCCTTATATGTGCTATTATTCTGTCATTGTGGTGGTAATATGTGATCTGGACATGGTGTGTCAGTATTTGTTCGTGGTATGTGGTATTATAGGTCACTATGTGGTGGTAATATGTGGTCTGGTCATGGTACGGTGGTATTTGTCCCTTTGGTTGTGATATTATTGGTCATTTTAAAAATTGAAAAATGAATAAAAATATACCTAAATTGTATTGCATATTTTAACAAATTTTTAATAGGTTAGCGTAGAGTAGGGCCCAGCCAAAAGAGTCTACCTTGTCGTGGTGGCAGATTAGAAAAATCTTTTGGCCAAAACAAAAGCTGCTGGCTATATGTGTGATCTGGTGATGGGAAATGTTAATGTGTGATTGGTGAGAAGTGGAGTTTTTCCAAGAGAGAGCGGTGGGACTGTGAACAGTTCGAGGGGTGAAGGCGGATCTGGGGTGGAGCCTGGGCAGAGTCTCAAGGGGGCCCTGAAAATTTTGCTAGTATGGGGCCCCGAAATTCCTAGTGGCAGCCCTGACACTCTGCACCCCATCTTGACTAATAAAAACAAGCCAGAAATGTAGACTTTTTTTGCAAATTTATTGAGATGGTTCTACTCCTTCATTGGAGTCCAGCTGTGTTTAATTAAACTGATAGGACTTGATTTGGAAAGGCACACACCTGTCTATATAAGACCTCACAGCTCACAGTGCATGTCAGACCAAATGAGAATCATGAAGTCAAAGGAACTGGCAAGGAGCTCAGAGACAGAATTGTGTCAAGGCACAGATCTGGCCAAGGTTACAAAAGAATTTCTGCAGTACTCAAGGTTCCTAAGAGCACAGTGGCCTGCATAATCATTAAATGTAATAAGTTTGGGACCAGCCAAACTGAGCAATCATGGGAGAAGAGCCGTGGTGAGAGAGGTAAAGAAGAACCCCAAGATCACTGTGGCTAAGCTCCAGAGATGCAGTAGGGAGATGGGAGAAAGTTCCACAAAGTCAACTATCACTGCAGCCCTCCACCAGTCAGGCCTTTATGGCAGAGTGGCCCGACAGTAGCCTCTCCTCAATGCAAGACATATGAAAGCCCGCATTGAGTTTGCTAATAAACACATGAAGGACTCCCAGACTATAAGAAATAAGATTCTCTGGTCTGATGAGACGAAGATAGACCTTTTTGGTGATAATTCTAAGTGGTATGTGTTGAGAAAACCAGGCACTGCTTATCACCTGCCTAACACAATCCCAACAGTGAAACATGGTGGTGGCAGCATCATGCTATGGGGGTGTTTTTCAGCAGCAGAGACAGGACGACTGGTTGCCATTGAAGGAAACATGAATGCGGCCAAGTACAGAGATATCCTGGATGAAAACCTCTCCCAGAGTGCTCTGGACCTCAGACTTGGCCGAAAGTTCACCTTCTGTAATGCTGTAGATAAGCCCACGATGTATCCTGAAAGATGAGAAAAAGAGGTTAGATTATACTCACCTGGGTGGGCAGTCTGATCCGATGGGCATTGCGGTCCGGTTCGGGGCCTCCCATCTTCACAGGATGACGTTCTCTTCTTGTCTTCACGCTGCGGCTCCGGTGCAGGCGTACTTTGTCTACCCAGTTGAAGACAGAGCAAAGTACTACAGTGCGCAGGCGCCGGGCCTCTCTGACTTTTCCTGGCGCCTGTGCTCTGCAGTACTTTGCTCTGCCCTCAACAGGGCAGACAAAGAACGCATGCGCCAGAGCTGCAGCATGAAGACAAGAAGAGGACATCATCGTAAGAAGATGGGAGGCCCCAGACCGCGACGCCCATCAAACCGGACCGCAGCGAGACCGCCCCTGGGTGAGTATAATCTAACCTCTTTTTCTCATCTTTCAGGATACATCAGGGGCTTATCTACAGCATTACAGAATGCTGTAGATAAGCCCCTGATGCCAGTGGGCTTAGCTCACCTTCGATTTTGGGGGTGACAGGTTCCCTTTAAGTCTCTTCTTAGCCTTCTTTTTTGCAAGCTAAACATTCCCAGATCCTTTATACTGTTTTTCGTGTAACATACTTTGCAGTCCGCAAACCATCCTGGTAGCTCTTCTCTGAACTTGCTCCAATTTTTAAATGTCTTTTTCAAAATGTGGTGCCCAGAACTGGACACAGTATTCCAGTTGAGGCCTGGCCAAGGAGGAGTAGAGAGTGATAATTACGTCACGTGATCTAGACTCTATGCTTCTATTAATACATCCTAGAACTGTGTTTGCCTTTTTTTGCTGCTGTTTCACACTATTGACTCATGTGCAGTCTGATCTATTAGTACACCCAAGTCTTTTTCACACGTGCTGTTGCGTAGTTCTATTCTTCCCATTCTGTAGATGTATTTTTTGTTTTCCTTGCCTAGACATAGAATCTTGCATTTCTCCCTGTTAAATACCATTCTACTAGTTACTGCCCATTGTTCAAGCTTATCTAGATCCTTCTGAATCCTTTCTCTGTCTTCTCTAGTATTATCTATCCCTCCTACCTTTGTATTATCAACAATGATATGTCCACCCCTTTTGCACATTATCATTCGCTATTTTGCCTTCCACTAGACAATGGCCTAATGGTCTTCAATGTAGCTGATATCAATAAGTGGTATTTCTATAGAGGCATCCTGTATATTGATTCTATTATTGCAGGATCTGCTTGTGTCATGTATAAGGCACGCACAGTGTATGAAGAGGGTTAACTTCCAGAACACAATGTTTCATATTAATTACTAATTACTAACAAGGAATTGAAATAGTATGGAAATATATGATGATGCTTTGTTTACGGGGAGGGCCCAGAGGCTGTGACAGTGACTGCCCCCTGTCTGCCCCCTGCTCAGATGATGCTTGGTTTGACTACCCCAGGATGCACTGGGGACTCTCAAACAAATCATCATCATGCAGGAAGTAAAAAAGAATAGACTAGCAGTTAGACAGTGTAGTTAATGAACGGTAAGGAATTTTTAAAACAAGTATATTAGAAAATAGCTTAAATAATGGCATCAACTAGATAGGGATTTATAAAAAACTAGCTGTACTACCCGGCTTCGCCCGGGTTAATGACTGCTGTTAGCAAAATAGAATGTGTTAACAAAAATTTATTCTGCACACAAAAACCACAAAACAAATAGATAGAAATGTAATTATTAAAAGGCAAAAACTAAGCAAATAGAAGCATTTCACAACATATATTAGCTTTGTTATACTGAGAATGTCTTTGTTGCCTATATTAACCAATCAGAGCTCAGGTTAATTAACTGTAGCAAAATAGAAGCTGAGCTGTGATTGGTTGCTATTGGCAGCCTGATAAATCCCCAGCCAACAGGAAGCCCTCCCCCCTGGCAGTATATATTAGCTCACACATACACATAATAGACAGGTCATGTGACTGACAGCTGCCGTATTTCCTATATGGTACATTTGTTGCTCTTGTAGTTTGCTTATTAATCAGATTTTTATTTTTGAAAGACAATACCAGACTTGTGTGTGTTTTAGGGCGAGTTTTATGTGTCAAGTTGTGTGTGTTGAGTTGCGTGTGGCGACATGCATGTAGCGACTTTTGTGAGATGAGTTTTGTGTGGCGACATGCGTGTAGCAACATTTTGTGTGTTGAGTTGCATGTGACAGGTTAGTGTAGCAAGTTGTGTGCAGCAAGATTTGTGCATGGCGAGTTTTGCGCGTGGCGAGTTTTATGTGTGGTGCATTTTGAGTATGTGCAAGTTTTGTGTGAGGCAACTTTTGCATGTGGTGCAACTTTTGTACATGTGGCAATTTTTCTGTGTGTGCAAGTTTTGCATGAGGTGAGTTTTCCATGAGGTGAGTTTTGCACGTGTGGCGAGTTTTGCGTGAGCCTAGTTTTGCATATGGCGAGTTTTGCATGTAGCGAGTTTTGAGTGGTGACTTTTGTGTTTCGACTTTTATGTGGCGAGGTTGGTGTGTGTGTGTGGTGAAATGTGTGCTGAGGGTGGTATATGTGTTCAAGCACGTGGTAGTGTGTGGCGCATTTTGTGTTTGTGTTCATATCCCCGTGTGTGGTGAGTATCCCATGTCGGGGCCCCACCTTAGCAACTGTACGGTATATACTCTTTGTCGCCATCGCTCTCATTCTTTAAGTCCTCATTGTTCACATCTGGCAGCTGTCAATTTTCCTCCAACACTTTTCCCTTCACTTTTTCCCCATTATGTAGATAGGAGCAAAATTGTTTGGTGAATTGGAACGCGCGGGGTTAAAATTTCACCTCACAACATAGCCTATGACGCTCTCGGGGTCCAGACGTGTGACTGTGCAAAATTTTGTGGCTGTAGCTGCGACGGTACAGATGCCAATCCCGGACATACACACATACATACATACACACATTCAGCTTTATATATTAGATATACCTGTATGTAATCTCCTGTATATAGTATATACCTGTGTGTCATCTCACCTATATATAGTATATATCTGTGTGTCATCTCCTGTATATAGTATATACCTGTATGTCATCTCCTCCTATACATAGCATATACCTGTGTCATCTCCTCCTGTATATACTATATACCTGTAGGTAATCTGCTCCTGTATATAGTATATACCTGTGTGTCATCTCCTCCTGTATATAGTATATACCTGTATGTCATCTCCTCCTGTATGTAGTATGTACCTGTATGTCATCTCCTCCTCTATATAGTATATACCTGTGTGTCATCTCTCCTGTATATAGTATATATCTGTGTGTCATCTCCTCCTGTATATAGTATATACCTGTGTGTCATCTCCCCTGTAAATAGTATATACCTGTGTGTCATCTCCTGTATATAGTATATAGCTGTATGCCATCTCCTCCTGTATTAGCCCTCGTTCACACGTTATTTGGTCAGTATTTTTACCTCAGTATTTGTAAGCTAAAATGGCAGCCTGATAAATCCCCAGCCAACAGTAAGCCCACCCCCTGGCAGTATATATTAGCTCACACATACACATAATAGACTGGTCATGTGACTGACAGCTGCCGGATTCCTATATGGTACATTTGTTGCTCTTGTAGTTTGTCTGCTTATTAATCAGATTTTTATTTTTGAAGGATACCAGACTTGTGTGTGTTTTAGGGCGAGTTTCGTGTGTCAAGTTGTGTGTGTTGAGTTGCGTGTGGCGACATGCATGTAGGGACTTTTGTGAGATGAGTTTTGTGTGGCGACATGCGTGTAGCAACTTTTTGTGTGTCGAGTTGCATGTGACAGGTTAGTGTAGCAAGTTGTGTGCAGCAAGTTTTGCGCATGGCGAGTTTTGCGCGTGGCGAGTTTTATGTGTGGTGCCTTTTGAGTATGTGCAAGTTTTGTGTGAGGCAACTTTTGCATGTGTTGCAACTTTTGTGCATGTGGCAATTTTTCTGCGTGTGGCAATTTTTCTGCGTGTGCAAGTTTTGCGTGTGGCGAGTTTTGCACGTGTGGCGAGTTTTGCATGTGGAGAGTTTTGCGCGTGGCGAGTTTTGAGCGGCGACTTTTGTGTTTCTACTTTTATGTGGCGAGGTTGGTGTATGTGTGGTGAAATGTGCACTGAGGGTGGTATATGTGTTCGAGCACGTGGTAGTGTGTGGCGCATTTTGTGTGTGTGTTCATATCCCCGTGGTGGTGTGATTATCCCATGTTGGGGCCCCACCTTAGCAACTGTACAGTATATACTCTTTGGTGCCATCGCTGTCATTCTTTAAGTCCCCCTTGTTCACATCTGGCAGCTGTTAATTTGCCTCCAACACTTTTCCTTTCATTTTTTCCCCATTATGTAGATAGGGGCAAAATTGTTTGGTGACTTGGAAAGCGCGGGGTTAAAATTTCACCTCACAATATAGCTTTGACGCTCTCAGGGTCCAGACGTGTGACTGTGCAAAATTTTGTGCCTGTAGCTGCGACGCCTCCAACACTTTTCCTTTCACTTTTTCCCCATTATGTAGATAGGGGCAAAATTGTTTGGTGAATTGGAAAGCGCGGGGTTAAAATTTCACCTCACAACATAGCCTATGACGCTCTCGGGGTCCAGACGTGTGACTGTGCAAAATTTTGTGGCTGTAGCTGCTACGGTTCAGATGCCAATCCCGGACATACATACATACATACATACATACACACACACACACATTCAGCTTTATATATTAGATGTACTTTTGCCTTCAGACCACCCCTTTAACTTGCGGAACACCTGCACATGCACCTAAAAATCTGTTTATCTGTTTCTTGTTACAGACTGGTCTCTTTTAGGGGAAGGATCCTAAAACATTACTCTCATCTTTGGCTCTGGTTTATGCATCTTGGCCAACAAATACTTTCTTGATGTTATGTTTCTGTCTTTGCATACATTTCCATGGCTTGACATACATAGATTACTCATTCAACCCCCTCCCCCTTGTATTATGGCTTGAATTAGAGCTTGCCAAACAGAACGTGAGAACAATTTACTTGACAAATGATGTAATGTGAGGCTGTTTAGTGTTACTCATGTCTGCTGGGTGTTCAGTCACATATGTCTTCTTTGTTCCTCCTCTCACTATATTGCAGAAGAGGACCACAGCCAAGTATATGCTGTATCATTGAGAATTACACCTACAGTGACATGTAAAAGTTTGGGCACCCCTAGTCAAACCCCTGTGAACAGTTAAGCAAGTTGATCTCTAATAAGCCTAAAGTTAAAGGGAACTTGTCAGATACCCCATGGCCTCCAACCCAGCAACATTCACCTTTGTATGAGTAAACTCCTTGCCTAACCAGCCCTGTATAATTTTATTCAGTTATATAAATGTTTTAAAGAAGCATTTATAATGTCCCCGTTTCCTATGCTAATTTTGACTAGTCCATGGGCTTTAGTTGGCTCTCTTTTCATGTTATCACGCCTCTGCGGGCATGATAACATTATTTGCACAAGCCGACATCATCGGTAGCTTATGCATATCTCACGCATATGAGCTGCTCATTTCGACAGCGTCACAACGTTCAAAATGTAATGATGATGCCGGCTTATGCAAATTATGTTATCATGGTGATGCAGTGTTGTTATACAGTAGAGAGGATATTTAGTGTATAATATCAAAATCCTCAACTGACCCTAATAGGTCCCTTTTTGACTGTCATCCTACCTGACAGCAGAGGTTGGCACCCTAAAATTCAATGCGGTCCCTCAGAGTCCCTGCATGCCCCTAGTGTACAGCTATAGTATTACAACAACGTACACACGGTATAAATCTAAATGTCTATGGTTTTGCTTAGCTGTGGCTATATGGAAACTCAAGACAACAATGTGTCTATAAATAGCAATCTTTTTCAAATGAACTAGGTGTGGATAAACGATCCAAAGGTCTATGTTACTGCTAGTTCACTAGGTCCTAAATAGGATTCTCCAAATATGGCGACCACTTACCGTATTTTTCGGACTATAAGACGCACCGGACCATAAGACGCACCCCAAATTTGGGGTGAAAATTGCAGAAAAAAATACTTTTTTATAAGATGGGGGTCCGCCTTATTGCCCGAATTTACAGTATCTTACCTGAGGGCTGGTGGCAGAGCAGGGTCACAGGAGGCATGGTGTCGGCAGAGGTGCGGTGATGCGGTACGGCGTGCACCTGAGCAGGGTCCCTTCCTGCTTAGGTGGGCGACGCCACGGCCTGGTGTCCATGGGGGGGTTGCAGCAGTGGTGTGGCGACGGCAGAGGTGCGGGGATAATGAGCGGTATGGCGTGAGCAGGGTCCCTTCCACAGGTAAGGTGACGCAGGGGCCCGGTATGCAATGTGAGCAGCAGAGCCCGGTTAATCACCGGTTTATCAGTGGCGGCTGCCATCTTCCCGAGGCCGCGCGTGCGCAGATGGAGTGCTCTGCTTCCCGGGGCTTTAGGAAAATGGCCATGGGAGGCCGTGTGTGCGCAGATGGAGATCGCCGCGGCCATTTTCCTGAAGCCGAGATCTAAATCTGCGAACTCGGCTTTAGGAAAATGGCCGTCGCGATCTCCATCTGCACACGCATGGCATCCCGCGGCCATTTTCCTGAAGCCCCGGGAAGCAGAGCACTCCATCTGCACACGCGCGGCCTCAGGAAGATGGCCGCCGCCACCGATAAACTGGTGATCAACCCGGCTCTGCTGCTCACATTGCATTCCGGGCTGCTGCGTCACCTCATCTGTGGAAGGGACCCTGCGCACGCAATACCGCACCTCTGCCACCGCCACCACACCACTGCGAGTAAGCCTGCATTACCACTATTAGACGCACCCCCTATTTTCCCCCCTTTTTTGGGGGGGAAAAAGTGCATCTTGTAGTTCGAAAAATATGGTAGTTTTTGTATTTATAAAGTGCATATGTGTTTAGATATCAGAAAAAGCAGAAGAAAATTCCTCCTGATCTGTCACATCCATTAGATACCGATACAGATGTACCTCATCTATGCAATTAACATGTCATGCACCTAGACAAGGCGAAATGCCCTGTCTTAAATTTAAAAAAAATATACAAAGAGAAAATCATAGACAAGATCCAAATGGATCACTTAGCTTAGTAGTTATGATGGAGCTAGTAGTTCTCAAATTTCATTGTCCCTCGTTCCTACGTGTTTCGCCTCCTCCCTTTATCGGGGCTCATCAGGGGACCCAAGATAGGAGTGTGCCATAATAGGTGATAGGTAAGTGTGGGATGCGGGGACCTCCATTTTATAAGGAGGTTACCATAATTGCCACATGTGATTTTCGGATCCTGTGGAGGAACTTAGGGAAGCTGAGGCGCATGTGGGTTCCTGTCACTAACGCCTCGTCAGCGCTTACATTACTGCCGGCGCATGCCGTGCTTCCGGTGGATGGAACGCAGATGCGTGCAAGCTTAAGTTTCCTGCCGAACTGATTCTCCTTCTGGTCACTGGAGCACATATGCCTGTCCCTGTTATGACCTGCGCGATAACGCTATGTGCGATTCATCAGTTGTGACAGTGTTGGTATTAGCGTTCCCTTCTTAGTTTTTATTTGTAACAGACCGGAATGCATCTCTATTTAGCCATCATTGCTGTGCATATATCATTATTTAATCAACGATGGAAAAAACAAAGATGGTTTAATGGATATAATCCACCGTTCCAGCTATATTAACTAGGTGGCCTGCTGGTCACCATTTTGCTTGGTTACTTTTAAGGCCAGGAAGTGATTAAAAAAATTATATTCACTTTGTCCCCTTGCTTATGGAGCACCCTGCCAGGGTTGTGGGGTACTCGGTACCGGGTCCGGTCTTAAAGGGGATGTCACGGTGGCTGCGACCCTGTCCGTGGCCCTGGATGTCCAGTTAAAGGGGAAGGTCTTTTAAGGGAATTTTTAATGTCTATGTTCATGACGCCACCTGTGGTTTTCGGTCACTGAGGACCAACGCTGCTTAAAAGGGTCCTCTGGGGTAATGGTATGCATCAAGATGGTGACGCTTCCCACAGGCAGGTGAAGCAGGTTCCCCAGGGCTTCCGAAGTGTATGGCAAGATGGTGTAAGCCGATAAATGAGCAGAGAACAAGGACACAGTTTTGCAAAATCTTTACCTGGTTTACTGATGGTAGTAGTAGTCCTCAGTCCAGGGTACCAAGTGCAGGGTGCTGTGGTCCGGCCAGCTTGAAGGCAATAGGAGATCCCTCTCCCAGGTGAGGGAGGTCCGTAAGCCTTTCCTACTTGCGCTGTTTAGTTGGTTAGGTCCCTGCCGCTTGAAGCTCAGTGCAAGTCCCCTCTCTCCTGTCCTAAGACAGATGTCTGTACGATAGGCAATTCGAGCCTGTTTATAGGGACTCTATCATGCCCCAGGCTCTAAAGTTAGTGCTTCACCTCAGATTTGATGCAGGCAATTGACACACAGTCCTATGCCCTCCGGTTCTGCTAAGTGTCCTAGAGTCCCACTATAGCCTCGGGCTCCCGGTACCCAATTCTGCGCTCTGGCTCCCAGGTTGTCCTTCCGCTGTTCCCCTGCTGAGCCTCTTTCTCCTCTGTGCTTCTTCCCTCTAAGCTCCTCTACAATTCAACTCTCCTTCTGATTCTCACTCTTTCCAGGGGTAGCAACTCCCTCGTGGCTGCTCGGCCCCTACGTCTGCTCCAGACGTCCTTCTCCTCTCCTCACTCCTCTACAACTGGCTGACTCCTCCTCCAGACCAGGATACATAAAGTGTAAGGAAGCTCCCCTGGATCCGGGTCCTGAACTCCCCCTCCTGGCCTAGATTCAGATGTGTTAAATGCGAGTGCCTTACCTGATAATCTCCCTTGCCTCCAAGTGTGACATCACCCTCCCCGAAAGGAAGGCAACATCACTGCAACAACCAGTTACCTGGGTTGTTGCACTTATTCTGTAGCCAAAGCTCCCTTCCGGATTGTCAGCTGGCTCGCTTCCTTTTTTACAGGTTTAGACTTCTCTTGCATCTTCATTCTTCAGTGCCTCTGGTGCATGATATCATGTGAGGCCTAGTGAGCGCTTGTGAATGAAGAAGGCTAAAAGACGAAAGAATAAACTGGAGCCATAGAAAGGAAGCGAGCTAGTGGAGGACCAAGAGAGGAGATTAGGGGCCAGGATAGTTGAGGAGCCATGTGAGGGTAACATCATTATTTTGAACTCCGCCATTTATTATGTTCCTTGGTCTGGAGAGACCTCAGAGCATGCTAAAAGGTTTTTTTGCAATGTTTTATCAGGCCAAATTCGAGAAAATCTAATTGAATTATGTCAGACTCTTTGTTTTCTAGTTGTGAACAAATCATTTGCCTTGATGAGTCTCATAGTTTGCAGCAGCACTTTTAAGTCGCATACAGTATTCTTGGTACAATTCAGATTCTGTGACTACAGCTCTGAAGTATGCAGAATTTTGTGGACAGCTCTGGCATTGAAAACAGACTGTAAACAAGGATCAGAACAAGGAAAGCAATGCAATGTACTTTCAAGGATACTCAACTTGTAAAACAAATAAAGGGTTCATGCAGAGTCTGTGCACATTGGTCCAATTTCAGACTTCAATGCATTTTCCCGACCCGAGCTTGACAGTCACATAAAAATATATGAAGTTGCCATGCTCGGGTTTGGAGAGCTGTGGTCAGTCTGTGCATTAGTGGTCCATCCTCAGACCGATTTGCACAGACCTCTTTATGACCCCTAATTTTATTGAAAAAAAAAGTAGTAAATTGGTGTTCAAAGGTGAACACATGCTTTATGTTATACAAAAATACAGAATATGTGATCTTTAGTTCACCTCTGAGAAGGGGTTATGTTAATGATCAGGTTTACTGGATCTGTTACTTTGATGTAAAGTAAACGTATGTAATAAGTTGTCTGTGAGTAGTAATCCATATACTGGTAGTATTCATGCACAGATCTGAAATGCCACAATCGTGCGGTAAAGCTGCTTATAGCTTTCTCTGCTGTCTATCCAGTGTCAGTCAAAGTTTTAGTCTGGCCTAACTGCTAGAAAGGCACTCTTAGGCTATGTGCACACGTTGCGGATTAGCCTTAGGAATTTCTGGTGCGGATTCTGCATCTCTTGGAAGAAAACGCAGCTGCGGATTTGTCGCATTTTTTGTGCGGATCCGCAGCATTTTTGGTGCGGTTTTGCTGCGGTGTTTCAGCGGTTTTTTACCCCTGCGGATTTCTATAATGGAATGGGTACAAAAACGCTGCGGATCCGCAAAAAAGAAGTGACATGCTACTTCTTTTAATCCGCAGCGTTTCTGCACTGAATTTTCCGCACCACCTGCACAGTTGTTTTTTATTCTCATTGATTTACATTGTACTGTAAATCACTTGTGGATCTGCAGCGTTTCTTCACCGCAAAAAATTCTGCGGATCCGCAGGAATTCCGCAACGTGTGCACATAGCCTTACTCTCAACCATGGGGGTCTTCAGGGTAACAGTCTATCTCATATTTCTCAGTTCTTTAACCCCTTCATGACCCAGCCTATTTTGGCCTTAATGACCTTGCCGTTTTTTGCAATTCTGACCAGTGTCCCTTTATGAGGTAATAACTCAGGAACGCTTCAACGGATCCTAGCGATTCTGAGATTGTTTTTTCGTGACATATTGGGCTTCATGTTAGTGGTAAATTTAGGTCGATAATTTCTGAGTTTATTTGTGAAAAAAACGGAAATTTGGCAAAAATTTTGAACATTTCGCAATTTTCACATTTTTAATTTTTATTCTGTTAAACCAGAGAGTTATGTGACACAAAATAGTTAATAAATAACATTTCCCACATGTCTACTTTACATCAGCACAATTTTGGAAACAAATTTTTTTTTTGCTAGGAAGTTATAAGGGTTAAAATTTGACCAGTGATTTCTCATTTTTACAACAAAATTTACAAAACCATTTTTTTTAGGGACCACCTCACATTTGAAGTCAGTTTCAGGGTTCTATATGGCTGAAAATACCCAAAAGTGACACCATTCTAAAAACTGCACCCATCAAGGTGCTCAAAACCACATTCAAGAAGTTTATTAACCCTTCAGGTGTTTCACAGCAGCAGAAGCAACATGGAAGTAAAAAATGAACATTTAACTTTTTAGTCACAAAAATGATCTTTTAGCGAAATTTTTTTTATTTTCCCAAGGGTAAAAGGAGAAACTGGACCACGAACATTGTTGTCCAATTTGTCCTGAGTACGCTGATACCTCATATGTGGGGGTAAACCACTGTTTGGGCGCACGGCAGGGCTCGGAAGGGAAGGAGCGCCATTTGACTTTTTCAATGAAAAATTGGCTCCAATCTTTAGCGGACACCATGTCGCGTTTGGAGAGCCCCCGTGTGCCTAAACATTGGAGCTCCCCCACAAGTGACCCCATTTTGGAAACTAGACCCCCAAGGAACTTATCTGGAAGCATAGTGAGCACTTTAAACCCCCAGGTGCTTCACAAATTGATCCGTAAAAATTAAACAGTACTTTTTTTTCACCAAAAAATTATTTTAGCCTCAATTTTTTCATTTTCACATGGGCAACAGGATAAAATGGATCCTAAAATTTGTTGGACAATTTCTCCTGAGTACACCGATACCTCACATGTGGGGGTAAACCACTGTTTGGGCACATTGTAAGGCTCGGAAGGGAAGGAGCGCCATTTGACTTTTTGAATGAAAAATTATCTCCATCGCTAGCAGACACCATGTCACGTTTGGAGAGCCCCTGTGTGCCTAAACATTGGAGCTCCCCCACAAGTGACCCCATTTTGGAAACTAGACCCCCCAAGGAACTTATCTAGAAGCATAGTGAGCACTTTAAACCCCCAGGTGCTTCACAAATTGATCCGTAAAAATGAAACAGTACTTTTTTTCACCAAAAAATTATTTTAGCCTCAATTCTTTCATTTTCACATGGGCAACAGGATAAAATGGATCATAAAATTTGTTGGGCAATTTCTCCTGAGTACGCCGATACCACATATGTGGGGGTAAACCACTGTTTGGGTGCACGGCAAGGCTCGGAAGGGGAGGCGTGCCATTTGACTTTTTGAATGGAAAATTAGCTCCAATCGTTAGCGGACGCCATGTCGCGTTTGGAGAGCCCCTGTGTGCCTAAACATTGGAGCTCCCCTACAAGTGACCCCATTTTGGAAACTAGACCCCCCAAGGAACTTATCTAGATGCATAGTGAGCACTTATAACCCCCAGGTGTTTCACAAAAGTTTATAACGCAGAGCCGTGAAAATAAAAAATAATTTTTCTTTCCTCAAAAATGGTTTTTAGCCCAGAATTTTTTATTTTCCCAAGGGTAATAGGAGAAATTGGACCCCAAATGTTGTTGTCCAGTTTGTCCTGAGTACGATGATACTCCATATGTGGGGGTAAACCACTGTTTGGGTGCACGGCAGGGCTCGGAAGGGAAGGCACGCCATTTGGCTTTTTGAATGGAAAATTAGCTCCAATCATTAGCGGACACCATGTCGCGTTTGGAGAGCCCCTGTGTGCCTAAACATTGGAGCTCCCGCACAAGTGACCCCATTTTGGAAACTAGACCTCCCAAGGAACTAATCTAGATGTGTGGTGAGCACTTTGAACCCCCAAGTGCTTCACAGAAGTTTATAACGCAGAGCCATGAAAATAAAAAATAATTTTTCTTTTCTCAAAAATGATTTTTTAGCCCACAATTTTTTATTTTCCCAAGGGTAACAGGAGAAATTGGACCCCAAAAGTTGTTGTCCAGTTTCTCCTGAGTACGCTGATACCCCATATGTGGGGGTAAACCACTGTTTTGGCACACGTCGGGGTTTGGAAGGGAAGTAGTGACGTTTTGAAATGCAGACTTTGATGGAATGCTCTGCGGGCGTCAGGTTTCCGTTTGCAGAGCCCCTGATGTGCCTAAACAGTAGGAACTCCCCACAAGTGACTCCATTTTGGAAACTAGACCCCCAAGGGAACTTATCTAGATGTGTGGTGAGCACTTTGAACCCCCAAGTGCTTCACAGAAGTTTATAACGCAGAGCCGTGAAAATAATAAATGTGTTTCCTTTCCTCAAAAATATTTTTTTAGCCCAGAATTTTTTATTTTTGCAAGGGTAACAGGAGAAATTGGACCCCAACAGTTGTTGCCCAGTTTGTCCTGAGTATGCTGGTACCCCAAATGTGGGGGTAAACCACTGTTTGGGCGCACGTCGGGGCTTGGAAGGGAGGGAGCACCATTTGACTTTTTGAACGCAAGATTGGCTGGAATCAATGGTGGCGCCATGTTGCGTTTGGAGACCCCTGATGTGCCTAAACAGTGGAAACCCCTCAATTCTAACTTCAACACTAACCCCAACACACCCCTAATCCTAATCCCAACTGTAGCCATAACCCTAATCACAACCCTAACCCCAACACACCCCTAACCACAACCCTAACCCCAACACACCCGTAACCCTAATTCCAACCCTAACCCTAATCCTAACCCTAATCCCAACCCTAACCCTAATCCCAACCCTAACCACAACTGTAACCCCAACACACCCCTAACCCTATCTGTAACCCTAACCACAAGCCTAATCTTAACCCTATTTCCAACCCTAGCCCTAATTGCAACCCTAACTCTAAGGCTATGTGCCCACGTTGCAGATTCGTGTGAGATTTTTCCGCACGATTTTTGAAAAATCTGCAGGTAAAAGGCATTGCGTTTTACCTGCGGATTTACAGCAGATTTCCAGTGTTTTTTTGTGCGGATTTCACCTGCGGATTCCTATTGAGGAACAGGTGTAAAACGCTGTGGAATCCGCACAAAGAATTGACATGCTGCAGAAAATACAACGCAGCGTTTCTGCACGGAATTTTCCGCACCATGGGCACAGCGGATTTGGTTTTCCATAGGTGTATATGGTACTGTAAACCTGATGGAAAACTGCTACGAATTCGCAGCGGCCAATCCGCTGCGGATCCGCGGCCAATCCGCTGCGGATCCGCGGCCAATCCGCTGCGGATCCGCAGCCAAATTCGCACTGTGTGCACATGCCATAACCCTAACCCTACCCCTAACCCTACCCCTAACCCTAACCCTAACCCTACCCCTAGTTCTAACCCTAGTTCTAACCCTAACATTAGTGGAAAAAGAAAAAAAAAATATTTTCTTTATTTTATTATTGTCCCTACCTATGGGGGTGATAAAGGGGGGGGGGTTTATTTATTATTTTTTTTATTTTGATCGCTGTGATAGAACCTACCACAGCGATCAAAATGTACTTGTAACGAATCTGCCGGCCGGCAGATTCAGCGGGCACACTGAGCATGCGCCCGCCATTTTGGAAGATGGCGGCGCCCATGGAGAAGACGGACCGACACCGGGAGCCTCAGTAAGTATAAGGGGGGGGAGATCGGGGCACGGGGGGGCGTCGGAGCACGGGGGGGTGGCATAGGAGCAGGGGGGGAGCGGACAGGAGGACGGGGGAGCAGAGCACAGGACGGAGGGGACTACAGGACAGATCGGTGGCTTGGGGGGGCGATCGGTGGGGTGGGGGAGGCTCACATCAGTGTTTCCAGCAATGGCTGATGATATTGCAGCATCGGCCATGGCTGGATTGTAATATTTCACCAGTTTTTTAGGTGAAATATTACAAATCGCTCTGATTGGCAGTTTCACTTTCAACAGCCAATCAGAGCGATCGTAGCCACGGGGGGGTGAAGCCACCCCCTCTGGGCTGAAGTACCACTCCCCCTGTCCCTGCAGATCGGGTGAAATTGGAGTTAACCCTTTCACCCGATCTGCAGGGACGCGATCATTCCATGACGCCACATAGGCGTCATGGGTCGGATTGGCACGGGTTTTCATGACGCCTACGTGGCGTCAAAGGTCGGGAAGGGGTTAACCCTAGAATGCTTGATGTCTGAAATATACACTTTCACATAACCCGGGCTTTTTAGGCCCTTGTAAAAGTTATTTATTTGAGTTCCTCCATATGATTTGCACAAGTTTATGTCAAAATTGCAAAGTAAGATATAAAAAATGCACTAAAGTAATTTTGCAGAAAATAGCAAAAAAGTAAGGTGGGTTACACTTTCTAGGTTTAAAGGGAACCTGTCATCTGATTCGTGCTGCCCAAACCATGGAAGCATGAATCTGAGCCTGGCTGCACAGTCACAACCAGGTATATTTTCCTCGGAAAGGCTGCAGAATTTCAAAGAAAATATAGTTTGAAGATCTGGCAGGGGAAAATAGTCATAGGTAACACAAGTCAAGCACTGCACCCTGCCAGCCTTTCCCAGTGCTGCTTTCTCTGATTAACCCCTTACTGACATCATTAACATGAAAGGAATTGGCGCACTACCCAATGTGGAAAAATAACAAGGGTGCAAACTAGTGGCGATATGAGCAATGTATGAACAAAAAAGAAGAAAGGAACGCCACCATATAGAATGCACACCTCTACTAGATATTAAATATAAAATGGTACACTTTATTTGACAAAGAACATAAAACCAATTAAAAAGCAAAAACATGAACACACCCATCCCCCCCGCACATAATGCATGTGACAGCCTAATGCATAAATAATCCGTAAATACAAGGTCAATACATATGGCAACAATAGTGATAATGCACAACTACCCCCATACAAACCCTTCAACCATCTCCCATGTAAAAGAGCCAAAGAAGGGGAAGTGGAGGAGCGTGGGGGGAAGGAGCCCAACGCGTGTCGCCGTTACACGGACGGCTTCATCAGGGGCAGTGTCACTTTTACATGGGAGTTTCCTGCGCTGGCTGTCTGGCACAGATGTGAGCCTTTTTCATGGTGATATATATACATGGTTTTCAGGCAGCTTTTGAGTTTCATCTTTGTACGTGCTGACTATTTCTGGCTCTGCAGTTTTCATTGTCTTTACATGGCTGGCACATAATTGGCCATGGTTTGTGCTTTTTATATTATCAGCACATTGCTGCAGTTTGTGCCTTTGTGTCTCCCGTGTAACTATTGCACACCTGCTTAGTTATTCCCTTTTCCTTCCCCTAATTGGGTTTGGATCTCATCTTCATTATTAGATGGTTGAAGGGTTTGTATGGGGGTAGTTGTGCATTATCACTATTGTTGCCATATGTATTGACCTTGTATTTACGGATTATTTATGCATTAGGCTGTCACATGCATTATGTGCGGGGGGGATGGGTGTGTTCATGTTTTTGCTTTTTAATTGGTTTTATGTTCTTTGTCAAATAAAGTGTACCTTACTGACATCAGACGTATTAGTACGCCGATGTCAGTATCCCCCGCTTTGATGTGGGCTCCAGCGGTGAGCCCACATCTTTCTGGGGACATTTCAGCTGTTTTGAACAGCTGACATGTGCCCGCAGTTGCCGCGGCTGGAATCGCGATCCAACCGCGGTTAGTAACTAGTTAGATGCCGCTGTCAAACTCTGACAGCGGCATTTAAATCGCGCATCCGCCCATCGGGCCAGAAATACACACCAGTGACCACGTCACATGATCAGAGATCATCGGTGAGTCGGCATGACAACCAGATGCCTCCTTGAGACCTCTATGGTTGTCAGTGCCGAATTGCTATGAGCGCCACACAGTGGTCAGTGCTCATAGCAACTCAGCAATTCAGCTACGTAGAAGCGATCTGATCATCGCCTCTATGTAGCTGAGCCAATCCAGTTGTGCCAGCTTCTAGTCTCCTATGGAGGCTATTGAAGCATGCCAAAAGTTAAAAAAAATAAAAATGTAAATATAAAAAAAATACAAAATATATAAAAGTTTAAATCACACCCCTTTTGCCCCATTCAAAATAAAACAATAAAAATCAAACCTACACATATTTGGCATCGCCGTGTTCAGAATCGCCCGATCTATCAATAAAAAGAAGGAATAACCTGATTGCTAAACGACATAGCGATAAAAAAAGTAAAAACCCCAGAATTACTTTTTTTTGTCACTGCGACATTGCATTAAAATGCAATAACAGGCGATCAAAAGAACATATCTGCAACAAAATCATCATTAAAAACGTTAGATTGGCATGCAAAAAATAAGCCCTCACCTGACCCGAGATCACGAAAAATGGAGACGCTATGGGTATCGGAAAATTGCACAATTATTTTTTTTTAGCAAAGTTTGGAATTTTTTATAGATAAAAAAAGAACCTGAACATGTTTGGTGCCTATGAACTCGTAATGACTTGGAGAATCATAATGGCAGGTCAGTTTTAGCATTTAGTGAACCTATCAAAAAAGCCAAACAAAAAACCAGTGTGGTATTGCAGTTTTTTTACCATTTCACCACACTTGGAATTTTTTTCCCATTTTTTGGTACACCACATGGCAAAACCAATAGTGTTGTTCAAAAGGACAACTCGTCCCGCAAAAAATAAGCCCAAACATGGCCATATTGACGGAAAAATAAAAAAGTTATAGCTCTGGGAAGGAGGGGAGCGAAAAACGAAAGCTCCGGTCATGAAGGGGTTAATAGATCTTGCTAGAGAAGAGACCTATCAATCACCTGGAGTGGTATGGGGAGACCCGGCAAGAGTAGTCGTACCTATGGTTATGATTCTCAGCCAGATCTCCTAACTATACTTTATCTGAAAGAGTTTCCATAGAGTTTCTGAGAAAAATATGCCTGGAAACAATTGAGCAACCAGCCTCTGAAACAGTCTGTCATTTGGGCAGCATGGATCAGTTGACAGCTTCCATTTAACTTGGAGCTGAATAGGAATTACACGGTTTGGCAGTTGGCAGCACTCATACCATCTATTCCTCTATTTATAAGGATCGAAATAGGGTGGAAATATCCTTTCCCATTGTGTATAGCATAAAGTGGTTGAATACAGTATAAAATGTATTCACCAATATGACTTTTTTCAACGGAGCAATAAAAGTTTGTGATTAATCCAAACACACATATGTTTACCTTCACATTGTTAACTATACAATGCGGCTAGGGAGCCTAGATGAAATAGAATTGAAAATGAGTTATCCAGGGATGGAGGATTTGCTGCTGTATGTTATTTCTTGTACTATTTAGTTCCAGCAGCACACATTGCTTGCTTTGGATTCCTGGAATTGTAATGTCTGGATCTACAGACCTTTGGGGAAAGGTTGGCTCAAGTATGGGGGCTACTAGCTGCCAGCATAAGTGAACTGGGGACAGTAGTTTTACCGTAGCAGTGGCTGTAATTCAACCTCCGGCATCTGGCTCTCAAAGGGGGTTCAGAACGCCAGCCCTGAGTTTTCATGCACAGCTTCCAAAATAATCAGCACTGACAACATTCCATTTCATTGTCAAGTGTTATAGAGGCGAGGAATAAATACAACATGGTATATGGGATCATTTATTCCTCCATGTGAATCATATTATAATCAGACACCATTAAATATTGCAAGGTTTTATTGTCTCATTCTTTAATTACCAATGCACATAAATATCTTTAGTTACTAGCTGTTGAACATTGCAGCAAAGTGTAATACAAAGATTAGACAGAAGTTCATAAAATCTATTTCTAAACATGCAGGTTATAAAATATAGATTCCTGTATCCTGGAGTAAACCTGTTGTCTGTCATGGTGCTGTCTATTCTTCATCATAGCCACATAAAATCTAATACATTATTTTTGTATAATCCTTCTGCCAAATATTTGCAAAAATTTAAAGGGGTTCTTCAGGAATATGGAAGTACAGCTTAACTGACGTAGGCCATAGAAAGTTGAATCAAATGATGTCAATGTGTTCTATAGTAACTAGCTCGATCCATGGGCTGGGTTGACATATATTTGTTAGAATAGTCTTTATGCATGAGGCTTTTGTGTTCCAATTATTCACCATCATCAATATCTCAGCTTTATTGTCAGCATTAGTTGACAAATGAAAAAAAATCACAATGTACTCCAGTCTATGGCAATTTCTTTTCAAAAGAAAGTTCCCCCAGTTGTCTTCAACATCCCAAGACCAAAAGACCCTCGCCAGCATCAAGAATTAGCAACCTTCTCCCATACATGTAAACAGAAAGAATGTAGGGAAAGGTGAGTAACCTGATTTTGACAAAGAATGAAGATTTGTGGGCCTGGTTATTCTCTTCACTACTTTAAAAACAGCTGAAGCTCAAATTGTTTGGACAGGTTAGACATGTTTCAACGCTAAGCCTCATCATACGCATTAGATAGCTTCCTTGGCTGTCAGCTATTTCTCACGACTCTCCCGTGTACATGCATGCTTGTGATAGCTGAGCCCACAATCGTGAAAGGGGAGTAAGGTGTTATGAGATACTTCTGGTGGAGGCTTTTTACTTCTTCCCAAAACAAATTTAGGAATAAATTGGAAGTCCTCTTACACATTGGATGGTCGAGTGACTCAGCCAATATCATTAAATCTCAATAACATTAACTATTGAGTATATTCAGTTTTATACTAGTACCCTAACAAATTTGCTAAGGTGGATTTGCTAAGCTGTAGACCTGCATGAACAGGCATGGACCAGAGACGTTTGGAAAATGAGATACAGCTGATTTCCATAAGTCTGAAGGCACACAGAATGGTTAATCTGGTAATGCAGGTTGAGGACTGGAACACTGTGATGGAAATGTTGGACAGCCAATAAACAAGAGTGGAGCAGTAGAACTGGATATAGATATAAAGGAAGGCATATGGAATAGTGCAACTGGATGTGCTGGGAACCACATAGAACAGTTTAGAATAGTGGATGTGGTTATGAGGATGGAACTTTGGTCATGGAACAGTAGGGCTTAGTATGCAGTTACACATCTTGAAACAGAAGAGCCAAGTGTGTGAACACCCATCTTGGAATAGGAGAGCCAAGTATGCAGATGTGACACCCCAGGGTCCTGGTAATCACACTGGAATTGCTTTCCCCACGGGGAGAGTGATGTCACGCTTGGAAACGATGAAGGATAACTTTCACCAGGTAATCACATACACACAACATGTTCACACTCCAGGCCAGAAGGGGGAGCTCTAAACCTGGTTTAGGGTGAACTCCCCTATAAATACTGTACATTCTGGTCTGGAGGGAAAGGGAGATTTCAGTCAGACTGTCAGAGGACAGACATACAGTGTCAGAGGTCTAAAGGGGCCATGTAGTCTGAGGTACTACAGCTCCTGGAGAAAAGAGAACTTAGAAAGAACTAACAACTTGTGGAAAGTGTGCAGGAGAGAAAAGGCACAGGATACCAGTGGAGCAGAGCAGTGAATCAGCTACCTCCCTGGATAGCGCAGATTCCGGTAGCCAGAAGACCGTGGCCGTGCTGAACTGAAACCGGCAGGACAGCTGAACTTCAAGTCACCTGTCCACCTTTACACCCAGGAGACAGTGATACTTGTAGGGCCCGGGTCATGATAGAGACCCTATAAAAAGGCCTGCTTCACCTGTCATACGGGTTGTGTCCTAACCTTTATGGGAGACAGAGAGGAACTGTGAGGACCTTATCCGAAGCCTTAGGCAGTAAGGGACTACAACACCACCACGCTTTGAGGAAGGCTTTCATCTCCAAATGGTGAAGGGGACTCTGAATTCGCTTCCAAGCCAGCCGTACCCTGCCTGTCCTGTGATCTGGTGCCCTGGACTGCAGTTGCCTGAAGCTTCAGGAAACTAGGTAAAGAGACTGCAAACCTGTGTCCTCGTTATTCACTGCACTTCTCATCATCTTCACTTACTCACTGGGAGCCCTGGGGACATACTTCACCTGTGGGAAGTTATACCATCTAGCTGCCATACCATCACCCCAGAGGACCCCTTTAAGCAGCGTTGTTCTCTACTGACCGAAGACCACTGGTGGCATCACGAACATAAACTTTAATCAATATCCCTTTTTCATAGGTGCCCAGGGCCACGGGCCGGGTCGCCACCGTGACACATCCCCTTAAGTACTGGACCCAGTACCGAGTGCTCCACGGCCCTGGCAGGCGTTCCACAGACAGGCAAATTGGTACAGTAGAGCCGAGAGTGTGAATAGGCATCTTGTAACAGTAGAGCTGAGTGTGCAGACAGGTACCTTGGAACAGCAGTGCAACCAAGTATGCCAACAGACATTTAGATACAGGAGATTTGAGTGTGTGGACAGGCAACTAGGGACAGCCGAGCTGATGAACCAGACATGCATCTTGCACAACAGAGCTGAGCACCTCAAACAGCAGAGCCTAGGGTGTCAACCAGGATCTTGGAACAGCAGACCTGATTAGATTTGTCAATTTGGGTTTGACAGCAATGTGGTGGCGACATGGATGGCCAATTACTTGAACAATACTTAAAAAGGCTTAAGCCTGTGTGACATAATCGGAGCACACCAGGTTACCATGGTGCCACAATGTGCACAGAAGCTGAGCAAGCTGGCTGCTGGGGAAGGAAGACATGAAGCATGACACTGAAGTTGGGACAAGTGAGTAACACCAGTCAACAAAGTTACCGCATACTTGTAGCTTATTCTTCTTGGATTAGAAATAAGTAGAACTAATTTATTTTTTACTGGAGTACCTCTCAAAGTCAATAATGTAAATGGAAATCCAATAATATCAACAGGAAGCTCTGTAGTTTCTGTTACCAGGAGCACATCACAAACTATTGCTAAACACACATCCCGGATATCTTGGGCTATGTTCCCTTCTCTTAGGTTTTCATCTTCGACATCAATCTGGGGCACCATGCAAAATCTCACCTCGTCGGGTTTCCTTGATCATGTGTAAAAAACAGATGAGTTCCAGCGGGAAACAAGGATTTCATTAAAAATTCCACATTTTATTAGCGTATATTAATATCCCTCTGGTACACCACCAAATAAAGTGAAAACAGCACTATACACAGTCCAGCGTTAAACGCAGCATTTACCAACACGTTTCGACATGAGTCTTAATCATGGTGCACCAGAGGGATGGATATTTTAATATACACTAATAAAATGTTGAATTTTTTATGAAATCCGTGTTTCCCGCTGGAACTCGTCTGTTTTTTACACATTGGACTGGCTGCTCAACCTTTTTCGGGGCAGGAAGGAGTGAAGAGAAATCCATACAATGGGTGAGCTGACTAACTTTTTTCTTTGTTTCATTATTGTGAAGGTGAGAGATCAGCCTAACACTACATGGGGAAACGTGTTAATGATCTCAAAGCAGCTGGGACCACAGTCACCAAGAAAACCATTGCTAACACACAGATTTAAAATCCTACACTGCCCACAAGGTCCCCCTGCTCAAGAAGGAAGTTTGCCAATGAACACCTGGACGATTCTGTGAGTGATTGGGAGAAGGTGCTGTGGATAAATGAAACAAAAATTGAGGTCTTTGGCATTAACTCAACTTGCCTTGTTTGGAGGAAGAGAAATGCTGTCTATAACCCAAAGAACACTGTCCCCACAGTCAAGCATGGAGGTGGAAACATTATGTTTTGGGGGTGTTTCTCTGCTACGGGTACAGGACTAGTTCACCACATCAGTGGAAGAATGGATGGAGCCATGTAGCATAAAATCCTGAGTGACAACCTCCTTCCCTCCACCAGGACATTAAAAATCGGTCGTGGCTGAGTTTTCCAGCAAGACAATGACCCAAAACATTCAGCGAAGGCAACAAAGGAGTGGCTCAAAAAGAAGCACATTAAGGTCATGGAGTGGCCTAGCCAGTCTCCAGACCTTAATCCCATAGAAAACTTATGGAGGGAGTTGAAGCTCTGAGTTGCCAAGCAATAGCCTCAAAATTTTAATGATTTAGAGATGATCTGCAAAGAGGAGTGGATCAAAATTCATCCTGACATGTGCGCAAACGTCATGATCAACTACAAAACAAGTCTAACTGCTGTGCTTGCCAACAATGGTTTTCCCACCAAGTATTAAGTCTTGTTTCCCAGAGGGATCAAATACTTATTTCTCACTGTAAAATGCAAATACATTTATATAATTTATACAATGTGATTTTATTTTTTATATTCTAACTCTCAATGTTAAAATTAACCTCCCCTTAAAATTATAGACTGTTCATGTCTTAGTCAGTGGGCAAACTTACAAAATCAGCAAGGGATCAAATACTTATTTTCCCCACTATACAGTACAAAGCCAATGTTTGGACACACCTTCTCATTTAAAGATTATTCTGTATTTTCATGGCTATGAAAATTGTACATTCACACTGAAGGCATCAAAAGTATGAATCAACATGTGGAATTATATACTTAACAAAAAAGTGTGAAACAACTGAAATTATGTCTTATATTCTAGGTTCTTCAAAGTAGCCACCTTTTGCTTTGATGACTGCTTTGCACACTCTTGGCATTCTCTTGATGAGCTTCAAGAAGTAGTCACTGGAAATGGTCTTCCAACAATCTTGAAGGAGTTCCCAGAGATATTTAGCACTTGTTGGCCCTTTTGCTTTCACTCTGCAGTCCAGCTCACCCCAAACCATCTCGATTGGGTTCAGATCTGGTGACTGTGGAAACCAGGTCATCTGGAGTAGCACCCCATCACTCTTCTTCTTGGTCAAATAGCCCTTACACAGCCTGGAGGTGTGTTTGGGGTCATTGTCCTGTTGAAAAATAAATGATGGACCAACTAAACGCAAACCGGATGGAATAGCATGCCGCTGCAAGATGCTGTGGTAGCCATGCTGGTTCAGTATGCCTTCAATTTTGAATAAATCCCCAACAGTGTCACCAGCAAAGCACCCCCACACCATCACACCTCCTCCATGCTTCACGGTGGGAACCAGGCATGTAGAGTCCATCCGTTCACCTTTTCTGCGTCACACAAAGACACGGTGGTTGAAACCAAAGATCTCAAATTTGGACTCATCAGACGAAAGCACAGATTTTTCCACTGGTCTAATGTCCATTCCTTGTGTTCTTTAGCCCAAACAAGTCTCTTCCTCAAAGAATACATTGATGAAAATTTACCAAAAGGGTTTATTTGTTCATACTCATCATCAACAAGTGCTCCTATATTTTTCATCAAAAAGAAAGACTTTTCCTTGAAACCCTGCATTGATTACAGAAAATTAAATAAACTTACTATAAAGAATCGTTACCCTCTGCCTTTGATACTTGAGTTGCTGGACAAAGCTGGTCATGCAAAGATGTTCACGAAAATGGATCTTTAACCCAGCTTATTTTGATCTTAATGACCTGGCCATTTTTTGCAATTCTGACCAGTGTCCCTTTATGAGGTAATAACTCAGGAACGCTTCAACGGATCCTAGCGATTCTGAGAATTTTTTTCGTGACATATTGGGCTTCATGTTAGTGGTAAATTTAAGTCGATCATTTTTGCGTTTATTTGTGAAAAAAAATTGGAAATTTGGTGACAACTTTGAAAACTTTGCAGTTTTCAAATTTTTAATTTTTATTCTGTTAAACCAGAGAGTTATGTGACACAAAATAGTTAATAAATAACATTTCTCACATGTCTACTTTACATCAGCACAATTTTTGAAACAAATTTTTTTTTTGTTAGGAAGTTATAATTGTTAAAAGTTGACCAGCGATTTCTCATTTTTACAACAAAATTTCAAAACCATTTTTTTAGGGACTACCTCAGATTTGAAGTCAGTTTGAGGGGTCTATATGGCTGAAAATACCCAAAAGTGACACCATTCTAAAAACTGCGCAACTTAAGGTGCTCAGAACCACATTCAAGAAGTTTATTAACCCTTCAGGTGTTTCACAGCAGCAGAAGCAACATGGAAGGAAAAATGAACATTTAACTTTTTAGTCACAAAAATTATCTTTTAGCAACAATTTTATTATTTTCCCAAGGGTAAAAGGAGAAAGTGGACCACAAAAGTTGTTGTCCAATTTGTCCTGAGTACGCTGAAACCTCATATGTGGGGGTAAACCACTGTTTGGGCGCACGGCAGGGCTTGGAAGGCAAGGAGCGCCATTTGGCTTTTTGAATGGAAAATTAGCTCCAATCATTAGCGGACACCATGTCGTGTTTGGAGAGCCCCTGTGTGCCTAAACATTGGAGCTCCCCCACAAGTGACCCCATTTTGGAAACTAGACCTCCCAAGGAACTTATCTAGATGTGTGGTGAGTACTTTTTACACTCAAGTGCTTCACAGATGTTTATAACGCAGAGCAGAGAAAATAAAAAATCTTTTTTTCCTCAAAAATGATTTTTTTAGCCTGCAATTTTTTATTTTCACAAGGGTAACAGGAGAAATTGGACCCCAAAACTTGTTGTCCAGTTTGTCCTGATTATGCTAATACCCCATATGTGGGGGGGAACCACTGTTTGGGCGCACGTGGGGCTCGGAACAGAAGTAGTGACGTTTTGGAATGCAGACTCTGATGGAATGGTCTTTGGGAGTCATGTCGCGTTTGCAGAGCCCCTGATGTGTCTAAACTGTAGAAATCTCCCACAAGTGACCCCATTTTTCGAAATTAGACCCCCCAAGGAACTTATCTAGATGTCTGGTGAGTACTTTTCTCCCCCAAGTGCTTCACAGAATTTTATAATGCAGAGCCGTGAAAATAAAAAAAAAATCTTTTCCTCAAAAATTATATTTTAGCCTGCAATTTTTTATTTTCACAAGGGTAACAGGGGAAATTGGACACCAAAAGTTGTTGTCCACTTTGTTCTGAGTATGCTGATACCCCATATGTGGGGGGGACCACTGTTTGGGCACACGTCGGGGCTGAGAATGGAAGTAGTGACGTTTTAGAATGCAGACTTTGATGGAATGGTCTACGGGCATTATGTCGCTTTTGGAGAGCCCCTGATGTACCTAAACAGTGGAAACCCCCCAATTCTAACTCCAACCCTAACCCCAACACACCCCTAACCCTAATCCTAATCCTACACCTAATCCTAACCCTACCCCTAATCCTAACCCTACTCCTAATACCAACCCTAAACCTATCCCTAATCCCAACCCTAACCCTACCTCTAATCCCAACCCAAATACTACCCCTAATCCCTACTCCAACCCTACCCCTAATCCCAACCCTAATCCTACCCCTAATCCCAACCTTACCCCAATCCCAGCCCTAACCCTAATCCCAACCCTACACCTAACCCTACCCCTAACCATGACTTTAGCCCCAACCCTAACCCTAATGGAAAACTGGGGCAGGGGGTGATCACTGGGGCAGTGGGGAGATCAGCAGGGCAGAGGGAGATCCACGGGGCAGGCGGGAGGTCCGCGGGGCAGAGGGGAGATCTTTGTGTATGACCTTTGGCTACATCTTGATATTCCTTTGGTTGTCCCTGCTGTACTTCGCCACCCTCTTTGTGTATGACCTCCGGCTACATCCTGACCATTTATTCCTGCTGTACCACACCGCCCTCTCAGTGTATGATATTATTACTTTGCTGACCTGACTACTGTTTTCTCCTCTTCACTTTTTCTTTCCTGTGCTGCTGTCGGCTCCCAGTGGGGCTTTGCAGTAGCTTCGCCCTTTCTCTGAAGTGCGGTCACGTGACCGCAGGTCTTGTTGGTGCAAAGTACTCCAGAGCACCTCCACTCTCCTCAGCTCCCGGCTCCTGGCTGCAGATAGACCTATGATAGACTTCGGACCCTCGACCCGTTGTACCTGCGGGTAAGAGTCCTCTGCATTTCCCTTTCTGCGTCCTCTGTAGCTGGGTTAGTGGTTACCAAAGGTCTTTACCTGACAGCTGGCTGCAGCAGCAGCGGGGGGTGATCATCGAGGCAGGGGGAGGGGGTGATCACTGGGGCAGGGGAGAGGGAGCGGAGGTCAGGGGGCGCAGACTCAGACGGGGGGAGTGGAGGGCAGCAGAGGGGAGTACCTGGCAGCAGTGATGGCGGCAGCGGCGATTGCGGTGAGTATGTGGCAGGGCAGCATGCAGGCACCTCGCTATTCAGCTTCCACGGACGGCAGGAAGCTGGACAGCGAGGCAGCCATGATTTACTCTGCCCCTCCACATCTGAATGGAGAGCTAGCGTCACATGAACGCTAGCTCCAATCAGATCTAAGGGGTGGCGACAAAGTGGTCACCAGGGCAATCATAGCCAAGGGGAGCAAAGCCACCCCCCCCCCGGGCTAAAGTACAAGTCCCCCTGTTCCTGCAGGTCAGTTGAAATTTCAGTTAACCCTTTCACCCGACCTGCAGGAACGCGATCCCGCCATGACACATATGCTGCGTCACAGGTCAGATTGGCACCAACTTTAATGACGCAGCGCATGCGTCGGTTATAGGAGGTTTCGTCCCCAGCAGTTCGCCCCCGGGTACATCCTGTTCGTGACGCCAAGTTGAGTCGCCCGCCAGGGCAGTGGGGTACTCGGTACCGGGTCTGGTACTTGAATGGAACGTCACGGTGGCTGCGTCCTGGTCCGTGGCCCTGGGTGCCCAAGTAAAGGGAAAGGTTTTTAAAGGGAGTTTAAGAATAAAGTTTGTTCGTGATGCCACCTGTGGTATTTGGTCAGTAGGGACCGACGTTGCTTAAAGGGTTCCTCAGGGGTGATGGTATAGCAGCTGGATGGTATAACTTCCCACTGGTAAAGTAAATGTACTGCTGGGGGCAAATTACTGGGGGCGAACTGCTGGGGACAAAACATCCAAATCCCATATGCGGCAACTTGGTTCGTGTTAGACCAGGTAATGAAAGGAAGATAGCATTTAGATCACGTTATAGACATTATGAGTATTTAGTCATGTCGCTTGAACTTTGCAATGCTCCTGCAACATTTCAGCATTTCGTTAATTACATTTTCAGAGACTTGCTTGATCTATTTATGCTCATTCATCTGGATGGTTTATTAATCTTTTCTAATTCTACAGAAGAACGTCATAACCACATGAAAACTGGGTTGAAGAATCTAAGAACTCACCATCTGTATATTAAGCTGGAGAAATGTATATTCCAGCAAACAGAGATCTAGTACCTGGGCTATATAATTTCTACTCAAAGATTACATGTAAACTCTAGCATGATTCAATCTATCATTGACTGGCCAACCCCGAAAAATGTGAAAGCTGTGGGCTTTACTAATTTTTACAGACCACCAAAACTAGCGCTTTTTTAAAGTTGATTAAAATAGATTTTATTTTTACAAGAATATAAAAACCACAAAGGTTTATAAAAATAGATAAAACACTAATGGGGGAAGACAAATACAGGAAAAAACAAGGGGTGGGTATGGCTTAAAGTGCCATAGTATGTGTCATATATGTAAAGGGCTACAACATTCAATTACAAAGAAAATAAGATGCATATATATATATATATATATATATATATATATATATATATATATATACATAGCCTAAGTAGGTATGCACACATATATGTTATCTGAGTGCAATCCGTCTGGTCAGTCTGCAGGTAATAGAAATCCTGCACCAAATAATGTGAAGTGTGTAATCTTAGTAATTCAGGGGTCGAAGTTTTCCATAGCAAAACGCCCGTCATGTGTGGTGGGTTCCTGGCTGCTGGCTTGTACGAGGTAATTAACTTCACTGTATGTACCTTATGGGCTTGTGTATCATCTATGCTGTATGTGGATTTGTCTGCTCTGCTTCCGGTAGTTTTCTGGCACCTTATTTTCTTACGTGCAATATATATATATACAATTTATTTATTATTCCGATTACACACTTCACATCATCTGATTTTCTTTGTAATTGAATGTTGTAGCCCTTTACATACAGTATATGACACATACTGTGCCACTTTAAGCCATACCCACCCCTTGTTTTTTCCTGTATTTGTCTTCCCCCATTAGAGCTTTATCTATTTTTATAAACCTGTGTGGTTTTTATATTCTTGTAAAAATAAAATCTATTTTTAATCAACTTTAAAAAAGTGCTAGTTTTGGTGTTCTGTATAGATATTGCTTTTTCTTGGAACTTATATAATTGAGCTCACTCATTGGTGTTTATAATTTGTACAGACGTTTCATTAAGAAGTTTTCAGGTTTAATTGCAGCAATCACCTAATTAACAAAGAAAGGCATACTGTTTGTCTGGTCTCCTCAAGCACAAGATGCTTTTTGTTGCCTGAAGATGAAGTTCACTACAACTCGATTCATACAGATTCTTCCCAATCCTGAGCATGCCTTTATACAACCCCTGGCAAAAATTATGGAATCACCGACCTTGTTTATTCAGTTGTTTAATTTTGTGGAAAAAAAGCAGATCACAGACATGGCACAAAACTAAAGTCATTTCAAATGGTAACTTTTTGGCTGTAAGAAACACTAAAAGAAATCAAGAACAAAAAATGTGTTAGTCAGTAATGGTTACTTTATTTAACCAAGCATAGGGGAAAAATTATGGAATCACTCAATTCTGAGGAAAAAATTATGGAATCACCCTGTAAATTTACATACCCAAAAATAACACCTGCATAAAATTAGATCAGCTCGTTAGTCTGCATCTAAAAAGGAGTGATCACACCTTGGAGAGCTGTTGCACCAAGTGGACTGACATGAATCATTGCTCCAGCACGAGAGATGTCAATTGAAACAAAGGAGAGGATTATCAAACTCTTAAAAGAGGGTAAATCATCATGCAATGTTGCAAAAGATGTTGGTTGTTCACAGTCACCTGTGTCTAAAATCTGGACCAAATACAATCAACATGGGAAGGTTGTTAAAGGCAAACATACTGGTAGACCAAGGAAGACATCAAAGCATCAAGACCAGAAGCTTAAAGCAATATGTCTCCAAAACAGGAAATGCACAACAAAACAAATGAGGAACGAATGGGTGGAAACTGGAGTCAATGTTTGTGACCGAACTGTAAGAAACTGTTTAAAGGAAATGGGATTTACATACAGAAAAGCTAAACGAAAGCCATCATTAACACCTAAACAGAAAAAAACAAGGTTACAATGGGCTAAGGAAAAGCAATCGTGGACTGTGGATGACTGGATGAAAGTCATATTCAGTAATGAATCACGAATCTGCATTGGGCAAGGTGATGATGCTATAACTTTTGTTTGGTGCCGTTCCAATGAGATTTATAAAGATGACAGCCTGAAGAGAACATGCAAATGTCCACAGTCATTGATGATATAGGGCTGCATGTCAGGTAAAGGCACTGGGGAGATGGCTGTCATTACATCTTCAATAAATGCACAATTTATGTTGATATTTTGGACACTTTTCTTATCCCATCAATTCAAAGGATGTTTTGGGATGATGAAATCATTTTTCAAGATAATAATGCATCCTGCCATAGAGCAAAAATTGCGAAAACATTCCTTGAAAAAAGAGACATAAGGTCAATGTCATGGCCTGCAAATAGCCTGGATGTTAATCCAATTGATAATCTTTGGTGGAAGTTGAAGAAAATGGTCCATGACAAGGCTCCAACCTGCAAAGCTGATCTGGCAACAGCAATCAGAGAAAGTTGGAGCCAGATTGATGAAAAGTACTGTATGACACTCATTAAGTCCATGCCTCAGAGACTGAAAGCTGTTATAAAAGCCAGAGGTGGTGCAACAAAATACTAGTGATGTTTTGGAGTGTTTTTTGTTTGTTTTTCATGATTTCATATTTTTTTCCTCAGAATTGAGTGATTCCATAATTTTTACCCTGTGCTTGGTTAAAAACAGTAACCATTACAGACTACGACATTTTTTATTCTTGATTTCTTTTAGTGTTTCTTAAAGCCAGAAAGTTGCGATTTGAAATTACTTTAGTTTTGTGCCATGTCTGTGATCTGATTTTTTCTACAAAATTAAACAACTGAATGAACATCCTCCAAGGCCGGTGATTCCATAATTTTTGCCAGGGGTTGTAGTAGAAGTGAATGCTTCAGATGGTGCAGTTGGGGCCATTCTATCACAAAGACCAGGAATAAAAGATTTGCTACAGCCTTGTGCTTGAACTATGATGTGGGGAACAAGTTGTTCCTAGCCAGTATTGCTGCTTTTAAGGAATTGAGACTTCACCTAGAACGGGCAGCTCAAAAATTGTTGTTCTAACTGCCCATCATAACCTTGAATTTATAAGATTTTCCAAGTGTTTGTCCCCTCACCAAGCTCAATGGAGTGTATTTTTTAACCGATTTTACTTTGTTATCTATTACAGACCTGGTTCTTGTAATGATAAGGTGATGCTTTATGTAGCATCTTATCCATCTTCAACAGAACCACCAACACCTATTCTGTCTAAATCCATCTTCCTGGGGGTGATCCATAGCAAAGACTTGCTTGAAGATATATGGGAAGCATGTATGAAACAGACCCAATTGTTCTGCATTCACTAGATGATATACCATATATACTCGAGTATAAGCCTACCCGAGTATAAGCCGAGATCCCTAATTTTGTCACAAAAAACTGGGAAAACTTAATGACTCGAGTATAAGTCTAGGGTGGGAAATGCAGCAGCAACTGGTACATTTCAAAAATAAAAATAGATACCAATAAAAGTAAAATTAATTGAGACATCAGTAGGTTAGGTGTTTTTAAGTATCCATATTGAATCAGGAGCCCCATATAATACTCCATAAAGTTCATGATGGGCCCCATAAGATGCTCCATAATAAAATATGCCCCACATAATGCTACACAAAGGTTGATTATAGCCCCAGAAGATGCTCCATAGAAACATTTGCCCCATACAATCCTGCATAAAGGTTGATTAAGACCCCATAAGATGCTCCATAGAAAATGTGCCCCATATAATGCTGCATAAAGGTTGATTATGGTCCCATAAGATGCTCCATAGAAACATTTGCCCCATATAATGCTGCACAAAGGTTGATTATGGCCCCATAAGATGCTCCATAGAAACATTTGCCCCATATAATGCTGTATAAAGGTTGATTATGGCCCCATAAGATGCTCCATAGAAACATTTACCCCATATAATGGTGCATAAAGGTTGATTATAGCCCCATAAGATGCTCCATAGAAATATTTGCCCCATATAATGCTGCATAAAGGTTGACTATGGCCCCATAATTCTACTTTCACACTAGTGTCGTGCACTGCACGTCGCTATGCGTCGTTTTGTAGAAAAAACGCATCCTGCAAAAGTGCTTGCAGGATGCGTTTTTTGTCCATTGACTTGCATTAGCGACGCAGTGCGACGCATTGCCACACGTCGCAACCGTCGTGCGACGGTTGCGTCGTGTTGCGTCTGACCGTCGCCACCAAAAAACTTTGCTTGTAACGGTTTTTGGTGCGTCGTTCCCGTCTTTTCCGACCGCGCATGTGCGGCCGGAACTCCGCCCCCGCCTCCCCGCACCTCACAATGGGGCAGCGGATGCGTTGAAAAACAGCATCCGCTGCCCCCGTTGTGCTTCGCATTCACTGCTAGCGTCGGTACGTCGCAACGACGCAATTCGTCGTGCGTCGTCCGACGCTAGTGTGAAAGTAGCCTAAGATGCTCCATAGAATATTATACCACATACAATGCTGCATAAAGGTTGATTATGGCCCCATAAGATTCTCAATAGAAAATGTGCTGCATGTAATGCTGCATAAAGGTTGATTATGGCCCCATAAGATGCTCCATAGAAACATTTGCCCTATATGCTGCTGCTGCAATTAAAACAAAAATAACATACGGTACTCACCTCTTGTCCTGAGCAGGCAGGGACACCGGCACTTGCGATATTCACCTGTCCCCGTTCCACCGCCACGCTGTCTTCCGTCTCTCTGCCGTGACTGTTCAGGCAGAGGGCGGCGCGCACACTAAACACCTCATCGCTCCCTCTGACCTGAACATCACAGCCAGAGAATGCGGAAGACGCAGCAGCATGCGGCGGTGGAACGGGGACAGGTGACTATCGCAATGCTCACCCGCCCCCGTAATACTCACCCTCCCGGCGCGGTCCCTGCTTCTCTGATGCGATGCTTTCTGATGCCGGCAGCTTTTTCCTGTGTTCAGAGGTCACTGGTACCGCTCATTAAAGTAATGAATATGCGCGTCACCCCTATGGGAGTGGAGTCGCGTCAATATTCATTACTTTAATGAGCAGTACCATGTGACCGTTGAATACAGGAAGAGCTACGGGTGCCAGAGAAGCAGGGACTTGCAGAGATGCGCTGGGAGCAGGTGAGTATGATTTGACAGCTGCCGCTCCTCCTCCCCCGCCGACCCCCTGGGACAATGACTTGAGTATAAGCCAAGAGGGGCACTTTCAGCCTAAGAAAAATGAGCTGAAAATCTCGGCTTATACTCGAGTATATACGGTATATCTTTTTCCAATAATTTTTATTTTAATTTCAGTTTAGATTTTTAACATGAATCATATATGCAAATATGTGTTCTTATCAAATAAATACAGAACATACAAACAATGTCTATAAAACGTTGTTAACAATTTTTAACGTTTTTAACATTTTTAACGTTTTGTAACATTTTGTAAATGCAGTTGGAATGTACATTGTCTGATCGTTAGAGGTTAGAAGTTAGGGATAGATATTGTCCCAGCGAGACCATTTTTTAGTAAATTTGACTAACGGGTTATTCGTCAAAGCAATGGATATCTCATATGACCTATGGAGAGATAACTGTTCTATTATGTCTGAAAAAGGAGGGGGAGTGTGATTTCTCCAATTAACCCCTTTCTGACATTAGACGTACTATCCCGTCGAGGTGGTATGGGCCCGTATGACCATCGACGAGATAGTACGTCTAACGCGATCAGCCGCGCTCACGGGGGGAGCGCAGCCGAATCGCAGCCGGGTGTCAACTAACTATCACAGCTGACATCTGGCACTATGTGCTAGGAGCAGTCACGGACCGCTCCTGGCACATTAACCCCCGGAACACTGCGATCAAACATGAATGCAGGGTTCCAGCGGTATAGGGAAGCATCGCGCAGGGAGGGGGCTCCCTGCGTGCTTCCCAGAGACCCTCGGAGCAACGCGATGTGATCGCGTTGCTCCGAGCGTCTCCTCCGTCCTCCTCCCTGCAGGCGCCGGATCAAAGATGGCCGCGGGGCTCCTTCCGGGTCCTGCAGGGAGGTGGCTTACAAGCGCCTGCTCAGAGCAGGGGCCGGCAAGCCTCCTGCAGTGCCTGTCAGATCGCTGATCTGACACAGTGCATTGCAAAGTGTCAGATCAGCAATCTGACATTATAGCATCATGTCCCACACTGGGACAAAGTAAAAAAAAATTTACATGTGTAAAGAAAAAAATATATTGTTCCAATAAATATATTCCTTTACGTAAATAAATAAAAAAAAACAATGAAAGTACACATATTTAGTATCGCCGCGTCCGTAACGACCTGACCTATAAAACTGTCCCACTAGTTAACCTCTTCAGTGAACACCATAAAAAAAGGCAAAAAACAATGCTTTATCATCATACCGCTGAACAAAAAGTGGAATAACACGCGATGAAAAAGACGGATATAAATAAACATTGTACCGCCAAAAACGGCATCTTGTCCCGCAAAAAACGAGCTACCATACAGCATCATCAGCGAAAAAATAAAAAAGTTATAGCCCTTAGAATAAAGCGATGCAAAAATAATTATTTTTTCAATAAAATAGTTTTTATTGTATACAAGTGCCAAAACATAAAAAAATTATATAAATTAGGTATCGCTGTAATCGTACTAACCCGAAGAATAAAACTGCTTTATCAATTTTACCAAACGCGAAACGGTATAAATGCCCCCCAAAAAAGAAATTTACGAATTGCTGGTTTTTGTTCATTCTGCCTAACAAAAATCGGAATAAAAGCGATCAAAAAATGTCATGTGCCTGAAAATGATATCAATAAAAACGTCAACTCGTCCCACAAAAAACAAGACCTCACATGACTCTGTTGACCAAAATATGGAAAAATTATAGCTCTCAGAATGTGGTAACGCAAAAAATATTTTTTGCAATAAAAAGCGTCTTTTAATGTGTGACAGCTGCCAAACATAAAAACCCGCTATAAAAACCCACTATAAATAGTAAATCAAACCCCTCATTATCACAGCCTTAGTTAGGGAAAAATAATAAAATAAAAAAAGTATTTATTTCCATTTTCCCATTAGGGTTAGGGTTGGGGCTAAAGTTAGGGTTGGAACTAAAGTTAGGGGTGGGGCTAAAGTTAGAGTTAGGGTTGTGCCTAAAGTTAAGGTTGGGGTTAAAGTTAGGGTTAGGTTTGGGGCTGAAGTTAGGGTTAGGGTTGGGGCTAGAGTTGGGGTTAGGGTTTGGATTACGTTTACGGTTGAGTTAGGGGTGTGTCAGGGTTAGAGGTATGGTTAGGGTTGGGATTAGGGTTAGACGCTGTTTCCCGGCGCCGGCTGCTGAATATGGCTCCCATCATTCTCTCTTGCTCTGCTGGCGATCGGAGTTATTTTCAAGTAAGAACAATGAAAGCTGGTGGGGGCTTTTTGGACTATGTGACAACAACAGTCACAGCAGGAGCAGATGATGGGGGTATTCCTCACCCGCCACCTGCGATATAACTAAATGAATGGAAAACCTGGCATGCATTCCCCTGTATTTTTAATAACCAGCCAGGCAAAACTTACAGCTGGGGGCTGCAACCCTGAGCTGTCAGCTTCAGCAAGGTTGGTTATCAAGAATGGAGGGGTCCCTATGCTATATTTTTAATTATTTAAAAAAATAATTTAAAAAACGGCGTGGGGTCTCCCCCCCCATTTTTGACCACTAGCCTTGCTAAAGCTAATAGCTGGGGCTGGCATTCTCAAGCTGGTAAGGGGCCATGGATATTGCCCCCTCAGCCTAAAAATATCAGCCCGCAGCTGGCTAGAAAAGGCGCATCTATTAGGCGCTTTGCCCAGTTCTTCCCAATTGCCCTGTAGCGATGGCAAGTGGGGTTCAACTTTGTGGGGCTGATGTCACCTTTGTATTGTCAGGTGACATCAAGCCCATGGCTTAGTAATGGTGAGGCGTCTATAAGACACCTATCCATTACTATTCCTATAGTTGTATTGTAAATAAAGACTCAGCCAGAATAAAGTCCTTTAATTGAAAAAATTACACAGACTGCTTTATTAATCTCAATTAAACCATACTTACGACCTTTCCTAATTCCACTGAAGCCCTCAATCTCCTGTAATAAATGTAAAATAAAAAAACAACAATATACCATACCTGTCCGTCGTTCTCTCTCACGCCGTAATGCATGTCTGGGGGAGAAACAGTTTTCAACCTGGACGGAGTCAAGATGCGACCGTCCAGGCTGAAAACCACAGGTGAATGAACTGCTTTGAGAGCAGCATCATTTTCCAGCGGTAACATCATCAAGGCCGGGCCAAGAGCTCCATCTGTGCCTGCGCCGCATCTGCGGCCATTTTTCTGGAGACACAAAATAGAGGCAGGTGCAGACAGAGATCTCGGCTTTCCTCCATCTGTACCTGCACCAACTGAGAAACCAGAAGCCGGACGCCGGACCCCGGAAGAAGAATGGCAGCTGCCATATGCTGCTGCCGCAGGGCCACCGCTCACCGCCATACCACCACCGCAGGACCACCGCTTGCCACCGTACTACCACCGCACACCGCATGACCGCCACACCAGCACCATAACACCCCCAGCTCCAGGCCTGCAGCATCGGTAACAACAGTGTTCGGTAAGAACAGTGTTCGGTTTATAAGATGCACCCCTGTTTTCCCCCTAATTTCGGGGATCATAAAAATGCGTTTTATAAAGCGAACAATACAGTTTTTGTATCCATCATTTGGTTTTATATGTTGAATATTTTTCTGAGATATTCATATTAATAAAAAATTTGGGGAATTTTTACTTTTATGGCTTATAATTGACTCTTTGTTCCTACTGATTATATGTATTGATTTGAGTCACCAATTTATGGTTTTACCTAATTTACAAGAACTGATACTTTTTTTCCATACCAATGGAATTATTGCAGCCTCTGTCAATTCTGTCTCGCCTTTGGGGTTCTCTATATATTGGACTTTAGTGTTGATTTACCAATTTCAAAGGAGAAGAGTTCCATGCTAATTACAGTTGACCGACTTATCAAAGCAGCACATTTTGTTCCTTGTATGGGTTCGTCCTCTGCTAAGGAGATTGCCAGTCTCATAATTTCAGAATGTGTTTTGCTTTCATGGAGTTCCAGATGAAGTCATGACCAGTGGGGTCAATTTACATCAACATAGTAACATAGTAACATAGTAACATAGCTATTAAGGTTGAAGGAAGACTTTAAGTCCATCTAGTTCAATCCATAGCCTAACCTAACATGCCCTAACATGTTGATCCAGAGGAAAGCAAAAAAAATAGAATTATTCTTACCGTTAATTCGGTTTCTAGGAACCTTCCACGACGGCATATGGAGGTTGTCTCTTTGCCCTAATGGGGAACAGGAAACACAGAGGTTAAAAGGACCTCCCACCTCCCACTTGCCAGTGACTTACAACTGAGACCATAGCACTGGTTTACCTTCAAAATCCCAGAACTAATCCAGGAATATATATCGGGTGGGAAATTAGTGCCGTCGTGGAAGGTTCCTAGAAACCGAATTAACGGTAAGAATAATTATATTTTCTCTAGTCACCTTCCACGACGGCATATGGAGGAATACCAACTAATTTGGCACTAGGGAGGGACAACGGCCTGGAGTACTTTACGGCCGAAGGCTAAGTCCTTATTGGACAATACATCTAGTCTGTAATGTTTAGAGAAGGTATGGAGTGAAGACCACGTTGCTGCCCTGCAAATCTGCTCCGGAGATGCGCCTGCTCTTTCTGCCCAGGAAACCGATGTAGATCTTGTTGAGTGGGCTTTGATCCCTACTGGAGGCAATTTGTTTTGAGCGAGGTAGGCTTCCGTTATAGCTTTCTTGATCCATGTAGCGATGGTACTTTTGGCTACTTTTTTCCCTTTGTTTTGTCCTGAGAGATGGACAAATAGGTTATGATCAATTCTAAGCGCACGGGTCTGGTCCAAGTACTGTAAAAGAATACGCCGGACATCCAAGGTGTTGAATCTTCTTTCTTCCAAGTTTGCTGGATTGTGGCAAAAGGTTGGTAGGAAAATCTCTTGAGAACGATGAAAATCAGAGATAACCTTCGGAAGAAAGGACGGATCAAGACGAAGCACAATTGAATCATCTCTTACCAGAAGATAAGGTTCTCGTGTAGACAAGGCCTGTAATTCACCAATCCTTCTGGCTGAAGTAATGGCTACTAAAAACACAGCTTTATAGGCTAGGTTTTGTGGAGAACAAGAAGATAATGGTTCAAAGGGTGGACCTGTCAGACCTTGGAGAACTACATTGAGATCCCATGGGGGAACTATGATCTGTTTTCTAGGATTCATTCTAGTAGCTGATGTCATAAACCTTTTAATCCAGCGATGACTCGCTAAATCTTGATCAAAGACCGAGCTAAGTGCAGAGACCTGGACCTTGAGGGTACTGGGCCTGAGACCTATTTCCAAGCCTTTTTGTAAAAAGTCCAATATGATGGGTATATTAGGCTTGAGCGGGTCTGGAAGGTTAGGCAGACAGAATGAAGAAAACTTTTTCCAGATCTTATTGTAGATGGCGTTGGTTACCGGTTTTCTTGATTTTTGGAGAGTAGCTATGACGGGGAGTGATAGTCCTTTAGCTCTTAAAACCTGGGCTTCAGCAACCACGCCGCCAAGCTCCACTTCTGAGGGTCTGAGTGGAGAATGGGACCCTGAGAAAGAAGATTGTGCTTTATCGGTAACATTACCGGTCCATCCACTTGTAGTTGGATAATTAAGTTGAATCAACTTCTTTTGGGCCACAATGGAGCTATCAGGATAGTCGGAGTCCTCTCCAGGCGTATCTTCCGTAGAACCTTGGCAAGGATTGGGATTGGCGGAAATGCGTAAGCCAGGTGAAACTGCCAATCCTGGGTTAGAGCATCCAACCCCCTGGGATTGCCTCTTGGGTTCAAGGAAAAAAAGGTTTCGACTTTTGCGTTCTGGTGAGAGGCAAAGAGGTCGACGTCTGGATGACCCCATCTGTGTACCAACATGTTGAATGTTTGAAGATCCAGGCTCCATTCGCCAGGATGAATATCCTGGCGACTTAGGTAGTCCGCCTGAATATTTGTAGTACCCCTCAGGTGGATTGCCGTCAGGGATAGTAGGTGTTTTTCGGCCCAGGAAAAGATTCGAGCGGAGATCTTTTTTAGACTGAGGGTCCTTGTACTGCCCTGGTGCCTGATATGAGCCACCGTGGTCATGTTGTCCGAGTATATCTGGACATGTTGTCCAGAAATCTGATGACTTGCCGCTAATAGGGTCTCTTCCACGGCTTTGAGCTCCCTGAAGTTTGATGATTTCTCGGTGATCGACTGGCTCCAATTACCTTGATAGGGGACATGGTCTACTATGGCTCCCCAGCCCCTTTTGCTGGCATCTGTTTTGATCGTGGTTAGCGGGGTCTGAATCCAGCATACACCTTTCAGAAGGTTCCTGGGATTCATCCACCATATTAAGGAAGCTTTCACTCTGCCCGGAGTGTGGATCCTCTTGGTAAGAGTGCCAGGTCGACCATCCCAGTTGTCTAGAATGTGGGCTTGGAGGGTTCTTGAGTGAGCTTGAGCCCAAGCCACCGACTGTATGCAGGCTGTCATGGAACCCAACAGCGACATTCCCTCTCGTAGAGTAGGAGACCTCATCTCCTTGAACTTCCTGATTTTTGTTACCAAGGGAAGTCTGTGATTGTCTGGGAGGAAGGACATTTGTCTTACTGAGTCCAGAATTACTCCCAGAAATCTCCTGGTTTTTGCAGGTTGAAGCTGAGATTTTTCTAGGTTTGGAATCCAACCTAGGGATCTCAGAATCTCTAGGGTGGTAGAGACATGGGATATCAGGGTTATCTCGGTGGAAGCTACTATCAGAAGATCGTCCAGATAGGGCACTATACAAACACCTTGTTTCCGGATGAATGACACCACTTCTGCCATCACCTTGGAGAACACCCTCGGTGCTGATGAAATGCCGAAGGGAAGGACTCCAAACTGATAGTGTTCCACCCGATGACTCCCCTGTATGGCAAACCTGAGAAATTTTTTGTGTCTCGGGTGAATAGGGATGTGGAAATATGCGTCCTTGAGGTCGATGGTTGCCATAAAGGAGTGATGTTCTATCAGAGGGATCGCAGATCTTACCGACTCCATCTTGAACTTGCGATATTTCACATGCTGATTCAGACCCTTTAAGTTTATAATAATCCGGACATCTCCCGAAGGTTTGGGAACCAGGAAGAGTTGGGAGTAGTGACCCTTTCCCCATTCTGATTGTGGGACTGGGGAGATTACATTTGATCTCATAAGATCCTTGAGACCCAAGGACAATAGACTGCGATCCCTTGATGTTGGGAGGGAAGTGATCTTTAGACCCTGAGGGGGAGAGAGATTAACTCTATTAAAAGGCCCTCTTTGATGACGTTGAGAACCCAGTGGGAACTGGTGATATTCTCCCACTGACCCACATATTTCGAGAGTCTCCCCCCCACCGGATCGGAGTCATTGTTTGTCCTGTTGGGGCTGTTGCTGCTGCTGTTGTGGGACGAAAATATTTTTCCCTCTACCCTTTGCGTAGCTCCACCTGCCGGTTTTTCCTTTACCTCTTGTTTGAGAGGGCTGAGGTTGTGGGCCACGAAAAAAACGTTTCCTAGGCTGTTTTTGCTCAGGGAGCGCTTTCTTTTTGTCGGTGGCTTTATCGAGAATATCGTCTAGGGCTGGACCAAAGACGTAGTCTCCTTTAAAGGGTATGGCGCAGAGCTTAGACTTAGAGGTGATATCCCCACTCCATAGCTTAAGCCAGAGAGCTCTTCTGGCAGAGTTGGAAAGTACCAGGGATCTGGCGGCGACTCTTACAGATTCCAGAGAAGCGTCCGCCAAAAACCCTGTAGCTTTATGCAGAATGGGTAGGGAATCCAATATCTCGCCTCTTGAGGTACCTTGAGATATGTGATTCTCTAATTTCTCAAGCCAGCAGGAGAGGGCTCTAGCCACACAGGTGGAGGCGACGTTAGCCTTAAGGACAGAGGTAGAAGTTTCCCATGATTTTCTGAGGAGACTTTCGATTTTTCTATCCATGGGATCCTTCAATTGAGAAGAATCCTCAAAGGGGAGTGCAGTTCTCTTGGCGACTCTAGCCACCTGCACATCGACCTTGGGAATATCCAATTTTAGATCATCCTCAAGCAGAAATCTGTGCTTCATTTCTGAAGGGGTACTGAGACGCTTCTCAGGTAGTTCCCATTCCTGATTAATCATACTGATAATGTTAGCATGAACTGGGAAGCCCACTCTCCTCTCCGATGAAAGACCACCAAACATCTGATCCTGTATGGACTGCGGTACAGGTTCCTCTTCTAGTCCCATGGTATTACGGACAGCAGAGACTAGATCCTCAATATAGTCTGAGGAGAAAAGGTACTTCCTGACCTCAGCTTTAGGTGATACTGGATCCTCCCAGCCAATAGATGAGGCATGAGAGAGGTCCGAATCAGAGTCGGATTCCACAACCTGAATCTTCCTCTTCTTAGCCGGGGAATGAGGTTGCGGCTGTGGAGATGGAGGTGGGGGTGGAGGTGTAAAAGCTGCCAGGGAAGATTGTACCTCCTGTTTTACTAGTGAGCGAATCTCATCCAACAGAGATGGCTGCTCAGCTCTTATTATTCTGTCAGTACATGGCTGACAGAGTTTCTTATCCCCCTATTGGCACCTTTAGGGGCAGGTTTTTCTCCCTGAAATATATAAAGGGAGAGAGGGGTGAGGACTTCTAACCCCTGCTACACTCCTCCCGGATCCCATCCCTGCAAACACTCACAGAGGCAGGGGTGGCGCTGGGCTCCGCAGATACGGGGCATGAAGAACCATCCATACTGGGGGAGATAGCCTTACCTCAGTGGTGGTTCAGCAGGCTTTTATGGACGCCGTCCTAGCACCTGCTCCAGCGATTAATCCCCCTCCCCCTCCAGGATCCAGGTGAGGGAGCTGTGAGGTCCGACACGCCGGCCGGCGAAACCCGGAAGTACCGGCTTCTGAGTGTATGGAGAAACCGGAAGTGACGCGCGAGAACCGCCGACGTCACTTCCGGAACGCCGAGCCGACAGCATGGAGGAGGAGGATGCCGGGCAGCTCCAGGAGGAGCCCGGTCAGGGAACCCAGGCCTGCTTTGCCCTCGTGGGGGCGCGGGAAGGCCGGGAGGGGGTCCCGAGGACCTGCAAGCAGGACGACGGGAGCAGCACAAGGAGGAGGCATGGAGTGACCATCTGCTGCCCGGCTAGATAGGCAGCGCCTGCAAAGGTACCGTAGCCGCCGGCCACTACAGCACATGGAAAAACCTCTCCCTGTCCCATGGGGAACAGGAAAGACACTGGCAAGTGGGAGGTGGGAGGTCCTTTTAACCTCTGTGTTTCCTGTTCCCCATTAGGGCAAAGAGACAACCTCCATATGCCGTCGTGGAAGGTGACTAGAGAAAAACCCATGTGGCAACAGTAAGCTCCACATTGGATCAACACTCTACCAAGGAATCTAGTATATATAACCTGTAACATTATACTGTTCAAGATTCTGTAAGAATTTTTGTGCAGCATTGGACACTGATGTCAGCTTATCCTCTGCCTTCCGTCCCCAAACGAATCAGTCAGAATGCACTAATATAACCTTGGAGCAATATCTCTGATGCTACATTTGCCATCTTCAAGATAACTAGATTGATTTGCTTCATATGGCAGAGTTTTCAAAAAACAATTCTTAAAATTCTTCAACTAAACAGACACCAATTTTTGCAAATTTGTATTATCATCCAAGCATTGTTTCTAGAGAAACTTCTGTTCCTACAGTCAGGGCCGGCGTTAGGGGCAGGCAGACCAGGCAGTTGCCTGGGGCCCCCGCTCCTCCAGGGGCCCCCAGCTAGCGTCAAGTCACTCAGCCGCTATGGGGCCCCCGTGAGGCAGGGGGGCCCGCCTGCCGCCAGCGCTGACTCCCCCGCCGCATTGAACTATACCGGCGTCTACCGGTACAGTTCAAAGCAATGATGGAGGAGAGAGCGTCACCTGACGCTCCCTCTCTCATCATTCCCCGCTCTGCCTCTGACACAGCGGGTGCGCATCATCGCGCACTCGCTGTGCGTCAGGCAGTACGGCAGCAGCCGCCGACACAGGAGTAGGGAGCAGCGCGGGCTCAGGGAGAGGTAAGGAGCTTGTGTTTTGTTTTTTGTTTTTTACTGGACTGTGCGGCCATTCTCGGGAGGAGAGAGGGGGGATGTGGGCTGTGCTGTGCTACTGTATGGGCTGTGCTGTATACTCCTGTGGGCTGTGCTGTATACTCCTGTGGGCTGTGCTGTATACTACTGTGGGCTGTGCTGTATCCTACTGTGGGCAGTGCTGTATACTCCTGTGGGCAGTGCAGTATACTCCTGTGGGCTGTGCTGTATCCTACTGTGGGCAGTGCTGTATACTCCTGTGGGCTGTGCTGTATACTCCTGTGGGCAGTGCTGTATACTCCTGTGGGCTGTGCTGTGTACTTCTGTATGGGCAGTACTGTATACTCCTGTGGGCTGTGCTGTATACTCCTGTGGGCTGTGCTGTATACTGCTGTGGGCAGTGCTGTATACTGCTGTGGGCAGTGCTGTATACTGCTGTGGGCAGTGCTGTATACTCCTGTGGGCTGTGCTGTGTACTACTGTATGGGCAGTGCTGTATACTCCTGTGGGCAGTGCTGTATACTCCTGTGGGCTGTGCTGTATACTCCTGTGGGCTGTGCTGTATACTCCTGTGGGCAGTGCTGTATATTCCTGTGGGCTGTGCTGTGTACTACTGTATGGGCAGTGCTGTATACTACTGTGGGCAGTGCTGTATACTCCTGTGGGCAGTGCTGTATACTCCTGTGGGCTGTGCTGTATACTACTGTGGGCAGTGCTGTATACTCCTGTGGGCTGTGCTGTGTACTACTGTATGGGCAGTGCTGTATACTCCTGTGGGCAGTGCTGTATACTACTGTGGGCAGTGCTGTATACTAATGTGGGCAGTGCTATAAACTACTGTGTGGGCTGTGCTATATACTACTGTGTGGGCTGTGCTATATACTAAGTGGCTGTGCTATATACTACTATGTGGGCTGTGCTATATACTATGGGAGTATATTATATTCTATGGGGAGGCTGTGTTATATACTATGTGGCTGTGTTATATATTTGGGGGGTACATTATACATTATATTCTATGGAGGAGGCTGTGTTATATACTATGGGGGGCTGCATTATATTCTGTGGGGGGCTTTATTAGATTTTATGAGGGATGATTGCATCATACCCTTTGATGGGGCTACATTATATTCTATGGGGGAGGTGGGCAGTATTATATCTTGTTCGGGGCTACATTATATTCTATGGGGGGGCTGTATTATATTTATATTTCTTGATGGGTGATTGCATCATACTCTATGAGGGGGCTACATTATACTATATGGGGGGGCTGCATTATATTCTATGGGGAGGTTACATTATACTGTGTGTGGGGGGGTTACATTATACTCTGGGGTGGCTGCATTATACTCTGTGGGGTGGCTGCATTATACTCTGTGGGGTGGTGGCTGCATTATACTATATGTGGGCTGAATTATACTGTATCGAGGACTATGGGGAATACATTATACTATATGAAGAACTATGGAGTGCATTATACTATGGGAAGTGAATTGTGCTACATGGATGACTATGGCAGTGCATTATACTATATGGAGCACTGTGAGGACTGTATTATGCTATATGGAGGACTGAGGAGTATATTTTAATATATGGAGGACTATGAGGAGTGTATTATACTATATGGAGGACTATAGGAAGTGTATAATACTATGTGGAGGGCTATGAGGAGTGTATTATACTATATGGAGGACTATGGGGCACATTATAAGGAGGAATGGGGTTTGCCCAGTGGAATTGGCTACGGCGTTGTTTAGCGCAAACTCCACCCATGGTAGCAAGGATTCCCAATCATCCTGCCTGGCCGAAACAAAATGTCACAGATACATGACCAGGGTCTGGTTGGCCCTCTCTACCAACCCATTCATCTCTGGATGATAAGCTGAAGAGAGATTCAATTCAATGCTGAGTAGGCGACAAATCTCTCTCCAAAACCGAGATGCAAACGGGGGACCCCGGTCACTGACAAATTTGTCTGGCATACCGTGTAGGCGAAAAACATGCTTAATGAACAACGCCGCCAAGACCCATGCAGAAGGTACCCGCAGATGGGGCACCAGGTGCACCATTTTGGAAAAATGGTTGGTGACTACTCAGATGACTGTGCAGCTACGGGACTTGGGTAAGCCCACCACAAAGTCCATTCGGACCACTTCCCTGGGCCTGTCTGCCACTGGCAGGGGGTAAAGTAGCCCAGCAGGACATTGTCGAGAAGACCTATTCTTGGTGCAGGAGACACACGCCCGAATATAGTCTCCGACATCACGGGCCATATGCGGCCACCAGTACGTCTTCGCCAGAAGCTCAGATGTCCTCTTGGTCTCAAAATGTCCACCCACCCTGGACGAGTGAGCCCAAGAGAGAACCTCCAGTCGCAAATTAGGTGGCACAAAAATCTTGCCCGGGGCACAGACTCTAGCGAAACCAGGGCCACGGTCCTCAGGCTCTTAGAAGAGACATGTAATAATTATAGGGGATAACTCAGGAGACTCTTTGCGTGAAACAAGACAACTACAGGACACAGTTTTATAAGTGGTAAAGTCTATATTATCACACGGTGATTCAAACAGGTGCAGAGAGAAACTCAAGTCCACAACACTTGGTGCAAATATCAAATGCAGCTCAGCAGTCTATAGGAAACTTCAGAGGAAAATGCAATCACGCAGAAAGTCTATGAAGCACAATTATTCTTGAGGATACTTGACACGAATCAGTCCTTGCTTAGTCCAAAACACAGATAGATATGCTTGCTATAAGGCAGTTCAAATAATATCTTAGCTCAACCAGGGAGGTCTGGGTAATAGTCTCAGGTTCTTGCAGAGCAGAAACAGCTTACATGTCCAGCGAATGCAGATGGAAGTAAACACGAGCAGCAGATGAAGGAGGATTACTGGAACTGGTGTATGCAGCAGGAACTCAGAGCTGAGTAGCAGGATCTCCACACAGGTTCACAGGAGCAGGTGCAGGAGCAGGTTCAAAGGAGCTGGATGTAAGGCAGAATACTCTAGCACAAACTGAAGGCTGGGGTGGAGTTTTATAGCAGGAAGACACAGTGCACATGAGACCAAAGACGCCATCTTGGAAAAGGGCAGTAATGCACAAAAGGTAATAAAAAATGTTCAGAGTCCTGACAGGACAATTAACTGAGGCTCCTCCTCCTCTGATGACACTACGGAGCAGGAGAGAGCAGGGGCGTAACAACAGTCCTGCGGGCCCCGGTGCGAACTTTTGAATGGGGCCCCCCCCCCCCCCAAAAAAAAAAAATGATATACAGACACACGCATACAATGTTAAACTAAGAAGTAAATATCTATTGCAAAAAAAACATTTCCGAAAGATAAGAAAAAAGTGTTGTAAACAACAGCTTACCCTCAAAAGATGAACTTTCATGTTGCATCCCCTAAAAAGAAAAGATTGTAAGGAAAATTAGCTGACAGTATGATCTCCCCATCCTGCCCCATCGTATCCATCCTGGCCCATGATCCAATCCTGCCCCATGTCTTTCATTCTGCCCCGTGTCTCCAATCATGCCCTGTATCTACATTCTGCCCATGCCTCCAGTCCTGCCCCCAGTGTGTCCAGCAATCTGCCCCAGTGTGTCCAGCATTGCCTCCAGACAGTGTATCCAGCAATCTGCCCCAGTATGTCTGGCAATCTGCCCCAGTGTGTCCAGCAATCTGCCCCAGTGTGTCCAGCATATTACCCCCGTGTGTCCAACAATCTGCCCCCAGTCTGTCTAGCGTTCTGCCCCCAGTCTGTCCAGCGTTCTGCCCCCAGTCTGTCCAGCGTTCTGCCCCAGTGTGTGTCTCCAGCATTCTGCCCCAGTGTGTGTCTCCAGCATTCTGCCCCAGTGTGTGTCTCCAGCATTCTGCCCCAGTGTGTGTCTCCAGCATTCTGCCCCAGTGTGTGTCTCCAGCATTCTGCCCCAGTGTGTGTCTCCAGCATTCTGCCCCAGTGTGTGTCTCCAGCATTCTGCCCCAGTGTGTGTCTCCAGCATTCTGCCCCCCCCCCCCCCCCCAGTGTCCCCCACTGCTCCAGGGGCACCCGCCGCTCCGGGGGCCCCCCGGCCGCCACCCTCCTTGAAGACGATACTCACCCTGCTGCCTGCTCCAGCGATGGTCTCGGCATCTGCTCTGCACTGCATCTTCTTCCTGCTTGTGCTGGTGGTGCGGTCATGTGATACTGATTAAAGTCATGAATATGCGCATATTCATGGCCTTAATGAAGCGGTACCACGTGACCGCACAAGCAGGAAGAAGATGCAGTGCAGAGCAGACGCCGAGACCATCGCTGGAGCAGGCAGCAGGGTGAGTATCGTCTTCAAGGAGGGTGGGTGGGGGGCGGCCAGGGGGGCCCCCGGAGCAGTGGGGGCCCTCCCCGGTGGGCCAGTCCGAGCCTGCCGGGGCCCCTGACCTGCGGGGCCCGGTCGCAATGGCGACCGCTGCGACCGCGGTAGTTACGCCCCTGGGAGAGAGCATCGGCATGAATGTTCTTCTCCCTGGAGAAAAAATGGAGGGTGAAATGGAAATGGGAGAAAAACAGGGACCATCTAGCCTGGTGAGAATTTAGCCGCTGAGCAGTTTGTAGGTACACCAAATTCTTGTGGTCGGTGTAGACTTGGAAGGGAAAATGAGCCCCCTCCAGGAGGTGTCTCCACTCCGAGAAGGCCAACTTCATAGCTAGCAACTCCCTTTTTCAATGTAATAATTTCTCTCCGCCAGTGTGAATGTCTTGGAGAAAAAGAAGCAAGGATGCTTCCGACCTTGAGCATCCTTTTGGAAGAGGACTGCCCCAGCAGCAATGAATGAGGCATCTACCTCCATTATAAATGGTTTATCTACATTGGGGTATGTAACTTGGGAGACCTCCTCCGACCACAATTTGGGATTTGCTCCCTTCTTGGTGATGGCTACCAAGGGAGCTACCAAAGTTGAGAAATGAGGAATGAACTGGCGATAATAGTTAATGAACCCCATAAAGCGCTGCACTGCTTTGAGAGAATGAGGTTCCTGCCAGTCCATCACAGCCTGTAGCTTGGCAGGATCCATAGACAAACCCTGGGCGGAGATGATATTGCCCAGGAAAGGCAAGGACTCCTGCTCAAACACATACTTCTTCAACTTGGCATAGAGGGAGTTTGCCCGTAAGAGGTTTACAAACATCTCTTTGGTGGGAGTCTATATCTGGAGAGTAGATGAGAATATCATCCAGATAGACTACAACCGAGGTGGTGAGCATGTTCCGGAAGATATCGTTTACAAAGTCCTGGAAAACGGCAGGGGCATTACAGAGCCTGAAAGGCATCACCAGATACTCATAGTGACCATCCCTGGTGTTAAATGCCGTCTTCCATTCGTCCCCTTCATGGATGCGAATCAGGTTGTAAGCACCCTGCAGATCAAGTTTAGTAAAATCCCTAGGTCCCCGCAACCTATCAAATAGCTCAGATATCAGGGGCAGAGGGTACTTGTTCTTAACGGCGATGGCGTTAAGACCCCGGTAATATATGCATGGACGTAGTTCTCCGTTCTTCTTCTGCACGAAGAAGAACCCCGCCCCTGCAGGTGACACTGACTTCCTTCTCTTGCCAGATTTTCCTGGATGTACTGAGTCATTGCCTCCGTCTTCAAGAGAGATAGTGGATAGACTCGATCACCAGGCAAGAGATCAATAGGGCAGTCATAGGGGCGGTGAGGTGTAAGGGTCTCCGCAGCCTTCTTAGAGAACACGTCTGCATAGGGTCAATAGTGTTTGGGGAGAGAGGAACGATCTGCGGGTACCTCTGTAGCAGTAACCTAAAAGCACTCCCTCTGACATCTACCCTCACAGGATTCACTCCATGGATAGAGAAAATGTGATGGTTGACGAGGTATCTGTGAGAGCAGTGTCGATTCATTTACCACTCGCACAGTCACTGGTTTGGAGAGCATTACCAGAGGAATTGCGTGCCGTTGAGTGAATGCAGAAGAAACAAAGTTGCCCTCCACCCTTGAATCCACACAAAGCTCTACCATATGAGTGGATAGTAATTGTCCAATTGAATGGTAATTGTCCCCTTGAAGGACAATTTGGAGGAAAACGCCGCTGTGTCCTATGGTCACTAAACGAGGATGTTTTTCCAACTGCTGAGGACATCTGGAGGCAAGATGTCCTGACTGCCGGCAGACATGACATACCTTGAGTGCACGAGCAGTCCGGGACTTAGATCCCGCTCATGACACCTCCATGGCCTCATGTGGCTCGGACACCTGGACCAGAAAATCCAGAGGTTTGGCGAAGGTGGGAGCCAGCCGAAACCTCTGCCTACACTGGGCTCGCTCCAACCTTCGCTTGTTAAAACGAAGGTCGATGTGAGTTGACAATGCTATTAACTCCTCCAGTGTGGCAGGAATCTCCCTAGTGGCCAAAGCGTTCTTCACATGATCAGTCAGTCCCCTCCAAAATACAGGGATAAGGACTTTGTCCGGCCACTCCAGCTCAGATGCTAGAGTCTGGAGTGGATGGCAAAATGGCTGACCATGGACGAGCCCTGTGTCAGTATCAGCAGTTAAAGTGTCGTATCATGGGTGCCTTGAGGTCCCAAAAAGACCTGTTTCAGAGTGCTCAGGAACCGTGGAGCACTCTGCACCACATAATCGTCGTGCTCCCACAGCGGCGTGTTCCACTCCAACAGGGCGTCCGACAGGAGGGATATTATGAATCCCACCTTGGCCTGCTCTGAGGGGAAGCATGCAGCCAGGAGCTCAAGGTGTATAGCACTCTGGCTCACAAATCCCCTACATGACTTGCTATCACCAGAAAACTTATCTGGCAGCGGGAGGCGGGATAAGGTTGGAACAGGGGTGGCAGTGGACAAACTAGCTGCAGCCACGCTAGCAGCCTGAACAGCTACTGCGGTAACATCCACAGCTGAGGTTGTGCGCTCGAGAGCCATCAACCTGCCCTCCAGCTGCTGGATGTACCGCTGCAGTCACTGTTCATCCACCATTACTAGCCAGACTCTGGCACTAGTATAATGTTAGGGCTGGCAGAACACACCAAATAATATTAAAGAGGATATAAGGCATACCTCCCAACCGTCCCGATTTCAGCGGGACAGTCCCGCTTTGGCACCGGGGTCCCGCTGTCCCGCTTCGGGCATTTAAAATCCCGAATTTGCGGCCGCCGGTGAAGCCCCGCCCACTTCCGGGACGTAGAGACGATTAGGACTAGTCCCGCACTCCGGGCGGGGTCAGTGACGTAAGCGGCCGGCATGATCACACTCTGCAGCCTTTGTTTAGTAAATCTGGGCCAGGAGATCGGGGAAGGAGGGACCAGCTGCGTGCGCGGCGCCGACTCCAGCCTGGTGTCTCCCCCACCACGCACCGCAACGCGCATGCGCGGGAATCTGTGGTACCCGATGCTGAGGCGCAGAGTCTGGTCCTTGTGTCACTCGGAGGCGGCAGCGGCGTGTGAGGGGGAGGGAGGCGGTCATCATTACCGGCACACACCGGCATGCATTGTGTATGGCGGATAAGGGGCGGCAGGGAGAAGCCTGCAAACCAGATAGTGCAGTGTGTCCATGCACCTCTCCATCCACAGGTAGCACTGTAACACCTCTAACAGTGCCAGCCAGCACCCTCCTAGTGCCAACCTGGCTGTGGGTGTGTGTGTGTGATGGCTGGGTGTGTGTGTGATGGCTGGGTGTGTGTGTGATGGCTGGGTGTGTGTGTGTGTGTGTGATGGCTGGGTGTGTGTGTGTGTGTGATGGCTGGGTGTGTGTGTGTGATGGCTGCGTGTGTGTGATGGCTGGGTGTGTGTGTGTGATGGCTGCGTGTGTGTGTGTGATGGCTGCGTGTGTGTGTGTGTGTGATGGCTGCGTGTGTGTGTGTGATGACTGCGTGTGTGTGTGTGATGACTGCGTGTGTGTGTGATGGGTGTGTGTGTGAAGGCTGCGTATGTGATGCATTTGTGTCAAAGCTGCATGTGTTTGTGAGCTGCGTTTGTGATGCTGCGTGTGTATGTGTGATACTGTGTGTGTGATGCTGCATGTGTGTGAGCTGCGTGCGTGTGTGAGCTGTGTGTGTGCTGCATGTGTGTGGGCCGTGTGTGTGAGCTGTGTGCGTGTGCATGTGTGTGAGCGTGTGTGTGTGAGCTGCGTGCCTGTATGTCATTATACAGTATGGAGAACTGTGGCCATTATACAGTATGGAGCATCATGTGCGGTCATTATACAGTATGGAGCATCATGTGCGGTCATTATACAGTATGCAGCATCATGTGCGGTCATTATACAGTATGGAGCATCATGTGTGGTCATTATACAGTATGAAGCATCATGTGCACCCAGCATACAGTATGGAGCATCATGTGTGGTCATCATACAGTATGGAGCATCATGTGCGGTCATTATACAGTATGGAGCATCATGTGCGGCCATTATACGGTATGGAGCATCATGTGCGGCCATTATACGGTATGGAGCATCATGTGGGGCCATTATACGGTATGCATGCCGTCATTATACAGTATGGAGCGTCATGTGTGTTCATTATACAGTATGGAGCGTCATGTGTGGCAATTATACAGTATGGAGCATCATGTGCGGTCATTATACAGTATGGAGCGTCATGTGTGGCAATTATACAGTATGGGGCATCATGTGCGGTCATTATACAGTATGGAGCATCATGTGCGGTCATTATACAGTATGGAGCATCATGTGCGGCCATTATACAGTATGGAGCATCATGTGCAGTCATTATACAATATGGAGCATCATGTGCAGCCAGTATACAGTATGCAGCATCATGTGCGGTCAATATACAATACGGAGCATCATGTGCGGTCATTATACAGTATGGAGCATCATGTGCGGCCATTATACAGTATGGAGCATCATGTGCGGTCATTATACAGTATGGAGCATCATGTGCGGCCATTATACAGTATGGAGCATCATGTGCGGTCATTATACAGTATGGAGCGTCATGTGTGGCCATTATACAGTATGGAGCGTCATGTGTGGCCATTATACAGTATGGAGCGTCATGTGTGGCCATTATACAGTATGGAGCGTCATGTGCGGTCATTATACAGTATGGAGCACTGTGTGGCCATATTTTTTTGTTTATAACTATTGTATATGAAACAGTGTGATCAGCAGTGCTAAATGGGTGTAGTTGGGACGTGGATATGGGTGTGACTAATTATGAATGGGTGTGGTCAGAGGCGTGGCCTAAAATTTGCCGCGGCGCGCTTCGCGCGCCGCTAACTTTGTCCCTCTTTCCCATCTTCAAAAGTTGGGAGGTATGTATAAGGTGTGTTCGCAGCCCGGGGTCCACCGTGCAGAAATGACACCTGCTGCTTATTAATGATGGACAGTATATGGCGGTATAACATAAACATATGCGGGTTAACTTCACCTGGATGGAGGAGGCAAACCCTGTTGCGTCACTAGGCCGCAATACCGCAGAGTGAACCCTAGTGTTTTGGTCACAGGACCCTACCCCAAGGACACAGGGATAGAGTCCCTCTAGACCCACTAGCGTTCGGTGCCACAACTGCAATGCAAGGGAAAAACTTTGTAAAGATTTACTGCACTATGTGCATACAGCGCTGCTCTGGCGGACGCCACTAACCGCCCTAATTCTATTTTCATTTTTGAATGGGGCGAAAGGGGGGTGATTTTAACTTTTATATTTTGTTAATATTTCAAACATTTTTTTTTTACTTTTTGCATGCTTCAATTGTCTCTATGGGAGACTAGAAGCTGCAGTACTTGATCAGAGTGTGTAGCAGAAATGCTCACTTGCTATGAGCGCCGACCATGGGGTGGCGCTCATAGCAATCTGGCAATGACAACCATAGAGGTCTGATTCAGACCTCTGGTTGTCATGCCGACCCATCGGTGACCTGAGATCATGTGACCAAACCGCTGCACGACCAGCTCTACCCTCGCCTACTATATTGTCACCCATCCTTTGTAGATTGTGAGCCCTCGCGGGCAGGGTCCTCTCTCCTCCTGTACCAGTTGTGACTTGTATTGTTTAAGATTAGTGTACTTGTTTTTTATTATGTATACCCCTCCTCACATGTAAAGCGCCATGAAATAAATGGCGCTATTATAATTATTAATAATAATAATAATAATAATAATGTGATGGGGTCACCAATGGACGGGATTAGTGACAAGCTTCCTGTAAGCACAAGTTAAATGCCGCTGTCAGAGATTCCCAGCCGCATTTAACTAGTTAACAGCTGCTGGTGGAATGCGATTCTACCCGCAGTTGTTGTGGGCACATGTCAGCTGTATAGATCAGCTATCATGTGCCCAGAAGAATGAAGGCTCAGCTCCGGAGCCCGCACCAAACAGAGGGAGTCCGACATGTGCATACTATTATTCCACATATCGGAAAGGTGTTAAGGAACACATTTCACTTGAAGTGACTTTGATGGGACTATATCACAGAAAATACCCAACTATTTTAAAAACTACACTCCTCAAAGCGCTCAAAATCACTTTCAAAAAGTGTATGACTCTTTTTGGTGCTTCACAGGAGTTAAAGCAATGTGAAAGGAAAAAGGAAATGTTTACTTTTTCTCACAAAGATATTGCTATAGCACAAAATTTAGCATTTTGAAAAGAGTAATAGGAGAAAATGGACCAGACAATTTGATGTGCAGTTTCTCCTCAGTACACCTATACCCCATATGTGGTAAAAAAAAAAAAAACTACTGTGTGGTCGCACAGCAGGGTTCGTAAGGGAAGGAGCACCATTCGCCTTTTGGAGTGCAAAATTAGCTTGAATAGATAGCGGATGTCTTATTGCGTTTGCAGAGGCCCTGACGTGCCTAAACAGTGGAAACACTCCACAAATTACCCCATTTTGGAAACTACTCAATTCAATCTATTTGTCTAGAGGTGTGGTGTGCACCTTGAACTCAGAGGCGCACCACAGAATTTCATACTGTCGAGCTGTGAAAATAAAAAAATCACATTCTTCCCAAAAAAATGTTGCGTTAGCCCCAAATCTTTCATTTTTACAAGGGTAAAAGGAGAAAATGAACCATACAATAGGTTGTGCAATATCTCCTGAGCACACCCATATCCCAAAGATGATGGAAAATTACTGTTCGGGTATACAGCAAGGCTCGAAAGGGAAGGAGCACCATTTGACTTTTGGATCACAAAATTGATTGCAATATATAAGAGACACCATGTCACATTTGCAGAGCACTTGATGTGCTAATGTGGCACCCCAGAGTCCGGTTGCCACAGTGACATTGCCTCCCTTTAAGGGGTGCAGTCATGCCTGGAGGCAAGAAGGGAGGTCCCCATGCCAGGTAACACAGTGTACATGTCAATTCCTGCTCCAGGCCAGAAAGGGGAGCTTCCTTATAAATTCTGGCCAGCAGGTGGGGTTAGTGAGTCAGAAAAAAGTCAGCTGAGAGAGTAAACAGGGGAGTTGTCATGGAAATGGGAGCCAGCTGGAGCTGGTGACAGGACAGTGAGAGAGGAGAGTCGGCAGTTGGTCTGTGGAGAGGGAAGGGACAGGAGCAGAGAGGAGCTCAGGGGAATAAAAATTGTGTATAGCTGACCCCAGAGCAGAGCGCTGACAAAAAGGGACACCACAGTCCTTGGCTGGGTGGGTGCTGTATGCCCTGACAGCTGAATCTGGAGGGCAGGGGACTGCCACACTGAACACCTGAAGGCACTGTAGCAGACCCAGAGCCCGGGGCTGACAGTGAAAAGGACAGTGCCTGTGAAATATGCTCACGCTGTCTGCCATACAGGTTAGAAATCATCACGCAGGAGAAGGCCGAAGCTTAGCTACAAGCAGCAGAGACCCTAAAAGAGAGCGCAGAAGGAAGGTCCCCAACCTCACCTGGCAGGGTGGATCCCCTGAAAGCCTCCAGGCAAGCCGGACTCAATCAGTCATCTGTATTTGGTACCCCAGAATGCATCTACTTTCAAGTAAAAGGTAAAGAAAACTGCACCTCTCTGTGTCCTTCACTTATTCTCTGCACCTCAATGTTCACCACCATCTGAACAATCAAATGTATCTGCCCTGGGGCCCCGCTCTACCCGTGGTGAGCTGAACTATCTTTGCTGCATCACCATCAGCCTCAGTGGACCTAAACCGCAGTATTGGCCACCCATTACCAAACACCACGGGTGGCTTCATAAACCAAACACCACATAATTATCCTCCATTTTATGATCACGGCCCCATGACCTCCCCCATAGAACTGCCCGGTCCTATTCCGGGGACCCCACAGCCCTGTCGGGCGGGTCAGTTAAACAGTGGAAACAACCCACAAGTGACCCCATTTTGGAAACTACACCCTGCAAGGAACCATGATGTGCAAGCTGTACACCAGCTACTTTACTTTGTATCAAAGTGCCATATCTTCAGTGTTGTCCCATGAAAAGATGTAATAAAATATTTAGAAAAAATTGAGGAGTGTACTCACTTTTGTGATATGCTGTCTATATTCTGAAAGCTATCGCTTTTTCATTTTTCCACTGATGGAGCTGTATGTAGATATGACGTACGTCCCTTTGTATAAAAATACAGTGCCAGGATAGGAAATCACTCAATATACTCAGTGAAGAAAGAATCCGGCACTGATACTGCAGAAAAATAATATCAGATTTATTAGCAAAGCAATCCAAAAACAGTGACGTTTCGGTCTAAAGGACCTTCTTCAGAGAGATTGCATATGGTAGACTGAACTTTGGGAACCGCTCCTGTGACAAAAATTGTCAAAATGAAAAAATTGCTTGAGTCCCATGTGTCAAATCCTGGAACGTCTTTAAAATTTCATCCCACAATGGCTGAACTAGAATCCATGGGACAGATTATCTCCAGATGAAAGATCCATCACTTTACTGTTTGCAGTGTGCTGAACAGGATTATTATAACACAAATTGTTCCAAACTGAAGGCCAAATGGGGAGAACTTAAGACCATAGGTAAGGAAAGAGGTATCACCCAAGGATTAACTTCTTCCTCCAGTAAAGATAAATTACATGTGCCTATGTCAATTTCTTACAGTTTCTCTATGTTCGTAGGACAAGCGCTCATTGATTCCGGAGCAGCAGGGAATTATATGGACTTCTCTCTGGGAAAAGGGCTGAAAATTCCTTTACTTTTTTCCAGATGCCACTGAAGCTAACCTCTGTGAATGACTCAACAATTCCAGGTGGTCGTATCCAATTCCGGACAGTTAAGGTAACTCTTCAGATTGGTGCACTAGATGTTGAGGACATCTCTGTTTTAGTTTTGCCACCTATTGATGCATTGGTGGTTTTGGGACTTCCATGGCTATGACTACATGGTTCACTAATTGACTAGTCATCTGACCAGATTGCCCAGTGGACATGATCATGTGGTTAAAACTGCTTCAAAATTCCTCCTCAACTACCTTTTTTAAAACTCTGCGCTGCATCCAATGTCTCTAATTTTTTTGCCTCTTATCAGAACTTCGCAGTTGCCTTCTCCAGGCATGGATCTGAAAAGAACTGTAGGGAAGACGTGACTGAGCCTGAGTGAGTCCTTGCTTCTGCCTCTTTGTTTCTTCATCTGTAGGTCATCTTCTGGTCTTCAACAAGTCCTCTTTTACAGTCAAAACAGCTCCTGCTACTACTTATAATCTAATCATGGTGAATGAAATCAACAAAGTTTTGGACCGTGAAATGACTTTTGGTCATGAGAAGAGATGCAAGATGGCTAAAAAGCATATACAGCTCTGGAAAAATGAAGAGACCACCACATCAAAACCCTGTCATGGGCAACCCAATCTCCAGACCTGAACCCATTGAAAACCTCTGGAATGTAAACAAGAGGATGATGGTCAGTCACAAGCCATCAAACAAAGAAGAACTTGCTTACATTTTTGTGTCAGGAGCAGTGTGAAAGACTGGTGGAAAGCATGCCAAGACGCATGAAAGCTGTGAATAAAAATCATGATTATTCCACAAAACAATTATTTCTTAACTCTTGAATACATTAGTATTATTTTTTCTAAATGATTATAAACTTATTTTCTTTGCATTATTTGAGGTCTGAAAGCACTGTTTGTTTGTTTGTTTTTTTTAATTTTGACCACTTCTCCTTTTCAGAAAAAAAATACTAAATTTACCCCTTGGAAATTCACAGACATGTTGTCAGAAGTTTATAGAATAAAGGAACAATTTACATTTTTCTCAAAAATATACCTATAAGGAGAAAAATCAGACAAACTGAACATTTTGCAGTGGTCTCTTAATTTTTGTCAGAGCTGTACATGCTCCTTTCCTGCTCAAGAGATATCAAACTAAGATATCATACTAAGATTGCACTGTTTTGGGGTTGTTTTTATTCTTCATCACTAGTAGTAAGGGTTTTGGTTGGCAGTGTGATATGCTATGTGTACTGTCTCTAGTACGGTATGGATTTTTCTGTGCAGATCCAGATGGTAGGGAGACTGTAGAGGAATAGTCAGTGGGAAAAATTGTGTAAAACTTAAAGGAATTATGTATAAACTAGATGGAGGCCCGATGCTATTGCATCGGGAGGGCAGTAATGTCACGATGGGGGCAGGCTTTGCAGCATTGAGAATCCCCCCCCCATGTTCTCACCTACCTATCCACTCTCTCTTTCCCCATGTGCTGACTTCTCCCGTCTGTGCTCTCTTCTTTGACCTGTCTACCCCATGTGCTATATGCATTGTTTTTGTCCCAGCGATGCTGTTGCTCTTCAAGAGTCTCATTTGCCCATTGTTGTATTCGATGTTGTGCCTTTGCTGCTTTCCCTTCATTGCTTTCCCTTCATTTTTAGGAGGAGCCATGTTGGCGTTGATATTTGCTTTTTTTTAAATCAAGCACTTTTTATTAAGGTATAAATCCAAAATGTAATACAGTCTGACACAAACTCCAGACAGATACCAAAATTACAAAGCAGATTGATACATTTTCCTTTAACATGAACTAAACTCCTTTACCCAGGGTCCCCACCTCCCCCTCAAACCCCATCCCAATATCCTTTATTGTCAAACTAATACATCTCCTCTTGATAAATGTAAACACATCTTTACAGAATAAAGAACAAACATCAGTTATGAATAAATCTAATTCTAAAATAGATATTATTGGCGACTCTAATAACAATATTGAAACCTAGGAGAACCAAGAATCCAAAATAGGCCAAAAAGAAAATAATCACATGTAATTTTATTAGGGCATTACAAGAATATAAAATTACCATAAAGTAGTTGATAAAAAAACAAGGTGAGTGATCCATGAATACACACAATGGTCCGGAATCAGGGACTAGTGATAACTAGGACTGTTGTGAAATTGGATTTTGGGCTCCCCCGGTGGCCACTGGTGGAATTGAACTGGTGTGCATCATCCTCTCTGTTCACCTGTTTCCATCAGGATGTGGGAGTCGCTATTTAGCCTTGCTCCTCTGTCACTTCCATGCCGGTCAACATTGTAATCAGAAGCCTTTCTGTGCATGTTCCTGCTGCTAGACAACTCCCAGCTAAGTTGGACTTAGTCCTTGTTTGTTTTTGCATTTTGTTCCAGTTCACAGCTGTAGTTTCGTTTCTGTGTCTGGAAAGCTCTTGTGATCTGAAATTGCCACTCTGATGTTATGAGTTAATACTAGAGTCTTAAAGTAATTTCAGGATGGTATTTTGATAGGGTTTTCAGCTGACCATGAAAGTGCTCTTTCTGTCTTCCTGCTATCTAGTAAGCGGACCTCAATTTTGCTAAACCTATTTTCATACTACATTTGTCATTTCATCTAAAATCACCGCCAATATTTGTGGGGGCCTCTGTCTGCCTTTCGGGGAAATTTCTCTAGAGGTGAGCCAGGACTATATTTTCCTCTGCCAGGATTAGTTAGTCCTCCGGCCGGCGCTGGGCGTCTAGGGATAAAACGCAGGCTACGCTACCCGGCTACTGTTAGTTGTGCGGCAGGTTTAGTTCATGGTCAGTTTAGTTTCCATCCTTCCAAGAGCTAGTTCGTATGTTTGCTGGGCTATGTTCTCTTGCCATTGAGAACCATAACAGTTTGACCGGCCAAAAAGGGTTAAATTAATTGACAGAGAAAGGAGAGAAAAGAGAAGTCTGCTGAAGATTTTTATTTTTTTTTTCTCAGTTCTGAGTGTGCTTGTAATTGAATCTCTTGCAAGTCTGCCTATATTGCAGCCTTTCTCTCTCTCTCTCCTTCTAATCCTGGAATGGCTCTGTGTTCACCTGTTTAAAATGGATATTCAGAGTTTAGCTGCAGGTTTGAATAATCTCACCACGAAAGTTCAAAACTTACAAGATTTTGTTGTTCATGTTCCTATATCTGAACCTAGAATTCCTTTGCCTGAATTTTTCTCGGGGAATAGATCTTGCTTTCAAAATTTCAAAAATAATTGCAAGTTGTTTTTGTCCCTGAAATCTCGCTCTGCTGGAGATCCTGCTCAGCAGGTCAGGATTGTGATTTCTTTGCTCCGGGGCGACCCTCAGGATTGGGCTTTTGCATTGGCTCCAGGGGATCCTGCGTTGCTCAATGTGGATGCGTTTTTTCTGGCCTTGGGGTTGCTTTATGAGGAACCTCAGTTAGAACTTCAGGCGGAAAAGGCCTTGATGTCCCTATCTCAGGGGCAAGACGAAGCTGAAATATACTGCCAGAAATTCCGTAAATGGGCTGTGCTTACTCAGTGGAATGAGTGCGCCCTGGCGGCGAATTTCAGAGAGGGTCTCTCTGATGCCATTAAGGATGTTATGGTGGGGTTCCCTGTGCCTGCGGGTCTGAATGAGTCCATGACAATGGCTATCCAGATCGATAGGCGTCTGCGGGAGCGCAAACCTGTGCACCATTTGGCGGTGTCTACTGAGAAGACGCCAGAGAATATGCAATGTGATAGAATTCTGTCCAGAAGTGAACGGCAGAATTTTAGACGAAAAAATGGGTTGTGCTTCTATTGCGGTGATTCAACTCATGTTATATCAGCATGCTCTAAGCGTACTAAGAAGCTTGATAAGTCTGTTTCAATTGGCACTTTACAGTCTAAGTTTATTCTATCTGTGACCCTGATTTGTTCTTTATCATCTATTACCGCGGATGCCTATGTCGACTCTGGCGCCGCTTTGAGTCTTATGGATTGGTCCTTTGCCAAACGCTGTGGGTATGATTTGGAGCCTCTTGAAACTCCTATACCCCTGAAGGGGATTGACTCCACCCCATTGGCTAGCAATAAACCACAATACTGGACACAAGTAACTATGCGGATTAATCCGGATCACCAGGAGATTATTCGCTTTCTTGTGCTGTATAACCTACATGATGTGTTGGTGCTTGGATTGCCATGGCTGCAATCTCATAACCCAGTCCTTGACTGGAAAGCTATGTCTGTGTTAAGCTGGGGATGTAAGGGGACGCATGGGGACGTACCTGTGGTTTCCATTTCATCATCTATTCCCTCTGAGATTCCTGAATTCTTGACTGAATATCGTGACGTTTTTGAAGAACCTAAGCTTGGTTCATTACCTCCGCACCGGGAGTGCGATTGTGCCATAGATTTGATTCCGGGTAGTAAATACCCTAAGGGTCGTTTATTTAATCTGTCTGTGCCTGAACATGCTGCTATGCGAGAATATATAAAGGAGTCCTTGGAAAAGGGACATATTCGTCCTTCGTCATCTCCCTTAGGAGCCGGTTTTTTCTTTGTGGCTAAGAAAGATGGCTCTTTGAGGCCGTGCATTGATTATCGGCTTTTGAATAAAATCACGGTTAAATATCAATATCCGTTGCCACTGCTGACTGATTTGTTTGCTCGCATAAAGGGGGCCAAGTGGTTCTCTAAGATAGATCTTCGTGGGGCGTATAATTTGGTGCGAATTAAGCAGGGGGATGAGTGGAAAACCGCATTTAATACGCCCGAGGGCCACTTTGAGTATTTGGTGATGCCTTTTGGTCTTTCAAATGCCCCTTCAGTCTTTCAGTCCTTTATGCATGACATTTTCCGTGATTATTTGGATAAATTTATGATTGTGTATCTGGATGATATTTTGATTTTTTCGGATGACTGGGACTCTCATGTCCAGCAGGTCAGGAGGGTTTTTCAGGTTTTGCGGTCTAATTCCTTGTGTGTGAAGGGTTCTAAGTGCGTTTTTGGGGTTCAAAAGATTTCCTTTTTGGGATATATTTTTTCCCCCTCTTCCATCGAGATGGATCCTGTCAAGGTTCAGGCTATTTGTGATTGGACGCAACCCTCTTCTCTTAAGAGTCTTCAGAAATTTTTGGGCTTTGCTAACTTTTATCGTCGATTTATTGCTGGTTTTTCTGATGTTGTTAAACCATTGACTGATTTGACTAAGAAGGGTGCTGATGTTGCTGATTGGTCCCCTGCTGCTGTGGAGGCCTTTCGGGAGCTTAAGCGCCGCTTTTCTTCCGCCCCTGTGTTGCGTCAGCCTGATGTTGCTCTTCCTTTTCAGGTTGAGGTTGACGCTTCTGAGATCGGAGCTGGGGCGGTTTTGTCGCAGAGAAGTTCCGATTGCTCCGTGATGAGACCTTGTGCTTTTTTCTCGCGTAAATTTTCGCCCGCCGAGCGGAATTATGATGTTGGGAATCGGGAGCTTTTGGCCATGAAGTGGGCTTTTGAGGAGTGGCGTCATTGGCTTGAGGGGGCTAGACATCAGGTGGTGGTATTGACTGACCACAAAAATCTAATTTATCTTGAGTCCGCCAGACGCCTGAATCCTAGACAGGCGCGCTGGTCGTTGTTTTTCTCTCGGTTTAATTTTGTGGTGTCCTACCTGCCGGGTTCTAAGAATGTTAAGGCGGATGCCCTTTCTAGGAGTTTTGAGCCTGACTCCCCTGGTAATTCTGAACCTACAGGTATCCTTAAGGATGGAGTGATATTGTCTGCCGTTTCTCCAGACCTGCGGCGGGCCTTGCAGGAGTTTCAGGCGGATAGACCTGATCGTTGCCCACCTGGTAGACTGTTTGTTCCTGATGATTGGACCAGTAAAGTCATTTCTGAGGTTCATTCTTCTGCGTTGGCAGGTCATCCTGGAATCTTTGGTACCAGGGATTTGGTGGCAAGGTCCTTCTGGTGGCCTTCCCTGTCTCGAGATGTGCGAGGCTTCGTGCAGTCTTGTGACGTTTGTGCTCGGGCCAAGCCTTGTTGTTCTCGGGCTAGTGGATTGTTGTTGCCCTTGCCTATCCCGAAGAGGCCCTGGACGCACATCTCGATGGATTTTATTTCGGATCTTCCTGTTTCTCAGAAGATGTCTGTCATCTGGGTGGTGTGTGATCGTTTCTCTAAGATGGTCCATTTGGTTCCCCTGCCTAAGTTGCCTTCTTCTTCCGAGTTGGTTCCTCTGTTTTTTCAAAATGTGGTCCGTTTGCATGGTATTCCGGAGAATATCGTTTCTGACAGAGGTACCCAATTCGTGTCTAGATTTTGGCGAGCATTCTGTGCTAGGATGGGCATAGATTTGTCTTTCTCGTCTGCTTTCCATCCTCAGACTAATGGCCAGACCGAGCGGACGAATCAGACCTTGGAGACATATTTGAGGTGTTTTGTGTCTGCAGATCAGGATGATTGGGTTGCTTTTTTGCCTTTAGCGGAGTTTGCCCTCAATAATCGGGCCAGTTCTGCCACCTTGGTGTCTCCCTTTTTCTGTAATTCGGGGTTTCATCCTCGATTTTCTTCTGGTCAGGTGGAATCTTCGGATTGTCCTGGAGTGGATGCTGTGGTGGAGAGGTTGCATCAGATTTGGGGGCAGGTAGTGGACAATTTGAAGTTGTCCCAGGAGAAGACTCAGCTTTTTGCCAACCGCCGGCGTCGGGTTGGTCCTCGGCTTTGTGTTGGGGACTTGGTGTGGTTGTCTTCTCGTTTTGTCCCTATGAGGGTTTCTTCTCCCAAGTTTAAGCCTCGGTTCATCGGCCCGTACAAGATATTGGAGATTCTTAACCCTGTGTCCTTCCGTTTGGACCTCCCTGCATCTTTTTCTATTCATAATGTTTTTCATCGGTCATTATTGCGCAGGTATGAGGTACCGGTTGTGCCTTCCGTTGAGCCTCCTGCTCCGGTGTTGGTTGAGGGCGAGTTGGAGTACGTTGTGGAAAAAATCTTGGACTCCCGTGTTTCCAGACGGAAACTCCAGTATCTGGTCAAATGGAAGGGATACGGTCAGGAGGATAATTCTTGGGTGACTGCCTCTGATGTTCATGCCTCCGATTTGGTCCGTGCCTTTCATAGGGCTCATCCTGATCGCCCTGGTGGTTCTGGTGAGGGTTCGGTGCCCCCTCCTTGAGGGGGGGTACTGTTGTGAAATTGGATTTTGGGCTCCCCCGGTGGCCACTGGTGGAATTGAACTGGTGTGCATCATCCTCTCTGTTCACCTGTTTCCATCAGGATGTGGGAGTCGCTATTTAGCCTTGCTCCTCTGTCACTTCCATGCCGGTCAACATTGTAATCAGAAGCCTTTCTGTGCATGTTCCTGCTGCTAGACAACTCCCAGCTAAGTTGGACTTAGTCCTTGTTTGTTTTTGCATTTTGTTCCAGTTCACAGCTGTAGTTTCGTTTCTGTGTCTGGAAAGCTCTTGTGATCTGAAATTGCCACTCTGATGTTATGAGTTAATACTAGAGTCTTAAAGTAATTTCAGGATGGTATTTTGATAGGGTTTTCAGCTGACCATGAAAGTGCTCTTTCTGTCTTCCTGCTATCTAGTAAGCGGACCTCAATTTTGCTAAACCTATTTTCATACTACATTTGTCATTTCATCTAAAATCACCGCCAATATTTGTGGGGGCCTCTGTCTGCCTTTCGGGGAAATTTCTCTAGAGGTGAGCCAGGACTATATTTTCCTCTGCCAGGATTAGTTAGTCCTCCGGCCGGCGCTGGGCGTCTAGGGATAAAACGCAGGCTACGCTACCCGGCTACTGTTAGTTGTGCGGCAGGTTTAGTTCATGGTCAGTTTAGTTTCCATCCTTCCAAGAGCTAGTTCGTATGTTTGCTGGGCTATGTTCTCTTGCCATTGAGAACCATAACATAGGACATTGCTTGACGTGCCAAAGGCGAACGCACACTGCCAGATATGCAGTCAATATGTCACCATTTAGTAAGGCTATATTGGGCAAGTGGCGATTTAATAATAAATTGCACAGTTGCTGTCAATGACACCGCCGCATGTCCGTACAAATCCAATGTGTGATATGTAATATAAAGATGGGATTAAAGTGAGTTACCCATAAATGTAACAGGTCCCGTCCAGATCCCGGTCAGCTACCCCAACGCGCGTTTCGCGTATGGTGAATCCCGATTCCTCAGGGGGCGTGGCCTAATAGAGATCTCCATCCGGTTTAAATATAGGTCACCACCAATCAGGTGATGACCTAAAAAGTGCAAGTGCGCATGCGTGAAACGCAAGTGAACGTCAATACTGCGTTCCAGCTCTCAGGACCAGTCAGCAGGCCGCAGTCACATGAGCGGGTGAGCGCTACACCCACATCCCGTAACTTGCGACCACCCCCGGGCCAGGAGCTGGAAATACAGAGGTGTTTATAACAATGAGTAAGTGAAAATAAAGTGACGTGTGCCAAAAAAGTATGTGTGACAGGGGATAAAGTGCAGTGATAATAGGAATAATGAATATTTGCTTGTATAAACCACTGCCGAATTTTAACTCAATGAGGTATGTCTCCACCCCTCGGGGTCCAGTCAAAACCCATAACCCTATTACTGAAAACCTACGCTGAGTGGGGCATGAAATCCCAAGGGCAAAAAGACGGCAAACTAAGTGAATAGTGCCAATAAAGTGACATAGTGCAAGATCAACTAGCTGCAATAATGAGACATGAGACAATTATAAAAACCTAACTACATATACACTCACCGGCCACTTTATTAGGTACACCATGCTAGTAACGGGTTGGACCCCCTTTTGCCTTCAGAACTGCCTCAATTCTTCGTGGCATAGATTCAACAAGGTGCTGGAAGCATTCCTCAGAGATTTTGGTCCATATTGACATGATGGCATCACACAGTTGTCGCAGATTTGTCGGCTGCACATCCCAAAGATGCTCCATACAAGGCAGGATGGATCCATGCTTTCATGTTGTTTACGCCAAATTCTGACCCTACCATCCGAATGTCGCAGCAGAAATCGAGACTCATCAGACCAAGCAACGTTTTTCCAATCTTCTACTGTCCAATTTCGATGAGCTTGTACAAATTGTAGCCTCAGTTTCCTGTTCTTAGCTGAAAGGAGTGGTACCCGGTGTGGTCTTCTGCTGCTGTAGCCCATCTGCCTCAAAGTTCGACGCACTGTGCGTTCAGAGATGCTCTTAGGCCTACCTTGGTTGTAACGGGTGGCGATTTGAGTCACTGTTGCCTTTCTATCAGCTCGAACCAGTCTGCCCATTCTCCTCTGACCTCTGGCATCAACAAGGCATTTCCGCCCACAGAACTGCCGCTCACTGGATTTTTTTTCTTTTTCGGACCATTCTCTGTAAACCCTAGAGATGGTTGTGCGTGAAAATCCCAGTAGATCAGCAGTTTCTGAAATACTCAGACCAGCCCTTCTGGCACCAACAACCATGCCACGTTCAAAGGCACTCAAATCACCTTTCTTCCCCATACTGATGCTCGGTTTGAACTGCAGGAGATTGTCTTGACCATGTCTACATGCCTAAATGCACTGAATTGCCGCCATGTGATTGGCTGATTAGAAATTGTGTTAACAAGAAGTTGGACAGGTGTACCTAATAAAGTGGCCAGTGAGTGTATATACCACAGTCTGAGTGCTGTTAACCGACGTATAAGAATAATAATGGATAGAAAAGGATATTACATACAAAGAATTAAGGAATAAAGGCTGGTATATAGTTGCATTAACAGGTAAATCGGTGAAGCAACAAGATCCAGAAAATTAATCTGCATCAATAGAGTATACTTGACTGCTTCTTTGTAATTGTCCATCATATTTACTGTTGTTCTTGTACACATCAAACTTCAACGCCAGATAATTCCTCCATCTAGGATATATTGATGTATAAATTCTTGTCCACCGGTCACATAAATTTCCCCAACATCGGAAAGCACACCGACAGGATTATGGTACCAGCACACTAAAAACATATGAGACAGAGATACAAAATTAAAACCGATGATCAATGGCAGAGACAAGAAAAAGGGAATCCCCGATAACAATTAGAGAAAGGATGAGAAACTTTGTGTCTCATTCAGGCCCATGGGAGTCATGGTACCCAATGTGGTAATCTAGCGACACTCCCTCTGTGCTAGTATCTGTTTAACATTTCCACCTCTTATACCACATTGGACATGATCAATTCCTCGTGCCAGAAAGGATTTAGGGTTACAGTCATGGCACTGTCTAAAATGACATGGTATCGTCTTCAGAAGTGCCCTGTCAGTCACACTTTTGGCTGCCATTATGTCGCGCACGTGTTCTCGTATGCGAGTACCCAAACGACGTGAAATTAGTCCAACATAGACTTTAGGACAACTACATACCGCATAATATACTACCTGAGTTGTGTTACAGTTTATGTAATGGTTAATGGTATAGGTCCTTTCTCCATCAACTGAATCAAAAGTAGCGGTACGACTGATGTTCGGGCATGCTATGCAGTTGCCGCATGGAAAGCAGCCATTCGGTGGTCCACTAGAGCCAAAGTTATACTTATTCCCCCTTGGGGCATAATGGCTTGAGACCAAAAGGTCCTTCAAGTTTTTACTTCTTCTGGCAGTCATTGCAGGGTACTCGGTAAGGCATTTAGAAAGCAATGGGTCACTCTTGAGGATGCCCCAATGTTTTTGGAGACAATTCCTCATGGTGGCCCATTCACCATTATAGGTAGAAATGAATCGAATGATGTCCTGTTGTTCACTATTTTTTCGACTTTTGAGACCAGGACAAAGTAATTCATTGCGTGAGGCATGTTTGGCTCTCATATATCTCTTTCTGATGCTCCTATTACTATACCCCCTCGTTTGGAACCTCACTCTAAGATCTGCTGCTTGGGCCTCAAACTTAGTGGTGGAGGAACAAATCCGCTTCATCCTGAGGTGTTGTCCAATTGGGATGGCTTTGATGGTACTATATGGGTGGCCCGAATCAGCATGCAGGAGTGAATTGACCGAGGTGGACTTCCTGAAGACATCGGTCTGCAAATACAGATTTTCATCTACCTCAATTTTTATGTCCAGAAAGTCCACCTCGGTCTTACTTACATGATACGTCAATTTGATATTATAGTGAAGTATATCGTGGCACTACTGTGTTGGTGCACAAGATAGGTTCCCCAAACCAGAAGACATAAATAGAGTAAAGAAACTTGGCACTCAACTTGGTTATGTTGGTAATACTGAATATGCTTTTTTATTTCAAATAGCAGTCCCAATATAATAAACGTTTCGGTCTGCCATAGACCTTCTTCAGTAAACCGACTGCTCAAGAGATAGGTGTGAGAGGTGTCTCTGGATATAGCGTAGATCCTTGTATATGGGAATACTTGTGGACCATAAAGGGGACAGAAATGGTCGCTCAGATTTAGTTTAAAGGGTAGTGTTGTTTATAGGTCGTAGATTTCCAATTATGGTATGTCGTGGCTACTGGCAGTAACAATATGTAGATAATATGCGACAGGATTGTACATCCTGTGGGTGAAGGCTTTACCATATATAGTGCATATATTATAGCCACAGGAAGATGTAAGCGTCTATAATGCTGCAATCCCAAGTACCATGTGGAATTGGAGTGGGGCGTACCATAAAGGGAGCGTGCCCATATGTTAGGAGTTGTAACGCCACACAACGCGGTGTCCGCCGCTAGTTGCTCCCTAGGAGGGAAGCGACTCCACGAGTGACTTTAGATAATAATCAACAAATTTGCATATAGGGTCGCTTAGCCCCCCCATGCCAGAGACTATCGGGCGACCCGGCGGATCGATGGGATTTTTGTGAATTTTTGGGATAAAGTAAAGGGTAGGCACCCTGGGGAATTTGGTGAGTAAACCCTCCAACACATTCTTGGGGATAATGCCTCTGTCATGCGCATCCATCAAAATCCCCTCCAATTCATGAAAGAATGTGTTAGTTGGATTAGAATCCAATTTTTTGTACGTATCCTTGTCCCTCAGATGTTTGGATGCTTCCTTTTCATAAAAGGTATTGGGCCACAGGACCACATTTCCCCCCTTGGCTGCTGGCTTTATCACTATGTCATCATATTTTTGAAGTTGTTCAAGAGCTAACCTTTGTTTAAATGTAAGATTGTCATTATTACGTCTTGTGGTTATTTTCTGAAAATCCTGTATGACCATTTTAGTGAATATGTCCACTGCCGGACATAAAGATAAGGGGGGAAAATTGGTGGACCTGGACCAACAATCACGTGGGAAAGTGCTTACCGTATCAGAAGTCTGTTTCTGCAGCAGATCCTCCAGTGCCATCAATGCCTCCCTTTCAGCATCCTCATTTGTTGATATACTGCCATCCTTCTCAAACAGTTTTTTAAGGATCAATTTCCTTGAGAAGAGGAATAGATCTTTGATGGCTGTAAAAAGATTGAATTTATTAGTCGGGGAGAAGGTCAAGCCTTTCTGTAACACATCCAGTTGGTCATTAGTGAGAGTGTGTTGAGAGAGATTTATTACCTCTAAACCCTTTTTGCTTTTCTTGGCTTGCTGATTGGTTTGAGGGTTTTTACTTCTAACCACACTCTTATCACGATTAAGACCAGAATTACGCAGGTCATAGTATCTGGGCTGTGTCAGGCTTGAATCCTCACTTGATGCGATAGATACCGTGGAGGCAGATCTGGCACGGGAGGATCTCCTTGGTCGGCCACTCCTTCTATTCCATCTATAGACCATATTAGATTGTTGATCATTCGTATCACGCTGGAATTTTCTTGATTTATTTTCACAGATACCTTTTTCCCATTTACTAAATTCCCTGTCCAGTTCTGCATTGAACTGGGCTAGGGTCTCACTAGGTAAATCCTGTTTAAGTTTGGTTTGTAGTTCCTCTATTTTTGTATCCAGATTCTCTAGGCTAGTTTGATTATTTTGAGCCAAAAGTTCCATGAAGCCTCTGGAACACTCCGTAGCCAGCTTTTCCCACTTTTGTCGAAACACCGCATCCTCTATCTCAAATGAGGGAAATACCTGCACCCTGAGTCCACGGGGTATAAGTCCTCTCTCTAAATATTTATTCAAAAACGCCCGATTCCACCATGTCCTTAGGCGTTTATTAAGATGATCTTTCAATTGTCTGAAGATTTCCTGCTTATCTCTGCCATTACCCATCAAAGATGTACCAGGATCATCACAAAATACATCGTTAAGCTGTGTCAGCCACGTCTGTTCACGGGCTTTAAAATCCATGTTGGCACTGATTTTAGTAGCTGTAAGATATACAGAAAATAAGCATATATATAGAACAAACATCAGTTATGAATAAATCTAATTCTAAAATAGATATTATTGGTGACTCTGATAACAATATTGAAACCCAGGAGAACCAAGAATCCAAAATAGGCCTGACTGCGGCCTGCTGACTGGTCCTGAGAGCTGGAACGCAGTATTGACGTTCACTTGCGTTTCACGCATGCGCACTTGCACTTTTTAGGTCATCACCTGATTGGTGGTGACCTATATTTAAACCGGATGGAGATCTCTATTGTCATGTCGGACGCTGTTCAGACCAGGTCGTTTGAAAGACAGCGGTAATTCCGCTTTTGACCACTATGTGCTCATTGGCGTCGGCTAGATTTTATCTAGCTGGTCCGGGGTTAATTTACCTGATGCTCGGATTGGAAGCTGGGCCATGCCCATTGCCTTTAAATAGTTCTCCTGAACATTGGGCGTCGCCGATTATAGCTTCTGTCTGGTGCGTTGTTATCTCGGTCTGGAGTGGTGAGCTAGTAGTTGGAGTATCGTTGCTGGTGGTGTATTTCCCTTTGTCTTATTTACTCCGTCCTATATTTGTATTTATTTTGCCCTGCGCATTTATAGTGTATTCCTGAGTGACTGCGGCGTGGTGTATATTTTCCGTTATCCTTGTCTGTTCTAACTGTGGGTATTGGTGTATGATCTTTTCACTGGGTGGTGGGCAGTGGTTTCAGCCTAGGGTTGAAACAGGAGACAGGGCAAGGGTCGAGGCCTAGACATGCACACCATCAGTGTAAACTCTAGGTAGAGGGTCAGTCAGGATTTCCCTAGTCTGAGGGAAATTGCAGGGGCCCGGGTTATTAGCTCTTACCCACCTAGTCTCCCCGTGACATTATAATCGGCCTTTAAAACAAAAAAAAAAGGGGTTTCCTTTTTTTTGTTTTGTCATGGATCCCATGACTTCCATAACCCGCCAGTTGGAGGCGCTGTCCCTACAGGTCACTGAGTTGAGGGGGGCAGTGCAGCAACAGGGACTAGCAGTATCTAATGTGCAAGCTGGAGCAACAGGTAGAGTTGCTGAGCCTAAGTTTCCTTTGTCTGAAAAATTTGCTGGGGAACGCAGTAAATTTGTTTCTTTTCGTGAAGCTTGCAAACTACATTTCCGTATGCGCCCGATCCCCTCAGGTAATGAGGCTCAGCGTGTGGGCCTGGTGTTGTCATTATTAAGCGGGGATCCCCAAGCATGGGCGTTTTCTTTGCTATCTGATTCTGCTGCATTTGACTCTGTGGAGAGTTTTTTTTCCTTTCTTGGAAATATTTACGATGAGCCAGACAGAACGGCTCTAGCAGAATCTAAGATACGCACTATTCGCCAGGGGGAGCGAGTAGCAGAGGATCACTGTTCTGAATTTCGTCGCTGGGCGATCGATACACAGTGGAATGATCCAGCGCTGCGGAGTCAGCTTATTCATGGGGTTTCTGGAAGGGTTAAAAAAGCCCTTCTGATGTACGAGATTCCTACTTCTCTAGATTCCGCTATGAGTCTGGTTGTCCGCATTGATCGCCGTTTGCGTCAGGGGGAGCATGAGACACCGCCTATGGGAGAGGGTTTAGGTTCACGTGTGGTTGCTGCAGGTGAGCCCACGGAGCCTATGCAAATCGCAGGGGTGTCACATGTGAAGCGTCGAGCCCCTGAGCTCAGGAAGCAGGGAGCCTGTTTTCACTGCGGTAAGACTGGTCATTTTATTAACATCTGTCCTCTACTGTCTAAGAAAAACGCAACGGCGGAAAACTTCTAAGCTCAGAGGGTGTGGAGGAGACCAATCTGAGCTTATGTATATCCTCCATGGTGGTTTCTCAATGCATGCTTCCTGCTAAGGTTATTATCGCTGGCAGTGAGCTGCCAATTACTGTGTTTGTGGATAGTGGTTCAGCCACAAATCTCATTGATGAGGAGTTTGCGCGCACAGCAGGTTTGAGGATTGAAAAACTGCCTCATCCTATCCGTGTGGTCACCATCAATGCTGCTCCTCTCTCACAGGGGGAGATTACTGAATTTGTGGCTGAGGTGAAACTCCACATTGGGGTTCTACATTCCGAGCAGGTTACATGTAAGGTGCTCAGGAATCTTCCTGCTCAGGTGGTTTTGGGTTTTTCATGGTTGTCTATGCACAACCCGGTAATTGACTGGAAAACTCAGGACATAATTCAGTGGAGCGAATTCTGCCAGGAGAATTGCCTGGCCACACGTGTGTCTGCTGTGACTTCAAGTGTTCCGGAGTCACTTCTGGATTTTGTGGATGTGTTCTCTGAAAAGGGTTGTTCAGAGTTGCCGCCACATCGCCCCTATGACTGTACTATCAGATTTAAACCAGGGGCCAAATTGCCTAAAGCAAGGATGTTTAACATCTCCGGTCCGGAGAGACAAGCTTTAAAGGATTACATTGCTGAAAGTTTGAGCAAAGGGCACATCAGGCCTTTATCCTCGCCTGTGGCAGCAGGGTTCTTCTTTGTGAAGAAGAAAGATGGCAGAGATTACGCCCGTGTTTGGATTTCAGGGAATTGAACCAGATTACGGTTCGTGATCCATACCCTATGCCACTAATACCAGATTTGTTCAACCAGGTGGCAGGTGCTAAGTGGTTTACCAAGCTTGACCTCAGGGGGGTGTACAACCTCATAAGAGTCCGTCAAGGTGATGAGTGGAAGACGGCTTTTAATATCCCTGAGGGTCATTTCGAAAATTTGGTGATGCCATTTGGGTTGACTAACGCACCTGCAGTGTTCCAACATTTCATTAATGATGTATTTTCGCATGTTTTGGGGAAATTCGTTATCGTGTACCTAGATGACATTCTCATATATTCTTGCTACCGTGATACTCATTTAGATCATGTCAGGCAGGTGTTACAGCTTCTCAGAGAGAATAAGCTGTATGCTAAACTTGAGAAATGTGTATTTTCTGTTCAAGAGTTGCCTTTCTTGGGTTATATTGTGTCTGCTTCTAGTTTTAAAATGGACGCCGCTAAGGTGCAAGTGTAGCGCCCCCACTGCCGCAGGGCCGAGGGGTACCCGGTACCGGGCCTCTGAGTCCCTGCTCTGGGGTTGTCACGGTGGCTAGGCCCCGGTCCGTGACCCTGCCGAGGGGCGCACAGTGAATGGGAGATGTGGATGGTGGTAGTGGTGCGGTGTAGTGCCGGTCGCAGTAAATAATGAGGACAACAGGTTGCAGTCTATTTACCTTTTTACTGAAGGTCTCTGGGTCCTCAGTCCAGAATACGGTTCACCAGGCTGCGCAAGTCCGGCCGGTCCAATGGCACCTCCAGAGTTCTCTTTGCAGGTGGAAATCTGTGCCTTCCTGCTAGCGCTATGTGTTGTGGTCCTCCCCTGCTGTGCTTACGGGATAGTACCCCACAACTGTTGTGTCTGCTTCTGATGTTCCCTCACAACTCGTTCGGATGATGTTCTTCTCCTCCGTCCCTCCCTGATGTTCTGGTTGGGACGGCACCCGTTTGACGGGTAGGCTCGGAGCTCTTCCGGGACCCTAGAGTCGCCTCTCTCCACCAGTTGCCCCCCAAGACTGCATAGGTGATTTAAGTGAGACAGCCCGCCTTAGACTGACTGTCCTGCCGCTGTTTAGAGTATTGCTTGAAGCTGAATATTGTAATACTCCCTCGGCGTTCCGGCCGCCGGTTGTGTGCCTCAGTAGGATGTTGCCTCGGTCTTTAAGCACGACTCCTACTGGAATTCTCCTTGTTGCTTTGATCTCGTTTCTCACTCAGCACAATCTATCTCGCTTCTAATCCTTCCTTCGGCACCGCCGCTATGCTGAGCAGGCACGGTCCCGTTACGTTCGCTCAAGTTGCCAAGCCTCTGTCAGGATCCCACCCCTGACAGAGACCCTACCGAATCTTCCCCCACAACACCCTCTGCCACAAGGTGTTGCCTGGTTCCAACCCAGTCAGCTTTCTCCTCTAACTTCCTGCCTGACCCCCAGTTTACCCACAATGGTGGGGAGTGGCCTAGTGAATAGAACCCTTAGCTCCCCCTGGAGGCCCGACTGTGAAATGTATTGGTGTCTGTGATACCTGATCAGATGAACTCCTTCAGTGCCATCAGACGTACCATAGCTCCCCTTAGTGGCGGAGCCACAGTACTGCAATGACCAGGACTCTGGGGCGCTGCACTCCCCCCTGGTTAAACACAGTACTCCGGGACTGAGAAGAAAACAACAATACAAGTTAGCAAAAAGACATACAGTTTTGTTGAGTGCAATAACAATAAGTATATTTAAACAGAGCTTCCCTTTATGGGAGGTGAGGACACTTGAACGTTACAAACATGGTTAAATATCATAGCAACATGCTATAAATAACTTTTCTTACCCAACCGGGTATTCTACTAGTACAAACTTTTGAACAATAACTTAACATCGCCTTTAAGGATGTACACTCTGAATCCGCTAAAGACCTTCTTATAATCACATTATAAGGCAATTTAACTTTTACATTCTCCTTCTTTAAATCTGCGGGACCGCCTGTCCTAATGGCACCAGACCTACTGCCTCTCCTTTCTCACAGGACCGCTCCTTTCAGCCCGAGCCTTCTGTCTTTTCAACTACTATACACAGTATAGAACATAACATTACTTTCAGTTTAAGAGCACCGAGCCATCTCTACATGACTCCTAGGAGGACTCAGGGTTCACCTTCTGTCCTCGTTGTCTATCAACATTATCAAACATTTTCTATAGAACATTAAACCTTCTCATTATTTTTCTTACTGACATGGATGCTGGGCACTACACCTACCCCCACGGGCCCACTGCATCCTTCTTCTAGCTTTCACTTTCTTTCAGGGAACATCATCAGCATTTCTTTACAATTAACTAGTTGGATACATATAACTTTCTCACGCAAACATTATCATCACTTTCTCTTTATCAAAACATTATTGCTATCTCTCAGTCTTAAAGCAATACTAATCTCTAAGTGCAACAAGTGAACATCCCCTTTAAGAGGGGACCAAGTCTCTATGAGGTAGCATATCTTCTCAAGCTACCAGTCCATACTCAGCAAAGGCTCCGGTGCGGTATCTTCGCAAAGAGTCCTTCTTTAAGTAAAACCAGTAGGGAGCACCTTTAAGAAGGTGCAAACTATTTACAAGCAGTTTGTATCATGCACTGTTCATGATTGCGGCAGTTCTTGGTAATGGAACAAAAGGTAGAAAAACAAACAAAAAGCAGAAACAATAGGGATCCCGGGTCAACAAAGGGATCCCTTTAAGAATAACCCTAGACGGGTTTTAGCAGCAAAACAGCAGGAAACAAACAGTTAACTATTTACAGTTTCAGGTTTCCGAGGTTTAGTTGGACGGCTTCCAGGGCTGCACCTGGCACCTAACCCCTCTTGGCCCGGGAAGGGTGAAGTCCAGGGTTGCACCCAGTGCTGGACAAACGCCGTTAATCCGTCTTTCATGTACGGTTAGGTCATGCACAGCGATGGAGGTCTGCGCAGCTTGAGTAGGGGCATTTGCTGCAGCAGAGGTAGCGGCTGCTGCAAGATCAGTCACTGGAACGGAGTCAGCAGCTGAGGCACTAGCAGTCGCGGGAGTGGTGTCAGTCATCAGGGCAGGGTCGTCCTTCATACCTGCTTCAGATGCGGTCCCGCCGGTGCCGGTCTGCTCTGCCTCCGCTGGGGTCTGGAATGCTGGCTGCAGGGCCTTGCGCTGCGGCATTGTCATCTCCGTTTGCAGCATCTCGCTTTCCGGCAGGGCCTTGCTTTCTGGCTTCGGAGCGCTGGAACTTCTTTCTTGCTCCGGACCAGACGAGGCTGCCGACAGATGTCTGGTGAGGCTCCCGATGATGGTCTTCTTCCACCTGGCCTTAGTGCTCAGCTGCGTCTGCGGGAGTTGGTGGATCAGCTCGTCCACTCCGGTCTGCAGGAGGTCAGCGTCAACTATGGAGGTCTGGCTGCAGTGCCTCTCCGGGTAGCTGGGGGAGTCCTCGGCTCCGACCCCACGCTCCGGCTCCGGGTGGCTGGCCATGGCGTCCTCCATGTTGCTGAATTCTTCTTCCTGGTCCTTTTCCCGCTCTCTCCTTTGTGGGCGGTTTCGTTTTCTCTGTCTCTGCCCACCATTGAGGATCAGGAGGCGGATCTCGGCTGCTGACGGACACGTCCTCAAGGGGCCGAGATATTTAGACTGGGCGGCCATTGTCTTTCGCGCTCTTCAGCTTGTTCACGCCCACTTCCACGCCCTTCTTCTTCTCCTGCGCTCTCCTTAGCGCTGTAATGGCGGCGACTTTTGGCGGGAACTTTTGGCGGTAAATGGTAACACACAGTCTTTGCAATAAAGTACAGTCCAAGCACAGTAAATCACAGTTCCAAGGCACACATGACCTGATTCTTCAGGCTTAAGTAAATCCTGTTCGTGACGCCAAGTTGTAGCGCCCCCACTGCCGCAGGGCCGAGGGGTACCCGGTACCGGGCCTCTGAGTCCCTGCTCTGGGGTTGTCACGGTGGCTAGGCCCCGGTCCGTGACCCTGCCGAGGGGCGCACAGTGAATGGGAGATGTGGATGGTGGTAGTGGTGCGGTGTAGTGCCGGTCGCAGTAAATAATGAGGACAACAGGTTGCAGTCTCTTTACCTTTTTACTGAAGGTCTTTGGGTCCTCAGTCCAGAATACGGTTCACCAGGCTGCGCAAGTCCGGCCGGTCCAATGGCACCTCCAGAGTTCTCTTTGCAGGTGGAAATCTGTGCCTTCCTGCTAGCGCTATGTGTTGTGGTCCTCCCCTGCTGTGCTTACGGGATAGTACCCCACAACTGTTGTGTCTGTTTCTGATGTTCCCTCACAACTCGTTTCGGATTATGTTCTTCTCCTCCGTCCCTCCCTGATGTTCTGGTTGGGACGGCACCCGTTTGACGGGTAGGCTCGGAGCTCTTCCGGGACCCTAGAGTCGCCCCTCTCCACCAGTTGCCCCCCAAGACTGCATAGGTGATTTAAGTGAGACAGCCCGCCTTAGACTGACTGTCCTGCCGCTGTTTAGAGTATTGCTTGAAGCTGAATATTGTAATACTCCCTCGGCGTTCCGGCCGCCGGTTGTGCGCCTCAGTAGGATGTTGCCTCGGTCTTTAAGCACGACTCCTACTGGAATTCTCCTTGTTGCTTTGATCTCGTTTCTCACTCAGCACAATCTATCTCGCTTCTAATCCTTCCTTGGGCACCGCCGCTATGCTGAGCAGGCACGGTCCCGTTACGTTCGCTCAAGTTGCCAAGCCTCTGTCAGGATCCCACCCCTGACAGAGACCCTACCGAATCTTCCCCCACAACACCCTCTGCCACAAGGTGTTGCCTGGTTCCAACCCAGTCAGCTTTCTCCTCTAACTTCCTGCCTGACCCCCAGTTTACCCACAATGGTGGGGAGTGGCCTAGTGAATAGAACCCTTAGCTCCCCCTGGAGGCTCGACTGTGAAATGTATTGGTGTCTGTGATACCTGATCAGATGAACTCCTTCAGTGCCATCAGACGTACCATAGCTCCCCTTAGTGGCGGAGCCACAGTACTGCAACGACCAGGACTCTGGGGCGCTGCACAAGCGGTGCTGCATTGGGAACGGCCTGATAACCTGAAAGCACTTCAGCGGTTCCTTGGGTTTTCTAACTACTATAGGAAATTTATCAAGGATTTTTCCATCATTGCTAAACCGCTAACTGACATGACTAAAAAGGGTACCAATTTCTCTGTTTGGCCTGAGGCTGCTGTGCGCGCATTTGAATTTCTTAAGAACAGTTTTGTTTCAGCCCCCATTCTTGTGCAGCCAGACGTAGCAAAACCTTTTGTTGTGGAAGTCGATTCTTCTGAGGTTGGTGTGGGGGCGGTACTATCACAAGGCTCATCTTTGAGTGATTTGCGTCCATGCGCCTATTTCTCCAAGAAACTGTCGTCCGCCGAACGTAACTACGATATCGGCAACAGAGAGTTGTTGGCAATCAAGTTGGCCTTTGAGGAATGGCGACACTTCTTGGAGGGGTCGGTACATCAGGTTACTGTTATTACCGATCATAAGAATCTGCTGTATTTGGAGACAGCCAAGTGTCTGTCCCCCAGGCAGGCTCGCTGGGCATTGTTTTTCACGTGGTTCAATTTTGTTGTCACTTACAGACCGGGGTCTAAAAACACTAAGGCGGATGCTCTGTCCAGGTGTTTTCCGGGGGGAGAACCTCCGGAGGATCCAGTACCCATCCTCCAAAAGGGTGTTGTGGTTTCGGCTCTCACTACCGAGGTTGAGGCTGAGATTGCCGAGGCTCAGGAGGAGGTACCATCTGAGCTTCCCATCAACAAATCTTTTGTACCGCTTCATCTCCGCTTAAAGGTTTTGGCGGAACATCATGATGCTGTCCTGGCTGGCCACCCAGGGGTTAGAGGTACCTTGGAGTTGGTGTCACGTCGGTTTTGGTGGCCCAAGATCCGACAGGACGTGGTCTCATACGTGTCCGCTTGTACCACGTGCGCTGGGGCTAAGACGCCCCGCTCCCATCCTGTTGGCACACTACTTCCTCTTGAGGTACCTAGTAAGCCATGGACGGAAATCTCCATGGATTTCATCACTGATTTGCCCTCCTCAGCTGGGAACACGGTCATCTTGGTGATTGTTGATCGGTTTTCAAAAATGTCGCACTTTGTGTCTTTGCCTTCGTTGCCTAACGCTAAGACTCTGGCTCAGGTTTTTGTGCAGGAGGTGGTCAGACTTCATGGGGTTCCGTCTGACATCGTGTCTGATAGGGGTACTCAGTTTGTGGCAAAATTTTGGAAAGCATTTTGCTCACGGCTGGGGATCAAGTTGTCTCATTCTTCGTAGTTTCATCCTCAGTCAAATGGTCAGACTGAGCGTATGAACCAAAATTTGGAACAGTACTTATGCTGCTTTGTCTCTGATAACCAGGAGGAGTGGTCTACGTTCCTTCCTTTGGCTGAGTTTGCCATCAATAATCACCGCCAGGAGTCGTCTGGGGAGTCTCCGTTTTTTTGTGTTTACGGGCTACATCCTCAATTTTGTACTTTGAGTCAGAAGGGCTCTTCCGGTGTTCCGGAGGAGGACCAGTTAGGAGCACAATTGTCATCAGTCTGGAGGAGAGTTAAACAGCGCCTGTTGAGTGTGGGTGCTAGGTACAAACGTGTGGCTGACAGTAGGCGTGTGCCAGGTCCGGACCTGAGTGTGGATGACTGGGTGTGGTTATCCACAAAAAATATAAGACTCAAAATACCATCCCTTAAATTGGGTCCACGGTTTATTGGTCCATTTAGGGTCACCGCCGTCATTAACCCAGTAGCGTACCGATTGGAGCTTCCTACGTTGTATAAGATACACAACGTGTTCCACAGGTCTCTTTTAAAGAAGGTGGTGGGTTCTGTGGACGCGGCGCCTATGCCACCTCCAGTCTTGGTGGATGGTAATTTGGAATTTGAAGTCTCCAAGGTGGTTGACTCTCGTGTAGTGCGCCGCACTTTACAGTACTTGGTACACTGGCGTGGTTATGGGCCTGAGGAGAGGTCCTGGGTACCAGCCTCGGACATTCATGCAGATCGGCTGGTCAGGTTTTTTCACCGTCGCCATCCGGACAAGCCGGGTCCTATAAGCCGTGAGGGTCCTGGGGTCCCTCGTAGAAGGCGGGGTACTGTCATGTCGGATGCTGTTCAGACCAGGTCGTTCGAAAGACAGCGGTAATTCCACTTTTGACCACTATGTGCTCATTGGCGTCGGTTAGATTTTATCTAGCTGGTCCGGGGTTAATTTACCTGATGCTCGGATTGGAAGCTGGGCCATGCCCATTGCCTTTAAATAGTTCTCCTGAACTTTGGGCGTCGCCGATTATAGCTTCTGTCTGGTGCGTTGCTATCTCGGTCTGGAGTGGTGAGCTAGTAGTTGGAGTATCGTTGCTGGTGGTGTATTTCCCTTTGTCTTATTTACTCCGTCCTATATTTGTATTTATTTTGCCCTGCGCATTTATAGTGTATTCCTGAGTGACTGCGGCGTGGTGTATATTTTCCGTTATCCTTGTCTGTTCTAACTGTGGGTATTGGTGTATGATCTTTTCACTGGGTGGTGGGCGTTGGTTTCAGCCTAGGGTTGAAGCAGGAGACAGGGCGAGGGTCGAGGCCTAGACATGCACACCATCAGTGTAAACTCTAGGTAGAGGGTCAGTCAGGATTTCCCTAGTCTGAGGGAAATTGCAGGGGCCCGGGTTATTAGCTCTTACCCACCTAGTCTCCCCGTGACATCTATTAGGCCACGCCCCCTGAGGAAGCGGGATTCACCATACGCGAAACGCGCGTTGGGGTAGCTGACCGGGATCTGGACGGGACCTGTTACATTTATGGGTAACTAACTTTAATCCCATCTTTATATTACATATCACACATTGGATTTGTACGGACATGCGGCGGGGTCATTGACAGCAACTGTGCAATTTATTATTAAATCGCCACTTGTCCAATATAGCCTTACTAAATGGCAACATATTGACTGCATATCTGGCAGTGTGCGTTCGCCTTTGGCACGTCAAGCAATGTCCTAGTTATCACTAGTCCCTGATTCCGGATCATTGTGTGTATTCATGGATCACTCACCTTGTTTTTTATCAACTACTTTATGGTAATTTTATATTCTTGTAATGCCCTAATAAAATTACATGTGATTATTTACTTTTTGGCCTATTTTGGATTCTTGGTTCTCCTGGGTTTCAACATCTTTACAGAAGCTCAGCCATACAGGTACAATTCCTACAGAGCCAATTAACCGACTCCCAACATGCTCTGCAATAACTCAGCAGACGCCACACCCGGACAATCCATAGATACTTGCTTTTTAAAGGAGTTTTCCCAAGAACGAAAGTTCATTTTAAAAATTGTCTGTGTCTGACCGTGTGCAGAACATACCACAGCTCCTGGGCAGGGGAGGAAGCAAAAGACAATACTGACATTACAGCAGGAGATTGCAGAGGATACATTTTGTGAGGTAAAATATTGTTTAAAAACAGTCAGTGAAATATTTTACCTGACAAAATGAATCCTCTGTGATCCCCTGCTGTAATGTCAGTATGGTCTTTTGCTTCCTCCCCTGCCAAGGAGATGTGGCATGCTCCTTACACAGACACAGACAATTTTTAAAATGAACTTTTGCTCGTGGGAAAACCCCTTTAATGTGACAAGCTTCCGCTCCCTGTAGACACATCGCGCATCTCCCGCCAGGATCAGACGAATGATTCACTTTGCCTGCGCGGAATTTGCGCAGGAGCAGTAAATCAGACCGCCGCCATCTTTGTGCAGACAGATAGCGGCGGTCACATTAAAACTGCGCATGTGCTCCTCCTGTACAGAGATGGCGGCAGTCAGTGAATCATTCGGTTGATCCCGGCGGCTGCGTGTTCACGATTGTGTTCTGCTGGTGGTACCGCGCAAGAGGCTGTGTACGGCGTATACAGTGTGTGTGTGGTGCATACAGTGTATACAGGGTGTGTGTGTGTATGTGGTGCGATGAATCTCCACTGGTGGTACCGCGCAAGAGGCTGGTACCACCAGCAGTGTCCCAATTTGGCAGTCGGTGAACTTCCACCGCTTGGAATTCTGGGATCCAGACACATCTGGACGGAACAGGATGTGAAGATATTACAAGGTAAGTATATATTAACCCCTTCCCGACCCGTGACGTCACGTAGGCGTCATGAAAGTCAGTGCCAATCCGACCCGTGAAGCCTATGTGGCGTCATGGAGGGATCGCGTCCCTGCCGATCAGGTGAAAGGGTTAACTCCAATTTCACCCGATCTGCAGGGACAGGGGGAGTGGTACTTCAGCCCGTGGCTACGATCGCTCTGATTGGCTGTTGAAAGTGAAACAGCCAATCAGAGCAATTTGTAATATTTCACCTATGAAAACTGGTGAAATATTACAATCCAGCCATGGCCGATGCTGCAATATCATCGGCCATGGCTGGAAACCCTGATCTGCCCCCCGCCACCGCCACCGATCTCCTCCCCAGTCCTCCTTTCTACCCCGTACTGTGGTCCGCTCCCCCGTCCTCCTGTCTGCTCCCCTGTGCTCCGATCCACCCCCGTGCTCCGATCCCCCCTGTGCTCTGATCCCCCCGTGCTCCGATCTCCCCCCCTCATACTTAACGAGCCTCCCGGTGTCCGTCCATCTTCTTCATGGGCGCCACCATCTTCGAAAATGTCGGGCACATGCGCAGTGCGCCCGCCGAATCTGCCGGCCGGCAGATTCGTTCCAGGTACATTTTGATCACTGTGATAAAACCTATCACAGTGATCAAAATAAAAAAAATAGTAAATGAACCCCCCCTTTATCACCCCCATAGGTAGGGACAATAATAAAATAAAGAAAATATTTTTTTTTCTTCCCCCCACTAGGGTTAGGGTTAGGGCTTGGGTTAGGGTTAGGGCTAGGGTTAGGGCTAGGGTTAGGACTAGGGTTAGGGCTAGGGTTAGAACTAGAGTTAGGGTTAGAATTAGGCTATGTGCACACGGTGCGGATTTGGCTGCGGATCCGCAGCGGATTAGCCGCTGCGGATTCGTAGCAGTTTTCCATCAGGTTTACAGTACCATGTAAATCTATGGAAAACCAAGTCCGCTGTGCCCATGGTGCAGAAAATACCACACGGAAACGCTGTGTTGTATATTCCGCAGCATGTTCATTCTTTGTGCGGATTCCGTTTTACACCTGTTCCTCAATAGGAATCCGCAGGTGAAATCCGCACAAAAAACACTGGAAATCTGCGGTAAATCCGCAGGTAAAACGCAGTGCCTTTTACCTGCGGATTTTTAAAAAATGGTGCGGAAAAATCTCACACGAATCCGCAATGTGGGCACATAGCCTTAGGGTTAGGGTTGGAATTAGAGTTAGGGTTGGAATTAGGGCTAGGGTTGGAAATAGGGTTAAGATTAGGCTTGTGGTTAGGGTTAGGGGTGTGTTGGGGTTAGGGTTGGGATTAGGGTTAGGGTTGGGATTAGGATTAGGGGTGTGTTGGGGTTAGGGTTGTGGTTAGGGGTGTGTTGGGGTTAGGGTTGTGATTAGGGTTGGGATTAGGGTTTGGGGTGTGTTAGGGTTAGTGTTGGAGTTAGAATTGAGGGGTTTCCACTGTTTAGGCACATCAGGGGTCTCCAAACGCAACATGGCGCCACCATTGATTCCAGCCAATCTTGCTTTCAAAAAGTGAAATGGTGCTCCCTCCCTTCCGAGCCCCGACGTGCACCCAAACAGTGGTTTACCCCCCATATAGGGTACCAACATACTCAGGACAAACTGGGCAACAATTATTGGGGACCAATTTCTCCTGTTAGCCTTGCAAAAATAAAAAATTGCTTGCTAATACATAATTTTTGAGGAATGAAAAATTATTTTTTATTTTCATTGCTCTGCGTTATAAACTTCTGTGAAGCACTTGGGGGTTCAAAGTGCTCACCACACACCTAGATAAGTTCCTTGGGGGGTCTAGTTTCCAAAATGGGGTCACTTGTGGGGGGTTTCTACTGTTTAGGCACATCAGGGGCTCTGCAAACACAACGTGACGCCCGCAGACCACTCCATCAAAGTCTGCATTTCAAAACGTAACTACTTCCCTTCCGAGCCCCGACGTGTGCCCAAACAGTGGTTTACCCCCACATATGGGGTATCAGTGTACTCAGGACAAACTGGGCAACAACTACTGGGGTCTAATTTCTCCTGTTACCCTTGTGAAAATAAAAAATTGCTTGCTAAAACATCATTTTTGAGGAAAGAAAAATGATTTTTTATTTTCACGGATCTGCGTTGTAAACGTCTGTGAAGCACTTGGGGGTTCAAAGTGCTCACCACATATCTAAGTAAGTTCCTTGTGGGGTCTAGTTTTTAAAATGGGGTCACGTGTGGGGGTTTCTACTGTTTAGGCACATCAGGGGCTCTGCAAACGTAACATGATGCCCGCAGACCATTCCATCAAAGTCTGAATTCCAAAACGTCACTACTTCCCTTCCGAGCCTCGACGTGTGCCCAAACAGTGGTTTCCCCCCACATATGGGGTATCAGCGTACTCAGGACAAACTGGACAACAAGTTTTTGGGTCCAATTCTCCTGTTACTCTTGTGAAAATAAAAAATTGCGGGCTAAAAAATAATTTTTGAGGAAAAAAAATGATTTTTTATTTTCACGGCTCTGCGTTATAAACTTCTGTGAAGCACTTGGGGGTTTAAAGTGGTCACCACACATCTAGATGAGTTCCACGGGAGGTCTAGTTTCGAAAATGGGGTCACATGTGGGGGAGCTCCAATGTTTAAGCACACAGGGGCTCTCCAAACGCGACATGGTGTCCGCTAACGATTGGAGCTAATTTTTCATTCAAAAAGTCAAATGGCGCTCCTTCCCTTACGAGCCCTGCCGTGTGCCCAAACAGTGGTTTACCCCCACATTTGAGGTATCGGTGTACTCAGGAGAAATTGCCCAATAAATTTTGGGATCCATTTTATTCTGTTGCCCATGTGGAAATGAACAAATTGAGGCTAAAAGAATTTTTTTGTGAAAAAAAAGTACTTTTTCATTTTTACGGATTAATTTGTGAAGCACCTGGGGGTTCAAAGTGCCCACTATGCATCTAGATAAGTTCCTTGGGGGGTCTAGTTTTCAAAATGGGGTCACATGTGGGGGAGCTCCAATGTTTAGGCACACAGGGGCTCTCCAAACGCGACATGGTGTCCGCTAACGATTGGAGCCAATTTTTCATTCAAAAGTCAAATGGCGCTCTTTCCCTTCCGAGCCTTGCCGTGTGCACAAACAGTGGTTTGTGACCACATATGAGGTATCGGTGTACTCAGGAAAAGTTGCCCAACACATTTTAGGATCCATTTTATCCTGTTGCCCATGTGAAAATGAAAAAATTGAGGCTAAAATATTTTTTTTGTGAAAAAAAAGTACTTTTTCATTTTTACGGATCAATTTGTGAAGCATTTGGGGGTTCAAAGTGCTCCCTATGCATCTAGATAAGTTCCTTGGGGGGTCTAGTTTCCAAAATGTGGTCACTTGTGGGGGAGCTCCAATGTTTAGGCACACAGGGGCTCTCCAAAGGCGACATGGTGTCCGCTAAAGATTGGAACCAATTTTTCATTGAAATAGTCAAATGGCGCTCCTTCCCTTCCGAGCCCTGTTGTGCGCCCAAACAGTGGTTCCCCCCACATATGGGGTATCGGCGTACTCAGGACAAATTGTACAATAACTTTTGGGGTCCAGTTTCTCTTTTTACCCTTGGGAAAATAAAAAAATTGTTGCTAAAAGATCATTTTTGTGACTAAAAAGTTAACCTGAAGGGTTAATAAACTTCTTGAATGTGGTTTTGAGTACCTTTAGGGGTGCAGTTTTTAGAATGGTGTCACTTTTGGGTACTTTCAGCCATATAGACCCCTCAAACTGACTTCAAATGTGAGGTGGTCCCTAAAAAAAATTGTTTTGTAAATTTCGTTGTAAAAATGAGAAATCGCTGGTCAAATTTTAACCCTTATAACTTCCTAGCAAAAAAAAAATTTGTTTTCAAAATTGTGCTGATGTAAAATAGACATGTGGGTAATGTTATTTATTAACTATTTTGTGTCACATAACTCTCTCGTTTACCAGAATAAAAATTAAAAATTTGAAAATTGCGAAATTTTCAAAATTTTATCCAAATTTCCATTTTTTTTCACAAATAAACACAATAATTATCGACCTAAATTTACCACTATCATGAAGCCCAATATGTCACGAAAAAATAATCTCAGAACCGCAAGGATCCGTTGAAGCGTTCCTGAGTTATTACCTCATAAAGGGACACTGGTCAGAATTGCAAAAAACGGCCAGGTCAAAATAGGCTGGGTCATGAAGGGGTTAAGATAGTGTAACGGCTCTCATTCTGTCAAAACTGGCTCATGGTCAATGATTAATTTGAATGACCAGGCTAATTTTAAACGGCGGGTTGTATTCAAGAGACACTCGCTATAAGACAGCATATTAAAGTGACAGGACTGCAAGAACATTTTATAAGCATTCAATACATTCAGCAAAATATTAGCATATGTTTTGTGTTAGACAGAGCATCCAGATGACATATAGATCTTCCCGTCATAGGCAAGGTTTAATTAGGGATACGATAGACATATCGTATATATAATATTTGTTAGAACTTCATATATCATTTAGATCTTCTGTAGATTACATCATTCTGCTTTATCCCATCAGAGGCCTGGAAAACTGTGAATGCTGGTAACTTTGCATAGACATGACTTGGAAATCTTGCCATGAAATGTTCTTAACATACTGTATATACACAGGTGCTTCTCAAAAAATTAGAATATCAACAAAACGTTAATTTATTTCAGTTCTAAAACAAAAAGTGAAACTCATATATTATATAGAGTCATTACAAACAGAGTGATCTATTTCAAGTGTTTATTTCTGTTAATGCTAATGACTATGGCTTACAGCCAATGAAAACCCAAAAGTTATTTCAGTAAGGCCGGGGTCACACTTGCGAGTGTAATGCGAGAAACTTGCGCAAGTCTCTTGCATCAATACCCGGCACTAGGGACCAAAGCGTTCAGCTGCAGAGTTTCTCACATCACACTCGGAAGTGTGACCCCGTCCTAAATTAGAATACTTTATAACATCAGCTTGAAAAATTATTTTAATATCCGAAATGTTGGCCTACTGAAATGTATGTTCAGTAAATGTGCTGAATACTTAGTCGGGGCATCTTTTGCATCAATTACTGCATCACAGACTGCTCCCAGCACTTTAACTACCGAACACGATCACAGCATTCCGGAATCCTCCTGGGCCAGTCAAGAATGGTTGCAGAGTTCTGAAGCCACTCCTTTGTTATTTTAGCAGTGTGCTTAGGGTCATTGTCTTGTTGGAAGGTGAACCTTCGGCCAAGTCTGAGATCCAGAGCACTCTGGAAGAGGTTTTTATCCAGGATATCTCTGTACTGGGCTGCATTCATGTTTCCTTCAATGGCAACCAGTCGTCCTGTCATTGCAGCTGAAAAACACCCCCATAGCATGATGCTGCAACCACCTCGTTTCACTGTTGGGATTGTGTTAGGCAGGTGATGAGCAGTGCCTGGTTTTCTCCACACATACCACTTAGAATTATCACCAAAAACGTCTATCTTCATCTCATCAGACCAGAAAATCTTACTTATAGTCTGGGAGTCCTTCTTGTGTTTTTAAGCAAACTTTATGCAAACTCATATGTCTTGCACTGAGGAGAGACCACTGGGACCACTCTGCCATAAAGGCCCGACTGGTGGAGTGCTGCAGTGATAGTTGACTTTGTGGAACTTTCTCCTATCTCTCTATTGCATCTCTAGAGCTCAGCTACAGTGATCTTGGGGTTCTTCTTTACCTCTCTCACCAAGGCTCTTCTCCCACGATTGCTCACTTTGGCTGGACGGCCAGGTCTAGAAAGCCTTCTGGTGGTCCCAAACTTCTTCCATTTAAGGATTGTGGAGGCCACTGTGCTCTTAGGAACGTTGAGTACTGCAAAAAGTTTTTATAACCTTGGCTAGATCTGTGCCTTGCCATAATTCTGTCTCTGAGCTCCTTGGCCAGTTCCTTTGACCTCATGATTCTCATTTTGTCTGACATGCACTGTAAGCTGTGAGGTCTTACATTGACAGGTGTGTGCCTTTCCAAATCAAGTCCTATCAGTTTAATTAAACACAGCTGGACACCAATGAAGGAGTAGAACCATCTCAAGGAGGATCACAAGGAATTAGACAGCATGTGACTTAAATATGAGTGTCTGAGCAAAGGGTCTGAATACTTATGACCATGTGATATTTCAGTTTTCTTTTTTAATAAACATGCAAACTGTTTTTTTTTCAGTCAAGATGGGGTGCAGAGTGTACATTACTGAGAAAAAAAAGAACTTGTTTGAATTTAACAAATGGCTGTATTGAAACAAAGAGTGAAAAATTTAAAGGGGCCTGAATACTTTCCGTACCCACTGTATTCTATCTCTAAATAAATATTTGAATGAAAAAAAAAACAATAAAAGTACACATATTTGGTATCACCCCATCCAAAACAACCCTACCTATAAAACTATCCCTCTAGATAACCCCTTTAGTGAACACTATAACAAAGCAAGGCAAAAAATAATGCTTTATCATCATACCGCCGAACAAAAAGTGGAATAAAACGCGAAAAGAAAGACGGATATAAACAAATATGGTAAAGCTAAAAACGTCATTTTTTCACAATAAAAATAATTATTGTTTCAACTAAATAGTTTTTCTTGTATAAAAGCACCAAAACATAAAAAAAAATATAAATAAGGTGTCGCTATTATCGTACTGACCCCCAAAATAAAACTGCCTTATCAATTTTACCACACACGGAATGGCGTACCTCCACCCAAAAAAAATAATTTCCTGAATTGCTGGTTTTTGATCGTTCTGCCTCACAAAAATCAGAATAGAAAGCTATCAAACAATGTAATGTGCCGGAAAATGGTACCAATAAAATCGTCAACTCGTCTTGCAAAAAACAAGACCTCACATGACTCTGACGGTCGAAATATGGAAAAATGATAGCTCTCAAAATGTGGTGATGCAAAAACAAATATTTGCAATAAAAAGCGTCTTTTAGTGTGTGACAGCAGCCAAACAAAAAAAAGATCTGATATCGCTGTAATCGCACCAACCCGAAGAATAAAGTCGCCTAATCAATTATACCGCAGGATCAACGGCGTAAAAATAAATAAAGCCAATTCTTACTTACTGTTCATTTTTTCATTCTGCCTCTCAAAGATCGCAGTAAGGCTGGGCGCACATTTATCCTGCGCTCTGCATTGAGCGCTTACATCGGGAATTCCGTGTAAATCTCTGAAATACGTGATTCAGTTGGAACCTCGGGTGGAAGACGCCCTATAATTAAGCAGATGGAGGCACTGTGGATGCCATCTGGCCTGTGATCCAGCAGTGTCCGTCATTTTAGGCGTGCATAAAAGTGTCGTTGGCCATAGTTTTGTGCACTTCTGAAAAGAAGGACACTGCTGAACAGAGGCCAGACGCAGTCCAAAGTAACTCTGCTGCCTCATTATAGTGAATGGATCCATCTGAATCACGTCACTCAGAGAGTTAGATGGAAAGTAAGTGCTCAGTGTAGAGCGCCAGATAAATGTGATCCCAAACGTTATGGAAAATGTTTCCAATAAAAGCTTCAACTAAATTCTCAAAAAAGTAAGTCCTCACTCAAATCCGTTATCTGTTAATGGAAATATAGGGCGCTTCCACGTTACAAACAGGTACAGGCTCTGGAAAACTGAAATGGCTCCTCACCCGCCAAAAGAAATTCAGTAAATTCTGCGCTCCCAATTCCAAATGTCCCCCTCTTTTCTGAGCCCCACATTGTACCTAAACCACATATAGCATCCACGTTTGGCATTTCTGAAGCGATGAGAGCCCGCCTAACTTACGGGAGCATGCCTCCAAAAGCACAGGCTGAGCATAATGTACTGTGACTGCAACGTACTGGTCACTACAGTGTACTGGTCACTACAGCGGCAGTTTGAAATTTTCACTTGGCAACAATCATTGCTGCTTGTTTCTGGAAAATACCCATGGAGACAAAATCAGCACTACATCTGTAGATAAATTCTCAAAGGGGTATAATTTCCAAAATGGGGAATGAGGGGGGGGATTCTGCTCTTCTAGTAATTAGGGGCTCTGTGTATGGAGTCCGCAAATTCTTCTAGGAAAATCTGCTCCATTCCTCCTGAGTCTCTCCGTATGGCTAAGTAGTACAGTACAACCACATATAGGGTATTGCCACGTTCAGTAGAAATTGTGGGACAAATTTTGGTGCCATTTTTTCCCACTTCTTGTGTGAAAATGTAAAATCTGGGGCTAAAACTAAATTTTGATGGTAAAAATGTAGTTATTTTTTTCTTCAGTGTTCAATGGTATAAAATTCTGTGACACACCCGTGGTGTCAGTATGATCACTGCACTCTTAGATTAATTCATTGAGAGGTGTAGTTTGTAAAATGGGGTCACTTATGGGGGGTTCTGCTGTTCTGGCACCTCATGGATTCTCCCAGTGGGTCATGGTACCTGCAGGGGCGTAACTACCGCGGTCGCAGCGGTCGCCAGTGCGACCGGGCCCGGCAGGTCAGGGGCCCGGGCCCGGCAGGTCAGAGGCACCCAACACCATGTTGCAGTGCAGGAGATTCCTCCTGCACGGCAACAGTCCGAGGCGTATCTAAGGGGAGGGGGCAGCCGGGGCACGTGAGAGACAGGAAGCAGCTCCAGTCATCATGGTGAGACTGTCAGCTTCTGTTCTGCAGCCCCAGGACAGAAGGTGAGAGCAGGGGGGAGGTGCGGGACAGAGCCGCTTTAGTCAGGAGAAGCTGAGGAGCTGCAGCCAATTTTACATCAGCCACCCCTGTACCAGAGAGGAGATTGTGAGGTGTGTGTGTGTGTGTATGTGTGTGTGTGTGATATCTGTAGTATGTGTGTGTGTGTGTGTGTGTGTGTGTGATATCTGTAGTGTGTGATATCTGTAGTGTGTGTGTGATATCTGTAGTGTGTGTGTGTGTGTGTGATATCTGTAGTGTGTGTTATCTGTAGTGTGTGTGTGATATCTGTATTGTGTGTGTGTGATATCTGTAGTGTGTGTGTGTGTGTGTGTGTGTGTGTGCGTGTGTGTGTGATATCTTAGTGTGTGTCCCCATGTGCCTGTCTCCTTTGTCCCCTTGTGCTTGTGTCAGTCTCCCTTGCCCACTAGTCCCAGTGTGTCAGTCTCCCTTGCCCACTAGTCCCTGTGTGTCAGTCTCCCTTGCCCACTAGTCCCTGTGTCCCCTTGCGCTTGTATCCCTTGTTCACTTGTCCCCGCGTGCCCCTTGTGTCAGTCTCCATTGCCCACTTGTCCCCGTGTGCCCCTTGTGTCAGGCTCCCTTGCCCACTAGTCCCCTTGTGTCAGTCTCCCTTGTCCCCTTGTGTCAGTCTCCCTTGCCCACTAGTCCCCTTGTAACCTTCTCCCCTGCCTCCTAGCCCCCATGTGTCCCCTTGTGCCTGTCTTCCTTGCTCCCTAGCCCCCCTATGTTACCCTTGTGCCTGTCTCCCCTAGCCCCCTTGTGCCCTCTCCCCTGCCCCCTCGTCACCATTTGTTTGTGTCTTTCTCACTGCCCCTGTATGGAGGGGCTGCATTATACTATGAGGGGGGCTGCGTTGTATTCTGTGGGGGTTACATTGAGTTGTATGGCAGGGCTGCAGGGGGGGGGGGCCTCATTTTGAAGTTCGCACCGGGGCCCATAACTTTGTAGTTACGCCACTGGGTACCTGCAAACCATAACAGTAAAAATCTGGCGCTAATTGCTGTCTGAGCTTTGCACTGTGCTTGCAACTGTCTTAGTATTTCCTCCATCTTGTCCACAGGCTTAAGCTGCAGTGTTGCAAGCCTGACCACCGACATGTAGCACGCTTTGTGGTATGCCTCAGTTCACACTGCTCATTATTCTCTCCACATGTAGTGCAGCGGTATCCACGCTGTGCAGTGATGAAGCAGTGACTCGAGCAAGTGCAGCGCCCCAGGGTCCTGGTCGTTGCAGTAATGTCATTCTTCCACCAGGGTGTGTGATGTTACTTTTGAAGGCAATAAAGGAGATCTCTTTACCAGGTATCACAAACCATACAACACACTTCATACTCCAGTCCACCAGGGGGAGCTATGCTCCTATTTATTAGGGCACTCTTCACAATTAGGTAAAACTGGTGGTCTGGATAGGAAGTTAGTCAGAAGCTGACTGGGCTTCACCCAGTCAGTACCTGTCAGGCAGACAGAGGGGAAGGAGGAACATCGAATAGCTGCTGACAGGGTGGTCCCTGACAGGGGTGGGATCCTGTCAGAGGCCTAGACAGAAGGCCACGGAGCTGCACCTGCCCGATGTGCAGCAGCATCCTAAGAAAGAGACAAGAACAGCGAATTGTATCGTAGAGGGTGAGAAACGAAGTCATAGTAAAAGGAGAGGAAACCAGAAGGAGTTCTGCCCTGCAAAAGGCTGCCTCCTTCTGAGGCGCAGGATTCGGTACCTGGAACACCGAGGGAGCAACCGTCTCCATGCCTTGCTCCAGAGACCGGCAGGACAGCTAATTCCATGTTATCTGCCCGACCTATACCCAGGAGGCACGGTGGCAACTTGTGGGGGCCGGGGTGTGCTAGAGTCCCTGTAAAAAGCATCAGGCCATCAGTCATATGGGTTTGTTCCTATCCATCTGGGGGACAGAGAGAGAGACATAACACCTAGAACATCTACAACAGTTGTGAGGACCTTATGAGAGGCTCAGCAGGGAGGTACTACAACACCCAGGCGCTAGAGGAAGGCTACTGATTTCCACCTGGATAAGGGGACTCTGGACTTGCCTCCAAACCGGCTGGACTCTGCCTACCCTGTGATCTGGTGCTCTGGACTGTGGATGCTGAAGCCTTCAGTAAAAAGGTAAAGAGACTGCAACCTTGTGACCTCGTTCTTCACTGCGCCTCACACCATCCACCATCTACTTACTGGCAAGCCCTGGGGATACACTTCACCTGTGGGAAAGTATACCATCTAGCTGCCATAACATCACCCCAGCGGACCCCTTAAAGCAGCGTCGGTCACTCTGACCGAATACCACAGGTGGCATCACAAACACATTATCCCTTTAAAGACCTTTCCCCCTTTTACACGGACGTCCCTAGGGCCACGGACCGGGTCAGCCACAGTGACATCCCCCTTGAGAACCGAAGGGCCCGGTACCGAGTACCCCACTGCCCTAGGGGGGCGATTCACAAGTTAAAAACAAAACGTGTTTAATGTCCAAAAACTCACACAGTGCACAGCACGCTGTATCCTCCGGATCGCAGCCGGGAAAACAAAAGACAGTCCGGGACCGATTGCCGTGAGCGTCCACACTGCCATGTACGCAGGGGTGCCAAACACTTTGGCTCCTCTTGACCCTGTGTTGCTTCACACAGGGAGTGCTCTGCAGACCAACTGCTCTGTCTGCTTGCAAGACCAAAACTGACACACCTCCAACTCTTCCTGCAGGGTTCTTTTTCTTAACTCCACTCTGTGGCCATGGGCCACTTCTAAGATCTGGGCTGGAGGAAACAGACTGGACCCCACTACCTTTCTGCAGTCCGTTTCAAAAATAAAAGCCCATACCGGTTTTCCTGAACAAGCTCCTTGGTCAAAAATACCTTTACCAGGTTCAAACTTACTTTTATTCTGCCTTGTGACTCACAGTCACAATGCTGTGACCACAAGTCACTCCAGCAGATCTAATATGCTTCTGAGTGCATCCTGGGGGACACATAGCGACCCTCACATATGACTCCAGTTTCTGCCTCACGCTCATTATAGGAAATCTTCTGCTGGGGATTCTGTCTGAATCACGTATTTCAGAGATTTACGTAGAAATCCCCCTGTAAGTGCTCCATGCAGAGCTCAAGATAAATAAGCGCCAAGCCTTACTGCTATCTTTGAGAAGCACAGTAAAAAATTTAACAGCAGGTGAAAATTTGATTTTATTTATTTTTTATGCTGTCCTTCGTGTAGTATAAGTGATTAGACGACTTTGTTCTTCAGTCCAGTGCGATTATAGCGGGTTTTTATGTTTGGCTGCTCTCACGCACTAAAAGACACTTTTTATGTAAAAACGAGTTTTTGCATTGCCATATTTTGAGAGCTATAATTTTTCCATATTTCTGCCAACAGAGTCATATGACAGCTTGTTTTTCTAGGGACAAGTTGATATTTTTATTGGTACTTTTTTCAGGCATATTAAATTTTTTGATCGCTGTCTATTCTGATTTTCTGGGGGGCAGAATGAAGAACAACCAACAATTCAGGACAGGTATTTTTTATAGCATTTTATTCCACTTTTTGTTCATCAGTATGATGAAAAACCATAATTTTTTGCCTCAGTTTTATTTACTTTTTTACAGTGTTCACTGAAGGGGTTAACTAGTGGAACAGTTTTATAGGTCAAGTTGTTCCAAACGCAGGGATACCAAATATGTGGGGGGGTTGTTAATTTGTTTTAATAAAAATAGATATTTATGGGTACTACTAGATGGTGGCCCGATTCTAATGCATCGGGTATTATAGAATATGCATGTCCACGTAGTATATTGCACAGTCCACATAGTACATTGCCCAGCCATGTAGTATATTGCCCAGCCACGTAGTATATTGCCCAGCCACGTAGTATATTGGCCAGCCACGTAGTATATTGCCCAGCCACGTAGTATTTTGGCCAGCCACGTACGTAGTATATTGCCCAGCCACGTAGTATATTGCCCAATCACGAAGTATATTGCCCAGCCACGTAGTATATTGGCCAGCCACGTACATAGTATATTGCCCAGCCACGTAGTATATTGCCCAGTCACGTAGTATATTGGCCAGCCACATAGTATATTGCCCAGCCACGTAGTATATTGCCCAGCCACGTAGTATATTGGCCAGCCACGTACGTAGTATATTGTCTAGCCACATAGTATATCGCCCAGTCACGTAGTATATTGCCCACACACATAGTATTGTTGTGAATTCTGCTCTTGGGTTCCCTCCGGTGGTTGTTGGTAGTAATGCAGTTGTCCCTGGGTTGCAATCCTGGGCAGGTGTCCCTGCTGATTGCAGCTCTGACTGGGATATTTAGGTGTGCAGGATTCATTAGCCGTTGCCAGTTGTCCATTGTTCTTGGAGGTTTTGCATCTCTGTCTGGTTCCTCCTGCCCTGCTTCCAAATCAGCAAAGATAAGTGTCTGGTTTTGTTTCTACAGCACACATGCTGTGTGCTTTACAATTCAGTACTATTCAATGTTTTTTCTTGTCCAGCTTAGACTGTGTTTGGATAATTCAGTCAAGTTGGATTCTCAGGAGATGCAGATAAACATTCCATGTCTTTAGTTAGATGGTGGAATTTTTGTATTATCTGCTGTGGATATTTTTAGGGGTTTAATACTAACCGCTTAGTATTCTGTCCTATCCTTTCCTATTTAGCTAGCGTGGCCTCTTTTGCTAAATCCTGATTTCTGCCTGCGTGTGTCTTTCCTCTAATACTCACAGTCAATATTTGTGGGGGGCTGCCTATCCTTTGGGGTTCTGCTCTGAGGCAAGATAGAATTCCCATTTCCATCTATAGGGGTATTTAGTCCTCCGGCTGTGTCGAGGTGTCTAGGATGTGTTAGGTACACCCCACGGCTACTTCTAGTTGCGGTGACAGTTTAGGGTTTGCGGTCAGTACAGGTTCCACCTACTCCTGAGAAAGTCTCATGCGGCTCCAAGGTCACCGGATCATAACATAGTATATTGCCCAGTCACGTAGTATATTGCCCAGTCACGTAGTATATTGCCCAGCCACGTAGTATATTGGCCAGCCACGTAGTATATTGCCCAGCCACGTAGTATATTGCCCAGCCACGTAGTATATTGCCCAGTCACGTAGTATATTGGCCAGCCACATAGTATATTGCCCAGCCACGTAGTATATTGCCCAGTCACGTAGTATATTGCCCAGCCACGTATGTAGTATATTGCACAGCGATGGAGTATACAGCACAGAGCCACGTAGTATACACAGTTAAAATAAAAAATAAACATATACTCACCCTCCGAAGGCCCGTTGAAATCCTGGCCCTGTGCGCGGTGCAGGCGGCAGCTTCCGGTCCCAGGGTGTGATGACGTCGTGGTCACATGACCCTGACGTCATAGCAGGTCCTTCTCGCAGGGCCTGTGATCACGTCGCGGTCACATGACCGTGACGTCATGGAAGGTCCTTCTGTCGTACCATCCTTGGGACCAGAACCTGCCGCTTGCATGGAGCGGTCACCGTAGCGTCGCGAGGAGCGCGAAAGGCAGCTGATGGTGAGTATAGCAGGTTTTTTTTTATTATTATTATTTTTAACATGACATATTTTTACTATTGATTCTGCATAGGCAGCGTCAATAGTAAATAGTTGGGGACACACAGGGTTAATAGCGGCGGTAACGGAGTGAGTTACCCGCGGCATGACGCGGTCCGTTACCACTGGCATTAACCCTATGTGAGCGGTGACTGCGAGGATTATGGAGCGGGCGCCGGGCAGTGACTATAGGGGAGAAGGGAGGGACTAATCGGACTGTGCCCGTCGCTGATTGGTCGCGGCAGCCATGACAGGCAGCTGGCGCGACCAATCAGCGACTTGGATTCCATGACAGACAGAGGCCGCGACCAATGAATATCCGTGACAGACAGAAGGACAGACAGACAGAAAGACGGAAGTGACCCTTAGACAATTATATAGCAGATATACAGTATATATACAGTATACAGGTGCTTTTCACTAAATTAGAATATCATCAAGAATTTAATTTACTTTAGTTCTTCAAGACAAAAAGTGAATTTCACATATTATATAGAGTCATTACAAACAGAGTGATCTATGTCAAGTGTTTATTTCTGTTAATGTTGATGATCATGACTATGCTTTCTTCGAGGTTGCTGGGATCACTCAATTTTTCAATTCTAATGTGAATTCTCACAAACTAATCTATGGAAAATTTTCTCACATGGCACATTCTGGTGTCAAATAATTTAAAAGAAGCAGTGCTCCTCTATACAGATATATAACGAAAATAAAGGGGTTGTCCGGCCTTAGGATGTAGGTCTGCAGTCATTCTATAGGAGTGCAGACTTGTGAATCCTCACATCACGCGGACTGTGAAGATTTTCCAGTCCCGGGAGGTTGACCACAAGTCTAATCTAGTTGGAATGTGGCGGGAAGTATGCAAATCGCATACTTGTGGTCATATGACTACCTGCTTCCGGTGCCAGTACCCGACAATCCTTACAGCGCACATGATTTGAGGATTCATAACTCTGCAGTCACATAGAGTGACTGCAAACTCGTAGCCTAAAGCCAGGCAACCCCTGTGCAAGAAATGTTCCTGGGCCCCCCTCCTTTTATGGCGACAAAGCTATATATATAGCGGACTGCAGGGCAGCTTGAATTTGTTTGGATGTTAGTCAAGGTTCTTTATCCTACATCTGCACAATCTTGGCTAAAGGTTGTGCAACCAAGTATTAGGCTGAGGGTGCCAATACTTTTGTCTGGCTTGTTTTGCTTTTTGCTTCATTCTCTTTTGTGTTTTTTCATTTAAGACAAATTAAATGAAGATAATAATACCAAAGAATTTGTGTTTGCAATCATTTTCAGGAATAAACTGAGTATTATCTGACAGAATTGCAGGTGTGTCAATACTTTTGGCCACGACTGTACATATCGGATTATATAGAGCCCTGTTCTTTATTGCATACCTTCTTGCTTCTTTTCTAATGGAAGAGCTGATGGACTGGTCGTCTAGTCACCAGCTGCCCCATCACCTGTTATTTTATATCTAATAAGAGAGGGTACTATGCAGGCTCGGACTGGCCCACCGGAGAATCGGAGGATTCTCCGGTGGGCCCAGGCACTGACATACCGGCCAGCAGTTGCCTAGGGCCCCCACTGCTCCAGAGGTCCCCAGCCAGTGGCTATAGGGCCCCTGAGTCAAGGCCCTCCCTGTGCCAGTAGCAGCAGCTGAAGAAGATCTTGTCCCAGCTGCTAAAGCAAAATGAATATTCATGCTTCCCCACGCCCCCACGGACGTGGAGAAGCGTGAATACCATTTCTCTTTAATAGCGGGCAGTGTTAGCCGCAGGCTGCAGTTAACACTGCCCGCATGTAAAGCCGCACCACACACACACACAAAGCACCGCACACACACACACACATGCAGGCACACAGGCTCACACAGAGCAGCTCACCTCCCGGCATCCTGCTTCCTGTCTGAGACAGCCCAGCTGGATGGCATCTCAGTCAGAAAGCTTCCAGCGAAGAAGAGGCTGCTGGGATGAGCTGCTGCTGTGGGGAGGTGAGCTGTGCTGTGTGCCTGCGTGTCTGCCTGCGTGTGTGTGTGCCTGCGTGTTTGTGAGAGTGTGTGTGTGTGCCTGCATGTGTGTGAGAGTGATGAGCTGCTGCTGCTGCGATGAGGTGTGTGTGTGTGTGTGGTGGTGAAGGACAATGATATTGGTGGGGGAGACAATGATGGAGGTGATGGGCATTGATGGTGGTGGGGGGAGACAATGATGGAGGTGATGGGCAATGATGGAGGTGATAGGCAATGGAGGTGACAGGCAATGATGGAGGAGATGGGCAATGATGGTGGTGGGGAGGCAATGATGGAGGTGATGGGCAATGATGGAGGTGATAGGCAATGATGGTGGGAAAGACAATGATAAAGGTGATAGGCAATGATGGTGGGGAGGCAATGATGGAGGTGATGGGAAATGATGGTGGTGGGGGAGGCAATGATGGAGGTGATGGGCAATAAAGGAGGTGATAGGCAATGATGGAGGTGAAGGGCAATGATGGTGGTGGGGGAGGCAATGATGGAGGTGATGGGCAATGGTGGTGGTGGGAGGCAATGATGGAGGTGATGAAATAGGCAATGATGGTGGTGGGGGAGGCAATGATGGAGGTGATGAAGGAGGTGATGAAATGGACGATGATGGTGGGGGAGGAGGCAATGATGCAGGTGGTGGAATGGGCAGTGATGGAGGTGGTGAGGGAGAATGTTAGGGTTGAGGGGGAGAAGGCAATGATGGAGGTGGTGATGAGGACAATGATGGGGGTGTAGAGGGGCTGCATTATACTTTATGAGGGGGCTACATTATATTCTGTGGGGGACTACATTATTCTCAAGGTACTACATTATATTATGGGGGGCTACATCATACTATATGAAGGGGCTACAGTATACTCTATGGGGGGCTGCATTATATTCTGTGGTGGGGCTACTGTCATGATTCCCAATGGCAGGGACATAGGCAAAAACAGGACTAGCTCTAGGATGATGGAATCTAAGCTGACCGCGATGCTGAACCTCACACACAACTACCAGTGGCCGGGGAACGTACCTGCGTTTTATCCCTAGACGTCTCGCACCAGCCGGAGATCTAGCTACCCCTAATAGAGGAAACACAGACCTGGCTTGCCTCCAGAGAAAACCCCAAAGTAATAGTAGCCCCCAACATATAATGACGGTTAGTTAAGAAGAAAACACATACGTAGTATGAATACAGGTTCAGCAAAGAGAGGCCCACTAACTAGATAGCAGAAAATACAAAAGTGGACTTCGCGGTCAACTCAAAACCCTACAAAATACCATCCTGAAGTGACTTTAAACTCCGGTATCAACTCATGACACCGGAGTGGTCACTTCAGTTCACTAGAGCTTCCAGCAGCAAGATTCATATAAATGCACGCTGGACAAAAGATACAAATGATCAAACTTATCTGACTCAGCAGACTTGGAGCAGGTAGCAAGTAACAGAGGAGCTCTGGTAACATTGATAGCCGGCAAGTGAATGAGTGAGAAGCCAGACTATATAGGAAACTCCCATTTCCAGAAAGGAACAGGTGCACTGGAGATAGAAGACAGAAGTCAACCAGTACCACCAGTAGCCACCAGAGGGAGCCCACAAACAGAATTCACAACAGTACCCCCCCCTTGAGGAGGGGGCCCCGAACCCTCATGAGAACCACCAGGGCGATCTGGACGAGCCCTATGAAAGGCGCGAACCAAATCAGAGGCATGAACATCAGAGGCAGTCACCCAAGAATTATCCTCCTGACCGTATCCCTTCCACTTGACCAAATATTGAAGTCTCCGTCTGGAAATGCGAGAGTCCAAAATCTTCTCCACAACATACTCCAATTCACCCTGCACCAGCACAGGAGCAGGAGGCTCAACAGAAGGCACAACCGGTATCTCGTACCTCCGCAACAAGGACCGATGGAAGACATTATGAATAGTGAAAGATGCTGGTAGGTCCAAACGAAACGATACAGGATTAAGAATCTCCAAAATCTTATAAGGACCTATGAACCGAGGTTTAAACTTAGGAGAAGAGACCTTCATAGGGACAAAACGAGAAGATAACCACACCAAGTCCCCAACGCGAAGACGATTACCAGCACGACGACGACGATTAGCAAACTGCTGAGTCTTCTCCTGGGACAACTTCAAGTTGTCCACCACATGTGTCATGAATCCCAATGGCTAGGGATAGCAAGGGACAAGCAAAGTAATACAAAATATCGGACGAGCTCTAGGGTGATGGAACCTGGGCTGACCGCTGCCCTACGCCTGACAAACGCAACTAGAGATAGCCAGGGAGCGTGCCTACGTTGGTTCTAGACGCCACGCACCAGCCTAAGAGCTAACTAGTACTGCAGAGAAAATAAGACCTCACTTGCCTCCAGAGGAATGAACCCCAAAAGGTATAGTTGCCCCCCACATGTATTGATGGTGAAATGAGAGGAAGGCACACACATAGAGATGATATATATAGGTTCAGCAAATTGAGGCCCGCTGTAAACTAGAAAGCAGAACGATACAAAAGGGGTCTGAGCGGTCAGCAAAAAACCCTAATAAAAAAACCATCCTGAGATTACAAGAACCCATGTGCCAACTCATGGCACATGGGGAGAACCTCAGTCCACTAGAGCTACCAGCTAGCATAGAGACATAATAAGCAAGCTGGACAAAAAACCAAACAACTGAAAATCAGCACTTAGCTTATCCTGAAAGATCTGGGAGCAGGTAGGCAGGAACCAAACAGAGCACATCTGAATACATTGATAGCCGGCAAGGGAATGACAGAAAGGCCAGGTAAAATAGGAAACACCCAGCCTCTGATGGACAGGTGGAAACCAAAGGCCGCAACCCACCAAAGTCACCCAGTACCAGCAGTAACCACCAGAGGGAGCCCACAAACCGAATCCACAACAGTACCCCCCCCTTGAGGAGGGGTCACCGAACCCTCACGAGAACCCCCAGGGCGATCAGGGTGAGCTCTATGGAAGGCGCGGACCAAATCAGTCGCATGAACATCGGAGGCGACCACCCAGGAATTATCCTCCTGACCATAACCCTTCCACTTAACCAAATACTGGAGTTTGCGTCTGGAAACACGAGAATCCAAGATCTTCTCAACAACATACTCCAATTCTCCCTCCACCAGCACCGGAGCAGGAGGCTCAACCGAAGGAACAACGGGCACCTCATACCTCCGCAACAACGACCGATGGAACACATTATGAATAGCAAACGATGCTGGGAGATCCAAACGAAAAGATACAGGGTTTAGAATCTCCGAGATCCTATAAGGACCGATGAACCGAGGCTTGAACTTAGGAGAAGAGACCTTCATAGGGACAAAACGAGAAGACAACCACACCAAATCCCCAACAAGAAGTCGGGGACCCACGCGGCGACGGCGATTAGCAAACTGCTGAGTCTTCTCCTGAGATAACTTCAAATTGTCCACCACCTGATTCCAAATCTGATGTAGCTTGTCCACCACCACGTCCACTCCAGGACAATCCGAAGACTCCACCTGACCAGAGGAAAAACGAGGATGAAACCCCGAATTACAAAAAAAAGGAGAGACCAACGTGGCAGAACTAGCCCGATTATTAAGAGCAAATTCGGCCAGCGGCAAAAAAGCAACCCAGTCATTTTGATCAGCAGAAACAAAACACCTCAAATAAGTTTCCAAGGTCTGATTAGTTCGCTCCGTCTGGCCATTCGTCTGAGGATGGAATGCAGACGAGAAAGACAAATCAATGCCCATCTTGGCACAAAACGTCCGCCAAAATCTAGACACAAACTGGGATCCACAGGCAGAAACGATATTCTCCGGAATCCCATGCAAACGAACCACGTTCTGAAAAAATAAAGGGACCAACTCAGAGGAGGAAGGCAACTTAGGCAAGGGCACCAAATGAACCATCTTAGAAAAGCGGTCACACACCACCCAGATAACGGACATTTTCTGTGAAACCGGGAGATCAGAAATAAAATCCATGGAAATGTGCGTCCAAGGCCTCTTCGGGATGGGCAAGGATAACAACAACCCACTGGCCCGAGAACAGCAAGGCTTAGCTCGAGCACACACTTCACAAGACTGCACAAAGGTACGCACATCCCTAGACAAGGAAGGCCACCAAAAAGACCTGGCCACCAAGTCTCTAGTACCAAATATTCCAGGATGACCAGCCAACACAGAAGAATGGACCTCGGAGATGACTCTACTGGTCCAATCATCCGGAACAAACAGTCTTTCTGGTGGACAATGATCCGGTTTATCCACCTGAAACTCCTGCAATGCACGTCGCAAGTCTGGGGATACGGCGGACAATATTACCCCATCCCTAAGGATACCAGTAGGCCCAGAGTCTCCAGGAGAGTCAGGCACAAAACTCCTGGAAAGAGCATCTGCCTTCACATTCTTTGAACCTGGCAGGTATGAAACCACGAAATTGAAACGAGAAAAAAACAACGACCAACGAGCCTGTCTAGGATTCAAACGCCTGGCAGACTCAAGGTAAATGAGATTCTTGTGATCAGTCAAGACCACCACACGATGTTTAGCACCCTCAAGCCAATGACGCCACTCCTCAAATGCCCACTTCATGGCCAAAAGCTCCCGATTACCCACATCATAATTGCGCTCGGCGGGCGAGAATTTTCTAGAGAAGAATGCACATGGCTTCATCACCGAGCCATTAGAACTTCTCTGTGACAAAACCGCCCCCGCTCCAATCTCGGAAGCATCAACCTCAACCTGAAAAGGAAGTGAAACATCTGGTTGACACAACACAGGAGCAGAAGAAAACCGGCGCTTAAGTTCCTGAAAGGCCTCCACGGCCGCAGGAGACCAATCAGCAACATCAGCACCCTTTTTAGTCAAATCAGTCAAAGGTTTAACAATACTGGAAAAATTAGCAATGAACCGACGATAAAAATTAGCAAACCCCAAGAACTTCTGAAGGCTCTTAACAGATGTAGGTTGTGTCCAGTCACAAATCGCCTGAACCTTGACGGGATCCATCTCAATAGTAGAAGGAGAAAAAATGTACCCCAAAAAAGAAATCTTCTGGACTCCGAAGAGACACTTTGAGCCCTTCACAAACAGAGAATTGGCCCGCAGAACCTGAAACACCTTCCTGACCTGTAAAACATGAGACTCCCAGTCATCAGAAAACACCAAAATATCATCCAAATACACAATCATAAACTTATCCAGATATTCACGGAAAATATTGTGCATAAAGGACTGAAAGACTGACGGAGCATTGGAGAGTCCAAAAGGCATTACCAAATACTCAAAATGGCCCTCAGGCGTATTAAATGCGGTTTTCCACTCGTCACCCTGTTTTATCCGCACCAGATTATACGCACCGCGAAGATCTATCTTAGTGAACCACCTAGCCCCCTTAATGCGAGCAAACAAATCAGTCAATAATGGCAGTGGATACTGATATTTGACTGTAATCTTATTCAGAAGGCGATAATCTATACAAGGCCTCAGGGAACCATCTTTTTTTGCCACGAAAAAAAAACCTGCTCCCAGAGGGGACGAAGATGGACGAATATGTCCCTTTTCCAAGGACTCCTTAATATAATTCCGCATAGCAGTATGCTCTGGCAGTGACAGATTAAATAAACGACCCTTAGGGAACTTACTGCCAGGAATCAATTCTATAGCACAGTCACAATCTCTATGAGGAGGGAGCGAATTGAGCTTAGGCTCCTCAAAAACATCCCTATAGTCAGACAAAAACGCAGGGATCTCAGAAGGAGTAGATGAAGCGATTGAAATCGGAGGTGCATAATCATGAACCCCCTGACATCCCCAGCTTAACACAGACATTGTTTTCCAGTCCAGGACAGGATTATGAGTTTGTAACCATGGCAGACCAAGCACTAGTACATCATGTAAATTATACAGTACAAGGAAGCGAATCACCTCCTGATGAACGGGAGTCATGCGCATGGTCACTTGTGTCCAATACTGCGGCTTATTCATAGCCAATGGTGTAGAGTCAATTCCCTTCAGAGGGATAGGAACTTCCAGAGGCTCCAGACTAAAACCACAGCGTTTAGCAAATGACCAATCCATAAGACTCAGGGCAGCGCCTGAATCCACATAGGCATCGACGGAAATGGAAGACAGTGAAAAAATCAGAGTCACAGACAAAATGAACTTAGGCTGCAGAGTACCAATGGCAAAAGATTTATCAACCCTTTTTGTGCGTTTAGAGCATGCTGATATAACATGAGCTGAATCACCACAATAAAAACACAATCCATTTTTCCGCCTATAATTTTGCCGTTCACTTCTGGACTGAATTCTATCACATTGCATAGTCTCAGGTGCCTGTTCAGAAGACACCGCCAACTGGTGCACGGGTTTGCGCTCCCGTAAACGCCGATCAATCTGAATGGCCATAGCCATAGACTCATTCAGACCTGTAGGCGCAGGGAACCCCACCATAATATCCTTAATGGCCTCGGAAAGACCATTTCTGAAGTTAGCAGCCAGGGCGCACTCATTCCACTGAGTAAGCACCGACCATTTCCGAAATTTTTGACAATATATTTCCGCTTCATCATGCCCCTGAGAGAGGGCTAATAAAGCCTTTTCAGCCTGAATCTCCAGGTTGGGTTCCTCATAGAGCAATCCCAATGCCAGAAAAAACGCATCCACATTGAGCAATGCAGGATCCCCTGGTGCCAATGCAAATGCCCAATTCTGAGGGTCGCCCCGCAGGAAAGATATTACAATCTTGACCTGTTGAGCAGGGTCTCCAGAGGAGCGAGATTTTAAAGAAAGAAACAATTTACAATTGTTCCTGAAATTCAGGAAGGTAGATCTATCTCCAGAAAAGAACTCTGGAATAGGAATTCTAGGTTCAGACATGGGAGTGTGAACAACAAAATCCTGTATGTTTTGAACTTTTGCCGCGAGATTACTCAGGCTGGAAGCCAAACTCTGGACATCCATGTTAAACAGCTAATATCAGAGCCATTCAAGGGTTAAGAGGAGGTAAGAAGCAGCTAGACAGCAATTAAGGGCTAGGCAGCAAAACTCTGAAGGGAAAAAAAAAAAAAAAAAAAAAATTCCCTTAAACACTTCTTTTTCTCCTGCTTCAGCCCAAACAATTAACACTTTGTGGGCCGGCTATACTGTCATGAATCCCAATGGCTAGGGATAGCAAGGGACAAGCAAAGTAATACAAAATATCGGACGAGCTCTAGGGTGATGGAACCTGGGCTGACCGCTGCCCTACGCCTGACAAACGCAACTAGAGATAGCCAGGGAGCGTGCCTACGTTGGTTCTAGACGCCACGCACCAGCCTAAGAGCTAACTAGTACTGCAGAGAAAATAAGACCTCACTTGCCTCCAGAGGAATGAACCCCAAAAGGTATAGTTGCCCCCCACATGTATTGACGGTGAAATGAGAGGAAGGCACACACATAGAGATGATATATATAGGTTCAGCAAATTGAGGCCCGCTGTAAACTAGAAAGCAGAACGATACAAAAGGGGTCTGAGCGGTCAGCAAAAAACCCTAATCAAAAAACCATCCTGAGATTACAAGAACCCATGTGCCAACTCATGGCACATGGGGAGAACCTCAGTCCACTAGAGCTACCAGCTAGCATAGAGACATAATAAGCAAGCTGGACAAAAAACCAAACAACTGAAAATCAGCACTTAGCTTATCCTGAAAGATCTGGGAGCAGGTAGGCAGGAACCAAACAGAGCACATCTGAATACATTGATAGCCGGCAAGGGAATGACAGAAAGGCCAGGTAAAATAGGAAACACCCAGCCTCTGATGGACAGGTGGAAACCAAAGGCCGCAACCCACCAAAGTCACCCAGTACCAGCAGTAACCACCAGAGGGAGCCCACAAACCGAATCCACAACACACATGACTCCAAATCTGGTGCAATCTATCCACCACAGTGTCCACTCCAGGACAATCCGAAGATTCCACCTGACCAGATGAAAAAAGAGGGTGAAACCCCGAATTGCAGAAGAAAGGAGAAACCAGAGTGGCAGAACTAGCCCGATTATTAAGGGCAAACTCCGCCAACGGCAAAAAGGCAACCCAGTCATCCTGATCAGCAGACACAAAACACCTCAAATAAGTCTCCAGGGTCTGATTAGTTCGCTCTGTCTGGCCATTCGTCTGAGGATGGAAAGCAGACGAAAAAGACAAATCAATGCTCATCCTGGCACAGAACGCCCGCCAAAATCTAGACACAAATTGGGATCCCCTGTCAGAAACGATGTTTTCCGGGATACCATGTAGACGAACCACATTCTGAAAAAATAGAGGAACCAACTCCGATGAAGAAGGCAACTTGGGCAAGGGTACCAAATGAACCATTTTAGAAAAACGGTCACACACCACCCAGATGACGGTCATTTTCTGAGAAACCGGGAGATCCGAAATAAAGTCCATAGAGATGTGCGTCCAAGGCCTCTTTGGAATAGGCAAGGGCAACAACAATCCACTAGCCCGAGAACAACAAGGCTTGGCCCGAGCACAAACATCACATGACTGTACAAAAGTACGCACATCCCGAGACAGAGAAGGCCACCAGAAGGACCTGGCCACCAAATCTCTGGTACCAAAGATTCCAGGGTGACCTGCCAACACAGAAGAATGAACCTCCAAGATGACTCTACTGGTCCACTCATCTGGAACAAACAGTCTCCCAGGCGGACAACGATCAGGCCTATCCACCTGAAACTCCTGCAAAGCACATCGCAAGTCTGGAGAGACAGCAGACAATATCACCCCATCCTTAAGAATACCCGTAGGCTCAGAATCACCAGGGGAGTCAGGCTCAAAACTCCTAGAAAGGGCATCTGCCTTCACATTCTTTGAACCCGGTAGATATGAGACCACAAAATTAAACCGGGAGAAAAATAACGACCAGCGCGCCTGTCTAGGATTCAGACGCCTGGCTGACTCAAGGTAAATCAGATTCTTGTGATCAGTTAAGACCACCACCTGATGCCTAGCACCCTCAAGCCAATGACGCCACTCTTCAAAGGCCCACTTCATAGCCTAGAGTTCCCGATTACCAACATCATAGTTTCGCTCGGCGGGCGAAAATTTTCGAGAAAAGAACGCACATGGTCTCATCACCGAGCAATCGGAACTTCTCTGCGACAAAACCGCCCCCGCTCCGATCTCTGAAGCATCAACTTCGACCTGAAAAGGAAGTGACACATCAGGTTGGCGCAACACAGGAGCAGAAGAAAAGCGGTGCTTAAGCTCCCGAAAGGCCTCCACAGCCGCCGAGGACCAATTGGAAACATCAGCACCCTTCTTAGTCAAATCCGTTAGAGGCTTAACAACACTTGAAAAACCAGTTATAAATCGACGATAGAAATTAGCAAAGCCCAAGAATTTCTGAAGGCTCTTAAGGGAAGTCGGTTGCGTCCAATCACAAATAGCCCGAACCTTGACAGGATCCATCTCAATAGAAGAAGGGGAAAAAATGTACCCCAAAAAAGAGATCTTCTGAACCCCAAAAATACACTTTGAGCCCTTTACAAACAAAGAATTGGCCCGCAAAACCTGAAAAACCTTCCTGACCTGTTGAACATGCGACTCCCAGTCATCGGAAAAAATCAAAATATCATCCAAATACACAATCATAAATTTATCCAGATATTCACGGAAAATATTGTGCATAAAAGACTGAAAGACTGAAGGGGCATTAGAAAGACCAAAAGGCATTACCAGATACTCAAAATGGCCCTCGGGCGTATTAAATGCAGTTTTCCACTCATCTCCCTGCTTAATCCGCACCAAATTATACGCACCCCGAAGGTCAATCTTAGAGAACCACCTTGCCCCCTTAATACGAGAAAACAAATCAGTCAACAGTGGCAAAGGATACTGATATTTGACTGTAATCTTATTCAACAGCCGATAATCAATACAAGGCCTCAGGGAACCATCTTTTTTACCCACGAAAAAAAAACCTGCTCCTAAAGGGGATGAGGATGGACGGATATGTCCCTTTTCCAAGGACTCTTTAATGTACTCTCGCATAGCGACACGCTCTGGCACAGACAGATTGAACAAACGACCTTTAGGAAATTTGCTGCCAGGAATCAAATCTATAGCACAATCGCAATTCCTATGAGGAGGGAGCGAACTAAGTTTAGGCTCCTCAAACACATCACAATAGTCAGACAAAAATGCCGGAACCTCAGAGGGAGTAGATGAAGCAATGGAAACCAAAGGTACCTCCCCATGAACCCCCTGACATCCCCAGTTTAATACGGACATTGTTTTCCAGTCAAGAACTGGGTTGTGAGTTTGTAACCATGGCAATCCAAGCACTAAGACATCATGCAAGTTGTGCAACACAAGGAATCGAATCACCTCCTGATGGTCTGGAGTCATACACATAGTCACTTGTGTCCAGTATTGAGGTTTATTCCTAGCCAATGGTATGGAGTCGATACCCTTCAAAGGAATAGGGACTTCCAGAGACTCTAGACTAAACCCACAGCGCCTGGCAAAGGACCAATCCATAAGACTCAGGGCGGCGCCAGAGTCCACATAGGCATTCACATTAATAGATGATAAAGAACAAATCAAAGTTACAGACAAAAGAAACTTAGACTGCAAGTTGCTAACTGCAAAAGACTTATCAACCCTTTTTGTGCGTTTAGAGCATGCTGATATAACATGAGCCGAATCGCCACAATAGAAGCACAACCCATTTTTACGCCTATAATTCTGCCGTTCACTTCTGGACAGAATTCTATCACATTGCATATTCTCCGGTGCCTGCTCAGAAGACACCGCCAAATGGTGCACAGGTTTGCGCTCCCGTAAACGCCGGTCAATCTGAATAGCCATTGTCATGGACTCATTCAGACCTGTGGGTGTAGGAAACCCCACCATGACATCTTTAACGGCGTCAGAGAGACCCTCTCTGAAATTCGCCGCCAGGGCGCACTCATTCCACTGAGTAAGCACAGACCATCTACGAAACTTTTGACAATATATTTCAGCTTCATCATGGCCTTGAGAGAGGGCCATAAAGGCCTTTTCAGCCTGAATCTCCAAATTCGGTTCCTCATAGAGCAACCCCAGCGCCAGAAAAAAACGCATCAACATTGAGCAGCGCAGGATCCCCTGGCGCCAATGCAAATGCCCAATTCTGGGGGTCACCCCGCAGCAAGGAAATAACAATCTTAACCTGCTGAGCAGGGTTTGCAGCGGAGTGAGGTCTCAGAGAAAGATACAATCTACAATTGTGCTTAAAATTCAAAAACGAGATCTATCTCCAGAAAAAAACTCTGGTATAGGAATTTTAGGTTCGGACATAGGAGCATGTATAACGAAATCTTGTATATTTTGAACCTTAGAGGCAAGATTATTCAGATTTGAAGCTAAACTCTGGATATCCATTTCTCAGCAGCTGAGATCTAAGCCATTCAGGGATTAAGAGGAGGGGAAAGAAGCAGACTGCAATTATGGCTAGACAGACTACAGAGTAAAAAAAAAAAAAAAAAAAGGTGTCAGAAACTTCTTTTGTCTCCTTCTTCAGCCAATACTTAACACAGTCAGGCCGGCTATACTGTCATGATTCCCAATGGCAGGGACATAGGCAAAAACAGGACTAGCTCTAGGATGATGGAATCTAAGCTGACCGCGATGCTGAACCTCACACACAACTACCAGTGGCCGGGGAACGTACCTGCATTTTATCCCTAGACGTCTCGCACCAGCCGGAGATCTAGCTACCCCTAATAGAGGAAACACAGACCTGGCTTGCCTCCAGAGAAAACCCCAAAGTAATAGTAGCCCCCAACATATAATGACGGTTAGTTAAGAAGAAAACACATACGTAGTATGAATACAGGTTCAGCAAAGAGAGGCCCACTAACTAGATAGCAGAAAATACAAAAGTGGACTTCGCGGTCAACTCAAAACCCTACAAAATACCATCCTGAAGTGACTTTAAACTCCGGTATCAACTCATGACACCGGAGTGGTCACTTCAGTTCACTAGAGCTTCCAGCAGCAAGATTCATATAAATGCACGCTGGACAAAAGATACAAATGATCAAACTTATCTGACTCAGCAGACTTGGAGCAGGTAGCAAGTAACAGAGGAGCTCTGGTAACATTGATAGCCGGCAAGTGAATGAGTGAGAAGCCAGACTATATAGGAAACTCCCATTTCCAGAAAGGAACAGGTGCACTGGAGATAGAAGACAGAAGTCAACCAGTACCACCAGTAGCCACCAGAGGGAGCCCACAAACAGAATTCACAACAGGCTACATTCTCTCAGGGGACTACATTATATTCTGTGGTGGGCTGCATTATACTATATGAGGGGTGCTGCATTATATTCTATGAGAGGGGACTGCATTATATTTTATGAGTGGGCTACATTACATTTTGTGAGGGGGCTACCCCAACCCTTGCTACATAATTAAGACGTGAACTACCTTATATTGTATCCTGATATTAGCACTTTTTACCGCACAATTGGTGGTCTTATATCTATTTCTATGTAGCTACATAGTGGGCCTCAAGAATGATTTTCTCTGGTGGGCCCAAGGTGCTCCAGTCCGACGCTGGTACTATGTAATAAAAGAGGGCGCTGTTCTGCCCATTAATGTGCAGCAAGTTAATTCACAATGTAGTACCAGTTGTCATCATTAGAGGTCATTAGGTACACATTTATCCTGTTCTGTATCCAGGAGCTTATCGCTTTAAGTCTGTGTTCTGACTAGAACCGTCCCCCCTGCTTTCCCGGGCAAAAGTAGCCATTTTCCCCCAGACCTTGAGTCTTACACACATGTTCCTGGCTCTCTCTTTCTGCAGAGTGCAGCGCCCCAGAGTCCTGGTCGTTGCAGTACTGTCGCTCCGCCGCTAAGGGGAGTAATGGTATGTCTGATGGCACTAAAGGAGTTCACCTGACCAGGTATCACAGACACACATTACACTTCACACTCCGGCCACCAGGGGGAGTGTTTCTATCTAGTAGGCCACTCCTCACACTTTGGTAAAACTGGGGGTTGGACAGGAAATTGGGGAGAAAGTAGCTGGGAAGAGCTCGGGAGAGGACCTGTCAGGGGTGGGATCCTGGCAGAGTCCCAGAGAGGGAAAATCGTTACGGAGTTGTGCCTGTGCCTTACAGCGGCAGACTCCTAAGAAAGGACAAGAAGCGAGGTTTATTGTGAAGAGTGAGAAACGGGAATACAGCAAAAAGGAGATAATACCAGAAGGAGTCGTGCCTCAAAAATAGCAACATCCTTCTGAGGCGCGTAGCCGGTGGCCGGAACGCCGAGAAAGTAAGAGACTCCACGCATTGCTTTAAACTACGGCCGGGCAGTTAACCATAGGTTGGCTGCCTCACCATTACACCTAACGAAGACAATGGAGGCAAACTGTGGGAGAGGGGCGTCCCTAGGGTCCCTATAAAATAGCTCCAGGCCTACGCCGTCATACGGGTGCGTCCTAGCCATATCATCTGGGGGACGAAGAGACAGAGAAAGAACAGAAACATACACGACAGTTGTGAGGACTATCCGGTGGTGCTCAGCAGGGAGGTACTACAACACACAGGCGCTAGAAGGTAGACACTGATTTCCACCTCCAAAGGGAACTCTGGATGTGCCTTCGGACCGGCCGGTCTCGGCCAGCCCTGTTAACAGTATTCTGGATTGAGGATCTTGAAGCCTTCAGTAAAGAGGTAAAGAGACTGCAACCCTGTGTCCTCGTTATTCACCGCGAACTGCACTACGCACCACCACCTACACCTTTAATTGGACTCCCCTTAGCAGGGTCACGGACCGGGTCTAGCCACCGTGACAACCCCAGAACTGAGACAGAGAAGCCCGGTACCGAGTACTCCGCGGCCCTGCGTCTGGGGATGCTCCAAACTTGGCGTCACGAACAGGATCTACTTAAGCCTGAAGAATCAGGTCATGTGTGCCTTGGAACTATGATTTATTGTGCTTGAACCGTGATTTATTGCAAAGACTGTGTGTTGCTATTTGCCGCCAAAATCCGCCATCGCCGCGCACGAAGGGAGGAGCTATAGCTTCGTGGGCGGAGCTGGTCAAAAAGAGCGCGGAACTGGAAGATGCGGTAAAGCGACGATCCCGGAAGAGGAACACCAGCTTCCAGCAGGTTAGCAGGGGGAAGGAGCGGCCATGTCTGAGTCGGGGGGAGCAGAGGCGGCGGTCGCAGCCGTAGACCCAGAGGCACCGCCGGGCCCCGCAGTAGACGCAGCCGTGGGCCTTGTACCACAGCCGGTCGCCGCAGAGCTCGCTGCCCCTACCCGCCAGCCGGAGGTTGCTGCGGCTACAACAGCCATCATGCCCTTCTCCATGCCGTACCTACCTGGAGCAGCCTGGCTCCCGCGATACTCTGGAGAGTCACATGCAATAACTGACTTTAAAGAGGGGATCTGCAGCCTGCTTGAGTTCTATCCCTTGACAGAGCCTCAGAAAGTTCATATGATAACCGGCCAACTCTTCGGGGCGGCTCTGAGAGAAGTGAAGTCCTGGCCCGCCGCGGATAAGGGAACTGCACAGCAGGTCTTTGCAAAGCTTAAAGCCACCTTTGACACCCCGCACCGCTACGGAAATTAAGTTGACTTTCTATGGGTGCAAGCAGAGGCCGCAGGATAGCTTACGGGACTATGCCCTTAATCTCCAGGAGGCGCTGCGGGCCATCAAGCAGAGTGACCCCGGCAGCATGCAAGATGAAGATAAACTCCTGGAGGAGCGGTTCATTGAGGGGCTCCTGTGCAGCCACCAAAGGGGTCAACTGCACTTCCTGGCCATGCAGAATCCAGACCTGACTTTTGCGCAATTTAAGGATAAAGCCATCCAGGCGCTACAAGAGCGACAGCCCAGCCGTGCAGTGCCTCCCAGGCGTCCCGCTCTCACATACCACCAGGAGGTGGCGTCGGATGCCCAGTTGCCGCCGAGGCCGATGCCCAGAGCCTAGAGGACGACTCCCCCGCAGGACTCCGCCTCCAGATGCAGGAGCTGACCAAGAGTGTTGCTGCCCTAGCCTGGACCATGCAGTCCCTACAGGAGGCCCCCAAGGAGAAGATCCAGCTGGCCTCCAGACCAGACGTTGTCCCCTGGATGCGACAGAGGAGGACTCCGCCGACCAGAGGCAGGGACGACGATCACTTCCATCGGGATGGATGACCCATCTGCCGCCGCTGCCACCAGGTGGGCCACCTTGCAAGGTACTGTCCTTTAAACGAGCATCCCCTGGGGCAAAGGGCCAACCCCCAGGAGTAGGACGATCAGGCCCGCAGCATTGGAGAGCCAAATACGTTGGAGGGCGACCAGTTCTTCCTGTTGTGATCGATGGTATCCCCATGAACGCTCTCTGCTGGACACCGGTTCTCAGGTGATGACTATGCCTTACGTGCTTTATAGACGGTATTGGGAGGACGCCGACATTACTCGTGGCCCCGATGACGATTTCACCATAATAGCCAGTAATGGTCAGCCATTGCCACAAGTGGGGTATAAAGAGGTCACCATCAAAGTGGGGAGGGTGGAATTGAAGGCCCAAGGGATTGTAATTGTTGATATTGACCGCCGTGAGTGTAATCCCATGATGACCATTGGTACTAATGTTATAGAGAATTGTCTTGCAGAAGTTATTGTCCTATTACAACAGGTCGCAGAAACAGCTGGCTACAGTGAACAACGTGTCCTGCAAAAAGAAATCAGGGCCCTAATGCAAAGACAGCAGGTGGAGCTGACTGGTGGTGAAATTGGTCGTGTCACAGTGAGTGATTCAAACCCCATTGGGATACCCCCCAGGAGTGAAATGTTAATATGGTGTCAGGCAGCCATAGGCCTCAGGGGTAAAGACTATCAGGCCCTGGTAGAACCTGTATATTCGGATAATAGACCTACCCTCCTGACAGCCAGAGGGGTGGTTGACGTCCGCAAGGGGAGGGTGCCAGTACGTGTTCTCAATTGTGGGGAGGAAGAAGTCCAGATAACCAAATATGCCACACTTGCCAAACTGTTTACTGTTAATAGTAGTGTGATACAGGCACCTGGGCCCTTGGTCCCGTCCAATCCGGCGGAGAACAACGGTTCTGCAGGGCAACCGAAAGATTGGTGTCGGGAATTACACGTGGGCACTGACTCTACCCCACCTCACCAAAAACAGGGGGCCTACAGGGTGGTTCATGAGTACGAACGGGTCTTTAGCAAACACCCCCTAGATTTTGGGCAGGTGAAAGGGATCCAACATCATATCCCCACAGGGGATCATCGACCCATAAAAGAGAGATACCGTCCTGTACCCCCAGCTCATTATCAGTGTGCCAAAGACATGTTGCAAGAGATGAAGGAGGCTGGGGTAGTGAGGGACAGTTGTAGCCCCTGGGCAGCTCCATTAGTTCTCGTTAAGAAGAAAGATGGCACAATGAGAATGTGTGTGGATTATAGGCAGTTAAATCGCATTACACATAAAGATGCATACCCACTGCCCAGGATAGAGGAGTCACTGGCTGCGTTAAAATCTGCTAACTACTTCTCTACCTTGGATCTCACCAGTGGGTACTGGCAGGTTCCCATAGCGGAGGCGGACAAGGAGAAGATGGCCTTCACGAAGCCTATGGGTCTCTGTGAATTCAACTACATGCCCTTCAGACTGTGCAATGCCCCGGGGGCATTCCAGAGGATGATGGCATGCTGTCTGGGGCACAAGAACTTTGAAACCGTACTGCTGTATCTGGATGATGTAATTGTCTTCTCCAAGACCTATGAAGACCATATGAAGCACCTGGCCGAGGTGTTTGAAGCCCTGTCCAACTTTGGCTTGAAGGTGAAACCATCCAAATGCCACCTGCTGAAACCCAAAGTGCAGTATCTCGGCCATGTGGTGAGTGCTGAAGGAGTGGCCCCAGACCCCGACAAGGTTACGGTGATTAAGGACTGGCCGAAACCCAGCAACCTCCATGAAGTCCGGCAGTTCCTCGGGTTGGTAGGCTATTACAGGAGGTTCATCAAGGACTTCACCAAGAAGGCTGCGCCATTGCAAGATCTGTTGGTGGGCCAATCCAAGAAGACCAAGGGGAAGAGCACCCCATTCGATTGGAACGAAGGACTGGAAGGGTCATTCACTTGCTTGAAGATGGCGCTGACGGGAGACGAGGTACTGGCCTACCCTGAGTATGATCAACCGTTTGTACTGTATACGGATGCCAGCAATGTAGGACTGGGAGCTGTGTTGTCCCAGGTCCAGAAAGGCAAGGAGAGGGTAATCGCTTACGCCAGCAGGAAACTTCGTCCCACGGAAAGGAACCCTGACAACTACAGTTCCTTCAAGCTGGAATTCCTCGCCATCGTATGGGCAGTGACGGAGAGGTTCAAGCACTACCTGGCCTCAGCGAAATTCACCGTCTTCACGGATAACAATCCACTAACGCACTTGGACACAGCAAAACTCGGGGCCTTGGAACAGCGGTGGATGGCCCGGCTGTCCAATTACGATTTCACCATCAAGTACCGGGCAGGACGCAAGAATGCGAATGCCGATGCCTTGTCCCGAATGCCCAATTTGCCAGAAATGGGGGAGGACCCGGAGGCACTTGAAGAAGTAGAACTGCCCGCTTTCCATCGTCCCAAGGCCACTCAATGCTCCCATCATATGAAGAACAGGCACAAAAACAACCAGGATGCCACGCTGAATCCCCTGCCCCACCACGGGTGGGCAGAGACCCAGGATGGTGACCCTGCAGTCCGTCGGGTGAAAGAGCTCCTGACGCAGGCAGGTTTGCATCCCGGCTCGGATGATCCACAAGAAACCCAACAGCTGTGGAAGGGGAGAAGCAAACTGTTTATTCACGATGGTAAGCTGTGCCGAAGGAGTATCGACCCCCGCACCCATGAATTGGTATGGCAGATAGTGGTTCCAAGGCAAGATGCGCCCATGGTTCTGGGAGCGTACCACGATGGGGCTGGACACTTCGGGTGGAGGAAGTTGGAGAGACTACTCCGAGGGAGATTCTATTGGATTGGCATGAAAAAAGCCATTGAGCAGTGGTGCCGGGAGTGTGGCCCGTGCAGCCTACGCTGGAAGGACCGCCAACGGGCTCCCTTGCAGCCCATCATCACCAAACGGCCGCTAGAACTGGTCGCGCTAGACCACGTGAAGCTGACGCCTAGCCGGTCAGGCAATATCTATGCTCTCACCATAGTGGATCACTACTCCAGGTTCCTGGTGGTTGTACCTGTCAAGGATCTAACGGCCAGGACGGCCGCCAAAGCCTTCCAGCAGTACTTCTGTAGGCCCCATGGGTATCCGGAGAAGGTACTGACCAATCAGGGACCGGCATTTGAGGCGGAGGTGTTCCAGGAGTTCTGCCATCTGTACGGGTGTAAGAAGATCAGAACCACACTGTGCCATCCACAAACCAATGGGATGTGTGAAAAAATGAACCAAGTGGTGATCGACCTACTGAAGACCATGCCTGTAGAAGAACGGAACTTATGGCCAACAAAATTGCCCGACCTGGTAGACATGTACAACCATATCCCAGTGAACTCTACTAACTGCACTCCGGCGTACCTGATGCTAGGAAGGCCTAGCAAGTTGCCCATTGATCTGGACATGGGGGTTCTAACCCCTGAAGATACCTCGCCAGATGCCGATTGGGATACAGAGAGGCAGCAAAGGTACCGCAAAGTACAGCAGTGCGTGGAAAGAAGCCTCGGCCAGGCCGGGCAAAAACAGGAAAGGGACTACAACCAGCATGCTCCTGTGATTCCCTTGCCACCTGGTGAGCAGGTACTCAAGCGGAAGAGAAGGCTACACAAGCTTGACGACCAATGGGAAGCGGAACCGTATACCATCCTGCCGTCCGATTTCGACAATACTAAAGTCTGTCTCATCAGCAAAGATGGGGGGGAAACCTCAATGGCAATATCCAGAGACCACCTTAAGGTATGCCCTGACAAGTTGAGAGAGAAGGAAACAGATCCAAGAACCTCTCCACCTGTAGAAGAGGAGAAGATGATACACATTGTTCTTGGTGATTTTCCCCAGTCGTGGACTCAGATAAATCAGGCCATCGTGGTACCTGTATTAACGTTTCATCAACCGAACCCGCCTGAACTGAACGTGGTGCCACATCCCCCGAACCCGCCATCACCACAGACCCCGCCGGACGATGCCATGCCCACCGTCAGACCGGCGGAGCCTCCCTCTGCTAACGGCGAATCTGCCATACCCACTGTTGCTAGCAGCAGCTCTGAGAGATCCAGCATGCCAGTGCTACCCAGACTCACTAGAAGCGTAGCTAGAAGGCAGTGCACTACACCAGTGGTAGCAAGCATAGCGAGCCCTACTAGGCCAATAGCAACCCCTGCACTACGGAGGTCTACACGTAGCACCAAGAATCAAACTCCCCTTCGCTACAAAACTTGGAGGTATTAACAAAAGTTTCTAATTGTGTTTGTGTAAATATCTTTGTTACAAGTTTAAAAATGGACAACGGGGCAATTGACAGTGAATTGCTCCAAAACTTTCAAAAGGGACACCTTTGTTTACCCGGGGTCCCTGCTGTTTTAAAGTTACAACCACTGGACTGGGAGTCATAAACTGTGCATGACCAAACTTTCGCAACGTTCAAGAGTCCTCACCTCCCATAAAGGGAAGCACTGTTATTATTACTTGGTTATTGCATTTCAAAGTTTGGTATGTTTGTTGTTAACATGTATTGTTGTTTTTCTTTTCCCAGTCCGGGAGTACTGGATTTAACCGGGGGGGAGTGCAGCGCCCCAGAGTCCTGGTCGTTGCAGTACTGTCGCTCCGCCGCTAAGGGGAGTAATGGTATGTCTGATGGCACTAAAGGAGTTCACCTGACCAGGTATCACAGACACACATTACACTTCACACTCCGGTCACCAGGGGGAGTGGTTCTATCTAGCAGGCCACTCCTCACAATTTGGTAAAACTGGGGGTTGGACAGGAAGTTGGGGAGAAAGTAGCTGGGAAGAGCTCGGGAGAGGACCTGTCAGGGGTGGGCAGAGTCCCAGAGAGGGAAAATCGTTACGGAGTTGTGCCTGTGCCTTACAGCGGCAGACTCCTAAGGAAGGGCAAGAAGTGAGGTTTATTGTGAAGAGTGAGAAACGGGAATACAGCAAAAAGGAGATAATACCAGAAGGAGTCGTGCCTCAAAAATAGCAACATCCTTCTGAGGCGCGTAGCCGGTGGCCGGAACGCCGAGAAAGTAAGAGACTCCACGCATTGCTTTAAACTACGGCCGGGCAGTTAACCATAGGTTGGCTGCCTCACCATTACACCTGACGAAGACAACGGAGGCAAACTGTGGGAGAGGGGCGTCCCTAGGGTCCCTATAAAAAAGCTCCAGGCCTACCCCGTCATACGGGTGCGTCCTAGCCATATCATCTGTGCTTTATTTCATATTGATGTTTCTCTGTATGCAGATAGATGTTTGCCTGTATAAAGTAATACAATGCTGACAGCCTGAACCTGCCCTAAGTTAGCCATGATAACGGTGTATCTGCCTTATCCTGTGTTCAGTGTTAGCTCTCTAATCTCTCTGTTATTCATGTTATTGCATCTTGTAACATGCTGTAATATGCCAAGTACTGATGCACTCTTATTTCCTTTGTAGTTTTTACCTGATCATCCATTATATCGCATATCTCACAATATCATCTACTATTGTTGTTCATCGTTCACCATCTCAATAAATATAGACTTAAGAACCTATACAGTCTGTTTACTGAGGCAATGGATGAAGGTTTAGCCATATGCTAGAATCCACACAGTATCATACGTGGAGGAAGGCAGAACAGGCGCTGTGAATAATAAAAATAACAAGAATACACTATGTAAGAGACAGCACTGTACATAACAGCAGAGGAAGCTATATAATAAGGGACGGCACCATACGTAACTAGAGAAGATGGTACGTAATAAGGGACAAAGCTATACATAATAAAAGATGAAACTATGTAACTAATGACGGTGTTATACATAATAAGTGAGTACACTATATACTAAGGGACTGTGCTATACATAATAAGTGAGTACACTATATACTAAGGGACTGTGCTATACATAATAAGGCTACATTCTTGTATCTGTGTGCAGGGTTGGTGTGCTGCCTGCTTTTACAGACGCATTGAGCATGTCATATGCTGATCCTCAAAATCAGATCAGAACAAAACATTCTCTGACCCTCACAGATCTCATTATCAGATCCATGATTTTCATGCATGTGTGAATGGACCTATAAAACTCTACAAGCCAGTGTGCTATCCGAGAAAAAAAAAAACAGGAAGCACACAGACATTTCACACAAATGTGAGAATGTAGAATATGGGATTTTACAAATAAACATTATCATTCCACATCACACAGTGCAGATACAGAATAATATCTATATCCAGGCACTTACCGCTGACGTCTTGTCTGATTGGAGACGCTTTCTCTTGTTTCTTCTCCATCTGATCATACCTTCATGTCTTGTCACAATGATCTTCGCAGCCCTGAAAATAACAAGGTCACATATATTGTTTACATACATGTGTCTCCCCCCGAATACAGACATGTACCCCACCATTAATATACTATTAGCCATGCACCATTAAAAATATAAAGTGATAAGCAGCACTGTGACCCCCATTAACTATAATATATATGCCACCTCCCAATTCATTACAAGTCCCTGAGAGCATCTTCTCCCACCTTTCAATTCATAATAAAGGGTCCTATGCACCTTATCGCCTCCTCTCTCTATCCTCAATACATTTTAAGTCCTAAATAGTATCACAATGAATTGTGAGATGGGGGAGAACGCTATCAGGGGCTTAGCACCCTCCACCACCCAATTCATTTTACATCCATATTTAAACTCCATTATAAGTCCCCCTTCGAAATCTCCCACACCCCTCATTGTCCTCCTCCCCCTCGCATCCTATCATTGTCACCTCCATCATTGCCTTCTCCACCCCCCATCATTGCTCTCTCACCAGCCCTTCATTGCCTTCTCCCCACCTCTATCATTGCTCTCTCCACCATCCCCATTATTGCCCTTTCCACCACCTCCATCATTGCATTCTCCCCCACCGTCCCCATCATTGCCCTTTCCACCACCTCTATCATTGCTTTCTCCCCCACCACCCCATCATTGCCATCTCCATTACCTCCATCATTGCCCCCTCTGCCACCTAATCATTACGGTCTCTACCACCCCAATCATTGTTCTCCCCACCACCTCTATCATTGGTTTCTGCCCCCACCCCATCATTGCCCTCTCCACCACCTATACACACAATCTTTGTCGCTGGTTGCTTTCTATGTGACACAGACGCACGCTGAATGCTGATGTCATCCAACCACACTACTGGAGCAGACCGGAAGCACGGGCAGGAAGCAGGACAGATCCCTGCAGCTCTGATCCGCTGACTTTTTCTCCTGTAGGCAACGTAGCTGCAGGTATCGCTCCTGCCCTTTGCACATAAGGGCAATCTGGCCAGAGGCCCCCCATGCCTCGGTGCCGAATAAACAGGCCAGAATGCCTTCAGTGTTATTAACCTTGCAGGGGCCCCCCCTCCACCCCCAGGCCCCGATGCAGCTGCATTTATGGCTGAGGCTACATGGTGGCTTTGGCTGTGACACCGATCACTTGGCCAGATTGCTGTATGCCACATCACAATATAATGCAATTGAATAGGGTCACAAAAAGTAAGAGACAATTGGATTTTTGTGACTTGTTTGTTACGGTCGCGGTGCTTTGCAAGTCACAAAATGACCCCATTCACTTGTGCTAAGCAGCAGTATATAACAATCTTTGGCTTCACAACTTTTAGTAGGTTGTAGCCGCAGCCTAATCAGTGAGGATCAGGTCCATTATTATGGGACCTTATAATTAAGTAGCTTCAGCATAAATACAGTGGGGCACAAAAGTATTTAGTCAGTCAGCAATAGTGCAAGTTCCACCACTTAAAAAGATGAGAGGCGTCTGTAATTTACATCATAGGTAGACCTCAACTATGGGAGACAAACTGAGACAAAAAAATCCAGAAAATCACATTGTCTGTTTTTTTATCATTTTATTTGCATATTATGGTGGAAAATAAGTATTTGGTCAGAAACAAACAATCAAGATTTCTGGCTCTCACAGACCTGTAACTTCTTCTTTAAGAGTCTCCTCTTTCCTCCACTCATTACCTGTAGTAATGGCACCTGTTTAAACTTGTTATCAGTATAAAAAGACACCTGTGCACACCCTCAAACAGTCTGACTCCAAACTCCACTATGGTGAAGACCAAAGAGCTGTCAAAGGACACCAGAAAGAAAATTGTAGCCCTGCACCAGGCTGGGAAGACTGAATCTGCAATAGCCAACCAGCTTGGAGTGAAGAAATCAACAGTGGGAGCAATAATTAGAAAATGGAAGACATTCAAGACCACTGATAATCTCCCTCGATCTGGGGCTCCACGCAAAATCCCACCCCGTGGGGTCAGAATGATCACAAGAACGGTGAGCAAAAATCCCAGAACCACGCGGGGGGACCTAGTGAATGAACTGCAGAGAGCTGGGACCAATGTAACAAGGCCTACCATAAGTAACACACTACGCCACCATGGACTCAGATCCTGCAGTGCCAGACGTGTCCCACTGCTTAAGCCAGTACATGTCCGGGCCCGTCTGAAGTTTGCTAGAGAGCATTTGGATGATCCAGAGGAGTTTTGGGAGAATGTCCTATGGTCTGATGAAACCAAACTGGAACTGTTTGGTAGAAACACAACTTGTCGTGTTTGGAGGAAAAAGAATACTGAGTTGCATCCATCAAACACCATACCTACTGTAAAGCATGGTGGTGGAAACATCATGCTTTGGGGCTGTTTCTCTGCAAAGGGGCCAGGACGACTGATCCGGGTACATGAAAGAATGAATGGGGCCATGTATCGTGAGATTTTGAGTGCAAACCTCCTTCCATCAGCAAGGGCATTGAAGATGAAACGTGGCTGGGTCTTTCAACATGACAATGATCCAAAGCACTCCGCCAGGGCAACGAAGGAGTGGCTTCGTAAGAAGCATTTCAAGGTCCTGGAGTGGCCTAGCCAGTCTCCAGATCTCAACCCTATAGAAAACCTTTGGAGGGAGTTGAAAGTCCGTGTTGCCAAGCGAAAAGCCAAAAACATCACTGCTCTAGAGGAGATCTGCATGGAGGAATGGGCCAACATACCAACAACAGTGTGTGGCAACCTTGTGAAGACTTACAGAAAACGTTTGACCTCTGTCATTGCCAACAAAGGATATATTACAAAGTATTGAGATGAAATTTTGTTTCTGACCAAATACTTATTTTCCACCATAATATGCAAATAAAATGATAAAAAAAACAGACAATGTGATTTTCTGGATTTTTTGTTCTCAGTTTGTCTCCCATAGTTGAGGTCTACCTATGATGTAAATTACAGACGCCTCTCATCTTTTTAAGTGGTGGAACTTGCACTATTGCTGACTGACTAAATACTTTTTTGCCCCACTGTATATGTTGCTTTTGCCACCAATTCCTGATTATTTCATTTTGGTGTATCATTAGGATGTACTTTAAAGTCAGTGTTATGGCTATAAATCCTGCCCCGACTGCACGTCTCCTAAAATGAACAACTTCATAGGTGGCCATAACACCTGCCAGAAATTACAGTCACGTAAATGCACACTAATGAAACATTCTGGGCCAAACGGGCACATTGTGGTACTCCTCCTAGTGTATTATTATGGTCACACTTAGTTCTTACAGATGTGTGGCTATGAATCAGAATACTATCAACGAGAAATCACAGAATTACTAATGAGTACATATGGCAGGCCTCTCTTGGCAGGAAGACTAAGAACTATTCCCATAGCATCACAGAAACCTATAGAGCGAGCAGCTGACATTAAGAGCAAACATCTGGATAACCTTATTTAGACATAAATAATTCACATATAATAATATTCATACGATGAAGCCAGCTGACATTGGCCTACATCCCATTTTTCTGCCTGTAGACAGAAAATGCTAAATGTAATAGAGGGAGGTGTTACAAGGACATAATGAATGGCATCAATTTGCTTTCTCTCTCCCATCTCACTGTAAAAAACAATAAAAAAAAAAACCATAAAAACATTCAATGTGAATCCTTCTACACTTTGGATCTATTTATGAAACTTGAAACATATGTTTTATCAAACTGGTTGGCGAACAGGTTTATCTTAAGCTGTGATGATTCTTCTTAAAATAGGCAATACTGCATTGTGCGCAGAGTGATCAAAATCGTGTGTGGAAGTGTCCATTATGTAAAAACAATTTAACAGGGTTGTGTTGTCACATCTGTATGTCCACAGATACTTGATCGTGTTAATGGAACAGAACTGCAATACCAGATACAACTTACGGGCTAAAGTGGCATTGTTTCTGAGGAAAGCAGCTGTGTGTATCTAATCTGACAAAACCTCTATAACCGACGTATAGGGATGAGCGAACCCGAACTGTAACAGAGTTCACAGCCATCGGGTCTCTCGGCAGCTGTGAGGCTCACAAACCTTAAGGAAGGCTATAAGGTTAATGGAGTTTCCAGCTGCTGGAAGACCTGGAGGCTATTAACTAAGGTTACCCTTGCAGGTGTATTTTACTACTAGCTGTTTCCAGCCAGCTAACGCTCGGCATGCTCATTGCTATCTAATTAACGCTGCTAGTGATTAAACTAAAGTAAATAATGACAACATTCAATAGCGCTTACGCAGGTGGTAAATTAACTTAAAATGAAGTTAATAACAATAATAATAAATAAAAATCAGAATAATACTAATACATTTTATTCACAGTGTAAAATCAAAAGCAAACTGGATTCGTGTGGTAATGTGTGGGGACAGAGCCTTGTGTGGTAATGTGGAGGGACAGAGCCTCGTATGGTAATGTGGAGGGACAGAGCCTCGTATGGTAATGTGTGGGGACAGAGCCTCGTGTGGTAATGTGTGGGGACGGAGCCTCGTGTGGTAATGTGTGGGGACGAAGCCTCGTGTGGTAATGTGGAGGGACAGAGCCTCGTATGGTAATGTGTGGGGACAGAGCCTCGTGTGGCAATGTGTGGGGACAGAGCCTCGTGTGGCAATGTGTGGGGACGGAGCCTCGTGTGGTAATGTGTGAGGACGGAGCCTCGTATGGTAATGTGTGGGGATAGAGCCTCGTGTGGTAATGTGCGAAGACAGAGCCTCGTGTGGTAATATGTGGGTACGAAGCCTCGTGTGGTAATATGTGGGTACGGAGCCTCGTGTGGTAATCTGGGGTGATGGAGCCTCGTGTGGTAATGTGTGGGGACAGAGCCTCGTGTGGTAATGTGTGAGGATGGAGCCTCGTATGGTATTGTGTGGGGACAGAGCCTCATGTGGTAATGTGTGGGGATGGAGCCTCGTGTGGTAATGTGTGAGGATGGAGCCTCGTATGGTAATGTGTGGGGACAGAGCCTCGTGTGGTAATGTGTGGGGACAGAGCCTCGTGTGGTAATGTGTGGGGACAGAGCCTCGTGTGGTAATGTGTGAGGACGGAGCCTCGTGTGGTAATGTGTGGGGACGGAGCCTCGTGTAGTAATGTGTGGGGACGGAGCCTCGTGTGGTAATGTGTGAGGACGGAGCCTCGTATGGTAATGTGTGGGGACAGAGCCTCATGTGGTAATGTGTGGGGATGGAGCCTCGTGTGGTAATGTGTGGGGACGGAGCCTCGTGTGGTAATGTGGGGGGTGGAATTATATGTGGTACTATTGTGGGGGGGTGGGATTATGTGTGGTAATGTGGTGGGGGGAGGGATTGTGTGTGGTAATGTGGTGGGGGGCGGTATTATGTGTGGTAATGTGGTGGGGGGCGGGATTGTGTGTGGTAATGTGGTGGGGGGGCGGGATTATGTGTGGTAATGTGGTGGGGGGCAGGATTATGTGCGGTAATGTGGTAGGGGGGCGGGATTGTGTGTGGTAATGTGGTGGGGGGCGGGATTGTGTGTGGTAATGTGGTGGGGGGGCGGGATTATGTGTGGTGATGTGGTGGGGGGGCGGGATTGTGTGTGGTAATGTGGTGGGGGGCGGGATTGTGTGTGGTAATGTGGTGGGGGGTGGGATTGTGTGTGGTAATATGGTGGGGGCAGGATTATGTGTGGTAATGTGGTGGGGGCGGGATTGTGTGTGGTGATGTGTGGGGGCGGATTCACTGTGCAGGGGGTGGGATTAGCGAGTAATCACGATGCCTCTTATATATATAGATACTTGTTAATAAATAAATGAAAAAAACTATGTGGGGTCTCCCTTATTTTTATAACCATCCAAGAGAAAGCAGGCAGCTGTGAGATGATCTTATGGTAGGAAGGGGCTAATATCCCTGGAGCTTATTAGTCTGGGTGTCCTCATGAAAACCGGCCACTGTGAACTGAGGTGATGTCAGTAAGGTTACCTCAGTTTACAGCGGCACTGTCCTTGTGAGAACCGGCAGCTGTGAAGTGAGATAACCTTACTGACGTCACCTCAGTTCACAGAAGCCGGGTCTTGCGGAGCTCCACAGCCTGGATGAAGAGGACTGGGATTGTCATTGGACCTCCATATTATTGATTACGGCAGACCGACCCTGTGCATTATTATTATTATTATTATTATTATTATTTAATAAATGGGTGAAAGGGGTAAATTGTGTGGATTTTTTATGTGTTTTTTCAAATAAAGATTTTTTTGGTGTGTTCTTTCAAATAAAGATTTTTTTCAGTGTTTTCTTCTCTTTTTTCCTACTAAGTTAGTGATAGAGGTGTCTGATAGATGCCGCCTCATCTAATGGATGTGCCATTTCTGGGGCAGCAGAGGGCTGGTCTTATTAAGGTGGAAGGGGCCAATATATCTGGCCCTTCCCAGCCTATTAATATCAGCTTATAGCTGACTGCTTTGCCTTAGCTGATTATTAAAAATAGCGGGGACCCCAAATCAGTTTTTTTATGGTCTCCCATTTTTAATAACCAGCAAAGGAAAAGCAGGCAGCTGTGAGCTGATATATTAATAACCTTTAAGGCTAACTAAGTTCACAGACTTCATGAGAACCGGCCACTGTGAAATGAGATAACCTTACGTCACCTCAGTTTACAGCAGCCGGGTCTCACAGATCGCAGCGTGAGATTGGTCTGTGGCTACTGCTCTAGTCTTATGGAGCTGTGTTCTCTGGATGAAGAAGACTGGGATGATTGTGAGACCTTGATATTATGGATTACGGCGGATCCTGTGGATTATTTAATTTTTTTAATAAATGGGGGATAGAGGGAAATTGGTGGGGATTTTTTTTCTAATAAAAATTATTTTTCTGTGTTTTCTTCTCTTTTTTACTCACTAGGTTAGTAATGGGGGTGTCTGATGGACTTCTCTCCATTACTAACCCGTGGGCTTGATGTCAATGGACAGTACACAGCTGACATAAACCCCACAATCCCATTACCCCGATTGCCACTGCACCAGGGAAATCGGGAAGTGTCGAGGCTAAGCGGAGCGGCTGAGGGCTGGTCTTATTAGACTGCAAAGGAGCCAATATCCTGGAGACATGTACATGTGAAGGAGGCCTTAGAAACTGTATTCTCAGATTTAAATAATAGTGAGTTTATCCCCAGAGCAATATCAAACCATGCTGCAGTGTTAGTAGAATTTCAACTAGCAGGGCCTAATAGACACAAAAGTTTTCACATACACCTATTCTAGTTATCCCTTATAGGAGAACAAGAAAGAATCTCAGACCAATTCGAGGTGTTCATTACAGGCCAGTACTGACTTTCCTGACAAATTGGTAGTCTGGGACACATTTAAAACCTACAGCTCTGGCAAAAATTAAGAGACCATCACATCAAAACCCTGTCATGGGCAGCCCAATCTCCAGACCTGAACCCCATTAAAAACCTGTGGAATGTAATCAAGAGGATGATGGATAGTAACAAGCCATCAAACAAAGAACTGCTTAATTTTTTGCACCAGAAACAGTATGAAAGACTGGTGGAAAGCATGCCAAGACGCATGAAAGATGGGATTAAAAATCATGGTTATTCCACAAAATATTGATTTCTGAACTCTTCCCGAGTTAAAACATTAGTATTGTTGTTTCTAAATTATTATGAACTTGTTTTCTTTGCATTATTTGAGGTCTGAAAGCACTGTTTGTTTGTTTTTTAAAACATTTTGACCATTTTTCTTTGTCAGAAAAAAAAATACAAAATGTATTGCTTGGAAATTTGGAGACATGTTGTCAGAAGTTTATAGAATAAAAGAACAATTTACATTTTATTCAAAAATATACCTATAAAGAAAAAATCAGATAAACTGAACATTTTTCAGTGGTGTCTTAAATTTTGCCAGAGCTGTATGTAAGGGGATGTGTTAAATCCACAATTTCAAACATTAAGAGGAAATCCTCCACAAGGGAATAGAATCTAGCAGAGGAATGTAAAACGCTGGAGTCCGAGTATGTGAACAATCACTTGGAAGGTTCTATTCAAAATTGGCTCTGGAAGGGAACACTTAGCTCACCTGCACAGAATTTGTATCGGATGACGTAAATGTTGCAATAGCTGTGTGCGATTTGGCTTCTGGAGAAGTTGCCATCACAGAATCTTCCAGTCGGCTAAGGAATGCCAAGTTCACTATTTGCATGACGTGTTGATTTCTATGGGCTCTATGGAAAAGTCTCTCGAATCCTCTCCACTGATTCGCCTGTAACATTCGGTTGTCTGGGGCATTTACATTTAAATACACAATTTAAATTGTTGATAGCAGTGCAGAATTATATGGTGACCAGGTGAGTCTTCGATACGCTTGCTACACATTAGCAATTGATTTACACTTCTCATTCTCTAAAACACAAAATGCATAGTCGCCATTTTGGGATCTGATGCCACCCTGCCACCCGGTGAGACACAAACGAGTCTGCAATCGCGAGTTACAAACTCTGAGGTGTGACCTTTCATTATGTTATTACAAATGAGTAAAATGTATATCTTTGCTGTAATATTAATGCAAAACCAAATGAATCTTTTATAATCACCCTGTATAGTTCAGCAGAACCAATCCTCCATGTCAATCTTACATATTAAAGCAAAAGATGGTGCTTCTCTACTTTAGTCAGACTAAATCGCAGACAAATTTGAGAAATATTTTGGAGACATTTAGGGTATGTTCACTCTGGGCGATTTTTTTGCTGCTTTTTTTATGCTAATTTTCAGCTGCTTTTTCCATTAGAAACAATGCCTATGAGATTTCAGAAATCTCATACACACTCATTGTTTTTTTGTTATCAGGATTTTGTGCTTTGCAACGTTTTTTTGGACATAGAGCATGTCACTTCTTTCAGCGTTTTTTCAGCATTTTTCACCCATTGACTTGAATCTGGATGGTGAAAATACGCTGCAAATACGCAGGTTGACTTTTCTTGCAGCGTATTTGCCGCAGAAAAGTCAAGGACAGCCGGATGTGACCTCACACTTGGCTCTGCTATATCTAGATAGTAGGTTGATGCATCCATACCACCTGTCATCCAGCATAGCGGACCCGAACCCCATTCACTTGAATGGGGGGCCCAACATTACAGTGTTTGACAAGCTGTTATATGCATGACAGAGTGGCAAACACTGCTTCTGATCGGTCAGAGAGCCGCGGTTCCCATGCTGTCAAAAGACAGCAGGAGCACTCAGCTGTGGGCGGAGGTATGAAGTTTACCACCGGTCACTGGTGTCAGCTGATGGGACAACTTTTCCCATCTTCTGACACCTGCTAACGCTAATTACAGTGAGAACAGGAGCGGCGGATGGGAGTATTCATCTGCCGCTCCTGCGCTATAAATAATTTAAAAAAACTAAAACGGCGTGGGTCTCCCATTTTTGATAACCAGCCAGACAAAACTTACAGCTGGGAGCTGCAACCCTCAGCTGTCAGCTTAACAAGGCTGGTTATCAAGAATGGAGGGGTCCCCATGCTTTTTAAAAACATTTTATTTTAGATAAATAATTTAAAAAAAAGACTTGGGGACCCCCCTTTTACAACCAGCCTTGCCTAAAGCTCACAGCTGGGGGCTGGTATTCTCAGGCTTAAAAGGGGCCATGGATATTGACCCCCCAACCTAAAAATAGCAGCCCGCAGCTGCCCAGAAAAGGTACATCTACTAGATGCGCCAATTCTGGCGCTTTGCCCGGCTCCTCCCACTTGCTCTGTAGTGGTGGCAAGTGGGGTAATAGTTGTGGGGTTGATGTCACCGGTGACATCAAGCCCACAGCTTAGTAATGGAGAAGTGTCTATAAGACACCTATCCATTACTAATCCTATAGCTGTTAAATGGTAAATAAAGAGACAGCCAGAATAAAGTCCTTTATTTGAAATAAAACACAACACAGTTTTTCCATCTTTGCTGTTACTCCTAATCCATGCGACCCCCTCGTTCTCCTGTAATAAAAAATAAAATAATAAACCAACAATATACCATACCTGTCTGTTGTTGTGTCCCACGCCGTAATCCATATCTGGGGGAGATAAAGTTTACAACCAGGACGGTACCAAGATTCGACCGTCTCGGGTGTAAACCACTGATTAATGAGGAGATGCTGCCAGCGCCGCTTCAGAGACTAGCGCTCACGTCACTGAGCCTGCGCTCCCTCACAGCCTGAACTGAGGTAACCTCTGGACAGTGGGAAAATGCCAGTGAAGAGGTTACCATAGGTAATCTATCTATCTATCCTTTCTATTCTATCTATTCTATTCATTCTATCTGTCTATCCATTCATTCTTTCTATCTATGTATTCATTCTATCTGTATATATCTATTCTATCTATGCTATTCTAACCTGTCAGTGTGATTTTACTGTAGCGGCTCTTCAAAGGAAGTACGGTTCTACAGGAAGTATTTTTTTTCCTCTGGAGGCACTCAACTTTATTAGCATGCACAAAGAGACACAAGAACGCATGAAAAAAACCGCACCCAAAACGCACCTAAACCTGCTTTTTTTGGGGGGAGGGGGAATGGCGATGTAGTGGAGCAGAGAGGACACATCTGGCCAGAGCTCCCGTAATCCTCCCATAATCCTGATCTAAAACTTGCTACCATATCAGAGGACCTACCCGGCACTGCTGTGTTCCCCTGGGCACCTGGAAGCGTCCGGCTCCTGAGGAGGTGCGAAATGGGGCTCCAGTCGGATGAGATTCGAGGAAGCCCAAGTGGAGGACAACGTCTGCAGAAGACGGCGGCCATTTTCTTTGCCGCGCGCTTCGGTGGTGGAGGATGCGGAGGATGTGGAGTGAGGACATCAGTCTCAGGAGGAGCTGGCTGGACACTGCGTGGAACTGCCGGAGGTACGCGAGGGGGATTGTGCGGTGTGAGCCCTGAGAGACGGGCCCCGTGCTCCCCCCTCATTAATAACATAAAACACCGGCTGGCCCCAGCATCTGCACTAACACTACTGCTTTTCCCTCTGCTCCCACTACCCGGACCGAGGCTGCAGGACCTGAAGCAATTAGGCTACGTTCACACTAGCGTTGTGCGCCGCTGCGTCGGCGACGCAACGCACAACGCACGCAAAAACGCGGCAAAACGCACGCAAAAACGCTGCGTTTTGCGACGCATGCGTCGTTTTTTGCCGAAAATCGGACGCAAGAAAAATGCAACTTGTTGCGTTTTCTTGGTCCGACGCTTGCGGCAAAAAAGACGCATGTGTGGCACAACGCAACAAAAAAAAATGCATGCGTCCCCCATGTTAAGTATAGGGGGCGCATGACGCATGCGTCGCCGCTGCGTCGCCGACGCAAACCCGACGCACATTAGCTTAACGCTAATGTGAACGTAGCCTTAGCTGGTGGTCTGATACATTGGTTACCACGCTGGGGTCTGCTGTAAGACTTTTATTAGACTTTTATTATACTTCTATACTGCTTAGAGGGAGAGAATACAGTTGTCATAACAAATCACAAATAAGGAGTTGTGCATGTTAGATTACGCGATGAGCCCTCTTTACTCTCAGTTTTACGTCACTGGCCCTCCCTCTCTCTGAAGCCATAACTGCAAGTGTTGCAGCAAACTACTGGCGCTGCAATACATTATCTTTGCATGAATCCCGCAAGCTTTATAGCTACTCAGCACGGGACTGTTTATACTGTTACATGCTAGTGAACAAGGCAGATAATGCCTGCACCCCACTAAAGTGCTGTTGTGGCTGGAAACAAAGGGATAAGAAGTCTACTTAGTCTATCATAAGTTTAAAATATTAACCATGCACCGCTCAAGAACCTTGGGCGCGGCTGAAAAGTTAAAAAAGCACGTACGATCCGGCCCCCCTGATAACTCACGGTCACACAGAGACAATCCATCAGTGATCAAGACCACAGGCCAGCGAAAAAAACATACTTCTGATAGTGAGGAAGGTGAGGATCAAGAAGATCTAACTTTGAAACAGGCATCTGAACAGTTAATGCAAGCTATATCACTAACCAGGACATCCCTGACTGGGAAAATAGAAGAGGTGCATTCTGAGGTGGGGCGTCTCCAACAAGATATGCAGTCCATGGGTGGTCGAATCACGGAAGTCAAGGATGTCTCACCTGGAAGATAAATGTCATATAGCTCCAAGGGGGATTTTAGTACTTTGGATTGCCTTGGTTATTTATCAGACATAGAGTTTCCCACACTGAGTCCCACTCAACAAGCATTTCTAGACGCAATTTTTACTATTGAGGAGATAAATACAGCTATAGCGGATATGGCTTCTGGAAAGGCACCCGGCCCGGATGGATTCATGTTATGACCTGGTGGGTACGGAGCAGTACTGAGATGACCTGGTGGGCAAAACCAATCATGGACTCCTACGGAGCAGCACTGAAATGACCTGGTGGGTAAAACAAAAATAGGACTAGCTCTGAGGAGGTGGTAACTTTACTGACCGCAATCCCTACTCCTAACACCAACACTAGAAATAGCCGTGGAGCGTACCTAACTCTGCCTAGACGCCTCTGCACAGCCTAAGAACTAGCTACCCCTAAAGATGGAAGCGGAAAGCTATCTCGCCTCAGAGAAACCCCCAAAGGAAGATAGCCCCCCACAAATATTGATGGTGAGTGGAGAGGGAAATGACAAACTCAGAAATGAAACTAGATTTTGTAGCAAAGGAGGCCAATACTATCTAAATAGACAGAGATAGGATAGGTTGCTGTGCGGTCAGTATAAAAACTAAAAGTCCACGCAGAGTTTACAAAAATAACCACCACACCGACTCACGGTGTGGAGGGGCAAATCTGCGACCCCAGAGCTTCCAACTAGCCGGAATATTTCATAATGACAAGCTGGACAAAAGAGACATAAATTGAACTGAACAGAAGGTCATAAGCAGGGAAACACCCAAAAAGTAGCAGACTTATCTTAAGCTGAAAATGGACTGGCCAACAGAGAACTTCCAGGAAAGGACTGAATCCACAGCAAATACATTGACAGCTGGCATCCACTAAAGCCAAAAGCCCAGTTAAATAACAAGGCCAGGAAACTGATTAGTGAATGCAGCTGCTAAGTTCCACTTGAAACCACCAGAGGGAGCCCAAGAGCAGAACTCCCAAAAATACCATTCGCAACCACAGGATGGAGCCCAAGAACGGAATTCACAACAGTACCCCCCCTTGAGGAGGGGTCACCGAACCCTCACCAGAGCCCCCAGGCCGATCGGGACGAGCCAAATGAAAAGCACGTACCAAATCGGCAGCATGGACATCGGAGGCAAAAACCCAAGAGTTATCCTCCTGGCCATAACCCTTCCACTTGACCAAATACTGAAGTTTCCGCCTTGAAAGACGAGAATCCAAAATCTTCTCCACCACATATTCCAGCTCCCCCTCAACCAACACCGGAGCAGGAGGGTCAACGGAGGGAACCATGGGCACCACATATCTCCGCAACAAAGATCTATGGAACACATTATGAATGGAAAACGAAGCTGGAAGGGCCAAACGAAAAGACACCGGATTGATAATTTCCGAAATCCTATAAGGACCAATACAACGAGGTTTGAACTTAGGGGAAGAGACCTTCATAGGAACATGACGAGAAGACAACCAGACCAAATCCCCAACCCGAAGCCAGGGAAGCAAAACGTTGAGCCTTTTCCTGAGACAATGTTAAATTGTCCACCACATGAGTCCAAATCCGCTGCAACCTGTCCACCACAGAATCCACCCCAGGACAGTCCGAAGACTCAACCTGCCCTGAAGAAAAACGAGGATGAAAAACGAAATTGCAAAAAAAAGGCGAAACCAAAGTAGCCGAACTAGCCCGATTATTAAGGGCAAACTCGGCCAACGGCAAGAAGGTAACCCAATCATCCTGATCAGCAGCCACAAAGCATCTCAAGTAGGTTTCCAAGGTCTGATTGGTTCGCTCCGTCTGTCCATTTGTCTGAGGGTGAAATGCCGAAGAAAAAGACAAATTAATGCCCATTCTACCACAAAAGGACCGCCAAAACCTAGAAACAAACTGGGTACCTCTGTCAGACACAATATTCTCCGGAATACCATGCAAACGAACCACATGCTGGAAAAACAAAGGAACCAAATCAGAGGAGGAAGGCAACTTAGGCAAAGGTACCAAATGGACCATTTTAGAAAACCGGTCACAAACCACCCAGATGACAGACACAGGAACATCGGAAATAAAATCCATGGAAATATGCGTCCAGGGCCTCTCAGGGATAGGCAAGGGCAAAAGCAACCCACTAGCACGGGAACAGCAGGGTTTAGCCCGAGCACAAATTCCACAGGACTGCACGAAGGAACGCACATCCCGTGACAAAGAAGGCCACCAAAAGGACCTGGCAACCAAATCTCTGGTTCCAAAGATCCCAGGATGACCAGCCAACACCGAACAATGGATCTCAGAAATCACCTTATTAGTCCATCTATCAGGAACAAACAATTTCCCCACAGGACAGCGGTCGGGTCTATCAGCCTGAAACTCCTGAAGCACCCGCCGCAAATCAGGGGAGATAGCAGAAAGAATCACCCCCTCTTTGAGAATACCAGCCGGCTCACGGACTCCAGGAGAATCAGGCAAAAAACTCCTAGACAAGGCATCAGCTTTCACATTCTTAGATCCCGGAAGATACGAGACCACAAAATCAAAACGGGAGAAAAACAGAGACCACCGAGCCTGTCTAGGATTCAAGCGCTTGGCCGACTCAAGGTAAATCAGATTCTTATGGTCGGTCAAGACCACAACACGATGCTTGGCTCCCTCAAGCTAATGTCGCCACTCCTCGAATGCCCACTTCATAGCCAACAACTCCCGATTGCCGACATCATAATTACGCTCAGCAGGCGAAAACTTTCTGGAGAAGAAAGCACACGGCTTCAACACAGAGCCATCAGAGCTTCTCTGAGACAGAACAGCTCCTGCCCCAATCTCAGAAGCGTCAACCTCAACCTGAAAAGGGAGAGAAACATCTGGCTGACGCAACACAGGGGCAGAAGTAAAACGACGCTTAAGCTCCTGAAAGGCCTCCACAGCCGCAGAGGACCAATTCACCACATCTGCACCTTTCTTGGTCAAATCGGTCAGAGGTTTAACCACAGTAGAAAAATTAGCAATGAAGCGGCGATAAAAATTAGCAAAGCCCAAAAATTTCTGAAGTCTCTTCACAGATGTGGGCTGAGTCCAATCATAAATAGCCTGGACCTTAACAGGGCCCATTTCAATAGCCGAGGGAGAAAAAATGAACCCCAGAAAAGAAACCTTCTGAACTCCAAAAAGGCACTTAGACCCCTTCACAAACAGTGTATTAGCACGAAGAATCTGAAATACCATCCTGACCTGCTTCACATGAGTCTCCCAATCATCGGAAAAAAACAAAATATCATCCAAATATACAATCATAAATTTATCCAAATACTCCCGGAAAATATCATGCATAAAGGACTGAAACACAGATGGAGCATTAGAGAGCCCGAAAGGCATCACAAGATATTCAAAATGGCCTTCGGGCGTATTAAATGCTGTTTTCCATTCATCACCCTGTTTGATGCGAACCAGATTATACGCCCCTCGAAGGTCAATCTTGGTAAACCAGCTAGCCCCTTTGATCCGAGCAAACAAATCAGAAAGCAAAGGCAAAGGGTACTGGAATTTGACCGTGATCTTATTGAGAAGGCGATAATCTATACAGGGCCTCAAGGAGCCATCCTTCTTGGCAACAAAAAAGAACCCCGCTCCCAACGGTGACGAAGACGGGCGAATATGCCCCTTCTCCAAGGACTCTTTTACATAAGTCCGCATAGCGGTATGCTCTGGCACAGACAGATTGAAAAGTCGACCCTTAGGGAACTTACAGCCAGGAATCAAATTAATAGCGCAATCACAGTCCCTATGAGGAGGCAGAGGACTGGATTTAGGCTCCTCAAATATATCCTGGAAATCTGACAAAAACTCAGGAACCTCAGAAGAAGGGGACGAGGAAATTGACATCAGAGGAATGTCACTATGTATCCCCTGACAACCCCAACTAGTCACGGACATGGATTTCCAATCCAGCACTGGATTATGTACCTGTAAACATGGAAACCCCAGCACAACCACATCATGCAAATTATGCAACACCAAAAAGCGAATATTTTCCTGATGTGCTGGAGCCATGTTCATGGCTAACTGTGTCCAGTACTGAGGTTTATTCTTGGCCAATGGCGTAGCATCAATCCCCCTCAAGGGAATAGGACTCTGCAACGGCTCCAAGGAAAAACCACAGCGCTTGGCAAATTCCAGGTCCATTAAGTTCAGGGCAGCGCCAGAATCCACAAATGCCATTACAGAAAAGGACGACAATGAGCAAATCAGGGTAACAGACAAGAGAAATTTAGGCTGTAAAGTACTGATGGTAACCGACCTAGCAACCCTCTTAGTTCGCTTCGGGCAGTCAGAGATAGCATGAGTAGCGTCACCACAGTAAAAACACAGCCCATTCTGACGTCTGAACTCCTGCCGTTCTGCTCTTGTCAAAACTCTATCGCATTGCATAGGCTCAGAACTCTGCCCAGAGGACACCGCCATATGGTGCACCTCCTTACGTTCACGTAAGCGCCGATCAATCTGAATGAACAGAGACATTGATTCGTTCAAACCAGCAGGCGTGGGAAACCCCACCATAACATCTTTAAGAGCTTCAGAAAGACCCTTTCTGAAAATAGCCACCAGGGCATCCTCATTCTATTTTGTAAGCACAGACCACTTTCTAAATTTCTGACAATATATCTCTACTGCTTCCTGACCCTGACACAGAGCCAGCAAAAATTTTTCTGCCTGATCCACAGAATTGGGTTCGTCATAAAGCAGTCCAAGTGCTTGAAAAAACGAATCTATATTGAGCAATGCAGGATTCCCTGGCTCAAGGGAGAATGCCCAGTCCTGCGGGTCGCCACGCAACAGAGAAATAACAATCTTCACCTGCTGAATGGGGTCACCAATTCAAAAACCTAGATCTATCCCCAGAAAACAAATCAGGAATAGGAATTCTAGGCTCAGAAACAGGAGTTTGAACAACATAGTCTTGGATACTCTGTACCCTTGCAGCGAGATGATCAACACGCGCAGACAGACCCTGAACCTCCATATCAGCACCAAGCTCCTGCACCATCCAAAAATCAAGGGGAAAAAAAAGGACAAAACAAGCAACACACAAAAAAATGACTCAGAACTTTCTCTTCCCTCTTTTGAGATGCATTTAACACATTGTGGGCCAGCTGTACTGTTATGACCTGGTGGGTACGGAGCGGTACTGAGATGACCTGGTGGGCAAAACCAATCATGGACTCCTACGGAGCAGCACTGAAATGACCTGGTGGGTAAAACAAAAATAGGACTAGCTCTGAGGAGGTGGTAACTTTACTGACCGCAATCCCTACTCCTAACACCAACACTAGAAATAGCCGTGGAGCGTACCTAACTCTGCCTAGACTCCTCTGCACAGCCTAAGAACTAGCTACCCCTAAAGATGGAAACGGAAAGCTATCTCGCCTCAGAGAAACCCCCTAAGGAAGATAGCCCCCCACAAATATTGACGGTGAGTAGAGAGGGAAATGACAAACTCGGAAATGAAACTAGATTTTGTAGCAAAGGCGGCCAATACTATCTAAATAGACAGAGATAGGATAGGTTGCTGTGCGGTCAGTATAAAAACTAAAAGTCCACGCAGAGTTTACAAAAATAACCACCACACCGACTCACGGTGTGGAGGGGCAAATCTGCGACCCCAGAGCTTCCAACTAGCCAGAATATTTCATAATGACAAGCTGGACAAAAGAGACATAAATTGAACTGAACAGAAGGTCATAAGCAGGGAAACACCCAAAAAGTAGCAGACTTATCTTAAGCTGAAAATGGACTGGCCAACAGAGAACTTCCAGGAAAGGACTGAATCCACAGCAAATACATTGACAGCTGGCATCCACTAAAGCCAAAAGCCCAGTTAAATAACAAGGCCAGGAAACCGATTAGTGAACGCAGCTGCTAAGTTCCACTTGAAACCACCAGAGGGAGCCCAAGAGCAGAACTCCCAAAAATACCATTCGCAACCACAGGATGGAGCCCAAGAACGGAATTCACAACAGATTCCCCATAGAAATGTATAGGAAATATCGAGATGTTTTGGCACCACTCCTTTTAACCCCTTCCCGACCTGAGACACAGCGTATGCGTCATGAAAGTCGGTGCCAATCCGACCTGTGACGCATATGCTGTGTCACAGAATGATCACGTCCCTGCAGGCCGGGTGAAAGGGTTAACTCCAATTTCACCCAACATGCAGGGACAGGGGGAGTGGTACTTCAGCCCAGGGGGGCCAATCAGAGCAATCTGTAATATTTCACCTATGAAAATTGGTGAAATATTACAATCCAGCCATGGCCGATGCTGCAATAGCACCTGCCACGGCTGGAGACCCCGATCTGCCCCCCCCACCGCCACCGATCTCCTCCTCTCCGCCCTGTCATGTCCCATGCTCCCCTCCGTCCTCCTGTCCGCTCCCCCGTCCTCCTGTCTGCTCCCCCGTGCTCCGATCCCCCCCCGTGCTCCGATCGCACCCCCCCATACTTACCAAGCTCCGATGTCCCTCCCAGTGTCATCGGTCTTCTCCATGGGCGCCACCATCTTCCAAAATGGCGGGCGCATGCGCAGTGCGCCCGCCGAATCTGCAGGCCGGCAGATTCTTTCCAGGTACATTTTGATCGCTGTGATAGGTTCTATCACAGTGATCAAAATAAAAAAAATAGTAAATAAACCCCCCCCTTATCACCCCCATAGGTAGGGACAATAATAAAATACAGAAGTTATATTTATTTTTGTTTTTCCATTAGGGGTAGCGGTAGGGTTAGGGTTAGGGTTACGGTTGCACTTAGGGTTAGGGTTGCACTTAGGGTTAGGGTTGCACTTAGGGTTAGGGTTGCACTTAGGGTTAGGGTTGCACTTAGGGTTGCACTTAGGGTTAGGGTTGCACTTAGGGCTAGGGTTGCACTTAGGGTTGCACTTAGGGTTAGGGTTGCACTTAGGGATAGGGTTGCACTTAGGGTTGCACTTAGGGATAGGGTTGCACTTAGGATTAGGGTTGCACTTAGGGCTAAGGTTGCACTTAAGGCTAGGGTTGCACTTAGGGCTAGGGTTAGAATTAGGGTTAGGGTTAGAATTAGGGTTAGAGTTGCAATTAGGGTTAGAATTAGGCTATGTGCACACGGTGCGGATTTGGCTGCGGATCCACAGCGGATTGGTCGCTGCGGATTCGTAGCAGTTTTCCATCACGTTTACAGTACCACGTAAACCTATGGAAAACCAAATCCGCTGTGCCCATGGTGCGGAAAATAAAGCGCGGAAACGTTGCGTTGTATTTTCCGCAGCATGTCAATTCTTTGTGCGGATTCCGCAGCGTTTTACACCTGCTCCATAATAGGAATCTGCAGGTGAAATCCACACAAAAAACACTGGAAATCCGAGGTAAATCCGCAGGTAAAGCGCAGTGCGTTTTACCTGCAGATTTTTCAAAAACGGTGCGAAAAACCAGCACACAAATTCGCAACGTGGCCACATAACCTTAGGGTTAGAATTAGAATTAGAGTTAGGGTTGGAATTAGGGTTAAGACTAGGGTTAGGGGTGTGTTGGGGTTAGTGTTGGAGTTAGAATTGAGGGGTTTCCACTGTTTAGGCACATCAGGGGGTCTCCAAACGCGACATGGCGCCACCATTAATTCCAGCCAATCTTGCGTTGAAAAAGTCAAATGGTGCTCTCTCCCTTCCGAGTCCCGACGTGTGCCCAAACAGTGGTTTACCCCCACATATGGGGTACCAGCATACTCAGAAGAAACTGGACAACAACTTTTGGGGTCCAATTTCTTCTGTAACCCTTGAGAAAATAAAAAATTGTGGGCTAAAAAATTATTTTTGAGGAAAGAAAAATTATTTTTTATTTTCACAGCTCTGCGTTATAAACTTTTGTGAAGCACTTTGTAGTTCAAAGTGCTCACCACACATCTAGATAAGTTCCTTTGGGGGTCTAGTTTCCAAAATGGGGTCACTTGTGGGGGGTTTCTACTGTTTGGGCACATCAGGGGCTCTGCAAACGTAACGTGACGCCCGCAGAGCATTCCATCAAAGTCTGCATTTCATAACGTCACTACTTCACTTCCGAGCCCCGGCATGTGCCCAAACAGTGGTTTACCCCCACATATGGGGTATCAGCGTACTCAGGAGAAACTGGACAACAACTCTTGGGGTCAAATTTCTCCTGTAACCCTTGGGAAAATAAAAAATTGTGGGCTAAAAAATTATTTTTGAGGAAAGAAAAATTATTTTTTATTTTCACGGCTCTGCTTTATAAACTTCTGTGAAGCACTTGGGGGTTGAAAGTGCTCACCACACATCTAGATAAGTTCTTTTAGGGGTCTAGTTTCCAAAATGGTGTCACTTGTGGGGGGTTTCTACTGTTTAGGCACATCAGGGGCTCTGCAAACGCAACGTGACGCCCGCAGAGCATTCCATCAAAGTCTGCATTTCAAAACGTCACTACTTCACTTCCGAGCCCCGGCATGTGCCCAAACAGTGGTTTACCCCCACATATGGGGTATCAGCGTACTCAGGAGAAACTGGACAAGAACTTTAAGGGTCAAATTTCTCCTGTTACCCTTGGGAAAATTAAACCATTCTGGGCTAAAAAATTATTTTTGAGGAAAGAAAACTTATTTATTATTTTCACAGCTCTGCGTTATAAACTTCTGTGAAGCACTTGGGGGTTCAAAGTGCTCACCACGCATCTAGATAAGTTCCTTTGGGGGTCTAGTTTCCAAAATGGGGTCACTTGTGGGGAGTTTCTACTGTTTAGGCACATCAGGGGCTCTGCAAACGCAACTTGATGCCCGCAGAGCATTCCATCAAAGTCTGCATTTCAAAACGTTACTACTTCCCTTCCGAACCCCGACGTGTGCCCAAACAGTGGTTTACCCCCACATATGGGGTATCAGCATACTCATGAGAAACTGGAAAACAACTTTTAGGGTCAAATTTTTCCTGTTACCCTTGGGAAAATAAAAAATTGCGGGCTAAAAAATCATTTTTGAGAAAATAAAAATTATTTTTTATTTCATGTCTCTGCGTTATAAACTTCTGTGAAGCACTTGGGGGTTCAAAGTGCTCACCACACATCTATATTAGTTCCTTGGAGGTCTAGTTTCCAAAATGGGGTCACATGTGGGGGAGCTCCAATGTTTAGGCACACAGGGGCTCTCCAAACGCGACATGGTGTCCGCTAATGATTGGAGCTAATTTTCCATGCAAAAAGCCAAATGGCGTGCCTTCCCTTCCGAGCCCTGCCGTGCGCCCAAACAGTGGTTTACCCCCACATGTGAGGTATCGGCGTACTGAGGAGAAATTGCCCAACAAATTTTAGGATCCATTTTATCCTGTTGCCCATGTGAAAATGAAAAAATTGAGGCTAAAAATTTTTTTGGGCAAAAAAAAGTACTTTTTCATTTTTACGGATCAATTTGTGAAGCACCTGAGGGTTTAAAGTGCTCACTATGCATCTAGATAAGTTCCTTGTGGGGTCTAGTTTCAAAAATGGGGTCACTTGTTGGGGAGCTCCAATGTTTAGGCACACAGGGGCTCTCAAAACGCGACATCGTGTCCGCTAACGATGGAGATAATTTTTCATTCAAAAAGTCAAATGGCGCTCCTTCCCTTCCAAGCCCTGCCGTACGCCCCCAGTGGTTCCCCCCCCCCCACATATGGGGTATCGGCGTACTCAGGACAAATTGGACAACAACGTTCGTGGTACAGTTTCTCCTTTTACCCTTGGGAAAATAAAAAATTGTTGCTAAAAGATCATTTTTGTGACTAAAAAGTTAAATGTTCATTTTTTCCTTCCATGTTGCTTCTGCTGCTGTGAAACACCTGAAGGGTTAATAAACTTCTTGAATGTGGTTTTGAGCACCTTGAGGGGTGCAGTTTTTAGAATGGTGTCACTTTTGGGTATTTTCAGCCATATAGACACCTCAAACTGACTTCAAATGTGAGGTGGTCCCTAAAAAAAATGGTTTTGTAAAGTTTGTTGTAAAAATGAGAAATCACTGGTCAAATTTTAACCCTTATAACTTCCTAGCAAAAAAAAAATTTTGTTTCCAAAATTGTGCTGATGTAAAGTAGACATGTGGGAAATTTTATTTATTAACTATTTTGTGTCACATAACTCTCTGGTTTAACAGAATAAAAATTCAAAATATGAAAATTGCGAAATTTTCAAAATTTTCGCCAAATTTCCATTTTTTTCACAAATAAACGCAGAAATTATTGACCTAAATTTACCAGTAACATGAAGCCCAGTATGTCACGAAAAAACAGTCTCAGAACCGCTAGGATCCGTTGAAGCGTTCCTGAGTTATTACCTCATAAAGGGACACTGGTCAAAATTGCAAAAAATGGCCAGGTCATTAAGGTCAAAATAGGCTGGGTCATGAAGGGGTTAAAGGTATTTCAGGGGATTTGGGGGGGTTCTCTACCAGACTCCTATTATGAAGCAAACATTATAATTCTAAAGAAAGAGGGGAAAGATCCCCTAGAATATGGATCGTATCGCTCTATACCATTATTAAACGTGGACTATAAAGTTTTTGCTAAAATTCTGGCCACTAGGTTGAATTCGGTAATATTGGAAATAATACACCCAGACCAGACTGGCTTTATGCCTGGCAAGAGTACATCAATTAATATTAGGCGGGTTCAGTCAATAGCCAAATATAGCTCACTGGTATTAGAGAACAAGTGGGCTATGGCCTCGCTGGATGCGGCCAAGGCATTCGATTCTCTTGAATGGCCTTTTCTATCTGCATGTCTGCAGAGATATCAATTTGGTCCTAAATTTCAAAAATGGATTTGTGCAATGTATATGAAACCAAAAGCCCGGATAATTATAAATAATTTTTTATCCGAGACACTCTCCTTGGAAAGGGGAACACGTCAAGGATGTCCTTTTCTCTGGCCGTCTTTGCTCTTGCGATTGAAGCACTAGCGATACGTACGAGATCCACTCCAGTTATTAAAGGTATAAGAATAGCAGACCTCCTTGACATTATTGGCTTATATGCGGATGATATGGTGATATTTATAGATGAAGTAGAGGAGACTAGGGTTGAGAGAAACGGGTCGATCATTTTCAAAAGTCGCCGACTTTTGGCTAAGTCGGCGTCTCATGAAACCCGATCCGACCCCTGTGCTTGTCGGCCATGCGGTACGCGACTTTCGCGCCAAAGTCGCGTTTCAATGACGCGAAAAGCGCCATTTCTCAGCCAATGAAGGTGAACGCAGAGTGTGGGCAGCGTGATGACATATATCCTGGTCCCCACCATCTTAGAGAAGGGCATTGCAGTGATTGGCTTGCTGTCTGCGGCGTCACAGGGGCTATAAAGGGGCGTTCCCGCCGACCGCCATCTTACTGCTGCTGATCTGAGCTTAGGGAGAGGTTGCTGCCGCTTCGTCAGAAGCAGGGAGAGCGTTAGGCAGGGTCCACTAACCACCAAACCGCTTGTGCTGTAGCGATTTCCACTGTCCAACACCACCTTCGGTGTGCAGGAACAGTGGAAGCTATTTTTTTTTCCTCAGCGCTGTAGCTCATTGGGCTGCCCTAGAAGGCTCCGTGATAGCTGTATTGCTGTGTGTACGCCACTGTGGAAACCAACTGCTTTTTTCAAAGCACATATCCTCTTGTTCCTTTCTGCACAGCTATCTTTTTTGTTTGTCCACACTTTTTATTTAATTTGTGCATCAGTCCACTCCTATTGCTGCCTGCCATACCTGGCTTAGATTACTGCAGGGAGATAGTAATTGTAGGACAGTCCCTGTTTTTTTTTTTTTGTTTTTTTTTGTGGGAGATTAAGATTGGCATTTCTGCTACAGTGCCATCCCTGTGTGTGCCATCTCTCACTGAGTGGGCCATAGAAAGCCTATTTATTTTTTCCGTGATTTGTGTTCTAAATTCTACCTCAACACAAAAACACTACATCAATCAGTGGTAGAAAAATATTGGCCTCAGTCAGGGCTTGTGTGCCACTGCTGTGTGTGCTATCTCTTATTCAGTGGGCTATAGAAAGCCTATTTATTTATTTATTTATTTTCTTATTATTTGGTTTCTAAAGTCTCCCTGAAAAAAAAATAAATAAATAAAAAAACAGTGGGAGAGTAATATTGCCCTTTCAGCTTGTGTGCCAGTCTTGACTCCTGGGTGTGCCACCTCTCTCTCTAATTGTGGGCCATAGAAAGCCTTTTTTTTTTTTTTTTTTAAATATTATTGGGTTTCTAAAGTCTCCCTTAAAAAACAAAAAATACATAAAAAAACAGTGGGAGAGTAATATTGCCCTTTCAGCTTGTGTGCCAGTCTTGACTCCTGGGTGTGCCACCTCTCTCTCTCATTCAGTGGGCCATAGAAAGCCTTTTTTTTTTTTTTTTTAAATATTATTGGGTTTCTAAAGTCTCCCTTAAAAAACAAAAAATACATAAAAAAACAGTGGGAGAGTAATATTGCCCTTTCAGCTTGTGTGCCAGTCTTGACTCCTGGGTGTGCCACCTCTCTCTCTCATTCAGTGGGCCATAGAAAGGCTATTTATTTTTTTGGTTTTTTTAATATTATTTGGTTTCTAAAGTCTCCCTGAAAAAAAAAAAAACATAAAAAAACAGTGGGAGAGTAATATTGCCCTTTCAGCTTGTGTGCCAGTCTTGACTCCTGGGTGTGCCACCTCTCTCTCTCATTCAGTGGGCCATAGAAAGGCTATTTATTTTTTTGGTTTTTTTAATATTATTTGGTTTCTAAAGTCTCCCTGAAAAAAAAAAAAACATAAAAAAACAGTGGGAGAGTAATATTGCCCTTTCAGCTTGTGTGCCAGTCTTGACTCCTGGGTGTGCCACCTCTCTCTCTCATTCAGTGGGCCATAGAAAGGCTATTTATTTTTTTGGTTTTTTTAATATTATTTGGTTTCTAAAGTCTCCCTGAAAAAAAAAAAACATAAAAAAACAGTGGGAGAGTAATATTGCCCTTTCAGCTTGTGTGCCAGTCTTGACTCCTGGGTGTGCCACCTCTCTCTCTCATTCAGTGGGCCATAGAAAGCCTTTTTTTTTTTTTTTAAATATTATTGGGTTTCTAAAGTCTCCCTTAAAAAACAAAAAATACATAAAAAAACAGTGGGAGAGTAATATTGCCCTTTCAGCTTGTGTGCCAGTCTTGACTCCTGGGTGTGCCACCTCTCTCTCTCATTCAGTGGGCCATAGAAAGCCTTTTTTTTTTTTTTTTTTTTTTTAAATATTATTGGGTTTCTAAAGTCTCCCTTAAAAAACAAAAAATACATAAAAAAACAGTGGGAGAGTAATATTGCCCTTTCAGCTTGTGTGCCAGTCTTGACTCCTGGGTGTGCCACCTCTCTCTCTCATTCAGTGGGCCATAGAAAGCCTTTTTTTTTTTTTTTTTTTAAATATTATTGGGTTTCTAAAGTCTCCCTTAAAAAACAAAAAATACATAAAAAAACAGTGGGAGAGTAATATTGCCCTTTCAGCTTGTGTGCCAGTCTTGACTCCTGGGTGTGCCACCTCTCTCTCTCATTCAGTGGGCCATAGAAAGGCTATTTATTTTTTTGGTTTTTTTAATATTATTTGGTTTCTAAAGTCTCCCTTAAAAAACAAAAAATACATAAAAAAACAGTGGGAGAGTAATATTGCCCTTTCAGCTTGTGTGCCAGTCTTGACTCCTGGGTGTGCCACCTCTCTCTCTAATTGTGGGCCATAGAAAGCCTTTTTTTTTTTTTTTTTTTAATATTATTGGGTTTCTAAAGTCTCCCTTAAAAAACAAAAAATACATAAAAAAACAGTGGGAGAGTAATATTGCCCTTTCAGCTTGTGTGCCAGTCTTGACTCCTGGGTGTGTCACCTCTCTCTCTCATTCAGTGGGCCATAGAAAGGCTATTTATTTTTTTGGTTTTTTTAATATTATTTGGTTTCTAAAGTCTCCCTGAAAAAAAAAAAAACATAAAAAAACAGTGGGAGAGTAATATTGCCCTTTCAGCTTGTGTGCCAGTCTTGACTCCTGGGTGTGCCACCTCTCTCTCTCATTCAGTGGGCCATAGAAAGGCTATTTATTTTTTTGGTTTTTTTAATATTATTTGGTTTCTAAAGTCTCCCTGAAAAAAAGAAAAAACATAAAAAAACAGTGGGAGAGTAATATTGCCCTTTCAGCTTGTGTGCCAGTCTTGACTCCTGGGTGTGCCACCTCTCTCTCTCATTCAGTGGGCCATAGAAAGGCTATTTATTTTTTTGGTTTTTTTAATATTATTTGGTTTCTAAAGTCTCCCTGAAAAAAAAAAAACATAAAAAAACAGTGGGAGAGTAATATTGCCCTTTCAGCTTGTGTGCCAGTCTTGACTCCTGGGTGTGCCACCTCTCTCTCTCATTCAGTGGGCCATAGAAAGCCTTTTTTTTTTTTTTTTTTTAATTATTATTGGGTTTCTAAAGTCTCCCTTAAAAAACAAAAAATACATAAAAAAACAGTGGGAGAGTAATATTGCCCTTTCAGCTTGTGTGCCAGTCTTGACTCCTGGGTGTGCCACCTCTCTCTCTCATTCAGTGGGCCATAGAAAGGCTATTTATTTTTTTGGTTTTTTTAATATTATTTGGTTTCTAAAGTCTCCCTGAAAAAAAAAAAAACATAAAAAAACAGTGGGAGAGTAATATTGCCCTTTCAGCTTGTGTGCCAGTCTTGACTCCTGGGTGTGCCACCTCTCTCTCTCATTCAGTGGGCCATAGAAAGCCTTTTTTTTTTTTTTTTTTAAATATTATTGGGTTTCTAAAGTCTCCCTTAAAAAACAAAAAATACATAAAAAAACAGTGGGAGAGTAATATTGCCCTTTCAGCTTGTGTGCCAGTCTTGACTCCTGGGTGTGCCACCTCTCTCTCTCATTCAGTGGGCCATAGAAAGCCTTTTTTTTTTTTTTTTTTTTTAAATATTATTGGGTTTCTAAAGTCTCCCTTAAAAAACAAAAAATACATAAAAAAACAGTGGGAGAGTAATATTGCCCTTTCAGCTTGTGTGCCAGTCTTGACTCCTGGGTGTGCCACCTCTCTCTCTCATTCAGTGGGCCATAGAAAGGCTATTTATTTTTTTGTTTTTTTTAATATTATTTGGTTTCTAAAGTCTCCCTGAAAAAAAAAAAAACATAAAAAAACAGTGGGAGAGTAATATTGCCCTTTCAGCTTGTGTGCCAGTCTTGACTCCTGGGTGTGCCACCTCTCTCTCTCATTCAGTGGGCCATAGAAAGGCTATTTATTTTTTTGTTTTTTTTAATATTATTGGGTTTCTAAAGTCTCCCTGAAAAAAAAAAAATACATAAAAAAACAGTGGGAGAGTAATATTGCCCTTTCAGCTTGTGTGCCAGTCTTGACTCCTGGGTGTGCCACCTCTCTCTCTCATTCAGTGGGCCATAGAAAGGCTATTTATTTTTTTGGTTTTTTTAATATTATTTGGTTTCTAAAGTCTCCCTGAAAATAAAAAAAAAAAAACTTAAAAAAACAGTGGGAGAGTAATATTGCCCTTTCAGCTTGTGTGCCAGTCTTGACTCCTGGGTGTGCCACCTCTCTCTCTCATTCAGTGGGCCATAGAAAGGCTATTTATTTTTTTGGTTTTTTTAATATTATTTGGTTTCTAAAGTCTCCCTGAAAATAATAAAAAAAAAACTTAAAAAAACAGTGGGAGAGTAATATTGCCCTTTCAGCTTGTGCGCCAGTCTTGACTCCTGGGTGTGCCACCTCTCTCTCTCTAATTGTGGGCCATAGAAAGCCTTTTTTTTGTTGTTTTTTTTTGTTTTTTTTGTAATATTATTTGGTTTCTAAAGTCTCCCTGAGAAAAAAAAAAAAAAAAATTAGGTGGGAGATTAATATTGACATTAGTGCTTGAGTGACAGTCCTGCGTGTGTGTCATCTCTGTGATTTTGTGCCACAGAAAACAGAGTGTGTAACATTGTGCCTGATTTTCCTTGTGGTCTCACCAACCTGTTAAGGGATATTGAAATCATACTGAAGTTATAGCTCACCGTGTAAGTTGTTTGACAGCAACAAATAAAGTTACTTTGGTTAAGATTTTAAAACAATGAGGAAGTCTGGTGCAAGAGGTCGTCGTGGGCGTTCATTGTCAGCTGGTAATGATGGTAGTGGTAGTGGAGCATCAGGTGGTCGTGGGGATAAAAATATTCCACCTAAGTCTGGAGCTGTGGAGCCAGTTTCGTCGTCAGGCTACACAAGGCCTCGAACGCTCTCTTTTCTGGGAGTAGGAAAACCGCTTTTAAAGGCGGAGCAGCAACAGCAAGTTTTGGCTTACATTGCAGACTCAGCCTCTAGCTCTTTTGCCTCCTCTTCCGAAACTGGTAAATGTAAAAGCAGCGCGTCGCTTGTGGATGTTCACGGTCAGGGACAAGTCGCTTCCTTGTCCTCCTCAGCAAAAACTACAACAAGAGAGAAGGATGCAGCAGGCGACACAACGGGTCACTCCATGGAGCTCTTTACACATACCGTCCCTGGCTTAGAAAGTGAAACATTTAACAGGCCATGCCCATTACAAGTATATTCTGACATGGAGTGCACTGATGCACAGCCACAGCCAGAGTACTATGCTGCTCCTTTGACTCAGACCACCACATTGCCCTCTCAGGGTACAGATCCACAATCAGACCCTGATGAGACTATGTTGCCCCGCCACGAACGCTATACCACCGACCGACACAGTGACACAGACGAAGTTGCACACGAGCTCGAAGAGGAGGTAATAGATGACCCAGTTATTGACCCCGATTGGCAGCCATTGGGGGAACAGGGTGCAGGCGGCAGTAGTTCAGAAGCGGAGGTGGAGGAGGGGCCACAGCAGGCATCAACATCGCAACAGGTTCCATCTGCCGGGCCCGTATCTGGCCCAAAACGCGTGTCAAAGCCAAAACCTGTTGGAGGACAGCGTGGCCATCCGGTTAAAGCTCAGTCTGCAATCCCTGAAAAGGGATCCGAGTCTAGGAAGAGTGCAGTCTGGCATTTTTTTAAACAACATCCAACTGATCAGCGCAAAGTCATCTGTCAAAAATGTTCAACTAGCTTAAGCAGAGGTCAGAATCTGAAAAGTCTAAATACTAGTTGCATGCATAGACACTTAACCACCATGCATTTTCAAGCCTGGACTAACTACCAAACGTCCCTTAAGGTTGTAGCACCCTCGGCCAATGAAGCTAGTCAGCAACGCAACATCCCTTCCGTCACTGTAAGGCCACCATTTTCCGCACCACCGGCAGTATCTGTGCAGGTTTCTTTGCCAGCCAAAAGCAGTCAGGGTCAGGGAACCACCAGTTTTGTAGGAGGAAATATTGCATCTAGGGCACCGGCGGAAACAATACCGTCTCCAACCGTCTCTCAGTCTGCCATGTACACCGGCACACCCGAAAGTTCCACGATCTCCAGCTCTCCAATCCAGCTCACCCTACATGAGACTCTGGTTAGAAAAAGGAAGTACTTATCCTCGCATCCGCGTACACAGGGTTTTAACGCCCACATAGCTAGACTAATCTCGTTAGAGATGATGCCCTACCGGTTAGTTGAAAGCGAAGCTTTCAAAGCCCTGATGGAGTACGCTGAACCACGATACGAGCTACCCAGTCGACACTTTTTTTCCAGAAAAGCCATCCCAGCCCTGCACCAGCATGTTAAACAGCGCATCGTCCATGCACTCAGGCAATCTGTGAGTACAAAGGTGCACCTGACTACAGATGCATGGACCAGTAGGCATGGCCAGGGACGTTATGTGTCCATCACGGCACACTGGGTGAATGTGGTGGATGCAGGGTCCACAGGCGACATCAATTTAGGGACAGTTGTGCCTAGCCCACGGTCTAGGAAACAGTTGGCTGTAGGCGTTCGCACCCCCTCCTCCTCCTCCTCCTCCTCGTCCTCCTGCAGAAGCTACAGCTCTTCCACAGAACGCAGTCTGCCAACCACTCCATCGGCAGATGACACTGTTGCACACCAGTTGTCCCATTATGGGCCAGCTACTGCCAAGCGTCAGCAGGCTGTATTGGCTATGAAGTGTTTGGGCGACAACAGACACACCGCGGAAGTTCTGTCCGAGTTCTTGCAACAAGAAACGCAGTCGTGGCTGGGCACAGTAGATCTTGAGGCAGGCAAGGTAGTGAGTGATAACGGAAGGAATTTCATGCCTGCCATCTCCCTTTCCCAACTGAAACACATTCCTTGCCTGGCTCACACCTTAAACCTGGTGGTGCAGTGCTTATTGAAAACTTATCCTGGGTTCTCCGACCTGCTCCTCAAAGTGCGTGCACTTTGCTCACATATCCGACGTTCGCCTGTACACGCCAGCCGTATGCAGACCTATCAGCGGTCTTTGAACCTTCCCCAGCATCGCCTCATCATAGACGTTGCAACAAGGTGGAACTCAACACTGCACATGCTTCAGAGACTGTGCGAACAGAGGCGTGCTGTTATTTATTTGTGGGAGGATACACGGGCAGGCAGTAGGATGGCAGACATGGAGTTGTCAGGTGTGCAGTGGTCTAAGATACAAGACATGTGTCAAGTCCTTCAGTGTTTTGAGGAATGCACACGGCTGGTTAGTGCAGACAACGCCGTAATAAGCATGAGCATCCCCCTAATGCGTCTGCTGATGCAAAGTTTGACGCACATAAAGGAGCAGGCGTCTGCACCAGAGGAAGAGGAAAGCCTTGATGACAGTCAGCCATTGTCTGGTCAGGGCAGTGTACAGGACGAGGTAGCGGGCGAAGAGGAGGTGGAGGACGAGGAGGATGATGGGGATGAGTATATTTTTAATGCCGAACCTTTCCCGGGGGCACAGGAAATTGGTTGCGTGTCACGGCCGGGTTCTGGTTTTTTGAGGGACACAAGTGACGTAGATTTGCCTGCAACTGCCCCTCAACCAATCACAACCGGAGATTTGACAACTGGAACTTTGGCCCACATGGCGGATTATGCCTTACGTATCCTAAAAAGGGACACACGCATTACGAAAATGATGAACGATGACGATTACTGGTTGGCCTGCCTCCTTGATCCACGCTATAAAGGCAAATTGCAAAATATTATGCCACATGAGAACTTGGAACTAATATTAGCAACCAAACAATCAACTCTTGTTGACCGTTTGCTTCAGGCATTCCCAGCACACAGCGCACGTGATCGTTCTCACACGAGCTCCAGGGGGCAGCAGACTAGGAGTGTTAGGGGTGCACACATCAGAAGTGGCGTTGGACAGAGGGGTTTTCTGACCAGGTTGTGGAGTGATTTTGCTATGACCGCAGACAGGACAGGTACTGCTGCATCAATTGAAAGTGACAGGAGACAACATTTGTCCAGTATGGTTACTAACTATTTTTCATCCCTTATCGATGTTCTCCCTCAACCGTCATTCCCATTTGATTACTGGGCCTCCAAATTAGACACCTGGCCAGAATTGGCAGAATATGCATTGCAGGAGCTTGCTTGCCCGGCAGCAAGTGTCCTATCAGAAAGAGTATTCAGTGCTGCAGGTTCAATATTAACCGAAAAAAGGACTCGTCTGGCTACCCAAAATGTTGACGATCTAACATTCATTAAAATGAACCACAACTGGATTTCGAAATCTTTTGCCCCACCTTGCCCGGCCGACACCTAGCTTTCCTATGAAAAGCTCTTGCCTGTGAATTACTTTTCTAATGTCTAATTTGCTGCAGCTGATTGTACAGCATACGACATGTTTACACCTCCCTAAATGGCAAAACTCCCCACATGGGGCCGTGGTATCGCGACTTGGCGCAAGCACCCGTGAGACTGCTGTTTGTCTGAAGAGGTGGGTGTGCTCGCTTTTGGTTGACGGCATTGCTACTGGGTCCCTCATAGTACAATGTAGTGTCTCTGGCGGTGGCGGTGCGCACCCAACGTCAGACACACCGTTGTAACATGAGGGGCCCTGGGGCGGTCCCGCCGGCCTCAAGAGAGTTCCCCCCTACCCCAGCTCAAAATGTGCTCTACCACGTGCAAAATTATGTCGCACAGCTCCACCAATCTTTAGTCTATTCGCTGACATCATTCAATGTCTGGCACTGACAATACAAATTTGTAGACATCTATGATGCAACTTAAAGTAGTCTGTGTCTGTGTCCTATATTGGCACCATTAAATAGTTACTGCCAAATTACTATGTCAGAAACTCAGTAGATGAGCCCACCCCTGTACCTAAGAATGCCACCTTTTTTTTTGTTTTGGTTGTTTTGCGAGACATTAACATCTATTTATATTTTGGGAGTACTGGGACAGACACTCCTTGCACTACTCCTCCACTCACCACCAAGCTGCCTGTGTATCCATGTAACCGCTGTAAAGCTGCCATGAGCCTATTGTTTGTTATTTTAGGCCTTTGATAGCCTGTCTGCGGTCCCTACTTTAAATACTCCTCCACTCATCACCAGCTGCCTGCCCGTGTATCCATGTAACCGCTGTAAAACTGCCATGAGCCTATTGTTTGTTATTTTAGGCCTTTGATAGCCTGTCTGCGGTCCCTACTTTAAATACTCCTCCACTCACCACCAAGCTGCCTGTGTATCCATGTAACCGCTGTAAAACTGCCATGAGCCTATTGTTTGTTATTTTAGGCCTTTGATAGCCTGTCTGCGGTCCCTACTTTAAATACTCCTCCACTCATCACCAGCTGCCTGCCCGTGTATCCATGTAACCGCTGTAAAACTGCCATGAGCCTATTGTTTGTTATTTTAGGCCTTTGATAGCCTGTCTGCGGTCCCTACTTTAAATACTCCTCCACTCACCACCAAGCTGCCTGTGTATCCATGTAACCGCTGTAAAACTGCCATGAGCCTATTGTTTGTTATTTTAGGCCTTTGATAGCCTGTCTGCGGTCCCTACTTTAAATACTCCTCCACTCATCACCAGCTGCCTGTGTATCCATGTAACCGCTGTAAAACTGCCATGAGCCTATTGTTTGTTATTTTAGGCCTTTGATAGATAGCCTGTCTGCGGTCCCTACTTTAAATACTCCTCCACTCATCACCAGCTGCCTGCCCGTGTATCCATGTAACCGCTGTAAAACTGCCATGAGCCTATTGTTTGTTATTTTAGGCCTTTGATAGCCTGTCTGCGGTCCCTACTTTAAATACTCCTCCACTCATCACCAGCTGCCTGCCCGTGTATCCATGTAACCGCTGTAAAACTGCCATGAGCCTATTGTTTGTTATTTTAGGCCTTTGATAGCCTGTCTGCGGTCCCTACTTTAAATACTCCTCCACTCATCACCAGCTGCCTGCCCGTGTATCCATGTAACCGCTGTAAAACTGCCATGAGCCTATTGTTTGTTATTTTAGGCCTTTGATAGCCTGTCTGCGGTCCCTACTTTAAATACTCCTCCACTCATCACCAGCTGCCTGCCCGTGTATCCATGTAACTGCTGTAAAACTGCCATGAGCCTATTGTTTGTTATTTTAGGCCTTTGATAGCCTGTCTGCGGTCCCTACTTTAAATACTCCTCCACTCATCACCAGCTGCCTGCCCGTGTATCCATGTAACCGCTGTAAAACTGCCATGAGCCTATTGTTTGTTATTTTAGGCCTTTGATAGCCTGTCTGCGGTCCCTACTTTAAATACTCCTCCACTCATCACCAGCTGCCTGCCCGTGTATCCATGTAACCGCTGTAAAACTGCCATGAGCCTATTGTTTGTTATTTTAGGCCTTTGATAGCCTGTCTGCGGTCCCTACTTTAAATACTCCTCCACTCACCACCAAGCTGCCTGTGTATCCATGTAACCGCTGTAAAACTGCAATGAGCCTATTGTTTGTTATTTTAGGCCTTTGATAGCCTGTCTGCGGTCCCTACTTTAAATACTCCTCCACTCATCACCAGCTGCCTGTGTATCCATGTAACCGCTGTAAAACTGCCATGAGCCTATTGTTTGTTATTTTAGGCCTTTGATAGCCTGTCTGCGGTCCCTACTTTAAATACTCCTCCACTCATCACCAGCTGCCTGCCCGTGTATCCATGTAACCGCTGTAAAACTGCCATGAGCCTATTGTTTGTTATTTTAGGCCTTTGATAGCCTGTCTGCGGTCCCTACTTTAAATACTCCTCCACTCATCACCAGCTGCCTGCCCGTGTATCCATGTAACCGCTGTAAAACTGCCATGAGCCTATTGTTTGTTATTTTAGGCCTTTGATAGCCTGTCTGCGGTCCCTACTTTAAATACTCCTCCACTCATCACCAGCTGCCTGCCCGTGTATCCATGTAACCGCTGTAAAACTGCCATGAGCCTATTGTTTGTTATTTTAGGCCTTTGATAGCCTGTCTGCGGTCCCTCCTTCCACTAGGCCTCCACTGACCAGACCACTGCTGCCCGTGTACCCCTGGAACCAATTTTAAAGTGCCTACAGCCAGCCCATTTTATTGTGTTAGGCCTTCGAAGCCTGTCTGCGGTCCCTCCTGCCACTAGGCCTCCACTGACCAGACCACTGCTGCCCGTGTACCCCTGGAACCAATTTTAAAGTGCCTACAGCCAGCCCATTTTATTGTGTTAGGCCTTCGAAGCCTGTCTGCGGTCCCTCCTTCCACTAGGCCTCCACTGACCAGACCACTGCTGCCCGTGTACCCCTGGAACCAATTTTAAAGTGCCTACAGCCAGCCCATTTTATTGTGTTAGGCCTTTGAAGCCTGTCTGCGGTCCCTCCTTCCAATAGGCCTACACTGACAAAGGTACACCTGACAACAGACACATGGACCTGTAGGCATGGCCACGGAAGGTTACGTGTCCTTTGTGGCTCAATGGGTTAATGTATTGGATGCATGGTCCACACAGGGGACAGCCTGCTAAGTCTGTATGCAGTCCCTAATTCAAGTTGTCCTCAACTGAATAAAGCTGAGCTTCTACCTTCTGGCTCTCATTAAGTGTTTTTTAAAAAACAAAATGGTGGTTCCGGCCTACTAACGGTGTCTGCCCCTGCCTGGTGTTGCCCTCAACTGAATAAAGCTGAGCTTCAACCTTCTGGCTCTCATTAAGTGTTTTTTAAAAAACAAAATGGTGGTTAGGGCCTACTAACGGCTTCTGCCCCTCCCTGGTGTTGCCCTCAACTGAATAAAGCTGAGCTTCTACCTTCCGGCTCTGATTAACTGCTGTTTTTAAACAAAATGGTGGTTCCGGCCTACTAACGGTGTCTGCCCCTGCCTGGTGTTGCCCTCAACTGAATAAAGCTGAGCTTCAACCTTCTGGCTCTCATTAAGTGTTTTTTAAAAAACAAAATGGTGGTTAGGGCCTACTAACGGCTTCTGTCCCTCCCTGGTGTTGCCCTCAACTGAATAAAGCTGAGCTTCTACCTTCCGGCTCTGATTAACTGCTGTTTTTAAACACATTGCTGGTTCCGGCCTACTAACGGTGTCTGCCCCTGCCTGGTGTTGCCCTCAACTGAATAAAGCTGAGCTTCAACCTTCTGGCTCTCATTAAGTGTTTTTTAAAAAACAAAATGGTGGTTAGGGCCTACTAACGGCTTCTGCCCCTCCCTGGTGTTGCCCTCAACTGAATAAAGCTGAGCTTCTACCTTCCGGCTCTGATTAACTGCTGTTTTTAAACAAAATGGTGGTTCCGGCCTACTAACGGTGTCTGCCCCTGCCTGGTGTTGCCCTCAACTGAATAAAGCTGAGCTTCAACCTTCTGGCTCTCATTAAGTGTTTTTTAAAAAACAAAATGGTGGTTAGGGCCTACTAACGGCTTCTGTCCCTCCCTGGTGTTGCCCTCAACTGAATAAAGCTGAGCTTCTACCTTCCGGCTCTGATTAACTGCTGTTTTTAAACACATTGCTGGTTCCGGCCTACTAACGGTGTCTGCCCCTGCCTGGTGTTGCCCTCAACTGAATAAAGCTGAGCTTCAACCTTCTGGCTCTCATTAAGTGTTTTTTAAAAAACAAAATGGTGGTTCCGGCCTACTAACGGTGTCTGCCCCTGCCTGGTGTTGCCCTCAACTGAATAAAGCTGAGCTTCAACCTTCTGGCTCTCATTAAGTGTTTTTTAAAAAACAAAATGGTGTTTAGGGCCTACTAACGGTGTCTGCCCCTCCCTGGTGTTGCCCTCAACTGAATAAAGCTGAGCTTCAACCTTCTGGCTCTCATTAAGTGTTTTTTAAAAAACAAAATGGTGGTTAGGGCCTACTAACGGTGTCTGCCCCTCCCTGGTGTTGTCCTCAACTGAACAAAGCTGAGCTTCCACATTCTGGCTTTCGGCCTATACTATCAGATATTAAACTGCATTTGGCCTACTAGTGTGGTTAGGCCCTTGAAACAGTGTCTGCTGCTCTTGGGTTTGCTACTCCACTGAACAAAGCAATGCCGCCTGTTTAGTCCTGTTACCAATTTTGATCTGCATTTAGCCTACTTTATTCTTTGGCCCTATATCTGTTTCCTCATCATCCTGCCCATTGCCCAGCCACTGCTAGATGAGTCTGCTGGTACATTGACCTAGACCACTACATTCCCCTTGTACTCTACACAGCCAGAATCTGACCCTGCTGAAAGTAAGGTTCCCCTTCCCGCATATTATACCACCTTACACAGGGACAAAGAGGAAGGTGCAGATGAAAGTGCAGGTTCCTTCATCAGGTGGGGGGGCATACTCGTTGGCGACGTCACTGGCACAGGGCCACTCAGAGTACGCAAAAGTGTCGCTGCTGGTGGGAGGCGCCCCCGCCATGCAAACACACCGCCGTACTTTGAGGGGCCCTGTGCCAGTGCCAATGCGAACGAGTGGGCCCCCCCTGCTTGCTCAGGATCACAGCACTTGCAACGTTGAAATACTTACCTCTCCCTGCTCCACCGCCATGACGTAGTCCATGTTTCCTGGGCCCACTAAAACCTTGAACCAGCCCTACCCCCACAACTTTTGCCAAATGACCCCCAATTTCCAGTGCCCAACTATTATTATAAAGTTAATTAAGATTGACAAGCTTCAGAAAACAAGAATGGATGTTTTTGGCAGTAAAATGTGCACTGTAGGTGTTTTCCTGGCCTCCACTCACTGCCGGCTATGCTTCCCCATTGACTTGCATTGGGTTTCGTGTTTCGGTCGATCCCCGACTTTTAGCGATAATCGGCCGACTTCACTCGACTCGACTCTGGACTAAATCGGGTTTCACAAAACCAGACTCGATCTTAAAAAAATGAAAGTCGCTCAACCCTAGAGGAGACATTACCGCATGTGATCACCACTATAGATGGATTCAGTAAGCACTCGGGATTATATATTAATTGGGATAAATCCGCTTTAATGCCTCTCTCTCATGGTCCAACAGATCATCTTGAAATGTTATCCATATTGCCTGTTGTTTGTAATTTTAAATACTTAGGAATAATTGTGCCAAAGTGCAGTAGACTTGATCTACAACTTAATATTCTCCCGCTGCTGGACTTAGTCAAGCACAAATTCGCTGTATGGAGTAAACTACCACTATCTGTCTCTGGCCGTATAAATTGATTAAAATGATACTACTTCTGAAGCTTAATTACTCCCTCCAACATAGTGCAGTACCGGTTCCTAGATCTTTCTTCTCAAGTTTAAACTCATTAAAGGGCCACTGTCACCCCCCTCCAGCCGTTATAAACTAAAAGAGCCACCTTGTGCAGCAGTAATGCTGCAGTCTAACAAGGTGGCTCTTTTAGTTTTTGCTTCTGTTATTCCCTCAATAAAGCGTTTTATAATTTTCCCCAAATACCTGTCTTTGTACAGCCTTCCAGCGTTGCCGGAATATACAGGTTTCCTTGCCGGCGTTTGGAACAGCCACAAAGAACAAAGCTGGAAGGCGGGGGACCGGAGGAGCGTCTGAACAGCGCAGTGTGCATGCCCAGGAATCCCAGCCTAACACTGTGCATAATGCATAACACAGTGCGGGGTGGGGACTCAGTAACAGGGTGGCCGCACTGCCCGCACAGGCGCAGTCAGGCACCCGGCATCTGAGCTATGACGGCCAATGAACACTGCGCAAGCCCCAGGCAGGTACGCACAGCGCAGGCGCCGGATTTAAGAAGAACAGCGCGCAGGGGGCGGCGACCATCGCCCCAGAAGAGATGAGTGACAGCAGTTGGGCGCTTCACAGAGGAGGCTTCGGACCGCCTCCAGGTACAAAGACAGGTATTTGGGGAAAATTATAAAACGCTTTATTGAGGGAATAACAGAAGCAAAAACTAAAAGAGCCGAGTAAAGGGGGGCGTAGCTATGTAGTCCAGGAGAAAGGACGCACCTCTAGAGAGCTCCGGTCATCCTGAACAATCCTGCCATAAATTCCCCTGTTTCACCGGCTCCACCGGCTGGAGAGGAGCCCTTAAGATCCCAGGAGACCGGTGACCCCTGGAAACGGCGGTTTTGGAGCCCGGAGACGCCGGGAAGTGAAGTGGCCTGGACGGGCAGTGTGATCCCCAGGCTGCGGCGGCCATCTTGGGCGCGTGTTCCACTGCACAGGGACGCGGCGCCGGCGGTTGCTGAAGCCGGACATATCTCCCTTGGAGAGAGCGGGCACCTGCACTGGGACGGGAGCGCTGTGGAACACTGAAATACAGGTGCTGGGTCCGGAGCGGCGGGCGGCATCCGGGAGGCGGCGGCCATTACTGCAGCGTGCTCTCCAGCAGCAAGGAGAGTGACGCTCCATGATAAGACAGCGGTACAATCTGGGAGGTGAGCACATCATAGCAATAATAAAGGGGTAGTGCGGTATGTGCCCTGGAAAATTGGGCTCTGCACCCCCCTTGTCTGACAAGCCCCTATTTGTGCCATAAACTTTGGAGGGATTAACCCCTCCCTACTTGCTGTGCTGCCTGGGGAGGCTGTGGGCTGCTCTGGGACGTTGTGCCTATTAAACCCTGTGCTGCTGTTTCTGTGAACATCTGGAAGGTCCCTTGCCTAGCCGATGATCTTCCTGGGAGCCATCTCAGTATTTAATATTGGCAGATCAGTTATTGAAGAATAGATCAGCTATAACTATATGTGTGATCCTTCTGTGGGGTCCTTCTGCTAACCGCCATGCAACATTCTAAAGGAGCGGGGGCTGCTGAGAAATTAAAGAAATATTCCAGAGAAAGCACCCCTGATAATGTGCGCACTCTCAGAAATAATCCCACGCAGCACCAACGCAAAAATTGTCCACCTGACAGTAATGAGGAGGGAGAACAGGACGAACTAACTCTCAAACAAGCCTCTGAGCAACTGATGCAGGCCATTTCCCTCACTAGATCCTCTCTTACTGAGAAAATAGAGGACGTACATACTGAAGTTGGTCGCTTGCGACAGGACATGCAGGCTATGAGAGGGCGCATCTCGGAGGTTGAAACAAGAGTGTCTCAGATAGAGGACACCATTACCCCTATGGAAGCTAAGTTATCAAAGGCCACCGGGTCCGTGAACGCCTGGAAACAAAAGGCAGATGACTTGGAAAACAGACTGCGCCGTAATAATATTAGAATAATTGGCTTGCCGGAGCGCACGGAGGGTCAGCAGCCTGAACAATTTCTTGAAGACTGGCTGAAAACCTCCCTGGGAGATGGATTCTCCTCAACGTTTTCGGTGGAGAGGGCCCATAGAGTACCAACGAGGCCTCTCCCCGCTGGAGCCCCACCCCGGCCTTTCTTGGCGCGTCTTCTCAACTGCAGGGACAGAGATGCGATACTCCACCTGGCGAGGCAGAAGGGCCCTATTAAATTCAATAACGCCACTATATCAATTTTCCCGGATTTCTCTATGGAGCTCCAAAAGCAGCGAGTTCGATTTGTGGAAGTTAAGAAGCGGCTCAGGGATTAAAGCATCCTCTATTCCATGCTCTACCCGGCTCGGCTCCGTGTTGTCCATGAAGGCTCTTCCCTGTTTTTTACAGATCCGGTGGAGGTAACCGAATGGTTACGTACATACTAGGTGTCTAATGTGCCGGACTCCTGAGCAATCTCTCTTATCCAATGGCAATACAATTGGAGCTCTCCGTACAGGGTGTTGAGTTTACCAACAATACCGAACGCTGATTCCAGTGAGGGTATCCCCTTTTCTGATTGACTGTAGGAGTGAAGGATTAAACTCCTCTACTGTTCAAGTTTTATTTTATTTGGGTTTTTATACCAGTTTTGACTTTTTGATGTGTTTAATAGTCGCCATTGATAATTCTGTGCTCTGCGTGGTGTTCCTGATCTCTACACAAGCTATGGTGTATAATATTCTTTTTCTCAAGTGTAGCTATGGGATCTGAGATTGTGTATATGACTTGGAATGTGCGGGGAATTAAGACTCCCCGTAAAAAAATCAAGGTATTTTCACAAATTAAGCGATATCACCCCCATGTTGTAGCACTTGTCGAGACACATCTGACCAGGGACACCGCTAAGTGTACACAAAAGCCGTGGGTGCAGTGGTCCCTCCATGCATTTCATACCAGTTACTCAAGAGGGGTCTCTCTGCTAATCCATAGAAGTGTAAGATGGGAGGCCAGGGAGGCAAGACGAGATCCCGAAGGTCGCTTCGTTTTTGTACACGCTTTTATTAATACTCGGGAATACGTGATATTGTGTATCTATAACCCACCCCCAGCTAATATATCGGTTCTCCGTATGGCAATGGGATTCTCCCTAAATTATCCTGACGCTAGTATTATTTGTATGGGAGATTTTAACTTAGTCATGGATAGTTCCTTGGATAGATTGAGACTGGGGGATGGGATATCTGGAGGCCCTTCTGTTCAGTCTTCTTCTCCGTTGGCACTGTTTATGGGTGGTAGCGGATGGCTGGACTTATGGAGAATTCGTCACCCTGGGATAAAGGATTACACTTGCCATTCATCAACTAGGCGGTCTCTGTCTCGTATAGACTACATATTTGGGTCTAGCGATATGGCGTTATGGGTAGATAGTATTGAGCATGGCAATAGGGGGATATCGGACCACAGTCCAGTTATTCTTAAACTTAAATATGGTCAATCAAATAATTTTATACCTTGGAAATTGAATCCCTTCTGGCTGAAATTAATAGACTCTAGCGATAGAACGGTAGATCAGTTGAACTGTTTTATCCTCACCCACCCAGATCCCTCAAATCTTGGTCTGTTCTGGGATACTTTAAAAGCATATCTAAGGGGATGTCTGTCCTCCACTATTTCCTATATTAAAAGAATAACGGCGGGAAGGGATGATGAGATGGAGCGACAGTTGAAGGAATCTGAGGCCGCCTATGTAGCCAACCAAACTAGTGGCAACAGGGTAGCTTGGCTCACTTCCCAAAGGCTATATACCCAACATATAGACACAAAATCCAAACGTAAATTGTTTTTTACCCGTCAATCATATTTCGAATTGGGGAATCAAGCCAGTAAACTATTGGCCTTTTTAGTACGCCAACATAACACATCCAATACAGTATTGCAGATTCGGGCACCTGATGGTTCATTGGTATCTTCTACTGAGGAGATCCTCCAGTGTTTTCATGATTACTATAAATCTTTATACAAGTCTAATAGTGGTTTGGGTGTTCCTGAATGTGTAGACTATTTATCGGACATAGCATTCCCTTCATTAAGTCCAATTCAGCAAGCCTTTATGGAGGCTGAGTTTACTTTGGAGGAGGTTGAGCAAGCTATAATGGACATGGCCACCGGGAAGGCCCCTGGACCTGATGGGTTCCCTATTGAGCTGTATAAGAAATATCGAGGTCAATTGGCACCACTTTTATTGAAAGTACTCAGGAATATATGGGAGGGAGAGACGATGCCCGAAACATTCTATGATGCAAACATTATTGTACTTAAAAAAGAAGGGAAGGATCCTCTGGAATGTGGATCGTATCGCCCCATATCACTAGTAAACGTAGATTACAAAATTTTCACTAAAATATTGGCCACTAGACTAAATACGCTCATATTGGACCTTATACACCCAGATCAAACTGGCTTTATGCCCGGGAAAAGTACTTCTATCAATATCAGGCGAGTCCAATCGGTGATTCAATACAGCTCTCTAGAGCCAGACAATAGTTGGGCGCTGGCATCGCTGGATACGGCCAAGGCATTTGACTCCCTCGAGTGGCCTTTCCTCTCCGCGTGTCTGCAGAAGTATGGTTTTGGAGAGAAATTTATTAGGGGGATAGACACGCTGTATAAGAATCCCAGGGCGCGTGTAATCGTGAATAATTCCATCTCTGAATCTTTTGCATTACACAGGGGAACCCGGCAGGGGTGCCCTCTATCCCCAGCTCTCTTCGCCCTTGCGATAGAGGCTTTAGCAATACGCATAAGATCCTTCCCGGATATTAAGGGAATAAATATTGCAGATCGTACGGATACCATTGGCCTATATGCTGATGATATGATAATATTTATGGATAAAACAGAAGAAACTCTACCACAAGTGATAACAACCATAGATAAATTTAGCAAATTTTCCGGCCTATATATAAATTGGGATAAATCTGCCCTGATGCCTCTATCTCATACTTCGGCTCCCTGCCTCGGGATTCCCACTTCGCTACCTGTGGCTTCCAACTTCAAATATCTGGGTATTCATATGTCTCAATGCAGTCGGTTAGACCTACAACAAAACATTTACCCATTGCTGGATTTGGTCAAGTCTAAATTTATAACCTGGAGTAGACTCCCCCTCTCTGTCGCAGGCCGCATTAATCTAATTAAGATGATACTGCTTCCCAAACTTAATTACTGCTTTCAACATAGTGCTGTACCAATACCCAAATCATTTTTTGCAAAATTAAACTCCTTAATCACATCCTTTATATGGGGAAAGGCCAGACCCAAACTCAAACTATCTATTTTACAGAGACCAAAAAAGGGGGGTGGGGCGGCTTTACCAGACCTCTATTTGTACTACCTTGCCGGACAGGCTAAGGCGATAAGTAAATGGATGCCTGATAGCTCCTTGCCTAATTCTGAGAGTCATTTAATTCATTCTGCCCGGATTGATTGCCCGCTGGGATTTTTAGAGATGGAGAAAGTTGGTACTTGTCGTCTGTTACCTATGCTCCGGCTGGCGAGATTGATATGGAGACAAATAAAAAGAATTATTAAATTTACGGATGTCATAGCCGAGATGCCACTGTGGAACAATGGTTATATACCTGAATTACTAAATCACCCATCCACTGATTTCTGGGTCTCCCATGGTGTTCTCTCGGTGAGCGATATACATAACCAGGGGATTTTTGTAACCTTTGAACAACTACGAAATAATTACAACATTCCTAGGTCCCAATTCTTTAGGTATTTGCAGCTGAGGTCAGCTTTTCAATCATATATACGAAATGTGGGTACGGGTCGGGCGATCTCTTCTTTGCCTTTAATAGGTATCCTCAAATCGCAGGGTCCTCAATGACTTATATCCTCTCTATATACATATCTACTATCCGTGGGAGATGGGTCGGTCATCAACTCTGTCAAGGGGAAATGGGAGGAACTCCTTCCCGATGTACTGGGAGAGGATTGGGAGGATATTCTTGAATCTTCAACTAAAGTTTCCCCTTCAATCAATAATAGAATGACCCAATTATATATCATATATCAGGCCTATTTAACCCCGACGCGTCTCTTTAAAATGGGCCGCTTACATTCGTCAGATTGTTTGCGATGTCATGTGCCCGATGCTGATTTTGTTCATATGATTTGGAGGTGCCCTGTAGTCCTTCATTATTGGAGAGAGGTGACGACATTATTAACATCGTTATTGTCGATCCCTGTCCCACTTGAACCGTTAACCTGTTTGTTCGGGGTGTGGGATACGGAGACCTGGGATCATCACACTGGGATCTTTCTCCGAGAGACGCTCTTTTTGGCAAGGAAGGTATTGGCGTTAAGATGGATGGGTGGCTCCCCCCCGACCCTTAGAGTTTGGATCGATCTAGTGAATTCAATTATCCCATATGAAAAAACAATGTATCAAAATAGAGGATGTCCAGGTAAATTCGAGAAGATATGGGGCAAATGGAACTCCTCTTGTCATACTCTATAGTCTGCACTGACTAGACATCTACATAGGAGGGTGGACTTGTGGTTTTTGGGGACATTGCTCATTGAGCAGGATTTAAATCTGTTTTCTTTTGGCGACTTACTGTTACTGTTAGTGGTTAAAGTTGTTAAGTTGTATAATAGGTATTTTTCTTATAAGAATCTAATGATTTACCATGCACATTTCATTATCTTTGTAACTTCTGATATGATGTTGTTCTACAACTATTTGTATGTCACGGTATAATTGATGATAATTGCAAATGTGTGCATTGTTTGTTTATACTGAATTAATAAACGAATTTTAAAAAAAAAACTAAAAGAGCCACCTTGTTAGACTACAGCATTACTGCTGCACAAGGTGGCTCTTTTAGTTTATAACGGCTGGAGGGGGTGACAGTGGCCCTTTAACTTCATCCTTTATATGGGGTAAAGCTAGACCTAAACTCAAATTATCTACCCTGCATAGGTCTAAACAAATGGGAGGAGCGGCATTACCAGATTTTTTTCTGCATTATTTGGCTGGACAGACCAGAGCTTTGGGTAAATGGATGCCCGGGGGTTATTTACCAAAATTCGGAAAGCCACCTGGCCCATGCTGCGAAGATTGATTGCCCATTGGGTTTTGTGGAAGCAGATAGACCCAATCCCCCTAGATTACTACCACTACTTCGGTAAGTAAGGTAGGTCTGGAAACAGGTAAAAAAGGTAGTCCACTTTGATGGTATTATAGCCGAAATGCCATTATGGAATAATATGTACTTCGCGGGGATATTAAATCATCCGTCCACTCAATTCTGGACTTCACATGGTGTCTCCTCGGTTACTGATTTACATGACTGGGTCGATCTAATGTCTTTTCAACAACTGCAAATCAAATATAATATCCCGAGACCCCAGTTCTTTCGCTATCTGCAACTCAGATCAGCAATTCAATCACATTTACGTAATGTAAATATGGAGCAAATAATATCACCCTTCCCACTAATAGGGATCCTTAAATCACAGGGACCCAGTGGTCTTATCTCCGCTTTACATACATACATGTTATCCGTAGGCGCTGATTCTGCTTCATTGACAGTAAGAGAAAAATGGAGACTCCTGGTTCCTGATCTTCAAGATGAGGACTGGGAGACAATCCTTGAATCCCCAACTAAGGTATCCCCGTAGGCTAATCATAAAATGGTCCAAATGAATATAATACACCAATCATATTTAACCCCGAAACGACTATTTAGAATGGGGTTTTCTCATTCTTCAGAATGCCTAAGATGCCAGAGGATGCAGATTTTATACATATGGTATGGGAATGTCCAGTTATCCTGTCTTTTTGGAACAAGGCAACTTCGTTGATGACCTCTCTTGTACATATTCCCGTCCCTTTGAATCCATTAGTGTGCTTATTTGGAGTGCTGGAGGAAGAGATGTGGGGGCACTATGTTAAAATCTTTCTGAGAGAAAAAATATTAGCCTTACGCTGGATGGGTAATACGCATCCATCTCTCAGGGCCTGGATTGAGTTGGTAAACTCAATTATATACCTTATGAGCGAACATTATACCAAAACGGGCTGCTTAGGGAAATGTAATAAAATTTGGGATATATGGAACTCATCGTACTTCACTATGTCATCGCGTGGTTATTGACTTAGCTCCAATATGCCAGAGATAGTGGTAAAATATACATTGGCTCACACTACACGGTAGCATATTATTGTTAACAATATGGAAATTGTCTTTGGCAGTAAGGTAGTTTTAGTGTTCTATTTTGAAGATAGGATAGGTACTTTAGATGTACTGTAATATTTCAAGTTCTGTATGACCAAGTATATGCATTGGGATTTGTATTATCGAAAACTCATTATATACACTTACTGTTTTCCATAACTATTATGATGAGTGTGTATATGCTGATCTGGCCATATACAAAATGTGTATGTTTTCCTTTCTTTGTTGTTTAGTGATGAGCGAGTGTACTCGTTGCTTGGGTGGTATTTGTAACTGCTCGGAGATTTAGTTTTCATTGCCTCAGCTGCATGATTTACAGCTGATAGACAGCTTGAATACATGTGGGGATTCCCTAGCAACCAAGCAACCCCCACATGTACTCATGCTGGCTAGCAGCCATAAATCATGCAGCTGCGTCAACAAAAACTAAATCTCCAAGCAGTTACAAATACTCGGAGACAACCCGAGCGTGCTCGGGAAAACCCGAGCAACGAGTACACTCGCTCATCACTATTGTTTAATAAACGAATTAAAAAAAAACACCTGCTTTTTTGCCGCAGCTTCTTTCGTGCCAAGAAATCAGGTTTTGCTGTAGAAAAAAAAAGCAGCAAAAATGCCCTGTGTAAACTTAGCCTTAAGGTTCCCAGCTGTGTCATACAATTGCAGAGATTAATGAGTATCTAGATCATATTAAGTTTCTCAAACTCTCTACTGAGAGTCAATTACTTCTGGTCAAGGATAGTAGTTTTGATGATATTTGTGAAGCCATAATGTCATTTTAAGTGGGAAAGCTCCTGGGCCTGATGGTATGCCAACATAGTTATACAAAAGATACCGTATATCCAGAAAATAGGTCCAATCCTATTACAAACCTTTTCTGAGGCCCAGTCAAGAGGTTCACTACCCCTATCCTTTTGTGATGCGTGGTCATCCCCAAGCCAGATAAGCCAACCGAAGAATGTAGCTCCTATCACCCTTTATCTTTTAATTAAGGATTAAAAAAATACCCACAAAAGTTATGGCATACAGATTAAAAGTACTAATCTTAGATATAAATCATGAGGAACAAACTATGCCCAAGATATCGACCTTACCTAATATAGGGAGAGCTTAATTATTGACCCAAATTGGTCATAAATATTGTGTAAGGAACCATGAGCTTTTGCACAATTACTGTAGATACGGCAAGCCTTTGACTCCATGGAATGGGAATTTTTACATCAAGTGTTCCTGTGAGTTTAATGATAAATTCTGCAGCTGGATTAAACTACTTTACAGTAAGCGGCATGCCAGTGATTTTGTGAATAGAATCTTACTTTGATTTGGGGAGGGGAAACAGGCAGGGGTGTCTATTATCCGCAATGCTTTTTACCTTGGAGATAGAGTCCATTGCTCTTAAATAGTGATCAGCCAACATATTCGGATAATGTGTTATCTGAATACGCTCGTGTGCTAATAGAGTCTCTTCGGCGTGCTCGAAAACTATTTTCAAATCGCTGTGGCTGGGGATGTCTCATGGCTGTTTGGCTGCCTCAACACATTCAGGGATTGCCTGTTTGTTAAGCATGAGTGGCTTGACACCAGGAGCATCTTACCTGGGCCAAGGAGAAAAAGAACTGGACTGTTGCTCAGTGGTCCAAGGTGTTGTTTTCAGATGAAAGTAAATTTTGTGCTTCATTTGGAAATCAAGGTCCCAGAGTCTGGAGGAAGAGTGGAGAGGTACACAATCCAAGCTGCTTGAGGTCTAGTGTGAAGTTTCCACCATCAGTGATGGTTTGGGGAGCCATGTCATCTGCTGTAAGCCATAATCATCAACATTAACAGAAATAAATACTTGAAATAGATCACTCGGTTTGTAATGACTATGTAATATATGAGTTTCACTTTTTGTATTGAAGAACTGAAATAAATTAACTTTTTGATGATATTCTAATTTTGTGAGAAGCACCTGTATGTAATGATGAGCAAACCCGAACTGCAAAGTATTGGCGTTGCTGAGATTGTCCAGCACACCACATGACACGGCCTGTATAAATGCCTGCTCTCGGCTGACACCGCCATTCTGCTCTGCTTAGGGACAGGACACAGTTGAAGTGAGGAATAGTATTAAGTTTTGTGTGCGCGCACTTTTACAAAAGCCTCTGTGTGTACTCTGCACCCGTGTCTGTGGTAGTAGTGTGCCTACAATCAATGTTTTCTACTCTGCACCTGTCTCTGTGGGAGTAGTGTGCCTAAAACCAATTTTTTATACTCTGCACTAGTGATGAGCGAACGTGCACGGATAATGTCTTATCCGAGCCTGAGCGCGTTCATATAAGATGTTATTCAAGCACGTTCGCTCATCACTACTCTGCACCTGTGTCTCTGGGAGTAGTGTGCGTAAAAACAAATGGTTCTACTCTGCAGCCATGTCTGTGGACGCAGTGTGCCTCAAAACCACTTAAAAAAACACCGGATTACGTACCGGTAATGCTCTTTTATAGAGCCACGACAGCACCCACTGAGAGAGGGGATCCGCCCCTAGGAACAGGAAACCCTACGGAGAGATAAAAGGGGCGGTCCCCCTCGCTCCCACAGTTTGGGTTACAGAGATTGCGAGGAACCGCCCACAAGTTTTAGTAGGTCATTCTATATTAACATTTCATCTTTGACTTAATCACGTATATTTACAAGAACCAATCACCCTTATCAGTGCTCATATGCAAACTAATATATAAGGGAGGGAAGTGAAGGGGTGCTGTCGTGGCTCTATAAAAGAGCATTACCGGTACGTAATCCGGTGTTTTCTCTTCGCCACGACAGCACCCACTGAGAGACTTTCAGAGACAGCTATTTGGGGGGGATTATCGTGTTAAGAACTGATCTACCGAAACACAAATCAGTGGAAGCAGATAGATCTAATCTATAGTGACTATAGAAAGTAATAGGCGAAGACCAGGTTGCGGCCTTACATATGAGTTCTATTGGAACCTCTGCTCGCTCTGCCCAGGATGATGCTATTGCCCGGGTTGAGTGTGCCTTTACAGTCTCGGGTGGATCTTCCCCTTTAGATGAATAGGCCAGGTATATCGCCTCCCGAATCCATCGAGATAATGTGCCTTTTGTGACACCAGCTCCTTTCCTTTGACCCTGGAAGGAAACAAAGAGAGCCCTGCTCTTCCTCCAGGCGCTAGTCCTGTCTAAGTAAGTCATTACAGCCCTTTTCACATCTAAGGTATGGTATTTCTCCTCTTCCTGATTTGTAGGATTATCATAAAAAGTAGGAAGAAGAATTTCTTGAGATCTATGACATTTAGTACATCTCTTAGGTAGGTAGGAAGGGTCTGTTTTCAGGACAATTCTATCTGGAAATATTGACAGAAAAGGAGGATCTACTGATAGTGCCTGTATGTCACTTACCCTTCTTGCCGATACTAATGCGACAAGAAGAGTAGTTTTGAGAGTAACGTGTTTAATGTGAGCTGAGTGTAGTGGCTCAAATGGGTGACCTGTCAAGGCCTCAAGGACTAGATTAACATCCCAAGGCGGTATGCGGGGAATCTGAACTGGTTCTGACCTCTGGCAGGCTGAAATAAATCTAGTTATCCACCTATCACCCGCTACATTGTGACTATACAATGCCCCTAGAGCAGAGACTTGTACTTTTAAGGTATTAACTGAAAGACCTAAGTCACGTCCTTTCTGGAGAAATTCTAAAATGTTAAGTATAGGAATTTCGTTTGACAAGGCCAATGGATAAAGACTTAGAAACTTCCTCCATACTCTTACATATATAGAAGTAGTGGATCTTTTCCTACTTAATAATAGAGTATTAATTACTTGATCAGAGAAACCCCTTAATTTCAGCAATTGCCTCTCAAATTCCAGGCTGTCAACCGTAGACCCTTCACATGAGGGTGGTTGAATGGCCCCTGGAAAAGAAGATCCTGATCCTCTGGGAGAATCCATGGATCTGAGATGGACATAGCTCTGAGCAGGGAGAACCATGGTCTCTTTGGCCAAAATGGGGCAATCAGGATTATATTGGCTTTGTCCTCTCTTATCTTCCTGATTACTGTTGGTAGAAGTATCAGAGGAGGAAAGGCATACGCTTTCTGAAATGTCCAGGGTACCTGGAGAGCATCGAGAAAATCGGGTTTGTCGGATTGGAACATTGAAGCGAACTTTTTTAATTGCCTGTTGTCTCTTGTAGCGAAGAGATCTACCTCTGGTAAGCCCCATTTTACGGTTATCATTTTGAAGATTCGATGATTTAAAACCCACTCCCCTTGGTGGAGGGTATGGCGACTGAGGAAGTCCGCTTTTGAATTGTTCACTCCTCTGACATGTAGTGCTGATAGAGACAGTAGATGTTTCTCGGCTATAGTTAGGATGTCTTCGGCTATAGACATGAGTGTTCCTGATCTTGTTCCTCCTTGATGATTGATATACGCTACTGATGTCATGTTGTCTGACAGAATCCTTGTATGTGTTCCGTGTAGCTGCGGAAGGAATTCACAAAGAGCGTGATGGATAGCTTTCAGCTCTCTTATATTAGACGAGTCGTCTGACTCCGTAACCGACCATAGACCTTGGGCTACCTGATCTCTCATATGTGCTCCCCAACCACTAGGACTGGCATCCGTGAATATTGTGTTTGAAGGTTTAACTACCCAGGGGACCCCACTAACCAAGTGATCTGGTTCTAGCCACCAGGATAGGGATTTAATTACATCTTCAGAAAGGGAAATTTTACCGTCTAGATGACCTTGTAATTTTATTTCCTCATGTAAAATTGCATATTGTAAACACCTTGAATGAAATTGGGCCCATGGTACTGCTGGGATACATGACGTGAAGGAGCCAAGGAGGGACATGCCTTGTCTTAAAGATATTAGAGGTTTATCTATTACCGACTGTACCTTATTTCTTATTGTCAATTGCTTGGATTGTGGTAAAAAACATTTTTGGCTTATGGAGTCTATTATAATCCCCAAGAATGTTTGTCGAGTAGTTGGAAGAAGTCTAGACTTTTCCCAATTCACCAACCACCCTAGCCTCTGCAGGGACGAGACCATATTACACAATCGTTGGTGACATTGTGACGGGGAGCTTCCTACCACTAAAAGATCATCAAGGTACGGAATTATGAGGGTATCTTTTACTCTTAGGTATGACATTACTTCCGACATTAACTTAGTGAATACCCTTGGAGCTATTGATAGTCCAAAGGGCATTGCTGTATACTGAAAGTGTCGTATACGTCCATTCAACACAATCGCCACGCGGAGATATTGTTGATGTTCTATAAAAATTGGCAGATGGTAATACGCATCTTTTAGGTCGAGTACCGTCATAAAACAATGGGGAGACAACAGTTTTATGGTGGATCGGATAGACTCCATTTTAAAGGTTTGATTCTGCAAAAAGGTGTTCAATTTTTTAAGGTTCAATATGGTTCTAAAAGATCCATCTGGCTTTGGGATTAAAAATAGAGGGGAATAGAACCCCTTTTTTTGCTGAAGAAATGGAACTTCCACCAAAACCCCTTTGGCTAGAAGGTTCAATACCTCCTGCTCCAAAGCCTCCTGCTGTAACTGGGTTTTTAAAGAAGTCAATAGAAATGAGTCCGGCGGGACTCGGGAAAATTTTAATTTTAGGCCGAAGGTGATGATACTATTTGCCCAAATGTTCGAGGTTATTTTCTGCCATTGATCTGAGAAGGAAGACAATCTACCTCCGACAGGCAGATCTGTTCTAACGGGGTTTTTCCTCAGTTTTGTAAGGGCGCTTCCCAAAAAGTGCTCCTCTCTGTCTGGTGTCTCTAGTGGCCCAGCGATCTTGGCTCTTGAAATCCTTCCTCTTGTTAAACATGGGCTTTCGGAACGCCCTCCTATAAGATGGAAGGTAATTATTATTAGGGAAGCCCTTTTTCCTCTCCCCTGCTTTAGTCAGGATCTCGTCCAGCTTAGTACCAAATAGGTACTCACCCTGACATGGAAGACCACACAATTTGGATTTTGTCTGGGGATCGCCTTTCCAGCCCTTAAGCCACAGGGCTCTACGTGCTGCATTAGTCAGCCCCGCCGACTTGGCCGCTAATCGTATTGAGTCAGCAGATGAGTCTGCCAGGAAGGCTGTAGCACCCCTAATTAAAGGTATAGAGGCTCTCAACTTGTCTCTAGAGAGACCGTTTTTAAGTCCTTCTTCCAAGTCATTTAGCCAGACTAGCATGGACCTAGCGGTGCATGTAGCTGACACAGCCGGTTTTAGGGCTCCCGCACAAGATTCCCACGCTCTTTTAAGGAGAGAGTCGGCTTTGCGGTCCAAAGGATCTTGTAGTGAACCTGAATCCTCCACAGGTAGCAGGGATTTTTTAGATGTGGAAGCCACTGCTGCGTCTACTTTTGGGGCTTTTGACCAGGTTGAGAATTCCTCATCATTAAAGGGATAACGTCTCTTTGAAGATGGTGGTAGTCCCCTCTGCCCCTGGCTTTCCCACTCTTTTTTAATTAAATTTTTAACTGCTGCTATCACCGGAAAGGAGGGTCTTTTCCTTTCGGACAGCCCAGCGAACATTATGTCCTGCTGTGTTTTAGGGGTCTTAGAATCCTCAATGCCCATAGTGTTACGGACAGATTTCACCAGGTTATCTATACTGTCGGTGGGGAAGCACGTATCTTGATCCTCATCCGAGGAAACATAATCCCTAGAAACATCCGAATCTGCATCCTCTAATTCGGAAGATTGGTCAGATATGGGTGAAACATACTCTCTTGTCCCCTTAGGACGCGTTTCTTTTCCCGAACTATGCAGGGCTTGTAGTTCTTCTCTAATCAACACTCTAATGTCCTCAGATTTAACAGAGGCCTCTTCCCGTAAGGTGGAATCAATGCATGGTTTACAAAGTTTCTTTGTGTAACTATCCGGAAGGGGCTGAAGACATATCGCACACTGTTTGTTTCGTTTTTTCAGTACATTTTGCCTAGAGTGTTAGAGAAGAGGGGACAGCAATCAGCTTAATAGGGTAGATGTACACTCACCCCAGTGAAGCGTCTGTGAAGGTACCGGCTGACGGGGAGGAGACTGCAGAGGCTTGCTCTTTTTAGAAGATCCACTCCGCTTGGAGCGGCTGCTGCTGCTGGCATGGCTGCGAGGAGTAGTTGCGGTGGCCTCAATAGAAGACATCGCAGGGTCCTGTGCCGAATCCATATTGGACGCCGGAGCGTTACCGCCGGCGTCCTTTTCACATGGGGGCCGCCATCTTCTTCCTGTTGAACCCGGAAGTGCTAATCACTTCCGGGTCGCGGCCATATTTCATATGCCCGCGCTGTCACCGGCACCAGCGCCGGCGCCGTCTCCTCCCTCTCCTCGGAAGCTTTTCAGCCTATACTTTCGGGGGACATACCGGGGCTCCACGCCGTATAAGCGCTCGCCGAGGACGGCGCAGCGTTCCCCATTACAGCGCTAACTCCCCGCAGACGTGCCGGATGATTTTCTGTGAGCCAGCACTCTCCAGCCCTGGCCTCACAGCGTCTGCCAGCAGAGGGGGGAAGCTGACACCAGGACCCCCGATGCTGCTTCCAGCTCTGGAGCCCTTGCCGTCCTCACAGGTAAACTGCACAAGCGGCATCCAGGCTAGGCATCCTCTTCTCCGTGGATTTCCCATAGGAACACGAAACTGTGGGAGCGAGGGGGACCGCCCCTTTTATCTCTCCGTAGGGTTTCCTGTTCCTAGGGGCGGATCCCCTCTCTCAGTGGGTGCTGTCGTGGCGAAGAGAAAAATGGAGAGCATCAAATAGGGGATGTTAACGTGGCGGTGCTGGTGTAGCTGCTGCAGGGCAAGGACATGGTTGTTCTGTGCCTGCAAGGTGCCCAAATGAAACACTTTCCTCTGGTGCACATAGGTGATAGTATATTCTGAGTCATTTCGTAGAGCCCAGTACAACTACATGAATCGTGAAGCCAGAACATGTTGAGGCGGTGTTAAGATTGAATGGCTGAGAGTGCCTCGTTTCCACACATTATCTTCCACCCAGTCTCCTGCAGAGTTGGCACCTCAGGACCATGACCATCTGGCTTCCACTTTACCCCCTTGCAAATTAGCCAAGCAGTCTGAGCCCTAAGTCATGCAGCAGTCTCTTCTGCTTTATGATGCCTTTGCTGGCTGGAGTTCTGTGGCACATCCACCTGGCCCTGCCCCAGAAGTGGAAGAGACTGAATGCACTGATGCCCAACCACTTGTTATGTTGGAGGGTGCATATGTGGGAGAGCTAGGGCACATGGTGAGAGGACCACTGCAGCAAATCTCAAAGGATGACAAAACACAGTTGCCAACTGCAGCGTCTTTCTGCAGTGTGCAGGCTGACAATAAGGGCAGGAGTGAGGAGTGGGTGGAAGGTGATGCATGAGTGATTAGGTCCTAGACCCCACATGGAGCGAAGGCCATCCTAGAGACGTGCGCTGTTAGGAGGAAGAGGTGGTCATGCTGTCCAGCAAAAGAGGGAGCAGGGTGCAAAAGCACAGCGGAAGGCCCCTAGCCAGAACATTGGCTGCTACTGACCACCATGCCAAGGAAATGAGCAAACGAAAGCAAGCTCAAAGGAGCTCCCCGATGTGCCTTTTATTCAGCCAATGTGCTGACGACAACCAACGGGTGGTTTGCACGATGTGCGGTCAAAGCCTGAAGCGAGGCATAAATCTTCTGAACCTGAGCACAATCTGAATAACGAGGCATCTGAATTCCAAGCACGAGGTGCAGTGGAGTATACACCTTAAAAAGCATGACAGATTTGAGCCTCCTCCTGCTCCCTCTTCTGCTGCAGTCGTGGCATCTTCCTCCCAGTTCCCGATCAACAGGGCTACCTGCCTCCCCGCAAGAGAGGATGTGACAGCAGCACAACCATCAGTGTCACAGATCATCTCATGGAAGTGTTCAGCTCCTCACCCCCAAAAGAGGAAATACCCCAGTCCAGCTGGTGGAGATGGATAGTTTTAAAAAATCTCCCAGTTGCCACTACTTTTTCAGGTGGGTCATCCCTGCCCTGCACACACATTGCAGACCAAATCAGGTGTGCACTGTGCAATGCCATCAGTGGTAAGGTCCACATACCCACTGATATTATGGAACAGTAAGCATGGCCAGGGACGTTACATCTCCCTAAATGGCCACTTGGTAAATGTAGTGGTGGATGGGACAGAGGCAGAAGGCATTCTAGCTCATGTCCTACCACTACTGAGAATTGCTGGACATTTCTCTGTTCAGGCTGCATAATCCTAATTCCGCTTCCTCATCTGGACACAGCAAGACATGCACCACCAACTTCAGCAAAGGGTAAACGACAGCCGGCTGTTCTGAAACTGATCTGTGGAAGCTGAGGACGGGGATCAAACAGCAGACTGATGAGTGGTTGGTGTCGGTGAACCTCAAGCCTGGTGGTGTGGAGCAACAGTCAAAATCTCGTAGCAACTCTGGGACTAGCCGGTTTGACGCATATTCTGTGCCTGGCACATATGCTGAATTTGGTGGTGCAGAACTTCCTGAAAAATTACCCGCATGTGTCAAAGATGCTGAAAGTGTGGGCAGTATTAGCGTGATTTCAGCGTTTTCACCCTGCTGCTGCTCGTCTGTCTGCGCTGCAGAATCACTTCTGCCTTCCCGCTCACTACCTTATATGCAACGTACCAACAAGGTGGAACTCCACTTTGCATATGCTGGAGAGACTGTGCGAGCAGCAGCAGGCAATAGTGGAATTTCAGCTGCAGCACGCCCGGCTGAGTCTCTGCAGAACACCACCACTTCACCACTAATGAGTAGGCCTCCATGCTGGATGTGTGCAATTTTGTGCTGCTTAAAACACTCCACCAACATGGACAATGCTGATGACATCATCAAGAGTTAGTATACCACTTCTATGACTCTTGTAAAAAAAAAAAAAAAAACTTAAGGTAATGATGATGGATGAGGTGGTGGCACAGGAGGAAGAGGAGCAGGAGGAAGAGGGACCATTCACTACCTTATCAGTCCTGTTGTTCACACATGGCTCGGAGGGTGGGTTCCTGTACCAACCGCAGCCAGGTGCATAACTGTCCAGTCAGGGGACAGTTTTGGAAGATGAGGAACCATGCTCACAGCAGGGTGGCACTCAAAGCAGCTCATAGACATAACTGGAGCGTGGCTGGGGTGATACAAAGGACCAAGACTATACACCTCACATCAAAGACAACTTGTCGTTTCCTCTGGGAAGACTGTCACACGAGCCAATACGTGCTACTGTGCCTGCGCAACGACAGCAGAGTGGCCCAGCTTGTTACCAGTGCCAATTACTGGGTGGCCATCCTGCTGGATCCCCGCTACAAGGAAAACGCACCATCATTACTTCCGTCACTGGAGCGGGATTATAAAATGCGTGAAGACAAGAGCACGCTGGTAGAGGCATTACTGACTGCGTTCCCACCTGACAGCGGGGGCTCAGTAGAAGAACAAGGTTGAGGAAGTCACCAATGCAGCTGGGGCACCGCCACTACCTCAGAATGCAGGGTTATCAGCACGCTACAACATCCGGCACCATCATCTGATACGGTCAGTATTAGCAAGAGGCAGAGTTATAACAACATGATGGAAGAGTACGTGTCCACACGTCTCCATGTACTGATAAGTCTGCCCCATTTAACTTCTGGGTCTCCAAATTGGACACATGGCCTGAGCTTGCCCTTTATGCCTTGGAGGTGTTGGCCTGCCCTGCGGGAAGTGTACGGTCGCAACGTGTGTGTGTAGAACGACAGGGGGTGTGATCACAGACACGTGTATCCATCTGTCCACAACCAACGTGGGGAAGCTAACATTCATTAAAATAAAGCAGGCGTGGAGTTGTTCATACCTTTGGCTGCCTAGACAACTATACCAGCCGCACATACACATAGCCAGTGTCCAACTCTATTTGCCATTCGCTTCATTTGGGTGCCTCCTCCCCAAGTTAGAAAACAAAATAACAGTGTTGGTTACCTCCTCTTCCACCTACTCCGCCACGTCCACCTCCTTCTCTTGAACCTCCGCTCCTGGTTCTAGATTGTTATTTTTTTTTAATTCTATGTTCTTTTACGCAAATTCTCTAACCACCACCCCTATAAAAACAGTATTGGATTCCTCCTCACCTACCTCTTCCACCTACACGTGCACCTCCACTTGGACCTCCGCCTCCAGGTTCAAGATTCTTATTTAAAAAAGTGTTGGTTTTTTTATCTTATTTTAAGTAATTTTTCTATCCACATTTATTTGCTGGGCAATTGTCCTATTAACCCCATTTTGCTTTCTTTTGTAGCCCCTTAGTCCTTACTATGACCACTTTTCAACCTCTTTAAAGCACCGTAGCGTGGGTCCCTATTGACTTCTATAGGGGTTGGGGGTCATGTTCAGGGTCAAGTTTAGATGCCAAAACCAAACTTTCAACTTCACTTCGGCCGCACCCGACAATCCACCTATGTAATTCTGTATTTTATACCATTTTAAAACCATTGTACGTGTATGGCACATACTTAAAAATTGTGCAGGTCAGGTACACAGAGACCATGAGTTTTTTTTTTTGTTTTTAGCATGCATCACAATCGATATATGTGTTAAAGTAAAAAAAAATTGTTTTTACTAGACTCTATTCAAATTTGTATTGAGGAGACAGACATGCGGCGCGTCTTTCCAGACCGCAGCACATCAATTTATCTTGTTCCCGGGTCTGAAACTGGAGAATCCCTGCAGCACACAGTACGTACACTGGGGGAATTCATATGTCTCAGAGTGACTGTAGACTTATCAGTTTTGACTGGACAACCCCTTATCTAGCACTGGTGATATTGTTGCCTTTCTTGACTCCAATAAAGGAATGCATAAAGGGAAATACAAAAATATCTATTGAAAACAGCCCCATCCCATCAGTAGCAACAAGGTTAATAAACATTCACCAGTGTAACAGCAACAGACAGGTAGGTCATGTCCTGGTCCAGCAAGATGTAACGAAACAACTGTAAAATTGGATTTATTTACTAAAGAGACTCTCAAAACATTTAGTTTGGAGAATGGATCAAATAATAACAAAAATATATTAATAAAAAAAACGATGAAATAATAATCTAGTGTATAACAGTATAAGTTTTCTATGCAGAATATCGAACACACCAAATCTGGAATAGTGCAAAGTGTAAAAATATGATTATTCTTGGGCAATGTCATCCATCCTCTTCCATTTCGGTTTGCTCCTGTGCCTCAGCTGCTGGGTCCCCGGGAATAATATTAGTGATGGTGTGAATGAGCTGCTCAATCTGCTCCTCTGTCAGCCTTTCTTCACTTTCCTCCACCATCTATTAGGTAGGGGTTAATGGCATTCATTATTAGACACATGGGGAACATTATTACGGTTATACAAATAAAATATTGCAAATTATGGCACACACCTATTGTACACCATCATCTGACACTTTTTAAACTTTTTCCACCACTCATTCTATTTTTTAATTAAAGTGGGTGGAGTAGTAGTAAAAATGGGCACAGCCTGGAACATTTAATATCGCTTATGTCAGAAAGAGACGTAAATTATAATGCAAATCTACACCAGCCCATGGTTGGCATAAGTTTATATTTCCGCCTCACGCAGAGCATGCAAGACGTCTAATTTTCCCCAAGCGTACGCCTCTTAATTAATCAGAAGCATCTTATGCCAAAATACTTTTTATTACGACTGGAATAAATAAAAGTGCATCAGTCTTAGGGCCCAATTCATCAAAGCTTTTACACCATCATTCTGCTGTAAAAAGCTTTAGAGAATCGCAAAATTTTGCTGCAACTCGCACTAAAAATATTGCGACTTATGGCGTTCTCCGACATTTTCACCCAGCTCCAACAAAGTAAGCAGAGCTGAGGTAGGACAGAGGCGTGGTGACCATCACTGTCAGATTCATGACGAGCAGCACAATTCTTTACATCTCAATTCGGAATAGGATTTGTGGCCAGACGCACACCAAGATGTACACGAGACGTCCTACGCTACTGATTCATAAAAGTCGTACACACATCTCCTCATTTAGACTAGTGTGAACCCCACCAGTCTTGCTGAGTCGGGGCCTTAATATTTAATAAAGCTCCTCAAAAGTGTCAGAAAGGGATGAATTAAAGACCTATATATGCTAGCATTTTCCTAATTTTAATTTAACGGGAGAATCATTTTGGAGTAGCTTTCTCCTTCTGAGTCATCAATAACTACTGAATTTCTTCTCTATGTATGCTCTTACGAACAAAGTACATTTTAATTAATAGATCTTGGAATAATAGTAAGTTCTACACTTGGATGTGTTAAAAATGTTTTTCTTGTGCTGAGATAATCTTATGAATGTGTCCCTGCTGTGTACTGTGTAATGGCTGTGTCTGACCGTACAGGAACATGGTCTGATCATACCACAGCTCCTAGGCAGGGGAGGACGCAAAAGAGTATACAGACAGGACAGCACTGGATCACAGCTGATTCTTTTTCTGAGGCAATACATTTCCATGCCTGTTTTTAAGCAATATTTTATCTCACAAAGAATCAGCTGTGATTAGACCTCCAATGATCAACAAATTACCACCTATAGATATATGATAACTTGCTTTCACCGGACGACCTCTTTAATTTAACAGAATCATTTCTAGTGTAGATCTGTGATCCCGTGCTGTCCTGTCTGTATACTCTTTTGCTTCCCCCCTGCCCAGGAGCAGTGGTATGATCAGACCATGTTCCTGTACGGTCAGACACAGCCATTACACAGTACACAGCAGGGGCACATTTATAAGATTATCTCAGGACAGTGATATTTTTGTTGAACACATCCAATTGTGGAACTAATTATTATTTAAAGATCTAATGACTAAAATGTTGAGCAAAATTAACTATGTGGGGAAAACCCCTTTAAGAATAAAAGGGACAAATCTGTTGAGTTCAAATATCTTTCCTCCAACTACAATACATCTGTACATACCAGTTGAATTTCTACGGCTGTTATAGGTCGGTGGTTAAGCAGCTGTAGTTTTTCTGCTCTGTGGAAGTAAAATATAAATATATTTTAAGCACTTTCAATATTTTTTTGTACGCAGCATCATTAATTGCTAGGAACAACTACAGTAAATAGATGGTATGTGCTCCTGTGATTTAATAAACAATTGTATGCAAAAAAACTCACCAAAACAATGTTTTGCATAAGTGGGGAAGCAAACATATCCTATTTTGCAAGGTACAAAGTTAACATATTACCCGTGTATACTCGAGTATACGCCAGCCCGAGTATAAGCCGAGATCCCTAATTTTGCCACAAAAAACTGGGAAAACGTATTGACTCACGTATAAGCCTAGGGTGGAAAATGCAGCAGCTACTGGTAAATTTCAAAAATAAAAATAGATACCAATAAAAGTAAAAATGATTGAGACATCAGTAGGTTAAGTGTTTTTGAATATCCATATTGAATCAGGAGCCCCATATAGTGCTCCATAAAGTTCATGATGGGCCCCATAAGATGCTCCATACAAAATAAGACCCATATAATGCTCCATACAGTTCATGATGGGCCCCATAAGATGCTCCATACAAAATAAGACCCATATAATGCTCCATACAGTTCATGATGGGCCCCATAAGATGCTCCATACAGTTCATGATGGGCCCCATAAGATGCTCCACATTAAAATATGCCCCATATAATGCTGCATAAAAGGTTAAGGATGGCTCCATAGAATATTATGCGCATATAATGCTGCACAACGGTTGATGGCCTCATAAGATGCTCCATAGATTATGCCCAATATAATGCTGCACAAAGGTTGATTATGGTCCCATAAGATGTTCCATAGAATAATATGCCCCATATGCTGCTGCGATAAAAAAACCAAAAATAATGACATACTCACCTCTCGTCGCTGGGGGTCAGGTGCCGGTGCCCTGAGCAGGCGGGAACACCGGATCGCTATGGGGGCCAGATGCGGGAGTCGCCGCAGGCTCAGGACACCGGCACATGAAATATTCACCTGTCCCCGTTCCACCGCTGCGCGCTGCTGTGTCTTCCAGGTCTCTGCAGTGACTGTTCAGGCAGAGGGCGCACACTAACCACGTCATCGCGCCCTCTGACCTGAACGTCACAGGAACGGGGACAGGTGAATATCGTATGGCTCACCCTCCCCCTATCATACTCACCCTCCTGGCGCGGTCCCTGCTTCTCCGATAGTCTCCAGCGCGCGCCGGCAGCTTGTTCCTTTGTTCAGCGGTCACATGGTACCGCTTATTGAAGTAATGAATATGCGCTCCACGCCTATGGGAGTGCAGTAGCGTCCATATTCATTACTTTAATGAGCAGTACCATGTGCCCGCTGAACACAGGAAGAGCTGCGGGCACCGGAGACCATCAGTGAAGCAGAGACGCGCCAGGAGGGGGTGAGTATGATGTGACAGCCGCCATTCCTGCTGCTCCCCCTCCCCCGCCGACCCCCTGGGACAATGACTCGAGTATAAGCCGAGAGGGGCACTTTTAGCCTAAAAAAAAAAAATGGACTGAAAATCTTGGCTTATATTTGAGTATATACAGGACTTACATCACAAAACACACAAAAAAATAATACTTGTCCCTACCAACTCAAAGTAATCAACTAATTTAAATGTATCCAAAATGTTTGTATTACAATATGCCTGTCTCACAAACAGGCCCTTAGACAGCCTAATCAGCAAAAAAAATTATTTAAAAAAAAAAAGTTATAGTTCCTGGAATATGGTGATATAAAAAAAACTATTATTCCCATGAACTGTGCTATTTTTGTGCCAAAGTAGCAAAAACGTAAAAAAAATATAGATATGGTTTTGCTATTATAGTACCAGCCCAAAGAAAAAAGGAAAACAGGGTAACAAGTATATTATTTATGCCGCACAGTTAATTGTGCAGAATTAAAGAAAAAGATGTTTTTACAGAGTGAAGTCAACAGAAAAATAAGAAAAGTTCTGGCTCTTGGAATTAACAGGGCTGTGGAGTCGATAAGTCAATTCTCCGACTCCACAGCACGGCCTCACTACTGAGCATGTACATAAAGTGCAGCACAGATTCAGCTCAACTAAAAGCCGAGATCCTTAGATCATGAACAGAACAGACAACAGCAGCAACAATAGGAACATTTTCCTATTGGTTCATTTTGATCACAGTGAAAAGACCCTATCACTGTGATCAAAATAAAAAAAAATAGTAACTAAAACTCCCTTTGTTAGGTAAAAATAATTACAGTATATACTCGAGTATAAGCTGACCCGAGTATAAGCCGACCCCCCTAATTTTGCCACAAAAAACTGGGAAAACTTAATGACTCGAGTATAAGCCTAGGGTGGAAAATGCAGCAGCTACCGGTAAATGTCAAAAATAAAAATAGGTACCAATAAAAGTAAAATTAATTGAGACATCAAGAGGCTGTGTTTTTGAATATCCATATTGAATCAGGAGCCCCATATAATGCTCCATACAGTTCATGATGGGCCCCATAAGATGCTCCATACAAAATACGCCCCATATAATGCTCCATATAATGCTGCACAAAGGTTAATAAAGGCCCCATAAGATGCTCCATAGACACAATTGCCCCATACAGTACTGCATAAAGGTTAATAAGAGCCCCATAAGATGCTCTATAGACACATTTGCCCCGTATAATGCTCCACAAATGCCGATTATGTCCCCATAAGATGCTCCATACAGATATTTGCCCCATATAATGCTGCACATGGCCCCATAAGATGCTCTATAGAGATATTTGCCCCATATAATGCTGCACATGGCCCCATACAGATATTTGCCCCATATAATGCTGCACATGGCCCCATACAGATATTTGCCCCATACAATGCTGCACATGGCCCCATAAGATGCTCCATACAGATATTTGCCCCATACAATGCTGCACATGGCCCCATAAGATGCTCTATAGAGATATTTTGCCCCCATATAACGCTGCACATGGCCCCATAAGATGCTCCATACAGACATTTGCCCCATATGCTGTTGCTGCAATAAAAAAAAATAAAAAAAATGACACACTCACCTCTCAGGCCCCGGGACTTGCTATATTCACCGGTCCGCGTTCCACCGACAGCCGCCGCTGTGTCTTCTGCACTGACGTTCAGGCAGAGGGCGGCGCACACACTAATCGTGTCACCGCGCCCTCTGACCTGAGCGTCAATGCAGAGGACGGGGAAGACGCAGAGCGGCCGTCGGTGGAACATATATTCACGGTGGTGAATATTGCGCAATGCGTTATACTCACCTGCTCCTGGCGTGGGGTCCCTGGTTCTCCGGCAGCTTCTTCCTGTGTTGAGCAGTCACATGGTACCGCTCATTACAGTAATGAATATGCGGCTCCACCCCTATGGGAGTCCATATTCATTACTGTAATGAGCGGTACCATGCGGCCGCTCACTACAGGTAGAAGCTGTCAGCACCCGGAGAACCAGGGACGTCCAGGGACCGCGCCAGGAGCAGGTGAGTATTATTAGACAGCTGCTGCTCCCCCTCCCCTGCCGACCCCTGGGTATGACTTGAGTATAAGCTGAGAGGGGCAATTTCAGCCTTAAAAAATGGGCTGAAATTCTCGGCTTATACTCGAGTATATACGGTAAATAAAAAAATTATTTCCATTTTTCCATTAGGGATAGAGTTGGGCTAAAGTGAGTTGGGCTAAAGTTAGGGCTAGGGTTAGGAATAGGGGTATGGTGGGGTTTGGTTTGTGGTTAGGGTTATGGGTGTGTTGGGGTTAGTGTTGGAGTTAGAATTGGGGGGTTTCCCCTGTTTAGGTACATCAGGGGGTCTCCAAACGCGACATGGTACCACCATTGATTCCAGCCAATTTTGAGTTCAAAAAGTCAAAAGGTGCTCACTCCCTTCTGAGCCCTGCCATGCACCCAAACAGTGGTTTACCCCCACATACGGGATATCGGCTTACTCAGGAGAAATTGCACAACAAATTTTGTGGTCCATTTTCTCGTAATACCCTTGTGAAAATAAAAAAAAATTGGTTCCAAAAGTAAATTTTTTGGGAGAAAGTAAAATGTTAATGTTTTCCTTCCACATTCCTCACCCGGCAACAATAGGAAATTTTTCCTATTGGTTCATTTTGATCACTGAGATAGACCCCATCACAGAGATCAAAATAATAATAAAAAAAAGTAAATAAAACCTGCTTAGTTAGGTAAAAATAATGAAATAAAAAATATATATTTCCATTTTTCCATTAGGGTTAAAGTTGGGCTAAAGTGAGTTGGGCTAAAACTAGGGTTTTTTTATGGGCTAAAGCTAGGGTTAGGCTTGGGGCTACGGTTAAAGTTGGGGCTACGGTTAGGGGTGTGTTAGGGTTGGGATTAGGGGAGTGTTGGGGTTAGGTTTAGGGGTGTGTTGGGGATGGGGTTGGTGTTAGAATTTGGGGTAGTGCCACTGTTTAGGTACATCAGGGGGTCTCCAAACATGATGGGCCGACACCATTGATTCCGGCCAATTTTGCATTCAAAAAGGTCAAACGGTGCTCCCACCCTTCTGAGCCCAGCCATGCATCCAAACAGTGGCTTTCCCCCACATACAGGGTATCGGCGTACTCAGGAGAAATTGCACAACAAATTTTGTGGTCCATTTTCTCGTGATACCCTTGTGAAAATAAAAAAAATTGGGTCCAAAGGAATTTTGTGTGTGAAAAAAGTAAAATGTTCATTTTTTTCCTTCCACATTGCTTTAGTCCTTGTGAAGCACCTGAAGGGTTAATAAACTTCTTGAATGTGGTTTTGCGCACCTTGATGGGTGCAGTATTTAGAATGGTGTCACTTTTGGGTATTTTCTGTTATATTGACCCCCCAAACTCACTTCAAATGTGAGATCGTCCCTAAAAAAATGGTTTTGCAAATTTTGTTGGAAAAATGAGAAATCGCTGGTCAACTTTTAACCCTTATAACTTCCTAACAAAAAAAATGTAGCTTCCAAAATTGTGCTGATGTAAAGTAGACATGTGGGAAATGTTATTTATTAACTACCGTATATACTCGAGTAAAAGCCGACCCGAGTATAAGCCGACCCCCCCTAATTTTGCCACAAAAAACTGGGAAAACTTATTGACTCGAGTATAAGCCTAGGGCGGAAAATGCAGCAGCTACTGGTGAATTTCAAAAATAAAAATAGATGCTCCATACCGTTCAATATGGCCCCATAGATGCTCCATATAAAGCTGTGCCACATATAATGCTCTGCACCGTTCATTATGGCCCCATAGATGCTCCATATAAAGCTGTGCCACATATAATGCTCTGCACCGTTCATTATGGCCCCATAGATGCTCCACATAAAGCTGTGCCACATATAATGCTCTGCACCGTTCATTATGGCCCCATAGATGCTCCATTGTTGTGAATTCCGTTCTCGGGCTCCCTCCTGTGGTCATGAGTGGTACTGTGTGAGTTTGTTCTTGGGCTCCCTCTGGTGGCCTTTAGCGAAATGGCTGGGCTCAGCTGCTTCATTTCCTTCTATGCTGGGCCTATTTAACTCACCTGGACCTTCATTTGTTGCCTGCTGTCGGTGTATTCAGTCCTGATTCTGAGCTCTCCTGAATATTCCTTTTGACCAGTCTCCTGCTGGAGAAGCTAAGTTTGCTTGTTCATTTTGCTCATTATTTCCTTGAAAACGTTTCTCAGTATATGATGAGTTCAGTCCAGCTTGCTTTTATGTGAGTTTTTGCTTGCTGGTTAGTTCTGGGGTGCAGAGTGCGCCCCTCACATCGTGAGTCGGTGTGGGGGTTCTTGTATTCTCTGCGTGGTTTATTTTTGATAGGAATCTGTGCGGTCAGTACAAAAACTATCTATTTTCTGTCTATCTAGTGTTAGCGGGCCTCATTTGCTAAACCTGTTTCATTTCTACATTTGTATTTTCCCCTTAACTCACCGTTATTTGTGGGGGCTGTCTATAACTTTGGGGTTCTCTGAGGCAAGTGAGGTCTTTGCTTTCTCTCTAGGGGCAGTCAGTTTCTCAGGCTGTGAAGAGGCGTCTAGGTTTTTAGGTAACGCTCCACGGCTGCCTTTAGTGTGTTGGATAGGATCAGGATTGCGGTCAGTATAGCTTCCACATCCCCAGAACTTGTCCTAACATTCTGGTTATACGTATCAGATCAGTTTTGAGATCCTACCACCGGATCATAACAGTACAGCAGGCCACAAAGTGTTAATGCAGCAGAAGAGGGAGAAGAGAAATCCTGAAGTCATTTTTTTTTTTTTCTCTGCACTGTGTTTAGTCTCTCTCCTCCCCTTAATCTCTGGGTGGTTCTGAACTCAGCTGCAGATATGGACATTCAGAGTCTGTCTTCCAGTGTGGATCATCTCACTGCAAGGGTACAGGGCATTCAGGATTATGTAGTCCGCAGTCCTATGTCAGAGCCTAAAATACCAATTCCTGAGCTGTTCTCCGGAGATAGATCTAGGTTTTTGAACTTTAAGAATAATTGTAAGTTATTCCTTTCTCTGAGACCTCGCTCCTCTGGTGATTCTGTTCAGCAAGTTAAAATTGTTATTTCTTTGTTACGCGGTGACCCTCAAGATTGGGCATTCTCTCTGGCGCCAGGAGATCCTGCATTGCTAAATGTGGATGCGTTTTTTCTGGCGCTTGGAGTGCTTTATGAGGAACCTAATCTGGTAGACCAAGCAGAGAAGGTTTTGCTGGCTCTCTCTCAGGGTCAAGATGAAGCAGAGGTTTACTGTCAGAAGTTTAGGAAGTGGTCTGTGCTCACTCAATGGAATGAGTGCGCCCTGGCGGTGATTTTCAGAAAGGGTCTTTCTGAAGCCCTTAAAGATGTTATGGTGGGGTTCCCCACCCCTGCGGGTCTGAATGAGTCAATGTCTTTGGCCATTCAGATTGATCGGCGTTTGCGGGAGCGCACACCTGTGCACCATCTGGCGGTATTTTCTGAGCAGAAACCTGAGCCTATGCAATGCGACAGGATTCTGACCAGAGTTGAACGGCAAAACCACAGACATCAGAATGGGTTGTGCTTTTACTGTGGTGATTCTACTCATGTTATCTCAGAGTGTTCTAAGCGCACAAAAAGGTTCGCCAAGTCTGTCACCATTGGTACTGTACAACATAAATTCATTTTGTCTGTTACTTTGATTTGCTCTGTGTGATCCTACTCAGTTATGACTTTTGTGGATTCAGGTGCCGCCCTGAATTTGATGGATTTGTCATTTGCCAGGCGCTGTGGTTTTATCTTGGAGCCTTTACAATTCCCTATCCCACTAAAGGGAATTGATGCTACGCCATTGGCCAAGAATAAACCTCAGTACTGGACCCAAGTGACCATGTGCATGGCTCCTGCACATCAGGAGGTGATTCGCTTTCTTGTGCTACATAATTTGCATGATGTTGTCGTGTTGGGTCTGCCATGGCTGCAGGCTCATAATCCAGTCCTGGATTGGAAAGCAATGTCTGTGTCAAGTTGGGGTTGCCAGGGAATTCATGGCGATGCTCCTTTGGTGTCAACTGCTTCTTCTACTCCTTCTGAAGTCCCTGAATTTTTGTCGGACTACCAGGATGTATTTGATGAGCCCAAATCCAGTGCCCTACCTCCTCATAGGGATTGTGATTGTGCTATAAATCTGATTCCTGGTAGTAAGTTCCCTAAGGGACGACTTTTTAATTTATCTGTACCAGAACATGCCGCTATGCGGAGTTATATAAAGGAGTTCTTGGAGAAGGGGCATATTCGCCCGTCCTCGTCCCCTTTGGGTGCGGGGTTCTTTTTTGTGGCCAAGAAGGATGGTTCTCTGAGACCCTGTATAGATTATCGCCTTCTAAATAACATCACGGTCAAATTTCAGTACCCCTTGCCACTGTTGTCCGATCTGTTTGCCCGGATTAGGGGGGCCAGTTGGTTCACCAAGATAGATCTTCGAGGAGCGTATAATCTTGTGCGCATAAAGCAGGGCGATGAATGGAAGACAGCATTTAATACGCCCGAAGGCCATTTTGAGTACTTGGTGATGCCTTTTGGGCTTTCTAATGCCCCCTCTGTGTTTCAGTCCTTCATGCATGACATCTTCCGAGAGTATCTGGATAGATTTATGATTGTGTACCTGGATGATATTTTGGTCTTTTCTGATGATTGGGAGTCTCATGTGAAGCAGGTCAGGATGGTATTTCAGGTCCTGCGTGCCAATGCCTTGTTTGTGAAGGGCTCTAAATGTCTCTTCGGAGTCCAGAAGGTTTCCTTTTTGGGCTTTATTTTTTTCTCCTTCTACTATTGAGATGGATCCAGTCAAGGTCCAGGCTATTTATGACTGGACTCAACCTACATCTGTGAAGAGTCTTCAGAAGTTATTGGGTTTTGCTAATTTTTACCGTCGCTTCATCACTAATTTTTCTAGTGTGGTTAAGCCTTTGACGGATTTGACCAAGAAGGGTTCTGATGTGACGAATTGGTCTCCTGCGGCCGTGGAGGCCTTTCAGGAGCTGAAACGTCGATTTTCTTCGGCTCCTGTCTTGCGCCAGCCCGATGTCTCTCTTCCCTTTCAGGTCGAGGTTGATGCTTCTGAGATTGGTCTTGTCGCAGAGAAACTCTGAGGGCTCTGTGATGAGACCATGTGCTTTCTTTTCAAGAAAGTTTTCGCCTGCCGAGCGGAATTATGATGTTGGTAATCGTGAGTTGTTGGCAATGAAGTGGGCATTTGAGGAGTGGCGACATTGGCTTGAGGGAGCCAAGCATCGTGTGGTGGTCTTGACGGATCACAAGAATTTGACTTATCTCGAGTCTGCCAAACGGTTGAATCCGAGACAGGCTCGATGGTCGCTGTTTTTCTCTCGTTTTAATTTCGTGGTTTCATATCTTCTGGGTTCGAAAAACGTGAAGGCTGATGCCCTTTCTAGGAGTTTTGTACCTGACTCCCCGGAAGTTTCTGAACCGACTGGTGTCCTCAAAGAGGGGGTGATTTGTCTGCCATCTCTCCTGATCTGCGACGGGTGTTGCAGGAGTTTCAGGCCAATAGACCTGACCGTTGTCCACCGGAGAGACTGTTTGTCCCGGACAGATGGACCAGTAGAGTTATTTCCGAGGTTCATTCTTCGGTGTTGGCGGGTCATCCTGGGATTTTGGGTACCAGGGATTTGGTGGCGAGGTCCTTTTGGTGGCCTTCCTTGTCGCGGGATGTGCGTTCCTTTGTGCAGTCCTGTGGGATTTGTGCTCGGGCCAAGCCTTGCTGTTCTCGTGCCAGTGGATTGCTTTTGCCTTTGCCTGTCCCGAAGAGGCCTTGGACGCATATTTCCATGGATTTTATTTCGGATCTTCCTGTCTCTCAGAGGATGTCTGTCATCTGGGTGGTTTGTGATCGTTTTTCTAAAATGGTCCATTTGGTACCTTTGCCTAAGCTGCCTTCCTCCTTCGATTTGGTGCCACTGTTTTTTCAGAATGTGGTTCGTTTACATGGTATTCCGGAGAACATTGTGTCTGACAGAGGATCCCAGTTTGTGTCCAGATTTTGGCGGTCCTTTTGTGCTAAGATGGGCATTGATTTGTCTTTTTCGTCGGCCTTCCATCCTCAGACGAATGGCCAAACCGAACGAACTAATCAGACCTTGGAAACTTATTTGAGATGTTTTGTTTCTGCTGATCAGGATGATTGGGTGACTTTTTTGCCATTGGCTGAGTTCGCCCTCAATAATCGGGCTAGTTCTGCTACTTTGGTTTCACCTTTCTTTTGCAATTCTGGTTTTCATCCTCGTTTTTCCTCGGGTCAGGTTGAGCCCTCTGACTGTCCTGGGGTGGATTCTGTGGTGGATAGGTTGCAGCAGATTTGGAACCATGTGGTGGACAATTTGACGTTGTCCCAAGAGAAGGCTCAGCGCTTTGCTAACCGCCGTCGCTGTGTGGGTCCCCGACTTCGTGTGGGGGATTTGGTGTGGTTGTCTTCTCGTTATGTCCCGATGAAGGTTTCCTCTCCTAAGTTCAAGCCTCGTTTCATCGGTCCTTATAAGATTTTGGAAATCCTCAACCCTGTGTCATTTCGTTTGGACCTCCCAACATCGTTTGCCATTCATAATGTGTTCCATAGGTCATTGTTGCGGAGATATGTGGTGCCTGTGGTCCCTTCTGTTGATCCTCCTGCTCCTTTCTTGGTCGAGGGGGAGTTGGAGTATGTGGTGGAGAAGATCTTGGATTCTCGTATTTCGAGACGGAAGCTTCAGTACTTAGTTAAATGGAAGGGCTATGGTCAGGAGGATAATTCCTGGGTTGTCGCCTCCGATGTCCATGCGGCCGATTTGGTTCGTGCCTTTCATTCGGCTCGTCCTGATCGGCCTGGGAGCTCTGGTGAGGGTTCGGTGACCCCTCCTCAAGGGGGGGGTACTGTTGTGAATTCCGTTCTCGGGCTCCCTCCTGTGGTCATGAGTGGTACTGTGTGAGTTTGTTCTTGGGCTCCCTCTGGTGGCCTTTAGCGATATGGCTGGGCTCAGCTGCTTCATTTCCTTCTATGCTGGGCCTATTTAACTCACCTGGACCTTCATTTGTTGCCTGCTGTCGGTGTATTCAGTCCTGATTCTGAGCTCTCCTGAATATTCCTTTTGACCAGTCTCCTGCTAGAGAAGCTAAGTTTGCTTGTTCATTTTGCTCATTATTTCCTTGAAAACGTTTCTCAGTATATGATGAGTTCAGTCCAGCTTGCTTTTATGTGAGTTTTTGCTTGCTGGTTAGTTCTGGGGTGCAGAGTGCGCCCCTCACATCGTGAGTCGGTGTGGGGTTCTTGTATTCTCTGCGTGGTTTATTTTTGATAGGAATCTGTGCGGTCAGTACAAAAACTATCTATTTTCTGTCTATCTAGTGTTAGCGGGCCTCATTTGCTAAACCTGTTTCATTTCTACGTTTGTATTTTCCCCTTAACTCACCGTTATTATTTGTGGGGGCTGTCTATAACTTTGGGGTTATTTCTCTGAGGCAAGTGAGGTCTTTGCTTTCTCTCTAGGGGCAGTCAGTTTCTCAGGCTGTGAAGAGGCGTCTAGGTTTTTAGGTAACGCTCCACGGCTGCCTTTAGTGTGTTGGATAGGATCAGGATTGCGGTCAGTATAGCTTCCACATCCCCAGAACTTGTCCTAACATTCTGGTTATATGTATCAGGTCAGTTTTGAGATCCTACCACCGGATCATAACACTCCATATAAAGCTGTGCCACATATAATGCTCTGCACCGTTCATTATGGCCCCATAGATGCCCCATATAAAGCTGTGCCACATATAATGCTCTGCACCGTTCATTATGGTCCCATAGATGCTCCACAGAAAGCTGTGCCACATATAATGCTCTGCACCGTTCATTATGGCCCCATAGTTGCTCCACATAAAGCTGTGCCATATATAATGCTCTGCACCGTTCAGTATGGCCCCATAGATGCTCCATAGAAAGCTGTGCCATATATAATGCTCTGCACCATTCATTATGGCCCCATAGATGCTCCATATAAAGCTGTGCCATAAATATATATATATATATATATATATATATATATATATATATATATATATAATGCTCTGCACCGTTCATTATGGTCCCATAGATGCTCCACATAAAGCTGTGCCACATATAATGCTCTGCACCGTTCATTATGGCCCCATAGATGCTCCATATATAGCTGTGCCACATATAATGCTCTGCACCGTTCATTATGGTCCCATAGATGCTCCACATAAAGCTGTGCCATATATAATGCTCTGCACCGTTCAGTATGGCCCCATAGATGCTCCATAGAAAGCTGTGCCATATATAATGCTCTGCACCATTCATTATGGCCCCATAGATGCTCCATATAAATCTGTGCAATATATAATGCTGCTGCTGCTGCAATAAAAAAAAAAAATGACGTACTCACCTCTCTTGCTGCCCGCAGCTCCTCAGCGTCCCGTCTCGGCGTCTCTCCGCACTGACTGTTCAGGCAGAGGGCGGCGCGCACACTAGTACGTCATCGCGCCCTCTGACCTGCACAGTCACTGCAAGAGGACGGGAAGACAGAGCGGCGCCCGGCGTGTGGAACGTGGACAGGTAACTATGACATAGTTACCTGCTCCCGGCGTCCCTGGCTCCTTATCCCGGACAGCTGGTCTCCGGGTGCCGCAGCCTCTTCCTCTGTCAGCGGTCTCTGTTACCGCTGATTAGAGGAATTAATACGCGGCTCCGCCCCTATGGGAGTGGAGTCCATATTCATAACTTTAATGAGCGGTCCCACGTGACCGCTGAACAGGGGACAAGCTGCGGCACCGAAGACCGTGGGACGGGCAGGGGGAGCGCCAGGAGCGCCGGGACTAGGTGATTATGCGACAGTCCTCTCTCCCCCTCACCCGCAGACCCCACCGCCGATCATGACTTGAGCATAAGCCGAGAGGGGCACTTTCAGCCCAAAGATTTGGGCTGAAAATCTCGGCTTATACTCGAGTATATACGGTATTTTGTGTGACATGTCTCTCTGATAGAAGGGCATTATAAATTCAAAGTTTGAAAATTGAAAGCTTATCGCCATATTTATTTTTTTCATAAATAAACGCAAGTCATATCGAAGAAATTTTACCACTAATATGAAGTACAATATGTCACGAAAAAACAGACTCCGGATCAGCGGAATCTGATAAAGCATTCCAGAGCTGTAACCACATAAAGGGACAGTGGTCAGAATTGTAAAAATTGTCTTGGTCATTAAGTACCAAATTGGCTCTGTCAATAAGGGGTTCAGAAATATTTCACAGTTCTGTCCACAGTAGATTGGAAGTCTTGAAATATGAATAACCACAATCATAACAATATTAATGGGGAATCTAGATCTTGGTTTGGCACAGTTATATACTTGAGTAAAGCTGCCCAATGTGGAATATAGCACCTATCATGTATTTAAATTGAATCTATACATAAGTCAAAACAAACCTAGTAGAAATCTTTGCAGTTCTCTAGATGCTAGGCCGGAGTAGTCAATCCATGGAGGCCATATTTTTCGAATTTGGAGATGGCCTTCCTTTTCAAATATATTCTTTGTTTCAGATTTAAGAGCCAATTAATTTTATCTACAAATTCTGTTACTGTGGCTGCGGGCTCTGATAACCAATGCCGGGCTATCAGTTTCCTGGCCATGTATAACATGCGTGCTAAAGCTATTTTGCCATGTTCGTCAGTGCTCAGATCTTCTGTATGTCCCAGTATACATACTATTGGTGAAGAATCTGTATCGACTGAGTATGTTCTATTAATGATCACTATTACATCCTTCCAGAAAGTTTCCAAAGCGGAGCATGTCCTCATTATATGAAGCATATTAGCCGGGGATGTTTTACATCTAGAACATAGGAAGTTTGGTCTAAACCCTATATCGTGGAGAAATTGGGGTGTTCTATATGAAAATCTATGGGATTCACAAAAAGACAACTGTGGAACTCTTCCCAGTATTTCAGACCACAGTCCCTCTGCAATAAAGCCTATCATACCCTCCCATTTTTCTTTTGACTGTATGGGGTGTTTATTAATATAAGGTACAACAGATACCTGTATAGTAATGAGATTAGTCCCCCAGAATTATGTGAGCTGTCTATTCTCTGCATTACATCATTTTTAGCCACTAAATTATTTAGGACGGGACCCTCTGCCTGATATACATGTCGTATCTAAAGAGCCTTATAAAATTCCGTGTTGGTTAGTCCATATTCATTTTGTATTTGAGAGAACTCCTTGAGTGTATTTCCCTCTAAAACACGTGAAAATCTTTCTACTCGTTTTAGGCTTTGTGCCCACGTTGCAGAAATGCTGCGGAAATGCGCAACATTTCCGCAACTCCCTGCCGCGGTAAAACGCATGCACAATTTGCATGCATTTTCCCACGAAACACACGCGTTTTACAAGCGTTTTTAGAAGCATCGCTTGGAAAAGTGATTGACAGGTTGGTCACACTTGTCAAGCATAGTGTTTGACAAGTGTGACCAACTTTTTACTATTGATGCTGCATAGGCATAGATAGAATGTTAAAAATAATATAAAAAATATTGTTATTCTCACCTTCCGACGGCCCCCGATCTCCTCAGCGGCGCTCCCGGTTTGTTCCGTTCCCAGGGATGCTTTGCACGAAGGACCTTTGTGACGTTACTGTCGCGCGACCACGACGTCATTTCAGGTGATTTGCGCAATGCATCCCTGGGAACGGAAGCCGCCGCGTGCACCGCTGAGAGGCGGGAGGACTCTGGGGGCCATCAGAAGGCAAGTATATCACTATTTTTTATTTTAATTCTTTTTTTTACAGAAATATGGTTCACAAAGGCCTGGAGGAGAGTCTCCTCTCCTCCAGACCCGGGTACCATCCGCACATGAAGTGCTCATTTTAAGCATGGTGGGCATAGCCACATGCGTAAAGTGAGCGTTTCAATACAATCCTATGGCGGCGGAATCGCCGCGATTCCGCAGAAATAATTAACATGCTGCGGATTTTACCGCTATGCGATTCCGCAGCGGGAAAATCCGCAGCATGGGCACAGCAACTGCGGAATCCCATAGGATTGCATGGGAATGCGTTTTTTTACGTGTTTCCGCTGTGGCAAAAACGCGGCGGAAACGCATACAAAACGCAACGTGGGCACACAGCCTTAGACTCCAGTTTTTAAACCCTTCCAAATTATATAGATTAGGGAGCCATGGCGTTTCCCACAGTGATGTAAATTGTGAAAATCCTTGTATACCTTGTAGTTTCTTCACTGTCCCCCAAAGTTTGCGTATTAACAGAGTATTTGGGGTTCTGAAAGAGGGCATCTTAAATTTGTGAGCCTCCAATGCTTCATAGAGTGAGTGATTTAAAATGTGATTGGAGTAGTAGACGTTGAACTCCCCCTCCCCCTCCAGGGTCAAGTTAACGGTAACGAGTAACTTATGTACAAATCATTTTTTTTATGTCGAAGTTGTATCCTCTAACACTTTAGTTTACTAAATCGCACTTACTTGGTTAGCTTATGTCCTTTCAGGGCAGTAAGGAAGTCTTGCACTATTTCAGGACTTTGTCGTTGACAGGGACTGTTGGACAAGTATTTTAATGTCTACGAAAAGATCAAGAATTTTATGAGATCAAGACAGATAATCAGACATTTTTATTAAAAATTCTATATTTTATCACAGGTTCAATAAACATTCATAGTTTCCAGTGGCAGAGATGGTTATGACAGTCTTGGCTGTCCCAGCCCCCAATAGGTGGCCCAACATAAATAGATGTTTAAGAAATGAAACATTAGCAGCCACATACAAGTTAAAATTGGAACGTACACTCCTTAAATAATAATAACATAATTATCTGAACTTTGCATTTTCAAGATTAAAATAGAGTCTTTGAGACAGCTCTGTGTTACCTACAGGTAGAAATACAGAATTTGCATTTTGTGAAACAAGAGTGTGGTGAAATTCCTGATTGCATCTCCCAGAGCTGCTGCAGATAACTGACAGACTTCTCCCAATGTACACAGGAGGGAGAAACCTATCAATTACAGCGGGCTGGGAACCATAGCCAGAGACCGGACTAGATTGGGGCCTCACTGGCCTGATTCCCCCAGAGTTACTGCAGAGGATTGACATGACTCTCCCCATATATACACAAGGAAGAGACCTGCCAACAGCATGGAGTGGAGCTGAAAAGAGCCGACTGGGGACCACAGCCAGAGACCGGACTAGATTGGGGCCTCACTGGCCTGATTCTCCCACAGTTACTGCAGAGGATTGACATGACTCTCCCATGTATACACAAAAAAGAGACCTGCCAATAGCATGGAGTGGAGCTGAAAAGAGCCGACTGGGGACCATAGCTAGAGACTGGACTAGATTGGTGCCACCACTGGTCTACTTTTCCCAGAGCTGCTGCAGATGATTGACATGACTCTCCCTATATATACACAAGGAAGAGACCTGCCAATCACATGCAGTGGAGCTGAAAAGAGCCGACTGGGGACCACAGCCAGAGACCGGACTAGATTGGCGCCTCCACTGGCCTACTTCTCCCAGAGTTACTGCAGATGATTGACATGACTCTCCCCATGTATACACAAGAAAGAGACCTGCCAATAGCATTGAGTGGAGCTGAAAAGAGCCGACTGGGGACCACAGCCAGAGACCGGACTAGATTGGGGCCACCACTGGCCTGATTCTCCCAGAGTTACTGCAGATGATTGACATGACTCTCCCTATATATACACAAGGAAGAGACCTGCCAATAGCATGGAGTGGAGCTGAAAAGAGCCGACTGGGGACCACAGCCAGAGACCGGACTAGATTGGGGCCTCACTGGCCTGATTCTCCCAGAGTTACTGCAGATGATTGACATGACTCTCCCTATATATACACAAGGAAGAGACCTGCCAATAGCATGGAGTGGAGCTGAAAAGAGCCGACTGGGGACCATAGCTAGAGACTGGACTAGATTGGTGCCACCACCACTGGTCTACTTTTCCCAGAGCTGCTGCAGATGATTGACATGACTCTCCCCATGTATACACAAGGAAGAGACCTGCCAATCACATGGAGTGGAGCTGAAAAGAGCCGACTGGGGACCGAACTAGATTGGGGCCACCACTGGCCTGCTTCTTCCAAAGTTGCTGGATATGATTGGCAGGCCTCTCCCTGTGTACACACAAGATAGAGACCTATCAATCACATGGAGCAGCACAGGAAAGAGCTGGCGCCACCGGACTAGCCTCGTCTCTGGCTATGGTCCTGGCAGAATATTAAAACTGGCTATAATGACACAGCCAAGCTCTGATTCAAGCTGCTTGCTGTTTGAGCAACATGAATCTGATAAGATTCCCTTTAAAAGGATATTTGCTATTAAAAACAAATTCAAAGATACTATCCAATAAAATAAGATTGAGAAGGGTTTCTTAAGAGTAGTAGACAACCCCTTTAAGCAGTATCATCTTGCTACCAGTACATGCAGGGGCATCTCACAAAATTAGAATATCATCAAAAAGTTCATTTATTTCAGTTCTTCAATACAAAACGTGAAACTCCTATATTATATAGAGTCATTCCAAACAGAGTGACCTATTTCATGTGTTTATTTCTGTTAATGTTGATGATTATGGCTTACGGACAATAAAAACCCAAAAGTCATTAAATCAGTAAATTATAATACTTTATAACACCAGGTTGAAAAAATTATTTTAAATCCGAAATGTTTTCCTACTGAAATGTATGTTCAGTAAATGCACTCAGTACTTTGTCCGGGCTCCTTTTGCATCAATTACTGCATCAATGCAGCGTGGCATGGTGGCGATCAGCCTGTGGCACTGCTGAGGTGTTATGGAAGCCCAGGTTGCTTTGATAGCAGCCTTCAGCTTGTCTGTATTGTTGGGTCTGGTGTCTCTCATCTTCCTCCTGACAATACCTCATAGATTCTCTATGGGGTTAAGGTCAGGCGATTTTGCTGGCCAATCAAGCAGTGATACTGTTGTTCTTAAACCAGGTATTGGTACTTTTGGCAGTGTGGACAGGTGCCAAGTCCTGCTGGAGAATTAAATTCCCATCTCCAAAAAGCTTGTTGGCAGAGGGAAGTGTGAAGTGCTCTAAATTTCCTGGTAGACGGCTGTACTGACTTTGGTCTTGATAAAACACAGTGGACCTACACCAGCAGATGACATGGCTCCCCAAACTATCACTGATTGTGGATCACCCTTGTTGTTTCCAGCAAACACTAACATGTACAGTGTTTCTAGACAATTTTTGATCACACAGTTCAAACAGAACAGAAACAGGCACAGAATGACATCCCAAAAAAAAAAAAAGTTCTTAAATCATAGGGCGCCCTCTAGTGTCAAAGATGGGTATGACATGAGGCTACATTTTCACCAAGGGCTCATTTGTATTTCTCAGGGCTCATTCCAAATTAGTTGGAAATTATCACAGTTTCATCTTCCTTGATTAGAATACAAACTTAAAAAACAAAGTGTTGGCAAGAAGAAAATATTTAGGAAAATGAGAAAAAGAAAATGCTCAGATTTTATGTTAAAAGTATAAACCTGACAACTTCTTTCCACTATGACATGATACTTCTAAAGAATCCAAAAGGTAGAAATGCTGTTTGCTCTTCGGTTCTATGTTGTAACCTTATTATGTTGCATAATCTTCAATAAAAACAAGTTTAAAAATAAGAATCCAAAAGGCCCAACCCAAGAATGCCAAGGCTCACCTCATACATGATCGTATTAAGATTCTGCTGGCCAACGCTGTTCTTGTTTTTTCTTCCATCTCTTTGCTGTGCTTTTAGGTCAGTAAGTAATTGATATACCTTTCATACCGGGAAAAAAGCTTGTTAGAATGAATGTCACGCCTATTACTTATATCCTACAATGTATACATGCCAGTTACTGCACACAATCATGGCCTCTAAAGGAGAATTGCACATAGCACGGACCCCATTTGTCTCCCTCTGTATACATAGAGGCCACTTTTTATATTGGCTTCTATGAACTCTCCCTAGTAAGTTATATGAAGCGGCATTAAAAGCATTGGCATTTTTCAGTGCACTTAAAAGTGGTAGAAATATATTTGATTACTTTTGCACACAAAAAAAATGACAATTTTTTGTCACCATATTCTGATACCCATGGACATGCACACTGATCTTTGTACAGGTTTATTTCATCATGGAATAAGTTGCATTTTTACTGCCATATTAGGGCACATAGGTCATTCCATGTCAAATGAACCAATTCATTTTTCCTCTATACTCGTATTTTTAACTCTTTTGAGATGTCTTTTCTCTGGTAATAGTGTGCTAGCAAATGCAAAGTGTGAAGAAAAAAAATTATATATATTAATTTTATTTTTTTTAAAGTAATTTTCAAAGTTTTGAAACAATGGGAATTAGTGTGTTGTATGCCTATACGTTTCTCCTCATAACTTAGGTCAGAACCAAGATGAAGAAACAGAAAAAACACCATTACACTAAGAACTGTGCAGGCTTCCATTTGATATGTCACAAGAATATCTTTATTAATATTTTATCCATGCGGACACAAACTCAAAATTTTGAAAAGCATTTCCAAAAAAAACTACAGGATATAAAATTTTTAACAAAATCACATGTGCCTCCTATGCTCCTAGCCACATCTGTACCAAAATTCAAGTTGGAACTTCAAAGGGATCATATTTCATAATATACAAGTGCTTCTTATTATATCAGAAAATCATCAAAAAGTGAAATTATTTCAGTTCTTCACTACAAAAGTGAAACTTTATATTGGCTGTAAGCCATAATCATCAACATTAACAGAAAAACACTTGTAATAGATCACTCTGATGGTAATGACTATATAATATATGCGTTTCACTTTTTGTATTGAAGAACTGAAATAAAATAACTTTTAGATGATATTCTAATTTAGTGAGAAGCACTTGTAACTATATGAGCAGTGTCAATTTGAAAATCTCAAATTCAGATCTGTTCAACCTGTGGTCTGAATCATAGAGTCTATATTTTCCAAATAAACTTAAAAGTTTCATGCCCTGTCCTGATCTTAAACTGGGCAAATCATTGAATAAAACTTATAGTGGATACAATGAAAGGTTTTTAAAGGGAACCTGTCTACCCCAAAATCGACGATGAGCTAAGCCCACCGGCATCAGGGACTTATCTACAGCATTATGTAATGCTGTAGATAAGCCCTCGATGTAACCTGAAAGATGAGAAAAAGAGGTTAGATTATACTCACCCAGGGGCTGTCCCGCTGCGATGGGCGTCGCGGTCCGGTCCGGTCCGGGGCCTTCCATCTTCTTACAATGACGTCCTCTTCTTGTCTTCACGCTGCGGCTCCGGCACAGGCGTACTTTGTCTGGTAAAGGTCAGAAAGACCCGGCGCCTGCGCACTGCAGTACTTTGCTCTGCCCTCAACAGGGCAAAGTACGCCTGCGCCAGAGCCGCAGCGTGAAGACAAGAAGAGGACGTCATCGTAAGAAGATATGAGGCCCCGGACCGCGACGCCCATCAGACCGGACCGCAGCGTGACCGCCCCTGGGTGAGTATAATCTAACCTCTTTTTATCATCTTTCAGGATACATCGGGGGCTTATCTACAGCATTACAGAATGCTGTAGATAAGCCCCTGATGCTGGTGGGCTTAGCTCATCGTCGATTTTGGGGGTGACAGGTTCCCTTTAAGATAGTGATGAAGTGAGCCGAATTATACCTGGCAAGAAAGACTGTGTGTCTATGAACGTGAACGGTAAGAAAACATGTTCCCAAGAGGCTGGTTCTTGCTAATTTGAAAGAGACCTATGAATTTTTTTTTTTTTTTTTTTTTAATTCAACTTCTGCCAAAGTAGGATTTTCAAAATGTGCTGCCCTGTGACCTAAGAATTGAGTCTTGGCTGGTGGTAGTGGCGCACACTTAACGCCCCGTCTCACATAGCGAGATCGCTAGCGAGATCGCTGCTGAGTCACAAGTTTTGTGACGCAACAGCGACCTCAGTAGCGATCTCGCTATGTGTGACACGTACCAGCGATCAGGCCCCTGCTGTGAGATCGCTGGTCGTGTCGGAATGGCCTGGACCGTTTTTTGGTCGTTGAGGTCCCGCTGACATCGCTGAATTGGTGTGTGTGACACCGATCCAGCGATGTCTTCACTGATAACCAGGGTAAACATCGGGTTACTAAGCGCAGGGCCGCGCTTAGTAACCCGATGTTTACCCTGGTTACCAGCGTAAATGTAAAAAAAAACAAACAGTACATACTCACCATCTGATGCCCGTCAGGTCCCTTGCCGTCTGCTTCCTGCTCTGACTGACTGCCGGCCGGAAAGTGAGAGCAGAGCGCAGCAGTGACGTCACCGCTGCGCTCTGCTCTCACTGTACGGCGGCTCAGTCAGAGCAGGAAGCAGATGGCAAGGGACCTGACAGACATCAGATAGTGAGTATGTAGTGTTTGTTTTTTTTGGTAACCAGGGTAAACATCGGGTTACTAAGCGCGGCCCTGCGCTTAGTAACCCGATGTTTACCCTGGTTACCCGGGTGCTGCAGGGGGACTTCGGCATCGTTGAAGACAGTTTCAACGATGCCGAAGTCGTTCCCCTGATCGTTGGTCGCTGGAGAGAGCTGTCTGTGTGACAGATCCCCAGCGACCACACAGCGACTTACCAACGATCACGGCCAGGTCGTATCGCTGGTCGTGATCGTTGGTAAATCGCTATGTGAGACGGGGCCTTTAGTATGTGTATCTACAAGCACACCAGAACGCTAAGCTTATGATTGAAGGAGATAAGAACGAAGCGTCATCTAAGGTTAGGGGGCTTAGACATCCGACACTTCCCTTACTTTTGTTTGCCACCCTGAAAAGAAGCGCCCTTGAGGAGCATCGCCCCCAGCGCCCTGTGCGATGAGCGCAATGTCCGGTATGTTGTCTGCTTAGCTGAATGGTAATAAGCCAGCTCTGCTTACAGTAGGATATAAAATACAAAAGTGACTCAATAGCTGTTCATTTGTTTTAAAAAATTGATTTCAGTGACAAAAACTGACATACTACCAAGTTTGAGCAAGGTCTACTAGGTCTATTAATTCTCGGATGGTTCTTCTGCACAGTATAAAAATAGGACAAACTTTACCAATGTAAGCTATTTTGGAGTAGAAGCTGAATGGCACGTTTTTGCCACAGCTCACGGCAAAAAAATGGATTATTATCTTCTCGTCGCACCGGTGAGTAATATGGTTGTTTATTATATTAATTCTTTTACAGGGGACATTGGCTTCAGTGGATTGGCCGTAAGGCGGGTATAACTTTTTGGCTAATTTAGAATCAATAAAAGAGTCAGTGTCATTTGTTCAAATAAAGGACTTTATTCTGGGTGTTATTTTTTTGACAATTTGACTATGGGGTTAGTAATGGGGGTGTCTTATAGATGCCTCTCTATTAATAAACCCTGGGCTTGATGTGACCTGACAAAACAAAGGTGACATCAACCCCAATACTATCACCCCACTTTCCACAGCTCCAGGGAAAGTAGGAAGAGCGAGCAAGATTTGGCACATCTTATGGATGAATCATTTTTGGGGTGGCTGAGAGCTGATGTTTTTAGTCTGGGAGGGGGCCAAGATCCATGTCCCCTCCCTAGGTTATAAATATATAAATATCAGTCTTCAACTGTCCGCCTAAACTTTGCTGGTTATTAATTATAAGAGGACCCTATTTCATTTTTTTTTTTTTTGGGGGGGGGGGGGGGCGGGGGAGGGTCCTCATTTTAATAACCGGCAAATGCTTGGTATACAGCTGTGAGCTGATATTAATAGTGTGGGAAGCTCCTTGGGAATTATCCCATTCCCAGGCTATAAACATCTGCCCCCAGCTGGTTAATGAAATGTCGGGATATCCCATGTCATTGTTTTCAGAAAATAATTTATTCAGTGATAAAATACATGTACAGTAAGCTACACAAGCACTGTACTAATTATATGTCACTGACATCTTTATAGATAGCCATTCTATGTGTGTATATATATATGTATTCTGTTGGGTCACGCTGTGATTTTACTGTACACGGCAGATGAAATGTGGGGTTCTGAAGGACGTGTGGGTAAAAATCTTTTTTTTTTTAATCACACCCATTGACAAGTCTCGTCTGAGATACGAGGACAAACGCAGCATGCTGCGATTTTTTTTTCTCAGCCTAATTCCAGCTGAGAAAAAAAGAAAAAAAAAAAAATTGCAGATGAGCAAGGACTCATAGATTAACATTGGTCCGAGTACAATGAGATTTTTTATCGGATTGCACTTGTCCGTTTTTCTCGACCACTGCTGGGGCTGATTAGTGGGTGCTGGAAACCCCTCAGTTCTGATACTGATTATTTAACTTAGGATAGATCATTAATATTGTTGTACTGCAAAACCCCTTTAACACTGATGTTATGTTCTGACATAGATAAACTCCAATACTAGACAGAAAAAGTGGTACAGCTTATCGATGAGCTTCTACACAGGCAGACACACAACAATCACACATTATTATCACATCTTAGGGATATGCCATTAATATTATACCTGAGGAGGTGGTGATGGTGAACTCTGTTGAGGGGTTCAAGAGAGGCCTGGATGTCTTTCTGGAGCGTAACAACATTGTATCTTACAGTTATTGGGTTCTTTAGAAGGACATAGATCTGGGGATGTATTCTGAAGGAATATAGGCTGAACTGGATGGACAAATGTCTTTTTTTGACCTTGCTAACTATGTTACTATGTAATATTTATCATGTAAGATCTCAAAGTGACATTGATGCGCCCCTCACCAAATACTGGCACGGGGGTCCTGAGCCACCCTTTCTTATTAACCACCAATATCTTAAAAAGCAAGTATTGAGCAGTGGTTGAGGGTTTGTTGTGCCCCTTTAGACAAACTTAGGCCACGTTTACATTATCAGTATTTGGTCAGTATTTTACCTCAGTATGTGTAAGCCAAAACCAGGAGTGGGACAGTCAGAGGAAAAGTATAATAGAAACATATGCACCACTTCTGTATTTATCACCCAGTCCTGGTTTTGTCTTACAGATACTGAGGTAAAAAACTGACCAGATACTGAATGTGTGCACGTGGACTTAAGAGTTATGGAAGCAGGCCAGTGACTTTGCGCTGGTGTTAGACTGCATATATCTTGGGGCAGAATAGGATTTTACCAAAAGGAACGCAGAGAAACCTGTCCCGGATGCCAGCGAGCAAGAATACATGTATAGTAGTAACAGAGGTGTCAGTAGGCCGATCTCGTAGTGGCTTTCCACAGTTCTGTCAGAAGGACACAGTGCACACAGCAGGTCTGCCCTCAGCCCAGATACTCCTGTGAGACCGGCACAGCAAGTGTATCATGGAGTAGCTCATAACACGATTCTCTGACATATAGTTAATCAAAAACACAGAGCCAGTAAGAATGCACAGTATGTACATACCTCAAAATTGCTTAGCAGCGCTGCATTTGCATCTTTCCTACAATTACAGAAAAACAATTATTACAATAATGATACATTATGTAATCTTCATGCATGTCAGAAGAAAACTATGGAAACTTTGTTCAAGTAAAGCAATAAAAAAAACTTTTTACTGATAAATTTGGGCTGATTTTGTACATGTTGCAGGTTCTGCGATAGAATCCTGAGCTCCTCCTGGCACCAACTCGGACTGTTCCCATAGTAAGCTGTGCTGCCAATTCTCCGTTTTCTGTGCAAACTTTTAGGCCACGTGCACACTATCAGTATTTGGTGAGTTTTTTACCTCAGTATTTGTAAGCCAAAACCAGGAGTGGATGAAAAATAAGAGTAGTGAAGTGTTTCTATTACACTTTTCCTCTCCTGGTTTTGGCTTACAGATTCTGAGGTAAAAAAACTCACCAAATACTCAACATGTGAACATGGCCTTATAGCCAGTGTAGAATTAACTCCCAAAAACTAGCACGATATCGTGACTGCTCCTCTGTACTCAGTGTCCTTATGGATCCCGTGGTTACCTCAGTAATCAGATTAAGCATCACTGTTCGTGATGAGCAGGCGTGCTTTCATAAGGTGTTATACGAGCACGCACGTGTACTAATCGAGTATTTTCGGGATGCTCAAAAAAAAAATGTGAGCCGCCGCGGCTCTAATACCTTATCCAAGCATGCTCGCTCGTCATTTATCACTATTTTATTATATACTTCAATATTGTATTATAGCAGTATATAATAAAAAGTAATCAAATGACAGCAAACTCCCTAGAAGGACTAAACCAATAAAGTAGAAATTAATAAATGTTCTTAGAGATATTATATAAAAAAAAAAATAACCTCCCTTTTCCCAATTCAAAAATAAATTAAAAATAATTGGTCAGTAGAAGTCCCTATTATGGGAATATAAGATGAAATTAACCCTAATAGTATAAAAGAAAAAAAAAGGCAGAATTTAATCTTTTCAATTACCAGATCTCCCCCTAAGGGCTCATTTCCACATGCGAGGCACACGTCCGTATCTCGCATGTGGAAACCAAGCTCTGGCGCCGGCACTTTGGAGCGGAGCTGTGCAGCTCCATGTGTTCCTATGCGGCCGCACGCTCTGCTCTGCAGTGCCGGCTCCACAGCTTGGTTTCCACATGCGAGATACGGACGTGTGCCTCGCATGTGGAAATGAGCCCTAAGGGTATGTGCACACGTTGCGGATTCCATTGTGGATTTTTCCACGCAGATTATCTGCAGATTTTGTGCAGATTTCACCTGCGTTTTTACACCTGCGGATTCCTATTATGGAATAGGTGTAAAACGCTGCAGAATCCGCACAAAGAATTGACATGCTGCAGAAAATACACTGCAGCGTTTCCGCGCGTTTTTTTCCGCAGCATGTGCACCGCGGATTTGGTTTTCCATAGGTTTACATGGTACTGTACAACGCATGGAAAACTGCTGCGAATCTGCAAGGCCAAATCCTCTGCGTATCCGCAGCCAAATCCGCAACGTGTGCACATGGCCTAAAACTGCAATAAAAGTAGATTGAAATGTCATATGTATACCAGAATGGTATCAATAAAACCTACATCTTCGCATTCAAAAAACAAGCCCTCAAACAGCGCCATCAACATAAAAATAAAATAACCTCCTTCCGACATGTGGCATAATAGTACGCACATGTCGGATTCCCCGTTTGGTGTGGGCTCTGGCGCTGAGCCCGCACCTTTCCGGGCACATGAAAGCTGATCTATACAGCTCACATGTGCCCGCAATAGCCGCGGATGGAATCGCGATCCACCTGTGGCTGTTATCTAGTTCAATACCAATGTCAATCTCTGACAGCAGCATTTAACTTGCATTTGCAGGAAGCGCGTCACTAATCCCACCCATCGGTGACATGATTGCGGGTCACCGATGGGTCGGCATGACAGCCAGAGATCTGCATCAGACCTCTGTGGCTGTCACTGACAGATAGCTAAGTGTTAGAGTTAGTGCATCTTAGGCTTCTTTCACACTTGCGTCGACCCGACGCACGTTGTGAAAATTGTGCACAACGTGGGCAGCGGATGCAGTTTTTCAACTCATCCGCTGCCCATTCTATGTCCCGGCGAGGAGGGGGCGGAGTTCCGGCCGCGCATGTGCGGTCGGAAATGGCGGACACGACGTACAAAAAAACGTTACATTGAACTTTTTTTGTGACGATGGTTCCGCCAAAACACAACGGATCCAGTGCACGACGGACGCGACGTGTGGCCATCCGTCGGCAATACAAGTCTATGGGCAAAAAACACATTCTGCGGGCACATTTGCAGGATCCGTTTTTTGTCCAAAACGACGCATTGCGACGGATGCCACATGACGCAAGTGTGAAAGTAGCCTAAGGCTTCTTTCACACTTGCGTCGGTACGGCGCCGTCGCAATGTGTCGGCTTGACGTACGTTGTGAAAATTGTGCACAACGTGGGCAGCGGATGCTGTTTTTCAACTCATCCACTGTGCAGTCTATGTCCCAGGGAGGAGGGGGCGGAGTTCCGGCCGCGCATGCGCGGTCGGAAATGGCGGACGTGATGTACAAAAAAAAGTTACATTGAACTTTTTTGTGACGCCGGTCCGCCAAAACACAATGGTGATCCGTCGGCAATACAAGTCTATGGGCAAAAAAACGCATCCTGCGAGCACATTTGCAGGATCCGTTTTTTGCCCAAAACGACGGATTGTGACGGATTGCTAAAAACGCAAGTGTGAAAGGAGCCTTAGAGATGCGCCTTTTCTGAGGTGGCTGAGAGCTGATATTTTTAGCCTGGGAGAGGGGACATTATCCATGGCCCCTTCCTAGGCTATTAATATCAGCCCACAGCTGTTTGACTAGCTTTTGTTGCTTATTAATTATAGGAGGGACCCTATGTCATTTTTGGGGGGGTCCCCCATTTTAATAACGAGCAAATGCTTAGTATACAGCTCTTAGCTGATATTATTAGCCTGGGAAGCTCCCTGGGTATTACCCCTTTCCCCGGCTCTAAACATCAGCCCCCAGCTGTCAGCTTTCCCTCTGCTGGTAACAAAATGTCAGGGGGTCCCACAACATTTTTTTACTGAAAGGACTGATTATATATCTCATGCACAGATTTAGATTAATCTTTTTGTATCTATCTGTATATCTAGCTGATCTCTAAGCAGAATATTTCCTTAGAAAACTGTGCAAATGACAGAGAATTGCTCTCTGGAAAAGCTCATGTTATCATTGCATGGACATCGGACTGTACTCGTCCCACTTTCCTGCACTGCCATCAGACTGTTTTTCTCATGGTGATGGCTAGGAGCCTTTCCTGGCTGCATGCACACACCGGTGTGGCGACCTCCGCTCCAGCAGCCCGCCCCGGGGCCGCGATCCCGGCCTCACTGTACTCCCTGCAGCCACCGGCAGTCCGGCACTGTGATCATCGCCAATACCCCGTGCGCAGCCCCATCCCGGTCCCAGTACACACACACACACACATACACCTTACACTTCCATGCTGCCGAGTCTCCGCGGTGTTACATCATATCCATACCCCCGGAAACCAGATCCTGTTACAAGGTTCCGATTGTCCCCGAGCCGCAGTAAATAGACGGAGACTATCAGCAGTGCATGTCTATAGTCGTCATGGCAGGGGCGATCTGTGACCCTCCCTATGGCACAGTGTGTCAGGGATCGCTCACAGCAGTCACTGTGGTCACACTCACCAGGAGGGCGCTAGGACCCCACTGACAGCCGCCTCACCTGTGATTGGGCAGTGAGGCAGGAGGGGGCGGGCACGTGACGTCACCGCACACTGGCAGAGTGGCCGGTCCCGGTCAGTGATCAGTTGCAGGAAGACACCCGAGTGCCAGGTGAGTGCCACTTGTTCTGTAGCACCACAGTCACAGTGGAGGAGCTGTCACAGACACTTCGCTCTCCTCACGTGTTTCCTCTCTTTGGTTTCTGTCCTAATGCCACATTCTGTGGGTAGAAATCATTGGACAGCTCCCATTGTTTTCATCAGTTCTTGTTCCCATCACTTTGGTGACACCGATTGCTTAGGACACAACCTGCCACCGGCTATGTCTACTACACCCCAGAAATGAATGTCACGGGGGCATTGGCTGTACAACTGGAGGCCATTTACCAGACTAGCTGGTGCCCATCAGATCAGTGTTACATACCCATTGAGGGATGGGCACACACACATAGTGCCCCAATGATTGGACATAAAAACTGTATATACAGTCAATCCATGGAAATGACAATGTCGGTGGTCCGGCCGCAGGGCACAGTCGCACTGCGAGAGAGCGGATGTCAGTGCCGCCATCAGAAGGGTTGGGAAGGCTGGTATTCTTGGCAAACAAATCACTGTCAGCGTAGGGCTAATGCGTCATCAATCACACACTGCCTAAGGCAAAAGAAACCCTCAAACTAAAGACCTTGATTAATATAGAACTCTTATTGTGTTAATGAGTAGTAGGGATAAAGTGCATAGGGTTAAAAGCTCACAGGGTGAGAATAGGCATCTCAGCTAGGGATGGGCTCATCTCCCTTCTGCAGTACTCCCCAAGGGACGTTATCTATGTCTCCAGACTACGCTGTAGTATTCTTCTTCTCTAGCATGTATTAGTTATAACCTCTCTTCACCTATGCAATTAACATAAAAGCTCATTATCCTCCCCAACACGTTTCCCCATACTGGCTTCATCAGGCGACTAAGGCTATAATTATTACTTTAGGGGTTCTTTAGCATTGGGCAGTTTGTAATTGATGGCTGTTATTCTTCTTCACACTTTTGCTCACTGATTGTGAAATGAAAGGAAATAAAATCGTCTTTTTTGCAGTTTTTCAAGCCCATACATTACTTTTAGGGTGTCTATGTGGAGGAAACCGATCAAAAATTCAGAATGGCTGCATGTTGGGAACCAGGATTACCTATGATGTCATTTTAAGCGTGACTTTTCATTTTATGAGTAGCTGCCAATGAGAAACACCTAGGAACAGAGTGTTTGGCAATTCACCAGTGTGTTTGAGCAGCTATTTTCCATGTGCCCCTGATACCAGTACCACCTATGCTGCCCTGAAGGCAGCCCTGGCTGCAGCACCTAGACCTGCGCTTGGGCATGCTCTGATCTTAGGATAGACTTATTATTAATGTTTGTGGTGGGAGAACTCCAAATATATGCTATAGTTTATGGTTAGATACCGCTATGGCACTATTTAGTTTTTAGCTTGACATTGCCCGTAGCAGGCACTGTAGGAGAGCTATTGCCTTATTCTTCCTTTTTCTTTGTATGACGACTCTGGTGTCAAAACAATGACATAAAAAATGACAATAATACTATGATATATTCATACCCTTGTATGTATGTATTTTGTCATATTGTGAAGGGTATCTTGTCGGACCGATTAGATGGTCAAGCAGGTACAAATAATCTTTTTGTACATTTGGATCAATAAGTAAAAAAAGATCTTCTATTAGGGACCTGTAAGCATGCCGTACTCCAGCTGATGCATCCAAAAGAAAATCCTATTGTCACGTGCCATAATCTCCCCAAGATGTATCCTGTTTGTAGAGAATACTTTTGTCCCATTTTTTTGACTTATCAGTTAGCAAAGGTTATGAGTATGATGTGACAGGTCTGTTCTGGGGACTACCACTGTCACCAAGAATGCCTGTAAGAATGTCTAAGAGTAACCGTTGGTTAAATTTGTATTTCCTAAAACAATAGTACACCTGAAAATAAGAAACTTTGTAATATATCTTATCAGAGAAATCTGCTTCTTTATACTCCTGGAATGATGTTTCAATCTCAGTTCATGGAGAAAGTCTATATTAAGATTTTCCCATTACTCAGGTAGGAGAAGGCAAATGGTGCTTATAAGATTCTATGGAGCAGGAGGCAGACGCGGACATTCTGCTGGTTGTTCTCCTAAATATGCCCCCCATTGCAGATTAGAGGTTTGAGGGGCTGCTCATTGGGAGCAAGGGTTGTCCTCGGTGACTAGACTGGGCCAGAGGGCAGAATGGGGTCGTAAGTAAAATGCCCGTCCACACCTCTGGAAAGAAGACAGAATCACTAAAAGGTCATATTTCCGGGTTAGGTAAGGTCAGGCATGCAGCACAGCCTGGCAGAAGGGTGGAGAAAAGGTTCTACTTCTTAGCAAATAATGGGAGTCCGTATCACTCACTATATAGTACACTACCCCGTGCTATGGTAAGGGCTTCTGTAGGGCTCCAGATTGTACTGCCATTACTGAAATGGCAAGAATATCCAGCAAAAATGAGAGCCGAGCAGGCCTATTACTGTGAGTAAAGACTACATTTATCAAAAACTATAGGGCCATAAAGGTAAAGATTACCCATGGCATAGATGAGCAAATAGGCTTATTCCTGACCGTGAGGATTGCCAGAAGAGGCTGAGTGCTGATGCCTGAGTATGGAGAGGATAATAATAATAATTTTATTTCTATAGTGCCAACATATTCCACAGAACAATAGACATTACAGCATAACAATAAACACAGATCAAAACAGATACCAAGAGGAATGAGGGCCCTGCTCGCAAGCTTACAATCTATGAGGAAAAAGGGGAGATACAAAAGGTGGATGGTAACAATTGCTTTCGTTGTTCGGACCAGCCATAGTGTAAGAATTGGGTGTTCATGTAATGCTGCATGAACCGGTTATTGGCATAAGTATGTAATAGTACAGACACAGAGGGCTATAAATGCATAAAGCATGGGAGAACATGATGCGAAGAACCTGGTTGTGGTAAAAATTTTCAATGGGCCACACAGGGATAGTTAAGTTAATGCGCTGAGGCGGTAGGTCAGTCTGAACAAATGCGTTTTTAGGCCACACTTAAAACTGTGGGGATTGTAGATTAATCATATTAACCTGGGTAGTGCATTCCAAAGAATTGGCGCAGCACGTGAAAAGTCTTGGAGATGGGAGTGGGAGGTTCTGATTATTGAGGATGCTAACCTCAGGTCATTAGCAGAACGGAGGGCACGTGTAGGGTGGTAGGCTGAGACCAGAGAGGAGATGTAGGGTGGTGCTGAGCCATGGAGTGCTTTGTGGCTGAGGGTAATAAGTTTGTACTGGATTCTGGAGTGGATGGGTAACCAGTGTAATGACTGGCACAAGGTAGAGGCATCGGAATAACGATTGGTGAGGAATATGATCCTGGCTGCAGCATTCAGGACAGATTGGAGAGGGGAGAGTTTGGTAAGAGGGAGGCCGATTAGTAGAGAGTTTTAATAGGTTAGTAGAGAGTTTTAATAGTCCAGAGGAGAATGAATAAGAGAAACAGTAAGAGTTTTTGCAGAGTCGAAAATAAGAAAGGGTCGAATTCTATAAATGTTTTTGAGGTGCAGGTAACAAGAGTGAGCCAGTGATCAGATGTGGGGGGTGAATGAAAGCTCGGAATCAAGTATGACCCCAAGGCAGCGGGCAAGTTGCTTTGGAGTAATGGTGGAACCGCACACGGAGATGGCAATGTCAGGCAAAGGTAGGTTAGTAGAGGGAGAGAACACGAGGAGTTCAGTTGTTGACAGGTTCAGTTTCAGATAGAGGGAGGACATGATGGTAGAGACAGCGGTAAGACAATCACTGGTGTTTTCTAAGAAGGTCGGAGTGAAAGCAGGAGAAGAGGTGTATAATTTGGTGTCATCTGCATAGAGATGGTACTGGAAACCAAATCTACTGATTGTTTGTCCAATAGGGGCAGTATACAAAGAGAAGAGGAGCGGGCCTAGGACTGATCCTCGAGGAACCCCAACAGTAAGGGGAAGATGAGAGGAGGAGGAATGTCATGATCTCCATGGCCAGAGAACTAGCATAAGCCTCAATAGGAACAAGCTCTTGGAAGATGTAACTGTACTGACCATGAACTAAACCTACCGCATCATCTAGAAGTAGCCAGGTAGCATGTCCTACTTTTTATCCCTATATGCCCAGCGCCGGCCGGAGAACTAAATAATGCTAGCAGAGGGAAATATAAGACCTGACTCACCTCTAGAGAAATGCCCAGAAAGGAGACAGAAGCCCCCCACATATATTGGCGGTGATATGAGATGAAACAACAAACGCAGCAGGAAAATAGTTTTAGCAAATTTGAGGTCCGCTTTCTAGATAGCAGAAGACAGAAAGCATACTTTCATGGTCAGTAGAAAACCCTAACAAAACACATCCAGAAATTACTTTAGGACTCTGGCATTAACTCATAATACCAGAGTGGCAATTCCTGATCAACAAGAGCTTTCCAGACACAGTAACGAAACTGCAGCTGTGAACTGGAACCAAAATACAAAAACAAAACATGGACGAATGTCCAACTTATCTAGTAGATGTCTGGGAGCAGGAACAAGCACAGAGAGGCTTCTGATAACATTGTTGACCGGCAAGCATCTAACAAAGAAGCCAGGTTATATAGCGACACCCAGATCTAATCAGAACAGGTGAACAGGGAAGATGATGTCACAAGTTCAATTCCACCAGTAGCCACCGGGGGAGCCCAGAATCCAAATTCACAACAGTACCCCCCCCTCAAGGAGGGGGCACCGAACCCTCACCAGAACCACCAGGGCGATCAGGATGGGCCCTATGAAAGGCACGAACCAGATCAGAGGCATGAACATCAGATGCAGTGACCCAAGAATTATCCTCCTGGCCGTATCCCTTCCACTTGACCAGATACTGGAGTCTCCGTCTGGAAACACGGGAGTCTAGGATTTTTTCCACAACGTACTCCAACTCACCCTCAACCAACACCGGAGCAGGAGGCTCAACGGAAGGCACAACCGGTGCCTCATACCTGCGCAATAACGACCGATGAAAAACGTTATGAATAGAAAAGGATGCAGGGAGGTCCAAACGGAAGGAAACAGGGTTAAGAATCTCCAATATTTTATACGGACCGATGAACCGAGGCTTAAACTTAGGAGATGAGACCCTCATAGGGACAAAACGAGAAGACAACCACACCAAATCTCCAACACAAAGCCGAGGACCAACACGACGGTGACGGTTGGCAAAAAGCTGAGTCTTCTCCTGGGACAACTTTAAATTGTCCATCACCTGCCCCCAGATATGATGCAATCTCTCCACCACCGCATCCACTCCAGGACAATCCGAGGATTCCATCTGACCGGAGGAAAATCGAGGGTGGAACCCCGAATTACAGAAAAACGGGGACACCAAAGTGGCAGAGCTGGCCCGATTATTGAGGGCGAACTCCGCCAATGGCAAAAAAGCAACCCAATCATCCTGGTCAGCAGACACAAAACACCTCAGATATGTCTCCAGGGTCTGATTAGTCCGCTCGGTCTGGCCATTAGTCTGAGGGTGAAAAGCAGACGAAAAAGACAAATCTATGCCCATCCTAGCACAGAATGCCCGCCAAAATCTAGACACAAATTGGGTTCCTCTGTCAGAAACGATATTCTCAGGAATACCATGCAAACGAACAACATTTTGAAAAAACAGGGGCACCAACTCGGAAGAAGAAGGCAATTTGGGCAGGGGAACCAAATGGACCATCTTAGAAAAACGGTCACACACCACCCAGATGACAGACATCTTCTGAGAAACAGGCAGATCTGAAATAAAATCCATCGAGATGTGTGTCCAAGGCCTCTTAGGAATAGGCAAGGGCAACAATAATCCACTAGCCCGAGAACAACAAGGCTTGGCCCGAGCACAAACGTCACAAGACTGCACAAAGCCTCGCACATCTCGTGACAGGGAAGGCCACCAGAAGGATCTTGCCACCAAATCCCTGGTACCAAAAATTCCAGGATGACCTGCCAATGCCGAAGAATGTACCTCAGAGATGACTCTACTGGTCCAATCATCAGGAACAAACAACCTATCAGGCGGACAACGATCCGGTCTATCCGCCTGAAACTCCTGCAAGGCCCGCCGCAGGTCTGGAGAAACGGCTGACAAGATAACTCCCTCCTTAAGAATACCTGTGGGGTCAGAGTTGCCGGGTGAATCAGGCTCAAAACTCCTAGAAAGGGCATCCGCCTTAACATTCTTAGAACGCGGTAGGTACGATACCACAAAATTAAACCGAGAGAAAAATAATGACCAGCGCGCCTGTCTAGGATTCAGGCGCCTGGCGGTCTCAAGATAGATCAAATTTTTGTGGTCAGTCAATACCACCACCTGATGTCTGGCCCCCTCGAGCCAATGGCGCCACTCCTCAAACGCCCACTTCATGGCCAAAAGCTCCCTATTCCCAACATCATAATTCCGCTCAGCGGGCGAAAATTTACGGGAAAAGAAGGCACAAGGCCTCATCACGGCGCAGTCAGAACTTTTCTGCGACAACACTGCCCCAGCCCCGATCTCAGAAGCGTCGACCTCAACCTGAAAAGGAAGAGTCACATCAGGCTGACGCAACACAGGGGCAGAAGAAAAACGGCGCTTAAGCTCCTGAAAGGCCTCCACAGCATCAGGGGACCAATTAGCAACATCAGCACCCTGTCTAGTCAAATCGGTCAATGGCTTAACGATATCCGAAAAACCAGAAATAAATCGACGATAAAAGTTGGCAAAGCCCAAAAATTTCTGAAGACTTTTAAGAGAAGAGGGCTGCGTCCAATCACAAATAGCTTGAACCTTGACAGGATCCATCTCAATGGAAGAGGGAGAAAAAATATATCCCAAAAAGGAAATTCTCTGAACCCCAAAAACGCACTTAGAACCCTTGACACACAGAGAATTAGACCGCAAAACCTGAAAAACCCTCTTAACTTGCCGGACATGAGAGTCCCAATCATCCGAAAAAATCAGAATATCATCCAGATACACTATCATAAATTTATCCAAAAAATCGCGGAAAATATCATGCATAAAGGACTGGAAGACTGAAGGGGCATTAGAAAGACCAAAAGGCATCACCAAATACTCAAAGTGGCCCTCGGGCGTATTAAATGCGGTTTTCCACTCATCCCCCTGCCTGATCCGCACCAAATTATACGCCCCACGGAGATCAATCTTAGAGAACCACTTGGCCCCCTTTATGCGAGCAAACAAATCAGTCAGCAACGGCAATGGGTATTGATATTTCACCGTGATTTTATTCAAAAGCCGATAATCAATACATGGTCTCAAAGAGCCGTCTTTTTTTGACACAAAGAAAAAACCGGCTCCTAAGGGAGATGACGATGGACGAATATGTCCCTTTTCCAAGGACTCCTTTATATATTCTCGCATAGCAGTATGTTCAGGCACAGACAGATTAAATAAACGACCCTTTGGGTATTTACTACCCGGAATTAAATCTATAGCACAATCGCACTCACGGTGCGGAGGTAGTGAACCCAGCTTGGGTTCTTCAAAGACGTCACGATAATCAGACAGGAACTCAGGGATTTCAGAGGGAATAGATGATGAAATGGACACCAAAGGTACGTCCCCATGAGTCCCCTTACATCCCCAGCTCAACACAGACATAGCTCTCCAGTCAAGGACTGGGTTGTGAGACTGCAGCCATGGCAATCCCAGCACCAAATCATCATGTAGATTATACAGCACCAGAAAACGAATAGTCTCCTGGTGATCCGGATTAATACACATAGTCACTTGTGTCCAGTATTGTGGTTTATTATTAGCCAATGGGGTGGAGTCAATCCCCTTCAGAGGAATAAGAGTCTCCAAAGGCTCTAAATCATACCCACAACGATTGGCAAAGGACCAATCCATAAGACTCAAAGCGGCGCCAGAGTCGATATAGGCGTCCGTAGTAATAGATGACAAAGAGCAAATCAGGGTCACAGACAAAATAAATTTAGACTGTAAAGTGCCAATGGGAACGGATTTATCAAGCTTTTTAGTACGCTTAAAGCATGCTGATATAACATGAGTAGAATCCCCACAATAGAAACACAACCCATTTTTCCGTCGAAAATTCTGCCGCTCGCTTCTGGACAGAATTCTATCACACTGCATGTTTTCTGGCGTCTTCTCAGTGGACACCGCCAGATGATGCACTGGTTTGCGCTCCCGCAGACGCCTATCGATCTGAATGGCCATTGTCATGGACTCATTCAGACTTGCAGGCACAGGGAACCCCACCATAACATCCTTAATGGCATCAGAAAGACCCTCTCTGAAAGTAGCCGCCAGGGCGCACTCATTCCACTGAGTAAGCACAGACCATTTACGGAATTTTTGGCAGTAAATTTCAGCTTCATCTTGCCCCTGCGATAGGGACATCAAAGTTTTTTCTGCCTGAAGTTCCAAGTGAGGTTCCTCATACAGCAAGCCCAAGGCCAGAAAAAACGCATCCACATTGCGCAACGCAGGATCCCCTGGTGCCAATGCAAAAGCCCAATCTTGAGGGTCGCCGCGGAGCAAGGAAATCACAATCCCAACCTGCTGTGCAGGGTCTCCAGCAGAACGAGATTTCAGGGACAAAAATAACTTACAATTATTTCTAAAATTCTGAAAGCTAGATCTATTCCCTGAGAAGAATTCCGGCAAAGGAATTCTCGGCTCTGATACCGGAGCATGAACAACAAAATCCTGCAAACTTTGCACTTTCGTGGCGAGATTATTCAAACCTGCAGTTACACTCTGTAGATCCATTATAGACAGGTGAACATAGAGCCATTCAAAGATTAGAAGGAGAGAGAAAAAAAAAAGAAAGACTGCAGCATAGACAGACTGGCAAGTGATCCAATCAAGAGCACACTAACTACTAGAGAAAAAAAAAAAAAAAATTTTCAGCAGACTTCTTATTTCTCTCCTTTCTCAGCCAAGGATTTTAACCCTTTAGTGGGCCGGTCAAACTGTCATGATCTCCATGGCCAGAGAACTAGCATAAGCCTCAATAGGAACAAGCTCTTGGAAGATGTAACTGTACTGACCATGAACTAAACCTACCGCATCATCTAGAAGTAGCCAGGTAGCATGTCCTACTTTTTATCCCTATATGCCCAGCGCCGGCCGGAGAACTAAATAATGCTAGCAGAGGGAAATATAAGACCTGACTCACCTCTAGAGAAATGCCCAGAAAGGAGACAGAAGCCCCCCACATATATTGGCGGTGATATGAGATGAAACAACAAACGCAGCAGGAAAATAGTTTTAGCAAATTTGAGGTCCGCTTTCTAGATAGCAGAAGACAGAAAGCATACTTTCATGGTCAGTAGAAAACCCTAACAAAACACATCCAGAAATTACTTTAGGACTCTGGCATTAACTCATAATACCAGAGTGGCAATTCCTGATCAACAAGAGCTTTCCAGACACAGTAACGAAACTGCAGCTGTGAACTGGAACCAAAATACAAAAACAAAACATGGACGAATGTCCAACTTATCTAGTAGATGTCTGGGAGCAGGAACAAGCACAGAGAGGCTTCTGATAACATTGTTGACCGGCAAGCATCTAACAAAGAAGCCAGGTTATATAGCGACACCCAGATCTAATCAGAACAGGTGAACAGGGAAGATGATGTCACAAGTTCAATTCCACCAGTAGCCACCGGGGGAGCCCAGAATCCAAATTCACAACAGAGGAACCAGCAAAAGATACAGTGAAGGAGCGGTCAGAGAGATAGGAGGAGAACCAGGAGAGAACAGTGTCCTTGAGGCCGATGAAGCGGGGCACAGTGAGGAGGAGCTGATGATCCACAGTGTCGAATGCTGCAGAGAGATCCAGGAGAATTAGCATGGAGTAGTGACCATTAGATTTAGCTGTTAGTAGGTCATTAGAAACTTTAGTAAGGGCAGTTTCAGTAGAGTGTAAAGAGCGGAAACCGGATTGTAGAGGGTCGAGAAGAGAGTTATTTGAGAGATGGCGGATAAGACGGGTGTGGACCAAGCGTTCCAGGAGTTTAGAGGATTGCAACGCTAGACATGGCTGTATACTGGCGCCTGAGTATGGAGAGGAATGCAACACTAGACATGGCTGTATACTGGTGCCTGAGTATGGAGAGGAATGCAACGCTAGACATGGCTGTATGCTGGTGCCTGAGTATGAGGGACTAATACACAGTAACTGGGTCAGTAACCCACAAGATTGCTAGACGTGCTAGTGACTTGCTTTACTATCAAGATAGCGGCTGAACTAAGCAAAGCCGAAGAGAGTGCAAGAAAACCACAAAAGAGCGGCCGGAATCAAGTGAAAGTGACACCACTTTATGAACAAGTATACAGAGGGCAGTTGCCAATCATAATGTTCCATCACATGTACAGTTACAATCAGAATTATTCATCTTCATTACGTGTTAGATTTATTAGAAAAATTTACAAACTTTCGGTTGCTTGGAGTAAACCAATAAAAAAACATTTAGATAAGTCAGCAACTAATATAAGAAGTGGTTTCTCCAAATTCATCTTGTCACAAATTGCCACTTTAACTGACTACTCCAGTCTCAGAATTATCCTAGCAGTTCATGACAAGCATCCTTAGTACTTAGCAGAGTTTCTTTTTGCTGATATGACCTGCTAGAAAGGTGATAGTATCTGGTTTACCAATATTCTTAGGTTTCTACCCTGCAACCGCCTTCTTCAAATCCTTCAAAGATTTTCTGTGGGGTTTGTCAGGTGACTGTGATGACCATTCCAGTATCTTCCAGGACTTCTGAAACCAAGTCTTAGTGGACTTTGAGGTATGCTTGGAATTATTGTCCTGTTGTAAGGTCCAATTTCCATGAGTCTGGGTTTGAATCCTTGAGCCTGTGCTTGTAGTCGGCTAATCTGTCCACTGAGCCGCAGCAGATACACTTTTTTGTGTGTTTAGTTTCTGTTATCCTTGCTTCAGTCTTTTAAGGGTAATGGGTGTTTTCATTTACTCATTTGTCTTCCCTAGCACCTTTTGAGTGTAGCTTTAAATTCTTTCCTCCTTCTGGTTTTTCCTGCTGGTGATAGTCTCATTTGGATGTCCAACCACTAACCATACTGTGTAGTTTAATCCAGTCAGTAAAATACCAGCTAGGGTTTAGCTCTCTTGTGTTTATATTCTTTATCCTACTCTTATCTTCTGTTTCTTTTTAGGAAGTAAGTGGCATATACTCTAACAGTACGTACTTAATTCTTTATTTTGTATTTCGTGGTTTGTTTTACTCACTCTGGGATCTCTTTCTAATTCAGCACACTTTCCCTTTTGTAGGTAATTTGCACTCTGCTCTGCCCTCCGGTTCTTTAGGCATTGAAACAAGCAGAAAAGAAAGAAATAGTGCCAGCCGACAATTCATAAAGTGTGGAAGGTAATGGTGCAGATAGGAAACTCACATGGCAGGGAGGAGGCAAAGGAACCTATCAGTCATGTCGTCAGATGTGGTGCTCACACTGCTGTAGCCCCACTGGATGTGGTGTGCAGCTCTTGTTGTGCTATCAGAATGGTGGGTCAGCAGGATTGTGGTACATCTGCATACCGGTAACTCCTCTTGCTCTAAGTAATTCTGGATCAGTCCGATGGATACCAATGGGTATGGCGAAAACAGTTAGTTAATGTCAGCTTAAGAACAATTGCAACGTGTTTTGTTGAGAAACCCCCTTGCTCAGACATAAAAACATATCCAATTGCAAACATAGAATGAGTTTTGACTCTTATCTTTTTATTTTTTTTACACCCCTCCCTTCATCACCCTTATTCACCCTCACAAGACTGCATGCAGTTAGGGGAACCATTCCTGGGGCAGGGTGTTACCACCACCAATGTACTGCCTTGCAAAAAAAAACAAAAAAAACCTGTTGTACAACTTTCACCACAGGCAGGTGTAACCCTTTAGTGGTTAGGCAGTCAAGTCTAAGATTCCAATGCATCTCTCTTCTGCTGAGATATCTATATCTGGCTAATGACGGAGGGATCTGTTCAATGGATGTGACTCTTAACATATTATAGTCACTGTTATGCTCCAAGAAGAAGTATTTTGATACAGGAGTTGGGGGCTACCTGCCCCCCCTGTCGTGTGAGTTTCCTGATCTGCACCATTACCTTCCATTACCACAGGCAGCATTTATCAGACACTGGCTGTATAACTTTAAAAACCAGCTGGAAATTAAGCTTGATGGGTGACTAGACTAAATGGTTGTTCCCCACCCCACTCCATTACTGTGACAGGTCTCACTCTGTGTTCCTTATAGAGGCAATTGGCAACAGCCTAGGTCTGGCCTTTTCATCTAGTCACCCATGTGGTTTCCGGCCACCTTTTCACCCCTTCATGACATATGACCTACAGTAACGTCAAAGGTCATTTTCCTGCCTTGGACGCAGACTCACAAGCCAAGCCTGCATCTTTCCTGGCAGATGATGGATGATTTATTCTGCAATCACCTGCTTCTAACAGCCGCAGCATTTAACGAACGCAGGTGGACACGTCATTCCTTGCGCCCAACGGTGTGATCACAGCTCCAAGTCCCCTAGCAGGAATATTAAATACAGTAAAAAGTAAAAAAAAAAAGTTTTAAAAACAAAATACCAAAGTTCAAATCACTTGCTCTTTTGCCCCATTAAAAAATAAATAAATAAATAAGAAAACATATATATTTTTTGTTTACAAGTTTCCTGAATTTTATTTGAACACTGAAATAAAAAAAAATACTGATTGGTGAACATGGCAAATAAAAACATTGTAAATTATTATTTTTTTTTAAATTGTGGAATTGCATTTTTTACGCGATTTTGATGCACGTGGCTTTTTTTTTACCGTGCTCCAGTGCATCAAATGATAAAATGAATCTCGTCATTCAAAAGTACAACTCGTCCCTCAAAAAAACCAAGCCCTCATACGGCCATGTGAGCGGAAATATGAAAAAAGTTATGGCTCTTGGAAGAAGGGGAGGTGAAAACGAAAAAAAAGAAAAACAGGGAAAAATAGCCCGGTCATGAAGGGGTTAAAGCATGTTTTCCTCTGAAATGTAAAGTGGCATTTTGTGTTGAATTTGGGGAAAACACTTGTTATATTAGTTATTTTGAGCTCTACATTGTTCTTATTTGATTGGCTTATTGCGAACAGCAGAAAGTTTTGTAAATGATGGTTATGCCAGTCGCCGACTTCTGTTTAAGCTGTTGCCTCTTGTAACATTAGTATCTGTCCTATGTGTAAGTCTGTGTTCCTTCGACCATCATTATATTTGGAGGGGCACACCACGCTTATGTAACCCCTTACACGACCCAGATTTGTATAGAATTCAGTTAGCCTCGCTGTGCTCACCTCCATAGAAAGTTACGTTTGTCAGGATGTTCTAAAATGTTTTTTTTTTATATAGTTGAACAGTGAACAGATGAGGATTGTTAGCTGCTTATTACTCATTTACTCCAGGCTGGTTTAACGGATTTTAAAATATGTTTCCTGAATTACAACATGTCACTGGCATGGGGGAAATGTAATGTTCCAATGAACATCGCTGTTAAGTCGATTCTAGCTTTGCACTTAGGAGTAAGGACACAGCAGGTCTTTTTATCAAGCTGTTCATACACATTAGCAATTCAATCATCAAATGTTAATGGGCGTAATGTTTTCTGGCTGTTCCTTTTTTGTTCTCCCTGATATTGGGCAACTCCTTAGGGTAACCCTTCCCCTCACCTCCCCCATCCTCCTTTCATAGATGGAGACACATGTGCATTTGATTGCATTATATCAGGGCTAATAGCTGTTTGCCAAAGCTGTGTTCAGTTCTCTAATGGATAATTACTTTGAGAAAATTAATTTGATAATTGCTGGACTTTTAAAACATTTTAATAAATAAAATATATTTTTTTCCAGACTTTTCTCTGAAGATCCTAATCTATCAAGATGGCAGCAGAGGTATGATGTTATAATTATCTGGAAAAATACATTTCTTTCATGCCTTCTTTGTGCAGGTTGCAAAGTATAACAATTAATATAAACATGTCAAATGAGTTTTTATTTATTTATTTATTGTACTCACTTATATAGCGCCATTAATTCCACAGCGCTTTACAGTCGTTATCGAGTTAGATGTTTTATGTCCTTAAAGTGGTATTTTCAAGTTGTCTCTTGAGCAGCCCAGAGCTATTCAGTCTGCTTACTTCCCGTTCCCAGCAGGGAGGGCATTCATCCTTGAGTGAGAGTTCTGATTAGCAGCAGAGCATATAGTAGAACTAGAAAGCTCAGCACAACTTCTGTTCTAACACATTAAAGTATTAGTAGTCTAGGATTGAGTGAGGAATCACATTTTAGCTGCCTATTGAAGTCTAGGAAGAGGGCAGGAGAAAGGAGCAGAGGAAGAGAGAAGCAAAAAGACACACACACAGATGGTGCGCCAGCTCCGGATTAGTGTTTTATTTTATCCCAATTCTGGATTCAGAGCTACACCGCTTTGTACTACTATTCTCTTTGCTGCTTCTGAACATTTGCCACAGAAAGACAGAAGAGTAGGAATCCCTATGTCTGAGTATACAAAGTATGGAAGACATCATAGCAGCTTGACTACATCCACTGGCTCAGAGACAACTGAAAAAGTGAGATAGAGCCTGCAGAGAGAAAAACTGATGAAAAAAGTCAACTTCAAGTCATATAATGGCCGGAAATAGTGTTATTCCTGTAACTTAATGTGGACTTAATTGGTGAGGATTATCCTCTAAGCCCAAAGTCCAGGTGGGCACAAGGGCCACGGGCTTTGGTGCAGCAGGTGTGTGTCTCCTAGAAGCCATAGGCGGACACGTAGCAAAGGCAAAGTAAATGTCTTAATAAAGTCCTGGAAGCTGCAAGAGGACAGGAGACATCCTGGAAGCCGTAGGCTGACTTGTGGCAGAGTTACTTTAAGCTTCAGACAAACAGGAAGTCCTGGAGACCACTGATAGGTAGCCAATTTACTGGAAGCCACTGACAAACGCATGTAGTCCTGGAAAGAAATCACTGACAGGTACTGTGTACAGACAACACAGACAACTAAAAGAGTTACTGGCAAGTCTTAATACTAAGATCCAGGAGTGTGTCTCAAGAGGCCTTAAATAGGCCTAGGAAATACAACACATGGGAACACGATGAGCTACTTGGAAAGCCCAACGTGGAGCACAAGAAAGTGTAGTGGCCTGGGATGAGAGAAGCAAAGCATGGATCTGGGACAGGTGTGCAACAATTCCTCGTATACACACGTCAGCTTATTCCGATCAGTGATCTTAAACAACAGGTAAGCTTTAAGTAGTCATCAACAAAAAAATATGACTATATGTACAAATTTGTGTGTTATGATAATTAATGCTGCATAATAAGTACTATTGCTAGCTTGTATAGCACCATTATAGGCATACCTCTGAGGCTCATCAACACAACCTGAGATATAATTTATCCTTAACTTGGTTGATTTACACTGTACCATATAGATTTAAGGTACCTTCACACTGAGCGACTTAACAACGATAACGATAGCGATCGGTGACGTTGCAGCGTCCTGGATAGCGATATCGTTGTGTTTGACACGCAGCAGCGATATGGATCCTGCTGTGATATCGCTGGTCGTTGCTGAAAGTCCAGAACTTTATTTGGTCGTCAGATTGGCGTGTATCGTCGTGTTTGACAGCAAAAGTAACGATGCCAGCAATGTTTTACAATGGTAACCAGGGTAAATATCGGGTTACTAAGCGCAGGGCTGCGCTTAGTAACCCGATATTTACCCTGGTTACCATTGTAAAAGTTAAAAAAAAAACACTACATACTCACCCTCTGATGTCTGTCACGTCCCCCGGCGTCCGCGCCGCTGCTCAGAGCTTCCTGCACTGACTGTGCGACGTCACCGCTGTGCTTTAGGGCCGGCGCTTACACAGTGCAGGGAAGCTGAAGGCGAGGGACGCGACAGACACGGCAATGTAAGTATGTAGTGTTTTTTTTTACATTTACACTGGTAACCAGGGTAAACATCGGGTTACTAAGCGCGGCCCTGCGCTTAGTAACCCGATGTTTACCCTGGTTACCCGGGGACTTCGGCATCGTTGGTCGCTGGAGAGCTGTCTGTGTGACAGCTCTCCAGCGACCACACAGCGACGCTGCAGCGATCGGCATCATTGTCGATATCGCTGCAGCGTCGCTTAATGTGACGGTACCTTTAGTTTGTTCTCTTGTTTAGTTAAGGTCACTAATAGATAAACCTCTGTGTTGACATACATCCTGGATGACGCTGCTTGGTGTCCAGTTAGTCTTGTGACTAGTCTTACACAATAGGCATCAGTCATTTGACTCGTAGTTTGTGACTTTGTTGTTTTAGATCCATTCTAGGATAGCTGCTTTTTTTTTATTGAGTTGAAAAAGAGAGACATGTCACTAAAATTTTGCAATAGCACATGATGTTCTGGCCAGGTATAATAATGCTGTACAAATTCCAGCGTAAGATTCAACTGCTTCATTTGATAGTTGACCTTGCATACCTGTAATATTACAATGTATTTTATGTGTTGCAAAATATATTTTTCCTCACATAAATTCACAAAATATTTATTCAGATATTGTATAATGTCTTTCAATATCATACTTATGGCTTAAAAAATTCCTCGTTACCGGTAAGTTTTAAGTTATTTCATTAAAAGATAAAAAATTTTTGTATATAACATGCTCGTTTCATAGTTGACTTCATATCGTCTGTGCGCTACTTTGAAATCAATAAAACGTTTAAGGGGTTGTCTAAGCTAAATTCTATCTTGACTGGGGCTTGGATTCTGTGATAACAAAGTGTGCCTTAACTCATCTGCTGTTACGTGCATGGATCTAGCGCAAGCCTTTCTGTGGTCGGCACGAGGAGTGATGAGGTCCTTATTTCACCGTAGCAGGACTGTTAGGTGAGTAGAACAGGACAACATCAGAGAAACATCTGATTAATCCGCCATTCAGCATCTTGCACTGGATCCACAGGGATAGCACCAGGTGGATATGGCAGATTTTGTTATTCTCACAGAATCAAGATTGTATTTATCCAGCTCAACAGCAGCAGCCATTCTCAATATAGAGAAACTTGTGGTGGACCAAACTGCAGTTACTAGTGGAGCAGTCACCACTCCGGTCACCAACTTGGATCCAGTCCAGGACGCTAAGTGGACCATTCCTGCAGCGGAAGTATCACAGTTATCCCCAACGTAGGACCTCCTATGAAGTTGCTGTTTATTGGCCTGACTGTGCTGGATTCACAGGGTGAAAGTAGGTGAGTATGGCAGATTTTGTTTTTTTTAAGGAATAAAAGCTCCAAGTGAAGATTACATTTAGGCAAGACAACTTGTTTAAGGGTATGTCTATACAGGCTATAAATTGAGTGGGAAAAAAATCTGCTTTGTTTTTTGCCATGAACCTGTAGCAAATTCTGAATTGATATTCACCCAGTCGGAGGTACCACAATAATCCAAAAATTGCTGAATAGATCAAAGGGACCAATATAACAATAAACATCTAAAACACACCCAAGAGCTATATACCATATTTTTCGGATTATAAAATGCACTTATTTCCCTCCAAATTTTGGAGGAAAATGTGGGTGCGTCTTATAATCCAAATGTAGCTTACTGGGGGGAGGAAGGGGCTGCAGTGGAGCAGGGCCACGGGATGCAGGGTCGCTGCTGCAGGAGCCCAATGGCGGCAGGGGTGAGTCAATACTGCGGGCTGGGAGGAGGGGTGTCCCAGTGGTGCGTGACTGTGGGCCCTGGACTTTCAGAAAATGTCTAGCCCAGGGCCCGCAGCATCGCCCCACTCCTGCTGCTGCTAGCTTCCTGCAGCAGCAACTCTCTTTCCTGTGACCTCGCTCCACAGCCACCTCTTCTGGTAAGCTACCGTAAAATCGGACTATAAAATGGACCACCATTAAATGAAAAAAATTTTTTTCTATTTTCCTCCCCAAAATTTGGGGTGCGTCTTATAGTTCACAAAATACGGTACATAAAAAAAACCATAATAATCAAATGTATCTTTAAAGTGAATCTGTCACTCCATTTTTGGCCTATAAGCTGCGGCCACCACCATCAGGGGCTTATCTACAAAATTATGTAATGCTGTAGGTAAGCCCCCCGATGTAAGCTGAAAGGTAAGAAAACAAGTAAGATTATACTCACCCAGGGGCGGTCCGGGTCCGGTGCCTCCCATCTTCATGCAATGACGTCCTCTTCTTTGCTTCCTGTCACGGCTCCTGTGCAGGCATACTATATGTGCCCTGTTGAGGGCAGAGCAAAGTACTGCAGTGTGCAGGCACCGGGAAGGGTCAGAGAGGCCCAGCGCCTGCGCACTGCAGTACTTTACGCCGCCCTCACAGGGCAGAGAATTACGCCTGCACAGGAGCCGCAACAAAAGCAAGGAAGAGGACGTCATCGTATGAAGATGGGAGGCGCCAGACCCGAACTTGCGACGCCCATCGGACCCGGACCGCACCGGACCACCCCTAGGTGAGTATAATCTAACTTGTTTTTCTTATCTTTCAGCTTACATCGGGGGTTTACCTACAGCATAAGGCTATGTTCACACTTTGCGGTTTTTGCTGCGGATCCGCAGCAGTTTTCCATGCAGGGTACAGTACAATGTTACCCTATGGAAAACAAAAACCACTGTGCCCACATTGCGGAAAATCCCTTTAAAAACCGCGCGGAATTGCTGCGGAAAAAAAGAAGGAGCATGTCACTTCTTTCTGCGGATTCCGCAGCGGTTTTCAACATGCACCAATAGGAAAGTGCTGTTGAAAACCCGCAGAGGAATCCGCAGAAGAAACCGCAGGAAAATCCGCAGTGAAAACCGCAGCGGTTTTGCACTGCGGTTTTTCCAAATCCGCTGCGGAAAAATCCGCAGCAAAATCTGCAAAGTGTGAACAAGCCCTTACAGAATGCTGTAGATAAGCCCCTGATGGCAGTGGCTGCAGCTTATAGGCCAAAAATGGGGTGACAGATTCCCTTTAATAAAAATACAAAATTGCTGAACCTTTGCTAGTGTTTCTTCTCTTCTAATCCCTTTCATGTGTCTAAACATTAGTTTTTGACCACATATGGGGCGTTGCCATATTCTGGAGAAATGACTTTACATATTGTACTGTCCACTTTCCCCTACTGTTTTTTTGCTTTTTAACTGCCTTCGTCTCAATCTCGAGCCATTGCGACTTAATGGATGAACGATCTGTAGAAACCTCAACCTTGTGCAAGCCTAGATAGGTCCACTATGGTCCACTTTGCCGTTATCTTGATAGTATCAAGCCTTCGGGTTGCTGGTCTTCCTCTTCGCCTTGTTCCTTCTATTCTTCCAACCATGATGTCCTTCTCCAGTGATTGCTCTCTTCATATGATGTGTCCAAAGTCAAACAATATATAGAGAAAGGCTAAGACAAGTTTATACAGTGACATGTAAAAGTTTGGGCACCCCTGGTCAAAATTACTGTTGTTGTGATCAGTTAAGCAAGTTGAAGATGAAATGATCTCTAAAAGGGCTAAAGTTATAGATGACACATTTCCTTTGTATTTTAGGCAAAAAAAATAATATATATATAGTTTCATCTTTTACATTTTAAAAATTACAAAAAGGAAAATGGGCCGATGCAACAAAGGAATGGAATGGCCCTGAAGCTGTCTTTGATAGAGCTACATGCACACATAAATAATTTGGGGGGTGAAATCCTGCTGTGAGATTCCCTTTAAGCAGCATAACTCTAATTTTACATTTGTTATCACATTGTTTGCTTTTATTGTTAAGGCTTCTTTTTTTTTGTTTCTTTTCAGGGTGATAAGTTGTGGGGTGGAAGATTTGTTGGCAGCATAGATCCCATTATGGAAATGTTCAATTCTTCAGTGTCATATGACCAGAGGATGTGGTCAGCTGATATAAGAGGAAGCCAAGCATATGTGAAAGCATTGGAAAAAGCTGGGCTCGTGAGCAATTCTGAGATGGAACAGATTGTCACTGGCCTTGATCAGGTAATAAATAAATCACTATGATTTACCTTGACCTGGACACACGACTTAGTCATCAGATTGAGCACATGAAGGAATGCTGAGATATGTTGATGGTTGGTTTTAACCCCTTCACAACCGATGACCTATATATACGTCATCAGCCTAATCCCTGCCTTTGATGCAGGCTCCATTACCTAGCCCACATCTTTCCCTGCACTTGATGGCTGATTTAATCAGCCATCAAGTGCCTCTAACAGCTGCGGGTGGATCTGAGATAAATAAGTTAAATGCTGCTGTCAATTTTACACGGCATGTGGCATTTAACACACGCTGGCCGGAAGCACGTCACAAGTCCCACCCATTGGGGTCCTTGTCTTGTGATCGGCGGTCATTGATGAGCTGTAATGACAGCTGAGGGTCTGCAGAAGACCCCTGTGGCTATCAATGTGAATCTCCTGTGAACTCCAGCCCGTGGCTGGCACTCATAGGAGATTGTTATTTCTGCTGTACACAGCTGCGCTGCAGCCCTGCTATGTATACCACAGGCGATCAGACAATCGCTGCTTCAAGTCTTCTAAGGGGACTATTAAGTAAAGTAAAAAGTGAAAAAAAAAAGTTATAAAAAAATAAAAACACAAAATTCAAATCACCCACCTTTTGCCCCATTAAAAATAAAACAATAAATAAAAAATATTTGGTTTTCCTGTGTTAGAAAATATCCGATCTATCAAAATATAAAGTAATGAGAAATGAGAAAAAAATCAAAGCGCAAGAATTAGGTTCTTTTGGTCGCAGCAACATTGCAATAACAGGCGGTCAAAACATTGTATTTACACCAAAATGGTATCAATAAAAACGTCAGCACATACACAACGTCCACGCTATTTGGTTAGAGTTCGTCAGAGCCTTGTTGTCGGGATCCAAGTGGTCGGGGTGTCTTCATATTTTGTACAAGCTCTATAACTTCCTAAGGCCATAGAGTGCCTAGGGCACTCGTCAGGGTCAGTGATGGCAATCTTTTATTTCTAAAAATATAGTTGGAAAGGGCACCCATTACCCTCTCGGCTCCTGTGCAGTTGAACCACCCCTGAGCCTAATCTAGAAAACTTCGCTGTGAAAGATAAGGAACTGTTACTTTCACTCATATTACTCATCATTGTTAAAGTAATCGTTTGTTTCCTTATAGATCCATGAGGAATGGTCTCAAGGCACTTTCGTCCTGACCAAAGCTGATGAAGATATTCACACTGCTAATGAGCGGCGTCTTAAGGTAACCACATTCACTGAAAAAAATGGACATAGAAAAGTTCTTGCTTTTCTTTATTTTCCACTCTTGCTTGTAAATGTACATACCCTACCACCTCCCCTTGAGAAAGCAAGGCTATAGAGCGGCGAAACGTGCGTCGGGGTGCCTCCAGCGGTGTGCCTCAGTCTGGGTAAGATGACCCTTTTATTCAACTTAACATAGGTTGATTTTTGTGACCATATGTTTTAAGGGAGCAGTATGGGAGAGGAATCCCCAGAGAAGATTCTACAACAGCCACTGGGCTATATTGATTAATGTCCTCCGTCCATTAACCTTTGGAAGCAGGTGGATGGACATTGTAGGTAATGGGGTCCTTAAAATATCATGTTGATTGAAGCCCTTTAGTATTACATTTAGTACTGAGTGCGGCCAGTGTTGGTGTCCTTTTTAACCCCTTCCCGACATGCCCCGTACTAGTACAGCGCATGTCGGGTCCCCTGCTTTGATGTGGGCTCCGGCAGTGAGCCCACATCAAAGTCGCGACATGTCAGCTGTTTTGTACAGCTGACATGTGCGCGCAATAGCGGCGGGTGAAATCGCGATTCACCCGCCGCTATTAACCTGTTAAATGCCGCTGTCAAACGCTGACAGCGGCATTTAACCGGCGCTTCCGGCCGCCTGGCCGGAAATGACCTCATCGCCGACCCCCGTCACATGATCGGGGGTCGGCGATGCATCAGGATGGTAACCATAGAGGTCCTTGAGACCTCTATGGTTACTGATGCTCGCCTGCTGTGAGCGCCCCCCTGTGGTCGGCGCTCATAGCAATCCTGCATTTCAGCTACATAGCAGCGATCTGATGCCAATCAGGCTATGCCAGCTTCTAGCCTCCCATGGAGGCTATTGAAGCATGGCAAAAGTAAAAAAAAAAAAATTTTAAAATATGAAAAAAATAAAAAATATATAAAAGTTTAAATCACCCCCCTTTCGCCCTATCCAAAATAAAACAATTAAAAAAAAATCAAACCTACACATATTTGGTATCGCCGCGTTCAGAATCGCCTGATCTATCAATAAAAAAAAAGGATTAACCTGATCCCTAAACGGCGTAGCGAGAAAAATTTTGAAACGCCAGAAGTACATTTTTTTGGTCGCCGCGACATTGCATTAAAATGCAATAACGGGCGATCAAAAGAACGTATCTGCACAAAAGTGGTATCATTAAAAACGTCAGCTCAGCATGCAAAAAAATAAGCCCTCACCTGACCCCAGATCACGAAAAATGGAGACGATACGGGTATCGGAAAATGGTGCATTTTTTTTTTCTTTTTAGCAAAGTTTTGAATTTTTTTTCTCCACTTAGATAAAAAAAAAACCTAGACGTGTTAGGTGTCTATGAACTCATAATGACCTGGAGAATCATAATGGCAGGTCAGTTTTAGCATTTAGTGAAGCTGCCAAAAAAGCCAATCTAAAAACAAGTGTGAGATTGCACTTTTTTGCAATTTCACCGCACCTGGTATTTTCTTCCCGTTTTCTAGTACAAGACATGGTAAAACCAATGGTGTCGTTCAAAAGTACAACTCGTCCCGCAAAAAATAAGCCCTCACATGACCATATTGATGGAAAAATAAAAAAGTTATGGCTCTGGGAAGGAGGGGAGTGAAAAACGAAAATGCAAAAACGAAAAAGGGCCGCTGCGGGAAGGGGTTAATCACATCTTTTAAATCTTGTTTGTTAATATATGTTTGATGGTCTGTTTCAATAAAGGTTGTTATAGAAAGTTTGCCAAAAACTCCAACGTTTCTCCTTTTTGAATAGAATTTTCATGGAGTTGTATGTAAGTAGCTAATTGCTTGGCATACTGAACAATATGAGTCTGGGTATTTTTGCATTGATACCCTACAGCAGTGTAGATTGCCAGAATTTCATTCACAACAATAATCTTTGGTGTCCACATACTTTTGGCCATGTATGGTAGCCATCTACCATTGTATAGATTTCACTAGAAACCTAAATCAGGGCTCCTTATTCCCCCTCCTTCCAAACAAATGCAAGAACATATTTTTATATAGTGGATATGCCTGAGTGGATTCTTCAGTAATTCCTATTTTCTTTGTTGTATGCCTAGGAACTTATAGGTGAGCCTGCAGGAAAGCTTCATACTGGACGAAGCAGAAATGATCAGGTATTGCTTCCAGCGCAAATGATTTCATATACTATATCTCACTTGTAGAAATTGTTCTCTTTGAGGTAATTGGGACTGATATAATTTAGGAGTAGGTCTGGAGTAGAAAATTCACATATTTCCCATATTTACACAGCATCGTTTTATTATAGAAGCACTCCTCCCATCAAAATTTTTATCCTCTTAATATATTGTGATCGTCATACTATATAGCACTGTGTACTTACAATTGCTCCTTTTGCCTTTCTACCAAGATAATTTTGGTCTATGACATAACGTGATTAAAAACTGACTAGCTGACTCCTAAGCTCTTTGTAGATACAGGAAGACTCTTTTTTCCTGCATGCAGTGATGACTCATGCAGGTAAAAAATATTTCCTGTCTTTACATGGACCTTAGAAGGATTCAGCTAGTCAGTTTTTAATCACGTGATGTCATAGACCTAGAATAGAGCTAGAATTAGCTTGGTAGAAAGGCAAAATGAGCAATTGTAAGTACACAGTGCTATATAGTGTAATGATCGCAATATATTAAGAGGATAAAAATTTTGATGGGAGCACCTCTTTAAAGAGGACCCGTTACCAGGTCAAAAGTGGACATTTTTTGCTCTTTCATTACTGCTTCATTATTTTTTTCAGCTCTAATACTGATCCTGCTGTCAAACAGTGCCAGTGGCGCGGTCCCAGCCAACGCTCTCTATACATTGAGCGGTGACTGAAACTGTATCAGTGCCATCCCTATGACTAAAAGCCAAAAGCTTCTGGGGGGAATAAAGTTCATTTTCTGGGGGCGTGTCCTAGCTGGCCATGTGAGCGGATGCATAGAAGAGCGCTCCCGCTGCTATTACCGCTAAAATCCTGTGCAGACACCGCTGTGGGGTCCAAATTGTGCCATACCTGCTGGCCGAAGGTCCTAGGAGTGGAGCGGTGCTGATATGGAGGCTGGGGAAAGGAGGGGATGACCCAACGGAGGCAGAGAGACGTGGGTGCTGGGGATGCAGGAGCTATCCAAGATGGCGCCATGATCAGAGAAGACGCCGATAAAGCTAACGCCGCATGTCAGCGGCGCATGGAGGTTGCTGCAAAGCTTAAACAGTTTGACCAGGTGGAAGAAGCGGAGGAGGCAGAGACACTTGCCGGAGGTGGATCTGATAAGGAGGAAGTGATCTCTGCAGGGGAGAATGAGGTACACGAGGGGGCAGGGGAAAGCACTAAGGCAGTGGTAGCAGAGGCTCCAGAAGAAGTGATGCCGGAAGGAGAGCCGACCCTTAGGGATGTTTTTGCATTAGTCTCCTCATGTAAGCAATCCTTAAATGCCTTAACCCTCCAGATGCAGGAGGTTAAGGGATAAACGCTGCCCTACAAAAGATGGACAGACGTATGGGTGTAGTGGAGGAGAGGGTGAGCACTGCTTAAGATCATGTAGTAAAGCTGCAAAAGGCGGAGAAAAAGCTTGCTTAAGTGATATCAGAACTGGCTGCAAAAAATGAGGACCTGGAAAATAGATCCAGAAGAAACAACCTCCGTATAGTGGGTCTGCCTGAAAAGAACGGAGGGGAGAAACCCTACAGAGTTTATTGAAAGTTGGCTGAGAGAGAAAATTGGGGTCGAGGTGTTGACAAAAGTTTTTGCTGTTTAGAGATCTCATAGGGTCCCTGTTGTGGATTCTGTTTGTGGGCTCCCTCTGGTGGTTACTGCTGGTACTGGGTGACTTTGGTGGGTTGCGGCCTTTGGTTTCCACCTGTCCATCAGAGGCTGGGTGTTTCCTATTTTACCTGGCCTTTCTGTCATTCCCTTGCCGGCTATCAATGTATTCAGATGTGCTCTGTTTGGTTCCTGCCTACCTACTCCCAGATCTTTCAGGATAAGCTAAGTGCTGATTTTCAGTTGTTTGGTTTTTTGTCCAGTTTGCTTATTATGTCTCTATGCTAGCTGGTAGCTCTAGTGGACTGAGGTTCTCCCCATGTGCCATGAGTTGGCACATGGGTTCTTGTAATCTCAGGATGGTTTTTTTGATTAGGGTTTTTTGCTGACCGCTCAGTCCCCTTTTGTATCTTTCTGCTTTCTAGTTTACAGCGGGCCTCAATTTGCTAAAGCTATATATATCATCTCTATGTGTGTGCCTTCCTCTCATTTCACCGTCAATACATGTGAGGGGGCAACTATATCTTTTGGGGTTCATTCCTCTGGAGGCAAGTGAGGTCTTATTTTCTCTGCAGTACTAGTTAGCTCTTAGGCTGGTGCGTGGCGTCTAGAACCAACGTAGGCACGCTCCCTGGCTATCTCTAGTTGCGTTTGTCAGGCGTAGGGCAGCGGTCAGCCCAGGTTCCATCACCCTAGAGCTCGTCCGTTATTACTTTGTACTTTGCTTGTCCTGTGCTATCCCTAGCCATTGGGGATTCATGACAGTATAGCCGGCCCACAAAGTGTTAATTGTTTGGGCTGAAGCAGGAGAAAAAGAAGTGTTTAAGGGAAATTTTTTTTTTTTTTTTCCTTCAGAGTTTTGCTGCCTAGCCCTTAATTGCTGTCTAGCTGCTTCTTACCTCCTCTTAACCCTTGAATGGCTCTGATCTTAGCTGTTTAACATGGATGTCCAGAGTTTGGCTTCCAGCCTGAGTAATCTCGCGGCAAAAGTTCAAAACATACAGGATTTTGTTGTTCACGCTCCCATGTCTGAACCTAGAATTCCTATTCCAGAGTTCTTTTCTGGAGATAGATCTACCTTCCTGAATTTCAGGAACAATTGCAAATTGTTTCTTTCTTTAAAATCTCGCTCCTCTGGAGACCCTGCTCAACAGGTCAAGATTGTAATATCTTTCCTGCGGGGCGACCCTCAGAATTGGGCATTTGCATTGGTACCAGGGGATCCTGCATTGCTCAGTGTGGATGCGTTTTTTTCTGGCATTGGGATTGCTCTATGAGGAACCTAAGCTGGAGATTCAGGCTGAAAAGGCTTTATTAGCCCTCTCTCAGGGGCATGATGAAGCGTAAATATATTGTCAAAAATTTCGGAAATGGTCGGTGCTTACTCAGTGGAATTAATGCGCCCTGGCTGCAAACTTCAGAAATGGTCTTTCTGAGGCCATTAAGGATGTTATGGTGGGGTTCCCTACGCCTACAGGTCTGAATGAGTCTATGGCTATGGCCATTCAGATTGATCGGCGTTTACGGGAGCGCAAACCCGTGCACCAGTTGGCGGTGTCTTCTGAACAGGCACCTGAGACTATGCAATGTGATAGAATTCAGTCCAGAAGTGAACGGCAAAATTATAGGCGGAAAAATGGATTGTGTTTTTATTGTGGTGATTCAGCTCATGTTATATCAGCATGCTCTAAACGCACAAAAAGGGTTGATAAATCTTTTGCCATTTGTACTCTGCAGCCTAAGTTCATTTTGTCTGTGACTCTGATTTTTTCACTGTCTTCCATTTCCGTCGATGCCTATGTGGATTCGGGCGCTGCCCTGAGTCTTATGGATTGGTCATTTGCTAAACGCTGCGGTTTTCGTCTGGAGCCTCTGGAAGTTCCTATTCCTCTGAAGGGAATTGACTCTACACCATTGGCTATGAATAAACCGCAGTACTGGACACAAGTGACCATGCGCATGACTCCCGTTCATCAGGAGGTGATTCGCTTCCTTGTACTGTATAATTTACATGATGTACTAGTGCTTGGTCTGCCATGGTTACAAACTCATAATCCTGTCCTGGACTGGAAAACAATGTCTGTGTTAAGCTGGGGATGTCAGGGGGTTCATGGTGATGCACCTCCGATTTCAATCGCTTCATCTACTCCTTCTGAGATCCCTGCGTTTTTGTCTGACTATAGGGATGTTTTTGAGGAGCCTAAGCTCAATTCGCTCCCTCCTCATAGAGAGTGTGACTGTGCTATAGAATTGATTAAGGGCAGCACGGTGGTGCAGTGGTTAGCACAGCAGCCTTGCAGCGCTGGAGTCCTGGGTTCTAATCCCACCTTGGACAACATCTGCAAAGAGTTTGTATGTTCTCTCCGTGTTTGCGTGGGTTTCCTCCGGGCACTCCGGTTTCCTCCCACATTCCAAAGACATACTTATAGGGAATTTAGATTGTGAGCCCCATCGGGGACAGTGATGATAATGTGTGCAAAACTGTAAAGCGCTGCGTAATATGTTAGCGCTATATAAAAATAAAGATTATTATTATTATTATTATTGATTCCTGGCAGTAAGTTCCCTAAGGGTCGTTTATTTAATCTGTCACTACCAGAGCATACTGCTATGCGGAATTATATTAAGGAGTCCTTGGAAAAGGGACATATTCGTCCATCTTCGTCCCCTCTGGGTGCAGGTTTTTTTTTCGTGGCAAAAAAAGATGGTTCCCTGAGGCCTTGTATAGATTATCGCCTTCTGAATAAGATTACAGTCAAATATCAGTATCCATTGCCATTATTAACTGATTTGTTTGCTCGCATTAAGGGGGCCAGGTGGTTTTCTAAGATAGATCTTCGCGGTGCGTATAATCTGGTGCGGATAAAACAGGGTGATGAGTGGAAAACCGCATTTAATACGCCTGAGGGCCATTTTGAGTATTTGGTAATGCCTTTTGGACTCTCCAATGCTCCGTCAGTCTTTCAATCCTTTATGCACAATATTTTCCGTGAATATCTGGATAAGTTTATGATTGTGTATTTGGATGATATTTTGGTGTTTTCTGATGACTGGGAGTCTCATGTTCTACAGGTCAGGAAGGTGTTTCAGGTTCTGCGGGCCAATTCTCTGTTTGTGAAGGGCTCAAAGTGTCTCTTCGGAGTCCAGAAGATTTCTTTTTTGGGGTACATTTTTTCTCCTTCTACTATTGAGATGGATCCCGTCAAGGTTCAGGCTATTTGTGACTGGACACAACCTACATCTGTTAAGAGCCTTCAGAAGTTCTTGGGGTTTGCTAATTTTTATCGTCGGTTCATTGCTAATTTTTCCAGTATTGTTAAACCTTTGACTGATTTGACTAAAAAGGGTGCTGATGTTGCTGATTGGTCTCCTGCGGCTGTGGAGGCCTTTCGGGAACTTAAGCGCCGGTTTTCTTCTGCTCCTGTGTTGTGTCAACCAGATGTTTCACTTCCTTTTCAGGTTGAGGTTGATGCTTCCGAGATTGGAGCGGGGGCGGTTTTGTCACAGAGAAGTTCTAATGACTCGGTGATGAAGCCATGTGCATTCTTCTCTAGAAAATTCTCGCCCGCCGAGCGCAATTATGATGTGGGTAATCGGGAGCTTTTGGCCATGAAGTGGGCATTTGAGGAGTGGCGTCATTGGCTTGAGGGTGCTAAACATCGTGTGGTGGTCTTGACTGATCACAAGAATCTCATTTACCTTGAGTCTGCCAGGCGTTTGAATCCTAGACAGGCTCGTTGGTCGTTGTTTCTTTCTCGTTTCAATTTCGTGGTTTCATACCTGCCAGGTTCAAAGAATGTGAAGGCAGATGCTCTTTCCAGGAGTTTTGTGCCTGACTCTCCTGGAGACTCTGGGCCTACTGGTATCCTTAGGGATGGGATAATATTGTCCGCCGTATCCCCAGACTTGCGACGTGCATTGCAGGAGTTTCAGGTGGATAAACCGGATCGTTGTCCCCCAGAAAGACTGTTTGTCCCGGATGATTGGACCAGTAGAGTCATCTCCGAGGTCCATTCTTCTGTGTTGGCTGGTCATCCTGGAATATTTGGTACTAGAGACTTGGTGGCCAGGTCTTTTTGGTGGCCTTCCTTGTCTAGGGATGTGCGTACCTTTGTGCAGTCTTGTGAAGTGTGTGCTCGAGCTAAGCCTTGCTGTTCTCGGGCCAGTGGGTTGTTGTTATCCTTGCCCATCCCGAAGAGGCCTTGGACGCACATTTCCATGGATTTTATTTCTGATCTCCCGGTTTCACAGAAAATGTCCGTTATCTGGGTTGTGTGTGACCGCTTTTCTAAGATGGTTCATTTGGTGCCCTTGCCTAAGTTGCCCTCCTCCTCTGAGTTGGTCCCTTTATTTTTTCAGAACGTGGTTCGTTTGCATGGGATTCCGGAGAATATCGTTTCTGACAGGGGATCCCAGTTTGTGTCTAGATTTTGGCGGACGTTTTGTGCCAAGATGGGCATTGATTTGTCTTTCTCGTCTGCATTCCATCCTCAGACGAATGGCCAGACGGAGCGAACTAATCAGACCTTGGAGACTTATTTGAGGTGTTTTGTTTCTGCTGATCAGGATGACTGGGTTGCCTTTTTGCCACTGGCCGAATTTGCTCTTAATAATCGGGCTAGTTCTGCCACGTTGGTCTCTCCTTTTTTTTGTAATTCGGGGTTTCATCCTCGTTTTTCCTCTGGTCAGGTGGAGTCTTCGGATTGTCCTGGAGTGGACGTGGTGGTGGACAGGCTACATCAGATTTGGAATCAGGTGGTGGACAATTTGAAGTTATCTCAGGAGAAGACTCAGCAGTTTGCTAATCGCCGTCGCCGCGTGGGTCCCCGACTTCTTGTTGGGGATCTGGTGTGGTTGTCTTCTCGTTTTGTCCCTATGAAGGTCTCTTCTCCTAAGTTCAAGCCTCGGTTCTTCGGTCCTTATAGGATCTCGGAGATTCTTAACCCTGTATCTTTTCGTTTGGATCTCCCAGCATCGTTTGCTATTCATAATGTGTTCCATCGGTCGTTGTTGCGGAGGTATGAGGTGCCCGTTGTTCCTTCGGTTGAGCCTCCTGCTCCGGTGCTGGTGGAGGGAGAATTGGAGTATGTTGTTGAGAAGATCTTGGATTCTCGTGTGTCCAGACGCAAACTCCAGTATTTGGTTAAGTGGAAGGGTTATGGTCAGGAGGATAATTCCTGGGTGGTCGCCTCCGATGTTTATGCGACTGATTTGGTCCGCGCCTTCCATAGAGCTCACCCTGATCGCCCTGGGGGTTCTCGTGAGGGTTCGGTGACCCCTCCTCAAGGGGGGGGTACTGTTGTGGATTCTGTTTGTGGGCTCCCTCTGGTGGTTACTGCTGGTACTGGGTGACTTTGGTGGGTTGCGGCCTTTGGTTTCCACCTGTCCCATCAGAGGCTGGGTGTTTCCTATTTTACCTGGCCTTTCTGTCATTCCCTTGCCGGCTATCAATGTATTCAGATGTGCTCTGTTTGGTTCCTGCCTACCTACTCCCAGATCTTTCAGGATAAGCTAAGTGCTGATTTTCAGTTGTTTGGTTTTTTGTCCAGCTTGCTTATTATGTCTCTATGCTAGCTGGTAGCTCTAGTGGACTGAGGTTCTCCCCATGTGCCATGAGTTGGCACATGGGTTCTTGTAATCTCAGGATGGTTTTTTTGATTAGGGTTTTTTGCTGACCGCTCAGTCCCCTTTTGTATCTTTCTGCTTTCTAGTTTACAGCGGGCCTCAATTTGCTAAAGCTATATATATCATCTCTATGTGTGTGCCTTCCTCTCATTTCACCGTCAATACATGTGAGGGGGCAACTATATCTTTTGGGGTTCATTCCTCTGGAGGCAAGTGAGGTATTATTTTCTCTGCAGTACTAGTTAGCTCTTAGGCTGGTGCGTGGCGTCTAGAACCAACGTAGGCACGCTCCCTGGCTATCTCTAGTTGCGTTTGTCAGGCGTAGGGCAGCGGTCAGCCCAGGTTCCATCACCCTAGAGCTCGTCCGTTATTACTTTGTACTTTGCTTGTCCTGTGCTATCCCTAGCCATTGGGGATTCTTGACAGGTCCCGCCGCAGCCCCCTGCCCCTGGAGCTGACCCCCGTACCATGCTGGCCAAAATACTGAGCTATAGAGACAGGGACATTGTTCTTAGAAAGGCCAGAGAAATGGAGGATCTCACGGTTGGAGGACAGAGGATTGCCATTTACCCGGATTATTCTGCTGCGGTCCAGAAACAGAGAATGACGTTTACTGGTGTCATGAGACGACTGAGGGAGCTGGGGGTACAATATTCTATATGTTGTTTCCCGCGAAGCTAAGAGTGGTGGCCTTTGACAAAATCCATTTTTTCTGACACCAGAGGACGCTACCCAGTGGATTGACATTAATGCTAAGAAATTAAAAGCTAAAGGAGACTGAGAATCCGTGGAGACCCAGATACGTGTTATTTCTTTGTTTCTGGAGGAGAAGAACTGTTTATATAATATACTTGCTCAATAATTGGGCTATTTTCAACTTTTGAGGTGTTGAGCTTGGTCATTTTGATTGATTGGCCAGATGGTGCAGTAATAGTTAATATGGAGGGAGGAGAAGGGCTTAAACGGTGTACTGCAATGATGTTTTGTCATTTCTTTACTTTGTTATATGCGCTGGAATGTTTTTGATAATTGTAAAGAGTTCTGGTTCTTTGTGGTGGTGGGAGGCGAGGGTAAACCAAAGAAGAGTGTTTGCAATGGGCAGAGGAACCCCGCTCTGCCCATTGCAGGAAGAATCTTTAGTTGTGGGAGGGTTAGGGTTGGGAGCTGGGAGTTGAAAGGGCGGGAGGAGGGCTTAGACAGCTTGCACTCGGGAATGAAGATTTTTTTTAAGAATGATGAGTGGCATGATGGGGGACCGTATTAAAATATTGAGTTGGAATGTGAGAGGCCTAGCGGATAAGACCAGATGGGCGGCGAGCTTACAGTATGCTCGAGATCAAAGGATCTCTATGATATGTCGGCTGGAGACACACCTGGTGCGTGAGAGGGTTGATGTGCTATGTAGGCGCTAGATACATAAAGCATATCATTCTACTTTCTCTACGTATTCAAGGGGAGTGTCAGTATTTGTTCCTGTGGGTGTGCGTTATGAGGAAGTGGAAGTGAATGTTGATGCGGATGGTCAATATGTGGTGGTGAAATGTAAATGTATGGCGTGCTGCTGTGTGTAGCGGCGGTGTAACATTCCGCCTCCCTATTCCAGCAAGAAAATTAGAGAAGTGTTGGAGCTGGTTGGACGTGGGGGCTTGATACCGCTTTTTTTTGTTTCAATAAGTTTTATTATGTTTTTAACATTAAACAAAACAGGAATAGTTTTCCCACGCAGGGGATGATTACATGTTTAAAACAATCAATGGTGAAATCCTAATGTAATCCAAATTTTACATATAAAGACAAGACAAAAACAGGGGGGAAGACACATTAGGGATGGGGGTGTTGCCAATCCACTTCATGGCAATATATTAATTTTAAGAATACATTGACCAATCGATCACACTAGTATGCAGTATCGTGAGGAGCTATAAGTAAAAAGGAACAGGTGTGCTGAATTCTTAGTAGACGGTAGGTAGAAGAGGAGTTTAGTTATAGAGGCTAAAGTTCAGACTGAACAAAGGGAGATCATCCAGGTTCGTCACATATATTAGGCTACGTTCACATTTGCGTTGTGCGCCGCAGCGTCAGCGCCGCAACGCACAACGCAAACAAAAACGCAGCAAAACGCATGCACAACGCTGCGTTTTGTGCCGCATGCGTCCTTTTTTTCATTGATTTTGGACGCAGCAAAAATGCAACTTGCTGCGTACTCTGCGCCCGGACGCGGGCGCCGCAGTGACGCATGCGGCGCAAAACGCAAGTGCGACGCATGTCCATGCGCCCCCATGTTAAATATAGGGGCGCATGACGCATGCGGCGACGCTGCGGCGCCCGACGCTGCGGCGCTAACCGCAAATGTGAACGTAGCCTAAGAGACTGTCATGGTGATAGCACTAGAGCCTGAGTCAAGCAGACATTGGAGTCAAGGTCCAGCCAGGGAGACCATATCCGAAAGAATGCATTCCAACTATCAGTCCTAGTCGCTTGAATACATTCGTATAGCATTATTGTATTCATTCTGTCTTTGACCAAGGATATAGAAAGCGATGAGGTCCTCCATTTGGATGCTATATGTATCTTAGTTGCCATGCACAGTAGATTCAGCAGTCTATGTGAATTTTTCGAGAGACCGGGATGTTTAGAACCCATTAGGAAAACGATCGGATCAAGATGGACGATTCTATTGAACATTCTCTCGGCGATGGTTTTTACTTCTTGCCAAAGCGCCTCGACTAGGGGGCAACTCCACCAGATATGTTTCATATCACCTGGGCTACTACAACCTCTAAAACACATATCAGATAAATGAGGGTAAATGACCTTAAGTCTAGTAGGTACTAAGTATGTTCTATGAAATACTTTAATAGAAGATTCCACTAGCGAAACCTGATGGCTACCCCTGGATATGTTATCACAACATCCATGCCATTCCTCCAAAGTCATAGCAAATCCCAGGTCCTCTTCCCATTGCTTCATATATTTTAATTTCTCTTTGTCATGCGTAGCATTAATTATAGAATATAATAAAGAGATTGTCCCCCTACCCAGAGGGTCAGTGAGACACTTTTGTTCAAAGCCAGACAAAGGGAGGGTGGTTCTATTCGCTAAAGTTTGTTTGGCAAAATTGAAAATTTGGTTCAAACGGAAGGCTTCCCCAACTGGGGGGTTATGCTTCCGGATAAATTCTTGCATAGTTAACAATGTGTTGAATGGGGTACACAGATGTTTTAACATAGTTATACCATTTAATATCCACCAGGAGTAAGGGCGGAGATTTAAACCCGGTCTGAACATTGGATTGTTGAATAAGTATTGTAGTGGTGTAAATTTAGATTGGAGTTCAAGTTTGAATCTTTCTTTACGCCAGAGAATTAGTGAGTGGGCAGCAAAAGGTGTTCTGATAGAGATGTCACGTGGCAGTTTCTCCGTGGTCCATAGTAAGCCTGATAGTGAATAGGGTTTTAATAAATACGATTCTAAATAGACCCATCTTGGTTTGTTGTTAGTTGAACAGATGTTGGTTAGTTGAGCAATTTGAGCAGCTTTAAAATAAGCCATAAAATTAGTTAAGGACAAACCACCTCTTTTTCTGTGTATAAACATTGTTTTCTGTTTAATTCTTGTTTTTTTCCCCTGCCATATAAATTTCGAGATAATAGAATGTATTTCCTGAAACACCCCCGAAGGAACTGAAATAGGAAGGGAGCGAAATACATATAAAAATCGGGGAAGAGAAACCATTTTAATGGCATTTAGTCTTCCTAGCCAAGATAATGTTATTGCAGACCATCTGGCCACATCCCTCCGTAAATTCTGAATTAATGGAACATAGTTCCATTTATAAAGCGTTGATTTAGTGATGGTGAGGTTTATTCCCAAATAAGTCAAGAAGTGTTCTCTTTTGGTGAATCCAAATTGGGTGATTAGACATAACTGTATTTCTGCAGGGGTGTTTATAAATAAAGCTTCAGACTTTTCAACATTAATCTTAAGACCCGAAACTAATTCAAACTCACGGAGTAACGAAAACAGATTGGGGAGGGTAGTATGCGGGTTAGTAATGGTCAGTAAGAGGTCATCAGCGAAGAGACTAACCTTATATTGATTTCCAAGGTCAGTAGGGCCTAATATGTTGGGATTACTTCTAATAGCTTCAGCTAAAGGTTCCATAGCTAAAGCAAATATGCTGGGTATAGGGGGCAACCCTGTCTAGATCCTCTCCCAATGTTAATTGGAAGAGGCCGTGTTGAGGGTAGTTTGAGATATGCAGTCGGATTATCATACAACAGATGAAGACATGAAAGTAGTTTCTGGGGAATACCGAATTTGGGAAGGACCGCAAAGAGATAAGTCCAGGATAAGGAATCGAAGGCCTTTTCGATATCTAATGCTAGCAATATGATCGATTTTTGTGAGTTATGAGCTGAGTGGATAATATTTAGGTTTCTTCTTATATTATCTGGTCCTTGTCTCTTGGGTATAAAACCCACTTGGTCTCCGTGTATTAATGAGGGAAGTATTTTATTAAATCTGTCGGCAATAATTGACGTGAATATTTTGAGATCTACATTTAGAAGTGAAATGGGTCGATAGTTCTTAGTTAATAGGTGGTCTTTTTTCGGTTTGGGGATCACAGCCACTTGCGCAAAGTAGAATTCGGGGGGCATTTGGGATCCAGATAGGAGATCGTTACAGAAGTTTTTTATATGTGGCGTGAGTGTTTCATGAAATTTTTTGTAATAGAGAGTTGTAAGGCCGTCGGGTCCGGGTGCCTTACCCGTTTTCAAATTTTTTATTATGTATTGTATTTCTTCATCTATTATATTAGCTTGAAGTTGTTGGGATGTAGATTCACTAATTTTCGGGAGTGTTAAGTTTTGTAGAAAGGATTGCAAAAGATATGGGGGAGGGGGTTGTGGGGAAGTGTAGAGTTTTTGGTAGTACTCGTAAAATTCCCTGTAAATAGTTTCAGGATGAGCCGACACTCGACCCTTAGTATCTTTAATTGATGGGACCGTATTTAGTAATTCTTTTATTCTTAACTGACGCGCTAGCATTTTACTTGGTTTGTTTGCTTGTCTGTAAAAGGTGGCCCTGGTCCAGGTTAAAGCCCTCTCAGTTCTATTGGTAAGCGTGGCATTTAATTGCATTTTAGTATTTTGTATCTGTTTAATTAGGTAGTGGGAGGTAGACATTTGGTTTGCTTGTTCAAGTTTCACTAGCTTACCCTCTAATTTGTTTTGAAGTTCAGATCTATTCTTCTTTTTATTGGCGGCTAGTTTGATAAAGGTTCCAGTAATTAATTTTTTGTGGGCTAGCCACACGTTTCCAGGGGACGAGTCCTCGTTTACATTAGTTTGGAAATAGAACTTTAATTCTTCTTTAATTTGGGTGGTGGTGACAGGATCCGTAATGAGGGATTCATTTAGTCGCCATCTAAACAGGCGCGATGTCGCAATATTAAAATTAAACGATACCGCTTTTAATTATTGGAGACCTCAATAATATATGTGATGATTTTTGGGACAGAAATAAAAATATTCAGACTAGGTCTGAAGGTCACATTACTGCGTTTGGTACCTATGTTCGGGAGATTGGTATGATTGATTTATGGAGAGTAAAGGTACCTTCACACGAAGCGACGCTGCAGCGATAGCGACAACGATGCCGATCGCTGCAGCGTCGCTGTTTGATCGCTGGGGAGCTGTCACACAGACCGCTCTCCAGCGACCAACGATGCCGAGGTCCCCGGGTAACCAGGGTAAACATCGGGTTACTAAGCGCAGGGCCGCACTTAGTAACCCGATGTTTACCCTGGTTACCAGCGTAAAAGTAAAAAAAACAAACAGTACATGCTCACCTGCGCGTCCCCCAGCGTCTGCTTCCTGAAACTGACTGAGCTCCGGCCCTAACAGCAGAGCGGTGACGTCACCGCTGTGCTTTCACTTTCACTTTAGGGCCGGCGCTCAGTCAGTGTCAGGAAGCAGACGCTGGGGGACGCGCAGGTGAGTATGTACTGTTTGTTTTTTTTACTTTTACGCTGGTAACCAGGGTAAACATCGGGTTACTAAGCGTGGCCCTGCGCTTGGTAACCCGATGTTTACCCTGGTTACCAGTGTAAAATATCGCTGGTATCGTTGCTTTTGCTTTCAAACACAACGATACAGGGCGATCGGACGACCAAATAAAGTTCTGGACTTTATTCAGCGACCAGCGACATCACAGCAGATCCTGATCGCTGCTGCGTGTCAAACGAAACGATATCGCTAGCGAGGACGCTGCAACGTCACGGATCGCTAGCGATATCGTTACAAAGTCGTTTCGTGTGAAGGTACCTTTAGATATGTTGGGGAGAGGGAGTATTCTTGTTATTCAGCTGCTCATGATACCCTATCTAGAATAGATATGGCTCTTGGCAATCGACTGTTAAGGCCCCGTCTCACATAGCGATTTACCAACGATCATGACCAGCGATACGACCTGGCCGTGATCGTTGGTAAGTCGTTGTGTGGTCGCTGGGGAGCTGTCACACAGACCGCTCTCTCCAGCGACCAACGATCAGGGGAACGACTTCGGCATCGTTGAAACTGTCTTCAACGATGCCGAAGTCCTCCTGCAGCACCCGGGTAACCAGGGTAAACATCGGGTTACTAAGCGCAGGGCCGCGCTTAGTAACCCGATGTTTACCCTGGTTACCAAAAAAAACAAACAGTACATACTCACCATCTGATGTCCGTCAGGTCCCTTGCCGTCTGCTTCCCGCTCTGACTGAGTGCCGCCGTACAGTGAGAGCAGAGCGCAGCGGTGACGTCACTGCTGTGCTGTGCTCTCACTGTACGGCGGCACTCAGTCAGAGCAGGAAGCAGACGGCAAGGGACCTGACGGACATCAGATGGTGAGTATGTACTGTTTGGTTTTTTTTACATTTACGCTGGTAACCAGGGTAAACATCGGGTTACTAAGCGCGGCCCTGCGCTTAGTAACCCGATGTTTACCCTGGTTACCAGTGAAGACATCGCTGGATCGGTGTCACACACACCGATTCAGCGATGTCAGCGGGACCTCAACGACCAAAAAAAGGTCCAGGCCATTCCGACACGACCAGCGATCTCGCAGCAGGGGCCTGGTCGCTGGTACGTGTCACACATAGCGAGATCGCTACTGAGGTCGCTGTTGCGTCACAAAACTTGTGACTCAGCAGCGATCTCGCTAGCGATCTCGCTATGTGAGACGGGGCCTTAAGACACAATGGTAGGAGACGTGAGGTATCTACCAAGGGCTCTCTCAGATCATAGTCCAATTGAGGTGGAGTTTCGATCGATGGGGACACAAGCCATAAGCAGGAGAGAGTGGAAGATTCACCCTAATTGGTTGCATAGTATGGATCTGGACAACTTAAAGCGGGAGGTGGAGGAATTTTTTGTGTTTAATATATGGGAATATGGGAAGCTATGAAAGCGTATTTGAGAGGGTTGCTGTTTAGAGATATTAGTAGATGTAAGCGGCGGGCAAAGCAGGCAGAGAAAGCAGCGGTAGATGGGCTAAGGGCAGCGGAGGGTGAGATGGCTTTACTGGGTACCCCTGAGGCTGGGAAAAGGTTAAAAGAAGCTCAAAATCATATGGATAAAATTATTTTGGAAAAGGCAGAGAGGAAACGGGAATTTCAGAGATTGGCTTATTACCGGGAGGGGGAGACTGTGGGCCACATGCTGTCGCTGGTGGCTTCTGCCCAGAAGAGTACTTCGTTTGTCCATTCGCTGGTTTCGGGGAGTGGCACAAAGGTTTCAGAGACTTCAGAGATCTTGAAAGTCTTCACTGAATTTTACGCAGAACTACAGTTGTGGCCAAAAGTATTGACACCCCTGCAATTCTGTCAGATAATACTCAGCTTCTTCCTGAAAATGATTGCAATCACAAATTCTTTGGTATTATTATCTTCATTTAATTTGTCTTGAATTAAAAAACACAAAAGAGAATGAAGCAAAACATTGATCATTTCACACAAAACTCCAAAAATGGGCCAGACAAAAGTATTGGCACCCTCAGCCTAATACTTGGTTGCACAACCTTTAGCCAAAATAACTGCGATCAACCGCTTCCGGTAACCATCAATGAGTTTCTTACAATGCTCTGCTGGAATTTTAGACCATTCTTCTTTGGCAAACTGCTCCAGGTCCCTGATATTTGAAGGGTGCCTTCTCCAAACTGCCATTTTTAGATCTCTCCACAGGTGTTCTATGGAATTCAGGTCTGGACTCATTGCTGGCCACCTTAGAAGTCTCCAGTGCTTTCTCTCAAACCATTTTCTAGTGCTTTTTGAAGTGTGTTTTGGGTCATTGTCCTGCTGGAAGACCCATGACCTCTGAGGGAGACCCAGCTTTCTCACACTGGGCCCTACATTATGCTGCAAAATGTGTTGGTAGTCTTCAGACTTCATAATGCCATGAACACGGTCAAGAAGTCCAGTGCCAGAGGCAGCAAAGCAACCCCAAAACATCAGGGAACCTCCGCCATGTTTGACTGTAGGGACTGTGTTCTTTTCTTTGAATGCCTCTTTTTTTCTCCTGTAAACTCTATGTTGATGCATTTGCCCAAAAAGCTCTACTTTTGTCTCATCTGACCAGAGAACATTCTTCCAAAACGTTTTAGGCTTTTTCAGGTAAGTTTTGGCAAACTCCAGCCTGGCTTTTTTATGTCTCGGGGTAAGAAGTGAGGTCTTCCTGGGTCTCCTACCATACAGTCCCTTTTAATTCAGATGCCGACGGATAGTACGGGTTGACACTGTTGTACCCTCGGACTGCAGGGAAGCTTGAACTTGTTTGGATGTTAGTCGAGGTTCTTTATCCAACATCCGCACAATCTTGCGTTGAAATCTCTTGTCAATTTTTCTTTTCCGTCCACATCTAGGGAGGTTAGCCACAGTGCCATGGGCTTTAAACTTCTTGATGACACTGTGCACGGTAGACACAGGAACATTCAGGTCTTTGGAGATGGACTTGTAGCCTTGAGATTGCTCATGCTTCCTCACAATTTGGTTTCTCAAGACCTCAGACACTTCTTTGGTCTCCATGCTCAATGTGGTACACACAAGGACACAGGACAGAGGTTGAGTCAACTTTAATCCATGTCAACTGGCTGCAAGTGTGATTTAGTTATTGCCAACACCTGTTAGGTGCCACAGGTAAGTTACAGGTGCTGTTATTTACACAAATTAGAGAAGCATCACATGATTTTTCGAACAGTGCCAATACTTTTGTCCACCCCCTTTTTTATGTTTGGTGTGGAATTATATCCAATTTGGCTTTAGGACAATTCTTTTTGTGTTTTTTCATTTAAGACAAATTAAATGAAGATAATAATACCAAAGAATTTGTGTTTGCAATCATTTTCAGGAAGAAACTCAGTATTATCTGACAGAATTGCAGGGGTGTCAATACTTTTGGCCACAACTGTATACTCATCTCGTGTGGATACATCGGTGGGAGACACAGTGGCATTTTTAGAGGGACTTGAGTTGCCTAGGTTGGATGATGATGATAGGGAAAGTTTAGAGGCACCTATTACAGATGAGGAGTTGTGTCGGGCATTACAGTCTATAGCAAACTGAAAGGCGCCAGGAGTGGACGGGTTGCCTGCTGAAGTTTACAAAAGTATGGGGGAAGTGTTAGTGCCTAGATTAAGGATGGTTTTGGAGGAGGCTAAGAGTAGAGGGATTTTGCCAGCTTCCATGAGAGAAGCCATAATAGTGGTAATTCCGAAGGAGGATAAAGATTTACGACAACTTGAGTCATACCTTCCAATTTCTTTGCTCACAATGGATGTCAAGCTTCTGGCTAGGGTGTTGGCGATTCAACTGACGAGTGTTATATCCAAGCTGGTACATTCAGATCAATCTGGTTTTATGCCTGACAGATCTATGGCAGTTAATCTGAGAAGGCTTTTTATGAATGTGCAGCTGAGGGCCGACAACCATGGTCAGAGAGTTATCGCATCCTTAGATGCCCACAAGGCTTTTGATAGTGTAGAATGGGGATATTTGTGGCTGGTCTTACACTGTTTGGGCTTTGGCTCACAGTTTTTGTCCTGAATTCAGCTGCTGTATGCGCAACCAGAGGCTAGAACTAGGGTGAACGGAGAGCTATCTCACACTATAAAGCTACATAGAGGGACGAGACAGGGGTGTCCACTCGCCCCTCTTTTGTTTGCTTTGGCTGTGGAACCGTTGGCCACCAAAATTCGACAGTCTGCTGAGGTCTCTGGGTTCAAGTATGGGTCAGATAGCGCTATACGCGGATGATATACTACTGTTTTTGGGTGATCCAATTGCTTCCTTGGGAAGTGCCATTGGGCTTATTGAGAGATTTGTCTCTTTATCAGGGTTGATGATAAATTGGAGTAAGTCAATTTTGTTTAAAGTTGACGATGTAGGGGATGAAGGGCGACTTAAGGTAGTAGATCAATTTAAATATTTGGGGATATGGGTCTCTACGCCGGTTGCAGACTATCTGCATAAGAATCTGACTCCTGTTCTGGGGGCTCTTAAGGCGAAGGTGGGTGCTTGGATTAAATTACATTTGTCAGTGGTGGGCTGAGTCAATCTCATTAAAATGGTTCTGATGCCTAAGATATTATATGTTCTTCATAACACGCCTATTTGGATACCACGTGGGAAATTTCAGCAGATTAACTCCTTATTCAGGAGTTTAGTATGGGGAAAATAACATCCTCGTATCAGATTGGAGACACTTCAGTGATCCAAGGAAGATGGAGGATTGGCTTTGCCCAACCCTGAAATATATTTTCTTGTGGCCCAGTGCCAACATTTAAAGGGCTGGGCGCATGAGGCGTCTTCCAGTACGGTATAGCAATTGATGGAGGAGATAACGAAAAGATGTCCAGTGATACATTGCTTAGAGGATGGATCCTTGGGTGCGCTTGGGAAAATTTATCCAACTATATTTCTGATACATAAGCTCTGGGGTAGATTTAAACAAATTTGTGGGGTTACATGTCTGACCAGGTTTTTCTCCGTTATGGTATAATAGTAATTTACCGGAGTTTATGACATTGGGAGTTCTACCAGAGTGACAGGCCAAGGGAATACGATATGTTTGTCAGATAGTGGAGCAGCAGGAGCTGAAATCCTTTTCCCAGTTGCAATTGGAGTATGGTCTGAAGGCTTCCGGGGAGTATCAGTATGCGCAGATGAGGCACGCGTTTGGAGCTCAAAACAGCGGGGATTGACTTAAAATTCAAGGAGATTTGGTGCTATAATATGTGTGTGGAGAAGGGACTACGAGGGGGGTTTATTTCCTTCTTATAGAGAGATCTATTACATACTTATTTATTGGGATTCCCAATCAATGTGAGGGCTAAAATGGGAAAGAGAGCTGGGCCGTTTGGAGAATGAAACATGGGAATCTGTGTTGGAATGGATACCAAAATTGTCACTGAGTGAACCTCATAAGCTGTCTCAGCTCTATATTCTACACAGAGTGTGTAAGTCTCCGGATGTTTTGTATAAGGCAGGGTTGCGAGCTAATTCTGAATGCCCGAGGTGCAAGAATGAAAATGCTGGAATATTTCACATGATGTGGACGTGTCCAAGACTGGCTGGTTTTTAGTTGGTGGTTCTGAGTCGTGTGGAAGGAGCTTATAGATGTGTTGTACCAAGGGAACCGGTGGTTTGTTTGCTGGGTTATGTAGACAAAATTAAAGTGGATAACACCCTGAAAATAGCAATCGCTAGATTAATATATGTGGCTTGAAAGGTAATAGCGAGGAACTGGATAAAAGAGGAACCGCCTTCAAGAGGAGAATATCTTAAATATGTGAAGCATGGTCTTGCTCTGGAAAATGGGGGTGTTTGACAAATTGTGGACCCCTTGGCTGGAAATGGACTAGAAGGCGGATAAGAGGGGAAAGGCTTTGGGGGCCTCTATCTGGAGGAAGTACTGGCTACATGGTTACGGTTTGGGATAATGGCTAATCTGCATCTTTGAAGGATATGTTAATGTAGGACAGTGAGCTGTCTAAATGGGATGGGATGAAGTGGGATAAGTGGGGGATGTTGGGTTTTGTTTCTGTTAAAACCTAAAATGAAAGTATTATTGTATTATGAATACTGTGATATTATTCTTAATAAAAATCTATCTGAGTTAAAAAAATAAAGTTCATTTTCTCCCAGCAGTGGGGCTCTCAGTGCCGGTGCTGCATGGTGTCAGAACACTTTTAACTTGCAGATTAATCCCATGATTGCCTTTAAAATCTCTTTAAAGAGACACGTTTGTCTCTAGATCAACAATGCAAGAAAAAATTAGATTTAACCTGATGGACATTGGTCATATTTAACTTTTTTTTTTTTTTGCTATTGTAAATTCCAGTTTGTGGTGATGTTTTTATTTTTCACTTTAGGTTGTGACTGACATGAGATTATGGCTACGGGATTCTTGCTCTGTTTTATACCTGCATCTGACTCGTCTTATCCGGACTATGGTTGACAGGGCAGCAATGTAAGTCAAGAATTCTGATGTAATTTCAATGTTGGGGGTTGCCTGATTGCGCGTAAACAAAAGTTGTCAATTTTGACAATCTAATGTATATGGGGTCCAGCAAACAATGTTGAATGTGAAATTGCAGAAAAAAGGAGGATCAGCCATGTTGGATACTTCCACACACTCCTATGAGTTTTCCCTGGGAACAGGGAGCTGTAATGCAGCCACTCATTCATTCTCTTGCTACAGGCAAAGGACTGGATGCACACATATGATACTGATGGTATTTGGGCTCACTGCCTTGGGGTAAACAATATTCTGATTTATTGTGCAATTAAATGTATTTTTTAAAATGTAAATTGTAATGAGTTCCCCCATTTATTATCATTAATTTCCCATATGGTTTGAGTAAAAATAACAATTATTTCTGCCAAACAAATGATAGCTCTTATAGCAAAAGAGCAATATATGGGAAACTTCAAATGTTGTCTATTCTTAATGTTTAATTATGTCTCCCCTTATGATAGTTCTAGTGGAGAGGTTTCAGTTACACCCAGGTCTGTTGTCAGAGGGGGCATAAAGTCAAATTGTAGGTAGTGACCCAGCTAGAAATTTTGCATTATGGCTCAGGAACTTATCTGTTGGCTGTTTTTTTGCTATTTATTGGATTACCTGCCATCACATGGCAAGATTGTGAAATGAAGGACCACTGTCTGTAATCATAGGGTTAGTGACCTTCTCTTGCAACATACTTCCTGGCCCATTGACTCTTTCTTCTTGCAGTGTAATTGATTTGTCCTTGTACTCTGTAAAGCAAATTCTCTTTTGATGTCACATGTACAGTATACCTGAGCAACAGAATTGTATTTCATTCTGTCATTGGCATAAATAGATATGAAGAACTGCCTACCCTTGAGACATTCCACCCCAAAGTCTATGGCAGAGAAATACCTGCATAGAGTTCCCATCTTTTCTCCATTTAACCACCAAATGCATTTACCTTCCATGATATGATCAAGTGCATGTGATAAAAGATGACTGATATGGTGAAAAATACCATACATTTCAAGCCACATTAGGGCCATAGGCTGTCGAGCAAATATTTTTCATAATTCTGTGTGTATCTATCTATATATATATACATATATATATATATATATATATATATATATATATATATACACAGGGGTTGAACAAAATAATGGAAACACCTGGAAACATCAACAAAGGTTAGTTTAATCTGGTGTAGGTCCACCTTTTGCGGCGATTACAGCCTCAATTCTCCGGGGTATGGATTCATACAAGGTGTGAATTGTTTCCAAAGGAATTTTAGCCCATTCTGCAGTTAAAACACCATCCAGTTCTTTGAGCGACTATGGCAGCGGAAATCCACGTCTTACATGAATCTCTAAAATCGACCATAAATGCTCAATAATGTTGAGGTCTGGGGATTGTGGGGGCCAGATGAGATGCTCAACTTCATTAGAATGTTCCTCGTGCCATGCTTTAACGATTCTAGCTGTATGAATTGGTGCATTATCATCCTGAAAGATGGTGTTCCCCTCCGGGAACAGTGCTTGAACCATTGGATGCACTTGGTCGCCCAAAATGACTAAATAATCTTGGCTGTTAATTCTTCCATGAAGGGATATCATTGGCCTGGCGGATCTTCACGAAATAGCACCCCAGATCATCACAGAACCTGCACCATGTTTTACGGTTTAAGGCAGTCTGGATAGAATGCTTCTTTCGGCTGTTTCCAAACGTACACTCGGCCGGAGGTCGGAAATAGGGTAAACGATGATTCGTCTGAGAATATCACATGTTTCCACTGCTCGAGAGACCAATTCTGGAGGTTTCTGCACCACTCTAAACGCTTGGAAACATTTGTCATTGAGAGCGGCAGTTTTCTAATTGCAGCTCTTCCGTGGAATCCAGATTTGTGCAGCTCCCGACGAACAGTTTTCGTGGAAACTGGGTTCTGTAGGTGTTCATTGAGCTCAGCAGTGATTTTTGGAGCCGTGGTCTTGCGATCCTCTCTCACAATTCGCTTTAGAGTCCGACGGTCTCTCTCAGTCAACTTTGACTTTCAGCCGAACCTGTGCTTTGCTGGGGACGTTTTTCCTTCTCTTTCAAACGCAGTCATTACTTTGGAGACAGTACCTCTTGACACGCCAAGCATTCGGGCACTTTCTTTTACACTGGCACCTGCCATGAAGGCACCAACAATTTGGCTTTTTTTGAAAATCCGAGAGGTCTGCCATTGGTATCAGGTTCTCATCAATGTTCTTACAATTATGCAAATCAAAAAATCAAACAGTTAATTTACATACACATATCACATAACACAAATAATCAACTACAAAACATTACCATATGTCACGGTTTGCATGTTTATAACATGTTCGAAGATTATGATGCCAAAACGTTAGGTGTTTCCATTATTTTGTCCAACCCCTGTGTATATATATATATATATATATATATATATATATATATATATATATATATATATATATATATACTTACATACAGTACAGACCAAAAGTTGGGACACACCTTCTCATTTAAAGGTTTTTCTGTATTTTCATGACTATGAAAATTGTACATTCACACTGAAGGCATCAAAACTATGAATCAACACATGTGGAATTATATACTTAACAGAAAAGTTTGAAACAACTGAAATTATGTCTTATTTTCTAGATTCTTCAAAGTAGCCACCTTTTGCTTTGATGACTACTTTGCAAGCTCTTGGCATTCTCTTGATGAGCTTCAAGAGGTAGTCACTGGGAATGGTCTTCCAACAATATTGAAGGAGTTCCCAGAGATACTTAGCACTTGTTGGCCCTTTTGCCTTCATTCTGCGGTCCAGCTCACCCCAAGCATCTCAACTGGGTTCAGGTCTGGTGACTGTGGAGACCTGGTCATCTGGCGTAGCACCCTATCACTCTCCTTCTTGGTCAAGTAGCCCTTACACAGCCTGGATGTGTGTTTGCAGTCATTGTTGAAAAATAAATGATGGTCCAACTAAACGCAAACTGTATGAAATAGCATGCCGCTGCAAGATGCTGTGGTAGCAATGCTGGTTCAGTATGCCTTCAATTTTGAATAAATCCCCAACAGTGTCACCAGCAAAGCACCCCCACACGATCACACCTCCTCCATGCTTCACGGTGGGAACCAGGCATGTAGAGTCCATCCGTTCACCTTTTCTGCATCGCACAAAGACACGGTGGTTGGAACCAAAGATCTCAAATTTGGACTCATCAGACCAAAGCACAGATTTCCACTGGTCTACATTCTCTTTTATTTTGCATTGTAATCACAGCTGTGACTAATTACAATGCTCTCTAGTGGGTTTAGTATGTTTCTGTGCACATCCTGGGGAACACATAACAACCCTCATGTATCAGAAGTAACACAGTACAGCAGAAGTGACTTTTGCCTCATTAACACACATTTGCAGCAGCAGTTGTTCTCTCATAGTGCTGGAAGCTCTACTGCAGAGCTGTACCTGATTGTAACCAACACAGTACAGCAGAGTTGAACCTTGTCTCATTACAAACACAATATGGGAATGTAAGGACTTATTCTATTAAATGATACAGTAATTCTAATTAAACAATCATACATAAAAGACTCAACAACTGGTTGGCTAAAAAAGGCTGCAGTGCTTTATTAAGGATAATGATTAAATAGTAGCCGATTAAACCAACAAAACTTTATAATAATATAACAATGATAATGACTCAGTCCTTACTCGACTCGAGTCGCCATCCATTACATATTCCATACAAACCACCAAGCCAGGAGGTTGTGTGTTACCTCCCTTCAATAAAGCAAAAGTGACAGAAGTTGAGTAAAAGAGGGTGGGTGAGTTTTCTTCAGTTTCCTGTCAGAATGACATCAACTCTGCTGTGCCCAGGGTAAAATACAGCCAGAAACCGCCTGGCAACTGTTCCTCCAATCCATAAGATCCAGATTCACGCTGGAAAACCATCTTCAGGTATATATATTCTGCCCAGTAACCTGGGCAGTTTTCTCCCGCCCTTTTCTTGAACCTTAATGTAACTCAGAAGAAGAAAGCTATGGTTGGCAAACTTTTATAACAGGTTCTAGAAAACAACTCTCAGGACTATATTCCCATGAGCCCCCTTTTAGCCAACTATTGGGGGATTTCAAGAACTTTTGCAGTTGTTTTCTTACAGCACTGTCATCTCTGCTATACTGTCCTTCCCCTATACTGGCTGCCTGTGAGATGGAATCTGAACCACTGTGAGAGGACAGCTATGAATGTTTTTGTAATGAGACAAAGATCACTTCTGCTATACTGTGTTAGCTCTGCTGTACTGTGTTAGCTCTGGTGTACTGTTAGCTCTGCTGTACTTTGTTAGCTCTGCTGTACTGTGTTAGCTCTGCTGTACTATGTTAGCTCTGCTGTACTGTGTTAGCTCTGCTGTACTTTGTTAGCTCTGCTGTACTGTGTTAGCTCTGCTGTACTGTGTTAGCTCCGCTGTACTGTGTTAGTTCTGCTGTACTGTGTTAGTTCTGATCTCACTGCAGAGCTGTGTGTGATTATGAGAGCAAAGTGTCAGTCATTGCATGTCTCACACTGGTAACATCCCTTTTCATTTAAAATACGCTCTGAAGGCAGATTTCCATACAGATATGTCTGTTCATAGATCACAACCGCTCATTTGTATGTAATAAAAATGTGCATTTCTCTTGAATAAGACATCAGATTGCCGATATCAAGATATCATTTTATTCAGCTTCCTATAATCTACATGTCTATACAGGGATTGTAACTAACACTACTATAAAGACTGCTTTAGAGAACAGTAGCTGGGAATCTCTGCAGACCACTCTGACAAAACCTAGCCCATAAAGGAAGAAAACAGTGCCACTGGCCAGTAAGACCATGACACGACAGGAGTCTCTAAAAAAAGTTTTAGTTGCATCCTATTAAATATTATGAGATTATAATTTTTATTATTTTCAGTATTTATTTTATAGGTTTTTCTACGCAGCTCAAACATTTTGCTTTTCTTTTTTTTTTTAATACAGAGAGGTTGATATTTTATTCCCTGGGTATACTCACATGCAGAGAGCACAGCCTATTCGATGGAGTCATTGGATACTAAGGTATCGGACTGTTTTTCCTTAATCTCGGCTTCATACAACTCATGTGCCCCTCACCTGACTGTGTCTTTTCTTACAGAAGCCATGATTTTTAGTTACATTATATATATAATTCTAGCCATAATTAATATTGGTAATTATTTTTTTCCTTATTTCTCAGCCATGCTGTGGCATTATGTAGGGATGCTGAGAGACTTGGGGAGATACAGAAGAGAATCAATATTTTACCCCTAGGAAGGTAAAGTAATTATTATTACCGTACTATTATTTTGAATGAAATGCATTTGCAACCAAGTTAATCGTGCACCTTTACGCTATGTTCACACTAGGTGATTATTAGGGGGTTTTTTTCTGCAGCAAAACCTGCACTCTTGGCAGAAACTAAGCATCGTCAAAAACGCAGGTTTTTGATGCTTTTTTAGGATCCTAAAGTTCAGCTTTGCTTCCTTCTCAGAAGCATGAACACAGGTCACCAATGCAATGTTCATGAAAAATACACGTACAAATGTAACTGGGATACATGGGAAGGTCTGGAATAATCAGTATGTCTTTGGAATGTGGAATGAAACCGGAGAACCCGGAGGAAACCCACGCAAAACGGGGAGAACATACAAACTCCTTGCAGATGTTGTCCTTCTTGGGTTTGAACCACTTAATTAGAGAAGTTACCGTGTCCGTATAGGCTGATATTCCTGCAGAATGATTTTAACAGAAAAGGAGGTCCAACATGCTGCTAGGTGGATATCTAATAAAGGGGCCATTTAGTGTATATGTGTTGGCTAATAGTACTGTATAGTTAATAAATTTGGAAAGTGAAAAGCATTTGAATGAGACAAGACTTTTGTATGCTGTGGTGGATACTACTTCTGGAGGAACACAGACGATAAAGAGGGCAGCTTATTCGAGATCAGTACAGCATCCATCCCCTGTAAACTCAAGAGCTTTATCTGCCATAACAAAATAGTTATTTTTTTCTAATTCCTCTTGGCCTTATGTTATACACCTTATGTTGTTTCTGCACATCACTCTCCTATCTTTGACATCGCCATCTTTTGTGGGGACACATCAGGCAGTGCCACTGGCAGTTCCTAAATTTACATTGTTATCCATCTGAGAACACCACCCTGTAATGTAATCTTAAATTCTTATGCTGTTATGGGAACTCGCCAGCCGGTTTCCCTGAAATGCCTCCACCCTTCCGATAATTAGCGAGACAATGACAACATATTTTCTATGGAGCCTTAAAGGGGGGACCCCACGTCACTGACATTCAGTTTATAGGGAAGACACCACTTGTGAGGTCACCACACTCCAGCCCCCCAACTACTCTTCTCAGTCATCTGTGCCATCAATGCTAGTCATTCTGGGTTCTTAAAATAGGACACATTAGGCAATGTCACTGACATTATGGTTTCGAGCCCCCTGTCACATCATTCCTGTTTTCATATCATCATCACCCTAATGACATCATCATATATACTGTGGCCCTAAAGGAAGCCCATAAAGTTGTATTTTTGAAAAACCCTCTTGAAGAAGTCACTAGCAGTGGCCTCATCACGGCAGTAATGCTAACCCTTCTAACTCACATCCATTGCTACATCACTTGCTACATAGCATTAAATAGAAAGTAGGGATCGGCCACCCCTTATTCTGGTTGCGGCCGCTGCATCTATTGGGCAACGATGGGTCCCCGCAATAAATTTATTGGGTCAGCACTCAGGAGCTCTTATAATGTTACCAACCTTTCTGGGAACTACGTACAAGGTGTTTTCCCATGAATGACATTTAATCCAAATAAATGTCTTATCTCTGGTGGTAATCCCACCTGGGACCCATTTCTTTCCTAGCTGCCAAATTGATGGATTGGAATGGTCTATAATTCTGTCAGTGAATGCAGACACTAGGTTTGTCAACAGGTGTTAAACCACCAGCCAAGCCAGTGGTTTTTCATGATCAGACAGGGTGTGCTTGGTTAGGTCTCTCCCTATGTGGATGGGATACTCCTCCATTGCCTGTTCCTCATAGCTTCATCTATGCCTGATCCACTAGGTTAAATGTGGAATTAGTTCTTGTAGTAGTTAGTAGCAGACAGCCATATACCCCTTCATTTCAGCAGCTGGACATGCGTATACTGCCTGCTTTTAAAGCCCGAAAAGTCAAGAGCAAAAGCCATTGGAGAGACACTGACTAACAATGAGCCAGTGTCTAAGCCTCCCAAACCTAAGAAGCACACTAGGTGTGAAGTCACATCAGTAAAGCCATACTGTGAAAAGTAACCAAAGTCACCAAAGTGACATCCATAGTAGTTCAATTGACCAAAAGTTGGCCAGTTTTACAGCTAGTCAGAGATAGCAGTGAAAACCAGGACAATTATTCCCTGAAAAACAGTAGGAGAGAGAAGTAAAGAATTATAACTTCAGGATTATACTACATATAATTTTGCTATTTTTAATCAAGATTTTCATATTGTACTATTTTTTAATTTTTGATGCGTTGGATGATAACAAAAATGATTGCTAAGATGGACATACCTTTTTAAATAAGGATCGGTTGCTTATTCATTCTATTTTTTTCTCCTTCAGTGGCGCAATAGCTGGAAATCCCTTAGGAATAGACAGAGAACTTCTTCGTAAAGGTACAATTTTATTATTTTTTCTTTTATGTACAGTATAGATTTAGTGGAAACTGGATCACAAATTTTGATGGTCCTCCTGGCCCTGTCACAACAGCTAATAATATCAGATTTATTAAAATAATTGTAGATCCACATGCCTAATTATCTAAATAGTCACTTTCCTGGTAGTCTTGCACCCAAATTATTAGAGACTTTTTAGACTAATCCTTCTGTCAAACCATATACTAGTCATCAGTATGACAGTAGTCTATACTTAAGAAGCCATATTCCAGTCGCTCACCTATCTGCCCTGATTGCCATTATCCATCCATTTGTATCTTTGCCTCATAAAGGTGGAGTTCCAAAATCCAGTGCTTGCCTTCAGTATGATATCCACAATGGCACTTATAGTATTCCTTGTGTACAGAGGCTTACACCGAGGATAGAATTTCAAGCTGTCCCACTTTCTCCAGTGCGTTATCACTGGAGGAGCAGATTGACGTTGGAGTTGCAATGGTACTTGTGGTTTACCACGTTATTCTTCTGCAAAATAACATATAGCCGTAACACTGCAACTCTGGTTATTAGATAATTAAGTTTTTTATTTCCTTCATTAATTTGGCATTAAACGCATTGAACCATATTTCCTTCTATGTTTAGAATGCAAATCGTTCAGTCTCACTATTGAGGCCATTAGCGACAAAGTATTTAATTTAATTAGCCATATACTCTTTGCATGGGAAATGCATACTGAAAGCACAGCTCCAAACTATCAGCAGCATAGATGTAAACTAAAGGCTCTGGGCAGATAGATAATAATAATAATTTTTATATATAGATTAGCGCTTTATATTTGGCATCCCTTACGCAATAAGTGATTCTATTTCTAAGCTACTCTATTGATCATTGTTGTGGATACTGGTAACTAGTCCATGCTCTGACAGGAGGAGTAGTCTTAATAAGTTATGTGCAAACATGGGCCCCAATTCATCAAAGCTTTTACACCAAAAAGTGTTGTAAAAGCTTTTAAGAGTGGCAAAATGTTGGCGTCTTCATGCCAGTATCTCCCAGTTGCTGAAAAGGGTTGAGTTGAGGCAAGGCAGGGAGGGCGTAGTGGTGGGGTGACGCCACAGCTCGTCCAACTCATGACAGAAATCTCACTCCACCTCCTGACTGGATTGAGATTTCTGGCGTGGCCTACTGAGGCACACGCCACTCGTCAGACGCTCCAGATTTATGAAGAATTGTGCACCTTTTCATGAATCAGGAGCGTCTGACTCCACCACGTCCCCTCATCAAGACCGGATAGAAAATCGACAGCCTTTATGAAATGGGACCTAGGTGTTATAAACCTGAGATACTCAGCTTTATAATTTCTCTATAATCTCCTTTTTTATAAGTTAACAAATTTAAAGAATAATTATCCAAGCAGAATACTCTAGAATGCTTGGAATGAATGTAGCATCAATCAAAGCATGCGCTTTGCTTCGCTATTCTAACAGGGATAAAAATTCCCCCGTGTGCTGATCAGTGCAGGTCCCAGCGATCGGACCCTCACTGATCAACAAGTTATCACTTATCATATAGATATATGATAATGTGTTTTCCCCGGAGAACATCTTTAATTTAACAGAATCATTTCTAGTGTGGATCTGTGACCTCATGCTGTCCTGTCTGTATACTCTCTTTTGCTTCCCCCCTGCCCAGGAGCTGTGGTATGATCAGACCATGTTCCTGTACGGTCAGACACGGCCATTACACAGTACACAGCAGGGGCACATTTATAAGATTATCTCAGCACAGGAACATTTTTTTACACATCCAATTGTTGAACATATTTTTATTCCATGATCTATTGATTAAATGTATTTTGTTTGTGGGATAACCCCTTAAAGGGCCACTGTCACCCCCTCCAGCCGTTATAAACTAAAAGAGCCACCTTGTGCAGCAGTAATGCTGCATTCTAACAAGGTGGCTCTTTTAGTTTTAGGTTCAAGTATTCCCAAAATAAAGCGTTTTGATACTTAGCCACAATACCGGTCTCTAGCCAGGGAGGCGGGTCCTCACTCCCCAGCTTGAACCGCTACTCTGCCGTCACTCCAATCTTCATGGGCTTTCGGCACCGCCCCCTCAGCGCTGTTTACGTTTCAAAACCGGCACCTGCGCTGTGTACTACTGTGCTGCGCAGTAAGCTCTGGCCGTCTGACGTCCCAGCCAGGCTTGCAGACTGCGCCTGTGCGGGCAGTGCGGCCACCCACCTTTGGAATCCCAGCCCCGCACTGTGTTATGCATTATGCAGAGTGCGGGGCTGGGATTCACAAGCAGGGCGGCCGTACAGGCGCAATCTGCAAACCTGGCTGTGATGTCAGATGGCCAGAGCTCACTGCGCCTGCGCAGCACAGTAGTACACAGCGCAGGCGCCGGTTTTGAAGCGTAAACAGCGCTGAGGGGGCGGCGACGAAAGCCCCTGAAGATTGGAGTGACGGCAGAGTAGCGGTTCAAGCTGGGGAGTGAGGACCCGCCTCCCTGGCTAGAGACGGGTATTGTGGCTAAGTATCAAAACGCTTTATTTTGGGTATACTTGAACCTAAAACTAAAAGAGCCACCTTGTTAGAATGCAGCATTACTGCTGCACAAGGTGGCTCTTTTAGTTTATAACGGCTGGGGGGGGGGTGACAGTGGCCCTTTAAGGAATTAAATCAGCTCTTCAAGTGGTTAGCATTATTCACCTGCCATCTTTATGATAAACTGTGTTGAACTTAAAGAATCTAAATTCGTAAACTTATTATCGACAGAACTTAAATTTGACTCAATGAGCCTGAACAGCATGGATGCCACCAGTGAGCGAGACTTTATAGGTAAAACCAACACATTTTTCTCTAAAAATCTAAATACTTTAGATATACATATGAAATAGTTTTCTATTGGTTTAATTTCTGTAAGTTTGTAAAACAGGAGCAGAGAAGGTTTGTTCTGTAATATATACATATAAAAGGATCTACAGATGATTTATTGTGTAACTACCTCTCTCCATAAGACAGAGTGGAGGTCTCATTATGACAATGTATTACAAAAGTTGTTGTGCTTGTACAATTATGTTAGAACAAGTGTAGGAAAGCCACGGCTGACATACGCTGAGCCGCACGCTTTGCCACTATTCACTCAAAATACATCTGATTTGGTTTCAGCGGAATTTCTTTTCTGGGCCTCTCTGTGCATGACTCACCTTAGTAAGATGTCCGAAGATCTTATTATTTACAGCACTAAGGAGTTCAGCTTTGTTACCCTCTCTGACTCTTACAGGTTGGTGGTTTATACATAGCATACCATATTACCAGCACTTACCATTTTAAAGATGATCTGTCCTCAGGATGTGCTATGCAATCTGACAGCACCATAAGGTAGGGACAGAGACCCTTATTCCAGCAATTTACTGCTTAGTTTATTGGTTGCAGTAGTTAAGATAGAGTCATAGTGTTCTCTGATGCAGATCTAGCAGGGCTCAGATGTTGAGCTGTGTATAATTCCACCTACACCACAGCTTTCTGTGTACATTGTATAGTGAGAGAGGTGCTAATCAGTGCTGGGGGCATGGTTGGACTAGAAGGCACGAGGCCAGTTCTCCTATAGTGATAATCTCCTGCTGATTAAACACTGATTGTATTGAAACAGAAAAAGACAGTCGAGTAAGAGACACATCCCTGAAAATAATGGTTTCTGCTCCTACATTATGGTGCTCTCAGATTATATAACAAAAAATACTGCTGAAAAATTCCCTTAAAGACCTACAAACTGCAGTGAAATTTCTTTATTCTGCTATCTGGAATCGAGAAATTCTCCTTTATTTGTCTATTAGCCGGTAGTGCAGAAGACAGTGGAAACCCCCCTTGGTGACTGTTTATCCCCTTCTTAGGTACATTTTTTCGGAAACACTGCAGGGAATCAGAATAAAACATAGTTGCCTACAATAAGCGAGCCTGTCCCTGCCTGAAGTTTAATCAGCATGAATCAACTGACAGCTTCCCTTTAAGGAGATTTGACAACTTTTTAATGCTGTGAAGTGTGGTGCATACATCATAAAAATTAATACTTAAATTTTCATCTTATTTCTCCCCAGTACTGGGAGTAGTTTAATGCCTCAGAAGAAGAACCCGGACAGTTTGGAACTAATCCGCAGCAAAGCTGGACGTGTCTTTGGCCGAGTATGAGCAATAGACTTATCACTACAATATTTCTGTGTATAACCTTTACATAGTTGTGGTGGGACACATGCTTGCAATGTAGATACTACAGTTATTTTCATATAACACTGCATCCTTATCCTAGTTTCAATAATATATTGATAACCGTTGGCACACTCCTTTTTACATTCTTCCTACACTTATGTGCTTGGGTACTTTGGTTTCTTCTCTCACTCCTACTTATTGATAGATCAGTTGTCCTGGTGTATCTGTGCTAGACTGACTGTGAGTGGGAAAGGGGTTATGTGAGCTATTGCTCTTTGTGAACGGTGCCATGGAGTATATTGGCAAAATCTAACAGAAAAGAAGGATATCCTAAAGGGTCTGGCAACTTCCTTCTAATTCATGAATATTGATGCCAGTTGACAATCTTATAGCACCAGCTCACACAGTAGACTAATTAGTTAGCCCACCAGGACTGACCAAAAATTTCCTTCACTTTCATCTGCAATTATATGGCCTTTATAGGGAATGTAGTAGATAAAACTTGGCACTCAGGAGGTTTGCAATGGTGCTATACCAGAGCAACGTGCGTCGCAGCACCCATCGCTATAGCAAGACTTTTTACCCAGACACTCTGCTGGCAATCAGTTCTGATGAAGGTCCAAATGTAGAACTGAAACGTTAATTTTGATACAGATTGCCTATTAATGACATATTCCCTAAACAGTGTTGAAAACAATATGGCACTCCTGTAGGGTTCCAATCCGTAAATAGTATAGTAGACAAAACTTGGCACTCATAAGGTTTGCAGTGAAGGATAACTTGTTTAAAGGGAACCTGACACCTGGTTTGCCTGATACGACTTACAGTCACCGCCTTTGAGGGCTGATATACAGTATTCTATAATTCTGTATATCTGCCCCCAACTGGACCTGTAAGAGAAGAAAAATAACTTTTATTATACTCATCTTGGGGCGTTCTGGTCCGAGGGGTGTCGCTCTTCCTGGTCCTGCGCCTCCCATATTCTTATGATCGTCGTCCTCCTTCTTGTGTGTTTCTATATGGTTCGTGTGGATGACGCATCCCTATGTCATCCACACAGGCTCCCCGGCATCACGCTCCTGCGTATGCGCACTTATCTGCCCTGTTGAGGGCATAGCAAAGTCCTGCAGTGTGTAGGCTCTGGGCCTCTCTGACCTTTCCCAATGCCTGCGCACAAAATTTCTTTACTGTGCCCTGAACAGGTTAGAGAAGTACACCTGTGCAGGAGCGCGATGCCGGGGAGACTGTGTGGATGATGCAGGTATGGGTCATCCACAAGAACCAAGAAGGAGGAAGGCATTGCAAGAAGATGGGAGGCACTGGACCAAGAAGAGTGACACACCTCCTACCGGACCGCCCCGCACGTGAGTATAATAAAAGTTATTTTTCTTGTCTTCCAGGTTGGGTTGGGGGCAGATACACAGCACTATAGAATGCTCTATATCAGCCCTGAAAGGTGATGGCCACATCTCATATTAGCTAAACCTGGTGACAGGTTCCCTTTAAACAAGTTATCCTTCACTGCAAACCTTAAGAGTGCCAGGTTTTGTCTACTATACTACATACGGATTGGAACCCTACTTGGGCACCTCTTCACACTCCGGGAGTGCCGTATAGTTCTCAACACTGTATAGGGAATGCGTCATTGGAAAATGACCTAACCTGTAATATGTTTTATTTTATTTCTTCTTTGGCTCATTACTACCTATATTAAAAAATAATTTCACACTGGCCACTAGGCCTTCTACTGAAATCTTACTTCGGCTATGTGCACACGTTGCGGAATTGCCGCGGAAATTTCCTTGGAAATTCCGCAACTCCCTGCCATGGGAAATACGCATGCGGAATTGGCATGCGTATTCCCGCTAAACACTAGCGTTTTGCAAGCGTAATTAGCGATCTGTCGCATTGCTTGGAAAAATGATTGATAGGTTAGTCACACTTGTCAAACATAGTGTTTGACAAGTGTGAGCAACTTTTTACTATTGATGCTGCCTATGCGGCATCAACAGTAAAAAGATATAATGTAAAAATAAAAAATTGTGATATTCTCACCTTACGGCGGCCCCCGCAGCCTTCCTGATCCTCGCGATTCTCCCGGCAACTCCTGTTCCCAGCGATGCCTCGCGACAATGACCCCAGATGACGTAACATCTCGCGAGACCGCTAAGTCATCTCAGGTCATTGTCGCAAGGCATTACTGGGAACGGGAGCTACTGGGAGCATCGCTAAGGCCTGGGCTGGATCCGGGGGCTGCCAGAAGGTGAGTATATAACTATTTTTTATTTTCATTCTTTTTTTTATACAGATATATGGTTCCCAGGGCCTGGAGGAGAGTCTCCTCTCCTCCACACCCGGGTACCATCCGCACATGATCCGCTTACTTTGCGCATGGTGGGCATAGCCCCATGCGAGAAGTAAGCGGATCAATGCATTCCTATGTGTGAGGAATCGCCGCGATTCCACATAAAGACTGAGCATGCTGCGTATTTTTCCTACATGCGATTCCGCCGCGGAAAAATATGCAGCATTAGCACAGCATTGCGGAATCCCATCGAATTCAATGGGTTGTGTTGTGTATGCGTTTTCGTGGCGAAAAAAACGCTTCAAAAACGCATACAATCCCCAACATGTGCACTTAGCCTTCTTGTTCTGTACAGAATTTTCAGCAGTCTTCAGAATTATCATAACAGACAGGACTACAATGACAGGTAACACCTCTATGCACAGCTAATAACACAGGATCCACCATTCACAATAAGTGAATCCTCTCCCTCCCTTCCACAGTGATATTTGCCTAGATCAGCACATTTCCAGAATTGCTTCTATAAAAGTCAAGAGGCAGATTCAGCCTAGCGCTGCCTATGTCTATGTGGCTGCTGAAAAGAACAAGTATTAGTCCAGTATTGAGTTTAGTGGCCAGTGTGAAAACTGCCAGATTTCTCTTTTATTTTTATATACAGTGATGTGAAAAATAAGAATAACATTATGAAGGAAAAAAAAGTATATTTAATTTAAAAACCTGATAAAAAAATAGTAAATTTTCTGTTGACACATTCACTTTAATTAAATTGGAACCAAATAAGTAGATTGCGGAAGTGTAAAAGCATCATAATTTAAAGGGAACCTGCCATGTGAAATAACATGCAGATATGGGGCTAATCTGCAGGTTAATAGTGTTCTGACACCATGCGGTGTCCACACTGAGAGCCCCACTGCCAGGAGGAAATTAACTTTATTTCCCCCGGGAGTGTTCAGCTGCCAGTCATAGGTGTCGCGTCAGCACAGTATATTTCTGAGTATATAAAGCTACAGTTGTAACCACGATCCCAGCACTGACTGACAGCAGCTCACCATTAGGGCCTGCTGTCAGTCAGTGCCAGGGACGCGGTTACAGCCAGTTCTCTCTATACACATAAGGGTAACTGAACACGTTTCGGCGCCGCCCCTATGACTGTAAGCCGAATGCTGCCAGCGGGAATAAAGTTAATTTCCTCCAGGCAGAGGGGCTCTAAGTGTGAGCACTGGGCAGGTTCAGAACGCTATTAGGCTATGTGCACACGTTGCGGATTTTGCTGCGGATCTGCAGCTGCGAGTCCGCAGCAACTTTCCATGCGTTTACAGCACCATGTAAACCGCAATCCGCAGTGCCCATGCTGCGGAAAAAAACATGCGGAAACGCCTCGGGTTACATTCCGCAGCATGTCAGTTCTTTGTGCGGATTCCGCTGTGGTTTACGCCTGCTCCACAATAGGAATCCGCAGGTGTAAATCCGCAGGTGGAATCCGCACAAAAACCGCGGTAAATCCGCAGGTAAAACGCAGTGCCTTTTACCTGCGGATTTCTCAAATCCGCTGCGGAAAAATCCGCAGCGCTCCAAAATACGTGTACACTTACCCTTAACCTGCAGATTAACCCCATATCTACTTGTTAATGGGGTTATATTACATGACAGGTTCCCTTTAATCCAGATTATGTGTACCGCCAAAAAATTAGATATATTTTCTCATGTGCTTAAAAGGGCTTCAAAGCACATCAGACAGGTCAAAATAGAGCACCATCTATTAGGAACAGGAACAAGTTAATGAATTCATTATTCGAACCCTGAATGGCGGATTTCAGAGTCTGGTAACGTCATGTCACCATAACGTTTATTGCTGTAATTACGCCAGAGTCTGGGGTAGAAAAAAACATACAGTAATATATTCTTAGTAGGAGTATAATATATTGCCAGTATTATTTTCTCCCAAATCCATGATTTGGATATAGCCCTATTTCTGATTTCTATATATGAAGACCTAAAGCTCGCCCATCAGTGTGCCTCTAGGTTGACAAGTATCTTTAAGCATACACTGGATTACTCGCTATACTTGGGGAAATGGTTTGAGTGAAATATTCTAAACTTGTTATAAATGTATTTCTTTTCAAGTGCTCTGGTTTCATGATGACACTGAAAGGCCTTCCAAGTACATATAACAAGGACCTACAGGCAAGTATGACTTTAAAAAATTCTAAAGCATCCATTTGTAAATATGCCATCATTCACCATAATGCTCACCCTTTGTATGGAACACCTTATGGTGGCCATACATGTGCTTATTCCACTAAAATGTTATAAAAGCCATCTCTTTTAATACCTGATGACATGGAAACAACAGTACTTTTACTTACAATATTAATGGTGGTACAAATAAATTGGTTATTAAAAGCACGTGTATTTTGGCATATAGGAAGACAAGGAGGCCATGTTTGATGTCTATGATACCATATGTGCAGTGCTGCAGGTGGCATCTGGTGTGATTTCCACACTACAGGTAAATCTCTTGTTTTATCTGTTGCTTTAATCACGATTTTTATGTAAATAAAACGAGAGTTTATGTAAATTACTGATCTAAACTACAAGATATGTACAGTGGCATGTAAAAATTTGGATATCCCTGGTCAAAATTACTGTTATTGCGAACAGTTAGGCAAGTTGAAGATGAAATGATCTCTAAAAGGCCTAAAGTTAAAGATGACATTTCCTTTGTATTTTAGGCAAAACATTTGTTTCATCTTTTACATTTTAAAAATTACAAAAAGGAAAAATGGGCCGATGCAAAAATTTGCATTGTTAGTACCTAGTAGGCCACCTTATGCAAGTATCACAGCTTGTAAGCGCTTTTTGGAGCCAGACAACAGTTTTTGAGTTCTTCTTTGATCGATTTTCAGCCATTTTTCCTTGGAAATTCTTCTAGTTCTGTGAGATTCCTGGGTCATCTTTCATGGACTGCTTTTTTGAGGTCTAGCCACAGATTTTCAATATTGTTCAGATCAGAGAACTGTGAGGGCCATTGTAAAACATTCAACTTTTGCATTTTGAGGTAGTCTATTGTGGATTTTGACTTTTGTTTAGGATCGTTATCCATTTGTAGAAGCCATCATCTTTACAACTTCAGCTTGTTACAGATGGTGTTATGTTCGCATCAAGAATTTGTTGAAATTTAATTGAATCCATTCTGCCCTCTACCCGTGAAATGTTCCTCATGCCATTGGCTGCAACACAGCCCCAAAGCATGAATGATCCACCCCCATGCTTAATTGTTGGTGAGATGTTCTGTTTCTGAAATTCTGTACTTTTTTTTTTATGTTGAGGATGCACGAGAGGTTTTCTTCTGATGACTCTTCCATGAAGGCCATATTTGTACAGGTGTCTCTGAACAGTAGAACAATGTACCACAACTCGAGTCTGCTAAATCTTTCTGAAGGTCTTTTGCGTTCAAGAGGGTGTTCTGATTTGCCTCTCTAGCAATCATGCTAGCAGCTTTCACGGAAAATTTTCTTGGTCTTCCAGGCCTTATCTTGGCCTCCACTGTTACTGTTAACTGCCATTTCTTTACTACATTTTAAATTGAGGAAAGGGCAACTTGAAAAAGCTGTGCTATCTTCTTATACCCTTCTCCTGCTTTGTGGGCAGGAGTGCTAGGCAGCTGCTGAGAAGAACCCATGGCTGCTGTTTTTTTGGCACAAGGTTAGAGGAGGCTGGGTTTTTATAAAGCTAGGAAATTTGCATCACCTGGCCTTTAATAACAATGATAGTGAACAAGCCATAACCCTAACAGGCTAACTAAGGTCTGAAACCTTGAAACCTTGGTCAAAATTATCTGAGCACACAAATCTCCAAGGATGCCCGGACGTTTGCATCAGCCCATTTTCCTTTTTGTAATTTTTAAAAGTTAAAAAACAGAATTTTTTTTTTGCCTAAAATATAAAGGAAATATGTCATCTTTAACTTTAGGCCTTTTTAGAGATCATTTCATCTTCAACTTGTTTAACTGTTCACAATAACAGTAATTTTGACCAGATGTGCTCAAATTTTTACAATCATTGTATATGTCCATAAATAGGTGCTATCTACCGTGATCTCAGTTATAGATCTTCCCTACGATATGATGAAAGCCAAACTCCAGATTCATGAAGCATATAGAGACTCATTGACGCCTTCAGCAATATTTTTAGATTTTGTGCAGGACTGAACGTAACACATTTCATAGCTGTATTTTCTGGTAGCGCTTCGTGTATGGATTTCTGCAGTAAATTACAAGCTATATGGAATAGCACATACTGAGATGTTTGGAATTTTGTATTCTAGATTAACAAAGAGGCAATGGAGAAAGCGCTGAGTCCAGATATGTTGGCCACGGACATTGCTTATTATTTAGTCAGGAAAGGGGTAAGTGGTGCCCGATCTACATAAGGGTTGTGTATTGTACATGCTATATATAACCAGTCCCAGGAATGCCAACAAGGATTGCTGGCTATCAGTGGCAGTCCAATACATCTAGATGGATCTAGAAAAAACATCCAGATAAAACAGACGTTTTCCAGGGTTAATACCATGATGAATCTGCAGCACATATGGCTATTAAAATGCTGTAGATTTGCAGTGGAAATATGTAAACTAAAAAGAGTGACCTTATCCTGAGGAATTACCTTATTTTTCGGACTATAAGACGTATCTAGGTTTTAGAGGAACAAAATAGTGAAAAAAAAAAAATTAAGCAAAAAATGTGGTCATGACGCACTGTTATGGGGGGTCTACTGCTGAATGTCCCCCAATTCTGTAATAATGTCCCCATCCTGGGCCCCCAATCCGTATATATATGTCCCCATCCTGGTATATTTGTCCCCCATCATGGGCCCATCCTGGTATATATGCCTCCCATTATGCCTCTTTTTTTTTTTTTACACAAAAAACAATTTCTACTCATCTACCATTCGCTCCCTTGGCGCACGTCGTCTTCTTCTGATACCGGCAACTGACTTTGGCGTGCAAGCGATGAGCAGGGCATTACGTCACTACCATGTGCCCCCAGTCACAGGCACACTGAGGGCAGGAGCAGTGAATATTGATTTCCTCATTAAAGGGAAATTAATATTCCCTGCTCCCCATGACCATTATCCCGCCGACCTCTCAACGCCAGCATTAGGGATAGTAAAAATCTTGACCATCATTTACTATCACTGATCTTGGAGCCAAGTGGTGGTTGCGGGATTATGGGAGTGGGGAGCAGTGAATATTCATTTCCCTTTAATGGAGAAATGAATATTAGCAGCTCCTGCTGCCACCAGCTTTCCTGCAACGGTGATCCTGCTCCTACCTCCTGTGACCCCATTCCACCGCCACGGCCGCCATCCCTCGCACAGCAAGCCAGGTGCATTCAGACTATAAGACACCCCCCCATTTTCCTACCAAATATTTTGGGGAAAAAAAGCGTATCTTATAGTTCGAAAAATACGGTAGCTGATTTATTGTCATACAATGTGATATTTACCAGCAGCAAATGTTTGGGGTAGTGCAGTGACTGGAGGAAAATCATTACCCCAGCCTAAAGTAGTAATGGTTTCCTGTGACTGGATGTTTTTGTATTATAGATGCCCTTCAGGCAAGCACATGGAATCTCTGGAAAGGTTGTTCAGCTAGCGGAAACCAAGGGCCTCACGATCAATAAACTGTCACTGGAGGATTTGAAGAGTATCAGGTATGAGACTGGTGACAGTATGTTTAGCTTTGCACCTATTTCATAAACCACAGGCTAATTCTGACACTCCCTCAAGGTTCAAGGTCCTTCTGCCATCATTAGATGGAGAGTGGTGTAGAATTTCGGTTGATCACTGGCAGTAAAGGCTTTAAATTGGTTGCCCTGGGCTTAGATCTGGATGTCCTACCTTGGCTCTTATTGAAGTGAATAGGAGCTGAGCTGTAGTTCCCAAGAATGGTCTCTAGACTGTGTTTGGAGCTGATCTGATATTGATGACCTATCCTATATATTGATGACCTATCTGAAGGTAGGTCTTCAATATATAAGGCCTGTATTACCCCTTCTTAGGGCTATGTCCACACTCTACCAATTTGTATTGCTCAAATGCATCTAAAAGGAAAAATGATATAAAAAATCCCACAGTCATATTATTGGTCTGGGACAACACATGTGTGTTGTATACACACAGATCCGTCACTTAGCTCCAAACAACATGAGGACAAAATATGAGGAACCGGAGCATGATTGTATAAAAGGAGTACTTTATTATAACAAAAAATAATTAATTAAAAAACAGTAATAACATTTCGAGGTGTGTAGTAAATACCATGATAAACACATGGGAAGGCACCCACCCCTCTAATATCCCCTATAAATAATCTCAAGGGGAGACCCCTGTCATATCATACAGCCTGGCTAGGTGACCAATCCAGTATAAGTCACAAAGTGCAAGAAGTAAAATATAGTAAAGTTGAACGGGTCCGCTTACCAGGATACAAGAGGGGAGAGTAGAGGAGCAGGGTCCCGCCAAAGTGCCGCTCCCGACACGTGTTTCGCGGCCAAGAAATGCCGCTTTCTCAAGGAAGTGCGGTAGTACCCAAAAGGACCTATCTTTAAACCAGCTGACCTGCGTCACATGTCCAAAATGGACCAATAATCGCGGCACCGGCGGCGCATGCGCACGGTGACGGACGGGTCCACCATGGGGGCAGGGCGCAAGACCGAGCGCGAGAGCGCCGGGAATAATCCCGGAACGCTCGCACAGGGCACTGAGGCGCCCGCCCACATGGGGGAGCCGCCCACCAACCGGGCGATGCGCACGGCCACTAGAAGGTGACAGCTAGAGGTCCGGACCAAAAAATGTATAATTGTAGCTTCCATGTATTTAGAGGGGGGGTGGATAGGAGTGGGAAAGAGGTGCAGTAATGTCTGTATAGACATTAACGGGGACACATAAAAACGTGCCGCACAGCACATGGTGAAGTATATAATAATAAATGCACCAAATACATCGCAATGATACTCAAACAGAGTGATAATTATATCAAATTTACAGTAGCGATATAAATATTTAATCAGCATTCTCAAGGTGGCTATATTGCATCTATGTCCCGTAAGAAGAGAAAAAGGTCACATATCTACACTGAATGGTATAAAAATTGCTATAAGACATCAGTAAACATCATTAGTTGTATATCCATTAAGTGACATAATCATATCTATAATAAATAGTAATGAAATGTCCAATAAATAGCACATATGATCAAATAATCTTGTGTTCCCACAGATGTCCACATCCCGCCACGACAGGGAGCTCCAGAGCAACGAGTCCAAACCGACGAAAGAGACCAACGGCGAAAAGAAAGATCCAAAGGTAAGAGAAGTAGTTAATACTGCAAAAACGAAACAAACATAACAACAATTAAAATACAAAATAAAAACAAAGAACAATGGCGAGATAATGAAGGGACCCAGTTATATAACACATTATTAAAGGTATGGAGCAAAGCTCAAGGACTCATTGAGCCCTTTAGGAGTCACACAATCCAAAAGGACAATCCATTTTGTCTCGATCTGAGCGAGACGTTTTTTGTTGTCCCCGCCTCTCACGCCCAAATGGAGCGCATCGATCCCCCGAACAGATAATAATTTTGAGTTGCAATTATGATGCAGCCAAAAATGTCGGGGGAGTGTTTTTAGTTCTGTCTCAGTGGGCACCGTCCTGGCCGCGTCAATGTCCCGCACATGCTCACGTACCCGGATCCTAAGTTCACGTGTGGTAAGACCCACGTAGATCTTTGGACATGGGCAAGTAGCATAATAAATAACGTTGGTTGACCCACACGAGATCCGATGCCTTATCTCAAAGGTTTTCGAACCATCGCTAGATTTAAATTCTGAGCAGCGCAGGACATTGGCGCAGGCAAGACAGTGCCCACAAGAGATACACCCTGGGCGGGGGCCAACAGTACCAAAGGGGTTTTGTGGTACAGGGACATAATGACTCCTGACTAACATATCGCCAAGGTTCATACCCCTCCTTGGCGTCATAAGAGGGAAATCACCCAGGGAGACACGCAGGGAGGGCTCGGTCATGAGTACAGACCAGTGTTTTTTAAGGATTGAGCGCATGCTCTCCCACTCATGATTGAAGGTGGAGATGAATCGAATATGATCACCTCCACCTTCTGCACGACGTCGAGGGGCAGGGTGCAATAGATCATTCCTCTGAGTTCTACGAGCACGGTCATAACCTGCTTTAATGGATCTGCGGCTGTAGCCGCGATCTCTGAATCTTTGTTTTAAATCATCCGACCGTGCTTCAAATTTGATATCAGAAGAACAAATTCGCCGCATCCTGAGGAACTGTCCGACCGGGACGGCCCTCACAGTGGCTGAATGGTGAGCAGAGGTGGCATGTAGCAAAGAATTAACTGAAGTGGGCTTTCTGAATACGTCCGTCTGGATGCGCCGGTCAGAGTCAACCTCCAGACGGACATCCAGAAAGTCCACAACGGTCTCACTAAATGTATATGTGAGTCGTATATTTTGCCTATTATTATTTAAAGTGTCCATAAATTCCTCGAGCTGGTGGGCAGATCCCCCCCACATAAAAAGAATATCGTCGATATAGCGGTACCAGCACAGCACATGGGCAGCGGCGGGCGGGCCCCCGTCGCCAAATATCTCCCCATCCCAGGCGCCAAGGAAGAGGTTGGCGTACGAGGGCGCGCACGCCGCGCCCATGGCCGTGCCGCGCTTCTGTAGATAGAATCTGTCTTTAAAGACGAAAAAGTTGTGGGTGAGGATATACTCCACCAGCTCGAGGATAAGCTCACTGAGAGGACCGTCCAGGTCGGAGGACCCCAGGAAACGGCGAACAGCATTAAGTCCATGGGAGTGGTCAATGCACGTATATAACCCCTCGACGTCGGCAGTAACCAAAATTGTACCATGATCCACAAGGATGCCGTCGACCCTTGACAGGACGTCCGTAGTGTCTCTAATATATGATGGTAATGTCTCAACAAATGATTTAAGGTAAAAATCAACAAATTGGCATACCGGATCACAGATCCCATCAATGCCTGACACAATTGGACGTCCCGGGGGGTCAAGGGCATCCTTGTGGATCTTAGGTAGCAGGTAGAATGTGGGGACCCGGGGTGACTTGACAATGAGTCCGTCAAGTACCTGTTTGGTAATGATGTTAGCCTCAAAGGCTCCCACAAGTATATCCTGTAATGTCCGTGAGAAGGAGGCTAAAGGGCTGGAAGGAAGCTTGGTATAGGTGTTAGGGTCTTTGAGCTGACGGAAGACTTTCCGCTCATATTTAGCACACGGCCAGACCACCACATTCTAGCGATGGTTCGAAAACCTTTGAGATAAGGCATCGGATCTCGTGTGGGTCAACCAACGTTATTTATTATGCTACTTGCCCATGTCCAAAGATCTACGTGGGTCTTACCACACGTGAACTTAGGATCCGGGTACGTGAGCATGTGCGGGACATTGACGCGGCCAGGACGGTGCCCACTGAGACAGAACTAAAAACACTCCCCCGACATTTTTGGCTGCATCATAATTGCAACTCAAAATTATTATCTGTTCGGGGGATCGATGCGCTCCATTTGGGCGTGAGAGGCGGGGACAACAAAAAACGTCTCGCTCAGATCGAGACAAAATGGATTGTCCTTTTGGATTGTGTGACTCCTAAAGGGCTCAATGAGTCCTTGAGCTTTGCTCCATACCTTTAATAATGTGTTATATAACTGGGTCCCTTCATTATCTCGCCATTGTTCTTTGTTTTTATTTTGTATTTTAATTGTTGTTATGTTTGTTTCGTTTTTGCAGTATTAACTACTTCTCTTACCTTTGGATCTTTCTTTTCGCCGTTGGTCTCTTTCGTCGGTTTGGACTCGTTGCTCTGGAGCTCCCTGTCGTGGCGGGATGTGGACATCTGTGGGAACACAAGATTATTTGATCATATGTGCTATTGGACATTTCATTACTATTTATTATAGATATGATTATGTCACTTAATGGATATACAACTAATGATGTTTACTGATGTCTTATAGCAATTTTTATACCATTCAGTGTAGATATGTGACCTTTTTCTCTTCTTACGGGACATAGATGCAATCTAGCCACCTTGAGAATGCTGATTAAATATTTATATCGCTACTGTAAATTTGATATAATTATCACTCTGTTTGAGTATCATTGCGATGTATTTGGTGCATTTATTATTATATACTTCACCATGTGCTGTGCGGCACGTTTTTATGTGTCCCCGTTAATGTCTATACAGACATTACTGCACCTCTTTCCCACTCCTATCCACCCCCCCTCTAAATACATGGAAGCTACCATTATACATTTTTTGGTCCGGACCTCTAGCTGTCACCTTCTAGTGGCCGTGCGCATCGCCCGGTTGGTGGGCGGCTCCCCCATGTGGGCGGGCGCCTCAGTGCCCTGTGCGAGCGTTCCGGGATTATTCCCGGCGCTCTCGCGCTCGGTCTTGCGCCCTGCCCCCATGGTGGACCCGTCCGTCACCGTGCGCATGCGCCGCCGGTGCCGCGATTATTGGTCCATTTTGGACATGTGACGCAGGTCAGCTGGTTTAAAGATAGGTCCTTTTGGGTACTACCGCACTTCCTTGAGAAAGCGGCATTTCTTGGCCGCGAAACACGTGTCGGGAGCGGCACTTTGGCGGGACCCTGCTCCTCTACTCTCCCCTCTTGTATCCTGGTAAGCGGACTCGTTCAACTTTACTATATTTTACTTCTTGCACTTTGTGACTTATACTGGATTGGTCACCTAGCCAGGCTGTATGATATGACAGGGGTCTCCCCTTGAGATTATTTATAGGGGATATTAGAGGGGTGGGTGCCTTCCCATGTGTTTATCATGGTATTTACTACACACCTCGAAATGTTATTACTGTTTTTTAATTAATTATTTTTTGTTATAATAAAGTACTCCTTTTATACAATCATGCTCCGGTTCCTCATATTTTGTCCTAAAAGGAAAAATGTAGAAACTTTGTAAATCGTTTCCATTCATAATGTCCTACCATTTTTTGTCTAAAGCAACTATACAGACTAATTCATATCATATCATTCAGATACTGGGCTCTCGATTGGCTGTCACTAAAGAGCAGATAGGCAGGGGTGGTGCATAGGTTACTGCAGTGACCAGGGAGCACTTCAGCGTTACGAGCTCCCCAGATAGCCCAGCTCATGCTTTTATGTGGGCTGCTCCTTCTTATACCCTATTCAGGGGCATACCATAACTCCTCTACAGTTTTTCAGGGTTTCATCACACACATCAAAGCTTTGGATGATATAACATTAAAATGTAAGATACTCAATCCTCTAAAATAATAATTTAAGAGTTTTTCCCATCTTCATGGATGGATACTGTCGGATAGCGCTTATAAGAAAAAGCACTTTACAATTTAGGGTTTTTGCAGCGTTTTTTTTTTTCTGCAGGAAAAACTGATCTCTTGCAGGAAAGAAGCTGCAGAAAAATGCATGTTTTCTTAGTTTTTTTCTGGCGTTTTTTGCAGCGGTTTTGGCATGCTAGATTTGTCACTTGTGCCAGCTGATAAAGTTTAGTGTTGAAAAAAAAGTCCTATTCCATAGAATCATGTTCTGGCTCAAAAAACGCAGCAAAACATGATACCTGCGTTTTCGATGTTTTGCAAAGCACCAAATACTGATGACAAAAAAAAACAATGTGTGTGTGCATGAGATTTGCTGGTATTGTAAAATGCAGCTGAAAAGTAGCATAAAAAAAGCAACAAAAACGCCTAGTGTGAACTTAGCATTACTGCTTATTACAATTTGCAGTAATGTATCTGTTGTTTATAGCTCGTTGCCTAGGAGACCGACTACCGCTGCTGCCTAGCTTGTAAGCAATGCGCTGAAGCTGGTCGGATTAACAGGTAGCAGCATGCTCCATCAATCTCCTTGCCAGCTTCAAAAAGTTCTTACAAGCGCAATTGAAAAGAGCTTGCAGTAAGCACGGGGCATGTTCTGCTGCTGTTCTCCAAAGCAACAGGCTATAAACTAAAGAAAGGAGAATAATCCTTTATTGGTGCTAAATTGTAACACCACAGTCATATCAAAGTTAAAAAATTAGCACATACATGTGATTGTTTCATGATGAAATATGTGTGGAGTCTCAGCCTTGTTGAAAGACCCTACCCGCCTTATTGCAAGAGGTTGCAAGGTCATCGACAAAACAGCTTTGAATATCTTCCGTATTTCTTATATTACCATATAACTTTATTTTTATGTTCTGCCTCTGTTTTACGCAGTCCACTATTTGCCAGTGACGTGTCCAAATTGTGGAACTATACTAACAGCGTGGAACAGTACACTGCAGCAGGGGGCACGGCAAAGAGCTGTGTGGTCGCACAGGTCGAACAGATCAGAAACTGGATGAAAAGTCGAAAGGACCATTAATATGGTGAATTGTCTACATTCACATGTGAACATATCAGAAGACAATAGTCTAGACTCTCAGGTTATTAATTGTACAAAGAGTAATTACGTAATATAACATTATATATCAAACATGTTCTCTAGAGTAGAGGATCATAAGTATATCATGCCTGGAGAACAGAGAGAGTTTATATACAAATGTAACCAGGAGCTAATATTCAGTCCGTACGGTTTTTGATAATAACTCTAAACTAGAGAATTACTATGTTACACTGGTAACATTACATGTTGGATATCTGCACGGATTCCACAATGTTAGCTCAAATCTTTATATAGGATGTGCTTAATTTCTAAACAGTGAATTGAATTTATGAATTTAAAATAAATATTGAAAAATGAATTGTGTTCTATACTTTATTCAGTCCTCAACATGAAGCTTTTGTATCATGCCTTGTAAGGTGAATTAATAATTAACAAGAGGTGATGGGTATGGCTCTGTTAAAGGAAGAAATTTCCACAATGGTCACTGAAATAACTTGAAACTGACAAAAGTAATTTTCAATTTAAATTGACTGAATGTCAACTAATGAAAATCAGACGTTATATTTGAATTGTGGTTCAACAGAAAAAAACAACAAAAACAAATGAAAATAAACAAATAAATATTGGACACAACTGTTTATCACTTATCACTCTCCCATAATGACAGCTCTGTGCTGTGTTGTGTATAAATATGTGATTCTTCAGAGTTTGCTTTAGTCTGTGCCTGATGAAGAGACCTGAGTAGTCTCAAAAGCTTGCAATTTGTTACCATCTTTTCAGTTAGCCATTAAAAGGTATCTTTTAATACCACTGAAGACTCTCAATTCTAAATATTTTTCTAGCTACTGGCTAACACGGTACCAAGATGTACCGTATATCTTTCCTGTATAAACTTCTAATCAGTCTGGATATTTGAAGGGTGAAAAGTAGTCATTTTGCTGTTTGGTGTCATGGTGTGACCACAATGAACAAGGACCAAAGAAAGCTAAGAAAAGAGTTGTCTCAGGAAATGTGAAAGATACAGGTGCTTCTCACAAAATTAGAATATCATCAAGAAGTTAAACCCAAAAGTCATTATCTCAGTAAATTAGAATAATTAACAAAAAAACACCTGCAAAGGCTTCCTAAGCGTTTAAAAAGGTCCCTTAGTCTGTTTCAGTAGGCTCAACAATCATGGGGAAGACTGCTGACTTGTCAGATGTCCAGAAGCCAGTCATTGACACAGGGTAAGCCACAAAAGATCATTGATAAAGAAGCTGGCTGTTCAGAGTGCTGTATCCAAGCATATTAATGGAAAGTTGAGTGGAAGAAAAAAGTGTGGTAGAAAAAGGTGCAAAAGCAACCAGGATAACCGCAGCCTTGAAAGAATTGTTCAGAAAAGGCCATTCAAAAATTTGGGGAGATTCACAAGGAGTGGATTGCTGCTGGAGTCATTGCTTCAAGAGCCACTACACATAGACTGTTGTGAACTCTATTTTTGGGCTCCCTCTTGTGGTCACAAGTGGTACTGTGTGAGTGCTGTCTTTGGGCTCCCTCTGGTGGCTCTTTGTGTCTTTCTGCAGGTCTGTGGCTGGGATCAGCTGTCTCGTTATCTGGTAGTTGGTTTCCTATTTAGCTCACCTGGACTTTCAGTTGTTGCCTGCTGTCAATGTATTCAGTGCTATTTTGATCCCTTCTGACTACCTTCGTTATCTGTCTCTCCAAGAGAAGCTAAGTTTCTGTTTGTTTATTTTTTGATCATCAGTGTTCAATATGTTTCTTGGTTTATTATTGTTCCTTGTCCAGCTTGCTAGTATGTGATTCCCTTGCTTGCTGGTAGCTCTAGGGGGCTGAGTTTCTCCCCTCACACCGTTAGTTGGTGTGGGGGTTCTTGAATTCTCAGCGTGGATATTTTGTAGGGTTTTCTACTGACCGCACAGTTTCCTATCTGTCTTCTGCTATCTAGTAATAGCGGGCCTCATTTGCTGAATCTGTTTTCATTTCTACGTTTGTATTTTCCCCTTACCTCACCGTTATTATTTGTTGGGGGCTTCCTATATCTTTGGGGTTATTTCTCTGAGGCAAGTGAGGTCTTACTTTCTCTCTAGGGGTAGCTAGTTTCTCAGGCTGCGTCGAGACGTCCAGGATTTTAGGCACGTTCACCGGCTACCTTTAGTGTGTTTGGTTAGGATCAGATTTGCGGTCAGTCCAGTTACCACCTACCTAGAGCTTGTTCTATGTTCAGTAACTTACCTAGTCTGATCTGTGATCCTCAGCCACTAAGGATCATAACAGTACAGCAGGCCACAAAGTGTTTAATGCATCGCAGAAGTGGGATAAGAGAAGTCCTGAGCACAATTTTTTTTTTTTCCTCTCCCTTTGCTGCAGTCTGTCCAGCTTCTCTCATCCCCTTAATCTCTGGGTGGCTTTGAGTTCAGCTGCAGACATGGATTTTCAGAGTCTGACTTCTAGTGTGGATCATCTTGCTGCAAGGGTGCAAAGCATTCAGGATTTTGTTGTTCATAGTCCTATGTCAGAGCCAAAAATACCTATTCCTGAGTTGTTTTATGGAGATAGATCTAGGTTTCTGAATTTTAAGAATAATTGTAAATTATTTCTTTCTTTGAGACCTCGTTCCTCTGGTGATTCCGCTCAGCAAGTTAAAATTGTTACCTCCTTGTTACGTGGCAACCCTCAGGATTGGGCTTTCTCCCTGGCGCCAGGAGATCCTGCATTGCGGAATGTGGATGTGTTTTTTCTGGCGCTTGGATTGCTTTATGAGGAACCTAATCTTGAGAACCAGGCAGAAAAGGCTTTGCTGGCCCTCTTTCAGGGTCAGGATGAAGCAGAGGTGTATTGTCAAAGATTTAGGAAATGGTCGGTGCTTACTCAATGGAATGAGTGTGCCCTTGCTGCAAATTTCAGAGAAGGTCTTTCTGAAGCCATTAAGAATGTTATGGTGGGTTTCCCCACGCCTGCAAGTCTGAATGACTCAATGGCTTTGGCCATTCAGATTGATCGGCGTTTGCGGGAGCGCAAATCTGCGCACCATCTGGCGGTGTTTTCTGAACAGAGACCTGAGTCTATGCAATGTGACAGAATTCTGACCAGAATTGAGCGGCAAAATCATAGACGTCAAAATGGGTTGTGCTTTTACTGTGGGGATTCTACTCATGTTATCTCAGCATGCTCTAAGCGCTTAAAAAAAATCGCTACATCTGTCACCGTTGGTACTATACAGTCTAAATTCATTTTGTCTGTTACTTTAATTTGTTCTTTGTCATCCTACTCGGTTATGGCTTTTGTGGATTCAGGTGCTGCCCTGAATCTGATGGATTTGTCGTTTGCCAGGAGCTGTGGTTTTGTCCTGGAGCCTTTGGAATTCCCTATTCCACTGAGGGGAATTGATGCTACACCATCGGCTGAGAATAAGCCTCAGTATTGGACTCAAGTGACCATGTGCATGACTCCTGTACATCAGGAGGTGATTCGCTTTCTTGTGCTGCATAATTTGCATGATGTTGTCGTTTTGGGTCTGCCATGGCTGCAGGCTCATAATCCAGTTCTGGATTGGAAAGCTATGTCTGTGTCAAGTTGGGGTTGCCAGGGGATTCATGGCGATGCTCCTTTGGTGTCAATTGCTTCTTCCACTCCTTCTGAGGTCCCTGAGTTTTTGTCGGACTACCAGGATGTATTTGATGAGCCCAGATCCGGTGCCCTGCCTCCTCATAGGGATTGTGATTGTGCTATAAATTTGATTCCTGGTAGTAAGTTCCCTAAGGGACGACTTTTTAATTTGTCTGTACCAGAACATGCCGCGATGCGGAGTTATATAAAGGAGTCTTTGGAGAAGGGACATATTCGCCCATCTTCCTCCCCTCTTGGTGCAGGATTCTTTTTTGTGGCCAAGAAGGATGGTTCTCTGAGACCTTGTATTGATTATCGTCTTCTAAATAAAATCACGGTCAAATTTCAGTATCCTTTACCATTGTTGTCTGATCTGTTTGCTCGGATTAAGGGGTCCAGTTGGTTCACCAAGATAGATCTTCGTGGTGCGTATAACCTTGTGCGTATTAAGCAGGGGGATGAATGGAAAACAGCATTTAATACGCCCGAAGGCCATTTTGAGTACTTGGTGATGCCTTTTGGACTCTCTAATGCTCCTTCTGTGTTTCAGTCCTTCATGCATGACATCTTCCGAGAATATCTGGATAAATTTATGATTGTGTATCTGGATGACATTTTGGTCTTTTCTGATGATTGGGAGTCTCATGTGAAGCAGGTCAGGATGGTGTTTCAGGTCCTGCGTGCTAATGCCTTATTTGTGAAGGGCTCAAAATGTCTCTTCGGAGTACAGAAGGTTTCCTTTTTGGGTTTTATTTTTTCTCCTTCTACTATTGAGATGGACCCAGTCAAGGTCCAGGCTATTCATGACTGGACTCAGCCTACATCTGTTAAGAGTCTTCAGAAGTTCTTGGGTTTTGCTAATTTTTACTGTCGCTTCATCGCTAATTTTTCTGGCGTGGTTAAGCCCTTGACGGATTTGACCAAGAAGAGTTCTGATGTGACTAATTGGTCTCCTGCGGCCGTGGAAGCCTTTCGGGAGCTGAAGCGCCGGTTTTCTTCAGCTCCAGTCTTATGTCAGCCTGATATCTCTCTTCCTTTTCAGGTCGAGGTTGATGCTTCTGAGATTGGAGCAGGGGCTGTTTTGTCGCAGAGAAGCTCTGATTGCTCTGTGATGAAGCCTTGTGCTTTCTTTTCAAGAAAGTTTTCGCCTGCCGAGCGGAATTATGATGTTGGTAATCGGGAGTTGTTGGCTATGAAGTGGGCATTTGAGGAGTGGCGACATTGGCTCGAGGGAGCTAAGCATCGTGTGGTGGTCTTGACTGATCACAAAAATCTGATTTATCTTGAGTCTGCCAAGCGCCTGAATCCTAGACGGGCTCATTGGTCGTTGTTTTTCTCCCGTTTCGATTTCGTGGTCTCGTACCTGCCTGGTTCGAAGAACGTGAAGGCTGATGCTCTTTCTAGGAGTTTCGTGCCTGACTCTCCGGGAGTTTCAGAGCCGGCTGGTATCCTCAGAGAGGGAGTGATTTTGTCTGCCATTTCCCCAGATTTGCGACGAGTGCTGCAGAAATTTCAGGCGGATAGACCTGACCGTTGCCCACCAGAGAGACTGTTTGTCCCAGATAGATGGACCAGCAGAGTTATTTCCGAGGTTCATTCTTCGTTGTTGGCAGGTCATCCTGGGATTTTTGGTACCAGAGATTTGGTGGCTAGGTCCTTCTGGTGGCCTTCCTTGTCGCAGGATGTGCGTTCCTTTGTGCAGTCCTGTGGGATTTGTGCTCGGGCTAAGCCTTGCTGTTCTCGTGCCAGCGGTTTGCTTTTGCCTTTGCCTGTCCCGAAGAGGCCTTGGACGCACATTTCCATGGATTTTATTTCAGATCTTCCAGTATCTCAGAGAATGTCTGTCATCTGGGTGGTGTGTGATCGTTTTTCCAAAATGGTCCATTTGGTGCCCTTGCCTAAGTTGCCTTCCTCCTCCGATTTGGTTCCTTTATTTTTTCAGAATGTGGTTCGCTTGCACGGCATCCCTGAAAATATTGTGTCTGACAGAGGATCCCAGTTTGTGTCCAGATTTTGGCGGATCTTTTGTGCTAAGATGGGCATTGATTTGTCTTTTTCGTCGGCCTTCCATCCTCAGACGAATGGCCAAACCGAGCGAACTAATCAGACCTTGGAAACTTATTTAAGATGTTTTGTTTCTGCTGATCAGGATGATTGGGTGACTTTTTTGCCATTGGCCGAGTTTGCCCTTAATAATCGGGCTAGTTCTGCTACTTTGGTTTCGCCTTTTTTCTGCAATTCTGGTTTTCATCCTCGTTTTTCCTCGGGTCAGGTTGAGCCTTCTGACTGTCCTGGGGTGGATTCTGTGGTGGATAGGTTGCAGCAGATTTGGAACCATGTGGTGGACAATTTGAAGTTGTCACAGGAGAAGGCTCAGCGCTTTGCCAACCGCCGTCGCGGTGTGGGTCCCCAACTTCGTGTTGGGGATTTGGTGTGGCTGTCTTCTCGGTATGTTCCTATGAAGCTCTCCTCTCCTAAATTCAAGCCTCGCTTCATCGGTCCTTATAAGATTTTGGAAATCCTTAACCCGGTGTCTTTTCGTTTGGACCTCCCAGCGTCGTTTGCCATTCATAATGTGTTCCATAGGTCTTTGTTGCGGTGGTATGTGGTGCCTGTGGTTCCTTCTGTTGAGCCTCCTGCTCCGGTGCTGGTTGAGGGAGAATTGGAGTATGTGGTGGAGAAGATCTTGGATTCTCGTATTTCTAGACGGAGGCTTCAGTATTTGGTTAAGTGGAAGGGCTATGGTCAGGAGGATAATTCCTGGGTTGTCGCCTCTGATGTTCATGCGGCCGATTTGGTTCATGCCTTCCATGTGGCTCATCCTGATCGCCCTGGGGGTCTTAATGAGGGTTCGGTGACCCCTCCTCAAGGGGGGGGTACTGTTGTGAACTCTATTTTTGGGCTCCCTCTTGTGGTCACAAGTGGTACTGTGTGAGTGCTGTCTTTGGGCTCCCTCTGGTGGCTCTTTGTGTCTTTCTGCAGGTCTGTGGCTGGGATCAGCTGTCTCGTTATCTGGTAGTTGGTTTCCTATTTAGCTCACCTGGACTTTCAGTTGTTGCCTGCTGTCAATGTATTCAGTGCTATTTTGATCCCTTCTGACTACCTTCGTTATCTGTCTCTCCAAGAGAAGCTAAGTTTCTGTTTGTTTATTTTTTGATCATCAGTGTTCAATATGTTTCTTGGTTTATTATTGTTCCTTGTCCAGCTTGCTAGTATGTGATTCCCTTGCTTGCTGGTAGCTCTAGGGGGCTGAGTTTCTCCCCTCACACCGTTAGTTGGTGTGGGGGTTCTTGAATTCTCAGCGTGGATATTTTGTAGGGTTTTCTACTGACCGCACAGTTTCCTATCTGTCTTCTGCTATCTAGTAATAGCGGGCCTCATTTGCTGAATCTGTTTTCATTTCTACGTTTGTATTTTCCCCTTACCTCACCGTTATTATTTGTTGGGGGCTTCCTATATCTTTGGGGTTATTTCTCTGAGGCAAGTGAGGTCTTACTTTCTCTCTAGGGGTAGCTAGTTTCTCAGGCTGCGTCGAGACGTCCAGGATTTTAGGCACGTTCACCGGCTACCTTTAGTGTGTTTGGTTAGGATCAGATTTGCGGTCAGTCCAGTTACCACCTCCCTAGAGCTTGTTCTATGTTCAGTAACTTAGCTAGTCTGATCTGTGATCCTCAGCCACTAAGGATCATAACAATAGACATATCCAGGACATGGGCTACAAGTGTTGCATTCCTTGTGTCAAGCCACTCATGACCAATAGACAACGCCAGAAGCCTCTTACCTGGGCCAAGGAGAAAAAGAACTGGAGTGTTGCTCAGTGGTCCATTGCGTTGTTGTCAGATGAAAGTAAATTTTGAATTTTATTTGGAAATCACGGTCCAAGAGTCTGGAGGAAGAGTGCAGAGGCACACAATCCAAGCTGCTTGAGGTCTAGTGTGAAGTTTTCACAATCAGTGATGGCTTGGGGAGCCATGTCGTTTGCTGGTGTAAGTCAAGATCAAAGTCAGCGCAGCCGTCTACCAGGAAATTTTAGAGCACTTCATGCGTCCCTCTGCCGACAAGCTTTTTGGAGATGGAAATTTAATTCTCCAGCAGGACTTGGCACCTGTCCACACTGCCAAAAGTGCCAATTCCTGGTTTAAAAACAACACTATTACTGTGCTTGATTGGGCAGCAAACTCGCCTGACATTAACCCCATAGAGAATCTATGGGGTATTGTCAAGAGGAAGATGAGAGACACCAGACCCAAAAATGCAGACGGGCTGAAGGCTGCTATCAAAGCAACCTGGGCTTCCATAACACCTCAGCAGTGCCACAGACTGATCGCCTCCATGCCGTGCTGCATTGATGCAGTAATTGATGCATAAGGAGCCCCGACCAAGTATTGAGTGCATTTACTGAACATACATTTCAGTAAGCCAACTTTTCGGATTTTAAAATAATGTTTTCAATCAAGTTGGTGTTATAAAGTATTCTAATTTACTGAGATAATGACTTTTGGGTTTTCATTGGCTGTAGGCCATAATCATCAACATTAACAGAAATAAACACTTGAAATAGATCACTCTCTAATGACTCTATATAATATATGAGTTTCACATTTTGTATTGAAGAACTGAAATAAATTAATTGTTGATGATATTCTAATTTTGTGAGAAGCACCTATATTTATAGACAAACATGCTAAAAGTAATACCATCTCCAAACAGCTTAACCTTCTTGTTACTACATACTACTCCTGTTGCACATATTATTCTGAAGTTTATTGTCTATGAGACTGTAGCCAACCTCCCTGGATGTGGCCACAAGAGGATGAAAATTGGTGACAATTGAAGAGACAGATAATTCAAATGGTAACCAAAGAGCCCAGAATAACTTCCAAAAAGATTAGAGGTCAAGGTACGTCAGCATCAGATCACACTATCCATCTCTGATTTGGCCAAATTGGACTTCATGGAAGACGACAAAGGAGCAAAACACTGTTGAAAGCAAATTGTAACAGACTGGGTGGTGGAACCACTGTGCCATGATTCGAGAAGAGCCTGGAGGGGTGAGACTAGGTGCCTCACCAAATCCGACCACGGATGCACTGTGGCTGACGATACAGTGATTCGGGGAGGGACAAGGAGGCCAAACTATGTACTACACTAGGACTGACCTCAGGTGGATGGCAGCTGACCCCAAGGAACAGGAGGCAGTAATGGCCAGGAATGGTAGACTTGGCAAGTACTAGCTGGCATAGCTGGTGTAGTGACTGGCACGACACACACAGCCAGGCAGGTACTAGCGGGCACGACTGGTATACAAGCAGGCACGACTGATAGGCAGGCGGGCATGGCTGATACGCAGACAGGCAGGCGGGCATAGCTACTGTACAGAAAAGGGAGGGTGCGCACCCTAAGCACAGTGTCCAGGACGCTGGTGCTACAGAAATACGAGAAGCGAGACTGGAATATGCCAAAATGTATATTGATAATCCAATAAGAATCTAGGAGAATGTCCTTTGGACAGATGAGACAAAACATTGTACCCACCTACATTTTGTTAATTGATAAAATATAAACTATTAACACTACTATTTATAACAAGATTCAAAACATCCTGTGCCATATGTAGCAAAGCAGCCCAAAAAATAACCAAGCCTCCTCAGGTGGCTGTTTTCTTTGCATGCTTCCTTTTTGATTTTGTAACATTTTGCTGATGTGACTTGCAATAAGCTCCAGCTTTGTCTAATTCAAAAGCAATGTCTGATTTTCATTAGTTGATATTCTGTCAATTTAAATTGAAATTTACTTTTGTCAGTTTCAAGTTATTTCATTGACCATTGTGGGTTTTTCTTACTTTAACAGAAGGGTGCCAACAATTTTGTCCATGTATGTGTATATAGTGATGATATGTATATAGTGCTCAGCATAAATACGCACAAACAGATTTGTCACAAAACCTTTAGGTTTTTTTTCAGAATCATCATTTTCTATGGGATGCCATATTTCAAAACATCCCACAAATGTGGGTCATTGATTACAAATAAGATTTGTTATTTTGCACAGTTAAAAAAATAATTTTCCTAATATATTCATTCAGGACCATGTTGCAAAAAAATAGTACTCCCTATTGAAAGTCATAGTAGCAAAGCTAAAGCTTAGACTTCAAAATTCTAATGAACAAGAATTCAACCCTGGCATAACAACCTCACCAAGAAACTCCGACAAGCATCCAGGGTCGCTGAGCGGCGTTGGAAAAAAACACGCCTGCCAGACAACTTCACCACTTTCAAACAAGCTACACTTGCCTTCAAACTAGCCCTCACTTCTGCTAAACAGACCTATTTCACTAACCTTGTATCTTCACTATCCTACAACCCAAAACAACTGTTCAGCACATTTAACTCTCTCCTCCGCCCACCACTGCCACCTCCAACTCCCCTAATCTCTTCTGAGGACTTTGCCACCTACTTCCACCACCCCAACCACTCCATATACCAGACCTCTGCCCTTCCCCAATAACTTCCCTCTTCAACATCACTGAAGGAGAACTTACTCGCCTCCTTTCCAAATCACACCTCACCACCTGTGCACTTGACCCCATCCCTTCCCACTTGCTCCCCAACCTTACTAACACGCTCATTCCAGCCCTAACCCATCTCTTCAACCTATCGCTATCTTCTGTTACTTTCCCCTCTGCCTTCAAACATGCCACCATCACACCCATCCTCAAAAAAGCTAACCTTGACCCAACCGCTATGCCCAGCTATCGCCTCATATCACTGCTCCCGTTTGCTTCCAAACTCCTTGAGCAGCATGTCCATGGTCAACTTTCCTCCCACCTCTCATCTAACTCTCTCCTTGACAACCTCCAATCTGGCTTCCGCCCCCACCACTCCACCGAAACTGCTCTGACCAAAATTACTAATGACTTACTCACAGCCAAAGCTAACAGACAGTTCTCCATCCTCCTCCTTCTCGATCTGTCCTCTGCTTTCGACACAGTCGACCCCCTCCTACTGCTACAGATTCTTTCTTTCCTCGGCATCAAAGGCCTTGCCCCGTCCTGGATTGCCTCATACCTTTCCGACCGCACATTTAGCGTTTCCCACTCACACACTACCTCCTCACCCCACCCCCTCTCTGTTGGAGTCCCTCAAGGCTCTGTCCTAGGGCCTCTACTTTTTTCCATCTATACCCTTGGCCTAGGACAACTCATAAAGTCCCATGGCTTCCAGTACCACCTATATGCGGACGACACTCAGATCTACCTCTGTGGCTCAGATGTCGCCTCTCTTCTGTCCAGAATCCCGGAGTGTCTGTCAGACATATCCTCCTTCTTCAACTCTCGTTTCCTAAAACTCAATGTAGACAAAACCAAACTCATCATCTTTCCCCCATCTCGCGTATCCCCCTACCTGAACTATCTATTATAGTAAACGGCATCACACTCTCTCCCGCACCTGAAATCCGCTGCCTCGGGGTAACTCTCGATTCTGCCCTGTCCTTCAAACCACACGTCCAAACCCTTGCCCCCTCCTGTCGCCTCCAACTCAAAAATATTGCCAGAATCCGTCCCTACCTCAGCCGGCAATCCACTAAAACTCTTGTGCATGCCCTCATCATCTCCCGCCTCGATTACTGCAACACCCTCCTCTGTGGCCTCCCCGCTAACTCCCTTGCACCACTCCAGTCTGTCCTCAACTCTGCTGCTCGGCTAATCCACCTCTCCTCGCTACTCCCCTGCTTCACCCCTCTGCAAATCCCTCCACTGGCTCCCAATGCGCAATGCGTCGTTTTGGAGAAAAAACGCATCTTGCAAAGTTGCCCGCTGGATGCGTTTTTTCTCCATAGGGTTGCATTAGCGACGCATTGCGACGCATTGCCACACGTGGATGCGACGGATGCGTTGTGTTTTGGCGGACCGTCGGCATAAAAAAAGTTCCATGTAACTTTTTTCATGCGTCGTGTCCGCCATTTCCGACCGCACATGCACGGCCGGAACTCCGCCCCCTCCTCCTCGGGCATCACAATGGGGCAGCGGATGCATTGAAAAATTGTATCCGCTGCCCCGTTGTGCTTTTTTTTCCACAGCCTGCGTCGGTACGTCGGCACGACGCTAGTGTGAAAGTAGCCTAACACTGATCTACAAAGCCATCCACAACCTGTCCCCTCTCTATATCTCTGAACTAATCTCCCACTATCTTCCCTCACGTAATCTTCGATCCTCCCAAGACCTCCTTCTCTCCTCCACACTTATTCGTTCCTCACACAACCGCCTCCAAGATTTCTCCCGAATATCCCCCATCCTCTGGAATTCCACGCCTCAACACGTCCGATTATCCACCACCCTCGGATCCGTCAGACGGAACCTGAAAACCCATCTCTTCAGGAAAGCCTACAGCCTGCAATAACCATTCTGCCGCCTCACCAACCGCCCGAGCTGCCGCCACGTCACCGACCACCCGAGCTGCCGCCATGTAACCGACCACCCGAGCTGCCGCCATGTCACCGACCACCCAAGCTGCCGCCACGTCACCGACCACCCGAGCTGCCGCCATGTCACCGACCACCCTAGCTGCCGCCACGACCACCCGAGCTGCTGCCACGACCACCCGAGCTGCCGCTTCACCACCACCAGTGCTGCAGCACACCAACCTCCTGTCTCTTCCCCACTATCCTGAAGAATGTAAGTCCACAAGGACAGGGTCCTCTCCCCTCTGTACCAGTCTGTCATTGAAAATTTGTTTACTGTTAACGATATCTATAACCCTGTATGTAACCCCTTTTCACATGTACAGCACCATGGAATTAATGGTGCTATATAAATAAATAATAATAACCACAGGTAATTTTCATTAAATAGGTGTCCAGCAGGCAGTTGATTATAAAAGGCTGTTTAGTAAAAAGGAAAACACCTTTTATTTCAGTGGCACCACATGCAAGAGAAATGTGACAATACTTGAGAAAGAAAATAATTTCTCAACACAAGAAAGGTGAAGGCTACAAAAAGATCAGCAAAGCACTTACCAGTCAGAATACTGTAGCAAACGTGATAGAAAAATAATAACAACAATAACAATAATGGAACTGCAACTGTCTCACAGTGACGTTCAGGCCAACCATGGAAGTAAGGCCTCTTTCACACTTCCGTCTTTGTAGTCCCGTCGAGATACGTCGTTTTTTTGAGAAAACAGGATCCTGCAAAAAAATTTGCAGGATCGTGCATTTTCTCATAGACTTGTATTAGCGACGGATGGCCACACGTTTTGTCCGTCGGGCACTGGATCCTGCGGAATTTGACGGATCGTCTTTTCAAAAAACTGCAGTGAAAAAACGTTCCCCGACGCCTCCTGCGGCATACGTCGTTCCACAGAATGGGAGCCTATGGACACTGGATCCTGCGCACACTGTGAAACGCAGGAATCCAGTGACGGATGCAGTGTTTAGATCTGAGCATGCCTGGAAGCATATTCCAACCCGGGGAAAAGTCTCTCTCTCTCACTCCCTCCCTCTCTCTCATCCCCGGAATACGAAATCCCAAATTTACAATACAAAAACTCAGGCGACATTCGTCATAACACTGGATGTGTTGCATACGTTTTAACACTATTTTCTACACATCCGTCAGTAGTCTTCCTGACGCATTAGGACAGGACACTGCCGACGGAAGTGTGAAAGAGGCCTAAAGGGTATGTGCACATGTTAAGGATTTTGTGTGCAGACATTTCTGCTCCATGTTGGCATCTCTTGGCAGGAAAATGCAGCCTCAAATACCTCCGGGTTAGGTGCATTTTTGGTGTGTTTTTGTGTCACCCTGTGACGGTGTTCAGTAAAGGAGAGAGGCCTGAAACTGTTCCTGGAGCTGTGACCCTAACAATCCCTGTCCCAGGGGTACTCTTGAAGGTAGAGAGGTCCAGGTTTCTGACATTGCTATGCTTATGTTAAACCCTAATCTGTCCCATCTCCCACTCTTTGAGGTATGGAACAGAAATGTAAGGTAAACAAGACACAAAGGCAAAACAGGGATAACAGAAAATCTATCATACAAAAGTACTAACCAACAATAGGGAGGAGGATAGGGATAGGGAGGAATAAACTTAATGGGAATAGGGACCAGAAGATAAACACATACGTAATATAGAAAACTGCAGATCACTGCTACAACAACTCCACTGCAACCACTTAGCCGTCACAATTTTTTATACATTGACTAATGACTGGAATTAGTTTGAGATTCATATTGGTGTTTGTAAAGGCCGGTATGTGTCGCAGAGGGAGTCTGTGCTTGAAGCCTGTAGTATTGTTGTTCTGGGACCTGTAGTCCCACAAGTATTTGTATAGTTAAAAAGGAGGCTTGCAGGGTTAGTCTGAGAGCTGGGCGGGACTGGCTAACCTCACACACCTCCCACCTATGGGGGTGGTTACAGGTACATAATGTGACCACGGTTTGGATCACATGTTCAAAGTGTATGGACCGGAATGGTCAGTGTGTAAAGTCCTGGATGACCTATGTGTTGGAATGTCCTAGGGTGGACTGGATTCATGGAAGCACATGGTGAGGCCATGGACTGATGGCCTGTATGTTGAAAGTGCCTGGGACTGGACTTCCTGAATAGCGCACGGAGAGGCCGTATCTGCAGAGCCTGTGATGGCTACTGTGGTGGAGAAGCTACAGTTCCTACTGTGGGTCTGGACTGCCGGGAGTGCCCTGGTCACAAGAACGGTGATCCCAGTAAGGCAGCTTTCCCCTGGGAACCAGGACTGACAGGAGTCAGTGTGTGGAGCAGGAGCTCCTGTAAGGTAACTCCAGATAAAGGGGGTTACGGGCAGAGAAGTATCTGCCAGTGGAACAGATTGTCCGTGTTTATTAATAATGAATGTAAATAATGTAAATAATGAACAGATCTTGGTGCGGTTTATGATGTTTAATAAACCGGATAGACTGTTTTGTGAGAAAACATGCCTGAGTGCTTTAATTCTGTTGCCAAGCGAGTATCCCCCAACGCACTCAGGGAGCGCTATCTCACATGTTGGATTGTAAAATCATTTTTTGTGGAGAGAATTTTTGATGGTGGATTCACATTTTTAGCTATAGTGCAGAGTCACAGAATAGGTGAGGAAATCTGGAAAAAAAAACTAGAAAAGGACGTGATGTAATAATCAGAGCATGATAACAAGTTGACTCAAGAATGTATCTGTTACTTAACAATAAACTTTAAAATAATCTAAAACTAAAACTATACAGTAAACGTTCTGTCTTTTTCTCATGAAGGTGGAATAGTAAAGAGTACCTCCAATTATTCAGAATTGCACAAAAAACTGCTTTTCTATATCTCTAATATTATTGGCCATGGGCCAAGATTTCCCCGCTTGAAGTCTTCATTAGCTAAGGTAGTGTTGTAATATGCTTCCATAGTGGAGGCAGGAAACCAGGTGACAGTACAGACCATGACTGGTCCATGCTGCTCTTCAGAGCAATTTTGGCAATCAAGAATTAATATACTGATTACTGTTCACAACCCAGCCCTATACTGTTTTTTCTTTAAAACAGGTCCACTTCTTTAGAGCAGGCACACTTTAAAATAAAACAACATATTCCCCTTAGTTTTAAAGTCTCATAGATCTCGTGCCAAACCTCAGCATTAGACAGAGAAAAACTTTGCCTGGAAGGTTTCATGATTAATGCTAGTGTTACAGCAGCATTAATTACAATTGTATTCTCTTCAGGTAAAGACTACAAAGTTCTCTTTGGAACTTGGACTTCCCGTGATGACTATGAGAGATGTACAGATGAGCAGAACAACGGCTGTACGCAACCACTTTTCTGCTTTAAGGAATTGAAGAAACTTCAGATCTCCACTGCTTCACCCTTTATATGTTGCAGTCAGTGTATGTGGCTCCTGTGTTAGGCATATCGGTTATGTCATTACATCTGTAAATCAGGAAAAGCCTGTGCGCAGCTCCAGCCTAAAATAATAACTAAACAGAAGATACTTGGCACCTTAACCAGCAGGAAACATCTGCGCCGACATCCCTGCAGGAAACGGTGCATCCTGGATATTGGAACAATCTGCCCCTAGACTAGAGGGAAACTCAAGTAAAGATTGTAATTTATTGTAATTATTCATAAAAATGCAAGCAGAGACATTTTCATGACAACTGCTTCCTGACACATTAGCCCACCAGGCGGTAGAAGTTTCCTCTTTGACAACTTGTTGTACGTTTGCGTGTCTGTGCACCAGAAGTGTACATCAGTCTGGTGTGCCAGACACAGGATTGCATATAAAACCGACATATCAATTGTTTCTTCATAATTGTCCTTTATTTTGGATTCACTTTTGTGTTTGGCTTCAAAATTACCATAAAAACTTAAAGTGATTATCCAGGACTTTGATTATTTTTTGCTATGAGGTTAAGAACTTACAAGTAGTTGCTAACTACCTGACCTCTGACAAAGCTACGATGTGGTAGCGATACGCATGGGTTTAGCATTATCGGGCACCTTTTCTTATTTATGCCCCGCTGATCTCATTTGGGTGTACTCTACATCCATAGGCTGATTATAATGAGGGCAATCTCATTATAATATTTTGTGCTCCACCATTGATGGCGCTCATTGCCAGACAGGGAGTGTTCCTGAAGCTCCACTGCTGGCAATACAGAATGGCAGCAAAGTGAAAGGAGATCTCCTATTGCCTTATCTGTGACTCAGTTGGTGTGCCAACGTAATCTCAAAAATATGTATGCCCCGGCCACAAGACTACGTGGAGCTGCAGAAGTTCTTAGGGGGAGGAATTTTATTTGATCAAAAAAGGAATAAAATGTTGGTGGGAGAGAAGGCATTATATTATAATAAATTAAGGGAAGAAGGTCGGAGAGAGAATATTATTTATTATATTATTATTAATATTATAATGAATTGAGGGTGGGGTGTGGGAGAGAGGACATGACATAAAGACTTGGGGGGCATGTAAATATGAATTAGAGGGGCATGTAATTATAACGAACTGGCCCAGCGGATGGAGCACAGTGATAGGGGGTTGAGGATTCAGCACAGTGACTGATAATGAATTTGGGGAAAGAGTTCAGTGGCTAATTAATTTATATGTTCATTGGGTGGGGAAAAGTGAAAGGTGACGGGGGCACTGTGGTGAATTGTCAATGTACCATTTTTTTTTTAATTATATACTAATGGTGGGTGAATGTCTGTATTCAGCGGCAAAGTATTGAGGGAGTTCTTATTCAGGAAACAAATGTGTACTGTGAGGGGAATAATATGCGAAGGTCGTTATGTGTCCTCCAGGATACGCATAGAAGCATACTAAACCCGCTGGAGTGCATTGTAATTACAGCCGCAGCTCTGGTTGCAATTAAAAATAAAATAGAGTGTGGATCAAACTATTTGATCAAGTCAGATTTAAGAAAATCTAGTATGGGCTTTAATTTTTAGAGAGATCTACAGGATGGTAGTGGGATGGATCTCTCCCTCCACTCTGGGAGTTGTGAGTGGTCCATGTCCACGATTCACATTTAAACTTTGAGTTTAGGTTTGGGTGTGTCAGTTTGTGTATTGCTAGAAGCAGAGTAGGGAGCTCTGTGCAGTACTGGTCTGCGTGAATACTGAACACAGGCCAGAGAAGGCAACACAATTGATGCACCCACGAGTGATATGGCGGTGCAGTCGCCCATGGCAATCGGTTTGGAACTGACAGTATTGGATGTCCCGACTGTAATCTGAAGGATAATGTTTGCCATTACTTTGTGAGTTTTGAAATGAAATACTTTTAAGTTGAACAAACCTGGGTCACTGCCTCTTTACCACACTGTGTGAACACCGCTGCATTACATATGGTTGAGAATGCGGGCACTGTGAACTAAAGGCATACCCGAACGAAAACTTCATGTCTATGATTATGCCAGAGCTTACCAATTTCCAAGTGGACTGAAGTGCTCGCCAAGTTCCTGATGGGAGATGCCCAGAAGGTCTAATTTGACCTCAGTCGGGAGGATGCTCCAGACTATGGGAAATTCAAATGTGAGATTCTTGCCCTACTGGGGTTTAATACTTATGTACAGGCACAACGTGTGGTATCAGTGGTCTTTTGTGGAGACCCGACCCGCTGGGTCCCAGGCGTATGACACCTTGTGGTTAGTGAATAAGTGTCTCCTGCCTGAGACCTTGAGCCCACCCCATATGTAGAGAAGGTAATAGTTGACCTTTTGGTGTGAACTCTGTGAGCATCTAAAACAGCATTGGGTGGGGAAAGGGGACCCGGTAACCAAGACCAGGTGGTTAGCTTGATCGAGCATTATACAGCCACCCAGGACTTCGTACGAGACTCTGCCCTACTGTGGGTATCACACCGGCCCATACAAGCCCAGGAGCCTGGGAAAGGGTAACATCCGTCTGCTGGGGACAGTCAGAACTGAGCCCATATTGAGTAGGTATCTCGGAGTGAGGGTGGCAAGAGATCAGTTTCCTCTAAATTGGTCTCAGCTATTTGCTGAGAGCCATCTTGCAGGTACGTGCGCTGACCCTTTAAAAACAGGGCAGCCGAGACACAGGCAGCATGCTGGGGAACATGCCGCACGACCGGGGCAGTAAGTCAGCGCACCTGCATAGAGGCGTTGTGACGCCTAGAAAGGGATGTGTTACGAGAGTGGACCATCTGGTTCGCGGCTCTGAAGCTCCCACGGGCGAGCGGGCCTGGGTGGGCCAACCCCTACACAGGGATCGTTAGGAGCAGACCCGAGGGAGTCAAGTACCCCAACAGCTGGCACCAAGAGGGACGGCTCAAGAGGAAACACTCAGATGGACGCACAGGCTAAGAACCAGGGAGGATTAGACAGGTAGAACCAGGCAGGAAGACTAGAACAGACAGGTAGGCAGTACAGGGCAGAAAGGGGCCAGAACTGCATACAGAATGCACACGGTAATCAGGCGCCGCCAATATGGAGGAGCCGCCTGATATACTGTGTGCCGACACCTGATTGGAGTGAAAATGTCTCTGGGAAGGTGCAGAGAGGGTTAATAGGGAGCTGAGAGGGTTAATGCACGGAGCTGAGACTGACCGGAAAGAGGAAGAAGAGAGCACCACGCTGAAACTCCCTGACGGCAGAATGACAGGACGGAGGATCAGCGCGGCGCCTGAGGCGGTGAGCTGAAGGCAGGACAGAGGACGTGGAGACAGGGGCCACAGCAGAGGTAGTGGCAGCGCGGCGCCTGGTGCGGTAAGCGGGGAGCGGAGCAGAGGACCCGGGAGCGGAGGCAGCGGCCGCAGCAGAAGTTGTGGCAGTGCGGCGCCTGGAGCAGTAAGAGGGGAGCAGAGGCAGCAGCTGCAACAGAGGTAGCGGTGGCTGCAGTGGGGTAGCGGCAGCAGCGGCCGCAGGCATGACAGGCGTAAAGAGAGAGCCATGTGGGGATGCTGACGGTAGTGTTGCAAGTAGCTTGTTGATGGTTATAGGAAGTGATTGCATTTATTTAATCCAAAGGGGGTGCAACTAAATATTAAGTTGAGGGTACCAACAATTTTGTTTGGACCATTTTGGGGATTTTGTGTGAAATGGTGTCCAATTTGCCTTTTTTTCCTCAGTTTTTTTTTTTGCGTCCCAATACACACAAAGGAAATAAAGACGTGTAAAACAAAACGTGTAAATGCCAAAATTTTCAGGGATAAATACTGAATTCTCTGAAACAATTTCAAGGGTGCCAACACTGTCACTTATTACATGGCAATCCATTTTTTTGTGTATAGGGCCATCCTGTTTTATATAGTGCCATAGTAACCTCTATTATGTATAGCGTAATGTATAGCACTGAACATAAAGGAAAAACAAGGTGCAGTCTTTTTGGATCAGAGCATCTGTGTGTTCGTGACATGCCAAGTGATACATCAGATGCTGGAGCAGCTCACAATCTCTATACTGCTCAGGACCCTGACTACTCTTAATCTGTGCCCTAACATTACTTTCAGGCTCGGTTTTAGACAAAGTGGGGCCCTGGGCAAAAGTTTAAAGTGGAGCCCCAAATGTTCACATATTGCACCATCACACAGAAACATTTTAGTTGTATTTCCATGCGCTGAGTGAGTTCAGGCCATTAAACAAGCGTGATCAACAATATTGAGGTTGTTTGAAGTTTGTTTCCCGGTCTCTTTACACTGGCTGAGGAAGAATGATCGCCACAGAACAATCACTAGTAAATCATCTGTCCCCATAAAGTATCATGTTATCAGCAGCATATCTGCACTGGGTGATGTGCTGCTGAGAACAATGATTTCTATTCCAGCATAAAAAAATCACTTGATGAATCGGCAGCATTTTGCTCGTTTAGTATAATACACTCCATAGTCCTCTACATAGTATAATACACCCTCTAGTCTTCCATATACTACAATGCACACCCCATAAACTTCCATATAGTATAATGTGCTCCATAGTCTTCCACATAGTATAATGTCCCCTATAGTCCTTGATATAGTATAATACACTCCCCATAGACCTCCTTATAGAATAATACACTCCCCATAGTCCTCCATATAGTAGAATGCACACCCCATAGTCCTACTTATAGTATAATGCACTCCCCATAGTCTATCATATAGTATAATGCACTCCCCATAGACCTCTATATAGTATAATGCAGCCTCCATATAGTACATGGAGTATAATGCAGCCCCCATATAGTACACATAGTATAATGCCACGACACATATAGTACATAACGCAGTATAACGCAGCATCATAGAGTATAACGCAGCACCATAGAGTATAACACAGCCCCATAGAGTATAAATGTAGCCCAATAGAGTACAATGCAGCCATATAAAATATAATGCAGCCCCCATAAAGTATAAAGCAGCCCCCACAGAGTACAATGCAGCACCAGAGCATAATTCAGCCCCATAAAATATAATACAGCCCCCATATAGTATAATGCAGCAACCACAGAGTATAATGCAGACCCCATAGAGTTTAGTGCAGCCCCCATAGCATATAATGCAGCCTAATCTAATATATAAAGCTGAATGTGTGTGTGTGTGTATGTATGTATGTATGTATGTATGTCCGGGATTGGCATCTGAACCGTAGCAGCTACAGCCACAAAATTTTGCACAGTCACACGTCTGGACCCCGAGAGCGTCATAGGCTATGTTGTGAGGTGAAATTTTAACCCCGCGCTTTCCAATTCACCAAACAATTTTGCCCCTATCTACATAATGGGGAAAAAGTGAAAGGAAAAGTGTTGGAGGCGTCGCAGCTACAGGCACAAAATTTTGCACAGTCACACGTCTGGACCCTGAGAGCGTCAAAGCTATATTGTGAGGTGAAATTTTAACCCCGCGCTTTCCAAGTCACCAAACAATTTTGCCCCTATCTACATAATGGGGAAAAAATGAAAGGAAAAGTGTTGGAGGCAAATTAACAGCTGCCAGATGTGAACAAGGGGGACTTAAAGAATGACAGCGATGGCACCAAAGAGTATATACTGTACAGTTGCTAAGGTGGGGCCCCAACATGGGATAATCACACCACCACGGGGATATGAACACACACACAAAATGCGCCACACACTACCACGTGCTCGAACACATATACCACCCTCAGTGCACATTTCACCACACATACACCAACCTCGCCACATAAAAGTAGAAACACAAAAGTCGCCGCTCAAAACTCGCCACGCGCAAAACTCTCCACATGCAAAACTCGCCACACGTGCAAAACTCGCCACACGCAAAACTTGCACACGCAGAAAAATTGCCACACGCAGAAAAATTGCCACATGCACAAAAGTTGCAACACATGCAAAAGTTGCCTCACACAAAACTTGCACATACTCAAAAGGCACCACACATAAAACTCGCCACGCGCAAAACTCGCCATGCGCAAAACTTGCTGCACACAACTTGCTACACTAACCTGTCACATGCAACTCGACACACAAAAAGTTGCTACACGCATGTCGCCACACAAAACTCATCTCACAAAAGTCCCTACATGCATGTCGCCACACGCAACTCAACACACACAACTTGACACACGAAACTCGCCCTAAAACACACACAAGTCTGGTATCCTTCAAAAATAAAAATCTGATTAATAAGCAGACAAACTACAAGAGCAACAAATGTACCATATAGGAATCCGGCAGCTGTCAGTCACATGACCAGTCTATTATGTGTATGTGTGAGCTAATATATACTGCCAGGGGGTGGGCTTACTGTTGGCTGGGGATTTATCAGGCTGCCATTTTAGCTTACAAATACTGAGGTAAAAATACTGACCAAATAACGTGTGAACGAGGGCTAATACAGGAGGAGATGGCATACAGCTATATACTATATACAGGAGATGACACACAGGTATATACTATTTACAGGGGAGATGACACACAGGTATATACTATATACAGGAGGAGATGACACACAGATATATACTATATACAGGAGAGATGACACACAGGTATATACTATATAGAGGAGGAGATGACATACAGGTACATACTACATACAGGAGGAGATGACATACAGGTATATACTATATACAGGAGGAGATGACACACAGGTATATACTATATACAGGAGCAGATTACCTACAGGTATATAGTATATACAGGAGGAGATGACACAGGTATATGCTATGTATAGGAGGAGATGACATACAGGTATATACTATATACAGGAGATGACACACAGATATATACTATATATAGGTGAGATGACACACAGGTATATACTATATACAGGAGATTACATACAGGTATATCTAATATATAAAGCTGAATGTGTGTATGTATGTATGTGTGTATGTCCGGGATTGGCATCTGTACCGTCGCAGCTACAGCCACAAAATTTTGCACAGTCACACGTCTGGACCCCGAGAGCGTCATAGGCTATGTTGTGAGGTGAAATTTTAACCCCGCGCGTTCCAATTCACCAAACAATTTTGCTCCTATCTACATAATGGGGAAAAAGTGAAGGGAAAAGTGTTGGAGGAAAATTGACAGCTGCCAGATGTGAACAATGAGGACTTAAAGAATGAGAGCGATGGCGACAAAGAGTATATACCGTACAGTTGCTAAGGTGGGGCCCCGACATGGGATACTCACCACACACGGGGATATGAACACAAACACAAAATGCGCCACACACTACCACGTGCTTGAACACATATACCACCCTCAGCACACATTTCACCACACACACACACCAACCTCGCCACATAAAAGTCGAAACACAAAAGTCACCACTCAAAACTCGCTACATGCAAAACTCGCCATATGCAAAACTAGGCTCACGCAAAACTCGCCACACGTGCAAAACTCACCTCATGGAAAACTCACCTCATGCAAAACTTGCACACACAGAAAAATTGCCACATGTACAAAAGTTGCACCACATGCAAAAGTTGCCTCACACAAAACTTGCACATACTCAAAATGCACCACACATAAAACTCGCCACGCGCAAAACTCGCCATGCACAAATCTTGCTGCACACAACTTGCTACACTAACCTGTCACATGCAACTCAACACACAAAATGTTGCTACACGCATGTCGCCACACAAAACTCATCTCACAAAAGTCGCTACATGCATGTCGCCACACGCAACTCAACACACACAACTTGACACATAAAACTCGCCCTAAAACACACACAAGTCTGGTATTGTCCTTCAAAAATAAAAATCTGATTAATAAGCAAACTACAAGAGCAACAAATGTACCATATAGGAAATACGGCAGCTGTCAGTCACATGACCTGTCTATTATGTGTATGTGTGAACTAATATATACTGCCAGGGGGGAGGGCTTCCTGTTGGCTGGGGATTTATCAGGCTGCCAATAGCAACCAATCACAGCTCAGCTTCTATTTTGCTACAGTTAATTAACCTGAGCTCTGATTGGTTAATATAGGCAACAAAGACATTCTCAGTATAACAAAGCTAATATATGTTGTGAAATGCTTCTATTTGCTTAGTTTTTGCCTTTTAATAATTACATTTCTATCTATTTGTTTTGTGGTTTTTGTGTGCAGAATAAATTTTTGTTAACACATTCTATTTTGCTAACAGCAGTCATTAACCCGAGCGAAGCCGGGTAGTACAGCTAGTAGAGTATAATGCAGCCCCCACAGAGTATAATTCAGCCCCATATAGTGTAAGGCAGCAACCAGTATAATGCAAGACCCATACAGTATAATTCACACACCATATTACTTCAATATTATAGCCACCACGTACTCACTAATTTAAAAATGAATAAATATATACTCACCTCTCATCGTTCTCCCGCTGCTCTGGTCTCTGCAGCATGTGTACTCAACTTCACTGCTCGGCACAGCATGGCGCACGATGAAGTCACGCCCGCTGCTTCAGCAGCAGAGGAGGAATGATGGGAGAGGAAGCGTCACTTGACGCTCTCTCCTCCATCATTGACTTCAACTGTATGAGTATCTATGATGCTGATACAGTTGAATGTGGAGGTGGGCGGAGTCAGTGCTGGCCCTCATAGCGGCCTGCCACTGGCTGGAGGCTCCTAGGGGAGGGGGACTCTAGGCAAATGCCTAGTTTGCCTGCCCCTAACGCTGGCCATGCTTACTTGTGGATCTTGTCTTGTATTCTGAATATATCAAGCAATGTTTGGGGGGTTTATTGCCCCTTTATTAGTTTCTTACCATTTGTATTCATATTTTATTCACTTAATTGTATTTGCATTTTAAGCTGTACACGCTTTAACCAGGAGGACAAATAATCCTATTAACGGGGATATTCCGGACTTTATAAAAAAAAAAAGTACCCAAGCACTAACAGACATTTAATTGCTACTTACCTGCCTGTTGTGCCTGGTGCCGTTCTTCTGTAAGGTTCCCGAGCGAGGTAGTCGTGGACGAGCTGCTGCTTCTGCATGCTCTTCCACTGATAGGACTCAAACCCAGCAGTTCTTGTGCACCAGGGGACAGCTCTTCCCTCTGAGCTATTTAGCTCTCTGGACAGTTCCTTGCTGAACCAGATACTAATACTGTGTTGTTCCTGAGTGTCTCCACCCTGAGTTCCTGATTGTTTCCACCCCGATTTCCTGATTGGCTCAACCCTGTGATCTCCTAATTGAACACCCTACTTAAACCTGGCACTGCACTTCCTTCCTTGAGAGATTATTGTGTTCCCAGCCTTTAGTCTAGCTGCTTTCCACCTGCTGCTTATCCTCAAGATTCTACTGCTGTTAAAATGTACCGACCTCTGGCTATTTCCTGAATACAATACCTGCTTATCCTTCCAACTACACTGCTGCACCATTTACCGACCTCTGGCTATTTCCTGTCTACGATGCCTGCTTATCCTCCCAACTATACAGCTGCACTGTGTACCAGCCTCTGGCTATTTCCTGACTACAATGCCTGCTTATCCTCCCAACTATACTGCTCCATGTACCGACTTCTGGCTATTTCCTGACTAAAATACCTGCTTATCCTCCCAACTATACTGCTGCACCGTGTACCGACCTCTGGAAATTTCCTGACTACGATGCCTGCTTATCCTCCCAACTATACAGCTCCATGAACCGACCTCTGGCTTTTTCCTGACTACAATGCCTGCTTATCCTCCCAACTATATTGCTCCATGAACCGACCTCTGGCTATTTCCTGACTACGATACCTGCTTATCCTCCAAACTATATTGCTCCATAAACCGACCTCTGGCTATTTCCTGACTACGATACCTGCTTATCCTCCCAACTATTCTGCTGAACCGTGTACCGACCTCTCGCTATTTCCTGACTACAATACCTGCTTATCCTTCCAACTATACTGCTGCACCATTTACCGACCTCTGGCTATTTCCTGTCTACGATGCCTGCTTATCCTCCCAACTATACAGCTGCACTGTGTACCAACCTCTGGCTATTTCCTGACTACGATACCTGCTTATCCTCCCAACAATATTGCTCCGTGTACCGACCTCTGGCTATTTCCTGACTACGATACCTGCTTATCCTCCCAACTATACTGCTGCACTGTGTAGTGACCTCTGGCTATTTCCTGACTACAATGCCTGCTTATCCTCCCAACTATACTGCTGCACTGTGTAGCAACCTCTGGCTATTTCCTGACTACAATGCCTGCTTATCCTCCCAACTATACTGCTCCATGTACCGACTTCTGGCTATTTCCTGACTAAAATACCTGCTTATCCTCCCAACTATACTGCTGCACCGTGTACCGACCTCTGGAAATTTCCTGACTACGATGCCTGCTTATCCTCCCAACTATACAGCTGCACTGTGTACCAACCTCTGGCTATTTCCTGCCTACGATACCTGCTTATCCTCCCAACTATATTGCTCCGTGTACCGACCTCTGGCTATTTCCTGACTATGATACCTGCTTATTCTCTCAACTATGCTGCTGCACCATGTACCAAACTCTGGCCATTTCCTGACTACAATACCTGCTTATCCTCCCAACTATACTGCTGCACCGACCGTGTACCGACCTGTGGCTATTTCCTGACTACAATGCCTGCTTATCCTCCCAACTATACAGCTCCATGTACCGATCTCTGGCTATTTCCTGACTACGATACCTGCTTATCCTCCCAACTATATTGCTCCATGAACCGACCTCTGGCTATTTCCTGACTACGATACCTGCTTATCCTCCCAACTATATTGCACCGTGTACCGACCTCTGGCCATTTCCTGACTACAATACCTGTTTATCCTCCCAACTATACTACTGCACCGTTTACCGACCCATGGCTATTTCCTGACTACGATACCTGCTTATCCTCCCAACTATGCTGCTGCACTGTGTACCGACCTCTGGCCATTTCCTGACTACGATACCTGCTTATCCTCCCAACTATGCTGCTGCACTGTGTACCAACCTCTGTCTGGCCATTTCCTGACCACAATACCTGCTTATCCTCCCAACTATGCTGCTGCACCGTGTACCGACCTCTAGCTATTTCCTGACTACAATGCCTGCTTATCCTCCCAACTATACTGCTCCATGTACCGACTTCTGGCTATTTCCTGACTACGATACCTGCTTATCGTCCCAACTATACTGCTGCTCCATGTACCGACATCTGGCTATTTCCTGACTACTATACCTGCTTATCCTCCCAACTATACTGCTGCACCGTGTACCGACCTCTGGAAATTTCCTGACTACGATGCCTGCTTATCCTCCCAACTATACTGCTGCTCTGTGTACCGACCTTTGGCTATTTCTTGACGATGCTACCTGCTGGTGCTGCCACTAGTGGTTGCAATTTCACTACTCCAACTCAGGTGAGTCTATAACAACCACCCTAAAGGATTATTGTGTCCCAATCCCGGTGTGCTGTTAGGTACAGGGTGCAGCTCACTTGTGAGCCATAGGCCTCCGCTGACTCCAGACTTCCATCTTTAGGAACCGCCACACACAATCCAGGGGACACCAAGTGCTTTTCAACAGTCAACCTTTTACTGAACAGTTCACAGTCATTACAGTGGAGCATCTCGGATAGGGCAGAACAGGTTACAGTCTTTCCCTTAGGTACTGGACATTACTTCAGCTGTAGTATTCAATCCCGATAAAGTATCCCTTTTCCTGCTGTCTCCACTACCTCTAGGGATCCCTCCCCAGCTATGGCATTGCACCTGTATTCCTTCATCCTCTGCCTTTGAGGATCCATGTCTATCTTCCCCTGCAGGTTCGATGTGCCCGAGTGCCCCAGCGACAATCTCGTGGTCCCAGGCCCGATGAATGGATGCGCATGAAGGAGTTGCATGGCAATCCACTGCCCCAAGTGATAGGCCTATGTTGGCCCTAGCAGCCCTCTGCACTTGAACTCCACAAAGCACTTGCTTAAACCTTCCACTACTCCTAACCAGCCATAACCATTAAGTACCTCTCCTTTTATTAACACTATTCCCTTCCCATCTGTGGGCCTGTACCTAACATTTACTATGTCTTATCTATTTCCTATCTCCTACTGTATATTACTAATAATCCTTGCTTCCATTTATCTATAAACACTTATCTCTATACACTATCATGGGGTTTTGCCATCTGCCCCGCTTTCCTACACATTACTATAACATATTAAATAGGAATTATACACATACACATTAAATGCATAAAATGCATAACACTGTTCACATTACACAAGCATCCGGCGTTTGTCTTCAGGATAGACAGGATAAATAACCAAAAACACAACAAGGGACAGCATCATTACAATAAACATCTATAAAGCTGTCATGATATCCTATAAATATATATTGTATAGAGAAAAACACAATAAACCAAGGACTACGTAGCAGGACGAGTCGCTAAAAAGATACAACCAAAAAAGATTGGGTCACAAGGGCCCAAAGAAAACTACCAAACGTCCATATAGAATGATATATAAAACATGTATCTTTATTGATTCAAACAATTAAGTATATCAAAAGTAGAAAATACATCAAATTACAGAAAACAGGTGAGGTACAGCTCTGCATGGTGTGCGCAGACACCACACAGGCGTGCAAGCATATTAAGGGCACAGGAGTCCCAGGACAGATACACCCGTCATGATAAATAAATATATCCAAACAACAAGAGGTTAATACTCAAGAGGTTAATGCTCATCAAATATAATTGTTTGCAATATATGCATCATGAAAAGAGCCATAATGGCAAGGTACTAATCCATACAAAGATAAATAAATTACCTCTTAGTAGAAGGACGGGTGATATGTCACCGGGGTCCGTGCGCCCTCCCCGACGCACGTTTCGGTTATAACACCTTCTTCAGGGGGAGGGTAAGACAGTCCACGTCCTCACACTATCCATAAGACCACTCCTGCCGGGAATTCAGAAGCCTCTGCTGACGTCACATCTACAGAGCAGAGGCTTCTTTTATGGTCTCTTCTGTAGACAGGGCGGGACTTCCATCATTCTGATTGACGCTGCCTAACTGTGGGAACTGTCAATCAGGAAGTCCTGCTCCGTAGCGTCAGCAGAGGCAACTCTGGACGAGGAAGAACAGGCAGTTGCAATTAGCGTCTTAGTGCTTAGGTACTTTTTTTTTTGCAAAGTCCCAGATACACCCTTTAATGTTTGCCTGATGCTGAGATTATTTTTAAATTATTATATTCATCCTCGTGTTTGTTGTTTTAATGTTGTTTTATTTTGTTATTAACTGTCAGTGTTGTACTATTATTTCATACAAATTGGCATTTTTTATCATTGGTGTGCAGTATTTTCTCTGTGCAGCTACCTTTTGTGGCATAGTTCTGAGCTGATGGCACTGCTGGGCATCTGATTTTGAAGGGTAATAAAAATAATGTCTTTCATCTGCTGCACTAAGTTTCCCTGTTGTCCCCGTCTGCGGTCCTTAAGGTTGCCCATATCTCGGTGCCCTATATGTTGAGAAATACATCCATCATGGAATACCACCGGGGAGGCATGTGACGTAGACAGACTGATGCTGTTTGGAAGCGAAGGCCGGTCACACAAATATTCATGTTAGATTTCTCTTTTGCATTTTGAATTGATAAATAAACTATTAACACTTCTTTAATTGAAAACATTCTTACTTTGTAGCAGTTTTTTGCGCCGGCATAACCCTTTTACACAGTCCAGGCTATCATTTACACTTTTCCTTTATTTTGGATTCACTTTTGTGTTTTGCAAAACAAAACCCTAGAAACCTCCTACTAAACTTCAATGTGTGATTGCAGCCTATTATCCGAATATAAAATCCAGAGCATCACTTTACATTTCTATGTTTTGAATTTTTTTTATTTAAATGCTTTAAAAAAAAAAAAAAGCAATGCACGTGACAAGTTGTGTCTGAAGCTCATGTGGAGACCTATGTGTTGTCATGGTAACAGACCACTGAGTGTGTGTAACTGGACCCTGTAGTCACATACTTCCCTTGTGGGCATCACCAACCCCCTTTTCCCGTGGGCCTCTGCTGGTCCCACCCTTAGGCTGTGTGCACACGTTGCGGATTTTGATATGGATCCGCAGCGTTTTTGGACCCGCAGAATTGAATCAAATCCGCAGTGTAGTGCACAAGCAATGTTAATCAATGGGAAATCTAGAATTGGTGTGCAGATGCTGCGGAAAAATCCGCGCGGATTCGCGTTTTATTTTCCACAGCATGTCAGTTCTTTTTGCGGATCTGCAGTATTTCTGCACCCATTGACTTCCATTGTGTCAGTCACATCCGCAGCTAAACCGCAGGTGTAAAAAGATTTGCAGTTTTGCTGCAGAGTTGCATGCGAAAAACACTGCAGATAGGGAGGAGGAAGTGTGTGGGCGGAGAATATGTGTGTGGGCAGAGACTGTGTGCAGAGATGTGCATGTCTGTGTGCGGGGGTTGTGTGTGTGTGGGCGTGTGCACGGCTGTGTGTGTGTGTGTGTGTGTGTGTAGACTGGCATTGTCCGATGGGACTACTATGTCTGCTGTCACATAGAACAGTGACAGCATTAGCCGATGATGGGATGGTAGTCCCATCATCCGGCTACTGTGTTCAATAGTAAAATAAAAAAACACCTATACACATACAGTATATACATATACACATACAGCACATACGCACCAAACAGCTAATTCCCGACGCCCTCGATCACCTGCAAAAAAAATAAAATAATAAACCAACAGTATAGTTCTGTTCCAATGTAATCCATTTAATAATTGTCCCACAACGATCTCCAGAGTAGAGCTGTCACATCGGGAGATGTGACCTCTCTACATGGCTCCGGTGATACAGTGACCGGAGGTGATCCTCCCACAGAGAATCATTCTGCCGCCTAGAGGTCACCTGAGTTCATGCTGTCACTTGCGGCACCGCTGCGTGAGAAAATTCTCACACAGCTGTAGTGGCGTAAAGTGAGAGCACGAACTCTGATGATACACTGCGGGAGTATTATCTCCGGTCAGTGTATCATCGGAGGCCCCTGTAGAGAAGTCACATCTCCCGATGTGACAGTTCTACATGGCAGATCGTCGTGGGACACTCCTTATTAAATGGATTACATCGGAACAGGGAGTATTTGTGTTGGTTTATTTTTTATTTTTGCAGAACGAGGAAAACTGTGTGTTTTATTTAATTAAAATACTTTATTCTGGCTGTGTCTTTATTTAACAAGTAAAAACTATAGGATTAGTAATGGATAGGTGTCTCATAGACGCTTCTCCATTACTAAGCCGTGGGCTTGATGTCACCTTCAATACAAAGGTGACATCAACCCCACAACTATTACCCCACTTGCCACCGCTACAAGGCAAGTGGGAAGAGAAAGGCTAAATGCCAGAATTGGTGCATCTTAGAGGTGCGCCATTTCTGGGGCGGCTGAGAGCTGGTGTTTGTAGCCAGGGAGGGCAATATCCATGGCCCCTTCCTAGGCTATTAATATCAGCCCGCAGCTGTCTGCATAGCCTTTGCTGGTTATTAATTATAGGGGGTGTGGAGAAACGGGGTCAGTGGGTGCCTTCGTCCGCTGGCCCGGCTGTCTATAGCAAGACTGCATGGACCAGGGCTCATACCACTGAACGTCCGCTCTATCTCCCAGTGGGCAATACACTACACAGACAACACAGGGTTAAGCTAAAAGTGTGGCAATACTTTATTGAACCACAACACACCATAGCAAACCGAACAATCTCAGCAATTACCCCAAGATGGTGCACATTACAGGGCCTCACCCTTCCACTGACTCGCCAAGATAATGGAAGATGTTATATCAGAGCTCCCAGGGTCGCTATTCCACCTGTGATATACACACAGAGAAGAGATATCGACAAGCGTAGGAAGATGACAGAACAGTCCATAGAGTCCGTACAAGGTCAAAAGCCAGTTGACATGATGTCAGAGCTCCCAGGGTCGCTATTCCACCTGTGATACACACACAGAGAAAAGATAACGACAAGCGTAGGGAGATGACCAAGAACTGTCCATAGAGTCCATACAAGGTCCAAAACCAGTTGACACGAGAGTCACCACTTAGCTTATCTGACCATCTCCATGGAACCAGGCGATCCAGTGACCATTCTCCAAACATATCCATGGTTCAGAGATGGTCACTGGATCAGATCTGTGTCCTTTTCAGCCGAAACCCCTAGGTTGTTTCCTATAGAATCATAGATCAGTGTACCTCGTGATGGTGCCATGATGAATTGGCTGCAGTTCTTTCTCTTGTCTGTTGGGTGTTTTGCCGAATGTCCGGCTGTTACCTCTGTGTTACTACAGTCTCCCATGATGTGATCTCTGAGTCTTTTAATACCCAAGACATGTAAGCTATTTTTAGAATTACCCAGGGTCCTTCAGTCCAACATCAAGATAAGGCAAACAATGGCGATGGGATCAAGAAGCGCTATTAGCATATCAGCACACATCAATAAACAAAGCTTAACACACCCTATGTACAGTCACTATTACATACACAGTATGTAAGGCTACTTTCACACCTGCATCGTTTGTCCTCCGTCGCAATGCGTCGTTTTGGGGAAAAAAACGCATCCTGCAAATGTGCCCGCAGGATGCGTTTTTTCCCATAGACTCGTATTGCTGACGGATCGTGACGTATGGCCGTACGTCGCATCCGTCGTGCACTGGATGCATCGTGTTTTGGCGGACCATCACGAAAAAACGTTCAAGGAAACGTTTTTTCGTACGTCGGATCCTGCATTTCCTACCGCGCATGCGCGGCTGGAACTCCGCCCCCTCCTCCCCAGGACTTTAAAATGGACAGCGGATGTATTGAAAAACTGCATCCGCTGCCCACATTGTGCCGAAATTTCACAACGTCCGTCGGTACGTCGCGCCGACGCATTGTGACGGCCGCCAGACGACGCAAGTGTGAAAGAAGTCTTAGATAGTATATCAGTTGGCAAGTCTGTCTTCTTGACCCACCAGACATAAACACTTAAATTCACAAGCCAATATACAGATAAAAAGCCAGTTCTTTTGGTTTGCAAAAACATGGTTGTCTGGGAAATTAAGATACAATCTGGTTTCTTCACAGGGGGACCCTACGTCATTTTTCTTGGGGTCCCCTATTTTAATAGCCAGTAAAGGCTAAATGTATGGCTGCATGTATTTCTATGCAGCTGAACGCTACGGTCCGAGTGACAGCGGCAGTGCCAGGTACTGAGGTGCGAGGTGTGTGTAACTCTTTATGTACGATTTTATTATGTTTATTACTAGTGATGAGCGAATATACTTGTTACTCGAGATTTCTCGAGCACGCTCGGGTGTCCTCCGAGTATTTTTTAGTACTCGGAGTTTTAAGGTACCTTCACACTGAACAACTTAACAACGATAACGATAGCGATCCGTGACATTGCAGCTTCCTGGATAGCGATATCGTTGTGTTTGACACGCAGCAGCGATCAGGATCCAGCAGAGCACAGCGGTGACGTCACCGCTCTGCTTTACGGCCGGCGCTTACACAGTGCAGGGAAGCGGATGCCGGGGGACGCGACAGACACCGGAATGTAAGTATGTAGTGTTTTTTTTTTTTTACATTTACACTGGTAACCAGGGTAAACATTGGGTTACTAAGCGCGGCCCTGCTCTTAGTAACCCGATGTTTACCCTGGTTACCCGGGGACTTCGGCATCGTTGGTCGCTGGAGAGCTGTCTGTGTGACAGCTCTCCAGCGACCACAAAACAACGAAACAGCGACGCTGCAGCGATCGGCATCGTTGTCTATATCGCTGCAGCGTCGCTTAATGTGACGGTACCTTTAGTTTTCCTCACCTCAGCTGAATGATTTACATCTGTTAGCCAGCTTGATTACATGTGGGGATTCCCTAGCAACCAGGCAACCCCCACATGTACTTATGCTGGCTAACAGATGTAAATCATTGAGCTGCGAAATAAAAACTGAATTTCCGAGAACTAAAAAATTCTCTGAGGACCCCTGAGCGTGCTCGAGAAATCTCGAGTAACGAGTATATTCGCTCATCACTATTTATTATATATATAGTATTTATATATTCAGTTATATTTGATTTGTGTGTGTGAATATTATATGTGAACATGGTATGTGATGATATTAACTAAAGCAATTGTTACCATCCACCTCTCGTGTCTCCCCTTTTCCTCATGGTTTGTAAGCTTGCGAGCAGGGCCCTCATTCCTACTGGTATCTGTTTTGAACTGTGATTTCTGTTATGCTGTAATGTCTTTTGTCTGTACAAGTCCCCTCTATAAGTTGTAAAGCGCTGTGGAATATGTTGGCGCTATATAAATAAAATTATTATTATTATTATTATTATATTATGGTCTTCAATGGAGTATGGAAAAGAAGAGGTGGGACAAAGAAATGACACAATTTTTTTTGTTAAATAATATATCTTTATTTAGCTTAGAAGAATGCATACAAATCCGCATTAAGGCCATGTGCACACTTTGTGGTTTTGACCGCGGATCCGCGGCGTTTTTGACTCTGCGGATCTGCAGCAGTTTTCCATGCGGTCTACAGTACCATGCAAACCTATGGAAAACCAAATCCGCTGTGCACATGCTGCGGAAAAAACCGTGCGGAAACGCAGCGTTGTTTTTTCTGCAGCATGTCAATTCTTTGTGCAGATCTGCAGCGTTTCTGCACCCATTGACTTGCATTGAGTTGGGCAATTCCGCAGCAAAACCGCAGATCTGTGGTTTAGCTGTGGTGCAACGCTGCAAATCGGGAGGGGGGAAGAGTATGGGCGGTGCGTGGGCGGAGACTGTGTGTGTGTGCGGGCAGGGTCTGTGCGGGACCGTTGGGGGTCTGTGCTGGCGGTGTCTGTGCGGGACCGTCGGGGTCTGTGCGGGCCTGCCGGGGGTCTGTGTGGGCCTGTCCGTGGTCTGTGTGGGCCTGCCGGGGGTCTGTGTGGGCCTGTCGGGGGTCTGTGCGGGCCTGCTGGGGGTCTGTGCGGGTTGTTGTGGGGTCTGTGCGGGCCTCTCGGGGGTCTTTGTGTCTGTGTGCAGGCATCGTCCGATGAGACTACAAGTCCCATCGGGCTATGCCTGCTTCAATGACAGTTAATGACACATTAGCCAATGATGGGACAGTAGTAGTCCCATCATCCGGCTAATGTGTTGAATGTAAAAAAACCTACAAACATACATACATACTAAATACATGCTACATACATACATACTACATACATACATACTACATACATACAACATACATACAGCATACTACATACATACTACATACAGCATACTACATACATACAACATACTACATACATACTACATACATACTACATACATACTACATACAGCATACTAAATACATACAACATACTACATACATATTTATACATACATACTACATACATACATACACACACCATACTACATTCATACTACATACATAAAACATTCATACAACAAACATACTACATACATACAACATACTACATACATACTACATACATACACACAACATACTACATACAACATACTACATGCATACTACAAACATACTACATACATACTACATACATACAACATACTACATACAATACATTCATACATTACATACAATACATACATATAACATACAGTACATATAACATAGAGTACATACTCACCATCACTTGTCACTTTGATCCCGAAGCCAGTGTCACCTGTAAAAAATATTAAAATAATAAACAACCAATATACTCCCTGATCCGCAGAAATCCAATAAAAACGAGTGTCCCACGACGATCTCCCGTGGAGAGCAGCAGCATCAGCTGATGCGACCGCTCTCTAGGGGCTCCAGGAATACAATGACGGAAGATATCCTTCCGCACTGTATTGCTCCGCCACGGTAAAAAGTAGTCCCTAGTCTCACTTTTGGCACTGCTGTGTGAAGGTATGTGCACACGTTGTGGATTCTCTGCGGATTCGCAGCGTTTTTTGCGGTGCAGAAACGCTGCAGATCCGCAATTGATTTACAGTACAATGTAAATCAATGAGAAAAAAAAAAGCTGTGCACACGTTGCAGAAAATCTGGTGCGGAAACGATGTTGATTAAAAGAAGTAGCATGTCACTTCTTTTTTGTGGATCTGCAGCGTTTTTGTACCCATTCCATTATAGAAATCCTCAGGGGTAAAAAACGCAGTAAATCCGAAAAAAAAAACCGCAGCCAAAACGCACAAAAAACGCTGCAGATACGCACAAAAAACACGACAAATCCGCAACTGCGTTTTCTGCCAGGAGAGGCAGAATCCGCACCAGAAATTCCTAAGGCTAATCCGTGTGCATATAGCGTGAGAAAGTTCCCACACAGCAAATGCCATAAAGTGAGACCAGTGAACTACAGTAACCTCTCAGTGATGCACTGCAGGAGCCATTGTCTCCTGTCAGTGTGTCACTGGAGGTCCTATAGAGCAGTGACATCTCCCGATGTCACTGTTCTATAGGGGACATCGTCGTGGGACACTCGTTATTAATTGGACTGCGTCGGACAGGTAGTATACGGTTTATTATTTTAAGTTTTTTGCAGGCGCTGAAGTATGGTAAGTATGGTTAAATTAAGAATAATAAAATACTTTTTTCTGGCTGTGTCTTAATTTTTCTTTTCTCTTTCACTACTCTAGTATTAATAGTGGATAGGCGTCTTATTGACGCCTCTCCATTATTAACCCGGCTTAATGTCACCTTACAATAGCAAGGTGACATTAACCCCTTATTACCCCATATCCCACCGCTACTTGGGAGTGGGAAGAGAGGGGCTAAGTGCCGGAATTGGTGCGTCTTACAGATGCGCCATTTCTGGGGCGGCTGCGAACTGGTATTTGTAGCCGGGGGGGGGGGGGGGCAATATCCATGGCCCCTCTCTGGGCTATGAATAGCAGCCCACAGCTGTCTGCATAGCCTTTCTGGCTATAAAATATAGGGGGACCCCACGTCATTTTTTTGGGGGGTCCCCCTATTTTAATAGCCAGTAATGGCTACGCAGACAGCTGTGGGCTGATAGTCATAGCCTGGGAGGGGCCATGGGTATTACCCCCTTCCCAGGCTACAAATATTGGCCCCCGGCCGTCGGCATTCCCCCTCTGGTGCAGAAAATTGCGCAGGAGCCCATGCCATTTTTTTCCTTTTTTTTTTATTAAACGCTCATTAAGAAACATTGGCCTTTCTATTATATATCTATGGCTATATCGATCTATAGATATATTTATATATAGACTAGATGGTGGCCCAATTCTAACGCATTGGGTATTCTAGAATATGTATGTATGTATATAGCAGCCACATAGTATATAGCACAGGCCACGACATATTCTTGAATACCCGATGCATTAATACAGGCCATGTAGTATATAACAGTGGCCACGCAGTATATAACACAGCCCACGCAGTATATAACATTTCCCATGTAGTATATAACACAGGGCACGCAGTATACAACACAGCACATGTAGTATATAACACAGCCCAAACAGTATATAGCACTGCCTACGCAGCATATAACATTGACCACATAGTATATAACACTGCCCACAAAGTATATAGCAGCCATGCAGTATATAGCGCAGCCCACACGGTATATAACATTGACCACATAGTATATAACACAGCCCACGTAGTATATAGCAGCCATGTAGTATATAACGCAGCCCACACAGTATATAACACAGCCCACGTAGTATATAGCAGTGTGGGCACCATATCCCTGTTAACAAAAATAATTAAAATAAAAAAGTTCTATACTCACCCTCCGGCGTCCAGCGAAGCTGTGTCCATACGTGCGCGGCTGCCGCCAGCTTCCGTTCCCAGGATGCATTGCGAAATTACCCAGATGACGTAGCGGTCTCGCGAGACCGCTAAGTCTTCTGTGTAATTTCGCAATGCATCTCTGGGAACGGAAGCTGGCGGCAGCCGCGCGCCTCGGCGGACGACGGAAGGTGAGAATAGCAGGTTTTTTTAATTATTTTTAACATTAGATCTTTTTACTATTGATGCCGCATAGGCAGCATCAATAGAAAAAGTTGGTCACACAGGGTTAATAGAGGCGTTAACGGAGTGCGTTACCCGCGGCATAACGCGGTCCGTTAAAGCTGTCATTAACCCTGTGTGAGCGCTGACTGGACGGTAGTATGGAGCGGGCTAATTCTCTGCAGGACTGTGCCCATCTCTGATTGGTCGCGGCAGCCAGGACAGGCAGCTGGCGAGACCAATCAGCGACGCGGGATTTCCGTGACGGAAGTTGCACACAGAAAGATGGAAATACCCCTTAGACAATTATATATAGATGTATCTGTAGATACATAGATATATCTATCTATCATATATCTGGCTGCATTCACACATCAGGTTTTTGCTGTCAGGCACAATCCGGCGAGTTTTGAAAAAAAACGGATCGTTTTTTTTCCGCCGGATCCGTTTTTTCTCAGAGTTGTATTAGCGCCGGATTGCGCCTAATTGCCACACGTTTCATCTGTTTTTTGCCGGATCCGTCAGAAAAGTTGTTTCCAGCGGACGGAGAAAACAGAAGAACGTTTTTTCTGTCCGGCGAAAAAACCGCAGCAACTGATCCGGCGAAAAACGTATGAAACTGAGATGTGAAATTATGAATCCGGCCTCCGAATCCGTTTTTTCATTCATTTTTTCCATTGAAATCATTCACATCTTTCGTTCTCTCTCTCTAAAAAAAAAAAACAACGGATCAGTTGCATCAGTTTTTCACTATTTGCAACGGATCGGTTTTTCAAAAATTAGCCGGATCCTGCCTGACGGATAGATGTAGATAAATATATGGATAGTTAGGCTACTTTCACACATCAGTTTGTTTCCGTCAGGCAGGATCCGGTGAATTTGTGGAAAAACGGATGCAACTGAGCCGTTTTTTAGAGAGAGAGAGAATAGAAGATGTGCATGATTTCAATGGAAAAAAATCATGGAAAACCGGATACGGAGGCCGGATTCATAATTTCACATCTGTTTCATACATTTTTTGCCGGATCCGTCGCTGTGCGTTTTTTCACCGGACAGAAAAAACTTTCCTCTGTATGTTATCTCCATCTGGCGGAAACAGTTTTTTTTTACGGATCCGGCAAAAAACGGATGAAACATGTGGCCATCAGGTGCAATCCGGTCCCTAAGGCTTCTTTCACACTTGCGTCGGTGCGTCTACGCACGCAGTTTTTCAAAGCATCCGCTGCCCATTCTGAAGTCCGGGGAGGACGGGGCGGAGTTCCGGCCGCGCATGTAGGAAATGGACGCGACGTACGGAAAAACGTTCCCTTGAACGTTTTTTCGTGCCGACGGTCCGCCAAAACACGACGCATCCAGTGCACGACGGACACGACGTGTAGCTAAATGTCGCGGTCCGTCGGCAATACAAGTCTATGGGCAAAAAACGCATCCTGCGGGCACATTTGCAGGATCCGTTTTTTCCCCAAAATGACGTATTGCGACTGACGTCACACGACCCAAGTATGAAAGACGCCTAATACAACTCTGAGAAAAAAAAGATCCGGCAAAAAAAAAAAACGGATCCGTTTTTTTTTTCAAAACTCGCCGGATTGTGCCTGACGGCAAAAACCTGATGTGCGAAAATAGCCTAACTATCCATATATCTATCTACATCTATCTATCTCATTCCTTCTGTCTATCTATATGTGTAATGGAGTGTGGGTTGGACAAATGTAAAAGAGGAGGTTGGACAAGAAATTACAACACAAATCTTTTTTTTTTGTTTAATAATACATCTTTATTTAGCTTTCAAAATCGCATACAAAACTGCTTAAGGCTGTGTGCACACGCAGCAGATTTTTCGCGTTTTTTTCGCTATAAGGGCTCATTTCCACTGGCGAGGAAAACGGACGAGTGCAATCCGATAAAAAATCGGATTGCACTCGGACCAATGTTATTCAATAGGTGTCTTTTCATTTGCGATTTTTTTCTCGGCCGAAATCGGACTGAGAAAAAAATCGCAGCTTGCTGCGATTTGCTGCGAGTCTCGGCCGAGACTCGCCAATGCAAGTCAATGGGTGCGAGAAAAAAATCGCACAGCACTCGCACCATGCGAGTTCTGTCCGATTTTTACGCACCGGTGTCCTTTGAAAAGCCGGCAATTCAGCGCGGTGTACAGTAAAATCACACCGACAGGTTAGAATAGAGTAGATATATGCACATAGAATGTGTGTATATACATATATATATGTCAGTGAGACACCTATATATGTATATTTATATTTAATGCAGCGCTAGATAGCATTAAAGCCGCTAATTCAATTGCCGGCTTTTGCTCTCTCCTGCACAAACCCGACAGGATATGAGACATGATTACATACAGTAAACCATCTCATATCCTCTTTTTTTTTGCATATTCCACACTACTAATGTTAGTAGTGTGTATGTGCAAAATTTGGCCGCTGTAGCTGCTCAAATAAAGGGTTAAATGGCGGAAAAAATTGGCGTGGGCTCCCGCGCAATTTTCTCCGCCAGAGTGGTAAAGCCAGTGACTGAGGGCAGATATTAATAGCCAGGAGAGGGTCCATAGTTATTGGCCCCCCCGTGGCTAACAACATCTGCCCCCAGCCACCCCAGAAAAGGCACATCTGGAAGATGCGCCTATTCTGGCACTTGGCCACTCTCTTCCCACTCCCTGTAGCGGTGGGCTATGGGGTAATGAAGGGTTAATGCCACCTTGCTATTGGAAGGTGACATTAAGCCAGATTAATAATGGAGAGGCGTCAATTATGACAACTATTCATTATTAATCCAATTGTATGAAAGGGTTAAAAAACACACACACACATGATTTAAAAGTAGTTTAATGAAATAAACACAGCGGTTGTTGTAATAATTTATTGTTCTCTCAATCCATCAGGAACACCCTCGCTTGGAAAAATAATAAACGCACAAGATACATACCTTCTGGTGAACCGTCTCGTCCCACGAAGTAATCCATCTGAAGGGGCTAACTAATATTACAGGCACGAGCTGCGATAAACCACTGGCTCGTGCCTGTAATCCCCCGGGTGCTGAAAGGAAAGCAGTGATCTATACTTACATTCAGTCGCGGTGAGGCGCCCTCTGGTGGATGTTCTCATGAACTGCAGCCTGGGAACTTTTTCCCACGCTCCAGGTCATATGAGGACATCCACCAGGGGGCGCATCACCGCGACTGAAGGAAATGTAGGTCAATGACCTACATTTCATTCATTCGCTGGGGAATTACAAGCACGAGCACAGCTGCATTTAGCAGGGCTCCTGCCTGTAATATTAGTTAACCCCTTCAGATGGATTACTTCGTGGGACGAGACGGTTCACCAGAAGGTATGTATCTTGTGCATTTATTATTTTTCAAAGCGAGGGTTTCCTAATGGATTGAGAGAACAATAAATTATTACAACAACCGCTGTGTTTATTGCATTAAACTACTTTTAAATCATGCGTGTGTGTGTGTTTTTTAACCCTTTCCAACAATTGGATTAATAATGGATAGGTGTCACAATTGACGCCTCTCCATTATTAATCTGGCTTAATGTCACCTTACAATAGCAAGTTGACATTAACCCTTCATTACCCCATATCCCACCGCTACAGGGAGTGGGAAGAGAGTGGCCAAGTGCCAGAATAGGCGCATCTTCCAGATGTGCCTTTTCTGGGGTGGCTGGGGGCAGATGTTTTTAGCCACGGGGGGGGCAATAACCATGGACCCTCTCCTGGCTATTAATATCTGCCCTCAGTCACTGGCTTTACCACTCTGGCGGAGAAAATTGCGCGGGAGCCCACGCCAATTTTTTCCGCCATCTAACCCTTTATTTGAGCAGCTACAGCGGCCAAATTTTGCACATACACACTACTAACATTAGTAGTGTGGAATATGCAAAAAAAAAAAGGATATGAGATGGTTTACTGTATGTAATCATGTCTCATATCCTGTCGGGTTTGTGAAGGAGAGAGCAAAAGCCGGCAATTGAATTAGCGGCTTTTATGCTATCTAGCGCTGCATTAAATATAAATATACATATATAGGTGTCTCACTGACATATATATATGTATATACACACATTCTATGTGCATATATCTACTCTATTCTAACCTGTCAGTGTGATTTTACTGTACACAGCGCTGATTTGCCGGCTTTTCAAAGGACACTGGTGGGTAAAAATCGGACAGCAATACGGATGTCATACTGATGTCATACGGATGATGCGATTAAAAATCGCATTGCACTCGCATTGCACTTGCATGACAATCGCATACGTTACATCCGTTTTTTCGGTCCAGATTACGGACCGATTTGTCTCTCGGCAGTGGAAATGAGCCCTAAAAACGCGAAAAAAGCGCATACATTTTGCATCCCATCATTTAGAATGCATTCTGCAATTTTTGTGAACATGATGCGTTTTTTTCCATGAAAAAAACACATCGCGGTAAAAAACGCAGCATGTTAATTAATTTTACGGATTTTTTGCGGATTTCCCACTATATTATTGCATTGGGAACCCCCGGAAAAATCTGCAAAAAAAGCACCAAAAACGCGGTAAATAACGCGCAAAAAACGCATGCGGATTTCTTGCAGAAAATGTCCAGTTTTGCTCAGGAACTGTCTGCAAGAAATCCTGAACGTGTGCACATAGCCTAAAAACGCATCAAAAACGCACCTGCGTTATCTGCCAAGACCTGCGGATTTAGTGCAGAAAAATCCACATCACGATCCACAATCCGCACGGATTCCCTTAGGCTGTGTGCACACGTCGCGTTTTTTCGCTATAAAAACGCTATAAAACCGCAAAAATAACGCTCACATTAAACATCCTATTAATTAGAATGCAATCCGCAAATGTTGTGCACATACTGAGTATTTTTCCGCAGCGGAAACAATTTGTGGTAAAATACGCATGTTCATTATATTTGCGGAATCGCGGCAATTCTGCGCCCATAGACTTCTATTGGAGAGCTTGAATTCCGCAAATCTAAAAAATGTTAGAGAAATTCAAGCGCATTTGCGGCGGTAAAAAATGCGGCATACAGGAAGTGACATGGCCATCCCATCATGCCATGCCAGGAGCATCCCATAATCCAGGAAGACAAGATAATATCCGTCTTCCTGGATGATGGGTGCCAACATGGACTGGTATGACCGGATGGAGCTGGATGTGCCTTTAACGATTAGTGTGTTAAGTGTCTATGTGTGTGTCCGTGTGTGTTTCTGTGTGTGGTGTATATTGTGTATGTGTGTTGTCAGACATAGGCCGATGAGACTAGTACTACTCCCTTCAGCCTATGTCTGTTCCCTATAGTCGCAGCAGGCTCAGCTCGATGGGAGCAGTATTTCCCATCGAACTGTTCCTGCTTCCAAAAAAAACAAAAAAATGTTTTTTTTATTTTTTTAAAATCGTCCTCGACCCGATATATTTCCCCCCCTCCCCCAATTCCCATATTAATTTTGTTTAGGCCAATTTCTTGTCCCCCAAATTATATTTGCCTTTTTTTTTTAAACCCCCACAAAAAAAGTTTAATTGGTGGCCAGTGGATAGTGTCCCGTATTCCCCCCCCCCCAAAAAAAAAAAAGTTTAATTGGTGGACAGTGGATAGTGTCCTGTATTTTTCACACCCCAAAAAAGTTTCATTGGTGGCCAGTGGTTACCTGTGAAATTAATTATACATACCTGTCCCGGACGATCACCACCTAAAATAAAAGTAAAAAAAAAACCCGTACTCACCTACACACCCAATTCCACGAAGCCCTCGTCCAAAAAAAAGTTAAAAAACAAAACCACAATGTATACCTACCCTCCGCAGCATCCAATTAAACGAGTGTCCCACGATGATCTACAGTTTAGAGCAGCCACATAACATGTGGCTGCTCTAAACCGCGGCCGCCTATACAATGAACGGGGTCGTAAAGCGATCCCGTTCACTGTATACCGAGTTCTCCCGAAGGCAGCTCGCGCTGCTCGGGTGAACTCGTTCTGTAGTCACTGCGGCTGCGCTGACTCCCCGGCTGACCGGAGGTGAACTCGGTAGCGTGGGAAAATTTCCCACGCTTATCAGTTCATCTCCGGTCAGCCATGGGAGTGGTTTACAGCGGGGCTGGTTGCATTAGCACAGGTCCCGTTGTAAACTTGTTAACCCTTTGCTTTGCAATAAAAAATGTGGTCAAAAACCTGTTGTCATTATTTCATTAACCCCTTCACCCCCAAGGGTGGTTTGCACGTTAATGACCAGGCCATTCTGACCACTGTCCCTTTATGAGGTTATAACTCTGGAACGCTTCAACGGATCCTGGTGATTCTGACATTGTTTTCTCGTGACATATTGTACTTCATGTCAGTGGTAAAATTTCTTTGATATTACCTGCGTTTATTTGTGAAAAAAACGGAAATTTGGCGAAAATTTTGAAAGTTTTGCAACTTTCCAACTTTGAATTTTTATGCAATTAAATCACAGTGATATGTCACACAAAATACTTAATAAGTAACATTTCCCACATGTCTACTTTACATCAGCACAATTTTGGAACCAAAATTTTTTTTTGTTAGGGAGTTATAAGGGTTAAAAGTTGACCAGCAATTTCTCATTTTTACAACACCATTTTTTTTTAGGGACCACATCTCATTTGAAGTCATTTTGAGGGGTCTATATGATAGAAAATACCCAAGTGTGACACCATTCTAAAAACTGCACCCCTCAAGTTGCTCAAAACCACATTCAAGAAGTTTATTAACCCTTCAGGTGTTTCACAGGAATTTTTGGAATGTTTAAATAAAAATGAACATTTAACTTTTTTTCACAAAAAATTTACTTCAGCTCCAATTTGTTTAATTTTACCAAGGGTAACAAGAGAAAATGGACCCCAAAAGATGTTGTACAATTTGTCCTGAGTACGCCGATACCCCATATGTGGGGGTAAACCACTGTTTGGGCGCATGACAGAGCTCGGAAGCGAAGGAGCGCCATTTGACTTTAAAATGCAAAATTGACTGGAATTGAGATGGGACGCCATGTTGCGTTTGGAGAGCCCCTGATGTGTCTAAACATTGAAACCCCCCACAAGTGACACCATTTTGGAAAGTAGACCCCCTAAGGAACTTATCTAGAGGTGTGGTGAGCACTTTGACCCACCAAGTGCTTCACAGAAGTTTATAATGCAGAGCCGTAAAAATAAAACAAAAATTTTTTCCCACAAAAATTATTTTTTAGCCCCCAGTTTTGTATTTTTCCAAGGGTAACAGAAGAAATTGGACTGTAAATATTGTTGTCCAATTTGTCCTGAGTACGCTGATACCTGATATATGGGGGTGAACCACCGTTTGAGCGCATGGCAGAGCTCGGAAGGGAAGGAGCATCATTTGGAATGCAGACTTAGATGGATTGGTCTGCAGGCGTCACATTGCGTTTGCAGAGCCCCTAATGTACCTAAACAGTAGAAACCCCCCACAAGTGACCCAATATTGGAAACTAGACCCCCCAAGGAACTTATCTAGTTGTGTTGTGAGAACTTTGAACCCCCAAGTGTTTCACTACAGTTTATAACGCAGAGCCGTGCAAATAAAAAATATTTTTTTTTCCACAAAAATTATTTTTTAGCCCCAGTTTTGTATTTTCCCAAGGGTAACAGGAGAAATTTGACCCCAAAAGTTGTTCTCCAATGTGTTCCGAGTACGCTGATACCCCATATGTTGGGGTAAACCCCTGATTGGGCGCACGGGAGAGCTCGGAAGGGAAGGAGCAGTTTTACTTCTTCAACGCAGAATTCGCTGGAATTGAGATCGGACGCCATGTCGCGTTTGGAGAGCCCCTGATGTGCCTAAACAGTGGAAACCCCCCAATTATAACTGAAACCCTAATCCAAACACACCCCTAACCCTAATCCCAACGGTAACCCTAACCACACCTCTAACCCAGACACACCACTAACCCTAATCCCAACCCTATTCCCAACCGTAAATGTAATCCAAACCCTAACCCTAACTTTAGCCCCAACCCTAACTGTAGCTTTAACCCTAGCCCTAACCCTAGCCCTAACTCTAACCCTAATGGGAAAATGGAAATAAATACATTTTTTAAATTTTTTAATTTTTCCCTAACTAAGCGGGTGATGAAGGGGGGTTTGATTTACTTTTATAGCGGGTTTTTTAGCGGATTTTTATGATTGGCAGCCGTCACACACTGAAAGACGCTTTTTATTGTAAAAAATATTTTTTGAGTTACCACATTTTGAGAGCTATAATTGTTCCATATTTGAGTCCACAGAGTCATGTGAGGTCTTGTTTTTTGCGGGACGAGTTGACGTTTTTATTGGTAACATGTTTGGGCACGGGAGATTTTTTTATCGCTTTTTATTCCGATTTTTTGTGAGGCAGAATGACCAAAAACCAGCTATTCATGAATTTCTTTTGGGGGAGGCGTTTATATCGTTCCACGTTTGGTAAAATTGATAAAGCAGTTTTTTTCGTTGGGTCAGTACGATTACAGCGATACCTCATTTATATCAGATATTTATGTTTTGGCGCTTTTATATGATAAAAACTATTTTATAGAAAAATTATTTTGACATCACTTTATTCTGAGGACTATAACTTTTTTATTTTTTTGCTGATGATGCTGTATGGCAGCTCGTTTTTTGCGGGACAAGATGACGTTTTCAACGGTACCATGGTTATTTATATCCGTCTTTTTGATCGCGTGTTATTCCACTTTTTGTTTGGCGGTATGAGAACAAAGCGTTGTTTTTTGCCTCGTTTTTTTTTTTTTTTTTTATGGTGTTCACTGAAGGGGTTAACTAGTGATATAGTTTTATAGGTGGGGTCGTTATGGACGCGGCGATACTAAATATGTGTACTTTTATTGTTTGATTTTTTTTTTTATTTAGATAAAGAAATTTATTTATGGGAATAATTTTTTTTTTTTCTTTATTTAGGAATTTTGTTTTCTTTTTTTTTTTTTACACATGTGGAATTTTTTTATTTTTTACTGTTTTACTTTGTCCCAGGGGGGGACATCACAGATCGCTGATCTGACAGTTTGCACAGCATTCTGTCAGATCGGCGATCTGACTCACAGTGCTGCAGGCTTACCAAGCGCTTGCTCTGAGCAGGCAATCGGTAAGCCACCTCCCTCCCTGCAGGACCCAGATGCCGCGGCCATTTTGGATCTGGGCCTGCTGCAGGGAGGAGAGGTAAGAGACCCTCGCAGCAACGCGATCACATCGCGTTGCTCCGGGGGTCTCAGGGAAGCCCGCAGGGAGCCCCCTTCCTGCGCGATGCTTCCCTGTACCGCCGGCACACCGCGATCATGTTTGATCGCGGTGTGCCGGGGGTTAATGTGCCGGGGGCGGTCCGTGACCGCTACTGGCACATAGTGCCGGATGTCAGCTGCGATAGGCAGCTGACACCCGGCCGCGATCGGCCGCGCTCCCCCCGTGAGCGCGGCCGATCTCGCTGGACGTACTATTCCGTCCTTGGGAATTAGGGCCCACCCCACATAGACGGAATAGTACGTCCAATGGCAGAAAGGGGTTAAAATACTTTTTCCAGAATGTTTTATTAACCCTTTATTATAGGATTAATAATGGATAGGTGTCTTATTGACCCTTCTCCATTATTAAACCGGCTTAATGTCACCTTTCAATAGGAAGTTGACATTAACCCTTTATTACCCCATATCCCACCGCTACACGGGAGTGGGAAGAGAGAGGCTAAGTGCCAGAAAAGGCGCATTTTGCTGATGCGCCTATTCTTGGGTGGCTGAGGGCAGATGTTTTTAGCCGGGAGGGGGCCCAATAACCATGGTCCCTCTCTAGGCTATTAATATCTGCCCTCAGTCACTGGCTTTCCCACTCTGGCAGAGAAAATTGCGCGGGAGCCCACGCCATTTTTTTCCGTGATTTAACCCTTTATTTTCACACCTAGAGCTCCCAAATTTAGGGTTAGGGTTGTGGCTAGGGTTAGGATTAGGGGTAGGGTTAGGATTAGGGCTAGGGTTGTGGCTAGGGCTAGGATTAGGGCTGTGTTATATACTGCATGGGCTGTGTTATATACTACATGGGAAATGTTATATACTGTTTGGGCTGTTATATACTGCGTGGCCTGTATTAACGCATCGGGTATTCTACAATATGTCGTGGCCTGTGCTATGTACTATGTGGCTGCTATATACATACATATTCTAGAATACCCGATGCATTGGAATTGGGCCACCATCTAGTGTATAGATAAAATATTTAGATTTCTTATCCAAATAATAATTTGAAAAAATGTATTGACTGGTTCTCTCTAAAAATTGTAGATAGAAAAACACCCGGAGGTCTGGGACCGTGCCAGTGAAGAGTATAAAGCATCCTCTTCAAAACGTGATGCCTGGCCAGCCATTGTCACGGAAATTTATCCTCAGTGGCCTCAACTACCTAAATCGGGGCAAAAAATTATTTGTAACTATTTTAAATTTGTGCTTTTTTTTTTTTTTTTTTTTAAGTATTCCTTTATAATTTTCTTTTACTTGTTCCATTTCAGTGGACGATGTGAAAAAAAGGTGGAGATCTGTGACCGACAGGCTGGTGAAGGCACAGAGGACAGAAAGCGGCAGCTCGCCATCAAAGAAGAGGGTGCCATTCGCAGAACAGCTGCAGTTTATTTTAAATAGCAGAAATTTGCGGCGGTAAGTTATATATATATATTTTGTTTTATCTTCAACGTTTCACAATACTCTTATTAAACATGTCTTTTTTATTCCTTGTACAGAACTGAAGGCAATGTAAGGGCCCAAACCCCACCGGTCCATGAAGGCAACAGCCCAGAGCATGGTGTTGGAGAGGAGGTGGAGGACTTTCCAATGTGCTCCTCACCAAATCCACCCTTGCCTAGGCCGTCATCCTCTATGTATGCTGCTGTTACGGCACCCTCCTGTACGGTGGCAAGTTCGTCCTCTGCGGTGGATGCGGCGTTGGTGTCTTCTGCCGTTGCTCCTGCCTCTGGCGCTGCGTCAAGCTCTGCTGGTGGCGGTTCAAGGCCCACTGGGATGGGGGCTGGTTCTGCCCGTCCCATGCCATTGGTTAGGGCAGCACCCAAGAAGGGCAAAAAAAAGGAGACTTCGACTAGTGTCATTGAAGCTATCACTAGTCGAACCCTCAATATCATCGACAATTCTTTGACACAAGATGAGATGGACAAATATGGTTCAGTGATAGCCAGCCGCCTAAGGTCCATGCCATGGGACAGGCAGAGCCTCTGTATGACAGCAGTCAATGCTGTTCTAATGGCTGCTGCTGTCCCATCACCAATACCCCCATCACAAGACATAGTAGTGGCGATTATGAAGGCATTTAATTACCCAAGTGGGCCACCACCAGCAGCTGCTTCGCAGCGTTTTTTCCATGCAGCAGCATACAGGCCCGACTCTGCAGAAGCCTACACTTCCAGCCACTGTACAGTAACTTGTCCAAGTACTTGGCATAATGTCTCCCAAAATACTAGTATTTCATCACAAGAACTGTTTCCGGGGTATGGGTACGAGCCGGAGTACCAGCAGTTTTGAGGATTTCTGTCCCAAACCCCCCGTCCTGTTGACAGGTTGTGATAACGTCCATTGTTCATGCACTTTTTTGTCCTATTGACAGGTTGTGATAACGTCCATTGTTGATGGACTTTTTTGGACAATGTTTGTCCTTGTCTTGTTATATGTACGTCAGTTAACGACGTTTGGTTTTTATGTGTAGTACAAATTTTTATTTTTGAATAAAAACTAAATTTGTATTTGAAAAAATGTGTGGCCGGAGTACCAGCAGTTTTGAGGATTTCTGTCCCAAACCCCCCTGTCCTGTTGACAGGTTGTGATAACGTCCATTGTTGATGGACTGTTTTGGGCAATGTTTGTCCTTGTGTTGTTATATCTACGTCAGTTAACAACGTTTGGTTTTTATGTGTACTACATATTTAATTTTGAATAAAAACTAAATTTGTATTTGAAAAAATGTGTGGTCATTTTTTATTTTAACACCTTCCCGACCCATGACACCACGTAGGCGTCATGAAAGTCGGTGCCAATCCGACCCATGACGCCTATGTGGCGTCATGGAATGATCGCGTCCCTGCAGATCGGGTGAAAGGGTTAACTCCAACTTCACCTGATCTGCAGGGACAGGGGGAGTGGTACTTCAGCCCGGGGGGGTGGCTTCCCCCCCCCCCCCCGTGGCTACGATCGCTCTGATTGGCTGTTTCACTTTCAACAGCCAATCAGAGCGATTTGTAATATTTCACTATGAAAACTGGTGAAATATTACAATCCAGCCATGGCCGATGCTGCAATATCATCGGCCATGGCTGGAAACCTTGATCTGTCTCCCCCCCCCCCACCGCCACTGATCGCCTCCCCAGTCCTCCGTCCTGTGCTCCGCTCCCCCGTCCTCATGTCTGCTCCCCCCGTGCTCCGATCCCACCCCCCTGTGCTCCGATCACCCCCCCCCCGTGCTCCGATCCCCCCCCCCCTCATACTTACCGAGCCTCCCGGTGTCTGTCCGTCTTCTCCACGGGCGCCGCCATCTTCCAAAATGGCGGGCGCATGCGCAGTGCGCCCGTCGAATCTGCCGCCTGGCAGATTTGTTCCAGCTACATTTTGATCACTGTGATAAAACCTATCACAGTGATCAAAATAAAAAAAATAGTAAATGAACCCCCCCCCCTTTATCACCCCCATAGGTAGGGACAATAATAAAATAAAGAAAATATTTTTTTTTTCCACTAGGGTTAGAACTAGGGTTAGAACTAGAGTTAGGGGTAGGGTTAGGGTTAGAACTAGGGTTAGCGTTAGAATTAGCCTATGTGCACACGGTGTGGATTTGGCTGCGGATCCGCAGCGGATTGGCCGCTGCGGATTCGTAGCAGTGTTCCATCAGGTTTACAGTACCATGTAAACCTATGGAAAACCAAATCCGCTGTGCCCATGGTGCGGAAAATCCCGCTCGGAAATGCTGTGTTGTATTTTCCGCAGCATGTCAATTCTTTGTGCGGATTTCGCAGCGTTTTACACCTGTTCCTCAATAGGAATCCGCAGGTTGAAATCCGCATAAAAAACACTGGAAATCCGCGGTAAATCCGCAGGTAAAACGCAGTGCCTTTTACCTGCGGATTTTTCAAAAATTGTGCGGAAAAATCTCACACGAATCCTCAACGTGGGCACATAGCCTTAGGGTTGGAATTAGAGTTAGGGTTGGAATTAGGGCTAGGGTTGGAAATAGTGTTAATAGGCTTGTGGTTAGGGTTATGGTTAGGGGTGTGTTGGGGTTAAAGTTGTGGTTAGGGTTGGGGTTAGGATTAGGGTTGGGATTAGGGTTGTGGTTAGGGTTATGGCTAGAGTTGGGATTAGGGTTAGGGGTGTGTTGGAGTTAGAATTGAAGGGTTTCCACTGTATAGGCACATCAGGGGGTCTCCAAACGCAACATGGCGCCACCATTGATTCCAGCCAATCTTGCGTTCAAAAAGTCAAATGGTGCTCCCTCCCTTCCGAGCCCCAACGTGCGCCCAAACAGTGGTTTACCCCCACATATGGGGTACCATCATACTCAGGATAAACTGGGCAACAATTATTGGGGTCCAGTTTCTCCTGTTACCCTTGCAAAAATAAAAAATTGCTTGCTAAAACATAATTTTAGAGGAATGAAAAATTATTTTTTATTTTCGCGGCTCTGCGTTATTAACTTCTGTGAAGCACTTGGGGGTTCAAAGTGCTCACCACACATCTAGATAAGTTCCCTTGGGGTTCTAGTTTCCAAAATGGGGTCATTTGTGGGGAGTTTCTACTGTTTAGGCACATCAGGGACTCTGCAAACGCAATGTGACGCCCGCAGAGCATTCCATCGAAGTCTGCATTTCAAAACGTCACTACTTCCCTTCCGAACCCCGATGTGTGCCCAAACAGTGGTTTACCCCCACATATGGGGTATCAGCGTACTCAGGAGAAACTGGACAACAACTTTTGGGGTCCAATTTCTCCTGTTACCCTTGGGAAAATAAAAAATTGTGGGCTAAAAAATCATTTTTGAGAAAAGAAAAATTATTTTTTATTTTCATGGCTCTGGGAGTCTAGTTTCCAAAATGGGGTCACTTGTGGGGGAGCTCCAACGTTTAGGTACACAGGGGCTCTCCAAACGCAACATGTCCGCTAACGATGGAGATAATTTTTCATTCAAAAAGTCAAATGGCGCTCCTTCCCTTCCGTGCCTTACCATGTGCCCAAACAGTGGTTTACCCCCACATGTGAGGTATCGGTGTACTCAGAAGAAATTGCCCAACAAATTTTAGGATCCATATTATCCTGTTGCCCATGTGAAAATGAAAAAATTGAGGCTAAAATAATTTTTTTGTGAAAAAAAAGTACTTTTTAATTTTTACGGATCATGTTGTGAAGCACCTGGGGGTTTAAAGTGCTCACTATGCTTCTAGATAAGTTCCTTGGGGGGTCTAGTTTCCAAAATGGGGTCACTTGTGGGGGAGCTCTGTTTAGGCACACAGGGGCTCTCCAAACGCAACATGGTGTCAGCTAAAGATTGGAGCCAATTTTTCATTCAAAAAGTCAAATGGCGCTCCTTCCCTTCCGAGCCCTGCCGTGCGCCCAAACAGTGATTTACCCCCACATATGAGGTATCAGCGTACTCAGGACAAATTGGACAACAACGTTCGTGGTCCATTTTCTCCTTTTACCCTTGGGAAAATAAAAAAAATTGTTGCTAAAAGATCATTTTTGTGACTAAAAAGTTAAATGTTCATTTTTTCCTTCCATGTTGCTTCTGCTGCTGTGAAACATCTGAAGGGTTAATAAACTTCTTGAATGTGGTTTTGAGCACCTTGAGGGGTGCTGTTTTTAGAATGGTGTCACTTTTGGGTATTTTCAGCCATATAGAACCCTCAAACTGACTTCAATTGTGAGGTGGTCCCTAAAAAAAATGGCTTTGTAAATTTTGTTGTAAAAATGAGAAAACGCTGGTCAAATTTTAACCCTTATAACTTCCTAGCAAAAAAAAATTTTGTTTCCAAAATTGTGCTGATGTAAATTAGAAAAAAGAAACAAAACCAGCTCACCGCATGATCACTGTCTGTGCACGGAACTCCACGTGGATGGACGCAGTTGTCAGAGAAAGGAAACGAAAAAAAAAACTTGTTCCAGCACCACTTGAGTAAAATCCAGGCTTGTAACTTAATTTTCGCCAAAGTAAAAACAGTGATAACACGCTCTACTGGACACACCAGGGCACAAACAGCGACGCGTTTCGATCTACTGAGCTTTATCAAAGCTTTATACACAGAATTGTGAATCCTGTATATATCCCCTCACAACCAATCAGGATCAAGAATGATGATCATATGATCCGATATAAGGTCCTACAAGTATGAAGGAATCCCCTATCTATTGCACTCCGTAATGCCTGAACACAATATTTAAAATTGTACATACTATAACATAAATAACAAAATGAAACATACATGAACTCATAATAACAACAACATTAATAATGAAACATCAATTCATTGCGTTTGTTGAGGCCAGTTGGAAACCGAGTATTTAAATAATAAATCCAGAAGGCTTCACGGGTATGTAAAATCCGTCTCAGATCCCCGCCTCGCGCAGGTCTATTTACTTTTTCTATTCCCTGAACTCGAAAAAACTTTGTGCTGCGTGAATGAACTGAGATGAAATGTTTGGACACCGTGGAAATCGTGCGGGTAGAATTACCAGTGTGACCGATTATCATATAAATGCTCGCCAATGCGGATCTTCAATTTGCGGGACGTGCATCCAACGTATGATAAATGACAGGCAATGCAATCAATTTTGTAAATAACAAACTCAGTGTTACAATTAATATATTGTTTGATGTTAAAACTCTGAGTTATCATGATTATGGAAAATTTTAGTAATATTTACATGTGCACAAGTTCTGCAAATATTAGACCCGCATTTATAAAATCCGCTACAATCCAACCAAGTTTTATTTTTATTTCGATTGACTCCAAACATACTCGGCGAAATCCTGTTGCCTATAGACGGAGCTCTCCTGGCAACAACATTAATGCCAGCATGTAATATCCTGGCCAACTTTTCATCTTCATGTAGGATAGGAAGGAATTTATTAATAATTCCCTTAATTTGTTGGAACTGCGGGCTGAATTGAAAACATACATAGGGTTTATTAATATCAGTGGAGACCGTGGTTTTAGACTGTTCTCGGGAAATAAGATCCTCGCGTTTTTTATGGCTAAGAATTTTATGGGCTCTATTAAGTGTCCAGTCTGGATATTGACGTCTTTTTAATTTATTTGATACCAACTCTAATTCTCTATTTAAGGCAAGATCGTTACTACAATTCCGTTTGATTCTGACATATTCACCCACTGGAACGGAACGGATGGTATGTTTGGGGTGTCCGCTGCTGGCATGCAAAATAGTGTTTCCACTAAGTGATTTATGAAACGTGTTAGTTGAAATAAAACAATCTTTTGTGCCACTCAAATTGAGATCCAAAAATTGAATATGGTCCGAATTGTGTCTATATGTGAACCGAATATTATATTTATTGGAATTTAAATAATCTATAAATTCTGGTATGGCAGATACATCGGCGCCCCACAATATGAGTAGGTCATCGATGTATCGGCCATACCATACTAGACAGGACAAAAACGGATTGGACGCAGAAAAAATAAATTCGTGTTCCCAAAACGCCATTACCAAATTAGCCAGGGAAGGTGAAAATTTCGCACCCATGGCCACACCTGATTTTTGCAAAAAAAACCTCTCCATTGAAAGAAAAAAAATTGTGAGTCATGAGAAAAAAAATTACCTGTAAAATGAAATTCTTTAAATCAACAGAATAACTACTAAATTCATCCAAATGAAATTGAAGGGCACACATCGCTAAATCATGCGGAATGCACGTGTACAATGAAATTACATCGCAACATAGCCAGGAATAATTGCTACGCCAGATTTTCTCCGAAAACACTTTTAACACTTCTTTGGTATCTTTTAGATATCCAGGAATTCTATACACCAAAGGTTTTAATAGTGAACAGGGCCGGACTGGCCATCGGGCAGTTCTGGCAAATGCCAGAAGGGCCGATGGCAGTAGTGGGCCGCTCGAGTGTGCCGCTGTCGGCACACTCCCCACGCTGTCGCGGCACACTCCCGGCCCCGCATTCAACTATACAGTTGAATGCAATGATGGAGGAGAGAGCGTCTGCTGACGCCCCCTCTCCCATCATTCCCCGCTCTGCCTGCCGCTGACACTGCGGGTGCGCGATGACGTCATATCATCGCGCACCTGCTGTGTGACCGGGCGGGCAGACTGCAGCTGCTGAGACCGGAGCCAGGAGCAGCACGGGGCACGAGGAGAGAGGTGAGTAGAGTGTTTTTTTTGTCAATAAGTGATGACTGGATTGTGGAGCTATTGGGGGGGGGGGGGGGGGGCTGGCTGCATTCCATTCCATGGGCCTGTGCTGCATTATATTCTATGGGGCTGGTTGCATTCCATTCTATGGGCCTGTGCTGCATTATATTCTATGGGGCTGGCTGCATTCCATTCCATGGGCCTGTGCTGCATTATATTCTATGGGGCTGGCTGCATTCCATTCTATGGGAGCTGTGCTGCATTATATTCTATGGGGCTGGCTGCATTCCATTCTATGGGAGCTGTGCTGCATTATATTCTATGGGGCTGGCTGTATTCCATTCCATGGGCCTGTGCTGCATTATATTCTATGGGGCTGGCTGCATTCCATTCTATAGGAGCTGTGCTGCATTATATTCTATGGGGCTGGCTGCATTCCATTCCATGGGCCTGTGCTGCATTATATTCTATGGGGCTGACTGCATTCCATTCTATAGGAGCTGTGCTGCATTATATTCTATGGGGCTGGCTGCATTCCATTCCATGGGCCTGTGCTGCATTATATTCTATGGGGCTGGCTGCATTACATTCTATGGGGACTGGCTGCATTACATTCTATGGGGGCTGGCTGCATTACAGTCTATGGGGGCTGTGCTGCATTACATTCTATGGGGGCTGTGCTGTATTACATTCTATGGGGGCTGTGCTGTATTACATTCTATGGGGGCTGTGCTGTATTACATTCTATGGGGGCTGTGCTGTATTACATTCTATGGGGGCTGGCTGTATTACATTCTATGGGGGCTGTGCTGCATTACATTCTATGGGGGCTGTGCTGCATTACATTATATGGGGCTGTGCTGCATTGCATTCTATGGGGCTGTGCTGCATTACATTCTATGGGAGCTGTGCTGCATTAAATTCTATGGGGCTGGCTGCATTACATTCTATGGGGGCTGTGCTGCATTACATTCTATGGGGGCTGTGCTGCATTACATTCTATGGGGGCTGTGCTGCATTACATTCTATGGGGGCTGTGCTGTATTATAGTCTATGGGGGCTGTGCTGTATTACATTCTATGAGGTCTGTGCTGCATTATATTCTATGTTGCTGTGCTGTATTACATTCTATGGGGGCTGTGCTGTATTACATTCTATGGGGGCTTTGCTGTATTACATTCTATGGGGGCTGTGCTGTATTACATTCTATGGGGGCTGTGCTGTATTACATTCTATGGGGGCTGTGCTGTATTACATTCTATGGGGGCTGTGCTGTATTACATTCTATGGGGGCTGTGCTGCATTACATTATATGGGGCTGTGCTGAATTGCATTCTATAGGGCTGTGCTGCATTACATTCTATGGGAGCTGTGCTGCATTAAATTCTATGGGGCTGGCTGCATTACATTCTATGGGGGCTGTGCTGCATTACATTCTATGGGGGCTGTGCTGCATTACATTCTATGGGGGCTGTGCTGTATTATAGTCTATGGGGGGCTGTGCTATATTACATTCTATGAGGTCTGTGCTGCATTATATTCTATGGGGCTGTGCTGTATTACATTCTATGGGGGCTGTGCTGCATTATATTCTATGGGGCTGGCTGTATTCCATTACATGGGCCTGTGCTGCATTATATTCTATGGGGCTGGCTGCATTCCATTCTATAGGAGCTGTGCTGCATTATATTCTATGGGGCTGGCTGCATTCCATTCCATGGGCCTGTGCTGCATTATATTCTATGGGGCTGACTGCATTCCATTCTATAGGAGCTGTGCTGCATTATATTCTATGGGGCTGGCTGCATTCCATTCCATGGGCCTGTGCTGCATTATATTCTATGGGGCTGGCTGCATTACATTCTATGGGGACTGGCTGCATTACATTCTATGGGGGCTGGCTGCATTACAGTCTATGGGGGCTGTGCTGCATTACATTCTATGGGGGCTGTGCTGCATTACATTCTATGGGGGCTGTGCTGTATTACATTCTATGGGGGCTGTGCTGTATTACATTCTATGGGGGCTGGCTGTATTACATTCTATGGGGCTGCGCTGCATTGCATTCTATGGGGCTGTGCTGCATTACATTCTATGGGAGCTGTGCTGCACTAAATTCTATGGGGCTGGCTGCATTACATTCTATGGGGGCTGTGCTGCATTACATTCTATGGGGGCTGTGCTGCATTACATTCTATGGGGGCTGTGCTGCATTACATTCTATGGGGGCTGTGCTGTATTATAGTCTATGGGGGCTGTGCTGTATTACATTCTATGAGGTCTGTGCTGCATTATATTCTATGGGGCTGTGCTGTATTACATTCTATGGGGGCTGTGCTGCATTACATTATATGGGGCTGTGCTGAATTGCATTCTATAGGGCTGTGCTGCATTACATTCTATGGGAGCTGTGCTGCATTAAATTCTATGGGGCTGTGCTGAATTGCATTCTATAGGGCTGTGCTGCATTACACTCTATGGGAGCTGTGCTGCATTAAATTCTATGGGGCTGGCTGCATTACATTCTATGGGGGCTGTGCTGCATTACATTCTATGGGGGCTGTGCTGCATTACATTCTATGGGGGCTGTGCTGTATTATAGTCTATGGGGGCTGTGCTGTATTACATTCTATGAGGTCTGTGCTGCATTATATTCTATGGGGCTGTGCTGTATTACATTCTATGGGGGCTGTGCTGTATTACATTCTGTGGGGGCTGTGCTGTATTATAGTCTATGGGGGCTGTGCAGCATTACATTCTATGGGGCAGTGCTGTATTATAGTCTATGGGGGCTGTGCTGTATTACATTCTATGGGGCTGTGCTGTATTATAGTCTATGGGGGCTGTGCTGTATTACATTCAATTGGGACTGAGCTGTAATGCTGGATACAGCTGTGATTATATGTTATATAGTCGTGTTACACTCCCCTCACTTCTTGTAGCCTACAAGTGTACAAAGATATTATACAGTCACCATGCGACAAGTGGGCCTGTGTGACTTCAAATCCCAGGGCTGAATTTTAGTCCCAGTCCGGCCCTGATAGTGAATCAACCCACTCGCATAAGTGCTCATTAGTTGAGCCAATACCCGAGACTATTGGTCTCATAGGTGGTATGGTATCACATTTATGGACTTTGGGGAGTCCATGAAGGATCGGACAAATGGGATCTTTAACAATCAAATAATCCACCTGTTTTTTTGAAAGCACACCCAAACTAAAACCCTCCTCAATAATTTTATCTACTTGATGTTTAAATTTAGTGGAGGGATTAGACTGAAGTTTTTCATAGGTCACTGAATCTGAAAGTAATTCCATAATTTTGGAGCAATAATCAATAGAATTTAGAACTACCACCAATCCCCCCTTGTCTGACATCTTAATTATTAAATCATCCATTTCTTTTAATTCACGCAAAGCCTGCCACTGTCTGCGGGAAAAATTATTAGTACTGTAATTACAAGTCATAGCTGTTTTGTCATTATTCAGCTTTCTAATTTCTTTCTCAACAATCTCCTGAAACCTGTCCATGCATTCAGATCTTGCATGGACAGGATAAAAGTGTGGATTTTTGGTAACCAGATCAAGAGATTGATTGATGGTAGGAATATCAGACAAATTTTCTGTATTTAAAGATTGTAACGTAACTAGAGCAACCTGTTCAGAAATTCATTCTCAATAACATTATTTTGCTCAATATTGTCACTAGGGTCTGTGTTTTCTGCATTGTCCAAAAAATGTTTTTTGATAGTAAGGTTGCGCATGAATTTATTCACGTCTAAAATAGTAGAAAACAAGTCAAATTTCTGATGAGGCACAAAATTGAGACCCAGGGAAAGAACTTCCAATTGATCCTGGGTGAGATGTCTTGCAGATAAATTTAGAACATTGTCATTAATGGGAGTGTTTATTTGAACAGGCGTCTCCTGCGGCTATGTTGCGATGTAATTTCATTGTACACGTGCATTCCGCATGATTTAGCGATGTGTGCCCTTCAATTTCATTTGGATGAATTTAGTAGTTATTCTGTTGATTTAAAGAATTTCATTTTACAGGTAATTTTTTTTCTCATGACTCACAATTTTTTTACTTTCAATGGAGAGGTTTTTTTGCAAAAATCAGGTGTGGCCATGGGTGCGAAATTTTCACCTTCCCTGGCTAATTTGGTAATGGCGTTTTGGGAACACGAATTTATTTTTTCTGCGTCCAATCCGTTTTTGTCCTGTCTAGTATGGTATGGCCGATACATCGATGACCTACTCATATTGTGGGGCGCCGATGTATCTGCCATACCAGAATTTATAGATTATTTAAATTCCAATAAATATAATATTCGGTTCACATATAGACACAATTCGGACCATATTCAATTTTTGGATCTCAATTTGAGTGGCACAAAAGATTGTTTTATTTCAACTAACACGTTTCATAAATCACTTAGTGGAAACACTATTTTGCATGCCAGCAGCGGACACCCCAAACATACCATCCGTTCCGTTCCAGTGGGTGAATATGTCAGAATCAAACGGAATTGTAGTAACGATCTTGCCTTAAATAGAGAATTAGAGTTGGTATCAAATAAATTAAAAAGACGTCAATATCCAGACTGGACACTTAATAGAGCCCATAAAATTCTTAGCCATAAAAAACGCGAGGATCTTATTTCCCGAGAACAATCTAAAACCACGGTCTCCACTGATATTAATAAACCCTATGTATGTTTTCAATTCAGCCCGCAGTTCCAACAAATTAAGGGAATTATTAATAAATTCCTTCCTATCCTACATGAAGATGAAAAGTTGGCCAGGATATTACATGCTGGCATTAATGTTGTTGCCAGGAGAGCTCCGTCTATAGGCAACAGGATTTCGCCGAGTATGTTTGGAGTCAATCGAAATAAAAATAAAACTTGGTTGGATTGTAGCGGATTTTGTAAATGCGGGTCTAATATTTGCAGAACTTGTGCACATGTAAATATTACTAAAATTTTCCATAATCATGATAACTCAGAGTTTTAACATCAAACAATATATTAATTGTAACACTGAGTTTGTTATTTACAAAATTGATTGCATTGCCTGTCATTTATCATACGTTGGATGCACGTCCCGCAAATTGAAGATCCGCATTGGCGAGCATTAATATGATATCGGTCACACTGGTAATTCTACCCGCACGATTTCCACGGTGTCCAAACATTTCATCTCAGTTCATTCACGCAGCACAAAGTTTTTTCGAGTTCAGGGAATAGAAAAAGTAAATAGACCTGCGCGAGGCGGGGATCTGAGACGGATTTTACATACCCGTGAAGCCTTCTGGATTTATTATTTAAATACTCGGTTTCCAACTGGCCTCAACAAACGCAATGAATTGATGTTTCATTATTAATGTTGTTGTTATTATGAGTTCATGTATGTTTCATTTTGTTATTTATGTTATAGTATGTACAATTTTAAATATTGTGTTCAGGCATTACGATGTGCAATAGATAGGGGATTCCTTCATACTTGTAGGACCTTATATCGGATCATATGATCATCATTCTTGATCCTGATTGGTTGTGAGGGGATATATACGGGATTCACAATTCTGTGTATATAGCTTTGATAAAGATCAGTAGATCGAAACGCGTCGCTGTTTGTGCCCTGGTGTGTCCAGTAGAGCGTGTTATCACTGTTTTTACTTTGGCGAAAATAAAGTTACAAGCCTGGATTTTACTCAAGTGGTGCTGGAACAAGTTTTTTTTCGTTTCCTTTCGCTGATGTAAATTAGACATGTGGGAAATGTTATTTATTAACTATTTTGTGTCACATAACTCTGTGATTTAACAGAATAAAAATTCAAAATGTGAAAATTGCGAAATTTTCAAAATTTTCACCAAATTTCTGTTTTTTCACAAATAAACTCAGAAATTATCGACCTAAATTTACCACTAACATGAAGCCCATTATGTCACGAAAAAAAACTATCTCAGAACCGCTAGGATCCGTTGAAGCGTTCCTGAGTTATTACCTCATAAAGGGACACTGGTCAGAATTGCAAAAAACGGCCAGGCCAGGTCATTAAGGTCAAAATAGGCTGGGTCATGAAGGGGTTAAAAAAGGATATGCTTATTTACAGTATGCTAACAGTGAGTAATGGGATCAGTAAAAGTGTCAGTCACTAAAGAGTAAGTCGTGGACACAAGGTTTGAAATTTCAAACAAAGTTCTTTTTTATTAATTTATTTTTTTTTTTGGTTAAATGCTGAAGAACACAAGGGCCTTGATTGCCTGGGGTTAGCCATGCGATCTGCTCTGCTGTACTGCTGAAGAACACAAGGGCCTTGATTGCTTGGGGTTAGCCATGCGATCTGCTCTGCTGTACTGCTGAAGAACACAAGGGCCTTGATTGCTTGGGGTTAGCCATGCGATCTGCTCTGCTGTACTGCTGAAGAACACAAGGGCCTTGATTGCTTGGGGTTAGCCATGCGATCTGCTCTGCTGTACTGCTGAAGAACACAAGGGCCTTGATTGCTTGGGGTTAGCCATGCGATCTGCTCTGCTGTACTGCTGAAGAACACAAGGGCCTTGATTGCTTGGGGTTAGCCATCCGATCTGCTCTGCTGTACTGCTGAAGAACACAAGGGCCTTGATTGCTTGGGGTTAGCCATCCGATCTGCTCTGCTGTACTGCTGAAGAACACAAGGGTCTTGATTGCTTGGGGTTAGCCATCCGATCTGCTCTGCTGTACTGCTGAAGAACACAAGGGCCTTGATTGCTTGGGGTTAGCCATCCGATCTGCTCTGCTGTACTGCTGAAGAACACAAGGGCCTTGATTGCTTGGGGTTAGCCATCCGATCTGCTGTACAGGCTGACAACTTGTTTGGGGTTAGGTGTCCGATCTTCTCTGCTGTTCAGGCTGCTCAACACCAGCACAGGAGTATTGCCAGTGCACGGCACCTTCAGGACTCATGAAGTAGTCAGTGAAGGTTTCTCGCACACGCACCCCCGAGCTGGATTGCCTTCCTTGACCCAAGTTGTCCACTGCAATTAATTCAGACAGCTGTGACTCCTCAACTACCTCTGTGCTGTAGTCACGAACGTAGTTGTGGAGAACACAGCATGCCTTTATGACAGTGTCAACGGTCTCCGTATCTAACTGGATGGCAGTGTGAAAGATACTCCACTGACTACACATGATCCCAAAGGTGCATTCCACATATTTTCGTGCACGGCTCAGCCTACAGTTGAAAATCCTCCGCCGGTCATCCAGTGCCCTTCGTGGGTATGGGCGCAGCAGGTTGGTCTCTAAGGGAAATGCCTCATCCGATACCATCACAAAGGGTACTGGATGTGTGGAACCGGGCAAAGGTCTTGGGGCTGGGAGCGTTCCGCCATCTCGAAGAATTTGAAGTCCAGTCTGTGATGATTGCAGCACCCGAGAGTCCCCAGAACTGCCATAAGCACCGACGTCGATGGCAACAAACTTGTAATGTGCGTCAGCCACCGCCATCAGGACCACAGAAAAATACTTCTTATAATTAAAGAAGCGTGATCCTGATTGTGGTGGCTGCTGAACCCTTACATGTTTGCCATCGACAGCACCTACGCAGTTGGGGAAATTGGCCACAGTTTGAAAGCCTGCTGCAACCTGCAGCCAAGTCTCCTCGGTTGGGCAAGGCATCACGATGGGCTGCAACTTCTGCCAGATGACGGCACATGTGCATCTCACAATTTGAGAGATGGTGGATTTGCCAACCCTAAATTGGAGGTGCAGGGATGTGTAGCTTTCTCCGGTGGCCAAAAACCTGAAAAAAAAAATTAGAATATTTTTAATAACAATAAAAATATGTATGGCAACATAAAAAATACGATTCAGGGGCACTATATCTGTCAACATTGTGGCGCAGTGGCAGCATTATGGGGACACTGGCAGCATTGTGGCGCAGTGGCAGCATTATGGGGGCGCTGGCAGCATTGTGGCGCAGTGGCAACATTATGGGGGCAGTGGCAGCATTGTGGCGCAGTGGCAGCATTATGGGGGCAGTGGCAGCATTGCGGCGCAGTGGCAGCATTATGGGAGCGCTGGCAGCATTGTGGCGCAGTGGCAGCATTATGGGGGCAGTGGCAGCATTGTGGCGCAGTGGCAGCATTATGGGAGCGCTGGCAGCATTGTGGCGCAGTGGCAGCATTATGGGGGCGCTGGCAGCATTGTGGCGCAGTGGCAACATTATGGGGGCAGTGGCAGCATTGTGGCACAGTGGCAGCATTATGGGGGCAGTGGCAGCATTGTGGCGCAGTGGCAGCATTATGGGAGCGCTGGCAGCATTGTGGCGCAGTGGCAGCATTATGGGGGCAGTGTGGCAGCATTAACTATGGGGGCAATGTGTCTGGCAGTATGTGTAAAAAAAAAAAAAAAAAATTGGCCTTACCGCAAGGTGATGAGCAGCCTTTCCTCTGCAGAGATCGATCTTCGCATGACCGTGTGTTCATAACTGAGGTGTGGAGCAAGAATAATCAGAAGGCGATCAAATGCCTGAATGGTAAGCCGGCAAAACTGGATACATTTCTCCGGATAACTGAATTAAATTAAAAAATTTATAAATTATTTTAAACACACAGATATAATGTAACACAACATTGTATAACAGCAAAAAAAAAAAAAAAAATGAACACAGGTGACAATATATCTTTTCTCCCTATATCTTACCTCCTTAAATCTTGATAAAGGACATGGAAGTGTCCCTTTTCCTCCCGCTCCTGAATGATGGGATGAACCCACATCCGTTTTGGTCGTCTTCTACTCCTTCTCCTCCGAGATTGCTCCTATGGGAGAATATAGTCTTTATTATTACATGGTACTGTACAACGCATGGAAAATCGCTGCTAAGGCTACTTTCACACTGATCCGTCGGTACGGGCCCGTCGCAATGTGTCAGGCCGACGTACCGACGCACGTTGTGAAATAACTGCACGACGTGGGCAGCGGATGCAGTTTTTCTACGCATCTGCTGCCCATTCTGCAGTCCGGGGAGGAGAGGGCGGAGTTCCGGCCGCGCATGCGCGGTTGTAAATGGTGGACGTGACGCACAAAAAATCATTACATGGAACTTTTTGTGTGCCGACGGTCCGCTAAAACACGACGCATCTGTTGCACGACATGTGGCCATCCGTCGCTAATACAAGTGTATGGGAAAAAAACGCATCCTGCGGGCACATTTGCAGGATCCGTTTTTTTTCCCAAAACGACGGATTGCGATGGAGCTCTAATCCACAGCATCAGAAACACGGCATATCCGCAAAGTGTGCACATCTAATGACATTATCTTAGGCTAAGTTCACACTAGCGTTGTGCGCCGCTGCGTCGGCGACGCAACGCACAACGCACGCAAAAACGCGGCAAAACGCACGCAAAAACGCTGCGTTTTGCGACGCATGCGTCGGTTTTTGCCGAAAATCGGACGCAAGAAAAATGCAACTTGTTGCGTTTTCTTGGTCCGACGCTTGCGGCAAAAAAGACGCATGTGTGGCACAACGCAACAAAAAAAACGCATGCGTCCCCCATGTTAAGTATAGGGGCGCATGACGCATGCGTCGCCGCTGCGTCGCCGACGCAAACCCGACGCACATTAGCTTAACGCTAATGTGAACGTAGCCTCACCTGCTCGCTGTGGTGGTGCAGCAAGAGCAGTGCCGTCAGCAGCAAAAGATGGTTCTGTTGTGGGGTAAGACGCCAATGGGGCTGAACGTGCGTCATGTTGAATGCAACAAGAAGGCAAAATGGAGAAGAGGGGTTGGAACAGGAAATAACCTCATGGGAGCCCTTTTTTTTTAAACAACTTTATGTGTGGTTAATAACGCTACACTTACGCTTAAAAAACGCACCAAAAACGCATGCGGATTTCCTGGGAACGATGTCAGGTTTTTCTCACATTCCTGACGTGTGCACATACTCACAGCACATGACGGTACACTCGGTCCTGGCAGTGGGAGCGCAGATGAGTTCACCATAACCCCACCCGCCTTCTCTCCCCCAGTTAGTTTCCTCCATCACGTGACAGAGCGGATCATGTGACCTGCCGCCGTTGTCACACACAGAGCAGGGAGAGAACAGGGCTGGAGCAGACCGCGGCCATGTGCGGACTATGGGGCTGCTGGACGATGCTGCTCCTGGCCACAGGCCTCACTGCTGTGCTGGGTGGCGGCATGTTATATCCGAGGGAGACCTCCACCAGGGAGCTGAAGGAGCTGAGCGGTATCTGGAGCTTCCGGGCGGATAATTCCCCTGACAGAGATGAGGGGTTCCGGCGGCAGTGGTACGGACGGTGGCTGAGAGAGGTAAGTGCCCGGAGTGTGCCCAGGTCTGGTGTCCTCTGAGCTCCGTTACTGGGCGACCTCACAAGCCAGGCAATGGGATGGCGGACATTGCTGCGTCTCTAATAACGGGATAGGAGCATGTCACCCCCTCCCCCCCAGTGCCAGCCCCTGTGTGTCAGTGCCCCCTCCTCCCCAGTGCCAGCCCCTGTGTGTCAGTGCCCCCTCCTCCCCAGTGCCAGCCCCTGTGTGTCAGCGCCCCCTCCTCCCCAGTGCCAGCCCCTGTGTCAGCGCCCCCTCCTCCCCAGTGCCAGCTCCTGTGTGTCAGCGCCCCCTCCTCCCCAGTGCCAGCTCCTGTGTGTCAGCGCCCCCTCCTCCCCAGTGCCAGCTCCTGTGTGTCAGCGCCCCCTCCTCCCCAGTGCCAGCTCCTGTGTGTCAGCGCCCCCTCCTCCCCAGTGCCAGCTCCTGTGTGTCAGCGCCCCTCCTCCCCAGTGCCAGCTCCTGTGTGTCAGTGCCCCCTCCTCCCCAGTGCCAGCTCCTGTGTGTCAGCGCCCCTCCTCCCCAGTGCCAGCCCCTGTGTGTCAGTGCCCCCTCCTCCCCAGTGCCAGCCCCTGTGTGTCAGCGCCCCCTCCTCCCCAGTGCCAGCCCCTGTGTGTCAGCGCCCCCTCCTCCCCAGTGCCAGCCCCTGTGTGTCAGCGCCCCCTCCTCCCCAGTGCCAGCCCCTGTGTGTCAGCGCCCCCTCCTCCCCAGTGCCAGCCCCTGTGTGTCAGCGCCCCCTCCTCCCCAGTGCCAGCCCCTGTGTGTCAGCGCTCCCTCCTCCCCAGTGCCAGCCCCTGTGTCAGCGCCCCCTCCTCCCCAGTGCCAGCCCCTGTGTGTCAGCGCCCCCTCCTCCCCAGTGCCAGCCCCTGTGTGTCAGCGCCCCCTCCTCCCCAGTGCCAGCCCCTGTGTGTCAGCGCCCCCTCCTCCCCAGTGCCAGCCCCTGTGTGTCAGCGCCCCCTCCTCCCCAGTGCCAGCTCCTGTGTGTCAGCGCCCCCTCCTCCCCAGTGCCAGCTCCTGTGTGTCAGCGCCCCTTCCTCCCCAGTGCCAGGCGCTCCTGTGTGTCAGCGCCAGCTCCTGTGTGTCAGCGCCCCCTCCTCCCCAGTGCCAGCCCCTGTGTGTCAGCGCGCCCTCCTCCCCAATGCCAGCCCCTGTGTCAGCGCCCCCTCCTCCCCAGTGCCAGCCCCTGTGTGTCAGCGCCCCCTCCTCCCCAGTGCCAGCTCCTGTGTGTCAGCGCCCCCTCCTCCCCAGTGCCAGCTCCTGTGTGTCAGCGCCCCCTCCTCCCCAGTGCCAGCTCCTGTGTGTCAGCGCCCCCTCCTCCCCAGTGCCAGCTCCTGTGTGTCAGCGCCCCCTCCTCCCCAGTGCCAGCTCCTGTGTGTCTTATTTGAAAAAACTGACCGTCACATCCATACATAGACTAAGTGTGAACAGGTGCTGAACCTAGAGTAACCAACTCATATACAGTCAAGTAAAAAAGGCAGCACACTGCAGCGCTAAGACATGCAAACATGAAACATGAAAACTGAACTGCAATACTGCACTAGAAATATGAAAAATGAGAGCGTTTAGCGCATAAAAATGGCCAATTTTATGTGTACCTGATAGCCCCTTTACGGCATCTCTCTTATATCAGGTCCTACGCTTGCCTACCTCGCTGAGAATAAACGTCTCCATGTGAATGGGTACCTGTGAAAAACCTCTTCCTAGACTCATATTCTCTCTCTCTGTGGAGGGGTGCTGGACCTGCTGTAATTAAAACACCTGAGGCTAGGAGGCGGAGTGCTCAGTCAGAAGGCTAAATAATATATTTGAAAAAACTGACCGTCACATCCATACATAGACTAAGTGTGAACAGGTGCTGAACCTAGAGTAACCAACTCATATACAGTCAAGTAAAAAAGGCAGCACACTGCAGCGCTAAGACATGCAAACATGAAAACTGAACTGCAATACTGCACTAGAAATATGAAAAATGAGAGCGTTTAGCGCATAAAAATGGCCAATTTTATGTGTACCTGATGCCCCCTCCTCCCCAGTGCCAGCTCCTGTGTGTCAGTGCCCCCTCCTCCCCAGTGCCAGCCCCTGTGTGTCAGTGCCCCCTCCTCCCCAGTGCCAGCCCCTGTGTCAGTGCCCCCTCCTCCCCAGTGCCAGCTCCTGTGTGTCAGCGCCCCCTCCTCCCCAGTGCCAGCTACTGTGTCAGTGCCCCCTCCTCACCAGTGCCAGCTCCTGTGTGTCAGTGCCCCCTCCTCACCAGTGCCCCCGCCTCCCCAGTGCCAGCCTTCATGTATGTGACCCACTCTTCTCAACAGGGCCAACACCCTGGCAAAGCACCCCACCTTAGTCAGTATCTATGTGTGGTAATGCACCCTTCTCACCATTACCAGCTCTTGTGTGTACCAATGAACCCCCCCCCCCCCCCCCCCTTGGTGCCCTCTCTTTGTGTGACTTCCACCCACCACGGTGCAGGCTTATTTTTTGTAGTAAAGCCTCTTCCTGTCAGAGGCAGCTCCTATGTGTGTGGCAGCTTTCATGTGTAGCAGAGCAGTTTGCCCCACTGGTGCTATTTCTTCTATATGACAGAGCATCGTCACCGGTGCCAGCTCTGGTGTGGGCATAGCACCATTGCCTTTGGTGCTGACTGAGTGGCAAAGCACGTTACCCAACACAGTGCCAGCTTTTGTGCATAGTACAGTACCCTTGTCAGCAGTGGCATCTTTTTGTGTAGCAAAGGACCATTCTCATCAGTGCCAGCTCTAATATGTAGGAAATCAGAAGGGAAAGAAATGCGAGTTGTTACTCAGCTGCTTGTGTCGGGCAGTGTGAGTGGTCTTTGGCTATGTGCACACGCTGCGGATTTTGTTGCGGATCTGCAGCGGATTTGCCGCTGCGCATTCGAAGCAGTTTCCATGAGTTTACAGTACCATGTAAACCTATGGAAAACCAAATCCGCAGTGCACATGCTGCGGAAAAAACTGTGCGGAAACGCTGTGTTGTTTATTCCACAGCATGTCAATTCTTTGAGCGGTTTCCGCAGCGGTTTACACCTGCTCCTCAATAGGAATCCGCAGGTGGAAAACCACGGTAATTCCGCAGTGTGGATTTTTCTGCGGATTTACCAAAATCAGTGCCGACAAAAATCCCCACACCATTCCGCAACGTGTGCACATACCCTTATTCCGTCAGCTGCGTCTGCTGAATCCCGGGCCCTCGTGTATGGGGTCTACAGACTGGTAATGTGAAGCTAAAAAATCATGGACTTGGTGAGCACTGCCTGGAAGATGAGGATCCAAGAGGTAAATATGAAACCTTTATTAGCCTGTAGGAGGAATTAACAATTAATTTTTATTGTTATTACGGTAACTAAAACCATTCTCACGTGCAGTATAAGTGTTGCATAATAAAATGGAGTGTAGCAGCACACAAATAGCTGGGTACTACCATAAATTAGATCATGCAGCAAAAACATGCGGACCACCGCCAAACGACCATCAGGTCCGCAACCTTGTCGACAATCAACCAAATGCTATTCCCTTAGAACTCGGTTTTATACTATAATCCATAGCATTTAGAATAACTACATAAATTTGTTTAAAAGGGGAGCAAAGCTTAAATTACTCTCGGACTCATAGGCCTAGGGTTAACGTACATTTGTAACACCCATACAGCTTTAATGGTAATATTTCTCTTGTCATCCAGAAAAAAACAGTAACTGTAAAATTGAACATAGCCTATTACATATACAGAGTATTAGAACCTAGCTTATTATATTACAAAATAAACAGCTTGTAAAAGGTATCCCACCCAAGGGGTCACCATATCTACATCCAATACAGAAACCGTTCATGTGGCCCAGGATTCTTTCTGATATAATAAAAGAACCATCTCACCCATTCAATGTGGCTTTTTAATATCTCCATATTCATAGCCGAGTACATGGGTCAATCATAATTCCTTCATACCCCACCGCCCGACGCGTTTCTTCTCATAGATTCATCATGGGAATGACAGATATATGGAGGCTCCTCGTGCCACCATTATGGAAGGTCGCCAGTTCTGGACAGTATGTGTGAGGCTGTTCAAGCATTAAAACCTTTATTACACTATGCGTTTCGGAGCCGATTAGGTCCCTTCATCAGATGTATAGTTACCGGATATTACTAATGATGACCCTAATATAGGTCACTGATAACATAGTAAATTAATTATACAAAATTGGAAATACACATAAAACATGATTAAAATACAATATTCTAATCCCCTATATGTGACTTGATGTATGAATGATCTGAGTTTTTCTATCCACTAAGGAAGTTAGCCTGGGCTAGCCTCTGGGAGGATTCGCCATATTAACCCTTCCTTATTTCGTATACCTTCATTCAAACCACCAGGCTTTAAAGCTGATTGTTTGAAAATCCATTAGGATTCTCTATTAATAAGTTTCTTAAAGCAGTTAGGGCTATCCTCTGGTGTCTGTTCTATTATTGTTTAATTTTTAACTGCTTGGACCTTTTTGATGTTCTGTTAAATAGTGTCTCGATAAACTGTGGTTAGTAACCCATTGCAAATGTGATATCTCTGCTTAGTCATCATTTTGAGTAGTGATCGTATGGTCCTCCCCGCATAGTGAGGATTAGTTAGATTGTAATACATACCGTGCCTTGTGAAAGTATTCGGCCCCCTGGAACTTTTCAACCTTTTCCCACATATCATGCTTCAAACATAAAGATACCAAATGTAACTTTTTGGTGAAGAATCAACAACAAGTGGAACACAATTGTGAAGTTGAACGAAATGTATTGGTTATTTTAAATATTTGTGGAAAATCAAAAACTGAAAAGCGCAGCGTGCAATATCTAACTTTGTTTACCGTAATTCTTTTTTGTTTTATCACTGCTTCCTCCATAAAGGCAATCTATTTGATTAAGTGTTTTTGTGCATCTGTATGCATCACTTAGGAGTAGGACATAAAATTTCTTGGATATTTTTTCTCCTTGCATCTTTTTTTGGAGGACTCCTGTCTCTCATGAAATCTGTATCATGAGTACAATTTTTTTTTTACATGTCTATACTGTCCAGTTTACAGTTAACTATAATAGGAACATCCTCTGATATCTGTTCTAACAGCTTTAACTCCTTCACAGATCGACTCCAAAACACGTAGTGTAATAAAAGTTTTATACTTTATACTCTTGGATCCTTATCTTCCTGGCAACGCTCAACAAGTCAATGATTTTTTTCTTCCGTCACATTATCAGTCTTTTTGTGCTCTGCCACACAGGGTGGACTGGAGCAGGGGCGCTGTGCTGTGCAGGTGGGCGGGAGCAAGGGTCGCTGTGCTGTGCAGGTGGGCTGGAGCATGGGGCGCAGGAGGGCTGGAGCAGGGGACGCTGTGCTGTGCAGGTGGGCTGGAGCATGGGGCGCAGGAGGGCTGGAGCAGGGGACGCTGTGTTGTGCAGGTGGGCTGGAGCATGGGGCGCAGGAGGGCTGGAGCAGGGGACGCTGTGCTGTGCAGGTGGGCTGGAGCAGGGGGCGCTGTGCTGTGCAGGTGGGCTGGAGCATGTGGCGCGCAGGAGGGCTGGAGCAGGGGGCACTGTGGCGCGCAGGAGGGCTGGAGCAGGGGGCGCTGTGGCGCGCAGGAGGGCTGGAGCAGGGGACGCTGTGCTGTGCAGGTGGGCTGGAGCATGTGGCGCGCAGGAGGGCTGGAGCAGGGGGCACTGTGGCGCGCAGGAGGGCTGGAGCAGGGGGCGCTGTGGCACGCAGGAGGGCTGGAGCAGGGGACGCTGTGCTGTGCAGGTGGGCTGGAGCATGTGGCGCGCAGGAGGGCTGGAGCAGGGGGCGCTGTGGCACGCAGGAGGGCTGGAGCAGGGGACGCTGTGGCGCGCTGGAGGGCTGGGGCAGGCGCACTCCGCTGCGTGGAAGAGCAGGGTTGCAGGCAACCAATGTTAACTGATTTGCACACATTTGATACATTCACATATGTGATTAGTGATGTGATAAGCTAGGTCTTTATACACTTGATTATACAGAAATATAATAACCTCTGCAATGTTTCACCCCATAGACTGGCCCTGTTCTAGACATGCCAGTGCCTGCCAGCTACAACGATATCACTCAGGACATTGGCTTAAGAAATTTCATTGGATGGGCATGGTATGATAAAGAAGTTTGGGTGCCCAGTCGCTGGTTGGAAGACTTGGCCTCTAACAGAATCGTACTGCGCGTTGGCAGTGCCCATTATTTCTCTATAGTGGTGAGTACTGCATTACTAAGGAATATACAAACCTATATAATTGATGCTTATGTAGGAATAGAGCTTGATATCAGAAGCTCTGAATCCTAGAAGGCTAGGCGATTGATATCCCGCTGATATGTCTAGATTTTATTTCATGATCAGGCCACCGCTTTTTATTTTACAGTGAAGAGGTTTTCTGGATTCTTTCTAAAGGGGGGAAAATAGTAGGGAAAGTTATAAAATGAAAAAAAAAAAACATTACTTACCCCTTCCATCACTTCAGTAATGTCCCCAGTAAGTTTCAGTAATGTCCCCAGTAAGTTCCAGCACTTGCTTCCCATCCAGTACTCACATGGCTCTGAAGCCTATCACTGGATTTAGGGTTAGGAGAATAATGGATGGGATGTTTGCCAATGGATGCTATATGTGCAAACCTCACCTTCGAGGCCAGGGATTGACTGCATCTGCTGTGGAAATAATGGATGGGGCATCCTCACTGCCCGAGAGGCATAAGATTCGAGAAGTAAGTAATGGTTATTTCTGTATATTATAAAGCTCCTGACACTTTGCCAACTTTTGAAAAGTCCAGGAAAACATCTTTAAAGATGAATTTGGTAGGGGACAACCACCGATCACCATAATGACAGAGATTGTTCAACTCATTTTAGGGTACGTTCACACAGGACTTTTTTGCTGCTTTTTTTTGCTGCTTTTTTTTATGCTAATTTAGGTGCGTTATTTTGGTGCGTTTTTTGGGTACGTTCACACAGGACTTTTTTGCTGCTTTTTTTTGCTGCAGATTTTTGCTGCAGATTTTTGCTGCTTTTTTTATGCCAATTTTCAGCTGCTAGGACACCTCACAATGGCTCTTCACACCTCACAATGGCTCTTCACACCTTACTACCAGGAACTCCTTCACAATAGATCACAATCAGGACACCTCACAATGGCTCTTCACACCTCACAATGACTCACAATGGCTCTTCACACCTCACTAACCACACCCCTAAGCTCTTGGCTGTGAGATCCCTTCCTGCTGGCCATGATTTTCTGCACAAAAAACGCAGCAAATAATGCTACATGCGTTTTTTCAGCGTTTTTGCAGCGTTTTTTTCATCACCCATTCAAGTCAATGGGTGAAAAAACGCTGCAAAAACGCTGAAAGAAGTGACATGCCCTATGTCCAAAAAAAGCAGCAAAGCAGAAAATACTGATCAAACAAAAAACCAACGTGTGTGCATGAGATTTCTGAAATCTCATAGGCTTTACTGGTACTGTAAAAAGCAGCTGAAAATTAGCATAAAAAAAAGCAGCAAAAAAAAGCAGCAAAAAAAAGCAGCAAAAAAGTCCTGTGTGAACGTACCCTTAAAGCTCTTTGTGCACCTTTGGCGTCACCGAACAGTTAAGTACAGCTTCCCACCTAATTGTTTTCCATAGATCTCTGACGGGCATTTAGGTAACTTTTTCCCAATTTAAAATAAAGAAAAATATCTGGTATCACCACTTCTGTAAAAATGTTCTAAATTTAAACATGAAATTAATTAACCCGATCGGTAAATGCTGTAACGAGAAAAAAAATCAAAACACCAGAATTGCACTTTTTCTGTCACCGAACCTTAAAAACAATACAGTAAATGGCAATCAAACGTCTTATGAGCCCCGAAATCGTATCAGTGGAAATGTCAGTTGACCCCACAAAAAGCAATCCTTCAAACTTCTCCATTGATGAAAAGGTAAAAACTTTGAGTTTCTGAAAATGAGACTGCATTAAAAAATATATATATTTATTTATTTATGGCAGAAAGTGTTGGCATCCTTGAAATTGTTCCAGGAAATGAAATATTTCTCCCAGAAAATTATTGCAATTATACATGTTTTGTTATACACATGTTTATTTCATTCTGTATGTATTGGAACAACACACAAAAAACTGAAAAAAACAAAAGTCAAATTGGACATAATTTCACACACAATCCCAAAAATGGGCAGGATAAAATTGTTGGTACTCTCAACTTTAATATTTGATTGCACAACCTTTGGAATAAATAACTGCACTCAATCACTTCCTTTAACCATAAATAAGCTTGTTACACCTCTTGACTGAAATTTTGGACCACTCTTCGTTTGCAAACCGCTCCAGGTCTCTCATATTTGAAGGATGTCTTATCCTAACAACAGTTTTAAGATATCTCCTCGGGTATTCAATGGGATTTATATCCGGACTCATTGCTGGCCATTTCAAAACTCTCCAGAAATTTGTTTCAATCCATTTTTGTGTGTTTCTTGAAGGCTATGTTTGGGGTTATTGTCCTTATAGAAGACCCATGACCTAGGATGCAAATCCTGCTTTCTGACACTGGACACTACATTGAGTCACAAAATCCGTTGGTAATTTTCAGATTTCATGATGCCTTGCACATAGAAAAGACACCCAGTGCCAGAGGCATTAAAACAACCTCAAGACAGCTTTGAACTTCCATCTTATTTAACTGTAGGTACTGTGTTTTTTTTCTTTGTAGGCCTCATTAAATTTTTGGTAAACAATAGAATGTTTGCATTACCAAAAAACTCCTCTCTTGGTGTCATCTGTCCACAAGATGCTTTCCCAAAAGGAATTTGGCTTCCTCGCGTACATTTTGGCAAACTGCAGTTTAGCTTTTTTAAAGTCTTTTTATCAGCAGTGGGGTCCTCCTGTTTCTCCTTCCATAGCCTTTAATTTCTTTCTAATGTCGACGTATAGTTCGCGCTGATACTGGTGCACCCTGAGCCTGCAGGATAGCTTGAATTTCTTTGGAACTTGATTGGGGCTGCTTGTGCTCCATATTTACTATCCTGCGTTGCAACCTTTCATCAATTTTACCCTGCTGTCCACATTCAGGGAGATTAGCTACAGTGCCATGGGTTGTAAATTTCTTGATTATGTTGCGCACTGTGGATAAAGGAGCATCAGTATATCTGGAGATTGACTTGTAACCTTGAGATTGTTAATATTTTTCAACAATTTTGGTTCTGAAGTCTTCAGACAGTACTCTTCTCTTCGAAAATCTTGCAGAAAAAAGCGGCAACACTCACCAATCCGGGTGCGGTCCAAAGACTTTATTGAGGTGTACAGAAGAACATCATACCATCCTCATCACGGCACGGCACGGGGTGTTACAAAGGAAAGGAGGTGAGCAGGACGTGACGACGGCCGTTTCGCGCCTGTGCCGGCGCTTCTACGGGTCTGGGGTGCAGAGGAATGACGTGGACGTAAATAGGTCAGAAGGAGACAAGGCCCCTCCGGTTCCACACCCATTCCCTCTGCCATCCCAGGACAAAGTGCAACATGTGTACAAATAAAACCTTATTAAAAACAAAGACCAGACCTATAAATAAGCTTCCTACTGTCAGGGTCTCGAGAGTTTGTCCGGAATATCACAACTACGGGAGAAATTTAGTCATACGCAGCTGCCGCTCACCCGCAACGCAGCACCCTGTAGGCATCACGCGAACTCCTACTTCTCAAATAGATACTCTCACGGGGTCCAGAGGGGAGAGAGGAGTAGGGATAGAGGAGGGGGAAACAGAAAACAGGGAACTCATCGCCTGAGGGCAACTCACCTAAGAGATCATAAGTGCCTCAGGTCCCCTAGAGGAAGACCGACATATCCAACCTGTCATTCAGGCCAGCCGGACCCATTGCGCGCGTGCGCATTATCCATTTGGCCTCCTTTCTTAATAATAGTTTCTGCAAATCACCCCCTTGTACAGGTAAAGCAACCCTCTCCACCCCCGCAAATCTGAGAACCTCAGGGTCCCCTGAGTGGACGTCTCTAACATGTTCAATTAACCTGGGTACTCCTTTGCCTGTTCGAACCGATCTGAAATGCTCCCTAAAACGAACACATAATTGGCGAATGGTCTTTCCTATGTAAAATCTCTTACAAGGACATAATACCACGTAGACCACATAATCGGTCTTACACGAAATGAATTGCTGGACTGTATGACTAACAGGACCTATATTGAGTACTCGTCCGGTAATATGATACCAACAAGAGACACAAAAACCGCAACGATAATTGCCTTTAGGGACTGATTGTTCTAACCATCCTGATCTGGGGTTGGACACACGATTGCGGACCAATACATCCCTGATTCGTGTACTCCTCCTATTGGAAATGAGAGGCCCGCCCATCACCCTATCCGACAGATCTTTATCACCCGCTAGTATGTGCCAGTGCTTCCTGATAGACGCCCTTATCTCCTGGTTCATTGGACCATAACGAAAACAGAAGGTGAAACGTTGCCCCACCGGGGTTCTGGTCCCATCGACCCTACCTCGTTCATGTCCATTCACACGTTCGACAGCCTCCTGTAGCAAATTCCCTGGATAGCCTCTCTCACGAAGTCTCGCACACAAATCTCCAGATTGCTCCTCAAAGCCCGATTGTGTGTTGTTAATCCTTCTCGTACGGAGAAGCTGACTGTAGGGCAGTGAACGCTTAGTGTGTTCCGGATGAAAACTATTGTAGTGCAGGAGTGAATTAGTGGCGGTAGATTCACGGTAGATGGAAGTGCAAATCCCTTCACCGTGAATTTCAACCGCCACATCCAAAAATTGCAAACTAGTGCCCCCAAACACAGAAGTAAAAGCCATCCCCATGGTGTTGGAGGAATTCAGATACTGAACAAACGACTCAAACTCCCCCTCCGTCCCATCCCACACCAGGAACACGTCATCCACGTATCTCAGATAAAGTTTTATGTGTTTGAGGAAGTCATTTTTAGAAGAATACACGTATATCTCCTCAAAAACAGCCAAATACAGATTAGCAAATGTACATGCAGCCGGGGTCCCCATGGCAGTCCCCGTGGTCTGGACATACCATGTGTCCAGAAAAGTAAATGCATTATGGGTCAATACAAACCTCAAACCATCGCATACGAAATCAATGAAGGTAGGACTCCTATCAGTGGTGTGCAACACTCGCCTGATAGTATCCACCCCCAGAGACTGCGGGATCCTGGTATAGAGGTTGACCACATCGATGGACGCCAAGGAGAACCCCGGCTGCCATGTAAAGCCCTGTATATGGTTTAAAAAGGAATTCGTGTCCCTGATGTAGGAGGGGACAGAACGGAGCAAAGGTCGAAGCAACCAATCCAAATACTGGGAGAGGGGTTCCGTCAGGGAGCCCACCCCTGACACGATGGGTCTTCCCGGGGGTTGGGTGACGGATTTGTGTACTTTGGGGAGATAGTACCAGTGGGGCCTGGTAGGAAACTCTGGGAATAATTTCTCGGCTTTTCTCTGCGTGATGACCCCGGACTCCACAGATGCCCTCAGAAAGGAACGTAATTCAGTTTTAAATCTGTTAGTTGGGTCTCCAGATAGTTGCCGACCCACCTCTGCCAGATACATCTCCCTCGGTATCAAAACCACTTTACCCCCTTTATCCGCTGGTCGCAGAATGACGTCTGTCCACCCCATCATCTCCCTTAGTGCAACCCTCTCTGAATTGGTCAAATTATGTGGGGCCTGTTTGTACACCAAGGCTTCCATGTCCCTCAGTACTAATGTCTCAAACAAATCCACCACATTACCTGGGGAAGTCACTGGCATATAAGTGGAAGAAACTCCACCTGTGAAAGGGGCAACCTGACTGGGCACACTCGCCATAAAATCATCATCCGTGAGACTCAACAATAAAGCGGCGTCCTCACGGACATCCGCCAGCGTTTCACCATCCATACCTGCCATGAATCCCAATGGTCCTATGGCACAGGGCCGTTCCCCTTCCAAACTCATTGTATTACCAGGACCAGACGAAAGGGCTTTGTGGAGGTGGATTTTTCTGATAGCTTTAAAGAGGTCAACCTGGAACTCAGGGAAATCAAAATTATCAGGAATACAATAATTAAGACCTTTGGATAATAGTGCTAATTGTGCGGGTTCTAATACACGATCAGTCAAATTTATTACACAATTCTCAGAAACCGAAGCTCCCCAGCCCCTATCTCCAAGACACGTTCTTCCTCTTGTGCCTCCAGGCGGGTACGTGGCTGCCGCCTTCCCCTTCGGGTGCTCTTCCTAAAGGGAAAGAGGTGGTGGCTATAGTGGTCATGGGAGTCTCCAGTGTGGAACCATCCCCTGCTTCCATGCTCGTGGCGGTTCCCTCACTGAGACTAGAGTCCGACTCCGTGGTTAAATAGTCCTTGCGGCGGAACGAATTACGCCTCTTGGCTCTTCGTTTCCTGCCAGTGCCCGATTTTCCTCCTAAAGGATGTGGCTGATGCATCTCCTTGTGTACCTTATGCCAAGAAAAAATCTGTCCTGAGTCATAGTCACCCTTATCACGGATAAATTTATCCCTTTTCTGCTGTTTAATTTCAGCTTGAATGGGGACTAATCTATTGTCCAGCTTCTTATTCAACGCAGTCCACTGGCTCTCCGTGAGCCTATTTTTCAATTCAGTTTGAGTTTTACAAATGTCAGCATTCACCAATTCGTAATTCTGTACGTTGGACTTTAAAACCAACGATAGTAGGTCTTGGGAGCACCTTAGCATGATACTCTCCCACTCTGATTTAAACGTGGCATCGCTGCTAAAGTGTGATATTTCCTTCCACACCCGCAACCCTCTCGGGACTCGACCGTTGTCTTTGTAAGATTGAAGAGAGTTGTTTGTCCAAAATAGCCTGATCTCTCTCTCCGACAAACTCATAAGCTTGTATTCCAAGGCCTTGGTACTTAACATGTGTACCTCGTCCACCTGCTCACACTCCTTAAAATAGTCCATTACGTTCTCCCGGCCGGCCTGTAGACCCACACGAACCGAGGAACAATCAGGATCCATTTTCAATTGACTATTACCTCTCTCGGTAGTCAAATAAACATGCGCCCGCTCCAAATGCACAGCGTGCTTGCTCGGAAAAAAGAAATGCAAATGTCTATCACCGAGAAAAAATGAGCCGCACAGCACGTGCAATAATAAATCAGCTGCGGTACATATCAAGCATGACCAACGGGAAACCTGATGTCCAGGAGAGGTGCTTGCACATAACAGATGAACGCTGAGAAAATCTTGCAGAAAAAAGCGGCAACACTCACCAATCCGGGTGCGGTCCAAAGACTTTATTGAGGTGTACAGAAGAACATCATACCATCCTCATCACGGCACGGCACGGGGTGTTACAAAGGAAAGGAGGTGAGCAGGACGCGACGACGGCCGTTTCGCGCCTGTGCCGGCGCTTCTACGGGTCTGGGGTGCAGAGGAATGACGTGGACGTAAATAGGTCAGAAGGAGACAAGGCCCCTCCTCCCCTCCGGTTCCACACCCATTCCCTCTGCCATCCCAGGACAAAGTGCAACATGTGTACAAATAAAACCTTATTAAAAACAAAGACCAGACCTATAAATAAGCTTCCTACTGTCAGGGTCTCGAGAGTTTGTCGGGAATATCACAACTACGGGAGAAATTTAGTCATACGCAGCTGCCGCTCACCCGCAACGCAGCACCCTGTAGGCATCATGTTAGCGACGTCCACTCAGGGGACCCTGAGGTTCTCAGATTTGCGGGGGTGGAGAGGGTTGCTTTACCTGTACAAGGGGGTGATTTGCAGAAACTATTATTTAGAAAGGAGGCCAAATGGATAATGCGCACGCGCGCAATGGGTCCGGCCGGCCTGAATGACAGGTTGGATATGTCGGTCTTCCTCTAGGGGACCTGAGGCACTCATGATCTCTTAGGTGAGTTGCCCTCAGGCGATGAGTTCCCTGTTTTCTGTTTCCCCCTCCTCTATCCCTACTCCTCTCTCCCCTCTGGACCCCGTGAGAGTATCTATTTGAGAAGTAGGAGTTCGCGTGATGCCTACAGGGTGCTGCGTTGCGGGTGAGCGGCAGCTGCGTATGACTAAATTTCTCCTGTAGTTGTGATATTCCCGACAAACTCTCGAGACCCTGACAGTAGGAAGCTTATTTATAGGTCTGGTCTTTGTTTTTAATAAGGTTTTATTTGTACACATGTTGCACTTTGTCCTGGGATGGCAGAGGGAATGGGCGTGGAACCGGAGGGGAAGAGGGGCCTTGTCTCCTTCTGACCTATTTACGTCCACGTCATTCCTCTGCACCCCAGACCCGTAGAAGCGCCGGCACAGGCGCGAAACGGCCGTCGTCACGTCCTGCTCACCTCCATTCCTTTGTAACACTCCGTGCCGTGCCGTGATGAGGATGGTATGATGTTCTTCTGTACACCTCAATAAAGTCTTTGGACCGCACCCGGATTGGTGAGTGTTGCCGCTTTTTTCTGCAAGATTTTCTCAGCGTTCATCTGTTATATGCGAGCACCTCTCCTGGACATTAGGTTTCCCGTTGGTCATGCTTGATATGTACCGCAGCTGATTTATTATTGCACGTGCTGTGCGGCTCATTTTTTCTCGGTGATAGACATTTGCAGTACTCTTCTCTTCCTAGTCCCCATGCTTAGTGACACACACACACACACACACACACACACACACACACACACACACACACACACACACACACACACACTGCATAGATTAAGCAGACATCTCCCCTTTTTATCTGGTTTCAGGTGTGATTTTCATATTGCCACACCTTTTACTTGCCACAGGTAACTTGGAACAAGCATCACATGCTTGAAACAAAGTTCTTTACTCTGAATTTTGGAAAAATGCCAACAGTTTTGTCCTGCCAATTTTTGGAGTTTTGTGAAAATGATGTTGAACGCATTGCTTTTTTGTGTTCCAATACACACAAAGGAAATAAACATGTGTATAGCAAAACATGTAACTGCAATAATTTTCCGGGAAAAAAACTTTATTTTCTGGAACAATTTCAGGGGTGCCAACACTTTTGGCCATGACCATATATATGCATGTCTGGTATTATCTTGATTGTACGGACTTGGAGAATTACATTACTATGGACAACTTGTCCTGCAAAAAACAAGCCCTCATGCCGCTATGTCGACCGAAAAGGGGGGGGCGCGAACGAAAGCAAAAAATTGCCCTAGAGGAAAATTGTTTTCAGGTCCAGATTTCTGTTAAAAATGTCTTAACATAACTTTATATGGGACCATACTGTGTACTGTCATGTTCTTCAATGTATACTAGTGTGCAATAAGCTTCTTCAAATACATTTATCGACTATCCAGATAAAAGGTGATACATGTATGACTACAGAGTCGCAGCACTCCTAAGAACAATGTCCTTTTACTCTGTGTGTACAAACATGGTAAGAAAGAATAGAATGGAGCGATAGAGACCATGCTGCGTACAGTCTGTGAGACTGACTGGGACTGCTGTTATGATTTTGCCCACGCAAAAAGAAACTCATAGTCCACTAAGCATTACATTAGACAGGAAAAAAAATAGAGCAAATAGTGTGTAAAGTGTTGGAAAAAGGGACGTTTCCAATATGTTCTATTTTTTTTTTTAATTTGAGTTTGCTTTTCATTTTTTTGGTCTTTAAATACTACTATGTCTTGTTTGCAGTGGGTTAACGGTGTTCAGGTAACACAGCATGAAGGAGGACACCTGCCATTTGAAGTCGACATATCCACTGTTGTAAAAGGTAGTTTAGGATCTCCCTGTCGCATCACTATTGCTGTGAATAATACCCTCACTCTAAACACCTTACCTCCAGGATCCATCGAATTCATGAATGACCCCGCACGGTAAGTATCGTGTTCGGTCCACAGCCTTTTCTACTAGTTCTTGAGTTGGAAACATTGAGGCAGATTAATTAATCCTTTGTACTATTTAAACAGTGTGAATTTATCACAGTGTCTTATGCTTAATGGTATATTTTGCAGCATAATTTTGGTGCACATTGTGACACTTTTTTATTAAGTCCCATTTACTTCCTAGCCACTCTTAGCTAACTCTCCCATATTCTTCACCAAACGTTCCTGTGTTCTCCATGAGAAAGCGGCCAGCCTACACGTCGGCCGGCTGGTAGTCTCTGGGAGAAAAATATGATCGTCCAGTCTGAAACCGGACACTCCCAATTCTCATTTCCTCCAACAATCAGTCGACCGGCAGCCTCATATATAATAATTAGACTGTTGGTCAAAACCGTTGATATCGGCGGGATCGACTGACATTAATCTAATGTGTATGCCTCTACTTGTCAGTTGATACCAAAAAAATGTGGAAGACTTATAATAAATGTGGTGCAAGATACTTGATTTGTGGTGCATTGAGCCAAAAGTATTCTACATTTAACATGGTAGATCTCCTATAATGTCAATTTTGGAGGAAATGTATTTTAGATATTATGAAAACCTATTAATTTTGGAGGGACTATTTTGCAACAAATGCACAGAGAGGTAAAATTTGCACAGTGGCGTAGCCAGACATTATACAGAAGGTGCATCCATTAACCAGAAGAAAGAAAAGTGGGCTATTGGAATTGAAAAAATAATGCGTAGGCCTTGTCACACACCTAAAAATAGAAGAATAAAAGGATCAATCAAAACGTCAAATCTACCCCAAAATGGGGTCTATGCCATAAAAACCCAGTGTAGACAAAAATGAATTAAAAAATAAATTAAGGACAGTAACACAACAATAAGAAATGTAAAAAAACGACATAGGTACAGGGGTGTACACCCAGAATTAGTTAAAAAAAAATAAAAAACAAAACAGCGAGTCAAATTATACATAGTGAGGTGTGATGCTAGCCATTGTATAAATCTATATATAATGTAAGAATTGCTGTTTTGTATATTTTCTCCTAAAACTAAAAAAAGTTGTTAAAAGTCTGCTAATAACTTATTTGTACCACAAAATATGATTCTACCGACAAGTACAACTTCGCCTGAAGTCAGGAAGCCCTCACACGATTGTCGCCCAAAAATAAAAAGTTATTGCTCCTGGAATGCGGCAATGAAGAATTGAAAATAGAAATGGTTTGTAATTCGTGTCCAAAACTGTCACAAACACAACCGAAGGGCTGGGTACCCTGATAACTAGGCTAAAGTTCATCCACAGTGCACCCTAAAACAATGTACACAAGCAATGTCAAGAATGAACCTAAGCCTAAAGTGTTAGGCTGTAAGGGTTAAATAATAGTGATGAGCAAACGTGCTCGGATAACGTGTTATCTGAGCATGCTCGAGTGTTATCAAGTATCTTTTGCGTGCTCATATAATATGTTCAAGTACCCGTGGCTGCATGTTTTGCGGCTGTCGGACAGCAGCTACACATGCGCGGATTGCCTAACGGCTGCAAAGCATGCAGCTGCAGGGACTCGACCATGTTATCCAATTACACATGAGCATGCTCGGATGACACGTTAACTGAGCTCATTTGCTCATCACTATTAAATAATCAATACCGAAGCTTGTATTTTTGAGAAGCGTGTGAGGAGGAAAACTGCATGAATTACGTCACTTTATGTGGCTTCCTCAGGGATGCTGTCCCAAAGTGTAACCTGTAATGACTAACGCGCTTTTGTTTTTTTCCTCCCTTTATTCCTAATAATACAACTTTTTTTATTTTCTATCAACATAACTGCAATCGCTTCCTATACCATAAACAAGCTTCTTACACCTCTCAACTGGAATTTTTGAACCACTCTTCTTTTGCAAACTGCTCCAGGTCTCTCATTATTTGAAAGATGCCTTCTCCCAACAGCAATTTTAAGATCTCTCCACAATTGTTCAATGACATTTAGATCTGGACTCATTGCTGGCCGCTTTAGAACTCGCCAGCGCTTTGTTTCAATCCATTTCTGGGGGCTTCTTGAAATATCTTTGGGGTTATTGTCCTGCTGGAAGACCCATGACCTAGGACACAAACCTGACACTGGGCACTACATTGCAACCCAAAATTTGTTGGTAATCTTCAGATTTCATGATGCCTTGCACACATGCATCCAGTGCCAGAAGCAGCAAAACAACCCCAAAACATCCTTTGAACAGCCACCATATTTGACTGTATAGGCACTGTGTTCTTTTCTTTGTAAGCCTCATGTGTTCAGTAAACAGTAGAATGATGTGCTTTACCAAAAAGCTCTATTTTGGTCTCATCTGTCCACAAGACGCTTTCCCAGAAGATTTTGACTTACTCTCGTACATTTTGGCAGACATCAGTCTAGCTTTTTTTTATGTCTATATATCAGCAGTGGGGTCCTCCTGGGTCTCCTGCCATAGCTTTTCATTTAAATCAAATATTGACGGATAGTTTGCGCTGACACAGATGCACCCTGAGCCTGCAGAACAACTTTAATTTCTTTGGAATTTTCTCTGCGGTCCACATCCAGGGAGATCAGCTACAGTGCCATGGGTTGTAAATTTTTTGGTTATGTTGCGCACCGTGGACAAAGGAACATCCGTATATCTGGAGATGGACTTGTAACCTTGAGGTTGTTGATATTTTTCAACAATTTTGGTTCTGAAGTTCTCAAAGAGTTCTCTTCTCCTGTTTCTGTTCTCCATACTTAGTGTGGCACACACAGACACAATGCAAAGATTGAGTTAACTTCTCCCCTTTTTATCTGCGTTCAGGTGTTATTTTCATATTGCCAGCACCTGCTACTTGCCATAGGTGATTTTGTTGAAAAAAACATCACATGCTTGAAACAAAGTTGTGTACCCACAGTTTTGAAAACAATTGTGTCCTACCCATTTTGGGGTTTTTGTGTGAAATTGTATCCAATTTGCCTTTTTTTCTCTTTTTTTATGTTGTTCTAATACACACAAATAAAATAAACGTGTATAACAAAACATGTAAGCGCAATAAATTTTCTGGGAGAAATACTTCATTTTATGGAACTACTTCAAGGGTGCCAACACTTTCAGACATGACATGTATGCATGTGTATATATAAAGTAAGTATCGTGAAAAAGTGTTATGCAGGTGTGAGGAAATATGCTTTTAAAAATAGAAATATTTAATAGTTTATTTTTATCAATTAACAAAATGCAAAGTGACTGAACAAAAGCGAAATCTAAATCAAATCACAATTTAGTTTGACCATGTTTTGCCCTCAAAACAGCATTAATTCTTTAGGGTGCATTTGCACACATTTTTTGAAGGAGCTAGACAGAGAGGTTGTCCCAAACGTCTAACCACAGATCTTCAATCCTTTAATGTAATCTCACACAGAATAAATTATGTTGACATCAGGGCCAGATTATCACTTCCAGGGCTCCTTGGCTCTGTTTGGACTCATTATCCTGCTGCAGAACAAATTTGGAGTCAGATGCCTCCTTTATGGTATTACATGATGGATAAGTATCTGCATATATTAGCATTAAGGACCCCGTTAAAGAGTACCTGTCACACCAAAAAATGCTATTAACCTGCACATATGGGGTTAATCTGCGGGTTAATGGCTTTCGGGACCTGCCCAGTGCCAGCTCATTGAGTCTGCTGCTGGGAAGAAGTGTAACTTTTTTTCCCACAGCAGCAGTCACCACTCTGTGTATAGAGAGCGGCAGCTGTAACTGCGCTCCCTCCCCTGTCACTGACTGACGACTCGCTCAGCATTAGTCTGCTGCCAGTCAATGCCGGGGGCACAGTTACAGCCGCTGCTCTGTACACGCAGAATGTCTCATTGCCACCACCCCGTGAATAAAACCCGAACACTATCGGGAGGGAGGCAGAAGTTCATTTCCTCCCAGCAGCGGGGCACAAAGTGCTGGCTCCGGGCAGGTTCAGAACACTATATTTAACCTGCAGATTTCTGGTGTGGTTTTTTTTTTTTCACGTGAGAGGGTCTCTTTAATTTTTATCAAATCCTCAACTTCCTTTTTTGAAAGATTGCCCCAAGCTTGCAAGGACCCTCCACCTTGCTTCACTGTTATCTGCAACCAGGCATTATTGTATTTTCTCCAGTCTTTCAGCAAACTGTTTTCTGTTACAGCCAGATGACTCGTCAGTCCAGAGCATCTGCTGCCATTTTTCTGCACCCAAGTTACATTGTTTTCGAACATACCGTATTTTCCGCTTTGTAAGACGCACTTTATTTCCCCCAAATTTTGGGGGGAAATGTGAGTGCGTCTAACAAAGCGGATATACCGCTTACCATTACAGGCTGGGATGAGGGGGTGTCCGCTGTCGTCCGCCGCCGCTGCCGGGGTTGTCTGCTGCTGCCCCGGGTGATGCTGGAGGCTCCGGTGCTGCGGGGGGCTCTGGCGACATTTTGTGAAAGACCAGAGCCCCCCGGCAGTTCGTCCATGCGTTCCAGTATGACTAATTCCGGGAAAATGGCCACCGGAATCTCGGGAGATGAGATTTCAGCGCTGAGATCTCATCTCTCGAGATTCCGGCGGCCATTTTCCCGGAGTCAGTCATACAGGAACGCATGGACGAACTGCCGGGGGGCTCTGGCCTTTCACAAAATGTCGCCAGAGACCCTGCAGCACCGGAGACAGCCCTGCAGCACCGGAGACAGCCCTGCAGCACAGGAGCCCCCTGCAGACCCCTCATCCCAGCTTGCAGCACAGGAGCCCCCCTGCAGCACAGCAGCCCCCTGCAGAACCCCTCATCCCAGCCTGCAGCAATGCTCCACTCCTGCCTCCAGCAACGAGCCTGGGACCCTGATCCACCACAGCCACAACCCCTGGTAAGTAATAAGACGCATGGATTATAAGACACCCCACCAATTTATTAAAAAAAGTTTTTTCCTATTTTTCTCCTCAAAATGTGGGGTGCGTCTTATAATCCGGAGCGTCTTACAAAGCGAAAAATACGGTAGTTGAATCACTTGGCCTTGTTTCCATGTCAAAGGTATGGTTTTTGCCCTCAATTCTTCCATGGGGACTACATTTGTCTAGACTCATCCAAACAGGAGATAGATGTAGCTGAGTCCCACTGGTTACAGCCGGTTCTGGACTGATGGCACTTTGGAAGGGAAGTAATCTTGAGGTATCTTGCATCTGTTGCACTAAGATTCATTTGCCGTCCACTACTTTGCCCCTTTTTTGGTGTCCTCAAAGCTGAGAAATACAGGCAAATATTTATCCATTATGCAATACCATCAAGGAGGTGTCTGACTTAAAATTTATTCTGCAGCAGGACAGCAACCACAAAGATACAGCCAGTGTCATTTAGAAATATCTTCAGCGTAAAGAGGAACAAGGAGACATAGAAGTGATGATATAGCCATAAGAAGATCTGTGGTTAGTTCTCTAGGATGTTTGCAACAACCTTCTGACCAAGGTGTGCAAGTGTACCTAGAAGAAGTAATGCTAGCCCCCCCCCCGTCAAAAAATGAAATAAAGGGGGGGTCTCATGGCATTACAGATCTTAGGATTATTGTGGTGATCAGATATGCACATTGGGCTTTAATTTAGGGTTCAATCTCAGGTCAGTTTAAATGTCCATGGTGAGCTATTTTTAGAAGCTCTGGTTTTAACTGGCGCTTTTGGCGCCCATTTCAAATGGTTTTTATTGGTGGTTATGGTTGTTAGGCAGATTTATTCTGCTATATATTTGCCAGCTTTTACCAGGGAACATCATTCCGCTGGAGCAGTGAAGAAAAGAAGAGACCTTCTTCAAGACGGAAGATTTGCTGCGGCAGCTGATCTCCAGAGCCGGCGCTGAGGGTGGGGTTGACTGGCTAAGGAGCTGCCTCGCTATAGAACCTTATGAGGTAGCTTCCGAAGCCGTCTCCCCCCCTCCCTTACCGGCATCCCAGGCCGAGTCCTCGCGTCAAGATTCTGCAGAACCGCCGTCTGTCAATGGAACTCCGGGCTCTCCAGCGCTGCCGACACCGCAGGAAGGACCGCGCCAGACACAGAGACCTAGACGCCGCTCTCAAGCGCCATCCAGGAAGTCGCGCGGCGCTGCAGCCAGGAGATCTCGCAGCCCAGCACGAGATCTCCCACAGCGTCCTCAGACGTCATCGGCCGCGTCATCAGTGAGCGCTGGCAGCTCAGGGGTAAGATGCAGCCGTACAAGCGCTGCGGAAACCCCTCTGTCAGGCGCCCTGTCGGCGATAGCGGCGGCCTCCTCCAGCATCCCAGCTCCCGCACCGGACCGCGTGCTCCCGCAGCGTGAGGACTCCATCGGGTCAGGTTCAGCTGGCTCGCACCGGCGCTCGCCCAACATGGAGGGCTGGAGCGCTGGCAACTCTTCTGGACGCAGCAGCGACGCCATCAGTAGGGGTGAGAACATTCATGTGCCCCTGTCTGTCTCGCACGCTGATTTTAAAAATATGATCAAGGATGTGGTTTCAGAGACACTGGGGGAGGTTTTTAAATCTCCTTCTCCCACAGTTGTCAGTTTTGACAACAGTCCTGGAATTTCCACATCCTCTACTGTAATTCCTCAGAATCATTTTAAAGAAGCTCTGACTTGTGAGCTTTCTCCCCTTGGTTTTCATCTCAGCTCAGCAACAAAGGAGCTGATTTGGAGTAACCAATACATTGATTTATTTTCTTTGCTTCCTCGCAGGGATCAGCCGGGTAGGTTGGAAAGGCGCGATGAAAAATCTGATTCTGATGACGTTAAGCGTGGTCACATCAGATCTTTCAACAATTGGATACAGGCCTTTTCAATTTATTCGGCGGTCCTGGGCGAGAAATCACCTAATTTATGTAGTAAATTGTTTCAACACATTGACATAATTTTGGAGGCATACCGCAACTTTGGCGGTTTTGCCTGGATTAATTATGATGAATCCTTTAGGCAAAAGTTAGCTGTTCATCCTGACCTCTCCTGGGGTACGAAGGATGTCGGGCTTTGGATTAATCTGATGCTGCCTCAGAGACAGTCTTCAGCTAAACAGGTGTCATCAGCCCTCCCTAAGAAGGGCGTCTGTTTTGCTTTTAATGACTCTGTCTGTAAGTGGAATACTAACTGCAGATTTCGACACGAGTGTTCATTTTGCGGTAATGCGCACTCTATGTCACGATGCTTTAAAAAGCAGTCCGCTCAGCAAACACTTTCCAGGGACAGTAATGCAAAAAGCCTCGACCCCAGTGAAGCTGGAAAGACTGGTGTACTGGCTAAACAAGTACCCAGATCTGCTGAGCAGTAATTTAATTTTTAACGGATTTTCTAAAGGTTTTTTTGTGCCTTCTTTTAAAGGGATCGGTTGTAAGTTGTTAAGGAATCTTCCCTCTTTGGCATTTAATCCCGAAATAGCTAGAGAAAAATTTTTTAGCGAGCTGGAACTTGGTAGGGTCGCAGGTCCTTTTACCTCCCCTCCTTTCCCGAATTTTCGTATTTCTCCGCTGGGTTTAGTACCCAAAAAAGATACGGGATCTTTCCGCCTGATTCACCACCTATCGTACCCCACCGGTTCATCTTTGAATGATGAGGTAGATAAGGACGTCTGTTCTGTTAGCTACTCATCATTTGACTTGGCCATAGACATGCTTAGGAATATGGGTAAGAACGCTCTTATGTCCAAATCGGACATTAAGTCGGCGTTTCGGTTGTTACCTATAGATCCTAACGGTTTTAATTCATTAGGCTTTTATTTTGAAAACCAGTTTTTCTTTGACAAATGCCTCCCTATGGGTTTTTCCCTGTCTTGTTTTTACTTCGAGAGCTTCTCATCATTTTTGCATTGGATACTGGAATCCAATTCCCCTAATGTCAATATTTTGCATTATCTAGACGATTTTTTGTTTGTAGGCCCCCCTGAATCTTCAATTTGTTTAGATACACTTAATAGTTTTATTAAAATGTGCGAGTATTTTGGCGTTCCCATTGCCCATGAGAAAACCGTTTTTCCTTGTAATTGTATCGAGTTTTTAGGCGTTACGTTAGACTCGGTTAAAATGGAATCCAGACTCCCGCTGGACAAAATTGTAAAATTATCCACTGCACTAAATAATTGTCTTACCAAAAAGAAGGTGATCTTAAAGGATCTTCAATCTTTACTCGGCCTACTAAATTTTGCTTTGCGTATTATTCCAATCGGTCGAGTTTTTTCTAGACGGCTTTATGATGCTACCAAAGGATTATCGTCTCCTACTTCTCATATCAGAGTTTCTTCTGAGATGAAGGAGGATGTAAAAATTTGGTTAGAATTTCTTTCAGATTTTAACGGAAAGTCTTGCTGGCAAACTGCTTTTATTTCTGCTGACTCAATCCCCTTCTCTGTTTCTGTGAATTCCACTTCCGGATGTGGTGTTCTCTTGTCACATCATTGGTGTCATGTTCAGTGGCCATCTCATTGGTTGGATTCTCATATCACAAATAATGAGATGGTGCTGGAACTCTTTGCAATTTTTTTGGGGCTCTATTTATGGGGCTCTTTGATTCAGAACTCCAGGTTAAGCATTTTTTCATTGAATCAAGGAGTACTTCTCTCCATAAACACCCTGTCCTCTAAAAATAAATGCGCTTCTTTGATTATAAGACAATTGGTTTTAACATGCCTAAAATTTAATATTTGGATCAAAGCGAAGCAAGGCGTGAGTGCATGGGCTTCAGTGGCGGGTTCACTGTGCAAACATGAGCGGTCATTCTTTTGCTTACAGGTACCCAACGCAGATTTGGAGCCAACTCCTTGCCCGCAGTCAATTTGGGAGCTGATTTCGATTTGATTCCTCAGTGTATTAGGAATTCCCTCTCGGCTAGATCATGGGCCGATTATTCGGCCGCGTGGCTTAGATGGGTGAATTTTTGCGCCCTTCATAACTTAAATTGTAATGTATCCAATGCCCTATCCGGCCTGCAGTTTGCAGTATCTTTGTCTGAATCAGGCCTCTCCCACTCAGCTATAGCTAAATCCATTGCAGGGGTATCGTTTTTTCTAAAATTAAGGGGTAACCCCCCGCTAACTAGTTTTTTCCCTTTAAAGCAATTTTTGAAGGGCTTGAAGAGATCTAACTTTAAACCCGATTCAAGACGCCCGATCTCTTTCCAGCTTTTGAAGGAATTATGCTTAGCGCTCCCTGATGTTTGTAGTTCTAGAGAGGAGAGCGTTTTATTTTATTCAATATTCACACTCACATTTTTCGGTGCCTTGCGGGTTGGCGAGGTAGTCTCAACCAACAAATCGGAACCTTCTGGTCTGTTCATGTCTGATGTCAGAGTTGATAATTCTCAAGTAGTTTTATTTATTAGAAAATCAAAAACAGACCAGATGGGCAGAGGATCTAGGTTAATTATTAACGCTTTCCCTGAGCCGTTAATCTGCCCAGTAGCTAGTTTATTGCGTTGGCTTACTATTAGGCCAGATATTTCAGGCCCATTATTTATTCATTTGGATGGTTTACCTGTAACTATATTTCAATTCAATGCAGTTCTAAAAAAATGCTTATGTTCTTTGAATTACCAACACCTTAGGATCACTTCCCATTCTTTCCGTATAGGAGCTGCTACCGAAGCAGCCAGATCAGGTTTAGAGGATGCTTCAATACAGAAATTGGGTAGATGGGAATCTAATAGATTCAAATTGTATGTTCGCCACGAACTTTACGATTACTAATTATCTATTTATTTTTCAGGTCCATTCATAGTTTGGATTATTGGACACTCGTATATTTTTTGGGCAGAGAAGAGGGCCAGGCAGAGAATTTATACTGAGAATTTATCATTTAATTCTTCTCAAGTTCAGATCTTCTGGCACAGTGTTCGGGGCATGAAATGGTCAAGTTTTTGTTTTGAGTTTAGAAAATGTATTAACATGTTTCCTTTTCCAGATTTAGTGATTTTTCATTTGTCCGGTAACGATTTGGGCAAAATGAGAACTTTAGATTTATTAGCTTTTATGAGGTCTGATATTTGCAGCATTAGACAGTCCTTTCCGTCTGTGGGTCTTGTTTTTTCCGAAATTGTCCCCAGAATTTTATGGTCTGATTCGAAGTTTTTATTTTTGGATAAGATTCGTAAAAGAATTAATAGGAGTATGAGTAAATTTTTACCATTAATTGGCGGTTTTTCTTTTCGTCATGAGGAATTAGAAGGGTTTTTACCAGGTCTTTTCCGTACTGATTTGGTCCATTTATCGGTTATTGGATTGGATATTTTTAACTTAAATTTACAATCGATGGTTGAAAAGTGGCTGTGTGGTTATGGGGGGGCCTCGCCTCTTTGAGGCTTGGCTCTTGGGAAAATCGCCCATTGGTATGGGCGGATTGGATTTGGTGTTTTTATGGAAATATGGAAGTTGTGATTACATTATTTATTCTGTTTGTAACTGGTTTAACCCTAAATAAACATCACGGCCATTTTTCTTCCACTCAATAAATTCTGTGTTGTGTTTTTATTTATTATTTAAGGAATAGATCTTGTAATGCCATGCTAGCCCCCCCCCGTCAAAAAATGAAATAAAGGGGGGGTCTCATGGCATTACAGATCTTAGGATTATTGTGGTGATCAGATATGCACATTGGGCTTTAATTTAGGGTTCAATCTCAGGTCAGTTTAAATGTCCATGGTGAGCTATTTTTAGAAGCTCTGGTTTTAACTGGCGCTTTTGGCGCCCATTTCAAATGGTTTTTATTGGTGGTTATGGTTGTTAGGCAGATTTATTCTGCTATATATTTGCCAGCTTTTACCAGGGAACATCATTCCGCTGGAGCAGTGAAGAAAAGAAGAGCCCACCCTCCCTCCCCTTTTCTTTGTTAAGTCCCTGTCGTGATGTTCTTGTTTGTGGGAAAATCGCCCATTGGTATGGGCGGATTGGATTTGGTGTTTTTATGGAAATATGGAAGTTGTGATTACATTATTTATTCTGTTTGTAACTGGTTTAACCCTAAATAAACATCACGGCCATTTTTCTTCCACTCAATAAATTCTGTGTTGTGTTTTTATTTATTATTTAAGGAATAGATCTTGTAATGCCATGCTGTTGAAGGCAGAGGGTGATCACACCAATTTTTATTTGATCCTCAGCATCAGTTGTTTTGTTTTTTTTGTCCTTGAGGGGTAACCTACATCTGGAGTGTCTGGTTTCGGAACATAGATAGAAGAGAAGGCGCTTACCCAGGCGTGGCCCGGTCGCCTAAAAGAGAGGCGGTGTGCCTGCTGCATCACAATGGAGATCCTGGAAGCGCTGCAGTGGGTCTATTGGGGGCTCTAGCTGGCATGTGGACGTGGGTGGTGAATGCGTTTCCGTGAGTCGGGTGTGCGTATGCATGGGGTGAGCCGCAAGACGTGCGGCCAGATGACTTCTAACCCGGAAATGATGATTCACTTCCCGTGGGTTCAGAGGAGGTGTCCAAGTGGAGGGAGGCACTGTACCAGGCTGGTCTCACATTAAATTGCGGTTGAGGACGCCAGAAGAGCATGTTTGGCTCCCTCTTTCCCTCCAGTTTGACAATGGAGCAGAAGTGATGGCGTATCAGCGGCAATCTCACTGGTTATGGAGAAGATACCAAAAGTGACGCTGAGACCAGCCAGCAGGGCAACAGCACTAATAGAGCGGATTGGATTGGATCCACAACCTCCAGGGCAGATCATTCTGGTGATATGATTCGGCTTCCATATCTTGTATCGATGGTAGCCACTGAGTGGTGAGTGACTTTTGTGAAAGTTCGCCTGTTTATAATAGGTCCATTCTCTTTTTGCTTGTTGGGAGAGACCTAGGAAATGCTTAAACATAAAGAGTGTGCTCTTTGCAGAGAAGGCTTGCCCAACTCGTGGCAGAAGAGACTCTGCTGTGCTTGTGTTGAAAAGACAGTATGCGAAGAGCCTTCTAATCTTGCCATGAATCCAAATCCTTGATCCCCCTATGAAGGTGACAGTGCAGGACATCGTTTTTTTTTGTTGGGGGGGGGGGGTGCCTGAAGCTAAAAAAGTGGCAAACCTTTCCAGTAAATGAGAAAATCCAGGCCTTCATTAGAAAATAATGAAAAAAAACGAGAAGAAAGGTTACCTGCCCTCATCATCCAGGGATGTATCCCGAGGAAGTCTCTTTGAAGAAGATGCGGCAGCAGTATGGACTAACACACCTAAAGGCCATGTTCACACAGTGCGTTTTTTACTGCAGAACCGCAGCGGTTTTGCCGCTGCGGTTCCGCAGCTTTTTTCCATGCAGGGTACAGTACATTGTACCCTATGGAAAACAGGAACCGCTGTGCACATGATCCTGAATTTAAAAAAAAAAGCCGCGCTGAATAGCTGCGGGAAAAAAGAAGGAGCATGTCACTTCTTTGCCCGAAACAGCAGCGGTTCTGCACCCATAGACCTCCATTGTGAGATCAAACCCGCAGTAAAACCCGCAGATCAAAAATATATCTGCGGGTTTTATTGCGGTTTGTGGTGCAGAACCGCAGCAGCCGGAAGTGCGGGGAAGCGGCCGGAAGTGCGTCGGCGGAAGTGCGTGGGCGGAGAGACATGGAGGCATACCGTCGCATGGGGATCGTGATTGATTTGGTATGTGTGTGTGTATGTGTGTGTGTGTGTGTGTGTGTGTGTGTGTGTGTGTGTCCCCATGCGACGCTAGTGCCACCATTGTGCTAAGTCGCCGTATGGGACTACTACTCCCATCCGGTATTAGGATGGGAGAGTTGTCCCTGTGTCCGGCGACTTAGCACAGTTGTAAAGTTACACAAAACACCTACACACAATACACATACATGACACACAGTACATACAACATAGAGTATATACTCACCAACAGCACACTTGTAGGCGAAGCCCTCGATCCTCCAGGAAAAAATCACAAAATAAAAAATCAAATTCATACTCCCTGTCCGCAGAATCCATAAAACGAGTGTCCCACGCCGATCCCCTGCTCTCCGGCGATACACTGCCAGGAGCGAAGCTCCTAGCAGTGTATGGCGTACTGTCCCGGAGTTCAATGACTCCGGCGTCTCGGTTAACAGCAGTACAGCTGCATTGAACTTTCCCACGCAGCACTGCCGTTAAGCGAGAGTGCCGGGGTCAATGACCGCCGGTAAACTCGCTCGCGCATGCGCAGTGACACACCGACAGGAACTATGGCTCCTGTCAGTGTGTTGCTGCAGCCGTGGAGAGCAGACATATCTCTGGATGTGTCTGTTCTCCATGGAAAATCTTCGTGGGATACGTGGCACTTAAATACGTGGCAATTAAATACGTGACACGTGGCACTTATACGTGATACGTGTCACTTAAATACGTGGCACTGAAATACGTGATACGTGGCACTTTGATACGTGGCACGTGTCACTTAAATACGTGGCACGTGGCACTGAAATACGTGGCACGTGGCACTGAAATACGTGATACGTGGCACTTTGATACGTGGCACTTAAATACGTGGCACTGAAATACGTGATACGTGTCACTTAAATACGTGGCACTGAAATACGTGATACGTGGCACTTTGATACGTGGCACTGAAATACGTGGCACTGTGATACGTGGCACTTAAATACGTGGCACTTAAATACGTGGCACTTAAATATGTGGCACTGAAATACGTGGCACTTAAATACGTGATACGTGGCACTTAAATACGTGGCACTTAGGCTATGTTCACATTTGCGTTGTGCGCCGCATGCGTCCTTTTTTTGATTGATTTTGGACGCAGCAAAAATGCAACTTGCTGCGTCCTCTGCGCCCGGATGCGTGCGCTGCAGTGACGCATGCGGCGCAAAACGCAAGTGCGACGCATGTCCATGCGCCCCCATGTTAAATATAGGGACGCATGACGTAGACTTAAATAGCTGGATAGAGCTGGATCCGCGGGCTGTGATCTGGCCTACGCTCAGCACTCTGCGGAGCGCTGTCATTCAAAACACGTCCACTCATTTTGGTGTTTAGTCCCAAAATGGAGGATGGAAGAAGAAAAGGGTTGGACAAGGAAATGACATCATTTCTTTTTTTTTTTCCCCCACTGCAGTTAAAGCTTTATTTGTGTCAAACACAGACAATCTGCAGAGAAAACTGCATAAAAAAACCGCACTAAAAACCGCATCAAAAACGCACCAAAAACGCACCTGCGTTTTCTGCCAAGAGCTGCGGTTTTTGTCCTGAAAAAAAAGGATTGAAATCAGGATCGTGTGAACATACCCAAAATGTGTCAGTGGCCAAGGCATCTAAAAGATCTACATTGCCTTTTGAGGAAAAGAGAATAAGAAGTTGTCCACTACTTGGACAAGTCCTTCTCCGATCCCACGCTTGGCCCTGATAAAATAAAAAACCTGCGCTTTCCTCTTCATGTTCAATTCGTACGAAGGCGGGGACAGGGACTCCAGTGCTGATTGGGCACCAGGCTCAGATGTCGCAACAACGGGACAAGAGCTCCGAGACCACGAGTGCCAACACCGCTGGAACGCCATGAGAGGGGAGTATATGCTATTTTTTAATTTTATTGGCGTCAAACATTTAGATAAAGAACGGGTTGTCCTAGTAGTAGACAACCCCTTTAAAGATCCTTTAGCTAGGACAGCAGATGTTTATACTGTGTGCAGGACTATGTGGGGCCCATTATACTGTGTGGAGTACTATGTGGGGCCAGCGACGGCTCTCACTTCCTGTTGATTACTTATTCATCCATAGGTGGGGACAGAGGCGCCAGCTCTGATTGGATGCAGGGCTCACATGAAGTAACAACCTCACTTGAGCCCTGTGAATGTGAGTGCCAACACCACTGGAATGGCAAGAGAGGGGAGAATATGCTTTTCTTTTAACTAGGGCAAACATTCACATTGAGAACGGATTGTCCTAGTACTGCGCAGCCATTTTAATGGGTCTGTAGAACCCTGGTGCGCTGAACTTCTAGCAGTGGGATGCAGGGTATATATGTTGAATGTGCTAACATTAAACTACTTTTTTTTGTTCAGGGTTAGTACTCAAAAATAGGTCAAGAATGTAATTTGTTTAAATTTGATATTTTTTTTCCACCTTGGATGTTTAATTTTTATTTTTTTTAAAGGAGTTTTCTGAAATAATAAAAGAACCTCTAATTGCCATTGAAATCCATTTCAGCTTATGTGCACACTATGCTTGGCTTACCTGTGTGCATAAATGAAATCCTGACTACCAATATCCCACGCTACTGCAAATCACAATGTACAGCATGAGAATGTTAAGGCCAGTGATTGGCTGCAGCACTCGCATGGTTAAATGGCACATTATCACTGCAGTCAGGGAAACAAAAACCATGTAGGAACATGGTAGCAGCAAGAAATTCAATAGGTGTTTTTTTCTGAAAACCCATTTAAATGTGGTGGAAAAGTGTTACAAGTGTTTTTAGTTTTGTATTGTATTTCATTGTTTCATTCATAGTAGCCATTGGCTATTTTTCTTATACAATTCATGACCTATTCTGTATCTTGATCAGTGGGTAGATTGCTATTTAAATTTGTACCATTTTCTGATCTAAGATGTAAAATACATAACTCACACCATGGTCTTCTTTTTCATCATAGATATCCTAAAGGATATTTTATTCAAAATACAGAGTTTGATTTCTTTAATTATGCCGGAATACATCGCCCTGTGGTTCTTTACACAACTCCCTCGGTGTACATTGATGACATCACCGTTATTACTGACAGATGGGATAAAACAGGTAAGAATTCTTGTCATCCAGTTGCATGGTCCTAACCCCATAACGACTGCCGATACTAATTAAAACTTCGTTCATTAAGGGGCCTTATTCCCTCATAGCTGTTTTAAAACGGCTGTGAGAAATAAAGTAATAGCGCCTCCAGAGTTGTAAAATTGATGTGTTTTCAGCTGCCGGGGGTAGCTGAGGCACTGGAGAACACAGACAGGGCTGTTTTTTGCAGTCCCCAATCACGTTATTTACCTTATGGTCTTCATGTAAAAAAAAAAATTAAATCCAGTAAAAAAAAACAAACAAACAAAAACTTTCTCTTCTGATATGATCTATTATGTCACAGAAGTGAGAAATGGTGTCACCAAGTCCCCCACGGTATCTCCAGCCCCCATCCCCCCTCCTCTTCATCCCAAAGCAAAATAGCAGGCATATGCGCTGTGCTCCCGCTTGATCTGCCAGCCAGCACCTGGCACCATCATGAGCCAATTTAATTGGTTCCTGATGTTTAATCACTGTGATAGATCTTATCACAGCGATCAAAACCCAAAATGTTTTAAAAATATGACAGCACTTGGGCTTTGCCTCTCTTCTCCCCCTATAGTTGGTCTGCGAGAGAAGAGAGTTACACAAAGTGCTGTCCTGTCTTTGAAAGAAAAATCAAAGTTCAAGATCAATTTGAATACATCCTTCCCAAATCTTCTATTCAGCTCCCTGATCTAGCCCACAAACCCTCTTGTCATCCCCTAATCAGATTCCCTTTTTTACATTTTATTTCACTGAATGAAATATTCCAGTTGCAAATCTTTATTCAGTACATAGTGGAACGCGTTAAGAACAATAAAACATAAAATGTTCAATGTAAATCATAATTAATATCCCATGGAGGTCTGGATTTGGAATGATACTCAAAATCAAAGTGGAAAATCAAATTTTATAGACTGATCCCGCTTCAGTGGAAATGCCTCAAAACAAGGAAATGATGCTCAGTAGTTTTTGTGGCATGTATGACCTCCCTACAATGCCTGGGCATGCTTCTGATGAGGCGACGGGTGTTCTCCTGAGGGATCTCCTCCCAAACCTGGATTAAAGCATTAGTCAACTCCTGGACAATTTGTGGTAACGTTGGTGGATGGAACGAGACATTATGTCCCAGATGTGCTCAATTGGATTCAGGTCTGAGGAACGGGTGGGCCAGTCCATAGCATCAATGTCTTCATCATGCAGGAACTGCTGACACACTTCAGCCATATGAGGCCTAGCATTGTCATGCATCAGAAGGAACCCAGGGCCCATTGAACCTTCATATGGTCTCACAATGGGTCTGAGGATCTCATCCCAGTACTTAGTGGCAATCAGAGTACCTCTTTGGTAGCACATGGATGGCTGTGCTGATTTCCAAGGAAATACTCTTCCACACCATTACTGAACTACTGCCGAACCGGTCATGCTGGAAGATGTTACAGGCAGCAGAACGTTCTCCACCGTGTCTCAAGACTGTCTTGGGCTAAGTTCACATTAGCGTTGTGCGACGCAGCGTCGGGCGCCGCTGCGTCGCCGCATGCGTCATGCGCCCCTATATTTAACATGGGGGCGCATGGACATGCGTTGTGCTGCGTTTTTTGACACATGCGTTTTTTGGGGCGCACGCGTCAGGGCGCACAGGACGCAGCAAGTTGCATTTTTTTTGCGTCCAACTTTCGGCAAAAAAGGACGCATGCGTCGCAAAACGCAGCGTTTTAGCGTGCGTTTTGTTGCGTTTTTGTTTGCGTTGTGCGTTGCGTCGCCGACGCTGCGTCGCACAACGCAAATGTGAACGTAGCCTTGTCTGTCACATGTGCTCAGTGTGAACCTGCTCTCATCCGTGAAGGGCATATGGCGCCAATGTCAAATCTGCCAATATTGGTGTCCTCTAGCAAATGCCAATCGCCCTGCTCAGTGTTGGGCTGTAAGCACAACACCCACATGTTGACTCCTGGCCCTCATACCACCCTCATGGACTCTGTGTCTGACAGTTTGAGAAGACTTATGGATGATAGTGGCCTGCTGGAGGCCATTTTGCACGGCCCTGGCACAGATTCTCCTGTTCCTCCTTGCACAAAAGAGGAGCTAGCGATCCTGCTGCTTGGTTTTTGCCCTTTTATGGCCCCCTCGACGTTTCCTGGTTTACTGGTGTCTAATGGTTTCTGCTCCATGCTCTGGACACTGTGATGACAGACACAGTTACCCTTCTGGCCACATATCGCATTGATGTGCCATGCTGGAAGAGTTTTGCACTACCTGAGTAACCTCTGTGGGTTGTAGACACCGCCTCATTCTACTGTGCGTACCTCTAGGGGTGAGAGCAATGTCAAAATGCAAAAGTGACCAAAACAACAGCCAAAAAGGATGAGAACAGAGAAATGGTCTGTGGTCTCTACTTGCCACCTGCAAGACCACTCCTTTATAGGGGTTGCCTTGCTAATGGCCTATAATTTCTACCTGTTGTTCCATTTGCATAACAGCAGGAGAAATTGATTCACATCAGTTTTGCTTCATAACTAGACAGGTTGATTTCACAGTGTGATTGACTTGGAGTTACATTGTGCTGTTTAAGTATTCCGTTTATTCTTTTGATCAGTGCGTGCACATGTGTATGTAAAAAAAAAAAAATGTATACAATATACATACACACAAAAATTGAAGAGAAACAGAGGACAGGAACTCTGAGGACAGGAACTCTGTTGGAAGAAGTAATCTTACAGGTCACCATTTAATGGGCCTTGAAATGTGACTTAGGCTACGTTCACATTTGCGTTGTGCGCCGCAGCGTCGGCGCCAAAACGCAGCAAAACGCATGCACAACGCTGCGTTTTGCGCCACGCATGCGGTGCAAAACGCTGCGTTTTTGGGAAACGCAGTTGCGTTTTCAACAAAAAAACGCAGCGTTTTGCGCCGCATGCGTTTTTTTGTGCAGTGAGTCATTCTTCATCCCACCCACAAAAAAAAAGTGTCTACACAATAGATAAGGACCACCAATGGCTAGAAGAGGGTTGGTGTTTATGTAATTGTGTATATATACCCTGGCAGACATGAATTCCTCCCATTTTGCTGGTATTCATGATGGAGCGTCCCATGGACAGTATCTACATGGATATGGAGATGGAATTTGCCTTTGCTCATGCCTATGCTGTCGCCTGTTCTCATCAAAGGGAAAGGGAAAAACGGAGATGGATTCGTCGCCGCTTTTGGATACACCCTATCTTGGAAGTCCGGGAGAGCCGTGGAGCATACCATAGCTTGTTTGGCGAACTGAATGACAACCTGGAGAAATATTTCGAGTACACCAGGATGTCTCAGGAGAGCTTCCGGTATCTTCTGCGTCGGGTGGAAGGAGCCATTAGCAGGCAGGACACGCAGCTCCGGAGAGCTATTTCCGCAGAGGAACGGCTGCTGGTGACTCTACGGTACGTAGCTGTTTGAATGACTGTGATATGTTCTTCCCTTTTTTTTTATTTTATTTTTTTTATTTTTTTTGGGGGTGGTATGGTCAATGTACTTTTATAAATTGCAATGTACTTTAATGTAATTTCTTTATCTTCTTGGCAGTTTCCTGGCTACCGGAGAGACCTTGAGATCCCTTCAATTTCAGTTCCGGATTGGAGTCTCCACTCTCTCCGGAATTATTGCTGAGACATGCCGCGCTTTGTGGGATAATCTCCGGGAGGAATTTTTACCCGTCCCTACAAGCGATATCTGGTTGGCCAACGCACAGAAATTTGACCAAGTGTGTTCGTTTCCAAACTGTATTGGCGCGGTGGATGGCAAGCACATTCGGATTACCAAGCCAGGGAAAAGTGGATCCCTTTTCTACAACTATAAAAAATACTTTTCCACTGTGCTGATGGCAATTGCCGGTGCGGACTGCCGTTTTCTCGCAGTGGACATTGGTGCGTTTGGCCGTTCAAATGACTCGCGCACATTTAAAGAGTCGGATATGGGCCAAAAATTATATGGGAACAATTTTAATTTCCCACAGCCACGACCTCTTCCCCACACCGAAGGCCCTGCGATGCCATTTGTTGTGGTTGGGGATGAGGCATTCCAAATGTCTGGCAACCTATTGAAACCCTACTCCAGTCGGGGCTTGGACCACACCAAAAGGGTTTTCAATTACAGACTGTCCAGGGCCAGAAGGACTGTGGAGTGCGCCTTTGGCATCCTTGTCTCCAAATGGCGGATATTAGGATCCGCCATTAATCTGAAAACTGAGACAGTGGATGAGGTGGTGAAGGCGTGTGTGGTTCTCCACAATTATATTCTGTCCAAAGAGAGACTGAACGTGGATCTCGATGAAACCATAGCCAACCCATTGCCCGATTTCCATGATCATCCTCTGAGGACAAGTGTGGAAATTGCGCAGATGAGGGATCGTTTTGCGGCCTATTTTGTGTCAGATGTTGGCCGTGTGTCATGGCAAGATACAATGGTGTAGTAAACTGTTGGACTGTATTCTGGTGTGACTATGCTAAAAATAGTTCACCAATGTAATGTGCCTTATCTAAAAAACTTGGAACCCTTTGTTTTTAAAATGTTGTGTTTTAATAAAAAAAAATTTCTTCAGTTTTCTACCCTGCTTCAAAGACAAAATTTATACCATACCATATAACATATTTATTTGGTTGTCAGATCGCCGTGTATCGTTGTGTTTGACAGCAAAAACAACGATACCAGCGATGTTTTACAATGGTAATCAGGGTAAATATCGGCTTACTAAGCGTAGGGCGGCGCTTAGTAACCTGATATTTACCCTGTTTACCAGTGTGAAAGTTTAAAAAAAAAACAGTACATATACTCATCTTCGCGTCCCCCGGCGTATGCTTCCTGCACTGACTGAGCGCCGGCCGGAAAGTGAATGCACAGCACAGCGGTGATGTGACCGCTCTGCTGTTAGGGCCGTCACTCAGTCAGGGCAGGGAAGCGGACGCCGGGGGACGCAATTCTGAGTGTATGTACTGTTGTTTTATTTACATTTCACTGGTAACCAGGGTAATCATCGGAAGCGCGGCGGCCTGCGCTTAGCAACCTGATGTTTACCCTGGTTACCCGGGGACCTCGGTATCGTTGGTCGCTGGAGAGCTGTCACACAGACAGCTCTCCAGCGACCAAATAGCGATGCTGCAGTGATCTGCATCATTGTATGTTTCGCTGCAGCATTGTTAAGTGTGAAGGTACCTTTACGGTATGTGTCCACGTTCAGGATTGCATCAGGATTTTGTCACGATTTTTCATCAGTATTTGTAAGCCAAAACCAGGAGTGGAACAATTAGAGGCAAAGTAGAATAGAAACATCTGATCCACTTCTGTATTTATCACCCACTCCTGGTTTTGGGTTACAAATACTGATGAAAAATCGTGACCAAATCCTGATGCAATCCTGAGCGTGGACACATACCCTTAGTGATTGAAAACACCTCATACACTTTATTGTTTGTAAACACCTCATACAGCAATGAGAGACACACCAAAAAAGGCAAAATAAAAATGGTAAAAATAGTGTCTGACATTGCATATATGAGTTGTTTGAAGCACAAAATATGTGTAGACGGCGCACGGTGTGACTTGCTGAGAAGTATACAGGAAAATAAGAGCAAATATTGTTGTATTAAAACCAAAATTTTTTATTGGGGGGAAACAGGAAAAAAAAAAGGGGAAATAAACTTAGGGGGTATCAACCTGTGCCACCATGGGGGAATGGTATGGTTCTTTTTGGGAATGGGGAGCGGAAAATGAGGATGATGACGACGACGAGGAGGAGGAGGATGTTGACCTATTATAGTCCAGGAGGCTGGATGGCAGGTCTAAACCCTCCGCAGGGTATAATGGGGAGGAAACCGCCACCTCTGTAGGGGAGGGAGGAGGCAACACGAGCCTTTGCGTGGTTCTTGGTTGGCTCTGGCTGCTCCTGCTGCGGCTAGAGCCCCGACGTGTACTTGTTGTTTGTACTGGAGCAGCCAGAGCCTCAGTGCGTGTCCTCTTGCTTTTGTGCTTTCTTTTCCTTTTCTTTCCACGATCGGTATTAGCTCCCCCAGAATGATGGCTGCGGGAGGATGAGGGCCTGGCAGGAGCAGGAGTCGGCGGCACACTGCTATGGTGCCTGTGGTGGCGTCGCTCGGCACTTGGACCAGGGTGGGGTGGCTGGAGTGGCTCTGCAGCAGTAGTCGGAGTCACGCTAGCCAGCGACGGCACTACGGGCAGTGTCGCTGACTGCATGACCCGAGCCTGCTGCAGAGCCCTCACGTAGGCATTGTTGCAGGATTGCATCACCGAAATCTGGAGTTCCGGCGTAAGGTGTTCCACCATGCCCTTACCAATAGTACTTAAAAAATGTTTTGCCGGATTCGAGAGCTCGGCTTCCATATTTTCAAGGCGTCGTTCGATACTGGACAGACGAGTGTCCATTTTATCGCTCAACGCCTTGAAACAGTTCTGGAAAACCGTGCTCAAATGCAAAAATTCGGGCATGGCTGGCCTGTCCGAGGCCCGCTGGCGCTGTCGGGAATTCCCAAACGAAGGTGCGCCAGAGGCCTCGTGCAGGGGAACACCTGATGGACCGGCTGCCGGTTCTCCAGATGGTGGTGCAAGCCTGCTGTCGCTGTGGGAGGGCTGTGACGGGTCAGATGGCGATTCATGAAGGTCCGCTCCTGCGGGGCGAGCTCGCTCGAGGGTGCTGCTGTGTGTCCTGTGAAAAGATAAGGAAAGAATTAGCCTTCAATTAATGAACTATCACATACGCCAACTCCTGTAATAAAATTAACATTACATGACACATCAATACATTACAATCCCCTGTCTCTCAGGGTACCGTCACACAGTGCAATTTTGATCGCTACGACGGCACGATCCGTGACGTCGCAGCGATCGTATGATTATCGCTCCAGCGTCGTAGACTGCGGTCACACGTTGCAATCACGGCGCTGGAGCGATGCCGAAGTCCCCGGGTAACCAGGGTAAACATCGGGTAACTAAGCGCAGGGCCGCGCTTAGTAACCCGATGTTTACCGTGGTTACCAGCGTAAAAGTAAAAAAAAAACAAACAGTACATACTCACCATCTGATGTCCGTCCGGTCCCTTGCCGTCCGCTTCCTGCTCTGACAGATCCGGCCGTACAGTGAGAGCAGAGTGCAGCGGTGACGTCACCGCTGTGATCTGCTCTCACTTTCCGGCTGGCAGACAGTCAGAGCGGGAAGCGGACGGCAAGGGACCGTACGGACATCAGATGGTGAGCATGTACGGTTTTTTTTTTTTTTACTTTTACGCTGGTAACCACGGTAAACATCGGGTTACTAAGCGCGGCCCTGCGCTTAGTTACCCGATGTTTACCCTGGTTACCAGCGAACGCATCGCTGGATCGCTGTCACACACAACGATCCAGCGATGTCAGCGGGTGATCAAGCGACGAAAGAAAGTTCCAAACGATCTGCTACGACGTACGATTCTCAGCAGGGTCCCTGATCGCTGCTGCGTGTCAGACACTGCGATATCGTAACGATATCACTAGAACGTCACGAATCGTACCGTCGTAGCGATCAAAATTGCACTGTGTGACGGTACCCTCAGTCTGTGTGGCCTATAATAAATTGCTGATTGTTATCGCCAGCTGACCATTAGGGCTGACGATAACAATCATGGACATACCTACGGCAGAAAATGACTGGTCATTCCCGCTGCCAAAGCCAATGCATACCTCTGTCATCGTTTTCAAAAAATTTTTTTAAAAAAATCTTTCTTGATGCTGCCTATGCTGCCAAATTAGTAAAAAATTTAAAGTCAAGAAAAACATTTAAAAAAAAAAAAAAAAAAAAATCACTTTGCTGATCTGATCGCAGGAACGGCCATGACGTTAGGATCATGTGATCCAGACGTCATCATTATTCCTGCGATCAGAACTACCCTGACTCAGAACGTAACCTGTCATGGACTACAATGACTCACGCCTAACCAAAAAAATTACTAATGGGCTATATACCATTACACTAGGGTAAAAGGATGGCCAAAATGCTACGATGACTACATGGATGGCCAATACACTATGTTCCTTTGGAAATATACTATGTGGATACGTGGCTAGAACGTGTACTATGTGGCTGCGATATAGTGGCCTGGCAATATACTATGTGGATGCACAATGTACGTGGCTGGGCAATGTACTATGTGGCTGTGCAATATGCTATGTGTCTGGGCAATGTACAATGTGGCTGTGCAATATGCTATGTGTCTGGGCAATGTACAATGTGGCTGTGCAATATGGTATGTTGACAAAATACTTACTGTCGGCGGCCAAGGACCGGTCTTAAGAACTCTAGTGCCCTGTTATATTTATAGGGCACCGACTTGGACGCAGCAGCACCACTCCGAGCTTGCTCCTCCGCAGCATGGATCCCCTTATTGAAACGGTCCTTCATGGATCGCCATCTGGTCCTCAACTTTTTCACTGTGAATGTAAAGACAAAAAAATGGTTACATATTTAGCATTTTAAAAGGATAAAACAACCGTGTGCGATGCAAAGTTTAGGCGTTGATCGCATCACACACGGTTGTGTTTATCCTGGCAAGATGGGTCATAGCAGCGTATCTGCAATACTCACTAAAGTTGCCTTTGGCCTTCGCTGAGGCACTGTCAAAGCCATCCCACAGCGACTTTGCCACCTCTGCCCACAAACGCCTCGACACCACCTGGTCCATGTGCCGAGGGTCACGGCTGTCCCACAACGGGCCACGCTCCTGGATGCTGGAGATCAGGAGGTCCACATCAATACTGTCTCCTTGGGCCCGTTGTGAAACCTAGAAAAATTAGAAAACAAATAGGTTACAAATATGCAAATAATAACAACCACCAGTACCTGGCATGATAGGTACCTTTGCCCTATCCTTTGCCATTTGATGTATGTATATTGATGTTTTCTACACCTGTGTTTTGGAATGTTTGTGTGCAGGGAGTTCAACTTTATTTTACCTTCCCCCAATACTTGCTGCCCTGAAAATCTATAATGTAATTAAAGGCCCCGTCTCACATAGCGATTTACCAACGATCACGACCAGCGATACTACCTGGCCGTGATCGTTGGTAAGTCGTTGTGTGGTTGCTGGGGAGCTGTCACACAGACCGCTCTCTCCAGCGACCAACGATCAGGGGAACGACTTCGGCATCGTTGAAACTGTCTTCAACGATGCCGAAGTCCCCCTGCAGCACCCGGGTAACCAGGGTAAACATCGGGTTACTAAGCGCGGCCCTGCGCTTAGTAACCCGATGTTTACCCTGGTTACCAGTGAAGACATCGCTGGATCGGTGTCACACACACCGATTCAGCGATGTCAGCGGGGCCTCAACGACCAAAAATTGGCCCAGGCCATTCCAACACGACCAGCGATCTCACAGCAGGGGCCTGATCGCTGGTACGTGTCACACATAGCGAGATCGCTACTGAGGTCGCTGTTGCGTCACAAAACTTGTGACTCAGCAGCGATCTCGCTAGCGATCTCGCTATGTGTGACGGGGGCCTAAGCTTAGTAAACATCCCTAGTGAAAGCAGGATGCTCCTCAAATGTAATGTTCCTCACAGCAGGATGCTACTGAAAAAAAAAAGATAAAAAAAAAAAAATACTCACTCGCCGGCCTGACGCCACATCTTGGCCCCGATCTCTCTGCTCCCGCTGACTGCCTTCCCCCTCACTTGAAGAAGCCTGGAAAAATTGTATACAAAAATTATTGTCAATGCTACAAATGGCAGCGAATAGTAAGCAAATGGACATAATTACTCACCGCACTCCCCCGCGCCAATTGGCTATGCTCAGAAGAACTTGGCATTGTTGCAAGTTTGTTCTGCAATGAAAAAATGAGCAAAAAATCACATCCAATGCCACATACAATAAAATAGGCCCAAAACATTAAAACAACCACAATTGACTGTTGACTGATAGGACAATGAAAACTCAAAAAGCGACACCACAACGCCATACATTGCAAGAGAATACAATCGAAGAAACAATACAAGAATAGACCCAAACAAAATTAAGCAAAAATAGACACCTATGTAAAAATTTCTAAAGCTACAAAATTCTAAAAAAAAAACTTACAGGAAAAAAAAAGGCACAATGAAATAGCAAACTAATGAACGCCATAATTTACAATTACAACAAGACATGATCCAAAACAACGCCATCTGGTGACATCCACCGAAATACATCAGAAAAAGGCGCTAAATAACATTCTAGATAATAAGCAATAAACATTACGGGACAACCGCTGTTACAATATACAGCAACCCAAAAGATAAAACATAGTCAAATAGAAAAGAAAACACAATAAATTAAAAAAAAAAAGGCCACCAACTAAAAAAAAAAAATAAATAAAGGCCATACTACACACTTGTCAATGGAAACATTCAAGAAAGGAGATACATACGGAAGCCATAGGGAAAACGACGTTAAACCATCATAGTTAAAACCAAAAAAAAAAAAAGGGAAAATACAATTGAAAATAGAATGGCATATAGCAGCCCAGAACAATACAATACAAATGAAACATCATAAATGTAGCCCCCCCACCAGCACGAAAAGACACTCAAGTAAAGCAAAAAAACGGACAACAGCATAATAAAACACAGCAAGACATGAGCCAAGAAAACGCCATACGGATACCCCCAACAATAGAAACCAGAAAAAGACATGCACCATAAATTTAACAAGAAAAAATCAGCCAAAAAAAAGACATTGAACAACCGCATGACACCAGAAAAAGCCAAAACCAATCCAAAACCAAGCAAGGCCGAAGACAAGAAACGCCATCATATAACGCCAGAAGTACATCAAAACCAGATTAAAAAAACACAATTTTTCACTAACAACCCACAGTGCCATAACCGTACAATAGCACAGACCAAACATTGCACAAATTAAATCAAAATCAAAAAATAAAACACAGAATAAAAAATATGCAAAGAGAAATATATACTTACAGGTTGTGAAAGCAGGTTTCTCCTCAGTGACTTGTCTTGTCTGATAGCCTTGTGAAAGACAATGCCAAACCCCTTTTTTTCTCTCTATATATAGTGGGTTTTTTTTGTCTAGACAAAGTCTAGACAATGTTTTGCATTTTTTAGTGGAAACCGCATGCGTCGTACAACGCACCACGACGCAAGTACTTGCGTCGTCTGCGTTGTCAATACAAGTCAATGGGAAAAAAGGCGCATCGACGACGCAAACACGACGCATGCGTTTTTTACAAAGTCTGCGCCGCCCAAAAAATGCAACATGTTGCGTTTGCCGCGCCCTGACAGGTGCGCCCTAACGCCGCATGCGGCGTACAACGCACCAAAACGCATGACAACGCATGTACATGCGGCGCCATGCGGCCCCAATGTTAATGATAGGGCCGCACGCCGCATGCGTTTTGGTGCGGCGACGACGCTGCGGCGCACACCGCAAATGTGAACGTAGCCTTAGGATAAAATAAAATCCAATTAAGAATCTCAGAAATGTTTATATGTGTAGAATAAAAACAAAATGACTAATATTAGAATTGTTCAGGGAGTGACACAGAATCTGCCTCTGAAGCAGAACTGTCTTCAGCCAGTGACGACAACTCCTTCCTCCATGAGATCCCACAGCCTGATGATAAGTGGAGTCAGTCATCACTGCTGAAATATCACAGGCAGGGCCAAGTTCCGCAGTCGCCCCATCGCTGAGGTATCCCGACAATTCCTTTTCCCTCACTTATGAGCTTCCTTCTGACAATTCATTCACTCCAAGCATGTCAAATATAGTGTCAAATTCTATAACATGTGCGAGCACACAGTGAAGTACACCTCCACCTTTCTAATTTACGATGGTAAAGACCTCCAAATAAACCCTCTAAACTGCTCCCAGACAGTTGGTATCCTGGGTAAAATTGTCTGGGAACTAGTAATGTCATTTCTGCATCAAAGGTATCGCATGTATACTGAAAACTATGACAAGATTATCTCCCCATAATTATAAAAATCACTCCATGCGGCAAATACAGGGGCCTGTGGGACAGTCATAAACAAAACAAGTAGCTTTTCCATCACAGTTGGTGTTCGGCCGTTTGGAAAAAGGGGTGTCATTCTCGCTTGCAGGTGACCAACTTTTTGAAGTGGGATGACTGAAAAGACATCTACATGCTGACCACGCTGCATATGGACACTGATCGCAGCTTCAAGTCACCTAAGAGACTACTTAAAGTAATAAAACAAAATGTTTTTCCAAACTGTTACAAAACTACACATTTGGGATCACTGTATTCATAAAAGACCGATCCATCCAAATATAATATACTAGATGGCAGCCCGATTCTAAAGAATCGGGAGTCTAGAATCCATATATACTTTATTTATTCAAATGTAAGAATAATACAATTAATAAATAATAGTAAGAAAGAACAAAAAATGGCTGCACTCACCAGCTCTTGACAATTCTTGACAGTACGGCACATTTCTGATTGGTCGCTCGCGGCAGGCGGCAACCAATCAGAAAAGTGCCGCGCACCACGAAGGCATATATCTTTGTCCACCCTGAGCGGGTGTAGGACGCTGGTGACGTCACTTATCTCCGGACATTATCTCCGGACAAAGCCACGGAAGTTGGCACAAATTGCCGGAAGTAGTATTCTAGGCAATTATATATTAGATTTTAATGTTATCAGTGTTTACCTTTGAACGTTTATATTGTATTGTTCTGTCACCAGCCATGTGTACGATTATCGGCCGAAAGCCTCTCTGGAACCAATAATCACCCCATGTAAAGGTATCTTTATAAGTTAAAGATTCAGAATACTATGACTTTTATCATATCCTGAACAGTCAAGTTTTTTATGAACCGTTAAGGTTTTCTGGTTGAAGTAAAAAAAACTCTGAGTGTTTACAGTTTGAAACCATAAAATGTTGAAAAATTATGTCATTCTTGAGTATATCACTCAATGGTGCTCATAAACGTGTCAAATTTGATCTATAATATACTTTAATATACGTTACTTTAATCTTTAATATACTTAAGAACAGGGCCCCAGACATCACACAGGGGGTCTGAAACACCGCACAGTGGTCCAAAATATCGCTGTGCTCTGCCTGGGGCCCCATATGCTGCCTGGGGCCCCTGTGCTCTGCCTGGGGCCCCATATGCTGCCTGGGGCCCCTGTGCTCTGCCTGGGGCCCCTGTGCTCTGCCTGGGGCCCCATATGCTGCCTGGGGCCCCTGTGCTCTGCCTGGGGCCCCATATGCTGCCTGGGGCCCCTGTGCTCTGCCTGGGGCCACTGTGCTCTGCCTGGGGCCCCATAGTCTGCCTGGGGCCCCTGTGCTCTGCCTGGGACCACTGTGCTCTGCCTGGGGCCCCATATGCTGCCTGGGGCCCCTGTGCTCTGCCTGGGGCCACTGTGCTCTGCCTGGGGCCCCATATGCTGCCTGGGGCCCCTGTGCTCTGCCTGGGTGTAGGACACTGGTGACGTCACTTATCTCCGGACATTAGCTCCGGACATTATCTCCGGACATTACCTCCGGACAAAGCCACGGAAGTTGGCACAAATTGCAGGAAGTAGTATTCTAGGCAATTATATATTAGATAATATGATCCGTAAGCGGTGTAACAAAAAGAAAATGCCAGAATTACATGGGTTTTTTTTGACTGTTGCAACATTGAAATAACAGGTGATCAAAACATCGTATCTACCCCAAAATTGTATCCGTAAAAACATCAGCTTAGGGCGCAAAAAATAAACTATCATACTGACCTATATCCTGAAAATTGAAAGTGTTATGGGTCTTGGAAAATGGCTACACAAGCAAAGGGCCCAAATTTCCAAAAAAATTTTTCACTTAAAAAACGGAATAGCAGAAATGAAAAATCACCTGGTCATGAATAGTTTCTGGACGTTTGGTTTCAGTAGAGTTCTACTACTCAGAACACCTCTAATCATTACATGTTTCTTTTTTCTTATTTTTTGACAGGATTTGTAAGGTATCAAGTATCTGTAGTTGGCTCAGAATATTACTCAGTAGCTGTTACCTTGCGTTGTAAATTTGATCAAGTGGTAGCCACGGCACAGGGGGCTATAGGAGAGCTGAAAGTGGCCAATGCAAATTTCTGGTGGCCGTATTTAATGGATGAAAACCCTGGATATCTCTATTCGCTTGAGGTAAGGTAGACCCCTACAAATTTATATTTTCTTCAGGCATTGTCAAGTATACGAAATGCTACGTATCGGTGACCTCTACAACACTCCACTGTTTAGACTTTTTTTTTTGTGCTGGGTCATAGGAGCCGGGCTATGAAAATGTCAGTGCTAGAATCATCTTAGGACGCGTGGCTACGAGACCTTACGATGGCCATACTTTTCCCAGACAGTAGAGCACAGCATACTACACTATTTTCCAGTATTTTTTATGGAAGCTATAAATGTCTTAGTCACATACTAAGCTTTCAGGAGTACTATAAAGCCCGCCATACACATGATATGGCTGCTTGCGTATGGGGCCATAAGCGTGCCTCAGTAAATGCATATATGCTCATTAAAGCGCTATAATATTCATGGCAACTATAGCTTTGTCTCTTACCTCTGAACACTTACATCTCAGCCATTTTGTCAGACCATAAGTGTGTATTATTGATATTTTAGGGTGCCGTATTTCTTTTTATAAAAGATGTTTCAAAGAAATTGTTAATTTTAGGTGAAAATAAATGTGAATACACAAAGTGGGGTGTATGAGGATGTTTATACTTTACCTGTTGGCATAAGAACAATCCAAGTGTCCGCTCAGCAATTCCTCATCAATGGGAAACCTTTCTACTTCCATGGAGTAAACAAGCATGAAGACTATGATGTAAGTAAGCAAAGTCATTGACTAATTGGAATAGTGTACTCGACTATGTTAAATTTGTATTTAAGAAAAAATATATATTTACAATGGAAAATTCAGTTTAATTAAATTTCTTAGTATAATACGTGACTGAGAAGGCTTTGTCTGTGTACAATAAAGACTTCCTTTAAGCATCTTGAGAGATCCTTCGCTCTAATGCTATAGGATGGATCTGTACATTTAAGAGCACCTGCAACTTTTGTTCGATAATGGATATATACAGTATTGTGCAAAGGTTTTAGACATTTGTGAAAAAATGATGCAAAGTAAGAATATTTTCAAACATATAGAAGTGTCACTTATCAGAATGCAAAGTGAATGAACAAAAGAGAAATCTGAATCAAATCAATATTTGATGTGCCCACTCTTTGCCTTCAAAACAACATTAGTTATTCTAGTTCCACTTGTACAAAGTCAGGAAAATTGTAGGATTATAATCCATGCATGAGTAACACATTTTTATCAAAAGGGTGATAATGATCAGCATTTTCATATAGGTTTAAACACAGTTATTAACTGAAACAGAAATAATTGTGTAGGAGGCGTAAAATTAGGTGAACAATAGACAAACTCTGCTGCATAGGTGAGTTTCTGGAAGACAGCTTAATGTCACAGGTCATGGCACCATGGCAAAACTGAGCACAGACACAAGGTAGTTATACTGCATTGACAAGGTCTCTTCCAGGCAAATATTGCAAACCAGACCGGGGGGTTTCAGGATATGCTGTTCAAGCTTTTTTTGAAAAAGCACCAGGAAAAGGTACACAGTGGTCTACCACAGACATATCATCATACTTCCCTTCAATATTAAAGTATATTCAGAAGTGCCATCAATTCAGAACTGGCAAGAACCGTGGGACCCAGCTACACCCATCTACTGTTCAGAGAATTCTGGCCAAAAGTCATCATTGAAGTATTTCAGCCCAAAACCATACCTTTGACATAGAAGCAAGGCCAAGATAATCAAGTATGCACAAAAATATAGGAACCAGGATTCAGAAAAATGGCAACAGGTCCTCTGGACTGAGCAGTCGAAATGTGAAATATTTGGCCGTAGCAGAAGAGAGTTTGTTTGTTTTCCAAATAACTGGGGGCGTTACAATAATAAGTGGTTGCAAGCAATAGTGAAGCATGAGGGAGCTTCCTTGCAAATTTTGTGCTGCATTTCAGCAAATGAAGTTGGAGTTTAGATAAGGATTAATGGTGTAGTACTGAGAAATACAGGCAGAAGCTTTTCCGACATGCAATACTAAAAAAGAGCCATCTAATTGGCTCCAAATGTATTCTGCAGGACAAGGATGCATAAGAACAAGAAGTCCTGGAAGAGATTGTGTCCCCGCAGAGCATTGATATCAACATTGAGTCTCTGTGGGATTACATGAAGAAACAGAATGATCTGTGCAAGCCTACATCCACAGAAGATCTGTGGTTAGTTCTCCATAATGTTTGGTACAACCTCCCTGCTGAGTTCCTTCAGAAACTTTGTGAAATTGTACCTAGAAGAATTGATGAATTGAGGTTGATTTGAAGGCATAGGGTGCTCACACCAAATATAGGTTTGATTTAGATGTCTCTTTTGTTCATTCACTTGGCTTTTTTTCTTTGCTAAAAATAAAGTTAGCTTTTTTTTTTTTTTTTTGAAGCATTCTTTTTTTTTTTTTCCCATACATGCCTAAAACACTTACACAGTACTGTATACGTCATAATTGCACATGTACAACCTCTGTATCAGTGCGATTCGTTATCGGAGCCGTGCTGATATACATAGTTGAGCTCCTGCTAGAACTGCGCGGATTGCTAAGAACACCTAACCTCTCATATGCCATGGTCAAAGTGACAGCAGCAGAGGGGTGTGAATGAGCGAGTGCATCCTCCCATCAGAACACTCGCACTCCTCACCATCATTCATGGGATGCCAATGGGTTTGTCCAACACATGAATTAGTAAAATTTAAATCTTGGAAAAAGAACCAATAATAATAATAATAATAATAATAATAATTTTATTTATATAGCGCCAACATATTCCGCAGCGCTTTACAACTTATAGAGGGGACTTATACAGACAACAGACATTACAGCATAACAGAAATCACAGTTCAAAACAGATACCAGGAGGAATGAGGGCCCTGCTGCTCGCAAGCTTACAATCTATGAGGAAAAGGGGAGACACAAGAGGTGGATGGTAACAATTGCTTTAGTTATTTGGACCAGCCATAGTGTAAGGCTCGGGTGTTCATGTAAAGCTGCATGAACCAGTTAACTGCCTAAGTATGTAACAGTACAGACACAGAGGCTATTAACTGCATAAAGTGTATGAGAACATGATGGAGGAACGTGATTATGTTGTTGTTTTTTATTAATAGGCCACACAGGGATAATTAGGTTAATGCGTTGAGGCGGTAGGCCAGTCTGAACAAATGAGTTTTTAGGGCACGCTTAAAACTGTGGGGATTGGGGATTAATTGTATTAACCTAGGTAGTGCATTCCAAAGAATCGGCGCCGCACATGTAAAGTCTTGGAGACGGGAGTGGGAGGTTCTGATTATTGAGGATGCTAACCTGAGGTCATTAGCAGAGCGGAGGGCACGGGTAGGTTGGTAGACTGAGACCAGAGAGGAGATGTAGGGTGGTGCTGAGCCATGGAGTGCTTTGTGGATGAGGGTAGTAGTTTTGTACTGGATTCTGGATTGGATGGGTAGCCAGTGTAATGACTGGCACAAGGTAGAGGCATCGGTGTAACGGTTGGCGAGGAATATGATCCTGGCAGCAGCATTCAGGACAGATTGGAGCGGGGAGAGTCTGGTAAAAGGTAGGCCAATTAGTAGAGAGTTACAATAGTCCAGACGAGAATGAATAAGTGAGACAGTAAGAGTTTTTGCAGAGTCGAAAGTAAGAAAAGGGCGAATTCTGGAAATGTTTTTGAGATGCAGATAAGAAGAGCGAGCCAGTGATCGGATGTGGGGGGTGAATGAAAGCTCGGAATCAAGGATGACTCCAAGGCAGCGGGCATGTTGCTTTGGAGTAATGGTGGAACCACACACGGAGATGGCAATGTCGGGCAAAGGTAGGTTTGTAGAGGGAGAGAACACGAGGAGTTCAGTTTTTGACAGGTTCAGTTTCAGATAGAGGGAGGACATGATGTTAGAGATAGCGGTAAGACAATCACTGGTGTTTTCTAAAAAGGTCGGCGTGATAACAGGAGAAGAGGTATATAATTGGGTGTCGTCAGCATAGAGATGGTACTGGAAACCAAATCTACTGATTGTTTGTCCAATAGGGGCAGTATACAAAGAGAAGAGGAGGGGGCCTAGGACTGATCCTTGAGGAACCCCAACAGTAAGGGGAAGGTGAGAGGAGGAGGAACCAGCAAAACAAACAGTGAAGGATCGGCCAGAGAGATAGGAGGAGAACCAAGAGAGAACGGTGTCCTTGAGGCCGATGGAGCGGAGCATAGTGAGGAGGAGCTGATGATCCACAGTGTCGAATGCTGCGGAGAGATCCAAGAGAATTAGCATGGAATAGTGACCATTAGATTTAGCTGTTAGTAGGTCATTAGAGACTTTAGTGAGGGCAGTTTCAGTAGAGTGTAAAGAGCGGAAACCAGATTGAAGAGGGTCGAGAAGAGAATTATCTGAGAGATAGCGGGTAAGACGGGAGTGGACCAGGCGTTCCAGGAGTTTAGAGATGAAGGGAAGATTAGAGACAGGTCTATAATTAGCGGCACAATTTTGATCGAGGGAGGGCTTTTTAAGTAGTGGATGTATGATGGCATGCTTAAATGAGGAGGGAAAAATACCGGAAGTGAGGGAAAGGTTGAATATTTTTGTTAGGTGAGAGGTGACAGCCGGGGAAAGGGACTGGAGGAGATGCGACGGAATGGGGTCGCTGGTGCAAGTGGTCGGGCGAGAAGATGCAAGGAGCCTGCTTACTTCTTCTTCTGTAACTGGTTCAAAGTCAGAGAGTGAACTAGATGCAGTGGGGGAGGGAGGACAGTGCTTGGTATGAAGAGATTGGGAAATGATTTCCTGTCGAATGTGGTCAATTTTTTCTTTGAAGTAATTGGCCAGATCGTCAGCGTGGAGATCTGTGGTTGGGGCCTGCTCTCTTGGGTTGAGTAGGGACCGGAAAGTGTCAGAGACGTTTAGGGTTATTGGACAGCGAGGTGATGAGGGTGTTGAAATAGGTTTGTTTGGAGAGGTGAAGGGCAGAGTTGTATGTTTTTAACATGAACTTATAATGGATGAAATCTTCGGGCAGATTAGATTTTCTCCACAGACGTTCGGCGCACCTGGAGCACCACTGCAGGAAACGTGTTTGCAGCGTGTGCCACGGTTGTCGCCGTCTGTGCCGAGTTGTTCTATGTATAGGAGGTGCAGCTTCTTCCAGGGCACTTTGCAGGGTTTCATTGTAATGCTTCAGAGCAGAATCAGGACAAGAGATGGAGGAGATTGGGGCCAATGAAGACTGCAAGTTCTTCATAAGTTTCTGGGTGTTAATGGCCTGTATGTTTCTATAAGTGTGGAAAGTGGGGATGACCTGAGCGGGATGGCAGTTCTTGATAGAGAATGAAAGAAGGTTGTGGTCAGAGAGCGGGAGAGGGGAGTTTGTGAAATCATCCAGTGAGCAAAGCCGGGAGAAGACCAAATCAAGGGAGTTTCCATCATCATGTGTTGGAGAGTTAGTATGCTGCGAGAGGCCGAAAGAGGAGGTTAGAGATAAAAGGTGAGAAGCAGATGGGGAGAGGGGAGAAGCAATTGGGATATTGAAATCACCCATGATAAGGGTGGGGGTGTCACAGGAGAGAAAGTGTGGAAGCCAGGTGGCAAAATGATCCAGGAACTGGTGAGAGGGGCCGGGAGGACGATACACCACCGCCACTCGCATGGAGAAGGGGACGTAGAATCTGACAGCATGGACCTCAAAGGAAGGGAATACAAGTGAGGGTACTTGGGGGATAACTTGGAAGGTACATTTGGGTGAAAGGAGCAGACCAACGCCTCCACCTGCTCTGTTGTCTGATCTTGGGGTATGAGAAAAGTGTAGTCCACCAAATGAGAGAGCAGCAGCAGCGGTGGTGGTGTCTGACTGCTGGATCCAGGTTTCAGTAAGAGCCAGGAGATTAAGAGAGTTAGAAAGGAAGAAGTCATGAATGAAGGAGAGTTTATTACACACAGAGCGAGAATTCCAAAGAGCACAATTGAAAGAGACAGAAGGCATGCATGGAATATTAATAAGGTTAGAGGGGTTTCTGGGTGTAGCAATTGCGAGGTTTGACTGGCTATAACATGGGGGCCGGGGTTCGGAGAGATGTCTCCAGCAACTAGGAGAAGGAGGATAGAAAGAGTGAGCAGATGGTTAAGTGATTTGTGAGAGCGTCTCTTGTGTTGGATGGTGGGACTGAATGGATCTGTACTGTTAAGCAATGTGAACAGAGCATGAGTGCTATACATAGGAGAGGCCAGGACAGAGGGGCCAATATGGATGGAGTGTAAAGAGTTGATGCAAGGGCGGTGATTGTGTGTGAAAGCAGCAGCCATGATATAGATTATACAAATACATATGGTGAGTATTTGCTGTGTGCCAACTGAATAGGGAATAGATTTTGATTGTCTTACCTGTCTCCTGCCCTGTCTAACTGCCATGTTATAACTGCTGAATACTTAGAAAAAAAAGTACTTTGAAAAAAAAAAAAAATGTACACGAATAATAGTGCACGAATGCCCCCTGCATGAATGCTTCCCCAAGCTATATCTACATTTATAGGTGGCCAGCTCTTAGATCTCACTTTTTTTTTTTTTTTTTTTTTTTTTGGTCTTCCCCCCTCTCATTACCAATCAATCTAACTCAATTGAGACAGCAGGGCACAATAAATGTAGTGATCAGATAAACAAATGTCCAGGTCTACATGGATCATAAACCCCTTTGAAAAACAGTTATGCGAACTCTTGGCATAAGGACAAGCAATGGCATAACTGTGTTTTTTCTCCCCATAAATAAATATTAAAAGTTAAGTAATTACATATTTCTCAAAATAATTCCCCTGACAAGTACAAGTCAATCCAAAAACAAGCCCTCATATGGATACATCAATAAAAACAATATGACTTCTGGAGTGCTTCATTGAAAAATAGACCTTGTCCATAAAGGGTTCATTTAAAGCAACCCATGAGCAAATTTGTTCAACAAGTTACCTATTGCCCAAAGTGTCTCACAAATGCAACATATGCGAGAAACAAGTAATTAGGCGCACTGCCATATATACATTAAGAGTATACCGAGGGTGCAATGTCAGTAATAGAAACCAGTTTTAGCAAAAAAGGAAAGCATTACTGCAAAGAAAATTGCACACCATCCAATAATAAGAAACAAATATAATAAAATATAACAGACTGATTTTATTAACTCATCAAAGACACCACAAACAATTAAAACATAATTAAAAGTACAAACACCATCAAACAGGTAGTAGAGACCATAACTTAGACATAATTGTAACCCAAATTCAACCTAGTGGCTTATGAGGCGGTGTGCAGTCTACCTAATTGGACAATGTCATGAATGGCCCATATGAATACAGAGACACCTATACGCAAAAAAAGAGAAGTAGAAGGCCGTTTGTCCAAGGTGATATGAAGCTAGCTAGCCAACTAACATGTCTAACATAGACATAGGACACTTGAGAATAAGACCTAAGCCTTCACGATTTATTCAGTTCTCTGAATTTCCTTTTGTGGAAGGAACAATAAAGGGTCTGTTGGATACATAAAATGCTTTGTATTAATATCTGTTTTTAAACCCTAACCACTCTGGACATTTCTTTATTTTAAAATGCCTATACAGCCAATCCCTATATGTGTTTTCTTATTTCCTGTGACGTTTTGTTCTAGTCGTAGCATTCACTGGGGATTCTCAAATGGGGCTTCACCGGGAGGGTGGCTCTGCTGTTTGTTCTCCACAGCTTCTATCACCCCTCTGAAGCACGACATATAGGGAATTTTCAAATAAAGCAAACTACAAAAATGGTCAGGGTTTAAAAATGGATATTTACACAGGTCATTTTATGTATCGGACAGCCCCCTTTATAGTACAATAAAATATATATTCACACACACTATATTATTCATTTTCTTTAGTTTTTAACATAAATGTGTTAACTCTAAATAAACAATATAGCATTTATAAACCAACTGATCATTTGCTTTTCAAGATTAGAGGAAAAGGTCTGGACTGGTCTACAATCGTGAAGGATTTTAACCTGTTAAAATGGCTGGGAGCAAACTCATTCCGGACTAGTCATTACCCATATGCTGAAGAGATCATGGACCTGTGCGATAAATATGGTATTGTGGTCATCGATGAATGTCCAGGAGTGGGCATAAGACAGGCGTAAGGAACACTTATTGTAATTGTCTGCTTTTTTTTTTTTTTTGCAAAAAACTCTATAGAGAATAGAAGATCTTAAGATGAGCTTTTCTTCACGGGACTTTTTAGAAGGGTTTTCTAAGATCACAATATTGGTGGACTATCCTTAATAGGCAATTAAAGGGAACCTGTCACCCCCAAAATCAAAGATGAGCTAAGCCCACTGGCATCAGGGGCTTATCTACAGCATTCTGTAATGTGCAGCATTGTCCCATTGATGTATATAGGAAAATGCTTCATCCACTAACACTGCTTAGTAGATGCTTAGCAGATGCACACAAAGATGTTAACATTGGCTGCAGTTTAAACAAGTTTTAAAGTGGGGTAGAATCTAACATTTATTGGACAATGGTGGTGGAAGACATAAATACAAAAAACAACTATACCTACCTCGCATACTGGCGCTACTCCTCAGAACTCAGTACTTGTCTGCAGTCAGTCTCCTGGCATCAGCATAGGCAAGGGGTGTCACATAATCGTCTGAATCGTCTGCACATTTAGTCCAAACAGAAATATGTTCTGATGTGATGCCCCCATTGGATTTTGATGACAGGAGACTGGCGGGGGACACAATGCTGAGTGCGGAGGATTATATCGGGCTAGGAGGTAACTATAAGATTTTATTTTATTTTTTTTTAATTTCCTGGGCCCATTAAATTTAACTTTTGTAGTAGTGGACATGGACAACCCCTTTAAGATTAGTGATAATTTCTTAATGTGTGACACATGGAATCATTTAACATTTCCTCCTTTCCTTCTATAGCAATCTGTCATTTATTTTGCACATAAAGTTATTGCACCCCCTTACCATCACATGCGTAGCGCAATTGGTTCTAGAGCCTTAACGTGAAAGCTTTTTAAGTACAAAAATGCTTTGTAATATCTGATGTAGGCTGGAAGTGCTCGCATGCCACTGACCACTGTTTGGTCACACATTCCAGTGGTGTCCACAGTTCTGAATACATGTACTTGTCGGTTAGTATTAGCTATGCATATAGTATAAATATAAGCGTCAAGGGGTGGAACCGCCAAATGAATATTTCCTTTGATCTGTGCCTTGTTTTTCTTTGTGTTACTGTTAGAGAAAGTTTTGGAAACAAGTCTCTGCAACATCATTTAGTTGTCATGGAGGAACTTGTACAAAGAGATAAAAACCGACCTTCAGTGGTGATGTGGTCAGTCGCCAATGAGCCGGCCTCTCAGCTGCCTCCTGCAGGATATTATTTTAAGTAAGTGGGTAACCTTGCTGAATACAATAAAGCATCGTCCCATATATCATTATTACCATATTGGTACAAAATGGTAATATTCTGTCAAATTTATTTTCCCTGTATGTATCGCCATCATGGCCTTTTTACGATTTTGCTGATTTTCTGGTTAGCAGTAATTGGAAGTATACTACGTAATAACAAAAAAGAATATATATATATATATATATATATATATATATATATATATATTTTATACCGTATTTTTCGGACTATAAGACGCACCGGACTATAAGGCGCACCCAGGTTTTAGAGGTGGAAAATAGGGAAAAAAATATTTCAAGCGAAAAAAAATGTGGTAAAATATTTAATAACATAAATAACATACTATTATATGTGGTGTTGTTATATATAATAGTATGTTATTATGTTGGAAGCTGCGGGACCAGTGTGGTGTCTGTGAAGTACGATATGAAGACGCTGGAGGGTGAGTATAAGGGCTCATTTCCACATGCGAGGCACACGTCCGTATCTCGCATGTGGAAACCAAGCTCTGGCGCCGGCACTTTGGAGCGGAGCTGTGCAGCTCCATGTGTTCCTATGCGGCCGCACGCTCCGCTCTGGAGTCCTGGCTCCACAGCTTGGTTTCCACATGCGAGATACGGACGTGTGCCTCGCATGTGGAAATGAGCCCTAAGAATGGGTGCACAGGGCTTATAGTGAAAGCACCACTCCAGCACTGCAAAATAACACTGGAGTGCTGCTTTAAAATCCCATGGGAGAACTATAACTCCCAGCATGTCCTGCAGATCCTATGACATGCTGGGAGTTATAGTTCACCAAAGGAGTGGCAGAGTGCTTTATTGTGTTTTGTAAAGACTGACCTCTTAATTGTGGCAGCCAGCCACACTGTGGTGAGGTAAAAGCTGGAGCATCCCATGGCTGCACACACACAGAGCCCTCCCTGTTGTTGTTGCCTTTCCACAGCGCAGGACATAAGAGGAAGCTGCAGATTCTAGGTGGGAGTCTGAAGGACCTGTGATGATGTCAGATGAGGGAGGGCTCTGAGCTGCCATGTGATGCTCCAGCCCGCCCACTTCTGACATCACACAGGTCCTCCCTGTGCACCAGACAGCTCAGCGTCCAGCACAGGCAGGTATTCAGCGATCTCCTGGCCCCTGCTGCTGCCTCCTCCCCCGGACACACAGATTCTCCCCGGAATCAGCTGCTGGGGAAACTGTGTGTCGCTGCTTAAGTGCATCATTCATTTGCTGCTCCCGGCTCACCGCTCAGCTGATCGGTGGGCGTGGAGCCGCTAATGAATATTCACTGCACTTAATCAGCGGGGCCATGTGCTTTCCCCAGCAGCTGATTCCGGGCAGCGGGGACATCCTGAAGTGGGATAACAGTGCGATCCCACTCGCTGCTGCCCCCCTCCCCACATGCTATATCCGTACTATAAGACGCACCCACACTTTCCTCCCAAATTTGGAGGAAAAAAAGTGCGTCTTATAGTCCGAAAAATACGGTATATATATTCCTGGTCCTAAAGCATTGCTGGACAAGTACATTTTTGCCTTTTGTTGTCTAGGTGAACAACTCAAATGCAAGTCTGGAGTTTTTCCATTACAAAGTGGAGCAGATTGCCACTATATGATTTGCACTGGTGCAATGGTGTTTCAATGCAGATATTACTCTATAGCTGTCAGTGGTAATGCACTTTCACGTACACTAATAAAACCTGAATGATAAAAATTAAAACAAAAAAAAATACCATCCTTATGCCTGTACATTTTCTAAAATTGTCACCTGGCACATTGTAAAAATTACACCCTACACTTTCAGGCATCTTTATGCAATTTTGCATCAAAGCATATTTTGTTAAATGTTTGAACTTTTAGCCACAAAACCAGAATTTTTAAGCAGGATGAGCTGTATCACTTACTCCTAAACATAAAAGTTTAAGATGTATAGAAATGCCATATAGCTACTGTTAGTTACATTCCACATATTGTCATACGATCATCAGAGCTGAAGATCCCAATTGTTCTGCAATGCAGATTCAGTAAAAATTGGCAGGATTAGATAGAGGGTAGTTGAGAAATTGCTCATTTTCTCCTCCATTAGTTAAAATAAATAGTGGTAACACAAACAATTTGACTCCAGGGGTTCATCTACATGAGTATGCCATGTGGCTGTGGTGCCTGTACTTAGTACAAGGCTGATGTGATAGCTACACATCACAACTTCTGCTGTCTCCATGAGTAAGACTGCCGAATTCTGCCTGTCTGCGACACACACTATCTTTTCCTGTATGCCCACGTGATCACATGTATATGCACCCTTGACAATGGTCCAGGAAATTAAATGTCTCCCAGAAAATTATTGCAATCACCCATGTTTTGTGATACTCATCCTTTTTGTATATTCAAATAACACGAAACAAAAGGCAAATTGGACACAATTTCACACACAACCCCAAAAATGGGCTTAACAACATTGTTGGCACCCTCATCTAAATATTTGGTTGCATACCGCTTACACCTCTCTACTGGAATTTTGGACCACTCTTCTTTTGCAAACTGCTCCAGGTCTCATATTTGAAAGGTGTCTTCTCCCAAGAGCAATTTTAAGATCTTTCCACAGGTGTTCAATGGGATTTAGATCAGGACGTATTGCTGGCCACTTCAGACCTCTCCAGAGCTTTATTTCCATCCATTTGTGGGTGCTTCTTGAAATAAGTTTGGGGTCATAGTCCTGCTGGAAGACCCATGACTTAGGACAGACAGAAACCCAGCTTTCTGATACTAGGCACTACATTGAGACCAAAAATTCTTTGGTAATCTTAAGATTTCATGATGCCTTTCATATAGACAAAGCACCGAGTGCCAAAGACAGCAAAACAACCCTGAAAACATCTTTGAACCTCTGCTATATTTTACTGTAGGTACCATGCTTTTTTCTTTGAAAGCCTCATTCTGTTTTCTGTAAAAAGTAGAATGATGCGCTTTACCAAACAGTTCTATTTTGGTGACATCTGTCCACAAGATCCCAGAAGGATTTTGGTTTACGTACATTTTGGCATACTGCAGTCTAGATTTTTATGTTTATGTCTGAGTCAGCAATGGGGTCCTCCTGGGTCTCCTGTCATAGCATTTAATTTGTTTCAAATGTGGACAGATAGTTTACGGTGACACAGATGCACGAGTCTGCACGACAGCTTGAATTTCTTTTGATCTTGATTGAGGCTGCTTATCCACCATCATGTGTTGCAACCTTTCATCAATTTTTCTGCGCTGTCCACGTCCAGGGAGATTAGCTACAGTGCCATGGGTTGTAAACGTCTTGATTATGTTGCACACCATGAACAAAGGAACATCAAGATATCTGGAGATGGACTTGTAACCTTGAGATTGTTAGTATTTTTAAACAATTTTGGTTCTCAAGTCCTCAGATAGTTCTGTTATCCATGCTTAGTGTGACACACATCGACTCAATTATTTGCATTGTGTTTCTTCTGCTCCCCTTTTTATCTGGTTTCAGGTGATTTTTCATATTACCCACACCTATTACTTGCCACAGGTAAGTTTGAACAAGCATCACATGTTTGAAACAACGATGTTTACCCACAATTTTGGAAAAGTGCCAGCAATTTTGTCCTGCCCATTTCGGAGGTTTTGAGTGAAATTATGTCCAGTTTGCTTTTTCTTCTTTTTTTTTCTGTTTTATTTTTGTGGTGCTCCAATACACAGAAAGGAAATAAACCTGTGTAATTGCAATACTTTTCTGTGAGAAACACTTAATTTTCTGGAGCAATTTCAAGAGTGCCAACACATTCGGCCATAACTGTATGAGATTACGTTACTTGCAGTTACGTGCTGACTAGTCAGATCAGGCTTCTCTCAATAGAAAAGAGCAGCATGTGTCTATTTGGTACGTGACCGCAAGAAGGAAAATTGCATGTGACCACTGATTTACACGGGGTAAACAGGGGAATCGTGACAGTGTCACAAATTGGCAGTCTTTATTTATATTAAGTGTCTGCAGACTTTGCTTCTTAGAACTTACAATCCCTTTTTAATATGCTTCAATCATTTGCTATAACTACAATTATTTCACTAGGTTCAAAGTAACAGCTCATTGTGATGAACTTCAATTCTCTATCTCATCATTGAGGACACAGTAGATCATGGATGTTTGAAGCTGCCTTTAGGAGGCTGACACTAGGCAAAAAGTTGACTCCTCCTCAGCAGGGTATAAGCACCAACTGGCACAAAGCTTTCCAGTTTTAGCTTTGTATCAGTAGGAGGCAGACACGGGTCTGGGTCACGGGTTTCTACCTTAGGGTTTTGTTAATTTTTATTATTGTTTTCCCTTTTTTCTTTCAGATTGAGCTTGTGACTATGGAAAACAGAGTGTAACCGCTCACTCTGTCTTCCCACCTTTATAGACTTAGAGAACAGTGTGACCTGATCCACATAATACCCTGTTTGGTCTACGCGGCAGGACCCTACCCCCAACATATCAAGTGTGTTTTGGGGCAGCCAGACGGACAGTCCTTGCCATCTATTCCCAGCTTGATCGTCCACCATAACGAGATGACGCAGGGGGAAGACCAGACCGATTCACAGTGAGTCTCCTCCCATAGCTCCTGAAGGCTGTTATTCATTTTGTGAAGGAGTCGAGACTGCATCCAGACCAGGTACTTTCGTTTTCCATGTGGTCGCCGGCAGTGGGGGCTCCTGACAGTCATCAGACTAGTTCCCTGTGCACAGGATTGGGCTTGACTAAGACCCCCCACCTTCCCCATCCAATGGCTCTGTCCCTAACATGGGGCTCATCGTTCTTTTAGTCGATGTGGGAGTTGCATTTTATTTCTCCATCCATGGTGCAGCTCCCCACTCCTGGGTCAGTTCGCCAGCTGGGCTGCATCTATTACAGTCTGTAGCTGACCTAACCAAGGTTTCCCAGATCTTGGTCGCGGTCCTTGTCCGTCTGCCTAAACCATCCACCGCCTCTGGTACTTCCAAGAGCTCCCCGGATCAGATCGGCACCATGTACCTATTTGCTCCAACATGGCAGATCGCATATAAGATCCATGAAACGGGTGAATTCCAGCTCCTTTGGATCTCCCTCACCTTCCACATCCTCCAAGATTTTTTCCGTCTCATGTTCCTCCTCTCCTGATACCTAGGCAATCATTGAGTCCGACCTTTGCTCTGAGTCAGACTTGGACCTCGATTCTGACCAGGCTTCCAAGGTTCAAGACATGATAGACAGTCTGATAGTAACCGTGGATCAGACTCTCAATATTGAAAAAGAGGTCCTATTGCACACGAAGCTGACAGTATCCTTCAAGAAACACCCTTGCAGGTTTTCTCCAACCATAAGGAGTTTGTCAAGATATTCTCCAAGGAGTGGGAGCATCCGGAAATACTGTTTCAAAGGAGTCATGGATATTTTGTATTCCTTTCCCTCCAACCTACTCAAAACTTGGGCCGAGTCCCCTGTTGTGGGCCCTCCATTATCTTGGTTGTCCTCCAACACGATTCTCCCTCTTCCTGATGGCACTTCTCTCAAGTACCCTACCGACAGACATATCAAATCTCTAGCCAAGTCTGCATTTGAGGCCACGGGTGACACACTCTGCCCTACCTTCGCTTCCACCTGGGTCTACAAATCTGTCGCCGCCTGGGCAAAGCTCCTTCGTCTGGGTATCCTTTCAGGTGCCCTATCCCATGATCCTCCTGATCTCTCAGATCATATTGCTCATGTGGGAAAATATCTTCTTTCTGCATCTATAGACGCTGCTGGTTGATTGACGCTGGATTCCAACAACATTGTGGCCATGCACAGAGTCCTGTGGCTCAAGGCTTGGAATGCAGACGCAGCCTCTAACAAATTCCTCACCAGCTTTCCCTTCCAGGGCCTCCTGCCTGTTCAGAATCAGACTGGATCAGATCATTACCGATGTTCCCGGCAGAAAGAGCATCTCTCTTCCGCAGCCGAGACCCAAGTGCCCTCCTTGCAGGAAGCGCACAATACAATTTTGCTCCTTCCTCCGGGACATCCAACCGTCGGGACCGGTTGCCTTCTCAGGAGAAGAGTAAGAGACCCTCGTTTAAGCCAGCCCCTTTCTAGCAGCCATGAGGTTGACAAAACAAGCCCTTCCGATCCAGATGAAATAGATTTTCTTCCGCATGACGGGTGGTCCTCACCTGGGAACTCTCCTAGGGTGGGTGGCCATCTTTTAGTCTGGGACTTGTTGCTTTCTGTAGTCAATGATGCCTGGGTCAGAGAGGTCTTCAGCAAAGGTTAGGAAAAAACATTTAATCTCTCCCACTTTATCATTTTTTTTTTCTAGTCCCGTCCCTCAAGGAATCCCTTCCTGATTCCCATTTTTTTTTTGTTCGTTTTTTTTCAAGCCATCTCCCCCTTCAGACAGGCATCATCATTCCCATTCCTCTTCCGGACCGCTTATCGGGTTTCTGTTTAAACCTTTTTGTGGTTCCAAAGAAGGACAGTTCTGTTTGTCCTATCCTCAACCTCAAACTCCTGAAAAAGCGAGTTTGCCTTTGACATTTCAGAATGGAGTCCCTCCGTTCAGTGATAGCCTCCATGGAACCCGCTATGTTCCTCTGTTCAGTGGACATCCAGGACACCTACCTTCCCATCCAGATCTGTGCACCTCCTCAATAATTCCTCCATTTTGCTGTTCAAGATTTACCTACAAATTACGTCCACCCCCCAGTGTTTCCACGAAGGTCATGGCACCTCTTACCTCCCAGAGGGATTCTAGTTAACCTCTACCTGGACTACCTTCTCATCAAAACCGTATCCTATCTGGACTGCTGCAAGACACGCTCTCTCGTCAGGGCTGCTAATCAACAGAGCTAAGTCCTCTCTGATCCCAACCCAATGCCTAGTTTTCCTGGGAATGCTGTTGGACATTGCATACAACAGAGTCTTTATTCGAAGGAAAAAGTTGTGTCAGCCTCCTAGTAGCAGCAGCATACACCCATGGTCTCCTTTGTATCCCAATGAAGACTCCGAGAAACAGATTTTACGATAAGTACTAACTTCGTTAATATCACCAAGCTTATATTTTGATAAATAATTATTTTTTTTACTTCCACAGGACAATCATCGCTCACACTAAGGATTTGGACAGCACTAGACCAGTAACTTATGTCAGCAATGCAAACTTTGAGAGGGACCAAGGAGTAAGTTGTTTAAACTTTTTTTTTTAAACTCGTTTATTAAACATAAAAGAAACCACAACAAGGTGCACATGATATTGTAACCAAACTAATACACAAGTATAATTCCAGTCATCTTAATACGCAACTTGTTATACAGCTTCGTTCATAGAAATGTTAGGACATTACAGTACACCCAAGGAACCTATAATAAAACTTTGAGCTTTTAAAAACCCATCATCTTGCTGCCAAAAGGAAAAACAGAAACCAAAATCCACTGTAACGAACATATATTTTAAATATTGAAAAGAGGCGGTGACCAATGAAAATTCTGTCATTTAATGTAGGAAAGCTAGGCTATCCATCACGTGACGACATGGTGAGGTACGATGAGTTCCATATATCCCAGATCTTATCAAATTTTCCCATGCAACCCCTATTCTGGTATAGTGTGCGTTCGAAAGGTATTACTGAGTTCACCAGATCGACCCATGCTCTGAGTGACGGATTATTGTTCCCCATCCATCTTAAAGCTATTATTTTCCTCGCTAAAAAAAGTGTTTCTCTCAGAAAAATTTGTACATGGTGCCCCCATATCTCATCATCTAGTACTCCGAATAAACATGTTAATGGATCTAAAGGGACAGAAATATGCACTAGAGAGGATAGTAAGGATATCACCTCACTCCAAAAGGATTGAATGATTGGACAGCCCCAGATCATGTGTAGAAAATCCGCCTCCTCTGTATGGCATCTCAAACATTCCGAAGAGCCACTCCTACCCATTTTAAATAGCCGCGACGGGGTTAGATAAGCTTGATGTATTATATATAGCTGGATCATTCTATTGTTAGCCGAGGGGGATACCTTGGATGGGGACTCTAAAATTATTTCCCAGTCCTCATCCTGAAGATCTGGAATTAAAAGCTTCCATTTCCCTTTAACCGGCAATACCTCAGAATCCGCACCCACAGACAACAGATGTGTATATAGCGTGGATATGAGACCTCGGGGCCCCTGTGATTTGAGGATCCCTATTAACGGAAGGGATGATATTATTGACATAGAACCCATTCTGCGTATATATGATTGTAACGCTGATCTAAGTTGCAAATAACGAAAGAATTGGGATCTTGGAATATCACATTTAACTCGTAGCTGTTCAAAAGACATCAACACACCCTGTTCATATAAATTATTAATGGAAGCAATCCCATGCGAGATCCAAAATTGGGTGGATGGGTGATCTAACAGCTCCCGGAGACACTCATTATTCCATAATGGCATTTCGGCTATAATATTTTCAAAGTGAACGACTTTTTTCCCCTGACGCCAGACCGATCTTGCCAGGCGAAGGAGTGGTAACAATTTAGGGGTATTGGGTTTGTCTATTTCCAAAAAACCCAGTAAACACTCCGTTTTTGCAGCATGGGCCAGATGACTTTCCGAATTTGGAAGATGACCCCCAGGCATCCACGCACTCAGAGCTCTTAATTGTCCGGCTAAGTAATACAGAAAAAAATTTGGTAACGCTACACCCCCCATCTGTTTGGATCTATGCAGAGTAGATAGCTTAAGTTTAGGTCTAGATTTCCCCCACACAAGAGATGATATCAAGGAATTTAGGTTTGAAAAAAAGGATCTGGGGACAGGAACTGCACTGTGCTGAAGGGAATAGTTGAGCTTCGGAAGTAGTATCATCTTAATCAGATTTATACGGCCAGAGACAGACAATGGCAGTTTCTCCCACACCGTAAATTTATATTTAACTAGATCTAATAATGGCAGAATATTAAGTTGTAAATCAAGTTTGCTACATCTAGGTATATTTATTCCTAAATATTTAAAGTGGGACACTACTGGTAATGGTGATAGCTCCTCAAGGTGATCAGCCGGAGCATGGGAGAGGGACATCAAGGAGGACTTATCCCAATTTATATATAATCCAGAGTACCCACTAAATTTATTTATGATGGAAATCACCTGTGGCAGTGTCTCTTCTACATCATCCATAAATACTACCATGTCATCTGCATAAAGGCCAACAGTCTCTACACGGTTAGCTATCTCAATACCTTTAATAGACGGGGTAGATCTCATACGTGCCGCTAGTGCTTCGATAGCAAGGGCAAAAAGGGCCGGCGAAAGGGGGCAACCCTGCCGGGTCCCTCTCATTAGGGGGAAAGCATCTGACTGGGAATTATTGATTATTATCCGGGCTTTAGGTTTCATATATATTGCACTGATCCATTTTTGAAATTTGGGGCCGAAACTATATTTCTGCAGACATGCATTTAAAAAGGACCATTCAAGGGAATCAAACGCCTTGGTCGCGTCCAGCGAGGCCAGAGCCCATCTGTTTTCCAATTTTAATGAGCTACATTGTGTTACCGACTGGACCCTCCTAATATTAATAGATGTATTTTTACCAGGCATAAATCCGGTCTGGTCTGGGTGTATTATATCTAATATTACTGTATTCAATCTAGTGGCTAGTATTTTAGTAAAAATTTTATAGTCAACGTTTACCAGTGATATAGGGCGGTATGATCCACATTGCAGGGGGTCCTTACCTTCCTTTTTTAAAACTATAATATTTGCATCATAAAAAGAATCTGGCAAAGAACCTCCTCCCCTCCAAATTCCCTGGAACACCTTCAAAAGACTTGGTGCCAGGTGATCTCGATATTGCCTATATAGTTCTATGGGAAACCCGTCGGGGCCTGGTGCCTTCCCAGAGGCCATGTCCGCTATAGCAGTGTTAATTTCCTCCAAGGTAAAATCTGCGTCTAAAAAAGCTTGTTGTGCAGAGCTCAACACAGGAAATTCAATATCTGACAAGTAACCCAGACAGTCCAACGTATTAAGGTCCCCTTGAGAACGGTATAGCTTTTTATAATATTCCTGAAAGCATTGAAGTATGTCACTCGTGGAGGTCACTATTATACCATCTGATTTCCGGATTTTAAGTATAGTATTTGATGTATTGTGTTGTCGTACCATGAAGGCTAATAGTTTACTTGATTGATTCCCCAGTTCAAAGTAAGTTTGTCGAGTGAAAAAAAGTTTACGTTTGGATTTAGTATCAACATATTGTGCATGCAATCTGTGGGATAACAACCACTCTGCCCTGTTCACACTGGTCTGATTAGCGATATAGGCTTTTTCTGAGTCCCTCAGTCGTTTTTCCATCTCATCATCTTCACGAGAAGTTTTCCGTTTAATGTAGGAGATTGAAGACGTCAGGCAACCTCTCATGAACGCTTTAAGAGCGTCCCAAAATATATTTATATTTTGTGGCTCTGGATCGGATGTTATGAAACAGTCTAGTTGGTCTAGAATTCTATCATTGGGGCCAATCAGTTTTAACCAGAATGGATTTAGTTTCCAAACCCTCTCCTGTCTCCTCCGACCAAAGTTAAGTTTAAGGATTACTGGGCTGTGGTCTGAAATACCTCTATTCCCATGTTGTACCTCCTCCACCCAAATTGCCAGATTGCTGGAGCCAAAGATATAATCCAGGCGAGATAAAGTGCGCCGGACCGACGAATGACAGGTGTACTCTTTTTTTATCTGGGTATTGTATCCTCCATAAATCCAACCACCCACTGCCCTCCATGAATGTAGATAAACGAGATCGGCCGAGAGTCACCTCCGGAGCCCCATCTTCAAGTCTGAGTCTGTCAAGGCCCTCATCCATAACCAGATTAAAATCGCCCATGCACACAATATGTGCATCTGGGTAGTTTAAAGTAAAACCCAGTGCCTTTTTTATGTTGGACATATTAGCAGGGGGGGGATTATATATACAAATAATAACATATTCCTTCAAATCAATCCATGCGTGTACAAAAATAAAACGCCCTTCAGTGTCTCTCCGTATCTCTCCGACTTCCCATTTAATATCTTTATGGATTAACAACGAGACCCCTCTAGAGTAGCTCGTATGAAATGTGTGAACAGACCACTGTACCCACGGTTTCTGGACATAACGGGCCGAATCCCTTGTCAAGTGTGTTTCAACCAGAGTGACCACATGTGGGTGATAGCGTTTTATCTGGGAAAATACTTTAACTCTTTTTCGTGGTGATCCCAGGCCTCTCACATTCCAGGTCAACCATGTAAGATTAGATGCCATACTCTCTTAGTCGCATACTATAAACATTGTTACACCAACATATTCCTGATATACAGTGGAGAAACACATCATTTTGGCAGCAATTTTTTGTAGAACAAGCTTGAACAAAACTATAAGATAGAAACAGTGTATAAAAAAACCAAACAGTGTAGGAGTGAAGTCCCATACTCCTATAGACAAGAAAAAACGGGGATATCCTCACTGAAATCAGCGTCCGATATTGTTGATAAATTCGACGCCTTCCTTGGAAGCTCCATTTCGTGATCAATAGCACAAATATTTTAGAATTATTTTGCATTGGCCGCACCGTGGGTTCGCAGCCATTCAACCGCCTCTTCTGGGTCAGTAAAAAACACAGAGGTACCCTCATAGACCACTCTCAATCTAGTAGGGTATATCATGGAATATATGACATTGCGATCTCTGAGTTGTTTCTTTATATCGATAAAACGTGCCCTTTGTTTCTGAAGCTCCACCGAAAAATCCGGGAAGATTGAAATGGTAGCATTGTGAAATTTAATAGGGCTTTTCTGCCTTGCTAGACGCAGGATAGCGTCTCTATCTTTACCGTTGAGAAGGCGCGCCAAGAGAGGCCTCGGGGGGGCTCCGGGGGGAAGAGGTCTTGTGGGAACCCTGTGGGCTCTCTCCACGGAGAAAGTTGAGGAGAATTCACCCCCCAAGGAGGATTTTAGCCAGTCTTCCAAAAATTCTTCAGGGTGCTGGCCCTCAGAACGTTCTGGTAGACCAACAATCCGGATGTTATTTCGTCGTAGTCTATTTTCCAGATCATCTGCTTTCTGTTTCCAAGCATTAATGGAGCCAGCCACCTTTGTCAATTTAGCCTCCATGGGGGGAATAACATCCTCCACCTGAGAAACTCTTGTTTCCACCTCCGTAATGCGACCTCCCATACTTTGCATATCATGTCTCAGACGGCCCACCTCAGTATGCACGTCCTCTATCTTTTCTGTAAGAGTAGATCTGGTCAAGGAGATAGCTTGCATTAATTGTTCAGAGGCTCGTTTAAGATTTAATTCTTCCTGTACCCCCTCCTCATTACTATCTGATGGACGGCCCTTACGTGGCGCTAGTGAGGAACTGTTCCTAAGGTTCCGACCACCATCAGGGGGATCCTCTCTGGCATATTTTTTCAATTTGTCGGCGGTTGCCGAACCCTTTGAATGCTGCATGACTCTTTGAGGTGGAAGGCAATATGGTGGTTGTGAGGGGTCACGAGACAGGCAGGATGCCCCTAATCACAATGGGTCAGGTTATATGCAGCAGTGTCTAATCAGTTGAAATAAGTAAACTTAGTGCACCAGGGGGGAGGAGAAGGGTCGCAGCCCACGGAGACAGCAGCAAGGAGGGGTGCCAAACCCTCCAAATCTATAGCGCCGACAGAGGGAGATGTCTTCAGACTGGGGGGAAGACCGGGGCCAATATTTCAGGGCACACACCGATAATCCCCACTATAATTAATGAATGCCAGTAACGGTCACCTCCCCTGAAGCGCTGCCCGGATAATGCTTAGTGCAGCAACTCCTCCTGTCTGAGTGCGCACCTGCAGAATGTCTGCCGCCTCTCTCCAGTACCGCCGATCCACTCCTCCAATCTCCAGTGCCGTCGGATTATGCTGCAGAGCCGCCTAGGTACGCTGAAGTCCCAGCGGTACTGTTAAAAGTTGCGCCGCTCTGTGATCTCCTGGGCGCGCGCTCACAAAGATGGCCGCCGCCTCGTGTGTCCCGCTGCACTCACAGGTTCCCTCGGGTCCCAAGCCGTCCTCCAGCCTTGGAAGACCACCCACTGCAACCGCTCACCTCCCGGTGCCTCAGGAGAACCGTAGGTGGTGATTATTCCACTTTTAAAGAGGTTAATGTGCCCGGATAATAGCAGGATATTAGGAGCTCCAGCCAAGTGCGTCTGCTCGCTCCAGCTACATAGCCACGCCCCCCAAGTTGTTTAAACTTAATCACAATTTACAGCATTTACAGTGGTGATGACGAGATTAAAAGCAAAAAATCAGATATATTGTATGGATAAAAATACTGGGATACCCTACAAATTAAAGGGAACCAGGTTTTTCCCATATGATGTATGGTCACCACCTTTAGGGCCTTTTTTACTGCATACTGGAATGCTGTAAAAAAAAAAAAAAAAAAATCCCCGGCTCCTCCTCGCTTTGTGCAATTGCCGTCCTACTTCTCCAATTCTTGTGGGTGACGCGTCCTATGTCATCCACAGTGTCCTCTGTAGCTCTCCTGCACAGGCGCACTACTATCTGCCCTGCCGAGCAAGGTATTTTATTTCGCATGTACCCGGAAAGGACAAAGATGAATCAGTAGTTAAGCCGGCGCATGCACACTACAGTACTTTACTCTGCCCTCTGCAGGCCACATAGAAATGCACCTGCGATGGAGGACACTGAGTGGATGATGTAGGATGCATCATCCACATGGACCAGGGAAGGAGGATGGGGCAGTTGCGAGAAGAAATCAACTCGACAAACTCATTGGACTGCCCCGTCTGTAAGTATTTTATTAGGATCTGCAGACTGGATTGGAAGCTTTTTTACAGCATTCTGGTGTGCTGCAAAACAATTAAAACCCGTAGTGGAAAAACCTGTGACCCTTTCCCTTTAAACCTACAGGCTCATTTAGGACATCCCATTCTAAATTCGTAGTTTTTAAAGGGAGTCTTTCTGCAGGTTTTTGCTATGTAATCTGATAGGATGAGATAGGGGCAGAGACAATGATTTCATCAATATGTCACTTACTAGGCTGTGTGCTGTTGTTTCAATACAACACGTTTTATCAGCAGAACATTATCACTGCTTGTAATATATCTGGTTTGTCTCCTAGACGAACCATGCCCCCAGCAGTAATTAGCAGCTTTCTGTGCACATTGTATAGTGACAGTAAGCTGATAATCAGGGGTGTGGAAAGGTCAACTTTCTGAGCTCTGCTTCATCTAAAAACACTGATTGTGTCACAACTACAGCACCCAGTAAACAAAGTGATACATCATTAGAATCAGGGTTTCTTTTCCTACATTTTGCTGCTCTCATATAAGGTAGCAAAATCCTGGTGACAGATTTTATTTGATATGGATCTGGTCCTCTCTTTGCAGGTAGTATGCCTTCCCCTCTTCTGGGAAGGCTATCTACTACATTTGTGTGTTTTGGAAATTTTAAAACAGCATTTGTGAGGTCAGACACTGATGTTAGATGAGAGGTCCTGGTACACAATCTCTGTTCTAGTTCTTCCCCAAGGTGTACAATGCAGTAGAGGTCAGGGCTCTGTGCGGGCGACTCAAGGTCTTCTACACCAAAGTTTCCCAACCATTTCTTTATGGACCTTGTTTGTGCACTGGAGCACAGTTATGCTGCAACAGAAAAGGGCCTTCCCCCAACCTGTTCCTTGAAAGTTAGAAGTATGCAATTGTCCAAAATGTTCTGGCATGCTGAAGCATTGAGATTTCCTTTTACTGGAACTAAAGGGCCTAGGCCAATCCATGGAAAACAACCCTCCACCATACGTTACACTTGCCACACTACAGTCGGACAGGTAATGGTCTCCTTGTATTTGCCATACCAAGACTCATTCACCAGACTGCCAGACAGAGCACTCCGCTAAAGAGAACACATTTCCACTTCTCCAGAGTCCAGTAGTGATACTCTTTCCACCACTGCATGTGATGCTTGGCATTGTGCTTGGTGATGTAAGGCTTGTGTGCAGCTGCTTGAAGCCCAAGCACTGTTCTCCTCAGGACTCGATGATATTTGGGAGGGAAGAAGTTTCAGGAACTGACGTGTTACAACAGTGGCGTTTCTTACGGTACCCTGCTCAAATTCAGTGCGCTTATTAGAACGAGCTAATCTTTCACAAATATCTGTAAACTGGTTTAATGTTAATTGTATAATCAGTTTGTTGTTTTCGTTATTATTTCCCCGTATATTCATTCCCTCCACAAATTTCCCAATTTTTTTATGTTGCCCCATTCTCACCTTTCCTTTTCTTATTATAATATAAATCAATAAAAATATTTGAAAACAAATACGGTAGCTGTAACAGCAGACTGCATGGCTAGGGGGCTGTATTGTATACTCCTGCATCAATGGGGCTGAATGATAAACCTGCATTTAATGATCGAGGTGTGTTCCAGTACTTTTGTCCATGTAGTGTGCATTTGTAACAGTGGGCAGTCTGAAATGTCATTAGTTTATTTTCTATTTGTCCACAGCCCAGATACAGTATGTGAGTTATCCACATTTTATCACAATGGTCCCCTGAAATGCCAGAATAATGACCAGGAAAATCCAAATGTATTTTATAGAATTTCTGCCCGATGTTTCACCACAGTGCAAAATAACATGATGTTTTTGTTGTACATTTATATGTGTCTAGGCTCCATATGTGGATGTGATCTGTGTCAATAGCTATTTCTCCTGGTACCATGACCCTGGTCATTTGGAAGTAATTCAGCTCCAGCTAAACAACCAATTTGACAGCTGGTATGACAAATACCAGAAACCTATCATACAGACCGAATATGGCGCAGATACTATACCAGGCTTCCATAGTGTAAGTATCTTATTACTTCCAAGGGATGGCTCAGAAAGCTGTCCCTGTCCACACCACTGATGCACACTGGGGAAAATAAGTATTTGTTAAATAAATACATTGAAAAAACATGTGAGGTCCCCTCTATTTTTGATAACAAGCGCAGGTAAAGGAGACCGCTGGGGTTTAGTATTCTCACGCTTGGAAGGTCATCCCCAGCCTAAAAATAGCAGCAGCCCCCGCAAAGGCGCATCCATTAGTTCATCAACTTTGGCTCTTTGCCTGGCTCTTCCCGCCTGCCCTGGTGCGTTGGCAAGTGGGGTAGTTAATGTCAGCTGTTTAATGTCTGCTGACATCAAGCCAAGGGGTTAGTAATGTAGAGGCATCTATAAGACACCCCCATTACTAAGGGTACCGTCACATTAAGCGACGCTGCAGCGATAGCGACAACGATGCCGATCGCTGCAGCGTCGCTGTTTGATCGCTGGAGAGCTGTCACACAGACCGCTCTCCAGCGACCAACGATGCCGAGGTCCCCGGGTAACCAGGGTACACATCGGGTTGCTAAGCGCAGGGCCGCGCTTAGTAACCCGATGTTTACCCTGGTTACCAGCGTAAAAGTAAAAAAAACAAACAGTACATACTCACCTGCGCGTCTCCCAGCGTCTGCTTCCTGACACTGACTGAGCTCCGGCCCTAACAGCACAGCGGTGACGTCACCGCTGTGCTTTCACTTTCACTTTAGAGCCGGATCTCAGTCAGAGCAGGAAGCAGACGCTGGAGGACGCGCAGGTGAGCATGTACTGTTTGTTTTTTTTACTTTTACGCTGGTAACCAGGGTAAACATCGGGTTACTAAGCGCGGCCCTGCGCTTAGTAACCCGATGTTTACCCTGGTTACCAGTGTAAAACATCGCTGGTATCGTTGCTTTTGGTGTCAAACACAACGATACACGGCGATCGGACGACCAAATAAAGTTCTGGACTTTATTCAGCGACCAGCGACATCACAGCAGGATCCTGATCGCTGCTGCGTGTCAAACTAAACGATATCGCTAGCGATGACGCTGCAACGTCACGGATCGCTAGCGATATCGTTTAGTGTGACGGTACCTTAACCCCATAGTGAAAAGCAATAAATACACACACAGAGAAGTCCTGGGAGGGTGAGCACGATCCCTGATCTTCTGGACTGGCCAGCAACACTTGCCACTTTCAGGTAATGGATGTTTCATGGTCGGCCTATTTGGGCACAGTTGCTGGTGACTACGTGGCATGTTATTTATTAATACATTAGATATTGTGGTGTATTAATTGCCAGACAGCTTCCATTAAGAGAATTGTGATTTTGTTGCTATATACCAATCATTGTATTAACTCCTGCATTTTGATTATTGTTCTTTACAGGAACAATTCATAGACATCTATATTCCTCTAGTGCTATATTGTAGTTGCTTGGCCTGTGTTATATTGATTTTTTTTTCAGGGATTTTTGGGCTGATATTATTATTCCCACTCTGGTACTCATGAATTTTTTTTCTGTGTCTCTCCCTCCACATTTGGAGGTTTTTAGCCCTGTCTTTTTTTTATTCATCTACTTTTTATTTTAATTGTTCATTAATAAAAAATTGACTTTTATTCTACTTTTGTTGGAATCTCTTCTTGTCTGGTGGCAACTATGCCACTAATAGACATTTTTTGATGTATATTATCTGAAGTGTCTAACAGCTATTTATTTTGCAGACATATTGGTATTATCACTATGCACAGGTGGTGGCTGGAGAATACTCTCATCAGCATCACCTGCTCTCGCTGATGGCAGCAAGAGCAGGTGACACTGATGACACCAGCAGTCATCAATCGACCCCTGACCGGCCGTAACCTTTTCACAGCCGCTGGCTCACGCGCTGTTCTCTATGTGACAGCGTGGGTACCGCAATACCCAATGGTTGTGACCTGCGGTGTCTTCAGTACGATTACCACCGGTCAAAGCCAATGTTTCCCACGCTGTCACACCGATGACAGCATGGGAATTGCTGGATGTTCGGGCCCCCCATTCACTTGAATGGGGTTCAGGATCAAGTTTGGGTACCGTTCTGGTACCCGAACCAAGCTTCTTTTTTTTTTGTGAAGTTCTGCCGGACCAAGACATTGAAGGGTCAGTCCATCCCTAGTAACAACCCATCCAGTCCACACAGGCAAAGAAATCAAACCATGGATGTCCATAAATTAAGTTATGGGTAATAATGAGAAATGACACAGGGAAAAAGTATTGAACATGCTTACTGAAATTTATTTAATACTTTGTACAAAAATCTTGTGACCACTTCATAACGCCTCCTGTATGGAGAAACTAGTCACATGCATTGCTTAGATGTGATTTTAGCTCAATCTTCTACAAAACAATCTTCATTAGAAGAAGCCCATGGAACTTTCAGGATTTGAACTCTGAGCTTTAGTTCCTTCTATAAATTTCCTGTTGGATTTAGGTCAAATGATTGCATGGGCCATTTTAGCAGCTTTATTTTGAAACCAATTGAGAGCTTCCTTGGCGCTGTGTGTTTGGGATCATTGTCCACCCTCATTTCATCTTCGTCATCCTGGTAGATTGCGGCAGACTTTTATCTGGAATATCTTTGTACATTTGTCCATTCATCCTTCCTTCAATTATAAGAAGTTTGCCAGTGTCGTATGATGAAAAACAGCCCCACACCATGATGTTCACAACTCAAAACTTCACTATTTTTGTGGTGTTTTTGGAGTGATATGCAGTGCCTTTTGGCCTAGAAACATGGTGTGTATTGTGACATCCAAAGACTTCAATTTTGGTCTCATCTAACCAGACTATATTCTCCAAGTATTTCACAGGCTTTTCTAAATGTTGCAAACTGTAAATGCGCTAGAACATTCTTTTTATTCAGCAATGAAGTCTTGCATGGTCTGCATGCATACAGGCCACGGAGGCTGAATTATAGTTTTCTTTGAAACAACTGCACTGTTGATTCCTGGTCTTTCTGTAGCTCTCCGTAGGTGGTCCTTGGCTCTTGAACAACTCTTCTGATAATTATTTTCGCTCCTCTATCTGAAATCTTGCAGGGAGCACCTAGTTGTGGCCGTTTTATGGTGGAATGATGATCTTTCCACTTCTGGATTATGGTCCTAACAGCACTCACTGGAACCTTCAGTTGTTTAGAAATTCTTCTGTAACCAATGACATTAGTATAGTTTTACCCACCATGAGATGTTTTTTGTGTCGCACCTTGGTAATGAGACACTTTTTTTTTTTTTTATAGGCCATCAGTTAAACCAACTGATATTTTTCAGTAAGTGGCAGGATTGCTTTCTAATTACTGAAAGATTTTAGCTAGTGTCATGACTTTCCGTGGCTTTTGCACTTTTGTTTCTTCATGTGTTCAATATTTTTTCCCTGTGTTATCTATATATATGAGGCATCATGATTACTCGCTAATCCCGCCCTCTGCACAGTAGCTCCGCCCCACACACATCACCACACATAATCCCGCCCCCCACCCCAATATTACACACAATCCCGCCCCCACCACATTACCACACACAATCCCGCCCCCCCACCACATTACCACACACAATCCCGCCCCCCCACCACATCACCACACGAGGCTCCGTCCCCACACATTACCACACGAGGCTCCGTACCCACATTGCCATACGAGGCTCCGTCCCCCCACATTGCCATACGAGGCTCCGTCCTCACACATTACCACACGAGGCTCCGTCCCCCCACATTACCACACGAGGCTCCATCCCCCCACATTACCACACAAGGCTCTGTCCCCCCACATTACCACACGAGGCTCCGTCCCCACACATTACCACACGAGGCTCCGTACCCACATTGCCATACGAGGCTCCGTCCCCCCACATTGCCATACGAGGCTCCGTCCCCCCTCATTGCCATACGAGGCTCCGTCCCCCCTCATTGCCATACGAGGCTCCGTCCCCCCACATTGCCATACGAGGCTCCGTCCCCCCACATTGCCATACGAGGCTCCGTCCCCCCACATTACCACACGAGGCTCCATCCTCACACATTACCACACGAGGCTGCGTCCCCACACATTACCACACGAGGCTCCGTCCCCCCACATTACCACACGAGGCTCCGTACCCACATTACCACACGAGGCTCCGTCCCCACACATTACCACACGAGGCTCCGTACCCACATTGCCACACGAGGCTCCGTCCCCCCACATTGCCATACGAGGCTCCATCCCCCCACATTGCCATACGAGGCTCCGTCCCCCCACATTGCCATACGAGGCTCCGTCCCCCCACATTGCCATACGAGGCTCCGTCCCCCCACATTGCCATACGAGGCTCCGTCCCCCCACATTGCCATACGAGGCTCCGTCCCCCCACATTGCCATACGAGGCTCCGTCCCCCCACATTGCCATACGAGGCTCCGTCCCCCCACATTGCCATACGAGGCTCCGTCCCCCCACATTGCCATACGAGGCTCCGTCCTCACACATTACCACACGAGGCTGCGTCCCCACACATTACCACACGAGGCTGCGTCCCCCCACATTACCACACGAGGCTGCGTCCCCGGCTGCGTCCCCCCACATTACCACACAAGGCTGCGTCCCCCCACATTACCACACGAGGCTCTGTCCCCCCACATTACCACACGAGGCTGCGTCCCCACACATTACCACATGAGGCTGCGTCCCCACACATTACCACACGAGGCTGCGTCCCCACACATTACCACACGAGGCTGCGTCCCCACACATTACCACACGAGGCTGCGTACCCACATTACCACACGAGGCTCCGTCCCCACACATTACCACACGAGGCTCCGTCCCCACACATTACCACACGAGGCTGCGTCCCCACACATTACCACACGAGGCTCCGTCCTCACACATTACCACACGAGGCTGCGTCCCCACACATTACCACACGAGGCTGCGTCCCCCCACATTACCACACGAGGCTCCGTCCTCACACATTACCACACGAGGCTGCGTCCCCACACATTACCACACGAGGCTGCGTCCCCACACATTACCACACGAGGCTGCGTCCCCACACATTACCACACGAGGCTGCGTCCCCACACATTACCACACGAGGCTGCGTCCCCACACATTACCGCTATTGAATGTTGTCATTATTTACTTTAGTTTAATCACTAGCAGTGTTAACTAGATAGCAATGAGCATGCCGAGCGTTAGCTGGCTGGAAACAGCTAGTTTCTCATTATAACACATTTCTGATCATTACTTTCCACCAAAGATAAGTTGCTGCAATAGGTGCCTGGCAGCTATTTATTCCTCTCTCTTTTCAAAACTTTTTGAGGGGGTTTAGAAGAAATACCTGTTGGCTTACCGTAATTAAGGCCCAGAGAATGATCATTTTTATGCCTGCATAAAATAATTTAGCCTGACGAACTAGCGTTTTGCTTGTTTGTCAGATGATTGACAGCCTGTTTAGATGATAATCCTAATAATTTGTTCATGATTATCGTCCCATTTAAATTGACCCTAAGTGTCTGGTGACAGGTGTCAAAGGTGTGCGGCCAGCTTTAGAGTTGTGTGTTAGCATGTTTGACCATGATGACCACGCATTGGACCCTGATGATTTATCGGTCACTTTTGTTGCTCACAGCAAAACCAAAAATTAACCATGTTAAATTATGTTGCTGGTTTACATAGAGGAACTCAAATACTATACATTTTTATATATAATGTAGGCTGTGTGTGTTGGAATCTAACTGAATGCTGTAGGTTCTTATTTCCAGTGCTTTACACATGAATACACTGTCTTTGGATTTCAGGACCCCCCATTAATGTTTACAGAGGAATATCAGGCATTAGTATTAAAACACTATCACTCTGTATTGGATGAAAAGAGGAAGAAATGTGTCATTGGAGAACTGATATGGAACTTTGCAGACTTCATGACAGCTCAGAGTAAGTCCTATCTATCGAACTATCTATCTATCATGAGCCAGTTACTTATATATTATTTACATTCAATATTAATTTTCCCAATGCAGCCGTTACAAGAGTTGTGGGGAACAAGAAAGGAATCTTCACCCGTCAGAGACAACCCAAATCATCCGCTTTTATCCTGCGGGACAGATACTGGAAGCTGGCCAATAGCACAGGGTATCTACATAAACCTACTGTATAAGCTTTCCACCTGTTACACTCAATATTTATACAAAAGGAGCTGCCATAGACTTGCTTGTGGACTGCCTAAACCGCCTATGGGAGAAATCTAACAAATGATCTGCACCAGTTGTGTGATGATAGAAAGTCACACATGATGGCGTAAATCATATTTGCTAAATAATTCACATTCCTTTTCTCCCCTCTAGACACTTTTCAAAAGTGGGCTGTATTGACCACAATTTGGTGCAAATCTACATCTGCTTGGACTTGGGTGTGATTTCACTTTTTGATGGATGGACAACTAACAATACACCAAATTTATTAAGCGGTTTGTGTGTCTCTTAATAAATTTTCTGGTTTACTCCTATGACCAATTTTTATTAAGAGGTGTGTGTGTCTCTTAATAAATTTGCTGGTTTACTCCTAGGAAGTACAGATTAACACTGCTTCCTACATAAGTTTTAGAATATGATATGAATGTTCCAAATAAGCCAGAAATAGCATGTGAACCTCTTATCGCTTATAGAAAATATGCTAAAAGTGCCTTGAATGTCCTGATGCCAAATTGCACAATATATGTACTGTAATATACTGGGGTATACTCAACCCCAGTCTTCATTTCTCTTTATGAGTGAGGGTAGTAGAATGTTTATTTGAAATTTGTTTTTACAGTCATTGGGAAATTGCTCTATTTAGGCTTTTTGGTATCTTTAAATGGGAATGAAAATCATTGATTGTAATAAAAAAAGAAAAAAAAATCTAATGTTTTTTTTTTGCATGAGTAACTAATTTGAAATCTTAATCTCACGTTTTATGAAGGTTGCATAATTGCATATATTTGCTTTGCAAAGTACTAATAGATCGTGTATATGCCCATGCAAAAAACATCATATATGTCTGAACAAAAAGAAAATCATTAAAATAATAATAAAAGCTAAAAAAAAAACAGTACAGAAAAAGTGAAGCTGCACTACCCAAAATTAATACTTGCAAAGGATCAAGGTCTTCAGGAATACTTTCTTTAAAAAGAAAAAAAGTGGCACACAAAATCCACACCTTCCCGCACCCCAGCAGATTCAGCCCATGCTGTTCCAGAGATGTCAGTCAGCTCTGGATGCAGAGGTTGCCCCGTTCGGATGTCACCGGACCACTGCAGCCTGAGTTGGCTTCCTAACAGGACAGACACTGCTTCCAGAACAGGCAGAGACCTCCAGAATGGGCCAGGCTGGATCCACAGAGTGCTGGAGAGTGAGTATGTCTCCATTTATTATTTTCAGACAACTCATTTAATCGGAAACATTGTCCTATGGGCCGAATAAAGTCCGCTTCACATTAACTGAATTTGTTATGCTGTTTTTTTTTTTTTGTTTTTTTTTAAGAAAGCATGAAAATTATTCGGAATTGCTTTTTTTTTTTAAGGCTGGGGTCACATTCGCACATGTGACCCCGGCCTAACCCTTTATAATTTACCGTATACACTTGTGTATAAGCCAACCCAAGTATAAGCCGAGGCACCTAATTTTGCCACAAAAATACTGGGAAAACGTATTGACTCAAGTATAAGCCGGGTATGCATTGTTCCCTCATCCCCATCCTTGTCTGCATGGCTCCTTATTCCCATCCTTGTCTGCATGGCTCCTTATTCCCATCCTTGTCTGCATGGCTCCTTATTCCCATGCTTGTCTGCATGGCTCCTTATTCCCGTCCTTGTCTGCATGGCTCCTTATTCCCGTCCTTGTCTGCATGGCTCCTTATTCCCATCCTTGTCTGCATGGCTCCCTATTCCGATCCTTGTCTGCATGGCTCCCTATTCCCATCCTTGTCTGCATGGCTCCTTATTCCCATCGTTGTCTGCATGGCTCCTTATTCCCATCCTTGCATGCATGCTTCCTCATCCCTATCCTTGCATGCGTGGTCCTTATTCCCCATGAGAAAAGCATAAAAGCAAACAAAAACCCCATCCTACTTACCTTCCCTGTGCAGCCTCGCAACATCTTGTTCAGGTGCCAGCAGCTCATGTTGCCAAGCAGTCATGCGTCCCCCGCTCATTAAGGGAATGAATATCCTCATCTCTCCATGCCTATGGGAGTGGAGAGAGATGAATATTCATTACCTTAATGAGCAGGCACCCGTGATAGCTTGGCGGTTGCTCCTGTAACTGTACGCACTATAAGAGAAATGAATATTAATTTTCAATGCAGTGAATATTCATTTCTCTTTAGCAGCGGTCAAAGGCTTTAGCTGCAGCCGTCGGTTCATGCCTTCTGTGGCCCGCTGCAACGCCGCTCCCCCGCCGTCTTCTGGCACAGTGACTCGTGAATACGCCGAGGGGGGCGTTTTCCACACAAAAAAAATGTGCTGAAAAACTCTGCTTATACACCAGTACCGTGCATGCTTGGCCGGAATGAGCGCTGCCCGAACCCTAACCACAGCACTAGGTGTGCACACTGACTTTGAAGGAGTCAGCAGCGCAAACTCCGTAGGGGGCGGGTCACCCCCTTTCGTCATTTCCTCCTGTTAGTGGCCGCCGCTTGCCACAGCCAGAATTGTAGCGAGCAGCTTCAAAAAGCTAGAAAGACCAGTATTGTTCCCTTACTATCTTCATTGCATACACAAAATGGTCCAATCTTTGAATAAAATCTTTATTTACAGGCATTCATCAAAAGGGGTAACCGTGTACTGTACCGTAGCCCGGTATACATATTACATCATTCTTACATATCATATTAGATTAGACTCATCCTGACCGTTCAAGATGGAATAGTGTCTGAGCAGGTTATGGACATGCTTCCCCTCAAGATGAGCTTTTTCAAAGGTCTTGCACGTTGGGACAAGGGTGTTGAATGCGCTCCGGTCAACGCAGAAAACGGTTACGTCATCCATGTAAAGCGAGCACTTGATCCTGTTTCGTACTGGTAAAGTGATCTCTCAATTCTGCCGCATAGCCTCTGCGGAATGTTCTATAATAAACAAGAGGTGAGAGAGGGCTGCTTTGTCTGACTCCAGAGAGGACTGGAAAGGGGTCAGTCTTCTAGCTTTTCACCAACAACATGCTGTGAGTATCAAGGTACATCAGTCAGATATATGAATAAAACATGTTACCACAACCTAACCTGTGCACCACCTTGCCCATGAACTTATGGGAAACCCAGTTGAAAAACGTTTCCTAATCCAAGGAGACTAGGGCCACGTGTCCACAGTGGGCTTTGATGTACACGACCGTGTCCAGTATGAGAGCGAGGCTGTCTGCGATGCGACATCCGGAGATACCACAGGTCTGGTCTGGGTGGATGATTCGTGCTATGACCGTCTACAGTCTCATCGCCATCGTTTTAGCCTGGATCCTGTAGTCCACTATCAGAAGAAAACTCAAAAACTGAGGCATTCAGGCCTTCGCCACCACCTTCTCGTACAGTTACAACAGGTCCAGACACATTAGGCCTCCCAGCCCTACATGGAGCTCTGTTGGAAGACTGTCACTGCCTGGGGTCCTACCGGTCTTAACAGATTAAGCAATGCACCTACCGTCAGAAGGGCCTGCAGGGTCACAATGGTTAGATATACCTGGCGGGAACATTTATGGGTCTGTAGTCTTGCGAGAGTAGAGGTCGCTGTAGATAACGCTGCCGACCCACATCACGTAGTTTTTCCCACATCATATGTTTCCTCTCTCTTCTCGCAGTTCTTCCAGTGGCGTGTGGCTGTCACTGAGTTTCCTGAAAAAGAATAAATTACGTTTCTCACCCTTCTCAAAGTTCTCCACTTTGGAATGGAACATGATTCCTCCTTCGTGACTTTTCAGGCTTTTCTTGGTTTCCTCCAACTCATTAAAAGTATCAACCGCAGTGAAGAAGGTCCTGCAGCGACCGCAGCTTGCACTGCAGGCCTCCTGAAGTACCTCTTCTCACTTGCCTGTTGACTCTTGGCCTGAAAGAAACATCGAAGCTCAAATTTAACATACTCCCAACAGTCAAACGGTTTGTAAGCTCCGCTTCTAGGACCGCAACGTTGGCAACTCTAAGTTCCTTGATGATTTCAGCCTGTGCCAGCAGAGAACAATTCAGCTGCCAGGGCCGGAGAGAAAATGATGGCCTAGAACACCTTGAAAGTGAATGGCTCAGAGAAGTGGCAGGGAACCATAGAGTGCCTACTCTAGCTGACTGCCTGAGAGGTGAAGACAAAGTCAATCCTGGAGCAGAGCCAGCCATCGGTTTGGCTCCAAAAATAGCTTGTAGAGCCTCTCCCCATTTAACCCATAACATCCATGAGAGAGGCCTCTCATTTTTCTCGAAGAGCAGCTTGGATGCGACATCCAACTTAGTAGACATGCCAAAACTACATCCATCCTTCTTACTCGAACAGTTGAAATCCCTGGCCAGCACTACGATCCTGGTGGTGGCGAGCAGAGGTCACAGGGCCAGGAGGAGCTCCAGGTGCTCATTCTTCACAGGAGATGCGTACACGTTGACGTAGCTTACAGTTTCCCCTGCCCAGGTGTTGTATCTAACCAATAACCTGCCGAAGACTAGCTCCTGAACAAAATCAAGCTTGAAAGCACCTGATCAGAATAGTGACACCTCCAGTCACCTCTGCCAGACCAGTAGGACGGACCGTGGGACCACTTCCTAGCCAGATGGGTGAAAGACCTAGGGGAGCGAAGAGAACATTCCTGCAACATACAAACATCACACAACTGAACAGTAAGATAGGTGTAAGCAGTCTGACATCTGGATTTGTCCCTGATACTCCAAACATTGATGGAAAAGACGTTAAGATTAACCATCATTAGGAAAAAGAGAGAAGTTAGCGCACGTGATACGCCCTAGTTAGCACTCCAGTCGGGTGGATCCTCTTTGGGGACTACTAGTCCCCTTGTCTTCTAGCTCATTGTTTTCCAAACCCCATCCTCACGGTCCCTCAACACATCATGTTTTCATGATTTCCTTAGTATTGAACAGGTGAGAGAACCTTTGGCAGTTTCTGATACCTTAATAATAATTCCATCACAGGTGCAATACTAAGGAAGTTCTGAAAACATGATATGTTTGAGAAACACTGTTCTAGATGATCAAGAAGCAAAGTTAGGATGTCCGTGGCTTCCAGTTCCTCCACCTCTGGTTCAGCCACCGGGGATCTCACTATTTGCTCCATCTCTTTTGACGCTGAGAGAATAGTCCAATGTCAACTCTTATATTGACCTATTCAATGATGCACTGAACATAGCAGGAGCAAGTATCTGATCCTCTCTGAAGTTGCTCACTACACTTCTGGGTGAATCTTTGTAGTGGGAAGCAGTGATGAAAAGGGGGCCAGCCCCGTATTGTGTGCACACACAGTGGCCACAGTTAGGGTTCAGGCAGCATGTGCTGTCCGAGTCATGGAACTGCTCAATATACTAATTGAAGGCCGCGTAACATTGCACCAACATCATGGCCACACTAAGATTGCCCCAACGCCCCCTCATTTGCATATGGAATATAAAGCTCTTTCAAGAAATTACTGCAATGAAATGACTTGTGCTAATGTGATCTTTATAGGGGATAAGTCAACTCTCTAACTTTTTGTAGTTTAGTTTGCATTTCAGGGGTAACAGACTCCCTTAAGACATTTATATGAATGAGGTTCTAAGGGCTCATTCAAATGTCCGTATTTTTTAGATTGAACTCGTACTCTCTGGTGTCTGGGGCTGTTAACATAGTTTGTGTTGAAGGGTCACATAAGACCAAAGAGTTCAACCTATACCCTAACTGGATCAACACGAGGAAGGGAAAACCGCAATCGGGTAGACACGAATACCTCCTTATTAGAGGAGTATATCCTTCAAGACTCCAAATAAGGCAATCAGAATGCAGTAGTTCCCTGGATCAAAGTTCCATCCCTGAATTTAGTAACCATAACATGTAATATTATATTTTTCGAGAAAGGCATCCAGGCCCTCCTTGAACTTTTGTAATGAATCAACCATTACAACATCATGTGGCAGAGAGTGCAAGAGAGTTCCATAGTCTCACTGCTCTTACAGTAAAGTATAACTTTCTTTAACATGTCAGTGTATTTTTGCAGTCTGAATTCTCTGTATCAAAACACAAAATTATGTCTGACTTTGATCCAAATAAGAGATCAAACTTGTCAGTGCAAGTATATGGGTACGTGAAATTAAAATCAGACACAGTCGGATACTATTTGTGTATTGTACGATTTTCATGTTTGCTTAAAGGAAAAGCTCGGAAAAACATCTGATATGCAGAAAAAAAAAAAAAAAGTAAAAAATGACACTAACCAAACACTACTGAAAATATGATCAATGATGAACATCGGTCTCATTGCCTAAGGGTACGTGCTGCCCACGATCAGGATGAGTAGCGTTTAGGACACAGCTGACCTGCACTGCATCCGAAACATTGCGTTCTACATTCGAAGCATAGTGGATGTGATTTATAGCAATCTCATGTCCACTGTGCTTCTATTTAATGCTGTGTAAATTCATCCGCGGTGCAGGTTTACGAGCCGCAGCATGTCAATTTCAGTAGTGGAGATGCTAGTATCTGCTCAATAGTCTCCCCCATAGCCATTCATTGGATGGATTAAATCCACATGGTTCACCGAACACGCTGCAATTTCCTGATCGTGGGACTTAAGCTTAGCTATAAAGGGAATCTGTCACAAGGTGTTTGGTACCCTATCAGAGCAGCATGCATGATGTAGGGGCAGAGACCTGTATTCTAGGGATGCATCACTTACTGGGCTGCTTGCAGAAGTTTTGAAAAAATCTATCTGCTGCAGATCTAGCAGTTCTCTGAATGCTGAGCTCTGTATAATCCCACCCACACCACTGATTGGCAGCTTTCTGTGAACACTGTGCATGGGCAGAACGTTGAGGCCAGGCTTATACAGAGCTCATGATTATGGAGGACTACATAGCAGCAGGTTTATTAGTCTTGCAGTTATAATCTCCCGCTGAAAAAAAGATCAAAATTACAGCAATCAACAAGTGACATATCGCTGGAATTGGGGTCTCTGGACCTACATTATGCTGCTCATTTTTCTGAGCCTTAAAGGGAATCTGTCTCCAGGTTTTTGCCACCTTATTGAAGTGTAATGTGCCTAATCAGAGGACATATCCATGATGCATAGTGATCAATAACCCCTATGATGATATATCAATACCTTCCCCCACACCACGGTCAAAGTTTCCACTTCTCACTTGCTTCTTGTTCTCTTTGTTTCCAGCCATTGGCAAAGTCCCTAAGTCCACATACTTTCCAAATAGCTGATAAGCTACGAGTGATTTAACTGTCGAAATCTGTCTCTTTTCAGAAACACTGCTAAGATTGTTTGGATAGAAATTACTTTATTTAAATATACTTTATACACCATATTCCACACACCCTGTTCTTGCCACCATTATAGAATGCACAAGACCTACATTTATATTCTTGTATTAAATTTTACTCTAAAGCATTTGCCCACAATGTCTCCTGTTAGTTTAAAACTGCATTGATTATTCTTAAAGGGAGCCTGTCATTACCGATAAATCTTAACCTGAAGATATAGGGACAATTTGCAGGTTAATAGCATTATGAAGGTGCCAGCTGCAGTACAGAAAATGCAGCACCTGGAAGAAAATGAACTTTTTAATTTCCCTTCACCCATTACGGCAAACCTGAGAGAGGGATCCGCCCAGCCAGGACAGGAACCTACTGAAATAAAAGGGCAGTACCTCTCCCCCCGCTTCAGTTGGGTTCCTGTCCTTGATGGGATTCCCGTACTGAAAATGGACGGTAACCTGTAATGGGTGAAAGGAAAAGGTCAGAAGAACAGGTCTCGTACTTGTGGCGTCGGCCTTAGGGTGGCTGGAAGCGCTGTCCACGGGTCCTCCGGGGGCTCTGTGCACACGCGGGCGGCACAGCTCTGCCCTGGCTCGGTCCACCGCGCCGCCCTTCTCCTGCTGCGCTCCCCGGGCCGGCTGCCTGCTGGTCTCAGCATGGTAGAGCGGCAGGGGCATCTTCCGGCGAGTATTGCCGATGTCACAGGGCAGGGCTTGCTGGGTAGGGGTGTGCCATCACAGGTGCGCCGGAAACAAGATGGCGGCGCCCTACGTGACGCCGGCCAGGATTGGAATAGGACAGCGTTCCCGTGTGGCTTTTGCGGGGGAGGGCCCACAAGATGGCACTGATTACCCCTTCTAAAGGGCAAGTAGCGGAGCAGGTGGCTGCTGAAGCCAGATCACCGCACCTGGTGAATATGGACCAAAGCAATCTTCAGCAGCAGCCAATACAGCCAACAGCTCACCATCATCGTTGACACAATGGAGGCAGCCGTTCGAGTGGGAGGAGCAGCAGCCATCCCAGCCAGAGGAGTAGGGCATCCCAGGACTCCTCAGTGTTATGTGTCCCACTGCAGCCTCCACATCCGGTACCCTTGAATGACAACGGGTGGTAAGTGATCTCCATGAATGTCATCAAGTTGTTAACGGGCCCCTTATTGTTTGTTTAAATCATTAGGAGAGGCCTAGGAAACCTATTGTAAAGAAGAGGAACAGGGAGTGCTCGCTATGCAAGGGCCCCCTGGCGATTGATTGGCAGAAAGACCTCTACTCCGACTTAATCCACAGAACCATTAGTGAGGAGACCCCTGATTTCGCAGCAAACCTTCGATCCGTTATTAGGTCCGAAGTGGAGGGCTCCCTTAAAACCCTGTTGAAAGAGGGAAGAAAAAGCTTAGAGATGTTTCCTCTAATTCTGACTCCTCTTCTAAATCATCACAGCGTGAATGCTATACTGAATCCTCGTCCTCCTCGGACAGTGACACGGGGGGCAGACTGTGCTTTCCCTTGGAGGACACGGATAGACTACTTAAGGCCATTAGGACAACTATCGGCCTAAAGGAGGAAAAAGCAGCCAAGTCCCTTGAGGACGTCATGTTTGGAGGATTAGAGGAAAAGAAAAAAATGCACCTTTCTGGTCATCGCTAAGGTTCAGGCCCTCCTTAATAGAGTGGAGGAGGCCAGAGAAATCTGGTGCCCTGCCCTCATCTTTAAAAAGGAGATATCCCTTTGAAGAGAAGGATGCAGAGTCATGGGATAAGGTCTCTAGAATCGATGGCGCTGTATCCAGATCATCTAAGAGGTCAGCGCTTCCCTTGGAAGATTCAGGGGTACTCAGGGACCTAGGGCCGGCTCCAGGTTTTTGAGGGCCCCGGGCGAAAGAGTCTCAGTGGGCCCCCCTTTAACACCTACCAGGATTCATGATGCACAGATACAGCAGAGAAATATAGGTATAGTACAATGCCAGATTTCACTTCTTACATGAGTGATCGCTATTGTAAACTCTACAATACCAGACAGCAGAGGGGCTTTATATAAGTCAACCCCTTATATGCCAATTTAGGCGACCTATTCCCTCTTCTTCAGTTGCCAGTAGGCATTTTATTGTTAGCTAAACTTGCTGCAAAGAAAAAACTGCATACATTGAATATGACAATTTTTTAATGGCAAACTTTTTAAAGTAAACATTAGAAAGTATCAACGTAGAACATTTGTAAAAGTGCAAAACGGGTAGCATATAGCACAGCCACGTAGTATATAGCACAGCCACGCAGTATATAACACTGCCCACGTAGTATATAGCACAGCCACGTAGCATATAGCACAGCCCACGTAGCATATAGCACAGCCCACGTAGCATATAGCACAGCCCACGTAGCATATAGCACAGCCCACGTAGCATATAGCACAGCCCACGTAGCATATAGCACAGCCCACGTAGCATATAACAGCCCACAAACTATATGACACAGCCTACGTAGCATATAGCACAGCTACGTAGCATATAGCACAGCTACGTAGTATATAACACAGCCACTTAGCATATAGTGGCTCACCTGGCGGCCTCCGGATCCAGCCCAGGACTTCGCGATGCTCCCGCCAGCTCCCGTTCCCAGTGATGCTTTGCGGCAATGACCTGTGATTACGTAGCGGTTTCGCGTGATCCTACGTCATCTGGGGTCATTTCGCAAGGCATTACTGGGAATGGGAAGAGCGGGAAGGCTGCGGGGGCCGCCAGGAGGTGAGAATAGCACGATTTTTTTTATTATTTTGAACATATCTTTTTACTATTGATGCTGCATAGGCAGCATCAATAGTAAAAAGTTGGTCACACTTGTCAAAATGGGGCCCCCCCCCCCGTCCCGCTAGGGCCCTGGCACTTGCCCGGGAGCGTCGGCTGCTGACGCTGGCCCTGCAGGGACCCATTAGATAAAAAAGGCAGTCATTTATCTAAGACATACATGGGAAGCGATAGCGGGAGGACTGAAATCGCTGGAACTTGTACTGCACTTTCCCTAATGATTTGGCTACAGCAGCTGGAGGAGCAGCTTAAGTCCAAGGTGTCAAGAGATAAAATCCGGTCAGACATGTCTGTATTCTACGGAGCTGCAGAATTCCTGGCGGATACATCCGCTGACTGTGAGACTGGCAGCCAGGTCAGCTAGTCTTATCAAACGCAGCAAGACGGGCCTTATGGCTCAAAGGCTGTCCAGGAGATCTGCTGGCAAAGAACAAGCTATGTTCCTTACCGTGTCTTGGTCAGTTTTTATTCGGGAAAAAGCTGGATGACATCCTGGAGAAAAGAGGCTCTCCCAGGGGAGCAGAGAAGATCTTCGTTTTGGAGGAAAACAGTCAATAGGGGACGTCCTCCGGGAGAAAGAAGGAAGTTGGAAGATAGAGGAAAAAGAGAGTCTGGATTCATGTTCGGCTGTCCTTTCCTACACTTCCAAGAAGTCCTCACAATGACGTCAGAACAGCAGTAGGGGAGGCTTTCTCTCTTTGCTCAGGCCTGGGAAAACATCTCCTCCAGCACCTGGGTCCTGAATATAGTAAGGGAATGCCTGAGGATAGAGTTTCACCATGTTGCGCATCAAACATTTGTAGTAACCCCCATCGGCAGGAGAACAACTTGCTCTAGAGACAGAGATTCTGGGCCTAGTGGACAAACAGGTCTTACGCGAGGTACTGGGCGAACAAAAAGGAAGGGGATTTTATTCCCTTTTCTTTTTGATTAAAGAAGCCGGATGGCTCATTCAAAACCATCATAAATCTCAGAGGTCTCAATCGCTGGGTAAAAAATCATACGTTCAAGATGGAGTCACTGAGTATGGCCATAAAACTTCTCCATCACAATTGTTTTATGGTGGTAGTCGACTTAAAGGATGCTTACTATCACATCCCAATCCATCCGGACCATCAGAAATACCTGAGGGTAGCCCTATACATTCAAGGCAAAGTCAGACATTTTCAGTTCGGAGCTCTTCCCTTTGGACTGTCAATAGCCCCGAAAGTATTCACCAAAGTGATAGCGGAGATGACAGCCTTCTTCCTTATCCAGAACACAGTTATCGTTCCTTATCTGAACGACTTTCTGAAAGAGATGTCGCAGATCGGGAGGAGGGAAGTGTGTGGGCGGAGACTGTGTGTGTGTGTGTGTGTGTGTGTGTCAGCAGCCATTGTCTGATGGGACTACTGCTCCCATCTGGCTATGAATGCTCACAGTGACCGCATTGCCGATGATGGGAAAGTAGTCCCATCAGACAATGCATGTGTTCAGTAGTAAAAAAAAAAAAAAAACATACAGCAGACATACAGGACATGCATTACAGACAGTGCATATAACATACAGTACATACTCACCAATCACCTAGTTCCCGAAGCCCTCGATCTCCTGTAATAAAAATAATATAATAAACCAACCTATACTTACCTTTCTGTAGTCCAGTTAATAACGAGTGTCCCATGACGATCTCCCGTGTAGAACAGTGACATCGGGCGATGTCCGTGCTCTACAGGGCCTCCGCGATTAACTAAAAGGCGGAGGTAATCATCCACAATGTATCCCTCCGCCACTGCCGGGAGAGAGGTCACCCGAGTTCATTCTCTCATTGGCAGCGCTGTGTGAGAAAATTCCCACACAGCATTGCCGTAAAGTGAGCCTGAACTCTGGTAACCTCTTCAGCGATGCACTGCAGGAGCCATTATCTCCTGTCAGCGCATCGTGGGAGGCCCTGTAGAGCAGTGACATCACCCGATGTCACTTCTATAGAGGAGACACTTTTCGTGGGACACTTTTTATTAATTGGACTACATTGGAACAGGGAGTATACTGTTGGTTTATTAGTCTTTATTTTTTGCAGGTGATCGATTTGTCTTCGGGCAATTAGGCGTGTTTGTAAGTATGGGAAAATCAAGAATATTAAAATACTTTTTTTCTGGCTTAGTCTTTCACTACTATAGGATTAGTAATGGATAGGTGTCTTATTGACACCTCTCCATTACTAAAGGGCTTAATGTCACCTTACAATCAAAGGTGACATTAACCTCTTATTACCCCATGTGCCACCACTACAGGGCAGTGGGAAGAGAGAGCCTAAGTGCCGGAACTGGCGCATCTTACAGATGCACCATTTCTGAGGTGGCTGAGAACTGGTATTTGTAGCTGGGGGGGGCAATATCCATGGTCCCTCTCTATGCTATGAATATCAGCCCGCAGCTGTCTGCATAGCCTTTCTGGCTATTAATTATAGGGGACCTCACTTCATTTTTTTTTTGGGGGGGGGGTCCCCCATTTTAATAGCCAGTAAAGGATAATTATACAAGATTATTAAATTATTTTCTATCTATTATGTATCTATAATTATTTATATAGCACCATTAATTCCATTGTGGTGTACACAGTAAACAAAACTAACAATGGCAGACTGATACAGAGAGAAGAGGACCCTGCTCTTGCAGGCTTACATTCTACAGGATTATGGGAAAGGAGACAGTAGGTCAGGGGTTGCAGTAGCTCTGATGGTGTTGAGGTGGCCGTGTGGTCATTACAGGTTGTATGCTTCTTTGAAGAGATGGGTTTTCAGGCTCCGTTTGAAGGATCCAAATGTGGATAACCGGATGTGTTGGGTCACAGAATTCCAGATGATGGGGGATATTCGGGAGAAGTCTTGGAGGCGATTGGGTGAGGAGCGAATAAGCGTGAGGAGAGAAGGAGGTCTTGGGAGGACCGGAGATTACGTGAGGGAAGGTATTGAGAGATTAGATCGGAAGAGAAAGGTTATGGATGGCTTTGTAGGTCAGTGTTAGTAGTTTAAACTGGATTTGCTAGGAAATTGGGAGCCATTGAAGGGATTTGCAAAGAGGGGAAGCAGGAGTGTATCGTGGAGAGAGATTAATTAGTCTGGCAGCAGAGTTAAGGACGGACTGGAGAGGTGCGAGAGTGTTAGAAGGTAGGCCATAGAAGAGGATGTTGCAATAGTCGAGGCGGGAGATGATTAGGGCATGCACAAGCATTTTGGTAGAGTAAGGGTTGAGGAAAGGACGGATTCTGGAAATATTTTTGAGCTGGAGGCCACAGGAGGTGGCGAGAGCTTGGATGTGCGGTTTGAAGGACAGGGCAGAGTCAAGGGTTACTCCAATGCAGCGGATTACCGGAACAGAGGAAAGTGTGAATTCATTTATTGTGATAGATAGATCAGGTAGGGAGGGTATGCAAGATGGAGGAAAGATAATTAGTTCAGATTTGTCCACATTGAGTTTGAGGTAGAGAGTGGAGAAGAAGGAGGTTATGGCAGATAGACACTCTGGGATTCTGGAGAGCATAGAGGTGACATCTGTGCCAGAGAGGTAGATCTGAGTGTCATCAGCTTATAGATGGTACTAGAAGTCATAGGAGTTTGAGTTGTCCCAGGCCAAGGGTATAGATTGAGAAGAGAAGGGGTCCTAGGACAGAGCCTTGAGGGTCACCAACAGAGAGGGGGCGAGATGAAGAGGTAGTATGGCAGTAGGAAACGCTAAATGTGCAGTTGGTAAGGTATGAGGAAATCCAGGATAGGGCAAGGTCTTTTACCCCAAAGGAAGAGAGGATCTGTAGTAGGAGGCAGTGGTCAACTGTGACGAAGGCAGAGGACAGGTCTAGAAGGAGGAGTATAGAGAATTGTCTGTTAGCTTTGGCTGTAAGTAGGTCATTTGTAAGTTTGGTCAGGGCAGTCTCAGTGGAATGGTGGGGATGGAAGCCAGATTGTAGATTGTTGAAGAGCGAGTTAGATTCAAGGTGAAAGGAAAGTTCAGCGTGCTGCTCAAGGAGTTTGGAAGCAAATGGGAGCAAAGATATGAGGCGATAGCTGGACATAGCGCTTGGGTCAAGGGATGACTTTTTGAGGATAGGTTTGATTGTGACATGTTTGAAAGCAGAGGGGAAGGTACCAGAAGTTAGTGATAGATTGAAGAGATGGGTTAGGGATGGGATTATTGTAGTGGGGAGGTTTGGGAGGAGGTGGGATGGGGTCAAATGCACAAGTGGTGAGGTGTGATTTAGAGAGAAGATGAGCAAGCTGTCCTTCAGTGATTTTGGAGAGAAGTTATGGGGTTAGGGCATTGGTCTGGCATACAAAGGAGTTGTGGTGGTCGGACAACAAAGACTTGCCTTGTTTGCTCGATCTTATTTTTGAAGTGCGTGGCAAAGTCCTCAGCAAAGATGAGGGAGGTTGGAGGGGGCAGTGGTGGGCAGAGGAGGGAGTTAAAGGTGTTGAACAACTGTTTGCGGTTGTGGGATAAGGAAGATACAAGGGATGTAAAGTAGGCCTGTTTAGCAGAGGTGAGAGCTGAGTTGAACGCGAGTGTTGCTTGTTTGAGTGCAGTGAAATCTTTTTGCGAATTCTTCCAATGCCGTTCTGCAGTTCTGGATACTTGCCGAAGTTTTTTAGTGATGTTATTGTGCCAGGGTTTGTGAATTGATTCGTCACACTCTGCTATGCATGACCGGGGCGACCGAGTTGATGGCTGATGCAAGAGTGGCATTGTAGAAACTAGTGACCGTGTCTGTGTCATGGAGTGAAGCTTTGGAGGACAGTGGCCGAATAGAGTCAGAGTGTGTGCGAGTGTCTAGATGTGCGAGGGGGGTGTGCATGTTGCTGGACATGGGTGACCGGTGTGGAGGACAGTGATGAGAAAGTGAGTAGAAGGTGGTCAGATAGAGGGAGAGGGGAGGTTGTGAAGTTAGATAGGGAGCAGAAACGGGCGAAGACCAGGTCTAGTGTGTGTCCGTCTGTGTGTGGCTGAGGAGGACCACTGAGTAAGTCCAAAGGATGAAGTAAGGGACAGGAGTTTGGAGGCTGCTGACTAGCGGGTGTCAATGGGGATGTTGAAGTCACCCATGATGATGGTGGGAATGTCAGCAGAGAGAAAGTGAAGAAGTCATGTGGAGAATTGGTCAATAAAGGCAGTTGTTGGGCCCGGAGGTCGGTATATGACGGCCACTTGGAGGTTGGAGGGAGAGTAGATGCGGACAGAGTGGACTTCAAAAGAGGGGAGGATAAGGGAGGGAAGAGGTGGGATTGGGTTAAAGGTGCAGTTAGAAGAAAGGAGAAGGCCCACTTCTCTACCATGTCTGTTGCCAGGGCGAGGAGTGTGGGTAAATTGGAGGCCGCCGTAACATAGCACAGCAGGGGAGGCTGTGTCAGAGGGTGTCAGCCATGTTTCGGTGAGGCCCAGGAAGGAAAGATTAGGAGAGGTAAAGAGTGGAGTTTATTGCAGACGGAGCGAGCATTCCAGAGAGAGGGAGCAGGGCGGTGGGCGTCAAGGGCACAGGTTTGAGGTGGGCAAGGTTTCGGATGTTTATATTGGTTTGGGAGCAATAGAAGGGGGTAATAATGGGAGGTATGAGATGTGGCAGTCCAGGATTGGGAGATATGTCGCCAGCAGTGATGTGAAGCAGAGACAGAGCAGGTGGGAGGAGAGTGGGCGGCTTGTTTTGTGTTTTATTAGGAGAGATCTGAGGTTGAGGAGCAGGTCAGGTGGGGAGGCAAGAGGGAAGGAAAGATTATTACATGGTTAGAGGGTGCTGGGGTTTGGGGATAGCGAAGGAGAGTAAGGAGTAATGGAGCCAAATTTTTTAGAGTGTATGTCAGCATGATGACAGTAAGTGTGGAGGAAAGAGAAAAAAATTTAGTATATTTAATAACCGTGGTTAGGCGTACCTTCTGTTCACTTCTGGCATATTTCTGCTGTTGTCCTTTCATCTATCATCAATCTATTATCTATCTGTCTGTAAACATTATTGTTCAATGGAGTATGTAAAATAAGAGGTTGGATAAAGAAATGACATCACAATTTTTTTTTAAATAATAGACCTTTAGGTTACAAAAACGCATACGAATACGCATGAAAATCTGCATCAAAAACGCACAGATTTTTACCTGCGTCTTCTGCCAAGAGATGCAGAATCTGCACAGAAAATTCCACAGGCAAATCTGCAACGTATGCACATACCCTAACAATTACTTTTAGATATTGAACACGGGTTTAGTTTTGTTTTTTGTTTTAATGGGGGCAGGACAAATGACAGAGATTTCAATGGAAAGCGACATTTTTATTCATTCTTTTCTTACCTTCTATTTTTTTTCTTAATTCATTCATTTCTTTTGCACTCTCTGCCCCCCTCCCCCCTCCCATTAAGTCATAAAAAAACCTTTTGGGGGCATTTAAATATTTTCCTTTTTTTTTGTTCTTTCCTTGTAACTGAGCGATATTAGCCCCAGTTACTGGGGAATTGTTGTCTGGGTTTTGTATGACAAGGCAGCTGCTTTTCCCTCCATATACCCAGTGATCAGAAGCGCAAGCTTCCCATTACTGAATTCATTACACGTCTAGCGCTGTGTATACACCGATAGAGAAGGCACAGATGGTACTAAACAGCCTCTACCTTCTCTATGGCTGGATCCCTGCATTTTGGAATGTCACTGCAGAATAGGAGCTGGACCACCCATATACTTTTATTGACTTTGAAATCCTAAAAAAAAACTCCCCAAAAAGGAGCATTTACTGAGGCAGTTTTCAGTAGAAAATTACTTTTGACTGTCAAATTTGGGTCAGTAGCACAAATGTGCAACTGAATTTTAGTTTCATCAGTATTTTCAATCCTATTTTTGTCAGTGTGTCTGTTTTTACTACCAGTGATTTCTTGTATGAAAAATTAAAACATTCCAAAACTTTTACTCATCACAATGTTAACCCCTTAATCCCATATGACGTACTATCCCGTCGAGGTGGGGTGGGCCTTAATTCCCACCAACGGGATAGTACGTCATATGCGATCGGCCGCGCTCATGGGGGGAACGCGGCCGAGTGTCAGCTGACTATCGCAGCTGACATCCGGCACTATGTGCCAGGAGCGGTCACGGACCGCCCCCGGCACATTAACCCCCTGCACACTGCGATCAAACATGATCCCAGTGTTCCGGCGGTATAGGGAAGCATTGCGCAGGGAGGGGGCTCCCTGCGGGCTTCCCTGAGACCCTCGGAGCAACGCGATGTGATCGCGTTGCTCCGAGCGTCTCTTACCTCCCATCCCTGCAGGCCCCGGATCCAAAATGGCCGCGGGGCTGCATCCGGGTCCTGCAGGGACTACTTCCGGGTCCAGAGCAGGCGCTGGTAAGCCTGCAGCGCTGTAAGTCAGATCGCTGATCTGACAGGGTGCTGTGCAAACTGTCAGATCAGCGATCTGTGATGTCCCCCCCGGGACAAAGTAAAAAAGTAAAAAACAAAATTCCACATGTGTAAAAAAATAAAAAATATTCCTAAATAAAGAAAAAATATATATATTATTCTCATAAATACATTTCTTTATCTAAATAAATAAAAAACAAACAATAAAAGTACACATATTTAGTATCGCCGCATCCGTAACGACCCAACCTATAAAACTGTCCCACTAGTTAACCCCTTCAGTGAACACCGTAAGAAAAAAAAACAAAAAACAACGCTTTATTATCATACCGCCGAACAAAAAGTGCAATAACACGCGATCAAAAAGACGGATATAAATAACCATGGTACCGCTGAAAACGCCATCTTGTCCCGCAAAAAACGAGCCACCATACAGCATCATAAGCAAAAAAATAAAGTTATAGTCCTCAGAATAAAGCGATGCCAAAATAATTATTTTTTCTATAAAATAGCTTTTATCGTATAAAAGCGCCAAAACACAAAAAAATGATATAAATGAGATATCGCTGTAATCGTACTGACCCGAAGAATAAAACTGCTTTATCCATTTTACCAAACGTGGAACGGTATAAATGCCTCCCCCAAAAGAAATTCATGAATAGCTGGTTTTTGGTCATTCTGCCTCACAAAAATCGGAATAAAAAGCGATCAAAAACTGTCAGGTGTCCGAAAATGTTACCAATAAAAACGTCAACTCGTCCCGCAAAAAACAAGACCTCACATGACTCTGTGGACCAAAATATGGAAAAATTATAGGTCTCAAAATGTGGAGACGCAAAAACTTTTTTGCTATAAAAAGCGTCTTTTAGTGTGTGACAGCTGCCAATCATAAAAATCCGCTATAAAAGTAAATCAAACCCCCCTTCATCACCCCCTTAGTTAGGGAAAAATAATAAAATAAAAAAATGTTTTTATTTCCATTTTCCCATTAGGGCTAGGGTTAGGCCTAGGGTTGGGGCTAGGGTTGGAGCTAAAGTTAGGGTTGGGGCTAAAGTTAGGGTTTGGATTACATTTACGGTTGGGATTAGAGTTAGGGGTGTCTCATGGTTAGGGGTGTGGTTAGGGTTACCGTTGGGATTAGGGTTAGGGATGTGTTTGGATTAGGGTTTCAGGTAGAATTGGGGAGTTTCCACTGTTCAGGCACATCAGGGGCTCTCCAAACGCGACATGGCGTCAGATCTCAATTCCAGCCAATTCTGCGTTGAAAAAGTAAAACAGTGCTCCTTCCCTTCCGAGCTCTCCCGTGCGCCCAAACAGGGGTTTACCCCAACATATGGGGTATCAGCGTACTCGGGACAAATTGGACAACAACTTTTGGGGTCCAAGTTCTCTTGTTATCCTTGGGAAAATAAAAATTTTGAGGGCTAAAAATCATTTTTGTGGGAAAAAAAGGATTTTTTATTTTCACGGCTCTGCGTTGTAAACTGTAGTGAAACACTTGGGGGTTCAAAGGTCTCACAACACATCTAGATAAGTTCCTTGGGAGGTCTAGTTTCCAATATGGGTTCACTTGTTGGGGGTTTCTACTGTTTGGGTACATCAGGGGCTCTGCAAATGCAACGTGACGCCTGCAGACCAATCCATCTAAGTCTGCATTCCAAATGGCGCTCCTTCCCTTCCAAGCTCTGCCATGCGCCCAAACAGTGGTTCCCCCCCACATATGGGGTATCAGCGTACTCAGGACAAATTGGACAACAACTATTGGGGTCCAAGTTCTCTTGTTATCCTTGGGAAAATAAAAATTTTGAGGGCTAAAAATCATTTTTGTGGGAAAAAAAGGATTTTTTATTTTCACGGCTCTGCGTTGTAAACTGTAGTGAAACACTTGGGGGTTCAAAGGTCTCACAACACATCTAGATAAGTTCCTTGGGAGGTCTAGTTTCCAATATGGGTTCACTTGTTGGGGGTTTCTACTGTTTGGGTACATCAGGGGCTCTGCAGTTTTTAGAATGGTGTCACACTTGGGTATTTTCTATCATATAGACCCCTCAAAATGACTTCAAATGAGATGTGGTCCCTAAAAATAAATGGTGTTGTAAAAATGAGACATTTCTGGTCAACTTTTAACCCTTATAACTCCCTAACAAAAAAAAATGTTGGTTCCAAAATTGTGCTGATGTAAAGTAGACATGTGGGAAATGTTACTTATTAAGTATTTTGCGTGACATATCTCTGGGATTTAAGGGCATAAAAATTCAAAGTTGGAAAATTGCGAAATTTTCGCCAAATTTCCGTTTTTTTCACAAATAAACGCAAGTTATATCGAAGAAATTTTACCACTATCATGAAGTACAATATGTCACGAGAAAACAACGTCCGAATCGCTAAGATCTGTTGAAGCGTTCCAGAGTTATAACCTCATAAAGGGACAGTGGTGAGAATTGTAAAAATAGGCCCGGTCATTAACGTGCAAACCACCCTCGGGGCTTAAGGGGTTAATTATGGACTGTACGCTGATGCCATCCATGTGCTATCTGTGACTTTAACAGATCCATAGACTTGGATTCCTGATTAAGATAAAAAAAAGGACATTTCTCCATGATTTTTTGCAGACCACTCTATTTGCAAAAAGATGCATATATGTGAACAGCCCCACCGACTATAATGAATACATGTTCTATCTCTGAAAATTACAAACACTGATAGAACACGTATGTTATACACGGGCATCCAGTTGAGGTCTTAGAACAAGTTTCCCCCATCCTGCCAATAGGTGATAACTACAACATCGGTGGGAGTTTCACCGCTGAGACTCAACCGATACTGAAACCGTGACTTTGCGTTTGTTCAGCATGCCCACCACCAATATACTGTCAATAGGACTGCCATAGATGTGCAGATTTTGATATATGTTTACATTGAAAAACACTTGTTTGTGGGGTGGGGATTACTTACAAATCATCCTAGGCAACAAGGCATCCTGTATAAACAGGACATATGCTGCCGAGAATCATGATGTCAGTCAGTGTTGCCCAAATCCAGTCATCAAGAACCAGACTAATCTATAATATGACTGTTCTGTTCTCATAGACCAGTGTTCCCCCAATTCCAGTCATGAAGAGCCACCAACAGGTCATGTTTTCCAGATTTCCTTAGCGTTGCACAGATAATTGCACCGCCTACACGGGCAATAATTCCATCACCTGTGCAATACTAAGGAAATCCTGAAAACATGACCGCTTGGTGGCTCTTGATGACAAGGGTTGGGGGAACACTGGTCTATATGAACAGAGCAGTTGTATTATAGATTACTTTGTAGTAATGAATGCGCTCTGATAAGGTGTTATCCGAGCATGCTCGGGTGCTAATAGTGTCTTTGGGGTGTTCCAATACTATGTTCGAGTTCCGGCGGCTGCATGTCTCGCTGCTGTTAGACAGCCGCAACACATGCAGGGATTGCCTAACTAACAGGCTATTAAACGACATACTCTTACCTTTTATGTAGCTGATCAGCTGTCAATTAAACATCTGCCATCCGCTAGTGTAAATAGGGGAAAATAAAGGATTGCATGTGCTCCGTTCAATCATATTTGACTATTCTTAACTCATAGTTTCACTTTGCTTCTTTCCCAATTAAAATAGCTCCTCGGATTCTATGTGGAAGAATTCTGCCATTCATGATTCCTTCTGTAGCATGAGAGAAACCACTGGATTGTACAAACCAGACAATTGCTACTGCTAAAATAATTTTGGTTCAAGTTGCTTCAAGAGAAAAATAAAAAATTACAAGGAAGACAAATGTGACACTTGCAATTTTCTTATTAACGCTATAACATTGGGGGTTATAATTAAATTACTGACCAAATGTACAATTGGTGTGTGTGTGTGTGTATATGTATGTATGTGTGTGTATGTGTATATATATACACACACACACACATATACACTAGATGGAGGCCCGATGCTATTGCATCGGGAGGGCGGTAATGTCGCGATGGGGGCAGGTTTTGCTACGTTGAGAATCTCTACCCATGTGCTCACCCACCTATCCACTCTTTCCCTATGTGCTGACTTCTGTCTGTGCTCTCTTTGACCTGTCTACCCCATGTGCTATCCCCCGTCTGCTGTCTCTTTCCTGTTCTGTTTTCCCCTCATGTGCTGTCCCGTTTGAGCTGTCTCCCCCCTGTGCTCTGTCTCTCTCGATTTGCTGTCTTTTCTACTCTAGTGTCATCTCTTCTTTGACCTGTGTACCCCATGTGCTCCGGTGTGGTGTACTGGTTCCAATGGGTCATCTTGTGAGCATGGTATTGCTGTTAAGACTGCAGATTTCTGTTTGCGGCGCTGTTGTTGGCTAATGGCAAACTGTGATAATCTAATGACTTTTGCATCAGGGGACTCATGTGCTTGATGCCTACGCTTGTTTTTATCCCAGAGATGCTGTTGCTTTTCAAGAGTCTCATGTGCCCGTTGTTGTCTTTGACGTTGTTCCTTTGCTGCTTTCCTTTCATTGTCATTGGTGTACTTTTTAGGAGGAGCCATGTTGGCGTTGATATTTGCTTTTTAAAGGGGTTTTCCCATGAACAAAAGTTCATTTTAATAATTGTCTGTCTGACCGTGTGCAGAACATACCACAGCTCCTGGGCAGGGGAGGAAGCAAAAGACAATACTGACATTACAGCAGGAGTTACATTTTGTGAGGTAAAATATTGTTTAAAAACAGTCAGTGAAATATTTTTTACCTGACGAAATGAATCCTGTGATCCCTGCTGTAATGTCAGTATTGTCTTTTTGCTTCCTCCCCTGCCAAGATGTGGTATGCTTCGTACACGGTCAGACACAATTTTTAAAATGAACTTTCGTTCATGGGAAAACCCCTTTAATGTGACCGGCTTCCTCTGCCTGTAGACGCGTCGCATATCTGCCGCCGGGATCAGCCGAATGATTCACTGCGCCTGCGTTGAATTTGCGCAGGTGCAGTTAATCAGACCGCTGCCATCTTTGTGCAGATAGTGGCGGTCACATTAAAACTGCGTATGCGCTCCTGCTGTACAAAGATGGTGGCTGTCAGTGAATCATTCGGCTGATCAGCGGCGTGTTCGCGACAGTGTTCCGCTGGTGGTACCGGGCAAGAGGCTGCGTACAGCGCATACAGTATGTGTGTTGCGTACGGCCTATACAGTGTGTGTTGCGACGGTGTTCAGCTGGTAGTACCATGCAAGAGGCTGGTACCACCAGCAGTTTCCATATTGAGACACCCATCACTTGGGTGTCTCAATATGGAGGTCTGTGAACTTCCGCCGCTTGGAATTCTGGGATCCGGACACATCTGGACGGAACAGATTTTGCGATTCAGTTTAAAAAACAAAGACATATGGCTGGCCCCACAAACTCTACTAGTCATGAGTTCTATCTGTCAAATATATGGATGGAGCTCATATGCATAGAATGGATGTGTGAATGAGCCCTTATGTCGTCTTGTTAGATTATTTCAGCAGGTGTTAGCTGTAGTACTCTATTATGGAGAGAGCATCCACTTGTCGTCAATAGTGATGAGCGAATATACTCGTTACTCGAGGTTTCCTGAGCACGCTCGGGTGGCCTCCGAGTATTTTTTAGTGCTCGGAGATTTAGTTATCATCGCCACAGCTGAATGATTTACATCTGTTAGCCAGCATACATGTACTTACATGTGGGGGTTGCCCGGTTGCTAGGGAATCCCCACATGTAATCAAGCTGGCTAAGAGATGTAAATCATTCAGCTGAGGAAAACTAAATCTCCGAGCACTAAAAAAAAAATCTGTCACCCGAGCATGCTTGGGAAATCTCGAGTAACGAGTATATTCGCTCATCACTAGTTGTCAATCATTTGGCACTTTGTTTTATAAGAAATACACTGTGTGCAGAATTATTAGGCAAGTTGTATTTTAGAGGATTATTTTTATTATTGATCAATAATTATGTTCTCAATCAACACAAAAGACTCAAATATCAAAGCTTAATATTTTTGGAAGTTGGAGTGGGTTTTTTTACATTTGCATATCTTAGGAGGATATCTGTTTGTGCAGGTAACTATTACTGTGCAGAATTATTAGGCAACGTAATAAAAACCAAATCTATTCCAATCTCGCTTGTTTATTTTCACCAGGTAAACCAATATAACTGCACACAATTTAGAAATAAACATTTCTGACATGCAAAAACAAAACCCCCCAAAAATAGTGACCAATATAGCCACCTTTCTTTATGATGACACTCAACAGCCTTCCATCCATAGATTCTGTCAGTTCCTTGATCTGTTTGCGATCAACATTGCGTGCAGCAGCCACCACAGCCTCCCAGACACTGTTCCGAGAGGTGTACTGTTTTCCCTCCCTGTAGATCTCACATTTTATGAGGGACCACAGGTTCTCTATGGGGTTCAGATCAGGTGAACAAGGGGCCATGTCATTATTTTTTTCTTCTTTGAGACCTTTACGGGTCATCCAAGCTGTGGAGTAGTTGGAGGCATGTGATGGAGCATTGTCATGAAGGAAAATCATGTTTTTCTTGAACAATACCGACTTTTTCCTGTACCACTGCTTGAAGAAGTTGTCTTCCAGAAACTGGCAGTAGGTCTGGGAGTTGAGCTTCACTCCATCCTCATCCCAAAAAGGTCCCACAAGTTCATCTTTGATGATCCCAGCCCATACCAGTACCCCACCTCCACCTTCTGGCATCTGAGTTGGTGTAGAGCTCTCTGCCCTTTACTGATCCTCTGGCCCATCAAGAGTCACTCTCATTTCATCAGTCCATAAAACCTTTGAAAAGTCAGTCTTAAGATATTTTTTTGGCCCAGTCTTGACGTTTTATCTTATATTTCTTGTTCAAAGGTGGTCGTTTTTCAGCCTTCCTTTCTCTGGCCATGTCCCTGAGTATCGCACACCTTGTGCTTTTTATTACTCTAGTAACATTGCAGCTCTGAAATATGGCAAAACTGGTGGCAAATGGCATCCTTAACACTTGATTTTCCTCAATTCATGGCCAGTTTTTTTGCACCTTTTTTTGCCCAACACGCTTCTTGCGACCCTGTTGGCTATTTGCCATGAAACGCTTGATTGTTCGGTGATCACGCTTCAAAAGTTTGGCAATTTCAAGACTGCTGCATCCCTCTGCAAGACGTCTCACAATTTTGGACTTTTCAGAGCCAGTCAGATCTCTCCTCTGACCCATTTTGCCAAAGGAAAGGAAGTTGCCTAATAATTAAGCACACCTCATATAGGGTTTTGATGTCATTAGACAACACCCTTCCTCATTACAGAGATGCACATCACCTGATTTACTTAATTGGTAGTTGGCTCTCAAGCCTGAACAGCTTGGAGTAGGATAACGTATAAAAAGTATCATGTGATCAAAATACAACTTGCCTAATAATTCTACACACAGTGTAATGTTTTGAATCCTTCCATTTAGTCTGGTATGTAGAGGGTGGGATCATTCATCCAAACAACTCTTCCCCAATCCTCATCTTATCTGCATGGCCAGCTTTTGGCTAAATTCAGATGCACGCTGACATTTTTGGACAAGTCATGTCTGCAGTGCGTAAACATGATTGGCTCCATGAGCTCGCCCGCCTAGAGGACAGCACAGGAGCTGCCTGCTATTCTGGTCTGTAAATTAAGCCAGACTAGCTTATGCGGAAGGTTTTTTTTTTCCCCCCATGTGGACCTGAGGCCTGTGTGGAAAATCACCCGTGTGCCTTTAGTCATTAGGTCTGTTTCCCGTTGCACACACAGAACAAAAATACATTCATGTGACGAGAAATGGTTTTGACCGGAGAGGAAAACTTCTCATTGAGCATTCAGTCACATCAGGAAAAGGCAGCAAATGTGCTGGTTGGACATGTTTGTGTAATTCACATTTATAGCTGCCTAAAAAAAAATACAAAATCTGAAAAAGAAAAATGTACACACAATCCAAAAATAATAATAACAAAAAAAAAAGTGCAAATTTTATTAACAAGAAAGAAAACAAAATTTCAGACAAGGTTAAAAAGTGTGAAACCACAGAGTGGCACCAAACACCCACCATATATCAAATAGACCACAGAGAAAAAAAAAATGTATACCCGCACTGCTGCCTACGCGATCACCTATCTGCGTGCTGTGAAATGCTATACCAGTGTCTTTACCTCCTACTCAATTGCAAGGGCACTAGGGGTGCGTAACCAAAATAGTGCATGACATCCAAAAGAAGACAAAAAAGTAATTAGCACTCACCAAGCCCATTGCTGTAAAAGTCTTTATTAGGACATGGACAGGGAGATCATGATGTCTATAGGATGACAGCTGTTTCGCGCTACATGCGCTTCCACAGATCCCGGGATCTGGAAGCGCAGATCGGGATCTGTGGAAGCGCAGATCGGGATCTGTGGAAGCGCATGTAGCGCGAAACAGCTGTCATCCTATAGACATCATGTTCTCCCTGTCCATGTCCTAATAAAGACTTTTACAGCAACGGGCTTGGTGAGTGCTAACTACTTTTTTTTCTTCTTTTGGATATATCAAATAGAGGCTGTATACAATAGATTATATACTAGAAAAAACTTTTCCAGGGTAGTGTATACACAAGAGAAAATCATGTAGTCATGATATTTACAAAGAAAAGTACAAGAAATCCAACAAGCAGATGTTCAATGGAGTACAAACATTACCTCTTGTGGGTGATGGTGCCGGCATTTTTCTTTTTCGGATTTTATTTTACGGTACTGAACTTCATATATGTCCATCTTTTTGTTTTGGCATTTTACCCTTTTACACAATAATGTGGTTTGTTTTGATATGATGCCATAATTGTTGACTTAAACTCTCTCCCCCCCCCCCTCTTAAAAAAAAAAAATACAGCAGACATTGTTTTTCTACATTTATTTTATACAAAATATTATATGCAACAAGAAAAAAAGTCTTACATATTTACATGATCTTTGTTAGCACATACACACACACACACATACACTCACACACTCAGATGTAGCACTTTTGAAGACCACCTAACTTTAACTCTGCAAAAATAGGTAATTGGACACAGTATTTCATACATTCTGGAGGTACATTGACATACTATTATGGCCATGCTCTCAATAGCTTTAAAAAATGTAGGCCATTACTGCCCTGGAGGGGTTTTTTTAAAAAAAAATTCAGAAAGAATTTTTTTTTCTCCTGGAAGTATGGCATCCTACAATTATCTAGCACCAGCCAAGAGATGCAGGTGGATCCATAAATTTACAGTTGAGATGCCAAAACAAAACCTTACAGTGATCGGTCATGAAATCGGCATCATTATTGGGAATAGCCATGGATTTAAAAATAAATAATGCAACAAAACAGGTTTTTAACTGGAAGTCAATTTGAAAGCTGCTGTAAAATGTCTAGATGTGTAGTATAAGCTCCCTGCATTTCTTTATAAATTTTACGTAGACTGCAAAACTACACCTCATCTGGAAAATTTAGTGTATTGTGTAATTTTAGGATGCACTCCTGTTGGATATCTTAATATTTTCATGGATACATTCAAACCCTGCAGCTTTATTGTAGTAATCTCAGTACAAGTCCTCTCAATGGGATGTGTGGAATTTGTGAGAGGGAACCCTATTCAGATACATGGAATGGATTTTGGCTGCGTGTGAAGATACCTCATGTCTACCAGACTCCTGACATTTGTTCAGTTCAGCAAGATTTGTGTAGTATTTTCTTCTACCAGTGAAAGCCCTAGTTGATGCCATGGCTTCTATTGACCAGTTTCACCCTTGCAGCTCATACAGATGTCTGTGAATCTTGGTCCGATCACGGACCGTAAGGCACAGACTGACCGCAGGGCACCTGACCCAAGAGTGACAGCCTCATGGAAATGTATGAAGTGGTCATGCTCCAGTTGGGAGTCCCGTGGCCATTCTGCGCATTGCAGTACATGATTGGGCCGAGATGCACGCCTCCATGAGCCCTAAGCCAGTCTTCACCTATTGCACGAATACTGCATTTTTATCCACATTATTTCTGCACCAAAATATGCAAAAACAATCTTTTCTCATTATTGTAGATTTATATACATACATATTTTCCCTTATTTTGGTGCAGACTTGGGAGTATTTTATTGCTCCTTTAGTACAGAAAAGCTTTGATTTGGCATTTAAAAATGCAATTTGCTATTTTTTTTTTTTACATGGGTTTTTTTTTCCCCACGCTCCCTCTAGAAGCATAAAACAGTGCAATGATGCTTTTACATGTACAGTGGGCATGCAGATTCACCAAGTTCAATACATTCTATGAGTGAAATTTCTCTTGCAGAGACTAGTGTCTCTGAAAGAGAAATTGACATGCTGCGGTCTGGAGAGACGCGCCGCATGTCCATCTCTATGGGTGTCTGTGGACGCACAGTGGACATGTGATTTCTTGAAATATCATCCACTATGCTGGAACATCTGAACTTTGTAGGTTTGACACTGCACAAGTACACAGTATCCAACCCACAGCAGTTACTGATCATGGGCACGTACCCTCAGGGTCACCAACAAATTGAAGCAATACCAGTTTGGGAGAGTTGTCAACCAAAGCTTTGCACATCAACATCAATTCACAAGTAGGAGTAATATTTTAATGTTCGGGTTAAGCATTAGGGTCGGACCGGATGAGACGCTTTTTGGATCTAATTTGCGGTTCTGCATGTGAACCAGCTGTCTCCTTAATAAAATCAATGGTTGAAGGGGCAATTTTGAGCATGTAACAAGCGCTGCCTGGTGGCTAAGTCACACACTTGTGCTGAATAGTGTTAGATTGATTAAAAAAAATCATGCAAACTTTGCCTCGCTAACTATTTTCCCATATCAGTTTGCTTATACAAGTGATCCCTAATAAACCTGCCACATAACCTCATGCCACTTGGATATGTCACAAAGGCCAAAAATAGTAATAATTCCACAAGCATGCTAGGAAAAAATGAGAAGAGTTAGTTTTATGTTGAGTTTTGGAAACTGTCACAGGGTCTTGTGTGCTAGCAAGATGTAAGAGACCAGGGGGATATGTAGTCTTGTATCTGTACTACTCATAGATTGCAGATGGCATTTACAAGCAGATAGGTGCCCTTTACAAATGAATTACAATGCAGCCAAACGGTTGGTTTTTGTTTTAACAGATTTTAACATTTTTAACGTGGTCACAGATCGGAAATTAAAAACATTCATAAACCCACTAAGATAGTTTGTGGGGGAGTTGTAGGCTCGTTCAAACAGAGAAATTCTTTCTAGTAGACTAAAAAAGATAGAATCCGACTAGTGACAGACCCTCTTCATCTGTGCCGATCTGATGACCGTATAGGAGGCCGGGGGCCATTGTGTGCTTTAATACAGTGTTAAATTCTAGCTGGATCCTCAGAAATCCTGGAAGTCTTGCTTCTCTGCCGCACTCGCTGGTTCACAAGTATTTTTCAGAGTGTATATAAGAATAGTTGGGTGTAGGGGTATCATCATCTGACTTACAAGCTGCGAGTCCAGCCACCATTAAGAAGGCTGGCTTCTCAGAAACCAGAGCAAGTTACGGAAAGCTATAGATTGCCGCACCTGCTCTCTTCCCAGAGCTCTACTTCAAAGTCACCAACATGAGTCACATACATATTACACTAATACCGATCCCTAGAAAGGCCTTTTCTGGAAAGTTTCATGGTCTGGGAAATCCAGCAACTCTTGTAAAAACATGACTATAAAGGGAGAATGTTGTGTAACCCTTCAAACCCCTCTCATCTCTGTAGATGTGCACATACCACATTAATCCAATTATTAGTCTGCTTTGGTTCCGACCTATCAGGATCATCACTTTGAAGGGATGGATCACCAAATATCACAATTCAAACTGTACACTATTTATATCTTAGACATGTTGCTGCGTTCTTACTTTGTAAACTAATCTCAGCACGGTTCTATAATGCGAAGCTGTAAGTGCAGCTATTTATAAAGAAAAAAAAATGCACATTTTAATATCAGGCAGAGATACTTTCACAGAAGGATTATATGGCAATTCTGATAGACTTTCAAAGTAATTACACCAGCCTTATCGGGTCTCAGACCGGTTTAATATCTGTAGTTAGTTAGTGTTGTGAATTTTGGCAACTGATCCACTTTCATAGAAGTAAAATGCATGTATTAAGTGATACAACACATATTTTGATTAAAGAACATAACTCTGTTAGGTTTTAAATATCAAAATGAAGGTCATGTAACAGAATATATTCCAGTTTCCGTAGAAAAGTCTTAATAGATACAGGAGCAGCACCTCGGGGAAGGATATCTTCACCATCAATTCGTGATCAGTAATGTATTTTTCGTATGGCCAGTACTTACTGGTTGCAGTCTTCCGTTTCCAGCACTGGCTCGGTTTCCCTCCTGGATCACATGACTAACCTGATCACTCCAGTGTTTGCTGTGTTGACAGGAAGTCACTTCTCAATGTAAGTCTGAGGCTCAGCACAAGGCTCTCATAGGTTTACATTAGAACTGCAGTCACAAGATGTCGGAGAGGGACTGATGCAGAGCTGGAAATGGCAAAAGACAGCCACCACTAAGTATGTTAGTACACGCACTAATACCTATTTGGTGGTGAAATATGGAAAACACGCTGAAAGGGAACTTTAAAGAAACATTGGCATCTCTCCCCCCACCCACCCCTGTGTAAATTTTAGTGTAGTGTGCTAATATAGTAACTGATCGCCGTCTTCTGCAGTATCCCACAACAGCTATTCAGACTCTGAATCACACTTGGGACCCAAGAGTCGCTCTTCAGTGTAAGTCTAGAGAGCGACAGAATGAGGCTCCATAGGCTTACATTGTAAAAGAGACTTCTGGCTCATGCAGAGTGGTCCAGAGAGTCAGAATTGCAGGCACATGGCTTGGAGAGCAAACTGAATGCCAGAGAAAACTGTGATCGGTGAGTATATTAACACACTGACACTACACTAACGTTTACCCAGGTTTGGGGGTAGTTGGGAGGGGGAATTAATAGTAAGTGCTTATTTATCATTTATTTTAGAGAAGGACTCTTAGGCCTCTTTTACACAGTGTCCCCAGTATGTCTTACACACGTAGACCCATTCAAATCTGCACACATCAGTGTGGTTCCATGGACAGTGTCTGCATGCAAAACACATTGACGTCTGTTTTTTTGCTGGCAACAGTGCGCAATACTTGCCACACAATGTGCACACTGATGACACACGTATTACATTGGTGTGTCATCAATGTCTCACATACCGCCATCTGAGAAAAGCAGTACAATTAGCGCTGTTCCCGAGTGCCAAATCCAGCTTTCACCATTGTCACCTGGTCTCCTTGCAATCAGCCCGACCAGGCGCTGTACTAACCAGTAAAGGCTAAGCAAGCAGCTGTGAGCCGTTAATAGGCTGGGAACCTTTACGGCTCTTTGGCCCTTCCCAAAATATTAATACCAGCCCCCAACTGTAGGCTTTCCCGCAGCTGGTTAGGAAAATTAAGTAGAACCCCACTTTTTATTTAATACACGTGATACACAGACAGCAGGTGCTGACTCCAACGCTCAGCAGCGTGGCACTGATCGCAGGGAGACCAGACGACAATGATGAAAGCTGGATTCAGCACCCAGCCGCCTGGGAACAGCAATACCTGTACTGCTTTTTCCCCTAAACACTGGTACATTTCACACTGATGGTTCACACAGAGAGCACCTGTACTGTTTTTTTTCAGTAACTAATATCAGGAAGTGTGAGAGGCCTTACCAAGAGCAAAACACTACTGCAGTGAAGAATGAGCCATTTATACACCACTCGTAACAAGTCAGGAGATGATAGAGTAGCATTTGTCTTCACTGTTAAATTTGCAAAGAACAGGTGCATCATAACACACGTCAACCAAAATCCTTGCGGTCCCCTCAAAAAAAAAACAAAAACAGAGCAAGGCAAGCAAAACAAAATGCACCCACGCAGTAGTTCATGGAATCTTTATAAACACCCTGTTATCCACATTCTGAGCTATTTTTGTCCAGTATATTACTAATAGTAATTCATTACCAGTGCCCCTCAAGCCGCCATTCACAGGACAGCTGACGCGATATCCCAATTTCAGTGCTGATCTGATTCATTCGGTTCAATGAAGTATGTGTAGTAGTTTTGAAGTTAGGTCCATATATTGTTGGGAAAAACCCAAAGGAGTGCACACTGGCGCTTAAATCCATATATTGGGGCTGTTACTGTAAAGAACTATTTGTAAAGTTTATTGCTTTGCATTTCAAGCTTTTCTGGCACGACAACCCCTTTAATAGAAACTGTTGTGTATTAGCAGCTGCCACTAGGGGGAACATCATATATTGCAGCGTACTGTATTGGAGTTTAGTACTACTGTATGCAGTAAGCTCCCTCTAGTGGCAGCGCCAGGTAGCCACCATGTTATCTTTTCATTCACAGGTCTGGGTCAGACAAACAACGCCATGACCAGTAAATATATGGCTACCAGTTAACCAGCACTGAATTAAACTCTGTTATAAAAGGGTGGACATTATTCATTTTAACCGTATTTCCGTTATGAAAAAAAGTTACAATGTAATTTCTAAGTAACTGCCCAAAGGGGCCGATTCCCATTTTACCCTCAGTGAATAATCCCCGATACCCATATATGTCACCATATGTTCAGGGGTGGGACCAAAAACAAGAAGCCCACTCGGGGGTAGGCTCTCTATGACTGGTTTTCTGGACCCAAAACATAAGAAAATACAATTGAGAGAATTCAGTGCAAGTGGACCGAAGCAAGATTGCATGTGTTGGTCAACAAAAAAGCTTTAACTGTACTTTAATATTAGTGATTAGCGAATATACTCGTTACTTGAGATTTCCCCAGCATGCTCGGGTGTCCTCCGAGTATTTTTTAGTGCTCGGAAATTTATTTTTCTTTGCCGCAGCTGAATGATTTACATCTGGTAGCCAGCATTAGTACATGTGGGGATTCCCTAGCAACCAGGCAACCCCCACATGTACTTATGCTGGCTAGTAGATGTAAATCATTCAGCTGCGGCGATGAAAACTAAATCTCCGAGCACTAAAAAATACTCGGAGGACACCCGAGCGTGCTCAGGAAATCTCAAGTAACGAGTATATTCGCTCATCACTACTTTAATATACCACTCGGGTCAATCAAAAAAAATGTGGAGTATTTCACCCTCTGGAAGCACATACAAAAAAATACATGCATCTTCAAATTGTAAAAAGTAATGCTTTATGGTAGTCATTTTATTTGTTTTAGACATACACCACAAGAAACGTTCAGTATCCAACTTTTTGTAGTGTTTAAATAGGCTAGGTTACAGTACAGAAAAAAAAAAAAAAAGACAGGTACCCGGCGAAAGAACATTTTTGTACCAACTTTTGTATGATAAAGTAGTCCGATTTCCCTATTTAGCCACAGAACGTGTGGTTACATTGAAGGGCCCAGCCGTAGCTTGGGAGTAGTGCTGGAGACATAACCTTCTAGTCCAGGAGGTGACGGGAGCCCCTGCACACTGGAATACTGTAATGGGGCCACACTATTAGAACACAATGATTACACAATGGAATGTTGTATTGCCGGCCGCACAATATCAAGACAGTAGCTCGCCCATGTAAACAACCTCAGAATAGTAAGTCTTAGGCACATTGGCCTATGATCAAGAACTTACCAAATTGGTACCTCGTGTCTTTAAATCACAGGTTTGCAGCAGTCCTATGGGACGTGCAGCACTTAACACTTAGTAACACGGAGAGGCAACCGTAGCTAATGCAGAACTACTGCTTCCCATGATGCTCTGGCTGAGGTCAAGCTCGTCATTCTGTGCAGCAGGTCTTGGGGATATACTTCAACCTGTGAACCAAAAGAAAAGCTAAAGTGCCACTAACCGACTGTAAAAAGGTGCTATTCACTATAGCTTTGTATCCTTGATAGTGGTCAAGGGGATCTCCTTAAATGACACAAAACATACTTCAGTGCAATAAAAAGTAAGTAAAAAAAAAAAAGTTAAAGTGGGATAATTTAAAAAAGAAGGAAGGAGATAACCTCTTACCAACATCGAATTAAGAAAATATAGTGGTGACTCAAAGGACGTTCTGAAAGTCAAAAGTTTGTACCTATATAGCACGGTTTACCAAATGTGGATTGTGTGTTTCCTTAGACATTTTGTATAGTTGAATAGTACTTTCCCTCTGTGTCTGCTTGGCTGCAGCGGTGATGTCAAATTAACACCACTGCGGTCAATCAGAGCAACTTGTGCAGTCTACATGATGCTAGATACAGGGAGGCTGGGTTGTTGAATTTTTTTTCTCCAAATATCTGTCGCAGCTTATAGCATAACGTCTTCTGAAAGACAACAAACCCAGAGAGTCTATCCATCCCCAGGAACCTTTCCCAGTATGGGTAGTTTCCACAAACGTATTCTGAGCACAGAAGCAGCTATACAGACAGCTTCAGTAACATTCATTAGGCTGATTGATACATAGCATTGTAAGAATTTATGGAATATAGGATACGGTCACAGACCTTGGTAAGTTCAATGGGATTTGGTTTTTTACCAAGAAAATTCAATGCAGTTCTTGTAAAAGGCAAAAAGCAGAAGGCACTTTAACCTATATTCTGACATCACTTCAAGTCTGGCAAAGCTCTCGCTAAATTAATACTCTAAGAAAAGACCGTGGTACAGACCGACCTAAAATAACACAAAAAAAATAAAAAAATTCATGGTCTGTACGCAAACTAAACAGCCAAGTACATCTCAACGTAAAGGTCCAGCCCCATCACCGTAGGGAGAAGTGAGGCTTGATTCTAGCATATACCGATCATGGCCCGGTACAGAGGTCATCATAAATCTAAGTCAGTCACAATACATCAAGGCTTTAGAAGAGAGATGTTAGTTACCAACACTATATAAAACCTAGACGTCCATTCAATTCCCCTAATCTGCACACCACAGAGTAAAGTACTCTATATGAGCAGAGAGGCTCCAGCCACCAGCATATGCTCAGCGCGAGTCATAGAGCAAGAAGTCACATCTCCTCGGGACAGGTCCCAGACTACAAATCTCTGTACATGCAGGTGCAAAGTTCTAACATGGACCCCTCCGGTTATGTAGGACACAGACCAGGAAACTGCAGTCATAGCATACAACGGTTAACACAGGCAACAGGTGCAGAGCAACATTAAACTGACAATTTGTGGTTTTCATTGGGGCTGGTCACCCATTTTGAGCAGTTCCCATATAAGATAATCTGCAAGAAAAAGCCCAACGCCACAACTGCTCTAATGGGATGTAGCGAGATGTAAATACTGAGCAGACTACGATATACCAGAGAACAAGGAGTAGATCTGCTCTTACAACGACCTAGAAAACCAGCGGTAGAACATCATAGATACCATGTTTTGATACTATTTAGTGTTTGTGGATGTTGAGGTCTGCTAGACCCACGCTATTCAACATTTTTCTTTTATACTAAGGCTTCATAGTCCATGTTCAAAAAACGTAGAAAAGTAAAATATGCCAACAATTGGGTCAATTATGTTGCTAAACCAAGTCGCTGTATGTAAAGAATGCAGCTTATGAAAGCAGCTGCTCTAGACTATGCTCAGAGTCACCCCAGAATCAGTGAGATCAAGGACTCAAACACTATTACCCAAAACTCACTCATCAGAAAGACCTTTCCACATGGATAAAAGAGCCAGCTCCTCATCCGGACCCTCATCATATTTTAAAACCGCATTATTTTAAAAAAATGACGACCATCAATTTTATTAATTTGCATCCTAAAAATTTTAGGATAGGTTTTAGCAAATATGGCAAACTGTCATTGTCCCTTTTGTATGTTTATTATTTAAAAAAAAATATGGCGGGGGAAATAAGTACTTGATACCTTGCTGATTTTGTAAGTTTGCCCTTTGACAAAGACAGTCTAATTTTAAGGGTAGGTTAATTTTAACATTAAGAGATAGAATCAAAAATAAAATCCAGAAAATCACATTGTTTAAATTCTATATTTGCATTTTGCAGTGAGAAATAAGTATTTGATCCCCTTGGCAAATAAGACTTAATACTTGGTGGCAAAACCCTTGTTGGCAAGCACAGCAGTCAGACTTTTTTGTAGTTGATGAGGTTTGCGCACATGTCAGGAGGATTTTTGGTCCACTCCTCTTTGCAGATTATCTCTAAATCATTAAGATTTTGAGGTTATTGCTTGGCAACTCGGAACTTCAACTCCCTCCATAAGTTTTCAATGGGATTAAGGTCTGGAGACTGGCTAGGCCACTCCATGACCTTAATGTGCTTCTTTTTGAGCCACTCCTTTGTTGTCTTGGCTGTATGTTTTGGGTCATTGTCTTGCTGGAAGACCCAGCCACAACCCATTTTTTAATGTCCTGGCGGATGGAAGGAGGTTGTCACTCAGGATTTTACGGTACATGGCTCCATCCAGACTCCCATTGATGCGGTGAAGTAGTCCTGTGCCCTTAGCAGAGAAATACCCCAAAACAATGTTTCCACCTCCATGCTTGACAGTGGGGTCTGTGTTCTTTGGGTCATAGGCAGTAATTCTCTTCCTCCAAACACGGCGAGTTGAGTTAATGCCAAAGACCTCCATTTTTGTCTCATCTGACCACAGAACCTTCTCCCAATCACTCACAGAATCATCCAGGTGTTCATTGGCAAACGTCAGATGGGCCTGCACATGTGCCTTCTTGAGCAGGGGGACCTTGCGGGCACTGCAGGATTTTAAACCTTTACAGCATACCAATGGTTTTCTTGGTGACTGTGGTCCCAGTTTGCCTTGACATCATTAACAAGTTCCTCCTGTGTGGTTTTAGGCTAATCTCCCACCTTCCTCAAAATCAAGGTAAGATGAGGTAAGATTTTTCATGGTGCCCCAGATCGATGTCGATTGACAGTCATTTTGTATTGCTTCCATTTTCTTACTATTGCACCAACAGTTGTCTCCTTCTCACCCAGCGTCTTACATATGGTTTTGTAGCCCATTCCAGGTTTGTGCAGGTCTATGATCTTGTCCTGACATCCTTATAAAGCTCTTTGGTCTTCCCCATGTTGTAGAGGTTAGAGACTAACTGATTAATTGAGTCTGTGGACAGGAGTCTTTTATAAAGGTGACTATGTAAGACAGCTGGCTTTAATGCAGGTAACAAGTTCATTAGGAGGGTCGAACTGGTCTGTAGGAGCCAGAACTCTTAATGGTTGGTAGAGGATCAAATACTTATTTCTCACTGCAAAATGCAAATACATTTATATAATTTATACAATGTGATTTTCTTGATTTTATTTTTGATATTGTATCTCTCAATGTTAAAATTAACCTACCCTTAAAATTATAGACTGTTCAGGTCTCTGTCAGTGGGCAAACTTACAAAATCAGCAAGGGATCAAATACTTATTTCCCCCACTGTAAATAAAAACAAATCTTGGCTAATTCACCTAGGTTTGGGAACCACTGGTTTAGAGGGATTATATAGCGCTTTATACTTAGTTTTGGGGATGAAATCCTGTTAACAAATTCCCTTTAAAAAAACCAGTTATATGTGAAGTGCATGTAGCTCTTTCAAAGACAAGTCAAGCAATACCTTTCCGTGGCCAATCCGTTCCTATGTCACTGAGAATTCAGAGTTTGAATTGATGTGCAAATGAGGCTGAAGGACTATGGTAGAACTGGAGCCTCTGTCACTCCAGCTCTGTTCCCCGACCAGTACAGTCTCTTCTTGCTTGACTGCAACCTCTTTGCTGTGTGACGTCAGGAAAGCAGTCAAGCATGAGAAGGCAACACTTGACGGAATAGAGCTGGAATGGCAGAGGCTTCAGATACTCATATGCATATCAATTCAAACGCTGATGTTTCAGGAATAGATTAACAAAGACTGGCCATGTAAAAATATTGCTGGACTTGTCTTTGAAAGGGCTACGTCCACATGTAAATAGTTTAGGGTGTGAAATCCTACTGATAAATTCCCTTTAATGGGGTTAAACATGGCATGTTTTTCTTTAGAAGCAAACCTTATACAGATCCCATTGGCACATGCACACGTTAAGTATTTGCAGGAAAAAAAAAAAAAGTGTGGCAAATAATCATGCATATTTTACTATTTATGTGAATGGGTTAAAAAAAAAAAAAAGCTGTAAAAACGCTGAAAGCATATTGATATGCTGGAGATTTGAAACTACTTCAAATCTCCATGAAAAAACTAAGCGGCATGTGCATGAGAATTGTGAGATTTTGATGGTACTATAAACTTCCACGGCTTTCAATCCTAGAAAGTATAAGTGTCCTAAAAAGACACTATTGAATGACGAATACCGAAAGAGGGGATCTGTGCCAGGACAACATAAATCATACCAGAAAAACAGTAATGTACAAAAAGAAACGGCGATACAAGCATGGATTAGAATTGGTGGGTGAGGACCTGTGGGAATCGCACTGGTACATGAATAATCTATAGATCACAAGTATATAAGAACTAAAGAGAAGTCAGTATTCATTGACATAAATGTACAACTAGTAGTGATGGGCGAGCATGTTCGGGTGTTATCCGGGTATCTTGGGCGCACTCAAAAAAATATCTTCGAGTCCACACGGCTGTTAAGACAGCAGCAACACATGCCTAACAAGCAGGCAATCCCCTTATGTGTTTTGGATGTCTAACAGATGCAAAATATGCAGCCGCAGGGACTCGAACGTGTTAATCAAGCACACCGTAGACACTCGGATAACACGATATCCAAGCACTAATAACTATACGCAAGTGTCAGTACCAGAAGCCTGACTTATGTACATTGCAGTTTTTATTGAAGGGAATCTGTCACCTCATTTTGGCCCTATAAGCTGCGGTCACCGCCATTAGGGGCTTATCTACTGCATTCTGTAATGCTGTAAATAAGCCCCTGATGTATCCTGAAAGATAAGGAAAACAAGTTATGTTATACTCGACCGGGGGGGGGGGGGGGGGGGGGTGTGCTGTGTCGCAGGTCCGGGTCCGACGCCTCCCATCTTCACGCGATGACGTCCTCTTCCTTGCTTCTGTCGTGGCTCCTGCGCAGGCGTAATTCTCTGCCCCGTGCTGTAGATCAGCCCCTGATAGCGGTGGCCGCAGCTTATGTGCGAAAAATGAGGTGACCGATTCTTTTATCGGTGTTACAATATAATGGCCATTATTGGTATGATGTGTTGTCCTGGCACAGATCCCATCTTTCAGTTTTTATGGTACTGTAAGATGCAGCATTTTGGTGCAGAAATGTCTGCTGAAAATACTTAATGTGTGCACAAGTCCTATTAGTACAGGGAAAATGGGATAAGAAACCTGAAAATGAATGCAAAATGTAAACCACATAACATTAGCGCCCTGATCAGATATCACGTCCACCATGAAATGACTAACATGCAATGAGTCAGACTGGACTCGGGCCAATGAAGCAGCTGAGCCTACATCTTTAATTGGAATGCGTCATCATAGATTGGCCTATTTAAAGCAAACCTGCCAGTAAGAAGGTACAGTAACTAGGAAACCGAAGGTCCTGTACCTGCATAAGACAAGAAATCACTTGTCCAACAATTCCTACTCAGCTGTAATCTGCAGCTCCATAGTGCCAAAATTCATGTTGTATCTCTATGGAAGTTAGCGGGTGAGTCCGTTCACGTGCGGTCCTTGGCTCCTCTCCTCCCTGTGGTGTCGGGAGAAATGGAGATGAGGACCATGAGCGCACGGATTTGCCCACCACTGTGAGCATTGTAAGAATGGGATTAGACCCCATGAATAAGCACACTAGTGATGAGCGAGTGTACTCGTTGCTAGGGTGGTCCTCCGAGGATTTATGACTGCTCGGAGATTTAGTTTCCATCGCGGCAGCTGAATGATTTACAGCTACTAGCCAGCTTGATTACATGTGGAGATTACCTAGCAACCAGGCAACCCCCACATGTACTCAGCCTGAATAGTAGCTGTAAATCATTCAGCTGCCGCAAGGAAAACTAAATCTCTGAGCACTAACAAATACTCGGGAGACCACCCAAGCAACGAGTACACTCGCTCATCACTAATAAGCACCATTGGCAATGTGTTTACATCAGCACCTCAGGTTTTCTAGGTACATTTTTACTGACAGGTGTCCTTTACCTAATGCCATGACTTTGTAGTGTTTACTCGTACCCTTTAAACTTACCCTTGTGGAAATTAGCTTTTTTACTGGAAGCCAGTACATTTTCATCAGGCCATGCTGCGCTCTATTCCAGCCCACCGTTCTTAGAATGAGGTCCCGCAAAGCACATTTCAGAAAACCTGCTTCTTTCCACAAGGATAACATTAAAAAGTATTACATACACACAATACCACCATGACAATAGATACGGAGGGAATCATGCAATGATGGGGTCACTTTAAAGTGATCCCATTCCCCAGCTGTTACAGCACTACAACTCTCAGCATGCACCAACAGGCTGCAGGTGGAGAGCCTCAAGTTGAAGAGCACCATTCCAGACAGAAAATACCGTAGCACTATTTAAACACTGCACACAACATCTTCTATGCCATACATGGCAGGTAATTCTGGCTTTATATGCAATTCTCCCAGTATAAGGGATGCCCGGCGATAACCAAGTCTTCTCAGTTGACAGATCCCTTTATATACAGTTGTGCTCAAAAGTTTACATACTCCTGCAGAATTTTTGCTTTCTTGCCCTTTTTTCAGAGAATATGAATGATAACACCAAAACTTTTTCTCCACTCATGGTTAGTGGTTGGGTGAAGCCATTTATTGTCAAACTACTGCGTTTTCTCTTTTTAAATCATAGGGCCAAGAAAGCAAAAATTGTGCCAGGGTATGTAAACTTTTGAGCACAACTGTATTCCACTGGTCACTGATCACTTCCTCTAGACAGCCAAGATCAAGGGTATTCCAACACAATCCCTCACCCCAAACAAAGCCAATCAGAAAATCCCATCCCTGTGAAGTGATGACCATATGTTACCTGCACAATCCATTCAACACAAGGTCTATCTGGCACAATACAAGGTTTACATATACTGGCTATGGTAATTGACACAGAGCACTTAGGCCAAAACAGAAAAGAAAACAAAAAAAAAAAAAAAAACACTCAATTTATTAGACTCCTACACAGCCAACGTGAAGAACCCAGAAACGGAGGATACGTTGGATGAAGAATGGTCTCGTACAAAAGTTTGACGTGTACAGTATGACACCAACTACTTGTTCATGAGCTGCATAGTAAATTATTAATAAGGGCAGGCAGTCCAGGGTCACTAACAGAATAAAAAATGGAGCAAGAAAACCAGACATGAGCCATCTCCAGTGTGCAGGGATGAGATCCAGAAACATTAGTAGCCCCCACTGAACAGGGAGCACTGCAAGATTTTGGAGGTGCCAGTCAATACGGAGGTATCATAAGCAGCTTTATATGGGGGAATGATAGATGCTCCACAACTTCCAGACATACATGTAGAAGTGGAGCACAAGTACTTTCTTGGTCCTGGTTTTTAAGGAATATTCCATTACTACCCATCAATGCTAATTCTCACAGCCATGAAGGTCAACCTTCACACACATTACCACTGCACATGAAACCTTGCACCTTGGTTGACTGGGCTGATGCAATCATTCAAGCTGGCCAGAAGTCCACAGCCATTTCTAAAGTCTTTCGTCGGCTCTGCAGTTGGTGAATGATTGGAATTCAGCATCACTCTGAAGCTAGTGCAAAATGCTACCCTCAATGTAGCCTTAGAGGGCTCTCACACACAGCAAAGTTCTCCGAGGTGCGCATGGTGGTAATAAGCAGGAGGTTGTATTCATTCTACTCAATATGCATAGAAAGGAATGGACAATGCAATTGGCTGCTAATATTGTTCTCTGAAAATTCAGAAAGTGCCAGTGGCAGCCAAGGGGTACATGGCAACCTACTATATCAATGGTAGCAACAAAATACACATCTTAACCAATCAGCCACAATAAAAAAAATACCCGCATTGGAGGATTGACACACATACATATATAAAGAGGGAGGCACAAAAAAGGGAGAATGTCGCCAAGAATAGAGAACGTGCCATTCAAAAGAACACCTTGGTAAGTACAGTTAAAGCTTGCCACTTTTTCTTTTTATCAGCATTGCTCCTTCATCCAGTCATTTCAAGTGGAGGTGCCATTGCAAACACACATATCCAGGGCCCTTTCAGTCAAAAGTTAAAAAAAAGAAATTGGTTAAGATTGTTCTTGGAAACGATCTGTCCCCCAACCAATAGAAGTGTACTGCAAAATAAACTTTAAGGAAGCCGTGTCCTTCAGACGCCAGTCAGTTCGCGAGGCCTCATTCTTGTTTGTCCTGCAGTTGCTGTTTCCATGCTTCATTCAAGTAAACTAGTCGTTTGTAGTTGATGATAAGGAGAATGAAGTTCAGCAAATAGGTGGTGACGCAGATAACACAGAAGTTCTTCAGCACAAAGTACAGGATGTACGCTAGGTAGAGGGATCCTACTACCGACACTATAGAGCTGCTCATTAACACTAGTGCCGCTACCGCACTTACTGTCATACCTGGAAGAGAGAAGATACAAGTCAACATGGGCTACAAGATGATGTGGAAAAAAATGGAACATTTTAAAGATATTAAAACACTGCTCTGATTTAACCATTTTTCTTTGAAACTTTAGATATAGTTCCTAAAGCCGGTGACAAAATTGACTAACCAAGTGTTGGCCAAACACAAAAATATAAGTCCCCAGCTCAAAAATGCAATAGCTGTCATCTATACAGGAGACGTGGAGAATGCGTCGTCATCAGTAAATTAGAAGATGGCAACTTGTAGCCTAGAGGAGCAGAGACCGGGTGTTTGTATAGTAGCCAAGCCAATAGCATTTTTTTATTTATTGCACTTACTCATATAATGCCATTAATTCCACAGCGCTTTACAGACATCACTTTTCCCCATTGGGGCTCACAAGCTACATTCCTTATCGGTATGTCTTTGGAGTGTGGGAGGAAACCAGAGTACCAGGAGGAAACCCTCGTAAACACGGGGAGAACATACAAACTCCTATCCTTGGAGGGATTTGAACCCAGGACCCCAACGCTGCAAAACAACAGTGCTTACCACAGAGTTTCGCTTGTTGGCAGCATCTGCACTACATGGGTATTTAATATGGCTGCCCCTGTAGGACAGATTGCCTACTGTTTACCTCAGCCCCCTATGTTACCACTGACATTATAGCAGGAATACAATGTCCTTTTCAGGGTAAGGACATTTGGATGTGACACTTATTTCACAATGACAGGATTTTACTTTGGCCCCAAATATCACGCTCATGCACTAAAAAGGAGGCAAGATATAGAGATAAACCTCATTTTCCTTAGTAATAAATGTGCCATAATAGAGATACCCCATTCCCTTGACGCGGCCAGAGATGCATAGATTTCTCACCCCTAAAATTAGTCTCCATTGGTTAATGCATTCATTTCATGTAGCTGGACAACACATCACCATGATGACAGAAAAACAAGAAACCGCTTTTTAAATATTCTCTTTTTTTACTAGAACTTTTCTGAAAAGAGCATTGGGAAACCCTGAAAAAGAGAATAGTTAGGAGGCCTCCACCTTGGAGGGGTGACCACATGCGAAACGTATCAATGAGTTGGACGTTACCATAACCTCCATACCTTGTTATGCGGCAGAAGTGTTTAGACTCGGCCAAGAATGTTCACACGTCACTTGGATTTTTTATTTATCTAAAAGAACTGCAGCAGAAATCTATTGCAGTAATTAAAAATCGCACAACTGACTGGCTGAAAATCCTCATGCAAATTAGTTGCAACGCCACTAACAATGAACAGGATGTGGATCTTAAAGTCTGCAGTGTCTATTATTTCATGTGGATTTGGGCTGTATCATGTTAATATAAAATAGCCCACTCACTTGCATTACTGGCCGGACATCAAAAGATTCAGTCAGAATCATGTACAGAATCTGTGCCTTGAAACGGACTGTGTGAACATGTCCCTGTAGGACAGCAGGTATAATGAACGCGACATCCGAGAGCTGCGAGTGATTACAGAACAGGCCAGCAGCCCAGAACAAGGTGTATACGGTGCATAACACGGAGATCACAAGAGCTGTCTGTACTCAAACAGTTTTCAATGTCGGACATGTGAAACCAGCCTTTCACACATTAAATGATCAGTGGTTTTGGCTGACATTAATCTAAAGTAGCAGCAAACATATTATGATCGGAGGACAAACCCCAGCTTACTGCAGGGTAGGATGGAGATGACTTGTGGACAACAGCCCGGAGGAAATGAACTGTGCAACTAAGTAGATGTCACCAAGTGTTTCTGTATGCCTGATAATTAGGAACCAACAAAAAGACAGCAGGGACATAAGGGAACACAATTACAGTTAGGTATTCACATGGGAAATTGGTTTTCTTTGCATGTTTACGCTTTGAAAGGAAACTGCAGAATGCTTTACAGAAGTGCAAGATCCAGTCAGCTGAAGTCCAGGGGTTTTTGGTGGTTCTCTTCTCTGACACCAAGCCCAATGAATAAACTTACATATCAGGATACAACTATTTCATACCATGGGGTCTTCATGAGGAGATGCAGGTTATATGGGAAGTTCTGAAAAGGCACTTCATTATATGCATGAACATTTCACCCAATAACATATGTCAGCCATCTACACTCTGAGCCAGGACATACGGTGGATCTTTCTTCATACTGAACCATCAACACTTCGTCAACATCATAAATGGAAGTTCACATGTAATCTCACTCAGGATACATCTTAATGGTCCAACTATAAACTACTTTGTTGAGGCTTCTCATCTCTCAAAATAGTAATCTCTTGTCCACGCCAGTGACACAAAAGGTAAAGAGAAGGTTGCATAATAAAAGTACTCACCGAGCAGCATCTGTAGTAAATAAAATACAAGCCCAAAGACACTGTTTGGCTGATTCATTACACTATCCTTTCCAAATATGGACCCCAATAGACCAAATCCTCGACCGTATCTGCAGGATAGAAAACAAAGATGATGAAGAGCCCCAATAGCGTTACAGGGGAAAAAGATACCTACATACACCTAGGAGGTAAAGTCTCCTGTTAAAAGGGTGGAAGTTTTGCAGATAACCAGGTGACAGGTGTAAGACAATAGTCATCCCATAACACAATATGAAAACTGCATTGTACGTGTTTGTGGGGGTGACAACGTGTGGAGGGAGCTGACCTCTCTCCACATCCATCTCATGATGGCTAAATTACATAGTCTATCTGGAACAAAACACCTAAGGAGATGAACTGGAATATAAGTTGGTGTGCATGCAACATGTAAGCACATGTTCAACAATGGCCACTAAACAGAGACAACCCAAGATAAAAAACCTACGGAAATAACCTGCAGTAAATAAACAAGAGTGCATTCAAATAATATAGGGTGCTTAGTTAACCCCTTAGTGACAGAGCTAATTTGGTACTTAATGACCGAGCCAATTTTTACAATTCTGACCACTGTCACTTTAAGAGGTTATAACTCTGGAACGCTTTATCGGATCCCGCTGATTCTGAGATTGTTTTTTCATGACATATTGTACTTCATGTTAGTGGTAACATTTCTTCGATATTACTTGCGATTATTTATGAAAAAAATGGAAATATGGCAAAAAAAATTAAAATTTTGCAATTTTCAAACTTTGTATTTTTATGCCCTTAAATCAGAGAGATATGTCACGAAAAATAGTTAATAAATAACATTTCCCACATGTCTACTTTACATCAGCACAATTTTGGAAACAAATTTTATTTTTGTTAGGGAGTTATAAGGGTTAAAAGTTGACCAGCAATTTCTCATTTTTACAACACCATCTTTTTTTTTAGGGACCACATCACCTTTGAAGTAATTTTGAGGGGTCTATATGATAGAAAATAACCAAGTGTGACACCATTCTAAAAACTGCACTCCTCAAGCTGCTCAAAACCACATTCAAGAAGTTTATTAACCCTTTACGTGCTTCACAGGAACTGAAACAATGTGGAAGAAAAAAATGAACATTTAACTTTTTTTTGCAAACATTTTACTTCAGAACCATTTTTTTTAATTTTCACAAGTGTAAAAACAGAAATTTAACCACAAATTTTGTTGTGCAATTTCTCCTGAGTACGGCGATACCGCATATGTGGGGGTAAACCACTGTTTGGGCGCACCGCAGAGCTTGGAAGCAAAGGCGCGCCATTTGACTTTTTCAATGCAGAATTGGCTGGAATTGAGATCGGACGCCATGTCGCGTTTGGAGAGCCCCTGAAGTGCCTAAACAGTAGAAACCCCCCACAAGTGACCCCATTTTGGAAACTAGACCCCCCATGGAACTTATCTAGATGTGTGGTGAGAACTTTGAATACCCCAGTGCTTCACAGAAGTTTATAATGCAGAGTCGTGAAAATAAAAAATATATTTTTTTCCCACAAATTCTTATTTTCACAAGGGTAACAAGAGAAATTGGATCCCAAAAGTTGTTGTCCAATTTGTCCTGAGTATGCTGGTACCCCATATGTGGGGGTAAACCACTGTTTGGGCGCATGGCTGAGCTCGGAAGGAGCGCCGTTTTGGAATGCAGACTGATAGAATTGTCTGCGGGGCGTTATGTTGCTTTTGCAGACCCCTAATGTACCTAAACAGTAGAAACCCCCCACAAGTGACCCCATTTTGGAAAATAGACCCCCCCAAGGAACTTATCTAGATATGTGGTGAGAACTTTGAATGCCCATGTGCTTCACAGAAGTTTATAATGCAGAGTAGTGAAAATACAAAATATTTTTTTTTTTCCACAAAAAAGATTTTTTAGCCCCCAAGTTTTTATTTTCACAAGGGTAACAAGAGAAATTGGACGCCAATATTTGTTCTCCAATTTGTCCTGAGTATGCTGGTACCCCATATGTGGGGGTAAACCACTGTTTGGGCACACGGCAGAGCTCGGAAGAGAAGGAGCGCCATTTTGGAATGCAGACTTTGATAGAATTGTCTGTGGGTGTTATGTTGCGTTTGCAGAGCCCCTGATGTACCTAAACAGTAGAAACCCCCCACAAGTGACCAAATTTTGGAAACTAGACCCCCTAAGGAACTTATCTAGATATGTGGTGAGAACTTTGAATGCCCATGTGCTTCACAGAAGTTTATAATGCAGAGTAGTGAAAATAAAAAATATTTTTTTTTTTCCCACAAAAAAGATTTTTAGCCCCCAAGTTTTTATTTTCACAAGGGTAACAGGAGAAATTGGACCCCATAAGTTGTTGTCCAATTTATCCTGAGTACGTTGATGCTCCATATGTGGGGGTAAACCACTGTTTGGGTGCACGGCAGAGCTCAGAAGGGAGGGAGCACCATTTGACTTTTTTAGCGCAAAATTGGCTGTCGTGTTTGGAGACCCCCTGATGTACCTAAACAGTGGAAACCCCCCAATTCTAACTCCAACCCTAACCCCAACACACCCCTAACCCTAATCTCAACCCGATCCATAATCCTAATCACAACCCTAATGATAATCACAACCCTAACCCCAAAACAGCCCTAATCTCAACCCTAACCATAACCCTAATCAAAACCCTAAATCCAACACACCCCTAATCCTAATCTCAACCCTAACCTCAAACCTAACCCTAATCCCAATACACCCCTAACCCTAATCCCAACCCTAACCTTAACCCTAATCCCAACCCTAACCTTAACCCTAATCCCAACCCTAACCCTAACCCCAAACGTAACCCTAATCCCAACCCTAATCCCAAACGTAACCCTAATCCAAACCCTAACCCTAATCCCAACTCTAACCCTAACTTTAGCCCCAACCCTAACCCTAACTCTAGCCCCAACCCTAACCCTAACTTTAGCCCCAACCCTAACTTTAGCCCCGGCAGCCGAGACCCCAAAGATCTTCCGGGGGCCGGGCGGCGGGCGCACTGCGCATGCGCCCGCCATTTTTTCCCCGGAAAAAGATGGCGGCGCCCATCGGGAGCCACGAGGAGCACCGGGGGAGATAGAGGAGTATCGGGGGCGATCGGGGACCCTATTTCTCTGTCCTCCGATGTGCGATCACATCGGAGGACAGAGAAATTAAATGGCAAATCGCGTTTTTTTTTTTTGTTGCGACCGCCGGTAAACGGTTAATTACCGGCGATCGCAACTCGGGGGTCGGTAAAAACCCCCCGAATCATGTTCTCTGGGGTCTCGGCTACCCTACAGAGACCCCAGAGAAAATCCGACTCTGGGGGGCGCTATTCACTTTTTCCACAGCGCCGTTAATTAACGGCGCTGTGGTTTAAGTACCCTTAGCGGCCGCCGTTAAAAGGCGTATCGGCGGTCGTTAAGGGGTTAATATAATTTTGCTAAAAAAAAAAATGTAAAAGCCATCTCACCACGTCACGGAGACCCTATTTGGGACGGTCCTAACCTCTAATATTAAAACCTTACCATTTGTAAGGTAATGGGCATGTGAATAAGGGATGTGAAGCAGGGTTGTGGAGTCGTAATCACTTTTGGTGGAGTCCAAGTCAGTATAAAATGGACCGACTGCTAAAATATGTAACAAATTGGGTACAGTAGTACAATGAAGTATGGGCTCTAATTTTTTCATAATTGGGAAAGTTATGAAATGTCCTTTAAATGTCTGTTATATTCTTAGTCTAAGCTTTTAGTTGAGATTAATCTGTGCTGCACTTTATGTACATGTTCAATAGTGAGGCAGTGCTGTGGAGTCGGAGTCGGGAGTCATGGAAATTGAGGAGACGAAAGTTTGGCTTACCGACTCCAAACCCAGTTGAGAAGGACTGAGACCCAGCTAGTAGACACACAGCCATGGAGAACCACATGAATGTAATGTCCAGCTCAGAGAAAAGGCAGGCCACACCTTTATATGCACTGCGTGCAAACAGACTGATATAAAAAACCTAGAGAGAAGAATTGGAATACAAGTGTGTGTGCATGCAGTGTGTGTTCACACTGGTCACTAAAGAGACAAAACCAGTGCATATAAAGGTATGGCTTGCCTTTACTTTGAGCTGGACATTACATCCCATAGCTGTGTGTCCATCAGCCGGGTCCCAATCCTTATCCACAGGTTATGAAATATCAGGTGCACCACTATCAAAAGGGTATCCAAGATAGGTTGATAAATCACTCAGGGTGCTACAAAAATGCATGGAAATAATATAACTACTGAAAAGAAGATGGGAAAGCCTATGCATAAATATGTGCACACCTTTTATAAGAAAAAATGCAAGCTTTATTATAACAAAAACACACCAACCAGTTTAAAATCAATTAAAAAACATAGTAAACACACCCTTCCCCATAGAAAGACACACGACCCAAATAAGGTCCAATACCGTACTATAAGTTAACAATCAACAAACATATAGCAAAATAACAAAGACAAGAATTGGGCTTCCCCAAAGTTGTCAAATACAATTGCACTAATTTAAAGATATGCTGAAACAAATAGTCTAAAGGCCCCGTCTCACATAGCGAGATCGCTAGCGAGATCGCTAGCGAGATCGCTGCTGAGTCACAAGTTTTGTGACGCAACAGCGACCTCAGTAGCGATCTCGCTATGTGTGACACGTACCAGCGATCAGGCCCCTGCTGTGAGATCGCTGGTCGTGTCAGAATGGCCTGGACCTTTTTTTGGTCGTTGAGGTCCCGCTGACATCGCTGAATCGGTGTGTGTGACACCGATCCAGCGATGTCTTCACTGGTAACCAGGGTAAACATCGGGTTACTAAGCGCAGGGCCGCGCTTAGTAACCCGATGTTTACCCTGGTTACCAGCGTAAATGTAAAAAAAAAAAACAGTACATACTCACCATCTGTTGCCCGTCAGGTCCCTTGGCGTCTGCTTCCTGCTCTGACTGCCGCCGTAAAGTGAGAGCGCAGCAGTGACGTCACCGCTGCGCTCTGCTCTCACTGTACGGCGGCACACAGTCAGAGCGGGAAGCGGACGGCAAGGGACCTGACGGGCAACAGATGGTGAGTATGTACTGTTTGTTTTTTTTTACATTTACGCTGGTAACCAGGGTAAACATCGGGTTACTAAGCGCGGCCCTGCGCTTAGTAACCCGATGTTTACCCTGGTTACCCGGGTGCTGCAGGGGGACTTCGGCATCGTTGAAGACAGTTTCAACGATGCCGAAGTCGTTCCCCTGATCGTTGGTCGCTAGAGAGAGCTGTCTGTGTGACAGCTCCCCAGCGACCACACAGCGACCACACAGCGACGCTGCAGCGATCAGCATCGTTGTCTGTATCGCTGCAGCGTCGCTGTGTGAGACGGGGCCTTTAGGCTGCACAATGGTAATGAAAATAGGAATGAGGTTAAACCTGTAGAGACCAAAGCAAAGGGAATCTAAAGTGCGTCATGACAAATGTCTATAAGAGACCCCAGAACCAATAAGGCTGCCTCATAGAATTGCCTGGTTATAACTGAATAAACCAGGAGCAGGAAAAAGCCTCAAAGCATGTACCAATGGAAGTAAAGGTGCCAAGAGCCTCCAAGGTATCCGGAGGCCGTGAAGCCAAGGGAAGGGGGTGGGAAAGGTCCCACGCGTATCGCTGCCGCTGTGCAGCTTCCCTGACAGGGGTGAAGCACTATTTTTATTGTATTAAAACACCATAGTCCCAGCAACTTTAAAAAATGTATTTAAACTTCTCAAGTTAAAAGCAACAGTTTTTATGACAAGTAATATAGATAACTTACGGTACCGCACAGTATAGTAACTTTCGGTAATAAGCTGATGGTAACTTGCGTTACATCATAAGTTACTATATTGTGTTGTAACGTAAGCTACCATGGAATGACCCATTACAGAACTGCCAAACATGAGGGTGCTAAATGTGGTTTAGATACACTGGAGCTCAGATGGGAGGGGGGGGCATTTGGATTTGGGAGCGGAGAATTTGACAAATTTCTTTTAGAGGGTGAGGAGCCATTTCACTTTTCCAGCGCCTTTGTGCTACCAGTAACATGGAATCCCCTATATATCCGTTAACAGATGACAGATCTGAGTGAAGACTTGCTTTTATGGGGAACATTTTACATAATGTTTTGTATCACATTTATCTGGCGCTCTACGCTGAGCACTTACTTTGGGGTTTTCCATCTAAATCTCTGAGTGACGTGACAGATGAAATCCCCGAGGGATCCATTCACTATAATGAGACAGCAGAGTTACTCCGGACTCCGTATGGCCTTTTCAGAAGTGCAAAAACTGTGGCCAATAGCACTTTTATGCAATCCTAAAAAGACGGACACTGCTGGATCACAGGTCCTATGGTGTCCACAGTGCCTCCATCTGCCTCATTATAGGGAATTTTCCGCCAGTGGTTCTGTCTGAATCACGTATTTCAGAGATTTACACGGAAACCCCGCTGTAAGTGCTCAGCGCAGGATAAATGTGCACCAATCATTACTGCGATCTTTGGGAGGCAGAATGAAACAAAATCAACAGCATGTGAAGAATTCGTTTTATTTTTTTTGCCGTTCCTCGTGTAGTATAAATGATTAGGCGACTTTATTCTTCGGGTCGGTGCCATTACAGTGATACCAGATTTATAGCGGGTTTTTAGGTTTGGCTGCTGACACACACTAAAAGACGCTTTATATTGTGAAAACTAGTTTTTGCATCACCACGTTTTGAGAGCTATAATTTATCCATATTTTGGCCCACAGAGTCATGTGAGGGCTTGTTTTTTGTGAGACAAGTTGACGTTTTTATTGGTACCATTTTCGGGCACATGACGTTTTTTGATCGCTTTCCATTCCGATTTTTGGGAGACAGAATGCACAAAATTTTACCAGCAATTCAGGAATTGCTTTTTATTTTAATTTTTTTTTTTTATACTGTTCCGCGTGTAGTAAAATTGGTAAGGAAGCTTTATTCTTCGGGTCAGTACGATTACAGCAATACCTCATATCTTTATGTTTTGGCGCTTCTACACAAAAACTTTTATAGAAAAAAATTATTTTTGCATCGCTTTATTCTGAGAGCTTTAACTTTTTTTTATTTTTCTGCTGATGGAGCTGTATGGTGGTTTGTTTTTTGCTGGACAAGATGACGTTTTCATCGGTACCATATTTATTTACATCCATCTTTATTACCACGTTTTATTGCAATTTTTGTTCGGTAGCATGATGATAAAGCATTGTTTTTTGCTTCTTTTTTTACGGTGTTCACTGAAGGGGTTAACTAGTGGGGAAGTTTTATAGAGCGGGTCGTTACGAACGCGGCGATACCAAATGTGTACTTTTGTGTTTTTTTTTATTTTTATTTACAGAAATTTATTTATTGGAAGCCACCTTCCGACCAGGACCCCATCCCTGCGTGATGCTTCTCTATGCTGACAGCGGCATCAGAAGGGTTAAATGCCCACGATCGGTGCTTAGCAACGATCATGGGCATTGCTGCAGGGAGTCAGCTGTCACATACAGCCGACACCAGCATGCGATTGCCGCGACGCTCAGCGTGACATTCTGCTCTTTGGGGGAACGCACCTCCCGCAGAGCCGTATATGTACAGTGCATGTCAGGAAGGGGTTAAATAGTGTGGTTGCAAACACTCATGCGCATTGTCTTTCATCAAGTTTTTAAAAGTACAAAAAAAATATATATATATAATATATTAGTAATAAAGAACATTTGACAATACATTGTCAGTAAAAGACCAGTCTATCAAAACATAATAAATTAAAATGTACAGTAAGCACCATAAGGAGAAAAAAATAAAACCAGCATTGCATTTTTCTGGTCAATACACTTCCCTAAAAAAAATGCAATGAAAAGAGACCAAAACATCACATGTACCTCAAATTGGCACTAATAAAACCACCATTATCTCACCATGCAAAACCAAGCCTCCAAGCAAAACTCAGCTCTATCAGAAAAATAAGAATGTTATGGACCTCAGAAAATAGCAACACAATTTTTTCTCTTAAAGGGAACCTGTCACCCCGTTTTTTCCGTATGAGATAAAAATACTGTTAAATAGGGCCTGAGCTGTGCATTACAATAGTGTATTTTGTGGACCCCGATTCCCCACCTATGCTGCCGAAATACCTTACCAAAGTAGTCGTTTTCCCCTGTCAATCAGGCTGGTCAAAAGGGCGTGGTGTCTTCCCCCAGATCTTGCTTAGTTTTCCGTTGGTGGCGTAGTGGTGTGCGCATGCCCAAGGTCCCGAATCCACGTCACAGGGGAGTGAAAAGAGCGAGATGTGCTGTATTTCATTGGTGATGGGTGGGCGCGGCCATCTTCCTTTGGCCGCGCGTGCGCAGAAGCGGCGCTCTGCTGGCCGCGGCTTCAGGAAAATGGCCGCGGGATGCCGCGCGTGCGCAGATGGCCGCCGTGATCTCCATCTGCGCACACGCTGCATCCCGCGGCCATTTTCCTGAAGCCGAGATGCGAACTCTGCTTCAGGAAAATGGCCGCCGCGATCTCCATCTGCGCACGCGCTGCATCCCGCGGCCATTTTCCTGAAGCCGCGGCCAGCAGAGCGCCGCTTCTGCGCACGCGCGGCCAAAGGAAGATGGCCGCGCCCACCGATCACCAATGAAATACAGCACATCTCGCTCTTTTCACTCCACTGTGACGTGGACTTGGGACCTTGGGCATGCGCAAACCACTACGCCACCAACGGAAAACTAAGCAAGATCTGGGGGAAGACACCACGCCCATCTGACCAGACCAGCCTGATTGACAGGCGAAAACGGCTACTTTGGTAACGTATTTTGGCAGCATAGGTGGGGAATCGGGGTCCACAAAATACACTATTGCAATGCACAGCTCAGGCCCTATTTAACAGTATTTTTATCTCATACGGAAAAAACGGGGTGACAGGTGCCCTTTAACTTTCGCGAACATTTACAACATTTTTTTCAACAAAATAATAATAATATTAAAAAAGGAAGTAGAAAGCACTGGCGCTCCCGATAGTTCCTAGTGGGGAACAAAATTGCTGAATGTAGAGTGCTGCTGGTGATTGTGACAGGTTCTGTGTACACCTGTAAAGTATATCAAATGAAAAAAAGTGGTATTCACCTGCGCTGTCTACAAAAACGAACAATAAAATGAAAAATGGATGAATAAATGAATAAGAGAGCACTTAATGAGTAATCATTGGTTATGCAGTGGATGTTGTAATAGGTCCTTAACCCCTTTCTGACATTGGACGTACTATCCCGTCGAGGTGGGGTGGGCCCGTATGACCACCGACGGGATAGTACGTCCAGCGCGATCGGCGGCGCTCACGGGGGGAGCGCGGCCGATCGCCAGCTGACTATCGCAGCTGACATCCGGCACTATGTGCCAGGAGCGGTCACGGACCGCCCCCGGCACACCGCGATCAAACATGATCGCGGTGTGCCGGCGGTACAGGGAAGCATCACGCAGGGAGGGGGCTCCCTGCGGGCTTCCCTGAGACCCCCGGAGCAACGCGATGTGATCACGTTGCTGCGAGGGTCTCTTACCTCCTCCTCGCTGCAGGTGCCCGGATCCAAGATGGCCGCGGCATCCGGGTCCTGCAGGGAGGGAGGTGGCTTACCAAGTGCCTGCTCAGAGCAGGTGCTTGGTAAGCCAGCAGTGCTGTAAGTCAGATCGGTGATCTGACAGAGTGCTGTGCAAACTGTCAGATCAGCGATCTGTAATGTCCCCCCCTGGGACAAAGTAAAAAAAAAAAAAAAATTCCACGTGTAAAAAAAAAAATTAAAAAAAATTCCTAAATAAAGAAAAAAAATATATACCGGTATATTATTCCAATAAATACATTTCTTTATCTAAATTAGAAAAAAAAACAAAAGTACACATATTTAGTATCGCCGCGTCTAACGACCCCACCTATAAAACTATATCACTAGTTAACCCCCTTCAGTGAACACCGTAGAGGAAAAAAAAAAAACGAGGCAAAAAACAACGCTTTATTATCATGCCGCCAAACAAAAAGTGGAATAACACGCGATCAAAGAGACAGATATAAATAACCATGGTACCGCTGAAAACGTCATCTTGTCCCGCAAAAAACGAGCCGCCATACAGCGTCAAAGAAAAAATAAAAAAGTTATAGTCCTCAGAATAAAGCGATGCCAAAATAATTATTTATTCTATAAAATAGTTTTTATCGTATAAAAGCGCCAAAGCATAAAAAAATGATATAAATGAGATATCGCTGTAATCATACTGACCCGAAGAATAAAACTGCTTTATCAATTTTACCAAACGTGGAACGGTATAAACGCCTCCCCCAAAAGAAATTAATGAATAGCTGGTTTTTGGTCATTCTGACTCACAAAAATCGGAATAAAAAGCGATCAAAAACTGTCACGTGTCCGAAAATGTTACCAATAAAAACGTAAACTCGTCCCGCAAAAAACAAGACCTCACATGACTCTGTGGACCAAAATATGGAAAAATTATAGGTCTCAAAATGTGGAGACGCAAAAACTTTTTTGCTATAAAAAGCGTCTTTTAGTGTGTGACGGCTGCCAATCACAAAAATCCGCTATAAAAAATGCTATAAAAGTAAATCAAACCCCCCTTCATCACCCCCTTAGTTAGGGAAAAATAATAAAATTAAAAAAATGTATTTATTTCCATTTTCCCATTAGGGTTAGGGGCTAGGGCTAGGGTTGGGGCTAGGGTTGGAGCTAAAGTTACTGTTAGGGTTGGGGCTAAAGTTAGGGTTAGGATTACATTTACGGTTGGGATTAGGGTTGGGATTAGAGTTAGGGGTGTGTCAGGATTAGGATTTCAGTTAGAATTGGAGAGTTTCCACTGTTTAGGCACATCAGGGGCTCTCCAAACGCGACATGGCATCCGATCTCAATTCCAGACAATTCTGCATTGAAAAAGTAAACAGTGCTCCTTCCCTTCCGAGCTTTCCCGTGCGCCCAAACAGAGGTTTACCCCAACATATAGGGCATCAGCGTACGCAGGACAAATTGGACAACAACTTTTGGGGTCCAAGTTCTCTTGTTACCCTTGGGAAAATATAAATTTGGGGGGCTAAAAATCATTTTTGTGGGAAAAAAAGGGAAATTAGACTTACTGGTAATTCCATTTCCAGATAGTCCCTCAGGACAGCACCATGGAGGACGTCCTTCCTTGACCTATAGCGGGACAGGATCATAGAGAGGTTAAAAGGACCCTCCCACCTCCACCCTCCAGTGTTGTTTCAAAGTACCACCGAGGATGAAAATAAATGGTCCAAATGTGCCCTTACAAACATGTCTGTAATAACCATTAAACTGCTTCATCTTAATTTCGAGCCATGGTGACCCGAAGGATAAACGATCTGCCGGTAGATTAATCCCGAATAATCCTAAAAAAACAGAAACATAAGGGAGGGAACTATGGGTGCTGTCCTGAGGGACTATCTGGAAATGGAATTACCAGTAAGTCTAATTTCCCTTTTTCCATTACGTCCCTCAGGACAGCACCATGGAGAATACCAAAGTAACTCTCCCAGGGTGGGTACAGAAGCCCAGGAATCAAAGTCCCAGGCAAAAACCAGACTAAATATATAGAGGATCTGAAAGATAAGAAAAACCATAGATATCTAAAGAGATCCGCAAAGAAAATCACCGTAGTGAGTGTCTGGTATACATCTATAATGGCCAATTTCAGTATGAATGTGGTAAATGAAATAAGCATCAGGAGCAGAGAGTGAGATTCACCCATTGTACCCCAATACCAATAATGAACCACAGCAAGTTATTTATTGTGATAGATACTTATAGACATCACCGCCCCAGAATAGGGTTAGAGAACCTTACTGCCCAGCAAAATATAGTGAAAGTCACAGCCACCACACAATGAGGACTGTACCGACCAATAATAAGCTGCATGTGCTTATAACCCAGGGTTGTTCCTTTATCGGTCCTTCTGGGCTCAGGTTAAGCCTTGGTTACAGACCAGCTTACCGTACTACAAGGAGACCTGCAGGACAGAGGCCCTGGACTGCGGGAAGATCAAACCAATAAGTTAGTACATGGATAATGGCAGAGCATTGGGATGTACGCACAGTACTCATCCAGGAGATCACGTCTATTCCAAATCCTTAGATGTCTAACCCCAAGAAGGGTTATATATTATTGAAACTAAGGAATACACCCTCCGGCAGGTAATATCTCCTGCCACTACCAACGTCTGGCTTCTATTAGAAGCGCTGAAAGAGAAACGTGGGTCATCACTCCTGTATTACTTGATGTTAGACACAGGGAGTCAGGACTCTGAATCAATGAATGTGGTGGTGCTAGTAAAAATCTTCCGACACTTTAAATTATTCGGAACTGCATTTATACGAGTCATTAGTCCAGGCATTATAAGTATGTCAACTTATTTGTCCATATATGCATATTATGCTCATACATATCCCAAGAGGCAATCTTCTCAGGGATCTTTATACACCCAGACTGCCATTGTGGGAGTAACCATATTCCATGGCTGGAGAAAAGTAGGTCTCTTCCCCATTACGGAGGGAGATTATCTACTGTGAGGCAGTGAGACTATGGGGTCTGAACAGTAAGAGCCCTGGATACGGTTTCATTTATCTTAGGAGCCGTGACTGCTGTAAGAGCCGTGAGTATGGGATCCTCTGCCACACGACACAGTGCTGCTGCTTCACCACAAGGTACAGAAGCCAGTGCTGATGTCCCTGGTAACATAACGCAACAGACTTATGGGACAAGAATCTGTCTGATTGCCGAATGTAGAGTTTGGGATGGATTAATAATAACAACAATAATAAACTTTATTTATATAGCGTCAATATATTTTGCAGCGCTTTACAGTTTGACAGTTTCAAACACAACGGTCATAAGTAACAACCATATAATAATTAAAGCAAAATAAGACGACCCTGCTCTTGAAAGCTTACAATCTACAATGAGGCGGGAAAGATACAAAGTACAGGTGTGTATCAATATTTTATTTACAATGATGGCACAACCATCTCAGGGGGTGGGGGATAGATGGAGACAGTGAATGGGCTACACACACACACACAAACATAAAATGACTGATTAGGGAACGTGATAGGCCGCTCTGAACAAATGTGTCTTAAGGGAGCGCCCAAAACTATGCAAATTGTAGATGGTCCTAATATCTTAGGGCAAAGCATTCCGAGGCGCAAGGAATCCTTCCTTTCAACTCGTGGGATTTTCCGCTCCCGGGACAGTAGTATGTCCTTCTATAGGATTATAGAATGTATCAAAATGACGTATGTCATCTTTTAAAGCTAATTATGAAATAGACTTGCCTTTAGCACTCAAGGTAGAACCTACCTGAGAGACCTGTTCCAAACAGAAGAAATGCAGATTTTACTAAGCCAATTCAAGCATATCTGTCTGCTTGACTAAGCCCTGTTGTAAAGAATGAAGTAACAGAAGCTGGATCTGGGTCTAAAACACAAGGACTCCATATCCAGAGTTGAGGCCTAAGACAAAAATGTGAAGTGGTAGGCCAATGATACAATGTGCGGCCACACAACAAGGCACCAGACAGAAGGTCTGATCCAGTGGCTCACAGCCAGAGGCGAAAAAGGCACGAAGCCCGACACTGATACCCCCTGCCTTGCAAAAGGGCACCGAAACCTTATAATGCAAAATGATGCATACAGGACCTATGAAACATATAGGAACTATGAAGCAATATAATGCAATATGATGTACAAATTACTATGAAGCGCTATGATGCATATAGCAACTATGAAGAAATATGGTGCACAAAGGCAATTTGAAGCACTATGATGCATATAGGAACAATGAAACAATATGATGTAAATAATGAAGCAGTATGATGCAATATGATGCATGAAGTAACTATGAAGCGCTATGGTGCATATAGGAACAATGAAGCAATATGATGAATATAGGGACTATGAAGCAATATGCTGTAATATAATGCGCAAAGTCACTATGAAGCGTTATGATGCATATAGGAACCATGAAGCAATATGCTGTAATATAATGCACAAAGGCAATATGAAGCGCTGATGTGTATAGGAACCATGAAGCAATATGCTGTAATATAATGCACAGAGGCAATATGAAGCGCTGATGCGTATAGGAACCATGAAGCAATATGCTGTAATATAATGCACAAAGGCAATATGAAGCGCTGATGCGTATAGGAACCATGAAGCAATATGCTGTAATATAATGCTCAAAGGCAATATGAAGCGCTGATGCGTATAGCAACCATGAAGCAATATGCTGTAATATAATGCACAAAGGCAATATGAAGCGCTATGATGCACATAGGAAACCTGAAGCAATATGATGCACAAAGGCAATACGAGCACTATGATGCATATAGGAACAGTGATGCAATATGACGCACAGAGTCACTATGAAGCGCTATGATGCAGATAGGAACCATGAAGCAATATGATGCAATAGGATACACAAAGTAACTATGAAGCGCTATGATGCATATCGGAACAATGAAGCACCTTGATGCATATAGGAACCATGAAGCAATATGATGCAATATGATACATGAAGTAACTATGAAACAGTATGATGCCACAGAGGCACTCAATATGATGCATAGATGTGCTATGATGCAGTATCATGCACAGAGGCACCCAATATGATGCATAGAGGCACTATTATGCAGTATTATGCACGGAGGCACTCAATATGATGCATAGAGGCAGTATTATGCACGGAGGCACTCAATATGATGCATAGAGGCAGTATTATGCACGGAGGCACTCAATATGATGCATAGAGGCAGTATTATGCACGGAGGCACTCAATGTGATGCATAGAGGCACTATTATGCAGTATTATGCCCGGAGGCACTCAATATGATGCATAGAGGCAGTATTATGCACGGAGGCACTCAATATGATACATAGAGGCAGTATGACTAGGCCATGCCTGAAGGTGCCAAACAAGAGACCAGACTTACACTTTTAAGCAAAAGAGCAATCTATCAGAGTTCCAGATAAATCTCCACTCTGAACAATACATCTCATTTGTCAGACTGACTCCACCCGAAGGAGCTAATTAATGAGCCGCAGCTGGAGGGCAGTCTTCATGGAGACAATGTGCTGAATTAACACCTTGTGTCCTCCTATGGATGGAGTAGTTAGGTTGCAAAGAAAAGTGAAACACTTGCTTATTGAACCAGAAAATGGAAAGCATGCTTCCAAAGTCACTCTGAAGCCCGATCATAAGGCTCTGTGCAGACAAGACCTGCAACTAACTAAATTCCAGTCATGAGATGTAGCCTGGACATATGGCCCCACCATAGCCTAGAGGTCCAAGGCCTAGCTGCAAATGGGTTCCAGGTACAGCTTTGGCACAAAGGCCTGAGACTAGAGTCAGTCCAGAGGCCCCGGCCATCGATGCAACATTAAACCAAGCACTCACCTGTGCTGGCTCCATACCTGCTAGAAGACAGGGGGAGCTGGTAACGCCGAGAGCCTACCGTGGAAGGAAGCAGCGTCCATGCTGCATTACTGCCTGTGCCCCCTTCCGTGTTCCATTGTGGAACGCACGCCGATCAAATGTGCCGGCGCTCCTCTCTGACGTCACTGGGAGTGCAACGGCCTTCTCCACCACACGACTTTTCGGAAGAAGCGGTGTTTTGCCGGTCAGCATCCGAGCCGAGAGCCCCCCCACTGGGAGGAAGCGGCTCTGCCCAGGAGCCCGTCCGCTCGACTGGTCTCTGGGGCTGAGGGACTCCCCACTGGGGAGTTTCCACCCTGGGCTACTTGACAGGGGGAAGGATTGGACCTGCCGCACGATCCCCCTAAGCCCATTACACAGGCTGATGGCTGAGAAACCTCTCAAAGAGGAGTCGGCCATGGTCCGTCTGACCGGGAAAAGGGAAGGCTGAGATCCCCGAACTCTGAGTCCATCTGGTACAGCACTGATAGCTGAGGGACCTCTACCCAGTGAGGTGTCGGCCACGGACCACTTGACAGGGGGAAGAGAATCCACAGGATATCTTCGCTCTAGGAGCAACCTCTCATACAACCGTCCCTGTAGGGACAGGAAAAAACACTGGAGGGTGGAGGTGGGAGGGTCCTTTTAACCTCTCTATGATCCTGTCCCGCTATAGGTCAAGGAAGGACGTCCTCCATGGTGCTGTCCTGAGGGACGTAATGGAAAAAATGATTTTTTATTTTCACGGCTCTGCGTTGTAAACTGTAGTGAAACACTTGGGGGTTCAAAGTTCTCACAACACATCTAGATGAGTTCCTTGGGAGGTCTAGTTTCCAATATGGGGTCACTTTTGGGGGTTTCTACTGTTTGGGTACATCAGGGGCTCTGCAAATGCAACGTGACGCCTGCAGACCAATCCATCTAAGTCTGCATTCCAAATGGCGCTCCTTCCCTCCCGAGCTCTGCCATGCACCCAAACAGTGGTTTACCCCCACATATGGGGTATCGGCGTACTCAGGACAAATTGCACAACAACTTTTGTGGTCCAATTTCTTCTCTTACCCTTGGGAAAATAAAAAATTGGGGGCGAAAATATAATTTTTGTGAAAAAATATGATTTTTTATTTTTACGGCTCTGCATTATAAACTTCTGTGAAGCACTTGGTGGGTCAAAGTGCTCACCACACATCTAGATGAGTTCCTTAGGGGGTCTACTTTCCAAAATGGTGTCACTTGTGGGGGGTTTCAATGTTTAGGCACATTAGTGGCTCTCCAAACGCAACATGGCGTTCCATCTCAATTCCAGTCAATTTTGCATTGAAAAGTCAAATGGCGCTCCTTCCCTTCCGAGCTCTGCGGTGCGCCCAAACAGTTGCTTACCCCCACATATGGGGTATCAGCGTACTCAGCACAAATTGTACAACAACTTTTGGGGTCCATTTTCTCCTGTTACCCTTGGTAAAATAAAACAAATTGGAGCTGAAATAAATTGTGTGTAAAAAAAATTTAAATGTTAATTTTTATTTAAACATTCCAAAAGTTCCTGTGAAACACCTGAAGGGTTAACAAATTTCTTGAATGTGGTTTTGAGCACCTTGAGGGGTGCAGTTTTTAGAATGGTGTCACACTTGGGTATTTTCTATCATATAGACCCCTCAAAATGACTTCAAATGAGATGTGGTCCCTAAAAAAAAAAATGGTGTTGTAAAAGTGAGAAATTGCTGGTCAACTTTTAACCCTTATAACTCCCTAACAAAAAAAAATTTTGGTTCCAAAATTGTGCTGATGTAAAGTAGACATGTGGGAAATGTTACCTATTAAGTATTTTGCGTGACATATCTCTGTGATTTAAGGGCATAAAAATTCAAAGTTGGAAAATTGCGAAACTTTCAAAATTTTTGCCAAATTTCCGTTTTTTTCACAAATAAACGCAAGTTATATCGAAGAAATGTTACCACTATCATGAAGTACAATATGTCACGAGAAAACAGTGTCAGAATCGCCAAGATCCGTTGAAGCGTTCCAGAGTTATAACCTAATAAAGGGACAGTGGTCAGAATTGTAAAAATTGGCCCGGTCATTAACGTGCAAACCACCCTTGGGTGTAAAGGGGTTAAAGTACTACCAGAATCTTAGGGGAATGAGAGGGACAAAAAAAAAAGGAAATGTTTGTATTGGTGAATATAGTGAGACTAAATAGATTTAGAACATATACTCACTCAGATATTAAATGGAAATGTGCAATGAAGAGACGTGATCCCTGTGTATCTGCAATAGATGCGGGTATTGTGATGACCACGGTTGCTTAATCTTCAGAGGTTTATAGTAGATGCCCCTGCTTAAATAAATGTACAACCTTTATAGGTATGGTTTTAAATAAATGCGGTCTAGTTTTCCCAGTACACAATACACTTCCTGCTGGTGGGAGTAGCGCAGGATTCCGTTAGGTTAAGGTACTAAGATGACCGTCAGGTGCTGGCTGACAAGGATTACTGTGATTAGAATTGATTGCCCATATGTTGAGAGGAGGAGAAATGCTCCCCTAGTATGTTGGAGCACTAATATGCCACAATTGCTATGTGCACATAAAATATGCTGTACTCACTGTGGTGCTGAGGGAAGCGGTTCCGGAAAGTCTGAGCCACCGCTAACCCTGATGAAGAGGGCCAGAGCCCTTGAAATGCATTGGTTGGCTGACTAGCTATACTAGCACACCTGTCCTCTTTAGCCCCGTAGCGTGGTGACGTCACCAGTAGCTCCGCCCACCCTCTCCGACCAGGGCACGCGAGGTCTCGTGGTTACACGGCTTCTGCCGCCACTCTCTCCTTAACCCACCGCTCTGCCATAGCGGTACACCTAGCGGTGGCTCAGACTTTCCAGAACCGCTTCCCTCCGCACTCAGCACCACAGTGAGTACAGCATATTTTATGTGCACATAGCAATTGTGGCATATTAGTGCTCCAACATACTAGGGGAGCATTTCTCCTCCTCTCAACATATGGGCAATCAATTCTAATCACAGTAATCCTTGTCAGCCAGCACCTGACGGTCATCTTAGTACCTTAACCTAACAGGAATCCTGCGCTACTCCCACCAGCAGGAAGTTTATTGTGTACTGGGAAAACTAGACCGCATTTATTTAAAAACCATACCTATAAAGGTTGTACATTTATTTAAGCAGGGGCATCTACTATAAACCTCTGAAGATTAAGCAACCGTGGTCATCACAATACCCGCATCTATTGCAGATACACAGGGATCACATCTCTTCATTGCACATTTCCATTTAATATCTGAGTGAGTATATGTTCTAAATCTATTTAGTCTCACTATATTCACCAATACAAACATTTACACTTTTTTTTTTTTCTCTTCTTCTCATTCCCCTAAGATTCTGGTAGTACTTTAAGGACCTATTACAACATCCACTGCATAACCAATGATTACTCATTAAGTAAGTGCTCTCTTATTCATTTATTCATCTATTTTTCATTTTATTGTTCGTTTTTGTAGACAGCGCAGGTGAATACCACTTTTTTTTTTCAATAATAATATTATTATATAAAAAAAAAAAATCTATGCAAGTTTGGCATCGCCATAATTGTACTGACCAGGAGAATGTTGAAAAGTCATTTTTACCATACAGGTCATTTTTATGCTGTAAAAACACATCCCAAAAAACAAGGATTGCAGAATTGCAGTTTTTCCCCACTATATAATCCCACATAAAAATAGGGAAAAAATACATTGTATGATAAAATCGATGGGAGTCATTCAAGACAAGACCTCATATGGGTATGTCAATGGAAAAAAAAAAAAAAAAGGTTATGGCCTTATGAAGAATGGAAGGAAAAATGAAAAGGTACATGAGAAAATTGGCAATTGTAGGGAAACCCATTCTTGCTCAAATCTTGCTACAAAGATAAAATCTGACAGTTCCAATTGAATTGTATATGATATACCGAAAAGACTCGTTGAAAGAGCTCATAAGAACATCTTCAGGAAGAACCCAGCTCTGAAAACAAGCCTGTCTGTAATGGTATTATTGCACAGATAGGGTATCCCTCCAGCAGCAGCTCAATGGTGGGTGTCTCTTGCTGGTGACACTAATGGGCCTGGGCTGTGACTATATGAGAGACCAATGCCCAACATAAAGGTCAGCAGACTTCCAATTATGAAGACCTCATGGGAAAAACAATGTATGCTTACATGCACATCTAATTGCAAAAAATGCTAATTACGGTATACACAGCATACCATTAGTCTATATATGATGAAGGGATAAATTGCTCATAAAATGTAACGACCAAACATCCTAAATGTTCGATAATAATGTACAACATTTTATTAGACAGAGCCGAGAGATAAAACATGCACGTGCAGAGGACTGGGCGTACTGGCAGAGAGAACCTGTAAGGGTATATCTATTATACCTGCAGTATGTATACACTGTGTTCCAAATTATTATGCAAATAATATTTCCTCATATTTTCTCTAAATTACCTATCTGAATTGCAGTCATTGTTATTTTCCAGTCTATCTACTATTCTAGTATAATTGCAATGTTTTGGAACAAACTGCCTATGAAAACAGTATCTTTTAAAAAAAATAAACACTCAAAATGCATGTTCCAAATTATTATGCACAGCAGAGTTTTCAACCTTTTTTTTTTTTTTTTTTTGAACAAAAAAATGGTCAATTGTGAAGTTATAAGCATTATCAGCTTATTACAAAATGAAATCAAACAGTTTTCAAGTGAAATCTTTATTCTAGGTGATGTTACATTTGCACGTAGGACCCCTTGTTGGAAAGAAGCTTCTGAACTCTCTCGTCCATTGAATTTGTCAGTTTCTGGATGGTTTCTGCTTCAATTGTTTTGCATGTGGACAGAATACCCTCCCAGAGCTGTTGCTTAGATGTGAACTGCCTCCCGCCATCATAGACACTCCTTTTGATGATGCTCCAGAGGTTCTCAATGGGGTTGAGGTCAGGGGAAGATGGTGGCCACACCATAAGTTTGTCCTCGTTTATGCCCATAGCAGCCAGAGATGCAGATATGTTTTTTGCAGCATGAGACGGTGCATTATCATGCATGAAAATGATCTTGCTGCGGAAAGCACGGTTCTTCCTCTTGAACCATGGCAGGAAGTGTTGTTTTAGAAACTCCACATAGATTATGGAGTTCATCTTTACCCCTTCAGGGATCATAAAGGGGCCGACAATCTCTCTCCCCATGATTCCAGCCCAAAACATTACTCCACCTCCTCCTTGTTGGCGCCTTAGCCGTGTTTTCATGGGGTGTCCATCAACCAGCCATCCTCCACTCCATCCATCTTGACCATCGAGCATTGCACGGCACTCATCGGTGAACAAAACAGTTTGGAAGTCAGTCTTCATGTATCGTTTGGCCCACCGGAGCTGTTTCTGCTTGTGTGCAGTGGATAGAGGTGGTCGACAGGATGGCTTACGCACAGCTGCAAACCTCTGAAGGACCCTGCATCTTGTTGTTCTGGGGACGTTGGAGGCAACAGCAGCTTCAAAAACTTGTCTGCTGCAATGACCAGGCATTTTTGCAGCTGCTCTTTTAACCTTACGCAATTGCCTGTTGGAAAGAGTCCTCAATTTTTCCTTATCAGCACGCATACGTGTGTGCTGGGAATCAGCTACATACTTCTTGATTGTGCGATGATCACGATGAAGTGTCTTGGCAATGTTGATTGTAGTCATGCCTTGACCTAAATACTCCACAATTTGTTGCTTCCCAGCAGCCAACACATCCTTTTTCTTTCCCATTATGGCAAAAAATGTAGGCTGCTTAATAATGTGGAACAGCCTTCTTAAGTAGTCTTGCCTTTATTTGGACACACCTGCCAAACTAATTTGCACAGGTATCTGCAATTGCTTTCAGTGATATAAAGAGCCCTGACACACATCACCATCAATGAGTTTAAATGACAAACAAAAAAATTCTAACCTTATCACTCCGAAACTCTTTGTGCATAATAATTTGGAACACAGTGTAGAAGTGGATGCAGTGCTATTGTATAATCATTGACCTGTCCCATATGGCCTAGTAAAGTCTATATGTTACCCAACAGAGGGTGATATAATAAGACACTGAATAATCCCTGGCATGTTATGACCTGGGAATGCGGGATCTCTGAATGCCAACGTGCCCACCCCACCTTTGGTCGTTAGACTTCCAATTGTGCAATATCAGGCTACATTCTCCACTTATGACATGGCATATTTCTAACAAAACAAAAAGGGTCTTCATTTGCATTTCTCATTTATTCCCAGAGACACTCCCCGCTAAAGGCTACGCCGCAAGATTGCAACACTTAACCTTTTTTCATTTTAGCCACCAACAGGACAAGGACTGTTGAAAACATCTGACGTTAAATATGTCTCTATCAGGACAGAAGCTCTTCAGGTCCAGTAGTGCAAACGGATACAGAAGTTCACTAGTGAGCCCTTGTCCATGTCAGTGGCAGACAGCCAGACATCAGAGCTTTGCATGCAACAGATCGCAGCCTCTTGCTTTACCGTACAAATCTGACTCTCCCCACTGTGTGAACCGGCATGCTGCAGGAAGACTCATTAGGCCTCTTTCACACTTCCGTCTTTTTCCTCCCGTCGAAATCCGTCGATTTTTGAAAAAGCAGGATCCTGCAAATTTTTCTGCAGGATCCTGTTTTTTCCCATAGACTTGTATTAGCGATGGATTGTGACGGATGGCCATCCATTTAATCCGTTGTGTACTGGATCTGTCGGAAAATAGCGGTCCGTCGGGTGGAGAAAACGTTCAGTCGAACGTTTTTTCTGCACGTCGGGAAAAAAAAAAAAAAAAAAAAAAAAAAAATCGCTCAGCAACGGGTCCTGCGCTGTCAGTCTTTGGCTTTAATGGAAGCCTATGGACGCAGGATCCGTCGCTGACCGTCAAACACAGGAATCCAGCAACGTATCCCGTTTTCTCATTCTGAGCATGCCTGGTCTAGTCCGGGAAAAAATACATCTCTCTCTCTCGTGAGACAAGAACAAACTGAACTTCGAAAAATCACAAGATAAACTGAACTTAAGACACCAGGAGATGTTGAAAGTCTCCTCCACGTGGATATGACTCAGCTAAGCTCACAGGGAATGAAAGCCTTGTGGACTTCCATAGCCGACAATAAGGAAGGCTGGACAGTAACTGCTGCTAAAAATAAAAAGTTTATTAGATGGGTTGTCCAGTTAGACCAAGTTATCACCTATCCGCAGTATAGGTGTTGAATTACTGATAGGTAGATGTGCCACGGCTGCGACCCGCAGTGTAGTAAAAGCCGAGAGCAGCACTCGGCAGCCCCGTAAATAATGTACAGAGCAGCAGTACCCCAATCCCAGCCGCTGGCCCCAACTAATCAACAAGTTATCACCTATACTGTGGATAGGCGAGAACTTGCCCTCATCGGACAATCCATTTAAATGGGTATTCCCATTTTATATTGTAAGGACTTGCCATAATATTTTGATTGGTCCAATCTCTGGGACTCTGCTGAAGAAGAGAAGAAGGCTGTGTTAAGGCTCCCTGTTCAGAAAGTGTCCAGGAGTGACGATATGCATGACAATACTATAAATGCACATAGAGATGGTTCATAATATGAAAATGAGTATTCTCAAAACAGAGTCACACCTGTCAACAGGATATGTGTGGTATTTCTGCCTAGCCACATGCTCTACAACATAAGCTGCAATACTGCACACAACCCATGGAGCGATGAGGCGCTAGAAGAAAATAGCCTCGCTTTTCTACTTACAAACAATCCCTTTAAAAGCAAAAACATTGTAATTATTTAATGCTGGTTAACTCTTAAAGGGAACCTGTCACACACACCCCCCCCCCGGTGTTTTTAACTAAAAGAGCCACCTTGTGCAGCACTGCCTTCTGTGAAGGTGGCTTTTTGGGGTCCCTTCCAACGCTGCAATATTACTTTTTATAATTTGCCCGCCATACCTTTAGTCTGTCCGGGGGGGCACGTCTTTTCCCCCGGACACAACCGCCTCCCAGCCATTACTCAGCCCCATCGTACACCGCCTCCTCTGCCTTCAGTAACGTCCCTGGCGCATGCACTGTAAGTTCCCATCATGTGATGTGAGTCGAAGGGCAGTGCAAACTGCGCATGCCGGAAAAAGGAACTTACAGCGCAGGTGCCAGGGATGTTAATGAAGGCAGAGGAGGCGGCGCACGGAGGGGCTGAGTGATGGCTGGGAGGCGTTTGTGTCCAGGGGGGAAAGACATGCCCCCCTGACTGACTAAAGGTATGGCGGGCAAATTATAAAAAGTAATATTGCAGAATTGGAAGGGACCGAAAAAAAAATAAGCCACCTTCACAGAATGCAGCATTAGTGCTGCACAAGGTGGCTCTTTTAGTTAAAAAAGCCGAGGGGGGGGGGGGGGGGGTGACGGGTTCCCTTTAATCTCCATGCAGTTAATTTTCTTACAATCTATTTGACAGCAGCTGGTACTGTCATGACGTAGCCACATTGCACCCGCATTTCTGCCACGTGCCAGCTGCTGTGTGTGACCATACGCTACGGTCTAGCAGGCAGCAAGTAAACAATCAATTCTAAAAGAATATATATATATTTTCTTTTTTTTAAATTGTCTAGCATACTGTAAAATAAAGTATGCTTACCTTACCAAATTCTGCAACTCCTCTTTCATCAATGCCAGTGACCCCTCCAGTTTTTCTCTTCTGGCTGGGTGGATGTATGATTGCTAAAGCCAATCACGGGGCACAGCGGTGCCGTGTTGGACACCAATCCGGCCTGTAATTGGCTGCTGAGGTTACATGCCCATCCAGCTGGAAAAGGAAGCACAGAGGACCTGGAAAGCATTGGAAGAAGAGAAGCAGAGAGTGGTGGGCAGCATTTAAAAACAATTTCAAGTGCAAAGAAAATCTATTAATTTGTTGGAAGCAATGAAAATGGGAAAGTGTAAAGATCTAAGACTAACAAGGGCCAAAATTATGGAGCCTAAAACTACTGGGCCAGAGCGTCTCCAAAATGAAGGGTCTACAAGGGTGTTCCTCTAATACCCAATCTCTATCACACAGAGTCCATAGAAGGCCAAACGTAACACTTGCATCAATGTGGCTCGTGCACTTAGGCCCCTTTCACACATCAGTTTTTTGCCGTTAGTCACAATCCGTTGGCTTGACAGATCCGTCGCAGACTGTGAAAAACTGATGCGACGGGTTCGTTTTTTCGACGGATCCGACTAATGGATCTGGCTAAAAAGATCCTAAATAAATCGGAGCATGCTCAGTTAAAAAAAAAAAAAAACGGAACCCGTCGCCAGATTCTGTCATTTGACAGATCCGGCGCCTATAGGCTTCCATTCGAGCAAACTCTGTCTCTGTCCAATTTTTCAACGTACAAAAAAAAAACGTTACTTTGTCCGTTGTCTCCGGCCGCCGGACAAACAATTTTCGACGGATCCGGCAAACGACAGATGAAACGTGAGGTGATCCGTCGCCAATACAAGTCTATGAGAAAAAAACGGATCCGGCAGCATCAGTCGCCGGATTCATTTTTTTCAAAATTTGACTGATGGCAAAAAAACTGATGTGTGAAAGGGGCTTTAGTGACAAGGTATTGGGTACAATAGGCTCATTAAACACGAGTGAAAAGACGACTTGCCCCTCTGATCCAGTCCTACATATAGAAAGTTACAAGAACACTATGAATGAGAGCTTGCTTGGTATGGGGCTACGTAGCCGCTCAGAATGTCCATAATGGTCGCTCACCTCTGCCAAAAGTGCCTTCAATAACCCTAGGGTCATCAGAACTAGAGCAAGCAGCAATAGAAGAAGGTGGACTGGTATATGGCTTACCAAGAAAAGATGAACGGCACAAAATTCTCAACCAGACCACTGAAGACAGCCAGTCACAACACTCGGCCCTCTCTGGCAGTCCCATTGAGAATACACAGTCCCCTTTAGAGATGCGTTCTCCAGACCGCTGAAGACAGCCAGTCACAACACTCGGCCCTCTCTGGCAGTCCCATTGAGAATACACAGTCCCCTTTAGAGGTCCGTTCTCCAGACCGCTGAAGACAGCCAGTCACAACACTCGGCCCTCTCTGGCAGTCCCATTGAGAATACACAGTCCCCTTTAGAGATGCGTTCTCCAGACCGCTGAAGACAGCCAGTCACAACACTCGGCCCTCTCTGGCAGTCCCATTGAGAATACACAGTCCCCTTTAGAGGTCCGTTCTCCAGACCGCTGAAGACAGCCAGTCACAACACTCGGCCCTCTCTGGCAGTCCCATTGAGAATATACAGTCCCCTTTAGAGAGGCGTTCTCCAGACCGCTGAAGACAGCCAGTCACAACACTCGGCCCTCTCTGGCAGTCCCATTGAGAATACACAGTCCCCTTTAGAGAGGCGTTCTCCAGACCGCTGAAGACAGCCAGTCACAACACTCGGCCCTCTCTGGCAGTCCCATTGAGAATACACAGTCCCCTTTAGAGAGGCGTTCTCCAGACCGCTGAAGACAGCCAGTCACAACACTCGGCCCTCTCTGGCAGTCCCATTGAGAATACACAGTCCCCTTTAGAGAGGCGTTCTCCAGACCGCTGAAGACAGCCAGTCACAACACTCGGCCCTCTCTGGCAGTCCCATTGAGAATACACAGTCCCCTTTAGAGAGGCGTTCTCCAGACCGCTGAAGACAGCCAGTCACAACACTCGGCCCTCTCTGGCAGTCCCATTGAGAATATACAGTCCCCTTTAGAGAGGCGTTCTCCAGACCGCTGAAGACAGCCAGTCACAACACTCGGCCCTCTCTGGCAGTCCCATTGAGAATACACAGTCCCCTTTAGAGAGGCGTTCTCCAGACCGCTGAAGACAGCCAGTCACAACACTCGGCCCTCTCTGGCAGTCCCATTGAGAATACACAGTCCCCTTTAGAGGTCCGTTCTCCAGACCGCTGAAGACAGCCAGTCACAACACTCGGCCCTCTCTGGCAGTCCCATTGAGAATACACAGTCCCCTTTAGAGGTCCGTTCTCCAGACCGCTGAAGACAGCCAGTCACAACACTCGGCCCTCTCTGGCAGTCCCATTGAGAATATACAGTCCCCTTTAGAGAGACCCGTTCACCAGACCAGTGAGGGTCACCGCAATCATAAAATTATCCCATATCTGATTGATTGGAGTAACTTCCAGTATTGGTACAATCTCTATACCTGCATGCACGAAGGAAAATAAAGCAACTTACGAAATAGTCTAAGAAAAAAAATAATGTTTGCACCGACAGATCTTATGTTTCTATGGTAACAGACAACAAACTACTAGGCCACTAAATAGCACAGCGAATAGAACGTTCTAGCACCACTGAGATCTGACTGGACTGAATTATCATGAAATTAGAGACAAATTGTTCTCTTCTGAAGCCCAAGATTGTGACTCTTCAATCAAGAGGAAAAAAAAACATAGCGTGCAGTTATGGGAGAAACTTGTTGCTGAAAAATCAGTTCAGCACATGGACAGTTGCGTGTGCAGGATGTGCAAGAACTTCTGCAAGCCCCACTCAAATCAATGAGAATATCTGAAGTCTTTTCCCTGTTGTGCAATGTGCACGTCCCAGAATGTGATGCATAACTGCAATACTCTGCCTATGGCACCAATGTGAGGAGACTGTTGTATTAAAAAAAAAAAAAACACGGGAATCTACAACAGAAGTTGGATAAGACAATTAGGATTTTTTTCTAACCATCAGGACAGATGTGATAAAGGGAACCAGACAATAGATTTATGCTGGCCGCAGAATCAGAGCCATGTTCCGGTATTACAGACATGCATGTTTTATTATGACGCGGCAGAGCATTTCAGAGGAGCCATACTTCTCCTCTGGCCAGGGACTATGCATTGGGTGACTGAGGATGGGCCCTGTCCACTTCTTCCTGCCCAATTACCTAGACCAGAGGTGTCAAACTGCATTCCTCGAGGGCCGCCAACAGGTCATGTTTTCAGGATTTCCTTGTATTGCACAGGTGATAATTTAATCACCTGCACAGAATGATTCCAGCACCTTGTGGAATGCTAAGGAAATCCTGAAAACATGACCTGTTGGCGGCCCTCGAGGAATGCAGTTTGACACCTCTGACCTAGATTGACCGGCCTCTCCTTGTGTAGGTGTACAGGGAGTCACCAGTCAGTCTAGGGGGAAGAGGGTGGGGAGAAGCTACCAGGCCACCTGAGATACATATATCGGACAGCTGCCCTTAGACTGATTTTCCCTACAGGCCGCCTTTAAGATGAGCATAATCTTAATTTCTTATAAAATGACATGGCATATTAGGATATTACTAGGAGTCCATGTCTTGGTCCTGAAAATGAAGGGGACACAATTCTGGTTTAAAGCTACCCCCCTCACCAGTGTTTCCTCTGCTTGGTGTCCTGTACTGGGCACAGCAGACAGTGCCAGCTCAGGTAAATAGGGCTGGTAGCAGTTTAGGGCATGGGCAGATGGTCATGAGTGCCAGTGAGCAGCAAAGACTTAAAAGGGGGTGCAGCTCTTGGCCAGAGTCTTGTTTCTTATATTCTTGGGATCAGTAACTTGATGAGGTTTCATAGTCGCATGCCACCTCTATAAGGCTACGTTCACATTTGCGTTGTGCGCCGCAGCGTCGGCGCCGCAGCGCACAACGCAAACAAAAACGCGGCAAAACGCACGCTAAAACGCTGCGTTTTGCGCCGCATGCGTCCTTTTTGGCCGAAAGTTGGACGCAAAAAAAATGCAACTTGAAGCGTTTCTTGCGTCCAACGCTTGCGGCCATGCGGCGCAAAACGCAGCACAACGCATGTCCATGCGCCCCCATGTTAAATATAGGGGCGCATGACGCATGCGGCGCCGCTGCGGCGCCCGACGCTGCGGCGCTGACCGCAAATGTGAACGTAGCCTAAACGAGGGAAATAACCCTTTAGTGTTCCTGCAGCAGATTTCAAGTTTCATCGTATTATCAGTGCGTTTTACTAGCGGGCAGACAGGCTGGCAGGACCAGGTGATCGGTTACAGGCTGCGGGGTGACAGCTTTAAAGGGAATCTGTCAGTAGGACCAACCCTCTAAAGCATCTATATGGGCATGCAGGTCATAGGAAGGTAATCTCTGGAGGCAGAGTCTCATGCAGATCTATGTGCAGCCCACAGTCCTGAACAGCTCATTTATATCTAAGAAAAACGTGGATTTCTCTACAATAAGACATTGGCTCGTAGATATCAACGTATCATTTCATTCAGCTTTCTGTGACCGGCATGCTTATAGGAGGGTGGATCCTACTGACAGACTCCCTTTAACTCCTAGTGATCGCTGGGGAAGCTGTAATTCTCCCCCACTTAGGAGAATTTTAGTATTTCATAATATTTATATATCGCTAACATATTCCGCAGCGCTTTACAGTTTGCACACATTATCATCGCTGTCCCCATTGGGGCTCACAATCTAGATTCCCTATCAGTATGTCTTTGGAGTGTGGGAGGAAACCGGAGTACCCGGAGGAAACCCATGCCAACACGGGGAGAACATACAAACGGCTTGCAGATTATGTCCTTGGTGGGGTTTGAACCCAGTGCTAACCACTGAGCCACCGTGCTGCCCTAGTATTTCATTGTGCATTCAACAGTGACCTTGTAATTCAGGTCCAGTCATCGCATCCTCCTCTCCGCTATATTAAACACAGAAAACGTTACCAAGGGAGACAAAAATGGTTGCCAGCCTGGCATATTACAGGACTTACACATCACACTTCCCCAAGAACTGATTAGAAATGTTCTTATTCCTTTGCCCTCTGCTCGGTGCCAAGACCCGAGTCACTAGAAACGAGCAAGTAGCCTATGTAGAAAGCAGCGTCTGTCAGCCGGTGTTCTCCCTGCACCCCGTCTGGTCGGCTCAGTGACACAGTGCCAACATTCACACTGCGCCAATGCCTGCGTCAGCGTTACCTCTGACAAATAGGGTCTTTCTAAAAACAAAAAATAAAAGTGACCGCTCAATGACACAGAACGGACGGGCATGAAATGGTAAGGGAAGAACTTGCATCCATGGTGGTGAAAGCAACTCTTACAGACTACGATGGCATCGCCCACGCCTGTATACATGGCACCCAGGTGTTAGAGACAGCGCTTCATGCCAACACAATTGCCTGGGAGAGTCACTGGGACTAACCCTGCCATCACTAGCTGGGCAGTGCCAACCTCGGTGGCACACAGCCTGCACCAGGCATATAGCAGCTACCTGACAGGGGGGTGTGCCCAGGAATGCCACACACACACCGTAGTGCCAGCCTCTGCCCCAGTGTCACCCGGCCACGTACACTGACCGCAGCACTGACGACGTGGCCTGGTTTCCATCCATCAGAGCGGACACCTGACAGCGCAGCCATGGGGTGACAGAGCCCGCACCTCCTCAGGGACGGTCCGCAGCCCATGTGCCACCCCTGCCCGCAGCCCATGTGCCATCCCTGAACACAGAGTGCCCGGTACCTGGAGGAGAGGTCGGTGGAGCAGCGCACCCACTCGCTGAGGTCGCACATGGCCTGGTAGCCGGGGTCCCGCTCCTTTTCCCTCTCCACGTGGAAAGCATAGAGTGATATAACGATACCGAGCACGCACACAGCATAGCGGGCCCCGCTCTCCCACCGCGGCACAGACACTCTCAGCACGGGCGCCGCCATCTTAACCCCGGCCTGCTCTAATCTCTCGCGGGAGCGAGGTACACGCAAGGCGCGCTCCGGCTGCAGCAGTGACGTCTCCAGCGCTCAGGGGCTCCGGGGGTGGAACGCCCAATCAGCTGAGGGATCAGCCGTGACGTCACGGAGAACTAGTGACGCTAGGAGGGAGAGCCAATGGTGGCGCCGGCGCTTTCACTTCTCTGTGACTGAGAATCTGGTCCAGGCTCTGTGCGACGCCCGGCTAAGTCTCCGTGAGGGACCTTGTCGCCCCCTAGCGGTCAGGTCCGTAATGGTGTCAGCATGGAGCAGTCGGAGGTGCCAGAGGGATTCCCTTTAACCCCTTCCTGCCTCGCCCCCCACCACTTATTCCAAGCGCCGTGTCTTATTTTCCCTATTGTTGTGGAAGACTTGTAGTTTTGTAGGACACCATTCATTCCAATGTACTGAAAAAAGGGGCAACATTTAGAAATGGAGTGAAACCCCCACAATTCCTCCATTGTTTTTAGATCTCATTGTTATGGTGGTCTGTGTGTGGTAAAAATGGCCTGACATAATTCTGGATCAGTACAGTCACGGCGATGCCCAAACTTCTCTCGTAACGGCGATACCAAACATCTCCTGTCACGGCGATACCCAACTTCTCCCGTCACGGCGATACCGAACATCTCCCGTCACGGCGATACCGAACATCTCCCGTCACGGCGATACCGAACTTCTCCCGTCACGGCGATACCAAACATCTCCCGTCACGGCGATACCGAACATCTCCCGTCACGGCGATACCGAACATCTCCCGTCACGGCGATACCGAACTTCTCTCGTCACGGCGATACCAAACATCTCCCGTCACGGCGATACCGAACATCTCCCGTCACGGCGATACCGAACATCTCCCGTCACGGCGATACCGAACTTCTCTCGTCACGGCGATACCAAACTTCTCTCGTCACAGCGATACAAAACATCTCCCGTCATTGCGATACCAAACTTCTCTCGTCACGGCGATACCAAACTTCTCCCGTCACGGCGATGCCCAAACTTCTCTCGTCACGGCGATACCAAACTTCTCCCGTCACGGCGATACCGAACTTCTCCCGTCACGGCGATACCAAACTTCTCCCGTCACGGCGATACAAAACATCTCCCGTCATTGCGATACCAAACTTCTGTCGTCACGGCGATACCAAACTTCTCTCGTCACGGCGATACCGAACTTCTCCCGTCACGGCGATACCAAACTTCTCTCGTCACAGCGATACAAAACATCTCCCGTCATTGCGATACCAAACTTCTGTCGTCACGGCGATACCAAACTTCTCTCGTCACGGCGATACCGAACTTCTCCCGTCACGGCGATACCAAACTTCTCTCGTCACAGCGATACAAAACATCTCCCGTCACGGCGATACCCAACTTCTCCCGTCACGGCGATACCAAACTTCTGTCGTCACGGCGATACCAAACTTCTCTCGTCACGGCGATACCGAACTTCTCCCGTCACGGCGATACCGAACTTCTCTCGTCACGGCGATAGCGAACTTCTCCCGTCACGGCGATACCCAACTTCTCCCGTCATTGCGATACCAAACTTCTCCCGTCATTGCGATACCAAACTTCTCTCGTCACAGCGATACAAAACATCTCCCGTCATTGCGATACCAAACTTCTCTCGTCACGGCGATACCGAACTTCTCTCGTCACGGCGATACCGAACTTCTCCCGTCACGGCGATGCCCAACTTCTCCCGTCACGGCGATACCGAACTTCTCTCGTCACAGCGATACAAAACATCTCCCGTCATTGCGATACCAAACTTCTGTCGTCACGGCGATACCAAACTTCTCTCGTCACGGCGATACCGAACTTCTCCCGTCACGGCGATACCGAACTTCTCTCGTCACGGCGATAGCGAACTTCTCCCGTCACGGCGATACCCAACTTCTCCCGTCACGGCGATACCGAACTTCTCTCGTCATTGCGATACCAAACTTCTCTCGTCACGGCGATACCAAACTTCTCTCGTCACGGCGATACCGAACTTCTCTCGTCACGGCGATACCAAACTTCTCTCGTCACGGCGATACCGAACTTCTCTCGTCACAGCGATACAAAACATCTCCCGTCACGGCGATACCAAACATCTCCCGTCACGGCGATACCAAACTTCTCTCGTCACGGCGATACCAAACTTCTCTCGTCACGGCAATACCGAACTTCTCCCGTCACGGCGATACCAAACATCTCTCGTCACGGCGATACCGAACATCTCTCGTCACGGCGATACCAAATTTCTCCAGTCATGGCGATACCAAACTTCTCCAATTTTTATTATTTTAGTGTCTTAAATTAGTTGTCTGATCTTATATAATGGGGACGGTCCGAGGGGCTTGTACCAGAGATGCTACTCCTTACCTCTTATTACAATTCCTCCATGTTCTCAGGATCGGAGGAGCCACCACTTCTTCAGTGTCCTGCATGTTGTCAAGATTTCCAGCGTAGAGGTGGCCGGTCTTCTAGGCGTCAGCCCATTTGTAAGCTCTTTACCATACATTTTGCCAGTGCTGCCCCTGATAGCGGCAGTGGAGGTCAGGCAGGTTGGGCCAGTGGTCAGCCAGGCTGCCAGGCCAAGTTGGGCTCCTGGAGAGCATTGGGTCACCAATGCTCATATCTTTTATTCTTGTCTCCATGGCGCTGTCTGAGGTCGGGGGGTTGTGGTCTCGCTGTAGATTTTAATGGTATCATTTTGGAGTAAATCTGATGTTTTTCTTGCATGTAACGGGGGAGGTGCAATCTTTATTTCTTTACGGCATTTACCGCATGAGTTAACCCCTTCAACCAAAAGGCTGTTTTCACCTTCCTGATCAGGCCAATTTTTACAGTTCTGACTACTGTCACTTTATGTGGTTATAACTCTGGAACGCTTCCATGGATCCCACTGATTTTGACATTGTTTTCTCATGGCATATTGTAATTCATGATACTGGTAAAATTTCTTTGATATGACTTGTGTTAATTTGTGAAAAAAAACTGAAATTTGGTGAAAATTTAGCAATTTTCAAACTTAGTTGTACGCCCTTAACCATTCAGCTGCTTCAAAGGAAGTAATGCAAGGAAAAAATGAACATTCAACTTTTTTTTCACACAAATTCTACTTTAGACCAACATTTCTTATTTTCACAAGGGCAACAGGAGAAAGTGGGCCCCAAAATTTGTTGTGCACTTTCTCCTGAGTACGCCGATACCCCATATGTGGGGAAAACTACTGTTTGAGCGCACGGCAGGACCCGGAAAGGAAGGAGCACTGTTTGATTTTTTTAATGCAAAATTAGCTGGTCTCAAAAGCGGACACCATGTTGCATTTGGAGAGCCACAGATGTGCCTAAACAGTGGAACCCCCCCTCCCCCCCCCCCCGCAAGTGACACCATTTTGGAAACTATTTATCTAGATGTGTGGTGAAGCCTTTGAACCCACAGGTGCTTCACAGAATTTTACAACATTGAACTGTGAAAATGAAAACATTTTATTTTTCCCACAAAAATTTTGTTTTAGTCTCAATTTTTTTCATTTTCACTAGATAGGAGGAACAAATGGAAACCAAAATTTGTTGTGACATTTGTCCTGAGTTCACCAATACCCCATATGTGGTCAAAAACTACTTTCGAGGCACAATGCAAAGCTCAGAAGGGAAGACGGTGAGGTGTGTTTTGAGGGTGCCGTAGTGTATTGGCATAGCCCCTGAGGTGCCAGAATAGCAGAAACCCCCATAAGTGACCTGATTTTACAACTACACCTCCAATGAATTCATCTAGGGGTGCAGTGATCATATTGACACCACGTGCCTCACAGAATTTTATACCATTGAGCAGTGAAGAAATAATAAATTACATTTTTAACACTAAAATGTTGTTTTAGTCCCAAGTTTTTAATTTTTCTAAAGGGCTAATAGGAAAAATGGACCTCAGTTTGTTGTACAATTTCTCCCGAGTGTGCCAATACCCTACATGTAATCGGCAACTACTTTTCAGGCACAGTGCAAAGCTCAGAAGGGAAGGATTGCCATATTATAGTGCAGATTTTACTGTTATGGCTTGTGAGTGTCATGACCCACTGGGAGAACCCCTGAGATGGCGGAACTGCAGAGCCCCCCATAAGTGACCCCACTGTACAATTTAGGCCTGTCAATTAATTCATCTAGGGGTGCAGTGATCACATTAATGCCACAGGTGTGTCACAGAATTTTATACCATTGTCAGTGAAGAAAAAAGTTATTACATTTTAGCCCTAGAATTTACATTTTCACACTGGTAAATGGGTAAAAATGGCACCAAATTTTGTCCCACAATTTCTGTTGAATGTAGAAATACCCCATATATGGCTGTACAGTACTGCTTAGCCACACAGCAAGACTCGGGAGGAACACAGTGCTATTTGCCTCCTGGAAAAAAGAATTTCGTAGAATAGTTTGTGGACGCCATATACAGAGTCTCTAAGTGCTAGAAGAGCAGAATCCCCCCCTCATGTGACCCCACTTTAGAAATTATACCCCTTTGGAAATTTATCTACAGATGTAGTGATGATTTTGACTCAATGGGTGTTTTCCAGAAACAAGCAGCAGTGGATGTTTCTGAGTGAAAATTGCGAATCTGCTATTGTAGTGCCCAGTACATTATGCCCATTGTAGTGACCAGTACATTATGCCCAGCTCATGCTTCTGGAGACATTCACCTGTAAATTAGGCGGGCTCTCATCACTACAGAAATGCCAAACATGTGGACGCTAAATGTGGTTTAGGCACACTGTGGGGCTCGGAAGGGAGGGGGCATTTGGATTTTGGAGAGCAGAATTTGTTGAATTTCTTTTGGAGGATGAGGAGGCATTTCGCTTTTCAAGAGCCTTTTGTACTACCAGTAACATGGAAGCCCCCTATATTTCCATTAACAGATGATGGACCTGAGTGGGGATCACATCAGGTTGCCATCTAAATCTCCAAGTGGCATGATTCAGATTAAAACCCCTGAGGGATCAATTCACTGTAGTATGGCAGCAGAGTTACTGTGGACTCCGTCTGGCCTGTGTTCAGCAGTGTCCTTCTTTTCAGAAGTGCACAAAACTGTGGCATATCGCGCTTTTATGCACGCTTCAACTGCTGGATCACAGGTCAGACAGCATCCAGAGTGCCTCCTTCTGCCTCATTATAAGGAATCTTTAGCTAGGGGTTCTGTCTGAATGACGTATTTCAGAGATTTATACGGAAACTCTGGTGTAAGCGCTCAGCGCAGAGCGCAGGATAAATGTGCACTGAGCCTTACTGCGATCTTTGTGAGGTCAAATGAAAAAAACAACAAGTAAAGAATTGGTTTTATTTATTTTTCTACAACACTCCTCATGCAGTATAAGTGATTAGGTGCCTTTATTCTTTGGGTCGGTGCTATTACAGGGATACCAGATTTATATTGGGTTTTATGTTTTTCTGCTGCTGCACACTAAAAGACGCTTTTTTTGCCCCTTTTACAGTGCCTTGCGAAAGTATACGGCCCCCTGGAACTTTTCAACCTTTTCCCACATATCATGATTCACACATAATGTGAATTTCACCAAATGTAATTTTTTGGTGAAGAATCAACAACAAATGGAACACAATTGTGAAGTTGAACGAAATTTATTGGTTATTTTAAATTTTTGTGGAAAATCTAAAACTGAAAAGCGCGGCGTGCAATATTATTTGGCCACTTTAACTTAATACTTTGTTGCGCCACCTTTTGCTGCGATTACAGCTGCAAGTCGCTTGGGGTATGTCTCTATCAGTTTTGTACATCGAGAGACTGAAATTCTTGCCCATTCTTCCTTGGCAAACAGCTCGAGATCAGTGAGGTTTGATGGAGATCATTTGTGAACAGCAGTTTTCAGCTCTTTCCACAGATTCTCGATTGGATTGAGGTCTGGACTTTGACTTGGCCATTCTAACACCTGGATACGTTTATTTGTGAACCATTCCATTGTAGATTTTGCTTTATGTTTGGGATAATTGTCTTGTTGGAAGACAAATCTTCGTCCCAGTCTCAGGTCTTTTGCAGACTCCAACAGGTTTTCTTCAAGAATGGTCCTGTATTTGGCTCCATCCATCTTCCCATCAATTTTAACCATCTTCCCTGTCCCTGCTGAAGAAAAGCAGGCCCAAACCATGATGCTGCCACCACCATGTTTGACAGTGGGGATGGTGTGTTCAGGGTGATGAGCCGTGTTGCCTTTATGCCAAACATATCGTTTGGCATTGTTGCCAAAAAGTTCGATTTTGATTTCATCTGACCAGAGTACCTTCTTCCGCATGTTTGGTGTGTCTCCGAGGTGGCTTGTTGCAAACTTTAAATGACACTTTTTATTGATATCTTTGAGAAATAGCTTTCTTCTTGCCACTCTTCCATAAAGGCCAGATTTGTGCAGTGTATGACAGATTGTTGCCCTATGGACAGACTGTCCCACCTCAGCTGTAGAGCTCTGCAGTTCATCCAGAGTGATCATGGGCCTCTTGGCTGCATCTCTGATCAGTCTTCTCCTTGTTTGAGATGAAAGTTTAGAGGGACGGCCGGGTCTTTGTAGATTTGCAGTGGTATGATACCCCTTCCATTTCAATATGATCCCTTGCACAGTGCTCCTTGGGATGTTTAACGTTTTGGAAATCATTTTGTATCCAAATCCGGATTTAAACTTCTCCACAACAGTATCACGGACCTGCCTGTTTTGTTCCTTGGTCTTCATGATGCTCTCTGTGCTTCAAACAGAACCCTGAGATTATCACAGAGCAGGTGCATTTATTCGGAGACTTGATTACACACAGGTGGATTATATTTATCATCATTAGGCATTTAGGACAACATTGGATCATTCAGAGATCCACAATGAACTTCTGGAGTGAGTTTGCTGCACTGAAAGTAAAGGGGCCGAATAATATTGCACACCCTACTTTTCAGTTTTTCAATTAACTTTTCAATTAAAAGTTGGGGGTGAAAAGATAATTTTTGTGAAAAAAATATGATTTTTACAGCTCTATATTATATACTTCTGTGAAGCACTTGGGGGTTCAAAGTGCTCACCACACATCTAAATAAGTTCCTTAGGGAGTCTACTTTCCAAAATGGTGTCACTTGTGGGGGGTTCCCTTGTTTAGGCACATCAGGGGCTCTCCAAATTCAACATGGCGTCCCATCTCCATTACAGCCAATTTTGCATTGAACAGTCAAACAACGCTCCTTCCCTTCCGAGCTCTGCCATGCGCCCAAACAGTGGTTTACCCCCACGAATGGGGTATCAGCATACTCAGGACAAATTGCACAACAACTTTTGGAGTCCAATTTCTCCTATTACCCTTGGTAAAAAAAAAAACAAATTGGATCTAAATAAATTTTTTGTGAAAAAAAGTTAAATGTTAATTTTTTTTTTTACATTTCAAAAATACCTGTGAAGCACCTGAAGGGTTAATAAACTACTTGAATGTGGTTTTGAGCACCTTGAGAGGTGCAGTTTTTAGAATGGTGTCACTTTTGGGTATTTTCTATCATATAGACCCCTCAAAATGACTTCAAATGTGATGTGGTCCTTAAAAAAAAAAAGGTGTTGTAAAAATGAGAAATTGCTGGTCAACTTTTAACCCTTATAACTCCTTAACAAAAAAAAAATTTGATTCCAAAATTGTGCTGATGTAAAGTAGACATGTGGGAAATGTTACTTTTTAAGTATTTTGTGTGACATATCTGTGCAATTTAAGGGCATGAAAATTCAAACCTGGAAAATTGCGAAATTTTCAAAATTTTTGCCAAATTTCTGTTTTTTTCACAAGTAAACGCAGGTAATATCAAATACATTTTACCACTCTCATGAAGTACAATATGTCACGAGAAAACAATGTCAGAATCACTGGGATCCATGGAAGCGTTCCCGAGTTATAATGTCATAAAGGGACAGTGGTCAGAATTCGACAGTGTATCAATGCAATGTGACCACTAGGTGTCAGCAGAGTTCACACAATAGCTATTAGACTTTGGTTGTTAGCTAGTTTTACGAGAAAAAGAACCAAATCAAAAGTTCCTATGTGTTCCTTTATATTAAAAAAAAATACATACATTGCCAGCATTCATAGTCAGCCCTATATGTATTAATTATTTGTTTGATAAATTAGGCTTTGTTATTCCACTTATCCCCTTTTTTTAGACTTGTCCCTTGGACCTCTGGATTAACATAGCTGCTTTCACCACTAGGGAAACGATAGATAATATCTAACCAAAATAGTTGGAGAAAAAAACATCGTCATATAAAGAAAGTCAAAATGACAAGTATATAGATGGTGTGTATAAGGTGCAAGTATAAAGGGATGCCATGCAGTGTATTGTCTAAAGGAATGTTAATACTGGTTAATACTGGTGAGCAAGACTAATGTCAGCGGACAGATAAGGGGTCAAATTCACAACGTTTCCATGAAAAGTTTATGTACATATGAAAAAATAAAACTACATTTTTTAATACTGTGTCTGATGTTATTGGGGCCAATTTGTAGTTTGTTATGTGGGTCATGTTTATTGGTTACATATACAGTGGATATAAAAAGTCTACACACCCATTAATATGCCAGGTTTTTGTCATGTAAAAAATATCATACCAAGAAGAAGCATTTCAGAACATTTTCCACCTTTAATATCACTTAAAATCTGTACAATTCAATGGAAAAATAAACTGAAATGTTTTTGGATGGAAAAAGAAAAATAAAGAACCAAACTAATGTTATTGTATAAATATTCACACCCCTAAACTAATACTTTGTTGAAGTGCACTTTTAATTCATAACAGCATTAAGTCTTTTTGACAAGCAGTTTATCAGCATGGCACATGAACTGTGGCAATGTTTATTCACTTTCTTTCAGTATTGCTCCAAATCTGTCAGATTGTGAGGTCATCTTCTGTGTATAGCGCCCTCTTCAGGTCACCCAAAGATTTTCCATTGGATTCATGTCTGGCTCTGGCTGGGCCATTCCAAAACTTTGATCTTCTGGTGAAAGCATATGTTTGTTGATTTTGAGATATTCTTAGGGTTGTTGTTGAGCTGAAAAGTGAAATTACTCTTCACCTTCAGCTTTGAAGATGTTTGTTACAAAATTGATTGATGTTTGGAGCTGTTCATAATTCCCTCCACCTTGACTAAAGGCCCCGTCTCACATAGCGATTTACCAACGATCACGACCAGCGATATGACCTGGCCGTGATCGTTGGTAAGTCGCTGTGTGGTCGCTGGGGAGCTGTCACACAGACAGCTCTCTCCAGCGACCAACGATCAGGGAAACGACTTCGGCATCGTTGAAACTGTCTTCAACGATGCCGAAGTCCCCCTGCAGCACCCGGGTAACCAGGGTAAACATCGGGTTACTAAGCGCAGGGCCGCGCTTAGTAACCCGATGTTTACCCTGGTTACAAAAAAAAACAAACACTACATACTCGCCTTTCGGTGTCCAGGTCCCTTGCCGTCTGCTTTCTGCTCTGACTGAGCCGCCGTACAGCGAGAGCAGAGCGCAGCGGTGACGTCACTGCTGTGCTCTGCTCTCACTGTACGGCGGCTCAGTCAGTGAGAGCAGGAAGCGGACGGCAAGGGACCTGGACACCGAAAGGCGAGTATGTAGTGTTTGTTTTTTTTTACATTTACGCTGGTAACCAGGGTAAACATCGGGTTACTAAGCGCGGCCCTGCGCTTAGTAACCCGATGTTTACCCTGGTTACCAGTGAAGACATCGCTGGATCGGTGTCACACACACCGATTCAGCGATGTCAGCGGGGCCTCAACGACCAAAAAACGGTCCAGGCCATTCCGACACGACCAGCGATCTCGCAGCAGGGGCCTGATCGCTGGTACGTGTCACACATAGCGAGATCGCTATGGAGGTCGCTGTTGCGTCACAAAACTAGTGACTCAGCAGCGATCTCGCTAGCGATCTCGCTATGTGAGACGGGGCCTTAAAGCCTCAGTTGCCGCTTCCAGAAACAGCCCCATGTTGCACAACCAGTACTTGCCAGAAATTCCTGCAGCTCCTTTAGGGTATATGCACAGGTTGCAGATCTGCCTGTGGAATTTTCTGCACAGAATCTGCATCTCTAGGCAGAAAACGCATGTAAAAATCCACGCGTTTTTTAATGCGGATTTTCGTGCTTTTTTTCATGCGGACTTGTATGCATTTTTGCAAGTTAAATTAAGATCTATTATTTCACAAACAAAAAAAAGAATTGTGATGTCATTTCTTGTCCAACCTCTTCATTTACATACTCCATTGAACAATAATGTTTACACACACAGCTAGATAGATAGATGATAGATAATAGACAGATACCAAACCTTGAGAAAGGTTCCTGTTGGGACCGAAACGTTGCCTTCTGGGCTGATTAAATAGCTCCTTTTCACTACAAACGGTGTGCTGCCTCCAATTTCTCTGGATTTAGATTGATAGATAGATCTATAGATAGATAGATATATTTATGGATAGAGAGATAGATATGGAGTGCCCGCCAGGGCCTAGGGGTTACTCGGTACCGGGTCTATTCGTCATTAAAGGGGTGGTCACGGTGGCGGCGACCCGTCCATGGCCCTGGGCATCCAAGTTAAAGGGAAGGACTTTAAAGGGGTTAATAGAAGAAGAAATGTTTGTGACGTCACCTGTGGTACTCGGTCAGGGGTGACCGACGCTGCTTAAAGAGGTCTACTGGGGTGATGTTATGGCAGCAGGGATGGTATAGCTTCCCAGAGGTGAAGCTGGGTCCCCAGGGCTCCTGGTGTAGTAGATGAAGATGGTATAGTAAGAAACAGAGGACACAATGTTGCAGTCTCTTTACCTCTTTACTGTAGGCAGCCACAGTCCAGGGTATCGGATCACAGGTACTGGTATGGTCTGGCCGGCTTAGAAGCGAATCTGGAATCCCCCCAACCAAGTGGGGTTGGAAGCCTTCCCTTCTGCGCTGTGTTGTTGTCATGTCGCATGCTGTTCAGACCAGGTCGTCCGACAGACAGCGGTAATTCCGCTTTTGTCCACTATGTGCTCAGTGGCGTCGGCTAGGTTCTTTCTAGCTGGTCCGGGGTTAATTTACCTGGTGATCGGATTGGAAGCTGGGCCATGCCCATTGCCTTTAAATAGTTCTCCTGAACATTGGGCGTCGCCGATTATAGCTTCTGTCTTTGCATTGTTATCTCGGTCTGGAGTGGTGAGCTAATAGTTGCAGTATCGTTGCTGGTGGTGTATTTCCCTTCGTCTTATTTTCTCCCTCCCATATTTGTGTTAGTGTTGCCCTTTGCACTTTAGTGTTTTTCCTGAGTGACTGCGGCGTGGTGCTTATATTTCATTTATCCTTGTCTGTGCTAACTGTGGGTATTGGAGTCTTAACTCTTCACTGGGTGGTGGGCGGGGGTTTCAGCCTAGAGTTTAAACAGGAGATAGGGCGAGGGTGGAGGACTGGACATGCACGCCATCACTGTAAGCTCTGGGTAGAGGGTCAGTCAGGGTTTCCCTAGTCTGAGGGAAATCGCAGGGGCCTGGTTATTAACTCTATTCTGCCTAGGTCTCCCGTGACATTCTAATTGTCCAAACAAAAAAAAAAAAAAAAGGGTTTCTTCTTTTTTTTTGCGTTCTGTCATGGATCCCATGACTTCCATAACCCGCCAGTTGGAGGCGCTGTCCCTACAGGTCACTGAGTTGAGGGGGCAGTACAGCAACAGGGACTTGCAGTATCTAATGTGCAAGCTGGAGCGACAGGAAGAGTTGCTGAGCCTAAATTTCCTTTGTCTGAAAAATTTGCTGGGGAACGCAGTAAATTTGTTTCTTTTCGTGAAGCTTGCAAATTATATTTCCGTATGCGCCCGATATCTTCCGGTAATGAGGCTCAGCGTGTGGGCCTGGTGTTGTCATTATTAAGCGGGGATCCCCAAGCATGGGCGTTTTCTTTGCCATCTGATTCTGCGGCATTTGACTCTGTGGAGAGTTTTTTTTCTTTTCTTGGAAATGTTTACGATGAGCCTGACAGAATGGCTCTAGCGGAATCTAAGATACGCACTGTTCGCCAGGGGGAGCGAGTTGCAGAGGATTACTGTTCTGAATTTCGCCGCTGGGCAGTCGACACTCAGTGGAATGATTCCCCGCTGCGGAGTCACTTTATTCATGGAGTTTCTGATAGGGTTAAAAGAGCCCTCCTGATGTACGAGACTCCCACTTCACTAGATTCCGCTATGAGTCTTGTTGTCCGCATTGAGCGCCGTTTGCGTCTGGGGGAGCATGAGACACCACCTGTGGGAGGAGGTTTAGGTTCACGTGAGGTTGCTGCAGGTGAGCTCACGGAGCCTATGCAAGCCGCAGGAGTGTCACATGTTAAGCATCGTGCTCCTGTACTCAGGAAGCAGGGAGCCTGTTTTTTCTGCTGTAAAACTGGTCATTTTATTAATGTCTGTCCTCTGTTGTCAAAGAAAAACGCTACGGCGGAAAAACTTCTAAACTCAGAGGGTGTGGAGGAGTCCAATCTGAGCATATGTATATCCTCCATGATGGTCTCTCAGTGCATGCTCTCTGCCAAAGTTGTTGTCGCTGGCAGAGAGCTGCCAATCACTGCTTTTGTGGATAGTGGTTCTGCCACAAATCTCATTGATGAGGAGTTTGCGCGCACTGTTGGTTTTAGGATTGAAAAACTGCCTCATCCTATCCGCGTGGTCACCATCAATTCTGCTCCTCTCCCACAGGGGGAGATTACTGAGTTTGTGGCTGAGATTAAACTCCACATTGGGGTTCTACATTCTGAGCAGGTTACATGTAAGGTGCTCAAGAGTCTTCCGGCACAATTGGTTCTGGATTTTCCATGGTTGTCTACACACAACCCGGTGATTGACTGGAAAACTCAGGACATAATTCAGTGGAGTGATTTCTGTCAGGAGAATTGCTTGGCCATATGTGTTGCTGCTGTGACTTCAAGTGTTCCGGAGTCACTTCTGGATTTTGTGGATGTGTTCTCAGAGAAGGGTTGTTCAGAGTTGCCACCGCATCGCTCCTATGATTGTACTATCAGGTTTAAACCAGGGGCTAAGTTGCCTAAAGCAAGGATGTTTAACATCTCCGGTCCGGAGAGACAAGCGTTAAAGGATTACATTGCTGAAAGTTTGCGCAAAGGGCACATCAGGCCGTCATCCTCGCCGGTGGCAGCAGGGTTCTTCTTCGTTAAGAAGAAAGATGGAGGACTACGGCCGTGTCTGGATTTCAGGGAGTTAAATCAGATTACAGTTCGTGATCCATATCCTATGCCACTGATACCGGATTTGTTCAACCAGGTGGCAGGTGCTAAGTGGTTTACCAAGCTTGACCTCAGGGGGGCGTACAACCTCATAAGAGTCCGTCAAGGTGATGAGTGGAAGACGGCTTTTAATACCCCTGAGGGTCATTTTGAAAATTTGGTGATGCCATTTGGGTTGACAAACGCACCTGCAGTGTTTCAGCATTTCATAAATGATGTGTTCTCGCATGTTTTGGGGAAATTCGTTATTGTGTACCTAGATGACATCCTCATATATTCTTGCGACCGTGATACTCATTTAGATCATGTCAGGCAGGTGTTACAGCTTCTCAGAGAGAATAAGCTGTATGCAAAACTGGAGAAATGTGTGTTTTCGGTACAGGAGTTGCCTTTCTTGGGCTATATTGTGTCTGCTTCAGGTTTTAAAATGGACTCCGCTAAGGTGCAAGCGGTGTTGCATTGGGAGCGGCCTGATAACCTGAAAGCACTTCAGCGGTTCCTTGGGTTTTCTAACTACTATAGGAAATTTATCAAGGATTTTTCCATCATTGCTAAACCGCTAACTGACATGACTAAAAAGGGTACCAATTTCTCCATTTAGCCTGAGGCTGCTGTGAGCGCATTTGAATCTCTTAAAAACAGGTTTGTTTCGGCCCCCATTCTTGTGCAGCCAGATGTATCGAAACCTTTTGTGGTGGAAGTCGATGCGTCTGAGGTTGGTGTGGGGGCGGTGCTGTCACAAGGCTCATCCTTGAGCGGTTTGCATCCATGTGCCTACTTTTCTAAGAAACTGTCGCCCGCCGAACGTAACTTCGATATCGGCAACAGAGAGTTGTTGGCAATCAAGTTGGCCTTTGAGGAATGGCGACACTTCTTGGAGGGGTCGATTCATCAGGTTACTGTTATTACCGACCATAAGAATTTGCTTTATTTGGAGTCTGCCAAGCGTCTGTCTCCCAGGCAGGCTCGCTGGGCATTGTTTTTCACGCGGTTCAGCTTTGTTGTCACTTACAGACCTGGTTCTAAAAACACTAAGGCGGATGCTCTATCCAGGTGTTTTCCGGGGGGAGAACCTCGGGAAGATCCAGTACCCATCCTCCAAAAGGGTGTTGTGGTTTCGGCTCTCACTACCAAGGTTGAGGCTGAGATTGCCGAGGCCCAGGAGGAGGTTCCGTCTGAGCTTCCCATCAACAAATGTTTGTACCGCTTCATCTCCGCTTAAAGGTTTTGGCGGAGCATCATGATACTGTCCTGGCTGGCCACCCAGGGGTTAGGGGTACTTTGGAGTTGGTGTCACGTCGGTTTTGGTGGCCCAAGATCTGACAGGACGTGGTCTCATACGTGTCAGCTTGCACCACGTGCGCTAGGACTAAGACACCTCGCTCCCGTCCTGTTGGCACACTACTTCCTCTAGAGGTACCTAGTAAGCCATGGACGGAAATCTCCATGGATTTTATCACTGACTTGCCCTCCTCAGCTGGGAACATGGTCATCTTGGTGATTGTTGATCGATTCTCAAAAATGTCGCATTTTGTGTCTTTGCCTTTGTTGCCTAACGCTAAGAATCTGGCTCAGGTATTTGTGCAGGAGGTGGTCAGACTGCATGGGGTTCCGTCTGACATTGTGTCTGATAGGGGGTCTCAGTTTGTGGCAAAATTTTGGAGAGCATTTTGTTCACGGCTGGGGATCAAGTTGTCTCATTCTTCGGCGTTTCATCCTCAGTCAAATGGTCAGACCGAGCGTATGAACCAAAATTTGGAACAGTACTTACGCTGCTTTGATTCAGATAACCAGGAGGAGTGGTCGAAGTTCCTTCCATTGGCTGAGTTTGCCATCAATAATCACCGCCAGGAGTCGTCTGGGGAGTCTCCGTTTTTTTGTGTTTACGGGCTTCATCCTCAATTTTGTACTTTAAGTCAGGGGGCCTCGTCCGGCATCCCGGAGGAAGACAAGTTAGGAGCACAATTATCATCTGTCTGGAGGAGAGTTAAACAGCGCCTGTTGAGTGTGGGTGCTAGGTACAAACGTGTGGCTGACAGTAGGCGTGTGCCAGGTCCGGACCTGAGTGTGGATGACTGGGTGTGGTTATCCACAAAAAACATAAAACTCAAAATACCATCCCTTAAATTGGGTCCACGGTTTATTGGTCCATTTAGGGTCGCCGCTGTCATTAACCCAGTAGCATACCGGTTGGAGCTTCCTACGGTGTATAAAATACACAACGTGTTCCACAGATCGTTGTTAAAGAAGGTGGTGGGTTCCGTGGACGCGGCGCCTATGCCTTCTCCAGTCTTGGTGGATGGTAATTTGGAATTCGAAGTCTCCAAGGTGGTTGACTCTCGTGTAGTGCGCCGCACTTTACAGTACCTGGTTCACTGGCGTGGTTATGGGCCTGAGGAGAGGTCCTGGGTACCAGCCTCGGACGTTCATGCGGATCGGCTGGTCAGATTGTTTCACCGCCGCCATCCGGACAAGACGGGTCCTATAAGTCGTGAGGGTCCTGGGGTCCCTCGTAGAAGGCGGGTACTGTCATGTCGGACGCTGTTCAGACCAGGTCGTCCGACAGACAGCGGTAATTCCCCTTTTGTCCAAATGTGCTCAGTGGCCTCGGCTAGGTTCTTTCTAGCTGGTCTGGGGTTAATTTACCGGGTGATCGGATTGGAAGCTGGGCCATGCCCACTGCCTTTAAATAGTTCTCCTGAACATTGGGCATCGCCGATTATAGCTTCTGTCTTTGCATTGTTATATCGGTCTGGAGTGGTGAGCTAATAGTTGCAGTATCGTTGCTGGTGGTGTATTTCCCTTCGTCTTATTTTCTCCTTCCCATATTTGTGTTAGTGTTGCCCTTTGCACTTTAGTGTTTTTCCTGAGTGACTGCGGCGTGGTGCTTATATTTCTTTTATCCTTGTCTGTGCTAACTGTGGGTATTGGAGTGTTAACTCTTCACTGGGTGGTGGTTTAAGCCTAGGGTTTAAACAGGACATAGGGCGAGCGTGGAGGCTCAGACATGCACGCCATCAGTGTAAACTCTGGGTAGAGGGTCAGTCAGGGTTTCCCTAGTCTGAGGGAAATCGCAGGGGCCCAGGTTATTAACTCTATTCTGCCTAGGTCTCCCGTGACAGTTGTAGTCCCTTGCTGCCTTAGGCCTCACACAAGGTCCTCACGTTCTCTGTCTTCATTAGTAGGAAACTACCCGCATGACAGGTAATTTGAACCTTTTTACATGGTCTCTCAGATGACGCCGGGCTCTCGGTGCTACTGTGCCTTCGGGTGTTAATGGTATACAGGAGACCTGCAATCTGCTGTCTGCCATGTTCTGCCATGGGGCATGAAGTTACCCCCACAACCTCGGTCTTACAGCTACCGGTATCTGCGCTTCAGCGTGTAGGGAACTCAGTCGCAGCTCCCCTCCAGCTCCTTCCTTCTCCTGTGCTCCTTTTCCTCCTTCACTGTCTCTACAGCTGTTCTGTGCCTTTCTTTCCTTTCAGGAGCTGCAGCACCTCACGTGGCTGCACGGCTCCAGCTTTCCTTTCTCCGACTCTCTCCCTCCGTCTGCTTCCTCTCTCCTCACTCTCCTCTCACAGACTAACTAACTCCTCCATACCAGAATATATCTAGGGAAGCTCCCCTGAATCTGAGTTCAGAGCTCCCCTTTCTGGACTGGACTCAGAACATGTTGCATATATGTGAATACCTGTTAAAGGGATCCTTTCTCGCTTCCAAGCATGACATCACTCTCCCCGTGAGGAAAGCAATGCCACTGTAACAAGCGGTTACTTGAGGTGTTACAAATAGGTGATGGATCTATAGATAGATGATAGATATGGGATAGATAATAGATAGATGATAGATAGATAGATAATAGATGATAGATCTGTAGATAGATATCGGATAGATAGATGATAGATCTATAGATAGATCGATCTATAGATCTATCTATAAATATATCTATCATCTATCTATAGATCTATCATCTATCTATCAATCTACCATCTCTCTATCTATAGATCTATTGTCTATAGATATATCTATCCCATATCTATCTAGGGACCAAAAAAAAAATGGAAGGCAGCACTCCAGGTTTTAGGAAAAAATATAAGAGGACTTTATTCGGCCCACGTGGCGGGGTGCAACGTTTTGGCTTCCAAAAGCCTTTCTCAAGCAGTGGACTACAAGAGCATACAAGCATATATATATATATATATAGACGTACATATCAATAAAGTGCAATTAACATTTTAGTCAAACAATATCTTTGTATACATAAGAAATCCTTTTCATTTCATACACTCCATGTTATCTATACAATTAAAAGTAGTGCATTTGCTTTAAAGTGCTCAGTGACAATTAGACATACAGTAAAAAGGCATATATAGCTTATTAATAAATCAAGTGGTATCATGTGCATCACATTAATGTATTATCACTCACCCAGGTGTGCATTGCTATAATCGCTATTGTATTTAGCATGCACGCCATAGTCAGTGTGTTTAGGGTGTAACCGCATACACAATGTGCGTTATTCCCCTGTCACTAGCTGCATAGCCAATCAGAGTCGATTCCGCCGGATATTTCCCGCGCATGCGCACAACAAACAATCGGACGCTTGTCAGCGCCATGTTTAGTATGGCATAGTTCATTAGCAATACTGCGCATGCGTAGCTCCCAACAGCTGTACTATACATGGCTGAAACTCCGTTACAATAACATCTGTAAGTACTATAATGGCACAAAAAAACAGCATATACTTAAAAAAAAAATCTCTTTATATCAAATATTAGTGCCAGATTATTACTTTAGTTCATTATACCTGAGTATTACGATTATGGGGTAGTGGATAAAACACCATTACCTTGGTACCCTGGACAGACCCCTATCAGGAGTTAGGCTACTTTCACACTAGCGTTTTTTGCAATATGTCGCAATGCGTAGTTTTGGCAAAAAAACGCATCCTGCAAAGTTGTCTGCAGGATGCGTTTTTTCCCCATTGACTAACATTAGCGACGCATTGCGACGCATTGACACACATCGCAACCGTCGTGCGACGGATGCGTCGTGCTTTGGCGGACCGTCGGCACAAAAAAAACGCTACATGTAACTTTTTTGTGCGACGTGTCCGCTTTTTCCGACCGCGCATGCACGGCCGAAACTCCGTCCCCACCTCCCCGCACCTCACAATGGGGCGGCGGATGCGCTGGAAAAATGCATCCGCTGCTCCCGTTGTGCGGCGTATACAACGCTAGTGTCGGTAACCTCAGCCCGACGCACTGCGACAGGCCGAGCCCGACGCTAGTGTGAAAGAAGCCTTACTTCCGAAGACCAATGGTCCCAACGGGGGGGGGGGGGGGGGGGAGGTAGACACACCTCCGGGTATTCTCGCCCCCACCACGGGGGCTATATGGGTAATACACGGTGTATAATACTACTCTATACCCTTATGTAGTCCTTAGTATTTGTTTACAGCCAATCAAATATCAAATTTAAGACAATATTAGCCAGCAAGCTAAAGTGACATAACTATTTTATAAATGAAAAAATATATATTTTTTATATAAATAAAAGAAAAAATTATGTTATCAAGGCTGATGTAGCAATGCAGTTGCCCGGATGAGTAAATTTCTTCAACAGTGTTATTCATATAGTAGCAATATATCTGTTAAGACAAAACACAGTAAAAAATCTTTTAAAATTATTTAAATAGAAACAATAATAAAAATACAAATACATAAATTGATACTAAATATCATGGAATCATAGAATGGTAGAGTTGGAAGGGACCTCCTGGGTCACCTGGTCCAACCCCCTGCTCAAAGCAGGATTCACTAAATCATCCCAGACAGATGTCTGTCCAGCCTCTGTTTGAAGACTTCCATTGAAGAAGAACTCATCACCTCTCGTAGCAGCCTGTTCCACTCATTGATCACTCTAAGGCTGCCGTCACTCTAGCAGTATTTGGTCAGTATTTTACATCAGCATTTGTAGGCCACAACCAGGAGTGGGTGATAAATGCAGAAGTGGTGCATATGTTTCTATTATACTTTTCCTCTGATTGTTCCACTCCTGGTTTTGGCTTACAAATACTGAGGTAAAATACTGACCAAATACTGCTATTGCGACGGCAGCCTAACTGTCAAAAAGTTTTTTCTAATATCTAATCTGTGTCTCCTCCCATTCAGGTTCATCCCATTGCTTCTAGTCTTTCCTTGTGCAAATGAGAATAAAGATGATCCTTCTACAATGTGACAGCCCTTGAGATATTTGTAGACAGCTATTAACATAGTTACATAGTTACATAGTTATTGAGGTTGAAGGAAGACTTTAAGTCCATCTAGTTCAACCCATAGCCTAACCTAACATGCCCTAACATGTTGATCCAGGGGAAGGCAAAAAAACCCCATGTGGCAAAGAGTAACTCCACCATGGGGAAAAAAATTCCTTCCCGACTCCACATACGGCAATCAGACTAGTTCCCTGGATCAACGCCTTATCAAGGAATCTAGTGTATATACCCTGTAATATTATACTTTTCCAGAAAGGTATCCAGTCCCCTCTTAAATTTAATTAATGAATCACTCATTACAACATCATACGGCAGAGAGTTCCATAGTCTCACTGCTCTTACAGTAAAGAATCCGCGTCTGTTATTATGCTTAAACCTTTTTTCCTCCAGACGTAGAGGATGCCCCCTTGTCCCTGTCTCAGGTCTATGATCAAAAAGATCATCAGAAAGGTCTTTGTACTGTCCCCTCATATATTTATACATTAAAATAAGATCACCCCTTAGTCTTCGTTTTTCCAAACTAAATAGCCCCAAGTGTAATAACCTATCTTGGTATTGCAGACCCCTCAGTCCTCTAATAACCTTGGTCGCTCTTCTCTGCACCTGCTCCAGTTCAGCTATGTCTTTCTTATACACCGGAGACCAGAACTGTGCACAGTATTCTAAGTGTGGTCGAACTAGTGACTTGTATAGAGGTAAAATTATGTTCTCCTCATGAGCATCTATGCCTCTTTTAATACATCCCATTATTTTATTTGCCTTTGTAGCAGCTGCCTGACACTGGCCACTGAATATGAGTCTGTCATCCACCCATACACCCAGGTCTTTTTCATTGATGGTTTTGCCCAGAGTTTTAGAATTAAGCACATAGTTATACATCTTATTACTTCTACCCAAGTGCATGACCTTACATTTATCCCCATTAAAGCTCATTTGCCATTTATCAGCCCAAGCTTCTAGTTTACATAAATCATCCTGTAATATAAAATTGTCCTCCCCTGTATTGATTACCCTACAGAGTTTAGTGTCATCTGCAAATATTGAAATTCTACTCTCAAATTAAGTCTCCTCTCAGTCTTCTTTTTTGCAAGCTAAACATTCCCAAATTGTGTAACCGTTCCTGATAGGACATGGTTTGCAGAACGGTCACCATTCTGGTCGCTCTTCTCTGAACTTGCTCCAGTTTTCTGATGTCTTTTTTAAAATGTGATGCCCAAAACTGGACACAGTATTCCAGATGAGGTCTGACCAAAGAGGAGTAGAGGGCAATAATGACATTGCGTGATCTAGACTGTATGCTTCTGTTGATACATCCCAGAATTGTATTTGCCTTTTCTGCTGCTGCATCACACTGTTGACTCATGTTTAGTCTGTGATCTATTAGTATACCCAAGTCTTTTTCACATGTGCTATTGCTTAGCCCTATTCCTCCCATTCGGTATATGCTTTTTTCATTTTTATTGCCCAGATGTAGTACTTGGCATTAGCTAACATCCTTGGGAACCATATGGTCCCCAGTACACCGCTGAAGACCGAATAAGCCGAATGAGGAGAAACCTAGGGACAATGTAACCTCTTCTAATCTCACAATATTGGATTTATTTTAAATTCAACATTTAGACCCGCTGGTTTAAGAGTATTTAATCTACAAATCCACTCCAGTTCTTTTATCTATCTATCTATCTATCTATCTATCTATCGATATAGCTATCTATAGATAGATATATCTATAGATAGATGGATAGATATATCGATAGATGGATAGATATATCGATAGATAGATAATACCAAGCCCGATGTTTAGTAATAAACATAATAAAATGGTACATAAAGAGTTAAATAGAGACACACACACACAAAATCTGCGTTAGGCCGGGGTCACACTTGCGAGAAAGTCACCCGAGTCTCGCACACCAATACCCGGCACTGAAGCCGGCACTCGGGACCAGAGTGTTCAGCTGCATAGAAATACATGCATCTGCACACTCCTTTCCTGAGTGCCGGCGTTAGTTCCAGGTATTGAGGTGCAAGACTCGTGCGAGTTTCTCACAAGTGTGACCCCAGCCTTAAACTCAATATCTGTTTAATTAAAAAAAAATTGAAAAAAAAAATGGCGTGGGCTCCCGCACAATTTTCTGCACCAGTAAGGGAAAGCCAACGACTGGGGGCCGATGTTTATAGCCTGGGAAGGGGTTAATACTCATGGATCTTCCCAGGCTATGAATCTCAGCCCGCAGCTGTATATTTAGCCTTTACTGGCTATTAAAATAGGGAGACCCTCCCAAAAAAACGACATGGGGTTCCCCTATAATTAATAGCCAGAAAAGGCTATGCAGACAGCTGTGGGCTGATTTTAATAGACTAAGAAGGGGCCATGGATATTGCCCCCCCTCGGCTACAAACACCACCACACAGCTGCCCCAGAAATGATGCATCTCTAAGATGCGCCAATTCCGGCACTTAGCCTCTGTCTTCCCACTGCCCTGTAGAGGTGGCATATGGGGTAATAGTTGGGGGTTGATGCCACCTTTGAATTGTAAGGTGACATCAAGCCGGCTTAATAATGGAGAGGTGTCAATAAGAGATCTATCCATTACTAATCCTATAGTTGTGAAAGGGTTAAATAAAGACACAGCCAGAATAAAGTATTTTAATTAAATAAAACACAACACAGTTTTGCCATCTTTATTGTTCTGCCAATCTAAACGATGTCCTCAAATTCCTGCAAGAAAAGAAAAAATAATAAACCAACACAAATACTCCCTGGTCCGACGCAGTCCATTTAATAATGAGTGTCCCACGATGATCTCCCCTATAGAGCTGTCACATCAGGAGACAGTTATCTAGAGCACAGCTTGCAGAGCACATTACTTAATCTTTTCCCAACTTCTATACTACACCAGATGAAGAAAAAAAGGCGACATATTGTCGCTCTGCACAATAACAGCACCCACCCATTGAAAACGGAATCCTTAAAAAATAAAATGCATCACTGCAGTAATAATATCCCTTACTTAGCCCCTACAGCAGGGGTGGGGAACCTTTTTTCGTCCAAGGGCCATTTGGAATTTTACAATAGCGTTTGGGGGCTGTATAAAATTATGCATATTTCAATGCATGTCTCCTCACAGTACACCCAGGAAAAGCGACGGGGAATATTTGGTAGCCGTGCAAAATGTAAAAAAAAAAATTAAAAAAAAAAATTGCACATTGTGTGTGCAAAAAAAAAAAGTAAATGCAAATACAAAATAACTTGCAAAAAGAAAAAAAAGGCAACTGCAAAATTACAAAAAATATATAAAAAATAATAGTAAATGCCTGCAAATATAAAAGTGCACACGAAATAATTTGCAACTGTGCAAAATAAAATCATAACTGAGCATGCAAAAAATAAGAAAAATGCTAAGTGGTAAATGCCTAAAGCTGCAACCATTAAAATTTTTTAAAAAAATGTAAAATAAAAAAGGAAAAAAATATATTAAAAATTAAGTGTGCATACAATGTTTAACCAGTTGCTTGCTGCCTTCTTGCAGGGGGATGTGCAGTTTTTGCAGAGCATACATGTCAGTGCAGCCATGTCAGCTTGCACTAGGAGTGGTGATCTCCACTGTTGCATGGAAGCCCTGCCTTGCAGGAACTCTGCAGAAGGACAGCCAGCAAACAGGAAATGCTCAAACTTAGGCCTCTTTCACACTTCCATCTTTCTTTTTCCTCACAATGCGTCGTTTTGCGAAAAAAAACAGATCCAGCAAATGTTTCTACTGGATCCATTTTTTTCTCATAGACTTGTATTAGCGACGGATTGTGACGGATGGCCTTCCTGGATTGCACTTGCAGTGCACTCTGCTCATCATTCTCCTTCCTCCTCAGCTCCGTAAAATAAAATTTGCAGCACTTGCAGCCGAGAATCCCAGGCTCTACACCACCTACATGATGGACCAAGGGCTGCCAGCTAAAAAGCTCCGAACTTGGAATCGGGAAGGCAATGCGCATGCTCGGTGTCTGGGGAAAGCGGGGCATTAAAGGATTAGTCCAGCGTGAGGCGCGGGAGACTCTATTCAATACACGTAGGGCACAATACCGTGCGCACCTCTGAAGAATTAAAGGGCCCGTGGCCAAAAAGGGCAAAGTGGCTGCGGGCCGTACCAGATGATATCACGGGCCGCATACGGCCCGCAGCCGGATGTTCCCCACCCCTGCCTTAGAGTTTGCAATGTGGCCGCACAAAAGGAACAAAGCTTGGGTGCCACCCAGTAATGCGATACAAAGGAAAATGCAACAAAAATCCTTGGACTAATTCCTCAAATCCATCAGGGTGAGCAAGACTTCACAATAACATGTTGCAACTGATCCCCAAACTCTAATAGTCCATACACGGGCACTAAGACCTGGCCGCAGCAACAGATCCTAGTCCTTGACAAGACAGAGCACTCACTAACTGACCAAATGTGTGGCTTATTGTTCTATCTCTCTTAGGGATCAGAGAAACTGACACCCACCTCCTTAAACATTTGCTATAGGTAGATGAAGTTATGAAAAAGGTTCCAGATGTTCAGTCTCCAGCCTGTCTGCAGGGTTCTGTATTAGGGATGCCCACTGTAGAGAGGAACAAAGACACACATGCCCCCACCAGATGCAGCGCAAGGAATACTAATATAGGCCTGATTACAGTATAGTCCATAAAAACAGGCTAGGGGTGACACTCTGTTACAATATCAGCTAATGAAGATGAGACATTTCTTATGAATTATGGTTCAACAGAAAAAAAAAGATTAGAGGTAAACTCTAAGGTCAATGTAAATCAGTGTCAGATTGCACCGTCCATTGCTGTTTTGGCCAAAGTGGACTTCATGGAAGAAGACAGTAAGAAAACAGTGTTGAAAGCAAATAATAAAAATCAACAGTGCAATTTGCCAAAATGTATATTGACAAGCCACACAGCTTCTGGGAGAATAGCATTTGGACAGATGAGGCAAAACTAGAGCTTTTTGGCAACTCACATGAGCTCTATTTTCACAGATGCAAAAATGAAGCATACAAAGAGAAGAAAATTGTACCTAGTGTGAAACATGGAGGAGGCTCACTTATGTTTTGTGTCTGGTTTGCTGCACCTGGCATAGGGTACCTTGAATATGTACCAGGTCCAATGAAATATCAAGACTATGAGGGCATTCTGTACTGCCCAGTGTCAGATAGCTTTGTCTGAGTCACACGTCATGGGTCCTCCAACATAATGGTCCAAACCACAAAGCAAAAAACATCCAATAATGGCTAAGAGTAAAGCATTGGACTATTCTGAAGAGGCCTTCTATGAGCCGTGATCTAAATCCTATTGAACATCTGTGGAAGGAGCTGGAACCTGCAGTCTGGAGAAGACATCATTCACACCTTAGACAGCTGGAGCAGTTTACTAGCTAGGAATGAGACAAAATACCTGTGGACAGGTGCATAAGTCCCATTGAGAGTTACAGAAATCATTGGTTTGCAGTGATTGCCTTAAAATGTTATGAAACAAAATATTAAGTTAAGGGCACTGTAACTTTAGTGAAAGCTATTGAAACCTGCCAGGGCCGTGGGGTACTCGGTACCGGGTCCGGTACTTAAACGGGGATGTCATGGTGGTGGCGACCCGGTCCGTGGCCCTGGACGCCCATGTAAAAGGGAATGTCTTTAAAGGGGTGGTAATAAAGTTTGTGTTCGTGACGCCACCTGTGGTATTCGGTCAGAGGGGACTGACGCTACTTAAAAGGGTCCTCTGGGGTGATGTTATGGCAGCTAAATGGTATAACTTCCCACAGTTGAAGTAGGTCCCCAAGGCTCCCGGTGTATAGATGAGGATGGTGAGTGGTGTAGTAAAGAACGGAGGACACAGGTTTGCACTCTCTTTACCTGGTTTACTGAAGGCTTCAGGCAACCACAGTCCAGGGCACCAGATCACAGCTACAGGCAGGGTCCGGCCGGCTTGGAAGCGAATTCAGAGTCCCCTTTACCAGGTGGAGTTAGAAGCCTTCCTACTAGCGCGGTGATGTTATAGTCCCTTACTGCCTTTGGCTTCTGGTAAGGTCCTCACAATTCTCTGTGTCCTCCACGAAGGTTAGGACACAAACCCGTATGACAGGTGGCTCGAGCCTTTTTATAGGATCTGTATCATGACCCGGGCTCTATGTGCCACTGTGCCTCCAGGGTATTAGGGCAGACAGGTTACTTGAAATAATCCAGCTGTCCTGCGGGTTTCTGCTGTGCCTCTTAGAGTCCGACACAACCTCGGTCTTCCGGCTACCGGAATATGCGCTCGGCCAGGTAGGTAGCCCAAATGCTGCTATTCTCCCCTGGTGTCACTCTCCTGTGCTCCACTCTCCTGCACGCTCGCTAACACGGTTCTTTCTTCGGTGTCTCTCAATCCTGGAGCTGCAGCAACTCTGGCTGCACGGCCCCAAACACGTCTCTCTGCCTCAGACTGCTCCAGTCTGCTGTCTGGCACTAATTGACTGACTTTCCCTCCAGACTAGAATCTATATTAGGGAAGTTCCCCTTAATCCGGGTTCAGAGCTCCCCCTTCTGGCCTGGAGTGTGAACATGTTGTGTGCATTGTGGTTACCTAGTAAAAGAAATCCTTCATCGCTTCCAAGTGTGAAATCACTCTCCCCGTGAGGAAAGCAATGCCACTATGACAACCAGGAGCCTGGGGCGTCACACTATTTTAATTAGTTTTTTATTTGTTTTTTTTTTGTTGAACCACAAATCAAAAGAAATGTGTAATTCCCATTAGTTGTTTTTCAGTAAATTGAAATTGAAAATTACTTTTATCAGATCAAGTTATTTCAGGGACAATTGAGGGCTTTTCTTACTTTAACTCCTTAACGACTGCCAATACGCCTTTTAACGGTGGCAGTTAAGGCTACTTATTCCTAAGCGCCGCTTTTTAATGCAGCGCCCCAGAGACCTGGTCGTTGCAGTAACATCGCTCCGCCGCTAAGGGGAGTGATGGTACGTCTGATGGCACTGAAGGAGTTCACCTGACCAGGTATCACAGACACCAATACACTTCATAGTCTGGCCTCCAGGGGGAGCAAAGGGCACTATGTATTAGGCCACTCCTCACAGTCTGGTAAAACTGGGGGTTAGATAGAAAGTGAGACAGAAAGCTGACTGGGTTGGAACCAGGCAACATCCTGTGGCAGAGGGTGTTGCAGGGGAAGATTCAGGGGGGTCCCTGTCAGGGGTGGGATCCTGACAGAGGCCTAGCGAACAGAAAGAACGTTACGGGACCGCGCCTGCACTTCATCGCGGCGGTACCCCAAGAAAGGACAAGAAGCGAGGTTTATTGTGAAGAGTGAGAAACGAGATCAAAGCAACAAGGAGAAAACACCAGTAGGAGTCATGCTGTAAGATCGAGGCAACATCCTACTGAGGCGTAGATCACACGCAGGAAGAAACAACAGTATACTGTGCTATAAAAAGAATTACCTTTATTAAACAAATACTACAACATGTAGCCAGATCATTAGATTTACATTTATATCAAATACCAACAGGTATTAATACATGTACACTACTTGATAATTTAGGAAAATACATCAACGTAAGTCTGGTCTACCCTCCATGAAAAAAAGTGCATCTTGCTGCTCCCATTGCTAACCCCGGTGATGTCCTCACAAGATAGACACCTGAATCCCTAGAGGGTTGAATAAAGACATATAGGGTGAGCACTTACTGGAGAGGTGACCTGATGAACGTGGTTTTCCACAGCGCCCCAACGCGCGTTTCGTCCCTTCGTCAGGAGGCGGTACCCCAAGAAAGGACAAGAAGCGAGGTTTATTGTGAAGAGTGAGAAACGAGATCAAAGCAACAAGGAGAAAACACCAGTAGGAGTCATGCTGTAAGATCGAGGCAACATCCTACTGAGGCGTGTAGCCGGTGGCCGGAAACGCCGAGGAAGTACTGGCTCCAAGCCTTACTTCAAACCAACGGCAGGACAGTCAGTTATAGGCGGGCTGTCTCACCTAAATCACCTAAGCAGACATAGGGGGCAACAGTGGGAGAGGGGCGACTCTAGGGTCCCGGAAGAACTCCAGGCCTACCCGTCATACGGGTGCGTCCTAGCCATATCATCTGGGGGACGGAGAAGAACATCAGAATCAGTTGTGAGGGAACATCAGAAACAGACACAACAGTTGTGAGGACTATCCCATGGTGCTCAGCAGGGAAGGACTACAACACACAAGCGCTAGAAGGAAGGCACAGATTTCCACCTGCAAAGGGAGCTCTGGAGGTGCCATCGGACCGGCCGGTCTCAGATAGCCCTGTTAACCGTACTCCGGATTGAGGATCCTGAAGCCTTCAGTAAAGAGGTAAAGAGACTGCAACCCTGTGTCCTCGTTATTCATCGTACCCTACACCACACATCATCACTCTCAACTTTCATTGGACGCCCCTTAGCAGGGTCACGGACCGGGTCTAGCCACCGTGACAATCCCAGAACTGAGACAGAGAGGCCCGGTACCGGGTACCCCTCGGCCCTGCGACTGTGGGGGCGCTCCATTAACAGCTCTGAAAAATAAGGTTATAGCGTTGGAAATTCTCTGGGGTCTGAGACCTCTGAGAACATGATGTATTGCGATCACCGTTATTCACAGAATAGCGTCGACCGCAAAAAAAAGTCCAATTTCACATTTATTTCTCTCTCCTCTGATATGATCTAGCATATCACAGGAGAGAGAAATGGGGTCCCCCAAGCCCCCCGGTACCTCCGGCACCTCCTGCATCCCCCGGTGATGTCCCCTGGCCCTCTGTGTCTTCTTCAGGGAGGAAAATGACGAGGGGCATGTGCAGTGCACCTGCCGAGTTCTGCCAGCCAGCACCTGGCAACAATAGATGATTTCTCCTATTGGTTCATTTTGATCACTGTGATAGGGTCTATCACAGAGATCAAAATACAAAAAATAGTAAATCAAAACCCAATCACCCTCATAGATAGGCAAAGATAATACAAAAAAATATTTATTTCCATTTTTACATTAGGGTTGGGCTTAGAGCTAGTTTTAGGGTTGGAGTTAGGGTTGTGGCTAGGGTTAGGATTGGGGCTAGGGTTAGAGCCAGGGCCGTATTTGCCACTAGGCAATTGAGGCCACGTGCCTAGGGCGGGACGATGCGGGGGGGTGGCACCTGAGCAAGTTTTTTGTTCTGTTCTGTTTTTGTTTTGTTTTTTAAATTTAAGACCTGGGTCTCCTCCCCGCTTGCGCCCGCCCGCCTCCCACCTCACGCCCCCCCCCCCGCTTGAGGATGTCATAGTCACCTACTCCAGCGATGCCTGGTCTCAGCGCCTGCAGCCTGTCCTGTGTGAGCGGTCACGTGATACCGCTCATTAAGGTGATGAATATGGACGCATATTCATCACCTTAATGAGCAGTACCATGTGACTGCTCACGCAGGAAGAAGCTGCCGCGCCCGGACAAAGCTGGGTTCGGCACGTTGTGGAAAGGTGAGTATGACAGCCAGGGAGGACGGGGGGAGGATGAAGGAGGGCAGAGGGAGGATGGGGGAGCGAGCCATGCGTGCAAGATGAGAGCAGGAGCCGGGGAAAGCTGAGCCAGTCATACAAGGGGGGAGAGCTGAGCCATTCATACAAGGGGAGGAAACTGAGCCATTCATACAAGGAGGGGACGAAAGCTGGGCCATTCATACAAGGGGGAGGAAACTGAGCCATTCATACAAGGGGGGAAGCTGGGCCATTCATACAAGGAGGAGGAAACTGAGCCATTCATACAAGGGGAAGCTGGGCCATTCATACAAGGGGGAGGAAACTGAGCCATTCATACAAGGGGGAGGAAATTGAGCCATTCATACAAGGGGGGAGCTGAGTCATTCATACAAGGGGAAGGAAACTTGGCCATTCATACAAGGGGGAGGAAATTGAGCCATTCATACAAGGGCCATTCATACAAGGGGGGAAAGCTGAACCATTCATACAAGGGGAAGGAAAGCTGAGCCATTCATACAAGGGGAGGAAAGCTGAGCCATTCATACAAGGGGGGAAAGCTGAGCCATTCATACAAGGGGGGAGAGCTGAGCCATTCATACAAGGGGGAGGAAAGCTGAGCCATTCATACAAGGGGAGGAAAGCTGAGCCATTCATACAAGGGGGGGGAAGCTGAGCCATTCATACAAGGAGGGAGAGCTGAGCCATTCATACAAGGGTTGGAGAGCTGAGCCATTCATACAAGGGGGGAGAGCTGAGCCATTCATACAAGGGTTGGAGAGCTGAGCCATTCATACAAGGGGGGAGAGCTGAACCATTCATACAAGGGTAGGAGAGCTGAGCCATTCATACAAGGGGGGAAAGCTGAGCCATTCATACAAGGGGGAGGAAAGCAGAGCCATTCATACAAGGGGGGAGCTGAGCCATTCATACAAGGGGGGGAAATCTGGGCCATTCATACAAGGGGAGGAAGCTGAGCCATTCATACAAGGGGTGGAGAGCTGAGCCATTCATACAAGGGGGAAAGCTGAGCCATTCATACAAGGGGGAGGAAAGCAGAGCCATTCATACAAGGGGGGAGCTGAGCCATTCATACAAGGGGGAGGAAAGCTGAGCCATTCATACAAGGGGTGGAGAGCTGAGCCATTCATACAAGGGGGGAAAGCTGAGCCATTCATACAAGGGGGAGGAAAGCTGAGCCATTCATACAAGGGGGGGAGCTGAGCCATTCATACAAGGGGGGGAAAGCTGGGCCATTCATACAAGAGGGGAAGCTGGGCCATTCATACAAGGGGGGAAAGCTGAGCCAATCATACAAGGGGGAGGAAAGCTGAGCCATTCATACAAGGGGGAGGAAAGCTGAGCCATTCATACAAGGGGGGGAGAGCTGAGCCATTCATACAAGGGGGGAAAGCTGGGCCATTCATACAAGGGGGAAGCTAAGCCATTCATACAAGGGGGAGGAAAGCTGAGCCATTCATACAGCGGGGGGAAGCTGAGCCATTCATACAAGATGGGAGGGGGGAAGCTGTTGTGAAATTGGATTTTGGGCTCCCCCGGTGGCCACTGGTGGAATTGAACTGGTGTGCATCATCCTCTCTGTTCACCTGTTTCCATCAGGATGTGGGAGTCGCTATTTAGCCTTGCTCCTCTGTCACTTCCATGCCGGTCAACATTGTAATCAGAAGCCTTTCTGTGCATGTTCCTGCTGCTAGACAACTCCCAGCTAAGTTGGACTTAGTCCTTGTTTGTTTTTGCATTTTGTTCCAGTTCACAGCTGTAGTTTCGTTTCTGTGTCTGGAAAGCTCTTGTGATCTGAAATTGCCACTCTGATGTTATGAGTTAATACTAGAGTCTTAAAGTAATTTCAGGATGGTATTTTGATAGGGTTTTCAGCTGACCATGAAAGTGCCCTTTCTGTCTTCCTGCTATCTAGTAAGCGGACCTCAATTTTGCTAAACCTATTTTCATACTACGCTTGTCATTTCATCTAAAATCACCGCCAATATTTGTGGGGGCCTCTGTCTGCCTTTCGGGGAAATTTCTCTAGAGGTGAGCCAGGACTATATTTTCCTCTGCCAGGATTAGTTAGTCCTCCGGCCGGCGCTGGGCGTCTAGGGATAAAATGCAGGCTACGCTACCCGGCTACTGTTAGTTGTGCGGCAGGTTTAGTTCATGGTCAGTTTAGTTTCCATCCTTCCAAGAGCTAGTTCGTATGTTTGCTGGGCTATGTTCTCTTGCCATTGAGAACCATAACAGTTTGACCGGCCGGAAAGGGTTAAATTAATTGACAGAGAAAGGAGCGAAAAGAGAAGGTTTTTTTTTTTTTTTTTCCTCAGTTCTGAGTGTGCTTGTAATTGAATCTCTTGCAAGTCTGCCTATATTGCAGCCTTTCTCTCTCTCTCTCCTTCTAATCCTGGAATGGCTCTGTGTTCACCTGTTTAAAATGGATATTCAGAGTTTAGCTGCAGGTTTGAATAATCTCACCACGAAAGTTCAAAACTTACAAGATTTTGTTGTTCATGTTCCTATATCTGAACCTAGAATTCCTTTGCCTGAATTTTTCTCGGGGAATAGATCTTGCTTTCAAAATTTCAAAAATAATTGCAAGTTGTTTTTGTCCCTGAAATCTCGCTCTCCTGGAGATCCTGCTCAGCAGGTCAGGATTGTGATTTCTCTGCTCCGGGGCGACCCTCAGGATTGGGCTTTTGCATTGGCTCCAGGGGATCCTGCGTTGCTCAATGTGGATGCGTTTTTTCTGGCCTTGGGGTTGCTTTATGAGGAACCTCAGTTAGAACTTCAGGCGGAAAAGGCCTTGATGTCCCTATCTCAGGGGCAAGACGAAGCTGAAATATACTGCCAGAAATTCCGTAAATGGGCTGTGCTTACTCAGTGGAATGAATGCGCCCTGGCGGCGAATTTCAGAGAGGGTCTCTCTGATGCCATTAAGGATGTTATGGTGGGGTTCCCTGTGCCTGCGGGTCTGAATGAGTCCATGACAATGGCTATCCAGATCGATAGGCGTCTGCGGGAGCGCAAACCTGTGCACCATTTGGCGGTGTCTACTGAGAAGACACCAGAGAATATGCAATGTGATAGAATTCTGTCCAGAAGTGAACGGCAGAATTTTAGACGAAAAAATGGGTTGTGCTTCTATTGCGGTGATTCAACTCATGTTATATCAGCATGCTCTAAGCGTACTAAGAAGCTTGATAAGTCTGTTTCAATTGGCACTTTACAGTCTAAGTTTATTCTATCTGTGACCCTGATTTGTTCTTTATCATCTATTACCGCGGATGCCTATGTCGACTCTGGCGCCGCTTTGAGTCTTATGGATTGGTCCTTTGCCAAACGCTGTGGGTATGATTTGGAGCCTCTTGAAACTCCTATACCCCTGAAGGGGATTGACTCCACCCCATTGGCTAGCAATAAACCACAATACTGGACACAAGTAACTATGCGGATTAATCCGGATCACCAGGAGATTATTCGCTTTCTTGTGCTGTATAACCTACATGATGTGTTGGTGCTTGGATTGCCATGGTTGCAATCTCATAACCCAGTCCTTGACTGGAAAGCTATGTCTGTGTTAAGCTGGGGATGTAAGGGGACGCATGGGGACGTACCTGTGGTTTCCATTTCATCATCTATTCCCTCTGAGATTCCTGAATTCTTGACTGAATATCGTGACGTTTTTGAAGAACCTAAGCTTGGTTCATTACCTCCGCACCGGGAGTGCGATTGTGCCATAGATTTGATTCCGGGTAGTAAATACCCTAAGGGTCGTTTATTTAATCTGTCTGTGCCTGAACATGCTGCTATGCGAGAATATATAAAGGAGTCCTTGGAAAAGGGACATATTCGTCCTTCGTCATCTCCCTTAGGAGCCGGTTTTTTCTTTGTGGCTAAGAAAGATGGCTCTTTGAGGCCGTGCATTGATTATCGGCTTTTGAATAAAATCACGGTTAAATATCAATATCCGTTGCCACTGCTGACTGATTTGTTTGCTCGCATAAAGGGGGCCAAGTGGTTCTCTAAGATAGATCTTCGTGGGGCGTATAATTTGGTGCGAATTAAGCAGGGGGATGAGTGGAAAACCGCATTTAATACGCCCGAGGGCCACTTTGAGTATTTGGTGATGCCTTTTGGTCTTTCAAATGCCCCTTCAGTCTTTCAGTCCTTTATGCATGACATTTTCCGTGATTATTTGGATAAATTTATGATTGTGTATCTGGATGATATTTTGATTTTTTCGGATGACTGGGACTCTCATGTCCAGCAGGTCAGGAGGGTTTTTCAGGTTTTGCGGTCTAATTCCTTGTGTGTGAAGGGTTCTAAGTGCGTTTTTGGGGTTCAAAAGATTTCCTTTTTGGGATATATTTTTTCCCCCTCTTCCATCGAGATGGATCCTGTCAAGGTTCAGGCTATTTGTGATTGGACGCAACCCTCTTCTCTTAAGAGTCTTCAGAAATTTTTGGGCTTTGCTAACTTTTATCGTCGATTTATTGCTGGTTTTTCTGATGTTGTTAAACCATTGACTGATTTGACTAAGAAGGGTGCTGATGTTGCTGATTGGTCCCCTGCTGCTGTGGAGGCCTTTCGGGAGCTTAAGCGCCGCTTTTCTTCCGCCCCTGTGTTGCGTCAGCCTGATGTTGCTCTTCCTTTTCAGGTTGAGGTCGACGCTTCTGAAATCGGAGCTGGGGCGGTTTTGTCGCAGAGAAGTTCCGATTGCTCCGTGATGAGACCTTGTGCTTTTTTCTCGCGTAAATTTTCGCCCGCCGAGCGGAATTATGATGTTGGGAATCGGGAGCTTTTGGCCATGAAGTGGGCTTTTGAGGAGTGGCGTCATTGGCTTGAGGGGGCTAGACATCAGGTGGTGGTATTGACTGACCACAAAAATCTAATTTATCTTGAGTCCGCCAGACGCCTGAATCCTAGACAGGCGCGCTGGTCGTTGTTTTTCTCTCGGTTTAATTTTGTGGTGTCCTACCTGCCGGGTTCTAAGAATGTTAAGGCGGATGCCCTTTCTAGGAGTTTTGAGCCTGACTCCCCTGGTAATTCTGAACCTACAGGTATCCTTAAGGATGGAGTGATATTGTCTGCCGTTTCTCCAGACCTGCGGCGGGCCTTGCAGGAGTTTCAGGCGGATAGACCTGATCGTTGCCCACCTGGTAGACTGTTTGTTCCTGATGATTGGACCAGTAAAGTCATTTCTGAGGTTCATTCTTCTGCGTTGGCAGGTCATCCTGGAATCTTTGGTACCAGGGATTTGGTGGCAAGGTCCTTCTGGTGGCCTTCCCTGTCTCGAGATGTGCGAGGCTTCGTGCAGTCTTGTGACGTTTGTGCTCGGGCCAAGCCTTGTTGTTCTCGGGCTAATGGATTGTTGTTGCCCTTGCCTATCCCGAAGAGGCCCTGGACGCACATCTCGATGGATTTTATTTTGGATCTTCCTGTTTCTCAGAAGATGTCTGTCATCTGGGTGGTGTGTGATCGTTTCTCTAAGATGGTCCATTTGGTTCCCCTGCCTAAGTTGCCTTCTTCTTCCGAGTTGGTTCCTCTGTTTTTTCAAAATGTGGTCCGTTTGCATGGTATTCCGGAGAATATCGTTTCTGACAGAGGTACCCAATTCGTGTCTAGATTTTGGCGAGCATTCTGTGCTAGGATGGGCATAGATTTGTCTTTCTCGTCTGCTTTCCATCCTCAGACTAATGGCCAGACCGAGCGGACGAATCAGACCTTGGAGACATATTTGAGGTGTTTTGTGTCTGCAGATCAGGATGATTGGGTTGCTTTTTTGCCTTTAGCGGAGTTTGCCCTCAATAATCGGGCCAGTTCTGCCACCTTGGTGTCTCCCTTTTTCTGTAATTCGGGGTTTCATCCTCGATTTTCTTCTGGTCAGGTGGAATCTTCGGATTGTCCTGGAGTGGATGCTGTGGTGGAGAGGTTGCATCAGATTTGGGGGCAGGTAGTGGACAATTTGAAGTTGTCCCAGGAGAAGACTCAGCTTTTTGCCAACCGCCGGCGTCGGGTTGGTCCTTGGCTTTGTGTTGGGGACTTGGTGTGGTTGTCTTCTCGTTTTGTCCCTATGAGGGTTTCTTCCCCCAAGTTTAAGCCTCGGTTCATCGGCCCGTACAAGATATTGGAGATTCTTAACCCTGTGTCCTTCCGTTTGGACCTCCCTGCATCTTTTTCTATTCATAATGTTTTTCATCGGTCATTATTGCGCAGGTATGAGGTACCGGTTGTGCCTTCCGTTGAGCCTCCTGCTCCGGTGTTGGTTGAGGGCGAGTTGGAGTACGTTGTGGAAAAAATCTTGGACTCCCGTGTTTCCAGACGGAAACTCCAGTATCTGGTCAAATGGAAGGGATACGGTCAGGAGGATAATTCTTGGGTGACTGCCTCTGATGTTCATGCCTCCGATTTGGTCCGTGCCTTTCATAGGGCTCATCCTGATCGCCCTGGTGGTTCTGGTGAGGGTTTGGTGCCCCCTCCTTGAGGGGGGGGTACTGTTGTGAAATTGGATTTTGGGCTCCCCCGGTGGCCACTGGTGGAATTGAACTGGTGTGCATCATCCTCTCTGTTCACCTGTTTCCATCAGGATGTGGGAGTCGCTATTTAGCCTTGCTCCTCTGTCACTTCCATGCCGGTCAACATTGTAATCAGAAGCCTTTCTGTGCATGTTCCTGCTGCTAGACAACTCCCAGCTAAGTTGGACTTAGTCCTTGTTTGTTTTTGCATTTTGTTCCAGTTCACAGCTGTAGTTTCATTTCTGTGTCTGGAAAGCTCTTGTGATCTGAAATTGCCACTCTGATGTTATGAGTTAATACTAGAGTCTTAAAGTAATTTCAGGATGGTATTTTGATAGGGTTTTCAGCTGACCATGAAAGTGCCCTTTCTGTCTTCCTGCTATCTAGTAAGCGGACCTCAATTTTGCTAAACCTATTTTCATACTACGTTTGTCATTTCATCTAAAATCACCGCCAATATTTGTGGGGGCCTCTGTCTGCCTTTCGGGGAAATTTCTCTAGAGGTGAGCCAGGACTATATTTTCCTCTGCCAGGATTAGTTAGTCCTCCGGCCGGCGCTGGGCGTCTAGGGATAAAATGCAGGCTACGCTACCCGGCTACTGTTAGTTGTGCGGCAGGTTTAGTTCATGGTCAGTTTAGTTTCCATCCTTCCAAGAGCTAGTTCGTATGTTTGCTGGGCTATGTTCTCTTGCCATTGAGAACCATAACAGGAAGCTGAGCCATTCATACAAGATGGGAGGGGGAAACAATTTGAGTGGGGATGGGGGGATTTATTATGTGTGTGGTAAGTTTGAGTGGGGATGAGGGGATTTATTATGTGTGGGGACAATTGGAGTGGGGATGGAGGGATTTATTGTGTGTGGGGACAATTTGAGTGAGGATAGGGGGATTTATTATGTGTGGGGAGAATTGGAGTGGGGATGGGGGATTTAATGTGTGGGGGGATATTGGAGGACACAAAATTAAGAGCTAAGGGGGAGATGGGGAAACAGTATGGGGTAATGGGGGTATGTATGAGGAAATAGTACTAGGGAATGGGGGCATGTATGAGGAAACAGTACTAGGCAATGGGGGGCATGTATGAGGAAACAGTATGGGGGAATGGGGGGCATGTATGAGTAAACAGTACTAGGCAATGGGGGCATCTATGAGGAAACAGTACGGGGGAATGGGGGGACGTATGAGGAAACGGTACTGGGGAATGGGGGGCATGTATGGGCAATGGGGGGCATGCATGAGGAAACAGTACGAGGGGATGGGTGCAGACAGTATGGGGAGTGAACGGGGGAATGTATGCTGGCACAGTATGAGTAGAGATGTGAAAAATGTATGTGGACAGAGTACGGGGAGTGAGGATGATGGGATGTGTGCAGACACAGTATCGGGAGTCAGGTGCACAGGCAGTATTGAAAGCGAGGGGGTAAATATATGAGGAGACAGTCTGGGGAACAGAAGGGATGTGAGAGGAGACAGTATGAGGAGGGAAGGGAATAGTGTGATGAGACAGTATGGGGGAGAAAAGTGAGTGGGCACAGAATAGAAACTGAGTAGTGTGTTCGTAGCATTGGGGACAGTGTAAGGGCACAGCCAGGAGTGGACAGTATACCAAGGAGGGGGAGTGTGATGAGAGAGTACAGTATAAATACTGGGCCCTATAGGGGGGACACAGTGTGAGTGGACAGTGTGAAGAGGGGGCCGGTATGGAAAGGAGACGTCAGTGTAAAGAGCATGTACCATAAGAGGGACAATATGGGGGTCATGTTTTGTGCAGACAATATAGTGAGAGGCAATTTTTCATTCAGGAGCATTATAATGACACTTGTATCTTTAAGGGCATCATATGGAGATTTTCTGCAAAAGAGCGGAGAAGATGGAAGTCTGCAGAGACGGCTGTGGATGAGAAAACTCATCATGGGGTCTGGACAAGATGAAGAAAAGAAAGAGAACGGCCCCAGAGGCGACGTCATCTATAAGGTACCTGGATGTAAATGTGATTTGTGATACTGACTAACTCTCATGTTTTTATTTATGTTAGGAGCATTAAAGGGGATGTCCAGGTTTGTAATGAGTCTGCAGTCATTCTTTGTGACTGCAGACTTCTGAATTCTCACAGTGCGCACTGCACGCTGTCAGGATTCTCTCATGCTGGTGATTTACATACATGCGGTCACATGTTGACTAGACGTGTGGCCTCACTCTATGAAAAAGAACTGAGCGAGGCCGGGAACGTCGAGTCGGAATGTGGTCAGAAGTATACAAATCACATGCTTGTGCTGATATGACTGTCCACTGGCCAGGGAGAATCCTAAAAGTGTGCAGTGCATTAGTTGTGAGAATTCAGAAGCTGCGATGTCAGGATTCAGCTCTGCAGGTTCCAGTAGTTGTCACATGGACACTTCACTCACATGCGACTTTCACACTTATGGTCCTGTGACACCGAGCTTCTCTTCTGCTTCTCTCTGTTTTCCACTGAACATTGAGAGTATTAGGAAGAGAAGCTCGTCGGTACATGACTAAGTGTGCAAATCGCATGTGTGCTGGGGAAGGGGGGGGGGGGTACCAAAATGAATTCTTTCCCCGGGTGCCAGAAAACCAACATACACCTCTGCCGGTATGCTACTGCGAGCGGTGATTATAGCGTCCGATGGAGGGATGTCTGTGCACAGGCAGTGAGGCAGGGACTGAGGATGTGCACAGCGAGAGAATGGAAACCCGGAGACTGCCCGTCCCAGTCTACGCCGTAGCCTGGAGCCCTCATTATCATAGGAATATGTCAGTTAGTAAATTGTTTTTCTAAAGCTTTATAGTGTAGTTTTAGGTCAGAGAGGGATGGTTAGGGATGAGCTAGCAAGGTGCAGGGACAGGTAGTGATGGCTACTTGCGGACATGTGCGGCACTTGCGGTTTTGCACTTGCGGTGAGACAAAAAAAACACTGCTGGCAGCGTTTTTTTCCATTGCTGCAAGTACCGCATTTGCCAGATAGCGGCAAAACTGCAAGTGCCGCACATGTCTGCAAGTTCCATAGGGAATGAATGAGGCTGAACGCAGTGTTGCCGTAAGTGATCCGTTACGCGGCAGATGCGGAAAAACTGCCGGATCTGCTGCAAAAGGCGACTTTCACATCAGCGATTTTTGCCAAAGTCACTGCCGATAGTGTCATACTCACCAAAGGGGGAGGCAGCACTAAAAGTGCCTAGGGCAGAAGAAACTCTAAATACGGCCCTGGTTAGAGCTAGGGTTAGGGTTGGAGCTAGGGTTAGAGCTAGGGTTAGGGTTGGGCTAGGGTTAACGTTGGTAGAGCCTAAGAAGGACACCAAAAGCAATCCAAAATATGCATATAAATAAGGCAGAGGACAAAGGGAGGTCAAGCACGAAATGCCAACATAGATCATATACAGAAATTGTGCAAATACAACCAAATCATAAAGCATATAAAATCCCAAATTTATTAACAATACATCATATATAAATGATAATCATGTACATAAATAGGCCAGCTGAAACCAATGCAACGGTGCACAATGCAGATATTATGCATGGGAGATGTGGATATAAAAATATAGTAGCAAAGTGACCTCTATATTAAGATACAATGCATGGGACAATAATGTAAAAATATATATAACCACAGCATGCTGGTAAGGAGAAATAATAGCAAGTGCGATACAACCAACAAGACTGCAGGATAAGTATAATTAATTATCTCTATGTGCAAAGAAGCATGATCTAATAAAGTTTGTGTGCAAAAAATAGAGGTAAAAATATGCGTAATGGTAGTTAACCAAGCATATGTCTGTGCAACCTTGTCCCCTATGTCCGTTTTGGCGCTTGCCTTCTTCTGGGGGCGTCAGGGTGAGGGTTGGGGCTAGGTTTAGAGTTGGGACTAGAGTTGGGGTTAGGGTTAAGTTGGGGTTAGGGTTGTGGTGTTGGGATTACGGAGGTGTTGGGGTTAGGGTTGTGGTTAGGGTTATGATTGGGATTAGGATTAGGGATGTGTTGGGATTAAGGTTGGGGATAGGGAGGTGTTAGGGTTGGAGTTAGAATTGGGGGGTTTCCACTGTTTAGGTACATCAGGGGGTCTCCAAATGCAACATGGTGCCCGCCATTGATTCCAGCCAATTTTGCGTTCAAAAAGTCAAATGTGCTCCCTCCCTTCTGAGCCCTGCCATGTGCCCAAACAATTACTTTCCCCCCATACGGGGTATCGGTATACTCAGGAGAAATTGCACAACAAATTTTGTGGTCCATTTTCTTCTTATACCCTTTTGTAACTAAAAAGGTTTGATTACAAAGTAAATTTTTTGTGAAAAAAAGTAAAATGTTCATTTTTTTCCTTCCACATTGCGTTAATTCTCGCGAAGCACCTGAAGGGTTAATAAACCTCTTGAATGTGGTTTTGTGCACCTTGAGGGGTGCAGTGTTTAGAATGGTGTCACTTATGGGTATTCTCTGTTATATTGACCCCCCGAAACTCACTTCAAATGTGAGGTGGTCCCTAAAAAAATGGTTTTGTAAATTTTGTTGGAAAAATGAGAAATCACTGGTCAACTTTTAACCCTTATAACTTCTTAAAAAATATATATATCTTTCCAAAATTGTGCTGATGTAAAGTAGAAATGTGTGACATGTTATTTATTAACTATTTTGTGTGATATGACTCTTTGATTTAAGGGCACAAAAATTAAAAGTTATAAAATTGCAACATTTTCAAAATTGTTGCCAAATTTCCGCTTTTTAAGTAAATAAACGCAAGTAATATCAAATAAATTTTATGACTATCATGAAGTACAATATGTCACGAAAAAACTCCCTCAGAATCAGTGGGATCTGTTGAAGCGTTCCAGAGCTGTAACCTCATAAACTGACAGTGGTCAGAATTGTAAAAAAAAGATTATTATTATTATACAGCACCCTAATCTATTAGTACAGCATATTTACAGAGCTGGAAGTTAGGGGGGCCTTCGGTGGAAAAATATACCCTGCCACTCTCCCTTGTAGAGGAAATACCACTGATGACCTGCATACAGATTCTCTCCCCAACCATGTAGATAGCAACCGGGTCTCTGTATCTGGTCTATTACATTCTTGACATGTTTCTGGCAAACATTTGAATTCAGAACGATGGAAAATTCCAAGCTTTTCATGTTAAAGCTAGCTTTTTCACTGCCATGACACTTCGTTAGCTTTTTGGTAGCTAAAGTGCTAATGTACAATAAAAAAGTTTGTTAAATGATGCTGGTAGGAGATAAAATATCCCTTTTAGGTTTCTTCTGGCTATTAAAAAAGTGTAATCTTTTGAAGACATACATTACAGAGCATTTATATTATTTTGAGAACATTAATAATATATTATTTCCTTACATAATTTCTTACCATTTTCTTGTGTTAGGACTACTGGAATCTGGACTGACAAATAAGACATGAGAATGGAAACACAGGGCTGTAATCTAATGGATGGATGGAGGAATGTGTTCAATCTGTGGCTGGCAAAGGAGGTAAAACAGGGTGTCCTCATTAACCATGATCAGGCCACTAGGACTTCTATCTGTGCCGCGGAGTATGTGAAGAATGCCTGAGATGAGCACAACGAGGCTGTACACCATGATAAGAAATAATCATGTGATCAAGAGACATCGGGATGACAACTGTAGACAACCCTACCGTATTACTCACAACATTAGTAACTAACTCCCTATTCCATATTAGAAAACCATTATTTAAAGGGTTTGTCCTTCTGATAGAAGTCTGCCATCACTCCATGTGACTGCAGACTTCTAGGTCCTTACAGCAGTAAGTGTGGTCGGAAGTATGGAAAACGCATACTTGTGGTACGTGACCGCCCACTCCTGAATACATAGAGTGATTGTAGACTTTTATCAGAAAACTGGACAATCCCTTTAATGGAAAACTCAGTTTTTAAAAGCTTCATTGTTTTCTTTTATACCACAAGCAGAATATAAACTGTCATAAAATATTGCCTGTACTCTGCCAGTAGATTTGTAAGGTAGTAAGGGAGATTTCGGGAGACTTCTCACTCTCCATTCTATTGATTTTTACTGATTAGTATTTAGTATTTTTTGTTCATTTTAACGCAATAAATTTAGTGATGAGCGAGTGTGCTCGTTACTCTGCTTTTCTGAGCATGCTCGGGTGTTCTCCGAGTATTTTGGGAGTGCTCGTAGATTATGTTTGAGTCCCTGCAGCTGCATGATTTGCGGCTGCTCCCTGTAACCTGAACCGAGCTGTGCTGTTGAGCGCTATTTACAAGTACTAAGGGGGAGGGATGTCTTGTCAAAAAGAAATCTGACGGGTGCCCCGCCCCCCTATCAAATTGATATCAAAGTGTATCAAATTGATATTAACCCCAAGGGTGATTTGCACGTTAATGACCGGGCCAATTTTTACAATTCTCACCACTGTCCCTTTATGAGGTTATAACTCTGGAACGCTTCAACAGATCTTAGCGATTCTGACATTGTTTTCTCATGACATATTGTACTTCATGATAGTGGTAAAATTTCTTCGATGTACCTTGCGTTTATTTGTGAAAAAAAACGGAAATTTGGCGAAAATTTGAAAATTGCGCAATTTTCCAACTTTGCATTTTTATGCCCTTAAATCACAGAGATATGTCACACAAAATACTTAATAACATTTCCCACATGTCTACTTTACATCAGCACAATTTTGGAACCAAAATTTTTTTTGTTAGGGAGTTATAAGGGTTAAAAGTTGGCCAGAAATTTCTCATTTTTACAACACCATTTTTTTTTAGGGACCACATCTCATTTGAAGTCATTTTGAGGGGTCTATATGATAGAAAATACCCAAGTGTGACACCATTCTAAAAACTGCACCCCTCAAGGTGCTCAAAACCACATTCAAGAAGTTTATTAACCCTTCAGGTGTTTCACAGGAATTTTTGGAATGTTTAAATAAAAATGAACATTTAACTTTTTTTTCACACAAAATGTATTTCAGCTCCTATTTGTTTTATTTTACCAAGGGTAACAGGAGAAAATGGACCCCAAAAGTTGTTGTACAATTTGTCCTGAGTACGCTGATACCCCATATGTGGGGGTACACCACTGTTTGGGCGCATGGCAGAGCTCGGAAGGAAAGGAGCGCCATTTTACTTTTCAATGCAAAATTGACTGGAATTGAGATGGGACACCATGTCGCGTTTGGAGAGCCCCTGATGTGCCTAAACATTGAAACCCCCCACAAGTGACACCATTTTGGAAAGTAGACCCCTTAAGGAACTTATCTAGATGTGTGGTGAGCACTTTGACCCAAAAAGTGCTTCACAGACGTTTATAATGCAGAGCCGTAAAAATAAAAAATATCATATTTTTTCACAAAAATGATCTTTTTGCCCCCAATTTTTTATTTTCCCAAGGGTAAGAGAAGAAATTGGACCCCAAAAGTTGTTGTGAAATTTATCCTGAGTACGCTGATACCCCATATGTGGGGGTAAACGACTGTTTGGGCACATGGCAGAGCTCGGAAGGGAAGGAGCGCCTTTAGACTTTTTAATGCAAAATTGACTGGAATTGAGATGGGACACCATGTCGCGTTTGGAGAGCCCCTGATGTGCCTATACATTAAAACCCCCCACAAGTGACACCATTTTGGAAAGTAGACCGCCTAAGGAACTTATCTAGATGTGTTTTGAGAGCTTTGAACCCCCAAGTGTTTCACTACAGTTTATAACGCAGAGCCGTGAAAATATATATATTTTTTTCACAAAAATGATTTTTTAGCCCCCAGTTTTGTATTTTCACAAGGGTAACAGGATAAACTGGACCCCAATAGTTGTTGTCCAATTTGTCCTGAGTATGCTGATACCCCATATGTGGGGGGAACCACTGTTTGGGCGCATGGCAGAGCTCGGAAGGGAAGGAGCGCCATTTGTAATGCAGTCTTAGATGGATTGGTCTGCAGGCGTCACGTTGCATTTGCAGAGCCCCTGATGTACCCAAACAGTAGAAACTCCCAACAAGTTACCCCATATTGGAAAATAGACCTCCCAAGGAACTTATCTAGATGTGTTGTGAGAACTTTGAACCCCCAAGTGTTTCACTACAGTTTACAACGCAGAGCCGTGAAAATAAAGAATCCTTTTTTTTCCCACAAAAATGATTTTTAGCCCCCAAAATTTTTATTTTTCCAAGGATAACAAGAGAACTTGGACCCCAAAAGTTGTTGTCCAATTTTTCCTGAGTATGCTGATACCCCATATGTTGGGGTAAACCCCTGTTTGGGCGCACGGGAGAGCTCGGAAGAGAAGGAGCACTGTTTTACTTTTTCAACGCAGAATTGGCTGGAATTGAGATCTGACGCCATGTCTCGTTTGGAGAGCCCCTGATGTGCCTGAACAGTGGAAACTCCCCAATTCTTCCTGAAACCCTAATCCAAACACACCCCTAACCCTAATCCCAACGGTAACCCTAACCACACCCCTAACCCTGACACACCCCTAACTCTAATCCCAACCCTAATCCCAACTGTAAATGTAATCCAAACCCTAACCCTAACTTTAGCCCCAACCCTAACCCTAACTTTAGCTCCAACCCTAGCCCCAACCCTAACCCTAGCCCTAACCCTAGCCCTAACCCTAACCCTAGCCCTAACCCTAATGGGAAAATGGAAATAAATACATTTTTTTAATTTTATTATTTTTCCCTAACTAAGTGGGTGATGAAGGGGGGTTTGATTTACTTTTATAGCGTTTATTATAGCGGATTTTTATGATTGGCAGCTGTCACACACTAAAAGACGCTTTTTATAGCAAAAAAGTTTTTGCGTCTCCACATTTTGAGACCTATAATTTTTCCATATTTTGGTCCACAGAGTTATATGAGGTCTTGTTTTTTGTGGGACGAGTTGACGTTTTTATTGGTAGCATTTTCGGACACGTGACAGTTTTTGATCGCTTTTTATTCCGATTTTTGTGAGGCAGAATGACCAAAAACCAGCTATTCATGAATTTCTTTTGGGGGAGGCGTTTATACCGTTCCACGTTTGGTAAAATTGATAAAGCAGTTTTATTCTTCGGGTCAGTACGATTACAGCGATATCTCATTTATATCATTTTTTTATGTTTTGGCGCTTTTATACGATAAAAGCTATTTTATAGAAAAAATAATTATTTTGGCCATCGCTTTATTTTTTTTGCTTATGATACTGTATGGCTGCTTGTTTTTTGCGGGACAAGATGATGTTTTTAGCGGTACCATTGTTATTTATATCCGTTTTTTTGATCGTGTGTTATTCCACTTTTTGTTCGGCGGTATGATAATAAAGCGTTGTTTTTTGCCTCGTTTTTTTTTTTTTTTTTTCTTAAGGTGTTCACTGAAGGGGTTAACTAGTGGGACAGTTTTATAGGTTGGGTCGTTACGGATGCAGCGATACTAAATATGTGTACTTTTATTGTTTTTTTTTATTTAGATAAAGAAATGTATTTATGGGAATAATATATATATATTTTTTCTTTATTTAGAAATTTTATTTTATTTTTTACACATGTGGAATTTTTTTTTTTTACTTTTTTACTTTGTCCCGGGGGGGACATCACAGATCGCTGATCTGACAGTTTGCACAGCACTCTGTCAGATCAGCGATCTGACTTACAGCGCTGCAGGCTTACCAGCGCCTTCTCTGGACCCGGAAGTAGTCCCTGCAGGACCCGGATGCAGCCCTGCGGCCATTTTGGATCCGGGGCCTGCAGGGATAGGAGGTAACAGACGCTCGGAGCAACACGATCACATCGCATTGCTCCGGGGGTCTCAGGGAAGCACGCAGGGAGCCCCCTCCCTGAGCGATGCTTCCCTATACCGCCGGAACACTGCGATCATGTTTGATCGCAGTGTGCCGGGGGTTAATGTGCCGGGGGCGGTCCGTGACCGCCCCTGTCACATAGTGCCGGATGTCAGCTGCGATAGTCAGCTGACACCCGGCCGCGATCAGCCGCGCTCCCCCCGTGAGTGCGGCCGATCGCTATGACGTACTATCCCGTCGAGGGTCAGATAGGCCCAGGTCACCTCGACGGGATAGTACGTCTAAGGTCAGAGAGGGGTTAATGTGAATTAAATAGATATCATACGGATATCGTAGTGAATCAAAGTGTATTAAATTGGTTACTGGCACGAATCCCAGTAATCAAAGTGAAACAAAGTGCGATATCTCTTTTATAAGCTGATTGATACGTTAACCAGAATTGTTTCATTGTGCCTATAATTTTATAGGGACAATAATTATTCTCTTTTATAGGCTTTTTGATACACCTATTATTTATATAGGATTTATATTGCCAATAATATGTATTCTCTTTTATTTCACAATTTGATACAATAAACAGTACTGAGTAAAATAAAGAACAAGAGACACCTTTTTCAGATAAAAGTTCTAATGTTTACTGAACAAAATCAATTACATTTTATAAAGACGTATGAATAAATTTTATTGTTCAATTAGATTCAATCAGTTACATAATATTTCTTGAAATCCACAATACACCACAATTAAACAAATTGCATCATTGAAATTTAATAATGTATATTCATAATATTTCTTGCATAATAATTTATAGCAATACAATTGATAACTGCTACATAGGAGTGTTCAGTGATAATTGATTTGATTTATTTATTTGCGGTGTATTGTGGAGTTCAAGAAATGTGATGTACTGTAGCTGATTGAATCTAATTTAACAATGACATTTATTCATACATCTTTATAAAATGTAATTGGCTTTGTTCAATAAACATTATTACTTTTATCTGAAAAAGGTGTCTCTCGTTCTCTATTTTACAAAAATCAGAACTATTTATTGTATCAAATTGTCAATAAAAGAGAATAAATATTATTGGGACTATAAATAAAAGGTCCTATATAATAATAGGTGTATCAAAAAGTCTATACTGGGAATCGTGTCAGTAATCAATTTAATACACTTTGATACACTACGATTTCTGTATGATATCTATTTAATACATTTTAATATCGCTTTCATATTAATTTGATATTAATTTGTTAGGGGGCGGGGCACCTGTCAGATCCGATGGCTGCTACTGCACAGGTGCTGACGGTGCCATCTTCCTAAAGAAGAAAAAAAATGCATCCTCCAAGATGGCACTGATGGCGCCTGTGCAGTAGCATCTATTGGATCACCAATAGATGTTACTGCGCAGGTGCGGCCAGCACCATCTAAGTGGAGTAGCATCTGAATGTGCAGTAGCAGCTATCGGCGATCGATTTTACTGTGCAGGCGCCGGCAGCTCAATCTTGGAGGAGGCAATTATTTTTTCTCCAGCAAGATGGCGCCGCCGGCGCCTGCTCAGTAGCAGCGATCCGATCACCGAGCATATTAATAACTCAAAACTTTAAAGAATACACAACAACCACAAGATGGATTTCATCAACTAAGGTATCATTGTAATCAGTATAACGGTGCCGACCTGACACTGTCTGTAGGTTACTGAGCACAACCCTGCTCTGTGCATAGTCCATACCGATTCTTCATCAATATCTCACTTCCACTATTTTTTCACAATCCATTGTATAAAGGTTTTTCCAGATTTAATTTTAGTTCAGTGATTTTAGTTAACCCTGTTTTCCAAAAAGAAGATTTGGGGTCCCCACTTGAGGATATACTCATACTACTCACATATGAAGGAGATCACATACGTTTATAGAATTGAAAAAAATTACAAGCCATTTAGAAGCCCTTCATTCATCTTGGCACAACAAATATCAGACCAACCCTCAGCTATACAGTTCATATAGGATAACCAACTGCAGCTGAACCATAAGTCATCAATCTGCTATATATAGCTATATATATATATATATATATATATATATATATATATATATATATATATATAAAAACTAAAAAACCCAGACAGCATGGACAACTGAACAATAGAGCAAAGCATGAAATGTAGCGTACAGAAGGTAGTATAGCTGAAGAAAGCCAATTATGGTAATTTGCAAGTACAGCAGTGATAAAATAAAAGCTTATTAAAATCAAATCATAATCCTTGTACTTTGTTACTGAGAGAGTGCCACACGGGACATGACAATAAATTCACACACTGTGCGTCCACTGAAGTATGTGTGTGGGATGAGAAACATTCGGACTGCACATTCCTGATGTAATGAGACAGACTAGATTAGAGAGTTATGCTTTTTTTTATCACTGCATTGTGTATCTTCCTACATTTATCCTGTCAGGGTCACCATACAGCGCCTAAACAAAAGGAATAATAATATTCTTTATTTAGCTTCATCATTTATAAAAAATAAAAATAAATTAAACATAAATGTGCAGGTACCTATACAGTAAATCTGCACGAGTTAGTCACCCAACAAGTATCTTTGTATAAGCATAAAAGTACAAGAAGCCTGGGAGTATATACTGTAGAAGAACGAGAGTAAAAGGAAAGAAGTCAGAGAATACTATAGGCTGACCTAAAAATTGCGATGTTAGAACACTCCTAAAACTGGATGATGGGATTCAGTTTGATTCTTCTCCAGCGTAATGCATTCTAGTAAAATAAGAAAAAAATCTTGAATTACAGAAAAGTTTCTATATCATTGCTCATCTGATTTCTGCTTCCTTTACCTCTTCTTGACAAATCATAAATGGTGCCTGCATATCCACCCACTCTCCTCATCGCTGACCCAACCAGTGGCATGGAGGAAGCAGAGACCAGGAAGGACCAGGTAAGTTCCAGAATAAGAGCTGTGGGGGATTGGGTCTGTTATGGATGAACCAATACTTATTTTGCACCACTAAAAAGGATCTGTTCTTTGGTTTCTGTACATAGCAGATCAGGGGACCATTCCTAGGCCACCAACTGCCATAGTTACCCGAGGGTGATATTGACCAGAGAATATAATGGATGGTATGAGGTCAACACCACGGCCTGAGCCATGTGAGTGCCGTAAATGTAAGGCAGTAAGCATAAAAGACTTTACCTTCTGGGCCAAAAAGTGTGAAGCTTACAGCTGTCAGTCAGTAAAGCAAAGGTAGAAATGGAAAGAGCCACTAAGAACTAGTGGCTATTGGTCTAATCAACTCTGCAAGGGTATGTATCACAAAGGCCATCCATTTATCTGCCCAGAAGACGAGTGACCAAAAGTAGTTTCCCGAAGAGATGTCGTCTGATTACTAGGATGGTTGTCTTCAGTTACTGAATAGAGTTTAGCAACCTTTTTTTATGGCGGGTTTCACAAACGGGGTTATGAAGCATCCTCATAGAGTTGTCACTGGCAATTTTCAATATTTTCTTTTTATGTATAAAAAAGCTGCATTTTAAACCAAACTATAAAACGTAACAAACTATTAAAAGTCTACATAGCTTATTTTGTGTTTATATGCTTATGAGGTGACAAGCAATATTATCAAAATGGTGCATGCTCTAGTTAAGGGTTTTTTTCTTAAAATTTGTATAGGCTTCTTCATAAGATACCAAAACATCAGAAAAAAACACATATACAAAATGTTACAAATGAAAAACCTCAACACAAAACACATAAATGATGCTATTAAATTGATTTGAAGTGAACAGGTTTAAAAAAAAAAAAACAAGCGCTTTTGAATGCTAATTTAATGCTAATTAAATATATAAAAAAGGAGCATGTGACAGCCCTCACAGCACAAAATGTAGTGGATGCAGTTCTAGAAAGCAGTTGAGAATAAAACTGAGCATCGTTTTCGTTTCTGATGTCTACTAGAAACTAATTGCAGTGTTTGGTTTCTCTATGGAATGGAGGCAACAGACTGTCTCAAAACTGTTGACAAGCAGTACTGCATCCCATGTGGCTTTTTATTCATATCTCTCCGATGATTTGGCAAATAAATACTTGCAATTATCATACAGTACAGCCCAACCTTAAGCTCCCTAAACGTAAGTTCAATGTACTGTTTAGCAGCTGCAGTAACACCCCTGGCATTTTATAATTAAAGTATATTACACATCATCATTATAGATTTGCTAATCTAAACAAGCAACACATTAAAGGGATAACCTGGGATTCTAAAATTGACGGACTCTCCACAGACATTTACGTAAAAGGTTGTGAGAGGGAAAGAGCTTCGTCTCTCAACCCATCAGCACCCTTACATTACAATTTTGGGGAACTTATGGTTGACAAATAATGAGGTCTGCCACTTATGGTGGCCTCATAGGCCACATGCAGGGTCTAACAGTTGTTCTGTCAGTGTAAAGCTATCAAAATATGACAATGCAAAAACTTTTTTTTGGGGGGGAAAGAAAAGTGATTTTTAGTGTGTGACAGCAGCCAAACATAAAAAAAAAGTTATAAACCTGGTATCGCTTATACCGCAAAGGGAATGGCGTAAGAAAGAAATAAAACCAATTCTAGACCTGCGGTTGATTTGTTCTTTCTACCTCCCAAAGATCGTAGTAAGGCTCTGCTCACATTTATCCTGCGCTCTGTGCTGAGCGCTTATACTGGGTTTCCATGTAAATCTCTGAAATACATGATTCAGACAGAATCCTCAGCAGAAGATTCCCTATGATAAGGCAGATGGAGGCACTGTGGACCTATGATCTGTCGGTGTCCTTTTTAGGCATGCATAAAAGCGCAGTCCGCTACCGTTTTGTGCACCTCTGAAAAGAAGGACACCGCTGATCAGAGGCCACATGGAGTCCAGAGTAACTCTGCAGCCTCATTATAGTGAGTGGCTCCCTCAGGGGTTTCACCTGAATCACATCACTCACAGATATAGGTGGAAACCTCAAAGTAAGTGCTTAGCATAGAGTGCCGGATAAATGTTATGTAAAATGTTCTGTGACACTCCTGGGCTGTTAATATGATCACTGCACCCCTATATGAATTAATTGAGAAGTTTAGTTTATAAAAAGGGGTCACTTATGTGGGTTTCTGCTGTTCTGGAACCCCAGGGGCTCTGCCAATGTGATATGGCACCCACAAACCAGTGCAGCAAAATCTGCACTGTAATATGGCGTTCCTTCCCTTTTGAGCTTTGCACTGTGCCTCAAAAGTAGTTTTCAACCACTTATAGGATATTGATGTACTCTGGAGAAATTGCATAACAAATTATACAGTTTGTTTCTCCTATTAACCCTTTTTAAAATTGCAAACTTGGGGTCAAAGCAACATTTTAGTACAAAAATAGTAATATCTCATTTACTCAGCCCAATGTTATAAAAGTTTGTGAATTGCCCGAGGGTTAAAAATACTCACTACTACCCTAAATGAATTCCTTGAGAGGTGAAGTTTACAAAATGGGATCACTTGTGGAGGTTTTTGCATGTCAGGAGCTCCTCAATTGTGACATGATATCCACAACCTATTCCAAACAAAATAGCTCTTTCCCTTTCCAGCCTTGTTGTGTGCCAAAACAGTAATTTTCCAACAAATATAGGGTATCAGCGTTCTCAGGAAAAATTGCCCAACAAATTTTGGCATCCATTTTCTCCTGTTACAAGGGTATTCAACAAATTGCAGCTAAATCAACATTTCTGTGAGAAAAATGTGATTTTTATTTTTACGGCTCAACATTATAAACTTCTGTGAAGGACCTGAGGGTTCAAAGTACTCACCACACATCTAAATTAATTCCTGGAGGAACCTAGTTTCCAAAAAAGCGACATTTGTGTGGGTTTCCATTGTTTAAGCACCTCAGGAGCTCTCCAAACACGACACGGCTTTGGCTATCGATTCCAGATGATTTTCTATTCCAAAAATCAAATGGCGCTCCTTCCCTTTCAAGCACTGGCATGCGCCCAAACAGAAGTTTTGCTCCACATACAGTACAGACTAAAAGTTTGGACACCTTCTCATTTAAAGATTTTTCTGTATTTTCATGACTATGAAAATTGTACATTCACACTGAAGGCATCAAAACTATAAATTAACACATGTGGAATTATATACTTAACAAAAATGTGTGAAACAACTGAAATTATGTCTTATATAATTCTTCAAAGTAGCCACCTTTTGCTTTGATGACTGCTTTGCACACTCTTGGCATTCTCTTAATGAGCTTCAAGAGGTAGTCACCGGGAATGGTCTTCCAACAATCTTGAAGGAGTTCCCAGAGATGCTTAGCACTTGTTGGCCCTTTTGCCTTCACTCTGCAGTCCAGCTCACCCCAAACCATCTCGATTGGGTTCAGGTCTGGTGACTGTGGAGGCCAGGTCATTTGGCGTAGCACCCCACAACTCTCCTTCTTGGTCAAATAGCCCTTACACAGCCTGGAGGTGTGTTTGGGGTCATTGTCCTGTTGAAAAATAAATGATGGTCCATCTAAATGCAAACCGGATGGAATAGCATGCCGCTGCAAGATGCTGTGGTAGCCATGCTGGTTCAGTATGCCTTCAATTTTAAATAAATCCCCAACAGTATCACCAGCAAAGCACCCCCACACCATCACACCTCCTCCTCCATGCTTCACGGTGGGAACCAGGCATGTAGAGTCCATCCGTTCACCTTTTCTGCATCGCACAAAGACACAGTGGTTGGAACCAAAGATCTCAAATTTGGACTCATCAGACCAAAGCACAGATTTCCACTGGTCTAATGTCCATTCCTTGTGTTCTTTAGCCCAAACAAGTCTCTTCTGCTTGTTGCCTGTCCTTAGCAGTGTTTTCCTAGCAGCTATTTTACCACGAAAGCCTGCTGCACAAAGTCTCCTCTTAACAGTTGTTGTAGAGATGTGTCTGCTGCTAGAACTCTGTGTGGCATTGACCTGGTATATAATCTGAGCTGCTGTTAACCTGTGATTTCTGAGGCTGGTGACTCGAATAAACTTCTCCTCAGAAGCAGAGGTAACTCTTGGTCTTCCTTTCCTGGGGCGGTCCTCATTTGAGCCAGTTTCTTTGTAGCGCTTGATGGTTTTTGCCACTGCACTTGGGGACACTTTCAAAGTTTTCCCAATTTTTCGGACTGACTGGCCTTCATTTCTTAAAGTAATGATGGCCATGTGTTTTTCTTTACTTAGCTGCTTTTTTCTTGCCATAATACAAATTCTAACAGTCTATTCAGTAGGACTATCAGCTGTGTATTCACCAGTATTCATCCTACTTATTAAACCTGACAGGGCACACCTGTGAAGTGAAAACCATTCCCGGTGACTACCTCTTGAAGCTCATCAAGAGAATGCCAAGAGTGTACAAAGCAGTCAACAAAGCAAAAGATGCCTATTTTGAAGAACCTAGAATATAAGACATATTTTCAGTTGTTTCACACTTTTTTGTTAAGTATATAATTCCACATGTGTTAATTCATAGTTTTGATGCCTTCAGTGTGAATGTACAATTTTCATAGTCATGAAAATACAGAAAAATCTTTAAATGAGAAGGTGTGTCCAAACTTTTGTTCTGTACTGTATGTGGTATCAGCGTATGCAGGAGGAATTGCACAACAAATCTTGTGGTCCATTTTTTCTTGCTACCCTTGTGAAAATAAAAAATGTAAGACAAAAATAACATTTTTGTGGGTAAAATGTGTTTTTTTAAATTTTCATGGCTCAACATTGTAAAATTCTGTGACACCCCTGAAAGTTCAATGTGCTCAACACACATCTAGATAAATTCTTTGAGGGGGTTTAGTTTCCAAAATGGGGTCATTTGTGGGGGTTTCCACTGTTTAGACACATCAGGGGCTCTCCAAACACGACTTGATGCCCACAGACCATTCCATCAAAGTCTGTGTTTCAAAAGCTAGCTTTCCTTTCAGAGCCCTTCCATGTGTCCAAACAGTTGTTTTCCTCCACGTAGGGTATTGGTGTACTCAGGAGACATTGCACAACAAATTTTTGGATCAAGGCGTCCGCTATCGATTTCAGTCAATTTTGCATTCCAAAACTCAAATGGTGCTCCTTCCTTTCAGAGCCCTGCCATGTGCCCAAATAGTAGTTTTCCACCACATATGGGGTATTGATGTAACAAATTTTAAGGTGTATTTTCTCCTGTTACCCTTGTGAAAATGAAAAATTTGAGGTTAAGGTAACATTTTTGTGGGAAAAAGTTAAATGTTCATTTTTTCCTTCCACTTTCCATTAATTCATGTGAAGTACCTGAAGGGTTAATAAACTTGTTGAATGTGGTTTTGAGCACCTCGACGGTTACAGTTTTTAGAATGGTGTCACTCAAAGTCACTTCAAATGGGATGTTGTCCGTAGAAAAAAAGGTATTGTTAATTTTATGGAAAAATTAGAAATTGCTGGTCAACTTTTAACCCTTCTAACTTCGTAACAAAAAAAATATGTTTCAAAAATTGTGCTGATGTAAAGTAGACATGTGGTAAATGTTATTTATTAACTATTTTGTGTGACATAAATCTCTGGTTTAAGGCCACAAAAATGTAAAGTTTGAAAATTGCAACATTTTCAAAATATTCACAACATTTCTGATATTTTCAGAAATAAACACAAGTTATTTTACCACTATCATGAAATACAATATGTCTCGAAAAAACAATCTCAGAATTAGCGGGATCCGCTTAAGTGTTCCAGAGTTATTACCTCATAAAGTGACACTGGTCAGAATTAAAGAAATTGGCCTGGTCACAAACTCTAAAATAGGCTCTGATGCAAAACGGTTAAATAGCTTGGATTGATTATTTAGCACTACTACTGCATGATCATTTAACAACTTTGTAATTATGAAATGCTGAGCAGCACTTTTTCCAGGCATAACATAGGCATAGAGTTTTCTGCTGTTATGGCACTTAGAAGTTTGCAATCTTTTATAGAAAAATCTGCTCTAAAAGTCAAATAGCTCTTCTTCCCTCCTGAGCTCTGCGGCTAAAAAGTACTGTAAAGCCACATAAGAGGTATTGCCACATTCAGCAGAAATTGTGTAACAAATTATGGGGCCCATTATAGCTATTCCCCCTTGGAAAAGTGTAAAATCTGGGGCTAAAACAACATTTTAGTGGTACCGTATATACTCGAGTATAAGCCGACCCCCCTAATTTTGCCACAAAAAAACTGGGAAAACTTGACTCGAGTATAAGCCTAGGGTGAAAAATGCAGCAGCTACCGGTGAATTTCAAAATTAAAAATAGATGCTCCATACTGTTCGTTATGGCCCCATAGATGCTCCACATAAAGCTGTGCCACATATAATGCTCTGCACTGTTCATTATGGCCCCATAGATGCTCCACATAAAGCTGTGCCATATACAATGCTCTGCACCGTTCATTATGGCCCCATAGATGCTCCACATAAAGCTGCCCCATATATAATGCTCTGCACAGTTCATTATGGCCCCATAGATGCTCCATAGAAAGCTGTGCCATATACAATGCTCTGCACCTTTGATTATGGCCCCATAGAAAGCTGTGCCATATACAATGCTCTGCACCTTTGATTATGGCCCCATAGAAAGCTGTGCCATATACAATGCTCTGCACCTTTGATTATGGCCCCATAGATGCTCCATAGAAAGCTGTGCCATATACAATGCTCTGCACCTTTGATTATGGCCCCATAGATGCTCCATAGAAAGCTGTGCCATATACAATGCTCTGCACCTTTGATTATGGCCCCATAGATGCTCCATAGAAAGCTGTGCCATATACAATGCCCTGCACCATTGATTATGGCCCCATAGAAAGCTGTGCCATATACAATGCTCTGCACCTTTGATTATGGCCCCATAGATAGCTGTGCCATATACAATGCTCTGCACCTTTGATTATGGCCCCATAGATGCTCCACATAAAGCTGTGCCATATATATAATGCTCTGCACCGTTGCCCCATAGATACTCCACATAAATCTGTGCAATATACAATGCTGCTGCTGCTGCAATAAAAAAAAAAAAAAAAACACATACTCACCTCTCTTGCTTGCAGCTCCTCAGCGTCCCGTCCCAGCGTCTCTCCGCACTGACTGATCAGGCAGAGGGCGGCGCGCACACTAGTACGTCATCGCGCCCTCTGACCTGAACAGTCAGAACAAGAGGACGCGAAGACAGAGCGGCGCCCGGCGGGTGGAACGCGGACAGGTGACTATGACATACTTACCTGCTCGCGGCGTCCCTGGCTCCTTCTCCCGGACAGCTGGTCTCCGGGTGCCGCAGCCTCTTCCTCTGTCAGCGGTCACCGTTACCGCTGATTAGAGGAATGAATTTGCGGCTCCACCCCTATGGGAGTGGAGTCCATATTCATTTCTCTAATGAGCGGTACCATGTGACCGCTGAACAGGGGAAGAGCCGCGGCACCCGGAGACTGTGGGACTGCAGGGACAGCGCCAGGAGCGCCGGGACTAGGTGAGTGTGCGTGTCTCTCCCCCTCACCCGCCGACCCCACCGCCGACCGTGACTCAAGTATAAGCCGAGAGGGGCACTTTCAGCCCAAAAATTTGGGCTGAAAATCTCGGCTTATACTCGAGTATATACGGTAAAAATTTAATTATTTTTCTTCATCACCCATTTGTATAAAATTCTGTGAAACACCTGTGGTGTAGACATGCTCACTGCGTGAGTAATTAATTGATGACTCCAGTTTGTAGAGTGAGGACAATTATGGGCAGGTTCTGCTGTTCTGACACCTCAGGGCTCTGCTAATGTGACATGGCACCTGCAAACCATCCCACCAAAATCTGCACGCCAATATGGTGCTCCTTCCCATCTGAGCTTTCCATGGTGCCTGAAAAGTAGATTCCGACCACATGTAGGATATTGGCGCACCTAGGCAAACTTGCATAACAAATTATGTGGTTTGTTTTCTTACATTATCACTTATGAAAATTAAAAACTTGTGGCTACAGCAACATTTTCATAGCAAAAATGTAATATTTAATTTTCACAGCCTAATGTTATAAAATTCTGGGACTCACCTATGGGTTTAAAATTCCTTTATGGTTGCAGTTTTCTAAATCAGGGCCACTTGCAGGGGTTCTCTGCTTTTTTAGCACTTCCAGAAAAAATTGGGAAAAGTCAAATAGGGCTTCTTCCCAATACCTGATGTATGCACAAACAGTAGTTGTTGACCACATGTGCGGTATCGACGATTTATTGTGCAATTCCTCCTGTCATTGTTGTGAAAATGGGACATTTCAGATTAAATCAACATTTTTATGGAAGAAAATGTATTATTTAAGTTTCAAGGTCCATATTATAACATTTTTTGAAGCGCATGTGGGTCCAAGATGGTCATTAATTCAAATATCGCTCCTTTGAACCTCTTTTGAACCCTGCTGTATGCCCAAAATAGTAGTTTCCAACAAGTGGTCTCTAAAAACATAAAGTGGTCTCTAAAAATATAAATTTTGTTAATTCCATTGAAAAAAAAAAAAAAATTCCTGCTAAACTTTTAACCATTTTGACATCCTAACAAAAAAGGTATTTTCAGAAAGTATTCTGATGTACACAGTAGACAATTGTTAAATGTTTCTTATTAACTAATTTCTGTGACTGTTTGAAGGGCATATAAATTAAAAGTTAAAAAACGGAATTTTTCTACATTATCAAATTTAGATATTTTCATTAATGAACGCAAATCATATTGACCTAAATTTACCACTAGCAAAGTACAATGTGCCATGGAAGAAAACAATCTCAGAATCACTGGGATATGTGTAAGCATTCCAGAGTTAGCATAGGGGTCCAAGACATAAGGGGACTCACTATTATCTCCAAAGTAACAAACAGCTTCTATCATCGACGCATAAACAAATGTATTATGATAAACTACTGGACTGCAAAGAGCCCATATACAGTTCTCTCATAGGAGCCCTCTTTGGCTTATGTCTGCCCTGTGAGGCAGTGACCGGTGTTATATGCGAGGGTCGTTATGTGTCCCCCAGGATGCGTACAGCAACTTATTGAGGCCGTGGGAGTGCATTGCAGTCACAGGTATAGCTGTGATTGCAATGCAAAATAAAAGTAAGTGTTGGTCTTGGGCAAGCTATTTGTCCAAGGCAGATTTAGGAAAACCTGCCATGGGCTTTAATTTTAAAACGGCTACAGGATGGTAGTGGTGCGGTCCATTGCCTTCATGGCCAGGTTTTCCATGTGGCCTATGGTCACAGGTTCTTTGTAAAGACCCCTGCAGCAAAGGGTTGGGTGGGTCAGTCTTGTTTTGCAAACTTGAAGCAACATGGAGTCAAGCGGAGCCAAAAGACCTGGCACCCCTCAGCGTACATAGAGGTGCAGTCACCCACGGTAACCGGTCCCGGTTACGGACTATCTTGTTTCCCGGCTGCGATCCGGAGGATCCTATTTACTTTCTGTTTAGTGAGTATGGTGACATTAAAAGGGACTTTGTGGTTTTTGAACCTTCCTGGGTCACTGCCTGTCTGTCACACTGCACCAACCCCGCTGCACTACTTATGGTGGAGAATGCGGGCAGTGTGATCTGAGGCATACCCCAAAGCGTACTGCATGTCGGTGATCAGGCCTGCAACGCTGCAGCCCAAGCCCGCCGACAAGATGGAGGAAATATTAAGACAGTTGGCCATCTCCCAAGCGCGACAACAGAAGTTGCAGGAGTTGCAGCAGCAGCTACAGCAGCAGCAGCAAACCAACAATTTGATTCTACAACAGATTGAGGCTCTGCATGAGACGTCCTCCTCAGCGACAATGGTCTGTTCGGAGGCACGGTACAAAGTCAGGTCAGCACTGAGGAAGATGAGTCCTGAGGATGACATGGAGACTTTCCTCATTGTCATCGAGCACATTGCAGAGTGGGAGAGCTTGCCGGTGACCCAGTGGGCTGAAGTGGTGGCCCCCTTCCTGACAGGAGATGCCCAGAAGGTCTACCTGTACCTCAGGCGGGATGATGCTCTGAATTATAAAAAGCTAAGAGGTGAGATCCTTGCCTGACTGGGGGTTAACACATGTACAACGGGTATTCCAGTGGTCTTTTGTGGAGTCGTGTTCCAACAGGTCTCAGGCATATGACTTGCTACAGCTGGTGAAAAAATGGCTCCAGCCTGAGACCTTAACGCCTTTCGAGATGGTAGAGAGGGTGGTGGTCGACCACCTGGTGAGGGCTCTGCCAGCAGCCATACAGCGTTGAGTGGGGCAAGGGGACCCGGGCACTCTGGACCAGGTGGTTGGACTGGTTGAGCGGTATACAGCCACTCAGGACTTTATATGAGACACTGCTCCCCTTCGGCTGTCACGTAAGGCCCTGCCAGCCCAGGAGTCTGCAAAAAGTCCATGACCCTCCACAGGGGCCAGTCCAGACCGAACCCGTACTGAGGGGGTATCCCGCAGGGAGAGTGACCCCTAAATTGGTCCCAAAGTCCACTTTTGCCACAGATATTAAGTGCTGGCGGTGCCAAGGGCCTGGACATGTGGCTGCCAACTGCCCCATAAGAGCTGAACCCATGCAATGCGGGTATACTCACAGAGTGTCTATGTACAGCCAGCCCATCTGCACCGCAACTACAGGCAGTGTCGGTACCGATCCCCAACTGTGTAAGGTACTCATTAATGGGTACCAGACGGACGCTCACTTGGACTTGAGGAGCTTAGTGACTCTGGTTCATGGGTCCCTTGTTGCCGGGGACAAACCCAATGGACAGAAAGTGGGGGTGGTGTGTATCCATGTGGAACTCTGGGAGTACCCGACCACAGAGGTTATGTTTTCCACACCATGTGGGGAAATAAAACATGAGGTGGGAGTGGTGAAGACCCTTCCATATGGGACTGTTTTGGAAGAGACTTGCCCCTGTTCTGGTCCTTGTGAGAGACCAGGGTTAACTCTCCCAGGGTAAACGGTATTCTGGGTGCTGAACCTGAAGATCCTAAGTCAGGGATACCTGCCGTAGGGGTCGCCACTCGCCAGCCTAGGGACAGAGTGTCACCCCGATAGGTTTCCCCTAGAGGTATTGGCAGGAGTGGTCGAGGAGACCCCACCGATTCCCGAGCTGGAAGTGTCCCCTCGTAAGTTTGGTACAGCTCAGCTCCAGAAGCCCACTCTGACCCGGGCACGGAAAAGAGTAATCAAGGTAAATGGGGTGGCTCAGCAACCGGGTGCGAAGACAGTGTTCCCACATATGGCAATCAACCAGGAGTTATCATACAGGGTGGACAAAGTCCGGAAGAAGGTGGTGGAACAACTGGTAGTGCCCCAATCCTACTGTCAGGTGGTGCTCGAAATGGATCACACCCACATGCTGGGAGGGAATTTGTGTGTCAAAAAGACGCAGGAACGCATACTGCAGCGTTTCTTCTGGCCTGGAGTCTACTCTGAGGTTCAGAGGTACTGTGATACTTTTGAGCAGATTGCAATGGACCTGCTAGGGCCAAAAGTAAAATCTGCCCGGGGCCACCAACACATATAACACATATTAGTAGTCGTAGACTACACCTCCCGAAACTCGGAGGCCATCCCGCTTTGGCACACTCTGGCTAAGCTTATCACCCGGGAGTTGTTTGACATGTTCTGTTGCCTTGGGCTACTGAAGGAGATCCTCACTGATAAGGGTACTCCTTTCATGTCCAAGGTGATGAGGGAACTGTGCAGGCTCCTCAAGCAGTTGTGCACATCAGTGTACCGCCCTCAGACTGACGGGTTAGTTGAGCGCTTTAACAAAACCCTCAAGTCCATGCTCAAGAAGGTGATTTCCAAGGATGGAAGGGATTGGGACGTGTTGTTGCTCTACTTGATGTTCGCCATTCGCGAGGTACCGCAGACTTCCATGGGGTTTTCACTCTTTGAGCTACTGTATGGCAGGTATCCTAGGGGTCTGCTGGACGTAGCCAAAGAGACATGGAAGCAGGAACCTACGCCACATAAAAGCGTGATAGAACACGTGGCCAATATGAAGGACCAGATCGCAGCGGTCATGCTTATTGTAGTGAAATATGTATATGTATGGATGTATGACCAGCAGTAAATTAACATCTGTCTTAGACTGCAGCTCTCACAAACCTATGTTATCCTGAGCAGGCAGTCTCCTGGTCTCCAGTCACCCCAGGGGGATGTCCTGAGAACACACCAAGTGGAAGCATTTGACATCTTCTGACTCTTTTGAACAGACACGCCAATTGCAGCATGACACTATTTACTATGGAAAAAGTCACATAAATAGGTCCAAAGAAAAGTAATGTATTCATTGGTAAAATAGCCAGGATCCAGTCACAAACCAAAGATTAGAATATTAACCTGAGAGGCTGGTCTAGAAATCTGACCTCCAAGTTAACTCTATAAATTAGGCCTTTACACATAGAAAGCTGTTCACAGTTTGAGGGGCAGCCAAGCTGATGTGAGCCGTTCCATTTTCATCCCTCCCTCAGGGAGCAGAATGCCAGACTGCAAAGTTTAGATATTTCTGTAAGTTTTCTCCCCTTTACTTTTATAACTGTTTTGCATATTGGTATGTCACTTTTTATTGTAAGCACTGTACCTTTTCTATTAAAGCGTAAAACTTTAATAAGTCTGAACCTTATATGCTCTAAAGAATCCATAGCCTTAGAGTATGTGACCCTGCTGATAGGCAGACAGTAGTAGTAATATTTCCGGGACTCATCGCCCATGTCTTCGGTGAGTGGTGGCAGCGTGTATGAGCGGGGTGCATGGTCTGTGTTTGGGGTATGAGTTATGCTCCCATTGCAGCATAGGACAGAGGCTGAATGCTGGACTGAGGGAGATATATTAACCCTTGCAGGCGCAAACCCCAGTCATGTGCGGAGAAGCAGGTACGTGACACCTATAGTAAAGGAGCATTTGGTGGATGCTCAGGTGGCGCAGGGCCATGAGTATTACAAAAAGGCCACTGTCCGCTCCTTTAAAGCAGGAGATCAGGTTTTTGTCTTGGTACCCACCGCCGAAAGCAAGCTTATGGCCAAGTGGCAAGGGCCATATGAAGTTCGGGAAAAAGTGGGGGAAATAAACTACCAAGTTTACCAGCCAGGGAAAAGAAAACCCGAACAGTTATATCACATCAACCTGTTGAAAGCATGGAAGGACCGGAAATGTTTGGTCGCGGAGGCGACCCCGGTTGTACCAAAAGGGAACCCTTTGTCACTGGCTAAGTACCAAGCTGAGAGAGGGATAAAAATAGTAGGAGACACTTTCTCGAAACAGCAGCGTCGATAGGTGTGGAAATTAGTCCAAGAGAATGCAGATGTATTCTCAGAATTTCCCAGTCATACCTCCGTCATCCAGCAGGACATTGTCACTGAGCCTCATCTAAGGGTATGAATGAAACCATACCAGGTGCCTGAGGCCCGCAGACAAGCCATCGCGAGTGAAGTAAGACAAATGCTCCAGCTGGGAGTAATTGAAGAATCCCAGAGTGACTGGGCTAGCCCCATTGTGCTAATCCTGAAGCCGGACAGATCTTTACAGTTCTGTAATGACTTTCGTAAATTGAATGAGGTGTTGAAGTTTGACTTTTATCCAATGCCCTGGATGGACGAGCTGATCGAGCCCCTGGGTCAAGCCCAGTACTTCAAGTACTTCACCATGCTCGATCTGACCAAGAGTTACTGGCAGGTGCCTCTTACGGAGTCAGCAAAGCAAAAGACCGCCTTCATAACACTGGAGGGTCTGTATCAATATGTCATCTTGCCCTTTGGACTACATGGGGCCCTAGCCACGTTCCAGAGGTTGCTGGACATAGTGCTGGATACTCATCGGAAGTATGCATCAGCATACTTGGATTACATCATCATCTTTAGTACTGACTGGCATACCCACTTGTCTCGGGTACAAGCGGTAGTAGATTCGCTCAGAGCCGTGGGCTTGATGGTGAATCCCAAGAAATGTGCGATAGGGCTCAAGGAAGCCTGGTACTTTGGTTACATGATCGGCCATGGGGTTATCAAACCCCAAAAGAATAAAATTGAGGCCAGTTAGAACTGGCCCCGACCTGTTACCACCATACAGGTAAGAGCGTTTCTCGGAATCATCGGGTATTAACAGAGGTTTATACCTAATTTTTCAGGGAAAACAACACCCTTAAACGATCTCCTCAAGGGAAAGAAGTCGGCCATGGTTCGGTGGAACCCCCAGGCAGAAGCGCACCAATCCATGAAGGTGGCACTATGTGGACAGCCCGTCCTCATTAGCCCCAACTTCCAGAATTGCTTCATTGTGCAGATAGATACCTGGAACGTGGGCCTAGGAGCGGTCCTGTCGCAGGAGGTGAATGGAAAGGAGCATCTGGTCACCTACCTAAGTAGTAAATTCACCCGGCCAAGAAAAATTATAGCGTAGTGGAGAAGGAGTGCCTGGCCATTAAGTGGGCCTTGGAGTTCCTATGCTATTATTTGCTCGATCGACCGTTTTGTTTGGTGACAGATCATTCGCTCTTGGTCTGGATGAGGAATGCCAAGGAGAGGAATGCTCGGGTTACCTGATGGTTCTTATCTTTGCAAAATTTCAGTTTTACCGTGGAACATCAGGTGGGGAAGTCACAGGGCAATGCAGATGCCCAGTTATGGGCCCTGTATGGTGACAAATGTTCAGACAAAAGAAAAAATCCAGCTCACCATAGTTGTAGTCCCTGGAGGCTCGGAGCACGGAAACACTGTGTCAAGGCGTGAGGAATGCAGGAAATAGAAAAAAATCCAAGCAAAGTCTTGGTACTTTATTCACTTCATATCAAAAAATAGAGGATAAAACAACAGCACAATATAATTAAAAACACTATCTACGCGTTTCTGGTGACATAGCACCCTGTTGTTTTATCCTCTATTTTTTGATATGAAGTGAATAAAGTACCAAGACTTTGCTTTTTCACCACCTCGTCGAGCTGGATTTTTTTCTATTTCCTGACAAATGTTCAACCCCAAAAGTTTGAACAGAGGAAGGGGGGGGTATGTGAGGCAGTGACCGGTGTTATATGCGACGGTTGCTATGTTTCCCCCAGGATGCTCACAGCAACGTATTGAGGCCGCGGGAGTGCATTGCAGTCACTGATATAGCTGTGATTGCAATGCACAATAAAAGTAAGTGTTGGTCTTGGACAGGCTATTTGTCCAAGGCAGATTTAGGAAAACCTGCCTTGGGCTTCTATATTTTAAACAGACTTCAGGATGGCAGTGGGGTGGTACGTTTCCTTCCCGACCAGGTTTTCCATGTGGCCTATAGCCACAGGTTCCTCGTAAAAAACCCTGCAGCAAATGGTTGGGTGTGTCAGTCTTGTTTTGCAAACCTGCAGATAAGAAGACTCTGCCATAGCTTCAGCCTGTGTGAAGCAACATGGATCCAAAAAGAGCCAAAAAGCCTTGCACCCCTCAGCGTACACGGCGGTGCAGTCGCCCACGGTAACGGGTTACGGACTATCTTGTTTCCCGGCTGGATCCTATTTACTTTCTGTTTTCTGAGTACGCTGACTATTAAAAGAGACTTTGTTTTGAACCTTCCTGGGTCGCTGCCTGTCTGTCACACTGCACCAACCCCACTGCACTACAGCACATATTTGTACATGTAGAGCGCAAACAAAGCAGAGGCATTTCATTGTCTCAGGAAAGGGTGGAGGCCTTACCCCATAAAAACATGTTACAAGGACTTTTATTGTAAGGCTACATATGGCATAAAATATACTTTATATAAATATAAATATAGGCCTTGATTCATCAAAGCAATTTCACCAGAATTCTGGCGTAAATTGCTTTGAAAAGTTGCAAAAAATTTTAGCAACTTAAAGTCGCCCCATAATTTTACAACTTTTGACATTTTAAAGCCAGTTTCACCCAACCCAAATGGGTGGTGATAAGGCAAGATTGGGGCGCTGCAGGGGTGTGATGCCACAGCTTATCTAATGAATGACAAGCTGTGGCGTTTCCTACTCCAGAAATCTTAGGAACTGAAGTAAGATTTGTGGCTTGCCATGGAGGCGCACTTCTTTTAACCCCTTAACCAATGACCTGCCATCGTGATTCCCCAGGTCATTACAAGCTCATAGACACCACACATGTCTAGGTTATTTTCTATTTAAATGGTGAAAAAAAAAAATCCAAACTTTGGTAATAAAAAAAGGGCCATTTTCCAAGACCTGTAGCATCACCATTTTTCATAATTTGTAGCTGGGTGAGGGCTTATTTTTTGAGTGTCAAGCTGGCATTTTTATTGATGCGATTTTGGTGTAGATACAATCTTTTGATTGCCCATTATTGTATTTTATTGCAATGTAGTCGTGACCAAAAAAAGGCAACTCTGGCGTATTGACTTTTTTCTCGTTACACCGTTTAGCGAACAGGTTAATTCTTGTTTTATATTGCTAGGTGGGGCGATTTTGAACGTGGAGATACCAAATATATGTATATTTATTTTTTTATTGTTTTATTTTGAATGGTGTGAAAGGGGGTGTGTAAGGTTTCTCTTACTGAGAGTGTTGGGGGACACTCACTTGGCCGCGATATTCAAGCACACGGGCACGGGTTTATAAAACAAAGCAGTCCATGCGGTTTATTAAGCCTCATAAACCGGGTTACGCACAGTTCAAAACATGAAACACAACAGGCACCAACTGGTGATATTAACTTGCATCTTCAAACACTTCAGTGTACGGCTTTGCCTCACGGACACTAACGTGCTGGGCCTCTCACTTCGCCCAGTTACCAGGGTGTCCGTACGCCGTACACTTCACCAACGTCCCAAGTCACAGACAGCACATGTGACTCCGGGTTGTCGTCTCTAAACACGCTGGTACTCCCCTAACCAGTTCCCAAGGGAGACCACGCAGTTCATAGGGCTTCACAAGCACTACCGGCCTGTATCGTACCTGACGGGAGCTCCGGCTCCACCTGCTGACTCCTTGCCAGTCCGCACCTCCAGGTAAGCTGCCTTACAGGGATCACCAACTTGCCTGGCCGGCACACACTAGTCAGTCCAGAGCCACTGAAGGATTGTAGCTTCCCCAGTTCCACTGTGCACTGCTCCGGGATCCTAGTCATTCCTAGGACGATCCCAGGCCAGCAGGTGCTTTCCAGGAAGCCTCCTCCCAGGCTTCCAACACAGGAACACACCGAGCCCTCAGGAACTCCCTCAGGGATTTTGCACTTGGACCCTTCAGGTCCAAACACTGGAACCACACAGGAACATGTGACCCACACTCTGGTCACGTTATGTACCTGTAACCACACCCACAGTAATGGATCACATGGACTGGTCACGTGATCCTGACATCACTGCAGGTCAATTCTCACGGCTTCAATACAACTCCGTGCACATCCCGGGGAGACCATGCAGCGCCCCCTACCTGTTACAGGGGTTACTGCATCACATATATCACATATCCCCCCCCTCTGTTCACACCTGTAGGGTTGAACACCTGTCATACACGTGGGATCACGGGATATGTCATGCACGTTGCCTTGCCCTACCTGTCGAGAGAACCGTCTCAGTCGGTTTTGAGCATCACACAGACCCATCCAGTTGTTGAGTTTACCCCGCCCCCAGCGGTCAACATGTAGGCCTTGAGCTTTGGCCCTTAAGTTACAGTCTGTCCGTGACACCAAACCTTTAGTCAAGTTTGTCTCTTTACTCGACCTCTCTCTCCAGGGTCGCCACCCACGGTTGGTACGGACATTGGTCCCACTTACAGTCGAGACTAGCAACTGATCAGAGTCTGACCCTCCATCACTACGTCTACTACTGTACATGTCCTTTTTGTTTCCTTTTCGTTGGGAAGAAGGCGGCTGCCACCTTGTGTTCTGCAGCTGTTTATTGACCTGCCGTCTGTACAGTCTCAGCTGCTCTATTTCTCTCAGGTAGGCCACGCGATACTTCAGGAGCATCCGGATATTCGCTAGACTCTCCTTGGACCCGACAACCAGGAATGACACCATTCCATCTTCACCCACCTGGGCCTCGTCTTCAGCCGGAATCCTCAGTCTCTTCACACCTGACACATCCACCATCTCCTGCATCGCTTTTCCAAATCGGCCAATGAGCTTCGCTACCAGAGCTCTGGGCACTTGGACTGTGTCCTCCATCAAACCCAGACGACTTTGAGCTTTCCTGGCTTGCTCCAAACAACGAGTGGCCTCACCATTCCCCAACAGGACCCTCTGTTTCGTGCAGAGGCACCGTAGGTGCATGTCCCTCAGGACAGCCACCCTCTTCACTGTGACTTCCTTAGTAGACAGTACCACCAACTGTTTCGTCTCCAGTGCCCAGTGCACACTACACGCTTCCACTGCCTTTTTAAAGGCCTCATGCACACCCTCGCGGGTACATGCATCTTGCGCCTCTACGGGTACATCTATCACGCACTTGAAGAGCGGAGTCTCACTTCCTTCAAGAACAGATGGCTCCTGCCTTGCCATGGACCTTTCCATCAAGACACCTGTCACAACCGGGTGACCATCTTGTTCTGCTTTTAGCGCCAACTCCTCTTCAGCTTTACTCTCATTACCACTCTGGTACTGGCACGAGAAGTCTGCGACCACCACCTCTTTTCCTTGTAGAGGGCCTTTTAGTGCTTCTCTAAGCACTACAATGTCTTCCTTTAGGGTCTGATACACACTTTGCCACCTGAACAGGTGGACTCTGAGCTCCGAGACTTCCTTCTCCAGCTCATCCACTCTGCGCTCAGCCGCTTGTTTCAGGACCCTTTCTTGTTCGACATGGTCGTTCACCGTCTCTATAACCAATTCCATCTCGCTTCTCCCATCCTCCGGATTGGTGAAACATCCATCACTTGAGGAGGTATTCACTTCCGGCACCATCTCCTTGGTGGCCTCCTCCACTTCCGCACCCTCCGACTCTGCACTGTCAGGGTCGGCCCTCTCTTGGGTCTCAGCGGTGACGTCATTAGGTTCGTCCCTTTTCCCTGGGACTTCAGAGTACTTCATACACCCCAGGTCCTCAGCATCTTCCGTCAATTCCTCACACGGAGCAACGGGTTCAGCCCCTTTGGCTCTTTTACGTCTCCGGCGACGGGAGGAAGAATTGCCTGAGTCAACCTTGTTACACTCTTTTCCACTGGCGTCACCATCTGAATGGGAGTCGCCACCAATCGTCACCACAGGTCCTGGACCCCGTCCTCCACCCGTCAGCACAGGTCCTGGACCCCGTCCTCCACCCGTCAGCACAGGTCCTGGACCCCGTCCTCCACCCGTTACCACAGGTCCTGGACCCCGTCCTCCACCTGTCACCAGGGCATATGCGCTTGTTACTGGCCATGACTTGTCACAGTCACCCCCAGAATCTGTGTCACACCCCACAGTCTGATGACCCTGCAAGTCACTCTCTGTCTGGGTGTCAGCTCCACATGTTTTATCCAGCAGACCACTACCAGTCGTATTGTGGCACACTTCAAGTGACGTCAGGTCAGTTAGTTGGGCAGTCGAACCTTTCCCTCTGGTCAGGCCTGCCTTCTCAACCTTACTAACTGACATCCACATTATATCCACAAACACTTCAGCCTTTTCCCACAGTGCTACCAAATCTTGTCCTACTACCATAGGATACGGCAAGATCGGGTCTACAACCACCTCATGGTATGTGGAAACCTCCGCTGCGACAATGTAGATAGTGGCTACCTGGAGATATTCAGTGTCGCCAGGTGACACAGAATCTCCTGGACGGGTTCTCAGCACAGACGCTTCTCTCCCCGGGTCTATCAACCCTTGCACACACTTTCCATCCAGCCAAAAAGGACACAGTCGTGACACCTCACTGATTGCCGCCCCTTTTTTTGCTCCGCCCCCTTTCTGGGCAAGTGCTCCGCTTTTTGATACCACCCCGGTTCGAGATTCAGCCCCCCTTTGGGATTCCACCCCTTTTTGGGCCATTACCCCTATTCGGGTTACCGCCCCTTTTTGGGTCTCCGCCCCCTTTTGGGCAACCATCCCCGTTTGGGCCACCGCTCACTATTAGGGATACTCCCCTCCCTGGGATACACCCGGTGGACTCCCCCACGGCACTCAGGCCCCAGTTCACACAGTACACCCCAATGTCTCTGGGCTTGTACTGGCCCTTTAAGAGTCTGCACAAAAAGAGAAAATTTATTTTTTTTTTTTTCTCTGTCACTTCACCAGCTCCTGCTGGTACCGCCACAGCTCCCGCTGCAGTCACACACAACCGGCACCTCCAGGTGCTGCCAACCACAAGCCACTACAGCTCCGCCTGCTGTGGAACCTCTCGCTGCAACCACGGCTACTCTCCACACGGCTCTGCACGGCTCCACCGCTGCCGCTTGTCACCTTCGTGACCCCGCCGAGTTACCGCTAGACGCTTGTCACCTTCGTGGCTCTGCCACAGCAATTAACTCCACGTGTGCTAGCGGGATTGTTGCCAAAATTCTCCACCAATTGTAAGGTTTCTCTTACTGAGAGTGTTGGGGGACACTCACTTGGCCGCGATATTCAAGCACACGGGCACGGGTTTATAAAACAAAGCAGTCCATGCGGTTTATTAAGCCTCATAAACCGGGTTACGCACAGTTCAAAACATGAAACACAACAGGCACCAACTGGTGATATTAACTTGCATCTTCAAACACTTCAGTGTACGGCTTTGCCTCACGGACACTAACGTGCTGGGCCTCTCACTTCGCCCAGTTACCAGGGTGTCCGTACGCCGTACACTTCACCAACGTCCCAAGTCACAGACAGCACATGTGACTCCGGGTTGTCGTCTCTAAACACGCTGGTACTCCCCTAACCAGTTCCCAAGGGAGACCACGCAGTTCATAGGGCTTCACAAGCACTACCGGCCTGTATCGTACCTGACGGGAGCTCCGGCTCCACCTGCTGACTCCTTGCCAGTCCGCACCTCCGGGTAAGCTGCCTTACAGGGATCACCAACTTGCCTGGCCGGCACACACTAGTCAGTCCAGAGCCACTGAAGGATTGTAGCTTCCCCAGTTCCACTGTGCACTGCTCCGGGATCCTAGTCATTCCTAGGACGATCCCAGGCCAGCAGGTGCTTTCCAGGAAGCCTCCTCCCAGGCTTCCAACACAGGAACACACCGAGCCCTCAGGAACTCCCTCAGGGATTTTGCACTTGGACCCTTCAGGTCCAAACACTGGAACCACACAGGAACATGTGACCCACACTCTGGTCACGTTATGTACCTGTAACCACACCCACAGTAATGGATCACATGGACTGGTCACGTGATCCTGACATCACTGCAGGTCAATTCTCACGGCTTCAATACAACTCCGTGCACATCCCGGGGAGACCATGCAGCGCCCCCTACCTGTTACAGGGGTTACTGCATCACATATATCACAGGTGATTATATATATATATTTTTTTTTTTTATTTCATTTTTTTTTTAATTTTTTTTTAAACAAAATATTTTTAAAACCACTTTTTTACTTTTTGAATGCTTCAATAGTCTCCATGGGAGACTAGAAGCTGCAGTTGTCCGATCGGTTCTGCTACATGCAGGCAATGATCAGATCACCTGTATGTAGCAGAAATGCTCACTTGCTATGAGTGCCAACCACTGGGCGGCACTCATAGCAATAAGGCAGTGACAACCATAGAGTTCTGCTGGAGACCTCTGGTTGTCATGCCAACCCATCGGTGACCCGCGATCACGTGATGGGGTCACTGATGGGCGGGATTTCCGGCGTGCTTGCCGGAAGTGCGAGTTAAATGCTGCTGTCAGAGATTGACAGCGGCATTTAACGGGCTAACAGCTGGGGGTGGATCGTTATTCCACCCGCACCTGTTAGAGGCACACGTCAGCTGTTCAAAACAGCTGACAAGTGCCGGGAAAGATGTGGGCTCAGCACCGTAGACCACATCAAAGGGAGGAAGTCTGACATGGAGGTATTATTATACCCAACGTCGGAAAGGGTATAATATTTTTAAAAACTTTTTTTCCTTTTTGCATGCTTCAATATTCTCCATGGGAGACTAGAAGCAGCAGTTGTTCAATCAGCTCTGCTACATACAGGCAATCATCAGATTGCCTGTATGTAGCAGAAATGCTCACTTGCTATGAGCACTGACCATCGGGCAGTGCTCATAGCAATCTGGCTATGACAACCATAGAGGTCTGCTGGAGACCTCTGGTTGTCCTGTCAACCCATCGGCGACCCGTGATCACGTGATGGGATCACCGATCCGCGGGATTTCCTGTGTGCTTGCCGGAAGCACGAGTTAAATGCCGCTGTCAGAGATTATAGGAAAAAAGTTAATTTCAGTACAGTAGTTGAGTGTTAAATTGATGGTGGGATGAAATTGATTAAACTATTCATGGAACTTCTTTAGCTGTGTCTCAGAAGCCGTCCAGATTATTAAAATATCATCAATGTAACGGTAGTAGGCCAGAGGCCTGATGGGACATGAGGACAAAAATTCGCTTTCAAGCTTGGCCATGAAAAGATTTGCATACTGTAAAGCCATTATACTTCCCATTGCTGTACATTACTTTGAATTTGATGACAAGATATATTTACAGGAGACTGGTACAGCAATGGGAAGTAAAATGTCTTCACATTATGCAAATCTTTTCATGGCCAACCTAGAAAGCAAATTTTTGTCATCATGTCCCTTCAGGCCTCTGGCTTACTGCTGTTACATTGATGAAATTTTAATTATCTGGACAGAGTCTGAGCCACAGCTAAAGATGTTTCATGAACAGTTTAATCAATTTCATCCCACCATCAACTTAACACTCAACTACTCCTGTAGTGAAATTAACTTTTTAGACACCATCAATAAGCTACAAAGCAATGAAATAGAGATATCCCTGAATCAGAAGCCAATCGACCGTCCAACATACCTTTAATGGGACAGTTTCCATCCAAACCACATAAAAAACTCTATTGTCTACAGCCAAGCCATCAGATACAATCACATACTGTATGTTCCAACCCCATGGATAGAGACAAACACCTTGGTCGCCTCAGAAAGAACTTTTTGAATCAGGGCTACCATCCAAGAACAATTGAAAACCAAATTACAAGAGGCACCAGAATATCAAGGAATCATCTCCTACATTATAAAGCTAAAGAAGAAAATAACTGGGTGCCTCTAGTAGTCACCTACAATCCAAATCTAGAAGGGGAGCTGCATAGAAATTACAACCTTTGCTACAAAAAGATGCCCAATTATAATTCATACTTCCAGACCCCCCACTACTGTGTTTCAGGCAGACCCGAAATCTAAGAAGCATCATTGCCAGAAGCTTCCTGTCCTCTCCAACAGCTACAGGAACATTTCATTGCAACCAGAAAAAAACTTGTAGATTTATAATAACCACAGACAAGATAAAGATCCCCAACTCACATCAGGACTACAAGATCCCAGGAACTTTCAACAGCATCACATCTAATGTGGTGTACCTAATTATATGTATCAAATGTCCAGCTGGGGGTCTGTATGTGGGGAGACAGGTCAAAAACTGAGAACAAGGATGAATTCTCATCGCCACACAATAAAAGAAAAAATAATGGATCTCTGTGTGACCAAACATTTTGTCTCCCTGGTCACAGCACCTTGGACATGAAATTACTTGTATTAAAAGGTAACTTCAAATCTCAGAGAGACAGAAGGGTCTAGGAGTATAAACTTATGACAACCTTTGACATGCTCAGTGCAGGAATGAATGTGTCACATGGATTTATGTCTTTTTACATCAATTAAGGAATTTCTCCTCAGAACTTGTGGGGGCATCACAACACAGATCAGAGGACAATCAGAGGACAATAAAACTTTCACACTCCTTATCTATGAACTGTTTCAATATTTATGAACACAACTGTTTATTCCTCTCCCGTTATGGTAGTTCTGCTTCACGTCACTTGTCTTATCTATTGCATTATGTCTGTGCTGTGTTGTGTATAAATATGTGATTCTTCAGATTTTGTATTAGTCTGTGCCTGATGAAGAGACCTGAGTAGTCTCGAAAGTTTGCAATTTATTGCCATCTTTTCAGTTAGCCATTAAAAGGTATCAACCACTGAGGACTCTCAATTCTAAATATTTTGCTGTCAGTGATTGATAGCGGCATTTAACTTGTTAACAGCTGGGATGGATCGCTATTCCACCTGTGGCTGTTAGAGGCACATATCAGTTGTTCAAAACAGCTGACATGTGCCAGGAAAGATGTGGGCTCAGCGAAGGGAGGGATTCCGACGTGGGCGCATTATTACGTCTAACATCGGAAAAGGGTTAATGAAACAGGAGCATCTGACTCCTACAACTTTCCTCATCAAGACCAGTGAGAAAATTGACAGTCTTGATGAATCCATGTCCCATAGTGTATTCGGAGTTGGTAAATTATTAAGGATCTATAAAATAAATAACCGTCTTTAGCATGGCTGGCAAGATCATTTGACACTAAGCGATCCGGAAGGGGTAGAATAGATAAGCATCTCCCAGCCACCAACAGTGCGATAATTTGTTCTTTGACTTTGTTAATTTCATAGCACCTTACTTGTATTATATCTGTGAGCATTGGATTACTTTTTCATATTTATATGATGTATGTTCACCTCAATCAAATATTTAAAATTGAATGTATACCAGCGATCTCCAATATAACCAAGATAAATTTTGTCTGATCATCTGGAAATCAAACTGGCCCTTAAGTATTATAGTCAAAGCCCAGTGACCTAGGACATCCTTCTTACACTGATTGAGTCTGCAATTATTTCATTTTGGGTTATAATAGTTGTTTTAGGAGTTAATAATCGCAACTGGTCATCTGATTCATGCTGCTTGAACCAGAGCGGCGTAATTTCCATAAACTAATCCAGCAAAATTTGTGATCCAAATATTAAATAGAATAAAAACGGAAAAGGGAAATAGGAAAAGTCAGCTCACTGAAATGCCTTGCACCTCGTTCATGAATATCATCCTCGCGGGGCAGTCCCAGTCTCAGACTCAGTCGATGAAGGAAAGAAAATGAAGGAAAGTTCTCCAGCGATGAAAAAAATAATCCCAATAAAGGGATAAAAACAGCTTTTTATTTAAACCTTTTAAAATTGTAAATAACCAGAGTGGGTAACTGTACAGATGATACACATAAACCATGACTAAGGCTTATCGCTGAAACGCGTAGGTTTTTTATATGTGTATCATCTGTACAGTTACCCACACTGGTTATTTACAATTTTAAAAGGTTTAAATAAAAAGCTGTTTTTATCCCTTTATTGGGGCTATTTTTTTTCTTCATCTCTGGAGAACTTTCCTTCAAAAATTAAATAGCGCTTTTTCTTTTCAGAACCAAACAGTAGTTTCCGACCACAGAGGGGGTTCTGCGCTCTGGTGAAATTGCATAACAGCTAGTGGGGCCATTTTCTCATATTAATCCATATGAAAATGAAAGCTTAAGGTCAAAACAACTATTTAGTGGAACAAATGTATTTTTTTGTTTTTTAGGTCCAGTGTTACAGGGTACAGCACTTAAGGGTTAAACATGCTCACTACCCATGAGATATTTTCTTTCAGGGATTTAGTTTCTAAAATAGGGTCACTTTTTGTGAAGTTTCTGCTGTTCAGATACCTCAGAGGCTCTGGAAACGTGACATCGCAATCTATTCCAGATAAGTTAGTGCTCCAAAAGTCTAATAGCGGTCCTTCTTTTCCAAGTTCTGCCATGGGCCCAACCAGTAGTTTGTGACCACATATCAGGTATTTCCACATTCAGGAGAAATTGTAAACCAAATTGTGGGGTTCATTTTCTTCTTAAATAATTAACATTGACATTTGAATTAACATTTTAGTGGAAAAAAATAATAATTTTTAATTTCCTCATTCCACTTTGCGTTAATTTGTGTGAAACACTCAAAGGGGTTAGCATACTTCCTGAATATGGTTTTCAATACTTTGAAGTTTGCAGGTTTTCAAATGGTGTCATTTACCGTATTTTTCAGACTATAAGACGCAGTGGACCATAAAAAGCACCCCAAAGGAAAATAGGGAATAAAAAATAATGTGTCAAATGGTGGTCTGTCTTACAGTCCGAATTCAGCTTACCAGGGAAGGGATTGGCACAGGTGCAGGAGTCGTTCAGTGGTCCAGGCTGGTGCAGTGGTGGTGCTCTGTGTTGCGGCGGTGCTATGTGCGGTGGCAGTGCTCTGAGGGGTGGCTGGGCTCTGTTGGGTGGCTGGGCTCTGTGGGGTGGTGGGGCTCTGTGGGGTGGCGGTGCTCTGAGAGGTGGCTGGGCTCTGTGGGGTGGCTGGGCTCTGTGGGGTGGTGGGGCTGTGGGGTGGCTTGACGGCAGCGCTCTGTGGGGCAGCAGCGCTCTGTGGTGTGGTGGTAGTGACGGGGCTCTGTGGTGGTGGTGGGGCTTCGCCAGCATTTCTTCAAAGCCTGGAAGCCCCTGCAGCTCCGTTGCTGCGATGCGGTGCGGTAGTCTATAATAATAATAATAATAATAATTTTATTTATATAGCGCCAACATATTCCGCAGCGCTTTACAACTTATAGAGGGGACTTATACAGACAACAGACATTACAGCATAACAGAAATCACAGTTCAAAACAGATACCAGGAGGAATGAGGGCCCTGCTGCTCGCAAGCTTACAATCTATGAGGAAAAGGGGAGACACAAGAGGTGGATGGTAACTAGTCTGCAGCAAAATGGCCGCCGGGGGCTTTGAAGAAATACTGGCGGAGCCCCACCACCACCACAGAACCCTGCCACCACCACACCATAGAGCACCGCCACCACCACACGGCAGCTGCACAAGTCTGAAACGGGAGGCTGAATAGTATGTTTGAAAAATGATGCTGGCGCAGAGTAGGCATATGGTAAATGTTATTTGTTAACTATTTAGTTTGGTATGTCTATCTGTTTTATGGGCACACAAATTTGGTTGAAAACGGAAACATTTTTAAAATTTTCTCCAAATTTCTGATATTTTGACGAATAGGCCGAAATTATAGTAACCTAAATTTACCACAAACAAAGTACAACATGTCACAAAGAAAGTCTCTGATTCACTGGGATCAGAAGAATTTAAAGAGAATCTGACAGCATGATTTTACACCCCAATTACAAGTCTCTGACAAATTATTCTCCCACCTTTCAGTTCATTATAAAGGGTTCTATGCAGCTTATCGCCTCCTCTCCCCAATAAATTTTAAATCCCTGATAGCATCATAATGAATTGTGAGATGGAGAAGGACACTATCTGGGGCTTAGCACCATCCTCCATCACCTAATTAATTTTACATCCATATCTAACATTTTCCTCCAGCTCCCCCTGTTCGTAAGTCCATTATAAGTCCCACTTCCTCCCATCCCAAACCCCCACATCCCTCATTGCCTCCTCCAACCTGCCTCCCATAATTGTCCTCTCCCCCACCTCCATCATTGCCCTCTCCACCACCTCCATCATTGCCCTCTCCACCACCCTAATCATTATCCTCCCCCATCACCTTCATCATTTCCCTCTCCACCACCTCCATCATTACCCCCTCCACCACCTCCATAATTGTTCTCTCCCACCACCCCATGATTGCCCTCTACACCACACACACAGTACTCACCTCTCCGCACATTCTCTGCAGCATGTCCCTGCAGCACGTCCCACAGAATCTTCGTCACTGGCTGCTTTCTATGTGACACAGACACGCGCTGAATGCTGATGTCATATAGCCACGCTGCTGTGTCAGACAGGAGGCGCGGCCAGGAAGCACAGGACGGATCCCTGCAGCTCTGCTCCGCTGTCATTTTTTCCTGTAGGCAGCGGGACTGCAGGGATCACTCTCTGCCTGCCACACATGAGGGCAATCTGGCTAGGGGCCCCCGTAGCCTCGGGGCTGGATAAACAGGCCAGATTGCCCTCAGTGTTGGAAGCCCTGCTGGGGCCTCCCTCCAACTCCGGGCCCCGGTGCAGTCTCACCAGCTGCACATGTAGTATGTCCTCCCTTGGAGCTAGGTCATCTTTGTGCCCATTATTCCTCTAGTGTTTTTTAGTGGGTCAGTGCTGTGTTTTTTGTGTAAATCTTTTTATTGGAACAAATTGCATGGAAATATTCAATACAGAACCAATCATCATCAGACACATATATGATTAAACACCTGCGGTGCAAACATTCAAATAAAAATAAAAAATGAGTTCTGGTTTAGAGTAAGTTTGATTACTAAAATTCTTTCTGTCCTCCTTCGTGTAAACACAAGGAGTCGGTTACACTGTAAGAGCTGGAACAACTTCTGATAGCGTTATATGACAATTTCAAAATAGCTTAAACTCTAATGTTCGAGAGTAGATAAAGGAGAGAGAAGGGAGAAGAGAGGGGAAAGAGGAGAGGGATAAGGGAGGGTGCGGATTGGGACCTGGTTTCCCGTCTACAATCAACCGTGTTCTATCCAAGATATCAAATTCGGAGTCTCCCTGAACATGATCCATGGAGACCATATGTTCAACACCCTGTCTAGGGTGCCTGTGTCCTGCCCAATCAATTGCTCCATTCTATATATGTGGTTCAATTCCACAACAAGGTGAGAGCGCGATGGAGAATTGGATTGTTTCCAATACCTAGGTATGAAATTGCGTGCGGCAGTGAGGAAATGTCTAAGAAGACCTCTCTTAAATCTGGCGATGGAAAGATCACAAATCGATAACAAGGCCAGCTCTATAGTCGGCTGCATCCTGTAAAAGGATAATTTGTTGTGAAGATCAAATACCTCCTTCCAAAATTTATAAATGGGAGGACAAGACCACCAAATATGTGAGTATGATCCCTTTTCTGTCCAGCACCTCCAGCAAACATCTGGAGTGGATGGGAACATATTATGGATATTGTCCGGACATCTATACCATCGAGACAATAGTTTATAGCTTCTCTCCTGGTAGTCAGCGCACAACGAAGATCTGAACGTATGAAGGAGACACTTGGATCTATCCTCTGGTGAAAGGGTTTTGTTTAGATGATTCTCCCATTTCGCAAAGAAAGCAGGAGAGCCAAATACAGTTACCTGATGGTCCTGGAACATCTTATACAAGAATGATACCAAGCGCGTAGGAGGGCCTGCACCCAGGCATGCCGACTCGAAGGGAGTGAGGGGTCTAAAAATGTTGGTTTGTTTAGAGATCACTTTAATGAAACTTTTAATTTGCTCATAGGGAAACCATGATCCAGGGGGTGGATCTGATTCGGCAAAGAGGGATCGTAGGGGCTGTATATCAGTTTGGTTTATGTAATCATAAATTACTGGGTGATTGTCTTTATGTTTATGTAGAAAGAAGGTTTTATCCCGTCCGGCTGGAAAGTCTAGATTGTCGATAACTGGGGTCATGGGTCCCGGTATCAAGGAAATGTTGAGATTTTGGCTACCATTTTTAATGAAGAACACTAGATTTCTTGTGAGGAGGGGGAATTTCTCCCTCGGTTCCTGTGTGTTTTTCTTTTGCCAAATGTTGGCGATAGGATTGGTCGTCGAGAGATTAAATTCCAAGTTAACCCATTTTTTGGTATGTGCATGATGGAAAAGGTCCATGACACATGTTCCCAGGGATGCATAATTGTAAAGTTGGAAGTTTGGGAGGCCTAGTCCTCCTGTTTGTTTAGATCTGCTTAAGAGCTGATATGATAGACGTGAGCGCTTGCCAGACCAGATATATCGTGTGATCATTGCCTTGAGCCTGGAAAAAAAAGAGGGCGGGAGGGCCATGGGGACTGTCTGGAAAAAATAGAGGAGGCGTGGCAGCAAATCCATCTTGATGGAATTAATTCTACCCAGCCAAGATAGATGAAGTTTATTCCACTTTTCCAGATCTATCTCCATTCTGCGGAGAGCCGGTCTGTAATTAGCTTCGTATAGCTGTGTTGTTTTTGAGGTAAGTGTAATGCCCAAGTATCTAAGGGAATCTGTTTGCCATCTGAATGGGAAAGAGGCGCGTAGCTGGGAAACTAAGGAGGGCGGGAGTGAGACATTCAGAATTTCTGATTTATGTGAGTTTATCTTGAAATTACTTAGGACCCCAAATCTCTGAAGCTCTGAGATGATGTTGGGAATGGTGGTTACAGGAGAAGTGATGTACAAGAGTACATCGTCAGCAAACAGGGCCAGTTTGTGTTCTTCTGACTGAATCTCCACACCCTTTATAGATGGGTTGTTGCGGATCGCGGTGGCTAAATGCTCCATGGTTAAGACATATAATAAGGGTGAGAGGGGGCACCCCTGCCTAGTGCCGTTACGGATTTGTATGGAGTTCGACAGAGATCCGTTTACTTTGATCTGTGCCGAAGGAGTCTCGTAGAGCGCCATGATACTCCGCAACATCCTCTTTTTTAGCCCAATGCCCTCCAGAGCTCCCTGCATGAATTCCCATCCCACTCTATCGAATGCCTTCTCAGCATCAATTGAAAGTATACACATGGGGTCTCCACCTCTGTTTGACCTATCAATCAGGGAGATAGATCTTATGGTATTATCCCTCGCCTCTCTTCCCGGGATGAAACCAACCTGGTCTTGGTTGATCAGATGGGGTAGAAGACCATTTAATCTTTGGGCTATCATTTTGGCATAGATTTTTACATCTACATTGATAAGTGAGATGGGACGATAACTGCTGCACAACAGAAGATCTTTCTCCGGCTTACGGATGACTGTTATATGCGCCGCTAGTGCCTGTGGTGGAAAAGACCCCCCCGAGGCTACATAATTACAAGAGGTCAACAGCGGAGTGCACAGCAGATCCGAGAACAGTTTATAGAAGCTGGCTGTGAAGCCATCAGGGCCAGGGCTCTTACCCGACTTCAAGTCTCTGACCACAGAGGAGACTTCCTCTAATGACAAATCATCCTCTAACTCCGCTAGACACTCCTCCGAGACCGCAGGAAGCCTATTTGACTGGATATATGATTTAATTTTATCCCGAAGTGAGTGCGGGGGAAGATCACTGTAATGGCCCTTTAGGTTATAGAGTGTTATAGAGTGAAGTATAGTATGATTTTGGGATGTGCGGTTCATGCTCTTTTTTTTTTTTTTTTTTTTTTTTCTTTTTGCACATAGCATGTACTTGTCTCTTTTTTTGGACCAGCACTCCTCCCATTTGGCTCAGGTGATTTTAATTAGCAGGAGACTGCAAAGTAAGGGGTCTAGCCCATTTTGGCTCTCACTGAAGAGCTGGAGGAAGGTGAGTTGAAATGCTCCCTTCATTTTGGTGCTGGTGCTGTGTGGCGGCCATTGTTGCTGTGGCTTTGTGCTGGTGGGGCGGCGCGGTCTGGAGTCTTGGGGACTCAGTCTCGCAGCATGGGTGCTGTGGGGCAACAGGCCGTCCGCCCTGCTGGTGCATGGCCGCTGCGGCGGTGGTCGCCGCACGGCTCCGCTCCGTTAGGGCGTTAGGACCCACTACGAGGTTTGCCGTGAAGGGGCAGTGGGCTTCATACAGTCTGATCAGAATGTTAAACTGAAAACCTCATGTTCAGTATTTAAATTTTTGCCTAGCGGCTTTAGATCAACGTATGATTTTGGGATGTGCGGTTCATGCTCTTTTTTTTTTTTTTTTTTTTTCTTTTTGCACATAGCATGTACTTGTCTCTTTTTTTGGACCAGCACTCCTCCCATTTGGCTCAGGTGATTTTAATTAGCAGGAGACTGCAAAGTAAGGGGTCTAGCCCATTTTGGCTCTCACTGAAGAGCTGGAGGAAGGTGAGTTGAAATGCTCCCTTCATTTTGGTGCTGGTGCTGTGTGGCGGCCATTGTTGCTGTGGCTTTGTGCTGGTGGGGCGGCGCGGTCTGGAGTCTTGGGGACTCAGTCTCGCAGCATGGGTGCTGTGGGGCAACAGGCCGTCCGCCCTGCTGGTGCATGGCCGCTGCGGCGGTGGTCGCCGCACGGCTCCGCTCCGTTAGGGCGTTAGGACCCACTACGAGGTTTGCCGTGAAGGGGCAGTGGGCTTCATACAGTCTGATCAGAATGTTAAACTGAAAACCTCATGTTCAGTATTTAAATTTTTGCCTAGCGGCTTTAGATCAACGTATGATTTTGGGATGTGCGGTTCATGCTCTTTTTTTTTTTTTTTTTTTTTCTTTTTGCACATAGCATGTACTTGTCTCTTTTTTTGGACCAGCACTCCTCCCATTTGGCTCAGGTGATTTTAATTAGCAGGAGACTGCAAAGTAAGGGGTCTAGCCCATTTTGGCTCTCACTGAAGAGCTGGAGGAAGGTGAGTTGAAATGCTCCCTTCATTTTGGTGCTGGTGCTGTGTGGCGGCCATTGTTGCTGTGGCTTTGTGCTGGTGGGGCGGCGCGGTCTGGAGTCTTGGGGACTCAGTCTCGCAGCATGGGTGCTGTGGGGCAACAGGCCGTCCGCCCTGCTGGTGCATGGCCGCTGCGGCGGTGGTCGCCGCACGGCTCCGCTCCGTTAGGGCGTTAGGACCCACTACGAGGTTTGCCGTGAAGGGGCAGTGGGCTTCATACAGTCTGATCAGAATGTTAAACTGAAAACCTCATGTTCAGTATTTAAATTTTTGCCTAGCGGCTTTAGATCAACGTATGATTTTGGGATGTGCGGTTCATGCTCTTTTTTTTTTTTTTTTTTTTTTTTTCTTTTTGCACATAGCATGTACTTGTCTCTTTTTTTGGACCAGCACTCCTCCCATTTGGCTCAGGTGATTTTAATTAGCAGGAGACTGCAAAGTAAGGGGTCTAGCCCATTTTGGCTCTCACTGAAGAGCTGGAGGAAGGTGAGTTGAAATGCTCCCTTCATTTTGGTGCTGGTGCTGTGTGGCGGCCATTGTTGCTGTGGCTTTGTGCTGGTGGGGCGGCGCGGTCTGGAGTCTTGGGGACTCAGTCTCGCAGCATGGGTGCTGTGGGGCAACAGGCCGTCCGCCCTGCTGGTGCATGGCCGCTGCGGCGGTGGTCGCCGCACGGCTCCGCTCCGTTAGGGCGTTAGGACCCACTACGAGGTTTGCCGTGAAGGGGCAGTGGGCTTCATACAGTCTGATCAGAATGTTAAACTGAAAACCTCATGTTCAGTATTTAAATTTTTGCCTAGCGGCTTTAGATCAACGTATGATTTTGGGATGTGCGGTTCATGCTCTTTTTTTTTTTTTTTTTTTTTCTTTTTGCACATAGCATGTACTTGTCTCTTTTTTTGGACCAGCACTCCTCCCATTTGGCTCAGGTGATTTTAATTAGCAGGAGACTGCAAAGTAAGGGGTCTAGCCCATTTTGGCTCTCACTGAAGAGCTGGAGGAAGGTGAGTTGAAATGCTCCCTTCATTTTGGTGCTGGTGCTGTGTGGCGGCCATTGTTGCTGTGGCTTTGTGCTGGTGGGGCGGCGCGGTCTGGAGTCTTGGGGACTCAGTCTCGCAGCATGGGTGCTGTGGGGCAACAGGCCGTCCGCCCTGCTGGTGCATGGCCGCTGCGGCGGTGGTCGCCGCACGGCTCCGCTCCGTTAGGGCGTTAGGACCCACTACGAGGTTTGCCGTGAAGGGGCAGTGGGCTTCATACAGTCTGATCAGAATGTTAAACTGAAAACCTCATGTTCAGTATTTAAATTTTTGCCTAGCGGCTTTAGATCAACGTATGATTTTGGGATGTGCGGTTCATGCTCTTTTTTTTTTTTTTTTTTTTTTTTTTTTTTTTCTTTTTGCACATAGCATGTACTTGTCTCTTTTTTTGGACCAGCACTCCTCCCATTTGGCTCAGGTGATTTTAATTAGCAGGAGACTGCAAAGTAAGGGGTCTAGCCCATTTTGGCTCTCACTGAAGAGCTGGAGGAAGGTGAGTTGAAATGCTCCCTTCATTTTGGTGCTGGTGCTGTGTGGCGGCCATTGTTGCTGTGGCTTTGTGCTGGTGGGGCGGCGCGGTCTGGAGTCTTGGGGACTCAGTCTCGCAGCATGGGTGCTGTGGGGCAACAGGCCGTCCGCCCTGCTGGTGCATGGCCGCTGCGGCGGTGGTCGCCGCACGGCTCCGCTCCGTTAGGGCGTTAGGACCCACTACGAGGTTTGCCGTGAAGGGGCAGTGGGCTTCATACAGTCTGATCAGAATGTTAAACTGAAAACCTCATGTTCAGTATTTAAATTTTTGCCTAGCGGCTTTAGATCAACGTATGATTTTGGGATGTGCGGTTCATGCTCTTTTTTTTTTTTTTTTTTTTTTTTCTTTTTGCACATAGCATGTACTTGTCTCTTTTTTTGGACCAGCACTCCTCCCATTTGGCTCAGGTGATTTTAATTAGCAGGAGACTGCAAAGTAAGGGGTCTAGCCCATTTTGGCTCTCACTGAAGAGCTGGAGGAAGGTGAGTTGAAATGCTCCCTTCATTTTGGTGCTGGTGCTGTGTGGCGGCCATTGTTGCTGTGGCTTTGTGCTGGTGGGGCGGCGCGGTCTGGAGTCTTGGGGACTCAGTCTCGCAGCATGGGTGCTGTGGGGCAACAGGCCGTCCGCCCTGCTGGTGCATGGCCGCTGCGGCGGTGGTCGCCGCACGGCTCCGCTCCGTTAGGGCGTTAGGACCCACTACGAGGTTTGCCGTGAAGGGGCAGTGGGCTTCATACAGTCTGATCAGAATGTTAAACTGAAAACCTCATGTTCAGTATTTAAATTTTTGCCTAGCGGCTTTAGATCAACGTATGATTTTGGGATGTGCGGTTCATGCTCTTTTTTTTTTTTTTTTTTTTTCTTTTTGCACATAGCATGTACTTGTCTCTTTTTTTGGACCAGCACTCCTCCCATTTGGCTCAGGTGATTTTAATTAGCAGGAGACTGCAAAGTAAGGGGTCTAGCCCATTTTGGCTCTCACTGAAGAGCTGGAGGAAGGTGAGTTGAAATGCTCCCTTCATTTTGGTGCTGGTGCTGTGTGGCGGCCATTGTTGCTGTGGCTTTGTGCTGGTGGGGCGGCGCGGTCTGGAGTCTTGGGGACTCAGTCTCGCAGCATGGGTGCTGTGGGGCAACAGGCCGTCCGCCCTGCTGGTGCATGGCCGCTGCGGCGGTGGTCGCCGCACGGCTCCGCTCCGTTAGGGCGTTAGGACCCACTACGAGGTTTGCCGTGAAGGGGCAGTGGGCTTCATACAGTCTGATCAGAATGTTAAACTGAAAACCTCATGTTCAGTATTTAAATTTTTGCCTAGCGGCTTTAGATCAACGTATGATTTTGGGATGTGCGGTTCATGCTCTTTTTTTTTTTTTTTTTTTTTCTTTTTGCACATAGCATGTACTTGTCTCTTTTTTTGGACCAGCACTCCTCCCATTTGGCTCAGGTGATTTTAATTAGCAGGAGACTGCAAAGTAAGGGGTCTAGCCCATTTTGGCTCTCACTGAAGAGCTGGAGGAAGGTGAGTTGAAATGCTCCCTTCATTTTGGTGCTGGTGCTGTGTGGCGGCCATTGTTGCTGTGGCTTTGTGCTGGTGGGGCGGCGCGGTCTGGAGTCTTGGGGACTCAGTCTCGCAGCATGGGTGCTGTGGGGCAACAGGCCGTCCGCCCTGCTGGTGCATGGCCGCTGCGGCGGTGGTCGCCGCACGGCTCCGCTCCGTTAGGGCGTTAGGACCCACTACGAGGTTTGCCGTGAAGGGGCAGTGGGCTTCATACAGTCTGATCAGAATGTTAAACTGAAAACCTCATGTTCAGTATTTAAATTTTTGCCTAGCGGCTTTAGATCAACGTATGATTTTGGGATGTGCGGTTCATGCTCTTTTTTTTTTTTTTTTTTTTTTTTTTTTTTTTTTTTCTTTTTGCACATAGCATGAACTATAGTAATCATGGAAGCTAGATGGTATGTCCTGCGTGCTATAAACTTTTTTGCCTCTGGAATTTTTAATGTATGGGATGAATGTTTGGGGACCTCTGGGGTGTAGAGCCTTCGCCAAACGTTTGCCACTTTTGTTACCTAGATGATAGAAGCGACTCTTTATTCTTTCTCTCAGACACCGGGATTACTGATCTAGGATAGTGAGTAGTTTTTGTCTGGCCGAGGACAGTTCCGACAGAGTGAGTGGGGAGAGATCCTGTTTATGTTTTGCTTCGAGTTTGTAAATCTGAGAGGACAATTCTGTGATTTCTTCAGTCCGTTCTCTTTTAAGACGAGCGCCATGCGATATGAATACGCCTCTCAGAATGCATTTTAAGGTCTCCCATTTAATTGAGGGCGACGTGGGGTTGTCGACATGGTCCACCATAAAACCTTCAATGGAGCGTTTCACTTCCGAAACACAGGTCGGATCCTGCAGAAGATTCTCGTTCAGCCTCCACGAGAACCTGGATCTCACAGAGGGGTCCAGTTGCATCGTGAGGTAAATAGGTGCATGGTCAGACCGCAGAATCGACCCCACATCGGCCTCAACACCGCTACCCAACAGGGAGTGCGAGACAAAGAAATAATCAATTCTGCTATATGTAGAATAAATTGGGGAATAAAAGCTGTAGTCCCTCACGCCCGGGTGCAGCGCCCTCCACACATCCATCAACCGCAAGTCACTCAACTGCCTCTTCACTTTTTTGATAGAGGATACAGGATATGAGGACTTACCTGATGACACATCAAGTAGAGGATTCATTGGAAGATTGAAGTCACCTCCGAGGATGATCGGCGAGCCTCCTGCAAATTTTTCTAAAAGCTGTTTGCACGTGGAGCTGAATTTGTGCTGACCTTGATTGGGGAAATAAAGATTTGCCAGTACTAGATCGCCATGCCAGTTTCAAGAAGATAAATCTCCCTTCTGTGTCAACCACCGAGTCAAGTACCTCGGGAAGGAAGGACTTGTGGAATCCAATACATACCCCTTTAGACTTTGAATGAGGGTTTGTACTATGGAACCATTTGGGGTAGTGATATGATGTACAATTAGGAGTCACTCCTGTCTTAAAGTGAGTCTCCTGTAGGAATAATATTGAGACACGTTGCTTATGGTTAGAGTACAGTACCTGTCTTCTTTTTTCTGGTATATTAAGCCCTTTGGCATTAAAAGAGCAAAATTTAACTCTAGCCATAATCAAGATGTTGGTTAGATGAATGATTATGAGAACAGTGAAACCAGGTCGATGGTAGGTCCATGCAATTTCTTAGGACAGGGGATAAGGTAAGGAATAGAGAGGGGAAAACTATGAGGGAGACAAGAAAGAAACCCATAAAGTATAGGCTAAGAGAGAAAAAAGTGTGGTGATTGAACACCTAAAGGAGGAAATCTTGACGCGGTGATGTACTTAGGAGCCACCACTCGCATCAATTTGGGTGAGGAAGAGCCAAGGGCGAGGTTCGGTTTCCCCAGCACCCCCGCGGCCTAAACACATATCAACAATTGCATAACATTGTGTAGGGTTAAACTACAGATATTGGTAACTATATCTGCTTGGATTAAACTAGAGCTCTAGCTAGATAATACAAGTGTTGGAAAAGAAAGTTAGATTAATAACACCTCAGTATTATGCTAGACTTCAATGATAAACATTCAAAATTAACTTATATAGAGGCGATTCATATAGCAGAACATGACTAATTCCCCTCAAATAGTAAACCCACAGTTAGAGTGGTTCACACAGAAAAGAGTAGTTAGTTTAAATTGCATTGAAGGCAAACGGAAATTAGAAAAAACAAAAACTCTCAGGTCTGATCTGATGGCAAATCATGTTTCTTGTGTTGCTTGGAGCGTTGAACCTTTGACCATCTCGGTGATATATCTGGAAGCTGAGGAGAGCTTGGCCAATCAGGCAGGGCAGTCATCGGCAACTCAAAAGTACCTAAGAAGTTGGCCAGATCACCTAGGTTACGAAAGGTAGCTGTTTTCCCTCCTTTGAAGGCTATCAGTTGGAATGGAAAGCCCCACTTGTAAGGAATGTATTTTTCCTGGAGGAGGGACAGTAGCGGACGCAGAGCTCTTCTCAGTTGCAGGGTTCGCCTGGACAGGTCCGAGAGTATTAGAATCTCTGTTCCGCAGAAATGAATTGTGCCCTTCCGTCTAGCAGCCAGCATTATAGATTCCTTAGTTTTATAGTAGAGTACTCTGCAAATAACGTCTAAGGGCCTTGAGTCTGATTGTGGTTTTGGGCCAAGGGATCTGTGAATTCGGTCAAATTCTATGGTGCCTGTCCCCTCTTCATTTAGGATTTCAAGAAATAATTTCTGAACTGTGGGGTCTAGCTCAGATGGGCCTATGGACTCCGGTAAACCACAGATCCTGATGTTGTTACGTCTGTTACGATTTTCTAGGTCCTCCATTCCAGTTGCTAATTCTTCCAGTCTCAAAGTATGGTTTGTTATGATTTCTCTGTGAGTTTGTAACTCTTGCAATACGAGTTCCTGAGTGTTCTCTACCTCTTCCACCCTGGTTGTAAATTCTGATTTTAATGCTTGAAGCTCCTTTTTATAGGAGTTTTCTATTCTACAGGCAAATTTCTCCAAGTCTATTTTGGTGGGGAGGGATCTTATAAATTTGCTGAGATCCTGTACGTTCAGGTCCTCAGAAAGTTCATTGCCATCATCACCTTCCTCAGTTGCCCTTTCAGGAGAGTTGTGTGGGGTCATTGAGTCTTGTGAAAATAAACGGTCCTCTGAGAGCTTATTAGAGGACTGAGATCTAGTGTTTCTGTGTTGCTTATTAGCAGTTAAGAAGCGATCCATCTCTATGGAGTGGGCTGTAGAGTCCAAAAGTACTTCCAAGCGTTTCCTGGGCTTGCCCATGAACAATAGCGATTTTTATAAGCAAATAATTGGCCGTGGTGGGTACCCGTGAGATCCGAGGGGCTACATCAGGTAACTTACTCCCCACCTAGCAGAAACCTCTCCCCAGGGAGACTTCCCCCTTATTTATTTATTTAGGGAGATAAACTGGAGCCTTGTAGGGGCTGGGCAGCACGAACTATCCGGCGCTGCACCCAGGGACAGAGCTGGCTCCTGTGTATAATGGAGGCTTGTCCCAATGTATATGAATAGTGAAAAATAATAAAATAGGCGTCCAAAGGTCTCAGAAAATTAAGTGTTGTCTGTGCGTTTATGCCTCTTTCAGTGTGGCCCAAAGGGTGGTAGGTATGGGGCAGCAGTAAGAGAGGCTCAATGAGAGGGATGGTTTGTACTTCCCTGATGTCGCTGCAGCCTGCTGTGTTCCCAGTCTGTGAGACTGTAGTCTTTTCTCTTTATTACAGGGGGACCACAAGTCACAGGATACTTTATGTGTAGCTGTTACTAAACCTCCCGGCTGATCTCCCACAGCCCCAGGGGGTAAAAAGTAGCTCCGATATGCCACAAGTCACAGCAAATCTTATATAAAGCTGTTATAAGTTTCCACAACTTGCTTCCCCCAGCCCCAGGGGGTATAGAACGGCTCTGATGAGTCTTATAAGAAGATATAGTGACCGATGTAGCTAATGTAGGGGCCTATCAGGCACCCCAGATATGCTGCAATCTCCTCTTAATGCAGCGGCGATGAAAAAACTGACCTCAGGGGATTTCCCAGGCGCTGTTTCACCGATCAGCAGAGCCCAAGGAGAAACGCCCGGAGCCTTCTCTCCTCTGCCGACTGCCGACAGTGATGAAGCAGATGGGCGGCAACGTGCGTGCGGCCTCCTCTCACCGACCAGTCTCCTCAGCGGCTCCAGTGATAACGACGTCCAGACAGAAGGCGGGCGGCTCAACCGGAGGCAGTTCCGAGACGTCCAGCGGCCAGGTAAGGCTACTTTCACACTAGCGTTAACTGCAATACGTCGCAAATGCGTCGTTTTGCCGAAAATACGCATCCAGCAAAAGTTCTTGCTGGATACGTTTTTTCGTCATAGACTAACATTAGCGACGCATTTGCGACGCATTGCCAAACGTCGCGTCCGTTTTGCGACGCTTGGGCGTGTGGTAGCGGACCGTCGGGAGAAAAAAACGTTACATGTAACGTTTTTTGCTCCCGACGGTCCGCTTTTTCCGACCGCGCATGCGCGGCCGGAACTCCGCCCCCACCTCCCCGCACTTCCCCGCACCTCACAATGGGGCAGCGGATGCGTGGGAAAAATGCATCCGCTGCCCCCGTTGTGCGGCGGAGACCACGCTAGCGTCGGGAACGTCGGCCCGACGCACAGCGACGGGTTGTTCCCGACGCTAGTGTGAAAGTAGCCTAAGCCGGCGCGGTCGCTAGGTCAAATAAGCTGGGTCCTCTGCAGTAATGGCAGCCGGGAGAGGCGGCGGGCGGGAACACCGATGACGGAGCTGTGATCTCTAACCCGTCTCAGGATCCTCCACAACCTCAAAGCCCCGGGAGCGCTCCTCCGGCTTCCAGCTACACAGGAGAGAGGATAGATGGAATACCTCGTCTAGCAGGGGAAACAGGCATAGCACGCCGCGATGGGATGGCGGGCTGTAAGTGAATCCGACCAGGCCCAGGTCTGTCTTTAGGCCTCGCGCTCTTGCAGAGTCCGTGACAACAATCAGTGCCCAATATAGCAAAGTAATGCTTCCAGGGACTGAGGGCACACCAATAGTGCTGTCAAATATAGTGGATTGGTCCTCTAAAGCGATAAAATAGATGGATTATAATGTCCAGCAGAGGAGCACAGGAAATGCACGTCCTGCTCCTTCAGCAGCTGGCCACGCCCCCAGTGCTGTGTTTTTATCCATCATGCCAATATTCCTGTTCTGCACTTTCTACATTATTCTGCGCACTTTATTCCTGTCCTGTGACATCTCTGTCTGCAACAACTGTAGGAATTAGTCCTTGGTAGTGACATAAGTGCTTTTTTATTGGTGTAAATCTAAAAAAAATACAAAGTGTTCAGTTGTATTTATAAGCTGGTGCTTATTGTGACTCCATTGCTAGAAACTAAATCTCAAGCTAGGGTCCTAATACAGATTTTGATTACGGGTTTATAAAATTTCAAGTAATGTCTGATTGAGACAGATTAAAATGCTAGTTATTATACACATCAGTACATATAATATTAAATACACAGTTATACCACCAATATAGGGAATGCCTTATATATCCTTATCAATCCTCAAAATCAACCTATTCCTGGTATACTGTGCAAGTGAGTGACTGCCGCCACCTAATGGAAACTAACAACCCAGACACCCCAATATGGATCACCAGAGAACACCAAGACAAGAAAGTGTATAGAAGTTGATACTTTATTTATTACACAAACAAATAACTCAGTTTATACATTAAAAACAAATTAAAATTAATTAAAAAATATATATATAGCACAGGACAAAAGGATGATAATATACAGTATAAAATGTACCGGCCACATTTATATAGAAAATCCCAGAACCTCACAACTTATATATGGACATACTCCAATAGCCAAAAGTGCAAACGTGGTGCAAATAATAATTAGCAGCAAACACAATAAAAAATAAATAATGAAAGACCCTATTTTTGGTCTAAATATTGCAGTGATATAGGGATCAAAAAAGTGCAAAATGTGCAGAAGGATTGTATGAGCAAATAAATTGCAAAGGTGCAAGGTGCTACGGCATTAATCAGCCGATTCAAAACCACACGATGTGTGCAAAAAATATAAGGAGAGGTTTAATCAGAGATTTGACAGGTAAATACCTATGGGTGGCCGTGTCCTGTGTCTGCGTACCCCTACGCACGTTTCGGACTCTTTCCTTCGTCAGGGGGTCCTCAATCAGGACCCCCTGACGAAGGAAAGAGTCCGAAACGTGCGTAGGGGTACGCAGACACAGGACACGGCCACCCATAGGTATTTACCTGTCAAATCTCTGATTAAACCTCTCCTTATATTTTTTGCACACATCGTGTGGTTTTGAATCGGCTGATTAATGCCGTAGCACCTTGCACCTTTGCAATTTATTTGCTCATACAATCCTTCTGCACATTTTGCACTTTTTTGATCCCTATATCACTGCAATATTTAGACCAAAAATAGGGTCTTTCATTATTTATTTTTTATTGTGTTTGCTGCTAATTATTATTTGCACCACGTTTGCACTTTTGGCTATTGGAGTATGTCCATATATAAGTTGTGAGGTTCTGGGATTTTCTATATAAATGTGGCCGGTACATTTTATACTGTATATTATCATCCTTTTGTCCTGTGCTATATATATATTTTTTAATTAATTTTAATTTGTTTTTAATGTATAAACTGAGTTATTTGTTTGTGTAATAAATAAAGTATCAACTTCTATACACTTTCTTGTCTTGGTGTTCTCTGGTGATCCATATTGGGGTGTCTGGGTTGTTAGTTTACATCAGTACATATGGACGGAAGACTACGTCATGGTCAGGGATGGACACAGAAAGTTTTGGGCCCCATGTGCAAGAAATGTGTCTGGGTCCCCCTCCCTGCCCGGCATGCTGCTTATGATGAGGGCAATCTGGTCATGGATCCCCCGGAGCCTCAGGCTCCACGCAGCAAGCCAGATTGCCCAGATTATCACCGCCCTGGTTAAGATTCAGTTCTGTTGGTTCCAATGCAGTCATACTTCCAGTCAAGTGTCAACTCGAAAGTCAGCTATGTCAGTGAATAGAACACTGCAGACTAGAGAATCTTATTTGTCATAGTCTGGGAGTCCTTCATGTGTTTTTTTAGCAAACTCTATGCAGGCATTCATATGTCTTGCACTGAGGAGAGGCTTCCATCGGGCCAATCTGCAATAAAGGCCCAACTGGTAGACGGCTGCAGTGATAGTTGACTTTGTGGAACTTTCTCTCATCTCCCTACTGCATTTCTGGAGCTCAGCCACAGTGATCTTGGGGTTCTTCTTTACCTCTCTCACCAAGGCTCTTTTCCAACAATTGCTCAGTTTGGCTGGATGGCCAGGTCTAGGAAGACTTCTGGTGGTGCCAAACTTCTTACATTTAAGGAGTATGGAGGTCACTGTCCTCTTAGGAACCTTGAGTGCTGCAGAAATTCTTTTGTAACCTTGGCCAGATCTGTGCCTTGCCACAATTCTGTCTCTGAGCCCCTTGGCAAGTTCCTTTGACCTCATGATTCTCATTTGGTCTGACATGCACTGTGAGCTGTGAGGTCTTATATAGACAGGTGTGTGCCTTTCCAAATCAAGTCATATCAGTTTAATTAAACACAACTGGACTCCAATGAAGGAGTAGAACCATCTCAAGGAGGATCACAAGGAAATGGACAGCATGTGACTGAAATATGAGTGTCTGAGCAAATGGCCTGAATACGTATGACCAAGTGATATTTCGGTTTTTCTTTTCTTAACAAATTTCCAAAAATGTCTACATTTCTGTTTTTGTCAGTCAAGATGGGGTACAGAGTGTACATTAATGAGAAAACAAATTAGCTTTTTTGAATTTACCAAATGGCTGCAATGAAACAAAGAGTGAAAAATGTAAAGGGATCTGAATACTTTCTGTACCCACTGAATAAACAGTGACTGAGCACTGACTGAGCACCCCTGGACCTGGCTGCAGGACCTCACATTATAATGTATAGATATACATTGCAGAATGTCCTGGAGCCAGGCTCAGGATCAGACACTGCAGTCACTATCTGAGGATGACTGTGAGTTATTGCTGCAGCTTGAGCTTACATACAGATCAGGTGAAGCTGGAGCGCAGGTGACGCAAACACTGCATGCTGTTGATCTTATAAGACAGATATGCCAGCCGGCACTTGTACACATCTAATACAATGTCGGCACCGGTCTACTGAAGCAGCAGAAAGCCGGGCCACTGGCAGTACGCCCCTGCTGGCAAGGGTCCCCCTCAACCTCTGGGCCCCGATGCAGCTGCACTGGCTGAAACGGCGGTAGGTCCACCCCTGGTCTTGGTTTGTGTGCCCATTTAAGGAGAGGGCTCAAGAACTGAGCTCTCTCCACACACAGTAGATGCTGGCTATGTTGCATAGCCGGCATCTGTCTCTAACAGAAGCTGTCAGACCTGAACTCCGATCTCTGCTATTAAGAATTTATAAGAAATGATCGCTGACGTAAACCAACTGACTCCCAACAGTACCCCACAACGAGAGGAACCAATGGGGGCCTGTCAAAGCGCCAATGACTGTGCTGTCATGGTACTTCTCTAAAGCCAAGCCACAGGCTGAGCTGCATAGGAGGCCATGATTTAAGAAACATATCTGGTATTGACGCATCCATAAAAGTCTGGTGTATGAAAATATAACATTAATTAACTCATATTGTAAATGCTGTAAAAAGAAAAGAAATCAAAGACAGAATTTCAGTTTATCAATTATCAGACCACCCTAAAGAAATACGATAAAAAGCAAACAACATCATAAATATCCAAAATGTTATCAATGAAAACATCAGCTCCCCATGCAAAAAAACAAGCCCTTACCGGTCCATCAACAGAAAACTAAAAAAGTTACAGTTCTCAGAAAATGGTGACAAGAAAGCAAATGTGTATTTTTTTTTTTACAAGCATCGACATTTTGTTACCACTTAACCACTTCTTTACCACTTGGAATTTTTTCCTGGTTTTCAAAACACTGAATGGTAAAAAGAATAGTGTTATTCAAAACTATAACTCGCCTCGCAAAAAAAACAAGCTCTCATATGGGTATGTCAAAAGAAAAATAAAGTTTTGACTTTTGAAAGAAAGTGAGAAAAAAAATAGGACAAAAATATAAAAAATTGCCTGGTCCTCAAGGCATTAAAATGCGGACACCATTATCGTAGCAGAATGCTTAACAGTTTTAGATTGCATACTTAAGCTGAGCACTCAATAAAATCACAAGTGGCAATAAATGTATCTAAAGAATCTCACAAGCACCATCCTGCATAAAGTATGGAGGTTGCCCAATACTTGCCCTTAACAAATATAAGCCATGGAAAGAATTTATTATATTTGAACCCACTAAGGCCTCTTTTACACATCAGTTTTTAGCCGTCAGGCTGAATCCGGCTAATTGTGAAAAAAAACGGATTCGTTGCAAATTGTGAAAAACTGATGCGACGGATCCGTTTTTCTGCTGGATCCGTTTTTCTGTTTTTTTACCTGGGGATAGAGTTTGGACTTCCTATTCGAGAGAGAGAGAGAGATATTTTCCAGAATGGAAAATTAATTATTTCTTTAAAAAAAAGGAATCGTTGGCCGGATTCCATCATTTCACCTCACGTTTCATCCGTTTCTTGCAGATCCGTCGCTGAGTGGTTTTTTGCTGGACAGAAAAAACATTCCTCTGTACGTTTTCTCTGGTCGACGGAAAACAAATTTTGGACAGATCTGGCAAAAAACGGGTGAAACGTGAGGCCATCCGGCGCAATCCGGCACTAATACAAGTCTATGAGAAAAAAAACAGATCCAGCGGCAACTTTTGCTGGATCCATTTTTTTCAAAATTCTCCGGATTGTGCCTGACCGCAAAAACCTGATGTGTGAAAGGGGCCTAACCACAGTCATATGCTGTATCACAACTGAAACCACCCATATCATATGCCATATTACATTTGATTCCACCCACAGTCATACTTTGTATTACATCTGAGCCCACCCAAAGACATACGTTGTATTACATCTGAGCCCACCAGTAGTCATACAGTATAATGCACCCCATAGTCCTCCATACAGTATAATGCACTCCATAGTCCTCAATAAAGTATAATGAACACTCCACAGTTCTCCATATAGTAGAATGTGCCCCATAGTCCTCCATATAGTATAGAACACTACCCATAGTCTTCCATATAGTATAATACACTCCTCTTAGTCCTCCATATTGTATAATGCACCCCCTATAGTACTCCATATAGTAAATTGTACTCCCATAGTATAATGCACCCCATAGTCCTTCATATAGTATAATGTAGCCCCATATAGTACATGCAGCCCCCATAGAGTACATATAGTATAATGCACTCCCCATAGACACTGATAGAGTATAATGCAGCCCTCAAATAGTATAATGCACTTCTCATAGCTCTCGATAGAGTATAATGTAGCCCCCATATAGTACATAAAGCGTAATGCGCTCCCCATAGTTCTTGATAGCGTATAATGCATCCCCATAGAGAATAATGCAGCCCCATATAGTATAATGCGCCTTCATAGAGTATAATTCAGCCCCATAGAATATATATATATATATATATATACACTCACCGGCCACTTTATTAGGTACACCATGCTAGTAACGGGTTGGACCCCTTTTGCCTTCAGAACTGCCTCAATTCTTCGTGGCATAGATTCAACAAGGTGCTGGAAGCATTCCTCAGAGATTTTGGTCCATATTGACATGATGGCATCACACAGTTGCCGCAGATTTGTCGGCTGCACATCCCAAAGATGCTCCATACAAGGCAGGATGGATCCATGCTTTCATGTTGTTTACGCCAAATTCTGACCCTACCATCCGAATGTCGCAGCAGAAATCGAGACTCATCAGACCAAGCAACGTTTTTCCAATCTTCTACTGTCCAATTTCGATGAGCTTGTGCAAATTGTAGCCTCAGTTTCCTGTTCTTAGCTGAAAGGAGTGGTACCCGGTGTGGTCTTCTGCTGCTGTAGCCCATCTGCCTCAAAGTTCGACGCACTGTGCGTTCAGAGATGCTCTTAGGCCTACCTTGGTTGTAACGGGTGGCGATTTGAGTCACTGTTGCCTTTCTATCAGCTCGAACCAGTCTGCCCATTCTCCTCTGACCTCTGGCATCAACAAGGCATTTCCGCCCACAGAACTGCCGCTCACTGGATTTTTTTTCTTTTTCGGGCCATTCTCTGTAAACCCTAGAGATGGTTGTGCGTGAAAATCTCAGTAGATCAGCAGTTTCTGAAATAATCAGACCAGCCCTTCTGGCACCAACAACCATGCCACGTTCAAAGGCACTCAAATCACCTTTCTTCCCCATACTGATGCTCGGTTTGAACTGCAGGAGATTGTCTTGACCATGTCTACATGCCTAAATGCACTGAGTTGCCGCCATGTGATTGGCTGATTAGAAATTAAGTGTTAACAAGAAGTTGGACAGGTGTACCTAATAAAGTGGCCAGTGAGTGTATATATATATATATATATATATATATATATATATATATATATATATACATTGCTCAAAAAAATAAAGGGAACACTTAAACAACAGAATATGACTCCAAGTAAATCAAACTTCTGTGAAATCAAACTGTCCACTTAGGAAGCAACACTGTTTGACAATCAATTTCACATGCTGTTGTGTAAATGGAATAGACAACAGATAGAAATTATTGGCAATTAACACTCAATAAAGGTGTGGTTCTGCAGGTGGGGACCACAGACCACATCTCAGTACCAATGCTTTCTGGCTGATGTTTTGGTCACTTTTGAATGTTGGTTGTGCTTTCACACTTGTGGTAGCATGAGATGGACTCTACAACCCACACATGTGGCTCAGGTAGTGCAGCGCCTCCAAGGATGGCACATAAATGCGAGCTGTGGCAAGAAGGTTTGCTGTGTCTGTCAGCGTAGTGTCCAGAAGCTGAAGGTGCTACCAGGAGACATGCCAGTACACCAGGAGATGTGGATGGGGCCGTAGGAGGGCAGCAACCCAGCAGCAGGACCGCTACCTCAGCCTTTGTGCAAGGAGGAACAGGAGGAGCACTGCCAGAGCCCTGCAAAATTACCTCCAACAGGCCAAAATGTGCATGTGTCTGCACAAACGGTTAGAAACCGACTCAATGAGGATGGTCTGAGTGTCCGACGTCCACAGATGGGGGTTGTGCTCACAGCCCAACACAGTGCAAGACGCTTGGCATTTGCCACAGAAAACCAGGTTTGGCAAATTCGCCACTGGCGCCCTGTGCTCTTCACAGATGAAAGCAGATTCACACTGAGCACATGTGACAGACGTGACGGAGTCTGGAGATGCCATGGAGAGCGATCTGCTGCCTGCAACATCTTTCAGCATGACCGATTTGGCAGTGGGTCAGTAATGGTGTGGGGTGGCATTTCTTTGGAGGGCCGCACAGCCCTCCATGTGCTCGCCAGAGATAGCCTGACTGCCATTAGGTACCGAGCTGAGATCCTCAGACCCCTTGTGAGACCATATGCTGATGCGGTTGGCCCTGGGTTCCTCCTAATGCAGGACAATGCCAGACCTCATGTGGCTGGAGTGTGTCAGCAGTTCCTGCAAGATGAAGACATTGAAGCTATGGACTGGCCTGTCCGTTCCCCAGACCTGAATCCGATTGAACACATCTGTGACATCATGTCTCACACCATCCACCAACGTCACGTTGCACCACAGACTGTCCAGGAGTTGGCGGATGCTTTAGGCCAGGTCTGGGAGGAGATCCCTCAGGAGACCATCCGCTGCTTCATCAGGATCATGCCCAGGTGTTGTAGGGAGGTAATACAGGCACGTGGAGGCCACACACACTACTGAGCATCATTTACTTTTCTTGAGGCATTTCCACTGGAGCTGGATCAGCCTGTAACTTCATTTTCCACTTTGATTTTGAGCATCATTCCAACTCCAGACCTCCTTGGGATATTAGTTGTGATTTACGTTGATAATTTTTAGGTTTTATTGTTCTCAACACATTCCACTATGTAATGAATAATGATTTACAACTGGAATATTTAATTCAGTGATATCTACGATGTGGGATTTTAGTGTTCCCTTTACATTTTTGAACAGTGTATATAGTATAATGCAGCCTCATAGTCCTCCAGTATTATTTAAAAACAAAAACATACAATAGTCACCTCTCCCTATTTCCCCCTGCTCAGGTCTCCCTGCAGAGGGATAATGATGGGAGAAGGAGCGTCACTTTACACTCTCTCCTCCATCATAGCTTTGAACTGTATCGGCATATATGATACGATGCAGTGGGGGAGCTTGCGCCGAACCCCCTGACTCATGGGCCCTATAGAGGCTGTGTGGTGTGCCGCTATTAGCAGAACGCCACTGTCTGGGGCCCTCTGGGAGTGGGAGCCATTGGCAAATGTCTAGTTTGCGTACCCCTAACGCATGACTTTTGGATATGGGATGGACCCCACTCCTTCTTAAAACCACCATAACTACTGTAAACCTAGGTACTAAAATAAATACATAAAACACATTATTTTGGTTGTCAAAATGGCCACAGCTTTTATTCAAATCACAGGATTAAATAATCACAGTAGGAGTCAGGTGGAGTGCTAGTACATTGGGATTCACAAGTACTGCGATATCCCCAGCTGTCTGACATACAGCACCAGGACAGACAGCCATAAAGGGGCGGCACGCACTGGCTTGCCATTCAAGCAGAGCCAGTAAACTTTCAGGGCACCAATGACCCTATTATCCTCACTCCTGTGCTTAACCACTGTGCCCGCCCCTGATTGATGTTACCATTACAACGTCCTTGAGGCTGGCCACCAAAGCCGAGCCTGCTCACCACCATGAGGTTTTACATCCTCTATTAGTTAAAATGAGTCCACCTTAACTTGTCTGCAACTTCCACCTGACTCCTAAACCGCAAAGCCGTGACGGGTTATAAATTCCAAGTCTCATTTGACACTTTTTTTTTTTTTTTTTTTTTTTTAAATAATTAAATCATTTTTGTAAACTTAAAAACTAAAAGTCCCTGCAAAAGCATTAATGGGACTAAACTTGGCAAACCCCCGACTCACAAAGAGTCATCCTACAGCACTCAGGAGAGGAAAAACCCCCTGTGGAGGAAACCTCCAGGGAACCATGGCTGAAGGATTGCCCTTCCCTTGGGCTTAGAAGGTTACCGCAAATAATAACTCCTTATAGCCAATATACAATTGAACATGGTACAAGATATACAATGACAAATTCAAAAATACAATAAAACATTTAGCATTATACAAGCAATAATTAAAAAGTTTAAGGACAAAGATTATAAACAGGGCGGGAGGGCGGGTAATGTTTCCTCCTGTCCATCCTGTCAGAGAAAGAGGGAGAGCCAGAGTTGCCTCCCCTATATAAGCCCCACCCTCCTCACAGTAATACACCAGGCACAAACATCTAAACTTCCTCTTAAAGCAACAACACTCTTGTTTAAAATCTACACCGCAATACAAACAAAAGCTGCAGGAGTTCTCGGTCCACCCATCCCCAAGTCATGTCCACCTCCGTCTAGTCTCCGGTGGTTTCTAGCCCTGTATGCTGTATTACATCTGAGCCCACCCACAGTCATACGCTGTATTACATTTCTAGCAATATCCTTTGGTGCCACTAATTCATAACCCTCATTTACCTGACACCCCACCATGTTTTATCATTTTTACTGCTATTTCTTGTTATCTACCTTCCCTAAATGCCCAGTGTGATAATATTCAATTTCTTGACCAATGTTTTCAGATCTGGTTCTTTTTTTGTATTATTTATTATAGTGAAACAGGAACGTATAAGCATTATTAATATCTGGTAATTTCTTCCCTTAAAACTTTTCCACATGTTTTTAATAGGCATGTTTAGCTTTACCATTATTGTGCACCCTGGGGTCCGCTAATGAGTATGTATATCTAATACATCTAAAATGCCAGAGTCCTGTATTTCACTATCAGGATATCTCTACATGGATCATTACAGATAACAACACATTTGAGAATGATTAGATACGGACCTTCAGGGGCATTTTTTTTTGCCAGGTCAAAAGAAGTTGCATGGTTCCAGAAACATAGGCTTTTTTTTAATTGAGTGCAGCGAATATGCAAATTTTTATTGTCCTTACCAAGAGGACTTTGCTCACAGGGCAATTTTGAAGAGCAACAGAAACATTAACCTTTAAAAATGTGTAAATCTTTATTTAGGTTTAGGTAGACTCATTAAGAGCATAATAATTAGACTAATTAAGCGCATAATACTATACATATACAGACCAAGATAAATTCCAGTCTGCACTTGTTCAATTTAGTGGTGCTCGTGTCCAGGGATGACATCCCACACTCAGATCAGTACAAAAAACCAGCACGCACTTGTATGCGTAATTCGTGAAGTTTATTCCATATTCTCCATCAGTGTATACAGCAGTCAAAAATGTGACGTGTTTCGGCTTAGCACATGCCTTTCTTGTACTGGCTTGGGTTCGTCCACTGAGCTTTTGCACCCTGCTCCCTCTTTTGCTGTGCAACTGGGGCAGCGTGACCAATACCTCTTCCTCTGAACTGTCTCTCTCTCACCTCTGTGTTGCAATGACTATTACTGATTGCAGAATAAGTCAACTAAATATCTGTCAGTGAGTTTGTTCTCAGGGGAGAGTTTAAAACTCTTAGGGTAAGTTCACACTAGGGAGCAGTGACCCCTCATCAGTCTGAATACATAAACAGAGCACCATATAAAGACCCCACCCCCACAGGCCCGCCCCAGAGCACGAGCATCTCATTAATTGAAAACTGAAAATAAAGATTAAACAACAACCACAAGACAGATTTCATCAACCAAGGTATCATTTTAATCAGTATAATGGTGCCGACCTGACACTGTTTAGGTTACTGTGCACAATCCTGCTGACAGGTTCACTTTAACTGCTTCAGATTTCTAAAAATGCCAAAAGATTAACAGAAATTAGTGGACCATCCTTCAGGTGTTTTCAGCTCTGAAGATGCTTCATACTTTAAACTACAAGTCAGTAAAAAGGCTCAAAAGAAGCCCGGGCACCTATCTGAGTATTTTACCAGCATTGTTGCTTCAAAAACCGCTAGAGGTTTTCTTATTAAAACACCAATAGAAAAAACACCACAAAAACACTGGAAAAATGCTTCAAAAAAATTGCCAGAAGTAAAAAAAAAAGGTTAAAAAAGCATTCAGAAAGCTAGAAAAAATGCTTAAAAAACCCACTTCAGCACTGCTCAAGAGATTTACATGTTTGAGGAATGGCATGTTGTCCTATCATATCACAGAAAAGAGAACTCAGCACCAAAGAAGAGAGGCTATAAGGCTAAGTTCACATTAGTGTATTTGTGCGCAGCGTATCACCTGCAGGCACAAACGCATGCCAAAACGCATTTAAACGCATGCTTACGCTGCGTTTTTTATCCGCATAAGCTTACTCATGACGCTAAAAAACGCTGCGCGTGCATGCGTTTGTGCATGTGTTTGCGTTGTTTCTGAGCATGTGTTCGATATTTCTCAGTGAAAATGGTTATGCGGACAATGCTTTTCCTGTAGAATTTCCTTAAAACAAGACACACACAATGGGCATGTCTCATGGGATTTCTATATAAAGACACACTGCACAGATGAAATCCTTGTCTTTTGATACTGTATCCAGCTGCAAGATGGATCTTAGCGTGGAGAGCTTCAATCTTAATCTTGATTTGTCATTGAAATTGGCTTTTGCTTTTGCTGTGGCTTGTGAAGAAGAAAGAAGAGAAAGACGGAGAAGACGTCGTCGTCGCTATTGGCAGCACCCCATCATTGAATTACGAGAGAGCCGTGGAGCCTACCACTCGTTGTACATCGAGCTTCTTGAAAACCCGGAGAAGTTTTTTGACTACACGAGGATGTCGGAACAGACCTTCAATGACTTGGTGCTGCATGTCCGAGGATCCATCACCAGGCAGGACACACAACTACGTCAAGCAATTCCTGCTGAGGAACATCTGTTGGTGACCCTGAGGTGCGTAATTTTGAAAAAGAAACACATGTCATTAGTATTATTGTTATAAAAGCCATGTACTGATTATTTTTTCCATTTTCTGTTCGGCAGATTCCTGACTACTGGAGAGACCTTAAGATCTCTACATTTTCAATTCCGGATTGGAGTGTCCACCTTTTCTGGAATAGTTGCAGACACCTACCGTGCTTTATGTGATGTTCTGCATGAAAAATTACTCCCCCAACCTACAACTGAACTCTGGCTGGAAAATGATGCAAAATTCCAGGACATTTGTAATTTTCCAAACTGTTTGGGGCTGTTGACGGCAAACATATTCGGATTATGAAACCTGCTGGAAGTGGATCCGAGTATTTCAATTACAAAAAATATTTTTCCATTGTTCTCATGGCGATTGCAGATGCTGACTGTCAATTTGTTGCCGTTGACGTTGGCTCATTTGGACGAGGAAATGACTCAGACTTTCAAAGACTCTGACATGGGCCAACATTTGTATGGGAATAGTTTCAATTTTCCAACACCACAACCTCTTCCGAACACTGAAGGATCGCCAATGCCTTTTGTTGTGGTTGGGGATGAGGTGTTTCAAATGTGTGCCAACCTCATAAAACCATACTCGAGTTGGGACTTGAATCACACCAAAAGCATTTACAACTACCGACTGACAAAGGCACGAAGAACTGTGGAGTGTGCCTTTGGTTTGCTGGCATCTAAATGGCGCATTTTGGGAACAGCCATCAATCTAAAAACTGAGACAATTGATGAGGTTGTCAAAGCGTGTGTTGTTCTGCACAATTACATCCTGGCAAAAGAGCAACACCACTTAGAACTTGAGGAACCTGTTGTTAGCACATTGCGGGATTACCAAGATCACCCTCTGAGGCCTACAGTGGAATTTCTCCAAATGAGGGATAACTTTGCTGCTTACTTTGTTTCTGATATTAGACGTGTGGCATGGCAAGACGAAATGATTTAATCCGCTTGTAAATGTACCTGTATTGTTTACTGACTTTAATAATAATCTCACCTCCACTGTAATACCAGTTATACAATACACACGTGTGCGTTTTCAAATAAAGAAACAGTGATTGTGAAAACAAAAGATTTGTTATTAACAAAAATAAAAACAATTTTTAGTTTAACATACACTAATTTGAAAACAAAAAATAAAAATGGGTTTTAGGTTTGGGGTCTGTTCAATGGTGTGACATTGTGGACCAGGGGGGTGTCGGGCTGGGATGATTGGGTAGGAGTGGGTGAGGGAGTAGTTACAAGGGAAGTGGCAACAAAATGGAAGACTGGGTCATTGGGGGAGGAAGACACATTAGGAGTGGAAAATAAATTGGAAGGGATAGACACATTGGAAGGGATAGACACAAGGGAAGGTGTAGACAGATTGGATAACAGAGACACATTGGGAGGTGAGGGTGGAGGTGGTGGGTACCACACCACCAGACAGGAGAAATCAGGGCCAGTACCACACCACCGGACAGGAGAAATCAGGGCCTGTACCACACCACCAGACAGGAGAAATCTGTGATAGGACCACACCATCGGACAGGAGAAATCAGGGCCAGTACCATACCACCGGACAGGAGAAATCAGGGCCAGTACCACACCACCGGACAGGAGAAATCCATGACAGGAGCACTGCACAGTCTACAAGGAACAGAAAGCAAAACATAAGACACAAAGGGACAAAGAGTGTGAGACTGGGCACAGTGTGAGACTGGGCCGAGCAACATAGTAATTGAAATGTACAGACACTCATACTTACATTATGTAGCAGCTGCAAGGGCCAGTACCACACCACCAGACAGGAGAAATCAGGGCCAGTACCATACCACTGGACAGGAGAAATCAGGGCCAGTACAACACCACCGGACAGGAGAAATCAGGGCCAGTACCACACCACTGGACAGGAGAAATCAGGGCCAGTACCACATCACTGGTCAAGAGAAATCCGTGACAGGACCACACAACCGGACAGGAGAAATCAGGGCCAGTACCACACCACCGGACAAGAGAAATCAGGGCCAGTACCACACCACCAGACAGGAGAAATCCGTAACAGGCGCAACGCACAGTCTACAAGGAACAGAAAGCAAAACATAAGACACAAAGTGACAAAGAGTGTAAGACTGGGCAGAGTGTGAGACTGGGCCGAGCAAAATAGTAACTGAAAAGTACAGACACTCATACTTACATTATGTAGCAGCTGCAAGGGCCAGTACCACACCACTGGACAGGAGAAATCAGGGCCAGTACCACACCACCGGACAGGAGAAATCCATGACAGGAGCACACCATCGGACAGGAGAAATCCGTGACAGGAGCACATCACTGGACAGGAGAAATCCGTGACAGGAGCAATCCAATGCAGCAGCACTGCACAGTCTACAAGGAAAAAAAAGCAAAACTTAAGTACAGAGTACAGACTGCAGTGAGAGAGACAGACATTTTCAAAGCTTCTATACTTACATACAGAGTCTTGAGATCGGATCCAGAGTCTTGAGAGTACTGGACTTCCAGTGACCACACCCCCTTTTATACAGCTATGAATTTGGAGGTGGTGAAATAATTTCCTGGACATGCGCAGTCCTAAGTATGCAAGCGCATCGAACGCATGAGTACGCATGTCCTTGCGTAATAATGCATTCCCATAGACAGTAATGCGTTGTTTTGACGCTCTCATCTGCATGCGCATGCCTGTGCATATTTGACGCGACAAAAAATGCAACATATGTTGCGTTCAGCGGGCGCGGCGAAACAATGCATGCGGACGCATCCGCACCCAAACTGATGCAAACACATGTCCCTGTGTACACAATGTTAGGCCAGTTTCACATGTCAGTGGCTCCGGTACGTGTAGTGACAGTTTTCTCACGTACCGGAGACACTGACACACGTAGACCCATTCAAAAGAATGTGTCTATGCACATGCCTGCGTGTTTTCACGGACCGTGTGTCCGTGTGCAAAACACGGAGACATGTCTGCTTTTCTCCGGCAGCACGGTCTGCAAAGCGTCCCGCACGCGTGCACACGGAGAACAGTGTGCACTCTCCTCCGTGTGCACGTGCCGCCACAGGAGAAACAGCACTACAGTTAAGCGCTGTCCCCTGCATGTGGTGCTGAAGCCGGCATTCATCCCTTCTGTCCTGCTCGGCTGAAAGCAGCACTTGCAGGAGAGAAGGGATGAAAAATCACGTTATTTTTTGTTAAAAATAAAGTTTGGGGTCACCTCCCGCGTCCCACCCCTCCCCACTCCCCACGCACCCGCCCGCTTGCAGAGAAATACTCACCCAGCTCCCGCAATGCCTCCTCTCAGCGCCGGCAGCTTGTCCTGTGTAAGCGGTCACGTGGTACCGCTCATTACAGTGATGCATATGCGGCTCCACCTCTCATAGGGGTGGAGCCACATATTCATCACTGTAATGAGCGGTACCACGTGACCGTTCACACAGGACAGGCTACCGGCGCTGAGAGGAGGCATCGCAGGAGCTGGGTGAGTATTTTTCTGCAAGCGGGCGGGCGCACGGGGGGTGAGTGGCAGAAGGTGACCCCAAACTTTATTTTTAACAAAAAAAAATAGATTTTTCATCTTTTCTCTCCTGCGAGCGCTGCAGGGGACAAGAGATGAATGCCTCCTTCAGCACCACACGCTGGGACAGCGCTTACTGTAGCACTGTCTCTCCTGCACGGTCCGTGTGGTCCTCAGGCGGCACACGGGCGGCACACGGCTGCCGCACGTGTGCCACACTGATGTGCCACGTGAGCACACGGACACGGATAACTCCGGTACCGTTTTCTCCGGTACCGGAATTATCTGGACGTGTGAGACTGGCCTTAAAGATAGGTACGTAAGACGCATGGGGATCTATGCGGATAATTCTAGGCATTCAGGACCTGAAAATTACGTCACGGCTTGTGTGATTGGTCACGTCGCGGTCACATGGGCGGCACGCGACCAATCAGAAGCCGTGACGTCACGGAAGGCAGTAAACGCGTGCATTTTAAGCAAAGAAGGCTGCCGGTTCCCTCGGTAAGGTGCAGGCTGCGTCCGAGGGTGAGTATATCAATATTTTTTATTTTAATTCTTTATTTTACACATTAATATGGATCCCAGGGCCTGAAGGAGAGTTTCCTCTCCTTCAGACCCTGGGAACCATCAGGGATACCGTCCGATACTTGAGTCCCATTGACTTGCATTGGTATCGGGTATCGGTATCGGATTAGATCCGATACTTTGCCGGTATCGGCCGATACTTTCCGATACCGATACTTTCAAGTATCGGACGGTATCGCTCAACACTACTAGCAATATAACACTATTGCTAGAAACAAACTCATGCACTGTTAAACATTAGTAAATAGTAGTTTGCTATATATACAATAATAAGCATTATTCTGTCAGGTAGCATAAAGGTACCTTCACACTAAACGACTTTGCAACGATAACGATAGCGATCCGTGACGTTGCAGCGTCCTGGATAGCGATATCGTTGTGTTTGACACGCAGCAGCGATCTGGATCCTGCTGTGATATCGCTGGTCGTTGCTGAAAGTCCAGAACTTTATTTGGTCATCGTGTTTGACAGCAAAAGCAACGATGCCAGCAATGTTTTACAATGGTAACCAGGGTAAATATCGGGCTACTAAGCGCAGGGCCGCGCTTAGTAACCCGATATTTACCCTGGTTACCATTGTAAAAGTAAAAAAAAAACCACTACATACTCACCCTCTGATGTCTGTCACGTCCCCCGGCGTCCGCGCTGCTGCTCAGAGCTTCCTGCACTGACTGTGTCAGTGCCGGCCGTAAAGCAAAGCACAGCGGTGACGTCACCGCTGTGCTTAGGGCCGGCGCTTACACAGTGCAGGGAAGCTGAAGGCGAGGGACGCGACAGACACGGCAATGTAAGTATGTAGTGTTTGTTTTTTTTTCATTTACACTGGTAACCAGGGTAAACATCGGGTTACTAAGCGCGGCCCTGCGCTTAGTAACCCGATGTTTACCCTGGTTACCCGGGGACTTCGGCATCGTTGGTCGCTGGAGAGCTGTCTGTGTGACAGCTCTCAAGCGACCACGCAGCGATCGGCATCGTTGTCGATATCGCTGCAGCGTCGCTTAATGTGACAGTACCTTAGAAGCAACCCACCCTTTGCTCTAGCAACAGGGGCCTTCACTATTCTTGAATACTAATGAGCATGGCCTCACTCTTTACCCCAATAGCAACAGCAGCATGGTCTTACTGTTTTCCTAAGTATTAACAGTAACTTGGCTCAATGCTTTCTCCCAGTAGTAAGGGTACTGTCACACACTGCAATTTCGATCGCTACGACGGTACGATTCGTGACGTTCTAGCGATATCGTTACGATATCGCAGTGTCTGACACGCAGCAGCGATCAGGGATCCTGCTGAGAATCGTACGTCGTAGCAGATCGTTTGGAACTTTCTTTTGTCGCTTGATCACCCGCTGTCATCACTGGATCGTTGTGTGTGACACCGATCCAGCGATGTGTTCGCTTGTAACCAGGGTAAACATCGGGTAACTAAGCGCAGGGCCGCGCTTAGTAACCCGATGTTTACCCTGGTTACCAGCGTAAACGTAAAAAAAACAAACAGTACATACTCACATTCCGGTGTCTGTCCTCCGGCGTCTCAGCTTCTCTGCACTGTGTAAGCACAGTGGCCGGAAAGCGAGCACAGCGGTGACGTCTGACGTCACCGCTGTGCTTTCCGGCTATGGTGCTTACACAGTGTGGAGAGAAGCAGAACGCCGGGGGACAGACACCGGAATGTAAGTATGTACTGTTTGGTTTTTTTTACGTTTACGCTGGTAACCAGGGTAAACATCGGGTTACTAAGCGCGGCCCTGCACTTAGTAACCCGATGTTTACCCTGGTTACCCGGGGACTTCGGCATCGCTCCAGCGCCGTGATTGCAACGTGTGACCGCAGTCTACGACGCTGGAGTGATAATCATACGATCGCTGCGACGTCACGGATCGTGCCGTCGTAGCGATCAAAATTGCAGTGTGTGACAGTACCCTAACAGCAGCATGATTCTACTATTACCCCCATTAGTAAAAGCAGCACAGGCCTTCTCTTCCTTCCAGTAGTAAAATAAGCATATCACAATACTTTTTGCCAATAGTAACAGCAGCATGTCTTCACTATTTCCACCAGTAGTAAAAGACACATGTCCCCATTATTTCCCAGTTATAACAGAAGCATGGTCTCATTCTTTAGTAAAAAGTAACAGCAGTATGGCCCATTCTTTACTCCAGGGGTGGGGAACCTTTTTCCAGCCAGGGGCCATTTGGAAATTTCTACCATCATTCGGGGGCCACACAAAAATGATCACCTTGAAAATTACCCCGGTATATTTAGTCGAACAATTAATTACGGTTACTCACCCTTAATGTGATGGCTGGAGCTTATTCTCTTTGGTGCAGCTGTGATACTGATCATGTTGCTTCTCACAGCTTCTTTTCCAGGTTTGTCTCAGCCAGGAGAGCAGTCAACTTTTTGTCATAAGTTTTGTAAATCATATACATCAACATAGGAGTCGCTGGGACTACTGTATATACATCACATAGGAGACACTGAGACAGCTGTATATACACCACATAGGAGACGCTGAGACTGCTGTATCTATATCACATAGAGGAAGTGGAGACAGCTGTATATACATCACACATGAGATGCTGGGACTGCTGGATATACAGTACAGACCAAAAGTTTGGACACACCTTCTCATTTAAAGATTTTTCTGTATTTTCATGACTATGAAAATTGTACATTCACATTGAAGCCATCAAAACTATGAATTAACACATGTGGAATTATATACTTAACAAAAAAGTGTGAAATAACTGAAATTATGTCTTATATTCTAGGTTCTTCAAAGTAGCCACCTTTTGCTTTGATGACTGCTTTGCACACTCAGATGACATCATGATTCATGTGCAGGCAGCATTCTGTAATGAACGCTGCATGCACTTGAAGGTTAAAGGCCCGGCAGCTAGCAGGATACGGCTGCCGCCCGAGCATTGTGGACTCAGGGGACCTGCCCGGGGGCCGGAGGTTCCCCACCCCTGCTTTACTCAATAGTAACAGCAGTATCACCCATTCTTTCACCAGTAGTACCAGCAGCACAATCCTATTCTTTGCCAACTTGTATCACCAGTATAGCCCATCCTTTTCCCCAGTAGTAAAGAAAGTATGGACCATTTGTTTCCCTAGTAGTAATGAAAGATTGGCCAATTCTATTCCCCATTAGTAAGAGCAGTATAGCCCATTCTTTACTCCAGTTGTAACAGTAGTATGGCCTATTATTTTCCTCAGTTAATATGGGCAGTATAGCCCATTCTTTCCCCCAGTAATAACAGCTGTATGGCCCATTCTTTTCCCCAGTTGTAACAGCAATATGGCCCATTCTTTTAACTGTAGTAACAGCAGTACGGTCTATTATTTTCCCCAGTAATAACAGCAGTATGGCCCATTCTGTACTCCAGTAGTAACAGTAACCGGGCCCAATACTCTCTCCCAGTAGTAATGTAATGCAGGTGTATGGATGCAAACAATAAGAGATCACGAGGCAGAAACAGCCAGAGATTGATATAATACTATTTATATACAACGGTAACTTTTAAATAATTAGGGTTAGAAGATATGCAATTTAACAGTATAGGGAATCACAACAGGTATACAATAAGCAAGAAAGACTTTCACTACTTAGGCCTCTTTCACACTAGCGTCGGTATGGGTCCGTCGCTATGCAATGGGCCGACGTACGTTGTGAAAATTTGTCACGACGTGGGTAGCGGATGCAGTTTTTCAACGCATCCGCTGCCCAGTTTGAAGTCTGGGGAGGAGGGGGCGGAGGTCCGGCTGCGCATGCGTGGTCGGAAATGGCGGATCCGATGGTCAAAAAAAGTTCACTTGAACGTTTTTTCGTGCCGACGGTCCGCCAAAACACGGCGGATCCAGTGCACGACGGACGCGGCGTATGTCCATACGTCGCGATCCGTCGGCAATACAAGTCAATGGGCAAAAAAACGCATCCGGCGAGCACATTTGCAGGATCCTTTTTTTGCCCAAAACAACGGATTGCGACGTACGTCGCACAATGCTAATGTGAAAGAGGCCTTGTGGTGCACCCAGTCTTGTGAGTGACCATGTGAGTTCTCACTTGAAGCTCTGGCCCTAGCGGGGGTCACCGGGTTTTCCCGCTAGGCTGCAAGTCTCTTCTTGACATAGTCTATTAAAGCCCATTGAGCCTCCCACGCACCACGGGCCCCCTCCCAACCTGTAATCATAGTCCAAGCTGATCCCGACACCGCAGGTGATAGCTGGAAGTGACGACCCTGCTCACTCGCACTGTTCCTCCTCTATCGCAGGCATGTCTCAGTCGCTGCACGGCTCTTCTTGGCTTGACTGTCAGCAGAAGTCTCTCAGGTTCGAGGCAGAGAGGACTGGGCCTCAGCTCTTGACAGGCATAGTCGGGCCTTGGAGGCTTGACCAGTGCAGGGCGCACATGCCGTCTCTAACCAGTATAAACCGTACTCAGGAATAGCTTCTGGGATTTCAAGACTTTGCCAGATGGTGACCTGCCCCTGGGCAGCACAGACTCCCCACTGAGGCCTGTCACGTTGGTCTGAGCAATTTTTCTGGAGCACCTCTGCCCTGCTCTCTTCCCTGACACCAAATCACCTCGTGGTCGGGCGCGCAGGGCTTTTATATGAGGGAAGTCCTTACTGGGGGTCACCTAGTCTGGTCCAGCACACATGGTGGTTCCCCCTGCAAATCTTCCAGCACACTTTGGTTCCACTTGATTTCGGCTGGCCAGCACATGGCAGTCTCTCCTCATTAATGGCAAATCCTGCACTAGTTCTCCAGAGGTCTCGTGTAGAGATGAGCAGTGTTCGAGTCGAACTGTTCGCCAATTTCAAATTCAAGCTGTTTTGGGCGGTGTTTGAGTCGTTCGACGAACCCGAACAATTTGCTTAAAATTCGGCTGTTCGAGTTTCTGTTCGATAACTGTTCGTTCACCAAAAGCCTATCTTGATTTGCACATTAAAACTGCTGATCATTGTCAATGGACCGTTTCAGTGTATAGTGGGCGGGGGGGAAGGGGGGGGGCGGTGGATAGATCTGTGCTGAAATAACGCCGATCTCCATTTTTTTTTTCTTTCCCGCATTTACAGAGGGGCGGTGCAGTCTCTCAGCCTATCAGCAGTGCGCACACACACAGCAATGTGCATGTGATGCACACAAGCAAGGGCATGTGTCATTGGCTGTGTATGTCACATGTCCTTGCCCTATAAGAACCAGCCATTTGCCCCGTCGCCACCATTTCCTCACTGCTGCAGCTTAGTGCTAGACGGCACCGCTGCTGCTGTGGGCGCTATACAGACTAAGAGTGTTTTTTGTAGCGAATTGTCAGAGAGATAGGTTTAGGGAGTCGAGAGGAGTCGGGACTAGTTGTAATATCAGCCCTTTTCAGGGTAGGTTACAGCAGTTCATAGCACTGTTTGCCAGCCAGTGCTGTGCAAGTGTTAGTCACAGCATTGGGTGTAATCTAGCTCAGCCAATCCTTTTGGGCTAGTAGTGCAGCGCCCCAGAGTCCTGGTCGTTGCAGTACTGTTGCTCTGCCACTAAGGGGAGTGATGGTACGTCTGATAGTGCAGCGCCCCAGAGTCCTGGTCGTTGCAGTACTGTGGCTCCGCCACTAAGGGGAGCTATGGTACGTCTGATGGCACTGAAGGAGTTCATCTGAGCAGGTATCACAGACACCAATACATTTCACCGCCGGGCCTCCAGGGGGAGCTAAGGGTTCTATTCATTAGGCCACTCCTCACACACTGGTAAAACTGGGGGTCAGGCAGGAAGTTAGAGAGAAAGCTGACTGGGTTGGAGCCAGGCAACACCTTGTGGCAGAGGGTGTTGCAGGGGAAGATTCAGTAGGGTCTCTGGCAGGAGTGGGATCCTGACAGAGGCTTGGCAACTAGAGAGAACGAAACGGGACCGTGCCTGCTCAGTATAGCGGCGGTGCCCAAGGAAGGATTGGAAGAGAGATAGATTGTGCTGAGTGAGAAACGAGATCAAAGCAAGAGGAGAATACCAGTAGGGGTCATGCTGTAAGACCGAGGCAACATCCTACTGAGGCGCACAACCGGCGGCCGGAACGCCGAGGGAGTATTACAATATTCAGCTTCAAGCAATACTCTAAACAGCGGCAGGACAGTCAGTCTAAGGCGGGCTGTCTCACCTAAATCACCTATGCAGTCTTGGGGGGCAACTTGTGGAGAGGGGCGACTCTAGGGTCCCGGAAGAGCTCCGAGCCTACCCGTCAAACGGGTGCCGTTCTAACTGTAACAACAGGGAGGAACGGAAGAATTAGCAGAACATCATCTAATTGAGTTGTGAGGGAACTTAAGAAACGGACACAACAGTTGTGGGGACTTTCCGTAAGCACAGCAGGGAAGGACCGCAACACCTAGCGCTAGAAGGAAGGCACAGATTTCCACCTGCTTAGAGAACTCTGGAGGTGCCATTGGACCGGCCGGACTTGCGCAGCCTGGTGATCTGGATTCCGGACTGAGGACCCAGAGATCTTCAGTAAAGAGGTAAAGAGACTGCAACCTGGTGTCCTCGTTATTTACTGCACTGCACCACTACACCATATTTATTCTCTGTGCGCCCCACGGCAGGGTCACGGACCGGGCCTAGCCACCGTGACAACCCCTGAGCAGAGACTCGCAGGCCCGGTACCGGGTACCCCTCGGCCCTGCGGCGGTGGGGGCGCTACAACTTGGCATCACGAACAGGATCTACTTAAGCCTGAAGAATCAGGTCATGTGTGCCTTGGAACTGTGATTTACTGTGCTTGGACTGTACTTTATTGCAAAGACTGTGGATTGTCACTTGCCGCCAAAAGTTCGCGCCAAAACCGCCGCCATTACAGCGCTAAGGAGAGCGCAGGAGAAGAAGAAGGGCGTGGAAGTGGGCGTGAACAAGCTGAAGAGCGCGAAAGACAATGGCCGCCCAGTCTAAATATCTCGGCCCCTTGAGGACGTGTCCGTCAGCAGCCGAGATCCGCCTCCTGATCCGCAATGGTGGGCAGAGACAGAGAAAACGAAACCGCCCACGAAGGAGAGAGCGGGAAAAGGACCAGGAAGAAGAATTCAGCGACATGGAGGACGCCATGGCCAGCCGCCCGGAGCCGGAGCGTGGGGTCGGAGCCGAGGACTCCCCCAGCTACCCGGAGAGGCACCGCAGCCAGACCTCCATAGTTGACGCTGACCTCCTGCAGACCGGAGCGGACGAGCTGATCCACCAACTCCCGCAGACGCAGCTGAGCACTGAGGCCGGGTGGAAGAAGACCATCATCGGGAGCCTCACCAGACATCTGTCGGCAGCCTCGTCTGGTCCGGAGCAAGAAAGAAGTTCCAGCGCTCTGAAGCCAGAAAGCAAGGCCCTGCCGGAAAGCGAGATGCTGCGAGCATAGATGACAACGTCGCAGCACGAGGCCCTGCAGCCAGCATTCCAGACCCCAGCGGAGGCAGAGCAGACCGGCACCGGAGGAACCGCATCTGAAGCAGGTATGAAGGACGACCCTGCCCTGACGACCGACACCACTCCAGTGACTGCTAGTGCCACAGCTGCTGACTCCGTTCCAGTGACTGATCTTGCAGCAGCCGCTACCTCTGCTGTAGCAAATGCCCATACTCAAGCTGCGCAGACCTCCATCGCTGCACATGATTTAACCGTACATGCAAGACGGATTAACGGCGTTTGTCCAGCACTGGGTATGACCCTGGACCTCACTTTTCCCAGGACAAGAAGGGTTAAGTGCCAGGTGCAGCCCTGGAAGCCATCCAACTAAACCTCGGAAACCTGAAACTGTACATAGTTAACTGTTTGTTTCCCTGCTTTTTGCTACTAATACCCGACCTGGGTTATTCTTAAAGGGATCCCTTAGTTTACCCGGGATCTCTATTGCTTTTATTTATTTTTTATTTTATTTTTTTTTCCTTTTGCTCCTTGTTTACCCAAGTTTAGAAAGAACTGCTGGATCATGAACAGTGCATGATACAAACTTTTTGTAAATAGTTTGCACCTTATTAAAGGTGCTCCCTACTGGTTTTACTTCAAAAAGGACTCTTTGTGAAGATACCGCACCGGAGCCTTTGATGAGTATGGACTGGTAGCCTGAGAGGATATGCTACCTCATAAAGACTTGGTCCCCTCTTAAAGGAGATGTTCACTTGTTGTACTTAAAGAATGGTATTGCTTTAAGATCGATAGCAATAATGTCTTGACCGAAAAGAAAATGATAATGTTTACATGTAAAAGTTATATGTATTGAACTAGTTAATTGTAAAAGAATGCTGATAATGTTTCCCGAAAGAAAGTGAAAGTTAGAAGAAAGATGCAGTGGGCCCGTAGGGGTAGACGTAGTGTCCTGCATAGTTGCTAGTAAGAAAGTAATGATGGAAGTTAATGCTTTAAGAAAATGTTGATAACGTTGATAGAAAATGGGGATAGAAGGTAAACCCTGAGTCCTCCTAGGAGCCATATAGAGATGGCTCAGTGCTCTTAAAATTGAAAGTAATGTTATGTTCTATACTGTGTATAGTAGTTGAAAAGACAGAAGGCTCGGGCTGAAAGGAGCGGTCCTGTAAGAAAGGAGAGGCAGTAGGTCTGGTGCCGTTAGGACAGGCGGTCCTGCAGATTTAAAGGAGAATGTAAAAGTTAAATTGCCTTATAATGTGATTATAGGAAGGTCTTTAGCGGATTTAGAGTGTACATCCTTAAAGGCGATGTTAAATTATTGTTCAAGAATTTGTACTAAGTAGAATACCCGGTTGGGTAAGAAAAGTTATTTATAGCATGTTGCTATGATATTTAACCATGTTTGTAACGTTCAAGTGTCCTCACCTCCCATAAAGGGAAGCTCTGTTCAAATATACTTATTGTTATTGCACTCAACAAAATTGTATGTCTTTTTGCTAACTTGTATTGTTGTTTTCTTCCCAGTCCCGGAGTACTGGATTTAACCAGGGGGGAGTGCAGTGCCCCAGAGTCCTGGTCGTTGCAGTACTGTGGCTCCGCCACTAAGGGGAGCTATGGTACGTCTGATGGCACTGAAGGAGTTCATCTGAGCAGGTATCACAGACACCAATACATTTCACCGCCGGGCCTCCAGGGGGAGCTAAGGGTTCTATTCATTAGGCCACTCCTCACACACTGGTAAAACTGGGGGTCAGGCAGGAAGTTAGAGAGAAAGCTGACTGGGTTGGAGCCAGGCAACACCTTGTGGCAGAGGGTGTTGCAGGGGAAGATTCGGTAGGGTCTCTGGCAGGAGTGGGATCCTGACAGAGGCTTGGCAACTAGAGAGAACGAAACGGGACCGTGCCTGCTCAGTATAGCGGCGGTGCCCAAGGAAGGATTGGAAGAGAGATAGATTGTGCTGAGTGAGAAACGAGATCAAAGCAAGAGGAGAATACCAGTAGGGGTCATGCTGTAAGACCGAGGCAACATCCTATTGAGGCGCACAACCGGCGGCCGGAACGCCGAGGGAGTATTACAATATTCAGCTTTAAGCAATACTCTAAACAGCGGCAGGACAGTCAGTCTAAGGCGGGCTGTCTCACCTAAATCACCTATGCAGTCTTGGGGGGCAACTTGTGGAGAGGGGCGACTCTAGGGTCCCGGAAGAGCTCCGAGCCTACCCGTCAAACGGGTGCCGTTCTAACTGTAACAACAGGGAGGAACGGAAGAATTAGCAGAACATCATCTAATTGAGTTGTGAGGGAACTTAAGAAACAGACACAACAGTTATGGGGACTTTCCGTAAGCACAGCAGGGAAGGACCGCAACACCTAGCGCTAGAAGGAAGGCACAGATTTCCACCTGCTTAGAGAACTCTGGAGGTGCCATTGGACCGGCCGGACTTGCGCAGCCTGGTGATCTGGATTCCGGACTGAGGACCCAGAGATCTTCAGTAAAGAGGTAAAGAGACTGCAACCTGGTGTCCTCGTTATTTACTGCACCGCACCACTACACCATATTTATTCTCTGTGCGCCCCACGGCAGGGTCACGGACCGGGCCTAGCCACCGTGACAACCCCTGAGCAGAGACTCGCAGGCCCGGTACCGGGTACCCCTCGGCCCTGCGGCGGTGGGGGTGCTACAATTGCACTAAAGGAGTTCACCTGACCAGGTAACACACACCCACAATACACTTCACACTCCGGCCACGAGGGGGGGTGGTTCTATCTATTAGACCACTCCTCACACTTGGGTAAAACTGGGGGTTGGACAGGAAGTCAGGGAGAAAGGAGCTGGGAAGAGCTCGAGAGAGGGCCTGTCAGAGGTGGGATCCTGGCAGAGCCCTAGTGAACAAGAAAGAACGTTACGGAGCCGTGCCTGTGCTTTCAGCGGCAGTCTCCTAGGAAAGGACAAGAAGCGAGGGGTATTGTGAAGGAGTGAAAAACAGGAATACAGCACAGAGGTGATAGGACCAGAAGGAGTCGTGCTGTAAGATCGAGGCAACATCCTTCTGAAGCGCAAAGTCGGTGGCCGGAACGCCGAGAAAGTAAGAGACTTTAAGTATTACTTCAAACCACGGCAGGACAGCCAATTATAGGTTGGCTGTCTCACTTAAACACCTAAGCAGACAACGGAGGCAGCTGTGGGAGAGGGGCGACTCTAGGGTCCCGGAAGAACTCCAGGCCTACCCCGTCATACGGGTGCATCCTAACCATATCATCTGGGGGACGTAGAGAACGAACATCAGAGACAGACAGAATCAGTTGTGAGGACTATCCCGGGGTGCTCAGCAGGGAAGGACTACAACACACAAGCGCTAGAAGGTAGACACTGATTCCCACCTGCTAAGGGAACTCCGGATGTGCCTTTGGACCGGCCGGTCTCAGCCAGCCCTGTTAACAGTGCTCTGGATTGAGTATCTCGAAACCTTCAGTAAAAAGGTAAAGAGACTGCAACCCTGTGTCCTCGTTATTCATCGCACCCTGCACTACACATCATCACTCTCAACTTCTACTGGACGCCCTTAGCAGGGTCACGGACCGGGTCTAGCCACCGTGACAATCCCAGAACCGAGACAGAGAGGCCCAGTACCGGGTACCCCTCGGCCCTGCGACAGTGGGGGCGCTCCAGTAGCATTGTCTGATAGTCATCTGAGTAGCCCGCCTGTGAAGCTAGCTACACCGCCTGTGTATCTCAATTTTTACTGCATCTAACCCAGCAAATAGTTTTGTGGTTTTGGGCTTAGTAGCAGTATCTGCGCGTCAGCAGAGTAGCCTGCCTGTGAAGCTAGCTACACCGCCTGTGTATCTCAATTTTTACTGCATCTAACGCAGGAAATCGTTTTGGGGTTTTGGGCTTAGTAGCAGTGTCTGCACGTCAGCAGAGTAGCCCACCTGTGAAGCTAGCTACACCGCCTGTGTATCTCAATTTTTACTGCATCTAACCCAGGAAATCGTTTTGGGGTTTTGGGCCTAGGAGCAGTGTCTGCACGTCAGCAGAGTAGCCCGCCTGTAAAACAAACTATACCGCCTGTGTATCTCAATTTTTACTGCATCTAATTCAGTTAATAGTTTTGGGGTTTTGGGCCTAGGATCAGTGTCTGCACGTCAGCAGAGTAGCCCGCCTGTGAAACAAACTATACCGCCTGTGTATCTCAATTTTTACTGCATCTAATCCAGTTAATAGTTTTGGGCCTAGGAGTAGTGTCTGCACGTCAGCAGAGTAGCCCGCCTGTGCAACTAACTATACCGCCTGTGTATCTCAATTTTTACTGCATCTAATTCAGTTAATAGTTTTGGGGTTTTGGGCCTAGGAGCAGTGTCTGCACGTCAGCAGAGTAGCCCGCCTGTGAAACAAACTATACCGCCTGTGTATCTAAATTTTTACTGCATCTAATCCAGTTAATAGTTTTGGGCCTAGGAGCAGTGTCTGCACGTCAGCAGAGTAGCCCGCCTGTGAAACAAACTATACCGCCTGTGTATCTCAATTTTTACTGCATCTAATCCAGTTAATAGTTTTGGGCCTAGGAGCAGTGTCTGCACGTCAGCAGAGTAGCCCGCCTGTGAAACAAACTATACCGCCTGTGTATCTCAATTTTTACTGCATCTAATCCAGTTAATAGTTTTGGGCCTAGGAGCAGTGTTTGCACTGTCTGATGAGCCCTGGTGCAATACGTTATGACGTATAGCCTGGGCCAACGAGATCAAGAGGTGGGGCAAATCACGCTGCAGGAGTAGTCTCAGATCAGGGACCTATGCACCCTTCTGCACAGTTTTGAAATAGCAACGAAGATGTTTAGTGCTGACGATGCCATTATCAGCATGACCATTCCGGTGATTTACATGCTGGAGCACACCTTACACAGTGTCCGGTGTCAGGTGGTGGAACAAGAGGAGGAGGAGGAGGAACAGGAGGAGTCGTATGCGGAAGGGATCATATCTCCAAGGTCAAGAAGGTTGGCAGCACCAAGGCGGATGGCATTGGAGGCTGGGGGAGAGGGATTACCGAGGGTGCATGGTAGCAGCCAAACTGTTAAGGAAGGTGCAGGAGGCGAGGAAGAAGTGGAGGACGAACTGGCGCTGGGCATGGAAGACTCATCAGATGAGGGAGACCTTGATCATATTTCTGTTGTGCGAGGTTGGGGGGAGAGGGCAGACGAAGGATGCATGATTCTCACCTCGCCACCACCAAGACAACAAGGACTTGGTCCTCCTGGATGCGCAAGACACATGAGTGCCTTCTTGCTGCACTACCTGCAACATGACCCTCGGATTGTCAGAATCCGAAGTAATGCCAACTACTGGGTTGCCACACTCTTAGATCCCCGGTACAAAAGCAAATTTGGCGAAATAATTCCTGCCGTAGAAAGGGATTCACGCATGCAGGAGTATCAGCAGAGGCTGTTACAGAATCTAACATCTGCTTTTCCACAAAACACCAGTGGTGCACGTAGTCAATCTCTGAGTTCTAACTTGCCAACCGTGGGACTATCGAGTCATCACTCTAACCGTAACAGTAACATCGTATCTGGTGGTAACAGCAATTTTTTCCAATCGTTTCAAGATTTTTTTTAGACCATCCTTTGCAAGGCCACAGGAGACAAGAAGTCTTACGCACAGCCAACGCCTAGAGAGGATGGTACAAGCGTATCTCCAAGTTAACATCGATGCCATGACTGTGGAACTGGATCCTTGCTCATTTTGGGCTTCCAATCTTGAAAAATGGCCTGAGCTCCCACTCACGCCTTGGAGATCTTGTCGTGCCCCGCAGCCAGCGTTCTCTCTGAATGTGTGTTCAGCGCTGCTGGTGGCGTGCTGACAGATAAGCGCACGCGGCTGTCCAGTGACAATGTACACAGACTAACGTTCATCAAGATGAACAAATCCTGGATTCGCAAGGACTTTTCTACCCCTGTGTCATCTTGGGGAGACTTAAAGCTTAATGATTTTTGAAAATCACCTCACCAACCGTTTTAAAAAACTCTGGCAAAATTGATGCCACTTAAGTGGTGTCTGTGGCCAAATTTTTTGAAAAAATGGAGACTCTTTTATTTAGTCCCCTTGCTGAGTTTTACATGACGTTGCCATCGTCAATTCCAGGTGGGTGGGGTCATCTGCAGAGTTGTTTACTCATACTATGGCCTGGGATTCAGAGGTCTGCTTCAAAGCTTCAGTGTCTGCTAGTCAGCAGAGTAGCCCAGCCACCCACCGCCTGTTTACCTAAGTACTATTTTGTAACGGCATCTGGCCCAGGAAATCCTTTTGGGCCTAGTAGAATTTGGTGCTACTCAGCAGCGTACTTCACCCATGAAGCAAGCTACACCGCCTGTTTACCTAACTACTATTTTGTAACAGCTTCTAGCCCGGGAAATCCTTTTGGGCCTAGTAGAATTTGGTGCTACTCAGCAGCGTACCCCACCCATGAAGCAAGCTACACCGCCTGTTTACCTAACTACTATTTTTTAACAGCATCTGGCCCAGGAAATCTTTTTGGGCCTAGTAGAATTTAGTGCTACTCAGCAGCGTACCCCACCCATGAAGCAAGCTACACCGCCTGTTTACCTAAGTACTATTTTTAACGGCATCTGGCCCAGGAAATCCTTTTGGGCCTAGTAGAATTTGGTGCTACTCAGCAGCGTACCCCACCCATGAAGCAGGCTACACCGCCTGTTTACTTAGGTACTATTTTTTAACGGCATCTAGCCCAGGAAATCCTTTTGGGCCTTGTAGAATTTAGTGCTACTCAGCAGCGTACCCCACCCATGAAGCAAGCTACACCGCCTGTTTACCTAACTACTATTTTGTAACGGCATCTGGCCCGGGAAATCCTTTTGGGCCTAGTAGAATTTAGTGCTACTCAGCAGCGTACCCCACCCATGAAGCAAGCTACACCGCCTGTTTACCTAAGTACTATTTTTAATGGCATCTGGCTCAGGAAATCCTTTTGGGCCTAGTAGAATTTGGTGCTACTCAGCAGCGTACTTCACCCATGAAGCAAGCTACACCGCCTGTTTACCTAACTACTATTTTGTAACGGCATCTGGCCCAGGAAATCCTTTTGGGCCTACTAGCAATTTCTGCTACTCAGCAGAGTACCCCACCCATGAAGCAAGCTACACCGACTTCTTTCTTTCTCAATCTAACCCCTCGGCTCTGGGGTGTCCACTCTCCCTCCAGCTCTCTCTTTCTCACAGGTGGACTACCACGTGTTTTCACACTGTGACGAATCTTTTGGGCCCAGGCATAAGAAGTCGTCGAGGTAATGGATAATACGTGCTGCCTTACAAACGTCCATGACGACACATTCGAGGAAGCAACTAAACGCCTCAAATAGTGAGCAGGATATGGAGCACCCCATAGGCAAACAGCGATCTATGTAGTATGCTCCTTCACAGAAGCAGCCCAATGGGAGGACAATATTCGGAGGCACAGGTAGTAACCGGAACGCCCCCTCAATGTCTGTTTTGGCCATTAGGGTGCCCCTTACCAACTTCTTGACCCGCCTGATTGCCTCGTCAAAGGAGGAACAGTACATAGTACTGTACTTGGTTCCGCTTCGATGTTGTCGTTTACTGACCTGCCCCTTGGATATGACAAATGGTGGATTAGTCTGAATGTATTGGGCTCATTTTTTGGCACAACTCCCAACGGGGGTACCACTACGTTTTCTAAGGAAAGTGTTCTGAATGGACCCGCCGCCATTCTACCTAAAGATATTTCTTTTTTTCTTTTTTTTGTCAAGACGTCTGGGTGTTGGTAGAGTGAGTTTCGATTTTTACTCCAGCCTTTCTTGATTTTAGAAGGGCATGACATGCCTATATCTGTGTCTCCTCCTCCTTTTACTCCTCCACCTCTTTTGTTTTCGCATGACTATATGTAGTTGTGACTTTTCCATGTGTTTGTTGTGTCTTCTGAGCAGTTTGTCAGCGTTTGGACACCTTTTAAGGTGTTTTCTATGTGTTTTCCATGTGTTTGTATGTGTTTGTGTTTGCCTGCCATTGGTTTCAATGGGGTTCGACGGTGTTCGTCGAACACGTCCCTGTTCGACGAACCGAACCGAACACTAGGGAGGTGGCTCATCACTAGTCTCGTGGCTTTTTGTTATAGTAACAGCAGCATGGCTCTATCACCCCCAATAGTAAAAGCAGCTCAGGCCAACTCTTTCCCCCAGTAGTAAGAGAAACATGTCATGATACTTTCCTTCAGTAGGAACAGCAGCATGTTGGAGTGCCCCAACCAGGGCAGTGGGGTACTCGGTATTGGGTCCAGTATTAAAGGGGAAGTCACGGTGGCTGCGACCCGGTCCGTAGCCCTGGGCGCCCAAGCAAAAGGGGAACTGTCTTTTAAGGGAAAAATGTTATTAAGTCTGTCGTGACGCCACCTGTGGTGTTCGGTCAATGGTGGGACCGACACTGCGTTAAAGGGGTCCTCTGGTGGATGTTATTGCAGCACTGATGGTACACTTCCCACAGGTGAAGCGGGGTCTCCAGGGGTCCTAAGGTGCATGGCGGTGATGACGGTTGCCGGTAAATGAGTAAAGGACACAAGTTGTAAGCCTTTACCTGGTTTACTATAGTTGGCAGGCCACAGTCCAGGGTACCAGGCACGGATGATGGTATGGCCCGGCCGGCCCAGAGGCAATGGAGGGTTCCCTTGTTCCAGTAGAGGTCCGTGAGCCTTTCCAACTAGCGCTTGCTAAAGTGACATCCCTGCTGCTTGAAGCTTCCTGCAGAGTCCTCTATTCCCCCTGTCCTGAGACAGGTACCTGAATGATGGTCAGCTTGAGCCTTTTTACAGGGACTCTATCATGTCCCGAACTCCTAGGTGCTGCTGCGTCTCATGCGTGATGTGGTCCAATACATAAAGCTCTGAGCCCTCTGGTTCTGCCAAGTGTCGTACAGTTCCACTAAGGCCTTGGGCTCCCAATACCCGGTACTGCGCTTCAGCTCTGAGGGTGCCCAGTCACAGTTCCCCTCTGAGCCCTGTCCCTCTCCTTTGCTCCTTCCCTTCTGGCTCCTCCACATTCAACCCCTCAGGTCTTCCTCCTTCCAGAGGCTCCAGCTCCCTCGTGGCTGCCAAGCCTCTCTGTCTGCACTCAGATCCAGACTTCCTTCTACTTCAGTGTCTCTCCCAGACTGTCCTAACTCCTCCTCCAGGTCAGGATGCATACAGCTCAGGGAAGCTTCCCTGAATCTGGGTCCTGAGCTCCCCCTGCTGGCCTAGATTTGGAATGTATTGTGTGTGGGTGCCTTCGGCTACTTTCACACTTCTGTAGTCACCCGTCACAAAGCGTCGGCGCAACGTACCGACGGAAGTGTGTCCTTTCACATTTCCAAGTAATAGAGAAACTCCGGCACACAAGAGAATATAATTGTGAAAAATTTATTGCAAAGTCAATTCAAAAGGTCAAATTCCAAAGAAAAAATTTTTTTGTTGAAGTTTCTTACAGACACATATTAAATTCAACGTTTCGGCTATTTTGCCTTTGTCAAGAAATGTCTGTTATCTGTAATATATATAAACATCATTATATTGACATTTGATTTGTAAAAAATCCTTTACATATAAAGTTATAGTGTGAGACATATAGCTAGAGGCAAGGAAAGGATAGAAAATGTATGCAATATGTGTATTTAGATACCCAATAATAATCATACATCCCATGTATTTAATTGTGACAGAGACCACAATGGGAAAGACCTGTTATAAATAAAGATCATAATGAGTGGTACAAAACGGGTGTATACCCCATAAGTAAAAAGAATAAATATAATACTTTACTTGTATTTACTCCGTTTTAGGAGAAAAAAATCAGTCACACTGTGGAGTAAAACAAACTATGAGAAGTGGTCCGTGCCACTGGTATGATCTGAGAGGAAAGATACACGAAATGTCATAATAAAGTTACCTGGTGCTCTTAGCCAAAAAGAGTGCCCATATGGTAAGGGCTGCGGGGTCCGTGAAGACACGTGGGCGGTGGATCAGTGGTGAGTCTGATGGGAGAAGACGCGATGTGTCGGCTTTTATATATTTCCGGTGTTGGAAGACTTCTGGTGGGAAAGAAGATTGATGCGCTAAAACGCATGTGCCGTACGAAAAAAAACAAATCCCATAATAAGGAGCCGAAGTCCACTTAGTGCGCCTGTGTAGATGCATCGTAAGAAGTCCGGAAGGAGCCGAGGAATCTCTAACAAAAAGCAGTGTAGTGTGCGCATGTGCAGCGCCCCAGAGTCCTGGTCGTTGCAGTACTGTGGCTCCGCCACTATGGGGAGCCATGGTGCGTCCGATGGCACTGAAGGAGTTCATCTGATCAGGTATCACAGACACCAATACATTTCACAGCCGGGCCTCCGGGGGGAGCTAAGGGTTCTATTCATTAGGCCACTCCCCACCATAGTGGGTAAACTGGGGGTCAGGCAGGAAGTTAGATCAGAAAGCTGACTGGATTGGACGAAGCAACACCTAGTGGCAGAGGGTGTTGTGGAGGAAGAGACAGTAGGGTCTCTGTCAGGGGTGGGATCCTGACAGAGGCTTGGCATTGGAAAGAACGTAACGGGTCCGCGCCAGCTCCGGGAAGCGGCGGGGCCCAAGAAAGGACTAGAAGCGAGATAGATTGTGCTGAGTGAGAAACGAGATCAAGCGATAGGAGAATTCCAGTAGGGGTCGTGCTGTAAGACCGGAGCAACACCCTACTGAGGCGCACTACCGGTGGCCGGAACGCCGAGGGAGTATTATAACATTCAGCTTCAAGCAATACTCTAAACAGCGGCAGGACAGTCAGTCTAAGGCGGGCTGTCTAACACATATCACCTATGAAGTCTTGGGAGGCAATTGCGGGAGAGGGGCGTCTCTAGGGTCCCGGAAGAACTCCAGGCCTACCCGACAAACGGGTGCCGTTCTAACTGTAACATCAGGAAGGGACGGACGATTAGAAGAACATCATTTAATCGAGTTGTGAGGGAACTTAAGAAACAGACACAACAGTTGTGGGGTACTTTCCGTAAGCACAGCAGGGAAGGACTACAACACATAGCGCTAAGAAGGAAGGCACCGATTTCCACCTGTGAAGAGAACTCTGGAGGTGCCATTGGACCGGCCGGACTTGCGCAGCTTGGTGAACCGTATTCTGGACTGAGGACTCAGAGATCTCCAGTAAAGAGGTAAAGAGACTGCAACCTGGTGTCCTCGTTATTTACCGCGACCTGCACCCCACAACTGCACCATCATCATCACTTATTCTACCGGACGTCCCCCACTGACAGACAGGGCCATGGACCGGGTCTAGCCACCGTGACAACCCCAGAACTGAGACCCAGAGGCCCGGTGTCGGGTACCCCTAGGCCCTGCGGCGGTGTGGGGGCGCTCCAACTTGGCGTCACGAACAGGATCTACTTAAGCCTGAAGAATCAGGTCATGTGTGCCTTGGAACTGTGATTTACTGTGCTTGGACTGTACTTTGTTGCAAAGACTGTGCTGCGCCATTTACCGCCAAAAGTTCCCGCCAAAAACCGCCGCCATTGCTACGCCAGAGAAGCAGGAGGGCGTGCCATGGGAGGAGACTACCAAAGTGGCGCCAGAAGCGGTGATCGCCCCCTGCGCCTCTTGTTGCAAAGCGATGACCTGCCTCAAAGCAGAGAACCGCCCCCTGACTTGCGATGGCGGGAACGAGGTGAAGGAGGAGCTCGACCTTGGAGAAATGGCAGGGTCAGATGCATGCATTGCCGCCGAATGCCGGACAGCGACGATGAACAGCAGGTGCCCGAACAACGGCGAGGTGACCCCGGTTTGTCCTCACCCATCAGAAGAGGACTCGCGTCCACCGCCGGTGAGGGACCTGGACTCCTTGGAGACACCAGTGGAGGAGCCGAGCCTGCCTATCCTAGTCACGGAATCATGGAGGGCGGAGTTACGTCAAGAGATGACTCCGGAGGAGCCGCGGTCCGGGCTGCAGCCGATTCCAGTGTCCTTGTCAACGGACCGGAGCGACATCGGTGGAATCACATCAGGCGCAGGTATGGACGGCATCCCTACTCCCCTGGCCGATTCTGTTCTCCCGACAGATCCGGCTCCCCTGATCGATCCTACTCCCGTGACCGCTCCCCACCCCGGCAATGATCGTTCCTTCTTGGTGGAGCGGGTTATCCTCACCTCCAACGCGATGGGGAAGCTAGTGCCTCCACTACCAACCAAGATGGGAGAACCCATAGGTGTGGGCCTAGACGGGGTTATCCTTCGGTGGGACACCCCCTGGTGGGACAGGGCCGGATGGGGCCCGGGAGGATGGCCTCACCCTAGCGGTACTTACCTGGGAGCAGTATAAGCAATGTTTAATACAACACTGGAAAGATCGAGACGAGACCGAACCACCTGACACGCAACGTAAGAAGTCTGCTCCCAGTAAGAGAGACGTGGTAAAGCGGGGAACCGTGCTGGCCTACCACCCGAAGAGGGGATGGGGCTCCATACAGGAGCCGGGGCTACCAACTGACGTTTTTGTTACTAGCTATAACGTGAAAACCCCCTGCTGCAGTCGAAATGGTGATCCGTTACAAAGGGGGGATCAGGTGACCTACACCCGCCATCGGAGCGCACAAGGATGGTGTGCCCGGAACGTTCGACGGTGTGAGCCTGAGGGAGCGCCCCCTGTAGCCCCGATCATGAATGATCCTGATTTGCCAGACCTTGTTCCTATCACCACTGTACGCCTGGTAGCAGCTACCGAACTCGCGAGCAGGATTAGCCTTCAAATCCAGGCACCGGCCGATCTGATGGCATCTGAGAGACCAACTACCAGTACGGGTGCCACGTTGGCTGGGGGACAAAGACCGCCCCCAGACTTAGAAGAATAAACCTCGAAACCATGAATCTGTAAATAGTTGCTGTTTTCCTGTTGTTCTGCTGAACCCGTCCCGGGTTAACTCTTAAAGGGATCCCTTTGTTTACCCGGGATCCCTATTGTTTTTGGTTATTTTTCTATTTTTTCTATGTTATTCAAAAACTGTGAAATCATGAACAGTGCATGATCAGAACTTCTTTGTAAATAGTTGCACCTTATTAAAGGCGCTCCCTACTGGTTTTACTTAAACAAGGACTCTTTGCGAAGATACCGCACTGGAACCTTTGATGAGTATGGACTGGTAGCTTGAGAAGATGTGCTACCTCACAGAGATTTGGTCCCCTCTTAAAGGGGATGTTCATTTGTTGCACGTAAATGGTGATATTGCTTTAAGACCGGTAGCAATAATGTCAATGGAAGAAAATGATGATAATATTTACATGTAAAAGTTATATGTATGCCATTAGTTAATTGTAAAGGAATGCTGATAATGTTCTCTGAAAGAAAAAGTAAAAGGAAGTAATGAGAAAGTTTAATGTTGTGAAAAGAAGATAGTTGATAATGTTGATAAGAAAAGGGGGGGGATAGAAGGTAAACCCTGCGTTCCCCATCGAAAGTTAGTAATGTGTTACTAAGGACAGAAAGTGAACCCGTAAGGGTTAGTGGGTGAGTCCTTATAGGAGCCAAGTAGAGCCGGCTCGGTGTTCTCAAACTGAGAGAAAAGTTATGTTCTATACTGTGTATAGTAGTTGAAAAGGCAGTAGGCCCTGGCTGAACGGGGCGGTCCTGTAACAGAAAGGAGAGGCAGTAGGTCTGGTGCCGATAGGACAGGCGGTCCTGCAGATCCAAAGTAGGAGAATGAAAAAGTTAAAAATACCTTGTAATGTGATTATAGGAAGGTCTTTAGCGGACTAAGAGTGTATATCCTTAAAGGCAAAGTTAAATTATTGGTTAATAATGTTTGCACTTAGTAGAATACCCGGTTGGGTAAGAAAAGTTAATTATAGCATGTTGCTATGATATTTTTGCCATGTTTGTAACGTTCAAGTGTCCTTACCTCCCATAAAGGGAAGCCTGTTCAAGTATACTTATTGTCATTGCACTCAACAAAATTGTATGTCTTTTTGCTAACTTGTATTGTTGTTTTCTTCCCAGTCCCGGAATACTGTGTTTAACCAGGGGGGAGTGCAGCGCCCCAGAGTCCTGGTCGTTGCAGTACTGTGGCTCCGCCACTATGGGGAGCCATGGTGCGTCCGATGGCACTGAAGGAGTTCATCTGATCAGGTATCACAGACACCAATACATTTCACAGCCGGGCCTCCGGGGGGAGCTAAGGGTTCTATTCATTAGGCCACTCCCCACCATAGTGGGTAAACTGGGGGTCAGGCAGGAAGTTAGATCAGAAAGCTGACTGGATTGGACGAAGCAACACCTAGTGGCAGAGGGTGTTGTGGAGGAAGAGACAGTAGGGTCTCTGTCAGGGGTGGGATCCTGACAGAGGCTTGGCATTGGAAAGAACGTAACGGGTCCGCGCCAGCTCCGGGAAGCGGCGGGGCCCAAGAAAGGACTAGAAGCGAGATAGATTGTGCTGAGTGAGAAACGAGATCAAGCGATAGGAGAATTCCAGTAGGGGTCGTGCTGTAAGACCGGAGCAACACCCTACTGAGGCGCACTACCGGTGGCCGGAACGCCGAGGGAGTATTATAACATTCAGCTTCAAGCAATACTCTAAACAGCGGCAGGACAGTCAGTCTAAGGCGGGCTGTCTAACACATATCACCTATGAAGTCTTGGGAGGCAATTGCGGGAGAGGGGCGTCTCTAGGGTCCCGGAAGAACTCCAGGCCTACCCGACAAACGGGTGCCGTTCTAACTGTAACATCAGGAAGGGACGGACGATTAGAAGAACATCATTTAATCGAGTTGTGAGGGAACTTAAGAAACAGACACAACAGTTGTGGGGTACTTTCCGTAAGCACAGCAGGGAAGGACTACAACACATAGCGCTAAGTAGGAAGGCACCGATTTCCACCTGTGAAGAGAACTCTGGAGGTGCCATTGGACCGGCCGGACTTGCGCAGCTTGGTGAACCGTATTCTGGACTGAGGACTCAGAGATCTCCAGTAAAGAGGTAAAGAGACTGCAACCTGGTGTCCTCGTTATTTACCGCGACCTGCACCCCACAACTGCACCATCATCATCACTTATTCTACTGGACGTCCCCCACTGACAGACAGGGCCACGGACCGGGTCTAGCCACCGTGACAACCCCAGGACTGAGACCCAGAGGCCCGGTGTCGGGTACCCCTAGGCCCTGCGGCGGTGTGGGGGCGCTCCACATGCGTCATGCGATAATACTCCGGAAAGGGCCAACAGACTCAGCCATAGATAGAGTAATAGGTGCGCGTGCGTAGTCTTATCTTGGATCGCCACCTGCGTGCTGTAAAGATTGTAATAAGAAAATTAATAATCTATACGAAAATATCTTCTTTCATATCGCTGCTATAATAAAATAAAGATCTATATAATAGGAATCCTATAGGTATACACTCATATATATATATATATGCAAGAGGTCTAAATATATTGTTTAAAGTGTCACATGGCTAAACAAGAATCTAAAGTTTATGATGTTAACTGGGTAAGGAAATAGTGATGATGGAGTCCATAGAGTAAGGAAGAGTGTTAGTATCGAACCATTTAATATGAAATTTCATATTCTCTATTGAGACCATGGTTCCTCGATACTAACACTCTTCCTTACTCTATGGACTCCATCATCACTATTTCCTTACCCAGTTAACATCATAAACTTTAGATTCTTGTTTAGCCATGTGACACTTTAAACAATATATTTAGACCTCTTGAATATATATATATATATATATATGAGTGTATACCTATAGGATTCCTATTATATAGATCTTTATTTTATTATAGCGGCGATATGAAAGAAGATATTTTCGTATAGATTATTAATTTTCTTATTACTATCTTTACAGCACGCAGGCGGCGATCCAAGATAAGACTACACACGCGCACCTATTACTCTATCTATCGCTGAGTCTGTTGGCCCTTTCCGGAGTATTATCGCATGACGCATGCGCACACTACACCGCTTTTTGTTAGAGATTCCTCGGCTCCTTCCGGACTTCTTACGATGCATCTACGCAGGCGCACTAAGTGGACTTCGGCTCCTTATTATGGGATTTGTTTTTTTTCGTACGGCACATGCGTTTTAGCGCATCAATCTTCTTTCCCACCAGAAGTCTTCCAACACCGGAAATATATAAAAGTCGACACATCGCATCTTCTCCCATCAGACTCACCACTGATCCACTGCCCACGTGTCTTCACGGACCCCGCAGCCCTTACCATATGGGCACTCTTTTTGGCTAAGAGCACCAGGTAACTTTATTATGACATTTCGTGTATCTTTTCTCTCAGATCATACCAGTGGCACGGACCACTTCTCATAGTTTTTTTACTCCACAGTGTGACTGATTTTCTTTCTCCTAAAACGGAGTAAATACAAGTAAAGTATTATATTTATTCTTTTTACTTATGGGGTATACACCCGTTTTGTACCACTCATTATGATCTTTATTTATAACAGGTCTTTCCCATTGTGGTCTCTGTCACAATTAAATACACGGGATGTATGATTATTATTGGGTATCTAAATACACATATTGCATACATTTTCTATCCTTTCCTTGCCTCTAGCTATATGTCTCACACTATAACTTTATATGTAAAGGATTTTTTACAAATCAAATGTCAATATAATGATGTTTACATATATTACAGATAACAGACATTTCTTGACAAAGGCAAAATAGCCGAAACGTTGAATTTAATATGTGTCTGTAAGAAACTTCAACAAAAATTTTTTTTCTTTGGAATTTGACCTTTTGAATTGACTTTGCAATAAATTTTTCACAATTATATTCTCTTGTGTGCCGGAGTTTCTCTATTACTTGGACTTATTTTCTCCTGAGCACCACTTATAGCAGTGAAGCGCCCCTGTATTCTTATTCTCTTTCACATTTCCGTCAGAATTCTGGGTGAGGAAGAGAGTGAGAGCGATATTTCCTGCTGCGCAAGCGCAGTATTAAAAACTGGATGCAACGTACAGAGAAACATTCCCTTGAACGTTTTTCCCAGACGACGGGCCGCCAAAACCCGACGCAACCAGTGCACGACGGACGCGACGTGAGGCCATACATTGCGATCCGTCGGCAATACAAGTCTATGGGAAAAAACGCATCCTACAGGCACATTTGCAGGATGCGTTTTTTGCCCAAAAGACGCATTGTGACGGATACTAAACAACGGAAGTGTTACCTGGTGAAGAGAACTCCATTGCCTCTGAGTATGACATTACTCTCCCCGAAGGAAAGGCAAGATCACTGCAGCAGCCGGCCACCTGGGGTGCTGCAATGTCCTCAATATGTCCACCAGTATTAACCCCTTCCCGACCTGTGACGCCTATGTGGCGTCATGGAGGGATCGCGTCCCTGCAGATCGGGTGAAAGGGTTAACTCCAATTTCACCCGACCTGCAGGGACAGGGGGAGTGGTACTTCAGCCCAGAGGGGGGGGGGTGGCTTCGCCCCCCCCCCCCCCGTGGCTACGATCGCTCTGATTGGCTGTTAAAAGTGAAACAGCCAATCAGAGCAATTTGTAATATTTCACCTATGAAAAGTGGTGAAATATTACAATCCAGCCATGGCCGATGCTGCAATATCATCGGCCATGGCTGGAAACCCTGATCTGCCCCCCGCCACTGCCACCGATCTCCTCCCCAGTCCTCCTTTCTGCCCCGTACTGTGGTCCGCTCCCCTCCGTCCTCCTGTCCGCTCCCCCGTCCTCCTGTCCGCTCCCCCCGTGCTCCGATCCACCCCCTCGTGCTCCGATCCCTCCGTGCTCTGATCTCCCCCCTCATACTTACCAAGCTTCCCGGTGACCGTCCCTCTTCTTCATGGGCGCCGCCATCTTCCAAAATGGCAGTGCGCCTGCCGAATCTGCCGGTCGGCAGATTCGTTCCAGGTACATTTTGATCACTGTGATAAAACATATTACAGTGATCAAATAAAAAAAAATTGTAAATGAACCCCCCTTTATCACCCCCATAGGTAGGGACAATAATAAAATAAAGAAAATATTTTTTTTTTCTTCCCCCACTAGGGTTAGGGTTAGGGCTAGGGTTAGGGCTAGGGTTAGAATTAGGGTTAGAACTAGAGCTAGGGTTAGAATTAGTCTATGTGCACATGGTGCGGATTTGAATGCGGATCCGCAGCAGATTGGCCGCTGCGGATTCGTAGCAGTTTTCCATCAGGTTTACAGTACCATGTAAACCTATGGAAAACCAAATCCGCTGTGCCCATGGTGCGGAAAATACCACGCGGAAATGCTGTGTTGTATTCTCCGGAGCATGTCAATTCTTTGTGCGGATTCCGTTTTACACCTGTTCCTCAATAGGAATCCGCAGGTGAAATCCGCACAAAAAACACTGGAAATCCGCGGTAAGTCCGCAGGTAAAACGCAGTGCCTTTTACCTGTGGATTTTTCAAAAATGGTGCCGAAAAATCTCACACGAATCTGCAATGTGGGCACATAGCCTTAGGGTTAGAGTTGGAATTAGAGTTAGGGTTGGAATTAGGGCTGGGGTGGGATTAGGGTTAGGGGTGTGTTGGGGTTAGGGTTGTGGTTAGGGGTGTGATGGGGTTAGAGTTGTGGTTAGGGGTGTGTTGGGGTTAGGGTTGTGATTAGGGTTATATCTACAGTTGGGATTAGGGTTTGGGGTGTGTTGGGGTTAGTGTTGGAGTTAGAATTGAGGGGTTTCCACTGTTTAGGCACATCAGGGTTCTCCAAACGCAACATGGCGCCACCATTGATTCCAGCCAATCTTGCGTTCAAAAAGTCAAATGGTGCTCCCTCCCTTCCGAGCCCCAACGTGCGCCCAAACAGTGGTTTACCCCCACATATGGGGTACCAACATACTCAAGACAAACTGGGCAACAATTATTAGGGTCCAATTTCTCCTGTTACCCTTGCAAAAATAAAAAATTGCTTGCTAAAACATAATTTTTGAGTAATGAAAAATTATTTTTTATTTTCACGGCTCTGCGTTATAAACTTCTGTGAAGCACTTGGGGGTTCAAAGTGCTCACCACACATCTAGATAAGTTCCTTGGGGGGTCTAGTTTCTAAAATGGGGTCACTTGTGGGGGGTTTCTACTGTTTAGGCACATCAAGGGCTCTGCAAATGCAACGTGACACCCGCAGACCATTCCATCAAAGTCTGCATTTCAAAACGTCACTGCTTCCCTTCCGAGCCCCGACGTGTGCCCAAACAGTGGTTTACCCCCACATATGGGGTACCAGCGTACTCAGGACAAACTGGACAACAACTATTGGGGTCCAATTTCTCCTGTTACCCTTGCAAAAATAAAAAATTTCTTGCTAAAACATAATTTTTGAGGAATGAAAAATTATTTTTTTATTTTCACAGCTCTGCGTTATAAACTTCTGTGAAGCACTTGGAGGTTCAAAGTGCTCACCACACATCTAGATGAGTTCCTTGGGGGTCTAGTTTCCAAAATGGGGTCACTTGTGGGGGGTTTCTACTGTTTAGGCACATCAGGGGCCAGGGCCGGACTGGGACTAAAATTCAGCCCTGGCATTTGAAGTCACACAGGCCCACTTGTCACATGGTGACTGTATAATATCTTTGTACACTTGTAGGCTACAAGAAGTGAGGGGAGTGTAACACGACTATATAACATATAATTACAGCTGTATCCAGCATTACAGCTCAGCCCCCATAGAATGTAATACAGCACAGCCCCCATAGAATGTAATACAGCCAGCCCCCATAGACTATAATACAGCACAGCCCCATAGAATGTAATGCTGCACAGCCCCCATAGAATGTAATGCAGCACAGCCCCCATAGAATGTAATGCAGCACAGCCCCCATAGAATGTAATGCAGCACAGCCCCATAGAATGTAATACAGCCAGCCCCCATAGAATGTAATACAGCCAGCCCCCATAGACTATAATACAGCACAGCCCCATAGAATGTAATGCTGCACAGCCCCCATATAATGTAATACAGCACAGCCCCCATAGAATGTAATATAGCCAGCCCCCATAGACTATAATACAGTACAGCCCCATAGAATGTAATGCTGCACAGCCCCCATAGAATGTAATGCAGCACAGCCCCCATAGAATGTAATGCAGCACAGCCCCCATAGAATGTAATGCAGCCAGCCACCATAGAATGTAATGCAGCCAGCCACCATACAATATAATGCAGCACAGCCCCCATAGAATATAATGCAGCACAGCCCCCATACAATATAATGCAGCACAGCCCCATAGAATGTAATGCAGCACAGCCCCATAGAATGTAATGCAGCACAGCCCCCATACAATATAATGCAGCACAGGCCCATAGAATGGAATGCAGCACAGCCCCATAGAATATAATGCAGCACAGGCCCATAGAATATAATGCAGCACAGGCCCATAGAATATAATGCAGCACAGGCCCATAGAATATAATGCAGCACAGGCCCATAGAATGGAATGCAGCACAGCCCCATAGAATATAATGCAGCACAGGCCCATAGAATGGAATGCAGCACAGGCCCATAGAATGGAATGCAGCACAGGCCCATAGAATGGAATGCAGCACAGGCCCATAGAATACAATGCAGCACAGGCCCATAGAATATAATGCAGCACAGCCCCATAGAATATAATGCAGCACAGGCCCATAGAATATAATGCATTGTAAATTGTAAAAAAGTCTCGCACTCAACTTAAATCTGATAGATTTATTGGTACTAAGGTAGCACTGGACCAATAAATCTATCAGATTTAAGTTGAGTGCGAGACTTTTTTACAATTTACTATACGGCTTGGGAACCTAGTCTCTGCACCAATACATAGCAGTGCACACGGTGTTTATTTGTACATAGAATATAATGCAGCACAGGCCCATAGAATGGAATGCAGCACAGGCCCATAGAATGGAATGCAGCACAGCCCCATAGAATATAATGCAGCAGAGGCCCATAGAATGGAATGCAGCCAGCCCCATAGAATATAATGCAGCAGAGGCCCATAGAATGGAATGCAGCCAGCCCCATAGAATATAATGCAGCAGTGGCCCATAGAATGGAATGCAGCCAGCCCCATAGAATATAATGCAGCAGAGGCCCATAGAATGGAATGCAGCCAGCCCCATAGAATATAATGGAGCAGAGGCCCATAGAATGGAATGCAGCCAGCCCTATAGAATATAATGCAGCAGAGGCCCATAGAATGGAATGCAGCCAGCCCCATAGAATATAATGCAGCAGTGGCCCATAGAATGGAATGCAGCCAGCCCCATAGAATATAATGCAGCAGAGGCCCATAGAATGGAATGCAGCCAGCCCCATAGAATATAATGCAGCAGAGGCCCATAGAATGGAATGCAGCCAGCCCCATAGAATATAATGCAGCAGAGGCCCATAGAATGGAATGCAGCACAGCCCCATAGAGTATAATGCAGCAGAGGCCCATAGAATGGAATGCAGCCAGCCCCATAGAATATAATGCAGCAGAGGCCCATAGAATGGAATGCAGCCAGCCCCATAGAATATAATGCAGCAGAGGCCCATAGAATGGAATGCAGCCAGCCCCATAGAATATAATGCAGCAGAGGCCCATAGAATGGAATGCAGCACAGCCCCATAGAATATAATGCAGCAGAGGCCCATAGAATGGAATGCAGCCAGCCCCATAGAATATAATGCAGCAGAGGCCCATAGAATGGAATGCAGCCAGCCCCATAGAATATAATGCAGCAGAGGCCCATAGAATGGAATGCAGCCAGCCCCATAGAATATAATGCAGCAGAGGCCCATAGAATGGAATGCAGCCAGCCCCATAGAATATAATGCAGCAGAGGCCCATAGAATGGAATGCAGCCAGCCCCATAGAATATAATGCAGCAGAGGCCCATAGAATGGAATGCAGCACAGCCCCCCCCCCTTCCCCCAATAGCTCCACAATCCAGTCATCACTCATTGATAAAAAAAAAACAACACTCTACTCACCTTTCCTCCTGCCCCGCGCTGCTCTGGCTCTGGTCTCAGCAGTCGCAGTCTGCCCGCCCGGTCACACAGCCGGTGCGCGATGATATGACGTCATCGTGCACCCGCAGTGTCAGCGGCAGGCAGAGCGGGGAATGATGGGAGAGGGGGCGTCAGCAGACGCTCTCTCCTCCATCATTGCATTCAACTGTACCGGCATCTATGACGCCGGTATAGTTGAATGCGGGGCCAGTAGTGCGCCGACAGCGGGGAGAGTGTGCCGACAGCGGCACACTCGAGCGGCCCACTACTGCCACCGGCCCTTCTGGCATTTGCCAGAACTGCCCTATGGCCAGTCCGGCCCTGTCAGGGGCTCTGCAAACGTAACATGATGCCCGCAGACCATTCCATCAAAGTCTGCATTCCAAAACATCACTACTTCCTTTCCGAGGCCCGACGTGTGCCCAAACAGTGGTTCCCCCCCACATATGGGGTATCAGCGTACTCAGGACAAACTGGACAACAACTTTTCAGGTCCAATTTCTCCTGTTACTATTGTGAAAATAAAAAATTGCGGGCTAAAAAATAATTTTTGAGGAAAGAAAAATGATTTTTTTATTTTCACGGCTCTGCGTTATAAACTTCTGTGAAGCACTTGGGGGTTTAAAGTGGTCACTGCACATCTAGATTAGTTCTACGGGAGGTCTAGTTTCCAAAATGGGGTCACATGTGGGGGAGCTCCAAGGTTTAGGCACACAGGGGCTCTCCAAACGCGACATGGTGTCTGCTAACGATTGGAGCTAATTTTTCATTCAAAAAGTCAAATGGCGCTCCTTCCCTTCCAAGCCCTGTGGTTTACCCCCACATGTGAGGTATCGGTGTACTCAGGAGAAATTGCCCAATAAATTTTCGGATCTATTTTATCCTGTTGCTCATGTGGAAATGAACAAATTGAGGCTAAAAGAAATTTTTTTGTGAAAAAAAGTACTTTTTCATTTTTACGAATCAATTTGTGAAGCACCTGGGGGTTCAAAGTGCTCACTATGCATCTATCTAAGTTCCTTTGGGCGTCTAGTTTCCAAAATGGGGTCACATGTGGGGGAGCTCCAATGTTTAGGCACACAGGGGCTCTCCAAACGCGACATGGTGTCCGCTAACGATTGGAGCCAATTTTTCATTCAAAAGTCAAATGGCGCTCTTACCCTTCCGAGCCTTGCCGTGTGCACAAACAGTGGTTTGTGACCACATAGGAGGTATCGGTGTACTCAGGAAAAATTGCCCAACACATCTTAGGATCCATTTTATCCTGTTGCCCATGTGAAAATGAAAAAATTGAGGCTAAAAGAATTTTTTTGTGAAAAAAAAGTACTTTTTCATTTTTACGGATCAATTTGTGAAGCACCTGGGGGTTCAAATTGCTCACTATGCATCTAGATAAGTTCCTTGGGGGGGTCTAGTTTCCAAAATGTGGTCACTTATGGGGGAGCTCCAATGTTTATGCACACAGGGGCTCTCCAAATGCGACATGGTGTCCGCTAAAGATTGGAACCAATTTTTCATTGAAATAGTCAAATGGCGCTCCTTCCCTTCCGAGCCCTGTTGTGCGCCCAAACAGTGGTTCCTCCCCACATATGGGGTATCGGCGTACTCAGGACAAATTGTACAATAACTTTTGGGGTCCAGTTTCTCTTTTTACCCTCGGGAAAATAAAAAAATTGTTGCTAAAAGATCATTTTTGTGACTAAGTAAAATGTTAATTTTTTCCTTCCATGTTGCTTCTGCTGCTGTGAAGCACCTGAAGGGTTAATAAACTTCTTGAATGTGGTTTTGAGCACCTTAAGGGGTGCAGTTTTTAGAATGGTGTCACTTTTGGGTATTTTCAGCCATATAGATCCCTGAAACTGACTTCAAATGTGAGGTGGTCCCTAAAAACAATGGTTTTGTAAATTTTGTTGTAAAAATGAGAAATTGCTGGTCAAATTTTAACCCTTATAACTTCTTAGGAAAATTTTTTTTTCAAAAATTGTGCTGATATAAAGTAGACATGTGGGTAATGTTATTTATTAACTATTTTGTGTCACATAACTTTCTCGTTTACCAGAATAAAAATTCAAAATTTGAAAATTGCGAAATTTTCTAAATTTTAGCCAAATTTCAATTTTTTTCACAAATAAACGCAAAAATTATCGACCTAAATTTACCACTAACATGAAGCCCAATATGTCACGAAAAAAACAGTCTCAGAACCGCAAGGATCCGTTGAAGCGTTCCTGAGTTATTACCTCATAAAGGGACACTGGTCAGAATTGTAAAAAACGGTCAGGTCATTAAGGTCAAAATAGGCTGGGTCATGAAGGGGTTAAAAGCAGTATGTCCTAATTCTTTCCCCATTAACAACAAGAACAGGGTCCCATTCTTTACTCAATAGTAACAGCAGCCCGGTCCCATTCTTAGGCTGGTTTCACACTTGTGTTTGGCTTTGTCTGCTTATGGCTGCGTACATCCTCTATTAAGCTCCGCCTACTTTTGCATGCATCTTGCGTCCCTATCTTTAACATTGGGTATGCAGGGATATGCGTTGTATGCAGATGCGTCTGCATGCGGCGTTTTGATGTGCCCGCTGACAAAAAGTTGTGTTCCTGTGCGGTAAAGATAGTTATGCAGGATGCATGCGGAAGTAGGCGGAGCTTAACGGAGAATGTACTCAGCCATACGCAGACCAGCCAAACGCAAGTGTGAAACCAGCCTTAGCCCTGTAGAATCGTCAGTATGGCCCATCCTTTCCCCAGTAGTAAAAGCAATATGGTCCATTCTTTGCCTCATTGTAAGAGCAGTTTACTCCATTTTTTTGTCAGTAGTAAAAGCAGCATGGTCCATTCTTTCCCTCAGTAGTAACAGCAGTATGGCCCATTATTTCCCCCAGTTGTAACAGAAGATGGCCCATTATTTCCCCCAGTTGTAACAGAAGATGGCCCATTATTTCCCCCAGTTGTAGCAGCAGTATGTCCCATTCTTTCCCCAATAATAACAGCAGTATGGTCCATTCTTTAACTCAGTAGTAATGTTACGACTCTGTTTTCGGGTGTCCCGGGACCACGGGGCTCCTTCCCTGTCCCTAACACTGGGGTCGACCTGCTTCCCAGATTCCTTTTGATGGTGAAGATGCCGGGGCCACGTACCTTGTCTTAGCTACTGAATCCGCCCTCAGTCTGTACCCTTCCCCCACCCAGGGAAGAGGGGAGTTGTAGTGTACCGTAATAAACGAACAGGACTAACAAGGTAATATGAACAGGGGCAATGAAAAATACCAAACATACACACAAATAACAGAGGGCTGCATCGGGGAGTGGAGGATGGGATTAAACCAAAGTAGAAGAAAAAAATAATAATCACACACTCAAAATCTAGCAACAATCAAAGATAAATCCACCAACCGCCTACTCCAATAACCACCACAAACAACCTACAGCCATGCAGCAAAAGCCAACTCTGACAATGAGTGCTAGCCAGGGCCCAGATTATATAGGAGATGGAAATGGCTATCAGTGCATAGCTGAGTGCCTAAACTCTCCAGGAGCTCTAAACTGAGCACATTATTCCCTGCACTGCTAAAAGAAATTTACACCTTTAATATGAAGGTGAAGTACTTCTAGGAGAAATCAGATACTGCGGTCTTCTGGCTCCTCTCTGTCGCGGTACACCCGTGACAAGTAACAGCAGTTTGGCCAAGTCTTTCCCCAGTAGAAACAGCAGTGTGACACATTCTTTTCTTCCAGAGTAATAGAAGTATGGCCCATTCTTTCCCCAGTAGTAACAGCAGTATGGCCTTTTCTCTCTCCAGTAGTAACAGCAGTATGGCCTATTATCTCCCCAATAGTAACAGCAGTATGGCCTATTTTCTCCTAGTAGTAACAGCAGTATGGCCTATTCTCTCCCCAGTAGTAACAGCAGTATGGCCTATTCTCTCCCCAGTAGTAACAGCAGTATGGCCCATCCTCTCCCCAGTAGTAGCAGCAGTATAGCCTATTCTTTCCCCAGTAGTAACAGCAGTATGGCCTATTCTCTCCCCAGTAGTAACAGCAGTATGGCCTATTCTCTCCCCACTAGTAACAGCAGTATGGCCTATTCTCTCCCCAGTAGTAACAGCAGTATGGCCTATTCTCTCCCAAGTAGTAACAGCAGTATGGCCTATTCTCTCCCAAGTAGTAACAGCAGTATGGCCTATTATCTCTCCAGTAGTAACAGCAGAATGGCCTATTCTCTCCCCAGTAGTAGCAGCAGTATGGCCCATTCTCTCCCCAGTAGTAACAGCAGTATAGCCCATTCTCTCCCCAGTAGTAACAGCAGTATGGCCCATTCTCTCCCCAGTAGTAACAGCAGTATGGCCTATTCTCTCCCCAGTAGTAACAGCAGTATGGCCTATTCTCTCCCCAGTAGTAGCAGCAGTATGACCCATTCTCTCCCCAGTAGTAACAGCAGTATGGCCTATTCTCTCCCCAGTAGTAACAGCAGTATGGCCTATTTTCTCCCCAGTAGTAACAGCAGTATGGCCTATTCTCTCCTTAGTAGTAGCAGCAGTATGGCCCATTCTCTCCCCAGTAGTAACAGCAGTATAGCCCATTCTCTCCCCAGTAGTAACAGCAGTATGGCCCATTCTCTCCCCAGTAGTAACAGCAGTATGGCCTAGTCTCTCCCCAGTAGTAACAGCAGTATGGCCTATTCTCTGCCCAGTAGTAACAGCAGTATGGCGCATTCTCTCCCCAGTAGTAACAGCAGTATGGTGCATTTCTCTCCCCAGTAGTAACAGCAGTATAGCCCATTCTCTCCCCAGTAGTAACAGCAGTATGGCCCATTCTCTCCCCAGTAGTATCAGCAGTATGGCGCATTCTCTCCCCAGTAGTAACAGCAGTATGGCCCATTCTCTCCCCAGTAGTAACAGCAGTATGGCCCATTCCCTCCCCCAGTAGCAGTATGGCCCATTCCCTCCCCCAGTAGTAACAGCAGTATGGCGCATTCTCTCCCCAGTAGTAACAGCAGTATGGTCTATTCTCTCCCCCAGTAACAGCAGTATGGCCCATTCTCTCCCCAGTAGTAACAGCAGTAGGGCCTATTCTCTCCCCCAGTAAAAGCAGTATGGCCCATTCTCTCCCCTGTAGTAACGCCATACTGCTGTTACTACTGGGGAGAGAATGGGCCATACTGCTGTTACTGGGGGAGAGAATAGGCCATACTGCTGTTACTACTGGGGAGAGAATGCGCCATACTGCTGTTACTACTGGGGAGAGAATGGGCCATACTGCTGTTACTGGGGAGAGAATGCGCCATACTGCTGTTACTACTGGGGAGAGAATGGGCCATACTGCTGTTACTGGGGGAGAGAATGTGCCATACTGCTGTTACTACTGGGGAGAGAATGGGCCATACTGCTGTTACTACAGGGGAGAGAATGGGCCATACTGCTTTTACTGGGGGAGAGAATAGGCCCTACTGCTGTTACTACTGGGGAGAGAATGGGCTATACTGCTGTTACTACTGGGGAGAGAATGGGCCATACTGCTGCTACTACTGGGGAGAGAATGCGCCATACTGCTGTTACTACTGGGGAGAGAATGCGCCATACTGCTGTTACTACTGGGGAGAGAATGGGCCATACTGCTGTTACTGGGGGAGAGAATAGGCCATACTGCTGTTACTACTGGGGAGAGAATGCGCCATACTGCTGTTACTACTGGGGAGAGAATGGGGGAGAGAATAGACCATACTGCTGTTACTACTGGGGAGAGAATGCGCCATACTGCTGTTACTACTGGGGGAGGGAATGGGCCATACTCTCCCCAGTAGTAACAGCAGTATGGCCCATTCCCTCCCCCAGTAGTAACAGCAGTATGGCACATTCTCTCCCCAGTAGTAAATAGATAATGGCTGCACTCAAGTTTATTGTGCTAAAGCAAGGAAATGTGCAATACATGAAATGTGAACAGCATAATGGCTTGTGAAATTTATGAAAAAACACATGAGATTTTTAGCACAAAATTTGGCCAAATGTTGTGAGCCCATTCACCAAACGTCAAGGTAATCTCATAAATTTCACAAGCCATTATGCTGTTCACATTTCATGTATTGCACATTTCCTTGCTTTAGCACAATAAACTTGAGTGCAGCCACTATCTATTTGCTATGTAAGACTTTTTGGTTATGCACCAGTTCAGACTAGATGGCTGTTCAGTCAGTTTTTCTATATTTACTATGTATTGCTTTTTCTGACTTGAACGCCCCGCCCTTCACCATGCTGTGATTTTAATTACATCCAAACACAGTTGGTTCTAACCTCCTCTATAAATACAGGCTTTACCATTTTATTAGCCATAGGTAAGTGTTCACACTAGGCAGACAGGTTAGTTACCCATTCAATCTGAGATTACCTTGACGTTTGGTGAATGGGCTCACAACATTTGGCCAAATTTTGTGCTAAAAATCTCATGTGTTTTTTCATAAATTTCACAAGCCATTATGCTGTTCACATTTCATGTATTGCACATTTCCTTGCTTTAGCACAATAAACTTGAGTGCAGCCATTATCTATTTGCTATGTAAGACTTTTTGGTTATGCACCAGTTCAGACTAGATGGCTGTTCAGTCAGTTTTTCTATATTTACTATGTATTGCTTTTTCTGACTTGAACGCCCCGCCCTTCACCATGCTGTGATTTTAATTACATCCAAACACAGTTGGTTCTAACCTCCTCTATAAATACAGGCTTTACCATTTTATTAGCCATAGGTAAGTGTTCACACTAGGCAGACAGGTTAGTTACCCATTCGATCTGAGATTACCTTGACGTTTGGTGAATGGGCTCACAACATTTGGCCAAATTTTGTGCTAAAAATCTCATGTGTTTTTTCATAAATTTCACAAGCCATTATGCTGTTCACATTTCATGTATTGCACATTTCCTTGCTTTAGCACAATAAACTTGAATGCAGCCATTATCTATTTGCTATGTAAGACTTTTTGGTTATGCACCAGTTCAGACTAGATGGCTGTTCAGTCAGTTTTTCTATATTTACTCTCCCCAGTAGTAGCAGCAGTATGGCCCTTCTCTCCCCAGTAACAGCAGTATGGCCCATTCTCTCCCCAGTAGTAACAGCAGTATGGCGCATTCTCTCCCCAGTAGTAACAGCAGTATGGCCCATTCCCTCCCCCAGTAGTAACAGCAGTATGGCCCATTCACTCCCCAGTAGTAGCAGCAGTATGGCCCATTCTCTCCCCAGTAGTAGCAGCAGTATGGCCCATTCTCTCCCCAGTAGTAACAGCAGTATGGCCCATTCTCTCCCCAGTAGTAACACCAGTATGGCCCATTCCCTCACCCTGTAGTAACAGCAGTATGGCGCATTCTCTCCCACAGTAACAGCAGTATGGCCTATTCTCTCCCCCAGTAACAGCAGTATGGCCTATTCTCTCCCCCAGTAGTAACAGCAGTATGGCCCATTCTCTCCCCCAGTAACAGCAGTATGGCCTATTCTCTCCCCCAGTAGTAACAGCAGTATGGTGCATTCTCTCCCCAGTAGTAACAGCAGTATGGCCTATTCTCTCCCCAGTAGTAACAGCAGTATGGCCCATTCTCTCCCCAGTAGTAACAGCAGTATGGCGCATTCTCTCCCCAGTAGTAACAGCAGTATGGCCCATTCTCTCCCCAGTAGTAACAGCAGTATGGCCCATTCCTTCCCCCAGTAGTAACAGCAGTATGGCCCATTCTCTCCCCAGTAGTAACAGCAGTATGGCGCATTCTCTCCCCAGTAGTAGCAGCAGTATGGCCCATTCTCTCCCCAGTAACAGCAGTATGGCCCATTCTCTCCCCAGTAGTAACAGCAGTATGGTGCATTCTCTCCCCAGTAGTAACAGCAGTATGGCCCATTCGCTCCCCCAGTAGTAACAGCAGTATGACCCATTCTCTCCCCAGTAGTAGCAGCAGTATGGCCCATTCTCTCCCCAGTAGTAGCAGCAGTAAGGCCCATTCTCTCCCCAGTAACAGCAGTATGGCCCATTCTCTCCCCAGTAGTAACAGCAGTATGGCCCATTCTCTCCCCAGTAGTAACACCAGTATGGCCCATTCCCTCCCCCAGTAGTAACAGCAGTATGGCCCATTCTCTCCACCAGTAACAGCAGTATGGCCTATTCTCTCCCCCAGTAGTAACAGCAGTATGGCGCATTCTCTCCCCAGTAGTAACAGCAGTATGGCCTATTCTCTCCCCAGTAGTAACAGCAGTATGGCCCATTCTCTCCCCAGTAGTAACAGCAGTATGGCGCATTCTCTCCCCAGTAGTAACAGCAGTATGGCCCATTCTCTCCCCCAGTAACATCAGTATGGCCTATTCTCTCCCCCAGTAGTAACAGCAGTATGGCGCATTCTCTCCCCAGTAGTAACAGCAGTATGGCCTATTCTCTCCCCAGTAGTAACAGCAGTATGGCCCATTCTCTCCCCAGTAGTAACAGCAGTATGGCGCATTCTCTCCCCAGTAGTAACAGCGGTATGGCCCATTCTCTCCCCAGTAGTAACAGCAGTATGGCCCATTCCTTCCCCCAGTAGTAACAGCAGTATGGCGCATTCTCTCCCCAGTAGTAGCAGCAGTATGGCCCATTCTCTCCCCAGTAACAGCAGTATGGCACATTCTCTCCCCAGTAGTAACAGCAGTATGGCCCTTCTCTCCCCAGTAACAGCAGTATGGCCCATTCTCTCCCCAGTAGTAACAGCAGTATGGCGCATTCTCTCCCCAGTAGTAACAGCAGTATGGCCCATTCCCTCCCCCAGTAGTAACAGCAGTATGGCCCATTCTCTCCCCAGTAGTAGCAGCAGTATGGCCCATTCTCTCCCCAGTAGTAGCAGCAGTATGGCCCATTCTCTCCCCAGTAACAGCAGTATGGCCCATTCTCTCCCCAGTAGTAACAGCAGTATGGCCCATTCTCTCCCCAGTAGTAACACCAGTATGGCCCATTCCCTCCCCCAGTAGTAACAGCAGTATGGCGCATTCTCTCCCCCAGTAACGGCAGTATGGCCTATTCTCTCCCCCAGTAACAGCAGTATGGCCTATTCTCTCCCCCAGTAGTAACAGCAGTATGGCCCATTCTCTCCCCCAGTAACAGCAGTATGGCCTATTCTCTCCCCCAGTAGTAACAGCAGTATGGTGCATTCTCTCCCCAGTAGTAACAGCAGTATGGCCTATTCTCTCCCCAGTAGTAACAGCAGTATGGCCCATTCTCTCCCCAGTAGTAACAGCAGTATGGCGCATTCTCTCCCCAGTAGTAACAGCAGTATGGCCCATTCTCTCCCCAGTAGTAACAGCAGTATGGCCTATTCTCTCCCAAGTAGTAACAGCAGTATGGCCTATTCTCTCCCAAGTAGTAACAGCAGTATGGCCTATTATCTCTCCAGTAGTAACAGCAGTATGGCCTATTCTATCCCCAGTAGTAACAGCAGTATGGCCCATTCCCTCCCCCAGTAGTAACAGTAGTATGGCGCATTCTCTCCCCAGTAGTAACAGCAGTATGGCCTATTCTCTCCCTCAGTAGTAACAGCAGTATGGCGCATTCTCTCCCCAGTAGTAACAGCAGTATGGCCTATTCTCTCCCCAGTAGTAGCAGCAGTATGGCCCATTCTCTCCCCAGTAGTAGCAGCAGTATGGCCCATTCTCTCCCCAGTAACAGCAGTATGGCCCATTCGCTACCCAGTAGTAACAGCAGTATGGCGCATTCTCTCCCCAGTAGTAACAGCAGTATGGAGCATTCTCTCCTCAGTAGTAACAGCAGTATGGCCCATCCTCTCCCCAGTAGTAACAGCAGTATGGCGCATTCTCTCCCCAGTAGTAACAGCAGTATGGCCCATTCTCTCCCCAGTAGTAGCAGCAGTATGGCCCATTCTCTCCCCAGTAACAGCAGTATGGCCCATTCTCTCCCCAGTAACAGCAGTATGGCCTATTCTCTCCCCAGTAGTAACAGCAGTATGGCCCATTCGCTACCCAGTAGTAACAGCAGTATGGCGCATTCTCTCCCCAGTAGTAACAGCAGTATGGTGCCCATCTATACAGATATTTCTGTGGTGTTACTAGTTGGACATATGTCACTGTTCAGCCATCATATATCTGGTGACACTGGCGGGAATTTGCAGCTGCCTCATGGATTCGCTCACCGTATGGCAGTGTTTTAGGCCGGCGTCACACTGGCGAGTTTTACGGACGTAAGAGCGCAGAAACTACGTCCGTAAAACTCGCATAACATACGGCACAATTATTCTCAATGGGGCTGCTCCTATTAGCCGTATATTACGGTTCAGTATTATACGGCTTTCTACGGCCGTACAAAATCGCAGCATGCTGCGTTTGTCAGCGTACTGCGCAAAAAAATCGCCAATGAAAGTCTATGGGGGCGAGAAAAATACGGATTCCACACGGACCAGCAGTGTGACTTGCGAGAAATACGCAGCGGTGTTAGTGAAAAGTCGGTAATTCAATTGCCGGCTTTTCATTTCTCCTGCACAAACCCGACAGGATATGAGACATGGTTTACATACAGTAAACCATCTCATATCCCCCTTTTTTTGCATATTCCACACTACTAATGTTAGTAGTGTGTATGTGCAAAATTTCAGCGCTGTAGCTGCTAAAATAAAGGGTTAAATGGCGGAAAAAATTGGCGTGGGCTCCCGCGCAATTTTCTCCGCCAGAGCGGTAAAGCCAGTGACTGAGGGCAGATATTAATAGCCAGGAGAGGGTCCATGGTTATTGGCCCCCCCGTGGCTAAAAACATCTGCCCCCAGCCACCCCAGAAAAGGCACATCTGGAAGATGCGCCTATTCTGGCACTTGGCCACTCTCTTCCCACTCCCTGTAGCGGTGGGATATGGGGTAATGAAGGGTTAATGCCACCTTGCTATTGGAAGGTGACATTAAGCCAGATTAATTATGGAGAGGCGTCAATTATGACACCTATCCATTATTAATCCAATTGTAGGAAAGGGTTAAAAAACACACACACACATGATTGTAAAGTATTTTAATGAAATTAACACAGCGGTTGTTGTAATAATTTATTGTTCTCTCAAATCCATTTGCAGTCCCTCGCTTGGCAACATAATAAACGCACAAGATACATACCTTCTGATGTACTGTCAGGTCCAACGATGTAATCCATCTGAAGGGGTTAACTAATATTACAGGCAGGAGCCCTGCTATAATGCAGCTGTGCTCCGTGCTTGTAATTCCCCTGCGAATGAATGAAATGTAGGTCATTGACCTACATTTCCTTCAGTCGCGGTGATGCGCCCCCTGGTGGATGTCCTCATATAACCTGGAGCGTGGGAAAAAGTTCCCAGGCTGCAGTTCATGAGAACATCCACCAGGGGGCGCCTCACCGCGACTGAAGGAAATGTAGGTCAATGACCTACATTTCATTCATTCGCAGGGGAATTACAAGCACGGAGCACAGCTGCATTATAGCAGGGCTCCTGCCTGTAATATTAGTTAACCCCTTCAGATGGATTACATCGTTGGACCTGACAGTACATCAGAAGGTATGTATCTTGTGCGTTTATTATGTTGCCAAGCGAGGGACTGCAAATGGATTTGAGAGAACAATAAATTATTACAACAACCGCTGTGTTTATTTCATTAAAATACTTTTCAATCATGTGTGTGTGTGTGTGTTTTTTAACCCTTTCCTACAATTGGATTAATAATGGATAGGTGTCATAATTGACGCCTCTCCATTATTAATCTGGCTTAATGTCACCTTCCAATAGCAAGGTGGCATTAACCCTTCATTACCCCATATCCCACCGCTACAGGGAGTGGGAAGAGAGTGGCCAAGTGCCAGGATAGGCGCATCTTCCAGATGTGCCTTTTCTGGGGTGTCTGGGGGCAGATGTTTTTAGCCACGGGGGGGCCAATAACCATGGACCCTCTCCTGGCTATTAATATCTGCCCTCAGTCACTGGCTTTACCGCTCTGGCGGAGAAAATTGCGCGGGAGCCCACGCCAATTTTTTCCGCCATTTAACCCTTTATTTTAGCAGCTACAGCGCTGAAATTTTGCACATACACACTACTAACATTAGTAGTGTGGAATATGCAAAAAAAAAGGGGATATGAGATGGTTTACTGTATGTAAACCATGTCTCATATCCTGTCGGGTTTGTGCAGGAGAAATGAAAAGCCGGCAATTGAATTACCGGCTTTTCACAGATATCGCGCTGAATGAAATATAAATACAGAATATATATATATGTGTCACAATGACATATATATATATATATATATATATATATATATATATATATATATATATATATACTGTATATATGTTTTAACGGACATTTGAGCACATAAATCCATTAGATGTCGGTTTTGCAAGCCTGCGCGAAAATCTCGCAGTACGGATGCCATACGGATTACATACGGAGGATGCCATGCGCAAAGTACGCTGAAACACCCTGACTACGGATCACTATTTTGGGAACATTTCTCCGTATTACGGCCGTAGTACGGACGTATAATACGTGGCGTATTGTCTTACGCCAAGTGTGACGCCGGCCTCATTCCCAGGTACACCGCTGGATGAGAATTTCAGTGCCTTTAGCAAATGACTTGGAGCTAGAGGTAATGTGCAAACCCACGGTAAGCCCCTCCTGCCACACACTGTCGCCTGTGTCGGGACATGAGTGCTCGGGGCTCTGAATTCTATTCTCTATACTGGAATTCCCTGAGAGTCTGCGGCACCGGCACACACGGACGGCACAGGCAGAAGTGGAGACCTGCTCCGCGGATACGTGCACCGTGAGCGGGCGTGGCCCAAACCGGCGCTCGGTGAGTGGCAGCGTGTGGGCGTGGTCACATAGTACCCAAGGGCGGTGCTCTTGGTGGTGACGTCAGTGTGGGCGGGCTCTGGTGTTGGCAGGCGGCTCCCGGACTTGGGCATTAGCAGAGGTGTAGCGGGCACGATGTGGCACGTCGTGGCCGCCGGATTCCTCTTCTTTCCCGGACTTTACCAGCTGTGCACCCGGTGTGCCCGCAGGGCTCTGCCGGGATGGTCGGAGGCTGATTACTCGCTCATCAGCTCCAGGTAAGTAGCTCAAGTGCTGTCTCCTCAGTGAGCGAACATCTGGAGCGTGTCATGTGTGCAGCTGGGGACGGGGAGGGATGGAGGAGGCCGGCGTGTAGCATCTCCTCGGGCAGCTGCTCGCCTCAGCCCGACACACTGTACTGTGTGTGTCATGTGTGTGTGTGTGATATATATATGTGTGTGTCATATTATATGTGTGTCACATGTGTGTGTGTGTGTGTCATATATATATGTGTGTGTGTGTGTCATATTATATGTGTGTCACATGTGTGTGTGTGTGTGTGTGTGTGTGTGTGTCATATTATATGTGTGTGTGTGTCATATTATGTGTGTCACATGTGTGTGTGTGTGTGTGTCATATATATATGTGTGTGTGTGTCATATATATATGTGTGTGTGTGTGATATTATATGTGTGTCACATGTGTGTGTGTCATATATATATATATATATATGTGTGTGTGTGTGTGTGTCATATTATATGTGTGTCACATGTGTGTGTGTGTGTGTCATATATATATGTGTGTGATATTATATGTGTGTCACATGTGTGTGTGTCATATATATATATATATATATATATATATATGTGTGTGTGTGTGTCATATTATATGTGTGTCACATGTGTGTGTGTCATATATATATGTGTGTGTGTGTGTGTGTCATATATATATGTGTGTGTCATATATATATGTGTGTGTGTGTGTGTGTCATATATGTGTGTGGGTGTGTGTCATATATGTGTGTGTGTGTGTGTGTGTGTGTCATATATATGTGTGTGTGTGTGTGTGTCATATATATATGTGTGTGTGTGTGTGTGTGTCATATATGTGTGTGTGTGTGTGTGTGTCATATATATATATGTGTGTGTGTGTCATATTATATGTGTGTCACATGTGTGTGTGTGTGTGTGTGTGTGTGTGTCATATATATATGTGTGTGTGTGTGTGTGTCATATATATATGTGTGTGTGTGTGTGTGTCATATATATATGTGTGTGTGTGTGATATTATATGTGTGTCACATGTGTGTGTGTCATATATATATATATATATATATATGTGTGTGTGTGTGTGTGTCATATTATATGTGTGTCACATGTGTGTGTGTGTGTGTCATATATATATGTGTGTGATATTATATGTGTGTCACATGTGTGTGTGTCATATATATATATATATATATATATATATATATATATATGTGTGTGTGTGTGTCATATTATATGTGTGTCACATGTGTGTGTGTGTGTGTCATATATATATGTGTGTGTGTGTGTGTGTCATATATATATGTGTGTGTCATATATATATGTGTGTGTGTGTGTGTGTCATATATGTGTGTGGGTGTGTGTCATATATGTGTGTGTGTGTGTGTGTGTCATATATATGTGTGTGTGTGTGTGTGTGTCATATATATATGTGTGTGTGTGTGTGTGTGTCATATATGTGTGTGTGTGTGTGTGTGTCATATATATATATGTGTGTGTGTGTCATATTATATGTGTGTCACATGTGTGTGTGTGTGTGTGTGTGTGTCATATATATATGTGTGTGTGTGTGTGTGTCATATATATATGTGTGTGTGTGTGTGTGTCATATATATATGTGTGTGTGTGTGTGTGTCATATATATATGTGTGTGTGTGTGTCATATGTGTGTGTGTGTGTCATATATGTGTGTGTGTGTCATATATGTGTGTGTGTGTGTCATATATGTGTGTGTGTGTGTGTGTGTCATATATATGTGTGTGTGTGTGTCATATATATGTGTGTGTGTGTCATATATATGTGTGTGTGTGTGTGTGTCATATATATGTGTGTGTGTGTGTCATATATGTGTGTGTGTGTGTGTGTGTCATATATATGTGTGTGTGTGTGTGTCATATATGTGTGTGTGTGTGTGTCATATATGTGTGTGTGTCATATATGTGTGTGTGTGTGTGTGTCATATATGTGTGTGTGTGTGTGTGTGTCATATATATGTGTGTGTGTGTGTGTCATATATGTGTGTGTGTGTCATATATATGTGTGTGTGTGTGTGTGTCATATATATGTGTGTGTGTGTGTGTCATATATATGTGTGTGTGTGTGTGTCATATATGTGTGTGTCATATATATGTGTGTGTGTGTGTGTCATATGTGTGTGTGTGTGTGTGTCATATATATGTGTGTGTGTGTGTCATATATGTGTGTGTGTGTGTCATATATGTGTGTATGTGTGTGTGTGTGTCATATATATGTGTGTGTGTGTGTGTCATATATATACCGTATATATTCGAGTATAAGCCGACCCGAGTATAAGCCGACCCCCCTAATTTTGCCACAAAAAACTGGGAAAACTTATTGACTCGAGTATAAGCCTAGGGTGGAAAATGCAGCAGCTACCGGTGAATTTCAAAATTAGAAATAGATGCTCCATACCATTCATTATGGCCCCATAGATGCTCCACATACAGCTGTGCCATATATAATGCTCTGCACAGTTCATTATGGCCCCATAGATGCTCCACATAAAGCTGTGCCATATATACAATGCTCTGCACCGTTGCCCCATAGATAGCTGTGCCATATATATAATGCTCTGCACCGTTGCCCCATAGCTGTGCCATATAGTGCTCTGCACCGTTGCCCCATAGCTGTGCCATATAGTGCTCTGCACAGTTGCCTCATAGCTGTGCCATATAGTGCTCTGCACCGTTGCCCCATAGCTATGCCATATAGTGCTCTGCACCGTTGCCCCATAGCTGTGCCATATAGTGCTCTGCACCGTTGCCCCATAGCTGTGCCATATAGTGCTCTGCACCGTTGCCCCATAGCTCTGCCATATAGTGCTCTGCACCGTTGCCCCATAGCTGTGCCATATAGTGCTCTGCACCGTTGCCCCATAGCTGTGCCATATAGTGCTCTGCACCGTTGCCCCATAGCTGTGCCATATAGTGCTCTGCACCGTTGCCCCATAGCTGTGCCATATAGTGCTCTGCACCGTTGCCCCATAGCTGTGCCATATAGTGCTCTGCACCGTTGCCCCATAGCTCTGCCATATAGTGCTCTGCACCGTTGCCCCATAGCTCTGCCATATATTGCTCTGCACCGTTGCCCCATAGCTCTGCCATATAGTGCTCTGCACCGTTGCCCCATAGATAGCTGTGCCATATAGTGCTCTGCACCGTTGCCCCATAGCTCTGCCATATAGTGCTCTGCACCGTTGCCCCATAGCTCTGCCATATATTGCTCTGCACCGTTGCCCCATAGCTCTGCCATATAGTGCTCTGCACCGTTGCCCCATAGATAGCTGTGCCATATAGTGCTCTGCACCGTTGCCCCATAGCTCTGCCATATAGTGCTCTGCACCGTTGCACCATAGCTCTGCCATATATTGCTCTGCACCGTTGCCCCATAGCTGTGCCATATAGTGCTCTGCACCGTTGCCCCATAGCTGTGCCATATAGTGCTCTGCACCGTTGCCCCATAGCTGTGCCATATAGTGCTCTGCACCATTGCCCCATAGCTGTGCCATATAGTGCTCTGCACCGTTGCCCCATAGCTGTGCCATATAGTGCTCTGCACCGTTGCCCCATAGCTGTGCCATATAGTGCTCTGCACCATTGCCCCATAGCTGTGCCATATAGTGCTCTGCACCGTCCATTATTGCCCCATAGCTGTGCTGCTGCTGCTGCAATAAAAAAAAAAAAACACATACCTTTCTTGCTTGCAGCTCCTCGGCGCCATCTTCCCGGCGTCTCTCCGCACTGACTGATCAGGCAGAGGGCGGCGCGCACACTATATGCGTCATCGCGCCCTCTGACCTGCACAGTCAGTGAGGAGAGACGCCGGGAAGATGGAGACAGCGCCCGGCGTGTGGAACGAGGACAGGTAAATATGACATACTTACCTGCTCCCGGCGTCCTGCTCCTTCCCCCTGCCTGTCTTCGGTGCCGCAGCCTCTTCCTCTGTCAGCGGTCACCGGCACCGCTTCATTAGAGAAATGAATAGGCGGCTCCGCCCCTATGGGAGGTGGAGCCGCCTATTCATTTCTCTAATGAGCGGTCCCACGTGACCGCTCAGGGGAAGAGGCTGCGGCACCCGGAGACCGTGGGACGTGCAGGGGGGGCGCCAGGAGCCCCGGAAGCAGGTGAGTATATGACAGTCCTCACCCGCCGACCCCGCCACCGATCATGACTCGAGTATAAGCCGAGGGGGCACTTTCAGCCCAAAAATTTAGGCTGAAAATCTCGGCTTATACTCGAGTATATACGGTATGTGTGTGTGTGTGTGTGTCATATATGTGTGTGTGTGTGTGTGTGTCATATGTGTGTGTGTGTGTGTGTCATATATGTGTGTGTGTCATATATATATGTGTGTGTGTCATATATATATATATGTGTGTGTGTGTGTGTGTGTGTGTGTGTGTGTGTCATATATATATATGTGTGTGTGTGTGTGTCATATATATATATATGTGTGTGTGTGTGTGTCATATATATATATGTGTGTGTGTGTGTGTGTGTGTGTGTGTCATATATATATATATATATATATATATATATATGTGTGTGTGTGTGTCATATATATATATATATGTGTGTGTGTGTGTCATATATATATGTGTGTGTACATGGATCATATATATCATGTCCGTGCATCTAGCGTAATGTATGTACTGCCTGTATGACACCTGTGTGTGTGCAGAGGTGTATCTAGCCTTTCCTGCACCCGGGCAAAGGATCAGTTTGGCGCCCCCCTGGATACGCCACTGTGTGTGTGCATGTATATAGCGTGTGTGTCAATAGATCACATATATATATATATATATATATATATATATATATATATATATATATATATATATATATATATATATATATATATATATATATATATATATATATATATATATATATATATATATATATATACATACTCACCGGCCACTTTATTAGGTACACCATGCTAGTAACGGGTTGGACCCCTTTTGTCTTCAGAACTGCCTCAATTCTTCGTGGCATAGATTCAACAAGGTGCTGGAAGCATTCCTCAGAGATTTTGGTCCATATTGACATGATGGCATCACACAGTTGCCGCAGATTTGTCGGCTGCACATCCCAAAGATGCTCCATACAAGGCAGGATGGATCCATGCTTTCATGTTGTTTACGCCAAATTCTGACCCTACCATCCGAATGTCGCAGCAGAAATCGAGACTCATCAGACCAAGCAACGTTTTTCCAATCTTCTACTGTCCAATTTCGATGAGCTTGTACAAATTGTAGCCTCAGTTTCCTGTTCTTAGCTGAAAGGAGTGGTACCCGGTGTGGTCTTCTGCTGCTGTAGCCCATCTGCCTCAAAGTTCGACGCACTGTGCGTTCAGAGATGCTCTTAGGCCTACCTTGGTTGTAACGGGTGGCGATTTGAGTCACTGTTGCCTTTCTATCAGCTCGAACCAGTCTGCCCATTCTCCTCTGACCTCTGGCATCAACAAGGCATTTCCGCCCACAGAACTGCCGCTCACTGGATTTTTTTTCTTTTTCGGACCATTCTCTGTAAACCCTAGAGATGGTTGTGCGTGAAAATCCCAGTAGATCAGCAGTTTCTGAAATACTCAGACCAGCCCTTCTGGCACCAACAACCATGCCACGTTCAAAGGCACTCAAATCACCTTTCTTCCCCATACTGATGCTCGGTTTGAACTGCAGGAGATTGTCTTGACCATGTCTACATGCCTAAATGCACTGAGTTGCCGCCATGTGATTGGCTGATTAGAAATTAAGTGTTAACAAGAAGTTGGACAGGTGTACCTAATAAAGTGGCCGGTGAGTGTATATATATATATATATATATATATATATATATATATATATATATATATATATATAATGTCCGTGCATCCAGTGAGCTGTCATGTCCATTCATGTATGTACTGTCTGTATGTCATTGTGTGCGCATATATATGTGTGTGGGTATGCTTAGATCATATATATCCTGTCCGTGCATCTAGCAGCCAATGACATGTTCATTCATGTACCATATATACTACCTGTTTGTCATCTCGTGTGTATCATCTCCGTGCATCCAGTGGCTGTGTCATGTCCATTCATGTACTCCAGCTGTGTAAGATATATGTTGTTAGTATATCATCTCATATATGTGTATCTGTGTGTGACATACAGTACAGACCAAAAGTTTGGACACACCTTCTCATTTAAAGATTTTTCTGTATTTTCATGACTATGAGAATTGTACGTTCACACTGAAGGCACCAAAACTATAAATTAACATGTGGAATTATATACTTAACAAAAAAGTGTGGAACAACTGAAATTATGTCTTATATTCTAGGTTCTTCAAAGTGTCCAAACTTTTTATCTGTACTGTATATAAAAACACATCAAGGGTGTCAGGTCCAATCATGTGCACAACTATGTAAGCATGTATATGCTTGCATATACAGTATGTGTAATACACACACTCACACACTCGTACATCTTATGATGTATGTATATCCAGCAGTTTGGGGAAGAATATGGGGGGAGTTTAATGGCAGCTAACAATTCGACTTCATCTTGTGTAGCTGTATCAAGACACCTAGTTCAGCAGGTTGTCCAGCCACACTAGCTAGTATGCAATCTCATACAAGATGACCTTCTTTGAAGCCCGAGCTGTGTAACTGTTTTGTCCAGTCAGATAGGATTTCATAAGGAGATTTAAGGAGAATATGGAGTTATTGAACATCCTAGCCACCTACCAGTTACATTATCTGTAGAACGGGCTGAACGCCTGGTGGGCAGAAAGGCAAGACGGCTAGTAAAACCAGGTAGTGAAGCCGTGTTTGGTGTCCAAGCGTAACAGGGGCCCGGCCGGATCCAATGGCACCAGAACTGTAGCATAATGACCTTCCATTTGTACATTATGATCCCTTCATAGGTTTTGGGAGTTTCTGCTTCAGGCATCCAGGGAAGGGGGATGAGTCCAGTCCCGGGGATGGAGGAAGAGGGTGCGACCAACCAGGGGGGTAAATGTTTGTGCGTTCTCTCTGTCATTCTTGCTGTTCACTTCTAAAGGATGGGGGGGGGCACATCGAGTAACATGCTGGGAGGAACGGGAATCATTGTGGCCCCATGCAGCCCAACACACATGGTTGAATATCAGACTGGTAATTTGACATGATTCATCTGCTTATATCTTTTGTACTTCACCTTCATTTGCATATTTGGCCATTGTGTATGTATAACCATTGTGTATATAGTGTATTTTCTAGTGTGCCATAAATGCGATTAAATATGAAATTTAGCCATGAGCTGCTCCTTTGTATCAATCCACAAAAGCACACATCCGTGTTCTCGGTTTTAACTTTCCATGCTACCGGGACTGGTTTCTGGCCTGATATAATCCTGTTAATGGACCAGGGTTATATCTAAAGAAGAACTCTTGGCATCCTACCGGGCTCATAAGGTTTTGTTTCACTGCTGCTAGTGAAAGTGAACTTTCAGGCTGTCAGGGTTGTGAGTGACTGTGGTGCCATGTCAGCGTTTGCATTGGCCACCTCCTCTAACTCCCCTTGGCTCCCTGTGCCCGAGTGGATAGTGGGGGTGTTTGTGTAAAACTGTGCCAAGCTGAAATTATGTGTCCTCGTCACGTTTGTGCAAGTTCAGAGACCGTACCTCATGATCCGACCTAATAGTGATGTCAGGTGAGGTGGCGAGATGCTGGTTCATCATATATATGTGTGTATTACATATACAGTGGGTACGGAAAGTACTCAGACCCCTTTGTTTCATTGCAGCCATTTGGTAATTTCAAAAAAGTTCATTTTTTTCTCAGTAATGTACACTCTGCACCCCATCTTGACTGAAAACCCCCCAGAAATTTTTACATATTTATTAAAGAAAAACTGAAATATCACCTGGTCATAAGTATTCAGACCCTTTGCTCAGTATTGAGTAGAAGCACCCTTTTGAGCTATTCCTGTTGGGCTAGTCAGAGTGAATGAGTGAGATGGAAAACTCACAAAACTTTAGATCAGCCAAGAATAGTTCCAATGCATGACAAACACCGTCTGCTTTTTGTTGCCCAAGACAATTGTACTTCCTTTTACAATGTTGCCAAGCTTGGGTGCAGGAAATTGTGAAGGTTAATGGCTCAATCCAGTGCCTTTGTCATCAACACTCACTTGGACCTGCCAACTGATATGCCATTTTACGGCAAGCACAGTAAGAATGCTTTCAGAAATAAAAATGTTAATAGTACAGTATATTTTTTATGATTTAGCAAAGAGAATGAACAAAAGAGAAATCTAAAACAAATCAATATTTGCCTTCAGTTCAGCATCAAAGCACCAATTCTTCTTGATACACTGAAGATACAGTTGTGGCCAAAAGTATTGACACCCCTGCAATTCTGTCAGATAATACTCAGTTTCTTCCCGAAAATGATTGCAAACACAAATTCTTTGGTATTATTATCTTAATTTAATTTCTCTTAAATGAAAAAGAGAATGAAGCAAAAGAGAATGAAGCAAAAGGCAAAACATTGATCATTTCACACAAAACTCCAAAAATGGCCCAGACAAAAGTATTGGCACCCTCAGCCTAATACTTGGTTGCACAACCTTTAGCCAAAATAACTGCGACCAACCGCTTCCGGTAACCATCAATGAGTTTCTTACAATGCTCTGCTGGAATTTTAGACCATTCTTCTTAGGCATACTGCTCCAGGTCCCTGATATTTGAAGGGTGCCTTCTCCAAACTGCCATTTTTAGATCTCTCCACAGGTGTTCAATGGGATTCAGGGCTGGACTCATTGCTGGCCATCTTAGAAGTCTCCAGTGCTTTCTCACAACCATTTTCTAGTGCTTTTTGAAGTGTGTTTTGGGTCATTGTCCTGCTGGAAGACCCATGACCTCTGAGGGAGACCCAGCTTTCTCACACTGGGCCCTACATTATGCTGCAAAATTTGTTGGTAGTCTTCAGACTTCATAATGCCATGCACACGGTCAAGCAGTCCAGTGTCAGAGGCAGCAAAGCAACCCCAAAACATCAGGGAATCTCCGCCATGTTTGACTGTAGGGACCGTGTTCTTTTCATTGAATGCCTCTTTTTTTTCTCCTGTAAACTCTATGTTGATGCCTTTGCCCAAAAAGCTCTACTTTTGTCTCATCTGACCAGAGAACATTCTTCCAAAACGTTTTAGGCTTTTTCAGGTAAGTTTTGGCAAACTCCAGCCTGGTTTTTTTATGTCTCGGGGTAAGAAGTGGGGTCTTCCTGGGTCTCCTACCATACAGTCCCTTTTCATTCAGACGCCAACGGATAGTACGGGTTGACACTGTTGTACCCTCGGACTGCAGGGCAGCTTGAACTTGTTTGGATGTTAGTCGAGGTTCTTTATCCAACATCCGCACAATCTTGCGTTGAAATCTCTTGTCAATTTTTCTTTTCCGTCCACATCTAGGGAGGTTAGCCACAGTGCCATGGGCTTTAAACTTCTTGATGACACTGCGCACGGTAGACACAGGAACATTCAGGTCTTTGGAGATGGACTTGTAGCCTTGAGATTGCTCATGCTTCCTCACAATTTGGTTTCTCAAGTCCTCAGACAGTTCTTTGGTCTTCTTTCTTTTCTCCATGCTCAATGTGGTACACACAAGGACACAGGACAGAGGTTGAGTCAACTTTAATCCATGTCAACTGGCTGCAAGTGTGATTTAGTTATTGCCAACACCTGTTAGGTGCCACAGGTAAGTTACAGGTGCTGTTAATTACACAAATTAGAGAAGCATCACATGATTTTTCGAACAGTGCCAGTGTTTGGTGTGGAATTATATCCAATTTGGCTTTAAGACAATTCTTTTTGTGTTTTTTTTTTTTTCATTTAAGACAAATTGAATGAAGATAATAATACCAAAGAATTTGTGTTTGCAATAATTTTCAGGATGAAACTGAGTATTATCTGACATAATTGCAGGGGTGTCAATACTTTTGGCCACAACTGTAGTTCTTTATGACATAGACTGTATGTTTGGGGCCATTGTCCTGCAGCAAAACAAATTTAGCAGCAAAAAAAAAATAAAGGCATATACTGTACTTATCCATAAAGCAATACCATCAGGGAGGTGCTTGATTGGCTCCAAATGTATTCTACAGCAGAACAACTGCGCTAAACATACTGTAACAACTCTGCTGGCATCACGGCATGGCCTCTCATTTCTCACACTATCTTACCCACTGCTCCAGGCCATGATGTGGTTTCTGTTTCATGCCAGCTGCATATTCTGTGTCCCTGCTCTCTGCATGCTTCCTGGCTGTGTGTGTATAGGGGGGCCGGCGCCTGAACTCTCTGGATCTTATAGGAATCAGGTGCATCTGTCTAATCTGTTCCTGACCAATTACCAAGAGGCCTCCAGTATATCGTGCAGCTCCACCCAGTGGTCTGGGCCTGTGCAATGTGTTAGCTCAGTTTGTGTTTAGCTTCTGAGTTTGCCAGGCCTTGCTCTGAGTTACTCCCTCTCTGGAGGCTTTTCTCTGTCTTATTGCCTTGATCTTGTTGTCTGCCCTCCAGGAGGCAGAATATCCTGGTCCCTGTGTCTTTGTCTTTGTTTCTTGTCTTGTTCCATTTCCTTGTCTGTACTTAGTCTTATCTCGGTCTCCTTGTCTGTGGCTTCCTTCCCTGCTATGTCTTTCCTCGTGTTCTCAGTCTGCTTACACTCAGCACTCTTGCCTCTGCCAGGTCTGTGTTCTCTGCCGTGCCTCTGCCAGCCCTGTGTTCTCTGCCGTGTCTCTGCTAGCCCTGTGTTCTCTGCCGTGTCTCTGCTAGCCCTGTGTTCTCTGCCGTGTCTCTGCTAGCCCTGTGTTCTCTGCCGTGTCTCTGCCAGCCCTGTGTTCTCTGCCGTGTCTCTGCCAACCCAGTGTCTCAGCCGTGCCAGCCTACTCGTCTGAGTTTCAGCCGTGCTCTCCTGCCAGTCCTGCCTGATGCCTGCACCTGTCCTAGTGTTCCTGTTCTCCAAGTGGGATCAGCAGCCACAGCCAGACACCACCCTGGAGTAGCACCTGGCAGCTGCCTGCTGCACAAGCCTGACCTCACCATCAGAGGCTCCAGTGAAAACCCAGGCAGCTGTCATAGTCATGCCCCTTCCAGGGTAGTCTGGTTTGTGGCACAGTGGGGCCACAAACCCCCAGAGCTCACGCCCACCAGTCAGGCCGTGAGCGTGACACATACAGCCAAAGTCATTAAGAATTATCTTCAGTGTAAGGAAGAATAAGGAGTCCTGGAAATAATGAAGTGACCCTCACAGATCCTTGATCTCACTATCATCCAGTCTGTCTGGGATTACATGAAGAGACTGAAGGATTTGTACAAATCTACATCCATAAAAGGTCTGTGGTTAGTTATCAAAGATGTTGGGAACAGTCTTCTGCCTAATTACTTCCAAAACTGTGTACCTCCAAGATTTGAGGCTTTGATGTTGTTTTGACGGTAAAGAAGAACAAGGAGTCCTAGAAGGGATGATATAGCCGCCACAGAATCCTGATCTCACCATCGAGGATTGTTCATTCACTTTACATTTCCTCTACTGATAAAAATAAACCATTGAAATGTTTATTATTAATTTATTTTGCAAACAATAAGACACATCGGACCATAAGACGAGCCCCAAATTTGGGGAGCAAAATAGGATTTTTTATATATATATATATATATATATATATATATATAAAATGGTGGTGCGTCTTATAGTCCCATTTTACAGTAGCTTATCAGGGGGTCGGCAGGGATGGAGCAGGGTCACAGGAGGCAGGGTTGCTGCTTCAGGAGGCTGGCAGCGGGAGGAGTTGGGCAATGCTGCGGGCCCCAGGCTGGGAGGAGTGAGTGTCCCAGCGCTGCAAGGTTGCGGGCCCTAGGCTCTCCTAAGATGTCAATGACTTCCCTGCAGTGGGCTTCAGGAAAATGGCTGCCAGAGGCGGCACTTGCGCAGACTAAAAGCTCATCTCCCGATATGTCAATCTGTGCATGCGTCTCCATTTTCCCGAAGCCCACAACTGGGAAATCAGTGGGAAGGAGGACTTCGCTCAGAGTGGACATCTTAGGAGGAGAGCCCATGGCCCAAAGCCCCAGGACACCTCCTCCTCCCTGCCCGCAGCATCGACCCACTCCTGCTGCCTTCGCTTGCCACCTGAAGCACCGACCCTGCCTCCTGTGACCCTGCTCCTCTGCAGTAGCCGCCCGTCCCCTTTTTTCGGTAAGCTACCTTCAGTCCAAAAAATACTGCGTATGTGTATATATGTGTATATGACAAATGAAGTCTGTTTATTGCTAATAGAGCTATTGACAGTACAGTAAATATATATAGCTGTGTGGGGCTGAAAATGCTTAGCTGCTGCCCTTACATATTTAGGGATAAACAGTATTTTAGGAATCACCACTCTATTTGCCTTTTGTTACTCTATTTACCCAAAATAAAAAGAGACACCTTTTGAATCTGCTTTATAGAATAGATGGTAAATGCACAAAAAGCCGTTTACAGGAATATTGTTAATATTGGAATATCTGATTTAGTCTCTGTGTTCCGTTATTGTAAAAACTTATTGGCCCTGTTGCCACAATTTAATAAAAGCCGTTATTTAGAATAGTCTGCAACCTATAGGAAAAAGCCTGTATTGGGTAAAATCGTCTGCTTGGAAAGTAAATGGAATGTAAAATGACTGTCAGTCGTGTAGGATAGGCTGGTTTCACACATCCAACATTTACCATCCCATTTCAGTGATGTCCAGACCGGTTATGCGTCTATTGTTCTACTGACCCGAATTCAACAGCCTCATAGGTGGAAGATCCTTGGCCAGTCCACACATTGCAATCAGTACTGGACCTCATATCTTAAGCTACGTTCACATTTGCGGTCAGCGCCGCAGCGTCGGGCGCCGCATGCGTCATGCGCCCCTATATTTAACATGGGGGCGCACGGACATGCGTTGTGCTGCGTTTTGCGCCGCATGGCCGCAAGCGTTGGACGCAAGAAACGCATCAAGTTGCATTTTTTTTGCGTCCAACTTTCGGCCAAAAAGGACGCATGCGGCGCAAAACGCAGCGTTTTAGCGTGCGTTTTGCCGCGTTTTTGTTTGCGTTGTGCGCTGCGGCGCCGACGCTGCGGCGCACAACGCAAATGTGAACGTAGCCTTACTAGGATGTAGGGGGCCCTGCTGAGCACCCTTCTTTATGAGCTAGAGAGGAGGAGAGCTGCTGACACCTGTCACATGGATGAATGACCACCCTGTATTACCACTTTTTGTACATAGACTCCCCATTGATTTTAATAGGAAATGCTCAAAATAATACACTGAACAGAGCGTCTTATAGCTCCAGCAAAGTGGATGGGATTTCTAGAAATCTGATGTCCACTGTGCTTTTTTTTTTAACTCCGCATAAACTGACCTGTGGTGCGTGTTTAAAATCCCCAACACGTCAATTTCTCTTGCGGTTACGCTGGGTAGTATGTGCTAATTTTCCCCATAGAATTGCATTACATGTGTGGAAAATCCACAAGTAAAAAACGCACATGTGTTGTGGAAATACACTAAAAACACGTGTAATCCTTGCATGACTATAGGAATAAAATTTTGTCAAAGCCAAATACCAGGAAGTATATAAAACAACCCAGCATCAAAAACGAGATAAAAACGGAATGAAAATAAACCATGAGTAACCACATTTTCCTAATAGATGCAGAAAATGTGCAACATCAATTTAGTCATCATTCTTAACCCATTATGAGCTTTTTTATTAGATAGTTTTCTCATGAAAAATATTACTGTTTATGACAATTGAGTAGAGGGTACTTAGGTAGTCATGCTCACATAGAAGTTACTGTCAATCACTGAGTCACACCCCCTGTAGATTTCTGAGCCCAGCGTGTGCAGAGATGGAAATCAGTGATGGTTTCCCTCACTCTGCTAAGTTCCTGGTGGTCTAATAAATATATATACTAAATATATATACTTGTTGCCTGCAGATCAGTGCGGCCTGTATACTGTTACAGGTCAATGGTGTCACGTTATTGAGCCATGCAGTAAAAGATCCAGATTCCTCATTTTTATAATTTGGTTTTTCAATCTGACTTGGAGTGTAAATGGCAGATATTGAATATCCTATGATCTAAAGTGACTTTTTTTCAAGTACTATATATTCAGACAACCAGACATATAGTGCCTACAGGGGTTATCCAGGGTTATTCACAAATCCATCCTCAGGACAGGTCATCAGTATTACATTGTGGAGTTCCCACACTAGGCACCCCCATTGATCCAATATAAAAACTCCTCCAGACCAAAATCCAGGGACAAAATGAAAAAATGAATCACATCTTCAATTACGTCCAGCAATAGAGAATACGAGTTTCTGACTGTAGAACACTCATGATTACGGATTGGTTTACAGTCAGAAACACATAGGGGATGTATACCACATTGCTGGATGAAATTGAAAATGTCATTCATTTTTTAATCACACTAGAATAAAGTTCTATTTTTTACCTGGATGTTTGCCTAGAGGAGGGTGGCCCACTCTCATCGAAAATCTGTGCTTCTTGGATACTAATTTGGTCATAACACCTAAATCCTAATACTATGAAGTCATTGGTCTCTGCAAAAAGCAGCAGAAATACTGTATCATCCAAACTAAAGCTGTGCTAACCAGAAAATGATGTAACCTAATCGCCTCTTTATGAAATCGATCCTTTTTAGAAATCTCACATGACTTTTTTGCGTTGCTGTTTTTCAGATCTAGTCCACACCGGTTTACATTACACAGATATCGGAAAGTGGTGTGGAAATATGTCCCATTATGGTAATAATATTTTATTAATGATCCTCTGGGGAAGTCTTCAGCTCCAGTGATACTTAAAGGAACATGTAATCAGACAATGACAAATTCTATTTAAGTTAAAGGGGTTGTTTAGGAATATAACACTGATGACCTGTCTTCAAGATTATTAAGAAATGTTTCACCTACAGTGTATGTAGATAACACAGATTACATGATGGTGACTAGTCACTTCCTCCCTCTCTGCATAATGACCTCTGCGTAGGTAACAGAGCATGCCTACAACACTCTCTTTTTGAAGTCCGTGAACATCTCCAGTCCAAATGTTGTGAAGCATACATTTCAGAAGGTTATTATGTCGTCCTTAGGAACCTAATACCTCTATATTCACAAAGAACAATTTGCTATGCTACTATTGAAGGAGGAGCCACCGATGGCTTTACACAGAGGCTTGGAATCACTAATGATCTTAATATTAATTTTTATAGAAATTCTTTAGGCATTTGTAGCTCTGTTACTAGGTTACTTTACATGTAGAGGAATACCACAAATTCTATCTGTTGGTGAGAATTAGGCTTATATCATTTAATTTAACACTCTACCATCGGCTATACAATTTAAAATCAATTGTTCTGTTGCCTTAAAAATCTATGTACTAATATTTACCGGGCGTTTTGGCAGTCCGAGTCTCCCGACTTGGTAACCTGAGTTGCCGCATGTGACACGATCTAGATCCTCTAGATGGACGATATAGCTGTGCTTCCAAAATCCTTGCGTTCCTTCTTTTTGCTCAGCATATAAAAATCGAGTGAAAAAAGGGTCTGTCCCGGCCGGTGACAGTCACCCCTTACTTCATTAATGGTGAGCACAAATCTTCAGCGCGTGTCAGCGCTTCCATATGCTTATGCCGACAAGGCGCAGAGAAGCTGCAGGGCCTCGTGTGACGTCACTATCACGTGATGTTCCACGTGAACGGCTGAGAAGACTGCACAGAGGACCGAAAGAGGTGCTATCCAACGCGTTTCGAAGTCAGCGGACTTCTTCCTCAGGGATAGTGCAGTACAAATTGCAGTAGTTTATATAGCTTATAGCACATGGAAGCGCATTACTCATTTATTAAACGCAAAAAGTTCAATCTCGCTATTCAGTCCATTTGGGATCAGGGTATCCATTTCAAAAATCCATTGACTCTCCTCCCTGGACATTTTGTGAATAAAGTTACCCTTCCGCCAGTCCTTTTTGACAACTTTAACTTTAATTCGATATAACCTCGCTTTATACAGTCATCCAACACCAGAAAGGCTGTGAGACTGCTGAATATTTTTTATCTAAAAGTAAAACTTTGCCGGGTGATCAAATTTTATTTATTATTGAATGCATAAATTTTATATTAACCCACAATTATTTCTGTTATGGGAAGAACTACTACTCCCAGAAGTGGGGCACTGCCATGGGTACCAGGTTCGCACCCAGCTATGCTAATCTCTATGTTGGCAAGTGGGAGGAGGACCATATATACCAAGATGGAATCCTACCGGCGAACCTGGTCCTATGGCAGCGTTTTATAGATGACATAGTTTTTATCTGGGCAGGGGGTCCCATTTTATTATTTGATTTTATTAATGATTTGAATAAAAATAGTTATTTTTTAAATTTTACTGCTAATACTAACAATAAAGAAATTAATTTTTTAGATCTAAAGATTTTTATTGAGGGGAACAGGATACAAACTAGCCTACACCATAAACCAACTGACTCAAACAACTATATTTCATTAAAAAGTTGCCACTTACCGAGTTGGCTCCTGAACGTCCCTAAGAGCCAATTCATAAGGACTCACAGAAATTGTTCCAAAAAAGAAGATTTTATTAAGGAGTCAGATATTCTAATAGAGAGATTTTATCACAAGGGGTATAATAAAGAGACTCTAATACGGGTTAGGGAACAGGTGGGTAAACAATCAAGGAAGAAATTACTTGAACCAAAAGGAAATAGAAGTAGTAATATGGAAGAGGAAGGAATTCCTATAATAATGCCATATAACTCTAATAGTCACCTTATGAAAAAAATAGTTAAGAAACACTGGAGTTTACTCAAGGATGATAAGGTAATTGGCAATACATTAATCCAATACCCAAGGTTCGTGTATAGGAGGGCCAAGAATTTGGGTAGCATTATAGCTCCAACCGTTCAACAACCCACAATTATAAAATCACCCTGTGTATTGCAAAAACCGGCTGGCTTCTTTCCATGCAAAAAGTGTGTACCGTGTAGAGAATTAAAAACAAAAAAACAAGTTAATATTATCCATAAAGGTAACACAGCAGAAATCAAAGATTTTATCACCTGTTCCACCCGGGGAGTGATTTATGGCATTAAATGTCCATGCGAAAAATTGTATATTGGGCGGACTATACGCCCTCTAACTGTGCGTATAGGGGAACATCTACGAAATATCAATAAGAAATTCTCGGGTCACCCCCTATCACAGCACTTTAAAGAATATCATGATGGCTCAATAAAGGACGTTGTAATTACCGGAATTAAAGTTGTCAAAAAGGACTGGCGGAAGGGTAACTTTATTCACAAAATGTCCAGGGAGGAGAGTCAATGGATTTTTGAAATGGATACCCTGATCCCAAATGGACTGAATAGCGAGATTGAACTTTTTGCGTTTAATAAATGAGTAATGCGCTTCCATGTGCTATAAGCTATATAAACTACTGCAATTTGTACTGCACTATCCCTGAGGAAGAAGTCCGCTGACTTCGAAACGCGTTGGATAGCACCTCTTTCGGTCCTCTGTGCAGTCTTCTCAGCCGTTCACGTGGAACATCACGTGATAGTGACGTCACACGAGGCCCTGCAGCTTCTCTGCGCCTTGTCGGCATAAGCATATGGAAGCGCTGACACGCGCTGAAGATTTGTGCTCACCATTAATGAAGTAAGGGGTGACTGTCACCGGCCGGGACAGACCCTTTTTTCACTCGATTTTTATATGCTGAGCAAAAAGAAGGAACGCAAGGATTTTGGAAGCACAGCTATATCGTCCATCTAGAGGATCTAGATCGTGTCACATGCGGCAACTCAGGTTACCAAGTCGGGAGACTCGGACTGCCAAAACGCCCGGTAAATATTAGTACATAGATTTTTAAGGCAACAGAACAATTGATTTTAAATTGTATAGCCGATGGTAGAGTGTTAAATTAAATGATATAAGCCTAATTCTCACCAACAGATAGAATTTGTGGTATTCCTATAGCGCGGATATATACATATTAACTTACTTCTGGTGGTTGTTCACTTGAATTTGGACTTTTTCGGTAGTTAGGTCCGTTTATCTGCAGCAGTAGGACCACTAGTGTCTAGACACAGTGTGCAGCGCCCGCAGTTGTTGTTTTTTATATATTCTGAAACATTTTATATATTTATATAAAGTATTTTAACTACTATTACTGAGTGGCTGCAGCACTATTGTACTCCTCATTACTATGAGTGAACTCTGGTGTGATAGGAAAGAAAGGATCCATAAGATACAGAAATTTTTTCAAACGGATCTACAGACAACATGCGTAGATCCAAATAAAGAAGACTTAAGTAAAATCATTGACACATTAAAGACTCTGGAACAACATCTAATAAAAGAAATGAGAGACTTATGGGAGATAGCCACACTTGAGCGATATCTGTCATTAAATCGCATACCTAAAGGCCTGGTGGTGTATAAACCTCTGTCAGGAGATATTGGTGATGTAGAAACTATGGCAGAGTGGGACTCAATGTTTAATGATTTTTCTAGGAGCGTGGTCATGTTCATTATTAAAAAGAGGAAAGATGAGTTAATCAAGATCCGTAATGAAATCTCTGATATGTTTGAAGTAATCAAGCCCTTTGAGACTTGTCAGGAGATTATTTATTTGAGTGGAAGTATAAGAAGGAGGATTAAAATAAAAGAAAAAGAGATTATAGAGAAAAAGCAAAGAAAATTTTGTAGGGATTTGAGAACAGAAGACGCATCTATTCCCCAATTAAACATAACGAACATTACAGATAACCATATAAGATTAAGCAATGATGCATCTAATTTTGAAGATGCCAATTTCAGAAGAAATAATGACCAATTGGTCACAATAGACGAGATTCAGGGGGGTGACGGATCCCCTCCTTCTTCTTCTTTCTTATCCTCAAGTGAAAGATTTTCCATTCATGTTACCTCAGATATAGAGAATTTTACAAATGAGATTGTTGAGGATAACACGAATACTGATGTGAATTTTGAGAATTATACTCATGAAAATGGACCAGAAATATCCACCCCAATAACCTCAGTAACCACTCACAATAGGTTCCTTTCACTAACAAACGCAATAAACCCCCCTCAAAATGCTCATAGAGAATTAAGCCCGCAAAGGCCCACTACTAGCAAAACATCTGCTCGACCTCTTGAACAAAGGAAATCTAAACAACAAAAAATCAAACAAAGTCATCTTCCTTTTTTTCAGGTGGTCAGAAAAAATCACGAAAGAGGGGATGTAGGGCCGGGAAATCTACCAAAAAAAAGGATAAATATCAACAACAACAACAGGAAAAAGAACTAGCCATATCTGAACAGAAGATTTTTAATCTTAGTGACCATGTGCTGAATGTTCATGAAACGAATCTACTGAATAAGGGTCTAAAGTACGCACCTAGTACGAGATTCAATAAATTTGAGGCCTTTGTTGGCATAAAATTATTCATGAGAAAGCTGGCCATCAAAAAATATTATATTAAGAAGAAACTTGCTACTAAGGAACCTGAGGGTGATGTAGGGATTTTTAACCCATATCAACACACTTCCCTAAAGAATAAATCTAATTTTCATCCCATCCAGGAGTACTCTGAAGCTTTTAATGCTTTTCAGAAAAATGTCATTAATGACATTAGGAAAATCTCCGATAGGAAATGCTTTAAATACAAGTACAATTTGCCTCATCGTGAACGTATGGCAATAAGACATTTTCAAAATAAAAAAGAGATAACGATCAGGCCAGCAGATAAAGGGGGTGGGGTAGTAATATTGAACACTGAGGATTATAACAAGGAATCATTACGTATATTGGGAGATGATTGTACATATGAAATACTTAAATCGGATCCAACAGACGGATATATTGGTGAAATGAAACAATTAATAAAAATGGGATTAGACAAGAACTTTTTGAATAAATCTGAATATGACTTTGTTAATATCACACACCCCAGAATCCCTTATTTTTATTATCTGCCCAAGGTACATAAAGATTTATTAAACCCACCAGGTAGGCCAATCATTTCAGCCATGGGAGGCTTGACTACTAACCTGTCAAGGTATGTTGACTGCCACTTACAAAAATTATGCCCTCTACTTCCATCCTATTTAAAGGATAGTGCACACATCTTGCGGCTATTACAAACTGTTCAGTGGCAAGATCACTATATTATGGGCACTCTCGATATAACCTCGCTTTATACAGTCATCCAACACCAGAAAGGCTGTGAGACTGCTGAATATTTTTTATCTAAAAGTAAAACTTTGCCGGGTGATCAAATTTTATTTATTATTGAATGCATAAATTTTATATTAACCCACAATTATTTCTGTTATGGGAAGAACTACTACTCCCAGAAGTGGGGCACTGCCATGGGTACCAGGTTCGCACCCAGCTATGCTAATCTCTATGTTGGCAAGTGGGAGGAGGACCATATATACCAAGATGGAATCCTACCGGCGAACCTGGTCCTATGGCAGCGTTTTATAGATGACATAGTTTTTATCTGGGCAGGGGGTCCCATTTTATTATTTGATTTTATTAATGATTTGAATAAAAATAGTTATTTTTTAAATTTTACTGCTAATACTAACAATAAAGAAATTAATTTTTTAGATCTAAAGATTTTTATTGAGGGGAACAGGATACAAACTAGCCTACACCATAAACCAACTGACTCAAACAACTATATTTCATTAAAAAGTTGCCACTTACCGAGTTGGCTCCTGAACGTCCCTAAGAGCCAATTCATAAGGACTCACAGAAATTGTTCCAAAAAAGAAGATTTTATTAAGGAGTCAGATATTCTAATAGAGAGATTTTATCACAAGGGGTATAATAAAGAGACTCTAATACGGGTTAGGGAACAGGTGGGTAAACAATCAAGGAAGAAATTACTTGAACCAAAAGGAAATAGAAGTAGTAATATGGAAGAGGAAGGAATTCCTATAATAATGCCATATAACTCTAATAGTCACCTTATGAAAAAAATAGTTAAGAAACACTGGAGTTTACTCAAGGATGATAAGGTAATTGGCAATACATTAATCCAATACCCAAGGTTCGTGTATAGGAGGGCCAAGAATTTGGGTAGCATTATAGCTCCAACCGTTCAACAACCCACAATTATAAAATCACCCTGTGTATTGCAAAAACCGGCTGGCTTCTTTCCATGCAAAAAGTGTGTACCGTGTAGAGAATTAAAAACAAAAAAACAAGTTAATATTATCCATAAAGGTAACACAGCAGAAATCAAAGATTTTATCACCTGTTCCACCCGGGGAGTGATTTATGGCATTAAATGTCCATGCGAAAAATTGTATATTGGGCGGACTATACGCCCTCTAACTGTGCGTATAGGGGAACATCTACGAAATATCAATAAGAAATTCTCGGGTCACCCCCTATCACAGCACTTTAAAGAATATCATGATGGCTCAATAAAGGACGTTGTAATTACCGGAATTAAAGTTGTCAAAAAGGACTGGCGGAAGGGTAACTTTATTCACAAAATGTCCAGGGAGGAGAGTCAATGGATTTTTGAAATGGATACCCTGATCCCAAATGGACTGAATAGCGAGATTGAACTTTTTGCGTTTAATAAATGAGTAATGCGCTTCCATGTGCTATAAGCTATATAAACTACTGCAATTTGTACTGCACTATCCCTGAGGAAGAAGTCCGCTGACTTCGAAACGCGTTGGATAGCACCTCTTTCGGTCCTCTGTGCAGTCTTCTCAGCCGTTCACGTGGAACATCACGTGATAGTGACGTCACACGAGGCCCTGCAGCTTCTCTGCGCCTTGTCGGCATAAGCATATGGAAGCGCTGACACGCGCTGAAGATTTGTGCTCACCATTAATGAAGTAAGGGGTGACTGTCACCGGCCGGGACAGACCCTTTTTTCACTCGATTTTTATATGCTGAGCAAAAAGAAGGAACGCAAGGATTTTGGAAGCACAGCTATATCGTCCATCTAGAGGATCTAGATCGTGTCACATGCGGCAACTCAGGTTACCAAGTCGGGAGACTCGGACTGCCAAAACGCCCGGTAAATATTAGTACATAGATTTTTAAGGCAACAGAACAATTGATTTTAAATTGTATAGCCGATGGTAGAGTGTTAAATTAAATGATATAAGCCTAATTCTCACCAACAGATAGAATTTGTGGTATTCCTATAGCGCGGATATATACATATTAACTTACTTCTGGTGGTTGTTCACTTGAATTTGGACTTTTTCGGTAGTTAGGTCCGTTTATCTGCAGCAGTAGGACCACTAGTGTCTAGACACAGTGTGCAGCGCCCGCAGTTGTTGTTTTTTATACTTTACATGTAGAGCTGTTTTTTGGTGACTCCATGTTGGTATTATTTGAGCCTTGTATGGTGATATTTATTTTGTAGCATTGTTACTAAGGCTAGGTTCACACTGCGTTAACAGCAGCTCGTTCAACACATATGTTAACGGGCTGCTGTAAACGCAAGTGCCGGTATGGCAGCACGCTAGTGCAGATAGAGCATCTGCTAGCTCCATCTGCGCTAGCAGTGACAGACCCGGAAACGCTGCAGCCCGCGTTCCAGGGTCCGTCACTCAATGACGGCACATCGCTAGCGCACCCCCATTGTGGGCGTGCGCTAGCGATGCGTCCGACATAGAACTTAATGGCGGCGTTAACGGGCCATGTTACACCGCGTTTATGCCGCGGTGTAACGTAGTCCGTCTAACGGACACCACAGACGCAGTGTGAACCCAGCCTTAGGCTCAGTACACAATATTATTTTATCAGTGTGGGTCGGTGAGGCACTGTATAGTATTAGTATTTATGTAATGGTATAGGGTTTTATTTGACCATTGTGTGGCACTGTTATCTGTGCAACATGCTATATTACTGTATGACTTGTCACTATATGAAGGCCACCAACAGAAGGGAACTCACAAATGTCCCTCTAATTTGGATGTACGGTAAATTTGCTAATATATTAGGCTAAGTTCACATTTGCGTTCAGAGGCTTTGCGAAGGGCTGCGTACTTCCTCCTTTAATCTCCGCCTACTTCCACATACATCCGCATGCCCTGTGTACCCAATGTTAAAGATAGGTATGCAGGACGCATGAAGAAGTATGTGAAAGTAGGTGGGGCTTAACGGAGGAAGTACGCAGCCCTCCACAAGCCTCCGAACGCAAATGTGAACTCGGCTTTAGAAAGCCACATTCCCTATTACTTTCCCAATATACTAATTTGTATTCTAGAATACAGAGAATGCATAATCTAAATTCCCTATCAGTATGTCTTCGGAGCGTGGGAAGAGACCAGAGAAAACCTACAAAAACATGGGAAGATCATACAAACTACTTGCATGTATGTATATAGAGGGAAAGATAAAGGCAGCTGCATTGCATCCTTGGAGTCCTGGGTTCAAATCCCACCAAAATCATCATCTGCAAGGAGTTTGCTTGGTTACTTCCCACACTCCAATATTGATAGGGAATTTAGATTGTAAGTCCCCAATGGGGACAGTAACGATTATGTCTAGCACATTTAGGCTGCTCATTGTAGCACAGGCAATGTATTGCCTGCACACAGGATCGCACCACATTGGACGGTTGATACTGCCAGGAGAGAGGGGTGAGAGCGTGCGTACACTGACACTGCAGGAACTGAGTGCACACAAACAGTGTCATCAAATCTGGTGGGGAGCCTCACATTACTGCTGCGATCAACCAGCAGCCATTTTCAGCTGCAGCTTCCACATCTTAATATATACTTACCGTATATACTCGAGTATAAGCCGACCCGAGTATAAGCCGACCCCCCTAATTTTGCCACGAAAAACTGGGAAAACTTATTTACTCGAGTATAAGCCTAGGGTGGAAAATGCAGCAGCTACCGGTGAATTTCAAAAATAAAAATAGATGCTCCATACCGTTCATTATTGCCCCATAAGATGCTCCATATAAAACTGCCACATATAATGCTCCATACATTTCATTATGGCCCCATAAGATGCTCCATATAAAACTGTGCCACATATAATGCTCCATACATTTCATTATGGCCCCATAGATGCTCCACATAAAACTGTGCCACATATAATGCTCCATACTGTTCATTATTGCCCCATAAGATGCTCCATATAAAGCTGTGCCATATATAATGCTCCATACCGTTGATTATTGCCCCATAGATGATCCATATATAGCTGTGCCATATAGAATGCTCTGCACCGTTCATTATGGCCCCATAGATGCTCCATACAAAACTGTGCCATATAGAATGTTCTGCACCGTTCATTATTGCCCCATAGATGCTCCATATAAAGCTGTGCAATATATAATGCTGCTGCTGCAATAAAAAAAAAATGACATACTCACCTCTCTTGCTGCCCGCAGCTCCTCAGCGTCCCGTCTCGGCGTCTCTCCGCACTGACTGTTCATGCAGAGGGCGGCGCGCAGATTAGTACGTCATCGCGCCCTCTGACCTGAACAGTCAGAGCAAGAGGACGGGAAGACGGAGCGGCGCCCGACGTGTGGAACGTGGACAGGTAAATATGTAATACTCACCTGCTCCCGGCGTCCCTGGCTCCTTATCCCAGACAGATGGTCTCCGGGTGCCGCAGCCTCTTCCTCTGTCAGCGGTCACCGTTACCGCTCATTAGAGAAATGAATATGTGGCTCCACCCCTATGGGAGTGGAGTCCATATTCATAACTTTAATGAGCGGTCCCACGTGACCGCTGAACAGGGGAAGAGCTTCGGCACCCGAAGACCATGGGACAGGCAGGGGGAGCGCCAGGAGCCCCAGAAGCAGGTGAGTATATGACAGACCTCTCTCCCCCACACCCGCCGACCGTGACTCGAGTATAAGCCGAGAGGGGCACTTTCAGCCCAAAAATTTGGGCTGAAAATCTCGGCTTATACTCGAGTATATACGGTACCTTGTAATGTCTTCACATCCTGTTCCGTCCAGATGTGTCTGGATCCCAGAATTCCAAGCGGTGGAAGTTCTCACACACACACACACACACACACACACACACACACACACACACACACACACACACACACACACACACACACACTGTATATGCTGTATGCAACACACACACATTGTATATGCCGTATGCACCACACACACACACTGTATATGCCACATGCACCACACGGACACACACTCACACACTGTATACGCCATACACAACACACACACACTCGGATTATCCGGGGCGGATTATCAGAGGGTCAATATGGGCGGTAGCCCAGGGCCCAGTGGCTTGGGGGGGCCCTGGGCCACCGCAGATTGACCCTCTGATAATCCGCCGGAGTGTGACTGAATGCCCGGCCCGCCGGCATTTATGTGCCCCGCCCCCCGGACCCGGTGGGCAGAGAGAGGGGGTCCGCATCGGGCCCCTTCTCATCTGCTCACTGGGCCCCTTCCGGCGCTGCGGCGCTTTCCTATTGAGGTGCGTGTGCGCGCCCGCACCTCAATAGTTAACAACAGCCGCCAGCCAGCCAATTGGAGGCTGGCAGCTGAAGTCGGCCGCAGCTCACACGTCGCCGGCGTCTGACGTCATTGTCAGTCGCCGGCGAGTGTGCGCTGCTGGAGGGAGCTCGCCGCGTGGAGCGCTGGTAAGGTGAGGAGACTGTTTTTGGTTTTTTTTGTTTTGTGTTTTAATAAGCTAACGGTGGACAGTGGACACACTGGGGGCAATGCTGGAGGACACACTGGGGCAATGCTGGAGACACTGGGGCTGATTGCTGGAGACACTGGGGCTGATTGCTGGAGACACTGGGGCTGATTGCTGGAGACACTGGGGCAATGCTGGAGACACTGGGGCAATGCTGGAGACACTGGGGCAATGCTGGAGACACTGGGGCAGATTGCTGTAGGCACTGGGGCAGATTGCTGTAGACACTGGGGCTGATTGCTGTAGACACTGGGGCTGATTGCTGTAGACACTGGAGCAGATTGCTGTAGACACTGGGGCAGATTGCTGTAGACACTGGAGCAGATTGCTGTAGACACTGGGGCAGATTGCTGTAGACACTGGGGCAGATTGCTGGACACACTGGGGGCAATGCTGGAGACACTGGGGCAGATTGCTGGAGACACTGGGGCAGATTGCTGGAGACACTGGGGCAGATTGCTGGAGACACTGCGGCAATGCTGTAGACACTGCGGCAATGCTGTAGACACTGGGGCAGATTGCTGTAGACACTGGGGCAGATTGCTGTAGACACTGGGGCAATGCTGGAGACACTGGGGCAGATTGCTGGAGACACTGGGGCAGATTGCTGGAGACACTGGGGCAGATTGCTGGAGACACGGTCAGATTGCTGGAGACACACTGGGGCAATGCTCGAGGACACACTGGGGCAGATTGCTGGACACACTGGGGCAATGCTGGAGGACACACTGGGGCAGATTGCTGGAGACACTGGGGCAATGCTGGAGGACACACTGGGGCAGATTGCTGGAGACACTGGGGCAATGCTAGAGACACTGGGGCAGATTGCTGGACATACTGGGGCAGATTGCTGGACACACTGGGGGTAATATGCTGGAGACAATGGGGCAGATTGCTGGACACACTGGGGGCAATGCTGGACAATTGGACATACTGGGGCAGATTGCAGGACACACTGGTGGTAATATGCTGGACACACTGGGGCAATATGCTGGACATACTGGGGCAGATTGTTGAACACACTGTCTGGGGGCAATATGCTGGAGTCAGACACTGGGGCAGATTGCTGGAGACACTGTCTGGGGGCAATGCTGGACACACTGGGGCAGATTGCTGGTTACTGGGGCAATATGCTGGACATACTGGGGCAGATTGCTGGACACACTGGGGCAGATTGCTGGACACACTGGGGGCAGGACTGGAGGCATGGGCAGAATGTAGACACAGGGCAGAATGAAAGACATGGTGCATGATTGGATCATGGGGCAGGAGAATACGATGGAGACAGATGGGGCAGGATGGGGAGATCACACAGGGTAGAATGGATACTCATGAGTGCAGGATGGGAGAACATATGGCAGGAGCCAGGAATGAGACACACGGGGCCAGGGTGGGGAATATTATTACCATAGCGGCTAATTAAGGGATATTATTACTGCAGTGATGTATTTATTTTATTTTTTGAGTATACTGTTTTAAATGGGGGGGGCGGTCCTGTTACTGTGCAGAGTGACTCTATATCGCCTTTTTTTCTCCATGTGTAATGTAGAAGTTGTGAAAAATTAAGTAATGTGTTCTGCAAGCAGAGCTCGAGATAACTGTGTTATTTCCTGCAGAAACGAGTCCTGGCTGGAAGAAATGATGGCGGTCTGTGCTGGATGAAAGATGAAGGACTTCACCTAGAGACGTCATTGGTGAGTCAGTGTTACCTATACATTGACACTATACACTATACTATATACAGAGGTCCTGTGTACAATGTCACCAGTGATCACTGTATTACCTATACACTATATACAGAGCTCCTGTGTATAATGTCACCAGTGATCTCTGTATTACCTCTACACAGACACTGCATACTAAGTATAGATCTCCTGGCACTTATGGTGATAGTATTGTGGTTTTTTTTTTATTATTACTGATCAGTATTGTAGTATTCAGTCACTATGTGGTGGTAATATGTGGTCTGGAAATGGTGTTGTGGTATTTGTCCCTTGAATGTGCTATTTGGTCACCAAGTGGTGGTAATATGTGGTCTTGACCTGGTGCGGTGGTATTTGTTCCTTGTATGTGATATTATTCGATCACTGTGTTTGTAATTTGTGGTCTGGTCATGGCGCGGTGTTATTTGTTCCTTGTATGTGATATTATTGGTCAAAATATATCTAAATTATATTGCAGATTTTAACAAATATTTAATAGGTTACAGTAGAGTAGGGCCCGGCCATTCTTCTAGAATAATCTGGCTCGGGTATAATATGACCCCCCCCCCCCCCCCGTCACATGACCCCCTCCCGTCACATGACCCCCCCCCCCCAACACATGACCCCCCGTCACATGACCGGGGGGGGGCCCACAGTGTCTGAACAGCCCGGGGCCCTGGCTACCCTTAATCCACCCCTGCACACACTGTATACACCGTACTCAGCCTATTGCGCGGTACCACCAGCGGAACACCGTTGCGAACACGCCGCCGGGATCAGCCAAATGACTCACTGACTGCCGCCATCTTTGGACAGGAGGAGCACATGCGCAGTTTTAATGTGACTGCCGCTATCTGTCTGCACAAAGATGGCGGTGGTCTGATTTACTGCGCTTGCGCGAATTCTGCACAGGCGCAGTGAATCATTTGGCTGATCCCGGAGGCAGATGCACGACGTGTCTACAGGCAGAGGAAGCCGGTCACATTAAAGGGGTTTTCCCACGAACGAAAGTTAATTTTAAAAATTGTCTGTGTCTGACCGTGTACGGTCAGACCGTGTACCGTGTGCTTCCTCCCCTGCCAAGGAGATGTGGTATCTCCTTGGCAGGGGAGGAAGCAAAAGATAATACTGACATTACAGCAGGAGATCGCAGAGGATTTCTTTTGTCAGGTAAAATGTCTCACTGACTGCTTTTAAACAATATTTTACCTCACAAAATTTATCCTCTGCGATCTGCTGTAATGTCAGTATTGTCTTTTGCTTCCTCCCCTGCCGAGCAGCTGTGGTATGTTCTGTACAGATAGCACATGGGGTAGACAGGTCAAAGAGAGCACAGCACACGGGGAAAGAGAGAGTGGATAGGTGGGTGAGCACATGGGGAGATTCTCAACGCTGCAAAGCCTGCCCCCATTGTGATATTACCGCCGTCCCGATAGTATCGGGCCTCCATCTAGTTCCATATAAACAGGAAGAAAAATTTCTCTTTCTGTTTGAATAGAATATGAGAGCTATTGATTGGTTGCAATGGTCACATGACATTCCTGCTGCATGTTCATGCGAAGAACATTATTCTGGCATTTGGAAAATATTAATAATTATGGTAATCCTAATAAACCTAACACGAGAAAGGTTTATTATGATTTCATGTCAAATATTGAGAAAAACTTGCATATGTGTCTTTTTATATAGTGTATGTAAACTTCTGGTTTCAACTGTATATTCACATTTAATGAATGTGCTCAAAGTGAAAACTAAATAAAATGGCTTAGGAATTAACTTTCAAATGAAAATACGCAAAAAAGGAAGCAATATAAAAGCAGGCTATGAGGTCTTTGGTTTTTAATCAATGAACCCAATTAATTTGCAATGCAAAAATATCCACAACCCTTGTGACTACAGGTGCTTCATGTTCTTATTATCAGATCTAACTTCTCTTTATGATTTAAAATGTTACTCTGTGCAGAATATGAGGCTGTGAAGACTACAGAACGCTGCAGCACTACTGGATCTCCTATCTAGCCCTTATAGTGGATGCCCCTGCATAATGTGTGTGCGTCACAGATGTGATTTGTAATGTGGTAGATCATGTACTTTTATTTCAAGTGCTGGTATCTTGTTTGCTCTTGGACTGTTATCGGGTCGCTCAGGCCGGGGCTGTTACTATGCCATGATAATAACACAGATAGGGGTAGTAGTCATTGTAAGGTCAAACTATGGAGGACAATACAGACTTGTAAGAGTTTGCACAATGTGTAAAACATTCTTGACTTTACATACGGTACTTCATTGTTCATTCATATATTCAAATACCATAGAATATAATCACGTTATCAGTGTAACCTTGTAAGAAGAATAGAATACAGCAGTAGTTAAAGGGATTGTTCAAAATAATGAAAATGCTGTAGTTAAAGCACCACTCCAACTGGTTGTTTTTGTTATTTTATTGCAGCACTGGAGTGGTGCTTCTAATCTAAGGTCCCCGACCCTAATCTCATACTTACCTGCTGCCGTCTTTTAACATATCTTCTCCACTCTGGTTGGACTTCTGGTGGTTATGGTCTGCTGGAGTGAGCCGCAGGTCACACTGTTCAGTGTACTGTGGCTTGCGAAAGTATTCACCGACCTTTACATTTTTCGTGTTTTGCTGCCTCCCAAGCTGGAATTTCACGGGGTTTTTTGAGAGTTTACATCAGTTCACGTAAAGGACATGCCGAGAGCTCTGAGCATTTGGTTTTCTTTTTATTGTGCAGCAAACAACAAATACGTCAAAATAACTGAAAACTTCAGTGTGCATAACTATTCATCCCCCCTAAAGCCAGTACTTTGTAGAGCCACCTTTTGCGGCAATTACAACAGCAGGTCACTTTGGATAAGTCTTTGCCCGTTCCACAAGGCAATACTGCTCCAGCTCTTTCAATTTACGGTAGATGGTTTCCTCTGGTGAACAGCAATCGTGAAGTCTGACCACAGATTCTCAATTGGATTAAGGTCTGGGCGTTGATTAGGCAACTGCAAAACATCTTCACGTTTCCCCTTAAACCACTCGAGTGTTGCTTTAGCAGTATGCTTTGGGTCATTGTCTTGTAGGAAGGTGATCCTCCATCCCAGTCTCAAATCACTGATGGACTGAAACAGATTTTGCTCCAGAATATCCCTGTATTTCGCACCATCCATCTTCCCTTCAACTCGGACCATTTTTCCTGCCGAGAAACATAATCACAGCATGGTGCTGCCACCACCATCGCTGTGGGGATGATGTCCTTGAGGTGATGAGCTCTGTTGGTTTAGCGCCAGAAATAGCGTTTACCTCGGTAGCCCAAAAGTTCACTTTTGGTCTCATCTGATCGCAGCACCACATGTCTTTTGGTAAACTCAAAACGAGCCTTACAGTTTTTATGTGTAAGTAAAAGCTTTTTTCTGCCCACTCTTCCATGAAGCCACCTCTATGGAGGGTATGGCTTATTGTGGTCATATCGACAAATACTCCAGTCTCTGCTTGGGAACTCTGCAGCTCCTTCAGAGATAGGCTGGCATCACACTACGTTAGAATACTGCCGAGTGCTATGTGAGAAAACATCACATAGCACTCGGCTCTGTGTTAATCTATGGGGCAGCTCACATCAGTGTTTATTTTCTCAGCCGTATTCTCCATGCGTGTAAAATCACAGCATGCTGCAACTGTCACCAAGACTCTCCAATGCAAGCCTGTGGGTGCAAGAAAAAAATCGCACAGCACTCGGACAATACTAGTGCTGTCTGATTTTTACGCACCAGTGTCCTTTGAAAAGCCAGCAATTCATGTGCTGTGTACAGTAAAACCACATTGTGACAGGTTAGAATAGAATAAATAGAATAGATATATACACATAGGATACATAGATATATAGATGTCAGTGACACACACATATTTATATATATATATATATATATATATATATATATATATATATATATACATACACACCGTATATACTTGAGTATAAGCCGACTCGAGTATAAGCAGAGGCACCTAATTTTGCCTCTAAAAACTGGGAAAACTTATTAATTTGAGTATAAGCCGGGTATGCATTGTCCCCAAATCCGTATTCTGGTTTGCATGGCTCCTTATCCCCATCCTTGTATGCATGTTTTCTCATCCCCATCCTTGTCTGCATGGCTCCTTATCCCCATCCTTGTCTGCATGGCTCCTTATCCCCATCCTTGTCTGCATGGCTCCTAATTCCCATCCTTGTATGTATGGCCCCCATGAGAAAAGCATTAAAAAAACAAAAACCATCCTACTTACCTTTCCTGCATACCCTCGCAGCATCTCGTTCCGGTGCCAGCAGCTCCTGCGGCTGAGTGATCACATGTCCCCGCTCATTAAGGTAATGAATATTCACATCTCTTCATGCCTATGGGAGTGGAGACAGGTGAATATTCATTAGCGTAATGAGCGGGCACCCGTGAGATCCCTGCTATAACTGTGCACGCGCTATAAGAGAAATTAATATTCATTGACAGTGCAGTGAATATTCATTTATCTTCAGCAGCAGGCACAGGCTTTAGCCACCTCCTGTGACCCGCTGCTCCGCCGCTCAACCTCCCTTGCCGTAAACTGGGACAATGACTTGTGTATAAGCCGAGGGGGGCATTTTCAGCACAAAAAAAGTGTGCTGAAAATCTCGGCTTATACACAAATATATACGGTATGTTTATATATTACATAGATAGATAGATGAAAAGTCAGCAATTCAGCAGCCGTGTAGTGAAAAATCACATCAAGAGCTGACAGGATAGAATAGATGGATTACATACAGTAAATACAAATAGAATAGGTAGATATACAGATGTCTGTGACAAATACAATTAGTACAGTGTGTGTGCAGCTTAATGTACATGTATTTAATTAATAAAAGATAATTTTTCTTAAAAAAAATTGCGTTGACTCTCTCTTAGTTTTCGTAACCAGCAGAGGGAAAGCCGACAGCTGGGTGCCAATATTTATAGCCTGGGAAGGGGTTAATACCCATGGAGCTTCCCAGGCTATTAATATCAGCTCACAATTGTATGCTTAACCTTTACTGGCTATTAAAATGGGGGACCCTAAAATGAATTACGTAGGGTCCCCCTATAATTAATAACCAGCAAAGGCTATGCAAACAGCTGCGGGCTGATATTAATTGCCTAGGAAGGGGCCATGGATACTGGCCTCCCCCCCCCCCCCGCCGCCCAGGCTAAAAACATCAGCTCTCAGCTGCCCCCTGAAAGGTGCATCTCTAAGATGTGCAAATTGTGGCAATTAGTCTCGCTCTTCCCACTTGCCCTGTACCTTTGTATTGTCAGGTGACATCAAGCTACGAGGTTAGCAATGGAGAGGCATCTATAAGACGCCCCCATTACTAACCCAATCGTCACATTGTATTAAAACATAGACACCCAGAATAAAGTCCTTTAATTGAAAGAATGACACAGACTCCTTTAATAAATCTTAATTAAACCATACTTATGACCTCACCCATTCCACCAAAGCCCTTATCCTCTGCAAAAGAGTTAAAAATAAAAAAAATATATTCCTCACCTTTCCACAGAGATGCTGCCAATCAATTTGTCCCACGATGGGTCTAGCTCTGCTACATGTAGATGGCAGGCTGCATGGTTGCATGATGCGACCATACAGCCTGCCATCAATAAGAGACACTGAGCATTGTGTGCTCAGTGTCTCCCTGTGAACTTCTATTCCCTGTCTGAGGGCAATGCGACCGTGAGAAAGTTCTCCTGCTTGCAGTGCCATCAGACAGGTCCTGGGAGTTCACACCCAATGAACTGACTTCACTTATCTGACGTCAGCGGGAGCGCCGTGTGAAATTTTCCTCAGTGCTCGCATTGACGTCAGAAAGGTGAAGTGAATTAATTCGGATCTCATAATAATGACCTTTCCTGAGGATAGGTTATCAATATAGTCGTTCAGGACAACCCCTTTAAGTACTCTGAAAAGCAATGCAATTAGACTTCTTTAAAACGTTATTCCCATCTTATAAATATAAATATTTAATAAATATGTGTACATGTCCATCAGTATATGTGCCTGGACATGTTAAGGCCACTAGCTTTTCTAGTGCCTGTAATATATTGCATGATTTCTGTTTGGGGGACCAGTTAAAATGTACTGAGAAGATGAATCAAATTCTTAGTGGGGTGAAATGGTAACATTTTCTTTTTCCATCAATTAACCTGTGTAGCTTTAGTTTATATTTGTGCATTTTGGGGCTATATAAGATGTTTTGATCGCTGTTTATTGCATTTTTTGGGGTGCGGTACCGCAACTGAAAAATGGCAATGCTGCTGTTTTGATGGATACCACACTGGCACTCCGCAAGCTGACAGAAGCTGTTTGTAGGTGGATGTGGGCCACTGGGTGGTAGCACAGGTTTCACCAATAGTATGTGCGCCTCTGGTGATCACATATATTACCTTTGCCATAACATGAAAATCGCCCACCTAGGATTGTGTAGAACATGCTCATGCTGCCAAATGTTCTGTAAACCCTGGCAGGGACCCCACATGATTTCTGAAGGTCTCCTATAGTGTCTGTCCTGTTAGCTGCAGATCCTTTTTTCTTGGTATTTTACAAATGAGCTGTAAATGGCATAATCAGCAGCTCACTAATTCGCTGTGTCAGCAGCTCAGTCATGGTTTGTGAACCGCCACCACCTCGTAAGTGAATTCTGCTGCACGGACCTTACTGAGCTCCAGGCCTTGAAGTGAATGCAGATGGAGGGATATGTGACCGGAAAAAAAGAAGTGTTATGGAGGCTGCTGATGGAGACGTGTGTGTGTGTATAGACAGTATATATAGTAAATCTGAGGTTGCAGACAGCACTTTTTTCCTTTTAGTACCCATTGCAGTGCACAGAGAGCAAGGGTGGACAGTGGACTTTTGGCACTGACACAACACTGTAAGAAGACTAGCACTGATTTTTCTGGAACTAATGTGTCAGAGTTTGTTACAGAAATCTATGAGCGTACCAAAGGGTTATAATTCTGGATATTGGTGCTGGTTTCAGTTCACTGATTTTGCCAATATGATGTTCTCACGTCTCTATGGCACCGTGTCCTACGATCAATTTGACTGGAGTTCCTCCTTCTTGGTTGAACTTGATGCTGGCAGAGACAAGGCTAAAGCTGCTCTGCATGTACAAGACCCCACCAAACAATTCCCCATTTCTCAGCTTTCTGGACTCTTGTAAGTGGGTAGGAGAATCTGGTATTTTCAGAAACCCTCCATTTTTACTTTTCGTGCACAGTTTGGGGCCAAGCATTACAGATCTGTTTCTTTAGAAAAAGAGTAATAGTTTTAACTAGGGTTGTGACTAATAAGCCACATTCAGAAATCAGACTTAATGGTGCAGTACTATAGTGCCTTTGTGTGATGGGTTCATATGGTATAAAAAAAAGGAGTACACCTTTATTAGAAGCACCGCCACCATAGTACAGCGTTTGAAGGAGCATGCCACAATAAAAAACCTTGGTATGAAATCAGTTTGACCCTCTGGCTCGCAGTGGTTATGATGGCTAAAGAATTAAATACGGTAGTTTGTTTCAAGTTCTTCAACAAGTAACTTTGCTATTTACATCTAATTAAAACTCTTGTCTGTTACCGGAGAATAGAGTGTTCTGTAATTTTATAGCTCACTTGTCATGCCTAGGTTACCAGCTACCTCTGCAGTCTACCTGCGGTGGCCAGTGTCATAGACAAGTAGCACAGCGCTTACAAGCTTTCTCTAATAGACCTTGTAAGCGCTGCTCAGAAGCTGGTTCGGTTGCTGGATAGGCAAGTTTCTGTGCTACTGTGCTTCTTTGTGGCAGAGGCAATGGTACATCTGCTGCGAACAACAGAAAGTGCAGAGTTCAAGCCAGTGGCAGCAGGATACTACCGGTACAAAATGTCATACAGGGAGAGCACCACTCCGTACCGCGACAAGCAGAAAGGCAAAAGGCAGGGGAGTAGTGCGATCCTGATTGAGAACTTGAGACAACATGTATAAGACATATTTCTTTTGTCTTGCAGAATTGTTTCTTCTGTTCACGGAGTTCTTGCTGCTGTTTCTGGGATAATTGTTATTACTTCCTGCAAAGATGTGAAATATAGCAGGTAAGTGCAAGAGAACGGGGTGCAGAACATTTCCTATGTGAAGATTGTTTTATAATTACAATCTTTATTTGTTGTCATTAGAGATAGATATAGATGATAGAGTGGATAAATAAATATATGTATGTTAGCCTCAGTTATATGAACCTGGAAAATTGCTCCAGCTTACTAAGTGCTGAGAGGGGTTAATCGGCCATATTAAGGGCTAGATTTTTATGAACAGCTGAAGAGTGGAGGGAAGGCTGTTCACCCCAGGGTGCAGTCCAGAAGGTCCATGTTTGATGTGTCTGGAGATGAAATCTGCAGAGTTGTGCTCTTGTTCAAGAGAACTGAACCTTGTTTTGTTCACCTGAGGGGGCAGATCCCTGCAGCCATACAGACTGTACTGCAAGCTTTTTTGTTTTTCTAACTTATTTACCAACTTGAAATAAATATACCAGAGGGATAAATCATTAATTAGCTCACAGAGATCCCTTCAATTTTTTTACAATTAAAACAATAAATCTTTATTTATAATATGTTAAAATCTAATACCATAACTCATAAGCATCACACCAACACCCAACGCAGAAAATAACCAGGGGGGTGCCTACCCCTAAGCTGGCCTATCTAGACCTACCTAACAGCGGAGGTTGGCACCCTAGACCTGCGCACTGGCGCCCCCACTCGTCGGCGGCTGTCCCTGCTCACCCTATCAAACCCTGTGGTGGCAGGGGGTGCGATAGATGATGAAACAGTAGGTGAGAAAGTAGAGAAGTGTGTAAGTGGTGTTTTAAATCTTTTTCTTCTTATAAGATGTTGTACACTAGCAAAAATCTGATAGAAAAGGACAACAATTGTTGTACTAGACCACTATCCTGGATTGATTTATTAGTAGCTATGAAAAAAATTCTTAGCTGAAATTATTAGCCCTTACTCAATATGAATAACCTAATGAATAACTGACTATCTAAAAAACAAAATATACATAGTTAGATGGATAATATACTAGGCCTATATATAGTAAAGGATTATAAATTAGGCTAGATAGTGCAGACAAGTAGCCTAATAAACAACTAACTATCTAGAACACATAGTCAGATGGATAATATCCTGAGGCCTATGTATAATGAAGACATGTAAACAAACTAGATAGTGTGTACAAACAAGTATACTACACACTTCCCTATCATTTCTTATGTGTAGAAATACTGATGTGTGACCTCTATCAGTTGGACCACGCAATGATGATACATATATACATATTCATAGTATAGTGCCACGTTACTGATATCTCCACATATGGCACAAAACTAAATACATTCCTCCGCATAGAGGTCTCTACACATATAGCGGCCAGCTGAAGAAACTTTTTTGTTTTTCCCGTTACGCCAGAAAGACCATGTATGTTTACCTAATTTTGCACTGGTTTATGCAGTTCGGTTTTTTTAATAAAGCAATTGAAAACTTAAAGGGAACCTGTCACCCCGTTTTTTAAAGATGAGATAAAAATACCGTTAAATAGGGGCAGAGCTGTGCTTTACATTAGTGTCTTTTTTGTGCCTTTATTCCCCACCTATGCTGCCGAAATACCTTTGTAAAGTCGCCGTTTGGGGCTGTCACTCACGCTGGTCTGGTCAAATGGGCGTGGTGACATCGCTGTTTCTTCCCCCAGATCTTGCTTATCTTTCCGTTGGTGGCGTAGAGGTTTGCGCATGTCCAACTGCCGAATCCACTGCGCAGGTGAAGAAAAAGAGCGCGATCTGCGCTATTCCCCTGGTCATTGGTGGGGGCGGCCATCTTCCTGAGGCCGCGCGTGCGCAGATGGAGTGCTCTGCTGCACAGGGCTTCAGGAAAATGGCCGCGGGATGCCGCGCGTGCGCAGATGGAGATCGCGGCGGCCATTTTCCTGAAGCCGAGATGCGAACTCCTGCGCAATATATATATATATATATATATATATATATATATATATATATATATATATATATATATATATATATATATATATATATAGCTCTGGCAAAAATTAAGAGACCACTGCAAAATTTTCAGCTTGTCTGATTTTTCCCCGAAGTTCCAAGCAATAAATTTTGTATTTATTTTCTGAAAATGAGAAATGTCGAAAAAAAACAAGTTCATAATCATTTAGAAACAACAATACTAATGTTTTAACTCGGGAAGAGTTCAGAAATCAATATTTTGTGGAATAACCATGATTTTTAATCACAGCTTTCATGCATCTTGGCATGCTTTCCCCCAGTCTTTCACGCTGCTTTTGGGTGACCTTATGCCATTCCTGGTACAAAAATTTAAGCAGTTCTTCTTTGTTTGATGGCTTGTGACTATCCATCTTCCTTTTGATTACATTGCAGAGGTTTTCAATGGGGTTCAGGTCTGGAGATTGGGCTGGCCATGACAGAGATTTGATGTGGTGGTCCTTCATCCACACCTTGATTGAACTAGCTGTGTGGTATGGCGTATTGTCCTGCTGGAAAAAACAGTCCTCAGAGTTGGGGAACATTGCCTGAGCAGAAGGGATCAACTGTTTTTCCAGGATAACCTTGTATGCGACTTGATTCATACGTCCTTCTCAAAGATTAACTTGCCCAATTCCAGCCTTGCTGAAGCATCCCCAGATCATTACTGATCCTCCACCAAATTTCACAGTTGGTGCAAGACACTGTGACTTGTATGCCTCTCCAGGTCTCCGTCTAACCATTAGATTACCAGGTGTTGGGCAAAGCTGAAAATTAGACTCATCAGAGAAGATTACCTTACTCTAGTTCTCTATGGTCCAATCCTTATGGTCTTTGGCAAACTTTAGCCTGGCTTTCCTTTGATTTTCATTGATGAAAGGCTTTTTTCTAGCTTTACATGACTTGAGTCCTGCCTCTAGGAACCTGTTACGAACTGTTCTTGCCATGCACTTCACCCCAGCTGCCATTTGCCATTCCTTTTGTAGGTCACTTGATGTCATCCTGCAGTTGCTGAGTGACATTTGAATAAGATGATGGTCATCATGGTCAGTGGAGAGTTGTTTTCGCCCTCTGCCGGTCTATAGCTTTGTTGTCCCCAATGTCTGCTGCTTGACCTTGTTGTAATGGACTGCCATCTTAGAAATTTTAAGGATGCGGCAACATGATGCTCACTGTGTTCTGCTAGTAAAGCCAGAATTGAGCCCTTCGTTTCCTCACTCAAGACTTTTCTTTTCAACTCCTTTGGTATGGTTAAACGTCATTTTTTCATTCCTATTACTTTTGGGCTATTACTAGCACTTGTTTTGCCATCCAGCTTGTCCTATTGCAAGAGGATTGTAAACAACACAGCAGGGTTTTTTACACTTTCCTTTGTTAAATAAGATTTGGTTCAGGTGATCACCTAATCAGAAGCTCATTAAGTAGAATAAGGTGTGCTCTGGTTGGAATTCAACTGACACTGGGAAGGAATGGCTGTGAGACATGTAGAGAAGCTGATTTTTATTAACCCCTTCATGCCCCAGCCTATTTTGACCTTAATGACCTGGCCGTTTTTTGCAATTCTGACCAGTGTCCCTTTATGAGGTAATAACTCAGGAACGCTTCAACGGATCCTAGCGGTTCTGAGATTGTTTTTTCGTGACATATTGGGCTTCATGTTAGTGGTAAATTTAGGTCGATAATTTTTGCGTTTATTTGTGGAAAAAATGGAAATTTGGCGAAAATTTTGAAAATTTCACAATTTTCAAATTTAGAATTTTTATTCTGTTAAACGAGAGAGTTATGTGACACAAAATAGTTAATAAATAACATTTCCCACATGTCTACTTTACATCAACACAATTTTGGAAACAAAATTTTTTTTGCTAGGAAGTTAGGGTTAAAATTTGACCAGCGATTTCTCATTTTTACAACAAAATTTACAAAACCATTTATTTTAGGGACCACCTCACATTTGAAGTCAGTTTGAGGGGTCTATATGGCTAAAAATACCCCAAAGTGACACCATTCTAAAAACTGCACCCTTCAAGGTGCTCAAAACCACATTCAAAAAGTTTATTAACCCTTCAGGTGCTTCAAAGCAGCAGAAGCAACATGGAAGGAAAAAATGAACATTTTACTTTTTAGTCACGAAAAAGATCTTTTAGCAACAATTTTTTGATTTTCCCAAGGGTAAAAAGAGAAACTGGACCCCATATGGGGGCAGGGGGAACCACTGTTTGGGCACACGACAGGGCTCGGAAGGGAAGGAGCGCCATTTGACTTATTCAATGAAAAATTGGCTCCAATCTTTAGCGGACACCATGTCGTGTTTGGAGAGCCCCCGTGTGCCTAAACATTGGAGCTCCCCCACAAGTGACCCTATTTTGGAAACTAGACCCCCCAAGGAACTTTTCTAGATGCATAGTGAGCACTTTGAAACCCCAGGTGCTTCACAAATTGATCCGTAAAAATGAAAAAGTCCTTTTTTTTCCCCAAAAAATTATTTTAGCCTCAATTTTTTCATTTTCACATGGGCAACAGGATAAAATGGATCCTAAAATGTATTGGGCAATTTTTCCTGAGTACACTGATACCTCATATGTGGTCACAAACCACTGTTTGGGCACACGGCAGGGCTTGGAAGGGAAGGAACGCCATTTGACTTTTTGAATGAAAAATTAGCTCCAGTCGTTAGTGGACACCATGTCACCATGTCACGTTTGGAGAGCCCCTGTATGCCTAAACATTGGAGCTCCCCCACATATGACCCCATTTTGGAAACTAGATCTTCCATGGAACTAATCTAGATGTGTGGTGACTCCTTTAAACCCCCAAGTGCTTCACAGAAGTTTATAACGCAGAGCCGTAAAAATAAAAAATCATTTTTCTTTCCTCAAAAATTCTTTTTTAGCCCTCAATTTTTTCTTTTCACAAGAGTAACAGGAGAAATTGGACCCCTAAAGGTGCTGCCCAGTTTGTCCTGAGTACGCTGATACCCCATATGTGGGGGTAAACCACTGTTTGGGCACACGTCGGGGCTCAGAAGGGAAGTAGTGACGTTTTGAAATGCAGACTTTGATGGAATGGTCTGCAGGCGTCACATTGCATTTGCAGAGCCTCTGATGTGCCTAAACAGTAGAACCCCCCCACACAAGTGACCCCATTTTGGAAACTAGACCCCCCAAGGAACTTATCTAGATATGCGGTGAGCACTTTGAACCCCCAAGTGCTTCACAGAAGTTTACAATGCAGAGCCGTGAAAATAAAAAATAATTTTTCATTCCTCAAAAATTGTTTTAGCAAGCAATTTTTTATTTTAGCAAGGGTAACAGGAGAAATTGGACCCCAATAGTTGTTGCCCAGTTTGTCCTGAGTATGCTGGTACCCCATATGTGGGGGTAAACCACTGTTTGGGCGCACGTCAGGGCTTGGAAGGGATGGAGCACCATTTGACTTTTTGAACGCAAGATTGGCTGGATTCAATGGTGGCGCCATGTTGCGTTTGGAGACCCCTGATGTGCCTAAACAGTGGAAACCCCTTAATTCTAACTCCAACACTAACCCCAACACACCCCTAACCCTAATCGCAACTCTAGCCATAACCCTAATCACAACCCTAACCCCAACACACCCCTAACCACAACCCTAACCCCGACACACCCCTAACCCTAATCCTAACCCTATTCCCAACCCTAACCCTAATCCCAACCCTAACCACAACCCTAACCCCAACACACCCCTAACCATAACCCTAACCACAAGCCTAATCTTTTTTCCGCACCATTTTTGAAAAATCCGCAGGTAAAATGCACTGCGTTTTACCTGTGGATTTACCGCGGATTTCCAGTGTTTTTTGTGCGGATTTCATCTGCGGATTCCTATTGAGGAACAGGTGTAAAACGCTGCGGAATCCGCACAAAGAATTGACATGCTGCAGAAACTACAATGCAGCGTTTCAAAGCTGTATTTTTCGCACCATGGGCACAGCGGATTTGGTTTTCCATAGGTTTACATGGTACTCTAAACGTGATGGAAAACTGCTGCGAATCCGCAGCGGCCAATCCGCCGCGGATCCGCAGCCAAATCCGCACCTTGTGCACATAGCCTAATTCTAACCCTAACCTGAATTCTAACCCTAACTCTAACCCTAGCCCTAACTCTAACCCTAGCCCTAACCCTAACCCTAGTTCTAACCCTAACCCTAGTTCTAACCCTAACCCTGGTGGCAAAATAAAAGTAAATATATTTTCTTTATTTTATTATTGTCCCTACCTATGGGGGTGATAAAGTGGGGGTTCATTTACTATTTTTTTTTTTATTTTTATCACTGTCATAGGTTTTATCACAGTGATCAGAACTGCGCATGCGCTCGCCATTTTGGAAGATGGCGGTGCCCATGGAGCAGACGGACGGACACCGGGAGGCTCGGTAAGTATGAGGGGGGATTGGAGCACGAGGGGGGATTGGAGCACGAGGGGGGATTGGAGTACGAGGGGGATCGGAGCACGGGGGGTGGGATTGGAGCACGGGGGAGCGGACAGGAGGATGGGAGAGCGGACAGGCGGACGGAGGGGAGCGGAGCACAGGACGGAGGACTGGGGAGGCGATCGCTGGCGATGGGGGGCAGATCAGGGTTTCCAGCCATGGCCGATGATATTGCAGCATCGGCCATGGCTGGATTGTAATATTTCACCAGTTTTCATAGGTAAAATATCACAAATCGCTCTGATTTGCTGTTTCACTTTCAACAGCCAATCAGAGCGATCGTAGCCACGGGGGGGGAGGTGAAGCCACCCCCCCTGGGCTGAAGTACCACTCCCCCTGACCCTGCAGATCGGGTGAAATTGGAGTTAACCCTTTCACCCGATCTGCAGGGACGTGATCCCTCCATGATGCCACATAGGCGTCACAGGTCGGATTGGCACCGACTTTGATGACGCCTACGTGGTGTCACAGGTCAGGAAGGGGTTAAACTCTGCATTGGTCTCTTGTTTTTTTGCCAGATCTGTATATATAGTATATTAGTTGTGCTAAAAAGGTTACATATCCGGCAGTATTTTTGCTTTCTTGACCTTTTTTTTTTTTTTTACAGAATATGAATGATAACACCAAAACTTTTTCTCCACTCATGGCTAGTGGTTGGGTGAAGCCACTGGGAATGGTGAAGCCATTTATTGTCAAACTACTGTGTTTTCTCTTTTTAAATCATAATGACAATCCAAAACATCCAAATGTCCCTGATCAAAAAGTTCACATACCCCATTTCTTAATTCCGTGTTTTTCCCCCTCTAACATAAATGACAGCTTAAAGTCTTTTGTGGTAGTTATGAATGAGGTTTTTTATTTTCTCAGATGGTGAAGCTGCCCACTCTTCTTGGCACAAAGCCTCCAGTTCCTGTAAATTCCTTGGCTGTCTAGAATGAACTGTGTGCTTGAGATCTCCCTAGAGTGTCTCAATGATATTGAGATCAGGAGACTGAGATGGTCACTCCAGAATCTTCACTTTGTTCTGCTGTAGCTAATGACAGGTCGACTTGGCCTTGTGTTATGGATCATTGTCATGTTGGAACGTCTAAGTACGTCCCAAGCACAGCTTGCGGGCTGATGATTGCAAATTTACCTCCAGTATTTGTTGATAAAATGCTGCATTCATCTTTCCTTCAACTTTGATCAAGTTTCCTGTGCCTTTGTAGCTCACACATCCCCAAAACATCAGCGTTCCACCTCCGTGCTTTACAATAGGAATGGTGTTTCTTTCATCATAGGCCTTGTTAACCTCTCTCCAAATGTAACGTTTATGATTATGGTTAAAAAGTTCAATTTTGGTCTCATCACTCCAAATTACCCTGTTCCAGAAGTTTTGAGGCTTGTCTCTGTGCTGTTTTGCGTATTGTAGGCGAGCTACTTTGTGGCGACTAGACCATGCAGCCCATTTTTCTTCAAGTGCCTCCTTATTGTGCATCTTGAAACAGCCACACTGATAGTTTTCAGAGAGTTGTGTATTTCAGCTGATGTTATTTTTGGGTTTTTCTTTGCATTCCGAAAAATTTTCCTGGCAGTTGTTGACGACATTTTTGTTGGTCTACCTGACTGTGGTTTTGTTTTTACAGAGCCCTAATTTTGCATTTGTTAATCACAGTTTGAACGCTGCTGAATGGCATTATCAATTTTTATTTGTATCCCTTTCCTGTTTTATACAGTTCAACTACCTTTTCCCGTAGATCCGTTCACAATTCTTTTGCTTTCTCCATGACTGACAGTCTTGAAACGTCAGTGGCTGGATGAAAGATGCAAGAGTCTCTCTGGATCCCAGAAAGTCACTCAGTTTTTATGCACACACACTGATTACAAGCAAACAGGTCACAGGTGAGGATGTTACCTTTAGTAGCCATTCAAACCCATTTGTGTCAACGTCTGTGCATGTTATCACGCCAAAATCACCAGGGTATGTGAAGTTTTGATCAGGGTCATTTAGATGTTTTGGGTTGTCATTATGATTTAAAAAGATAAACCACAGTAGTTTGACAATAAATGGCTTCAACCAACCACTAACCATGAGTGGAGAAAAAGTTTTGGTGTTATCATTCATATTCTCTGAAAAAAAGGCCAAGAAAGCAAAAATTCTGCCATGGAATGTAAACTTTTGAGCACAACTGTATATATAGTTGAAGCTAGAATTTTACATACGCTATCTAAAAAGACACATATGCATGTTTTTCTCAATATATGACATGAAATCAAAATAAACCTTTCCAATTTTAGGTCAATAAGGATTACAATAATTATTAATATTTGCCAAATGCCAGAATAATGAGAGCGAGAGAACGTTTTAAAACATTTTTATTAAAGATTATCAAAAGTTTACATACATTAAGATTACTATGCCTTTAACCCCTTAACGACCGCCGATACGCCTTTTAACGGCGGCCGCTAAGGGTACTTAAACCACAGCGCCGTTAATTAACGGCGCTGTGGAAAAAGTGAATAGCGCCCCCCAGAGTCGGATTTTCTCTGGGGTCTCGGTTGCCGAGGGTAGCCGAGACCCCAGAGAACATGATTCGGGGGGTTTTTACCGACCCCCGAGTTGCGATCGCCGGTAATTAACCGTTTACCGGCGGTCGCAACAAAAAAAAAAAAAACGCGATTTGCCGTTTAATTTCTCTGTCCTCCGATGTGATCGCACATCGGAGGACAGAGAAATGTGGTCCCCGATGGCCCCCAATAGCCCCCCAATACTTACCTACCTCCCCCGGTGCTCCTCGTGTCTCCCCATGGGCGCCGCCATCTTTTTTCCGGGAAAAAATGGCGGGCGCACGCGCAGTGCGCCCGCCGCCCGGCACCCGGATGTTCTTTGGGGTCTCGGCTGCCGGGGGTAGCCGAGACCCCAAAGAACATGATCGGGGTCGATTTGCACCGACCCCTGCTTTGCGATCGCCGGTAATTAACAGTTTACCGGCGACCGCAAAAAAAAAAAAAAGCGATCAGTTATTTCTCTGTCCTCTGATGTGATCGCACATCAGAGGACAGAGAAATAGGGGGATTCGGGGACCCTATCATACTCACCCGGGGTCCCTGGGTCCTCTTCTGTCTTCTCCTGCCAGCCGGCTTTTTCATCATGGCGGGCGCATGCGCAGTGCGCCCGCCATCTGCTGCCATCTGCCGGCCGGCAGGAGAAGACAAGTTGGGGCTAAAATTAGGGTTAGGGTTAGGGTTAGGGTTAGAGTTAGGGTTAGGGTTAGAGTTAGGGTTAGGGTTGGGGCTAAATTTAGGGTTAGGGTTAGGGCTAGGGTTAGGGTTAGGCTACTTTCACACTAGCGTTTTTTGGCTTCCGTCGCAATGCGTCGTTGGAGAAAAAACGCATCCTGCAAAAGTGCTTGCAGGATGCGTTTTTTCTCCATTGGCTTGCATTAGCGACGCATTGCGACGGATTGCCACATGTCGCATCCGTCGTGCGACGGATGCGTTGTGCTTCGGCGGACCGTCGACACAAAAAAAACTACATGTAACTTTTTTGTGCGACGTGTCCCACATATTTCAGTGCCACGTGCCACGTATTTAAGTGACACGTGCCACGTATCAAAGTGCCACGTGCCACATATTTCAGTGCCACGTATCAAAGTGCCACGTGCCACGTATCAAAGTGCCACGTGCCACGTATCAAAGTGCCACGTGCCACGTATCAAAGTGCCACGTGCCACATATTTCAGTGCCACGTATCAAAGTGCCACGTACCACGTATCAAAGTGCCACGTGCCACGTATCAAAGTGCCACGTGCCACGTATCAAAGTGCCACGTGCCACATATTTCAGTGCCACGTGCCACGTATCAAAGTGCCACGTGCCACGTATCAAAGTGCCACGTGCCACATCTTTCAGTGCCACGTGCCACGTATTTAAGAGACACGTGCCACGTATCAAAGTGCCACGTGCCACATATTTCAGTGCCACGTGCCACGTATTTAAGTGACACGTGCCACGTATCAAAGTGCCACGTATCACGTATTTCAGTGCCACGTATTTAAGTGACACGTATCACGTATAAGTGCCACGTGTCACGTATTTAATTGCCACATATTTAAGTGCCACGTATCAAGATTTTCCATGGAGAACAGACACATCCAGAGATATGTCTGCTCTCCACGGCTGCAGCAACACACTGACAGGAGCCATAGTTCCTGTCGGTGTGTCACTGCGCATGCGCGAGCGAGTTTACCGGCGGTCATTGACCCCGGCACTCTCGCTTAACGGCAGTGCTGCGTGGGAAAGTTCAACGCAGCTGTACTGCTGTTAACCGAGACGCCGGAGTCATTGAACTCCGGAACAGTACGCGATACACTGCTAGGAGCTTCGCTCCTGGCAGTGTATCGCCGGAGAGCAGCCGATCGGCGTGGGACACTCGTTTTATGGATTCTGCGGACAGGGAGTATGAATTTGGTTTATTATTTTTGGATTTTTTCCTGGAGGATCGAGGGCTTCGCCTACAAGTGTGCTGTTGGTGAGTATATACTCTGTGTTATATGTTGTATGTACTGTGTGTCATGTATGTGTATTGTGTGTAGGTGTTTTGTGTAACTTTACAATTGTGCTAAGTCGCCGGACACAGGGACAACTCTCCCATCCTAATACCGGATGGGAGTAGTAGTCCCATACGGCGACTTAGCACAATGGTGGCACTAGCGTCGCATGGGGACACACACACGCACACACACGCACACACACACACACAGAAGGACTCCATGCTGCTTCACTGGGGGGCGGGGGCTTCCCTCTTCCTGTCCGACGTCACGTCCGGTCCTGGGTGTCAACCCCTCCGTACAAAGACGCCGACACCCAGGACAAAGGCGCTGTGTGTGGAAGGTAATATGGGGCCCTAGGGGGATACGCAGACACGCCGCTGCGTAAAGAATTGACATGTCAATTCTTTTTACGCCGGCGTGTTTGCAGACAAAAGCGCCGCGTTTTTTTGCGGTGTGTCTGAACGGCAAAGTGAATTTCTCATTCACTTTGCCGGCAGACGAAAATGACATTGCGCATTTTTGAAAAGCGCCCGCAAAATAGCGCTCAAAAATGCGCTATGTCTGAAAGTAGCCTAAGGCTTCTTTCACACTTGCGTCGGTACGGGGCGGTCGCAATGCGTCGGCCTGATGTACCGACGCACGTTGTGAAAATTGTGCACAAGTGGGCAGCGGATGCAGTTTTTCAACGCATCCGCTGCCCAGTCTATGTCCTGGGGAGGAGGGGGCAGAGTTACGGCCACGCATCCGCGGAAATGGCGGACGCGACGTACAAAAAAAAGGTTACATTGAACTTTTTTTGTGACGACGGGAGCTAAAGTTATGGTTAGGGTTGGGGCTAAAGTTAGGGTTGGGGCTAAAGTTAGGGTTAGAGTTGGGATTAGGGTTAGGGTTTGGATTAGGGTTGGGATTAGTGTTACGTTTGGGATTAGGGTTGGGATTAGGGTTAGGGTTGGGATTAGGGTTAGGGGTGTGTTGGATTTAGGGTTTTGATTAGGGTTATGGTTAGGGTTGAGATTAGGGCTGTTTTGGGGTTAGGGTTGTGATTATCGTTAGGGTTGTGATTAGGATTATGGATCGGGTTGAGATTAGGGTTAGGGCTGTGTTGGGGTTAGGGTTGGAGTTAGAATTGGGGGGTTTCCACTGTTTAGGTACATCAGGGGGTCTCCAAACACGACAGCCAATTTTGCGCTAAAAAAGTCAAATGGTACTCCCTCCCTTTTGAGCTCTGCCGTGCGCCCAAACAGTGGTTTACCCCCACATATGGGGCATCAGCGTACTCGGGATAAATTGGACAACAACTTTTGGGGTCCAATTTCTCCTGTTACCCTTGTGAAAATAAAAACTTGGGGGCTAAAAATCTTTTTTGTTGGAAAAAAATATATTTTTTTATTTTCACTACTCTGCATTATAAATTTCTGTGAAGCACTTGAGCTTTCAAAGTTCTCACCACATATCTAGATAAGTTCCTTAGGGGGTCTAGTTTCCAAAATTTGGTCACTTGTGGGGGTTTCTACTGTTTAGGTACATTAGGGGTCTGCAAACGCAACATAACGCCCGCAGACAATTCTATCAAAGTCTGCATTGCAAAATGGCGCTCCTTCCCTTCCGAGCTCTGCCGTGCGCCCAAACAGTGGTTTACCCCCACATATGGGGTACCAGCATACTCAGGACAAATTGGACAACAACTTTTGGGGTCCAATTTCTCTTGTTACCCTTGTGAAAATAAAAACTTGGGGGCTAAAAAATCTTTATTGTTAAAAAATATATATTTTTTATTTTCACGACTCTGCATTATAAACTTCTGTGATGCACTTGGGCATTCAAAGTTCTCACTACACATCTAGATAAGTTCCATGGGGGGTCTAGTTTCCAAAATGGGGTCACTTTTGGGGGGTTTCTGCTGTTTAGGCACATCAGGGGCTCTCCAAACGCGACATGGCGTCCGATCTCAATTCCAGTCAATTTTGCATTGAAAAGTCAAATGGCGCTCCTTTGCTTCCGAGCTCAGCCATGCGCCCAAACAGTGGTTTACCCCCACATATGGGGTGTCGGCGTACTCAAGACAAATTGTACAACAGCTTCTGGGGTCCATTTTCTCCTGTTACCCTTGGTAAAATAAAAATTTGGAGGCAAAAAGATCATTTTTGTAGAAAAAATGCGATTTTTTTATTTTCACGGCTCTACGTTATAAACTTCTGTGAAGCACCTGGGGGTTTAAAGTGCTCACCACACATCTAGATAAGTTCCTTAAGGGGTCTAGTTTCCAAAATGGTGTCATATGTGGGGGGTCTCTACTGTTTAGGCACATCAGCGGCTCTCCAAACGTGACATGGCGTCCGATCTCAATTCCAGCCAATTCTACATTGAAAAAGTAAAACGACACTCCTTCTCTTCCAAGCTCTGCGGTGCGCCCAAACAGTGGTTTACCCCCATATATGGGGTATCGACGTACTCAGGAGAAATTGCACAACAACTTTTGTGGTCTAATTTCTCCTGTTACCCTTGTGAAAATAAAAATTTGGGGGCAAAAAGATCATTTTTGTAGAAAAAATGAGATTTTTTATTTTCACGGCTCTACGTTATAAACTTCTGTGAAGCACTTGGGGGTTCAAAGTGCTCACCACACATCTAGATAAGTTCCTTGGGGGGTCTAGTTTCCAAAATGGTATCACTTGTGGGGGGTTTCCACTGTTTAGGCACATCAGGGACTCTCCAAACGCGACATGGCATCCGATCTCAATTCCAGCCAATTCTGCATTGAAAAAGTCAAACGGTGCTCCTTCACTTCCAAGCTCTGCGGTGCGCCCAAACAGTGGTTTACCTCCACATATGGGGTATCGACGTACTCAGGAGAAATTGCACAACAACTTTTGTGGTCTAATTTCTCCTGTTACCCTTGTGAAAATAAAAATTTGGGGGCAAAAAGATCATTTTTGTAGAAAAAATGAGATTTTTTATTTTCACGGCTCTACGTTATAAACTTCTGTGAAGCACTTGGGGGTTCAAAGTGCTCACCACACATCTAGATAAGTTCCTTGGGGGGTCTATTTTCCAAAATGGGGTCACTTGTTGGGGGTTTCTACTGTTTAGGTACATTAGGGGTCTGCAAAGGCAACATAACGCCCGCAGACAATTCTATCAAAGTCTGCATTCCAAAATGGCACTCCTTCCCTTCCGAGCTCTGCCATGCGCCCAAACAGTGGTTTACCCCCACATATGGGGTACCAGCATACTCAGGACAAATTGGACAACAACTTTTGGGGTCCAATTTCTCTTGTTACCCTTGTGAAAATAAAAACTTGGGGGCTAAAAAATCTTTATTGTTAAAAAATATATATTTTTTATTTTCACGACTCTGCATTATAAACTTCTGTGATGCACTTGGGCATTCAAAGTTCTCACTACACATCTAGATAAGTTCCATGGGGGGTCTAGTTTCCAAAATGGGGTCACTTTTGGGGGGTTTCTGCTGTTTAGGCACATCAGGGGCTCTCCAAACGCGACATGGCGTCCGATCTCAATTCCAGTCAATTTTGCATTGAAAAGTCAAATGGCGCTCCTTTGCTTCCGAGCTCAGCCATGCGCCCAAACAGTGGTTTACCCCCACATATGGGGTGTCGGCGTACTCAAGACAAATTGTACAACAGCTTCTGGGGTCCATTTTCTCCTGTTACCCTTGGTAAAATAAAAATTTGGAGGCAAAAAGATCATTTTTGTAGAAAAAATGCGATTTTTTTATTTTCACGGCTCTACGTTATAAACTTCTGTGAAGCACCTGGGGGTTTAAAGTGCTCACCACACATCTAGATAAGTTCCTTAAGGGGTCTAGTTTCCAAAATGGTGTCATATGTGGGGGGTCTCTACTGTTTAGGCACATCAGCGGCTCTCCAAACGTGACATGGCGTCCGATCTCAATTCCAGCCAATTCTACATTGAAAAAGTAAAACGACACTCCTTCTCTTCCAAGCTCTGCGGTGCGCCCAAACAGTGGTTTACCCCCATATATGGGGTATCGACGTACTCAGGAGAAATTGCACAACAACTTTTGTGGTCTAATTTCTCCTGTTACCCTTGTGAAAATAAAAATTTGGGGGCAAAAAGATCATTTTTGTAGAAAAAATGAGATTTTTTATTTTCACGGCTCTACGTTATAAACTTCTGTGAAGCACTTGGGGGTTCAAAGTGCTCACCACACATCTAGATAAGTTCCTTGGGGGGTCTAGTTTCCAAAATGGTATCACTTGTGGGGGGTTTCCACTGTTTAGGCACATCAGGGACTCTCCAAACGCGACATGGCATCCGATCTCAATTCCAGCCAATTCTGCATTGAAAAAGTCAAACGGTGCTCCTTCACTTCCAAGCTCTGCGGTGCGCCCAAACAGTGGTTTACCTCCACATATGGGGTATCGACGTACTCAGGAGAAATTGCACAACAACTTTTGTGGTCTAATTTCTCCTGTTACCCTTGTGAAAATAAAAATTTGGGGGCAAAAAGATCATTTTTGTAGAAAAAATGAGATTTTTTATTTTCACGGCTCTACGTTATAAACTTCTGTGAAGCACTTGGGGGTTCAAAGTGCTCACCACACATCTAGATAAGTTCCTTGGGGGGTCTAGTTTCCAAAATGGTATCACTTGTGGGGGGTTTCCACTGTTTAGGCACATCAGGGACTCTCCAAACGCGACATGGCATCCGATCTCAATTCCAGCCAATTCTGCATTGAAAAAGTCAAACGGTGCTCCTTCACTTCCAAGCTCTGCGGTGCGCCCAAACAGTGGTTTACCTCCACATATGGGGTATCGACGTACTCAGGAGAAATTGCACAACAACTTTTGTGGTCTAATTTCTCCTGTTACCCTTGTGAAAATAAGAATTTGTGGGCGAAAAAATCATTTTTGTGAAAACAAATGCGATTTTTTATTTTCACGGCTCTACGTTATAAACTTCTGTGAAGCACTTGGGGGTTCAAAGTGCTCACCACACATCTAGATAAGTTCCTTGGGGGGTCTAGTTTCCAAAATGGTGTCACTTGTGGGGGGTTTCCACTGTTTAGGCACATTAGGGGCTCTCCAAACGCGACATGGCGTCCGATCTCAATTCCAGCCAATTCTGCATTGAAACAGTCAAACGGTGCTCCTTCACTTCCAAGCTCTGCGGTGCGCCCAAACAGTGGTTTACCTCCACATATGGGGTATCGGCGTACTCAGGAAAAATTGCACAACAAAATTTGTGGTTAAATTTCTGTTTTTACACTTGTGAAAATTAAAAAAAATGGTTCTGAAGTAAAATGTTTGCAAAAAAAAGTAAAATGTTAATTTTTTTCTTCCACATTGTTTTAGTTCCTGTGAAGTACGTAAAGGGTTAATAAACTTCTTGAATGTGGTTTTGAGCAGCTTGAGGGGTGCAGTTTTTAGAATGGTGTCACACTTGGTTATTTTCTATCATATAGACCCCTCAAAATCACTTCAAAGGTGATGTGGTCCCTAAAAAAAACATGGTGTTGTAAAAATGAGAAATTGCTGGTCAACTTTTAACCCTTATAACTCCCTAACAAAAAAAAAAATTGTTTCCAAAATTGTGCTGATGTAAAGTAGACATGTGAGAAATGTTATTTATTAACTATTTTTTGTGACATATCTCTCTGATTTAAGGGCATAAAAATACAAAGTTTGAAAATTGCAAAATTTTAAAAATTTTCGCCATATTTCCATTTTTTTCATAAATAATCGCAAGTAATATCGAAGAAATGTTACCACTAACTTGAAGTACAACATGTCACGAAAAAACAGTCTCAGAATCAGCGGGATCCGATAAAGCGTTCCAGAGTTATAACCTCATAAAGTGACACTGGTCAGAATTGTAAAAATTGGCTCGGTCATTAAGTACCAAATTGGCTCTGTCACTAAGGGGTTAAACAATTCTGGACTGCCTATAAGATGATGTCATGTGTTTGGCAACATCTGAGTTAATTAGAGACACACCTGTGCATATATATTAATGCACACCTGAAATACACTGCTTCTTTGTGTAACATCATTGGAAAGTCTCAAGAAAGCAGCCAAGATATCAGAAAAAGAGTTTTGGACTTGCACAATTCTGGTTCATCCTTGGGTACAATTTCAAGATACCTGAAAGTGCCTCATTCATCTGTACAAACAATTATACACAAGTACAAACAAGATGGGAATGTCCAGCCATCATACCGCTCAGGAAAGAGACAGGTTCTGTGTCCCAGAGATGAATGTGCTTTCGTCTGATGTGTGCATATCAACTCAAGGACAAAAGCAAAAGACCTTGTGAAGATGATGGCCAAAGCTATTAAGATTGTGTCAATATCCACAGTGAAGCGAGTACTGTATCAGCATGGCCTGAAAGGCCACTCTGCCAGGAAGAACCCATTGCTCCAAAAGAAACATAAAAAGGCAGATTAATGTTTTCAAATGCACACAGGAACAAAGAGCTTAATTTTTGGAAACATGTCCTATGGTCTGATTAACCCCTTTACCCCCAAGGGTGGTTTGCACGTTAATGACCAGGCCAATTTTTACAATTCTGACCACTGTCCCTTTATGAGGTTATAACTCTGGAACACTTCAACGGATCCCGGTGATTCTGACACTGTTTACTCGTGACATATTGTAATTCATGATAGTGGTAAAATTTCTTTGATATTACCTGCGTTTATTTGTGAAAAAAACAGAAATTTGGCGAAAATTTTGAAAATTTTGCAATTTTCCAACTTTTTATTTTTATGCAATTAAATCACAGAGATATGTCACACAAAATCCTTAATATGTAACATTTCCCACATGTCTACTTTACATCAGCACAATTTTGGAACCAACATTTTTTTTTAGGGAGTTATAAGGGTTAAAAGTTGACCAGCAATTTCTCATTTTTACAACACCATTTTTTTAGGGACCACATCTCATTTGAAGTCATTTTGAGGGGTCTATATGATAGAAAATACCCAAGTGTGACACCATTCTAAAAACTGCACCCCTCAAGGTGCTCAAAACCACATTCAAGAAGTTTATTAACCCTTCAGGTGTTTCACAGGAATTTTTGGAATATTTAAATAAAAATGAACATTTTAACTTTTTTTCACAAAAAATTTACTTCAGCTCCAATTTGTTTTATTTTACCAAGGGTAACAGGAGAAAATGGACCCCAAAAGTTGTTGTACAATTTGTCCTGAGTACGCCGATACCCCATATGTGGGGGTAAACCACTGTTTGGGCGCATGGCAGAGTTTGGAAGCGAAGGAGCGCCATTTGACTTTTCAATGCAAAAATTGACTGGAATTGAGATGGGACGCCATGTTGTGTTTGGAGAGCCCCTGATGTGCCTAAACATTGAAACCCCCCACAAGTGACACCACTTTAGAAAGTAGGCCCCATAAGGAACTTATCTAGATGTGTGGTGAGCACTTTGACCCATTAAGTGATTCACAGAAGTTTATAATGCAGAGCCGTAAAAATAAAAAATCATATTTTTTCTCAAAAATTATCTTTTAGCCCCCAATTTTTTATTTTCCCAAGGGTAAGAGAAGAAATTGGACCACAAAAGTACAATTTGGCAGAGTTTGGAAGCGAAGGAGCGCCATTTGACTTTTCAATGCAAAATTGACAGGAATTGAGATGGGACGCCATGTTGCGTTTGGAGAGCCACTGATGTGCCTAAACATTGAAACCCCACACAAGTGACACCATTTTGGAAAGTAGACTCCCTAAGGAACTCATCTAGATGTGTTGTGAGAGCTTTGAACCCCCAAGTGTTTCACTACAGTTCATAACGCAGAGCCGTGAAAATAAAAAAAAAAATTTTTCCCACAAAAATTATTTTTTAGCCCACAGTTTTGGATTTTTCCAGGGTAATAGTTGAAATTAGACCCCAAAGGTTGTTGTCCAATTTGTCCTGAGTACGCTGATACCCCATATGTGGGGGGGAACCACAGTTTGAGCGCATGGCAGAGCTCGGAAGGGAAGGAGCGTCATTTGGAATGCAGACTTAGATGGATTGGTCTGCAGGCGTCACATTGTGTTTGCAGAGCTCCTAATGTACCTAAACAGTAGAAACCCCCCACAATTGACCCCATATTGGAAACTAGACCCCCCAAGGAACTTATCTAGATGTGTTGTGAGAACTTTGAACCCCCAAGTGTTTCACTACAGTTTATAACGCAGAGCCGTGAAAATAAAAAATCCTTTTTTTTCCCACAAAAATTATTTTTTAGCCCCCAGTTTTGTATTTTCCCAAGGGTAACAGGAGAAATTGGACCCGAAAAGTTGTTGTCCAATGTGTCCTGAGTACGCTGATACCCCATATGTTGGGGTAAACCCCTGTTTGGGCGCACGGGAGAGCTCGGAAGGGAAGAAGCACTGTTTTACTTTTTCAACGCAGAATTGGCTGGAATTGAGATCGGACGCCATGTCGCGTTTGGAGAGCCCCTGATGTGCCTAAACAGTGGAAACCCCCCCAATTATAACTGAAACCCTAATCCAAACACATCCCTAACCCTAATCCCAACGGTAACCCTAACCACACCCCTAACCCTGACACACCCCTAACCCTAATCCCAACCCTATTCCCAACCGTAAATGTAATCCAAACCCTAACTCTAACTTTAGCCCCAACCCTAACTGTAGCCTTAACCCTAGCCCCAACCCTAACCCTAGCCCTAACCTTAGCCCTAGCCCTAGCCCTAACCCTATCCCTAGCCCTAACCCTAATGGGAAAATAGAAATAAATAAATTTTTTTATTTTTTAACTTTTCACTAACTAAAGGGGTGATGAAGGGGGGTTTGATTTACTTTTATAGCGGGTTTTTTAGCGGATTTTTATGATTGGCAGCCGTCACACAGTGAAAGACGCTTTTTATTGCAAAAAATATTTTTTGCGTTACCACATTTTGAGAGCTATAATTTTTCTATATTTTGGTCCACAGAGTCATGTGAGGTCTTGTGTTTTGCGGGACGAGTTGACCCCTCCCTGCGCGATGCTTCCCTATACCGCCGGAACACTGCGATCATGTTTGATCGCAGTGTGCCGGGGGTTAATGTGCCGGGGGCGGTCCGTGACCGCTCCTGGTGCATAGTGCCGGATGTCAGCTGCGATAGTCAGCTGATACCCGGCCGTGATTGGCCGCGCTCCCCCCGTGAGCGCGGCCGATCGCTATGACGTACTATCCCGTCGAGGATCAGATAGGCCCAGGTCACCTCGACGGGATAGTACGCCTAATGTCAGAGAGGGGTTAAACTAAAATTAAACTTTATTGGAATAATGACCATCGTTACATTTGGAGGAAAGAAGGAGAAGCTTGTAAGCCTAAGAACACCATCTCAACTGTAAAACACGGGGGTGGCAGCATTAAGTTGTGGGGTTGTTTTGCTGCAGGAGGGACTGGTGCACTTCACAAAATAGATGGCATCAGAAGAAAAGATTATGTGGCAATACAGAAGCAACATGTCAAGACATCAGACAGGAAGTTAAAGGGAACCTGTCACCCCCAAAATCGCTGTCACTCCCATCTTCGTTCCATGACGTCCTCTTCGGGTCTTTATGCCGTGGCTCCGGCGCAGGCGTACCTTGTCTGCCCTGTTGAGGGCAGAGCTAAGTACTGCAGTGCGCAGGCGCCGGGCCTCTCTGACCTTTCCGCCGCCGGAGCCGCAGCATAAATACCCGAAGAGGACGTCATGGAACAAAGATGGGAGGCGCCGGAGCGGACCGGAGACACCCATCCGACCGGACCGCAGCGGGACCGCCCCTGGGTGAGTATAATCTAACGTCTTTTTCTCCTCTTTCAGGTAACATCGGCGGCTTATCTACAGTATTACAGAATGCTGTAGATAAGCCCCTGATGCCGGTGAGCTTACCTCACCAGCGATTTTGGGGGTGACAGGTTCCCTTTAAAGCTTGGGTCGAAATGGGTCTTCCAAATGGACAATGACCCAATGGTAACAAAGTGGCTTAAGGATAGCAAACTCAATGTTTTGGAGTGGCCATCACAAAGCCCTGATCTCAATCCTATTGAAAAATTATGGGCAAAGCTGAAAAGGCAGGTAAGGACAAGGTGACCTACAAACCTGGGTCAGTTACACCCGTTTTGTCAGGAGGAATGGGCCCAAATTCCGATCAACTATTGTGAGACGGTTGTAGAAGGATATCCCAAATGTTTCACCCAAGTCATTCAGTTTAAAGGCAATGGTACCAAATACTAATGAAATGTACAGTATGTAAACTTTTGACTTTGCAGTAAGTTATAAAAATGCCTTAAAACATTATCTCTCTCTCATTATTCTGGCATTTGGCAAATATTAATAATTATGGTAATCCTAACTAACTTCTAGTTTCCGCTCTGTGTATGTGTGTGTGTGTGTGTGTGTGTGTATATATATATATATATATATATATATATATACACTCACTGGCCACTTTATTAGGTACACCTGTCCAACTTCTTGTTAACACTTAATTTCTAATCAGCCAATCACATGGCGGCAACTCAGTGCATTTAGGCATGTAGACATGGTCAAGACAATCTCCTGCAGTTCAAACCGAGCATCAGTATGGGGAAGAAAGGTGATTTGAGTGCCTTTGAACGTGGCATGGTTGTTGGTGCCAGAAGGGCTGGTCTGAGTATTTCAGAAACTGCTGATCTACTGGGATTTTCACGCACAACCATCTCTAGGGTTTACAGAGAATGGTCCGAAAAAGAAAAAAAATCCAGTGAGCGGCAGTTCTGTGGGCGGAAATGCCTTGTTGATGCCAGAGGTCAGAGGAGAATGGGCAGACTGGTTCGAGCTGATAGAAAGGCAACAGTGACTCAAATCGCCACCCGTTACAACCAAGGTAGGCCTAAGAGCATCTCTGAACGCACAGTGCGTCGAACTTTGAGGCAGATGGGCTACAGCAGCAGAAGACCACACCGGGTACCACTCCTTTCAGCTAAGAACAGGAAACTGAGGCTACAATTTGCACAAGCTCATCGAAATTGGACAGTAGAAGATTGGAAAAACGTTGCTTGGTCTGATGAGTCTCGATTTCTGCTGCGACATTCGGATGGTAGGGTCAGAATTTGGCGTAAACAACATGAAAGCATGGATCCATCCTGCCTTGTATGGAGCATCTTTGGGATGTGCAGCCGACAAATCTGCGGCAACTGTGTGATGCCATCATGTCAATATGGACCAAAATCTCTGAGGAATGCTTCCAGCACCTTGTTGAATCTATGCCACGAAGAATTGAGGCAGTTCTGAAGACAAAAGGGGTCCAACCCGTTACTAGCATGGTGTACCTAATAAAGTGGCCGGTGAGTATGTATATATATATATATATATATATATATATATATATATATATATATATATATATATATATATATATATATACACTCACCGGCCACTTTATTAGGTACACCATGCTAGTAACGGGTTGGACCCCCTTTTGCCTTCAGAACTGCCTCAATTCTTCGTGGCATAGATTCAACAAGGTGCTGGAAGCATTCCTCAGAGATTTTGGTCCATATTGACATGATGGCATCACATAGTTGCCGCAGATTTGTCGGCTGCACATCCCAAAGATGCTCCATACAAGGCAGGATGGATCCATGCTTTCATGTTGTTTACGCCAAATTCTGACCCTACCATCCGAATGTCGCAGCAGAAATCGAGACTCATCAGACCAAGCAACGTTTTTCCAATCTTCTACTGTCCAATTTCGATGAGCTTGTACAAATTGTAGCCTCAGTTTCCTGTTCTTAGCTGAAAGGAGTGGTACCCGGTGTGGTCTTCGACTTCGAATGGTCCGAAAAAGAAAAAAAATCCAGTGAGCGGCAGTTCTGTGGGCGGAAATGCCTTGTTGATGCCAGAGGTCAGAGGAGAATGGGCAGACTGGTTCGAGCTGATAGAAAGGCAACAGTGACTCAAATCGCCACCCGTTACAACCAAGGTAGGCCTAAGAGCATCTCTGAACGCACAGTGCGTCGAACTTTGAGGCAGATGGGCTACAGCAGCAGAAGACCACACCGGGTACCACTCCTTTCAGCTAAGAACAGGAAACTGAGGCTACAATTTGTACAAGCTCATCGAAATTGGACAGTAGAAGATTGGAAAAACGTTGCTTGGTCTGATGAGTCTCGATTTCTGCTGCGACATTCGGATGGTAGGGTCAGAATTTGGTGTAAACAACATGAAAGCATGGATCCATCCTGCCTTGTATGGAGCATCTTTGGGATGTGCAGCCGACAAATCTGCGGCAACTATGTGATGCCATCATGTCAATATGGACCAAAATCTCTGAGGAATGCTTCCAGCACCTTGTTGAATCTATGCCACGAAGAATTGAGGCAGTTCTGAAGGCAAAAGGGGGTCCAACCCGTTACTAGCATGGTGTACCTAATAAAGTGGCCGGTGAGTGTATATATATATATATATATATATATATATATATATATATATATATATATATATATATATATATATATATATATATATATATATATACATACTCACCGGCCACTTTATTAGGTACACCATGCTAGTAACGGGTTGGACCCCTTTTGTCTTCAGAACTGCCTCAATTCTTCGTGGCATAGATTCAACAAGGTGCTGGAAGCATTCCTCAGAGATTTTGGTCCATATTGACATGATGGCATCACACAGTTGCCGCAGATTTGTCGGCTGCACATCCCAAAGATGCTCCATACAAGGCAGGATGGATCCATGCTTTCATGTTGTTTACGCCAAATTCTGACCCTACCATCCGAATGTCGCAGCAGAAATCGAGACTCATCAGACCAAGCAACGTTTTTCCAATCTTCTACTGTCCAATTTCGATGAGCTTGTACAAATTGTAGCCTCAGTTTCCTGTTCTTAGCTGAAAGGAGTGGTACCCGGTGTGGTCTTCTGCTGCTGTAGCCCATCTGCCTCAAAGTTCGACGCACTGTGCGTTCAGAGATGCTCTTAGGCCTACCTTGGTTGTAACGGGTGGCGATTTGAGTCACTGTTGCCTTTCTATCAGCTCGAACCAGTCTGCCCATTCTCCTCTGACCTCTGGCATCAACAAGGCATTTCCGCCCACAGAACTGCCGCTCACTGGATTTTTTTTCTTTTTCGGACCATTCTCTGTAAACCCTAGAGATGGTTGTGCGTGAAAATCCCAGTAGATCAGCAGTTTCTGAAATACTCAGACCAGCCCTTCTGGCACCAACAACCATGCCATGTTCAAAGGCACTCAAATCACCTTTCTTCCCCATACTGATGCTCGGTTTGAACTGCAGGAGATTGTCTTGACCATGTCTACATGCCTAAATGCACTGAGTTGCCGCCATGTGATTGGCTGATTAGAAATTAAGTGTTAACAAGAAGTTGGACAGGTGTACCTAATAAAGTGGCCAGTGAGTGTGTGTGTGTATATATATATATATATATATATATATACTAGCTGAAGAGCCCGGCGTTGCCTGGGCATAGTAAATATCTGTGGTTAGTTATAGCACCTCACTTCTCTTATTTTCCCATCGCGCCTCTCATTTTCCCCATCACATCTTTCATTTTCCCCCTCACATCTCTCATTTTCTCCCTCACACCTCTCATTTTCCCCCTCACTCCTCTTATTTTCCCCCTCACTCCTCTCATTCCCCCCTAACACTTGTCATTTCGACCTCACATTTGTCATTTTCCGATCACTCCACTATTTTCCTTCACTCCTCTCATTTTGCACTCACACCTTTTCATTTTCACCTCACACCTCTCATTTTCACCTCAGTATATACATGTTTGTCATCTCCCTTATATATAGTATACACCTGTATGTCATCTCTTGTATATAGTATATACCTGTATGTCATCTCCCCTGTATATAGTATATACCAGCTGTGTGTCATCTCCCCTGTATATAGTATATACCTGTATGTCATCTCCTCCTATATATAGTATATACCTGTATGTAATCTCCTCCTGTATATGGTATATACCTGTGTGTCATCTCACCTTTATATAGTATATATCTGTGTGTCATCTCCTGTATATAGTATATACCTGTATGTCATCTCATCCTATACATAGCATATACCTGTATGTCATCTCCTCCTGTATATACTATATACCTGTAGGTAATCTGCTCCTGTATATAGTATATACCTGTGTGTCATCTCTTGTATGTAGTATGTACCTGTATGTCATCTCCTCTATATAGTATATACCTGTGTGTCATCTCTCCTTTATATAGTATATATCTGTGTCATCTCCTCCTGTATATAGTATATACCTGTGTGTCATCTCCTTTGTAAATAGTATATACCTGTGTGTCATCTCCTCCTGTATATAGTATATATCTGTATGTCATCTCCTCCTGTATTAGACCTCGTTCACACGTTATTTGGTCAGTATTTTTACCTCAGTATTTGTAAGCTAAATTGGCAGCCTGATAAATCCCCAGCCAACAGTAAGCCCACCCCCTGGCAGTATATATTAGCTCACACATACACATAATAGACTGGTAATGTGACTGACAGCTGCCGGATTCCTATATGGTACATTTGTTGCTCTTGTAGTTTGTCTGCTTATTAATCAGATTTTTATTTATAAAATAATTTGTAATTTATAATTTATAAGGATAATACCAGACTTGTGTGTGTTTTAGGGCGAGTTTCGTGTGTCAAGTTGTGTGTGTTGAGTTGCGTGTGGAGACATGCATGTAGCGACTTTTGTGAGATGAGTTTTGTGTGGCGACATGCGTGTAGCAACTTTTTGTGTGTCGAGTTGCATGTGACAGGTTAGTGTAGCAAGTTGTGTGCAGCAAGTTTTGCGCATGGCGAGTTTTGCGCGTGGCGAGTTTTATGTGTGGTGCCTTTTGAGCATGTGCAAGTTTTGTGTGAGGCAACTTTTGCATGTGGTGCAACTTTTGTGCATGTGGCAATTTTTCCGTGTGTGCAAGTTTTGCGTGTGGCGAGTTTTCCATGAGGTGAGTTTTGCACGTGTGGCGAGTTTTCCATGAGGTGAGTTTTGCACGTGTGGCGAGTTTTGCATGTGGAGAGTTTTGCGCGTGGCGAGTTTTGAGCGGCGACTTTTGTGTTTCGACTTTTATGTGGCGAGGTTGGTGTATGTGTGGTGAAATGTGCGCTGAGGGTGGTATATGTGTTCGAGCACGTGGTAGTGTGTGGCGCATTTTGTGTGTGTGTTCATATCCCCGTGGTGGTGTGGTGATTATCCCATGTTGGGGCCCCACCTTAGCAACTGTACAGTATATACTCTTTGGCGCCATCGCTCTCATTCTTTAAGTCCCCCTTGTTCACATCTGGCAGCTGTTAATTTGCCTCCAACACTTTTCCTTTCATTTTTTACCCATTATGTAGATAGGGGCAAAATTGTTTGGTGAATTGGAAAGCGCGGGGTTAAAATTTCACCTCACAACATAGCTTTGATGCTCTCGGGGTCCAGACGTGTGACTGTGCAAAATTTTGTGCCTGTAGCTGCGACGCCTCCAACACTTTTCCTTTCACTTTTTCCCCATTATGTAGATAGGGGCAAAATTGTTTGGTGAATTGGAAAGCGCGGGGTTAAAATTTCACCTCACAACATAGCTTTGATGCTCTCGGGGTCCAGACGTGTGACTGTGCAAAATTATGTGGCTGCAGCTGCGACGCCTCCAACACTTTTCCTTTCACTTTTTCCCCATTATGTAGATAGGGGCAAAATTGTTTGGTGAATTGGAAAGCGCGGGGTTAAAATTTCACCTCACAACATAGCCTATGACGCTCTTGGGGTCCAGACGTGTGACTGTGCAAAATTTTGTGGCTGTAGCTGCGACGGTTCAGATGCCAATACCGGACATACACACATACATACACACATTCAGCTTTATATATATATATATATATATATATATATATATATATATATATATATATATATATATATATATATATATATATATATATATATATATATATATATATATATATATATATAATACTCACAAACAAACACAGAGACTGCTCAGGAATGTCAGGAATGGTTAGTCACCGTACACATTTCTTTCTTGGCCTCAAATATTTTGCTTATGTTTTCTACGTGTATATTAATTTTATATTTAGATTACGTGTTCAGTAATTATGTGTTCTCATGTATTCCTATGGATTAGTTATGCTCCTAATTATAACCTTTATGGATATTTTTTTAGAACCTATAAAAGCAGGTTACACACATCTCATCATTCGTAATCAGTTGTCAAGTAATATTTCTGATGTTTTCAACTGTGAGATCGTGTCCTAAAAAAGGGATTTAACGAGTTAACATTTAAGATGTCTGCTTTCGTCAGTCCCCTTTCATTAGAGGGATTAACCCCTTAACGACCAGGGGTATTTTTTTGTTTAGCATTTTCATTTTTTGCTCCCCTTCTTCCCAGAGCCATAATCTTTTTATTTTTTGTCAAAATGGCCATGTGAAGGCTTGTTTTTTGGGGGATGAGTTGTACTTTTGAGCGCCACCATTGGTTTTACCATGTCGTGTAACAGAAAACGGGGAAAATTCCAAGTGCGGTGAAATTGCGGTGAAATCCCACACTTGTTTTTTGTTTGGCCTTTCTTACTAGGTTCACTAAATGCTAAAACTGACCTGATATTATGATTCTCCAGGTCATTACGTGTTCATAGACACCAAATATGGCTCAGTTCTTTTTATCTAGGTGGTGAAAAAAAATTCCAAAGTTTGTAAAAAAAAAAAAAAAAAAAAGTTGCTATTTTCCGATACCCATAGCATCTCCATTTTTGGGGATCTGGGGCCGGGTGAGGGCTTATTTTTTACGTGCCGATCTGACATTTTTAATGATACATTTTGGTGTATATACAATCTTTTGATCGCCTATTCTTGCATTTTATTGCAATGTTGCAGCGACCAAAAAAAACTTAATTCTGGCGTTTTGATTTTTTTCTCGCTACGCCGTCTATCGATTTGATTCATTTTTTTTATATTGATAGATCGGGTGATATTGAACTCGGCGATACCAAATATGTGTATGTTTGATTTTTTTTTAATTGTTTTATTTTGAATGGTGCAACAGGGGGTGATTTTTTTTTTTAACTTTTTTAATATTTTTAAAAACCTTTTTTTACTTTTGCATGTCCGATCGCCTCTGCTACATAGAGCAGGGCTGCAGTCCTGCTCTATGTAGCAGAAATGCTCACTTGCTATGAGCGCCAACCACCAGGTGGCGCTCGTAGCAATCCAGCTATGACAACCACAGGGTTCTTCTCCTGACCCCGGGTTGTCTTGCCAACCCATCAGCGACCCGCGGTCATGTGTCATGGGCGCCAATGGGAGGAGGGAATGACGCGCTTCCTGCATGTGCATGTTAAATGCCGTTGTCAGAGTTTGACAGTGGAATTTAACATGTTAACAAATGCGGGTGAATCGCGATTTCACCCGTGGCTGTTCTGGGCACATGTCAGCTGATCAGATCTGCTGTCATGTCCCAGAAAAGGTGGGGGCTCATCGCAGGAGCCTGCACCCAACGGGGAGGCGTCTAATGATGGACTATGTCCGTCTTTGGACGTTAAGGGGTAAAAGGTAAAAAAAATGTCTGTAGCACCTGGACACCATAATCCATGGCAGCACTGTGGCTCAGTGGTTAGCACTGGTGCTTTGAAGTACTGAAGTCCTGGGTTCAAATCCCACGAAGGACGGGGCGTGGTTTGCCAAGGGACAGGAGCAGTCGTGCTTTTGTAGAGCTCCTGCAATTCCCTTAATTGCTACTATTTAAGCTTACTCAAACGTGGATTATTTTATTCCCCAACCAACAAGAACATGCCAAGATCAGGAGGGATGAAGAATTATGTTGGCACACCGAAGAAATCTCCCTCATTTGGGCACGGAAGTCCCCGGGAGAAACTCAGCAATGGCGGCCGCAAGCTTCCCTCTGATGAGAGAAAAAATAGTCCTGTGAATCAGAGCAAAGGAGCTGCTGGCTGTAATCTTGCAGTCCAGCAGTCTCAAAGAATACCGATGGCCACCCGGGCGGATGCAAGAAGGACTCCTGTCCTTGCCTCAACCTCGGCACAGCCTGCAGGAGAAGCGGTGAGAAGCAGCGGGACCGCTGAGAGCCTATGTGCAGCGACGCGGCGGAGGGATTTCCGGGACGGCACAGTGACGTCAGCGACGAGGATTCCAGCGCCTGTCAAGCCACCGAAGACAGACGGGGGAGACCGGAAGGAGCGCCGCGGGATCTCCCTGGCACTACAAGCTGCGGCGGAGCCGCCGGAGCCGGTGGAACAAGCGGAGCAAGCACCGGCAGCACAGCAGCCCAGCCGTGGAGCGATCCTGACGCCGCACAGAAGCACACTAAGGTACGACGCTCGTGAGTTCGTACCCGGAAGTGAAGGGAGCAAACGGCGTCAGGCGCTGGGAATGTCGGCAGTACATAGAGAAGCTAGGGAGCAGCAGCGCGGCTTGCCCGCCGCAATACACCCCAAGGGAGAGCATTATAGGTGCCGCACATCTCCCCAGAGTAGGGGGAGCAATTCATCTAAGGACTGTATAAGCAACAATGAGCGCTCCATACCAGTGTGGGACGGATTTATTAGGGATGGAGCCAATTCAGACATTCATAAGGGAAATAGCCACAGGGACACTCTAATATTGCCTCCATTGCAGAACTATGAAGAGGAAGAGGAAATTTCATTGAAGCTAGGGATTCAATTTAATACCACCAATGACTGTTCACCCTCAAAAAACGAAAATGACATACGTGGGAATAATTCCCCTTCAATGAGAGAAATAGCGGAACAAGTTGCATTACTGCATCGGTCACTCACCTCACAGCTTGAAAAGAACCTTGAGACCCTTAATAGAGAGTCACTTAAAGATCACCCCAACACTGATCATTTTCCTGACCCTCCTATGTCACCAATGGAGGAGAAATCTGCACACTCTGACAATTCTATAGTCTCTTCGGCCTCCTCTGGACACGAATATATGGGTTCTTCTGACGATTTAGATGCTGAAGGTCTGACAGATCAAGACAGGTTATCAGAGAAGTTCAGTGACACTGAGGATTCTGGCGGCTCAGATGACACTTCAGAGTCCGCGGATGTTAGCGACATGGAGCAGGAGCAGTCTTGCTATGAGGGTCCCAGCTACTCCCTGATAGACAATATCTCAGCTTCCGACAATTACCCCTCAATAAAATTCATGGTTAACTTATGTAAGGCTTTACTCACATCTATAGATCTAACAGGAACTAGATCATCTGAGAAAATCTTCAAAAAATTATTTAAGGATATTCTCTCACAAGTTAACAATGTCCCAGCATCTGACTTTAACAAGTCCACTGATAAACCTCCTAACATCCCGAGGGGGTCTGACCCTCCTGGTATGCACCTCGAACGGGTTTCTCCGAATGCTGTGGGGGAGGATTCTAGGCGTTCGGATCCTTTGGTTGATCTGGAGAAGGAAATAGTCACCTTTAAAAACAAACTGACAGATTTTGAGAACTTTAAAAGAAGGAATAACTTAAAGGTCCGAGGAATTCCAGAGTCGGTGGGAAAATCTCAGCTGGGCGACTATGTCTCCTCTATGGTATCTTACCTGCTCCCCGACACAAGAGGAAAAAATTTAGTGGTGAAAGCATTTAGAATACCTAGACCACCCTCTCTCCCGTCTAATCTAGCAGCAGATGTTATAGTCTCTTTCTACCCCAACTGGCTAAGGGACTCTTTGCTGGACACTGCCAGAGAATCAAGATTCCGTTCTTCCCCTTATAGTCACTTGTTCTTCTACAGAGACTTATGCAAGGTTACTCTACAAAAACGAAAATCGTTTCAGCATGCCACTCACAGATTGCAGCAGGCTGGAATACAGTACAACTGGCTCCAGTGCTCTAGCCTAAGATTCCGTTTTGCGGCAAAATGGCATACCTTTACTTCTCCAGATGGGGTGGCGGACTTCCTGGACCGTGCAGGGTTAGGTCCTCCCGGGCCCACTTCTGGCCCTTCGTCTAAAGCTATACCAAAGTGAGAATTTAGAGGGACATTTTTCATCTTTCCGTTTAATCCACGTCACAGCCTGTGTTTGAACCGAACATTTTGCCCACAAGATCCTAAGGTCATCTGGAGATGACCTGGAACTGACAGGCCTTCATATGTTATTCAAGTCTACTGGACAGCTTTAGAATATTATTGTATTACGTATGTCATTGCATTCTTTAACCATTTCTTTTTATTCTAGGTTTTTCTCTTCTTTAAGCTACAGCGTATTGTCAAAGCGGATCTAACCAAGTTTATACACAGTTTTCATACATTCCTTACATACATGGGGAATCATAGCGTTACTAATATTTTATAGGGCCTACTATCGTGTTTCAGCCATACTGTTATAGCATTACATATAGCCTACTGTCACTCTAAAGTTTTTACTTTTCTGGTTCAAGAGAGCTACTCGTATCATTTCCTAGATTAACGTTTATTCTACTTAAAATCTACTATGTATTATTTTATGATGCCACATCTATCTTGTAAATTTTTACAATACTATGATTGCCTGTATCCCCTATCTTCATAGGGGATCTTTCCCTATACTCGTATCCCTCCCTTTACCCTCCCTCCCTTTCCTTGTCTACCCTTCCCTGTTTAAAAAGTTAAAATCAAATAAAGTTTGTTGAAAAAAAAAAAAAAAAAAAAAAATCCCACGAAGGACAACATCTGCAAGGAGTTTGTGTGTTGTGTGGGTTTCCTCCTGGTACAATGGTTCCCTCCAACATGTCAAAGACTGATGCGAAATTTAGATTGTGAGCCCCATTGGGAACAGCGATATTAGTATTAGTAACACTGTTCTAACCCCTTTTCGACATAGTAATAGTAACAGTACTGGTACATTCCCATATGCAAGAAACAAAACAGTCCGTAATATGGACCGAAAAAACAGACGAGTGCCATGAGACTGTCATGCGAGTACAAGGCGATTTTCACACTTAGCATGCGATTTACATCCGAGTGCATTGCGATTGCTATCAGACTGCAATGCGATTTTAACATGAGCTTTTACATACAGCAGTTCTCTGTCATTTACATATCGTTTTCAAAGGAAATATTTGTCAAAATATTGAAGCTGTTGAAGCTCATCAAGAGAATGCCAAGAGTGTGCAAAGCAGTCGTCAAAGCAAAAGGTGGCTACTAAAGAACCTAGAATATAAGACATATTTTCAGTTGTTTCACACTTTTTTGTTAAGTATATAATTCCACATGTGTTAGTTCATAATTTTGATGCCTTCAGTGTGAGTGTACAATTTTCATAGTCATGAAAATACAGAAAAATCTTTAAATGAGAAGGTGTGTCCAAACTTTTTGTCTGTACTGTATATATATGTAATGTATGTATGTGTGTGTATATATATATATATATATATATATATATATATATATATATATATATATATATACAGTATATATATATACATACATACATACACTCCCTGACAGAAGTTGTGTCGCTTATCCATGTTATGTAAATAAAAGCTTATAACCTGACGTTAAATTCATCCATTGGTTGTATAAATTATTCTTTTGAAAAAAGAAACCATCCGAAATGTGGTTTAGGTTAAGAAAATAAATTAAAATCAATGCAGAAATATTGATCAGTTAATGGACACAAAATGGTCAGATTTTGGCATGACAAATGTTTTGTCGCCCACAGAGAGTAATGTGATATTCAAACAAATAATTAACTTAAAATACAAATATATGTTGCATAGCATTGGTGAATGAAGTTGTGGTGCTATTAGAGTCATATTTAATATTTTGTGTGACTTCCATGAGCTTGAAGGACTGCATCCATGCGGCTCAACAACGATTTATACAATTTATTAATGAAGTCATCAGGAATAGCAAAGAATGCAGTCTTTTACATGCCTCCCAGAGTTCACCCAGATTCTTTGGTTTTGTCTTCCAAGCTTCCTCTTTCATCCTACCCCAAACATGCTCAATGATGTTCATGTCTGGTGACTGGGCTGGCCAGTCCTTGAGCACCTTGATCTTTTTTGCCTGGAGGAACTTTGTTGTAGAGATGGATGTATGAGATGGAGCACCATCCTGCTGCAGAATTTGACCCCTTTTAAGATTTGGCATATAAGAGGTAGCTAATGCTTCTTGATATTTTAGACTATTGATATTGCCTTTCACCTTGAAAATGTTTTGCATACCCCCATACTGAAAGTAACCCCAGACCATGATCTTTCCACCACCAAATGTAACTGTTTTCTGGGTGTATTTTGGACCCATACAGGCTCCAGTAGGTCTCCTGCAGTATTTGCGGTGGCTGTGGTGTAATTCTACTGAAGATTCATCAGAGAAATCCACCTTCTGCCACTTTTCCAGCGTCCATCTGTTTAGCAGGCTGTGGGACTTCGCAAATGCCACACGGTTTTTTATTTGCCTTTTGTTTAGTGCTGGCTCCTGGGCACTAATTCGACCATGGAGGCCATTTCGAGACAGAATCCTACAAACTGTTCTAGTTGACACAGGGACTTGAGGTGACCAGGCCTGTTGGAGCTCTTCTGCAGTGGAAGAGGGGCTTGCTTTGGATTTTCTAACCAACAAACGTTCCTCCTGTGCAGTTGTCTTGCGGGGTTTGCTAGACCTGGGCTTGTCAAAAACATCTCCAGTCTCTTGAAATCTTTTTTTAATTCTTTGTACTTGACGCTGAGACACATTAAAGGTGCCAGCCACCTCTGCAGTGGATCTGGTCTTCAGCCTCTTGATAATCCAGGCTTTGGTCGCAGGGTGGATTTTTGGCATGTTGTCAGAGCTCAAGTTGCAGTTCAAGTGAATATCTGGGGTGCTGGGTTTCTTTTTATACACACACTATTTAACCAATCATTTCCTGAGCACAGGTGAGGATGTAAACTAGGATACTTGGGTGCATTATATGACCAGGCGACTGAACTTTTGTCTTGCCAAAGTCTGACCATTCTGTGTCCATTAACTGTTCAATATTTCTGCATTGATGCCAATTTATTTTCTTAACCTAAACCACATTTCGGAGGGTTTCAGCTTTCAAAAGAATAATTTATACAACCAATGGATGAACGTCAGGTTATAAGGTTTTATTTACATAACATGGATAAGGGACATAACTTCTGTCAGGGTGTGAACTTATTCCAGTTTGTCTTGTCCGTACCTATCCTTGAATGCATACAAAAGAAAGAGGGTGGTTCTCCAGCAAAGACTAATCCCATTAAAAGTGGAAAAAACCTTCTTTATTACAGTAGTAAAAAAAAAAAACATTGGTCACCATGAAATTCCATAATACATAACCAACGCATTTCAGCTAGAAGCCTTTTCCATGATATGGCTCCTCTTCCCTCATATTCCATGGCTCCGCCTCCCTCATATCCCATGTCTCCCCCTCCCTCATATTCCATGGCTCCTCTTCCCTCATATTCCATGGCTCCGCCCCCCTCATATCCAATGTCTCCCTCATATTCCATGGCTCCTCTTCCCTCATATTCCATGACTCCTCTTCCCTCATATTCCATGGCTCCTCTTCCCTCATATTCCATGGCTCCGCCCCCCTCATATCCAATGTCTCCCTCATATTCCATGTCTCCCCCTCCTTCATATTCCATGACTCCTCTTCCCTCATATTCCATGGCTCCGCCCCCTCATCCAATGTCTCCCCCTCCCTCATATTCCATGGCTCCTCTTCCCTCATATTCCTTGGCTCCGCCTCCCTCATATCCCATGTCTCCCCCTCCCTTATATTTCATAGCTCCTCTTCCCTCATATTCCTTGGCTACGCCTCCCTCATATCCCATGTCTCCCCCTCCCTCATATTCCATGGCTCCTCTTCCCTCATATTCCTTGGCTCCGCCTCCCACATATCCCATGTCTCCCCCTCCCTCATATTCCATGGCTCCTCTTCCCTCATATTCCTTGGCTCCGCCTCCCTCATATCCCATGTCTTCCCCTCCCTCATATTCCATGGCTCCACCTCCCTCATATCCCATGGCTCCTCTTCCCTCATATTCCATGGCTCGTCTTCCCTCATATTCCATGGCTCCGCCTCCCTCATATCCCATGTCTCCCCCTCCCTCATATTCCATGGCTCCTCTTCCCTCATATTCCATGGCTCCATCTCCCTCATATCCCATGGCTCCTCTTCCCTCATATCCCATGGCTCCTCTTCCCTCATATCCCATGGCTCCTCTTCCCTCATATCCCATGGCTCCTCTTCCCTCATCCCATGTCTCCCCCTCCCTCATATCCCATGGCTCCTCTTCCCTCATATTCCATGGCTCCGCCTCCCTCATATTCCATGGCTCCGCCTCCCTCATATTTCCATGGCTCCACCTCCCTCATATCCCATGGCTCCTCTTCCCTCATATTCCATGGCTCCACCTCCCTCATATTCCATGGCTCCACCTCCCTCATATTCCATGGCTCCTCTTCCCTCATATTCCATAGCTTCGCCTCCCTCATATTCCATGGCTCCGCCTCCCTCATATTTCCATGGCTCCACCTCCCTCATATCCCATGGCTCCTCTTCCCTCATATTCCATGGCTCCACCTCCCTCATATTCCATGGCTCCACCTCCCTCATATTCCATGGCTCCACCTCCCTCATATCCCATGGCTCCTCTTCCCTCATATTCCATGGCTCCTCTTCCCTCATATCCCATGGCTCCTCTTCCCTCATATCCCATGGCTCCTCTTCCCTCATATCCCATGGCTCCTCTTCCCTCATATTCCATGGCTCCTCTTCCCTCATATTCCATGGCTCCACCTCCCTCATACTTCCATTTCATTCCTCTCTTCCCTCATATTTTGGCCTCTGCACAAATGTACCATGCCTGATACTCACACTGCAGCAGCCCTGTACTTACCAACGGATGAAGTCACCGCCATGCTGCTATTGTGGCTGCTCCTCCTGTCCACGATCTTCACTGCCTTCTCCTCTGGTCTCCGCTCCTTGCCCTCCTCTCAACCCAGAACATGTAATGCTGGAAGTGAACAGTACAGCTTCCGGATACCGCGCCTGGCAACAGAGGGTAAATGGAGCATAAAATGGCGCCTGGCCACACCTACAGCTGTGAATTGGGCAGCCCTCAGCTGGTGTGGATACAGTGATCAAGAGAGGGTCGTCCTCCGACCACTGTCTCCTGTGCCCTAGGGCAGCCGTGTTTGCAGACAGTAAGTGCCATGTAGTGACTGTTACACACCTGTAAAGTAAAATGGCAGCCCCCAGTGGCTGCATTAAAAATATATATTAAAAACCCATAAATATAATTTAATAGAACATAGGTTAAAACAACTTATGTGATTTTTTTTTATTTTTTAAATAATAAAAAAGTGCCACCTTACCTTCAATCAAGTTATCAAGGAAGTCTAGTAGTCCAGCAGTTTGTTTTCTACAAAGAAGTACAAGATAATAGTACATCTTACAAAAATGAAAACAAATAACTGGACACGAAATATTCAATTCTGAGCATTCAGAGGATAAAAGTATTCAACGATACTGTATTTTTTCCCCACAGACACTGGCTGGCTACAGCATATATATGGTTTGTAATCCCATACATGGTGTACGACACATATGCAATGTATCTTCGCCATTGGTTTAAGTGTAAAGACAGCACAGTCTTAAATGGGAACGATCACTTTTCTGCTGCAATGAACAGCCTTCTGAAGAAGGAATTCCTAATGCTTGTCCATCACATATCCATCCTGACCATCCTTGTGCCAATCGGACTGGTAAGTGACCCAAACATGAATGTGTTCATTTATGGTAGTATGCCATTGTCGTAATAGCAGAAAATGTGAAAGAAACGTTTTATTGCATTATTTTTCCCCAAAATCGGTGTCATTCTTGTCCATTGGCTGTATGTGGTTCTAAATGGGACTAAGCTATAACCCCACACACAACCCATGGACGTTAGTGGTGCTGACATTTTTTTCAATTGTATTAAAGGCTTTTAAAGGAGCTTTCCAGGCTTGTGCAAACCACTGTGTGACTGCAGACTGCTGAATCGCGACAGCATCCGGTGCGCACACTTACATAATTCCCCGTTTCTGCATACTTACGACCACACGCTGACTAATCTCGTCTGGCTTCTCTCCATAGAGGAGAATTGAGAAGAGCCCGGATGAGTCGAGTCTGCACATGACTGCATGTATGCAAATGCCAATACCGGGGAATCGGGACAGTGTGCCCACCACACGCTGTCAGCAGTCTGCAGTCATAGAGGCCCAAGCCCGCACAACCCTTTAAGCCAAGTTTCAAGTTGTGCTTGTTTTCTGTTCCCAGAGATCAATGCGCTGTGTAAGCTCATTAGACAATTAGATGAGTGCATACTATTTATTTCTTACTTCTTCATTAATTTCCTAATTCTTATATAAGATTACTATCTATATCATTGTGGTGCACTGTATATATATATATATTTATATATCTATATATATAATTGTCTAAGGGGTACTTCCGTCTTTCTGTCCTCAACTTCCGTCACGGAAATCCCGCGTCGCTGATTGGTCTCAGCAGCTGCCTGTCATGGCTGCCGCGACCAATCAGCAACGGGCACAGTCCGATTAGTCCCTCCCCTACTCCCCTGCAGTCAGTGCCCGGCGCCCATAATCCCCTCCAGTCACCGCTCACACAGGGTTAATGGCAGCGGTAATGGGCCAAGGTGTAACGCACTCTGTTACCGCTGCTATTAACCCTGTGTGTCCCCAACTACCGTATATACTCGAGTATAAGCCGAGATTTTCAGCCCAAATTTTTGGGCTGAAAGTGCCCCTCTCGGCTTATACTCGAGTCATGGTCGGCGGGTGAGGGGGAGAGAGGACTGTCGCATACTCACCTGCTCCCAGCGCTCCTAACGCTGTCCCAGCCTGTCCCATGGTCTCCCACGCTGCCGGTCTTCCTCTATTCAGCGGTCACGTGGTACCGCTCACTAAAGTAATGAATATGGATTCCACTCCCATAGTGGTTGAGCCGCATATTCATTACTGTAATGAGCGGTACCATGTGACCGTTCATTACAGGAAGAAGCTGCGGTACCATGGGACAGGCAGGGACAGCGTCAGGAGCGCCAGGAGCAGGTGAGTATTTCATAGTCACCTGTCCGCGTTCCATCCGCCAGCACCGCTCTGTCTTCCCGTCCTCTTGCTGTGACTGTGCAGGTCAGAGGGCGCGATGACGTATTAGTGTGCGTGCCGCCCTCTGCCTGAACAGTCAGTGCGGAGAGACGGGACGCTGAGGAGCAGCGACGAGAGGTGAGTATGTCATTTCTTTTTTTATTGCAGCAGCAGCAGCATTACATATGGCACAATGCTATATGGAGCGTCTATGGGGCCATAAAGAACTGTATGGAGCATTATATGGGGCCTCTATGGGGCCATAACTGCATGGAGCATTATATGGGACATGTATGGGGCCATAACTGCATGGAGCATCTATGGGGCAATAACTGCATGGAGCATCTATGGGGCCATAACTGCATGGAGCATTATATGGGGCATCTATGGGGCCATAACTGCATGGAGCATTGTATGGGGCATCTATGGGGCCATAACTGCATGGAGCATTATATGGAGCATCTATGGGACCATAACTGCATGGAGCATCTATGGGGCCATAACTGCATGGAGCATCTATGGGACCATAACTACATGGAGCATTATATGGGACATCTATGGTGCCATAACTGCATGGAGCATTATATGGGGCATCTATGGGGCCATAACTGCATGGAGCATTATATGGGGCATCTATGGGGCCATAACTGCATGGAGCATTATATGGGACATCTATGGGGCCATAACTGCATGTAGCATTATATGGGACATCTATGGGGCCAAAACTGCATGGAGCATTTTATGGGACATGTATGGGGCCATAACTGCATGGAGCATTATATGGGACATCTATGGGGCCATAACTGCATGGAGCATTATATGGGGCATCTATGGGGCCATAACTGCATGGAGCATTATATGGGGCATTTATGGGGCAATAACTGCATGGAGCATTATATGGGACATCTATGGGGCCATAACTGCATGGAGCATTATATGGGGCATCTATGGGGCCATAACTGCATGGAGCATTATATGGGGCATCTATGGGGCCATAACTGCATGGAGCATTATAAGGAGCATCTATGGGGCAATAACTGCATGGAGCATCTATGGGGCCATAACTGCATGGAGCATTATATGGGGCATCTATGGGGCCATAACTGCATGGAGCATTGTATGGGGCATCTATGGGGCCATAACTGCATGGAGCATTATATGGGACATCTATGGGGCCATAACTGCATGGAGCATTATATGGGCATCTATGGGGCCATAACTGCATGGAGCATTATATAGAGCATCTATGGTGCCATAACTGCATGGAGCATTATATGGGGCATCTATGGGGCCATAACTGCATGGAGCATTATATGGGGCATCTATGGGGCCATAACTGCATGTAGCATTATATGGGACATCTATGGGGCCAAAACTGCATGGAGCATTTTATGGGACATGTATGGGGCCATAACTGCATGGAGCATTATATGGGACATCTATGGGGCCATAACTGCATGGAGCATTATATGGGGCATCTATGGGGCCATAACTGCATGGAGCATTATATGGGGCATTTATGGGGCAATAACTGCATGGAGCATTATATGGGACATCTATGGGGTCATAACTGCATGGAGCATTATATGGGGCATCTATGGGGCCATAACTGCATGGAGCATTATATGGGGCATCTATGGGGCCATAACTGCATGGAGCATTATAAGGAGCATCTATGGGGCAATAACTGCATGGAGCATCTATGGGGCCATAACTGCATGGAGCATTATATGGGGCATCTATGGGGCCATAACTGCATGGAGCATTGTATGGGGCATCTATGGGGCCATAACTGCATGGAGCATTATATGGGACATCTATGGGGCCATAACTGCATGGAGCATTATATGGGCATCTATGGGGCCATAACTGCATGGAGCATTATATAGAGCATCTATGGGGCCATAACTGCATGGAGCATTATATGGGTCATCTATGGGGCCATAACTGCATGGAGCATTATACTACGTGGCTGGGCAATATACTACGTGACTGGGCAATATACTACGTGGCTGGGCAATATACTAAGTGGCCGGCCAATATACTACGTGACTGGGCAATATACTACGTGGACATGCAAATACTAGAATACCCGATGCGTTAGAATCGGGCCACCATCTAGTATATATATATATATATATATATATATATATATATATATATATATATATATATATATATATATATATCTGTGAAGTCATTAGCATGTCCGGGGTCTCCAATCTGGCCCATACAGGGGTCTTTTGACTAATTAAGTGACCACTACAGTATACTTGTAATATTGTGATGGGCATTATGGTAACATTGAGGCATGAGGACATGCATCCAAGACAAAATGTAAGCACGGGTTTGTGCTCACTATACAAACCACCATGTAAATCCCAAATACCAGAAGCTGTAGTCTCATACTTGTCACAACACGCTGGCATACCAGGCATTTCTCCCCGCCAGGTCTTACACATCGCATATACTCATCTCAATGGTCTTTACAATTTTATTTGCTTCTCTTTTGCAGTTTATTAGAGGAGATATTGGCGATTTTTATGTTGGCTGTCTCCTAGTTGCAGAACTGAGCACACCATTTGTATCCCTTGGCAAACTTTTAATACAGGTAGGTGTCAGGGTTCAAGGAGTTAATCATACAATGGCTACTGTCTTTTGAGCAATTTAAAATCCTCAAGCAGTTGCAGAGTCTTATGCTTGAGGGGCTCTATACTTTTAACCCTTAATTACAAGCTTCTTTTTTAATACATAATTACGATATTCTTTCTTTTACATTTTGACAAACAGTTTTATTTTTACCAACATTGCTGCATGATATTTGCTGCATTTTATTATATTTTGGCCCTGTTAGGGGGTACTTAAACAGCATAGAAAGTACTGTAGTAAATTATATTTAATTTTTTTGCAGTGTAACCATAGAAAATTATGATTTTTAGCAGTTTGTTTATACTGTTCCACATTATACACTAAACCTATTGAGTTAATTATACAGATCATTGCACCTTGTGAATATAATATGTATAATATATAATATAAGTCTTTTGTTTTTATGTATTGTATGTGTATTAACCCCCGGAGCTTTTTTCATTTTTGCGTTTTCGTTTTTCTCTCCCCTCCTTCCCAGAGCCATAACTTTTTTTTATTTTTCTGTCAATATGGCAATATGAACGACACCATTGGTTTCACCATGTTGTGTACTAAAAAACGGAAAAAGAATTCCAAGTGCGGTGAAATTGCAAAAAAGTTCAATCACACATTTGTTTTTTGTTTGGGTTTTTTGCTAGGTTCACTAAATGCTAAAACTAACTTGATATTATGATTCTCCAGGTCATTACGAGTTCATAGACACTAAACATGTCTAGGTTATTTTTTATCTAAGTGGAGAAAAAAATTCCAAACTTTGCTAAAAAAAAATAAAAATAAAAATTTTCATGATCTCGGGTTGGTTGAGAGCTTTTTTTTTTTTTTTGCGTGCCGAGCTGACGTTTTTAATGATACATGTTGGTGCAGATATGATCTTTTGATCGCCCGTTATTGCATTTTAATTCAATGTCGCGGCGACCAAAAAAACGTAATTCTGGCGTTTTTAACTTTTTTTCTCGCTACGCCGTTTAGTGATCAGGTTAATCCTTTTTATTGATAGATCGGGCGATTCTGGACACGGCGATACCAATTATGTGTATGTTTGATATTTTTTTTGTTTGCTTTATTTTGAATGGAGCGAAAGGGGGGTGATTTGAACTTTTATATATTTTTTTTCATATTTTTAAAAACATTTTTTTTACTTTTGCCATGCTTCAATAGCCTCTATGGAAGGCTAGCAGCTGGCATAGCCTGATCGGTCCTGCTACATAGGGGTGATGAACAGATCGCCCCTATGTAGCAAAATGACTGCATTGCTATGAGCGCCGAACGCTGGGTGGCGCTCATAGGAATCTGGCATCAACAACCATAGAGGTCTGCTGGAGACCTCTGGTTGTTATGCCGACGCACCGATGACCCCCGATCACGTGACAGATAGCCGGAAGCGCTTGTTAAATGCTGCTGTAAGTTTGACAGCGGCATTTAACTAGTTAATAGATGCTGGTGGATCGCGATTCCGCCCCCGCGCCTATTGCAGGCACATGTCAGCTGTTGAAAACAGCTGACATGTTTCGGCTTGGATACGGGCTGACCGCCGGAGCCCATATCAAAGCCGGGTACTGCCATCGGACGTAAGGGGTTAAAATGCATTTATATGGTGTATTTATGGGTTTTTGGGGGGGGGAGGGTGAGGACTTTTTTTTACTGCTTTAATTTGATTTTATTATATATCTTAAATGATATATCCCTATGAACTCATAAAATATCCCAATAGATAAATTACATTTATTTTATGATATAATTGTTACTGTAACTGAGGCATTTATGCGAACCCCGATTACAGTGGAAAAAATTCACTGTCATGACACAGGTCACTTACAGAGATGATCTGGATCTGCCAAGACTCAGCAGCTTTGCTATGAAAGGCCGACCTTCGCATTCATGTGTTCACCGGGTCTAAGGCCGGGGTCACCCTTGTGAGTTCAATGCAAGAAACTCACTCGAGTCTCTCGCATTAAGACCAGCACTGCCGCCGACACTAGGGACCGGAGCGTTCAGTTGCATAGAAAAACATGCAGCCGCACGCTCTGGTCCTGAGTGCCAGCAGCAGTGCTGGCACTCGCATTGAATTCGCAAGTGTGACCCCGGCCTAATAGAAGCATCGGCATAGCAGGCATTGTAGCTATGTAGACTAGAAAAGAGGAGACAGAAATAGTAATAAACTGCTTCTGCCTTCCCCTTAGGGCTCTGGCTGTTTCTGATAGATTGCAGGCATACGGTGCCTTTTGGCAGCGTTTTTTCTACTCTGAAATGGGCCAAAAAGGCTAGGGAATCTTTATGCAAGCTAACTCAATGACAATCCTGAAGTGTTGTGCAAATTATCAGTAATTTTCCTTTGAGAATTTCAGTGTGTTTTATTCTGCAGCATGTCAATTCTTTGTGCAGATTTTTAGCATTTTTCACCCATTGAATTCAGTTGAGTCAGTTAAATCCGCAGTAAGAACGCAGGTATCAAAATGTTTGCGGATTTGCCGAGTTTTTACGAACTTCCTTTGGTGTTTGCCACGCTGTCATGTGTGACAGTGTGGGAAACACCAGCAGTTCTCATCGGCGGTAACGTTACCGCCGGTAAGATCGTTACCGTCTGTCAGAGTGCTTCGGGGTCACACTGTCAGATGTCAGCGTGACCTCGCAGAGATACTGTAACCCGCAGTAAAAAGCTTACCGCAGTTCAGCAGGCAACAGCTGATGAGAGACTACTACTACCATCAGGCTATGTCTGCTGTCGCTCATAACAGTGATAGCAGACGCCCCTGATTGGATAAGTAGTCTCTCCTTAGCAGGCGCCTGTGCTCAAGCTTAAAAAAATAAATAAAATAAAGCATCTAAAATAATTAAATTCAAATTCAAATAAAAAACACATTACACTCACCTAATGCCAAATCACCTATGCCCTTGTCCCCTGTAAACAATATATAAGGGCTTATATAGTGTTTAGCATTTGTAAATGTAAAGTTATGCCATAATGTGATACTTTAGGTTTAGTGACCCCCATAGACAATACGTTTAATGTGACTGGCATTCATACTAATACAATGTATTTTATTTCCTACAGATGAACTTGCAGAACTCCTTATTGCACAAAGTGAACGGTGCTTTTGTCCTGCTCACATTTTTCGCCTGCCGTATCCTGCTGTTTCCTTTCATGTACCACGCCTACGGGAAGCAGTTTGGGATTCCACTATACAAAGTGCCCTTCAACATCCCCCTGCACTGCAACATTACAATGGGCACCATTATGGCCCCACAGATATATTGGTTTTGGCTTATTTGCCGAAAGGCCATGAGACTGTACAGCAATTCTGCCTCCAACAAGGACCGATAACGTTTAGTATATGAGCTGCGGCCGTGCTGTATGGCTGGGTTCCTCCTGGAGTAAGTAGAAGGGACTGGGCTACTACTCAGCGATTGTGTTACAGCCTCGCTACTCGCGCAGCAGTCCTTTACGTGGAGCTGTAGTCCAGGACAGGGACTACGCCATATGTATTGGAAGCCAAGCATTATGGAGCCTTGTTACAAGCTTCCACGCCACACAAACACTACATTTTAGCTACAAAAAGATGGTTGCTTGATAAATCACAATGTGATTTTCTACTGAATTGCACTAAATTTGTAATGGGTAATGAAAGCACAAGAATGTACATTATTATTTTCAGTAAGGATAAAACTGCATTTTTCTGGATGAGTAAGAAATAGTTTGCGCTACCGGAAGCTGTTTTTTTTCCATTTAATAAGGGGATGGGAACGGCTTAGTCATCCAGGACAGTTAATAGGTTCGGATGGTAAATAATTTACAATTGTCATTGGCTGTAAAATGGAGAAAGCTAAACAAATCCCGTCTGATCCTATGTAGGATGTGTTTGGTTGGGATTTTATAGCAGGTGACTATATCATGTACTTGTTTTTAATTAGTTCGGAAGTGGTGATCCAATTTCACACTGTGGGCTTTGGGCAATAATCTAATGGTTTTGTTAAAATGTGACTTCATTAATATGTTAATTTCTAAACCTGTTTTAATGTAATATGAACCTATGAACTTTGGTCAGTAACTAAAATGACCATACACTTTGCATAGTATTTACAAGAGCTTGCCGTACGTGCAAAAAATATTAATTTGTTACTGTTTTATCATCTGAAAATATTGTGATACTGAAGACTGATGGCTGATTTCAGCAAACCTGTAGGAAAAACTTCTAAAAAGTGTATATCTTTATTATACACTGCCCCCTCAGGCCTGCAGTCAGCATTGCAGGTCATCGGTTTGGCCAGAGTGCCCTTTAAAGAGCTGTTCCGGCCTCCTTCCTGCTCTATTTTAAAATCCATGTTAAAAAGAGAACCCATAGGTCAGATTTACTAATATTTGGAAAGTCATAAAATGTGCCCAATTTTCTCACAAAGGCTCGAGCTGGATGATTTGGGGCATCTTAGACACGCTACAGCACATATGGGTTCATCTAAATCGCACTAATATACTTCAAATTACCTCTTGTCGGGCAAGTTGCAAATAGTGTTAAAATCATATTTATCTTTAAAAATGTCCCCATGTGCAGTATAAAAATACAAAAGAACACCCAATGACCTGATTTCCAGCAGTTACAAATAATCATTTTACTACAATGGGCCTAATAATTGTAGTTAATTAGTTAATGGGTATTTCCATCTTTAAACGCAATTTGACAGATTTTGCTATGTAATCTGAGAGCACCATGATATAGGGTCTGAGACAGTGATTCCAATGATGAGTCACTTATTAGGCTGTGTGTTGCTTTTTCAATAAAATGAGTGTTTTATCAATAGGAGATTATCACTACAGAACAGCTGGCCTTGTGCATCCTAGTCCAACCCTGCTTTAACCACTGATTACCAGATTTCTGTTAATTAGTGGTATGGATGGGGTAATACACAGATCAGCATTGTGAGCACTGCTACATCTGCAGCAAGAAAAAGCTGATTGTATCAAAATGACAGCATGCAGACCAGCAAGTGACACATCACTGGAATCAGGGTATCTGCCCCTACATTGTGCTGCTCTTGGAGTACATAGCAAAAATCGGATGACAGATTCCATTTCATATTTTATGTACATACAGTTTGATTACTTTGTTATATTGATCCTGGATTACGGCTTGTAGAATATGTCTGCGCTGCTGGTTTTCATTAGAAACAGGGGATGGACAGACACCCCTAACAGAGCTCCAATAATGAAGTGGCGCAGTTCGCATTCCCCACATCATTATTGTACTATCTGGTGTAAAGATGATATTTTCCAGAATACAAATGGCTAGAGCAAGCTACATACAGACATTCAGCCAGGAAGAAATTCTGTGAGATTTCAGCTTTCAGTCCTGCTGAATTGTGAATGCAGCTCTGGAGTGTCATCCTGGCCGTAAATCAGGGTCAATACAAGAGAAGCAATGCAATGTGTATACTAAGTTACTCAATGACATGTAAGCTGCAAAAATGTGTTTATAGGTGAAATATACTGTAACAAGTGGGGTTGGTGGCCATAATCTTTACCTTTGCAGCCATCTTTAGAGACAGGGCTTAGGGCGGTAACATTTTTAGTCCATATTTTAACCACTTTTTTTCCCTACAAAATAAAAATTTTGTAATATTGCCTGTTTTCAGCAAAATAAGTAAAAAAAAAAATTGTATAAATGTGCTGTAGATCACAACCTGACAACAAGATAAAAGTGGGATCTGATCCTGGTGTCCGGAATAACTATTGTTAAGTTGTCATTATGAAATCATTTTTTAAAAGCCAATAATCCTGAATATTATTCACTTATTGTATTCTGTCATGTACTGATATATATGGACTAATATATTTTTTATAGGTGAATATGTATATTTAGATATTTATGATATAGAAAGATCGATTTATTTATAGGTGACTTAGTTACGTTGTTTGATTCCATTGACAACACAAAATGCAGTAAACTAGTTCTGATTCCCTGAGTAATAGCGCAGGACATCTTGTGTGATAAATGATAGAACGCAGATGCTCTCTTAGGCATCTGAGATTGAGATTTTTGCAGAAATAGGTAGAAAACAAAATTCTGCTCCAAGTACTCCAAAAGCATAAGGGCTGATTCAGATGTTCGATTTTCTGTAGGAGATCAGAGTGTGGCTGAGTGACATCAGTTTTTCTTGTACGTGGAGAAAAAAATTTCATGGACCCGTTGACTTGCGTTGGCATTTTTTAGCCCTCTGATCAAAATCGGTATGTCGCCGCCATTTTTTGCGAAAAATCACCGTCATGTAAATGGTTCCTTCTTTAAGGAGTTGCTACCTCTGCTTAAAGGGAACCAATTAGGCCCCTTTCACACATCAGTTTTTTGCCATCAATCGCAAGCCGTCGAATTTTGAAAACTGATGCCACCGGATCCGTTTTTTTCTCATAGACATGTATTAGCAACGGATCGCCTCACGTTTCATTAATCATTCACCGGATCCGTCGAAAATTGTCTGGCGGCTAGAGACAACGGATAAAGTAACTTTTTTGTGTACGTCGAAAAAAACAGACAGCGACGGATCCGTCGCCGTCCGTTGTTTGCTAGAATGGAAGCCTATGGTGCCGGATCCGTCAAATGATGGAATCTGGCGACGGATTCTGTTTTTTTAACTGAGCAAGCTCCGATCCAATTAGCCAGATCTGCTAGTCGGATCCGTCCAAAAACCGGATCCGTCGAGCCAACGGATTGTGACTGATGGCAAAAAACTGATGTGTGAAAGGGGCCTTAGTGACACTGCTACTGTGCAAGCACGGAATGGTGTGTAAAACAATATAAAAGATCCCTACCACAGTGCCATCTGTTGCACCGAAATTGTCTTTGCTGCTCATCCTGTCTCCCATCACCTCTGCTCTCCACTCTCAATCAGGAGACAAAAGGCAGTGCTGGCGAGAAGAAGCGAAGTGGAAGCGCACCAATACGCCCAAAAGCGAACCAAATTTGCATATCAATGAAATTTGAATAAGGGTGAAATAAATGGCGCTATAATAGGCATCTTCCATAATATATTTCACTGCCGTATCCCGCATTACCGTTTCTGGTGAAGGTTAGTGTTCATGACAGATTCCCTTTGAACCATCTGCCCAATATATGACTGACCCAAGGGAAGCAACCGCTAATGCATACTTAACACGTCAGCATTTTTTAATTGATCCCAGATTGCGTTTCACATTGTCTTTTTATGGCAGTTTGTTTTCATGTTAAGTAGAAAACTTACTTTACGCACAGTTTCTATTGGGCACATATAAATACTCCGTCTGCCATAATTTTACCGTTACATTCAACTAAACATGTTTATTGTGTAATAAATCTACTATTTTTCCTCCTCTCTAATGTGGAGTTATAGAAATGTATTTTAAATAAATGAATAAATAATTTTATTTTGTCTGTTATCCTGTGGAAAAGGGCAGGAAGCTATACATATCTATGTGCGGACGTTATTCGGTGGCACTGCACTTCTAATGGAACACACTGGGTGGCTGGCTGGTGGCTTCACAGTTTGCAATTTGCTTCATTAAAGTCCTTGGTGACGGCACCAAATAGAATAAGCAAATGGGAGCCCTGTTCTCCGTATAACAGAGGATCCTATAGGTACGAATTCCAACCACTATGCATTTATGGCATATCCTGTGGATAGACCATCAATGTGCAATACGACTGTACCACTTTACGGCCTTATTCAGGCATTAGCAAAAAAATAAATAAAATGGTTTTTCATTGGTGTGCTAAATCCGTTTTTGGTCCGTCTTCTTTTATTCAAAACTCATTGCTAGAGGTTGCCGAAGCTTCTCCTGGCAACCAGGCAGTGCAAAAGTGACAGTAAATTGATGCCATTAGCATACTGATGGTTTTATTTCAATCCTGTCTACGAAGAGGCAAAGAGGTCCAAAGTAGAAATTTGTTTTGAGATTATTTTTATGCACACTCTTCAATCAGAAAAAACACTCAAAATAAACATGATGTCATTAGCACCATATAGCATTATGTGTCAGTGGAAGACAAACTGACAGCACACAGACGACAAACAGTGATGTGTGAATAAAGCCTGAATATATTCCATAGATATTTCAGTAGATATTTCTGTTTAAGACCAAAAAGACTTAAAAGTTGTTTGACCAAGTTTTTAAGTTCTCTCATGGTAGGATGGAGCAGAGGCAAATAAACAGAGGGTGATCATGTGCACCTCCAGAACATTCATTCTCTGTTGGACTGCTGAAGATAGCCAAGAACAGTGCTCACCTCTCTCTGAAAGAGCACTTGAGAATGAATGGAGCAGAGGTGTACATGATCACCCGCTGTTTCTTTCAGACAGACCTCTGTAAAGCCCTGTCCTTAGGGTCATTGGGGATCTAGTTAGTAAACCCCCCAGGAATCAGCAAGTTATTCATGAAGACCATCGATTTTCTAGATGTCCTGATGGGGGGAGGGGAGGAGTGGTGGAGTCAGACGCTCCTGATTCTTGAAGAGGTACATGCTTCTTTATGAATCAGGAGCGTCTGACGAGAGGCATGCATCACCACGTGCCACGCCAGTAATTTTACTTCAGTCAGTAAGATTTCTGGCAGAAGGAACGTCCCAGCTCATCATGAGCCCCACCTCATCCAATCACCACCCATTTTGGCATAGCTGGGAGAAACTGGCATGAAGATGCCAAAAGTCTCAACATTTTTAAGCAACTTTGAGTTGTGCCAAAATTTTGCATCTTTTCAGAGCAATGTAAACCAGAATTTTGCCTAAATTGCTTTGATGAATTGGGGCTAAAGTTCTAAATTTGTACTTGGCAATCTTTTTTTTTTTTAGGTGACTGTTTTATTGCCACAATTTTTAGTCATAATGTATCAAAATGTCCTTTGTTCAGATGGTTTAAAACTTTGGACGATTACCAGTACTTCTTACCTGTGATTTATAGTTACATGTACTTTTTGCTAATTTTTGGTGCAGGTTCCACACAAATGAATTTCAGGTCTGTATTCTCATAAAGGAGTGTCTCACGTCAAGAATATCCAATCAGGGCATAGGTCTGATGTAAAACAAAGTCACTTAAATAGGGTCGCCATCTGTGTGCCATAACGGAGAGCCCCATTGTAACTTGGCGGTTCTTTGAATGTCCACAAAAGATGCCATGTCTGCTAAATACCAGTGCAACATCTTTCTTGAGGATCGGTCCCCGTCTTGTGTCACTTTGATTGGAGAGGTGGCATATGCTGTGGGTATTCCAAATGTTTGAGATGTGCTTTAACCTAAAGGATCCAATTTGTAGAAAATGTTCTGCACACTCAATAAACCATTTTCTTTCCTGTTAGCATGATGTGTTGTGGTTTTGTGTTACTATTGTTCCTCGTGCCATTTAGTATTTACAGTCTCTTACGCTTCCACAGAAATCTCATGTACATTTTATCCCCACCCTTGTGTCTTTCTTTAATACCCAGGCAATCTTTTGTTCTTGTTTGCATTGCCACAATATAAACAGGATATTGGCGCAGCCTTTATACAGAATGATACAGGGTGTAATACGTTTTCTTTTAGTGGAACCCTGTCTGTTTGAAAAGCTACGAGCTTCCAGTGCCACATACTTGTAGATTCCTTAGCACCTTTGCCAATTTTCTATGCTTTGTGTAACATGAATTGTATATTTGCTCTTCTGAACTGAAACAGTGCCACATTGAATAAATCATAATGTTACCCAAGGGACTTGGACAATCGAGACGAGAATTGAAATAAACTGGTTTTGGAACGATTCCATTAGATGGGGGATTCAGGCTTTTAAGAGGCCACCAATCGTTGAAGACACCCTGTTGTATGGACTTGGGGTATATAGAGTGACTGCGCGCTGTGAGGATTCTCTGGTGCCGCAAATGGGCTGTCATGTGACTTCAAGTAGGAGATTTGTAAAATTCTCTTGCAACATTGTGACTAGACATGTCCAGTCTCACTCGAATGTACTTGCATTGAGCAATGCCATGTGAGTCTAGTCGGCACATGACTGCATATATGCAAATCACATACTTGCAGCGATGCGCCTGGTATTGGAGAATACGCACAGTGTGCTGTGTGCACGATGTGAGGATTTACAAGTCTGCAGTCACATAGAGTGACTAGACTTGTACCCTAAGGAATGGAAGACAAATTCAGATGATTCAGGCCATGATAGCACATTTATGCCACGCAGGCTGCTCACAGCATCACAAGCAACCTGCAGACTGGTGTTATCGTATTGAAAAACTGCTCATAGGGCACTTTAGGTAAGTTGCCTTACCACTGATTCCAAGACCAAATCAATGTAATGCTGAGCTGTTACTGTACCTAGAATGGAGAATAGAGAAGTCTGACTCCTGTACATTATGCCATCATAAATGTGGACAACGTTATGAAAAGGCCTTCATGAGGGAATGTTGCATTGGTCCGCTTAAAAGACTTTCCTACCAAAAGAATGATGAGAGTTCCCCAACTCCAACCTGTAGTGTTTGAACAGAGCTTCTGTTTATTTCTACATTTTTTAATCACCCCTTGGCAAAATGAAGTAGCTAATGTTCTAGAAGAATGGGCTCTGAGGTTCTGAGGGTGAACTTGACCACAAAAATGTGTAGACAAATCTGACCCACCTAGCTAAGGGAGGCTTTTTAGCTGCCTTGCCACGTTTAGGCCCTGAAAAAGTACAAACAATGAAGAAGACTTTCTCCAAGTGGCTGTTGATCCCAAGTATTGGAGGAGATATCCCCTAACATCTAAGGCTAGCTTCTCACTAGCGTTCGGCAGGGCTGCAGTCTTCTTCCTCCGTGAAGCCCCGCCCACTGCCGAGCTTCTTCCTTCAGCTTCGCCTACGTCTGCATGCATCCTGCGTACCCTATCTTAACATCGGGTACACAGGCTATGTGGATGCATCCGCATGCATCATTTTGAAGCTGCGCCGACCGCAACAAAATGCAACCGGCGTTTGACGCAGGTAGGCGCAGCATCAAGATGACGCATGCGGAGGCATCCGCATAGCCTGTGTACCCAATGTTAAAGATAGGGTACGCAGGACGAATGCAGGTGTAGGCGGAGCTGAAGGAAGAGGCGCGGCAGTGGGCGGGGACTCACGGAGGAAGAAGGCTTTCGTCCGCAGCCCTGCCGAATGCTAGTGTGAAAAAGAAAAGAAAAACTGCTCCCCACTCTCCTCCCCCTGAAACTTTGGATTTTCCCCACAAAACGAAGAAAGAACAATCTCCTGGGACCTATGAAATGTAGAAAATACCTTGCGGTGAAAGGTGAGGTTTATTAATTAGCTTGTCTGAAGGAAAAGTAATGAATGGAGGGTTGATAGAAATACCATGCAATTCAGAAATTATTTTAGCCGAGGAAAGGGCCACCAACAGAACAGTTTTAAGAGTTAGAGCTCTAATAGAGGCAGAGAAAAAAACATTACATTTAAAGGGTACCTGTCACCCCCAAAATGGAAGGTGAGCTAAGCCCACCGGCATCAGGGGCTTATCTACAGCATTCTGTAATGCTGTAGATAAGCCCCCGATGTAACCTAAAAGATAAGAAAAAGAGGTTAGATTATACTCACCCAGGGGCCGTCTACAGAATGCTGTAGATAAGCCCCTGATGCCGGTGGGCTTAGCTCACCCTCAATTTTGGGGGTGACAGGTTACCTTTAAGGGGAATGTGTTGCTATTTTTATCTTTTTATTAATTATGTAATTATTTTTAATGCAAAATGAAATGTCCTGTTTTAATATTTTATTGTTATTTTTTTCTGCAGCCACTGGGGCTGCCATTTTTCTTTAGTGGTGTGTAAGTGTCTGCACATGACACCACAAATACCACAGCCCATGTACATAGGAGACTGTTGTCGTTGTCCAACCACATCTGCTACATTGTGGCTACTTCAGCTATGAACTGAGCTGTCCATTTCACAGCTGTGGTGGGAGCCATGCGCTACTTTGTTATAGACCACGGCTGTGCTGTGAGTTACAATTGCCCCCTGTTTCCGCTCACAGTGTACAGTAGGTCCAGGATGCGGCGAGCGATGGTCCGCAGCCTGATACTGTAACACTGTCACTGTATTACAGAGCTGTTCTTACTACTAGGGGAGGAGAGACGGACAATAAGCCCCGCCCATCGGACCGGACCAAGCAGATTTACATACACCGCGGGAGAAATAAAAACAGTATTTATTGATCAAAGGTCGGGAGTCAAGGGATATCAAAAGTACTGTTATAATGCATACGTAACACTGAATTAAATGATATGACAGATTCCCTTTAAATTATTTTTCACATTTATACCAACAAAAAAGGGTTGTTGTTTATTTTAATTAAAACATTAATACTTTACATTTCTTCAATTGTTGAAAATATTTTTTTTTTATGATACAGGTGCATCACACAAATTTAGAAAATCATCAAAAAGTTCATTTATTTCCGTTCTTCAATTCAAAATGTGAAACATATATTATATAGAGTCATTACAAACAGAGTGATGTATTTCATGTGTTTATTTCTGTTAATGTTGATGATTATGACTTACAGCCAATGAAAACCCAAAAGTCATTATCTCAGTAAATTAGAATACTTAATAACATCAGCTTGAAAAATGATTTTCAAATCCGAAATGATGGCCTACTGAAATGTATGTTCAGTAAATGCACTCAATACTTGGTCGGGGCACCTTTTGCGTTAATTACTGCATCAGTGCGGCGTGGCATGGAGGCGATCAGCCTTTGGCACTGCTGAGGTGTTATGGAAGCCCAGGTTGCTGTGATAGCAGCCTTCAGCTCCTCTGCATTGTTGGGTCTGGTGTCTCTCATCTTCCTATTGACAATACACCATAGATTCTCTATGGGGTTAAGGTCAGACAAGTTGCTGCATTCAGCAGGAATGTGAATTATAACTTGAAACAAATAAGGAACAGTCTCTCATAGGTAGTCCACGGCAATTACAGTTCACACTTAGATGCTGAGATGTGATTGGGATCTGGAGCTTTAAGAGCACTGGACAGTGTTTTTTGGTAGTTTACAGAAGGAAGTAGATGCAGCAATTAGAGGTTACAGATCTGTACTTGGGGTTAACTCCGCAGTGTGTCACGGCACGTGCACAAGTACTTATAGGTGAATGTAAAAACTGTGGTGAATCCATTCAGAAAGACTTTAGAATGATGTCACTAATAGGTGAATGTAAAAACTGTGGTGAATCCAGTCAGAAAGATTTTAGAATGATGTCTGTACAGGTTAGAGAGGGAACCCAGGCTCTTAGGCCGGCAGGAGATCTTGTAGCGAAAACAGCCTCCACGTGTGTTCTGCTCTCCCTGAAGATATCCCTCAGACTACAGAACATTCTAGACTTGCCTGGAAAACAGCTCCTCCTATTGACTATGTGACTAGGAGCTGGCCAATAGGACACCAAATACACATCTCAGATCTTTACAAAACAATAATTATGAGTCATTGTACAGTTTCACCTTTAGATGGAGCCAGAACACAGTAAATGAGAAATGCATTGCATCTAAAATGGAGGTGACTATAAATCAGGGGTGGGCAATTAATTTTGCCATGGGGCCGCATGAGAAATTGGGATGGTTTTAGAGGGCCGGACTAATATAATTACCGTATTTTTCAGACTATAAGATGCACCAGACCATAAGGCACAACCCAAATTTGGGGTGAAAATTGCAGAAAAAAAGATTTTTTATAAGATGGGGGTCCGTCTTATTGTCCAAATTTACAGTATCTTACCTGAAGGCTGGCGGTGGCAGAGCAGGGTCACAGGAGGCATGGTGTCGGCAGAGGTGGGGTGATGCGGTGTGGCGTGCAGCTGAGCAGGGTCCCTTCCTGCTTAGGTGGGCGACGCCACGGCCTGGTGTCCATGGGGGGGTTGCAGCAGTGGTGTGGTGACGGCAGAGGTGCGCCATTGCGTGCGCAGGGTCCCTTCCACCGGTGAGGTGACGCAGCGGCCCGGAATGCAATGTGAGCAGCAGAGCTGGGTTGAATATCGGCGGCAGCCATCTTCCCGAGACCGCGCGTGCGCAGATGGAGTGCTCTGCTTAACGGGGCTTCAGGAAAATGGCCGCTGGAGGCCGCGCGTGCGCAGATGGAGATCGCGGCGGCCATTTTCCTGAAGCCGAGATCTAAATCTGCAAACTCGGCTTCAGGAAAATGACCGCCGCGATCTCCATCTGCGCACGTGCGGCCTCCAGCGGCCATTTTCCTGAAGCCCCGTGAAGCAGAGCACTCCATCTGCACACACGCGGCCTCGGGAAGATGGCCGCCGCCACCGATATTCAACCCGGCTCTGCTGCTCACATTGCACGTGACGTACAGGGCCGATGCGTATGAGCTCAGGGCCTTCACTCCAGCCGCCAGCGGTCCTCAGAAGCGTCTGGCGGCTGGCCGAGCGGTGCCGGGGGCGGCTGTCAGAAGTGACAGCTAGCTGGCGGGCCGTTTAAAATCATCAGGCGGGCCGGATGCGGCCCGCGGGCCGCATCTTGCCCAGGTCTGCTATAGATGGATAATTACAGCTCATAAATGCAGGGGATAATGTAGAGGGGCAGTTAGAGAGTGAGCTGTAGTGTACAGAAGCTATTCACAATCTAGGATTACTGAAAGGGAAGGACACACTCTCGGGTCACTACAATGATGTTTGAGTTTTCATTGGCTGTAAGCCATAATCATCAACATTAACAGAAATAAACACTTGAAATAGATCACTCTGTTTGTAATGACTCTATATATGAGTTTCACTTTTTGTTTTGAAGAACTGAAATAAATTAACTTTTTGATGATATTTTAATTTTGTGAGATGCACCTGTACATTCCTTGGAGCTATCTTAGAGCCTGGCATTGGATAGATATTTATTCACGTTTAGTTGCTCATAATCATAAGTATCCCCTTTCCATATGTGGGTAAAGTACCTTAACATATATAGCTCACGACTAGTGTGATCCGATAGTAAATTAATCAAACACTATGGTACTAAATAAAATATCAAATTTTTATTGTAAGTCAATGATAAAACATATAAAATACATTTACTACATGTTATAGAGGGTACAAAAAATCCACAAAAGAGGGACTATACTGCCTACGATGCACTACCTATCCAGACCACAAATGTGCAAATATGCAATAGACTATCATACACCTGAGCAGCCTAAGTTCATCGCCATACACTGGAGCTATCTATGGCCATATCATAACATCATGGCAATTAAAATGGCCCCAAAGTTACGCTCCATCATTTGGCCATGCTGATAGTATGCCCAAGATAGTGAAAAACAATAATAAATACCTGCTATAAAGTCTGGAAGGGTGTCTCGGCGTCCCTCTGCCCCGACGCGCGTTTCGCGTTCGCTTCTTCTGGAGGCGTGTCTGGGCAGGGGGCTTGCCGGTATATGTATAGTAATGTCCGTCGTTCATTGGATGAGACCTGCCTGCTATTGCTAACAGCTGTTTAGGTGTGCGGGACTGGTAACCTGTACGCATGCGTCCGGCTTACCTGATCGTACGGAAGCCGGAAACTAAACATGGAAGTACCCTGTACTAGATTCTATGTCATGATCCCTAAGGTTTGTACTGCGCAGATGCTAAATCCAGAGTGTACGGAAACCGGAACTAGATTCTGACTTCTCTGTGCAGGGTGCGAATGCCGGTAAGATAGTCTTATGATATCAAACTGTACTATTGGAGCTGGAAATAATATTTATATAACACGCCAGCTTAAATGATATATGGATATCCTTCCATTGTGTGTGGAATCTGATAGTGAATGCTAAAACTACAAATAATAAAAGCTTGTCCTATCATAATGTGAATATCTTATAAGGTGTAAAATAATAATAGCAGCATATCCTCAAGGCAAAGCGGCGCATGTCACCATGGGGGGCTACCGAATAAAATCGGGTGGTCGGCCAGCGGTAAAGGGATCAGCGGCGCAGGGTCGTCCACGGTCCGACCCGACCCCACCGTATCCCCAGGAACCATCGGCCGTCCCTCCCTCGGTCCCCCCATATAGTTCATGCGCTCAGCCTGGGGATAGGCATAATAATTGTGAACTATATCATATATAATGTGTAAAAATGTATAATAAAGTGCTACTTGACCCCTCTCTTTATTAAGAGATAGGGAAGTCAACTTGAGGTATTTAATAGCTAAAATACATCAATAAGTGAACATATCTAAACCCTATATTGCTAGAACTATAAATATAAAAGTGATAATATATTATGTATAAAAAAAGGGTAAAAGTGATAATATTATTATGAATAAAAAGTGAATGTGCATATTTTGATTTCTTGTTACCTATAATAAAATTAGGTGTAACCATATAACCATGGCGCGGACTACATGTAGGCCCACCCATGACTGGCATGTCATACAGTATTGACTAATAAAACCTATATCACAAGGTGCAGATTAGTGTACTAGAAGGGACACATAATTAAAAATGATATTATGTATGAAAATACCACATAGAATTCCCATACCAATACAACATGACAATATGTCAGGATGTTAATCCGATAGGGGAGTGTGTTCTCATGTCCTCATAATACATATAGGTCCATTCCAATCTTCCCAGGATATTCATCTCCCTGAGGACAATATTTCAGACACGGCATTCCCATGTGAAGATCTTCCTGGTAACTTCCTTAGAAAAATACCGCACACCGATTCAGCAATAGCATATAGGTGGTCAACTGCAGCAAAGCATAAAAATAAAATGAATAAAACCAACATACAACTAACAATATAAATAATACTAACAATTCTAAAAGCAACCCCCCCACTCATTTTATCCTACTACTTCCTACTATTTTACAAAAATGCCCCAAAACCAAAACTTTCATTGAGGCCCTGGGGAGCCAAGGTTCCCAGCCTATAGATCCACTGGCATTCTTTTTTGGCCAGTCTCTTACCCACATCTCCCCCCCTGAAGCCTAAGTCAAGGGTGTCAATGCCCTTCACAATGAACCCCCGAGAATTGCATTGATGGTACCTCTTAAAGTGCTTTGGGAGGGTTTTCAACGTAGTGTCATCCGTAATCTTTCTGGCCTTTTCAATGTCTCCACAGTGTTCACGGACACGGACCTTAAGTTCGCGACTAGTCATGCCAATATATACTTTATTACATGGGCATGCGGCATAATAAATTACGCCCTTCGATGAACATGTAATATGCGCCCTGATGTCAAAGGTCCTAGTGTTATCATAATTATGAAAGGTGGTGCTTTTCCTCATATTCCCACATCCCTTGCATATACCACATGGAAAAAATCCCCTTCTGCCTATGCCCTTTTTGTTCTTAGATGTTCTTTTAGGGTCATAAGTGCTATGAACCAAGATATCCCGTAAGCTAGGAGCTCTCTTGGCTACCATTAAAGGTTTTTCTGGTAGAATTTTTTTAAGCATTGGATCTGTGAATAGGATCTTCCAATGTTTTTCAATTATCCCACGGAGATCGTACCATTCACTGCTATAGTTGGTAATAAATCTTACCTGGATATCCTGTTCAGCTTGTATAGGGACTGTTTGATTTTTATGTAGGAGTTGTTGCCTCGTCGTTTTTTTGGCTCTCCAATATCCCTTCTGTATAACTTGTCGGTTATATCCACGCTCCAGGAATCTGTTTTTCAATATCTTTGCTTGGGCTTCAAACTGATCATCATCTGAGCAGATTCTTTTAATGCGAAGATATTGGCCGATTGGTATACTGTTGATAGTTGATTTTGGATGTAATGAAGATGCGTGCAGCAGCGAATTTATCGCCGTTGGCTTCCGAAACACTGTGGTTGTCAACATCCCATCTGATGACGCTATGATGGATAAATCCAAAAAGTCAATTTTACGGCCATAGGTGTATGTGAGCTTGATGTTTTTATCATTTTGGTTTAATCTGGTCATTAAATTGTCAAGATCCTCTACCGGACCCTCCCAGATGAACATGATATCGTCTATGAAGCGAATCCAGTTATGGACTCGCTCCATGCCCTGTATCTCACACTCTTGAAATATGGACCACTCCCAAGCCCCCATAAAAAGATTGGCATACGAGGGGGCACAAGAGGCCCCCATCGCAGTACCCTGTTGTTGTAGATAGACCCTCCCGGCAAATGAAAACGCGTTATGCGTAAGAATAAATCTGAGTAGAGTCAAAATTAAGGAGGCCATATTTTTCTCCATACAACTGTGGGTGAGATATTTCTCCACTGCCCCTAGACCATCGGTATGCCTGATGCTTGAGTACAACGCTTCAACATCGGCAGTGACCAAAATCATGTCTTCGGTAAGTTGTATATTTTCTAGATGGCCCAAGGCCGCAGTGGTATCTTTGATGTATGAGGGTAGTTCTGTGACTATAGGTTTTAAATAGTATTCTATAACATCACATACGATTTCGCACAACCCCTCATTAGCCGCCACAATAGGTCTGCCGGGAGGGTCTATCGGGTTCTTATGGATCTTAGGTATCAGGTAGAATGTGGCCAACCTAGGATGCATTTTGATGTGTATGTCCAGAAACTTTTTCGGAATGACGTTGTTCTCGTACGCAGTAGTAAGGATAGCAACTAATTCATCCTTGAACTTTGTCATTGGATTATACGTTAATAATTTGTATTCAGTGGTGTTATGAAGTAATTTTTCTGCTTGTATTTCATACAGTTGATTTGACCATATGACCACATTGCCACCCTTATCCGCGATTTTGAAAACAACGTCATCCCAACTTTCCAATTCCCTAAGGGCCACACTCTCCTCCCTTGTTAAATTAAATTGGTGGACTCTTTTGGGTCTAGATTTAATTTTTTCAATATCATTGGTGACCATTTTGGTGAATGTATCCACTGCCGGTGAGATTGTTAGTGGTGGGAATTTAGTAGATTTATTTATGAGGCCCATAGGGAACTTACTTGTATTACTGGAATTTTCTTCCAATAAGGATACCAATGCCTCCAGGGCTTGTTGTTCACCATCAGCATCAATATCGATTTCCCCCAAGTTTTCTTTGTGATGTAATTTTTTTAAAATAAGTTTTCTCGCAAATAGATGGAGGTCCTTCACTGCGGTAAACGTGTCTAGGGTAGAAGATGGTGAAAAATTAAGTCCCTTCTGTAAGACCCTCTCCTGTGCATTAGTAAGGATATGATTAGAGAGATTAATCACCTTAACGGAATCATCCTTTCGATTATGGTTTCCATGGGAAAATCCCTTTTTGGTGAATTGGCGTGTTCTGGGTCCATTGTATGTATTATAACTGGGTTCTCCTCCCTCACTCATAGATGAGTTTGACACTATTGAAGAACTTCTGGAAGTGTTTCTCCGTGCGTTCATTTTTGGAGTTTGCCATTTAAAGATTTTGTTGGTTTCAAAATCCACTAAATCCTGAGACTGGCCAAAAAAGAATGCCAGTGGATCTATAGGCTGGGAACCTTGGCTCCCCAGGGCCTCAATAAAAGTTTTGGTTTTGGGGCATTTTTGTAAAATAGTAGGAAGTAGTAGGATAAAATGAGTGGGGGGGTTGCTTTTAGAATTGTTAGTATTATTTATATTGTTAGTTGTATGTTGGTTTTATTCATTTTATTTTTATGCTTTGCTGCAGTTGACCACCTATATGCTATTGCTGAATCGGTGTGCGGTATTTTTCTAAGGAAGTTACCAGGAAGATCTTCACATGGGAATGCCGTGTCTGAAATATTGTCCTCAGGGAGATGAATATCCTGGGAAGATTGGAATGGACCTATATGTATTATGAGGACATGAGAACACACTCCCCTATCGGATTAACATCCTGACATATTGTCATGTTGTATTGGTATGGGAATTCTATGTGGTATTTTCATACATAATATCATTTTTAATTATGTGTCCCTTCTAGTACACTAATCTGCACCTTGTGATATAGGTTTTATTAGTCAATACTGTATGACATGCCAGTCATGGGTGGGCCTACATGTAGTCCGCGCCATGGTTATATGGTTACACCTAATTTTATTATAGGTAACAAGAAATCAAAATATGCACATTCACTTTTTATTCATAATAATATTATCACTTTTACCCTTTTTTTATACATAATATATTATCACTTTTATATTTATAGTTCTAGCAATATAGGGTTTAGATATGTTCACTTATTGATGTATTTTAGCTATTAAATACCTCAAGTTGACTTCCCTATCTCTTAATAAAGAGAGGGGTCAAGTAGCACTTTATTATACATTTTTACACATTATATATGATATAGTTCACAATTATTATGCCTATCCCCAGGCTGAGCGCATGAACTATATGGGGGGACCGAGGGAGGGACGGCCGATGGTTCCTGGGGATACGGTGGGGTCGGGTCGGACCGTGGACGACCCTGCGCCGCTGATCCCTCTACCGCTGGCCGACCACCCGATTTTATTCGGTAGCCCCCCATGGTGACATGCGCCGCTTTGCCTTGAGGATATGCTGCTATTATTATTTTACACCTTATAAGATATTCACATTATGATAGGACAAGCTTTTATTATTTGTAGTTTTAGCATTCACTATCAGATTCCACACACAATGGAAGGATATCCATATATCATTTAAGCTGGCGTGTTATATAAATATTATTTCCAGCTCCAATAGTACTTTTTGATATCATAAGACTATCTTACCGGCATTCGCACCCTGCACAGAGAAGTCAGAATCTAGTTCCGGTTTCCGTACACTCTGGATTTAGCATCTGCGCAGTACAAACCTTAGGGATCATGACATAGAATCTAGTACAGGGTACTTCCATGTTTAGTTTCCGGCTTCCGTACGATCAGGTAAGCCGGACGCATGCGTACAGGTTACCAGTCCCGCACACCTAAACAGCTGTTAGCAATAGCAGGCAGGTCTCATCCAATGAACGACGGACATTACTATACATATACCGGCAAGCCCCCTGCCCAGACACGCCTCCAGAAGAAGCGAACGCGAAACGCGCGTCGGGGCAGAGGGACGCCGAGACACCCTTCCAGACTTTATAGCAGGTATTTATTATTGTTTTTCACTATCTTGGGCATACTATCAGCATGGCCAAATGATGGAGCGTAACTTTGGGGCCATTTTAATTGCCATGATGTTATGATATGGCCATAGATAGCTCCAGTGTATGGCGATGAACTTAGGCTGCTCAGGTGTATGATAGTCTATTGCATATTTGCACATTTGTGGTCTGGATAGGTAGTGCATCGTAGGCAGTATAGTCCCTCTTTTGTGGATTTTTTGTACCCTCTATAACATGTAGTAAATGTATTTTATATGTTTTATCATTGACTTACAATAAAAATTTGATATTTTATTTAGTACCATAGTGTTTGATTAATTTACTATCGGATCACACTAGTCGTGAGCTATATTGGATAGATATTGTCATGGCTTAGTTTGGGGATTCTGATCTAGTGACTTGTTGCTTTGTGGCATGTTGAGCTATTGCCCTTTTCCTTCCCTGTCCAAATGCTGATTGTTCCTATTGTCTTTATTCTTCTTTCTTGGTTTGCTCCTTTCCAGTTTTTTTTGCATTTTCCTATTTTGGTTTACCCTTTCACGTTCTGCGAGGGGCTTTTCCAATCATCTCTGAAGAAATTCCAACACTAGCGAAGGAGGAATAACATTACTGAAAGATAGGAACCAGTAACAAAACTTTATGAATATATTTCAGATATAATAAATAGGAGAAGTTACTTTTTTCCTACTCAGTAGAAGACCCTTTGGAGACTAGAAATTTTCTCATGTTTCAAACCGTGAAATGAAGGCTGCAAACTTGAGGGTGGACAACTGGACCCTGCAATAAAAGCTCTTGAATTTTTTGCAAAACCCACAGGTCAAAGATATATACTGTAGTTCTTAGTCAAGTAAAATAAGGCCTCCTGGACCAAAAGGGGAAAATCAACATAACCCTTGACTACCTCCTCTTGAATTTTATTCAACACCCATGGAATTAGGAAGAATGGAGGAAAGGCGTTAACTAGGCTAAAGTACCATTTCTGGAGGCCAGAATCTACCTGACAACGGAATTCCTACAGATTTATTAAGAAGTTCTCCAATAGATGATTATCTCAGAAACAAAAAGGTCTATCTCTGGAAGACCCCATAGGGACTGGGAGCATATCTGTCTGAAAACATCCTGATTTAATACCCATTCCCCTTCATTGAGCTGGGAATGACTCAAAATCTGCTTTAAGGTACTCTGTCCCATTCAGGTGATGAACAGAAAATGATAAAATATTAATTTATGCCAATTTCAGATTTTTTCTGGTCTCAAACATAAGGGATCTTCAATTACATGGTTCCCCCTGGTGATTTAAATAGGACATTGTTGTACTGTTGTACTGGCTTGTCCATGAGAAGTGACTCCGCGTCACATAAAGGCTGACCTATACGTTTTACTTTTTCCAAAGTATGGAGCCTGTTCGCACGATCTGTGACTAGAAGGTGTATTTGACGCTGATCATGAAGGATCTAGCTAAGGAATGCCAGAGTCTGGAATCATTGCATTATATGCTGCAGGGTCAGATGATTAGTTTGATGAAGACTCCTGATAGCCCTCCACTGCCGGCAGTGGCTGTGGCATCAGTATCCTCTGACATTTTTTACTCTGTGTCTCCGGTCGTCAGGGTATGAGTTCCAGCGGGTGTGAATAATCATGTCTCTAGTGCAAGTGGGTCCTCAGAACTGGATATTTTCCTTGTCTCCACAAGCCCCTGAATGGTCATCTGTGGATGCCTTTTCAAACTCTTTAGGCCTGATCTATGACAAACCCCACAGGATCCAGGTTGCCAAGGCAAAGATCATGAAACTGGCACAGGGAGGCCACACTTCTGAGGACTACTAATTTTGCCAGTGGTCCACTGAAGTTCTGTGGAACGATGCAGCTCTCAGGTGCCAGTTCTACAAAGGCCTTTCCGAAACTCTAAAGGATGCTCTGGTCCTTCATGACGCCCCTTGTTCTTAGTCAGAGGCCCAGGCCATATTAATGGACTGCAGAATCCATGAGAGATGTTGTGAACAGCAGGCTGCCTTTTATTTTTCCCCTGTGCAAGTCCATTTACTGGAGGTGGAGCCATTGGAGGTTAGAGTTGTCAGTCTTTGTGTTGTGGAGAAAAAAACATAGACAAGATCTTGGAGTGTCTGTACTGTGGTTTCTCTTGACATTTTCTCTAGAATTGCCCAACACATTCTCAGGCAAACAAACCAACGGGAGAATGTCTGAGTCTGGGTGACAGCCGAGGAGTGACCCAGACTCTCAGGTACCATTTTCTTCCTCTGATAAAGTACTAATGAATACAGTATTATCCTTCAAGGACCAGGTGTCATCAGCATTGGCATTCATTGACTGCAGGTCTGCTGCTAACTTTATTGATTAGGGACAGGTAATAAAGTTAGGACTAAGGACAGTTAGTTTAGAATGACCCATCTATTTGCCATTGACAAGACACTGTTAGCCTGGAATCTGGTCAGGAGGGTAACGGTGGATTTCACGCTCCAAGCGGGACCACTCTACTCTGAATCCATCTCATGTTTGGTTTTGGATAATTTACCTACTGGGTTGTTACTGGGGCTTCCATGGTTGCATGTTCGCAATCCTGTTATTAATTGGTGTCAGAAGGAAATTAAGTGGAGCCCCAATTGTCAAAAGAAATGTCTAAAGTCTGTACAAATATGTTCTTCTAGTTTGAAAGGTCTGCCAGGGAACCTGAAGGACTTTGGAGATGTGTTCTCAGAAAAAAAGGCAAATACACTACCTCCCCTGTTGTGTTTATGATTGTGTATTAATCTTGTTCCTAAAGGCAAATTACCTAAAGCTCACCTTTACAATTTTTCTGGACCTGAACAGTCCTCCATGAAAGAATATGTTAATGGAATTTTACGGAAGGGTCATATCTGTCCTTCCTCGTTCCCTGTAGCTGCCAGATTTTCCTTTGTAAAAAAGAAAGTGGACATCCCCATCCCTAACTTGATTTCCAAGAACTAAAAATCACTGTTAAAAAAACTTACCCACTTCCACTCATTCCTGACCGATATAATCAGCTTCTGGGGGCTAAGTGGTTTTCTAAACTTGATCTTAGAGGGGCTTACAATTTGATATGCATCCAGAAGGGTGATGAGTGAAAAACAGCGTTCTTAACGTTTAAGGGTCCATTTGAAAATCTTGTCATGCCATTTGGGTTATCCAATGCACCTGCTGTTTTGTAAAATTTTATGAATTATGTTTTCTCTGCATTGGGACATTTGTTGTGATTTACCTGGATGATATTCTAATTTTCTCGCTTGATTTGGACTCTTACCAGGAACATGTCCATGTGATATTATAAAGATTAAGGGGGGAACTGTTTGCTTGCAAAATTAGAGAAATGTATTTTTTCTGTTTAGGAAATTTCGTTCTTAAGGTTTATCTTATTATCAGAAGGGTTTAATGTGGACCCTTGGAAGGTGCAGGCCATAATTGATTGGGTTCAACCTTGTGACCTTAAAGCTTTTCAACGTTTTATGGGATTCACCAGCTATAATAGGAAATTTATCAAAGGTTTTTCTTAGATTGCTAAACCTCTTATAGACCTCACATGTAAGAGGGCAAATCTTAAGGTTTGGTCGCTGGATGTTACAAAGGCCTTTAAAAAAATTAATAGTATTTAATGGCTGCTCCTGTTATAATCCAACCCAATCTTCAAGAGCCTTTCATTGTGGACATGGCTGCTTCGGATGTCGGGGTAGGGGCCATTTTATCACAGGGGCCCAAGACTCTGACTAACCTGCGTTATGTGACGCGGGTTGATGCCGGCTGTGACGCGCCTGCGCTCTCCAGCGATGGCCTGTGCTACATGGGAGTGTTGGATACGTCGCCGCTGGGCGTGCTCATGTTGCGGTCACGTGGTATGGGCAGTCCTGTTTCGTGACGCACGTACGCTCTCACTGTGCAGCCTTGGACGACCTTGCGACTCGGCAGGTGAACGGATGGACGGCGCAGGTATATGATGTAGGTATGGATGTACCATGAAAGAGGTTACCTGATTTGCTGTTTAGGTTATCTCGGGATGTATATGGATATGTGATTTGTTACTTTCACTTCTTGGCGCCGAATCCTTGGTTGAACTGGATTGGATAAGGAGACCGATGGTGGAATGCAGACATTGGTGGATTGTTACCATGGAGATGTCAACGCCGGATTTGGATTTGCTTCACAGAACATAAATATTGCATTATTGTTATGTTTTGAGATGTTTTTCATAATTATTTTTGTTGTGGGTATCTTCTCATTGATCACTGTGGATTTTAGATTTATGTGATGTCTATTATATGATGTGCTTTTATGAGTGATTAGTGGCTTGATGGTGATTGGTGCCCTGCGTGGTATCCACACCATATAAGCCGGCATTTTTGCATTTAGATGTATGCTTGAAAAAGACCAGTATCTGGTCGAAACGTTGCTGCTTCATGGCGAAATAAACTACCTTTTTTTATACCATTACACCTGGCTGGAGCGCTGTTCATCTGCTTTTGGACTGTTTGGAGTTTCCGGGTTGGTTCCCTGGACGTGGAGCGAGCGCCCCCTTGAGTGAGTGCTGTCAGCCCCTTCTCTTTTTTCTACTATATGGACTGAACCTGGACTGACGTGCACCCCTACCACAATGATGGATGTAAATACAGATCTAGAGGTGGGTGGACTAGATAAAGCCATGACTTTCTCTTACACTGATGATGATCCTATACGGATACTGTCTGGCTCTAGTACGGATATGTCATTTTTAAATAAACCTACAACAGATATGCTGAAAAGGAAATGGGAGAATGACAGGAGGAGGTATATTTCCTTGGAACTTCATGTCATGACCCTGATGGAATACTTTAGGGCGAGGAGGATTCCACGTGGGTTGCGGCCACATCTAAGGCCAACCCTTTTGCCTGATAATGAACAGTTCTGTTCAAAGTTTGAATCCATCTCTAATAAGTATGCTTTTGATATCATTTTGCTTAACATTGAATTTTTGAAAAAGGAAATGGAAGGATTGAGTAAAGGTGTCGCTGAGTTGGAGGATCAACTAAAGACACAGCTGACAGCACAGGAGTGGGGCTCCTTGAAAGGCAAAATCGATGGGAACTTGGAGAAGTTTCGAGTGGATATTGAAACTACCAAGAGGGTGAAGTGGTTCCGTGACATGGAGGACTATAAGATGGGCCGAGTCTTCTCGTGGCACATGGGACCCAATCAATTCCCATACAACAATAAGGGTAAGCCTGGGTCATCTAAAAGACGTAAGAAACCACAAGGGAGGAAGCACTCCAATTTTGGCTTCACCTCTGCTGAGTCCGACTCCGCAGAGGACTCTAACAGAGAAGGAGCCAGGAGTTTACATTTTTCAGAGAGAGAGAAGGTGGACAAAACAAATCCAGGAGACGCGGCCGCAGAGGGGGCCGCAGTCACGGGTCCTGTTACAAACAGGCTCATAAGGTACCATTTCCTCCTTTCAGGGTGTTTGTAGACTTTGTTGCTCAGCAGGCTAAAGTTAGAAATGACCCTAGTTTCGATTTCACTATGTCATGTACCACTGCCTCTGGTGTAAAACCCAGTAAAACACCAGTGGCAGTCCACAAAACTAATGTTACCTCCACAGGTTTTCCTTACAGGGCAAGTAAGTCTTCTCCAGAAGAGGACAAACCGCAGGATCTCAGCAAACACTGCCCCCTACACAAGAAACCTCATCCTCTGCTAAAATGTAGAGCCTTCAGGGAGAAGTCTCTAGAAGACCGTAAGAGTTTCCTAAAGGAAAACAAGATATGCTTCAGATGCTGTGTGACAACCTCACACTTCGCCAAGAACTGTGAAACCAGTGTGAAATGCACAGAATGTAGTAGTGTGGAGCACAACACGGCCTTGCATCCTGGACCACCTTCAGGGGTATCATCGCGAGTAGAAGAGTCTGCCGAAAAACAGATGGACACTGACATGGACACCCCAGTGGTCACCTCTCAGTGCACAGAGATCTGCAAGGAACTCGTAGCAGGAAGATCCTGCTCAAAGATCTGTCTTGTCAGTATTCCCAGCGAGCCAACGGGATAAGGCAATCAAGGTATATGCAATCTTGGACGATCAGAGCAACAGGTCTCTAGCTAAGTCCTTTCTCTTCGACACCTTCAACATTGCTGGTCCCGGCTCTCCGTACTCCTTGAAGACATGTGCAGGTACTGTCGAGACGGCGGGGAGGAGAGCAACTGGATTCAAAGTAGAGTCTATGGACGGTCAAACCTGCTTATCCTTGCCATCAATACTGGAGTGCAACCAGATTCCCGACAACAGGTCTGAGATACCTACACCAGAGGTAGCAGCTTATCACACCCACTTGAGATGTATAGCTCACCTGATACCAGAGCTTGACCAAGGAGCTCCTATCGTCTTACTTCTCGGAAGAGACATACTACGGGTCCACAAGGCTAGAGGACAGATCAACGGCCCACAAAACGCCCCATACGCTCAGAGACTTGACCTAGGATGGGTCATTGTGGGAGATGTCTGTTTGGGTGGAGCACACAGGCCGACATCAGTCAACAGCATGCTCACCAATACCCTCGAGAATGGACGCCGGTCTCTCTTCCAGCCATGCGAGAGCAGTTTCCTGATTAAAGAATTGCCACACCACACCCCTCCACCTTGTCCATTAGCTGATCCTTCCTGTGAAGACCATGCATGCGACGGTGAGCAAGATCATATAGGGTGCACAGTTTTCCACAGGACAAGAGAAGACAACCAGGTAGCAACGTCCATAGAGGACAGACTGTTCTTGGACATCATGGAGCGAGAGATAGTAAGAGATGAATCAAAGAGTTGGGTCGCACCTTTACCATTCAAACCACAGAGGCAACGCTTACCCAACAACAGAGAACTTGTCTACAGTCGATTTGTCTCCCTTACGCGCAAACTGCAGAAGGCACCAGAAACAAAACAACACTTCTTTACCTTCATGGATAGAATATTCCAGAGTGGCCACGCGGAAATTGCACCTGTACTTCAAGATTCCGAGGAATGTTGGTACTTACCTATTTTCGGAGTGTATCATCCGAAGAAACCAGGTCAGATAAGAGTGGTATTTGACTCAAGTGCCAGATACGAAGGTGTTTCTTTAAACGACGTCTTCCTGTCTTGTCCAGACCTCAACAACAGACTTCTGGGAGTACTTCTTCGTTTCCGCAAAGATGCAGTAGCATTTATGGCCGACATACAACAGATGTTTCACTGTTTCCTTGTTAAAGAAGAACACAGAAACTACTTGAGGTTCTTCTGGTACCGCAATAATGACCCCTACAAGGACATCGTGGAATATCGTATGAAGGTTCACATCTTCGGGAACAGCCCTTCCCCTGCTGTCGCTATCTATGGCCTTAGACATTCAGCCAGAGAGGGTGAAGCGAAGTATGGATCGGATGTAAGATCTTTTGTGGAAAAGGATTTCTACGTAGATGACTGCCTGAAATCCACACCCACAGAGGAGTCGGCAGTCAGTCTCCTGAAAAGGGCACAAGAAATGCTCACTTCATCCAATTTGAGGTTGCACAAAATTGGTTCCAACAGCCAGAAACTAATGGCAGCCTTTCCCTCTCAAGATGACTCAACCGATTTAAAAGACTTGGATTTAAGCTCGGACTCCCTTCCCATGCAGCGGAGCCTGGGTTTACTCTGGGATTTGAAAAAGGATGCATTCACCTTCCAGATCAGCGAAGAAGAGAAACCCTTCACGCGTAGAGGCGTCCTGTCCATTGTGAACAGCTTGTACGATCCTCTGGGATTTGTAACCCCTGTGACTATCCAAGGTAAAATGATGTTGAGAGACTTCACCCGAGAGACGTCCGATTGGGATGATCCGCTTCCCAGCGAAAAAAGAGACTTGTGGGTAAGATGGAAGAACTCTTTAGAAGCCTTGTCAAGTCTCTACGTGGCACGACCATATGCTTCTGTGCCATCAACAGAAATCAAGATGCAAAGGCTTTGTATCTTCTGCGATGCCTCAACCAAAGCAATTGCGGCAGTGGCATATTTGAAAACAACTGACATCAATGAACAATGCCACGTAAGGCTTGTTATGAGGCGGACAAAACTGGCCCCACTCCGTGAACACACAGTACCCAGACTGGAACTCTGTGCAGCTGTGCTAGCAGTAGTTAGCTGAGCTTATCTCGACAGAAATGGACCTGGAAATCAAAGAAGTCGAGTTCTACACTGACAGCAAGGTAGTGCTGGGGTACATTTGCAATGAAACTCGTCGCTTCTATGTCTATGTCAGCAATCGGGTGATAAGGACCAGGAGATCCACCGAACCTAAACAGTGGCACTATGTGTCCACGCACCACAATCCGGCGGACCACGCAACCAGATCCGTTGAAGCAAGACACCTTAAGGACACAACCTGGTTCACCGGCCCTACATTCTTATACCGTTCGACGCCATATGTGGACGAGTCAAACATCTTTGAACTGGTGGATCCAGAGGCAGATGAGGAAATCCGCCCTCAGGTATCCGTTCTACGTACGGTGACTAAAGACAATCACCTCAAATCCCACCGCTTCAACAGGCTCTCAACTTGGGACTCACTTGTTCGTGCCCTCGTTTGTTTAATTCAATGTGGCTCGATCCTACAAGTCGACGTCACCCGCCATCCAGAAACCTTGCAAAGGTTGGCACCACTGCAAGCTTGCCTTTACCGTTCCAAACATGGAAAATGCCAAGAACGTGATAATTCGCACCATACAACGTGAGTGTTATGCCAAAGAATTAGATAACCTCAATAAAGGCCAACCTGTTTCTAGAGATAGTGTCTTGAAGAAGCTTGATCCAATCATTGACCAGGATGGGCTGTTAAGAATTGGAGGTCGTCTTCAAGAAGCTGAAGTGGAATTTGGGGAGAAACACCCTATAATAATTCCTGGACATCATCATGTCACGACCCTGCTTGTGCAACACCACCACGTCTTGGTGAAACATCAGGGCCGACTGTTTACCGAAGGAAATCTACAAACTGCTGGACTATGGATAGTCGGAGCAAATCGATGCGTGAGTAAACTCATTTACAATTGCGTGATTTGTCGCAAACTCCGTGGCGGGACTCAAAAGCCGAAGATGGCCAATCTCCCACCAGACAGACTTAGTACAGAACCTCCTTTTACCAACGTCGGACTGGACGTATTCGGGCCATGGTCTGTGGTTGCACGGAACACTAGAAGAGTCCAGGCCAATGCCAAACGCTGGGCGGTTATGTTCACCTGTATCTCCATCAGAGCAGTCCTGTTGTGAAATTGGATTTTGGGCTCCCCCGGTGGCCACTGGTGGAATTGAACTTGTGTGCATCATCCCCTCTGTTCACCTGTTCCCATCAGGATGTGGGAGTCGCTATTTAACCTTGCTCCTCTGTCACTTCCATGCCGGTCAACATTGTAATCAGAAGCCTTTCTGTGCATGTTCCTGCTACCAGACAACTTCCAGCTAAGTCGGACTTTTGTCCTTGTTTGTTTTTTGCATTTTGTTCCAGTTCACAGCTGCAGTTTCGTTTCTGTGTCTGGAAAGCTCTTGTGATCTGAAATTGCCACTCTGATGTTATGAGTTAATACTGGAGTCTTAAAGTAATTTCAGGATGGTGTATTGATAGGGTTTTCAGCTGACCATGAAAGTACCCTTTCTGTCTTCCTGCTATCTAGTAAGCGGACCTCGATTTTGCTAAACCTATTTTCATACTACGTTTGTCATTTTCATCTTAAATCACCGCCAATATATGTGGGGGCCTCTGTCTGCCTTTCGGGGAAATTTCTCTAGAGGTGAGCCAGGACTATATTTTCCTCTGCCAGGATTAGTTAGTCCTCCGGCCGGCGCTGGGCGTCTAGGGATAAAACGCAGGCTACGCTACCCGGCTACTGTTAGTTGTGCGGCAGGTTTAGTTCATGGTCAGTTTAAGTTTCCATCCTTCCAAGAGCTAGTTCCTATGTATGCTGGGCTATGTTCTCTTGCCATTGAGAACCATAACAGTTTGACCGGCCCACAAAGGGTTAAATTAATTGGCAGAGAAAGGAGAGAAAAAAGAAGTCTGCTGAAATTTTTTTTTTTTTTTTCCTTCAGTTCTGAGTGTGCTTTCAATTGAATCACTTGCAAGTCTGCCTATATTGCAGCCTTCCTCTCTCTCTCTCCTTCTAATCCTGGAATGGCTCTGTGTTCACCTGTTTAAAATGGATATTCAGAGTTTAGCTGCAGGTTTGAATAATCTCACCACGAAAGTTCAAAATTTACAAGATTTTGTTGTTCATGTTCCTATATCTGAACCTAGAATTCCTTTGCCTGAATTTTTCTCGGGGAATAGATCTTGCTTTCAAAATTTCAAAAATAATTGCAAATTGTTTTTGTCCCTGAAATCTCGCTCTGCTGGAGATCCTGCTCAGCAGGTCAGGATTGTGATTTCCTTGCTCCGGGGCGACCCTCAAGATTGGGCTTTTGCATTGGCTCCAGGGGATCCTGCGTTGCTCAATGTGGATGCGTTTTTTCTGGCCTTGGGGTTGCTTTATGAGGAACCTCATTTAGAGCTTCAGGCGGAAAAAGCCTTGATGTCCCTATCTCAGGGGCAAGATGAAGTTGAAATATACTGCCAAAAATTCCGTAAATGGTCTGTGCTTACTCAGTGGAATGAGTGCGCCCTGGCGGCGAATTTCAGAGAGGGTCTCTCTGATGCCGTTAAGGATGTTATGGTGGGGTTCCCTGTGCCTGCGGGTCTGAATGAGTCCATGACAATGGCTATCCAGATCGATAGACGTCTGCGGGAGCGCAAACCTGTGCACCATTTGGCGGTGTCTACTGAGAAGACGCCAGAGAATATGCAATGTGATAGAATTCTGTCCAGAAGCGAACGGCAGAATTTTAGACGAAAAAATGGGTTGTGCTTTTATTGTGGTGATTCAACTCATGTTATATCAGCATGCTCTAAGCGTACTAAGAAGCTTGATAAGTCAGTTTCAATTGGCACTTTTCAGTCTAAGTTTATTCTATCTGTGACCCTGATTTGTTCTTTATCATCTATTACCGCGGATGCCTATGTCGACTCTGGCGCCGCTTTGAGTCTTATGGATTGGTCCTTTGCCAAACGCTGTGGGTATGATTTAGAGCCTCTTGAAACTCCTATACCTCTGAAGGGGATTGACTCCACCCCATTGGCTAGTAATAAACCACAATACTGGACACAAGTAACTATGCGAATTAATCCGGATCATCAGGAGATTATTCGCTTTCTTGTGCTGTATAATCTACATGATGTGTTGGTGCTTGGATTGCCATGGCTGCAATCTCATAACCCAGTCCTCGACTGGAACGCTATGTCTGTGTTAAGCTGGGGATGTAGGGGGATGCATGGGGACGTACCTTTGGTTTCCATTTCGTCATCTATTCCCTCTGAGATTCCTGAATTCTTGTCTGACTATCGTGACGTTTTTGAAGAACCTAAGCTTGGTTCATTACCTCCGCACCGGGAGTGCGATTGTGCCATAGATTTGATTCCGGGTAGTAAATACCCTAAGGGTCGTTTATTTAATCTGTCTGTGCCTGAACATGCTGCTATGCGAGAATATATAAAGGAGTCCTTGGAAAAGGGACATATTCGTCCTTCGTCATCTCCCTTAGGAGCCGGTTTTTTCTTTGTGTCTAAGAAAGATGGCTCTTTGAGGCCGTGTATTGATTATCGGCTTTTGAATAAAATCACGGTTAAATATCAATATCCGTTGCCACTGCTGACTGATTTGTTTGCTCGCATAAAGGGGGCCAAGTGGTTCTCTAAGATAGATCTCCGTGGGGCGTATAATTTGGTGCGAATTAAGCAGGGGGATGAGTGGAAAACCGCATTTAATACGCCCGAGGGCCACTTTGAGTATTTGGTGATGCCTTTTGGCCTTTCAAATGCCCCTTCGGTCTTTCAGTCCTTTATGCATGACATTTTCCGTGATTATTTGGATAAATTTATGATCGTGTATCTGGATGATATTCTGATTTTTTCGGATGACTGGGACTCTCATGTCCAGCAGGTCAGGAGGGTTTTTCAGGTTTTGCGGTCTAATTCCTTGTGTGTGAAGGGTTCTAAGTGCGTTTTTGGGGTTCAAAAGATTTCCTTCTTGGGATACATTTTTTCCCCCTCTTCCATCGAGATGGATCCTGTCAAGGTTCGGGCTATTTGTGATTGGACGCAACCCTCTTCTCTTAAGAGTCTTCAGAAATTTTTGGGCTTTGCTAACTTTTATCGTCGATTTATTGCTGGTTTTTCTGATGTTGTTAAACCATTGACTGATTTGACTAAGAAGGGTGCTGATGTTGCTGATTGGTCCCCTGCTGCTGTGGAGGCCTTTCGGGAGCTTAAGCGCCGCTTTTCTTCCGCCCCTGTGTTGCGTCAGCCTGATGTTGCTCTTCCTTTTCAGGTTGAGGTCGACGCTTCTGAAATCGGAGCTGGGGCGGTTTTGTCGCAAAGAAGTTCCGACTGCTCCGTGATGAAACCTTGTGCTTTTTTTTCTCGTAAATTTTCGCCCGCCGAGCGGAATTATGATATTGGGAATCGAGAGCTTTTGGCCATGAAGTGGGCTTTTGAGGAGTGGCGTCATTGGCTTGAGGGGGCTAGACATCAGGTGGTGGTATTGACCGACCACAAAAATTTAATTTATCTTGAGTCCGCCAGACGCCTGAATCCTAGACAGGCGCGCTGGTCGTTGTTTTTCTCTCGGTTTAATTTTGTGGTGTCATACCTACCGGGTTCTAAGAATGTTAAGGCGGATGCCCTTTCTAGGAGTTTTGAGCCTGACTCCCCTGGTAATTCTGAACCTACAGGTATCCTTAAGGATGGAGTGATATTGTCTGCCGTTTCTCCAGACCTGCGGCGGGCCTTGCAGGATTTTCAGGCGGATAGACCTGATCGTTGCCCACCTGGTAGACTGTTTGTTCCTGATGATTGGACCAGTAAAGTCATTTCTGAGGTTCATTCTTCTGCGTTGGCAGGTCATCCTGGAATCTTTGGTACCAGGGATTTGGTGGCAAGGTCCTTCTGGTGGCCTTCCCTGTCACGAGATGTACGAGGCTTTGTGCAGTCTTGTGACGTTTGTGCTCGGGCCAAGCCTTGTTGTTCTCGGGCTAGTGGATTGTTGTTGCCCTTGCCTATCCCGAAGAGGCCTTGGACGCACATCTCGATGGATTTTATTTCGGATCTTCCTGTTTCTCAGAAGATGTCTGTCATCTGGGTGGTGTGTGACCGTTTCTCTAAGATGGTCCATTTGGTTCCCCTGCCTAAGTTGCCTTCTTCTTCCGAGTTGGTTCCTCTGTTTTTTCAAAATGTGGTTCGTTTGCATGGTATTCCGGAGAATATCGTTTCTGACAGAGGAACCCAATTCGTGTCTAGATTTTGGCGGGCATTCTGTGCTAGGATGGGCATAGATTTGTCTTTCTCGTCTGCTTTCCATCCTCAGACTAATGGCCAGACCGAGCGGACGAATCAGACTTTGGAGACATATTTGAGGTGTTTTGTGTCTGCAGATCAGGATGATTGGGTTGCTTTTTTGCCTTTAGCGGAGTTTGCCCTCAATAATCGGGCCAGCTCTGCCACCTTGGTGTCTCCTTTTTTCTGTAATTCGGGGTTTCATCCTCGATTTTCCTCCGGTCAGGTGGAATCTTCGGATTGTCCTGGAGTGGATGCTGTGGTGGAGAGGTTGCATCAGATTTGGGGGCAGGTGGTGGACAATTTGAAGTTGTCCCAGGAGAAGACTCAGCTTTTTGCCAACCGCCGGCGTCGGGTTGGTCCTCGGCTTTGTGTCGGGGACTTGGTGTGGTTGTCTTCTCGTTTTGTCCCTATGAGGGTTTCTTCTCCTAAGTTTAAGCCTCGGTTCATCGGCCCGTACAAGATATTGGAGATTCTTAACCCTGTGTCCTTCCGTTTGGACCTCCCTGCATCTTTTTCTATTCATAATGTTTTTCATCGGTCATTGTTGCGCAGGTATGAGGTACCGGTTGTGCCTTCCGTTGAGCCTCCTGCTCCGGTGTTGGTTGAGGGCGAGTTGGAGTACGTTGTGGAAAAAATCTTGGACTCCCGTGTTTCCAGACGGAAACTCCAGTATCTGGTCAAATGGAAGGGATACGGTCAGGAGGATAATTCTTGGGTGACTGCCTCTGATGTTCATGCCTCCGATCTGGTCTGTGCCTTTCATAGGGCTCATCCTGATCGCCCTGGTGGTTCTGGTGAGGGTTCGGTGCCCCCTCCTTGAGGGGGGGGTACTGTTGTGAAATTGGATTTTGGGCTCCCCCGGTGGCCACTGGTGGAATTGAACTTGTGTGCATCATCCCCTCTGTTCACCTGTTCCCATCAGGATGTGGGAGTCGCTATTTAACCTTGCTCCTCTGTCACTTCCATGCCGGTCAACATTGTAATCAGAAGCCTTTCTGTGCATGTTCCTGCTACCAGACAACTTCCAGCTAAGTCGGACTTTTGTCCTTGTTTGTTTTTTGCATTTTGTTCCAGTTCACAGCTGCAGTTTCGTTTCTGTGTCTGGAAAGCTCTTGTGATCTGAAATTGCCACTCTGATGTTATGAGTTAATACTGGAGTCTTAAAGTAATTTCAGGATGGTGTATTGATAGGGTTTTCAGCTGACCATGAAAGTACCCTTTCTGTCTTCCTGCTATCTAGTAAGCGGACCTCGATTTTGCTAAACCTATTTTCATACTACGTTTGTCATTTTCATCTTAAATCACCGCCAATATATGTGGGGGCCTCTTCTGCCTTTCGGGGAAATTTCTCTAGAGGTGAGCCAGGACTATATTTTCCTCTGCCAGGATTAGTTAGTCCTCCGGCCGGCGCTGGGCGTCTAGGGATAAAACGCAGGCTACGCTACCCGGCTACTGTTAGTTGTGCGGCAGGTTTAGTTCATGGTCAGTTTAAGTTTCCATCCTTCCAAGAGCTAGTTCCTATGTATGCTGGGCTATGTTCTCTTGCCATTGAGAACCATAACACAGTCCACATCGAAGTAATTGAGTCTATGGACACTTCAGGGTTTATAAATGTACTCCGACGCTTCATCGCCATCAGAGGTCCCATGAAGCACATTCGCTCCGATAGAGGTACCAACTTTGTAGGAGCAGTGAAAGAACTTCAAATTCCTTCCAACCTAGACACCACCAGTGTGGAAAGATACCTGAGTGAGCAGGGGTGTACCTGGACTTTCAATCTGCCACACTCTTCTCACATGGGAGGTGCTTGGGAGAGGATGATAGGAATGGCACGCAGAATCCTTGATTCCATTCTCTTGCAAGCAGGTAATGCAAGACTCACACATGAAAGTTTGACCACATTCCTGGCGGAAGTTTTGGCCATCATTAATGCCAGACCATTGACTTCGCTTTCTAGTGACTCTGAGGATCCGACCATTCTCACTCCTGCCATGTTACTTACTCAGAAAGCCAGCGTTCTCAGCGCTCCACCTGGAGAATTTAGCAACAAGGACCTTTACAGACGGCAATGGAGACAAGTCCAAAGTCTCTCCAATACCTTTTGGGACAGATGGAGGAAGCAGTACCTCTCCACCTTACAACCAAGGAAGAAGTGGCAGACCGACAGACCAAACATCAAAACCGGTGATGTCGTTCTCATGAAAGACAGCCAGTCTCACCGTAATGAGTGGCCACTAGGCCTCATCACTAAAGTATTCCCAAGCAAAGATGGGAAGGTCTGTAAGGTCGAGGTCAAAGTAGGCAAGTCCGGGGAAAGTAAACTATTCCTCAGACCGGTGGCGGAACTTGTCTTACTGTTTTCGCCAAAAGAGCTGTGTGTGGCATCAGTTGATGCCAAGCGGGGAGTGTTCTGCCCTTCCTAATGAAGGACAGGGGTTCGTCCAAGCATTAAAGTTTCACTGCTATAGTTTTGGTTTTGCTGTGTTATAGCACCACCCAGTGGTGGATAAATTTATTACCTGTGTTTTTCTTAGTAATCATTAGAGTGTTGCATTCTGGGTTGCACCAAAGCATCATGGGATAGGGGAATTCCCCATTTTTCTCTCTGTGTATTTTCCTGTACACTCGTGTTAATCTGCTGTGTTGGAACTACTTCACTTACTTGCCACCCTGGTTAGTTTATCCGATAAGATTGCTATCCTGTTCTTGCAATATAGTGTTCTATAGAATGTGATTACTGTATAGCAACTAGTACCTGGGATATCTATTCTCTGTCAGTTACTGTATGTAGTTGCATGTAGAAGTTGCATCATCCTGTATGCTTTCCCTGCTAGTTATAAGTATCAGTTGTGCTGTTATTTGCCCAATACTTACCCAAATCATTTGTATTCTTATAGTTTTACCGCATTTCAATACCTGTTACCAATAAACAAGTTAGACTACAGAGAACAGTCTGCTTATTTTGGAAGACAGAAGTGGTTTATGCTGTATGTTGGATCACACACCGTATCAACGTGTATGAAGACAGAACAAAACCATTGTCACATTGTCGGATAATATCCTGACATGACGATTTGCAAGTGTGTGTCGGTTTCATCTCAAGGCCTCCCAGACGGCATATAGCTCCTTGAAGTTGGAGGAGCTGTGATTGACGTGTGCTGGCCACCTGCCCTGTAGAATCTTGCCTTTTAGATGGGCTCCCCAGCCCCACGCGCTGGCGTCCGTAGTGATCACTACATAAGGGGAAGTGGACCATAGCACTCCGACTCTTAGGTTCTCTGGCTGTGTCCACCAACGGAAAGACCTTCGTACTGGATTTGTTACCTTCAAGGTACTGTCCAGTGAAGACTGGTGGCGATCCCAATTGGAGAGAATCAGTCTCTGCAGGGGTCTTGAATGTGACTGTGCCCATCTGACACATGGTATACAAGCCGTCATTAGGCCTAACACTCTCATGGTCATCCTAATGGAAACTCTGTGTTCTAGTAGGTGCCTGATCTGGATCTTGATTGCCTCCAGTTTGTCTTCTGGCAATAGGGATGTTCTGCGTCTGGAGTCTAGACACACTCCCAAGAAGATCTTCCTGTGTTCCGGAATCAGGTCTGACTTTTGCCAGTTTATGACCCAGCCTAATTGTTCCATTACTGATATTGTCTGGCTTCTGTGAACTGATAGTGTCTCTAACGATTTTGCCACGAGGAGAAAGTCGTCGAGATATGGAACTATTATGATACCCTGGTTTCTCAGGAAGGCGACAATCTCCGAAACCAGCTTTGTGAATATACGGGGCGCTGAGGCAAGCCCGAAAGGAAGGCATTGAAACTGGTAGTGACAGGTCCAGGACGGCAGAGCTACAGCAAACCTCAGAAGCCTTTGAGATGAGGGATGGACAGGGACCTGATAATAGGCACTCTTCAGGTCGAGAGTGCACATTACAGCATCCCGATATCTGGACTGCGGCTTGGATGTCTCCTCTATCTGCATCGTGCTTCTCACCGCCTGGACAAGCTGGTTCGTCTCCTTTGCCTGGAAGAGATATTTTCTATGGTGGTCTTGGTTCCCTGAGGGGAGCTCCCCCTCTTCTTCTAAGACTGAGTCCCCTGGATTGGTTCCATCCTCAGAACTATACTCCGGCTCTCTCTGGTCTCACTCCCGTCTGGCTCTCTTGCGGCCAGGGATGGGGCTGGACTGCCTTGAAAGGCTGAACACGGAAGCCTGGACCTTTTCCCAGATTAGGGATCTAATTTCTGAGAGTAGCGAGGATTGTTCGTCCATCACAACCTTAGATGTGCAGGATGCACACAAGGTCTTGCCGTGGGAGTCCGGGAGTTTCACATGGCATATGGGACATCTGTTAGATTTTGTAGAGACCTTGCCGGGATTTTTAGCAGGAGCGGGGGGGGACAGCGGGGGTTCCCTTATCCTAAATGACAAAAGATAGGGAGTTAATAGGATAGGCCTGTATTTTCAGGTGTGCAGTGAGGGTAGTCTGCGCTATGCGCACTTACCCCTCCATCGTCGGGCAAGTCTCCTTCCATGGTCCCCTTTGCTATGGCAGTCAGAAGGCCCCTCAGTGACTCCAGATGCTGGGTAGGAGCACCCGTACTGCTATGTGTTCCAAGGCTGGAGCACACGCACTTCCCCGCTTAACGACGTCACCGGAAGTGACGATTACCGGATGTGGTGATAACGGAAGTGACGCGGTTCACTCGGAGTTCTGGAAGTTGCTTTGGCGAGACGAGACACCGCGCTGGATGCCGCGACTCCCTGCAGCATGGAACCGCGTCCCCAGCCGAGAGCCTCCCACCTGGAGGAGCGGCTGCAACCAGGAGCCTCGTCCTGCTCTTGGTCTTTGGAGCAGAGGGACTCCCCATCCGGGGAGTTTCTACCCTGAGCCTCTTGACAGGGGGAAGGGTATTGGCAAGCTGCAAGATCCCCCTGAGCTCCGGTAAGCTTGCACATCTTCTTCTCGTGTGTCCCTCCTTGCAGGGACTGGAAAAACACTGAGGATTTGGGGGTGGGACATGACCTTTTAAACTCTCGTGTGTTTCCTGTCCCAGCAAGGGGGAGGAGGACGTCCTCCATGGTGCTGTCAGGAGGGACGTCCTGGAAAAAAGCCTTTCATCAATTAGAAGCAAAGGAGAGCCAGGCTAAAGTTTGCCAAAGATTGGACCACAGAGGACTGGAGTAAGGTAATTGTCACTGATAAGTCTAAATTTCAGCCTTGCCCAACACCTGGTCGTCTAATGTTAGACGGAGAACTGGAGAGACGTACAAGCCAAAGTGTCTTGTACCCACTGTGAAATTTGGTGGAGGATCGATGATGATCTGGGGATGCTTCAGCAAGGCTGGAATTGGGCAGGTTAATCTTTGCGAAGGACGTATGAATCAAGCAGCATACAAGGTTATCCTGGAAAAACAGTTGATACCTTCTGCTCAGGCAATGTTCCCCAACTCTGAGGACTGTTTTTTTCCAGCAGGACAATGCGCCATGCCACACAGCTAGGTCAATCAATGTGTGGATGAAGGACCACCACATCAAATCCCTGTCATGGCCAGCCCAATTTCCAGACCTGAACCCCATTGAAAACCTCTGGAATGTAATCAAGAGGAAGATGGATAGTCACAAACCATCAAACAAAGAAGAACTGCTTACATTTTTGTACCAGGAGTGGCATAAGGTCACCCAACAGCAGTGTGAAAGACTGTTGGAAAGCATGCCAAGACGCATGAAAGCTGTGATTAAAAATCATGGTTTTTCCACAAAATATTGACTTCTGAACTCTTCCTGAGTTAAAACATTAGTATTGTTGTTTCTAAATGATTATGAACTTGTTTTCATTGCATTATTTGAGGTCTGCAAGCAATGTTTTTTTTTGTATTTTTGCCCATTTATCATTTTCTGGAAATAAATACAAAATTTAGTGCTGGGAAATTCGAAGACATGTTGTCAGTAGTTTATAGAATAAAAGAGCAATTTACATTTTACTCAAAAATATACCTATAAAGAGAAGAATCAGACAAACTAAAAATTTTGCAGTGGTCACTTAATTTTTGCCAGAGATGTATATGGTCTGCAGACCACTGGTGGTAATATCTGTCCTAGTTCAGTATTTTTGATTAATAATCATTATAGTGGCATTATCACTACTATATATGCTGGTAATATTTGGTCATGGTCTGCTGGTGTATGTTTGTTATATTGCATTATTATTCTTGCGGTATTATTAAATCTTCCAGCAGTATTATTGGTAATAATGGTCATGTAGTAAATATTTCCTTCAGGCAGATTAATATTAGTAATAATGCCCTTTCTGGGAAAGGGGGTGGACATAGCAAGGGCTAGCGTGCTTTCAAATGCCAAGGCTGAATTTCAGTCCCAGTCAGACCCTATCACCAAGTAAAGGATTTCAGATAGTTCCCTGATATTTGGATCTTACTACCTTAGGTTCCGGATGCCTGTCCGAGACTGAATCTCAAACTGAAAAAGTCTGGTATGGTTTTGGGCTGACACATCTGCTGGGATGCACGCTGTCAGGAAGCCTAAGAGAGACATCGTGCTTCTTAAAGATACAATTGGAAAGGCATTAACATTGAGATTCTTCTCTGATTTTTACAACTTTTTCTTCTGGGAGGAAACCACACTGAAATGTGCACATATATCCCCCCCCCCAAATTTTAACCTGAATAGGTTTTAGCTTTGAGTTTTACCTGGGAAAATGGTCAACAAGGAAAAAAACAGTATCTGTTGTATTCTTCGCCTTAGCATCTCAGTATTTTAGGTCATCCTCCAGGTACAGGAATCCAGACTGAGGTGTCTGGGGAAGTTCTGCCTTTATCTCCTCCTGGTTTCCTGAATTATTTTTCTTTGTCTCTGCGGTAATGTCAGGGTGGAGAGAAAAATATAATCTGGTAATCACTACCTCAGGCAGTGGAAAGTAGCCAACGAAAAATGATTAAGTTGCATTGATTTACAAGTATGTTTAAATGACATATAGGTCATATGTAACCAGTAGCGTAGTTACCGGGGGAGACAATTGGTGTTGGTTGCGAGGTTATACAGAGCTTATGAATATGAAGGACTACATGGCAGCAGATTTAATAATCCCATAGTGGTAATGTCCTGCTGATAAAATAGTGATTGGAGCCCTACACATGGTGTCTGCGTACCTGACCCCTGGGGTCAGCAGATGCAATATCAAGGACTGCCTTGGAGTGATACCTGACGGCTAGCTGAAGCTCAAGCCTGACTCCACCATAAGGCGCTCCAGTGAACACCAGGTAGCCGCTTAGCTATGCCCCTCCTAGGCAAGCCCGGTCCTGTGATACAGTGGGACTATAAACCACTAACACAACATTCTATTTTGTTCATTTGCATTGCATTTTAATTATTTAAAAAACCCTTTAAACTATTAAATGCTATTTTTTTTGTTTTTTAAGCATTCTTAATTTGCAGGATTTTTACCCTGCACCTGTCTAAAACTTGTGCACAGTATTGTACATACTGAAAATATTCAAAAATGTTGGATTCATGTTTATACTAAAGCCTTTTTTAAGGGCATATTCACAAGCACAACTGATGTCGCAGAAATGTGTGAATCTCCGTTTTCTTCATCTCAAAGGATCTGTAGGAGAAATCAGCACAAAATAGGGTCTTATCCGATAGACACAATGTGCTTTTGCTCAGATTAAACTAACCTGATTTATCCATTAAGAAAGCATGGAATGTAAGAAATCAGTTGCAGCAGATTCACAGGTCAATATGTGACCATTAAAAATCAAAGAAAAGGAATTAGTGGATGGTTTCCGCGCTGCTGAAAGTATTGAGACATATATCCTGATATAATTTGAAAAGGTGGTGGTTTATTTTACGCGTTTCGAAGTACAGAGTTACTTCTTCCTCAAGAATGACCACATGTACGTTACAGGAATTACAGAGATGTAAGGATTCAGGGAGAGACCACAGCCTGAAGCACTCTACTTCCAAAAGTGAGGTTGGAAGAGGAACCCATATCAAGTCTATAATGCTTATAAAAAGTGGAAGAAGGCCATGTAGCTGCCTTACATATCTGCTTGAACGAGATATCAGATCTCTCCAACCAGGAGGCTGCCACGGCCAGTGTGGGGGGAGCGCTCAGATCTTCTGGCACTACCCTACCACTTGATGTAAAAGCTAAGGAAATGGCCTCCCTGATTCACCTAGCTAATGTGCATTTTGAAGCTTTTAGTCCTTTCCTGGATCCCTAGAAGGACACGAACAAGGAATCATTTTTCCAAGGATTAGTATCAGACAGGTATTCTAATAGACACCTCCTAATGTCTAGCGTATGTAGCTTCTCTTCTTTCTGATTTTTTAAGGTTAGCTCAGTTCCAAGCCAAGCGGAAGTGCGATCAGGTCCCCGCTAGCACAGTGAGGGCTCACGGTGCTGGTGGGAATCTCACAGAAGTTACCGCAGCTCAGCCTAGCTGGGAACAGAGCTCAGTGACCGGAGGTAACCTCTATGACGTCACCCCTGGTCACTGAAGCTCCGCCCCCAAACAGCTCATTCACCAGTGGTTTTCAGCCGGGACAGTCACATCTTAGCATCGTCCAGGTTGAAAACTGTATATCCCCCAGATATGGATTACGGCATGGGACAGAACGACAGACAGATATGGGTATATTGTAGGTTTTTTATTTTACTTTTATTACAGGAGATTGAGGGCTTCGCTTGGATTAGGCGTTGCAGTAAGTATGGTTTAAATAAGAATAATAAAAGGAGGAGGAGGAGTTTTTTTCAAATGAAAGACTTTATTCTGGCTGTGTCTTTATTTAAGATTGCAACTATAGGATTAGTAATGGATAGGTGTCTTATAGACGCTTCTCCATTACTAAATAGATCAATGGCTGCACTCAATTTTGACTGAGTTCTGACTTGAACGCCCCGCCCTTCACTATGCTGTGATTTTAATTACATCCAAACACAGTTGGTTCCGACCTTCCTATAAATGCAGGCTTTACCATGTTATTAGCCATAGGTAAGTGTTCACACTAGGCAGAGAGGTCAGGTACCCATCCGATCTGAGATTACCTTGACGTTTGGTGGATGGGCTCACAATTTTTGGCCAAATCTTGTGCTAAGCATCTCATGTGTTTTTTCATAGATTTCACAAGCCATTATGCTATTCACATTTCATGTATCGCACATTTCCTTGCTTTAGTACAGTAAAATTGAGTGCAGCCATTGATCTATTTACTATATGTCTTTTTTTGGTTATGCACCAGTTCAGACTAGATTGCTGTTCAGTCAGTTTTCCTATATTTACTATCACCATTACTAAGCCGTGGGCTTGATGTCACCGGTGACATCAACCCAACAACTATTACCCCACTTGCCACTGCTACAGGGCAAGTGGGAAGAGCCGGGAAAGCGTCAGAATTTGCGCATCTAATAGATGCGCCTTTTCTGGGCAGCTATTTTTAGGCTTGGGGGGTCAATATCCATGGCCCCTTACCCCCAGCTGTGAGTTTTGTCTGGCTGGTTATCAAAAATAGGGGGAATCCACACTGTTTTAAAAAAAATTATTGTATTTATTTACAATGCAAGAGCGGCAGATGAATACTCCCACCTGCCGCTCCTGCTATCACCGTTATTAGCAGCAGCAGGGGTAGGCTGATGGGAGTAATAGTCCCATCAGCCGCTGCCTGTTGTCTCTTTTATTACTTAAATTAACTCATCATTGTCCCCTGTTCACGCCGATCGCCGGCAGAGCAGGGAAGATTGAGAAGAGCCGTGCTCAGCACCCGGCAACGGGGACCAGCGCTACTGTAATTCTTCTTCCTGGACGCCGATGCGTGTCACATGGATGACATCCGTGTGTTATGTGTATGCACGTGTACGGGACGTTTTATGGCCCATGCCGACATTAAAAAATGAACATGTCAGCTTGTTTTGCCCATGGACACACGGTCCGTGGAAACACACTGACGTGCACAGACCCATTCACTTGAATAGGCAAATAGCACTCCGTTCCTCCTAAGCCTCTCCGCCTGGCTAGGTAGCACTGTGCAGCCACATATGGGGTATTGCCACGTTCAGTAGAAATAGAGGAACAAATTTTGTTGCCATTTTTACCCACTTCTTGTTTGAAAATGTAAAATCTTTGGCTAAAACAAAATTTTTGTGGTAAAAATTTTATTTTGTCCTCACTGCCCAATGGTATAAAATGATGAATAGATGAATTCATTGAGAGGTGTAGTTCGCAAAATGGGGTCATTTGTTGGGGGGTTCTGCTGTTTTGGCACCTCATGGGCTCTCCCAGTGGGTCATGGCACCTGTAAACCATAACAGTAAAATCTGGCACGCCTTCCCTTCTGAGCTCTGCCATGCGCTCAAACAGTGGTTTATCCCTACATATGAGGCATCAGCATACTCCAGACAAATTGCACAATAACTTTTGCGGTCTAATTTCTTCCATTACCCTTGGGAAAATAAAAAATTGGGGGTGAAAAAGATCATTTTTGTGAAAAATAGGATTTATTTATTTTTACGGCTCTACGTTATAAACTTCTGTGAAGCACTTGAGGGTTCAAAGTGCTCACCACACATTTAGATAAGTTCCTTAGGGGTCTAGTTTCCAAATTGATGTCACTTGTTGGGGGGTCCACTGTTTAGGCACATCAGGGGCTCTTCAAACACGACATGGCATCCGATCTTAATTCCAGCCAATTTTGCGTTCAAAAAGTAAAACAGCGCTCCTTCTCTTCTGAGCTCTGCCATGTGCCCAAACAGTGGTTTACCCCCACATATGGGGTATTAGCATATTTAGGACAAATTGCAAAACAACTTTTGGGGTTCAATTTCTCCTGTTACCCTTTGTAAAATAAAAAAAATTGGGGTCTGAATAAAAATTTTTGTGAAATAAGGTTAAATGTTCATTTTTTTAAAAACATTTCAAAAATTCCTGTGAAGTACCTGAAGGGTTAATAAACATCTTAAATGTGGTTTTAAGCACCTTGAGGGGTGTAGTTTTTAGAATGGTGTCACTTTGGGTATTTTCTATCATATAGACCCCTTAAAGTGACTTCAAATTTGAGGTGGTCCCTAAAAAACATGGTTCTGAAAAATTGAGAACTCGCGGTTTAACTTTTAACCTTTAACTTCCTAACAAAAAAAGTTGGTTCCAAATTGTGCTAATGGAAAGTAGACATGTGGGAAATGTTACTTATGTGATATATATATTTCTATCATGTAGATCTCACTTGCGTGTATACTCCTCTTTAATCATATATTCTCATATATACACACAATATATACTCAGCTAGTTTATAATCAATTGCTCGACTTAACCACATGAGCTAGGCCAGATGGTTCCTTGGTACTTTCCAGACACCCAAAAAGCGGAACAGTACCAGATGTATTAAGTGATGATCAGATGTCTCAACTCTGTCCTAGATGCAGAGAGCTACACTTTAGTTGCTTAATCAGCATCTATATGTGCATTAATCACAATATTCCATATATATTTAGATAACCACTAACAGAGGAGCTAGACAATATGGTAATTAACTAACCACCCCTAACCACTCCTTTCTATATGCAATTATAAAACTATGTATGTACAAATAAATCATCAGCATTGATGGAATGTTTTTCTGTCACAATGGTGTACAGTCCATTCTTGATGAGCGCTCAAAATACTCCGTCTTATTGGGAACGGCCGCAGCACACACAGGGATAGATTTATCCAAACCAAATTTCCATAACATCTGGCACCCAATGTGGGGCGTGGACGAAATACACAGGGGACCCTGCTGACCGGAGAGACGGAGGTGTTGGCCACGGCCTTGGTTCACAGGACGGAGACTGCGCAGCTCCATAAGTAAGGTAAGAAAATGTTATCATCTTACCTGAAAGTCCCCTGTGCCCATTCCGGGTCTATACCTCTTGCCGGTCAGGTGTGGTCACCACCGCATTCCCAGGTAGTGTAAAAAGTCCAAGCCCATATCCAAACCCTGGGATATAAGTCAAGGTGTCTGCTGTGTGCCGTGTATGTGTTCTGTGTTTGTGTAAGATCTGGGAAAAAGTTGGAACGGTGACTGTTTTGCTTGTGGTTGCTGGGTAACAGACCGCAGGAGATCAAATCGCTCGATAAGTTATTGCAGGATTCCCGTGCATAGGAGGGACAGGTAGTCCCGGGGCAGGTGATCCCAGGTTCGAGTAGTGATAACTTAGAGGGCTACTGCAGATTCCCGTAGTTTCGGCAAGCCAGTTAGGATGACCGGACCGGCGTGGTAGATTTCCCGCTTGTGTTTCTCACTCAGGCGGCCCGGACACAGGTGTGCCCAGTGCGATTGGCAGTAGTCTGTTCCCAGAGCAACCTGCACGTGTCACAGAATAATCAAATCTGTTCTCCCCGGGCGTCTGTATCTGTTTTTGTCCTTGTCATGTATTGCTGCTTTAAGTGATAACAGTTGTAAGTGCATACAATTGTAAAGGAAAGGTTTTTCCTCTTTTCTGAACTTCCCCTTCTCCACGCTGCTAGCAGAGATATATCCATTGTAAATCACACTGTCACATCTGTTTTTGCAATGTTTCCTGTTTCTGCATTCTGAGTAGTGCCACAGGGTAGCAATTTTTGAAGAAGTGAAACTAAATGGTATCTATCATTTTTGCTGTGACATACTTGTTTTCAGATACGTGATTTTAGACTTTAGATACAGCAGCATAAGAAAAGGGGAAGTGTGTGTGTCTGACCGTTTGAGCACAGAGGGAAAAAAAAAAGTCGTTTTAACTTTTTACTCTTTGAAGTTTTTCTTCTGTCTCAAAATTTTAAGTTTTTGGTTGTGTCCCAAGTTTTTGATGGTTTTCTTTTCTTTTTGGTTTCAACTTCTTGTACCAACTTTTTGAAGGTTTTCTATTCTTTTTGTTTCTTTGTGTTTTTACATACCAATCTTTCTGAAGTTTTTTGTTTCTTTTTCCTTTTTTGTTTTTCATTTTTGTTTTTGCCATGGGGAATACGGTGGCCAAGCAAGAGGAGGGTCTTTTACTTCCTGGAGAGAAAACGGCCCCCCAGATAGTGGCAGAACATGAAGGTGTTAAGTATGTGAAGAATTTTAGAAGGTATAAAGTATGTGAAATCCATAAGAATGGCAGACTTCAAGCTGCGGAAAGGCATGACATAGAAAGGAAAATAAGGGAAGTTAGCTGATGTTAAATTGCTGAATGCTAATACACGGTATATAGTAGCAGCAGAGCTTACATCGCTTAGGTGGTACAGAGAGATGTGTGAGCAAACCAGGAAGTGATTTTTGTGTGTATAAGATGGGGAAAGGTATTAAAGCCATCAGCGCCTCCCCATACATTGGGCATGTGCAGTCTGCTCTCAACAGAATCCATGGTATAGGGAGTTTTTGCACAGTATGTGGCGCACCCCGTCCCCCTCTACAGGGAGAAGGCATCATAGTTCCAATCATGCTCTCTAAGACTGCACAGAGGGGGGGAGGAATTCTCTTCTCTATCCTCCTTTTTCTATGTCACTCTTTCTCTCCTCCTTCTCTCTCACTCTCCTTTCCTCTCCTATCTCCACACTTTTCTCTTCTGTCTCTCTCTCCTCCACACCTCTCTACTCCTCTCTCTCCTCCACTTCTCTTTCCTCCTTTTTCACTCACCCTCTCTCTCTCCTCCTTCTCCACTCCTCCACCACACCTATGTTCTCCTGTTTCTTCTCCACTCCCTTCAACCAATCCTCCTGTTTCTTCTTCTTCTCTCTCTCCACCTCCTTCTGCACACCGATTCTCCTCCTTTCTCTTCACCACACCTTTCTATCTCTATCTCCTCATTCTCCTTCTCCACACCGCTTTCCTCCTTCTTCACTCATCTCACATTCTCTCTCTCCTCCACACCTCCCATCTCTCTCCTCCTTCTGTTCCTTTTTCTCACTCCTCACCTCCTCCTCCTATATCATCATCTTCTTCTTCGCCAACGCCGAATTCAAACAATGTGGTGCTTACGGCACAAGGCACCCCTTCTATGTCCCTGGCATAATCCAGCCATTGCCAGTTGTGGTATCGGGGAAAGAAGGTGAAAATCCCCCTACACACAATGCAGTAGGCAGCCCTCAGACACATCAGGCAGCAGACAGCTCAGCCGTGGGTGCAAAGGGGGGAGGACTGACATCACCATCTGCTGTTAATGTACAACTTCAGCACCAGTCAAAGCTGCCTACATTCACACCAACATAGAACTGTAAGCCTATGCTTCAACAAGGGGGGAGACATCCTCACATAAAAAAGCAACTTCTAAGTCCAAAATCAGTCAGTATATGACCCCAGCACATGCTATCACAACTATTCCTCTGATGAAGATGAAGAGGGAACATCATACATGCTGTACAGTACTAGGAAAAGAAACCCACAGGCACCAAGAATGCAGGGGCAGATAGAGGCACCACCATTACATTATGTGCACTTCACCCCAAGTCAGGTGACAATCTTCCAGACCCAGGGATGCATCCCATGCCATTTTACCGAAGAATGTAGCAGAACCAGAGAACATATGCAGCCACCTGGAATGATCTCTGGGCCATAAATTATTATTATTATTTATTGTTATAGCGCCATTTATTCCATGGCGCTTTACATGTGAGGAGGGGTATACATAATAAAAACAAGTACAATAATCTTAAACAATACAAGTCATAACTGGTACAGGAGGAGAGAGGACCCTGCCCGCGAAGGCTCACAATCTACAAGGGCTGGGTGAGAATACAGTAGGTGAGGATAGAGCTGGTCATGCAGCGGTTTGGTTGATCGGTGGTTACTGCAGGTTGTAGAATGAATGAATGAATAAATGGAAATAAAATGGAAATAAAAGCAGGTGATGCACTCTGGCCAATCATGAAGGAACAATTCAAACTTCCGGCAGAATTAGATGTACACGCTTGGGAGTCAGGGCCACAGCTAATTGAACAGCTCAGAGAGTGGGCCAAAGGCAGATTGGCAGGACAAGCCCTCAGCTTACATGACATGAGCCAAGACGAGACAGAGTCTGTAAAGAAGGTTCATGGCAGAGTAATGGAGTAATGCAAGTATTCCAAGACTTGGGCTTCACCATTCATGACCAGATACACAGGCAAATGTTGGCACAGGTCTTTGTGCATGGACTGAGACAGCCAATCAGGAAAACACTGATAGTGGCTAGGCCCGAGAACAGGTCAATAGCAGTGGACTGACCCAGCAAATCAGGTTATGTGTGCCTAGGAGACTGTTTATTGCCAATTGTCGCCAAAACTGCCACCATCATAGCACCACAAAGAGTGCGAAGAAGGAAATGGGTGCCGCACTGCTGAGAACGCCGGAAGGGGAGCCAGAAGCGAAGACGCTGCAAAGTGCCAAGCGACACCCCGGAAGTACTGCTGCAGACTCCGGAGAGGAGACATCGACCTCAATAAAGTTAGCAAAGGGGGAAGAAGTGATGGCAGATGCAGCCGCAGCCCCTGTAATGCCCCAAGACCTCGGGTTGGATGCAGCCGCCGGTCTCATGGCACCCCCGGGACTCGCCACGGACACACCTGCAGGCCCCACCTTACTAGCAGGCCCGCAGGGCCCGCAGCTTCAAACAGCAGGCCGGACCCCGCTGCCGCTACAGTGCCCATCATGCTGTTGTCCACAGTAGCCAAAGGGATTGAGTCCCAACCATGAGTGCAGAAGACGGCCCCTCTCATGGTGACCACTGACCTGGAAGCGCAACCACCCTACAAAGACAGAAGAAGTGTCAAGTGTTACAACTGTGGCAAGTTTGGCCATTTCCGGAACCAGTGCAGAGCACCCATGCAACCCAAGAGTTGGTCCAGAGAAACAGGTCAAGGAAAAAGTACAGAAAGCAGTGAGGTACCCCGACCATAGGACAGGGGCAAGCAAGACAGGTCCACAAGACACTACGCTCCTGACATGTAAAACCTCATCTGCAGGACCAATACCTCAAATTACCCTGAAAGTGGATGGCGTTGTCAAATCTTTTCTTCTGCACACCGATGCAGCCAGAAGTGTGATGAGACATGTGGAACTCCCCAATCCCACCTGCCTATCAGAATCCTGTAGGATAGCTGCGGAGACACCATCACGTGTTTCTCAATGCAAGCAGTGAATAGCCAGACCTTTCCCCGGGAAGGAACAATCACGGGAATGGCAGCATCCAATAAAGGAAAATATCCAATACAGGAAAACCACCTATGCCAAGCATGGTATCCATCCACAGACAGCTGTTTCGGGGTGTCTGTGGATGGATACCATGCTTGGCATAGGTGGTTTTCCTGTATTGGATGTTTTCCTTTATTGGATGCTGCCCTTCCCGTGGTTGTTCCTTCCCGGGGAAAGGTCTGGCTATTCACTGCTTGCATTGAGAAACACGTGATGGTGTCTCCGCAGCTATCCTACATGCATTTGCATATTTCCCATAAGGGATGGGGGCAGTGTTCTGGATCACTGCGTTGAGAAACACGTGATGGTGTCTCCGCGGTGTTGGATGTTTTGGTCTCCCCGAGGCCAATCATCTGTTCCTTCATATCAGAATCCTGTGTCTCGCCTGGGCATTGATGGTCAAGTCAGACATTCCCAGCCTACAAAGCCTGAGCATGTGCACTCAGCCAGGGCTCTCTATCCTGTCCCAATTTGTGGTGTCAGGGACCTGCCACTCAACCTGCTGGGAGCGGACCTACTGCAGAAGCTGAAGGCAACCACAGGAAGATGGGACCGTGACACTTTCTTCATCCCTGACCCAAGAAGAATCATGCTGACGGCCCTACAAGAACCTCAAACAACCGATGAGGCCTACGCAAGGAGGTACTGGACGTAGTACCAGAAAGTCTATGGTCTAAGGGACCCCAGGACGTGGGGAAACCTCAAGTTGCCCCAGTACGGGTGTCACTCAAGCCAGGTACCCCGTACCCTCATAAGGCCCAGTATCCCCTGTCCATCGCCTAGAGTGAAGCTGCCTCTGACTATCTGAAGGTCTACCTGGAAACAGGTATCATTGTTTCTTGCACATCGCCTTGCAATATCCCGCTTTTCCCGGTCAAGAAAAAGACTGTAAAAGGAGAGCCAGACAAGTTCAGAATGGTACATGACCTGAGAGCTGTGAATGACGTCACGGTGTTTGAAACTCCAATTGTGCCAAATCCGCACACTCTGCTCTCAAATGTGCCTTCCACATCAAAAGTGTTCACAGTGACCGACCTGGCTAATGCTTTCTCCAGTGTTCCCCTTCATCCGGAAGACCAGTTCCTGTTTGCCTTAACGCACCATGGGGCACAGCACACAAGGACAGTGATGCCACAGTGGGCCCAGAACAGCCCTTCACGGTTTACCAAAGCAATGTCCACAGTCCTCACCAACTGGGTCACAGAACATGCAAAAGTAACCCTGCTACAATACGTGGATGATCTACTCCTTTGTGCAGTTGACTTTGAAACGTGTAAAGCCCGTTTCTTGTCTTTCCTATTCTACCTGGCGGAGCAGCACTGCAAGGTCTCAAAGAACAAAGTCCAGTGGTGTCTGAAGCGAGTTATGTTCTATTGCATTGCTCACCAATGCAATAGAACTTCATAGCTAGGTGTATGCAATCATGAGAAAAGCTACTTAAAGTGGCCACTTGCAAGTTGTTCTCCTGTTTGAATCTCCTCTGAAGAGTGGCATCATGGGCTCCTCAAAACAACTGTCAAATGATCTGAAAACAAAGATTATTCAACATAGTTGTTCAGGGGAAGGATACAAAAAGCGGTCTCAGAGATTTAACCTGTCAATTTCCACTGTGAGGAACATACTAAGGAAATGGAAGAACACAGGTACAGTTCTTGTTAAGGCCAGAAGTGGCAGGCCAAGAAAAACATCAGAAAGGCAGAGAAGAAGAATGGTGAGATCAGTCAAGGACAATCCTCAGGCCACCTCCAGAGATCTGCAGCATCAACTTGCTGCAGATGGTGTCACTGTGCATCGGTCAACTATACAACGCACTTTGCACAGGGAGAAGCTGTATGGGAGAGTGATGCGAAAGAAGCCGTTTCTGCAAGAACAGAGTCGGCTGAGGTATGCAAAAGCACATTTGGAGAAGCCAGTTTCTTTCTGGAAGAAGGTCCTGTGGACTCATGAAACCAAGATTGAGTTGTTTGGTAATACAAAAAGGCGTTATGCATGGCGGCAAAAAAACACAGTGCGTTATATAGTTGACCGATGCACAGTGACACCATCTGCAGCAAGTTGCAGCTCTCTGGAGATGGTCTGAGGATTGTCCTTGACTGATCTCACCATTCTTCTTCTCTGCCTTTCTGATGTTTTTCTTGGCCTGCCACTTCTGGCCTTAACAAGAACTGTACCTGTGTTCTTCCATTTCCTTACTATGTTCCTCACAGTGGAAATTGACAGGTTAAATCTCTTAGACAGCTTTTTGTATCCTTCCCCTGAACAACTATGTTGAATAATCTTTGTTTTCAGATCATTTGACAGTTGTTTTGAGGAGCCCATGATGCCACTCTTCAGAGGAGATTCAAACAGGAGAACAACTTGCAAGTGGCTACTTTAAGTAGGTTTTCTCATGATTGCATACACCTAGCTATGAAGTTCAAAACTCAATGAGGTTACAAAACCAAAAACAGTGCTTTAGTAAGTCAGTAAAAAGTAGGTAGGAGTATTTAAAACAAGAAAATGATAAGGGTGCCCATACTTATGCACCTGTCAAATTTTGTTTGAATGCAGATTGCACATTTTCTGTTAGTAATGTTTCTGCCTTGAAATGAGGTTTATTGTACTGTGTCCAACAGTTATTAGATATATGAAACTGAAATAGCTGTTGCAAAATAAACCATTTTTATAAAACATTAAGCTTAATAGGGGTGCCCAAACTTTTTCATATGACTGTATCTCTGTGATTTAAGGGCATGAAAATTCAAAGTTGGAAAATTGCGAAATTTTCGCCAGATTTCTGTTTTTTTTTTTCACAAATAATCGCAAGTCATATCAAAGAAATTTTACCACTAACATGAAGTACGATATGTCACAAGAAAACAACGTCAGAATCACCGGGATCCATTGAAGCATTCCAGAGTTATTACTTCATAAAGGGACAGTGGACAGAATTGTAAAAAATGACTTGGTCATTAACATGCAAACCACCCTCGGGGGTAAAGTTGTTATAGGAAAGAATCTTTACTGGGACTAACTCGATGTGTTCAAAAGGCGATTCTGTAATTGTTGTCAAAACTAGGTTTAAAGTCCCATGGCACTACCCTTCCTTTAAGGATGAGCTTGGATCTAGATGATGCCCTGATCAACCAAGACACCCAATAATTCCCTGCCAGATCACAACTAATTAGGGCCCCAAGAACTGATACCTGGACCTTGAAGGTGCTAGTAGATAGGTCTAGCTCAAGGCCCTTCTGCAGGAACTCCAGAACTCAATCTATTGGGACCTTCTGGTCAATTTTTGATCCCGAGGTAGACAGTAACTTCCTCCATGTTTTTGCATATATTTTGGTTGTGGAAGCTTTTCTACTTTGAAGTAGACAGGCGTCCAGATTGGGAGAAAAACCTATTTCTATCAATAGCGACCTCTAAACTTCCACTCTGTCAGATGAAGGTTGGATAGTCGTGGGTGGATGTTATGATCCTTAGTGGTTGAGGACCACAAATTACTCCAGCTAAGTAACATACATATGACAAGCTCTAGGGAGGTGGCAAACTGGACTGACCGCAAATCTGAACCTATCCAAACACACTAGAAGTAGCCGGTGAACGTGCCTAAAAATCCTAGACGTCTCGAGCCAGCCTGAGGAACTAACTACCCCTAGAGAGAAAGAAAGACCTCTCTTGCCTCCAGAGAAATAATCCCCAAAGAAATAGAAGCCCCCATCATATAATAACGGTGAGGTAAGAGGAAGGCACATACACAGGGGTGGAAACAGATTTAGCATATGAGGCCCACTAATACTAGATAGCAGAAAATAGTAAAGGGGTCTGTGCGGTCAGTAAAAAACCCTTACAAAATATCCACACTGAGATTTCAAGAACCCCCGCACCAACTAACGGTGTGGGGGGGAGAAACTCAGTCCCCTAGAGCAACCAGCAAGCGAGGAAATCACATTTTAGCGAGCTGGACTAAAAACATAAATGCTGATAATCAAAAAATGATCAAACAAAAACTTAGCTTGTCTTGGAGAGACTGGGAGCAAGGTAGTCACAAGGAATCTGAAGAGCACTGAATACATTGAGAGCAGGCAAGGAACTGAGTATCCAGGTGAACTAAATAGGAAACCAACCAAGGATAACGAACCAGCTGATGCTGCCAACCTGCAGAAAGACAACACTACACAGTACCGCTTGTGACCACTAGAGGGAGCCCAAAAACAGAGTTCACAACAGTACCCCCCCCCTTGAGGAGGGGTCACCGAACCCTCATCAAGACCCCCAGGGCGATCAGGACGAGCCGCGTGGAAGGCACGAACCAAATCGGCCGCATGAACATCAGAGGCGACAACCCAGGAATTATCCTCCTGACCATAGCACTTCCACTTCACCAAATACTGAAGCCTCCGTCTAGAGATACGAGAATCCAAAATCTTCTCCACCACGTACTCCAATTCGCCCTCGACCAGCACCGGAGCAGGAGGCTCAACAGAAGGAACCACAGGTACCACATACCTCCGCAACAAAGACCTATGGAACACATTATGAATGGCAAACGATGCTGGGAGATTCAAACGAAAAGACACCGGGTTAAGGATTTCCAAGATCTTATAAGGACCGATGAAGCGAGGCTTGAATTTAGGAGAGGAGACCTTCATAGGAACATACCGAGAAGACAGCCACACCAAATCCCCAACACGAAGTCGGGGACCCACACCGCGGCGGCGGTTGGCAAAGCGCTGAGCCTTCTCTTGTGACAACCTCAAATTGTCCACCACATGGTTCCAAATCTGCTGCAACCTATCCACCACAGAATCCACCCCAGGACAGTCAGAAGGCTCAACCTGACCCGAGGAAAAACGAGGATGGAAACCAGAATTGCAGAAAAAAGGCGAAACCAAAGTAGCAGAACTAGCCCGATTATTAAGGGCAAACTCGGCCAATGGCAAAAAAATCACCCAATCATCCTGATCAGCAGAAACAAAACATCTCAAATAAGTTTCCAACGTCTGATTAGTTCGCTCGGTTTGGCCATTAGTCTGAGGATGGAAGGCCGACGAAAAAGACAAATTAATGCCCATCTTAGCACAAAAAGTCCGCCAAAACCTGGACACAAACTGGGATCCTCTATCAGACACAATATTTTCAGGAATGCCGTGCAAGCGAACCACATTCTGAAAAAATAGAGGAACCAAATCGGAGGAAGAAGGCAACTTAGGCAAGGGCACCAAATGGACCATCTTGGAAAAACGATCACACACCACCCAGATGACAGACATTTTCTGAGATACCGGAAGATCCGAAATAAAATCCATGGAAATGTGCGTCCAAGGCCTTTTCGGAATAGGCAAAGGCAAAAGCAAACCGCTGGCACGAGAACAGCAAGGCTTAGCCCGAGCACAAATCCCACAAGACTGCACAAAGGAACGCACATCCCGCGACAAGGAAGGCCACCAGAAGGACCTAGCCACCAAATCTCTGGTACCAAAAATCCCAGGATGACCCGCCAACACCGAAGAATGAACCTCGGAAATAACTCTGCTGGTCCATCTATCCGGGACAAACAGTCTCTGTGGTGGACAACGGTCAGGTCTATCCGCCTGAAATTTCTGCAGCACTCGTCGCAAATCTGGGGAAATGGCAGACAAAATCACTCCCTCTCTGAGAATACCAGCCGGCTCAGAAACTCCCGGAGAGTCAGGCACAAAACTCCTAGAAAGTGCATCAGCTTTCACGTTCTTCGAACCAGGCAGATATGAGACCACGAAGTTGAAACGGGAGAAAAACAACGACCAACGAGCCTGTCTAGGATTCAGGCGCTTGGCAGATTCAAGGTAAATCAGATTTTTGTGATCAGTCAAGACCACCACACGATGTTTAGCTCCTTCGAGCCAATGTCGCCACTCCTCAAATGCCCACTTCATAGCCAACAACTCCCGATTACCAACATCATAATTCCGCTCGGCAGGCGAAAACTTTCTTGAAAATAAAGCACATGGTTTCATCATAGATCCATCAGAGCTTCTCTGCGACAAAATAGCCCCTGCTCCAATCTCAGAAGCATCAACCTCGACCTGGAAGGGGAGAGAGACATCTGGCTGACATAAGACTGGAGCTGAAGAAAACTGGTGCTTCAGCTCCCGAAAGGCCTCCACGGCCGCAGGAGACCAATTAGTCACATCAGAACCCTTCTTGGTCAAATCCGTCAAAGGTTTAACCACGCTAGAAAAATTAGCGATGAAACGACGGTAAAAATTAGCAAAACCCAAGAACTTCTGAAGACTCTTAACAGACGTGGGCTGAGTCCAGTCATGAATAGCCTGGACCTTGACTGGGTCCATCTCCACAGTAGAAGGAGAAAAAATAAAACCCAAAAAGGAGACCTTCTGTACTCCGAAGAGGCATTTTGAGCCCTTCACAAATAAAGCATTAGCACGCAGGACCTGAAACACCATCCTGACCTGCTTCACATGGGACTCCCAATCATCAGAAAAGACCAAAATGTCATCCAGATAAACAATCATAAATTTATCCAGATATTCTCGGAAGATGTCATGCATGAAAGACTGAAACACAGAAGGAGCATTAGAGAGTCCAAAAGGCATCACTAAGTACTCAAAATGGCCTTCAGGCGTATTAAATGCTGTTTTCCATTCATCTCCCTGCTTAATGCGCACAAGGTTATACGCACCATGGAGATCTATCTTGGTGAACCAACTGGCACCCTTAATCCGAGCAAACAAATCAGACAATAGTGGTAAAGGATACTGAAATTTGACTGTGATTTTATTCAGAAGACGATAATCTATACAAGGTCTCAAAGAACCGTCCTTCTTGGCCACAAAAAAAAATCCTGCACCAAGAGGGGAAGAGGATGGGCGAATATGTCCCTTCTCCAAAGACTCCTTTATATAACTCCGCATCGCGGCATGCTCTGGTATAGACAGATTAAGAAATCGTCCCTTAGGGAATTTACTACCAGGAATTAAATTTATAGCACAGTCACAATCCCTATGAGGGGGCAGGGCACTGGACCTGGGTTCATCAAATACATCCTGGTAGTCAGACAAAAAATCAGGGACCTCAGAAGGAGTGGAAGAAGCAATAGACACCAACGGAACATCGCCATGAATTCCCTGACAACCCCAACTTGACACAGACATAGCTTTCCAATCTAAAACTGGATTATGAGCCTGCAGCCATGGCAGACCCAAAACGACAACATCATGCAAATTATGCAGAACAAGAAAGCGAATCACCTCCTGATGTACGGGAGTCATGCACATGGTCATTTGCGTCCAATACTGAGGCTTATTCTCAGCCAATGGCGTAGCATCAATTCCCCTCAGAGGAATAGGAAATTCCAAAGGCTCCAGGACAAAACCACAGCGCCTGGCAAACGACAAATCCATCAGATTCAGGGCAGCACCCGAATCCACAAAAGCCATAATCGGGTAGGATGACAAAGAACAAATCAAAGTAACAGACAAAATAAACTTAGGCTGCATAGTACCAATGGTGACAGGTTTAGCGATTTTTTTTTAAGAGTTTAGAGCATGCTGAGATAACATGAGTAGAATCACCACAGTAAAAGCACAACCCATTTTGACGTCTATGACTTTGTCGCTCAATTCTGGTCAGAGTTCGGTCACATTGCATAGACTCAGGTCTCTGTTCAGAAAATACCGCCAAAGGATGAGCAGATTTGCGCTCCCGCAAACGCCGATCAACCTGAATGGCTAAAGCCATAGAATCACTCAGACTTGTAGGGGTGGGAAACCCCACCATAACATTCTTAACGGCCTCAGAAAGACCTCTGAAATTTGCAGCCAAGGCACACTCATTCCATTGAGTAAGCACCGACCATTTCCGAATTTTTTGACAATACACCTCTGCTTCATCCTGACCTTGAGAGATAGCCAGCAACGCTTTTTCTGCCTGATTCTCAAGATTAGGCTCCTCATAAAGCAGTCCAAGAGCCAGAAAAAATGCATCTACATTAAGCAATGCAGGATCTCCTGGAGCCAGAGAGAAAGCCCAATCTTGAGGGTCGCCACGCAACAAGGAGATAACAATTTTAACTTGCTGAGCGGAATCACCAGAGGAACGAGGTCTCAGAGATAGAAATAACTTACAATTATTCTTAAAGTTTAGAAACCTAGATCTATCACCAGAAAACAACTCAGGAATGGGTATCTTTGGTTCTGACATAGGGCTATGAATAACAAAATCCTGAATACTTTGCACCCGTGCAGTCAGATGATCCACACTAGAAGTCAGAGTCTGAAAATTCATGTCTGCAGCTGAGCTCAAAACCACCCAGAGTTCAAGGGGATGAAAGAAGCTAAACAGACTGCAGCAAAGGAAAAGCGGGAGGAAAAAAAAAAAATGTACTCAGGTCTTCTTTTTATCCCACTTCTGCGATACATTAAACACTTTTGAGGCCTGCTCTACTGTTATGATCCTTAGTGGTTGAGGACCACAAATTACTCCAGCTAAGTAACATACATATGACAAGCTCTAGGGAGGTGGCAAACTGGACTGACCGCAAATCTGAACCTATCCAAACACACTAGAAGTAGCCGGTGAACGTGCCTAAAAATCTTAGACGTCTCGAGCCAGCCTGAGGAACTAACTACCCCTAGAGAGAAAGAAAGACCTCTCTTGCCTCCAGAGAAATAATCCCCAAAGAAATAGAAGCCCCCAACATATAATAACGGTGAGGTAAGAGGAAGGCACATACACAGGGGTGGAAACAGATTTAGCAAATGAGGCCCACTAATACTAGATAGCAGAAAATAGTAAAGGGGTCTGTGCGGTCAGTAAAAAACCCTTACAAAATATCCACACTGAGATTTCAAGAACCCCCGCACCAACTAACGGTGTGGGGGGGAGAAACTCAGTCCCCTAGAGCAACCAGCAAGCGAGGAAATCACATTTTACATTGAGAGCAGGCAAGGAACTGAGTATCCAGGTGAACTAAATAGGAAACCAACCAAGGATAACGAACCAGCTAATGCTGCCAACCTGCAGAAAGACAACACTACACAGTACCGCTTGTGACCACTAGAGGGAGCCCAAAAACAGTTCACAACAGGTGGAAGACTGGTCCCTAAGAGAGATCTGGAAGCTCCAGAAGTACCCACAGATCAGTGATCAACATAGTTCTTAGCCATGAAAACCATGGCCTTCTGGGCCAAAAAGGGGGTGATTAAGATAACCCTTGCCTGGATGACTCCACATATGTGCTATCTTGCCGAAGATGGCATGATTTAACTCCCACTCTCCCTGCCTGAGCTGATTGTGCTTAAAATTGCGTTTTCTCTCCCTCTTATGTGAAGAGCTGTTAAGTACAGGAAAAGAGTTTTTGCTAGACAGAATACATGATCCGTCACCTCTATTAATGGTCTGGATGGGGTCCCCCTTAATGGTTGATGTAGGCCACTGTCACCTGATTGTTAGAAAGGATCTTGACATGATGACCCTGTAGGGTCATAAGGAGCTTCCTTGTTGCTGACTCAACTGCCATTAACTCCTTTAGGTTTGATGAACAACCTATCTCCTCCCCATCCAAATCCTCTGGACTGCTACATCGCCAAGATGGAGCCCCCAACTCCTGGGGTTTGCGTCTGTGGTGACCACCCGAGATACTTTAATCACTCAGGGAACCCCCCTTGACATATTAGTTAGATCCAGCAACCAAAGAAGGGACTGCATTGCAGATAGGAATAGAGATAGCTTTCCTTCTAGGTACCATCTAAGGGAAGTGTCGTTCGTTAAAACACACTGCAAAGCTCTAGTATGGAATTGCCCTTACAGCCTTTTTACCAGGCACTGCTCCTAATACCCAGTTTCCTACTCCACACTGATGAGGGGCAAAAACCCCGAAACAGCTGTCTGTGGATGGATACCATGCTTGGCATAGGTGGTTTTCCTTTATTGGATGCTGCCCTTCCCGTGGTTGTTCCTTCCTGGGGAAAGGCCTGGCTATTCACTGCTTGCGTTGAGAAAAACGTGATGGTGTCTCCGCAGCTCCTCTACATGCATTTGCATATTTCCCATAAGGGATGGGGGCAGTGTTCTGGATCACTGCGTTGAGAAACACGTGATGGTGTCTCCGCGGTGTTGGATGTTTTGGTCTCCCCGAGGTCAATCAACCGTGCCCTTACAGCTAGTATGGAATTGGGCTGCCGGAATTCAAGATGTCAGTGAACCTAGAAGGGACATAGCACTAGTAAGGGACATGGTTGGACACTTCAAGGCTCTCAACACTTGGCGTGGATGCCCTCTATTTTAATGTTCGGTAGGCAACATTCCTGCACCTCAGAATCCAGCAAAAGCCACAGAAATTTCTGAACCCTTCCGCGCTATAAACGTGACTTCCTAAGGTTAATATCCACCTCAATTTCTCCAAATTGGATATCACCCCTTCTACCTGTGTCATACAATGTTGGGCCAAATTGCCTACTAGAAAACCATCCAGATAAAGGACAATTAAGACATCTTTTCCCAAAGATGGGCCATTACCTCTGTGATCATCTTGGTAAAGACGCTATGGGCAATAGCAAGGCCAAAAGGAAGGGCTCTAAATTAGAAGTGTGTAACTGTACCCCCAGGACTACTGCAACTCTGCAGAACTGCTGATGATCTACATATAAGCACATGGTAGTAAGCATCCTTCAGATCTCATACCGCCATAAAGCAATTTTTAAAATGGTAATTTTATTGCTGATCTTGTGGACTCCATCTTAAAAGGGTGTACCTTTAGTAACTTGTTCAGACCTTTTAGAATATGGTTCTAAAGGAACCATCTGGTTTCTTAGTCAGAGAGAATAAAATCACCTGCCCATTTTTGATAAGGGAACCTCCACCAGGACTGCCTTCTGCAACAGTTCCAGGATCTTTGCTTCTAGGGCCTGCTGTTCCACTGTGGAGGATCGAGAAGGAGTTACCATACACCTGTCTCGTGGTATTGAATGGAACTCCATCCTTAACCCAGATCTTATTAGATTATGAATCCAGTCACTTCTGGATATCTCTTTCCAGGCAGTGAAGAATGCCAAAAGCCTCCCCCTCCACTTGGGCTGGAAGTCATTGGGGTGTTTTTTTTGAGGTCTTGGGAAGAGGTTTCAAACATGAAACCTCTACCTTTCCTCCTCGTTACCACACTTAATCAGGTTTCTGGAGGGCTTCCCACGGACAAATCTTCTTTTACCAAAGGAATGTCTGTAGGATGGGACCGACAGGCTAGGGAATCTCTTCTTGTACACCACCTGCCTTCTTTAGAAATTCATCCAAAGCCAGACTAAATAGGTATTCCTCTTCACACGGGATGGAGCACAGCTTTGATCTAGCCTGGATGTCCCCTGGCCAACACTTCAACCATAATGCCCTCTTGAGTCCGCTGAGGCATCTGACAAGAAAGATGTGGCTCCTTGCAGCAGAGTTAAAGTGGCTAGTATGCGGTCTCTAGAAGTCTTATCCTTTAGTTTAGATTCCAGCTGGTCCAGCCAAACCATTAAGGACCTGGCAGTACATGTAGGCACTACCGCTGGCCTTAGGGATTCTTCCGACATTTCCCAGGTGCCTTTAAGAAAGGTATCTGCCTTCTTGTCAAGTTGGTCTTTTAAACTTCCCATATCCTCAAGGGGCATAAGGACTTCCTAGAAGCTTTAGCTACTGCCGCATCCAGCTTTGGGGCTTTATCCCAAGATGATGAGGACGGTTCATCAATGGGATATCTCCTTTTAAATGCCAGGGAAAAGGAGCTTCCTGATTTTTTTCCATCCTCTCAATTAAGGGAAATTATCTGTGTCTTTGGTCCCGTTCCCCAAACATGGATGTCCTGAACCAACCTCTCCAGCATGGACTCCACTATCCCCATAATATTCCTAACTGCTTTAGCAAGTTTGTCCACTCGTTCTATGGGGAAGAAGGAACGACTTGACCTGTCATCTGAAGAGGAAGCGGATGCTGAGGACATGGAGGAATCGCCATCTCTGTCTGAGCCACTATGCAAAACTAATTCAGGGGACCTAGCTTTTCTCTTCTGTCCCCTATGGGTCTCTTCCCAGAAAAGACTCCTTAACCGCTGCCCTGATGATATCTCATATTAGTAGCGAAGCTAAGGGTTTCCTTAGTTAAAGTCTGACAGTCTCTTCAGGTAAGAGTCAGGCAATAGGGCCCTGCAAAGCGCACACTTCTTATGCATAGATTTTGCTGTACACTTCTTTCCCTGGCAGAAATTGGGGGAAAGAAGGGGAAGACTACATCATCGAGTGAACTTTCACAAAGATCACTTAACAGTGTGGAGAAATGGTACCGGACTATGAGGGGGACACATCTCAACTAGGGTTGAGCGAAACGGATTGGACAAATTCAAAAATCGCCGACTTTCGGGAAAGTCGGGTTTCATGAAACCCGACTCGATCCTAGTGTGGGATCGGCCATGAGGTCGGTGATCTGCGCGCCAAAGTCGCGTTTCATGACGCTTTCAGCGCCATTTTCCAGCCAATGAAGGAGGACGCAGAGTGTGGGCAGCATGATGACATAGGTCTCGGTCCCCACCATCTTAGAGAAGGGCATGACAGTGATTGGCTTGCTTTCTGCGGCGTCACAGAGGCTATAAAGGGGCATGCACGCCGACCGCCACCTTACTTCTGCCGATCTTAGCATAGGGAGAGGTTGCTGCAGCTTCATCAGAAGGGATATCGTTAGGGAGGGAAGATTAACCCCCAAACTGCTTGTGCTGTAGCGATTTCCACTGTCCAACACCACCTTTTTTTTGCAGGGACAGTGGAGGCTATATTTTTGTGCATCAGCTCTGTAGCTTATTAGGCTGCCTTATAAGGCTCCCTGATAGCTGTATTGCTGTTTGCACGCTGCTGTGCAAACCAACTGCTTTTTTAAAAGCAAAAATCCTGTTGCTCCTTTCTGCACAGTTATCTTGTTTATTTGTCCACACTTTTGTGTGCAGCAGTCCTTTTTATTGCTGCCATACTTGTCCTGAGATCATTGTAGGGAGATTGAAATTGTACTACAGTCCTTGTATTTTTTCATATATCTTCCAGCCACTTTCTGCCACTTACATTGTGTTGTTTTATACACTGGGCCTGAGTTTTGGTTCAGTCTCCAAAAAAAAAAAAAGTGAGATTCAAATTCTCACAAAGTGGACATACTTCAGTCCTGTTAGTTTGTCGTATATCAGCCAGCCACTTTCTGCCACTTACATTGTGTTGTTTTATGCACAGGGCCTGAGTTTTGGTTCAGTCTCCCACAAAAAAAAGGGAGATTTAAATTCTCAACAAGTTTATATACACCTTCTACCTTGTTTTACAGTACCATATAACGGTTGTTATTTTGGTTAGATTTTCCAAAAAATGAGGAAGTCTGGTGGAAGAGCCCGTGGGCGGTGGTTGCCAGCTGGTACTGATGGTGGTGCATCTGGTGGTAGTGGCAAAAGCACACTAGCACCTAAGGCTGGAGGTGTTGAGCCAGCGTCATCATCTGGCTACACAAGCCCTCGAAGGCTCCCTCATCTGGGAGTAGGAAAACAGCTCTTAAAGCTGGAGCAGCAGGAAAAAGTTTTGGCTTTCCTTGCTGACTCAGCCTCTAGCTCTTTCGCCTCCTCTTCAGAAAGTTCCAAATATAAAAGCAGCGAGTCGTCAGTGGATGCTCCCGGTCAGGAACAAGACGTTTCCTTGTGTCCTTCACCCAAACCAAAAGTGAAGGATGCGTCAGGCGACACTACAGGTTACTCCATGGACCTCTTTACACATACCGTGCCTGGGTTAGAAAGGGAAATTGTTAACTGCCCATTACAAGATGAATCGGACATGGAGTGCACTGATGCACAGCCACAGCTAGATTATTATGCTGTTCCATTGACTCAGATCACTACATTGCCCTCGCAGTGTACTCAGCCAGAATCTGACTCTGATGAGACTATGGTGCCCCGTCCCAAACACTATAGCACCTTACATGGTGACACAGAGGAAGGTGCACATGACATTGAAGGAGGTAACAGATGACCCAGTTGTTGACCCAGATTGGCAGCCATTGGGGGAAGAGGGTACCGCTGCCAGTAGCTCAGAAGCAGAGGATGATCCGCACCAGCCATCTACATCGCAACAGCTGTCATCTGGCAGGCCCATATCAGGCCAAAAACGTGTGTCAAAAACAAAAGCAGTTTTAGGACAGCGTGGTTATCCGGTGAAAGTAGCACAGCGTGCAATGCCTGAAAAGGTATTCCATAGTAGGAAGAGTGTAGTGTGGCAATTTTTTAACCAAGATCCGAATGATCAGTCAAAAGTTATCTGTAAGAAATGCTCAAAGACCTTTAGCAGAGGGAAGAATCTTCAAAATTTGAATACAACGTGCATGCTTAGACATTTAACCAGCATGCACTTGCAAGCCTGGACTAACTACCAAACGTCCCGTACAGTTGGTGCACCTGCTCAGAATGAAGGTAGTCAGCAACGCTACATTGCTTCCCTCACTGTAAGCCCACCGGTTGGGACACCACCAGCAGCAAATGTGGAGGTATCGTCGCAAGGCCAAAGCAGTCAGGGAATCACAAGGTTTTTGGTAGGAAACACTGTATGTAGGCCAACATCAAGAATACCATCACCAACCCTATCTCAATCCGCCATGTCCGCCACCACCCCCCACTAGTTCCACCATATGCAGCTCTCCAGTCCAGCTCACCCTACAAGAGACTCTCATTAGGAAAAGGAAGTACTCATCCTCTCATCCGCGTACACAGGGTTTGAACGCCCACATTGCTATACTAATCTCGTTAGAGATGATGCCCTACCGGTTGGTTGAAAGCGAAGCTTTCAAAGACCTGATGGCCTACGCAGTACCACGCTATGACCTACCCAGTCTTTGCTAGAAAAGCCATCCCAGCCCTCCACCAGCATGTCAAAGACTGCATTGTCCGTGCACTGAGGCAGTCAGTGGAAATGTGCACCTCACAACAGATGCATGGACCAGTAGGCATGGCCAGGGACATTACGTGTCCATCACGGCGCACTGGGTTAATGTGGTGGATGTAGGGTCCACAGGAGACAGCCATAGTGGGACAGTTCTGCCTAGCCCACGGTCTAGGAAACAGTTGGCTGTAGGCGTTCGCCACCCCTCCTCCTCCTCCAGAAGCGAAAGCTCATCCACAGAGCGCAGTCGCACGACCACTCCATCCGCAGCTGCCAGTGTTGCACACAAGGTGTCCCATTATCGAACAGCTAGTGGTAAGCGTCAGCAGGGTGTGTTACAAATGAAGTGTTTGGGCGACAACAGACACACCACGGAAGTACTGGCCGAGTACTTGCAGCAAGAAACTCAGTCATGGCTGGGCAGTGTACATCTTGAGGCAGGCAAGGTAGTCAGTGATACCGGAAGGAATTTTATGGCTGCCATAGCCCTTTCAGAACTGAAACACATACCTTGCGTGGCTCACACCTTGAACCTGGTGGTGCAGTGCTTCCTCAAAAATTATCCGGAGTTACCAGCCCTGCTCCTGAAGGTGCGAAGACTTTGCTCGCACATCTGCCGGTCGCCCGTACACTCCAGCCATATGCAGAACCATCAGCGATAGCTGAATCTTCCCCAGCACCGCCTAATAATCGATGTTGCAACAAGGTGGAACTCCACACTGCACATGGTTCAGAGGCTGTGTGAACAGAGGCGTGCTGTAATTAATTTGTGGGAGGATATGCATACACGGGCAGGCACTTGGATGGCAGACATGGAGTTGTCTGGTGTGCAGTGGTCGAAGCTATAAGACCTCTGTCAAGTCCTTCAGTGTTTTGAGGAATGCACACGGCTGGTAAGTGCAGACGACGCCATAAGCATCCCATTAATGCGTCTGCTGATGCAAAGTTTTATGCACATTAAGGAGCAGGCGTCTGCAGCCGAGGAGGGAAGCCTTGATGACAGTCAGCCATTGTCTGCTCAGGGAACTCTCCTGGACGAGGTGGCGGACGAAGAGGAGGATGATGGGGGTGAATATTTATGGGAGGAGGATGCTTCTCAGGGGGCAATAGAAACTGGTGGCATTGCAAGGTCAGGTACAGGGTTTTTGCGGGACACAAGTGATGTTGATTTGCAAGAAAGTGCTCGTCAAACCAGCACAAGCAGTGAATTGACACCTGGAACATTGGCCCACATGGCTGAGTATGCCTTGCGTATCCTAAAAAGGGACCCCCGCATTATCAAAATGATGACCGATGACGATTACTGGTTGGCCTGCCTCCTGGATCCACGATATAAAGGAAAATTACAAAATATCATGCCACGAGAACCTTGAGCAAATATTGGCTATCAAACAAGCAACTCTTGTAGACCGTTTGGTTCAGGCATTCCCAGCACACAGCGGCAGTGATGGTTCTCACACGAGCCGTAGGGGGCAACATGGCAGAGGTGTTAGAGGTACACAAATCCGAAGTGGCGTTGGACAGAGGGGTTTTATGACCAGGTTGTGGAGTGATTTCGCAATGACCGCTGACACGACAGGTACTGTTGCATCGATTCAAAGTGACAGGAGCATTTGTCCAGTATGGTTACGAACTACTTTTCCTCCCTTATCGATGTTCTCCCTCACAGGTCATACCCCTTTGATTACTGGGCATGTAAAATAGACACCTGGCCTGAATTGGCAGAATATGCATTACAGGAGCTCGCTTGCCCTGCTGCTAGTGTGCTATCAGAAAGAGTCTTCAGTGCCGCTGGTTCAATACTGACCGAAAAAAGGACACGTCTGGCTACCCAAAATATTGATGATCTAACCTTCATTAAAATGAACTAATCATGGATTTCAAATTATTTTGCCCCACCTTCCCTGCTGACACGTAGCTTGCCTGAAAAATGTCTTGCTTTTGGCCTCCTCTTACTGACTTCTCCAATTCCTCCATTTGCAGCTGCTGAATGTCCACCATAGGCCATTTTTATACCTCCCTAAATGGGCTGACTCCCCCCACAGAGCCATGGTCACCACCTGTCACAAGCACCCGTGCGAGTACCGTTTGCCTGGACTGGTGGGTGGGCCCACTCTTGGGCGACGGCACTGGCACAGGGTCCCTCATAGTACAATGAAGGGTCTCTGACGGTGGTGGTGCACAACCAACGTCAGACACACCGTCGTAATATGAGTGGCCCTGTGCCAGTACCGCCACCCACGAAAGAGTGTTCCCCCCAGCTCGAACAGTGCTCTACCACTTGCAATACTTACCTCTACCTGCTCCACCACTGTGTAGTCTGTGCTGTTAAATCCTTCAATGGCACTGCCAATACAAATTTGTTGAAATGATAGATAATAGTTAAAATATACATCCATTTAGACCAGTTAATACTTTGAGCCTACTACCACTGTCTGCTACTCAGCAGAGGAGCCCACCCCTGTACCTAGCTATGCCACCTGTTTATGAACAATTTTTTGGCAGACATTTAGCCCACTTTATTATTTGGGCCTACTAACTGTCTGCCACTCATTAGTTTTCCTCCACTGAACAAAGCAATGCCGCCTGGTTAGTCCTGTTACCACATTTGAACGGCATTTAGCCCACTTTATTATTTGGGCCTACTAACTGTGTCTGCCACTCATTACAGTTTTCCTCCACTGAACAAAGCAATGCCGTCTGTTTAGTCCTGTTACCACATTTGAACTGCATTTAGCCCACTATTATTTGGGCCTATATCTGTGTTTCCTCCTCATCCTGCCCATTGCCCAGCCACTGCTAGATGAGTCTGCTGGTACACTGACCCAGACCACTACATTCCCCTTGCTCTCTACAAAGCCAGAATCTGACCCTGCTGAAAGTCAGGTTCCCCTTCCCGCATACTATACCACCTTACACGGGAACAAAGAGGAAGGTGCAAATGAAAGTGCAGTTTCCTTCATCAGGTGGGGGGCCTACTCGTTGGCGACGTCACTGGCACAGGGCCCCTCATAGTACGCAAAAGTGTCTCTGCCAGTGGGAGGCGCCACCCGCCGTCAAACACCGCCGTACTATGAGGGGCCCTGTGCCAGTGACGTCGCCAACGAGTATGCCCCCCCACCTGAAGGAACCTGCACTTTCATCTGCACCTTCCTACGAACGAGTGGGCCCCCCTGCTTGCTCAGGATCACAGCACTTGCAAAGTTGAAATACTTACCTCTCCCTGCTCCACCGCCGTGACGTATTCAGCGTTTCCTGGGCCCACGAAAATCTTGAGCCAGCCCTACCCCCCAACAACTTTAGCCAAATGACCTCCAGTTTTCAATGCCTAACTATTATTATAAAGTAAATTAAGGTTGACAAGCTTAAGTAATAAGAATTGATGTTTTTGGCATTAAAATGGGCACTGTAGCTGTTTTCCTGTCCTCCACTCACTGCCGACTTTGATTCCCCATTGACTTGCATTGGGTTTCGTGTTTCAGTCGGCCCCGACTTTTCGCAATTATCGGCCGATTTCACCCGACCCGACTTTTGACAAAGTCGGGTTTCGCGAAACCAGTCTCGATCCGAAAAAAGTAAAAGTCGCTCAACTCTAATCTCAACCAAAAGACCATTTCGGGAGGCTGATGACTCCTCCATTCAACTGTAGCTCCTCTGCTTGGATCTTCCTGCAGAATCTCGTCTCTCACTGACACGGCAGCCTCCAGCACTACTACAGGGTCAGAGCCGGTTTACTTGCTGATGGATCTTCCCACTGAGCAGCTGCTGCTCAGATGACTCCATTTTCCTAGAGAGGATCATGGGCCAGGAAGCACAGGGCCATGTCCCGGCCACTTTAATATCAGACCACTCCGCTGATCCAGTACCCCCGGATTTCTGGGTCAGCAGGTTCATCCCACGTGGTTTGCCCCTCGGCGCTATTCTTTGATGCTTGCTTCGGGAATCCGCTGGCCGCGTCTCCAGCATGTGTCATTGGAGCATGTTACCTCTGCATCACCAGGGCATGCCCTTACCCACGGTGACCTCAGACATTTCATCTGTCAGTGCGCCCTAGAAACATCAGCAGGGGGCGCGCAAGTGAGACTAAGATACGCCAACAGAGCTCCGAGCAATACACACTTGGCATTTTCTTCTGCACCGGCAGACGATAGAGCTGGCTATCCTACCGGGATACCGCTCACCTGCATCCACACACACTATCGTGAGGTTCCCCCCTGTGGCACTGCCAGGGAACCCCCACACCATCCGAGGCAGGGAACCTCCACTGCCTGAACTGACGGGCCGGGCCTGGCTCCTTCCTCAAACGGTATGTCTGTAAAAGGCTCACCCATCAAGTTGAGAAAAACTGTGTGGGAGAGGTGCCTCCCTTTTATCGCTGTAGGTTTCCTGTCCTTGAAGGGAGGATCCCCTCTCTCCCATAGTGCTGTCATGAATGATCGAATAAAAAAGATAATTTTGTATTGATGTAACGCACGACTTATTGTTCCACCCGAAATAACATTGCAACCATTTTTTTTTTTTCTTAAAGAAATACCTGACCACATTCCACCACACCAAGCCCATGAGATCTTTTCAGATCAAAAGATCAGTGAGTGGGTCAGTGCTGTCCTTCTCAGTTGTGTTGAATCATGATCCTTCTCCTGACCATTTCATGCAATAGGTTATGGTCCAACGTTTCTTTTTTAAATGGTAGCATTTGTAACTTGGCGAGAACGATATTCTGAAAAAACAAGGATGATGACTAAGCAGAATGGTGGCTCAGTGGTTAAAAATGCACCTTTTATGTTCTGGGTTCTAATCCCACCAAACAAATCTGCAAGCAGTTTGAATGTTCTCCCTGTTTTACGTGGGTTTCTTACCACACTCCAAAGACATATTGAAAGGGATTCTAGATTGTGTGCCTCAATAGGGATAGTGCCGATAATGTCTGTAAAGTGCAGTGGAATTAATGGTGCTATATAAGTGAGTAAAATAAACCATGAATTCCCTAGATGATTGAACAATACCTGACATTTACATCAAGCATCTGCTGGGCCAAAGAACAAAATATTGCAGAACTATTCAAAGTTCATCTATCAATTTGGCATACATGCCCAAAAGAGAATTAAAATTACAAGGGGTCAAATGTGATCGATCAAAGTTGAGTTGAGAAAGAAAACAAAAACATAATTAGATAAAGTAACAGATAAGAGCCTTTTATTGAGACAGAAATAAAATTAAAAGCTGTTGACTAGAAATTATATTCTCGAGGCAATAGTATAGATATACCATTTCAAATTATTGGTTTAAAAACATCTTAGGCTTCAACCATGGCTTTTATTTGAGCACCGATTTGCTTCTGCAGCCAAGCAAGCTCAAAGAACAAAACTGAAAAGACCCACTTGGGTGACAGCAAATTGCTATTTTTGTCATAACACTTTTCAAATCAGGAAACCAAATTTATGTTAAGAAGAGTATATAAATGTATGTACCTTTGGCAAAGCTACAAATGATGTTGCTGCATAAACGTTTAAAAGTCCGATGTAAAGTGCACAGATGACATTTCTCAAAGGGAATGTGTCATTAGAAAGTGATATATGGCTTAAATCAGGATTGTGTGTTAAATGTATATTTTCCCAGATTTAAAAAAAAAAAAAAAAAAAAAAATCAAACTTTTTTTTTTTTTTTAATTTCCACACTGGCCACTGGGGCTTTTTTCCATTTCATCTTACTTAAGTTCTGAAGATTAAAGAGGTGGTTTGAAACTAAAGTTTATTTTAATCCCGAATGTCTAATGTCATCATCTAATCTTTTTTTCTGAGGCTACTTTCACACTAGCGTCGTGCACTGCACGTCGCTATGCGTCGTTTTGTAGAAAAAATGCATTCTGCAAAAGTGCTTGCAGGATGCGTTTTTCCTCCATTAACTTACATTAGCGACGCATTGCCACACGTCGCAACCGTTGTGCGACGGTTGCGTCGGATCGTCGCCACCAAAAAACGTTGCTTGTAACGTTTTTTGGTGCGTCGTTCACGTCTTTTCCGACAGCGCATGCGAGGCCGGAACTCCCCCCCCGCACCTCACAATGGGGCAGCGGATGCGTTGAAAAACAGCATCCGCTGCCCCCGTTGTGCGGCGCATTCACTGCTAGCGTCAATACGTCGCAAGGACGCAATTCGTTTTGTGTCGTCCGACGCTAGTGTGAAAGTAGCCTAATATACAGTATTTTAATTTAGGGTCTCTAATTTTCTTACACTGTTTTTTTTTAAATTTATTTTATTAATACTACTTCCAGTGTGATGACGCTTCAGTTGAGAATCCTAGTGCATGCTGGGATACTGAAATGAGCCATCATCAGGGGGCAGCAATTGAGGCAGTGACCACCCTGAAAAAAAGTGTCATCAGTGACATCCATTACAGGGGCTGGGCTAGACCCTGCCCTTCTGCGAATGTATCGCTTGTAATTTCAGATGACTGCTCAGTAGATTCTTGTCACTGTGCATTGTTCTTCTCAGTGTGCACAGTTACAATGCGCTCTCTTGCTGGCTCTGATGAGAAGAGAGAAGGCCGCAAGAGAGCTCAGTTAGCTCGCATTGTAATGAGAGAACGAGCGAGCAAAGAAGAGAGCCGCCCCCGATAGTAACCGCAGCCTCTGCCCCCTGAGGGAATGATATACTTTAATGAAAAAGATTTAGGATTAAAATAAATGTTAGTTTCAAACCACCCCTTTTACATGCAGCAATGAACAGGCTCTGATCCTATATTCTGTACTGAAGTATCTAATCAAGTTGTCAAAACGAAGCTATGACATCGCCTACTGTGATTTGTGGATCCTGTGTCATCAGCACTAAAGAGAGGTTTTAACGGTCGTCGTAATCCTGATTTAGAAAAAAACAAAAAAAAACAAACAAACACAAAAACCCGATTTAAACAGTAGGTCATTTACTGATGACACTCCCTTTTAACAGATGATGTGCAATACATTTGCTTAAAACAGCCATTGCTGGGATAGCACGGAGGTTTTTTGCAGTATGCGATAAAGGCAGGGTTTGGGGCACCGTGTAAAATATTGCATTGTTAGCTATGGGACTATGCATTTCTATCTTTAAAGCTTGTTAATCTTCTGCATTAGTGTAGCTCGATGGTCTTCATTGCTCACATTCTCGGTAATGGACTTCAAGAAATGTCTTTCATTGGCCTGCCTGAGCGAGCGGTTTTTGGAAGTATCATTTATTTTCAGGTTTTCGTACTGGGTGAGAATTTCTAGTGACAAGAAAAATAGAGGTTCACATGTATTTTCTGGCATCATTGCAATTATATGGAGGACATGACAGAATACCTGGCTGTAAATAAATAACACCTCCTGGACATAGTTTGCTTCTTTCTGCATTTCGAGATTATTTTCTGCCAGCTGCTGTTTAACAGTATCCAGCATATCAGAGATGCACACACTATAGAGTCTTGCAAGGTGCTTTTGGCCATCAATTGTAAGCCAGTTAGAACAGCTTGAGCTACAAAGGAGCTGGAACCCTCTGAGTAATAGGACCGAGAACTGGAGATCATAGGCAAAAGGCCGGAGATTCAATAGAGGCATAAACTGTACATATTCCAGAGAATACGGGACATGGAGCAGTTGTCTATTCAAAAGACTCATCACAACCTGAGAAAGAAGCTTACACTCTGTTGAGCTGCACCATGGTAAGACTTGTACCATAGCTACTAAAAATCCTTTGCTAAAAAGATTAACCTCTTCAGGGTCTTCTGTGTTGACACACAGAACTGAGAGCATGAAGTCTTTCATTTCTCTGGAAATACAACAGCACTCCATCCAAGCTAATAGCCCAGTGCCAGGGCCATACTCTGGTAGATTAAGTGATGTCCACTCATTCTCAGACAGCTTGCAGACTTCAAACAAGGATGCAGGGGCTTCATTTTTAAAGTGCTCCCCAAATACAGGCTTTATCCTCAAGCGCACAACCCAATCTAAATGCTCCATTTTTCTGTGCAGCCAAAAGAGTGACTTGCCCCACGTTTCTATGCCATTTTCAGCTTCTGGCAAAGTCAAAGTGCAGATCTGGGTAAGAATTTCAATGATTAGCTCCTTGGTTCCCAATGTAAGGCAGTATGGCTTATCTGATTGTTGCCAGCACCTACTGAAGCTATGGAGGATCTTGCAAAGAGACATAATAAGAGGGAACGGTGAGCAGGAAAGAACCCAATGCTTACCAGACACATCCAGGGGGTTCTCAACATTTAGAGCTTTTTGGAGAATATGCAAGCACAGCTCCACATGAACACATTCATCAAGTATATACGGAAGAACAAATGTTCTCACTACCTCTGCTGGCTGTAGAAGTGAGACATTATCACCTGTAGTTTCAGAAGGATTCATCAGATAACCCAGCAAGTACAAAAACTGACTTTCTTCTTTATCAGTGGAGAGTTTGCCCCAACATGTCTCCATCAAGCAGTGAGATAATAATGAGACTGATGGGCCTGCATTATTGGAAACTCTAAAGCTTAAAGCAGGAAGTGAGGTTAATATTTTTGCTAAAAATACATGAGCACCAAGATTGGAAACAGCAAAGTGGCAAGATTTGCTTATAACATACTCAGGATACAATAGGGCCAGTCTAGCCACTCTAGAAACTGTGCTACAGTCTGTTACATTTTGTGAGATTTGATTGAATGTCATGTTGAGCTCCTCTTGGAAATTACTGGTAAATGCAGACATGCAATGAGACAGACCTTTTTCACCCCATGTGTTCAGGACCCTCATCAGCACATCATCCATTTGAGCTAATGAAAGCTCACAAAACAGATCTAAAATTATAGCTGTAGCATTTCTAATTTCCACAATGTTTATATTGTTCTGCTCATAAGTGGCTTTAACGACAGTCTCCAACAACTTCAGAATGAGGTCTGGTTCCAGAAAACTTTCTCTATTTGTTTTAAGGCAATTTACCCACTCACTAGAGAAAGCCCAAGTAATTTCAGATACAAACTCAGAACATATTTCCTTATAACGGCACATTTTATAGTCTATTATGTTTTTAGCAACAGTAGCCATCATGTCCACATCATTCATCTTGCACATTGTTGGATTGTTAGTGGCTTTTTCCAGAAGGTTTGAAATGCAGCTTGACAGTTCTAAAGCGTTCCCTCTGTGCTCTTGAGGAAAAGTCTCACTAGACGCTAATGGGACCAAATTTTTATGTAGAGATGCAAGACTACCATTCATCCTAAAACATTCATAGGAAATCTTGTCGCCATTATTCATGTAATTGTGCAACTCTTCAGCCCAATGAAGCAGGAGGTCTTTCAGAATTTGTACGCCAATGTGTTGGGCATCCCCAGTTAATCTAAACCTGGAAAAAATGGTGCCACTCTGCACTATCCTCTCTGCTTCTCTAATCATTTCTTGGAGACTTTTTGGAGTACGATCATCCTTGACTTTTGTGTTACCAAAACAAAGGATGGCAACAAGCTTCTCCAGATATAGTCTTATTGGAAGATCATTGGACCCTTTTTCTAAAAATGCAGATGAGCACAACATATCAGCTAAATTTGCTATACTGTAGCACTTTAGTTTGCTGTTCTCTATGCTTTGCATGATTTTAGGAAGCCCCTCTAAAAACACATATAGAATGTTGTTGGGTGGAGGTAGGCATTGCTCGGGATCAGACTTAAATCTCTTACAGCTTTGGGAAACTTCATCATTGGTTTTAGTTAAGTATTGGCATGCAATAGCTGAAAAAGTTTTGACAATCTCATCCTTGCTGTTTTTATTATTTTTCATTATCTCCCACCACACATCCAGGAAAAAAGTTACATCTTCTATGGACGTTTCATCACAAACATGGTTTAACATCAATGATGCTTCTTCCATCCAAAAATTTGCTGGTAAAGCCAGGAGCAGTTCTGCAAAAACATCTGCTGCTTTTGTGGCTTTTAGTACTTCAAACAAAACAGTGTGATTCATTTTTGGGATCATGTTTTCCACAGGAAAGAAGACATCCTCTTTCCATCTCCTGTCAATATCAAAGTCTCCTTCCAAGGAATGTTGTGCTTGACATGAGAGCACTTTGGCCCAAAATATTGCAATGGCCTTCTTTCTCCATTCATGACTTTGTGACCAGGTTCCTGAGCTGATTTCTTTTAAAGCATTTGTGATTGGCTTCTCTACATAAGGCCACTCAGCTTTTTTAAACTTCAGTAAGGTTTTCTCTAAGGTGAGTTTTTCGGCTAATAGCAGAGCTCCTTGAAGAACTACTGTTTGTTCACATATGCTCCATCTTCCTGCAGAAAAAAGAAAAAAAAAAACAATATGAAAATAGATTCAGTAAAAATATTTTCTCACTGATGAAGATGACACACGACACAAAAATATTATATAAGAACCTATTTAACAGAAAGCTAAGGAGATCAAGTAACCACAAAAGCAATTAAAGCCTATGGGAAAATGACTCATTTCCTACCATTATTTTGAAGAGTTCACAAATTCTTAGAAATTCAGACATCTTGAAGATATCAGGCGATTTTTAACCAGAGAGAGGAAAGAGCCATTTTAAAAAATAATTTTCAGAATTTACACTGCAACTCATTGCGCGAACAGCCCTTGGTAGAAAACTGATAATTTCCTTGAACAAATCAGAGGCATTAAGCCGATAACCTAATAAGACTAAGGGTCCGTTTACATAAGGGGCATATGAACTTTTACCAATTGGTGGTCATCTGAATGCCTGTTTATTCAGACACACTAAAGTAAAATGATGCACATTGAGAGATTTATATTAGTTTGCTCAGTACACAGGCTGCCATAGTTCGGTAGTATGAGTCCTTTTTACACAGTATGACGTACCGCTGAAGATGAGGATTTTTTGGGGGGGAGGGGCTGCACAAAAAATACATTCACCAAATGAAAGAGCGTTTTGCTCTTCATTAGGGGATCGGCAGCCTGTCAACACTGCAAGATAATTGTGAAATTAATGAACGTTCAAAATTATCTTGCAGTATAAATACATCTTAAATCTGGTCAGAGTAGTTAGATTCACTAACTGGCCTCTCATCTTTTGCAAATTGGTTTATACAGGTGAAACATTAGAATAAGTTTGAACTGTAAAAACGGATGCCCAAAACCCCAGCAATTTGAGGTAGAAATGCATACGGTTTTTAACATGAATGTTCCAAGTACTTAAAAGGGAATGCGTCAGCATGTATTCACACAATTAAAGTCTTTATAAATCGTGAGCTGAAGTCTTGCAAACCCCAGCTTTAAATGCACAAAGGGCAGGTCAGTACACTTGGAAGAGGCAGCAAAAGTGCCCTAGCACACCTTCAGCATGATTTGCATGTGGTTTCAAGCTTTAAAGGGAACCTGTAAGCAGGATTGTGCTGGGTAACCTACAGACAGTCTCAGGTCGGCGCCGTTATACTGATTAAAATGATATCTGGGTTGATGAAATCCATCTTGTGGTTGTTGTTTAATCTTTATTTGTAGTTTTCAGTTAATGAGATTCTCGTGCTCCGGGGCGGGCCTGTGGGGGTGGGTCTTCATGTGGTCCTCTGCTTACATATGTATCTGAATGGGCTTATAGCAGGTTACTGATCCTTCATTGACCCACCCCCTAATTTACATAATGCATATATTGTAGGCTCTAAAAAAAACAAAAAAAAATGTCATTCAGCAAAATGATGCTGATGCAGTAGCATGTATATTCACAGTGTTTTCGGTCATCTTCATCCCTGCCTCAACACCTTAGGTCCGCCAATAGCTCATTCACATTCCCATAGATACATTCCCATTGACAAACTGTTACAGGCATTTAGTAGTCAATGTTGGTTCCCAATTCCGTACCCCATTTCCCTACTCTTACTCCCCTACACAACCGCTAACTTTAACATGCATTTTGACCTTTTTTCGCCGATAACTTATATTTTTATAGCTGGAATGCATATACTGTGTTCCATGGAACGCTCGGCCATGTTGTTGCGGTCTGCAACTTCTAGAACTATCAATGCCATTGGCCGTCACCATCTTAGAACCGCTCCCTTTTCCTTCTCAACTCCACACAATGACATGCCAGGGTAAGACTAGCGGTGGACACCGCGTCCAGAGGCACGTCTGCCTCATCAAGGTAATACACTATGTGGTTTTAGGTTTAATTGGTTTATATGATGGCACTAAGTTTAACCCCTCTTTCTAATAGGAACTACTATTTCCTGTACATAAGTTACAGCTTATGTCTGCTGAGAAACAAATTTCCCTAGTAAGTGCACACCCTATTTCTGGCATATACCACACAATAACCATAAGTCCACCTCATACCACTGTATTTATTTCCATAGATGTTAAAAACACACCAAACTACCTGTCAGAGTTAGATCTGCTTTCTGCATACTAAAAATAACACGGTATGTCACACACCCTCTTTGGGTCTCTCTCACTCCCCACCGTCCTTCTATCCACCCGACTCGATTTAGGGTTGTGTGGGATACCCGGTCATCATGTTCTGCGTTTAACACATTTTCATGCATGTGGCGCATACGCAGTAGCATCCATTGGAACGTGATAGATGCTACTACACCGCCATTTTAATGATTTTTTTTTTTAACCCTACAATATTATATGCATAATACGATACATGCTACTGCACTGCACTGGCACCATTTTACTGGATGTAATTTTTTTTTTCTAAGCCCACAATATTATATGCATTATGTGAAATAGAGGATAGGTCACTGAAGGATCAGTGACCTGTCATAAGCCATAAGGATGAATATCTAAGCCGAGTGCCACATAAAGACCCCCCACAGGTCTACGCCCTGCGGAACCATACCTCTAGATCCTTTGAAAAGCCGACAATTCATTGGCCGTGTACTGTAAAGTCACTGCAGTAGCCGACAGGATAGAAGAGATGGATTACATACAGCAAATAGAATAGGTAGATATACAGATGTGAGTGACAAATACACAGCACAGTAATTGTGACGTCACTGAGGCTGCGTGCTCAGCCGGGCTGAACCGAGATGACCTCTGTGAGATCCCCGCTAGCACCATGAGAAAGTCTCACGGTGCAGAGGTGAGTACACCGCAGTGAAATTCTCCTGTTGAACTCGCCTCTGCACCGTGAGACTTTCTAAGGGTGCTTGAGAAGATTTCCCCGAGGTCACCTCAGTTCAGCCTGGCAGAGAACACAGCCTCAGTGACGTCACCGCTAGTCACTGACGCTGACCTTGCAGCAGCTCATTCACCAGTGGTTCTCAGCCTGGATGGTCGCAACTTGGCACCATCCAGGTTGAAAACTGTTAATCCCCAGACATGGATTACAGCGTGGACAGAACGACGAAGAGGTGAGGGATATTGTTGTTTTTTTATTTTTGTTTTCTTATAGAAGATGAGGGCTTCAGTGGAATTAGGCATTGGGCGAGTATAACGGTGTTTGTTATTTTTAAATAAAGTAAAACTGTGTTTTGTTTTATTTCTAATAAAAGACTTTATTCTGGCTGTGTGTTTATTTACAATACAACTTTAGGATTAGTAATGGATAGGTGTCTTACAGACGCCTCTTCATTACTAATCCGTGGTCTTGATGTCACCATACAATACAAAGGTGACATCAACCCCACAAATATGAACCCCACTTGCCACCGCTACAGGGCAAGTGGGAAAAGCCAGAATTGGCACATCTAATAGATGAACCTTTTCTGTGCGGCTGTGGGCTGCTATTTTTAGTCTGGGGGGGGCAATATCCATGACCCCTTACCAGCCTGGGAATACCAGCCCCCAGCTGTCTGTTTTTGCAAGGCAGGTTGTCAAAAATGGGGGTGACCGCATGCCGTTCTTTAAAAAAGCGTGAGGACCCCTCTTATTCTTGATAACCAAACTTGCCAATGCTGACAACATTATGTCAAAACAACGCTGCAAAGCACAAAATCCTAATGACAAAAAAGCACAATGTGTGTGCATGAGATTTCATGAAATCTCATAGTCTTTGCTGGTACTGTAAAAACAGCTGAAAAACTTCAATATGTGAAAAGTGCTGGCAGGTTTCTAAAAGTCTACAAAACAAACATGGTAAAGAGACTTTGTGGAAATCCAGGCTAAAGCTTGTGTGCACATTAAATAGCACTGAGAGTTAAATTTGGTGCAAGTAGAGTTAGTTTATATGCACACATGTATTGTGGCAAGTCAGATTTCACCTATACTTACCAAATTCCATTTCATTACTCATGGTTTATAAATCCTCATAGCATAGCTCCAGCACAATCTAAAAACAAGGGAACAAAGTGTATAAGAATATGGTAGGAAGATGATTAAAGGAAAACTATTAATGTAATTATTCTTCATGTCCACACATTGGATTATACATACATACATATAGTGACTTGCAAAAGTATTCACCCCCTCTGGCTTTTTACCTATTTTGTTACATTACAACATGTGTTTAACCCCTTCATGACCTTGAGATTTTCCATTTTTCCGTGTTCGTTTTTCGCTCCCCTCCTTCCCAGAGCCATAACTTTTTTATTTTTCCGTCAATTTGGCTATGTGAGGGCTTATTTTTTGCGGGACGAGTTGTACTTTTGAACGACATCATTGGTTTTACCATGTTGTGTACTAGAAAACGGGAAAAAAATTCCAAGTGCGGTGAAATTGCAAAAAAAGTGCAGTCCCACTCCACACTTGTTTTTTGTTTGGCTTTTTGCTAGGTTCACTAAATGCTAAAACTGACCTGCCATTATGATTCTTCAGGTCAGTACGAGTTCATAGACACATAACATGACTAGGTTATTTTTTATCTAAGTGGTGAAAAAAAAATCCAAACTTTGCTTAAAAAAAATAAAAAATAAAATAAAATAAAAATTGCGCCTTTTCCGATACTCGTAGCGTCTCCATTTTTCATGATCTGGGGTCGGTTGAGGGCTTATTTTTTTGCGTGCTGAGCTGGCTTTTTTAATGATACCATTTTGGTGCAGATATGATCTTTTGATCGCCCGTTATTGCATTTTAATGCAATGTCGCGGCGGCCAAAAAAACGTAATTCTGGCGTTTCGAATTTTTTTCTCGCTATGCCGTTTAGCGATCAGGTTAATGCTTTTTTTTTATTGATAGATAGGGCGATTCTGAACGCGGCGATACCAAATATGTGTAGGTTTGATTTTTTTATTGATTTATTTTGATTGGGGCGAAAGGGGGGCGATTTAAACTTTAATATTTTTTTTCACATTTTTTTACTTTTGCCATGCTTCAATAGCCTCCATGGGAGGCTAGAAGCTGGCACAACGCGATCGGCGCTGCTATGCAGCAGAAATGCAGGTGTGCTGTGAGCGCCGACCACAGGGTCTCAAGGACCTCTATGGTTATAATGCAGAAGTATCGCTGACCCCCGATCATGTGACGGGGGTCGGCGATGCCGTCATTTCCGGCCGCCCGGCCGGATGCGGTAGTTAAATGCCGCTGTCTGCGTTTGACAGCGGCATTTAACTAGTTAATAGCGGCGGGTGAATCGCGATTTCACCCGCCGCTATTGCGGGCACATGTCAGCTGTTCAAAACAGCTGACATGTCCCGGCTTTGATGCAGGCTCACCGCGGAGCCCTGCATCAAAGCGCGGTATCTGACCTCGGACGTACTATCCCGTCCGAGGTCAGAAAGGGGTTAAATATGATGCATAACCACCAAATAACTCAGGTTGGTGAAGTGAGAAAAATTCAGGCATAAATTAAACTTATGGGATCAAATAACTAAAAATTGATATGTGCATATGTATTAACCCCTTTTGCTATGAAGCTCCTAAAAATTTCTGGTGCAAGCCATTCTCTTCATAAGTCCCAGGATGCTTAGTGAAAGGAAGTCCACCTGTGTGCAATCCAAGTGTCACATGATCTATCATTATATACACACCTTTTCTGAAAGACCACAGAGGCTGCAACAGCATTACGCAAAAGCAGGGCCGGCGTCAGCACCCGGGCAAGTGCCGGGGCCCTGAGCAGGCAGGGGGCCCACTCGCCATCGGAGACACTGGCGCGCTATAGTGCCGGCCCCTGCGAATGGACCCCCCGCCTGCTCCGGGCCCCGGCACTTGCGATACTTACCTTTCCCGGTTCCAGTGCTGCAGCGTCTTCCATCCTCTGACTGTGACGTTCAGGTCAGAGGGCGCGATGACATTACCAGTGCACGCCCCCTGCCTGAGCAGTCGCAGCACAGAGAGCAGGAAGACGCCGACGGTGAGAAGTCCAAAGCAGAGCAGCATCAAGCAACGAGAGGTATTTAATTTTTATTTTTTTTTTAATATTTGGAGCAATATATGGGGACCATCAAAGGGGCCCATATATGGGGCTAATTCTATATGGAGTATCCTATGGGGCCAATAATATAGGGAGCACCTTATGAAGCCAATTCTATAGGGAGCATTATATGGGGCCAATTTAATATGGAGCATCTTATGTGGCCAATTCAATATGGAGCAGTATATGGGGCCAATTACATGTGGAGCAGTATATGGGGCCAATTTAATATGGAGCATCTTATGTGGCCAATTCAATATGGAGCAGTATATGGGGCCAATTGCATATGGAGCAGTATATGGGGCCAATTGCATATGGAGCAGTATATGGGGCCAATAATATATGAAGCATCTTATGGGACTAATTATATATGGAGCATTTTATATGGCCAATTATATATGGAGCATTATATGGGGCCCATTATACATGGAGCATCTTATGGGGCCAATTATTTTTGGAGCATTATATGGGACCCATTCTGTAAGGAGTATTATATGGGGCCCATTCTGTATGGAGCATCATATGGGGCCCATTCTGTATGGAGTATTATATGGGGCCCATTATATATGGAGCAATAGATGGGGCCCATCATATACTGTATGGAGAATTATATGTGGCTCACTATGCTGTATGGAGCATTATATGGGGTCAATTCCGTACGGAGAAATATATGCGGCTCATTCTGTATGGAGTACTCTGTGGTGCCCATTATACTGTATGGAGCATTATATGAGGCTCATTATTCTGTATGGAGCATAATATTGGGCTCATTATTCTGTTTGGAGCAATATATGGGGCTCATTATTCTGTATAGAGGACAATACTTTCCAGTTTCTGAGCTAATGTAGAATGCACAATAGATATCACTCATGTAATGTAAGAAGTGAAATCTTTGGCATTGTACTATACCTATATTTCTCTGCCGTATCCGTGCATTATGAATTGTGGTATGTGTTAAAGGGGCCCACCGGGACTCTTTTGCCAGGGCCCATGAAAACCTGGAGCCGGCCCTGCACAAAAGGCACCACTAATATAAATAATACATAATTTTATTTCTATAGTGCCAAAATATTCCGCAACACTTTACATTTTAGAGGGGGCCTAGGACTGATCCTTGAGGAACCATCAAAAGATACAGTGAAGGAGCGGTCAAAGAGGTAGGAGATGAACCAGGAGAGAACAGTGTATTTGAGCCCTATAGAGCGGAACATAATGAGGTACTATTGAGCCACAGCGTTGAATGCTGCAGAGATAGAGGGTATGTGCACATGTTCAGGAATTTACGCGTTTTTCGCGATAAAAACGCTATAAAAACGCATACATATGCATCCTATCATTTAGAATGCATTCCGCATTTTTTGTGTACATGGTGCGTTTTTTTCCGTAAAAAAAAAACGCATTGTGGGAAAATAAGCATCATGTTCATTATTTTTGTGGATTTTATGCGGATTTTCCATTATATTATGGCATTTGGAGTGTCCGGAAAAAAAAATGCAAAAAATCCACATAAAATAACGCTCAAAAACGCGAAAAATACGCATGCACAATTCCTGCGGAAAACATCAGGTTTATCTCAGGAAAATTCTGCATGCATTCCGGACGTGTGCACATACCCTTAGGAAAATCAGCATGAAGGAGTGACAGCTAGATTTACTGGTTAGTAAATCATTAGAGACTTTAGTGAGGGCAGTTTCCATAGAGTGTAAAGAGCGGAAACCGGATTGTAGAGGGTCAAGAAGAGAGTTACCCGAGAGATAGCGGATTAGACGGGAGTGGACCAAGCATTCCAGGAGGTTAGAGATGAAGGAAAGGTTAGAGACAGGTCTGTAGTTAGCAGTGCAGTTCTGGTCAAGGGAAGGTTTTTTACGTAATGGATGTTTGCTGGCGTGTTTACATGAGGGAAAAATACCGGAAGAGAGAGAGAGGTTGAATATTTTTGTTGTTTGTATTTGTTGTTGGAGAAGATGTGATGGAATAGGGGGTAGTAGGGCGAGAAGATACAAGGAGCATTTCCATCTTCACGCGAAGGAGAGTTAGTAAACTGAGAAAGGCCAAAAAGAGGACATTAGATATATAGATAGATAGACACACACACATATGCATACATACATATATGTGTATATATACATATATGTGTATATATATATATATATATATATATATATATATATATATATATATATATATATGTGTGTGTGTGTATGTATATATATGTGTGTGTGTGTGTGTGTGTGTGTGTGTGTGTGTATGTATGTGTGTGTATGTATGTATATGTGTGTGTCTGTGTGTGTGTGTGTGTGTGTGTATATATATATCCGCATATATTGCTCCATACAGCATATATGTGGTGTGTGTGTATATATATATATATATATATATATATATATATATATATATATATATATATATATATATATATATATATATATATATATACACATACACACACTCACCGGCCACTTTATTAGGTACACCTGTCCAACTTGTTGTTAACACTTAATTTCTAATCAGCCAATCACATGGCGGCAACTCAGTGCATTTAGGCATGTAGACATGGTCAAGACAATCTCCTGCAGTTCAAACCGAGCATCAGTATGGGGAAGAAAGGTGATTTGAGTGCCTTTGAACGTGGCATGGTTGTTGGTGCCAGAAGGGCTGGTCTGAGTATTTCAGAAACTGCTGATCTACTGGGATTTTCACGCACAACCATCTCTAGGGTTTACAGAGAATGGTCCGAAAAAGAAAAAAAATCCAGTGAGCGGCAGTTCTGTGGGCGGAAATGCCTTGTTGATGCCAGAGGTCAGAGGAGAATGGGCAGACTGGTTCGAGCTGATAGAAAGGCAACAGTGACTCAAATCGCCACCCGTTACAACCAAGGTAGGCCTAAGAGCATCTCTGAACGCACAGTGCGTCGAACTTTGAGGCAGATGGGCTACAGCAGCAGAAGACCACACCGGGTACCACTCCTTTCAGCTAAGAACAGGAAACTGAGGCTACAATTTGTACAAGCTCATCGAAATTGGACAGTAGAAGATTGGAAAAACGTTGCTTGGTCTGATGAGTCTCGATTTCTGCTGCGACATTCGGATGGTAGGGTCAGAATTTGGCGTAAACAACATGAAAGCATGGATCCATCCTGCCTTGTATGGAGCATCTTTGGGATGTGCAGCCGACAAATCTGCGGCAACTGTGTGATGCCATCATGTCAATATGGACCAAAATCTCTGAGGAATGCTTCCAGCACCTTGTTGAATCTATGCCACGAAGAATTGAGGCAGTTCTGAAGGCAAAAGGGGGTCCAACCCGTTACTAGCATGGTGTACCTAATAAAGTGGCCGGTGAGTGTATATGTATATATATATATATATATATATATATATATATATATATATATATATATATATATATATATATATATATATATATATATACACACACATATATATATACACACACATACATACACACACACACACACACACACACCAATTTCTGATGATCCCCCAAAGCACCATAAAATCCATTATCATCAAATGGAAAGAACATGGAACCACAACAAACTTGCCAAGAGAGAGAAACCATGGATGTGAAGTCGGTAAGCTAAACACCGGCTGACTTCTCAATTTCCCTGACTTGAACACTCCACAGCACTGCCTCACTACTTAGCATGTACATAAAGTGCAGTACAGATTTACCTCAACTAAGAGCCTAGATCCTTAGATCAGGAATAGAACAGACATTTATAGGACATTTTATAACTTTACCAAAATAATATGAAAACATTTAAAGAACATCCTGCATTGTACTACTGTACCAAATTTATTATATATTTAGGGGTCCACAGCCCTGAGGACCGCACATCAAAACATTCAGCCTGGGCTAGGAGAGCATTACTCAGAGAGGCAGCACAGAGACCAAAAGGTAATCCTAAAGGAGCTGCAGAGTTTCCAAGCAGAAACTGGAGCAGAAACTGGAGTATCCATCCATACGAGCAGAATAAGCCGTACACTTCATAGAGGTGGCCTTCATGGAAGGGTGTGCAGAAACAAGCCTGTACTTACACACAAAAACTGTAAGGCTCATTTTGAGTTGGCAAAAAAGGCATTTGGGAGACTCCCCAAATGAGTGGAAGATGTTGCTATGGTCAGAGGATACCAAAATTGAACTTTTTGGCCACCAAGGTAAACTACATGTCTGATGGCAAATCGACACAGCTCAGCGACAATGGTCCAAAGCATACTGCTAAAGCAACACTCAAGTGGTTAACCCCTTAGTGACTGAGCCAATTTGTACCTGAATGTGGCACCCCCGGAGTCCAGTTGCCACAGTGGCATTGCCTCCCTCACAGGGAGTAATGTCATGCCTGGAAGCAAGCAGGAGTCCCCTTACGAGGTGTCAGCAGGAGAGAAGTAGAGCAGAACCTGGGGAGTGGAGCTCTGCTTAAACTCGCCCCAGAGCTGAGCGCTAGGAACCGGATACCGGAGTCCGTGGTTGCGTGGGTACTGAAGTCCCGGCAGCTAAATCCGGAGGCCAGGGGACTGCAAGTCTCCTGGCCCGATCTAATACCTGGCGGCACAGCAGAATACCAGAGCCTGGAGCCTACACAAAGGAGCAGCACCTGTGGTAGGCTCGAGCTGCCTGCCATGCGGGCAGCGGTTAGTTTTTAAAAACAGAGAAAGACAGTTAGCGGGCAGTTGAGCTGTTAGGCAGAAATGAAAAAGGGAGGACAGCTCAGAAAGAACGCCTCCGTACCTACCTGGCCAGGTGTGTCCAAAAATTGCTTCCAGGCTGCCTGGCTCTCCATTATGATCTGTTACCAGTACCCCGATCTCTACTATCAACAATCCAGTAAAGGAAAAGAAAACCATAGCCCTTGTGTCATTCAGGGATCTCTTGTGCCCTGAGTCCTGCACCACAAGGTACACGAAGCCTGACCTAAACGGGACTGGTAGCCCTGGGGTCCCGCTCCACCTGTGGGGAGCAGAACCATCCCAGCTGCGTCACCATCAGCCCCAGTGGTCTCCTTTAACAGCACCGGCCATCCGTTTCTGAACACCACAGGTGGCATCACGTTAAATTCCATATACATATTCTTCATTTGACGGCACAGCCAGGACCAAGGAGTCGGGTCACGGCCCCATGACTTCCCCAAAGAACTGAGTACCCCACGGCCCTCGTAGGCGTGTCATTTGGGGAATAGGTGTATGGGATTTAACGTAACGTGACGCCCACGCCATGCAAATGACACCCCCACCAGGGCCGTGGGGTACTCGGAGCAAGACAGTTGTAAGGTTTGTTCAATATAGCTTGCGTTTATTTATGGAAAAAAAATGAAACTTTTAATTAATTGCATTATGTCACGCAAAATAAATAGCTAATAAATGACATTTCCCACATGTCTACTTTACATCAGCACAATTTTGGAAACAATTTGTTAGGACGTTAAAAGGCCTAAAATTGACCAGCGGTTTCTCATTTTTTCCAACAAAATCCCTTTTTTTTTTTTTTTTAAAGGGACCACATCACATTTGAAGTGACTTTAAGGGGGCTATAACAGAGAAAATACCCCAAAGTCACACCGTTATAAAAACTGCACCCCCTGGTGTTCAAAACCACATTCAAGAAGTTTATTACCCTTTAGGTGGGGGAAATCTACTGTTTGGGCGCACGGCGGTGCTAGGAAAGAAAGGAACACAATTTGACTTTTTGAATGCAAAATTGGCTGGAATCAAGAGTAGATGCCATGTCGCGTTTAGAGAGCCCCATGTGCCTAAACAGTGGAACCCGCCACATGTGACACCATTTTGGAAATCACACCCCTTAATAGTGAGCATACTGAACCCACAAGTACTACACAAAATTTTATCACATTAGGTTGTCATTAGTGATGAGCAAATATACTCGTTACTCGAGATTTCTCGAGCATGCTCGGGGGTCCTCCAAGTATTTTTTAGTGCTCTGAGATTTCGTTTTTCTTGCCGCAGCTGAACGATTTACATCTGTTAGCCAGCATAAGTACATGTGGGGGTTGCCTGATTGGTAGGGAATCCCCACATGTACTTATGCTGGCTAACAGATGTAAATCATTCAGCTGCGGCAAGAAAAACTAAATCTCCGAGCACTAAAAAATACTCGGGAGGACCCCCCGAGCGTGCTCGAGAAATCTCGAGTAACGAGTATTTTCGCTCCACTAGCTGTCATATTGAATATGTCGTCATTTGTGTTGAGCGCAAGTGCTCGCTACTCCAGATTGGGGGATTGGGTATGCACCAAAAATCACAGGTACTCAAGTGACATGCTCGAGTCCCTGCCCTGCATGTTTTGCGGCTGCTAAGACACCCAAAATAAACGTGAGAATCAGCGATACTCTGTGCATACCAGAACACCCGTTGCAAACTGAAATAGCGAGCACTTGAGCTCAACACTAGCCGTCATCATTTTTCTTTATTTTCTTTTCACTTTTGAAGAAAAACACAAAAAAAACTCAACTGTAACCCTAACCCAACGTCAACCATAACCTCAACCCATGGAAATTTTTTTTTTTTTTATCATTTTTATCTAATTAAGGGGGTGACAAAGCGGTAGCCGAGACCCTGAAGATTTTCCGATGCTGGGGGACGCTATACCCTTATCTCTCAGCGCCATTAAAATGTGGTGCTGAGGAATAAAGCCCTTAGCCACCACTGTTAATAGGTGTATCGGCAGTCGTTAAGGGGGAAACGTGTAGATGTTTTGCAGTGCCCTAGTCAATGCCTAGACCTTAATCCAATTGAGAATCTATGGTCAGACTTGAAGATTGCTGTTCAGCAGCGGAAACTTCTAACTTGAAGGAGCTGGAGCAGTATTGCCTTGAGGAATGGGCAAAAATCTAAGTGCAAGATGTGGAAAGCTATTAGAGACTTATGCAAAGTGACTTGCAGCTGTAATTGCCGCAAAAGGAGGCTCTACAAAGTACTGACTTTAGGGGGGTGAAAAGTTATGCACCCGGAAATTTACAGTTATTTTGACTCATTTGTTGATTGCTGCAGAGTAAACAACAACGAAATGTTCACAATGCGAGGCATGCTCTTTACATGACCTGATGCAAACCTTTAATAAAAAAAAGTGAAATTCCAGGTTATGAGGTAGTAAATTACAAAAAATGCTGTGTGTGAGCCACTGTACATAGATGAAAACATCCATAAATACAGACACATGTACACATAGATATGTAGCCATACACACAGCTATACACATGCAGACACACGCAGCCATATTACATAGATACAGGCCTCCGCAGGACACGTGAGCGCCGCCGTACCTGTCCTGTCAGAAGCCGCACATTATCCCCCAGCAGTGAGAGCAGCGTCTAGGATCCAGGATGGAGTTGCTCTTGAGAGGGGATGATGTCACCGGAAGAGGCGGGGCTTCCTTCTACATTGCAGACCTGACACCAGGAAGCTACATTGTGCTCATTGGGTAACGTCAAATGGAGTTGTTTTTTTGAGGGAATGATGTCACCGGAAGAGGCGGGGCCTCATTTTGGCCATTGAAGGCCCGATAGCAGGGAGAAGCGGTGTGTGCATGTGCAGCTGCTGGGGAGTAGAGGCCTGAGGCGCTGCACAATGGCGTCCTGTGCAGGCGGGAATGAGGACTCCGTGTGAGTGGTCTGCGGAGGTATTTTGGGGGCAAAGAAACCTGGATGATGTTAGTATGTGGGGGCTGCATGTTGGAGGGTTTCACGGAGAAATGGCCTCTGCTGTTTGTGTGGGGCTGCTTATTGAGGGGCTTTTACAGGAAAAGGGTTAATGTAACTTGAGTGGGGCTGCATCGGGAGGGTGATGATGGGGGTGCTGTATGGAGAAGGGGGGATGTTGATGAGGGGCAGTGTGGAGAAGGGGGGGTGCTGCGACTCACATGGGGCTGCAAAGAGAAGGGGTTAATGTCACTCGCATGAGGATGCATGCTGGGGGGCTGCACAAGAAAGGGGACATTACTTGCATAGGACTGCATTCTGGGTGTTCTGCAGGGAGAGGAGTGCTGTCACTTATGGAGTGCTGTGGGAATGGTGGTGATGTCACTTTCATGGCGATGGAACAGATGTATGACGGTGCTGCTGCGTGGAGTTGCATGCTGGGAAGGGGGATTCAGTCAGTCACCTGGGGCTGCATGCTGGGGGTCTGCATGGTAAATGGAGCTAATGTCAGTCATGTGGGGCTGGGAGTCTGCGTGGTTAATGGAGCTAATGTCAGTCATGTGGGGCTGCATGCTGGGGTCTGTGTGTTTTTTTTTTTTAAACCAAATATTTTTTATTATGCAAAAGATATACAACAATATCCATTCAGATAACAATATACATCAATATTTTGATTTTTACAAGAAACAAACCCCCCCACCTCCCTCCCCCCCCCCTTAACGACCAACTCCAATCATACAATTCTCTTGGAAAGAAAAGATTAAGCAGTACATACATATTTATTATTAGCATCATTTTACCACCGCCGTTCAGTTATTCCCATCCAGCCATGGCTGCCACAGCTTTTGAAAAAACCCCATCCTATTCCTCTTATTATATATGCTTCTCTCGAGCTGGACAATATGATTCGCTTGTGCGATAAACTCCCGTCTAGTAGGAGGTTCCTCCCTAATCCAATACCTTGCGATCACCTTTCTTGCAATGAACAATAATCTAGCAATTGCCATTTTGGCAGTTTCGTCGGTCAGGATTTCCTCCACGTACCCAAGTACACACACCACCGGATCCCTAGGAATCGTACACCCATAAATCACCCCTATCTGGTTCAGCACTACAACCCAGTATGCGAACAATCTGGGACACAGCCACAACATGTGCAGTATACCAGCCTGAGACTGGGAACGCCTGGGGCACCCAGAATCGTCTCTCAGCCCGGCTTTAAACAACATGTCAGGTGTCCTGTAGGCCCTATTTATCACATATAATTGCGACAGTCTCCCAGGCTCACTCATTGACAACTTAGGTATGTATTCCAGTATGGACTCCCACCTATCATCGTCTATTTGCCCCAGTTCATCCTCCCATTTCCTTCTGGCCTTAATAGGGTAATCCAATAGAAAGGTATGTAACAAATCGCCATATACTTCGGATATTGCCCCTTTTGTTCCGTTATTATTTAATATAAAATCCAACATTAGATCCTTCTGAATCACTATAGGCCCTCTCTTTTTTTGTGCCTGAAATGCGTGCTGAACCCTTCTATATTGATACAACTTTAACCCCGGGAAATGGAATTCCTGCTGCAGCATACCAAAAGATTTAAGATTCCCGTTGTGAATCAACTGACCTATCAACCCAATGCCTTTTTTCCTCCACTCTCCCATTCCTTCCATATGATTAAATTCTTGAAAAGAGAGGTTATCCCATATAGGCGAAAACTCAGTGAATTTCACAACCCCCCCTTATACCTTTAATCGTCTGCCATACCTTATGGATCAAATTTATGGTGTGAAAACAAGTTCCCAACTTCTTAAATATGCCAGCTTCTAAACCCTAAAAAAAAGAACCTGGCACTCAACTTAATGCTTGTGAGATTTTAATCGTAGTAGCCAAAACGTTTCGGTCCTATATCTGGACCTTCATCAGTTACTACAAAACGTGAACATAAACAAAATACTATTTACAAATATATACAAAAAGAAACAAAAGAAACATAATGTGCAAAGAAAATATGTACATAATTCAGAGAACCACAAAATTATACAATGCAAGATGTCACATCCATGACAAGAAGTATTTAGGTCATCTAGATAAAAAACTGAGATAGACAAGCAAGTGTCAGGCTGAGTGAGACCGCCGGATATCTAGCATAGGGGTGTAAGATACAGGAGAATGAGGGTGGAACATACCGTACTATGATGAAAAAAGTAAATGACTGTAGTGTCATATAAGGCACAGCATGGTCTGCGTCTGTAGTAATATAGAGGAGATTACAATGGCATAGGTACGTGTGAACGTATTGTGGAGAGGGGAGGGGGAGAAGTAGCATACCTGGTATTTGCGCAGATAGGTTTAGGCACACAGAATGGACTGTGGATGAAGGAAGATAAACATAACTATAGTATACCATTAGGTATACATGCGCAGAGGATGCTGCCAGTGGCATACTATAAATGGAGACATGCCAGGGACTATGGTATTACCTTATTCACGCTGTTAGGTGCTGTGCTTGTGTCCAGACACGGAATCCCCGCTTGTCTGGTGTGTAGTGAAAGTGCGCGCCTTAAATGGACAGGGGGCGGTGCCGGGACTCCGTCGCTTGGCAACCGAGGGGCGCACAGAGAAGCCAGAGATGAAGTGGCCGGAAGTAAGATGGCTGTGCGTGTCAGCTGTGCTGCAGTCTGCGTGTCACAGTGTAGGGGGATGGTATGTGCTGAGAGGTTCCTGGGGGAGGGAGGTGCTTGTGACGTCCCAGAGCTGTGGAGATTTTAACAGCAGGAAGGCTGGAAGAGAAGTGCTTGTGACGTCCCAGTGCTGTGATGATTTTAACAGCAGTACGGCTGTCAGATGGTGAATCTATAGTACAGCGCGTGGAGGTGGAACGATCCAAAGGTGCTAGCCTCGGAGGGAGGGGTGGTGGCGAACATATGAAGACCCCAAAAGCATCAATACAATCGGCTCTATGGAAGAAAAGGGAGGAAATTAGAATTGGGGCTTGAACAGCAAATAAATGCATACATAACCATAGGGAAAATATATTGGACAAGGTGGTACAACCGTGAACTGATTAATATAGCAGAGAATGCAGGAACACCCATCATATTGAGGCTTATAATATGACATCACATAGCATAACACGGAGGTATTAGTAAATGAAAAAGAAAATCAACCAACAATACCCAGGACCCATGTCATGTTGTCTAAGCCTCCATAATGGAGAGCAGGGAGGGCACATGGGAGGTCACTAATTCAGTGTCCAGTGACCGGGCTGGATTATATGAAGGATGCCAGATCATAGTCTCTGTTGAGGCCTCTGGGATGGAGGGTTTCCAAGGTGTGTATCCAGAAGGCCTCGCGACGTTTTAATATGGCAATCCTATTACCCCCACGTCTGGGTGCTGGTATGTGTTCGATCACCTGAAATTTAAGCTGGGTGAGATTGTGGCCCTGAGTTATAAAATGTAGAGGAATTGGCAAGAGTAGATTTTTGCACCGTATGGTGGATTTGTGCTTAGAAATTCTATCGCGGATGGGCTGTGTGGTTTCCCCTACGTACATCAGGCCACAGGGGCATTTTATGAGGTATACGACCCAGGAGGTTTCACAGGTGAAGAAGTCAGGAATCTTGAAAGTCTTACCCGAGTGGGGATGATGGAAGGATGTACCCTTAAGGACATTATTACACTGGGAACAATGGAGGCAAGGAAAGGTCCCTGTTTTGGGATTTTGGAGAAATCGTTGGCGAGGTGTCGATTTGTTTGTACCAATGTCCGCTTTTACCAGCGAGTCTTTCAGGTTGGGGGCCCGTCTAAAACAAGGCAGAAAGGGTTCTTGGAATTCAGGAATATCCGGATGTGCCCTGGCCAATAAAGGCCAGTGTCGACGTATTGTTTTATGTATAATGTAGGCAAACGGATGAAAAGAGTGTATGAATGGAACACGGGCCGAGGATCTGTTGGGTCTGGGCGTAGAAGGTCTTTGTGCATTGTTGAGAACCCCCGTTGGATAACCACGGTTTAAGAATTTAGAGGTCATCTCTTTCAGCCTTTGGGAGCGGAGGTCTATGTCTGAGACGATGTTAGAAACCCGGTGGAACTGGGATTTTGGTATGGATCGTTTAGTAGAGGAGGGGTGGAGGCTTGTGTAGTATAGTAGACTATTGCGGTCTGTGCTCTTTGTGTATAGGTCAGTGGAGAGTGAGCCGTCCGAATTCAGTATGACCATGGTGTCCAAGAAATTGATCCTATGTGGATCATGCGATATTGTAAAAGAGATACCTGGCCATGATGTATTAAGCCATTCAAAGAAAGAGGCAAGGGACTCCAACGAGCCCCCCCAGATGCAGAAGACATCATCTATATAACGTCTCCAAAGGAGGACGTTGGCGAGGTAGAGTGGGTTATTGTAGATAAGGCTCTCCTCGAATTCAGCCATATAGCAATTTGCATAGGGGGGCGCTACGTTGGAGCCCATTGCGGTGCCGCGGATCTGGAGGTAAAAGTCATCCTGGAACATAAAATGGTTCATGGTTAGAATATGGCATCATCTGGAACCCCTGAGGAGCTCAGTACTTTAAAAGAACAGATCACAAAGAACATTGACAAACATCGACGAGACACAGAGGAGAGGAAACGGTCAAAGTTCAACAGAGACGCGGAGGACTACGAGTCTAACCAAATCTACAAATGGCAAGACAACTACTCCAATCGACGAAATCCACCACGTCAAATCCCTCGATCCTCACTCGACTACTCGACTTCGGGTTCGGAGAACGAAAGAGGAACCCCTACGGTGGGCCCCCCACATTTTTTAGGACAAAGATCACGCCCCCCACGAAGAAGGCCACGAGGCGGGGCCATGGACGCAGGACGAATTCCAGATCAAATGAGGATAACCAGATCTCAGGTACAAACCCTCTGGTGATCAATATCTCTGACAGAACATTAGGTGTGGCAGAATACAGGGTATTACAAAAAGGATTGTCATTTTGCCCCACCTACCGTTGCCGGACCTTTGATATGGAGATGGATCTCCAACGGTTCTTTCGGTCACTTAGACTGAAAGCCTATTTCTCTAAATCCCCTGACATAACCCCTACCCAACCCCATACAACATCTTCCTCTAATGTCCTTTCATCACATGACCTGGGATTACATAAAAAAAGTCTTTTTAGACCCCCACAGGCCTCTCATGCTATCGAGACCTTTGTTGGATTTGTCCAAGATGCATTTCATACACTGCGGGATGATATTAATAGGGGTAGGCTGTTTTATCCCCCTAATCTTACTATAACTGAGCGCCAGGCCCTCCGGGGCCTACAGGAAGACAACAGCCTGATAATCAAACCCGCCGATAAAGGCGGGGCCCTCGTTGTAATGAATAGGACGGACTACCTAAGTGAGATCTTACGCCAATTGGGCGATACTACTATCTACCAAAGATTACAGAGGGATCCCACGGCCAACATACGTCAAAAAATCAAGGACACTCTCCAAAAATACACCCAATTGGGAATCTTAGACGCTAAAACCTGCGATTTCCTTACCAATTCTAACCCGGTAATCCCGGTCTTTTATACCCTTCCTAAGGTACACAAGAATTTGGAGAAACCTCCTGGAAGACCAATCGTGGCTTCCACGGATTCAATACTCTCTCCCATCGCCATATACCTAGAAAAAATCCTCACCCCGCTGATACAAAAATCCAAGTCCTTCATACTGGATACAGGGGCCTTTCTCAAGGTACTCAAGGGCTTAGGTAATATTCCTCCAAACGCGGTCCTGGTCACTTTAGATGTAAAAGATTTATATACATCCATCCCACATATTGAAGGCATTAATTCTGTTCACAGGCTGCTTACACATTCCAGGATGCATGAGGACCAGATTAACCTATGTGTGGAACTACTAACTATTATTCTAACCATGAACCATTTTATGTTCCAGGATGACTTTTACCTCCAGATCCGCGGCACCGCAATGGGCTCCAACGTAGCGCCCCCCTATGCAAATTGCTATATGGCTGAATTCGAGGAGAGCCTTATCTACAATAACCCACTCTACCTCGCCAACGTCCTCCTTTGGAGACGTTATATAGATGATGTCTTCTGCATCTGGGGGGGCTCGTTGGAGTCCCTTGCCTCTTTCTTTGAATGGCTTAATACATCATGGCCAGGTATCTCTTTTACAATATCGCATGATCCACATAGGATCAATTTCTTGGACACCATGGTCATACTGAATTCGGACGGCTCACTCTCCACTGACCTATACACAAAGAGCACAGACCGCAATAGTCTACTATACTACACAAGCCTCCACCCCTCCTCTACTAAACGATCCATACCAAAATCCCAGTTCCACCGGGTTTCTAACATCGTCTCAGACATAGACCTCCGCTCCCAAAGGCTGAAAGAGATGACCTCTAAATTCTTAAACCGTGGTTATCCAACGGGGGTTCTCAACAATGCACAAAGACCTTCTACGCCCAGACCCAACAGATCCTCGGCCCGTGTTCCATTCATACACTCTTTTCATCCGTTTGCCTACATTATACATAAAACAATACGTCGACACTGGCCTTTATTGGCCAGGGCACATCCGGATATTCCTGAATTCCAAGAACCCTTTCTGCCTTGTTTTAGACGGGCCCCCAACCTGAAAGACTCGCTGGTAAAAGCGGACATTGGTACAAACAAATCGACACCTCGCCAACGATTTCTCCAAAATCCCAAAACAGGGACCTTTCCTTGCCTCCATTGTTCCCAGTGTAATAATGTCCTTAAGGGTACATCCTTCCATCATCCCCACTCGGGTAAGACTTTCAAGATTCCTGACTTCTTCACCTGTGAAACCTCCTGGGTCGTATACCTCATAAAATGCCCCTGTGGCCTGATGTACGTAGGGGAAACCACACAGCCCATCCGCGATAGAATTTCTAAGCACAAATCCACCATACGGTGCAAAAATCTACTCTTGCCAATTCCTCTACATTTTATAACTCAGGGCCACAATCTCACCCAGCTTAAATTTCAGGTGATCGAACACATACCAGCACCCAGACGTGGGGGTAATAGGATTGCCATATTAAAACGTCGCGAGGCCTTCTGGATACACACCTTGGAAACCCTCCATCCCAGAGGCCTCAACAGAGACTATGATCTGGCATCCTTCATATAATCCAGCCCGGTCACTGGACACTGAATTAGTGACCTCCCATGTGCCCTCCCTGCTCTCCATTATGGAGGCTTAGACAACATGACATGGGTCCTGGGTATTGTTGGTTGATTTTCTTTTTCATTTACTAATACCTCCGTGTTATGCTATGTGATGTCATATTATAAGCCTCAATATGATGGGTGTTCCTGCATTCTCTGCTATATTAATCAGTTCACGGTTGTACCACCTTGTCCAATATATTTTCCCTATGGTTATGTATGCATTTATTTGCTGTTCAAGCCCCAATTCTAATTTCCTCCCTTTTCTTCCATAGAGCCGATTGTATTGATGCTTTTGGGGTCTTCATATGTTCGCCACCACCCCTCCCTCCGAGGCTAGCACCTTTGGATCGTTCCACCTCCACGCGCTGTACTATAGATTCACCATCTGACAGCCGTACTGCTGTTAAAATCATCACAGCACTGGGACGTCACAAGCACTTCTCTTCCAGCCTTCCTGCTGTTAAAATCTCCACAGCTCTGGGACGTCACAAGCACCTCCCTCCCCCAGGAACCTCTCAGCACATACCATCCCCCTACACTGTGACACGCAGACTGCAGCACAGCTGACACGCACAGCCATCTTACTTCCGGCCACTTCATCTCTGGCTTCTCTGTGCGCCCCTCGGTTGCCAAGCGACGGAGTCCCGGCACCGCCCCCTGTCCATTTAAGGCGCGCACTTTCACTACACACCAGACAAGCGGGGATTCCGTGTCTGGACACAAGCACAGCACCTAACAGCGTGAATAAGGTAATACCATAGTCCCTGGCATGTCTCCATTTATAGTATGCCACTGGCAGCATCCTCTGCGCATGTATACCTAATGGTATACTATAGTTATGTTTATCTTCCTTCATCCACAGTCCATTCTGTGTGCCTAAACCTATCTGCGCAAATACCAGGTATGCTACTTCTCCCCCTCCCCTCTCCACAATACGTTCACACGTACCTATGCCATTGTAATCTCCTCTATATTACTACAGACGCAGACCATGCTGTGCCTTATATGACACTACAGTCATTTACTTTTTTCATCATAGTACGGTATGTTCCACCCTCATTCTCCTGTATCTTACACCCCTATGCTAGATATCCGGCGGTCTCACTCAGCCTGACACTTGCTTGTCTATCTCAGTTTTTTATCTAGATGACCTAAATACTTCTTGTCATGGATGTGACATCTTGCATTGTATAATTTTGTGGTTCTCTGAATTATGTACATATTTTCTTTGCACATTATGTTTTCTTTTGTTTCTTTTTGTATATATTTGTAAATAGTATTTTGTTTATGTTCACGTTTTGTAGTAACTGATGAAGGTCCAGATATAGGACCGAAACGTTTTGGCTACTACGATTAAAATCTCACAAGCATTAAGTTGAGTGCCAGGTTCTTTCTTTTAGTATCACATGGTGTGGGAACCTACCTGGGCACCACCAGTAGTAGTGCACACGGCTTTATCTTTGAAGCTTCTAAACCCTGACCCAAGGGCCACCTGCCAATTATATGTACCAAGCTACTATGTCCCTGACCTTTCTCAAGTCCATCCCCCCAACCCCTAAGATGTTGGCTTTGCGCAGATAAAAAATATAACCAGGGATTAGGCAGGGCAAGTCCCCCCTCATCTTTAGGCCTCTGCAGTATCTCCTGCCTAATTCTAGGGTTCTTCCCACCCCACGCCAATTCCCCAAATAATGATCGTAGTTTACGAAATCTGGACAGAGGGATCCATACCGGAGAGTTATGCAAAATATACAAAACCTGTGGCATCACCACCATCTTAAGTAGGTTTACTCTACCCACCACCGACAAATGTAGCTTATTCCAAGCTGTAATTTTGACACGTAGTTTGTTTATTAAAGGCTCAAGATTAAGTTCCTCAAATCTAGTTAAGGGAAGAGAAACCTGAATCCCCAGATATTTAAATTGCATCACCACCCTTAATTTCGTACTCTGTTCCACCTCCCTCGTACAATCTACTTCCCTATCCACCTGCATAACACTTGATTTATCCCAGTTGATAATCAATCCAGAAATTTGCCCAAATCCTTCAATTAATGAAATCACATTTCCTAAAGACTCCCCAGGGTCCTCAAGAAAAAGCAAAATATCATCTGCATATAGAGCAACTTTCTCCTCCATTTTCCCATACACAAACCCCTTTACTAATTGAGACCTTCTGATAGCCGCTGCCAGTGGTTCCACTGCCAGAGCAAACAGCAACGGGGACAACGGGCACCCCTGCTGAGTACCTCGAAAGAGCTGAAAGCTCTCCGACAGTGCGTTGTTCACCCTAAGTTTAGCCACTGGAGAGGAGTATAGGAGTCTCACCCATGACACAAAAACTGGCCCAAACCCAAAGCGACCCAGAACCGACCACAGGTATTGCCATTCTATACTATCGAAGGCTTTATGTGCGTCGAGGGAAACTACCACCCTCCTACCAGCATTCTCCGCCGGTATCTGCATATTGAGGAATAGCCTTCTCAAGTTAATGGCAGTGGATTTATTAGGCATAAAGCCAGATTGGTCCGAATGAACCACCTTTTCTATCACCTGAGTCAGTCTGTTCGCCAAGGCCTTAGCCAGAATCTTAACATCTGTTGTCAGAAGTGATATCGGTCTGTATGACTCTGGCAACTGTGGGTTTTTATCAGGTTTAGGAATGACCACAATAGTGGCCTCTCTCATGGAAGCAGGCAATATTCCCCTCTCCAGTGACTCCTCAAACACCCCCAACAATCTGGTCAACAACTCTTCAGAAAGGACATCATATATCTCAACAGGGACGCCTTCAGCCCCCGGAGCCTTCCCCCCTGCCATCGACCTCAAAGCACTCTCCAACTCCTCCACCGTAAGCGGCCTATCTAACAAATCTTTCCTCAGCTTCCAGCCTAGGTAAGTTTGCCTCCTCTAGAAATCTATTAATTTCAACTTCCTTTTGCCCCGTATGCGATGCATATAAATCACTATAAAATCCCTTAAACCCCTCCAAAATTTGGGCCCCCTGTGTTACCATATTACCATTTGCTAGTTTCAGAGCGTGTACATGTGTCGAGTCCCTCTGAGCAGATGCTATCACCGACAGTAGATGACCTACTTTCTCCCCTTCCGCATAAAATGCCTCTTTTTGGAAAGCTCTCGCCCTCTCTGCTTTGCGTAAATGTAGTTTGTTAACCTCCTCCTGGGCCATCTTCATACGGTTCATGGTGTCCTGAGTGCGTACATTACTCAATTCAGCCTCCGCTGCCTTCAATTCCTCCAGTATAATTTTGTCGGACTCCCTTGTTTTTGTTTTATGCCTAGTAATCTCTTTAGATAATATTCCCCTCAAATAAGCTTTCATGGTGTCCCATACCACATGCTTCGCTGCACTACCATCATTAAATGTAAAAAATTCCCTTATCTCTTCCCCGATCTTTCCCATATCAAGAATTTTTAACCAAAAAGGGTTAATTTTCCACCCCAATTTAACTGCCTCCCCAGGGCCTTCAATTTGCAGTGTTACTACCAATGGACTATGATCCGATAGTATTCTAGGCATATAGTCTATCTCCTGCACCATCCTATCCATTCCTTCATTACCCAGAGCCAAATCAATCCGGGATAGAGAACCATATGTCGCCGAGTAACAGGAGAAACAGAACATGCCTTTATTACGAACTCTCCATAAGTCCCTCCATGCCACCTCTTTTAAATAGCTACCAAATGCTGTCAAATTCCCCTCCGTCCTCAACCTAGCATGCTGCCCCCTATCCCAGTGATCATCAATAATATTGTTCATGTCTCCCATTATAATTAACGGAACTCCTCCCCACCTGCCGGATAGATTTAGGATTTCCTGTAGTTTTTTCCCTGAGTACGGTGGAGGAATATACACCGACACACAACAACTTAGCATATATCTTACACACAAGGAATACATATTGTCCGTCACTGTCTATTACCACCTCTACCTCCTCGAACGGGACACTTGTATGTACAAGTATTGACACTCCTCTAGCATAGGCCGAGAATGTCGCATGATATGCCTTCCTCACCCATCTTTTCTGCAATAAACCCGTCTTTTCTTTTACTAAATGAGTCTCTTGAAGGCATATCAGCGAGGGTCTCTGCTTCAAACTATATTGCAAGATAGCATTACGTTTGGTATCATTCGATAGACCCCTAATGTTCCAGCTCAAAATTTTTACTTTATCCCCCATCATTTTGCATAATGGTAGAACTGCTCATCTTCCCTCCGTTGGTCTCCCTTAACCCCCCAACCTGGGCCCACCTACCCAAAACTCCCTCCCAAATCCTCATTATTCAAAACAAAACCCCTAACCTTACCCTTCCCTTCCCTCAGTAACTTCCTCCCCCAAGACCCCCCAAAACTTTTTACCAATCAAGAAAAAGTCTCCTACTCCCTCTCTGTATGAGAAAGGGGAACGCGCTTTCGCAGTCTCAACAGTGGCTCAATAGCCAACACCAACTCCCAATGAGTTGAACCCTTTCCTTCAGTCGTTCCTCCCTCTGCCCTTCAAAACAGAATATATAAACAGTTGTGCCGCCGAACACAACTTTAACGCACAGGAACCACATATCAGATTCCTCTAGTAATAAACCAGAATAAATCAACAACTCAATTTTCTTCCCCTCCCACAGCTATCACAACAGCCTGAAGTTCACGTCTGATGTTCCTCAGCGGATCTTTTCTGCTCCAATACGTTTAGCATTCAAATCCAGCCAATGAGACACCTCAGGATTTTGAAAAAAGTGAACCTTTTCCATGGCCACCACACGTAGTTTAGCTGGATATAGCATAGAATAAACCAGGCCCAGTTCACATAAGCGTCTTTTTGCCTCTCCAAACTTCATCCTGAGCTTCTGTACAACTGTGGAATAATCAGGGTATAGAGATACTCGGTTGCCATCAATGGTTAATTCCTCCATATTTCTGGCTTTCCTTAGCAAAATATCTCGGTCTCTGTAATTTAGGATTTTGGCCAGAAAGGTCCGTGGGGCGGAGCCAGGGGGCAGAGGTCTGGTCGGCACCCGGTGAGCTCTCTCTACTGCGAATAATTTAGTGAGACTGTCCCCTCCAACCTTAGTTTTCAGCCATGTCTCAATAAAGTCAGTGGGGTTGTTTCCTTCGGTCTTTTCGGGCACACCTACAATTCTCAAATTATTCCTGCGCGAACGATTCTCCAAATCGTCAGTTTTAAGTTCCAACTCCGCAATGCGCTGGACATATTTTTTCTCTCTTTTTGCCAGTTCGGCAATTTGATCTTCTGCACCTCCCACCCGTTCCTCCAGCATTTCAACTCTCCCTTCCATCTTGTTCATGGCCGAGCGAAAAGAGGTAACTTCCCCTTTAAGATCATTCACCTGGGCATTTAGGGTTGTCAATGCAGTCTTACAGAATAGTACTGCAGAGAAAATATCTTTCAGGGTTGGCTCCCCAGCCCCCTCATCTCTCACAGACCCCATTTGTGCAGCATGTTCCTGGGTCAGATCATCCACCACATTCAGTGGAGCAGTCTTCATAGTTGGTGCTGTAATATGTGTTGTGGAGGCTCCGCTCACAATCCCCTCTGCCTGAGCCCCAGACCTCACATCCACCTGCCCCTCCATATCTGCCGCTCCTCCTGTTACCTCTCCACCGGCTCCCATCATCAGACGCTCTGAGTCCTCTGTTCTTGCGAACTGCTCCAGCCTGGCGATCACTTCAAGCCGCCTCTGGTATGCAGCATCAGCCCTTGCCGCCTCTTCCTCAGCGCTGCCGGCGCCATCTTGGGAGCGCGTGCTGCCAGCCAACCCGACCTCCTTCTGCCTCTTACGAGTCATTCCCAGCCTTCCTCTCAGTGCGGCCGGTACCCTCCGCTCCTCGGATGTTCAGGAGCTCTCCCTCCGGTTTTTGACGTTCGGCGGCGCCTCTGAAATGACCGTATTACCGTTCCAGCAGCAGGGAGAGATCCGACCCACGTCTTCCTACATCGCCCGCTAGGCCACGCCCCCGGGGTCTGTGTGGTTAATGGAGCTAATGTCAGTCATGTGGGGCTGTATGCTGGGGGTCTGTGTGGTTAATGGAGCTAATGTCAGTCATGTGGGGCTGTATGCTGGGGGTCTGTGTGGTTAATGGAGCTAATGTCAGTCATGTGGGGCTGTATGCTGGGGGTCTGCGTGGTAAATGGAGCTAATGTCAGTCATGTGGGGCTGTATGCTGGGCTGTTGTTCGGGCTAGGCTTCTTTTAGGGTATGTGTCCACGTTCAGGTTTGCTTCAGGCTTTGGTCAGGATTTTATGCAGGTAAAATCCTGACCAGAAATGCACCTGAGGTCACTGACAGGTCCCCTGCGGTGTTCCTGTGTGTTTTTCTCATTGTAGCAACATGTTGCGTTCTGAAAAAACGCACCGCATGTGCGTTTTCGCAGGAAAAACGCATGCGTTTTTTAATGCACAGTGGAGATGGGATTTCATTAAATCCCCTCCACTATGCTGTAACATCTGGACGCTGCGTTTTTGACGCAGCGTTTCCTGAACGTGGACACATACCCTTACACTTCCCATGTTTTATTGGGGGCCGTATCACTGAAATTTTCAAGGTCTGCAATATCGGACCACAAAAACCATGCGGATCGCTGTTTTTCAGGTTCCAAATACTATAGCAAAAGTATTGGGGGGGGAAACGACGGTCCGCAAAAACAACCTTATGATGTTTTTGCGGCCCCATTGATTTACAATGGGGGCCGTGTCTGTAAGCTGTGAAAAATATCAAGCAAGCTCAATATTTTTTACGGCCCTAAATATGGCTTCACGGACGTATGGCGCTCTTACGATTTTTGGCAGCCCGTTTTTGTGGCCCCATAGAAATCTATTGGGGTCACAAAACCACGGTAAGTGTAAAAGCAGCCATAGTGAGTGATGTTACTTGTTTGGCTGCATGTGGTGGGCTGTGCAGGTAAAGGCATGCTTTCTCATGCATGGGGCTGCATGTGGGATGGTTGGTCTGCACAGGTAAGACCCCTTTCACACATCAGTTTTTTTTTCGTCAGTCACAATCCGTTGGCTCGACGGATCCGTCATAGATTGTGAAAAACTGATGCGATGGATCCGGTGCCCATAGGCTTCCATTCGAGCAAACGACGGACGGTGACAGATCCGTCGCTGTCCGTTTTTTCGATGGACACAAAAAACGTTACTCTGTCTGTTGTCTCCGGCCGCCGGACAAACAATTTTTGACGGATCCGGCAAAAAACGGATGAAATGTGAGGCCATCCGTCACTAATACAAGTCTGTGAGGAAATAAAAATTTGACGGATTGCGACTGATGGCAAAAAACTGATGTGTGAAATGGGCCTAAGCGGGAGATGTCAGTCATGTGAGGCTGCATGTTGGTGGGGGCTATGGGGGGGTGATGTCATTTGTGCTTTTTGTTTTCATCGTTTCTTATCTCTAATGTGGCTTAGTCCTACATATTTGTAAAGTTCATTGTTATAGACTTGTATGTATAAATTATATTTTTCTTTCTCCTTTTTGTTACATTTATTTGTGTTTTAATAAAACTGTTTGAAAACTGAGTTGAATTTTCATTTATGTTCACACATTGCAGTTTGTTGAGGAAATGATCCACAGCAAAGTCCTCTCCAGTAGACCCGCACTAAATCGTTGAGATCTCACTGACATTTTCTTTCCTGTCCTTGGCAGCGTTTACTGTATTTTTAGGACTTTAAGGCACATTTTTTTTCTCCCCAAATTTGGAAGGAAAAATTTGGTGTCTAAGGCTACGTTCACATTTGCGGTCAGCGCCGCAGCGTCGCCGCATGCGTCATGCGCCCCTATATTTAGCATGGGGGCGCATGGACATGCGTTGTGCTGCGTTTTGCGCAGCATGGCCGCAAGCGTTAGACGCAAGAAACGCTTCAAGTTGCATTTTTTTTGTGTCCAACTTTCGGCCAAAAAGGACGCATGCGGCGCAAAACGCAGCGTTTTAGCGTGCGTTTTGCCGCGTTTTTGTTTGCGTTGTGTGCTGCGGCGCACAACGCAAATGTGAACGTAGCCTTATAGTCTGAATATATCTTACTGAGGGCGGTGGTGGGGTGGGATCACAAGAGGCAGGGACCCTGCTGCCGGAAGCCTGCGGAAGAAGTGGGGTGAGGCTGTGGGCCCTAGGCTGGAAGTAGGGGTGTCTGCGATGAGGCAGGAGCGGAGTCCCTGCTCTTCACATTGATTTACCAACGGTGGGCTTTGATAAAATGGCCACCGGAAGCGGTGCATTGGCAGATTGGTATCTTGGCTCAGCTGAGATTCATATCAAAACTATGTATCCATAAAAAAGAAAGCTGATAGGCACATACTGTCCCGTGCAACAAAATCCTTTATTGTGGCATCAGAATACCAACAGCAATGACCTGTTGAAGCGCATTGTAAGCGCAAAGTGATCGTCCTCTGTATTTGCGCCATCGTTTTATCCACCTGCTGTTTGGTATTATGATGTCACAATCAAGGATTTTGTTGCACGGGACGGTATATGCCGATCTGCTTTCTTTTCTATGAATATGCAGATTCTTTTCCTTTGGAAGTGGCACCTGTAATCCCTGGTGTGTGGGCAACTTCATTAACCCGAGGTCATACAGCTGTGCCTTTGTCCTGCTTCTCTCCCATGGTATGCAATGTCGAAACTATGGACTGTAGATATGTATCATCATAATTTTTCTATGGGTCCATACTTTTTTTTTTGCTTGTCTGATTTTTTGATATGCTGTCAAAAAAACCACAAAAACCGCCGGACCGCCCCCGGCACACTGCGATCAAACATGATCGCAGTGTTCCGGCGGTATAGGGAAGCATCGCGCAGGGAGGGGGCTCCCTGCGTGCTTCCCTGAGACCCTCGGAGCAACGCGATGTGATCGCGTTGCTGCGAGGGTCTCTTACTCCACCTCCCTGCAAGCCCGGATCCAAAATGGCCGCGGGGCTGGTAAGCCTCCCTGCTGTGCCTGTGAGATCAGCGATCTGTCAATAAAATGTGATGCCCCATATCCTCCTCCCCCCGCCGCCATACAGCATCATCAGCGAAAAAATAAAAAAATTATAGTCCTCAGAAAAAATTATTTTTGCATCGCTTTATTCTAAGTTTTTATCGTATAAAAGCGCCAAAACAAAGATATAAATGAGGTACCGCTGTAATCGTACTGACCCGAAGAATAAAACTGCTTTATCCATTTTACCAAATGCGGAACGGTATAAACGCCCCCCAAAAGAAATTCATGAATAGCTGGTTTTTGGTCATTCTGCCTCCCAAAAATCGGAATAGAAAACAATCAAAAAATGTCACGTGCCCGAAAATGTTACCAATAAAAACTTAAACTAGTCCCGCAAAAAACAAGACGTCACATGACTGTGGACCAAAATATGGAAAAATTATAGCTCTCAAAATGGGGTAACGCAAAAAATATTTTTTGCAATAAAAAGCGTCTTTTAGTGTTTGACGGCTGCCAGTCATAAAAATCCGATAAAAACCTGCTATAAATAGTAAATCATCACCCCCTTAGTTAGGGAAAAATTAAATTTTAAAAATTTATTTCCATTTTCCAATTAGGGTTGGGGCTAAAGTTAGGGTTTGGATTACATTTACGGTTGGGATTAGGGGTGTGGTTAGGGTTACCATTGAGATTAGGGTTTGTTATAATTGGGGGGTTTCCACTGTTTAGGCACATCAGGGGCTCTCCAAACGCGACATGGCGGCCGATCTCAATTCCAGCCAATACTGCGCTGAAAAAGTAAAACAGTGCTCCTTCCCTTCCGAGCTCTCCCGTGCGCCCAAACAGGGGTTTACCCCAACATATGGGGCATCAGCGTACTCAGGACACATTGGACAACAACTTTTGGGGTCCAATTTCTCCTGTTACCCTTGGGAAAATACAAAACTGGGGGCTAAAAAATAATTTTTGTGGAAAAAATTTTTGTGGATTTTTTATTTTCACGGCTCTGCGTTATAAACTGTAGTGAAACACTTGTTCTTACAACACATCTAGATAAGTTCCTTGGGGGGGGTCTAGTTTCCGCTTGTGGGTCGCTTGTGGGGGGTTTCTACTGTTTAGTTACATGAGGGGCTCTGCAAATGCAACGTGATGCCTGCAGACCAATCCATCTAAGTCTGCATTCCAAATGGCGCTCCTTCCCTTCCGAGCTCTGCCATGCGCCCAAACGGTGGTTCCCCCCACATATTGGGTATCGGCGTACTCAGGACAAATTGGACAACAACTTTTGGGGTCCAATTTCTTCTCTTACCCTTGGGAAAATACAAAACTGGGGGCTAAAAAATAATTGTGGAAAAAAGGATTTTTTTATTTTCACGGCTCTGTGTTATAAACTGTAGTGAAACACTTGTGGGTTCAAAGCTCTCACAACACATCTAGATGAGTTCCTTAGGGGGTCTACTTTCCAAAATGGTGTCACTTGTGGGGGGGGGTTTCAATGTTTAGGCACATCAGGGGCTCTCCAAACGCAAAATTCCTGTCAATTTTGCATTGAAAAGTCAAACGGCGCTCCTTCCCTTCTGAGCTCTCCCTTGCGCCCAAACAGTGGTTTACCCCCACATATGGGGTATTAGCGTACTCAGGACAAATTGTACAACAACTTTTGGGGTCTATTTTCTCCTGTTACCCTTGATAAAATAAAACAAATTGGAGCTGAAGTAAATTTTTTGTGAAAAAAAGTTAAATGTCCATTTTTATTTCAATATTCCAAACATTCCTGTGAAACACCTGAAGGGTTAATAAACTTCTTGAATGTGGTTTTGAGCACCTTGAGGGGTGCAGTTTAGAATGGTGTCACACTTGGTTATTTTCTATCATATAGACCCCTCAAAATGACTTCAAATGAGATGTGGTCCCTAAAATAAAATGGTGTTGTAAAAATGAGAAATTGCTGGTCAACGTTTAACCCTTATAACTCCCTAACAAAAAAAAAAAATTTTGGTTCCAAAATGGTGCTGATGTAAAGTAGACATGTGGGAAATGTTACTTATTAAGTATTTTGTGTGACCTATCTCTGATTTAATTGCATAAAAATTCAAAGTTGGAAAATTGCAAAATTTTCACCAAATTTCAGTTTTTTTCACAAATGAACACAGGTAATATCAAAGAAATTTTACCACTATCATGAAGTACAATATGTCACGAGAAAATGTCAGAATCACCGGGATCCGTTAAAGCGTTCCAGAGTTGTAACCTCATAAAGGGACAGTGGTCAGAATTGTAAAAATTGGCCCAGTCATTAACGTGCAAACCACCCTTGGGGGTAAAGGGGTTAAAATGTAATAGCGTACAGCACATACAATGTAATTAAAAATAAAAATCATCAGGGGAAAAAATTTTTTTTTAGCCAAACAAAATCTCTTTCTACACTTTTATTATTCAGCAGATTTTTTCTCAGCATATAAAGCACAGGCAGGCAATTAAAGATGAACACTTCCTGGCTGATTATGCGGATGGCTTCTGTCTCTGGTGTTTTGCGAACCACTCGTCACTCTTGTCTGCGGACATTGCCTGTAAGGACAGAATTATGTAGTGCCATTAGAAATAATGCACAAAAATCTTAAGAGCCTATCACAGTGATATATTTATATTGTTGGGTGTCAGAATATATACTTAGGTCCATTTCTAGTCCAAGTGCAATGGAGCAATAAGTGGTTGTCTTGAGACCTGGGATACTGGAAATGTACTGTGTATTCTACGGCATTATACAGAAAGTCAGCCGTTAAATCAGATTATTACTACAACATTGACTAAAAAGAGAAATTACAGAATAGATCGCTTCTCTTGGAAATGACCAGGCGCTGAAATGTTGAAAATGGACTGCACTGAATGTCATTTAGGTAAAGTGATGGGAACGGAGTTTCTCTCATAGGTGTAAGAGGAAAAGACCGAGCCAGGTAGAATTGCACAAAAAGTGGATTCATTCTTAAAGGAAGTTTGTCACCCACAAAACTCAATTTAAACCAGTCAAATAGACAGAGGAGAGACAAAGGCCTCATAAAGATCAGGCCTGTGATTTTGTTTTCTCAGCCATGATTATCCAGAAAATGATCTTTAACGCCTATGCAGATGTGGATGACGTTGCAGTTGATTGACAGCTTGCCTAGTAAAAGTACTGGCTGAATGGAAAAGTCGACCATACGCACGCACACTGACTGTGAAGGTATATGCGCACAGAGTGCAGGAGTTGAGCGGGCACACTCATGTCACTCTCCCGTGGCGGCTAGTTACACTGATCCACAAAGGTCTAGTGTGTGATGGCAGCAACAGAAGAGAGATGTGTGCATGACCACTCTGCACCTGTCAGTCTGCGCGCATAGTCAATTTTACAGTTCAGGGAGTGCTCACTCTGGGGAAGCGAGCGGTGTCTTTCACAAAATGGGAACGGGCGGAAAGTGCCCTGAGAGCTTGGCTATGTCAGGGACGCACGGAGCACCCTCATTTGAATAATAATTTAAGATTTTTTTTTTGATGATCAAAGTTGATCAGTTTTATACGGAGTTTTTTTTTTCTCTTTGAGTTGGGTGGGGTGGGGGTAGATGAAGTCTACGGACCCCATACATCAAGACCTGCGGTGTTCTTGCCGGTCTTGATGAAAAGATGGGCTGAAGTCAGATGCTGTTAATAAAGAGGAGTGCACCTCTTCATGAATCAGGAGCGCTGGATGAGTGGTGTACACCTCTGTGTGCGCCTCAACACAAATCTTACTCCAGTCCCTGGTGGAGTAAAAGTTGTGGTGTGGCAAATGCCGGCGTTTGTCATAAATCTGAGGCTATGTGCACACGTTGCGGATTGGTGTGCGGATTTTTCCGCACTGTTTTTGCAAAGTCCACAGGTAAACCGCACTGCGGATTACCCGCGGATTTACCCCGGTTTTTGTGCGGATTCCACCTGAGGTTTTACACCTGCGGATTCCTATTGAGGAACAGGTGTAAACCGCTGCGGAATCCGCACAAAGAATTGACATGCTGCAGAAAATACACTGCCTGTGTACATAGCCTGAAGGAGTTATGTTTGCCATGCCCCTGTCTCACCCCAGCTCTGCACACTTGGTTGGAGCTGGGCGAAATGGTGTGAGAATGCTAAAACTTGCATAATTTTAGTTACACAAAAATAATGCGACTTTTCAAAGCTTTTTACGCCAGAACACTGGCATAAAAACTTTAATGTATCGGGCCCCATGGTCAGTAAACGTGCCAGTTATTCACATGCCAGTTGTATGTAGCATTTTCATTAATGTACACTTACATCATTGAGAAGCTGATCAGCATTTGGATCAATCCGAGACAGTTCTCGGAAGGCTTCATCCCCAACAAAGCAAATTTCATGACCATCCTAAAAGACAAAAAGCAATGAGCATATATACATGGAGCTAACAAATGTCCACTTACAGTATGGCAGAGAAAACACCTGAGCTGGGGGGTAAATTCAGCCTCTCCATCCTAGCTGGGTCTGTCATGGCTATTTATAAGAGATTGATGGACTGGAGAATCAATAGTAAAATACTACCGCTCTGTCAGTTCATATAAAAGCACTGCAAGTAAAAGCCAGAGCTAGTTCAGATGTATTGCCAAAGACAATCTGTAAGTTGACCTACAAGCAATGAGTTAATAGTGACCCATGTAAACGGAGCTGCCTATGATGTTATCAATCATTCTACAGTAATGAGCTGCTATCAGTTTATGATGATGAAAGTGAGGACTACAATACTGCTGCCATACAGAGGTGGAACCAATTTAGCAGAACCATTACCTGGAGCCTACAGTCCTAAAGCTCCTTTATTTAATAGGTTTCTTGTCCAGCATCTGGCTAAAAATGTTAACTGGGTAATTAAAGAGGAAGAAATCATTGTGCCTTTCCTATGATCTGAGGCACTGACTCTTTCTAATCTAATAAAACCAATACTCCCTAAACCAGCAAAATGTAATAAACTCATTTAAAACGAGGGCAGCTGGCATGGAGCCAGACTGGGTAAGCTATCCTAGGAAGCCTTGCAATCTTTAGAATGCCACAATGTTATAGATGCTGAATGCTGCCAACAAGTCATGAAAAACATATGACGGCTATTATATTACACCGCGGTCAGGAGACAAGTGTACTGCAGCCCCGATGCTTCAATCCAAACCTTCACGGGTCAGGAGGAATTTAAATGAATTTCCTCAAACCACAAAAAGCTCCTGTAAATGACACTGCATTCTGTTTAGCAAATACACATAAGGAGGAGGTGATAAGTAATGGAGGGGAAATGCATTTATTTTTTGCTCTGTTTCCTTTATTGTAGGTCTTGTTTTATAAAACATTAAAAAAAAAAAATAAAAAAAACTAAAAGAAAAATAGCCAAAGCGTACATTGAAAAATAAACTTATGTGCATCGATGAGTGCTTCTCACTAAATTAGAATATCAAAAAGTTAATTTATTTCAGATCTTCAATAAAAAATTGAAACTTTTATAGAGTCATTGCAAACAGAATGATCTATTTCAGTTGTTTATTTCTGTTAATGTTGATGATTATGGCTTACAGCCAATGAAAACCCAAAAGTCATTACTTCAGTAAATTAGAATCTACTATATAATTGCCTAAGGGTACTTCCGTCTGTCCTTCTGTAACGGTTATTCGTTCGCTGATTGGTCTCGGCAGCTGCCTGTCATGGCTGCCGCGACCAATCAGCGACGCGCACAGTCCAGAAAAAATGGCTGCTCCTTACTCCCCGCACTCACTGCCGGCGCGCCCGCATACACAGCTCACACAGGGTTAATGCCGGCGGTAACGGACCGCGTTATGCCGCGGGTAACGCACTCCGTTACCGCTGCTATTAACCCTGTGTGTCCCCAACTTTGTACTATTGACGCTGCCTATGCGGCATCAATAGTACAAAATGTAATGTTAAAAATAATAAATAAAAAAAAAAACCTGCTATACTCACCCTCCGCCGCCTTTCTCGCTCCTCGCCACGCTCCCCGGACCGCTCCATTACAACCGTCAGCTTGCGGTTCGGTCCCGTCCCAGGACTGGTGTGCGGCAAGGACCTGCCGTGACGTCACGGTCATGTGACCGCGACGTCTTCATAGGTCCTGCTCCCACCAGCCCTGGCACTTGCAATGGAACTCGGCTTCAGGAAAATGGCCGCCGCGATCTCGATCTGCGCATGCGCGGCATCCCGCGGCCATTTTCCTGAAGCCGAGCACTACCATCTGCACAGGATCCCAGGAAGAGGAGACACGGGACGCCGAGGAGCAGCGACAAGAATGGTGAGTATGATACACTACAAGGGGCCCTCGGATCGTTAGGTGAGTATGTTTATTTTTTATTTTTTGGCCCTGTGACATATGTGCCTCGGTAATATACTACGTCACTGGGCAATATCCTACGTGGCTCTGCTGTATACTACAAGGCTGGGCAATATACTACGTGGCTGGACAATATACTACAAGGCTGGGCAATATACTACATCACTGGGCAATATCCTACGTGGCTCTGCTGTATACTACAAGGCTGGGCAATATACTACGTGGCTGGACAATATACTACAAGGCTGGGCAATATACTACAAAGCTGTGCAATATACTATGTGGCTCTGTGCAATATACAACGTAGCTGCGCAATATCCTACGTCGCTGTGCTGTATACTATGTAGCTGGGCAATACACTACGTGGCAGGGCAATATACTACAAGGCTGGGCAATATACTACGTGGCTCTGCTGTATACTACAAGACTACGTGGCTGGACAATATACTACAAAGCTGTGCAATATACTATGTGGCTCTGTGCAATATACTACGTAGCGGCGCAATATCCTACGTCGCTGTGCTGTATACTATGTAGCTGGGCAATACACTACGTAAATGGCCAATATACTACGTGGACATGCATATTCTAGAATACCCGATGCGTTAGAATCGGGCCACCATCTAGTACTTTATAACATCCGCTTGAAAAATTTTAAAATCCGAAATGTTGGCCTACTGAAATGTATGTTCAGTAAATGCACTCAATACTTGGTCGGGGCTCCTTTTGCATCAATTACTGCATCAATGCAGCGTGACATGGGGGTGATCAGCCTGTGGCACTGCTGAGGTGTTATGGAAGCCCAGGTTGCTTTGATAGTAGCCTTCAGCTCGTCTGCACTGTTGGGTCTGGTGTCTCATCTTCTGCTTGACAATGCCCCATAGATTTTCTATCGGATTAAGGTCAGACGAGTTTGCTGGCCAATCAAGCACAGTGATACTGTTGTTTTTAAACCAGGTATTGGTTCTTTTGGTAGTGTTGACAGGTGCAAAATCCTGCTGGAGAATGAAACTTCCATCTCCAAAAAGTTGTCGGCAGAGGGAAGCATGAAGTGCTCTAAAATTTCCTGGTAGACGGCTGTGCTGACTTTGGTCTTGATAAAACACAGTGGACCTACACCAGCAGATGACATGGCTCCCCAAACCATCACTGATTGTGGAAACTTCACACTAGACCTCAAGCAGCTTGGATTGTGTGCCTCTCCACTCTTCCTCTAGACTCTGAGACCCTGATTTCCAAATTAAATGCAAAGCTTACTTTCATTTGAAAACAACACCTTGGACCACTGAGGAACAGTCCAGTTCTTTTTCTCCATGGCCCAGGTAAGATGCTTCTGGCATTGTCTATTGGCTTTGAGTGGCTTGACACAAGGAATGCAACACTTGTAGCCCATGTTCTGGATATGTCTGTGTGTGTGGTGGCTCTTGACTCCAGCAGCAGTCCACACCTTGTGAATCTTCCTCCAATTTTTGAATGGCTTTTTTTTAACAATCCTTTCAAGGCTGCAGTTATCCCGGTTGGTTGTGCACCTTTTTCTACCACACTTTTTCCTTCCACACAACTTTCCATTAATATGCTTGGATACAGCACTTTGTGAACAGCCAGCCTCTTTAGCAATGAACTTTTGTGGCTTAACCTCCTTGTGGAGTGTGTCAATGACTGCCTTCTGGACATCTGTCAAGTCATCAGTCTTCCCCATGATTGTGGAGACTACTGAAAGACTAAGGGATCTTTTTAAATGCTTAGGAAGCCTTTGCAGGTGTTTTTTGTTAATTATTCTAATTTACTGAAATAATGACTTTGGGGTTTTTATTGGCTGTAAGCCATAATCAACAACATAACAGAAAAACACTTCTTGGATCCCGGTCAGACGCCTCTCAATCAGCCGAACCAGATCTTCACTTTGCACTGACGAGGGGCAGTACCCCGAAACACAGTGTCTGCAAATTGAGATTCTGGTTTGGCTATTATCCCAAGTCATGTGACAAGGCTCGTTAAAGGGTCGACATTGACTGTTAGGATTGCCACTTCCAATAGGTGGCACTAGAGTTCTAGTCCTCTTCCTCTCTAAAGAGACAATTTGCAGAAAAATACTTGAACGAGATCACTCTGTAATGCCTCTATATAATATATGAGTTTCACTTTTTGTATTGAAGAACTGAAATAAATTAAGTTTTTGATGATATTTGATGAATTTAGTGAGAAGTACCCGTATATTCTAGAACAGGGCTTCTGAAACCATGTTAGTGCAGCTGTATGGCTCCACGCTGGGTAGCTCTTGGTCTTTGTCTACTGGGTACATTAGGCTACGAGACAGAGCCCTGTGCTATCCACTTCTCTGGGATTTTTCTAGCTCCAGTCTGTTGTGCTGATGTAGGACAATTTGTTAAATATTAGTTAAATCCTGATATTAATGATTTTTGCTTCCAACTAAAGGTACAAGACTTGTCCAGGATTAGAAAAAATTGGCTTTTTTTTCCCCCAAAACAGTGCCACCACCTGTTCAGGTTGTATGTGGTATTGCAGCTCATCTCCATTCACTTCAATAGAGCAATACCAAACACAATCTAAGGATAGGTGTGGCGATGTTTCCAGAAGAAAGCATCAATGTACTTGTACCCCTTAAACCTCTTACCTCCAGAGTCAGTTTTCGTTTTTACATTTGCATTTTTCCTTCCCTTTCTTCAGAGTATCATAATGTTTTTGTTTTTTTTTTTTTGGAATTTTGGGGTAGATACGATGTATTGAATGCCTTTCATTGCGACGACCAAAGAAATGTAATTCTGGAGTTTTGATTTTTTTTTCTCGTTATGCAGAAGATTAATTTATTTTAGATTTTGATGGATCTGACATCTTTGAATGTAGCGATACAAAATATGTGTATTTTTTACTATTTCACCTTTAGTGGGGCAAAAGTGTGATCAAATCAGCCATCAAGTACAGGAAATAAGGAAATATGCAGGCTCAGCGTGTGAGCTCGCATCAAATGCAGGTACACGGCTTATGGCGTAAATATAAGTCATCGGTCATGAAGGGGTTACTGTTTGTGTAGTGTGTGCAGTAAAATACTTACAAGGTGCCATCTGCTGCAGTTTTCCAAGACTGCTCCACTCCCACTCTTGCATCATGTGACCACAGCGCTTTCTTATCGGCTCACAGCGCAGACCGTTCTTTTCTTATAGCAAGTGACTTGTACTGAGTCTCATAGACTTACATTAAGAAAGTGACTTCTTGTCCACACAGAAACTACGTGAGAGACGGCTGATGACAAGAGCAGTCATGTGATGCAGGAGAGGACAGGAGCGGCGCTGGAAATGGCAGAAGACAGCAATTGGTAAGTATTTTAATCCACACAATACTGATTGGTAACAAAGGTGGCAATAAAAAAGAAAAAAAAATCTGCATAAAACTATTCAGCTACCTAAAAAGGGTTAATCTGAGGATCTCACAACATTCTGTCCACAGATAGTCACAGCTATAGTACACTAAGGTCAGGCTCAGACGAAGGTAAACAAAATTACTAAATTTGACAGGATTTTATTAGTTTTCCGAATTCTAAACAGTATATTGGAGAACGATTTTATATTTTGGTCTCATTTTACATCATGACTTTTTCCAGGAGCTCCATCACCTCTTTAATATCTATTAGTTACAATTACTCACAGGATCAGCCAAAATAACAACTTGAACTGTAGCCTTCCCTGGAGTATCCAAGCTTACAAGCGGAGTCAAGATCTTGTGATTCTCTCTTTTCATGGTTGCCTCAATAGTTGCAAGCTGTAAACAAAAACCCCACAGATGAACAAAAAATAAGCGATAAATTGTAAAATATCTGGAATTTTACAACCCGATAAGAGCTTTAATCTATAATTACGTTGCATTTCTCTTTGCTATGTGACAAAATAGAAACACATTTTGAAAGACTTTTTTATTGCTACATATGCTTGTAACCCTAAACACATAGATCGCTCATACTGAGGCTAAAATCTAAAGAAAATTAGACAGAATAAATAACCCCCTCCCCCCCAACAAACTGTTTATATAGTAATGTTGCTCTCTGAAAGATAAAGTTATCCAGACATTTACTCATCCAACCTGTTGCTACCTAACTGAGAAATGGCGATTTTAATTAACATTCAAATAAGACCTAAGTGCAATGATCGTGTCAAAGCACTTCCCAAGTCAATGTCTCCCTGACTACTACCAGCCCTGCATGACTGACAACTCACTGGCTTGACTACACAGAGACTTGGGAAATGCTTTGACACTCCTAGAGCACTTAAAGTGGTTGTCCAGTCAAAACCGATAAATCTGCAGTCACTGTGTGGGATTACAGACTTATGAATCCCTCCAGCGCTCAGGACCTGAGGGTACATACGAGTTATACACACTCCAGGCCAGTGGGCAAGGCCTTGCGCTCCATCTACAAATGTATGGAGTGAGGCCAAGCCCACTGCCTAGGGGCATGTATAACTCAATCATACCCTCCAGTTCAGGGTCCGAAACCGACAAATACACACAGCACAGTGTGTACACTGAGGGAATCATAAGTCTGTGTGAAGAAACCAGAGTATATATCTTAACTACCCAGAGGACTAAGTTTTTGCAAACCAAGAAGAATTGACTTTTTATCTGTATATTGGCTTGTGGATTTAAAGGGAATCTGTCACATACTTTTTCGTATATAAGCTTCGGCCACCGCCATCAGGGGCTTATCTACAGCATTCTGTAAGTTTGCTATTGTGTGTTGTGGTTCAATAAAGTATTGCCACACTGTTTTACCCTCACCCTGTGTTGTCCAAGTAGCGTTATACCTACGTTTAACGGGAGAGCGGACGTTAGGCGGGACGATTCCTGGTCCATGCGGTTTCAGCTAGCATAGGCGCCCTTCGACACCCAGTTTCCCCACCGTCTACAATCACACAGAGTGACTATAAAAACTTATCGGTTTTGACGGAACAACCTCTTTAAGCCTCATTTGCATGTGAATTAAAACAGAGGTTTTATTTGACAGGGAGCAACAGAATGCATAAATGAAAGTGTGGATGACAAAATAAGATGACCATATAAAAGATTTGTGGTGGACAGTCGATCATGCTGCCAGATTCCCTTTATAGAGATTCTGTCAGCAGGCTTTTGCTATTTAATTTGAGAGCAGCATAATATAGGGCAAGAGAGACTGATTGCAGGGATGTGTCATTTACTTGGCTGTGTGTTGTAGTTTCAATACAATCAGTGTTTTATCAGCAGGAAATCAGAGGATCACATGCAAGCCAGTCCAGCTAATCTTTTTATCCCCACCCTTCAACACTGGTTGGCAGCTTCCTATACGCACTGTATATTCTCAGAAAGCTAGGAATCAGCGTTGTGGGCGAGATGACACACAGCTCGGCATTCTGAACACGGATACACCTACAACACAGAAAACAGGGATTCTATCAAAACTGCACCAGACAGTCCAGTAAGTGATACATAGCTGGAATCAAGGTCTCTTCCCGTTATCATACTGCTCTCAGATAACATGGCATAAAAATGCTGCGCAGTTACAAATTTATGGTCCCTACTGACTGTACACTTTAATATGAAACTAAAGAAAATGGAATTGAAAAATATACAATACAATTAAATTATTACAGATTTATTGATTAAAATAATGAAAAAGAAACAAAAAATAAACAATTCCAACCTCATCTTTTGGACAAGCAAATGCGATTCGTCCAAACGCTGCTGCGTGGTCCACCGATCCTCCGATGTCCTGTAGCTCCAGCTTGCACTGCAAAATGACAACTGAGTTACATTTTACACATTTTTGGAGGCTGATCTAAAAAATGTATGGTGTCCCAAAATCTGGAGATTTATCAAAACTAGTGCAAAGCTAAAGTGGATGTGTAGCTCATTGCAACCAGATTGCTTTTATAGCCTTCATTTAAGTCAGGTAAGAGCATTGACCGTACTCCAACATGGTCGGTGTTTATTCTCGGAAGCACAGTGATGTCCTGATGAATGAAAGTCTGATGTATTCTGTCATTAAGTACACTTTATATAATCCTTTGGTGTAACAGCCCAGTGGATCGGTTTTTATATAATACACTATTTTGTGGTGGCAGGTCGACTTTATACAGAAACAAATGTCAATCCTATATTAGCCAATGGCATGATCTGTGCTACTAAGAAGACTGTCCAACGTTTCCTAAGTATCTGAGTAAAGCAGCTTGCAAATAAAGAAAGCGCAGAGGTAGTCTCTACCTGGCTGTCTGCGTAGCCCAGAAGAACGCTCTTTTTGGCCTTATCCTCATGATAGACTCTCAGGCCTAACAAGTCCGACCAGTATGTAGTAGACTTTTGCAGGCTGGACACAGCAACAGTCACTTTCTGCACTGGATCTGGGAAAAAATATCAATAAAACATAAATTTTAGATCTTAACTTTACATAATATATAAACGTAGATTTGTTTTTGGTAGATTAAAGTTGAGCATACAATCTGCTGGTTTCAGATGGCCACAACACAGGGGTCTTTATGTGCCATATTAGAACCAACACCTGCAACCCAATGTTATCACTTTTCTATTAAAGTGTTTATATTTTAACAGACGGTGAGTGCGATTTACTCTTCTTTTTTCTGACGTTACAATACATGGAAGTCCTGCAATTTAGTTTGATCACCATAGTGGCCGATGTTACTCCAACAGTTTTTGATGAAAAACAGGTCTGGGTCACATGTGAATGGAGAAATGATACCTCTCTTAAGGAGTTCTCCCAATACTTTATTATTGACCTAACCCTAGAATAGGACATTGATATCAGATTATGCAGCATGGTGGCTCAGTGGTTAGCACTGTTGATTTGCAGCACTGGGGTCCTGGGCTCAAATCCCACCATTTACAATATTTGTAAGGCGTTTGTATGTTCTCTCCGTGTTTGCGTGGATTTCCTCCCATACTCCACAGACATACTGATAGGGAATTTAGATTGTGAGCCCTATTGGGGACAGTGATGACGATATCTGTAAAGCGCTGCAGAATATGATGGCACTTTATAAGCATAATAAATAATAATTGGTATAAATCAGATACAGTATCATCTGCTGTTTGCAATGCCAGCAGAGGCAGGAGGAAGGAGGAGACACCCTGTTTAGTGGCCACTGTGAGCGAATAGGAGCTGATCTGCAGTAGACATCAGCCTCTGTGATTAATAATATCACCATTAAAGTGATCGAAATCTGTTAAAGCACGCCTGAAATCGGTCTAATAAGCGTTTACCTGTGTTGGGTTGAGTTCTGTCTTCTAAAAAGAACTTATAACCTCCAGGGGCTTCAGTCTGGAACAGTCCAGGTGATACTTCGGATAGTGGCCAGTTCATCTGCTTTGCATTGAGTATAGCTTGACTGGACTGTAGTGTGAGCCCCTAATGAAACGAAGTAACGCTAAATTTACATGAGCGTTAAAAAAAAAAATAATCCAATTTTCAACCAGAAAAAAAAAAAAAAAAAAAAAGATGAATTTTCATCATCTTTATTATCATCCGAATGCAGCCCTTATTGCATTTGCTTTTATACATCAGCAGTAAATAAAATTTACAAGACCAAAACCAGTTTCCTATGCTAATAATGGAAATGTATCCGTAAAAATTTGATGCTATACGGCTGATCCGTATGGAATACAATTATTTCTGCACACCCATAGACTTGAATAGGTGAGTCACATCCGACATATGGAAGAAAAAAGTGCAAGCTGCAATTCGGTCTGTGTATAAACGCAGTCATCTGAACAGTTGATTAACATTGGATAAGTGCTGTCAGGTTTTTTTCACGAACTGCACTTGGACCGAAAATACTGTCATGTTAACAATGACAGGGCATGTTAACAACAGAGGGCATCAAATTTTCTGTTCCTTCAGGAAACTAAAGCTCATGTACAGGTAAAGAATTCTTATTAAACCACAGTGATTAGAAGACTGTTCATAGAAACATGTTGCCTACATGTTATTTATAGGCCAGGAAACGTTAGACATACCAAGAAATCATTGCCGAGACGGTACTCTCCAACTCCATAGTTGTAGGTCAGCTCAACAACAAAGTGGCTGTCTTCAGACCCAAAGCCTATCATAGTTTTACTCCATTTCCCATCATAGGGGCTGTAATTATGTACAATAGATAGTTGTTGAACACGGAAATAATAATTATAGTGCAATAAAGCATTCCCCATATTAGGAAACCATTAGTAAATAGCAGTCCTTAAATTGTCCTCTTCAGCTTAGTCTTTCCTTATATCTTTCACCATTACCGCCCCACATTATTAAGAAGTGGCATAATGCAATTTTACCAACTTAGAAGAAAAGTACAATAGGGGACAGGGGTCACTAGTAATAGCTCATCTTCCATACCCATTGCAGGTGGCCTTGCACCCTTCTTCAAATTCCTCATGACGTAATACCTGAAACAAACATAAGCATAGTAGAATTCAGTCACGGTCCTTAGACTAGGGTTAGACTCTAAGATCGTATTGTCTCGCCACTACATCGCAAGTAAATGATATAGAGAATCCAGTTACAAATATCTTGTATCAAAAGTATATGTGAGAAGATCACAAGGGTGATCATCATATGATTGATCAAGACACATTGGATGCAAATACAGGGGAAAACGATGGTGGAACAGGGAGCGTCAGCTCTCTCTTCCATCACTGAACCTGTGCATCTGAGCACAGCAGGCGCCATGATGTCACTACATCGCTCCAGCCGAACCTCGCCACACAGCATAGACCAGAGAAGCAGGGGAACAGGGTTAGAGGAGTAGCTTTATTTATTTTTTTTAAATTGACAGTACATTGTGGAAACTGTGGGGACATAAAACGGTGCAAGGGGTCTGTATGGGAAGACATAATTCTGCATGGGGAGCTGTGTGGGAATATAATAGTATGTAAGGGAGCTGTGTGGGGACATAGTACTGTATAAGGGGACTGTGTACATAATACTGTGCAAGGGGTCTGTGAGGGAAGACATTCTGCATGGGGGGCTGTGTGGGAATATAATACTATGTAAGGGGGCTGTGTGGGGACATAGTACTGTATAAGGGGACTGTACATAATCATAATAGTGTGCAAGGGGTCTGTGAGGGAAGAAAAACACCAGAACACAGGCATGCTTACCTGTTCAAGGCCTCCAACAATTGCACTACCCAGGGTGCACCAGGCCCAAGTAAAGATAGCAAACAACACAGGTGCAAATAATACCGATGCAGCCAACCTACAATCAGGAATTGGCTGCTTGGAGCACCCATGCAAAAAAATAGTCTGTATGTGGCATGTTCACACAGGACTGCAAAGTATATGGTGAAAAGCCTATTAATGACGCCATAAATATAGCGGGCTAACCATGATGCATCCTGTGTGAACAGAGGCCACAGTGTACAGAGCCATCTAGGGCCCAGGCGCACCCTGGAAAAATGTACAGTGCACCAAAAACATAACAATGTATGCAAGGTATTGGTTGATATTATGGCCACAATATTGAAGCTGCCAACCCACGTCAAGGGTCCTTGTATCTTGGCAGTCCTAATCTAAAAAAACACCATTGGAGGAAAACCTCCACTAAACTCAAAAAAAACACCAGAACACAGGCATGCTTACCTGTTCAAGGCCTCCAACAATTGCACTACCCAGGGTGCACCAGGCCCAAGTAAAGATAGCAAACAACACAGGTGCAAATAATACCGATGCAGCCAACCTACAATCAGGAATTGGCTGCTTGGAGCACCCATGCAAAAAAATAGTCTGTATGTGGCATGTTCACACAGGACTGCAAAGTATATGGTGAAAAGCCTATTAATGACGCCATAAATATAGCGGGCTAACCATGATGCATCCTGTGTGAACAGAGGCCACAGTGTACAGAGCCATCTAGGGCCCAGGCGCACCCTGGAAAAATGTACAGTGCACCAAAAACATAACAATGTATGCAAGGTATTGGTTGATATTATGGCCACAATATTGAAGCTGCCAACCCACGTCAAGGGTCCTTGTATCTTGGCAGTCCTAATCTAAAAAAACACCATTGGAGGAAAACCTCCACTAAACTCAAAAAAAACACCAGAACACAGGCATGCTTACCTGTTCAAGGCCTCCAACAATTGCACTACCCAGGGTGCACCAGGCCCAAGTAAAGATAGCAAACAACACAGGTGCAAATAATACCGATGCAGCCAACCTACAATCAGGAATTGGCTGCTTGGAGCACCCATGCAAAAAAATAGTCTGTATGTGGCATGTTCACACAGGACTGCAAAGTATATGGTGAAAAGCCTATTAATGACGCCATAAATATAGCGGGCTAACCATGATGCATCCTGTGTGAACAGAGGCCACAGTGTACAGAGCCATCTAGGGCCCAGGCGCACCCTGGAAAAATGTACAGTGCACCAAAAACATAACAATGTATGCAAGGTATTGGTTGATATTATGGCCACAATATTGAAGCTGCCAACCCACGTCAAGGGTCCTTGTATCTTGGCAGTCCTAATCTAAAAAAACACCATTGGAGGAAAACCTCCACTAAACTCAAAAAAAACACCAGAACACAGGCATGCTTACCTGTTCAAGGCCTCCAACAATTGCACTACCCAGGGTGCACCAGGCCCAAGTAAAGATAGCAAACAACACAGGTGCAAATAATACCGATGCAGCCAACCTACAATCAGGAATTGGCTGCTTGGAGCACCCATGCAAAAAAATAGTCTGTATGTGGCATGTTCACACAGGACTGCAAAGTATATGGTGAAAAGCCTATTAATGACGCCATAAATATAGCGGGCTAACCATGATGCATCCTGTGTGAACAGAGGCCACAGTGTACAGAGCCATCTAGGGCCCAGGCGCACCCTGGAAAAATGTACAGTGCACCAAAAACATAACAATGTATGCAAGGTATTGGTTGATATTATGGCCACAATATTGAAGCTGCCAACCCACGTCAAGGGTCCTTGTATCTTGGCAGTCCTAATCTAACCCTGGGTAGTGCAATTGTTGGAGGCCTTGAACAGGTAAGCATGCCTGTGTTCTGGTGTTTTTTTTGAGTTTAGTGGAGGTTTTCCTCCAATGGTGTTTTTTTTAGATTAGGACTGCCAAGATACAAGGACCCTTGACGTGGGTTGGCAGCTTCAATATTGTGGCCATAATATCAACCAATACCTTGCATACATTGTTATGTTTTTGGTGCACTGTACATTTTTCCAGGGTGCGCCTGGGCCCTAGATGGCTCTGTACACTGTGGCCTCTGTTCACACAGGATGCATCATGGTTAGCCCGCTATATTTATGGCGTCATTAATAGGCTTTTCACCATATACTTTGCAGTCCTGTGTGAACATGCCACATACAGACTATTTTTTTGCATGGGTGCTCCAAGCAGCCAATTCCTGATTGTAGGTTGGCTGCATCGGTATTATTTGCACCTGTGTTGTTTGCTATCTTTACTTGGGCCTGGTGCACCCTGGGTAGTGCAATTGTTGGAGGCCTTGAACAGGTAAGCATGCCTGTGTTCTGGTGTTTTTTTTGAGTTTAGTGGAGGTTTTCCTCCAATGGTGTTTTTTTAGATTAGGACTGCCAAGATACAAGGACCCTTGACGTGGGTTGGCAGCTTCAATATTGTGGCCATAATATCAACCAATACCTTGCATACATTGTTATGTTTTTGGTGCACTGTACATTTTTCCAGGGTGCGCCTGGGCCCTAGATGGCTCTGTACACTGTGGCCTCTGTTCACACAGGATGCATCATGGTTAGCCCGCTATATTTATGGCGTCATTAATAGGCTTTTCACCATATACTTTGCAGTCCTGTGTGAACATGCCACATACAGACTATTTTTTTGCATGGGTGCTCCAAGCAGCCAATTCCTGATTGTAGGTTGGCTGCATCGGTATTATTTGCACCTGTGTTGTTTGCTATCTTTACTTGGGCCTGGTGCACCCTGGGTAGTGCAATTGTTGGAGGCCTTGAACAGGTAAGCATGCCTGTGTTCTGGTGTTTTTTTTGAGTTTAGTGGAGGTTTTCCTCCAATGGTGTTTTTTTAGATTAGGACTGCCAAGATACAAGGACCCTTGACGTGGGTTGGCAGCTTCAATATTGTGGCCATAATATCAACCAATACCTTGCATACATTGTTATGTTTTTGGTGCACTGTACATTTTTCCAGGGTGCGCCTGGGCCCTAGATGGCTCTGTACACTGTGGCCTCTGTTCACACAGGATGCATCATGGTTAGCCCGCTATATTTATGGCGTCATTAATAGGCTTTTCACCATATACTTTGCAGTCCTGTGTGAACATGCCACATACAGACTATTTTTTTGCATGGGTGCTCCAAGCAGCCAATTCCTGATTGTAGGTTGGCTGCATCGGTATTATTTGCACCTGTGTTGTTTGCTATCTTTACTTGGGCCTGGTGCACCCTGGGTAGTGCAATTGTTGGAGGCCTTGAACAGGTAAGCATGCCTGTGTTCTGGTGTTTTTTTTGAGTTTAGTGGAGGTTTTCCTCCAATGGTGTTTTTTTAGATTAGGACTGCCAAGATACAAGGACCCTTGACGTGGGTTGGCAGCTTCAATATTGTGGCCATAATATCAACCAATACCTTGCATACATTGTTATGTTTTTGGTGCACTGTACATTTTTCCAGGGTGCGCCTGGGCCCTAGATGGCTCTGTACACTGTGGCCTCTGTTCACACAGGATGCATCATGGTTAGCCCGCTATATTTATGGCGTCATTAATAGGCTTTTCACCATATACTTTGCAGTCCTGTGTGAACATGCCACATACAGACTATTTTTTTGCATGGGTGCTCCAAGCAGCCAATTCCTGATTGTAGGTTGGCTGCATCGGTATTATTTGCACCTGTGTTGTTTGCTATCTTTACTTGGGCCTGGTGCACCCTGGGTAGTGCAATTGTTGGAGGCCTTGAACAGGTAAGCATGCCTGTGTTCTGGTGTTTTTTTTGAGTTTAGTGGAGGTTTTCCTCCAATGGTGTTTTTTTAGATTAGGACTGCCAAGATACAAGGACCCTTGACGTGGGTTGGCAGCTTCAATATTGTGGCCATAATATCAACCAATACCTTGCATACATTGTTATGTTTTTGGTGCACTGTACATTTTTCCAGGGTGCGCCTGGGCCCTAGATGGCTCTGTACACTGTGGCCTCTGTTCACACAGGATGCATCATGGTTAGCCCGCTATATTTATGGCGTCATTAATAGGCTTTTCACCATATACTTTGCAGTCCTGTGTGAACATGCCACATACAGACTATTTTTTTGCATGGGTGCTCCAAGCAGCCAATTCCTGATTGTAGGTTGGCTGCATCGGTATTATTTGCACCTGTGTTGTTTGCTATCTTTACTTGGGCCTGGTGCACCCTGGGTAGTGCAATTGTTGGAGGCCTTGAACAGGTAAGCATGCCTGTGTTCTGGTGTTTTTTTTGAGTTTAGTGGAGGTTTTCCTCCAATGGTGTTTTTTTAGATTAGGACTGCCAAGATACAAGGACCCTTGACGTGGGTTGGCAGCTTCAATATTGTGGCCATAATATCAACCAATACCTTGCATACATTGTTATGTTTTTGGTGCACTGTACATTTTTCCAGGGTGCGCCTGGGCCCTAGATGGCTCTGTACACTGTGGCCTCTGTTCACACAGGATGCATCATGGTTAGCCCGCTATATTTATGGCGTCATTAATAGGCTTTTCACCATATACTTTGCAGTCCTGTGTGAACATGCCACATACAGACTATTTTTTTGCATGGGTGCTCCAAGCAGCCAATTCCTGATTGTAGGTTGGCTGCATCGGTATTATTTGCACCTGTGTTGTTTGCTATCTTTACTTGGGCCTGGTGCACCCTGGGTAGTGCAATTGTTGGAGGCCTTGAACAGGTAAGCATGCCTGTGTTCTGGTGTTTTTTTTGAGTTTAGTGGAGGTTTTCCTCCAATGGTGTTTTTTTAGATTAGGACTGCCAAGATACAAGGACCCTTGACGTGGGTTGGCAGCTTCAATATTGTGGCCATAATATCAACCAATACCTTGCATACATTGTTATGTTTTTGGTGCACTGTACATTTTTCCAGGGTGCGCCTGGGCCCTAGATGGCTCTGTACACTGTGGCCTCTGTTCACACAGGATGCATCATGGTTAGCCCGCTATATTTATGGCGTCATTAATAGGCTTTTCACCATATACTTTGCAGTCCTGTGTGAACATGCCACATACAGACTATTTTTTTGCATGGGTGCTCCAAGCAGCCAATTCCTGATTGTAGGTTGGCTGCATCGGTATTATTTGCACCTGTGTTGTTTGCTATCTTTACTTGGGCCTGGTGCACCCTGGGTAGTGCAATTGTTGGAGGCCTTGAACAGGTAAGCATGCCTGTGTTCTGGTGTTTTTTTTGAGTTTAGTGGAGGTTTTCCTCCAATGGTGTTTTGTCTGTGAGGGAAGATATTCTGCATGGAGGGCTGAGCGGGAATATAATAGTACGTAAGGGAGCTGTGTGGGGACATAGTACTGTATAAGGGGACTGTGTGTGTACATACTACTGTGCAAGGGGTCTGTGAGGGAAGACATTCTGCATGGGGGGCTGTGTGGGAATATAATACTATGTAAGAGGGCTGTGTGGGGACATAGTACTGTATTAGGTGGACTGTGTGTACATAATACTATGCAAGGGGTCTGTGAGGGAAGACATTCTGCATGGGGGGCTGTGTGGGAATATAATATGTAAGGGGGCTGCATGGGGACATCATACTGTGTGAGGGGCTCTGTGGGGACTTCATACTATTGTCATACTGTATAAGGGAGCTGTATGAGGAGATCATATTGCGTGGGGCTCTATGGTGACACAGTGTGAGGGGACATCATACTGTGTGTGGACTGTGGGGGTCATCATATTGTGTTGGGAGCTGTTGATAAAAGTACAAGGGCTGAATAACAGTAGCATTTACTGTTTTTTCTTAATAAAAGCAGTCAATTAAATGATTTTGATTCAGTGCTAAAGGTATGTATACAGTGCTGCTCACCATTATTGGCTCCCCCTTCCTTTTTTTCATAGACAGTACAAAATCTTCAGAAATAAAATGAGAATGTTCCAAAGTTATATACTCAGGAATTTTTAATTAGTGGTCCAAAGTAATACAACAATAAAACTTTGTTTTTCAACTTACAGGTTGCAATTTCAAACAAGAAACAGAATAAACAGCATGTGCAGCAATAAAGGCACCTGTGCCTAGATGGTATAAGGTGCACTGATGGACAACACAAATATCCTGGTTAGCACCTGCAATGCACAATGCTATGTAATCATAAATGCAACAGTCAAAGTGCCTCCAAATGTTTCCTGTAGCCATCTATAAGCTTCTTGCACTTCTCAGCTGTTATTCCCCTTCCCCACACTCTTTCTTTGCAGTTTGTTCAAGCTCTTGAATGTTTGCAGGGTTCTTTTTCCCAATGGCAGATTTAAGCTCACCCCAAAGATTTTCAATGGGATTGAGGTCAGGACTCATTGATGGCTATTTTAAAACAGTCTGTTTTTTTTTCCTTTTCCAACCATTCTGGTGTACTTTTGGATGTGTGCTTTGGGTCATTGTCTTGTGTAGGACCCATGATCTTCAACTCAAACCAAGTTTTCTTATACTGGGTAGGACATTTTGCCCTAAAATCTCTTGCTAATTCTCCGATTTTATGATTCCTCTGATATGGTCAAGGCGTCCAGTAGCAGACACCGCAAAGCAACTCCACAGCATTATGGATCCTCCACCATGCTAAACTGTTGGTGGGATGTTCTTTTCCTTACAAGCTGCATTGCAGCATCTGTAAACAAACTATTGCTTTGCATTGCCAAAAAGCTCTATTTTTGTTTTATCTGTCCAAAGAACATTTTCCCAGAAGGATTGTGGTTTGTCAAGCTACTCTTTATCAAAGATCAGTCATTCCTTTCATGTATTTTCTTCAACAATGGTTTCTTCCTTGGCCTTCGCCCATAAAGCTTTGCTTGGTTTTGTGAGCAACGTATGATACTTGTTGAAACCATGACCCCAGACTTTTGCAGGTCGGCCTTCAGGTTTTTGTATGTTTGATATGGTGGTTTTTTTTTTCCACCATTTGCACCAACATTCAAACACATCCCTTGGCAATTTTCCTCGTCCGGGGAGTTTCTTGACTGTTCCATGCTTGGCAAGCTTTCTTAAAACTGGGACACCAAGGTCTTTGGAGATGGCCTTATACCCTTTGGAAGTCTTGTATTTGCTAATAATAGCAGTTCTGATGTCCTCAGACAGCGTCTTTGTCTTCACCATTGTGACTAAGGCACAGGGCCTACCATGTGGCTTTTTAAGACAGTGAAGGCATCATTAATTGGCTAATTGATGTCACATGGGCATCAACGATTAATCACAACAGATTCTCACTTGTGATTTACCACAGGCGAGACTAAATGTGTTTCCATACTAACTTAATGTAAGTTTAGTGTAACAGCAAGCTTTAGTTGTTTTTTTTTAGGTTTCCCTCCCATTGTTTTAAGTTGTTATCATTTGCTCTTTTGTATTTAACATGTGTGCTCTATACAAAAAAAACGTTCACTTGATTCATTTTTGTTGCAGGGGATATTCCACAATACGTACTTACACTTCATGGGTACCAATAACAATGAGCAGGACTGTACATGTTACAGTAAGCCCTATTGTAACATTTATTAACAGTAGCAGCTTGTCAACAGATAAAGTGATACACATTAACAGAATAATAATAAAGAGGAGAATTAAGTTCAGCTTGTTAGTTCAGCCCTCTATAACAGTCATAGTTTCTCATGTGGCCCCTTGGAAAATGAATTGCCCACCCCAGGAAAAAATTAGATTAATGGGGGTTGTTCGGTGATATCTTGTTTGTTGATGGGAGTCAAACCGCTGAGGTTCACACCGTTTAGCAAAACGGGGCACTTTTATCCCCGTTAGGCTGCCGTCACACTAGCAGTATTTGGTCAGTATTTTACATCAGTATCTGTAAGCCAAAACCAGGAGTGGGTGATAAATACAGAAGTGGTGCATATGTTTCTATTATACTTTTCCTCTATTTGTTCCACTCCTGGTTTTGGCTTACAAATACTGATGTAAAATACTGACCAAATACTGCTAGTGTGACGGCAGCCATAGAATGGAGCAGCAGTGCACATTCAATGCTCTATTCATTCCCTATAGCAGTGATGGAGAACCTTTGAGACCGAACACCTAAAATTTAATCCAAAACCCACTTATTTATGGCAAAGTGCCAACACGGCAATTTATCCTGAATACTGAGATTTTAGTTTAGAAAAAACAACTCATACAGAGAGCAGGCAGGCAAATCAGAGAGCAGCCACAGACAGGAGCAAGGGTGCCAGACTGCAGATATAAAGGGATATGCTTATTATCCTGGTATATGCCGCCCCATCCATGTATATATGCTCCCCCACCCCATCCATGTATATATGCTCCCCATTCTGCCAATGCAGCTGTTATTCAACACATAGAAACCCCCCCACAAACGCTCCTACTCACCTTCCTTGCTCTCCCCCGCCGCTTTCTGAACCCAGCAGCTGACTTCAGCGTCTAAGCGACGATAGATGCACATGACATCACTGCCATGTGCCCAGTCATGTGTATGCCGACGTCCGCTGCTGGCCTCTGATTGGCCAGCAGCATGAATGCAGCGCATGAACCCTGCAAGTTCGTGCGCTGCAATACACTTCAGCTGGTTGGGTGTCTGAGAACACAGATCAGGCTGGCGTTATGTGCCCTCTCTGGCACGGGTGCCTTATGTTCGCCACCACTTCCCTATAAGCTGCGGAGCGCTGCACTTGGCTTTTTGGCAGCCCCATAGAGAAGGGAGCAGTGGTTAGGCGTGCAACCTGCCATGTAATGCGGATAAAAACTCCTTGATCTGCAGGTCCGTGCGGTTCCAAATGGCGGGACACCTACTGATCAACACGTTATCACCTATCCTGTGGATAAGTTCTAAGTGGACATCCACTTTAAGTTAATGGGACGTAGTCACCAGGGCAGCCGGCTTGTTTTGGAGACATTCTGTGCAGTATGAACACTGCCTAATGCATACCTCCCAACCATCCCGGATCCAGCGGGACTGTCCCGATTTTGACAGTCAGCCCCGCGATCCTGGACGGGACATTAGTTGTCCCGCAGTGGTTGGGAGGTGTGCGTGCAATATCACCTGGTCAGCCTCATCCCCGCAACCGCAGAGCTGCCTGAGCACAGCACACCACATATTGGCTGCTCCCTGCTCACAGGAGAGGAGGACCTGTGATGAGGTCACAGGGGGAGGAGTCAGGGGTCACATGATCGGGACCTCCGTGGATTGCAGGACGGCTGTGCTGGTTGCCAACTTGCGATGGTGCTGGATGAGGTAAGCTGCCGTGTGTGGGGTCAGGAAGTGTACAGTGTGGATGTAGCTGAGCCGTGTGTGCAAGGTGTATGGAGCGGAGCCGTGTGTGTACGAGGTGTACGGAGAGGAGCCGTGTGTGTACGAGGTGTACGGAGAGGAGCCGTGTGTGTACGAGGTGTACGGAGCGGAGCCGTGTGTGTACGAGGTGTACGGAGCGGAGCTGTGTGTGCAAAGTGTACAGAGCAGCCGCGTGTGTAGGAGTAGCTATGTGTCATTATGCGGTACAAAGTATCATGTGCGGCCAATATACAGTATGGAGCATCATGTGGGGTCATTATACAGTATGGAGCATCATGTGCGGTCATTATACAGTATGGAGCATCCTGTGCGGCCAGCATACAGTATGGAGCATCCTGTGCGGCCAGCATACAGTATGGAGCATCATGTGCGGCCATTATACAATATGGAGCATCATGTGCTGTGATTATACAATAATGGAGCATCATGTGCGGCCATTATACAATATTGAGCATCATGTGGGGTCATTATACAGTATGGAGCATCATGTGGGGTCATTATACAGTATGGAGCATCATGTGGGGTCATTATACAGTATGGAGCATCATGTGGGGTCATTATACAGTATGGAGCATCATGTGGGGTCATTATACAGTATGGAGCATCATGTGGGGTCATTATACAGTATGGAGCATCATGTGGGGTCATTATACAGTATGGAGCATCATGTGGGGTCATTATACAGTATGGAGCTTCATGTGGGGTCATTATACAGTATGGAGCTTCATGTGGGGTCATTATACAGTATGGAGCATCATGTGGGGTCATTATACAGTATGGAGCATCATGTGCGGTCATTATACAGTATGGAGCATCATGTGCGGTCATTATACAGTATGGAGCATCATGTGCGGCCATTATACAGTATGGAGCATCATGTGCGGTCATTATACAGTATGGAGCATCATGTGCGGTCATTATACAGTATGGAGCACTATGGAGCATCATGTGCGGTCATTATACAGTATGGAGCATCATGTGCAGTCATTATACAGTATGGAGCATCATGTGCAGTCATTATACAGTATGGAGCATCATGTGTGGCCATTATACAGTATGGAGCATCATGTGTGGCCATTATACAGTATGGAGCATCATGTGTAGTCATTATACAGTATGGAGCATCATGTGTGGCCATTATACAGTATGGAGCATCATGTGCGGTCATTATACAGTATGGAGCATCATGTGCGGTCATTATACAGTATGGAGCACTGTGTGGCCATTATACAGTATGGAGCATCATGTGCGGCCATTATACAGTATGGAGCATCATGTGTGGCCATTATACAGTATGGGGCATCATGTGCGGCCATTATACAGTATGGAGCCTCATGTGCCGTCATTATACAGTATGGAGCATCATGTGCGGTCATTATACAGTATGGAGCATCATGTGCGGTCATTATACAGTATGGAGCGTCATGTGCGGTCATTATACAGTATGGAGCCTCATGTGCGGTCATTATACAGTATGGAGCCTCATGTGCGGTCATTATACAGTATGGAGCATCATGTGCGGTCATTATACAGTATGGAGCATCATGTGCGGTCATTATACAGTATGGAGCATCATGTGCGGTCATTATACAGTATGGAGCATCATGTGCGGTCATTATACAGTATGGAGCATCATGTGCGGTCATTATACAGTATGGAGCATCATGTGCGGTCATTATACAGTATGGAGCATCATGTGCGGTCATTATACAGTATGGAGCATCATGTGGGGTCATTATACAGTATGGAGCATCATGTGGGGTCATTATACAGTATGGAGCATCATGTGCGGTCATTATACAGTATGGAGCATCATGTGGGGTCATTATACAGTATGGAGCCTCATGTGCGGTCATTATACAGTATGGAGCATCATGTGCGGTCATTATACAGTATGGAGCATCATGTGTGGTCATTATACAGTATGGAGCCTCATGTGCGGTCATTATACAGTATGGAGCATCATGTGCGGTCATTATACAGTATGGAGCATCATGTGTGGCCATTATACAGTATGGAGCATCATGTGTGGCCATTATACAGTATGGAGCATCATGTGCGGTCATTATACAGTATGGAGCATCATGTGTGGTCATTATACAGTATGGAGCCTCATGTGCGGCCATTATACAGTATGGAGCATCATGTGTGGCCATTATATAGTATGGAGCATCATGTGCGGTCATTATACAGTATGGAGCATCATGTGGGGTCATTATACAGTATGGAGCCTCATGTGCGGTCATTATACAGTATGGAGCATCATGTGCGGTCATTATACAGTATGGAGCATCATGTGTGGTCATTATACAGTATGGAGCCTCATGTGCGGTCATTATACAGTATGGAGCATCATGTGCGGTCATTATACAGTATGGAGCATCATGTGCCGCCAGGTCCCCTGCCTCGTCACTGCTCACCTTCATGCCAAGCACATCCCTGAAGAATCGTGCCGTCTGAGGCCTGTCAGCCACTTTGAGGACATAGTGCAGCGCTCTCCTGCCGCCCATCCTGCCTCCTAGCTCCACAGCTGACGCCGAGCCTGCGCTGCTTGATCACGTCACGCATTGTCACCATGGAAACCGCCCCATATTCCGTGCCTTGCTCAGTGATAGGTCAGTGCTTGGTTCCTGTTATCACTGATGAAGGGAAGATAATGGGAAAATGTTGGAAATCAAGCATTTTACGGCGACACACACACTAATTGTATTCTGCCACTCCCAACATGGCGGCTAATCGGTATACACTGACGTCACTGGCTGCGACGGGCAAACATGGCGGCGCTCATGAGGAGCGTGCTTGGCTGCTCTAGGCTGGCAATTGTAAGGCTCCCAATCAGTGTGCAGGTGAAGCGGGATGTACGAGCTCTGCGGAGAAAACCGGTGCGGATCATTCCCCCGGAAAACCAGCGGAAGCTCGAGAAGCAGGCGAAGGACGTGAGGGAGCCGCCGACAGCATCCGTACCGGACAAGCAGCGACGTGACCCCGCCACTGAGGACGAGAGCCGTGAGGAGCAGCACACATACGAGCTGAGATATGACCGAGCAGCGGCTGGGGACAAGAGGCTCAGGTACTCCCAGCGAGCGTGCAACCAATCAGATTCCGGCTCTCATTTTACTTATGCAGGTTGGGAAATGAGAGCTGCGACCTGATTGGGTGACATGAGTCACTCGCCTTTTTTTTTTGCAAATGTAACAGTTCCTATTGGTTTATACATAACAGTAACACAATGTAGATCCCCTATCAGTATGTCTGTGGAGCACCCAGAGGAAGCCCACCCAAACAACATGCAAAGTCCGTGGTGGGATTTGTACAAAGGATCCCAGCACCGCAAAGCAACAGTGCTAACCAACCACTGAGCCACCGTGCTAACCACTGAGCCACCGTGCTAACCACTGAGCCACCGTGCTAACCACTGAGCCACCGTGCTAACCACTGAGCCACCGTGCTAACCACTGAGCCACCATGCTAACCAATTTCACCGTGCTAACCACTGAGCCACCGTGCTAACCAATTTCACCGTGCTAACCACTGAGCCACCGTGCTAACCACTGAGCCACCGTGCTGCCAATTTCACAGTGCCATCCCCATGCATGGAACTACCATATGTACAGTATGTACTAAGAAGGGAAAGAATAGACCTAAGAGTCCATGGTGTATAGCTAAAGTTTGTACTTTATTAAGGATCAGAACAGTTGGGGAGGGGTGTGTGCGAAACAAAGCAGGGACGCACATTCAATGGTGAAAAAGAACAACAACACAGAAATGGTAGACCGGGGGAGGGGGACCATGGCGTCACTGCAGACGTGTACTACGTATAATTAGGGCAGCAGCCTCAGTACTACTAAAATGGGGTACTATGATCTTTATAGAGGGCTGTTTGTGCCTAACTAATGCTTAATTGTGGAAAAGATCATGAATATACATTACCGCAGGCATATACTAAACAGATTGCAGGATACATACACAAATGTGTGAAGACTCTCCAGGAGAATGGCGTCCGCCCCGATACACATTTCAGCATTGCCTTCGAAAGCAAGTACAAACTCTGTAACTGTGCACCATGGACACTTTGGCTCTTCCTACTTGTCCTGCAAGTACAAGAAGCCAACACTACGGAAAGACCATAAAAGTGCCCAGACAGTAGAGATAATAGTATTAAAAATGTCTTTATTGATACAAATGACAGTAGTATAATAAAAATAAGTAAAAATGTGCGCACAATCAAAAATAAATAGTAAATAATATAAATTTCAACCAGATTAAAAATAGAATGTAATGGAGTAATATATATCACAACCAAACAAGGTGTAACTTATTGGACCAAATGTATATCAAAAGTATATATAGCAATGCCAATCTAATCAATCATTTTCCATATAGTGTGACGCAAGTAATGCGCACAAACAGGATAAAACCAAGAGAAGATGTGCCAGTAAGGAATAGAGTGAAAAATATGCCACAATACACCAGTGGGGAAATTGTATATATAGGGAAATATACCTTTAAGGTCGATCTGGTCCAAATAATGTGCGCACCCCGACGCGCGTTTCGGAGGTCTCAAACTGCATTCCTCAAGGGCCGCAAACAGGTCATGTTTTCAGGATTTCCTTGTATTTCCCAGGTGATAATTTAATCACCTGCAGAAAATGATTCCAGCATCTTGTGCAATGCTAAGGAAATCTTGAAAACACGCATGGTTTGATGCCCTCGAGGAATGCAGTTTGAGACCCCTGCTCTATATGGAGGTGCAATAGTCGCATGCATTTGTGAACAGATCTGTGAGACTCTGAGGGTATCTGCCCACGATCAGTAATTGCTGCGGGTTTGATGCTGCATACTTGTGCAGTATTGTACCCACAGCATCCAGATGTTACAGCATAGTGGATGAGATTTCTAGAAATCCCACGCCCACTATGCCTCCACCGACGTCTACGGCTCACCCGTGGAGATGGACATGTGGCGCCTCTTTCCAGACCGCAGAATGTCAATTTCTCTTGGGGAGACGCTTTTGAGGCAGCGAACATGTGCTGGTTTCAAACCGCCACTGGTTCCGGATCATGGGTCCCCGGTCTATGAGTTCTAGTGATGTGATTAAATATCGGGCAGCACGCTTAGAATTTCAAATTATGTATATGTGTGTGTGTGTGTATATATATATATATATATATATATATTTTATTATATTCTAATTAGTCTAACTACAAACTAAAGACATAAGCTCCCACGTTATTTTTCTGTCTTATGTTTTTGCGCTGGTTGATTTCACGCTAAATTCATTTTAATGGGCTCACAATGTTTGAATTGGTTCAATTTCCAGGATTCTTATTTTTTTTGCCTCTTGTGCATATTACGGTCATGGTAACACATTGTAATGCATATTTTTGCCAAGGTTCTTACAAAATTGTATAAAATCAGTGTTTAGGGCATGTTCCCATGTTGCATTTTTGCTGTGCTGTTTTTTTTCTGCAAAATAGCAGCTTTAGAGTACCAGCACAGTGAATGAGATTTCTGAAACCTCATGCACATGTTGTCCATTTTTTCCTAACCCAAACCATGGCTCTAATGCACAAAAAAAAAAAGAAGAAAACTGACAAAACCAACAAGTGAGGCTATGTTCACACGCTGCGGATCCGCAGGGTTTCCACAGCTGCGGATTCGCAGCAGTTTTCCATGCGTTTACAGTACAATGTAAACCTATGGGAAACGCAATCCGCAGTGCCCATGCTGCGGAAAAAAACGTGCGGAAATGCAGCGGTTTACATTCTGCAGCATGTCAATTCTTTGTGCGGAATCCGCAGCGGTTTTACACCTGCTCCATAATAGAAAACCGCAGTGGAATCTGCACAAAAAACGCGGTAATTCCGCAGGAAATCTGCAGGTAAAACGCAGTGCCTTTTACCTGCGGTTTTCACAAATCCGCTGCAGAAAAATCCGCAGGCAAATCTGCAACGTGTACCCTAAAAATAACTTAAAAAAAAGCTGCATAAATAAGTCGCTCAAATCAACAAATAAAGTCAAATGATTGCCATTCAAACCACGCAACCAGACTTAGCCACAATGTTAAATGTATAGAAAATAGTTTATTAGTAATTACAAAAATAAATCAAGATGATTATAAACAAAGAAAAAAACCTCCAAATGTTAATGGAGCGGAGAAATCCACATAACATAAATCGACACAGCAATTAGAAGGATATATTAGTGATGGTAAGAAGAAAAAATTTGCCAGAGATATCGCAGATTATGAGACAAATAAAGTGTATAGGTGGCAAAATTCAGATAAAAAAGGAAAAAATTTGTCCACCAGGAGTGAATCCATACATTCATTGTCATCTTCAGTGGAGACTCGAGGGTCACATAGTGACATGGAAGGGGCGTCCGCTTCAGGTCCGGTGACGCGGTATGGTAATAAGAAAAGAACCTACCAGCAGTCAAAATACTTTAGAAAAGAACGTAATTTTGAACAAGATAAAAGTAAGGTAATCAACCTCTCTTCTCATGTACTTACCCCCACGCAATTAGAGGTCTTAGAGAAGGGTTTAACTTTTTCTCCTTCGAATTCTTTAGATCCGTTTATAGCGGTTAAAGATATTCATTTGTTATCACGAAAAATTATTTTGAAAAGACTACATTACAAAAATACCTCTGAAACTTCATATGAGACCGTGGAAGAACAGGAAGCCCTAGAGGCTTTAGAGTCACTGGTAAGTGAAAATGAAGGTGTGGCAGAATGTAAGGGATTCCCTTTAAAATTATGCGGTAAAGTCAAGAAATTTCCATCCCTTAATTTGTGCCCAGCGGTGGATTTTTTTCACCAAGGTTGTTTCGGCAGATATTGAAAAATTGGCCGAACAAAAAAATACAAATTTCAATCTGACAAGGGTACAACAAAAGGCATTAAAAGAGATGCAAACATGGTCTGATGTGGTCTTCAAGGCCGCAGATAAAGGGGGAAACGTAGTGATATGGCCCACGGCACTCTACGAGGAGCAGGCTGATAAATTACTTAATGATATGTCCTGCTATCGTAGATTGCCGTCAAACCCCCTGTCAGCCTACCAATCAGAGTTGGTAAAAATCTTGGATGATGCGTATAGTAAGGGGATTATCCCTAAACAAATGCTGGATTCAGTTCAAAAGTTGGTACCAAAACTTCCAACATTCTATTTAATCCCCAAAATCCATAAGAATTTAGAGAACCCTCCAGGACGACCTATCGTGGCGGGAAACGAGGGCCTCTGTGAAATTGTTTGTAACATCGTGGACTATTTCCTTAAGCCACTGGTAGCCAGCCTGCCGTCATATATCAGGGACACCACATCTGCCTTGCAAAGGTTAGACAATTTGTGTTTGACTGAAGACATGATTATGGTCACGGCAGATGTGGAGTCCCTGTATACTTCAATAAGACATAGTGACGGATTGGCAGCTGTTGAGTGGTTTCTGAGAACAAGTAATTTGGAATCAGATTTGGTTGACCTGTTGTTGGTTCTGTTGAAATTTATTCTTACCCACAATTGTTTTATTTTTAACAAACGGGTATATTTACAGAAACAAGGGACCGCCATGGGTGCTTCCTGTGCTCCATCCAATGCCAACTTATTTTTGGGGGCATGGGAAAGGGATATTTTTATCAGCAATCCCATCCCAGGCATCGACAATGTGCATCATTGGATGCGTTATATTGACGATGTGTGGTTTGTGTGGGAGGGGCCTTTAATTCAGTTGGAAGCACTCATGGCGGACCTCAATAACAATGGGCTTAACATCAGGCTGACTTTCAAATCTGGTCGCAATTTGGAATTTTTGGATCTACAGATTAATGCTTTGGCTAATGGTAATCTATCCACTGAAGTTTTTAGAAAAGCTACAGCAACAAACACTTTGCTGCATGCCACGTCTTCCCATCCATCCTCGGTAATTAAAGGGATACCCACGGGACAATTCCTGAGGATTAAACGCATATGCTCGGATGATCATTCCTTTGAAAGACAGGCAAGGGAATTGAGCATGCGCTTTAAAAATAGAGGATATAGTCATACTAACATCAAAAAGGGATACCATAATGCGAAATACAAAATAAGAAATGAATTGTTGTATAAAAATAATTTAAACAACGGGGATAGTCGTGAAGAAGATTTCTGTCCACGTTTAATTGCCACATATAACAACAAATGGCCGGAATTTTGCCAAATAATTCGTAAACATTGGCAAATTCTATTAACGGATCCGATCCTGAAAAAATGTTTGCCCCCGTCTCCCCAAATTACGGCTAGGAGAGCCAAGAATTTAAAAGATATTTTGGTTCATAGTCATTATGAACCCAAGAAAAAAGAAACTTGGCTGGATACTGTAGGTTTCTATCCATGCGGGCATTGTAAGGCGTGTGACAATGTGGTCAAAAGTAAAACCTTTACGAATGCCAGAGGTAATAGAACATACTCCATCAGGCATTTTATCTCATGTGCCACCAAGGGCGTGGTTTATTGTGCTGAGTGCCCGTGTGGCAAAATTTATATAGGATTGACCACTAGAGAACTACGTATTCGCACAAGGGAACATGTCAGGGACATTGAGAAAAGTAAAAATATTGAGGACCCGTCTCAATTAAAAACCATACCGAGACATTTTTTTGAACATCATAATAGTGAGTCCAGACATTTGAAAATCAAGGGTATTGATATTGTCCAAATGGGGGCAAGAGGGGGCAACATAGCGAAAAGTCTCGCTAGACTGGAAAGTAAATGGATTTACAGATTAGGCAGTGTAGCCCCTATAGGGCTTAATGAAAATTTTGGTTTTTCAGCTTTCTTGCAGTAGTTCGGTCTTTGGGTATACTAGTGTTTTTTAGGGGTATTGGGATGTTTTATGGATTTTAATCATTTTTCTTTTCATCATCATTATAGATTCCATCTGTTATGGTATTTGGACTTTATGTGTCATCCTTCTTCCATCCAGGATTTGTATGGGACGGCTTAAGATACTGCTATTGAAGACATTGAAAGAATGAAATATATTATTTATGCGGCACCTGTCACTTTAAATTTATGAAGTTATTCACTATATATAAAAATTATGTAATAAATTATCACAATTAATCACTATATCTGTCACTAGGTCACTTTATTATGTAATATTTATACATCAGAGTTTTATATATTGTTAAATTTATTTTATAATTAATATTAATTATTCACTAGTATCGTTTATGGTAATTTTTTATGAGATACACATTATGCATTATCCAATTTTTATATATTTTTACATGTTTTTTAGGTATTGTCACTAATATTTATGGTTTTCTTAAGATTTTACATGCCTGGTAATCCGGAAATGTGCGCTGCTGGATGATCTGATTGTGCACAGACGTCACCTATTCCGGCATTTGGGATTTAGCTGGCACGCATTGCGCTCATCACTGAGCGCCTGCCTGCTTGCGGTCCACGGCCCGGAACTTGTGAAGTCATTTCCGGTGCGCGTCTGACGGCATCAGCGCCCTTAGTATTTCCGGAACCACGTTGCTTTCTCGGCGTCCTATACTTGTCTCTGATTGGTCCAGGTATGATTTAAAGGTCCGGCGTCCCTCTACCCCGACACGCCCCCTGAGGAAGTGTTACGAAACGCGCGTCGGGGTACAGGAACGGAGACACAGACATCAGACCGCATGTGAGTGAATTATTTGGTTTACGTCTGCCCTTTGCACTTTATATAATTTATTACAAATTGATATCAGCATGATTGCACAAAGGTAGAGAGCGTTATAATATATGCTTTTTAGCAGTGATTAATCTATTAAGCTCCACTATATTAGAGATATCTATTGAGCCTTATGCACTATGATTAAATTCTATGTGAGGCCATAGTCTTGGCATGGGCAGCGATATTACCAATTTTATCCTTCTAATTGCTGTGTCGATTTATGTTATGTGGATTTCTCCGCTCCATTAACATTTGGAGGTTTTTTTCTTTGTTTATAATCATCTTGATTTATTTTTGTAATTACTAATAAACTATTTTCTATACATTTAACATTGTGGCTAAGTCTGGTTGCGTGGTTTGAATGGCAATCATTTGACTTTATTTGTTGATTTGAGTATATTGAGATACACAATGAAATAACAGGGATCAGCCTTGGTTGATTTAAAATAAATAAGTCGCTATAAGGACCCATTCAGGCGTCCGTGCGAACCACTCTGAACACAGACTGGCCACGGCTCTCCCGAACCAAGCATGACAGCCGCATGGAAATCAGACACGCTCCAGTCGGGAGACTTACGGCCAGTACGGACCGATGTACATGGATGTCTGAATGAGCCCTTCTCACCATAGTTATTCCAGAATTGATTAATCCCTAGGATTATGTCTGATACTCGTTTTGTCGTTATGCTTCTTTGTCCTCTTTCCTTTTTTTATATAATTGAAGGTGCTTATAATAATATATTTTTTTATCCCTCATATTCAGCAAAGTAGTTACAATTGTGAAGTCCAGAAACTTCCGTGAGCGCCATGGACAGGTTTTGCTGGAAGGACAGAGGCTGCTGGTGGACGCTCTAGATGCTGGTGCAGTCCTGCAAACACTCTTCTTCAGTAGAGTAGACCAGCTGAAGACGCTGCCGCCTGAGAAACTAAAGAAGGCAAACCTAATTAAAGTAAAGTTTGAAGATATTAAGATATGGTCTGATCTTGTCAAGCCACAAGGGCTAATGGGTGAGTAAAGATGGAATGAAAGTCTGGTATCTGTGGTGCCTCGGAGGAGTGCTAGAGCAGTCTCTGTAGTCTTGCTATTACCATTCTATTAGTGTTACTTTTGTTGGGCATTTGGTTTGGCAGAGAACTGGAACTTTCAAGTGGACTTTTATTGGACTACTAGATGTGGGAACATCCCTGGACAAGTACAGAAAAGAAGGATGGCTTCCAGGATTGCGTCTCCAAGGTAGGTACGCAATGCGAAGAGGCTGAATGCCGCTGCTAGAAGCTCCTCCGCTCCGACGCTGTCATCCTCCTACAAAGCGCATCTCCTATACTGAAAGGTGTCCTGTTGCAGGAGACGGGACATAAAGACAACACTACAGAACCTTCCCTGAGGACTTATCCCCCCCAAACAGCTGAGCACAAAGGGAATAGAACTGCTCCCCGCTCCATCAACAGGACTTCCCCTCTCTCACACTCCGGCCTACACCCGAACAAGCGTGGCAAGCAGCAGAGGATAAAGCCACAGATCACCGCCTCACTGGAACATCACAGTAGAAGGGGGCATCCCCTAGCAAGGTGTGCAGGTCCTAATATCTATATTCCTTACTCAGGGGAAAGCATTGCACATCTCCTTGTTATCAGAGAAGGATTTGCATATTAATAAGCCGCATGCCGCATCACAGCTACTTCCAACCCAGAACAAAGAACGGGGCATCAATAGATCGCCCTCATCATAGAATGGGCTGAAGGTGGGGTATATACCCACAGAAGGGGTAATTACTTGTAATGACATAGAGGAGAAAGATGTCACTCATAATGGATCCCCGTGTGAAAGTAACTCTGATGGAGAATTGGTAGATGGGCGATCTGTCACGATGAGTCCCATACAATTGAACAAGGGGGTAGAGGATATTCCCCCTTCTCCACATCTATCTCTGACAGCTGCGATCCCCTCACTGACATCTCCAGCCGCTGTACCCTGCAACTCGGCTTCGGCTGATGACTGCAACGGGGGATACCAGGGAGACGCAAAATACACCTCAGATGAGCCTTTTATTGAGGAGCAAACTAGGAACAACTATGTCATTCGTCAATGGCTTTCTGCTCCCGTCAGTGTGCACCTGCGGAGGGGATGTATGATCAGGATACACGTGCAGAGGTCTCGGCAGCATTTCATATATATATACATTATGGAAACCTCTATATCCGGATTCTAACCCAGTACACTTTTCGCTACCCACGCAGTCTTACACTAATGGGATTACAGCAGGGAATTGAATGGAGACCATTCCTGCATCAGATGCCCCGGCATCACAAGAATTTATACGAGATCTCTGTGTTGCTCTTTAAAATCTTTTGTCTTCAGATAATGCATTCTGATTCAGACAAGGAAACAGAGTCTCCAGATACAAAGGAAGAGTCCCCGTTAAATACCGAGTAACTCACAGAATGAGATGGATTACTAATCTTCCAAGTCCAATAATTATAATCCGGCATCTGAAATTTTTATCCAGAGTACGTCTATATAAAATGAAAAACCTTGATTCAACAACTCATTAGGTCACAAATCATTGAGATTAAACCATCCATAACGGATATATGAAGTGCAAGATAACGGATTTACAAAACAAACAAAATGAATTAAAAAAAAAACCTCTGTGGATCTCTTGTAAAATGAAATCTCATTACTTAACCAGAAAAATGCTAACCTTGAGGACAATTTAAGAATGAACAACTTAAATATAAGAGGCATCTCTGAAAAAAGTAGCACTATCCCAATTATGTGGGAGGATGCACAACTTAACCCTGATTTTAAAGGGGCATTACCATCTACAAGATCCAATCTCATTATGTAGTAATAATATTAGCAAATGCCTCCAATTAGAAATGCAGTATAATATAGATACCTAAGATCCTGCACATGAGGAAAGTATAACATTTCTAGTTGGAGGCATTTGCTCATATTATTCCACCTACTACATATTGGGATAGGGTCTTGGAAATGGGAATGCCCCTTTTAAACGGTGTGAAAAAAGTTATCAATGCATGCAGAATCCCTAAACCCCATTATAGTCAAGGGGAAATGCCAAGAAACAAGCCTAGCCTTGACACGGGACTCCAGATTACTTCCTGCCCCATATGAAGCGATCTATCTTTTCAAGGAATTCTAAAGCCACTACAAGTGAGGAAAAGATTCTACAATACCACCAAAGAATTACTAGATACAAAAATTGTGACTGAAAAAAAAGTATTCAGACCTTTAGGAAAAAGATGAACGCAGACCAAAATAATGCATGGGATTTTAAATCATAGTTTGTATATAGAATAAGTGTTTAGACAAAGATCCCTCTTGTTTAAGATTGGAAATACAAGAACAAATCCCTGAATCTCATCCATCTTGTTTTAGGAGGTTGGTTAATAGAGAATCTTTTTGGATCTTCAAGCTAGGCACTTAGTTCCCTGAGGGGGTTAAATGAAATGGCCACAAGAATGTGCCCATAATAGGACTTATGTTACTATTGTAAAAGGGGAAAGAAAGGAGAAGGGAAGAAAGAGAGTAACAAATGTGTTTTTTTTTTTTTTTTTTCCTAACTAGAGATTGTATATAATCCTTTATTTTTATTATTAACTATTCATATGTTGTTCTATTGTGTGTCCTGGATTTTGATACTCACCAGTAGATGAGACATATAATTTGCTTGAATCTCATCTTCCTTTATAATTAGTTTTATATACTTCTTTGTATGATGGCTTGAGGATGAAATCGGATCAATTTTGCTGTTTTTTTAATGAATGTTCGTTGTTTTTCCACACCTTTTCCACACAACATTTTTTTTTTTTTCTTTATTTTGCCTTGCCTTTTCTACACATAAAATGGAGCTGCATACTGTAGCTCAGCTCAATGCTAACCTCTGGCTGCCAGCAGCTGATCAGTCTTGTAACTGACCATATAGTTTTGCCACTTGAATAATGGGATGATATGACTGTAATGTTGTAAGCGGCATGTGACAGCAGCAATATCACTCTTTGAATTCCTCCATAGGAATTTTTGGGAAACCTGATCATGTAAAGATGAAGTTTCCGGACATCCAGGTCCATAACAGTTTACCGCTCTCTCTTATCTGTGATAACATCCGTGATCCTGGGAACCTGGGCACCATTCTGAGATGTGCGGCTGGGGCTGGCTGCAATAAAGTCCTGCTCACAAAAGGTTAGTATCCTGCATAGGCCCAAGCTCCTCTTACCACTGACTAGGGAGCCTCAGTGTTATGCTGGAGCTGGAAACCTCAATCGTCTCTTCTACTTACAATGTTTGTTTATTTCGTTGTTAATTTAGATCCAAACTAAACATCACATTGGAGTTTTCTAATTCTTGCATGAATTTTATTAATGCTGTTTGCAGTCTAGAGTTTCATGCAAGACATCAAAAATTGGAGGCTAGGTTGTCTCATCAAAGACCTTTATGGTATGTCCACAGGATAGGCCATAAATGTCTGACAAAGCCTGCTCAGTTTTCCTTCAGCTGTGAGTTTTTTATCTTTTTAATTGCAATGAGCTGAGTTTCTTTACTGATACAAATGTGGGACACGTATGACTGTTTACCACTTTTTGCTTTGAGTTCCTTGAACAGGGTGAATAATGAATTAAATTTATAGTTGGGGGTCATTACGGACGTGGTAATATCAAATGGCTCGTATGTGTATGTTTTTGGTAATTGAAGATATTTATCTTTTATTTTTTTTATTTTTCATACCTTATGGGATATGATGGGGTGATAGTTTGATTGCTCCAAAAATAAAACTTGGACATCCCATTAAGTCCTTTCTCTAAAAGGATTTCATAGATGGCACAGTTGGGGGCCTTAATTTGGCTCCTTGTCGCCATAGAAAACAATTTGCACCCTTCGATCACAGAATGCCAATGGTTTGACAGAAAGCCCCCTCCCTCTAATTACATTGAACATGTCCACTGTGGGGATAAATGCTGGGCTAGGTAATTTTAGCAATGTGCCAGCAATATGTTACATCTGACATTTACGGAGGACAACTCCGGCTGTAACTATATGGGACTTCTCCACTAGGCTCTGCCACCAGCACTGTATGTATACTGTGCAGAGCAGAAAGTGACTAGGAACGGAGGCACATTCTAAATACATATAGAATTAGGAATTCTATCCGGATCCTATAGTCCAGCATGTAAATGTTGGCTAATTTAATTTGTAACTCCTTAGCTCACCTTTTGTTAAGGTATCTGCATTATGGAAATCAGCAGGGTCCATTCCAAGGATGCCTGGCAAACAGCTGCTTGTGCTGGGGAATATTTTATGGGTGCCACTTGGAAGACTAGCCATCTCCGTTGTCTCATAGAGGCTCTTCTTTCAGGGTCATAGAGGAGTTCTCCTGATCAGGACCTTCCTCTATCTAAGGCTACTTTCACACTAGCAGTATTTGGTCAGTATTTTACCTCAGTATTTGTAAGCCAAAACCAGGAGTGGAACAATCGGAGAAAAAGTTTAATAGAAACACATCACCACTCCTATTTTTCACCCACTCCTTGGTTTTGGCTTACAAATACTGAGGTAAAATACTGATCAATTACTGAATGTGTGAACGTGGCCTAAGACATATGCCCTACTAGGGTAAATGGACATGTGTTGTCTCTCTGCCATTAACTAAGTAAAAATTTTTTATTTATTTTTTTATTTCTAGGTTGTGTTGACGCCTGGGAGCCTAAAGTAATCAGAGCTGGAATGGGAGCCCATTTTCGCTTGCCGATAATCTGCAGCTTAGACTGGAACACGGTCTCTAACTATCTCTCGGAAGACACACAGGTGTTTCTTGCAGATAACTTCTGGCAGAAAATCCGCAATGAAACCACATGTCCTGATAAAGCTATTGATTATGGCAGTATTTCATCGGATTCTAGGAGGCTACATAAAATTCATGACGATTACTCATCCAGTGACGAAGAAGATGGAGAGGATCACGAAAAGCAAGAAATTCCAAACATTCCTATACAGAGATATTCTGAACCATGGGCCAGAGGTTCTAGCGCACTTGTGATTGGGGGAGAGACACATGGACTGAGTTTAGAGTCATTACTGCTGGCTGAAAAATTAAATGGCAAGAGACTGTACATTCCTGTTGTGCCAGGCATTGACAGCTTAAATTCAGCTATGGCTGCGAGCATCCTCTTGTTTGAGGGAAGAAGACAGCTTAAAACCAGCACATAATTTAGGAAAAACTTCAATTTATTTTAGTGGGAATGGAAAAGCGGTCACATAAAAGGTTTTATGGCAAAAGCACTAGATCGCATGTCCTGGCTGATGTACAATATCTGTGTTCATAATATCAAGGTATTACTAGGGTCGGGCACAAATGTGAAACTTGTTGCTTCATAGGTAACTCGTGAGGAGCTCTCTACAGCTTCAACCCGTGTTACTTCTAGATTTTATATATCAATAATAGAACATGGTTGAAAAACTTAAAACTCATCAAAAAATGATAGGTTGTGTGAGTCTAGTGTTTCTGTTAAAGCAGACTTGTCTCTGAATACATTGTCCTATTTAGGGGCACTTAGAGAATTTATTGAAGGTTTTGACACCCATAAGTATATAAAAGTGAGTTACCATATATACTCGAGTATAAGCCAAGACCCCTAATTTTGCCACAAAACTGGGAAAATTTATTGACTCGAGTACAAGCCTAGAGTGTGAAATGCAGCAGCTACTGGTAAATTTCAAAAATAAAAATAGATACCAATAAAAGTAAAATTGATTGAGACATCAGTAGGTTAAGTGTTTTTGAATATCCATATTGAATTAGGTGCCCCATATAATGCTCCATACAGTTCATGATGGGCCCCATAAGATGCTCCATACAGTTCATGATGAACCCCATAAGATGCTCCATACAAAATACGCCGCATATAATGCTGCATAAAAGGTTAATGATGGCCCCATAAGATGCTCCATAGAATATTATGCCCCATGTAATGCTGCACTAAGGTTGATGGCCCCATAAGATGCTCCATAGAATAATATGCCCCATGCGATTAAAAAAAAATTACACTCACCTCTCGTCACTGGGGGTCTGGTGCCAGTGTCCTGAGCAGGCAGGGACACCGGCGCGGTATGGGGGCCAGGTGTGGGAGTCGCCGCTAGCTCAGGAGACCGGCACTTGCGATATTCACCTGTCCCTGTTTCACCGCCGCACGCCGCTGTGTCTTTCGAGTCTCTGCAGTGACTGTTCAGGCAGAGGGCGTGCACTAACTACGTCATCGCGCCCTCTGACCTGAACGTCACAGCCAGAGGACGCGGAAGACACAGCCTGGCGGTGGAACGGGGACAGGTGAATATCGCATGGCTCACCCTGCCCGTCTACTCTCCCCCTTCTGGCGCGGTCTCTGCACGTCCCTGCTTCTCTGATGGTCTCACTGGCGCCAGCAGCTTGTTCCTGTGTTCAGTGGTCACTGGTACCGCTCATTAAAGTAATGAATATGCGCTCCACGCCTATGGGAGTTGAGTCACGTCCATATTCATTACTTTTATGAGCAGTACCATGTGACCGCTGAACACAAGAAGAGCTGTGGGTGCCAGAAACCAGCGGAGAAGCAGAGACCGTGCCTGGAGCAGGTGAGTATGTGACAGCCACCACTCCTGCTGCTACCCCTCCCCTGCCGACCCCTGGGAATGACTCGAGTATAAGCAGAGAGGGGCACTTTTAGCCTAAAAAAATGGGCTGAAAATCTCAGCTTATACTTGAGTATATATGGTATATAATATTTATCAGTAAATACAATACATTTCTGGCAACATTTTCCACTGAGTAGTATACATTTTGATGATTCATACAAGTGGACTTGGCTATGTCCTGCCCCATCCCACCCATTTTAGCAAAGCTGGCCCAGGCCCTCCTGAAAAGGGCTAGTCACACATTTGTGCAACTTCTTGTACGTTGCGCAAACATTTTGACAGCTCTTTAAGGTTGAATTCTGTAGAAAACACCTTATTGAATCGGGCTGTAAATATTTTTAAATAGGTATCACAATGTATGATAAGACAACATTCACAGGTATTAAGAGGGCGGTAAATGAGCAAACAGAATCAATGAATACCTAGCATCCAGACAATAATGAAGTGCAAGTGCAGTTACAGTCCCGTGTCCTATTGCTTATTTCACAAGGGCCCAGTGTGTTGAAGTCAGCAACAAGACGCGTTTTGGTGCAGTCTTTATTGAAACGTGCTTTGGTGCTGAAGCCAATATAAAAGAATGTAAGGTTAGGTGTTCCTGTCCTTGTTCTGTATGACACATTATATTGTCTGCGTTATCATAGATCTGTCAGCAGAATTCACTACACAATCTAAATCTCTGTTTAAACCTGACATGGATGATGTCTTTACTTTGAAAACCTTTAGGGTTTAATCTCCTCCCATACAACTCCACAATGTCCATTCTACTGCTGAGATCTCACATTGCTGTGTACAAGCTGCACTAGTCAGGCTGGATGCACTGAGATTGAATTCAATTGGACTAATGAGCTATTTCATTTTATTGCTGTACTCAAAATGAGCAGCTTAAAATCCGGATTATAGTAATCCTAGGATGAATTTTCAGAGTAAATCCACAAGTTTCAGATCGCTTTAAGAGCTCGCTCACATGACTGTATAACATGGCTGAGAGCTATCCAATGTTTTTTGAATAGCACTTGGCCCAATGTTATACTATGGAGCAGTGCAGATCTGCGATTTATTTTTTTTTGCTCATGCCAATTCAGCACAAGAAACCAATTGTAGCATGCTGCGGATGCATCCGATCGGATCAGGCGCACCCATACAAGTCTATGGGTGCTTGTAAAATATCGGACTGTGCTCAGATGTCATCCGAGTGCAGTCCAACATCCGCGGACACAGAGAAGGGAGAAGATTAAAGAAATTAAGTTCTCCACCTTCTCTGCACCTGTGATTCTCTCATGCTGGAGAATCGGATCACACTAAGGTGACACTAGGATCAAACTCCCGTCTATTTTATATACTGTGTTGGGTTTATAAAAAAAACAAAAATTAAATTGAGCAAAATGGTGCCTGCACAGTAGCGTGTGTATAATTATGCCTCTAATATTGCTGGGTAAAGAAAAAAAATTCCTGCATCAAGATGGTGCCGGCAGGGGCACATACACAGTAGCATCTATCGCGTTTCGGCAGTTTCTTCTTTGATTTTCCTTTAGCGTCTCACCCCTGGGTTGCCAGATTTTTGAAAGACTGAAGGCCCACGGTAAGAAGGTTAGTAGCCCCATGGGACCTGAGCTTGGCGCTAAATGCTCTATGCAGATCACCATACGAACCTAGAGAGGACATAAGCATTAACAGGCTTTCTTTTAAAACAGCATTTTTAGTGGCCATCGCCTCCACCAAAAGAATAGGTGAGATTCAGGCCTTATCTATTAAGGGTGCGTACCTTCAGATTTTGGAAGATTGAATAATGCTTAGATTTGATTCTGCATTTGTTCCAAAGGTGGTATTGACATCATTATCAACATCCAAGAAATCAGAAAGAACAACTGTTCGTTCACTCATTAGATGTTAGACAAGCAGCTCTGTTCTACCTAGAAGCTACCCAGGACTATAGACAGGACTCCAACCTCTTCATCCAATTCAGAGGGAGCAAAAAAAAGCAATCATAGCAAGATGTATCAGATCCACTATGTCTGGCTTCAGAAGTGAAATCTCCACCAGAAGTCCTAAGTGAAGAGGTAGAAGGCTTGTGGATGAAATCTGCTCTGCCGATTTAAAATGCAGGACCAGATATCCAAATAAAGGAAAGTGGCTTTTATTTCAACGCGTTTCGAAGTTCAAGTGACTTCTACCTCAGGAACACAACCACATGTATACAAGAACAGGTAGAAATGGCTATACAAATAAAAAAAATATCCCATGACAGATGGTGTCAGGGTTCATAGCATGTTAATATGTAAAATTTGGGGCTAAAACAATTTTTGTGGTAAAAATGTAAAAAAAATTCTTCACTGGTATAAAATTCTGTGACACAGTCGTGGTGTCAGTATGATCACTGCACCAGTAGATGAATTTATTGAGACATGTAGTTTGTAAAATGGGGTCACTTAGGGTATGTGCACATGTTGCAGATTTCCTGCGGATCCGCAGCGTTTTTTCCCGCACAGAAACGCTGCAGATCCGCAAGTGATTTACAGTACAATGTAAATCAATGGCAAAAAAAAAAAAAAAAAATGCTGTGCTAATGGTGCGGAAAATAAACAACGGAAAACGCAGCAAATTAAAAGAAGGAGCATGTCAATTCTTTGTGCTGTTTTGACCTGCGTTTTCTGCCAAGAGATGCAGAATCCGCTCAGAAAATTCCACAGGCAAATCCGCAACGTGGGCACATACCCTTATGGGTAGTTTCTGCAGTTCTGGCCCCGCATGGGCTCTGCCAATGCGATATGCCACCTGCACACTAAAACAACAAAATCTGAACTCCTATATGGCGCTTCTTCCATTCTACTATTCATTTTCTCCTATTATCCCTTTTGAAAATTGAAAACTTGGGACCAAAGCAAGATTTTAGTGAAAAAAAAAAAAATTTCCATTTATTCTGGCTAATGTTATGCAATTCTGTGAATTGGCAGAAGGTTAAATGTGATCACTAAACCTCAAATAAATTCCTTGAGAGGTGTAGTTTCCAAAATGGGGTCATTTTTGTGGGGTTTCTGCTGTTTTGGCATGTTGGGGGCGCTTCAAATGTGACATGGCATCCGCAATCTATTCCAGCCAAAATTGAGCTCCAAAATTCAGTAGGCGCTCCTTCCATTCCACCACATATGGGTATCTGTGTACGCAGGAGATATTACACAACAAATTGTATGGTTAATTTTTTCCTGTTAGCCTTGTGAAAATGAAACATTTTGGGGAAAAAGTTTCTTTTTTCATTTTCACGGCTCAACTTTATAAATTTCAGGGAAGCAACTGTGGGTTCAAGGTGCTCACCAAAGCTCTAGACAAGGTCCTTGAGGGGTGCAGTTTTCAAAATGGGGTTACTGGTAGGGGGTTTCCTCTGTTTAGGCACATCAGGGGCTCTGCAAACACGCTATGATGTCCATCATCGATTCCAAAAGTCAAAATAGTGCACTTTCCATTCTGAGTCTGGCTGTGTCCCCAAACAGTAGCTTTCCACCACATTTGGAGTATCTACTTACTGGGGAGAAATTGCATAACAAATTAAACTGTGCATTTTCTCTGGTTACCCTTGTGAAAATGCAAAATTTAGGGCTAAATCAACATTTTTGTGGGGAAAAAGTAAAATTTTTATTTTTTCCTTCTACATTGCTTTAGTTCCTGTGAAGCACCTGAAGGGTTAATAAACGTAACCCCTTTCTGACATTAGACGTACTATCCCGTCGGGGTGGGGTGGACCCGTATGACCACCGATGGGATAGTACGTCATAGCGATCAGCCGCGCTCACGGGGGGGAGCGCGGCTGGGTGTCAGCTATCGCATTTGACACCCGGCACTATGTGCCAGGAGCGTTCACTGACCGCCCACGGCACATTAACCCCCGGCACACTGCGATCAAACATGATTGCATGATCGCAGTGTTCTGGCAGTATAGGGAAGCATCGCGCAGGGAGGAGGCTCCCTGCGTGCTTCCCTGAGACCCCCGGAGCAACGCGATGTGGTCGCGTTGCTCCGAGGGTCTCTTACCTCCTCCCTGCAACAGACCCGGATCCAAAATGGCCGCGGGGGGCCTTCCGGGTCCTGCAGGGAGGTGGCGCCAGAGCAGGTGCCAGGAAGCCTCCAGGAGTGCACGTTAGATCGCTGATCTGACACAGTGCACAGCAAAGTGTCAGATCAGCGATCTTACACTATAACATGATGCCCCCCACGCATTTGTAAAAAAAAAATAAAAAAAAATTCCTAAAAAAAAAAATATATTGTTCCAATACATTCCTTTATCTAAATAAAAAAAAAAACAATAAAAGTACACATTTAGTATCGCCGCGTCCATAACGACACGACCTATAAAACTGTCCCACTAATTAACCCCTTCAGTGAACACCGTAAAAAAAACCAATGCTTTATTATCATACCGCTAAACAAAAAGTGGAATAACACGCGATCAAAAAGACAGATATAAATATCCATGGTACCACTAAAAACGTCATCTTGTCTCGCAAAAAATGAGCCGCCATACAGCATCATCAGCGTAAAAATAAAAAAGTTATAGTCCTCAGAATAAAGCGATGCAAAAATGATTTTTTTTTTATACAATAGTTTTTATCGTATAAAAGCGCCAAAACATAAAAAATGATATAAATGAGGTATCGCTGTAATCGTACTGACCCGAAGAATAAAACTGCTTTATCAATTTTACCAAACGCGGAACAGTATAAACGCCTCCCCCAAAAGAAATTCATGAATAGCTGGTTTTTGGTCATTCTGCCTCACAAAAATCGGAATAAAAAGCGATCAAAAAATGTCACGTACCCGAAAATGTTACCAATAAAAATGTCAACTCGTCCCATAAAAAACAAGACCTCATATGACTCTGTGGACCAAAATATGGAAAAATTATAGCTCTCAAAATGTGGTAACGCAAAAAATATTTTTTGCAATAAAAAGCGTCTTTCAGTGTGTGATGGCTGCCAATCATAAAAATCCGCTATAAAAGCAAATCAAACCCCCTTTCATCACCCCCTTAGTTAGGGAAAAATAAAAAAAAAATGCATTTATTTCCATTTTCCCATTAGGGTTAGGGCTAGGGTTAAGGCTAAGGTTAGGGTTTGGATTACATTTACGGTTGGGAATAGGGTTTGGATTAGGGGTGTGTTAGGGGTGTGGTTAGGCTTACCGTTGGGATTAGGGATGTGTTTGGATTAGGGTTTCAGTTATAAATGGGGGGTTTCCACTGTTTAGGCACATCAGGGGCTCTCCAAACGCGACATGGCGTCCGATCTCAATTCCAGCCAATTCTGCGTTGAAAAAGTAAAACAGTGCTCCTTCCCTTCCGAGCTCTCCCATGCACCCAAACAGGGGTTTACCCCAATATATGGGGTATCAGTGTACTCAGGACAAATTGGACAACAACATTTGAGGTCCAATTTCAACTGTTACCCTTGGAAAAATACAAAACTGGGGGCTAAAAAATAATTTTTGTGGAAAAAAAAAAAAGGACTTTATTTTCACGGCTCTGCGTTATAAACTGTAGTGAAACACTTGGGGGTTCAAAGCTCTCACAACACATCTAGATGAGTTCCTTAGGGGGTCTACTTTCCAAAATGGTGTCACTTGTGGGGGGGTTTCAATGTTTAGGCACATCAGGGGCTCTCCAAACGCAACATGGCGTCCCATCTCGGTTCCAGTCAATTTTGCATTGAAAAGTCAAATGGCGCTCCTTCGCTTCCGAGCTCTGCCATGCGCCCAAACAGTGGTTTACCCCCACATATGGGGTATCAGCGTACTCAGAACAAATTGTACAACAACTTTTGGGGTCCATTTTCTCCTGTTACCCTTGGTAAAATAAAACAAATTGGAGCTGAAGTAAATTTTTTGTGAAAAAAAGTTAAATGTTCATTTTTATTTAAACATTCCAAAAATTCCTGTGAAACACCAGAAGGGTTAATAAACTTCTTGAATGTGGTTTTGAGCACCTTGAGGGGTGCAGTTTTTAGAATGGTGTCACACTTGGTTATTTTCTATCAAATAGACCCCTCAAAATGACTTCAAATGAGATGTGGTCCCTAAAAAAAAAATGGTGCTGTAAAAATGAGAAATTGCTGGTCAACTTTTAACCTTTATAACTCCCTAACAAAAAAAAATTTGGTTCCAAAATTGTGCTGATGTAAAGTAGACATGTGGGAAATGTTACTTATTAAGTATTTTGTGTGATATATCTCTGATTTAATTGTATAAAAATTCAAAGTTGGAAAATTGCAAAATTTTCAAAATTTTTGCCAAATTTCCATTTTTTTCACAAATAAACGCAGGTAATATCAAATAAATGTTACCACTATCCTGAAGTAAAATAGGTCATGAGAAAACATTGTCAGAATCGCCAAGATCCGTTGAAGTGTTCCAGAGTTATAACCTCATAAAGGGACAGTGGTCAGAATTGTAAAAATTGGCCCGGTCATTAACGTGCAAACCACCCTTGGGGGTAAAGGGGGTAAAGGGGTTAAATGTGGTTTTGAGCTCTGTCAGGGTTGCAGCTTTTAAGTTTTATTGGAAACTTGAGAAATTGCTGTTCAGCTTTTAAACCTTAACTTCCTAACAAAAAAAAATTCTGTTTAAAAAATGATGCAGATGTAAAGTAGACATGGTGAATATTATTTATGAACTTTTAACTGGTATAACTGTCTGGTTTAGGGGCATAAAAATTAAGTTAGAAAATTGTGAAATTTTTGCCAGAATTCCAATATTTTCACAAAATAGATGCAAAAAATATGGGCCTAAATTTACCACTAATGTAGAGAACAATGTGTCACCAGCATTATTACCACATAATGGGACAGTGGTCAGAATTGTAAAATTTTGTTCTGGTCAGGAAAGTGGATGGGTTAAAAGATCACATATGAAAAAAAACCCTAAGTTTAAGGAATTAAACATGTAATTAACCCCTTACCGACATCGGATGTACCATCCCGTCCGATATCGGCTCCCCTGCTTTGATGCAGGGCTCCGCGGTGAGCCCGCATCAAAGCCGGGACATGTCAGCTGTTTTGTACAGCTGACATGTGCCCGCAATAGCGGCGGGTGAAATCGCGATTCACCCGCCGCTATTAACTAGTTAAATGCCGCTGTCAAACGCAGACAGCGGCATTTAACTACCGCATCCGGCCGGGTGGCCGGAAATGACGTTATCGCCGACCCCCGTCACATGATCGGGGGTCGGCGATGTGTCAGGACAGTAACCATAGAGGTCCTTGAGACCTCTATGGTTACTGATCGCCGGTAGCTGTGAGCGCCGCCCTGTGGTCGGCGCTCACAGCACACCTGCATTTCAGCTACATAGCAGCGATCTGATGATCACTGCTATGTAGCTGAGCCGATCGAGTTGTGCCAGCTTCTAGCCTCCCATGGAGGCTATTGAAGCATGGCAAAAGTTAAAAAAAAAAAGTTAAAAAAAATAAAAAAAATATAAAAGTTTAAATCACCCTCCTTTCGCCCCAATCAAAATAAATCAATAAAAAAAAATTCAAATCTACACATATTTGGTATCGCCACGTTCAGAATCGCCCGATCTATCTATAAAAAAAAGCATTAACCTGATCGCTAAACGGCGTAACAAGAAAAAAATTCGAAACGCCAGAATTAAGTTTTTTTGGTCGCCGTGACATTGCATTAAAATGCAATAACGGGCGATCAAAAGAACGTATATGCACCGAATTGGAATCATTAAAAACGCCAGCTCGGCACGCAAAAAAATAAGCCCTCACCCGACCCCAGATCATGAAAAATAGAGACGCTACAAGTATCGGAAAATGGCGCAATTTTTTTTTTTTTTAGCAAAGTTTGGAATTTTTTTTCACCACTTAGGTAAAAAATAACCTAGACATGTTAGGTGTCTATGAACTCGTAATGACCTGGAGAATCATAATGGCAGGTCAGTTTTAGCATTTAGTGAACCTAGCAAAAAAGCCAAGCAAAAAACAAGTGTGGGATTGCACTTTTTTTGCAATTTCACCGCACTTGGAATTTTTTTCCCGTTTTCTAGTACACGACATGGTAAAACCAATGATGTTGTTCAAAAGTAAAACTCGTCCCGCAAAAAACAAGCCCTCACATGGCCAAATTGACGGAAAAATAAAAAAGTTATGGCTCTGGGAAGGAGGGGAGTGAAAAACGAACACGGAAAAACGAAAAATCCCACGGTCATGAAGGGGTTAAATGAGTCTCTTATTGGCCTTGAAACCAATCTACATTCCAAATTGGATTTAAGTGTCATAAAGATTTAATTGTTTTGGTTTTCAAATAAACTTGTGGATGGTATTGTGTCTCAGGGCTCAATGGATCACTGAAATCAATCTTAACCACATGTAATAATTAGTTTTCCAGGTGATTCTAATTAAAAGAAAACTACTTAAAAATGATGTTCCACATTATTAAGCAGGCCACGGGTTTCAAGCAATATGGGAAATGAAAAAAATAAAAAGGATCTCTCTGCTGCTGAAAAGCGTTAAATAGTGCAATGCCTTGGACAAGGTATGAAAACATTAGATATTTCCCAAAAACTTAAGTGATCATCATACTGTGAAGAGGTTTGTGACTGAAACAGAGCACATACAGAGTTCATGCAGATAAAGGCATAATGTTGAAGGTTTCTGCCAGACAAATTCATTGGATTAAGAGAGCAGTTGCCAAAATACCATTACAAAGCCGCAAACAGTTATTTGAAGCTGCTGGTGCCTCTGGAGTCCCTCGAACCTCAAGGTGTAGGATCCTTCAAAGGCTTGCTGTGGTGCATAAACCTACTATTTGGCCACCCCTAAACAGTGTTCACAAGCAGAAACGGTTGCAGTGGGCCCAGACATACATGAACACTAATTTCCAAACAGTCTTGTTTACTGATGAGTGTCGAGCAACTCTGGATGGCCCAGATGGATGGAGTAGTGGATGGTTGGTGGATGGCCACCATTTCCCAACAAGGCTGCGACGTCAGCAAGGAGGTGGAGGAGTCATGTTTTGGGCTGGAATCATGGGGAAACAGCTGGTAGGGCCCTTTAAGGTTCCTGAAGGTGTGAAAATGACCTCTGCAAAGTATATAGTGTTTCTGACTGACAACTTTCTTCCGTGGTATAAAAAGTAGAAACGTGCCTTCAGGAGCAAAATCATCTTCATGCATGACAATGCACCATCTCATGCTGCAAAGAATACCTCTGAGTCATTGGCTGCTATGGGCATAAAAGGAGATAAACTCATGGTGTGGCCACCATCTTCCCCTGACCTCAGCCCTATAGAGAACCTTTAGGCCATGTTCACACTTTGCGGGTTTTACCGCGGATCCGCTGCGATTTTGATGCTGCGGGTCCGCAGCAGTTTCCATAGCGTTTACATTAACATGTAAACCCTATGGAAACCGCAAACCGCTGTGCACATGCTGCAGGAAAAACCACGCAGAAACGCAGCGGTTTACAGCCCGCAGCATGTCACTTATTTGTGCAGAATCGCAGCGATTCTGCACCCATAGAAATGCATTGATCCGCTTACTTCCCGCATGGGGCTGTGCCCACGATGCGGGAAGTAAGCGGATAATGTGCGGTTGCTACCCGGGGTGGAGGAGAGGAGACTCTCCTCCAGGCCCTGGGAAGCATAAATAGTGTAAAAAAAAAAAAGAATTAAAATAAAAAATAATGATATACTCACCTCTCAGCGCTGCACGCGGACGTCCGGTCTCAGTTGCTGTGCGAGCAGGGCCTGAGATGACGTCGCGGTCACATGACCGTGACGTCATGAAGGTCCTTCTCGGCACAGCATCATTGGAACCGGACCGCCGCGTGCAGCGCAGAGGAGATCCGGAAATCAGAGGGTGAGTATAACCAATTTTTATTATTTTTATCATTACTATTGATGCTGCATATGCAGCATCAATAGTATAGGAGTAATCCCGCAGCGGAAATTGCAAAACAAACCGTGATAAATCTGCAGGGATAACCGCAGCGGTTTTGCCTTGCAGATTTATCAATTCCGCTGCGGGAGAACCCGCAGAGCTCGCCGCAAAGTGTGCACATAGCCTTAGAGGATCATCAACCAAAAGATCTATGAGGGTGGGAGGCAGTTCACATCAAAACAGCAGCTCTGGGAGGCTATTCTGACTTCATGCAAAGAAATACAAGCAGAACCTCTCCATTAACTCACTAGTTCAATGGATGCAAGAATTGTGAAGGTGATATCAAACAAGGGCTCCTATGTTAACATGTAACTTGGCCTGTTAGGATATTTTGGAGTTAAATAGCTTTTTTTGTTCAGTGAATGTGACCTCCTAATGCTGCAAATTCCACAAATGAGCATTTTCAGTTCTTTAAAACATATCAAATGTTTAGAAATTCTACTGTGCATAATAATTTGGAACAGTGCATTTTCAGTTTTTATTCATTTTGGAGATTATACTGTTATCATTGGGAGGTTTCTCCAATAAAATTCGATGTACACTATATCGGGTGATGATTTTTATTAGACTGTCATTTGCACCAACCATTTAGGAAAATCAGAGAAAAATATAATTTGCATAATAATTGGGAACATGGTGTATATTTCACAACAAATATGGTTGACTACTCCATATAGGTAGTAGTTGATATCAACTCAATATTTCATGGTTGCAAGCATTACTGTTGTTGGGTACTCATGGTTCATGATTTCATGGTTGGCGACAAGACCACGCAGCTTCATCTGTGGCAAGAGATAGAAGTGTACTCAGACTGCAAGTGAGCACGAGGGGCAGCAGAATATGTAATCAAGACGAAGGCTGGGGTCACACTTGTGATCGAAGAAAGAAAAAAAAACAAAAAAAACAGTCCCATTCTCATCTAGAAAACTTGGATGATTGTTTCTCACTAGTCATCCGTGTACAATCCGTTTTCTCAGCTGTTAATCTTTTACAGGACCATTTACAGTTTCCAATATTATAGACATGTAGTATCTGTAAAAATCAGACGTTATACTGTATGGCATGTGATTTTTTTTCTCGCACCCATCGGATTACAGAGGTAAATAGCAGAATGAAATGTTTTTCTTCACACACAATACAGTTGAGAAAATCTGCACTGCTTCATGAATAAAATTCATGGCATTTAGGGTCGGCTGTCAGCCACTGCTGGGAACACGGTTACTGGGCAGCGCTTCCATGACTGAAACCTGAAAGTTACTGGAGAATACATTTTATTTCTTGCCAGTAGAAGGAGAAGTGTCTGTGCTGGGGAGGTTAAGAGCACTATTAACCTGCAGATTAACCCCGTAGATGCAGGTTAATAACCTGTTAGGCAATCCTTGCATGTGTTGCGGTTGTCGGACAGCCACGGGGACTCGAGAACGCCCAAAAGACACCATTACCTCACGAGCATGCTCGCTCTTCACTATATGTAGTATGTAATATACGGTGCTTCTAATACATTGGTAGGATACTTTGAATATGTTTCTATGCCTGTGAGCATTTTTAATTATATACTATTTATAAAGCATAATAAACTATTTAACAAGAACTGAAAGCTGGCATTTATATATTTTCTATGTGATGTTTGCGGACCACAATTTTAAACGTTAACAACGCCTTTTAAGCTGAACCTGCCGCTAGATTCAGAATACATACATAAGGGTAAGGCCGGCCTCACACTCAGCGTATAAAAATACGGTCTGTTTATTACGGCCGTAATACGCAGAAAAGTCCCCAAAATAGTGATCCGTATGTCATCCGTAGTCAGGGTGTGTCAGCGTATTTTGCGCATGGCATCCTCCGTATGTAATCCGTATGGCATCCGTACTGCGATATTTTCTCGCAGGCTTGCAAAACCGACATCTAATGGATTTTTGGGCTCAAATGTTCGTTAAAACATATATACAGTATATATATATATATATGTCATTGAGACACATATATATGTATTCTGTATTTATATTTAATTCAGCGCGAGATATGTGAAAAGCCGGTAATTCAATTGCCGGCTTTTCATTTCTCCTTCCCAAACCCGACAGGATATGAGACATGGTTTACATACAGTAAACCATCTCATATCCCTTTTTTTTTTGCATATTCCACACTACTAATGTTAGTAGTGTGTATGTGCAAAATTTGGGCGCTGTAGCTGCTAAAATAAAGGGTTAAATGGTGGAAAAAAATTGGCGTGGGCTCCCGCGCAATTTTCTCTGCCAGAGTGGTAAAGCCAGTGACTGACGGCAGATATTAATAGCCAGGAGAGGGTCCATGGTTATTGGCCCCCCCGTGGCTAAAAACATCTGCCCCCAGCCACCCCAGAAAAGGCACATCTGGAAGATGCGCCTATTCTGGCACTTGGCCACTCTCTTCCCACTCCAGTGTAGCGGTGGGATATGGGGTAATGCCAGTGCCAGGCTGTGAAACATGCTACCCGTGGTTCAAGCAGCATAAATCTGACAGTTGCCTTTAATAACAGAACTACAGATAAAGAGGAGCGGAAAATATTTACCACGCTGTATGTACCAGATATGTTTACTTACCTTATCTTTCATTTGCTACAATAAATTACAGACTACCGTTGTGACACCAGAAAATTACATTTTTCATTTTCCATGCGACACATTTTTCCTCCTACATATGGCTTGCATTATTCTGGTATACAAAACACCAGCCAAATTCCTGTTTTGGGAAATGCATCAACAAACTGGCGGTTACAATGAAGCAAAAGTTCTAAATATTAAATTTAACACTGTAGTAACATTTTAGGCATGTAGTAAGACTCACTGCAGTGTTATATTGTCTGCGTTAGCACTGTTGGTAACCTGGGCGTCTTCTCTGGGGTAGGCCCAGCCCGTATAATTGCAAGAAGAACAGGGCTACTTGCTGTATGTTCCTTCGGGAGATGTTAAAGTGACATTTTGATGAAATTGGAAATTGCTTCATCTGCTCCTTCCTTTCATGTTACTGATCATGATTATGCTTTTTTTGCCTCAATCTAGTTTGTTCACCCACACTGTGGGTGCTCCATACTATCTACAACCTGCCGCGCAGGGTCTTCTGTTCACTGGCTTTCAAACTCTTCCTCTGTGGGGTAATTAGCCTGTGTGTTGTGACTGTGACAGAGCGGCGACACATGCAGATGCAGAGCCGAACAGCTGATCGCCCGGCGCGACCCACGAAGCCAGGCTCCCTCTGCAGCTCATTCGGCAAGCGCTGTAGCTGCCGAATAAGAGGGAACCAGAGCAAATCCGCTCATCTCTAGTTGGCACCAGAGAATACTGATCGCATGCTGTGCAGATTCAGAAGACGGCAGTCACAAAGAGTAACTGCGGACTTTCATCCCAAACCTGGACCACACCTTGAAAAAAGTTATATTTCTTTCATTTCAAATTAAATAAGAATTGTTTCAAATTCACAAATTGGAAATACTACAGTAACGGAATTGTGCCACAGTTTGAGGATTTTTTGTATTGCAATCTTGTTCATTGGTACAAGCATCAACATGCTACACTACCATTAATTTCTGATGGTCTTTGAAGTGGAGCATTATGATCACACAGTAACATTAGGGAAGCCTAAATGAACATGTTAGAAAACCATGAATACAATGCAATTATTTCTTTAGCTTCTCTTTCATCTTTTTGGGTGGAGTAATCTTGTAAACTTTAAACCATACAATTGCAGCTATTACCCACTAGGTGGCACATGTGCATAATAACTCAAAATAGCCATCAATGTTAATGGGTGGATTAATCCTACTAATTAGGTCCAAGTGTTCAAGGCAATCAGTCATCAGGGTTTCGGTACCCCATCTGAGAGCATCATGTTTCTACTGATACATTTCACCTACTGGGCTGCTTGCTGCAGTTTTTAGAAAATCAGCTTTATCTGCTGCAGATAGATGCTACTGTGTAGGCGCGGTCAGAGCCATTTTGAGTTTTTTTTTCAGAATAAATGTATATGACTAAATAAAACAATTTAATGTATATAATAGATGTGATCATGCTACAGAACAGGCGCCGGCCTGCTGAATGTAGTTTTTATTTTTTTCAATAAATATAATATTCAGGATTGTGCACAGTAACCTACAGGCAGTGTCAGGTCGGCGCCGTTATACTGATTACAATGATACATTGGTTGATGAAATCCATTGTGTGGTTGTTAATCATTATTTTCAGTTTTGAGTTAATGATAAGCTCGTGCTCCGGGGCGGCCTGTGGTGGGTCTACATGTGCTGCTCTGATTAGGTATTCATCAGTATGGCTTCTGCCAGGTCACTGACCCCTCACTGACCTGCCCCCTATTTCACATACTGAATATTATATGTTTTAAAAAGAATAAAAATTACATTCAGCAGGCAGGTGCCTGTGCTGTATGTAGCTTGATCGCATCTATTATATTATTATTTATTTATATAGCACCATTGATTCCATGGTGCTGTACATGAGAAGGATTACATACAAATGACAGATATCACTTACAGTAAACTAACAATGACAGACTGATACAGAGGGGCGAGGACCCTGCCCTTGCAGGCTTACATTCTACAGGATGGTGGGGAAGGAGACAATAGGTTGAGGGTTGTAGGAGCTCCGGTGTTGGTGAGGCGGTAGCTGTGGTAGTGATGAGGAGGCAGCGGGGTCAGTGCAGGCTGTAGGCTTTCCTGAAGAGGTGGGTTTTCAGGTTCCGTCTGAAGGATCCGAATGTGGTTGATAGTCTGACGTGTTGGGGCAAAGAATTCCAGAGGATGGGGATATTCGGGAGAAGTCTTGGAGGTGGTTGGGTGAGGAGCGAATAAGTGTGGAGGAGAGAAGGAGGTCTTGGGAGGACCAGAGATTACGTGAGGGAAGATATCGGGAGATTAGGTCAGAGATATATGGAGGAGACAGGTTATGGATGGTGTTGTAGGTCAGTATTAGTCAATTGAACTGGATACGCTGAGGGAATGGGAGCCAGTGAAGAGATGCAGATGCATTAAAAATGTTTTATTTAGTCTTATACCTTTATTCTAAAAAAAAAAAATATATATCTTTCTCAAAATGGCACAGGTCACGGTGATCCGATAGATGCTACTGCGCAGGCGCCATTTTGCTAGATTAGGGAAAAAAATGGTCTCCACCAAGATGGCACCTGCGCAGTAGCATCTATCGGCGATCCATAAATACTACTGCGCAGGCACCATTTTGCCAGAGGAAAAAAAAAATGTCTCCACCAAGATAGCGGTGCCTGCGCAGTAGCATTTATCAGATCACCAATAGACGCTCCTGCGCAGGCGGTGCCATTTACATTTTTTTTTCTTCACAATAAATAAAACAATTTAATGCATATGATAGATGTGATCATGCTACATCACAGGTGCCGCCATTGGCGCCTGAATGTGATTTTTAATTTTTTTCAATACATATAAATATTCAGTATCTAAACTAGGGGGCAGGTCACTGATCGCTCAGTGACCTGTCAGAAGCCATACTGATGAATACCTAAGCAGAGCACCACATGTAGACCGCCCCGGAGCACAGGCATATCATTAACTAAAAACTGAAAATAAAGATTTAACAATCACAAGACATTTCAACAACCAAGGTATAATTTGAATCGGTATAACGGCGCAGACCTGACACTGTGTGTAGGTTACGGTGCACGATCCTGCTGACAGGTTCCCTTTAAATGTTGCTAACCTCTAAACAGATCACTATAGCTGGCAGAAGGCTCTTATTTGGTCATGAATTGTCATGGCAAACATCACAGCCACATGATTGATCAAGTTCTCAGAATGCTCACAGGTTTAAAGAGGGAGCCCCCACACACTGTTAATCATCTAGATGCCGAAGTCATCATTGACGGCATCATATAAGGGATTAAATAACCAAGGTCGGTGCCTCAGTCGTGACTGATGCAGCAGGGTGTGTGTTATAGTTTATAGCTAATAGCTCCTGGATATTCTGCGTTTTCTCTGCTGCAAATCTAGCAGTATAACCCCACCCACCACTGATTGGCAGCTTTCTGCGTATTGTTTACATTGGCAGAAAGCTGCCAATCAGTGGGGGTGTGGTTACCCAGAGCAGGACTATATAGCAGGAGACAACTAGTTCTTAAGTGATAATCTCCTGCTGATAAAAAACACAGATTTTATTAAAACTACAACAAGTAGCCCAATAAGTAACCAATTAATGAAATCAGGGGCTCTGTGCCTACTTAGATTAAATAGCAAAAACCTATTGACAGATTTCCTTTAATTTCTTTTTTATATGTGATGATTCTAATTTTAGATGCTATAGTCAGTAACTACTATGGCATATACAGTACAGAGCAAAAGTTTGGACACACCTCATTTAAAGAGATTTCTGTATTTTCATGACTATGAAAATTGTACATTCACACTGAAGGCATCAAAACTTTGAATTAACACATGTGGAAATATATACGTAACAAAAAAAGTGTGAAACAACTGAAATTATGTCTTATATTCTAGGTTCTTCCAAGTAGCCACCTTTTGCTTTGATGACTGCTTTGCACTCTCTTGGCATTCTCTTGATGAGCTTCTAGAGGTAGTCACCGGGAATGGTTTTCACTTCACAGGTGTGCCCTGTCAGGTTTAATAAGTGGGATTCTTTTCCTTATAAATGGGTTTGGGACCATCAGTTGTGTTGAGCAGAAGTCTGGTGGACACACAGCTGATAGTCCTACTGAATAGACTGTTAGAATTTGTATTATGGAACGAAAAAAGCAGCTAAGTAAAGAAAAATGAGTGGCCATCATTACTTTAAGAAATGAAGACCGGTCAGTCAGTCCGAAAAATTGGGAAAACTTTGAAAGTGTCCCCAAGTGCAGTGGCAAAAACCATCAAGCGCTACAAAGAAACTGGCTCACATGAGGACCGCCCCAGGAGAGGAAGACCAAGAGTCACCTCTGCTTCTGAGGATAGGTTTATCCGAGTCACCAGCCTCAGAAATCGCATGTTAACAGCAGCTCAGATTAGAGACCAGATCAATGCCACACAGAGTTCTAGCAGCAGACACATCTCTACAACAACTGTTAAGAGGAGACTTTGTTCAGCAGGCCTTCATGGTAAAATAGCTGCTAGGAAACCATTGCTAAGGACAGGCAACAAGTAGAAGAGACATGTTTGGGCTAAAGAACACAAGGAATGGACATTAGATGAGTGGAAATCTGTGCTTTGGTCTGATGAGTCCAAATTTGAGATCTTTGGTTCCAACCATTGTGTCTTTGTGCGACGCAAAAAAGGTGAACGGATGGACTCTATATGCCTGGTTCCCACCGTGAAGCATGGAGGAGGAGGTGTGATGGTGTGGGGGTGCTTTGCTGGTGACACTGTTGGGGATTTATTCAAAATTGAAGGCATACTGAACCACCATGGCTACCACAGCATCTTGCAGCGGCATGCTATTCTTTCCGGTTTGCGTTTAGTTGGACCATCATTTATTTTTCAACAGGACAATGACCCCAAACACACCTCCAGGCTGTGTAAGGGCTATTTGACCAAGAAGGAGAGTGATGGGGTGCTACACCAGATGACCTGGCCTCCACAGTCACGAGACCTGAACCCAATAAAGATGGTTTGGGGTGAGCTGGCCCGCAGAGTGAAGGCAAAAGGGCCAACAAGTGCTAAGCATCTCTGGGAACTTCTTCAAGATTGTTGGAAGACCATTCCCGGTGACTACCTCTTGAAGCTCATCAAGAGAATGCCAAGAGTGTGCAAAGCAGTCATCAAAGCAAATGGTGGCTACTTTGAAGAACCTAGAATATAAGACATATTTTCGTTGTTTCACACTTTTTTGTTAAGTATATAATTCCACATGTGTTAATTCATAGTTTTGATGCCTTCAGTGTGAATGTACGTAGTCAAGAAAATACAGAAAAATCTTTAAATGAGAAGGTGTGTATATACTTTTGGTCTGTACTGTAAGTGCCACACATGCCCCTACGAAGAAGGAAACGAGAGTTGGGATTGTTCTCCTTACACTTTCAGGTTGGATAAGTATGCTGATTATTTGAGTTTGGGCTTTCACTTTCATCTTACTACTGGGCACCTGGCCATATTAACGTTCATGTTAGTAAATCAATAATTTCCTGTTAATTCACATCGAGGACTCTTATTCATAAGTGTTGTGAACTCTTCAGGCTCCGGGGAGTGCGGTGCTTGGGTGAAATCACTGTCTCCTGACTTCATTATACTGGTACCCTCCTCCTATCAGTGTCACACTGACCTGTTTGGCGCTGTAATTCCGTGCATGCGCTATGTACGTGAGCGGTTACACGAACCCTGTCCGCCCTGCTACGGGCATTGTCAGCATTGATCTTCTTTTCAAGCGTGGTGAGTTACTGCACAGTAGCAGAGACTCACTGGCGCCTGCGTAGATGTTAAATGCAGATACGGTCCATAGGAGGGCGGACAGGGTTCGTGTAACCACGTGCGTACATAGCGCATGCACGGAATTACAGCGCCGAACAGGTCAGTTTGACGCTGATAGGAGGAGGGTACCAGTATAATGAAGTCAGGAGTCAGTGATTTCTTTCAAGCACAGCACACCCCAAGGCCTGGAAGAAATCATTAGCATATAACATTCTAAATACATTTCTTAAGATCTACAAGGCAGCTATGAGGCAGACAGGTAAGACTGGTTTAACCATTCTATTACCTGTATGCCCACAGTAATAGATCAAAATCGTCCAAGGGGACATTCCCTTCAACACGGACTGTAAAATACAATTGTATGAATTATCCTCAATCTGCGCATGCGCCGCCTCCAGTGGCCATTTTCCCGAAGTCCACCTCCGTGGCAGTTAGCTGGGTGACAGATAGAAGGCGGGGTAGAGGGAAGAGTGCCAGGGAGGCTAGTCCTGATCTGGCACACCCCAATAAGTTTGCTAAGTTGGCAGATGAGGGGGGTGCCAGTACAGGTGTAGCACTGCTGCAGCCAGGCATGTCCTCTGAAAGCCGGAGGAGTGACTGCTCCAGTAAGGAGAGAAAAAGGAGAGCAGGGCAGGCCAGACAGGTGCTGGTAGTGGGGGACTCAATTATTAGAGGAACAGATAGGGCAATCTGTCACAAAGACAGGGATCGTCGGACGGTGTGCTGCCTACCTGGCGCTCGAGTCCGACACATCGCTGATCGGGTGGACAGATTACTGGGAGGGGCTGGTGAGGACCCAGCGGTCATGGTGCACATTGGCACAAATGACAAAGTTAGAGGTAGGTGGAAGGTCCTTAAAGATGATTTCAGGGAATTAGGCTGCAAGCTGAAAGCAAGGACCTCCAACGTGGTATTTTCCGAAATACTGCCTGTACCACGTGCCACGCCAGAGAGGCAACGGGAGATTAGGGAGGTTAATAAGTGGCTCAAGAATTGGTGTAGGAAGGAGGGGTTTGGGTTCCTGCAGAACTGGGCCGACTTCTCAGTTGGCTACAAGCTCTACGCTAGGGACGGGCTGCACCTCAATGGGGAAGGTGCAGCTGTGCTGAGGGAGAAAATGGCTAGAAGGTTGGAGGAGTGTTTAAACTAGGGATTGGGGGGGGAGGGTATTCATTTTATAGGAGGGGAAGATAGTGCAGATAGAGACCTGGGCACAAATAAGGAAGTTGGGGGTGGCGGTGGCATGGGGGGTGGGGTTAGAACAGTTGGTAATTTAAGAAAGAATAGAGGTACAGAGAGTAACATCAAGTGCATGTATACTAATGCCAGAAGCCTCGCCAACAAAATGGATGAATTAGAACTAATGTTGTTGGAGCATAATTATGACATGGTGGGGATATCTGAGACGTGGCTGGATGAGAGCCATGACTGGGCTGTTAACTTTTAGGGCTATAGCCTGTTCAGAAATGACCGTACAGATAAGCGAGGGGGAGGGGTGTGTCTATATGTAAAATCTTCCTTAAAACCCATCCTGCGTGATAATATAGGTGAATTTAATGAAAATGTAGAGTCCCTGTGGGTGGAGATAAGGGGAGGGGGAAAAAATTATAAATTACTGATAGGGGTTTGTTATAAATCTCCAAAACTAATGGAAGCAATGGAGAATATCCTCGTAAAGCAAATAGATGAAGCTGCGACTCAAGGAGAAGTCATTATTATGGGGGACTTCAACTACCCTGAAATAGATTGGGGAACAGAAACCTGCAGTTCCAGCAAAGGTAATCGGTTTTTGACAACTATGAGAGACAATTACCTTTCACAACTGGTTCAGGACCCAACAAGGAGGGGGGCACTGCTAGACCTAATATTAACAAACAGGCCAGACCGCATATCAAATATAAGGGTTGGGGGTCACTTGGGGAATAGTGATCACAAAATAATAAGTTTTCATGTAACCTTTAATAAGATGGGTAGTAGGGGGGTGACAAGGACACTAAACTTCAGGAGGGCAAATTTCCAACGGATGAGAGAGGATCTTGGTGCAATTAACTGGGACGATATCCTGAGACACAAAAATACACAAAGAAAATGGGAGACATTTATTAGCATCCTGGATAGGACCTGTGCACAGTATATACCGTATGGGAATAAACATACTAGAAATAGGAGGAAACCAATATGGCTAAATAGAGCTGTAAGGGGCGCAATAAGGGACAAAAAGAAAGCATTTAGAGAATTAAAGGAAGTAGGTAGTGAGGAGGCATTAAATAAATACAGAAAATTAAATAAATTCTGTAAAAAGCAAATCAAGGCAGCAAAGATTGAGACAGAGAGACTCATTGCCAGAGAGAGTAAAAACAATCCCAAAATATTCTTTAACTATATAAATAGTAAGAAACTAAAAAATGACAGTGTTGGCCCCCTTAAAAATAGTCTGGGTGAAATGGTGGATGAGGATGAGGAAAAAGCCAATATGCTAAATGACTTTTTATCATCAGTATTTACAAAAGAAAATCCCATGGCAGACAAAATGACTAGTGATAAAAATTCCCCATTAAATGTCACCTGCTTAACCCAGCAGGAAGTACGGCGGCGTCTAAAAATAACTAAAATTGACAAATCTCCGGGCCCGGATGGGATACACCCCCGAGTACTGCAGGAACTAAGTACAGTCATTGATAGACCATTATTTTTAATCTTTAAAGACTCCATAATAACAGGGTCTGTACCACAGGACTGGCGTATAGCAAATGTGGTGCCAATATTCAAAAAAGGGGCAAAAACTGAACTCGGTAATTATAGGCCAGTAAGCTTAACCTCTACTGTGGGTAAAATCCTGGAGGGCATTCTAAGGGATGCTATGCTGGAGTATCTGAAGAGGAATAACCTCATGACCCAGTATCAGCACGGGTTTACTAGGGACCGTTCATGTCAGACTAAGTTGATCAGCTTCTATGAAGAGGTAAGTTCCGGACTGGACCAAGGGAACCCAGTGGACGTAGTATATATGGACTTTTCCAAAGCTTTTGATACGGTGCCACACAAAAGGTTGTTACATAAAATGAGAGTAATGGGGATAGGGGAAAATATGTGTAAGTGGGTTGAGAGCTGGCTCAGGGATAGGAAACAAAGGGTGGTTATTAATGGAGCACACTCGGACTGGGTCACGGTTAGCAGTGGGGTACCACAGGGGTCAGTATTGGGCCCTCTTCTTTTTAACATATTTATTAATGACCTTGTAGGGGGCATTCAGAGTAGAATTTCAATATTTGCAGATGACACTAAACTCTGCAGGGTAATCAATACAGAGGAGGACAATTTTATATTACAGGATGATTTATGTAAACTAGAAGCTTGGGCTGATAAATGGCAAATGAGCTTTAATGGGGATAAATGTAAGGTCATGCACTTGGGTAGAAGTAATAAGATGTATAACTATGTGCTTAATTCTAAAACTCTGGGCAAAACCGTCAATGAAAAAGACCTGGGTGTATGGGTGGATGACAAACTCATATTCAGTGGCCAGTGTCAGGCAGCTGCTACAAAGGCAAATAAAATAATGGGATGTATTAAAAGAGGCATATATGCTCATGAGGAGAACATAATTTTACCTCTATACAAGTCACTAGTGCGACCACACTTAGAATACTGTGCACAGTTCTGGTCTCCGGTGTAAAAGAAAGACATAGCTGAACTGGAGCGGGTGCAGAGAAGAGCGACTAAGGTTATTAGAGGACTGGGGGGTCTGCAATACCAAGATAGGTTATTACACTTGGGGCTATTTAGTTTGGAAAAACGAGGACTAAGGGGTGATCTTATTTTAATGTATAAATATATGAGGGGACAGTACAAAGACCTTTCTGATGATCTTTTTAATCATAGACCTGAGACAGGGACAAGGGGGCATCCTCTACGTCTGGAGGAAAGAAGGTTTAAGCATAATAACAGACGCGGATTCTTTACTGTAAGAGCAGTGAGACTATGGAACTCTCTGCCGTATGATGTTGTAATGAGTGATTCATTAATTAAATTTAAGAGGGGACTGGATACCTTTCTGGAAAAGTATAATGTTACAGGGTATATACACTAGATTCCTTGATAAGGCGTTGATCCAGGGAACTAGTCTGATTGCCGTATGTGGAGTCGGGAAGGAATTTTTTTCCCCATGGTGGAGTTACTCTTTGCCACATGGGGTTTTTTTTGCCTTCCCCTGGATCAACATGTTAGGGCATGTTAGGTTAGGCTATGGGTTGAACTAGATGGACTTACAGTCTTCCTTCAACCTTAATAACTATGTAACTATATGTAACTATGTAACTATGAAATAGAAGGGAAATGCGGGGAATCACATTTTATAAAGGCCTTGGTCCCGCCGCAACCTGGCATTGTCAAACACCCCCCACCACCGAGTGCAGGCCCACAGCATGTCCCTACTCCTGCCCTTGCCAGCTTCCTGCAGCAGTGAACCCGCCTCCTGGGACCCCACTCCACCTCAGCTGCCCTCCCTGGTAAGCTACTGTAAAAGCGGACTATAAGACGCACTACCATTTTATTTAAAAAAAATTAAATTGTATTTTCCTCCCCAAAATTTGGGGTGCATCTTATAGTTTGCAAAATACAGTATATCACCTTTATTAGTTTATTATATTTAAACTTCATCACTTGAAACTTTTTTTTAAGAATCTTTTTTTATTTAATGAATGTTGATTTTTTTATTTTCACATTCCATTTTGGCAAAATTAAGTTTTATCCCTTTTTATGCTTTTGAAAACCATAGAAATAATGAAGTGATGAGCAATCCTTGTTAGCAGATTCCCATAAGACTAACTATTAAGTGTTTCAGGAAACATTTTTTTTTTCCTGTGTCAAACTAATGTTTCTCCAAGTATATGCTTTGATGTTCGACTTTCCAATTATACTTCTGCAAACAGGACAATTGTAGGTGTGCCTCCAACTTCAGATACCCATTTTCTAGAATTACACATATGGGATTGTCAACAATATGAACAATGCAGGAACTGCAAATTTGAGATGTAATAGAAAGAAGCATGAAAATAAATACACATAGGATCACTTTATTGAAACCATTTTATCTGTTTGTCTAGGAAACAATAACCAATATCTGGAATCATCAGTCAATATGGCATGTAAATCAGGGGACTGGTTGAGCAGTCGGACACATCACTTCTAGTAGTGTCACATCACAACCTTGTGTATCCACAGCAGACTAGACTTATAAGAAACCATTCCATTTACCAGGTTACATTTACTTGCCTACTTTGCTCAGTGCAAGATATAAATAGTGCCAGTTTGTGGTAGAAGAGCATGAATGTATGAGATTATATAGATCTCCAGTTCTGTTCAAACACAGAAGGTTTACTTGGAATTTACATAAAGAGGTTAACACTTGGTTCAAAGTGATATCACAAGTAAGGAATATGGCAAGCCAGTGATAAATTGGTAGGAGGGCTAAAAGCCAGGCAATGAGTCATGTGCACAGCTGTCAAGCAAAGGAAACTGTACTAAACTGCATGTGAACAACAAAAATTGGAGAATGCATATTAAAAGGTAATGGGAGTGTTATAGTATGAATAGGTAACAAATCCGATTCTAAAAAATACATTTACCACAAACCCAGTTACCATATCAAAACTAAATATGGGGAACTGTCAATGACAAAGGTTTAGAGCAGTGGCAGATACAAATCCAGGCTCACAATACAAAGTGATGATGTCGCTGTGGTGGAGATTTCAGAAGAGGCATTTGGCAACAAACAGTTCTGGTAGACGATCAGTTTTTAAAACGAAGACACAAAAGGCACCTTGACAAGGCGGTCTCTGGAGAGATACTATGTTAAAATCCTTATGGCAAGAGAGTAAGCAGTTGTGTTCTTAAATAATAATTCTTTATGCAAGGCATGAATACTGATCTTGTTAAATTGGCTCTGGTTTTAGTTTTTCTGCTAGGTAGTCGTTGACGAAATTCTGAACAATATCTGGTGTTATCTCTTCCACATCCATGACATACTTTGCTCGGGCAGACATGTCCAGTATAGTCAGCAGAGGTGCAGCTTCTGGGAGGTTAGTGAAATCTCGTAAGGAATCTGTCATGTCATCCTGAAAATATAAAGAGTAAAAACAATTATTTTCATCCCTCAAGTTCAATATTTCAAACACGGCCTCGCTAATTATCACAAGAGCACTCTGGTGGTTGTTTCATGCTCTAAAGGAGAAGTGCACCCATCCCCTCCCCTGCTTTCCTGGGAACGGGAGGTGTGCTACTGCTTGATTGCTTGTTTGGACAAGCATCATCATCATGCCATTGCCTTAAACTGTGCGCTCTCCGATACTACAAGCAGAAACAGCTTTGCCTCGGCAAAATTTGAGAAGTGCAGTTGCGCTACAATGATCCAGGCTAGCTTCAGTGCTTACAAGCTCTTTCTACTAAAGCTTGTACGCACTTGCACATGTTCTGAAAAACATAGGCAACAAGTTGAAACTAATAAATCAGAGCATTTTTTAAAACGATTACAAGGTTGCTTGATTTTACAAGCCACTTTGCACTCTATCCATTTTAGATGATGGGACTAATCAATAAACTGTCCACCTCTCGGTACATAAATTCAACCTTTGTAGATACTAAAGGGTAACTGTAAACACTAAACCAACTGAAAACAGTAAAAACTTACAGATGTTCCATGCACTCCGCTTTGCTTCTTAACATCAATAATACAAACATACAATGATTCACACATATTCGCATGGAATCCATGGGAAGTAAAAATTAGAGACAAAACATGGTACCACTAAGATTATGTAATACAAAACTTGTGAATGGGGCCTAGCTGAAAAGGATTCTCTGCAATTTTAACAAAAAATATTAGACTAATTATTACAGTTCAAGCAACATGGATGAGATTTCGCTAAATCTCATGGCCACTGTGTTTTTTTGCTACCTATGCCATAATCACCTCTGTACATATCATTTTCTAAAAGTAGACACCTGGCCCTTTTTGGAAATGCCACCCAAAGCTTTATTACCCATCATAGCCTTCATGCAATTTTCACAAAAGAATAAGGTTTGTGGCTAAAAGTCTGACCTAAGCACAATCTGAGACACTCAACATAATAGTTCAAGATATATAAAAAATATATATGCCACTCATATGGGCATACACAGATCATCACAAATTAATGACAAAAGTTGACAAATGTCCAGATCAGGTTACCAAAGAGATTACATGAGCAACTGATCATCCTCTCATCCCTGAAGTAGAGAGGGTCATTATCCGCTCTTCCTGGAAGATGCAGTTGGGGTGAGAACCTGAACAAAGGTTTTTGCATCACACTGCTAGGGTCACTGGGACACAGTCCATAGGGATATAGAACTGTAAAGGACTATACTTTTTTTGTGCTTTCACTTGTGCACTTTCTGCCTCCCAACTCATTCGCCTATATATATAACACAGAACCAGGAGATTAATCTTTTAATATTGTTGCCATGATCAAATATCTTTTACACCCCACAACACAAACTGCAACACCAGGAGAAAAGTTGTGTAATCATGGAAATCGGAGAGGTTTATCATATACAAATGATCAAAAAATAAAAACACTTTCAAAACACATTGAATATTTAATGGGGGTTTTCAATGAACAAAATATTTTTATTCTAAGATCTATTGAATAAATTTAAGTTCCACAATTGGACATGTTAAAAAATGTCCCTGTGCTGAGATAATCTTATAAACGTGCCCCTGCTGTGTACTGTGTAATGACAAAGTCTGACCGCACAACATCTCCTGGGCAAGGGTAGACGCAGGAGAGGATACAGACATTACAGTGGTGATCACAGCTGCTTCTGCAAGGTAAAACATTTTTACTGTTTATTATTTCTGTGAGGTAAATTGTTTACAAAAAATGATTAGAAATAATTTGTGATCCCATGCTATTCTGTCTGTATACCCCTGCTCAGGAGCTGTGGTATGTACTTTGTTCATGGTAAAACCCCATTAAGTATCAAGTATTTGCAATTGCAGACTAGTGATATTCCAGATGTGCTTGATGGGAGACAAGTTTAGAGATGCTGCAGGCCATGGCAGCACATTCAGGCCACGCAGGCTGCATACAGTAGAGCAAACAACCTGCGGCCTGGCATTTCGTGTTGACAAATTGCTCCTGGGACAATTTAGAGAAAATGGTTGTACCACTGATTACAGGACCAAATTAATGTTAAGACAATCTGTTTAAAGTACCTGGAATAAAGACTAAAGGGACTGGATATTGTACCTTATGCCATCCAACACTATAACCCCAGGCATAGGACCAGTTTGACGCTCCCTCTTGTAGGGGTCTCCAGACTAATCTTCGGCTATAAGAGTGGAACTCATTGCTGAAGATGACAGACCTCCATTCTAGCCTCCATTGCAGTCTTGCTCTGCACCATGGTAGCCTTTGAGAATTAAGGCATGAGGTCGATGGAACACCAGTAGCTGGACATCTGGCTCGTAGCCCAATGTCATGCAAATACCTTCTGATGGTTTGTATACACTATACACTGTTTGACATCCAACTTCACATGCAGTCCAGAATGGACCAATCATGGAACCAGTGGTATGGCCATTTACCAAAGTGTCTCAAGAGCTGTTTTTTTTAGCATGACGCCACATTGCATGTTGCTTGTGCTACTATGAACAGCCTGTGTAGCCTAAACATGCCGCCATGGCCAGCGGCATTTCTAGATTTGTATCCCATTGAGCACTTCTGGGACCTCATTGGTTGTCATTTGCAATGGTAGCTGTGATCAGAGGATCTTGACGATTTCTGTGCCCAATTGCATTCAGCATGGTAGAACATTTCTCAACCATTCATAACCTCAATAACAGCATGCGAAAGGCACATGGAGCTCATACTTGATACTAAATAATCAGAAGTTTTGAAAGATGTTTCCATTTTTTTTAATCATTTGCACATCATCAACATGTCTACAAATCCTGTGATTTCCATAAGTCCACGACTTTTCCTTCTTGGTGCTGCAATTTCAATATTGATGAGTGTATGTATGAGCAGTGAAACTAGTTTAAAGTGATTACTGGGAGATAAAGTAGGGCTAGAAAGATGACCATTTGTGCCATGCATATCATCCGTATTATTTCATGAATCACCCTCCCTATGATTTGTTGCTAAGAAACAGAAGATGTAAAGTCATACTAATACAAAACAAGTAAATGCACATTTCTATTTCTTATTATTTCTTATTCCTTATGGTTTTTTTGTAGAATAGAATTTGCTCTATTTGATTGTGAAGAATATGTCTACTTAATTGTTCGTGATACCGTCTACAGGATGTGACCAATATGGAGAACATAGATCGACTAAAGCTAAAGGGAATCCTGCAAGGACGTCTATATTCATGATGTAGATGTGATTTCATTATCACAGACTGTTTCGTTGTATAATCAATACACTGACTATAATATATATATGGTTAATTTATAGTTGTTTTAATAATTATATCTGTGGGTAATTAGACTCCTAGGGGTTAGTATTGTTTTTATAATATTGGTCACTGTACACACGATTTGTGGATTATTTATATAAATGATTTTTTCACTTATTTATAAAAATGAATTTGTCACCAACTAACGTACTATGTAGTAATTAGCACTATTGTCACTTTATAAATACTGATTTAAGTAATTGGTACAGGTAGTTTTTTGCAATATAATCTTTCACTATTATTTTTGAGTACAATTAGTGTGTTACTTGATTTTTATATGATATAATTAGTATATTAATTTATTAAAATATTTCACCGTTTTTAGATTCTAATTATCCCACTAATAACTACCCTAAAATTGATTATGTGTATATTATTATTATTGCTAGTTGTATTGCTGGTAATTACAACGACAGGATTTATGAGATTCTATAAATATAGACTGTTAGCCTGTCCGATACTTCGTAGTTCCTAATCCTGTTCTCGGTGGTGTTCATGTGGTGCGCGCTGGATAGGGTCCTGTCGGCCGCAGACTCGGAAACCCTCGGTCTTCAGAATCAGCTGATGGGCACGTGAGCTATGTCAGCTCTAGCTTGCGTCATCGGCTGCTCGCCTGACCGAGGGAGATGAGTCATGTAGTAGCGGCGGGGAAACGTCACAGCGCGCCGGTATATTATGACAACTAGCGATCACATGGAACTTAAGCAGACCTATTATTGGTTGCAGGGTACTATAATAGATTCCATCTCCCTCTTCCCCGACACGCCCCCTGAAGAAGTTGTGGCACGAAACGCGCGTCGGGGTAAGAGGGACCGGGCACTCTTCACACAGCCGTGTAAGTACGATACCAGCATATCTTATCAGTGACATAAGATATTGAAATCCACAGCACATAGCAAACCCATATGATTATTGCATGGGTTAGTTATACTATTATGATGTGGACTGTGGTAACTTGAATATCTATATAATGAGCTAAAGCACTAGATACAGTTTCCCCTATCTATAAGATGCTATCTAGCACTGGTGATATTGGAGGGAACTTGTAAACATTGCATATGCAGTTCATCTAGATTTTTGTCTTTACGTACTTGCTGTGGTTGATTTAGTAGCCTGTCGGTCCCTTACACTTTGAGATACTTTTCTTGATATAATATTTGGTTGTAATTGATTTTTTAATATATTTAATAAAAAGATTGAATTTTTTAATATAGTTAAAAGTGTGTTTTCTGTTTCATTGCTCATGAGAGCTATTCAGGATACGGACGGAATTCGATATTGTTATTAGCATACTTATACTGGGGACCACTAATAGTTGATTATAACTTATGGTTTTTATGCCTGAATTAGTGGGATACACTTTAAAACACGTAGTATAAATAAAATAAACCGTTATTTTTATATTATCTCTGGCGTCTGACGTTTCTTCACCATATGTCAGCACGGACATAGACCAAAAACTCTCCTTGTTTTTTAAGTGTTTTTGGTAATATCACCCGTAGATCTACAGCAACCCTGGATCAGGTCTGCATATACTAGGATTCCTGACATCTGTCAACCTGGTAAGACATTTTTTAGTTTTTTCCTCTCGGCAGTTTTGAATATCTAGAAAGCACAATTTGGCAGATATGGCTATTTAGATTTAGTTTTAAAAAGTGCCCGATCTATTTGGTGACATGACTACTGATGGACGTGGGTGTCATTAAACATTAGCCTCTGGCAATGCTGTCTGGAACAGGATAATAACAATGCTGAAGTTGCAATCATGCTTCTTTTCACTAGAGGGTATCAGCAGCCACTTTTCCCTGACTAGACAAGGGGCAGTGCCAGGACAGTACTCTGAAAGCCGAGAACATGGCAAGAGAAAGAACAGGAAATTCCAGAATAAAGTACGTAGATATACAGACAACACCTCTATGGGGGATGTAATGGGATGTATGCCAGTTTAAATGCCATATTTTAGTAAGGATTGTTTTGCACAAGCTATGTGTTTTATCCTGTCTGCCCTCCAAAACAAGATGGATGGTCAGCTTTCCGCCAAATTAGTTACAGGATTCATCACTTGAACGCAATAATAAACCTTGTGTAGCAATGTGTTTTTCCAGCAGCAAACTGTGAAAAGCATCAGATTTGTTTACTGCGTCTTCTAAACAATGGCCGCACACACAACCTAGTGCCATCTGCATTATCAGGGACATAGCAACAGGGCCAACAATGCTGCTTTTCTAGAAAGCTCCGCCGCTCTTGTTAGGCTAGGTCAATGCCAGGGGATTATTAGATCTCACCAGAGAATACACTGTTTATTCAGCATTGTATACAGCAGGTTTTTATCATGGAGGGCACACACTGTTCTGCATATAATGTCAAAAAGAAAAAGAAAAAAAAAAAGCATTAAGATTTTTTTTTTCTTTTGTAACATCTAAAAGAGCATCTCCATGCCCCATGTTATATTGTGAATTAATAAAGGAAAAAATCCAGCTCACCGTTGCACAAATGCGATCTGGAGCAGGGACGGTGCGTTCCCCTGTACGCCAGTCAGAGAAAAGGAAGGTAGTCCAGCGTTACAGAAAAGCATCCTTCATTTATTTAAAATGCAATACAAACGGGTGACAGGTTAAAACTTTTCTGTTAAGGTGGACTTACCTTCCTTTCCTCATATTGTGATTAACCCTCACTGTTGGTGTTTACAAAACTTTGTACATGTCCCCTGATCTATATACCCATTTATTTTAGCTACAATGCCATAGCAAAGTAAGAATCATTTGACATCACTAATCCTCTGTCTTGCACCCTTTGTCTATGCCCAGTGTTGGCACGTGAGACTCCATTCAATAACCATACCGGCGTAAAAGAGTTTTGTGCAAGCTTTGCTAGCTGTTACAGGGGAGGAACAGCATCTGGAAATTCACCATGGTTGTGACATACCGTAAGTCATGAGGTTACATATACATTACTCAGGAACTCACAGACTTAAAAAAAAAATAATAAATGAAAATAAACAAAATAGTAAACCGTGCCATATACCATGACATTGAAGGCATGGTTGACTGTTCTACCCCCTTTAACTATGTTAAAAACGGCACTTTTAGCATACACTCGGCTTAAAGCCTCTGGACACATTCAATACACATGTGGTATGAACATAGCCTTAGCTACATGAAGCAAACCACCATAATATGGCACAGGTTATACATATATATTTAATAGCAATGTAACTGCCTTTTTAACTTTTCACATGCGTCAAACAGTTTATAAAAGAGATGGGAGAAGGCCTTACAGCATGATTCTCCTTGTGCCGAGATCTTCTGTACCACATAAAAATGGGTGTCCTGTCCACTGCCATGTCATCCGTATTGCATAGGGTGGCTAGTTAATAATAATATGTAATTATGAACAACCCCTTTAAGCTTTCCTTTTCAGAAAACAACATGACTGGATAAAAATGACAAATGCAGCACTTGAAGAGTTCACACGAACACTTGTACCATGTGTGAAACGCACTCAGCTGCTCTGGTTTGTCACCACCCTTATCCAACTGTACTCATCCACCTGCTGCATCTTGTCATACAACATTCAGGCTACGTTCACACGATCAGGATTTCCATCCTTTTTTTTTCCTGCCCGTTTTTGGAAAACGGCAGCTAAATTCCGCAGTGAATTTGAGCTGCGTTTTCTGATCCTTTTTCTTCAGCGTTTTCCACTGCGGGTTTCCACTAGCAGTTTCCTATTGGAGCTGCTGGAAAACCGGTGCGGAATCCGCTGAAAGAATTGACATGCTACTTCTTTTTTCCGCTGGAAAATCCGCGCGGATTTTCCAGCGGAAAAACGGATCGTTAGCACAGCGGTTTTGGTTTTCCATTGGGTTACATTGTACTGTAACCAACATGGAAAACTGATCCGGATCCGCAGCTGAAAATCCGCTACGGATCCGGATCAAAATCCGGATCGTGTGAACGTAGCCTCATAGTGCCAATAGGCCACCTTGCTAATATCTCATTCTTATTATGTGCCAATTATATTAGAATATTAACTAGGTAATACAACTGAAAAGCCCTATCCTGTTACATGCATTCAGATCTATTCCCTCTGAATTTTCTACTGCAACAAGATGACATTGTTCTGTGAAGACAAAAATTGCTCTGTTCTAGCACAAGCACAGTAAAAATGACAATATAGAACAGTCTGTACTCTTAGCTCTGTACTGTGGTTATGACAAGGTGTCAGATGACTTATTAAAATGAAGAGAACTGGGAAACAAATGGTAATTAAATATCTGTCTGTAATATCTCTACTTCGGGTAGACTTCCAGAATAATACATACGGTATATACAGTGGCATGTAAAAGTTTGGGCACCCCTGGTCAAAATTACTGTTATTGTGAACAGTTAAACAAGTTAAAGACAAACTGATCTCTAAAAAGGCCTAAAGTTAAAGATGACACATTTCCACTGTCCTTTAGGCAATTTTTTTTTTTCTTTTACACTTTCAAAATAACAAAAAGGAAAACGGACTCATGCAAATGTGTGGGCACCCTACATCAGAGGTGTCAAACTGCATTCCTCGAGGGCCACCAACAGGTCATGTTTTCAGGATTTCCTTAGCATTCCACAAGGTGCTGGAATCATTCTGTGCAGGTGATTAAATTATCACCTGTGCAATACAAGGAAATCCTGAAAACATGACCTGTTGGCGGCCCTCGAGGAATGCAGTTTGACACCTCTGCCCTACATGGTTAGTACCTTGTAGCACCCCCTTTTGAAAGTATCAGAGCTTGTAAACGATTTTTATAGCCAGACAAGAGTCTTTCAATTCTTGTGTGAGGGATTTTCATCCATTCTTCCATGGAAAATTCTTCCAGTTGTGTGAGATTCCTGGATCGTCTTGCATGCACCGCTACAGTTGTGTGAACAAGTAATATTAGAGAAAGATAACACAAGTAAACACAAAATGCAGTTTATAAATGAAGGTCTTTATTATTAAGGGAAAAAGAAATGAAAACTACAGGGCTTTGTGTGAAAAAGTGATTGCCCCCCTAAAGTATAACTTAACTGTGGTTTATCAAATCTTTGGGAAGCAGAGTTCAAATTACCTAGCCACAACCAAGCCTGACTACTGCTACACCTTACATAGGACCTGCCTGACAAAGTGAAGTAGACCAAAATCAAATCAAAACCTAGACACCATGCCACGATCTAAAGAAATTCTGGAACAGATGAGAAACTAAGTACCATATTTTCTGGTGTATAAGACGACTAGGCGTATAAGACGACCCCCAACTTTTCCATATAAAATATGGAATTTGGGATAGACCCATCGTATAAGATGGGGGTCATCTTATACGCCCAGTCATCTTATACGGCGTGTGGTTCCCAGGGTCTGGAGGAGAGGAGACTCTCCTTCAGGCCCTGGGATCCATATTCATGTAAAAAATAAAGAATAAAAATATGGATATACTCACCCCTCCGACGGACCCTGGACCACAGCGGTGCAAGCGTCTGCCTCCGTTCCTAAGAATGCTCACATGACAGCTCAATGTGACCGTGATGTCGCCGAAGGTCCTTCACTCACTGCATTCTTAGGAACGGAGGCAGACGCTTGCACCGCTGAGGTCCAGGGTCCGTCGGAGGGGTGAGTATATCCATATTTTTTATTTTTATTCTTTATTTTTTACATAAATATGGATCCCAGGGCCTGAAGGAGAGTCTCCTCTCCTTCAGACCCAGGGAACCATCCAGGATCGCTCTGTGCACCCGTACCCGGCGTATAAGACGACCCCCGACTTTTGGGACAATTTTTAGGGGTTAAAAAGTCGTCTTATACGCCGGAAAATACGGTAATTGAGATCTGTCTGGAAAAAGTAGCAAAGTAATTTCTAAAGCTTTGGAACTTCAGTGAACCACAGTACCGACAAATGCCGAAAACATGTAACAGTGGTGAATCTTTCCAGGATTGGCCGGCCAACCAAAATTACCTCCAAAGTGCAGCTAGGTCTCATCCAAGGGGTCACAAATGACCCCACAACATTTAAAGAACTGCAGGCCTTAATTGCCTCAGTTAAGGTCAGTGTTGATGGCTCCACCATAAGAAAGACTGGGCAAAAATGGCCTGCATGGCAGAGTGCAAAGGCGAAAACCACTGTTGAGCAATAAGAACATAAAGGCTCATCTCAGTTTTGCCAGAAAGCATCTTGATGATCTTAAAGACTTTTGGGAGAATACTCTGTGGACTGACGAGACAAAAGTTGAACTTTTTGGAAGGTATATGTCCCATTTCATCTGGTGTAGAAGAAACACAGCATTTCACAAAAGGAACATCATACCAACAGTAAAATATGGTGGAGGTAATGTGATGTTCTGGGGTTGTTTTGCTCCTTTAGGACCTGGAAGACTTCCTGTGGTAAATGGATGCATGAATTCTGCTGTCTACCAAAAAATCCTGAAGGAGATTATCAGGCCATCTGTACGTGACCTTAAGTTGAAGCTCATTTGGGTTATGCAGCATGACACTGATGCAAAACACACCAGCAAATTCACCTCTGAATGGCTTAATTAAAAAAAATTTAGACTTTGGAGTGGCCTAGTCAAAGTCCTGACCTTCATCCGATTGAGATGCTGTGGCATAACCTTAAAAAAGGCAGTTCATGCTTGGAAACACTCCAATATGACTGAATTACAACAATTCTGCAAAGATGAGTGGGCCAAAATTCCTCCAGAGCTTTGTAAAAGACTCATTGTCAGTTATCGGAAACGCTTGATTGCAGCTGTTGTTGCTAAGGGTGGCCCAACCAGTTACTTTGTCACACCGGTAAATGTTTCCCATGTCACTGGCTGCAACATAACCCCCAAAGTATGATTGATCCACCCAAATGCTTAATGGTTGGAGAGCTGTTCTTCTAAAATTCTCTGCCCTTTTTTCTCCACACACCTAACTATTGTGGCCAAAGAGTTCTATTTTAACCTTATCTGTCCACAGGACTTGTTTCCAAAATGCATCAGGCTTGTCTACATGTTATTTTGCATAATTCTGACGCTGTATTTTATGGTGAGGACGCAGGAGAGGTTTTCTTCTGATGACTCTTCCACGAAGGCCATATTTGCACAGGGGTCTCTGGAGTTGTGGTACATTGTTTTACTGTTCAAAGTCTGCTAAATCTTTCTGAAGGTGTTTTGCAGTCAAGCGGGGGTTCGGATTTGCTTCTCTAGTAATCCTACAAGCAGATCTCACTGAAAATTTGCTTTGGAAGACCTTATCTTAACTTCCACTGTTCCTGTTAACTGCCATTTCTTAATTACATTTCGAACTTAGGAAAGGGCAACTTGAAAATGCTTTGCTATCTTCTTATAGCATTCTTCTGCTTTGTGGGCCTCCACTATTTTCATTTTCAGAGTGCTAGCCAGCTGCTTAGAAGAACCCATGACTGCTGTTTTTGGCACAGGGTTTGAGGAGGATGGGTTTTATAAAGCTTTCCTAACAATGATGGTGAACAAGCCATAACCCTAACAGGCTAATTAAGGTCTGAAACCTTGGTCAAAGCACAACAAATCTCCAAGGGTGCACCAACTTTTGCATTGGCCTGTTTTCCTTTTTGCAATCTCTAAAATATAAAAAATAACAATATATTATTTTTTTTGCCTACAACACAAAGGAAATGTGTCATCTATAACTTTAGGCCTTTAAGAGATCATTTCATCTTCAACTTGCTTAACTGTTCACAACAACAGTAATTTTAGCCAGGGGTGTCCAAACTTTTACATGCCACTATACTTTCCATGACATATGTAATATAATGAGTTATTGATAGTATGTTGAGATCTCCAAAGCCCAGCAGCCTCGGCTTCACAGTTCTTATTCTAGCGTGAATTTTTCAGGTTCAGATATAAACAGGAAAATTTATTGTGCTATATGTAGCAGAATTACTTTGTAAATGTGCTGTATCAACACAAATGTTCCCGCATCCATAAGGTGGCCTACACTGTCTATACTGATGCATCCCTAGGACAAGGTTAATGAAAACCCTCTATTGTGTAGGGGCATTATTTTATTTAACGTGCACATTTAGGGTTTGATTCGTAAGCAGTCGCATGGAGGTGCATGGCCAAGCAAGTTGGGCAATTTCACCATAATCCATGCCACAAATGTGGCACAAATTGCATAAGTGTTCTGCAGTACTGGTGTGCATTTCTGCGGTGGCACAAGGCAGATGAAGTCTGTGCCAAATTCATTAAGAGGTGAGCATATTTAACGAATTTGGTTTATCTTACTCTAGCGCACTGTTCATCAAAGCTAGTCTAAAAAAACTCCAGTCTTCGTGAATATGGGCATACTAGTCTGTACCAATTTGTATGTGGACAGTAATGTGAACAGGAATTTGGATCCATATGATACACTGGATTTCTAAAAACGTTTGGAAAACGGTGATGTCGTCTAACCAAATAAAAGGAATTTGCCTCCGGGTCTTTGCTCCCCCCATCCGAGAGCAGCATGCTGTAAGGGCTGAGACCCTCATTCCAGAGATATATCATTTTCTTTTGTTGCTTGGTGTCATTTTGATAAAATCTGTATTATCTGCTGCAGACCCACCAGTTCTCTGAATGCAGAGCTCTGTATAATCCCGTCCACACCACTGATTGGCAACTTCCTACCTATACACAGTGTACACAAAAAGCTGCCAATCAGTGGTGAAGGTGGGGTTATACAGAACTCATGAATATAGAGGACTATATGGCTGCAGGTTTACTAGTCCTCTGATAAAACGGATTTTATAAAAAATATAGCCAGCAGCCCAGTGCATAACATATAGCTGGAATTAGGATATCTGCTCCTATTTTATGCTGCTCTCAGATTACACAGCAAAAACCTGCTGACAGGTTTCCTTTAAAGCAGAAAATTGCATCATATTTTTATCAAAATTTTATTTTTTCATTAGTTTTGCCAACCTTGAATTGTAAAGCCATCAGAACAAGGAATGGGACTATAACGGTGCAGTAGCTTAGACCTGTAACTAATCTTTATTACCCCCTTTATTATTTCTAATATGTCTCCTGCATTTTGAATTTTCAGGATCAGTGATATCATACCACAATGGAAGACCTAGCATAGAAGCACAGATAAGCAATCACTGAAGACAAGTGAGAGCTCTAGCTTGGATGGAGATGATGTGAGGACACTAAAGAAGAGGCTTGCTCTGTTAGTCACAGTATTGTCTAGCAGCCTGACTGTGTAACCCTGAAGTGACCCATCATGTGCGCCTCGTTTTACAAATGAGTTTCTCTAAAGTTGGAATATATGGCTGAAGAGAACCAGATGTGAACTCCAATACAAAATCATTCCTAAGCGGAATAATGTGATAGATCACAGACATGGAAATGGAAGAGACTTCTACTGAGCAGAACAGGTTTAGAAGCTCATCCAGATCTATACACGCCACTTCTTGTCTGCTAATTGTCATTTTATAAAGAAAATCAGCACTATACACAAGCCAAACAATGTATTATAGTATTGCATATGCACCATGACAATTTTAAGATGTATGTATTGAAAGATGTCAGCTATCATAAAACTAGCCTATTTAGAGCCAACCATTAGGCGAATGGGCGTTTATAGGAATGCTCGTTCTTGACTATCAGCCCATGTAAACAGGCTGCCAATCACCTGACGAACCAGCAAAACACTAGCTGGTAGGGTGAGATGATTTTTAGACAAGCATAAAAATCACTCTCATTGGCAGCACCCTCATCCTGTGTTATTTGTGACCAATAATATGATATTCTATGTGCATATGTACGATAGTTTTGTGCGAGTAGAGTGTAAAAGACAGCCAATTGTCTTATACGGTCAAACTGCGGTTTAACAGCCTGGATCGGCTTATCCAAAAGGGCCTTAATTATTAGTACTTATTTTATAATCCTACTATAAACTTAGATTGGTAGAAGGCTGCAAATGACCAATGTATCTGTATACACAGGTTCTTCAGAATCACAGGCGATCAAGCCAATCACATTGACATCCTGTAATATGAATACATTGGTCTGTACCTGTCTACAGACATAACATCACTTAATAAACAAACAGCTTTCCAATACATTTCCTGCATGGCAACATAATCTCCAACACCCAAAATCACTGACATTCTGTTTTAGTTTCTCTTCCAAGTCCACGGCAATTCAGTAATGATCTAAAAGGGATACAGTTACAGTACTAAAGCCAGTTATTTAGGAAAATAAAAAAAAGTTCACAATATTTAGAGAAAAGATCTATATTATGGAAAGCAGCAGAGGTGATCGAGTGCAAGGTGTGCCTGGGAAATTAAACATTTCTGGTGCCTTCCCTACCCTTGTGTTAGTGACAAGCAGAATGATTTTCTTAACGTTTATATGATTAGTCATGGAACTTGAAACAGTTGAACGGTAATCACAAATTTGTAGTAACAGGTTGTCAGACAAGAATTAAGCAGAATAAAATAAATAGAACAACACAGATAGAATAAGGATTTAACATCTAGAGAATTGTAAATGGCTCTTTCAGCTTCTGGCTCAGGAATCTTAATCTAGAGTATGGGCAGAACAGAGAGCTGTCAAGACAAGGCAAAGGCAGAATAGATAACTGACCATAAGAGTGTACATCTGGTTTAAGGAATGTAGAGATTTGTCTGTGCTTTGTAACTTGGAGAATCCTTTACTGCACAAAGACTTGCTCAAATATAATACCAGTAATTCAGTCACTTCTAAATAAATTAGATAATTTCTAAAATCAGTATTCATAGACAATTACTGAACCTCCAACCTTTAGGTTAACATATCCACTAAAAAGTAGTTGGTACAAGTAGAAATAAGACTATAAAAAAAAAAAGAGCGATACGGTATATACAGTACAGTGCAAAAGTTTGGCACCTTCTAATTTTAAGATTTTTCTGTATTTTCATGACTATGAAAATTGTAAATTCACACTGAAGGCATCAAAACTATGAATTAGCACATGTGGAATTATATACTTAACAAAAAGGTGTGAAAAACTGAAAATATGTCTTATATTCTAGGTTCTTCAAAGTAGCCACCTTTTGCTTTGATGACTGCTTTGCACACTCTTGGCATTCTCTTGATGAGCTTCAAGAGGTAGTCACCGGGAATGGTCTTCCAACAATCTTGAAGGAGTTCCCAGAGATGCTTAGCACTTGTTGGCCCTTTTGCCTTCACTCTGCGGGCCAGCTCACCCCAAACCATCTCGATTTGGTTCAGGTCTGGTGACAGTGGAGGCCAGATCATCTGGCATAGCACCCCATCACTCTCCTTCTTGGTCAAATAGCCCTTACACAGCCTGGAGGTGTGTTTGGGGTCATTGTCCTGTTGAAAAATAAATGATGGTCCAACTAAACGCAAACCGGATGGAATAGCATGCCGCTGCAAGATGCTGTGGTACCCATGCTGGTTCAGTATGCCTTCAATTTTGAATAAATCCTCAACAGTGTCACCAGCAAAGCACCATCACACCTCCTCCTCCATGCTTCACGGTGGGAACCAGGCATGTAGAGTCCATCCGTTCACCTTTTCTGCGTCGCACAAAGACACGGTGGATGGAAAGATCTCAAATTTGGGCTCATCAGACCAAAGCACAGATTTCCACTGGTCTAATATGTCCATTCCTCATGTTCTTTAGCCCAAACAAGTCTCTTCTGCTTGTTGCCTGTCCTTAGCAGTGGTTTCCTTGCAGCTATTTTACCATGAAGGCCTGCTGCACAAAGTCTCCGCTTAACAGTTGTTGTAGAGATAGATATGTCTGCTGCTAGAACTCTGTGTGGCATTGACCTGGTCTCTAATCTGACCTGCTGTTAACCTGCGATTTCTGAGGCTGGTGACTCTGATAAACTTTTTCTCAGAAGCAGAGGTGACTCTTGGTCTTCCTTTCCTGGGGTGGTCCTCGTGTGAGCCAGTTTCTTTGTAGTGCTTGATGGTTTTTGCCACTGCACTTGGGGACACTTTCAAAGTTTTCCCAATTTTTCAGACTGACTGACCTTCATTTCCTAAAGTAATGATGGCCACTCGTTTTTCTTAGCTGCTTTTTTCTTGCCATAATACAAATTCTAACAGTCTATTCAGTAGGACTATCAGCTGTGTATCCACCAGACTTCTGCACAACACAACTGATGGTCCCAACCCCATTTATAAGGCAAGAAATCCCACTTATTAAACCTGACAGGGCACACCTGTGAAGTGAAAACCATTCCCGGTGACTACCTCTTGAAGCTCATCAAGAGAATGCCAAGAGTGTGCAAAGCAGTCAAAGCAAAAGGTGGCTACTTTGAAGAACCTAGAATATAAGACATAATTTCAGTTGTTTCACACTTTTTTGTTAAGTATATAATTCCACATGTGTTAATTCATAGTTTTTATGCCTTCAGTGTGAATGTACAATTTTCATAGTCATGAAAATACAGAAAAATCTTTAAATGAGAAGGTGTGTCCAATCTTTTGGTCTGTACTGTATGTCATGTATCCCCCTTTGATGCGGGCTCCGAATAAGGATGTTTATTAACTGCACTGGGAGATCTCCCAAAGCGTATTGTTCCTTTTGTCCCATTTTAGGTATCTATGTAGAAGAGAACCTATCACTCCAGAGAATTCTTGACCTTTGCCCAGATGCCCCTGAGAGACTCCAGAACACCCCTCTTACGTTTGGTGCAGAGCTGAAACATCTCCTCTCAGATTCCAGTCATGAGGAGGAGACTAATAAAACCCAACGCCACTTCGTCCTGTCATTTTCCTCCTGGTCATTATTTTATATATTGGACTGTTTATGATCTGCAGGAGGACCAAAAGATTAGACACCCACCTGCATGGAAGTCAGGCCTTTACCCTGAATCCAATATATATATATATATATACATATTATGATAATGATGTTATATTCATTGTTTTGTTGATGTAGTAATTCCGTGTGCGCATATAGACACTCTAGGTGTAAGTCCAGGGCTACCTGTACATTGACATACTCAGTAAGTGCGTTCATGTGAAGGTGTTCATGCATTTACAGCCAGTAGATAACTTCAACTGTACGTGGATCAATGATCTTCATGTGCATTATGGATCAGTAGCAGCCATGCTATTTTAGCTTAAGTCTCTATATGCATTATGGAATTGTAATATGTATTTTGTGTGAATGGGGAAAAAGAGTGAGGTTCTCTAGGGACAGGCCCCAACAGCTTCTAAGTTATTTGCCACTTTAACCCTAGCAATGGGGAAGTTCGTAAGGGATGGATTGAATGTCGGTTAGAATTAGAGGGTGTTTTTTCCCACAGCCAACTTAGGTACTGTGACATCACTCCCTACTCCAGAAATTCTGACCTGTCTAGTAAAGATCTGCGTATCCATCTATGGAGGAACCTCATCAACGCAAGATTACAGGAGAAGTGCCTGATGGAAATCGTGTCTGATGCATGTCTGATGAAAGTCGTTTCCAGTGCCTGAGTCCAGTCATTTCCAGTGCCAGAGTCGAGTCGTTTCCAGTGCCAGAGTCCGTGAGACCCAGAGAAAAAAAACCAAAAAAAACCCCAAAAACCTGTGACAACCAGCAGTCTCATCATGCCAGACACACTCAAAATCCTGCTGAATCAAGCTATAGGAGAGTAACATGAAGTCTGGCAAGGTGATGGGTGCACACAGGATGATGTTGACTGACTATGGACTGTGAGGGTGAAGCCGTTCCAGAGTCTGACCAGTCACAACTGGAGAAAGATGGCTTTGGGATGGGCCGATACCTGAAGATTGACAATTAAAGACCAGAACAGAGACTGAAGACTGCAATAAGACTCCAAGAAAGAAGAAGAAGGTGTAATATGTGGATAGAGATGTGGGTTACGGTGAACGGCAGGGAAGAGCTGATGGCCGTGTCGATGATGTCTAGGTAACTAAGTGCAGAATTATGCTTCTTTCCATCCTGAACTGTCACTAGTTATAAATGGGGTTGATTAGGCAAATAAATCCCAGCACAAAATGTCCCTCAAATTTCATTATCGTGTTCTCGACAACAGGGGGAATGTAGAAGGGAAGTGCACCCAAAATGTATATCTTTACATAGAGATGTGTTTAGTGCATGTTTTGGATATATCCCCCACATGTATACCACATGGAGCAAAGCCCCCCCTCCAGCCTGCTGTAAAACAAAGCTGCCATGAGCTTGTATATGAGGTTTCATTTAGGACTTAGGCCAGTGGACAATAGAATTGTGACCTCATCCCCACACACCTGGGGCTGGACACACCTCTTCTAGCTGGACATAAAAGGCACAAGACACATGTGCTCTGGCTCTTTTGCTGTGCCTGCATTGCCTGGAATGATGATGGACCCACATGGCTTATGTATACTCTGTATACATAAGCCAGTACTATTCATTAGGGTTAGCCAGCCATAGGTGGGAGGGCTGATATTGTATGTGTGATTTGGGTAATCGGGCAGTTAATTGATTGTTGTGATATTACTGGTTATTGTGGGATATTACTGTGTGATATTGTTGGGATATCACTATAAACTGTAGTGATATTACTGCATTAGAGCTGTATATCTGTATAATTGTATGTATGTGTATATATATATATATATATATATATATATATATATATATATATATATACATACATACATACATACACACACATACATATATAAATACATTTGGGTACAAATCTATATGCATGTTATAGACTGCAGACTTGTGTGTGAGTAATAAATACCCTTTATTGTTACACAGTTAGTATATAGCATAAGGAAAAGATAACGTTGAGGCATATTAAGTGGATATTAATTAATAGTCAAGTTTGGCAATAATAGTTGATATCGGACCTCCTTAGAGGTGCAAAGAGGATTCCTCTTTTGATACTATAAGTTTTAGGAGGAAAACCCTGTCCTTTTACAGCTTGTCATTGCTGATCTGCTAGGAGCGCTGCCCAGTGGCCAGTATTCATAGCACATGAACATTTCTGTAACACATAGCAGGGCTGAAATCTTGCTATGGATTGCAGCTTCAAGTCTCCTAACGAGGCTATTCAAGGAAATAAAAAGTAGAAAAAAATGTTTTTAAAAATATTTTAAAATCATCCCTCGTTTGCCCCATTCAAAATAAAGCAATAATAATAAAAAAAATCATAAATTCACACATTTGGCATTTCTGCGTTCAGAATCGCCCGATGTTTCAAAATCTAAAAAGAATTAATCCGATTAGCAAACTGCGTAATGAGAATATTAAAACCGCCAAAATTACATTTTTTGGTTTGTGCAACATTGCAATAAAATGTAATAACAGGCTATCAAAATATCGTATTCACCCCAACATGGAATCAGTAAAAACTTTAGCTTGGCGCACAAAAAATAAGTCCTCACCCAGCCTCAGGTCCCAAAAATGGAGATGCTATTGGTCTCTGAATATGGCGATTTAGATTCTTTTTTCACCATTTAAATTAAAGTGTATTTGATACACTGCAGATTTCGCAAGTTTTCCCACTAAAAAAGAATTTAGAAGTCTGCAATTTTTATCGTAATCATACTTCAATTGTGAGAAACAGAATCTAAACAAAAAAACAAAAAAAAAAAAACCAGAAAATCACATTGGATTACTTTGATATAATTACTAGATGGATCGGGAGGGCGGTAATGTCCCGATGGGGGCAGGCATGCGGCGCTGATGTTGCCTAATCGCATCCTGTGATAATCTAATGACTTTTGCATCAGGGGACTCGTGCTTGATGCCTACGCTTATATGCATTGTTTTTGTCCCAGAAATGCTGCTGTTCTTCAAGAGTTTAATTTGCCCTTTGCTGCTTTCCTTTCATTGTCATTGGTGTACTTTTTATGAGGAACCACGTTGGCGTTGATATTTGCTTTTTAAAGGGGTTTTCCCACGAACAAAGTTCATTTAAAAAATTGTCTGTGTCTGACCGTGTACCGAACATTCCACAGCTCCTGCGCAGGGGAAGAAGCAAAAGACAATACTGATATTACAGCAGGGGATCACAGAGGATACATTTTGTGAGGTAAAATATTATTTAAAAACAGTCAATTAAATATTTTACCTCACAAAATGAATCCACTGTGATCCCCTGCTGTAATGTTAGTATTGTCTTTTGCTTCCTCCCCTGCCCAGGAGATGTGGTATGCTCTGTACACGGTCAGACACAGTCAATTTTTAAAATGAACTTTCGTTCGTGGGAAAACCCCTTTAATGTGACTGGCTTCCTCTGCCTGTAGACACGTCGCGCATCTGCCGCCGGGATCAGCCGAATGATTCACCACGCCTGTGCGGAATTTGCGAAGGCGCAGTAAATCAGAACGCCGCCATCTTTGTGCAGACAAATAGCGGCTGTCACATTAAGGCTGCCATCACACTAGCAGTATTTGTTCAGTATTTTACATCAGTATTTGTAAGCCAAAACCAGGACTGGGTGATAAATGCAGAAGTGGTGATATGTTTCTATTATACTTTTCCTCTATTTGTTCTACTCCTGGTTTTGGCTTACAAATACTGATGTAAAATTCTGACCAAATACTGCTAGTGTGACGGCAGCCTAAAACTGCGCATGCACTCCTCCTGTACAAAGATGGAGGCAGTCAGTGAATCATTCGGCTTATCCCAGCAGCGTGTTCACAATGGTGTTCCACTCGTGGTTTCGCACAAGAGGCTGCATGAGTGTGAGTGTGAATGTGAGTGAGCATGTGAATGAGCGTGTGAATGTAAGTGAGCGTGTGAATGTGTGTGTGAATATGAGTGTGTAAATGTGAGTGTGTGAGTGTGTGTGTGTGGTGCGTACGGCATAGAGTGTGTGTGTGTGGTGCACTGGTGCTCCACTGGTGGTACCGCGCAATAGGTTGGTACCAGCAGCAGTTTCCATATTGAGACACCCATCACTTGGGTGTCCGAATATGGCGGTCGGTGAACGTCCTCCGCTTGGAATTCTGGGATACGGTGACTTCTGGACAGAACAGGAAATTAAAACACTACAAGGCAATTAAATAAATAGAAATTACATTTTATTGCATGCATGAAATAAGTATTTTATCACCTACCAACCAGCAAGAATTCTGGCTCTCACCGACTGGTTAGTTTTTCTTTACGAAGCCCTCCTCCTACTCTGCACTAATTACCTGTATTAATTACACCTGTTTGAACTCGTTACCTGTTTAAAAGACATCTGTCCTTGCACTCAAATCAATCACACTCCATCCTCTCCACCATGTCCAAGACGGCTCAGCTTTACGGCCGGCGCTGACACATTCAATGCAGGGAAGCCGCCGGCGGGGGACGTGACAGACATCAGAAGGTGAGTATGTAGTGTTTTTTTTTTTTTTACTTTTACAATGGTAACCAGGGTAAATATCGGGTTACTAAGCACAGCCCTGCACTTAGTAACCAGATATTTACCCTGGTTACAAGTGAAAACATCGCTGGATCGGTGTCACACACACCGATCCAGCGATGACAGTGGGTGATCAGCGACGAAATAAAGTTCTGGACTTCTAGCTCCGACCAGCGATATCACAGCGGGATCCAGATCGCTGCTGCGTGTCACACACAACGAGATCGCTATCCAGGACGCTGCAACGTCACGGATCGCCGTCGTTCTCGCTGCAAAGTCGCTTAGTGTGAAGGTACCTTTAGTATTTAGTGAGCATGGTAAAGATAAAAACAACCCAAAAAAACAATTGTGGAATTGCTATTTTTTTGCAATTTCATTGCACTTGGAATTTTTTTGTGTTTTACAGTTTACTATATGGTAAAATCAATGGTGTTGTTCAAATATATAACACGTCCCGCAAAAACCAAGCCCTCACATGGCCATATTGATTGAAAAATAAAACAAGTTATGACCCTTTGAAGAAGGGAAGCAAAAAACAAAAACGAAAAAAAAAAGAAAATTGCTGGGGGTAAAGGGGTTAAAAGGCAAGGCTAATTTTGTGTTCTTCAGGAAAGTTGACAGGCTTTCTGAACAGAACACAATGTTTGGAGTGAACAATTAATTTCCTCCCCCTGACCTTTACAGCTAACCCAATATTTATTTATAATTTATTCAAATGCTGATGGTACAATTAAAAAAATGTGTTATATAACCGTATGTCAAAGAAATCTGGCGAAATCATTAAATATACATTAAAAAAAAATGTAGTTATCTTTTGATCCACTAAAGAATATGGATTAAAAAAAAAAAAAAAAAGAAAAGATAAATAATTTCGATACACATTTCCTTCTTTTTAGAAACACTACACTCAAAAAAGGCCATAAAAATGTCTTTGTGACGTACTAAAGACACTGAATTACAAGACAGGACAAATCTATTTTAACGAAGGATTGATTAGATTGCATTGGATATAATGTTGCGGCACACGTTAAACAAGTACAAACCGGTATTAAAACAAGGATTGTAGTACACTGACTTCCTTAAAAGTAAAACACTAGATTTATAATGCTGAATTTGGTGTGAAGAGGTAAAATAGAGCAGCAGGATTATCTATGCATACTGCAACAATATCAAGTAGCAAAAGTGGCTAAAGCCATTGTAAGGCTAGGCATTTTAAGTCGCAGATTCCTTCATAAATTGGAGAAACGCTCAGCACATCATTGTGCATTCCAGACCCCGTTATAGTAAGTGGAGTCTGTCAGGCACAGTTTGTCAAGCATTCTCATTTTTCTGTTCCTACCACAGAACAGAAAGATGGAATGAGATGCAGATTGAAAATAATTTGATGCTCAAAGATGGCAATTGCATCCTTCTTGCGGTGTGCTCCGGGTTTCTTATACATGTTACATCTTTTATTGACTATATTCCATTTCTATATGAAGTAAAAGCTTATTATTGCTCTGGTCTTCCTTTACTCCCACAAGTTTATATTTTCTGAAAGTTAAAGACAAAAATTATGAAACAAGTTAAAGAGCCTCAATATTTTCCTCTACCTTCAGATTTGTATTCATTGTCTTTGTTCTTTAAAAATCGTGAAATACAATGTACTTTTTAGGTGGCAGGTGATTTAGAAGAATACATTGTTCTTGATTGAAGATCCAATCACTTCGCACTACAAGTAGTGCTTCACAAGGTTTTAGGAGTCATACATTTTTGGATCGGCTGCAAACAAAAATCCTGCAAGTCCTTATTTGAAGCATAGTAATGAATTACAGTACCAACCAGATGCTGCACTCACATACTGCTCAATCCACAGAAACATCACAAGGTAAGGGTAATCCGTATTGTGACTGCGTGCATGATTCACAGGGCTGCCACACCGATGAGTAGCAAGGATCTTCTAGGCTTTACCAACTTGTAAAATGAGGTGTGATCACACAGCCAGGGCTAACTCCCCGCAGATGTGCTGTGTACTTTTACACAATTCACTTTCCACACCCGGAATCTGAAACCACTAAACCTCATTTGTCTTCCCCCTCCCCCCAAGCATAAATGATTGATGTTAGTTTGGACAAGACATCAGAGACGTGAATGCTCAGAAGGTTTTCTTCATCTTCTAAATATTTTTCTATTGCTTCACTATCTTGGCATTTGCAATTGTCCAGTTAAACTGTCAAAAATGGAGCTAACGATCATTCGGAGATTTCTCTTCCTAGAAATTGTACAGTATGAGAAAACTTTGCTCTAGAGCATTCGTCTTACTTCAGTGAGGTCTGTGGATACACTGATATACCGTACGTGGTCACTCTAGCATAGTGGCTTACACATTAAGAACAGAGGCCAATGCTTGTTTGGGTCTTTAAAAAAATAAAAAACATATCTTTACTTAGTATAATGGTAAGAATAATCTTTCAGAATGTGCTATTCTAGGTGCCAAATATTCCAGAAAATTTGAATAGAGCATTAAACACTAGCATAGGCATTCTAGATGGTAAAGTAAAAGGTAATGCTTTCCCCTTGTACATGTAGACAAGAATTCCGTACACAAAATATGATATATTGATGGAATTTCACAAGTCACTTGTAGTTCCTCTTTACTATAGGGAAGAATTAGAATGCACACCAGTAAGAGTGCTCAGTGGTATTCCTTGTAAGCCAAGTAATAAATGTTTCTCTAATAAAGTTCCCATAAACCATCACACTATATATGAAAGGACAGAGTCTGTATTAGATTAACCTTCTAGGTATTTCCTTTCCCGATTAGTCAGCCAAGCAAAAATCATCACTTTCTCATGTAAACTCTATTTTCCCACCACGTAAAAGAAAGCAAACTACATAATATGTAACTAAACTTTGAGAGGGGAACCTAGCATTATGTTCGGCTTCCTTTTCCTACATAAAAGTGACGGCATACCAGATAGAAACGATATTGTGCAAAAAAGGCCACATATTGCAATTATTGGACAAGAAATGCCCAAGTATTGGCTTCATGAGGAAAGGATAAGAGAGAAAAGGATTTGGGATCTATTATCATTAGTAAGGAATATGAACACCTACCATGTGGGGAGCAGGGAAAGCTTTTCAGTTACAAAGAAATTGCCTACTTTTGTTCGTTTCCACTGCTTACATAAACAGCAATATATTCCATAACCTTGTACACAGATCTTCACACAAGTCCTAGTCCCTAATTGGGATCACAATTTAATTTCTCAGACATACACACACTAGGGCCATTTTCTTACCAAAAAAAATAAAAGGCAGGGGAAACAGGTTGAAGACACCAACTCTGTATTGTGAGTTTGGTTTTGCAGAAGTGATTGAGTCTCGTCACATAGCATTTGCTCTATTCGGAGTCCTATCTTTTGCTCCCAAAAACTGTATTCGGAGAACCAGATTAAAGAGGAAGAAGGAACAAGGATTCTGTCATCTCATACAAGGCACAATGTCTAAAACAGGTATGCACAAAGAATACACAACAGCCTCCTCAATTTATAATTTACTAGTCTGCAGTGTCATATATAAGGAAACATTTGTTACAGTATTGCTTTAAGTTTCTCAAAGTCATCACATCTCTAAAAAATAAATACTTCTTTTTCTTCTTTATCGATTTACATTTTACCAGATTATTGTGGAGAAACCTCAACATACTTTTCCCCGTACTCACCTCACTAGCCACAAAGAACAGTAGTGGTGCTTCCTCATCTTTGGCTTTATATTGTGCTATAATTTTCTCTGCTATGGGCTGAACAAGCTGTTTTGCTGCTTCTGACTCGCCTTCATCCTCAGAGTCTAAAAAATATAATATATAAATAAAAATTCTGACAAGCACATTAACCTGCAGACACACAAGTATTGGAATCGTGATTTTCTACTCATGGTAAGAATGTTTGATTGAGACTTTTATTAACTAGGAGAATACATATAATATTCTGTCTTGTTGGAATATTGTGTGTAATGATCACCACATACTTTTACAGCATGGTAACTAGAGTCCTGACTTATCCATTCAGCATCTAGCACCTTCCATAGACATTACATTCACAGAGTTAATAGGATATGATGACTACACTAACATTTTAATTGTGTTGTCGAATTTAGAAAAATAAAAAGTTTGGTTTCTAAAAGAATACAAATTACGGAATTTTGCCAGAGCGGTCACACAGCTGAGAAACTTACTGCCAGATTTTCTTTACACATAACAGCTGACCTCTGGGGTTAGGCAACAGGGGGACACATGGAGTTCAGTCAAATTGTCAAGACATCCTCCTTAAAAGTGCTTTTACACTACAGGATTATCATGAACCAGCACTCACATGCACGATAATTGTGCAGTCTAAACAGGCGGCTTGCTAGTTTGTTCCCATCTAAGCTTTTATATTAATATATTGCAGTCATCATATTATATGGCACTGTGTATTTACAATTACTCATTGTGCCTTTCTACCCAGCTAATTCTTCTCTTTTCTCTGCTCTATGTAGAAAAAGGAAGTATCTCTTCCCTGCATGAGTCATCCCCCCTCTTCAACTCCTGACCCAGCTGTTCAGCTCCTCCCTCTGCCAGAGACTTTTACAGTGATGACTCATGCAGGGAAACAAGATTTTTTTTCTACATAGAACTTAGTCAGCTATTCTGCTTTTAACCCCTTCATGACCCAGCCTATTTTGGCCTTAATGACCTTGCCGTTTTTTGCAATTCTGACCAGTGTCCCTTTATGAGGTAATAACTCCGGAACGCTTCAACGGATCCTAGCGATTCTGAGATTGTTTTTTTTCGTGACATATTGGGCTTCATGTTAGTGGTAAATTTAGGTCGATAATTTCTGAGTTTATTTGTGAAAAAAACGGAAATTTGGCGAAAATTTTGAAAATTTCGCAATTTTCACATTTTGAATTTTTATTCTGTTAAACCAGAGAGTTATGTGACACAAAATAGTTAATAAATAACATTTCCCACATGTCTACTTTACATTCAGCACAATTTTGGAAACAAATTTTTTTTTTGCTAGGAAGTTATAAGGGTTAAAATTTGACCAGTGATTTCTCGTTTTTACAACAAAATTTACAAAACCATTTTTTTTTTAGGGACCACCTCACATTTGAAGTCAGTTTGAGGGTTCTATATGGCTGAAAATACCCAAAAGTGACACCATTCTAAAAACTGCACCCCTCAAGGTGCTCAAAACCACATTCAAGAAGTTTATTAACCCTTCAGGTGTTTCACAGCAGCAGAAGCAACATGGAAGGAAAAAATGAACATTTAACTTTTTAGTCACAAAAATGATCTTTTAGCAACAATTTTTTTATTTTTCCAAGGGTAAAAGGAGAAACTGGACCATGGACGTTGTTGTCCAATTTGTCCTGAGTACGCTGATACCTCATATGTGGGGGTAAACCACTGTTTGGGCGCACGACAGGGCTCGGAAGGGAAGGAGCGCCATTTGACTTTTTCAATGAAAAATTGGCTCCAATCTTTAGCGGACACCATGTCGCGTTTGGAGAGCCCCCGTGTGCCTAAACATTGGAGCTCCTCCACAAGTGACCCCATTTTGGAAACTAGACCCCCCAAGGAACTTATCTAGAGGCATAGTGAGCACTTTAAACCCCCAGGTACTTCACAAATTGATCCGCAAAAATGAAAAAGTACTTTTTTTTCACACAAAATTTCTTTTAGCCTCAATTCTTTCATTTTCACATGGGCAACAGGATAAAATGGATCCTAAAATTTGTTGGGCAATTTCTCCTGAGTACGCCGATACCTCATATGTGGGGGTAAACCACTGTTTGGGTGCACTGCAAGGCTCGGAAGGGGAGGCGTGCCATTTGACTTTTTGAATGGAAAATTAGCTCCAATCGTTAGCGGACACCATGTCGCGTTTGGAGAGCCCCTGTGTGCCTAAACATTGGAGCTCCCGCACAAGTGACCCCATTTTGGAAACTAGACCCCCCAAGGAACTTATCTAGATGCATAGTGAGCACTTATAACCCCCAGGTGCTTCACAGAAGTTTATAACGCAGAGCCGTGAAAATAAAAAATAATTTTTCTTTCCTCAAAAATGATTTTTAGTCCAGAATTTTTTATTTTCCCAAGGGTAATAGGAGAAATTGGACCCCAAATGTTGTTGTCCAGTTTGTCCTGAGTACGATGATACCCCATATGTGGGGGTAAACCACTGTTTGGGCGCACGGCAGGGCTCGGAAGGGAAGGCACGCCATTTGGCTTTTTGAATGGAAAATTAGCTCCAATCATTAGCGGACACCATGTCACGTTTGGAGAGCCCCTGTGTGCCTAAACATTGGAGCTCCCGCACAACTGACCCCATTTTGGAAACTAGACCTCCCAAGGAACTAATCTAGATGTGTGGTGAGCACTTTGAACCCCCAAGTGCTTCACAGAAGTTTATAACGCAGAGCCATGAAAATAAAAAATAATTTTTCTTTTCTCAAAAATGATTTTTTAGCCCAGAATTTTTTATTTTTTTAAGGGTAACAGGAGAAATTGGACCCCAAAAGTTGTTGTCCAGTTTCTCCTTAGTACGCTGATACCCCATATGTGGGGGTAAACCACTGTTTGGGCATATGCCGGGGCTCGGAAGGGAAGTAGTGACGTTTTGGAATGCAGACTTTGATGGAATGGTCTGCGGGCATCATGTTACGTTTGCAGAGCCCCTGATATGCCTAAACAGTAGAAACCCCCCACAATTGACCCCATTTTGGAAACTAGACCCCCCAAGGAACTTATCTAGATGTGTGGTGAGCACATTCAACCCCCAAGTGCTTCACAAGTTTACAACGCAGAGCCGTGAAAATAAAAAATCATTTTTCTTTCCTCAAAAAAGATGTTTTAGCAAGCAATTTTTTATTTTCACAAGGGTAACAGGAGAAATTGGACCCCAATATTTGTTGCCCAGTTTGTTGTGAGTGTGCTGGTACCCCATATGTGGGGGTAAACCACTGTTTGGGCGCATGTCAGGGCTCGGAAGGGAAGTAGTGACATTTGAAATGCAGACTTTGATGGAATGGTCTGCGGGCATCACGTTGCATTTGCAGAGCCCCTGATGTGCCTAAACAGTAGAAACACCCCACAAGTGACCCCATTTTGGAAACTAGACCCCCCAAGGAACTTATCTAGATGTGTGGTGAGCACATTCAAACCCCAAGTGCTTCACAGAAGTTTACAACGCAGAGCCGTGAAAATAAAAAATCATTTTTCTTTCCTCAAAAAAGATGTTTTAGCAAGCAATTTTTTATTTTCACAAGGGTAACAGGAGAAATTGGACCCCAATATTTGTTGCCCAGTTTGTTGTGAGTGTGCTGGTACCCCATATGTGGGGGTAAAACACTGTTTGGGCGCATGTCAGGGCTCGGAAGGGAAGTAGTGACATTTGAAATGCAGACTTTGATGGAATGGTCTGCGGGCATCACGTTGCATTTGCAGAGCCCCTGATGTGCCTAAACAGTAGAAACACCCCACAAGTGACCCCATTTTGGAAACTAGACCCCCCAAGGAACTTATCTAGATGTGTGGTGAGCACATTCAACCCCCAAGTGCTTCACAGAAGTTTACAACGCAGAGCCGTGAAAATAAAAAATCATTTTTCTTTCCTCAAAAAAGATGTTTTAGCAAGCAATTTTTTATTTTCACAAGGGTAACAGGAGAAATTGGACCCCAATATTTGTTGCCCAGTTTGTTGTGAGTGTGCTGGTACCCCATATGTGGGGGTAAACCACTGTTTGGGCGCATGTCAGGGCTCGGAAGGGAAGTAGTGACATTTGAAATGCAGACTTTGATGGAATGGTCTGCGGGCATCACGTTGCATTTGCAGAGCCCCTGATGTGCCTAAACAGTAGAAACACCCCACAAGTGACCCCATGTTGGAAACTAGACCCCCGATGGAACTTATCTAGATGTGTGGTGAGCACTTTCAACCCCCAAGTGCTTCACAGAAGTTTATAACGCAGAGCCCTGAAAACAAAAAATAATTGTTCTTTCCTCAAAAATTATGTTTTAGCAAGTAATTTTTTATTTTTGCAAGGGTAGCAGGAGAAATTGGACCCCAACAGTTGTTGCCCAGTTTGTCCTGAGTACGCTGGTACCCCAAATGTGGGGGTAAACCACTGTTTGGGCGCACGTTGGGGCTTGGAAGGGAGGGAGCACCATTTGACTTTTTGAACGCAAGATTGGCTGGAATCAATGGTGGCGCCATGTTGCGTTTGGAGACCCCTGATGTGCCTAAACAGTGGAAACCCCTCAATTCTAACTTCAACACTAACCCCAACACACCCCTAATCCTAATCCCAACCGTAGCCATAACCCTAATCACAACCCTAACCCCAACACACCCCTAACCACAACCCTAACCGCAACACACCCGTAACCCTAATTCCAACCCTAACCATAATCCTAACCCTAATCCCAACCCTAACCCTAATCCCAACCCTAACCACAACTGTAACCCCAACACACCCCTAACCCTATCCGTAACCCTAACCACAAGCCTAATCTTAACCCTAATTCCAACCCTAACCCTAAGGCTATGTGCCCACGTTGCGGATTCGTGTGAGATTTTTCCGCACGATTTTTGAAAAATCTGCAGGTAAAAGGCACTGCGTTTTACCTGCAGATTTACAGCAGATTTCCAGTGTTTTTTTGTGCGGATTTCACCTGCGGATTCCTATTGAGGAACAGGTGTAAAACGCTGCGGAATCCGCACAAAGAATTGACATGCTGCGGAAAATACAACGCAGCGTTTCTGCACGGAATTTTCCGCACCATGGGCACAGCGGATTTGGTTTTCCATAGGTGTACATGGTACTGTAAACCTGATGGAAAACTGCAACGAATTCGCAGCGGCCAATCCGCTGCAGATCCGCGGCCAATCCGCTGCGGATCCGCAGCCAAATCCGCACATGCCATAACCCTAACCCTACCCCTAACCCTAACCCTACCCCTAGTTCTAACCCTAACCCTAGTGGAAAACGAAAAAAAAAAAAAAAAAAATATTTTCTTTATTTTATTATTGTCCCTACCTATGGGGGTGATAAAGGGGGGGGGGTTATTTATTATTTTTTTTATTTTGATCGCTGTGATAGAACCTATCACAGCCATCAAAATGTACTTGTAAGGAATCTGCCGGCTGGCAGATTCGGCGGGCGCACTGAGCATGCGCCCTCCATATTGGAAGATGGCGGCGCCCAGCGAGGAGACGTACGGACACCGGGAGGATCGGTAAGTATGAAGGGGTGGTGGGGGGGTGGATTGGAGCACGGGGGGGTGATCGGACCACAGGGGGGGTGAATACAAACAAGGAGGGAGCGGTCAGGAGGACGGGGGAGCCGGCAGGCGGACAGAGGGGACCGGACCCCATAACGGAGGACTGGGGGGGCGATCGGTGGGTGTGGGGGGGTCACTTAAGTATTTCCAGCCATGGCCGGATTGTAATATTTCACCAGTTTTTTAGGTGAAATATTACAAATCGCTCTGATTGGCAGTTTCACTTTCAACAGCCAATCAGAGCGATCGTAGCCACGGGGGGGGGTGAAGCCACCCCCCCTGGGCTGAAGCACCACTCCCCCTGTTCCTGCAGATCGGGTAAAATGGGAGTTAACCCCTTCACCCGATCTGCAGGGACGCGATCATTCCATGACGCATACGCTGCGTCATAGGTCGGATTGCCACAGACTTTCATGACGCAGCGTATGCGTCAAAGGTCGGAAAGGGGTTAATCATGTAAAGCCATAGACCTAATGGAAAAGACAAGACTTAACGGGGTAGAAAGGCAAAATGATGACTGCAATATATTCAGAGGATAAACACTGACAGGAGTGCTTCTTTAAGTGAAATGATCTTATGAATTGCCCAAAAGATCAATGTTCTCAACAGCGCATTGTCCTGTGTAAATAACACCTGCATTGCTGAGAACTGCAACCTATGCACACTTAAATGGAATCTGAGACTGTTTTTGCCACCTAATCTGTGACAAACATAATGTAGAGACAGAGTCCTGATTCCATTGATGTGTCACTAAAGGTACCTTCACACTAAACGACTTTGCAGCGATAACGATAGCGATCCGTGACGTTGCAGCGTCCTGGATAGCGATCTCGTTGTGTTTGACACGCAGCAGCGATCTGGATCCCGCTGTGATATCGCTGGTCGGAGCTAGAAGTCCAGAACTTTATTTTGTCGCTGATCACCCGCTGTCCATCGTTGGATCAGCGTGTGGCGCCGATCCAACGATGTGTTCACTTGTAACCAGGGTAAACATCGGGTTACTAAGTGCAGGGCCGCGCTTAGTAACCCGATATTTACCCTGGTTACCATTGTAAAAGTAAAAAAAAAAAAACAGTACATACTCACATTCTGATGTCTGTCACGTCCCCCGGCGTCCACAGGGTTAAAACTGCTTTCGGCAGGAGCACTTGCTAATGCTGCGCTGCTGCCGAGAGCTTTCTGCACTGATTGTGTCAAAGCAGAGCACAGCGGTGACGTCACCGCTGTGCTCTGCTTTACTGCCGGCGCTGACACATTCAGTGCAGGAAGCTCTGAGCAGCAGCGCGTAACCCTGTGGACGCCGAGGGACGTGATAGACTTTTACAATGGTAACCAGGGTAAATATAGGGTTACTAAGCGCGGCCCTGCACTTAGTAACCCGATGTTTACCCTGGTTACCCGGGTGCTGCAGGGGGACTTCGGCATCGTTGAAGACAGTTTCAACGATGCCGAAGTCGTTCCCCTGATCGTTGGTTGCTGGAGAGAGCTGTCTGTGTGACAGCTCCCCAGCGACCTAAACAGCGACGCTGCAGCGATCGACTCGTTGTCTATATCACTGCAGCGTCACTGAGTGTGACGGTACCTTTACTAGGATGCTTACTGTAGTATTGATAATCTCCTGCTGACAAGAGTGATTTTATCACTAAAAGACTAGTAAACCTCCTGCCAAGCAGTCCTACATACCTACATATTCATGAGCGCTGTGTAACCATGCCCCTACCACTGATTGGCAGCTTTCTGTCTATGCACAGTGTACACACAGAAAGCTGCCAATCAGTGGTGTGGGCGGGGTTATACAGAGCTCAGCATTCAGAGAACCCATAGACCTGCAGCAGATAAAACAGTGATTTTATCAAATCTGCAGCAAGCATAATGCTGCTTTCAGATGGGGTAGCGAAAAACTGCTGATTTCCTTTAACAATCTTATCTAGATTGTTCATTGTGCACATAAAGTGGGGTCAGGCTGTGTAGACTATTAAACAACTGCTGATCAGCAAACAAGTAGTATATCGGCAGTCATTTAGTGCTGCAGGCTGACTAGGGTAAACTGACCCAAGTATAGATTGAGACATCCCCTTTATAGGAGTGGTGCAAATGTATCCTACGCAAAACGATGAAAATGCTACAAGCACAAATAGAACAATCTAATGTCATGTGGCCACAAGGATCTGAGTTGCACAATCGGTTAAAGGGAACCGATCACCTGAAAAAACGCGATTAGCCTGCCTGGCGCCCACACTTAGAGCCCCGCACCGGGAGTAAATTAACTTTATTCCTACCGGTAGCGTTCGCGTTTCAGTCACGAGGGCAGCAAAGGCACAACTTCTGTCACCGCTCTGTGTATAGAGAGCGGTGGCTGTAGCCGCGCACTCACCAACAGCCGGCTCAGCCCTTTAAAGGACTCTAATGACATTTTCAAAGATCAAAATACAAATTTGATTACAAATAATAAGTAATGGTAGCATGAACTATAAGCAGATAAAATTCTATCTGTAGTCATTCATGCAGGATTAAAAAGCTACTTTATAGCTTTTATATTTATATTTTATATCTCTCTCGCTCATGCTGTGAATCTACAAGATAATCTGAAATGTGAAAAATCACAGGAAGAAAAAAAAGCATTCATTTTCTTACAGGAAAGTTTGCTAAATTTCAAGCTCATGTTTAGCAGAAAAAAATAAATAAAAGAAAACGTACATAAATGTATAATGAAGCTCAATTCTAAACATTTTCATGGAACAACAGCCACACACGTCAGACAGAAGTTATACATAAACAATACTTTATAGTGTCGGTCCTTGCACTCAGCAGGGAAACAGGAAACAAGGGAATCGTTTCCCTTCCCAGGCAAAACACCCATTGCCTTCCATGAATTAATAACTGACTGTACAAAGGAAAGAAAATGTGACTCCCTTTTGCCCTGTTTAGTGTGAAAAACACTTTGTAACGATGGAAACCAGCACTATTCCGATAGGGAAAAAGGAAACTGTCTGTACAAAGCACTTTGCCACGATCTCTGCCATAGCGGGAGCTTTACAGGTCTAATTCTGTGTGACCATTTCCATAACCAGATCAGTGTCACACGGGATTCTGTCTGTGACAAGCGCTCAGGGAGATCCAGGATGTTGTGGAACGTCAAAAGAACTTTCCCGATACAGTTGTCAACTAGTCCTTCCATCCCCTACATGTAAAGTCTTTGTGTTCAGGTTCACACATGTTCATCATGAGGGAACTTTTCCCATGTCTGCTGCATCAGAGTTCACAGAAGAAGTTCAAGCAGCTGAAAATCTCCATGTCAGCAATTTCTAGGACAACACTACTTATTATGGAGCGCTGCTGCTATAGCATCTGTATATTTATAACATTACCACATTCAGTAAAAGGGATTTTAATATTAAGGACGTGAGGACGTAAGTAAATTTATTGAAAGCAACACCCATATACATAGAAGAAGCTGTCTTTCTGAGGCTGTGACCCAGCTGCTTCCTTAAAGGGAACCCGTCACCAGGTTTTTCCTCAATATAAAGTACGACCACCAAATTTAAGGCCTCTTTTACAGCATTGAGTAGGCTGTATGTATGTCCTCCAATACCTTCTGCATAGAGACCTTTTATTATACCCACAGACTGAGGTTTCCATATGGTTTGTTGTACATAATCCATACTGCCCCCCAACCGCTCTACTGCACAGGCGCACTTCTCTCTGTCCTACCGGGGACAGAGCAAGTACCGTAATATGCATGTGCAGGCTTCATTTCCGGGTCATCGGCGACAGATGATGAATAGTGATGAGCAAGTATACTCGGTACTCGAGATTTCCCGAGCACGCTTGGGTGTCCTCCGAGTTTTTGTAATTACCCGGAGATTTAGTTTTCTGCGCCGCAGCTCAATGATTTACAGCTATTAGCCAGCATAAGTACATGTGGGGGTTGCCTGGTTGCTAGGGAACCCCCACATGTAATCAAGCTGGCTAAGAGATGTAAATCATCCAGCTGCGGCGATGAAAACTAAATCTCCGAGTTTTTACAAATACTCGGAGGACACCCGAGCAGGCTCGGGAAATCTCGAGTACCGAGTATACTCGCTCATCACTAATGATAAATCAGAAAAATATTTTGTAGCCACTTAAAGGATACCATTATTAGTATAAGGATATATTTGCAGAACGTTTTTTGGCTAGAAAATCTGCCTCTGAACCAGTTTTTCTTGCTTTTTTGTGCATGAGGACAATTTATTAAGAGCGTATGCATGAAGCTGTTTTTTTTCAAGCAGAAATGTCTCAAGAACTTGCATTTTTTCATACTGAAAAAAAAAATGTCGAAAATAGAACATGTGCACGAACTACAAGAGTATGTGCACAAGACATCTTTTTCAGGCAGCTTCTGCTCTGGAAACGGCCTCTGAAAGCACTGTTTAAATGCTCAAATTTATGAACCTATGAATTTCTATGTCAAATCGACTTGCTGTTCATACGCTTAGCTTTCTGAGCATCTTTTAACCACTTCAGGAGCCAAAGACTCCACGCGGTTCGAAGTGAGCTGACAATTTTTCAGTTTTTTTTCCGTTCTGAAGGTGCGCAATACTTTATAATAGAAGTTAATGGGAAGGCTCAAAATCCATCCGAAAGATGCCGTGCATCTTTTTGAGAGTTTGCAGCAGCATTTTTGCTTGAAATACCACTAGTGGTTTATTCATTGTTAAATGGAATTTTTAAAAAAAAGGAAATTATAAGTAAAAAAATGACACCCCAAAAAACATTGGAAAAATGCTTAAAAAAACAACCAAAAAGCACAAAAAATGACAATAAAGCACTCTAGAAATGACCAAAAAAACATTTCAGGGAAAACGCTGCTGTTTCCTGAAGAAAGAGCTTTCCTCTTGAAAAACTACCTGGGTTTGCTTACCTAAAGCAAGACTTTGGCCCAGATTCATGAAGAGTGGCGTTTTTCATGCAGACTTTATGACAGGGAAGAATGGAGAGTGAGGCGCATCATTTATTAAGAGATGCCACCGCTTGTCGCCACCCTCCAGATAAAACAACTTTGTTGCAGCAGGGCGAAAATGCGTAAAATGTTTGTACTGCATCACACTGTGCAAAAATGTAGCAATTTTTCAAAGCTTTTTACATCAGTTTTCTGTTTGATGAGTTGGGGTCTTTTTGTGCACATACCCTCAGAGCATTTTTTCCACTTAAATCAATATGAAGCATGTTAACAAAAAAAATTAAGTTTTTTTTATTTGAATTTTAGAGTAGAATTTGAAAAAGAAAGTGTCATCACATCTATTCATGGGTTATGCGCAGTATTATAGATTATCACAAATCAACTGAATGGGGCAGAACTGCAAAACCAGACACCGTCTATGGCAAATGTGCTCTTCCTAGCTGGAAAAAAACAAACTCAATGATATAATGGGTCCCTTCCTTGTAAGGGAATGATTCAGGCTCTCGTGCAATTGCGAGAGGGCAGTTGACAAATTGGTACCGTATTTTCCGGCGTATAAGACGACTGGGCGTATAAGACGACCCCCCAACTTTACCAGTTAAAATATAAAATCTTCTTAAAAGTCGGGGGTCTTCTTATACACCCTATGTCGTCTTATAGGGCCGGTGAATATGTGCCTTTTGGGGGGGGGGGGGGAGTGATCCTGATGACGAGGGGGCGTCTCACAGGAAAGTGAGTATCCCCCATTACCTTATCGTAGCGGTGCAGCGTGGGGGTCTCAGTGCTGGGAGTGGCGGCGGCGGCGGCTGCTGTGCTCTGGTGCGGCGGCTGCTGTGCTCTGGTGCGGCGGCTCCTCTTCTGTGTGGGGCCTCTGTGCTGTGCGGTGGCGGTGGCGGCGGCATATCTTTATCCAGTTGGGGCTCCTCCGGCATCTCCTTAGCCCTGGAGGCCCCGCCGCAACTCCATCGGTGCAATGCAGCGGCCATTTTCCCGGAGGCAGCTCAATAGGTGCGATGCGGTGGCCTCCGGGAAAATGGCCGCTGCTCAGATTCAGATCTCGTCCCGAAATCTCGGGACACGAGATCTGAATCTGAGCAGCGGCCATTTTCCCGGAGGCCACCACATTGCACCGATGGAGTTGCGGCGGGGCCTCCAGGGCTAAGGAGATGCCGGAGGAGCCCCAACTGGATAAAGATACGCCGCTGCCGCCGCCACCTCACAGCACAGAGGCCCCACACAGAAGAGGAGCCGCCGCACCAGAACACAGCAGCCGCCGCCGCTCCCAGCACTGACACCCCCACGCTGCACCGCTAGGATAAGGTAATGGGGATTACTCACTTTCCTGTGAGACGCCCCCTCGTCATCAGGATCACTCCCCCTCCCCACCCACCATATACACCGGCGTACAAGTCGATTCCTGGCGTATAAGACGACCCCCGACTTTTAAGAAGATTTTCGGGGGTTAAAAAGTCGTCTTATACGCCGGAAAATACGGTAGTTATACGAAAAATATTCGCAAATGTTAAAATAATTCATACACTGTCATTACTATAATTATTGTTACTTTTGAACTCTACATATGTCTGGGAAAGCACCTGGAGTATTCGTCATAAGGCCAAGAAAGTGTCTTTTAAACCTCCGTCAGGATTAAGAACGCTATAGCGTTTGAAACACATTGGTTTTTATGGAGGTATTCACTTTAACCTTTTGCCAAGTATGCATACCTTTTTCTATTTTTAAATGGATTACGGTAAGCAAAATTTGATGTTTATATATATATATATCTATATATATAATTTAATATTTGCATATATAGAAAACTGCAGGCCTATATAAGTGACACTTCCAAAAGGTCAACAAATCCAAAACAAGAAAAAACGGAAGTAAAACGTCCTATTTCTTTCAAAAGCAGGTATACTTTATTAAATGTTTAAAATTACCATGAAACACAAGTTAAAAAATGGAGACAGCATTTACAAAAAAACGCACATAACCTTCACATGAAACACATGTTATATATATGTTTAGGTGTATACAGGCATATGGGGAACCTCTTGAGACAATATTAATGCTCCTTTGTTAGATGGCTGAACCTTTTACAATGCCTAATTCACATATGTGGAGCTGCCCCAATATTCGGTGAAGGCGATTATTCCTGCGGATGAGAGGCAGTGGTATATATGATAAAGTAAAGTGCTTTAGTGCATTGTGCTAAACTTTTTATCCATACCTCACCTCCACAGCAACATCACAGTCACCAATGGGGAATTCTATTATTGCATATAGCCTATTTGGCCCCATAAATCTGCATACACACATGTTACATAGCTTAGTTAGTAATTCAAGTTCTGTTACATGACCTGTTTTGTGCGATCCTGAGCCCCAACGCGCGTTTCGCGTTAGCTTCGTCCGGGGGTATGTATATGTTCCCCATATGCCTGTATACACCTAAACATATATATAACATGTGTTTCATGTGAAGGTTATGTGCGTTTTTTTGTAAATGCTGTCTCCATTTTTTAACTTGTGTTTCATGGTAATTTTAAACATTTAATAAAGTATACCTGCTTTTGAAAGAAATAGGACGTTTTACTTCCGTTTTTTCTTGTTTTGGTTCTATATATATAATTGTCTAAGGGGTACTTCCATCTGTTTGTCTGTAACTTCCGTAATGGAAATCCCGGGTCGCTGATTGGTCGCGGCCGGCCGCGACCAATCAGCGATATTGGGGCAGGATTTAAACACCGCTTCACTTTTTACTATTGATGCTGCATATGCAGCATCAATAGTAAAAACATATAATGTTAAAAATAATAATAAAAAAACAACATTATATTCTCACCTTCCGGCGTCCGCGGCACCCTTTCCCGCTCCGCGCGACACAGCGGTCCCAAGGATGCATTGCGGCAATGACTTGCGAACACGTAGCGGTCTCGTGAGATGATGACGTAGCGGTCTCGTGAGACCACTACATGATCACGGGTTATTGCCGCAAGGCATTACTGGGAACGGAGCGTCGTAAGGAGCATCGCTAAAGGCCTGGGCTAGATCCGGGGGCCGCCGGAAGGTGAGTATATAACTATTTGTTTTTTATTTTAATAGTTTTTTTTTCAACAGGGATATGGTGCCCACACTGCTATATACTACGTGGGCTGTGCTATATACTACGTGGGCTGTGTTATATACTACGTGGGCTGTGCTATATACTACGTGGGCTGTGCTATATACTACGTGGGCTGTGCTATATACTACGTGGGCTGTGCTATATACTGCGTGAACTGTGTTATATACTGCGTGAACTGTGTTATATACTGCGTGAACTGTGTTATATACTGCGTGAACTGTGTTATATACTGCGTGAACTGTGTTATACACTGCGTGAACTGTGTTATACACTGCGTGAACTGTGTTATATACTGCGTGAACTGTGTTATATACTGCGTGAACTGTGTTATATACTGCGTGAACTGTGTTATATACTACATACATATTCTAGAATACCCGATGCGTTCAAATCGGGCCACCATCTAGTATACACACACATTATATATATATATATATATATATATATATATATATATATATATATATATATATATATATATATATATATATATATATATATATATATATATATATATATATATACACACACATACACACACACACACACACACACACACACACACACACATACATACATACATACATACATATATATAGCATACATACTGGAAGCAGGCTACCTTTCTTGGACATCTTTTTTTCTGCATAGAATAGTATAGTCAATGCTGAGATTTCCCATGAAGACCGTATACCACAAATGGGTTTTTTTCCTTATAATGGGAGTAAATGAGGGATATTTGCCACTGTATCTCTCTGAAGTGGCCCAAGTTAAACGTAAACATCAGGCATTTATTTAATTTACAAGTAACATGTAAACAGACATTCACAGCAATGTGCTACATCAAAGGTCACATCTAAGATCACTGTGTATTCAGAGTGTGATATAAATATTACCTATGACTAATCAACTCTTCTTCCAAAAGTATAAGTAGTCCTGGTCAGGAGACAAGTAATTCTGCTCCTTTTAATATTTGTCAGATTATATTATAAATCTAGATCATGAATATTTTGAAAATAAAAATCATACCCTTATTCCAGCGATATGTCACTTTCTGGGCTACTTGGCATAATCACTTTTATCAGCAGTAGTTTGTCATTGCAGGACTAGTAAACCTGCTCTCAGGTAGTCCACCATATTCATAAGCTCTGTATAACCCCGCCCCAACCACTGATTGGCAGCTTTTTGCCCATGTACACAGAATCTGCCAATCAGTGGTGAGGGTGGGGTTATAAAGGGGATCAGCAGTTCGAGAACTGGTAGATCTGCTGCAGATAAAAGTTTTTATCAAAATGACAGCAAGCAGCTCAGTAAGTGACATATCACTGGAATCAAAGTCTCTGCCCCTACATTAGCTACTCTCAGTTGGGATACAAAAAACCCAGGTGACAGATTTTGTTTAAAACCTGAATGGAACTACAAAAACAGATTTTAGCAATTTATACTTTATCTTCTGTACTTGTACTACTTGCATTCTTGCCTACATAACTGTAAAATATATCTTTTTTTTCCTACAAATCACATTTTATCCTCTTTTCCATAACCTGAAACGTATTCATTGTCTCGCTCATCATCAATACTATCGTTTATACAGCGCGCTTTACATTGCAGTCACAGCTGCTGATCCTCATGCTTCCAGAGCTGCACTCTGCAGGGCTTCGTCATTGGTCTCAAACAAATGAAATTCAGTCGCTTCCAAATCGGACATTTTTGGTGGAGTCAACAGATTCCTTTCTGCACTGGGTATGATGTATTGCAATTCAATCCTGTGATTAGCCCACGATTTGATTTCCATACCTACAAAAAGAACAAGGCAGGGACCCTCGTTCAGCTGAACAGCATTTAGTTCTGTCAGTTCCACGACAGGTTTAGGGTGCCATGGGAACTCTTTGCAGTCAATATCATGAAGAACTTCCACTCGCCCTTGTCGTGTGATGACCTCTCCCTTAGGATCCAATATGATAAGATTTGGAATGCCTGCAAAAATAATCACATTGTGTTTATTAAAATACCAACAAAAATGAGAATGGTGGCACAAATTATGCTCTATATATAGTTAGTGTAACATGTATGAGAATACTCCATATGTTTGCGGTGGTTCAGTGGTTAGCACAGCAGCCTTGCAGCCCTGGAGTCCTGGGTTCAAACCCCACCAAGGACAACATCTGCAAGGAGTTTGTATGTTCTCCCCGTGTTTGCGTGGGTTTCCTTGGAGTACCCCGGCTTCTCCCACTCTCAAAAGACATACTGATAGGGAATGTATATTGTTAGCCTCAGTGGGGACAGCGATGATGGTGTCTGTAAATCGCTGTGGAATTAATGATGTTAAATAAGTGAGTAAAATAAACAGATTTGGAAAGGACTGGTCAAAAAGCCACTATTAACTTTATTATTATTACTACAATAAAGTCAAGATCGCTGCTTCCACCCTATCACAAGAACACATTGATTAGTTTACATACTTAGGTTATGTGCACACGATTCGGATTTGCTTCGGATCCGCAGCGGATTTTTCCACGCAGAAACGCTGCAGATCCGCACTGTGATGTACATTACAATGTTATTCAATGGGGAAAAAAAAGCTGTGCAGATGGTGAGGAAAAATCAGTGCGGAATTGCTGCGAATTTCAAAGAAGTACATGTCACTTCTTTTGTGCAGATCTGCAGCGTTTCTGCAACCCTTCATGATAAAAATCCGCAGTGGCAAAAACCGCTGAAAATCTGCACAAAATCTGCATCAATTCGGCATAAAAACAGCACAAATTCCGTGGCAAAACCGTGGCTGCGGATTCTGCCAGGAGATGCGGATTTTGTGCAGAAAATTCTGCACCTCTTTTCCTACGTGTGCACATAGCCTAAATATGGCTCCTACAGAAAAAGTTGATAACTAATAACTAAGTGTCAGTGCGTGGTAATAGCAGCCAAACTGCAGTGAATTCAGAAAGTATATAAACTACGTGTAGAAATTGCTTGCTCTGGATTAACAATAAATGACTGTAGATATCATGCAGTGTTTAGTTACAACTCTGCAAAGAAAAAGGTTTACATAGTGTGTTGGAATGCCACAAAAGCTAGGTCTGAATATAAACACATGGGAAATCCACATATACAGCTTTGATTCAGAGCAGACGGGTCTGTGCTCAAGCATGTAGGGCACAGTGCTTACAGCAGATCTCCGAGACTTCTTTTATGCTGGTGTGTGATCTCATATAAATCTACAACCTCTAATCTGTGATTTTAGGAACAGGCTCTAATCCCCGTAAAATAAACCTTACAAACATAAAACATTGTACATGACCACATGGCAAACAAAAGCACACAGCCAGCACAGAACATTGAGTGAGCGTGTCTGCAAGATATGCTCTTCGAGAAGAACCCACTACAAAACTTCCCTCCAAGGAAAGGCATCATACATTCATGAAAAAAAAAAGCCACCTTCCAATGGATCTACATAAATCGTGGACTTCATTCTGGGGATGTGTTTTTTTGACAATGTATTGAAATCAGACTATATATGGACTAAATATATGGAAAAACTCACCACACATGATGAAGGATGCAAACACTTTAATTTTACTCCAAATGCAGACGTGTAGTGGATACGGAAATGGCCAGCAAGGGGCAGGCAGAAATGTGACATTGACAGTAAATGATTTGACCCTTCTTGGGTCTTGTCCACGTCGTCGCTTGGCACAGAGTGGAGAAGAGGCACTCCCACGCCCAAGTCTGCTTTGTCGCATTTCTCCCTACTGCGCATGTCGCATGGCCAAAGTCACCATATAGCCACAGGCTTATGTTAATGAAATCTGCTGCTCTGAAAGTCACTGCCGTTTTCAGACCAACTGATTTCATGAACTCCCCAGCTTGCCCTGGGAGGAAGGAAGGTTTATCTTACACCAAGTACAAAATTAAAGGGGTTGTCTATTCCCATTTCTTCAGGAGCATACTGTTTCTCTGCCTCTCGGCTTGCTGCTTGACATTGCACTCCAGATGATTAGACAGTTCAGACCAGCAATATGGTCATGTTAACCCTTTTAACCTGGAGTCATTCTCCATTTTATTTTTGTTTTTTTCTCCCCTTCTTCCAAGAGCCAAAACTTTATTTTTACGTCAATATAGCTGTACGAGCGTTTGTTTTTTTGTGAAAACAGTTGTACTTTTGAATGAGACCATTGATTTTGCCATATAGTTTACTGGAAAAGGGGACAAACAAATTCCATATGGGGTAAAATTGCAAAAAAGAGAGTGCAATTCCAAAATTGTTTTTTTTAGTTTTATTTTTTTTCATTTACCATGTACACTACATGGTAAAACTGACCTAGCAATATGATTCTCCAGCTAAGGCTATCTTCATACATCTGAGTTTCTGGCATGTGTGGCATCCGTTTGCACATGTACAGGAGACACGTACTATTCAGTGTTGCCGGGTCTCGCAGAGCGCAGTATGAGCTGGATTCGGGGAACATCGTGGGAAGCGCTTTACTACGTCAGTGCTGATTGGGAACTCTTTTTCTAATAAACTGGTAAACAAGGGACTGTGTCTTGTTTATAGACTAGTCAGACCAATGTGTGCGTTTTTTAATCAAAATTTTTATGAATTTTTAACATACCAAAGAAAACATGAATATATAGCCAATACTTGAACGTAGTAAACTGGGGGAAACATCAGGACTGGGGGATAGCCTTTTTTTTTTTTTTTAACCCTTTAACGACCAGAAGTATTTTTGGTTTTGCATTTTCATATTTTGCTCCCCTTCTTCCCAGGCCCATAATTTTTTAGTCAAAATGGCCATGTGAATTCTTGTTTTTTTGTGGGACGAGTTTTACTTTTGAACGACACCATAGGTTTTAACATATCGTGTACTGGCAAAAACGGGTTAAAAAAATTTCCAAGCACGGTGAAATTGCAAACAAAGTGCAATCCCTTTTTTTTTTTTTTTTTTTTATTTACCACGTTCACTAAATGCTAAAACTGACTTGCCATTATTATTCTACAGGACATTACGAGTTCATGGACGCCAATCATGTGTAGGTTCGTTTTTACTCAAGTGTTGAAAAAAAATTCCAAATTTTGTTTAAAAAAAAAAAAAAAGCGCCATTTTCCGATACCCGTAGCGTCTCCATTTTTCATGATCTCGGGTTGGGAGAGTGCTTACTTTTTGAGTTGAGATTTTTAATGATACCATTTTTGTGCAGATATGATCTTTTGATCTCCCGTTATTGCATTTTAATGCAATGTTGCGGCGACCAAAAAAACGTATTTCTGGAGTTTTGACTCTTTTTTCCTTGTTACACCTTTTAGCAATTGGGTTGATTCTTTTTTTTTATATTGATAGATCGGGCAATTCTGAAAGCGGTGATACCACATATGTGTAGGTTTGATTTTTTTTAACTGTTTAACTTTAAATGGGACGAAAGGGGGTGATTTGAACTTTGATATATTTTTTTAAATATTTTTAAAAACATTTATTTTTCTTACTTTTGGTATGCTTCAATAGTCTCCATGGGAGACTAGAAGCTGCCATAATCCGATCGGCTCTGCAACATAAGGCAATGATCAGATCGCCCGTAAGGCCGGGATCACACATGCGAGAAATACGGCAGAGTCTCGCATGTTAATACCCGGCATTGCCGCAGTCACTCAGGAGCGGAGCATGTGGCCGCATAGCAATACATGCAGCCGCACGTTCCGCTCCTGACGGTGGCAATGCCGGGTATTAACAAGCGAGACTTGGCCGTATTTCTCACGTGTGATCCCGGCCTATGTAGCAGAATTGTTCACTAGCTAAAAGCTCATAGCAATCTGGCAGTGGCAACCATAGAGGTCTGCTGGAGACCTCTGGTTGTCATGCCAACCCATCGGTGACCCGCGATCATGTGACGGGGTTACCAATGGGCGGGATTTCTGGCGTTCTTGCCAGAAGCGCGAGTTAAATGCCGCTGTTAGAGATTGACAGCAGCATAACTAGTTAATAGCCACGGGTGGATCGCGATTCCACCCGAGACTGTTACAGGCACATGTCAGCTGTTCAAAACAGCTGACATGTGCTAGAAAAGATGTGGGCTCAGCATCGGAGCCCACATCAAAGGGAGGGAGTCCACAACGCGTACTATTATGCCTGATGTTGGAAAGGGGTTAATAAATTGGAGAACCAGGGAAAGGGTTGGGGAGTGTTTATTTAAATAAAGTAATTTTTGGTCTTTTTTTTTATATATTACTGATAGACACTTCACCATTACTAACAGCAGGGATTGATGCCAGCTGTGTTTTTGGACAATTCACAGATGACATCAACCCCAACTACCATTAGCCCGACTGCAAACGCACACGGGCAGTCAGGAGAAGCAGAGGCATAGCGCAAGAATTGGCGCATCTAATGTGAAGCGCCACTTGTGAGGCGGCTGCAGTCTGGTATTTTAAGGCTGGGAAGGGCCCAATAACCATGCACCTTCCCAGCATGATTAGATCAACTCACAGCAGTCAGCTTTTTTGTTTCTGGTTACCAATAAAGGGGGTGGGACCTCATGTCATTTTTTTCCATTTATTTACATACTAGGTTAATACATGTACAGCAAGATACACACGCAAGGCACTAATTATATATCTCACGGATATCTATCTAAAAATAAAAAAAGCAGGTAGCACTCCAATATTTACCAAAAAGTACAAGGGACTTTTGTATACTTCGGAAATTTTATGGATATTTTTGCTAGGGAGGCTTTGCACCCATCATCTCAAATATATGTAGTGTGCTGTTCTAATTTCTATTCCATAATATCTACCTACATCTTTGCACATCTTTAACACCTAAAAATTAGTCATTTCTATTCCGATATGACTCACACGGGCGGTAAACAAGGATGACACGGACGGCCAAACGAAAACCACATGGATAGTAAAAACAGACTGTCTCATGTGAACAATTTTTAAATGGATGTGTGAAGAGGGCCCAAGTCTGAGTACACAGATATCAAACATATATTTTGCTTTTAGTTACCTTATATTCTCATGTATAAGCCAAGTTTTCCAGCACATTGTGTTGAAAACGCCCCCCACCCCTTCGGCTAATACACAAGTCATTGTCCCAGAAGGCAGCGGAGGAGGGGGAGCGGCGGAGCAACGGGTCACAGGAGGCAGGAGCAGGCGGCTAAAGCCTGTGCCCGATGCCAAAGTGAAATGAATATTCACTGCATGGACAATGAATATTCATTTCTCTTATAGCGTGCACAGTAACAGCTGCTGGCTTCCAGCCGCTGCCGGGCTGTCACGGGTGCCCGCTCATTAAGGTAATGAATATTCACCTCTCTCCACTCCCATAAGCTTGGAGAAAGGTGAATATTCAATTCCTTAATGAGCGGGGACACCTGATCGCTCGACTGCAGAAGCTGGTGTCACAGGAACAAGATGCTGCGAGGGCGCGCAGGGAATGTAAGTAGGATGGGTTTTTTTAAGCTTTTCTCATGAGGTCCACGCATGCAAGGATTGGGATAAGGAGCCATGTAGACAAGGAAAGGAATAAGGAGCCATGCAGACGAGGATGGGAATAAGGAGCCATGAAGACAAGGATGGGAATGAGGGGACAATGCATACCCGGCTTATACTCGAGTAAATACATTTTCCCAGTTTTTATGGCAAAATTAGGTGCCTCAGCTTATACACGAGTATATACGGTAAGTGGTGAAAATAAAACCTGAAATTTGCATGAAAAAAAAAAACAAACTTTGCTTTTGCTGCCGTTTTCCCAGAATTTTACTTTTCTTGGGATATGGGAGTGTGCAAGAGCTAACTGAGGTTTTTGCCATTACTATTTTCGGGTAGATCCGATGTCTTGATGGCCTCTTATAGCAATGTTTTTTGCAATGCAAAAACCCACATTTCGATTTTTTTCTCGCTATGCCATTCACCGATCGGATTAATTTATTTTAGATTATGATAGATCGGATATTTCTAAACGCAGCAATCCCAAATATGTCGGGTTTTTTTATTATTTTCAATAGGGCATAAGAGGAGTGATTTGAACTTGTTCTATTTTTTTTTTCATATTTTTAAAAACTTTTTTTTACATTTTTTTACTGTATTTAATAGTCCCCTTAAGAGACTTGAAGCTGCAATTGTCCGATCGCCTGTGCTATACATAGCAAAAAAATCACAATCTCCTATGAACACCGGCCACGAGCATCTACTAACTTTGCATCGTCTGCAAACTTGATTAGTTTACCTTTAGTTCCCTTATCTAGATCAATTATAAAAATATTAAACAGTGGGGCCATGAAAAAGCCTTGTGTTACCCCACTTGAAACACTCTTCCAATTGGATGTGCAACCATTTACGACTCTTTGAGTACCATCACTAAGCCAGTTATGAATCCACCTAACCGTAGCCTTGTCAATCCCATACTTGGTTACTTTTTCAATAAAGATAGTATGAGATACTTTATCAAATGCTATGCTGAAGTCGAGATATACTATATCTACCTCATTTCCCTGATCCACCTAGTCAGTGATTCCATCATAGAAGGAAGTTAGATTAGTCTGGCATGACTTGTTTGCTACAAACCCATGCTGACTCTGGTTAATTACTGTATTCTTATCCAAATACATGCTGTTTACTACTTGTTCAAAGATCTTTCCTAGTATAGGAGTAAGGCTCACTGGCCTGTAATTGCCTAGCTCCATCTTTCCTTTTTTTGAAGATAGGGACAACATTTGCTTTCCCCTTCATCATTTGCTTTTAGCTCAAAGAAAGTTTAGTGTTACAGAAGACCAGTCTCCAGCCTGTCTGTAGGGTTGTGTATTAGGGAGGCCCCAACAGAGAGGAACAAAAACACACATGCCCACACCAGATGCAGGGCTGAAATTCTAATGTAGGCCTCATGTATACATGAGATCCAGCCCACATGACTTCCTCTGCTTAATGTCACTGAATGGAAACATTGATTCGTGAGGCTCAACACTTTCCAGAAGAGATTTGAGATTTGTGCACCTTGAATGGACGAGAAAACAAATCTCTAATAAACGCAACAATAAGATAGACGTACCAGTGCTCCATGCTGTATAAAGTCTATGGCCCGCTCCTCACACAATTCAAGAGGATGTTTAAGTTTATACAAATTAAGTATTCTTTTATGTCATAGCAGTTTTTGTCACTAAATTATATTATATTGCCTAAATACTTGTTTCAAAGATTTTGTTCCAGCAGGGATATTCCCTCTTGATAGGATATGCTCTATACTTGAAAAAGGTGGAAATTAATTAGCAATGCATTTGAAATTCCCAACACGGGTCATGTTTGTAAACTTCCTTACGTAGAATATAACTAATGTGCTGACCTTGTATTCCATATAATCGGTTCAGTCGTGACCTTCTTGCCTCATCACTATATGGAACAGCCACCCAAGGCATTTCACTGAAATACTGTTTAAATGATTCTTCAGATCTGAGAAAGCAGAAAGGAACAGAAGTTTAATATATGCGTAGCAAAGAAATTCTAAAGAACTGCAGCAATAAAATCTGTGCCCAATGTTCTGTAACGTGCCGTGAGTGCTTATGACAAAAAACAAGGCTTAATATGCATTTACTATAGTTGTCTGGGGAAAAAAATCACTGGCATGGCACTTTAGGATGCTGATCTTAGATTGGAGAACAGAAATAAAAAAACAAAAACAAACAAAACGAGAGATAAAAAAACTTGCCATTCTTTATTCACGTTTCTCGAGACTGCATATTTTCAGCCTATCTGCCAGCAATGCACAATACTTGTTCACACAGTGTCTAGAATTATGTTTAGGGTCCACTGTTGGTTTAAAAGAAAGACTATTTTATCCAATGTTTCCATTTTGGGCTGAGCTCCTGCTTCACATCAACAGAGCAGCTCTTCCTCCTCCAGGCTGCTCTGTCGACAGGGTGGTATAGCCAACATCATGATGATTCCCTGCAGTTAGAGTGAAAAAGCAGCAGCTGCTCCGTTGACATGACATCAATAAAAACAGCAGAATCACAAGCAGGATCCAGCCCAGACTGGCGTTAAGCATAAGGCTTGGTTCACATTGCGTTCAGTGACTCCGTTAGACGGACTACGCTACACCGTGGAATAACGCGGTGTAACGTAGTCCGTTAACGCCGCCATTGAATGCAATGTCGGACGCATCGCTAGCGCATGCCCACAATTGGCGTGCGCTAGCGATGTGCCGTCATTGAGTGACGGACCCGAGAAGCGGGCTGCAGCGTTTCCAGGTCCGTCACTGCTAGCGCAGATGGAGCTAGCAGATGCTCTATCTGCGCTAGCGCAATGGAACGTCGGCACTTGCGTTAACAGCAGCCCGTTAGCGTATGTGCTGAACGGGCTGCTGCTAACGCAATGTGAACCTAGCCTAACAGGCAGGTAGCTAGTCCCATAAAAGAAAAATAAAATAGTCCCAGATTACCGCTTTAGAACATTCAAGCAAAACCATTTACAAGAAATTAATAGTGGATCATATATGAACTACAACATTACAATAGCAGAAAATGCTGGTTTAAGGTGTAATATTTGTGACAAATAATAACATAACAGTAAGCCTGAAAGTGCAGTCTTCTCTTGTCATCTCACTGTAGGACAGGAAATAGCTTATATAGGGGCTAAGACACCAATTTCAGGGATGTATCACTTATTAGGCTGTGTGCTGTAGTTTCAATACAATTGGTGTTTTAGCAGCAGGTGGTTAGCACTGCTCGAGACCTAGCCCAACTCCACCCCCAGCAGTGATTAGCAGCTTAATGTCTATAGACAATGTACATAGAAAGCTGTGGTGTGGGTGGGGCTAGCTGATTGTGTCACGATTGCTGCACTCAGTAAACTGGCTTTCTTTCATCTAGTGCAGGGATGTCATACCCAAATACACAGATGGCCAAAATTAAAAGCATGGACAAAGTCGCGGGTCAACCTTGATATTTATATATATATAAAAAAAAAAAGTCTAATTGTGGTTGACCCATGAACAAAGTACAGTACATTTTAATTACAGTATATACTCGAGTATAAGCCGAACCGAGTATAAGCCGAGACCCATAATTTTGCCACAAAAAATGGGAAACTTATTGACTCGAGTATAAGCCTAGGGTGGGAAATGCAGCAGCTACTGGTAAATTTCAAAAATAAAAATAGATATCAATAAAAGTAAAACTTATTGAGACATCAGTAGGTTAAGTGTTTTGGAATATCCATATTGAATGAGGAGCCCCATATAATGCTCCATAAAGTTCATGATGGGCCCCATAAGATGCTCCATACAAAATATGCCCCATATAATGCTCCATAAAGTTCATAATGGGCCCCATAAGATGCTCCATATTAAATATGCCCCATATAATAATGCACAAAGGTTGATGGCCCCATAAGATGCTCCATAGATTATGCCCCATATAATGCTGCACAAAAGGTTAATGATGGCTCCTTAAGATGCTCCATAGGTTATGCCCCATATGCTGCTGCTGCGGCACTTGCAATATTCACCTGTCCCCGTTCCACTGCTGCGCGCCGCTGTGTCTTCCATCTCTCTGCAGTGACTGTTCAGGCATAGGGCGCGCACTAACACGTCATTGCGCCCTCTGACCTGAACGTCACAGCCAGAGAACGTGGAAGATGGAGCACGGCGGTGGCACGGGGACAGGCGAATATTGCAATGCTCACCCTCCCCGGTTATACTCACCCCCTCCTGAGGCGGTCCCTGCTTCTCCGTCGTCCTGGGCCGGCAGCTTGTTCCTGTGTTCAGTGGTCACTGGTACCGCTCATTAAAGTAATGAATATGCACTCCACCCCTGCTGTGGGAGTGGAGTCCCTTCCATATTCATTACTTTAATGAGCGGTACCACGTGACCGCTGAACACAGGAAGAGCTGCCGACGCCAGGAGACCATCACATCGCATCAGAGAAACAGGGACCGAATCGGGAGCAGGTGAGTATGATGTGACAGCTGCCACCCCCTCCTCCGCCGACCCCCTGGGAATGACTGGAATATAAGCCGATAGGGGCACTTTCAGCTTAAAAAAATGGGCTGAAAATCTCGGTTTATACTAAATGGTAATAGATATTAGAATAAAATATTGGAATATTATAATATGCTATGTAAAAGCAGTAAAACAAGCAATGGCTCAATTTAAATATGTAATAACAAAGGATAAAATGCCTTGAATAATACAGATAATAAACTATAATGCAAACATAAGTGCCCCCAAACAGTATTATACCTGTTATGATCCGGTGACCTTGGAGCCGCATGAGACTTTCTCAGGAGTAGGTGGAACCTGTACTGACCACAAACCCTAAACTGTCACCGCAACTAGAAGTAGCCGTGGGGTGTACCTAACACATCCTAGACACCTCGACACAGCCGGAGGACTAAATACCCCTATAGATGGAAATGGGAATTCTATCTTGCTTCAGAGCAGAACCCCAAAGGGTAGGCAGCCCCCTACAAATATTGACTGTGAGTATTAGAGGAAAGACAAACGCAGGCAGAAATCAGAATTTAGCAAAAGAGGCCACACTAGCTAAATAGGAAAGGATAGGACAGAATACTAAGCGGTCAGTATTAAAACACTAAAAATATCCACAGCAGATAATACAAAAATTCCCCCATCTAACTAAAGACATGGAATGTATATCTGCATCTCATGAGAATCCAACTTGACTAAAATATCCAAACACAGTCTAAGCTGGACCAGAAAAAACATTGAATAGTACTGAATTGTAAAGCACACTGCATGTGTGCTGTAGAAACAGAACCAGACACTTATCTTTGCTGATTTGGTAGCAGGGCAGGAGGAACCAGACAGATGTAAACCTCCAAGAACAATGGACAACTGGCAAGGGCTAATGAATACTGCACACCTAAATATCCCAGTCAGAGCTGCAATCAGCAGGGACACCTGTCCAGGATTGCAACCCAGGGACAACTGCATTACTATCAACAACCACCGGAGGGAACCCAAGAGCAGAATTCACAACATATACCCCAACAGTGAATTCCTCCATAGTACCCTCCAAATTGACCGTATGATGACCCTACTCAATACCGCCCGACAAAGAATGGTGACCCCATCACGGTATGATTCTCCAACTGTAATCCCTACACAGCCCTCTATACAGTATAATGGCCACAAAAAGTGCACCATACAGTATAATGGGCCCCACATACTCCACCACACAGTATAAAGGGGCCCCATATTGCCTTCCATACAGTATAATAGGCCCACATAGTGCTCCCTACAGTATTATGGCCACAAAAAGTACTCCACACAATATAATGTCCCCAGATAGTGTTCCATACAGTATTGCCATAAAAAGTGTTTGAACAGTATAATAGCCTCACATAGTGATCCATACAGTATAATGGCCTCACATAATGCTCCATACAGTATAATGGCCTCACATAATGCTCCATACAGTATAACGGCCCCACATAGTGCTCCATACAGCATAATGGGCCCAACATACTGCTCCTTACAGTATAATAGCCTTGCACAGTGCTTTATAAAGTACAATGGCTTCACATAGTGCTCCATACAGTATAATGAGCCTGACATAGTGCTCCATACAGTATGATAGCCACAAATCAGGGTGGATAAAAATCAATGTTTTTTAAAAAAAAAAATCAAAAAAAAAAAATCGGATTTTTTTTATTTAAATCGGATTTTTTTGATTAAAATCGGATTTTTTTCAATAAACTGCTTTTTGAGGAAAATATTTTACCATCCAAAGGTTCTTCCATCATGAGATAAAGCTGAGTTGTTTAACTCAGTAGAATAAAGGCTGTATATGTGTAACATTCACAATGCCATGCTCTTCCAGAGGTTTCTGTAGGATTAGTGGGCAGTTTCTCTCCTATATTATCACAGACGCTCGCTTTACTTACGCAGTTCTCAAAACTGAATTTGACTCCGCAGAGGTCCCAGCCTCTTCTTCACGGCAAAAATGTTACAACATGAACAGAGTTGAGAAAAAGACCTTAATCCTATTGTTCTACAAACCTATGAATACAGAATCAACCCCTTCAGTGCCAAGTCCAAGAAGTTAGACAATATGGAGTGGAATAGATCTGCACAACACAAGAAGAATGTGAATCTAAGTGTGAGGAGGAGGAAGGGCAAGCAGACAAGAAAATGAAAGTGAAACTTTGAGCACAATACTGTAGCATAGCCACAGACAGACAAGTCTGGATCTGTTTGTGTGTACGATACGATCTGAGGTTTATTACATTCTTTCCTTATAATGGCAGCAGGCCGTAAAAGAGACCCAGTTTGGGAATATTTTAATGAAGCTCCTTCGCCTATCGGTAAGGCAGGCATGCGTGCAAAATGCAAATGATGCAACAAAGAGATGCAAGGCCTGGTGGCGCGAATGAGGCAACATCATGAGAAGTGTGGTGATGAAGATGACCAAAGAAACACTTCTGAACAGGCAGGATCTTCAGGTTGGTAAACATTTTTATTGAATCCTATTTCTAAAGACTGAACTGTCATGTGTGAGAAAAATTATATTTCTTATTATTACTGCATGTTACTGTCATTTGGTACAGTTATGAAGAAAAACAAATATTCCTTTTGGGGCAGGGGCAGTGATGTGTTGTGTACAATAAGCAGAAATTGTATAAACAATAAAATAACAGCATTGACTTTTTTTGTTTAGGGGAATTCATGGATTCTGGAAACTATCCACCTCCAAGATCACCATCATCCTGTGCTACAGTTTCAGAGTTATCCATCCAGGATAGTGCTTCATTAGCAGCAGCATCATCATCAGACACCCACAGCCACATATCACCATCACCCAAAAGGAAGAAAAAACCTTTACCTCCTGGAACCACCATAGATAGGTTTGTGATAAGAACTAGCAGATTAGAAAAAGAGTTGATTGATGAAAAAATTGCCCAGTTTATTTATGCAACAAACTCTTCTTTCCGTCTGACTGAGAACCCACATTTCATTAAAATGGTTCAGTCACTGAGACCAGGATACAGTCCACCCAGCAGAGCTGATGTTGCAGGGAAACTGCTGGATCAAGTGTATGACAGAGAAATGGAGCAATGTTCAATAGCTCTGGAGGGTAAAATTGTTAACCTAAGTATTGATGGGTGGAGTAATGTCCACAATGATCCTATTGTATGTGCTTGTATAACAACAGAAGAAGGTAAAGCCTTCCTTGCACAAACAACTGATACGTCAGGAAATGCACACACAGCAGAATACTTACAAGAAGTGGCAGTAAAAGCTATAACGACATGTGAACAAAAATTCAAATGTCTAGTACGCAGTTTGGTCACTGACAATGCTGCAAACGTATCCAAGATGAGAAGAGATTTAGAAGAGCAGGGAGGGAATACAAAGCTGCTAATAACATATGGTTGCAGTGCTCATTTGCTGCACCTCTTAGCCAAAGACTTAAGTGTTCCAGAAATAAAGGCTAATATTGTTGAAATTGCTAAATACTTCCGTAATAATCATTTTGCTGCAACAGCTCTGAAAAGGATGGGTGGAACCAAGCTAACGCTCCCACAAGATGTTAGATGGAACTCTGTGGTGGACTGTTTTGAGCAGTATATCAAAAACTGGCCTATTCTGATGACACTTTGCGAAGAAAATCGAGATAAAATAGATGGCACTGTCACGGCCAAAATCCTCAACATTGGGCTTAAGAGAAATGTTGAACATATGCTGAGCTTCCTGAAACCCATCTCTCAAGCTTTAAACAAAATACAGAAAAATAGCTGTTTTATTGCGGATGCTGTTGAAATTTGGAAGGAACTGAGTGAACACTTAAAAACAGAACTACACATGGACAGAATTAAATTACAAGCAGTAAACAAACGAATGGGACAATCACTGACTCCAGCTCATTTTTTGGCAAATATTGTTAATATCCAATATCAGGGTCAAAACCTAAGTGCTGAGGAAGAGGAGTTAGCTATGACATGGGTATCCAGCAATCATCCATCTTTAATGCCAACTATAATAAACTTCAGAGCTAAGGGGGAACCATTCAAGAAATATATGTTTGCTGAAGATATTTTAAGGAAGGTCACACCAGTAAACTGGTGGAAGTCACTTAAGCGCTTGGATTTAGAGACTGTTCAAGTAATGATTTCACTTTTAACAGCAGTAGCTTCTTCTGCAGGCATTGAAAGAATATTCTCTTCCTTTGGACTCATTCATTCTAAATTGAGAAATCGGTTGGGACCCAATAAAGCAGGAAAGCTTGTTTTTCTTTTCCAGATTATGAATAGGAACAAAGAAGAAGATGATGATGAAGATGACGACAAGTGAGCTACAGAGGACAGCAGGGACAGTAGTATTTAAGTTTTTCATGTGTCGGCTGGGCTGACAGTCTAAGTTTCTTAAAATATATATATATTTTGTTTAGCCAAATTAGTTAAAGGGAACCTGTCACCACGTTTTTGGAAGATGGGATAAAAATAGCGTTAAATAGGGGCAGAGGTGGGCATTACATTAGTGTGTTTGTTATGCGTTTATTACCCACCTAAGTTGCCGAAATAACTTTGCAAAGTCTCCGTTTTCGCCTGTCAATCAGGCTGGTCAGGTCACATGGGCGTGGTGTCTTCACCCAGATTTGGCGTAGTTTTCCGTTGGTGGCGTAGTGGTGTGCGCATGCCCAAAGTCCGGAATCCTCTTCCAGGGGATTTAAAATAGCGCGGTGTTCGTTATTGCATTGGTGATCGGTGGGCGCGGCCATCTTCCTTTGGCCGCGCGTGCGCAGAAGCGGCGCTCTGCTGGCCGCGGCTTCAGGAAAATGGCCGCGGGATGCCGCGCGTGCGCAGATAGATATCGCGGCGGCCATTTTCCTGAAGCCGCGGCCAGCAGAGCGCCGCTTCTGCGCACGCGCGGCCAAAGGAAGATGGCCGCGCCCACCGATCACCAATGCAATAACGAACACCGCGCTATTTTAAATCCCCTGGAAGAGGATTCCGGACTTTGGGCATGCGCACACCACTACGCCACCAACGGAAAACTACGCCAAATCTGGGGGAAGACAACGCCCATGCGACCTGACCAGCCTGATTGACAGGCGAAAACGGAGACTTTGCAAAGTTATTTCGGCAACTTAGGTGGGTAATAAACGCATAACACACACACTAATGTAACGCCCACCTCTGCCCCTATTTAACGCTATTTTTATCCCATCTTCCAAAAACGTGGTGACAGGTTCCCTTTAACAAACATGGATGTTTGTTTAAGCAAATAACTTATGCTGTAATGTTGTTATTGTTTCAGTTGAATAAATCTATTTAAATTGTTATTAAGGTCAGGATTATTTTTCTCCTTCCTAAGTACAACAGAACAGTGGTGTCCAAATATGAATGATTAACCCATTAAACTGGGGAGAAAAAAGTAATATAAAAAGTGATTCTAAAAATCTTCATCTACTTGCATGTTAAAGTAGCAAGACCTAGTTTAGGTAGAAACTTTGATTTAAATCACTGATTTAAATCAAGCCTTACTGACTAGTGATTTAAATCGTGATTTAAATCGTGATTTAAATCAAATCCACCCTGCCACAAATAGTGCTTTATACAGTATAATGGCTTCACTTAGTGCTCCATACAGTATAAGGAGCCTGACAGTGCTCCATACAGTTTAATAGCCTCGCATTGTGCTTTATACAGTATAATGGCAACACATAGTGCTCCACAGAGTATAATGGGCCCGGCAGTGCTTCATACAGTATAATAGCCTGACATAGTGCTCCATACAGTATAATAGCCTTGCATAGTGCTTTATACAGTATAATGGTCACACATAGTGCTCCATACAGTATAATGTGCCCACATCATACTCCATATAGTATAATAGGCGTACATAGTGCTCCATACAGTATAAAAGCCCCACATTAAAATAAATGAACACTCATCTCTGCCCGTTCCCCCGCTGCTCCATCTCTTCATCGTGTCTTCAGATCCTCTGCACATCTCAGTACAGCTGGTGCATTGTAATGACGTAATCGTGCCTGCTGCACCCTCTCCTCCATCACTGCTTTCAACTGTATGGGTATCTAGGATGCTTATATAGTTGAAAGTGCGATTCCTGGCCGGCAACCAAATATGCTCGGGGGACACGCCCGGTGTTGTAGGTCGAATATACTCACCCTGTAGGCCAGATTTGGCCAGAGTTTGACATATATGATTTAGTAAGTGTGGAGGACTTTACTGATTAATGCAAACCTGTAACCTCTTCCAGAGATAACAAATAGGCAGGGATCTGATAAATGGAAGCATGCACCCCTGGACCATATCAACTGCTCCCATTCTAAATAGTGGCAACCATCTCTACCAAAGTCTACACCCCATAAATGAGCTACAATTTTTGTATACTACTACCAGCACGGCCAGTTACAGCAGCTTGTGTTGTACACTATTGATTTTTAGGTTTTGTTCAATAAAACAAATATGTTAGAAGAATAAAATATGTGAACTTGTACAGTTAGGTAATTTCCAGACAACAATCCAAATATTTGCACCGAATCTCATTTCACTTAAGGAATAACCTCAATGTTTACTCATTCCAACGCTATTTACGGTAGCTATTGCCAATAAATATCATCAACTGTTGTATCTACTGTCTCCTGATTTATGAAATAACTTGGCAAAGGGTTATTTCCATGCTTCCCACTGGTTTTCTAGGTAATTAGCTGTCAGAGGAGTTCATTTAAGTTGTTTATTTTATGTTGGAGTACAATTACTGAAAAAATGGAACAAATTTTTAAAGTAATCAACAAATTATTCTAAAGCGCTGAACAATTCTCCTACTTTTCACTTATGAGATCAACTGCCAAGTTCTAGTATCAGGAGCAGAAAAAACACTGAGCTATGTCCAGACAAAACTATTTTTGGTCAGTCTGCTGTCCATGTGCATGTACACAAGCAATTTTACACACGGTCGCAACATGCACTAGACCTTTATAGGGATTAGAAAGCTTGTTTACGAGGAAGGCAGCTCCTGTAACCACCAACTAGGTGAACAAGTACACGGAGCTGAGGTTGTGAAATAAAACCGTTCATCTCAACCTAGCCACTGTGCAATAGAGAGCGTGGATCATGGAAGGAGACAGCTATCAATAGATAGAAACCAACATTCATCTTTCTGCTATAGTTACTATCTGCTTTCTGGCAACTGTTTGACCAGGTATTTTTCTTATTTACTTCTCATTTCTGTCAAAGTGTCATAAAGGTGTGATCCCAACAGATAAACCTCTACCTATTCCGCAAGGAGGGCAACTTGATTCCTGTTCTCAGAAGTAGGCTGACTTCACGTGTACAGTCACTGCCCCTCGGTTAATGAAAAACATAGAAGCCAAGAAAGATATTAATTTTTATTCACGAACAGCCATTAAGAATCATAATATGTATGGGCAGACACAAATGTGCGCACACTCATATATACTTATATATAATTATGAGTGTGCTCACAATTGTGTCTGCCCAGTATTGTCTGCTCATACTTATAGATGAAAAGTTTTGTGCATGAGTTGCAGGCTGCATACTACCCTGCGGCATATTGTGTATGTGTCTGATTTCCAAAATCGGTTAGCCAGGAGACATAATTTGCAGGAAAAAAATCTAACACAAAGACCAACTAGAGCTTCACAAGCAGTTTCCACAAACTACAAATGTCTGTTCATGATTGACCAGATAGTTGCATCACGACTCAATTGCAATATTCTACCATGTAATAAATAATTAGCCGGCTATAAGCAAGCAGGTGAAAACGGAGCCAAAGCAAACCCAGTCCACATCACAATCTGCAGGGCTAAACTAGGAATCATGAATTATTGTAAATACTCTCATGGGGCATCTGCTAATGCAGAAAGTAAATGCTGCAACAAAAACAAAAATGTATGCCACTTATCTGAAAATATACTCTTCAGCTACACATGCTCTTTAGATGGGAACTTGTGTTGCCTATATAATATTTAGATTTATAGACACGGTCTTCAATTATTATATACGAATATATCCTCAAATTACATAGAAAATAACACCTCCCCCAAAGGAATGTAATATAGGGAAAAAAAGAGGGTCCATTCAAAAGAACTAAAATATCAATATTTATTCAAATTATTAAAACAGATTAAAAATTCAAGAAGAACTAACATCTAGTGGCCCACACCAATCAGGAAAAAATATTAATCAAGTATTGTATATAGTCAATCCCAAATGGATTTTGGCTCATAGGGTTTCATGAAATATGTCCCTCAAAAACAGTCCTCATTTATAGCTGCCAGGATAACGCCCACCATTATCATATTAAATGCACGTGCAAACAAATAGTAGTAGGACTTCCTATTCCTAACCTTGCATAAAGCTGGAGAGATTTCACCCTTAGCAGATAGAACAAAAGTGATACATATAATCCTTATAAATAAATACTCACATAGAGTGCATGAGAGCCAAAGAAATGGAGATATAAAGGTGTAGGTGCCATTTCTTTGGCTCTCAGGCACTCTATGTGAGTATTTATTTACCGTATAAGGATTATATGTATCACTTTTGTTCTATCTGCTAAGGGTGAAATCTCTCCAGCTTTATGCAAGGTTAGGAATAGGAAGTCCTACTACTATTTGTTTGCACGTGCATTTAATATGATAATGGTGGGCGTTATCCTGGCAGCTATAAATGAGGACTGTTTTTGAGGGACATATTTCATGAAACCCTATGAGCCAAAATTCATTTGGGATTGACTATATACAATACTTGATTAATATTTTTTCTGATTGGTGTGGGCCACTATATGTTAGTTCTGCTTGAATTTTTAATCTGTTTTAATAATTTGAATAAATATTGATATTTTAGTTCTTTTGAATGGACCCTCTTTTTTTCCCTATATTACATTCCTTTGGGGGAGGTGTTATTTTCTATATAATATTTAGGCAATATTTCCAGAAAGTTATCAGTAATGTCTTCCTAGAATTCTTGATGGTTAATCCTCTGCACCATACACACGATTCACGCTAGGCACTTACCTGTCAGCACTAACTAGAACAATTTCAAACTTTTGCCCCAACTCCTTAATTTTCCGGTAAGATTCCACCAACACTCTGGTTAGGCTTCGACATGGTGGACACTGAAAATGAAACACAAATGTCCATATTTTTCAGTTGAAGAGTGATGTCAGCAAAACTAAATGTTGCCCTAAGAGATGAGGAAGGGACTGTCACCAGGTCATAAGTGTCCAGGTTGGCATTTTATTCCTGATGCTCCCAAGTATTCCATTATTTTAATTTGTCATGCGGATCCAGAGTTAGGGGCCTTTTTATTTTTTGGCCATGCCCCCCTTGGTAAAAACCAGAAAATTGGCACAAAAGAAAATGACCATATCTTTAGAGCTGCATGTAGGATTTGGAACAAAACAAAAAAACAAAGACAAAACTCAGAGAAGCAGCTAGAGTAAAACAAGCAAAAATGTGAGACTTAATGACAGGTCTTCTTTAAGAGCGTATTTACACGTATCACATTTCTATTATATCAATATTAACCCTTTCAGCCCCCAAGCCTGTCTTCATGACCAGGCCAAATTTTACAATTTTGACGAGTGTCACTTTATGTGGCAATAACTCTGGAACGTTTCAACAGATCCCATTGATTCGAAGATAGTTTTTTCGAGTGACACATTGTACTTTAGGATCGTGGTAAAATTTCTTCAATATGTGGGGGGGAAGGAAATTTGGCGAAAATTTAGCAATTTTCCAACTTAATTTTCATGCCTTTATGCCCTTAAATCAGAGTGTTATGTCACACAATAGTTAATAAATAACATTTACCACATGTCTACATCAGTACAAATTTTGACACAATCTTTTTTTTTTTTTTTGGCTAGGTAGTTAAAAGCGTTAAAAGATTTCGAGCGATTTCTCATTATTTCAACAAAATTTCCCAAAAACTTATTTTTTTTCTGGGACGACCACAATTACGTTTGAAGTAACTTTGAGAAACCTATATGACAGAAAATACCCAAAATTGACACCATTCTAAGAACTGCACCCTTCAAGGTGCTCAAAATAACATTCAAAAAGTTTATTAAGCCTTCAGGTGCTGCACCGGAATGTTTAGAAAGTGGAAAGAAAAAAATGAACATTCACTTTTTTTTTCCCCACAAAAATTTTACTTAGACCCACCAAAATTTGTTGCGCAATTTCTCCTGAGCGTGACGATACCCCATAAGTGAGGGAAACCACTGTTTAGGTGCATGGCAGGACTTGGCAAGGAAGGAGCGCAATTTGACTTTATGGTTGCAAAATTTGCTGGATTAATTAGCGGATGCCATTTGGAGAGTCCCTGATATGCCTAAAAAGTGGAAACCCCGAAAAGTTTCGGAAACTAGACCCATTAGGAAACCTATCTACAACCCCTGACAAAAATTATGGAATCACCCGCCTTGGAGGATGTTCATTCAGTTGTTTAATTTTCAGAGACATGGCACAAAACTAAAGTCATTTCAAATGGCAACTTCCTGGCTTTAAGAAACACTAAAAGAAATCAAGAACAAAAAATGTGGTAGTCAGTAATGGTTACTTTTTTTTAACCAAAAATAGGGAAAAAATTATGGAATCACTCAATTCTGAGGAAAAAATTATGGAATCATGAAAAACAAACAACAAAAAAAAACTCCAAAACATCACTAGTATTTTGTTGCACCACCTCTGGCTTCTATAACATCTTGCAGTCTCTGAAGCATGGACTTAATGGGTGTCAAACAGTACTCTTCATCAATCTGGCTCTAACTTTCTCGGATTGCTGTTGCCAGATCAGCTTTGCAGGTTGGAGCCTTGTCATGGACCATTTTCTTCAACTTCCACCAAAGATTTTCAATTGGATTGCGATCCGGACTATTTGCAGGCCATGACATTGACCTAATGTGTCTTTTTTCAAGGAATGTTTGCACAGTTTTTGCTCTATGGCAGGATGTATTATCTTGAAAAATTATTTCATCATCCCCAAACATCCTTTCAATTGATGGGATAAGAAAAGTGTCCAAAATATCAACATAAACTTGTGCATTTATTGAAGATGTAATGACAGTCATCTCCCCAGTGCCTTTACCTGACATGCAGCCCCATATCATCAATGACTGTGGAAATTTGCATGTTCTCTTCAGGCTGTCATCTTTATAAATCTCATTGGAATGGCACCAAACAAAAGTTCCAGCATCATCACCTTGTCCAATGCGGTTTCGCAATTCATCACTGAATATGACTTTCATCCAGTCATCCACAGTCCACGATTGCTTTCCCTTAGCCCTTGTTTTTTTCTGTTTAGGAAATTGTGTTAATGATCGCTTTCGTTTAGCTTTTCTGTATGTAAATCCCATTTCCTATAGGCAGTTTCTTACAGTTTGGTCACAGACGTTGACTCCAGTTTCCACCTATTCGTTCCTCATTTGTTGTGTTGTGCATTTCCTGTTTTGGAGACATATTGCTTTAAGTTTCCGGTCTTGATGCTTTGATGTCTTCCTTGGTATACCAGTATGTTTGCCTTTAACAACCTTCCCATGTTGTTTGTATTTGGTCCAGATTTTAGACACAGCTGACTGCGAACAACCAACATCTTTTGCAACATTGCATGATGATTTACCCTCTTATAAGAGTTTGATAATCTTCTCCTTTGTTTCAATTGACATCTCTCTTGTTGGAGCCATGATTGATGTCAGTCCACTTGGTGCCACAGCTCTCCAAGGTGTGATCACTCCTTTTTAGATACAGACTAACGAGCGGATCTATTTTGATGCAGGTGTTATTTTTGGGTATGAAGATTTACAGGGCGATTCCATAATTTTTTCCTCAGAATTGAGTGATTCCATAATTTTTCCCCTCTGCCTGGTTAAAAAAAGTAACCATTACTGACTTCCACATTTTTTGTTCTTGATTTCTTTTAGTGTTTCTTAAAGCCAGAAAGTTGCCATTTTAAATGACTTTAGTTTTGTGCCATATCGGTGATCTGCTTTTTTTTCTACAAAATTAAACAACTGAATGAACATCCTCCAAGGCCGGTGATTCCATAATTTTTGCCAGGAGTTGTAGATGTGAGCTAAGCACCTTGAATCCACATGTGCTTCACAGAGCTGTGAAAATAAAAAAAAAAAATTATTTCACACAAAAAGCTCTTTTAGTCTAATTTTTTTTATTTTTATAAGGTAACAGAAAAAATAGGACCCCAACATTTATTGTGCGAAATAGGACCCTAACATTTGTTATGCAATTTCTCCTGAATATGCAGATGCCCCATATGTGGTGAAAAACTACTGTTTGGGAGCACGGCAGGGCTCAGAAAGGAAGGTGTGACATTTTGGAAAGCAGATTTTAATGGAATGGACTGCAGGTGTCAAGTTGCGTTTGAAGAGTACGTGATGTACCTAAACAGTGGAAACCCCACACAAGTGACCTCGTTTTGGAAACTAGACCCCTCAAGGAATATATCTAGATGTATGTTGAGCACATTGAACTCCCAAAATGCATCATAGAAGTTTATGTTTTCCCACAATAATGTCATTTTAGCCCCAATTTTTTATTTTCACAAGGGTAACAGGAGAAAATGGAATTCAAAATTTGTTGTGCAATTTCTCCTGAGTAAGCCCCCATGTGGTTGAAAACTACTTTTGAGGAACAGTGCAAAGCTCAGAAAGGAGGAAACACCATATTGGAGTTCACGTTTTGCTGGACTGATTTGAAGGTGTCATGTCACATTGGCAGAGCCCGAGATACCATAAGAGCAGACCCCCTATAAGAGACCATTTTACAAACTACACCTCTCAATTCATCCATGGGTGCAGTGATCATATTGACACCACAGGAAGAACACAGAATTTGATACCATTGGACAGTGAAGAAAAAAATAATTACATTTTTAGCCCCAAATTTTACATTTTCACGCTGGGAAATGGTTAAAAACGGCACCAAAACTTCTGCTGACTGTACAGTAATGCTTAGCCACACGGCAAGACTAATGAGGGACAGGGCGCCATTTGCCTTCTGAAGCATAGATTTTCCTAGAATAGTTTGTGGACTCCATATACAGAGCCCCTAAGTGCTAGAAGAGCAGAATCCCCCTAAAGTGACCCCATTATGGAAATTATACCCCTCTTGGAATTTATCTACCGCTGTAGTGACTATTTGGACTCCATGGGGGTTTTCCAGAAACAAGCAGCAGTGGATGTTGCTGAGTGAAAACTGCCGTTGTAGTGCCCAGTACGTTTTAGAGAACAGCTCATGCTTCTGGAGACATGCACCTGTAAATTAGGCGGGCTCTCAGCACTACAGAAATGCCAACCGTTTGGATGCCAAATGTGGTTTAAGTACACTGTGGGGCTCAGAAGGGAGAGGGTATTTGGGAGCGCAGAATTTGCTGAATTTCTTTTGGGGAGCAGGGAGCCATTTCGCATTTTCAGAGCCCTTGTGCTACCAGTATAGTGGAAGCACCCTATATTTCCATCAACAGATGACAGATCTTAGTAGGAACTTGCTTTTTTTGTGGATTGAGTGGAAGCTTTTATTGGGAACATTTTACATAACGCTTGAGATCAGTTATCACGACGGAGAGGTGTGGGATATTGTTGTTATTATTATTTTTGGTTTATTACAGGAGAACGAGGGGCCATGGTACTGCCCCCCTCCCCAGGCTAAAAACATCAGCTCTCAATCGTCCCAGAAAAGGCACATCTCTAAGATGCGCCAATTCTAGCACTTAGCCTCGCTCTTCCCACTTACCCTGTTGAGGTAGTTGGGGGGTTGATGTCACCTTTGAATTGTCAGGTGACATCAAGCCCGAAGTTAGTAATGGAAAGACATCAATAAGATGCCCCCATTACTAAACCCATAGTCACATTGCATAAAAACACACACACACCAAGAATAAGGTCCTTTAATTGAGTTCAAAGGGAAAATTTCACTGCGGTGAATTTCAACTGCGGTGAATTCGCCTCTGCACTGTGCGACTTTCTCATGGTACTAGCGGGGATCTCACCGAAGTCACCGCAGTTCAGCCCGGCTGGGAACGCAGCTTCAGTGACATCACTGCTAGTCACTGAGGCTGCGCTTGCAGCAGCTCATTCACCAGTGGTTCTCAGCCTAGACGGTCGCATCTGATTTACCGGTTCTTCTTCTATCTATATAATATACAATATATATATATATATATATATATATATACACACACACACACACACACACACACACACACATATATATATATATATATATATATATATATATATATATATATATATATATATATATATATATATATATATATATATATATGTGTGTGTGTGTGTGTGTGTGTGTGTGTGTGTGTGTGTGTGTGTGTGTGTGTGTGTGTGTGTGTGTGTGTATATATATATGTATATATATATATATATATATATATATATATATATATATATATATATATATATATATATATATATATATATATATATATATATATATATATATATATATATATATATATATATATATACACATACATACAGTACAGACCAAAAGTTTGGACACCTTCTTGGTCAAATAGCCCTTACACAGCCTGGAGGTGTGTTTGGGGTCATTGTCCTGTTGGAAAATAAATGATGGTCCAACTAAACGCAAATCGGATGGAACAGCATGTCGCTGCAAGATGCTGTGGTAGCCATGCTGGTTCAGTATGCCTTCAATTTTAAATAAAGCCCCAACAGTGTCACCAGCAAAGCACCCCCACACCATCACACCTCCTCCACCATGGTTCACGGTGGGAACCAAGCATGTAGAGTCCATCCGTTTACCTTTTCTGCATTGCAAAAAGATGCGGTGGTTTGAACCAAAGATCTCAAATTTGGACTCATCAGACCAAAGCACAGATTTCCACTGGTCTAATGTCCATTCCCTGTGTTCTTTAGCCCAAACAAGTCTCTTCTGCTTGTTGCCTGTCCTTAGCAGTGGTTTCCTAGGAGCTATTTTACCATGAAGGCCTGCTGCACAAAGTCTCCTATCAGTTGTTGTAGAGATGTGTGTGCTGCTAGAACTGTGTGTGGCATTGACCTGGTCTCTAATCTGAGCTGCTGTTAACCTGTGATTTCTGAGGCTGGCTGGTGACTAAAACTTTTCCTCAGAAGCAGAGGTGACTATTGGTCTTCCTTTCCTGGGGCGGTCCTCATGTGAGCCAGTTTCTTTGTAGCGCTTGATGGTTTTTGCCACTGCACTTGGGGACACTTTCAAAGTTTTCCCAATATTTTGGACTGACTGACCTTCATTTCTTAAAGTAAATGATGGCCACTTGTTTTTCTTTACTTAGCTGCTTTTTTCTTGCCATAATACAAATTCTAACAGTCTATTCAGTAGGACTATCAGCTGTGTATCCACCAGACTTCTGCACAACACAACTGATGGTCCCAACCCCATTTATAAGGCAAGAAATCCCACTTATTAAACCTGACAGGGCACACCTGTGAAGTGAAAACCATTCCCGATGACTACCTCTTGAAGCTCATCAAGAGAATGCCAAGAGTGTGCAAAGCAGTAATCAAAGCAAAAGGTGGCTACTTTGAAGAACCTATAATATAAGACATAATTTCAGTTGTTTCACACTTTTTTGTTAAGTATATAATTCCACATGTGTTAATTCATAGTTTTGATGCCTTCAGTGTGAATGTACAATTTTCATAGTCATGAAGATACAGAATAATCTTTAAATGAGAAGGTGTGTCCAAACTTTTGGTCTGTACTAATATATATATATATCTCTATCACTGACATTTATATATCTATGTACTCTATGTGTATATGTCTACTCTCTCTATTCTATCCTGTCAGTGTGATTTTACTGTACACGCACATGAATTGCCGGCTTTTCTTCTGTCCAAAATATAAATATGTTTTGACAAATATTTCCTTTGAAAACGATGTGTAAATGACAGAATTGCTGTATATAAAAGCTCCTGTTAAAATCGCATTGCAATCAGATAGCAATCACACTGCATTCGGATGCAAACCGGACGCTAGGTGTGAAAAATCGGATTGTACTCGCATTACACTTGTGCAACTCTCAGCAGGGAAGACTCGAACTGATTTTTCATACGTTAAATGTGACCCAAGCCCTAAGGGGTCTAGTTTCCAAAAATGGTGTCACTTGTGGAGGGTTTCCAATGTTTAGGCACATCAGGAGCTCGCTAAACACGACATGGCAACTGCTAATTATTCCAGCATATTTTGCATTCAAAAAGTCAAATGGCGCTCCTTCCCTTCCCAGCCCTGCCGTGTGCCCAAACAGTAGATTTCTCCCACATATGGGGTATCGGCATGCTCAGAAGTAATTGCACAGCAGAATGTATTGTCCATTTTCTTCTGTTACCCTTTCGAAAGTTAAAAAAAAAAAAAATTAGGCCTAAAGGAAATTTTTTTTTAAAGAAAAGTAAATGTTTATTTTTTTCCTTCCACATTCCAAAAATTCCTGTGCAGCACCTGGAGAGTTAATAAACTTCTTGATTGTGTTTTGAGCATCTTGAGGGGTGCAGTTTTTAGAATGGTGTCACTTTGGGTATTTTCTGTCATATAGGCCCCTCAAAGTCACTTCAAGTGTGAGGTGGTCCCTAAAAAAAATGGTTTTGCAAATTTATTATTTTTTTTTTTAAACTCGTTTTATTGAAGGATTCCACAATATAAGATAACAAACATATGATATCATAACATAGCATCAAAGTAATCCACATCTCAAAATTAAATTGGCATTAATATGACAGAATACCTTCAATAATAAAATATATAAGCAAACAAAAAAATAAAACATAACATTCAGTATAATACATTTTACCAAGAACTGCACTTCCTAATCAACAGGTCTTCAACAAGTGTTTTAAATTCTCATAAAGTCAGGTTATTATAGACATTTGTTAGTAATCCCACATAGATCACCACATTCCCAACCTAGCTAGTATAGGTCTACACATCAGGGGGGACTATATCGCGAGATTGAAGAGGCTATAGCGCCAGGGGCCAAGTGCGTCAACGGCGAGTCACACCACCTTTCCCAAATCTTCTGAAATTTCTGAGGACATCCTCTGTTTCTGTATAGTATGTTTTCAGAAGGAATAATATCATTCACAAGCTTCTTCCATTGATTAATCGAGGGAGATTTCCCTCCCATCCACCTCAATACTATCACTTTCCTAGCTAAAAATAGAGCCTACCTAAGAAATATTCTATCATGATGGGCCCACATCTCTTCATCCACGGCCCCTAGAATACACAATTCCGGTCCAGATTCGATCGGTATCCCCATTATCCGCTCCAATGTATCTACAACCTCACACCAATATCTCCGTATAATCCTACAGTTCCAAATGAGGTGCCAGAAGTCAGCCCTGGATTCCCCACATCTGTGACAATTATCAGTCGCCCAAATTTATGTAGTCTACTTGGGGTCATGTAGGATTGGTGAAGAATATACAACTGTATTAATTTATTATTCACAGCAGGTGATACCAACGTATGTGCTTCTAGGATATCACTCCATTGATCATCAGTAATAGATGGAATTAAATGTCTCTCCACAGCAAGCTGAGTGGAAGCGATTTTAGAGTTTAACAAAAATGTAAAAAGGGAGGATATTACTCCTGTGGTTCCCTGGGTCGATAGTATTCCTATTAGAGGGTATTTAGATATTCTCATTCTAGGGTACGGGAACTGGTACATTATGGCATGTCTTAGTTGCAAATATCTATAAAAATCTTTATGGGGAATTCCGAACCTGACATGGATTTGTTCAAATGATAATATAATTTCATTGTCAAATAGCTGAGCGAGTGATGTTATGATGAAGCGATGTTACTCCATTTTGCTTCCAGAAAACCGGATCCTGTAAATCCAGAAGATGCGGGAATTCGGGATTATCCCATATCTGAACTTCCCCAATTTGATCAGTAAATTTCAGAATGCATTTACTTTCTTGCCAAACCTGTATTGCTAGGTTATGTACGGGAGCTGCCGGCAGCATCGAGAGCATCGGGAAGGCTACTGGGGACGCCGGAAGGTAAGAATATCACGATTTTTTTTATTATAATTATTTTTAACATTATATCTTTTTACTATTGATGCTGCATAGGCAGCATCAATAGTAAAAAAAAAAAGAGAGAGCGAGAGAGAATTTCCCTGACGGGAAATTCTTCCTCGCATGCTCAGTTTCAAAACACGGCATCCGTCGCTGGATTTCTACTTTTGACGGTCAGCGACTGATCCTGCGTCCATAAGCTTCCATTATAGCCAACGACGGGCAGCGCAGGATCAGTCACTGAGCGATTTTCCGATGTACAGGAAAAACGTTCCTCTGTGCGTTGTCTCCGCACTACGAACAGCATTTTTACGATGGATCCAGTGCACGACGGATGAAACGGAAGGCCATCCGTCACAATCCGTCGCTAATACAAGCCTATGAGAAAAAAACGGATCCAGCAGAAAAATTTGCTGGATCAGTTTTTTTTCTCAAAACGACGCATTGTGACGGAAAAAGAAAGACGGAAGTGTAAAAGAGGCCTAAACTGATGAATGAGAATAATCAAGGTGAACAGCAGCTAGAAGAACATTTCACATTCAGTATATTGGAGATGGAAGGCCACAGTCTTATTCCTATAACTGAGGAACAAACAGATATTACTACAGAAGAACATCAAAATTATTATTTACAATTAGATGATCTTGTTGAAGCTGCTTCACACCTCTTTCCTATTCAACATGCGCTGCGTTGTGCACACACTGCAGCTGCCAATAAGAGATAGTCTGCAAGAGGAACTCTGATTAGCAAAGTGAGGAAATTGGCTATTGCTGCCAGAACCCCAAAAATTGATTCCATCTTGAAGAGACGTGCTGGAAAATGGGCAATTGTGAATCAAAACACTCGGTGGGGAAGCACTTATTTAATGATTGAGCGATTGCTTGAGCTGAAAACCTTCCTTGTAGATATGGCCAACCCTCAGATAACACTACATGAAGGTCAATAGACACAGGTGGCTGAATTGAAGGAATTGCTTCATCACCCATTTACAGTGACTAAAAAGTTACTTGCTGAGGATTTAACTCCTGGCATTTTTATAAAGGAGTGGAACTTGTTGTTTTGCCTGTCCCAAAGATGAGGTTTAATAGCAGATGGCATTGCTGCGTCAATGAAACGGAGAGAGACACTGCTATTAGAAAATAAAATTATTCTGGCAGCTGTTTATGTGGACCCGAGTCATTGTGTATTGCTGGATGATCAACAGCTTACGAAAGTAAAAGAAGCTTTGATTGAGGTAGCAGTTAGGATGAGTGGGCTATAGGACAGCCAAGAGCAAGAGGACTCGGATCTTGCCAGTGTTGCTGCTACAGTTTCTCCAGCCTCATCAGATGAGGAGTTTGATTTTGGACGACATGGAGCAAGCAAAGAGTTGCCGCAGGGAAAAAAATTCAACTTCCATAGAAAGATTGACCATATTTCAGCAAAATTTTTCACTAGCTCTCAGAGTAGAAGAGTGTTAATCAAAACTGCCTGTGCACGAGGCAATTCCTTTATACCCTGAAATTATTAAGAGATGTTGCCCATGCAGTTACTGCTTTGCCACCAACCCAAGTGTGGAGAGGTTGTTGTCTAGCCTTAAAATTATTAGGTCAGTTTTCAGGTCATCTATGAAGGAGAATCTGATGGAGGCGATACTATTTCTCAGGACAAATTCATAGCCTGCACAAATGTTAATCAGTATGTTTTTGTTGAAAACTGTTTTTCGCCGCTTACTGCAGAGTGTATAATAAATTGTAAATATGCAAATGTTTTTTTTGTTCTAAAGTTATATTCCAATAAATATATTTTTATGTTCTATGTAAATGGCTTGATTATTGTATCATAATAATGATTAAAAGCCTGATGTTACCATTTTACTACAGTAAATTTATCACTTAAACATGAGCCATGTACGAGGGAGTCGGAGTTGCAATGTCATGGAAATATGAGGTGTCGGAGGTTTGGCTAAGGGTACCGTCACACCGTGCAATTTTCGTCGCTACGACGGCACGATCCGTGACGTCGCAGCGTCGTATGAGCATCGCTCCAGCGTCGTAGACTGCGGTCACACTTTGCAATCACGGCGCTGGAGCGATGCCGAGGTTCGCTGGTAACCAGGGTAAACATCGGGTTACTAAGCGCAGGGCCGCGCTTAGTAACCCGATGTTTACCCTGGTTACCAGCGTAAAAGTAAAAAAAAACCAAACAGTACATACTGACCATCTGATGTCCGTCAGGTCCCTTGCCGTCTGCTTCCTGCTCTGACTGAGTGCAGCCGTACAGTGAGAGCAGAGCGCAGCGGTGACGTCACCGCTGTGATCTGCTCTCACTTTCCAGCCGGCAGACAGACAGAGCGGGAAGCAGACGGCAAGGGACCTGACGGACATCAGATGGTCAGTATGTACTGTTTGTTTTTTTTTTTACTTTTACGCTGGTAACCACGGTAAACATCGGGTTACTAAGCGCGGCCCTGCGCTTAGTAACCCGATGTTTACCCTGGTTACCAGCGAACGCATCGCTGGATCGCTGTCACACACAACGATCCAGCTATGACAGCGGGAGATCCAGCGACGAAAGAAAGTTTCAAACGATGTGCTACGACGTACGATTCTCAGCAGGGTGTCTGATCGCAGTAGCGTGTCAGACACTGCGAGATCGTAACGATATTGCTAGAACGTCACGAATCGTGCCGTCGTAGCGATAAAAATGCCACTGTGTGACGGTACCCTTACCGACTCCACAGCCTTGGGCGGTGTTTACTAAATGGATTAACTAGTGGGACAGTTTAAGGCTATGTGCACATGTTGCGGATTAGGCTTACGAATTTCTGGTGCGGATTCTGCCTCTCCTGGCAGAACGCACCTGCGGATTTGTTGCGTTTTTTGTGCGTTTTTACCCCTGCGGTTTTCTGTAATGGAAGGGGTACAAAAACGCTACAGATTCACAAAAAAGAAGTGACATGCTACTTCTTTTAAACCGCAGCGTTTCCGCAGCGGATTTTCCGCAAAGTGTGCACAGCATTTTTTTTTCATTGATTTACATTGTACTGTAAATCAATTGCGGATCTGCAGCATTTCTGCACTGCAAAAAACGCTGCGGATCCGCAGAGAATCCGCAACGTGTGCACATACCCTTATAGGTCAGTTCGTTCCGGACACGGTGATACCAAATGCGTGTATTTTTTTTTGTTTCATAAAAATATTTAATTTATGGGTACAATATATTTATTTTTTTAATTATTTAGTGATTTTTTTTCTTTTTACTTTGTCCCACTATGGGACTATCACTTATTGCAGTCTGATCGCTTATAAAGTGTTGCAATGCAGGAGCTTTGCTATGCGTCACAAACGGTCAGCACTGCACTGACAGACAAACTTGCTACAGCATGCTCTGAGCATGATCTATCAAGTTTGCTAGCTCTGGTGACCCAGATGTCACCAGAGGCAATGATCAGCCCCTCGCAATGACGTCGAGGGGGTGCCGATCGGAGAACAGAGGAGGCTCCCTCACTCATCTTGCCTGCTAAATACTGTAATCATTATCGAATGCAGAATTTAGGGGGGGTTAAAGTGCTGGGAACGGTGCAGGCACCTCTCCTGTACTGAGAGCTGGGTGTCAGCTGTCAGAATCAGCTGACACCAGGTGGCGATCACCCGCGCACAGCCGTTGTGCGCGGGAGATCGCCATGACGTATCCATACGTCAAAGGTATGGATACATGCAATGTCGGGGAGAGGTTAAGCAAAAGGCAACGGCTGAGATGGTTGGGACCATGGTTACACAATAACAGCTATCATACAAATAACAGTACAGTAGGAGTGTGCACTTACCCAATGTGCAGAAAAGTATACACCGACATAGGAGCCTTCCAGGGTACTACTATCCTGAGACTGGCCATTGTTCCTGAGCAAAGGACCTGCAATTACTTCACTAAAGGGCTTTGGGCCCCATGGGAACTCTAGACCTGTATAAAATAATAAAGTCCTATGTTATAATCATTCTTCTATAAAGTACAGGTTACATGTAAATGGTTCTCTAGAACGTTTCTTTAAGAGCTGCATTACTAATATGGTCAAATTTGCATTCAAAATAGGTTCTAGACAACCTGTATGGTGCTCATTTGCCCTCATATAGGGGGAAACCTACTCCAAGACCCCTATCCCCTCTATGTGCAAGAAAGGACAAATACTTTGCAAAAGCTGCACCTGCTCTGGTGAACATGGCTCATTCATGTATTAAACCTTCAATAAATAGGAGCCAAGTAATGCTACATTTCCACTGATGTGACTACGACTGGATAAATGACCACCCAGATTCAACTTCCCCCACACCACCATTATTTATAATGTTATATAATTATTATTGTTATAATATTATAATATAATATTTTATAACAGGATTGCGCTTCATGAAACAACCTTTACAGTTTACCTTTACAGAGGTGGAACCAGTTAACAACATTCAAGTACCCAGAGCCACATAAAATATACCTCTTCTAAGTATAAATTATGCAAAAAGTTCCCTTATTTCAGCAGACATTAACCACCCATGTAATGGACAAGCTAAAAGATACTGCTTCTTTGCTAAAAAATCCTAAATTATGCTGCCAAATGTTTATTTATTACTGTAAAGCATAGGTAAGAAAACGTGTATCTTGCCGGATTCAAATTTGTAGATCCCCAACCACCATGCCATGCGTCAATATTGTCATAGGGTTACGCCAAGACACAGCAGTTGTCTGCCTTGAGATGGATAATTAAAGTGTTGCCGAATTAAACAAACTTCAATACAAAAAGCAGACAAAAAGACGTAATACTCACCTTACCAACTTTCTACTATTCCCTTTCCCCGAGTTTTACTGTTCCCCCACCTATGTCTGTGCTTCCAATCCAAGTGGTGATTCGGCACAAAAATGTGGCTGCTGCATGCAATCACTGTCTACAGTGGTCACTACTACAACCAGTCATGAAGTCATCTCTAAAGTCTGGTAAACCGAGATCACTGAGGATCAGGGGAGCATAGACATGGGTGCAGCAGGAAATTAACAGGGAGAAAGAAATAAAGTTATAGAAAGGAAGAAAAAGAAAGAAACAGAAAGGAAAAATAAAGGGAAAAAGAATGAAAGAAAAAGTATATGTAGGATGTTAAAAAACACCTTTAAGGTGGTTATACTTTTCATAAACTGATAATATCATAACCATGCCTACTAGGCTGATCCTCAAATGCATGTCCATTTCAATTACAGTAAGGAAATAAGTTATTTCCTTGGTTTATCTGTATTAGGAGTTGCTTTGTACAGTGAAATGTACTGCGGTAATATACTGTACTAGCTTATTTTAGGCCAAGTGATCACACATATACTTTTTTTTTTTTTTTTTTTAAAAAAGGGGTCTCAACTTGGTGTGCAATCATTATTATTATTATACATTTTTATAGCAGCATTTATTCCATGGCGCTTTACATGTGAACGGGGCAAATATAGACAAGTACAACAAACATGAGTAAATCAAGGCACACACAAGTACAGGAGGAGAGAGGACCCTGCCCGCGAGGGCTCACAGTCTACAGGGGAGGGGTGAGGATACACTACGAGAGGGTAGAGCTGGTCGTGCGGCTGTTCAGCAGACAGAGGATCACTGCCGGGTGTAGGCTTGTCGGAAGAGGTGAGTCTTCAGGTTCTGTTTGAAGGTTTCCGTGGTAGGCGAGAGTCTGATGTGTTGGGGTAGAGAGTTGCACAGTATAAGGGAAGCACGGGAGAAGTCTTGGATGCGGTTGTGGGAGGAAGAGATTAGAGAGGAGTAGAGAAGGAGATGATGCATATAGATTAGTAGTTATACCAACCTTCTGGATCATCCCTTATTAATAAGAGGCCATTTCTACACACAATCTTCCCTGTAGATGCTTCGATAAAGATAAGTGAGGGAATGTTGGAAATTCTGTACCTGTTCCAAAGTTTTAACTGTAAAAAAAAACAAAAAAAACAACAATTTTAATTACATGTACTAGAAGAAATAAAAAGAAACTTTTCATCTACAAATGTGCCATTGAAATGATGGTAATCTCTAGGTAAATGGTATATCTGGAGGTGACAGGTTCCCTTTAAGTACACAAATGTATTTCTGAAAAGCAAGGATATGCTTAATCAATACTAACTAAAGCAAGTTATTCCAAGTAGGATTTGCCCACCCAATAAGCATTTCTTTAGATCTAATTATACTTTCCATACTTTGCTGGTGGCTGTTAAACTAATTTTTTCTCTACAAAGCTTAAAGCAAAAAACAACAAAAAAAAACAAACACCAGACCAACTCAAGATGATTTCCAGATCAATAGACATCACTACAGATCAAATGTAATAAGAAAATGCCCACAGCAACCAAAGCAAAAAAAGCAAAATAAAACCAAAGGATTAAAGAGGCCATAGGATATGACCAGAAGCTTAGTGAGACAGATATATTACATATGCAGTTTAATTTTTACAACTGCTATATCTAGTTTGTTTCAGTTTACATAGCAGCAAGAGAGATTAATTTTTTTGAGAGACTAGTTGTGCAGTTTTGAAGGACACCATCGATTTTACCATACAATGGGCTGAAATGTGGCAAAAAATTCTAAGTGGAATGAAACTGGTAGAAAAAAATTCAATTCCACCATCATATTTTTAAGTGTTTTGTTTTTACATTATTCATTGTATGGTAAAAAATAACCTGAAAACTTGATTCTTCAGGTCAGTCAATTATGGCAATACCACACTTAGAGTAAATAAAAAAAATAATGGGGAATTTGGTTTTGTGTCACCATTTTCCGAGAACTGTAACATTATTATTTTTACATCAATAGGGCCATGTTAAAACTTAGTTTTTTTTAGTGGCGAGCTGATGGTTTTATTTACCCCAATTTAGAGTACATAAAAGGTTTTGCTCTTTTTTATTGCATTTTTAAGGGAGGTTTAGTTATTAAAAAAAACCACATTTCTGGCAGTTGATTTTTTTCGTCTTTCAGGCATTTACAGTATGTTAATTTTATATTTTAATAGACTGGAATTTTCCAGACGTGGATATGCCAAAAATGTGTTTTGTTTTTTTTTTTAAATACATATTTATTTATTTTTAATGGGGGGGTGGAATGTCGGGTTGATATACTGTACATTTTTATATTTAACAAATTTTTATTTTATACTACGTAAAAATTTTATTTTATTTTTCTTAACTTTATCTAATATATAAAGCTGAATGTGTGTGTGTGTGTGTGTGTGTGTGTGTGTGTGTGTGTGTGTGTGTGTGTGTGTCCGGGATTGGCATCTGCACCGTCGCAGCTACAGCCACAAAATGTTGCACAGTCACACGTCTGGACCCTGAGAGCATCATAGGCTATGTTGTGAGGCGAAATTTTAACCCCCGCGCGTTCCAATTCACCAAACAATTTTGCCCCTATCTACATAATGGGGAAAAAGTGAAAGGAAAAGTGTTGGAGGCAAATTGACAGCTGCCAGATGTGAACAAGGGGGACTTAAAGAGTGAGAGTGATGGCGCCAAAGAGTATATACTGTACAGTTGCTAAGGTGGGGCCCCGACATGGGATACACACTAGCACGTGTTTGAACACATATACCACCCTCAGCACACATTTCACCACACATACACCAACCTTGCCACATAAAAGTCCAAACACAAAAGTCGCCGCTCAAAACTCGCCACACGCAAAACTAGGCTCACACAAAACTCGCCACACGTGCAAAACTCACCTTATGGAAAACTCACCACACGCAAAACTTGCACACGCGGAAAAATTGCCACATGCACAAAAGTTGCAACACATGCAAAAGTTGCCTCACACAAAACTTGCACATACTCAAAACACACCACACATAAAACTCGCCATACGTAAAACTTGCTGCACACAACTTGCTACACTAACCTGTCACATGCAACTCGACACACAAAAAGTTGCTACACGCATGTCGCCACACAAAACTCATCTCACAAAAGTCGCTACATGCATGTCGCCACACGCAACTCAGCACACACAACTTGACACATGAAACTCGCGCTAAAACACACACAAGTCTGGTATTATCCTTCAAAAATAAAAATCTGATTAATAAGCAGACAAACTACAAGAGCAACAAATGTACCATATAGGAATCCGGCAGCTGTCAGTCACATGACCAGTCTATTATGTGTATGTGTGAGCTAATATATACTGCCAGGGGGGAGGGCTTCCTATTGGCTGGGGATTTATCAGGCGGCCAATTTAGCTTACAAATACTGGGGTAAAAATACTGAACAAATAACGTGTGAACGAGGTCTAATACAGGAGGAGATGACACACAGATATACTATATACAGGAGGAGATGACACAGGTATATACACTATATACAGGAGGAGATGACACACGTATATACTATATATAGATGACACACGTATATACTATATACAGGGGAGATGACACACGTATATACTATATACAGGAGATGACACACGTATATACTATATACAGGAGATGACACACGTATATACTATATACAGGAGGAGATGACATACAGTTATATACAGGAAGAGATGACACAAGTATAAACTATAAACAGGAGATGACATACAGGCACATACTATATTCAGGGGAGATGACACAGATATATACTATATACAGGAGGAGATGACACAGGTATATACTATATACAGGAGATGACACAGGTATATACTATATACAGGGGAGATGACACACGTATATACTATATACAAGAGGAGATGACACACCGATATATACTATATACAGGGGCAGATGACACACAGGTACATACTATATACAGAAGGAGATGACATACAGGTATATACAGGAGGAGACGACACACGTACATACTATATACAGGAGATGACATACAGGTATATACTATATACAGGAGGAGATGACAGGTATATACTATATACAGGAGGAGATGACATACAGGTACATACTATATACAGGAGGAGATGACAGGTATATACTATATACAGGAGCAGATGACAGCTATATACTATATACAGGAGGAGATGACATACAGGTACATACTATATACAGGAGATGACTTACAGGTATATACTACATACAGGATGAGATGACACAGGTATATACTATATAAGAGGAGATGACACATAGGTATATAGAGGAGATGACATACAGCAGGTATATACTATATACAGGGGAGATGACATACAGGTATATACTATATACAGGAGATGACATACAGGTATATACTATATATAGGAGGAGATGACATACAGGTATATAGTATATACAGAAGAGATGACATACAGGTATATACTATATACAGGAGGAGATGACACATAGGTATATACAATATACAGAAGGATATGACATACAGCAGGTATATACTATTTACAGGGGAGATGACATACAGGTATATACTATATATAAGGGAGATGACAAACATGTATATACTGAGGGGAAAATGAGAGGTGTGAGGTGAAAATGAGGGGTGTGAGGTGAAAATGAAAAGGTGTGAGTGCAAAATGAGAGGAGTCAGGGAAAATATTACAGATGTGAGGTCGAAATGACAAGTGTTAGGGGGGAATGAGAGGACTGAGGGGGAAAATAAGAGGAGTGAGGGGGAAAATAAGAGGAGTGAGGGGGAAAATAAGAGGAGTGAGGGGGAAAATAAGAGGTGTAAGGGAAAAAATGAGAGATGTGAGGGGGAAAATGAGAGGCGTGATAGGAAAATAAGAGAAGTGAGGTGCTATAACTAACCACAGATATTTACTATGCCCAGGCAACGCCGGGATCTTCAGCTAGTATGTTATATTTTCCTTAGGGGACTTGACTAGTGATGAGCAAGTATACTCGTTACTCGGGTGGTCTCCGAGTATTTTGGCGTGCTCGGAAATTTAGTTTTCGTCGCCATAGCCGCATGATTTGCGGCTGCTAGACAGGCTTTGTACATGTGGGAATTCCCTAACAAACAGGCATTCCTCACATGTATTCAGGTTGTCTGGCAGTTGCAAATCATGCAGCTGCTGCGACGAAAATTAAATCTCCAAGAATGCCAAAATACTCGGAGACCACCCAAGCATGCTCGGGGAAACCAGAGTAACGAGTATACTCGCTCATCACTAAACTTGACCTGTGATTTTCTGATCGCTTATATACTGCAATATCAAAGTATTGCAGCACATCGTGAGAATGGAGGTCTCCTACGAAGCTCAGTCAGTGGGCTTTCTGCAGAACTCTGACTGTCATGCTAGCCATTTGTGTCTTGTGATAAGGTTGTGTAGGGGCCGATGAGAGCACACACATGCAACCACTCAATTTGTTTATATTATGTATATATACAGGACAGGAGGAGTGGTACTGTGCAGTGTATATATACAGGACAGGTGAAGTGGTACTTGTGCAGTGTATATATACAGGACAGGAGAAGTGGTACTGTGCAGTGTATATATACAGGACAGGAGGAGTAGTACTGTGCAGTGTAAATATACAGGATAGGAGTGGTACTGTACAGTGTATATATACAGGACAGGTGAAGTGGTACTGTGCAGTGTATATATACAGGACAGGTGAAGTGGTACTGTGCAGTGTATATATACAGGACAGGAGAAGTGGTACTGTGTAGTGTATATATACAGGACAGGAGGAGTGGTACTGTGCAGGGTATATACAGGACAGGAGAAGTGGTACTGTGGAGTGTATATATACAGGACAGGTGAAGTGGTACTGTGCAGTGTATATATACAGGACAGGAGAAGTGGTACTGTGTAGTGTATATATACAGTACAGGAGAAGTGGTACTGTGCAGTGTATATATACAGTACAGGAGAAGTGTACTGTGCAGTGTATATATACAGTACAGGAGAAGTGGTACTGTGCAGTGTATATATATATATATATACAGGACAGGAGGAGTGGTACTGTGCAGTGAATATATATACAGGACAGGAGGAGTGGTACTGTGCAGTGTCTATATACAGGACAGGAGAAGTGGTACTGTGCAGTGTATATATACAGGACAGGAGAAGTGGTACTGTGCAGTGTCTATATACAGGACAGGAGAAGTGGTACTGTGCAGTGTATATATACAGGACAGGAGAAGTGGTACTGTGCAGTGTATATACAGGACAGGAGGAGTGGTACTGTGCAGTGTATATATACAGGACAGGAGGAGTGGTACTGTGCAGTGTCTATATACAGGACAGGAGAAGTGGTACTGTGCAGTGTATATATACAGGACAGGAGAAGTGGAACTGTGCAGAGTACATATACCGGACAGGTCAAGTGGTACTGTTCAGTATACAGTACAGACCAAAAGTTTGGACACACCTTCTCACTCAAAGATTTTTCTGTATTTTCATTACTATGAAAATGTACATTCACACTGAAGGCATCAAAACTATGAATTAACACATGTGGAATTATATACTTAACAAAAAGTGTGAAACAACTGAAAATACTCGTATGTGTTATATTCCAGGTTCTTCAAAGTAGCCACCTTTTGCTTTGATGACTGCTTTGCACACTCTTGGCATTCTTGGCATGGAGAAATTAATTTCTCCATCTCCTCAATGGTCTGACTCGACGTGTATCTGACTGCAACAACTGCTGAGAAAAAAAAACAAACTGCACACGGATAGCAAGTGAGAAGAATATCGTACCACTTTTCAGGATGAAAATGGAACCGATTTTTTCATACTCTATTAGTCCATGTGGCAACATTTCACTTCCATATCAGAGAAATGTTCTGTTGTAGATCCAAAACGTTGCCACATGGGCCAATACAGAGTCCGACACTTTTTGCACAATTAATCAGGGTAATATTATATATATTAGTGTAGAGAAGTTTACATAGTATGGCGCTGTGTATAGTGTGGAATTCACACTATATGTACACTGCCACGTCTCTGAACTATATATTAAATTATAGAAGAGGGCACCATCAAATATATTAGTTTTAAATATTAAAGGGATATACATGTGATTATCCTTTTCTGTGGTATAATCATATTTGAACTAATAAGTGAATCCCCGTTTGTGATCTTAGCCCTGTTAAAGGCTTTATGTTGGGTACTTTCAACATAACCTCTTGCCGAGAAGCGCATAAATAGGTTTATACTTCACTAAAACGATGTGTCATCAGAGCAATTATGTTTAGCAAGGAGGCATTGGCTAGTGATGAGCAAGCAGGAAAATGCTCAGGTCTCGAATCAAGCACGTTGGACTGCTCGGGTGCTAGACTCAAGTACCGAGCATAATGTACTGTATTTTTCCAACTATAAGACTCACTGGACCATAAGACACACTCCAAATTTTCAGAAGGAAAATGGGGAAAAAAAATGAAAGCATCAAATAGGGGTCTGTCTTATGGTCCTGAATTCAGCTTACCCGGGGTGGGGGGATAGGCAGCGCTGGTGGAGCGAAGTCACAGGGGGTGTTCGATGGTCCGGCAATATGACCCAAACTGGTGCGCAGGTTCGGCGGTGCGAGGGGGCTACGGCAACATTTTGTGAAAGCCCGGGGCCCCCGCACATCCATTGTTGCGATGCGGTAGTCTCTGGGAAATCCCATCCCAGTGCTGCAGGTTTGGCGATGCTCGGTGGTGTGTGGGCTACGGCAACATTTTGTTAAAGCCCGAAGCCCCCACACTTCTATTGCCTTGATGCTGTAGCATTCGGTAAAATGGCCACCAAAGGCGGCGCATGCGCAGATTGAGATCTCGGCAACAAGATCTCATCCCGAGATCTCGGGAGCCAAGATCTTGGAGCAGAGATCTCAGTCTGCGCATGCGCCGCCTCTGGCGGCCATTTTCCCAGAGGCCAGATTGATTCCCCAGGCGCAGATTGAGATCTCAGGAGCCGAGATCTCAATCGGCGCCTGCAGGCTTTCACAAAATGTCACCGGAGCCCCCCGCACCGCCGAACCTGCTGCACCAGGTTGGGATGGGAGCGAGATCATCGCCCTGCAGAGTCGGACCACTGGAAAAATCGACCGACTGAGGACTGGTTTTCTCTAGACCTGAACCCCATTGAAAACCTCTAGAAAGTAAATCAAGAGGAAGATGGATTGTCAAAAGCCATCAAACAAAGAACTGCTCAAATTTTTGTACCAGGAATGGCATAAGGTCACCCAAAAGCAGTGTGAAAGACTGGTGGCAAGCATGCCAAGACGCATGAAAGCTGTGAAAAAAAATCATGGTTATTCCATAAAATATTGATTTCTGAACTCTTCCCAAGTTAAAACATTAGTATTGTTGTTTCTAAATGATGAACTTTTTTTTTTTTGCATTATTTGAGGTCTGCAAGCAATGCATCTTTTTTGTTATTTTGACCATTTATCATTTTCATAAAATAAATACAAAATTTATTGCTTGGAACTTTGGAGACATGTTGTCAGTAGTCTATAGAATAAAAGAACAATTTACATTTTACTCAAAAATATATCTATAAAGAGAAAAATCAGACACACTAAAAATGTTGCAGTGGTCTCTTAATTTCACACACACACACACGTATATACATACACACACATACCGTATATCTGTGCTCTTTAAGAAAACAAATGTAACTAACTAAACTTCAGTGCGGAGGAATAAAATAATCCACACTATCTGTAAACAAAGATGGTGAGGGAACACTCAGCTAATTTAAATGGAGTTTTCGGGTATGTGCACACGTTCAGGTTTTTTCGCGATAACGCTATAAAAACTCATTAAAAACGCATGCATTCTATCATTTAGAATGCATTCTGCATGTTTTGTGCACATGGTGGGTTTTTTTCCGCGAAAAAAACGCATTGCGGTAAATAAAGCAGCATGTTCATTAATTTTGCGTTTTTTTCGCGTTTTTCCTGCTATTCTATGCACTGGGGAAAAACGCACAAAAAACGCGTCAAAAACACGGTAAAATCGCGGTAAAAACGCATGCGGATTTCTGGCAGAAATGTCCGGTTTTTGTCAGGAAAATTTCTGCCAGAAATCCTGACGTGTGCACATAGCCTTAAGGTACCGTTACACTAAACGACTTACGAACGATCACGACCAGCGATACGACCTGGCCGTGATCGTTGGTAAGTCGTTGTGTGGTCGCTGGGGAGCTGTCACACAGACAGCTCTCTCCAGCGACCAACGATCAGGGGAACAACTTCGGCATCGTTGAAACTGTCTTCAACGATGCCGAAGTCCCCCTGCAGCACCCGGGTAACCAGGGTAAACATCGGGTTACTAAGTGCAGGGCCACGCTTAGTAACCCGATATTTACCCTGGTTACCATTGTAAAAGTAAAAAAAAACAAAACAAACACTACATACTCACATTCTGATGTCTGTCACGTCCCCCGGCGTCCACAGGGTTACGCGCTGCTGCTCAGAGCTTCCTGCACTGAATGTGTCAGCACCGGCAGTAAAGCAGAGCACAGCGGTGACGTCACCGCTGTGCTCGGCTTTACGGCCAGCACTGACACAGTCAGTGCAGGAAGCTCTGAGCAGCAGCGCGTAACCCTGTGGACGCCGGGGGACGTGACAGACATCAGAATGTGAGTATGTAGTGTTTTTTTTTTTTTTACTTTTACAATGGTAACCAGGGTAAATATCGGGTTACTAAGCGCAGCCCTGCGCTTAGTAACCCGATATTTACCCTGGTTACAAGTGAACACATCGCTGGATCGGCGTCACACACGCCGATCCAGCAATGGACAGCGGGTGATCAGCGACAAAATAAAGTTCTGGACTTCTAGCTCCGACCAGCGATATCACAGCGGGATCCAGATCGCTGCTGCGTGTCAAACACAACGAGATCGCTATCCAGGACGCTGCAACGTCACGGATCGTCGTCGTTCTCGCTGCAAAGTCGCTTAGTGTGAAGGTACCTTTAATCTTATGGTCCAGATGAATTACATCCTAGGGTATTGATAGAGTTAGCGGAGGAAATTGCAGAACCACTAGGCAGAATCTTTCAAAATTCATGGAGAACAGGAGAAGTCCCAGAAGATTGGAAAAGGGCAAATGTTGTCACAATCTTCAAAACAGGAACTGAAGGTAAACTAATCAAAATTTGCAGACAATGCAAAGCTAGGAGAGATAGCTAATGCTAGAGAAGGCAGGAAGGATTCAGAAGGATCTAGATAAGCTTGAGCAATGGTCAGCAACTAACAATGGTATTTAACAAGGAGAAATGCAAGATTCTACATCTGGGCAACAAAAACGAAAATTACATCTACAGAGTGGGAGCCATAGAACTAAGCAACATGTGGGAAAAAAACTTGGGTATACTTAGCGATCATAGACTGCACATGAATCAACAGTGTGATGCAGCAGCAAAAAAGGCAAACACAGCTCTAGGATGTATTAAGAAAAGAATAGAGTCTAGATCACGTGATGTAATTATTAGTGATCAGTGAGTGTACTCGTTGCTCGGGTGACCTCCGAGTATTTAGGACTTCTCTGAGATTTAGTTTTCATCCCGGCAGCTGAATGATTTACAGCTACTAGCCAGGCAGAGTACATGTGGGGGTTGCCTGGTTGCTAGGGAATCCCCACATGTAATCAAGCTGTCTAGTTGCTGTAAATCATTCAGCTGCAGCGACGAAAACTAAATCTCCGAGCAGTCATAAATACTCAGAGGTCACCCGAGCAAAGAGTACACTCGATCATCACTAGTAATTATCCCTCTCTTCTCTTCCTTGGTCAGACCTCATCTGCAATACTGTGTCTAGTTCTAGGCACATTAAAAAAAAAAAAAAAAAAAAAAAGACATTGAAAAACTGGAGCAAGTTCAGAGAAGAGCTACCAGGATGGGGAGTGGACTGCAAACTATAGCCTACGAGGAACGTTTAAAGCATCTAGGAATGTTTAGATTTAAAAAAAAGAAGGCTAAGAGGAGACTTAATAGCTGTCTACAAATATCTGAAGGATGTCACAATATAGAGGGGAACCATCCTAATTCTCATTTGCATATGGAAAAACGATAAGCAATGGAATGAAACTGAAAGGGAGAAGATACATGTTAGATATTAGAAAAACATTTTTTTTTTTTTTTTTTTTTTACAGTGAGGGTGATCAATGAGTGGAGCAGGCTACCCAGAGAGGTGGCGAGTTCTCCTTCAATGGAAGTCTTCAAACAGAGGCCGGACAGACATCTGTCTTAAATAGTTTAGTCAGTGAATCATGCATTGAGCAGGGGTTTGGACACAATGATACTGGAAGTCCCTTCCAACTGTAACATTCTATGATTCTAAGAAATAGACAATTACAGCTGGAAAAGATTATAAAAATCAATAGTGAATGGTTCCCATTAAGCATTTCTCAAATGATTTTGCAAATTTAAATTAAAATGATCAGCGCAGAGGCTAGGATAACAGTGAACCTAGGTAGAACTGACAAAGACAGCAGGCAAGGATTTTTATTTATGTTTGTATGCCTTTTACTAGATGGTATAAATGAGGAGACAATTTTATTCTTTGGTTCAGTATGATTACAAAGATACCAGATTTACATTTTTTATGTTTTACTAGTTTTTCACACTAGGAGCACCTTTGAAATAAATAAATGCTTCTACATCACTATATTTTGAGAGATGAACTTTATTTTTATTTTTTTATATTTTTATTTTTCACGGCCAACAGAGCTGTGTGAGCACTTGTTCTACTCCAATTTTTCAGGGGTACAATAAACAAAAAAAAAAACAACCAGCAATTAAGAAATGGTTTTTCTTTTTTATATCACTCATCGTTCAGTTAAAGTGATAAAGACAACAATATTCTTTAGGTCTGATAGAATATAGTGATACCAGTTTTATTATTCTTTTGCTACTTTTGCACACTTTTTTTTAATACAAAATAAATTGTATTTACATCACTATATAATGAGTGCGATTATTTTTGACAAAGCTATCAACGCTTCTTTTTTGTGGTGTGTGTGTGACCATTTCATTTATTCCACAAATTTAATTTTTTTTATAACTTTCCACATTGATTTATTCCTCCCGGTCTGTGAGGTCTTTACTTTACATTACAACATAGCGCTGACACGTTCTCTTTAAGGGCTTAAATTAATAGGTGGACTGTATCATTAAAAATATTATCAAACTTACAGCTATAGCTATTTAGAGTGTAAAAAATTGACCTAACCCTATGAACAATGTTATAAATGGACGGTACAGACATCAGTCTACTGTAAGGACCGCCAGGCAATAAAACTGCCAGAGAAGCGATCATAATTCATTTGTTGAAAGATTTTACATAAGGCCTGGATGCTTGTCCTGAAAAATATAATATTTCAAGTTATGGATTATGTGTAAATTGCTGAAGATGGGACCTTGATCCAGAGATTTATTATGACTGCAAATTTTTACTCAAGAATAAGAACATTACAAAAAAAAAAAAAAAAATTTTAACCAGAAAATCTCATCACCCCCTTCTCAACATAATGACATAATATTACCCACAAATGGATGTAATAATAGCATATGATAGTCACGGAACAGGCACTAGACTAATACAGTCATCACTCCTCTCTAATGACTGGGATCAGAGAATGCTTGTATCCTGGCAACTTTGTTGTTTTTTTTTAATTCACCCTTTTAAACACTTAGTAAATTAACCCCTTCATGACCCCAGCTTTTTTCGTTTTTTCCGTTTTCGTTTTTAACTCCCCTCCTTCCCACAGCCATAACTTTCTTTATTTTTCCATCAATATGGCCATGTGAGGGCTTATTTTTTGCGGGACGAGTTGTACTTTTGAACGACATCATTGGTTTTATCATGCCGTGTACTAGAAAACGGGAAATAAATTCCAAGTGCGGTGAAATTGCAAAAAAGTGCAATCCCACACTTGTTTTTTGTTTGTCTTTTTTTGCTAGGTTCACTAAATGCTAAAACTGACCTGCCGTTTTGATTCTCCAGGTCATTACGAGTTCATAGACAAACATGTCTATGTTGCTTTTTTATCTAAGTGGTAAAAAAAAAAATTCCAAACTTTGCTAAAAATGTAAAAAAGAAATAGCGCAATTTTCCAATACCCGCAGCATCTCCATTTTTCATGATCTTTGGTCGGGTAGAGCTTATTTTTTGCGTGCCGAATTGACGTTTTTAATGATACCATTTCAGTGCAGATACGTTCTTTTGATTGCCCGTTATCGCATTTTAATGCAATGTCGCAGCGACCAAAAAAAAGTAATTCTGGCGTTTAATTTTTTTTTTTTATCGCTACGCCGTTTAGCAATCAGGTTAATCCTTTTTTATATTGATAGATTGGGCAATTCTGAACGCGGCGATACCAAATGTGTAGGTTTGATTTTTTTATTGTTTTATTTTGAATGGGGCGAAAGGGGGGTGATTTAAACTTTTATTTTTTCATACTTTTTTTTTTTTTTACTTTTTTTTTTTTTTTTTTACATTTGCCATGCTTCAATAGCCTCCATGGGAGGCTAGAAGCTGGCACAACTCGATCGGCTCAGCTACCTAGGAGCGAAGGTCAGATCGCTCCTATGTAGCAGAATTACAGCATTGCTATGAGCACCGACCACAGGATGGTGCTCACAGCAATCCGGAATCTACAACCACAGAGGTCTTCAATAGACCTCTTTGATGTAATGCTTAGCTGACCCCCGATCACGTGACAGAGGTCAGCGATGCGCTCATTTTCGGCCCGATGGCCGGAAGCGCTCGTTAAATGCCACTGTCAGCGTTTGACAGCGGCATTTAATTAGTTAATAGCTGCGGGTGGATTCGCTATTGCGGGCACATGTCAGCTGTTCAAAACAGCTGACATATCCCAGCTTTGATGCGGGCTCACCGCTGAAGCCCACATCAAAGCGGGGGGATCTGACCTCGGATGAGGTCAGAAAGGAATTAAAGTGCATGAAAGCATAAAAAATTACAGCTCTTTTCACAGAAAACAAGCCCTCGCAAGGCTAAAGTAATCTGAAAAAGGCTGAGCAAATTTAATCATAAAGTGCGCCAAATGAAAATATTGAATACAATCATAAACCTAACAATACTATAGTGAAACAAATAGGTCAAGGTCTCCCCACGTAACTGCTTCAGGCAATCATTGGACACAACAGTACATGGCTGAGGCCAGTGATGGTCTCCAGCGGCCACATAGGTAGTCGTGGACATCATTGCTGCGGCAGAGGAAGGTAAGCAAGAGAGTGGAGGAAAAAAAAATAGAGTATGAAAAATTTATGAAAGCGAATGGAGAGTGAGCAATAAACAGTTGAGACACAAGTCAAAATGAGTGAAAACCTTCTCTAAAAACCAATAAATGCAGCCAATCCGGTTTGGTGCAATACACAGCTTCAGCAAAGAGCAAGATTCAGCAAGGGTATGTGCACACGTCAGGATTTCTTGCAGAAATTTCCTGAAGAAAACCGGAAATTTTCTGCAAGAAATCCGCATTTTTTTTTTTGCGTTTTTTTAGCATTTTGCAAGCGAAATTAGCTTGCAGAATGCTAAAGTTTTCCAAGCGATCTGTAGCATCAGTGTTTGACAAGTGTGACCAACTTTTTACTATAGATGCTGCCTATGCAGCATCAATAGTAAAAGATAGAATGTTTAAAAATAATAAAAAAAATAAAAAAAATGCTTATACTCACCTGCAGACAGCCGATCTCCTCAGCGGCGTCCGTTCCTATAGATGGTGTGTGTGTGCAGGACCTTCTATGCAGCATCAATAGTAAAAACATATGTTAAAAATAATAATAATAATAAAAAAAAACCACATTATATTTTCACATTCCGGTGTCCGCGGCAGCCTTTCCTGCTCCTCGCGATGCTCCGATCCCAAGAATGCATTGCGGCAATAACCCCAGATGACGTAGCTGTCTCGCGAGACCACTAGGCATTACTGGGAACGGAGCGTCGCAAGGAGCATCGCTAAAGGCCTGGGCTGGATCCGGGGGCCATCGGAAGGTGAGTATATAACTATTTTTTATTTTAATTATTTTTTTAACAGGGATATGGTGCCCGCTGTGCTATACACTGCGTGGGCTGTGCTATACACTGCGTGGGCTGTGCTATACACTGCGTGGGCTGTGCTATACACTGCGTGGGCTGTGCTATACACTGCGTGGGCTGTGCTATACACTGCGTGGGCTGTGCTATACACTGCGTGGGCTGTGCTATACACTGCGTGGGCTGTGCTATACACTGCGTGGGCTGTGCTATACACTGCGTGGGCTGTGCTATACACTGCGTGGGCTGTGCTATACACTGCGTGGGCTGTGCTTTATACTACATAGCCACGCAGTATATCACAGCCCACGTAGGGTATACTGCACAGCCCACGCAGGGTATACTGCACAGCCCACGCAGGGTATACTGCACAGCCCACGCAGGGTATACTGCACAGCCCACGCAGGGTATACTGCACAGCCCACGCAGGGTATACTGCACAGCCCACGCAGGGTATACTGCACAGCCCACGCAGGGTATACTGCACAGCCCACGCAGGGTATACTGCACAGCCCACGCAGGGTATACTGCACAGCCCACGCAGGGTATACTGCACAGCCCACGCAGGGTATACTGCACAGCCCACGCAGGGTATACTGCACAGCCCACGCAGGGTATACTGCACAGCCCACGCAGGGTATACTGCACAGCCCACGCAGGGTATACTGCACAGCCCACGCAGGGTATACTGCACAGCCCACGCAGTATACTGCACAGCCCACGCAGTATACTGCACAGCCCACGCAGTATACTGCACAGCCCACGCAGTATACTGCACAGCCCACGCAGTATACTGCACAGCCCACGCAGTATACTGCACAGCCCACGCAGTATACTGCACAGCCCACGCAGTATACTGCACAGCCCACGCAGTATACTGCACAGCCCACGCAGTATACTGCACAGCCCACGCAGTATACTGCACAGCCCACGCAGTATACTGCACAGCCCACGCAGTATATTGCACAGTCCACGCAGTACATTGCGCAGCCCACGTATTATATTGCACAGCCCAAGCAGTATATAGCAATGTGTGCATCATATCCCTGTTAAAAAAAAAAAAAAAAAGAATTCAAATAAAAAATAGTTATATACTCATCTTCCGTTAGCCCCGGATCCAGGCGAAGTGGTTACCGAAGCTCCTCGCGTGCTGCGGTCCCAAGAGTGCATTGCGGTCTCGCGAGATGATGACATAGCGGTCTCGCGAGACTGCTACGTCATCATCTCACGAGACCGCAATGCATGGAGCGGTCACCGAAGCGTCGCGAGGAGCGGTTCTGGATCCGGCCGGAAAGGCCGGTTCTGGATCCGAGGGGCCAACGGACGGTGAGTATATAACGATTTTTAATTTTTTTAAATTATTTTTAACATTAGATCTTTTAACTATTGATGCCGCATAGGCAGCATCAATAGTAAAAAGTTGGTAAGTTAATAGCAGCGGTAACAGAGTGTTACCCGCGGCATAACGCGGTCCGTTACCGTTGCCATTAACCCTGTGTGAGCGCTTACTGGAGGGGATTATGGAGCTGGCACTGACTGCGGGGAGTAAGGAGCGGCCATTTTGCCGCCGGACTGTGCCCGTCGCTGATTGTGCGTGGCCGTTTTGCCGCGACCAATCAGCGACTTGGATTTCCATGACAGACAGAGGCCGCGACCAATGAATATCCGTGACAGACAGACAGAAAGATGGAAGTGACCCTTACACAATTATATAGATAGATGGAGTTTGACACTTGTCGTGGCATCGTAACTTTCTGGGCTCCTAATGACAACTGTCCATATCCATAACTATAGATACAAATGGTATGCTTTCCGATCAGGAATATGATTCCCGCAATCTATATACTATGAACTATTGACTCCAGACTTCTTTACCAGAGTACTTTGACTAATCTTGCTCTTTAACCCCTTCACCCCCAAGGGTGGTTTGCACGTTATGGACCGGGCCAATTTTTACAATTCTGACCACTGTCCCTTTATGAGGTTATAACTCTGGAACGCTTCAACGGATCCTGGTGATTCGGACATTGTTTTCTCGTGACATATTGTACTTCATGATAGTGGTAAAATTTCTTTGATATTACCTGCGTTTATTTGTGAAAAAAATGGAAATTTGGCGAAAATTTTGAAAATTTCGCAATTTTCCAAATTTGAATTTTTATGCAATTAAATCACAGTGATATGTCACACAAAATACCTAATAAGTAACATTTCCCACATGTCTACTTTACATCAGCACCATTTTGGAACCAACATTTTTTTTTGTTAGGGAGTTATAAGGGTTAAAAGTTGACCAGCAATTTCTCATTTTTACAACACCATTTGTTTTTAGGGACCACATCTCATTTGAAGTCATTTTGAGGGGTCTATATGATAGAAAATACCCAAGTGTGACACCATTCTAAAAACTGCACCCCTCAAGGTGCTCAAAACCACATTCAAAAAGTTTATTAACCCTTCAGGTGTTTCACAGGAATTTTTGGAATGTTTAAATAAAAATGAACATTTAACTTTTTTTCACACAAAATTTACTTCAGCTCCAATTTGTTTTATTTTACCAAGGGTAACAGGAGAAAATGGACACCAAAAGTTGTTATACAATTTGTCCTGAGTACGCCGATACTCCATATGTAGGGGTAAACCACTGTTTGGGCGCATGACAGAGCTCGGAAGCGAAGGAGCGCCATTTGACTTTTCAATGCAAAATTGACTGGAATTGAGATGGGACGCCATGTTGCGTTTGGAGAGCCACTGATGTGCCTAAACATTGAAACCCCCCACAAGTGACACCATTTTGGAAAGTAGACCCCCTAAGGAACTTATCTAGATGTGTGGTGAGCACTTTGACCCACCAAGTGCTTCACAGAAGTTTATAATGCAGAACCGTAAAAATAAAAAATCATATTTTTTCACAAAAATGATCTTTTCGCCCCCAATTTTTTATTTTCCCAAGGGTAAGAGAAGAAATTGGACCCCAAAAGTTGTTGTACAATTTGTCCTGAGTACGCTGATACCCCATATGTGGGTGTAAACCATTGTTTGGGCGCATGGGAGAGCTCGGAAGGGAAGGAGCGCCGTTTGACTTTTCACTGCAAAATTGACAGGAATTGAGATGGGACGCCATGTTGCGTTTGGAGAGCCACTGATGTGCCTAAACATTGAAACCCCCCACAAGTGACATCATTTTGGAAAGTAGACCCCCTAAGGAACTTATCTAGATGTGTGGTGAGCACTTTGACCCACCAAGTGCTTCACAGAAGTTTATAATGCAGAGCCGTAAAAATAAAACAAAATTTTTTTCCCACAAAAATTATTTTTTAGCCCCCAGTTTTGTATTTTCCCAAGGGTAACAGGAGAAATTGGACCGCAATAGTTGTTGTCCAATTTGTCCTGAGTACGCTGATACCCCATATGTGGGGGGGAACCACCGTTTGGGCGCATGGGAGGGCTCGGAAGGGATGGAGCGCCATTTGGAATGCAGACTTAGATGGAATGGTCTGCAGGCATCACATTGCGTTTGCAGAGCCTCTAATGTACCTAAACAGTAAAACCCCCCCACAAGTGACACCATTTTGGAAAGTAGACCCCCTAAGGAACTCATCTAGATGTGTTGTGAGAGCTTTGAACCCCCAAGTGTTTCACTACAGTTTATAACGCAGAGCCGTGCAAATAAAAAATATTTTTTTTCCACAAAAATTATTTTTTAGCCCCCAGTTTTGTATTTTTCCAAGGGTAACAGGAGAAATTAGACCCTATATATTGTTGTCCAATTTGTCCTGAGTACGCTGATACCTGATATCTGGGGGTGAACCACCGTTTGAGCGCATGGCAGAGCTTGGAAGGGAAGGATCATCATTTGCAATGCAGACTTAGATGGATTGGTCTACAGGCGTCACATTGCGTTTGCAGAGCCCCTAATGTACCTAAACAGTATAAACCCCCCACAAGTGACCCAATATTGGAAACTAGACCCCCCAAGGAACTTATCTAGTTGTGTTTTGAGAACTTTGAACCCCCAAGTGTTTCACTACAGTTTAGAACGCAGAGCCGTGAAGATAAAAAAAATAAAAAATTTCCCCAAAAAATTATTTTTTAGCCCCCAGTTTTGTATTTTCCCAATGGTAACAGGAGAAATTGGACCCCAAAAGTTGTTGTCCAATTTGTCTTGAGTACGCTGATACCCCATATGTGGGGGGGAACCACCGTTTGGGCGCATGGGAGGGCTCGGAAAGGAAGGAGCGCCATTTGGAATGCAGACAGATGGAATGGTCTGCAGGCGTCACATTGCGTTTGCAGAGCCCCTAATGTACCTAAACAGTAAAACCCCCCCACAAGTGACACCATTTTGGAAAGTAGAACCCCTAAGGAACTCATCTAGATGTGTTGTGAGAGCTTTGAACCCCCAAGTGTTTCACTACAGTTTATAACGCAGATCCATGCAAATAAAACTTTTTTTTTTCCACAAAAATTATTTTTTAGCCCCTAGTTTTGTATTTTCCCAAGGGTAACAGGAGAAATTGGACCCCAAAAGTTGTTCTCCAATGTGTTCCGAGTACGCTGATACCCCATATGTTGGGGTAAACCCCTGTTTGGGCGCACGGGAGAGCTTGGAAGGGAAGAAGCACTGTTTTACTTTTTCAACGCAGAATTGGCTGGAATTGAAATCGGACGCCATGTCACGTTTGGAGAGCCCCTGATGTGCCTAAACAGTGGAAACCCCCCAATTATAACTGAAACCCTAATCCAAACACACCCCTAACCCTAACGGTAACCCTAACCACACCTCTAACCCAGACACACCCCTAACCCTAATCCCAACCCTAATCCCAACCGTAAATGTAATCCAAACCCTAACCCTAACTTTAGCCCCAACTCTAGCCCTAACCCTAACCCTAGCCCTAACCCTAATGGGAAAATGGAAATAAATACATTTTTTACATTTTTTTAATTTTTCCCTAACTAAGCGGGTGATGAAGGGGGGTTTGATTTACTTTTATAGCGGGTTATTTAGTGGATTTTTATGATTGGCAGCCATCACACATGAAAGACGCTTTTTATTGCAAAAAATATTTTTTGCGTTACCACATTTTGAGAGCTATAATTTTTCCATATTTGGGACCACAGAGTCACGTGAAGTCTTGTTTTTTGTGGGACGAGTTGACGTTTTTATTGGTAACATGTTCGGGCACGGGATATTTTTTTGATCGCTTTTTATTCCGATTTTTGTGAGGCAGAATGACCAAAAACCAGCTATTCATGAATTTCTTTTGGGGGAGGCGTTTATACCGTTCCGCGTTTGGTAAAATTGATAAAGCAGTTTTATTCTTCGGGTCAGTACGATTACAGCGATATCTCATTTATATAATTTTTTTTTGTTTTGGCGCTTTTATACGATAAAAGCTATTTTATAGAAAAAATAATTATTTTGGCATCGCTTTATTCTGAGGACTATAACTTTTTTATTTTTTCGCACATGATGGTGTATGGCGGCTCGTTTTTTGCGGGACAAGATGATGTTTTCAGCGGTACCATGGTTATTTATATGCGTCTTTTTGATCGCGTGCTATTCCACTTTTTGTTTGGCGGTATGAGAATAAAGCGTTGTTTTTTGCCTCTTTTTTTTTTTTTTACGGTGTTCACTGAAGGGGTTAACTAGTGATATAGTTTTATAGGTGGGGTCGTTACGGACGTGGCGATACTAAATATGTGTACTTTTATTGTTTGATTTTTTTTTTATTTAGATAAAGAAATGTATTTATGGGAATAATATTTTTTTTTAATTTATTTATTTAGGAATTTTTTTTTTATTTTTTTTTACACATGTGGACATTTTTTTTAAACTTTTTTACTTTGTCCCGGGGGGGACATTACAGATCATTGATCTGGCAGTGTGCACAGCACTCTGCCAGATCTGCGATCTGCTGTGCAGGGCTGCAGGCTTACCAAGTGTCTGCTCTGAGCAGACACTCGGTAAGCCACCTCCCTCCCTGCAGGACCCGGATGCCGCGGCCATCTTGGATCCGGGACCTGCGGCGAGGAGGGAGGTAGGAGACCCTCAGAGCAACGCGATCACATCGCGTTGCTCCGGGGGTCTCAGGGAAGCCCGCAGGGAGCCCCCTCCCTGCGCGATGCTTCCCTATACCGCCGGCACACCGCGATCATGTTTGATCGCGGTGTGCCGGGGGTTAATGTGCCGGGGGCGGTCCGTGACCGCTCCTGGCACACAGTGCCGGATGTCAGCTGCGATAGTCAGCTGACACCCGGCCGCGATCGGCCGCGCTCCCCCCGTGAGCGCGGCCGATCGCGTATGACGTACTATTCCGTCCTTGGGAAGTAGGGCCCACCCCACATGGACGGAATAGTACGTCTAATGACAGAAAGGGGTTAAGCATTATGTTTTTTATTTATTTTTTGTAACTAAATATTGTTAATGATACTACAATAAACAGATTTTTTTGTTTAGTACCGTAGTTAGATTCTTGCCTCCATTTTCTCAGTATTCAACTCTTGGTGTTGTTCTGTTATCTATGACTTTTTCTAATGTGGCTATTAGGCCCCTATTCACACTTAGTGTGATGTGTTTTGTTCGGATTTATCTGCCTCCACAGAAATTTATAACGTAGACCTGTGAAAATTAGAAATCTCATTTTACCCACAAAAATGTACTTTTGGCCCCAATTTTTTTTTAATTTTCACAAGGGTAACAGGAGAAAATGGACCCCAAAATTTGTTGTGAAAATTCTCCCAAGTATGAATCGATACTCCATATGTGAAGGAAAACTACAGTTAGGGCGCACAGCAGGGCTCGGACAGGAAGGAGTGACGTTTTGGACTGCGGACTGATGGAATGGTCTGCAGGTGTCAGGGCGCATTTGGAGAGCCCCTGATGTGCCTAAACAGTGAAAAAAAACCCACGAGTTAGGTAATTTTTGAAACTACATCCGTCAAGGATTTTAGCCAGAGGTATAGTGAGCATTTTGAACTCACAAGTACTACAAAGAATTTTATAACATTATGTCGTCATATTGAAAATTTCCATTTTTTTTATTTATTTTTTTTTCACAAAAATGTTGTTCTAGCTCCAAATTTGTAATTTTCACATTGGATAATATGTGAAAACAGACCCCATAATTTGTTGTTCAATTTGCCCCGAACATGACGATATCCCATACGCGGTCAAAAACTTCCACTTGGGCACATGGAAGGGCTATGAAAAGAGAAAGTGCTATTTGCCTGGGATAGATTGTGAATGCCATGTTGCATTTGAAAAGCCCCCCCCCCACCACATTTAAAAACAGCAGAAGCCCCCCACAAGTGTTCTCATATTGGAAACTAGACCCCTCCAGGAATTCATCTAGGGGCGAAGTGATTATTTTAAACCCATAGGTGCCTCACAGAATTTTATACCATTGATATGTGGAAATATCAGATTTTAGTGGTAAAATAAATGTGCAATTTCTCCAGAACACGGTGATGGCTCATATGTTGTCAATAATTACTGTAAGGCTGAAATCACACCAGCGTATGGCATCCGATGCACAAGCCCGAATCGGCATGAGAAAATAATCACAGATCTGAGCTGCCCCATAGAATAACACTGGGCAGAGTGTTATGCTATGTTTTATCGAATAGCACTCTGCCTTGTTATGCGGTAGTGTGACTCCGGCCTTAGGCCACACCTCAGAGCTGAGAAGGAAGGAGCGCCATTTGACTTCTGAAGAACAGATTTTGCTAGAATAGTTTGCATGTGACATTTGTGGAGCCCCGAAGGTGCCATAACATTAGAAAAAAAACTAAAGTTATCCTACTGTAGAAACTGCACCTCTCAATGAATTCATCTGTGGTTGCAGTGACTATTTTGTAACATCCACACCAGGCTTTTTTCTGAAGAACTGCATATCTGCCAGTCTAGTATACATGCATTGCGGCCCCATACAGTGTATAGCCCCTCCACTTCCGATTTTTGGGAGGTAGAATGAACAAATAAGCAGCAGTACAAGAATAGTTCTTAGTTTTGTGTGGTTCACCATGCGGTATAAATGATAAGGCGGTTATATTCTTCGGATTGGTGCAATTTCAGCTATACCAGATTTATATCGGATTTTTTTGTAGGTTTTGCTGCTATCAGTAAAAATGCTTTTCTAAAAAAAAAAAAAGTAGTTTTTTTCATTGCCATATTCTGAGAGCAGTAAATTATTTTTTAGCGACTACAGCTGTATAAGGGCTTGTTTTTTGCAGATTTATTTGGTATCATTTTGGAGTTCATAATAGGCTTTGATCTTGTTTTATTCAGATTTTTCAAAACACAGAATGAGCAAAAAAACAGCATATCCGTTACGGTTTTTATTTTTTGCGCCATTCACCGTGCAGTAAAAGGTAAAAAGACCGATTTGTTAGTCGGGTCCGTACGATTACAGAGATACCAGATTAATATTGGGTTTTTAATGCTTTGCCATTTTTACAGACTTAATACAATATTTTAGCAAAATGAATTTGTTTTTGCATCATTATATTCTGTGAGCTGTAACATTTTATTTTTTGCGGAATGGAACATATTAGGGCTTGGCATTTTCATTTATACCATTTTTTTCATATTAATTTTTGATCGCTTTTTATTCACTTTTTTTTGCGAGTCATTATGATTAGTGATGAGCGAGTGTACTCGTTGCTCGGGTTTTCCTGAGCACGCTCGGGTGACCTCCGAGTATTTGTTATTGCTTTGTTATAGTTTTCATCGCCTCAGTTACATCATTTACGGCTGCCAGATACGCCGAATACATGTGAGGAATTCCCACATGTATTCAGCCTGTCCAGCAGTGGTAAATCATGCTGCTGAGGTTATGAAAACTATATCTCCGAGCAATAACAAATACTCGGAGATCACCCGAGCATGCTCTGGAAAACCCAAGCAACAAGTATACTCGCTCATCACTAATTATGATGAAAAACCAGCATTTTTGGAGGTTTTTTTTTTTATTTGTTTTATGGCGTTCACCATACGGAATAAATAACATGCTAGTTTTATAGAGCGGGTTAGTCCGGATTCGGCGATACCCATTATGTGTACTTTTTTTTGTCTATTTTTGTTTTATCACAAATGCTGCGTTTTGAGTGACAGAACGGATTTTCGTGATTTGTGTGTACTTTGTGGTTTTTTTTTTTACTTTTTCACATTATATTTTACTTTTCTTTTTTCACATTTTCACTTAGTCCCACTGTGGGACAAGTATAATTTTTATTTTGGTCTGGTCTCCTACACTGCAGTACTCGTGTACTGCAGTGCATGAGTGTCAGTGAGTCACTGGATCTCACAGGCCACCATAACCTGGAGCGATCACATGACCTCAGGGTACCATGGTAACCATCAGGACCCGTGATTCTCATCGCGGGGTCCGATGGTTACTAAGGGGGTCTTGTGACTCCCTTGTAACAAGTTAAATACTGCTGTTGCGATTGACAGTGGTATTTTAGGGGTTAATCAGCCCCAATCAATCAGTCGCACAACCGGCTGGGGCAGATAAGCTGCCGGGCGGCGGTATACTCTAATTCCTCAGCACCGTTAAAAGGCGTCTCAGTGATCATTAAGAGGTTAATGCTTAAAACTATTGTTTTCAGCATACTGTTCTTTTTGACATCACAATATTACTTCTCTGTGTGATAAGGATGTATTATGCTGTGTGCACATGAAAAGTGTTTGGAGACTTTTTGACATTGTGTGTGTTCGCTGCTTTAAAAACGCATCGTCTTACAGCTCCAGCAAAGTGGACAAGATTTATAGAAATCTCACACCCACTGTGCTTTATTTTTTAATCCAGAATAAATGGACCTGCAGTGTGTATTTCACATCCATAACATTTATTTATTATGCTTTGCTTATATAGTGCCATCAGATTCCACAGCGCTTTACAGACATTATCATCCCAAAGGGGCTCACAATTTAGATTGCCTATCAGTATGTCTTTGGAGTGTGGGAGTAAATCCAAGTACCCAGAGGAAAAGCACGCAAATACAGGAAGAACATACAAAATCCTTGCAGATGTTGTTCTTGGTGGGAACATTTCAATTTCTCTTGCGGGTATGATGAGTTTTCTGCACGGAATTTCCCCAAAGACTTCCATTAGATGCAGGTAAAAAACATATATTCAATTTAGTGAGTTTCTGCAGCAGAAACGCATAAAAAAACACTCACATGTAATCCATACGTGACTAGATCAATAAAGTTGTCAAAACCAAATACCAGGAAGTATCAAAAACAAAGCAGCTTTACTTAAAACCTGACAAACCAAGAAGAGAGAAAAAAAAACAACAAAAAAAAAACAGTCCAAACCGCAATAGAAACAAATTTAAAAACAACAATGAAAAACAAAAACGCAAATATCCTAATTTACTTAATAGGTGCAGAAAATCTACAACATCAAAAACACTAATTGTGGGAATTGTAGCCTTAGTGTCAGAAGAGAACTACACATACGGGCACTATGTACTATGGTATGTGCGCCATACAATTAAAAAGAACTACGATATATTAATGTACCATATACTGTATGTGATTTGCTTACTTAAACATCAAAAACTCACCAAAAGCTTATTGTGGAAATGTAGTCTAGGCTATATGCACACGCTACAGATTTGACTGTGGAATTTTCTGTGCAGATTCTGCATTTCTTGGCAGAAAACGCAGGTCAGAATCTGCGCATTTATTTTGGTATGTGCACATGTTGCAGATTTTTTTGCGGATTTCTTCCTTTTTATACCCCTGCGCATTTCTATTATGGAATGGTTGCAGAAACACAGCAGATCTGCAAAAAGAATTGACATGGTCCTTTTTTGAAACTGCTGCGTTTTCCGTGCGGATATTTCCGCACCATTAGCACATTTTTTTTTGCCATTGATTTACATTGTACTGTAAATCACTTGCGGATCTGCAGCATTTTTTTCCATGCAGAAACGCTGCAGATCCGCAGGAAATCTGCAATGTGTGCACATACCTACCCTAAGGCTATGTGAACACATTGCGGATTGGTCTGCAGCATTTTTTCTGCATGGAGTTGCACCAAATCTGCAAAGGATTTCTCAAGCAAGGTTAATCAATGGGAACCAAAATTGGTGTGCACATGCTGCGGAAAATTCAGTCCTGATTCGCAGTGTTTTATTTTCCGCAGCACGTAAATTCTTTTTGTGGATCTGCAGCGTTTCTGCACCCACTGACTTACATTGAGAGTCAGTCAAATCCACAGCCAAACCACAGGTGTTAAAATATTTGCGGATTTGCGTGCCAAAAATGCTGCAGAAAGGAAATGATGTCTACACGCGAGATCGTCATGGCACACTCGTTATTCAATGGACTATGGCGGACAAAGAGTATTATATGTTGGTTCATTATTTTATTTTTGTTGCGGGATACGAGGGCGTCAGGGATTAGGCGTTCAGTAAGTATGTTAAACTAAGATTCAATAAATGAGTCTATGTGATTATTTCAAATAAAGGACTTTCTTCTGGCCGTGTCTTTATTTACGATGTAACTATAGGATTAGTAATGGATAGGTGTCTTACAGACGCCTCTCCATTACTAACCTATTGGCTTGATGTCAGCTGACAATACAAAGTTGATATCAATCCCACAAATATGAACCCCACTTGCCACCGCTACAGGGCAAGTGGGAAGAGCAAAGCTAAATGCCAGAATTGGCACATCTATAAGGTGCGCCATTTCTGGGATGACAGAGCTCAAGTTTTTAGCCTGGGGGGGGGGTGCCTAGCCTTTGATTGTTCTTTTTTATAGGGGGATCCCATGTCCATTTTTTTCTGGGGTTCCCCTGTAAACTAGCCAGTAAAGGCTGAGCAAATAGTGTGAGCTGATATTAACCCCTTTCTGCCAGTTGACGGAATAGTACTTCAGCTGGCAGATCCCCTGCTTTAAGGTGGGCTCCGGTGGCGAGCCCACCTTAAAGCCGCGACATGTCAGCTGTTTTGTACAGCTGACATGTGCGCGCAATGAGCGCGAGCGGAATCGCGATCCGCCCGCGCCCATTAACTAGTTAAATGCCGCCGTCAAGCGCTGACAGCGGCATTTAACTGGCCGCGCGGCCGGAAGTACTCGCACTGCTGACCCCCGTCACATGATCGGGGGTCAGCAGTGCATCGCCATAACAACCAGAGGTCTCCTTGAGACCTCTATGGTTGTTGATGGCCGATTGCTTAGAGCGCCACCCAGTGGTCGGCGCTCAAAGTACACCTGCCTTTCTGCTACATAGAGGTGATCTGTATGTCACCTCTATGTAGCAGAGCCGATCGAGTTGTGCATGCTTCTAGCCTCCTATGGAGGCTATTGAAGCATGCCAAAATTAAAAAAAAAATAAGTGGTTAAAAATATATAAAAAAAATATATATAAAAAGTTCAAATCACCCCCCTTTCGCCCCAATCAAAATAAAACTATTAAAAAAAAATCAAACCTACACATATTTGGTATCGCCGCGTTCAGAATCGCCCGATCTATCAATAAAAACAAAGGATTAACCTGACCGCTAAATGGCGTAGCGAGAAAACGTTTTTTTTGGTCGCCGCGACATTGCATTAAAATGCAATAACGGGCGATCAAAAGAACGTATCTACACCAAAATTGTATCATTAAAAACGCCAGCTTGGTACGCAAAAAATAAGCCCTCACCCGACCCCAGATCATGAAAATTGGAGACGCTATGGGTATCGGAAAATCGCGCAATTTTTTTTTTTTTTAGCAAACTTTGGAAAATTTTTTCACTACTTAGAAATAACCTAGACATGTTAGGTGTCTAAGAACTCGTAATGACCTGGAGAATCATAATGGCAGGTCAGTTTTAGCATTTGGTGAACCTAGCAAAAAAGCCAAACAAAAAACAAGTGTGAGATTGCACTTTTTTTGCAATTTCATCACACTTGGAATTTTTTTCCCCGTTTTCTGTTACACGGCATGGTAAAACCAATGGTATCGTTCAAAAGTACATCTTGTCCCGCAAAAAATAAGCCCTCACATGGCCATATGGACGGAAAAATAAAAAAGTTATGGCTCTGGGAAGGAGGGGAGCGAAAAACGAAAACGAAAAAAGCTCCGGGGGTGAAGGGGTTAATAGCCTGGAAACCTTTATGGCTATTGGCTCCTTTCCAGAATATTAACATCTGTCCTCAGCCGTTGTCTTTCCCTCTGCTGGTTATTAAAATCATGCGGGAGCCCACACAATTTTTTTTTTTTTTTTAAATAAGACAGATATTGCATTTCACACAGATTTCTGACAGTTGCTTTTTTGCTACAGCATATGTAGATTAATTATGTTAATGCTCCTACATAGGCTGGTGAGTGTGTATTTAATATTAATGAGGGTATCTGGCTGAAGAGGTTGAACAAGGAAATTACATCATAATTCTTATTTTTTTATTAATATATTTTTATTTAACTCTATGGATTTACAAAGACGCATGAAAAGCCACATAAAAATCGTGCGTAATTTTCAACTGCGTTTTCTGCCGAGAGGCAGAAACCGCGCAGAATTTTACACAAGCAAATCCGCAATGTGTGCACATAGCCTAAAAAGAGCTACAATTTAATTGCCAGGCCATCATAGAGGGCTGACTCGTAGATCTTCAACTATCTCATTCTGCATCCAGAAATAGACAAAGCAACACAGAAGCTAAAGGAACCCAATGGCAAAAATTATTTTTTAGCCCAAATTAGATGAATTTAATTAAGTGGAAAAAAAAAAAAAAAAAAAAGGTTGTCCCCAAAGGGGGTCTTTAACCCCTTCACGACATGCGCCGTACATGTACTGCACATGCCGTGAATCCCCCTTTGATGTGGGCTCCGGCGCTGAGCCCACATCAAAGTCGCTACATGTCAGCTGTTTTGTACAGCTGACATGTGCGCGCAATAGCGGCGGGTGAAATCGCTATTCACCCGCCGCTATTAACCTGTTAAATGCCGCTGTCAAACGCAGACAGCGGCATTTAACTAAAGGTTCCGGCTGGGCGGCCGGAAATGACGATCATGTGACAGGGGTCGGCGTTGTGTCAGGACAGTAACCATAGAGGTCCTTGAGACCTCTATGGTTACTGATGTCGGCCTGCTGTGAGCGCCCCCCTGTGGTCAGCGCTCATAGCACACCTGCATTTCAGCTACATAGCAGCGATCTGATGATCGCTGATATGTAGCTGAGCCGATCGAGTTGTGCCTGCTTCTAGCCTCCCATGGAAACTATTGAAGCATGGCACAGATAAAAAAAAAAAAATGTTTTTAAAAATATGAAAAAAATATAAAAACATAAAAGTTTAAATCACCCCCCTTTGCCCCATCCTAAATAAAACAATTAAAAAACCCCACAAACCTACACATATTTGGTATCGCCGCGTTCAGAATCGCCCGATCTATCAAAAAATAGAATTAGTTCTTACCGGTAATTCGGTTTCTAGGAACCTTCCACGACAGCAGTATCGGAGGATGTCTCCCCGCCCTAATAGGGGACAGGAACAAAGAGGTTAAATACCCCTCCCCTTCCTGCAACCACCAGTGTTTTTTCTGGACACAGTAGCATGTATAGTTACCATTTAAGTGCAGGAATCATAAATTTATAAAACAGATAGGGAGGGAAATTAGTGCTGTCGTGGAAGGTTCCTAGAAACCGAATTACCGGTAAGAACTAATTCTATTTTCTCCAGTCACCTTCCACGACAGCAGTATCGGAGTGATACCAACCGCTAATTTCTTTAGGGAGGGACAACCGCCTGCAGAACACGTCTGCCGAACGTTAGATCCCTGTTGAAGTTGAGCCTGTAGTGCCTGGTGAACGTGTGTATTGACGACCAGGTGGCGGCTCTGCAAATCTGCTCTGCTGATGCGCTTCCCCTTCCTGCCCAGGAGGTTGAGACTGAGCGGGTAGAATGGGCCTTCAGTGAAGCTGGAGGTGAGAGCTTCTGAGAGGAGTATGCTAAGCTAATGGCCTGCTTAATCCAATTAGCGATTGTGCTTTTGGCTGCCTTCTTGCCCTTATTACGCCCCGACCACAGGATGAACATGTTTTGGTCCAACCTCCCGTTTGTTGGAGGTAGAACAGGACTACCCTGCGGACGTCCAGGGTGTGAAAGGCTTCCTCTTTAGGATTAGGGGGATTGGGGCAGAAAGAAGGTAATATGATGTCCTGATCTCTGTGAAAGCTTGAAGCTACCTTAGGTGTAAAGGACGGGTCTAATTTGAGAATTATACAATCCGTAGTTATAGTCAGGAATGGTTCCTGAATTGATAAGGCCTGTAATTCCCCTATACGCCTGGCAGTAGTGATAGCTACCAGAAAGACCGTCTTGAGGGTTAAGATTTTTAAGCTAGATGTTGAAAGGGGTTCAAAGGGTTCCCCGGTCAGACCTTTTAGCACCAGGTTTAAGTCCCAAGGAGGGGTATGGATCTGGAGTCTTGGACGGATTCTGGTTGCCGATGATATGAAACGTTTCACCCATCGATGACATGCTAGATCCTGGTCAAAGAAAGCACCAAGAGCTGACACCTGAACCTTTAGGGTACTAGGTGACAGACCCAGCTCCAAGCCCTTTTGTAGGAATTGAAGAATCTGTGCAATATTTGGGTTAAAGGGATCCGGTCTGTTCGGGGCACACCAGGACGAAAATCTCTTCCATATCTTGCCATAAATGGCGTTTGTTATTGGTTTCCTACTTTTTTGTAGGGTCTCGATTACCTCCTGCGAGAGTCCTCTGGCTCTCAGGATCTCGGCTTCAGTAACCAGGCTGTCAACTTTAGTTTGTGTAAGTCTGGATGGATCAGGGGACCCTGTTGAAGAAGGTCGAGTCTCTGTGGAAGTGGAAACGGGCCTTCTAGACACATGCTTGTTAGAGCGCTGAACCAGCTCCTTCCTGGCCATAATGGGGCCACCAAAATCGTTGTGACCTGATCCGTCCGGATCTTCTGCAACGTCCTGGGTAGCAATGGTATTGGTGGAAAAGCGTATGCCAGGGTAAACTCCCAGGGGTGGGAGAACGCGTCCAGTCCTAGTGTCCCGCTTGAGGGGGTCAGGGAGAAGAAGGTGTCTGATTTCTTGTTCTGAATGCTGGCAAAAAGGTCCACATCGGGAGTTCCCCACCTCTGGACCAGGGCTAGGAATACCTCCTGGTTTAGAGACCATTCCCCTGGATGGAAGTCTCTCCGGCTGAGATAGTCCGCCTGGGAATTGTCCAATCCCCTTATATGAACTGCCGAGATTGACATCAGGTGGTTTTCTGCCCAGGAAAAAATCCTTCCAGCAGTCAGCTTCAGGTTCGAGTGTCCTGTGCCCCCTTGGTGTCGGAGATATGCCACGGTGGTCATATTGTCGGACATCACCCGGACATGGTAGCCCTGGATGATGGCAGATGCGGCTTTTAGCGCCTCTTCCACCGCTTTCAATTCCCTTAGATTAGAGGAACTGCGTCTCACATCTGGGGCCCACAACCCCTGGAAGTGGAAGCCTTCTATCACGGCACCCCAACCTCTCTGACTTGCGTCTGTTGTGAGAACTCTGAGGGGAAGCTGATCCCAGCTGACTCCCCGGTGTAGATTCTGGGGGTTCAGCCACCATAACAGAGAGGATCTCACATGCGAGGGAAGGGGAATCTTCCTGGTTAAGGCCATCTGATGTCCTCTTGAGTATGCCAGGATGTGTGACTGAAGTATTCTCGTATGGGCTTGCGCCCAGGAGACTCCTTGAATGCAGGATGTCAAAGAACCCAGGACTGACATAGAGTCTCTTAGAGTCGGGGCTCTTTGATCTCTGAACCTGGAGATCCTGCGAACAAGATCGGTCTGACGGTCCTCGGGTAGAAAAGACATTCTCTTCTCTGAATCCAGAAGGATTCCTAGGAATTTCTTCTGTGGCGAAGGTTGGAGGTCTGACTTCTCCAGGTTCGGGATCCACCCGAGAGATTCCAGAATGTCGAGGACTCTTGTCACATCCTGATTGAGACGTGAAGCGGATGGAGCGATAAGAAAATCGTCCAGGTATGGTATGACACAGATCCCCTGTTGACGGATAAAGATTACCGCTTCTGTCATGATTTTGGAGAAGACTCGTGGAGCCGACGAGACTCCGAACGGGAGGACGTTGAATTGGTAATGGCTGACCCGTTTGTTTTGGGAGATCGCGAACCTGAGGAATCTTCTGTGGTCTGGGTGTATTGGCACATGATAATATGCGTCCCTCAGGTCCAGCGTTGCCATCACCCAGTTCTGACCGATCAGCGGGATTGCTGATCTGATTGATTCCATTTTGAATCTTCGGTATTTTATTACTTGATTCAGAGGTTTCAGGTTGATAATGATGCGATGTTTCCCTGAGGGTTTTTTCACCATGAAGAGGTGGGAATAGTGACCTTCTCCTATTTCCCGATGTGGTACATGGGAGATCACCTTCGCTCGAAGCAGGTCTAGGATATCCGGCATCAAAATTTCCCGAAGTCCTGGGGATTGTAGGGAAGTGATAGACAGACGATGGGGAGGAGGACTCTCGAACTCCAATCTTAGTCCCTCCCGAATGGTACGTAGGACCCACTGGTTTGTGGTAATCACCTGCCACTGGGAGAGGAATCCCGAGAGTCGACCCCCGACCGGAGGGCAGTCATTGTTTTTCAGAGACCTGGGTCGGTTGGGGGACCAGGATGTTTCTGGCCTTTCCTCCCTTGGGGTAACTCCATCGTCCTGATTTGCCCTTACCCCTGTAATTCTGCTGGGGGGTTTGGTCACGGGGGGGACGAAAAAACCGCTTCTTAGGGTTCTTTTGTTCCGGAAGGACCTTCTTTTTATCCGAAGCTTTGTCCAAGATCTCGTCCAGGACCGGCCCAAATACATAATGACCCTGGAAAGGTATACCACAAAGCTTAGACTTTGAGGTAATATCAGCTCCCCAGGATTTAAGCCACAAAGCTCTTCTAGCGGAATTAGTGAGAACCGCTGATTTAGCGGCAACCCGTACTGATTCTGCGGAGGCGTCCGCGAGGAATCCAGTTGCTCTTTGGAGCAGAGGAAGAGAATTAAGAATCTCCTCTCTGGGTGTACCCTGTACCAGGTGATTTTCCAATGTACGCAGCCAGAGGAACAGGGATCTGGCTACACAGGTTGATGCCACGTTGGACCTCAGTAGGTTAGTTGAAGTCTCCCAGGATTTTCTTAATAAACTTTCAGTTTTGCGATCCATGGGATCTTTTAGCTGGGAGGAATCTTCAAAGGGCAGAGCCGTTTTTTTGGTTACCCTTGAAACCTGGACATCAACCTTGGGCATTTCGAAAAGAGAACAGTCTCCCTCCAATGGAAAACGGTTTTTGAGTTCAGATGGGACGTTTAACCCTTTCTCTGGAAGGCCCCACTCATGGAGGATGAGGCTTTCTATATTCTCGTGTATGGGGAATCCCTTTACAGTTTTGGGCTTTAACCCCCCGAACATGTCATCCTGTACAGAATGGCCCTCCACCTCCTCCTCCACCCCCATGGTGCCCCTCACCATAGACACCAATTCCTCCAAATCCTCGGAGGAAAAGAGGTATTTTTTGTTGTCAGATTTGGGAGCAGAGGTAGAGGCAGAACTCTCATTCTCCCAATGGTCCCCTGAGTCAGAAGTATGCACTTCTCCTGAGTCAGAGTCAGAGACTACAGGGGCTATTTTCCTTTTCTTAGCAGGAGGAGGCTGTGGTGTCGGGGGTTGGGAGAAGGTCGCCATGGAAGATTGAACTTCCTGCCTGATGAGAGTCCTGATGCTGTCCATAAGAGAGGGCTGTTCAGCACGCAGAACCTCGTCTGTGCATGGCTGGCAGAGCTTCTTTTTATGTGTGGGGGGAAGCTTGGACGCACATGCAACACACTTGCGACTGGGCACCTTCTTAGAGGCAGAAACTTTGTCTCCCTAAAAGAGAGAGAAAGACGGACTAAGTCAAATGAATTCTAGGAAAAATGGACAGCAAGGGACATCATCCCACTACTTACGGCAGGGGGGTGAGCGCTGGGCTCTGCAGAAGCAGAGTGAATGGTTTTGTCGCCATCCATATCAGAGATCTGACTATAGGGAGTATAGACACGAGGTCTTACCTGGAGGCTTCCTTAGCCAGGAATAAATAGGTTGTTACCGAGGCTCCCAGCGAGATTAGTGGTGCTCCTCCCCCTCGTGGTGTCCGTTTGATGGGGGGGGGGGGTCAGGAATGCCCCGTCCATGCCGCCGCTGCAAGTCCTGGGTCAGGACGCTGTACGGCGCGCGCGGGAGCTGCGGCGCAAGGAGCCGGCGAAAAAACCGGAAGTTCGGCAGAACGTCACTTCCGGTGCGCGCGCGCCAGCTCCAGCAGCAGCGTGGAGGGAGGAGGAAGCCGGGGAGCTTGAGAAGGACCCCGGAGCACCGCACCGCCCTGCTTTGCCTCCCGAAAGAGGCGCGGGTAGGGCGGGCAGGGGTCCCAAGTCACGTGAAGGGACACGGAGATGGGAGCAGTCTGGATGGAGGAGGAGAGCGGAGCCCCCGACCTCGACTGCCCGGCTAAAGGTAACAGTGCTCCCGATCGCCGGCCACGGCAGCACTATCAGAGGACCTCTTCATGCCCCATAGGGGACAGGAAAAACACTGGTGGTTGCAGGAAGGGGAGGGGTATTTAACCTCTTTGTTCCTGTCCCCTATTAGGGCGGGGAGACATCCTCCGATACTGCTGTCGTGGAAGGTGACTGGAGAAAAAAGCATTAACCTGATCACTAAACAGCGTAGCGAGAAAAAAATTCGAAACGCCAGAATTATGTTTTTTTGGTTGCCACGACATTGCATTAAAATGCAATAACGGGCGATCAAAAGAACGTATCTGCACAAAAGTGATATTATTAAAAACGTAAGCTCGACACGCAAAAAATAAGCCCTCATCCGACCCCAGATCACGAAAAATGGAGACGCTTCGGGTATCGGAAAATGGCACTTTTTTTTTTAAGCAAAGTTTAGAATTTTTTTTCACCACTTGGATAAAAAAAAAAACTAGTCATGTTAGGTGTCTATGAACTCGTAATGACCTAGTGAATCACAATGGCAGGTCAGTTTTAGCATTTAGTGAACCTAGCAAAAAAGCCAAACAAAAAACAAGTGTGGGATTGCACTTTTTTTGCAATTTCACCGCACTTGGAATTTTTTTCCCGTTTTCTAGTAAAAGACATGGTAAAACCAATGGTGTCGTTCAAAAGTACAACTCGTCCCGCAAAAAATAAGCCCTCACATGGCCATATTGACGGAAAAATAAAAAAGTTATGGCTCTGGGAAGGAGGGGAGCGAAAAACGAAAACGCAAAAACGAAAAAGGGCCGCGACTTGAAGGGGTTGTACAGGCATAATAGAAAAAAAAAATCACTGAAGTAGATCTAAGCAGGTGGCTGAAAGGCCTGTTAAGTAAAGCATTGAGGTGCGGAGTGTGAGCACAGCTGGGAATTTTATACAAACATGAGTAGGATATTAGAGCAAACTGAAGTGGAAAATCTAGCAGACATGACCTCTATGGCCGCAAGCACATCATCTAAGCTAAGTGTCTGCTTGTGCCTCCATAACAGATTGTTGGGAACGCGCGCCTCAAAGACGTGCAAATCCAAACTTCTTTCTAAACGGACAAAATAACTGTATATTAAAATCCATGGGCAGAAATATCTGAATACACAATCGCTTTCTCTAACAATCACACTGTACCTAAATAAACAGGAAAAGTGCTTACAACCTTTTTATTCTCTACTAAAACCAGATAGGTATTTATAGCATCTGAACAAAACCCAGAATCATTTACAATGGGGCTTACAGAATAATAATTTTTTTTTCGTATTTTGGTATAAAGAACAATTGTGCAGCTTTTAGGCCATAAACGGGATGTATCCTCCAAACCACATGCTGCCTGGTGGGGGGGGGGTCGTCATTTGAAGTATCTGCCATATATGTCAGATGTGAGTAAAACCTCTCTTAACGACATCTGTACAGAGGATGATGGAACGGTTGTTGAATAATTTTTATTTCAGTCTGCTGGATCTATTTTTGTTCAGTTTTTATAATCCATGTGTCATGCAGATTTCTCATATGACAAAAAGAAAAAAAAAAAATCAAAGCGTCTCCTATCAAACACTTAGTGAAAAATGACAGCACTATGATGACATACAGATGGCATCCGAGCGCTCTCTGTTTTACAACAGAAGTTTTGGCAACTTTAATTTGCAAATGGGAACCAAAAAGGACGTGATTATACCGATTGCAATTTATATTTCCATGTTCTGCTTATATAAATAAGTCAGAACAGTTACTACAAAAACTCATGTGGCCATGGATCCTTAGGCTAGATAGGCCCTCAGCCGTCCATGGTTAGCGCCTTAGCGGTTTACGAGCTGCAATGCACGGACCAACCACTGATCTTCCAAGACAACCCTTAAGCCTCATAGGCATAAATGAGGTCAGGCCACAGACGTTACTTATCTGGTGTAACAAAATCAGAGCATGTTGTAGGATTTTGATGCAGACTGAGGTCAAATTTTAATCTTCCATTATCCAAGAAGAATTGATTCTCCTTGCAGTGATTGACATGCTAAGCATGTCAAGTTAAGAAGACTTAAAGCTGCAATGCTCCTCCGGGAAATATGCTAATTATGCAAATTGTCTCTTCAGAGAGGAAGAGAACTAGAACTCTAGTGCCACCTATTGGAAGGTAGCAATCCTACAAGTCAATGTCTACCCTATAACAAGCCTTGTCACATGACTTAGGATAATAGCCAAACCAGAATCTCAATTTGCAGACACTGTTTCGGGGTACTGCCCCTCGTCAGTGCAAAGTGGAGATGCTAATTGAGATTCTGGTTTGGCTATTATCCTGAAGAGACAATTTGCATAATTAGCACTCTTTCCATTACAAAGGTGAAATCTGCTGAATTCTGTCCAAACAACTAACATGCTGGAAATCCTTTATGTGACCTAGGCAAATTTTTTAAATCTGACCAGTGTCACTTTATGTGGTAACAACTCTGGAACGCTTCAACATATCCCATTGGTTTGGAGAATGTTTTTTCGTGACACATTGCACTTTACGATAATGGTAAATTTAAGTCGATATGTTCTTTGTTTATTTACAAAACAATATCAGAAATTTGACAAAAATGTAAAAATATTGCAATTTTCAAACTCTAAATGATTATCCCTTTAATCCAAACAGTCATACCATTCAAAACATTAATAAAAAACATTTCAATCACTGCTTTAAATCAGCACCACTTGTAAAATGTTATTTTATTTTGTTATTATTTTAGGATGTTTAAAAATGTAGCAGTATTTGTTCCTTTTTTCCAAGGAAATTTACAAAACTAATTTTTTTAGGGACCTATCCAGGTTTGAAGTGACTTTTGGGGTCCTATATATTGGAACCCCCTTCCCCAAAAGTGATACTATTTTAAAAACGGCACCCCCTGACATATTGAAAACTGCTGTCAGGTAGTTTATTTACTCCTCAAGTGATTTTAAGGTATTAATGCAAAGGATCATGACAGGAAAGGGAAAAGTGTATTTTTACCACCTAAATGTCGCTAACTTTTGAACAAGCTACTGTAACCGGCAGACTAAAGGCCCCGTCTCACTAAGCGATTTACCAACGATCACGACCAGCGATACGACCTGGCCGTGATCGTTGGTAAGTCGCTGTGTGGTCGCTGGGGAGCTGTCACACAGACAGCTCTCTCCAGCGACCATCGATCAGGGGAACGACTTCGGCATCGTTGAAACTGTCTTCAACGATGCCGAAGTCCCCCTGCAGCACCCGGGTAACCAGGGTAAACATCGGGTTACTAAGTGCAGGGCCGCGCTTAGTAACCCGATGTTTACCCTGGTTACCAAAAAAAACAAACACTACATACTCGCCTTTCGGTGTCCAGGTCCCTTGCCGTCTGCTTCCTGCTCTGACTGAGATCCGGCCGTACACTGAGAGCAGAGCGCAGCGGTGACGTCACTGCTGCTCTCACTTCTCACTGTACGGCCGGATCTCAGTGAGAGCAGGAAGCAGATGGCAAGGGACCTGGACACCGAAAGGCGAGTATGTACTGTTTGTTTTTTTTGGTAACCAGGGTAAACATCGGGTTACTAAGCGCGGCCCTGCGCTTAGTAACCCGATGTTTACCCTGGTTACCAGTGAAGACATCGCTGGATCGGTGTCACACACACCGATTCAGCGATGTCAGCGGGGCCTCAACGACCAAAAAAAGGTCCAGGCCATTCCGACACGACCAGCGATCTCGCAGCAGGGGCCTGATCGCTGGTACGTGTCACACATAGCGAGATCGCTATGGAGGTCGCTGTTGCGTCACAAAACTTGTGACTCAGCAGCGATCTCGCTAGCGATCTCGCTATGTGAGACGGGGCCTTAAGGCCCTTATTTGGCCGGGAACTCCTATGGCAAACATCAGGACTACATGATCAAGATCTCAGTGTGACTGAGGATAAAGAGGAAGCCCCCACACTCGGTTAACCATTTATATGTAGTCACATCTAATGGGTTAAACAGATATGGACGGTGCCAACACTGATCGTGGCTGATGCAGCAAGATGTCAGCTATAGTGTACAGCCGACAGCTGGATTGCCAACCTGTATGAGGATGCTGGTCTCATACCTCAGGTCAGTAAAAAGACGTATCGTATCGGAGGTAATTGAGGGGTTAAAAGTCTCCCTGAAGGTTAATTTCCAACTGAAAAAAAAAAAAAAATTCTAGTATGCGTAGATGAAATTTGTTGAAATCTCAGTAATTTAGCTGGTACTGTATTACCCTATGGATATTCCACAAATCCCAATCACGGAATCCACACCAAATATGTGTGAATTTACCCTTAACGTTTACACTATTTGGCTCAAAGTGGGTTGACAACAGGGGATACACTGAAGCAAACTCTCAGACATACACCTTATAAAAGTCTGGATCTTATGAATTGCAAGACAATAAAAAGTGATTAAGACGTCTATTTTTCACGTACCTGGTCTGTTTCATTTTTCACAGCTAGAATTCAGATTCACACTGCACGCACCCATTACAGTATGTGAGCATGTTCACATGGCCTTTTTGCTTTTGCAAAAATGGTCATCTGACAAGGGACTCATTTAGACATTAGTGATTATGCTCCTGATCAAAAATGAGTCCATGTTTCATCGTTTAATTTTATCACAGTTTATTCAGAGTTTAGTCAGTGTCAAACATTGATGGTAAAAACTCTGAAACGTCTCCAATCAATAGGAACCAAATGCAGACTTTTTTTTTCACAGACTCAGACTTGCATTGGAAAGTTTGATCCAAAACTCTGGTGAAAATTGCACATCTCTGTGCTTTTGCTCAGTTTGCAAAAATACACGAACATGTGAACAACCCCATGGACTAAGAAAACCATGGCTATAACTCATAAAACTGACATCTGAATGAGCCCTTAGGCCTAAAGCTATTGAAGTCTGGTGCTCAACTGATTGTCTAAGGTCCAGCTCTACCGACTCACAGATGTTGCCTCTGGAGGTAGCTCTGTAAAGCCATTCACATGTATAAATTAGTGCAATGTAATACATGGTCACGCAGAGTCTGAGAGCTTGGAATAAAAAAAAAAAAGTATATAACATGAGTTAGTGAGTCAAGGAGCAAATAAAAAAAAAAAGGGTACAATAAAAAAAGGCTACAGACGATCAATACATTTCAATACTGTACACTTTTTATACATGTATTCATACAATATGACAGACATGAAAATCGTATCCTTTCTACATGTAGAGACTTCCTTCATGATGTTTATGGTAACCAATGTTTAGACTTGTTACCACACTGGTAATGTAAAGTAAGAAAAGCATTTATTACCACTATAAAATCTGAGCTAAAATCACATATACAAACCACACCCCAAATCTTCTGTACAGGTGAAAACATGAATCTCTGTAATATCTTATTAGATGTAAGTGGCACCCTTCTCACCTTCCACTGGCTGCCTGCAAATCTTTACATATCTCCCCAGACTACAGAAAATTCTCTGTAGGACAGTAAAGATAGGAAAGGTGTATTGCAGCCGCACTCTCACTTTCTGTGCAACTGCACAGTATAAGTAGGGAGGAAAAGTGGGACAGTCAACATCACTGGTATCACGCCAGAAAAGCGTGTCCACTGAGCAGGCATCTAAAAAACAAAGTGCCTGAAAAATGCTTTAAGCATGTCATGTATTTTAAAGCATAATAGAGGTGATCAAATGATCACCACTGAAAATTAAGAAATTAAAAGTTGTTTAGTCTTTAATGTCCAAAACATGTGGTATCAAGGTTATAAAACTGATCTTTCATCAGACTATTTAGGGGCCTCCTTTGGCTAATAAAATAAATCAGAAAATGCTCTGGGCAAATATTTCATGTTTTCATCTCCATTTACAGATCAGTGAAAAAGCGTTTGCCCCTTCCTGATTTCCTATTCTTTTGCATGTGTGTCATACGTAAAGGTTTCAGCTCACCAAACAAATTTAAAAATAACACAAAATCCAGTTTTTAAATGAAGGCATTTATTAGTAAAGGAAAAAAGAAATCTAGTCCTACAGGGCCCTGTGTGAAAAAGGGATTGCACTTCCTTAAAACATAAATTAACTGTGGTTCATCACATCGTTGGGAAGCGGAGTTAAAATTCCATAGCCACACCCAAGCCTGATTACTGCCACACCGGTTCTCAATCAAGAAATCGCTACATAGGACCTGCCTGACTAAGGCTACGTTCACATTTGCGGTCAGCGCCGCAGCGTCGGGCGCCGCATGCGTCATGCGCCCCTATATTTAACATGGGGGCGCATGGACATGCGTTGTGCTGCGTTTTGCGCCGCATGGCCGCAAGCGTTGGACGCAAGAAACGCATCAAGTTGCATTTTTTTTGCGTCCAACTTTCGGCCAAAAACAACGCATGCGGCGCAAAACGCAGCGTTTTAGCGTGCGTTTTGCCGCGTTTTTGTTTGCGTTGTGCGCTGCGGCGCCGACGCTGCGGCGCACAACGCAAATGTGAACGTAGCGTAAGTCATTTTTCAAGCTTTGAGACTCCAGTGAACCACAGTGAGATCCATTAAACACAAATGGCAAAAAGATGGAAAAATGGTGACCCTTTCCAGTAGTGTCCAGCCAACCAAAATTACCCCAAGAGCACAGCGACAACTCATTAAAAAGGTCACAAAAGACTACACGACAACATCCAAAGAACTGCAGGCCTTCCTTGCCTCAGTTAAAGGGCACCTGTCACCCCGTTTTTTGAAGATGAGCTAAAAATAGAGTTAAATAGGGGCAGAGCTGGGCGTTACATTAGTGTCTTTGTGTGCCTTTATAACCTACCTAAGCTGCCGAAATACCTTTGTAAAGTCGCCGTTTTCTGCTGTCACTCACGCTGGTCTGGTCATATGGGTGTGGTGACAGCGCTGTTTCTCCCCCAGAAACCTGCTCATCATTACGTTGGTGGCGTAGTGGTGTGCGCATGTCCAAAGCGAAGATCCACTGCCCAGGAGATTCAAAACAGCGCGGTCTTCGCTATTCGCCGTTTACCGGTGGGCGCGGCCATCTTTCCTGTGGCCGCGCGTGCGCAGATGGAGCGCTCTGCTGCCCGGGGCTTCAGGAAAATGGCCGCCGCGATCTCCATCAGCGCACGCGCGGAATCCCGCGGCCATTTTCCTGAAGCCCCGGGCAGCAGAGCGCTCCATCTGCGCACGCGCGGCCACAGGAAAGATGGCGGCGCCCACCGGTAAACGGCGAATAGCGAAGACCGCGCTGTTTTGAATCTCCTGGGCAGTGGATCTTCGCTTTGGACATGCGCACACCACTACGCCACCAACGTAATGATGAGCAGGTTTCTGGGGGAGAAACAGCGCTGTCACCACGCCCATATGACCAGACCAGCGTGAGTGACAGCAGAAAACGGCGACTTTACAAAGGTATTTCGGCAGCTTAGGCAAGTTATAAAGGCACACAAAGACACTAATGTAACGCCCAGCTCTGCCCCTATTTAACGGTATTTTTAGCTCATCTTCAAAAAACGGGGTGACCGGTTCCCTTTAAGGTCAGCGTTTATGACTTCACCATAAGAAAGATTGAGCAAAAATGGCCTGTATGGCAGAGCTCCAAGATGAAAACCACAGTGCTGGGCAATAAGAACATAAAGGCTTGTCTCAAGACTTTTGGAAGAATACTCTGTGGACTGACTAGACAAAAGATGAACTTTTTGGAAGGTGTATTTCCCATTACATCTGGCGTAGAACTAATAGCATTTTTTTTAAAAAAAGGATCATCATAACAGTAAAATATGGTAGTGGTGTTTTGCTGCTTCAGGACCTGGAAGACTTGCTGTAGTAAATGGAACCATGAATTCTGCTGTCTACCAAAAAATCCTGAAAGAGAATGTCTGGCCATCTGTTTATGACTTCAGACTGAAGCACATTTGAGTTATGGAGCAGGACAATGATCGAAAACAGACCAGCAAATCCACCTCTGAATGGTTTAAGAAAAACAAAATTAAGACTTTGGAGTGGCCTAGTCAAAGTACTGACCTTTATTCAATTGAGATGCTGTGGTATGACTTTAATAAAGTGGTTCATGCTCAGAACCTCACCAATGTGGCTGAACTACAACAATTCTGCATGGATGAGCGGGCCAAAATTCCTCTAGAGCGTTGTAAAAGACATTGCCAGTTATCGCAAACGCTTGAAGTTGTTGCTGCTAAGGGTAGCCCAACAAGTAATTAGGTTTAGGGGGCAAAAACTTTTTCACACAGGTCCCTGTATGTTTGGATATCTTTCTCCCTTAATAATAAAGAGCTTAATTTAAAAACTGCATTTTGTGTTTACTTCTGTTGTGTTTGTATAATATTTAAAAATATTTAAATTTGTTTGTTGACCCGAAAAATTTAAGTGTGACAAACATGCACAAGAATAAGAAATCAGGAAGGGGCAAACACTTTCATAACAAAACTGTATGTCTAAAGCTAAATGTAGAACTCAGCTAGTTTGTGATTAAAAAGTAGTGCATTATGGGATATCATGTGTCAGTTACAAAGTAAAATAACATTTTAGGTCACATGCCAGGCCACCTCCATTTCATTTGAGACTGGACTCTGCAGGGAAAGGATCCGGGGATTCAGAGCGCTATGCCTGGGATTTCTGGGAGTCTACAACTATGGTGGATCAAATTTCCTGCTGTTAGCCCAAATTTCAAACAACCGTTTAAGTGAGCTTATGGTCTACAGTGTATATATAAACTCAAGGGGGAACTGGCAAGTATGGCATATATATTACATGTACAGCCGTGGCCAAAAGTTGAGAGTGGCACAAATTTATGTTTTTACAAAGTTTGCTGCTTCAGTGTTTTTAGATCTTTTCATCAGATGTTTCTCTGATTAATGAAGTACAATTATAAGGATTTCATAAATTGATAAATACATGAGTGTATGCAAAGACTCAATATTTACAGTACTGATCCGTATTTGAACAAGACTTCTTGTTGGCTTACTGGATATCAGTTTCTGGGCCAATTCCTGACTGATGACAACCCATTTTTGTCTAATCACTGCTTGGAGATTATCAAAATTTATTAAAGGGAACCTGTAGATAAGCCGCCGATGTTACCTGAAAGAGGAGAAAAAGACGTTAGATTATACTCACCCAGGGGCGGTCCCGCTACGATGGGCATCCCAGATCAGCTCCGGCGCCTCTCATCTTCATTCCATGACGTCCTCTTCGGGTCTTTACGCCGCCGGAAAGGTCAGAGAGGCCCGGCGCCTGCGTACTGCAGTACTTTGCTCTGCCCTCAACAGGGCAGACAAAGTACGCCTGCGCCGGAGCCGCGGCGTAAAGACCCGAAGAGGACGTCATGGAATGAAGATGGGAGGCGCCGGAGCGGACCGGAGACACCCATCCGACCGGACCGCAGCGGGACCGCCCCTGGGTGAGTATAATCTAACGTCTTTTTCTCCTCTTTCAGGTAACATCGGCGGCTTATCTACAGCATTACAGAATGCTGTAGATAAGCCCCTGATGCTGGTGAGCTTACCTCACCAGCCATTTTGGGGGTGACAGGTTCCCTTTAATGACCTTGTAGGGGGCATACAGAGCAGAATTTCAATATTTGCAGATGACACTAAACTCTGCAGGGTAATAAATACAGGGGAGGACAATTTTATATTACAGGATGATTTATGTAAACTAGAAGCTTGGGCTGATAAATGGCAAATGAGCTTTAATGGGGATAAATGTAAGGTCATGCACTTGGGTAGAATTAATAAGAAGTATAACTATGAGCTTAATTCTAAAACGCTGGGCAAAACCGTCAATGAAAAAGACCTGGGAGTATGGGTGGATGACAAACTCACATTTAGTGGCCAGTGTCAGGCAGCTGCTACAAAGGCAAATAAAATAATGGGATGCATTAAAAGAGGCATAGATGCTCATGAGGAGAACATAACTTTACCTCTATACAAGTCACTAGTTCGACCACACTTAGAATACTGTGTACAGTTCTGGTCTCCGGTGTATAAGAAAGACATAGCTGAACTAGAGCGGGTGCAGAGAAGAGCGACCAAGGTTATTAGAGGACTGGGGGGTCTGCAATACCAAGATAGATTATTACACTTGGGGCTATTTAGTTTGGAAAAATGAAGGCTAAGGGGTGATCTTATGTTAATGTATAAATATATGAGGGGACAGTACAAAGACCTTCCTGATGATCTTTTTAATCATAGACCTGAGACAGGGACAAGGGGGCATCCTCCACGTCTGGAGGAAAGAAGGTTTAAGCATAATAAGACGCAGATTCTTTACTGTAAGAGCAGTGAGACTATGGAACTCTCTGCCGTATGATGTTGTAATGAGTGATTCATTACTTAAATTTAAGAGGGGACTTGGATGCCTTTCTTTCTTCAAGTATAATGTTAGAGGTTATATATACTAGATTCCTTGATAGGGTGTTGATCCAGGGAACTAGTCTGACTACCGTATGTGGAGTCAGGAAGGAATTTTTTTCCGCAATGTGGAGCTTACTGTTTGCCACGTGGTTTTTTTTTGCCTTCCTCTGGATCAACATGTTAGGGCATGTTAGGTTAGGCTATGGGTTGAACCAGATGGACTTACAGTCTTCCTTCAACCTTAATAACTATATAACTATGTAAAATTTCTCATGAATGATCTTAAGATACTTAACTATCGGCATGACACAGGACTCATGGTAGTGCTCGCCTTTTCTTCTCTGAACAATCATTGTTCCCTATGTCATAGACAGAGTCTGCACTGACTTCAGAGACAATAACCTTACCCCAGTACTCTGCAGTCCAATTCTGTACTTCCTAAAATTATTGTATTTACTCTAAGCAAGCCACTTCAGACTGTTTGGGACATCTGTAAGAATGAGCGCCATCATAAGTCCTGTGCCATGACAACAGCAAAGCATTCAGAAATTGTTTTAAAGTAAAAACTAAATGGTTAAATCCCCTTTTGTAGTTAGTGCGGGGTCAAGAACATTTGGTTCATCACAAAAGAATAGTGAAAACAATATTTAGAAGAAGCGCTATTATTTTCCAACATTATATGTATGTAATGCTCTGCTTTCTGCCTGTTGTGTCAATGACTGAAGCGCTCTCCTAAGCAGCTGTTTCAAATCTTCTTCATCAGCCAAAGCTAAAACAGATGTAGGATCCATTAGACTATCCTCAAGCTGGGGTCTACGCTGCCCTTAGAGACATGAAGCTACAATCTGCCTGGCAGTCTAGCCTTCAAAGTGCTTGACATAGCCTTAGGGTATGTGCACACGTCCGGATTTCTTGCAGAAATTTCCTGAAGAAAACCGGAAATTTTCTGCAAGAAATCGGCATTTTTTTTTTTTGCGGTTTTTTTGCGTTTTTTTTAGCATTCTGCAAGCGTAATTAGCTTGCAGAATGCTAAAGTTTTCCAAGCGATCTGTAGCATCGCTTGGAAAACTGACTGACAGGTTGGTCACACTTGTCAAACATAGTGTTTGACAAGTGTGACCATCTTTTTACTATAGATGCAGCTTATGCAGCATCTATAGTAAAAGAGAGAATGTTTAAAAATAATAAAAAAAATAAAAAAATGCTTATACTCACCCAGACGATCTCCTCAGCGACGTCCGTTCCTCTTCCTATAGCTGGCGTGTGCGCGCAGGACCTTCCATGACGTCGCGGTCACGTGAGCGGTCACATGACCGCTCACGACCAATCACAAGACAGTGACGTCATCGGCAGGTCCTTCGCCGCACATCAGCTACAGGAACCGAAGCGACAGTGTGCAGTGGAGAGGCGGGAAGACATCGAGGGTGAGTATAGGACTATTTTTTATTTTAATTCTTATTTTTTGACCAGTTATATGGTGCCCAGTCCGTGGAGGAGAGTCTCCTCTCCTCCACCCTGGGTACCAATCGCACACAGTCTGCTTACTTCCCGCATGGTGTGAACAGCCACATGCAGAAAGTAAGTAGATCAATGCACTCCTAGGTGTGCGGAATCCCCTGCAATTCCGCATTTTAATGAACATGTTGCTTTTTTTTCCGCAATGCGATTTTTTCGCGGAAAAAAAGGCTACATTTGCACAAAAAATGCGGAATACACTGAAAATAATGGGAGGCATAGGTTAGCGTTTTTTTCGCGTTTTTATAGCGAAAAAACGCGAAAAAAACGCGAAAAATACTGAACGTGTGCACATGGCCTTAAGGTAAAGGTTTTTTTTGGACATGTGCACACGTCAATTTTTTGACGCGTCTTTTCCAAATGCATAGAATTGCGTAAAAAACGCGGAAAATCCGTAAAATAATGAACATGCTGCTTTTTTTTACCGCGATGCGTTTTTTTCGTGCACAAAACATGCAGAATGCATTCTAAATGATAGGATGCATAATGTATGCGTTTTTAATGAGTTTTTATCGCGAAAAAACCTAAACGTGTGCACATACCCTAACAATTACATAGTATAAAATGATCTGGATTACATAAAATAACCTTTTTCACATCTTCCTACATTTTGGAACTTATTTTATACATCACACTTTTTATGTAAATCTCAACACAAATTAATCATGCTCATTTCAAAATATACTAGAATGCTACTTTTCTAGTATGCACAGGCTACGATACACGTCTTTAAAAAGTATAAATCTGAATAGGGTTGACTGGGTATAGAAACTTTGTTTAGGGTTTCCTACATAGTAAACTGGACAGACAGGTTTATAACATCTAGATTTATTTTTTCAAGGACAAACTGGTAGGTTTTCTGTAAATCAATATGGTTGCATCTAAATCCAACTGTGTGACAGTATTGCAATGGATTCAGACCATGTAACATAGCATGCATGCTGACTGCCATCAAATTTCCATAGGCCTTTCTTTCAATATAACTTGCTTCATACTGGACAAACAAAATTTATAAAGCGGATCTCAAGAACCAAATCAGAACAGCATATGACCCAGCAGTTCCAATCTTTCTCAACCTGCACATCTTGAAGATCTCACAAGCCAAATTTCACAGCTTAGTGTTGGAAAACCTTGAATTTTGTAGGTACATTTATTTGTTAAGTTGTTGACCAAGGATTATCTTTTATTGATTATTTGCTTCCTATATGCAAAATAAAGCAATTTTCTAAATGTCTCATAGAAAAAGCATAATACTTTACTGCCACAGTCTGTGTAATTCTTTCACATAGTTTGCTGTCCTGCTGCTCCAGACTTAGATTTGACAGCACTCGGTTTCTAAATAAGTCTGTTTTACCACCCCCTTTTCTCAGTCTTCAGAAATGGGAGCTTGTACATGACTAATCTAAACATGGAGAATGAGAAAAAACCCCAAGCTATCAGGGAGAGGATACAACACAGGTGTAGGAGATAGGGAGGAAAGCACACAGTAAGTAGCACTTTACAGTGGAAGGAGGGAACACACACAGGCTGTGAGGAAATTGTAAAAATGCAGAGCAGCCATGGCAATCTCTGCAGGGAAAGAAAGGGGATGTAAAATCACAAACTTATCATCAATGTCTGTCAGCCCAAGAAGGGAGAGTGCTGTGGAAGAAGGCAGCACATGAATAAAGCTTTGCTTGTACGTGAAAGCTAGACAGCAGCATCCTGGACACAAGGATATGTGCACACGTTGCGGATTCGTGTGCGGATTTTTCTGCGCAGAATCTTAAAAATCCGCCCTGCGTTTTACCTGCGGATTACCTGCGTTATTTGTGCAGATTTCACATGCGTTTTTACATCTGCGGATTCCTATTAACAGGTGTAAAACGCTGCGGAACCCGTGCAAAGAATTGACATGCTGCAGAAAATACACTGCAGCGTCTTCACGCAGTATTTTCCGCAGCATGTGCACTGGGGATTTTGTTTTCCATAGGTTTACATGGTACTGTAAACAGGATGGAAAACTGCTGCGAATCCGCAGGCAAATCCGCATCGTGTGCACATACCCTTAGACTTCATTTCCAGCAAATATAAGACCCTATTTACATCAAATTAACGCCCTATTTTTGACATATACAATGACGAAAGATGAAGAACAGCGCACATGGAGTGCATAAGTTGTTACAGTATATAAGCATACTGTAAGATACATATCTTCTAAGGTATTATATAACAAATTTCTGCAATGTATCTGTTTCTGGATACTACTCTATAGACTAGTATACTCTAGCCATATTTTTTTTCCTGGGTTTTGGACAAAGCTGCCTATTGTAAGCAAAAACTGGCATGGGGCTATGTTCACACACTGTTTTTGTTGTGTTTTTAGTGCAAATTTGAAGCTGTATTTTACAGTACCAGTAATATCTAGGAGACTCATGCACATACACTTTCTTCTTTCCTGACAGATTTGGAAAACTGCTGCGTTATTAAAAACTGCAGCACATCACTTCCTTCAGAGTATGTTTCCACATGGCATATTTGCTGCGGAATGGATGCTGCGTACAAAAGGTGCCTTTGAAAATATGGCTGTGATTGACAGGGTTGCTCAAGAGCCGGGAGCTGACACCAGGTACCCACACTTTGCAGTCAATAGCGAATATTTGTATTGGGTAACTACATTGAGGGGAGGTGAAATAGTGGAGCAGCTGTTGGTTCCAGGGCCATACCGGCAGAGGGTTCTAGACATGGCCCATTCGCATGTTTTGGGGGGACATCTGGGGGTGGAGAAAATGCAGGAGAGAATATTGCAGAGGTTCTATTGGCTGAGATGTTACCGGGAGATCCTGAATTATTGTAGGTCCTGCCCCACGCTCCCACTTCCGAAGTCCTCTAGTCCCGTTACTAGTAATAGAGACCCCGCTCGAGCGAATTGTCATGGACCTAGCAGGTCCTTTAGTTAAGTCTGCATGATGGCACCAATATATTCTAGTGGTAATGGACTACGAGACCCAGTACCCTGAAGCAGTACCCCTAAGGAACTCTTCGGCTAACAGTAATGCCCGGGAACTTGGCCATATTTTTGCTAGGACAGGCCTGCCAAAGGAGATTTTGACAGATCAGGGAACCCCCTTCATGAGCAAGGTAATGAAAGAAGTGGGTAGGAAGTGTGTAGGATCCTCCAGATTGCCCAGCTGCGAACCTTAGTGTACCAACCACAGACCGACGGCCTAGTAGAACGCTTCAATAAAAAACCTTGAAAGCCATGCTCAGAAAGGTCATTGAGAAGGACGGTCGAGACTGGGACTAGCTGCTTCCTTATTTGCTCTTCTCCATCAGGGAAGTACCTCAGGTCTCTACTGGTTTCTCGCCATTCGAGCTCCTGTATGGTCGACATCCGCGAGAGCTTCTGGACATTGCCATGGAAATGTGGGAAGCTGAGGTCATGCCACATCAGAGCATCATAAAGCATGTTGCCCAGCTGCAGGAGAATGGCAAAAAAGTGATGCCTATCGTGAAGGATCATCTTCCATGCAAAGGAGGCACAGGCAAGTGTGTATAACCGATCAGTGAGGTTGAGGCAGTTGCATCCCAGAGAACGTGTGCTAATGCTTTTCGCCAGGGTGGAGAGCAAGTTCCTAGTCTAGTAGCAAGGCCTATATGAGTTGGTGGAAAAACTGGGCAAAGTTAATTACAAGGTACACCAGCTGGGGCGAAGGAAGCCGCACCAGGTCTATCATGTGAATTTGCTCAAATTCTGGCGAGACCAAGAATCTCAAAACACCCCTTGCCTGGGAGCCAGTCCCAAAGTCACAGTGGACGATGTCATTATTGCAGAGACTCTGACGCTAGCCTAGAGACAATATTGTCGGGAGCTGTTGCAGCGGAACCGTGACCTATTCTCAGAATTGCCGGGGCATACGCAGGTGGTGGAGCATGACGTGTTGACAGAACCACATGTAAGGCTGAACCTCAAGCACGAAGAGAGGTGTTATCAAAAGGGTTGAAGAGTTTGCTAGACCCCGGGGGTGAAAGAAGAGTCGAAAAGTGGATGGTCCGGGTCCCATCGTCCTAGTGTCAAAGCCCAATGGGGAGTGGTGGTTTTCTATCGACTACCACAGGCTGAATGAAGTCTCAAGTTTTGATTCTTACCCGATGACTCGTGTGGACAAACTCATTGAGAAACTGGGACCCGCGAGGTACAGTACAACCCTGGACCCGACGAAGGGCTATTGGCAGATACCCATGTCCCGGAGGAGAGGACAGCCTTCTCGACGCCTGATGGGTGTTTTCAATACACCAGGATGCCTTTCGGTCTGTAAGGGGCCCCGACCACCTTCCAGAGGGTGATGGATCGGATCCTGGCTCCACCTAAGGCCGGTTTCACACTTCAGTGGCTCCGGTACGTGAGGTGACACCTATGGGAGGTGGAGCCGCATATTCATCAACTGTAATGGGCGGCACCACGTGACCGCTCAGTGCAGGAGAAGCTGCGGGGCGGAGAGCAAGCGTCGAGGGAGGCGGGTGAGTATTTTAATGCTGGCGGCCGGGCGCCCAGGGGGTGGGAGGGGGGAGGATGCCCTAAAGTTTTTTTTAACACATAAAAACAAAAAAAAAAAAGATTTTTCATCCCTTCTCCCCAGCGAGTGCTGGAGAGAACGGATGAATGGCGGCTTCCGCACCATGCTGGGGGGACAGCGCTTACTGTAGCGCTGTCTCTCCTGCACGGTCCGTGTGGTACCCATGCGGCACACGGCTGCCGCACGTGTGCCACACGGATGGCCTACGTGAGCTCACGGACACACGGACATGGATAACTCCGGTACCGGAATTATCTGGACGTGTGGGACAGGCCTAAGAAGTATGCCGCAATGTACCTCGGTGACATTGTGGTCTTTAGCCCTGACTGGGCTAGTCATCTGCCAAAGGTACTGTTGGTTCTCGATGATTTAAGAAGTGCGGGGTTCACCATAAATCTGAATGCTATAGGGAAAGAAGAGGCCAAGTACTAGGCTATGTCGTCGGAAGGCGCAAAATTAAACCGCAGATAAATAAGATTGAGGTGATTCAGAAGTGGCCGCCACCGCTTTCCACGAAGCAAGTGAGGCCATTTCTTTGAATTGTGGGCTATTACCGGCAGTTCATCCCAAGTTTTGCTATAATCGCTGCATCATTGACAGATCTTCTTAAAGGTACCAAGTCGACCATAGTTAAATGGACTGCTGACACAAAGATGGCGTTCCATGAGCTGGTCCCAACAGACTTCAGCAGGGAGTTTGTGGTCCAGACGGATGCCTCAGAAGTCGGTTTGGGAGCCGTGCTGTCTCAGCAGATGAATGGGGAATAGCATCCCATCTTATATCTGAGTTGGAAGCTCTCAGCTTGAGAGACAAATTACGCCATTGAGGAGAAATAATGTCTAGCCATAAATTTGGCAGTAGATACATTGCGGTATTATCTACTAGGCCGAAGGTTCAAATTAGTATCTGATCATGCCCCTCTGAGATGGTTAAGGGAGAAACGGTATGAATGCCCGGGTGACTTTGTGGTTCTTAGGCCTCGGTTCTTAGGCCTCCAGGATTTGAGGTTCCACTTAGAACATAGGCCCGGGAAGCTACACGGGAACGCAGATTGCCTCTCCCGAATTTCCAGTTTGGTGTCCGAAGGTGCCAAAGCCCCCGAATTTTGGCAGAGGGGGGATATGTGACAGGGTCACTAGTGCAGTACATAAGGGGAGATATGGGTCGCAAAGTTGTTTTCCTGCGTGATGTGAAAGCCATAGTGTTTTCTCCAGCATGATATGTGCTGAGAGCAATACAGTCGCTATATGGGTCTGGCATTCATGGTGGGTAGGTCAGAGATGGTCGGGACGCCTACCCACCTTATCTCCATCTCCAATGTGTGGCTGGTGGGAGTTAAACATCCAGCCAGTTTTATTTTATAGTTTAAATAATTTATTTATAATGCTTAAACTGCACATTTGACGCAAAAATACAGTGAAAATGCTTAGGGTAAATGTACACTTTGCAGATTTTTTTAAGGGCTCATTCAAATATGACGAGCTACAGATTTACATTCCAAAGCAACCAGTCAATTTTCGTAATTATGTAAACAACTCTCCCAAAATAAATTTTTTTAATCAATTTACCATTACAATTTACATAATTGGGAGATTGATATAATATATAATAGGATCTGTATTAATAAGCTAGCCAGCTATAAAAATAGACTGATTCACCATTTTTAGCAAAGTCAAGTCCAAAAGAAAAGAAAAAAAAAAAAAAATTACATAACTAAAATAGCTCATAAAAAGCACAATGTAAAAACTTGAGTCCAAAAATGGCCTGAACTGCATTATTCAACAAAAGATTAGTTTCTGGCATGACTAGGTCAAACAAGTATTTAAAATAACTTTCTAAGCTCCAGTTAAAATACAGCCAAGCCAGAACACGTGTTCAACAAATTCATTAGGTCCAACGTTAAATGAGAGTATTCTATTTTACTTACTTTGGAACCAAATTATACAACTATCTGGCAAATTACCCTACATATAAAGTGTTAGAAGTAGGGTTTTTTTTAACTGGTTCAAGTAAAGATAATCCAAAAATATTTAATAGATGAAACAAATCCCCAGATATTTGATAAGTCAGAGGTACATAAGCTATTCCAAGACACACACTGGGCTCATTCAGACATCCGATTTTTTTGTGCATTGCTTACTGTATACCGTACTTTTGAATGGCCCCATAGACTATTACAGGTACAAGTGCCATCTGAGAAAAACATGGATAGCATTCGTACGCAAAAAAAAATCAGACTTCTGAATGAGCCTTTACTGTAAGCTCACATTAGATATAGCTGTCAGATGACAGACATCTCTCCCAACTTCCCTACACACTTAAGGCTACGTTCACATGATCCGTTTTTCACTGCGGATTTTTCCGGTCCTTTTTCGGGGAAATCCGCAGTGGAAAACGGCGGTGCTTCTCTCGGCGGATTTGTGTCCTTTTTCTTCTGCGGATTCCACTGCGGGTTTCCAACTGCAGTTTCCTATTGGTGCTGTTGGAAACCCGCAGCGGAATCCGCTGAAAGAATTGACATGGTACTTCTTTTTTCCGTTGGCAAATCCGCGCGGATTTTCCAGCGAAAAAAAGGATCGTCGGCACAGCGGGTTTTGTTTTCCATAGGGTAACATTGTACTGTACCCTGCATGGAAAACGGCTGCGGATCCGTAGCTGCAATTCCGCTACGGATCCGCAGCAAAAAACGGATCGTGTGAACGTAGCCTTAAGCTGCTTAACTTTTCTTTTTTTTTTTTTTAAGAAATTCAATATCCCAAGATCAAAGCAAATTGAGTCCTTACCTAAAGGGCATTTGTTACCAGATATCTTTGACCCACAGTTAGGCTAGGTTCACATTGCGTTAGGGCAATCCGTTTAGCGCTAGCGGATTGCGCTAACGCAATACATTTGTAGGGGCCGCGTTTAGGGGTCGAGCTAACGTCCCCGCTCTCGCAGATCCCTGATCTGCGAGAGCGGGGAACGGACCTTGGGCGCGCCGCGGACGCTGCAAGCAGCGTCCGAGGCGCGCTACAAAAGAACGGCACATCACTAGCGCGAGCCGAAAAAGGCACGCGCTAGCGATGCGCTGCAGGCGAACTTTACATTGCTGTCAATGGGTGCGCTAACGGACCCGTTGCACGGCCTTAATTGCGACATTTTCGCCGTGCAACGTTGTCCGTTAGCGACCACCCACTAACGCAATGTGAACCTAGCCTTAGGCATTCTAAGATTCCCAAACAAATATAACCATATACGCACGTGGTCAAAATTGTTGGTACCCCTCATTTAATGACCGAAAAACCCACAATGGTAACTTCAATCTGACAAAAGTAATAATAAATAAAAGATCTATGAAAATGAACAATTGAAAGTCAGACATTGCTTTTCAACCATGCTTCCACAGAATTTAAAAAAAAATAAAACTCATGAAATAGGCCTGGACAAAAATGCTGATACCCTTAACTTAATATTTTGTTGCACAACCTTTTGAGGCAATCAAACGATTCCTGTAACTGTCAATGAGACTTCTGCACCTCTGGAAAGGTATTTTGGCCCACTCCTCAAGAGCAAACTGCTCTAGTTGTCTCCTGTTTGATGGTTGACTTTTGCAGACAGCATGTTTCAGCTCTTTCCAAAGATGCTCAATAGGATTTAGGTCAGGGCTCATAGAAGGCCACTTCAGAATAGTCCAATGTTTCCTCTTAGACATTCTTGGGTGTTTTTACCTGTGGGTTTTGGGTCACTATCCTGTTGAGACCCATGACCTTCGACTAAGACCAAGCTTTCTGACACTGGGCAGCACAATTCTCTCTAGAATCCATTGATAGTCTTGAAATTTCATTGTACCCTGCACAGAAGCTAGACACCCTGTGCCAGATGCAGAAAAGCAGCCCCAGAAAATAAAAGAACCTCCTCCATGTTTCACAGTAGGGACAGTGTTCTTTTCTTGATATGCTTCATTTTTCCATCTGTGAACATATTGCTGATGTGCCTTGCCAAAAAGTTCAACATTTGTCTCATATGTCCATAGGACATTCTCCCAGAAGCTTTGTGGCTTGTCAACATGTAGGATCGCAAAGTCCAGTCTGGCTTTTTTATGATTTTTTTCAACAATGAGTTCCTCCTTGGTCGTCTCCCATGACGTCCACTTTGGCTTACACAACGACGGATGGTACGATCTGACACTGATGTTCCTTGAGCTTGAAGTTCACCTTTAGTCTGTTTAGAAGTCTTACTGGGCTCTTTTGTTACCATTCGTATTATCCATATCTTTGATTTGTCATCAATTTTCCTCCTGTAGCCACGTCTAGGGAGGTTGGCTACAGTCCCATGGATCTTAAATTTCTGAATAATATGTGCAACTGTAGTCACAGGAACATCAAGCTGCTTGGAGATGGTCTTATAACTTTTACCTTTAACATGTTTGTCTATAATATTCTTTCTAATCTCCTGAGACTCTTTCCTTGGCTTCCTCTGGTCCATGTTGAGTGTGATAACACACCATGTCACCAAACAGCACAGTGAGTATCTGTAGCCCTATATACAGGCCCATTCACTGATTCTAAGATTGTAGACACCTATGATGCTAGCTAGTAAACACACCTTGATTTAACATGTCCCTTTTGTCACATTTTTAGGGGTACCAGCATTACTGTCCAGGCCTATTTCATGAGTTTTATTTTATTTTTTTATTCTTTAATTCTATGGAAGCATGATTGAAAAGCAATGTCTAACTTTCATTTGTTCATTTTCATAATTTTTATTTATTATTACTTTTGTCAGATTCAAGATATTTCTGTGACCATTGAAGGTTTTTTCTGTCATTAAACGACGGGTACCAACAATTTTGACCACGTGTGTAGGTGTTACTGCACCCAACAAATGGCCCCCTGTTGCTTTCATACAAATATAGCCACACGTGGAGACTTTTTCTGATGTGTGTAGCAGCATCTACAGTATTGCACTAGTTACAGCAACTCAAATGTAAGGGTATGTTCCCATGGTCAGTAAACGCAGCGGGTTGGACGCTGCGTACATCCACAGCGGCCAGATGTTACAGCATAGTGGATGGGATTTGGAGAAATCCCATGCCCACTATGCGCGCTGAGACACCTCCGGCTCACCTGCGCAGGTGGACATGCATCATGACTTTCCAGACCACAGCATGTCAATTTATGTAGCGGAGACGCTCCGTCTCCGCTGCATAAATTACCCATAGACTTTCATTAGTAAAGTAAAGTATTAGTAAAACCACATTATCTTCCTGGTCATATGCGTATTAAGTGCAGGAACGCAGCTAACTACGCATGTGTACCAATTTAAATAATGGTGTACAGATAATAATGGTGGCGAGAACTGCAGTGCACGTGACGGCCGAGGACAGAGTTATCTCCGGTCATCATCTCAGCACAGTTGTGTTCTGGATGTCAGGCTGAATGGTGGCATAATACCACCGTTCAGCCAAAGGCATCCAGATGTAGCAAAGCTGAACTCATCGTGGGACTGTATGTATATCTTCTCGGTGGACAGGTAAGAATATTGTTGCTTTTTTATTTTAATTCTCTTCCATGAGACAAGGGCATCGGTGGAATAGGTGATGCAGTAAGTATGGTTTAATCAAGATTTGTGTCATTATTTCAATTAAAATACTTTATTCTGGGTGCCTGCGTGTTTATTTACCTTATAAATATAGGATTAGTAATGGGTAGATGTCTTATAGACACCTCTCCATTACTAAGCCGTGGGCTTGATGTCACCTGACAATACAAAGGTCACATCAACCCCACAAAAATGAACCCTACTTGCCACCGCTACAGGGCAAGTGGGATGTGCCAATTGTGGGGTGGCTGTGGGCTGCTATTTTTAGGCTTGTGAGGGTCAAAATCCGTGGACCTCGCCAACATGAGAATACCAGGCCGCAGCTGTCTGCTTTTTCCTTGGCTGGTTAACAAAGATAGGGGGATTCATGCTATTTTTTTTTGTAGGGGTTCCAACTAATTTTGGTAACCATCCAAGGTAAGCAGACTGCTGTGGCCTGGTATTATCAGGCTGGTAAGGTTCATGGATAATGGATCATTTCCAGCTTGAAATACCAGTCTCAGTAGTCTGCTTTACTCTGGCAGGTTAACAACTACAGGGGGACCACACGCTATTTAAAAAAAAAAAAATATTTATTTATTAAAAAATGAGGGGACCTCTCTCTGTGCTTTGCTCCACTTTCTGTGTCATGTACTTGTAGCCATTAGTAAAATTAGGACACATGCGTAAGTAAGCTGCGTTCCCGCACTTAATACGCATGTCATTCGGAAGATAATACGGTTTTACCGAATCTAATGAAAGTCTTTAAGTAATTTACGCAGCAGAGACTGAGCGTCTCCGCTACATAAATTGACATGCTGCGATCTGGAAAGACGCGCCGCATGTCCGTCTCTGCGGGTGAGTTGCGGGCATCAGTGCACACGTAGTGGGCACGGGATTTTGTGAAATCCCATCCACTATGCTGTAACAGCTGGACGCTGCAGGTTGGACGCTGTGGATATACGCAGCGTCCAACCCGCAGAGTTTACTAAGGCTGGTTTCACACTTGCGTTTTTGTCTGCAGCGTTTTTTGCACAAAAAACGCATGCGTTTTTTTCCCCTATATTTAACATTGAAAACGCATGCTTTTTTTGCACATGCGTTTGGTCGCGTTTTCAAACGCATGCGTTTTTTGTCTGCATGCGTTCATTTTCAAAAATGCTACCTGCAGTATTTTCTTGCGCGTTTTTTTGCCGCGAAAAAACGCATGCGTTTTTTCGCGGCAAAAAAATGCATTGCTGTCTATGTAAACGCATGCGTTTTTAAGCACATGCGTTTGCGCTAAAAACGCATGCGTTTTTATAGAAAAAAACCAGAAAACACACTGAAAAGCCACCCACCACCATCAAGGTGATAAAGGGATCCAAACCCTAACCCTAACTCTACCCCTAACCTCACCCCTAACCGTTTAATGAACATTTTCTGACAGTCATATTGCCACGTATTTAAGTGCCACGTATCACGTATTTCAGTGCCACGTATGCCACGTGCCACGTATTTAAGTGCCACGTGCCACATATTTAAGTGCCACGTGCCACGTATTAAAGTGCCACGTGCCACGTATTTAAGTGCCACGTATTTAAGTACCACATATTTAAGTGCCACGTGCCACGTATTTAAGTGCCACGTGCCACGTATTTAAGTGCCACGTATTTAAGTGCCACGTGCCACGTATTTAAGTGCCACGTATTTAAGTACCACGTATTTCAGTTGCACGTATTTCAGTGCCACGTATTTCAGTCACGTTTAGGGTTAGGGGTAGGGTTAGGGTTTTCTTGTGTTTTCTTGTGTTTTTCTATAAAAACGCATGCGTCTAAAAAACGCATGCGTTTTACCGCGTTTACATGCGTTTTTCACACATGCGTTTTTTTAAAAAACGCATGCAGATAAAACCGCAAGTGTGAAACCAGCCTAACTGTGGGAACATACCCCAATATATATTCACTTTTTTTTTCCTTCCCAGAAGCCAACTTTGAATTAGCTTTATTTCAACTGACAAAAAAATGCATGCAATGAAAAAATGCATCAAAAATGCTTGCTGAAAAACGCATCGTGTCCCTCCCTTTGATCGCTAAGCCCACATATTTCCCAGCACATGTCAATTGTTTTGAATAGCTAACATGTGCTCTTAACAGCCGTGGGTGGAATCATGATCTACCCGCGGCTGTTAATCTTTTTATTTATATAGCACCAACAAATTCTGCAGCGCTTAACAGTTCTGCATACATTATCAGCATTGTCCCTGATGGGGCTCACAATCTAAATTCCCTATCACTATGTCTTTGGAATGTGGGAGGAAACCGGAGTGCGCGGAGGAAACCCAAACAAACACGGGGAGAACATATAAACTCCTTGCAGATGTTGTCCTTGGTGGGATTTGAACCCAGGACTCCAGAGCTGCAAGGCTGCAGTGCAAACCACTAAGCCACCGTGCTGTCAGCGGTATTTAATGTGATTGCGCCGGAAACGCGTCACTAATCACGTTCATTGCACCTGTGCCACAAGGCCATGGGTCACCAATGGGTTGGCATGACAACCCGGGGTCTGCAGGAGACCCCTGTGGTTGTCATTGCTGGATTGCTATGAGCACCGCCCAGCAGTCGGCACTCATAGCAAGTGGGCATTTCTGCTACACACAGGCGATCTGATTAGACAACTGCAGCTTCTAGTCTCCCATGGAGACCATTAAGTCATGCAAATGTAAAAAAAAATAAGATAAAAAAATAAATAAATGAAAGTTCAAATAACCCCCCATTCAAAAGAAAAAAAAAATTAACATATTTGGTATCGCCGTGTTCAGAATCGCCCGATCTATCAAGCTATAAGAATAATTAATCTGATCAGTAAACGGCATGGCGAAAAAAGTCAAAACCCTAGAATTACGTTTTTAGGTCGCCGTAACATTGCATCAAAATGCAATAACGGCCGAACAAAAAAGATTGTATCCACACCAATATGATATCATTAAAATTGTCAGCTCGGCAAGGAAAAAAAATAAGCCCTCGTGCAGTCCCAGATCACGAAAAATGGAGACGCTACGGGTCTTGGAAAGTGGCACAATTTCTTTTTTAACAAACTTAGGATTTTTTTTTCACCAGTTAAATAAAAAACAGTTTGCACATGTTTGGCATCTACGAACTTGTAATAATGACCTTGAGAATCATAATGGCAGGTCAGTTTTAGCACTTGGTGAATATGGTAGGAAAAAAAAAAAAAAAAACACATTTCAAAAAACAGTTGTGGAATTTCACTTATTTAGCATTTTCACCGCACTTGGAATTTTTTTCCCGTTATCCAGTACACGATATGGTAAAACCAATTATGTTGATCAAAAGTACAACTAGTCCTGCAAAAAAACATGGCCCTCACATGGCCATATTGACAGAAAAATATAAAAAAGTTATGGCTCTAAGAAGGGGAGGGAAAAACCAACGCAAAAACGAAAAAGGGCTGCAGCATAAAGAGGTTAAAAAAAAAAAAAAAAAAATAGTATTTACAAATAAAACAGGCATGTTCATTTTGCCTCAATAACAGTAGGAATGGAATGCACAAAAGTAATACCAGCAGGGAAGAATGCTGCTCTTCTAGGTGCAAATTGCAAGTCATTAAATCCAGTTATTTATTAGTGTCCAGAGGCAAAGCAAGTACTGCTGCGTCAGGAAGCAAATGCCAACCTATATTATGGACAGTAAAATTCATCTCCGGGGAAAATGGAGTAAACTTCTCATATAATGTTACCATGCTAGATTGTATACCACCAGGCTCTCCACAATGACCCCACAGAAGCCATGTGCTTCTAATTGCTGACTTTCACAGCCAGTAGCTTTTGTGACTTCAAGACACTCAAAGTAAGGACTGCAGTGATTAACCATCTACAGCTACGGGTCCAGAAATATTTGAACAGTAACATAAGTTTTGGCATTTTAGCTGTGTACCAAAACTTTCAAGATACAGTAATATAATCAATGTGGGCTTAAAATGCAGACTCTCAGTTTTAATTTGAGGGTATTTACATTCTGATTGGAGTTAAGGTACCGTCACACTCAGCGACGCTGCAGCGATATAGACAACGAGCCGATCGCTGCAGCGTCGCTGTTTAGGTCGCTGTAGAGACGTCAAACACAGCAGCTCCACAACGATGCAGGAGCGATCCTGTGACGTAACGGTGACTCACTTATCGTTCTCACAGGTCGTTAGCTCCATGTAAAACATTGCTGACATCGTTGCTTTTGCTGTCAAACATGACGATACACGCCGACCTGACGACCAAATAAAGTCCTGGACTTCTAGCTCTGACCAGCGATATCACAGCGGGGATCCAGATCACTGCTGTGTGTCAAACACGACGAGATCGCTATCCAGGACGCTGCAACATCACGGATCGCGGTCGCTCTCGTTGGAAAGTTGCTCAGTGTGACGGTACCTTTAGCATATAAGCACACATCAATAAACAAAGCTTAACCCACTCAATGTACAGTCACTATTACAGACTTAGGCCATGTGCACACGTTCAGTATTTTTCGCTATAAAAACGCGAAAAAAACGCTTACATATGCCTCCCATTATTTTAAGTGTATTCCGCATTTCATGTGCAAATGTTGCATTTTTTTCCGTGAAAAAAAATCGCATTGCGGAAAAAAAAAGCAACATGTTCATTAAATTTGCGGAATTGCGGGGATTCCGCACACCTAGGAATGCATTGATCTGCTTACTTTCTGCATGTGGCTGTGCCCACCATGCGGGAAGTAAGCAGATCATGTGCGGTTGGTACCCAGGGTGGAGGAGAGGAGACTCTCCTCCACGGACTGGGCACCATATAATTGGTCAAAAAAAAAAAGAATTAAAATAAAAATTAGTCATATACTCACCTTCGATGGCCCCCGGAGTCTTCCCGCCTCTCAGCGGTGCATGCTGCCGCTTCCGTTCCTATAGCTGGTGTGTGTGAAGGACCTGCGATGACGTCGCGGTCACGTGACCGCGACGTCATCGAAGGTCCTGCACCACACCATCTATTGGAACGGATGCCGCTGAGGAGATCGGCTGTCTGCAGAGGGTGAGTATAACCATTTTTTTATTTTTTTATTATTTTTAACATGATATCTTTTTACTATTGATGCTGCATAAGCAGCATCTATAGTAAAAAGTTGGTCACACTTGTCAAACAGAATGTTTGACAAGTGCGACCAACCTGTCAGTCAGTTTTCCAAGCGATGCTACAGATCGCTTGGAAAACTTTAGCATTCTGCAAGCTAATTTCGCTTGCAAAATGCTAAAAAAAAACATGAAAAAAACGGGAAAAAAAACGCAAAAAAAAAAAAAGCGGATTTCTTGCAGAAAATTTCCGGTTTTCTTCAGGAAATTTCTGCAAGAAATCCTGAAGAGTGCACATACCCTTACTCAGTATGTTAGATAGTATATCAGTTGGCAAGTCTGTCTTCTTGACCCACCAGACAAACACTTAAATTCACAAGCCAATATACAGATAAAAAGCCAGTTATTTAGGTTTTTACAAAAACATGGTTGTCTGGGAAATTAAGATACACTCTGGTTTCTTCACAGCGATCAATTAGCGAAGCGTGGTTCAAATCCCGCGCCAATTCGCGGCCGGAATGCGCCTGTCGCTGATTGTTTGCGGCCGGCTATGCAGTATATAACAGCCCACATAGTGTATAACACAGCCCACATAGTGTATAACACAGCCCACATAGTGTATAACACAGCCCACAGTGTATAACACAGCCCACAGTGTATAACACAGCCCACAGTGTATAACACAGCCCACAGTGTATAACACAGCCCACAGTGTATAACACAGCCCACAGTGTATAACACAGCCCACAGTGTATAACACAGCCCACAGTGTATAACACAGCCCACAGTGTATAACACAGCCCACAGTGTATAACACAGCCCACAGTGTATAACACAGCCCACAGTGTATAACACAGCCCACAGTGTATAACACAGCCCACAGTGTATAACACAGCCCACAGTGTATAACACAGCCCACAGTGTATAACACAGCCCACAGTGTATAACACAGCCCACAGTGTATAACACAGCCCACAGTGTATAACAGCCCACGCAGTACATTGCACAGCCCACGCAGTACATTGCACAGCCCACGCAGTACATTGCACAGCCCACGCAGTACATTGCACAGCCCACGCAGTACATTGCACAGCCCACGCAGTACATTGCACAGCCCACGCAGTACATTGCACAGCCCACGCAGTACATTGCACAGCCCACGCAGTACATTGCACAGCCCACGCAGTACATTGCACAGCCCACGCAGTATATTGCAATGTGGGCATAATATCCCTGTTAAAAAAAAAAAAAAGAATCAAAATAAAAAATAGTTATATACTCACCTTCCGTTGGCCCCTGGATCCAGGCGAAGTGGTTACCGACACTCCTCGCGCGCTCCGGTCCCAAGAGTGCATTGCGGTCTCGCGAGATGATGACATAGTGATCTCACGAGACCGCTACGTCATCGTCTCGCGAGACCGCAATGCATGGAGCGGTCACAGAGGCGTCGCGAGGAGCGGGAAAGGCCGGTTCTGGATCCGAGGTGGCGACGGATGTGAGTATATAACGATTTTTTATTTTTTTAAAATTATTTTTAACATTAGATCTTTTAACTATTGATGCCGCATAGGCAGCATCAATAGTAAAAAGTTGGTCACACAGGGTTAATAGCAGCGGTAACGGAGTGCGTTACACCGCGGCCCGTTACCGCTGCCATTAACCCTGTGTGAGCGCTGACTGGAGGGGAGTATGGAGCGGCCATTTTGCCGCCGGACTGTGGCCATCGCTGATTGGTCATGGCCGTTTTGCTGCGACCAATCAGCGACTTGGATTTCCATGACAGACAGAGGCCGCGACCAATGAATATCTGTGACAATATGCATGTCCATGTAGAATATGCATGTCCACGTAGTATATTGCCCAGCCACGTAGTATATTGCCCAGCCACGTAGTATATTGCCCAGCCACGTAGTATATTGCCCAGCCACGTAGTATATTGCCCAGCCACGTAGTATATTGCCCAGCCACGTAGTATATTGCCCAGCCACGTAGTATATTGCCCAGCCACGTAGTATATTGCCCAGCCACGTAGTATATTGCCCAGCCACGTAGTATACTGCCCAGCCACGTAGTATACTGCCCAGCCACGTAGTATACTGCCCAGCCACGTAGTATATTGCACAGCGACGTAGTATACAGCAGAGCGACGTAGTATATTGCCCAGTAACGTAGTATATTGACCAGCCACGTAGTGTATTGCCCAGCTACGTAGTATACAGCACAGACACGTAGTATATTGCCCAGACACAAAGTATATTGCCCAATCACGTAGTATACAGCACACACACGTAGTATACTGCCCATAAAATACTAACAGCACTGATAGAGTAAATAAGATGAATGCTACTGTGTCCTGAGGTCGCAGCATGTCCGCCGTGCACACCGTGCAGCCTGGAGATGACGCCAGGGGCGGAGCGTTCCCGGACACGTGCTCCACACCCGGGGTCCCGGGATAACACGGCCGCGCTTCCCTGTGCTGGATGAGAGGAGCGCCCCCTACCGGCGGCTGCTGGAAGGAGGCTCCAGTTCAGTACATGTAGTGCTCTTACCGTTACCGGAGCGTGTATTCCTCCGCAGGAGATGGCGGGACTGTGCCCGGAGCTACAGCCGTGGCCAGCGTGACGGCGCCCTGGGCCGAGAGGTACATAGAGCACCCGGTCTGCCCCGGGGACACCCTGCAGGGCGTCGCTCTCAAGTACGGGGTGACAGTAAGCAGGGGACGGTCCTGGGAGGCTGAGGGCGGTGTGCCTAGCTGGTGGGAGTGTGGAGCCCACCACCTGAGCTGTTTGCGGGCAGGAGACTGGCACTGCCGGGGTCTGCGGGGGGAGACCGGAGGGGAGTATGCGGGCGCCGGGCAGTAACTGCAGGGGAGTAGGGAGAGACTAATCGGACTGTGGCCGTCGCTGATTGGTTGCGGCAGCCATGACAGGCAGATGGCGCGACTATTCAGCGACTTGGATTCCATGACAGACAGAGGCCGCGACCAATGAATATCCGGGACAGACAGAAGTACCCCTTAGACAATTAGATATATAGATGAAATGGAACATACATGTGGCGTGATCAAGGCTAATTTTCTGTGACTGGCCAGTGGCCACAATAGTTGAAGCACCTGTTACAGGTGAATTCGTGAATTCTTTTTTTCTCCAAACACTGACTACCATCCTTTATAGCCAAAACTATAAACACAAACTATATATATATATATATATATATATATATATATATATATATATATATATATATATATATATATATATATATATATATATATATATTTTTTTTATTAGAGATGAGTGAAGTTGATCGGGTCAGGGCTTATTCAGCAAGCTATAGCGCTTGCAGAAGAAGCTGTAGAAGGAGCCCGTATACCTGGATCGCTCCTGCTGATGAACGGTTTGGCTCCGCAGCTGCACGTGTCGCTGCTATGTGACAGTCACAACCCAAGCATGGAGAGCCCAACACACAGGCTGAACAGCTGATCAGCCAGAGAGATCCAGGAAGCCTGGTTTCTTCTGCAGCTTATTCGGTAAACGCTATAGCAATCCGATCACATTTGCTCATCTCTAGTTTTCATCATGGGTCTTTGGGTTTTCTTCTAAACTCCCTTCATTACCATGTAGCTATATACAGCAGAATCTACCGCTCTCCCTTCTTCACTGCTAAATGCCGCACAGCTGCAGCCGCCTAATTAAAACCATCAATGTTGCTTTTTTTTTACATGTCAGAACAAGATATTTTTATTTAAGAAAATAAAATATGGAAGAGGAAAAATTTCCAGGGCTTAACTCTTTTGCTGTCAAAGTTAGACCTGAGATCTCACTCTGAGCCTCTGGAAAACCAGAGCTTAACAAAAGGCATTTTCTATGACGTGATTGTGGCTTAGTTTCCTCCAAAAAGCAGTTTTATTCTGAAAATTATTTTCACAGTGGAAAGTAAAAGGTTGGCGGTGCATTCTTCAGTGTGTTCCACAACCATCCATTTACTTGACAACAAACCACAAGAGCCGTGTCATTTGCTTTCCGGGTAAAGTGTTGTCAGGCAAGCACCACTGAGCACAGTCTATATTGGATGCATACTGCAAATGCTGTGTTTATAAACCTTAACCTTCACAGAGAGGCCAGTGAGCAAAACAAAATGGCATTCTTTGTAAGCGCAATATACCTCAGAAAGTGGACGGAAATGCTGCATTTACAAGCACAAGACTTACATTGGAGAAAAAGTAAAATCTGTGACTATCACTTGCTCCCCATTTAGATTATTTTTTACAAATATTTTATTCCTGTAAGATATTACACTGTATGCAGAGAACATTAGTCATTAAAAAAAAAGATTACACTGAATATCTTACATTTTAGGGTGATGTACCTCAATGTTGATTTTTTTTTTTTTACTAAACAAATTTCCTACTTCACCTCTACTACCTCTGGTCTCCAGCTACAGTCTGTTTTAGAAAAGAAACAAACTGTGTTTTACTCATTCTCCCCAGGTCCAGCGTAGAAGTGGCTGTGAGCAGCTTGTGCTGTCAACTTGGGCAAATGTCGCTGAGCTCAGTTATTGGCTGCAGTGCTGCAAACACCGAAAGACATCGGGAACCACGTCAGAGACTTAGCGCTGGGCATGAGGCTACGCACCCAAGATCAGGAAATATCAGCTTTGGACATAGCGTATTTTTGCTGAGTATAAAGTGCTGCGCTCTAATCACGCAGGTAAATCCGCGTATGTGTTCACTGAACAATGCGGATTTACAGCATCCAATACATTCCTAAAGTGGACATTTCTGCTGCGGCTCGTAAAACCTGCGGGTGAGTTTACGCAAATCGAAGCACAGTGGGCATGGGATTTTGGTAAGTCCCATCCACTAAACCTCTAATGTAGAGGCTTGAATGCAGCGCAACTGTGCTGCTTCCAAACAGCTGTTATTCTTGATCGTGGGCACGTACCCTGAGGAGTGTGAGTGAGAAAAAAACCCTATCTTTTTTTTTTTCCTTTATACTGTGGCTGGGGGGCGTGTTATTGAGCCCAGAAAACCCCTATAATGTAAAGTCTTCCAGGTAATTTTAAATTTCTGCTATTACTAAAATTTAACGAGGACCCGTCACTTGCTTGAAAAAAATTGTAGGCATGTACCTTGCATAAATCCATGAACTCCCCTGATTCTGGCACTACTTTACTTTTTACTCTATTGCAAAGTTACTCATTTGTTGCTTTTAGATTGCAATATGTGAAACCTCTGCTTGTTGTGCAACTTGTCATTTCTTCAGGTTTCTCTGGGGTGTATGCTTCTTTCACCCTACCCTCCAACACAATGCCAATCAGCATCTTTAAGGGAGAGATGAAGGAGCACAACCCCAAAGAAAACTCTAGGGTGCTTTCACATTGTGTTCTGTGTCCCCATTGGGGCTTACGTAAGGAATCTGCAACAAAATGGGGTCTAGACGTATGTATTGCCAGGGAAATAGACTGTAATGGCGATGGCACAGCGAACATGAGCTCTGACGTGCACAATTTTCTTAAGTGAACGCCTACTGGAGGTGGCCACTAAGATGTAGTGGACTGTGTGAGTGCTCGCCTCCTGTAGGCGTACACTCCCGAAAATGATGCACGTCAGAGCACACGTTCGCTGTCTATGGCCTCGTAGGCGCATAAGTCCAGATGTATGGGGAGACAGAACACAATGTGAAAGCACATTAATACTGTGTGGCCATAATAAGGTTTTCAACTATGCGTATATTCAGAGTCAGAAAGACAGCGTCTTGCAGCTCCAACACAATGGATGGGAGGTTTAGAACTCTCTTAGCCATTGTTTTTTTTCTTTCACTCTGAGTAAATTGACCTTTGGTGCGTGTTTCAAATCTGCAGCATGTCAATTTCTCCTGCGGCTACACAGTTATATGTGCAAATTTTTCACACAGACTTGCATTAGATAATCCTCAGGTAAAAAAAGGCATTAGAAAGGCAAGTAATCCACACATGACTATATCACTAACATTTTGTCATAATCAAATACCAGGAAAAACAAAAAAAAAAGCTTTGTTTAAAACCCAACATACCAACAGACAAAAAAAAATGCAGCCTCAAAAACTAATTTTGTGAACACGCTCAGCAATTGCTGCGGGTTGGACACTGTGTACTTATGCAGCACCAAACCCGCAGCGGCCAGCTGTGATAGCATTGTGGGCGAGATTTCAAGAAATTTCATATCCACTATACACGCCTGCGGAGACGGACATGCTGCACGTCTTTCCAAACTGCAGCATGTCAATTTCACGTGCGTAGATGCTCGTCTCAGCAAGAGAAATTACATTTGTTATTAAAACAACAATTTTTCAGTCATGGAGCAACAGATTGCATAAATAAAGGTACGCAAGACACACAACATTATCTTTCAGAGCACAACATAATCATATAATCCGATGAGGGGTAGATCAAGCAAAAAAATCCTTTTAAAATATTTACACATTTTTACATCTACAGTGTTTTTGTATACAACACAAGGGTGAGCACACATTTAGGATTTGCAGATTTTTCTGCTGCAAATAAACAGTGTTGGCAGGAAAATGTATCAGAAAATGTATTTGCATTTTTGCCCCATTCAATTGAATAGGTGAAAAATGCTGCAAAAATGCTGAAAGAATTGACATACTGCAGATCTGAAAAAACATGTTGAAGCTTCAAATCTGCAAGGAAAAAAAATAAAGCAGCATATGCATGAGATGTCAGAAATATCATTCACTTTGCTACTACTGTTACATGCTGCTTTTATTCCACATGATTAAAACATGGCAAAACACTTGTGACCAAGCTTGCATACCTCTCAAGAAGGCAGTAATATTTCAACCTCGTTTCATTAGTCAGGCGCTCATAGGAAGTCGCTGGCGGCAAATGTTATGTGTCTGAGCAGACAATTCTACTTTATAGGGCTTATTAAAGGTAACCCTGTCATCCCCAAAATTGATGGTGAGGTAAGCTCACCATCATCAGGGGCTTATCTACAGCATTCTGTAATGCTGTAGATAAGCCGCCAATGTTACCTGAAAGAGGAGAAAAGGATGTTAGATTATACTCCCCCAGGGGCGGTCCCGCTCCGATGGGTGTCTCAGGTCCGGTACAGCGCCTCCCATCTTCATTCCATGACGTCCTCTTGTGGTCTTCATGCCGCAGCTCCGGCGCAGGCGTACTTTGTCTGCCCTGTTGAGGGTGGAGCAAAGTACTGCAGTGCGCAGACGCTTGGCCTCTCTGACTTTTCCCGGCGCCTGCGCACTGCAGTACTTTGCACTGCCCTTAACAGGGCAGACAAAGTACGCCTGTGCCGGAACCGCGGCGTGAAGACCAGAAGAGGACGTCATGGAATGTAGATAGGAGGCGTCGGAGCGGACCTGAGACACCCATCGGACCGGACCGCCCCTGGGTGAGTATAATCTAACCTCTTTTTCTCCTCTTTCATGTAACATCGGGGGCTTATCTACAGCATTACAGAATGCTGTAGATCAGCTCCTGATGATGGTGAGCTTACCTCACCATCGATTTTGAGGGTGACAGGTTCCCTTTAATGTTACATTGTCTTATACAGTACACCGCAATTGACAACATGTTTTCAGGTCCCTTTAGACCAGGGATGTCAAACTCAGATACACAGCTCCACAGAGGGCCTACATAAAAGCTTGGACGAAGTTCAGGCCCAACCCTGATATTTGTTATAAAAAGGTCTACAATTGAGGAAGTTTTTACTTTTCATCAAATATAACATCAACTTTTTCATATGGAAACAAAGTACATTGTAATTAACAGATCGTAGTATAAAATATTGGAATAATATAGTGTTATGTATGAGCACTAAAAAGCATATGGCCCAATTTAAAGAAAAAGTATAAAAAAAAAATTAAAAAAAAAAATTATAAAACAAACTTTGCATCATTCTTTAATATCTGTATTATTCAAAGAAAAGTGCCCTTAACCCCTTCATGACCCAGCCTATTTTGGCCTTAATGACCTTGCCGTTTTTTGCAATTCTGACCAGTGTCCCTTTATGAGGTAATAACTCAGGAACGCTTCAACGGATCCTAGCGATTCTGAGATTGTTTTTTCGTGACATATTGGGCTTCATGTTAGTGGTAAATTTAGGTCGATAATTTCTGAGTTTATTTGTGAAAAAAACGGAAATTTGGCGAAAATTTTGAAAATTTCGCAATTTTCACATTTTGAATTTTTATTCTGTTAAACCAGAGAGTTATGTGATACAAAATAGTTAATAAATAACATTTCCCACATGTCTACTTTACATCAGCACAATTTTGGAAACAAATTTTTTTTTTGCTAGGAAGTTATAAGGGTTAAAATTTGACCAGTGATTTCTCATTTTTACAACAAAATTTACAAAACCATTTTTTTTAGGGACCACCTCACATTTGAAGTCAGTTTGAGGGTTCTATATGGCTGAAAATACCCCAAAGTGACACCATTCTAAAAACTGCACCCCTCAAGGTGCTCAAAACCACATTCAAGAAGTTTATTAACCCTTCAGGTGTTTCACAGCAGCAGAAGCAACATGGAAGGAAAAAATGAACATTTAACTTTTTAGTCACAAAAATGATCTTTTAGCAACATTTTTTTTATTTTCCCAAGGGTAAAAGGAAAAACTGGACCACGAACGATGTTGTCCAATTTGTCCTGAGTACGCTGATACCTCATATGTGGGGGTAAACCACTGTTTGGGCATACGGCAGGGCTTGGAAGGAAAGGAGCGCCATTTGACTTTTTGAATGAAAAATTGGCTCCAATCTTTAGCGGACACCATGTCGCGTTTGGAGAGCCCCCGTGTGCCTAAACATTGGAGCTCCCCCACAAGTGACCCCATTTTGGAAACTAGACCCCCCAAGGAACTTATCTAGAAGCATAGTGAGCACTTTAAACCCCCAGGTGCTTCACAAATTGATCCGTAAAAATTAAACAGTACTTTTTTTTCACAAAAAAATTATTTTAGCCTCAATTTTTTCATTTTCACATGGGCAACAGGATAAAATGGATCCTAAAATTTGTTGGACAATTTCTCCTGAGTACACTGATACCTCACATGTGGGGGTAAACCACTGTTTGGGCACATGGTAAGGCTCGGAAGGGAAGGAGCGCCATTTGACTTTTTGAATGAAAAATGATCTCCATCGCTAGCAGAGACCATGTCACGTTTGGAGAGCCCCTGTGTGCCTAAACATTGGAGCGCTCCCACAAGTGACCCCATTTTGGAAAGTAGACCCCCCAAGGAACTTATCTAGAAGCATAGTGAGCACTTTAAACTCTCAGGTGCTTCACAAATTGATCCGTAAAAATTAAAAAGTACTTTTTTTTTTCACACAAAATTTCTTTTAGCCTCAATTTTTTCATTTTCACATGGGCAACAGGATAAAATGGATCCTAAAATTTGTTGGGCAATTTCTGCTGAGTATGCCGATACCTCATATGTGGGGGTAAACCACTGTTTGGGTGCACGGCAAGGCTCGGAAGGGGAGGCGTGCCATTTGACTTTTTGAATGGAAAATTAGCTCCAATCGTTAGCGAACACCATGTCGCGTTTGGAGAGCCCCTGTGTGCCTAAACATTGGAGCTCCCCTACACGTGACCCCATTTTGGAAACTAGACCCCCCAAGGAACTTATCTAGATGCATAGTGAGCACTTATAACCCCCAGGTGCTTCACAGAAGTTTATAACGCAGAGCCGTGAAAATAAAAAAATAATTTTTCTTTCCTCAAAAATGAGTTTTAGCCCAGGATTTTTTAATTTTCCAAGGGTAATAGGAGAAATTGGACCCCAAATGTTGTTGTCCAGTTTGTCCTGAGTACGATGATACCCCATATGTGGGGGTAAACCACTGTTTGGGCACACGGCAGGGCTCGGAAGGGAAGGCACGCCATTTGGCTTTTTGAATGGAAAATTAGCTCCAATCATTAGCGGACACCATGTCACGTTTGGAGAGCCCCTGTGTGCCTAAACATTGGAGCTCCCTAACAAGTGACCCCATTTTGGAAACTAGACCTCCCAAGGAACTAATCTAGATGTGTGGTGAGCACTTTGAACCCCCAAGTGCTTCGCAGAAGTTTATAACGCAGAGCCGTGAAAATAATAAATGTGTTTCCTTTCCTCAAAAATATTTTTTTAGCCCAGAATTTTTTATTTTTGCAAGGGTAACAGGAGAAATTGGACCCCAAAAGTTGTTGTCCAGTTTCTCCTGAGTACGCTGATACCCCATATGTGGGGGTAAACCACTTGGGCACATGCCGGGGCTCGGAAGGGAAGTAGTGACGTTTTGGAATGCAGACTTTGATGGAATGGTCTGCTGGCGTCACGTTGCATTTGCAGAGCCCCTGATGTGCCTAAACAGTAGAAACACCCCACAAGTGACCCCATTTTGGAAACTAGACCCCCCAAGGAACTTATCTAGATGTGTGATGAGCACATTCAACCCCCAAGTGCTTCACAGAAGTTTACAACGCAGAGCCGTGAAAATAAAAAATCATTTTTCTTTCCTCAAAAAAGATGTTTTAGCAAGCAATTTTTTATTTTCACAAGGGTAACAGGAGAAATTGGGCCCCAATGTTTGTTGCCCAGTTTGTTGTGAGTACAGTGATACCCCATATGTGGGGGTAAACCACTGTTTGGGCGCACGTCAGGGCTCGGAAGGGAAGTAGTGACATTTGAAATGCAGACTTTGATGGAATGGTCTGCGGGCGTCACGTTGCATTTGCAGAGCCCCTGATGTGCCTAAACAGTAGAAACACCCCACAAGTGACCCCATTTTGGAAACTAGACCCCCCAAGGAACTTATCTAGATGTGTGATGAGCACGTTCAACCTCCAAGTGCTTCACAGAAGTTTACAACGCAGAGCCGTGAAAATAAAAAATAATTCTTCTTTCCTCAAAAATTATGTCTTAGCAAGTAATTTTTTATTTTTGCAAGGGTAACAGGAGAAATTGGACCCCAACAGTTGTTGCCCAGTTTGTCCTGAGTACGCTGGTACCCCAAATGTGGGGGTAAACCACTGTTTGGGCACACGTCGGGGCTTGGAAGGGAGGGAGCACCATTTGACTTTTTGAATGCAAGATTGGCTGGAATCAATGGTGGCGCCATGTTGCGTTTGGAGACCCCTGATGTGCCCTAACAGTGGAAACCCCTCATTTCTAACTTCAACACTAACCCCAACACACCCCTAATCCTAATCCCAACTGTAGCCATAACCCTAATCCCAACCCTAACCCCAACACACCCCTAACCACAACCCTAACCCCAACACACCCGTAACCCTAATTCCAACCCTAGCCCTAATTCCAACCCTAACCCTAAGGGTATGTGCCCACGTAGCGGATTCGTGTGAGATTTTTCCGCACGACTTTTGAAAAATCTGCAAGTAAAAGGCACTGCGTTTTACCTGCGGATTTACAGCAGATTTCCAGTGTTTTTTTGTGCGGATTTCACCTGCGGATTCCTATTGAGGAACAGGTGTAAAACGCTGCGGAATCCGCACAAAGAATTGACATGCTGTGGAAAATACAACGCAGCGTTTCTGCACGGAATTTTCCGCACCATGGGCACAGCGGATTTGGTTTTCCATAGGTGTACACGGTACTGTAAACCTGATGGAAAACTGCTACGAATTCGCAGCGGCCAATCCGCTGCGGATCCGCGGCCGATCCGCTGCGGATCCGCGGCCGATCCGCGGCCGATCCGCGGCGGATCCGCCGCCGATCCGCTGCAGATCCGCGGCCGATCCGCTGCCAAATCCGCACATGCCATAACCCTAACCCTACCCGTAACCCTAACCCTAGTTCTAACCCTAACCCTAGTTCTAACCCTAACCACAGTGGGGAAAAAAAAAATATATATTTTCTTTATTTTATTATTGTCCCTATCTATGGGGGTGATAAAGGGGGGGGTTTATTTATTATTTTTTTTATTTTGATCGCTGTGGTAGAACCTACCACAGCGATCAAAATGTACCTGTAAGGAATCTGCCGGCCGGCGGGCGTACTGAGCATGCGCCCGCCATTTTGGAAGATGGCGGCGCCCAGCGAGGAGACGGCCGGACACCGGGAGGATCGGTAAGTATGAAGGGGGGGTGGGGGGGTGGATCTGAGCACAGGGGGGGGTGATCGGAGGACGGGGGGAGCGGACAGCAGGACGGGGGAGCGGGCAGGAGCACGGGGCAGCGGAGCACAGGACGGAGGGGACCGGACCCCATAACGGAGCGGTGGGGGGGCGATCGGTGGGGTGGGGGGTGGTCACTTCAGGTTTTCCAGCCATGGCCGATGATATTGCAGCATCGGCCATGGCTGGATTGTAATATTTCACCTGTTTTTTAGGTGAAATATTACAAATCGCTCTGATTGGCAGTTTCACTTTCAACAGCCAATCAGAGCGATCGTAGCCACGGGGGGGTGAAGCCACCCCCCCTGGGCTGAAGCACCACTCCCCCTCTCCCTGCAGATCGGGTAAAATAGGAGTTAACCCCTTCACCCGATCTGCAGGGACGCGATCATTCCATGACGCCACATAGGCGTCATGGGTCGGATTGGCACGGGTTTTCATGACGCCTATGTGGCGTCATGGGTCGGGAAGGGGTTAACACCTTAGTGACAGAGCCAATTTTTTACAATTCTGACCACTGTCACTTTATGAAATTATAGCTCTAGAACGCTACAACCTCTCCCACTGACTGACTATTTTTTCATGACATGTTGTACTTCATGTTAGTGGTAAAATTTCTTCACAATATAACTTGTGTTTATTTAATGAGAAACAGAAATTTGGCAAAAAATTTGAAAATTTTGGAATTTTCAAACTTTTACATTTTTTACCCTTAAATCAAAGAGTGGTATCACACAAAATAGTTAATAAATAACATTTACCACATGTCTACTTTACAGCAGCACAATTTTGGAAACAATGAGCGATTTCTCATTTTTCCAACAAAAATTTAAAGAACAATTTTTTTTTAGGGACTACCTCACATTTGAAGTGAGTTTGGGGGGGGGGGGGTCAATATGACAGAAAATATCCAAAAGTGACACCATTTTAAAATCTGCACCCCTCAACATGCACAAAACCACATTTGAGAAGTTTATTAACCCTTCAAGCGCTTCACAAGAACTAAAGTAACGTGGAAGGAAAAAATGAACATTTTAGTTTATTCACAAAAAAATTTACTTTGGAACCAATTTTTTTTTTATTTTCACAAGGTATTAGGAGAAAATGGACCACAAATGTCTTGCGCAATTTCTCCTGAGTACGCCGATACTCCATATGTGGTGAAACGCCACTGTTTGGGTGCATGGCAGGGCTCCGAAGGGAGTGAGCACCGTTTGACTTTCTGAACACAAAATTGGCTGAAATCAATGGTGGCGCCCTGTCGTGAGACCCCCTGATCTACCTAAACAGTGGAACCACCCCAATTCTAACTCCAACCCTAAACACAAACCTAACCCTAACCGTACACTTAACTTTGGCCCAACCCTAATGGATAAATGTAAAGAAATACATTTTAATATTTTAATCTAACTAAGGGGATGATAAAGGGGGGTTTGATTTACTTTTATTTTTTTTTATTTTGATCACTGTGATAAGGTCTATCACAATGAACAAAATGAACCAATAGGAAAAATTTCCTATTGTTGCCGGGCGTCGGCAGGCAGATCTCGGTGGGCGTACTGCGCATACGCGAGCCATTTTCTTCCTGGAAGACGCCTGAAGCATGGGGACTTCACGGGAGGGATGCAGGGACACCGGAGGTACTGGGGAGGGGGGGTCGGTAAAAGCCGACCCCAATCATATTCTCTGGGGTCTCAGCTACCCCCGGTAGCCGAGATCCTGGAAAAATTCTGACTCTGTGGGGTGCTATACGCTTATTTCTCAGCGCCGTTAAAAAGCAACGCTGAGGCAAAAATACCCTTAATTCATGCCGTTAAAAGACCTATTGGCAGACATTAATGGGTTAAAGGGATACGTGTTACGGCCATCACCTTTCAGGGCTTATCTACAGCATTCTATAATGCTGTATATAAGCGCCCGATCCAACCTGAAAGAGAAGAAAAATAACTTATACTCACCTGGGGGCGGGTACGGTCTGAGTGGTATTGCAGGTCCTGGTCCGGCGCCTACCATCTTCTTGCGATGCCGCCCTCCTGCTTGCTTCACAGGCTCCCCGGCATCACGCTCTGACCTGTTGAGGGCAGACCAAAGTACGGCAGTGCGCAGGCGCTGGGCCTCTGACATTTCCCGGCGCCTGCGCACTGCAGCACTTTGCTCTGTCCTCAACAGGGCAGAGAAGTATGTCTGCGCATGGATGCGTCACCACATGAAGTAAGAAGGAAGGTGGCATCGCAAGAAGATGGGAAGTGCTGGACCACGACCTACGACACCCACTGGACCGGACTGGCCACCAGGTGAGTATAATAAAATAAATTTTTCTTCTCTTGCAGGTCGGATCGGGGGCTTATATACAGCATTATAGAATGCTGCATATAAGCCCTGAAAGGCGGTGGCCATAACTTTTATCGGCCACACCTGGTGACAGGTTCGCTTTAAACACAATATGATACCCACACACACACAGTATGATGACCCTACTGCATTAGGGTGGTCCTTAACGCAAGCAAATAATTATATTTTCAATTTTTGATACGGCAAGCTTTGGAACTCCAAACCACTAACTTATCAATGCCAGTTCCTGATACCAGAATGGGAAGACCGTCTACAGCTTTCCTGCCGATGAGGTCTTCTAAGAGCTTTCCATTCTGGTGAATTGTTAAAAGGTACCGTTGGCTGAAACTCCTGTTTCAGGTTTAGAGCAAATGTTTAATGGCATTTTATTCTATATCTACAAACGTTTTACATAGAAATCTGCAGGATCATGGCCAAGGTGCTGAAGGGTTTGTGCGAGAATTATTGCTGCATTTTTGTCACTAACTTTAGCCACGTCAAGGATTGCTGACAGATTTTCATCAACTACACTGACTCTTCCTCATTTGGCTTGTTTTGCTGATGACAGTACCTCTGATGTTTCATAGTCTTCTGTATCTACTTCATCAGAAGAAGACTACGCTGCAACACCACCTTTTCCTCTCTAGCTATTCTTTCTTGTCTCTCTTTCACAATTCTTTCCTTGAAATTTGCCCCTTTCTTGAAAATGTATTTTTTTATCAAACTTTGATAGGTGATGAAAATTTACAAAAAAGGGTTAAAAGAGCTCACACCTTCCCTACTGTAAAGAGTGGTACATTATGTACAAAAAATACACTCCTTGGAGACAGTACACAATTAAGTCTACTTTCACACTAGCGTCGTGCACTGCACGTCGCTATGCGAAGTTGCGGCGCACCGACGCTAGCTGTGAAAGCGCCGCACAACGGGGGCAGCGGATGCAGTTTTCAAACGCATCCGCTGCCCCATTGTGAGGTGCGGGGAGGCGGGGGCGGAGTTCCGGCCATGCACATGCGGTCGGAAATGCTGCAGACGACGCACCAAAAAACGTTACAAGCAACGTTTTTTGGTGGCGACGGTCCGACGCAACCGTCGCACGACAGTTGCGACGTGTGGCAATGCGTCGCACTGAGTCGCTAATAAAAGTCTATGGAGAAAAAAACGCATCCTGCAAGCACGTTTTTTCTGCAAAACGACGCATAGCGACGTGCAGTGCATGACGCTAGTGTGAAAGAGGCCTAAGAGAAATGGTACAGAAATAAGGGCATACTGACATGATAGATCAATACTGAATGGCTAAAATCTGTATTTAAGCTTAATTTCTTTTCATTTAGAATAGCACAGCTTTTACAATTTACCTTTACAAGTTTCTTATACTGACACTTCAAGTATAACTTATTTAAAGGAAATCAAACACCATACCTTACAAAAATAAGATAGAGAACATAGTAATTGCATCAATTTGGGAACAAGACAAAATATCAAGATTTTCATCTTTATTCTGCTTAACTTTGAGCCACAAAACACATTTTGAGACTTATTTTCCTGGCCACCATTATCCTCCATATGGGATCCATTTGTGCCTCTATCTGAAGTCCGGTATCACTCTGTGGAGCTTCTTTCAGAAAATCTCATTTATCTTTCCTCCTTAACTGAGCATGGCTACTGGAGATACACGGACCTGGACAACAGCAGCATTTGTCCCACCTAATGCTCCAATAACTACTGTTTCTCTTTTTTGTGACACATGCCATAAATGCCTTTTTTGTTTGGTTTTCTTCTATATCTCCTCTAGTAATCTGACCTATAACTTATTTTGCAAGTTTAGGAAACAAAAAAAAACAAAAAAAAACAAAAAAAACACAAAAATAAGTTAGTTCACATGTAATTGTAACCATTTAGGAGCAAGCCAGGATAGAAGGATACAAATTTGAGTTCTGAACTGAGGAGGATATCCTGAAACAATGTTCCAATGTAGTAGAACATCTGTCTTCGTTTGAGCCCAGAGTTACACTGAACAGTTTTCAATGTAATGAGCTTCTCTCCTATGACTGCAACGTAAAGCCCGGAATTAAAATGTAAGTGTTCCAGCAGGTAAGGTGGAACCATCTAAAATGTCACACACATTTTGTACGCACAACTGAGTTGTCCACATGTTTAAAGAATCACATTGATTTATACACAAAGAATGCACTCAATTATTTCACATTAACTATAAGGGTACATTCCCATGGTCAGTAAATGCTGTGGGCCAGATGTTACAGCATAGTGGACAGGAGTTCAAGAAATCCCATGTCCACTATGCGTGCACCGGCACCCGCGGCTTACCTGCGGAGACGAACATGAGGTGCGTCTTTCCAGACTGCAGCATGTCTATTTATCTTGCACACCTCAAAAATTAACAAGTTGCTTTTTTCAAGTTAAAAAAAAAAAATGAAAACCCCACCACCACATGTGCACTTCAAGAGTTTTCTCATTGATCTAAAAAGCTTATTTTAGTAGTAAAAGCTTGTTTGGATTTTGGACCAAAATCAAGTCCAAAACTGTTGGGTAATTCTTGCACTTTTTGAAACTACCCTAATGGAATAATCACACATACTAGTTTGGTTGCAGACAGGTCTATTTGACTGTGGACTGCAGAAATCTATGTGCAAACCGCATTCAGCTAAAAAATAAAATACAATTTTTAGTGGAACTTTTTCATGCGTGGACTGGATACACCTTACATCATGGTAAATAGGACATGTGACTTTATTTATAACAGAAATATGTGACTGGATTAATTTACATTATTTAAACATATTGAATTATAAACAAAAAAAGTATTTCCAGCCAAAAAAAAAAACTTTGGAAACAAAAGCAGTTTCTTCATAAATACTAGCCTGAAAATACAATATAAAATACTACAACATTATGCGCATTATGTACATCTATAATCTACAAACACATCTCAGAAGCCTTGTAAATATATTGCAATACGTCTCTTTTATTGACGTCAGAATTTGGGGTCATTTGCAAGTTCACACTATGAAATGCCAAGCAGCTTAACTAATGACAAGAGGTCAAGTGTCTTTAACATGCTATGCTCACTATCCTATTAAGCACAGTAGCCCTACAAAGCAAATAACTTAGTCCCTTGTTCACATCATGGTTTACGATGTCAGAATAACCTTTATGCAGGCACAACAGCATACAAGGCAAGAGTATCAACAGGGTTCCATTAGGCCCTAATCACACATCTGATTTTTATACACATGTCCTGTCCAAGCATTCATTAAAAAAATACAGATGTTGAAGCCAGCCTCAAAGGGGTTATCCAGGCTTAGGGCTCAAGTCTGCAGTGACTCTGTGATACCGGATATCCAGACAGGCGTGCACACTGTGGATTCTCAACACAAGTCTGCAGGCACTATGTGATACCAGAGTCTGCAGTCACTATGTGATACCGGAGTATCCAGACAGGCGTGCACACTGAGGATTTATAACACAAGTCTGCAGTCACTATGTGATACTGGAGTATCCAGACAGGCGTGCACACTGAGGATTTACAACACAAGTCTGTAGTCACTATGTGATACCGGATATCCAGACAGGCGTGCACACTGTGAGGATTCTCAACACAAGTCTGCAGTCACTATGTGATACAGGAGTATCCAGACAGGCATGCACACTGAGGATTTATAACACAAGTCTGCAGTCACTATGTGATTCCGGAGTATCCAGACAGGCGTGCACACTGAGGATTTATAACACAAGTCTGCAGTCACTATGTGATACTGGAGTATCCAGACAGGTGTGCACACTGAGGATTTACAACACAAGTCTGCAGTCACTATGTGATACCGGAGTATCCTGACAGGCGTGCACACTGAGGTTTCACAACACAAGTCTGCAGTCACTATGTGATACCAGAGTATCCTGACAGGCAGGGCCGGACTGGCCATCTGGCAATTCTGGCAAATGCCAGAAGGGCCTGTCTGGTCATGGGCTGCCTTGTCTGCTATGTTGTTATCAGAATCGGTGTTCTCAAGACACCCATACTGTTAAGAGCTGTGACGAAGCACAAAGTCGCTAAATCCGTCAATTACCCCAGCTGGCCACTGGTATCAATAGAAATATTGGTCTTGTAGTAAATCTTGCCGCCATCCAGGGTAATATTTTATTCACATGTCCTGTCCAAGCATTCATTAAAAAAATACAGATGGTTGAAGCCAGCCTCAAAGGGGTTATCCAGGCTTAGGGCTCAATTCTGCAGTCACTCTATGTGATACCGGAGTCTGCAGTCACTATGTGATAACGGAGTATCCAGACAGTGACTGCAGACTTGTGTTGTAAATCCTCACAGTGTGCACGCCTGTCTGGATACTCCAGTATCACATAGTGACTGCAGACTTGTGTTGTAAATCCTCACAGTGTGCACACTTGTCTGCATACTCCGGTATCACAGTGACTGCAGACTTGTGTTGTAAATCCTCACAGTGTGCACGCCTATGTGATACCGGAGTATGCAGACAAGTGTGCACACTGTGAGGATTTACAACACAAGTCTGCAGTCACTATGTGATACTGGAGTATCCAGACAGGCGTGCACACTGAGGATTCACAACACAAGTCTGCAGTCACTATGTGATTCCGGAGTATCCAGACAGGCGTGCACACTGAGGATTCACAACAAAAGTCTGCAGTCACTATGTGATACCGGAGTATCCAGACAGGCGTGCACACTGAGGATTTATAACACAAGTCTGCAGTCACTATGTGATTCCGGAGTATCCAGACAGGCGTGCACACTGAGGATTTACAACACAAGTCTGCAGTCACTATGTGATACCGGAGTATCCAGACAGGTGTGCACACTGAGGATTCGCAGCACAAGTGTGCAGTCACTATGTGATACTGGAGTATCCAGACAGGTGTGCACACTGTGAGGATTCACAACACTAGTCTGCAGTCACTATGTGATACCGGAGTATCCAGACAGGTGTGCACACTGAGGATTCGCAACACAAGTGTGCAGTCACTATGTGATACCGGAGTATCCAGACAGGTGTGCACACTGAGGATTCACAACACTAGTCTGCAGTCACTATGTGATACCGGAGTATACAGACAGGCGTGCACACTGAGGATTTACAACACAAGTCTGCAGTCACTATGTGATACTGGAGTATCCAGACAGGTGTGCACACTGTGAGGATTCACAACACTAGTCTGCAGTCACTATGTGATACCGGAGTATCCAGACAGGTGTGCACACTGAGGATTCGCAACACAAGTGTGCAGTCACTATGTGATACCGGAGTATCCAGACAGGTGTGCACACTGAGGATTCACAACACTAGTCTGCAGTCACTATGTGATACCGGAGTATACAGACAGGCGTGCACACTGAGGATTTACAACACAAGTCTGCAGTCACTATGTGATACTGGAGTATCCAGACAGGCGTGCACACTGTGAGGATTTACAACACAAGTCTGCAGTCACTATGTGATACCGGAGTATCCAGACAGGTGTGCACACTGAGGATTCGCAGCACAAGTGTGCAGTCACTATGTGATACTGGAGTATCCAGACAGGTGTGCACACTGTGAGGATTCACAACACTAGTCTGCAGTCACTATGTGATACCGGAGTATCCTGACAGGCATGCACACTGAGGATTCACAACACAAGTCTGCAGTCACTATGCGATACCAGAGTATCCTGACAGACAGCCGTGCACACTGTGAGGATTCACAACACAAGTCTGCAGTAACTATAGGATACCGGATATCCAGACAGGTCTCGCAGAGAGTGACTGCAGACTGGAGCCCCATGCCTGGAAAACTGCTTTAATCTGACAGAGGCAAAACTTTGTCTTTCTTGTCTTCAGCCAGTATCCTATGGGATAGCATACAATGATATCCAGTAAAGAAAAAAAAAAAATGTATACAGATCAGCCTTTTTTTTTTTTTAAATATTGGAGTTATGGGTGATGGATGACAGCATAGGATAAATCTGAGATCTCCATTCAATATATACGTCTATGGATTTTTCCCATATATGCGCCAAATAGAGCCATGTAATCTAATGTGAATCACAACCTTACTGCCTCACAAATTCAGTTTCTTATTCACACTAATGGCTGAAGCACTTCGCACTGTACTGTTTCAAGAAGACTGATCCATCTTTAAACACAAACACTGTAGCATAGCAAAAAATGAACATAAAAACACTCAAAAAGTGGATTTCAAGATGGCAGTACAAATCGTAATCCACAACTCTAAACTACAAATACATACTTTCAGTAAGACTAGGACTGCATGATGAAATGACGCATTGTGACATCACATCTAATGATCCCCATGGCGACATATTGTCACTTTCGACATAGGATCACAAATGTTTATATCTTTGATTGTCTGCCACAATTGACTCACTTGCCAAGGAAGTAAAATGCAGCAAGTCACATAAAATAGGCACCCGATAGTAGATTGCAGGCAAACAGATGTTTTTATAAAGTGATTTTTCAAAGAATTGCAGTCAAGCACTTGACAACCGTAGGCAAACATGAAACATAGGTAAAAATCAGTGCTAACCAAACCCCGATATGATGAGCAAGTGTTCCATCTGTAAGCCTAGTTCACAACCTTGACTGTAGTCCCAAATTCCAGACCCTCGCCATAAGCCTGTAAAGAGGATTTTCACAGCAAGATATGGTCTCATGACAACTATAGAATCCTATAAAGAATAAGGCATGACAAAGAGGTTTATTTTATTTTTTTTAATGTCCATGCTTAATAGGCTTTTTGTTAGACGTTTTACTATAAAGGCCCCGTCTCACATAGCGAGATCGCTAGCGAGATCGCTGCTGAGTCACTAGTTTTGTGACGCAACAGCGACCTCAGTAGCGATCTCGCTATGTGTGACACGTACCAGCGATCAGGCCCCTGCTGTGAGATCGCTGGTCGTGTCGGAATGGCCTGGACCTTTTTTTGGTCGTTGAGGTCCCGCTGACATCGCTGAATCGGTGTGTGTGACACCGATCCAGCGATGTCTTCACTGGTAACCAGGGTAAACATCGGGTTACTAAGCGCAGGGCCGCGCTTAGTAACCCGATGTTTACCCTGGTTACCAGCGTAAATGTAAAAAAAACCAAACACTACATACTCACCATCTGTTGCCCGTCAGGTCCCTTGGCGTCTGCTTCCTGCTCTGACTGAGATCCGGCCGTACAGTGAGAGCACAGCAGTGACGTCACCGCTGCGCTCTGCTCTCACTGTACGGCGGCTCAGTCAGAGCAGGAAGCAGACGCCAAGGGACCTGACGGGCAACAGATGGTGAGTATGTAGTGTTTGTTTTTTTTGGTAACCAGGGTAAACATCGGGTTACTAAGCGCGGCCCTGCGCTTAGTAACCCGATGTTTACCCTGGTTACCCGGGTGCTGCAGGGGGACTTCGGCATCGTTGAAGACAGTTTCAACGATGCCGAAGTCGTTCCCCTGATCGTTGGTCGCTGGAGAGAGCTGTCTGTGTGACAGCTCCCCAGCGACCACACAGCGACGCTGCAGCGATCAGCATCGTTGTCTGTATCGCTGCAGCGTCGCTGTGTGAGACGGGGCCTTAACTTAAATACGAGTGTTAAGTTAGGTTTAGTACTACAAAAGAACAAAAAAAAAAAAAGGGAATACTGGTTTGTTAATCTATGTAAATTAGTTTTACTCTTCAGGAAGCTAAAGGTACCGTTAAGCAACTTACCAGCGATCGCGACCAGCGACGTGATCGCTGGTAAGTTGCTGCGTGGTCGCTGGGGAGCTGTCACACAGACAGCTCTCTCCAGCGACCAAGTGACTTCGGCATCGCTGAAACTGTCTTCAGCGATGCCAAAGTCCCCATGTAAAAAAAAAAAAAAAAACACTACATACGCACCTTCTGTCGTCCTTCATGTCCCTCGGCGCTTGCCGCACTGACTGTCTCAGCGCCGTCCGGCCCTAACAGCGGTGCCCAGCGGTGAACCGCTGTTACTGCAGGTTCACCGCTGGGCTCTGCTTTACGGCCGGACGGCGCTGAGACAGTCAGTGCGGCAAGCTCCAGGGGACGTGACGGACAACAGACGGTGAGTATGTAGTGTTTTTTTTTTACTTTTACCATGGTATCCATGGTAAATATCGGGTTACTAAGCGCGGCCCTGCGCTTAGTAACCCGATGTTTACCATGGATACCAGTGAAGACATCGCTGGATCGGCGTCACACACGGCGATCCAGCGGTGTCAGCGGGAGAGTTGCGACGAAAGAAAGTTCGTCCACTCTCCCTGCAACCAGCGATATCCCAGCAGGATCCAGATCGCTGCTGCGTGCCAAACATAGCGATATCGCTATGCAGGACGCTGCAACGTCACGGATCGCTGGCGATATCGCCTAGTGTGACGGTACCTTAAGAGCAGTTTCATGGCAGAGGTGGAAGCACATTGGTATCTCTCTAGTGGTACAAGTTAATAGAAATAGAGGACAATAATTAACAGAGACCACACTCAGATTATTTCATTTGACTGTATAAAAACACAAGAGAAACATATGTCTCGCATTCTATAAAAAATTTTTTAAAGAGCTCCCAGAAAAAAAAAATATATAGACTAGAGTTTACAAGAAAATTAGAAAATAGTTTTAATAGCTAACTTACTATTTCTGAGTTTTCTGGTCCAGCACGTATAAAGTGTATAGCAGGAGCCTTACTATAACACTTACTTGACATATGAAATGCATCTTTTAGGTGGTTTAAAAATCACCCATCACATCAGTCCCTACATACTATCCAACATGTAACATGCGTAGATGTACATTATCTGTGCTCACAGATAGGATGGTAATTTGGATCCACAAAACACCACTATGAAGAGACTATTAAACAAAGGTAGATCTGCAGATGAACAGGTCTGAGAGCAGGTGCAGACGATCATGTATTCTCTCATCCGATCGAGAGATTTGGGCTGATTGTGAAAATCACACTATGGCCGGAGACACACTGGTGCGAGATACGACCGAGTCTCGCTGGTTAAAAGCAAGCTGTGGCACCGGCACTCCGGAGCGGAGCGTGCGGCTCCATGTATTGCTATGCAGCTGCACGCTCCGCTACGGAATGCAGGTGCCACAGCTTGCTTTTAACCAGCGAGACTCGGCCGTATCTCGCACCAGTGTGTCTCCGGCCTATAGCAGAGTTTGAGAAGATTGTGATCCGATTCTCTCGGAAGATGAGTATATGGAGAATAAATGTATCCATGTTCTCTATTGTGTTAGTCCATGAAAAGCTGACTCCACTCTGATGTAGTTCAAATGCAGTCTCATGTTTTCCACAGACTCACATGGCCTAATGCAATCCAAATGCTGAATCAAACGTGGGCATGCTGCAATTATTTCCCTGAACCAGCTCTGTCCCAGAAAAATCATCAGACATGTGCATAGCCCCATAGCACAGCATTGATCAGAGTGCGATCCGATGTTTTTGTTGGATCTCACTTAGGCTTCTTTCACACTAGCGTCGGTACGGGGCCGTCGCTATGTGTCGGCCCGACACGCGTTGTGAAAGTAATGCCCGATGTGGGCAGCGGAAGCAGTCTTACGACGCTTCCGCTGCCCCATTGTAAGGTCCGAGGAGGAGGGGGTGGAGTTTCGGCCACGCATGCGCGGTCGAAAATGGCGAAAACGACGCGCAAAAAAAGTTCCATGTAACTTTTTTTGTGCCGACGGTCCGCCAAAACACGACGCAACCGTCGCACGACCGTTGCGACGTGTGGCCATACGTCGCTAATGAAAGTCTATGGGTAAAAAACGCATCCTGCAGACAACTTTGAAGGATGCGTTTTTTCTCATAAACGACGCATTGCGACGTATTACAAACGACGCTAGTGTGAAAGTAGCCTTACACCAAAGATACGCTTGGTCTGCATCTGCCCGTAAAAGGGTTATATCCAAAAATGACAATTATCACCTAGTAACAGGATTGCTGTGGGCACCACCACGACCAGAACGGATGTCCCCAGCCCCTTATTCCTCCATACAGCATGACCATTCTATTTTTAAAGGGACTGATAGGTGAAAGAGTAAAATGCTTAGCGGCCTCAAGGAATCCCAATGGACACTGGGTGAAACAACACACATGCTCATCCATTGAACCAAACACCCGCTCACTGGTTCCACAAACCCAGTTAACACCAAATGAAGCAGCAGCGCACATACTCGACCTCTCTTTATGAAATCGCCTTGTTATTGGGGTCATACAGTGAGAAAGATTGGAGAGAGTCCTAGTGATCAAGGTTCCAGCGATCAGACCTTTAACTTATAATTTGGTGATATCATTCGTGGGACCACCCCTTTAAGAATATAGCTGCTACAGTCATGGTCAAAAGTATTGACACCCCCTGCAGTTCTGTCAGATAATACTCAGTTTCTTCCTGAAAATGATTGCAAACACAAATTCTTTTGTATTATCTTCATTTAACTTGTCTTAAATGAAAAAATACAAAAGAGAATGAAACAAAAAGCAAAACATTGATCATTTCACACAAAACTCCAAAAATGGGCCAGACAAAAGTATTGGCACCCTCAGCCTAATGCTTGGTTGCACAACTTTTAGCCAAAATAACTGCGACCAACCGCTTCCGGTAACCATCAATGAGTTTCTTACAATGCTCTGCTGGAATTTTAGACCATTCTTCTTTGGCAAACTGCTCCAGGTCCCTGATATTTGAAGGGTGCCTTCTCCAAGCTGCTATTTTTAGATCTCTCCACAGGTGTTCTATGGGATTCAGGTCTGCACTCATTGCTGGCCACATTAGAAGTCTCCAGTGCTTTCTCTCAAACCATTTTCTAGTGCTTTTTGAAGTGTGTTTTGGGTCATTGTCCTGCTGGAAGACCCATGACCTCTGAGGGAGACCCAGCTTTCTCACACTGGGCCCTATTATGCTGCAAAATTTGTTAGTAGTCTTCAGACTTCATAATGCCATGCACACGGTCAAGCAGTCCAGTGCCAGAGGCAGCAAAGCAACCCCAAAACATCAGGGAACCTCTGCCATGTTTGACTGTAGGGACCGTGTTCTTTTCTTTGAATGCCTCTTTTTTTCTCCTGTAAACTCTATGTTGATGCCTTTGCCCAAAAAGCTCTACTTTTGTCTCATCTGACCAGAGAACATTTTTCCAAAACGTTTTAGGCTTTTTCAGGTAAGTTTTGGAAAACTCCAGCCTGGCTTTTTTGTGTCTCGGGGTAAGAAGTGGGGTCTTCCTGGGTGCGCAGATGGAGATCGTGGCGGCCATTTTCCTGAAGCCAAGTTCACATCTCTGTTTCAGAAAAATGGCCACCGCGATCTCCCTCTGCGCAAGCGCGGCATCCCGCGGCCATTTTCCTGAAGCCCAGGGCAGCAGAGCACTCCATCTGCGCACGCGCGGCCTCAGGAAGATGGCCGCCGCCATGGAAAAGCCGATGAATAGCGCAGATCGCGCTCTTTGTCTGCCGCTGCGCAGTGCATTCGGCAGTTGCGCATGCACAAAACACTACGCCAACGCCGGGAAGATAAGCAAGAGGTGGGGGAGAAACAGCCATTTCACCACGCCCTTTTGACCAGACCAGCGTGATTGACAGGCGAAAACGGCGACTTTGGTAAGGTATTTCGGCAGCATAGGTGGGGAATCAGGGGACAAAAAATATACTATTGTAAAGCATAGCTCAGGCCCTATTTAACGGTATTTTTATCTCATACTGAAAAAACGGGGTGACATGTTCCCTTTAAATGTCTAAAAATTATAATAAAGACTATTTGGAAAAGAAAAAAAAATTAAAAAAGAGTTGAAACACAAAATGGACTTAGTAAAAGTGATGTGCAGGCAGTAAAGCAAGGGTGTCTGTCCCATGAGGAACAAAGACGATGTCATATTATACCATTTCACCACAGTTATTTTCCACAAATAAAAAAAAACCAAAAGTGCTGGATACAGGGAAGCACCGAGACACATACAACAAACTAAAGGACAGATGAACGTGCAAACAAATCACATAGCTAGCAACAGTAGAATCATCATCTCTACGCGCACATCTTGGGTACAGCAAGAAGGACTTCAATACACTTCAAGCAATTTGCAGGAGTGAAAGCAGGGTATGTTAATGATAGCATCTGCTTCTTTCCTCTTTGAAGTAGTAAAGAAAAAAAAAAAAAAAGACTAAAGACGCCCAGAAATTATTCATATAAAAATAATGGGACAAAATCCACAAGTGAGCCACTAACCACGTTTACCAGGCTGTGCTTTATTAGTATATGTATGATTAAAAAGTTCTCTGCTTCATGTTTTAAGCAATTAAAACTGTCTATTTTGGTGAGAGCACCCACAAAAATGTACTACTGTATAACATATGGCATGTTTCAGATGGGCACCAGATCTTTGTAAGGTAGCCATCTGTTGTTCTCCGAGCTGAGAAGAAAATGAAGTCAACTGCCTGGCCAAAAGTTCCAGATTGGACAGCTGTCCCCCAAGTCAGAGTGATGGGATAGGTCATCTTCCAGTCAACAGCATTAAGTCCTGTCACGGCTAGTCAAAGGGAAAGAAGAAAGCACGGTGCTCTTTGTGCTCAACACGCTGTGATAAATACATTCCTGCTCATTAAACAGAAATGTGCTCTTATAATAAGGTAATACGGAGGCACATAAACCAGTTACAAAGATGATTAATAGCACATCGGAAGCAATAAAGCAACAAGTCTGGATGGATGGATGTCCATTTTCAGGTCTGCAAACTGTACACTTGACCTCTCTCCAGCCACAAGACCATTGTGGCAACGTTAGTGTGCCCGCATGAAGAGTAATAATCAAACCGGTCACTTTATGTATCAAGCCTCTTGCGTTACTGACCTTGTATTTAGTAAAAAAAAACCTTTTTTTATACCCAATTCATTCAGTCATATTTAGTCATAAACATGGCTTATTCTCATAGAACAAAGCTCAGTATAAGGGTAGGTTCACAGGACTTATAAAAATCATTCAGCGTTTCATACAGAAAAGTGGGACGATTTGTTTCCCACTTGTCATCTGTATGCAGTCCATATACAGCTTTTTTTTTTTTTTTACACCAGCCGCTATTAATCATTTGCAAGACCATTTACAGTTTCCTATGCTGTAGAATTGCAATGTGTCTGTAAAAATGGAATACTATGAAAAAAAAACTTGTGCATGCTGCAATTTGTTTCACACGCAGTTTCGGTCAGTGAAAGAAAAATCCAAAGAAAAAATGCTGAACAAGCCACGATGAGTTCTTTAGCCATTACAAATGGGTTGTGACTGCTTTTCTTAGTTTCCTAGAACTAGTAATGCTTTTACCATGCTTCTCAGTCATTTGTCTCAGAAATCAAGGGGTTAGCTGGAGTGAAAGAAACAAGACATGAGCTCCTTTTAGATTACCAGGAATCTGAAATAAAATATATTTAAGTGCAATTTTCAACCACAAGTACAAATTGCACCCATTTACTCTTCATTTTACATCAGAAAGAACATACAACCACTTGTGGTGTAGTGTAACATGCTATTATTTCAAGTAGTAATATTTATCTTCAAAAAAGGAATCAAATAAAATATATTTTGAGATGCTGCCGTGGGAGAAAAGATTTCCTTTCCCTTTTCAAAAACGTGGAGTTGTATTATTTACCGTATATACTCGAGCATAAGCCGACCCGAGTATAAGCCGACCCCCCTAATTTTGCCACAAAAAACTGGGAAAACTTATTGACTCGAGTATAAGCCTAGGGGGGAAAATGCTGCAGCTACCGGTAAATGTCAAAAGTAAAAATAGATACCAATAAAAGTAAAATTAATTGAGACATCAGTAGGTTAAGTGTTTTTGAATATCCATATTGAATCAGGAGCCCCATATAATGCTCCATACAGTTCATGATGGCCCCATAAGATGCTCCATATTAAAATATGCCCCATATAATCCTGCATAAAGGTTAATAAAGGCCCCATAAGATGCTCCATAGACACATTTGCCCAATATAATGCTGCACAAATGCTGATTATGTCCCCATAAGATGCTCTATAAAGATATTTGCCCCATATAGTGCTGCACAAACGTTATGGCCGCATATAGTGCTGCACAAACGTTATGGCCCCATATAGTGCTGCACAAACGTTATGGCCCCATATAGTGCTGCACAAACGTTATGGGCCCCATATAGTGCTGCACAAACGTTATGGGCCCCATATAGTGCTGCACAAACGTTATGGGCCCCATATAGTGCTGCACTAACATTATGGGCCCCATATAGTGCTGCACTAACATTATGGCCCCATATAGTGCTGCACTAACATTATGGCCCCATATAGTGCTGCACAACCCTTATGGCCCCCATATAGTGCTGCACTAACATTATGGCCCCCATATAGTGCTGCACTAACATTATGGCCCCATATAGTGCTGCACTAACATTATGGCCCCATATAGTGCTGCACAAACGTTATGGCCCCCATATAGTGCTGCACTAACATTATGGCCCCATATAGTGCTGCTCAAACGTTATGGCCCCCATATAGTGCTGCACTAACATTATGGTCCCATATAGTGCTGCTCAAACGTTAGAGATGCCCCATACAGACACTTGCCCCATTTGCTGCGATAAAAAAAAAAAAAAAAAAAAAAAAAAATCACATACTCACCTCTCCGTGGCTCAGGCCCCCGGCACTTTCAATAGTCACCTGCTCCTCGTTCCGGGCGCCGCTGTCTCCAGCACTGACGTTCAGCAGAGGGCGCGCACTAACCACGTCACCGCGCCCTCTGCTGAACGTCACTGCTGGAGACAGCGGCGCCCGGAACGAGGAGCAGGTGACTATCGCGCAGCGCAGCGCTCCCCTCCCCACTATACTCACCTAGTCCTGGCGCTGTGTAGTCCCTGCTTCCCCGACGCCGCAGCGCTTCATCCTGTACTCAGCGGTCACATGGTACCGCTGATTACAGTAATGAATATGCGGCTCCACCCCTATAGGAGGTGGAGCCGCATATTCATTTACTGTAATCAGCGGTACCATGTGACCGCTCAGTGCAGGAAGACGCTGAAGCTGCTGCTGCCGGCGCCGGGGAAGCCAGGGACCGCGCCTGGACTAGGTGAGTATTTTTAGACAGCCCCCGCTCCCCCTCCCCTGCCGACTCCCAGGTATGACTCGAGTATAAGCCGAGAGGGGCAATTTCAGCCCAAAAAGTGGGCTGAAAATCTCGGCTTATACTCGAGTATATACGGTAGATATGCTGCTGCTTGAAGTCTATTCAGCCTTTGACCACCATATGTCATGATGTGAAATACATAACATATTATATATTACACACACACTGTTCTGGAGAAATTTTGGACAACTCTAAAATGTTTCTTAAATGTTTATTCCCCCAACCCAAAAAGAAAAAAAATATTCACCATTGATGGGGATATCTTGCTAATTTGGGTCTAACCGCTGGGACCCCCAGCAAGACCGAGACTTCAGAACCATTCAGGAAGGGACTGCAGAGCCCTGTTCCTGGGATTCTGCGGGTCAGACACCCAGCAATCAGAAAATTACCCCCTATCATTTCGATGTACTATCACTTCTTTTTTTCCGCGCAGAAACGTTGCAGATCTGCAAGTGATTTACAGTACAATGTAAAGTAATGGCAAAAAAAATGCAGTGCTAAAGGTGCGGAAAAATCTGCACGGAAAACGCAGCAGATTAAAAAAAGGACCATGACTGTGCAGATCTGCTGCGCTTCTGCACCCATTCCATAATAGAAATCTGCAGGAGTAAGGCTATGTGCACACGTTGCGGATTAGGCTTAGGAATTTTTGGTGCGGATTCTGCATCTATTGGCAGAAAACGCAGGTGCGGTTTTGACGCGTTTTTTGTGCGGATTTGCTGCAGATTCACTGTGGTTTTTTTGCGGATTTACTGCGTTTTTTACCCCTGCATATTTCTATAATCGAAGGAGTACAAAAATGCTGCAGATCTGCAAAAAATAAGTGACATGCTACTTCTTTTAATCCGAAGCGCTTCCGCACGGAATTTTCCGCACCATTAGCACAGCTTTTTTTTTTCTCATTGATTTACATTGTACTGTAAGTCACTTGCGGATCTGCAGCGTTTCTGCACCACAAAAAACGCTCCAGATCCGCAGGAAAACCGCAACATGTGCACATACCCTTAAAAAAAAGGAGAAATCTGCAAAAAAAATCTGCATGTGCATATAGCCTTATCTTCATTGACATTTGTGTTCATTTATGCACAACTGCCTTAAAGGCAAGCATTTAGGGCATGTGCACACGTTGCAGATTTCCTGCAGATCTGCAGCTTTATTTTCCACGCAGAAACGCTGCAGATCTGCAAGTGATTAACAGTACAATGTAAATCAATGGCAAAAAAAAAAAAAATGCTGTGCTAATGGTGCAGAAAAATCTGCATGGAAAACGCAGCAGATTCAAAAAAGGACCATGTCAATTCTTTGTGCAGATCTGCTGCGTTTCTGCACCCACTCCATAATAGAAATCTGCAGAGGTATAAAAAAGGAAGAAATCCGCACAAAAATCTGCAACGTGTGCACAGACCAAAATAAGGTGCAGATTCTGACCTGCGTTTTCGGCCAAGAAAAGCAGAATCTGCACAGAAAATTCCACAGTCAAATCTGCAACGTGTGCATATAGCCTATGTTTTTGCTACTTCAACTGAGCGCAGCATAATATAGTGTAAACAGGCTGCTCGCTCATTTGTTAAAGGGGTTGGCAGGTCTTTCCGTATAATTTGTGTACGTAATGTAATAAAGATTATTAACCCCTTAAGCCCCGAGGGTGGTTTGCACATTAATGACAGGGCCAATTTTTACAATTCTGACCACTGTCCCTTTATGAGGTTATAACTCTGGAACGCTTCAACGGATCCTGGTGATTCTGACATTGTTTTCTCGTGACATATTGTACTTCATGATAGTGGTAAAAATTCTTTGATATAACTTGCTTTTATTTGTGAAAAAAATGGAAATTTGGCGAGAATTTTGAAAAATTCTCAATTTTCCAACTTTGAATTTTTATGCCCTTAAATCACAGGGATATGTCACGCAAAATACTTAAGTAACAATTCCCACATGTCTACTTTACATCAGCACAATTTTAGAACCCAAATTTTTTTTTGTTAGGGAGTTATAAGGGTTAAAAGTTGACCAGCAATTTCTCATTTTTACAACACCATTTTTATTTTAGGGACCACATCTCCTTTGAAGTCATTTTGAGTGGTCTATATGATGGAAAATACCCAAGTTTGACACCATTCTAAAAACTGCACCCCTCAAGGTGCTCAAAACCACATTCAATAAGTTTATTAACCCTTCTGGTGTTTCACAGGAATTTTTGGAATGTTTAAATAAAAATGAACATTTAACTTTTTCACACAAAATTTATTTCAGCTCCAATTTGTCTTATTTTACCAAGGGTAACAGGAGAAAATGAACCCCAAAAATTGTTGTGCAATTTGTCCTGAGTACGACGATACCCCATATGTGGGGGTAAACCACGGTTTCGGCGCATAGCAGAGCTCGGAAGGGAAGGAGCGCCATTTTACTTTTCAATGCAAAATTGACTGGAATTGAGATGGGACACCATGTTGCGTTTGGAGAGCCCCTGATGTGCCTAAACATTGAAACCCCCCACAAGTGACACCATTTTGGAAAGTAGACCCCTTAAGGAACTTATCTAGATGTGTGGTGAGCACTTTGACCCAACAAGTGCTTCACAGAAGTTTATAATGCAGAGCCGTAAAAATAAAAAAATCATATTTTTTCACAAAAATGATCTTTTCGCCCCCATTTTTTTTATTTTCCCAAGGGTAAGAGAAGAAATTGGACCCCAAAAGTTGTTGTGCAATTTGTCCCGAGTACGCTGATACCCCATATGTGGGGGTAAACAACTGTTTGTGCGCATGGCAGAGCTTGGAAGGGAAGGAGCGCTGTTTGGTTTTCAATGCAAAATTGCCTGGAATTGAGATGGGACACCATGTCGCGTTTGGAGAGCCCCTGATGTGCCTAAATATTAAAACCCCTCACAATTGACACCATTTTGGAAAGTAGACCCCCTATGGAACTTATCTAGATGTGTTTTGAGAGCTTTGAACCCCAAAGTGTTTCACTACAGTTTATAACGCAGAGACGTGAATATAAAAATTATTATTATTTTTAACAAAAATGATTTGTTAACCCCCAGTTTTGTATTTTCCAAAGGGTAACAGGAGAAATTGGACCTCAAAAGTTGTTGTCCAATTTGTCCTGAGTACGCTGATACCCCGTATGTGGGAGGGAACCACTGTTTGGGCGCATGGCAAAGCTCGGAAGGGAAGGAGCGCCATTTGGAATGCAGACTTAGATGGATTGGTCTGCAGGCGTCACGTTGCATTTGCAGAGCCCCTGATGTACCCAAACAGTAGAAACCCCCAAGAAGTGACTCCATATTAGAAACTAGACCTCCCAAGGAACTTATCTAGATGTGTTGTGAGAACTTTGAACCAAGTGTTTCACTACAGTTTACAACGCAGAGCCGTAAAAATAAAAAATCCTTTTTTTTCCCCACAAAAATGATTTTTAGCCCCCCAAATTTTTATTTTCCCAAGGATAACAAGAGAACGTGGACCCTAAAAGTTGATGTCCAATTTGTCCCGAGTACGCTGATACCCCATATGTTGGGGTAAACCCGTTTGGGTGCACGGGAGAGCTCTGAAGGGAAGGAGCACTGTTTTACTTTTTCAACGCAGAATTGGCTGGAATTGAGATCGGACGCCATGTCGCGTTTGGAGAGCCCCTGATGTGCCTGAATAGTGGAAACTTCCCAATTCTACCTGAAACCCTAATCCAAACACACCCCTAATCCCAAGGGTAACCCTAACCACACCCCTAACCCTGACACACCCCTAACCCTAATCCCAACCGTAAATGTAATCCAAACCCTAACCCTAACTTTAGCCCCAACCTTAACCCTAATGGGAAAATGGAAATAAATACATTTTTTTAATTTTATTATTTTTCCCTAACTAAGGGGGTGATTTGATTTACTTTTATAGCGTTATTTTATATCGGCTTTTTATGATTGGCAGCTGTCACACACAGACGCTTTTTATAGCAAAAAAGTTTTTGAGTCTCCACATTTTGAGACCTATAATTTTTCCATATTTTGGTCCACAGAGTCATGTGAGGTCTTGTTTTTTGCGGGACGAGTTGACGTTATTGGTAACATTTTCGGGCACGTGACATTTTTTGATCACTTTTTATTCCGATTTTTGTGAGGCAGAATGACGAAAAACCAGCTATTCATGAATTTCTTTTGGGGGGGCGCTTCCGCGTTTGGTAAAATGGATAAAGCAGTTTTATTCTTGGGGTCAGTACGATTACAGCGATACCTCATTTATATCATTTTTTATGTTTTGGCGCTTTTATACGATAAACACTATTTTATAGAAAAAATTATTATTTTTGCATCGCTTTATTCTGAGGACTAACTTTTTAATTTTTTCGCTGATTCTGTATGGCAGCTCGTTTTATGCGGGACAAGATGACGTTTTCAGCGGTACCATGGTTATTTATTTCCATCTTTTTGATCGCATGTTATTCCACTTTTTGTTCGGCGGTATGATAATAAAGCGTTGTTTTTTGCCTTTTTTTGTGGTGTTCACTGAAGGGCTTAACTAGTGGGACAGTTTTATAGGTCGGGTCGTTACGGACGCGGCGATACTAAATATGTCCACTTTTATTGTTTTTTTATTTAGCTAAGGGAATGTATTTAGTGGAACAATATTTTTTTTTTTTACATTTTTACTTTGCCCCGGGGGGGGGGGGGGGGGGGGACATCACAGTAAAGTGACAGATCGCCGATCTGACACTTTGCTGTGCACTGTGTCATATCGGCGATCACACAGCTCAGAAGGGAGGCTGTGCAGGCGCTGTGAAGCCACCTCCCTGCAGGACCCGGATGCAGCACCGTGGCCATTTTGGATCCGGGGACTGCAGGGAGGAGACGCTCGGTAAAAGGTGAGCACATCGCCTTGTACCGATCGTCTCAGGGAAGCCCGCAGGGAGCCAACTCCCTGCGCGATGCTTTCCTATACCGCCGGCACACTGCGATCATGCTTGATCGCAGTGTGCCGGGGGTTAATGTGCCGGGGTCAGTCCGGGACCGCTCCTGGCACATAGTGCCGGATGTCAGCTGCGATAGTCAGCTGACACCCGGCCACGATCGGCCACGCTCCCCCCGTGAGCGCGGCCGATCGCGCTGGACGTACTATTCCGTCCTTGGGAAGTAGGGCCCACCCCACATGGACGGAATAGTATGTCCGATGACAGAAAGGGGTTAACTAGAGTTGAGCGAATTTTTCAAAATTCGGTTCCGATTATGATAGGTGGCGAATATTGTATTTTCAATACTCGCTAAACGTCATTGAGACAATGGGAGTAGAAATTAAAGAATATGTTCAGATCCGATCAAACAAACTCGGCACAAATAGAGTACCAATATGGCAAATTCAGATTCGGCGACAGATTCCGAACATTCGCTGAACACACAATACATATACACAAATTTGGTGAATCAAAAAGTTTGTTAATCAAGATCCTTTGATTAGCAGCACTATGGATTGTGGCTGAGTTTTTGTTAAATAATTTAACTGTGTAAACTGTCGGATGAAACAATGTACAGAAGACCAGGTGGCAGCTCTGCATATCTGCTCAGATGAGGCGTTCCCTCTTGCTGCCCATGATGTGGATACTGACTGGGTAGAATGGGCTTTCAGCGAGATCGGCGGAGGGAGATCTTTTGCCAAGTATGCAAGGCAGGTGGCCTGCTTAATCCAGTTTGCGATTGTGCTCTTAGCTGTTTTCCTTCCTTTATTCTGTCCTTAGAACTGGATAAAGATTCTGGTCGATCCTCCAACCCATGGATTGCTCCAGGTAGTGGAGGACTACCCTGCGGACATCCAGGGTGTGGAAGCTTTCTTCCTTCGTGTTGGAAGGATTTGGGCAAAATGAGGGCAATACGACATCCTGACCCCTATGAAAATCCAAGACGACTTTGGGCATAAAGGCGGGGTCTAGACACAGGACTATACTATCTGAATTTAAGGATAGGAAAGGATCTTGAACAGACAGTGCCTGCAATTCTCCTATGCGCCTAGCTGTGGTAATTGCCACAAGGAATACAGTTTTAAGCGTTAGGATTTAAAGGGGTAATGAAGACAAGGGCTCAAAGGGTGGCAGAGTTAGACTATTGAGCACTAAATTTAGATCCCAGGGGGGAACCAGACTAGGGAGTCTAGGACGTAATCTGCTTGCAGAAGTTATAAATTTTTTGATCCAGCGGTGGCCAGCCAGGTCTTGGTCAAAAAAAGAACTAAGGGCCGATACCTGAACCTTTAGTGTACTCGGGGTGAGCCCTAGATCTAAACCCTTTTGGAGGAAGTCTAGGATTTGAGCAATGTTGCGATGGAAGGGGTCAGGGACACTGGGAAGACACCAGGAAGAGAACTTCTTCCACACTTTGCCATAGATAGCATTGGTCACGGGTTTTCTACCCTTTTGGAGAGTTTGAATAACCCTGTCTGAGAGACCCCTGGCATTTAAGATGCCGGTCTCAGTGGCCAGGCCGCCAGGTTCAACTTTTTGAATCCTGGGTAAATTAGTGGACCTTGAAGGAGATCGGTTCTTTGAGGAAGAAGTATAGGACCTTCTTCGGCCATGTCCCTCAAGGCGCTGTACCAGCTCCGACCCGGCCACATTGGGGCAATTAGGATTGTCGTGACTTTGTCCGACCGGATCTTCTGCAGAGTCTTTGATAGCATCAGAATTGGTGGGAAAGCATAAGCCAGGTTGAAGGTCCATGGATGAACGAAAGCATCTATCCCCAGAGCCCCACACATGGGGCTGAGGGAGAAATGTGTTTTTGATTTTGCGTTTTGGGCATTTGCAAATAAGTTGACCTCCGGGCTTCCCCATCTTGAGGTTAGGGATAGGAAGACCTCCGGGTTCAGGCACCATTGCCCGAGACGGACGTCCCTCCTGCTGAGGAAATCTGCCTGGCTGTTGTCCGAGCCCTTCAGATGTACTACAGAGATTGAAAGCAGGTGTTTCTCTGCCCAGAGAAATACCGTGCTGCAACTAGCTTCAGACTGGCATACTTCGAGCCCCCTTGATGCCGAAGATAAGCCACCGTCGTTACGTTGTCAGAGTAGACACGGACATGATGGCCTTGGATGAGAGATGAAGCGGCTATCACTGCTTCAATTCCCTCAGGTTGGAAGATCTGGAGCCTATGTCTGGGGACCATAGTCCCTGAAAATATGCTTCTTCCTCCACGGCGCCCCAACCTCTTAGGCTGGCATCTGTATGAAGCACCTTCACGGGAGGCTGGTCTCAGCTTACCCCCCGCCGAAGATTCCGGCCACCACGAGAGGGCCGACTTAACGCGTCCGGGAAGTGGAATTCTCCTGGATAGTGTGTTCCGATACCTCCGTGAGTATAGGAGGATGTGAGTCTGGAGGGTTCGTTTATGTGCCCGGGCCCAGGATACCGCCTGAATACACGAAGTTGGGGATCCCAGAATGGACATGGACTCTTTCAGGGTTGGAGACCTTTGTTGTCTGAATGTAGAGATTCTTTGACAAAGGTCGCGCTGACGATCTTCGGGAAGGAAGGACGTTCTTTCCTCCAAGTCTAAGAGGATCCCCAGGAACTTTTTCCTTGTAGACGGTTGTAGGTCCGACTTCTGGAGATTTGGGATCCAGCCTAGGGACTCGAGTATACTTAAGAGTCTTTGACACATCTTGGTTCAACCGAGATGTTGATGGAGCAATGATGAGAAGGTCGTCTAAGTAAGGCAAATTCCCTAAAGACGAACGAAGATGACTGCTTCTCTCATGATTTTTGAGAATACCCTCGGGGCTGAGGATACTCCGAAGGGAAGCACATTTAATTGAAAGTGAGTGATCCTGCGGTTGTGGGAGACCGCGAACCTGAGGAATCTCCTGTGATAAGGATGGATCGGAACATGACAATAGGCGTCTCTCAGGTCTATTGTGGCCATTACCCAGTTTTGCCCAATAAGTGGGATTGCTGTTCTGATGGACTCCATCTTGAATCTCCGGTATTTGATGAATTGGTTCAGGGGTTTTAAGTTTATGATCACTATGCATTTCCCGGAGGGTTTTCTTATGAGGAATAGATGAGAGTAATGACCTCTGCCTAAGTCCTGCTGAGGTACATGAGAGATCACTTTTTCTTGCAAGAGATACTGAATTTGATGGAGAAGAGAGTCCTGGAAGTCTGGGGACTGTTCCGGGGTAATTCTTAGGCATTGGAGGGGGGCTCTCGAATTCCAATTTCAGTCCGAATTGTATGGTGTGGCGGATCCACTGGTTTGTGGATATGGACTGTCATCGGGCGAGAAACTGCGAGAGTCGACCCCCCCACCAGAGAGTCACTGTTTATCAATGGTCTGTTGCTGTTGAGGCACGAGGATATTCCTGCCTCTACCCCCCTTCGGGTAGCTCCATCGACCCATTTTGCTTTACCCCCTGAAGTCCTTCTGGGAGGACTGGTCACGAGGGGGCCGAAAAAAAAACGCTTCCTAGCAATTTTTTGTTTGGGAAGCGATTTTTCCCTATCAGATGCCTTTTCAAGGATATCATCCAAGACTAGCCCGAAGACATGGTGTCCCTGAAAAGGGATGGCGCAGAGTTTGATTTTAGAGGTGATGTCGCCTCCTCAAGACTTCAGCCAAAGGGCTCTCCTGGCTGAGTTAGGCTAGGTTCACATTGCGTTAGTGGGTGGTCGCTAACGGATAGCGTTGCACGGCGAAAATGTCGCAATTAACGCCGTGCAACGGGTCCGTTAGCGCACCCATTGACAGCAATGTAAATTTCGCATGCAGCGCATCGCTAGCGCGTGCCTTTTTCGGCTCGCGCTAGCGATGTGCCGTTCTTTTGGAGCGCGCCTCGGACGCTGCTTGCAGCGTCTGCGGCGCGCCCGAGGTCCGTTCCCCGCTCTCGCAGATCGGGGATCTGCGAGAGCGGGGACGTTAGCGCGACCCCTAAACGCGGCCCCTACAAATACATTGCGTTAGCGCAATCCGCTAGCGCTAAATGGATTGCCCTAACGCAATGTGAACCTAGCCTTAGAGAGGACTAGGGACAGAGCAGCCACACGAACGGATTCCCCTGAGGCATCGGCTAAGAACCCTGTTGCCTTTTGAAGAAGGGGTAGGGAGTCCAGGATTTCCATCTGGAAGAACCCTGGGAGAGATGTTCCTCTAATTTGTGAAGCCAGAGGACTAGGGCCCTGGTGACACAGGTAGACACAATATTGGCTTTAAGCAAATTTGTAGAGGATTCCCAGGACTTCTTTAGGTGGCTTTCTATTTTCCGATCCATTGGATCTTTTAATTGAGAGGAATCCTCAAATGGGATAGACGTCTTTTTAGTAACTTTAGAGACCTGGACGTCCACCCTGGGGACCTCCCAAATTAGAATTGTCACCTTCTAGGGGAAAACGGTTCTTAAAATCTGAAGGTACGCTAAGGCCCTTCTCTGGGGAAGCCCACTCTTTAAAAATAAGGTTCTGAACATTTTCATGAATAGGAAACCCTTTTTTGCTTTTGGGTTTCAGACCCCCAAACATTTCATCCTGAACGGAATGTTATTCTTCCAATTCCTCAACCCCCATGGTGCTTCTTACTATAGAAACAAGCTCATCCATATACTCAGAAGAAAAATAATATTTTTTCTGTCCGCGGTGGATGTAGAGCCCTCATTTTCCCAATTATTGTCTGACTATGAGGTATGACCCTCAACCGAGTCAGAATCACATTCAGCCGGTGCCATTTTCCTTTTTATAGGGGGGGGGGGGGGGGGGGAGGATGCGACACCTGGGGCTGGGAAAAGGCTGCCGTGGAGGTTTGTACCTCCTGTTTAATCAGAGTTTTAATGCTGTCCAGGAGGGATGGCTGTTCAGCACGTAATATGTCATCCGTACAGGGTTGACACAGTGTCTTCTTGTATGCAGAAGGTAGCTGGGAGCCACAAACACCACACTTGGGTTTGTTCTTTGGGGCAGAGACCTTTTCTCCCTAAATGAGAGGTATACTAAATGACCCATACTAACACGTCCGAACAGTGAAGGGACCAGCCCAGCTACTCACGGTAGGAGGGTGATCGCTGGGATCTGCAGATGTAGCAGAGGGTTTGTCGCTGTCCATGGTCAAACTGTCACAGTCACAGAGACACAGCGTCTTACCTGGAGGCTCCTAACCAGGATATGAAGGTATCGAGGTCCAGCGTCAATCATGTGCTCCTCTTCCCCTTGGTCCGTAGGGAGGCCCATGACGACCCTATAGTGCAGGCGATTTAGACCCACATGGAATGCAGGAGATGGTGTGGAGCCCCAGGCTGCGAACCGGAAGTGCGCCACTGACATCACATCTGGCGTGCGCAAACCCGGAACTCCACTACATGCAGCTGGGAGAAGGACGCCGAGGAGCTCAGAGGACCCCAGCAGCACATCACCGCCCCGCTTTACTTCCGTGGAGATGCGAGAGAAAGGGGGTCCCGAGTCCATAGCAGATGGAGACGGGAGCAGCCGCATGGAGGAGGAGAGGTAGCACCGCCCAACCTCGGCTGCCCAGCTGGTAAGAACTTTTCCAGGTGCTCTGTTCGCCGGCCACAGCAGCACCTGAAGGAACCTCTTCATGCCCCACTGGGGGACAGGAAAAACACTGGAGATAACAGGAAGGGGAGGGTTATTTAACCTCTTTGTGTTTCCTGTCCCCCACTAGGGCAGGGAGACAACCTCCAAGGTGATTGTCCTAGAAGGTAACTAGAGAAACAATGGCCAGCCACCACTAGGGTTATCAAAAAGTCAAGTGGAAAATTCCACCACCATGAAGAAGGGGCATAATCTATGAAAAGTACACACTTTTGAATTCTAGTAGCATAACTTCTTTCTTTAAGATGCATTCCATTTTTCTCTATCCCCATGATGGCACCACGGAGAGAGGGGTCCGCCCCCAGGGACAGGAAACCTACAGGTGAAAAAGGGCGTACCTCTCTCCCACATCAGTTGGTTTCCTGTCCCTGACGGGGAACCTACAGCATGTACCTGAAGATCCAGGGGCTGATCCAGTTCGGTTCCTGGCAGGGGGCGCCCTGTCACGGCTGGGTTGAGCGGGTTTTTTCTCCCCCGTTTTTTCTCCTTCCCTGAAGCACCACCGCTGGGGTCGGCGGACCTAGAGGGTGAGTGAGGAGGGGGAGGCAGTGAAGAGGATTGAGCCTGCCTTCCCCAAAAGATTAAAAAAAAAAAAAAAAGTGGGGGAGGAAGGAGGAGGTGACGGCAGTCACCGAGATAGCCTCCGTACCGCTGCTCGACAGCGCATGGGGGCAGCGGCGGCTACCAACCCATGGAGTCCCAAACAGGAGGGAACGCCGGCGCCATCGTCGCCGGAGCCAAGTAGGTGTACGGGCGGGCGCCGGCAGGAAATTCCTGCCCTAGAAGAAGCTGCGGCTGGGGCACTGGGGACGGCGGCAGCGGCCACCGAAAAGATTACCGGTTCAAAACAGCGGCGGCTGCGGCAGCAGGTCCGACACCCCGGGAGCCGGTGACCAGCATGGCTCGCGCGTGCGCCTGACAGCAGGTTAAGGCGCAGGCACGGCGGGAGCACTTCCGGTTCAGCGCAGAAACCGGAAGTGAGACACTGCGAGCGGGAAATTTAAACAGCTGAGCAGCCTGGATTCGCTGCTCGGCTACCCTCACTAAACAGTGCGGGACCATGAGCGACCAGGAGCAGCAGGATGCGCAGGAGGTTATACAGCTATCTCCTGAGCAAGCGCAAGCACAACAGCATCAGCGCACACAGCATCAGCGCAAGAGTACTTCCTCTCAGCAGCGCAGCAGCAGCGGACGCTCAGGGTCACAACGCAGCCGAGCTTCTGCGAAAACTACGCGGCCTGTGACGAACCCAGCGGTGGATATAGTTCCCAGGCCCGAGACGGTATCTCTTGTTCACAGGAGGGTGAGTGATCTACGTGAAAGTTCGGATTTTGATATAGGGTCACTCTTTTCTTCTAGGGAAAGAAATGTCTAACCAAATCAAAGCACAGGATATGTGCTATATGCCCGGAAGAGTTACCTTCCTCATGGGAAAAAAAGCTATGCAGCACCTGCATAGAGAAGACAATTCAGGAAGAGTCTCCGGCATTTGCCTCAGACCTAAAATCATTAATAAAGAGTCAGGTGGAGAGTGCCCTCAAAGGCATTAAAACGTCAAAGAAAAAAACGCAAAACAAGTCATAGATCCCCTGAATCTAGTGCAGATGAGTCGGAAAGCGAAATATCCGATTCTAGTGATTCATCATCCTCTGACACCTCTTCACTATCCTCCGAAGGGGGACACAGTTGCTTCCCAATCGAAGAGACAGACGCCTTGGTAAAGGCCGTCAGGAAAACAATGGGTCTGGTAGATGAACGTCCTAAAAAAACGGCGCAGGATATAATGTTCAGCGGGTTGGAACAAAAGAAAAAGGGAATTAGACCTACCGGTAATTCGGTTTCCAGGTAGTCCCTCAGGACAGCACAATGGAGGATGTCCTTCCTTTGACCTATAGCGGGACAGGATCATAGAGAGGTTAAAAGGACCCTCCCACCTCCACCCTCCAGTGTTTTTTCAAAGTACCACAGAAGGATGGAAATAAATGGTCTAAACATGCCCTTACAAACACGTGTGTTATAATCCATTTAACGGCTTCATCTTAATTTTGAGCCATGGTGACTCAAAGGACGAACGATCTGCCGGTAGATTAATCCCGTACAAGCCTAAAAAGAGAAACATAAGGGAGGGAACTAAGGGTGCTGTCCTGAGGGACTACCTGGAAACCGAATTACCGGTAGGTCTAATTCCCTTTTTCCATTACGTCCCTCAGGACAGCACAATGGAGAATACCAAAGAAACTCTCCCAGGGTGGGTACAGTAGCCCAGGAATCAAAGTCCCAGGCTAAAACCAGACTAGATGTATAAATGATATGAAAGATCAGAAAAACCATAGATATCTAAAGAGATCCATAAAGAAAATCACCGTAGTGAGTGTCTGATATACATCTATAATGGCCAATTTCAGTATGAATGTGGTAAACGAAATAAGCATCAGAAACAGAGAGGGAAATTCACCCATTGTACTCCAATACCAATAATGAACCACAGCAAGTTATTTATTGTGATAGATACTTATAGACATCACCGCCCCAGAATATGGTTAGAGAACCTTACTGCCCAGCAAAATATGGTGAAAGTCACAGCCACCACACAATGAGGACTCTACCGACCAATAATAACCTGCATGTGCTTATAACAGGACTGTTCCTTCATCAGATCTTCTGGGCTCAGGTTAAGCCTTGGTTACAGACCAGCTTACCGTACCACAAGGAGACATGCAGGACAGAGATCCTGGACTGCGGAAAGATCAAACCAATAACAGTTAGTACATGGATAATGGCACAGCATTGAGATGTACGCACATTACTCATCAAGGAGATCACGTCTATTCCAAATCCTTAGATGTCTAATCCCAAGTAAGGGTTGGATATTATTGAAACTAAGGGATACACCATCCGGCAGGTAATATCTCCTGCCATTACCAATGTCGGGCTTCTCATTAGAAGCGCTGAAAGAGAAACGTGGATCATCACTCCTGTTTTCCTTGATGTTAGACACAGGGAGTCCGGACTCTGAATCAATAAATGTGGTGGTGCTATTAAAAATCTTCCGACACTTGAAATTATTTGAAACTGCATTTATACGAGTCATTAGTCCAGACATTATAAGTATGTCGACTATTTGTCCATATATGCATATTACGCTCATACATATCCCAAGAGGCAATCTTCTCAGGAATCTTTATACACCCAGACTGCCATTGTGGGAGTAACCATATTCCATGGCTACAGAAAAAGTAGGTCTCTTCCCCATTACGGAGGGAGATTATCTACTGTGAGGCAGTGGGACTATGGGGTCTTAACGGTAAGAGCCCTGGATCCAGTTTCATTTATCTTAGGAGCCGTGACTGCTGTAAGAGCCGCGAGTATGAGATCCTCTGCCACACGACAGTACTGCTACTTCACCACAAGGTACAAGAAGGCAGTGCTGATGTCCCTGGCAAACATAACGCAACAGACTTATGGGACAAGAATCTGTCTGATTGCCGAATGTAGAGTTTGGGAAGGATCAATAATAACAACAACAATAAACTTTGTATAAAGTCAACATATTCCGCAGCGCTTTACAGCTTGACAGTTTCAAACGCAACAGTCATAAGAAACAACCATAATAATTAAAGCAAAATAAGACGACCCTGCTCGTGAGAGTTCAATCTACAATGAGGCGGGGAAGATACAATGTACAAGTATTAACAATGTTGTATAACCATGATGGCACAGCCATCTTTAGGGGGTGGGGGATAGATGGAGATAGTGAATGGGCTACACACACACACACACACACACACACACACACACACACACACACACAAAATGACTGATTAGGGAGCGTGATAGGCCGCTCAGAACAAATGTGTTTTGAGGGAGTGCCCAAAACTATGCAAATTGTAGATGGTCCTAATATTTTAGGGCAAATCATTCCAAGGAGGAAGGAATCCTTCCTTTCAACTCGTGGGATTTTTCCCATTCCCAGGACAGTAGTATGTCCTTTTATAGGATTATAGGATGTACCAAAATGACATGTCATCTTTTAAAGCTAATTATGTAATAGACTTGCCTTTAGCACTCAAGGTAGAATCTACCTGACAGATCTGTTCCAAACAGAAGAAATGCAAATTCTACTAAGACAATTCAAGCATATCTGTTTGCTTGACTAAGCCCTGTTGTAAAGAATGAAGTAACAGAAGCTGGATCTGGGTCCAAAAACACAAGGACTCCATATCCAGAGTTGCGGCCCAAGACAAAATGTGAAGTGGTAGGCCGATGATACAATGTGCAGCCACACAAGGCACAAGACAGAAGGTCTAACACAGTGGTTCACCGCCAGAGGCGAAAAAAGCACCAAGCCTGACACACTAATGATACCCCCTGAGGCAAAGGGCACCAAAACCCTATGATGCAAAATGATGCATATAGGAACTATGAAGCAATATAATGCAATATGATGTCCAAAGGCACTATTAAGTAATCTGATTCAATACGATGCAATATGATGCAAAGTCACTATGAAGCGCTATAATGCATATAGCAACTATGAAGAAATATGATGCACAAAGGCAATCTGAAGCACTATGATGCATACACGAACAATGAAGCAATATGATGCATATAGGAATAATGAAGCAGTATGATGCATGAAGTAACTATGAAGCACTATGGTGCATATAGGAACAATGAAGCACTATAATGCATATAGGAACTATGAAGCAATATGATGCATGAAGTAACTATAAAGCACAATGGTGCATATAGGAACAATGAAGCAATATGCTGTAATATAATGCACAAAGGCAATATGAAGCACTATGGTGCATATAGGAACAATGAAGCAATATGCTGTAATATAATACACAAAGTCACTATGAAGCGCTATGATGCATATAGGAACCATGAAGCAATATGATACACAAAGGCAATATGAGCACTATGATGCATATAGGAACAGAGATGCAATATATGATGCAGAAAGGCAATATGAAGCACTCTGATGCATAAAGGAACCATGAAGCAATATGATGCAATATGATACACGAAGTAACTATGAAGCGCTATGATGCATATAGGAACTATAAAGCAATATGATGCCGTATGATAACCCAGAGGCACTCAATATGTTGCATAGATGTACTATGATTCAGTATCATGCACAGAGACCCTCCATATGATGCATAAAAGCAGTATGATGCAGTATTATGCACGGAGGCACTTGATATGATGCACAGAAAGACTAGGCCATGCTTGAAGGTGCCAAACAAGAGACCAGGCCTACACTTTTAAGCAAAAGAGCAATCTATCAGAGGTCCAGATAAATCTCCACTCTGAACAGTACCTCTCATTTGTCAGACTGACTCCACCCGAAGGAGCTAATTAATGAGCCGCAGCTGGAGGGCAGACTTGATGAAGACAATGTGCTGAATAAACACCTGGTGTCCTCCTACGGATGGAGTAGTTAAGTTGCAAAGAAAAGTGAAACACTTGTTTATTGAACCAAAAAATGGAAAGCATGCTTCCAAAAAAAAAAAAAAATCACTCTGAAGCCCAATCATAAGGCTCTGTGCAGACAAAACCTGCAACTAACTGAAGTCCAGTCATGAGATGTAGCCTGGACATATGGCCCTACCATAGCCTAGAGGTCCAAGGCCTAGCTGCAAATGGGTTCCAGGTACAGCTTTGACACAAAGGCATGAGACTAGAGTCAGCCCAGAGGCCCAGGCCATCAATGCAACATTTAAACCATGCACTTACCTGTGCTGGCTCCATACCTGCTAGAAGACAGGGGGAGCTTGTAACGCCGAAAGCCTACCGTAGAAGGAAGCGGCGTCCCCATTACTCTTCTCCTGTGCCCCCTTCCGTGTTCCATCGTGGAACGCACGCCAAACCTATGTGCCGGCGCTCCTCTCTGGCATCACTGTAAGCGCCACGGCCTTCTCCACCACACGACTTTCGGACATAGAGGTGTTTTGCCGGTTGGCGTCCGAGCCGAGAGCCCCCCACCGGGAGGAAGCGGCTCTACCCAGGAGCCCGTCCGCTCGACTGGTCTCTGGGGCTGAGGGACTCCCCACCGGGGAGTTTACACCCTGGGCTACTTGACAGGGGGAAGGATTGGACCAGCCGCACGATCCCCCTGAGCCCATTGCACAGGCTGACTGTTGGCTGAGGAACCTCTCAAAGAGGAGTCAGCCACGGTCCACTTGACAGGGGTGAGAGAATCCACAGGCTATCTTCGCTCTAGGAGCAACCTCTCATACAACCGTCCCCTGTAGGGACAGGAAAAACACTGGAGGGTGGAGGTGGGAGGGTCCTTTTAACCTCTCTATGATCCTGTCCCGCTATAGGTCAAAGGAAGGACATCCTCCATTGTGCTGTCCTGAGGGACGTAATGGAAAAGAGCGTTCCCAATAAATGAGAAAATTCACTCTAAGAGAGTGGAAAAAAACAGACAAAAAAGTTCTCGACTCCCAAGAGAAAGTACCCTTTCGATGACCCGGCCTGCTCATCCTGGAGTAAGGCACCAAAATTAGATGTGGCCATAGCAAAGGCCTGTAAAAAGTTCACCTTGCCCTTCGAGGACATGGGTACCTTAAAAGACCCAATGGATAAGAAAGCTGAGATTTTCTTGAAAAGCTCCTGGGAAGCGGCGGGGGGGGGGGGGGGGGGGGGGACTAAAACCAGCCATCGCGGCCACCTGCACGGCCCGCGCCCTGATGGTATGGCTCGAGCACTTGGATTCTCAATTAAAGGGAAAAGTTGCAAGAGAGAGAATTCAAAAATCAGTGTCTGTGATGAAAGGTGCGGCAGCCTTTTTGGCTGACGCATCGGTAGATTCGGTCAGATTAGCAGCCATGTCAGCCTCCTTCTCGAACGCCGCAAGACGTGCCCTGTGGCTAAAGTGTTGGCCGGGGGATTTGCAAACAAAAACGAAACTATGCTCAATACCTTGCGAAGGCGAATTTCTGTTCGGATCAACATTAGATGACATCCTCGACAAAGCCGGGGATAAAAAGAAATCCTTTCCTGGGTTCCCCAACCAGTCTTACAGGCGTCCCTTTCGGAACAGAAAGTTCATGCGGAGGAGACCCCCAAAAGGGAACAAGGAGGCATGGGAAGACAAAAGAAATAAAAACAGAAGATTTTTGTTTAACAAAACTCCCCCCGATAATAAGAAAACACAATGAAGGTGTTCCCCAGGTCGGAGGGAGACTAGCCGGTTTTCTTCCAGCCTGGGAAGGAATTTCAAGCAGTCCCTGGATATTAGGCATAATACGAGAAGGTCTCAAACTAAAATTCCGCATTTCACCTGGCAATTTCTTCATGGTAACACCACAGAGACAAGCACACGAACAGTCGGCTCTCCAGGGAGAAATTTTGAACTTAATCCAGAAGGGAGTCTTACAAGAAGTCCCATATCAGGAAAGAGGCATGGGCTTCTACTCACCCCTCTTCCTTCGGAAGAAACCGGACGGATCGTACAGGACGATCATAAATCTCAAAAGATTAAACAGTTTCCTCGAGATTCCACACTTCAAAATGGAGACAATAAAATCTTGCGTGAAAATACTCTTTCCCTTGTGTTTCATGACTGTTCTAGATTTACGAGATGCATATTACCATGTGCCTATTCACAGGGATCATCAAAAGTATCTCAGACTGGCAGTGAATATCCAGGGGGAAGTAAAACATTACCAATTCCAGGCTCTCCGCTTCGGGTTAGCTATCGCACCTCGGGTATTCACGAAGATAATGTCAGAAGTGATGGCCCACATACGAGAACAAAATGTTCTAATAGTTCCCTATCTGGACGACCTCCTGGTGGTAGGGACCTCAATCCAACATTGCAAACAACAGTTGGATTTGGTCATGGCTTCACTGTCGAGTCTAGGTTGGCTACTGAACATGCCCAAATCCAGGGTAGTGCCCACCCAGGTACAGGAGTACTTAGGGATAGTCCTGGACTCGACCGCGCAGACGTGCTACCTTCCTCAGGGGAAGATTCAAAAAATGACACAGGCTGTGTTACAGTTGATGATGTCTCCAGTCACCACTCTCAGAAAGGCAATGTCCCTGCTGGGCTCCATGACAGCCTGTATCCCGGCCGTGCAGTGGGCACAGTGTCATACCCGGGACTTACAATGGGAGACTTTAGATTCAAGCCTATCTCTGCGTGGAAATTTAGACGGGCAGTTAAACATTTCATCAAGCACGATACACTCCCTAGGGTGGTGGGCAAACCCAGTCAATTTAATTAAGGGGGTTGCTTGGGCAATACCGACGGAGAAAATCCTAACGACGGATGCAAGCCCCTGGGGGTGGGGGGGCACACATAGACGATCAAGTGGCACAAGGGAATTGGAGCAAAAGTCGAGAGCTAGTCTCTTCAAACATGAAAGAACTGTTAGCGGTAAAAGTGGCCCTAATGCACTTTCTAAATCTCCTTCACTCCCATCACGTAAAAGTCTTTTCAGACAACCAGGTAGTGGTAGCATATCTAAACCACCAAGGAGGCACCAGGTCTCGAGCACTGATGGAGGTGACCCGATCCATCTTCCACATAGCAGAACACAATCTGAAGTCCTTAACAGCTCTCTACATAAAAGGCTCAGAAAACCAAACGGCAGACTTCTTGAGCAGGACACGCTTAAAACAGGGGGAGTGGGAGCTAAAACAAGCGGTATTCAACCAGATCGTAAAACGTTGGGGACAGCCAGAAATAGACCTATTTGCGAACAGTCGAATCCAGAAAGTAAAAACATTCTGCTCAATCGATCCCCGGGGGGCCCAGTAGCTCTGGATGCTCTTACAATTCCCTGGAACTATCGCCTTGCCTACGCGTTCCCTCAGATATCCCTTATCCCCTTAGTACTGAGGAAAATTCGGCAGGAGGGAGCAACAGTGATAATAATAGCTCCATTCTGGCCCCGCAGAATATGGTTTTCTTGGCTAAGAAAAATGTCCATAGCAAGCCCTTGGGTTCTACCAGACACTCCGAATCTTTTATCCCAGGGTCCAGTTTTTCACCCCAGTGTAAAGAGCCTACACATGACAGCTTGGCTTTTGAAAGGAAGCTGCTAAGTGATAAAGGGTTCTCACCCAACCTAGTGTCCTCTTTATTACAGAGTAGAAAACTCGTAACCACTAAAATATATGGGAAAGTGTGGAAAAAATTCATGTCAGTATCGGGCGCGGATTCATCCAGGGAAATCCCAATAGGGAAGATTCTTGAGTTCCTACAGAAGGGGCTGGAAAAAGGCCTAGCTACAAAGTACTCTAAAGGTTCAGGTAGCGGCCTTGGGAGCTTTGTATAATCATGATCTAGCCAAAAATCGCTGGGTCATGAGATTCATTAAAGCCTCAGGTAGGTCCAGGCCTATTCCTCTTCATAATGCTCCTCCATGGGATCTAAACCTTGTTTTAAATGCTCTAACCAAACCTCCCTTTGAGCCCCTGGCGGACGTCCCTTTTAAGATCTTATCTCTAAATACCGCACTCCTAGTGGCCCTAACCTCGGCCCGTCGCGTCAGCGATATACAAGCATTATCTGCATGTCCACCCTTTACTCAAATACTTGAAGACAGAGTTGTTCTTAAAACTGACCCAGCTTACCTCCCTAAAATTGCGTCACAATTTCATAGGACACAAGAAATCTCCTTGCCCTCCTTTTGTCCCAGCCCCAAAAATGAGGGAGAAAAAGCACTACATACCCTAGATGTAAAAAGGTGTCTGGTCCAATATCTATCAGCCACTAGGGAGTACAGGAAGGATAGGGCTCTGTTTGTCTGCTTCCAGGGTCCACGGAAGGGACAAAAAGCATCGAAAGCCACGTTAGCGAGGTGGATAAGAGATGCCATCGCCCTATCCTACTCATCTGGCGTGACGGCCATACCGGAGAATATAAAGGCTCATTCAAGCAGAGCAGTGGCATCATCCTGGGCGGAGAGAGCTGGCGCTTCAATGTAGAGCGGCCACTTGGTCTTCCCAGTCTACATTTTTCAAACATTACCGTTTAGACCTGACCTCCTCTGATCTCACCTTTGGGCGAAGGGTTCTAGAGGCAGTGGTCCCTCCCTAAGAGTTACAATCTATGCAAATCTCTCCGTGGTGCCATCATGGGGATAGAGAAAATTGTAGTTACTTACCGATAACAGTATTTCTCTGATCCCATGATGGCACCCGTATATTCCCTCCCTTTCACACACAGGTGTGCACATTATAGTGTATTAATAATTAGCTTTAGTCACGGTGCCTCTGTTAAGTTAATTTGATTAAGTTTAATTTGTACAAACGTTGAGTTGCAGCTGAAGTTCTGTATAAGGCTCTGTAAACCAACTGATGTGGGAGAGAGGTACGCCCTTTTTCACCTGTAGGTTTCCTGTCCCTGGGGGCGGACCCCTCTCTCTGTGGTGCCCTCATGGGATCAGAGAAATACCGTTATCGGTAAGTAACTACAATTTTTTAAATCAAAATAGGAGAAGAAAAAAAAAAAAAAAGGTTAATCTCCGTCCACAAACTGAGCATTTCCTACCAAAGCCACCATTATCAAACATCATACAATTGTGAAGTACCGTATATACTCGAGTATAAGCCGAGATTTTCAGCCCAAATTTTTGGGCTGAAAGTGCCCCCTCGGCTTATACTCGAGTCATGATCGGTGGTGGGGTCGGCGGGTGAGGACTGTCATATACTCACCTGCTTCCGGGGCTCCTGTCGCCCCCCCTACACGTCCCACGGTCTCCGGGTGCCGCAGCCTCTTCCCCTGAGCGGTCACGTGGGACCGCTCATTAGAGAAATGAATAGGCTGCTCCACCCCCCATAGGGGTGGAGCCGCCTATTCATTTCTCTAATGAAGCGGTGCCGGTGACCGCTGACAGAGGAAGAGCTGCGGCACCGAAGACCAGCTGTCCGGGGGAAGGAGCGGGACGCCGGGAGCAGGTAAGTATTACATATTTACCTTCCCTCGTTCCACACGCCGGGCGCTGTCTCCATCTTCCCGGCGTCTCTCCTCACTGACTGTGCAGGTCAGAGGGCGCGATGACGCATATAGTGTGCGCGCCGCCCTCTGCCTGATCAGTCAGTGCGGAGAGACGCCGGGAAGATGGCGCCGAGGAGCTGCAAGAGAGGTGAGTATGTGTTTTATTATTTTTATTGCAGCAGCACAGCTATGGGGCAATAATGGACGGTGCAGAGCACTATATGGCACAGCTATGGGGCAATAATGGACGGTGCAGAGCACTATATGGCACAGCTATGGGGCAATGGTGCAGAGCACTATATGGCACAGCTATGGGGCAATAATGGTGCAGAGCACTATATGGCACAGCTATGGGGCAATAATTGTGCAGAGCACTATATGGCACAGCTATGGGGCAATAATGGTGCAGAGCACTATATGGCACAGCTATGGGGCAATAATGGTGCAGTGCACTATATGGCACAGCTATGGGGCAATAATGGTGCAGAGCACTGTATGGCACAGCTATGGGGCAGTAATGGTGCAGAGCACTGTATGGCACAGCTATGGGGCAATAATGAATGGTGCAGAGCACTGTATGGCACAGCTATGGGGCAATAATGGTGCAGAGCACTGTATGGCACAGCTATGGGACAATAATGGTGCAGAGCACTATATGGCACAGCTATGGGACAATAATGGTGCAGAGCACTATATGGCACAGCTATGGGACAATAATGGTGCAGAGCACTATATGGCACAGCTATGGGGCAATAATGGTACAGAGCACTATATGGCACAGCTATGGGGCAATAATGGTGCAGAGCACTATATGGCACAGCTATGGGGCAATAATGGTGCAGAGCACTGTATGGCACAGCTATGGGACAATAATGGTGCAGAGCACTATATGGCACAGCTATGGGGCAATAATGGTGCAGAGCACTATATGGCACAGCTATGGGACAATAATGGTGCAGAGCACTATATGGCACAGCTATGGGGCAATAATGGTGCAGTGCACTATATGGCACAGCTATGGGGCAATAATGAATGGTGCAGAGCACTGTATGGCACAGCTATGGGGCAATAATGAATGGTGCAGAGCACTATATGGCACAGCTATGGGGCAATAATGGTGCAGAGCACTGTATGGCACAGCTATGGGACAATAATGGTGCAGAGCACTATATGGCACAGCTATGGGACAATAATGGTGCAGAGCACTATATGGCACAGCTATGGGGCAATAATGGTACAGAGCACTATATGGCACAGCTATGGGGCAATAATGGTGCAGAGCACTATATGGCACAGCTATGGGGCAATAATGGTGCAGAGCACTGTATGGCACAGCTATGGGACAATAATGGTGCAGAGCACTATATGGCACAGCTATGGGGCAATAATGGTGCAGAGCACTATATGGCACAGCTATGGGACAATAATGGTGCAGAGCACTATATGGCACAGCTATGGGGCAATTATGAACGGTGCAGAGCACTATATGGCACAGCTATGGGGCAATTATGAACGGTGCAGAGCACTATATGGAACAGCTATGGGGCAATAATGGTGCAGAGCACTATATGGCACAGCTATGGGGCAATAATGAACGGTGTAGAGCACTATATGGCACAGCTATGGGGCCATAATGAACGGTATGGAGCATCTATTTTTATTTTTGAAATTCACCGGTAGCTGCTGCATTTTCCACCCTAGGCTTATACTCGAGTCAATAAGTTTTCCCAGTTTTTTGTGGCAAAATTAGGGGGGTCGGCTTATACTCGGGTCGGCTTATACTCGAGTATATACGGTATAATGAATATATTGATAGTGTTGCAACATATCTTTAGATCATATAAGTGTTTGGCTACTCAGACTTTAAATTAATCTTAATCTTTGTTCTGCAGAATTAAAACGTTTTCTGAAGTTTTCCAGTCTAGCTGTCAGTTTATCAAGACTTTGTAAGCTATTACCAGACTAAGGGTATGTGCACACGTCCGGATTTCTTGCAGAAATTTCCTGAAGAAAACCAGAAATTTTCTGCAAGAAATCCGCATTTTTTTTTTGCGTTTTTTTCCGGTTTTTTTAGCATTCTGCAAGCGTAATTAGCTTGCAGAATGCTAAAGTTTTACAAGCGATCTGTAGCATCGCTTGGAAAACTGACTGACAAGTTGGTCACACTTGTCAAACATACTGTTTGACAAGTGTGACCAACTTGTTACTATAGATGCTGCTTATGCAGCATCTATAGTAAAAGATAGAATGTTTAAAAATAATAATAATAATAATAATAAAAAATAAAAAAAAATGGTTATACTCACCCAGACGATCTCCTCAGCGGCGTCCGTTCCTATAGATGCCGTTGTGGTTCAGGACCTGTGATGATGTCGTGGCTTGTGATTGGTCGCGTGAGTCACATGAGCGGTCACGCGACCAATCACAAGACAGTGACGTCATCACAGGTCCTGAACCACACCATCTATAGGAACCGAAGAGAGAGCATGCACCGGAGAGGTGGGAACACTTCGGGGGCCATCAGAGGGTGAGTATAGGACTATTTTTTATTTTAATTCTTTTTTTTGACCAATTATATGGTGCCTAGTCCGTGGAGGATAGTCTCCTCTCCTCCTCCCTGGGTACCAACCGCACATAATCTGCTTACTTCCCGCATGGTGTGCACAGCCCCGTGCGGGAAGTAAGCAGATCAATGCACTCCTAGGTGTGCGGAATCCCCGCAATCCGCATTTTTAATGAACATGTTGCTTGTTTTTCTGCGATGCGATTTTTTCGCGGAAAAAATCCCAACATTTGCACAAAAATTGCGGAATACCCTGTAAATAATAGGAGGCATATGTGAGTGTTTTTTTTCGCGTTTTTATAGCGAAAAAACTTGAAAAATCCTGAACGTGTGCACATGGCCTAACTGACTTGTAGAGCATTTTCCTGACCTTGTATTAAGGGAGAACGCATATGCTACAGATTTTGTTGCAGACACTTGCGCAACTGTCCCAAACATAGGAAACAACCCAAATCAAATGAATGGGAAGTATTTTAATTCATTAAATTTCTCAATCAAAATCCACAATCAATTATGGTTTTGGGAGCCATGTCATCTGCTGGTGTAGGTCCACTGTGTTTTATCAAAACCAAAGTCAGCGCAGCCGTCTACCAGGAAATTTTAGAGCACTTCATGCTTCCCTCTACCGACAAGCTTTTTGGAGATGGAAAATTCATTCTCCAGAAGGAAATTGGCACCTGTCCATACTGCCAAAAGTACCAATACCTGGTTTAAAAACAACAGTATCACTGTGCTTTATTGGCCACCAAAATCGCCTGACCTTAACCCCATAGAGAATCTATGGGGCATTGTCAAGAGGAAGATGAGAGACACCAGACCCAACAATGCAGATTGGCTGAAGGCTGCTATCACAGCAACCTGGGCTTCCATAACACCTCAGCAGTGCCACAGGCTGATCGCCACCATGCCACGCTGCATTGATGCAGTAGTTGATGCAAAAGGAGCCCCGACCAAGTATTGAGTGCATTTACTGAACATCAGTAGACTAACATTTTGGATGTTAAAATCATTTTTCAAGCTGGTTTTATAAAGTATTCTAATTTACTGAGGTAATCACTTTTGGGTTTTCATTGGCTGTAATGTTAGGCTGTAAGCCATAATCATCAACATTAACAGAAATAAACACTTGAAATAGATCACTGTTTGTAATGACTAATATAGGAGTTTCACTTTTTATATTGAGGAACTGAAATTAACTTTGATGATATTCTAATTTAGTGAGATGCACCTGTATATAGCAGATATGTGCAAATTGTATGGTCAGGATGGCGACAAGCTAGGGCATAGCCTCCTTTACTTCAGCAAGTTCGCACAAAATTTGGCATTACGTTAAGCACTGCCTGCAAAGTATGTATACTTTTAGGTTACTGCTTTGAAAACCTTAGAAAAGAAAGAATAAAAAAAAAAAAAAAATGGATGGTGATCCAAGTCATTGGCAGACAAATGACTGTGTAAGCATGAATTGGCATAGGCGTTGCGCATGTGCTATAAGGCTATGTTCACATGTGTTTTTTGCAGATTTTCAGCTGCTTTTCATAGTACTAGCAAAGTCAACGATATTTCAGAAATCTCAAGCACACACCTTGTTTTTTTGCTGTTTAGTCGAAAAGCTGCATTTTTGTAAAATGCAACATGTCACATTTTTCAACCATTGAAAACGCAGGTATCACGTTTTGCTGCGTTTTGGGTGCCAAAAAAATGATGAAGTTGAATCATATTTTTTATGCACAAGAGACAAAATGTACCCTGACAAAAACGCAGCAATTAAAACGCAGCAAAAGCTAAGCAAAACCTGCCTTTTGTAAGCAGCTAAAACTTTGCATAAAAAAAAATAAAACAAAAGAAAACCGCAAAGGGTGAATATAGCCTAAAGGTTTAGAAGCCGGCAGTCACTGTCACTACAAGACTGGACATCTCCTTTAAATAAAGTATTCAAAAGTGATATGCTGTAAATATCTGATGAATGTCAGTCCTTCCTCTTGAACCTGCCCTTGCCCTGTCTCCAATACTCCAGTGACTACTGTCCTGCCTAGAGCCATAGCCACCACATCAAGGAGAGATACTAACTCGCCATTCAGGTCTCCATTACCCTTGTGAGAATCACAAAAACAGCCAAGCAAAAACGGTGTATTCTTAACCCTTTCACCCCCGGAGCTTTTTCCGTTTTTTCGTTTTTCGCTCCCCTCCTTCCCAGAGCCATAACTTTTTTATTTTTCCGTCCATATGGCCATGTGAGGGCTTATTTTTTGCGGGACGAGATGTAATTTTGAATGATACCATTGGTTTTACCATGCCGTGTAACAGAAAACGGGAAAAAAATTCCAAGTGTGATGAAAAAAAAAAGTGCAATCTCACACTTGCTTTTTGTTTGGCTTTTTTGCTAGGTTCACCAAATGCTAAAACTGACCTGCCATTATGATTCTCCAGGTCATTATGAGTTCTAGTTAACACGTCTAGGTTATTTTTTATCTAAGTGGTGAAAAAAAATTCCAAAGTTTGCTAAAAAAAAAAAAAAAAAAATAGCGCGATTTTCCGATACCCGTAGCGTCTCCAATTTTCATGATCTGGGGTCGGGTGAGGGCTTGTTTTTTGCGTGCCAAGCTGGCGTTTTTAATTATACCATTTTGGTGTAGATACGTTCTTTTGATCGCCCGTTATTGCATTTTAATGCAATGTCGCGGCGACCAAAAAAACGTAATTTGGGCGGTTTGATTTTCTCGCTACGCCATTTAGCTGTCAGGTTAATCCTTTGTTTTTATTGATAGATCGGGCGATTCTGAACGCGGCAATACCAAATATGTGTAGGTTTGATTTTTTTTTTATAGTTTTATTTTGATTGGGGCGAAAGGGGGGTGATTTGAACTTTTATATATTTTTTATTTTTTAAAATATTTTTAACCCCTTCCCGACCTGTGACAGCGTATGCGTCATGAAAGTCGGTGCCAATCCGACCTGTGACGCATATGCTGTGTCACAGAATGATCGCGTCCCTGCAGATCGGGTGAAAGGGTTAACTCCCATTTCACCCGATCTGCAGAGACAGGGGGAGTGGTACTTCAGCCCAGGGGGGGGGGTGGCTTCACCCCCCCGTGGCTACGATCGCTCTGATTGGCTGTTGAAAGTGAAACTGCCAATCAGAGCGATTTGTAATATTTCACCTATGAAAATGGTGAAATATTACAATCAAGCCATGACCGATGCTGCAATTGCATCTGCCATGGCTGGAGACTCCCGAGCCAATTTTTCATTCAAAAAGTCAAATGGCGCTCCTTCCCTTCCGAGTTCTGCCGTGCGCCCAAACAGTGGTTTACCCCCATATATGAGGTATCAGCGTACTCAGAACAAATTGGACAACAACTTTCGTGGTCCAGTTTCTCCTTTTACCCTTGGGAAAATAAAAAAATTGTTGCTAAAAGATCATTTTTGTGACTAAAAAGTTAAATGTTCATTTTTTACTTCCATGTTGCTTCTGCTGCTGTGAAACACCTGAAGGGTTAATAAACGTCTTGAATGTGGTTTTGAGCACCTTGAGGGGTGCAGTTTTTAGAATGGTGTCACTTTTTGGTATTTTCAGCCATATAGAACCCTCAAATTGACTTCAAATGTGAGGTGGTCCCTAAAAAAAAATGGTTTTGTAAATTTTGTTGTAAAAATGAGAAATCACTGGTCAAATTTTAACCCTTATAACTTCCTAGCAAAAAAAAAGTTGGTTCCAAAATTGTGCTGATGTAAAGAGGACATGTGGGAAATGTTATTTATTAACTATTTTGTGTCACATAACTCTGATTTAACAGAATAAAAATTCAAAATGTGAAAATTGCAAAATTTTCAAAATTTTCGCCAAATTTCCATTTTTTCCACAAATAAACGCAGAAACTATCGACCTAAATTTACCACTAACATGAAGCCCAATATGTCACGAAAAAACAATCTCAGAATCGCTAGGATCCGTTGAAGCGTTCCCGAGTTATTACCTCATAAAGGGACACTGGTCAGAATTGCAAAAAATGGCCAGGTCATTAAGGCCAAAATAGGCTGGGTCATGAAGGGGTTAAACACTTTTTTTTTTATTTTTTTTTTTAATTTTGGCATGCTTCAATAGCCTCCATAGGAGGCTAGAAGCATGCACAACTCGATCGGCTCTGCTACATATAGAGGTGACATACAGATCACCTCTATGTAGCAGAAAGGCAGGTGTACTTTGAGCGCCGACCACTGGGTGGCGCTCAAAGCAATCGGCCATCAACAACCATAGAGGTCTCAAGGAGACCTCTGGTTGTTATGGCGATGCACTGCTGACCCTCGATCATGTGACGGGGTCAGCAGTGCGAGCACTTCCGGCCGGGAGCGCTAGTTAAATGCCGCTGTCAGCGCTTGACAGCGGCATTTAACTAGTTAATGGGCGCGGGCGGATCGCGATTCCGCTCGCGCTCATTGCGCGCACATGTCAGCTGTACAGAACAGCTGACATGTCGCGGCTTTAAGGTGGGCTCGCCGCCGGAGCCCACCTTAAAGCAGGGGATCTGCCAGCTGACGTACTATTCCGTCAGCTGGCAGAAAGGGGTTAATGCTACAGTTAAAAAAATTATTATATAGCCTGTAACCATGGAGACACAAAATGTTACATTTTTTATTAAGAGTATTTGTGAAGCTGCTTATTATTTTATGTGTATGTTGTAATGTGGATGACAATAGATTTCAGTTCAGCAATCACATAGGGAGACTTGCTTCACCATGGCTACTGTACACTGCCTCTGTTTATATTGGAGAGGCCTACTAGACATGAAAGAAATTCCAAATATGTGACAGAGTATGTGAACACAGAATTTTAGTGCAGAAAAGTTAATACAGGAGTTAATCCTAAGGCATGCTTTATTTTTCTTCACAAAAAGGTATGGCAAATTGGGATGAAAAATAACTGCACCATGCTCTGTGGTTAAATAAAATATTGTTCTTATTGATTGCAATTTTTCGTCAGACAGTCTTTGATTTAGGTAGACAAGCCGGACTAATTTATCAGAACAGGTTGGTGCTAAATAGATCTAATACAGCACTGGCTGAATTGTATCACTACAGAATCATTTCTATTCTACTGCATCATCTGTCAAAGCTTACACTGTGACCCTGCCTTAGGGCTCACTCATTTAGTTATTGGCACACATTTACTTAGGTGGTCACGTCAGAAATCTGTTGTAAGCTGTGCCATATTTTCACGCAAATCAGCTTACACAATTTTACTGATTCGCGCCAAAGCAAAAATTGTGTAAAATTAAGAGATGGTATGAAGTACTCAAAATCTATCACAAAGTAAGACCTGCTATGATAGATGTAGCCCATTTTATAATTGCCAGTTGATAGTTTATGCTGACTAGAGGATTTTTGGGTAAACTGGACACAATTTCCATATCTCAATTCTTTTGAGCTTTCCCTTAACTATGTGTCCACAGATGCCTGGCAGCTCACACGCAGAGACTGACATGAGGTGCGTCGTTCCAGACTGCTAGTCTCCACAAGAGAAATTACATCAATAGAATGTACTGGACGCGGTATATCCGCATGGTTCAGTGAACACACGCAAATTTACCTGCGTTCAATAGAAGGCAGCGAAGATACACTGCATCCAAAGTGCTGCTAGTTCCGGATCGTGGGCACAGCCTTAGGCCATGTGAACACGTTAGGTATTTGGTGAGTTTTTTACCTCAGTATTTAAAAGTCAAAACCAGGAGAAGAAAGGGGAAAGAGGAAAAGTATAACAAACATATGCACCACTTCTATATTTATCCCCCACTCCTGCTTTTGGCTTACAAATACTGATGTTAATAACTTGCCAAATAATCAATGTGTGCACGTGCCTTAAGCGTACATGCACAAGTTAAGTATTTGGTGCAGAAATTCTTGCATCTCATGGCAGGAAAAAACAGCGTTTTGTTTTGTTTTTTTACTTGCATGTTTGGTGCAGATTTTCCCCACTCATTAGTATGGGCAAAATCTGCAGCAAAAACGCCAAAAGAATTCACATGCTACAGTATAAAATTGAAACATTTCTTCCAAAACAAATAGAAAACAAAGTGATGCATCCTATTGGTTTTCTTAATTTGTATGCCTTTAATTCTTATCTTTAAAACGAGCACCTGTGACAATAACTTGCCAGTGTCAATGATGTATTGCTTAAAGGTACCTTCACACGAAGCGACGCTGCAGCGATAGCGACAACGATGTCGATCGCTGCAGCGTCGCTGTTTGGTCGCTGGAGAGCTGTCACACAGACCGCTCTCCAGCGATCAACTATGCCGAGGTCCCCTGGTAACCAGGGTAAACATCGGGTAACTAAGCGCAGGGCCGCGCTTAGTAACCCGATGTTTACCCTGGTTACCAGCGTAAAATCTAAAAAAAACAAACAGCACATACTTACATTCACGTCCCCCTGCGTCCACTTCCTGACTGACTGAGCGCCGTACAGTGAGAGCAGAGCGGTGACGTCACCGCTGTGCTGCTTTCACTTTCACTTTGCGGCGCTGAGTCAGAGGAGGAAGCAGACTGCAGGGGACGCAATGTGAGTATGTGCTGTTTGTTTTTTTTACATTTTACGCTAGTAACCAGGGTAAACATCGGGTTACTAAGCGCGGCCCTGCGCTTAGTAACCCGATGTTTACCCTGGTTACCAGTGTAAAATATCGCTGGTATCGTTGCTTTTGCTTTCAAACACAACGATACACAGCGATCGGACGACCAAATAAAGTTCTGGACTTTATTCAGCGACCAGCGACATCACAGCAGGATCCTGATCGCTGCTGCGTGTCAAACGAAACGATATCGCTAGCGAGGACGCTGCAACGTCACGGATTGCTAGCGATATCGTTATAATGTCGTTTCGTGTGAAGGTACCTTTAGACCAGCCTATATTTACTGACCACACATTCCAAAGAAAACCAGCTGAGGTCAAGCTTGGGGATTTTACAGAATAAAGACAGTTTCACACAAACTTTTTTTTCTCTCATATGTGAAAAACGTTCAAGATAAAGAATACAGGAAAGAAATATATCTTGGTACCGTGTTAGCCAGTAGATAGAAAAATGAACAGACGTATGTAGTCTCAAAAGCTTGCAATTTGTTACCATCTTTTCAGTTAGCCATTAAAAGGTATCAACCACTGAGGACTCTCAATTCTAAATATTTTTCAAGATAAAGAAAGATTTAGATTTTTTTTTTATTATTCCTAAACCCCTAAAATGTATGTACAATCTGTGCATGTGTTCATATTTCTACAGATTACCATCTCCCATTCCCTGCGCTGTTGCGAGGATGATCGGAATGTTACTGAGAATGGAAGAAAGCAGAAATTGATAAGTATTTGAACACATGCACACTGCAAACAGACTAAGGAACAAATATGTTTCTGGGAGTTGTTCTGTAAGTTTTTTAACCTCTTAATGACTGCCAATATGTATTAAAAACAACAGTCGTTACAGACCTTATTCCTCAATGTCGTTTTAAAATGGGGAGAGAAACAAGTGTACAGCCCCCCAGATTTGGAAAATTTCCTTGGTGTCAGCTACCAGGGAATGCTAAGACCCTGGAAGACTTGATCTGGGTCAGTTTATACAGTCCCGGATCACGTGATCGCCATTATTCAACGAATAACAGCAGTCACGTAAAAAAAAATAAGATTTGCAGGAAAAAATAATTTTTCTCTTTTCTGACCTGTTATCATTTCAGAGAAGAGAGAAATGGCATCCCCAAGCCCCCCACAGTACATCGGTTCCAGGGACGCCATCCCCCGGCAGCCCTCCTCTTTTTCCATATGGGCTATCCTGTCAGTAATTTTTTTTTTTTTTTTTTTTTTTTTTTTTTTTAAATAAATTTCAATAAATCCTTCCCCGATTTCCTAATCAACCACCTGATCAGCCTTCCCCCCCCCCCCCCCCCCCGTGTCACACACTTCATAATTATTTTTTAATCATTTTTCTTTCTTTGCTAGGGTTAGAGTTAAGTAATAAAAAAACAGGTTAGATTAGGTTTAGGTTCTTATAGATAGGCAGGCATAAAATAAAATAATGGTCTGCAGAACGTTTACAGTGGAGCAAGCGTACACCCTGCTTGCCTCTGCAGTTCTGGGACAGGGTCTCTTTTTGAAGCAGAACTGGTTTCAGTCATCACCTGAAATGTCAGATGCAGGACCAAGTTCTGCAGTACCCCATCCATTGTGGTATCCCAACCAAGCACAGCCGTGTGTCCAGTACTCACATTGGTGCCATATTGGATGTATTTTGGAACGCCGAAAAACCAGTGCAATAACATTTGAGGCGTGTTTCTCAAAAAGTACAAAAAAGATTCATAAAAGTGACAGTAAAAAAACAAAAAAAAAAAACACACATCAACTACCAAAAAAATGGTGGTATCAAACTACTCACTACCTCCATAGATAAATATATTAAAGGGTATAACCTACCAAAAAGACATTTATGGGGGCTTTCTGTTATTCTTGAACCACCCGAGCTCTGCAAACGTGACAATTACAAATAGAGCCAAATTTGAGTTCCGAAATTCAAATAGTGCCCCTTCCACGCCCTGCTGTTTGTCTAAACAGAACATTTTGACTACATGTGGGGGTGTCACTGCGCTCGTAAGAAAGTGGGTAACAAACTGTAGGGTCTACTTTCTGGTGTTACCTCTTGCAAAAGAGATAGATTTGGGGCTAATTTTTGTAAACAAGATGAAAATTTACAATATGACAACCTAATGTTATCAAATTCTGTATAGTACCTATGGATTCAAAATGATCACTATAACTAGATAAAATCCTTGAGGGGTTAAATGTCCAAAATGGGGTCACTTGTGGTTTTTTTTGGCTGCTTAGGTACCTTAACAGGTGCCCTGCAAATGCAACACGGCGCCCGCAATATATTTCAGACAAATTTCAAAAATTTAAATAGTGCTCCTTCTCTTCCGAGTGCTGCTGTTTTTCCAAGGAAAGGATTTCTAACCAAATGTCGGATCTCTGAGCGCGCAGAAGAAACTGGGTACGAAATTTTGATGTTCATTTTGTTGTGCTATGCCTTGTTAAGGTGAAAAGAAAATTGGAGCTAAAGCAACATTTTAGAGGTCAAATGTGATTTTTTTTTTTTCATCCCACTAATTTGTGTAGCATCTGAAGGGTTAACATTTCCTGACAGCAGCTTTAAAATATTTGAGGGGTGTGGTTTTTAAAATGTTATTCATTTTGGGGAGTTTCCAATATATAGGCCCCTCAAAGTCCATTAAGAAACAGATTTTGTAAATTTCAAATTTAAAAAAAAAAAAAAGAGAATTGCTGCTAAACTATTAGCCCTTCTAACATCCTACCAAAATAAAATGACAGTTTAAAAATGATGCAGATATAAAGTACTGTAGATATATGGGAAATGATATTAATTATTTTGCACCACATGAATAAACAGGTTTGAAGATATAAAAATTTAAAGTTTGAAAATGTACCACTAACAAAGTACAATGTGTTACTAAAAAAAAAAAAATCTAAAAATAAATGGATATGGTGAAGTGTTCCAGAGTTATTACCACATAAAGGGACACTGGTCAGACTTAAAAAATTTGGATTGGTCATTAAGGTCAAAATTAGCTGTGCTGGCGCCACGCCTATGAATGGAGGCTGAACGCTGCCGGGGAAATAAAGATAGTTTGCTCTGTGTCGGCGCACATGAATTCATAATGCTATTGACCTGCACATTAACACCATATCAGCAGGTCAATATTTTACATGACAGGTTGCCTTTAAGTTGTCCAAGCTCAATGTCAGAATGAGCAAAAAAATGGTTTTAGGTTATGTGCACACAATGCGGATTTGCTGTGGATCGATCCGCAGCGGATTTTTCCGTGCAGAAATGCTGCAGATCCGCACTGTGAAGTACAGCACAATGTTATTCATTGGGGAAAAAAAAGCTTTGCAGATGGTGCGGAAAGATCAGTGCAGAATTGCTGCGGATTTAAAAGAAATGCATGTCACTTTTGTGCGGATCTGCAGAGTTTCTGCACCCTTCCATGTTAAAAATCCGCAGTGGCAAAAACCGCAGAAAATCCGCATCAATTCTGCATAAAAAAATGCACAAAATCCGCATATAAACAGCGGCAAATCCGCGGCTGCGGATTCTGCCCGGAGATGCGGATTTTGTGCAGAGAATTCTGCACTTCTTTTCCTACATACATAGCCTTAGATGAAGATTACTCCCAGTACTAAAAATCAAACTTAATATTTCTCAACCAAATTAACCCCTTCCCGACCCATGACGCCACGTAGGCGTCATGAAAACCCGTGCCAATCCGACCCATGACGCCTATGTGGCGTCATGGAATGATCGCGTCCCTGCAGATCGGGTGAAAGGGTTAACTCCAATTTCACCCGATCTGCAGGGACAGGGGGAGTGGTACTTCAGCCCAGGGGGGTGGCTTCACCCCCCCCGTGGCTACGATCGCTCTGAAATACTGAAGTGACCACCCCCCCCCACCCCACCGATCACCCCCCCAAGCCACCGATCTGTCCCGTAGTCCTCTCCGTCCTGTGCTCCGCTCCCCCGTCCTCCTGTCCGCTCCCCCCGTGCTCCTGTCACCCCCCCGTGCTCCGACGCCCCCCCCCCCGTGCCCCGATCTCCCCCCCTTATACTTACCGAGGCTCCCGGTGTCGGTCCGTCTTCTCCATGGGCGCCGCCATCTTCCAAAATGGCGGGCGCATGCTCAGTGCGCCCGCCGAATCTGCCGGCCGGCAGATTCATTACAAAGTACATTTTGATCGCTGTGGTAGGTTCTATCACAGCGATCAAAATAAAAAAAATAATAAATAAACCCCCCCTTTATCACCCCCATAGGTAGGGACAATAATAAAATAAAGAAAATATTTTTTTTTCTTTTTCCACTAGGGTTAGGGTTAGAACTAGGGTTAGAACTAGGGGTAGGGTTAGGGTTACGGGAAGGGTTAGGGTTATGGCATGTGCACACAGTGCGGATTTGGCTGTGGATCCGCAGCGGACTGGCCACGGATCCGCAGCGGATTGGCCGTGGATCCGCAGCGGATTGGCCGCTGCGAATTCGTAGCAGTTTTCCATCCGCTGTGCCCATGGTGCAAAAAATTCCGTGCAGAAACGCTGCGTTGTATTTTCCGCAGCATGTCAATTCTTTGTGCGGATTCCGCAGCGTTTTACACCTGTTCCTCAATAGGAATCCGCAGGTGAAATCCGCACAAAAAAAACACTGGAAATCTGCTGTAAATCCGCAGGTAAAACGCAGTGCCTTTTACCTGCAGATTTTTCAAAAATCGTGCGGAAAAAATCTCACACGAATCCGCAACGTGGGCACATAGCCTTAGGGTTAGGGTTGGAATTAGGGCTAGGGTTGGAAATAGGGTTAAGATTAGGCTTGTGGTTAGGGTTACGGATAGGGTTAGGGGTGTGTTGGGGTTACAGTTGTGGTTAGGATTAGGGTTAGGGTTGGGATTAGGGGTAGGATTAGGGTTGGAATTAGGGTTACGGGTGTGTTGCGGTTAGGGTTGTGGTTAGGGTTATGGCTACAGTTGGGATTAGGGTTAGGGGTGTGTTGGGGTTAGTGTTGAAGTTAGAATTGAGGGGTTTCCACTGTTTAGGCACATCAGGGGTCTCCAAACGCAACATGGCGCCACCATTGATTCCAGCCAATCTTGCGTTCAAAAAGTCAAATGGTGCTCCCTCCCTTCCAAGCCCCAACGTGCGCCCAAACAGTGGTTTACCCCCACATTTGGGGTACCAGTGTACTCTGTTGTGAATTTGGATTCTGGGCTCCCCCGGTGGCTACTGGTGGAATTGAACTGGTGTCTTCATCTTCTCTGTTCACCTGTTCCCATCAAGATGTGGGAGTCGCTATATAACCTTGCTGCTCTGTTAGTTGCTTGCCGGTCAACAATGTTATCAGAAGCCTCTCTGTGCTTGTTCCTGCTCCTAGACAACTACTAGATAAGTTGGACTCTTGTCCATGTTTGTTTTTGCATTTTGTTCCAGTTCACAGCTGTAGTTTCGTTACTGTGTCTGGAAAGCTCTTGTGAACGGGAATTGCCACTCTGATGTTATGAGTTAATGCCAGAGTTTTAAAGTAATTTCTGGATGGTGTTTTTGATAGGGTTTTCAGCTGACCATGAAAGTGTCCTTTCTGTCTTCTGCTATGTAGTAAGTGGACCTCAAATTTGCTAAACCTATTTTCATACTACGTTTGTTATTTCATCTCAACTCACCGCCAATACATGTGGGGGGCCTCTGTCTCCTTTCGGGGTATTTCTCTAGAGGTGAGCTAGGACTAATATTTTCCTCTGCTAGCTTTATTTAGTCCTCCGGCTGGGCATCTAGAATCAACGTAGGCATGCTACTCGGCCACTGCTAGTTGTGCGTTAGGTTTAGTTCATGGTCAGCTTAGTTCCCATCTTCCAAGAGCTAGTTCCTATATATGCTTATGCTATGTTCTCTTGCCATTGAGATCATGACAGTACTCAGGACAAACTGGGCAACAACTGTTGGGGTCCAATTTCTCCTGTTACCCTTGCAAAAATAAAAAATTACTTGCTAAAACATAATTTTTGAGGAAAGAACAATTATTTTTTATTTTCACGGCTCTGTGTTGTAAACTTCTGTGAAGCACTTGGGGGTTGAACGTGCTCATCACACATCTAGATAAGTTCCTTGGGGGGTCTAGTTTCCAAAATGGGGTCACTTGTGGGGTGTTTCTACTGTTTAGGCACATCAGGGGCTCTGCAAATGCAATGTGACGCCCGCAGACCATTCCATCAAAGTCTGCATTTCAAATGTCACTACTTCCCTTCCGAGCCCTGACGTGTGCCCAAACAGTGGTTTACCCCCACATATGGGGTATCAGCGTACTCACAACAAACTGGGCAACAAATATTGGGGTCCAATTTCTCCTGTTACCCTTGTGAAAATAAAAAATTGCTTGCTAAAACATCTTTTTTGAGGAAAGAAAAATGATTTTTTATTTTCACGGCTCTGCATTATAAACTTCTGTGAAGCACTTGGGGGTTCAAAGTGCTCACCACACATCTAGATTAGTTCCTTTGGAGGTCTAGTTTCCAAAATGGGGTCACTTATGGGGAAGCTCCAATGTTTAGGCACACAGGGGCTCTCCAAATGCGACATGGTGTCCGCTAATGATTGGAGCTAATTTTCCATTCAAAAAGCCAAATGGCGTGCCTTCCCTTCCGAGCCCTGCCGTGCGCCCAAACAGTGGTTTACCCCCACATATGGGGTATCATCGTACTCAGGATAAACTGGACAACAACATTTGGGGTCCAATTTCTCCTATTACCCTTGGGAAAATAAAAAATTCTGGGCTAAAAATAATTTTTGAGGAAAGAAAAATTATTTTTTATTTTCACGGCTCTGCGTTATAAACTTCTGTGAAGCACCTGGGGGTTATAAGTGCTCACTATGCTTCTAGATAAGTTCCTTGGGGGGGTCTAGCTTCCAAAATGGGGTCACTTGTGGGGGAGCTCCAATGTTTAGGCACACGGGGGCTCTCCAAACGCGACATGGTGTCCGCTAAAGATTGGAGCCAATTTTTCATTCAAAAAGTCAAATGGCGCTCCTTCCCTTCCGAGCCCTGCCGTGCGCACAAACAGTGGTTTACCCCCACATATGAGGTATCAGCATACTCAGGACAAATTGGACAACAAATTTTAGGATCCATTTTATCCTGTTGCCCATGTGAAAATGTCCCTGGTCCAGTTTCTCCTTTTACCCTTGGGAAAATAAAAAAATTGTTGCTAAAAGATCATTTTTGTGACTAAAAAGTTAAATGTTCATTTTTTCCTTCCATGTTGCTTCTGCTGCTGTGAAACACCTGAAGGGTTAATAAACTTCTTGAATGTGGTTTTGAGCACCTTGAGGGGTGCAGTTTTTAGAATGGTGTCACTTTGGGGTATTTTCAGCCATATAGAACCCTCAAAATGACTTCAAATGTGAGGTGGTCCCTAAAAAAAAATGGTTTTGTAAATTTTGTTGTAAAAATGAGAAATCACTGGTCAAATTTTAACCCTTATAACTTCCTAGCAAAAAAAAAAAATTTGTTTCCAAAATTGTGCTGATGTAAAGTAGACATGTGGGAAATGTTATTTATTAACTATTTTGTGTCACATAACTCTCTGGTTTAACAGAATAAAAATTCAAAATGTGAAAATTTCCGTTTTTTTCACAAATAAACTCAGAAATTATCGACCTAAATTTACCACTAACATGAAGCCCAATATGTCACGAAAAAACAATCTCAGAATCGCTAGGATCCGTTGAAGCGTTCCTGAGTTATTACCTCATAAAGGGACACTGGTCAGAATTGCAAAAAACGGCAAGGTCATTAAGGCCAAAACAGGCTGGGTCATGAAGGGGTTAAAGTCAGCCACCCAAGATCCCCACCTATCCTAGGGGCATGAAGTATCTTTTAAGTTCTAGATGACAATATATATATATATATATATATTTAAGTTCTAGATGACAATATATATATATATATATATATTTAAGTTCTAGATGACATATATATATATATATATTTAAGTTCTAGATGACTATATATATATATATTTAAGTTCTAGATGACAATATATATATATATATATTTAAGTTCTAGATGACAATATATATATATATATATATATATATATATATATATATATATATATATATTTTTAAGTTCTAGATGACAATATATATATATATATTTAAGTTCTAGATGACAATATATATATATATTTAAGTTCTAGATGACAATATATATATATATATATATATTTAAGTTCTAGATGACAATATATATATATATATATATATATATTTAAGTTCTAGATGACAATATATATATATATATATATATATAAAGTTCTAGATGACAATATATATATATATATATATATATATATATATTTAAGTTCTAGATGACAATATATATATATATATATATATATATATATATATATAAGTTCTAGATGACTATATATATATATATATTTAAGTTCTAGATGACTATATATATATATATATTTAAGTTCTAGATGACAATATATATATATATATTTAAGTTCTAGATGACAATATATCTAATATATAATTGCCTAGAATACTACTTCCTGCAATTTGTGCCAACTTCCGTGGCTTTGTCCAGAGCTAATGTCCGGAGATAATGTCCGGAGCTAATGTCCGGAGATAAGTGAAGTCACCAGTGTCCTACACCCAGGCAGAGCACAGGGGCCCCAGGCAGCATATGGGGCCCCAGGCAGAGCACAGTGGCCCCAGGCAGAGCACAGGGGCCCCAGGCAGCATATGGGGCCCCAGGCAGAGCACAGTGGTCCCAGGCAGAGCACAGGGGCCCCAGGCAGCCTATGGGGCCCCAGGCAGAGCACAGTGGCCCCAGGCAGAGCACAGGGGCCCCAGGCAGCATATGGGGCCCCAGGCAGAGCACAGTGGTCCCAGGCAGAGCACAGGGGCCCCAGGCAGCCTATGGGGCCCCAGGCAGAGCACAGTGGCCCCAGACAGCATATGGGGCCCCAGGCAGAGCACAGTGGCCCCAGGCAGAGCACGGGGCCCCAGGCAGAACATGGGGCCCCAGGCAGAACATGGGGCCCCAGGCAGAGCACAGGGGCCCCAGGCAGCATATGGGGCCCCAGGCAGAGCACAGGGGCCCCAGGCAGAGCACAGGGGCCCCAGGCAGCATATGGGGCCCCAGGCAGAGCACAGGGGCCCCAGGCAGAACATGGGGCCCCAGGCAGAGCAAAGGGGCCCCAGGCAGCATATGGGGCCCCAGGCAGAGCACAGGGGCCCCAGGCAGCATATGGGGCCCCAGGCAGAGCACAGTGGCCCCAGGCAGCATATGGGGCCCCAGGCAGAGCACAGTGGCCCCAGGCAGAGCACAGGGGCCCCAGGCAGCATATGGGGCCCCAGGCAGAGCACAGTGGTCCCAGGCAGAGCACAGGGGCCCCAGGCAGCTTATGGGGCCCCAGGCAGAGCACAGTGGCCCCAGGCAGAACATGGGGCCCCAGGCAGAGCACAGTGGCCCCAGGCAGAGCACAGGGGACCCAGGCAGAACATGGGGCCCCAGGCAGAGCACAGGGGCCCCAGGCAGAGCACAGGGGCCCCAGGAAGCATATGGGGCCCCAGGCAGAGCACAGGGGCCCCAGGCAGCATATGGGGCCCCAGGCAGAGCACAGGGGCCCCAGGCAGCATATGGGGCCCCAGGCAGAGCACAGTGGCCCCAGGCAGAGCACACACCAAATCGGAGGCCGAGGGTCCCCGCCCACCAAATCGGAGGCCGAGGGTCCCCGCCCACCAAATCGGAGGCCGAGGGGCCCCACCAACCAAATCGGAGGCCGAGGGGCCCCGCCCACCAAATCGGGGGCTGAGGGTCCCCGCCCACCAAATCGGAGGCCGAGGGGCCCCGCCAACCAAATCGGAGGCCGAGGGGCCCCGCCCACCAAATCGGAGGCCGAGGGTCCCCGCCCACCAAATCGGAGGCGGAGAGTCCCCGCCCACCAAATCGGAGGATAAGGGGCCCCGCCAACCAAATCGGAGGCCGAGGGGCCCCGCCAACCAAATTGGAGGCCGAGGAGCCCCGCCCAACAAATCGGAGGCCGAGGGGCCCCGCCAACCAAATCGGAGGCCGAGGGGCCCCGCCCACCAAATCGGAGGCCGAGGAGCCCCGCCCAACAAATCGAAGGCCGAGCGGCCTCGCCCACCAAAGCGGAGGCCGAGGGGCCCGGCCCCGCCCACCAAAGAGGAGGCCGAGGGGCCCCGACCACCACACTGGAGGCCGAGGGGCCCCGCCCACCAAATCGGAGGCCGAGGGTCCCCGCCCACCAAATCGGAGGCCGAGGGTCCCCGCCCACCAAATCGGAGGCCGATGGGCCCCGCCCACCAAATCGGAGGCCGAGGGTCCCCGCCCACCAAATCGGAGGCCGAGGGTCCCCGCCCACCAAATCGGAGGCCGAGGGTCCCCGCCCACCAAATCGGAGGCCGAGGGGCCCCGCCCACCAAATCGAAGGCCGAGGGGCCCCGCCCACCAAAGCAGAGGCCGAGGGTCCCCGCACACCAAATCGGAGGCAGAGGGACCCCGCCCACCAAATCGGAAGCCGAGGGGCCCCGCCCACCAAAGCGGAGGCCGAGGGTCCCCGACCACCAAATCGGAGGCCGAGGGTCCCCGCCCACCAAATCGGAGGCCGAGGGTCCCCGCCCACCAAATCGGAGGCCGAGGGTCCCCGCCCACCAAATCGGAGGCCGAGGGTCCCCGCCCACCAAATCGGAGGCCGAGGGTCCACACCAACCAAATCGGAGGCCGAGGGGCCCCGCCCACCAAATCGGAGGCCGAGAGGCCCCGCCCACCAAAGCGGAGGCCGAGGGTCCCCGACCACCAAATCGGAGGCCGAGGGTCCCTGCCACCAAATCGGAGGCCGAGGGTCCCCGCCCACCAAATCGGAGGCCGAGAGTCCCCGCCCACCAAATCGGAGTCCGAGGGGCCCCGCCAACCAAATCGGAGGCCGAGGGGCCCCGCCAACCAAATCGGAGGCCGAGGGTCCCCGCCCACCAAATCGGAGGCCGAGGGTCCCCGCCCACCAAATCGGAGGATAAGGGGCCCCGCCTACCAAATCGGAGGCCGAGGGGCCCCACCAACCAAATCGGAGGCCGAGGAGCCCCGCCCACCAAATCGAAGGCCGAGCGGCCCCGCCCACCAAAGCGGAGGCAGAGGGACCCCGCCCACCAAATCGGAGGCCGTGGGGCCCCGCCAACCAAATCGGAGGCCGAGGGTCCCCGCCCACCAAATTATTCTTACATTTGAATAAATAAAGTATATATGGATTCTAGACTCCCGATTCTTTAGAATCGGGCTGCCATCTAGTATATATATATTTAAGTTCTAGATGACAATATATATATATATTTAAGTTCTAGATGACAATATATATATATATTTAAGTTCTAGATGACAATATATATATATTTAAGTTCTAGATGACAATATATATATTTAAGTTCTAGATGACAATATATATATATTTAAGTTCTAGATAGATAGATAGATAGATAGATAGATGTTGACTAAAAAAAAAAAAAATCTGATGTGTAACAGGCCGTGCAATATTCTGTGTATGGCAACTGTCAGTTGTGTCGGTGGCGAGATGTATATGCTTCTTGTAGCAAGCACTGTCAGCATAAATATCAAGGGCAAACATTAAATTCTAATATCCAGTAACAGAACCACAATTTACACCGCCCTGCTAATGACATTTTCTATTCCTACAAACTGGAACCCTACATATATTTTTGTACTTCCTATGATCATTATTCTGAATCATGTTGCCATTTGATGTAAATACATTACCAATAGCCACAGTATAGGAGGAGAAAATCCCTTACTCCTTGTGAAGTAGTGAAGACTCAAGTGATGATTTGCTAAATGCACAGAAGGAACAGTACGGTAACTTTCTTTTAGCCAAAGTGGAAAACCTACGCAAGCAAAATTACACCCCTCGCAGTGTGCCAAGCTAATAAACATTAGAAAGCTGCAGACACCAAGTAGAATTAGGGTACCGTCTCACAGTGGCACTTTTGTCGCTACGACGGTACGATCCGTGACGTTCTAGCGATATCGTTACGATATCGCAGTGTCTGACACGCAGCAGCGATCAGGGACCCCGCTGAGAATCGTACGTCGTAGCAGATCGTTTGGAACTGTCTTTCGTCGCTGGATCTCCCGCTGTCATCGCTGGACCGTTGTGTGTGACAGCGATCCAGCGATGCGTTCGCTTGTAACCAGGGTAAACATCGGGTTACTAAGCGCAGGGCCTTATCCTAGCACGTTCGCTCATCACTACTAAGCACTAGGATTAGAGTAAGTTCACACAGGGTTTTTGCTGCAGCAAAAACAGATTTTCTTGGTAGGAAAGAAGCTGCATCAAAAACGCAGGTTTTGGTGCGTTTTTTGTTGCGTATTTGGTGCGTTTTGTTTTTTTCTTCTTTGTCCATGCTAATGTGCTTGAATTTTCAGCAGCAAAAACGCAGCAAATAATTATACCTACATTTTTGCTGCGTTTTTTCATCACCCATTCAAGTCAATGGGTGAAAAACGCTGAAAAAAATGCAGCAAAAACGCTGAAAGTGACATGCTCTAAGTCCAAAAAACACAGCAAAGCACAAAATACTGATCACACAAAAACCAATGTGTGTGCATGAGATTTCTGAAATCTCATAGGCTTTGCTGGTACTGTAAAAAGCAGCTGAAAATTAGCATAAAAAAGCAGCAAAAATGCCCTGTGTGAACTTACCCTTAGGGCAGTCTCACACGTCCAGATAATTCCGGTACCGGAAAAAATCGGTACCGGAGTTTTCCGTGTCCGTGTGCCCGTGAGCTCACGTAGGCCATACGTGCGGCACACGTTGCCGCCCGTGTGCCGACTGGGTACCACACGGAGTGTGCAGGAGACAGCGCTAAAGTTTAGCGCTGTCCCCTGAATCGTGCTGAAGCCGCGATGTAGCCAGGAAGGGGGGGGGGGGGGGTGCCAATAACCATGGACCCTCTCTAGGCTATTAATATCTGCCCTCAGTCACTGGCTTTACCACTCCGGCGGAGAAAATTGCGCGGGAGCCCACGCCAATTTTTTCCGCCATTTAACCCTTTATTTTAGCAGCTACAGCAACCAAATTTTGCACATACACACTACTAACATTAGTAGTGTGGAATATGCAAAAAAAGGGGGATATGAGATGGTTTACTGTATGTAAACCATGTCTCATATCATGTCGGGTTTGGGAAGGAGAAATGAAAAGCCGGCAATTGAATTACCGGCTTTTCACATATCGCGCTGGATTAAATATAAATACAGAAAAAAAAAAAAAAATATATATATATATATATATATATATATATATATATATATATATATATATATATATATATATATATATATATATATATATATATATATATATATACACATACATACATACATACATACATGCAGGTCCTTCTCAAAAAATTAGCATATAGTGTAAAATTTCATTATTTACCATAATGTAATGATTACAATTAAACTTTCATATATTATAGATTCATTATCCACCAACTGAAATTTGTCAGGTCTTTTATTGTTTTAATACTGATGATTTTGGCATACAACTCCTGATAACCCAAAAAACCTGTCTCAATAAATTAGCATATTTCACCCGTCCAATCAAATAAAAGTGTTTTTTAATAACAAACAAAAAAACCATCAAATAATAATGTTCAGTTATGCACTCAATACTTGGTCGGGAATCCTTTGGCAGAAATGACTGCTTCAATGCGGCGTGGCATGGAGGCAATCAGCCTGTGACACTGCTGAGATGTTATGGAGGCCCAGGATGCTTCAATAGCGGCCTTAAGCTCATCCAGAGTGTTGGGTCTTGCGTCTCTCAACTTTCTCTTCACAATATCCCACAGATTCTCTATGGGGTTCAGGTCAGGAGCGTTGGCAGGCCAATTGAGCACAGTAATACCATGGTCAGTAAACCATTTACCAGAGGTTTTGGCACTGTGAGCAGGTGCCAGGTCGTGCTGAAAAATGAAATCTTCATCTCCATAAAGCATTTCAGCATTTCCCCGGGTCAAGCCACTTTTGAACCATAAACAGCGGCAGAAGTGCCTGACCTGGGCTACAGAGAAGCAGCACTGGACTGTTGCTAAGTGGTCCCAAGTACTTTTTTCTGATGAAAGCAAATTTTGCATGTCATTCGGAAATCAAGGTGCCAGAGTCTGGAGGAAGACTGGGGAGAAGGAAATGCCAAAATGCCTGAAGTCCAGTGTCAAGTACCCACAGTCAGTGATGGTGTGGGCTGCCATGTCAGCTGCTGGTGTTGGTCCACTGTGTTTCATCAAGGGCAGGGTCAATGCAGCTAGCTATCAGGAGATTTTGGAGCACTTCATGCTTCCATCGGCTGAAATGCTTTATGGAGATGAAGATTTCATTTTTCAGCACGACCTGGCACCTGCTCACAGTGCCAAAACCACTGGTAAATGGTTTACTGACCATGGTATTACTGTGCTCAATTGGCCTGCCAACTCTCCTGACCTGAACCCCATAGAGAATCTGTGGGATATTGTGAAGAGAAAGTTGAGAGACGCAAGACCCAACACTCTGGATGAGCTTAAGGCCGCTATTGAAGCATCCTGGGCCTCCATAACATCTCAGCAGTGTCACAGGCTGATTGCCTCCATGCCACGCCGCATTGAAGCAGTCATTTCTGCCAAAGGATTCCCGACCAAGTATTGAGTGCATAACTGAACATTATTATTTGATGGTTTTTTTGTTTGTTATTAAAAAACACTTTTATTTGATTGGACGGGTGAAATATGCTAATTTATTGAGACAGGTTTTTTGGGTTATCAGGAGTTGTATGCCAAAATCATCAGTATTAAAACAATAAAAGACCTGACAAATTTCAGTTGGTGGATAATGAATCTATAATATATGAAAGTATGAAAGTTTAATTGTAATCATTACATTATGGTAAATAATGAAATTTTACACTATATGCTAATTTTTTGAGAAGGATATATATATATATATATATATATATATATATATATATATATATATATATATATATATATATATATATATATATATATATATATATATATATATATATATACACACACACACATACATATATACATACACTGTATATATGTTTTACCGAACATTTAGCACATAAATCCATTAGATGTTGGTTTTGCAAGCCTGCGAGAAAATATCGCAGTACGGATGCCATACGGATTACATACGGAGGATGCCATGCGCAAAATACGCTGACACACCCTGCCTACGGATGACATACGGATCACTATTTTGGGGACTTTTCTGCGTATTACGGCTGTAAAAAACGGACCGTATTGTCTTACGCCTAGTGTGACGCCGGCCTAAATGTACTGAGAGAGGCCGCTCCCAGTCTATTCGGAGTGTGGCCGAAAGCATGCAAATCACAAACTTGCAATCACATGACTACCAGCTGCTGGCACTGAAGAATCCTCATAGTGTGCAAGGTGTGCGATGTGAAGATTCACAAGTCTGCAGTCACACAAATTGACTGCAGACTTGTAGCCTACGGCTGGACAACCCTGGTCTTTATAGTTAGAGTAGGCAGACCGTGGATTGCACTGCAGCAGATTGTGTACTATCATTTAAAACAGGGGTGATGAATCTTTTTTCTGCCAAGACCATTTGGATATTTATACCATCCTTCGGGGGCCGTACAAACTCTGCCCACAAAGTACATCCTGACTCTGGCACTGGTGTCAGGATGTAATCTTTCACTGCATGCCCTTCAATGTTCAGCAGTGAACACTGTGTGTGTGTGTGCTAACAGAGCAAGAAGAAATTAATGAGCTGATTGTAATCAAAATACAGCTCCCTGCCCAAGAATGCGGTCCCTGAGAATCTTCTCGAGGGCCTGATAAAAGGTCATTGAGGGCCGTAAATGGCCCTGAGGTTCCCCACCCCTGATTTAAAATAAGGGCTGGCTGCATTTCTAATAACCAATGGCATTGTAGGTTATAAATATATTACAGAAAGATAACTGCCCAGAAAATTTTAATATGATGGATCAAATGTCTTCTTTCAAGCTATGTAGCCTAGAAGTGTTGCTGCAAACCTGTGTACTCATTGACATCCGGAGCTCGGCTGCCAGCCTAGTTTATCAAGCAAATGCAAAAAAATAAATAAAAAATGACTGACCCTATAATAGGTGAATTACAAACTCCAATATATTGGAGTGTAGCTTGTAGGTCCTGGGCCTCAGTGCAAAAGCATAGTGGTCCATTTACATTATCTGATCGGTAGCCATTAAGTGCCGCCTGGAGGTTTGTGTAAAGCAACCTTCACACAGGGCCACCAACTCCTCAAGTGTTGCTCCATGTCACTGGCACGTGGAGATATTCCGGCATATGCCATCACATCACATCTGTACACCAGCACTTGTTGGTTACAGCGGCTTTATATGCCACTGGCCAGAAGAATATTTGTGATGGCATCCTAAGCTATGTTCACAAGTTACGTTTTTTTCTGCAGGCAAAACCTGCTCTTGGTAGTAAAGAAATGGCTTACAAAAAAAGGCAGGCTTTTGCTGTGTTTTTCATGCTGATACAGTTTAGTGTGCTATTCCTGAGTTTTCTGCACCATAAGGCTATGTGCACATGTTGCAGATTTCCTGCAGATCCGCAAAGTTTTTTCTGAGCAAAAACGCTGCAGATCCGCAAGTGATTTACAGTACAATGTAAATCAATGGCAAAAAAATGCTGTGCTAATGGTGCGGAAAAATCTGCACGGAAAACGCTGCCGATTAAAAGAAGGAGCATGTAATTTATTTGTGCAGATCTGCAGCGTTTCTGCACCCATTCCATAATAGAAATCCGCAGCAAAACCGCAACTAAAACGCACAAAATCCGCATAAAAAAAGTGCAGATTTTCAACTGTGTTTTCTGCAAAGAGATGCAGAATCAGCACAGAAAATTCACAGGCAAATCCGCAACGTGGGCACATAGCCTAAATGCAGCAAAACCTGACACCTGCATTTTGCTGATTTTTGCACCGACTCATTCATTGCTTTCTATGGGTGAAGAAATGCTGCAAAAACGCTGAAAGCGAAATGCCGCCATTTTTAAAAGACAGCAGTTTTTCAATTCAATTTCTGACATCTCACAGCCCTTGCTGCTACTGTAAAACTAGGCTTTTAATTTGCATTACAAAATGCAGCAAAAACGCAACGTGTGAACATAGACTAAGCGTATGGGCACTTGCGGGTTAGGTACAGATACTGGTGGTGTGACCAGGTATTGGCAAGTTTCTCGGTGGCTGCCATGTACCTGATGCCATCTGCTGCACAAGTCAGCTACAATGCCATGCAGCGTCTGTGCCCCTGGCACGGTGGGCGAGTCAGGCGGTGCTCACTGCACCCTAGGTCACCCTCCCCTCACCTTCTTGTGCTTCTCCTGGTACGGCAGTGCCAGCCAGGGCATGTCCTTGAGGAAGAGCTGCCATTTCTTCTGCTCGGGGTCCGAAGAGATGAATACAATCTCCAGGCGGTCCCGGGTCTTGCAGTAGAAGTCGCTGAGGCTGGGCAGCAGCTGCAGGCAGGGAGCGCTCATCCCGCAGCCGAAGAGCAGCCCGACCAGAGACACCCTGGAGCCCAGAGACTGGACGTCCACCTCCTCCCGCTCCGCCGTCACCAGCTTCTCTCCCAGCAGCTCCAGCAGCAGCCCCGAATCCTCCCCTTGCAGCCCGGGGCCCGACATGCTGCGGCTCGGCCTGGGGCCCCGTGTCTTGCGCGGTGCTAGTACGGGCGTCAGAGACGCGCTCCCCGGCGGCCAGGAGGGGACGAGCCGTGTGCGCCACACGAGCCGCGCCGGAGTCCTGGCTGCACTGAAGCGATTGGCTGCAGCAGACGGAGCCGGCTGCACAGGGGCAGAGCGAGGGAGGGGGAGGAGAGCGGCCGCCGCTGTGTCAGCGTGCCACCCGCTGTGTGAGAGTGCCACCTGGGTGCCATGTATGGACATTCAGGGAACACGAGTCCACGCACAATGCCGAATATTTCGCCTTAGTGTCTTACTAATGTGTCCTCAGCTAGGACTGCCTCCGTCCCGCCTTTACTCCTCGCTCTTCCCAAGGTAAGGCCAGCTGCTGACAGGACTCTTCTTTTAAAGGGAAAAGGGGTTTGGCAGTTTTTTCTTGCTAAGTACACCATACTTTTTTGTCTACAAGTTTCTTTAATGCATTTTTACTAATGAAGTATGAGGGTAGGTGCAGACGGTCAGGAATTGGCAACGTTTTGGACGCAGCCCATGTCCGCTCTCTCCAAAGCGCTGTGGCTATTGAGGCCATGTGTACACGCTGCGGATTCCATTGCGGAATTTTCCGCAGCGGATTTGATAAATCCGCAGTCCAAAACCGCTGCGGTTTTTACTGCGGATTTATCACGGTTTTTATTGTGGTTTCCGCTGCGGGTTTTCACCTGCAGATTCCTATTGGAGCAGGTGAAAAACCGCTGCGGATTCCGCACAAAGAATTGACATGCTGCTGAAAATAAACCGCTGCGTTTCCGCGCGTTTTTTCCGCAGCATGTGCACTGCGGATTTCTTTCCCATAACTTTACATGGTACTGTAAATGCATGGGAAACTGCTGCGGATCCGCTGCAAAATCCACAGCGTGTGCACATACCCTGAACGCAGGTGATTCGGCATGTGTTCACTGAACCGTGCGGATTCACCACATCCAATACATTATTTGGGTGACATTAATCCCGTTGCCGCAAGCTAAATAGACATGCTGCGGTCAGGAAAGACGCACCACATTTCCATGTCTGAGGGTGAGCCGTGGGTGTCATGGAATTTCTTGATATCCCATCCACTATGCTGTAACATCTGGATCCTGCGCAAGCATGAAGCGTTTACTTATCATCTGCACATACCTTAAGGCTATGTGCACACGTAGCAGATTTTAAGCGTTTTTTTTCGCGGTTTTTCGCTATAAAAACGCTATAAAACCGTGAAAAAAAATGCTCACATTTAGCATCCTATTAAATAGAATGCAAGCCGCATTTTTTGTGCACATGCGCTGTTTTCCTGAGCGGAATCGCATTCCAGAAAAAAACGCAGCATGTTCATTAAATTTGCGGAATCGCGGGGATTCCGCACACCTAGGAATGCATTGATCTGCTTACTTCCCGCACGGGGCTGTGCACACCATGTGGGGAAGTAAGCAGATTATGTGCGCTTGGTACCCAGGGTGGAGGAGAGGAGACTCTCCTCCACGGACTGGGCACCATATAATTGTTAAAAAAAAAAAGAAGTAAAATAAAAAATCGTGATATACTCACCTTCTGATGGTCCCGGAGTCTTCCCGCCTCTCAGCTGTGCACGTGGCCGCTTCCGTTCCTATAGATGGTGTGTGTGAAGGACCTGCGATGACGTCGCGGTCACGTGACCGCGATGACGTCGCGGTCACGTGACCGCAACGTCATCGAAGGTCCTGCACACACACCATCTATAGGAACGGAAGCCGACGAAGGTGAGAATAACCATTTTTTTAAATTATTTTTAACATTCTATCTTTTACTATTGATGCGGCATAGGCTGCATCAATAGTAAAAAGTTGGTTACACTTGTCAAACACTATGTTTGACAAATGTGACCAACCTGTCAATCAGTTTTCCAAGCGATGCTACAGATCGCTTGGAAAACGCTAGCATTTTGCAAGCTAATTATGCTTGCAAAACGCTAGTTTTTAGCAGGAATATGCATGCCAATTCCACATGCGATATACCCGCGGCAGGAGTTGCAGTATTGCCGTGGAAATTTCCGCGGCAATTCTGCAACGTGTGCACTTAGCCTAAGAGTATGTGCGCAAGTTGAGTATTTGCTTGCAGAAATTTCTGCAAGGTATCTGCATCCCTTGACAGCAAAAATGCTCCAGCAAAAAAACGCGTTTTGACACTTTCTTTGGTGTGTTTTTGCCGTGGTTTTGTATGCGATTTTTCCATGCGTTTTTGTACAAGAATTAAGGCTTTTTTGACCTAAAAAAAATTATTTTTTTTTTCAAGTTTTGTGATGTAATTTCTTGATTCACTACCACCTTTTTCATTCTGATTCAGTAGCATCAGGGTAATGGAATAGGGATTGGTGTCAGCAGCTGTCATTGACACCAAGCCCTAGGCTTAGTAATGAAACACACACACATGTAGGAACATTAACAGAAAGAACCTACATGGGCTGTAACCAAACAGCAACAGTGAATTTAAAAAAAAATGCATTTCATTGCGAAATGCGCGTCGGGTGTGGTGGACGCCTGGACCATCACTCCAATTGGTAATGAATGTTTATCATACTTTACTATTTCGCATGTACTTCATTTCTTGACTAGATATACTATGTAGGACTCCCCCATCGGCCTTTATATGCACATATTTTTATGTATTTGTATGCCTAAATGATTTTATTATGCATGCTTAGGCGTACTAGATGGGTGTGCATTGTTCTATTGAGGAGTTTATCTTGCACTATAAACAGCACTATGCTGGTTTATGCTAGGCTACTTTCACACTAGCGTCGTACGGGGCCGTCGCAATGCGACGTGCCGACGTACCGACGCATACTGTGAAAAAAACACAACGGGGGCAGCAGATGCAGCGGTGCAGAGGGGGCAGAGTTTCGGCCGCGCATGCGCGGTCGGAAATGCCAGGCACGACGCACAAAAACCGTTACATGTAACTTTTTTTGTGGCAACGGTCCATCCCATTAAATAGAATGCAAGCTGCATTTTTTGTGCACATGCGCTGTTTTCCTGAGCGGAATCGCATTCCAGAAAAAAACGCAGCATGTTCATTAAATTTGCGGAATCGCGGGGATTCCGCACACCTAGGAATGCATTGATCTGCTTACTTCCCGCACGGGGCTGTGCACACCATGTGGGGAAGTAAGCAGATTATGTGCGCTTGGTACCCAGGGTGGAGGAGAGGAGACTCTCCTCCACGGACTGGGCACCATATAATTGTTAAAAAAAAAAAGAAGTAAAATAAAAAATCGTGATATACTCACCTTCTGATGGTCCCGGAGTCTTCCCGCCTCTCAGCTGTGCACGTGGCCGCTTCCGTTCCTATAGATGGTGTGTGTGAAGGACCTGCGATGACGTCGCGGTCACGTGACCGCGATGACGTCGCGGTCACGTGACCGCAACGTCATCGAAGGTCCTGCACACACACCATCTATAGGAACGGAAGCCGACGAAGGTGAGAATAACCATTTTTTTAAATTATTTTTAACATTCTATCTTTTACTATTGATGCGGCATAGGCTGCATCAATAGTAAAAAGTTGGTTACACTTGTCAAACACTATGTTTGACAAATGTGACCAACCTGTCAATCAGTTTTCCAAGCGATGCTACAGATCGCTTGGAAAACGCTAGCATTTTGCAAGCTAATTATGCTTGCAAAACGCTAGTTTTTAGCAGGAATATGCATGCCAATTCCACATGCGATATACCCGCGGCAGGAGTTGCAGTATTGCCGTGGAAATTTCCGCGGCAATTCTGCAACGTGTGCACTTAGCCTAAGAGTATGTGCGCAAGTTGAGTATTTGCTTGCAGAAATTTCTGCAAGGTATCTGCATCCCTTGACAGCAAAAATGCTCCAGCAAAAAAACGCGTTTTGACACTTTCTTTGGTGTGTTTTTGCCGTGGTTTTGTATGCGATTTTTCCATGCGTTTTTGTACAAGAATTAAGGCTTTTTTGACCTAAAAAAAATTATTTTTTTTTTCAAGTTTTGTGATGTAATTTCTTGGTTCACTACCACCTTTTTCATTCTGATTCAGTAGCATCAGGGTAATGGAATAGGGATTGGTGTCAGCAGCTGTCATTGACACCAAGCCCTAGGCTTAGTAATGAAACACACACACATGTAGGAACATTAACAGAAAGAACCTACATGGGCTGTAACCAAACAGCAACAGTGAATTTAAAAAAAAATGCATTTCATTGCGAAATGCGCGTCGGGTGTGGTGGACGCCTGGACCATCACTCCAATTGGTAATGAATGTTTATCATACTTTACTATTTCGCATGTACTTCATTTCTTGACTAGATATACTATGTAGGACTCCCCCATCGGCCTTTATATGCACATATTTTTATGTATTTGTATGCCTAAATGATTTTATTATGCATGCTTAGGCGTACTAGATGGGTGTGCATTGTTCTATTGAGGAGTTTATCTTGCACTATAAACAGCACTATGCTGGTTTATGCTAGGCTACTTTCACACTAGCGTCGTACGGGGCCGTCGCAATGCGACGTGCCGACGTACCGACGCATACTGTGAAAAAAACACAACGGGGGCAGCAGATGCAGCGGTGCAGAGGGGGCAGAGTTTCGGCCGCGCATGCGCGGTCGGAAATGCCAGGCACGACGCACAAAAACCGTTACATGTAACTTTTTTTGTGGCAACGGTCCGCCACAACACGACGCATCCGTCGCACAACGGATGCAACGTGTGGCAATCCGTCGCAATGCGTCGCTAATGCAATTCTATGGAGAAAAACGCATCCTGCGGGCAATTTTGCAGGATGCGTTTTTTCTCCCAAACGACGACGTGCGACGTGCGTCATACGACACTAGTGTGAAAGCACCCTTATTTGGGAATGATTAACCAACATTCACTACCTGGTACAAACTTTTGTATTTAGATTGTCAATATACATTTTGTCCAGGCGTATCCACTTCGTTTTTGTTTATGTGGTCCTCACCTGTTATTTATATTGTATTTTATGACCATTCTTTGGTCCCATTTTATTGCTTTTTTTATAATAAAATATAGTTTTTTTATTTTTTGCGTGGAGCCTTTTTTCTGTAGGTGTATTTATCTATCCAATGGCTACCATTTAGGATATATATAGGTGTTTTTTTTTTGTTTTTTTTTATAGGAGACAAGGGCATCGGGGATTTGGTGTTAGGTGTGTATAATGTGTTTTTTATTTTTATTTGAATATGTATTTAATTATTTTACTTTTTTTTTAAGTTTGACCACAGGCGCCATCTACCGAAAGACTACTTCTCCCATCAGCGGCTCCAGCTATTAGTGTCATCAGTGACAGCAGACGTAGCCTGATGGGAGGAGGAGTCTCTCATGAGCCGACATAGCACAAGTTAACCCCTTAAAATCTTATCTACCCTATGACCAAAATTATAAGTACAGTCTGTATAAAATATATCACATAGGGAGTAGTGTTAGGACCGCTGTGCGTATACAGTTTAGCGCCAAAGGGACAATGAGAAACGTGGGGAAAAAAGAGGGCGCACCAGGAACTATTCAAAAAGGGGATATTTTATTGAAATATCATACAAAAATATAGCATAAAATCATTAAAAAGCAGGAGAGCCAAAAATATTCAAATGGTGGGCCAGAAATGTGGCACCACCGCTTTACAAGAAAGTTTCGTTACAGGAGCAGCAAGCACATTATAATGTGAAATGAACAGGTAACATTTCAGGACATTATAAATCTGGTATCTAATTGGTATTACAATGCTTACACTAAAGTGCAAAAGTGCATATATTATAATTGTAAGGAGGAAGACCGGGCTGCCAGTACCTGCGGTGAGCCAGCTCCAGAACTGTTGAGGCCGCGTCCCATGTTGCCCGGGGGAAGGAATAGGGGATCGGACAAGTCCCATGACCCGGAAAGGGAGGGTGCGTGTGAACCGGAAGTTAAGGGAAAAGCTTGCAAAGTGGTGAGCTGTTTCCCGCCGTCAGGGACAGCGCAGCAAGGTGAGAAGCACACTCCGCATCCCGAGTCCCAGCGCTATGACGTACGGCAGCCGACACCTCCGGGTAATGTCAGCGGGACAGTGCGTATAGAGAGCGCTGCCCGCCCAGAGGCAGTGAAGGCCATGCACGTGCAAAGAAGTGTGGACTGGTTGCATGACATTAGGCCGCGGTACCGCATGCCGGACAGCACGCCTGAGCTCACGTTTGATTCTGGGATTGGTGCAGCTCTCATTGCTTTGGCTGTACAGGATCATGGACTAGGAGCTCAACGGATAAAACCGGAGACTGCCCGTTGCTGCCAGAAACTGGATCGCCGTCTGTGGCGCCCCATTTATGGACTCTACTCCGGTTGCTGCCCGTACTACAACCCTCAACGAATCATCTGCGGTGGAGAACCATAAGGACACGATAAGTTTGATAATTGGACTGCTGTCATCTTATATTTGCTTTTTTTTTCAAATTTAACTGTTTATCTCCCTGCGAGGAGTTTTTCTCCTTTGTGTTAAATTCTTAACCCCTGCTCTGTCTCCCTTACATCACTGCATCCTGCAACCTGCTTACATAAGCACCAGGGAAAGCCTGAATATTTTGCTGCATATCGCCATGCTGCAAAGTCAGAATGCATAATTAACTGTGTAACAGCGATAGTGCCACTTCCTCAACGCGCATTACGTCGACGTGCCTTCGTCAGAGGAGGTCACAGCTGTCTTTACAATATGGGTCGTTTGCGATTTAATTTGTTCACGTCATCAGGGTGTGTTGTTTCTTGCTGTAGTGGCAGCGCATGAAGTGCCGACTTCATCCTGAATCCAGACACAGCCAAGGGCATCAACGGGGCAGACCGGCTACGATGTCATCTGACACCACCCACGACACGTGAGTGGAGCAGTCAGGCCGTGGGCAGAGCGCCAACGTGATTAGACACCATCAGATGCATCGGATCCGGCGCGTCAGCGCGCATGCGCACCAGCAAGTATGCAGGTATCGTATGGAGATTTGGTGGCTATAGGGATGCATATAACATCCCAAATGTTTCCATATAACAAAGGCAATCACTATGAGGCAGCTTAAAGAATGGATGAGTGGATCTGTAAGAATCCTTAATGGAATCCCCTACCCATAGTACATGATTAACCCCTTCCCGACCCATGACGCCACAAAGGCATCATGAAAGTCGGTGCTAATCCGACCCATGACGCCTATGTGGCGTCATGGAATGATCGCGTCCCTGCAGATCGGGTGAAAGGGTTAACTCCAATTTCACCCGATCTGCAGGGACAGGGGGAGTGGTACTTCAGCCCAGGGGGGGTGGCTTCACCCCCCCCCCCCCCCGTGGCTACGATCGCTCTGATTGGCTGTTGAAAGTGAAACTGCCAATCAGAGCGATTTGTAATATTTCACCTAAAAAACTGGTGAAATATTACAATCCAGCCACGGCCGATGCTGCAATATCATCGGCCATGGCTGGAGACACTTATGTACCCCCCCACCACCACCACCGATCTCCTCCCCGGTCCTCCGTCCGGTGCTCCGCTCCCCTCCGTCGTCCTGTCTGCTCCCCCGTGCTCCTGCCCGCTCCCCCGTGCTCCGATGCCACCCCCCGTCCTCCGATCCACCCCCCATGCTCAGATCCCCCCCCCATACTTACCGGGCCTCCCAGTGTCCGTCCGTCTTCTCCATGGGCGCTGCCATCTACCAAAATGGCGGGCGCATGCGCAGTGCGCCCGCCGAATCTGCCTACCGGCAGATTCGTTCCAGGCATATTTTGATCACTGAGATATAACCTATCACAGTGATCAAAATAAAAAAAATAGTAAATGACACCCCCCTTTATCACCCCCATAGGTAGGGACAATAATAAAAAAAAAGAAAATATTTGTTTTTCTTTTTCCACTAGGGTTAGAACTAGGGTTAGGGGTAGGGTTAGGGTTAGGGCATGTGCACACAGTGCGGATTTGGCTGCGGATCCACAGCGGATTGGCCGCGGAGCCGCAGCAGATTGGCCGCGGAGCCGCAGCAGATTGGCCACGGAGCCGCAGCGGATTGGCCGCGGAGCCGCAGCGGATTACCCGCTGCGAATTCGTAGCAGTTTTCCATCAGGTTTACAGTACCATGTACACCTATGGAAAACCGAATCCGCTGTGCCCATGGTGCGGAAAATTCTGTGCGGAAACGCTGCGTTGTATTTTCCGCAGCATGTCAATTTTGTGCGGATTCCGCAGCGTTTTACACCTGTTCCTCAATAGGAATCCGCAGGTGAAATCCGCACAAAAAAACACTGGAAATCCGCTGTAAATCCGCAGGTAAAACGCAGTGCCTTTTACCTGCGGATTTTTCAAAAATTGTGCGGAAAAATCTCACACGAATCCGCAACGTGGGCACATAGCCTTAGGGTTAGGGTTGGAATTAGAGTTAGGGTTGGAATTAGGGCTAGGGTTGGAAATAGGATTAAGAATAGGCTTGTGGTTAGGGTTATGGTTAGGGTTAGGGGTGTGTTGGGGTTAAAGTTGTGGTTAGGGTTGGGATTAGGGTTAGGGTTGGGACTAGGGTTAGGGTTGGGACTAGGGTGACGGGTGTGTTGGGGTTAGGGTTGTGTTGGGGTTAGGGTTGTGATTAGGGTTATGGCTACAGTTGGGATTAGGGTTAGGGGTGTGTTGGGGTTAGTGTTGAAGTTAGAATTGAGGGGTTTCCACTGTTTAGGCACATCAGGGGTCTCCAAACGCAACATGGCGCCACCATTGATTCCAGCTAATCTTGTGTTCAAAAAGTCAAATGGTGCTCCCTCCCTTCCAAGCCCCGACGTGCGCACAAACAGTGGTTTACCCCCAAATATGGGGTACCAGCGTACTCAGGACAAACTGGGCAACAACTATTGGGATCCAATTTCTCCTGTTACCCTTGCAAAAATAAAAAATTACTTGCTAAAACATAATTTTTGAGGAAAGAACAATTCTTTTTTATTTTCACAGCTCTGCGTTATAAACTTCTGTGAAGCACTTGGGGGTTGAAAGTGCTCACCACACATCTAGTTAAGTTCCTTGGGGGGTCTAGTTTCCAAAATGGGGTCACTTGTGGGGTGTTTCTACTGATTAGGCACATCAGGGGCTCTGCAAATGCAACGTGACGCCCGCAGACCATTCCATCAAAGTCTGCATTTCAAATGTCACTACTTCCCTTCCGAGCCCTGACGTGCGCCCAAACAGTGTTTTACCCCCACATATGGGGTATCAGCGTACTCACAGCAAACTGGGCAACAAATATTGGGGTCCAATTTCTCCTGTTCCTCTTGTGAAAATAAAAAATTGCTTGCTAAAACATCTTTTTTGAGGAAAGAAAAATGATTTTTTATTTTCACGGCTCTGCGTTGTAAACTTCTGTGAAGCACTTGGGGGTTGAACGTGCTCACCACACATCTAGATAAGTTCCTTGGGGGGTCTAGTTTCCAAAATGGGGTCACTTGTGGGGGGTTTCTACTGTTTAGGCACATCAGGGGCTCTGCAAACGTAACATGATGCCCTGCAGACCATTCCATCAAAGTCTGCATTCCAAAACATCACTACTTCCCTTCCGAGCCACGGCATGTGCCCAAACAGTGGTTTACACCCACATATGGGGTATCATCATACTCAGGAGAAACTGGACAACAACTTTTGGGGTCAAATTTCTCCTGTTACCCTTGGGAAAATAAAAAAATTCTGGGCTAAATAAATATTTTTGAGGAAAGAAAACACATTTATTATTTTCACGGCTCGGCGTTATAAACTTCTGTGAAGCACTTGGGGGTTCAAAGTGCTCACCACACATCTAGATAAGTTCCTTTGGGGGTCTAGTTTCCAAAATGGGGTCACTTGTGTGGAGTTCCTACTGTTTAGGCACATCAGGGGCTCTGCAAACGCAACGTGACGCACGCAGAGCATTCCATCAAAGTCTGCATTTCAAAACGTCACTACTTCCCTTCCGAGCCCCGGCATGTGCCCAAACAGTGGTTTACCCCCACATATGGGGTATCAGCGTACTCAGGAGAAACTGGACAACAACTTTTGGTGTCCAATTTCTCCTGTTATCCTTGGGAAAATAAAAAATTGTCGGGTAAATATCATTTTTGAGAAAAGAAAAATTATTTTTTATTTTCATGACTCTGCGTTATAAACGTCTGTGAAGCACTTGGGGGTTCAAAGTGCTCACCACACATCTAGATTAGTTCCTTGGGAGGTCTAGTTTCCAAAATGGGGTCACTTGTGGGGGAGCTCCAATGTTTAGGCACACAGGGGCTCTCCAAACGTGACATGGTGTCCGCTAGCGATGGAGATAATTTTTCATTCAAAAAGTCAAATGGCGCGCCTTCCCTTCCGAGCCTTGCCGTGCACCCAAACAGTGGTTTACCCCCACATATGAGGTATCGGCGTACTCAGGAGAAATTGCCCAACAAATTTTAGGATCCATTTTATCCTGTTGCCCATGTGAAAATGAAAAAATTGAGGCTAAAAGAAATTTTGTGTGAAAAAAAAAGTACTTTACGGATCAATTTGTGAAGCACCTGAGGGTTTAAAGTGCTCACTATGCTTCTAGATAAGTTCCTTGGGGGGTCTAGTTTCCAAAATGGGGTCACTTGTGGGGGAGCTCCAATGTTTAGGCACACAGGGGCTCTCCAAACGCGACATGGGGTCCGCTAAAGATTAGAGCCAATTTTTCATTCAAAAAGTCAAATGACGCTCCTTCCCTTCCGAGCCCTGCCGTGCGCCCAAACAGTGGTTTACCCCCACATGAGGTATCAGCGTACTCAGAACAAATTGGACAACAACGTTCGTGGTCCAGTTTCTCCTTTTACCCTTGGGAAAATAAAAAAATTGTTGCTAAAAGATCATTTTTGTGACTAAAAAGTTAAATGTTCATTTTTTACTTCCATGTTGCTTCTGCTGCTGTGAAACACCTGAAGGGTTAATAAACTTCTTGAATGTGGTTTTGAGCACCTTGAGGGGTGCAGTTTTTAGAATGGTGTCACTTTTGGGTATTTTCAGCCATATAGAACCCTCAAATTGACTTCAAATGTGAGGTGGTCCCTAAAAAAAAAAAATGGTTTTGTAAATTTTGTTGTAAAAATGAGAAATCACTGGTCAAATTTTAACCCTTATAACTTCCTAGCAAAAAAAAAATTTGTTTCCAAAATTGTGCTGATGTAAAGTAGACATGTGGGAAACGTTATTTATTAACTATTTTGTGTCACATAACTCTCTGGTTTAACAGAATAAAAATTCAAAATGTGAAAATTGCGAAATTTTCAAAATTTTCGCCAAATTTCCATTTTTTTCACAAATAAACTCAGAAATTATCGACCTAAATTTACCACTAACATGAAGCCCAATATGTCACGAAAAAACAGTCTCAGAATCACTAGGATCCGTTGAAGCGTTCCTGAGTTATTACCTCATAAAGGGACACTGGTCAGAATTGCAAAAAACGGCCAAAATAGGCTGGGTCATGAAGGGGTTAAACAAAATTAATTAGAAAACATAATTGTCCCATAAATATTAATATATATAATTGTACACTGTAGTGAAAAGTGTAAGATAATGTAATGTAAAGAATTATACAAATAGTGAGTACGTAAACACTTCTAAATCTGTATATAGATAATATCACATGAAAGAGGAATAGATATAAAGTGCATTAGCCATAAAGTGCCCAAATAATAAGAATGTGCTAAGTATAAAAATGTGATATAATAAATCATACTTTAATACATTATAAACCTTAGATGTAAGTGACAATAGGGTATTCATAGTGAAATTCGCTAGATAAGATTAAAAGAGTGCCATGATGTGCTTAACCCCTTAACGACCGCCGATACGCCTTTTAACGGCGGCCGCTAAGGGTACTTAAACCACAGCGCCGTTAATTAACGGCGCTGTGGAAAAAGTGAATAGCGCCCCCCAGAGTCGGATTTTCTCTGGGGTCTCGGTTGCCGAGGGTAGCCGAGACCCCAGAGAACATGATTCGGGGGATTTTTACCGACCCCCGAGTTGCGATCGCCGGTAATTAACCGTTTACCGGCGGTCGCAACAGAAAAAAAAAAAAACGCGATTTGCCGTTTAATTTCTCTGTCCTCCGATGTGATCGCACATCGGAGGACAGAGAAATGTGGTCCCCGATGGCCCCCAATAGCCCCCCGATACTTACCTACCTCCCCCGGTGCTCCTCGTGGCTCCCGATGGGCGCCGCCATCTTTTTTCCGGGAAAAAATGGCGGGCGCACGCGCAGTACGCCCGCCGCCCGGCACCCGGAAGATCTTTGGGGTCTCGGCTGCCGGGGGTAGCCGAGACCCCAAAGAACATGATCGGGGTCGGTTTGCACCGACCCCTGCTTTGCGATCGCCGGTAATTAACAGTTTACCGGCGACCGCAAAAAAAAAAAAAAGCGATCAGTTATTTCTCTGTCCTCTGATGTGATCGCACATCAGAGGACAGAGAAATAGGGGGATTCGGGGACCCTAACATACTCACCCGGTGTCCCTGGGTCCTCTTCTGTCTTCTCCTGCCAGCCGGCTTTTTCATCATGGCGGGCGCATGCGCCGTGCGTCCGCCATCTGCTGCCATCTGCCGGCCGGCAGGAGAAGACGAGTTGGGGCTAAAATTAGGGTTAGGGTTAGAGTTAGGGTTAGAGTTAGGGTTAGGGTTAGAGTTAGGGTTGGGGCTAAATTTAGGGTTAGGGTTAGGCTACTTTCACACTAGCGGTTTTTGGCTTCCGTCGCAATGCGTCGTTGGAGAAAAAACGCATCCTGCAAAAGTGCTTGCAGGATGCGTTTTTTCTCCATTGGCTTGCATTAGCGACGCATTGCGACGGATTGCCACATGTCGCATCCGTCGTGCGACGGATGCGTCGTGCTTTGGCGGACCGTCGACACAAAAAAAACTACATGTAACTTTTTTGTGCGACGTGTCCGCCATTTCCGACCGCGCATGCGTGGCCGGAACTCCGCCCCCGCCTCCCCGCACCTCACAACGGGGCAGCGGATGCGTTGAAAAAACAGCATCCGCTGCACCCGTTGTGCGGCGCTTACAACGCTAGCGTCGGTACGTCGGCCCGACACACTGCGATGGGCCGAGTACGACGCTAGTGTGAAAGTAGCCTTAGGCTTCTTTCACACTTGCGTCGGTACGGGGCGGTCGCAATGCGTCGGCCCGACGTACCGACGCACGTTGTGAAAATTGTGCACAACGTGGGCAGCGGATGCAGTTTTTCAACGCATCCGCTGCCCAGTCTATGTCCTGGGGAGGAGGGGGCAGAGTTACGGCCACGGCGGACGCGACGTACAAAAAAAAGGTTACATTGAACTTTTTTTGTGACGACGGGGGCTAAAGTTATGGTTAGGGTTGGGGCTAAAGTTAGGGTTGGGGCTAAAGTTAGGGTTAGAGTTGGGATTAGGGTTAGGGTTTGGATTAGGGTTGGGATTAGTGTTACGTTTGGGATTAGGGTTGGGATTAGGGTTAGGGTTGGGATTAGGGTTAGGGGTGTGTTGGATTTAGGGTTTTGATTAGGGTTATTGTTAGGGTTGAGATTAGGGCTGTTTTGGGGTTAGGGTTGTGATTATCGTTAGGGTTGTGATTAGGATTATGGATCGGGTTGAGATTAGGGTTAGGGGTGTGTTGGAGTTAGGGTTGGAGTTATAATTTGGGGGTTTCCACTGTTTAGGTACATCAGGGGGTCTCCAAACACGACAGCCAATTTTGCGCTAAAAAAGTCAAATGGTACTCCCTCCCTTCTGAGCTCTGCCGTGCGCCCAAACAGTGGTTTACTTGGGATAAATTGGACAACAACTTTTGGGGTCCAATTTCTTCTGTTACCCTTGTGAAAATAAAAACTTGGAGGCTAAAAATCTTTTTTGTTGGAAAAAAAATTATTTTTTTATTTTCACTACTTTGCGTTATAAACTTCTGTGAAGCACTTGAGCTTTCAAAGTTCTCACCACATATCTAGATAAGTTCCTTAGGGGGTCTAGTTTCCAAAATTTGGTCACTTGTGGGGGTTTCTACTGTTTAGGTACATCAGGGGCTCTGCAAACGCAACATAACACCCACAGACAATTCTATCAAAGTCTGAATTCCAAAATGGCGCTCCTTCTCTTCCGAGCTCTGCCGTGTGCCAAAACAGTGGTTTACCCCCACACATGGGGTACCAGAATACTCAGGACAAATTGGAGAACAAATATTGGCATCCAATTTCTCTTGTTACCTTTGTGAAAATAAAAATTTGGAGGCTAAAAAAATCTTTTTTGTGGGAAAAAAAAAATTTTTTATTTTCACTACTCTGCATTATAAACTTCTGTGAAGCACTTGGGCATTCAAAGTTCTCACCACATATCTAGATAAGTTCCTTGGGGGGTCTATTTTCCAAAATGGGGTCACTTGTTGGGGGTTTCTACTGTTTAGGTACATTAGGGGTCTGCAAACGCAACATAACGCCCGCAGACAATTCTATCAAAGTCTGCATTCCAAAATGGCACTCCTTCCCTTCCGAGCTCTGCCGTGCGCCCAAACAGTGGTTTACCCCCACATATGGGGTACCAGCATACTCAGGACAAATTGGACAACAACTTTTGGGGTCCAATTTCTCTTGTTACCCTTGTGAAAATAAAAACTTGGGGGCTAAAAAATCTTTATTGTTAAAAAATATATATTTTTTATTTTCACGACTCTGCATTATAAACCTCTGTGATGCACTTGGGCATTCAAAGTTCTCACTACACATCTAGATAAGTTCCATGGGGGGTCTAGTTTCCAAAATGGGGTCACTTTTGGGGGGTTTCTACTGTTTAGGCACATCAGGGGCTCTCCAAACGCGACATGGCGTCCGATCTCAATTCCAGTCGATTTTGCATTGAAAAGTCAAATGGCGCTCCTTTGCTTCCGAGCTCAGCCATGCGCCCAAACAGTGGTTTACCCCCACATATGGGGTGTTGGCGTACTCAAGACAAATTGTACAACAACTTCTGGGGTCCATTTTCTCCTGTTACCCTTGGTAAAATAAAAATTTGGAGGCAAAAAGATCATTTTTGTAGAAAAAATGCGATTTTTTTATTTTCACGGCTCTACGTTATAAACTTCTGTGAAGCACCTGGGGGTTTAAAGTGCTCACCACACATCTAGATAAGTTCCTTAAGGGGTCCAGTTTCCAAAATAGTGTCATATGTGGGGGGTCTCTACTGTTTAGGCACATCAGCGGCTCTCCAAACGTGACATGGCGTCCGATCTCAATTCCAGCCAATTCTGCATTGAAACAGTCAAACGGTGCTCCTTCACTTCCAAGCTCTGCGGTGCGCCCAAACAGTGGTTTACCTCCACATATGGGGTATCGGCGTACTCAGGAAAAATTGCACAACAAAATTTGTGGTTAAATTTCTGTTTTTACACTTGTGAAAATTAAAAAAAATGGTTCTGAAGTAAAATGTTTGCAAAAAAAAGTTAAATGTTCATTTTTTTCTTCCACATTGTTTTAGTTCCTGTGAAGTACGTAAAGGGTTAATAAACTTCTTGAATGTGGTTTTGAGCAGCTTGAGGGGTGCAGTTTTTAGAATGGTGTCACACTTGGTTATTTTCTATCATATAGACCCCTCAAAATCACTTCAAAGGTGATGTGGTCCCTAAAAAAAACATGGTGTTGTAAAAATGAGAAATTGCTGGTCAACTTTTAACCCTTATAACTACCTAACAAAAAAAAAATTGTTTCCAAAATTGTGCTGATGTAAATTAGACATGTGAGAAATGTTATTTATTAACTATTTTTTGTGACATATCTCTCTGATTTAAGGGCATAAAAATACAAAGTTTGAAAATTGCAAAATTTAAAAAATTTTCGCCATATTTCCATTTTTTTCATAAATAATTGCAAGTAATATCGAAGAAATGTTACCACTAACTTGAAGTACAACATGTCACGAAAAAAGAATCTCAGAATCAGCGGGATCCGATGAAGCGTTCCAGAGTTATAACCTCTTAAAGTGACACTGGTCAGAATTGTAAAAATTGGCTCGGTCATTAAGTACCAAATTGGCTCTGTCACTAAGGGGTTAAATGAGTAAAGTATAAACAGTAAACATATCCTAGAAACATATTACTGGATGAATGAAAGTGGATTATACAGCATGGCTATGAGATAGTTATAATATATATGTGAATAGACATATCCTAGAAACATTGTTGGAAGAGTAAGTGAGCCGATGCTTGCTGACCTGCGGTACCCGGGGTCACAGTATCTCTACGGGGTCACAGTATCTCTACGGGGTCACAGTCACAGCTGCAGGATCACGCTGACATCTGACAGCGTGACCCTGCAATGCGTTATCAAAGCGAGCACGCAAAATGCGCTTCAGTGGTCGCGGGATGGCTGTCTAAGGTTTGGGCTTACAATGGGTAAGCAGACATGCCATTTTGACACTTTACATCTGGGTGGAATATAGGTTGTGAGGCAGTGACTCCTGTTATAGCTAGGGGGCGCTGTTTGTGCATGTAGACGGATGAAGTCCATAGTTGTGCATGGCAGTCGCAGGTGTAGCTGTGATTGCAATGTGAGGCAGTGACTCATGTCACAGGTATGGGTCGCTGTGTCTTCTCCCCAGGATGTGCATGCAGACAAATGAAGTCCATAGGTGTGCATGGGAGTCACAGATTTCCGATCTGGGTTTTCCATGTGGCTGAAGGCCATAGGGTTGTGTGTGTTTAAAAGCCCTGCAGTAAGGGGTATGGGTGTGTGAGGTGCACGTCAGTGTCAGTCTCGTGTGTGCTGGTGTGTAGAGCAGAGGCCTGCAGAGCGCTGGCTGAGTGCATGGAGGCATAGGCCAGAGGAGCCAGCACCCAGGGCAGCTGAATAGCCAGGCACCCGGAGCGTACACAGCGATGCAAGTCGTCCATGGTACTGGTCTTGGATGTGGACAGTCCTGTGCCCGGAGGTGGATGTACTGTACCCGAAGGAGTCGGATGTTGACAGTCCTGTGCCCAGAGGTAGATGTCCTGTGCCCAAAAGAGGACTAACATGTGTAACGATTGCAAACAGGTGGATATGGTGCCCCTCTGTGAGTAAAGAGACTGATACAGTGATGCAGGACACCCACGGGAACTAGACGGAGGGGGCTGGCGTGTGTAGTGTCTGCAACATATGAGGCTGTGTATATGGAGACTGTAATATGGCGTGCGGTCGCCCAGGGAAACTGGACAAGGGAAGTCTGGCCTGTTTAGGGACTGCAAATCTAAAGACATGTGATATGTATTGCTGTGAACTGGTCTGAACTGAACACTGATAATATATACTGAAGTTATATGGATTTGTGTGAATTGGACTTTAATGCTGTGAGGAAACACATTAAAGAGACTTTTGTGTTGGAATTTTGTGGGTCACTGCCTCTTCACTGCGTACGATGCTACTTCAATCTTACAAGGTACATCATATAATCCACTATAACATCCATCTGTAAGTGCTATTTTTGTGCACTTTTGCGCACCTTATTGTGCTTACTTTCTATTCCTGCTTGCCCAAGTCCTGTCTTTGACCGATAGTCTTCCCTTTCTTTACCTGCATGTCTCTTCCTCCTTCCCCTTTATTTGTTTTTGTATTATGTCGAGTTTGACTGCCTACTCTTTTTTTTTCTGTCTTAAAAGAGCCTCTGAGGCCAGTTTCACACTAGCGTTTAGCCGGGCTGCGGACTTCCTCCGTGAAGCTCCCCCCACTGCCGCTCCTCTTCATTCAGCTCTGCCTATGGCTGCATGCGCACCCTATCTTTAAAATTGGGTACGCAGGCCATGCCGCTGTATGCGGATGCCTCCGCATGCATCGTTTTGATGGTGCGACAGCCTGCGCCGAACGCCACGAGTTGCAATTTTGTGCAGATGCCGAACCGTCAAAACGACGCATGCGGCGGCATCTGCATACAGCAGCATGGCCTGCGTACTCAATGTGAAAGATAGGGTGCGCATGCCGCATGCAGTTGTAGGCGGAGCTGAATGAAGAGGCGCGGCAGTGGGCAGGGCTTCACGGAGGAAGTCCGCATCCCTCCGCAGCCCGACTAAATGCTAGTGTGAAACTAGCCTGAGTGACCCCATTTTACAAACTACACCTCTCAATGAATTCCTCTAGGGATGCAGGTATAAGGGGTAACATTTCTCCTCATGGAGAGTGACATACCAGCTGGCTTGTCAAGTTAAGGAGGCTTATTCGCCGTGCAATGCTCTGGGAAATTAAATATGCAAATTGCCTCTTCTGAGAAAAAGAGGACTTAAACTCTATAGCGTCACCTGTTGGAAGTAGCAGTCCTACAAGTCACAATCAACCCTTTAACGAGTCGTGCAATATGACTTAGGATAAAAGCCAAATCAGTATCTCATTTCGCAGACACGGTGTTTCGGGCTGTTGGCCCTCGTCAGTGCGAAGCATGAGAACTGATTTGGCTAGGTGAGAAGCTCTGGACTGGGGTCTAAGGGGTAACGTTTCTCCTTATACATACCAGCTGTCATGCGAATTGAGATACCGATTTGGCTTTTATCATAAGTCATATTGCACGACTCGTTAAAAGGTTGATTGTGACTTGTAGGATCGCTACTTCCAACAGGTGGCGCTATAGAGTTTAAGTTCTCTTTTTCTCAGAAGAGGCAATTTGCATATTTAATTCCCCTAGGGATGCAGTGATCATATACATAATTTTATACTATTGGGCAATGAAGAAAAAATAATTACAGTTTTACCATGCAAATTTTGTTTTGGCCCCAGACTTTACATTTTCACACTGGGAAATGGGTGAGAATGTAACTAAAAGGTGTCTCACAATTTCTGCTGAATTTTGATATGTTGCTATTGTACGATAGCGCTTAATGAGTCTGTTGGGGGACACTCGCTGGGCAACAGGATAAAAGTAGACATGCACGGTTTTCTCTATTAGGCTATGTGCACAACGTTGCGGATTAGGCTTAGGAATTTCTGGTGCGGATTCTACAACTCTTGGCAGAAAACGCAGGTGCGGATTTGACGCGTTTTTTTGTGCGGTTTTGCTGCGGATTTAGTGTGGATTTTTTGTGGATTTACTGCGTTTTTTACCCCTGCGGATTTCTATAATGAAATGGCTACAAACGCTGCAGATCCGCAAAATAGAAGTGACATGCTACTTCTTTTAATCCTCAGCGTTTCCGCACAGAATTTTCCACACCATTAGCACATCATTTTTTTTTACCGGTGATTTACATTGTACTATAAATCAATTGCAGATCCGCAGGAAATCCGTAACGTGTGCACATACCCTTAAACAGTCCATGCGGTTTATTATGCAGTCATAAACCAGGTCATGCACAGTTCATTATATACTTCATGGAACACAGCAGGCACCAACACACGACATTAGGTTGCAGTCTCTAAACATACTGGACCTTACTCCATCCAGTTACAGTGGGTTACTGCACAGTTCATTAACTGACCCCCCCTGTCAGTGCACACAGTTCCTCATACTCTGGCTTACCTTTCCGGGAGCTCCTGCTCCACACGCTGACTCCTGTCAGTGCTCTCTCTCCCAGGGAAGCTGCCGAACTGGGATCACCGTCCCGGACAAGGCCTTGCTCACCAGGCCACCTGACAGTCCTGATCCTCAGACGGACGGTAGCTCCCCCAATGCAGTGCCATCAAAGACTCTGCATACATGGCCACTTCATGCGTTATTCAGGAAGTCCCTACTCTCCAGGATCTTCCAACACAGGCCAGTCAGGTCCATGGCCTCTCAGTGTGCTATTCAGGGATCCGATCCTATTCCCAGGATCTCCCAGCACACAAGCCTTCAGGTCCATGGCCTCTCAGTGTGCTATTCAGGGATCCGATCCTACTCCCAGGATCTCACAACACACAAGCCTTCAGGTCCATGGCCTCTCAGTGTGCTATTCAGGGATCCAGTCCACACACAGGACCTCCCAACACACAAGCCTTCAGGACTTACTCTCCCCCCATGTGACCACACCATGGTGACATTATGTAGTTGTAGCCACTCCCATAGATGGGAGGTGTGTGTGGTTAGTCAGACCCGCCCAGCTCTCCAACTAATCCTGCAAGCCTCCCGTTACAAACTATACAAATACTTGTGGGACTACAGGTCCCAGAACATCATCATTAATGGCTTACAGCACAGACTCCCTCTGCGACACATACCGGCCATTTACAATCATGCCAGTCACTATCTCATCATCACCATTACAGTTACGCCTCCCTGCGTATCCTGAGGCGCACATACAGCGCCCCATAGCTGCAGCATGGGTCACTGCATCACACTGTACAGTACTGCTTAGCCACAGAGCAAAACTCGGGGGTGGGGACGGAGCGCTATTTGCCTCTTGGAGCACAGATTTTCATGGAATAGTTGCGGACTCCATATATCTCTAAGTGCCAAGTGACAACAGAACTACGGGACTTCAGAAGTGAGAAGTAGGAGCGGTTATCTGACAGGTGGGGCAGGACCTACAATAATTTAGGATCTCTCTGTAACATCCTGGCCAATAGATCCTCCGCATTACTCTCTCCTGAGTTTTCTCCTCACCCAGATGTCCCCCCGAAAATGTGAATGGGCCATGTCTAAACCCCTCTGCTGATAGAATATCTCACCTCCCCTCAGTTTGGTCACCCAATACAATAAATTGGCATTGACTGCAAAGTGAGGGAACCTTGTGTCAGCCCAGTGCCGTAACTATAAACTTCGGGGCCCCGGGACAAAACTTCATAGTGGGGCCCCTCAACATTTCAATCACTAGAGGTTGTGCGGAACGTAGTGAAGCCTGCTACGCATTGTTGTATACAACACACAGGCTTCACCACATTCCGCAAGACCTTTAAGGCCATGTTCACACAGTGCGTTTTTTACCGCGGAACCGCGGCGGTTTTGCCGCTGCGGTTCCGCAGCTGTTTTCCATGCAGGGTACAGTACACTGTACCCTATGGAAAACAGGACACACTGTGCACATGGTCCGGAAATTTAAAAAAAAAGCCGTGCTGAATAGCTCCCGGAAAAAAGAAGGAGCATGTCAATTCTTCTTCCTGAACCGCAGCGGTTCTGCACCCATAGACCTCCATTGTGAGGTCAAAATCGCAGTAAAACACGCAGATCAAAAATATATCTGCGTGTTTTACTGCGGTTTGATGTGCAGAACCGCTGCTGCAGGAAGTGCGGGGGAGCGGGCGGAAGTGCGTGGGCGGAAGTCCGTGGGCGGCGTGTGTGGTCCCGACTGTGTCACGAAGAGACTGTCATCATGGAGGCATACCGTCGCATGGGGATCGATGTCGGGCGTCTGATTGATTTGGTAAGTCTGTGTGTCCGTCCCCATGCGACGATATGCCTCTATTGTGCTAAGTCGCCGTATCGGACTACTACTCCCATCCGGTATTTAGGATGGGAGAGTTGTCCCTGTGTCCGGCGACTTAGCACAATACTAAAGTTCACACCAAACACAAACACACAATACACAAACATGACACACAGTACAGTACATACAACACATAACATAGAGTATATACTCACCATACACCACACTTGTAGACGAAGCCCTCGATCCTCCAGGAAAAAATCACAAAATAAAAAATCAAATCCATACTCCCTGTCCGCAGAATCCATAAAACGAGTGTCCCACGCCGATCGGCTGCTCTCCGGCGATACACTGCCAGGAGCGAAGCTCCTAGCAGTGTATCGCGTACTGTCCCGGAGCTCAATGGCTCCGGCGTCTCGGTTAACGGCAGTAAAGCTGCGTTGAACTTTCCCACGCAGCACTGCCGTTAAGCGAGAGAGCCGGGGTCAATGACCGCCGGTTAACTCGCTCGCGCATGCGCAGTGACACACCGACAGGAACTATGGCTCCTGTCAGTGTGTTGCTGCAGCCGTGGAGAGCAGACATATCTCTGGATGTGTCTGTTCTCCATGGAAGATCTTCGTGGGACCCTCGATGGATTTCTGCGGACAGGGCCAGGGAGTATGAATTTGTTTTTTTATTTTGCGTCTTTTTCAGGTCGAGGGTCTTCAGGACGGATTGAGCGTACAATAAAATATGGTCAAAAAGTGTGTGTCTTTATTTCATTAAAATATTTTTTTTCTAGTGTTTGTGTTTTTTTTTTTAACCCTTTCATTGGATTAATAATGGATAGGCGTCTTATTGACGCCTCTCCATTATTAACCGGGCTTAATGCCACCTTACAATAGCAAGGTGGCATTAACCCCTCATTACCCCATATCCCACCGCTACACGGGAGTGGGAAGAGAGTGGCCAAGTGCCAGAATAGGCGCATCTTACAGATGTGCCTTTTCTGGGGTGGCTGGGGGCAGATGTTTGTAGCCAGGGGGGGCCAATAACCATGGACCCTCTTCTGGCTATTAATATCTGCCCTCAGTCACTGGCTTTACCATTCTGGCGGAGAAAATTGCGCGGGAGCCCACGCCAATTTTTTCCGCCATTTAACCCTTTAATAGGATTAATAATGGATAGGCGTCTTATTAACGCCTCTCCATTATTAACCGGGATTAATGCCACCTTACAATAGGAAAAATACGTGCAAATGAAAGACGTGGCACTTAAATACGGGATACGTGGCACTTAAATACGTGGCACTTGTACGTGATACGTGGCACTTAAATACGTGATACGTGTCACTTATACGTGATACGTGTCACTTATACGTGATACGTGGCACATGGCACTTATACGTGGCACTTAAATACGTGGCACTTAAATACGTGGCACGTGGCACTTAAATACGTGGTACTTAAATACGTGGCACTTAAATACGTGGCACGTGGCACTTAAATACGTGGCATGTGGCACTTATACGTGGCACTTAAATACGTGGCACGTGGCACTTAAATACGTGGCACGTGGCACTTAAATACGTGGCACGTGGCACTTAAATACGTGGCACGTGGCACTTATACGTGGCACTTAAATACGTGGCACGTGGCACTTAAATACGTGGCACTTATACGTGGCACTTAAATACGTGGCACGTGGCACTTAAATACGTGGCACGTGGCACTTAAATACGTGGCACGTGGCACTTAAATACGTGGCACGTGGCACTTATACGTGGCACTTAAATACGTGGCACGTGGCACTTATACGTGGCACTTAAATACGTGGCACGTGGCACTTAAATACGTGGCACGTGGCACTTATACGTGGCACTTAAATACGTGGCACGTGGCACTTAAATACGTGGCACGTGGCACTTAAATACGTGGCACTTATACGTGGCACTTAAATACGTGGCACTTATACGTGGCATTCGTTTATGCGCACGTCTTCTCTGCCGCCGCAGCCTCTAAAATAAAAAAATAAAAATATATTTTGTAAACACAACAATGAAAAATATATCAAACATGCCTGGAAAACAATGTGGATTATGTAAGGGTACGTGTCCACATTCAGGAAGGCCCACCCCCTTCTGGGACGCAATGATGCCAGATGTGTTCATTGTACAAATCCGGCATCATCGCACCCCACGCATAGGGCCCTGTTTTATTCCTTGCGGAGCCGCAGCTTCTCAGCAAGGAACACGGACATGCTGTGATCATAAAAGACGCGCAGCATGTCCAGAGTCGCAGGGCTGACGCATGACACACAGTGGACACGTGATTTCATGAAATCCCCTCCACTATGCTGTTACATCTGGACGCTGCATGTTTGGCGCTGCGGCCCCACGCAGCGCCAAACACACAGCGTTTCCAGAACGTGGACATGTACCCATAACCCAATATATAAAACAAACAGACATCTGCTTACCTGACATTTATGACGATTCAAGATTAGAAGAATCAACCCCAGGATCGCAATCCGGTGTGGTGTGCGGAGCTGGATCCGCGGGCTGTCATCTGGCCTACTCTCAGCACTCTGCAGAGCGCTGTCATTACAAACACGTCCACTCATTTTGGTGTGTTAAGTTCCAAAATGGAGGATGGAAGAAGAAAAGGGTTGGACAAGGAAATGACATCATTTTTTTTTTTTCCCCCCCCCCACTGCAGTAAACTTTATTTCTGTCAAACACAGACAATCTGCAGACAAAACTGCATCAAAAAACGCACTAAAAAACGCACTAAAAACGCACCAAAAACGCACCAAAAACGCACCAAAAACGCACCTGCGTTTTCTGCAGAGACCTGCAGTTTCAGTCAGGAAAAAAAAAGGATGGAAATCCTGAACGTGTGAACATAGCCTAATAGATTTTGTTTATGATGCAAGTTTTAGAAGTTAAATATTCAGTGAATATGTTTGGAAAATTAATAAGGTGAATAATTCCAAATATTGCACAATTTTCAAATAACTGTATATGTTTATTAAATATTAAGTAGTTTTAAACAGTATATATTTAAACTTTGTTCACGTAAACATAACATTACTTAAACATTACCAATTTGTTGTTTTAAACAGCTACTTAAACATTTTGTTTCCTAACTTTCAGAGAGGCGAATTCATCAATTACTTTGTCAAAGTTGATCTGTTGAGCTCGATCATTCTTAATTTAAAGTAAAGCTAAGCTGCTGAGTCTTTCTTGAGCCATAGTACTTCTCAAGTAGTTTTTTATGAGTTTAAGCTTAGAGAAGGATTGTTCAGCCTTAGACACAGTCACAGGAACAGTCAGTTTGGGGCCCCTTGGGTGGTTGGGGCCCCTTGGGTGGTTGGCGCCTCGGGGCAGTGCCCCGGCTGCCCCGGTTGTAGTTACGGCCCTGTATCAGCCCTCGGATTTAAGCAACCCCATTAAATACGGTAACATTATCAAGTGCCCCCTTCAATGTTATATCTCTAAGTTGAGCAGTCCCAAAGTTCTCTTCAGGTACTTCTAATTCAGGGAAGATGGATTCCTTTGTCACCAACTCATCCTCCTCTACAGTGAGGACACATAGGGGAAACACCTCCATTTTTACTTTTGACAGAGCCTCTTCCAGAGGGACCTGGCTTTTGTCCGAGACACTCTGTACAGCGCCCTTTTGTACAAGTTCCAAAATAGTGAAAAATCCTGCCCCGGTGACAGGATGAATTAAGTCTTTTACTACCCCAACCTCATGGGACTTAGTACCACAGTTTGTTCCCATGGTTACTCTGGCTATAGGGTAGTCTTTGGCATCTCCGTGTATGCAGTGGACTCCCACAAACTTGTTAGAGATTAACTGGTGGGGCAGTGTAATTATGACACCGGGCAGCTATGTTTCCAGCATTGTGACACCGCCAACAGACCACGTCCTTCATAACAGCCTTAGGGGACCCCTCAGCAGGATTGGGATACCCCCTCATTTGTGGGTCTAGCCAACCACCGTGGTGAGCCCGCCTCCTTTTGGGTATCCTAGTACAGGGAAGTAGCGATGTCTGGTTTCCCGAGGGACTTTTCAACAACCTGGTATCTCTCAACCAGGCTAACCAGGTCGACCACATTCCGAAGGTTGCCCTGGGCAACCTAGGTCTGCATTGACCTGTGAGGGGAATGGATTAACCTGTCCATCACCACACGCTCCACCATCTGAGCTGGAGTGGAAGTCTCTGGCTGCAGCCACTTTTGGACCAGGTGCAACAAATCAAACATTTGTGATTGAGGGTTTTTTTTCATCAGCATATGCACAGTGGTGGACTCACTGAGCGCTTTCAGACTTCGTTACCTCCAGGCGTGCCAGAATTTCAGTTTTTAATTTGGGGTATTCTTTGTCATCCTGGAGGGCTAAGTCATAATATGCCTTTTGAGGTTCCCCTGACAGATATGGTGCCAAAAACTTTGCCCACTTCTCTGGCGGAAGTTTCTCCCGTTCAGCCACCCTTTCGAAAATAGTCAGAAAGGCTTCCACATCATCCGTAGGAGTCATTTTCTGCATGGCTCATCTTACTGTTTTCTGGACATATGAATCATCACCTAGAGATGGGGAGAAGACCTCCGGCCTCCCATGAGTCGCCTCTGCGAGGAGTTCCATTTACCGTGTTAGCTCCTCCTGCTGTTGTAGTTGCTGCTGCTGGTGAAGCTACTGTGCTAGCAGTTTATTTGTCTCCTGTTGCGCCTATTGCAGCTGTTCACTGACGAGGTGGTGCAGCTGTTGTACCTGGACGAGATGCTTCACAAGCTCCTCTATGCTGCCAGATGTCTCATGCTGGATGGCAGCTTTTACCCAGCACATGCAGTTGTCCACAGCCTCTATGCATGTTCCTGGAACACTACTCACATTAAAAAAAAACACGTGTGAGGGATTGATTCATTCAGCTGCTTCTCAAGGTAGACACAGGAACATTTCTTGTAGTAAATAACCTGCTGGTTTACTATGGACAACATAGACCATAGCAGGGTTCAGCAAAATAAACAGAGCCTTTCTGGCATAATGATAAAACAAAAAGATAACATACGACAAAGTGCAATTGTCTGAGGGATTTGCCTTCCCAGACCACCAGATGTATTTAGCTCTGCCTGGAGCCATCTTTTGGAGACTTGCTCTCTCCAAAACCACAGCACACACTGACTTTCAAGTCAAGCTAAATAGCCAGACCATGTGATGATCACATGACTGTGACATCATCCCAGGTCCTGTCAGTACACCTGCCGATGTCGGCTCTGCAAGTAGAGATATGGTATGCACCCTCCCACCCACTCTATGGATGCCCACAAAAAACCATCCCATGTCTGAAACTTCAATTTAACCCTCCCAACACGTAATGTGCTGGAGGAAAATATCCTGGTTTCACATCTTTGATGACATTATGTGCAGTGACACTTAGCTCCCTTCATATACTTTCACATATTTCCCCCCTCTGCCCAAAGCCAGGGGTGTTGGAACCTTCAGACACCAAACAGGGAATTCAGGAAAGAGCATCAACATTACCATTTACTTTCCTGACCTATGCTCTACGTGGAAACTGAAGTATTGATGGGCTAAGAACCACCTAGTCACCAAGGCATTCTTACCCTTCTTCTCTCTTAACCATCTCTGAGGGGCATGGCCTGACACTAGCTTAAACCTACGGCCCAGACGTAAATACTTCAGTGGGTCCACGTCCCACTTTATGGTGAAACACTCCTCAACAATTGCGTAGTTTTTCTCGCAAGAAGAGAGTTTCAGGCTCAGATACAGGATGGGATGCTCTTCTCCGTTTATTTCCTGAGACAGCACAGCTCCTAATCCGACTTTTGAAGCATCCGTCTGGACCACAGATTCCTTGCTAAGGTCCAGTGCGACCAGAACCAGATGCTTGTACAGAGTCCACTTCAGTTCTTGAAATGCCACCTCTGTGTCAGGAGTCCATTTCACCATTGTCAACTTGGTGCCCATAAGGAGATCTGTTAACAGCACAGATATTATGGCAAAATTTTGGATAAATCGCCGGTAATATCCTACAATTCCAAGAAACGCCCTCACTTGCTTCTTGGAGAGCGGTTGTGGTCACTTCTGAATTGCCTCGATCTTATTTGACTGTGGAATGATTTAGTCTCTCCCGATGATGTAGCCTAAGTACCTGGCCTCTGTCTTCCCTATGGCACACTTCTTTGGATTCACGGTGAATCCAGCTTTTCTCAATGTATCGAGGATCACCTGCACCTTTGGCAGATGAGTTCTCCAGCCAGTCAGGGCTGAAGATGACAATGTCATCAAGGTAGGCTGCAGCATATTTCTTATGTGGAGTGTAGTGCAGCGGGCAGACCTCCCAACCATCCCGGATCCAGCGGGACAGTCCCGATTTTGAGACTCTGTCCCGCACTGCACTGTGATCAATTATTCACAGACTGGTTGCTAAGAGACGTCGGGAAAACTTCCTCTACAGCTTTTGAACAACATCTGGATAGTAACGAACAAAAACATGAAATGTAAATGGATGAAAACCGGTCACTCAGGAGTATGGAAAAGCGACCCAATTTTTATGGGATCGGGAATAAATACAAACGTGAGAAAAGCCTCATACCTTCACCCACAGAGCCGCACACCACATATATGGCTGCTCTGTGCGCACAGGACCTGAGATGAGGTCACAGGAGGGAAGGAGTCAGGGGGTCACATGATCAGGGGCCTCAGTGTATGCAGGACTCTGCTATGCTGGTTGTCATGGTGCTGGATGAGGGTAAGTTTATGTGTGGAGTCAGGAGTAGTTTACAGTATGGCTGTAGCAGAGCCGTGTATGAGGTGTACGGAGCGGAGCCGCATGTGTACGAGGTGTACGGAGTGGAGCCGTGTGTATGAGGTGTACAGAGCGAAGTCGCATGTGCATAATTCCCAACCATCCCGGATCCAGCGGGACAGTCCCGATTTTGAGACTCTGTCCCGCTGTCCCAGCCGGGATCCTCCTTTTCCCGCATGGCCTCAGACAAATGTACCGCCGCTTTAAACTGCTAGCGCAATTGCTAGCTGTGTTGGATCGGAGCAGATATTGCTCCTCGCTCTGACACTGACTGGCACAGGAGACATGGAGAGGCGTCTTTATCAGTGGCGTACCGGAGCTGCAGCGACGTGAGCAGTCAGTGGCATGGCTAGATGACATTATTCAGTGCCACAGGAGAGGAAGCTGCCGGCTGCTGTGAGGGAGCACGGTGAGAGGTGTGTGTGTGTGTGTGTGTGTGTGGTGATGGAGAACGCAATGATGGGGGTTGGGGAAAAGGCAATGAGGGGGGTGGGGTAACTATGTGGGGCCATTATACTGTATCCAGCATCATGGGGGGGCCATTATACTGTACCCAGCATCATGTGGGGCCATTATACTGTACCCAGCATCATGTGGAGCCAATGTACAGTATGCAGCATCATGTGGGGTCCAAGCTTTCTCACACAAGTCTCCGGACGCAGAACCTCTGCTTGTTTACCCACTACAGTCGGAAGTGAGGGCCAGTCAGCTGTTTAGGAAGTGGACATGCCTGCTATTTTTGTCCAATGTCAGACACCGAGCACACGACATCTTTCTCAATCCACCATACCATCTCCTCCAGCACCTCAGTCACAGATCAGAAGTTTGTCATGTTCACTCTACCCCACCTTCTCTCAGCACAGCCACCAGTCCTCAGACCACAGTTGTGGTCATGTAAAAGATTGTTTCCTTCTACACATGCCAAAGGTAAAACTTGAACTTCACCATCTCCAATCTCCCTTTCCGCCTGGTGGACACAGACTGTTTCCAAAAGCTGATTGTCGTCGCAGTCCCCCAGTACCAGTTGCCCAGTCACTATTACTTCTCTAAGAAAGATGTACCTGCCCTACACTAGCATGTCGCAGACAACATCACACATTCCTTGGAATAATCTGTCTGACATTTCACAACTTACACCTGGATGAGCAAGCATCGCCAGCGGCGATACATCTCAGTAACTGGGCACTGGGTGAATCTGGTGACTGTGGGGACAGGCGATGAAGGGTCTGCTCCACAAGTCTTGGAATCTCCAAGGCTTGCAGAGTGCTTGGGATGTAGAAATAAACCATTACACACCAGAAGATAGAGAACTAAACTACTACACAACAGGGGTTGGAGAAATAAACTGCTAAACACCTAGGGCTGGATAACTAAACCATTACACACCAAGGGACTGTGAACTAAACAGTAGACACCAAGGGATGGAGAACTAAACCACTGTACACCAGAAAATGGAGAACTAAACTACACAACAGGGCTTGGAGAACTAAACTACTAAGGCTACGTTCACATTAGCGTCATGCGACGCAGCGTCGCAGACGCAACGCACGACGCATCGAAAACGCACGCAAAAACGCACCTTTTTAAACGCACGCGTCGGACGGATGCGTCGTAAAACGCTGCGTTTTTGGTGCGTTTTTGGTGCGTTTTACCAAAAACGCAGCGTTTTACGACGCATGCGTTGTCAAACAATGATGAAACAATTTAGTGTCTAGACACTGATAGAAGAGGGTGGGTCTAGTGTTTAGACAATAGATAATGCCACCAATGGGTAGATGAGGGTGGGTATTAATGTAATAGTGGTATATATACCCCGGCATAGATTATTTCCAACCATAGAGCATCAAGATGGATCGTCCCATGGAGATTATCTACCTAAATTTTGAGCTGGAATTAGCCCTTGCTATTGCATATGCTATTGCCTGTCATGAACAGAGGAAAAGGGACAAACTACGGAGAAGGAGTCATCGGCGTTTTTGGCTACACCCTATAGTGGAAGTCCGAGAGAGTCGTGGAGCCTATCACTGTCTGTTTGGCGAATTAAATGAGAACCAGGATAAATACTTTGAATACACAAGGATGTCACAAAACAGCTTCCGATATCTGTTGCGTCTGGTGGAAGGAACCATTTCAAGGCAGGACACGCAGCTCCGTAAATCGATTTCCCCCGAGGAACGTCTGCTGGTGACTCTACGGTACGTAATGCAATGTGAAGGATTTATATGTTCTTGCCATTTTTTAAACCCTTCACCCCGCGGCCCTTTTTCATTTTTGTGTTTTCGTTTTTCGCTCACCTCCTTCCCAGAGCCATAACTTTTTTATTTTTCCGTCAATATGGCCATGTGAGGGCTTATTTTTTGCGTGACGAGTTGTACTTTTGAATGACATCATTTTACCATGTCATGTAATAGAAAACGGGAAAAAAAAATTTCAAGTGCGGCGAAATTGCAAAAAAAGTGCAATCCCACACTTTTTTTTTTTTTTTTTTGCTAGGTTTACTAAATGCTAAAACTAACCTGCCATTATGATTCTCCAGGTCAGTACGAGTTCATAGACACCTATGACTAGGTTATTTTTTATCTAAATGGTGTAAAAAAAAATTCCATGCGGTAGTTAAATGCCGCTGTCTGCGTTTGACAGCGGCATTTAACAGGTTAATAGCCGCGGGTGAATAGCGATTTCACCCGCCGCTATTGCGCGCACGACAGCTGTCCAAAACAGCTGACATGTTGCAACTTTGATGTGGCCTCAGCGCCGGAGCCCACATCAAAGGGGGAGACACGGCATGCACAGTACATGTACGGCGCATGTCGTGAAAGGGTTAAAGTTACGTGTTTTGGATTTGTGGGGTGGGGGATTGTAATTAATAATGAAAAATTATTTTAAAACAATGTAATTAATTACATTATTTTTTATTTTTCTTCTTGTCAGTTTCCTTGCTACTGGAGAGACATTGAGATCACTGCATTTCCAGTTTCGGATTGGAGTCTCCACACTGTCTGGTATTATTGCCGACACATGCCGTGCATTGTGGGACAACCTCCGGGAGGAGTTTTTACCCATCCCTACAACAGAAATATGGCAGGCCAACGCCCAAAAATTCGAACAAGTGTGTTCCTTCCCTAATTGTATTGGAGCAGTTGACGGGAAGCACATCCGGATTTTAAAGCCTGCACGAAGTGGTTCGCTGTTTTTTAACTACAAAAAACACTTTTCCACCGTCCTCATGGCCATTGCAGGTGCTGACTGCAGGTTTCTTGCCGTGGACATTGGAGCATTTGGCCGTGCCAATGATTCACGGACATTTAAGGAGTCAGACATGGGCCAAAGATTATACGAGAACAATTTTAATTTCCCCCAGCCACGACCTCTTCCCAACACCGAAGGACCGGCCCTGCCATTTGTTGTGGTTGGGGATGAGGCTTTTCAAATGAGTGGCAACCTACTTAAACCGTACTCCAGTCGGGGGTTGGACCGCACCAAAAGTATATTTAATTATAGACTGTCCAGGGCCAGAAGAACTGTGGAGTGCGCCTTTGGCATCCTGGCCTCCAAATGGCGTATCTTAGGATCCGCTATAAATTTGAAAATTGAGACAGTGGATGAGGTGGTGAAGGCGTGTGTGGTTCTCCACAATTTCATTATTGATAAAGAGAGAGTCAACGTTGAACTCGATGAACCCATACCAAATCCATTGCCTGATTATCAAGCTAATCCTCTGCGGACAACTGTGGAGATTGCTCATATGAGGGACCAATTTGCTGCATACTTTGTTTCTGATGTTGGCCGTGTTTCATGGCAAGATCACATGGTTTAATCTTTGTGTTATGATGTCATGTAAACACTGTTGTGTCCATGTCATTTAACCATCCTATGTATGGTTATTATATGGTTATTGTTATAATGTCCCCTAATTGTATAATGCGTTGTGTTTTTAAATAAAGTTCTTGTGCCTTTCCATTTTCAAAAAACAAATCTCCCATACGTTTTTCCAGAATTGTGAAATCCAATTTTATTGAAAGTAATGTGTGTCCCCAAAAATTTGTCTGTTCCACAGTTTTGGCGTATAACATAATCGGCTCCCACCTTGTCAACCATTTTTAATCGTGCAGACTATGTGCATATGGAACCTGGCTTGACAAGGAGGGAGACGATAATGTTTGCAAAACTGTACAGAGTGAACACTATTGTACTCAGGATGCTAGAATACGTCCAGAGTCAAATAGTGGCGACACTGTGAACATTGCTTCCACCTCACCTGACCAATATTCTTAAGGCCGGTTTCACACGTCAGTGATTCCGGTACGTGAGGTGACAGTTTCCTCACGTACCAGAGACACTTACACACGTAGACCCATAAAAATCAATGCATCTGTTCAGATGTCATTGATTTTTTGCAGACCGTGTCTCCGTTTTCCAAACACGGAGACATGTCAGTGTTCGTGGGAGCGCACGTTTTACACGGACCCAATAGAGTCAATGGGTCCGCGTAAAACACGGACCTCACACGGACATTCTCCGTCTGGGGTCCGTGTGCGTGCAGGAGACAGCGCTACAGTAAGCGCTGTCCCCCCCACATGGTGCTGAAGCCGGTATTCATATCTTCCCTGCAGCAGCGTTAGCTGTAGAGAAAATATGAAGAATAGTGTTAAAAATAAAGATCTATGTGTCCGCCGCCCCCCCACCCCCTGTGCGCCCCCCCGCTGGTGAGAAAATACTTACCCGCTTCCCTCGCTCCTTCCTGGTCTGGCCGCGCCTCCTACTGTATGCGGTCACGTGGGGCCGATCATTTACAATCATGAATAGTCGGCTCCGCCCCTATGGGAGGTGGAGCCACATATTCATGACTGTAAATGATTCGCCCCACGTGACCGCATGCAGGAGAAGCCGCGGCCAGACCAGGAAGCAGCGAGGGAGCGGGTAAGTATTTTCTCACCAGCGGGGGGGCGCACATGGGGTGGGGGGGCGCACATGGGGTGGGGGGGCGCACAGGGGGTGGGGGGGCGGCGGACACATGGATCTTTATTTTAAACATTCAAAATCATTCGCTGACACCAAAAAAGTCACAGCAGGGGCTCAATTGTTTTTACGATTTCAGAAAAGATAACGTTGGTTACACACAAAAAACAACTTTATCGATACTGAAATCGTTGTCTGATGGTACATTGTAAACTTGACATATTGAGCAATGCTGTTTGTATTTGTAACATCAGAGTACAATGAGCGACAGCCCTATAAACAATGAAAAAAAAAATTTGATAAATATTGTCAGACATTGCACATCAGGTGTTACAAAGACAAGATTTGTGTATACGGCGCAAGGTGTGATTTGGTGCAAACTTTGAGACAATAAAAACAATTGTTTTTTTTTTTAAAAAAGGAACATTTATTTAGGGTACAAAAAAAAAAAAGGGAAATGTTATTAGGGGGTACCAACATCCGCAACGAAAGGGGATTGATATCCCACACTTTTTGGGGGTGTTGAGGAGACCGAGGCGGAGGACGAGGGGGAGGAAGCAGCATAGTCTATGACACTAGACGGGATGCCATCAATCCAGCCAGTTGATGTTGGCGACACTAATAGAGCAGGAGATGAGGGAGGAGGAGGGACGACCAGTGTCCTTGGCTGGCTACTCCGGCTCCGGGTAGACCCAGGCTGGGTAGATGGTGTACTCCTTGTAGACCCAGGCTGGGTACTGGGTGTACTCTGTGTAGACCCAGCCTTGGTACTTGTTGTGCTCCGGGTAGACCCGGAGTGTTTTCTGGTGGTACTTTTGGGAGCAGCCATAGCCAAGGTTGTAGTGCTTGTCGTCGTCGTCATCTTCTTCTTCTTTTTCCTCCTCTCTCCCTCTGGGTGTGGGTCGGCTTCCCGTCTGTGTCCCCTTGAAGGCCTGTCATGCTCTGAACTTTCGGGGTCTGTTCTGTGGTGGCGGTGGCGGTGGCCCTCGGCACGCGGAGCTCTGTGGTGGTGCTCTGCAGCAGGAGTCGGAGTCATGGCAGCCAGCGATGGTACTGTGGGCATATTTGTCGCTGACTGCATGACCCGAGCCTGCTGCAGAGCACTGACATATACATTGTTGCAGCCCTGCATGACCGAAATCTGGAGTTCCGGCGTAAGATGTTCAACCATGCCCTTGTAAATGGCATTAAAAAAATGTTTGGCCGGCCTCTTGAGCTCCGTTTCGATGATTTCAAGACGACGTTCGAGATTGGACATTTTATCGCACATCGCCTTGAAACCATTCTGAAAAACGGTGCTCAGATGTAAAAATTCGGGCATGACCTCCCTGTCCGAGGCCCGCTGACGCTGTCGGGAAGACCTAAAGGAAGGAGCGACAGAGGCCTCGGCCAGGGGAACATCTGATGGACCGGCTGCCGGTTCGCCAGATTGGGGTGGTGCAGACCTGCTCTCGCTGTGGGATGGCTGCGACTGTTCAGATGGCGCTTCACAAAGTACCGCTCCAGAGGGTCGGACAGTCTCGCGGGTGCTGCTGTGTGTTCTGTGAAAACATAAGGAAACCTTTAGTATACTAAATATCACATTTAACATGCGTCATTAATTAACTTTACCGCCAGATATCCATTGCCGCCATTAATATTAACCTATTTTTAATATTGACACTGCATATGCACCATCAATATTAAAAAAAAAAAAGGTATTTATTTAATTCACAATAGTCACCCATGATTGTGGTTTGCAACACCACACAATTATGCTTCAGTTGGAACTGCCATGACGTCACGGTCCTGTGACCGAGACGTCATCACAGGTCCTGCGAGCTGAGTAACCATGGGAACATAACCTGCTTTGCAGTGGAATGTATGCCGTATCGATTATATTTTACTTTTTTGTGTCTAAAAAAATCGCGGATACACCTGGATAGCCACTATACTACTCCACTATTAAATATTGGCTGGGCATGTCCAATCTACTGTGTTCTGTATACTTCTGATTTCAGTGAAATTGCTAGTAAGTCAAGGTCAACATTGTAGTAATCCCAGAAGGGAGGCGCTGCTGTGTCAAGTGTGAGAAGACCATAAATGAATAAAAAATTCAAGGTCAACGAGGCGTGAAAAGTAAAAACAAAATACTTTATTCACTTCAATCAGTAGCCGAGGATGAAACATCAGCACAATACAATAAAAACACTATGTACGCGTTTCAGGTCTGATGTTCCCTGTCACCTAAAACGCGTAGATAGTGTCTATTGTATTGTGCTGATGTTTCATGCTCTGCTTATGATTGAAGAGGATAAAATTATGTATTTTTTACTTTTCACGCCTCGGTGTGCTTGTCTTTTTTTCTTCCCTTCTATACTTGGTACTTGCCAAAATAAATGGCTGGGCAATAAGCTACGTGGCTGGAATGTAGTATGTGAATAGGAATGTTCTAAAAACTAGGTGTGTGCATAGGTACTATACTTACTCTCTGCTTCCAAGGACCGGTCGCAAGAACTGCAGTATACGGTTGTACTTGTACACCGAGGTCCTTGAAGCGGCAGCACCACTACGACTCTGTCCCTCCTTTTTCAGGCCCCTCTTGAAACGGTCCTTCATGGAGCGCCATCTGGTCTTCAATTGTTTAACTGTGTATAAATTTAAAAAAAAAAAAAAGTTTTAGATAATATTTTGAAAACGATTACGCAACCGTGTGCAATCCCAATAGAAGACATCACAGACGGTTGTGTAATCCTGGCATGATGGGTCACAGCAGCATTTTGTAAATACTTACGGAAACTAGCTTTGGCCTTGGGTGAAGCGCTGTCGAAGCCATCCCACAGCGATAGTGCCACCTCTATCCACAGACGGCGCAATATGCCCTGGTCCGCGTGCCGGGGGTCACGGCTGTCCCACAACGGGCCCCGTGCTTCAATGGATGCCACCATCAGGTCAATATCGAGTGGTTCATCCAGGGACCGTTGTGAAACCTAGAAAAAATGGTAAATATTAATGTTTGAAAGATAAAAAAATTGTCCCTACCTCCTCCACCGCCACCTACTACACACAACACCACAACCTCCCACCACCCCCCATACCTGCCAAAAAAAAAAAATTAAACAAAAAAAAATGAATAGGTTTGAAAAAAATTCTTACTCTCCGTGATGCAACCACAGCTTGGCCCCGTGGTCCCTGCTCCTGCTCCCTCTCTTCCTCCTGGTTCTCCTCCTCACTTGAAGAAGCCTGCAAAATAGTTTACCAAAAAGTTGAGTGACCCATCTACAAATGACAGCGAATAGTAAGCAATAGTAGATCATGTACTCACCGCACTCCTCTGCGGTGGGGTGTTGCTCGACTCGCTGCCGCTGGCCATGACTAATGCAATTCTGAAATAAAGAACAAAATAACATTGATACTATGCTCCTATGCACAATCCAGCAATAAATAATAAAAAAAAAAAAGTCATTTAAAACACAAAGAACATTGCACTCCAACTGAACTAACGCTGAGCAAACAACACTGCCACATTGATTAAATTAAAGAAACAATGGCAGAGACAACCCAATGCCAGAGTACAAAAGCCTAAAGATAAGAAGACTAATCTACAACAGACCCAATGTAGTAATCCCAAAATTTTTTTTTTTTTTTTTTTAAAGTACAGTATGCACGGAGCAACACAAAAAACACAATATTTTCCTTAAAGTTAAAATTTAACAACCCCGAAAAATTAAGGGCAGAAACATTAATAACAAAACAAACTTTACAATAAAACCGACAGGGCCGGAGACAATAAAAGGGCCAATACACGCCATACCTCACAACCATAAACATACAACGATGTCTTTACACAACCACAGTGCTGAACATAATACACAACTTGCAATAAAAAATTAATAAATGTAATAAAAGGGCTCTGAATCATTCTATACTACCATACTTTACAATAAAACCGACAGGGCCGGAGACTATTAAACGCCATCATATAACGCAAGAATAAAACATCACAACTGAATACAAAAAACACCACCAAACCAATAAATGGAAACGAAAAATCTATCCTGGAAAGAACAATAATCAAGGCCGCAGACCATGAAACGCCATCGTATACAACGCCATACATCAGAACCAGACCAAAAATACCACAATATCCTAACCACAGTGCAGAATATAAAACACAACTTGCAAAAATAATTTTAAAAAACATGGAGAAAATGCACAGAATCATTCTATACTTACATCTCTGGACAGCGGATGAATAGAAGTCGTCTGGTGTTCTGGAGATGTGCCTCTGGTGTCTTGCCTCAAGATGCTGCAGCAGAAGTGACAAACAATCCAACATTTTCTTTATATATGGGGGATGTTTTTCTCACTGTTTGCACTGTCTAGACATTGTCTAGACACTTTTTTGTTTCATTTTAGCTAACGACGCATGCGTCGCACAACGCACGCACGACGCACACCCGCGACGCAAGTGCGTCGTCAATAGGTTTCAATGGGAAATTGTAACGCATTGACGACGCACGAGCGACGCAAGTGCGACGCGCGCGTTTTTTGAACGCAACAAAAATGCTACATGTAGCGTCTTCGACGCCGGCCAGGTGCGGTGAAACGACGCATGCGTCGTGCGTTTTACCGAAAACGCACAACAACGCAACGCATGCGTCCCCAATGATAAAGATAGGGGCGCATGACGCATGCGTTGTCGTGCGTCGACGACGCTGCGTCGCATGACGCTAATGTGAACGTAGCCTAAGAGCCTAGGGTTGGAGAACTAAACCACTGCACACCAGGGGATGGAGAACTAAACCACGACACACCAAGGGATGGTAAACTAAACCATTAGACACCAAGGTGTCACTAGACACCAAGTCTTGGAATGCCCAAGGCTTGCAGGACAAACCTCTGAAATCTAAGGCTATGTGCACACGTTGCGGATTAAGCTTAGGAATTTCTGATGCGGACTCTGCGATTTATCACATTTTTTGTGCGGTTCTGCAGCGTTTTTTGCTGCGGTTTTCTTGCGGATTTGCTGCGTTTTTTACCCCTGCGATTTTCTATAATGGATTGGGTACAAAAACGCTGCAGATTCACAAATAAGAAGTGACATGCTACTTCTTTTAAACTGCAGCGTTTCCGCAGCGGATTTTCCGCAAAGTGTGCACAGCATTTTTTTTTTCTGATTGATTTACATTGTACTGTAAATCAATTGCGGATCTGCAGCGTTTCTGCACTGCAAAAAATGCTGCGGATCCGCTGAGAATCCGTAACATGTGCACATACCCTAATACTTACTCCACTGCTTCTGCCTCCTCCACCTCTTCTAGGGCCTCCACCTGCACCCCCTCAACTAATCTCTTAATGAGATACATGTTCCAACAATGCATAGAGAATCCCCCCACCTCCGTACTGCGCGGCCAGAGCTGACTGAATTCAGTATTTAACTTAATATGCCTTGGAGATCACAGTCACACAGCTCAAGAGTTGTGGAAAGCTCATTTAGCTAATCCAAATCGTTTGTGATAAAGCTGTGTTTCAGAGAAATCAAAACACCAAATTTCCACTTAAAAATTGTTAGGCCTAAAATTGGGTTGCAGCCAAGAGGCCCAATTAGCTAATCCAAATCATTTGTGATAAAACTGTGTTTCAGTGATAAATCAGAAGGCCAGATTTCCACTTAAAAATCATTAGGCCTAATATTAGGGTGCAGCCACGAGGCTCAATCAACTAATCCAAATCTTTAGTCATAAAACTGTTTCAGAGACAAATCAGAAGGCCAGATTAACACTTAAAAGTTCTTAGGCCTAATATCGGGGTGCACCACGAGGCCCAATTAGCTAATCCAAATCATTTGTGATAAAACTGTGTTTCAGTGACAAATCAGAAGGCCAGATTTCCACTTAAAAATTGTTAGGTCTAATATGGGGTGCAGCGAGGAGGCCCAATTAGCTATTTCAAATTGTTTGTGTTAAAACTGTGTTTCAGGGACAAATCAGAAGGCCAGATTTCTACTTAAAAATCGTTAGATCTAATATTGGGGTGCAGCCACAAGGCCCAATTATCTAATCCAAATAGTTTGTGAAAAAACTGTGTTTCAGTGACAAATCAGAAGACCAGGTTTCCAGGGAGCTCTGGTGAAACTGAGACGCTGCTGGGCCTGCAAGGGCACTCCACGGTCCGCCTGCGCCTGACTTCTCCTCGCTTCAGGTGCCTTCCATCTAGACCGACCGCAACTTGTCGGGTGGAGTAGAGAACACCGGAGGGTGCCCCGAGGAGGAAGACAGCAGCCTGTGGCCTCGGGTGGCGAGCTGGAAACATCTGCGGTAAGAGGGTCACTGCGCCCTTCCCACCACTAGGCTGCGGCGTGTTCTGCTGCCATAACCGGGCCTAGCTGAGTTGAGGCCGAAAATCTCAAGACTGGGCTGCGCTGCAAGACTGACACCGGTGGATGCCTGGGACAGTGAGCTGGCACAGAAGTAAATAACAGAGGTGCAGTGGAAAAGGCGGCAAAGCTGAGGTGACAAGTGGGGGCCAGCTCTCCATGAGGAAGGGAGAAGGTGACTGCAGTCAGCAGACATACAATTAACATCTATAGACAAGGCCCTTCAGTTTTGTTATAGATAGCTTAAGTCCCAACGCAATTCAAGCAGGAAAGTGACTTATTAAAGGGGAATACATTATCTGCTCAATTCTCAATCGTTCTATTACTCTAAGGCTGGAGTCACACTGCCGTATTTCTCCTGCTAGAATCGCATCGAAAAACTTGTACTGGCTGATGGCTCTCCTGTCCAGAGCTTGACAGCTGTGTAGTAATCCATCATGCTGTCATGCTTTGGTCAGGAGAGGTTCCGGCCAGTCCATGCAGTGCGATGCGATTATCGCACGAGAAATACGGCAGTGTGACTCCAGCCTAAAGGAGTGAAGGAAAGGTTCAGAGCCATTAAATGACAGCCCACATCTATTGAGCTCCTCACTCCATAGCTGGATCTCCTTTTCTTTTTTTTATTTCATTTTTTCTTGTCCATTTTCTTTTTGCCATTTTTTTTCTAGTTCAGGAAGACCAAAGAGCTAAATCATATTGAGAACAATATGCAAATTGCCTCTTCTGAGAAAAAGAGGACTTAACTCTATAGCGCCACCTGTTGGAAGTAGCGATCCTACAAGTCACAATCAACCCTTTAACGAGTCTTGCAATATGACTTAGGATTAAAGCCAAATCAGTATCTGATTGAGAACAAGTCACTTCTACTATACACACATTATTTCTGCAGCAAGTGCACCACCTAGTGACTGTAGACACCTACAACATCTAAAGCTCTAGCCAAAAGACAGCAACTTGTTTTTTTCTAATGTAATGTGAACCTACTCATCTTACTCAACACAGGGAAACCAATAATAATCATAGTTAATTGAAGAAACTAGCAGCGTGGTAAAGATCGGACGCTCGTCAGGGACGATTAACACTTCTGAGGCCATATCAACTATCGAAATGAAGAAATTTCTTACAAAATACAAAGGGTCCAAATGAGCTGTGTCTCATTCTGAGGTCTCACCTGGTGAACCAGAAATGGAGAGGTTAGAGGAGGGAAATGAAGACTTCATGGACACTGATGAACCCATCTCCAGAAGCTTTATTAAAAATATTCTCATATCCGCTCTTGCTCCTTTAGCATAAGACCTAACTGAAATCAAACAAGATGTGCAACATATAGGCCACAGAGTGGAGGAGCTGGAGGGGATGCAGGCTAATCTAACTGTTGTGAGATAGCTCTCACTAATTGGTAAGGGAATACTCGCTTAGCAACGGGATTCAAGGTACAAAGGAACACTTTTTGCACTTAACAGTCTATGCGGTTTATTAAAGAGTCATACACCGTACCATGAACAGTCCATTAAACACTGTATCAGGACATGACATTAGGTTTCACATCATTAGTTTGGCAACTAAACACGCTGGTCCTCTGACTAGTTGCCGTGAGGGACCGCAAAGTTCATAGAACATAATAAGCACCAACAGTCTGTGGAGGTACCTTACGGGAGCTCCTGCTCCACCTGCTGACTCCTTGTCAGTCCTCTCTCCCTGGGAAAGCTGCCTTATGGGGATCACCAACTTGCCTGACAGGCATACACCATTCGGTTCCAGACCCACCGAAGGACGGTAGCTTCCCCAACACAGTAGACGTCACCAGCTCTGCAGGTCCTTGGCCTCGTGCTCTTCAGGGATCCGGTCCACACTCTGGACCTCCTAACACCCAGGCCACTCAGGATCACAGGCTTACCAGGTGTTCTTCAGGGATCCGGTCCACACTCTGGACCTCCCAACACTCAGGCCTTTCCTCTCACAGGACCTTCTAGCCCAGAACCATTCATGTTCATACACTGGAAACCATGTGACCCACACCCTGGTCACTCTATCAAGCTGTAACCACTCCCATAGATGGGTGGTGTGTGTGTGCGGTTAGTTCGACTCGCCCAGCTCTCAAACTATCCCTGCCAGCCTCCCTCTAAAACAACACAATTACTTGTGGGACTACAGGTCCCAGAACAACCTTACTTCAGGCTTACAGCGCAGAGTATCTTCCTCTGTGACACACATACCGACCATTCACAATAATGCCAGACTTTGTCTCATCACCACAGTTATGCCTGCGACTGCCATGCATTCCTATGGCCTCAATATGCCTACATTCATATTATGGGAAGACCATTCAGTGCCCCCTACCTGTAACAGGGGTCACTGCATCATATATCTCCCCCCTCTGTTCAATCATGTGGGGTTGGACATTAGTCACACACCAGGGGTCTCGAGACCAGGTACCCAAGTCACCTTGCCCTACCAGTCGAGAGGGCCCTCTCAGGCGAGTTTGAGCATCCCTCATCATCACACCCTTGTTAGGTTTTTCCCGCCCCCAGCGGTCAACATGTAGGCCTTGAGCTTTAGTTCTTAAGTCACAGTCTGTCTGTGTCACTAGACCTTTAGTCACATTTTTCCAGTATACCCCTTTACCCGACCTTTCTCTCCATGGCCGCCACCCACGGTTGGTGCGGTCATGAGACGCACTTACAGTCGAGCCTGCTGTCTGATCTGGGTCTGAGTCTGGCCCATCTAACACTTCACAGGGGCTACTGTCCAGGTCTCTCAGTCTCGTACTGGTAATAGAACTGCCACTTGCAGATTTGCAGATTCTCGGCCTCCTAGTCTTGCTGAGCATCTTTGGCTGTCAGCCATTTCATTCTTTGGAGGGCTGTTATGACCTGGTGGTTAAGGAGCAACATGGGACGAGCTCTGAGGAGGTGGTATCTGTACTGACCGCAGTTCCTGATCCTAACACCAACACTAGAAGTAGCCGTGGGATGTTCCTGTCACTCCCTAGACACCTCGTCACAGCCTGAGAACTAACTACCCCTAAAGATGGAAACAGAAAGCTACCTTGCCTCACAGAAAATCCCCAAAAGGAAAGATAGCCCCCCACAAATATTGACTGTGAGTGGAGAGGGAAATGACATACACAGAAATGAAAACAGATTTTAGCAAAGGAGGCCACTACTAATCTAGATAGACAGAACAGGAAAGGATACTGTGCGGTCAGTATTAAAAACTAAAAGTCCACACAGAGTTTACAAAAATAATCTCCACACCGACACGGTGTGGAGGGCAAATCTGCTTCCCCAGAGCTTCCAGCTAGGCTGAATATATCATACTGACAAGCTGGACAAGAAAAAACATAACATGAGCTGAGCGATTAAGTCCACAGCAAATAGACAACCAAAAGAACAAGCAAGGACTTATCTTTGCTGAAATGGACAGGCCATCAGAGAAATCCAAGGAGAGATCTGAATCCAACCAAGAAACATTGACAGCTGGCACTGGCTGAAGACTAGAGCCAGGCTAAATAGCAGAGCCAGGAGAGACGATCAGTGGAAGCAGCTGCTAATGCTAAACCCAAGGAGCAGCAGTTCCACTCAAAACCACCGGAGGGAGCCCAAGGGCAGAATTCACAAAAGTGCCATTTACAACCACCGGAGGGAGCCCAAGAACGGAATTCACAACAGTACCCCCCCTTGAGGAGGGGTCACCGATCCCTTACCAGAGCCCCCAGGCCGATCAGGACGAGCCAAATGAAAAGCACGAACCAAATCGGCAGCATGGACATCGGAGGCAACAACCCAAGAATTATCCTCCTGACCATAACCCTTCCACTTGACCAGATACTGAAGCTTCCGCCTCGAAAAACGAGAATCCAAAATCTTCACCACATATTCCAACTCCCCCTCAACCAACACCGGAGCAGGAGGATCAACAGAGGGAACCACGGGCACCACATATCTCCGCAACAAAGATCTATGGAAAACATTATGGATGGAAAAAGAAGCTGGAAGGGCCAAACGAAAAGATACTGGATTGATAATTTCAGAAATCTTATAAGGACCAATAAAGCGAGGCTTAAACTTAGGGGAAGAAACCTTCATAGGAACATGACGACAAGATATCCAGACTAAATCCCCAACACGAAGCCGGGGACCAACACACCGACGACGGTTAACAAAACGTTGAGCCTTTTCCTGAGACAACGTCCAAATCTGCTGTAACCTGTCCACCACAGAATCCACACCAGGACAGTCAGAAGGCTCAACCTGCCCTGAAGAAAAATGAGGATGAAAACCAAAATTACAAAAAAAAGGCGAAACCAAGGTAGCCGAACTAGCCCGATTATTAAGGGCATACTCGGCCAACGGCAAGAAGGTCACCCAATCATCCTGATCAGCAGACACAAAGCATCTCAAATACGTTTCCAAGGTCTGATTGGTTCGCTCAGTTTGGCCATTTGTCTGAGGATGAAATGCTGAAGAAAAAGACAAATCAATGCCCATTCTAGCACAAAAGGACCGCCAAAACCTAGAAACAAACTGGGAACCTCTGTCAGACACAATATTCTCCGGAATGCCATGCAAACGAACCACATGCTGAAAAAACAATGGAACCAAATCAGAGGAGGAAGGCAACTTAGGCAAAGGTACCAAATGGACCATCTTAGAAAACCGGTCACAAACCACCCATATAACAGACATCTTCTGGGAAACAGGAAGATCCGAAATAAAATCCATGGAAATATGCGTCCAGGGCCTCTCAGGGACCGGGAAAGGCAAAAGCAACCCACTAGCACGGGAACAGCAAGGCTTGGCCCGGGCACAAGTCCCACAGGACTGCACAAAAGAACGCACATCCTGCGACAAGGAAGGCCACCAAAAGGACCTAGCAACCAATTTTCTGGTACCAAAAATCCCAGGATGACCAGCCAACACCGAACAATGAACCTCAGAAATTACCTTACTAGTCCATCTATCAGGGACAAACAGTTTCCCCACTGGACAGCGGTCAGGTCTATCAGCCTGAAACTCCCGAAGCACCCGCCGTAAATCAGGGGAGATGGCAGAAAGAATCACCCCCTCCTTGAGAATACCAACCGGCTCAAGGACTCCCGGAGAATCAGGCAAAAAACTCCTAGAGAGGGCATCAGCCTTCACATTCTTAGATCCCGGAAGATTCGAGACCACAAAATCAAAAGGGAGAAAAACAGGGACCATCGAGCTTGTCTAGGATTCAACCGCTTGGCAGACTCGAGGTAAATCAGATTCTTATGATCGGTCAAGACCACAACGCGATGCTTGGCTCCCTCAAGCCAATGTCGCCACTCCTCGAATGCCCACTTCATAGCCAACAACTCCCGATTGCCGATATCATAATTACGCTCAGCAGGCGAAAACTTTCTAGAGAAGAAGGCACACGGTTTCATCAAAGAACCATCAGAACTTCTCTGAGACAAAACGGCCCCTGCCCCAATCTCAGAAGCGTTAACCTCAACCTGAAAAGGAAGAGAAACAACCGGCTGACGCAACACAGGGGCAGAAGTAAAACGACGTTTAAGCTCCTGAAAGGCCTCAACAGCCGCAGAGGACCAATTCATCACATCAGCGCCTTTCTTCGTCAAATCGGTCAGGGGCTTAACCACACTGGAAAAGTTAGCAATGAAACGGCGATAAAAATTAGCAAAGCCCAAAAATTTCTGAAGGCTCTTCACAGATGTGGGTTGAATCCAATCATGAATGGCCTGGACCTTAACAGGATCCATTTCTATAGCCGAGGGAGAAAAAATGAAACCCAAAAAAGAAACCTTCTGAACTCCAAAAAGGCACTTAGACCCCTTCACAAACAAAGCATTAGCACGAAGGATCTGAAATACCATCCTGACCTGTTTCACATGAGACTCCCAATCATCGGAAAAAAACAAAATATCATCCAAATATACAATCATGAATTTATCAAGATAATTCCGGAAGATATCATGCATAAAGGACTGAAACACAGATGGAGCATTAGAGAGCCCGAATGGCATCACAAGGTATTCAAAATGGCCTTCGGGCGTATTAAATGCTGTTTTCCATTCGTCACCCTGTTTAACCCCTTACTGACCTCGGGCGTACTATACCGTCCGAGGTCAGCTCCCCTGCTTTGATGCAGGGCTCCGCGGTGAGCCCGCATCAAAGCCGGGACATGTCAGCTGTTTTGAACAGCTGACATGTGCCCGCAATAGGCGCGGGCAGAATCGCGATCTGTCCGCGCCTATTAACTAGTTAAATGCCGCTGTCAAACGCAGACAGCGGCATTTAACTTCCGCATCCGGCCGGGCGGCCGGATATGACGTCATCGCCGACCCCCGTCACATGATCGGGGGTCGGCGATGCATCAGGAAGGTAACCATAGAGGTCCTTGAGACCTCTATGGTTACTGATCCTCGGCAGCTGTGAGCGCCACCCTGTGGTCGGCGCTCACAGCACACCTGCAATTCTGCTGTGTAGCAGCGATCTTATGATCGCTGCTACATAGCAGAGCCGATCACGTTGTGTCTGCTTCTAGCCTCCCTTGGAGGCTATTGAAGCATGGTAAAAGTGAAAAAAAAAACTTAAAAAATTTTTGAAAAAAATAAAAAAAACATAAAAGTTTAAATCACCCCCCTTTCGCCCCAATCAAAATAAATCAATAAAAAAAAAATCAAACCTACACATTTGGTATCGCCGCGTTCAGAATCGCCCGATCTATCAATAAAAAAAAGCATTAACCTGATAGCTAAATGGCGTAACGAGAAAAAAAATCGAAACGCCAGAATTACATTTTTTGGGTCGCCGCGACATTGCATTAAAATGCAATAACGGGCGATCAAAAGAACGTATCTGCACCGAAATGGTATCATTAAAAATGCCAGCTCGGCACGCAAAAAATAAGCCCTCAACCGACCCCAGATCATGAAAAATGGAGACGCTACAAGTATCGGAAAATGGCACAATTTTTTTAATTTTTTTATTTTTTAGCAAAGTTTGGAATTTTTTTTCACCACTTAGGTAAAAAAATAACCTAGTCATGTTAGGTGTCTATGAACTCGTACTGACCTGGAGAATCATAATAGCAGGTCAGTTTTACCATTTAGTGAACCTAGCAAAATAGCCAAGCAAAAAACAAGTGTGGGACTGCACTTTTTTTGCAATTTCACCGCACTTGGAATTTTTTCCCATTTTCTAGTACACAACATGGTAAAACCAATGATGTCGTTCAAAAGTACAACTCGTCCCGCAAACAATAAGCCCTCACATGGCCAAATTGACGGAAAAATAAAAAAGTTATGGCTCTGGGAAGGAGGGGAGTGAAAAACGAAAACGGAAAAACGAAAAATCCCAAGGTCATGAAGGGGTTAATATGAACAAGATTATACGCCCTTCGAAGGTCAATCTTAGTAAACCAACTAGCCCCCTTAATCCGAGCAAACAAATCAGAAAGCAAAGGTATAGGGTATTGGAATTTGACCGTGATCTTATTGAGAAGGTGATAATCTATACAGGGTCTCAAGGAGCCATCCTTCTTGGCAACAAAAAAGAATCCCGCTCCCAACGGTGATGAAGACGGGCGAATATGCCCCTTCTCCAAAGACTCCTTAACATAACTCCGTATGGCGGCATGCTCTGGCACAGACAGATTGAAAAGTCGGCCCTTAGGGAACTTACAGCCAGGAATCAAGTTAATAGCACAATCGCAGTCCCTATGAGGAGGAAGGGAGCTGGACTTGGGCTCATCAAATACATCCTGGAAATCCGACAAAAACTCAGGAACTTCAGAAGAGGGGGAAGAGGAAATTGACATCAAAGGAACATCACTATGTATCCCTTGACAACCCCAACTAGTCACAGACATAGATTCCCAATCCAGCACTGGATTATGTACCTGTAACCATGGAAAACCCAGCACAACAACATCATGCAAATTATGCAACACCAGAAAACGACAATCTTCCTGATGTGCTGGAGCCATGTACATGGTCAACTGTGTCCAGTACTGAGGTTTATTCTTGGCCAATGGTGTAGCATCAATCCCCCTTAGGGGAATAGGGCTCTGCAAAGGCTGCAAGGAAAAACCACAGCGTCTGGCGAACTCTAAGTCCATTAAGTTCAGGGCAGCGCCTGAATCCACAAATGCCATAACAGAAAAGGACGATAATGAGCAAATCAGGGTAACAGACAAGAGAAACTTAGGCTGTACAGTACTAATGGTAACAGACCTAGCAACCCTCTTAGTACGCTTAGGGCAATCAGAAATAGCATGAGCAGAATCACCACAGTAAAAACACAGCCTATTCTGACGTCTGAATTCCTGCCGTTCTGCTCTAGTCAAAATCCTATCACATTGCATAGGCTCAGGACTCTGCTCAGAGGACACTGCCATATGGTGCACCACCTTGCGCTCGCGCAGGCGCCGATCAATCTGAATGGCCAGAGACATTGATTTGTTCAAACCAGCAGGCGTGGGGAACACCACCATAACATCTTTAAGGGCTTCAGAAAGACCCTTTCTGAAAATTGCTGCCAGGGCATACTCATTCCATTTAGTGAGCACAGACCACTTTCTAAATTTCTGGCAGTATACTTCTGCCGCTTCCTAACCCTGACACAGAGCCAGCAAGGTTTTTTCTGCCTGATCCACAGAATTAGGTTCGTCATACAGCAATCCGAGCACTTGAAAAAATGCGTCTACATTGAGTAATGCAGGATCCCCTGACTCAAGGGAGAATGCCCAATCCTGAGGGTCTCCACGCAGCAGAGAAATGACAATCTTCACCTGCTGAATGGGGTCACCAGAGGAACGGGGTCTCAAAGCAAAAAACAATCTGCAGTTATTTTTAAAGTTCAAAAATTTAGATCTATCCCCAAAAAACAAATCAGGAGTAGGAATTCTAGGCTCTAAAGCCGGAGTCTGAACAACATAATCTTGGATACTCTGTACCCTTGCAGCGAGTTGATCCACACGAGAGAACAAACCCTGAACCTCCATATCATTGCCAAAATCCTGAACCACCCAAAGATTAAGGGGAAAAAAAAGACAAAACAGGCTACAGAAAAAAAAAATGGCTCAGAACTTTTTTTTCCCCTCTTTTGAGATGCATTCAACACATTGCGGGCCAGCTGTACTGTTATGACCTGGTGGTTAAGGAGCAACATGGGACGAGCTCTGAGGAGGTGGTATCTGTACTGATCGCAGTTCCTGATCCTAACACCAACACTAGAAGTAGCCGTGGGATGTTCCTGTCACTCCCTAGACACCTCGTCACAGCCTGAGAACTAACTACCCCTAAAGATGGAAACAGAAAGCTATCTTGCCTCAGAGAAAATCCCCAAAAGGAAAGATAGCCCCCCACAAATATTGACTGTGAGTGGAGAGGGAAATTACATACACAGAAATGAAAACAGATTTTAGCAAAGGAGGCCACTACTAATCTAGATAGACAGAACAGGAAAGGATACTGTGCGGTCAGTATTAAAAACTAAAAGTCCACACAGAGTTTACAAAAATAATCTCCACACCGACTCACGGTGTGGAGGGAAATCTGCTTCCCCAGAGCTTCCAGCTAGGCTGAATATATCATACTGACAAGCTGGACAAGAAAAAACATAACATGAGCTGAGCGATTAAGTCCACAGCAAATGGACAACCAAAAGAACAAGCAAGGACTTATCTTTGCTGAAATGGACAGGCCATCAGAGAAATCCAAGGAGAGATCTGAATCCAACCAAGAAACATTGACAGCTGGCACTGGCTGAAGACTAGAGCCAGGCTAAATAGCAGAGCCAGGAGAGACGATCAGTGGAAGCAGCTGCTAATGCTAAACCCAAGGAGCAGCAGTTCCACTCAAAACCACCGGAGGGAGCCCAAGGGCAGAATTCACAAAAGTGCCATTTACAACCACCGGAGGGAGGCCAAGAACGGAATTCACAACAGAGGGCCTCTTCTGTTCCCTGTAACTTGGGTTGAAGGTGGCTGCCATCTTCCATCAATTGGGCGCAGCAGTCCTGTAAGGCGCAGTCTTTCAAGACTTTCCTCTTTTCCCACAACAAAGAAGGGAACCATACCCTTTTCCTAGGGTAATTGGTCTTCGTGGACACCTGGTATTCTCAACCTCACCACTCCAGACTTATCCATCTATTGCATGGCTTGACCATTCCTTCCAATGATTTTCTTCACCATAGAGACAGACACCTGTATTACACCTTCCTGAAGATTCCGAGCTTTCCTCATATGCTCCAGCCGCTTAGCAGCATCTTCATTCCTCAATTGGATCATCCACTTTGTACGCACATATCTCAAGTTCATGTCACTCAGGGTAGCTACTTACTTCGCTGTGACATCAGTTGTGGACAGTATCACTAACTGACTAGTTTTTGGGGTCCAGTTCACCTTACACGCCCTCACAGCCTTCTTGAAACCTTCATGCATAGACTCCCTGAAACATGCCTCTCTCAGGTCTTCAGGTACGTTTATCAAGCATTTAAACAGAGAAGTCTCTTTCTCCCTGTTGTCATTAGACACACATGTTCAGTTTTCAGGGCCAACTTCCACTGAATGTCACCAGCTTCCACGTGTTTGGCCAGGATAGACACCTGTTGCTCCATCTTCTCCCAGGCTGCTTTATTTGTTGACTGACTTTCTGCCAGATGACCTCTGAGCTCTGCCACCTCTTTCTCTAAGGCACCCACACAGCACTCAGCAGCCTGTCCTCGAAGCTCCTCTTGCTTCATCCGGGCTTCTACAATCTCCTGGACCCTTCTTAGCTTGCTTCCGCCATCCTCTGGATTGTGTGAGCTTTCATCACCTGAGGAGGTATCTGCTTCAGGCCCCACTTCTTTGGTAGCTTCCTCTACTTCTGCACCCTCGATCTTCACCTGGGACTCAGCAATGGCATCTTCAGCCCTCTCTTGGGTATCCGGGTATCCCAGCTCCTCCGCATCAGGTCCTTTGGAGCCTTCACCATCTTCCGTCATCTCACCTTTTCCTGTCACCGCAGACGCGGGCCTATGACAGGACTGTTCTTCATGACGATCGTCAACTGGCCTGTCATCTGACTCCAACCTAGCGCTTGTTAGGGGCAACATGAAAGCATCTATCTTCCTTGTACAGTCTGGAAGAGAATTCACATCATGAACAAAAGCACAAGACACTGTTTTTCCTTTATTCCTTTCTTTACCAGGTGCAACTGGTTCAACTTCTTTGCGCCCTTTACGTCTCTGGCGCCGGGAGGACTTGCCCTTCTTGTGGAATTCTTCTTTACTGTACTCCTTTACTTCCTCGGTCTTCCAGAATGGTCTGAAGATGGTGGGAGATAGACTGGAAAGTGGTCTGACCCATATTAACACACTTTTCCAGGATGTCAACCTACTCCTTGACAGTCTCTGGAAGCCGACCTCCAGAGACCGGCACGCCATTTTTTTAGTCAGAGCGGGGCATGTCAGAATACCTTACACCTGAACTCCAGCTCAATGTCATGTAGGCCTGCAATGCTGCTTATGTTCAGGCTATGCAGCAGACTCGGTACTTTCAGCAGCCACACGTGGCATTTCCGCCTGTGCCACCACTAACCAGCTTGTTTAGCATTCTGTTGCATACCACTGTGCGGCCACCACCATGCCGAGTACCACTATACTGTCACCACTATGCCGAGTCCTGCTACTGCACAACTGTCCACCTCCACCACCATGAAAGGTCCCGATCCTGCACAGCTGTCCACCACCACCAACATGCCTGGTCCAGATCCTGCACGGCTGTCCACCGCCACCACCATGCCAGGTCCAGATCCTGCACGGCTGTTCACCGCCACCACCATGCCAGGTCCAGATCCTGCACGGCTGTCCACCGCCACCACCAGGCCGGGTCCAGATCCTGCACAGCTGTCCACTGCCACCACCAGGCCGGGTCCAGATCCTGCACGACCTGCTGACCACACCACTCACACGCTCCCAAGGAGACACAAAAAAAGAAGGCAGCCACCTAAGACGGGACAGAAATCTAAAAAGAGTTGTGCCACCAGAACTGTCCAACTACCTCCACCCTCACCTCCCAATGTGTCTCTGTTTTCCAATGGGTCTCTCCCGTCCCATGCTTCCACTCCTAATGTGTATACTTTCGTCTTTGACCTCCCAGACCCCACAAATTTAGTAGGCCTTTCCCCTGAAACCCCTTCATCGTCCACACCTAGCCAATCCTTCCAGTTCCACACCCCCCATGTCTATATTATTTCCCCCTCAGTGTCTCGTAAATAATATATTTTTTGTTTGTGTTAAATAAATTTGTGTTGTTTTTCCCCTATCACTGCTTGTTCTTTGTCTCTTTCGTCGCCGGCAACACACACCGTGCACCGTCAACACACACTGTGTTTTTGCCACCTCATAGCTCCATGACACACAATCTGCTGCCCCTCTTCTTTATTTGCTTTACATTGCGGCTTTGCTTCTTGTGTCCTTCATGGAGCTATGAGGTGGCAAAAACACAAAGAGGACTGAAAATCCTCCAAAAATATATATTAATACAGCACAAAGGGTCAGGGGTCAGCAATGCTCATCTGCCCAGATGTCAGCACTAGTGCACTGAGGATGCTGGGTTTTCTGCATCCTGACTGCACTAGTTCTGACACACGGGCAGGTGAGTAAAGATATGAGGTGGCTTAGCTCCATCATCTCTTCAGTCTGCATTAATCTATTGGACTATAGAAATGCAGACTGAAGAGATGATGGAGCTAATCCAATGTCACCTACCATAGAACTGACCTCAGAGAGAAGAGGTGTAGTGTAAAGCATGGGTGACAAAATCCAATTTGGTTATAATCCAATTCCTGTCTCATGCAATCTGCATGAGACAGGGAGTGGATTTTATAAAGACTGTAGTTGTGAACTGGTGATCACCTTATTAAACTTTCTAAAAAATTATTTTAATTTAGAGGGCACTTGGAACAGGTGTTTCACTAGAGGTGTTTTAATGTCAGCAAACATTAAAGGTACATTTTAATAATTCCAGGTACGTAACATTACACAACATTACAAGAACACTAAACCATTTCATCTTGCCAGGTCACACGTCCACTCTCAGAAACAAAGTAGGACGCAAATGTATTCATCATTTGGGCAACTTCAACTGTTGTCCTGAGAGGGTGATGATGGTAATCTGCAATGGGTTACAAACAGGTAAATCAAGTTCAACGTTGGGTCATTCTTTAGCCATTATGTAATTGTGCAGAAACACACACGCCGTGACCACCTCGACTATCTCAATTTTGAGATTAATGGCGGTCCCTAAAATGCACCATTTCGAGACAAGCATACCAAAGGCACACTCAACTGTTCTTTGTGCCCTGGTCAGCTAATAATTAAAAATCCTTTTTGTGTGTCTCAAGTCCCGACTGGAGTATGGTTTAAGGAGGTTTCCACACATCTGAAAGGCCTCATCCCCAACCACAACAGAACAATAATAATTATGACAGGCGTTTATTTTTAAATATTACGTACCTTAATGTCACCAGCAGACGTTCCTCAGCAGGAATCGCTCTATGGAGCTGGGTGTCCTGCCTCCTGATGGCTCCTTGTACACGAAGCAGCAAATGCCTGAAGCTCTCTTGAGACATCCTCGTGTACTCAAGATATTTCTCCGGGTTTTCACAGAGCTCACTGAATAAAGAGTGGTAGGTTCCATGGCTCTGTCGGAGTTCAACAATGGGGTGTTGCCAAAATCTCTGACGCCGTCTTCTCTGTCTTTCTCTTTTCCGTTCTTGCTCACAAGCAAATGCACAGGCAGGAAACAAGTTGACATCCAAATCCAGATTCCGATAGAAACTGCCCATGCAAAGATCCATCTTGACGCTAGATACAGGAGCAAAATATGAGGATTTCATTAGTACAATGATCTATATATAGAAATCCCTTGAGACACACCCATTTGGCGTGGCTTGTGTCAAGGAAATTCTGCTGGAAAATCTTTTTCCTATCAAATACATGCGCATAAAAACCGCAAACGCATGCAAAAACGGTTGCAAACACATTCAAACGCAGTGTTTTTTTCTTGTCATGCATAAGCGGATGCAGCTAAAATACGCTGCATTTGCATGCGTTTTTGCATGTGTTTTTGCATGCGTTTGCAGACGATATGCTGCGGAGTCAACCGCAAATGTGAAACTAGCCTAAGAGTATTACATGTGATGCGGTATGCGACAATCTATCACAGACCCTTGATTCTGCTGGGAACAGACGTGGAGAAAGCATTCGACAGGGTAGACTGGACCTATATGCGAGAAACTCTCGGGAAATTTGGCTTCCCCTCAATAATAGATGCTATTTTTTAAATGTATAAATGCCAAACCGCGAGAGTGAAAGTAAATGGAGATTTGTCCACATCTTTCGAGATTAAGATTGGTTCTCGGCAGGGCTGCCCACTGTCCCCATCACATTTATTTTAACTGTGGAAACTTTAATCCAAAGCTTAAGACAACACCCGGACATAGAGGGTATTCAGATAGCAAGAACGTCGCATGTTGCAGCACCTTCGCGGATGACCTCCTGTTGTTGCTAACCAACCCAAATAAAGAATTACCAGCAGCACTGGGATTTTTTGAAAAATTTAAGGAAATGTCGAATTTTAAGATTAATCTAGATAAATCAGAAGCGATGAGCCTAAACATCCAGAACTCAACTTTACAGGAAATTAAAACTAAATTCCCAATCAGATGGGCTTCACAGTATATTACATATCTGGGCATAAAACTAAGTCATCAATGGCACTCACTATTCACAGTCAACTTTCTCCCCCTTTTAAATTCCACAATAGAGACAATCAAGTCATGGGGAGCACCATTGTCTCTTGGACGGCGAGCAAAAACTTACCGTATATACTCATGTATAAGCCGACATTTTCAGCACATTGTTTTGTACTCAAAACGCCCCCTTTGGCTTATAGACGAGTCACGGTCCAGAAAGCCCGTGGAGCAGTGGGTGCCAAGAGCCGGCACACACATCATACTGCACGCCCTCGGTGCTGGCACTGCATCTCGTTCTGGCTGCCGGTGCCTGCCTGCAGCTCTTCCTGCCAAGCGATCACGTGGTACCGCTCATTAAGGTAATGAATATGGATGCGCCTTCACCCCCATAGGCGTGGAGCGCATATTCATTACCTTAATGAGCGGTACCACGTGATCGCTCGGCAAGAAGAGCTGCAGGCAGGCGCCAGCAGCCAGAATGCGATGCAGTGCCAGCACTGAGGGCGCGCAGGTAGGTGAGAATGATGTTTTTTGTTTTTTTCAATAGGAAACATCCACACAGGAATAGGGGATAAGGAGGCTTGCATACAGGGACGGAACGGGTGGGGCATGCATACAGGGACGGAACGGGGGAGGCATGCATACAGGGGCAGGGACGGGGAGTCATTCATACTAGGACAGCGAAGGGGGAGGCATGCATACAATGACAGGGATGGGGAGGCATGCATACCAAGACAGGGAAGGGGAGACATGCATACAATGACAGGGGAGGCATGCAGACAGGGATGGGGAGGCATTCATACCAGGACAGGGATGAGGCGACAATGCATACCTGGCTTATACTCGAGTCAATAAGCTTACCCAGTTTTCCGTGGCAAAAGTAGGTGCCTCAGCTTATACTTGGGTCGACTTATACTTGAGTATATACGGTACTTAAAAGCTTTATATTACCCAGATTCAGTTATATCTCACGGATGCTCCCCATAAAAGTCCCAACTACGTTCATTCACAAAACACGCTCTTTATTTGGGAGATATATCTGGAAAGGATTGAATCCCAGACTTAGCTTTAATACCCTCTCACTACCTAGAATAAAGGGAGGAATGGGAGTACCGGATCCACTAAAATACATACAGATGCCAAACTATCTATAATTGTTGATTGTGCAAGAGGCCCTAAGGATAAGTTATGGACAAAAATAGAAGATAACTCGATTCCCATACCAATCAATGCGACACTACATACACCTAAAGAGTTCATACATAAACTAGAAATTCCGAATACAGTTACCAGGCACATTCTACACATTTTGGGCTAAACACTCTAATTTATTAATACCCTCCCTTCTCTTTTAGCTAGAGTCAGGAACTTACCAGGGCTCTACCTAGATCAGACCAGAACGAGGTCAACGGATGTTCTTCATATGATCAGGACTAGAATTGAAACACTATTTATAGATGGCGCATTGCCATCATTATCGGAAATTCAAACCACTCTAAAAGACCATCCGATCACTTTTCCTCATTTTCCCGAACTTAAAAACGCTATAGACTCCTATTTACCGGCTGGCATCACATCCAGGGAACTGTTTTCGAAACACTACTAGCACAATTTAAACAACCCAAATGCATTCTGACAAAGTTGTATCAAGGAATTTTAACCAATTTGATTACTATGAGGCGAGTCTATATATCATTGTGGGAGAAGGACCTGGGTCTTAAACCAAGGGACTGTGAAATAGAACACGTCTATAAAAATTAATTTGTCCCATCCAAATGCATTATAGTTCAAGGAAATTCCTACAAAATTGTCATAAGATGGTATACTACACCAGACAAAACACAAATCTGGCTGGGTAATGGAACGTTTCTACATATATGGTAGTTGTGTGAGAAGATGGGGCTGTTCTGAAGGAATGTCTTAAAAATCATTACTAGGATATGCTCACTATCTTCACTAACTGGTCCAGCAGCACACCACAAATTAGACACAAAACCTTACTACTATTTCTATTGGCGGCAGCCAAGCTCTAAATACCCCCAACTTAGCGCACGCAGAGCTGCACGAACATTTAGGAGTGGATTCATAAGGCTTATCAGCTCTATTACATTGAAGAAATGGCATCTTAGGCTGGTTTCACATTTGCGGTCGGGTGAGCTGCGGATGGCAGTATACTTCCGCCTACTTCTTCATGCGTCCTGCGTTGCCCTGCGTACCTATGTTTAACATTGGGTACACAGGGACATGCGTTGTATGCGGATACTTCTGCATGCGGCGATTTGACGTGTGCAGCGATGGCACGGAAACGCAAAATGATGGTGGTCCCACGCTAGGACAACCTCAAATTCTTTGTCACTATCCTGGTCTGGATGCGCTGCTGAAAAAGGCAGGGTCACTGTGTGCTCACTTCCAACGATCACACCCAATGGGTCATCAACTTGCATCGCTACAGGGGTCTTTTGGACTACCGGTTAACCTGTTGATATGCCGACACGTTAGAATTGCATACAAATCGTTCGTGATAAAACTGTGTTTCAGTGACAAATCAGAAGGCCAGATTTCCATTTAAAAATCATCAAGCCTAATATTGGGGTACAGTCATGATGAGGCCCAATTAGCTAATCCAACTCGTTTGGGTTAAAATTGGGTTTCGGAGGAAAATCAGAAGGCCAGATTTCCACTTAAAAATCATTAGGCTTAATGTTTGGGTGCAGCCACGAGGCCCAATTAGCTAATCCAAATGGTTTGTAAAAAAACTGTGTTTCAAAGACAAAACAGATGGTCAGATTTCCACTTACAAATTGTTAGGCCTAATGTTGGGGTGCAGCAAGGAGGTCCATTTAGCTAATCCAAATCATTTGTGATAAAGCTGCATTTCAGTGACAAATCAGAAGGCCAGATTTCCACTTAAAAATTGTGCTTAGTAAATAGTGATTGTTCATTTAGTGACAGGTGACTGACAGCTGTGAGCCTAAGGTTGTGAAACAGCAGGTTACACGAGGAGAAGGCTATCTACAATGTAAGTGGGAAAAAGCGAGGTCGTGGTGGAAGGGGGAATAGGCTTGGTGTTCAACGTGTATGTGGGTTAGGTGTTAATGTTAATTAAAGCTCAACTAAACAAACACTGTCTCGTTCTATGCAAAGACCACCGACAACATCTGTTACTGGACAGGCCACTTGACTCCATTTCTTTGGCAGTCGCATAGCAGTACTCCTTGTAGTTGAGGCTAAGAGCATATGCTCCATTGAATGGCAAGCGCTGCATCAAGTGGCCTCTCCTCCTTTTCCTCAACCATAACATATAACATCACCCTTATAGAACCCTCAGAGGTGGCATCCTACTCATCCTTGTTTCCCCCACATCAAAAATTTCCAAATGCCCAATTGACTGTGGGAAACCACAGATGGGCCATTCTACAGAGCTGTTCATACATTTTAGTCCATGGGTATCAGAGGTCTGTCCGAAAAATCACAGAATCCAGAGTAGGAAAGCATCGATGCCCAAAAATTTTTTATGTTGGATGCGGGGATGGATGAAGTAGGGTCCAAGCAGAATCCAGACCCTCGTCACCAGACGTTAACCATCAAGGTTGGAGGTGATCCTGATGAATTTGTCCACCACCACCAATATTACAGTATTACATGCCGATACGGGTAGATCAGTGATGAAATCTAACGAAAAATTACTGTATTTTTCGGACTATAGGACGCACCGGACTATAAGGCGCACCCAGGTTTTAGAGGTGGAAAATAGGGAAAAAAATATTTGAAGCAAAAAAAATGTGGTAAAATATTTAATAACATACTATTATATGTGGTGTTATTATATATAATAGTACGTTATTATGTTGGAAGCTGCGGGACCAGTGTGGCATCTGTAAAGTACTATATGAAGACACTTGAGGGTGAGTATAAGAATGGGGGCACAGGGCTTATAGTGAAAGCACCACTCCAGCACTGCAAAATAACACTGGAGTGCTGCTTTAAAATCCCATGGGAGAACTATAACTCCCAGCATGTCCTGCAGATCCTATGACATGCTGGGAGTTATAGTTCACCAAAGGAGTGGCAGAGTGCTTTATTGTGTTTGGTAAAGACTAACCTCTTAATTGTGGGAGCCAGCCAGCCTGTAGAGAGGTAAAAGCTGGAGCATCCCATGGCTGCACACACAGAGCCCTCTCTCTTGTTGCCTTTCCACGAATCGACAGCGCACGCGCAGGACATAAGAGGAAGCTGCAGATTCTAGGTGGGAGTCTGAAGGACCTATGATGATGTCAGAAGAGGGAGGGCTCTGAGCTGCCATGTGATGCTCCAGCCCGCCCACTTCTGACATCACACAGGTCCTCCTTGTGCACCACAGAAAGCTCAGCGTCCAGCACAGGCAGGTATGCAGCGATCTCCTGGCCCCTGCTGCTGCTGCCTCCTCCCCCGGACACACAGATTCTCCCCAGAATCAGTGCTGGGGAAACTGTGTGTCGCTGCTTAAGTGCAGCATTCATTTGCTGCTCCCCGCTCACCGCTCAGCTGATCGGTGGGCGGAGAGCCGCTAATGAATATTCACTGCACTAAATCAGCGGGGCCATGTGGTTTCCCCAGCAGCTGATTCCAGCAGCGGGGACATCCTGAAGTGGGATATCATTGCGATCCCACTCGCTGCTGCCCCTGTCATGAATCCCCAATGGCTAGGGATAGCACAGGATGAGCAAAGTATAATAAATATCGGACGAGCTCTAGGGTGATGGAACCTGGGCTGACCGCTGCCCTACGCCTGACAAACGCAACTAGAGATAGCCAGGGAGCGTGCCTACGTTGGTTCTAGACGCCACGCACCAGCCTAAGAGCTAACTAGTACTGCATAGAAAACAAAGACCTCACTTGCCTCCAGAGGAATTAACCCCAAAGATATAGTTGCCCCCCACATGTATTGACGGTGAAATGAGAGGAAGGCACACACATAGAGATGATGTATATAGCTTTAGCAAATAGAGGCCCGCTGAAAACTAGAAAGCAGAATGACACAAAAGGGGACTGAGCGGTCAGCAAAAAACCCTAATCAAAAAAACCATCCTGAGATTACAAGAACCCATGTGCCAACTCATGGCACATGGGGAGAACCTCAGTCCACTAGAGCAACCAGCTAACAAAGAGACATACTAAGCAAGCTGGACAAAAAAACAAACAACTGAAAATCAGCACTTAGCTTATCCTGAAAGATCTGGGAGCAGGTAGGCAGGAACCAAACAGAGCACATCTGAACACATTGATAGCCGGCAAGGGAAATGACAGAGAGGCCAGGTAAAATAGGAAACACCCAGCCTCTGATGGACAGATGGAAACCAAAGGCCGCAACCCACCAAAGTCACCCAGTACCAGCAGTAACCACCAGAGGGAGCCCGCAAACAGAATCCACAACAGTACCCCCCCCTTGAGGAGGGGTCACCGAACCCTCACGAGAACCCCCAGGGCGATCAGGGTGAGCTCTATGGAAGGCGCGGACCAAATCAGTCGCATGAACATCAGAGGCGACCACCCAGGAATTGTCCTCCTGACCATAACCCTTCCACTTAACCAAATACTGGAGTTTGCGTCTGGAAACACGTGAATCCAAGATCTTTTCAACAACATACTCAAATTCTCCCTCCACCAGCACCGGAGCAGGAGGCTCGACCGAAGGAACAACAGGCACCTCATACCTCCGCAACAACGACCGATGGAACACATTATGAATAGCGAACGATGCTGGGAGATCCAAACGGAAAGATACAGGGTTAAGAATCTCCGAGATCCTATAAGGACCGATGAACCGAGGCTTGAACTTAGGAGAAGAGACCTTCATAGGGACAAAACGAGAAGACAACCACACCAAGTCCCCAACAAGAAGTCGGGGACCCATGCGGCGACGGCGATTAGCAAACTGCTGAGTCTTCTCCTGAGATAACTTCAAATTGTCCACCACCTGATTCCAAATGTGATGTAGCCTGTCCACCACCACGTCCACTCCAGGACAATCCGAAGACTCCACCTGACCAGAGGAAAAACGAGGATGAAACCCCGAATTACAAAAAAAAGGAGAGACCAACGTGGCCGAACTAGCCCGATTATTAAGAGCAAATTCGGCCAGTGGCAAAAAAGCAACCCAGTCATCCTGATCAGCAGAAACAAAACACCTCAAATAAGTTTCCAAGGTCTGATTAGTTCGCTCCGTCTGGCCATTCGTCTGAGGATGGAATGCGGACGAGAAAGACAAATCAATGCCCATCTTGGCACAAAACGTCCGCCAGAATCTAGACACAAACTGGGATCCCCTGTCAGAAACGATATTCTCCGGAATCCCATGCAAACGAACCACGTTCTGAAAAAACAAAGGAACCAACTCAGAGGAGGAGGGCAACTTAGGCAAGGGCACCAAATGAACCATCTTAGAAAAGCGGTCACATACAACCCAGATAACGGACATTTTCTGTGAAACCGGGAGATCAGAAATAAAATCCATGGAAATGTGCGTCCAAGGCCTCTTCAGGATGGGCAAGGATAACAACAACCCACTAGCCCGTGAACAGCAAGGCTTAGCTCGAGCACACACTTCACAAGACTGCACAAAGGTACGCACATCCCTAGACAAGGAAGGCCACCAAAAAGACCTGGCCACCAAGTCTCTTGTACCAAATATTCCAGGATGACCAGCCAACACAGAAGAATGGACCTCGGAGATGACTCTACTGGTCCAATCATCCGGAACAAACAGTCTTTCTGGTGGACATCGATCCGGTTTATCCACCTGAAACTCCTGCAATGCGCGTCGCAAGTCTGGGGATACGGCGGACAATATAACCCCATCGCTAAGGATACCAGCAGGCCCAGTGTCTCCAGGAGAGTCAGGCACAAAACTCCTGGAAAGAGCATCTGCCTTCACATTCTTTGAACCTGGCAGGTATGAAACCACGAAATTGAAACGAGAAAAAAATAACGACCAACGAGCCTGTCTAGGATTCAAACGCCTGGCAGACTCAAGGTAAATGAGATTCTTGTGATCAGTCAAGACCACCACGCGATGCTTAGCACCCTCAAGCCAATGACGCCACTCCTCAAATGCCCACTTCATGGCCAAAAGCTCCCGATTACCCACATCATAATTGCGCTCGGCGGGCGAGAATTTTCTAGAGAAGAAAGCACATGGCTTCATCACCGAGCCATTAGAACTTCTCTGTGACAAAACCGCCCCCGCTCCAATCTCGGAAGCATCAACCTCCATCTGAAAAGGAAGTGAAACATCTGGTTGACACAACACAGGAGCAGAAGAAAACCGGCGCTTAAGTTCCCGAAAGGCCTCCACGGCCGCAGGAGACCAATCAGCAACATCAGCACCCTTTTTAGTCAAATCAGTCAAAGGTTTAACAATACTGGAAAAATTAGCAATGAACCGACGATAAAAATTAGCAAACCCCAAGAACTTCTGAAGGCTCTTAACAGATGTAGGTTGTGTCCAGTCACAAATAGCCTGAACCTTAACGGGATCCATCTCAATAGTAGAAGGAGAAAAAATGTACCCCAAAAAAGAAATCTTCTGGACTCCGAAGAGACACTTTGAGCCCTTCACAAACAGAGAATTGGCCCGCAAAACTTGAAACACCTTCCTGACCTGTAGAACATGAGACTCCCAGTCATCAGAAAACACCAAAATATCATCCAAATACACAATCATAAACTTATCCAGATATTCACGGAAAATATTGTGCATAAAGGACTGAAAGACTGACGGAGCATTGGAGAGTCCAAAAGGCATTACCAAATACTCAAAATGGCCCTCAGGCGTATTAAATGCGGTTTTCCACTCATCACCCTGTTTTATCCGCACCAGATTATACGCACCACGAAGATCTATTTTAGTGAACCACCTAGCCCCCTTAATGCGAGCAAACAAATCAGTAAATAATGGCAATGGATACTGGTATTTGACTGTAATCTTATTCAGAAGGCGATAATCTATACAAGGCCTCAGGGAACCATCTTTTTTTGCCACGAAAAAAAAACCTGCTCCCAGAGGGGACGAAGATGGACGAATATGTCCCTTTTCCAAAGACTCCTTAATATAATTCCGCATAGCAGTATGCTCTGGCAGTGACAGATTAAATAAACGACCCTTAGGGAACTTACTGCCAGGAATCAATTCTATAGCACAGTCACACTCTCTATGGGGAGGGAGCGAATTGAGCTTAGGCTCCTCAAAAACCTCCCTATAATCCGACAAAAACACAGGGATCTCCGAAGGAGTAGATGAAGCTATAGAAATCGGAGGTGCATCATCATGAACCTCGTGACATCCCCAGCTTAGCACAGACATTGTTTTCCAGTCCAGGACAGGATTATGAGTTTGTAACCATGGCAGACCAAGAACTAGTACATCATGTAAATTATACAGTACAAGGAAGCGAATCACCTCCTGATGAACGGGAGTCATGCGCATGGTCACTTGTGTCCAATACTGCGGTTTATTCATAGCCAATGGTGTAGAATCAATTCCTTTCAGAGGAATAGGAACTTCCAGAGGCTCTAGACTAAAACCGCAGCGTTTAGCAAATGACCAATCCATAAGACTCAGGGCAGCGCCTGAATCCACATAGGCATCGACGGAAATGGAAGACAGTGAAAAAATCAGAGTCACAGACAAAATGAACTTAGACTGCAGAGTATCAATGGCAAAAGATTTATCAACCCTTTTTGTGCGTTTAGAGCATGCTGATATAACATGAGCTGAATCACCACAATAAAAACACAAACCATTTTTCCACCTATAATTTTGCCGTTCACTTCTGGACTGAATTCTATCACATTGCATAGTCTCAGGTGCCTGTTCAGAAGACACCGCCAACTGGTGCACGGGTTTGCGCTCCTGTAAACGCCGATCAATCTGAATGGCCATAGCCATAGACTCATTCAGACCTGTAGGCGCAGGGAACCCCACCATAATATCCTTAATGGCCTCAGAAAGACCATTTCTGAAGTTTGCAGCCAGGGCGCACTCATTCCACTGAGTAAGCACCGACCATTTCCGAAATTTCTGACAATATATTTCCGCTTCATCATGCCCCTGAGAGAGGGCTAATAAAGCCTTTTCAGCCTGAATCTCTAGGTTAGGTTCCTCATAGAGCAATCCCAATGCCAGAAAAAACGCATCCACACTGAGCAATGCAGGATCCCCTGGTGCCAATGCAAATGCCCAATTCTGAGGGTCGCCCCGTAGGAACGATATAACAATCTTGACCTGTTGTGCAGGGTCTCCAGAGGAGCGAGATTTCAAAGAGAGAAACAATTTACAATTGTTCCTGAAATTCAGGAAGGTAGATCTATCTCCAGAAAAAAACTCTGGAATAGGAATTCTAGGTTCAGACATGGGAGTGTGAACAACGAAATCCTGTATGTTTTGAACCTTTGCCGCGAGATTACTCAGGCTGGAAGCCAAACTCTGGACATCCATGATAAACAGCTAAGATCAGAGCCATTCAAGGGTTAAGAGGAGGTAAGAAGCAGCTAGACAGCAATTAAGGGCTAGGCAGCAAAACTCTGAAGGAAAAAAAAAAAAAAAAAAAAAATTTCCTTCAACACTTCTATTTCTCCTGCTTCAGCCCAAACAATTAACACTTTGTGGGCCGGCTATACTGTCATGAATCCCCAATGGCTAGGGATAGCACAGGATGAGCAAAGTATAATAAATATCGGACGAGCTCTAGGGTGATGGAACCTGGGCTGACCGCTGCCCTACGCCTGACAAACGCAACTAGAGATAGCCAGGGAGCGTGCCTACGTTGGTTCTAGACGCCATGCACCAGCCTAAGAGCTAACTGGTACTGCAGAGAAAACAAAGACCTCACTTGCCTCCAGAGGAATTAACCCCAAAGATATAGTTGCCCCCCACATGTATTGACGGTGAAATGAGAGGAAGGCACACACATAGAGATGATGTATATAGCTTTAGCAAATAGAGGCCCGCTGAAAACTAGAAAGCAGAATGACACAAAAGGGGACTGAGCGGTCAGCAAAAAACCCTAATCAAAAAAAACATCCTGAGATTACAAGAACCCATGTGCCAACTCATGGCACATGGGGAGAACCTCAGTCCACTAGAGCAACCAGCTAACAAAGAGACATACTAAGCAAGCTGGACAAAAAAACAAACAACTGAAAATCAGCACTTAGCTTATCCTGAAAGATCTGGGAGCAGGTAGGCAGGAACCAAACAGAGCACATCTGAACACATTGATAGCCGGCAAGGGAAATGACAGAGAGGCCAGGTAAAATAGGAAACACCCAGCCTCTGATGGACAGATGGAAACCAAAGGCCGCAACCCACCAAAGTCACCCAGTACCAGCAGTAACCACCAGAGGGAGCCCGCAAACAGAATCCACAACATGCCCCCCTCCCCACATGCTATATCTGTACTATAAGACACACCCACACTTTCCTCCCAAATTTGGAGGAAAAAAAGTGCGTCTTATAGTCGGAAAAATAGGTAGTCTACATGGAATCACCACAGGTTGAAGAGCTTCAAATGGACAACAATGTGTGGTCTTAGAATGTGCACAAGTACTGCAGGCTACTACATACTTCTGAACGTGCTGGTGCACCCAGACCAACAAAAATGACGGGTAAGAAGTAGGGTTGAGCGAAATGGATCTGTCATTTTCATAAAGTGCTGACTTTTGGCAAAGTCGGGTTTCGTGTAACCCGACCCGATCCCAGTGTGGGGTCGGCCACGTGGTTGGCGATCTTCGCGCCAAAGTCGCGTTTCGTATGACGCTTTCAGCGCCTTTTCTGAGCCAATGAAGGTGGACGCAGAGTGTGGGCAGGGTGATGACATAGGTCTCGGTCCCCACCATCTTAGAGAAGGGCATGACAGTGATTGGCTTGCTTTCTGCGGCATCACAGGGGCTATAAAGGGGCGTGCTGTTATGGACCTGGTGGTTAGGAACACAAGGAATGACCTGATAGGTAAACCAGAAATATAGGACAAGCTCTGGGGATGTGGGAACTTTACTGACCGCAACCCTGATCCTATCACACACACTATAGGCAGCCGTGGAGCGTACCTAACTCTCCCTAGACGCCTCTTCACAGCCTGAGAGCTAGCTACCCCTAGAGAGAAACAAAGCCTCACTTGCCTCAGAGAAATTTCCCCAAAGTAAAGTCAGCCCCCCACAAATAATGACGGTGAGTTGAGAGGAAAATACAAACATAGGAATGAAAACAGGTTTTAGCAAATGAGGCCCACTAATACTGAATAGTAAGAAGATAGCAAGGGAACTGTGCGGTCAGTATAAAATACTACCAAAATATCCACACAGAGAATACAAAAGACCCTCACACCGACTCACGATGTGAGGGAGCAACTCTGCTCCCCAGAGCTTCCAGCTAGCAAGGAAATAGCATATAAGCAAGCTGGACTGAACTTAACATATACTGAGAAACATTTTCGAAAAGCAATGAGCAAAAATGAACTAGCATGAACTTAGCTTCTCCTGGAGGAGACAGGTCACAAGAGAAGTCCCAGAGAGATCTGAACCAATACTGAATGGCAACAAGTAAAGATCTAGGTGGAGTTAAATAGGCAGCCAGCATAGCAGAAAACAAGGCAGCTGGAGCCCAGCTAAAGGCCAGCAGTATCACTCAAAGCCACCAGAGGGAGCCCACAAACAGAACTCAACAAAGTACAATTCATGACCACAGGAGGGAGCCCGAGAACGGAATTCACAACAGTACCCCCCCCTTGAGGAGGGGTCACCGAACCCTCACCAGAGCCCCCAAGCCGATCAGGACGAGCCAAATGAAAGGCACGAACCAAATTGGCAGCATGGACATCAGAGGCAACATCCCAGGAATTATAGTCCTGACCATAGCCCTTCCATTTAACCAAGTACTGAAGCTTCCGACTCGAAATACGAGAATCCAAGATCTTCTCCACCACATACTCCAATTCTCCCTCGACCAACACCGGAGCAGGAGGATCAACAGAAGGAACCACAGGTACCAGATACCTCCGCAACAATGACCTATGGAACACATTATGGATGACAAAAGATGCTGGGAGGTCCAAACGAAATGACACAGGACTGAGGATTTCAGAGATCTTATAAGGACCGATGAAACGAGGTTTAAACTTAGGAGAGGAAACCTTCATAGGAACATAACGAGAAGACAACCAAACCAAATCCCCCACACGAAGTCGGGGACCCACACAGCGACGGCGGTTAGCAAAGCGCTGAGCCTTCTCCTGTGACAGCGTCAAATTGTCCACTACGTGGTTCCAAATCTGCTGCAACCTGTCCACCACAGAATCCACACCAGGATAGTCAGAAGGCTCAACCTGCCCTGAGGAAAAACGAGGATGAAAACCAGAGTTACAAAAAAAAGGTGAAACCAAAGTAGCCGAACTAGCCCGATTATTAAGGGCGAACTCAGCCAATGGCAAAAAAGTAACCCAATCATCCTGATCAGCAGAAACAAAACATCTCAGATAAGTTTATAAGGTCTGATTAGTTCGTTCAGTTTGGCCATTTGTCTGAGGATGGAAAGCCGAAGAAAAAGACAAATCAATGCCCATCTTAGCACAAAAGGACCGCCAAAATCTGGACACAAACTGGGACCCTCTGTCAGACACAATGTTCTCCGGAATACCATGCAAACAAACCACATTCTGAAAAAAAACAGCGGAACCAAATCAGAGGAGGAAGGTAACTTAGGCAAGGGCACCAAATGGACCATCTTAGAAAAACGGTCACAAACCACCCAGATGACAGACATCCTCTGAGAGAACGGAAGATCCAAAATAAAATCCATGGAAATATGCGTCCAGGGCCTCTTTGGGACAGGCAAAGGCAAAAGCAATCCACTGGCACGAGAACAGCAAGGCTTCGCCCGAGCACAAATCCCACAGGACTGCACAAAGGAACGCACATCCCGCGACAAGGAAGGCCACCAAAAGGACCTAGCCACCAAATCTCTGGTACCAAAAATCCCAGGATGACCCGCCAACACTGAACAATGAACCTCGGAAATAACTCTACTGGTCCATCTATCTGGGACAAACAGTCTCTCCGGTGGACAACGGTCAGGTCTATCGACCTGAAACTCCTGCAGCACCCGCCGCAAATCAGGGGAGATAGCAGACAGAATCACCCCCTCTCTGACGATACCAGCCGGTTCAGGAACTCCCGGAGAGTCAGGCACAAAACTCCTAGAAAGGGCATCAGCCTTCACATTCTTAGAGCCCGGAAGGTACGAAACCACGAAATCGAAACGGGAGAAAAACAGCGACCATCGAGCCTGTCTAGGATTTAGCTGCTTGGCCGACTCCAGATAAATCAAATTCTTGTGATCCGTCAAGACCACCACACGATGTTTGGCTCCCTCAAGCCAATGTCGCCACTCGTCAAAGGCCCATTTCATTGCCAACAACTCCCGATTACCAACATCATAATTACGCTCAGCAGGCGAAAACTTTCTAGAAAAGAAAGCACATGGCTTCATCACAGAGCCATCAGAGCTTCTCTGAGACAAGACAGCCCCTGCTCCACTCTCAGACGCATCAACCTCGACCTGAAAAGGGAGAGAAACATCCGGCTGACGCAAGACAGGAGCCAAAGAAAACCGACGTTTCAGCTCCTGAAAGGCCTCAACGGCCGCAGAAGACCAATTCGTCACATCAGCACCCTTTTTGGTCAAATCAGTCAACGGCTTAACCACACTAGAAAAATTAGTGATGAAGCGACGGTAAAAATTAGCAAAGCCCAGGAACTTCTGAAGACTCTTCACAGATGTAGGTTGAGTCCAATCATAAATGGCCTGGACTTTAACTGGATCCATCTCAATAGTAGAAGGAGAAAAAATAAAGCCCAAAAAGGAAACCTTCTGGACTCCGAAGAGACATTTAGAGCCCTTCATAAACAAGGCATTAGCACGCAGGACCTGAAACACCATCCTGACCTGCTTCACATGAGATTCCCAATCATCAGAAAAGACCAGAATATCATCCAGGTATACAATCATGAATCTATCCAGATACTCTCGAAAGATGTCGTGCATAAACGACTGAAACACAGAAGGGGCATTAGAAAGCCCAAATGGCATCACCAAGTACTCAAAATGGCCTTCGGGCGTATTAAATGCTGTTTTCCATTCATCGCCCTGTTTTATACGCACAAGATTATACGCTCCTCGAAGATCTATCTTGGTGAACCAACTAGCCCCCTTAATCCGAGCAAACAGATCGGACAGCAGAGGCAGAGGGTACTGAAATTTGACCGTGATTTTATTAAGAAGGCGATAATCTATACAGGGTCTCAGAGAACCATCCTTCTTGGCCACAAAAAAGAACCCTGCTCCCAAGGGTGACGAGGACGGGTGAATATGCCCTTTCTCCAAGGACTCCTTTATATAACTCCGCATAGCGGCATGTTCTGGCACAGATAAATTAAAAAGTCGACCCTTAGGGAACTTACTACCAGGAATCAAATTTATAGCACAATCACAATCCCTATGAGGAGGTAGGGCACTGGATTTAGGCTCATCAAATACATCCTGGTAATCCGACAAAGATTCAGGGACTTCAGAAGGAGTAGAAGAAGCAATTGACACCAAAGGAACATCGCCATGTACCCCTTGACAACCCCAACTAGACACAGACATTGATTTCCAATCCAATACTGGATTATGAACCTGCAACCATGGCAACCCCAAGACGACAACATCATGCAGATTATGTAACACCAGAAAGCGAATATCCTCCTGATGTGCAGGAGTCATGCACATGGTCACTTGAGTCCAGTACTGAGGCTTATTCTTGGCCAATGGCGTAGCATCAATTCCCCTGAGTGGAATAGGGACTTGCAAAGGCTCTAAGAAAAAACCACAGCGCCTGGCAAAATCCAAATCCATCAAATTCAGGGCAGCGCCTGAATCCACAAAAGCCATAACAGTAGGATGACAGAGAGCAAATCAAAGTAACAGACAAAATAAATTTAGGCTGTACAGTACCAATGGTGACAGACTCCGCAAACCTTTTAGTGCGCTTAGGACAATCAGAGATAGCATGAGTGGAGTCACCACAGTAAAAACACAACCCATTCTGACGTCTGTGATTTTGCCGTTCAATTCTGGTCAGAATCCTATCACATTGCATAGGCTCAGGCTTCTGCTCAGAGAACACCGCCAGATGGTGCACAGGTTTGTGCTCCCGCAAACGCCGATCAATCTGAATGGCCAAGGACATTGATTCATTCAGACCCGCAGGCGTGGGGAACCCCACCATAACATCCTTAAGGGCTTCAGAAAGACCCTTTCTGAAAATCGCTGCCAGGGCACACTCATTCCATTGAGTGAGCACAGACCATTTCCTAAACCTCTGGCAGTAAACCTCCGCTTCATTCTGACCCTGAGACAGAGCCAGCAAGGTCTTTTCTGCCTGGTCTACTGAATTAAGCTCCTCATAAAGCAATCCAAGCGCCAGAAAAAACGCATCTACATTTAGCAATGCAGGATCTCCTGGCGCCAGGGAGAATGCCCAATCTTGAGGGTCGCCACGTAACAAAGAAATAATAATTTTAACTTGCTGAGTAGGGTCACCAGAAGAGCGGGGTTTCAGAGCAAGAAACAATTTGCAATTGTTTTTGAAATTCAGAAACTTAGATCTATCTCCAGAAAACAAATCAGGAATTGGTATTCTAGGCTCTAACATAGGATTCTGAACTACATAATCCTGAATGCTCTGTACCCTTGCAGTGAGATGATCTAAACTAGAGGACAGACTTTGAATGTTCATATCTGCAGCTGAGTCCTGAACCACCCAGAGATTAAGGGGAGGAGAGAAGCAAAACACACAGCAAAGAAAAAAAAATGAGCTCAGAACTTCTCCTATCCCTCTTTTGCGATGCATTAACACTTTATGGCCAGCTGTACTGTTATGGACTTGGTGGTTAGGAACACAAGGAATGACCTGATAGGTAAACCAGAAATATAGGACAAGCTCTGGGGATGTGGGAACTTTACTGACATCAACCCTGATCCTCTCACACACTATAGGCAGCCGTGGAGCGTACCTAACTCTCCCTAGACGCCTCTTCACAGCCTGAGAGCTAGCTACCCCTAGAGAGAAACAAAGCCTCACTTGCCTCAGAGAAATTTCCCCAAAGTAAAGTCAGCCCCCCACAAATAATGACGGTGAGTTGAGAGGAAAATACAAACATAGGAATGAAAACAGGTTTTAGCAAATGAGGCCCACTAATACTGAATAGTAAGAAGATAGCAAGGGAACTGTGCGGTCAGTATAAAATACTACCAAAATATCCACACAGAGAATACAAAAGACCCTCATACCGACTCACGATGTGAGGGAGCAACTCTGCTCCCCAGAGCTTCCAGCTAGCAAGGAAATAGCATATAAGCAAGCTGGACTGAACTTAACATATACTGAGAAACATTTTCCAAAAGCAATGAGTAAAAATGAACTAGCATGAACTTAGCTTCTCCTGGAGGAGACAGGTCACAAGAGAAGTCCCAGAGAGATCTGAACCAATACTGAATACAACGACAGCTGGCAACAAGTAAAGATCTAGGTGGAGTTAAATAGGCAGCCAGCATAGCAGAAAACGAGGCAGCTGGAGCCCAGCTAAAGGCCAGCAGTATCACTCAAAGCCACCAGAGGGAGCCCACGAACAGAACTCAACAAAGTACCATTCACGACCACAGGAGGGAGCCCGAGAACGGAATTCACAACAGCGTGCACGCCGACCGCTATCTTACTTCTGCCGATATCAGCATAGGGAAAGGTTGCTGCAGCTTCGTCAGAAGCAGGGATAGCATTAGGGAGGGAACATTAACCCCGAAACCGCTTGTGCTGTAGCGATTCCCACTGTCCAACACCACCTTTTCTTTGCAGGGACAGTGGAGGCTAGATTTTTCTTAATCAGCTCTGTAGCTTATTGGGCTGCCCTAGAAGGCTCCCTGATAGCTGCATTGCTGTTTGTATGCCGCTGTGCAAACCAACTGCTTTTTTAAATGCAAAAATCCTGTTGCTCCTTCCTTTCTGCACAGCTATCTTGTTTGTTTGTCCACACTTTTGTGTGCAGCAGTCCTTTTTATTGCTGCCTGCCATACTTTTCTGAGATTATTGTAGGGAGATAGTAATTTTAGTACAGTCCCTTTTTTTTGTTGTTATATATCTTCCAGCCACTTTCTGCCCTTGAAACTGTGTAGTGTAAAACAGTGGGCCTGTTTTTTTCTGCACTGTCCCACACATAAAAAGGGAGATTTATATTGCCAATCAGTGCATCTGCGCAATTCCTGTCTGTGGTATCTCTGCCAGTCTTTTTCTGCCACAGAAAGTATACTTTAATACAGTGGGCCTGATTTATTCACTAGTCTCCCCAAACAAAAAAAAAAAAAAAAAAAGGGAGATTTAAATTGCCAATCAGTGCATCTGCGCCAGTCCTGTCTGTGGTATCTCTGCCAGTCTTTTTCTGCCACAGAAAGTATACTGTAATACAGTGGGCCTGATTTATTCACTATTCTCCCACACATAAAAAGGGAGATTAATATTGCCAATCAATGCATCTGCGCCAGTCCTGTCTGTGGTATCTCTGTCAGTCATTTTCTGCCATAGAAACTGTTGTGTAATACAGTTGGCCTGATTTATTCACTAGTCTCCCAAAAAAAAAAAAAAAAAGGGAGATTTATATTGCCAATCAGTGCATCTGCGCCAGTCCTGTCTGTGGTATCTCTGCCAGTCTTTTTCTGCCACAGAAAGTATACTATAATACAGTGGGCCTGATTTATTCACTAGTCTTCAAAAAAAAAAAAAGGGAGATTTAAATTGCCAATCAGTGCATCTGCGCCAGTCCTGTCTGTGGTATCTCTGCCAGTCTAGTTCTGCCACAGAAAGTATACTGTAATACAGTGGGCCTGATTTATTCACTAGTCTCCCACACATAAAAAGGGGAGATTAATATTGCCAATCAGTGCATCTGCGCCAGTCCTGTCTGTGGTATCTCTGCCAGTCTTTTTCTGCCACAGAAAGTATACTGTAATACAGTGGGCCTGATTTATTCACTATTCTCCCACACATAAAAAGGGAGATTAATATTGCCAATCAGTGCATCTGCGCCAGTCCTGTCTGTGGTATCTCTGTCAGTCATTTTCTGACATAGAAACTGTGGTGTAATACAGTTGGCCTGATTTATTCACTAGTCTCCCAAAAAAAAAAAAAAGGAAGATTTATATTGCCAATCAGTGCATCTGCGCTAGTCCTGTCTGTGGTATCTCTGCCAGTCATTTTCTGCCACAGAAACTGTGGTGTAATACAGTAGGCCTGATTTTTTCAGCACTCACCCACACATAAAAAGGGAGATTTATATTCACAAGTTAACATACACCTTCTACCTTGTTTTTCAGTACCATATAACGGTTGTTAGTTTGGTTAAATTTTCACAAGAATGAGGAAGGCTAGTGGAAGAGGTCGTGGCCGTGGGCGGTCATTGCCAGCTGGTGATGCTGATGGTGGTGGTGGTGGTGCTGGTGGAGCATCTAAGTCTCGAGTTGTTGAGCCAGCTTCATCGTCCGGCTACACAAGGCCTCGAACGCTACCTTTTCTGGGACTAGGAAAACCGCTGTTAAAGCCGGAGCAGCAGGAAAAAGTTTTGGCTTTCCTTGCTGACTCTGCCTCCAGCTCTTTCGCCTCCTCTTCGGATAGTTCAAAATTGAAAAGTAGCCAGTCGTCGGTGGATGCTCCCGGTCAGGAACAAGTTGCTTCCTTGTGTCCTTCCCCCAGAACAACAGTGAAGAATGCATCAGGCAATACAACCGGTTACTCCATGGAGCTCTTTACACATACCGTGCCTGGGTTAGAAAGGGAAATAGTTAACAACCCACTAGAAGATGATTCGGACATGGAGTGCACTGATGCACAGCCACAGCTAGATTGTTATGCTGTTCCATTGACTCACATCACTACATTACCCTCGCAGTGTACTGAGCCAGAAACTGACCCTGATGAGACGATGGTGCCCCGTCCCGAACGTTATAGCACCTTACACGGTGACACAGAGATAGCTGAACATGATATTGAAGAGGAGGTGATAGATGACCCAGTTGTTGACCCAGATTGGCAGCCATTGGGGGAAGAGGGTGCTGCTGGCAGTAGCTCAGAAGTGGAGGAGGATCCGTAGCAGCCATGTACATCACATTTGCTTTCATCTGGCAGGCCCGTCTCTGGCCAAAAAAGTTTGGCAAAACCAAAACCTGTTTTAGGACAGCGTGGCCATCCAGTGAAAGTAACACAGCGTGCAATGCCTGAAAAGGTATTCCATAGTAGGAAGAGTTTAGTGTGGCAATTTTTTAACCAAGATCCGAATGATGAGTGCAAAGTTATGTGTAAGAAATGCTCAAAAACATTTAGCAGAGGGAAAAATCCCCACAATTTAAATACAATGTGCATGCTCAGACATGTAACCAGCATGCACTTGCAAGCCTGGAATAACTCCCAAACATTCCCTACCGTTGGTGCATCTGCTCAGAATCCAGGTAGTCAGCAACGCTTCATCGCTTCCCTCACTGTAAGCCCACCGGTTAGAACAACAACAGCAGCAAATGTGGAGGTGTTCTCGCTAGGGCAAAGCAGGCAGGGAATTACAAGTTTATTGGTAGGAAACACTGCATGTAGGCCTACATCGAGAATACCATCACCAAACCTCTCTCAATCCGCCATGTCCACCACCAACACCACCGCTAGTTCCACCATATGCACCTCGCCAGTCCAGCTCACCCTACAAGGGACTCTCGTTAGGAAAAGAAAGTACTCACCCTCTCGTCCGCATACACAGGGTTTGAACGCCCACATTGCTAGACTTATATCGTTAGAGATGATGCACTACCGGTTGGTTGAAGGCGAAGCTTTCAAAGCCTTGATGGCCTACGCAGTACCACGCTATGATCTATCCAGTCGACACTTCTTTTTGAGAAAAGCCATCCCAGCCCTCCACCAGCATGTCAAAGACCGCATTCTCCATGCACTGAGACAATCAGTCAGTAGAAAGGTGCACCTCACAACAGATGCATGGACCAGTAGGCATGGCCAGGGACGTTACGTGTCCATCACGGCACACTGGGTTAATGTGGTGGATACAGGGGACAGTCACAGTGGGACAGTTCTGCCTAGCCCACGGTCTAGGAAACAGTTGGCTGTAGGCATTCGCCACCCCTCCTCCTCCTCTTCCATCCGAAGCGAAAGCTCATCCACAGAGCGCAGTCGCATGACCACTCCATCCGCAGCTGCCAGTGTTGCACACGAGGTGTCCCATTATGGAACAGCTAGTGGTAAGCGTCAGCAGGCTGTGTTGGAAATGAAGTGCTTGGGCGACAACAGACACACCGCGGAAGTTCTGGCCGAGTTCTTGCAGCAAGAAACTCTGTCATGGCTGGGCAGTGTACATCTTGAGGCAGGCAAGGTAGTCAGTGATAACGGGAGGAATTTTATAGCTGCCATAGCCCTTTCACAAATGAAACACATACCTTGCCTGGCTCACACCTTGAACCTGGTGGTGCAGTGCTTCTTGAAAAGTTATCCGGGGTTACCAGCCCAGCTCCTGAAGGTGCGACGACTTTGCTCTCACATCCGCCATTCGCCCGTACACTTCAGCCATATGCAGAACCATCAGCGATCGTTGAAGCTTCCCCAGCACCGCCTAATAATCGACGTTGCAACAAGGTGGAACTCCACACTGCACATGCTTCAGAGGCTGTGCGAACAGAGGCGTGCTGTAATGTTTTTGTGGGAGGATACACATACAAGGGCAGGCAGTTGGATGGCAGACATGGAGTTGTCAGGTGTGCAGTGGTCGAAGCTACAAGACCTCTGTCAAGTCCTTCAGTGTTTTGAGGAATGCACACGGCTGGTTAGTGCAGACGATGCCATCAAAAGCATGAGCATCCCACTAATGCGTCTGCTGATGCAAAGATTGACGCACATAAAGGAGCAGGCATCTTCAGCCGAGGAGGAGGGAAGCCTTGATGACAGTCAGCCATTGTCTGCTCAGGGAACTCTCCTGGACGAGGTGGCGGACGAAGAGGAGGAGGAGGAGCATGATGGGGATGATTATTTATGAAAGGAGGAAGCTTCTCAGGGGGCAATAGAAACTGTTGGCATTGCAAGGTCAGGTACAGTTTTTTTGCGGGAGACAAGTGATGTTGAATTGCCAGAAAGTGCTCCTCAACCCAGCACAAGCAGTGATTTGACACTTGGAACATTGGCCCACATGGCTGATTATGCCTTGCGTATCCTAAAAAGGGACCCCCGCATTATGAAAATGATGACCGATGACGATTACTGGTTGGCCTGCCTCCTGGATCCACGCTATAAAGGGAAATTGCAAAATATCATGCCACAAGAGAACCTTGAGCAAATATTGGCTACCAAACAAGCAACTCTTGTAGACCGTTTGGTTCAGGCATTCCCAGCATACAGCGGTGGTGATGGTTCTCACACGAGCTGCAGGGGGCAACATGCAAGAGGTGTTACGAGGTGCACAAATCAGAAGTGGCATTGGACAGAGGGGTTTTATGACCAGGTTGTGGAGTGATATCGCAATGACCGCAGACACGACAGGTACTGCAGCATCAATTCAAAGTGACAGGAGACAACATTTGTCCAGTATGGTTACTATTTTTCCTCCCTTATCGATGTTCTCCCTCACACGTCATTCCCATTTGAATACTGGGCATCCAAAATAGACACCTGGCCTGAATTGGCAGAATATGCTTTACAGGAGCTTGCTTGCCCAGCTGTTAGTGTGCTATCAGAAAGAGTATTCAGTGCTGTTGGTTCAATACTGACCGAAAAAAGGACTCGTCTGGCAACCCAAAATATTGATGATCTAACCTTCATTAAAATGAACCAATCATGGATTTCTAATTATTTTGCCCCACCTTTCCCAGCTGACACCTAGCTTTCCTGTAAAAAGGTCTTGCTTTTGGACTCGTCTTACTGACTGCTCCAATTTCTCCATTTGCAGCTGCTGTATGTCCACCATAGGCCATTTTTACACCTCCCTAAATGGGCTGACTCCCCCCACGGGGCCGTGGTCACCACTTGGCGCAAGCACCCGTGCGAGTGCCGTTTGGCTGAACAGGTGGGTGTGCCCACTTTTGGGCGACGGCAATGGCACAGGGTCCCTCATAGTACAATGAAGTGTTTCTGGCGGTGGAGGTGCACACTCAACGTCAGACACACCATCGCAACATGAGGGGCCCTGGGCCAGTACCGCCGTCCACGAGAGAGTGTTCCCCCCCCCAGCTCAAACAGTGCTCTACCACTTGCAAAATTACCTCTCACTGCACCACCACTGTCAAGTCTGTGCGGCTAAATCCTTCAATGGCACTGCCAATACCAATTTGTTGACATGATTGATGCTAGTAAAAATATTCTGGGACCCTGTCCTACATTTACACCAGTTAATACTTTGCGCCAACTACCACTGTCTGCAAGTCAGCAGAGGAGGCTACCCCTGTACCTAGGTATGCCACCTGTTTATTTGTGAAATTTTTTTTGGCCAGACATTAACCTCACTTTATTATTTTGGCCTACTAACAGTGTCAGACACTCCTTACAGTTGTCCTCCACTGAACAAAGCTGAGCCGCCTGCGTACTCCTGTAACCTATTTTTAACTGCATTTTGCCTATAACTTTTTTGGCCCTACTAACTGTGTCACTGTCTGCCCCTCGGTGCAATCGTCCTCCGCTGACCACAACAATGCTGCCTGTGTACCCCTGTAACCTATTTAAACCTGCATAGAGCCAACTTTTTTATTTTAGGCCTAGTAAATCTGTCTGCGGTCCCTCCTTGCAATCGTCCTACGCTGACCACACCAATGCTGCCTGTGTACCCCTGTAACCAATTTAAACCTGCATAGAGCCAACTTTTTTTATTTTAGGCCTAGTAAGTCTGTCTGCGGTCCCTCCTTGCAGTCGTCCTCCGCTGACCACAACAATGCTGCCTGTGTACCCCTGTAACCTATTTAAACCTGCATAGAGCCTACTTTTTTATTTTAGGCCTAGTAAGTCTGTCTGCGGTCCCTCCTTGCAATCGTCCTCCGCTGACCACACCAATGCTGCCTGTGTACCCCTGTAACCTATTTAAACCTGCATAGAGCCTATTTTTTTTAATTTTAGGCCTAGTAAGTCTGCGCCACTCCTTCCAATTGTCCTCCGCTGACCACACCAATGCTGCCTGTGTACCCCTGTAACCTTTTTTAAACTGCAGTGAGCCAACTTTTTTGTTTAAGGCCTACTACCTGTGTCTGTCTGCGCCACTCAATACAGCTGTCCTCCTCTGAAAAAAGCTGAGCTTCAATTGTCAGGTTTTCAGCCTATAGGAATCTGAAAACTGCATTGGGGCTACTAGTTTGGTTGGGCCTACTAACGGTGTCTGCCGCTCCTTGGTGTTCTCCAGGTTTTTTTTCCTGAGCTTCAATCTTCAGGCTTTCGGCCTATATTTTAAATATGAAACTGCATTTGGGATACTAGTTTGGTTGGGCCTACTAACGGTGTCTGCCGCTCCTTGGTGTTCTCCAGGTATTTTTTCCTGAGCTTCAATCTTCAGGCTTTCGACCTACATTTTTAATATGAAACTGCATTTGGGATACTAGTTTGGTTGGGCCTACTAACGGTGTCTGCCGCTCCTTGGTATTCTCCTGTTTTTTTTACCTGAGCTTCAATCTTCAGGCTTTTGGCCTATATTTTAAATATGAAACTGCATTTGGGATACTAGTTTGGTTGAGCCTACTAACGGTGTCTGCCGCTCCTTGGTGTTCTCCTGGTTTTTTTTCCTGAGCTTCAATCTTCAGGCTTTCGACCTACATTTTAAATATGAAACTGCATTTGGGATACTAGTTTGGTTGGGCCTACTAACGGTGTCTGCCACTCCTTGGTGTTCTTCTCCACTGTACAAAGCTGAGCTTCAATCTTCAGGCTTTCGGCCTATATCAGATATTAAACTGCATTTGGCCTACTAGTTTGGTTGGAAAGGCACAGATGATTGGCCTTGGTCTCCCCTGCTAATTTTCGTCTGCGGTATTCGTATTGGCAGTGAAGACTGAAGATGTTTATCAAGAATACGATCCGTGTGGTGGTGGAAGGTGGTGCCAGAAACAACGTGGTGTATGTGGTTCGTGACCTGCTGGAGGGAAAGGCTGGAGCTCATCGGACTGACATCTTCAGTGTGAACGAGTTTCACAACCAGGGTATATACAGTGGGGCAAAAAAGTATTTAGTCAGTCAGCAATAGTGCAAGTTCCACCACTTAAAAAGATGAGAGGCGTCTGTAATTTACATCATAGGTAGACCTCAACTATGGGAGACAAACTGAGAAAAAAAAATCCAGAAAATCACATTGTCTGTTTTTTTATCATTTTATTTGCATATTCTGGTGGAAAATAAGTATTTGGTCAGAAACAAACAATCAAGATTTCTGGCTCTCACAGACCTGTAACTTCTTCTTTAAGAGTCTCCTCTTTCCTCCACTCATTACCTGTAGTAATGGCACCTGTTTAAACTTGTTATCAGTATAAAAAGACACCTGTGCACACCCTCAAACAGTCTGACTCCAAACTCCACTATGGTGAAGACCAAAGAGCTGTCAAAGGACACCAGAAACAAAATTGTAGCCCTGCACCAGGCTGGGAAGACTGAATCTGCAATAGCCAACCAGCTTGGAGTGAAGAAATCAACAGTGGGAGCAATAATTAGAAAATGGAAGACATTCAAGACCACTGATAATCTCCTTCGATCTGGGGCTCCACGCAAAATCCCACCCCGTGGGGTCAGAATGATCACAAGAACGGTGAGCAAAAATCCCAGAACCACGCGGGGGGACCTAGTGAATGAACTGCAGAGAGCTGGGACCAATGTAACAAGGCCTACCATAAGTAACACACTACGCCACCATGGACTCAGATCCTGCAGTGCCAGACGTGTCCCACTGCTTAAGCCAGTACATGTCCGGGCCCGTCTGAAGTTTGCTAGAGAGCATTTGGATGATCCAGAGGAGTTTTGGGAGAATGTCCTGTGGTCTGATGAAACCAAACTGGAACTGTTTGGTAGAAACACAACTTGTCGTGTTTGGAGGAAAAAGAATACTGAGTTGCATCCATCAAACACCATACCTACTGTAAAGCATGGTGGTGGAAACATCATGCTTTGGGGCTGTTTCTCTGCAAAGGGGCCAGGACGACTGATCCGGGTACATGAAAGAATGAATGGGGCCATGTATCGTGAAATTTTGAGTGCAAACCTCCTTCCATCAGCAAGGGCATTGAAGATGAAACGTGGCTGGGTCTTTCAACATGACAATGATCCAAAGCACACCGCCAGGGCAACGAAGGAGTGGCTTCGTAAGAAGCATTTCAAGGTCCTGGAGTGGCCTAGCCAGTCTCCAGATCTCAACCCTATAGAAAACCTTTGGAGGGAGTTGAAAGTCCGTGTTGCCAAGCGAAAAGCCAAAAACATCACTGCTCTAGAGGAGATCTGCATGGAGGAATGGGCCAACATACCAACAACAGTGTGTGGCAACCTTGTGAAGACTTACAGAAAACGTTTGACCTCTGTCATTGCCAACAAAGGATATATTACAAAGTATTGAGATGAAATTTTGTTTCTGACCAAATACTTATTTTCCACCAGAATATGCAAATAAAATGATAAAAAAACAGACAATGTGATTTTCTGGATTTTTTTTTCTCAGTTTGTCTCCCATAGTTGAGGTCTACCTATGATGTAAATTACAGACGCCTCTCATCTTTTTAAGTGGTGGAACTTGCACTATTGCTGACTGACTAAATACTTTTTTGCCCCACTGTATGATGTTACCTTTGTGAGTGAGCCTTGCTGTCTAACTGTTTTTGAGTGCTTCAGAAGCCATGATGGTGACCCATGCCTAGAGGGAGTGCGAGTGGAGCCTCTGTTTGGGCTCATGGAGAAGGTAGTGACTGTTACCGTGTACAATCCTTACACAGAAGGCTGCTGGAGCAGTTCCTGGCTCGGTACTGCGAATATGTAAAAAGTGGAGAAAAACAGAGAAATTGTTTGGGCATTTTTAATTGTAAATATGTGTTTCGTGTGAAACTGAGGAAAGACCCAAGCTGTTTGGGAGGTTTTACCCATCCCCCAGCGAACTTTTCAGTGGCGAGTCATAGGGGCTTTCTGTCGTATGCAGGGCAGCCTCTATACTGCAGGAAGTGTTTCCAATTTGGGCACTTACAGAACACATGTGAGAAGAGCATGGTTTGTCGTAACTGCAAGCAAGAAGGCCATGCGGCGGCTCAGTGTCCGATGCCACGTGAATGTGACCAGTGTGGTAATACAGGGCACCTGTATAAGGACTGTCCATATGGTGGGCCAAGGAGGCCAATTAGAGAGGAGGAGAGGCGGGAGGAGGAAGAAAAGAAATGTAAGGAGGAGCGGAGGCAGGAGGAGGAAAAAAGAGAGAGGAGAAGGTCAAGAAACAGGAGGAGGAGAGGAAGCGGGAGGAAAGCGAGGCATCTGCGCAGCAAAGCGCTGAGGTAATTCCGCCCTCCATGGTTGAGAGATGGCGGGATAGACGGCAGGAGGACAAGGAGGCTGAAAGGAGGAAGGAGGAGCTGGAGGACAAGTTATTCTGGAGAGCCGCAAAGCAAGAAGAGCGTGCTATGGTTAAAAATAAAAAGAAAAAAAAGGAGGCCCCAGTTACCAAAGCTGAGGAGTTGGGTGTTTTGATGGATTTTGACACTTCTGGGGCGGAGGAGATGGAAGCGTCGTTGATTCTTGATTCTGATCCAGAAAGCATTGGCGTTTTTTCCTCAGAAGAGGAGCCTGGAGGTTGAAAGTGTCCCAGGGAGGGTGGTGGGGAAATCTGTGATGAAGGTGGAGGGCCCCAGAGGAAGGCTGGGCAGAAGAAGACGCGTGTGGAGGAGTGTTTGGAGGTCAGCGGCTCTGAAAGCTGCTCAGCGCAGATGGTGGAGGAGGACAGTGGCGGTGCTGTGTAGATATGTGCTATTATTTCAGTAGCTAGGTGGTTTTGTATATAGCATTTGCCTTTAAAAATGTTTTTTTGTTTTTTGTGTTTTTCATGTAAGTTGAGTAATGTCATGTTCGTAGGTTGTTTTTTTTAGTATTTTTTTGTGTATGTGATGGATTTTGTAATCATATCACAAAATGTGAGGGTCTTTAAAAGCAGGTGGCGGCGGGCAGCCATTTGGGATTTTTTTGCAACCCAGAATGCAGGAATTTTTTGTCTGCAGGAGTGTGGATTGTGGATGGTGTGAAGGGGAGTGAATGGCCTCATGGTGCGTCTGTGTGGTCAGGGAGTGTGTTATGCTCCGGTGGTAGGATCTCAAACTGACCTGACACATATAACCTGAATTTACGAACAAGTTCTGGGGATGTGGAAGCTATACTGACCGCAATCCTGATCCTATCCACACACACTAAAGGCAGCCATGGAGCGTTACCTGAAAACCTAGACGCCTCTTCACAGCCTGAGAAACTGACTACCCCTAGAGAGAAAGCAAAGACCTCACTTGCCTCAGAGAAATATCCCCAAAGATTTAGATAGCCCCCCCAAATAATAACGGTGAGTTAAGGGGAAAACACAAACGTAGAGATGAAACAGGTTAAGCAAATAAGGCCCGCTAACACTAGATAGGCAGAAAATAGATAGGTGTCTGTGCGGTCAGTACAAAACTATCAAAAATAAACCATGCAGAGAATACAAGAACCCCCACACCGACTCACGATGTGAGGGGCGCACTCTGCACCCCAGAAATAACCAGCAAGCGAAAAATCACTTAAAGCAAGCTGGACTGAACTCAACATATACTGAGAAACGTTTTCAAGGAAATAATGAGAAAATGAACAAGCAAACTTAGCTTCTCCTAGCAGGAGACTGGTCACAAGGAATATTCAGGAGAGCTCAGAATCAGGACTGAATACATTGACAGCAGGCAACAAGTGAAGGTCCAGCTGAATTAAATAGGCCCCGCTTAGCAGGAAATCAAACAGATGAACCCAGCCAAGAAGCCATATCGCTAAAGGCCACCAGAGGGAGCCCAAGAACAAATTCACAACAGTACCCCCCCCTTAAGGAGGGGTCACCGAACCCTCACCAGGGCTCCCAGGTCGATCAGGACGAGCCAAATGAAAGGCACAAACCAAATCGGCCGCATGGACATCGGAGGCGACAACCCAGGAATTATCCTCCTGACCATAGCCCTTCCACTTAACCAAGTACTGAAGCTTCCGTCTCGAAATACGAGAATCCAAGATCTTCTCCACCACATACTCCAACTCCCCCTCGACCAAGACCGGAGCAGGAGGATCAACAGAAGGGACCACAGGCACCACATATCTCCGCAACAATGACCTATGGAACACATTATGAATGGCAAATGATGTAGGGAGGTCCAAACGAAATGACACAGGGTTGAGGATTTCCAAAATCTTATAAGGACCGATGAAACGAGGCTTGAACTTAGGAGAGGAAACCTTCATCGGGACATAACGAGAAGACAACCATACCAAATCCCCCACACGAAGTCGGGGACCCACACAGCGACGGCGGTTAGCAAAGCGCTGAGCCTTCTCTTGGGACAAGGTCAAATTGTCCACCACATGCTTCCAAATCTGCTGCAATCTATCCACCACAGAATCCACCCCAGGACAGTCAGAAGGCTCAACCTGACCCGAGGAAAAACGAGGATGAAAACCAGAATTGCAAAAGAAAGGTGAAACCAAAGTAGCAGAACTAGCCCGATTATTGAGGGCGAACTCAGCCAATGGCAAACAGGTCACCCAATCATCCTGATCAGCAGAAACAAAACATCTCAAATAAGTTTCCAAGGTCTGATTAGTTCGTTCGGTTTGACCATTCGTCTGAGGATGGAAGGCCGACGAAAAAGACAATTCAATGCCCATCTTAGCACAAAAGGACCGCCAAAATCTGGACACAAACTGGGATCCTCTGTCAGACACAATGTTCTCCGGAATACCATGTAAACGAACCACATTCTGAAAAAAACAGTGGCACCAAATCGGAGGAGGAAGGCAGCTTAGGCAAGGGTACTAAATGGACCATTTTAGAAAAACGATCACAAACCACCCAGATGACAGACATCCTCTGAGAGACAGGAAGATCCGAAATAAAATCCATGGAAATATGCGTCCAAGGCCTCTTCGGGACAGGCAAAGGCAAAAGCAATCCACTGGCACGAGAACAGGAAGGCTTGGCCCGAGCACAAATCCCACAGGACTGCACAAAGGAACGCACATCCCGCGACAAGGAAAGCCACCAAAAGGACCTCGCCACCAAATCCCTGGTACCAAAAATCCCAGGATAACCCGCCAACACCGAAGAATGCACCTCGGAAATAAGTCTACTGGTCCATCTGTCCGGAACAAACAGTCTCTCCGGTGGACAAAGGTCAGGTCTATTGGCCTGAAACTCCTGCAACACCCGTCGCAGATCAGGAGAGATGGCAGACAAAATCACCCCCTCTTTGAGGACACCAGTCGGTTCAGAAACTTCCGGGGAGTCAGGTACAAAACTCCTAGAAAGGGCATCAGCCTTCACGTTTTTCGAACCCGGAAGATATGAAACCACAAAATTGAAACGAGAGAAAAACAGCGACCATCGAGCCTGTCTCGGATTCAACCGTTTGGCAGACTCGAGATAAGTCAAATTCTTGTGATCCGTCAAGACCACCACATGATGCTTGGCTCCCTCAAGCCAATGTCGCCACTCCTCAAATGCCTACTTCATTGCCAACAACTCTCGATTACCAACATCATAATTCCGCTCGGCAGGCGAAAACTTTCTTGAAAAGAAAGCACATGGTCTCATCACAGAGCTATCAGAGCTTTTCTGCGACAAGACAGCCCCTGCTCCAACCTCAGAAGCATCAACCTCGACCTGAAAGGGAAGAGAGACATCGGGCTGGCGCAAGACAGGAGCCGAAGAAAACCGACGTTTCAGCTCCTGAAAGGCCTCCACGGCCGCAGGAGACCAATTCGTCACATCAGAACCCTTCTTGGTCAAATCCGTCAATGGCTTAACCACACTAGAAAAATTAGTGTTGAAGCGACGGTAAAAATTAGCAAAACCCAAGAACTTCTGAAGACTCTTCACCGATGTAGGTTGAGTCCAGTCATGAATAGCCTGGACCTTGACTGGATCCATCTCAATAGTAGAAGGAGAAAAAATAAAGCCCAAAAAGGAAACCTTCTGGACTCCGAAGAGACATTTAGAGCCCTTCACAAACAAGGCATTGGCACGCAGGACCTGAAATACCATCCTGACCTGCTTCACATGAGACTCCCAATCATCAGAAAAGACCAAAATATCATCCAGGTACACAATCATAAATCTATCCAGATACTCTCGGAACATGTCGTGCATGAAGGACTGAAACACAGAGGGGGCATTAGAAAGCCCAAAAGGCATCACCAAGTACTCAAAATGGCCTTCGGGCGTATTAAATGCTGTTTTCCATTCATCGCCCTGCTTTGTGCGCACAAGATTATATGCTCCTCGAAGATCTATATTGGTGAACCAACTGGCCCCCCTAATCCGGGCAAACAGATCGGACAACAGTGGCAAGGGGTACTGAAATTTGACCGTGATGTTATTTAGAAGGCGATAATCTATACAGGGTCTCAGAGAACCATCCTTCTTGGCCACAAAAAAGAACACCGCACCCAAAGGGGACGAGGACGGGCGAATATGTCCCTTCTCCAAGGACTCCTTTATATAACTCCGCATAGCGGCATGTTCTGGTACAGATAAATTAAAAAGTCGTCCCTTAGGGAACTTACTACCAGGAATCAGATTTATGGCACAATCACAATCCCTATGAGGAGGTAGGGCACTGGATTTGGGCTCATCAAATACATCCTGGTAGTCCGACAAAAATTCAGGGACTTCAGACGGAGTAGAAGAAGCAATTGACACCAAAGGAGCATCGCCATGAATTCCCTGGCAACCCCAACTTGACACAGACATTGCTTTCCAATCCAGGACTGGATTATGAGCCTGCAGCCATGGCAAACCCAACACGACAACATCATGCAAATTATGTAACACCAAAAAGCGAATCACCTCCTGATGTGCAGGAGCCATGCACATGGTCAATTGAGTCCAGTACTGAGGATTATTCTTGGCTAATGGTGTAGCATCAATTCCCTTTAGTGGGATAGGGAATTGTAAAGGCTCCAAGATAAAACCACAGCGCCTGGCAAATGACAAATCCATCAAATTCAGGGCAGCACCTGAATCCACAAAAGCCATAACTGAGTAGGATGACAGAGAGCAAATCAAAGTAACAGACAAAATGAATTTAGGTTGTACAGTACCAATGGTGACAGACTTAGCGAAGTTTTTTGTGCGCTTAGAGCATGCTGAGATAACATGAGCAGAATCACCACAGTAAAAGCACAACCCGTTCTGACGTCTGTGGTTTTGCTGTTCAACTCTGGTCAGAATCCTGTTGCATTGCATAGGCTCAGGTTTCTGCTCAGAAAATATCGCCAGATGGTGCACAGGTTTGCGCTCCCGCAAACGCCGATCAATCTGAATGGCCAAAGACATTGACTCATTCAGACCCGCAGGCGTGGGGAACCCCACCATAACATCTTTAAGGGCTTCAGAAAGACCCTTTCTGAAAATCGCCGCCAGGGCGCACTCATTCCACTAAGTGAGCACTGACCACTTCCTAAACTTCTGACAATAAACCTCTGCTTCATCCTGACCCTGAGAGAGAGCCAGCAAAACCTTCTCTGCTTGGTCTACCAGATTTGGTTCCTCATAAAGCACTCCAAGCACCAGAAAAAACGCATCAACATTTAGCAGTGCAGGATCTCCTGGCGCCAGGGAGAATGCCCAATCTTGAGGGTCACCACGTAACAAAGAAATAACAATTTTAACTTGCTGAACAGAGTCACCAGATGAGTGAGGTCTCAGAGAAAGGAATAACTTACAATTATTCTTAAAGTTCAAAAACCTAGATCTATCTCCGGAGAACAGCTCAGGAATAGGTATCTTAGGCTCTGACATAGGACTGCGGACTACATAATCCTGAATGCCCTGTACCCTTGCAGTGAGATGATCCACACTAGAAGACAGACTCTGAATGTCCATATCAGTAGCTGCATTCAGAACCACCCAGAGATTAAGGGGAGGAGAGAGGCTAAACAGTGCAGAGGAAAAAAAAAAAAAATGACCTTAGGATTTCTCTTCTCCCTCTTCTGCTGCATTAACACTTTGTGGGCCTGCTGTACTGTTATGAACCGGTGGTAGGATCTCAAACTGACCTGACACATATAACCTGAATTTACGAACAAGTTCTGGGGATGTGGAAGCTATACTGACCGCAATCCTGATCCTATCCACACACACTAAAGGCAGCCGTGGAGCGTTACCTGAAAACCTAGATGCCTCTTCACAGCCTGAGAAACTGACTACCCCTAGAGAGAAAGCAAAGACCTCACTTGCCTCAGAGAAATATCCCCAAAGATTTAGATAGCCCCCCACAAATAATAACGGTGAGTTAAGGGGAAAACACAAACGTAGAGATGAAACAGGTTAAGCAAATGAGGCCCGCTAACACTAGATAGGCAGAAAATAGATAGGTGTCTGTGCGGTCAGTACAAAACTATCAAAAATAAACCACGCAGAGAATACAAGAACCCCCACACCGACTCACGATGTGAGGGGCGCACTCTGCACCCCAGAACTAACCAGCAAGCGAAAAATCACTTAAAGCAAGCTGGACTGAACTCAACATATACTGAGAAACGTTTTCAAGGAAATAATGAGAAAATGAACAAGCAAACTTAGCTTCTCCTAGCAGGAGACTGGTCACAAGGAATATTCAGGAGAGCTCAGAATCAGCACTGAATACACCGACAGCAGGCAACAAGTGAAGGTCCAGCTGAATTAAATAGGCCCCGCTTAGCAGGAAATCAAACAGCTGAACCCAGCCAAGAAGCCATATCGCTAAAGGCCACCAGAGGGAGCCCAAGAACAAATTCACAACAGGAGTGCCTGTAATAAAAATGATGGTATGGGTTTTTTGGTGAAGGGAAATGATGTGAGTTTGTGTGACTATATGGTGATTGAGGTTGGAAGGTGTGTGTTGGCTAATTTTGAGTTTAGAAATGTTCGTTTTTGCGTTATTAATGTATATGCGCCTGTGGATAAACAGGAGCGTAGAGTTTTATTTGAAAAAATTAAGTTTTTTATTCCAGGAAGAGTGCCTGTTGTGATAGTGGGTGATATGAACTGTGATGTGGGAAGTGTGAATGTAGATGCATCAGGGAAAGTGTTAATGGATATGGTGAGTGATTTTGGTTTAAAAGATATGCAGCGGGCATGCAAGATAACTCCGTTGTTAAATACATTTTTTTCTGACAGTGGGAGGGTGGAGTCTAGATTGGACTATTGTTTTTTTTTCAAAAAATCTGATTCCTGTTAGTTATGCACAGGAGAGGGTGTTTTTTTCGGATCATGTGTGTATGAAGTGTGAATTGGATCTGCATGTTGAGGTGGCTGGGAAAGGTGTGTGGAAGTTGAATGTGAGTTTGCTGGAAGGAGGGGGGGTGAGAGAGGAGTATGAAAGACATTATGCAGAGTGGTGTGGGTGCAGGAGTGATTTCAGAAATGTGTGTGAATGGTGGGATTGGGTTAAATGGAAAACCAAGAGTTTTTAAAAAAAAACTTGGGTACAAGTGTGCGGCGGCAAAGAGAGAAAGGTTTGTTTTTTTAAATGCAAGATTGAGTGTGTTGTATAAGTTGAGGGCGGGAGGGATGGATGTGAGTGAAGATTTAGTGAAAGTGAAAAAAGAAGTGAATGATTTTTTGTTAGAAAGAGGGAGGAGTATTGTGTATAGGGCCAAATTAGAGAATTTGGAGAAGAATGAGAAGTGTTCGCGTTTTTTCTTTAAGAAAGTTTTTGGGAAGAGACAGAGTATGAGTGTTTTGAATGGGATGGATGGAAATGAAGTTAGTGGTGCGGACTTGTGTGAGGAAGTGGCAAAGTTTTATGATGATTTGTATGCTGTGAAATGGAGGGATGAAGGTTTGGAGGGTGAGGTGTTGAGTGTTTTGGAAAATAGTTTGAATAGGATTGAAAGGGAAAGTTTGATGGGTGATGTGACGGGTGAAGAAGTATGGAAGGTGGTGTGCAGTATGGCGCTGAATAAAACGCCGGGGGAGGATGGTCTACCGGTGGAATTTTATCGGGTGATGTGGGATGTGATTGGGAAGGATTTTGTGGATGTATGTAAGTATATGTGGGCGAATGCAGAGGTGGCAAATGGTGTATGCGTGCAGGGGTGGTTGTGTTATTGCCAAAAAAAGGTGATTTGAAAAATCTAAAAAATTGGAGGCCAATCACATTGCTGAATTGTGATTATAAGATTTATGCGAAACTTTTGGCTAACAGGATGCGTGGCGTGATTGGTAGTGTGGTGGGTGAGGAGCAATGTTGTGCGGTACGTGGAAGACGAATACATGGAAGTTTGTGTATGTTGAGAGATTGTTTGTGGGACTGCATGAATCGTAAGAAAGGTGTGTATGTGTTGAGTTTGGATTTTGAGAAGGCGTATGATAGATTGGCGCATGGTTTAGTGTGTTGGTGAAGATGGGTTTTCCTTCTGAGTTTGTTGAGAGAGTGACAAGTTTGTATAAGAATATTTACAGTTGTGTGTTGTTGAATGGAAATGTGGGGAGGAGAGTAAATGTATTTTCGGGTGTTCGGCAGGGGTGTCCTTTGTCCCCTATCGTTTTTATTTGCGCAATTGAGCCTTTGTTATGTCTGTTAAGAAAAGATAAGGTGATTCGGGGTGTGCAAGTACCCGGGGGGTGGGGGGAGAGAGTGGAAGATGAGTGGCTATATGGATGATGTGTGTGTGCTGTGTGATTCAGAGTGTTCGGTACGGCGTGTGAAGTTGTTGGTTTCTATTTTTTGTGGAGCATCTGCTTTTAAAGTGAATTGGGAGAAGAGTGAGTGTAAGAATTTTGGGGGAAGGAGTCTGAGCGATGATGTTGGAGTGAATGTGGTGAGTGGATCGATAAAGGTTTTGGGTGTGAAATTTTCAGAGAAATTGGATGGAGAGGAAAGCTGGGTGGATGTGAAAGAGAGAGTGGAGCGTAAGTTTAATTTTTGGAGTTTGAGGGATCTTACGTTTTTTGGTAAAATTTTAGTTATTAAGAGTGTTGTGTTACCTATTTTTTTGTATGTTGCGATGGTTTTTCCACCAAGCTACATGTGTATTAGAAGATTAAATAGGGTTTTGTTTGTCTTTTTTTGGGGTTCATGTATGGAGCGTGCGAGGAGAGAGATTGTTATGAAGAGTTTGGATAAGGGGGGACTGGGTTTCCCAAATTTGAATGTTTTTTTCGGCGTGAATATTATGGTGTTTGTACTAGGTGTGATTAGGATGGATGGGAAGTATGCATGTATGTGCAGGTTTTTGTTTGGAAATTTCTTGTTTTGTTTGAAATGGCGTGAAAGAGATTTTAGGAGCCCAGTGGCTTTTGAGGTTCCTGTGTGGTATGTGTGGGTTTACAAATTTTTAGTGAAGTATGAACTGTGTGATGTGGATGTGAGATTGTTAGAAAAGAAGAAGGCTGTATATAAGATGATTGAGTGTAGAGAGATGGAATGTGACATTATTGTAGGACGAGCCCATAGGCTGTTCTTACCAGATTTTAAAATGGTAAGAGGGGATGATGTGCAGAAAGTATGGAAGAAGGTACGTGTGAATGGTATGACAAATAGGCAGAGTGAGATTGTATGGCAGTCATTGCATAGGGTGTTGCCGGTGAGGGAGTTTCTCAAAAATCGGGGTTTAGTGAGGAGTGAGAGGTGTCCGAGGAGTGGGAGTGTGGTGCATTTGTTTTGGAATTGTCAGTATGCTAGAAGTGTGATTGCAGGTCTGGGTCGTTTGTGTAAGGAGCTGTGTGAGGTGAATCTGTTGTCTTTTGAGCTTTTTATGTTTGGATTGGGTATGTGTGGGGAGAAGGAGAGAGTATTGTGGTTGATGATGGCATGTATAAAAGAGGTTTTATGGGATGTGAGGAATGTGTATGTGTTTAAAAGGAAGGATATTGAGGTTAAAAACTTTATAAAAATTATTTTGGGAAAATTGTATTTTTGCTTTGTGTGTGATCAGAGGTGGAGAGGGGAGGTGGATGCAGAGGGAATTTGGAAGACTAAAAAGTGGAAACATTTTGTTAATGTATCTTGAAGTGTTTTTTTTTTGGTTGTTAACCCCTTCATGACCCAGCCTATTTTGGCCTTAATGACCTTGCCGTTTTTTGCAATTCTGACCAGTGTCCCTTTATGAGGTAATAACTCAGGAACGCTTCAACGGATCCTAGCGATTCTGAGATTGTTTTTTCGTGACATATTGGGCTTCATGTTAGTGGTAAATTTAGGTCGATAATTTCTGAGTTTATTTGTGAAAAATACGGAAATTTGGCGAAAATTTTGAAAATTTCGCAATTTTCACATTTTGAATTTTTATTCTGTTAAACCAGAGAGTTATGTGACACAACATAGTTAATAAATAATGTTTCCCACATGTCTACTTTACATCAGCACAATTTTGGAAACAAATTTTTTTTTTGCTAGGAAGTTATAAGGGTTAAAATTTGACCAGTGATTTCTCATTTTTACAACAAAATTTACAAAACCATTTTTTTTAGGGACCACCTCACATTTGAAGTCATTTTGAGGGTTCTATATGGCTGAAAAAGTGACACCATTCTAAAAATTGCACCCCTCAAGGTGCTCAAAACCACATTCAAGAAGTTTATTAACCCTTCAGGTGTTTCACAGCAGCAGAAGCAACATGGAAGTAAAAAATGAACATTTAACTTTTTAGTCACAAAAATGATCTTTTAGCAACAATTTTTTTATTTTCCCAAGGGTAAAAGGAGAAACTGGACCACGGACGTTGTTGTCCAATTTGTCCGGAGTACGCTGATACCTCATATGTGGGGGTAACTACTGTTTGGGCGCACGGCAGGGCTCGGAAGGGAAGGAGCGCCATTTGACTTTTTGAAAGAAAAATTGGCTCCAATCTTTAGCGGACACCATGTCGCGTTTGGAGAGCCCCCGTGTGCCTAAACATTGGAGCTCCCCCACAAGTGACCCCATTTTGGAAACTAGACCCCCCAAGGAACTTATCTAGAAGCATAGTGAGCACTTTAAACCCCCAGGTGCTTCACAAATTGATCCGTAAAAATGAAAAAGTACTTTTTTTTCACAAAAAAATTATTTTAGCCTCAATTTTTTCATTTTCACATGGGCAACAGGATAAAATGGATCCTAAATTTTGTTGGGCAATTTCTTCTGAGTACACCGATACCTCACATGTGGGGGTAAACCACTGTTTGGGCACATGGTAAGGCTCGGAAGGGAAGGAGCGCCATTTGACTTTTTGAATGAAAAATTATCTCCATCGTTAGCGGACCCCATGTCGCGTTTGGAAAGCCCCTGTGTGCCTAAACATTGGAGCTCCTCCACAAGTGACCCCATTTTGGAAACTAGACCCCCCAAGGAACTTATCTAGAGGCATAGTGAGCACTTTAAACCCCCAGGTGCTTCACAAATTGATCCGCAAAAATGAAAAAGTACTTTTTTTTCACACAAAATTTCTTTTTGCCTCAATTCAGGATAAAATGGATCCTAAAATTTGTTGGGCAATTTCTCCTGAGTACGCCGATACCTCATATTTGGGGGTAAACCACTGTTTGGGTGCACGGCAAGGCTCGGAAGGGAAGGCGTGCCATTTGACTTTTTGAATGGAAAATTAGCTCCAATCGTTAGCGGACACCATGTCGCGTTTGGAGAGCCCCTGTGTGCCTAAACATTGGAGATCCCCTACAAGTGACCCCAATTTTGGAAACTAGACCTCCCAAGGAACTAATCTAGATGTGTGGTGAGCACTTTGAACCCCCAAGTGCTTCACAGAAGTTTATAACGCAGAGCCATGAAAATAAAAAATAATTTTCTTTTCTCAAAAATGATTTTTTAGCCCACAATTTTTTATTTTCCCAAGGGTAACAGGAGAAATTGCACCCCAAAAGTTGTTGTCCAGTTTCTCCTGAGTACGCTGATACCCCATATGTGGGGGTAAACCACTGTTTTGGCACACGTCGGGGTTTGGAAGGGAAGTAGTGACGTTTTGAAATGCAGACTTTGATGGAATGGTCTGCGGGCATCAGGTTGCGTTTGCAGAGCCCCTGATATGCCTAAACAGTAGAAACCCCCCACAAGTGACCCCATTTTGGAAACTAGACCCCCCAAGGAACTTATCTAGATGTGTGGTGAGCACATTCAACCCCCAAGTGCTTCACAGAAGTTTACAACGCAGAGCCGTGAAAATAAAAAATCATTTTTCTTTCCTCAAAAAAGATGTTTTAGCAAGCAATTTTTTATTTTCACAAGGGTAACAGGAGAAATTGGGCCCCAATATTTGTTGCCCAGTTTTTTGTGAGTGTGCTGGTACCCCATATGTGGGGGTAAACCACTGTTTGGGGGCACGTCAGGGCTCGGAAGGGAAGTAGTGACATTTGAAATGCAGACTTAGATGGAATGGTCTGCGGGCATCACGTTGCATTTGCAGAGCCCCTGATGTGCCTAATCAGTAGAAACACCCCACAAGTGACCCCATTTTGGAAACTAGACCCCCGAAGGAACTTATCTAGATGTGTGGTGTGCACTTTCAACCCCCAAGTGCTTCACAGAAGTTTATAACGCAGAGCCGTGAAAATAAAAAATAATTGTTCTTTCCTCAAAAATTATGTTTTAGCAAGTAATTTTTTATTTTTGCAAGGGTAACAGGAGAAATTGGACCCCAACAGTTGTTGCCCAGTTTGTCCTGAGTACGCTGGAACCCCAAATGTGGGGGTAAACCACTGTTTGGGCGCACGTCGGGGCTTGGAAGGGAGGGAGCATCATTTGACTTTTTGAATGCAAGATTGGCTGGAATCAATGGTGGCGCCATGTTGCGTTTGGAGACCCCTGATGTGCCTAAACAGTGGAAACCCCTCAATTCTTACTTCAACACTAACCCCAACACACCCCTAATCCTAATCCCAACTGTAGCCATAACCCTAATCACAACCCTAACCCCAACACACCCCTAACCACAACCCTAACCGCAACACACCCGTAACCCTAATTCCAACCCTAATCCTAACCCTAATCCCAACCCTAACCCTAATCCCAACCCTAACCACAACTGTAACCCCAACACACCCCTAACCCTATCCATAACCCTAACCACAAGCCTAATCTTAACCCTATTTCCAACCCTAGCCCTAATTCCAACCCTAACTCTAATTCCAACCCTAACCCTAAGGCTATGTGCCCACGTTGCGGATTCGTGTGAGATTTTTCCGCACGATTTTTGAAAAATCTGCAGGTAAAAGGCACTGCGTTTTACCTGCGGATTTACAGCAGATTTCCAGTGTTTTTTTGTGCGGATTTCACCTGCGGATTCCTATTGAGGAACAGGTGTAAAACGCTGCGGAATCCGCACAAAGAATTGACATGCTGCAGAAAATACAACGCAGCGTTTCTGCACGGAATTTTCCGCACCATGGGCACAGCGGATTTGGTTTTCCATAGGTGTACATGGTACTGTAAACCTGATGGAAAACTGCTACGAATTCGCAGCGGCCAATCCGCTGCGGATCCGCAGCCAAATCTGTTATGACCCCAATGGCAGAGGGTCTCAGAAATAATTACTAAGTCTGCAAACACAAAAAACCAGCTCATAGGGCAGTGGTAACTGAGCTGACCATATATCTAATCCTAGCACCACAAATAGCAGCAGCCGGGGAACGTGCCTACGTTGGTTCTAGACGTCTCGCGCCAGCCGGAGAACTAACTAACCCTAGAAGGGAAAAGAAAGACTGTTGTGAAATTGGATTTTGGGCTCCCCCGGTGGCCACTGGTGGAATTGAACTGGTGTGCATCATCCCCTCTGTTCACCTGTTTCCATCAGGATGTGGGAGTCGCTATTTAACCTTGCTCCTCTGTCACTTCCATGCCGGTCAACATTGTAATCAGAAGCCTTTCTGTGCATGTTCCTGCTGCTAGACAACTCCCAGCTAAGTTGGACTTTTGTCCTCGTTTGTTTTTGCATTTTGTTCCAGTTCACAGCTGTAGTTTCGTTTCTGTGTCTGGAAAGCTCTTGTGATCTGAAATTGCCACTCTGATGTTATGAGTTAATACTAGAGTCTTAAAGTAATTTCAGGATGGTATTTTGATAGGGTTTTCAGCTGACCATGAAAGTGCCCTTTCTGTCTTCCTGCTATCTAGTAAGCGGACCTCAATTTTGCTAAACTTATTTTCATACTACGTTTGTCATTTCATCTAAAATCACCGCCAATATATGTGGGGGCCTCTGTCTGCCTATCGGGAAAATTTCTCTAGAGGTGAGCCAGGACTATATTTTCCTCTGCCAGGATTAGTTAGTCCTCCGGCCGGCGCTGGGCGTCTAGGGATAAAAAACGTAGGCAACACTACCCGGCTACTGTTAGTTGTGCGGCAGGTTTAGTTCATGGTCAGTTTAGTTTCCATCCTTCCAAGAGCTAGTACTTATGTTTGCTGGGCTATGTTCTCTTGCCATTGAGAACCATAACAGTTTGACCGGCCCAAAAAGGGTTAAATTAATTGACAGAGAAAGGAGAGAAAAGAGAAGTCTGCTGAAGATTTTTTTTTTTTCCCTTCCCTTCAGTTCTGAGTGTGCTTGTAATTGAATCTCTTGCAAGTCTGCCTATATTGCAGCCTTTCTCTCTCTCTCTCTCCTTCTAATCCTGGAATGGCTCTGTGTTCACCTGTTTAAAATGGATATTCAGAGTTTAGCTGCAGGTTTGAATAATCTCACCACGAAAGTTCAAAATTTACAAGATTTTGTTGTTCATGTTCCTATATCTGAACCTAGAATTCCTTTGCCTGAATTTTTCTCGGGGAATAGATCTTGCTTTCAAAATTTCAAAAATAATTGCAAGTTGTTTTTGTCCCTGAAATCTCGCTCTGCTGGAGATCCTGCTCAGCAGGTCAGGATTGTGATTTCCTTGCTCCGGGGCGACCCTCAGGATTGGGCTTTTGCATTGGCTCCAGGGGATCCTGCGTTGCTCAATGTGGATGCGTTTTTTCTGGCCTTGGGGTTGCTTTATGAGGAACCTCAGTTAGAGCTTCAGGCGGAAAAGGCCTTGATGTCCCTATCTCAGGGGCAAGACGAAGCTGAAATATACTGCCAGAAATTCCGTAAATGGGCTGTGCTTACTCAGTGGAATGAGTGCGCCCTGGCGGCGAATTTCAGAGAGGGTCTCTCTGATGCCATTAAGGATGTTATGGTGGGGTTCCCTGTGCCTGCGGGTCTGAATGAGTCCATGACAATGGCTATCCAGATCGATAGGCGTCTGCGGGAGCGCAAACCTGTGCACCATTTGGCGGTGTCTACTGAGAAGACGCCAGAGAATATGCAATGTGATAGAATTCTGTCCAGAAGTGAACGGCAGAATTTAAGACGAAAAAATGGGTTGTGCTTCTATTGCGGTGATTCAACTCATGTTATATCAGCATGCTCTAAGCGTACTAAGAAGCTTGATAGGTCTGTTTCAATTGGCACTTTACAGTCTAAGTTTATTCTATCTGTAACCCTGATTTGTTCTTTATCATCTATTACCGCGGATGCCTATGTCGACTCTGGCGCCGCTTTGAGTCTTATGGATTGGTCCTTTGCCAAACGCTGTGGGTATGATTTGGAGCCTCTTGAAACTCCTATACCCCTGAAGGGGATTGACTCCACCCCATTGGCTAGTAATAAACCACAATACTGGACACAAGTAACTATGCGGATAAATCCGGATCATCAGGAGATTATTCGCTTTCTTGTGCTGTATAACCTACATGATGTGTTGGTGCTTGGATTGCCATGGCTGCAATCTCATAACCCAGTCCTTGACTGGAAAGCTATGTCTGTGTTAAGCTGGGGTTGTAAGGGGACGCATGGGGACGTACCTGTGGTTTCCATTTCATCATCTATTCCCTCTGAGATTCCTGAATTCTTGACTGAATATCGTGACGTTTTTGAAGAACCTAAGCTTGGTTCATTACCTCCGCACCGGGAGTGCGATTGTGCCATAGATTTGATTCCGGGTAGTAAATACCCTAAGGGTCGTTTATTTAATCTGTCTGTGCCTGAACATGCTGCTATGCGAGAATATATAAAGGAGTCCTTGGAAAAGGGACATATTCGTCCTTCGTCATCTCCCTTAGGAGCCGTTTTTTTCTTTGTGGCTAAGAAAGATGGCTCTTTGAGACCGTGTATTGATTATCGGCTTTTGAATAAAATCACGGTTAAATATCAATATCCGTTGCCACTGCTGACTGATTTGTTTGCTCGCATAGAGGGGGCCAAGTGGTTCTCTAAGATAGATCTCCGTGGGGCGTATAATTTGGTGCGAATTAAGCAGGGGGATGAGTGGAAGACCGCATTTAATACGTCTGAGGGCCACTTTGAGTATTTGGTGATGCCTTTTGGTCTTTCAAATGCCCCTTCAGTCTTTCAGTCCTTTATGCATGACATTTTCCGTGATTATTTGGATAAATTTTTGATTGTGTATCTGGATGATATTTTGATTTTTTCGGATGACTGGGACTCTCATGTCCAGCAGGTCAGGAGGGTTTTTCAGGTTTTGCGGTCTAATTCCTTGTGTGTGAAGGGTTCTAAGTGCATTTTTGGGGTTCAAAAGATTTCCTTTTTGGGATATATTTTTTCCCCCTCTTCCATCGAGATGGATCCTGTCAAGGTTCAGGCTATTTGTGATTGGACGCAACCCTCTTCTCTTAAGAGTCTTCAGAAATTTTTGGGCTTTGCTAACTTTTATCGTCGATTTATTGCTGGTTTTTCTGATGTTGTTAAACCATTGACTGATCTGACTAAGAAGGGTGCTGATGTTGCTGATTGGTCCCCTGCTGCTGTGGAGGCCTTTCGGGAGCTTAAGCGCCGCTTTTCTTCCGCCCCTGTGTTGCGTCAGCCTGATGTTGCTCTTCCTTTTCAGGTTGAGGTCGACGCTTCTGAAATCGGAGCTGGGGCAGTTTTGTCGCAGAGAAGTTCCGATTGTTCCGTGATGAGACCTTGTGCCTTTTTCTCGCGTAAATTTTCGCCCGCCGAGCGGAATTATGATGTTGGGAATCGGGAGCTTTTGGCCATGAAGTGGGCTTTTGAGGAGTGGCGTCATTGGCTTGAGGGGGCTAGACATCAGGTGGTGGTATTGACTGACCACAAAAATCTAATTTATCTTGAGTCCGCCAGACGCCTGAATCCTAGACAGGCGCGCTGGTCGTTGTTTTTCTCTCGGTTTAATTTTGTGGTGTCCTACCTGCCGGGTTCTAAGAATGTTAAGGCGGATGCCCTTTCTAGGAGTTTTGAGCCTGACTCCCCTGGTAACTCTGAACCTACAGGTATCCTTAAGGATGGAGTGATATTGTCTGCCGTTTCTCCAGACCTGCGGCGGGCCTTGCAGGAGTTTCAGGCGGATAGACCTGATCGTTGCCCACCTGGTAGACTGTTTGTTCCTGATGATTGGACCAGTAAAGTCATTTCTGAGGTTCATTCTTCTGCGTTGACAGGTCATCCTGGAATCTTTGGTACCAGGGATTTGGTGGCAAGGTCCTTCTGGTGGCCTTCCCTGTCTCGAGATGTGCGAGGCTTTGTGCAGTCTTGTGACGTTTGTGCTCGGGCCAAGCCTTGTTGTTCTCGGGCTAGTGGATTGTTGTTGCCCTTGCCTATCCCGAAGAGGCCCTGGACGCACATCTCGATGGATTTTATTTCGGATCTTCCTGTTTCTCAGAAGATGTCTGTCATCTGGGTGGTGTGTGACCGTTTCTCTAAGATGGTCCATTTGGTTCCCCTGCCTAAGTTGCCTTCTTCTTCCGAGTTGGTTCCTCTGTTTTTTCAAAATGTGGTCCGTTTGCATGGTATTCCGGAGAATATCGTTTCTGACAGAGGAACCCAATTCTTGTCTAGATTTTGGCGAGCATTCTGTGCTAGGATGGGCATAGATTTGTCTTTCTCATCTGCTTTCCTTCCTCAGACTAATGGCCAGACCGAGCGGATGAATCAGACCTTGGAGACATATTTGAGGTGTTTTGTGTCTGCAGATCAGGATGATTGGGTTGCTTTTTTGCCTTTAGCGGAGTTTGCCCTCAATAATCGGGCCAGCTCTGCCACCTTGGTGTCTCCTTTTTTCTGTAATTCGGGGTTTCATCCTCGATTTTCTTCTGGTCAGGTGGAATCTTCGGATTGTCCTGGAGTGGATGCTGTGGTGGAGAGGTTGCATCAGATTTGGGGGCAGGTAGTGGACAATTTGAAGTTGTCCCAGGAGAAGACTCAGCTTTTTGCCAACCGCCGGCGTCGGGTTGGTCCTCGGCTTTGTGTTGGGGACTTGGTGTGGTTGTCTTCTCGTTTTGTCCCTATGAGGGTTTCTTCTCCTAAGTTTAAGCCTCGGTTCATCGGCCCGTACAAGATATTGGAGATTCTTAACCCTGTGTCCTTCCGTTTGGACCTCCCTGCATCTTTTTCTATTCATAATGTTTTTCATCGGTCATTGTTGCGCAGGTATGAGGTACCGGTTGTGCCTTCCGTTGAGCCTCCTGCTCCGGTGTTGGTTGAGGGCGAGTTGGAGTACGTTGTGGAAAAAATCTTGGACTCCCGTGTTTCCAGACGGAAACTCCAGTATCTGGTCAAATGGAAGGGATACGGTCAGGAGGATAATTCTTGGGTGACTGCCTCTGATGTTCATGCCTCCGATCTGGTCCGTGCCTTTCATAGGGCTCATCCTGATCGCCCTGGTGGTTCTGGTGAGGGTTCGGTGCCCCCTCTTTGAGGGGGGGGTACTGTTGTGAAATTGGATTTTGGGCTCCCCCGGTGGCCACTGGTGGAATTGAACTGGTGTGCATCATCCCCTCTGTTCACCTGTTTCCATCAGGATGTGGGAGTCGCTATTTAACCTTGCTCCTCTGTCACTTCCATGCCGGTCAACATTGTAATCAGAAGCCTTTCTGTGCATGTTCCTGCTGCTAGACAACTCCCAGCTAAGTTGGACTTTAGTCCTCGTTTGTTTTTGCATTTTGTTCCAGTTCACAGCTGTAGTTTCGTTTCTGTGTCTGGAAAGCTCTTGTGATCTGAAATTGCCACTCTGATGTTATGAGTTAATACTAGAGTCTTAAAGTAATTTCAGGATGGTATTTTGATAGGGTTTTCAGCTGACCATGAAAGTGCCCTTTCTGTCTTCCTGCTATCTAGTAAGCGGACCTCAATTTTGCTAAACCTATTTTCATACTACGTTTGTCATTTCATCTAAAATCACCGCCAATATATGTGGGGGCCTCTGTCTGCCTATCGGGGAAATTTCTCTAGAGGTGAGCCAGGACTATATTTTCCTCTGCCAGGATTAGTTAGTCCTCCGGCCGGCGCTGGGCGTCTAGGGATAAAAAACGTAGGCAACGCTACCCGGCTACTGTTAGTTGTGCGGCAGGTTTAGTTCATGGTCAGTTTAGTTTCCATCCTTCCAAGAGCTAGTACTTATGTTTGCTGGGCTATGTTCTCTTGCCATTGAGAACCATAACAAAAGACCTTTCTTGCCTCCAGAGAAAAGACCCCAAAAGTAGGATACAAGCCCCCAACAAATAATAACGGTGAGGTAAGAGGAAAAGACAAACGTAAGAATGAGCTAGGTATTTAGCAAAGAGAGGCCCACTAGCTAATAGCAGAATAAGTAAGATGACTTATATGGTCAGCAAAAACCCTATCAAAATATCCACGCTGGATATTCAAGAACCCCCGAACCGTCTAACGGGGAGAACACCAGCCCCCTAGAGCTTCCAGCAAAGTCAGGAATCACATTTAGTACAAGCTGGACAAAAATAAGAGCAAAGCAAATAACCAAAAAACAAAGAAGCAGGACTTAGCTTAATTTAGCACGAACCAAGACCAGCAGACAGGAGCAAACAGAAAGGATCTGATTACAACGATGCCAGGCACTGGACTAAGGATCCAGGAAGCTTATATAGCAACACCCCTGGACTAACGACCCAGGTGGGTGCCAAACTGAGGAAAGACAATCCCAGAGAAATATCACAAGTAACCACAAGAGGGAGCCAAAAAGTCTAATTCACAACACAAATCCGCACCGTGCGCACATGCCATAACCCTAACCCTACCCCTAACCCTACCCATAACCCTAACCCTAACCCTACCCCTAGTTCTAACCTTAACCCTAGTGGAAAAAGAAAAAAAAATATTTTCTTTATTTTATTATTGTCCCTACCTATGGGGGTGATAAAGAGGGGGTTTATTTATTATTTTTTTTATTTTGATCGCTGTGATAGAACCTACCACAGCGATCAAAATGTACTTTGTAATGAATCTGCCGGCCGGCAGATTCGGCGGGCGCACTGAGCATGCGCCCGCCATTTTGGAAGATGGCGGCGCCGATGGAGAAGACGGACCAGACACCGGGAGCCTCGGTAAGTATAAGGGGGGGGAGATCGGGGCACGGGGGGGGGCGTCGGAGCACGGGGGGGGTGACATAGGAGCAGGGGGGAGCGGACAGGAGGACGGGGGAGCGGAGCACAGGACAGAGGGGACTACGGGACAGATCGGTGGCTTGGGGGGGCGATCGGTGGGGTGGGGGGGGGGTCACTTCAGTATTTCCAGCCATGGCCGATAATATTGCAGCATCGGCCATGGCTGGATTAATATTTCACCAGTTTTTTAGGTGAAATATTACAAATCGCTCTGATTGGCAGTTTCACTTTCAACAGCCAATCAGAGCGATCGTAGCCACGGGGGGGTGAAGCCACCCCCCCTGGGCTGAAGTACCACTCCCCCTGTCTCTGCAGATCGGGTAAAATAGGAGTTAACCCTTTCACCCGATCTGCAGGGACGCGATCCTTCCATGACGCCACATAGGCGTCATGGGTCGGATTGGCACGGGTTTTCATGACGCCTACGTGGCGTCATGGGTCGGGAAGGGGTTAATAAAAATTTTTTTTGTGTGTTTTCCAATGATGATGGGAATGGTGGTTGCACTAAGTATGTGGCACGCTGTTTTGGGAGATGAGTTCCTTATAGTTTTGGTTACCTGACTGTGGAACTTCCCATCTGAGGGGGAAAAAAAAAAGCTGTCTGTGGATGGATACCATGCTTGGCATAGGTGGTTTTCCTGTATTGGATGTTTTCTTTTATTGGATGCTGCCCTTCCCGTGGTTGTTCCTTCCCGGGGAAAGGCCTGGCTATTCACTGCTTGCGTTGAGAAACACGTGATGGTGTCTCCGCAGCTACTCTACATGCATTTGCATATTTCTCATAAGGGATGGGGGCAGTGTTCTGGATCACTGCGTTGAGAAACACGTGATGGTGTCTCCGCGGTGTTGGATATTTTGGTCTCCCCGAAAACAATCATCTGTGCCTTTACAGCCTTTTTTACTAGGCACTGCTCCTAATAGCCAGATTCCCACTCCACACTGATGAGGGGCAAAAACCCCGAAACAGCTGTCTGTGGATGGATACCATGCTTGGCATAGGTGGTTTTCCTGTATTGGATGTTTTCCTTTATTGGATGCTGCCCTTCCCGTGGTTGTTCCTTCCCAGGGAAAGGCCTGGCTATTCACTGCTTGCATTGAGAAACACGTGATGGTGTCTCCGCAGTTACTCTACATACTACTTTGGTTGGGCCCTACTAACGGTGTCTGCCACTCCTTGGTGTTCTCCTCCACTGTACATAGCTGAGCTTCAATCTTCAGGCTTTCGGCCTATATTTACAAATTTTAAACTGCATTTGGCCTACTAGTTTGGTTGGGCCCTACTAACGGTGTCTGCCACTCCTTGGTGTTCTCCTCCACTGTACAAAGCTGAGCTTCAATCTTCAGGCTTTCGGCCTATATTTACAAATTTTAAACTGCATTTGGCCTACTAGTTTGGTTGGGCCCTACTAACGGTGTCTGCCACTCCTTGGTGTTCTCCTCCCCTGTACAAAGCTGAGCTTCAATCTTCAGGCTTTCGGCCTATATCAGATATTAAACTGCATTTGGCCTACTAGTTTGGTTGGGAGCTACTAACGGTGTCTGCCACTCCTTGGTGTTCTCCTCCACTGTACAAACCTGAGCTTCAATCTTCAGGCTTTCGGCCTATATCAGATATTAAACTGCATTTGGCCTACTAGTTTGGTTGGGCCCTACTAACGGTGTCTGCCACTCCTTGGTGTTCTCCACTGTACAAAGCTGAGCTTTAATCTTCAGGCTTTTGGCCTATATTTACAAATTTTAAACTGCATTTGGCCTACTAGTTTGGTTGGGCCCTACTAACGGTGTCTGCCACTCCTTGGTGTTCTCCTCCACTGTACAAAGCTGAGCTTCAATCTTCAGGCTTTCGGCCTATATTTACAAATTTTAAACTGCATTTGGCCTACTAGTTTGGTTGGGCCCTACTAACGGTGTCTGCCACTCCTTGGTGTTCTCCTCCCCTGTACAAAGCTGAGCTTCAATCTTCAGGCTTTCGGCCTATATCAGATATTAAACTGCATTTGGCCTACTAGTTTGGTTGGGAGCTACTAACGGTGTCTGCCACTCCTTGGTGTTCTCCTCCACTGTACAAACCTGAGCTTCAATCTTCAGGCTTTCGGCCTATATCAGATATTAAACTGCATTTGGCCTACTAGTTTGGTTGCGCCCTACTAACGGTGTCTGCCACTCCTTGGTGTTCTCCTCCACTGTACAAAGCTGAGCTTCAATCTTCAGGCTTTTGGCCTATATTTACAAATTTTAAACTGCATTTGGCCTACTAGTTTGGTTGGGCCCTACTAACGGTGTCTGCCACTCCTTGGTGTTCTCCTCCACTGTACAAAGCTGAGCTTCAATCTTCAGGCTTTCGGCCTAAAGGAATTTTTAAACTGCATTTGGCCTACTACTTTGGTTGGGCCCTAGTAACGGTGTCTGCCGCTCGTTGGTGTTCTCCTCCACTGAATATAGCTGAGCTTTAATCTTCAGGCTTTTGGCCTATATCAGATATTAACCTGCATTTGGCCTACTTGGTTGGTTGGGCCTACTAACGGTGTCTGCCGCTGCTTGGTGTTCTCCTCCACTGAACAAAGCAGTGCCGCCTGTTTACTCCTGTTACCAATTTTGAACTGCATTTAGCCTACTTTATTCTTTGGGACTATATCTGTGTTTCCTCCTCATCCTGCCCATTGCCCAGCCAGTGCTAGATGAGTCTGCTGGTACATTGACCCAGACCACTACAATCCCCTTGCACTCTACACAGCCAGAATCTGTCCCTGCTGAAAGTCTGGTTCCCCTTCCCGCATACTATACCACCTTACAAGGGGACAAAGAGGAAGGTGCAGATGAAAGTGCAGGTTCCTTCATGAGGTGGGGGGGCATACTCGTTGGCGACGTCACTGGCACAGGGCCCCTCATAGTATGCAAAAGTGTCTCTGCCGGTGGGAGGCGCCCCCGCCGTCAAACACACCGCCGTACTTTGAGGGGCCCTGTGCCAGTGCCAATGCGAACGAGTGGGCCCCCCCTGCTTGCTCAAGATCACAGCACTTGCAAAGTTTTAATACTTACCTCTCCCGGCTCCACCGCCATGACGTAGTCCGCGTTTCCTGGGCCCACAAAAAACTTGAGCCAGCCCTACCCCCCTCCCCACAACTTTAGCCAAATGACCCCCAATTTTCAATGCCTAACTATTATTATAAGGTAAATTAAGATTCACAAGCTTAAGTGACAAGAATTGATGTTTTTGACATTAAAATGGGCACTGTAGGTGTTTTCCTGTCCTCCACTCACTGCCGACTTTGATTCCCCATTGACTTGCAGTTGGTTTCGTGTTTCGGTCGATCACCAACTTTTCGTGATAATCGGCCAATTTCACTCGACCCGACTTTTGACAAAAAACTAAAAGTCGCTCATCCCTAGTAAGAAGGTCTATGGTGGCTTAACACAAGGATGTCCAGCCAAGACCAAATCATGATGTCCACTTAAAATTTTAAGACTGAGGTTCACAGGAAGAAACAGTATACCTGAAAGACATTAAGCAGGGGCATTCCCCTGAGCCTTTAGGACCTCCCTCTCCAGGTCAGAACATATAGTTGCAATAACTACCCCTTTCTGTAATATATGAACCAGCTCACAATTATCTCCTCCCCTCGGAAAACAATGTGATAAGGCATCCATCTTAAAGGGGTTGACCACTATTAGTACAACTCCCCTTCTTGATCAAACGTTTGGCTCCGATAAAATAATAAAGCTTATACTCACTGTTTGTAATGGATTCATAGGATTGTACCTGTGCGGCCGCCCTGCTTGTGAATCCCAGCCCCACACTCTGCATAATGCATAAGAGTTTTCGGGGCTGGGATTCACAAGCAGGGCGGCCGCACAGGCGCAGTCTGCAAGCCTGGCTGTCACGTCAGACGGCCAGAGCTCACTGCGCCTGCACCAGACAGTACTACACAGTGCAGGCGCCGGATTTCATGCAAACACAGCGCGGAGGGGCGGCGCCCAGCACCCCTGAAGATTTGAGTGACTGCAGTCAGGCGTTTCAAGCAGGGGGGTGAGGACCTGCCTCCCTGGCGAAAGAAAGGTATTTTGGAGAATTTATAAAACGCATTATTTTGGGAATACATGCACCAAAAACTAAAAGAGCCACCTTGTTAGAATGCAGCATTACTGCTGCACAAGGTGGCTCTTTTAGTTTATAACGGCTGGAGGGGTGACAGTGGCCCTTTAAGGGGTTCAGATAATAATTCAGATTCACAACCATGGTTCACACAATTAGAGCCACATTGAACAATCTCCCCCGTCACCCAACTGAAAATATGGTTATGGTGTTGCAACCAGGGCATTCCGAACACCAACCCAGCAGGCAAGTTCCCTAAGACAAAACAACTTAGCTCTTCAACATGATCAGAGCCTACTTTGAAGGAAAAGACCACTGAGACGTAACAAATTCCTTCTTTAGTGAGGGGAGAGGAGTCAATGGCCACCACTTTCATCAGAGTCTGGAGTCTAACTTTCCCTATCTTGCATTGGGAAATCAAATGTGGACTGACCAAATTGATGGAGGAACCACAGTCTACAAAACTCTATGTAGAAAAATAAGGACAACCATCCACCAACAGTTCCACTAGTAGCAAAACTTTAGCAAATGAGGAAAAGTGTAACTGAGGGTCTGGATGGCTTCCTCGACCACCACCCAGAGCTAGTCGTTTCCCGCCATCTAGAATGGTGAAGGGCAGGAAGGGCAATACCTCTTCCAGTGTCCAGACTCTCCACAATAGAAGAACAGCTGCTTCTCACGACTAAATCTTCTCTCATTCTCTTTCAAAGCGATGGCCCCCACCTCCATAGCCTCAGAAATAGCCACGGCTTCATCTCCTCTGGGGAACAAGGATGTTTCCAGTTGCATAACACCTCTTGCCCATAATCTGCGGTCCATACGAACCGCTTGGGTCATGGCGTTTTCCAGGGAATCAGGTGGAGGATGAAGCACCAGGGCATCCTTCAGACGTTCAGACAGGCCTCTATTGTACAAACCCCGGAGGGCAGCATCATCCCACGAAACCTCCACAACCCAACGTCTGAATTCTGAGCAAAACCACTCGGCCGAGTGTTTTCCCTGACAAACACTCATCACCATCTCCTCTGCCAGACACTCTATCAGGCTTATCGTAAATTTGCCCTAAGGCCTCAAAAAAGGCATCCACCGACACTCTATCAGGGGCCATAGAGGGGATAGAAAACGCCCAGGCTTGTGGAGCTCTTCTAAGCAGAAACTTGACAACGCCCGCTGTTGTGAATTCCGTTCTTGGGCTCCCTCCGGTGGTTGTAAATGGCACTTTTGTGAATTCTGCCCTTGGGCTCCCTCCGGTGGTTTTAAGTAGAACTGCTGCTCCTTTGGTTTAGCATTAGCAGCTGCTTCCACTGATCGTCTCTCCTGGCTCTGCTATTTAGTCTGGCTCTGGTCTTCAGTCAGTGCCAGCTGTCAATGTTTCTTGGTTGGATTCAGATCTCTCCTTGGATTTCTCTGATAGCCTGTCCATTTCTGCAAATATAAGTCCTTGCTTGTTCTTTTGGTTGTATACTTGCTGTGGACTTAATCGTTCAGCTCATGTTGTTTTTTCTTGTCCAGCATGTCAGTATGATATCAGCATGTCAGTATGCTACCCCAGAGCTTAGCTGGAAGCTCTGGGGTAGCAGATTTGCCCTCCACACCGTGAGTCGGTGTGGAGATTGTTTGTAAACTCTGAGTGTTTTTTTTTAGCTTTTAATACTGACCGCACAGTATTCTTTTCTGTTCTGTCTATCTAGTTAGAAGTGGCCTTCTTTGCTAAAATCTGATTTCATTCTGTGTATGTCATTTCCCTCTCCACTCACAGTCAATATTTATGGAGGGCTATCTTTGCTTTTGGGGATTTTCTCTGAGGCAAGATAGCTTTCTGTTTCCATCTTTAGGGGTAGTTAGTTCTCAGGCTGTGACGAGGTGTCAAGGGAGTGACAGGAACATCCCACGGCTACTTCTAGTGTTGGTGTTAGGATCAGGAACTGCGGTCAGTACAGATACCACCTCCTCAGAGCTCGTCCCATGTTGCTCCTTAACCACCAGGTCATAACAGGTCCCCACCTGCAGAACCACTCCTTTATTGAGTGTGTCTTGATAATTGCCAATAATTTCCATCTGTTGTCTCTGTTGTCTATTCCATTTGCACAACAGCATGTGAAATTGATTGTCAAACAGTATTGCTTCCTAAGTGAACAGTTTGATTTCACAGAAGTTTGATTTACTTGGAGTTATATTCTGTTGTTTAAGTGTTCCCTTTATTTTTTGAGCAGTGTATATATTGTCATTTTTTACATTTTTAAAATTACAAAAAGGAAAAAGGGACAATGCAAAAGTTTGGGCACCATGCATTGTTAGTACCCAGTAGCACCCCCTATTGCAAGTATCACAGCTTATAAATGCTTTTCGTAGCAAGCCAAGACTCTTTCAATTCTTGTTTGCGGGATTTTCATCCATTCTTCGTTGGACAATTTTTCCAGTTCCGTGAGATTCCTGGGTCATCTTCCATACACTGCTATTTTGAGGTCTAGCCACAGATTTTCAATGATGCTCAGATCAGATGACTGTACAGGCCATTGCAAAACCTTCGGCTTGTGCCTATTGAGGTAGTCTATTGTGGATTTTGAAGTATGTCAAGGATCATTATCCTTTCATAGAAGCAGCTTCGGTCTGGAGCACCTTGGGACCACCAGAGAAAATCATTTTTGGGGCCCACTATGTAGCTACATAGAAATAAATACAAGACCACAAATTGTGTGGTAAAACACGCTAATATCAGGGTATAATATAAGGTAGTACACGTCTTAATTATGTAGCAGGGATTGGTGTTGCCCCCCTCATAGAATATAATGTAGCCCACCTCATAGAATATAATGCAGCCCACCTCATAGAATATAATGCAGCCCACCTCATATAGTATGATGTAGCCCCCCAGAATATAATGTAGCCCCCTGAGAGAATAATGCAGACCCCAGAATATATTGCAGCCCCCCCCACAGAATATAATGTAGCCCCTCAAAGTATAACACAGCCCCCCTCATAGGGTATAATGCAGCCCCTCTCCACCTCCATCATTGTTCTCCCCCTTCACCCCATCATTGTCCTCATCACCACCTCCATCATTGCCTTCTCACCCACCACCCCCATCAATGCCCATTCCACCACCTCCATCCTTGCCCTCCCCATCACCACCATTGTCCTTTCCACCACAACCATCATTGCCTTCTCCCCCACCACCATTGTCCTTTCCATCACAACCATCATTACCTTCTCCCCACCACCCCATCGTCCTTTTTTCACCACCAACATTGCCTCCTCCCCCACCACTATTGTCCTTTCCACCACTACCATCATTGCTTTCTTCCCCACCACACCATCATTGCCCATTCCAACACCTCCATCATTGTCTCCCTCCCACCACCATTGTCCTTTCAACCACCCCCATCGTACTTTTCACTACCAGCAATATTGCCTCCTCCCCACCACCATTGTCCTTTACACAACTACCATCATTGCTTTCTCCCCCACCACCCCATCATTGCCCATTCCAACACCTCCATCATTGCCTTGCCCCACCACCCCATCGTCCTTTCCACCACCACCAACATTGCCTTCTCCCACCACCCCAATCACTGCTCTCTCCATCACCCACATCATTGCCAGTCTCCAATACACACATCACCGCACCACACTCTCTCTCTCACACACACAAAGCACTGCACCACATACACACACAAAGCACCACACCTCTCACACAGGAAGCACCGCACCACATACACACACACATGCACGCAGACACACACAGCACCACTCACCTCTCCACGTTACCTGCGTCCTCAGCGATAACGCAAGCAGCGTTCTCTCTGAAACAGCCACGCTCTGAATGATGTCATCCAGCCGCACTGTGTCAGACAAGAAGCGTAAGGCAGGAAGCACTGCAGGATTGAATGGGGATTCCTGCAGTGCAGCTCCGCTCTGCTGCCAAGCTGCAAGGACCGCTCCCTGCCTGCCGATTGGAGCACCAATGCAGCCACACCGGCTTTTCATGCAGGCAGTGTTAGCCTCAGCCTGCGGCTAACACTGCCCGCTATCAAAGTGAAATGAGTATTCACTCCTCTCCATGCCCATGGGGGCGTGAGGAAGCATGAATATTAATTTCTCTTTAGCAGCGGAAACAGGCTCCTGTCTCCAGCTGCTGCTCCGGTGGCACCGGGCGGGCCCTCCTGACACAGGGGCCCCATAGCTGCTGGGTGTGCCGCTATTAGTGACACGCCACAGGCTGGGGGCCCCTGGAGCAGTGGGGGGGGGGCCTAGGCAGCTGCTGGCCAGTATGCCAGCAAGTGTCAGTGCCTGGGCCCACCGGAGAATCCTGGGCCAGTCAGACCCTGTGTAGAAGCCATTCTCTTTTAAGCTTCAGCTTTTTTACAGATGATGTTATGTTTGAATCAAGAATTAGTTCAAATTTCAGTGAATCCATACTTACCTCTACCTGTGAAATGTTCCCAGTACCATTGGCTGCAACACAACCCCAAAGCATGATTGATACACCCCCATGCTTAATGGTTGATGATATGTTCTTTTCTTGAAATGATGTGCCCATTTTTTCTCCACACATATTTTTTATCATTGTTGAGTTCTATTTCAACTCGAGTTAAGTGAATTTGCTGGGGTTCCCTCTTATTCGGCAAGCTGCAGAGGGAACCCGGCTTCCTGGATCACGATGGCCGATCAGCTGATCGGTGCAGCAGCTGCATGTGTTGCTACTATGTCACTGTTACAGCACATGCATGGATAGCCTGTGTGTTGGGCTCTCCATGCATGTGTCGTGACTGTGACACAGCTGTGACACATGCAGCTGCGGCGCCAATCAGCTGATCGGCCAGCGTGATCCAGAAAGCCAGGTTCCCTCTATGCAGTTAGAATGCAGGAGACAAACAATGGCATTCTTCTACATATGGGGTATCAGCGTACTCAGAAGAAATTGCACAACAACTTTTGGGGTCAAATTTCTCTAGTTACATTTGTGAAAAGATCATTTTTTGTGGAAAAAAATATATTTTTTTATTTTCATGGCTCTATGTTATGAAAGTGTTTGTGAAACACTTGGGTGTTCAAAGTGCTTACCACACATCTAGATAAGTTCCTTAAGGGATCTAGTTTCCAAAATGGGGTCACTCATGGGGGGTTTCCACTGTTTATGTACATCAGGGGCTGTCCAAACACGACATGGCGTCACTCTCAATTCCAGTAAGTTCTTCATTGAAAAAGTCAAATGGTGCTCCTTTCCTTCCGAGCTCTGCCATGCACCCAAACAATGGCTTTCTCCTACATATGGGGTATCAGCGTACTCAGGAGAAATTGCACAACAACTTTTGGGGTCCAATTTCTCCTGCTGCCTTTGAGTAAATAAAAAATTAGGGTCTAAAGTAACATTTTAGTGAAAAAAGTTAAATGTTCATTTTTTTCTTTCACATTCCATTAATTGCTGTGAAACATGTAAAGGGTTAATAAACTTCTTGAAAGTGGTTTAGAGCACCTTGAGAAGTGCAGTTTTTAGAATGGTGTCACTTGTGGGTATTTTCTGTCATATATACCCTTCAAAGTCACTTCAAATGTGATGTGGTCACTAAAAAAATGGTTTTGTAAATTTTGTTGGAAAAATGAAGAATCACTGGTCAAGTTTTAATCCTTACAACTTCCTAAAAAAAAATAGTGGTTCCAAAATTGTGCTGATTTAAAGTAGAAATGTCAGAAATGTTATGTATTAACTATTTTCCATGGCATATGTCTGTGATTTTCAAAATTTTCCCCAAATTTCCGTTTATTTCACGAATAAACCAAGTCAGATAGAAGAAATTTTACCACTATCATGAAGTACAATATGTCACGGAAAAACAAACTCAGAATTGGTGGGATCCGTTGAAGCGTTCCAGAGCTATAACCTCATAAATTGACAGTGGTCAGAATTGTAAAAATTGGCTTGGTCATTAACGTGCAAACCACCTTCAGGGATAAAGGGATTAAAATGTAAAAAATGACAATATATGACAATATTTTCCAGATTATAAAATGCACCAGATTATAAGGTGCACTCCAAATTTTGAGGAGGAAAATAGGAAAAACATTTTTTTAATTACAGTAAATGGTGGTGCGTCTTATAGTCTGCTTTTGCGGTAGCTTACGGGGAGTGGTGGCAGCGGTGAAGCGGGTCCCAGGAGGCACGGTTGCTGCTGTAGGAAGCTGCCAGCAGCGGCAGGAGTGCAGCGATGCTACAGACTCCATGATGGGAGGTGGGGGTGTCCAGAGGTGCGATGCTGCGGGTCCCAGGTTGGTAGAACGGGGTGTTGGGCGGTGCGGGGGACATTTTATGAAAACTTAGAGCCCCCACACTTCCATGGCTTTCAATTAATTTGACTTTGGCAAAATGATCACCGGAGGTGGCACATGCGCAAATAGAGTTCTCGGGAGCCATAACCCCCCATTCACAATATATTGCCCCATATCCCCTATACCGGGTATAATATCCCATAGCCCATTATACAGTTTGATACCCCATAACCCCCTTAACACAGTATGATGGTCCATATTCCCTTAGCTACGGTAAAATGCCTTCATAGCTCCCTATATACTGTTGGGACTTTCAACTGAGCTTTAAGGTCATCATTGCTGTAAACTGTAGAGTGATAAAGGAGCTCTCTTCACCTTTCTTCTCTATTTCTAAGGCATCCATTTGTGTCCTATACCCTGCAACTGATCTGTGTTAGTGTGTTCCCCTAATCACTACCTTCCAGTAACCCAATTCTTTAATGGTCAGTTGAAGAGCCTCCTGTGCGCAATGCTCTGGTTCATTGTCTATTCTAGCCCTAGACCTCCCATAGGGTCATGTTGCTTGCTCCAGAGGTGGCTTTCTACTCTTTCTAGTTATCACTATTTGTAATCAGAACTTCTAATTAGTGAAAAGTTGTTTCCAATCAACAATACTGCTCAGTATCTACACAATCAATGGTCAGGAGACCTTCAGCCCTGCTGGTATCCTGATGTCTGACTCATATTGTGTGGTAGTGTAAGAGGGTGGTGCTGTTATGGACAGTAACACGCTGCCACTTTAAGAGACAGCACCCCCTTGTCTGGTGTGATGGAATGTTCTGCTTCCCCCTGCTATAGATGGTGAAGATGAACTGCCCTACTGTGTGTCTGAGCTGAAGCTGCTACAGAGAGAACTTTGTGCTGTTTGCTACAAGAAAGGTCCCACAGCCTGGGACGGAGTGTACTTGTGAAATTTTCAAGACTTTTCCGAGTACTGCAAAGGTGGCTGTTCTGTGCTAGTTTGTGAAGCCACGAAGATACAGAGAAAGGGATTTACAGTTTCAAGGAGCATCCCTAGGACCCAGAAGCAAGGAGAAGACCACGCTTCACAGAGCTGACAGAAAGCCACCACGTGCGCACCACCATATTAGACTGCTGGGGGCCCCCCTGGGACTGGATCTGATTCCCCAACATCACCGTGAGTTTGTTCCTGTTTGGTGCACCTGTAAGGGCCTAGTGTAGGCTTCAATAGTCAGTACATGGGAGCCGTGTGGCCTGCTTAGTAAAGGCCAGGGAGGTTATATGTAGAGTAGCTTCATCACTTGTTTATTGTTTACATTTGCTGGTTAGACATATTTTGAGTCTGTAATAGTTGGAGCACTGTGCTATTTTACGGAAAAGATACAGTTTATAACTCTTGTAAATTGTCTTTTGCCATTGTATACCCCTGTTTGCATCTTCCTCATTCACTTCGTTCCTTGCCTCCCAATAAATCTACCCTTTGTTGTTTGCACCTAATCTTGTGTACAGTAGTCTTCCTGCACCGTGTTGGTCCTCCGGCCATCGCTTCAAGTGGCGCTGCGAGCAGGGTACTGTCACCAGGATGGAGGCAGCAGACAGCAGTGGCGGGAATGCTAATGTTAATGGAGATGCTGTGGGCATTGGTGGAACCCCTGCAAGGACACTTAGTATGGGCACCATATTTAATGTGCTACCAAAGTTTGACGGCAATAATATGCCACTGTCCGACTCGGTGTCATGGCTGCAAAGCACCCTGAAGATTTATAACATCAGCCCAGACCTTGAAGCGGACATCGCTTTAACTGCCCTAGAGGGAGAAGCCCGCAGAAACGTCTGCCTACAACCAGAACTCATCCGTAGTACCCTGAAGGAGCTAGTGAAGTTCCTGGAAGAGATCTACGGCGAGACAGCTAGCGCGGGACATCTTCACGCCAAATTTTTCTCTAGGCTGCAGCGGGAAGAAGAAGGATTTTCTCAGTATTCCAACAGCACTGCAAGAAGTGTTAGCTCAGTGTTGTGAACTCTGTTTCCGGGCTCCCTCCTGTGGTCGTGAGTGGTACTGTGTGAGTTCTCTCTTTGGGCTCCCCCTGGTGGCTCTTTTTGTTATTCTGCAGGTTTCTGGCTGGGATCAGCTGTCTCGTCATCTGCTAGTCAGGTTTCCTATTTAATCCCCCTGGTCCTTCATTCCTTGCCTGTTGTCGTTGTATTCAGTGCTATTCTGATTGCTCCTGTCTACATCCGTTATCAGTCTCTCCAAGAGAAGCTAAGTTTTGTTTGCTTATTTTTGCTCATCTGTGTTCAAGATGTTTCCTAGTATATGATGTGTTTGGTCCAGCTTGCTAATATGTGATTTCCCTGCTTGCTGGTGCTCTGGGGTGCTGAGTTGCTCCCCCCACATCGTTAGTTGGTGTGGGGGTTCTCGCATTCTCTGCGTGGATATTTTTGCATAGGGTTTTTTACTGACCGCACAGATCCCTTGCTATTTTCTGCTATCTAGCGTTAGCGGGCCTCATTTGCTTAACCTGTTTCATCTCTGCGTTTATCTTTCCCTCTTAACTCACCGTTATTATTTGTGGGGGGCTTCCATATCTTTGGGGTTATTTCTCTGAGGCAAGTGAGGTCTTTAACTTTCTCTCTAGGGGTAGTCAGTTTCTCAGGCCGTGAAGAGACGTCTAGGATTTCAGGAAACGTTCCACGGCTACCTATAGTGTGTGCAGTTAGGATCAGGTTTGCGGTCAGTCCAGTTACCACATCCCCAGAGCTCGTCCTATTATTTTCTACTTAGCTGGTTAGATTTGTGATCCTAAGCCACTGAGGATCATAACAGCTCAGGTGCAGAGAAAGGAGGCATGGGCTCTAAAGACCGGATACTCCGGGAGCAATTCATTCTGGGACTGCACAGCACATCCTTGAAGCGAGCACTGTTAGAACGGGTCCGGGCAGATCCGGCTCTTACGTTTCGTCAAATCCTGGCGGAAACAGTGGCCCGAAGTAAAGAAGAGAGCTATGCATCTAGGGTGATGCGTGTCCAGGGCGCCAATTCCAGAGGGGACCCAAACCATCAAGAGGTGCTGGTCCAGGTAGTGCAAGACTTGCAGCAGTCCCTTGTTAACGTGCAAGAGAAACTGATCCAGATGGAGCGAAGAGTGGGGGGAACTGCAAGAGCCTGACCCACCGTACTCATGCAACCATTCTTCAGCCTGACTGACAAGGGATTAGTGGGAGCAAGCCCCGTCCCATCAGGCATCGGAGGCACGAGGACAGGCTCGAGGTGCCCCCCGGCGAGGAGGAGGCATCCAATGCTGGGAATGTGGAGGACGGGGGCACCTTGCTAGACACTGTCGGAACCATACTCAAGGCCAGCGGAAGCCGCCGTTAAACTACCAACCCCCGCAGTAGTGCAGCACTCTGCGGGGGAGGCGAGGAGAGAGGTCGCTCCATATCATAACGAACACTTGATTGCTGGGAGTCCCATCCTACGTGCTGAATTTGAGGGAGTTCTAGTAGATTGCCTGGTAGATACCAGGTCACAAGTGACGACGATGCCAGAAACGTATTTCAAGCAGCATTTCCAGGCCCTGGCCAAGCCAGAAAAAGAGACATCGATCCGGTTGTTTGCTGCCAACCAACAACCGATCCCGGTCACAGGGGTCGTGTGGATGAATATTCGAATCTGTGGGCAAGAAGTGGGGAGAAAAGGGATCCTGCTAGTCCCTGAGCCTATCAAAGAAGATGTGCCTGTCGTACTGGGGATGAATATCCTACGGGAACTCGATCAGGTTATGTTTACCAAACGGGGACCTGGATATTGGAAGAAGGCTACTACACATAAGCCTACTCAAGAAGCTCTTCAACGACTGATCCGCGTCTGTGGGACGTAGAAGAGTGTGCCATCTTATCAGACGGTAGGGGTCATCAGGGCTCCTGGTAAAGAACCTGTAATCCTGCCTCCCGAGCGAGAAACTATAGTATACCTTCCAGTGGGGACACATCGCAACCTTGATGGGTTGGAAGTGATTGTTCAGCATGTGGTAGGCGGAGGAGTGGACCAAGAAGTCATGATAGCTCTTACAATAGCTGTGGTCCAGCAAGGACACGTCCCCATAAGAGCTTTGAATGTGGGTCCCGGGGAGGTCACCTTGCCACGAGGGACAGATCTGGCCCTGGTGTACCTACATAAGGGCGAAGTGGTGAGTCAGAAGGAGATGTCTTTATCGCTGAAAGAAGGAGCGGGGTGGACCCTAGCAGTTGCTGTGGGGGCCGAAGAGATGCCATCCCCGGAGTGGAGTGGACGGGTCATCCTTAATCAACTGGAAGTGGATGTGAAGGCTCTTGGCCCTGAGCGTGTGCAAGCAATAGAAGCTATGCTGTGGGAACATCAGGCCAAATTCGCCCGTCACGCCGAGGATTTCAGCTCTACTGAAGCAATCACGCATGAGATACCGACCGGAGAAGCTCGTCCAATTCGAGAACGATACCGGCAGATCCCGCCCAAGATGTATCAAGAGGTGAAAACATTACTGAGGCAGATGCTGGATTCAGGAGTGGTGCAGAGTAGTCAGAGCCCTTTGGCAGCCCCGGTGGTGCTCGTCAAGAAAAAGGATGGGACCATCCGGTTCTGTGTAGACTACAGGAAACTCAATGCCTGCACTGTTCGAGACTCGTATCCGTTGCCCCGCATCGATGAATCCTTGACAGCATTGGGGAAAGCCAAGTACTTCTCCACCCTGGACCTAGCAAGCGGATACTGGCAAGTAGTTGTGGCAGAGAAAGACAGAGAAAAAACCGCCTTCATCCTCCCTATGGGACTGTTCGCGTTTAACCGGATGCCCTTCGGGCTCTCCAATGCTCCGGGCACGTTTCAACGGCTGATGGAAAAGTGTTTGGGAGACTTAAATTTTGAGGCTACCCTGATCTATCTGGATGACATCATTGTGTTTTCGGCCTCATTCGAAGAACACCTTGCCCGGCTTGGACAGGTACTCGGAAGACTGCGGGCTCATAACCTGAAGGTGAAGCCAAAGAAGTGCCACCTCTTCAAGAGAGAGATAGAGTACCTCGGCCACATAGTGTCACAAGATGGAGTTCTACCCTCACCAGAAAAAGTGGCTGCTATCCAGATGTGGCCAGTCCCTCGCACGGTGAGAGAACTTTAGGCCTTTCTGGGGCTTGTCGCGTACTACCGCCGGTTTGTCAAAGACTTCGTGAAGGTGGCGGGTCCTCTGAATGAGCTGCTGAGGGGGATCGCTGGAGTGCCGAAGACCCAGTACATCCCTTGGGCCCAGAGACAAGACGAGGCCTTCCAGGCTATAAAGAATGCCCTTACTTCAGCCCCGATTTTGGCCTATGCAGATTTCGATCAACTGTTCTTGTTGTACACAGACGGTAGCCTTCATGGACTCGGTGCCGTACTTTCTCAGACACAGGATGGACATGAGAGAGTCATCGGGTATGCCAGCAGGTCACTGCGAGACAGCGAAAGAAACCCCCACAATTACAGCTCCTTCTGGTTAGAGCTCCTGGCCCTGGTGTGGGTCATGACAGAGAAGTTTGCGGGCTTTCTGGCCCTCCTTAAAAATGCTAAATTGGGGGCCTTAGAACAACGATGGGTGGCTCGCCTAGCCAAGTTTGACTTTACCATCCGTTATCGCTCTGCTACCGAAAACGCAAATGCTGACAGGCTGTCAAGAGTGACTGTGGAGACTCCAGCGGGGGGTCTCGGTGAACAACTTGAAGAGGAGGAGACCCCAGATTTTTGTAAGTTCAAGCCCCCAGTGGTTGCGGCCCAGTCAAGAAGGGAGGCCTGCGCACTACCCCGGTCCCTGGGGAGAACCAATGAGGAATGGGGACATGTTCAGGATGAAGACGAAGTGCTGAGACAGATGAAATGGTGGGTAACTCAGAAGCGGAAGCCTGGCAAACAAGAGAGAGATGATCTGGACGCTGAACTGAAGAGTATCTTACACCAGTGGGATAGACTGGAAGTGCGAGAATCAGTGTTATATCGCAAGAGACAACAGCCAAAAGATATGGAAGTAAGGTGGCAGGTGGTCATCCCAGGAAGAATGGCTCAAGAAGTAGCTAGAGAAGCCCACGAATTTGGAGCTCACTTCAGGCCCACAAAGACCTACCAATGGTTACAGTGATAGGTGTATTGCCCCCGATTGGAGTCTGTGGTGGAAGAGGTTTGCTGGCAATGTCGAGTATGCGACCTCATTAAGAGTACCGAACAGAGAGCACCCATCCAGACCATACAAACTAAGGAACCGCTAGAAGTCTTGATGATCGACTATCTCCTCGTGGGACACTCGGCACAGGGGCTACAGTACTGTTTGGTGATGACTGATCATTTCTCCAAGTTCGCAGTAGTTACCCCGATTAGAGATCAGACTGCAGAGTCAGCGGCGCAAGCCATCTGTCAAGATTTCATCCGGGTGTATGGGTGCCCAAAGCGCATCCACTCCAACCGAGTCGCTTGTTTCCAAGGCAAGGTGATGGAAGAACTGTATTGTATGTATGGCATCGAGCGGTCCCGTACCACCCCTTACCATCCTCAAGGCAACAGAGCATGTGAACGCTTCAACCGAACCTTACTTCAAATGCTGAGAACGTTGGAGGAGGATAAGAAGGCGTGTTACCCAGACTACCTGCCAGAGTTGGTCTGGACCTACAGCAATCGGGTCCACTCCACCACAGTTATACCCCCTATCTACTGCTGTTTGGAAGAGCTGGACGGGAGATCATTGAGCTGAATTTGGAACAGCCAGAGGAGCTGATGGAGCGAACGGTCACCTCATGGGTGAAAGAGCATCGGCAACGACTACAAATGATATGGCGGTTGGCGGGTCAGCAGCTGCAAGAAAAAGAGCATATAGGCCATAAACCAACTCTAGAGTTACCACTCCAACCCGGAGACCGAGTATTAGTCAGAGAGAAGCGCCCCAAGGGAAAACTAAGTGAGAGATGGGAAGTACAGCCTTATAGAGTAATCGAGCGAGTGTATGCTAACGGCCCTGTCTACAAGGTGCAAATTGAGAGTGGGGCGTCCGCCCCTAGAGTACTTCACAGAAATATGCTGAGGCCCTGCCATTCTGAGATCTGTTCTACGCCATTGTCGCCTGAAGGCGCTACCCCACTTCCTGAATCTGTCATGCCTGATGGTGAAATCGATGATGAGTGGTGGACCGTCCCTGATGTACGGGGTCCTCAGCCGCACAGAGATGGTAATCCCATGGATGAACCAGTACCGCCACGTGAGAACGAGACCAGACAAGAGCCCACGATGACTCCTGCAGCAAGTGTTCCTCTGGAAGATAGTCAAGCCTTGCCTGACAGCCAAGAGCTCCGGAGATCCCAGAGGTCTAATGCAGGGGTTCCACCTGTCCGATATGTAGAACAGTGTGCTCTGTCTGTTTTTCCAACTTTGTTGCCTCCTCTATAGGTGCTGTTTCCGCATTGCACGTTCCTTCATTACGCTTCGACCTTGATGCTGTGATGGCCGAGGATGACCATCATTAAGAAGGGAGGCATGTAAGAGGGTAGTGCTGTTATGGACAGTAGTTACACGCTGCCACTTTAAGAGACAGCACCCCCTTGTCTGGTGTGATGGAATGTTCTGCTTCCCCCTGCTATAGACGGTGAAGATGAACTGCCCTAGAATAAGGGGAGGAGTTGAGCCTGAACTGTGTGTCTGAGCTGAAGCTGCTACAGAGAGAACTTTGTGCTGTTTGCTACAAGAAAGGTCCCACAGCCTGGGACGGAGTGTACTTGTGAAATTTGCAAGACTTTTCTGAGTACTGCAAAGGTGGCTGTTCTGTGCTAGTTTGTGAAGCCACGAAGATACAGAGAAAGGGATTTACAGTTTCCAGGAGCATCCCTAGGACCCAGAAGCAAGAAGACCACGCTTCGCAGAGCTGAAAGCTGTGCGCACCACCATGTTAGACTGCTGGGGGCCCCCCTGGGACTGGATCGGATTCCCCAGTATCACCGTGAGTTTGTTCCTGTTTGGTGCACCTGTTAGGGCCTAGTGTAGGCTTCAATAGTTAGTACACGGGAGCCGTGTGGCCTGCTTAGTAAAGGCCAGAGAGGTTATATGTAGAGTAACTTCATCACTTGTTTATTGTTTACATTTGCTGGTTAGACATATTTTGAGTCTGTAATAGTTGGAGCACTGTTCTATTTTACGGAAAAGATAAAGTTTATAACTCTTGTAAATTGTCTTTTGCCATTGTATACCCGTTTGCATCTTCCTCATTCACTTTGTTCCTTGCCTCCCAATAAATCTACCCTTTGTTGTTTGCACCTCATCTTGTGTACAGTAGTCTTCCTGCACCGTGGTGGTCCTCCGGCCATCGCTTCAGTAGTAATTACCGGTAATTTAGTTAAGCCTTTGAGAACCTACTTATTCTTTAAAGGGGTGGTCCACTACTTTTATACTAATGACCTATCCACAAGATAAGACATCAATATCAAATTAGCTGGGATCCCACACCCTGCACCCCCACCAATCAGATGCTATTAGCTTGGAAGCAGTGCACATAGTGGAACACCACTGCTCCATCATACTGTTTAGCACCCGTTGTCAGGTACTGCTGATCAGCTACTGTTCAAATAGGAACTAATCTGCTGACTCAGCAGCGGCAACGAAACAGTGCGATGGAGCTGCTAATCTTCACTTTGAAAACGTCATAAATTTTGCCTCTGCCAGGGCTAGTAATGGATGATCAATGTGGGTGCCAACTATATTGGAGTATTGGAGTCGTAGCCAAGACCTAATGTGCTTAAAATATGTATGAGACCTTGTCATTATAAAAGTTTGATATGCTCTTCATTATTTTTCAGTGCCATCTGATTACTAATATGCTTTGCTTTTGTCATTTGCTGATACGTTCTCTGTTATTTTTGGAGCATTTGTTTTTCAGCGAATGAAAAAATCTGCCAATTATTATTGCCAGTAAAAAAATGTCATGGGCACCAACCTCCTTACAAGGTTACTGGTAGGCCCAGTGGTTTATCAATTTGGTGGGAGGCACAATGGTCTTTCTGCCATATGGAGACACCAAGATCTTAAACGGTACAGGTAAGGCTAGTTTCACATTTGCGTTTAAAAACGCAGCGTTTATAACGCAAACGCATGTGGTGAAAAAACGCATGTAAACGCGTGCAAATGCTGCTTTTTTTTTTAGACGCATGCGTTTTTGCATGCAGAAAAAAAACGCGGCGTTTTGCCGCGTTTACATGCGTTTTTTCCTGCGTTTGCGTTTTTGAAACGCATGCTGAGAAGTGTGGGACAGCTGCCAATCATCAAAATCAACAAGAAAACCCACTATAAATAGAAATAGCTAGGGTTAGGGTTAGGGGTAGGATACCTAGGGTTAGGGTTAGGGGTAGGGTTAGGATACCTAGGGTTAGGGGTAGGGTTAGGATCCCTAGGGTTAGGGGTAGGATTAGGATCCCTAGGGTTAGGGGTAGGGTTTGGATCCCTTTATCACCTTGATGGTGGGGGGTGGCTTATCAGTGTGTATTCTTGTTTTTTTTCTATAAAAACGCATGCGTTTTTAACGCAAACAAACGCATGTGCTTAAAAACGCATGCGTTTACATAGACAGCAATACTTTTTTTGCGGCAAAAAAACGCCTCTAGAAATTACATGTTGCATTTCCGCAACAAAACGCAAGCATGGAAAAAATGCATGCGTTGTCAAACGCGGCAACACGCATGCAAAAAAAAACACATGCGTTTTTAATGTTAAACATAGGAAAAAAAACGCATGCGTTTTTTGCGGAAAAACGCAGCGGTAAAAAACGCAAATGTGAAACCAGCCTAACTGGGGAAGGTGAGAGAGACCGAGGCATGTGGCGTGCCGACAAGATATGGAGATAGGGCTGGAAACCATCTTTGCCCCCAGCTACAGCTAGCGGTACATTAGGTGCCATGCCAGAAAGTGTCAAGGTACGCCAATGGTGCCCGCACATTCCCTGACAAACCCCCCAAAATAACCAAGTAAGCAAAAACAAGAGCCCAGTGTGCCCATGACAAAATAGGTGCCATTTATAGGCCTAGAAGAGGGGCTGAATTCTGCGCTGAAGATTTGTACAAACAGGAAGGAATACGGGAAGAAAAGAAGGAATTCATGATTTTACCAGCAAAAGTTCTACATTTCCTGGGAATGAGCGCCCACTGAGGGGACACTACAGCTCCTCTGGTGGCCCAAATACCGCACGTGTGACCCTGACCTCCCAGCCCCGCGTTATGCCGGCAGCCATCACCTCAGCAGCACGGTGTGCAGCGCCTCCTCTCGTCCCTTATATGGTGGCCTGGCAGAGCACGTGGTGTCCTGTATAGCTGACAGGGGCGTCTGTAGCGTAGACAGCGGTCGGACTTCATGATGATGGAAGCTAAAGAGCTCTCTGCGGAGATGCCGGCGGACAGCCAGCCCTTCTCCGAGAATGCCGGCCGTGTACAGATACTGCTCCGCCGGCCGCTGCTGCTGCGCTACCGGCATGAAGTGAGAGAGCAGTGTGCCATGGCCGGGCCTGTGGTAAGCGCCGACACTGCGTGACAGCCATGCACCCCCTCTATTAATCCAGGTGCCAGTGCTCACATTTATATAGCGCGGGAAGGAGATATCCCAGGAGCCAGATAATATATATATATATATATATATATATATATATATATATATATATATTCCCAAAAACCAGATTAAGTGCTGCAAGTTAGCGATGTATAAGCAAGTTATAATACACTGTATACATACATATATGTGTCCCTCAGTCTAAATACTAATGCATGTCTAGACACTAATATATATTAGTTTCTAGATTGAGAGGGGGAAAATGTATAATGTACACACAAAAAAGAAAAAAAAATAGATGACATTTCTCTCAATCTAGATATTAATATATGTTACTAATATATGTTCCTATCTAGATATGCATTTATTAGTATCTAGATTGAGGGATATATATGTGTATAGCATGTATATATTTATTTAACTTGCTTATATATTGTCATTAGTTCACAGCATTTAATCTAGTTTTTAATTATTTCCCCCCCCAAAAAAAAATAATAATAAAAAAACACACACACACACCCACCCACCCACCCACCTCTGGCAAAAATTAAGAGACCACCGCAAAATGTTCAGTTTGTCTGATTCTTCTCTTTATAGGTATATTTTTGAGTAAAATGTAAATTGTTATTTTATTCTATAAACTACTGACAACATGTCTCCGAATTTCCAAGCAATAAATTTTGTATTTTCTGAAAATGAGAACTGGTCAAAATAACAAAAAAAATGCAGTGCTTGCAGACCTTGATTACATTCCAGAGGTTTTCAATGGGGTTCAGGTCTGGAGATTGGGCTGTCCATGACAGGGATTTGATGTGGTGGTCCTTCATCCACACCTTGATTGACCTAGCTGTGTGGCATGGCGCATTGTCCTGCTGGAAAAACCATTCCTCAGAGTTGGGGAACATTGGCTGAGCAGAAGGGATCAACTGTTTTTCCAGGATAAGGCCAGGGTCAAACCTAACATATAAAAATACGGTCCATTTTTTTACGGCCGAGATACGCAGAAAAATTCCTGAACAGCGCTCCGTATTCAATGCGAGGATGCGATTTTTTTTTAAATTTTTCTCCAAAAAGTATCCGTGTGTCATCCGTATGGCATCCGTACAGCAACATTTTCTCGCCGGCTTGCAAAATGGACATATGGATCCACGGGTTCAAATATTCTTGAAAACATATATAGTCTATATACCGTATATACTCGAGCATAAGCCGACCCCCCTAATTTTGCCACAAAAAAATGGGAAAACTTAATGACTCGTGTATAAGCCTAGGGTGAAAAATGCAGCAGCTACTGGTAAATTTCAAAAATAAAAATAGATACCAATAAAAGTAAAATGAATTGAGACATCAGTAAGTGTTTTTGAATATCCATATTGAATCAGGAGCCCCATATAATGCTCCATACAGTTCATGATGGGTCCCATAAGATGCTCCATACAAAATACGACCCATATAATGCTCCATACAGTTTATTATGGGCCCCATAAGATGCTCCATACAAAATACGACCCATATAATGCTCCATACAGTTTATGATGGGCTCCATAAGATGCTCCATATTAAAATGTGCCCCATATAATGCTGCACAAATGTTGATTATGACCCCATAACATTCTCCATACAGACATTTGCCCCATACAATGCTGAACAAATGCTGATTATGGCCCCATAAGATGCTCCATAGACACATTTGCCCCGTATAATGCTCCACAAATGTGGATTATGGCCCCATAAGATGCTTCACAGAGATATTTGCCCCATAAGATGCTCCATACAGACATTTGCCTCATATAATGCTGCACATGGCCCCATAAGATGCACCATACAGATATTTACCCCATATAATGCTGCACATGGCCCCATAAGATGCTCCATACAGATAATTGCCCCATATAATGCTGCACATGGCCCCATAAGCTGCTCCATAAAGATAATTGCCCCATATAATGCTGCACATGGCTCCATACAGATATTTGCCCCATGTAATGCTGCTCATGGCCCCATAAGATGCTCCATACAGATATTTGCCCCATATGCTGTTGTTGCGATTAAATAAATCACATACTCCCCTCTCAGGCCCCTGGCACTTGCTATATTCACCTGCTCCGCGTTCCACCATCGGCCGCCTCTTTGTCTTCCCGTCCTCTGCACCGACGTTCAGGCAGAGGGCGGTGCGCACTAATCGCGTCATCGCGCCCTCTGACCTGAGCGTCACTGCAGAGGACGTGAAGACACAGCGGCGCCGACGGTGGAACGGGGAGCAGGTGAATATCGCGCACTGCGTAATACTCACCTGCTCCTGGCCCCGTCGCTGCATGTCTGTTCCCCGGCGCCGGCATCTTCTTCCTGTAGTGAGCGGTCACATGGAGTGGGGTCCATATTCATTACTTTAATGAGCGGTATCATGTGACCACTCACTACAGGAAGAAGCTGCCGGCGCCGAGGAAAAGACGTGTAGGGACCGCGCCAGGAGCAGGTGAGTATTATTACACAGCTGCCGCTCCCCCTCCCCTGCCGACCCCTGGGTATGACTCGAGTATAAGCCGAGAGGGGGACTTTCAGCCCAAAAAAGTGAACTGAAATTCTCTGCTTATACTCGAGTATATACAGTATACACTCACCGGCCACTTTATTAGGTACATCTGTCCAACTTCTTGTTAACACTTAATTTCTAATCAGCCAATCACATGGCGGCAACTCAGTGCATTTAGGCATGTAGACATGGTCAAGACAATCTCCTGCAGTTCAAACCGAGCATCAGTATGGGGAAGAAAGGTGATTTGAGTGCCTTTGAACGTGGCATGGTTGTTGGTGTCAGAAGGGCTGGTCTGAGTATTTCAGAAACTGCTGATCTACTGGGATTTTCACGCACAACCATCTCTAGGGTTTACAGAGAATGGTCCGAAAAAGAAAAAAAATCCAGTGAGCGGCAGTTCTGTGGGCGGAAATGCCTTGTTGATGTCAGAGGAGAATGGGCAGACTGGTTCGAGCTGATAGAAAGGCAACAGTGACTCAAAACGCCACCCGTTACAACCAAGGTAGGCCTAAGAGCATCTCTGAACGCACAGTGCGTCGAACTTTGAGGCAGATGGGCTACAGCAGCAGAAGACCACACCGGGTACCACTCCTTTCAGCTAAGAACAGGAAACTGAGGCTACAATTTGTACAAGCTCATCGAAATTGGACAGTAGAAGATTGGAAAAACGTTGCTTGGTCTGATGAGTCTCGATTTCTGCTGCGACATTCGGATGGTAGGGTCAGAATTTGGCGTAAACAACATGAAAGCATGGATCCATCCTGCCTTGTATGGAGCATCTTTGGGATGTGCAGCCGACAAATCTGCGGCAACTGTGTGATGCCATCATGTCAATATGGACCAAAATCTCTGAGGAATGCTTCCAGCACCTTGTTGAATCTATGCCACGAAGAATTGAGGCAGTTCTGAAGGCAAAAGGGGGTCCAACCCGTTACTAGCATAGTGTACCTAATAAAGTGGCCGGTGAGTGTATATGTCAGTGAGACACACACACACATATCTAATATATAAAGCTGAATGTGTGTATGTATGTGTGTATGTCCGGGATTGGCATCTGAACCGTCGCAGCTACAGCCACAAAATTTTGCACAGCCACACGTCTGGACCCCGAGAGCGTCATAGGCTATGTTGTGAGGTGAAATTTTAACCCCGCGCTTTCCAATTCACCAAACAATTTTGCCCCTATCTACATAATGGGGAAAAAGTGAAAGGAAAAGTGTTGGAGGCGTCACAGCTACAGGCACAAAATTTTGCACACTCACACGTCTGGACCCCGAGAGCGTCAAAGCTATGTTGTGAGGTGAAATTTTAACCCCGCGCTTTCGAATTCACCAAACAATTTTGCCCCTATCTACATAATGGGGAAAAAATGAAAGGAAAAGTGTTGGAGGCAAATTAACAGCTGCCAGATGTGAACAAGGGGGACTTAAAGAATGAGAGCGATGGCGCCAAAGAGTATATACTGTACAGTTGCTAAGGTGGGGCCCCAACATGGGATAATCACCACACCACCACGGGGATATGAACACACACACACACAAAATGCGCCACACACTACCACGTGCTCGAACACATATACCACCCTCAGCGCACATTTCACCACACATACACCAACCTCGCCACATAAAAGTCGAAACACAAAAGTCGCCGCTCAAAACTCGCCACGCACAAAACTCTCCACATGCAAAACTCGCCACACGTGCAAAACTCACCTCATGGAAAACTCGCCACACGCAAAACTTGCATACGCGGAAAAATTGCCACATGCACAAAAGTTGCAACACATGCTAAAGTTGCCTCACACAAAACTTGCACATACTCAAAAGGCACCACACATAAAACTCGCCACGCGCAAAACTCGCCATGCGCAAAACTTGCTGCACACAACTTGCTACACTAACCTGTCACATGCAACTCGACACACAAAAAGTTGCTACACGCATGTCGCCACACAAAACTCATCTCACAAAAGTCGCTACATGCATGTCGCCACACGCAACTCAACACACACAACTTGACACACGAAACTCGCCCTAAAACACACACAAGTCTGGTATTATCCTTCAAAAATAAAAATCTGATTAATAAGCAGACAAACTACAAGAGCAACAAATGTACCATATAGGAATCTGGCAGCTGTCAGTCACATGACCAGTCTATTATGTGTATGTGTGAGCTAATATATACTGCCAGGGGGTGGGCTTACTGTTGGCTGGGGATTTATCAGGCTGCCAATTTAGCTTACAAATACTGAGGTAAAAATACTGACCAAATAATGTGTGAACGAGGTCTAATACAGGAGGAGATGACATACAGATATATACTATATACAGGAGGAGATGACACACAGGTATATACTATTTACAGGGGAGATGACACACAGGTATATACTATATACAGGAGGAGATGACACAGATATATACTATATACAGGAGAGATGACACACAGGTATATATTATATAGAGGAGGAGATGAAATACAGGTACATACTACATACAGCAGGAGATGACATACATGTATATACTATATACAGGAGCAGATTACCTACAGGTATATAGTATATACAGGAGGAGATGACATACAGGTATATTCTATGTATAGGAGGAGATGACATACAGGTATATACTATATACAGGAGGAGATGACACACAGATATATACTATATATAGGTGAGATGACACACAGGTATATCTAATATATAAAGCTGAATGTGTGTGTGTGTGTATGTATGTATGTATGTATGTATGTCCGGGATTGGCATCTGAACCGTAGCAGCTACAGCCACAAAATTTTGCACAGTCACACGTCTGGACCCCGAGAGCGTCATAGGCTATGTTGTGAGGTGAAATTTTAACCCCGCGCTTTCCAATTCACCAAACAATTTTGCCCCTATCGACATAATGGGGAAAAAGTGAAAGGAAAAGTGTTGGAGGCGTCGCAGCTACAGGCACAAAATTTTGCACAGTCACACGTCTGGACCCTGAGAGCGTCAAAGCTATATTGTGAGGTGAAATTTTAACCCCGCGCTTTCCAATTCACCAAACAATTTTGCCCCTATCTACATAATGGGGAAAAAATGAAAGGAAAAGTGTTGGAGGCAAATTAACAGCTGCCAGATGTGAACAAGGGGGACTTAAAGAATGACAGCGATGGCACCAAAGAGTATATACTGTACAGTTGCTAAGGTGGGGCCCCAACATGGGATAATCACACCACCACGGGGATATGAACACACACACAAAATGCGCCACACACTACCACGTGCTCGAACACATATACCACCCTCAGTGCACATTTCACCACACATACACCAACCTCGCCACATAAAAGTAGAAACACAAAAGTCGCCGCTCAAAACTCGCCACGCGCAAAACTCTCCACATGCAAAACTCGCCACACGTGCAAAACTCGCCACACGCAAAACTTGCACACGCAGAAAAATTGCCACACGCAGAAAAATTGCCACATGCACAAAAGTTGCAACACATGCAAAAGTTGCCTCACACAAAACTTGCACATACTCAAAAGGCACCACACATAAAACTCGCCACGCGCAAAACTCGCCATGCGCAAAACTTGCTGCACACAACTTGCTACACTAACCTGTCACATGCAACTCGACACACAAAAAGTTGCTACACGCATGTCGCCACACAAAACTCATCTCACAAAAGTCCCTACATGCATGTCGCCACACGCAACTCAACACACACAACTTGACACACGAAACTCGCCCTAAAACACACACAAGTCTGGTATCCTTCAAAAATAAAAATCTGATTAATAAGCAGACAAACTACAAGAGCAACAAATGTACCATATAGGAATCCGGCAGCTGTCAGTCACATGACCAGTCTATTATGTGTATGTGTGAGCTAATATATACTGCCAGGGGGTGGGCTTACTGTTGGCTGGGGATTTATCAGGCTGCCATTTTAGCTTACAAATACTGAGGTAAAAATACTGACCAAATAACGTGTGAACGAGGGCTAATACAGGAGGAGATGACATACAGCTATATACTATATACAGGAGATGACACACAGGTATATACTATTTACAGGGGAGATGACACACAGGTATATACTATATACAGGAGGAGATGACACACAGATATATACTATATACAGGAGAGATGACACACAGGTATATACTATATAGAGGAGGAGATGACATACAGGTACATACTACATACAGGAGGAGATGACATACAGGTATATACTATATACAGGAGGAGATGACACACAGGTATATACTATATACAGGAGCAGATTACCTACAGGTATATAGTATATACAGGAGGAGATGACACAGGTATATGCTATGTATAGGAGGAGATGACATACAGGTATATACTATATACAGGAGATGACACACAGATATATACTATATATAGGTGAGATGACACACAGGTATATACTATATACAGGAGATTACATACAGGTATATCTAATATATAAAGCTGAATGTGTGTATGTATGTATGTGTGTATGTCCGGGATTGGCATCTGTACCGTCGCAGCTACAGCCACAAAATTTTGCACAGTCACACGTCTGGACCCCGAGAGCGTCATAGGCTATGTTGTGAGGTGAAATTTTAACCCCGCGCGTTCCAATTCACCAAACAATTTTGCTCCTATCTACATAATGGGGAAAAAGTGAAGGGAAAAGTGTTGGAGGAAAATTGACAGCTGCCAGATGTGAACAATGAGGACTTAAAGAATGAGAGCGATGGCGACAAAGAGTATATACCGTACAGTTGCTAAGGTGGGGCCCCGACATGGGATACTCACCACACACGGGGATATGAACACAAACACAAAATGCGCCACACACTACCACGTGCTTGAACACATATACCACCCTCAGCACACATTTCACCACACACACACACCAACCTCGCCACATAAAAGTCGAAACACAAAAGTCACCACTCAAAACTCGCTACATGCAAAACTCGCCATATGCAAAACTAGGCTCACGCAAAACTCGCCACACGTGCAAAACTCACCTCATGGAAAACTCACCTCATGCAAAACTTGCACACACAGAAAAATTGCCACATGTACAAAAGTTGCACCACATGCAAAAGTTGCCTCACACAAAACTTGCACATACTCAAAATGCACCACACATAAAACTCGCCACGCGCAAAACTCGCCATGCACAAATCTTGCTGCACACAACTTGCTACACTAACCTGTCACATGCAACTCAACACACAAAATGTTGCTACACGCATGTCGCCACACAAAACTCATCTCACAAAAGTCGCTACATGCATGTCGCCACACGCAACTCAACACACACAACTTGACACATAAAACTCGCCCTAAAACACACACAAGTCTGGTATTGTCCTTCAAAAATAAAAATCTGATTAATAAGCAAACTACAAGAGCAACAAATGTACCATATAGGAAATACGGCAGCTGTCAGTCACATGACCTGTCTATTATGTGTATGTGTGAGCTAATATATACTGCCAGGGGGGAGGGCTTCCTGTTGGCTGGGGATTTATCAGGCTGCCAATAGCAACCAATCACAGCTCAGCTTCTATTTTGCTACAGTTAATTAACCTGAGCTCTGATTGGTTAATATAGGCAACAAAGACATTCTCAGTATAACAAAGCTAATATATGTTGTGAAATGCTTCTATTTGCTTAGTTTTTGCCTTTTAATAATTACATTTCTATCTATTTGTTTTGTGGTTTTTGTGTGCAGAATAAATTTTTGTTAACACATTCTATTTTGCTAACAGCAGTCATTAACCCGGGCGAAGCCGGGTAGTACAGCTAGTCTAATATATAAAGCTGAATGTGTGTATGTGTGTATGTCCGGGATTGGCATCTGCACCGTCGCAGCTACAGCCACAAAATTTTGCACAGTCACACGTCTGGACCCCGAGAGCGTCATAGGCTATGTTGTGAGGTGAAATTTTAATCCCGCGCGTTCCAATTCACCAAACAATTTTGCCCCTATCTACATAATGGGGAAAAAGTGAAGGGAAAAGTGTTGGAGGAAAATTGACAGCTGCCAGATGTGAACAATGAGGACTTAAAGAATGAGAGCGATGGCGCCAAAGAGTATATACCGTACAGTTGCTAAGGTGGGGCCCCGACATGGGATACTCACCACACACGGGGATATGAACACAAACACAAAATGCGCCACACACTACCACGTGCTTGAACACATATACGACCCTCAGCACACATTTCACCACACACACACCAACCTCGCCACATAAAAGTCGAAACACAAAAGTCACCACTCAAAACTCGCCACGCGCAAAACTCGCTACATGCAAAACTCGCCACACGTGCAAAACTCACCTCATGGAAAACTCACCTCATGCAAAACTTGCACACACAGAAAAATTGCCACATGTACAAAAGTTGCACCACATGCAAAAGTTGCCTCACACAAAACTTGCACATACTCAAAACGCACCACACATAAAACTCGTCACTCGCAAAACTCACCATGCACAAATCTTGCTGCACACAACTTGCTACACTAACCTGTCACATGCAACTCGACACACAAAATGTTGCTACATGCATGTCACCACACAAAACTCATCTCACAAAAGTCGCTACATGCATGTCGCCACACGCAACTCAACACACACAACTTGACACATGAAACTCGCCCTAAAACACACACAAGTCTGGTATTGTCCTTCAAAAATAAAAATCTGATTAATAAGCTGACAAACTACAAGAGCAACAAATGAACCATATAGGAATCCGGCAGCTGTCAGTCACATGACCAGTCTATTATGTGTATGTGTGAGCTAATATATACTGCCAGGGGGTGGGCTTACTGTTGGCTGGGGATTTATCAGGCTGCCAATAGCAACCAATCACAGCTCAGCTTCTATTTTGCTACAGTTACATCTGAGCTCTGATTGGTTAATATAGGCAACAAAGACATTCTCAGTATAACAAAGCTAATATATGTTGTGAAATTCTTCTATTAGCTTAGTTTTTGCCTTTTAATAATTACATTTCTAACTATTTGTTTTGTGGTTTTTGTGTGCAGAATAAATTTTTGTTATCACATTCTATTTTGCTAACAGCAGTCATTAACCCGGGCGAAGCCGGGTAGTACAGCTAGTATGTATATATATTTATTACAGAGCTAGATAGCATAAAAGCCTGTAATCCAATTACCGGCTTTTGCTAACTCCTTATGAAACCCGACAGGATATGAGACATGGTTTACATACAGTAAATCATTTCATGTCCGTTACATTTTTACATATTCGTCACTAATAATGTTAGTAGTTTGTGTGTGCAAAATTTGGGAGCGCTAGGTGTTAAAATAAAGGGTTCATTCACAGAACAAACTGGCGTGGGCTCCCGTGCAATTTTCTCCGCCAGAGTGGGAAAGCCAGTGACTGAGGGCAGATATTAATAGCCTAGAGAGGGACCATGGTTATTGGGCCCTCCGGCTAAAAACATCTGCCCCCAGCCACCCCAGAAAAGGCACATCTGTAAGATGCGCCTATTCCGGCACTTAGCCACTCTCTTCCCATTCCCGAGTAGCTGTGGGATATGGGGTAATAAGGGGTTAATATCACCTTGCTAATGTAAGGTGACATTAAGCCTGGTTAAAGGGAACCTGTCACCCCTCCCCCCCCCCCCAGGCGTTTTTAACTAAAAGCCACCTTGGGCAGCAGTAATGCTGCATTCTGACAAGGTGGCTCTTTTAGTTCTGGGTGCTGTAACTGCAGAAATTTTATTAATTATTAATATCTGCCCTCAGTCGCTGGCTTTCCCACTCTGGCAGAGAAAATTGGGCGGGAGCCTACGCCAGTTTTTTTCCGTGATTTAACCCTTTATTTTAACAGAGCCCCAAAATTTTGCACACACACTCTACTAACATTATTAGTGAGGAATATGCAAAAAAAAGGGATATTTAATGGTTTACTGTATGTAAACCATGTCTCATATCCTGTCGGGTTTGATAAGGAGATAGCAAAAGCCGGCAATTGAATTACCGGCTTTTATGCTATCTAGCTCTGTATGAAATATAAATAAATAAATATATATATATATATATATATATATATATATATATATATTAGTACAGACCAAAAGTTTGGACACACCTCATTTAAAGGTTTCCTCTTTATTTTCATCATTATGAAAATTGTACATTCACACTGAAGGCATCAAAGCTATGAATTAACACATGTGGAATTATATACTTAACAAAAAAGTGTGAAACAACTGAAATTGTGTCTTATATTCTAGGTTCTTCAAAGTAGCCACCTTTTGCTTTGATGACTGCTTTGCACACTCTTGGCATTCTCTTGATGAGCTTCAAGAGGTAATCACCGGGAATGGTTTTCAATTCACAGGTGTGCCCTGTCAGGTTTAATAAGTGGGATTTCTTGCCTTATAAATGGGGTTGGGACCATCAGTTGTGTTGTGCAGAAGTCTGGCGGATACACAGCTGATAGTCCTACTGAATAGACTGTTAGAATTTGTATTATGGCAAGAAAAAAGCAGCTAAGTAAAGAAAATCGAGTGGCCATCATTACTTTAAGAAATGAAGGTCAGTCAGTCCGAAAAATAGGGCAAGCTTTGAAAGTGTTCCCAAGTGCAGTGGCAAAAGCCATCAAGCGCTACAAAGAAACTGGCTCACATGAGGACTGCCCCAGGAAAGGAAGACCAAGAGTCACCTCTGCTTCTGAGGATAAGTTTATCCGAGTCACCAGCCTCAGAAATCGCAGGTTAACAGCAGCTCAGATTAGTGACCAGGTCAATGCCACACAGATTTCTAGCAGCAGACACATCTCTACAACAACTGTTAAGAGGAGACTTTGTGCAGCAGGCCTTCATGGTAAAATAACTGCTAGGAAACCACTGTAAAGGACAGGCAACAAGTAGAAGAGACTTGTTTGGGCTAAAGAACACAAGGAATGGACATTAGACCAGTTGAAATCTGTGCTTTGGTCTGATGAGTCCAAATTTGAGATGTTTGGTTCCAACCACCGTGTCTTTGTGCGACGCAGAAAAGGTGAACGGATGGACTCTACATGCCTGGTTCCCACCGTGAAGCATGGAGGAGAAGGTGTGATGGTGTGGGGGTACTTTGCTGGTGACACTGTTGGGGATGTATTCAAAATTGAAGGCATACTGAACCAGCATGGCTACCACAACATCTTGCAGCGGCATGCTATTCCATCCAGTTTGCATTTAGTTGGACCATCATTTATTTTTCAACAGGACAATGACCCCAAACACACCTCCAGGATATGTAAGGACTATTTGACCAAGAAGGAGAGTGATGGGGTGCTACTCCAGATGACCTGGCCTCCACAGTCACCAGACCTGAACCCAATCGAGATGGTTTGGGGTGAGCTGGACCGCAGAGTGAAGGCAAAAGGGCCAACAAGTGCTAAGCATCTCTGGGAACTTTTTCAAGATTGTTGGAAGACCATTCCCGGTGACTACCTCTTGAAGCTCATCAAGAGAATGCCAAGAGTGTGCAAAGCAGTCATCAAAGCAAAAGGTGGCTACTTTGAAGAGCCTAGAATATAAGACATATTTGCAGGTGTTTCACACTTTTTTGTTAAGTATATAATTCCACATGTGTTAATTCATAGTTTTGATGCCTTCAGTGTGAATGTACAATTTTCATAGTCATGAAAATACAGAAAAATCTTTAAATGAGAGGGTGTGTCCAAACTTCTGGTCTGTACTGTATACTATGTGTAGAAATTTATTTCATCTATTGTATTCTAAGCTGTCAGTGTGATTTTACTGTACACCGCACTGAATTACCGGGTTTTGTATAGAACACCGGTGCGTATTTCTCGTAAGTCACACTGATGGACCGAGTGTAATCCGTATTTTTCTCGCCCCCATAGACTTTCATTGGTGGATTTTTTGCGCGGTACGCTGACAAACGCAGCATGCTGTGATTTTCTACGCACGTAAAATACAGCTGAGAAATATACGGCAGATAGGAGCTGCCCTATAGAGAATCATTGGTCAGTGTGCAATGCGTAGTTTTTGCGCCTCTCATACGTCCGTAAAACTCTCTAGTGTGACTCCGGCCTCAATGGACCTATTTATTCTGCTTTTATTGACTTTTATAATGTAGCAGTAGAGAAAACATTTCTGGCCATTGCAGTCTAATATCCATTGCATACTTTACATTCCTTTTTTCCTTTCCAGCACTGTTAATTTAGCTGTGTGAATCATCTGTATAAAGGTCATATAGATTGATTGCTCAATAGAATTTGCCCTTTGATTTTCAAGGATGATAGATAAAACAATGCAGTAATCTTTAGATTACCAGTAGGCTACAGTGATAAAGTATGGAAAGTGTATGTCTATCTATTATATAACCTGCAATATAGGCATCTTTTTGCAAGGTTTTTAAATTCTCTATCAGACTTGTGAGTTCGTCATAAAGGAAATGTACTGTATTAGAGTGAGTTCACACAGGGCGTTTTTGCTGCTTTTTTTTACGGACGCAAAACCTGATCTTCTTGGCAGGAAAGTAGCTGCGGCAGAAACACATGTTTATGGTGCGGATTTGTTGAGTTTTTGGTATGATTTTTGTGTCTCTTTGTCCATGCTAATGTCCATTGACATTCTGCAGAAAAAACGTTGCAAATAATGATATGATACCTGCAAAAATGCTGAAAGAAGTGACATGCTCCATGTCCAAAAAAAGCAGCAAAGCACAAAATCCTGATGACACAAAAAACCAAAGTGTGTGCATGAGATTTCTGAAATCTCATAGGCTTTGCTGGCACTGTAAGGCTATGTGCACACATCCCAAATTGCCGCAGAAATTTCCGCAGAAATTCCGGAACTCCCTGCCGCGGGAAATACGCATACGGAATTTCCATGCATATCCCCACTAAACACTAGCGTTTTGCAAGCGTAATTAGCTTGCAGAATGCTAGCTTTTTCCAAGCGATGCTACAGAAACTGATTGACAGGTTAGTCACACTTGTCAAACATAGTATTTGACAAGTGTGACCAACTTTTTGCTTTTGATGCTGCCTATGCAGCATCAATAGTAAAAAGAGCTAATGTTAAAAATAATAAAAAATAAAAAAAAAATGTTTTTTCTCACCTTCCGGCGGCCCCCGATCTCCTCAGCGGTAGCGGTGCACGCGGCGGCTTCCGTTCCCAGGGATGCTTTGCGCGAAGGACCTTTGTGATGTCACGGTCACGTGACCGCGACGTCATCCCAGGTCCTTCGCGCAATTCATTCCCTGGGAACAGGAACCACCGCGTGCACTGCTGAGAGGCGGGAGGACTCCAGGGGCCATCGGAAGGTAAGTATATCCCTATTTTTTATTTTAATTCTTTTTTTAACAGGGATATGGTGCCCAGCCCATGGAGGAGAGTCTCCTCTCCTCCACCCTGGGTACCAATTGCACATGATCCGCTTACTTCCCGCATGGTGGGCATAGCCCCATGTGGAAAGTAAGCGGATCAATGAACTCCTATGTGCGTGGAATCGCCGCGATTCTGCAAAATTAATGAACATGCTGCGTTTTTTTCCAGAATGCGTTTCCGTTCCTGAAAGAAACGCAGCATGTGCACAAAAAATGTGGAATGCATTCTAATAATAGGATGCTAAATGTGAGCGTTTTTATAGCGGAAAACCGCCAAAAAACGCGAAAAATCCTGAACGTGTGCACACAGCCTTAAAAGCAGCTGAAAATTAGCATAAAAAAGCAGCAAAAAAACACCCTGTGTGAACTTACCCTTAACATGCTAGAGAACAGTGTATACCAAATAGACTGAAGAGCAAAGGGGGCAAGAATCTTTTGAACTTTTGACTTTCAGGCTCCAGATCTCACCATCCACTACTGTAGAGAACGTGAGACCACCATAATTTTATAGAAAATCACTTTGGCTATTTGGGTAAATGGGTAAGTAACTGGTTTAGTGATAGCAGATGGTGGTTATAAATGGTGTATTCTCTAATTGGGTCGCTGTGACCAGTGGGGTACCGCAGGGGTCGGTGTTGGGACCTATTCTCTTCAGCATATTTATTAACGATATGGTAGAAGGTTTACACAGTAAAATATCGATATTTGCAGATGATACAAAACTATGTAAAGCAGTCAATGCAAGAGAACATAGTATTCTGCTACGGATGGATCTGGATAAATTGGAAACTTGGGCCGAAAGGTGGCAGATGTGGTTTTTTGTGTAAATCAAGTTTATTAAGTTGCAAATAAAGATAAAACATGAAAGTCAAAGTAGCAATTTACATTCACAAACACATTCAAAAATGTGAGATAATCATAATGATTAAATAGCTTTATATATAAGCAACATTTGTCTCTCTAACAACATGAAAATACAATTGTAACTGTCTCTTTATAAGAGAGTCAAGGTAATGTAGACTGATCATTATGGTGTCAACCTTGTGGGAAAACTACTTTTGGCTACATTATAAATCTATTAGTTTTCACAATAAATGTTTACAGATATTACATGTCTTGAACTCCCGTTGTTCTGTTTTCGTCGAACTATAAAATATTATCCATTGGGAGTGATGATGTCTAGGCTCTCTATAGCTATTTTCAACCAAAAGAAATCTACAAGTAACCTAGGCTATGAAGAGAGAAGAAAAAGCATGAGAAAAGGGAGAAAAGAGAAGGAGAAAAAGAGGGGAAGAAAAAAAAGGGGTGGGGGGAAGGGAGAGGATGAGGGAAGAGGGGTTAATGAGCGGGGAGTAGGGATCCGGTTTCTGGTCCAAGTGAACTTAAGTCTGCAATCCTTTTATGGTAGTGTATTTTATATCCCGTTTCCAAGGAAACTGAATTGTATGAATTTTAGGTGCTCCAGTTATGTCTTTTAACGTAACCACTTATTCAACTCCTCGGTCTCTCTAAAGGCGATCCAAGAAGACCAAACGTTAAATACTTTATCTGACGTTCCGGTATCCTGACCAATCAGTTGCTCCATTCTAAAAATGCGGTTAAGTTCTGCTATGAAATCAGCACGCGAAGGAGAATTTGATTGCTTCCAATAGCGTGGGATTAAATTGCGTGCGGCTGTTAAGAAGTGTGTTAGTAGACCTCTCTTGAATTTGGCTAAAGATAGATCACATATGGATAGTAAGGCCAGTTCCATTGTAGGTTGCATTTCATGGAGGGATAGTTTATTGTGAAGTTCAAAGATACTCCTCCAAAAATTATGTGTAGGTGGACAGGACCACCAGATGTGTGAATATGTCCCTTTATCCCTCCAGCACCTCCAGCAAGTATCTGGGGTAGTGGGAAACATAATGTGGATACTGGATGGACATCTGTACCACCTAGACAAAAGTTTATAACCTCTTTCTTGATAATCTGAACATAATGAAGATCTGTGGGAGAAGAGGAGACTTTTACAATGATCCTCTGATGTTAATGGTTTACCCATTTCACTTTCCCATCTTGAAAAAAACATGGGGGAATCAAGTGAAGTTATTTGGTGCTCTTGAAACATTTTGTATAATAGTGATATCGTGCGAGTCAGAGGACCCCCACCCAGGCACATAGACTCGAAGGGGGTAAGCCGTCTAAAGATGTCATTCCGGTCAGACAACTTAGTAAGATAGCTTTTAATTTGTTCATGGAAAAACCATGAACCTGGCGGGGGTTCAGTTTCAGTAAAGAGTGCTCACAGGGGCTTTATTGAAGCCTGAGCAATGTAATCATAAACTATTGGATAGTTATCTTTGTGTTTGTGTAGAAAATAGGCTTTATCTAGGCCTGCTGGGAAGTCCGGATTATCGGAGATTGGGGTTAAGGGGCCTGGTATGGAAGAAATATTAGGCTTTTGGTTACCATATTTAATAAAAAGAATTAGGTTTCTCGTGATAAAGGGTAGTTCGTTGACAGAGTAAGCAAGGAGAGGTCCTGTTTATGTTGCATCTCAAGTTTATGAATCTGGGAGGAGAGATCAGCGATATTTGCTAATCATTCTTTTTTAAGACGGGCCCACTGTGAGATAAACACACCCCCTAAAATGCTCTTCAGAGCCTCCCACTGCATGGAGGGGGACGTTGGGTCACCGATATGGTCCGCCATAAAACCCTCAATCGAACGTTTCACCTCTGATATACAGATCTGATCCTGTAATAAGCTATTGTTTAACTGCCAGGAGAAGCTAGATCTCGCAGATGGGTCCAATTGCATCGAAAAATAGTTAGGCGCATGATCAGACCACAGCACGGACCCCACGTCCTCCCTCGCTTCCAGGTCCAGTAGACAATGGGATATAAAGAAATAGTCAATTCTACTGTATGTAGAGTGTACTTGGGAATAGAAGCTATAGTCTCTTGTGCCCGGGTGGAGGACCCTCCACACATCCACCAAATGTAAATCATATATCTGCTTCTTCACTTTTTTGATGGAGGATGGTGAGTAAGAAGTCCTGCCTGAAGAAACATCAACTAGTGGGTTCATTGGGAGGTTAAAGTCACCTCCAAGGACTATCGGTAATGCACCTGCAAACTTCTCCAGAAGTCGTTAACATATATAGCCAAATTTCTGCTGGCCTTGATTAGGGAAGTAGACGTTTGCTAAGATAAGTGTACGTGAGCCCCAGGCCACCTTCAAGAAAATATATCTTCCCTCCTTGTCGATTAATGAGTCAAGAATCTCGGGTAGGAAGGACTTATGGAAGCCTATAGACACTCCTTTAGACTTAGAGCAAGGATTGGTGCTGTGGAACCATTTCGGGTAATAGGAAGTACAGTTAGGGGTTACCCCAGTCTTAAAGTGTGTCTCTTGGAACATCAAAATTGATACATGTTTTTTATGATTAGAGTATAAGATCTGTCTCCTTTTCTCGGGCACATTCAACCCTTTGACATTATGGGAGCAAAATTTAATTCCAGTCATGACTAGTGTAACTTCCAATGGATTGGTAGTGTGGACACCGGGACCAGAACCTGAAGAGGATTTTGTGTGGTTGTTGGGATGGGGGTAGGTCAGAGAGTTGAAGGAAGGAGGGTAAAGAAAAGAAAAGGGAGAAGCAACAAAGTTGGAAGTAGTAGAGAGAAGCTAAAGGTACCTTCACACTAAACGATATCGCTAGCGATCCGTGACGTTGCAGCGTCCTGGCTAGCGATATCGTTTAGTTTGACACGCAGCAGCGATCAGGATCCTGCTGTGATATCACTGGTCGTTGAATAAAGTTCAGAACTTTATTTGGTCGTCAGACCGGCGTTTATCGTCAGGTTTGACACCAAAAGCAACGATACCAGCAATGTTTTACGCTGGTAACCAGGGTAAATATCGGGTTACTAAGCGCAGGGCCGCGCTTAGTAACCCGATGTTTACCCTGGTTACCATCGTAAAAGTAAAAAAAACAAACAGTACATACTCACCTTCGCGTCCCCCGCCGTCCGCTTCCTGCTCTGACTGAGCGCCGGCCCTAAAGTGAAAGTAAAAGCACAGCGGTGACGTCACCGCTCTGCTGTTAGGGTCGGCGCTCACACAGTGCAGGAAGCGGACGCCGGGGGACGCGAAGGTGAGTATGTAGTGTTTGTTCTTTTTACTTTTACGATGGTAACCAGGGTAAACATCGGGTTACTAAGCGCGGCCCTGCGCTTAGCAACCCGATGTTTACCCTGGTTACCCGGGGACCTCGGCATTGTTGGTCGCTGGAGAGCGGTCTGTGTGACAGCTCTCCAGCGACCAAACAGCGACGCTGCAGCGATCGGCATCGTTGTCGCTATCTCTGCAGCGTCGCTTAATGTGAAGGTACCTTAAGTGTGTGGTGAGTAAACATCTAAGTAGTCATGGTGTAATTATTTGGCGGTAAACCAGGGTGGATTGATTTAAATCACGCCGATTTAAATCATGATTTAAATCACGATTTAAATCAAAAGATTTTTTTCTATTTAAATCGGATCGATTTAAATCATGATTTTAATCATGATTTAAATCACTGATTTAAATCAAAAGTTTTTTTTTAATATAAATCACGATTAAAATGAGAAGTGAGAGCAGTGCGCATGTGCGCCCATAGTTACACGGACGAAACTAGGGGCAACGATCTAACGCCAGGGTGAGCAGCATGTCTTAATTGTATAAACTATTAATAGCCTCCACATTTTGTTCATACTGCCCCTTTAATTCCACACTTCTAGCTTGGTTTCACTTTTGGTTTAGTTTCTTTTTCCATTCAGTTGACATGCCCAAACTTGTTGGATAGTCAGCATCCTACAGAAACCTCTGGAAGAGCATGGCATTGTGAATGTTACACATATACAGCCTTTATTCTACTGAGTTAAACAACTCAGCTTTATCTCATGATGGAAGAACCTTTGGATGGTAAAATATTTTCCTCAAAAAGCAGTTTATTGAAAAAAATCCGATTTAAATCAAAAAAATCCGATTTAAATCAAAAAAATCCGATTTTTTTGATTTTTAAAAAAAAACATTGATTTTTATCCACCCTGCGGTAAACCACCAAGTACAACAAACGGGGTGGGAAGAAGCCGAAGGTGAGAACCAGCCTCTGTTTGTCACCTCCACAACCTAAGAAATAAAATGTTAAACCAAACTCCGTTAACTAATGTCCGGTCTCGATTCAGATTTAAACTTAACACTATAGACAATAAGGCAAACCATCTAACTTTCTATATTATCCCGGTAATAGGTACCGGATTCAGAGGTCTAAAGAAAGGTGTTCCACATGACGGAACACAGGTAATTGGAAACCAAATCACAGCAAAATTCAATGTCATATTTAAATTAGTGTGTGTATAATATTACACGCTGCGAGACAGGAGGAGGCCGAAAGAGAGAAAGGCTTATCTCTTGTTACGACCGGGGAAGAGTCGTTCTTCTTGTTTTGCTTGGTGCGTTGTGTTTTCAGCCATCTAGGAGGGATATCTGAAAGTTGGGGGGAATGAGGCCATTTGGGAAGATCAGTCATCAGCAGCTCAAAGGTACCCAAAAAGTTAGTCAGATCCCCAAGATTACGGAAAATGGCAGTTTTCCCCCCTTTAAAGGCCATCAGCTGAAACGGGAATCCCCACCTGTATATAATGTCTCTTTCCTTGAGAAGGGATAATAAAGGTCGTAGCGCTCTCCTGAGTTGTAAAGTGCGCCTAGATAGGTCTGAGAGTAGTAAGATCTGAGTTCCACAATAATTAATGGTACCTCTTTGTCTGGCGGCCAACATGATGGCCTCTTTGACTTTATAGTAGTGTTCTCTGCAAATAACATCCCTGGGTCTTGATTCTGACGACGGTTTTGGTCCAAGAGATCTATGTATACGGTCATATTCTATGGAGCCTCCTTCCTCATCATTTAACAATTCCAGGAACAGTTTTTGTACCGTGGGATCTAGATCAGATGAATTTACAGATTCAGGAAGACCACGTATTCTGATGTTGTTTCGTCTATTACGATTTTCCAAATCCTCCATTCCCGTTGCAAACTCCTCCAATCTCAGAGCGTGACTAGTAATGCCTCTCTATGAGTTTGTAGTTCTTGTAAAATGATTTCCTGAGACTTCTCCACGTCCTCAACTCGGGATGTGAATTCTGATTTTAGGGCATAGAGCTCTTTTTTGTAAGAGTTTTCAATGCGACGTGCAAAGGTTTCTAAATCTTTTTTGGTGGGGAGTGTTCTAATGAATTTACTAAGATCATTTACAGTTACATCATCTGAAAAATCATTATTGTCTTCTCCCTCATCAGTCATTCTATCAGGGGAGCTCTGAGAAGCTCACGAGTCACGTAAGAAGGGGCTGTCACTTGAGATTTTATTGGAGGATTTAGATCTTGTGCTCCTATGTTGACTGTTTTAATTTATGAAGCGATCCATATCACCGGAGTGAGACTCAGAATCCTGGGGTAAATCAGATCTTTTTTTTGGTTTGCCCATATACCCTGGTGTGTCTTGATGGCTAATATGTGGTATGTTCACATCAGGCAGCCAGCTCTCTTATCAGCAAATACCTCTCCCCTATTATATTTTCAAGTTTAGTGGGGGATATGGCTTGGGACCCTATGAACTCTGAGCAGGGCCGTAGAAGCAGCTTTGTTGATGGGTATTAGCCTGCTTGTCTGTGTAACCCCTGTGTTTGGCGCCAAAAGAAGAGGGGAGAGGGGCAGCCAGGACAACGCCACCTCGGTCCCAGGTGGGAACAGCCCCACGTCCTCCACCCAGGTAAGGTGAGCGCAGTATGGAACAATGGGACGTGAGGGGACGATGGAGATAGGCAGCAGGGGTGCTCTGCAGACGGCCCGCACCGCGAGCTGGCCGGCTCTCAGTGGCTCCTATGTTAAAATGGCTGCCGCTGCAACACGTGTCCTCTCCCTGCACTCCCACACTCACCGATCCTCTTCGTGCTGTGCCGCGGTCTCCCTCCCTGCCTCACGTCCCAGCGCCAGCTCTGCAGTTTCGTCCTCCGCTGCGGTCAGCAGGTCCGTCTCCGGAGCTTCACAGGGAAGCAGCAATGGCGTCTCTCCTAGGGGCTTCGGGCGCTGCTCCGCGTCTTCCCGGCACGGCTTACAGGTGGGACAAGGTGAGAGGGCCCATGGTATCCGGTCTTGGTGGGTATTTTGAGGGAATTCGGTGTGGTATCTGGGTCCTAATTAGAGGAATCCGGCGAGCTCGCACTAGGCACGTCCACTCGGCTCAAGATCCAGGCCACGCCCCCTGCAGATGTGGTTTAACAATGATAAATGTAAGGTTGTACACATGGGAAGAATGAATCAATATCACCATTACACACTGAACTGGAAACCACTGGGTAAATCTGACATGGAGAAGGACTTGGGGATCCTAGTTAATGATAAGGGGACAATACAAGGAGGATCTGTTTATACCAAGGAAGGTGATGGTTACAAGGGGGCATTCTCTGCATCTGGAGGAGAGAAGGTTTTTCCACCAACATAGAAGAGGATTCTTTACTGTTAGGGTAGTGAGAATCTGGAATTCCTTGCCTGAGGAGGTGGTGATGGCGAACTCAGTCGAGGGGTTCAAGAGAGGCCTGGATGTCTTCCTGGAGCGTAACCATATCATATCTTACAGTTATTAGATATTATTTCTTATAGTTATTAGGTTCTTTAGAAGGACGTAGATCTGGAGATGTATTCTGATGGAATATAGGCTGATCTGGATGGACAAATGTATTTTTTTGGCCTTGCGAACTATGTTACTACTATGTTATGTTATTTCATACATAAATTTGCAATTATTTAGCATGTGATTAGTTACACAGATTTTTGGCATATTACTGCATTGTTACTGTTTTGCTCCTGATAGTGAAAAAAATCTTTTTCATCCCGTTCTCACATTCCCTAATAGCTCCGTGTGTTATTAGGTCAATTTCCAAGCAAAAGTCACTGGTCAAGTTAAGGAGCAGTCATGAAGATGATTTCCCATGAACTCATATGAACTCGAGCGTGGGAACTTTTCCAAGGCTCCAGTTCATGAGTTCATCCAGCAGAGGGCGCCTCACCGCGACTCAATGTAAGTACAGATCACCCAGCTTTCCTTTCAGCACCCGGGGTTTTTACAGCCACGAGCAGTGCTTTAGCACAGCTCCTGGCTGTAAAATGATTTAACCCCTTCAGATGGATTTACTTCGTGGGACCTGACAGTTCATCAGAAGGTATGTACACTCACCGGCCACTTTATTAGGTACACCATGCTATTAACGGGTTGGACCCCCTTTTGCCTTCAGAACTGCCTCAATTCTTCGTGGCATAGATTCAACAAGGTGCTGGAAGCATTCCTCAGAGATTTTGGTCCATATTGACATGATGGCATCACACAGTTGCCGCAGATTTGTCGGCTGCACATCCCAAAGATGCTCCATACAAGGCAGGATGGATCCATGCTTTCATGTTGTTTACGCCAAATTCTGACCCTACCATCCGAATGTCGCAGCAGAAATCGAGACTCATCAGACCAAGCAACGTTTTTCCAATCTTCTACTGTCCAATTTCGATGAGCTTGTACAAATTGTAGCCTCAGTTTCCTGTTCTTAGCTGAAAGGAGTGGTACCCGGTGTGGTCTTCTGCTGCTGTAGCCCATCTGCCTCAAAGTTCGACGCACTGTGCGTTCAGAGATGCTCTTAGGCCTACCTTGGTTGTAACGGGTGGCGATTTGAGTCACTGTTGCCTTTCTATCAGCTCGAACCAGTCTGCCCATTCTCCTCTGACCTCTGGCATCAACAAGGCATTTCCGCCCACAGAACTGCCGCTCACTGAATTTTTTTTCTTTTTCGGACCATTCTCTGTAAACCCTAGAGATGGTTGTGCGTGAAAATCCCAGTAGATCAGCAGTTTCTGAAATACTCAGACCAGCCCTTCTGGCACCAACAACCATGCCACGTTCAAAGGCACTCAAATCACCTTTCTTCCCCATACTGTTGCTCGGTTTGAACTGCAGGAGATTGTCTTGACCATGTCTACATGCCTAAATGCACTGAGTTGCCGCCATGTGATTGGCTGATTAGAAATTAAGTGTTAACAAGAAGTTGGACAGGTGTACCTAATAAAGTGGCCAGTGAGTGTATATTGTTGGTTTATTATTTTGCCAAGCGAGGGTCTTCCGGACGGATTGAGAGAGCAATAAAATACTAAAACAACCTGTTTGTTTATTTCATTAAAATACTTTTTAATAATGTGTGTGTGTGTTTTTTAACCCTTTCATACAATTGGATTAATAATGGATAGGTGACATAATTGACGCCTCTCCATTATTAATCTGGCTTAATGTCACCTTACAATAGCAAGGTGACATTAACCCTTCATTACCCCATATCCCACCTCTACATGGGAGTGGGAAGAGAGTGGCCAAGTGCCAGAATAGGCGCATCTTCCAGATGTGCCTTTTCTTGGGTGGCTCTGGGCAGATGTTTGTAGCCAGGGGGGCAAATAACCATGGACCCTCTCTAGGCTATTAATATCTGCCCTCAGTCACTGGCTTTACCACTCTGGCGGAGAAAATTGCGTGGGAGCCCACGCCAATTTTTTCCGCGATTTAACCCTTTATTTTAGCAGCTACAGCGCCCAAATTTTGCACATACACACTACTAACAGTAGTGTGGAATATGCAAAAAAAAAGGGGATATGAGATGGTTTACTATATGTAAACCATGTCTCATATCCTGTCGGGTTTGGGAAGGAGAAATGAAAAGCCGGCAATTGAATTTCACTAACACCGCTGCGTATTTCTCGCAAGTCACACTGCTGGTCCGTATGGATTCCGTATTTTTCTCGCTCCCATAGACTTTCATTGGCGTTTTTTTTTTTGCGCAATACGGTGACAAACGCAGCATGCTGCGATTTTCTACGGCCGTACAAGACCGTATATTACGGATGCGTAATATACGGCTGATAGGAGCAGCCCCATAGAGAATAATTGGGCCGTGTGTAATGCGTTTTTTACGGACGTATTTTCGGCGCTCATACGTCCGTAAAACTCGCTAGTGTGACGGCAGCCTAAATGAATGAAAAACCCAGTGTGGGTTCCCCCGTATTTTCTTTAACCAACCAGGCAAAACTCACAGCTGGGGGCTGCAACCGTCAGCTTTAGCAAGGTTGGTTATCAAGAATTAAGGGGTCCCACGCTGTTTTTTTAATTATTTAAATAAATTAAAACGGCATGGGGTCCCCCCATTTTTGACAAACAGCCTTGCTAAAGCTCACAACTGTGGGCTGGTATTCTCAGGCTGGTAAGGGGCCATTGATATAGGTCCCCCCCAGCCTAAAAAACAGCAGCCCGCAGCTGCCCAATTCTGCCGCTTTGCCTTGTTCTTCCCACTTGGCCTGTAGCGGTGGCAAGTGGGGTTCATGTTTGTGGGGTTGATGTCACCTTAGTATTGTCAGGTAACATCAACCCCACGTCTAGAAGACAACTATCCATTACTAATCCTATAGTTATACGTTAAATAAAGACGCAGCCAAAATAAAGTCTTTTAATTGAAAAAATGACACTGACTCCTGTAATAATCTCAATTAAACCATACTTGCAACCTCGCCTAATTCCACGGAAGCCCTTGATCTCCTGTAATAAAAATAAAATAAAAACACAACAATATCTCTCACCTGTTCGTCGTTCTGTCCCATGCTGTAATCCATATCTGGGGCTAAATAGTTTTCAAACTGGACAGTGCCAAGATGTGACCGTCCAGGCTGAGAACTGCTGAGAGCGCAGCATCATTGACCAGTGGTGACATCATCAAAGCCGGACTGAACTGCAGTGACATCAGGACCGTGAGAAAATGCCACTGATGATGTCACCGCTAGTCACTGAGGCTACGCTTGCAGCAGTTCATTCACCAGGTATGGTACAGGTATGGTATATTGTTGTATTTTTATTTTACTTTTATTACAGGAGATTGAGGGCTTCGGTGGAAAGGTCGGAAGTATGGTTTAATTGAGATTAATAAAGGAGTCTGTCGTTTTTTTCAATTAAAGGACTTTATTCTGGCTTTATTTACATATAACTATAGGATTAGTAATGGAGAGGTGTATTATAGACACCTTTCCATTACTATGCCATGGCAATACAAAGGTGACATCAACCCCACAAATATGAACCCCACTTGCCACTGCTACAGGGCAAGTGGGATGAGCCGGGCAAAGCGCCAGAATTGGCGCATCTAATAGATGTGCCTTTTTTGGGCAGCTGCGGGCTGCTGTTTTTAGGCTTGAGGGGGACTATATCAATAGCCCCTTACCAGCCTGGGAATACCAACCCCATCTGTGAGCTTTAGCAAGGCTGGTTGTCAAAATGAGGGGACCCCACTCCGTTATTTTTAATTTTTTAAAGAATTTAAAAAAACTGTGTGGGGACCCTACTCTTCTTGATAACCAACCTGGCTGAAGTTGACAGCTGAGGGTTGCAGCCCCCAGCTATGAATTTTGCCTTGTTGGTTCAAGAAAATAGGGGGGAATCCACTCCGGGTTTTTCATTCATTTATTTCGTTATGTTGTAGGCGGCGGGTGAGGAATACCCCGATCATCCATCCTGCTGTCACTGTTATTAGCGGCAGCAGGTGTTGGATGATGGGAGTAAGTCCCAAAAGCCCCCACCTGCTGTCATCATTCTGACTTTAATATAACTCTCATCATTATCCTCTGCTCGCGCCGATCGCCGACAGAGCAGGGGAGAATGATGAGAGCCGTCTTCAGCACCCGCCGCCTGGGACCAGCGTTTACTGTAGCGCTTCTTCCCTGGCAGCTGGTAATAGAAAAAAGAGGGTCAGGGAGCACTACTAATGGGCATAAGGTCAACCAGTGACATATAGAGGTGCAGCTAATTGCATAGGGGGGAACAATGCATCAAGAAAAGAAAAAAGGAACCATGCATATAAAGCACACACCCAAATCATAGAAAAATAGTATATATGTATAATAAGTACAAAATTTATTAATTGACAAAAATCCACAATAAAAATGTATTAAAAGAACAAGCCACATCACCACTAGTTCCATGACATTGTAATATGTGCAAAAAAGTCACAGTGGCGCTATAAGTGCCTGAAATGACACTACACATAAGCACAATAAATTGCTGATAACATGCAAATAAACACAATAAATTGCTGATGACATGCAAATAAGCAAGGCAAAAAAAAACAAAAACTCCACAATAATTCTGGGCGTCCCCAGACTTAGTGGAAGATATGTATATGCCTATATGAGTGTAGGTGCTGATGTTCCCAAGAGAGCTCCAATAAGCCCCATAGAGATTGCAAAGAAGCTAGTGAAGGCATTCCATTATAATGGAAAGTAGTATGGAGGGAAATCAGAGCCAGAAGGTAGAACTAAAAGGCGACCAAGAGTGGTAATATCACCGTATAGGGCAGCCCAGCATGTAGCGTCAGCAGTCAAATTGTCAGGGGGAGAATAGTCCCGGGACCAGAGGAGTGTGGGGGAAGCCCCACGCGTATTGCTGCTCAGCGCAGCTTCGTCAGGGGAAGTGCTCTCCCTATGGGGCTTATTGGAGCTCTCTTGGGAACATCAGCACCAGAATTTATGGAGTTTTTTATGTTTTTGTTTTTTTTGCCTTGCTTATTTGCATGTCATCAGCAATTTATTGTGTTTATTTGCATGTTATCAGCAATTTATTGTGTTTATGTGTAGTGTCATTTCAGGCACTTATAGCGCCACTGTGACTTTTTTGCACATATTACAATGTCATGACACTAGTGGTGATGTGGCTTTTCTTTTAGTACATTTTTATTGTGGATTTTTGGCAATAAATTTTGTACTTATTATACATATACTATTTTTCTATGATTTGGCTGTGCACTTTATATGCATGGTTCCTTTTTTCATTTCTTGATGCATTCTTCCCTGGTGGCTGTCTGTGTGGTACTGATGTGGCACACGGTTGCAACACATGTGCCGAAAGTACTACACCCATGGACACGGATATCTCCGGTCCTGGAAATAAACCGACATGTAAAACCGGCCTAAGAAACGTTTGCTCAAGTTTGCAAAAAAGTAGACATAGATTGGAAATGGGTGATTTGAAACGATGAGATGAAAGTCAATAGACTAGGCTATGATGGGTGCAAATTGGTATGGAAGAAAAAAGGTAAGGAAAAGGGGATAACGGAAAAAGAAATTGAAGGAACTGTCAAGTTTGGTGGCGGAAGCCTGATGGTATGGGGTTGTTTCACAGTCAGAGGTGTTGAATACTTAACCAGAATCGATGTTCGTCTCATGCTGAGCTATATGTGAGTATCCTACAAGAAGCGTTACTTTGTACACTCGAGTACTATTGGTATGAAAAGAACTGCATAGTGTTCCAGCAGGTCAACAACCAGAAGCATAAATCGAGATTGGCGAAGAAATGGTTCAATAACAAGGAACTAGTGATGCTGGATTTGCCCCCACAGCCCCAAGACCTCATCCCAATCGAACACTTGTGGGTAGGGTTGAAGAAAAAACTATGCATACCCATGTGAGTTGACCAGTATACACCAACTTTGGGAACGTGTAGAAGAGACCTGAGATTAGATTTCGATCGAGACATGTTAGAATCTGATCGAGAGCATGCCCAGAATAATTCAGGCAGAGTTGAAAGCCTAGGGTGGATTTATAAAATAATAGAAATTAAAATTTAGATTTTTAGGAAACCGTAACAATGCAGTGACATGACAAGAATCTGCATAACTAATTATATGCTAAATAGTTGCAAGCAAAAATGTATGTATGAGATAGCCAAGATTATTTTCTATGAATTGATGGTAGTATCACGATCAAAGCAGTAGAGGATGGTAAGATATGGAACCTGTAAGTCAAAAGTTGAAAACTTGCTAACCCCTGTATGTACAGTTGTGCTCAAAAGTTTACATACCCCGGCAGAATTTTTGCTTTCTTGGTCTTTTTTCAGAGAATATGAATGATAACACCAAAACTTTTTTTCCACTAATGATTATTGGTTGGGTGAAGCCATTTATTGTCCAACTATTGTGTTTTCTCTTTTTAAATCATAATGACAACCCAAAACATCCAAATGACCAGTAGGTGCTTCACAGACTTTTTAAAATATGGATGTGAAAACGAAAATTGTTTTTCATAACTAAAATTTTTTTAGCCACAAATTTTTAATTTTCTCAATGGATAATAGAAGCAAATGGACCCTATAATTTATTACTCAATTTCTCCGAAGTGCGCTGATAGCCCATATGTAGTCAAAAACTGCTGTTTGGGCACATGGCAGGGCTTGGAAATGAAAGAGTGTTATTTGATGGAGCGTAAATTTGTCTGGAACAGATTGTGAATTACATGTCACATTTGCAGAGCCCCTGATGTGCTAAAACAGCAGAAACCCCCAATAAGTGACCTCATTTTGGAAACTTGAACCCTCAAGTAATTCATTAAGTGGTGTACTGAGCAATTATAACCTACAGGTGATTCACAAAACTTTAGTACATTTAGATATGAAAACAAAAAATTAAATTTTACCGATAAAATACTGCTTTAGCACCAAATTCATAATTTACACAAGGTGTAATAGGATTAAGTGGACCTCATAGTTTGTTATGCAATTTTTACTAAACATGGCAGTACCCCATATGTGGTTGAACACTAGCGTTTGAGCACAGAGACTGAATTTGAATAGATAGTGGGCTCCATAAGCCGAACCCTTAAGGGAGGTGCCAGATCAGCAGACATACCCACAAGTGACCCCATATTGGAAGCTTCAATGCTTAAGGAATTCATCTAAGGGGTGTGAGACAGTGACTGGCGTCAGTGTGAATGTACGGCATCTGTTGCAGAGACAGGTTGTCCTCCGCTGTAGGCCCGAAATGTTCTGGAACATGTAGTTCCACAAGTGTTTGTTTAGTTATAAGGGGGGCTTACAGGTTTAGTTGGAGAGCTGGACGGGACTGACTAACCACACACACCTCCCTCCTATGGGGGTGGTTACAGCTGCATAATGTGACCATGGTTTGGGTCACATGTTCAGAGTGTATGGACCTGAATGGTCAGAGTGTAAGGTCCTGGATGGCCTGTGTTGGAAGATCCTGGGAGTAGGATCGGATTCCTGGAAAGCACATGGTGAGGCCATGGACCTGAAGGCCTGTGTGTTGGAAAGTCCAAGGAGTGGACTTCCTGAATAGCACATGGAGAGGCCGCATGTGCAGAGTCTGTGACGGCACTGGGTTGGGGAAGCTACCGTCACTTCTGGGGGTCTGGACTGTTGGGAATTCCCTGGTCACAAGGACCGTGATCCCAGTAAGGCAGCTTTCCCCAGGAGAGAGGACTGACAGGAGTCAGCATGTGGAGCCAGAGCTCCTGTGAGGTAACTCCAGATAAAGGGGGTTACGGGCTGACGAGTATCTGCCAGTGGAACAGACTGTTAGTGCCTATGATGTTCCATGGATGTTTATGAACTGTGCGGTCACCCATGCTAACTGGACCGAGTGAGACGCCCGGCGTGTTTAGTGGCTGTGAGTTGAAGTCGTATAAATGTGATGTAATGAACGTTATGGGGTTTATGAGTCTAAATAAACCGGAATAGACTGTTTATGTGAGAAACCGTGCCTGTGTGTTTTACTCCCATTGCCAAGTGAATGTCCCTCAACACGCTAAGGGAGCGCTATCTCACAGGGGGTAGTGATTAATTTAAACCCACAGGTGCCTTACAGAATTTTATAACATTGGGAGGTGAAAATACAACATTTTAGTGGTAAAATGTAATTTTTTTTATTTGCTGCAAATCTGTCAGTTACACATGGGTAAATAAGTAGATGAAACTGGACCCCACAATTTATTGTGTAATTTCTCCCAAACACGGTGATGCCCCATAGGTTGTCACAAACTACTATTTCGCCACACGCCAGGGCTAAAAGGAAGGAGAGCTATTTTGCTTTTGGAGCACAAATTTTGCTACAATAGTAAGCGGGCAACATTTTTGGAGTCCCTAAAGTGCCATTACAGCAGGAAATCTGCAAAAGTTAACCCACTGTAGAAAATGCACCTCTCAATGAATTCATCTACGGCTGCAGCAACTATTTTGTAACATCCATGCCATGCTTTTTCTCTGGAGAATTGCAAATATGCTAATTTAGTGCCCATACATTGTGCCCCAAAAGTGTGTTTAGTACCCCCCTTTATTGTAACGCCCCCATACATTGTGCTCAGCTTGTGCTCCTGGAGACATGTACCCCTTAAATTGTTAATTATGCTCTCTTCACTACAGTAATACCAAATATGTGTCCACTTACTGCAGGTTTAGGCTCAGATTTAGTCGGCATTTGAATTTTGGAGCACATATTTTGCTGAATTTTATTTAAGGGAGTCTTTGAGACATGTCGCTTTTCCAGAGTCTTTGTTCTACCAGAACTCCATATACTTGCAGCAACAGGTAACGGACCTGAATGGAGGTTGATTTGTTTGGGATAACCTCTCCCCATTTCATGCTGCTCTGGTCTCTTCAGCATCTTCTGATTCTCTGTGATGTATCAGGGCAGATGGCACAATGACATCACTACAGTGCGCCCTCTGAAGATCAGTGCAGAGAGTCAGAATACAGCAGCTGGGAACGAGGAGAGGTGAGTATTTGACTTTTTTTTATGTATGTAGCAATATATGGGGTGATTATATTGTATTGGGCAATATATGGGGCCATTATACTGTATTGGGCATTATGTGGGTCCATTACACTGTATAGAGCATTATATGGGGCCATTATACTGTATGGAGTATCATATGGGGCCATTATATACTGTATGGAGCAATACATGGGGCCATTATATACTGTATGGAGCACTATGTGGGGCCATTATATACTGTATATGTAGCATTCGCACCCAGACTGGTTTATGCGAGCGAGGATTGTGGCCCCACTGTGCCACAAACCAGATTTACCCCAGAGCGGCGTAACTAAACAGTTACCTTGGTGTGTGCTGGAGCATCTAGTGGTGAGATCAGACTTATGCGGCAGGTAGCTGCCAGGTACCACTCAAGGGCAGCGTCTGGCAGTAGCAGCTGACCCCAAGGGAACAGGCCACTGTAACAACAGGTGCAGGCAAGTATTGTAGATATACTGTTTGGCTCAGCTGATGTATAGACAGGCAAATACTTGCAGACACGGGTGATGTGCAGGTGGGCACGGCTGTCACTCTGGCATGCAGGCGGGCACGGCTGACACACTACCAGGCAGGTGGTCAAGTTTCATACTGGAGGGACAGGAACAGTTTCGGGAAGGACAGGACCACAGGCAGGTATGACTGGAATACAGGGACGGGTAGGACCCAGCTCAGACTAGGAACAGTTTCAGGAAGGACTGGGACACAGAGAAATACAGCTCAAATACAGGAACAGATAGGACCCAGTTTAGACTGGATAAATGCAGAGCCGCAGACGTGGTACAGGCAGGAAACCGCAGACGCGGTACAGGCAGGGAACTGCAGCCGTGATCAATCAAAGGACAAGGACAAGTACACACAGGACAGACAGGATAGAGTTCACATTAGACCACTACCAGGACAGGTACGAGCAAGACAGACAGGACCAGATTCACACAGGTACTTACAATGAAGTAGCAAGTGTACACAAAGATCACTAACGTGATGGTTCAGATACTGCTGGTTTTTAGAGGTAGAAACAGGATCAGACACTGCAAGTTTAGGTTAGGAAAAGACCCTGACTAGGATACAAACAGGTTCAGGGATAGATACTAATTCGGAGAAGGACAGATTCTGGATTAGGCCTGGGTACTCAACCCAAAGGGTGGCAGAAATAGGGAAGATCAGAAAGACAGGCCCTAGTAACTCAGTAGTTGAACACAGACTGAACGAAGATGTTGCTCAGGCACTTTCCCATTGGTGGAGGTGCCTTAACCCCTTCGGCACATGCGCCGTACTAGTACTGCGCTGCCGACACTGCATTTGTTCCAGCAGCAGTACTAGTACGGCTGTTGTGGATTCTGTTTTTGGGCTCCCTCTGGTGGTTACGGCTGGTACTGGGTGACTTTGGTGGGTTGCGGTCTCTGGTTTCCACCTGTCCATCAGTGGCTGGGTGTTTCCTATTTAACCTGGCTTTCCTGTCATTCCCTTGCCGGCTATCAATGTACTCAGATGTGCTCAGTTTGGTTCCTGACTACCTGCTCCCAGATCTCTCAGGATAAGCTAAGTTCTGTTTTTCAGTTGTTTGGTTTTTTGTCCAGCTTGCTAATTATGACTCTATGCTAGCTGGTAGCTCTAGTGGGCTGAGGTTCTCCCCATGTGCCATGAGTTGGCACATGGGTTCTTGTAATCTCAGGATGGTTTTTGATTAGGGTTTTTTGCTGACCGCTCAGACCCCTTTTGTATCATTCTGCTTTCTAGTTATAGCGGGCCTCATTTTGCTAAATCTATTTTTCATCTCTATGTGCGTGCCTTCCTCTCATTTCACCGTCAATACATGTGGGGGGCAACTATACCTTTTGGGGTTCATTCCTCTGGAGGCAAGCTAGGTCTTTATTTCCTCTGCAGTGCTAGTTAACTCTTAGGCTGGCGCGTGGCGTCTAGAATCAACGTAGGCACGCTCCCTGGCTATTTCTAGTTGTGTTTGTCAGGAGTAGGGCAGCGGTCAGCCCAGGTTCCATCACCCTAGAGCTCGTCCGTTATTTATGTTATTTTGCTTGTCCAGTGCGATCCCCAGCCATTGGGATCCATGACAGTATAGCTGGCCCACAAAGTGTTAATTGTTTGGGCTGAAGCAGGAGAAAAAGAAGTGTTTAAGGGAAATTTTTTTTTTTTTTTTCCCCTCAGAGTTTTGCTGCCTAGCCCTTAATTGCTGTCTAGCTGCTTCTTACCTCCTCTTAACCCTTGAATGGCTCTGACCTTAGCTGTTTAACATGGATGTCCAGAGTTTGGCTTCCAGCCTGAGTAATCTTGCTGCAAAAGTTCAAAACATACAGGATTTTGTTGTTCACACTCCCATGTCTGAACCTAGAATTCCTATTCCAGAGTTTTTTTCTGGAGATAGATCTACCTTCCTGAATTTCAGGAACAATTGCAAATTGTTTCTTTCTTTGAAATCTCGCTCCTCTGGAGACCCTGCTCAGCAGGTTAAGATTGTAATATCTTTCCTGCGGGGCGACCCTCAGAATTGGGCATTTGCATTGGCACCAGGGGATCCTGCATTGCTCAGTGTGGATGCGTTTTTTCTGGCACTGGGATTGCTCTATGAGGAACCTAACCTGGAGATTCAGGCTGAAAAGGCTTTATTAGCCCTCTCTCAGGGGCATGATGAAGCGGAAGTATATTGTCAAAAATTTCGGAAATGGTCGGTGCTTACTCAGTGGAATGAGTGCGCCCTGGCTGCAAACTTCAGAGATGGTCTTTCTGAGGCCATTAAGGATATTATGGTGGGGTTCCCTGCACCTACAGGTCTGAATGAGTCTATGGCTATGGCCATTCAGATTGATCGGCGTTTACGGGAGCGCAAACCTGTGCACCAGTTGGCGGTGTCTTCTGAACAGGCACCTGAGACTATGCAATGTGATAGAATTCAGTCCAGAAGTGAACGGCAAAATTATAGGCGGAAAAATGGATTGTGTTATATCAGCATGCTCTAAACGCAAAAAAAAGGTTGATAAATCTTTTGCCATTAGTACTCTGCAGTCTAAGTTCATTTTGTCTGTAACTCTGATTTGTTCACTGTCTTCCATTTCCGTCGATGCCTATGTGGATTCGGGCGCTGCCCTGAGTCTTATGGATTGGTCATTTGCCAAACGCTGCGGTTTTAGTCTGGAGCCTCTGGAAGTTCCTATTCCTTTGAAGGGAATTGACTCTACACCATTGGCTATGAATAAACCGCAGTACTGGACACAAGTGACCATGCGCATGACTCCCGTTCATCAGGAGGTGATTCGCTTCCTTGTACTGTATAATTTACATGATGTACTAGTGCTTGGTCTGCCATGGTTACAAACTCATAATCCTGTCCTGGATTGGAAAACAATGTCTGTGTTAAGCTGGGGATGTCAGGGGGTTCATGATGATGCACCTCTGATTTCAATAGCTTCATCTACTCCTTCTGAGGTCCCTGCGTTTTTGTCTGACTATCAGGATGTTTTTGAGGAGCCTAAGCTCAATTCGCTCCCTCCTCATAGGGATTGTGACTGTGCTATAGAATTAATTCCTGGCAGTAAGTTCCCTAAGGGTCGTTTATTTAATCTGTCAGTGCCAGAGCATACTGCTATGCGGAATTATATTAAGGAGTCCTTGGAAAAGGGACATATTCGTCCATCTTCGTCCCCTCTGGGAGCAGGTTTTTTTTTCGTGGCAAAAAAAGATGGTTCCCTGAGGCCTTGTATAGATTATCGCCTTCTGAATAAGATTACAGTCAAATATCAGTATCCATTGCCATTATTGACTGATTTGTTTGCTCGCATTAAGGGGGCTAGGTGGTTCACTAAGATAGATCTTCGCGGTGCGTATAATCTTGTGCGGATAAAACAGGGTGATGAGTGGAAAACCGCATTTAATACGCCTGAGGGCCATTTTGAGTATTTGGTAATGCCTTTTGGACTTTCTAATGCTCCTTCAGTCTTTCAGTCCTTTATGCACAATATTTTCCGTGAATATCTGGATAAGTTTATGATTGTGTATTTGGATGATATTTTGGTGTTTTCTGATGACTGGGAGTCTCATGTTCTACAGGTCAGGAAGGTGTTTCAAGTCCTGCGGGCCAATTCTCTGTTTGTGAAGGGCTCAAAATGTCTCTTCGGAGTCCAGAAAATTTCTTTTTGGGGTACATTTTTTCTCCTTCTACTATTGAGATGGATCCCGTCAAGGTTCAGGCGATTTGTGACTGGACACAACCTACATCTGTTAAGAGTCTTCAGAAGTTCTTGGGTTTTGCTAATTTTTATCGTCGGTTCATTACTAATTTTTCCAGTGTTGTTAAACCTTTGACTGATTTGACTAAAAAGGGTGCTGATGTTGCTAATTGGTCTCCTACGGCTGTGGAGGCCTTTCAGGAACTTAATCGCCGGTTTTCTTCTGCTCCTGTGTTATGTCAACCAGATGTTTCACTTCCTTTTCAGGTTGAGGTTGATGCTTCCGAGATTGGAGCGGGGGCGGTTTTGTCACAGAGAAGTTCCAATGGCTCGGTGATGAAGCCATGTGCGTTCTTTTCTAGAAAATTCTCGCCTGCCGAGTGCAATTATGATGTGGGTAATCGGGAGCTTTTGGCCATGAAGTGGGCATTTGAGGAGTGGCGTCATTGGCTTGAGGGTGCTAGACATCGTGTGGTGGTCTTGACTGATCACAAAAATCTGATTTACCTTGAGTCTGCCAGGCGTCTGAATCCTAGACAGGCTCGTTGGTCGTTGTTTTTTTCTCGTTTCAATTTTGTGGTTTCATACCTGCCAGGTTCAAAGAATGTGAAGGCAGATGCTCTTTTTCTAGGAGTTTTGTGCCTGACTCTCCTGGAGACTCTGGGCCTACTGGTATCCTTAGGGATGGGGTAATATTGTCTGCCGTCTCCCCAGACTTGCGACGTGCATTGCAGGAGTTTCAGGCGGATAAACCTGATCGTTGTCCACCAGAAAGACTGTTTGTTCCGGATGATTGGACCAGTAGAGTCATCTCCGAGGTCCATTCTTCTGTGTTGGCTGGTCATCCTGGAATATTTGGTACTAGAGACTTGGTGGCCAGGTCTTTTTGGTGGCCTTCCTTGTCAAGGGATGTGCGCACCTTTGTGCAGTCTTGTGAAGTGTGTGCTCGGGCTAAGCCTTGCTGTTCTCGGGCCAGTGGGTTGTTGTTATCCTTGCCTATCCCGAAGAGGCCTTGGACGCACATTTCCATGGATTTTATTTCAGATCTCCCTGTCTCACAGAAAATGTCCGTTATCTGGGTTGTGTGTGACCGCTTTTCTAAGATGGTTCATTTGGTACCCTTGCCTAAGTTGCCTTCCTCCTCTGAGTTGGTCCCTTTATTTTTTCAGAACGTGGTTCGTTTGCATGGGATTCCGGAGAATATCGTTTCTGACAGGGGATCCCAGTTTGTGTCTAGATTTTGGCGGACGTTTTGTGCTAAGATGGGCATTGATTTGTCTTTCTCGTCTGCATTCCATCCTCAGACGAATGGCCAGACGGAGCGAACTAATCAGACCTTGGAAACTTATTTAAGGTGTTTTGTTTCTGCTGATCAAGATGATTGGGTTGCCTTTTTGCCACTGGCCGAATTTGCCCTTAATAATCGGGCTAGTTCTGCTACTTTGGTCTCTCCTTTCTTTTGTAATTCGGGGTTTCATCCTCGTTTTTCCTCTGGTCAGGTGGAGCCTTCGGATTGTCCTGGAGTGGACGTGGTGGTGGACAGGCTACATCAGATTTGGAATCAGGTGGTGGACAATTTGAAGTTGTCTCAGGAGAAGACTCAGCAGTTTGCTAATCGCCGTCGCCGCGTGGGTCCCCGACTTCTTGTTGGGGACTTGGTGTGGTTGTCTTCTCGTTTTGTCCCTATGAAGGTCTCTTCTCCTAAGTTCAAGCCTCGGTTCATCGGTCCTTATAAGATCTTGGAGATTCTTAACCCTGTGTCTTTTCGTTTGGATCTCCCAGCATCGTTTGCTATTCATAATGTGTTCCATCGGTCGTTATTGCGGAGGTATGAGGTGCCCGTTGTTCCTTCGGTTGAGCCTCCTGCTCCGGTGCTGGTGGAGGGAGAATTGGAGTATGTTGTTGAGAAGATCTTGGATTCACGTGTTTCCAGACGTAAACTCCAGTATTTGGTTAAGTGGAAGGGTTATGGTCAGGAGGATAATTCCTGGGTGGTCGCCTCTGATGTTCATGCGACTGATTTGGTCCGCGCCTTCCATAGAGCTCATCCTGATCGCCCTGGGGGTTCTCGTGAGGGTTCGGTGACCCCTCCTCAAGGGGGGGGTACTGTTGTGGATTCTGTTTTTGGGCTCCCTCTGGTGGTTACGGCTGGTACTGGGTGACTTTGGTGGGTTGCGGTCTCTGGTTTCCACCTGTCCATCAGTGGCTGGGTGTTTCCTATTTAACCTGGCTTTCCTGTCATTCCCTTGCCGGCTATCAATGTACTCAGATGTGCTCAGTTTGGTTCCTGGCTACCTGCTCCCAGATCTCTCAGGATAAGCTAAGTTCTGTTTTTCAGTTGTTTGGTTTTTTGTCCAGCTTGCTAATTATGACTCTATGCTAGCTGGTAGCTCTAGTGGGCTGAGGTTCTCCCCATGTGCCATGAGTTGGCACATGGGTTCTTGTAATCTCAGGATGGTTTTTGATTAGGGTTTTTTGCTGACCGCTCAGACCCCTTTTGTATCATTCTGCTTTCTAGTTATAGCGGGCCTCATTTTGCTAAATCTATTTTTCATCTCTATGTGCGTGCCTTCCTCTCATTTCACCGTCAATACATGTGGGGGGCAACTATACCTTTTGGGGTTCATTCCTCTGGAGGCAAGCTAGGTCTTTATTTCCTCTGCAGTGCTAGTTAGCTCTTAGGCTGGCGCGTGGCGTCTAGAATCAACGTAGGCACGCTCCCTGGCTATTTCTAGTTGTGTTTGTCAGGAGTAGGGCAGCGGTCAGCCCAGGTTCCATCACCCTAGAGCTCGTCCGTTATTTATGTTATTTTGCTTGTCCAGTGCGATCCCCAGCCATTGGGATCCATGACATACGGCGCACCGATCACCGCGGTCTCGCGCTGAGCGCCGCGGTGATCGGGTGCAGGTGTCAGCTATATATGACAGCTGACACCCCGCAGCAATGCCCACGATCGGCGCTAGCGCCGATCGCGGGCATTTAACCCCTCTGATGCCACTGTCAGTAGTGACAGCGGCATAGAGGGGGATCGCGCAGGGACGGGGGCTCCCTGCGCTCTCCCACCGGAGCAACGTGATGAGATCGCGTTGCTCCGGTGATCCGGAAGGAGTCCCCCGATCCAAGATGGCCGCGGGACTCCTTCCGGGTCATGGAATGACCTGGCTAGCCGGCGCCTGCTGAGAGCAGGCGCCGGAAAGCCTCCTAACCTTCCTGTCAGATCGTTGATCTGACAGAGTGCTATGCACACTGTCAGATCAACGATCTGATCTAATACAGTGATGTCCCACCCTGGGACAATAGTGGAAAGTAAAAAAAAAAAATAGAATGTATAAAAAAAAAAAATCCCCAAATAAAGGAAAAAAAAAAAAATTTCCCAGTAAATCCATTTATTTATGTAAATTAAAAAAAACAATAAAAGTACACATATTTGGTATCGCCGCGTCCGTAACGACCCGCTCTATAAAACTATCCCACTAGTAAACCCCTTCAGTGAACACCGCAAAAAAAAAAAACAAGGCAAAAAACAACGCTTTATTATCATACAGGCGAACAAAAAGTGGAATAACACGCGATCAAAAAGACGGATATAAATAACCATGGTACCGCTGAAAACGTCATCTTGTCCCGCAAAAAAAAAGCCGCCATATAGCATCAGCGAAAAAATAAAAAAGTTATAGCTCTCAGAATAAAGTGATGCAAAAACAATTATTTTTTTATATAAAATAGTTTTTATTGTGTAAAAGCGCCAAAACATAAAAAAATTATATAAATGAGGTATCGCTGTAATCGTACTGACCTGAAGAATAAAGCTGCTTTATCAATTTTACCACATGTGGAACGCTATAAACGCCCCCCTAAAAGAATTTCAGGAATTGCTGGTTTTTGTTCATTCCGCCTCCCAAAAATCAGAATAAAAAGCGATCAAAAAATGTCATGTGCCCGAAAATGGTACCAATAAAAACGTCAACTCGTCCCGCAAAAAACAAGATCTCACATGACTCTGTGGGCAAAAATATGATAAATTTATATAAATAAATTATAGCTCTCAAAATGTGGTGATGCAAAAACTATTTTTTCCAATAAAAAGCATCTTTTAGTGTGTGACAGCTGCCAATCATAAAAATCTGCCAAAAAAACACTATAAAAGTAAATCAAACCCCCCTTCATCACCCCCTTAGTTAGGGGAAAAATAATAAAATTAAAAAAAAATGTATTTCCATTTTCCCATTAGGGTTGGGGTTAGGGTTGGGGTTAGGGTTGGGGTTAGGGTTTCAGTTAGAATTGGGGGGTTTCCACTGTTTAGGCACATCAGGGGCTCTCCAAACGCGACATGGCGTCCGATCTCAATTCCAGCCAATTCTGCTTTGAACAAGTAAAACAGTGCTCCTTTCCTTCCGAGCTCTGCCGTGCGCCCAAACAGTGGTTCCCCCCCCCCATATACGGGGTATCAGCGTACTCAGCACAAATTGGACAACAATTTTTGTGGTCCAATTTCTCCTGTTACCCTTGGGAAAAATGTGGGGGCTAAAAAATAATTAAATATCATTTTCGTGGAAAAAAAAATATTTTTTATTTTCACGGCTCTGCGTTATAAACTGTAGTGAAACACTTGTTGGTTCAAAGTTCTCACAACACATCTAGATAAGTTCCTTGGGGGGTCTAGTTTCCAATATGGGGTCACTTGTGGGGGGTTTCTACTGTTTAGGTACATCAGGGGCTCTGCAAATGCAACATGACGCCTGCAGACCAATCCATCTATGTCTGCATTTCAAACGGCGCTCCTTCCCTTCCGAGCTCTGCCATGTGCCCAAACATTGGTTTACCCCAACATGTAGGGTATCTGCGTACTCAGGACAAATTGTACAACGACTTTTGTGGTCCAATTTCTCCTGTTACCCTTGGTAAGATAAAACAAATTGGATCTGAAGTAAAAATTTTGTGAAAAAAAAGTTAAATGTTCAATTTTTTTTAAACATTCCAAAAATTCCTGTGAAGCACCTGAAAGGTTAATAAAAATTTTGAATGTGGTTTTGAGTACCTTGAGGGGTGCAGTTTTTAGAATGGTGTCACTTTTGGGTATTTTCTGTCATATAGACCCCTCAAAGTCACTTCAAGTGTGAGGTGGTCCGTAAAAAAAATGGTTTTGCAAATTTTGTTGCAAAAATGAGAAATCGTTGGTCAACTTTTAACCCTTATAACTCCCTAACAAGAAAAATTATGTTTCCAAAATTGTGCTGATGTAAAGCAGACATGTGGGAAATGTTGTTTATTAACTATATTATGTGATATAACTCTCTAATTTAAGGGCATAAAAACGAAAAATTTGAAAAATTTCTGTTTTTTTCACAAATAAATGCAAGTCATAACGAAGAAGTTTTACCACTATCATAAAGTACAATATGTCACGAGAAAACAATGTCAGAATCACCAGGATCCGTTGAAGCGTTTCAGAGTTATGACCTCATAAAGTGACAGTGGTCAGAATTGTAAAAATTGGCCCTGTCACTTAGGTGAAAACAGGCTTCGGGGTGAAGGGGTTAAGTACCGAGTGCCTCTTAGCAATAGGCTGGGGACACATTAGGAATGCGCATACTGTATTTAAGAATCAAGAAGGCCGGGCATGGCTGCCCTATGCATACAGACAGAAAATATGCACACAGCAAGCAGAGGGCATGGGGCTCACAGCAACAACACGCAGAGAACAGAACTCGCTGCATGGCCAGGAGTCGTGAGTAAGTCGGTGTATCTGCCTGGTGGGGGAAAGGAAGCCATGCAGTGATGGCATTTATGTCACAGTATGGAGCAATATATGAGGCCCATTATACTGTATGAAGCAATATATGGGACCATTATACTGTGTGGATCACTATACGGGGCCATTATATACTGTACTAGATGGTGGCCCGATTCTAACGCATCGGGTACTCCAGAATATGTATGTATGTATGTATGTATGTTGCTCTGTGAGTGGTGTTTAAATCCCGCACAAATAACGCTGATTGGTTGCTCCCGGCCGGCCGCAACCAATCAGCAAAGCATGTCTCAAATCCCGCGCCAATGCGTGGGAGGACTGCGCCTGTTGGGGGCGCAGAATGTTGGAGGTTTGCACATGCTTGGCGTAGCCGCAGCTCTGCTCCCTCTTCCCCTACTTCTCACTCGGGCGCCTCTGCTCTCCCAGGGGACCCTGCTCCTTCTCCCCGGCACCACTGCTTCTCACTCGGGCGCCGACCCTGCTCCTCCCCGGCTCTCCGCACATGCAGGACTCCGGTTGCCCGCACACCATAGGTAGTCACAGGCCGGCGTCCTCGCAGTGCCCTCTGCCCTCCACTCTTTGCCCTCTCCCGGTCCCCAGCTTCCAATACGTCGTCACAGGCCGGCATTCTCGCAGCCCCCTCTACCCTCCACTCTTTGCCCTCTCCCGGTCCCCGGCTTCCTCCCCGCCTCCCTCGCTCACCCAGGACGGTACACGCACTGTCCAGACGCCTCCACGTTCCCTCCTGGTCAGTACACTGTCCCGCTCCTCTCTCCTGTACTCCTCGGTGAGGAGAAGCCATCATCCTCACGCCGAGGGTGCGCCACCGGTGGCCGCTTTCCTGGCGCACATGTAAGCAGCAGGGGAGCTCCTCGGTGAGGAGAAGCCATCATCCTCACGCCGAGGGTGCGCCACCGGTGGCCACTTTCCAACCCGTCCCACACAGGGCCCGCCAAGGAGAACCAGCGTCACGAAAGTTGCGCAGCAGCGCTGGCCGGATACATAGCTGCAAACGTAAGTGCTCTATTCACGATGACGATCAGCGCAAATGGCGTAGCTACAACGGCTATGTGACGGATCAAAGGACTGGGCCGTTGCTTATTGGTCGTGGCTGTTTTGCGGCAACCAATCAGCGACTTGGATTCCATGACAGACAGGCCGCGACCAATGATTATCCGGGACAGACAGACGGAAGTACCCCTTAGACAATTATATAGTAGGATGGGGCATTATATGGGGCCATTATACTGTATGGAGCATTATATGCGGCCCATTATACTTTATGGAGCATTATACAGGGTCATTATATACTGTATGGAGCATTATATGGGGCCCATTATACTGTATAGAGCATTATAGGGCCAATACATACTATATGTAGCAATATATGGGGTCCATTATTCTGTATGGCGCACTATATCGACCCATTATATACTATATGGAGCAATATATTCGGCCCATTATACTGTGTGGAGCATTATATGGGGCCCATTATTCTGTATGGGGCATTATATGTACTGTATGAAACATTATACTGCATGGAGCAACATATGAGGTCCATTACTTTGCTTACTTTTTTCTCTTGTAGGTTTTAATGGTTACAATGATACCAGATTCACTGTATATATAATTTTTTATGTTTTGCTACTATCACACAATGAAAAAGCTTTTTTTAAAAAAAAATAAATAGTTTTTTGTCTCCATATTGAGAACTTTTTTTTTTTTTTTTTAGTGGACCGAGCTATATGAGAGCTTATTTTTTGTACAATGAGTTCGAGATTTTCTTGGTACCATTTTAGGGCACATAATGCTTTTTGATCACTTTTTATTCAGGTTTTTCAGATGCAGAATGAATGAAAAATCAGCAATTCAGTTATTTGTTATTGTTTTTATTTCTTGTAAGATTAAATGCGTTTAGACCAATTTAATGTTTTGGTCAGTACAATTACAGCAATACCAAATTTATATATTTTTTTTCATGCTTTGCTACTTTTACACAGTAAAAACTCAATTTTACAAAAATGATTTTCTTTTGCGTCATCATATTCTGAGAGCTTGTAAGATTTTTTTTTTGTCAAATAAGCCATATTAAAGCTTGTCTTTTGCAGGACGGGTTGGCATTTCATTCATACCATCTTTTTCTACATATGACTTTTTGGTCGCTTTTTGTTAAAAAATGTTTTTGATGATGAATGAAAAAGCGATATTTTGCCATGGTTTCTTTTACCGTATTCACCATATGGAATAAATAACAAGACAGTTTTATTGTTGGTGTGGTGAAGTCTCTTCCATATGGGACTGTGTTGGGAAGAGGCTTGCCCATGTTTTGGTCCCTGTGGGAGACGAGGGTTTACCCTCCCAAGGTAAATGTTGTTCTGGGTCCAGAACCCGAAGATCCCGAGTAAGGGATTCCTGCCAAAAGAGTCGCCAACCTAAGGACTGACTGAGTGGAACCCCGATAGGTTCCCCCTAGAGGTTTTGGCAGGAAAGGTCGAGGAGACCCCACCAAACCTCCGAACTGTAAATGTCCCCTGGTAAGTTTATGATAGCTCAGTTCCAGGGTCCCACACAGAGATGCACGTATAGAAAGAAAGCCTGGAGGAATCAGGAAGGTGTGATCACGGAGGTGGCTATGGTCGTACCCACAGGGAACCTTGGCCAAGGATATAGCCGGTGGTCAGGTTAAAATGAATTGAGCTCTCGCTAATCAGCAGCGACGGGAGGCTCGGGTGCGACGTAATACAGATGTATGCCCAGAGTGGCCGGTTTGGACCTCGGTGATTCATGATATAGTCGCCGAGGCACGGGTAAGGGTACAGAGGAAACAGTACCGAGTGCCAGAAGGCAGGTACTTAGGTTACGGGATGAGCTGCGATGTTATCGAACCCCAAATAAATAAAAATAAGGGTCGAGGCCATCCGAAACTGGCTCAAATCTACTGTCAGTCAGAAAAGTGGGCGTGTCGTCTGCAACGGGGAACGGTAAGGTGGTTGATCAAGTAACAAATTGTGGAGGAGTAAGGCAAAGGGGAGGAATGCTCGCATCAACCAATGGTTCCGGTCCCTACAAAACTTTGGTTTCTCAGAGCATCGGGTGGGGAAGTCACAGGGACTTGCGGATGCCCTGTCATGCGTCACATGTGGGGTGACAAGTGTTCAACCCCACACGTTTGAACAGAGGGTTATGTGAGGCAGTGACCGATGTCACATGTGAGGGTCGCTATGTGTCCCCCCCCCAGGATGCGCACGGAGGCGTATTGAGACCGTGGGAGTGCATTCCACTCACAGGCATAGCTGTGATTGCAATGCAAAATAAAAGTGAGTCTTGGTCTTGTGTAAGCTATTTGTCCAAAGCCGACTTAAGAAAACCTGTTCTGGGCTTTAATTTTAAAAATGGACTACAGGATGGTAGTGGGGCAGTCCATTTTCTTACCGGCTGGGTTTTTCATGTTGACTACGGCCACAGGTTCCTAGTAGAAACCCCTGATGCAAATGGTTGGGTGTGTCATTTTAGGTTTTGAAAGTGCAGAGCAGAAGGCTCTGCAGAGCTCCACCTGTGTGAGGCAACACAGGCAAATGGAGCTGAAAGGCCTGGCTCCCACAGCGTACACGGCAGTGCAGTCGCCCACGGCAACCAGTCTCTGAGATGGATTGGCGTGTTTCCCGGCTGCGATCCGAATGATATGGTTCCGACTGCCATCCAGAGGATATTGTGTGCTGTGTATTTCTGTGAGTTGGACATTAATACACGTTTTGCTTCGAACTTTGCTGGGTCACTGCCTCATCACTGCACAGTGTGGATACCGTTGCACTACAGGATTATGTGTGGTTTATTTGTCAATGCATTTCGAAGTTTTACACTTTTCACAGACTGTGGGTTGTCCTGAAGAAGTGTGAAACTTAGAAACACATTGACAAATGACTCTCACTTAATCCATACTTGTCTTTGACTTCATTCATGCCTCTGCTCCCTCCATCCAAGCAGCGCAGAATTTAATCCATTCTTGTCCACTATTGGCATCTTGGTACCCTTGTGGGTCTCCAGCAGCTTTTAAGTTCAGTTAGAGGTTGTGGTACACAACCATGGCCAGGTAAGCAACTTTCCTTATTTCTTGATACTATTTACCTGGATAAGACCCTATTGCGAGAGATATTGTCTTTCCAGTTTCCTTCCAATTCAAAAGAGATGTAAGGTAATTAAATGTAAGGTTATACATATGGGAAGAAGGAATCAATATCACCATTACACACTGAACGTGAAACCACTGGGTAAATCTGACATGGAGAAGGACTTGGGGATCTTAGTTAATGATAAACTTACCTGGAGCAGCTAGTGCCAGGCAGTGGCTGCCAAGGCAAACAGGATCATGGGGTGCATTAACCCCTTTACCCCCAAGGGTAGTTTGCACGTTAATGACCGGGCCAATTTTTACAATTCTGACCACTGTCCCTTTGAGGTTATAACTCTGGAACGCTTGAACGGATCCCGGTGATTCTGACATTGTTTTCTCGTGACATATTGTACTTCATGATAGTGATAACATTTCTTTGATATTACCTGCGTTTATTTGTGAAAAAAACAGAAATTTGGTGAACATTTTGAAAATTTCGCAATTTTACAACTTTGAATTTTTATGCAATTAAATCAGAGATATGTCACACAAAATACTTAATAAGTATCATTTCCCACATGTCTACTTTACAACAGCACAATTTTGGAACCAAAATCTTTTTTTGTTAGGGAGTTATAAGGGTTAAAAGTTGACCAGCAATTTCTCATTTTTACAACACCATTTTTTTTAGGGACCACATCTCATTTGAAGTCATTTTGAGGGGTCTATATGATAGAAAATAACCAAGTGTGACACCATTCTAAAAACTGCACCCCTCAAGGTGCTCAAAACCACATTCAAGAAGTTTATTAACCCTTCAGGTGTTTCACAGGAATTTTTGGAATGTTTAAATAAAAATGAACATTTAACTTTTTTTCACAAAAAATTTACTTCAGCTCCAATTTGTTTTATTTTACCAAGGGTAACAGGAGAAAATGGACCCCAAAAGTTGTTGTACATTTTGTCCTGAGTACGCTGATACCACTGTTTGGGCGCATGGTAGAGACCGGAAGGGAAGGAGCGCCGTTTGACTTTTCAATGCAAAATTGACAGGTATTGAGATGGGACGCCATGTTGCGTTTGCAGAGCCCCTAATGTGCCTAAACATTGAAAAACCCCACAAGTGACACCATTTTGGAAAGTAGACCCCCTAAGGAACTTATCTAGATGTGTGGTGAGCACTTTGACCCATTAAGTGGTTCACAGAAGTTTATAATGCAGAGCCGTAAAAATAATATTTTTTCACAAAAATGATCTTTTCGGCCCCAATTTTTTATTTTCCCAAGGGTAAGAGAAGAAATTGGACCACAAAAGTTGTTGTACAATTTGTCCTGAGTACGCTGATACCCCATTTGTGGGGGTAAACCACTGTTTGGGCGCATGGGAGAGCTCGGAAGGGAAGGAGCGCCGTTTGACGTTTCAATGCAAAATTGACAGGAATTCAGATGAGACGCCATGTTGCGTTTGGAGAGCACCTGATGTGTTGTGAGAGCTTTGAACCCCCAAGTGTTTCACTACAGTTCATAACGCAGAGCCGTGAAAATAAAAATTATTTTTTTTTCCACAAAAATTATTTTTTAGCCCCCAGTTTTGTATTTTTCCAAGGGTAACAGTTGAAATTAGACCCCAAAAGTTGTTGTCCAATTTGTCCTGAGTACGCTGATACCCCATATGTGGGGGGAACCACCGTTTGAGCGCATGGCAGAGCTCGGAAGGGAAGGAGCGTCATTTGGAATGCAGACTTAGATGGATTGGTCTGCAGGCGTCACATTGCGTTTGCAGAGCCCCTAATGTACCTAAATAGTAGAAACCCCCCACAAGTGACCCCATATTGGAAACTAGACCCCCCAAGGAACTTATCTAGATGTGTTGTGAGAACTTTGAACCCCCAAGTGTTTCACTACAGTTTATAACGCAGAGCCGTGAAAATAAGAAATCCTTTTTTTTCCACAAAAATTATTTTTTAGCCCCCAGTTTTGTATTTTCCCAAGGGTAACAGGAGAAATTGGACCCGAAAAGTTGTTGTCCAATGTGTCCTGAGTACGCTGATACCCCATATGTTGGGGTAAACCCCTGTTTGGGCGCACAAGAGAGCTCGGAAGGGAAGGAGCACTGTTTTACTTTTTCAACGCAGAATTGGCTGGAATTGAGATCGGACGCCATGTCGCGTTTGGAGAGCCCCTGATGTGCCTAAACAGTGAAAACCTCCGAATTATAACTGAAACCCTAATCCAAACACATCCCTAACCCTAATCCTAAAGGTAAACCTAACCACACCCCTAACCCTGACACAACCCTAACTCTAATCCCAACCCTAATCCCAACCGTAAATGTAATCCAAACCCTAACCCTAACTTTAGCCCCAACCCTAACTGTAGCCTTAACCCTAGCCCTAACCCTAATGGGAAAATGGAAATAAATACTTTTTTTAATTTTTCTTTAACTTTAACTAAGGGGGTGATGAAGGGGGGTTTGACTTACTTTTATAGCGGGTTTTTTAGCGGATTTTTATGATTGGCAGCCGTCACACTGAAAGACGCTTTTTATTGCAAAAAATATTTTTTGCGTTACCACATTTTGAGAGCTATAATTTTTCCATATTTTGGTCCACAGAGTCATGTGAGGTCTTGTTTTTTGCGGGACGAGTTGACGTTTTTATTTGTAACATTTTCGGGCACGTGACATTTTTTTGATCGCTTTTTATTCTGATTTTTGTGAGGCAGAATGACCGAAAACCAGTTTTGGTGCTTTTATACGATAAAAACTATTTTATAGAAAAAATAAATATTTTTGCATCGCTTTATTCTGAGGACTATAACTTTTTTATTTTTTCTTTGACGCTGTATGGCGGCTCGTTTTTTGCGGGACAAGATGACGTTTTCAGCGGTACCATGGTTATTTATAATCGTCTTTTTGATCGCGTGTTATTCCACTTTTGATTTGGCGGTATGATAATAAAGCGTTGTTTTTTGCCTTTTTTTTTTTTTACGGTGTTCACTGAAGGGGTTAACTAGTGGGACAGTTTTATAGGTCGGGTCGCTACGGACGCGGCGATACTAATACTAAATATGTGTACTTATATTGTTTTTTTTTTATTTAGATAATGAAATGTATTTATAGGAACAATATATATTTTTTTTTTGGAATTTTTTTTTTTTACACATGTGAAAATTGGTTTTTTTTTACACTATAATATTGCCCCAGGGAGGGGCATGATGCTATAGTGTAAGATCGCCGATCTGACGTGCACAGCTCCTGGAGGCTTCCCGGCGCCTGCTCTGAGCAGGCGCAGTGAAGCCACCTCCCTGCGCGATGCTTCCCTATACCGCTGGAACACTGCGATCATGTTTGATCGCAGTGTGCCAGGGGTTAATGTGCCGGGGGCGGTCTGTGACCGCTCCTGGCACATAGTGCCGGATGTCAGCTGCGATAGTCAACTGACACCTGGCCGCGATCGGCCGCGCTCCCCCCGTGAACGCGGCCGATCGTGCTGGACTTACTATCCCGTCGGTGGTCATACGGGCCCACCCCACCTCGACGGGATAGTACGTCCGATGTCAGAAAGGGGTTAAAAGAGGTCTGGATACACATAATGAGAGCATTATACTGCCTCTGTACAAATCCCTGGTAACACCGCACATGGAGTACTGTGTACAGTTTTGGGCACCGGTGCTCAGGAATGATGTAATGGAACTAGATCGAGTACAAAGGAGGGCAGCAAAATTAATAAAGGGGATGGGGGAACTACAATACCCGGAGAGATTAGCAAAATTAGGATTATTTAGTCTATAAAAAAGATGACTGAGGGGCGATCTAATAATCATGTATAAATGTATAAGGGGACAATACAAGGAGGATCTGTTTATACCAAGGAATGTGACGGTCACAAGGGGGCAATCTCTGCGTCTGGAGGAGAGAAGGTTTTTCCACCAACATAGAAGAGGATTCTTTACTGTTAATGCACTGAGAATCTGAAATTCCTTGTCTGAGTAGGTGGTGATGGCGAACTCAGTCGAGGGGTTCAAGAAAGGCCTGGATGTCTTCCTGGAGCATAACAATATTATATCTTACAGTTATTGGGTTCATTAGAAGGACGTAGATATGGGGATTTTTTCTGACGGAATATAGGCTGAAGTGGATGGACAAATGTCTTTATTCGTCCTTGTTAACTATGTAATAATATTGAAGGTAGGCCAAAAAATTTTCAGTATAACTAAACTTATAAAACCTATATTAACAAAAGATGAAGAGTGATTATTACAGAAAGAATTAAAAATTTGCTCCAACATCTAAATTCAACCTTTTTCAGGCTTTTATTGATGTCAAACAATTTATGGGCCATCTAGCCCTTAAAAAGCATTATATGAAAAGACCAGAGATTAAAAGATACAGATATACAATTTAAGTCCAAATTTAACCCCCTTCAGGAATATTATCATGCCTTTTTTAGTTTTCAGAATCAAGTAATTCGAAAGATGCATAATGTAGACACTAGAATTGGCACCAAATGGAATCATAATAATCTTTCATCATAAGAAAGGAGGGAAATTATTAATTTGCAAAATAATGGAAATGTTATAATATGACTGGCGAAAAGGGTGGTGGTATAATGGTTATGGAATATTTGTGTCTACTAAGTGATACTAAAACATATAGCAAAACTATAAAGGACCACCCTATTGAGTATGGTAAGGAGCTAATTAATTTAATTAGGAAGTGTTAGGGCTGGTGGAACGCACCGAATAAATATAAAGATAGTAATAAGGTGCGTTCGCAGCCCGGGGTCCACCGTGCAGAGATGGAACCTGCTGCTAGGTAATGGCGGGACTATATGACGGTACTACGCCAGAATAAAAACGTGTTCTGTCACCTGGTATGAACTGATACGAACTCTGTTGCTTCACAGAGTCGCAAGGAAACAAAGGAAACGCTGTGCCCTGTTAGCAGTCACAGGGTGCAGCAGATGAACGCTAGTGGGATCCCTGAAATTCACCCCTACTATGCTGGTGATTGATCTCGCACTGACCCTTGTTGGCTTTTGAGCCTGCACCTGAGGACGCCCTGAGTCAGATGCTGAGATCAAGCAGGAGTTCCCACCCTACACTGACCGGTTGTCAGGACTAATTTAAGATGTACCGCACAGAGTGCGTACAGCGCCGCTCTGGCAGACGCCACTAACCACCCTAACTAGGGCTAGGAAAGCACACTAATTACACACGGCGCCGCACTTGCGGTCGCTGCTGGTTTGACGTAGTAAGGATCGTGCTCTTGTGTTAAGGATAGCACTGTCAGGCGCTAGGTAGCTCCACCGTTCACGAGCAGTCAACAACACTAGAAATGGGTACGATTTAGGAGCATACATCCACACACACACGATAACAGGTTTATACTAGCGCATGGCCGAATGGCCATGTGAACCTTTTATAGCCGTAGCACTCCGGGACCTTCCTCATGGTCCAATTGGAGCCGCCACAGGACCTGAGCATGTGACCCCCGACCTCCTATGAGAGGTCGTCCCTTGGGCATGCTCAGTAGAGGAAAAACAGGACTTCGTCCCAGGAGCGTCTGCTCTCCATAGAAGAGTGCTGGTTACGATGGCTGAGCTTGGAAGGGCAGCAGTAACCAAACGCACAGTATTTGCCTGAGCCAGACGCTGGGATCGACGTCTCTGCTGAGCAGGCTTCACTGTGGCTGGGGAAGAATGGGAGACCGCAGTGGAGGTGGTTCGAGATTCCCCCTGTGCAGCGTCGGGAACTCGACACCTAACAGGAGGGTGTGAATGTGAGATTATTAACTAACTAGAAGGCAAAATTTGGTTAATATTCCGAATCTAAAAAATGTCTATATTTTATCATGTGCCTAAGGTACACATTTCTAGTGAGAAACCTTCTGGGAGGCCTATAATATTAGCCACTGATTCTTTAATTCAAATTTATCTAGATATTTAAATATTGAATTGAAAGATTGTGTGCTGTCATATTTACAGAATACTAAACATATCTTATAAATCCTGAACAATATTAAGTGGGGAAAGTCCGTATACTTGACGAACTTAAGATGTATCGCCACTTTATACGGTCATAGAGCATTTCAAGGGCTGTGGTCACATGATGCATGGAAAAGCACTGGTAAAAGAAGACATTGTAGTGTCCACACACTACATACACATTACTGTCTGCTAACAAAAGGGGCAGTACAAAATTTCCAAACTGGTCCTTTGACTTCTTCATAAATGGCTCATTTATAATTAATGTCATAGAGGAAAATTAAATAGCCTTAAAGATTTTTCCAGAGACTGGAAATATCTCCCTCACTTTGAACATATGAGATTCATTATAACTGGGGAAGTGAGAAAGAGCTTACACTTAAACCTCCTTTAAAGTATGACTTCACATTGAAAAAATGGGATTAATTACAACTGGGGAAGTAAGAGAGAGCTGACACGTAAACCTATTGAAGTAGGAACCTCTTGCATTGACCAAGTATTTACAGCATGAAATTTGCTCTGGGAATCAGCCACCCAGCCAAGAGCTTCCTCTGTTCATTCACGGGTCAACAAACTTTTTGGATCCATTACAGCATGAAATTTGCTCTGGGAATCAGCCACCCAGCTGTTCATTCACGGGTCAACAGACGTTTTGGATCCAGTGGTCAGTGATGAATATTGGGGTTTACATGATATTTATAGGAGAAAATATTTTTGGCTCCGTGGTGAAGGGACGAACGTAACACATTCACTCACTTCACCGTAAGTTCATTATAACCACTCCAACTTAATATCGGTACGTTGGATTATGCTGTCCACGCAATGTTTCATCTTTATAGAAAGGGAAAATCGCAATAGGAATTATGATGACAATATCTATCCCCTGGGACCTCCAGAGGCAAAGATATTCTGAAAGTTGGGGATCTCATAAATTTCTAAAAGGCCTAGCACATTCCACGACCAGTCTCCATATGAGCTCACCAAGGGCAGGTATGTGGGCGTAACCTTGAGATAATAAAAATTAGTTTTGGTGTCTGTCATTGTTTAGTCAGGAAGACAGTCTCTTCGCTGTGAGTGGTCCACTTTCCTAATCAGAGCGTTTGCATCCATAAATATAAGAGCCATTCTTGCAACAGGTTTAGTAATTCTCTTTTATTATCCTTTTTTATTTCATGCAATTGTATATACAGTATTGTATTGTTCCCATTTGGTATAATCTTTGTATATTTTTTTTATAAGTATACAATGCCTACCTCCCGGATTAAATACACAAAACTTAATAGCGCTGTTTCTCTTACTCTGTAAACCGCATTTTTGAAGCCACGCGCTACCTGTAACGGGTGTTCAATGAAACGATTGGTGATGGCAACTAGTAATTCTTTTTGTTATTGTGCAGTTGCCAGTGTGGTAGCAGCCTTGTCCATCACTCCTCAGTCAATTGTCCTGACGATTGGAGGCAGTGGATTTGCCTCCTCTGACAAAGTGGTGACAGCAATGGAAGTTGCGTGGCGCCTGGCTGTTATCCTTGACAACTGTTGACAGTGGTGGTTTCTGTGCAATCTCTCCAGTATTATTCATTACAATTGGAGTTTGACTTTCTGACTCCGCAGCCCTGCTACTTACTGGAACTATCCTGCCGCTACTCATTCCTCCTTCCTCCATTGAATCCATGCCCAGATGAAGAGCTTGGGTGTGATAACTGCTATATGTAATTATCTTATATTACTGAGTAGTCAACTTTCTTTATACTCTGAACACCATCAGGAAAGCACACGTCAGTGTCTAGGAAACAGGAGGTATTTTACTATAGGCCTCGTTCACACCTTCAATATTTGGTCAGTATTTTACCTCAGTATCTGTAAGCCAAAACCAGGAGTGGGTGAGAAAATCAAGAAGTGGTGACGTGTTACTATTATACTTTAAATCTGATTGTCCCTCTCCTGGTTTTGTCTTACAAATACTGATGTAAACTACAGACCAAATGTTGAATGAGTGAACATGGCCTAATGTGATAAAGTATTGTGACATATCAATAATATACATCACACTTATACTGATTTTTTTTTTTCTTTTTTTTCTAGTTCCTCTCACAAATAATGGTATTCTTAATTAATTTTGTGAGTTCCATATTTTGTGGTCATTTGGGCAAGATTGAACTAGATTCTGTTACACTCGCTGTTGCGGTAAGTATTATTAATATAGCTTAATGTGTTAGTTTGCCATCTGAACGATAGAGATGGAACTGCGGGATCTGTGGTTAGATGCCCTGCAGATTTGTGCAACTTGCAAGACATGTCTATATTTGTCAGTGCCCCCTCTCTCTAGCTCTCTATTCAGCTCCTACCTTCAGCCCCCCATCTTTATTCATAAACTTCTATAGGCTGCATATAGCCTGATACCTCAGTAAACAGAGAGGCCATCTTGAATGTTTGTACTATTGACAGTGACCATTTAAATGTATTGTTTAAAGGACTAAAATTTGCTTTCATTCTGGACCTCAGTATACACTGTGTTCCAAATTATTATGCAAATTGGATTTAAGTGTCATAAAGATTTAATTGTTTTGTTTTTCAAATAAACTCATGGATGGTATTATGTCTCAGGGCTCAATGGATCACTGAAATCAATCTTAAACACATGTGATAATTAGTTTTCCAGGTGATTCTAATTAAAGGAAAACTACTTAAAATGATGTTCCACATTATTAAGCAGGCCACAGTTTTCAAGTAACATGGGAAAGAAAAATGATCTCTCTGCTGCCGAAAAGCATCAAATAGTGCAATGCCTTGGTCAAGGGATGAAAACATTTGATATTTCCCGAAAACTTAAGCGTGATCATCGTACTGTTAGGAGATTTGTGGCTGAATCTGAGCACAGACATGTTCGTGCTGATAAAGGCATAATGAGGAAGGTTTCTGCCAGGCAAGTTCATCGGATTAAGCGAGCAGCTGCTAAAAACCATTAAAACCAGCAAACAAATATTTGAAGCTGCTGGTGCCTCTGGAGTCCCTCAAACCTCAAGGTGTAGGATCCTTCAAAGGCTTGCTTTGGTTCATTAACCTACTATTTGGCCACCCCTAAACAGTGTTCACAAGCAGAAACAGTTGCAGTGGGCCCAGACATATATGAGGACTAATTTTCAAACAGTCTTGTTTACTGATGAGTGTCGATCGTCCAGATGGATGTAGTGGATGGTTGGTGGATGGCCACCATGTCCCAAAAAGGCTGCAACGTCAGCAAGGAGGTGGATGAATTATGTTTTGGGCCGGAATCATGGGGAAACAGCTGGTAGGGCCCTTTAAGGTTCCTGAAGATGTGAAAATGACCTCTTCAAAGTATATAGAGTTTGTGACTGACAACTTTCTTCCACGGTATAAAAAGCAGAAACGTGCCTTCAGGAGCGAAATCATCTTCATGCATGACAATGCACCATCTCATGCTGCAAAGAATACCTCTGAGTCATTGGCTGCTATGGACATAAAAGGAGATAAACTCATGGTGTGGCCACCATCTTCTCCTGACCTCAACCCTATAGAGAACCTTTGGAGTATCATCAAGCAAAAGATCTATGAGGGTGGGAGGCAGTTCACATCAAAACAGCAGCTCTGGGAGTCTATTCCGACTTCATGCAAAGAAATACAAGCAGAAACTCTCCAAAAACTCACAAGTTCAATGGATGCAAGAATGTGAAGGCGATATCAAAGAAGGGTTCATATGTTAACATGTAACTTGCCCTGTTAAGATGTTTTGGAGTTAAACAGCTTTTTTGTTCAGTGAATGTGACCTCCTAATGCTGAAAATTCAACATATGAGATTTTTAAGTTCTTTACAACATATCAAATGTTTAGAAATTCTACTGTGCCTAATAATTTGGAACAGTGCATTTTGAGTTTTTACTCGTTTTGGAGATTATACTGTTATCATTGGGAGGTTTCTTCAATAAAATTCAATGTATACTCTAATGGGTGATTACTTTTATTAGACTGTCATTTGCACCGACCATTTAGGAAAATCTAAGAAAAATATAATTTGCATAATAATTTGGAACATGGTGTAGAACATTAATCTGCCATTACGTGTAATTATTTGTCATCATTTAACAGGTTATAAATGTGACCGGTATATCTGTGGGCGCCGGTTTAGCCTCTGCTTGCGATACCCTCATGTCTCAGGTATGTTTGACAGATCCATAGCCACGGTGTAGGTAAAAAATGATTTCGATGGGTGGGTCTGTCTCAACCGGCTCTGTCTCATAATAATAAACCAGTACTATAAACTGCATGTGATGTCAAGAAGCTTATTGTCTATTGGCATATTATAGTATTTGCTTCTGTGTTCAGTAAAATATTAGGTTATGTTCAGACAGTACTTTTGTTCATGGTGGTTTCCCACAGGAAAACCGTAGATTGCTGGCAGGAAAAACTCTGAGTACGGTACATTAAGCTCATTTGAATTCATCAAAGGTGCATAAAATCAGATGGGTATAAAACTCCTGCAAAAACACGACTTAACCCCTTCCCGACCCATGACGCCACGTAGGCGTCATAAAAAACCTGTGCCAATCCGACCCATGACGCCTATGTGGCGTCATGGAATGATCGCGTCCCTGCAGATCGGGTGAAAGGGTTAACTCCAATTTCACCCGGTCTGCAGGGACAGGGGGAGTGGTACTTCAGCCCAGGGGGGGTGGCTTCACCCCCCCGTGGCTACGATCGCTCTGATTGGCTGTTGAAAGTGAAACTGCCAATCAGAGCGATTTGTAATATTTCACCTAAAAAACTGGTGAAATATTACAATCCAGCCATGGCCGATGCTGCAATATCATCGGCCATGGCTGGAAACACTTATGTACCCCCCACCACCACCACCGATCTCCTCCCCGGTCCTCCGTCCGGTGCTCCGCTCCCCTCCGCTGTCCTGTCCGCTCCCCCGTCCTCCTGCCCTCTCCCCCCGTGCTCCGATGCCACCCCCCCGTCCTCCGATCCACCATCCATGCTCAGATCCCCCCCCCCCCTCATACTTACTGGGCCTCCCGGTGTCCGTCCGTCTCATCCATGGGCGCCGCCATCTTCCAAAATGGCGGGCGCATGCGCAGTGCGCCCGCCGAATCTGCCAGTCGGCAGATTCTTTCCAGGTATATTTTGATCACTGAGATATAACCTATCACAGTGATCAAAATAAAAAAAATAGGTAGGGACAATAATAAAAAAAAGAAAATATTTTTTTTTCTTTTCCCACTAGGGTTAGGGTTAGAACTAGGGTTAGAACTAGGGTTAGGGGTAGGGTTAGGGCATGTGCGGATTTGGCTGCGGATCCGCAGCGGATTGGCCGCGGATCCGCAGCGGATTGTCCGCTGCGAATTCGTAGCAGTTTTCCATCAGGTTTACAGTACCATGTACACCTATGGAAAACCAAATCCGCTGTGCCCATGGTGCGGAAAATACCGTGCGGAAACGCTGCGTTGTATTTTCCGCAGCATGTCAATTTTGTGCGGATTCCGCAGCGTTTTACACCTGTTCCTCAATAGGAATCTGCAGGTGAAATCCGCACAAAAAAACACTGGAAATCCGCTGTAAATCCGCAGGTAAAACGCAGTGCCTTTTACCTGCGGATTTTTCAAATATTGTGCGGAAAAATCTCACACGAATCCGCAACGTGGGCACATAGCCTTAGGGTTGGAATTAGAGTTAGGGTTGGAATTAGGGCTAGGGTTGGAAATAGGGTTAAGATTAGGCTTGTGGTTAGGGTTACGGATAGGGTTAGGGTTGTGTTGGGGTTACAGTTGTGGTTAGGGTTGGGGTTAGGGTTAGGGTTGGGATTAGGGTTAGGGTTGGGACTAGGGTTACGGGTGTGTTGGGGTTAGGGTTGGGGTTATGGCTACAGTTGGTATTAGGGTTAGGGGTGTGTTGGGGTTAGTGTTGGTTAGAATTGAGGGGTTTCCACTGTTTAGGCACATCAGGGGTCTCCAAACACAACATGGCGCCACCATTGATTCCAGCCAATCTTGCGTTCAAAATGTATAATGGTGCTCCCTCCCTTCCAAGCCCCGACGTGCGCACAAACAGTGGTTTATCCCCACATATGGGGTACCAGCATACTCAGGACACACTGGGGAACAACTATTGGGGTCCAATTTCTCCTGTTACCCTTGCAAAAATAAAAAAATTACTTGCTAAAACATAATTTTTGAGGAAAGAACAATTATTTTTTATTTTCACGGCTCTGCGTTATAAACTTCTGTGAAGCACTTGGGGGTTGAACGTGCTCACCACACATCTAGATAAGTTCCTTGGGGGTTCTAGTTTCCAAAATGGGGTCACTTGTGGGGGGTTTCTACTGTTTAGGCACATCAGGGGCTCTGCAAATGCAATGTGACGCCCGCAGACCATTCCATCAAAGTCTGCATTTCAAATGTCACTACTTCCCTTCCGAGCCCCGGCATGTGCCAAAACAGTGGTTTACACCCACATATGGGGTATCATCGTACTCAGGAGAAACTGGACAACAACTTTTGGGGTCAAATTTCTCCTGTTATCCTTGGGAAAATTTAGAATTGTGGGCTAAAAAATCATTTTTGAGAATAGAAAAATAATTTTTTATTTTCATGGCTCTGCGTTATAAACTTCTGTGAAGCACTTGGGGGTTCAAAGTGCTCACCACACATCTAGATTTGTTCCTTGGGAGGTCTAGTTTCCAAAATGGGGTCACTTGTGGGGGAGCTCCAATGTTTAGGCACACAGGGGCTCTCCAAACGCGACATGGTGTCCGCTAATGATTGGAGCTAATTTTCCATTCAAAAAGCCAAATGGCGTGCCTTCCCTTCCGAGCCCTGCCGTGCGCCCAAACAGTGGTTTACCCCCACATATGGGGTATCATCGTACTCAGGACAAACTGGACAACAACATTTGGGGTCCAATTTCTCCTATTACCCTTGGGAAAATAAAAAATTGTGGGCTAAAAATCATTTTTGAGGAAAGAAAAATTATTTTTTATTTTCACGGCTCTGCGTTATAAACTTCTGTGAAGCACCTGGGGCTTTTAAGTGCTCACTATGCATCTAGATAAGTTCCTTGGGGGGTCTAGTTTCCAAAATGGGGTCACTTGTAGGGGAGCTCCAATGTTTAGGCACACAGGAGCTCTCCAAATGTGACATGGTGTCCGCTAACGATTGGAGCTAATTTTCCATTCAAAAAGTCAAATGGCGCGCCTTTCCTTCCGAGCCTTGCCGTGCACCCAAACAGTGGTTTACCCCCACATATGAGGTATCGGCGTACTCAGGAGAAATTGCCCAACAAATTTTAGGATCCATTTTATCCTGTTGCCCATGTAAAAATGAAAAAATTGAGGCTAAAAGAAATTTTGTGTGAAAAAAAAAGTACTTTTTCATTTTTACGGATCAATTTGTGAAGCACCTAAGGGTTTAAAGTGCTCACTATGCTTCTAGATAAGTTCCTTGGGGGGTCTAGTTTCCAAAATGGGGTCACTTGTGGGGGAGCTCTATTGTTTAGGCACACAGGGGCTCTCCAAACGCGACATGGGGTCCGCTAAAGATTGGAGCCAATTTTTCATTCAAAAAGTCAAATGGCGCTCCTTCCCTTCCGAGCCCTGTCGTGCGCCCAAACAGTGGTTTACCCCCACATATGAGGTATCAGCGTACTCAGGACAAATTGGACAACAACGTTCGTGGTCCAGTTTCTCCTTTTACCCTTGGGAAAATAAAAAAATTGTTGCTAAAGATCATTTTTGTGACTAAAAAGTTAAATGTTCATTTTTTACTTCCATGTTGCTTCTGCTGCTGTGAAACACCTGAAGGGTTAATAAACTTCTTGAATGTGGTTTTGAGCACCTTGAGGGGTGCAGTTTTAGAATGGTGTCACTTTTCGGTATTTTCAGCCATATAGAACCCTCAAACTGACTTCAAATGTGAGGTGGTCCCTAAAAAAAATGGTTTTGTAAATTTTGTTGTAAAAATGAGAAATCACTGGTCAAATTTTAACCCTTATAACTTCCTAGCAAAAAAAAAAATTGTTTCCAAAATTGTGCTGATGTAAAGTAGACATGTGGGAAATGTTATTTATGAACTATTTTGTGTCACATAACTCTCTGGTTTAACAGAATAAAAATTCAAAATGTGAAAATTTCCGTTTTTTTCACAAATAAACTCAGAAATTATCGACCTAAATTTACCACTAACATGATGCCAAATATGTCACGAAAAAACAATCTCAGAATCGCTAGGATCCGTTGAAGCGTTCCTGAGTTATTACCTCATAAAGGGACACTGGTCAGAATTGCAAAAAAAGGCCAGGTCATTAAGGCCAAAATAGGCTGGGTCATGAAATTAAAGAATTGACATCTTCCCTTTAAAAAACAAACAAACAAAAAAAAAACGCACTGCAGCCTAAGAGGCGCCAGGAAAAAAAACACAAAGTGAATATTATAAAAAATATTTTTTATTTTGCTTCTACTGTAAAATGCTGTTTTTTTCCCCTCATGATAAAAGCACACATAAAAAGCAGCTATAACGCGGCGTGTGAATAATATTCCTACTTTCATCGTCTGAGCCATGTACCAGTAGAATTGCTTGTAAAATCATTGTTTGTTACAATGTTACAGTCAGCAACATATTTATATAAATGTACAATTTACGTCTATAATTTAAAATGTGCCCGGACCTAAAAAGCTATTTATTTTTTTATTTTAGTGTATAATGCAAAAATGTACAGCTTTTTAAAACACTGTTAAAATTCCTCCTGTTAACATCTCTGCATGTTGTCAGTGAACAGAAACTTGTGTATATTCACACATCTAAAATCTGTCTTTACCAAGTCCTGCTCATATAATTAGGGTATGTGCACACGTTGCGGATTTTGCTGTGGATTCGCAGCAGTTTTCCATGCGGTTTACAGTACCATGTAAACCTATGGAAAACCAAATCCGCAGTGCACATGTTGTGGAAAATTCCACACGGAAACGCTGCGGTTTATTTTCCGTAGCATGTCAATTCTTTGTGTGGATTTCGTAGAGTTTTACACCTATTCCTTTATAGGAATCCGCAGGTGTAAAAATGCAGGCAAAATCCGCTGTAAATCCGCAGGTAAAATGCAGGGCGACTAACCTTCGGATTTTTCAAAATCTGCAAACGAATCCGCAACGTGTGCACATACCCTGAGGCTATGTGCACACGTTGCGGAATTTGCTGCGGATCTGCAGCTGTGGGTCCGCAGCAGTTTCCCATGAGTTTACAGTACAATGTAAACCTATGGAAAACTGAAAACGCTGTGCCCATTCTGCGGAAAAAAACGAGCGGAAACGCAGCGGTTTACATTCCGCAGCATGTCAATTCTTTGTGCAGATTCCGCAGCGGTTTACACCTGCTCCACAATAGGAATCCGCAGGTGTAAAACCGCAGGGGAATCCGCACAAAATCTGCATAAAAACCACGGTAAATCCGCGGTAAGTCCACAGGTAAAACGCAGTGCCTTTTACCTGCGAATTTCTAAAATCCACTGCGGAAAAATCTGCAGAGGTCCATTCTACGTGTGCACATAGCCTTAGAAAGTTTGTTACATGTATCTGCCATCTTGGTCTCCAAGCTATTACTGTCTTATGTGTGATCAGCACTACTCAGATCAGTTTTAGGCTGCCGTCACACTAGCAGTATTTGGTCAGTATTTTACATCAGTATTTGTAAGCCAAAACCAGGAGTGGAACAATTAGAGGAAAAGTATAATAGAAACATATGCACCACTTCTGCATTTATCACCCATTCCTGGTTTTGGCTTACAAATACTGATGTAAAATACTGACCAAATACTGCTAGTGTGACGGCAGCCTTAAATGTAGGTGACAAGTGTTTGGTCAGGTGTTTTATGTCAAGAATGCATTCACACGTTAAGTATTTGGTCAGTATTTTACATCAGTATTTATAAGCCAAACCAGCAGTGGGTGATAAATACAAAAGTGGTGACGTATTTCTATTATACTTTTCCTCTCATTGTTCCACTGTTGATTTTGGCTTTCAAATACTGATGTAAAAACTGACCAAATAAATGTGGTTTTTTTTTAATATGTGGATTTTTTATTTTGCATTTTGAATTTCCGTTATTGTGAATAGTAGAACCTGTGATCTAATATGTTTAGATGTGTTAACCGTCATTTTAATCCTGTCTTTTATGATAGTGTAACTGTTGAAAAGTCTACTGTATAAAACAGGAAGAAAGAGTCTTTAATAGCCTTCGTGATTAGCATTATAATAGCAAGATTTTTTTTTTTATAAATTGAGATGAAATTTATTAAATGTATTTTTTTTAACTCCTTAATTTTTTTTTTTACATAAAACCTTGATTTAAATAATCAGTCATATAAACATCACATATGGCAGATGATGGCTGTGTTATACAGCTAGCCTCCGCCCCTAACAGTAGTCATTTGAGTAAGCTGTCATTGCTGTTGTTTACCCTATTAAATGCAGCTGGCAATTTCTGACAGCGGCAGTTAAAGGGGTGGTCCAGAGGTCAAAGAAATGTTGTTCTAAATCCCTATTTATGTGACTCTGTAATCTAAACTAATTTAGACCCTGTCGCTCGATCAGCTCGTCCACCCGGGGCATTGGGTATGTCGAACTTCGACACCTGATTTAATTTGCAAAAGTCTTTACAGAATTAATGATCCGTCCGGCTTCGGGATTAGCACCATTGGGCTAGCCCAGTTACTCCGGGATTCCTCGATTACTCCCAGTTGGAGCATTTGTATTACCTCACTCGCGATGGCTTGTTTGCAGGCCTCGGGCACTCGGTACGGTTTCATTCGTACCCTTACGTGAGTCTTGGTGACAATGTCATGCTGGATGACAGAGGTACGACCGGGTAATACCGAGAAATTATCCGTATTCTCCTTTGTCAATTTCTGCACTTCTCGCCGCTGCTGTTTCGAGAGGGTGTCTTCTATCTTTACCTCTCCCTCAGCCTCCGTGCGGACCGATATCGGAGGGTCCCCAGATGACAGGTCGGCAGTCACCTCCGTAAGCATACTCTCCGAGTTCTTCCACGCTTTTAACAAATTAACGTGATACAACTGTTTGGGTTTCCTTTTTCCCGGGCTGGTAAACTCGGTAGTTTACTTCCCTCCACTTTCTCCCGAACTTCATACTGCCCTTGCCACTTGGCCATAAGCTTGCTTTCTGTGGTGGGCACCAAGACCAACACCCAATCTCCTGCTTTAACCCCTTTCTGTCATTGGACGTACTATTCCGTCCATGTGGGGTGGGCCCTAATTCCCAAGGACGGAATAGTACGTCCAGCACGATCGGCTGCACTCACGGGGGGAGCGCGGCCGATCGCGGCCGGGTGTCAGCTGCCTATTGCAGCTGACATCCGGCGCTATGTGCCAGGAGCGGTCATGGGCCGCCCCCGGCACATTAACCCCCGGCACACCGCGATCAAACATGATCGCGGTGTGCCGGCGGTATAGGGAGGGGGCTCCCTGCGGGCTTCCCTGAGACCCCCGCAGCAACGCGATGTGATCGCGTTGCTGCGAGGGTCTCCTACCTCCTTCCTCGCTGCAGGTCCCGGATCCAAGATGGCCGTGGCATCCGGGTCCTGCAGGGAGGGAGGTGGCTTACCGAGTGCCTGCTCAGTGCAGGTGCTGGTAAGCCTTCAGTGCTCTAAGTGAGATCGGTGATCTGACAGAGTGCTGTGCAAACTGTCAGATCACCGATCTGTGATGTCCCACCCTGGGACAAAGTAAAAAAGTTTTTAAAAAAATTTCCACATGTGTAAAAAAAAAATAAAAAAAAATAAAATTCCTAAATAAAGAAAAAATATATATATATTATTCCCATAAATACATTTCTTTATCTAAATAAAAAAAACAAACAATAAAAGTACACATATTTAGTATCGCCGCGTCCGTAACGACCCAACCTATAAAACTGTCCCGCTAGTTAACCCCTTCAGTAAACACCGTAAGAAAAAAAAAAAAAACGAGGCAAAAAACAACGCTTTATTATCATACCGCCGAATAAAAAGTGGAATAAAACGCGATCAAAAAGACAGATATAAATAACCATGGTACCGCTGAAAGCGTCATTTTGTCCCGCAAAAAAAGAGCCGCCATACAGCATCATCAGCAAAAAAATAAAAAAGTTATAGTCCTCAGAATAAAGCGACGCCAAAATAATTATTTTTTCTATAAAATAGTTTTTATCGTATAAAAGCGCCAAAACATAAAAAAATGATATAATTGAGATATCGCTGTAATCGTACTGACCCGAAGAATAAAACTGCTTTATCAATTTTACCAAACCTCGGAACGGTATAAACGCCTCCCCCAAAAGAAATTCATGAATAGCTGTTTTTTGGTCATTCTGCCTCACAAAAATCAGAATAAAAAGCGATCAAAAAATGTCACGTGCCCGAAAATGTTACCAATAAAAACGTCAACTTGTCCCGCAAAAAACAAGACCTCACATGACTCTGTGATCTCAAATATGGAAAAATTATAGCTCTCAAAATGTGGTAACGCAAAAAATATTTTGTGCAATGAAAAGCGTCTTTCAGTGTGTGACGGCTGCCAATCATAAAAATCCGCTAAAAAACCCGCTATAAAAGTAAATCAAACCCCCCTTCATCACCCCCTTAGTTAGGGAAAAATTAAAAAATTTTAAAAAACGTATTTATTTCCATTTTCCCGCTAGGGTTAGGGCTAGGGTTAGGGCTAGGGTTAGGGCTAGGGTTAGGGTTGGGGCTAGGGTTAGGATTAGGGTTAGGGCTAGGGCAAGAGTTAGGGTTAGGGTTGGGGCTAGGGTTAAGGCTACATTTACGGTTGGGAATAGGGTGGGATTAGGGTTAGGGGTGTGTCTGGGTTAGAGGTGTGGTTAGGGTTACCGTTGGGATTAGGGTTAGGGGTGTGTTTGCATTAGGGTTTCAGTTATAATTGAGGGGTTTCCACTGTTTAGGCACATCAGGGGCTCTCCAAACGCGACATGGCGTCCGATCTCAATTCCAGCCAATTCTGCGTTGAAAAAGTAAAACAGTGCTCCTTCCCTTCCGAGCTCTCCCGTGTGCCCACACAGGGGTTTACCCCAACATATGGGGTATCAGCGTACTCAGGACAAATTGGACAACAACTTTTGTGGTCCAAGTTCTCCTGTTACCCTTGGGAAAATACAAAACTGGGGGCTAAAAAATAATTTTTGTGGGAAAAAAAGGGATTTTTTATTTTCACGGCTCTGGGTTATAAACTGTAGTGAAATACTTGGGGTCTCAAAGTTCTCACAACACATCTAGATAAGTTCCTTGGGGGGTCTAGTTTCCAATATGGGGTCACTTGTGGGGGGTTTCTACTGTTTAGGTACATTAGGGGCTCTGCAAACGCAATGTGACGCCTGCAGACCAATCCATCTAAGCCTGCATTCCAAATGATGCTCCTTCCCTTCCGAGCTCTGCCATGCGCTCAAACGGTGGTTCCCCCCCACATATCAGGTATCAGCGTACTCAGGACAAATTGGACAACAATATTTAGTGTCCAATTTCTCCTGTTACCCTTGGAAAAATACAAAACTGGGGGCTAAAAAATCATTTCTGTGAAAAAAAAGAGGAATTTTTATTTTCACGGCTCTGCGTTATAAACTGTAGTGAAACACTTGGGGGTTCAAAGCTCTCAAAACACATCTAGATAAGTTCCTTAGGGGGTCTACTTTCCAAAATGGTGTAACTTGTGGGGGGTTTCAATGTTTAGGCACATCAGGGGCTCTCCAAACGCAACATGGTGTCCCATGTCAATTCCAGTCAATTTTGCATTGAAAAGTCAAATGGCTCTCCTTTCCTTCCGAGCTCTGCCATGCACCCAAACAGTGGTTTACCCCCACATATGGGGTATCAGCGTACTCAGGACAAATTGTACAACAACGTTTGGGGTCCATTTTCTCCTGTTACCCTTGGTAAAATAAAACAAATTGGAGCTGAAATAAATTGTGTGTGAAAAAAAGTTAAATGTTCATTTTTATTTAAACATTCCAAAAATTCCTGTGAAACACCTGAAGGGTTAATAAACTTCTTGAAAGTGGTTTTGAGTACTTTGAGGGGTGCAGTTTTTAGAATGGTGTCACACTTGGGTATTTTCTGTCATATAGACCCCTCAAAATGACTTCAAATGAGATGTGGTCCCTGAAAAAAAATGGTGTTGTAAAAATGAGAAATTGCTGGTCAATTTTTAACCCTTATAACTCAATAACAAAAAAAAAATTTGGTTCCAAAATTGTGCTGATGTAAAGTAGACATGTGGGAAATGTTACTTATTAAGTATTTTGCGTGACATATGTCTGTGATTTAAGGGCATAAAAATTCAAAGTTGGAAAATTGCGAAATTTTCAAAATTTTCGCCAAATATCCGTTTTTTTAACAAATAAACGCAAGTTATATCGAAGAAATTTTACCACTATCATGAAGTACAGTATGTCACGAGAAAACAATGTCAGAATCGCCAAGATCCGTTGAAGCGTTCCAGAGTTATAACCTCATAAAGGGACAGTGGTCAGAATTGTAAAAATTGGCCTGGTCATTAACGTGCAAACCACCCTTGGGGTGAAGGGGTTAAATTTGCGGAATTGCGGGGATTCCGCACACCTAGGAATGCTGTGCCCACCATGCGGGAAGTAAGCAGATCATGTGCGGTTGGTACCCAGGGTGGAGGAGGGGAGACTCTCCTCCACGGACTGGGCACCATATAATTGGTAAAAAAAAAAAAAAATTAAAATAAAAAATAGTCATATACTCACCTGCGATGGCCCCCGGAGTCTTCCCGCCTCTCAGCGGTGCATTCTGCTGCTTCCGTTCCTATAGATGGTGTGTGTGAAGGACCTGCGATGACGTCGCGGTCACATGACCGCGATGACGTCGCGGTCACATGACCGCGATGACGTCGCGGTCACGTGACCGTGACGTCACCGAAGGTCCTGCACACACACCATCTATAGGAACGGAAGCCGCTGAGGAGATCGGCTGTCTGCAGGTGAGTATAACCATTTTTTTTAATTTTTTTTTATTATTTTTAAACATTCTATCTTTTACTATTGATGCTGCATAGGCTGCATCTATAGTAAAAAGTTGGTCACACTTGTCAAACACTGTTTTACAAGTGTGACCAACCTGTCAATCAGTTTTCCAAGCGATGCTACAGATCGCTTGGAAAACTTTAGCATTCTGAAAGCTAATTACGCTTTCAAAATGCTAAAAAAAAAACGGGAAAAAAATGCAAAAAAAAAAAATGCGGATTTCTTGCAGAAAATTTCCGTTTTTCTTAAGGAAATTTCTGCAAGAAATCCTGACGTGTGCACATACCCTCATTGTGCGATGTGCACAATGACGGTGCACCCTTTATAGCCAACTGAGATTAGTAGTAACACAGAGGACAGTTCAGTGTCAGATCACGGTGTCGGGGTTACCCAGAGTTCAAAGACCAGCTCTGCCCCTGAAAGTGAATGTGGGGGCGGCGCTTGTCTCTGAATGCTAAGTAATCTGACGGTGTGACCTCTTCTGTGTTGCCGGCTCACTACTGCTGATCTGAGCCAGCAGCACAGAGCACGCTGTGATTGTCATAAAGGCTTTAAATTTCCCGCCGCTCCAGTACTGACCACTACTGTCAATTTCTAACCTGAGCAGTCACATGCCATATTTGTAAACACCGTCGCTCATGTAATGGGACAGCAAGTCATCAGTCTATCAAAGTAACCAAAACCATTCTGGGGCCAACTGTACCTGAACTGTGGGATATTTAACAGCCGATGTTTTCTTTCTTCTTTACACAACTCCTGCAGCTAGACTCATGTCTTAAGGTCTCAGAATAAGCTTTAATATTTTTGTCAGTTGTATTGTGTTTCCTTGCCGTCAGTTAATCTTTTGTGAACTATTTTTCAGGAATACTGTTTATCAATAAGCTTACCATATATGCTGACAATGGAGCTAACATACAGAACTGGCATCCTGTTATACTAACATTTAGAACAAGGAATGTCTTTTAAAAGTCATTTGGTGACACTAGAGTCATATGATTATGAGCATAAAGCATCTGTACATTCGACCATCTGGTATCCATAATGGTTTTTGTATCCAACAGTCATTCCTTTCAGATGAGTGGGCAGATGGTTCTATCAGTGCAGTCACATTACTAAAAAGGATTGTGCACATGCAACTTTCTTTAAGTTAGCTTTTTGCAGTAAAGGAATTATCCAGGGCCAAGATATTAAAAACCTATCAATTCCTCTTAATCCACAGACCTATGGAGGAAAAAACTTGAAGCGTGTGGGAACAATATTACAGAGAGGGATACTCATCTTGTTGCTGTGTTGTTTCCCATGCTGGGCCTTATTTATCAACACAGAACAACTGCTACTTTTGTGTAGACAGAACCCAAATGTTGCCAGGTAAGAATTGTTCTAATGCCATGCATTTTATTTAATCTTTAGCCCACGTTCACATATTCAGTATCTGTAAGCCAAAAGCAGGAGTGGGTGATAAGTGATAAATACAGAAGTGGTGAGGTGGTTCTATTATAGTTTTCCTCTGACTGTCCCACTCCTGGTTTTGGCTTACAAATACTGAGGTAAAATACTGACCAAATAATGAATGTGTGAATGTGGCCTTAATGGGTATGCAAGATATCTTTTCAAAGAGGAAGAGGACTTGAACTCTAGTGTCACCTATTAAAAGTAACAATACTAAAAGTCAATATAGATCCTTTAACAAGCCTTGCTATATGACTTGGACATAATCTTTTATTAAAGAATTCCAGCTCACCGTGTATGTGTCCCTGTAACCTAGAGCTCGGAGAAGTGCTCTGTCTTAGCGACAGGCAGTGTTTCTTTATTCAGATGAATATAATACAGATACATGTACTGTACTAAGGCTAAGGGCATGTTCACATGTCCAGTAATTATCAATTAGAAATACATATAGAATAGGTAAATATGCAGATGTCAGTTACATACACTGCTCAAAAAAATAAAGGGAACACTTAAACAACAGAATATAACTCCAAGTAAATCAAACTTTTGTGAAATCAAACTGTCCACTTAGGAAGCAACACTGTTTGACAATCAATTTCACATGCTGTTGTGCAAATGGAATAGACAACAGATGGAAATTATTAGCAATTATCCAGACACCCCCTATAAAGGAGTGGTTCTGCAGGTGGGGATCACAGACCACATCTCAGACCAATGCGTTCTGGCTGATGTTTTGGTCACTTGTGAATGTTGGTTGTGCTTTCGCACTCGTGGTAGCATGTGACGGACTCTACAACCCACAAAAATGGCTCAGGTAGTGCAGCTTTTCCAGAATGGCAGAACAATGCGAGCTGTGGCAAGAAGGTTTGCTGTGTCTGTCAGCGTAGTGTCCAGAGGCTGGAGGCGCTACCAGGAGACAGGCCAGTACACCAGGAGACGTGGAGAGGGCCGTAGGAGGGCAACAACCCAGCAGCAGTACCGCTACCTCAGCTTTTGTGCAAGGAGGAACAGGAGTAGCACTGCCAGAGCCCTACAAAATGACCTCCAGCAGGCCACAATTGTTAATGTGTCTGCACAAACGGTTAGAAACTGACTCCATGAGGATGGTCTGAGTGCCCGACGTCCACAGATGGGGGTTGTGCTCACAGCCCACTGTGCAGGACGCTTGGCATTTGCCACAGAACACCAGGATTGGCAAATTCGCCACTCGTGCCCTGTGCTCTTCACAGATGAAAGCAGGTTCACACTGAGCACATGTGACAGACGTGACAGTCTGGAGACGCCGTGGAGAGCGATCTGATCTACTGCCTGCAACATCCTTCAGCATGACCGGTTTGGCAGTGGATCAGTAATGGTGTGAGGTGGCATTTCTTTGAAGGGCCGCGCAGTCCTCCATGTTCTCGCAAGAGATAACATGATTGCCATTAGGTACGGAGATGAGATCATCAGACCCCTCGTGAGACCATATGCTGGTGCGGTTGGCCCTGGGTTCCTCCTAATGCAGGACAAAGCCAGACCTCATGTCAATGGAATGTGTCAGCAGTTCCTGCCAGATGAAGGCATTGAAGCTATGGACTAGCCCGCCCGTTCCCCAGACTTGAATCCGATTGAACACATCTGGGACATCATGTCTCGCACCATCCACCACAGACTGTCCAGGAGTTGGCGGATGCTTTAGTCCAGGTCTGGGAAGAGATCCCTCAGGAGACCATCTGCCTCCTCATCAGGAGCATGCCCAGGCATTATATGGAGGTCATGCAGGTACGTGGAGGCCACACACACTGCTGAGCATCACTTCCTTGTTTTGAGGCATTTCCACTGAAGTTTTTCCAGCCTGTAATTTGATTTTCCACTTTAATTTTGAGTATCGTTCCAAATCCAGGCCTCCATTGATTAATAAATTTGATTTCCATTGATGATGTTTGTGTGATTTTGTTGTCAGCACATTCAACTTTGTACAGAACACAGTATTCAATGAAAATATTTCATTAATTCATTCATTCATATCTAGGATGTGTTATTTGTGTTCCCTTTATTGTTTTGAGCAGTATATATAGTTAGTACAGTGTGTGCAGCTTACTGCACATGTATTTTATTATTAAAAGTTTATTTTTCTGAAAAAAAATGGCATGGGCTGCCTCATAATTTTTTTTTAAGCAGCAAAGGGAAAGCCGACTGCTTTGGGCCCATGTTTCTAGGGGGGGGGAAGGGAGTAACCCATGGAGCTTCCCAGGCTACTAATAGCTGACATTTTTCCATGGCGCTTGCACTGACGTCAGAAAGGTGAACTGAGTTAATTGGCTGTGAACTCCCAAGACCTGTCTGACGGCATCGGGAGCAGGAGAACTTTCTCACGCTCACGGTGCCGTCAGACAGGGAATAGTACTTCACAGGGAGACACTGAGCACATGCTGCTCAGTCTCTCTGCTGGATGACAGGCTGCATGATTGCATCATGCAACCATTCAGCCTGCCATATAGATGTAGCAGAGCTAGACCCGTCGCGTGACAAATGGATTATCATCTTCTCTGCGGAATGGTGAGGAATATTGTTGTTAGTTTTTTAACTCTTTTGCAGAAGACAAAGGCGTTCGTGGAATGGCCGAGTTCATAAGTATGGTTAAATTAAGATTTATTAAAGGAGTCTGTGTCATTCTTTCAATTAAAGGACTTTTTTCTGGGTGTGTGTGTGTTTTTATATGATATGACTATGGGGTGATTAATGGGGGCGTCTGATTGACTCCTCACCATTACTAACCTCGGGGATTGATGTCACCTGACAATACAAAGGTGACATCAACCCCCACCGCAACTATCACCCCACTTACCACCACTACAGGATAAGTGGGATGAGCGAGGCTAAGTGTCAGAATTGGCACTTCTTAGAGCAGCACCTTTTTTGGGGCGGCTAAGAACTGATGTTTTTAGCCTAAATACATGTACAGTAAGTTGCACACGCATTGTCCTAATTGTATTTGTCACTGACATCTGAATATTTGTATTTCTATGTGTATATACTGTGTGTAATTCATCTATTTTATCCTGTCGGCTCCTGCTTTGTTTTTACAGTACGTGGCTGCTGAATTGCCGCCTTTTCTTCTATCTTAGTATCTGCGAGTCTCCCCTCTCCCCACGAGTTTTCCCTCTTCCCGTCAGTCTGTGAGTCTCCTACGGGGGTGTTTCTTACCCACTTCTTCACATCAGCGGCGGCGGAGCAGCGCCATCCTGTCATGTATGGAGTCCCAGAGGTAGTGGCGTGCTACCTTCTTTTTGTTCTGCTGTGGCCAGTGACAGGTCGACTTGGCCTTGTGTTTTGGATCATTGTCATGTTGGAACATCCAAGTACGTCCCATGCGCAGCTTCCAGGCTGATGAGCGCAAATTTGCCTCCAGTATTTGCTGATAAAGTGCTGCATTCATCTTACCTTCAACTTTGTCCAAGATTCCTGTGCCTTTGTAGCTCACATCCCCAAAACATTAGAGATCCACCTCTATGCTTTACAGTAGGAATGGTGTTCCTTTCATCATAGGCCTTGTTGACCTCTCTCCAAATATAACATTTTTGGTTGTGGCGAAAAAGTTTAATTTTGGTCTCATCACTCCAAATTACCTTGTTTCAGAAGTTTTCAGGCTTGTCTCTGTGCTGGTTTGCATATTGTAGGCGAGATGCTTTGTGGCATTTGCACAGTAATGGCTTTCTTCTGGCGACTCTACCATGCAGCCCGTTTTTCTTCAAGGACCTCCTTATTGTGCATCTTGAAACAGCCACACTGCTAGTTTTCAAAGAGTCCTGTATTTCAGCTGATGTTATTTGTTTGTTTTTCTTCGCATGCAGAACAATTTTCCTGGCAGTTGTGGACGACATTTTTGTTGGTCTACCTGACCGTGGTTTTGTTTTTACAGAGGCCCTGATTCTCCATTTCTTTATCACAATTTGAATGCTGCTGACTGGCATTATCATCAATTCCTTGGATATCTATTTGTATCAGTTTCCTGTTTTATACAGTTCAGCTACCTTTTCCCATAGATCCGCTGACAATTCTTTTTGCTTCCCCATAACTCACAATCCAGAAACGTCAGTGGCTGGATGAAATATGCAAGAGTCTGTCTGGTTCCCTGAAACTCACACGGCTTTTATGCACACACACTGATTACAAGCAAACAGATCACAGGTGAGGACGTTACCTTTAGTAGCCATTCAAACCCATTTTTTGTCAACTTCTGTGCATGTTATCAGGCCAAAATCACCAGGGTAAGTGAACTTTTGATCAGGGTAATTTGGATGTTTTGGGTTGTCTTTATGATTTTAAAAAGAGAAAATACAGTAGTTTGACAATAAATGGCTTCACCCAACCACTAACCATGAGTGGAGAAAAAGTTTTGGTGTTATCATTCATATTCTCTGAAAAATGGCCAAGAAATCAAAAATTCTGCAGGGGTATGTAAACTTTCGAGCACTACTGTGTGTGTGTGTGTGTGTATGTATGTATGTGTGTATATATATGTATATGTATGTATATATATATATATATATATATATATATATATATATATATATATATATATATATATATATATATATATATATTATATTATGTTATTAAGATAGCGCTCACCGCATGTGTTGGGGGACCCTCGCTTGGCAACGGGATACACGCAGACAGGTTCAGTTTTTCACTTAAACTGTTTGTCTATCCAGTTTATTTTATGCAGCATAAACCGGGACATGCACAGTTCATAATTTACATTTCATATTTGGCTTCAACTTACAGACACTAAACATGGTGAAGACCCTTCCATATGGGGCAGTGTTGGGGACATATGGGGTCAACCCTCTCAAAAAGTGTTGTACCGGGTGCAGAAACCTGTAGTGAAGAGACTGTGTGAAGTAACACAATACAGGAACGTTTAGTTTCAACTTGTTTGGGTCACTGCCGTTTCTCTGTGTATGGTCCTGACGCTGCATTACAATATATATATTGCACAGATTTCCACAGGTCTAATGTCCATTCCTTATGTTCTTTAGCCCAAACAAGTCTCTTTTGCTTGTTGACTGTCCTTAGCAGTGGTTTCCTAGCAGCTATTTTACCATGAAGGCTTTCTGCACAAAGCCTCCTCTTAACAGTTGTTGTACAGATGTGTCTGCTGCTACAACTCTGTGTGTGCGCACATGTAATCCCTTAAAACTTGACTTTTATTTATTTTAAATATAAAACCCAGACCCAATAAAAAAGGGGAAAACCAATACCAAAATGTGAGTCACAAAATACAGTAACCTGTTATGGTCCTAGATATGCCTATTGCTCACAACTGCCTTGCTGTGGGGGTTGGCACACTAAGAAACGATTTTTTGGTGCCCCCACTCAACGTCTGCTATCTCTCTCTCCCCAGCAATATCCCTCTCAATGCAGGTGGGAAAACAATATAGAATGAGAGCAGTAATGAAATATAGACAAATAAATCAACCATCATATGGACCTATACAGGTACCTCCATATAATAAAGCAAGGTTTACCACACAACGCAAATAATACATAAATAATCCCCTATAATATTGCACTAACATAGCAACTGTCATGGTTCTCTATCCATCAATAATCTATGATAGATTTACTCAAATCAATAACCTACAGTAGCGAAGGAAAGATACCTCTTAGTAGATAGTTAGAGTAATTTAACATATGTCGGTACCTCCCCCGCACAATGCATGTTCAATCACCTGTAGTGTCAAAGAAACCATGCGCTCAGAAAACCACTGTCATGATCCTCTACCCATCAGCAATACATGATAAACTTAGTCAGCTCAATGACCAGACTGTAGCAATAGAGAGATATCTCTTGATAAATAGTTAGGGTAACTTAGCGTGTGCCGGTATCTGCCCGACGCGTTTCCTCGCTCGCACGGTTCATCAGGAGGAAGCGATATTCATGATGCCGGATGCTGAATGGATGTAAGGCATAAGCCGGCGGTGACACTGTGTGAGCTTAAATAGCCCACATCCAAATATGCGCGCCTGCATAGGCCATGCCCCCTTAGCGATTCTACGGGGTCTCAACCGGGTCAAAGAAATGTTCCGTCCCTAAACCAAATGAAATAGACCTGCTGCCATTCCTATAATCTTCTGCAGATACCAATGATGTAACGGTATATCCATAATGCAGTTATTTATTGTGTATTATGTAACGTACCTAAACAGATACGCCCCCAACATCCATTACGTCCACTCTGTTACTTCTGCGCATGCCTGGACACTACATATCAGGTGAAATGCAGCACCATCTTACTGGCGGTCTGCGTGTCACCAAGCGCATGCGCACTAAGTTCTTAATACAAAATTCATGGTTTCGGGACAGAAACATCCTAAAGATAGGTAAGTATGGCAGATATTAAATAAAAACCTTACAATAAGGAGCATGTTCAAACATGCATAGATATGGAGGCAAATCTATTATTCTATACAGAGTTGCAGGGCATTTTAGACATACCAGGTGTCCTGTCACCAACATATATATAGGGGTTGTATGTCACTCCCATATAATTATAGGAAGCATGTATAGGAGAGGTTCTCATTGAGGCCCCTGTTGTGAATTCTGCTCTTGGGTTCCCCCCGGTGGTTGCTGGTGGTAATGCAGTTGTCCCTGGGTTGCAATCCTGGGCAGGTGTTCCTGCTGATTGCATCTCTGACTGGGGTATTTAGGTTTGCAGGATTCATTAGCCCTTGCCAGTTGTCCATTGTTCTTGGAGGTTATGCATCTCTGTCTGGTTCCTCCTGCCCTGCTGCCAAATCAGCCAAGATAAGTGTCTGGTTTTGTTTCTGCTGCACACAAGCTGTGTGCTTTACAATTCAGTACTATTCATTGTTTTTTCTTGTCCAGCTAAGACTGTGTTTGGCTATTTTCAGTCAAGTTGGATTCTCAGGAGATGCAGAGATACATTCCATGTCTTAGTTAGATGGTGGAATTTTTGTATTATCTGCTGTGGATATTTTTAGGGTTTTAATACTGACCGCTTAGTATTCTGTCCTATCCTTTCCTATTTAGCTAGCATGGCCTCTTTTGCTAAATCCTGATTTCTGCCTGCGTTTGTCTTTCCTCTTATACTCACAGTCAATATTTGTGGGGGGCTGCCTATCCTTTGGGGTTCTGCTCTGAGGCAAGATAGAATTCCCATTTCCATCTATAGGGGTATTTAGTCCTCCGGCTGTGTCGAGGTGTCTAGGATGTGTTAGGTACACCCCACGGCTACTTCTAGTTGCAGTGTCAGTTTAGGGTTTGCGGTCAGTACAGGTTCCACCTTCTCCTGAGAAAGTCTCATGCGGCTCCAAGGTCACCGGATCATAACAGGCCCCCCGGGGACAAGGACTGCATTCTAAAGATCCATTCCTTCTCACGTCTCTGTATGATCTTATCAAGATCCCCCCCCCCCTCTAGTCTTAGGCCGAATTAATTCAATCATACTGAAGGTAATTTCTTTGGGGTTCCCCCCATGGCAGCTGTTCATTTGGCGAGCCAGCGGTGTATCACGTCTATGCCTAATATCACCCAGGTGCTCGCCTACCCTTACCCTGAGTTCCCTCAGGGTCTTGCCTATATAATCAATCGGGCATGTACAGGTAGCCTTATAAACCAAGCCAGTTGATTTACAATTCCCAAAATCTCTCAACCCAAAGACCCTACCATTGACTGCACTTTTAAAGATCTTCCCTTGAGCCATGAAATCACATCTAGTGCAATTCCCACATCTAAAGAAGCCAACAGGCTTTCTCTCCAGCCACGTCCCTGGTTTAGGTGGCCTCTGATATAAACTGTGCACCAACCGATCCTCTATCGATCTTCCCCTCCTGTACGTAATGCTCGGTTTGGGGGGTATGTATTTCTTCACATTGGGGTCGGCCGGGAGGATTCCCCAATGTTTTCTCAAAACCTGATAGACCCTTTCTGATTGTCCATCAATGGTGCCAATTAACCTCACTACATTATTTTCCTGGTGGCTCAAGGCATCCTTAGGTCTAAGGAGGGACTGTCTCTCCATTCTCGATATCTCATAAAATGGGCCATCCAACACTTCACAGGGATAATCCCTTGCTCTGAAACGCTGATACAAGTCTCTTGCCTGTCTTCTAAATGTACCCTCATCCGTGCAATTTCTTTTTATTCACATGAATTGGCCTTTTGGTATCCCCCCTTTTTAAGGGGATCGGGTGGTGACTTGTTCATCTTAGTAGGCTATTTGTGGATGTGGGTTTTCGGTAGGTGCAGGTGCTAATGCTCCCATCTGATTCTTTAGAGATGGTCAAATCCAGGAAATTGATACTCCTAGCATGGTACTCATAAGTAAAAAAGAACCCAATATTGTTGACATTAATAGTTTCCACAAAACGGTGGAGCTCTGCCTCTGGGCCAGACCAAAACACCAAGATGTCATCTATGTATCTGGCCCAGAGGCTGATGTAGGGGTTCCACCACAGCTCCTCTTCACAAAATATTCGGTTTTCCTCCCACCAGCCCAGGAAGATGTTAGCATACGTGGGGGCACAAGGGCTCCCCATCGCAGTACCCCTGAGCTGGTGGAAGTACTTCCCATCGAAGAGGAAGTAGTTGTGAGTCAGACAGAATTGTAGGAGTTCCTCGATGAATTAGTTGTGTTCCCTGCATTCAACTGCTCTTGTCTGTAGATAGTGGAAAATGGCCTCCATCCCACACTCATGTGGGATGCTGCTGTAAAGGGCCTCCACATCTATTGATACTAGCAGGGTGTCTGCTCCTACCGTGATTCCTTCCAATTGATCAAGTAAATGTGATGTGTCACGAACATATGAGGGCAAAGAGGTAACGAACGGTCTCAGGACTTTATCCAAATATATCCCACTGTTCTGCATCAGCGAATCAATTCCTGATACAATTGGACGACCTTTAAGAGGACAAATGCCCTTATGCACCTTGGGTAGGGCATAGAAAGTGGGCCTAACCGGATTATTTGGTGTCAGAAACTTCCATTCATTCTGAGATAGGAGGCCCCCTCCCTAGCTCTATCCAAGATGTCCAACAATTCCTCCCTGTATCCCGGGGTTGGGTCATGTCCCAAAATCTCATATGTGTTTGATTCATCAAGCAATGAATAACACATTTTTAAATATAACTGTTGATCCATGAGCACCAGATTGCTGCCCTTATCCGAGGCTTTAATTATGACCTCTCTATTACTCTCCAATGCCTCCAAGGCCATGTGTTCCTCTCTAGAGAGATTGGAACATCCGTGTTGATTAAAACATGGTATCTTACATAGATCTGCTTCCGCCATTTTTATAAAAATATCAACACTCGTTACCTTGTTAGAGGGCGGCATTCTGGTGCTTCTATTCCTGAGATCCGTAAAGGGTCCCTTACCTCTTTCTTGCTCATTCTCCCTCAAAAGATCAGTTAGAGTACGCAACCCATCCATATCATCTTCCGATAGACCTAATCTCTTACATTGTTCTAGATAATGTTTCTGGAAAAATAATTTCCATTTTAGGTTTCGACCAAATAGATTTAGGTCTTTGACCCACTGAAAACCCGTTGGTACAAAATTTAAACCCTTCTGTAGGACGGAATATTCTTCCCTAGACAGAGTGTATGATGACAAGTTAATGATTTGTCCTTGACTTAGAGCTGTCTTTTCCGAAGATCGTACCCTGTTGTCACTAGGCCTCAATCCAAAAAAGACTGAGGAAGAGGATAAGGATGGTTCATTTACTGCCAAATTTGGCTGAGTTCCTCTCCCTACACCCTTCTGTCTGTAGTGGCCCCTTGGTTGCCGCCATTTCCCCCTTCCGTGTCTCCCCTTTCCCCGATAGCTAGAGAACCCCTCAGTACGCTCTGTATCCGAAGTGTCAATATCAGATGAAGACACTTCAGAATTCACTCCAGACTGATATTCATATGCTCGATTCTCTTTGAACTCACTAAGATCCCGCAAAAATTGATTATGTTTGCGGTCCTTTAGATTTGATTGAAATTTTTCCACTGATGTCTGTAATGTATTTTCCCGTTTCACAAATTCGGGATCAGATTTATATTTTTGAACCTTCTCTATTAGACTATTCAGCTTTTTAGTGGATTCTTCAAAGAGTTTTTGTTCTTCTTTAACCAGAAGTTGCATAAAACGAATTGAAGCTTCTGTAGACTCTTTTGCCCAAGCTACCAGTAACTGAGGGTTCGCAGTCCGCGGTGAGGGCTGTATATTAATACGTAGTCCTTTGGGGACTATGTGGTTTTTTATATAATTTTCTAACCCCTTTATCTCCTACCAAGATCTTATAGTTTCCTTGTATCCTCAATATAGTTCTTTAAAAAGTGTTTTCAAAGAGGGACTCTCTGTGCTATCCGTAGGAAATATACTAGTGGAAAACACCTGGTTGGCGTCCTGCACCCACAAATCTGTGTTAATTGGTGCCGATAGAAAACTAGCCATATATTTTATTCAACTTCAGAAAAAAATACTCAATACACAGATGTATAGGAATCAAAAAAACTGTGCGCGCATGTGAGCGCTGTGTGATTACTGTGTGCGCACATGTAATCCCTTAAAACTTAACTTTTATTTACCGTATATTAAATGTAAAACCCAGACCCAATAAAAAAGGGGAAACCAATACCAAAATGTGAGTCACAAAATACAGTAACCTGTTATGGTCCTAGATATGCCTATTGCTCACACCTGCCTTACTGTGTGGTAAGGCTAGAATTAAGCAGGTTGTTCTTTGCGAAGAACGTATGAATGAAGCCGCATACAAGGTTATCCTGGAAAAACAGTTGATTCCTGCTGCTCAGCCAATGTTCCCCAACTCTGAGGACTGGTTTTTCCAGCAGGACAATGCGCCATGCCACACAGCTAGGTCACTCAAGGTGTGGATGAAGGACCACCACATCAAATCCCTGTCACAGCCAGCCCAATCTCCCGACCTGAACCCCATTGAAAAGCTCTGGAATGTAATCAAGAGGATGATGGATAGTCACAGGCCATCAAACAAAGAAGAACTGCTTACATTTTTGCACCAGAAGCAGTGTGAAAGACTGAAGGAACGCATGCCAAGAAAGCTGTGATTAAAAATCATGGTTATTCCACAAAATATTGATTTCTGATCTCTTACTGAGTTAAAACATTAGTATTGTTGTTTGTAAATGATTATGAACTTGTTTTCTTTGCATTATTTGAGGTCTGAAAGCACTGTTTTGTTTTGTTTTAATTTTGACCATTTCTCCTTTTCAGAAAAAAATACAAAATTTATTGCTCGGAAATTCGGAGATATGTTGTCAGAAGTTTACAGAATAATAGAACAATTTGCATTTTACTGAAAAATAGAACTATAAAAAGAAAATACAGACAAACTGAACATTTTGCAGTGGTCTCTTAATTTTTGCCAGAGCTGTATGAGCCACATTCATTGTAAACTGTAAAATAGTGATGATTACACTCATAATAATCTGTGTAAGATTCTTCAGCTTCAAAACAATCTTGGACACATTAATAAATGTTACAGACTGGTCAAAAGAGTCCCTTATTTTTACGGACTGTCCTAGAATTTCTGGACAGTTAGGGTCTGTGTCCACGGTCCGTAATGACGGCGCTTTAACGGAGCGGAAAACCCGCTCTGCCCAATGCGCCGCCCTTTCTGTACGTGCTGTGATTTCGGATGTGTTCATTGCACACATCCGGAATCTCTGCACCCCATACATAGGGCCCTGTGATTTACCTTGTGGCGATGGAGCGTCGCCGCAATGTAAACAGTCATGCTGTGTTCTACAAAGACTCGCCGCATGTCCGTAAACGCAGGGCCGCCGCATGCGTGTTCGCACGCATAGTGGAGACGGGATTTCATAAAATCTTCTCCACTATGCTGTAACATCTGGACGCTGCGGGTTGAACTCTGCGGCTGTATGCAGTGTTCAATCCGCAGCTAATCCGGATGTAATCCTGTACGTGGACACATAACCTTAGAAACCCTGCTCCGTAGATGTTTCATGTGTGGGATACTGAGTGAGCAGGCCTTATAGCATATATAGGCCTTAAAACTAAAATAATTTTTTGTTTTATTATAGCCACTTATCAGAAATTTTTAAAGGGATTGTCCACTATTTTGACAACCATCTCTTAAATGCAACAGGGACCCATGTAAAATGCCAAAGTACATACCTGTTGGAAAGACACAATTCCAGCAATATGTGTCCTGTTAAGTTTAGGAAAGGGTTGTATATGTAAGGGACAACCCCCTTTAATGGTAGACATGCTGAGAAGTGTGAGCAGATACAGTTTGTACATAGAAAGAAAGATTTTGAGTGCATAAATTGCTACTCTAATAATAATTATGACATGGGAAATGAGACATTCAACTTTTATACAAATTTTTGTTTGAGAGGTCAGTTATTAATTTTATTAAGCCGTATACACATATTTTACAGCAGATTTTTTGGGAGACTGGCTACATATTTTACCCTTTGCAATGGAATAGAGGAAATATTGAGGTAGGTATACTAATGGCTCAACATTACCTTGATTTGGTCGTGGAACTAGTGTTATGGCCTGTGCCTCAAAGTGTCCCAGGAGCCGTTGTTCAACAAGACAAAATTGTTTGAGCTGCTGTGTACAGCCTGCATGGCCTAAACGTTCTACTGTAAACTGCAGTATCTCTGGACTTTCTCCAACAAGCACATCTAGGACACCATTGGTCTGCATTAAGCGCGTGTGTTTTTGCACATGACGCTCATACTCGAGACCCAACATATCAAGTTGTTTTTAACGTTTTGTTTCCATTTTTTCATAATTTGTTATCCTTAACATGCCTATTGGTCCTAACTTTCTCTTCTTGGTGTTTCAGTTTCAGTGTTGGAGAGTGTATTCTGAATTACCATTGCAACTTACAAAAATAACTGAGGCTACTTTCACACTAGCGTCGTGCACTGCACGTCGCGATGCGTCGATTTGTAGAAAAAACGCATCCTGCAAAAGTGCTTGCAGGATGCGTTTTTTCTCCATAGACTAGCATTAGCGACGCAGTGCGACGCATTGCCACACGTCGCAACCGTCGTGCGATGGTTGCGTCGTGTTGCGTCGGACCGTCGCCACCAAAACACGTTGCATGTAACGTTTTTTGGTTCGTCGTGTCCAACATTTCCGACCGCGCATGCGCGGCCGGAACTCCGCCCCCTCCTCCGCGCACCTCACAATGGGGCAGCGGATGCGTTGAAAAATACCATCCGCTGCCCCCGTTGTGCGGCGCTTCCACATTATGCGTCGGTGCGCCGTAACGTCGCATTGCGACGTGCAGTGCACGACGTTAATGTGAAAGTAGCCTAAAATGTTATCCTCCGATTTCGCAGCAGTCCATATCAAATCCGTTGCCATGAGCGACTGCACCACCATATCACTCACGGTTGCATCAGTGGCTTTTCTTTCTCTGGCTTTGGCCTGTGTTCAGTCTCACACAGATCTATCCTACACAGAACTCTTGCTCTAATGCTTGCAAACCAAAAACTGACACTCCAAAGCTTTACTGACAGTTTAAATGGGAATAGTGGACATGGGCCACTCCCAAGACCCGGAGTGGAGGGAGAGATCCGTCCCACTACCATTCTACAGATAGCTCCAAAAATAAAAGCGCAGGTAGATTTTCTTAAATCTGACTTGGTCAAATAGTTTGACTAGTTTGGCTAAATCCATCAGGAACATTCCCAAAGTGCTTAAAGGGGTTGTCCACAACCCAGATAACCACTTCTCAATCACTGTGTTTTCCCCAAGTATAATAATAACACCTATAGGTACCTTCGTTCCAGTGGGGTTGGCACTGGCTCTCCTAGGGCAATGTCACGAGATCCCTGTGGCCAGTCAGTGATTACTTTACTGTCCACTCCTTCGGACGTCCAGAGGGAATGAGAGCTGCGGCTCATCTCTCTCACTTCCTCTGGATGTCTAATTCACACGACGGAGCAGATAGTGAAGTGGCCGCTGTGAACAAACAGGAAATTCCAGACCATTGCTACTCTTTAGTGATGGGCGAACCCGATCAGTAAAGTTCAGGGTTTGTACCGAACACCTAGTGTCTGTGCACGGACATTGAACATGGACTTCTCCGGGAAGTCCGTGTTACTGTTCAGGTTCAACAGCCCGAAGATAGGCTGTTTCCCACGCTGTCATCTGTGTGACAGCAAGAAAAACACCGTCTCTGATCAGCGGTAAGTTCATTAGAGCACTGCGGTTCCCACGCTGTCATAGAGATGACAGCGTGTGAGCCAACAGTTCTGACCAGCGGTATGGAGTTTACCGCTGGTCACAGGCGTTGGCTGATGAGAGTACTACTGTCATCATCGTACGCCTGCTCTTGCTGATAGCAGCAAGAGCAGGTGTACGATGATGAGCGTATTCACCAGCCGTTGCCTGTTCAATAAATAAATACATTTTTAAAAATTAATGTGTGGTCCCCTCTATTTTTGACAACCAGTGCAAGCAAAACCGACAGCTGCGGCCTGCATCCCTCAGCTGTCAGTGTTATCTTGGCTGGTTGTCAAAAAATAGAGGGGTCTCCACACCTTTTGATTAAATTATTTAAATACCTTTTCTAGATAACGAGCCAAGCTAAAGAAGACAGGTGGGGGATGGTATTCTCAGACTAGTATGGGGCCATGGATATTGCCCCACTCAGCCTAAAAGTGGCAGGCTACATCAGCCCTTGAAAAGGCACATCTAGATGCGCCAATTCTGACACTTTGAATTCTGACACTTTGCTCAGTTCTTCTTACTTGCCCTGATGCGGTACCAAGTGGGGTAATACTTGTGGGGTTGATATCAGCTTTGTAATGTCAGCTGACATCAATCCCACAGGTTAGTAATGGAGATGCGTCCCCCATTACTAATCCCGTAGTAAGATTGTAATAAAGACTCAGCAAGAATAAAGTCCTTTACTATAAATAAAACTCCCCACACTCCTTTACCCATTTATTTAAAAAAAAAAATAAAATGATAAAACACCATATTTATTCACGTGTCCAACGAGAAGATAATCCATATCTGTCCCACAAAGAAGTTCAGTTCTGCTACAACTGGGTGGTTTGTTGAGCACTGGCATGATGTGACCACTCAGTAAGTCAACCAGAACACACTGAGACAGAAGTGTAATTACGCTCCTGCAGTGTCTAGCGCTAACGTGAGAAAGGTCATCGGAGGGCATAGCTGATGAAACCCAGTCACCTCACTGACGTCACCACGTCATCAAAACCATTGTGAGAACTTTCTCATGCAGCAAGAAGTGACGTCAGTGATTTGACCGGGTTCATCAGCTATGAACTTAGGTGAACTTTCTCACGTCAGCGCTACTCACTGCAGTAGCGTTCTCATACTCTTTTGTCAGTGTATTCTGGCTGGCTTGCTGAGCGGTCTCATCATGCCAGCTCTCACAGTTTGGGTAGCATACAGTTAGGTCCATATGTATTTGGACAGAGACAACATTTTTCTTATTTTGGTTATAGACATTACCACAATGAATTTTAAACAAAACAATTCAGATGCAGTTGAAGTTCAGACTTTCAGCTTTCATTTAAGGGTATCCACATTAAAATTGGATGAAGGGTTTAGAAGTTTCAGCTTCTTAACATGTGCCACCCTGTTTTTAAAGGGACCAAAAGTAATTGGACAGATTCAATAATTTTAAATAAAATGTATATTTTTAGTGCTTGGTTGAAAACCCTTTGTTGGCAATGACTGCCTGAAGTCTTGAACTCATGGACATCACCAGACGCTGTGTTTCCTCCTTTTTGATGCTCTGCCAGGCCTTCACTGCGGTGGTTTTCAGTTGCTGTTTGTTTGTGGGCCTTTCTGTCTGAAGTTTAGTCTATAACAAGTGAAATGCATGCTCAATTGGGTTGAGATCAGGTGACTGACTTGGCCATTCAGGAATATTCCACTTCTTTGCTTTAATAAACTCCTGGGTTTCTTTGGCTTTATGTTTTGGGTCATTGTCCATCTGTAGTATGAAACGACGACCAATCAGTTTGGCTGCATTTGGCTGGATCTGAGCACACAGTATGGCTCTGAATACCTCAGAATTCATTCGGCTGCTACTGTCCTGTGTCACATCATCAATAAACACTAGTGACCCAGTGCCACTGGCAGCCATGCATGCCCAAGCCATCACACTGCCTCCGCCGTGTTTTACAGATGATGTGATATGCTTTGGATCATGAGCTGTACCACGCCTTCGCCATACTTTTCTCTTTCCATCATTCTGGTAGAGGTTGATCTTGGTTTCATCTGTCCAAAAAATGTTCTTCCAGAACTGTGCTGGCTTTTTTAGATGTTTTTTAGCAAATTCCAGTCTAGCCTTTTTATTCTTGATGCTTATGAGTGGCTTGCACCGTGCAGTGAACCCTCTGTATTTACTTTCATGCAGTCTTCTCTTTATGGTAGATTTGAATATTGATACGCCTACCTCCTGGAGAGTGGTGTTCACTTGGTTGGCTGTTGTGAAGGGGTTTCTCTTCACCATGGAGATTATTCTGCGATCATCCACCACTGTTGTCTTCCGTGGGCGCCCAGGTCTTTTTGCATTGATGAGTTCACCAGTGCTTTCTTTCTTTCTCAGGATGTACTAAACTGTATATTTTGCCACTCCTAATATTGTAGCAATTTCTCGGATGGGTTTTTTCTGTTTTCGCAGCTTAAGGATGGCTTGTTTCACCTGCATGGAGAGCTCCTTTGACCGCATGTTTACTTCACAGCAAAACCTTCCAAATGCAAGCACCACACTTCAAATCAACTCCAGACCTTTTATCTGCTTAATTGAGAATGACATAACGAAGGGATTACCCACACCTGTCCATGAAATAGCCTTGGAGTCAATTGTCCAATTACTTTTGGTCCCTTTAAAACCAGGGTGGCACATGTTAAGGAGCTGAAACTCCTAAACCCTTCATCCAATTTTAATGTTGATACCCTCAAATGAAAGCTGAAAGTCTGAACTTCAACTGCATCTGAATTGTTTTGTTTAAAATTCATTGTGGTAATGTCTATAACCAAAATTAGAAAAATGTTGTCTCTGTCCAAATATATATGGACCTAACTGTATATCATCTCTTAGGTTACCTTTAAATTTAAGTTCAATCTTTGTGTTTAACTGCTGTTTTAGAGGTCTGTTTAAGCAGGACTATCACCATACCTATCACCAGTCTGGAGCTGCCCCCTGTTGTTTAAGAAAAGAGTGGGCGGCCTCACACCTGTGAATTTTTTTAAATAACAACTATTAAAAGGATGCTGTTACCAGGTTTTTGCTACCCAATCTGAGAGCAGCATGATGTGGGGAAGCTGATTTCAGAGGTTTGTCTGATCCTGATCAGCGTGTTGGAATCCCAGTACATGGAAGTTAGGACTTGACTTTTGCTAAATAGTTACCGCTAGGTACTTTTGTGGAGATATTAGGGACACTTTGGACCTCTTTAGTTAATAGGTGTAATTTAGAAAATTCTCCAGTCTGATGCTGCTTACTCTTAAATAAAAATCTCGGCTCCAAATTGTTGATGGGTACTATTTAACTATAAATTAGGACATTATTATTATGTCCTATTAACAATAAAGTAAACTTTGATAGCAAAAAATTATTTGCTTGCGACGGTCATGTCACATCATCAGCACATAACCAGGGAAGCCAATCACTGGCAGGGGGGGGGGGGGGGGGGGCCTCACTGCCGCAGCAGTAGGTAAATGCTGCCATGTTTACACATAGTGTAATTGTTGCATTTTTGCATGCTGCTTTTTTTGCGTAGGAAATCTGCTGCTTTTAATTGTAAAAGTAAAGTGGATGTGAAAACTCATGTCCTCATACCTGTATCATGCAGAAAATGTTTCTTAGCCGTTATGGATGAAGCAATTAAAGTTAATTTTTACACGATTATGTCACACAGGTTACTCATCTATCACAAGATTACATGAATGACCTCAGTCACATGTTGACTTTGATCTGAGTTCATTAATAAGTTCCCAGGTTTTTAATGCACATGTTTTTGTTTTTTTCTTTTTCAGGTTAACCCAAACTTACGTGATGATATTTACTCCTGCTCTCCCTGTAAGTTCTGCCTTTTGGTCATTACCTTGTACATTACTGAAGCAAGGAAAGGATCAAGATAGTAATTTGAGTTGCAGAGAAATAAATATGTATGTTGTACAAATGAGATGTTTTCATTGACTTTGATGCTAAAGTAACATTTTTCACATTATTACATTTAAAATTCATAAAGTGCAAACACATCAGCCATTCACACCCCTCCTTTTGGATTTTATTTTTTCTCATTTTAATGACAAGTGTATTGCTTTGTATTGTATGTTGAATGAGATACAGATGATAAGAATTCTCTGTTATATTCGGTTTTGATTTTCCATTACAGGCAGTGTTCCTGTATCAGCTACAGACACGATATTTACAAAACCAGGTACATATTATGGCATTTGCAGTCATTCAAATTTGGGTTGTTTCTTTTTGTATTCTAATTATATTAGGTGTGCCTTTTATAGGGAACCTGTCATGTCCCCAAATGCTATTTGCCTGCAGCTACAGTGACATGTAAAAGTTTGGGCACCACTGGTCAAAATTTCTGTTATTGTGAACAGTTAAGCAAGATGAAGATGAAATGATCTCTGAAAGACCTAGGGTTAAAGATGACACATTTTCTTTGTATTTTAGGCAAAAAAATAATTTTTTACATTTTAAAATTACAAAAAGGAAAATGGGCCGATGCAAAAGTTTGGGGTGTTGTGTGCTCAGATAACTTTGACCAAGGTTTCAAACTTTAATGAGACTGTTAGTTTTACGGCTTGTTCACTAGCATCGCTTTACAAAAACCCAGCCTCCCCTAACCTTGTGCCAAAAAACAGCAGCCATGGGTTCTTCTAAACAGCTGCCTAGCACTCTGAAAATGAAAATGGTGGAGGCCCACAGAGCAGGAAAATTCTCTAAGAAGATAAAGCGTTTTGAAGCCTTTCCTCAGTTCAAAATGTAATTAAGAAATGGCAATTAGCAGGAACAGTGGAGGTGAAGATAAGGTCTGGAAGGCCAAGCAAAATTTCAGAGATGTGGTGGTAGGATTGCTAGAGAAGCAAATCAGAACCCATGAACCCCCGCTTGACTGCAAAAGGCCTTCAGAAAAATTTTGCAGACTGTGGAGTTGTGGTACATTGTTCTAGTGTTCAGAGACACCTGCAAAAATATGGCTTTCATGGAAGAGTCATACGAAGAAATTCTCTCCTGCGTTCTCACCATAAAATTCAGCTTCAGAAGTATGCAAAACAACATCTAAACTAGTAAAGAAGAGAAAATTGTTCACCACCAACAAACGTAACTGACTGTGTTGTTCAGTGTAAGGGAAAAGAAAAATGTGCTAGTATACACTGCAGAATTATTAGGCAAGTTGTATTTTATAGGATTATTTTTTATTATTGATCAACAACTATGTTCTCAATCAACCCAAAAGACTCATAAATATCAAAGCTTAATATTTTTGGAAGTTGGAGTGTTTTTTTTTTAGATTTGGCTATCTTAGGAGGATATCTGTTTGTGCAGGTAACTATTACTGTGCAGAATTATTAGGCAACTTAATAAATACCAAATATATTCCCATCTCACTTGTTTATTTTCACCAGATAAACCAATATAACTGCACAAAATTTAGAAATAAACATTGCTGACATGCAAAAACAAAACCCCCCAAAATTAGTGACCAATATAGCCACCTTTCTTTATGATGACACTCAACAGCCTTCCATCAATAGATTCTGTCAGTTGTTTGATCTGTTTACGATCAACATTGCGTGTAGCAGCCACCACAGCCTCCCAGACACTGTTCCGAAAGGTGTACTGTTTTCCCTCCCTGTAGATCTCACATTTTATAAGGGACCACAGGTTCTCTATGGGGTTCAGATCAGGTGAACCTGAGTATCGCACACCTTGTGCTTTTTGTTACTCCAGTAACGTTGCAGCTCTGAAATATGGCGAAACTGGTGTCAAATGGCATCTTGGCAGCTTCACGCTTGATTTTCCTCAATTCATGGGCAGTTATTTTGCACCTTTTCTTGCCCAACATGCTTCTTGCAACCATGTTGGCTATTTGCCATGAAACGCTTGATTGTTCGGTGATCACGCTTCAAAAGTTTGGCAATTTCAAGACTGCTGCATCCCTCTGCAAGACATCTCTGTCATGTCGGACGGTGTTCAGACCAGGTCGTCCGACAGACAGCGGTAATTCCGCTTTTGACCACTATTTACTCATTGGCGTCTGCTAGATTTTGTCTAGCTGTTCCGAGGTTAATTTACCTGATCCTCGGATTGGAAGCTGGGCCATTTCCATGGCCTTTAAATAGTTCTCCTGATCATTGGGCGTCGCCGATTATAGCTTCTGTCTTGCGTTGTTATCTCGGTCTGGAGTGGAGAGCTGGTGGTTGGAGATTCGTTGCTGGTGGTGTATATTCCTTCGTCTTATTTACTCCTTCCTATATTTGTGTTTGTTTTGCCCTGCACATTTATAGTGTATTCCTGAGTGTCTGCGGCGTGGTGTATATTTTCCTTTATCCTTGTCTGTGCTGACTGTGGGTATTTAAGTATTACCTCTTCGCTGGGTGGTGGGTGGAGGTTTCAGCCTAGGGCTGAGCTCAGGAGTTAGGGTGAGGTTCGAGGCCTGAACATGCACACCATCAGTGTAAACTTCAGGTAGAGGGTCAGTCAGGATTTCCCTAGTCTTAGGGAAATTGCAGGGGCCCGGGTTATTAGCTCTCGCTCACCTAGTCTTTACTCTGACAATCTCACAATTTTGGACTTTTCAGAGCCCGTCAAATCTCTCTTCTGACCCATTTTGCCAAAGGAAAGGAAGTTGCCTAATAGTTAAGCACACCTCATATAGGGTTTTGATGTCATTAGACAACACCCCTCCTCATTACAGAGATGCACATCACCTGATTTACCGTATATACTCGAGTATAAGCTGACCCGAGTATAAGCCGACCCCCCTAATTTTGCCACAAAAAACTGGGAAAACTTATTGACTCGAGTATAAGCCTAGGGTGGAAAATGCAGCAGCTACCGGTGAATTTCAAAAATAAAAATAGATGCTCCATACCGTTGATTATGGCCCCATAGCTGTGCCATATAGTGCTCTGCACCGTTCATTATTGCCCCATAGCTGTACCATAGAAAGCTGTGCTATATAGTGCTCTGCACCGTTCATTATTGGCCCATAGCTGTACCATAGAAAGCTGTGCCATATAGTGCTCTGCACCGTTCATTATTGCCTCATAGCTGTGCCATATAGTGCTCTGCACCGTTCATTATTGCCCCATAGCTGTGCTATATAGTGCTCTGCACCGTTCATTATTGCCCCATAGCTGTGCCATATAGTGCTCTGCACCGTTCATTATTGCCCCATAGCTGTGCCATATAGTGCTCTGCACCGTTCATTATTGCCCCATAGCTGTGCCATATAGTGCTCTTCACCGTTCATTATTGCCCCATAGATGTACCATAGAAAGCTGTGCCATTGCTGCTGCTGCTGCAATAAAAAAAAAAGACATACTCACCTCTCTTGCTTGCAGCTCCTCAGCGTCCCGTCCCGGCGTCTCTCTGCACTGACTGATCAGGCAGAGGGCGGCGCGCACACTATATGCGTCATCGCGCTCTCTGACCTGCAGTCAGTGCGGAGAGACTCCGGGAAGATGGAGCGGCGCCCGGCGTGTGGAACGCGGACAGTTGAATATGTAATACTTACCTGCTCCCGGCGTCCCGCTCCTTCCCCCGGACAGCTGGTCTTCGGTGCCGCAGCCTCTTCCTCTATCAGCGGTCACCGTTACCGCTCATTAGAGAAATGAATATGCGCCTCCACCCCTATGGGAGTGGAGTCCATATTCATTTCTCTAATGAGCGGTCCCACGTGACCGCTGAACAGGGGAAGAGCTGCGGCACCCGGAGACCGTGGGACTGCAGGGACAGCGCCAGGAGCCCCGGAAGCAGGTAAGTATATGACAGACCTCTCTCCCCCTCACCCGCCTACCCTGCCGCCGACCGTGACTCGAGTATAAGCCGAGAGGGGCACTTTCAGCCCAAAAATTTGGGCTGAAAATCTTGGCTTATACTTGAGTATATACTGTAATTAATTGGTAGTTGGCTCTCAAGCCTGAACAGCTTGGAGTAGGACAACATGTATAAAAAGTATCATGTGATCAAAATACAACTTGCCTAATAATTCTGCACACAGTGTAATTAGAGCTGGTGTCGAATAACCTCCACTGTGATTATTTATGAACATCTAAACTATCATGATGCATTTTGGAAACAAGTCCTGTGGACCAATGAGGTTAAAATAGAACTCTTTGGCCACAATGATCAAAGGTATGTTGTGGAGAAAAATGGGCATGCGATTTCAAGAAAAGAATATCTCACCAACCATTAAGCATTGGGTTCAATCAATCATGTTTTGGGGTTTTGTTGCACCCAATGACACGGGGAACATTTCACAGGTAGAGGGAAGAATGGATTCAATGAAATTTCAACAAATTCTTGATGCAAACATAACACCATCTGTAAAAAAAGCTGAAGTTCAAAAGAGGATGGCTTCCACAAATGGATAATGATCCTAACACAAATCAAAATCCAAAAAAGCTGAAGATTTTACAATGGCCCTCAGTCCCCTCTGAACATCATTGAAAATCTGTGAATTGACCCCAAGTCGTGATGGATAAAAATCCTTTAAACAAGAATTGAAAGACTCTTGGCTGGCTACAAAAAGCTTTTATGGTGCTACTAGGTACTAACCATGCAGCGTGCCAAAAATTTTGCATCAGCCCACTTTTCTTATTGTAATTTTTAATATGTATAAGATGAAGAAAAATGTATACATACATATAGGCCTTTTAGGAGATCATTTCATCTTGATCTTGCTTAATTGTTCGCTAGAACAGTAATTTTGACCAGGTGTACCCAAATTTTTACACGATACTGTAGTTAAAGTACTCCCAGCAAAAATGTTATCCTGTTAATATATTACAGTCATCATATTATAAGGCACTATGTACTTAAAATTGCTAATTTTAGCCTTCTACCCACTAATTTGTCTCTTTTCCATCAGGTCTATGACATCCCATGATTAAAAACTGACTAGCTGAATCCTTCTAAGCTCTATGTAGAAACAGGAGGTCAGTTTTGCATGTATGACTCCTCAATTACTGCAAAAATCAGTGACGGGAGGAGGGAACAGCTGTGTTTCGAGTTAAAGAGGATGAGGATAAATGCAGGGACAAGAGGCTTCCTGTTTCTACCTAGAGCAGAGAAAAGAGAAGAATTGCCTGTGTATAAAGGCAAAATGAGCAATTGTAAGTACACAGTACTATATATGATGACTGCAATATTTTGGGAGGATAAAAACTTTGATGGGAATGCTTTTTTTAATTTGCATATTCATGGCATTACAACTCTGTCTGGCCATCTTACTTAAACCACAGCTACCGGGAGAAAATTATTTTTATTTATCCCGAGAGTCGCAGGATTTCAGTCATAGTGGTGTGCCCTAAACGGCTACAGACCTCTCTCACAGCATTGTGAGCAGTGGCTGTATGCACGCCTCGGTACTTTGACAGCTGGCTAAGAACTCATGCACTGAGGAGCCAGCTGTTAAACAAAGTGCTGGGGTTGGCATAGAGCTGCCACTCACTGTGTAATGAGCGGTGATTGTAGATGCTCTGGACACGCCGCTGAGGGAAAGGTGACGGCTTCTCGGAGAAATAAAGTTAATTTCCTCCTGTCAGCCACACTTTCAGTAAAGTAGCCGAAATGCATTGTAAGGCCGGGGTCACACTTAACGTAGAAAAATCGGTCTGAGTCTCCCTGCTTCGCACAAGTGTTCTCTGTATGGTCATCCGTGTGTAATGCGTTTGCAATGCGATGATACGATTTTCTCGCATCTATCCGTATGACACATCCGTATGATATGCTTATGGCTTTACATTCCTCACTTATGTTCCCTATTGAATTTAATGGCTCCCTGGGCTGAAATAAGGAAAATGTGTGCATATTACTCGCAAGTCACACTGATGGTCAGAGTGCTGTGCGATTTTTTTTTTTATTATTTATTTATTTATTTATTTTTTTCTTGCACCCACAGGCTTTCATTGGTGAGTCTTGGTGACAGTTGCTGCATGCTGTGATTTTACACGCACGTCGAATACGGCATGAGAAAATAAACGCTGATGTGAGCTGCCCCATAGATTAACACAGGGCCGAGTGCTATGTGATGTTTTCTCGCATAGCACTTGTCCGTATTATACGCTAGTGTGACCCCAACCTAACGCTATTAACTTGCAGATCAACCCTATATTTGCAGGTTAAAAGCATTTAGTTATATGCGTGTGGGGGGAGGTCGTCTTAAATGCTGTGGTCTGATGTTTCTTGCTGTCTGTCACAATTTATTTTTTAACATAACTTACAACATTAGCACATTTTTCAGGGAACCATTGGTAGGCAGGAATAATGCTGCACTAAGCAAAGCATTTTTTAAGCTACTAATCCTTTGTTTGTGGTTTGAAGGATCATTCCATGTAAAAGGGCCTGAATTGGTGAGGACTTATTCTACTCACTTCTATAGCTCCATTAATTCTGCAGCGCTTTACAGACCTCATCATCACTGTCCCCATTGGGGCTCAAAATCTAAATTCCCTATCAGTATGTCTTTGGAGTATGGGAATAAACCAGAGGAAACCCACACAAACATGAGGAGAGGATACAAACTCCTTGCAGATGTTGTCCTTGGTGTCACAGGACCCCAGTGCTGTAAGGCTGGAGTGCTGCTAATCACTGAGCCACCATGCTAAGAACTTGATTTTCCTAGTCTATGGCTGCGTGTCCACGTTCAGGATGGCCGGCGGTATCGCCGGAGCGGCGAAGCCGCTCGGTGCTAAGCCCCGCCCCCTTCTGGGATGCGATGATGCCGGATGTGTTAACTGTACACATCCGGGATCATCGCCCCCCTCCCATAGGGCCCTGTGTTATGCCTTGCGGGGACGCTGCGTCCCCGCAAGGTGAACGGACATGCTGCGATCTGAAAAGACGCGCAGCATGTCCAGAGTCGCAGGGCCGCTGCGTGCGGGTTTCCACACATAGTGGACACGGGATTTCAAAAAATCCCCTCCACTATGCTGGAACATCTGGACGCTGCGTGTTTGATGCTGCAGCTCTGCGCAGCATCAAACAAGCAGCGTTTACTGACCGTGGACACACACCCTATTAGACTAGCCAAGAATCTTAATAATCATGTGAAGTCATATATGTGAGAATAGGGTGCATCCAACATGTCTATTACTCTATGTCCTCAATATTGGGCCTTAAATATTTAGATATTGAAATTTAAAATATTTAAATTTTTGTTTTCTGATATCTGTTTTGAACTCTATCAGTACCTTAACGTAACTTTTATTATCCTGACATTAAGGTAAAGCTTGCAAGTAATTGTATTTTTTTGTCACCCAGGGTATAATATGGCCTCAGGTTATTACTGGTCTTGGTGTAAACATCATTAATGCAGCAGTTAATGCCATCTTCATGTATGGCCTGAAGCTGGGAGTGCAGTAAGTATTTTTAAAATATCATAGTTATTCCTGCAGTGTCCTCTTCTGTCATTTCTTTGTTCTTACAAAAGTTAAATTTGTATTTTCAAAGTGTTTCTTGAGCAGTTCACTGCTCTACAGTCTCCTTACTTTCAGGTTCCTAGTAATGCCGGCGTCACACTAAACATATGGAAAATTAGTCCGAGTCTCCCTGCCGAGAGTCGCACAAGTGTCCCCTGTATGGTCATCTGTGTGTAATGCGTTTGCAATGCGATTTTCGTATGGTCTGTGTGGTGTCCGAGTTCTTCTCGCACCCATAGGCTTGCATTGGCGAGTCTCGGTGACAATTGCAGCATGCTGCGATTTTACACGCACGAAGAATACGGGTGAGAAATAATATGTTGACTTGAGCTGCCCATAGTATAACACTGGTCCGAGTGCTGTGTGATGTTTTCTCGCATAGCACTCAGCTGTATTCTATGTTAGTGTGACCCCGGCCTAAGGCAGGCTCTCCTCCTAGAGTGACAACTCTGGTGAATAGTAGAACTGCAGTATTCGGTCTCGCTCACACAAACGTATAACATGGCCAAGTGCTGTAAAATAAAACATTCCATAGCACTCTGCCCAGTGTTATTCTATGGGGCAGCTCAGATCTGCGATTATTTTCTAATGCTGAATTGGCATGAGAAAATAATTGCAGCATGCTACGATCGCATCCGAGAATCGTATCGCACGCACCCATATAAGTGTATGGGTTCGTGCAAAACATTGGACTTCACTCGGATGTCATCAGAGTGCAGGGCGATTACTGCAGAATCCGACAATGAAGGAGATAGGGAAATTACTATGCTGCGATCCTCTCATGAGAGAGAATTGTTGGACAGTACCATGACACTCGTCTCACGCTCGTAGCAGAGCTGGAACCGAGGGTCATTAGCATATCGTATCCGATGCTCCGGCATCGGCCTTAGAACAGGCTATGTTTACACGCAGCCAAAACCTGCTCACCTTGCAGTAAAAATGCTTTCGACACATTTTTTTGCGCCGTTTCTGCAATGTTTTTTAGCTGCATTTTTACCATCAGGAAGACTTTTATTTCATATCCTGTGGATCTGTAGCTTGTAAGCCCCTGTGAGATGGCACCATATCATTGCATTGAATAATATTTCCTTTAACCCTCATCCTGGACTTGGACAGATTTTTGCTATGTAATCTGAGAACAGCATAATGTAAGGGTAAAGAGCCTGATTCCAGAAATGGGTCACTTTTTAGGCTGCATGTTTCAATAAAATCGATGTTTTATCAGCAGGAGATTATCACTACAGGACTAGTTATCTTGTGCCATGCTATCCTCCATATTCATGAGCTCTGTATAACCCCGCTCCCACCACTGATTGGCAGCTTTCTGTGTATGCACATTTGACACAGAAATCTGCCCATCAGTGTGGGCAGGGTTATATAAGAGCTCAACATTTAGAGAACAGAACCAAGCAAACCAGTAAGTGACACATCACTCTGTCACTGTCAGAGTCTCTGTCCCTACATCATGCTGCTCTCAAATTACATATCAAAAACCTGGTGACATATTCACTTGAGTGCTTCATTTTACGTAGACCTTAAAACTTGCAGCCTTCTTAACTGGCTAACCAGGTTCGGTATAAGTACTGTGAGATAGCGCTTACCGCATGTGTTGGGGGACACTCGCTTGACTGCGATATTCAGGCACACGGGCACGTTTTTTTCCCACAAAACAGTCTATTTGGTTTATTTTATACAGCATAAACCATATCACGAACAGTCCATTACACACTCTGTCAGGAGATCACATTAAGTTTTGCATCATTAGTCTGTGGCAACTAAATATGCTGGTCCTTTCCTGACCAGTTGCCGTGGGTTGCTACATAGTTCATAATGCATCATAAGCACCAACAGTCTATCAAGGTACCTTACGGGAGCTCCTGCTCCACCTGTTGACTCCTTGTCAGTCCTCTCTCCTGGGGAAACTGCCTTACGGAGTTCATCAACTTGCCTGACAGACATAGACCAGTCGGTTCCAGACCCACCGATGGACGGTAGCTTCCCCACACAGCAGCAGTCACCGGCTCTGCAGGTCATTGGCCTCACCTCATGTGCTCTTCAGGGATCCAGTCCTACTCCCAGGACCTCCCAACACAGAAGCAATCACAGACCGTCCAGGACCACGGTCTCTCCAGGAAGTCTCCACTCCCAGGAGCTTCCAACACAGACCATCAAGGTCCACAGTCACTTTGTGCGCTATTCGGGACATCCGTCCCCACCTGGGACCATCCAACACACAGGCCTGTGGCTTGTCCGGGTCCTATTCAGGACGTTCGTCCAACACCCCAGGCCACCAGGTCCAAAGCCCCACCATGGGCTATGCAGGGAGATAACACTCCCAACACATAGGCTCTTTCAGGACCTTCAGCACAGACCATTCAGATCCATATGCAGAGACATGTGACACACACCCTGGTCACATTATATACTTGTAACTACTCCCCTAGGTGGGAGTGTATGTGTGGCTAGTTCGACCCACCCGGCTCTCATAACTAGCCCTGCCAGCCTGCCTCTACAATTATACAACATAATTACTTGTGGAACTACAGGTCCCAGAACAACCTTACTTCAGGATGGCAGTGCAGAGTGTCTTCCTCTACGACACACATACCGGCCATTTACAATAATGCCGGAATTTGACTCATCACCACAGCTATGCCTGCAATTGCCATGCATTCCTGTGGCCTCAATACGCCTCCATGCGTATTCTGGGAAGACCATGCAGCGCCCCCTACCTGTAACAGGGGTCACTGCATCACAGTACCTACAGTGATTTGCGAAAGTATTCGGCTCCCTGGAATGTTTCAATCTTTTCCCACATATCATGCTTCAAACATAAAAATACCAAATGTAAATTTTTGGTGAAGAATCAACAACAAGTGGAACACAATTGTGAAGTTGAATGAAATGTATTGGTTATTTAACATTTTTGTGGAAATTCAAAAACTGAAAAGTGGGGCGTGCAATATTATTCGGCCCCTTTACTTTCAGTGAAGCAAACTCACTCCAGAAGTTCATTGTGGATCTCTGAATGATCCAATGTTGTCCTAAATGCCTAATGATGATAAATATAATCCACCTGTGTGTAATCAAGTCTCCGAAATGCACCTGCTCTGTGATAGTCTCAGGGTTCTGTTTGAAGCACAGAGTATCACGAAGACCAAGGATCACAACAGGCAGGTCCGTGATACTGTTGTGGAGAAGTTTAAAGCCTGATTTGGATACAAAATGATTTCCAAAACTTTAAACATCCCAAGGAGCACTGTGCAAGTGATCATATTGAAACGGAAGGAGTATCATACCACTGCAAATCTATCAAGACCCTGCCGTGCCTCTAAACTTTCATCTCAAACAAGGAGAAGACTGATCAGAGATGCAGCCAAGAGGCCCATGATCACTCTGGATAGCCTGCAGAAATCTACAGCTGAGGTGAGACAGTCTGTCCATAGGACAACAATCTGTCGTACACTGCACAAATCTGGCCTTCATGGAAGAGTGGCAAGAAGAAAGCCATTTCACAAAGATATCCATAAAAAGTGTAATTTAAAGTTTGCAACAAGCCACCTGGGAGACACACCAAACATGTGGAAGAAGGTGCTCTGGGTCAGATGAAACCAAAATCGAACTTTTTGGCAACAATGCCAAACGATATATTTGGTGTAATGGCAACACAGCTCACCACCCTGAACACACCATCCCCACTGTGAAACTTGATGGCAGCATCATGGTTTGGGTCTGCATTTCTTCAGCAGGGACAGGGAAGATGGTTAAAATTGATGGGAAGATGGATGGAGCCAAATACAGGACCATTCTTGAAGAAAACCTGTTGGAGTCTGCAAAAGACCTGAGACTGGGACGGAGATTTGTCTTCCAACAAGACAATGATCCCAAACATAAAGCAAAATCTACAATGGAATGGTTCACAAATAAACGTATCCAGGTGTTAGAATGGCCAAGTCACAGTCCAGACCTAAATCCAATCGAGAATCTGTGGAAAGAGCTGAAAACTGCTGTTCACAAACGATCTCCATCAAACCTCACTGAGCTCGAGCTGTTTTCCAAGGAAGAATGGGCAAGAATTTCAGTCTCTCGATGTACAACACTGATAGAGACATACCCCAAGCGACTAGCAGCTGTAATCGCAGCAAAAGGTGGCGCAACAAGTATTAAGTTAAAGGGGACGAATAATATTGCACGCCCCACTTGTCAGCTTTTGAATTTCCACAACAATTTAAAATAACCAATAGATTTCGCTCAAATTCACAATTGTGTTCCACTTGTTGTTGACTCTTCACCAAAAAGTTACATTTGGTATCTTATGTTTGAAGTATGATATATGGGAAAAGGTTGAAATGTTCCAGGGGGCCGAATACTTTCACAAGGCACGGTATACAGCTCCCTGTCCCTCACACAATTGCTACCAGGAGAATGGGTGCTTTCACATTGCGCTTTTCTGCACGTTTGTGGGTCCCGTTGGAGCTTCTGTCCGAATCGCCTGCAAATCGGGATTCGGATGTATGCATCAACGGGTCCATAGACTATAATGGTGGCGGCAGAGCGAACATGTGCTCTGCCATGCATAATTTTCAGACGTACTCCTACAGAACTCGGATACTAAGATGTGTCTTTCTGGCACTCTCAGAAATAGAGCATGCACACTGCCACCAGCATCTAAATACTTACGTGGGAGCATGGCTCCTATATGTACTTGACCTAATGATTCTAAGATTGCTTGGTACCCACAAGAAATTAATTGTCCAGCTCTAGGATAAATAGATGTGTGAGTGTGTATTATGTGTTTACAGTGCAATCTATAATACTAGCTAGTGAACCCTTTCTATGCCCGGTTGGTGAGCATTTTTATTGGTACATTTATACAGCGGCGTCTTCAATAAAATGTCGCCGGAGATCGCAGTGTGTGCACGCACTTATTCCGGTGCCATTTTATTGAAGTAATGTATTAAAACATCAACAGAGCAGTGCACTCGCTCCAGCCATAGGAGTAATGGTGATGGCCGTCGCGTTCTTACTGCTAGGTTGGGGTTGTAGTGGAAGTTTTCCGTAAAATGGTGCCAGAGTTAACAAGTGCGCATCCTGTGATATCTCGATGTTGAAGACACACTGTGAATTCGCATACATAGGGTCTTCAATAAAATGGAGCCGTCGTGCGGTATGTGCACATCCGCTGACTCTTGCACCACAATGCGCAGGCGCCACCCAGTCCGGCTGTTCTGTATAAGATCACATACTGTAGTCTCATCACAGTAGCAGTAGTACAAGCATACACACTGACAGCTTTCATCTTTACTCTAGGCTTACATATCAGTCACCGGAGAGCAGACTGTTGTAGAATTATTTTATATACTGTGATGCGGAGGTTACTTTACTAAGGAGATTTTTTTTTGTTGATTTGCTAATTAAAGAATACCTACATAACGTGATATAGTATAAATTTCTGATATAGAACAAAAAACGAAGACACAACAAATGCAGTAATCCAGTAGATAAGTAGGCAGAGAAGAAGACAATGTTTTCATTTACCTTTGTGTGTTTTTGTTTGTTTCTTCTAGGGGATCAGCGTGGGCAAACACAATATCACAGTTTGCAATGAGTGGTGTTCTTTATATTTACATTATTTGGAAAAAGCTGCACCTCCTAACATGGGGAGGTATGTAACTATTGTTAGAAAGGGTTGCCTTTTCAAAAAACTTGTTATAAAATAACAATCCGAGCTTTACTCACTGCCCCCATGTTGATGGGAAATTTCCCAGAGCTCACTGATCGGCTGCAGCGCTGTTCATGTTCAATCCAGACACCAGGATTAGTGACTATCACTCAGCACATTAAAGTTGTTGTCGATACAGTAACCAGACAAAGTGTAATATCTAATAGTTAAAAATATTAAAGTTCAAAAAACTTCTAGTTTCAAAATACCTCGGACTTCACTTTGTTTTTTAAAAGAAACTGTACTCACCGTCTCTTGGTCCAGCCTAAGTCTCCGCCGCTGCTCAGGTGTCCGATATTGTCTGCAGCACTGACGTGATGTCAACAACACTGTAGCCAATCCGTGAGCTCAACTGCTTGTGCCGTCAACTCTAGCAGAGCTGCTGAGCTCAATTACTGTATTTAAACTTTGATTGTCCTTGCTGAGCTTTGGGGCTGTAGTGTAGTTTACTGTTTGCAAGTATATTAGTCTTAATACATTTTATAAATAATAAAAAAATAACTTTTTTTAATTGATATGAAATAAAATTTACATTTCAATTACACATTTTTATCCTTTTTGCTTTACTTCCAATGTATCGGTGGTGTACATCAATATGTAATCCTGTTCTATGAGATTTGACTAACCTAATATATATTAGTCTTCTGCCTCACTGTCAGTTTGCATAAATATAATTATTTTACGTGTTTTTATGTGTAATACATGCAAATAACAATACATATAGTATATTGAAACCCCTTTTTTTGACCTCATGACTCTGCTGATTTTTGTAAGGTTTTACTTAAAGAATGTGTTTGGTTTTTTTTCGTTTTTTTTTTCAAGGTTGGTCCAGAGATTGCTTACAGGAATGGGGCTCATTTATACGTTTGGCCATACCCAGCATGCTTATGGTGTGCATTGAATGGTGGAGCTTCGAAATTGGAGGATTTTTAGCTGGTAATTCATGCGTACTGTTCCTTCTAACAAACTTTTACATACAAATTTGTAGTTTTCACACTTGAATGTTTTACAAAAGCACATATATTCTGTAAGCAGTAGACTAGTAAAAAAAATATGCCATATTCTGTCTTTCAGGGCATTAAAAGGAACCTGTCACCTCGTTTTTGGCTTTTAAACTGGTTCCAGTGTGTTGTTAGTGAAGCAATGTGCATCACTAACATGTTTTTGTCAAAGAAAAGCTCCAAGTATTAGGTTTAAACACTTTATATTATTATAGGATTCCCTCACATACGCTGACTGCTGGTAAGAGATCACATCAGTGTCACAAGCAGCAGCACCCCACAACCATAGGAATAAAGCCTTTATCTTTTCCTCTTTCTGATATATTTCATTTACTTTAGTATACACATATAATATAGAGAGATCTCACCCTAGATATGTCTCTGTAGATATGTATATTTATGTAAATACACAGTACATGTGTAAACACATGTAAACAAATGTGTGTACCGTATGTTGTGTATGTGTGAGATATACAGTACAGACACACCTTTTCATTTAAAGATTTTTCTGTATTTTCATGACTATGAAAATTGTACATTCACACTGAAAGCATCAAAACTATGAATTAACACGTGGAATTATATACTTAATCTCAGTTGTTTCACACTTTTTTGTTATGTCTTATATTCTAGGTTCAAAGTAGCCACCTTTGCTTTGATGACTGCTTTGCACACTCTTGGCATTCTCTTGATGAGCTTCAAGAGGTAGTCACCGGGTATGGTCTTCCAACAATCTCGAAGGAATTCCCAGAGATGCTTAGCACTTGTTGGCCCTTTGCCTTCACTCTGCGGTCCAGCTCACCCCAAACCATCTCGATAGGGTTCAGTTCTGGTGACTGTGGAGGCCAGGTCATCTGGCGTAGCACCCCATCACTCTCCTTCTTGGTCAAATAGCCCTTACACAGCCTGGAGGTGTGTTTGAGGTCATTGTCCTGTTGAAAAATAAATGATGGTCCAACTAAATGCAAACCGGATGGAATAACATGCTGCTGCAAGATGCTGTGGTAGCCATGCTGGTTCAGTATGCCTTCAGTTTTAAATAAATCCCCAACAGTGTCACCAGCAAACCACCCCCACGCCATCACACCTCTTCCTCCCTTCTTCACGGTGGGAACCAGGCATGTAGAGTCCATCCGTTCACCTTTTCGGCATCGCACAAAGACGCGGTCGTTGGAACCAAAGATCTCAAATTCGGACTCATCAGACCAAAGCACAGATTTCCACTGGTCTAATGTCCATTCCTTGTGTTCTTTAGCCCAAACAATTCTCTTCTTGTTGCCTGTCCTTAGCAGTGGTTACATTGCAGCTATTTTACCATGAAGGCCTGCTGCACAAAGTCTCCTCTTATCAGTTGTAGAGATGTGTCTGCTGCTAGAACTCTGTATGGCATTGACCTGGTCTCTAATCTGAGCTGCTGTTAACCTGCGATTTGTGAGGCTGGTGATTCGGATAAACTTATCCTCAGAAGCAGAAGTGACTGTTGGTCTTCCTTTCCTGGGGCGGTCCTCATGTGAGCCAGTTTCTTTGTAGCGCTTGATGGTTTTTACCACTGCACTTGGGGACACTTTCAAAGTTTTCCCAATTTTTCGGACTGACTGACCTTAATTTCTTAAGTAATGATGGCCACTCGTTTTTCTTTACTTAGCTGCTTTTTTTCTTGCCATAACAGAAATTTTAACAGTCCATTCAGTAGTACTATCAGCTGTGTATCCACCAGACTTCTGCACAACACAACTGATGGTCCCAACCCCATTTATAAGGCAAGAAATCCCACTTATTAAACCTGACGGGGCACACCTGTGAAGTGAAAACCATTCCCGGTGACTACCTCTTGAAGCTCATCAAGAGAATGCCAAGAGTGTGCAAAGCAGTCATCAAAGCAAATGGTGGCTACTTTGAAGAACCTAGAATATAAGACATAACTTCAGTTGTTTCACACTTTTTTGCTAAGTATATAATTCCACATGTGTTAATTCATAGTTTTGATGCCTTCAGTGTGAATGCACAATTTTCATAGTCATGAAAATACAGAAAAATCTTTAAATGAGAACGTGTGTCCAAACTTTTGCTCTGTACTGTATACAATATATAGATACACGTCTCTGGAGCGTACCACACATTATGGCATTAGATACAACTCGCTATGTCAATGTAATACTCTGAAGGAGGCTTACGCTAACATAACCGACCATGTACAGTGATCAGAGCAAGCAGTGTGACAATTACCCTGCTATGTTCTAAATACCTGCAGTGACAGCAGTGGTGAGCGGTGATCAGCAGCCTGGTATTGTACTACTGTTAGGCCGTGTACACCGCCACTGGTACCTCATCCCAGACCTTCCGTCACTGTACTCGCACTGAGCAGTGTGTGTGGTTAAAGAGGGAAAGTGAAGCTCACAGCATAGCTGCGGGCTTCAGTAAAATGGCAACTATCTGCTCCCACAGCTGTAACCTGAACAGCCCCGGGGGTGTGCCAAGAACACAACTGGAGGCAGCCACAGTGTAGGAGATGCTGTCGGAGAGCCACTAGCAAATGCAAATGGCAGCTCCCAGTGGCTGAAGAAGATATTAGGGATATCTGGGACTTTGTTAAAAAAAAAAAAAAAAAAGGTAGGTGGTTGTTGCTACCTACCTGCCTGTTGTGCCCAGCGCAGTTCTTCGCTGACACAGAGAGGTCACTGACCACTCCTGCCAGAGATTCAGCTGCCTTTGCTGACATCACGTCGACAGACCAGTGGCTTCTTTCCCGTCTTGCTCTGTCTACTCACATCATTCTGATTGACAGCTGGATCCCTGCTGCTTAACTGCCAACAGCAGAAGGCATTTAAAGAAGTTAGTGTTTTAGTGATTTAAACTGAATTACAGCACATGTAATGGAAAGCCTCTTTAATTACTGTATCAGGAAAATGTCATCCATTACAAGAAAAGTCTCTTGTTTGTATTTAAGGGTTTGTTTGCAGTACGTCTTTTTCAGGTGGATTTCACTTAGAAAACCACCTGAAAAAGCTAAAAACGAAATGATTGAAAGAATGAACATATACTTTTATGTGTACAAATTAAAAATGACTTTCTGTTCACGCTTTTGGGCATCTTTCAACAGCTTTAGGTTTCCAAAGACAAAGTGGTTAAAAGAAATGATCTAAACATTCTTCAGGCGTCATCCATCCTGAACACGCTCATACTTTTGTAATAGAAGTGTATAGAAAAATACAAACGATGCATAGGATTGATAAACCATTGTTGAATGAAGTAAAAAAAAATATTGAAAAGAAAATGTCGGTAAAAAAGACTCCAGGAAAATGCTGGAAAAAAATCCCATAAAAATTTCATAAATGTGCTCAGGAAATGACCCCCAAAAAATCAGTGTTTCCAAAAACGTCTTTCTCTCAAAACACTGGGTTCATCCACCTGAAAAGATGTTGTTTGCGCGTACCCCAATAATATCTTTATTCAGATCTAATTTTTGATATTAATAGTTTTTTTATTCAGTTTAGGGCATTATCTGATGGTGTGTTTTTTTTCTGCAGGTCTTATCAGTGTTGTGGAGCTCGGAGCTCAGGCTATAATGTTGGAATTGGCAACAGCAGCTTACATGGTTAGTTATAACTGTGGAGAAAATAACTGAAAATAATCAATATAACTTTATTATATCGTCTAAACATTTTTCTATAGCAATTCTAAACTTAGCAGTAAACTGTTTTGTTTTTGTTTTATGTGAGTTTTTGCATTATATGTTGACCTGCTGAGCTCGCCCCATTCTTAGAATCTTTTTGGATTGGAAACTAAGCAGAAACTGAGAAGAAACTCAGCATCCTCCTCCTAAAAAATGCTCTAAAAATTTTGAAAAACTCTTCTAAGCTGATTTTGGAAATATGAAAACTCCCCAAAGAAGGAGTATTTCCTGATGCAATTTCCACTAGAAAACTCATCTCTTTCAACCCCTTCCCGACCTGTGACACAGCGTATGCGTCATGAAAGTCGGTGCCAATCCGACCTGTGACTCATATGCTGTGTCACAGAATGATCGCGTCCCTGCACGTCGGGTGAAAGGGTTAACTGTAATTTCACCCGACCTACAGGAACAGGGGGAGTGGTACTTCAGCCCAGGGGGAGTGGCTTCGTTCCCTCCCGTGGCTACGATCGCTCTGATTGGCTGTTGAAAGTGAAACAGTCAATCAGAGCAATCGCTATATTTCACCAATAAAAATTGGTGAACTATTACAATCCAGCCATGGCTAAAAACCCTCATCTGCCCTCGCCACCGATCTCCTCCCCAGATCTCCGTCCTGTTCTGTACTGTGCTCCGCTCTCCTCCATCCTCCTGTCCGCTCCCCCCGTGCTCCGATCCCACCCCCCCATACTTACCGAGCTCCAGTGTCCCTCCTGGTGTCCGTCTGCCTTCTCCATGGGCGCCGCCATCTTCCAAAAATTGCACAACGACTTTGGGGTTCTAATTTCTCCTGTTAACCTTGAGTAAATAAAAAATGGGGGCTAAAAATTATTTTTGTGGGAAAAATGATTTTTTATTTTCACGGCTCTGCGTTATAAAATTCTGTGAAGCACTTGGGGGTTCAAAGTGATCACCACACATCTAGATAAGTTCCTTGGGGAGTCTAGTTTCCAAAATGGGGTCACTTGTGGGGGGTTTCTACTGTTTAGGCACATAAGGGGCTCTGCAAATGTAACATGACGCCCGCAGACTATTCCATCAAAGTCTGTATTCCAAAACGTCACTACTTCCCTTCCGAGCCCCGACGTGTGCCCAAGCAGTGGTTCCCCCCCACATATGGGGTATCAGCGTACTCAGGACAAACTGGACAACAACTTTTGGGGTCCAATTTCTTCTGTTACCCTTGTGAAAAAATTGCGGGCTAAAAAATAATTTTTGAGGAAAGAAAAGTGATTTTTATATTTGCACGGCTCTGCATTATAAACTTCTGTGAAGCACTTGGGGGTTTAAAGTGGTCACCACTCATCTAGATTAGTTCCTTGGGAGGTCTAGTTTCCAAAATGGGGTCACTTGTGGGGGAGCTCCAATGTTTAGGCACACAGGGGCTCTCCAAACGCGACATGGTGTCCGCTAACGATTGGAGCTAATTTTTCATTCAAATGTCAAATGGCGCTCCTTCCCTTCCGAGCCTTGCCGTGTGCACAAACATTGGTTTACCCCCACATATAGGGCATCGGCGTACTCAGGACAAATTGTATAATAACGTTTGGGGTTCTCCTTTTACCCTTGGGAAAATAAAAAAATTGTTGCTAAAAGATCATTTTTGTGACTGAAAAGTTAAATGTTCATATTTTCCTTCCATGTTACTTCTGCTGCTGTGAAGCACCTGAAGGGTTAATATGCTGTGAAGCACCTGAAGGGTTAATAAACTTCTTGAATGTGGTTTTGAGTACCTTGAGGGGTGCAGTTTTTAGAATGGTGTCACTTTTGGGTATTTTCAGCCATATAGACCCCTCAAACTGACTTCAAATGTGAGGTGGTCCCTAAAAAAAGTAGTTTTGTAAATTTTGTTGTCAAAATGAGAAATTAACCCTTATAATTTCCTAACAAAAAAATGTTGTTTCCAAAATTGTGCTGATATAAAGTAGACATGTGGGTAATGTTATTTATTAACTATTTTGTGTCACATGACTCTCTTGTTTAACAGAATAAAAATTCAAAATTTGAAAATTGCGAAATATTCAAAATTTTAGCCAAATTTCCATTTTTTTTCACAAATAAACGCAAAAATTATCGACCTAAATTTACCACTAACATGAAGCCCAATATGTCACGAAAAAACAATCTCAGAATCGCTAGGATCCGTTGAAGCGTTCCTGAGTTATTATCTCATAAAGGGACACTGGTCAGAATTGCAAAAAATGGCCAGGTCATTAAGGTCAAAATAGGCTGGGTCATGAAAGGGTTAACAACCTCAAAGAAACTCCATATGCACATATGCTAAGATTTTTAAATGTGATATTTGGCTGTATGTATCGATTGGTGGGTCATTAGAGAAGTAGCAGAGACCCATGTTGCTTCTGTAGAGCCTAGTTAGCATTGCTATCATGCTCCTGTTGCATATATATATATATGACACAATCGTATTCCTTTATTAGTCAAACTGACTTGATTTTAAAGCTGAAGAATGTACTATACCACACAGTGTATGTTTTTTGTTTTACAGAGAAACGTTTTGGCAAATACATGTAACTGTACAGACTTACAGTTAGATTCCCTTTAAAGCATCCCACCAGATGTGTGCCACAAATGAACGTGTCAGCAGGATTTCACCCACCCAACCTATTTATATGTGCATGTAGCTTTTTCAAGTCCATAAATCCAAAGAAAACAAGGTATCCAGCTCGACTAACTGTGAAATGGCTTCGCATTTCAGGTCATCTGCCACCTTATTAATGAATAAACATCATCAACAAGGGTGCCAGATTACCTGAAATGAGTAGATGTCACATGTCATGTAAGCTGTACCGCTGAAGTCTTGGTTTATCTTACACTAAGCACTTGGTGAATATAAGCCATTTCACAGTTCGTCGAGCTGGATCCCTCTTTTTCTTTGGATTACTTCACACTCTGAGCCAGGCAACATTATCTGTCCTCCAGGCAGCATTATCCGGCCTCCGAATGAACCTTAGATGTCTCCTACTGTGAGCTGGATTTAACATTCTTTATCCACAAGTCCATGTATACCTATAGATGGCCAGTCTGTTCCTCCCTTAAGGTACCGTTACACTAAACGACTTACCAACGATCACGACCAGCGATACGACCTGGCCGTGATCGTTGGTAAGTCGTTGTGTGGTCGCTGGGGAGCTGTCACACAGACAGCTCTCTCCAGCGACCAACGATCAGGGGAACGACTTCGGCATCGTTGAAACTGTCTTCAACGATGCCGAAGTCCCCCTGCAGCACCCGGGTAACCGGGGTCAACATCGGGTTACTAAGCGCAGGGCCGCGCTTAGTAACCCGATATTTACCCTGGTTACCATTGTAAAAGTAAAAAAAAAAAAAAAAAACTTACTCACATTCTGATGTCTGTCACGTCCCCCGCCAGCGTCCACAGGGTTAAAACTGCATGTGTCAGCGCCGGCAGTAACAGCGGTGACGTCACCGCTGTGCTCTGCTTTACGGCTGGTACTGACACAGTCAGTGCAGGGAAGCTCTCGGCAGCAGCGCGTGCATTAGCAGCGCTCCTGCCGAAAGCAGTTTTAACCCTGTGGACGCCGGGGGACGTGACACATCAGAATGTGAGTATGTACTGTTTTTTTTTTTTTTAACTTTTACAATGGTAACCAGGGTAAATATCGGGTTACTAAGCGCGGCCCTGCGCTTAGTAACCCGATATTTACCCTGGTTACAAGTGAACACATCGCTGGATCGGCGTCACACACACCGATCCAGCGATGACAGCGGGTGATCAGCGACCAAAAAATGGTCCTGATTATTCCCCAACGACCAACGATCTCCCAGCAGGGGCCTGATCGTTGGTCACTGTCACACATAACGAGATCGTTAGCGGGATCGTTGCTACGTCACCAAAAGCGTGACGTTGCAACGATATCGTTAATGATATCGTTATGTGTGACTCAGCCTTTACTGGGAAATCAGCATTAGAATTGATGTGCAAATGAGGCTGAAGGACTATGGTAGATCTGAAGCCTTTGTCACTCCATCTCTATTTCCTTTAAAGAGCTGCCTCCTCCTGTTTGACTGAGGGCTCTCTTGCCTGACGTCACACAGAATAGAGGTCTTAAGGTACCTTCACACTAAACGATATCGCTAGCGATCCGTGACGTTGCAGCGTCCTAGCTAGCGATATCGTTGAGTGTGACACGCAGCAGCGATCAGGATCCTGCTGTGAGATCGCTGGTCGTTGGTTAAAGTTCAGAACTTTATTTGGTCGTCAGATCGGCGTGTATCGTTGTGTTTGACAGCAAAAGCAACGATACCAGCGATGTTTTACAATGGTAACCAGGGTAAATATCGGGTTACTAAGCGCAGGGCCGCGCTTAGTAACCCGATGTTTACCCTGGTTACCAGTGTAAAATGTAAAAAAACAAACAGTACATACTCACCTTCGCGTCCCCCGCCGTCCGCTTCCTGCACTGACTGAGCGGCGGTCGTAAAGTGAAAGCACAGCACAGCGGTGACGTCACTCTGCTGTTAGGGCCGGCACTCAGTCAGTGCGGGAAGCGGACGCCGGGGGACGCGAAGGTGAGTATGTACTGTTTGTTTTTTTACATTTTACACTGGTAACCAGGGTAAACATCGGGTTACTAAGCGCGGCCCTGCGCTTAGCAACCCGATGTTTACCCTGGTTACCCGGGGACCTCGGCATCGTTGGTCGCTGGAGAGCGGTCTGTGTGACAGCTCTCCAGCGACCACACAGCGACGCTGCAGCGATCGGCATCGTTGTCTGTATCGCTGCAGCGTCGCTTAGTGTGAAGCTACCTTAAGTGTAGCTGGAGTGGCTGAAGCTTTAGATCTACCATAGTCCTTCAGCCTAATTTGCATAACCATTGTAATGCTGATTTCTCCATAACTGAGGAACGGACTGGACATGTAAAGGTATTGTTGGAATTATCTTTAAAGAACTACATGCACATGTAATTAGTTTAAGGTATGAAATCCTGCTGAAAGATTCCATTTAAAGTACCTTCCAAACTTAAAGGGAATCTGTCACCTCATTTTTCGCACATAAGCTGCGGCCACCGCCATTAGGGGCTTATCTACAGCATTCTGTAATGCTGTAGATAAGCCCCCGATGTAACCTGAAAAACAAGTTAGATTATACTCACCCGGGGGGGCAGTCCAGTCCGATGGGTGTCGCAGGTTTGGCGCTTCCCATCTTCATGCGATGACGTCCTTGCATGAAGATGGAGGCGCCGGACCCGGACCTTCAACGCCCATAGGACCCAGACTGTACCGGACCGACCATGGGTGAGCAAAATCAAACTTGTTTTTCTTATCTTTCAGAATACATCGGGGGCTTTTTTACAGCATTACAGAATGCTGTAGATAAGCCCCTAATGGCGGTGACCGCAGCTTATATGCGAAAAATGAGGTGACAGATTCCCTTTAACATGGAATATTATAATAATGTACGGTCACAAATTCTTTCAAATTTGAATACAATCAATAATGTATTTTCTCCTTTGCCTCATTGGGGGACACAGACCGTGGGTGTATGCTGCTGCCACCAGGAGGCTGACACTAAGTGATACAAAGAAAGTTAGCTCCTCCCCTGCAGTATACACCCTCCTGCTGACTCTCAGCTAGCCAGTTCTTGCTTAAGGCCCCGTCACACTTAGCGATGCTGCAGCGATACAGACAACGATGCCGATCGCTGCAGCGTCGCTGTTTAGTCGCTGTGTGGTCGCTGGGGAGCTGTCACACAGACCGCTCTCCAGCGACCAACGATGCCGAGGTCCCCGGGTAACCAGGGTAAACATCGGGTTGCTAAGCGCAGGGCCGCGCTTAGTAACCCGATGTTTACCCTGGTTACCAGTGTAAAATGTAAAAAAACAAACCGTACATACTCACCTTCGCGTCCCCCGGCGTCCGCTTCCTGCACTGACTGAGCGCCGGCCCTAACAGCAGAGCGGTGACGTCACCGCTGTGCTGTGCTTTCACTTTACGGCCGGCAGTCAGTCAGTGCGGGAAGCGGACGGCAAGGGACCTGACGCACACCGGAATGTGAGTATGTAGTGTTTTTTTTTTTTTACATTTACGATGGTAACCAGGGTAAACATCGGGTTACTAAGCGCGGCCCTGCGCTTAGTAACCCGATGTTTACCCTGGTTACCAGTGAAGACATCGCTGAATCCGTGTCACACACACCGATTCAGCGATGTCAGCGGGACCTCAACGATCAAAAAAAGGTCCAGGCCATTCCGACACGACCAGCGATCTCACAGCAGGGGCCTGGTCGCTGGTACGTGTCAAACATAGCGAGATCGCTACTGAGATCGCTGTTGCGTCACAAAACTTGTGACTCAGCAGCGATCTCGCTAGCGACCTCGCTTAGTGTGACGGGGGCTTTAGTGTCCGTAGGAGGCACACGGACTGGTCTGCTATTCAGACCCAAAAACTCTTTTTACCTTTACAACAGTCGAATGGGGCGACGGATTCTTTCATGTTCCGATCTCCCCAAACCAACAACAGGCAAGCACGGGAGTGTTACCTCTCCGTATCCTCTCCTGCGACGTGGGAAGCCACTGCCTGAGCTGATTCTAGGGGCGACGGGCCCCTTCAAGGGCACCGATCTCCCCCCTCCCTTATCAGACGAGCACTGGAGTGTCACCTCCAGTATCCTCTTCTGCAGCCAGGCCTATTGCCGGACATTCAGCCCTGCCCACCAGGTTTTACCCTCGGCTGTTCAGAGGCACATTCCAGCGTGGCGTCCGAGCAGCCCCCACTGCACCACCACTATTAAAGCGGATGGTACAAGGAGGCGGACGGTTCCTCTCCACCTCCCTGCTAAAGGGACGATGGATTGAGGGTTTTTTCTTTGTCCCTGCACCGTCCAAACAGCAGCAACAGCACAGGATCTTTTTCTACCTTGTGAACAAAGCTGCATACTGGGGTAAGTGCCGGGACTCGAGCGGTTGGAGGGCTCTGCGCAACCGGCGTTTTTTTTCCCTCGTTCGGCGCCGGCTGGCTTAAAAAATTTAGCCCCCGGCTTCGGGTTTGTGTAGGCCGCAACCCGGAACTCCGCCCATACTAGGCTGCGCTTCAGGCTCTGCCCCTCTTTCCAGGCGCCTCTCATTCTGGACGAGAACTCTATTCTTGGCAGCCATCTTCATCCTCCTGCCACTTCCAGACACGAGCTCATCCGGAAGTGGCTGCTGCATCGCATTGGCGGTACTGAGCGCTGAAGACAGCGCTATTCCAGACAGGGGACTCAGAATCTCGGTAAGGAGAATCCTCCCTCCGCACCCCTCCCCCGCACCCACCCCGGCAGCATAAAGGGACTAGCGTTTCCTGTTTTTAACCCTTAAGACCTGCAATCTCTGGTTGTCCATCAAGCTCTGGTCTTAAAGGCACGGGTCTTAACCCCTTCAAGTCGCGGCCCTTTTTCGTTTTTGCGTTTTCGTTTTTCACTCCCCTCCTTCCCAGAGCCGTAACTTTTTTATTTTTCCGTCAATATGGCCATGTGAGGGCTTATTTTTTGCGGGACGAGTTGTACTTTTGAACGACACCATTGGTTTTACCATGTCTTTTACTAGAAAACGGGAAAAAAATTCCAAGTGCGGTGAAATTGCAAAAAAAGTGCAATCCCACACTTGTTTTTTGCTTGGCTTTTTTGCTAGGTTCACTAAATGCTAAAACTGACCTGCCATTGTGATTCTCTAGGTCATTACGAGTTCATAGACACCTAACATGTCTAGGTTATTTTTTATCCAAGTGGTGAAAAAAAATTCCAAACTTTGCTTAAAAAAAAAAAAAAAAGTGCCATTTTCCGATACCCGAAGCGTCTCCATTTTTCGTGATCTGGGGTCGGGTGAGGACTTATTTTTTGCGTGCCGAGCTGACATTTTTAATAATATCACTTTTGTGCAGATACGTTCTTTTGATCGCCCGTTATTGCATTTTAATGCAATATCGCGGCGACCAAAAAAACGTAATTCTGGCGTTTTGAATTTTTTTCTCGCTACGCTGTTTAGCGATCAGGTTAATGCTTTTTTTTATTGATAGATCGGGCGATTCTGAACGCGGCGATACCAAATACGTGTAGGTTTTATTTTTTTTTTATTGTTTTATTTAGGATTGGGCGAAAGGGGGGTGATTTAAACTTTTATGTTTTTTACGTTTTTTTCATATTTTTAAAAACATTTTTTTTTTACCTGTGCCATGCTTCAATAGCCTCCATGGGAGGCTACAAGCTGGCACAACTCGATTGGCTCAGCTACATAGCAGCGATCATCAGATCGCTGCTATGTAGCTGACATGCAGGTGTGCTGTGAGCGCCGACCACAGGGCGGCGCTCACAGCAGGCCGGCATCAGTAACCATAGAGGTCTCAAAGACCTCTATGGTTACTGTCCTGACACATCGCCGACCCCCGATCATGTGACAGGGGTCGGCGATGACGTCATTTCTGGCCGCCCGACCGGAAGCTTTAGTTAAATGCCGCTGTCTGCGTTTGACAGCGGCATTTAACAGGTTAATAGCGGCGGGTGAATAGCGATTTCACCCGCCGCTATTGCGCTCACATGTCAGCTGTACAAAACAGCTGACATGTCGCGACTTTGATGTGGGCTCAGCGCCGGAGCCCACATCAAAGGGGGAGACACGGCATGCGCAGTACATGTACGGCGCATGTCGTGAAGGGGTTAAGGGTACATGACCGCATTCCCTGGTCTAGACGCATGCCCAGTAGTCGCTGGGCTTATAGGTACATGTCCAGCTTTCCCTGGCTTTTTAAAAACACATGACCAGCATTCCCTGGTCTTAAAGGTTCCCTAGTTTAAAAGGGGCACATGACCATCATTCTCTGCTCTTTAAGACATGACCAGCCAGAAGCCGGTCACCTCTTCCCAGAGTACCTAGTTCCCCTCAAGGGGCTTCACCTCTGGCGTAATCCTTGAAAAATGCCCTGGTCTTAAAGGCACATGACCAGTATGCCCTGGTCTTAAAGGGACATGACCAGTATGCCCTGGTCTTAAAGGCACGTGACCAGTATGCCCTGGTCTTAAAGGCACGTGACCAGTATGTCCTAGTCTTAGAGGCACATGACCAGTAGGCCCTGGTTCTTAAAGGCACATGACCAGTAGGCCCTGGTTCTTAAAGGCACATGACCAGTATGCCCTGATCTTAAAGGCACATGAACAGTATGCCCTCATCCTAAAGGCACAAGACCAGTATTCCCTGGTCTTAAAGGCGCACGACCAGTATTCCCTAGTCTTAAAGGCGCATGACCAGTATTCACTGGTCTTAAGGGCACATGATCAATCCAAAGCTGGTCACCCTAACTGAGCTCTGGAGCCCTCCGCTGCTGGTCCCAGTTTATCCCTGAGTACCTAGTCCCCCTCAGTGGACTTTGTCACTAACCACAACCCATGGTTTCTCTGACCAAGAGATTGAATCCCTCCGTGAACCCTCCATGGCTCGGAGTGCTCGCAGGACCGATATACATGGTCCCTCTCCTACATGGGAACCGTCGGCTAGCAGGGGCCGCAAGTCTTCTAGAAAAAACGTACAGGCATCTAGAAAACGGTAGTTTCATTTCCTGATCCCTACCCTATGATTTACTGAGAACAACTCTCTGAATATGGATCGGATATTGCCTTGGATTGCCAGAGCTTCAGAAAAAGAGGGACTCGCCTTTTTATATCATCAACAAATTGACGAGTGATTCACTGGACAGAAGCCTCTACGCGGGATGCCATACCTGGTCTGATTTTTAAGGGCGACGGGTCCTTTAAAGGGCACCGATTACCCCCCCACACCATCAACAGACGAGCACATGCAGTGTCGCCTCCATGTATCCTCTTCTGCATCCAGGCCTAACGCCAGACAACCTGCTCTGTCCACCTGGGGACCTCAACTCTAGGGATGTACAGAGGCACCCCTTCTTGGCGTCCGAGCACCCCCCTTTGTATCACCACTATTTAGCGGATGATGCAAGAAAGCGGACGATTCCTCTCCACTTCCCTGCTAAGAGGATGGTGGATCGAGGGTTCCTAATTTTCTACTCTGCACGATGATGGCAAGAGACGGTTTTTTCCTGACCTGCAGGATGCAGCCCTGCATTCTGCCACTTGGCAGACTAACCGGGTAGAATTTATTGTGGTATACCTACCAGTATCCCTGCGCGATGTATCATCAATTTAAAATACCACAAACGGTCGGATAGCAAATCTGGTTCGTTCTGTCTTGTGCCTTCGGGTTCAGCGCTCTACCCTTCCTTAGCCGCCACATGGGTTGCTTGACCAATGGTCTCCTGGTCAGAGACCTTAACTACTTCGATTCACACAAGTAACCTTTCCTCAAAGACAGTAGTGCTGGCCAATCAAATCTTCTGAGCAGGAGACTAACAAGGGATCGTATTTTTTCTACAGACCCAACCAGCAGTGGAGCGTTGTCCAGGACGGTCTAGATCTATGGGATCTTGGTTCCAAAAAGGAGGAATAAAAAGTAAGACCATTCCTGGACCTCAAACTTCTAACAACCTTTGACAAGGTCTTCCTTTTTCGAATGGAGTTCCTCCGCTCAGCCATTACTTCAACAGAAAAAGGTGGAGTTTCTGGCATCCATCGACATTCGGAATTCTTACCCTCACATTCCTATTTTTCCCCTCTACAATAATCCCTTCGCCTTTCCATTCGCGAACAGCATTTTCAGGCCATGACCTTGCCCTTCGGCCTGGCTACCGCACCAGAGTGGTTGCAAGGGTCATGGCGGTTGCCATGTGCCTCTTGCACCCTAGAAGCATGGTCGTCCTGCCCTATTTGGTCGACTTTCTAGCTGCTCTTCCAGGACTACGCTGAGTCGTCTATATCACTTGTGATACCCTCTCACTTGGGCTAGCAGCTAAACTTAGACAACTTTTCCTCATTCCCAGCTCAGCAGATCCTTTTTGAGGATGATCCTGCACAAGAAGGATGGTAATTCTCTCTCGAGTCAAGGTAGTGGCCCTTCAACAGGGAGCTCATGCATTTGATCACTCATTCCCTCGGTTCATTCGATTCGCTAGGAGGGTTCTGAGGAAAAAGCCGACAATGGATGCAGTTTCTTTCACTCCGCTCGTTTTCAGCAAGTCAGTCAGGCTTTCAAAGGGTAGTCTTTGAGCTCCTTCCTCATCCAGAGCCTTCTCCTGGTCCAATGGTTGTTAGGGAATACCAATGCCAGTCTTCTTCTCCCGATCATTGCTCTGGGGACCCAAACGGTACGGCTAATCCTACAGCCGGTCAACTGCCTTCAGGCAGGTCAACCATCCGTCTTCAATTGGATAATGCCATGGCTGTGCCATACGTCAATCATCAAGCAGGTACCCACAGTCAAGCGCCATGGCCGAGGTACCTCGCACTCTCTGATGGGCCGAGGTACCTCGCACTCTCTGATCGGCCGAGATCTATCATTCGGTGATCTCAGCAGTACATATCCCTGGAGTAGAACACTGGGCGGCAGACATATTCAGCCGTCAGAGTTTCTCCTCAAGTGAGTGGGAACTTCACTTGGAAGTCTTCCATCAGATCTGCCTTCACTGGAGTACTCCAGATGTAGGTCGGATGGTGTCTAAACTGAACACCAATGTACTCCAGTTCATGGTTCGGCCTCGAGATCTAAGACCATCGCAGTGCATGCTCTGTTTTTCCATGGTACCAATTTCCATAACCCCTCTTCCACTACTTCCGAGATCTTTTTGGAAGCAGGAAGGGCCCCAGTGATCCTGGGAGACCCGCACTGACCATGTCAGGTTTTTCTCGCTTGCTGTACTAGTAATTTTCCATCTTATTACGACAAAACTACAAATATGGACTTTATCGCAGGGAGTCTTCACCTGTAGTTCTTCCCTACCGCGTACCGTTAGATCTGTGGGACCTTAATGGTCCTGGGGATCTTACAGTAGGCTCCTTTTTTGATCCGGCAGTCTTTACTATCAGGGAAGGTTGCTCCCCTTTTTTCTCTACGTTCTTGTCATCCTGATGAGTCTTCAGAGCTTGCCGCTCTGTTCTTTCAGACTTTTTTCCTTATTACCATCAAGGCAAGGTTGCCCTCAGGCCATCCCCTTCTATCGTTACCAAGGTGGTATTGTATTCCCACTGTTGCAGGGGCATCATCCTTCTCTCATCTCTTTCGGCTCCAGTCCACAAAACGGTATGGGTTCTCCATAATCTGGAAGAAGTGAGTGCTCCGAGTGGGTACGTATCGAGGGCGGCGTCCTTCTGAAGGTTGGACACTTTACTTGGGCTTCCCGATGGTAAGAAGTAGGCTTCCTGACGGTCACAGGAAGGGTTTAGCCATTTCATCAGCCATGTTAGCCTGGTGGATTCTTTTCACCATCCAGGAGTCCTTCCGTGCTAGATGTCAGCCTATCTCCCTGTCTGAGGGCTTTAGGCTCCAGACGTCGGCAAGCACGGCCGCAAGCTTGCGAATTCCTCCAGTCCGCATTCATTCTTGAAGCACTATAATTCCCACACTTCCACAGATGTGAGTCTGGGCAGGCGGACTCTGCAGGCCGCGGTGGCGCACTTGTAAGTAGCAGTTACACGGCCTGATCTTATGTTGTCCCCACCCAGGGACTGCTTTGGGACGTCCCACGGTCTGTGTCCCCCAATGAGGCGAAGGAGAAATAGGCATTTTTGTGTACTCACCGTAAAATCCTTTTCTCCGAGCCATTCATTGGGAGACACAGCTCCCTCCCTATTATTAGCTTGTGCTTGTTTTATAATTTGACATGCTATACTCTCATATATAATGTGACATGCTATACGCTCATATGTTGTTATTGATCTCCTACTGCTTTTGCACCGAACTGGTTAACTGAGAACCAGCAGGAGGGTGTATACTGCAGGGGAGGAGCTAACTTTCTTTGTATCACTTAGTGTCAGCCTCCTGGTGGCAGCAGCATACACCCGGGTCTGTGTCCCCCAATGAATGGCTCGGAGAAAAGGATTTTACGGTGAGTACACCAAAATCCCTATTTCACTATATAACTTTATTATATATAATTTTTTTAAATAATTTGAATTAAAAACAAAACTTTTATTCCACTCAGGTCTCTGTTGGATTCAGTGTGGCTGCGAGTGTGAGGATAGGGAACGCGTTAGGAGCAGGAGATGTGGAGCAAGCCAAAACATCTTGCAAAGTTTCCCTTTTGTGCATAGGTAAAATAAATATTTTTGACTACACTGCATTCCAAATTATTATGTAAATACTATTTTTCTCTGAATTTGCTAAATTGTTAATGAAAATGAGTCAGTATAGTGTTCAATCAAACTTTATTGGACAAACCTCCCAATGATAACAGTATTTTTTTCCAAGTTAAAATAAATGCAGAACGTGGTGTTCTAAATTATTATGCATAACAGAGTTTCCAAACATTTTATAGGTTGCAAACAACTGAAAATGGTCATTTGTTAAATTTGCTGCATTAGGAGGTCACATTTACTGAAATCAAAAGCTTTTTTCCATCAAAAACCTCTTAACAGGCCAAATTACATGTTAACATTGGACCCCTTCTTTGATATTACCTTAACAATTCTTGCATGTATTGAACTTGTGAAGTTTTTGATAGTTTCTGCTTGAATTTGCAGGATGTCAGAATAGCCTCTCAGACCTGCTGTTTTGATGTGAACTGCCTCCCTTCACATAGGTCATATGCTTATTATTCAAAGGTTTTCAATAGGGTTGAGGACAGGGGGGAACGGTGGCTACACCATAAGTTTCTCTCTTTTAGGGCTCATACTCACTTGCGCGAATTTCGGATGAGTCTCGCACGGCAATACCCGGCACTGCTGCCAGCACTAAGATCGGAGTGTGCAGCCGCACGCTCCGCTCCTTTGTGCCAGGTGCAGTGCCGGGTATTGCCATGCGAGACCCATCCGAGATTCGCGCAAGTGAGTATGAGCCCTCAGGCCAGTGTCACACTTGCATGTGCAATGCGAGAAACTCACGCGAGTCTCTTGCATCAATACCTTGCATTGCTGCCGGCGGTTCGGACCGGAGCGTTCAGCTGCATAGAAATACATGCAGCCGCACACTCCAGTCCCGGCAGCGCCAGGTTTTGATGTGAGAAACTCGCGCAAGTTTCTTGCATTGCACACACAAGTGTGACCCCGGCCTTATGCTCATAGCAGCCGATGACTCAGAGGTGTTTTTTTTTTCAGCATCAGATGCGTTGTCATGCATGATGATGATTTTGCTATACATGGCACAGTTTTTCTATTTGAACCATTGAATAATGTGCTCAGTCAGAAACGTCATATATGTTGACGAGGTCGTTTTCACACCTTCAGGGACCCTAAAGGGGCCTTTCAGCCCAAAACATGACTCTTCCACCTCTTTGCTGACGTCACAGTTTTGTTGGGCCATGGTAGCCATCTATATATATATATATATATATATATATATATATATATATATATATATATATATATATATATATATATATATATATATATATATATATATATATATATGGGTCATTCCATGTCAAGTGAACCAATGATTTTTACCACTATATTTTTAATTCTTTTGAGATTTTGTTATTTGGTAATAGTGTGTCAGAGAATGCAAAATGTGAAGAAAAAAAAATTCTAGATATTTTTTTTTTATTTTTTATTGATTTTCAAAGTTCGGAAAAAGTGCGAATTTCGGTGTTGCCTGCCTTTACATTTCTCCCCATAACTCAGGCTAGAAAAGAGATAGAGAAACCAAATAAACACCATTCTACTCAGAACTGTACAGGCTTTCACCAGATATGTCACAAGAGTATCTTTAATAATATTTTACCTATGCGAACGCAAGCGCAAAACTTTAAAACGCATTTCCGAAAAAAACTTTTAATTTAAACATTTCTAAAACTGCACATGTGCCCGTTATGCTCCTAGCCACTTCTGCACCAAAATACAAACTGGGATCGTGATGGGATCATATTTTAAAAAATAAAACTATTACAGTGTCAGTTCAAAAATCTTGATTTCAGGTCTGTTCAGCCTGTGGTCTAACAATGTGGGGTCTAGATTTACCAAATAATCCATGATTGTTAGATATTCCTGTATTATTTTATTATGTTAGAGCTTAGAAGCAGGAGAGGACAGAGGAGAAGCTTTGTTAGGGCTGAGGATGACCAGGGGTAGACGGTGACTGCAGAGCAGGTGACAGGCCGGCAGCTCGGGTCTCCACAGACCGTATTCACACCAAATCTTATCACCCAGGCAACTCCTCAAATGGAGGGAGAAAAATATTCTTAACATCCAGTTCATGTATTGTACAAACCAGGACTACGAAGAGGAGGAGAGTTTGTGAAAACATCAGTTACAGGAAGCAGAACCCATCACAGCGACTCAGCAATACCGGACTGTCATCCCATGTAGTGGAAATAAAGACAGTGACGTCCATGACGTGGTAGAAGGCGGCACAAGATCGGCAATGGATGACACAACTGGCTATGTGACCTGTGAATATGATCGGCGCTGGCGGCTACTGGACTCTCCAAAGATTGTGAAAATGTAGACGTAGAAGTGACTTTTCTGCACCGTCTGGTCCAGCGCCGTCCTATGTGTATCCAAGAAAATCAGACATTGTAAAAGTGAACAAAAATCAGATATAACTCAGGTGGAGCCGAGCACCATGACAGCCGCACATACTCTGACACAGAAGGAAACGACCATTGCTAGTGAGCGCTGATGGACAAGGTCACATTTCACCCACTAGAAGGGACACATTGATGATAGAAGGCCAGTGTAAAAACCTACTATTGTTTGATTAGTTCATATTTTATAGTACGAGGATTTAACTACTGGACTATTCTTCTTAAACACTTCATAAATGACATGTTTAGTGATAATAGTAGAAAAAAAATTGTTCCATGTATAAATAGGTGGTAAAAATATTGGTTCTTTTAATCTTGTTTTTACATATAATTAGGATCAGACTGTATTTAGAAAATCACACTTGAGGATATGATCACGTTTTTTCTTTTGGTTTGTTCAATGAATTCAGGTTGAAAATGCTGCGCAAGTTGTGTTATGATGATTAAGATGTATTTATTCTGGCACTTTGGTTTTTGTTTTTTGTGTTTCTTTATTGTTACATATAAATGTTGAATGCAATAAGTTGTAATTTGAAAAGAAAAAGGGAAGAAACTCACACAAACATAAAATCAGATGATTCAAGGCTTAAAAAAAAATACAAATTTGATAGGTCCCAAGTTGACTCCCTGTACAAATATAAACAAGGACACAAGTAACACACATGCATGTTTTCACAATTTTAAAACATACGTTTTTTTCAGAATTGCGCATCAAAATGTTTAATTTGATTTCACCAAAACAAAATATAAAGAAACATAGTCTTGTGACATATCAAATGAAAGCCGGTACCATTCTGAGAAAAATGATGCCTCTCCCACCTCTATATCTTAATTCTAGCCCGACATATGATAAAAAATGTAAAGCCATACCAGGCCAAAATCTGCACTTTTTTAAAACTTTAAAAATCTGTAAAAAATTAACTGATGAAGAAAAAAATTCTAAACTTTTCAGAACTTTATACAGATATATATACAGATATGCATATGTATTGTGTGTGTGTGTGTGTGAGACTGACATCTATACATATATATGTATGTATGCATATATTCTATGTGTACAAACCTATTCTATCTTTTCTATTCTAACCTGTCACACTGTGATTTTACTTAACGCGGCGCATGAATTACTGGCTTTCATTCTATCTTTTACCAAATGTTACTGACTTTTTCCGATTTTAAGAAAAATGCTCATGTTACCTATCACAATTACTATTCATTCAGATTTTTATAGATTTTTATATTAATGATTTACTTTTTTTCTTTTAGTGTTTTGTGCTGTCCTGACTAGTAGTTTGATTGCTGGGCTTAAAGATGTGATTGCATATATATTCACTACAGACAGGTTAGTAAATTAATATTTATACAATTAAATACTATCCTATTTTACAATGATTTTTGTAGGATACAGTGATTCCTTTATTATCTGTACATTTACAATGATTTTGAAAGATAAAATCTATCTGTCCCCCACCAAATAAAAAAGTAAATAAAAATAAAACACTGAAAAATGTAAGTTGCCTTACATCTAAGCCATTTTCTTATATGCTTGCTTTAAAAATTCCCTACCGCTCCCTAGCTACATTAACAGCTATTGTAGTTTTTGCCCCTGCTTCTTGTATGCTGATGATTCGTTTTAGTGTCCCAGTGCATGCTGGGATACTCAAACAAAAGGTCATCAGGGAGCAGAAGCTGCGGTGACTGCTGCAGCCCATGCCCCTTCCCTGTTTCATCAGTGATGCTCGTTTCAGGGGCTGGACCCCACAGTGTTTCTACCATGTGGTAGATGTCTCCCCCGCCAGTGCACGGTCTCCCCTGTTCCCCGCGCAATGTGGCAGCAGAGCAGTGTCAGAATACCCAGTGATGCTAGAGATTAGCACTGTGCCTGCAGGTGACATTACTGGTGTTTGCTGCGGGGTTATTTCTATTAATTTACGCTGACAACAGAACGGGCGATTCTGAACCGAGCGGGGGTGTATTGGGGGGTGAGACGTCGCACTGATGACGCTACATTTCAGGGAGGGGGCAGATGCTGCAGCCGTGACCGTAGCGAATTATTAAAGCAAGTACAGTACAGACCAAAAGTTTGGACACACCTCATTTAAAGATTTTTCTGTATTTTCATGACTATGAAAATTTTAAATTGACACTGAAGGCATCAAAACTATGAATTAACACATGTGGAATTATATACTTAGCAAAAAAGTGTGAAACAACTGAAAATATGTATTATATTCTAGGTTTTTCAAAGTAGCCGCCTTTGGCTTTGATGACTGCTTTGCACACTCTTGGCATTCTCTTGATGAGCTTCAAGAGGTTGTCACCGGGAATGGTCTTCCAACAATCTTGAAGGAGTTCCCAGAGATGCTTAGCACTTGTTGGCCCTTTTGCCTTCACTCTGCGGTCCAGCTCACCCCAAACCATCTCGATTGGGTTCAGGTCTGGTGACTGTGCAGGCCAGGTCATATGGCGTAGCACCCCATCACTCTCCTTCTTGGTCAAATACAGTAGCTCTTACACAGCCTGGAGGTATGTTTGGGGTCATTGACCTGTTGAAAAATAAATGATGGTCCAACTAAACGCAAACCGGATGGAATAGCATGCCGCTGCAAGAAGCTGTGGTAGCTATGCTGGTTCAGTATGCCTTCAATTTTGAATGAATCCCCAACAGTGTCACCAGCAAAGCACCCCCACACCATCACACCTCCTCCATGCTTCGCGGTGGGAACCAGGCTTGTAAAGTCCATCCGTTCACCTTTTCAGCGTCGCACAAAGACACGGTGTTTGGAACCAAAGATCTAAAATTTGGACTCCTCATCAGACCAAAGCACCGATTTCCACTGGTCTAATGTCCATTCCTTGTGTTCTTTAGCCCCAACAAGTCTCTTCTGCTTGTTGCCTGTCCTTACCATTGGTTTCCTAGCAGCTATTTTACCATGAAGGCCTGCTTCACAAAGTCTCCTCTTAACAGTTGTTGTAGATATGTGTCTGCTGCTAGAACTCTTTGTGGCATTGACCTGGTCTCTAATCTGAGCTGCTGTTAACCTGCGATTTCGGAGGCTGGTGACTCGGATAAACTTATCCTCAGAAGCCGAGGTGACTCTTGGTCTTCCTTTCCTGGGGCGGTCCTCATGTGAGCCAGTTTCTTTGTAGCGCTTGATGGTTTTTGCCACTGCACTTGGAACGCTTTCAAAGTTTTCCCAATTTTTCGGACTAACTGACCTTCATTTCTTAAAGTAATGATGGCCACTCATTTTTCTTTACTTAGCTGCTTTTTTCTTGCCATGATACAAATTCTAACAACCTATTCTGTAGGACTGTCAGCTGTGTACCAACCAGACTTCTGCACAACACAACTGATGGTCCCAACTCCATTTATAAGGCAAGAAATCCCACTTATTAAACCCGACAGGGCACACCTGTGAAGTGAAAACCATTCCCGGTGACTACCTCTTGAAGCTCATCAAGAGAATGCCAAGAGTGTGCAAAGCAGTCATCAAAGCAAAAGGTGGCTACTTTGAAGAACCTAGAATATAAGCATATTTTCAGTTGTTTCACACTTTTTTGTTAAGTATATAATTCCACACGTGTTAATTCATAGTTTTGATGCCTTCAGTGTGAATGTACAATTTTCATAGTCATGAAAATACAGAAAAATCTGTAAATGAGAAGGTGTGTCCAAACTTTTGCTCTGTACTGTATATTAGAAAATAACTTAGATTATGGTATCAAATAGAGAGTTAGGAGAACAATGACTTTGTCTTTGGAACACCCGTTTAAGTTAAGTGGGAAAGACTAAGGCAAAAACACTACAAAACTGCAACTAATAGGATGGCATCCTGGCGTATTAGGCTGCTATGCTATCACAATTTCCCTTTGTTCGAAATTCACCCAAAGGTGAGTGTAGCAGCCATTAGCTGTTATGTTATATGTTCATATTGCATAAGAATGGATTGTGAGACCTGATGCTGACATCACTGGAACTGCGTTAGTATTATCGGTCAGTATATGGTGTTTTTATTTTATAAGCGGGACCATTTAATTTAAAAGGAGGTTGCCCAGATAGTGGGCTACCCCTTTAATGCAACTGAGTTTCTTAGAACAGACTCACTAAAACATCACCACGTGCAGTTTCCTGTTGTCCTCCTTGCACTGAAAGCTGCAAATACTCATACCCGTTCAAAGTTCAAGACCTCCTTCTCTCCTCCACACTTATTCGCTCCTCACCCAACCGCCTCCAAGACTTCTCCAGAATATCCCCCATCCTCTGGAATTCTTTGCCCCAACCCATCCGACTATCAACCACATTCGGATCCTTCAGACGGAACCTGAAAACCCACCTCTTCAGGAAAGCCTACAGCCTGCACTGACCCCGCTGCCTCCTCATCACTACCACAGCTACAGCCTCACCAACACCGGAGCTCCTACAACCCTCGACCTACTGTCTCCTTCCCCACCATCCTGTAGAGTGTAAGCCCGCAAGGGCAGGGTCATCTCTCCTCTGTATCAGTCTGTCATTGATAGTTTGCTTACTGTAAGCAATATCTGTAATTTGTATGTAACCCCTTCTGATGTACAGCACCATGGAATCAGTGGTGCTATATAAATAAATAATAATAGTAAAAGTCTCTGACTGACTATTGTCCTTGGGGTGCCTGGCCGCAATTCCAGAGATTCTTGTTTTGTTAGAGTTAATTTGTGACCTTGGAGATGGTACATTCCCTTTGTGCATTCTGTTTACACAACCACAATAAAATAATTCATATAGTTCCAATAAAAAGTTTAGACCCATCTGTTAATGCCGTGATTTTCCTTGAACATATTGAAATGTGCACATTGTAGAGTCAGACTCAAGACAGCAAAACCATAAGGCTATATGCACACGTTGCGGATTTGACGCTGTGGTTTGCAGCAGTTTTCCATGCGGTGTACAGTACCATGTAAACCTATGGAAAACCAAATCCGCAGTGCACATGCTGAGGAAAATTCCACACTGAAACGCTGTGGTTTATTTTCCGCAGCATGTCAATTGTTTGTGCGTATTCCGCACAAAATCCACAGTAAATCCGCGGTAAATCTGCAGGTAAAACGCCCTGCGTTTTACCTGCAGATTTTTCTGAATCTGCCCGGAAAAATCTACACATGAATCCACAACGTGTGCACATACCCTAATGGAGCGTCCAAACGTTTGACTGGTTTATATTGTAGTGCACCGGTAGCAGTGAAGAGGCAGTGACCCACAAAGTTCAAACATAAAAGTCCCTTTAATATGTTATCTTCACACAGAAAAGGTTCCCTTCCACACAAATGCATATAACTTCAGTGAACATCAGTTCATAACCGCATCCTTTAGACTTTTAGACTTCAGTCATTATACACGCTAGTCCTCCTCTGACTAGTTCTGTGGGTGTCCTGAATCGCTGTATCAGTCTCTACTCACAGCCATACACAGACCTTGACAGCGTTCTGTCTGCAGCTGTGACACACGCCAGTCCATCCTTCGGGCACAGGACAGTCTACCTCTGGTTCACCTCCTGGCACAAGACCTGTCCACATCCGTGACCAGTCAACGTGGACAGCAGCACCACTGTATGCTGTGGGTTGTTAGGCCTCACTCTGACCCTGACACACCTGAGACTCCTCAGACTCAACTCTAAAACCTCTCTATACTACAGGGCTTTTAAGAATTGTAATCACAGCTACACCTGCGACTACAACACCCCCTCATGGCCTCACTACGCCTCTGTGCGCATCCTGGGAAGAACAAACAGCGCCCCCTAGCTGTAACGGGTCACTGCCTCACATAAGTTTATGATATTATGTTTATGAGAAGTATAATCATTTTATTTCTATAGTTCCAACGTATTCCACAGCACTTAACATTTTAGAGGGGACTTCTACAAACAATAAAAGACCTTAGAGAACAACAATAGTCACGTACATCAACAGATGCCAAGAGAAGTGAGGGTTTTGCTTCCAAGCTTACAATCCTGTGAGGAAATACGGGTGGTTGGTAACAGTTGCTTGTATTGTACAGTCCAGCCATCACTGTAATAGATTGGGTGTTCACGTGATGGTGCATGAACCGGTCACCAACCATTATGTGTACGGACACAGAGGGCTATTAAGTGCATGTACGGTGTGTGAACAGATGATACGAGGTTCCTGGTTTTGAAGAAAATTTTGTAAGGATCATTGTGGTTTGTCCTGATGAAGAGATATGATCACCTCTAAATGCATTGACAAATAAAACCATATCACATCTTGTCTCCAATTGTATTTTGGATCCTCAGCAGCTCAGGTTTCTTATCCACTTCCATCTCCAAGTTAGGTCTTTAGTTAGCAGCATAGTTTTGGACAAGGGATGGTTTTTTAAGTAATGTATGTATGCTGGCATGTTAAATGAGGAGTGAAAGATACTATATGAAAGAGAGGTTAAATATTTTAGTTAGGTGAGTGGTGACAGCTGGGGAAATGGACTCGAGGAGATGTGAAGGAATAAGGTCACTAGTGCAAGTAGTAGGGTGAGAAGATGCAAGAAGCCTGAGCACTTCTTACGTGATTGTTTCAAAGACAGAGAGGGAGCTAGATGCAGTGGGGGAAGGAGGAGAATGCATGTTAGGCTATGTGCACACGTCAGGATTTCTGGCAGAAATTTTCCTGACAAAAACCGGACATTTCTGCCAGAAATCCGCATGCGTTTTTACCGCGATTTTACCGTGTTTTTTATGCGTTTTTTATGCATTTTTTTTGCGTTTTTTCCCAATGCATAGAATAGCAGGAAAAACGCGAAAAAAACGCAAAATTAATGAACATGCTGCTTTTTTTACCGCGATGCGTTTTTTTCGCTGAAAAAAACGCACCATGTGCACAAAACATGCAGAATGCATTCTAAATGATAGAATGCATAATGTATGCGTTTTTAATGAGTTTTTATAGCGTTTTTATCGCGAAAAAACACGAAAAAAAACGCGAAAAAACCTGAACGTGTGCACATACCCTTAAGGGATTGGGAGAAAATTTCTTGTCAAATATGGTCAATTTTTTTTTCTTAAATAATTAGCCAGATCTTCACCTCTGAGGTCGGTTTTTGGAGCCTGAGCTCTTGGAATGAAAGGTGTCAAAGGGACACTTGGAATTGTTGGCAGTGAGGTAATGAGGGTGTTGAAATAGATTTGTTTGGAGAGGTGAAGGGCAGAGTTGTATGTTTTAAGCATAAATTTATAATGGATGAAATCGTCGTCCAGATTGGATTTTCTCTACAGACGTCTGGAGCACTGCTGTAGGTAGTGTTTTTGCAGCGTGTGCTTGGGTTGTTGCCATCTGTGCCAAGTTGTTCTATGTGTAGGAAGTGCAACTTCATCCAGGGGACTCTGCACTGAAACATTATAATGATACATTGCTGAGTCAAGACATGAAAGCAAGGATATTGTGGCCAGTGATGACTTCAAATTCTTCATAAGATTCTGCGTGTTAATAGCGCATATATTTCTATAAGTATGGAAAGTGGGGGTGTCCTGAGCGGGATGACAGTTCTTGATAGAGAATGAAATAAGGTTGTGGTCAAAGCGCAGGAGAGGGGAGTTCGTAATATCATGCACTGAGCAGAGTCGGGGTAAGATCAGGTCCAGCGTATTTCCATCTTCATGTGTAGGAGAGTTAGTAAGCTGTGAAAGGCCGAAGGAGATAAAAGGTGAGTGGCAGATGGGGAGAGGGGATCACCAATGGGATGATGAGCTGCGGACAGGGCCGGACTGGCCATCGGGCAGTTCTGGCAAATGCCAGAAGGGCCGATGGCAGTAGTGGGCCGCTTGAGTGTGCCGCTGTCGGCACTCTTCCCCCCCGCTGTCGCGGCACACTCCCGGCCCCGCATTCAACTATACCGGCGTCATAGACGCCGGTACAGTTGAATGCAATGATGGAGGAGAGTGCGTCTGCTGACGCCCCCTCTCCCATCATTCCCCGGTCTGCCTGCCACTGACACTGCGGGTGCGCGATGACGTCATATCATCGCGCACCTGCAGTGTGACCGGGCGCCGGGCAGACTGCAGCTGCTGAGACCGGAGCCAGAGGAGAGCAGCGCGGGGCACGAGGAGAGAGGTGAGTAGAGTGTTTTTTTTTTTTTTAACAAAGAGTGATGAGTGAATTGTGGAGCTATTGGGGGGGGGGGACTGCCTGCCTGCCTGCATTCCATTCTATGGGGGCTGCCTGCCTGCATTCCATTCTATGGGGGCTGCCTGCCTGCATTCCATTCTATGGGGGCTGCCTGCCTGCAGTACATTCTATGGGGGCTGCCTGCCTGCAGTACATTCTATGGGGGCTGCCTGCCTGCAGTACATTCTATGGGGGCTGTGTTGTGAAATTGGATTCTGGGCTCCCCCGGTGGCCACTTGTGGAATTGAACTTGTGTGCATCATCCCCTCTGTTCACCTGCTCCTATCAGGATGTGGGAGTCGCTATATAACCTTGCTCCTCTGTCAGTTTCTTACCGGTCAACAATGTAATCAGAAGCCTTCTGTGCTTGTTCCTGCTACTAGACAACTCCCAGCTAAGTTGGACTTTTGTCCTTGTGTGTTTTTGCATTTTGTTCCTGTTCACAGCTGCTGTTTCGTTACTGTGTCTGGAAAGCTCTTGTGATCGGAAATTGCCACTCTGGTGTTATGAGTTAATGCTAGAGTCTTAAAGGAATTTCTGGATGGTGTTTTGATAGGGTTTTCTGCTGACCATGAAAGTGTCCTTCCTGTCTTCCTGCTATCTAGAAAGCGGACCTCGATTTTGCTAAACCTATTTTCATACTACGTTTGTCATTTCATCTAAAATCACCGCCAATATATGTGGGGGCCTCTGTCTGCCTTTTGGGAAAATTTCTCTAGAGGTGAGCCAGGACTGTCTTTTCCTCTGCTAGGATTAGGTAGTTCTCCGGCTGGCGCTGGGCATCTAGGGTTAAAAAACGTAGGCATGCTACCCGGCCACTTCTAGTTGTGCGGCAGGTTTAGTTCATGGTCAGTATAGTTTCCATCTTCCAAGAGCTAGTTCTCATATATGCTGGGCTATGTTCTCTCGCCATTGAGAATCATGACAGTTTGACCGGCCCAAAAAAAAGGGTTAAATTACTGGCTGAGAAAGGAGAGAAAAAAGAAGTCTGCTACAATTTTTTTTTTTTTTTTTTTTTTCCTCTAGTTCTGAGTGTGCTCTTAATTGAATCACTTGCTAGTCTGCCTATACTGCAGCCTTCCTCTCTTTCTCTCCTTCTAATCCTTGAATGGCTCTGTGTTCACCTGTTTCAAATGGATCTTCAGAGTGTAGCTACAGGTTTGAATAATCTCGCCACAAAGGTACAAAATTTGCAAGATTTTGTTGTTCATGCACCTATGTCTGAGCTTAGAATTCCTTTGCCTGAATTCTTCTCGGGGAATAGATCTCACTTTCAAAATTTTAAAAATAATTGCAAATTGTTTTTGTCCCTGAAGTCTCGCTCTGCCGGAGACCCTGCACAGCAGGTCAGGATTGTAATTTCCTTGCTCCGGGGCGACCCTCAAGACTGGGCTTTTGCATTGGCACCAGGGGATCCTGCGTTGCTCAATGTGGATGCGTTTTTTCTGGCCTTGGGGTTGCTTTATGAGGAACCTCATTTAGAGCTTCAGGCGGAAAAGGCCTTGATGTCCTTGTCTCAGGGGCAAGATGAAGCTGAAATATACTGCCAAAAATTCCGCAAATGGTCTGTGCTTACTCAGTGGAATGAGTGCGCCCTGGCGGCGATTTTCAGAGAAGGTCTCTCTGATGCCATTAAGGATGTTATGGTGGGGTTCCCTGTGCCTGCGAGTCTGAATGAGTCCATGACGATGGCTATTCAGATCGATAGGCGTCTGCGGGAGCGCAAGCCTGTGCACCATTTGGCGGTGTCTACTGAGAAAACGCCAGAAAATATGCAATGTGATAGAATTCTGTCCAGAAGCGAGCGGCAGAATTTTAGACGAAAAAATGGGTTGTGCTTCTATTGTGGTGATTCAACTCATGTTATATCAGCATGCTTTAAGCGTACTAAGAAGCCTGACAAGTCTGTTTCAATTAGCACTTTACAGTCTAAGTTTATTCTATCTGTGACCCTGATTTGTTCTTTGTCATCTATTACCGCGGAAGCCTATGTCGACTCTGGCGCTGCTTTGAGTCTTATGGATTGGTCCTTTGCCAAACGCTGTGGGTATGATTTGGAGCCACTGGAGGCTCCGATACCTCTGAAAGGGATTGACTCCACCCCATTGGCTAGTAATAAACCACAATACTGGACACAAGTGACTATGCGTGTTAATCCGGATCACCAGGAGGTTATTCGCTTTCTGGTGCTGTATAATCTACATGATGTTTTGGTGCTGGGATTGCCATGGCTGCAATCTCATAACCCAGTCCTCGACTGGAGAGCTATGTCTGTGTTAAGCTGGGGATGTAAAGGAACTCATGGGGACGTACCTTTGGTTTCCATTTCATCATCTATTCCCTCTGAGATTCCTGAATTCTTGTCTGACTTTCGTGACGTTTTTGAAGAACCCAAGGTTGGTTCACTACCTCCGCACCGGGAGTGCGATTGTGCCATAGACTTGATTCCGGGTAGTAAATACCCTAAGGGTCGTTTATTTAATCTGTCTGTGCCTGAACACGCTGCTATGCGAGAATATATAAAGGAGTCCTTGGAAAAGGGACATATTCGTCCTTCGTCATCTCCCTTAGGAGCCGGTTTTTTCTTTGTGTCTAAGAAAGACGGCTCTTTGAGGCCGTGTATTGATTATCGACTTTTGAATAAAATCACGGTTAAATATCAATATCCGTTACCACTGCTTACTGATTTGTTTGCTCGTATAAAGGGGGCCAAGTGGTTCTCTAAGATTGATCTCCGTGGGGCGTATAATTTGGTGCGAATCAAGCAGGGGGATGAGTGGAAAACCGCATTTAATACGCCCGAGGGCCATTTTGAGTATTTGGTGATGCCTTTTGGTCTTTCAAATGCCCCTTCAGTCTTCCAGTCCTTTATGCATGACATTTTCCGCGATTATTTGGATAAATTTATGATTGTGTATCTGGATGATATTCTGATTTTTTCGGATGACTGGGACTCTCATGTCCAGCAGGTCAGGAGGGTTTTTCAGGTTTTGCGGTCTAATTCCTTGTGTGTGAAGGGTTCTAAGTGTGTTTTTGGGGTTCAAAAGATTTCTTTCTTGGGATACATTTTTTCCCCCTCTTCCATCGAGATGGATCCTGTCAAGGTTCAGGCTATTGGTGATTGGACGCAACCCTCTTCTCTTAAGAGTCTTCAGAAATTTTTGGGCTTTGCTAACTTTTATCGTCGATTTATTGCTGGTTTTTCTGATGTTGTAAAACCATTGACTGATTTGACTAAGAAGGGTGCTGATGTTGCTGATTGGTCCCCTGATGCTGTGGAGGCCTTTCGGGAGCTCAAGCGCCGCTTTTCTTCCGCCCCAGTGTTGCGTCAGCCTGATGTTGCTCTTCCTTTTCAGGTTGAGGTCGACGCTTCTGAAATCGGAGCTGGGGCGGTGTTGTCGCAGAGAAGTTCCGACTGCTCCGTGATGAGACCTTGTGCTTTTTTTTCCCGTAAATTTTCGCCCGCCGAGCGGAATTATGATATTGGGAATCGGGAGCTTTTGGCCATGAAGTGGGCTTTTGAGGAGTGGCGTCACTGGCTTGAGGGGGCCAGACATCAGGTGGTGGTATTGACTGACCACAAAAATTTAATTTACCTTGAGTCTGCCAGGCGCCTGAATCCTAGACAGGCGCGCTGGTCGTTGTTTTTCTCTCGGTTTAATTTTGTGGTGTCGTACCTACCGGGTTCTAAGAATGTTAAGGCGGATGCCCTTTCTAGGAGTTTTGAGCCTGACTCCCCTGGTAATTCTGAGCCCACAGGTATCCTTAAAGATGGAGTGATATTGTCTGCCGTTTCTCCAGACCTGCGGCAGGCCTTGCAGGAGTTTCAGGCGGATAGACCTGATCGTTGCCCACCTGGTAGACTGTTTGTTCCTGATGATTGGACCAGTAGAGTCATCTCTGAGGTTCATTCTTCTGCGTTGGCAGGTCATCCTGGAATCTTTGGTACCAGGGATTTGGTGGCAAGGTCCTTCTGGTGGCCTTCCCTGTCACGAGATGTGCGAGGCTTTGTGCAGTCTTGTGACGTTTGTGCTCGGGCCAAGCCTTGTTGTTCTCGGGCTAGTGGATTGTTGTTGCCCTTGCCTATCCCGAAGAGGCCTTGGACGCACATCTCGATGGATTTTATTTCGGATCTGCCTGTTTCTCAGAAGATGTCTGTCATCTGGGTGGTGTGTGACCGTTTCTCTAAGATGGTCCATCTGGTTCCCTTGCCTAAGTTGCCTTCTTCTTCCGAGTTGGTTCCTCTGTTTTTTCAAAATGTTGTTCGTTTGCATGGTATTCCTGAGAATATCGTTTCTGACAGAGGGACCCAATTCGTGTCTAGATTTTGGCGGGCATTCTGTGCTAGGATGGGCATAGATTTGTCTTTTTCGTCTGCTTTCCATCCTCAGACTAATGGCCAGACCGAGCGGACTAATCAGACCTTGGAGACATATTTGAGGTGTTTTGTGTCTGCGGATCAGGATGATTGGGTTGCTTTTTTGCCTTTGGCGGAGTTCGCCCTCAATAATCGGGCCAGCTCTGCCACCTTGGTGTCCCCGTTTTTCTGTAATTTGGGGTTTCATCCTCGATTTTCCTCCGGTCAAGTGGAATCTTCGGATTGTCCTGGAGTGGATGCTGTGCTGGAGAGGTTGCATCAGATTTGGGGGCAGGTGGTGGACAATTTGAAGTTGTCCCAGGAGAAGACTCAGCTTTTTGCCAACCGCCGTCGTCGTGTTGTCCTCGGCTTTGTGTTGGGGACTTGGTGTGGTTGTCTTCTCGTTTTGTCCCTATGAGGGTTTCTTCTCCTAAGTTTAAGCCTCGGTTCATCGGCCCGTACAAGATATTGGAGATTCTTAACCCTGTGTCCTTCCGTTTGGACCTCCCTGCATCCTTTTCGATTCATAATGTTTTTCATCGGTCATTGTTGCGCAGGTATGAGGTACCGGTTGTGCCTTCCGTTGAGCCTCCTGCTCCGGTGTTGGTTGAGGGTGAGTTGGAGTACGTTGTGGAAAAGATCTTAGACTCTCGTGTTTCCAGACGGAGACTCCAGTATCTGGTCAAATGGAACGGATACGGTCAGGAGGATAATTCTTGGGTCACTGCCTCTGATGTTCATGCCTCCGATCTTGTCCGTGCCTTTCATAGGGCTCATCCTGATCGCCCTGGTGGTTCTGGTGAGGGTTCGGTGCCCCCTCCTTGAGGGGGGGTACTGTTGTGAAATTGGATTCTGGGCTCCCCCGGTGGCCACTTGTGGAATTGAACTTGTGTGCATCATCCCCTCTGTTCACCTGCTCCTATCAGGATGTGGGAGTCGCTATATAACCTTGCTCCTCTGTCAGTTTCTTGCCGGTCAACAATGTAATCAGAAGCCTTCTGTGCTTGTTCCTGCTACTAGACAACTCCCAGCTAAGTTGGACTTTTGTCCTTGTGTGTTTTTGCATTTTGTTCCTGTTCACAGCTGCTGTTTCGTTACTGTGTCTGGAAAGCTCTTGTGATCGGAAATTGCCACTCTGGTGTTATGAGTTAATGCTAGAGTCTTAAAGGAATTTCTGGATGGTGTTTTGATAGGGTTTTCTGCTGACCATGAAAGTGTCCTTCCTGTCTTCCTGCTATCTAGAAAGCGGACCTCGATTTTGCTAAACCTATTTTCATACTACGTTTGTCATTTCATCTAAAATCACCGCCAATATATGTGGGGGCCTCTGTCTGCCTTTTGGGAAAATTTCTCTAGAGGTGAGCCAGGACTGTCTTTTCCTCTGCTAGGATTAGGTAGTTCTCCGGCTGGCGCTGGGCATCTAGGGTTAAAAAACGTAGGCATGCTACCCGGCCACTTCTAGTTGTGCGGCAGGTTTAGTTCATGGTCAGTATAGTTTCCATCTTCCAAGAGCTAGTTCTCATATATGCTGGGCTATGTTCTCTCGCCATTGAGAATCATGACAGGGCTGCCTGCCTGCAGTACATTCTATGGGGGCTGCCTGCCTGCAGTACATTCTATGGGGGCTGCCTGCCTGCAGTACATTCTATGGGGGCTGCCTGCCTGCAGTACATTCTATGGGGGCTGCCTGCCTGCAGTACATTCTATGGGGGCTGCCTGCCTGCAGTACATTCTATGGGGGCTGCCTGCCTGCAGTACATTCTATGGGGGCTGCCTGCCTGCAGTACATTCTATGGGGGCTGCCTGCCTGCAGTACATTCTATGGGGGCTGCCTGCCTGCAGTACATTCTATGGGGGCTGCCTGCCTGCAGTACATTCTATGGGGGTTGCCTGCCTGCAGTACATTCTATGGGGGCTGCCTGCCTGCAGTACATTCTATGGGGGCTGCCTGCCTGCAGTACATTCTATGGGGGCTGCCTGCCTGCATTCCATTCTATGGGGGCTGCCTGCCTGCATTCCATTCTATGGGGGCTGTGCTGCATTACATTCTATGGGGGCTGTGCTGCATTACATTCTATGGGGGCTGTGCTGTATTACATTCTATGGGGGCTGTGCTGTATTACAGTCTATGGGGGCTGAGCTGTATTACATTCTATCGGACTGGGCTGCATTGCATTCTATGGGTGCTGTGCTGTATTACATTCTATGGGGCTGTGCTGTATTATAGTCTATGGGGGCTGAGCTGTATTACATTCTATGGGGCTGTGCTGTATTACATTCTATGGGGGCTGTGCTGTATTACATTCTATGGGGACTGTGCTGCATTACATTCTATGGGGACTGTGCTGCATTACATTCTATGGGGGCTGTGCTGCATTACATTCTATGGGGGGCTGTGCTGCATTACATTCTATGGGGGCTGTGCTGCATTACATTCTATGGGGGCTGTGCAGCATTACATGCTATGGGGGCTGGGCTGCATTACATTCTATGGGGACTGTGCTGCATTACTTTCTATGGGGGCTGTGCTGCATTACATTCTATGGGGGCTGTGCTGCATTACATTCTATGGGGGCTGTGCAGCATTACATTCTATGGGGGCTGTGCTGCATTACATTCTATGGGGACTGTGCTGTATTATAGTCTATGGGGGCTGTGCTGTATTACAGTCTATGGGGGCTGTGCTGTATTACATTCTATGGGGGCTGTGCTGTATTACATTCTATGGGGCTGTGCTGTATTATAGTCTATGGGGGCTGTGCTGCATTACATTCTATGGGGGCTGTGCTGCATTAAATTCTATGGGGGCTGTGCTGCATTACATTCTATGGGGCTGTGCTGTATTATAGTCTATGGGGGCTGAGCTGTAATGTTGGATACAGCTGTAATTATATGTTATATAGTTGTGTTACACTCCCCTCACTTCTTGTAGCCTACAAGTGTACAAAGATATTATACAGTCACCATGCGACAAGTGGGCCTGTGTGACTTCAAATGCCAGGGCTGAATTTTAGTCCCAGTCCGGCCCTGGCTGCGGATGTCACAGGATAGAAAGTGATCCAAGAACTGACGGGAGGGGTCCGGAGGGCAATTCATAACTGCCACTCTAAGGAAGAAGGGCCAGGAGAGTTTGACAGTGTGGACCTCAAAAGAAGGGAAGATAAGTGAGGGTACTAGTGGATAACCTGAAAAGTACATTTGGTTGATGGGAGCAGACCAACACCTCCACCTTGTCTGCTCTCATGTCTGGGGGTATATGAAAAATGTATGCCACCATACAAAAGAGCAGCAGCGGCGGTGGTGTCCGACTGCTGGATTCAGGTTTCCATAAGAGCCAGAAGGTAAAGGTAATTTGAGAGGAAAAAGTCACGGGTGAAGGAGAGTTTATTACATGCTGAGTGTGAATTCCAGAGGACACAGTTAAAAGAGACAGAAGGCATACAGGGAATATTAATGAGATTCACATGGTTTCTGAGTGTAAAAGGGGAGGGATTCGACTTACTATTACAAGAAGGGCTGAGGTTGCGAGAGAGGTCTTCTGCGACTAGGAGAAGGAGGATAGAGAGTGTGAGCTGGTGGCTAAGTGATTTGTGAAAGCGTCTCTTGGGTTGTATGGTGGGAATGAATGGATCTGTGCAGTTTAGGATTGTGAAAAGATTGTGAGTGCTTGCTGTACATATGAGAGGAGAGAGGGACTGATATGGATGGAGTGCAAAGAGTTTGTGCAAGGATGGTGGATGTCAGTGAATGCAGCAGCCAGAATATACAGTGCCTTACGAACGTATTTGGCTCCTTGGAACTTTTCAACCTTTTCCCACATATCATGCTTCAAACATAAAGATGCCAAATGTAAGTTTTTGGTGAAGAATCAACAACAAGTGGAACACAATTGTAATTGTAATTGAAATGTATTGGTTATTTTAAATTTTTGTGGAAAATGCAAAACTGAAAAGTGGGGCGTGCAATATTATTTGGCCCCTTTAACTTAATACTTTGTTGCACCACCTTTTGCTGCGATTACAGTTGCAAATTGCTTGGGGTATGTCTCTATCAGTTTTGTACATCGAGAGACTGAAATTCGTGCCCATTCTTCCTCAGCAAACAGCTTGAGCTCAGTGAGGTTTGATTGAGATCGTTTGTGAACAGCAGTTTTCAGCTCTTTCCACAGATTCTCGATTGGATTGAGGTCTGGACTTTGACTTGGCCATTCTAACACCTGGATACATTTATTTGTGAACCATTCCATTGTAGATTTTGCTTTGTTTGGGATCATTGTCTTGTTGGAAGACAAATCTCCGTCCCAGTCTCAGGTCTTTTCCAGTCTCCTGTTGTGAGTTCCGTTCTCGAACTCCCTCCTGTGGTCATGAATGGTACTTCGGCGAGTTCTGTCTGTGAACTCCCTCTGGTGGCTGTGAGTGGAGCCACTAGCCATTGAGGTTCTTTCCTCACCTGCTCTTGTTTATTTTGACTGGCTTTGACTGGCTTCTCTATTTAACTCCACTCTGATCGTTAGTGTTTGCCAGCTGTCGGTGTCTTTTCACTGGTTCAGATCTCTCTTGGACCTTCCTGAGGACCTGTCTACTTCAGCAGAAGCTAAGTTCCTGCTAGTCTTTGATTGCTCATTGTTTTCTTGCTATGTTCTAGTCCAGCTTGCTATTATGAAATTGTCTCGCTAGCTGGAAGCTCTGGGGTGCAGAGTGGCACCACCGCACCGTGAGTCGGTGCGGGGGTCTTTTTGCTCACTCTGCGTGTTTTTTGTAGTTTTTTGTGTTGACCGCAAAGATCCCTTTTCTGTCCTCAATCTGTTTAGTTAGACTGGCCTCCTTTGCTAAAATCTATTTCATTCCTGTGTATGTGATTTCCTCTTAACTCACAGTCAATACATGTGGGGGGCTGCCTGTTCCTTTGGGGAATTTCTCTGAGGCAAGGTGAGGCTTTATTTCCTATCTCTAGGGGTAGTTAGCTCTTAGGCTGTGAAGAGGCGTCTAGGCAGAGTTAGGCACGCTCCACGGCTATTTCTAGTGTGTGTGATAGGAGTAGGGTTGCGGTCAGCAGAGTTTCACTTTCCCAGAGCTTGTCCCCGATTCTGAGATTAACTATCAGGTCATTCTGGGTGCACCTAACCACCAGGTCCATAACAGTACAGCTGGCCACAAGTGTTAATGCATCTCAATAGAGGGATAAGAGAAGTTCTGAGACCATTTTTTTTTCTCTGCAGTGTGTTTTGTCTTTCTTTTCCCCTTAACCTCTGGGTGGTTCAGGACTCAGGTGTAGATATGGACTTTCATGGCCTGTCCTCTAGTATGGATCAACTCACTGCAAGGGTGCAGAGCATTCAAGATTATGTGGTTCAAAATCTGATGTTAGAGCCTAGAATTCCAATTCCTGATTTGTTTTCTGGAGATAGATCTAAGTTTCAGAATTTCAAAAATAATTGTAAACTGTTTCTTGCTCTGAAACCCCGCTCTTCTGGTGACCCCATTCAGCAAGTAAAGATCATAATTTCTTTGTTACGTGGCGACCCTCAAGACTGGGCATTCTCCCTTGCGCCAGGAGATCCTGCATTGCGTAATGTTGATGCGTTTTTTCTGGCGCTGGGATTGCTTTATGATGAACCGCATTCTGTGGATCAGGCAGAGAAAATTTTGCTGGCTTTGTGTCAGGGTCAGGATGAAGCGGAGATGTATTGCCAGAAGTTCAGAAAGTGGTCTGTGCTTACTCAGTGGAATGAGTGTGCCCTGGCAGCAATTTTCAGAAAGGGTCTTTCTGAGGGCCTTAAGGATGTTATGGTGGGGTTCCCCACGCCCACTGGTCTGAATGAGTCAATGTCCTTGGCCATTCAGATCGATCGGCGCTTATGTGAGCGCAAATCTGTGCACTATTTGGCGGTATCATCTGAGCAGAAGCCTGAGCCTATGCAATGTGATAGGACTTTGACCAGAGCCGAACGGCAAGAACATAGACGTCAGAATGGGCTGTGTTTTTACTGTGGTGACTCCACTCATGCTATCTCTGATTGTCCTAAGCGCACTAAGCAGTTCGCTAGGTCTGTCACCATTGGTACTGTACAGCCTAAATTTCTTTTGTCCGTTACTCTGATTTGCTCTTTGTCGTCCTACTCTGTTATGGCATTTGTGGATTCAGGCGCTGCCCTGAATTTGATGGACCTGGAGTTTGCCAGGCGCTGTGGTTTTTTCTTGGAGCCTTTGCAGCATCCTATTCCATTAAGGGGAATTGATGCTACGCCTTTGGCCAAGAATAAGCCTCAGTATTGGACTCAGTTGACCATGTGCATGGCTCCTGCACATCAGGAGAGTATTCGCTTTTTGGTGTTGCATAATCTGCATGATGTGGTCGTTTTGGGTTTGCCATGGTTACAGGTCCATAATCCAGTATTGGATTGGAAATCAATGTCTGTGTCCAGTTGGGGTTATCAAGGGGTACATGGGGATGTTCCATTGTTGTCAATTTCTTCCTCCACTCCTTCTGAATTCCCTGAGTTTTTGTCGGATTACCGGGATGTGTTTGATGAGCCTAAATCTAGTGCTCTACCTCCTCATAGGGATTGTGACTGTGCTATTAATTTGATTCCTAGTAGCAAGTTCCCTAAGGGACAACTTTTCAATTTATCTGTGCCAGAACACGCTGCTATGTGGAGTTATATAAAGGAGTCCTTGGAGAAAGGGCATATTCGCCCGTCGTCGTCACCACTGGGAGCAGGGTTCTTTTTTGTGGCCAAGAAGGATGGTTCTCTGAGACCTTGTATAGATTACCGCCTTCTCAATAAGATCACGGTCAAATTTCAGTACCCTTTGCCTCTACTGTCTGATTTGTTTGCTCGGATTAAGGGGGCTAGTTGGTTCACCAAGATAGATCTTCGAGGGGCGTATAATCTGGTGCGTATAAAACAGGGCGATTAATGGAAAACAGCATTTAATACGCCCGAGGGCCATTTTGAGTACCTGGTGATGCCATTCGGGCTTTCTAATGCCCCATCTGTGTTTCAGTCCTTTATGCATGACATCTTCCGAAAGTATCTGGATAGATTCATGATTGTATATTTGGATGATATTTTGGTCTTTTCAGATGATTGGGAGTCTCATGTGAAGCAGGTCAGAATGGTGTTCCAGGTTCTTCGTGCTAATTCCTTGTTTGTGATGGGATCTAAATGTCTCTTTGGAGTTCAGAAGGTTTCCTTTTTGGGCTTCATTTTTTCCCCTTCTACTATCAAGATGGATTCTGTTAAAGTTCAGGCCATTTATGATTGGACTCAGCCTACATCTGTGAAGAGTCTTCAGAAATTCCTGGGCTTTGCTAATTTTTACCGTCGCTTCATCGCTAATTTTTCTAGTGTTGTTAAACCGTTGACTGATTTAACCAAGAAGGGTGCTGATGTGGTGAATTGGTCCTCTGCCGCCGTTGAGGCTTTTCAGGAGTTGAAACGTCGTTTCTCTTCGGCCCCTGTGTTGTGTCAGCCAGATATTTCACTCCCTTTTCAGGTCGAGGTTGATGCTTCTGAGATTGGAGCAGGGGCTGTTTTGTCTCAGAGAGGTTCTGATGGCTCTGTAATGAAGCCATGTGCTTTCTTTTCTAGAAAGTTTTCGCCTGCTGAGCGTAATTATGATGTTGGCAATCGGGAGCTGTTGGCTATGAAGTGGGCATTCGAGGAGTGGTGACATTGGCTTGAAGGAGCCAAGCATCGCTTGGTGGTCTTGACGGATCACAAGAATCTGACTTATCTCGAGTCTGCCAAGCGGTTGAATCCCAGACAGGCTCGTTGGTCATTGTTTTTCTCCCATTTCGATTTTGTGGTTTCATTCCTTCCGGGTTCTAAGAATGTGAAGGCTGATGCCCTTTCAAGGAATTTTGTGCCTGATTCTCCTGGAGTTTCTGAGCCGGATGGTATTCTCAGAGAGGGGGTAGTTTTGTCTGCCATCTCCCCTGATTTGCGGCGAGTGCTGCAGGAGTTCCAGGCTGATAGACCTGACCGATGTCCAGCGGAGAAACTGTTTGTCCCTGATAGATGGACTAATAGAGTTATCTCTGAGGTTCATTGTTCGGTGTTGGCTGGTCATCCTGGGATTTTTGGTACCAGAGATTTGGTGGCTAGGTCCTTTTGGTGGCCTTCCTTGTCGCGGGATGTGCGTTCTTTTGTGCAGTCTTGTGGGACTTGTGCTCGGGCTAAGCCCTGCTGTTCTCGTGCCAGTGGGTTGCTTTTGCCCTTGCCGGTCCCGAAAAGGCCCTGGACGCATGTTTCCTTGGATTTCATTTCTGATCTCCCTGTTTCTCAAAGGATGTCGGTCATCTGGGTGGTTTGTGATCGTTTCTCTAAAATGGTCCATTTGGTACCCTTGCCTAAGTTGCCTTCCTCCTCTGATTTGGTTCCGTTATTTTTCCAGCATGTGGTTCGTTTGCATGGCATTCCGGAGAACATCGTGTCTGACAGAGGTTCCCAGTTTGTTTCAAGGTTTTGGCGGTCCTTTTGTGCTAAGATAGGCATTGATTTGTCTTTTTCTTCGGCTTTTCATCCTCAGACAAATGGCCAAACTGAACGAACCAATCAGACTTTGGAAACATATCTGAGATGCTTTGTTTCTGCGGATCAGGATGATTGGGTGACCTTCTTGCCATTGGCTGAGTTCGCCCTTAATCGAGCCAGTTCGGCTACCTTGGTTTCGCCTTTTTTTTGTAATTCGGGTTTTCATCCTCGCTTTTCTTCAGGGCAGGTTGAGCCTTCGGACTGTCCTGGTGTAGATTCTGTGGTGGACAGGTTGCAACAAATTTGGACTCACGTGGTGGACAATTTGACTTTGTCCCAGGAGAAGGCTCAACGTTTCGCTAACCGCCGTCGCCGTATTGGTCCCTGACTTCGTGTTGGGGACTTGGTTTGGTTATCATCTCGTTATGTACCTATGAAGGTTTCTTCTCCTAAGTTTGAGCCTCGTTTCATTGGTCCTTATAGGATTTCTGAAATTCTCAATCCTGTGTCATTTCGTTTGGCCCTTCCTGCGTCTTTTGCCATCCATAATGTGTTCCATAGGTCATTGCTGCGGAGATATGTGGCGCCTATGGTTCCCTCCGTTGATCCTCCTGCTCCGGTGTTGGTCGAGGGGGAGTTGGAGTACGTGGTGGAGAAGATTTTGGATTCTCGTATTTCGAGACGGAAACTTCAGTACTTGGTCAAATGGAAGGGCTATGGTCAGGAGGATAATTCCTGGGTTGTTGCCTCTGATGTCCATGCTGCCGATTTGGTTCATGCCTTTCATTTGGCTCGTCCTGATCGGCCTGGGGGCTCTGGTGAGGGTTCGGTGACCCCTCCTCAAGGGGGGTGTACTGTTGTGAGTTCCGTTCTCGAACTCCCTCCTGTGGTCATGAATGGTACTTCGGCGAGTTCTGTGTGTGAACTCCCTCTGATGGCTGTGAGTGGAGCCACTAGCCATTGAGGTTCTTTCCTCACCTGCTCTTGTTTATTTTGACTGGCTTCTCTATTTAACTCCACTCTGATCATTAGTGTTTGCCAGCTGTCGATGTCTTTGCACTGGTTCAGATCTCTCTTGGACCTTCCTGAGGACCTGTCTACTTCAGCAGAAGCTAAGTTCCTGCTAGTCTTTGATTGCTCATTGTTTTCTTGCTATGTTCTAGTCCAGCTTGCTATTATGAAATTGTCTCGCTAGCTGGAAGCTCTGGGGTGCAGAGTGGCACCACCGCACCGTGAGTCGGTGCGGGGGTCTTTTTGCTCACTCTGCGTGGTTTTTGTAGTTTTTTGTGTTGACCACAAAGATCCCTTTTCTGTGCTCAATCTGTTTAGTTAAACTGGCCTCCTTTGCTAAAATCTATTTCATTCCTGTGTATGTGATTTCCTCTTAACTCACAGTCAATACATGTGGGGGGCTGACTGTTCTTTTGGGGAATTTCTCTGAGGCAAGGTGAGGCTTTATTTCCTATCTCTAGGGGTAGTTAGCTCTTAGGCTGTGAAGAGGCGTCTAGGCAGAGTTAGGCACGCTCCACGGCTATTTCTAGTGTGTGTGATAGGAGTAGGGTTGCGGTCAGCAGAGTTCCCACTTTCCCAGAGCTTGTCCCTGATTCTGAGATTAACTATCAGGTCATTCCGGGTGCACCTAACCACCAGGTCCATAACCGTCTCCAACAGGTTTTCTTAAAGAATAGTCCTGTATTTGGCTCCATCCATCTTCCCATCAATTTTAACCACTTTCCCTGCCCCTGCTGAAGAAAAGCAGACCCAAACCATAATGCTGCCACCACCATGTTTGACAGTGGGGATAGTGTGTTCAGAGTGATGAGCTGTGTTGCCTTTACACCAAACATATCGTTTGGCATTGTTGCCAAAAAGTTCGATCAGTTTCATCTGACCCAGAGCACCTTCTTCCACATGTTTAGTGTGTCTCCCAGGTGGCCTGTTGCAAACTTTAAATTACACTTTTTATGGATATCTTTGAGAAATGGCTTTCTTCTTGCCACTCTTCCATAAAGGTCAGATTTGTGCAGTGTACGACAGATTGTTGTCCTATGGACAGACTGTCCCACCTCAGCTGTAGATCTCTGCAGTTCATCTAGAGGGATCATTGGCCTCTTGGATGCATCTCTGATCAGTCTTCTCCTTGTTTGAGATGAAAGTTTAGTGGGACGGCCGGGTCTTGGTAGATTTGCAGTGGTATGATACTCCTTCCATTTCAGTATGATCGCTTGCACAGTGCTCCTTGGGATGTTTAAAGTTTTGGAAATCATTTTGTATCCAAATCCAGCTCTAAACTTCTCCACAACAGTATCACAACCTGCCTGTTGTGTTCCTTGGTCTTCATGATTCTCTCTGTGCTTCAAACAGAACCCTGAGACAATCACAGAGCAGGTGCATTTATACAGAGACTTGATTACACACAGGTGAATTATATTTATCATCATTAGGCATTTAGGACAACATTGGATCATTCAGAGATCCACGATGAACTTCTGGAGTGAGTTTGCTGTACTGAAAGTAAACGGGCCGAATAATATTGCACTCCCCACTTTTCAGTTTTTAAGTTTCCACAAAAAATTAAAATAACCAATAAATTTTTGCTCAACTTCACAATTGTGTTCCACTTGTTGTTGAGTCTTCATCAAAAATTTACATTTGGTATCTTTGTTTGAAGCATGATATGTGGGAAAAGGTTGAAAAGTTCCAGGGAGCCAAATACTTTTGCAAGGCACTGTAAATTATACAAATACATATGGTTTTGCAATGCAGATGTTATGAAAGTGGGTTTCTTTGAATGTCTTACCTGTATCCTGCCCTGTCTAACTGCCATGTTTAACTCCCATGCACTTTGAAAAAATGCACTATGAATAAAATGTGCATAAATGCTTCCCCAAAGATTTGTCTTAATATATGGGAGGTTTGTTCTTGGATCATCACTAATTTAAGATATTGACAATATGAGCCTACTTTGCTTAACACCCTTCAAGCATAAACTAGGAAGACAAGCTGGTGAAATATAACAAACACAACTTTAAAAGGGTTGTCCACCCACTTAAAGGGAACCTGTCAGCAGTTTGGGCCGATATAAGATATGGCCACTGCCTTTCAGGGCTTATCTACAGCATTCTATAATGCCCCCGGTCCGACCTGAAAGATAAGAAAAAATAAGTTTTATTGTACTCACTCTCGGGGGCGGTCCAATGGGTGTCGCAGGTCCGGGTCCAGCGCCTCCCATCTTCTTGTGATGCCGCCCTCCTGCTTGCTTCATCGCTCCCCTGCATTGCACTCCTGCGCAGGTGTACTTATCTGCCCTGTTGAGGGCAGAGTAAAGTATGGCAGTGGGCAGGTGCTGGGCCTCTCTGACCTTGAGAGCAGAGTAAAGTACTGCAGTGGGCAGGTGCTGGGCCTCTCTGACCTTTCTCAGTGGATTTGGACCTGCGACACCCATCGGATCGGAACCCTTCCCCCCCAAGGGGGGTGAGTATAATAAAATGTATTTTTCTTCTTTTGCAGGTCGGAGCATGGGGGCTCATCTCCAGCATTATAGAATGCTGTATATCAGCCCTGAAAGGCAGTGGCCTTATCTTATATCGGCCAAAACTGCTGACAGGTTCGCTGTAATGACTGTAGTGTTCACATGCTGATAAAGTAGAGGAGAGGAGACTGGCGAGGTATTGGTAGAAGAGCATTTGTTTTTGTTTTTTTAGATAGTTTAATTTTTTAGAGCACACTTGAAACCCCTTTTAACCTATTATAGTATACATGTATATACTTTAGTAAATACATGGCTGTATTGTTTATTAATATGGCTTATGTGGATATCATATTCACTTTTCTCTAGGGATCGTTTTCACAAACATATTTAATATCTTAACCTGACACTAATTAACCTGCCCAGCAGCCTAGTTTGAATAGCAACATCCACTTGTTGCTGAAAATAAGTGACTACCGTATATACTCGAGTATAAGCCGACCCGAGTATAAGCCGAGGCACCTAATTTTGCTACAGAAAACTGGGTAAGCTTATTGACTTGAGTATAAGCCGGGTATGCATTGTCCCCTCATCCCTGTCCTGGTATGCGTGGCTCCCCCAGTCTTGTCCTGGTATGCATGTCTCCCCCTCGTCGCTGTCCTGGTATGCGTGGCACCCACCGTCCTGTCCTGGTATGCGTGGCTCCCCCCCATCCTGTCCTGGTATGCGTGGCTCCCCACCGTAGCTGTCCTGGTGTGCGTGGCTCCTCCCCTCCCATCCTTTTATGCATGCTTCCTATTTAAAAAAAAAAAAACATCCTACTCGCCCTCCAGCTTGTCCTCGCAGCACATTGTTCCGGCTTCCAGCAGCTCTTCCTGTGCTGAGCGATCACGTGGCACCGCTCATTAAGGTAATGAATATTCCCTCCACGCTTATGGGAGTGAAGAGGAGTGCATATTAATTACCTTAATGAGCGGTCCCATGTGATCGCTCAGCACAGGAAGAGCTGCTGGAAGCCGGAACCAACGAGATGCTGCGAGGGCGCCTGGACCAACGAGATGCTGTGAGGGCGCCTGGACCAACGAGATGCTGCGAGGGCGCCTGGACCAACGAGATGCTGCGAGGGCGCCTGGACCAACGAGATGCTGCGAGGGCGCCTGGACCAACGAGATGCTGCGAGGGCGCCTGGACCAACGAGATGCTGCGAGGGTGCCTGGACCAATGAGATGCTGCGAGGGTGCCTGGACCAACGAGATGCTGCGAGGGCACGCAGGATGGTGAGTAGGATGTCTTCTGGAAGCGGGGGGCTGCGGAGACCCTGTGCGCGCTATAAGAGAAATTAATATTAATTTCTTTTTAGCAGCGGCACAGGCTTCAGCCACAGCTGCCGGCTCCTGCCTCTGTAACCTGCTGCTCCCCCTCCCCCGCCAGCTTTCTGGGACAATTGACTCGTTTATAAGCCGAGGTGGGCATTTTCACCACAAAAATAAGTGCTGAAAAACTCGGCTTATACACGAGTATATATGGTAAATTAACTATAAAAGTAGATTCCAAACGGAGCTATGGGAGGTAGATAAAGCCATAAATATATACGGTAATTAATGGATAGACTATTCAAAGTTATAAGGAAATTACTGCTATACTGGCATCTGCAATACTCTTGGTTTTCACAGGAGATCACATTAGTCCCACACATATCATCTAGGCAAGTATATCATGCTACTTATGTATCGTACTACTTATATAAAAGGTACTTATGTTCATACTTGTTTGTTATCAGTAGTAGTACTGTGATTTTTTTCAGCACTGACACTAAAGGTACCTTCACACTGAACAACTTTCCAAGAGAACGACAACGATCCGTGACGTTGCAGCGTCCTGGATAGCGATATCGTTGTGTTTGACACGCAGCAGCGATCTGGATCCCGCTGTGATATCGTTGGTCGGAGCTAGAAGGCCAGCACCTTATTTCGTCGCTACTCACACGCTGTCATCGCTGGATCGGTGTGTGTGACACCGATCCAGCGATGTGTTCACTTGTAACCAGGGTAAACATCGGGTTACTAAGCGCAGGGCCACGCTTAGTAACCCGATATTTACCCTGGTTACCATTGTAAAAGTAAAAAAAAACCACTACATACTCACATTCTGATGTCTGTCACGTCCCCCAGCGTCCACGCGCTGCTGCAGGGAGCTTTCCCTGCACTGACTGTGTGAGCGCCGGCCGGCCGTAAAACAGAGCACAGCGGTGACGTCACCGCTGTTACTGCCGGCGCTGCTGACACATTCAGTGCAGGGAAAGCTCTCTGCAGCAGCGCGTGGACGCCGGGGGACGTGACAGACTTCAGAAGGTGAGTATGTAGTGGTTTTTTTTTACTTTTACAATGGTAACCAGGGTAACTATCGGGTTACTAAGCGCGGCCATGCACTTAGTAACCCGATGTTTACCCTGGTTACCGGGTGCTGCAGGGGGACTTCGGCATCGTTGAAGACAGTTTCAACGATGCCGAAGTCTTTCCCCTGATCGTTGGTCGCTGGAGAGAGCTGTCTGTGTGACAGCTCCCCAGCGACCACACAACGACTTACCAACGATCACAATCGCTGGTCGTGATCGTTGGTAAGTCGCTTAGTGTAACGATACCTTAACTCACTTTAGTAAAAACTTCTGTAGTAGATGACGATTGCTACAGTATATTTTACTGTCTCTAATCTAAAGTACTTTTTATTCTCTTTTCACAAGAAAACGCACAGATGATGATTATTTTTTCCGTGCTAACACTAACTCAATTCAGTAAAAAATACCATACTAGAGAATGATTACTACTGTATATTTTTACTCTTTATTATCTGAAACTAACTTAATTCAGTAAAAAATACTGTAGTAGACGACAATTGCTGCAGTATATCTTTACTACCCCTATTCTAATCCTCTCAACTAATCTAAAGTGATTTTTAACTTGATTTCTTTTGTCGCCAAAAAAGAAACTGGAGGCCTGTTAGGCTGGTTTCACACTTGCGTTTTTGGACGCTGCGTTTTAGCGCTAAAAAACGCATGCGTTTTTTTTCCTATACTTAACATTAAAAAACACATGCGTTTTTTTCGCATGCGTTTTGACGCGTTTTCGGCAACGCATGTGTTTTTGGATGCGTGCGTTCATTTGCAGAAATGCAACCTGTAGTAATTTCTAGCGGCGTTTTTTTGCCGCAAAAAAACGCATGCCGTTTTTTGCGGCAAAAAATGCATTGCTGTCTATGTAAACGCATGCGTTTTTAAGCACATGCGTTTGTTTGCGTTAAAAACGCATGCGTTTTTATAGAAAAAAAACAGAAAACACACTGAAAAGTCACCCACCACCATCAAGGTGATAAAGGGATCCTAACCCTACCCCTAACCTCACCCCTAACCGTTTAATGAACATTTTCTGACAGTCATAGTGCCACGTATTTCAGTGCCACGTATTTAAGTGCCACATACTATAAATACTATAACTACGTGGTTATACGTGGCACTGAAATATCGTGGCACATAAATACGTGGCACTTAAATGCGTGGCACTGAAATATGTGGCACTGAAATATCGTGGCATTTACGTGAAATACGTGGCACTTAAATACGTGGCACTTATATACGTGGCACTTATATACGTATATACATATATAAACGTATTTCAGTGCCACGTATTTCAGTGCCACGTATTTCAGGTTAGGGTTAGGGGTGGGGTTAGGGGTAGGGTTAGGGTTTGGATCCCTTTATCACCTTGATGGTGGGGGGTGGCTTAGGGTTAGGGGTAGGGTTAGGGTTAGGGTTTGGATCCCTTTATCACCTTGATGGTGGGGCGTGGCTTAGGGTTAGGGGTAGGGTTAGGGGTAGGGGTAGGGTTAGGGTTTGGATCCCTTTATCACCTTGATGGTGGGGGGTGGCTTATCAGTGACCTGGTGACCAGGACATTCTAATAAAAAGCTACCCTAACCCTAGGGATCCTAACCCTAACCCTAGCTAATTCTATTAATAGTGTGTTTTCTAGTTGATTTTGATGTTTGGCAGCTGTCACACACTTCTCAGCATGCGTTTCAAAAACGCAAACGCGGGAAAAAACGCATGTAAATGCGGGAAAACGCCGCGTTTTGCCGCTAATTTTTTTTTTGCCACAAAAATGCATGCGTCAAAAAAACGCGGCGTTTTGCCGCGTTTACATGCGTTTTTTCACCACATGCGTTTTTTTTAAAAACGCTGCAGATCAAAACACAAGTGTGAAACCAGCCTTAGTGATGTTCTTCGAGACACGCACACGGATGTAGTGCAAAAGGATGATAAAAAAAAGTCAGAAGGGAGAAAAAATAGATGGTGGAAAAAAACAAGCATGAGTGCGGATCAGTGATTTGTTTCAATGATCAACGCTTGGCGGCTACAGGACGAACACACGGAAGTTGTGCAAATGGGAATAAAATGGACAGGGACACAAAAAGTCCTGGGAAAACAGCTAGCAGGGACATTGATCAGTGATTTGCATCACTGAGCAACGCTCATCAGTGCAGGACGCACGAAAAAGAAAAAAACTGCCAAAAGTCAAGCGATTAAGTACTGATCCAGGAAAGATATATATCTTGGTACCGTGTTAGCCAGTAGATAGAAAAATGTTTAGAATTGAGAGTCCTCAGTGGTTGATGCCTTTTAATGGCTAACTGAAAATTTCCATAATGATGCGGTACATTCTGGTATCCTCCATTTTGATACAGAAAAGATATACGGTATATCTTGGTACCGTGTATGGCAGTTAGCCATTAAAAGGTATCAACCACTGAGGACTCTCAATTCTAAACATTTTTCTAAGTACTGATCAGCACTCCGTGACCGGAGGGGGGGAAGGGTGGTTCGAGGGGAAGTAGGAAAGATCAGAGAGGGATCAGGAACTCTTATTTCTTCTTCTTTTCAGCAGCAGAAGGAGCACAGGCAGCAGCAGCAAGTGTGATGTCACAGGCTTCTGTGCCTATACAAAACCTAGCATTGCGCTCAGAGTGACCATACTGTACAAATCCGCAGCTAGAATGAGGTGGTCACTGCCAGGTCAGACGGTGTCTGTGCACTCTGATTGGTGCGATCGATTGTACTTCCAATTACTGACACAACTAACTCCAGCACTATGAAAAGTCTGCCCTCTTCAGTGTGAGTGTCACGGGGAGACAAGGAGGGCGAGAGCTAATAACCCGGGCCCCTGCAATTTCCCTCAGACTAGGGAAACCCTGTCTGACCCTCTACCTGAAGTTTACACTGAAGGTGTGCATGTCCAGGCCTCCACCCTCACCCTAAATCTTGATTCAGCCCTAGACTGAACACCACCGCCCACCACCCAGTGAATGCAATAGACCAATACCCACAATTATAACAAACAAGGATAAAGGAAAATATACATCACGCCGCAGTCAATCAGGAATACACTATAAATGTGCAGGGCAAAATAAATACAAATATAGGAAGGAGTAAATAAGACAAAGGAAAATACACCACCAGCAACGATTCTCCAACAACCAGCTCTCCACTCTGGACCGAGATAACTAAGGATAAGACAGAAGCTATAATTGGCGACGCCCAAAGATCAGGAGAACCATTTAAAGGAAATGGGCATGGCCCAGCCTCCAATCCGAGGATCAGATAAATTAACCCTGGAGCGGCCAGACGAAAACTAGCCGACGCCAATGAGCACACAGTGGTCAAACGTGGAATTACCGCTGTCTGTCAGACGACCTGGTCTGAACAGTGTCCGACATGACAGTGAGCCATCAGCTTTTGAAACCTGTCGGATTTTGGTTCTAGCTCAGATCTCGGTGACATCACTAGAGCACACTGCAAAAGTCAGAAACATGCTCAGTTATCCCAACATTCAGACCATAAGCACTCACCCTGCCATTGGAGTGTCAGAAGACTTTACAAGTCTTCACAGAACCCTCCCTGCACGTAATCATCAGGTTCTGGGGATGCTTGAGATACAAAGGCACAGGAAACTTGGTCAAAGTTGAAAGAAAGAGGAATGCAGCACATTTTCAGCAAATACTGGAGGCAAACTTGCACTCATCAGCCCGGAAGCTGTGTACAGGACGTACCTGGATGTTCCAACATGACAACGATCCAAAACACAAGGCCAAGTCGACCTGTAACAAAGTGAAGGTTCTGGTGTGGCCATCTTAGCCTCCTGACCTCAATATCATTGAGCCACACTCGGTGTGGGACTAATGTGATCTGTGAAAATCAAGAGTATTGCAGATACCAGTATCGCAGTAATCATCTTACAACTTAGAATAGTCTATCCATTAATTATAAATTTATGGCTGTATGTTTCTCCCATAGCGCTGTTTGGAACCTTCTTTGAGATATATTTTTGATATCTCACACCAGGTGTAGTATCTATTTCATATCTTATTTTTTTTATTTTAAAAAATTTTTGCATATCAGTTTGTAGATATTGACTTTTCACTATTTTTTTTCTATAGGGAGATTGTTGTTCTGGTTTCTCATCTAATGCTCATTTTTGCACCGTTTCACCTTTGTGACGCTGTAGCTGTAAGTATCTAGAAATGCATGTAATATGTAAAGTATATGCCGTATATGTTTGTAATTGACAGTGCTTATTGTTATTTTTACCGTCTTCTTTTATTTTAGGGCACTTGTGCTGGAATACTTAGAGGAACTGGAAAACAGAAGATTGGTGCCATTACAAATGCTGTTGGCTATTACCTTCTGGGTTTGCCCATAGGAATTTCTCTGATGTTTGCAGTGAAACTTGGAGTGATAGGTAAGTAATACTATTATTGCATTGTAAAGTGATTTACAGAATCGGTAATGCTGTTGGTAGTGTTGAAAAGAGCTATGAATTGTGTGAAAAAGGACTGAGCAACACTGAAAAAATATTATGGTAAGAAACCGTAGTAATAATAAAATAGATTAGACTTAAAGTGGTTGTCCCCTTTCAAAAAAATGTGTTCCCCGTGTGCTGTTTGTTACAAAAAAACAACCCACACTTTAATCACCAAGTTGGGTCCAATGCAAAGTCTCTTTCACTGCTCCCGATGTCTCGTATTGGCTGTATTGCTGATGTGAAGTTAGCATGTAGCAGGGAATGAGTGAGCTCAGCGCCTCTGAGAGAGCCATTCCTTCTACATAAGTAGAGCCATTGAACTCACTGGCTGCTGTACTGTTGACGTGACGTTAGCTCTTTAGCAATACCAGACAACAGGAGCAGCAGTGGTCCTAGGGAAGTTGAGTAAACCCTGGTTTATTTCTATAACAAACACTGATTAGGCAAGAATGGTGTAGCGGAGCTGAGCTGACGGCGCCTCTGTAAGGTGTTCCCTTCTCCCTCTATGCAGGAACGCCAGCTTAATCACCACCCTGGCCTCCGGCACATTCCCCGACGTGCTCCTGCTTCTGTTGCGTGCGTGCTGCACCTAACGGTGGCACGCCTAGTGCATATGTTCGCTCCCTTGCTCTTAAAGGGGCAGCGTGCATTTTGCTAAATGCCTTCAGCTTGTTGCTGAGAGGCATTTAGCATAAATACACCTGTAAGGTGGCTCCCAGCCAATATCTGGGAGGCATCTTGTATAAAAGACTCCCTCTTTCCTAGGGAGTGGCCATTCAATGTGTGAAATCATTAGTCAGTATTGTGTACTACTAGTGACTTGTGACGTCCCCTGGTCCTGGTGTGGCCAGTCCTCTATTCGTAGTCCCCTGGTCCCAATGTGCCCAGTCCTGTATCCGTAGTCCCCTGGTCCCGATGTTGCCAGTCCTGTATCTGTAGTCTCATGTTCCCGATATGGCCAGTCCTGTATCCTCTTCCCATGGTCACGGTGTGGCCAGGGCCTGAACCTCATCCCTTGGTCCCCAAGCGGCTAAAGCATAAACCTTGTCCCTTGATCCCCCAGTGGCCAGAACCTGAACCTCGTCCCAGAGCGTCCAGATCGTGAACTACATCCACTTGTCGTGCATCGGCTAGAGCCTGAACATTGTCCCCTGGTCCAGGTGCGGCCAGTCCTTTTCACGATATCCCCTGGTCCCAGTGCTGCCAGAGCATGAACATAATCCCCCGGTCCATCCCTGTTCCAGTACCCTAGACCAGTGTGCCTGCACATTGCCCTAGCCCTAATCAGTGTCAGCAGCTGCAATACCAGGCTCTGCTCAGGAGTGGTACCTGGCGGTTACCTGCAGCCCAGTCTCTTTCCACCATCAGGAGCTCCAGTGAACCTCAGGTAGCTGCTTAGCTATGCCCCTTCTTGAGCAGGCCTGACCTGGCACAGTGGGTCCCCAAATCCATGTGTGCCACAGTTGGGCGTAACAAATGGGTTGTCATCAACCAGGATTTGGTCCAGAAACTAATATCCAACATGCCAGGTCAAATTGCAGAAGATTTGAAAAATAAGGGTCAACTGTGTAAACGTTGATTCTTTACATAAACCTGATGTACACACGTGGTCAATATTGTTGGTACCCCTCATTTAATGTCAGAAAAACCCACAATGGTAACAAAAATAACTTGAATCTGACAAAAATAATAATAACACAACACCTAATCACATCCACATGATCAAACCATGAAGTGAATATCATAGAAACACCAAATTATAAACTTCACACAGGGCTAATAATAAACTCAATTTTAATAAATCACAAAAAACACATACAGATAATGACAATGAGGGTATACTCCTAGAACACAGGAACAAGGGGGGCTAGCCAAGCAGAAACTTCCAACATGATAGTATCATAAGCCAGACAATAATGTAATCGTATAGCTAATCATTGTGCCAGTGATCACGTTAGTAAAAGAGTAACATAGTCCAAAAAAATACATATGCAAGGTATAACGGTATAGTTACCAAAGGAAGCGCTGCTGGATGCCCACCAACTCCCGACGCGCGTTTCGCACCGAAATGCTTCGTCTGGGGATGGTTAGGCTCTGGCCATAGATGGTATATATATATGCAGGGCCCAATAAGAGGATGCCAGCCAAAAAAGGCTAATGAACAACTGCTGTGTGCACATGCGCAGAGTAAAGAAACTGACGTTAAATTGGTCGGACAGACACTCACATGTTAAACCGGAACATCTGCAGCCATTGATTAATGCGGGAAATCCTCACAATACGTGCCGCACCAAAATAATAAACCGGAACAAAGCCGGAAGTCATGTGATGGCGCTCGTCACTGAGCAGTGATGTCACATCCGGTGCTAGCGTCTTGTAGTCACGACAACCAAGCGCGCACAGATTATGCGCAGAAGACCCGGCGGCACACAGGGATAGACAGAAACGTCATATCCGGTATCCAATCTCGTAGTCCAGGCAACGGTAAACTACCTATGAAGCACGGATGTAAACAGCCTGGATAATCAATGTCACAGATGGAAGATTACAAACTGTGGGCGCAAAAAACCGACATAATTTGAACAAAAGAGGGGCTGCAACAAAAGTGAGTGTGAAAATAAGTGCGCAGTGAAACCGAAACATAAAAGGATAATAAACACAAAACCTGGGAAAAAACAGTACGTTAATAGTCAGGCAAATATAAACATAGCATATACATATAAGAAAAAGGCACAAGTGTATAAATACATAAGATATGTGCCCAATATCCAATGTAAAAAAGTGCTAATAGTACTGCGTAGGTACCCTAAATATAATATGATAAAATACTAGCAGCAATATATGGAAATATATATTACAACTACAATTATAAATAAATAAATATATATATAACATACAATAATGCCCATAGTGACCATAAATAAGACAATCATACAACAACACATATGAACACTAGCACAATGATAAAAATATAGACAAACAGATCCGGCAAAGATGGTAAATTTAGGCAGCTGTCCAATAAAGGCCAAATGGGATAGCAGCATATATCCAAATGAAGAAGGCATCAACCCTAAAAGACAAACACAAATGAAGAATTTTAAAAACCATAAAACCAGCTAAAACCTAAAAACAAAAGATTGCACGAAATTTATAGCCGTAACCATAGTAGAACGGAAGAAACTACCAGGCCAGATAGCGCACGAGACACAAGACTCATAATCGCTTGTAAATCAAAAGAGACTAGACCGGTAAAAATGAAGTGAAGCTATTATGGTCATTAAGGCCCATGGGAGCAATTGTGTCCAGCTTAAAAATCCATCTGGCCTCCCTCTGAGCCAGCAGTCTCTTCCAATTACCCCCTCTGGGTCCAATGAATATCCGGTCAATGCCCTTGACAAGCAATCCCTTAGGATCACAACCATGTAAGGCCTTAAAGTGCCTTGGGATAGGTTTGAGTTTCTTGATGTCAACTTCAGTGGTAGCCCCTTCTATGTCAAGTACGTGTTCCCGTACCCTCCTACGGAGTTCCCGTGTGGTCATCCCAATATAGATAAGACCACACGGGCAAGTGGCATGGTAAACCACAGCTTTAGTGGTACATGTGATGGTATGTGTGATCCTATAGGTTTTATCTCCTTTAGAATTGAGAAAGTCGGTAGCTGTTTGTATATTACAACATGCGACACATTTACCGCAACTGGTACATCCCCATTTTGGTCCCTTTGTGCCAAAAATAAACCTAGGGTCGGGACCTCTATGGTAACTGTGTACTAATTGATCACGTAGGTTGGGTGACCGTCTATAGGTGATAGAGGGATTAGGTCCAATGAACTTGACAATAGTTTTGTCCATGTGAAGTACCGGCCAATGTTTGGAAATGGCTCTCCTGATGTCTTCACTCCTAGAATTAAAATCCAGGATACAACGTACCTGATCATTGTCCCTGTTCCTTTTTTGTTTTTGTAGAAGGGCATTCCTCTGACTGTGATGGGCTCTTTGATAAGAGCGGCAAATCGTCTTTTTTCCATAGCCACGGTCCCTGAAACGTATGCACAAATCTTGAGCCTGTTTCTCAAAGAGGTCATCATTGGAGCATATTCTTCTGGCACATAAGAACTGTCCCGTTGGGATATTCTTAACCAAGTGACGTGGATGCTGTGAGGAGGAGTGTAATAAGGAGTTAACTGATGTTTCCTTGCAGAACAAATCTGTATGGATTGTTCCATCCTTATCAATACTAATTGAAACATCTAAAAAATCAATTTTCCTTGTTTCATACTTATAGGTCAACTTTATGTTCTTCTCATTTGAATTTAAGTTGCCCATAAAACATTTTAAGTCCTCCTGTGTCCCCTGCCACACCATGATCACGTCATCAATATATCTCCACCATGAGACCACTTGCTGACTCAGGGGATGTGGATTGGTCTGAAAAACATCCCGTTCCCATAACCCCAAAAATAAATTTGCATAAGAGGGCGCACAAGACGCCCCCATTGCAGTGCCCTGTAACTGAAGAAAAAAAGAATCCCGAAACATAAAAAAATTGTGCGTGAGAACAAAATCCAAAGCATTAACCAAAAAATTACAAAAATCATAATCCAAACCACTATTACTAAGAAAAAAAGTAGTTGCTTCCAAGCCATCCTGGTGGCGAATTGAGGTGTATAATGACTCTACATCACACGTGACCAGAGCCATGTTCTCCTCAAGCTGTAACCCGTCCAATTTTCTCAGAACATCAGTGGTGTCCTTAAGAAATGACGGTAATTCTTCCACCAGTGGCTTAAGATAAAAATCAATCAATTTTGAAATGGGATCGCACAAACTATTAACCCCGGACACAATGGGCCTACCTGGGGGTGTGACTGGGTCTTTGTGTATCTTTGGTAATAAGTATATGCTTGCTATAGTAGGGTCCTCATTCCACAAGCCATCCCTTTGTTTGGATGTTAAAACCCCACCTGACACAGCTTCGTCAAGTAGGTTAGAGAGCTCACTCCTAAATTTACACAGAGGGTTAAAGGTTAGTTTCTTGTAGCATAGAGGGTTTCTCAGCTGTCTCATCATTTCTTTTTCGTAGGCGTTTCTTGACCACACCACCACATTACCACCTTTATCGGATGGTTTTATAATTACCTCCTTCAGATCTTTCAATTCTTTCAAGGCTTGTCTTTCCTCACGACTCAAGTTATCCCTCTTGATGGCTTCTGGGATACTTGCAATGTCCTTCATGACCAACTGTACGAATAGATCAATTGCAGGTACCGAATTAGTCTGTGGAAATTTTTTGGACTTAGGAAGAAGGTACTTAGGGTATTGCTTACAGGTGTCAGACTCCTCGGCCAACTCCTCTAAAATCTGGAGTACTTCTGCCTCTGTTTCTGTAGGAGATAAATCAACAGGTGATTCATGGTAATACATTTTCTTAAAAAACAATTTGCGTGCAAACAGCTCTAAATCCTTTAGAATGGAAAAGTGGTCAGGGGCCGAAGACGGAGAAAAGGTGAGACCCTTATTTAATACCGACACTTGTGATTCTGTTAATTTAACATCAGAGAGATTGATTACCTTCATGATATTCGTTTGTGGTACCTCATCCCCATTATCAGGGGTGACCTTCAAACGTCTTCTGGTATTATACCTTTGGAAGCGATCGTCTTTCCTCCTCTGACTAAACCGCAGGTGATTCTGTTCTCCCATACCACCAGATGACACAGATGTGCCCGTACTGGACGTACTTGCCACCTCTGACATAGGGGCTCCTTTGTCTTGGATATTTGCATGACTCCACCTATAAACTTTATTCTCATTTTTATCTTGAAGGTCTCTTTGAAACTTTTTGTTTTTACTCACAGAGATTTCTTTCTCCCACTCATCACAGAAACCATCAATCTCCTTAATAAAGATGTCAAATTCTTCCTGAGTACATTCTTTTTGGAGTTTATTATAGATCTCATCAATCTCCAACCCCAGGTCATTAATGGATTTAGCATTAATGTCAATCAAAATAGTCATAAAAGTCACAGAGCAGGTATGACATGCTGCCTCCCAGCGGGTTCTCAAAACCACATCATTGACAGGGAAGGAAGGAAAAATTTGTACCCGTAATCCTCTTGGGATGAGATTTTTGGACACATAATTTTCCAAGGACATTTTGTTCCACCAAATCCGCGTACGGCGATTTAATAAATTCTTAAAAGTCTTTTTCAGTGCAGTCTTCTGTACAGGTTCCTGTGCTTGGGGGTTACCCTCACTAAAAACATTCTGGGCAAAAACAGTCCTAGAAGCATCTCTGCTTCTAAAATCCATATTGGACCGGGATGTGCAGTTGACCTAAGAGCCAATACACAATAAACACAACACCTAATCACATCCACATGATCAAACCATGAAGTGAATATCATAGAAACACCAAATTATAAACTTCACACAGGGCTAATAATAAACTCAATTTTAATAAATCACAAAAAACTCAGTCACTGCTCAGTGACGAGCGCCATCACATGACTTCCCGCTTTGTTCCGGTTTATTATTTTGGTGCGGCACGTATTGTGAGGATTTCCCGCATTAATCAATGGCTGCAGATGTTCCGGTTTAACATGTGAGTGTCTGTCCGACCAATTTAACGTCAGTTTGTTTACTCTGCGCATGTGCACACAGCAGTTGTTCATTAGCCTTTTTTGGCTGGCATCCTCTTATTGGGCCCTGCATATATATATACCATCTATGGCCAGTGCCTAACCATCCCCAGACGAAGCATTTCGGTGCGAAACGCGCGTCGGGAGTTGGTGGGCATCCAGCAGCGCTTCCTTTGGTAACTATACCGTTATACCTTGCATATGTATTTTTTTGGACTATGTTACTCTTTTACTAACATGTGATCACTGGCACAATGATTAGCTATACGATTACATTATTGTCTGGCTTATGATACTATCATGTTGGAAGTTTCTGCTTGGCTAGCCCCCCTTGTTCCTGTGTTCTAGGAGTATACCCTCATTGTCATTATCTGTATGTGTTTTTTGTGATTTATTAAAATTGAGTTTATTATTAGCCCTGTGAAAAATAATAATAAATTAAAAAAATATGAAAATGAAGAAATGAAAGTCAGACATTGCTTTTCAACCATGCTTCCTGAGAATTACCGTATTTTCCGGCGTATAAGACGACTGGGCGTATAAGACGACCCCCCAACTTTACCAGTTAAAAAATAAAATCTTCTTAAAAGTCGGGGGTCTTCTTATACACCCTATGTCGTCTTATAGGGCCGGTGAATATGTGCCTTTTGGGGGGGGGGGAGTGATCCTGATGAGGACGAGGGGGCGTCTCACAGGAAAGTGAGTATCCCCCATTACCTTATCATAGCGCTGCAGCGTGGGGTCTCTGTGCTGGGAGCGGCGGCTGCTGTGCTGTGGCGGCTCCTCTTCTGCAGTGTGGGGCCTCTGGTGCTGTGGGGCGGTGGCGGCGGCGTATCTTCATACAGTCGGGGCTCCTCCGGCATCTCAAAGACTGGAAGCCCCGCCGGCAACTCCATGGGTACAATGCGGTCAGGTGGCCTCCGGGAAAATGGCCGCTGCTCAGATTCAGATCTCGTCCCGAGATCTCGGGAGACGAGATCTGAATCTGAGCAGTGGCCATTTTCCCGGAGGCAGCTCAATAGGTGCGATGCGGTGGCCCGGCCGCTGGGGGCTGCGCATGCTCAGATTCAGATCTCAACGAGATCTGAATCTAAGCAGCGGCCATTTTCCCGGAGGCCAGCGCATTGTACCGATGGAGTTGCCGGCGGGGCTTCCAGGCTGAGATGCCGGAGGAGCCCCGACTGCATGAAGATACGCCGCCGCCGCCACCGCCCCACAGGCCCCACACTGCAGAAGAGGAGCCGCCACAGCACAGCAGCCGCCGCCGCTCCCAGCACAGAGACCCCACGCTGCAGCGCTATGATAAGGTAATGGGGGATACTCACTTTTCTGTGAGACGCCCCCTCGTCGTCATCAGGATCACTCCCCCCCCCCACCCACCATATACACCCGGCGTACAAGGCGATTCCCGGCGTACAAGACGACCCCCGACTTTTAAGAAGATTTTCAGGGGTTAAAAAGTCGTCTTGTACGCCGGAAAATACGGTAAAAAAAAAAAAAAACATGAAATAGGCCTGGACAGAAATGATGGTACCCTTAACTTAATATTTTGTTGCACAACCTTTTGAGGCAGTCACTGCAAGCAAACAATTCCTGTAACTGTCAGAGACGTCTCGACAGGTATTCTGGCGCAGTCCTCAAGAGCAAACTGCTCCAGTTGTCTCGTGTTTGAAGGTTGCCTTTTCCAGACGGCATGTTTCAGCTCTTTCCCAAGATGTTCAATAGGATTTAGGTCAGGACTCATAGAAGGCCACTTCAGAATAGTACAATGTTTTCCTCTTAGCCATTCTTGGGTGTTATTAGCTGCGTGTTTTGGGTCATTATCCTGTTGCAAGACCCATGACCTGCGACTGAGACCAAGCTTTCTGACACTGGGCAGCACATTTCTTAGAATCCCTTGATAGTGTTGAGATTTCATTGTACCCTGCACAGATTCTAAACACCCTGTGCCAGATGCAGCAAAGCAGCCCCAGAACATAACAGAGCCTCCTCCATGTTTCACAGTAGGGACAGTGTTCTTTTCTGGATATGCTTCATCTTTCCATCTGTGAACATGGAGCTGATGTGCCTTGCCAAAAAGTTCCATTTTTGTCTCATCTATCCATAGAACATTCTCCCAGACGGTTTGTGGCTTGTCAGCATGTAGTTTGGCAAATTCAAGTCTTGATTTTTTAAGATTTTTTTTTTTCAACAATGGTGTCCTCCTTGGTCATCTCCCATGATGTTCCTTGAGCTTGAAGTTCACTTTTAATCTGTTTAGAAGTCTTACTGGACTCTTGTGTTAACATTCATATTATCCATCTCTTTGATTTGTCATCAATTTTCCTCCTGCGGACACGTCCAGGGAGGTTGGCTACAGTCCCATGGATTTTGAATTTCTGAATAATATGTGCAACTGTAGTCACAGGAACATTAAGCTGCTTGGAGATGGTCTTATAACTTTTACCTTTTACATGTTTGTCTATAATTTTCTTTCTAATCTCCTGAAACTTTCCTTAGCTTCATCTGGTCCATGTTGAGTGTGATACACACCATGTCACCAAACAGCACAGTGAGTATCTGTAGCCTATATACAGGCCCACTCACTGATTACAAGACTGTAGACACCTGTGATGCTAATTAGTGGACACACCTTGATTTAGCATGTCCTTTTTGTCACATTATTTTCAGGGGTACCATCATTTCTCTCCAGGCCTATTTCATGAGTTTTATCTTTTTTTTAAATTCTGTGGAAGCATGGTTGAAAGGCAATGTCTGACTTTCATTTGTTCATTTTCATAGATTTTTTATTTATTATTACTTTTGTCAGATTCACGTTATTTCTGTGACCATTGTGGGTTTTTCGGTCATTAAACGACGGGTACTAACAATTTTGACCGCATGTCAAAATAAAATTAAAAACGAGACAAAAACCGATGCTTTAGCATTATACCGCTGAACAAAAAGTGGAATAAAATGAGATAAAAAATAAAAATCTAAATAAAAATGGTATTGCTGAAAACGTCATCTTGTCATGCAAAAAACAAGCTTCCATACCACTCCACCAACATAAAAAAATAAAAAAGTTATAGCTCAGAGAATACAGATATGCGAACTTAATTATTTTTTCTAATTATAGCTGTAAACGTACTGTCTCAAAGAATAAAGCTGCCTTATCACTTTTACCAGACGGAAAACGGCATTAAAAAAAACAATTCCTGAATTCCTGTGTTTTATTTATTCTGCCTCCCAAAAATCAGAACAGAAAAAAAAATGTCATGTACCCTAAAATGTTACTAATATAAATGTCAACTTTTCCAGCAATAAACAAGCCCTCACATGACTCTGTCAGCAGAAATATAAAAAATTATAGCTGTCAAATATGGCGATGCAAAAACTTGTTTTTGTAAAAAAAAAAAAAAAAATCAATAAATTAAAAAAGTCTTTTAGTGTGTGACAGCGGCCAAACATAAAAAAAACAATATAAATCTGGTATCTGGTATCACGGTAATCGCGTCAACCTGAAGAATAAAGTTGTCCAATCGCTTTTACTGTACGAGGAACTGCGGAAAAAATAAATAAAGCCAATTCTTCACCTGCTGTTGATTTGTTTATTCTGCCTCCAAAAGATCACAGAATGGCTCAGCTCACATTTATCCTGCTCTTTTGCACCGGGGTTTCTGTGTAAATCTCTGAAATATCTGTTTCAAATTACTCCCTCTGTGGAAGATTCCTTATAATGAGGCAGATGGAGGCATTGTGGACACCATCTGACCTATGACAGCGGTGTCCATCTTTTTAGGCATACATTAAAAAAGCAATCTGCCACAGTTTTGTGCACCTCTGAAAAGAAGGACACCACAGAACAGCGAGGCCAGACCGAGTCCAGAGTAACTCTGCTGCCTTATTATAGTGAATGAATCCTTCGGGTGTTTTCTCTTAATCACGTCACTCGGAGATTTAGATGGAAACCCCAAAGTAAGTGCTCAGCTTAGAACGCAGGATCTATGTGGTACAAAATGATAGATAAAAGATTCCCAATAAAAGCTTCAATTCAATCCACAAAAAAAGCAAGTCCACTCTCAGGTCTCTCAATGGAAATATAGGGTGCTGCTAAGTTACTGCTAGTACAAAGGCTCTGGAAAGTGCTATGGCTCCTCGCCCCCCAAAATAAATCCAATGGATTCTGCTCTCCCAAATCCAAATCCCCCCCCCCCTTCTGAGCTCCACAGTGTGTGCGCCTGACAATTGTTACATCTTTAGCCCGCCTTTAATGGAAAGAGCAGAGTATTACAGAACATTCGGCACCAGTGTGCATTATTCAACATTTAGAAAACTATTTAGAATTTAGAACTAAGGAACTTGCCCCTCAGACTATGAGGGGGTCATCACAACAGACCCAGACCCCAATCAGAGGACAATAAAACATTCCTTATCTTAAGAAGTGGTCCAATATTTATGGACATAACTGTTTATCACTCATGGTAATTCTGCTTCATGTCACCTGTCATATCCATGGTTTTTTCTTTTTTCTGTGCTATGTTGTGCATAAATATGTGATTCTTCAGAATTTGTATTAGTCTATGCCTGATGAAGAGACCTGTGTAGTCTAGAAAGCTTGCAATTTGTTACCATCTTTTCAGTTAGCCATTAAAAGGTATCAACCACTGAGGACTCTCAATTCTAAATATTTTTCTATCTACTGGCTAACACGGTACCAAGATATATATATCTTTCCTGTATCATTGTTCAACATGGCATCCTTCCTGCTAATTTCTCATGGAACGCACCTCATGCGCAGATTATCACTTTCTTCCATGGGCACAATGCCGCATTTCTGGTTGAGCTTCCTGGAACACATTTGACATGGAAAATAGGGCGATCTGTTTGTTTTTAACACAGTGAATTACACGCTGGAAAGGTGAATGAGATAACTAACTTGTACCCCCCAACTTACCGTCTCCTTCCCCACCATCCTGTAGAATGTAAGCCCGCAAGGGCAGGGTCCTCTCCCCTCTGTATCAGTGTGTCTTTGTTAGTTTGCTTACTGTAAGCATGGGCGGACATACCGCCTGTTCAACCTGTGCAACCGCACAGGGGCCCAGAGCGGGAGGGGGCTCCTGACGGGTATACAAAGCAATGAATGTGAATAACAGCCTGCGGTAGTATTACTGCTAACAGGAGAAGCAGGGGGGGCCCTCTCTGCTGCATGCATGTGATATGACAGTTAAACGGGCCCCCCTCCTCACCTGCTAACATATATTATGCCGCTGTCCAGCCGGCTGTCACTGCTGCGGTCTGCGGTGAGGTGATGGGTAGCAAATGCTGGACCAGGAAGAGGGGAGGAGGGAGGGCCTCTCAGTCACAGTGACTCACTGAAGCTTGCTCAGGACCTGTGATGAGATTACAGGAGGGGAGGAGTCAGGAGTCACATGATCAGGGGCCTCCGTGTATTGCAGGACTCTGCTGTGCTGTCATGGTGCTAGACGGTAAGCTTATGTGTGGGGTCAGGAGTTGTTTACAGTGTGGATGTAGCAGAGCCGTGTGTGTATGAGGTGTACAGAGCGGAGCCGTGTGTGTGTATGAGGTTTACGGAGCAGAGCCGTGTGTCTGAGGTGTACAGAGCGGACCCGTGTGTGTATGAGGTGTACAGAGCGGAGCCGTTTATGCAAGGTGTACGGAGCTGAGCCGCGTGTGTAGGAGCAACTATGTGTGGCCATTATACAGTATGTAGTATCATATGGGGCCATCATACAGTATGTAGCATAATGTGTGGCCATTATACAGTAAGGAGCATCATGTGGGGCCATTATACAGTATGGAGCATCATGTGTGGCCATTATACAGTATGGAGCACTGTGTGGCCTTTTTTTTGTTTATAGTTATTGTTTATGAAACAGTTTGATCCGCAGTGCTAAATGGCTGTGGTTGGGACGTGGATATGGGTGTGACTAGTTGTGAAATGGGTGTGGTCAGAGGCATGGATTAAAATTTGCCAACTTTATCCCTCTTTCCCATCTTCAAAAGTTGGGAGGTATGGTTTAACTGCGCCCCTACTTGTATATGTTTGAGGAAAAGGTGTGTGTAAATGTGTGTGGCTTATAAAATGGGTGTGGTTTTCCTACACACAAACACAGAACCTGTTAAAAATTTGAATCCCACCCCTGCTTGCTCTGCTTGTGACTCACTGTTGCTGTGCACGGGCAGTAGTTCGTGCACTCTTCCCAGAGCCTCAGTGACCCCCGGGACTGGGTCTTTACATTACACATGAAAATGATGGGGTGAGGAGAGGAATTAATTAATCACTGGTCTAGGTAGGGGAAGGGCCGGCCCCCCTGGAATAAATGTATTAAAATGATCGATCCACTATATAGGGGGTGGATGGGGATAGAGATCTACAGAGCGCCTGGTACATCTTTAAGGTTATATGGAGTGCATAGTGACATATGTGCATGGTTACCTCTCAGCCAATCACACACTGTCTTACAAGCACATCTGTGATTGGCTGACAGGATGATCTGCAAGTGTCCTCTGTGCAGATATAACATCAATTGCATGACTGCTTTGTGTTATATTCAGTTGTTAAGTATGGAACTTAAATTTATTATTTAGAGTTGATGGTTGTGTTCTAAACTGATAAATATTACAAACCTATGTTTACATAACTTTGTTGCGCTATGGAGGGGGGGGGCTCGGGAAGATTTCTTGCACAGGGGCCCTCTGCAGTCTGTGTCCGCCCCTGACCCTGACTGTAAGATATATGTAATTTGTATGTAACCCCTTCTCGTGTACAGCACCATGGAATTAATGGTGCTACCTAAATAAATAATAACTGACAGGTTGTAAGGCAAAGCAAGCTCCTTACTCAAGTCCATCACTTGTCAATGGAAATATAGGGGGCTTCCACGTTACTGGTAGCACAAATGCTCTGTGTCACGAATCCCACCGGATATGTCAGGGATCCCACCAGTATGTCACGGTTCACGGGGAGGATACTTTTATCATCCTCACCACTCACACCAATTTGTCACGAACCGGGGTTGTTTGGTTGCCCCTGGTTCTTTCTGAAGGGGATTTATCTATATCTCACTTCCCAGTTCCGGTTTGGAACTTGCAGCTCTCTGGCGCCTCCCTTACCCTCAGGTCAGTCACGCTACTGCACCTAGGGTGTCACGGGGCTACCGCGACAGAGAGGTTCCAGAGAACCGCAGTGCTCTGGGCCTCGTTCACACACGGTGAACAGAAGCTCTTCTCCTGAATTCTGACCTGGCTGTCTTGTGCCAGCAGGGCAGGAGTTAAACCTTGTTGCTGAAAGCTTGGTCTCTCAGCTGAATTGGTTTTTGTAATCTCCTCTCCTATATAGACTCAGCTTTGACTACAACTGTTGTCAGTGATCAGTTCTGCTGCCTGGCTTGAAGTGGGAAGGAGCGTGGTGTTAGGAGCTTGGAGGTTTATTTACAGAGATTGTTGTCTGCTGTTTTGGTTGCATGTTAAACCTGTTTTCCTTTCTAGTTTTTTTGCCCCCTCTTCCCTTTTCTGTGTTTCCTCTGTGGCTGTGTGAGCATTTGGTGAGATTTTAGTTACCTTGTCTGCATACCCTGTTTACTTGTCACATTAATACACTGGTGCAGTCCTCCTCCCTGAGGGGGAGAGGGGGCCACTGATAGGGCCTGCACAGGAGACAGGGATACGCTGGCGGCTCAGGCCTCCTAACCCTTATAGGTACCCCCTGAGATAAAGGTAAGCCAGGGCCCCTTTATAGTGGCAGGGACAGGTGCGGGTCCCAGTACGCCGTCCTGCCCCTTTATCGCCGTTACCGGCGTGACATAGGGTAATTAGTCACCAGAAAGGCTGCCTGCTATGTACTGGCGATTGGGCACGCTGCAGCGAGGGTGATATAACTACTCCCACTCAAGCGGGAATAATAATTATCACCGCCCCGTCGTTACAAAGCCTCCCAATGCACAGGACAAATTCGCTGCCACCAGCTCCGATTGTCCAAGTATTATCGGGTCCAGAGCCAACCCAAATCAGTAGCGTAATTCACCTCAGAGGACGCGACAGTTCGTTATAGAGCATGGAAGACAAGCTAGTAATTTTATATTTTACTCCAAAAAAGGCAGTGCTTACAAAGTATAAAAAGATATTATAAAGGAGACAAAATTCATATGTACAATACAATTACAAATAAAATGGGATTAACGTTGAAAAGAACACTTACATTTCGTTATGTCTTCTTATTAAACACAGTTAATACTTAATACATGTTTCCTTTTTTGAAGGCCTATGGTCCGGAATGATTTTCCCTGTATTTTTACAAGCCTCGTTTTTCGTGGTCTACGTTTTGCGCATGAACTGGGATAAAGCTTGTGAAGAGGTAATTATGTTGCCATAAGGCATTGTGATTTTTCTCTGACGTGTCCGCAGGTTCTGATTTACAAATTTAGGTGGTCCTAGATTTTAGATGTAATATAATCTAATTTGTGTGTATAACTGAACAGACTTTTCATTGAGCAAAGCGTGCTTTATACTTACGGTACTTGATTTTAAAATATTTAAATGGAACCTGTCGTTAGATTCATGCTGCCCAAATAATGAATAGCTGGAATCAGTGCCTGGCTGCATGATAGCAGCCAAGTACCGTATATACTCGAGTATAAGCCGACCCGAGTGTAAGCCGACCCCCCCTAATTTTGCCACAAAAAACTGGGAAAACTTATTGACTCGAGTATAAGCCTAGGGTGGGAAATGCAGGAGCTACCGGTAAATGTCAAAAATAAAAATAGATACCAATAAAAGTAAAATTAATTGAGACATCAGTAGGTTAAGTGTTTTTGAATATTCATATTGAATCAGGAGCCCCATATAATGCTCCATACAGTTCATGATGGGCCCATAAGATGCTCCATATTAAAATATACCCCATATAATGCTGCACTAAGGTTAATAATGGCCCCATAAGATGCTCCATAGAAACATTTGCCCCATACAATGCTGCATAAAGGTTGATGGCCCCATAAGATGCTCCACACATTAGGGGCCCCATGAGATGCTCCATATATTATGGCCCCATAAGATGCTCCACACATTAGGGGCCCCATGAGATGCTCCACACATTATGGCCCCATGAGATGCTCCACACATTAGGGGCCCCATGAGATGCTCCATACATTATGGCCCCATGAGATGCTCAATACATTGTGGCCCCATAAGATGCTCCACACATTAGGGGCCCCATAAGATGCTCCACACATTAGGGGCCCCATGAGATGCTCCACACATTATGGCCCCATGAGATGCTCAATACATTGTGGTCCCATAAGATGCTCCACACATTATGGCCCCATGAGATGCTCCACACATTATGGCCCCATACGATGCTCCACACATTGAGGGCCCCATGAGATGCTCCACACATTGTGGCCCCATAAGATGCTCCACACATTTGCCCCATTTGCTGTTGCTGCGATTAAAATAAAAAAAATCACATACTCACCTCTCTTCGCTCAGGCCCCCGGCACTTGCGATAATCACCTTCCTCGTTCCATCGCTGCGCGCTGCTGTCTTCTATCCTCTGCACTGACTGTTCAGGCAGAGGGCGGCGCGCACACTAGTCGCGTCATCGCACCCTCTGACCTGAACAGTCACAGCCAGAGGACGGAAGACAGAGCAGCGTGCAGCGGTGGAACGAGGAAGGTGACTATCGCGCAATGCTCACCTCACCTGATATACTCACCTGCTCCCGGCGTGCATATTCATTACTGTAATGAGCTGTACCACGTGACCGCTAAACACAGGAAGATGCCGCCAGCTCCCGGAGACCATCTGACAGTGAGACGCTGCCAGGGACCGCGCCGGGAGCTGGTGAGTATGTGACAGCCGCCGCTCCCCCTCACCCGTCGACCCCACACCGACACTGACTCGAGTATAAGCCGAGAGGGTCACTTTCAGCCCAAAAAAAGTGGGCTGAAAATCTCGGCTTATACTCGAGTATATACGGTATGTTTTAATCTGAATTACTGCAGAGAAAACGTAGTTTGAAATGCCAGAGGCTTTAGGGAACGACCTGACTAGTCTGATGTTGCCCGTAGCCGACTTCTTGCCATTTCTCTTCAGTTGATTGACAGGTCTCTCTTTCTATATGCAAACATGGGTGAGACCTGTCTGTCAACAGGAGCAGGGTGGGGAGAACCCGGCTGGAGATGTCATCTGATTTTCAAGCTATGAATTTTATTTTATGTTTATTTGAAAGTAAAACATACCTGGCTTCAATTGCGGCATGAATCCAATGACAGATCTCATGACGGGCATGGTGTACGATGTTATTTTTACTACCATGCAAATATTAGAGCAAACTGTATTATATTGCCATATTTTGCTATGTGTTAATGTATGGTAACATTATAATTCCCATTTTAGAGAAATATGAGCTTAATTCCTCTTTCAGTCATTTGGTTTAGTCTCATGCTGAAACCACAAAGATAAACAATGCAATGCAGGATAAGTTTAAAGATGAGTCACATTGCATTGAAAAAGTGCAAATATTTTTTGCCATGTATTCTTCCCCACATGACAAATTTCCATTTTTGTGTCTTAATTTTTTCCTCCTCCTTCTAAGAGCCATCACTTTTTTATTTTTCTGTCCACATAGGTGTTTGAGGGCTTGTTTTTTTTTTGCGGGATGAGTTGTACTTTTGAATGACACTATTCATTTTACCACATTTTGTACTTGGGAACGTGAAAAAAATTCCAAGTGCTGTGAAATTGCAAATAAAATGCACAAAATTATTTTTTGTGAATTGCTTTACTGCGTATATTGCGTGTTAAAAAAGACTTGGCATCATGATTGTTCAAGTCAGTACGACTACGGGTCTATGCACATGTCAGTGTGTTTCCACGGACCGTGTGACCGTGGGCAAAACACGCTGCCATGTCCTTTTTTTTTTTTTTTTTTTGCTGTCATCATGGACGGCGAAACGTCTCGCACACGTGCACACGGAAAACACACTTTCATGTCCTCCGTGGGACACGGACGGCCGCCGGGGAAGAAGCGCTACAGTAAGCGCTGTTCCCCGGCAGCTGGTGCTGAAGCCGGCTGTCGTCATTCTCCCCTGCTCTGCCTGCGAGCAGAAAGATGAGCGTTATATTAAAGTCCAAGCGACAACACCAGGACCAACCCCTGTAGTGACCGTCATTGATGTCATTGCTTTTGAAACTCGCAGCATGCATACCGGAGTCTCAATCAGAAACTGAAATTAAAACCAGAAGTGGAGCTATCTGGGGAGCAATAGGGAATTTTAGATAACAGTAAATTACATTTTTAAACATGGCAATTGCAAAACCAACAAGAAAGATGTGGAATTATGGAAATCACATGACTAATAATATGTAAATTATGGGAAAATCAAAACAACATGTTCAAAACATCTCAATTTATTCAATGTTGAGTATGAGTGCCACATGCAAAAATGTACTTACATTCCTTGGTATTAACCTCATTTATATATTATTGGTTTTCTAAGGAATCTTCTGCCACGCTGAATGCACATGGTCACTGAAGTCATTAAGCTCACTTTGCAATTGTCGACCAATAATGTGCTCGATGGTCAACAAGTTTGGAAACACTGCAGGCCATGGTAGTATGTTAGTCCACTCTCACAGTAGCATGAGAACATACACAACTGTGTTTTGGTGAAAAATGGCTGTTCAGACTTCAAAGGGAACCTGTCACCCCCCCCCCCCCCCCCCAGGCGTTTTCAACTAAAAAAGCCACCTTGTGCAGCACCAATGCTGCCTTCTGTCATGGTGCATCTTTTAGTTGGGGTCCCTGCCAACGTTGAACTATTCGTTTTTAGAATTTGCCTTTCCTACCTGTAGCTTGTCAGGGGGCATGTCTTTTCCCCCTTGACACAAACGCCTCCCAGCCATCACTCAGGGCCTCCGGGCGCCGCTTCCACTTCCTTCATTAACGTCCCCGAAGCCTGCGCTGTAAGTTTTTTGTTTTTTTTCGGGCATGCGCAGTTTGCGCTGCCCTTCGACTCCCATCACATGATGGGAACTTACAGCGCAGGCGCCAGGGACGTTAATGAAGGAAGTGGAGGCGGTGCCCGGCGCACGGAGAAAAGACATGCCCCCCCTGACAAACTACAGGTAGGAAAGGCAAATTCTAAAAACTAATAGTTCAGCATTGGCAGGGACCTGAACTAAAAGAGCCACCTTGACAGAATGCAGCATTAGTGCTGCACAAGGTGGCTCTTTTAGTTAAAAACGCCTAGGGGGGTGACAGGTTCCCTTTAAAGAAATAATCTTACAACAGGTTCCACAATCAAATCAATGTAACGTTGAGCTGTTGGTGTACCAGGAACGGAGACTAGGGGTGTGTGGCTAAAGTACATTATGCCATCCCACACCATAATCTCGGTAGTAGGACCTTTGTTTCCTCATGAAGACCTCTTCATGACATGGATCACTGGCTATTATTACTTCCAAAACTTATGTGGGACTCATCGCTGAATAGAATAGACCTCCATTCTAGCTTCATTGCAATATTGCTGTGAGCCATGATGGCCTTTGAGAGATCAATGTCCTGCAAACGCCTTCTGATGATTTAAGTAGACACTGTTTTACATATGTTACATCCAGTTTTGATTTGTATAATAGAATGCATCACTACACTTCGTATTTCTAATCTGACGATCCGTCTATGAAGAGGTATGCCTCTGTGGAAATCATGCTGTCATTTCAGTTGGTCGTTGGTCTCCCAACCACTGGGTTATGCAGCATTGAACAGTGCTTAAGTGTATTCTGATCTGCCAGGGTGATAAACCAAGGTCTCTCTGTTCACTATTTCTGTCCCTCTCCCGCAACTGTTGATAACTGGAACATCAACGAACATGAGGTATCACCCAATCATGCCACAAGATTTGATCAGATAATTGAGATTTTATGTGGCTAAAAACACTACTTTCAGGGTGGCTCATACGCCACAAATTGGAGCTAGGTGCTTGAAAATGTGATCGTTTGCAGATACTAGCGACACCAGCTACTTACCCAATTTGCATGACCTTATGGCTTGTCCTGCTTGGTACTGCAACTTCAGTGTTGAGGAGTGTATAAAAATATTTGTTTTAACAGATGAGAACTTTGAGTTGTTTATGTTATATCGGACTACCCCTTTCATTCTAGCTCCCTGGTGATTTTAAGAAGGCATTGAAAGGGTTAATGCATCCTTCTCTGGTAGCCAAGAGTAATGCTGGGGTAAAAGGGTTATTCTCTGCAGTTTGCGCAACTCGCTTAGAAATTTATGGAAATTACAGGAACATTATATCACAGTGACCTACAATCTTTTCGCTACTTGGGACTTATGCCAACAGCATAGATGTAGCAAATCTACATCCCACATAACATCACATTGAGGCAGAATGGTGAAGAACATGTTAATCATTTACAATTTTGGATTTTAGGCTCAAGTTCGAGCAGGAGTTCAGAAAGAAGACAAACAAGATAAAGACAAAAGGCCAAGCATTTCAATAATGGAGACTGATGATGCTGGATTTGTTACCGTCCCAAATGGCAAGTATATCGCTTTTACTGTAATGTGGTTTTGTATTCTTTTTTTATTATTATTATTGAAAACAGCATTACTTACAATTGTTAGTACTATGATACACAGCGGCTTCGACAACACAAGAGCGCAATATTCTGTAGGGGACCCTTAACATACAATATTAATTGGCTGAAAATACTTGGTCAGATAAGCTAATCCCGTCTAATTTGTAAACTACGTGAACTTGGACTGGCCTGTCTAAAATTGCGCAAAATTTATCATAGTGGCTCATGTGGATGAGTAATTTGGTTTTATTTTTTACTACCTGCCTGTTATGGCTAGTGACTATATCTGGTGGCTCAGAGCGATCATGGTCTACTCCAACCAGCGATTTTGTGGCTTCCGCTGGCGTCAGTTCAGCAGAGCAGCTTTTTCACTTCCGCTCTGCTGTATCGATTAGGCGTGACTGCCAATGTCATGTGAATTGAAAGCTGGCTCAATCAGCATGACATCAGCTGTCATGCCCTGTCAACAGAGTAGACTGGAAGAGGAAGAGCTGTGCTCTTGACGTGAGATGGCAGAATCGCTGGGCACAACAAGCAGGTAGTTAGCAACTACCTGACTGTCAGTTCTTAGGTCTGTCAGAAAAAAAAAATAGTCCTTGATAACACCTTTAAATTGCGGTGCAAGGAAAGTACATCAGTTTTGTGTCACAACAATTCTGGTGCGTAAGTAAATCTTTTCAATTTTATATTAAAACCATAACAATTTGGAAGACTGGTTTGTTCCAAAACACATGAAATATAAACCCCCCCAAAAAATTGAAGAAAAATAAGCACAGATATAATACCATTAAAGCAAGTCCTTACATACAAGATTCAGAAGGAGCAACCAGAAATTGCGAAATCACTTATTATAAAAGTAAGGATAGCGTGTTACTTTCCAGTAGAACGGTCTTCCCCAATTTAGGCTATGGACATATCACATCCAGGCATCGCTTATGAATATCAAATATGATATATGCATATATATATATAGTTCATACCGCTTCTTGGCCTCGTTAATTGATAATTAGGACTGGTAGCATTTTCATGCCCTGAACTGCCTGCTCCCCGATGCAGCAAGCACAGGCAGCTTTGCTTCTGCAGCTTCGGAGGAGCTGCCAACTTCAGAAGAGCAGGCCATGCAAGATCTAAAAATCCTATAAGCACTATGCTCCTTGCCTAAGAGTCTGGTCACCACTGACTGTCTATAAGTAGTGTCTGTAACATGTTCAATGAGCAGTAAACAATAAAATTAAAACTCGCTCAGAATTTAAGAATGGAGAAAATGTTTAAATACAAGTAAATATTGCAAGTACTTTGCAATCATAACCATTTATGATTATGCTAATAACTCTTTAAATGTAGTGCTCTGACGCAACAATACAAATGTAAACACCAGTTTGAGATTTTTTCTTCCAAATATTAACCCCTTCCCGACCTGTGACACAGCGTATGCGTCATGAAAGTCGGTACCAATCCGACCTGTGACGCATATGCTGTGTCACAGAATGATCGCGTTCCTGCAGATCGGGTGAAAGGGTTAACTCCCATTTTACCCGATCTGCAGAGACAGGGGGAGTGGAACTTCAGCCCAGGGGGGGTGGCTTAACCCCCCCGTGGCTACGATCGCTCTGATTGGCTGTTGAAAGTGAAACTGCCAATCAGAGCGATTTGTAATATTTCACCTATGAAAATGGTGAAATATTACAATCCAGCCATGGCCGATGCTGCAATAGCATCTGCCATGGCTGGAGACCCCGATCTGCCCCCACCCCACCCCACCGATCGCCTCCCCAGTCGTCCTTTTTGCCCCGATCTCCGTTCCGCTCCCCTCCTCCCTCCTGTCGGCTCCCCCGGTCCTCCTGTCCGCTCCCCAGGTCCTCCGATCCCCCCCCCCCCCCCCCCCCCCCCCCGTGTTCCGATCCCACCCCCCCATACTTACGTAGCTCCGATGTCCCTCCCGGTGTCCGGCCGTCTTCTTCATGGGCGCCGCCATCTTGGAAAATGGCGGGCGCATGCGCAGTGCGCCCGCCGAATCTGCCAGCCGGCAGATTCGTTCCTGCACATTTTGGTCGCTGTGATAAGTTCTATCACAGCGATCAAAATAAAAAAAATAGTAAATAAATCCCCCCCCTTTATCACCCCCATAGGTAGGGACAATAATAAAATAAAGAAAATATAATTATTTTTGTTTTTCAATTAGGGTTAGGGGTAGGGTTAGGGGTAGGGTTGCACTTAGGGTTGCACTTAGGGTTGCACATAGGGTTGCACTTAGGGCTAGGGTTGCACTTAGGGCTAGGGTTGCACTTAGGGCTAGGGTTGCACTTAGGGCTAGGGTTGCACTTAGGGCTAGGGTTAGAATTAGGGTTAGAATTAGGGTTGCAATTAGGGTTAGGGTTGGAATTAGGGTTAGAATTAGGCTATGTGCACACGGTGCGGATTTGGCTGCGGATCCGCAGCGGATTGGTCGCTGCGGATTCGTATCAGTTTTCCATCACGTTTACAGTACCACGTAAACCTATGGAAAACCAAATCCGCTGTGCCCATGGTGCGGAAAATACAGCGCGGAAACGCTGCGTTGTATTTTCCGCAGCATGTCAATTCTTTGTGCAATTCCGCAGCGTTTTACACCTGCTCCATAATAGGAATCCGCAAGTGAAATCCACACAAAAAACACTGGAAATCCGCGGTAAATCCGCAGGTAAAGCGCAGTGCGTTTTACCTGCAGATTTTTCAAAAACTGCAGAAAAATCCACACAAATCCGCAACGTGAGCACATAGCCTTAGGGTTAGGGTTGGAATTAGGGGTAAGACTAGGGTTAGGGGTGTGTTGGGGTTAGGGTTGTGGTTAGGGTTGGGATTAGAGTTAGGGGTGTGTTGGGGTTAGTGTTGGAGTTAGAATTGAGGGGTTTCCACTTTTTAGGCACATCAGGGGGTCTCCAAACGCGACACGGCGCCACCATTGATTCCAGCCAATCTTGCGTTGAAAAAGTAAAATGGTGCTCTCTCCCTTCCGAGCCCCGACGTGTGCCCAAACAGTGGTTTACCCCCACATATGGGGTACCAGCGTACTCTGGAGAAACTGATCAACAACTTTTGGGGTCCAATTTCTCCTGTAACCCTTGGGAAAATAAAAAATTGCGGGCTAAAAAATTATTTTTGAGGAAAGAAAAATTATTTTTTATTTTCACGGCTCTGCGTTATAAACTTCTGTGAAGCACTTGGGGGTTCAAAGTGCTCACCACACATCTAGATAAGTTCCCTTGGGGGTTTAGTTTCCAAAATGGGGTCACTTATGGGGGGTTTCTACTGTTTAGGCACATCAGGGGCTCTGCAAACGCAACGTGATGCCCGCAGAGCATTCCATCAAAGTCTGCATTTCAAAACGTCACTACTTCCCTTCCGAACCCCGACGTGTGCCCAAACAGTGGTTTGCCCCCACATATGGGGTATCAGCATACTCAGGAGAAAATGGACAACAACATTTGGGGTCCAATTTCTCCTGTTACCCTTGGGAAAATAAAAAATTCTGGGCTAAAAATCATTTTTGAGGAAAGAAAAATTATTTTTTATTTTCACGGCTCTGCGTTATAAACTTCTGTGAAGCATTTGTTGGTTTAAAGTGCTCACTATGCATCTAGATAAGTTCCTTGGGGGGTCTCCTTTCCAAAATGGGGTCACTTGTGGGGAAGCTCCAATGTTTAGGCACACAGGGGCTCTCCAAACGCGACATGGTGTCCGCTAACGATGGAGATAATTTTTCATTCAAAAAGTCAAATGGCGCTCCTTCCCTTCCGAGCCTTACCATGTGCCCAAACAGTGGTTTACCCCCACATGTGAAGTATCAGTGTACTCAGGAGAAATTGCCCAACAAATTTTAGGATCCATTTTATCCTGTTGCCCATGTGAAAATTAAAAAATTGAGGCTAAAAGAATTTTTTTGTGAAAAAAAAGTACTTTTTCATTTTTACGGATCAATTTGTGAAGCACCTGAGGGTTTAAAGTGCTCACTATGCATCTAGATAAGTTCCTTGGTGGGTGTCCTTTCCAAAATCGGGTCACTTGTGGGGAAGCTCCAATGTTTAGGCACACAGGGGCTCTCCAAACGCGACATGGTGTCCGCTAAAGATTGGAGCCAATTTTTCATTCAAAAAGTCAAATGGCGCTCCTTCCCTTCCGAGTTCTGCCGTGCGCCCAAACAGTGATTTACCCCCACATATGAGGTATCAGCGTACTCAGAACAAATTGTACAATAACTTTTGGGTTCCAGTTTCTCTTTTTACCCTTGGGAAAATAAAAAAATTGTTGCTAAAAGATCATTTTTGTGACTAAAAAGTTAAATGTTCATTTTTTCCTTCCATGTTGCTTCTGCTGCTGTGAAACACCTGAAGGGTTAATAAACTTCTTGAATGTGGTTTTGAGCACCTTGAGGGGTGCAGTTTTTAGAATGGTGTCACTTTTGGGTATTTTCAGCCATATAGAACCCTCAAATTGACTTCAAATGTGAGGTGGTCCCTAAAAAAAATGGTTTTGTAAATTTTGTTGTAAAAATGAGAAATCACTGGTCAAATTTTAACCCTTATAACTTCCTAGCAAAAAAAAATGTTTCCAAAATTGTGCTGATGTAAAGTAGACATGTTTGAAATGTTATTTATTAACTATTTTGTGTCACATAACTCTCTGGTTTAACAGAATAAAAATTCAAAATGTGAAAATTGCAAAATTTTCCAAATTTTCGCCAAATTTCCATTTTTTTCACAAATAAACGCAGAAATTATCGACCTAAATTTACCACTAACATGAAGCCCAATATGTCACGAAAAAACAATCTCACAATCGCTAGGATCCGTTGAAGCATTCCCGAGTTATTACCTCATAAAGGGACACTGGTCAGAATTGCAAAAAACGGCAAGGTCATTAAGGCCAAAATAGGCTGGGTCATGAAGGGGTTAAAAATAGACTACCGTAAATTAAATCCTTTGTTGTGCCAGGTATCACACCTCTCACTGTAGCTTTCATGCAGTCACATCCAGGAACATAACAAGAGATGGCTCCATAACTAACTTCCATTATCCTCCCACAGTTAGACCAAGTGTGCTCCAATCTTTTAAGGCCACGTGCACACGTTGCGGAATGTTGTGCCAATTTTTCCGCACTGATTTTGGGAAATCCTCATGAAATCCGCATTGCGGATTTACTGCGGAATTACCGCGGTGTTTCCGCATATTCCACCTGCGGTTTTACACCTGCGGATTCCTATTACGGAGCAGGTGCAAACCGCTGCGGAATCCTCACAAAGAATTGACATGCTGCGGAATAAACAATGCAGCGTTTCCACGCGTTTTTTTTCCGCAGCATGTGCACTGCGGATTTTGTTTTCCATAGGTTTACATGGTACTGTAAACTCATGGAAAACTGCTGCGAATCCGCAGTGGCCAATCTGCTGCCGATCCGCAGCAAAATCCGCAGTGTGTGCACATACCCTAAAGGTACTTGTAACACCAGAGCACGCTGTAAATCAAAGTGCCGGAGCATGCATACAACTTTCATAGTATAGTGAGCAGTACTGTGAGCGAAGACTACAGCGTGCATGCCCCCATGACTGTAAGCTGGGAGGAAATTGGTGAATTTTCTCTTGGTTGCTACACTTTCAGTAAAGTGGCTGGGCAGCTATGTAACTATTTACCTGTAGACAGGGCCGGACTGGGACTAAAATTCAGCCCTGGCATTTGAAGTTACACAGGCCCACTTGTCACATGGTGACTGTATAATATCTTTGTACACTTGTAGGTTACAAGAAGTGAGGGGAGTGTAACACGACTATATAACATATAATCACAGCTGTATCCAGCGTTACAGCTCAGTCCTATTTATTGCTTTTAGTTGCAGTACCAAGAAAAGCCGCTACTTTACCTACATAACTGGATCTTGTAGATAATGAAGGGATTGAGACGACCAAAGGCTATGGAACCTCATTCTGATGCTCCATAAACTTTGCCTACAGCCACTTTTGGTTCCGCTGCGCAGCATGAGACCCAGTGACTCTGAAGAGCGGTGACATCAGTAACAACACCGCTTTTAACCCCTTTACCCCCAAGGGTGGTTTGCACGTTAATGACCGGGCCAATTTTTACAATTCTGACCACTGTCCCTTTATGAGGTTTGTTGTGAATTCCGTTCTCGGACTCCCTCCTGTGGTCATGAATGGTACTTTGGTGAGTTCTGTTCCTGGACTCCCTCTGGTGGCTTTGAGTGGAACTGCTGGTCCTTGAGGTTGGCTTTCTCAGCTGCCCTCGTTTATTGCTAGGCTGGCTTCCCTATTTAACTCCACTCAGATCGTTATTTCATGCCAGCTGTCAATGTCTCAGTATTGGTTCAGATCTCTCTTGGACTTCTCAGATGACCTGTCTACTCCAGCAGAAGCTAAGTTCCTGCTAGTTCATTTGTTGTTACTGCTAATTCTAGTCCAGCTTGCGATCATGATATTTCCTTGCTAGCTGGAAGCTCTGGGGGTGCAGAGTTGCACCTCCACACCGTGAGTCGGTGTGGAGGTCTTTTTGCATACTCTGCGTGGTTTTTGTAGTTTTGTTTTGCTGACCGCATAGTTCCCTTTTCTATCTTCTGACTATTTAGTGAAGACTGGCCTCCTTTGCTAAAACCTGTTTCATTCCTGTGTTTGTGACTTTCCTCTAAACTCACCGTCAATATATGTGGGGGCTGCCTTTTCCTTTGGGGAATTTCTCTGAGGCAAGGTAAGGCTTCTATTTCTATCTTTAGGGGTAGTTAGCTCTTAGGCTGTGAAGAGGCGTCTAGGGAGAGTTAGGTACGCTCCACGGCTGTTTCTAGTGTGTGTGATAGGAGTAGGGTTTGCAGTCAGCAGAGTTCCCACTTCCCCAGAGCTTGTCCCGATTTCTAGTTTAACTATCAGGTCATTCCGGGTGCACCTAACCACCAGGTCCATAACAGAGGTTATAACTCTGGAATGCTTCAACAGATCCCGGTGATTCTGACATTGCTTTCTCGTGACATATTGTACTTCATGATAGTGATAAAATTTCTTTGATATTACCTGTGTTTATTTGTGAAAAAAACGGAAATTTGGCGAAAATTTTGAAAATTTAGCAATTTTCCAACTTTGAATTTTTATGCAATAAAATCACAGAGATATGTCACACAAAATACTTAATAAGTAACATTTCCCACATGTCTACTTTACATCAGCACAATTTTGGAACCAACATTTTTTTTTAGGGAGTTATAAGGGTTAAAAGTTGACCAGCAATTTCTCATTTTTACAACACCATTTTTTTTTTTAGGGACCACATCTCATTTGAAGTCATTTTGAGGGGTCTACATGATAGAAAATAACCAAGTGTGACACCATTCTAAAAACTGCACCCCCGAAGGTGCTCAAAACCACATTCAAGAAGTTTATTAACCCTTCAGGTGTTTCACAGGAATTTTTGGAATGTTTAAATAAAAATGAACATTTAACTTTTTTAAACAAAAAATTTACTTCAGCTCCAATTTTTATTTTACCAAGGGTAACAGGAGAAAATGAACCCCAAAAGTTTTTGTACAATTTGTCCTGAGTACGCCGATACCCCATATGTGGGGGTAAACCACTGTTTGGGCGCATGATAGAGCTCGGAAGCGAAGGAGCGCCATTTGACTTTTCAATACAAAATTGACTGGAATTGAGATGGGACACCATGTTGCGTTTGGAGAGCCCCTGATGTGCCTAATCACTGAAACCCCCCACAAGTGACACCATTTTGGAAAGTAGACCCCCTAAGGAACTCATCTAGATGTGTGGTGAGCACTTTGACCCATTAAGTGATTCACAGAAGTTTATAATGCAGAAAAAATAAAAAATCATATTTTTTCACAAAAATGATTTTTTCGCCCCCAATTTTTTATTTTTCCAAGGGTAAGAGAAGAAATTGGACCCCAAAAGTTGTTGTACAATTTGTCCTGAGTACGCTGATACCCCATATGTGGGGGTAAACCACTGTTTGGGCGCATGGGAGAGCTCTGAAGGGAAGGAGCGCAGTTTGACGTTTCAATGCAAAATTGACAGGAATTGAGATGGGACGCCATGTTGCGTTTGGAGAGCCACTGATGTGCCTAAACATTGAAACCCCCCACAAGTGACACCATTTTGGAAAGTAGACCCCCTAAGTAACTCATCTAGATGTGTTGTGAGAGCTTTGAACCCCCAAGTGTTTCACTACAGTTCATAACGCAGAGCCGTGAAAATGAAAAAAAAAATTTTCCACAAAAATTATATTTAGCCCCCAGTTTTGTATTTTTCCAAGGGTAACAGTTGAAATTAGACCCCAAAGGTTGTTGTCCAATTTGTCCTGAGTACGCTGATACCCCATATGTGGGGGGAACCACCGTTTGAGCGCATGGCAGAGCTCGGAAGGGAAGGAGCGTCATTTGGAATGCAGACTTAGATGGATTGGTCTGCAGGCGTCACATTGCGTTTGCAGAGCCCCTAATGTACCTAAACAGTAGAAACCCCCAAGTGACTCCATATTGGAAACTAGACCCCCCAAGGAACTTATCTAGATGTGTTGTGAGAACTTTGAACCCCCAAGTGTTTCACTACAGTTTATAACGCAGAGCCGTGAAAATAAAAAATCCTTTTTTTCCCACAAAAATTATTTTTTAGCCCCCAGTTTTGTATTTTCCCAAGGGTAACAGGAGAAATTGGACCCGAAAAGTTGTTGTCGAATGTGTCCTGAGTACGCTGATACCCCATATGTTGGGGTAAACCCCTGTGTGGGCACACGGGAGAGCTCGGAAGGGAAGGAGCACTGTTTTACTTTTTCAACTCAGAATTGGCTGGAATTGAGATCGGACGCCATGTCACGTTTGGAGAGCCCCTGATGTGCCTAAACAGTGAACCCCCCCAACTATAACTGAAACCCTAATCCAAACACATCCCTAACCCTAATCCCAAAGGTAACCCTAACCACACCCCTAACCCTGACACAACTCTAATCCCAACCCTAATCCCAACCGGTAATCCTAACCCTAACTTTAGCCCCAACCCTAACTGTAGCCTTAACCCTAATGGGAATATGGAAATAAATACATTTTTTTAATTTTTAGGGGGTGATGAAGGGGGGTTTGATTTACTTTTATAGCGGGTTTTTTAGCGGATTTTTATGATTGGCAGCCGTCACACGCTTTTTATTGCAAAAAATATTTTTTGCGTTACCACATTTTGAGAGCTATAATTTTTCCATATTTTGGTCCACAGAGTCATGTGAGGTCTTGTTTTTTGCGGGACAAGTTGACATTTTTATTTGTAACATTTTCGGGCTCGTGACATTTTTTGATCGCTTTTTATTCCGATTTTTGTGAGGCAGAACGACCCAAAACCAGCTATTCATGAATTTCTTTTGGGGGAGGCGGTTATACCGTTCCGCGTTTGGTAAAATGGATAAAGCCGTTTTATTCTTCGGGTCAGTACGATTACAGCGATACCTCATTTATATCATTTTTTTATGTTTTGATGCTTTTATACGATAAAAACTATTTTATAGAAAAAATTATTTTTGCATCGCTTTATTCTGAGGACTATTTTCTTTGACGCTGTATGGCGGCTCGTTTTTTGCGGGACAAGATTACGTTTTCAGCGGTACCATGGTTATTTATATCCGTCTTTTTGATCGCGTGTTATTCCACTTTTTATTTGGCGGTATGATAATAAAGCGTTGTGTTTTTTTTTACGGTGTTCACTGAAGGGGTTAACTTGTGGGACAGTTTTATAGGTCGGGCCGCTACAGACGCGGCGATACTAAATATGTGTACTTTTATTGTTTTGGTTTTTTTTATTTAGATAATGAAATGTATTTATAGGAACAATATATATATATATATATTTTTATATTTATTTTTTTTTAACACTATAACATTGCCCCGGGGGGGGCAGGATGTTATAGTGTAAGATCGCCGATCTGACACTTTGCTGTGCACTGTGTCAGATCGGCGATCTGACGTGCACAGCTCCTGGAGGCTTCCCGGTGCCTGCTCTGAGCAGGCGCAGTGAAGGCACCTCCCTGCAGGACCCGGATGCCGCGGCCATCTTGGATCCGGGCCTGCTGCAGGGAGGAGGAGGTAAGAGACCCTCGGAGCAACACGATTACATCGCGTTTCTCCGGGGGTCTCAGGGAAGCCCGCAGGGAGCCCCCTCCCTGCGCGATGCTTCCCTATACCGCCGGAACACTGCGATCATGTTTGATCGCAGTGTGCCGGGAGTTAATGTGCCGGGGAAGGTCCGTGACCGCTCCTGGCACATAGTGCCGGATGTCAGCTGCGATAGTCAGCTGACACTTGGCCGCGCTCCCCCCGTGAATGCGGCCAATCGCGCTGGACGTACTATCCCGTCGGTGGTCATACGGGCCCACCCCACCTCGACGGGATAGTACGTCCGATGTCAGAAAGGGGTTAAAAGAGGTCTGGATACACATAATGAGAGCATTATACTGCCTCTGTACAAATCCCTGGTAACACCGCACATGGAGTACTGTGTACAGTTTTGGGCACCGGTGCTCAGGAATGATGTAATGGAAGTAGATCGAGTACAAAGGAGGGCAGCAAAATTAATAAAGGGGATGGGGGAACTACAATACCCGGAGAGATTAGCAAAATTAGGATTATTTAGTCTATAAAAAAGATGACTGAGGGGCGATCTAATACTCATGTATAAATGTATAAGGGGACAATACAAGGAGGATCTGTTTATACCAAGGAATGTGACGGTCACAAGGGGGCAATCTCTGCGTCTGGAGGAGAGAAGGTTTTTCCACCAACATAGAAGAGGATTCTTTACTGTTAAGGCACTGAGAATCTGAAATTCCTTGTCTGAGGAGGTGGTGATGGCGAACTCAGTCGAGGGGTTCAAGAAAGGCCTGGATGTCTTCCTGGAGCGTAACAATATTAGGCTACGTTCACATTTGCGGTCCTCGCCGCAGCGTCGGGCGCCGCAGCGGCGCCGCATGCGTCATGCGCCCCTATATTTAACATGGGGGCGCATGGACATGCGGCGCACTTGCGTTTTGCGCCGCATGCGTCGCTGCGGCGCCCGCGTCGGTGCGCAGAGGACGCAGCAAGTTGCATTTTTGCTGCGTCCAAATTCAATGAAAAAAACGACGCATGCGGCGCAAAACGCAGCGTTGTGCATGCGTTTTGCTGCGTTTTTATTTGCGTTGTGCGTTGCGGCGCCGACGCTGCGGCGCACAACGCAAATGTGAACGTAGCCTAATATCTTACAGTTATTGGGTTCATTAGAAGGACGTAGATATGGGGATTTATTCTGACGGAATATAGGCTGAAGTGGGTGGACAAATGTCTTTATTCGTCCTTGTTAACTATGTAATAGTATTGAAGGTAGGCCAAAAAATTGTCAGTATAACTAAACTTATAAAACCTATATTAACAAAAGATGAAGAGTGATTATTACAGAAAGAATAAAAAATTTGCTCTAACATCTAAATTCAACCTTTTTCAGGCTTTTATTGGTGTCAAACAATTTATGCGCCATCTAGCCCTTAAAAAGCATTATATGAAAAGACCAGAGATTAAAAGATACAGATATACAATTTAAGTCCAAATTTAACCCCCTTCAGGAATATTATCATGCCTTTTTTAGTTTTCAGAATCAAGTAATTCGAAAGATGCATAATGCAGACACTAGAATTGGCACCAAATGGAATCTTAATAATCTTTCATCATAAGAAAGGAGGGAGATTATTAATTTGCAAAATAATGGAAATGTTATAATATGACTGGCGAAAAGGGTGGTGGTATAATGGTTATGGAATATTTGTGTCTACTAAGTGATACTAAAACATATAGCAAAATTATAAAGGACCCCACTATTGAGTATGGTAAGGAGCTAATTAATTTAATTAGGAAGTGTTAGGGCTGGTGGAACGCACCAAATAAATATATAGTAATAAGGTGCGTTCGCAGCCCGGGGTCCACCGTGCAGAGATGGAACCTGCTGCTAGGTAATGGCGGCACTATATGACGGTACTACGCCAGAATAAAAACGTGTTCCGACACCTGGTATCAACTGATATGAACTCTGTTGCTTCACAGATTCGCAAGGAAACGCTGTGCCCTGTTAGCAGTCACAGGGTGCAGCAGATGGACGCTAGTGGGATCCCTGAAATTCACCCCTACTATGCTGGTGATTGATCTCACTCTGACCCTCGGTGGCTTTTGAGCCTGCACCTGAGGATGCCCTGAGTCAGATGCTGAGATCAAGCAGGAGTTCCCATCCTACACTGACCGGTTGTCAGGACTAATTAAAGATGTACCGCTCTGGCAGACGCCACTAACCACCCTAACTACGGCTAGGAAAGCGCACTAATTGCGCACGGCGCCGCACTTGCGGACGCTGCTGGTTTGACGTAGTAAGGATCGTGCTCTTGTGTTAAGGATAGCACTGTCAGGCTCTAGGTAGCTCCACCATTCACGAGCAGTCAACAACACTAGAAATGGGTACGAAAGCTACGTGTCAGCAGGGGAAGGTGGGGCAAAATAATCAAGGACAGTTGGTGCTTATAAAATTCTGTGTATTCGGGAGGCGCTAGAGGCAGACACAGACATTCTGCTATAAGTTCTCCATTGACGCTTATAAGCTCTGGCTATCATCTCTTATCTCAATAATGGGAAAATCTGTATTTAGCAAAGACTAATTTATACCGTGCAATAACAATTTTGAGAATAAAAGATCAGTCCAGGAGGAGAAAGAAGCAGATTTCTCTGATAAGATATATTACAAAGTTTCTTATTTTCACCTCTATAATTGATTTATGAAAAAAATTTAAACCATGGATACTCTTTAAACTCTTTTAACCTTGCATTATGCGGCTATTTCAGATATGGCGTGAGTCATATAGAAATGCTGGTTATGTCTCTTGTTAACTCTTTTTAATATATTTGTATTTTCTAATCTTTAGGGGAAATTGACACTGGATATTCTGCTGTGGATCAAGGTATAAATGCAGGTGCAGCCATCTTACCAGATGCCCCCTTTAGTGAAAACCACTCAGAGCATCTAGTTCTTCAAGAAGAGGCTTCCAATATAGTTGGCGAGGTTCTTTCCACAAAACAGCTCATTCTCCGACGGGGTCTAGTATGCTGTGTAGCTGTAACTATTCTCCTGGCTGGGGTCTTAGTTAGGGTTTTTACAGGTAATGGATAGTGATCATATAGCCATAAACAAAGTTAAATCAGTGTCCAAGACATACATGTCTACACTGCAGTCCATGCTGAGGACTCTTCCAAAGTGCTGACAGACCACTGTGTTATGGAAACAGATTTTCTCAAATTCACGCTTCTTCGTCATTAAATTTGGACACTAGTGCCTCCAAGAATTACTGGTTTTTTTGAAACGTGGATATTTTCTAATTAATCTTAAAATTGAATGGTACACATCTGCTAGATCAGAGAGAAGTCAGATGTCAATGGTTTGTGTAAATGAACTGAAACACAGGGAGCAAGAAAATTATGGCTACATGCGGTCTTTAGTACTAACAATGTTACTTAAAAACCTGTTCAAGTTTTGGCTTCGAGATTCCCATCCTCATTGACCTCTCAAATGGTGTGTAAAGGAAAACCTTCACATTGATAAGTAAATTTGCCAGTATTTCACATTCTGTTAGTCTTACTATTCAGTGAATAGGTTGAAACCTTGAACAGAGTTTCTCAAGTTATTCCCAGCTGATTTAGGTATGACTCTCCTTACAGTTGCTAAGATTGCTGGAGGTAGCCTGAGATGTATCTTCACAGCTTCAAAGATCTACACAGGCTACTTGTGAAGACACATAAAAACCCTTGTGTATTTGTGCTATAAATGTTTATATTGTACTTACGTAAATGTCTTTGACTTTTGCAAAAAAATTTTTACAAATAATGTAAACATTTAAAAGAAATTATATTTAAGGCTTAATTTTGTACCATTTTGTAGCAAATGTGTCATCTGCAATACCCTTTACTTAAAAATGAGTGATTTCAAATAAATGTTATTGATTCTTAAATAAAAATCTAAGATGGGTATATTTTCAGTTGTGTTTCATATTTAATGTAGAGCGCCTGCTATTTTTGAAAGAAATCTGTTACATATTGTAAGGCAAGCATTAATTTTCATGTAATTTTACTAACTATTCACAAGACAAATTATAGCAATGGGCCATTTGGGACTTTCTGTGCATTTTTTATTATTGGGCTAAGAACTTACAAGGTGGGTAGTTGCTAACAACTTGCCTGTTCTGCCATGCAACAATCTGTCCCGGTTCAGAGCGGTCACGGTCCACTCCTGCCAGCGATACTCCTTCTAGTGTTGTCCTGTCAATAAGGCAGTGTCTTCTCTTCCACTCTGTTAACGTGGCGTCAATGCCAATGCAATGCTGATTGACGGCCTTCTCCACGCTGCCTAACTGCGGGGAGTCGTCTGTCAAACAACATGATGTCAGCAGTGACGCCATGTTGACAGAGCAGATTAGATGAGAAAGCCCACTATGTTGATGTTTTGTCAAAAAAAGCAGAGAAATTACAGCCTGAACAGGGAGGTAATTAGCAACTACCTGTTGGTAAGATCTTAGCCCAATAAGAAAAACCATATGATTTAGCATTTTCTTCCCTTTTTTCCAACTTTTTTAATGTCAAATTAACATAGCCATAAGGCTACGTTCACATTTGCGTTGCGTCGGGCGCAGCCGCGGCGACTCATGCGTCATGCTCCCCTATATTTAACATGGGGGGGGCATGGACATGCGTTGTGTTGCGTTTTGTGACGCATGCGTTTTTTTGGCGCAAGCGTCAGGGCGCAGAGGACGCAGCATGTTGCATTTTTTTTGCGCTAAAAAAATGAACGCATGCGTCACAAAATGCTGCGTTTTGCATGCGTTTTGCGTGCGTTGCGTCGCCGACGCAGCATACAACAACGCAAATGTGAACGTAGCCTAAGAGATCTTTTTTTTCTGCACCAAGTTTTAGTTTTGAATAACATAATTTACTTTACCGTGTACATCAAGTGAAGTAAAATGGTGAAAACGCTTGATTCCACTATTTATGGAACAAACAGGCTCTCCATGCATGTGTTGTGACTGTCACACATCCGCGACACATGCAGCTGCAGAGCCGAACAGCTGATTAGCCAGCACGCTCCATGTATCCGGGTTCCCTCTGCAGCTTATTCGGTAAGTGCTATAACTTGTCGAATAAGGAGGGAGACGAACATATTTGCTCATCTCTAAAACAGGATGTTAGTCTACAGGACACCGGTACAGTAATGTGTAAGACAACATGATCCCAATTTGATTCAGTGGAAATAAATCCTATCCAAATATTTTGCCCAAAATATAGTACACAAACTGGTGTGAATGATGTAGAAAGCACCAATGCGTGACATACAGTCATCATAGACTATTGCCATAGACATCAAACCTAGCGCAGGCACATAGTGCTCAGACGCAGCGCGCCTGCGCTTTATGGCGGTCAGAGCAGGATATGCTAAACACATCTGATCCGCCACAAGTGTGTAGGGCTTCAATAGCCCAGACAGCGCGTCTTAGCCAGGTGACCATCCGAAGCCTGCAGAAAATGCAAAGCACCCCTGTGTATCATTTAGTCCGTCCGAGGGGGCATGACATTGACATGCCTTCCGATGCACACAAGGAGTAGGTGCAGAAGTGGACAATGAGACCATAAAGCTATGTTATTCGGGGTATGGCACTCATTTAGTATTTGGTGATACAATTAACAAGACAAACATTGCCATTGGTCAAAATAGCTTATCCATACCTATAATGAACTGAACTAGACATGATGATACCAGGGTAACATTTGCATGTCTTTAAGAGCCTGTGGGTAAAGAAAGACAAGGGGAATGAGAAGCATGAGTGGTGGATTTAAAGGGTCCTAGCCCCATATTTAGGATATTAGATAATGGGAAAAAAATTGTGGTATTGTTCCACTATACAGTTGTGGCCAAAAGTATTGACACCCCTGCAATTCTGTCAGATAATACTCAGTTTCTTCCTGAAAATGATTGCAAACACAGATTCTTTGGTATTATTATCTTCATTTAATTTGTCTTAAATGAAAAAACACAAAAGAGAATGAAGCAAAAAGCAAAACATTGTTCATTTCACACAAAACTCCAAAAACGGGCCAGACCAAAGTATTGGCACCCTCAGCCTAATACTTGGTTGTACAACCTTTAGCCAAAATAACTGCGACCAACCGCTTCCGGTAACCATCAGTGAGTTTCTTACAATGCTCTGCTGGAATTTTAGACCATTATTCTTTGGCAAACTGCTCCAGGTCCCTGATATTTGAAGGGTGCCTTTTCCAAACTGCCATTTTTAGATCTCTCCACAGGTGTTCTATGGGATTCAGGTCTGGACTCATTGCTGGCCACCTTAGAAGTCTCCAGTGCTTTCTCTCAAACCATTTTCTAGTGCTTTTTTGAAGTGTGTTTTGGGTCATTGTCCTGCTGGAAGACCCATGACCTCTGAGGGAGACCCAGCTTTCTCACACTGGGCCCTATTATGCTGCAAAATTTGTTAGTAGTCTTCAGACTTCATAATGCCATGCACACGGTCAAGCAGTCCAGTGCCAGAGGCAGCAAAGCAACCCCAAAACATCAGGGAACCTCCGCCATGTTTGACTGTAGGGACCGTGTTCTTTTCTTTGAATGCCTCTTTTTTTTCTCCTGTAAACTCTATGTTGATGCTTTTGCCCAAAAGCTCTACTTTTGTCTCATCTGACCAGAGAACATTCTTCCAAAACGTTTTAGGCTTTTTCAGGTAAGTTTTGGCCAACTCCAGCCTGGCTTTTTTATGTCTCGGAGTAAGAAGTGGGGTCTTCCTGGGTCTCCTACCATACAGTCCCTTTTCATTCAGACGCCGACGGATAGTACGGGTTGACACTGTTGCACCCTCGGACTGCAGGGCAGCTTGAACTTGTTTGGATGTTAGTCGAGGTTCTTTATCCAACATCTGCACAATCTTGCGTTGAAATCTCTTGTCGATTTTTCTTTTCCGTCCACATCTAGGGAGGTTAGCCACAGTGCCATGGGCTTTAAACTTCTTGATGACACTGCGTACGGTAGACACAGGAACATTCAGGTCTTTGGAGATGGACTTGTAGCCTTGAGATTGCTCATGCTTCCTCACAATTTGGTTTCTCAAGTCCTCAGACAGTTCTTTGACAATGGAGAAAAGAAAAAAGACCAGTGTGGTACACACAAGGACACAGGACAGAGGTTGAGTCAACTTTAATCCATGTCAACTGGCTGCAAGTGTGATTTAGTTATTGCCAACACCTGTTAGGTGCCACAGGTAAATTACAGGTGCTGGTAATTACACAAATTAGAGAAGCATCACATGATTTTTCGAACAGTGCCAATACTTTTGTCCACCCTCTTTTTTATGTTTGGTGTGGAATTATATCCAATTTGGCTTTAGGACAATTCTTTTTGTGTTTTTTCATTTAAGACAAATTAAATGCAAACACAAATTCTTTGGTGTTATCTTCAATCATTTTCAGGAAGAAACTGAGTGTTATCTGACAGAATTGCAGGGGTGTCAATACTTTTGGCCACAACTGTATATGCACTTTATCTACACTTTATTAGGTGTGTATTAAAATGTTAGATCATGATCCCTATTAAATAAAGGTTATATTTTAATAAAGGGGTTCTTTTTGTAAGCCCGCTTTTTATTGTGACAAACAAAATATAAAAAATTTTTGTTTTGTTTTATCGGTTAAATAATTTTATATTTCGATAGATTGTACTTTTAGGAATTCAGCAGCACTGAATATACGGCTTTTTATTTTTTTATTCCTTTGTGTTTAAATGAGGGTAAAGGAGAGGTAATTTGAAGTTTATCATTTAAAAACGTTAAAATTTTATTTTTAAATTTTTTCTTCTCTTCATATAATTTTTTGGCCCACGAAGGATACTTGAACCTAGGCATGGATCACAAAAAAATCAGTTGTGCTCAACATTGTTAAAGCTCTTTATTGTTAAAAAAAAATCTTCAGAAATAACTAGCTATTAGTGATGAGCGTATTTACTCGTTACTCAAGATTTCCCAAGCATGCTCGGGGGTCCTCCGACTATTTTTTAGTGCTCGGAGATTTAGTTTTCTTCACCTCAGCTGAATAATTTACATCTCTTAGCCAGCTGGATTACATGTGGGGATTCCCTAGCAACCAGGCATCCCCCACATGTACTTATGCTGGCTAACAGATGTAAATCATTCAGCTGCGGCGATGAAAACTAAATCTCCGAGCACTAAAAAATACTCAGGTCACCTGAGCGTGCTCGGGAAATATCGAGTAACGAGTATATTCGCTCAACACTACTAGCTATGTCCCAGTTGTTAGAATTTTGTAATAGAATTCACAATTACATATACCAAAAAAGTTGACATGCTCAGTAATATTAAAAACAAAAATAATGAGACATTGTATATGACATGGACAGGATTAATAGCACCCTTCTATACGTATAGCAATAATGACAGCCTCCAAACCTTTGTATGTAGCCATATGTGAGATTCTTGTTCCTGTCTGCTAGTTTTGTCTTCCACTGCAGTTCTCTCATATTCTTGAATGCTGGCACAGTTCCTATTCTCAATAGCAAAGATTTTCAGTTGCTTTTTGATTGGGATTCTTCTCAATTGGTTAGTTCTTTTCTGCTCACTGACATCACAAATGAGTGAGCAAGACAAATGCTTTGACCCCTTAGGCTACTTTCACACTAGCGTTAACTGCAATCCGCCACAACAACGTTTTGCCGAAAAAACGCATCCTGCAAAAGTGCTTGCAGGATGCGTTTTTTCCCCATAGACTAACATTAAAGGGAACCTGTCACCACGTTTTTGGAAGATGGGATAAAAATAGCGTTAAATAGGGGCAGAGGTGGGCGTTACATTAGTGTGTGTGTTATGCGTTTATTACCCACCTAAGTTGCCGAAATAACTTTGCAAAGTCTCCGTTTTCGCCTGTCAATCAGGCTGGTCAGGTCACATGGGCGTGGTGTCTTCACCCAGATTTGGCGTAGTTTTCCGTTGGTGGCGTAGTGGTGTGCGCATGCCCAAAGTCCGGAATCCTCTTCCAGGGGATTTAAAATAGCGCGGTGTTCGTTATTGCATTGGTGATCGGTGGGCGCGGCCATCTTCCTTTGGCCGCGCGTGCGCAGAAGCGGCGCTCTGCTGGCCGCGGCTTCAGGAAAATGGCCGCGGGATGCCGCGCGTGCGCAGATGGATATCGCGGCGGCCATTTTCCTGAAGCCGCGGCCAGCAGAGCGCCGCTTCTGCGCACGCGCGGCCAAAGGAAGATGGCCGCGCCCACCGATCACCAATGCAATAACGAACACCGCGCTATTTTAAATCCCCTGGAAGAGGATTCCGGACTTTGGGCATGCGCACACCACTACGCCACCAACGGAAAACTACGCCAAATCTGGGGGAAGACAACGCCCATGCGACCTGACCAGCCTGATTGACAGGCGAAAACGGAGACTTTGCAAAGTTATTTCGGCAACTTAGGTGGGTAATAAACGCATAACACACACACTAATGTAACGCCCACCTCTGCCCCTATTTAACGCTATTTTTATCCCATCTTCCAAAAACGTGGTGACAGGTTCCCTTTAAGTGACGTATTGCGACGGATTGACACACGTCGGAACCGTCGTGCGACGGTTGCGCCGTGTTGTGGCGGACCGTCGGGACCAAAAAACGCTACATGTAACGTTTTTTGCTCACGACGGTCTGCTTTTTCCGACCGTGCATGCGCGGCCGGAACTCCGCCCCCACCTCCCCGCACTTCCCCGCACCTCACAATGGGGCAGCGGATGCGCTGGAAAAATGCATCCGCTGCCCCCGTTGTGCGGCGGAGACAACGCTAGCGTCGGGAACCTCGGCCTGACGCACCGCGACGGGCCGAGCCCGACGCTAGTGTGAAAGTAGCCTTAGTGACAAAGCCAATTTTGTATTTAATGATCAAGCCAATTTTACAATTCTGACCACTGTCACTTTATGAGGTTATAGCTCTGGAACGCTTCAATGGATCCCACTGATTCTGCGTTTGTTTTTCCGTGACATATTGTACTGCATGTTAGTGGTAAAATTTCTTCGCTATGACTCACATTTATTTATGAAAAAAACAGAAATTTGGCAAAAAATTTTAAAATGATGCACTTTTCAAATTTTTTTTTTTTTGTGCCCTTAAATCAGAGAGTCATAGCACACAAAATAGTTAATAAATAACATTTTCCTCATGTCTACTTTACATCCACATAATTTTGGAAACATAATTTTTTTTTGTTAGGACGTTATAAGGGTTAAAAGTTGACCAGAAATTTCTCATTTTTTCCAACAAATTTTACAAAACCAATTTTTTTAGGGACCACCTCACTTTTGAAGTGAGTTTGGGGGATCAATATAACAGAAAATACCCAAAAGTAACACCATTCTAAAAACTGCACCCCTCGAGGTGCGCAAAACCACATTCCAGAAGTTTATTAACCCTACAGGTGGTTCACGAGATCTAAAGCAATGTGGAAGGAAAAAATTAACATTTTACTTTGTTTCACAAAAAATTTACTTTGGAACCAAACTTTTTTATTTTCACAAGGGTATCAGGAGAAAATGGACCACAAAATTTGTTGTTCAAATTCTTCGGAGTACGCCGATATCCCGTATGTGGGGAAAGCCACTGTTTGGGCTCATAGCAAGGCTCGGAAGAGAGCGAGCACTGTTTGAGTTTTTGAATGCAAAATTGGCTGGAATCAATGGCAGGCGCCATGTCGCGTTTGGATACCCTCTGATGTACTTCAGCAGTGGAAACCCCCCAATTGTAACTCCAACCCCAACACACCCATAATCCCAATCATAACCCCACTGAGATTTTCCGACGCTGGGGGATACTATAACCTTATTTTTAACGGCGCTAAGGAATGAGTACTTTTAACTGCCGCCGTTTAAAAGACGTGTCGGTGGTCTTTAAGGGGTTATCCATACTTGCGTACTTTTGGATGTGCTTGAAGCCATTTTTCCTACAACATCTTCAAGGCCTCTAGTCCCAAAGGAATCAAGGCAGCTCTACAACATTATGGATTCTTGCATGTTTCGCTATAGGTAGGGTGCATTCGTCTTCATAGGCTTCATTTCGTTTCCTGTAAACATAAGACTGCGGTGTATTGCCGAAGAGCTACACTTTAGTTTAATTTGTCCAGTTATTTTCCTAGAAGGATTTTGATTTGTCTATGTAACTTTTTATGCCTTTTTCCTTGCAACATTTTTTGATATGCCAAGGTCTTTGGACAACCTGATCGTATACCTATTTATTTTATTTGTTTTTTTGCTTGGTAATGAGTAGTGATGAGCGAATATACTCGTTACTCGAGATTTCCCGAGCACGCTCGGGTGTCCTCCAAGTATTTTTTTAGTGCTCGGAGATTTAGTTTTTATTGCCGCAGCTGAATGATTTACATCTGTTATCCAGCATAAGTACATGTGGGGGTTGCCTGGGTGCTTATGCTGGCTAACAGATGTAAATCATTCACCTGCGGCAATAAAAACGAAATCTCCGAGCACTAAAAAAATACTCGGAGGATAACCGAGCGTGCTCGGGAAATCTCAAGTAACTAGTATATTCGTTCATCACTAGTAATGATTTATTTTTTATGTGTAATTGTTAGCAAGACACTGGTAATGAAACTTGCCTTATTAAACATCAAAGTCATGCGAGCACTAAAATAGTGACAGGTGAATCTATTTTCTGTTTAATTACAGGTTAGTCTGATGTTTTCCTTTGTTTCAAACTGCATTAGTTCAAGCAGTTTCATTAAACACTTTACTTGGGAGATATTGCATCTTAAAGGGGTTGTCCTCTATCACCAGGCATTCACATGATACTTACAGTATGTCATTTGACCACTGTTGCCGATCAGCGGCCGCTGGTTGGCTGCAGCAGTCGTGACATAACATTGTCACGATACCGCCAGCAGTGAACAACCCTGTTAATAGTCAGTACATTCATACATGTATTTCCACATCAGCAGAGTTGCATACAGGATTCACAAGGAAATCATAGAAAATTGGTCTCCATTATGAATTTTATCACAAATGTGTTCTCAGATTCACCAATTGTGAAACCTGACAGCTTTCTGCAGAAAAATAGACCACATTCAATTTTTACACAAGTCAGCCTGGATGCTGGAGGAGAAGGAGGGTGGGAAATTGGAACTAAACATGTAAAAGGAGTAGTGGGAATTCAAGGGGAATGGAAACTCTGATAAATCTCTGTGGACCACTTAAGGTACCGTCACATTAAGCGACGCTGCAGCAATATAGACAACGACCCGATCGCTGCAGCGTCGCTGTGACGGGGTGTACGGCAGAGCAGGAAGGGACAACAGGCCGAGAGACGATCCAACGAGATTTATTAAAGCAGGGAGCATACAACATCAAATATCCATAATGTCCTTCAAGTTCACGAGAAGTCCACAATAAGTCCAAGTAAAGAAACATCTGGAGGTGCTTTCCAGTAATCCCGCACCCGATAAACGAAACAATAGTCCTTCCGAGTCCAATGGATCCCAAACAATCTCAAGAACGACGAGATATGTCCTCAGCTCAAGTCTCGCCCCGTTCGCTTCCGCAGTCACAGATGGACGTGGGGTCTTGCCTCAGCTAAGAATCCCCACTCCTCCTTCCAGGATCAACTCACATCTGATCTCAAAATAAGAATGGATTGTCTGAGCTCCTGGGATCCGCCCATGAAGGGGGGTAGGGGTCACACCTGTTCAATGGTTGGATCCACCAGAAGATTCTATGCTGGTCGGCTCCGCTTAGTCTACGTAGTATGTACATTTGACTAGCCACCTGCTGTGTGGAAGAATGGCTATTCCTTCACTAGTTGACAAAGCTTAATTACATTAAAGCTTAGGGCTGCAAGTATTGGGGGAAGGAGACATTGTTACAGGTGACTCCCAGCACAAGAAAATACATAAATTACAGCTAATAGAAACCAGAGAACAGTTACATACATCAAATGGCACATTATTCAAATACAGGACAGGGTAAAAGTACATATCATGACAATCCCTTCCCCTCCCAATTTGTGTACGTACTACGGACCTCTACAGGTTGCTGGTTAAGTACACACAGGCAGAGCATAACTTACATGTGGCTTCATGCAGCCACGAATTGGCATCGTAGCTCTCCCACATCATTGCACAGGAGAACATCTGGAGGCAGACCACCCATCACCCCAACCACACATCGCCTGACCCCAAAACCAAAGTTCAGATCCACAGTGGCTGTGGGAATAGTCCTCCATTGCCCACCAGCCAGTCTAATGACAATCCCAGGTCCTCTATGAACTGCCTCAGGCCGAACCACTCGGGGATCAGCCAGTGTGAGGAAAGCCCCCGAGTCACAAAATCCAATAAGTCTGTCCAACCTCGATGAGCAGAAGTCATCATAGCTGCAGGTCGCACACCATAAACTCCTAGTGGTGCAACATGGTTGGGTGAGGCACTAGGCCAGTCCTCACGTAGTGGTGACCCGTCTTCCTCCATGGCACTTGGCTGTACATAATTAATATGACTGGGTACAGGATCAATCCTCATTTGAACAGCTGGGCAGGAAGCTTGCAGATGCCCCGGCTGCCCACATCGATAGCATCTGTGCTGGGTCTCACTCCATCCAAGGCGTCCTCTTGGGCGAGGGGTAAGGGAACCTGGAGGCCGACTCCCACCTGAAGGTGCTGTAGGGGTTTGAGGATGACTCCTCCATGGGCTGGCTGGGCATGAGGCCTGCAGATGCCCCTGATGCCCACAACCATAACACCTGCGCTCTGCTACTTCCTCTCCTCGTCGTATTCCAGAAAATGCAGTAGAAGCAATGAGGCACATTTACACGGGTATCAGCAGGAGGTGGTGGCTTAGAGGAACAGGGAACACTGGGGGCCACCGATGTTGTGGAGCTGGTAGGCCTCTCTCCATCCTCCAACAGAACCCTCCACTGAGGCTTGATGGTGAGAGCCTCATCAGCGAGAGATGCAGCTTCTTCCACTGTCGCTGGTCTCCTCTCACGCACCCATTCCCGGATCTCAGCAGGGCACTTGAAGTAAAACTGCTCTTTTAGGATAACCTGGAGAAAGGTCTTCCAGGTTAAGGCCTCCTCTGCCTCCAGCCAGCGATGACATTTGTTTGAGTCTATGAGCATATATCTTAAAAGACACTTCCCCATCACAGGCTAAAGTACGGAACTGAGTCCTGTAAGTGTCTGGCGTCACAGCATAATGTTCTAGAATAGTCTGTTTAATTTCCACATACTCATGGTTCCCCCGAGGTTCCATAGCTCTATAGGCTTCGGCAGCTCCACCCTCTAAGAGCCCCACCAGATGTCGGACTCGCTCCCTTTCCGGGACTTCCATTAATCGACACTGATGCTCAAAGTCCTGGAAGAAGCCCTCAATGTCGCCTGCAGCCTCATTAAAGGGCTTGAAGTCTTTGCGGGACACTGGGGAGTTCCCTCATGGTGGGTGCTGGGGTTACAGTCTGTCTGGAGCTTCTAGCTGCTTCCAAAGCGATCTGCCTCTCCAGCAATGCCATCTCCTGAGCTCTGTCCTCGGCTCTGTGAATGGCCTCCCTCTCCCTCTCCTCGACTCTGTGAATGGCCTCCCTCTCCTGAGCTCTGTGAATGGCCTCTCTCTTATCGTCTATGGTGGCCTCCTTTCCCAGCAATGCCAACTCCTCCTCTTACCACACAACCCACTGACTTTTTTGGGTATTTACCTCCGGCTGCAGTCTTTCCTCCATTTGCTGTGAGGATCCTTCCTCAGCGTCATCTTGCAGGCGAACTCCTTCCAAAGCCTCAATTAGCTGCTCCCTGGAGAGTCCTTTAAAACGGACTCCTACTTCACGGGCCTTTGATTGTAGGCTCCCCAAAGTCCAGTTCTTGTACTCTGCGGTGCTGGTTCCCGATGTTGGGCCATTATCCTCCATTCCTTCTGCTCTGATCTCGCTGCTGCCACCAGTTTGTGACAGGGTGTACGGCAGAGCAGGAAGGGACAACAGGACGAGGGACGATCCAACGAGATTTATTAAAGCTGGGAGCATACAACATCAAATATCCATAATGTCCTTCAAGTTCACGAGAAGTCCACAATAAGTCCAAGTAAAGAAACAGATCTGGAGGTGCTTTCCAGTAATCCCGCACCCGATAAACGAAACAATAGTCCTTCCGAGTCCAATGGATCCCAAACAATCTCACGAACGACGAGATATGTCCTCAGCTCAAGTCTCGCCCCATTCGCTTCCGCAGTCACAGATGGACGTGGGGTCTTGCCTCAGCTAAGAATCCCCACTCCTCCTTCCAGGATCAACTCACATCTGATCTCAAAATAAGAATGGATTGTCTGAGCTCCTGGGATCCGCCCATGAAGGGGGGTAAGGGTCACACCTTCTGTTCAATGGTTGGATCCACCAGAAGATTCCATGCTGGTCGGCTCCGCTTAGTCTACGTAGTATGTACATTTGACTAGCCACCTGCTGTGAGGAAGAATGGCTATTCCTTCACTAGTTGACAAAGCTTAATTACATTAAAGCTTAGGGCTGCAAGTATTGGGGGAAGGAGACATTGTTACATGTGACTCCCAGCACAAGAAAATACATAAATTACAGCTAATAGAAACCAGAGAACAGTTATATACATCAAATGGCATATTATTCAAATACAGGACAGGGTAAAAGTACATATCATGACAGTCGCTGTTTAGGTCGCTGTAGAGATGTCAAACACAGCAGCTCCACAACGATGCAGGAGCGATCCTGTGACGTAACGGTGACTCATTTATCGTTCTCACAGGTCGTTAGCTCCATGTAAAACATTGCAGGCATCGTTGCTTTTGCTGTCAAACACGACGATACACGCCGATCTGACGACCAAATAAAGTTCTGGACTTCTAGCTCCGACCAGCGATATCACAGCGGGATCCAGATCGCTGCTGCGTGTCAAACACAACGAGATCGCTATCCAGGACGCTGCAACGTCACGGATCGTTGTCGTTCTCATTGTAAAGTTGCTAAGTGTGAAGGTACCTTTAGGCTTGGTGCCCACGATTCAGAAGTAGCAGCGCTTTGGATGCAGAGCGTCCAGATCACTGCCTTCTATTGAACGCAGGTAAATCCGCATGTGTTCACTGAACTATGCAGATTTACCGCATCCAGTACATTCTATTGGTGAAATTGATATGCTGTGGTCTGGAAAGACACACCCCATGTCCATCTCTGCGGGTGATCCGAGGGCATCTGTGGACACATAGTGGACATGAGATTTCTTGAAATCCCATCCAGTATGCTGTCACATCTAGCTATAAGTTTGACTCTGCAACCCGCAGCAGCTCCGGATGGTGGGCACATACCCTGCACAGCAGATACTTTATCAAATTGTCTGCCTTCAAGGTACATCAGTGGGGAAAGGCTATGTGAGGGCATATAGTAATGTAAAAGGTTAATTTTTCTATTGTTCATGCCAAGTTATGTGCGTGGAGAAGTGGATCAAGTAGTAGATAAAAGGTTATTAAAATACCTCTTTTAATAGATGAGAGATTTTTGTTAATGAGTGCATGTAGAGGTTCCAAGTAAAGAAGTAAGTGAAGTATTTTACTTTGGCTGACTATAGACAAGAGATGCAGCATGATATCATCATGAAGGATCGGCTAAATGGAGTAACTCTGAGATCATCTCTGATACGGAAGCACTGTAGTGCTTTTCTGCAATGGATACACCAAACTATCCCAAGTGATTCAGCAGCTGAAGTTAAGCAGCTCTGTGGATTAGCAGGACCTTTAGTAAGTCATTGATATTTTATTTTTCAGATGATTGTAGATTTTTGAGCAGTTTTTGGATAATACATCTAAATAAAAATGGCTTGCATTCAAAATCATCTGTTTTCATCCATATTGTCGTCAGTATGTCATCTGTATCTCAGTTTTTTACTTCCATACAACATCCGTATGGCATCCGTTTTTACATCAACATTTTAATTATAAAATAACAATTACAGTTTCCTATCTTAATAATTGCAATGGACCCCTGAAAAACACATGACTTATGTAACCTAACCTGTATGTCCCGTTTGTACCATCAACATAAAATGGGCAAATCTGATCTGAAAAAGAGATTATAGTAGTGTATGTTGCTATTTTAAAAAAAAAAAAATTCTATATTCACAGACCATTGGTTCGCGTATAAAAACATTCATGTGAACTACACCAATGACTTGCACTGGTCAGTGTGCTGTTCGTACGATACCTGTTTTATATCTCATCTGAACATTCCCTAAGGCTGGTTTCACACTTGCATTTTGATCCGCAGCGTTTTAGCGCTAAAAAACGCATGCGTTTTTTTCCTATACTTAACATTAAAAACGCATGCGTTTTTTTAGCATGCGTTTTGATGCGTTTTCGGCAACGCATGCGTTTTTTGGCGCGTGCGTTCATTTGCAGAAATGCAACCTGTAGTAATTTCTAGCGGCGTTTTTTTGCGGCAAAAAAATGCATTGCTGTCTATGTAAACGCATGCGTTTTTAAGCACATGCGTTTGCTTGTGTTAAAAACACATGCGTTTTTATAAGAAAACACAAGAAAAAACAAGAAAACCCTCACCCTAACCCTAATCCTAACCCTAAACACAAGAAAAAACAAGAAAACCCTAACCCTAACCCTAACCCTGACAAGCCACCCCCCACCATCAAGGTGATAAAGGGATCCAAACCCTAACCCTACCCCTAACCCTATATGACAGTCCATACTCTACGAGTTTATATTTTTAGTACTCTATAGCAATACCGTATATCTTGGGGTGTCCACATTGAACAAAGATTTTTATTAGAAGAATGTCCTGGTCACCAGGTCAACATAATAGCCAATTCCTATGGATCCCTAGGGTTAGGGTTAGGGTTAGGGTTTGGATCCCTTTATCACCTTGATGGTGGATGGTGGCTTGTCAGGGGTAGGGTCAGGGTTAGGGTTTGGATCCCTTTATCACCTTGATGGTGGATGGTGGCTTTCTGGGTTAGGGGTAGGGTTAGGGTTTGGATCCCTTTATCACCTTGATGGTGGATGGTGGCTTGTCAGGGGTAGGGTTAGGGTTAGGGTTTGGATCCCTTTATCACCTTGATGGTGGATGGTGGCTTGTCAGGGTTAGGGGTAGGGTTAGGGCTTGGATCCCTTTATCACCTTGATGGTGGGGGTGGCTTATCAGGGACCTGGTGACCAGGACATTCTAATAAAAAGCTACCCCTAACCCTAGGGATCCTAACCCTAACCCTATCCATAACTCTAACCCTAACCCTAGCTATTTCTATTTATAGTGGGTTTTCTAGTTGATTTTAATGATTGGCAGCTGTCACACACTTCTCAGCATACGTTTAAAAAACGCAAACGCATGAAAAACGCATGTAAACGCTGCAAAACGCCGCGGTTTTTTTCTGCATGCAAAAACGCATGCGTCTAAAAAACGCGGCGTTTTGCTGCGTTTACATGCGTTTTTTCACCACATGCGTTTTTTTTAAAAACGCAGATCAAAACGCAAGTGTGAAACCAGCCTTAGTGAAAAAAAACAGATGATGCAACTAAGATGACACCTGAAAAAAATGGTGGGTCATTTTGTCATGGATGGCAAAATTCCCACAGCTGTAACCTTAGATTACTCCTTCTTGACAGTAATTGAGTAGTTTTAAACATCAATTCTTGTTATGTCATAGAGAGACAAAGTCACCATGTATTTAGACAAATCACTGAAATGCAAAGGAAATCCCTCCCAAAAAAATCGCTCCAAATCATATGCTCTGTTGGGTTCATAAACCCAGCGAAACACTGCAGGCTAAAGGTATGACCTAAACATACTGTGCAGCAATACAAAAGCCAGACCCAGGGTGTGACTTCTACTTTTCAACCCCAATGGGTACACCACTGCAGACAGACATTCCAATTCTACATCCTTACAGTTGTCAGCCCAGTAATAGCTGGCAATGGAGCATATCAGCTAATGGAATTGCATCAGTAGAACATTTAAAAAGTTTCAAGCAATACTTTTCACCTCAAATTAGGAAAGGAACTATTATGGTACATTCTGTTTATGTAGTGTGTCTAACCAGATCCATCTCAATCTTTTAAGAAAAAAACCCCAGAAGGAGCCATTAGGTACAAGAACACAAATTGAGTTCAAATTGAGTCCATTTGTACTTTTCTTGTAGAAATGTCCTTCTTCTCAATTGGGCACTACATCCCTGTGCGCAGCTGAAATATGGACACTGCTGAAAAAAGGGCAAAGGAAATACACTTGAACTCAGTTTGCGTTCTTGTAGTTTATGGCTCTGTTGGGGATGGCGTCTAATTCAGATGAACCCTCAAATGCACAGAACAAATAGTGTGTGAACAGGGCCTTACATATAATTATACAAATGATTCATAGTTTACCCTTAACACCCAATGACATGCAGTGTCTGTCATTGGGTGCCTCCCCTGTTTGGTGCAAGCTCCGGCGATGAGCCCGCACCTTTTTCCAGCACACAACAGCTCATCTGATCAACTGTCATGTGCCTCAAACAGCTGAGGGTGGAATCGTGATCCACCCGTGACTTTTAACATATTAAATGCCGCTGTCAATCTCTGACAGTGGCATTTAACATGCCGTAAGAGCATAGCAAAACACGCCCATCAGTGCCTTTGTCACTTACCCGCGGGTCGAGGATAGGTTGGCATGACAACCTGGGGTCTGCAGCAGACCCTTGTGCTTGTCATAACCAGATTGTTATGAGCGCCACCCAGTGGTCAGCACTCATAACAAGTGAGCATTTCTGCTACACAGAGCAGGGCTGCAGCACAGGATATCAGAAGCTAGTAAGAAATTAAAAAAATATGTTTGTCAAAATATAAAAAAATAAAAACAAACATAAAAAATACACATATTTGGTATTGCTGCATTCAGAATCGCCCGATCTATCAATAAATAAAAAGAATTAATCAGATCGGTAAACGGCGTAACACAAAAAACTCAAAACGCCAGAATTATGTTTTTCTGGTTGTCGCAACATTGCATTAAAATGTAATAACAAAGAGATCCAAAGATTGTGCCTACAGCAAACTGGTATCAATAAAAACATCAGCTCGGTGCGCAAGAAATAAGCCCTCAACCAGCCCCAGATCACAAAAAATGGAGACGCTAAAGGTTTCAGAAAATGTCAACTTTTTTTTTTTTACAAACTGTTCAATTTTTTTTCACCACTTAAATAAAAAAAGAACATATACATGTTTAATATCTATGAACTCATAATAACCTGGAAAATAATAATGGCAGGTGAGTTTTAGCATTTGGTGAACATGGTAAAAGAAAAAAAAACAATTGTAAATTTGCACTTTTTTTGCAATTTCACCGCACTTTGAATTTTTTCCTGTTTTCCAGTATAGTATTTGGTAAAACCAATCATCTAATTCAGAAATACAACTTGTTCCTCAAAAAACAAGCAATCACATGGCCGTATTGACACACAAATAAAAAAGTTATGGCTCTGGGGAGAAGGGGAGCAAAAAACGGAGACGCAAAAATGTAAATACCCCTGGTTCTTAAGGGATTAAGCAAAAAAAAAAGTGTATAATAATAATACTAATAATAACAATAAGCAGTTCCAATACCACAAATGAAAAATTAAATGTCATATTTGTGCAGGCAGCTGTAAAAATGTTAAGTGTACTATTGTACTATGATAACAATTTAAAATAAATGTCTTCACCAAAAGTCCCTCCTGCAATAATACTAGTTCTACGGGTGCTGCTACAATCACAGTATCTGTGTATGGGGATAGAGTGCTAGATAGAACCACCGATAATTCTGGATTTGTACTTTTCCTGTGTTATAGGAAAGGAAACATTTACAACATGCTTTGCTAGAATCAGATTTTCTGCAGCTTTACTTTAACACTAGATCTGCATTAAACATTATAATATAGGTTGAAAATACCATGAAAGAAAATAGTTTTAAAGGAAAAACCCCACTATGCACTCACCTGTGCCGCTAAAGAATAAGGTTTCTGAGAAGTTAGCTGGCTGAAGTCTATACAGCAAGTAAAGACATAGCAGAGAATCTAGCTGTAAAATGAAGAAGGTTTCCCCTCGGGCACCCAGCAAAGCCTAGACTCTGGAAAGGTGATCTATAAAATCATCTTCTTGATCAGATTTTGTGTGGCGTAGCAAGAATGCAAATGTGACATTTTATAGTATCTGCATCACAGGTATATTACTAAGTTACGGTAATGTCTTGCATATGATTAATAAATCAGAAAAATTGCAAAGAGATTGTAAGAAAATGAAAAATGAACTTTGCATTTACCTCTTATTACAATTCCTCACCATTGTCCAGAATAGAAATATTTTAACTTTTTTTGTGTACAACTAATTGCCTAGGGTACTGGCTATCCTGCAGCCCAGACTGGCCGGGTACCCAGGCAAGGAGTGAACGTTGCTTGCATGCTCTATGCTTTGTATCCGGCCAGCTTCACTTCAGTTCCCCTGTGCTTCTCCCAAGCTGCAGGGGCAAAGCTGTCTCTGCTACCAATATTAGATAGTGCTCAATTCAGACCAGCAGAATGACCATGATCTTGGTCCAAACTGTCAATCTTCAGGCACACATTGCCCCATGAAAAAACATTGTCAAAAAGCAGGGAAAAGGTGCTCCTCTAATGTCACCGTTGTGTCTCCGGGCAGTTATATGACTTTTGCATGAAAGAACTAAGCACCAATTGCTACTGCTTAGCAATGTCTTTCAAACAACACCTCACATACCTCCTTTGGATTGCTTTATGGTGGTGCATTCACATGGATTATGTATAAATGGATCACAAGAGCAAAACGAATTGGAGCACTCACTCGATCCTAGCTTTTATTCCATTGTATAGGATAACATCAAAAACATCTTAAAGTGCGATGTGCAGTTGGCGGCGGATTTTTGAAGGTGAAAAATCCTGATGGACTACAGCCGTTTCACGCTTTCTTAGGGTGGTTTCACACTTGCGTTTTTGTCTGCAGCGTTTTTTGCACAAAAAACGCATACGTTTTTCCCCCCTATAAATACAGGCCTACATCTCAACACACCTGTTGCAGCAACCAGTAAAGACAAATTGATTGACTGATTGATTGCATATTGAATGCAATACAATGCTTGACATACATAGGTGAAAGCAAGGCCAGGCAAGGCACACAAAATGTTGCAAATGGTCAAGTGAAATCAAGCAAAATGCTACATTTGGCATCTGAAATGTGCTTCGCTGACACTGAAAAGTATTCACATAAAGGGTTAAAAGACAACTTGCGCTGATTTCAATTCAATCTGTTTTTGGAAACCGGATCAGATATTAAACTGATAAGAACAGATACTACACTACATCTAGAGTGGCGGCGGCGGCGGCGGATGTAAAAGGCCGAGAATCGATAACCAGAAATGGTTTGCCACTTCTGATGCACCTAGGCCTAAAACTGACACCCACTGTGGAGACATAGCAAAAAGAGTGCCGCAGGGAAGACATTTCCAGAAACTCTGGGATGCATTCTCAATGCACGTTCTGCTGTGTGTGTGTGTGTTCAAGCTGTGCACAACGCGTTTTGAATCTGCATAACTCCGCCTACTCTGACCACACCCTCCATCCCCATTGTGACTGCACATGAATGTTCCGTGCTAAGATTCTATCTACTGCAGGCAGCGCACCTGGTTGGTCAAAAGCATTAGAACACTAACACGGGTGTAGATGGACAAGACAAGCAGATTCGAGATCAGCACAGACACCAGTTTTCCTTTTTTTTCAAATACATATAACACACCACATTTAAAATTCGGTGGTCCACAAGAGGGACACAATGTTTTCCAAAAGAATTCAGGCGGTCACAAATGCGGTATGTATGGCAGAACTACTCATTGGATACTTCAATTTAAATACCAAGTGCTGACAGCAGAGGCCTAATTTTGTAGATGGCACAGTATATTTGCAACACTGTAAGAAAGGCCTAAGGCTGGTTTCACACTTGCGTTTTTATCTGCATGCATTTTTTTAAAAAATGCATGTGTGAAAAAACGCATGTAAACGCGGTAAAACGCATGCGTTTTTTAGACGCATGCGTATTTATAGAAAAACACAAGAAAACAAGAAAAAAACAAAAAACCCTAACCCTAACCCTAACCCTAACCCTACCCCTAACCCTAACCCTAACCTGAAATGCGTGGCACTGAAATACGTTTATATACGTATATACGTATATAAGTGCCACGATATTTCAGTGGCCACGTATATAAGTGCTACGTATTTAAATGCCACGTACATAAGTGCCATGTATTTAAGTGCCACGTATATAAGTGCCACGTATAAGTGCCACGTATACAAGTGCCACGTATTTAAGTGCCACGTATTTAAGTACCACGTATACAAGTGCCACGTATTTAAGTGCCACGTATTTAAGTGCCACGTATATAAGTGCCACGTATTTCACGTAAATGCCACGATATTTCAGTGCCACGCATTTAAGTGTCACGTATTTACGTGCCACGATATTTCAGTGCCACGTATAACCACGTAGTTATAGTATTTACAGTACGTGGCACTTAAATACGTGGCACTGAAATACGTGGCACTGAAATATCGTGGCACTGAAAGACGTGGCACTTAAATACGTGGCACTGAAATACGTGATACTTGGTTTGGTACTGAAATACGTGGTACGTGGCACTGAAATACGTGATACGTGGCACTTAAATACGTGGCACTTAAATACGTGGCACTGAAATACGTGATACGTGGCACTGAAATATGTGGTACGTGGCACTGAAATATGTGATATGTGGCACTTAAATACGTTGCACTTAAATACGTGGCACTGAAATACGTGATACGTGGCACTTAAATACGTGGCACTATGACTGTCAGAAAATGTTCATTAAACGGTTAGGGGTGAGGTTAGGGGTAGAGTTAGGGTTAGGGTTTGAATCCCTTTATCACCTTGATGGTGGTGGGTGGCTTTTCAGTGTGTTTTCTGTGTTTTTTCTATAAAAACGCATGCGTTGGTAACGCAAACAAACGCATGTGCTTAAAAACGCATGCGTTTACATAGACAGCAATGCATTTTTTGCCGCGAAAAAACGCATGCGTTTTTTCACGGCAAAAAAAACGCGCAAAAAAATACTACAGGTTGCATTTTTGAAAATGAACGCATGCAGAAAAAAAACGCATGCGTTTACAAACGCGACCAAACGCGTACAAAAAAACGCATGCGTTTTTAATGTTAAATATAGGAAAAAAACGCATGCGTTTTTTGTGCAAAAAACGCTGCAGACAAAAACGCAAGTGTGAAACCACCCTAAGCCATATTTAGAAAGCAGCTGGTCATTGTCTTTTTTTAAATTTTTTCTCTTGACCCTTGTTGTGGAGTAATATGCATGAAATATTTATCGAGGCAGAGATTCAGTGAATGCTATGAATATTATAACATCACATTTTGTAGCCACTTTTCTTATCTACTTCTGGGTCGTTGTTACCTATTACGTTCTCCTGCACAAGCTTTCTAATCCTGCATTGATATCGGCTAAGTGATCCAAAACCAGTATATGCTCTTTTTGTCTGACTGCCTAAAGAGTTCAATGTTTGTTTACCTTAGTAATATGTGAATTTTTGACATTATTTAATATCAATGAGGAAGATCCATGTGCTTAGCAGTGATTTCAGCACTGGGTTTATATGGGCAGAGCCAGTGATATCCCTTCCAGCCTTAATATGCCAATGGTCAATCCAGAAGGCCTACCTGGCTTCTTTAACCCCTTCATGACCGTGGGATTTTCCGTTTTTCCGTATTCGTTTTTCACTCCCCTCCTTCCCAGAGCCATAACTTTTTTATTTTTCCGTCAATTTGGCCATGTGAGGGCTTATTTTTTGCGGGACGAGTTGTACTTTTGAACGACATCATTGGTTTTACCATGTCGTGTACTAGAAAAAGGGAAAAAAATTCCAAGTGCGGTGAAATTGCAAAAAAAGTGCAATCCCACACTTGTTTTTTGTTTGGCTTTTTTGCTAGGTTCACTAAATGCTAAAACTGACCTGCCATTGTGATTCTCCAGGTCATTACGAGTTCATAGACACCTAACATGACTAGGTTGTTTTTTACCTAAGTGGTGAAAAAAAATTCCAAACTTTGCAAAAAAATAAATAAATAAAATTGCGCCATTTTCCGATACCCGTAGCGTCTCCATTTTTCGTGATCTGGGGTCGGGTGAGGGCTTATTTTTTGCGTGCCGAGCTGGCATTTTTAATGATAGCATTTTGGTGCAGATACGTTCTTTTGATCGCCCGTTATTGCATTTTAATGCAATGTCGTGGCGACCAAAAAAACGTAAATCTGGCGTTTCGATTTTTTTTTTCATTACGCCGTTTAGCGATCAGGTTAATGCTTTTTTTTTATTGATAGATCGGGCGATTCTGAACGCGGCGATACCAAATATGTGTAGGTTGGGGGTTTTTTTAATTGATTTATTTTGATTGGGGCGAAAGGGGGGTGATTTAAACTTTTATATTTTTTTTATTTTTTTCACATTTTTTTTAACTTTTTTTTTTAACTTTTACCATGCTTCTATAGCCTCCATGGGAGGCTAGAAGCAGGCACAGCCCGATCGGCTCTGCTACATAACAGCGATCATCAGATCGCTGTTATGTAGCTAAAATGCAGGTGTGCTGTGAGCGCCGACCACAGGGGGGCGCTCACAGCCACCGGCAATCAGTAACCATAGAGGTCTCCAGGACCTCTATGGTTACCTTCCTGACGCATCGCGATGCGCTCATATCCGGCCGCACGGCCGGATGCGGTAGTTAAATGCCGCTGTCTGAGTTTGACAGCGGCATTTAACTAGTTAATAGCGGCGGGTGATCGCGATTTCACCCGCCGCTATTGCGCGCACATGTCAGCTGTAAAAAACAGCTGACATGTCGCGACTTTGATGTGCGCTCACCGCCGGAGCGCACATCAAAGCGGGGGTCCCGACATGTGACGTACTATCCCGTCACATGTCGGGAAGGGGTTAAATACTAAACCAAAAATATGCATTTAGACAATTTATTATATATTTTTTTTCAGTGTCACAAGTGCTAATATAAGTAGAGATGAAACTTAAAAGTTCAGGGTTCGTACCGGTCAGTTGGTATGCAGTGCCAAACACGGACTTCTCCCCTAAGTCCGTTGCAATGTTCTGAGTTCTGGGGAGAGTCTGTTGCAGAGAGAGAATTTTCCAGCTCAAGAGTCTGGGTCCCCATTGTTTTCAATGGGGTTCTGGTTTAAGTTCTGCTACCTGAACTGAACTTTAAAAAACAAGGCAAACGCTGTAGGCTGCTATGAGATTGTATAGTCATAATATCATATACAATCCTGTTCTATAATCAGCCGATACATGGAGAAGTGTGGGACACACTATTGCTAATAAGCTAAACCACTAAAAAAATGTAGTGCCATAGTCCAATGATAAAGAAATCGTAGAAAAAAGTTTATTAAATAAATATACGACAAAGAACATGATCAGCACAGTGGGGAATGCGAGCAACAAAACACATGGAAACTAGGAGTGAGGCGATGAACCCCAAATAGGAACCAGTAGACAGTGCCATAAGGCACATAATATATAATACATAGTGAGTTCACATTAATAATCATATAGTAATGTCCTACAATAGCATCGGGAATATGCTGTACAGAGTCAGAAGTACATAAACCAACAGTATAATTCAAAGACTCACATAGTATAACGATGTCATATAACGAAATCCCGGACATGCATAAATATAATACTACAACAAGCGGTACAGAGACCACACACAGAGTATAATCCTTGCATAAATACTTTTATTAATAGAAGAGCATGAAATATACAACTCAAGGAAACTAAATGGTAAAAGAACTACTGGATACCACATAACACAGGGAGTACTATGACCAGCGCTATCAATGCCATAGTGAATAGTAAATGCTCATGCCCTCAGTGCAAATCATATGTGACCAATAAATATAAGGTCAGTGCAAAAAAAGAATCAATTTAAAGCAGCAGAATTTACAGAAAGTGCAAAGTGCAACAATGTCCTAATGGACCTATTGAAAACGCATAGACTAAATACATACAACCTATAGGTATAGGTCTGTGCAAAAAGGGCTAAACCTCAAATAGCAGCATTAACAAAAGTGCATAGTGCAACAATATCCTAGTGGACCTATTGAAAATGCATTAGAAAACCTAAGTAGGAGGTGAGCATAACTTACAACTGGATGAAACAGGCACACCGCTGGTAACAGGAACTCCCCGCCGCCCCAACGCACGTTTCGTGTCAACTTCTTCAGGAGGCGTGCGTAGGGGTAAGGGTTCTGGCTATTTAAGCAAATTACAGCCAATAGTGTGCTCCAAATGCAGATGTCTGATAAAGTACATCTCTTAACCATAGGTCCGACGCTGACCACGCCCCCATCTGTCACATGACAGAGGGGATATGACGTCCCATACCGAAGTTAGTATACCGTCCAGGCTCCCATATGTGGGGCGCATGCGCTGTCTCCAAGGCCCCAATGAACCCTCTCAGGAGCGGCGGCGGGGCACAGACAAGCGAGCGCCGTCATGAAGACGGCGGTCACCTGACACGCACCAAGTACCGCCCCCAGGAGGATCCGGAGACCAGGGAAGCCGCGCATGCGCACTGGGAAGCCGGGAGGGAAACAGATGATAAGTACAAGTGCATAGCGCTCTATTACAACATAGACAATATAAATATCCGCGCGACAGGACCTAACAAACAGTGTAGCAACAGCCCATATAGTTACAGTGAAGGCACACATATAATAAAAAAATGAACAGAACTGTGTCACACAAACGAGAATACATAATAGTGATGTTAAGAGCAATGATGTGAACAAAATATATATTAATATCCATTTATACATTTATATATAAATATAATTACAACCACTCCAACAGTGGTACCTAAAAACCATAGTGACATGTGACACAAAATTGAATGAATAAATAAAGAAAAGTAGACATTATAAAAAGACAAACGCGCCTAATAAGGCATGTGATAAGAATAACATATAAAGGAATTGCTACACATAACAACACTTGAAAATAAACGTCAAACGACAATATCATAAGGCTTTACAGGAAGATTTCTCGAATCCCAGGACACCGCTTTCTTCTCAGTGGTTCACAAATAACCCTGGATATGGATACACTTCAATACATCAAATTTGGCCGAGGGATGAGATGCACTTCAACCGACATACAAATCACATAGAAGGCTGTAAAAATTATAATTAGAATTAGCAAAGAAAAATTAAAAACAGAAGAATGTATGATAAAAACCAACCCTAACCCCTTAAAAAACGTGAATGATGTCTACTATAAGAAGGACCCGAACCCAAAATTTTCATTAAGGCCAGCCGGGGTAACCGTATTCAAACGGTAAATCCACCGGCTTTCAATCTTCGCAAGAGCTTTATACAGGTCCCCACCACGTGGTCTTAAAGAGACCTGATCAATGGCCTTTATTTTGAGCTTACTGGCATTGCATTCATGGTATAGATAGAAATGCCGGGCGAGCGTTTTAAGAGATTTAGCATCCTTGGCAGTCTTAGCCCTTTCAATGTCACAAATGTGTTCTCTTGTTCTCAATTTTAATTCACGTGTTGTCATTCCGATGTAAACCTTGTTACAAGGACATTGCGCATGATAGATTACGCCCTTGGAGGCACAGGTCAACTGATGACGAATTTTGTAGATACGACCATCCTGAGGGTTAGAAAACTCCTTGCTTTTAACATGATTTAAGCAGGCCTTACGCAAGGCGCATGGAAAAAACCCATTAATGGGTCCATTCATACCCTCCTTTCTACCCTTTGGGGAGTAATGGCTGCGAACAAGTAGGTCGCGTAGATTATTAGACCTTTTGGCCGTAATCATGGGTCTATCTGAAAGAACCTTTTTTAAGACTGGGTCAGACAACAGTATCCCCCAATGTTTGTTGATTATTTGGGGGAATTCAGTCCATTGACTATTAAAAGGAGTAATTAGTCTCACCTGGGCGTCATCCTTCTTTTTGGGTGTAGTTTGATACAAAAGCTGATTGCGAGAGACTGAACAGGCTCTTTTGTAGCCTTTACGGATCTGCCTATGGCTATAGCCACGTTCCCTAAAGCGTTGGTATAGATCATGAGCTTGATCTTGAAATTTCTCTTGACTGGAACAAATGCGTTTGATCCGCAGATGTTGCCCAATAGGAATTTCATTAATAGTGGTGCGGCGATGAGATGAACTCGCATGCAAAAGTGTATTGGTTGCCGTGGGCTTCCTGTACACGTTAGTCTCAATGAATCCTTGAGGGGACACATAAACATCCAAATACAAGAAGTTAACTTGGCAGCCATGGGAGAAGGTCAACTTAATATTAAGATCATTCGTATTGAGATTGGACATAAAATCAGTAAGCTGTTCAATCGTACCTTCCCAAACGAAAAATACATCATCAATATAGCGAATCCAGTGGTGCACCTTGTCAATGTGCACCACTGGATCACTAAGAAAAATACCCCTCTCCCAGGCCCCCAAGAACAAATTGGCATAGGACGGAGCACAGGCGGCCCCCATGGCGGTCCCCTGAAGCTGGAGGTAGACCTGATCAGAAAATATGAAATAATTATGCGTCAGAATAAACTGGAGAAGTTGTAATATGAAATCAGCCAGACCTACATCAAACCCTCCAGCCTCAAGGAACCAGGAGACCGCCCTGAGTCCGTCCGCATGTCTGATGGATGTGTAAAGACTTTCGATGTCTGCCGTTACAAGGATCATGTCATCATGTATAACCAGCCCATCAAAGCTGCGCAAAGCAGCAGTGGTGTCCTGGATAAAGGATGGAAGCGTATGTACCAACGGCTTCAAATAAAAATCTACTACTTTGCATGCTAATTCACATAGTCCCTCATTCCCAGAGACAATTGGTCTCCCTGGTGGATTGAGGGGATCCTTATGGATCTTGGGAATGAGGTACAGAGTAGGCATTCTCGGTTTAACACTCACAATCGCATCCATAAGTTTTTTTGGAATCACACCAGTCTCAAACGCCTGTGTCACGATAGTCACCAGTTCCTGCTTAAACTCAGTAAGAGGGTTGTAATAAAACTTCCTATAGCATGCTTTATCCGTTAATAGTTTTTGTGCCTGTTTCTCATATAAATGGTTAGGCCAGATAACAACGTTGCCTCCTTTATTGGCCTGTTTAATTGTTACATCAGACCATTTCTGTATTTCCTTAATTGCCTCATCAATATGGGGATTCTTACCATATCCCCTCTTTGCACATAGTTGTTCAACATCGCCTGACACCATCTTAACAAACACGTCAATCACCGGACAGGTGCTCAGAGAAGGAAAGTTCTTTGATTTGGAATATAGGTGGGTGGGAAAATTACTTACCGAAGTTGGATTCTGCTCGTCCAACAGGGATTCCAACATGGCTACCACCTGTTGGTCATCAACTGTATCCAACTTACAATCTGATGTGGGTTTTTCATAATATCTTTTGAGAATCAATTTTCGGGCGAAAAGATGAACATCTTTTATCGCCGTGAAGGCATCTAGGGATTTAGCGGGAGAGAAGGTTAGCCCACGCTGTAAAAGATCCTCCTGTTTGGAGGTCAATACGTGATCTGACAGATTAATTACCTGTGGTTGTCTATTTTTCGATCCCTGATGTTGTCTTGAAGAGCTCTGATTGGTCCATTTCCCACCAAATCTAGTTGTCATATTAGATGACCTGGGTGTATCACTTTCCTGCACTGAGGTTTGACTTGAGAGGGATGCAATAGATGCCACAGATGAGCTCCTAGATGAATGCAATTTGTCCTTTTTCCTATATTGCCATTTGAAGACTTTTTTGGTTTCATAATCATTCAGATCACGCTCATATTTTTTAGCCTTTGTTTCACACACATCTTTCTCCCATTTCTCCATATCTTTGGAGATCTCAAGGAAAAATTGGTCAATCTGTTCCTTCGAATATTCGCTAGCCATCTGTGTCTGCATAGCCATAATTTGAGAGTCCAGCTCCTCCAATAATATAGTGTTTTTAACATTGATGATCTCAATGAACTTTATAGAGCAGGCTGTAGCAGCCTCCTCCCATCTAGTATTCAATGCAATATCACCAAGCTCAAAAGTGGGGTATAGTTGGATGCGAAGACCTCTAGGAATGATGTTACATTTCTGGTAGTTCTGTAGTGAAGCACGGGTCCACCATATTTTAATCTTTTTATGTAATAAATTTCGATATTTTCGAGTCACATCTTTAAAATTATTAGAGACATCATTAGCAGCACCAATAGTTCTGGATTTAAAAACATCACCGACACGGTCTTGCCAGGTTTTCTCCATGGCTTTGAGATCCATAGTGATCACAGGGACACCAGTTACTCTGTTCAAAAAACAGAAAGACGTTACTGATAACAACAAAACAAATGTCCCAGGGGGTAATATAGGACACAAACTCAGCTGAACATGATACTACAACAAGCGGTACAGAGACCACACACAGAGTATAATCCTTGCATAAATACTTTTATTAATAGAATAGCATGAAATATACAACTCAAGGAAACTAAATGGTAAAAGAACTACTGGATACCACATAACACAGGAAGTACTGTGACCAGCACTATCAATGCCATAGTGAATAGTAAATGCTCAGGCCCTCAGTGCAAATCATATGTGACCAATAAATATAAGGTCAGTGCAAAAAAAGAATCAATTTAAAGCAGCAGAATTTACAGAAAGTGCAAAGTGCAACAATGTCCTAATGGACCTATTGAAAACGCATAGACTAAATACATACAACCTATAGGTATAGGTCTGTGCAAAAAGGGCTAAAGTGCATAGTGCAACAATGTCCTAGTGGACCTATTGAAAATGCATTAGAAAACCTAAGTAGGAGGTGAGCATAACTTACAACTGGATGAAACAGGCACACCGCTGGTAACAGGAACTCCCCGCCGCCCCAACGCACGTTTCGTGTCAACTTCTTCTAATTATAATTTTTACAGCCTTCTATGTGATTTGTATGTCGGTTGAAGTACATCTCATCCCTCAGCCAAATTTGATGTATTGAAGTGTATCCATATCCAGGGTTATTTGTGAACCACTGAGAAGAAAGCGGTGTCCTGGGATTCGAGGAATCTTCCTGTAAAGCCTTATGATATTGTCGTTTGACTTTTATTTTCAAGTGTTGTTATGTGTAGCAATTCCTTTATATGTTATTCTTATCACATGCCTTATTAGGCGCGTTTGTCTTTTTATAATGTCTACTTTTCTTTATTTATTCATTCAATTTTGTGTCACATGTCACTATGGTTTTTAGCTACCACTGTTGGAGTGGTTGTAATTATATTTATATATAAATGTATAAATGGATATTAATATATATTTTGTTCACATCCTTGCTCTTAACATCACTATTATGTATTCTCGTTTGTGTGACACAGTTCTGTTCATTTTTTTATTATATGTGTGCCTTCACTGTAACTATATGGGCTGTTGCTACACTGTTTGTTAGGTCCTGTCGCGCGGATATTTATATTGTCTATGTTGTAATAGAGCGCTATGCACTTGTACTTATCATCTGTTTCCCTCTCGGCTTCCCAGTGCGCATGCGCGGCTTCCCTGGTCTCCGGATCCTCCTGGGGGCGGTACTTGGTGCGTGTCAGGTGACCGCCGTCTTCATGACGGGGCTCGCTTGTCTGTGCCCTGCCGCCGCTCCTGAGAGGGTTCATTGGGGCCTTGGAGACAGCGCATGCGCCCCACATATGGGAGCCTGGACGGTATACTAACTTCGGTATGGGACGTCATATCCCCTCTGTCATGTGACAGATGGGGGCGTGGTCAGCGTCGGACCTATGGTTAAGAGATGTACTTTATCAGACATCTGCATTTGGAGCACACTATTGGCTGTAATTTGTTTAAATAGCCGGAACCCTTACCCCTACGCACGCCTCCTGAAGAAGTTGACACGAAACGTGCGTTGGGGCGGCGGGGAGTTCCTGTTACCAGCGGTGTGCCTGTTTCATCCAGTTGTAAGTTATGCTCACCTCCTACTTAGGTTTTCTAATGCATTTTCAATAGGTCCACTAGGACATTGTTGCACTATGCACTTTTGTTAATGCTGCTATTTGAGGTTTAGCCCTTTTTGCACAGACCTATATCTATAGGTTGTATGTATTTAGTCTATGCGTTTTCAATAGGTCCATTAGGACATTGTTGCACTTTGCACTTTCTGTAAATTCTGCTGCTTTAAATTGATTCTTTTTTTGCACTGACCTTATATTTATTGGTCACATATGATTTGCACTGAGGGCCTGAGCATTTACTATTCACTATGGCATTGATAGTGCTGGTCACAGTACTCCCTGTGTTATGTGGTATCCAGTAGTTCTTTTACCATTTAGTTTCCTTGAGTTGTATATTTCATGCTATTCTATTAATAAAAGTATTTATGCAAGGATTATACTCTGTGTGTGGTCTCTGTACCGCTTGTTGTAGTATCATGTTCAGCTGAGTTTGTGTCCTATCTTACCCCCTGGGACATTTGTTTTGTTGTTATGCATAAATATAAGAATAGATATGTGAACCTACCACTAATAAAGGGGAAATCACGCCAGCTCCTGCCCACCCCGACGCGCGTTTCGGTACAGTCCTTCCTCAGTGGGCGTGTGAGGTACTCTAACGGATGGAATTTATAATTGCCAATCAGCTGGATCCGGCCAATGTGAACCAACACCACCTCTAACAGACAACGCATACCAATGCCGGACATACACGGGCCCATGTACGCCAGCATGGAGCCGCAGACCGGAAGTGGTGAAAGACGAAAAGCGCATGACCGAAGTGTGCTGACGGCCATTTAAATTGAGGGCAAACCCGAATGGCAATAATAGAGGATGTTTAATGCATAAGAATGAGGCGCAGAACAGAGCGTACACATTGATGATAAAATAGCAAAACTGCACCCCATGTAAATAATGCAAAAATTACAACAATGAAACATATAAGTGCAAATGACGAACACAAAAAAAACATAACTAGTACACAATATAAAATGTATACTTATATAGATATATCACCATAAAACCACATAACAACAACAAAAAAGTGCCCATACGCCCATATCATAATATGACCCAAACCAAATATACCAAAGACATTTAGAACATTATCCAGCCAGAAATAGAACCACAGCATTCTATGAACAGCTACATAGATAGCATACAAAAATTCCTATATGGCAAAAAATGTATATTTTTAATTATATCATTATATCAATATATGAGGATGTAGATACACTCACTGGCCACTTTATTAGGTACACCTGTCCAACTTCTTGTTAACACTTAATTTCTAATCAGCCAATCACATGGCGGCAACTCAGTGCATTTAGGCATGTAGACATGGTCAAGACAATCTCCTGCAGTTCAAACCGAGCATCAGTAGGGGGAAGAAAGGTGATTTGAGTGCCTTTGAACGTGGCATGGTTGTTGGTGCCAGAAGGGCTGGTCTGAGTATTTCAGAAACTGCTGATCTACTGGGATTTTCACGCACAACCATCTCTAGGGTTTACAGAGAATGGTCCGAAAAAGAAAAAAAATCCAGTGAGCGGCAGTTCTGTGGGCGGAAATGCCTTGTTGATGCCAGAGGTCAGAGGAGAATGGGCAGACTGGTTCGAGCTGATAGAAAGGCAACAGTGACTCAAATCGCCACCCGTTACAACCAAGGTAGGCCTAAGAGCATCTCTGAACGCACAGTGCGTCGAACTTTGAGGCAGATGGGCTACAGCAGCAGAAGACCACACCGGGTACCACTCCTTTCAGCTAAGAACAGGAAACTGAGGCTACAATTTGTACAAGCTCATCGAAATTGGACAGTAGAAGATTGGAAAAACGTTGCTTGGTCTGATGAGTCTCGATTTCTGCTGCGACATTCGGATGGTAGGGTCAGAATTTGGCGTAAACAACATGAAAGCATGGATCCATCCTGCCTTGTATGGAGCATCTTTGGGATGTGCAGCCGACAAATCTGCGGCAACTGTGTGATGCCATCATGTCAATATGGACCAAAATCTCTGAGGAATGCTTCCAGCACCTTGTTGAATCTATGCCACGAAGAATTGAGGCAGTTCTGAAGGAAAAAGGGGGTCCAACCCGTTACTAGCATGGTGTACCTAATAAAGTGGCTGGTGAGTGTATATTCCAACAGGATGGGAGTCCACGATATATCATAGGATGACAAAATTCCATTGCAGCCACAGTATGAGTATCATGACAAAAGACGAAGATTACTAAAATAATAAGAAAACACGTAATTAAAATCAAGATAGAAAGAAACCATGCGAAGAGTGGCACACACGATACACTTAACAGCCAGAAGACCGAAGAAAGGGGACAAATTAAATGCATTCATTCAGTCCAAAGGGGTGGACCGTATTCAATTGCCAAGTCCATCTCGTCTCCAGCCTCCCCAACCGTTTGGACAGATCACCACCCCTAATATTAATCTTTATTGCATCAATGCCACGCACCCGTAGCAGGGTACTATCGCAATTGTGCAGTTCTTTGAAGTGTCGGGGTATAGTTTTAAGGGTGGACGTCTCCGTGTGGCCGGCTGCCGCCTGAATGCCCAAAACGTGCTCTCTGATGTGAACCTTGAGCTGCCGCATCGTGAGCCCAACATAAATCAACCCACATGGGCAGGTGGCATAATATACCACGTACCTACTGGTACAGGTAATATATGATCGAATCTTATAGCTCTTGGTTCCATCAGAGTTGACAAAACTGTCACAGCGATCGATATTGGGACAAGCAACGCAGCCTCCACATGGAGAACAGCCCACCCTGCTTGTGAATCTGTCCAAAAACGTAGGTATATGAAAATTGGAATAATGGCTGGAGACGAGATGGTCCCTCAGATTTTTGGCCCGTCTGAAGGACATCGAGGGTCGTGTAGAAATAAATTTGGAAATAATAGGCTCCACCCTTAAGATGGGCCAGGCATTTTGAAGAATGGAGCGAACCCTATCAGACTGAGAGCTAAAGGTTGTAACAAATCTCAATATCTGCTTATCCCCTGACCCACCCTTCAATCGATTGCCATAAAGTAGGTCATGATGGGAAGCATGTTTTGCCCTGAGGTACGCCCGCTTAATTGACCTCCGACTATAGCCGCGGGATCTAAATCGTTCCTTCAGTTCCTCCGCTCTATATTCAAAGGCACTATCTGATGAACAAATTCTCCTGATACAGAGGAACTGACCAATTGGAACTGATCTGATCACGTGCCGCGGGTGGCCAGAAGATGCATGCAACAATGTGTTTGTAGCTGTTTCCTTCCTAAAGATGTCAGTCTGCAACATGCCCGAATGATCTCTCCTGATAGTCACGTCAAGAAAATCCAGAGATACCGCACTGGATACAAATGTTAGATGGATATTAACCCCTTATTGACCTCGGATGGGATAGTACGTCCGAGGTCAGCTCCCCTGCTTTGATGCAGGGCTCCGCGGTGAGCCCGCATCAAAGCCGGACATGTCAGCTGTTTTGAACAGCTGACATGTGCCCGCAATAGCGGCGGGTGAAATCGCAATTCACCCGCCGCTATTAACTAGTTAAATCCCGCTGTCAAACGCAGACAGCGGCATTTAACTACCGCATCCGGCCGGGCGGCCGGAAATGACGGCATCGCCGACCCCCGTCACATGATCGGAGGTCGACGATGCTGCAGAATAGTAACCATAGAGGTCCTTGAGACCACTATGGTTACTGATCGCCGGCAGCTGTGAGCGCCACCCTGTGGTCGGCGCTCACAGAACACCTGCAATTCTGCTGCATAGCAGCGAACATCAGATCGCTGCTATGTAGCAGAGGCAATCGGGTTGTGCCTGCTTCTAGCCTCCCATGGAGGCTATTGAAGCATGGTAAAAGTTAAAAAAAAAGTTAAAAAAAATGTGAAAAAAATAAAAAAAATATAAAAGTTTAAATCACTCTTTCGCCCCAATCAAAATAAATCAATAAAAAAAAAATCAAACCTACACATATTTGGTATCGCCGCGTTCAGAATCGCCCGATCTATCAATAAAAATAAAGCATTAACCTGATCGCTAAACAACATAACGAGAAAAAAATCGAAACGCCAGAATTACTTTTTTTTGGTCGCCGCGACATTGCATTAAAATGCAATAACGGGCGATCAAAAGAATGTATCTGCACCGAATTGGAATCATTAAAAACGCCAGCTCGGCATGCAAAAAATAACCCCTCAACCGACCCCAGATCATGAAAAATGGAGACGCTACGAGTATCGGAAAATGGCACAATTTTTTTTTTTTTTTTTTTTTTTTTTTTTTAAGCAAAGCTTGGAATTTTTTTTCACCACTTAAGTAAAAAATAACCTAGTCATGTTAGGTGTCTATGAACTCGTAGTGACCTGGAGAATCATAATGGCAGGTCAGTTTTAGCATTTAGTGAACCCAGCAAAAAAGCCAAGCAAAAAACAAGCGTGGGATTGCACATTTTTTGCAATTTCACCGCACTTGGAATTTTTTTCCTGTTTTCTAGTACACGTCATGGTAAAACCAATGATGTTGTTCAAAAGAACAACTCGTCCCGCAAAAAATAAGCCCTCACATGTCCAAATTGACGGAAAAATAAAAAAGTTATGGCTCTGGGAAGGAGGGGAGTGAAAAACGAACACGGAAAAGTGAAAAATCCCAAGGTCATGAAGGGGTTAAGGTCATTGCCATTCAGTACTTCAATAAGCTGCGCAAGGTCGATCGGAATACCCTGCCAGACAAAGAAGATATCGTCTATGTACCACGTCCAAAAAGGGACACGCTCCATAGACCCCACTCTGTCCAACAGGAAGAGGTCCCTCTCCCACAGCCCCAGGAAGAGGCCAGCATAGGCCGGCGCGAAGGCCTCCCTTCCTTCCTCAAGGATACGGGTGACTTGCTGTGCAGGGTCGACGGACTACATCTAGAGGGTGATACTCTGATGGTTTCGGCAAATGTCGAATCCCTGTACACTAAACATCAAACATACTGACGGCTTGGCTGCCGTTAAATTTTTTTTTTAATAACTATATTGCCGGCTGCCATTCAGGATCTTCTGCTGGAGCTATTAGCGTTCACCCTCACTCACAACTTTGTTGTGTTCAAGGGGTCCTTCTACCTGCAGCTCCAGGGGACCGCCATGGGGGCGGCCTTCGTGCCGGCCTATGCTGGCCTCTTCCTGGGGCTGTGGGAGAGGGACCTCTTCCTGTCGGACAGAGTGGGGTCTATGGAGCGTGTCCCTTTTTGGACGCGCTACATAGACAATATCTTTCTCTGGCAGGGTACTCCGATCGACCTTGCGCAGCTTATTGAAGTACCGAATGGCAATGACCTTAATATCCATCTAATATTTGTATCCAGTGCGGTATCTGGATTTTCGTGGTGACTATCAGAAGCGATCATTCGGGCATGTTGCAGACTGACATCTTTAGGAAGGAAACAGCTACAAACACATTGTTGCATGCATCTTCTGGCCACCCGCGGCACATGATCAGATCAGTTCCAATTAGTCAGTTCCTCCGTATCAGAAGAATTTGTTCATCTGATAGTGCCTTTGAATATAGAGCGGAGGAACTGAAGGAACGATTTAGATCCCGCGGCTATAGTCGGAGGTCAATTAAGCGGGCGTACCACAGGGCAAAACATGCTTTCCGTCATGACCTACTTTATGGCAGTGGATTGAAGGGTGAGTCAGGGGATAAGCAGATATTGAGATTTGTTACAACCTTTAGCTCTCAGTCTGATAGGGTTCGCTCCATTCTTCAAAATGCCTGGCCCATCTTAAGGGTGGAGCCGATTATTTCCAAATTTATTTCTACACGACCCTCGATGTCCTTCAGACGGGCCAAAAATCTGAGGGACCATCTCGTCTCCAGCCATTATTCCAATTTTCATATACCTACATTTTTGGATAGATTCACAAGGAGGGTGGGCTGTTTTCCGTGTGGAGGCTGCGTTGCTTGTCCCAATATCGATCGCTGTGACAGTTTTGTCAACTCTGATGGAACCAAGAGCTATAAGATTCGATCATATATTACCTGTACCAGTAGGTACGTGGTATATTATGCCACCTGCCCATGTGGGTTGATTTATGTTGGGCTCACAATGCGGCAGCTCGAGGTTCACATCAGAGAGCACGTTTTGGGCATTCAGGTGGCAGCCGGCCACACGGAGACATCCATCTTTAAAACTATACCCCGACACTTCAAAGAACTGCACATTTGCGATAGTACCCTGCTACGGGTGCGTGGCATTGATGCAATTAAAATTAATATTAGGGGTGGTGATCTGTCCAAGCGGTTGGGGAGGCTAGAGACGAGATGGATTTGGCAATTGAATATGGTCCACCCCTTTGGACTGAATGAATGCATTTCATTTGTCCCCTTTCTTCGGTCTTCCGGCTGTTAAGTGTATCGTGTGTGCCACTCTTCGCATGGTTTCTTTTTATCTTGATTTTAATTACGTGTTTTCTTATTATTTTAGTAATCTTCGTCTTTTGTCATGATACTCATACTGTGGCTGCAATGGAATTTTGTCATGCTATGATATATCGTGGACTCCCATCCTGTTGGAATATATCTACATCCTCATATATTGATATAATGATATAATTAAAAATATATATTTTTTGCCATATAGGAATTTTTGTATGCTATCTGTAGCTGCTCATGGGATGCTGTGGTTCTATTTCTGGCTGGATAATGTTCTAAATGTCTTTGGTATATTTGGTTTGGGTCATATTATGATATTGGCGTATGGGCACTTTTTTGTTGTTATGTGGTTTTATAGTGATATATTTGTATAAGTATATATTTTATATTGTGTACTAGTTATGATTTTTTTGTGTTCGTCATTTGCATTTATATGTTTCATTGTTGTAATTTTTGCATTATTTACATGGGGTGCAGTTTTGCTATTTTATCATCAATGTGTACGCTCTGTTCTGCGCCTCATTCTTATGCATTAAACATCCTCTATTATTGCCATTCGGGTTTGCCCTCAATTTAAATGGCCGCCAGCACACTTCCGGTCATGCGCTTTTCGTCTTTCACCACTTCCGGTCCGCGTCTCCATGCTGGCGTACATGGGCCCGTGTATGTCCGGCATTGGTATGCGTGGTCTGTTAGAGGTGGTGTTGGCGTGCATTGGCTGGATCCAGCTGCTTGGCAACTATAAATTCCATCTGTTAGAGTACATGACACGCCCCCTGAGTAAGGACTGTACCGAAGCGCGCGTCGGGGTGGGCAGGAGCTGGCGTGATTTCCCCTTTATTAGTGGTAGGTTCACATATCTATTCTTATATTTATGCATGTCCGGGATTTCGTTATATGACATCGTTATACTATGTGAGTCTTTGAATTATACTGTTGGTTTATGTACTTCTGACTCTGTACAGCATATTCCCGATGCTATTGTAGGACATTACTATATGATCATTAATGTGAACTCACTATGTATTATATATTATGTGCCTTATGGCACTGTCTACTGGTTCCTATTTGAGGTTCATTGCCTCACTCCTAGTTTCCATGTGTTTTGTTGTTCGCATTCCCCACTGTGCTGACCATGTTCTTTGTCGTATATTTATTTAATAAACTTTTTTCTACGATTTCTTTATCATTGGACTATGGCACTACATTTTTTAGTGGTTTACCAAACTGAACTTTGGAATAAAGTTTGGGTCAGGTAGAAGAGCCTGAACTTACACGGATCCACTCATCCCTAAATATAATACAGTTAGGTCCATATATATTTGGACAGAGACAACATTTTTCTAATTTTGGTTATAGACATTACCACAATGAATTTTAAACAAAACAATTCAGATGCAGTTGAAGTTCAGACTTTCAGCTTTCATTTGAGGGTATCCACATTAAAATTGGATGAAGATTTTAGGAGTTTCAGCTCCTTAACATGTGCCACCCTGTTTTTAAAGGGACCAAAAGTAATTGGACAGATTCAATAATTAAAAATAAAATGTTCATTTTTAGTACTTGGTTGAAAACCCATTGTTGGCAATGACTGCCGGAAGTCTTGAACTCATGGACATCAGCAGACGCTGTGTTTCCTCCTTTTTGATGCTCTGCCAGGTCTTCACTGTGGTGGTTTTCAGTTGCTGTTTGTTTGTGGGCCTTTCTGTCTGAAGTTTAGTCTTTAACAAGTGAAATGCATGCTCAATTGGGTTGAGATCAGGTGACTGACTTTTCCCATTCAAGAATATTCCACTTCTTTGCTTTAATAAACTCCTGGGTTGCTTTGGCTTTATGTTTTGGGTCATTGTCCATCTGTAGTATGAAACGACGACCAATCAGTTTGACTGCATTTGGCTGGATCTGAGCACACAATATGTCTCTGAATACCTCAGAATTCATTCGGCTGCTTCTGTCATGTGTCACATCATCAATAAACACTAGTGACCCAGTGCCACTGGCAGCCATGCATGCCCTAGCCATCACACTGCCTCCGCCGTGTTTTACAGATGATGTGGTGTGCTTTGGATCATGAGCTGTACCACGCCTTAACCATACTTTTCTCTTTCCATAATTCTGGTAGAGGTTGATCTTGGTTTCATCTGTCCAAAAAATGTTCTTCCAGAACTGTGCTGGCTTTTTTAGATGTTTTTTAGCAAAGTCCAGTCTAGCCTTTTTATTGTTGATGCTTATGAGTGGCTTGCACCGTGCAGTGAACCCTCTGTATTTACTTTCATGTAGTCTTCTCTTTATGGTAGATTTGGATATTGATACGCCGACCTCCTGGAGAGTGTTGTTCACTTGGTTGGCTGTTGTGAAGGGGTTTCTCTTCACCATGAAGATTATTCTGCGATCATCCACCACTGTTGTCTTCCGTGGGCACCCCCAGGTCTTTTTGCATTGATGAGTTCACCAGTGCTTTCTTTCTTTCTCAGGATGTACCAAACTGTAGATTTTGCCACTCCTAATATGGTAGCAATTTCTTGGATGGGTTTTTTCTGTTTTCGCAGCTTAAGGATGGCTTGTTTCACCTGCACGGAGAGCTCCTTTGACCCCATGTTTACTTCACAGCAAAACCTTCCAAATGCAAGCACCACACCTCAAATCAATTCCAGGCCTTTTATCTGCTTAATTGAGAATTACATAACAAAGGGATTGCCCACAGCTGTCCATGAAATAGCCTTGGAGTCAATTGTCCAATTACTTTTGGTCCCTTTAAAAACAGGGTGGCACATGTTAAAGAGCTGAAACTCCTAAAGCCTTCATCCAATTTTAATGTGGATACCCTCAAATGAAAGCTGAAAGTCTGAACTTCAACTGCATCTTAACTGTTTTACTTAAAATTCATTGTGGTAATGTCTATAACCAAAATTAGAAAAATGTTGTCTCTGTCCAAATATATATGGACCTAACTGTATCTATCTATAGATATAGGCATAAACCGTGGTGAAGTAAAAATAAACATGGCCCTTTGGTAACGCAAAGCACAGTCCTTGTGGTAGTGGGGATCTGCCTGCTCAGGGTTAGCAAAACACATGGTTCAGATTAGCACTAACATGTCTCTGGAGTAATCCTCACCAGACACACTGAACACTGAATGCCTCAGACCACGCCCTGGGGTGGAGATAAGGTGGATAACCTCCCATCCGCTCTATGGTTGTCCACAAAAACTCAGCCTTTAAAATGTCCAATTAACTCCTCTCAAGACATAGTATACTGGAGCAAGCTTCTTGGTTTCAAGTCACTGAAGCTAACAGCCTCAGTGAAATGTATCTCCATTCCAGCACTCTGCCAGTGACTTTGTCACACTCCTTAAGGACAAGGCAATTTTTCATTTTTGAGCTTTTGTTTTTTTCTTCTCCTTATTTCAAGAGACATAGCTTTTTTATTTTTCTGATGACCTAGATGTAAAGGCTTGTTTCTTGCGCCCCGAGCCGTTGTTTTTATTTATATAATTTTTGGGTTAGATTTGATGTTTTGAACACCTCTTATTACATTTTCTTATGTTGTTGTGGCTGATAAGAAACGACAATTCTGGGGCTTTGATTTTTTTTTCATATTTTTCAAAGCATTTTTTTTTTTATTTTCTCTGTATTTGTTTGTCCTCTTAGGGGGCTTGAACCTGCAATAATCCAATTACTTGTGCTATATTTAGCAGTGCCACAATATTGCCTAATATTGAAAAAAATCATGATCTCCTATAAAAGTTAGCTAAAGCCTGGTTTTCACAGGAATTTGTCATGACTGGCACAGGCCTCTGGCCATCATGGCAACCCATCAGCTCCCCACGATCATGTCACAAGAGTGCCAATGGGCGCATAGAACAGCATTCTCCCCTGCCGACACACTGTAAATGCTGCTGTCACAGATCCACAGAGGTGTTTAATAAGTGAACAGTGACTGTTAGTGACAGATGATGGCTGAATATTACTGCAATTATTTGCCAGGAAAGATGTGGGATCAGCTTGCGAGCCTGCATCAAGGTCAGGGAGATACAGTAACACATGATATACCAGTTTCTCAAATATTGTTAATCGCTTAAACACTCTGGGGAGATTTTTCAAAACTAGTAGTAGGCAAAAATGATATAGCTGCCTTTATCAATGCATCAGTGTATAGCTATATATGAAGTACATTCACAGTACATATCTATATATAATACACACATATAGAATATGGTCATGTATAATAACTACCTGTGTCTACTGCATATGTGATATACTATAGATTTATGTATTATATGTGTCTATGTATTGTGCCTGTGTGATAAATACAAATGGTACAGTATATGTCTTTATTTTTACATGAAAAAATACCATATATACCATTACATTTTTTTCATGTAATAATAAAGATTTTTGTAATTTTTATATAGTCATGACTCAGGTTCTTCTTTCTAAATAAGTTATTAAGAGTCTATAACTAGGTGGGTACAGAGTGACTATAAAACTGGTACATTCTTTTTAATGGTACAGTATATGTGTATAAAGGCTTCACTGAGGGATGGGGTTAGGGGGTCAGTCCCAACCTGGATTTGTTACAGCAGTGATGACTGGAGTCCGCCTATCAGAGAATACAGTTAGTGATTTAGTGACTGTGTTCCCAAGCTCTGAGCTCTCTGGACAGTGCTGTGTGTGGATGAGCATTCTGCACCAATCAGACAGCACAAAGCTCCGGGGTCGCAGTCAGTAAATCACTGCTTCTAGCCTCTGACTGCAGACCCTGCCTCCCCTTATCACTGTGCTAAAAAAATCGGATGGATTTTTGCTCAAACATTTTGCACCTTTTATCATTTTTACACCAGTTTTGGTCAGAAATGCCCTCTTTGTGAAAAGAAGAGGGTAACTCACAAATTTATAATAATTTTTGTAAAGAAAAACCACTGGAAATTGCAACAAAAAAAGTAGCCCAGTCTCTCTGAGCATGGCCTGGCTGAAAGAAAGTAGGACCCAGAAACCATTGCTCTAAATTAGCTCTAAACTGTCTAAAATATCATCCTTCCAACAGCGCACAGCTGCCCTAAACATTGGAAAGTCGATTATATATCCATTCATGTAATACCATCATCTCCCATGACTTGGGAACAAAACTTGAGACGCTGCCAAGGTGTGACATGGACGATAACATCCTCCTTCTAGCTCTAAATGGAACTGGAATTGGCTGTAAAGAAATTCCCACCAGGGAGGAATAATTAACTCGTCGGCTGGGATGACTCCCTCCAGAGATATTGGATGCACCCCGCAATGATTTGGAATCCTAGCTTATCCAGTGGAGGTGTGTTGTCCAGCATCGCTGAGTAGGGCGTACTTTTGCTATCCAGAGCTGTGAGCTGTGATACTTCCTTGGTTCTCTGCTTGAGCGTTTCTGGTTCCCTCGGATCTGGATGCCAACTTAGAAGCAGCTGCAGTCTTCTTGTCATGTGCTGGAGCCAGTGCTCTCTTAAAAGAAAGAAGATCAGATAGCCATTCCAGCTGAGCCAAACTGAATCGCCCTTAAACAAACCATAAAGGAGCTTCTTGACTGGTTACAGCTCTTTTTACCTCTTATGTTATAGAATAGACACTGGTTGCACACTTGCAAAAAACAACAGCATAGACTGTTGCTTACATAAATGTCAAACTCTGACCCAGGGGGTGATTATATCTCGCTTACGAGTCAGGGGCATCACTAACCACTTTGATTTGCGGACTGTTTCCCAAATCACAAGTGCAATGCCCTGGATTTCTAAATCGTACCGAACACCTACTGTTCAAGGATGGAAACTGAACATGGACTTCACCAGGAAGTCCATGTTATTGTTCGGCTCCTCGAACAACCGGGTGTTTGTCGCGCTGTCATGACAGCGCAGCAAACACCGCTTCTTATCTGCGGTAAAATCATTACCGCTGGTCAGGTAGCCGTGGTTCCCACACTATCAAATGACAGAGTGAGCTCGCAGCTGTGATTGGAGGTATAAAGTTTACCACTGGTGTCGGCTGATGGGAGTTCTGCGCACAGCAGCTGATGCCTGCTGCCACTAACAGCAGTGGGAGCAGGAGCAGCTGATAGGAGTATTCATCAGCCGGCTCCTGTGCAGTAAATAAAAAATAAAAAAAAAACTGTGGGTTCCCCTGTATATTTGATAACCAGCCATGCAAAACTCACAGCTGGGGGCTGCAACCCCCAGCGGTCAGCTTCAGCAAGGCTGGTTATCAAGAATAGAGGGATCTCCATGTCGTATTTTTAATTAATTACATTTTTATTACATTTTTATTATTTATTTAAATAATTTAAAAAAAAACTTTGTGGGGTCCCTCCCCATTTTTGATAACCAAGCTTGCTAAATCACAGCTGGGGGCTGGTATTCTCTGGCTGGTTAAGGGCCATGGATATTATTTTTAAATAAAAAAGTTAAAAGTTTTGTTTTATTTCAAGTGAAAGACTTTATTCTGGCTGTGTCTTTATTTACCATATAACTATAGGATTAGTAATGGATAGGTATCTTATAGACACTTAGACTCCATTAATAATCCATGGACTTGATGTCAACTGACAATACAAAGGTGACGTCAACCCCACAAATTTGAAACCCACTTCCCACCGCTACAGGGCAAGTGGGAAGAGCCAGGCAAAGCACCAGAACTGGTGCATCTAATAGATGTGCCTATTCTGGTGGCTGTGGGCTGCTATTTTTAGGCTGGGGAGGCCCTTAGCAGCCTGAGAATACCAGCCACCAGCTGTCTGCTTTAGCCTGGCTACTTGTCAAAAATGGGGGGATCCCACGACATTTTTTTAAATTATTTATTTCATTAAAAAAATATGGTGTGGTGACCCCTCTGTTATTGATAACCAACCCTGCTAAAGCTGAAAGCCGAGGGTTGCAGCCCCAGCTCTGAGGGTGTTTTTAAATTATTTACAGCGCAAATGCCAGTAGATGAATACTCCCATCAGCCAGCTCCTGCTCTCACTGTTGTTAGTGGCAGCAGATAGAAGCACATGACAGGATGTTCTGGCCCTCTATTCAAGGGAATGGTGTATGGGGTACTGTTCTGGTATCCGAACCTGAACTTTTTGTAACTGTTCGGCCGGACCCAAACATCCAGGTGTCCGCCCATCTCTACTTTTAAATAACGTTTGCTTTATTTATATACAAGCTAATGCAACGCTGTATACCTTGACTGCTTTCACAAGCCGATGTCTCAGTCCATGCACGCAGGCTGTCCCGCCTCCTGTTCGCATCAGCCTGTAACCATAGAGCCTCCTACTGACCTCCAGTCTGTGCAAAATGGTGCATTCTCACTTACCCAAGGACTATTTTATTGATGGAGGTGATCTAAGGGGTGCATTGCTGCTTTGGCGGTGGTTGGCATGCGGCTCCGCTCCATTGGGGCTACAAGGACTCCTTTCTCTTAGTGTTGGTGCTGTGTGGCGGCCATTGTTGCTGTAGCTTTGTGCTGGTGCGGCAGCGCAGTCTGGTGACACTGGGCCGTCTGCCCTGCTGGTGCATTGCCGCTGTGGCGATGGTCGGTGCAAGGCTCCGCTTCGTTAGGGTAGTAGGACCCACTACAAGATTTGCCGTTCTTACACCCTGTTCGGTTTCGGTACCTTTGCGGGCTCACCATTGGGACTCCTGCTCTGTGCTGGCTCCACGCTGTCAGGATGCAGCCTCTGCCTCTCCTTTCTCCTCCTTCCTGGCGTGCTGCCAGCAGGTTTTCAAGCAGAGTGCTTAGGTCACGCGCGCGCTCTCTCCCGGTCTCTTAAAGAGACAGTGCGCATTTTTAAAAAAAGATTCTTCTGGCCAATGTCATGTTGCTCATTGCTATTTCTAGCTCCTCCACCATAGGGAGGGCACCGGAGCAACAAGTATCCACTGTTGCTTCTTCCGATTCCTGTCAGAATGTGCTTCTGTTTCTGAAGTTCTCTGCCACTGCTCTGCTTATACTCTCTGTCTCAACAGATCATCAGCTACCGGTTACCTGGCTATCTTGGACGACGTTCGCTCTGTCTATGCCAGATTCGTCTCACCCCTTGCTTCTAGGTCTACCTTGGTTTCGGATACATGAACCAGTCTTAAGTTGGAATGTTCTGCGCTGGGGAGACTCCTGCTTGGATCGGTGTATCATTCCCGTCCATCCTTTCCTTCCTCCAGTCCAGCTCACTGCCCTGCCGGGTCTGCCATCTTCTTACTGGTCCTTCACTGATGTATTTGGGAAAAAGGAAGTGGAGAAATTACCTCCGCACAGGTCGTATGATTGCCCCATCGATCTGCTTCCCGGAACATCTCCTCCTTGAGATCGAATTTATCCTCTTTCTCAAGCAGGGACCCACTCCATGTCTGAATACATTCAGGAGAACCTGGCCAGGGGATTTATCCGGAAGTCATCCTCGCCAGCCAGAGCAGGATTCTTCTTTGTGAAGAAAAAAGATGGTTCTCTACGGCCCTGTATCAATTACAGGGGCCTGAATCAGATTACAGTAAAGAACAGGTATCCGTTGCCACTAATGTCTGAGTTGTTTGACCGTCTTAGGGGTTCTAAAATCTTCACCAAACTGGACCTCAGGGGGGCCTACAACCTGATACGCATTTGTGAAGGAGATGAGTGGAAAACTGCCTTTAACACCCAGGATGGATACTACAAATACCTGGTAATGCCGTTCAGCCTAAGCAATGCACCTGCAGTTTTTCAGGAATTTGTAAATGATATTTTCAGAAATCTGCTCTATTCGTGTGTTGTCGTTTATCTGGACGACATTTTGATCTCTGCAGATTTAGCCTCTCATCGGAGACAAGTACGTCTGGTCTTACAAAAACTCAGGGAGAACAGACTTTATGCCAAATTTGAAAAGTGTCTCTTTGTACAAGTCTCTCTGCCCTTTCTTGGATACATAGTCTCATCCACAGGTTTAAAGATGGATCCGGAAAGGTAGCCGCCATCCTAAAATGGCCTCTTACATCCGGCTTGAAAGCCATACAATGCTTCCTGGGGTTTGCCAACTATTACCGTTTGTTTATTCCACACTTTTCCACCCGAGTGGCACCCATCTCATCTCGACCTTGACCCAGAAAGGCGCAAACGCCAAGGAATGGACTCCTGAGGCAGAGGAGGCTTTTGTTTCTCTAAAACAGGCCTTTTCTTCTGCACCTGTTCTCCATCGTCCGCATTCTGATCAACAATTTTTTCTTGAAGTAGACACTTCTTCTATAGGTGCTGGCGCGGTTTTCACCCAGAAGTCGTCTACTGGTCAGATGGTTACTTGTGTTTTTTTCTCCAAGTTTTTCTCCACTTCTGAAAGGAATTATTCTGTAGGAGATCGTGAATTGTTGGCAATCAAGTTAGCCCTGCAGGAGTGGCGGCATCTCCTTGAGGGAGCTGTTCATCAGGTTGTCATCTTCACTGATCATAAAAACCTCGCTTATCTCCAATCCGCTCAAAGATTGAATCCTCGCAAGGCCCGTTGGGCCTTATTTTTTGCTCGATTTAATTTTGTTCTTCATTTTCATCCAGCTGATAAGAACGTTAAATCTGATGCACTCTCTAGAGCGTTCCTGCATCCCGACTCTGAGGAAGAACCGCAACACATCCTTGAACCATCCAGGTTTGTGTCCGTGGCTGCAGTTAATTTTGCTCGTCTTCCTCCGGGTAAGACTCTTGTATCTATTTCTGATAAGATTAGAGTTCTCCGCTGAGGTCACTCTTCAAAATTGGCTGGTCATGCCGGTCAGAAGACTTTGCAACTCATTTCTCTGTTGTGAATTAGACTTTTTGGCTCCCTCTTGTGGTTACTAGTGATATGACTCTGGGATTTTCTTCCCTCAGTTTGCACCCACCTGGGTCGTTAGTCCAGGGGTGTTGCTATATAAACCTTCTGGATCCTTAGTCCAGTGCCTGGCATCGTTGTAATCAGATCCTTTCTGTTTGCTCCTATCCGTTGGTCCTGGTTCGTGCAAAATTAAGCTAAGTCCTGCTTCTTTGTTTTTTGGGTCATTTGCTTGCTCTCATTTTTGTCCAGCTTGTACTAAATGTGATTCCTGGCCTTGCTGGAAGCTCTAGGGGGCTGGTGTTCTCCCCCCGGGCCGTTAGACGGTTCGGGGGTTCTTGAATTTCCAGCGTGGATATTTTTGATAGGGTTTTTGCTGACCATATAAGTTATCTTACTATATTCTGCTATTAGCTAGTGGGCCTCTCTTTGCTAAATACCTAGCTCATTCTTACGTTTGTCTTTTCCTCTTACCTCACCGTTATTATTTGTTGGGGGCTTGTATCCAACTTTTGGGGTCTTTTCTCTGGAGGCAAGAAAGGTCTTTCTTTTCCCTTCTAGGGCTAGTTAGTTCTCCGGCTGGCGCGAGACGTCTAGAATCAACGTAGGCACGTTCCCCGGCTGCTGTTATTTGTGGTGCTAGGATTAGATATATGGTCAGCCCAGTTACCACTGCCCTATGAGCTGGTTTTTGTGTTTGCAGACTTAGTAAATATTTCTGAGACCCTCTGCCATTGGGGTCATAACATTTCTTGTTACTACTGGTGGCCCATCATGGGCAAAGATGTCCTGGAATATGTTGCTCTCTGTCCTTCGTGTGCCCGCCACAAGACTGCTAAACATCTCCCCTCCGGGAAGTTACTACCCCTTTCTGTTCCTTCTGTTCCCTGGCAGCACATCACGATGGACTTCATTACTGATCTTCCTGTTTCTTCTGATTGTTCTGTTATCTGGGTAGTGGTGGATCGTTTCTCGAAGATGGCTCATTTTGTTCCGCTACCTGGTCTTCCATCTACTTCTGAGCTCGCTGACAATTTTATTCAGCACATGTTCCGTCTTCATGGATTTCCTCTCCACACTGTGTCCGACAGGGGTGCCCAGTTCACCTCCGTTCTGGAGAGCGGTTTGTAAATCTGTGCAAGTGGAGCTGGACTTCTCTTCTGCATACCATCCTCAATCCAATGGGCAAGTATAGAGGACCAATCAAATCCTGACTGGATTCCTGCGACATTTCGTCAATGTGCATCATGATGACTGGATCAAGTTGCTGCCTTGGGCAGAATTCTCGTACAATAATCAAGTAAGTGAATCTTCCGGAAAATCTCCTTTTCAGATTGTGTTTGGACTCCAACCTGGGATTCCTCTTCCCATCTCCGGACCTTCAGGGGTTCCTGCAGCTGACACCTTTACAGGGGAATTTTCGAAGATATGGAGTGACACAAAAGTCGCTTTGGAGAAGGCCTCACAACGTATGAAGAGGCATGCGGACAAAAGACGTCTGGACGCACCAATCTTTCGGCCTGGAGATAAGGTGTGGCTTTCTTCCAGGTATAGTAATAAATCACTTGGCACTCAAATGGTTTCTTTCAGATAAAAAAGGTGAACTTCCCATTTATTTATGCATCCAGTTCAAAGATTATTTAAACGTTTTCGGTCAAGTCACAAGACCTTCATCAGAAATGTCTTTAACAAAACTGGAAGCATAGGACAATGGGGTATATGAGCCTAGGCAACCCGGGATGGAAAGTGCACCTGGAGCGTCTCACAGATCCTTGAAGGGAGAAGGAGGGCGTGTATCCGCCGCTGCATATGGCGCTCATAGACGTCCGGTCCGTCGCGCAGTGTGGAGTAGTCCCGCGGCCCCCGGGGTCTCCGTGTGGGACCCTGGATCTGAGCTGTTCCAAGCTTACCAGGAAACACCTCCAGCTCGGGGTTCAATGGGGTCCCCATGACCTCTACTGCCACAACCTTTAGGGGGATCCTATCAGGGTTACACTCTATCCCTAAATTGGTGACCCCTGTGGTAGACATCTTTGCATCGGGTTCTACGCTTGAAACATTTTTCACTTCTCCTGCCAATACCTCTGGGGGGGAGCCTATCAGGATTACACTCTGCCTCCAGATTGAAGACCACTATGGCAGGTATCTCAACATCTTTGGGTTCTGCACCTGGCACAACATTTTCCGCTAGAGGGTTGACCCTGGTCTCCCACAGGGACCAAAACAGGGGCAAGTCTCTCCCTAACACAGTCCCATATGGAAGGGTCTTTGCTACTCACGCCAACTGTTTAAAGTCCCCACATGGTGTGGAAATTTTGACCTCCCTGGTAGGGTACTCCCGGATTTCCCCATGGATACCCATCACATCCACTTTCTGTCCTTTGGTGTTGTCCCCGGCAACGAGGGACCTATGGACCCAAGTCACTTTACTCTCCGTGTCCAGGAGAGCCTCTGTTCGGCACCCGTTCACAAATACCTGGCACAATCATGGTTCACTACAGGCTGTGCCTGTAGTGGTGATACAGACTGGCTGGGTACACATAGACTCATGGCAATTGTTCCCGCAGTCCATGGGCTTAGATGTCACCAAACAGTTACTAGCCCCATGCCCAGGCTCTGGTGCAATGTCCTGAGTGGGTTTATACCGCTCAATCAATTCTATCAGCAGTTCCAGGGTGCATAGGTCCCTTAGTCCGACCCAACGCTGCATGGTGGCCGGCAGAGCCCGCACCATCCTATTAATCACGATTCTCTCTATCTCGTACGGGAAAAAAAAACTCAGGCTGGAGCCACTCCTCCACCAATTGCAACAAGTCATTTGCTTGAGACCTGGCCAGCGGAGACTCTACATAGGAACACTGGTACACCCAATGATCACCCCTCACCTTAGGGGTCTCTTCATGACTCTGATGCCTGCCCCTCATCTTAGGGGTCTCCTCTTCACCATGCTGAAGCTCTGCTAGCTTCAACTGCAGCACCTCTTGCTGCCGCTGCTGCAACTGCAGCTCCTGCTGCTGCAGAACCTCTTGCTGCGACTACTGAAATTTGAAACTGCTGCGCCTCTTGCTGAAGCCTTTGCTGACTGAGCACTAACTGCTCCATAAGTTCCTCCATTTCTCCAGCAGACTTGCACATTGATCTGCAGCACTCTCTGGGGTATGCCTCAGTTCACACTTCCCGCATTCTCCATCATATGTAGCGCACCGGTAGCACCTTAAACAGTGAAGAGGCAGTGACCCACAAAGTTAAAACAAGAAGCGTTCCTTTAATGTGTTACTTCTCACAGTTCATTCCTCACAAGTGCATAGAATTCATGTTTAGTTCACATAAACATTGCACTACATAATAAACAGCATCTTCCAAGTCACAGTCCCTACACAAGCCAGACTTCTCTTTGCCCAGTTTCCATTGGGCGACTGCAGGTTGTGACCAAGTCTCTTACACACACAGCTTCATATGTTGCAGACACTACACACGCCAGTCCTCCTCAGACTAGTTCCCGTGGGTGTCCTGCACCGCTGCATCACAGTCTCTTTACTCGCACAGCTTTACTCACAACTCCATTGGTTTGCAGCCACTAAACATGCTGGTTCTCTGACCAGCTCTCGTGGGTGGCGGCAGCGCTGTGTTAGCTGTGTATCCCAGGCGTCTCACCTACCCTGGCTGCTTGGCTCCGCTCTGTCCTGTGTCACCAAACACCGACAAAGCTCCGCAGAGCCTCTTGCTCTTTCCTCCTCCACACAACAGCTGGACACTGACTCTGACCCTGACACCTGACACACCCATACCCTTTACTGCAGGGTTTTAACAAACAAACCTGTGGCTTCCTGCCACATAGAAAACTCGGAAATGAAATGGACTGCACCAGTAACATACTGCAGTCAGTTTCATAACACAAAACCCAGGGCAAGTTTTCCCTAAATCTGTCTTTGGACAAACAGCATGTCCAAGACTAACCTTATTATTACATTTAACCTGCAGTGCAGTCACAGTTACGCCCGTGACTGCCATGCACACCTATGGACTTCATATGCCCCCGTGCACAACCTGGTGAGAACACACAGCGACCCCTACCTGTGACGTCGGTCACTGCTTCACCATTGCAATCCCAGCTACACCTGTGACCGCAATGCATTCCCATAGCCTCACTATGCATTCATGCGCATTCTGGGGAGCGCAAACAGCGACACCTAGCTGTAACAGGGGTCACTGCCTCACAATACCTTCTCATGGCAAGGTGTCTGCACAGTCTCTTCCCTCATCTAAATTGAGGCTGGCCACAATGTGAACATGCTCTTACACATTGAACATATACCAACTTATGTTTCTGCTCATTTCTTTGTTGTTTTTTTTTCATCTATTCCTGACACATTTATCCTAAATAATTCTCCTGTTCTGTGTGATGGTCTTAACTCTGGAAAGGATGTTTCCTTTTGACTTTTTTTCCCAGTTTTTAGTGTTAAACATCCCTTTTTTTATAGGGGAGGGTAGGAGTAATCCTTTTTGCTATACAAACATTTTTGGCTTGATTACGATTATCTCATGTTTCCTCTCTTTTTTTTTGTATATATTCCCCGTCACATCTTTCATTCCATTTTATTATGCTCTTCTACCTCTTATCTCCCCTGCAGGTGCTCTTCTGTCAAAAAGTGGTCCATGGACCTAATGACCAGAAGTACAGGTGCTTGTCACAAAATTAGAATATCAACAAAAAGTTAATTTATTTCAGTTCTTCAATACAAAAAGTGAAACTCATATTATATAAAGTCATTACAAACAGAGTGTCTATTTCAAGTGTTTATTTCTGTAAATGTTGATGATTATGGCTTATAGCCAATGAAAATGCAAGACATTATCTCAGTAAATTAGAAATAACAAAAAACACCTATAACGACTTCCTAAACATTTAAAAAGATCTCTTATTCTGTTTCAGTAGTCTCCACAATCATGGGGAGAACTGCTGACTTGGCAGATGCCCAGAAGGCATTAACACACTCCACAAGGAAAGTTAATTTTGCATTTCATTTGGAAATCAAGGTCCCAGAGTCTGGTGAAAGAGTGGACAATAGTCATGAGTTAGTATACTCGTTGCTCGGGTTTTCCCGAGCACGCTCAGGTGATCTCTGAGTATTTGTTAGTGCTCGGAGATTTCGTTTTCCTTGCCTCAGCTGCATGATTTACAGCTGATAGACAGCTTGAATACATGTAAGGATTCCCTAGCAACCAGGCAACCCCCATATGTACTCAGGCTGGCTAGCAGCCCTAAATCATGGAGGTGCGTCAACAAAATCTCCGAGCAGTTACAAATAGTCGGAGACCACCCGAGCGTGCTCGGGAAAACCCGAGCAACGAGTATAGTCGCTCATCGCTAGTGCACAGGCACACAAACCAAGCTGCTTGGGGTCTAGTTTGAAGTTTCCACAATCAGTGATGGTTTGGGGAGCCCTGCTACATGCTGGTGTAGGTCCACTGTGTTTTATCAAGACCAAAGTCAGCGCAACCATCTACCAGGAAATTTTAGAGCACTTCATGCTTCCCTCTCCCTACAAGCTTTTTGGAGATGGAAATTTAATTCTCCAGCAGGACTTGGCACCTGTCCACACTGCCAAAAGTACCAATACAGCAAGCTCACCTTGACCTTAACCCCATAGAGAATCTATGGGGTATTGTCAAGAGGAAGATGAGAAACACCAGACTCAACAATGCAGATGAGCTGAAGGCTGCTCTCAAAGCAACCTGCGCTTCCATAACACCTCAGCAGTGCCACAGGCTGATCGCCTCCATGCCACGCCACATTAATGCAGTAATTGATGCTAAAGGAGCGCCAACCAAGTACTGAGTGCATTTACTGAACATACATTTCAGTAGGCCAAGATTTCGGATTCTAAAATAATTTTTCAAGCTGGTGGTATAAAGTATTCTAATTTACTGAGATAATGACTTTTGGGTTTTCATTAGCTGTAAGCCAAAACCATCGACATTAACAGAATTAAACACTTGAAATAGGTGAAATAGGTCACTCTGTAATGACTCTATATAATATGAGATTCACTTTTTGTATTGAAGAACTGAAATAAAGTAATTTTTTAATGATATTCTCTAATTTTGTGAGAAGCACCTGTATGTCTATAGATCAAAGAAAGAAAAATCTTTACCTATCCAAATTTTTAAAATGCATTTTAAAATGTTTTTATCTATAGCCGAATGCATAATTCCATAACTTTGTGTACAATAGACTACCCCTTCTTTTTCTTTCTGGTTTGAAATTATTAATTCTCTAAAACATGGAGCTCATAGTTAAACGCTTTTAATTTTTTGGCTGGATGAGTGTCCCAAAAGGGACAGACATTCTCTTGCTTACATAAATTAATCTAAATCATCTTTGTTCTGTAGCATGATATAAGGAAACTAACATGTTATCAATTCTTTTGTTACCTGTTCTTTACTTCTTTCTCTTTGCTTCTTTTCTTTCCTGCTCTTTTCTTTATCCCATTTTATAGTGGTTTATGTAACCATTCAGACTAGACTATTGATATGTAACGACCGTTATGCCGGTCGCTGCTCGATAACAGAATACGGCGCTGCTATGAATGACTCAGGGCACAATATGATATTAAACCAACTTTTTTTTGTAACTTATGCAAAAAAATGACAGAATTTCTCTCCCAACACAATATGGGCCACAACAGCCACAGCTCACAGAATACAAGTTATACAGCCTGAGAGACCCCAAGTGCCAGCTTCACAGACAGGAATCAGACTACCCCACAACTATACCACTCCCTCCCTTAACTGTAACGGGCCTACACGGGGTTATACTGTGCCTGTGACACGTGGTCCTCTCAGGAATACAATCCTACACCCGCCTCCCGCCTAATTTACAATAAATCACGGGTACCCGTTTTTCCCCCACATATATATATATATCACAGTATATACTCAGTGTATACGCAGTGCACTGTCTTATTATTGAGCGCTCAGAGTGTACTCTTTCACAATATATGCTTCAACGGTAAATAACTGAATTTGTTAAACAGATGTCCAGCAGTGGATTAAATAGGTGTTTGAGCCACCAAATCTTCTGTTGCAGATCCAGATACAGTTCACAAATAATTCCAGGAATATCCCACAGCCAGAATCGTGAAGTGCAGGAATCCACACAGTGTCTATTAGTTATCACCAGGCAATTCTTAATACAAGAGTGTCCTTAAACAGGCTGTGATTCCTATTTAGCTATCCCTAGCTAACTACACAGTCGGTGACCGGTCACACTTCTCTGTTTACTCACAAGAATAGCTTTCTTGAAATCACACAGTCCCAAAACAGGAATGCCTCAAGATCTGGATTCCCTACTCTCCATCACCGCGCTGCTTCTTCTCAAATGTCCAGAAACTCTCTCTGAGGTAACTGTCCTGTTTCCAGAATCTTCTTGTCTTTTTCTCATGGGTGACCTCCGGTGGCTGAATAAAATTACTGCAACAACATTGTAATTATCCTGTCTATTACTCAAGGGTGACCTCTGGTGGCTGAACACAGTTACTGTATCAACACTGTTTATGATTTTAAAAAAAAAACATCACCATTTTACACTCCACCCCACTTTCAATTTGGCGTCCCGACAAATGGCTTCTCACAACTCACAAGCAACACATACTCTTCAGGATTATATCGTATCGGAGGAATTCCGGCTGTGCTCCTCTCTGACCTCCGTAAGCCAGTACCTGTCGGGTTCAACGAAACATTTGTCGCATCTGGTGGAACAGTAACATCAGTGGGCATATCTGGAGTTTGCACTGTCAGACTGCATTTCTGAGAGGTCGCCATCACAGTCATCCCAACAGTAACACTCAACATTGCTCGGTTGCACCATCGTTGGATCGGATGACTCAGGGGAACAGACAGGTGCGTCGGATATACACCGCTTTAGCCAATTCCGATGCATCGTGCGACGAGGTCCGATACACCCCTCAGGGACCACAGTGTACACACTTCCTCCTGGGAACACCCTTTCCACTACTGTGTAAGGCGTATCCTCCCCCTGTCACTCAACTTCCCTTCTGGACGTGTAATCCGCACTAGCACCTTGTCACCCACCTGGAACTCATCCCCGTGCACTGGTTTTCGATCTCGGTGTGGATGATCCCGTACACGTTCTTTCACTATCTGATGGATCTCTTGTAGTTTTCTTCGGTGGTCCTGGACCCACTCACTGGCTGTACGATACTGCGGCTCATCAGGTACTGTCAGACTCAGCTCTCCGATTTCTCGTCCTGGCCGGCCAAACATCATCACATAAGGCGTGAACCCTGTAGTGTTATGGACTCTGTTATTATAAGCCCACATAAGTTCAGGGAGAAACTCAGGCCATCGTCCCTTTTGCCTTTGTTCCAGCATTCTCAGCATCTGGAGCAGCGTTTGGTTGAATCGCTCACAAGCTCCATTTCCCTGCGGGTGATAGGGCATCGTCCGTGATTGCTGAATCCCATAGACCTGCAGCAACTCAGTCATGAGCTGACCCTGAAAACAGGTACCTTGGTCTGAATGCACTCTTTGGGGGCAGCCATACACCGGAATGAAATGTTTACAGATCGCCTCTGCTGCGGACTTAGCAGTTTGATCTTTAGTGGGAATGGCCACAGCAAATTTTGTGAAATGATCGGTCATGACCAGGCATGAATGATGACCGCTGCTGGAGTACCCAATGGACAGATAATCCACCATTAATACTTCCAGCGGGGCAGATGTCACGATTGTCTGAACTGGAGCTCTCTGTTCTGGGGACTTATTCAATTCACAGGGTCGGCACTTAGCACATACCTCTCTCACGACTTCTTCCAAACCAGGTGTGTACACAAATCGATGCAACCATCTAAACGTCTTTTCAGGTCCAAAATGTGCACCCTGCGTATGAGCCTCTCGGGCAATGTCCGGAGCCATTGAGGCTGGGATCACCACCTGCCAACGGTACCCCAGCTCTGCCGCTATGTAGATCCAGCGATACAGTACCCCTTCCGTTATGGCCAATCGATCCCACTGCCGTAGCAGTTTCTACCCCTCTGCACCCAGCCGAGCTCTCACCCTTCTGTCGGGCCAGGACTTCTGACTCAGCCGCTTCTTTACTCGTGACAGCTCGGAGTCTGCATCCTGTAAATCGGCCCACTCCTGACGAGTCTTTCCCAGCAAAGTGGCGACCTGTGTCGCCACCCCACTTAACCGTGCCACATCCACGAACACAGGTAATTGTCTCAGGTCAGGAATCTCGGTATCCTCAAGGTCTTCATCCACAACATGCCGGGGAGTACCACAAGTCTCTCGTGACAGTGCATCGGCATTGGAGTTCTCTTTACCAGAACGGAACCGAATCCGGTAATTAAACTTGGACATCCGTGCTACCCACCTCTGCTCTAGGGCTCCCAGACTGGCATTCTCCAGGTGTGCCAGCGGGTTATTGTCAGTCATCACAAAAATCTCAGAGCCAGCAAGGTACTCTGCAAATTTCTCAGTCATAGCCCACACCAAGGCCAACATCTCCAACTTAAATGAGCTATAATTATCTGGGTTTCGCTCGGTGTCTCGTAGAGACCGACTGACATATGCAATAACCCGTTCACGCCCCTCCTGCTCTTGGGCTAACACAGCTCCCAGGCCATGGAGGCTCCCGTCAGTGTACAGAATGAAAGGTCGGTCAAAACGTGCATACGCCAACAAAGGTGCCTGCACAAGGGCATCCCGGATCCGATCGAATGCCTGTTGTTGTCGATCTGTCCATTGGATGGGTTGGTTCTTGGGCCCTCGCGCCGTCCCTCTCAACAGCTCATTCAGTGGCTCAGCCACTTTAGCAAAGTCTTTTACAAATCGGCGATAGTATCCGGCTAGATCGAGAAATGCCTGTACTTCTCTCCGGGTCTTGGGTCTGGGCCACCCTTGAATGGCCTCAATTTTACTCGGTGCCGGTTGCACACCCTCAGCCGACACTACATGCCCCAGATACTCAATCTGCGTCTGGAACAGTTGACATTTTTTTGGCTTGATCTTAAGTCCATTGTCTCTCAGTCGGTGCAACACTTGCCGCAGCTTTTTCAGGTGATCATCGAATGAATTTCCGAATACGATTACATCATCCAGATAGATCAACACAGATTCGAAATTGTAGTCACCCAAGCAATACTCATCAATCGCTGAAATGTTCCTGGGGCATTACCCAGTCCAAAGGGCATCCGATTAAACTCAAACAGACCCTGTTGTGAATTCCGCTCTTGGGCTCCCTCCGGTGGTTGTAAGTGGCACTTTGGTGAGTTCTGCTCTTGGGCTCCCTCTGGTGGTTTTAAGTGGTACTGCTGCTCCTTGGATTTAGTAGTCAGCACCTGCTTCCACTGATTGTCTTTCTGGCTCGGCTATTTAGCCTGGTTCCATCCTTCAGCCTGTGCCAGTTGTCAATGGTTCCTGGTTGGATTCACATCTCTGCTTGGATTTCCTGATATTCTGACCAGTTCAGCAAAGATAAGTCCTTGCTTTGTTCTTTTGCAGTCCACTTGTTGTGGACTTAATCTTTCTGCACTTTCTATGTTTTTTCTTGTCCAGCTTGTCAGTATGGATTTATTCAGTTAAGCTGGAAGCTCTGGGAAGCAGATTTACCCTCCACACCTTTAGTCAGGTGTGGAGATTTTTGTAAACTCTGTGGTGGATTTTTCTAGTTTTTAATACTGACCGCACAGTATTCTGTCTTGTTCTTTTTATCTAGCTAGACTGGCCTCCTTTGCTACATCCTGGTTTCATTCTGCGTATGTCATTTCCCTCTTCACTCACAGTCAATATTTGTGGGGGGCTGTCCTATCCTTTGGGGATTTTCTCTGAGGCAAGATAGCTTTCCTGTTTCTATCTTTAGGGGTAGTTAGTTCTCCGGCTGTGACGAGGTGCCTAGGGAGTGACAGGAACATCCCACGGCTACTTCTAGTGTTGTGATAAGCTCAGGAACTGCGGTCAGTACAGGTACCACCTCCTCCAGAGCACGTCCCATGTTGCTCCTAAACCACTAGCTCATAACAGACCCATCGGCAAGATGAGTGCTGTCTTCTGCCGATCTTGAGCTGCCACGGACACCTGCCAGTAGCCATGGGCTAAGTCAAGCGTAGAGAAATACTTCGCCTTCCCTAGTGCGGACAAGGATTCCTCGATTCTTGGTAACGGATAAGAATCACGTACAGTATGTGCATTCAGCTTTCGGTAATCAACACAAAACCGTATGGACCCATCCTTCTTCCGTACCAACACGGCTGGTGCGGCCCAAGGACTCTGACTCTGGCGGATCACCCCATTGTCCAGCATTTGCTCTATCATCCGCTTAACCTCTTGATAGAGGTTCGGCGGGATCTGACGATATCTCTCTCGAATCGGAGGGGTATCTCCTGTGGGTATTTCGTGTTCCACTGCCTTTGTGCAACCAAAGTCTTCATCATCCCTGGAGAAAGCAGCCTGATATTCCCACAGTGTATCCTCCAGCCTGCGCGCCTGCTCAAATGTCAACTGGGACTCATCCACCCCCATAATCTCCATGATCTTCCTGCCATTCCACGGAGGTGTGGGGGACTCTTCGGTTGTCGTCTGCATTGACAGGGTCCAGGCAGTCCTGCGGTCTGCTCTTAGTGTAAACTGACTTTTGGGAATGACTCTCTCGCCGCACACATATACATCAGCCAGCTTGGTGCCTGCCGCCAGAGTCATCTCATGATCTTGCAGATTCAAGCACCTTATTGGTACACTTCCATCTCGTACAACGGCCACTGTTCGGGCTACCATTAGACTATCCGTGTCTTCTGACCGACTGGTCGGTTCCAGAATCACCTCCACACCATTCAGTTTTCTGTGTGTCCCTACCGGCATCAATACAAGCTTCTCTTGATCCGGACCGATCACAACAGCAGACCCGCGTGGGACATACACCGCTCCCACTGCTCTTCCTTCTGCCGAACTCTTCTGAATGCCGCATGAACGGACCACCTGCTGTAGGACTCTCTGAGTGACTTTGTGTGGCGTCACCCGCTTCCAATAATGCGGACCATCACGTTCAAACAGAAGGGAATCCAGCTCTCTCAGGATGTTCATTCCCAGAACCACCGGAAGGTTTGGTCTCGCCTGCGTCGTCACAAGCACCACTCCCTTGGTCCCCAACTCCTGACCACACAGCTGTACCTTCATCCACGCAATGCCCGCCACTGGGATTTCCTCATTATTGGCAGCCTTCAGTTTTAATAGATGTCCCGACTCCGGTTTCACAGTCCCTTCGAAGTGCGCCTTAAAAAACTTAATTGGCATCGTAGTCACCTCCGACCCGGTATCCACCAGGCACGCCACCTTCTTGCCTGCAAACTGCACCTCCAAAGTGGGACTGTCCTCAATCAGATCCTCAGAACAGACATTGAGCACTGATGTTCGTTCCTACCCCGCCATATGCCCAACTACAGCGAGGGCCTCTCTTTTACTGATGATGAAGCTTCATCTGCCAGCTTCCTCTGGCAGTCTCGCTGCAAATGACCAAATTCCCTGCATCGCCAGCATTGCACCGGTCTTCTTGCCCAACCTCTGGATCGCCAGGGTCTTATAGCAGTCGACATTTCCCTTGAGGTATAGGGTAACCGCCCATACAATGGAATAGAGGGGTTAGGCGGTGCCGGGTACATCGGAGGATTTTCCCGAACCTGTATCTGCTGCATCTGCTCTGCCAGGCTTTCCACGGTTTTCTGTAAAGCTGCCAGCTGTGTCTGGATGGGATCTGGCCCCGGCCCTCATGCATCAGCCACTTGCAGGTTACTCCTCTGCAGAACGGGCTTCACTTCTAAGGTCCGTGCTACTGCTTCTTCCTGAATTTCAGCATATGTAATACCAGGAATACTTCGTGCTTTCAGTAACAATTCACTCCTTAGTGTCTCACTTTGGATCCCCTCAATGAACTGATCCCAAAGAATGCTGTCAACCTCAGCCTCAGTAACCACAGTCACAGTTGACTTCCTTTTAACCTCCTGATGCAGCTCCTCCAATGCTATAGCATACTGGACCAGACTTTCTCCGTCTCTCTGGGTCCGAGCGAAAAACTGTACTCGCAGTTGCCCTGCCGCTGCCACGTGATCAAATGCCTTTTTCAATATCCAAATGATGTCATCAACTGTTCTTCGCTTATCTTCAGATTTCAACAAGACAACTTTGCGGGCATCCCCCTCCAAAGCATTCAGCGCGACTTCTGGCTGCAGTCGGGGGCTAACACCGAGCAAGGCAATGGCATTCTTTAACCTGCCTTCCCAATCACTGAGCCCAACCCACTAATCGATCTCTACCAGAAACAATGGGGGAAGGGGGGTGAATAACTACAGCAGGAGTGACAGCACCTTCTGTTCCATCAGTAACATCCATAGCGAGCACCGTATCCTGCCGACTACGCCAAAATGTAACGACCGTTATGCCGGTCGCTGCTCGATAACAGAATACGGCGCTGCTATGAATGACTCAGGGCACAATATATTAACCCCTTAATGACAGCCAATACGTCTTTTAACTGACCTCAGATATAAGAGAATAACATCCCCATACAAGTGACAATCCAGCATCTGTCGGCTGTACACTACAGCTGACAACTTGCTGTATCAGCCACGATCAGTGTTTGCACAGTCCAAATCTGTTTAACCCTTTAGATGCTGCTGTCAATAGTGACTACATCATTATAAATGGTTAACAGAGTGTGGGGGCTTCCTCTTTATCCAAATCGGTGCCCTCAGATCCTGATTTTGTGGTCCTGGTGTTTGCGATGGCAATTCATAACCAAATAGCGGCCTCAGAGTCTGATGGCTGTAGTAATCTGTTCAGAAGTTAGAGACATTTAGGTGATAAAAATACACATTTTCATTTCTGCCATGTCACTTTGCATTAATTCCTGAAAATCACCCGAAGGGTTAATAAACTACCTGACTGCAGTTTTCAATATGTCAGGGGGTGCTGTTTTAAAAATGGTATCACGTTTGGGGGTTTCCCAATATATGAGACCCCTAAAGGCACTTCAAACATGGATAAGTCCCTAAAAAAATAAATTTTGTAAATTTCTTGGAAAAAATGAAAAATTGCTGCTACATTTTTAAACATCCTAAAATGCTAATAAAATAACAAATGGTGCTGATGTAAAGCCGACATGTGGGAAATGTTATTTATTCATGGTCTGCTGTGGTATGACCATCTGGATTAAAGGGATAATCATTCAAATTTAGAAAATTTCTAATTTTTTAACATTTTTCTCAAATTTCTGATATTTTTTATAAATAAACACAAAACATATTGACCTAGATTTACCATTATCATAAAGTATAATGTGTCATAAAAACAGTCACACACACCAAAAGGAAATGCTGGACCGCACTAATAATCATAATATCAACTTTATTTAAAGAACAGGTAAAACCAAATACATAAAAAATGAGACACCACAGAGAACAGACACAGCTGGAAGGGATGGCTGGAAAATAAGTGGCTAACATAGAACAACCACCTCCCAATATGATATTAAAGCAGATAGTAATAACATTCAACCAGTTCCAAAGTATAGCTACCGATATGGTGACTGAAAAAGTGCAATAGTGCAAATCAATCAAACAATAGCATAAGTTAATAAATATTCACAGATGTGATGTAGTACCAAGTGGTATACTATATATTATAATAGTATGTAAAAGGCATCAGTCAGCATATCGGAAAGCATATCATACATCCATTAGTACATACCAGGAGGAACATATTTACCTAATAGGTGCCACCAGCCAGGGACCCGACCACACCCGACGCACGTTTCGCCAAGGAAAGCTTTGTCCAGGGGTGGTGGGTAGCTGGGAAAGAGGCTTATTTATATCGGTCATTGGCCAATGACAGGAAGGCAAATTGCCTCCCCTTAAAAAACACAAAAAAGTTTAATGATCATCACATAATAACCATCAAGTATTATAAACTAGCGGCAGACGCAAATATCATATTGAAAAAACATTATATAGACCCATATAAACTGTTTTCTGTGACCACTGGCAGAATCACTTCCTGAATGTCTAGGTTAAACTTCCGGGTCACGGATCAGGATACCCACAAGAACAAAACATAACATGACCGGATAATCATGGTGCAATAATGCGTTCATATAATTAGTAAATGTCCAAAGTAAATACAAGAACTTTACAATTTGTACATGCAACCAGAACGCCGTAACCATGGTATCATAGTCCGGTCACATGACCAACAGAGATCCGACCGAGTAGTGTCATTTCTGGTCCTGGAATGATTGGCACAGCAAAGTAACGATAGTAACCTGCCATAAACAAAGTGTCGTAGTCCGGACACGTGTGCAGCAGATATCCGGCAACATAACATCATTTCTGGTCATGGATCGACCACACAAAAGGGTATCCATAGTAATAAAATGTATTCTCATTGATAAGAAAAGTACAAAATAAGTAAGTATCTCAGTCCAACCTATAACCGTGGTGCGAGGGACAAAGCAGGTAAACAGCAAAGAAAAATCCCGGGAATACTGCAGGTTCAAGAACATCTAAGCCATATATGACACAACATGCAAAATAAGAAAAACTGTGAAAATTAAAAGTACAAGAAGAAAGAGAAAATGGAAATAAAAAAATGATGTGAAAAAATGTGAAAAAACAAAGAATAAGAGGCACAAACCAAAAAGTGAGAAAATATAATATTTTGTTATCAAACAAATAGCAAATATAATGAACACATGACGTGCACGTGAGAAAAGATAATATTTTGTTATCAAAATAAGACAAATAACAAGTATAATGAACACATGACGTGCATAGGTGTATAAGTATACACACACGTGAATAATTTAATAAATATGGCATGGAGTATCCGGCCAGTATTAATTCCATCCATGGCAGTCATCCTGTAGCAGAAAAAGGTGAATGGGGACAATGGCATAGAATAAGCCTCTGAAAAAACAAAAAATAATAATTAAGACATAAAAAACAATAACGAGCTACCCACAAAACAAAAGACTGACAATTAAAAAATATATATGAGAGAAAAATATATACAATATATATATATATATATATATATATATATATATATATATATATAAAAACATAAATAAAAGCAAATATAACTACAACCTCTACTCGCAAAATGGTGGTAATAGAACACAAAATGGCAGAATAAAACCAAATTATAGAATAAGGTAAGTCAATAGTGTCAGGGGTCCAAGGCTGTTTTATATGGGAAGAAATGGGACAAAACTATTATGATCATTTAGGCCATATGGGGCAATGGTGTTTAACTTAAAAATCCACTGCGACTCCCTTTGCGCCAAAATCCTCTTCCAATTTCCACCCCGTGTGCCAGGAAATACCCTGTCAATTCCTCTCACTTGAAATTTCGATGAGTCACAACCATGAAACTTAAAAAAATGACGTGGAATGGTTTTCAAGCTAGTGACATCTTCAACCTCCCTGGCAGCCTCAATATCCAAGATGTGTTCTCGAACCCGCCGACGTAATTCTCTAGATGTAATGCCGATATAAATAAGATTACATGGGCATGTCCCATAATAAACAACGCCCTTAGTAGTGCAGTTAATGCAATGAGTAATGACATACTTTTTGGTATTAGAAGAATCAACAAAATCCTTAGTTGTCATGATGTTTTTACAAGCAACGCATTTACCACACGTAGAACAACCCCAACTTGGGCCTTTAGAATTAAAAACATACTTGTCTTTGACTTTTTTATGATGGCTATGAACTAGTTTGTCACGGAGATTGTTTACCCTTCTAAATGTCATGGATGGAACAGTATCAGTGATCTTGGCGATAGTATTGTCCAATCGTAGAACATTCCAATGTTTGGCCAAAATAGCATACACCTCGTCACTTCTGGAGTGAAAGTCCAAAATACATCTTACCTTCGAATCAATCCTTGACCTGTCAGAGCGTCTCTTCAGTAATTCAGTTCTATTACTCCTAAGTGCCCGTATGTGGGCCTCACGAATATACCGATGTTTATACCCACGATCCAAGAACCGTTGGTGTAGATCACTAGCTTGTTTGGCAAAATTTGATTCGTTAGAGCAAATTCTTCTAGCTCTTAGAAACTGTCCAGTTGGAATATTACGTATAAGATGTCTAGGATGCTGAGATGATGCATGAAGAAGAGTGTTTGTGGAAGTAGGCTTCCTAAATAGGTCTGTCTGTAGATATCCCTCATGATCCACCTGGATGAGAATATCCAAAAAGTCAATCTGAGTCTGGCTTGATTTGTGTGTCAGTCTAACATTGATGTTATTTTGATTTAACTCAACAAGGAAACCTTCCAGTTCAAATTTGGATCCATGCCAGATCATCAGTACATCATCTATGTACCGGCCCCAAAAAATGGCCTTTTCGCATGAAGACACTGGATCAGTTTGAAAGATAGCCCTCTCCCACAGCCCCAGGAAGAGATTAGCATACGAGGGCGCACAAGACGCCCCCATAGCTGTCCCCTGAAGCTGTAGGTAGAGGGCATCACCAAACATAAAAAAATTATGGGTAAGTATGAATCGTAGTGCCTTAAGAATAAACTGACATAGATCAACATCCAAACCGCTCATATCCAAAAAGAATTTGACAGCGTCCAGACCATCCTCATGACAGATCGACGTACACAAGGACTCAACGTCACAAGTCACCAGGTACATGTCAGATTCAAGTTGAATCCCATCCAATCTTCTCAACACATCAGAAGTGTCTCGGAGATGTGATGGCAGTGTGTCTACTAAAGGTCTCAAATGATGGTCAATCCATTTACATAAGGGATCACAAATATTATTCATCCCTGAGACAATAGGCCGACCTGGTGGTGACGCTGAGTCCTTGTGGATCTTTGGAAGAAGATAAATGGTTGAGATGGTGGGTTCATCAATCCAAAGTCCTTTCATTTGTTCATTTGTCAATACGCCATTGTCGACCGCCTCGGACAGTAGAGTCTGTAACTCACTTCTAAAATTAGAAAGAGCGTTGAATGTTAATTTACGATAACATTCCATCTTCAACTGTCTGTACATCTCTTTCTCGTACATATAAGTAGGCCAAATGACAATATTGCCCCCCTTATCCGAGAGTTTCACAATGACATCCTTCATTTGTTCCAATTGCTTTAAAGCGACTCTCTCCCTGTGATTTAAATTGTCATATTTGATGGTTTCGGGGATTGATTGAATCTCCCTGGTTACTAGTCTGACAAAAAGATCAACCTCCGGGTGGGCAGCAATTAATGGATATTTCTTAGATTTAGGTAATAGACGTGGTGGGAACTTACTTACCATTGTTCCCTCAGACTCAGCCGCTAAATCCTCCAAGTCCCTTAGGGCTTCTTTTTCAGCTGCTGATGGAAAGATTTCATCAATAGTATGGTCAAAAAACATCTTTTTTTTGATATTATGATTATTAGTGCGGTCCAGCATTTCCTTTTGGTGTGTATAATTATTATTGCTTGGCGTAATTAAATTTGCTACTTATAGGTGTTTATGAAAAAACAGTCTCAAAATCACTGGGATTTGTTGAAGCGTTGCAGAGTTATTACCACATAAAGTGACACTGGTCAGATTTTAAAAATTTGGCTCCGTCACTAAGGGGTTAAACCAACTTTTCTTTGTAACTTATGCAAAAAAATGACAGATTTTCTCTCCCAACACATATGGGCCACAACAGCCACAACTCACAGAATACAAGTTATGCAGCCCCCAAGTGCCAGCTTCACAGTCAGGAATCCGACTACCCCACAACTATACCACTCCCTCCCTTATCTGTAACGGGCCTACACGGGGTTATACTGTGCCTGTGACACGTGGTCCTCTCAGGAATACAATCTTACACCCGCCTCCCGCCTAATTTACAATAAATCACGGGTACCCGTTTTTCCCCCACATATATATATATATCACAGTATATACTCAGTGTATATGCAGTGCACTGTCTTATTGTTGAGTGCTCAGAGTGTACTCTTTCACAATATATGCTTCAGCGGTAAATAACTGAATTTGTTAAACAGACGTCCAGCAGCGGATTAAATAGGTATTTGAGCCACCAAATCTTCTGTTGCAGATCCAGATACAGTTCACAAATAATTCCAGGAATATCCCACAGCCAGAATCGTGAAGCGCAGGAATCCACACAGTGTCTATTAGTTATCACCAGGCAATTCTTAATACAAGAGTGTCCTTAAATAGGCTGTGATTCCTATCTAGCTATCCCTAGCGTACCCATACCTCCCAACTTTTGAAGATGGGAAAGAGGGACAAAGTTTGCGGCGCGCTTTGCGCGCCGCGGCAAATTTTAGGCCACGCCTCTGACCACACCCATTCATAATTAGTCACACCCATATCCACATCCCAACCACACCCATTTAGCACTGCCGATCACACTGTTTCATATACAATAATTATAAACAAAAAAATATGGCCACACAGTGCCCCATACTGTATAATGGCCACACATGATGCTCCATACTGTATAATGACCGCACATGATGCTCCATACTGTATAATGACCCCACATGATGCTCCATACTGTATAATGAACACACATGATGCTCCATACTGTATAATGACCGCACATGATGCTCCATACTGTATAATGACCCCACATGATGCTCCATACTGTATAATGGCCGCACATGATGCTCCATACTGTATAATGACCGCACATGATGCTCCATACTGTATGACCGCAAATGATGCTCCATACTGTATAATGACCGCACATGATGCTCCAGACTGTATAATGACCGCACATGATGCTCCATACTGTATAATGACCCCACATGATGCTCCATACTGTATAATGACCGCACATGATGCTCCATACTGTATAATGACCGCACATGATGCTCCATACTGTATGACCGCAAATGATGCTCCATACTGTATAATGACCGCACATGATGCTCCAGACTGTATAATGACCGCACATGATGCTCCAGACTGTATAATGACCGCACATGATGCTCCAGACTGTATAATGACCGCACATGATGCTCCAGACTGTATAATGACCGCACATGATGCTCCAGACTGTATAATGACCGCACATGATGCTCCAGACTGTATAATGACCGCACATGATGCTCCATACTGTATAATGGCCGCACATGATGCTCCATACTGTATAATGACCGCACATGATGCTCCATACTGTATAATGGCCGCACATGATGCTCCATACTGTCTAATGACCGCACATGATGCTCCATACTGTATAATGACCGCACATGATGCTCCATATTGTATAATGACCACACATGATGCTCCATACTGTATAATGACATACAGGCACGCAGCTCACACACAGGCACGCAGCTCACACGCACGCAGCTCACAAACACATGCAGCTTTGACACAAATGCATCACACACGCAGCCATCACACACACACGCAGCCATCACACACACACGCAGCCATCACACACACACACGCAGCCATCACACACACACACGCAGCCATCACACACACACACGCAGCCATCACACACACACACACGCAGCCATCACACACACACACACACACGCAGCCATCACACACACGCAGACATCACACACACACACACACACACACGCAGCCATCACACACACACACACGCAGCCATCACACACACGCAGCCATCACACACACGCAGCCATCACACACACACAGCCATCACACACACACAGCCATCACACACACGCAGCCATCACACACACACAGCCATCACACACACACACACAGCCATCACACACACGCAGCCATCACACACACGCAGCCATCACACACACGCAGCCATCACACACACACACGCAGCCATCACACACACACAGCCATCACACACACACACGCAGCCATCACACACACACACGCGCAGCCATCACACATGCAGCCATCACACACGCAGCCATCACACACACACGCAGCCATCACACACACACACACGCAGCCATCACACACACACACGCAGCCATCACACACACACACGCAGCCATCACACACACACACGCAGCCATCACACACACACACACAGCCATCACACACATCACACACACACAATCTCCTCTGTGATGCAGGGGCGGCTGATGTCCATGTGCAGCTCTCTGCTGAAGTCTTCAGTCTCCTGCTCACAGCTCTGCACTATCCCGGCACCTCCCCCGTCTCTCCTTCTCTGCCGGGATAGCAGCTAAGAGCAGAAGCCGGAGCTCCGTGCACACACAGCCAGAGGTAGTGAATCGCTGACCTTTCTTCTTGATTGCTGCAGGCTCTCTCCTTCAGCGTGGCAGCGCCGCACAGGGGGCGGGAGGGGGGGGGGGTGTTGCGCGGGCGGTCAGGAGGCAGCTTTTATATAAAAAAAAAAAAACAGGCTCTCTCTACGTCCCGGAAGTGGGCGGGGCTTCACCGGCGGCCGCAAATTCGGGATTTTAAATGCCCGAAGCGGGACAGCGGGACCCCGGTGCCAAAGCGGGACTGTCCCGCTGAAATCGGGACGGTTGGGAGGTATGTAACTACACAGTCGGTGACAGATCACACTTCTCTGTTTACTCACAAGAATAGCTTTCTTGAAATCACACAGTCCCAAAACAGGAATGCCTCAAGATCTGGATTCTCCACTCTCCATCACCGCGCTGCTTCTTCGGAAATGCCCGGAAACTCTCTCTGAGGTAACTGTCCGGTTTCCAGAATCTTCTTGTCTTTTACTCATGGGTGACCTCCGGTGGCTGAACAAAATTACTGCAACAATATTGCAATTATCCTGTCTATTACTCAAGGGTGACCTCTGGTGGCTGAACACAGTTACTGTATCAACACTGTTTATGATTTAAAAAAAAAAAACCACCATTTTACAGATATGAAACCAGTTGTTATTTTCTAAGCACTGAACACATGCTATCAACATTTTTATCCATTCAGATAATGGATCTTAAGCTTCAATAATATATAGAACTATGCACACTATCGCCTTGCTCAATTTTCATGGATATTTTGACATTTTCTGAGCATGTATTATTTTTTTTTTTTAAGTGCAAAATGCATTTGGATTTATAAAAGAAAGAAAAAGCCACCACGCTAGAGCTAATGCAAGAAGATTACTTACAGTATAAGGGTATGTTTCCACGGGCCGGATTAAATCCGGATTATCTGCGGATTGAACGCTGCGTACAACCACAGCGTTCAACCCGCAGCGTCCAGATGTTACAGCATAGTGGAGGGGATTTCATGAAATCCCGTCTCCACTATGCATTAAAAGACGCATGCGGCAGACCCGTGGAACGGATATGCGGCGCGTCTTTTAAGAACGCAGCATGTCCTTACAATGCAGAAACAACGCAAGGACACCGCAGGTGACCGGCCAGTGACCTCAGGTGCAGATTTGGTCAGGATTTTACCTGCATAAAATCCTGACCAAATCCTGATGCAATCCTGAACGTGGACACATACCCTTAGGTCTTACTTAAATTTGTTGAGATGCAGGTGCTGTGTTCGGACTGTAGGGCAGCAAGTAAGCAGGAAAAGCGGATATGCTCATAGAGACGCTGGACACGATGTCTCATAAGGTTGAGGAGAGCAGATACTCATGTTTCAAAGGTGCTCGGACCTCCTTCATCAGGATACTTATTGTATTTTTCTTAGGCCGGCGTCACACTAGCGAGTTTTACGGACTTATGAGAGGCGCAGAAAATACGGATTGCACACGGTACAATGATTCTCTATGGCCCAGCTCCTATCTGCCGTATTTTACGTATGCGTATTATACGGTCTTGTACGGCCGCAGAAAATCGCAGCATGCTGCGTTTGTCAGCGTATTGCGCAAAAAATACGCCAATGAAAGTCTATGGGGGCGAGAAAAATACGGATTACACACGGACCAGCAGTGTGACTTGCGAGAAATACGCCAGACATCTCCAGGTGCCAGGAAATGTGCCAAGCCCTCAATCAGGAAGCTCAGACATGCCAATTAGCTGAAAAAGCCAGACAGACATCCCGGAAGTCTGGCGCTCGCCTCAACGGAGTTGCAAGCAGCATGGCAAGCATCATCAATGTCGATATGCTCTTCATCTTGGTCCAAGAAAGGGATCCAAACTATTCCAACCGGGGCAGGAAAGAAGCAGCTTGGAGGACCATCTATGGGATCCTATTCCCAGATTATGCCCAACGCCCACGTGCGAAGCAGACACAACTTTGTAAGTATACTCATGTTGCGACATTAATTAACCTTGAAAAATGCTTTACCTACATGATTTCAGGCAGATTTTTTTTGGCTTAGTCTGGTTTATTTTTTTGAAGTTTTGTTCAAAAACAAAGATGATGAACATGAGAAAGGGTTTACGTACATAGATAATATAGATGTTGCTTTGGGTACTATTTTTGTTAACGCCAGACTGGTACAGAGGGGAGTGAACCCTGTCCTTGTGTTGTTTCATTTTATTGTGTATAATGTATTTGTTGTTGTAAGCAAGTTAAACTTTATGGAAATCATTTAAGAAGGCATTTTATTAGTATCGTTAAAATATGATCAATCAATGCCAACTGTTTTAAGCAATGTGCAGAATGAGCTTATAGAATATTTGTTACCATGTCATTGCAGTGGATGATGTTATGACACGATGGCGCAGCATCAGGGACCAATATCGGCGGGAAAGGCAGCAGCGGGCAAGAAGTGGGTCAGCAGCAACAACCAAAAAAAGAAAGTACATATACTACGATCGACTTTCTTTTTTGGATCCCAGTATGGATCTAATACAGTAAGTAAAAACATCACAACACAATTATTATTCTTATTATTAATATTATTATTATTTGTTATTGTTATTGCGCCATTTATTCCATGGCGCTTTACATGTAAGGAGGGGTATACATAATTAAAAAAAGGTCAATAATCTTAACCAATACAAGTCAGAACTGGTACAGGAGGAGAGAGGACCCTGCCTGCAAAGCCTCACAATCTACAAGGGATGGGTGAGAATATAGTAGGCAAGGGTAGAGCTGGTCATGCAGTGCTTTTGTCGATCGTTGGTTAATGCAGGTTATATGCTTGTCGGAAGAGGTAGGTCTTCAAGCTCTTTTTGAAGCTTTCAATGGTAGGCGAGAGTCTGATGTGTTGTGGTAGAGGGTTCCAGAGTAGGGGTGATACGCGAGAGAAATCTTGTATTGTGTGAAGAGGAGATAAGAGGGGAGTAGAGTAGGAGATCTTGTGAGGATCGTAGGTTGCGTGTAGGTAAGTACCCGGAGACGAGGTCACAGATGTCTAATAAACTTATGTTAGAAAATGACTCAACTATTAGTTTATACATTTTTTGGTGTTTTTTTCATACCAGAACACAGTCCAACCTCACTGAGAGGGAGACCGGGTCGGACTCGGAGCTTGTCATAGATCCGGTTGCTGTTGATGAAGAGGTGGCAGGCCCATCTTTGGCATCTTCTAGCTCCATCCTTCCTGGACCATCGGCTTCTGCATCACAAGAGACAGCAACAAATTTCCAAGATACTGTAAATCCGTCCATATCACTTTATGCTAACCAATAGCAGTGAAACAGAAAAAGCACAAACTTTTTTACTCCGATAAAATCATTTTTTATTATTAAATAATTTTAAAATGTTAATATTTTTACAATAATAAATCAACAACCATATACCTCAAATGTAAGGGACTGCTCTGGTACTGATCTCTTTAAACACAAAATGTAATTAATAGCCAAATTATTGACACTATCAAGAGCAGAATACTAGGATGTGCATAACCACTTAAACATGAATGCGGTATCAAAGCCACACTAAATGTAAATAGAGCAGGGTATACAACAACCTAAGTCAGCTTCAATGAGTCTCCATTATCGCAACATTAAATCTTTTGGACTTACATCTTCACTGCCTACAATCTAAGGCACCCTGTCCTATGTTGCTCAAACAGGAACAATCAATTAAGCGCTATACTTACAAAGTGTGAGATGAGTACACCAGTCCCTCTACCCCGACGCGCGTTTCGTCAAAAACTTCCTCAGGGGGCGTGTCGGGGAAGAGGAAGAACTGGTCTCTTATGCTGCCCCTTAGCCAATCGCCTGCCTGACTTATGAATCATGTGAACATTGTTTGCCCAGGGTGCTTGGCGCGCCACATCATTCCCCCGCCATCCGGAAATGACTCATCACCCTCGGTCTGCGAGCAGGTAAACAAGGACGCAGCCATAGTAACGACTCACGTGCTTGTCAGCTGACTCAGATGGCCGAGGAGATCCGAGTCTGTGGCCGGAGAGACCCGAAGCAGCGCGCACTATCCAGGCAACAATGTTCCACAGATCAACTCCTAAGAATGTTGTTAATAGGCTATAATTTAACAAAGTGACTGTGCTTACTACTTTATTACCTAGTGATATCTTTGTTAAGCAGCGCTCATACAGCATATAAGTTTCCAAGATGCAGCACCAACAACCTCAGCAACACCTGATCCTGCAAGCCAGGAAGAGCATGGACACAGTAGCAGCCCTACTGTACCACTGGTGTCCTCCCCACAGGCATCTGGGCCTTTACACAGAGGCCGCAGAAGGAGAGAGCTGCAAGCCACTAGGAGGGAAGTGGACGCTGGGGTCCTCAATTATTTGGCCAGGGCAGCCACGGATGATGGTGAGGAGGCCTTTGTTCGCAGCCTGGCCCAGTACCTTTGTCCCCTTCCCTGCGAGGTGAGGCTATGTGTGAGAGGGTGTATTCAAATCCTGATTGATTTAAGCACCGCCCCAAATGACCCCTATGAGGTTTTTGAATTTATAGAGAGAAGGCAGCTTTCACCACATAACCTCTTGCGCCTTCCATTAACTCAACAGGTGCATGGTCAATCAGGATTTGAAGCACCTACTCCATGTGTGCCTACAACTCAACCCCTCCCAACCCAAAATCAACCAAGGCCAGCACCGTACCATATGGCAGCCTACAACCAACCTTCCCAATATGGCCACTTTTCCAGACCCAGTGCTGTAGGCTGGTCCCAACCTGGGTTTGGACGAAATGGCCATTTTGGGGGTGGGTATGAGTCCAGCCAATATGTGCATCAGCATGAGGGACAGAGACAAATCCCTTATGGCCAATACCCAACTGGCCAATATGATCAAGGCCTGTATTTTGATCCGCCACACACAGCATCCACACAGGGTGAAGGACAATTGGCCCAACAAAGGCCATCTGAGCAGGACCCTGAGCTGCTGCCATCACCTCCACCAACTTACAGAAATCTGTAACCCAAAGTTATTTTTGTTTATATTTGTTACGCGTAACCATGTTTTGGTCAACTTTGTGCTGTAATTGCAGTTTGTTCGGTTGTGGTTTAAAAAAAAAAATACTAAACCAAAAAAAAAAACATATGAAACAAATATGGTTGAAAGTTTACAAAAAAGGGCTTTTGCTGTAAGTAAAAAATGTTGTCAAAAGCCAATTGACGTTTGTGGGACAATCATTCTTACATCACGCACATATGCTCTGTTCATAAACATCCGGTAATTAAGTAAATACAACACACAGAGTACAGTTTCTGTATGAAACCAATTTTTTATGCTGATAATAGTTTTTGAAAATAAGGAAATCACAACTGAGAAACAGCATAATCTTGCCAGGGAGTAGCACCCTGAGGAGAAACAAAATCATTTGTGAAAACATCTCTCACTTTGATTCCAGAAAGGGGATGGCGCGGAGGAGGACCATGTGGTGTAGGGCTACTCACATTGGGCAACATTTCTTCACCAAGAACAGATGATGGGCAATCATGAAGTCTAGTAAAATTGTGCAAAACAACACATGCTTTAATAACTTCATTAATAGTAGCCTCACTCAGCTGAATGGCAGACTGGAGGAGACGCCATTTGGCACACAGAATCCCAAAGGCACACTCCACCACTATACGCGCCCTGGAAAGCCTCAAATTAAATACACGCCGCTGGTGATCCAGGTTTCGCCTGGGATAAGGCCTCATGACATTCCTTGTCAATTGGAAGGCCTCATCTCCCACAAGAACATATGGCACTGGTTGAGCATTGGAGCCTGGGAGTTGTTGTGGTGGTGGGAGGTCTAACTGGTTTTCACGTAGCCGCCGACCCATAATGGACGAATTGAAGACCCTTGAGTCTCCTGTTCGCCCATAGGCCCCAATGTCTACAATTATAAACCTGTAGTTATTGTCAACTACAGCTAACAGAACTACAGAGAAAAACTGCTTATAATTGAAGAATTGGGACCCAGAGTTCGGCGGCTTACGCACCCTGATATGTTTCCCATCCAGGGCTCCAATGCAGTGTGGGAAGTCACAAGTGTCATTGAACCCACGGGCTATTTTTAGCCTATCAGCCATTTTTGGCTCAGGCATGACAAGTTCATGTAGTTTCTCCCATATTTCAATACATGTTGAGCGCACAATGCCAGAAATCATGGAGCGACCAATGAGAAACTCAAGGTGTAGTCCCGCATAAGACAAGCCAGTTGACAGGAAGCTGAAAGGACCCAAAAAACATATTAGTTATGTAACAATAGTTTAGAGAAAACATGATAAAGCGCAAGTATGTTGTTTAATAAAAAACACAGGAATATCAATGAAATTTATCGATATTAACCTAGTGGACATAAGTAGAACATTTAAAATATATATTTTTCTTGTGGTTTTCTCCTAAGTAACACATATATTTTAAAATAGCTGATAGCAAACAACCCAGAATAAAACCATCATCAACATACAGTATGTGAGGATGTTGAATACATACCGTAAGGTAAGGAGAAGATGCTCCTCTGCGGATATGCTTTTTCGCATCCTGGTGTCCTGATAGGTGAGTCCCGGACGTACTGTCTCCAACAAGATATTAAATGTTGGTATTGTCATTCGACAGTATAGGTAAAACTTATCAGGATGTGCCCGCAGAGCTGTATAGAGCCTCTTAAAATGTCCTTTAGTGAGGCGTTGGGTCAAAAGAGGATGCACCCACATTCTTCTTCTCCTCCTTCGCGGATCTACAATCACAGGGTATGGCCGCCCAAACTGACACAACAAGACCCAGTTAAACAAAACCCGCTGAGTTGGGATGAAGTGCAGTAGGTCAGACATGGTGCAAACGTTAGCACAACACACCAACAGATGCACAACACACCAACAGATGCACAACCACAAAATGGTCATATGGGAGGGTGCCACCTGTTGTAGAGGCCTTAAATAGGGTTGATGATGGTGATTTAAATTAATTTCAGCCTCAAAATCCATTAAATGTCCATTTTGTCAGGCTGTGTGGAAAAAACGCATTACGGATGTCATACGGATTGCATACGCAACATTACATGCGCAAAATACGCTACCACACCTTGCCAACGGATTACATACGGATCACCATTTCTGGATTTTTTTCTGCGTATTACGGCCGTAAAATACGGACCGTATTTCCCTACGCTGAGTGTGACACCGGCCTTATTCTTGCAGTATTAGGCCGGCGTCACACTGGCGAGTTTTACGGACGTAAGAGCGCAGAAAATACGTCCGTAAAACTCGCAAAATAAACGGCACAATTATTCTCAATGGGGCTGCTCCTATCAGCCGTATATTACGGTTCAGTATCATACGGCTTTCTACGGCCGTACAAAATCACAGCATGCTGCGTTTGTCAGCGTATTGCGCAAAAAAATCGCCAATGAAAGTCTATGGGGGCGAGAAAAATACGGATTCCACACGGACCAGCAGTGTGACTTGCGAGAAATACGCAGCGGTGTTAGTGAAAAGTCGGTAATTCAATTGCCGGCTTTTCATTTCTCCTGCCTAAACCCGACAGGATATGAGACATGGTTTACATACAGTAAACCATCTCATATCCCCTTTTTTTTGCATATTCCACACTACTAATGTTAGTAGTGTGTATGTGCAAAATTTCAGCGCTGTAGCTGCTAAAATAAAGGGTTAAATGGCGGAAAAAATTGGCGTGGGCTCCCGCGCAATTTTCTCCGCCAGAGTGGTAAAGCCAGTGACTGACGGCAGATATTAATAGCCAGGAGAGGGTCCATGGTTATTGGCCCCCCCGTGGCTAAAAACATCTGCCCCCAGCCACCCCAGAAAAGGCACATCTGGAAGATGCGCCTATTCTGGCACTTGGCCACTCTCTTCCCATTCCCGTGTAGCGGTGGGATATGGGGTAATGAAGGGTTAATGCCACCTTGCTATTGTAAGGTGACATTAAGCCAGATTAATAATGGAGAGGCGTCAATTATGACACCTATCCATTATTAATCCAATTGTTTGAATGGGTTAAAAACACACACACACACATGATTTAAAAGTATTTTAATGAAATAAACACAGCGGTTGTTTTAATATTTTATTGCTCTCTCAATCCATTTGCAGACCCTCACTTGGCAAAACAATAAACACACAATATACATACCTTCTGCTGACCCGTCACGTCCCACGAGGTAATCCATCTGAAGGGGTTAAAATAATTTACAAGCAGGAGCCCTGCAAATGCAGCTGTGCTCGTGCTTGTAATTCCCCGGCGAATGAATGAAATGTAGGTCATTGACCTACATTTCCTTCAGTCGCGGTGATGCGCCCCTGCTGAATGTTCTCATGAACTGCAGCCTGGGAACTTTTTCCCACGCTCCAGGTCATATGAGGACATCCACCAGGGGGCGCATCACCGTGACTGAAGGAAATGTAGGTCAATGACCTACATTTCATTCATTCGCCGGGGAATTACAAGCACGAGCACAGCTGCATTTGCAGGGCTCCTGCTTGTAAATTATTTTAACCCCTTCAGATGGATTACCTCGTGGGACGTGACGGGTCAGCAGAAGGTATGTATATTGTGTCTTTATTGTTTTGCCAAGCGAGGGTCTGCAAATGGATTGAGAGAGCAATAAAATATTAAAACAACCGCTGTGTTTATTTCATTAAAATACTTTTAAATCATGTGTGTGTGTGTTTTTTAACCCTTTCAAACAATTGGATTAATAATGGATAGGTGTCATAATTGACTCCTCTCCATTATTAATCTGGCTTAATGTCACCTTACAATAGCAAGGTGGCATTAACCCTTCATTACCCCATATCCCACCGCTACACGGGATTTGGGAAGAGAGTGGCCAAGTGCCAGAATAGGCGCATCTTCCAGATGTGCCTTTTCTGGGGTGGCTGGGGGCAGATGTTTTTAGCCACGGGGGGGCCAATAACCATGGACCCTCTCCTGGCTATTAATATCTGCCGTCAGTCACTGGCTTTACCACTCTGGCGGAGAAAATTGCGCGGGAGCCCACGCCAATTTTTTCCGCCATTTAACCCTTTATTTTAGCAGCTACAGTGCTGAAATTTTGCACATACACACTACTAACATTAGTAGTGTGGAATATGCAAAACAAAAGGGGATATGAGATGGTTTACTGTATGTAAACCATGTCTCATATCCTGTCGGGTTTAGGCAGGAGAAATGAAAAGCCGGCAATTGAATTACCGGCTTTTCACAGATATCGCGCTGAAGTAAATATAAATACAGACTATATATATATATGTGTCTCAATGACATATATATATATACTGTATATATGTTTTCCCAAACATTTGAGCACATAAATCCATTAGATGTCGGTTTTGCAAGCCTGCGAGAAAATATCGCAGTACGGATGCCATACGGATTACATACGGAGGATGCCATGCGCAAAATACGCTGACACACCCTGCCTACGGATCACTATTTTGGGAACATTTCTCCGTATTACGGCCGTAAAATACGGACCGTATTGTCTTACGCCGAGTGTGACGCCGGCCTTATAGGTAATCTTCTTGCATTAGCTCTAACGTGGTGTCTTTTTCTTTCTTTTATATATTTTTCTTCAACATGACAGATTAGGCACAGAAACTGCAGAAACTGTCTAGGCACCAGCAGCTTTAGCTTATATTCATTACTATCAGGAGCACCGGTGTATTTAATCGTTTATTGCATTTGGATTTATGTTTGGTGACACCTTGTTACTTTTTCTCAAATTTTTAATAAAAACAGATTTGATTAAAAAAGTGTAGTCCAGTTCTTGACTGCAGTACATTTCTTGAATCGGGGCATGGCAGCTGAAATATGCGCCAAATTCATTAACGAGCTCATGCATTTTAATGAATCTTACTCAAGGGTATTAAGGATTTGATTATTTACTGTCTTTATTTTAGGCCAAAATTTTGACTCACACTGTCGTATTGTAAACAATGCCCTTGTCTGCAAAATCATACAAAATAACAAATGTGATGCAAGGCATGTACTCTTTTTTTGCCCAAATTGGAAACTTTTAATACATTTTCCCCAGTGTATTTCTTATAAGGAATGAGAAGTCACACAATTAACATGTGATTTTAATTCTAGTAACTCAGAACAGTAACATTTTGGTTTATTTAGACAATTTAAAAACAAAACAAAACATTTTTATGCTATTTAAACGTTGTTTGACCACAAAATTTAAATAAGTATTTAGGCTACAGAAAGAGAGCACAAAACCTAAAGTCGTAAATGCATGAAAGTTGCAGTCATGTATGATTCATTATTCCTTTTCAAAATGTTGTCGGGGCTGGCCAAGACTGTCATAAAGACAACAAAACTTTTAAAAAATGCTACATTTCAAGCAGTTTTTTGCCAGAATTACAGCAAAAACGGTTTGATAAATCAACCCTAATGTGTACTTAGGCTAGTATCACACGGCTATAGATTCTCTTATCCTAGACAATTGGGCTAATTATGCAAATGACACTCTGATCAAACTCTGATCAGAGTGTCAAACAGCGTGATCTGATTCTCTCAAATGATAGAATTAGAGCACACTGTGAGGAGAAGATGGAGAACAAAATTTCCCCATCTTCTCCATTGTGTCAGTGCGTGGAAATTGGACTGCACTCAGATGTCATCCGAGTGCAGTCTAATGAGTTCCACTTACTCATTGACTTGCATTGCTGAGTGCAAATTGAAAATGGGATCAAACTGAGACACACTCACACTTGGTGGTACGTATGCGTTGGTTGGTTATATCTGAGTGGGGGTAGGCAGATTGGCACTATTGTCGCCAAGTTCTACCTGGCATATGGTGTTTTTTATGCTTTTTCCAACATATCGTTCCACATTACCTCTTGTTTCAGTGTTTAATATTATCCACTCTTATATCCCCTTATAGTCTTATATTACCTTGTGCTTCAGTGAACTGTACAACCTCACCTTTTATTGTCATATCCTCTTATGGTTACTATATTCTTCATCCCTTTATATAATCTGCAACCCATTTTGGCTTGCAGATTATTGTTGACTTTACATTGGAGGTCGTTAATCATTTTATATACATTATGGCTATATATGCTGGTGTTGTTCTATTTATCATTAGGTACTGGGTTTATCATCCAGTTTCGTATGCTCCAATCAGTCAAGCACACTTTTTTTTTTTTTTTTTGTTGTACTAACATCTCCCCCTCTGGTCCTGCAAGTGCCTATTCTGCCGGCTTCTCCTTGCGCTTGCGCGCTTGTACGGTTTGTACACTCCGGATACTTTTGGTTGCGGGTACTGGTACTTCCGGTTCGCCGCTGTATGCTGTGCCTGAACATTACCACTTACGCTCCCCTGCGCATGCATGCGCTTACGGACACGGCAATTTACGTATGTTGATAATTTATTTTTGTACCTCTCGGCTTGCCGTTGCCCATTTTCCATGATGTTTTTCTAGTTGCACAGCTGCCGCCTGCGGAATCACTATTCTCTTGCACCGCCTTCCGGTCCATTGCTGGCTGCACACACCGGTATCTAATTAAGCTATTTTGCTTTTCTCTATTTAAGACTGTGTTAGGGCTCAAGTACACATCTTCCCTGACGAAGCCTGGTTCGCCGGGCGATACGCGTGGGGCATTACCTCACCAGGTTGTATGTTTATGGGAATTTATTTCCTGTGATATCTGCTGTGACCTAGTGGTACTATTGCATATTTGTGATCCATTGGCTTTTTTTTTTCTTTTTTTTTTCCTTTGACTCACCCTCAGGTACTATTTCTTTATGGGACTATCCATTGTGCCTAATATATATATTTTTGTTTGCTTAGGCATCATTTATTGTACCTTTTTCTGGGCACTGTCTCTATACTATATATACAGGTCTGCGCTACACCCCATGAGCCATTAGGTTTTGGGTCACGTTATTACACTGTGCTATGGTCCATTTTTCCTGTGTGTCTCTGATGGTGCTTATATGTTTTTAATTATGTTTTTATTGTTTGTGATGTGTTTTTTGAGCTATTAATAAAACAGTTTGTATTTTATACATATTGTCGTTTACTGTTTGCAGGTGTGCGATTCACTGCAGTGATGCTTTTTCTTTTTCTTTGATATAGTCTTTTTATCACTGCCACCGCACCCGCAGAAACTTCTTTACATTGTATATGTAGTGCGCCCAATCCTTTCTTGTTGTGTTATACGATTTTGCCCACTCTTTGGTGGGTGTTTCTTTTGGGCAGCACACATTCTATTTTGAATGCATTTATTAATTGATCGTGCAAGTTTATATTGACTGCATGTGTGCTCTTATTGTTTTTTAGTTACTGGTCGTGGTCAGCCGACACTGTCAGCTATGGATTGGGATGCTCGAGAAGCCGCATGGCGGGCCCAATCTTCGGATGTGTTCTCATCAGGAGAGCAGATGGTCCCGGACTCTGACTTCAACAAACTCGCCTCAGAGTTAATAGCTGCACATCGAGCGGGCATCAGACTTTGGTGGAACATCCGCAGCCTCGAGGAGTATATCAAACTTGGTATTGCTCCTCGTGGCTTAAGGGTGTCCATCTATCCAGCATGGGAGCCCTCCCCTGGGTTTCGTGATTTATGGGAACAAGGTCTCTTGAAATGTTCCAGCATTATAATGAATATGCTCTTGGAGCATGATCGAGAATTATTTGTTACAACTAAGGGTAACATCAAGGATTTGGAGGCCAAATTGGGAAATTTTGATGATGCCAAACAAGTGCAGCCCTTTAAGACCAAATTAAAGGAGGGCTTGGATAAATATGACCGTGAGGTTATGCTAAAGAAGAAATCCAAATTTTCTAGAGATCGGAATGATTTCGACTCTAAGAGGGCTTTCAAATGGAGGCATCAGGGGAATAGAAGACAGGGTCCTCAGCCTCAAAAGAGTGTTGATATCAAACAAATTGCTGTGACAGGGATGACCGGTACATCAGAGAGCGATTTTTTTATCGTCAGTAGAAAGCGACCCCGACACCGGCCACGAAGGGGGCGGAGGCGCCGCATACCTGCCACCACGGACAACGAGGTATGGGGGTCGCCGACCGACATTTCAGAGGCCTTACAAAGCCCAACGCAAATAATGACTGTGGACCCCTTAATGGATTCCTCTGCTTCTGTTCAGGTATCCTCTGACTTACTACAGGTTGTTAATTTATCGGATCATGTACTCTCTCCTACTGAGCTATCCGTATTACAACGTGGTCTAACTTTTTCTCCAGTTCATGAGCTTGACAAATTCACTGTAGTGAAAGACCTTTACTTATTTTGCAGACGTCTTTTATTACAGGTACTGCACAACAGACCATATATGGCGGAAGGTCTTGAACAAACTGACCAACAAGTTTTTCGTGACTTATTACAACTTCTGCAAAAAAACAGCTCTGAGGAGGGTAAGGATTCTCGTTTATTCAGGAACAAGTCTAAAGTAGCTCCACCATTCTCCCTAGTTCCTGCCATTAGGGTGTTTTTTGAGCTCACTAAAAGGGATATTGTTGCCTTACGACCATGTACATCTACTCTGGGCAATCTTAGTGGGAAAGAGAAACATGCCCTCAGAGACCTTAAGTCCAATAAAAGCTTCTTGATTAAAGAGGCAGATAAAGGGGGAAACGTTGTTCTTTGGCCACATTCGCTCTATTTAGAGGAAGCACATCGCCAGCTTGGGGATGGTCGATTTTACAGAAAACTTCCATCTGATCCCACAGCCATATTTGCGGGCAAGTTTAGACTCCTTTTGGAGAAAGCGAGGGATCTTGGCATCATTAGTCAACACGAATTTGAATTTATGTGGGTAGAGGTTCCTATTACGGCAACTTTCTACATGCTGCCGAAAATCCACAAAAACTCACAGAGGCCTCCGGGCCGACCCATTGTGGCCGGCATCGGTAGCCTCTGTGAGAAAGCATGCATGTATGTGGATCATTTTTTGCAACCCTTAGCCAGAAACCTACCATCATTTGTCCAAGATTCCTCGCACTTCATTCGTTTATGTCGAGAGATTTCTTTACCCCCCAATTTCTTGTTGGTTACTTGCGATGTGGAGTCGCTTTACTCCAACATTAGCCATGACGATGGAATTACTGCTACCTTACATTTCCTTGACCAACTCGGGCATTCTGATAGGATGCACGACTCCTTGGTGGTCGATCTATTGGAGTTCATCATGAAGCACAACTTTTTCCTGTTTGACAGGGCTTTCTACCTTCAGACCTCAGGGGTGGCCATGGGGGCGCGTTGTGCCCCGGCCGTCGCCAATCTATTTTTAGGTTGGTGGGAGGCAACCATGGTCTACCCCTTGGAGGAGTTTAAGCGCCATGTCTGTCACTGGAGTCGATATATAGATGATCTATTCTTCATCTGGTCTGGCAGTATTGATGAGTGTCAGGATTTTATCGACTCTTAACAGGAACTCTCACAATATTGTGCTGACTTATTCTTTTTCTTCCACGACAGTGACCTTCCTGGACCTACAGGTTATGGCTAGAGATGGTTCCCTTTACACAAAACTATTTCGGAAGCCAACGGCAACTAATAGTCTATTAGACTACAGGAGTTTTCATCCGGCACATACCAGGAATGGGGTACCTATGGGGCAGTTTCTGAGAATTAGAAGAAATTGTACTTCGGACGAAAAATTCCGTCAAGAAACTCTCCAATTGACAAATCGGTTTCGACAAAGGCACTATCCACGGAGATGCATCTCTACAGCCTTTCAGCGGGCCAATGCACATACGCAGGAGTCATTGCTGGTGTCTCATAATAAGGTACGGGATAACAAGCCGAGGTTCATCACTGGCTTTAACAACAATTGGTCACAAATCAGAACTATCCTTCAAAGACACTGGGGTATTCTGACCACTGACCTTTCTACCTCTAGGTTAGTGGGTGACCAACCATTACTTACAGCTAGGAGGGCACCCAACTTTAGGGACCTCCTTACAAGCAGCCACTACAGACGACAGACCATTAAGGCCCCGTCTCACATAGCGAGATCGCTAGCGAGATCGCTGCTGAGTCACAAGTTTTGTGACGCAACAGCGACCTCCATAGCGATCTCGCTATGTGTGACACGTACCAGCGATCAGGCCCCTGCTGCGAGATCGCTGGTCGTGTCAGAATGGCCTGGACCTTTTTTTGGTCGTTGAGGCCCCGCTGACATCGCTGAATCGGTGTGTGTGACACCGATCCAGCGATGTCTTCACTGGTAACCAGGGTAAACATCGGGTTACTAAGCGCAGGGCCGCGCTTAGTAACCCGATGTTTACCCTGGTTACCAAAAAAAACAAACAGTACATACTCGCCTTTCGGTGTCCCTTGCCGTCTGCTTCCTGCTCTCACTGACTCCCGGCCGTACAGTGAGAAGTGAGAGCACAGCAGTGACGTCACCGCTGCGCTCTGCTCTCAGTGTACGGCGGCTCAGTCAGAGCAGGAAGCAGACGGCAAGGGACCTGGACACCGAAAGGCGAGTATGTACTGTTTGTTTTTTTTGGTAACCAGGGTAAACATCGGGTTACTAAGCGCGGCCCTGCGCTTAGTAACCCGATGTTTACCCTGGTTACCCGGGTGCTGCAGGGGGACTTCGGCATCGTTGAAGACAGTTTCAACGATGCCGAAGTCGTTCCCCTGATCGTTGGTCGCTGGGGAGAGCGGTCTGTGTGACAGCTCCCCAGCGACCACACAGCGACTTACCAACGATCACGGCCAGGTCGTATCGCTGGTCGTGATCGTTGGTAAATCGCTTAGTGAGACGGGGCCATTAGGCTGAACCGGGGTATTGACCTTCATGGGTCGTTTGCCTGTGGGGGTTGCAACATCTGCCCTTATATGTGCTCCACCAGGGACTTCTTTGTGAATCCTACTAACCAGAGCAGACATAGGTTGAGTTCCTACATTAACTGTAGGACAACCTTGGTCATCTATGCCCTTATTTGCCCATGTCAGCGTGTTTACGTTGGCCAGACATCTCAGGAGTTACGGCGTAGGGTACAGAAACATTTTTCCACCATTCATCTGGCACGCAGTGACTCCTTGAAGGGAAAAGTGCTTACTCCAGTGGCATCTCATTTTTTGGCTCACCATGACGGCCAGACTGTGAACACAAAAGTCATTGGGTTGGATAAAGTTCGTACATCTAATAGGGGCGGCATTTACAAACAATTGCTTTTGCGTATGGAGGCTAGATGGATCTTTAATCTTGGTTCCATTGCTCCCGTAGGTCTTAATGAAGATTTGCTTTTTACTGGATTTCTTGGATAAACCTATGTGCTTTCGGTACATCGTGGGACTATGAGAATCTGCCGTTGTCTGTCTTTCTTTATGGACGTGATCTGCAATTCACCATCCCGCTGCATCTGTCATGGACTTCATTTGGATATTGTTCTCATTATTAATGGTGGTTCTTTTCTTTTGCGCAATTGCCTTATTGGATCTCCCTATAATAAGATTCCACCTTTAGCATCTCTTGGTGCTTCAAATGCCAGCTCTTGTTAACTATGGTGAGGTCTCTTATGCGGTCATTGTATTTGGGGGTTTTTGTACTTTTTACTCCATATGTATAACTTATTGGCTCAAGGGGTCGTGCAATAAAGTATAATAAAATGGTATTTGGCTCATGGGGGGTGCTATTTTTTAGCACTGCGCATATTTGGCCTTAGTGGCCCTTCTTTTGTGCTCTCCATTTTTGTATATTGCTCTTTACAATGAATATATTGGCTCTTAGTATCCTGTATGAGCTCATAATCATATTAAATTATCTACATGTTTTGCTGTATATTCTTGATGGTTATATCTTCCTTCTAATAAAACTATGTTTAGTCATCATGTAGATCTCCGTACTTATGTGACTTATAACTGGTGTATGTGAGTTGTGTGCATGTTTAAGTGCCCCCGGGGGATGTCTGATACGAGGTGATTGGTGGTACGTATGCGTTGGTTGGTTATATCTGAGTGGGGGTAGGCAGATTGGCACTATTGTCGCCAAGTTCTACCTGGCATATGGTGTTTTTTATGCTTTTTCCAACATATCGTTCCACATTACCTCTTGTTTCAGTGTTTAATATTATCCACTCTTATATCCCCTTATAGTCTTATATTACCTTGTGCTTCAGTGAACTGTACAACCTCACCTTTTATTGTAATATCCTCTTATGGTTACTATATTCTTCATCCCTTTATATAATCTGCAACCCATTTTGGCTTGCAGATTATTGTTGACTTTACATTGGAGGTCGTTAATCATTTTATATACATTATGGCTATATATGCTGGTGTTGTTCTATTTATCATTAGGTACTGGGTTTATCATCCAGTTTCGTATGCTCCAATCAGTCAAGCACTTTTTTTTTTTTTTTTGTTGTACTAACATCTCCCCCTCTGGTCCTGCAAGTGCCTATTCTGCCGGCTTCTCCTTGCGCTTGCGCGCTTGTACGGTTTGTACACTCCGGATACTTTTGGTTGCGGGTACTGGTACTTCCGGTTCGCCGCTGTATGCTGTGCCTGAACATTACCACTTGCGCTCCCCTGCGCATGCATGCGCTTACGGACACGGCAATTTACGTATGTTGATAATTTATTTTTGTACCTCTCGGCTTGCCGTTGCCCATTTTCCATGATGGTTTTTCTAGTTGCACAGCTGCCGCCTGCGGAATCACTATTCTCTTGCACCGCCTTCCGGTCCATTGCTGGCTGCACACACCGGTATCTAATTAAGCTATTTTGCTTTTCTCTATTTAAGACTGTGTTAGGGCTCAAGTACACATCTTCCCTGACGAAGCCTGGTTCGCCGGGCGATACGCGTGGGGCATCACCTCACCAGGTTGTATGTTTATGGGAATTTATTTCCTGTGATATCTGCTGTGACCTAGTGGTACTATTGCATATTTGTGTTCCATTGGCTTTTTTTTTTTTTTTTTTTTTTTTTTTTTTCCTTTGACTCACCCTCAGGTACTATTTCTTTATGGGACTATCCATTGTGCCTAATATATATATTTTTGTTTGCTTCGGCATTATTTATTGTACCTTTTTCTGGGCACTGTCTCTATACTATATATACAGGTCTGCGCTACACCCCATGAGCCATTAGGTTTTGGGTCACGTTATTACACTGTGCTATGGTCCATTTTTCCTGTGTGTCTCTGATGGTGCATATATGTTTTTAATTATGTTTTTATTGTTTGATGTGTTTTTTGAGCTATTAATAAAACAGTTTGTATTTTATACATATTGTCGTTTACTGTTTGCAGGTGTGCGATTCACTGCAGTGATGCTGGAGCGCCCCCACACCGCCGCAGGGCCGAGGGGTACCCGGCGCCGGGCCTCAAGGTCTCAGTCCTGGGGTTGTCACGGTGGCTAGACCCGGTCCGTGGCCCTGTCCGTCAGTGGGGGACGTCCGGTGCAATAAGTGGTAGTAATGGTAGCGATGGAGCGGTACGGTTGTGGGGTGTAAGTCGCGGTAAATAACGAGGACACCAGGTTGCAGTCTCTTTACCTCTTTACTGGAGATCTCTGAGTCCTCAGTCCGGAACACGGTTCACCAGGCTACGCAAGGCCGGCCGGTCCAATGGCACCTCCAGAGTTCTCCTCTCAGGTGGAAATCTGTGCCTTCCTTCTAGCGCTATGTGTTGTAGTCCTTCCCTGCTGTGCTCACGGAAAGTAACCCCACAACGGTTGTGTCTGTTTCTTAAGTTCCCTCACAACTCGATTTGATGTTCCTCTGTAATCCACCCCTTCCCTGTATTCAGGTTGGAATGGCACCCGTTTGTCAGGTAGGCCTGGAGTTCTTCCGGGACCCTAGAGTCGCCCCTCTCCCGCAATTGCCCCCCAAGACTTCATAGGTGATATGTGGTAGACAGCCCGCCTGAGACCGACTGTCCTGCCGCTGTTTGGAGTATGGCTTGAAGCTGTATTCTAATCCACTCCCTCGGCGTTCCGGCCACCGGTATTGCGCCTCAGCAGGGTGCTGCCTCTTTCAGCACAACCCCTGCTGGTATTCTCCTTCTGCTTGATCTCGTTTCTCACTCAGCACAATCTATCTCGCTTCTAATCCTTTCTTGAGTCCCGCCGCTTCCAGGAGCCTGCGCGGACCCGTTACGTTCTTTCAATGCCAAGCCTCTGCCAGGATCCCACCCCTGGCAGAGACCCTACAGTCTCTCCCTTCACAACACCCCCTGCCACAGGGTGTTGCTCCGTTCAATCCCGTCAGCGTTCTCTCCTAACTTCCTGCCTGACCCCCAGTTTACCCACTATGGTGGGGAGTGGCCTAATGAATAGCACCCTTAGCTCCCCCCGGAGGCCCAGCTGTGAAACATATTGGTGTCTGTGATACCTGATTGGAGGAACTCCTTCGGTGCCATCGAACGTACCATGGCTCCCCTTAGCGGCGAAGCCACAGCACTGCAACGACCAGAACTCTGGGGCGCTGCACTCCCCCCTGGTTAAACACAGTACTCCGGGACTGGGAAGAAAAACAACAATACAGATTAGCAAAAAGACATACAATTTTGTTGAGTGCAAAACGATAAGTATACTTGAACAAGCTTCCCTTTATGGGAGGTGAGGACACTTTTAACGTTACAAACATGGTCAACATTATAAATTACAGGCTATACATAACTCCTGTTACCCAACCGGGTATTCTACTTAGTGCAAATTCTGGAACAATAAATTAACATTGCCTTTAAGAAACATACACTCTTAGTTTACCAAAGGCCTTCCTATAATCACATTACAGGGTAAAGTAACTTCACATTCTCCTACTTTGAACCTGCAGGACCGCCTGTCCCTATGGCACCAGACCTACTGCCTCTCCTTTCTTTTACAGGACCGCCCCGTTCAGCCAGGGCCTACTGCCTTTCGCTACTATACATAGTATAGACATAACATTCCTTTCGTTTAAAGAACTCTGAGCCCGCTCTACTCGGCTCCTTTAAGGACTCACTCTCTAACCCCTACGGGTTCGCCTTCTGTCCTTAGTAACAAAGTAACTTTCTATGGGGACGCAGGGTTGACCTTCTATCCTCACCTTCATCATTACTTCCTTACTTTCAACTATGCAGACCTCTACATCTACCCCTACGGGCTCTCTGCATCTTTTCTTTCTGCTAAACATTATTTAGATTTCACATTTCAACAAGTTCAACACATATAACTTAGCATGTAAAACAGTTACATTTCTTTTCAAGGCATCATTATGGCATTACTGTTCTGCAACAGTATCTCTCACGTTCAGTTTCTCACATCCCCTTTAAGAGGGGACCAAGTCTTTCCGAGGTAGCTCGTCTTCTCAGCCTACCAGCCCATGCAAAGGTTCCGGTATGGTATCTTCGCAAAGTGTCTTTAACTAGAACCGGTAGGAAAGGTATCTTCACAAAGTGTCTTTGGCTCAAACCAATAGGGCAAATATCTTCGCAAATTGTCTTTGGCTAAAACCAGTAGGGAGCACCTTTAAGAAGGTGCAAACTATTTACAAAAGAAAGTTCGAATCATGCACAGTCCATGATTTCTGCAGTTTGTGTAACTTGGTGCAAAAACTTCAAGAAAAAAGAAAAACAAACAAAGGGGATCCCGGGTCAACAAAGGGATCCATTAACCCTGGACAGGTTTAGCAGCAACTTTAAAAGAACAAACAGTAACTATTTACATTTTCATGGTATCGAGGTTTATTCTTCTTCTGGTGGCTCGGGCTCTTGAACCCCGGTCACTGTAGCGCGGACACCAGCGGCAAGCTCCGCAGGGACCACCTGGTCGCCTGCTGTCTGAATTTGAAGCCTAACTCTATCGGCAAGTTCAGGAGCTGCTACAAAGCGTACAGTAGAAACAGTAACAAGGTCTGGCAGCCCTGGATTGACCACAGTTGGGGCCACAGGTGCCATTCTCTCAGACTCGTATCGCTGAACTTTCCGGGCACGCCATCCTTGTGTGTTCCAGTGACGGGTATACGTCACCTGATCCCCCTCCCGGAGTGGTTCACCTTCTCGATCACAGCAGGGAGTCTCCACATCGTAGCCGGCAACGAAGATGCCAGTAGGTAGACCCGACTCCCAAATGGAACCCCACCCCTTCTTTGGGTGGAATGCTGCCACCATCCCTCGCCTGACAGCATCCGTCCCATCATAGATCATTTTTTTGCTCTGCAGTTCCCGTTTTTCAACTTCAGTGCGCTGCCCCCAATGCTGGAGCACGCATTGTTTGTATTGGTCCCAGGTAAGTATCGCAATAGTGAGACCTTCCATTGGAATCCCATCCTGCTCGACCCAAGGAACATCCCATCGGAACATCACCCCTCCTGGGTCCATTTCTATGGGCTCTCCCCACCGGGTTGGCAATGGTGGTAACAACTTCCCCAACGCGCCGGGGGTGAGAACCGCCCGGTCGATTGTAAACGCGGGGTTACTGTTGTGGGGAGGATCGGTCGGGAGAGCAGAACCGTCCAGGGGAGTAGGGGCGCCGCCCATACCTGCGCCTGATGTGGTTCCACCGGCGTCGCTCTGGTCCGTTAACAAGGACGCTGGAGTCGGCTGCAGCCCGGACCGGGGCTCCTCCAATGAGATGCTCGGATTCGGCTCCGCTGGCTGTGGTTCCTCCTCCTCCAACCCCGAGGTCGGGATTGGTGGACGTAACTCCGCTGTCGGATCCGCAGGCTTCCGGTCCATCTCCGGTGAAGAAAGGCAGGCCTGAACCGCTTCTTCCTCGCTCAGGCACTCGCCGTTCATCATCGCTGCCTGATAGTCGGTGGCAGTGCATGCACCTAGCTCCGCCATTTCTCCGAGGTCGGGCTTCTCCGTCACCCGCTTCCCGCCGTTGCATATCAAGGGGTGTTTCTCTTCTGCTTTGGGGCAGGTCATTCCTCTGCAGCCAGAAGTGCAGGGGGCGGTAGCCATTTCTCGCGCCACACTGGGAGTCTCCGCCCATAACACGCCCTCCTTCCCCTTGGGTGTAGCAATGGCGGCGCCTTTTGGCGGGAACTTTTGGCGGCTAATGGCGCAGCACAGTCTTACAATAAAGTACAGTCCAAGCACAACAAATCACAGTCTCTAGGCACACATGACCTGATTCTTCAGGCTTAAGTAGATCCTGTTCGTGACGCCAAGTTGGAGCGCCCCCACACCGCCGCAGGGCCGAGGGGTACCCGGCGCCGGGCCTCAAGGTCTCAGTCCTGGGGTTGTCACGGTGGCTAGACCCGGTCCGTGGCCCTGTCCGTCAGTGGGGGACGTCCGGTGCAATAAGTGGTAGTAATGGTAGCGATGGAGCGGTACGGTTGTGGGGTGTAAGTCGCGGTAAATAACGAGGACACCAGGTTGCAGTCTCTTTACCTCTTTACTGGAGATCTCTGAGTCCTCAGTCCGGAACACGGTTCACCAGGCTACGCAAGGCCGGCCGGTCCAATGGCACCTCCAGAGTTCTCCTCTCAGGTGGAAATCTGTGCCTTCCTTCTAGCGCTATGTGTTGTAGTCCTTCCCTGCTGTGCTCACGGAAAGTAACCCCACAACGGTTGTGTCTGTTTCTTAAGTTCCCTCACAACTCGATTTGATGTTCCTCTGTAATCCACCCCTTCCCTGTATTCAGGTTGGAATGGCACCCGTTTGTCAGGTAGGCCTGGAGTTCTTCCGGGACCCTAGAGTCGCCCCTCTCCCGCAATTGCCCCCCAAGACTTCATAGGTGATATGTGGTAGACAGCCCGCCTGAGACCGACTGTCCTGCCGCTGTTTGGAGTATGGCTTGAAGCTGTATTCTAATCCACTCCCTCGGCGTTCCGGCCACCGGTATTGCGCCTCAGCAGGGTGCTGCCTCTTTCAGCACAACCCCTGCTGGTATTCTCCTTCTGCTTGATCTCGTTTCTCACTCAGCACAATCTATCTCGCTTCTAATCCTTTCTTGAGTCCCGCCGCTTCCAGGAGCCTGCGCGGACCCGTTACGTTCTTTCAATGCCAAGCCTCTGCCAGGATCCCACCCCTGGCAGAGACCCTACAGTCTCTCCCTTCACAACACCCCCTGCCACAGGGTGTTGCTCCGTTCAATCCCGTCAGCGTTCTCTCCTAACTTCCTGCCTGACCCCCAGTTTACCCACTATGGTGGGGAGTGGCCTAATGAATAGCACCCTTAGCTCCCCCCGGAGGCCCAGCTGTGAAACATATTGGTGTCTGTGATACCTGATTGGAGGAACTCCTTCGGTGCCATCGAACGTACCATGGCTCCCCTTAGCGGCGAAGCCACAGCACTGCAACGACCAGAACTCTGGGGCGCTGCAATGCTTTTTCTTTTTCTTTGATATAGTCTTTTTATCACTGCCACCGCACCCGCAGAAACTTCTTTACATTGTATATGTAGTGCGCCCAATCCTTTCTTGTTGTGTCAAACTGAGACACACACAGCATTATTTTTCCTTTGACCACATAAACAGATACGTGCTCAGCCCCATACAATAAAACTAGCTATTGAACCCGTTCTACGCCCGGGTGGCGAGCATTTATATTGGTATATGGTCTCCATCCTGGTATGTGCTGCTCCCATCTTGCTTTCCCATCCTGTCATGTGCTGCTCCATCCTGCGCCCCCATCCTGTCATGTGCTGCTCCATCCTGCATCCCCATCCTGTCATGTGCTCCCATCCTGCGCCCCCATCCTATCATGTGCTGCTCCATCCTGCGCCCCCATCAGTGCGGGCGGCTGTGCTGAGTGCGGGCGGCTGTATGTGGCTGTGCTGTGCGTGGGCGGCTGCGCGTGGCTGTGCTGGGTTCGGGTGGCTGGGCGTGGCTGTGCTGGGTTCGGGCGGCTGTGCTGGGTGCGGGTGGCTGTGCTGGGTGCGGGCGGCTGTGCGTGACGGTACTGAGTGCAGGCGGCTGTGCGTGGCTGCGGGCGGCTGTGCGTGGCTGTGCTGGGTGCGGCGGCTCTGCGTGGCTGTGCTAGGTGCGGTGGCTGTGCTGGGTGCGGTGGCTGTGCTGGGTGCGGTGGCTGTGCTGCTCCATCCTGCGCCCCCATCCTGTCATGTGCTGCTCCACCCTGTCATGTGCTGCTCCATCCTGCGCCCCCATCCTGTCATGTGCTGCTCCACCCTGTCATGTGCTGCTCCATCCTGCGCCCCCATCAGTGCGGGCGGCTGTGCTAAGTGCGGGCGGCTGTGCTGAGTGCGGGCGGATGTATGTGGCTGTGCTGTGCGTGGGCAGCTGTGCATGGCGGTGCTGAGTGCAGGCGGCTGTGCGTGGCTGTGGGCGGGCGGCTGTGCGTGGCTGTGCTGAGTGCAGGCGGCTGTGCGTGACTGTGCTGGGTGCGGCGGCTGTGCTGGGTGCGGCGGCTGTGCGTGGCGGTGCTGGGTGCGGTGGCTGTGCGTGGCTATGCTGGGTGCGGCGGCTGTATATAGCTGTGCTGTGCGTGGGAGGCTGTGCGTGGCGGTGCTGAGTGCAGGCGGCTGTGCTGGGTGTGGGCGGCTGTGCGTGGCTGTGGGTGGGTGTGCGTGGCTGTGCTGGGTGCGGCGGCTGTGCGTGGCTGTGCTGGGTGCGGTGGCTGTGCTGGGTGCGGCGGCTGTGCGTGGCTGTGCTGGGTGCAGTGGCTCAGGCTGTGCTGGGTGCGGGCAGCTGTGCTGGGTGCGGTGGCTGTGCTGCTCCATCCTGCGCCCCCATCCTGTCATGTGCTGCTCCACCCTGTCATGTGCTGCTCCATCCTGCGCCCCCATCAGTGCAGGCGGCTGTGCTGAGTGCGGGCGGCTGTATGTGGCTGTGCTGTGCGTGGGTGGCAGTGCTGAGTGCAGGCGGCTGTGCGTGGCTGTGCTGAGTGCAGGCGGCTGTGCTGGGTGCGGGCGGCTGTGCGTGGCTGTGCTGGGTGTGGGCGGCTGTGCGTGGCGGTGCTGGGTGCGGTGGCTGTGCGTGGCTATGCTGGGTGCGGCGGCTGTATGTGGCTGTGCTGTGCGTGGGCGGCTGTGCGTGGCTGTGCTGGGTGCGGTGGCTGTGGGCGGCTGTGCTGGGTGCGGTGGCTCAGGCTGTGCTGGGTGCGGTGGCTCAGGCTGTGCTGGGTGCGGTGGCTGTGCGCGGCGGTGCTGGGGGCCTGAGCAGGCGGGGACACCGGCGCGCTGTGGGGGTCAGGTGCCGGAGTCGCCGCTAGCTCAGGTCCCCGGCACTTGCTATAGTTACCTGGGCCTGATCCAGCGCTGCGCGCCGGTCTGTCTTCCGGGTCCTCTGGCTGTGACTGTTCAGTCAGAGGGCAGCGCGCATTAAGCGCGTCATCGCGCCCTCTGAACTGTGAACGTCACAGGCAGAGGATGTGGACCGGAGGACGGAGGAGCAGCGCGCAATGGAGGAACGGGACAGGTAAATATATCATACTCACCCTCCTGGCTCGTCCCTGCTTCTCCGTTGGAGATCGCGGTGTGCGTTCAGTGTTTACGCATACCGCGATCTCCTGGGAGCGTCGCTCTGTGGGGTCTAGACTGCGCCGGCGCTTGCGCAGTCTATAGAGGCTTCAGACAGAGTGACGCTCCCAGCGTTATATTATAGATTTGTCCAAGTGCAATCCGACGTTTATTCGGATCGCCATTGGACAGAAATTATCATGGTGTGATCAAGCTCTTAATAACATTCTTCAGTATATCAATTTATTTTTAAATACAAGTTTGTTTAACTTATTTTTTTCTTGAAACAGATTGTTTCCCAGGTTCTGTGTTTTATGATCAATATTGTCAGCTCCATATTCTGTGGCCACCTGGGAAAAGAAGAGCTTGATGCAGTAACACTTGCCAATGCAGTAAGTTAAACTATAAAACCAAGTAGTAATTTGAGTTTACACATTTAGGCTATGTTCACACATTTGGTTTTTCCTGTGGGTTTTTATGCAAAGTAAAAGCTACTTTTTAGAGCACCAGCATCAGCTATTATATTTCAGAAATCTCATGCACGCACCCGTTTTTTGTACCCTGACTAAATTACAAAACTGCTGCTTTTTAAAAAAAATCTGCAGCATGGCAATTCTGTCAAGCGTTTTTGCAGCATTTTATACCCACAGAAAACAATGAGTAAGTGCAAAAAAGCAGCACCAAACACAGCAAAAAAAAATTGTATTGTTCATTCTTGCATGGTGGAAACTAAGCAAAAAACTGCAGCAAGAAGAGCAGCAGAAAAGCCATCAAAACCTATTTTTTGTCTGCAGCTTTTTTTAATGTGAAGGCCTCAGGTTTTGGCGGCAAATAAGGAACGTCTGAACATAGACTAGTTATTTGACCAATCAGACCAATCTTAAAGATTACATCTGTAGTAATCGTTCCTAAAATGCAACCCTTTTATTTCTTATTATGGAGTTGTCTTTAATATGTTTGATTCTATGGTACAGTTATTGTGCTAGTCAGACAGATGTTTAGGCATGTCAAATCAGTTTTTTGGCTGATGAGACATATTTCAATCAAGAAAAAATCTATTTATATACATCAATTTAGGCTTATTGGACAGAAACTGGTCAAATATCATTCTGTATGTGTAGGTACTCCATTTGCATGTTTATACAGGCAAATCGCACTTAACGATATGCACTGAACAATGTTTGTAAAGTTTTTTTTCTTAATAAGCATTTTTTAGGATAGAAAAAAGTTAAAACATACCCCAAAATAAACTTTGTGAAAATAAAATTATCTCTAAAAGGCCTAATGTGAAAGATGACGCATTTACTTTGTATTTTAGGAAAAAAATCTATATATTTTCATATTTTACATTTTAAAAATTAGCAAAAGGAAAATGGGTTGCTGCAAAATTTTGAACACCCTTGGAGATGTGTGTGCTCAGAGAACTTTGACCAAGGTTTCAGACCTTAATTAGCCTTTTAAGATTATGGCTTGTTTACTATCATCGTTAGGAAAGGCCAGCCTCCTCTAACCTTCTGCCAAAAAATAGCAGCCATGGGTTCTTCTGAAGGGTACGTGTCCACGGTCAGGATGGCCGGCGGTATCGCTGGAGCGGCGAAGCCCCGCCCCCTTTCTGGGACGCGATGATGCCGGATGTGTTAACTGTACACATCCGGGATCATCGCACCCTCGCATACCGCCCTGTGATATTACTTGCGGCGACGCAGCGTCGCCGCAGGTAGCACGGACATGCTGCGATCTGAAAAGACGCGCAGCATGTCCGGAGTTGCAGGGAAGTCGGATGCGTGTTTCCACGCATAGTGGACACGGGATTTCATAAAATCCCCTCCACTATGCTGGAACATCTGGACGCTGCGTGTTTGACACTGCAGCTCTGCGCAGCGTCAAACAAGCAGCGTTTACTGACCGTGGACACATACCCTAAGGCTACTTTCTCACTAGCGTTGTGCACTGCACGTCGCAATGCGTCGTTGTGGAGAAAAAACGCATCCTGCAAAGTTGCCTGCAGGATGCGTTTTTTCTCCATAGACTTTTACTAGCGACGCATTGCAACGCAGTGCCACACGTCGCAACCATCATACGATGGTTGCGTTGTGTTTTGGCGCACCGCCGGCACAAAAAAACGTTACATGTAACTTTTTTTGTGCGTCTAGTCCGCCATTTTCGACCGCGCATGCGCGGCCGAAACTCCACCCCCTCCTCCCCGGACCTTACAATGGGGCAGCGGAAGCGTCTTAAGACTGCTTCCGCTGCCCACGTCGGGCATTTTTTTCACAGTATGCGTCTGTACGTCGGGCCAACGCAGCGTGACGGCCCCGTACCGACGCTAGTGTGAAAGCAGCCTAAGGCCTCTTTCACACTTCCGTCTTTCTGCTCCTGTCACAATCCGTCATTTTTTGAGAATGCAGAAAAGAAAAAGAGAAAAATTTGCAGGATCCTGCATTTTCCCATAGACTTGTATTATTATTATTATTATTATTATTATTTATATAGCACCATTAATTCCATGGTGCTGTACATGAGAAAGGGGTTTGTTGTGAATTCTGTTCTCGGGCTCCCTCCTGTGGTCATGAGCGGTACTGTGTGAGTTTGTTCTAGGGCTCCCTCTGGTGGCCTTTAGCGATATGGCTGGTCTTGGCTAGGCTCTGCTGATTCATTTCCTGCTATGCTGGGCCTATTTAATTCACCTGGCCCTTCATTTGTTGCCTGCTGTCGGTGTATTCAGTCCTGTTTCTGAGTTCTCCTGAATATTCCTTGTGACCAGTCTCCTGCTGGAGAAGCTAAGTTTGTTTGCTCATTATTTCCTTGAAAACGTTTCTCAGTATATAATGAGTTCAGTCCAGCTTGCTTTTATGTGATTTTTTGCTGGCTGGTTAGTTCTGGGGTGCAGAGTGCGCCCCTCACATCGTGAGTCGGTGTGGGGGTTCTTGTATTCTCTGCGTGGTTTATTTTTGATAGTTTTTGTACTGACCGCACAGATTCCTAGCTATCTTCAGTCTGTCTAGTATTAGCGGGCCTCATTTGCTTAACCTGTTTCATTTCTACGTTTGTCTTTTCCCCTTAGCCCCCACAAATAATAACGGTGAGTTATCTATAACTTTGGGGTTATTTCTCTGAGGCAAGTGAGGTCTTTGCTTTCTCTCTAGGGGTAGTCAGTTTCTCAGGCTGTGAACGTGGCGTCTAGGATTTTAGGAACGCTCCACGGCTGCCTTTAGTGTGTGTGGATAGGATCAGGATTGCGGTCAGTATAGCTGCCACATCCCCAGAACTTGTCCTATATTCTGGTCATATGTGTCAGGTCAGTTTTGAGGTCCTACCACCGGACCATAACAGGGGTTACATACAGGGTTATAAATATCATTTACAGTAAACAAGTTTACAGTGACAGACTGGTACAGAGGGGAGAGGACCCTGTCTGTTGTGAACTCTGTTTTTGGGCTCCCTCTTGTGGTCACAAGTGGTACTGTGTGAGTGCTGTCTTTGGGCTCCCTCTGGTGGCTCTTTGTGTCATTCTGCAGGTCTGAGGCTGGATCAGCTGTCTCGTTATCTGTTAGCTGGTTTCCTATTTAGCTCACCTGGACTTTCAGTGTTTGCCTGCTGTCGATGTATTCAGTCCTATTTTGATCTCTCCTGAATTCCTTCGCTATCAGTCTCTCCAAGAGAAGCTAAGTTTTCTGTTTGGTTATTTTTTGCTCATCAGTGTTCAATATGTTTCTTGGTTATTTACTTGTCCTTGTCCAGCTTGCTAATATGTGATTTCCTTGCTTGCTGGTAGCTCTAGGGGGCTGAGTTTCTCCCCTCACACCGTTAGTTGGTGTGGGGGCTCTTGAATTCTCAGCGTGGATATTTTGGTATAGGGTTTTTTACTGACCGCACAGTTCCCTGCCTGTCTTCTGCTATCTAGTATTAGTGGGCCTCATTTGCTGAATCTGTTTTCATTTCTACATTTTGTATTTTCCCCTTACCTCACCGTTATTATTTGTTTGGGGTTTCCTATATCTTTGGGGTCATTTCTCTGAGGCAAGTGAGGTCTTACTTTCTCTATAGGGGTAGCAAGTTTCTCAGGCTGCGTCGAGACGTCCAGGAATTTAGGCACGTTCACCGGCTACCTTTAGTGTGTTTGGTTAGGATCAGGTTTGCAGTCAGTCCAGTTACCACCTCCCTAGAGCTCGTTCTATGTTCAGTAAGTTAGCTAGTCCATTCTGTGATCCTCAGCCACTAAGGATCATAACAGTACAGCAGGCCAAAAAGTGTTTAATGCATCGCAGAAGTGGGATAAGAGAAGTCCTGAGTACAATTTTTTTTTTCCTCTCCCTTTGCTGCAGTCTGTCCAGCTTCTCTCATCCCCTTAATCTCTGGGTGGCTCTGAGTTCAGCTGCAGACATGGATATTCAGAATCTGACTTCTAGTGTGGATCATCTTGCTGCAAGGGTGCAAAGCATTCAGGATTTTGTTGTTCACAGTCCTATGTCTGAGCCAAAAGTACCTATTCCTGAGTTGTTTTCTGGAGATACAGTGGGGCAAAAAAGTATTTAGTCAGTCAGCAATAGTGCAAGTTCCACCACTTAAAAAGATGAGAGGCGTCTGTAATTTACATCATAGGTAGACCTCAACTATGGGAGACAAACTGAGAAAAAAAATTCCAGAAAATCACATTGTCTGTTTTTTTATCATTTTATTTGCATATTATGGTGGAAAATAAGTATTTGGTCAGAAACAAAATTTCATCTCAATACTTTGTAAAATATCCTTTGTTGGCAATGACAGAGGTCAAACGTTTTCTGTAAGTCTTCACAAGGTTGCCACACACTGTTGTTGGTATGTTGGCCCATTCCTCCATGCAGATCTCCTCTAGAGCAGTGATGTTTTTGGCTTTTCGCTTGGCAACACAGACTTTCAACTCCCTCCAAAGGTTTTCTATAGGGTTGAGATCTGGAGACTGGCTAGGCCACTCCAGGACCTTGAAATGCTTCTTACGAAGCCACTCCTTCGTTGCCCTGGCGGTGTGCTTTGGATCATTGTCATGTTGAAAGACCCAGCCACGTTTCATCTTCAATGCCCTTGCTGATGGAAGGAGGTTTGCACTCAAAATCTCACGATACATGGCCCCATTCATTCTTTCATGTACCCGGATCAGTCGTCCTGGCCCCTTTGCAGAGAAACAGCCCCAAAGCATGATGTTTCCACCACCATGCTTTACAGTAGGTATGGTGTTTGATGGATGCAACTCAGTATTCTTTTTCCTCCAAACACGACAAGTTGTGTTTCTACCAAACAGTTCCAGTTTGGTTTCATCAGACCATAGGACATTCTCCCAAAACTCCTCTGGATCATCCAAATGCTCTCTAGCAAACTTCAGACGGGCCCGGACATGTACTGGCTTAAGCAGTGGGACACGTCTGGCACTGCAGGATCTGAGTCCATGGTGGCGTAGTGTGTTACTTATGGTAGGCCTTGTTACATTGGTCCCAGCTCTCTGCAGTTCATTCACTAGGTCCCCCCGCGTGGTTCTGGGATTTTTGCTCACCGTTCTTGTGATCATTCTGACCCCACGGGGTGGGATTTTGCGTGGAGCCCCAGATCGAGGGAGATTATCAGTGGTCTTGAATGTCTTCCATTTTCTAATTATTGCTCCCACTGTTGATTTCTTCACTCCAAGCTGGTTGGCTATTGCAGATTCAGTCTTCCCAGCCTGGTGCAGGGCTACAATTTTGTTTCTGGTGTCCTTTGATAGCTCTTTGGTCTTCACCATAGTGGAGTTTGGAGTCAGACTGTTTGAGGGTGTGCACAGGTGTCTTTTTATACTGATAACAAGTTTAAACAGGTGCCATTACTACAGGTAATGAGTGGAGGAAAGAGGAGACTCTTAAAGAAGAAGTTACAGGTCTGTGAGAGCCAGAAATCTTGATTGTTTCTGACCAAATACTTATTTTCCACCATAATATGCAAATAAAATGATAAAAAAACAGACAATGTGATTTTCTGGAATTTTTTTTCTCAGTTTGTCTCCCATAGTTGAGGTCTACCTATGATGTAAATTACAGACGCCTCTCATCTTTTTAAGTGGTGGAACTTGCACTATTGCTGACTGACTAAATACTTTTTTGCCCCACTGTATCTCCAGAAAACAACTCAGGAATAGGTACTTTTGGCTCAGACATAGGACTGTGAACAACAAAATCCTGAATGCTTTGCACCCTTGCAGCAAGATAATCCACACTAGAAGTCAGACTCTGAATATCCATGTCTGCTAAATACTGAATAATGACTAAATACTTTTTTGCCCCACTGTAGATCTAGGTTTCTGAATTTTAAGAATAATTGTAAATTATTTCTTTCTTTGAGACCTCGTTCCTCTGGTGATTCCGCTCAGCAAGTTAGAATTGTTATCTCCCTGTTACGTGGCGACCCTCAGGATTGGGCTTTCTCCCTGGCGCCAGGAGATCCTGCATTGCTGAATGTGGATGCGTTTTTTCTGGTGCTTGGATTGCTTTATGAGGAACCTAATCTTGAGAACCAGGCAGAAAAGGCCTTGCTGGCTCTCTCTCAGGGCCAGGATGAAGCTGAGGTGTATTGTCAAAAATTTCGGAAATGGTCGGTGCTTACTCAATGGAATGAGTGTGCCCTGGCTGCAAATTTCAGAGAAGGTCTTTCTGAAGCCATTAAGAATGTTATGGTGGGGTTCCCCACGCCTGCAAGTCTGAATGACTCAATGGCTTTGGCCATTCAGATTGATCGGCGTTTGCGGGAGCGCAAATCTGCGCACCATCTGTCGGTGTTTTCTGAACAGAGACCTGAGTCTATGCAATGTGACCGAATTCTGACCAGAATTGAGCGGCAAAATCATAGACGTCAAAATGGGTTGTGCTTTTACTGTGGTGATTCAACTCATGTTATCTCAGCATGCTCTAAGCGCGTAAAAAAAATCGCTAAATCTGTCACCGTTGGTACTATACAGCCTAAATTCATTTTGTCTGTTACTTTAATTTGTTCTTTGTCATCCTACTCGGTTATGGCTTTTGTGGATTCAGGTGCTGCCCTGAACCTGATGGATTTGTCATTTGCCAGGCGCTGTGGTTTTGTTCTGGAGCCTTTGGAATTCCCTATTCCACTGAGGGGAATTGATGCTACACCATTGGCTGAGAATAAGCCTCAGTATTGGACTCAAGTGACCATGTGCATGACTCCTGTACATCAGGAGGTGATTCGCTTTCTTGTGCTGCATAATTTGCATGATGTTGTCGTTTTGGGTCTGCCATGGCTGCAGGCCCATAATCCAGTTCTGGATTGGAAAGCTATGTCTGTTTCATGTTGGGGTTGCCAGGGGATTAATGGCGATGCTCCTTTGGTGTCAATTGCTTCTTCCACTCCTTCTGAGGTCCCTGAGTTTTTGTCGGACTACCAGGATGTATTTGATGAGCCCAGATCCGGTGCCCTGCCTCCTCACAGGGATTGTGATTGTGCTATAAATTTGATTCCTGGTAGTAAGTTCCCTAAGGGACGACTTTTTAATTTGTCTGTACCAGAACATGCCGCGATGCGGAGTTATATAAAGGAGTCTTTAGAGAAGGGACATATTCGCCCGTCCTCCTCCCCTCTTGGTGCAGGATTCTTTTTTGTGGCCAAAAAGGATGGTTCTCTGAGACCTTGTATAGATTATCGTCTTCTAAACAAAATCACGGTCAAATTTCAGTATCCTTTGCCATTATTATCTGATCTGTTTGCTCGGATTAAGGGGTCCAGTTGGTTCACCAAGATAGATCTTCGTGGTGCGTATAACCTTGTGCGTATTAAGCGGGGGGATGAATGGAAAACAGCATTTAATACGCCCGAAGGCCATTTTGAGTACTTGGTGATGCCTTTTGGACTCTCTAATGCTCCTTCTGTGTTCCAGTCCTTCATGCATGACATCTTCCGAGAATATCTGGATAAATTTATGATTGTGTATGTGGATGACATTTTGATCTTTTCTGAGGACTGGGAGTCCCATGTGAAGCAGGTCAGGATGGTATTTCAGGTCCTGCGTGCTAATGCCTTATTTGTGAAGGGCTCAAAATGTCTCTTCGGAGTACAGAAGGTTTCCTTTTTGGGTTTTATTTTTTCTCCTTCTACTATTGAGATGGACCCAGTCAAGGTCCAGGCTATTCATGACTGGACTCAGCCTACATCTGTTAAGAGTCTTCAGAAGTTCTTGGGTTTTGCTAATTTTTACCGTCGCTTCATTGCTAATTTTTCTGGCGTGGTTAAACCCTTGACGGATTTGACCAAGAAGGGTTCTGATGTGACTAATTGGTCTCCTGCGGCCGTGGAAGCCTTTTGGGAGCTGAAGCACCGGTTTTCTTCGGCTCCAGTTTTGTGTCAGCCTGATGTCTCTCTTCCTTTTCAGGTCGAGGTTGATGCTTCTGAGATTGGAGCAGGGGCTGTTTTGTCGCAGAGAAGCTCTGATTGTTCTGTGATGAAACCTTGTGCTTTCTTTTCAAGAAAGCTTTCGCCGGCGAGCGGAATTATGATGTTGGTAATCGGGAGTTGTTGGCTATGAAGTGGGCATTTGAGGAGTGGTGACATTGGCTCGAGGGAGCTAAGCATCGTGTGGTGGTCTTGACTGATCACAAAAATCTGATTTATCTCGAGTCTGCCAAGCGGCTGAATCCTAGACAGGCTCGTTGGTTGTTGTTTTTCTCCCGTTTCGATTTCGTGGTCTCGTACCTGCCTGGTTCGAAGAACGTGAAGGCTGATGCTCTTTCTAGGAGTTTTGTGCCTGACTCTCCGGGAGTTTCAGAGCCGGCTGGTATCCTCAGAGAGGGAGTGATTTTGTCTGCCATTTCCCCAGATTTGCGACGAGTGCTGCAGAAATTTCAAGCGGATAGACCTGATCGTTGCCCACCAGAGAGACTGTTTGTCCCAGATAGATGGACCAGCAGAGTTATTTCCGAGGTTCATTCTTCGGTGTTGGCAGGCCATCCTGGGATTTTTGGTACCAGAGATTTGGTGGCTAGGTCCTTCTGGTGGCCTTCCTTGTCGCGGGATGTGCGTTCCTTTGTGCAGTCCTGTGGGATTTGTGCTCGGACTAAGCCTTGCTGTTCTCGTGCCAGCGGTTTGCTTTTGCCTTTGCCTGTCCCGAAGAGGCCTTGGACGCACATTTCCATGGATTTTATTTCGGATCTTCCAGTCTCTCAGAGAATGTCTGTCATCTGGGTGGTGTGTGATCGTTTTTCCAAAATGGTCCATTTGGTGCCCTTGCCTAAGTTGCCTTCCTCCTCCGATTTGGTTCCTCTATTTTTTCAGAATGTGGTTCGTTTGCACGGCATCCCTGAAAATATTGTGTCTGACAGAGGATCCCAGTTTGTGTCCAGATTTTGGCGGATCTTTTGTGCTAAGATGGGCATTGATTTGTCTTTTTCGTCTGCCTTCCATCCTCAGACGAATGGCCAAATCGAGCGAACTAATCAGACCTTGGAAACTTATTTAAGATGTTTTGTTTCTGCTGATCAGGATGATTGGGTGACTTTTTTGCCATTGGCCGAGTTTGCCCTTAATAATCGGGCTAGTTCTGCTACTTTGGTTTCGCCTTTTTTCTGCAATTCTGGTTTTCATCCTCGTTTTTCCTCGGGTCAGGTTGAGCCTTCTGACTGTCCTGGGGTGGATTCTGTGGTGGATAGGTTGCAGCAGATTTGGAACCATGTGGTGGACAATTTGAAGTTGTCACAGGAGAAGGCTCAGCGCTTTGCCAACCGCCGTCGCGGTGTGGGTCCCCGACTTCGTGTTGGGGATTTGGTATGGCTGTCTTCTCGGTATGTTCCTATGAAGGTCTCCTCTCCTAAATTCAAGCCTCGCTTCATCGGTCCTTATAAGATTTTGGAAATCCTTAACCCGGTGTCAATTAAATAAATTAAGGTAAATTTCTGACAATACAATTCTGCCGCTTCTTGACCCTGAGACAGGACCAACAAGGTCTTCTCCGCTTGATCCACAGAATTTGGTTCATCATATAATAATCCTAAAGCCTGAAAAAAGCGTCTACATTAAGCAAGGCCGGATTCCCAGATTCCAGGGAAAATGCCCAATCCTGAGGATCACCACACAGCAGGGAGATGACAATTTTAACCTGCTGAATGGAATCACCAGAGGATCTAGGTCTCAGAGCAAAAAACAGTTTACAGTTGTTTTTACAACTCAAAAATTTGGACCTGTCCCCAAAAAACAAATCAGGAGTAGGAATCTTAGGCTCTAAAACTGGAGTCTGAACAATATAATCAGAAATACCCTGTACCCTAGCAGCAAGCTGGTCTACACAAGAAGCTAATCCCTGAACATCCATGCTAGCACAAGACTCCTCAGCCACCCAGAGAAAAAGAGGGAAGAAAAGACAAAGCAGGCTACAGAAAAAAAATGGCTCTTTCTTCCCTTCTTCTGAGATGCATTTAACTCATTGTTGGCCAGTTGTACTGTTATGATCCGGTGACCTTGGAGCCGCATGAGACTTTCTCAGGAGTAGGTGGAACCTATACTGACCGCAAACCCTAAACTGTCACCGCAACTAGAAGTAGCCGTGGGGTGTACCTAACACATCCTAGACACCTCAACACAGCCGGAGGACTAAATACCCCTATAGATGGAAATGGGAATTCTATCTTGCCTCAGAGCAGAACCCCAAAGTATAGGCAGCCCCCCACAAATATTGACTGTGAGTATTAGAGGAAAGACACACGCAGGCAGAAATCAGGAAAGGATAGGACAGAATACTAAGCGGCCAGTATTAAAACCCTAAAAATATCCACAGCAGATAATACAAAAATTCCACCATCTAACTAAAGACATGGAATGTATATCTGCATCTCCTGAGGATCCAACTTGACTGAAATATCCAAACACAGTCTAAGCTGGACAAGAAAAAACATTGAATAGTACTGAATTGTAATGCACACAGCATGTGTGCTGTAGAAACAAAACCAGACACTTATCTTTGCTGATTTGACAGCAGGGCAGAAGGTACCAGACCGAGATGCAAAACCTCCAAGAACAATGGGCAACTGGCAAGGGCTAATGAATCCTGCACACCTAAATATCCCAGTCACAGCTGCAATCAGCAGGGACACCTGCCCAGGATTGCAACCCAGGGACAACTGCATTACTATCAACAACCACTGGAGGGAACCCAAGAGCAGAATTCACAACAGGTTCAGCAACGCCAGCTGTTCCCCCACTGTGTAGCCGGCAATGTGTCCTGCAAACGCCACACAGACACAAAGCTGCCGCTAGTGCAGGCTTCGGCCTACACTCTGCTCCTCCTGCTGACCTTGGGCTCTAACACCGCCAGTTGGTGCCCGGAAGTGCTGGCTGCACAGAGAAAAACACCCGCCAATGTGTCAGTGGGGTTCAGCAACGCCAGCTGTTCCCCTGCTGTGTAGCCGTGTTGTGAATTCCGTTCTCGGGCTCCCTCCTGTGGTCGTGAATGGTACTTTGGTGAGTTCTGTCCTTGGACACCCTCTGGTGGCTTTGAGTGGAACTGCTGATCTTTGAGGTTGGCTTTCTCAGCTGTCCTCGTTTATTGCTGCTGCTGGCTTACCTATTTAACTCTGCCCAGGTTGTTAGTCCATGCCAGCTGTCAATGTTTCAGTACTGGTTCAGATCTCTCTTGGATTTCTCTGATGACCTGTCTACTCCAGCAGAAGCTAAGTCCTTGCTAGTCATTTGCTGTTCATTGGTTTTGAATATATTTTTCAGTACATGCTATGTTTCAGTCCAGCCTGCTATTATGATATTTCCTTGCTAGCTGGAAGCTCTGGGGGTGCAGAGCTGCACCTCCACACCGTGAGTCGGTGTGGAGGTCTTTTTGCACACTCTGCGTGGTTTTTGTAGTTTTTTTATACTGACCGCATAGTTCCCTTTCCTATCCTCTGTCTTTCTAGAGAAGATTCGGCCTCCTTTGCTAAAATCTGTTTCATTCCTGTGTTTGTCACTTCCCTCTTAACTCACAGTTAATATTTGTGGGGGGCTACCTTTACTTTGGGGAATTTCTCTGAGGCAAGGTAGGCTTCTATTTCTATCTTTAGGGGTAGTTAGCTCTTAGGCTGTGAAGAGGCGTCTAGGGAGATTTAGGTACGCTCCACAGCTATTTCTAGTGTGTGTGATAGGATTAGGGATTGCGGTCAGTAGAGTTACCACTTCGTCAGAGCTTGTCCCAGGTTTTCCATTTTAACCCTCAGGTCTTTTCGGGTGCTCCTAACCACCAGGTCCATAACAAGCCGGCAACGTGTCCTGCAAACGCCACGCAGACATAACAGACCTAAAACTGCCTCCAGTGCAGGCTTCGGCCTACACTCTGCTCCCTCTGCTCCTCCTGCTGACCCCGGGCTCTAACACCGCCAGTTGGTGCCCGGAAGTGCTAGCTGCACAGAGAAAAACACCCGCCAATGTGTCAGTGGGGTTCAGCAACGCCAGCTGTTCCCCTGCTGTGTAGCCGGCATCGTGTCCTGCTAAAGCCATGCAGACACAACAACTGAAATTAAAGGGAACCTGGCTGGCTGCGCCTCTGCGGTTGCCCTGCCCGACACAACGCCCCTCGGTGTCTTATTTATTTTGACTGCGAGGGTGTGATTGATGGGCATGAGCAGTGCATATCTTCGCCTGTCAGTGTCACTCATCTCCTTCTGCCTTCTTCAGACTGTGCGGCTTCATGGCCATGGCATGCGATAAGGGATCTGCTGATGCCGCACAGTCTGAAGCCGGTGTAAGGACACGAGTGAGAGGCGAACATATTTACTGCGCAAGGCCATGAATCCCAGCCCCACAGTGTGAATAAATGAAAAGACATTGCGGGGCTGGGATTCATGGGCATCGCGAACCGCACCGGCCGACATCAAATGATGTCAGAAGACGGGCAGCGCTAACAGCGCATGGCCAAGGGATAACACAACAGCGCAGACTCCTGTACAGCAAAATGCGATGCTCAGGAGGCCGCACCAAGGTGGTATTTTTGACAGCTGTGCTGCGTCTCATTAAGAAGGGAACTCACGCCTCCAAGACAGTTTTGACTGTATAAGGGGCTAAATTTTATACGTGTTTCATTCAGCGTGTGCAAGGAACAAAATTAAAAGAGCAACCTTTGACTTGTGCAGCATTACTGCTGCACAAGGAGGCTCTTCTAGTTTGTAACACCTGAGGGGGGTTAAAGGTTACCTTTAAAATTGGTTCAATTAGGCTTCGGCCTACACTCTGCTCCTCCTGCAGAGCCTGGGCTCTAACACCGCCAGTTGGTGCCCGGAAGTGCTGGCTGCACAGAGAAAAACACCCGCCAATGTGTCAGTGGGGTTCAGCAACGCCAGCTGTTCCCCCGCTGTGTAGCCGGCAATGTGTTCTGCAAGCGCCATTCAGACACAAAGCTGCCGCCAGTGCAGGCTTCGGCCTACACTCTGCTTCTCTGCTCCTCCTGCTGACCCTGGGCTCTAACACCGCCAGTTGGTGCCCGGAAGTGCTAGCTGCACAGAGAAAAACACCAGCCAATGTGTCAGTGGGGTTCAGCAACGCCAGCTGTTCCCCTGCTGTGTAGCCGGCATCGTGTCCTGCAAACGCCACGCAGACACAAAGCTGCCTCCAGTGCAGGCTTCGGTCTACACTCTGCTCCCCCTGCTGCCCATTTGCTCCAACACCGCTAGTTGGGGCTCTAGGAAGACAATCTTGAATAGGTCCCCATCCTGGTTCCAGTACCGTCAGCTGGTTCCGGGTAGAGCCTTTGGCTTAGGTGCCTCCTTCTGGGTATCCAAGTTCCACCAACGTCAGGTGGTCCTTGGTAGTGCTTTCAGGCACGGGTACCTCCTGATTAGTAACCGGGTTCTAGTAACGTCAGCTGGTCCTCGGGAGTTCCATTGGCTCTTGGACCTTCGGCTACCCATCCGGGTTCCAGTACCGTCAGCTGGTTCTCGGCAGTGTCTTTTGCTCTTGTACCTTCTGCTCCCCATCCTGGTTCCAGTACCGTCAGCTGGTTCCGGGCAGAGCCTTTGGCTTAGGTGCCTCCTTCTGGGTATCCGAGTTCCACCAACGTCAGGTGGTCCTTGGTAGTGCTTTCTGGCACGGGTACCTCCTGCTTAGTAACCGGGTTCCAGTAATATCAGCTGGTCCTCGGTAGTTCCATTGGCTCTTGGACCTTCGGCTACCCATCCGGGTTCCAGTACCGTCAGCTGGTTCTTGGCAGTGTCTTTTGCTCTTGTACCTTCTGCTCCCCATCCTGGTTCCAGTACCGTCAGCTGGTTCCGGGCAGAGCCTTTGGCTTAGGTGCCTCCTTCTGGGTATCTGAGTTCCACCAACGTCAGGTGGTCCTTGGTAGTGCTTTCTGGCACGGGTACCTCCTGCTTAGTTACCGGGTTCCAGTAACGTCAGCTGGTCCTCGGTTGTTCCATTGGCTCTTGGACCTTCAGGTAGCCATCCGAGTTCCAGTTCCATCAGCTGGTTCTCGGCATTTTCTCAGCCTTCTTGTACCTTCTGCTACATTTCCAAGTTCAAGACCCTAAAGACGACGACCCGGAAGACCACCCCTAAGATGACGACGACACCAGAGACGACAACCACTGAGATGACGACGACCCTGGAGACGATGACCCTGAAGACCACCCCAATGACGACGACGACGACCCCGGAGACGACGACCCTGGAGACGACGACATGGAAGACCGAGAAGCAGAAGAACAAGAGGCTGCAGAACAAAGAGCAGAAGAACATTAAGCATAACACTAAATATCAGAGCAAAAGATATTATCTTAATTATAAGCAGAAGAAGACTAAGCAGTGTATGGGGGTGAGTCTGTTCCTCCTCGTGGTGCTCCTGGATAAAGCCTGATGCTGCAGGCCAAACTGAACGCGGACAAATGTAACTCTTTTGTGACAGGCAGAACGGAAGGTGTAATCTTCAAACTTTTATAGATAACAACTACAGGAATGCCTGTCACAAATAAGAATATGATGAAGAAGTAGACTATGAAGAAGAATAATAGTTGAATAAAAAGAATATGAAGAATGTAACAAAAAAAATAATAGGTAGAAGATGAAGAAGATGAACAAGGTGAAGAAGAAGTTGATGTCAAAGATGCTGATGATGATGAAGAAGAAAGTGTGGGAAAAGTAAAAAAAAAAGGTGAAGGGCGTGGAAGTAGTGACACATCAATATCTGACAAAATAAAAAAATTCTTAACATAGTCAATATCTTTGTAACTCCGAACATCTTAAAAAAAAAAAAAAATTCCTGCTATTCTATTTGATTGGGCTAAACCTCTATGCCTTTAATGTCTCCGCCACCTCCCCCAATACATCCTACATTATTCTTAGCTGTTTTCCTTCATGTAGAATGAACCTACAAGGAAAGAAAGGGTTTATTTTAATTCCGATATTTTCGTCCCATTGACTTGCATTGGTATCGGGTATCGGTATTGGCGAGATCCGATATTTTGCCGGTATCGGCCGATCCAATCCGATACCGATACTTTCCGATATCGGAAGGTATCGCTCAACACTACTTACCAATGATCACAGCCAGGTCGTATCGCTGGTCGTGATCATTGGTAAGTCGTTTAGTGTAATGGTACCTTAACTATCCGAACAGGACTGGTGATTAACAATGCATACACTGATTGTATCTTAGGGATGCCCTCTTGCATCTTTGTAGTCTGAGGAACAACTACTGGGGTTTTGTGACATGTGCAGCCTTTTATGGTTATAGATGTGGGTTGTGGTGCCTCTATTTGGGTTTCCCACTCTTTTAATCATATCTTGTCAGAATGCTCCAAATAGTGACTTCAACATTTTTGTTAAATAGTGACCAAATAGTACCACACACAAGGAACAAAGACCGTAATCCCATGACGAGACCACATATTACCACTACATAGTGAACAAATAATACCACATACAAGAGAATAATACTGCCACACTGTGACCAGATCACATATTACCACCACAGTACCTGAATACTGTATATTGAATATTGTCATTAATAAAAAAACAACAATATTAATATTACCATAAGTGACATTACTCCCAGGAGCTCTGTATTTAGTGTACAGGTAATACAGTGATCACCAGTGACATTAAACACAGGAGCTCTGTATATACACACTTGGTCAAAAGTGTTGGTACCCCTCGTGTAATTAAGAAAAACCCACAATGGTCACAGAAATAACTTGAATCTGACAAAAGTAATAACAAATAAAAGATCTATGAAAATGAACAAATTAAACTTAGACATTGCTCTTCAACCATGCCTCCACAGAGTTAAAAAAAAAAAAAAAATCTCTCTCAAGACTATCAAGGGATTCTAGAGAGAAATGTGCTGCCCAGCGTCAGAAAGCTTGGTCTCAGTCACTGGTCATGGGTCTTGCAACAGGATAATGACCCAAAACACACATCTAAAAACACCCAAGAATGGCTAAGAGGAAAACATTGGACTATTCTCAAGTGGCCTTCTATGAGCCCTGACCTAAATCCTATTGAGCATCTTTGGAAAGAGCTGAAACATGCCATCTGGAAAAGGCAACCTTCAAACACGAGACAACTGGAGTAGTTTGCTTTTGAGGAGTGGGCCACAATACCTGTCGAGAGGTGCAGAAGTCTCATTGACAGTTACAGGAATCGTTTGATTGCAGTGATTGCCTCAAAAGGTTGTGCAACAAAATATTAAGTTAAGGCTACAACCATTTCTGTCCAGGCCTATTTCACGAGTTTTATTTATTTTATTTTTTTTCCACGTGGTTGAAAAGCAATGTCTGACTTTCATTTGTTCATTTTCATAGATCTTTTATTTATTATTACTACTGTCAGATTCAACTTATTTGTGTGACCATTGTAGGTTTTTCTGTCATTAAACGAGGAGTACCAACAATTTTGGACATGTGTGTAGTATACAGGTAATACAGTGATCACTGGTGACATTACACACATGAACTCTGTATATAGTGTATAGTGTACAGGTAAGACAGTGATCACCAGTGACCTTATACACGGGAGCTCTGTATATTATGTACAGGTAATACAGTGATCACCAGTGACATTCTATAGATTATGACAGGAGCTCTGTGTATAGTGTACAGGTAACACAGGGATCACTGGTGATATTATACAAAGGGGCTCTGTATATAGTGCCAATGTACAGGCAATGTATAGGTAATACAGTGATTACCAGTGACATTACACACAGGAGTTCTGTATATAGTGTCAGTGTATAGGTGATATAGTGATCAGCAGTGACATTACACTCAGGAGTTCTGTATATAGTGTCAGTGTACAAGTAATATAGTGATCACCGGTGACATTATACACAGGAGCTCTGTATATAGTATCAGTGTACAGGTAATACAGTGATCACCAGTGACATTATACACAGGAGGTCTATATATAGTATCAGTGTACAGGTAGTACAGTGATCACCAGTGACATTATACACAGGAGCTCTGTATATAGTGTCAGTGTGGAGATAATACAGGGATCACCAGTGACATTATGCACAGGAGCTCTGTATATAGTGTCAGTGTACAGGTAATACAGGGATCACCAGTGACATTATACACAGGAGCTCTGTTTATAGTGTGCAGGTAAAATAGTGATCAACAGTAACTTCCACCAGCCAGGATTTGTCTCTGCAGAAAATAACACAGTTATTTAAAGCACAGCTTCCATATCATATTCTCTAACATCTACATTATACCTGATGAAGAAAAAAGCACCCTGCACAGTAATAAGACCTCCCACCACTAGAAAACAGTATTATCATATCACAGCAGTAAAAAATACAAATTAATTAGCCCCTACAGTAATAATGTTCCCTCCACTAGAATACAGTATCATCATCATATCACAGCAGTAAAAATATCCCTTAATTAGCCCCTACAGTAATAATGTTCCAGACATTATACACAGGAGCTCTGTATATATTGTCAGTGTACAGGTAATACAGTTATCTCCAGTGACATTATACACAGGAGCTCTGTATATAATATACAGTGTACACTGTGAGTGTACAGGTAATACACTGACTCACCAGTGATGTCTCTAGTTAAAGTCTTTCATCTTCATCCAGCGCAGACCGCCATCACTTCCACCAGCCAGGATTTGTCTCTGCAGAAAATAACACAGTTATTTAAAGCACAGCTTCCATATCATATTCTCTAACATCTACATTATACCTGATGAAGAAAAAAGCACCCTGCACAGTAATAAGACCTCCCCCCACTAGAAAACAGTATCATCATCATATCACAGCAGTACAAATATCCCTTAATTAGCCCCTACAGTAATAATGTTCCAGATCCTGGTTCCCTTGTGACTTATTCCTGGCACCATATGATCTCCCATCCTGTTCCCATATGATCTCCCATCCTGCCCTCATATGATCTCCCATCCTGCCCCAAATGTTCTCCCATCCTGTCCCTATGTGAGCTCCTATTCCGCTCCATATGATCTCCCATCCCCATATGATCTCCCATCCTTTTCCCATATGATCTCTCATCCTGCTCCATATGATCTTCCATTCTGCCCCATATGAGCTCCCACTCTGTCCTTATATGATCTCCCACCCTGTCCCCATATGATCTCCCTTCCTGCCTCCATATGAGCTCCCATCCTGCAACCATATGAGCTCCCATCCTGCCCCATATTAGCTCCCATCCTGCCCCATATTAGCTCCCAACCTGCCCCGTATGATCTCCCATCCTGCCCCCTATGATCTCCCATCCTGCCTCATATGAGCTCCCATCCTGCCCCATATAAGCTCCCATCCTGTGCCTTTCAGTACATAAAAAAAATTTCTCCTTGCCTGGCCTCTCCCTCATTTATTTGAGATGCGGACGCACCAGCACCTGACAGTGACGTCATACGCCAGCAACGTGCGCAACGACGTCAGCTGTTGACCTATGTTTGGGTGGCAACTGGTAACTATTACTGTGCAGAAAGCCGGTGGCTTTCTGTACCGCCATATATTGCAACTGAATGTGTGTCCACAGAGGCACATTCGGTTCAAAATTGCGGGCCAGGAAACTAGATTGTGGTGCCGCTTCTTGACGGTTCAGGCAACCGCCTGCTATTTTTTACAAGCAGTGTCACTGAACCGGTGAGAGCCCCCTGAATACCACCACTGCAGCCAGTGTCTTATATATAACCTTCTCACCTTTGTCTTACCTCTCTATTGTGTTTTCTGTCTTTCTCTCTTCTCACTTCTTGCATCTTTTCTCTCTCACGCTCTTATTTTTGTATTTCCTTCTGCCCCCTTTCTTTGTTAAAAGGCCATTTAACCCCACCCCTCCATGTCTCTTCACAGTCTGAAAGCTGTGACGCTGCTGGAGGGGAGGGATCGGATGATTGGCTCCTGGCTCTGCTGCTGAGTGCAAGCGCTAGGGGGTCAGTATTGTCACAGCATGCGCGTCCACCTACTTCAGCCGGCAACTCTCTGCACGGCCACCCGCGCTCGGTTACTCACTATGCAGAGAGTGAAGGAGCAGAGAACAAGTGCATGCGACTGCGCTGATACCTGACATTCCAGCTTAGTACCAGGTGAGCAGAAGCAAAAAGTGGGGGGCCCACTCTCTGCTCACCGGGCCCCATATGCCAGTAAGGGCAGTAAGCCCTGATGGCGGCCCTGGGTGTATCCTCTGTTGATAGCTGTGTTTAGATGTGTTACCTGTCACTGTAATCCGGCCTCTGCTGATAAAAAAACGGTAAAATACAAAAGTCATAAAGGATTAATAAAAGCCCCGGTGACCAGTGTGAAAATTGCAAGATTACATTACTAATTTTGTTCTCTAATAAAGAATATGATATGAAAAAAAACTTTGCCTAAAATTTTTTAAATACGTGTTATACAAAAACCTGATTAGGTTATTTTCTGATGACCCTTTAACTCCCTCTCTCACCTCTGTTGCACTAACAATCATGCTGGTGCAAGAAATTCAAAATAGTAAAATGCCATCAATATATGTACACTGCAACAATAATAAACTGTGCATTACCTACTGTATATAGCAATACCGCATAATGCCAAGTAATTACGACTATCCCGCTCACAAGTAACAACTTTACGCTACAAAAAAAAATTCTACCGTAATAGTGCTATGTGATGTCAGTATTACTGTATGAATAGTGATTTCATTACTAATATGAATTATTATATAGCATAGCTAGTCTATAATTCATCCAAGTCATAACAATTTTTTTAAATGACACTGTAGCATAGGGTGTGCGGACCTTTCCCTCATTATTCCATACAAATATAATTGCCTCTTTTATTTGATTGTAGGTTATTTCAGTCACTGGTCTTTCAGTAGGACTTGGCTTATCTTCAGCATGTGATACACTCATATCACAGGTATGTTGTTCAAAGGCTATGTCAGTTGGCTCCCCGGACATGGTGGATATTGAATTTCTGTAGTATTTCATCAAAGTCTACGTAATATGCACAGCAGGTAAATGTTTCTTTGGGGGTTTTGGGGAGTGGTGGGCTACCGTTGAGGCTGGTTCCTAAGTGTGCCATGGATCTATGCCAAATGAGATGTACCACAGCTTAATAGGATTAAAGAATAAAAAGTAAGTAAAGGGTGATCTTTCAGAAAATGTTGGTTCCACTTTGTAGTTTGTGCTTTATTCACCATCCCTGGGTCCATTGCTGAGTCTCCGCTGCTGGTGTCTGGTTTTAGCTGTGTCGCTGATCTCAGGTCAATAGCATTTGAATATATAATAAAAATTTATCGATTGTGCATTTTTTATGACAACTTTTATATTTTTTGTTTAGATATTTGGAGGTACAAATCTAAAATTAATTGGCATTGTACTTCAACGTGGGATCCTCATACTACTGCTGGCCTGCTTTCCTTGTTGGGCACTTTTTATAAATACTGAAAATATTCTAAAACTCTTCAGACAAGACCCGAAGGTTGCCCGGTATACCATCAAATTGTGAATTACATTTGTATTGGTTAACGCTTGCCTTACAGGGAACCTGTCACAAGATTTATGCTGCCCAAACCACAGGTGGCATGAATCAAAAGCATGCTGAACGATTGCAGCCAGGTAGATTTCTCTCTGGAATGCTAGAGAATTGGAGAGAAAATCTAAGGCCGGGTCACACTTGCGAGTGCAATGCGAGAAACTCGCGCTAGTCTCTCGCACTGCTACCGGCGGTTCGGACCGCAGCGTTCAGCTGCATAGAAATACATGAAGCCGCACACTCCGGTCCCGAGTGCCGGCGGCAGTGTCGGGTATTGAGGCGAGAGACTCGCGTGAGTTTCTCACATTGCACTCGCAAGTGTGACCCCGGCCTAATTAGAAGATCCAGCCAAGGATGGTACGGGGCGAGTCTCATCTCTGACTCCAGACTGATGTCCGTGGTTTGGGCAGCATGAATCAGCTGAGAGTTTCCCTTTAAATACATAAGTAGCAATATGCATAAAATTGTAACCAAGACTTGTGTTTATTAATGATACATTTTGGGCATATCTGAATCTGCAAAAATCCTGAGCAATCTTTAAAGAATATGGAAAACATTAATGTGATATGACTGCTATGTGATTACCAGCGGCAGGGAACTGACGATGAACTGTTTCTATTGCTTAGGGCTCATACTCACTTGCGAGCAACTCGGATGAGTCTCGCACAGCAATACCCGGCACTGCACCTGGCACAGAGGAGCGGAGCGTGCGGCCGCATAGCAATACATGCAGCTCCGCTCCTGAGTGAAGGGTGCAGTGTTGGGTATTGCCGTGCGAGACTAATCCGAGTTGCTCGCAAGTGAGTATGAGCCCTAAGTGTGACTCTGCCACAAAGCTGCCACTAGAGACGATCATTATATGCAACTTTATACAGTTCCCATTACAGGAAATCTGTCAGCAGGATTGTGCTATTTAACCCTCAACTGGTGAGGTGGGGTTTTTGTCACGCAACTGGTGATGTGGGGTTTCCTATACCCCAGTGTTTAGAAATCTCTTATTTTTACAGAAAATGCAAAGATCACATTTGTTTTAATCATTTTTTTTATTGGCGATTGATTACACACAAGTATAACAAATTTTTGATGCCCACAAGTATTGGAAAATGTAATACTTTGATAAAAATAAAGAAGTTTTCAAAATTTGAAAATGTGTAAAAAAGAATTACATGGGTGGTAATGTGGGGTTCAGCAAGACCAAGACAGCACTTAGCGACAGCTAGCTCTGTTATGCGTGGCCAGAAGAGAGAGGCCTTGATGACATCCTGTTGACAAGGAAATGGATGGAAGCTAGAGAGACACGTATCCTCATACCAGCATTTTTCAATGAATGGCAGCCAAACAAAAATTCCCTGGTGTGCGGCAAACCCCACATCACCAGTTGAGGGTTAATCTGAGAGCAACATAATGTAGGGGCAGAGAATCTGATTCCAGGGATGTGTCAGTTATTAGGCTGTGTGCTGTAGTTTCAATACAATCAGTGTTTTATAAGCAGGAGATTATCACTAGAAGACTAGGTCTCACGTGCAGGCAAATAAGGCTAATCTGAGTAACCCCACCCCCAACACTGACTGACAGCTTGCTGACAATGAGTATTGTACACAATAAGCTGCCAATCAGGGGTATAGGTGGGATTATACACAGCTCAGCATTCTCACCATTGTGACATCTAAAACAGGGGTTGGTTGCATGAAACTGCACCAAGCAGTCCAGTAAGTGATACATTGCTGGAATCAGGCTTTCTGTCTCTACATTATGCTGCTCTTAGAGTCCATAGCTAAAAACCTGCTGACAAATTCCCTTTAAGTTTAAAGCTAGTTGCCTAAACTAAAATGCAGGTAGTTACCCTTAGTGGCGTCTGCAAGCTGACAAAAAAACGAGCTCTCATATACCAATAGGTTATGTGACATAGAAAACATTGGTAGTTTTGCTCTTGGTCCATGTAAATCCTGTGTACACCCCTATTTGTAAGAAAACAGATTCATAGATATGTGGAAAAAGGCCCTAAGTAAATGATAAAGCCCACACAGACTAAGTGATAGAAGTTATATAATGCATTGCAGGAATTAATGGGAGTTTTACCAAGTAATATTCATCTGAGATTATTAATATATTTCATGTTCATTTCTGTTCCAGTCTGGCAGAGGAATATGTTCTGGTTTTTATTCCTGCTCTTCCAGTAAGTGTTTTTCTACTTTTTCATCGAAAGCAATAACTAAGACCAGGGGTACACATAGTCTAGGTTCATATCGCGTTAGTGCCATCCGTTAAACAGATGCGCTAACGCTGATGCCCCAAATATCTTTTTTTCTACAATCGCGCATACGTTAACGCATGGTACCATTGCGTTTGCATGCAATAGAGGTCTATGCACAGCGAACGTGTCTGTTCGCTGTGCGTTAGATCTAACGTACCCGAAATGCAGTAAACCGCTTTCGAGGGTGCGTCACAAAGTAACGCACCATCGCTAACGCATGCCGATTTTGACATGTGTTAGGCTGCTTTACAATAATGTATGGCAATGGGTGCATTAACGGATCCGTTACATTGCGTTAGTGCCGCTTAGTAATGGATCCGTTAAACGGATCACCATAACGCAATGTAAACCTAGCCTTACGTCAGAGCCTCCATTTGCTCACCTTTTCCGGGAAAAATCACAGCACTCCGCTATTTTTTTCTAATAAAATAAAGGCTACCTGAATGATAGCCAAATGAGCCCCATTACAGATAATGAGGTTCGCCTGGCGCTGATTCTGTCTATCAAAGAATGGGGCCGTTTCTTGCAAGAGTTCTGCTATCTGTCCGTATAACAGAACTCCACACGCCCGTGTGATCCAAGCCTGACCTTTACTTCTCTGCTGTGAAATTGCTATGTTTGACTTAAATAACAGAAATTAATGAGCTTAGCATTTCATTGTAGCATATGAACAATGTAGGAAATGCTGTATGTAGGTAGCAACATGAGCATATTCATTGAAGGCACAAAAGAGCATGATGAGGTCAAAAATACTCTGTTGTAAAAAAAATCACAGTAATGAGCAAGTGCTAGTCAAAAAATGGAAAAAAAACAGAGTATTTAGTTGATACGTTTTTTTACAACAGAGTATTTTTGACCTCATTGTACTCTTTTGTGTCTTCAAGTTTCTTGGTGGTGTGAACATGTTCCTACAGACTTGTTCAATGTGCAAGTAGCCCATGTGTTTCTGGTTCTGGTTGTAATAATCACCTTAGCAGGTTAACGATGCAACTATTTTTTATTCCTTATGTCCATGGTCTTACAACAACTCCGGGTAGAGGGCCAAAATACATTGCCCCCAGTGCACAAGATCCCAACCTGGGGCTGGCAGTTCCACTTCTCCCATACTAGGTGATACTCATTGTCTCCCAACTTTTGTCTCTCCCACCAGTATAGTCTGTAGTCACAGTCCAAGCTGCTCCAGACGACAGATACCACTACTGTAGCACATGGATCTAACTCCAGCCAGCATCAACAGTCCTTAGCATAGTTTCTCAAATCCAGATGACAGATAACACGACTGTAGCACGAGAATCTAGCTGAGGCCAGTAACCTACCTCCAATCTCCTCAGACCATCCATACATGGACACAAGGACCTCAGCAACAGATCCTCGACATCACTGCACCAACTCCCTAAATGTGTGACTTATTAAACATTTGCTGAGGAATGTTCCAGAAGCCCAGTCTCCAGCCTGTCTGCAGGGTTATGTATTAGGGATCCCCCTGCGGGAAGGAACAGAGACAGACATGCCCCCATCAGATGCAGGACAGAAATGTTAATGTAGGCCTTGTGTATACATTAGATCCAGCCCGCACGTCTTTCTCTGCTTGCTGTTAGTGAATGGAAACATTGATTCCTGAGACTGAACACTTTCCAGGAGAGATTTTTGCACCTTAAACAGACAACCAAGCAAATCTCTAATAAACATAGCAATAAGATTGAGGTACCAATGCGCCGTGCTGGAAAAGGTCTGTGGTCTGCTCCTCCTCACATAGCATATGACCAATTGCAGCAATATGATTCATGTTTAACTATTGATGGTATGTGAAGCCAGGATTAGCACAAAAAATGCTTATAAAAGAGGCATATGTATTATTTTAATTCCATGTGCAATACATGCTGTTAACTATTCTTTCTGCAGAAAGCCAAAGAACCCCTAAAAATATAAAGCAGCCAACTGGTGAGCAAACAATATACTTAACACATCAGTCAAGTGGAATATAGAAGGCAACGTATGTCCTAATAAAATAAGGAAGTTGGTAACAACAATATACACCACGTCATATGCAATAATTATTGCATCACAAGGATAGAACTATGGCCAAATTCTCTGATGAAAACTGAGAGTATGGCCAAGGCATGGAAGAAAAGATGAAATATCATTGCATGAAAGGAGGATCAATAATATCTGCTTGCACCTAAATAATTTTACAACATATTACTGTCTGGAACATTTGGCCAATGTTTTAGGTCTTTCTCTTCTAATCTCAACTGGTAAAATATTCTTATAAATATTCATCACTTAATTGTATAAAGAATACGGCTGAATACTGGTACGCCACAGACATGGAAAAATCAGATTGTAAATAGAAATATTATTCCAAGTCCTTCTTACTACACATTTTCAGCTCAAGGGCCTTTGCTGCTCATGGATAGAGTGTGGAGTGTGAAAACTACTGGGTGGTACCATTCTCTGTTTTCGTAGCACTCAAGATGGCAGGTAGTGACTGCATCCTCTTCTGCGCATTCAGCTCCTGCTCATTTAGAGGCAACAGATTATCTATCTGCTAATTTATTACTTAGTACTGTGCCCCAGCCAGGTTGTAAGGAGGTGGGGAGGGGGAGATCAAAGCTGAATAACCTGTGTTATATTTTAAACATTAGGAAATCCTTTAAAGTATTTCTCCAGTGAAGATAAGTTGTCACCTATGAGATGAATAGGTGATCACTTATAGATCGGTGGAGGTCTTACAGCTGGGACTCACACTGTTCAGCAGACTGAGGAATTTTTATCGACCCGTTACAATGGAGTGGCAATGAGTATGCTTGACCGCAGCCTCATTCATTCTCTATGGGGCTGCTGGAAAAGCTGAATGCAGCTTACAGCAGCCCCATAAAAGTGCTTTGTTCTGCCAATTGGTGTGGGTCCCATTTGTTGGACCTCCACCAACTTATAAGTTATCACCTATCCAATGGATAAGTGATAGCTTATCTTCAATTGACAACTCCTTTAAGATATTATTAACAACTTATCACCCATTCACAGGATAAGTGATAACAGACTGATCATTGGGGTCCAACTATTGGATCCTCTACCAATCTAGAAAAAAGATTGTTACTGAAAAGCTGAATATCTTCATCTCATATTTCTGTGTTATTTATTTATAGGCTGCATATCTATACCAACTACAGGCACGATACTTACAAAATCAGGTATGTATTCCAGTTCAATGGACACTGTACAGAAGAGTACTCCTAGTACAATATGTAATAGTGCAACGCAATATGAAGGATCAGAGGTTAATTATTTCTAAGGAACGGGAGGGCTCAAGAATGTAACTCAGCTCACATTCTGCCTCCTTATTTTTTTCATATATATAAGTTTTATAATAATTTTTATTTCTATAACGCCAACTTATTCCGCAGCACTTTACATTTTAGATCGGCTAGTATAGCTAATAAAGACATTCAGGGCCGTATTTAGAGTTTCTGCTGCCCAGGGGCGGACTGGCCCGGGTTGCAGGAATGCATATGCCCCCCGGGCCGGTGCCTGAGCAGCTGCACAGGGCCGCTGGAGGACCGGCAGCGATTTTAATATATAGCGCATCTCGCCAGCCGGCCCTTTAAATCTTGTCAGTCAGGTCCTGTGTGCGCGCATTGCCCGCGCTGAGAAGTGCCGCGGCGGCCCGGGTTAGTGCACGAGCACGGCCGCATTGCTAGTTCCTGCGCGTGCTCATCTGCTGCCTGTGCCAGCGCGGGCAAGCAGGAGACCACGCGCGCACATGGAGAGATTTGAAAAGTCCGGCGCGCATAGAGGGCGCCTCCACCTGACTGTGTCTGACGCTGGCCGGCCTGTACCAGCGTCAGAGAAGACTGTTCTCCTCACCAATGCCTGGGATCCTCTCCTCTTCACCGCCTATGCTGGACAGGACCCGACCCACTTAAGCTCTTCATCCTCCCGACCTCCCCCCACATCTCAGGGACCTGGGTGAGTCCCAAGATGAATTTTTTTAATGTATATACAGCAGTTGCACCTATATAATGTGTATAGATTGCTATATATACATTATATAGGTGATGCTGCTGTGTATAATCACTATACCACCTATATAATGTACGTATAGCAGTCTATATCTTATATAGGTGACACTGCTACTGATGAGTATATACCTTATATAGGAGACACTGCGGGGTGTGTGTGTATGTATGTATGTATATATATATGTACATGTATACACAGCAGTATCACCTATATAACGTATATACATCAGTAGCAGTATTGCCTATATAAGATATAGACTGCTATACGTACATTATATAGGTGGTATAGTGATTATATACAGCAGTATCACCTACATAATGTGTATAGGCTGCTATATATACATTATATAGGTGATACTGCTGTATATAATCACTATACCACCTATATAATGTACGTATAGCAGTCTATATCTTAAATAGGTGAGACAGCTACTGATGTGTATATACCTTATATAGGTGACACTGCGGGGGGGGGGGGTGTATATCACACCACTGTATACACAGCAGTATCACCTATATAACGTATACACATATCAGTAGCAGTATTGCCCATATAAGATACAGACTGCTATACATACATTATATAGGTGATACTGGCTGCTACTCCTGTATATAATCACAGTATCACCTATATAATGTATATACGGCAGTCTATATACATTATATAGGCAATACTGCTACTGATGTGTATATACACGTTATATAGGTGATACTGCTGAGTATATACTGTATCGTTATATAGGCGATACTGGTGTGTGTATATATACACACACACACGTACATATATACACAGCAGTATCACCTATATATAATGTATATACACACCAGTAGCAGCATTTCCTATATAATCTATATAGACTGCTGTATATTCACTATATAGGTGATACTATCATACACAGCAGTAGCAGTATCGCCTATATAATATGTATCCAACATTTGCAGTATCACCTGTATAATGTTGACTACTGCATATACGTTATATAGGTGATACTGCTGTGTACAGTCGCACTATATATCTGTGTGTATGTGTGTGTATATATATATATATATACACTCACCGGCCACTTTATTAGGTACACCATGCTAGTAACGGGTTGGACCCCCTTTTGCCTTCAGAACTGCCTCAATTCTTCGTGGCATAGATTCAACAAGGTGCTGGAAGCATTCCTCAGAGATTTTGGTCCATATTGACATGATGGCATCACACAGTTGCCGCAGATTTGTCGGCTGCACATCCCAAAGATGCTCCATACAAGGCAGGATGGATCCATGCTTTCATGTTGTTTACGCCAAATTCTGACCCTACCATCCGAATGTCGCAGCAGAAATCGAGACTCATCAGACCAAGCAACGTTTTTCCAATCTTCTACTGTCCAATTTCGATGAGCTTGTACAAATTGTAGCCTCAGTTTCCTGTTCTTAGCTGAAAGGAGTGGTACCCGGTGTGGTCTTCTGCTGCTGTAGCCCATCTGCCTCAAAGTTCGACGCACTGTGCGTTCAGAGATGCTCTTAGGCCTACCTTGGTTGTAACGGGTGGCGATTTGAGTCACTGTTGCCTTTCTATCAGCTCGAACCAGTCTGCCCTTTCTCCTCTGACCTCTGGCATCAACAAGGCATTTCCACCCACAGAAGTGCCGCTCACTGGATTTTTTTTCTTTTTCGGACCATTCTCTGTAAACCCTAGAGATGGTTGTGCGTGAAAATCCCAGTAGATCAGCAGTTTCTGAAATACTCAGACCAGCCCTTCTGGCACCAACAACCATGCCACGTTCAAAGGCACTCAAATCACCTTTCTTCCCCATACTGATGCTCGGTTTGAACTGCAGGAGATTGTCTTGACCATGTCTACATGCCTAAATGCACTGAGTTGCCGCCATGTGATTGGCTGATTAGAAATTAAGTGTTAACAAGAAGTTGGACAGGTGTACCTAATAAAGTGGCCGGTGAGTGTGTATATATATATATATATATAGCAGTTTCACCTAAATAATGTGTGTACAGCAGTCACAGTATCACATACAATATATAGGTGATACTACAACTATGCACATCAGTCGCAGTATCAACTATATATTGTATATACAGTAGTTTCAATGTGATATATATCCAGCAGTCGCGGTGTCTCCTATGTACATCAGCCTCGGTGTCTCTTATGTGATGTATGCATCATAATGTATGCATCATAATATAGTATAATGGTGTCTTAATTATAATATATTGAGAGAGAGGGAGAGATGTTTATATAGTGTAGAGATGTTTATATAGTGTGGTGCTATGTACATAGTGTGGAATTCACACTATATATACACTGCTGCCACATCTCTACACTATATAATATATACACCGCTCTATATTCCTTAACACGATATATAATATGCAGCTGTGTATATAATAGATTGTAGTATACTGTATATACTCGTGTATAAGCCGAGGTTTTCAGCATATTTTTTTTAGTGCTGAAAACGCCCCCCTCGGCTTATACACGAGTCATTGTCACAGAAAGATGGAGGGGGAGCAGCGGGTCACAGAGGCAGGAGCCGGCGGCTGAGGCTAAAGTCTGTGCCGCTGCTAAAGAGAAATGAATATTCACTGCGCTGGCAGTGAATATTCATTTCTCTTACAGTGTGCACAGCCACAGCCGCCGGCTTCCAGCACACATCCTACTTACCTTCCCTGCGCGCCCTCACTGAATCTCGTTCCGGGGCCAGCAGCTCTTCAGGCCGAGCGATCACATGTCCTCCGCTCATTAAAGTAATGAGTATTCACCCCTCTACACTCCCATAGGTGTGGGTAAATATTCATTACCTTAATGAGTGGGGGACATGTGATCGCCCAGCCATAGGAGCTGCTGGCACCAGAACGAGATGCTGCGAGGGCATGCAGGGAAGGTAAGTAGGAAGTGTTTTTTTTTTGTTTGTTTTTTTGTATAGGAACCATCAGGGGCTGGCTGGCAAATTTTAGCCTGGGGGGCAAGCACACAGCAGTGGCCCATGAGTAGCGGCCCATCCTTAAAGGGGTTGTCGGATCTTAAGCTACATGTCTAGTCACTATGTGTGAATCCTCATATTGTGCGCTGTGAGGATTATCCGGTGCCTGCGCCGGGAACAAGTGGTCTTGTGACTGCAATATATAATATGACACACACACGCACAGCCCCACTGTAAAATTGACACGCACAGCCCCACTGTATAGTGACACACACGCACAGCCCCACTGTATAGTGACACACATGCACAGCCCCACTGTATAGTGACACACACGCACAGCCCCACTGTATAGTGACACACACGCACAGCCCCACTGTAAAATCACACTCACGCACAGCCCCACTGTATAGTCACACACACAGCCGGACAGGGACAAAAAAGCAGCCCTGCCACAAAAAACCCCACCAGTCCACATACTCAAACACTTCCCACCCCCTAACAGTGAATTTTGCTATACTTTGTTCTGCCCTTCAACAATCCTCTTAAAGGAGTTATTTGAAGAGCCACATGTCAATGGCGCCGAAGTGCGCATGATCAACCACAGGTCCATTTGCATGGTGCTCTTTAGAGCTCCAGCTCTCGGGATCATGGGGGTCTCAGCGGTTGGACCCCGGCGATTCCAAGATCTCGGCATAGGAGATTACTTGGGATAATCCATTTAAATGGATTTTCCAATATTTTTTAAAATTTTCCTATAAAAAAACTGAAAATAATAAACCAGTATTGACCTTCCCAAAGACCAATGTCGCCTCTCTGACAACAGAACAGGAGAAATGGCACCATGCAGTGTATATATACAGGACAGGAGGAGTGGTACTGTGCAGTGTATATATACAGGACAGGTGGAGTGGTACTGTGCAGTGTATATATACAGGACAGGAGGAGTGGTACTGTGCAGTGTATATACAGGACAGGAAGAGTGGTACTGTGCAGTGTATATATACAGGACAGGAGGAGTGGTACTGTGCGGTGTATATATACAGGACAGGAGGAGTGGTACTGTGCAGTGTATATATACAGGACAGGAGAGGTGGTACTGTGCAGTGTATATATACAGGACAGGAGGAGTGGTACTGTGCGGTGTATATATACAGGACAGGAGGAGCGGTACTGTGCAGTGTATATATACAGGACAGGAGGAGTGGTACTGTGAAGTGTATATATACAGGACAGGAGGAGTGGTACTGTGCAGTGTATATATACAGGAGGAGTGGTACTGTGCAGTGGATATATACAGGACAGGAGAGGTGGTACTGTGCAGTGTATATATACAGGACAGGAGGAGTGGTACTGTGCAGTGTATATATACAGGACAGGAGGAGCGGTACTGTGCAGTGTATATATACAGGACAGGAGGAGTGGTACTGTGAAGTGTATATATACAGGACAGGAGGAGTGGTACTGTGCAGTGTATATATACAGGAGGAGTGGTACTGTGCAGTGGATATATACAGGACAGGAGAGGTGGTACTGTGCAGTGTATATATACAGGACAGGAGGAGTGGTACTGTGCAGTGTATATGTACAGGACAGGAGGAGTGGTACTGTGCAGTGTATATATACAGGACAGGAGGAGTGGTACTGTGCAGTGTATATATACAGGACAGGTGGAGTGGTACTGTGCAGTGTATATATACAGGACAGGAGGAGTGGTACTGTGCAGTGTATATACAGGACAGGAAGAGTGGTACTGTGCAGTGTATATATACAGGACAGGAGGAGTGGTACTGTGCGGTGTATATATACAGGACAGGAGGAGTGGTACTGTGCAGTGTATATATACAGGACAGGAGAGGTGGTACTGTGCAGTGTATATATACAGGACAGGAGGAGTGGTACTGTGCGGTGTATGTATACAGGACAGGAGGAGCGGTACTGTGCAGTGTATATATACAGGACAGGAGAAGTGGTACTGTGAAGTGTATATATACAGGACAGGAGGAGTGGTACTGTGCAGTGTATATATACAGGAGGAGTGGTACTGTGCAGTGGATATATACAGGACAGGAGAGGTGGTACTGTGCAGTGTATATATACAGGACAGGAGGAGTGGTACTGTGCAGTGTATATATACAGGACAGGAGGAGCGGTACTGTGCAGTGTATATATACAGGACAGGAGGAGTGGTACTGTGAAGTGTATATATACAGGACAGGAGGAGTGGTACTGTGCAGTGTATATATACAGGAGGAGTGGTACTGTGCAGTGGATATATACAGGACAGGAGAGGTGGTACTGTGCAGTGTATATATACAGGACAGGAGGAGTGGTACTGTGCAGTGTATATGTACAGGACAGGAGGAGTGGTACTGTGCAGTGTATATATACAGGACAGGAGGAGTGGTACTGTGCAGTGTATATATACAGGAGGAGTGGTACTGTGCAGTGGATATATACAGGACAGGAGAGGTGGTACTGTGCAGTGTATATATACAGGACAGGAGGAGTGGTACTGTGCAGTGTATATATACAGGACAGGAGGAGCGGTACTGTGCAGTGTATATATACAGGACAGGAGGAGTGGTACTGTGCGGTGTATATATACAGGACAGGAGGAGTGGTACTGTGCAGTGTATATATACAGGACAGAAGGAGTGGTACTGTGCAGTGTATATATACAGGACAGGAGGAGTGGTACTGTGCAGTGTATATATACAGGACAGGAGGAGTGGTACTGTGCAGTGTATATATACAGGACAGGAGGAGTGGTACTGTGCAGTGTATATATACAGGACAGGAGGAGTGGTACTGTGCAGTGTATATATACAGGAGGAGTGGTACTGTGCAGTGGATATATACAGGACAGAAGGAGTGGTACTGTGCAGTGTATATATACAGGACAGAAGGAGTGGTACTGTGCAGTGTATATATACAGGACAGAAGGAGTGGTACTGTGCAGTGGATGTATACAGTACAGAAGGAGTGGTACTGTGCAGTGTATATATACAGGACAGGAGGAGTGGTACTGTGCAGTGTATATATACAGGACAGGAGGAGTGGTGCTGTGCAGTGTATATATATACAGGAGGAGTGGTACTGTGCAGTGTATATATACAGGACAGGAGGAGTGGTACTGTGCAGTGTATATGTACAGGACAGGAGGAGTGGTGCTGTGCAGTGTATATACAGGAGGAGTGGTACTGTGCAGTGTATATATACAGGACAGGAGGAGTGGTGCTGTGCAGTGTATATATACAGGACAGGAGGAGTGGTACTGTGCAGTGTATATGTACAGGACAGGAGGAGTGGTGCTGTGCAGTGTATATATACAGGACAGGAGGAGTGGTACTGTGCAGTGTATATATGCAGGAGGAGTGCTACCGTGCAATGTATATATACAGGAGGAGTGGTACTGTGCAGTGTATATATACAGAATAAGGCCACATGTTCAGTATTTGGTCAGTATTTTTTATCCGTATTTGTAGCCAAAACCAGGAGTGGGTGATAAATGCAGAAGTGGTGCATATGTTTCTATTATACTTTCCCTCTGATTGTTCCACTCCTGGTTTTGGCTACAAATACTGATGTAAAATACTGACCAAATACTGATAGTGTGAAAGTGGGCTTAATACAGGTACTCATTAGGGTGGAATCACAGTAGAATATGGCATTGGATGTGAGAAGAAAATCATACCACTGTTGTGGAAGAAAATGGAACCGATTTTTTTTTTTATACACTTTATTAGCCCATGTGGCAACATTTCACTTCCATATCAGAGAAATGTTCAGTTATGGATCTGAAACGTTGCCACATGGACTAATAAAGAGTCCGCTAGTTTTCTCACAATTAATTGGAATGATAGATATATAGATATACACACATACATAGTAAGAATAGATGCTGAGAATTACACCATTTATGCAGGACAGTAGAAGTATACACAGCTCCCAATATACCGTATGTACTCGAGTATAAGCCAAGGCACCTAATTTTGCCACAAAAAACTGCGAAAACTTATTGACTCGAGTATAAGCCGGGTATACATTGTCCCCACATCCCCATCCTTGTTTGCATGGCTCCTTATCCCCATCCTTGTATGCATAGCTCCTTATCCCCGTCCTTGTATGCATGGCTCCTCATCCCCATCCTTGTATGCCTGGCTCCTTATCCCTGTCCTTGTATGCATAGCTCCTTATCCCTGTCCTTGTATGCATAGCTCCTTATCCCTGTCCTTGTATGCATAGCTCCTTATCCCTGTCCTTGTATGCATAGCTCCTTATCCCTGTCCTTGTATGCATAGCTGCTCATCCCCATCCTTGTCTGCATGGCTCCCCTGTCCTTGTGTGCATGGCTCCTTATCCCCGTCCTTGTATGCATAGCTCCTTATCCCTGTCCTTGTATGCATAGCTCCTCATCCCCATCCTTGTCTGCATGGCTCAGCTGTCCTTGTGTGCATGGCTCCTTATCCCTGTCTTTGTATGCATAGCTCCTTATCCCTGTCCTTGTATGCATAGCTCCTTATCCCTGTCCTTGTATGCATAGCTGCTCATGCCCATCCTTGTCTGCATGGCTCCCCTGTCCTTGTGTGCATGGCTCCTTATCCCCGTCCTTGTATGCATAGCTCCTTATCCCTGTCCTTGTATGCATGGTTCCTATTAAAAAAAACAAACAAAAAAAAAACACTTCCTACTTACCTTCCCTGCATGCCCTCGCAGCATCTCGTTCTGGTGCCAGCAGCTCCTATGGCTGGGCGATCACATGTCCCCCACTCATTAAGGTAATGAATATTTACCCACACCTATGGGAGTGTAGAGGGGTGAATACTCATTACTTTAATGAGCGGAGGACACGTGATCGCTCGGCCTGAAGAGCTGCTGGTCCCGGAACGAGATTCAGTGAGGGCGCGCAGGGAAGGTAAGTAGGATGTGTGCTGGAAGCCGGCGGCTGTGGCTGTGCACACTGTAAGAGAAATGAATATTCACTGCCAGCGCAGTGAATATTCATTTCTCTTTAGCAGCGGCACAGACTTTAGCCTCAGCCGCCGGCTCCTGCCTCTGTGACCCGCTGCTCCCCCTCCATCTTTCTGTGACAATGACTCGTGTATAAGCCGAGGGGGGCGTTTTCAGCACTAAAAAAAATATGCTGAAAACCTCGGCTTATACACGAGTATATACAGTATACTACAATCTATTATATACACAGCTGCATATTATATATCGTGTTAAGGAATATAGAGCGGTGTATATATTATATAGTGTAGAGATGTGGCAGCAGTGTATATATAGTGTGAATTCCACACTATGTACATAGCACCACACTATATAAACATCTCTACACTATATAAACATCTCTCCCTCTCTCTCAATATATTATAATTAAGACACCATTATACTATATTATGATGCATACATTATGATGCATACATCACATAAGAGACACCGAGGCTGATGTACATAGGAGACACCGCGACTGCTGGATATATATCACATTGAAACTACTGTATATACAATATATAGTTGATACTGCGACTGATGTGCATAGTTGTAGTATCACCTATATATTGTATGTGATACTGTGACTGCTGTACACACATTATTTAGGTGAAACTGCTATATATATATATATATATATACACTCACCGGCCACTTTATTAGGTACACCTGTCCAACTTCTTGTTAACACTTAATTTCTAATCAGCCAATCACATGGCGGCAACTCAGTGCATTTAGGCATGTAGACATGGTCAAGACAATCTCCTGCAGTTCAAACCGAGCATCAGTATGGGGAAGAAAGGTGATTTGAGTGCCTTTGAACGTGGCATGGTTGTTGGTGCCAGAAGGGCTGGTCTGAGTATTTCAGAAACTGCTGATCTACTGGGATTTTCACGCACAACCATCTCTAGGGTTTACAGAGAATGGTCCGAAAAAGAAAAAAAATCCAGTGAGCGGCAGTTCTGTGGGCGGAAATGCCTTGTTGATGCCAGAGGTCAGAGGAGAATGGGCAGACTGGTTCGAGCTGATAGAAAGGCAACAGTGACTCAAATCGCCACCCGTTACAACCAAGGTAGGCCTAAGAGCATCTCTGAACGCACAGTGCGTCGAACTTTGAGGCAGATGGGCTACAGCAGCAGAAGACCACACCGGGTACCACTCCTTTCAGCTAAGAACAGGAAACTGAGGCTACAATTTGTACAAGCTCATCGAAATTGGACAGTAGAAGATTGGAAAAACGTTGCTTGGTCTGATGAGTCTCGATTTCTGCTGCGACATTCGGATGGTAGGGTCAGAATTTGGCGTAAACAACATGAAAGCATGGATCCATCCTGCCTTGTATGGAGCATCTTTGGGATGTGCAGCCGACAAATCTGCGGCAACTGTGTGATGCCATCATGTCAATATGGACCAAAATCTCTGAGGAATGCTTCCAGCACCTTGTTGAATCTATGCCACGAAGAATTGAGGCAGTTCTGAAGGCAAAAGGGGGTCCAACCCGTTACTAGCATGGTGTACCTAATAAAGTGGCCGGTGAGTGTGTATATATATATATATATATATATATATATATATACACACACATACACACAGATATATAGTGCGACTGTACACAGCAGTATCACCTATATAACGTATATGCAGTAGTCAACATTATACAGGTGATACTGCAAATGTTGGATACATATTATATAGGCGATACTGCTACTGCTGTGTATGATAGTATCACCTATATAGTGAATATACAGCAGTCTATATAGATTATATAGGAAATGCTGCTACTGGTGTGTATATACATTATATATAGGTGATACTGCTGTGTATATATGTACGTGTGTGTGTGTATATATACACACACCAGTATCGCCTATATAACGATACAGTATATACTCAGCAGTATCACCTATATAACGTGTATATACACATCAGTAGCAGTATTGCCTATATAATGTATATAGACTGCCGTATATACATTATATAGGTGATACTGTGATTATATACAGGAGTAGCAGCCAGTATCACCTATATAATGTATGTATAGCAGTCTGTATCTTATATGGGCAATACTGCTACTGATATGTGTATACGTTATATAGGTGATACTGCTGTGTATACAGTGGTGTGATATACACCCCCCCCCCGCAGTGTCACCTATATAAGGTATATACACATCAGTAGCTGTCTCACCTATTTAAGATATAGACTGCTATACGTACATTATATAGGTGGTATAGTGATTATATACAGCAGTATCACCTATATAATGTATATATAGCAGCCTATACACATTATGTAGGTGATACTGCTGTATATAATCACTATACCACCTATATAATGTACGTATAGCAGTCTATATCTTATATAGGCAATACTGCTACTGATGTATATACGTTATATAGGTGATACTGCTGTGTATACATGTACATATATATATACATACATACATACACACACACCCCGCAGTGTCTCCTATATAAGGTATATACTCATCAGTAGCAGTGTCACCTATATAAGATATAGACTGCTATACGTACATTATATAGGTGGTATAGTGATTATACACAGCAGCATCACCTATATAATGTATATATAGCAATCTATACACATTATATAGGTGCAACTGCTGTATATACCTTAAAAAAATTAATCTTGGGACTCACCCAGGTCCCTGAGATGTGGGGGGAGGTCGGGAGGATGAAGAGCTTAAGTGGGTCGGGTCCTGTCCAGCATAGGCGGTGAAGAGGAGAGGATCCCAGGCATTGGTGAGGAGAACAGTCTTCTCTGACGCTGGTACAGGCCGGCCAGCGTCAGACACACAGTCAGGTGGAGGCGCCCTCTATGCGCGCCGGACTTTTCAAATCTCTCCATGTGCGCGCGTGGTCTCCTGCTTGCCCGCGCTGGCACAGGCAGCAGACGAGCACGCGCAGGAACTAGCAATGCGGCCGTGCTCGTGCACTAACCCGGGCCGCCGCGGCACTTCTCAGCGCGGGCAATGCGCGCACACAGGACCTGACTGACAAGATTTAAAGGGCCGGCTGGCGAGATGCGCTATATATTAAAATCGCTGCCGGTCCTCCAGCGGCCCTGTGCAGCTGCTCAGGCACCGGCCCGGGGGGCATATGCATTCCTGCAACCCGGGCCAGTCCGCCCCTGGGAACCATGCATACAAGGATGGGGGTAAGGAGCCATGCATACAAGGACGGGGATAAGGAGCTATGCATACAAAGACAGGGATAAGGAGCCATGCACACAAGGACAGCGGAGCCATGCAGACAAGGATGGGGATGAGGAGCTATGCATACAAGGACAGGGATAAGGAGCTATGCATACAAGGATGGGGATAAGGAGCCATGCACACAAGGACAGGGGAGCCATGCAGACAAGGATGGGGATGAGCAGCTATGCATACAAGGACAGGGATAAGGAGCTATGCATACAAGGACAGGGATAAGGAGCTATGCATACAAGGACAGGGATAAGGAGCTATGCATACAAGGACAGGGATAAGGAGCTATGCATACAAGGACGGGGATAAGGAGCCATGCACACAAGGACAGGGGAGCCATGCAGACAAGGATGGGGATGAGCAGCTATGCATACAAGGACAGGGATAAGGAGCTATGCATACAAGGACAGGGATAAGGAGCTATGCATACAAGGACAGGGATAAGGAGCTATGCATACAAGGACAGGGATAAGGAGCCAGGCATACAAGGATGGGGATGAGGAGCCATGCATACAAGGACGGGGATAAGGAGCTATGCATACAAGGATGGGGATAAGGAGCCATGCAAACAAGGATGGGGATGTGGGGACAATGTATACCCGGCTTATACTCGAGTCAATAAGTTTTCGCAGTTTTTTTGTGGCAAAATTAGGTGCCTTGGCTTATACTCGAGTACATACGGTATATTGGGAGCTGTGTATACTTCTACTGTCCTGCATAAATGGTGTAATTCTCAGCATCTATTCTTACTATGTATGTGTGTATATCTATATATCTATCTATCATTCCAATTAATTGTGAGAAAACTAGCGGACTCTTTATTAGTCCATGTGGCAACGTTTCAGATCCATAACTGAACATTTCTCTGATATGGAAGTGAAATGTTGCCACATGGGCTAATAAAGTGTATAAAAAAAAAAATCGGTTCCATTTTCTTCCACAACAGTGGTATGATTTTCTTCTCACATCCGATGCCATATTCTACTGTGATTCCACCCTAATGAGTACCTGTATTAAGCCCACTTTCACACTATCAGTATTTGGTCAGTATTTTACATCAGTATTTGTAGCCAAAACCAGGAGTGGAACAATCAGAGGGAAAGTATAATAGAAACATATGCACCACTTCTGCATTTATCACCCACTCCTGGTTTTGGCTACAAATACGGATAAAAAATACTGACCAAATACTGAACATGTGGCCTTATTCTGTATATATACACTGCACAGTACCACTCCTCCTGTATATATACATTGCACGGTAGCACTCCTCCTGCATATATACACTGCACAGTACCACTCCTCCTGTCCTGTATATATACACTGCACAGCACCACTCCTCCTGTCCTGTATATATACACTGCACAGTACCACTCCTCCTGTCCTGTACATATACACTGCACAGTACCACTCCTCCTGTCCTGTATATATACACTGCACAGTACCACTCCTCCTGTATATATATACACTGCACAGCACCACTCCTCCTGTCCTGTATATATACACTGCACAGTACCACTCCTCCTGTCCTGTATATATACACTGCACAGTACCACTCCTTCTGTACTGTATACATCCACTGCACAGTACCACTCCTTCTGTCCTGTATATATACACTGCACAGTACCACTCCTCCTGTATATATACACTGCACAGTACCACTCCTCCTGTCCTGTATATATACACTGCACAGTACCACTCCTCCTGTCCTGTATATATACACTGCACAGTACCACTCCTCCTGTCCTGTATATATACACTGCACAGTACCACCTCTCCTGTCCTGTATATATCCACTGCACAGTACCACTCCTCCTGTATATATACACTGCACAGTACCACTCCTCCTGTCCTGTATATATACACTTCACAGTACCACTCCTCCTGTCCTGTATATATACACTGCACAGTACCGCTCCCCCTGTCCTGTATATATACACTGCACAGTACCACTCCTCCTGTCCTGTATATATACACTGCACAGTACCACCTCTCCTGTCCTGTATATATCCACTGCACAGTACCACTCCTCCTGTCCTGTATATATACACTGCACAGTACCACTCCTCCTGTCCTGTATATATACACTGCACAGTACCACTCCACCTGTATATATACACTGCACAGTACCACTCCTCCTGTCCTGTATATATACACTGCACAGTACCGCTCCTCCTGTCCTGTATATATACACCGCACAGTACCACTCCTCCTGTCCTGTATATATACACTGCACAGTACCACTCCACCTGTATATATACACTGCACAGTACCACTCCTCCTGTCCTGTATATATACACTGCACAGTACCACTCCTCCTGTCCTTTATATATACACTGCACAGTACCACCTCTCCTGTCCTGTATATATACACTGCATGGTGCCATTTCTCCTGTTCTGTTGTCAGAGAGGCGACATTGGTCTTTGGGAAGGTCAATACTGGTTTATTATTTTCAGTTTTTTTTATAGGAAAATTTTAAAAAATATTGGAAAATCCATTTAAATGGATTATCCCAAGTAATCTCCTATGCCGAGATCTTGGAATCGCCGGGGTCCAACCGCTGAGACCCCCATGATCCCGAGAGCTGGAGCTCTAAAGAGCACCATGCAAATGGACCTGTGGTTGATCATGCGCACTTCGGCGCCATTGACATGTGGCTCTTCAAATAACTCCTTTAAGAGGATTGTTGAAGGGCAGAACAAAGTATAGCAAAATTCACTGTTAGGGGGTGGGAAGTGTTTGAGTATGTGGACTGGTGGGGTTTTTTGTGGCAGGGCTGCTTTTTTGTCCCTGTCCGGCTGTGTGTGTGACTATACAGTGGGGCTGTGCGTGAGTGTGATTTTACAGTGGGGCTGTGCGTGTGTGTCACTATACAGTGGGGCTGTGCGTGTGTGTCACTATACAGTGGGGCTGTGCATGTGTGTCACTATACAGTGGGGCTGTGCGTGTGTGTCACTATACAGTGGGGCTGTGCGTGTCAATTTTACAGTGGGGCTGTGCGTGTGTGTGTCATATTATATATTGCAGTCACAAGACCACTTGTTCCCGGCGCAGGCACCGGATAATCCTCACAGCGCACAGTGCGCACGATATGAGGATTCACACATAGTGACTAGACATGTAGCTTAAGATCCGACAACCCCTTTAAGGATGGGCCGCTACTCATGGGCCACTGCTGTGTGCTTGCCCCCCAGGCTAAAATTTGCCAGCCAGCCCCTGCTGCTGCCCTAGGCACTTTTAGTGCTGCCTCCCCCATTGGTGAGTATGACACTATCGGCAGTGACTTTGCCATAAATCGCTGATGTGAAAGTAGCCTTTTGCAGCAGATCCGGCAGTTTTTCTGCATCTGCCGTATAACGGATCACTTACGGCAACACTGCGTTTGGCCTCATTCATTCCCTATGGGACTTGCGGACATGTGCGGCACTTGCGATTTTGCTGCGATCCGGCAAATGCGGTACTTGCAGCAATGGAAAAAAAACACTGCTAGCAGTGTTTTTTGTATCACCGCAAGTGCAAAACCACAAGTGCCACACATGTCCGCAAGTAGCCATCACTACCTGTCCCTGCACCTTCCTAGCTCATCCCTAACCATCTCTCCCTGACCTAAAACTGCACTATAAAGCTTTAGGAAAACAATTTATTAACTGCCATATTCCTATGATAATGAGGCTCCCGGCTACGGCGTAGACTGGGACGGGCAGTGTCTGGGTCTCCATTCTCTGTGCACACCCTCAGTCCCTGCCTCACTGCCTGTGCACAGACATCCCTCCACCGGACCCGGTAATCGCCGCTCACAGTGGCATACCGGCAGAGGTGTATCTAGGGTTTCTGGCACCAGGGGCAAGAATTCATTTTGGTGCCCTCCCCCCCACAGGACATATGTGATTTGCACACTCAGTCATGTACCCACGAGCCGCTCTCCCTAATGCTCTCAATGTTCAGTGAAAAACAGAGAAGCAGAAGAGAAGCTCGTTGTCACAGAACCACAAGTATGAAAATCACATATGAGTGACGTGTCCATGTGACAACTACTGGAACCTGCAGAGCTGAATCCTGACATCACAGCTTCTGAATTCTCACAACGCATGCACTGCACACGGATTCTCCCTTGCCGGTGGACGGTCATGTCAGCACAAGTATGTGATTTGTATACTTCTGACCACATTCTGACTAGACGTGCCCGGCCTCGCTCAGTTCATTTTCATTGACGGAGGCCACATATGTCTAGTCAGCATGTGACCGCATGTATGTAAATCACCAGCATGAGAGAATCCTGACAGTGTGCAGTGTGCACTGTGAGAATTCAGAAGTCTGCAGTCACAAAGAATGACTGCAGACTCATCACAAACCTGGACATCCCCTTTAATGCTCCTAACATAAATAAAAACATGAGAGTTAGTTAGTATCACAAATAACATTTACATCCAGGTACCTTATAGATGACGTCGCCTCTGGAGCCGTTCTTCTATTCTTCATCTTGCCCAGACCCCATGATGAGTTTTCTCTGCAGACCTCCATCTTCTCTGCTCTTTTGCAGAAAATCTCCACATGACGCCCTTAAAGATAGAAGTGTCATTAAAATGCTCCTGAATAAAAAATTGCGCCTCACTATATTGTTTGTACAAAATATGACCCCCACACTGTCCCTCTTATGGTACATGCTCTTCACACTGACCTCTCCTTTCCATACCGACCCCCCTCTTCACATTGTCCTCTCACACTGTGTTCCCCTATATGGCTCAGTATTTATACTGTACTCTCTCATCACACTCCCCCTCCTTAGTACACTGTCCCCTCCTGGCTGTGCCCTTACACTGTCCCTCCATGCTATGCCCCCACTACTCAGTTTCTATTCTGTGCCCACTCACTTTTCTGCCCCCATACTGTCTCCTCACACTATTCACCTCCCTCCTCATACTGTCTCCTCTCACATCCCCCCTGTTCACCATCCTGTCTCCTCATATGTTTACCCCCTCTCCTTCTATACTGCCTGCTCACCTGACTCCCCATACTTTGCACACATCCCATCACCCTCACTCCCCGTACTCTGTCCACATCCATTTTTCACATCGCTACTCATACTGTGTCCACACACATTCCCTCGTTCGCTCCCCATACTGTCTGCACCCATCCCCCCCATATTGTTTCCTCACATATGCCCCCCATTCCCCCATACTGTTTCCTCATACATGCCCCTCATTACCCAGTACTGTTTCCTCATACATGTCCCCATCCTCCCATCCTGTATGCATGGCTTGGCTCCCCCATCCTCCCACCCTGTATGCATGGCTCCCCCATTCTCCCATACTGTATGCATGGCTCTCCCATCCTGTATGCATGGCTCCCCCACCCTGTATGCATGGCTCGGCTCCCCCATCCTCCCACCCTGTGTGCATGGCTCCCCCATCCTCCCACCCTGTATGCATGGCTCCCCCACCCTGTATGCATGGCTCGGCTCTCCCATCCTGCCACCCTGTGTGCACGGCTCTCTTATCCTCCCACCCTGTGTGCACGGTTCCCCCATCCTCCCACCCTGTATGCTTGCCCTCCCATCCTCCCACCCTGTATGCATGGCTCCCCCATCCTCCCACCCTGTGTGCATGGCTCCCTCATCCTCCCACCCTGTATGCATGGCTCCCACCCTGTATGCATGGCTCCCTCATCCTCCCACCCTGTATGCATGGCTCCCCCATCCTCCCACCCTGTATGCATGGCTCCCCCATCCTCCCACCCTGTATACATAGCTTCCCCATCCTCCCACCCTGTGTGCATGACTCCCCCATCCTCCCACCCTGTATGCATGGCTCCCCCACCCTGTATGCATGGCTCCCCCACCCTGTATGTATGGCTCCTCCATCCTCCCATCCTGTATGCATGGCTTCCCCATCCTCCCATCCTGTATGCATGGCTCCCCCACCCTGTATGCATGGCTCGGCTCCCCCATCCTCCTACCCTGTGTGCATGGCTTCCCCATCCTCCCACTCTGTATGCATGGCTCCCCCATCCTCCCACCCTGTATGCATGGCTCCCCCACCCTGTATGCATGGCTTGGCTCCCCCATCCTCCGACCCTGTGTGCATGGCTCCCCATCCTCCCACCCTGTGGGCATGGCTCCCCCATCCTCCCACCCTGTATGCATGGCTCCCCTATCCTCCCACCCTGTATGCATGGCTCCCCCATCCTCCCACCCTGTATGCATGGCTCCCCCATCCTCCGACCCTGTATGCATGGCTCCCTCATCCTCCCACCCTGTATGCATGGCTCCCTCATCCTCCCACCCTGTATGCATGGCTCCCTCATCCTCCCACCCTGTATGCATGGCTTCCCCATCCTCCCATCCTGTATGCATGGCTTCCCCATCCTCCCATCCTGTATGCATGGCTCCCCCACCCTGTATTCATGGCTCGGCTCCCCCATCCTGCCACCCTGTGTGCACGGCTCCCTTATCCTCCCACCCTGTGTGCACGGCTCCCCCATCCTCCCACCCTGTATGCTTGGCCTCCCATCCTCCCACCCTGTATGCATGGCTCCCCCATCATCCCACCCTGTATGCATGGCTCCCCCATCCTCCCACCCTGTATGCATGGCTCCCTCATCCTCCCACCCTGTATGCATGGCTCCCCCATCCTCCCACCCGGTATGCATGGCTCCCTCATCCTCCCACCCTGTATGCATGGCTCCCACCCTGTATGCATGGCTCCCTCATCTTCCCACCCTGTATGCATGGCTCCCCCATCCTCCCACCCTGTATGCACGGCCCCCCCATCCTCCCACCCTGTATGCACGGCTCCCCCATCCTCCCACCCTGTATGCACGGCTCCCCCATCCTCCCACCCTGTATACATAGCTTCCCCATCCTCCCACCCTGTGTGCATGACTCCCCCATCCTCCCACCCTGTATGCATGGCTCCCCCACCCTGTATGCATGGCTCGGCTCCCCCATCCTCCCACCCTGTGTGCATGGCTCCCCCATCCTCCCACCCGGTATGCATGGCTCCCTCATCCTCCCACCCTGTATGCATGGCTCCCACCCTGTATGCATGGCTCCCTCATCCTCCCACCCTGTATGCATGGCTCCCCCATCCTCCCACCCGGTATGCATGGCTCCCCCATCCTCCCACCCGGTATGCATGGCTCCCTCATCCTCCCACCCTGTATGCATGGCTCCCACCCTGTATGCATGGCTCCCTCATCTTCCCACCCTGTATGCATGGCTCCCCCATCCTCCCACCCTGTATGCATGGCTCCCCCATTCTCCCATCCTGTATGCATGGCTCCCCCATCCTCCCACCCTGTATGCATGGCTCCTCCATCCTCCCATCCTGTATGCATGGCTTCCCCATCCTCCCATCCTGTATGCATGGCTCCCCCACCCTGTATGCATGGCTCGGCTCCCCCATCCTCCCACCCTGTGTGCATGGCTCCCCCATCCTCCCACCCTGTGTGCATGGCTCCCCCATCCTCCCACCCTGTGTGCATGGCTCCCCCATCCTCCCACCCTGTATGCATGGCTCCCCCACCCTGTATGCATGGCTCCCCCACCCTGTACGCATGGCTTGGCTCCCCCATCCTCCCACCCTGTGTGCATGGCTCCCCCATCCTCCCACCCTGTGGGCATGGCTCCCCCATCCTCCCACCCTGTATGCTTGGCCTCCCATCCTCCCACCCTGTATGCATGGCTCCCCCATCCTCCCACCCTGTATGCATGGCTCCCCCATCCTCCCACCCTGCATGCATGGCTCCCCCATCCTCCCACCCTGTATGCATGGCTCCCCCATCCTCCCACCCTGTATGCATGGCTCCCCCATCCTCCCACTCTGTATGCATGGCTCCCCCATCCTCCCACCCTGTATGCATGGCTCCCTCATCCTCCCACCCTGTATGCATGGCTCCCACCCTGTATGCATGGCTCCCTCATCCTCCCACCCTGTATGCATGGCTCCCCCATCCTCCCACCCTGTGTGCATGGCTCCCCCATCCTCTCACCCTGTATGCATGGCTCCCCCACCCTGTATGCATGGCTCGGCTCCCCCATCCTCCCACCCTGTGGGCATGGCTCCCCCATCCTCCCACCCTGTATGCTTGGCCTCCCATCCTCCCACCCTGTATGCATGGCTCCCCCATCCTCCCACCCTGTATGCATGGCTCCCCCATCCTCCCACCCTGTATGCATGGCTCCCTCATCCTCCCACCCTGTATGCTTGGCCCCCCCATCCTCCCACCCTGTATGCATGGCTCCCCCATCCTCCCACCCTGTATGCTTGGCCCCCCCATCCTCCCACCCTGTATGCATGGCTCCCCCATCCTCCCACCCTGTATGCATGGCTCCCCCATCCTCCCACCCTGTATGCATGGCTCCCCCATCCTCCCACCCTGTATGCATGGCTCCCTCATCCTCCCACCCTGTATGCATGGCTCCCACCCTGCATGCATGGCTCCCTCATCCTCCCACCCTGTATGCATGGCTCCCCCATCCTTCCACCCTGTATGCATGGCTCCCCCATCCTCCCACCCTGTATACATGCCTTCCCCATCCTCCCACCCTGTAAACATGACTCCTCTATCATCCTCCCTGCCCTCCTCTGTCTTTCTCCATCCTCCCCCTGTCCTCCCCATACTGTCTGCACCCATTCCCCCATACTGTTTCCTCATACATGCCCCTCATTCCCCAGTACTGTTTCCTCATACATGTCCCCCATCCTCCCATCCTGTATGCATGGCTCGGCTCCCCCATCCTCCCACCCTGTATGCATGGCTCAGCTCCCCCATCTTCCCACCCTGTGTGCATGGCTCCCCCATCCTCCCACCCTGTGTGCATGGCTCCCCCATCCTCCCACCCTGTGTGCATGGCTCGGCTCCCCCATCCTCCCACCCTGTATGCATGGCTCCCCCATTCACCCATCCTGTATGCATGGCTCCTCCATCCTCCCACCTTGTATGCATGGCTCCCCCATCCTCCCATCCTGTATGCATGGCTCGGCTCCCCCATCCTCCCACCCTGTGTGCATGGCTCCCCCATCCTCCCACTCTGTGTGCATGGCTCCCCCATCCTCCCACCCTGTATGCATGGCTCCCCCACCCTGTATGCATGGCTCCCCCACCCTGTATGCATGGCTCGGCTCCCCCATCCTCCCACCCTGTATGCATGGCTCCCCGATCCTCCCACCCTGTGTGAACGGCTCCCCCATCCTCCCACCCTGTGTGAACGGCTCCCCCATCCTCCCACCCTGTATGCTTGACCTCCCATCCTCCCACCCTGTATGCATGGCTCCCCCATACTCCCACCCTGTATGCATGGCTCCCCCATCCTCCCACCCTGTATGCATGGCTCCCTCATCCTCCCACCCTGTATGCTTGGCCCCCCATCCTCCCACCCTGTATGCATGGCTCCCTCATCCTCCCACCCTGTATGCATGGCTCCCTCATCCTCCCACCCTGTATGCATGGCTCCCACCCTGTATGCATGGCTCCTTCATCCTCCCACCCTGTATGCATGGCTCCCCCAGCCTCCCACCCTGTATGCATGGCTCCCCAATCCTCCCACACTGTATACATGGCTTCCCCATCCTCCCACCCTATAAACATGACTACTCCATTATCCTCCCCTGTCCTCCTCTGTCTTCCTCCATCCTCCCCCCGTCCTCCTCTATCCTCCCCTGTCATACTCACCTTTCTCTCACCGTGCGGTGCTGAACTTCCCGGCATCTCTGTCCACGCAGCGTCTTCCTTCCTGTATGAGCGATCACGTGGTACCTCTCATTAAGGTGATGAATTTGCATCCATATTCATCACCTTAATGAGCGGTACCACGTGACTGCTGAGGACTGGACGAGCTGCCGGCGCTGAGACGGAGTTGCAGCAGGCAGCGCTGGAGGAGGGTGAGTATGAAGTCTTCAGGGAGGGGGTGGGAGGGAGGGGGTGGCGGGCGCTTGACCCCGGACTTTATAAAAAAAAAAACCTTGCTCAAGTGCGCCCCCCGCGTCCTGCCGCCCTAGGCACGTGCCCTCAAGTGCCTAATGGCAAATCCGGCCCTGAAGACATTACAGAATAACACATAACTCAGATACCAAAAAGAGAGAGGGTCCTGCTCGCAAGCTTTCAATCTATGAGGAAATAGGGGAGACATGAAAGGTAAACAGTAAAATGTGCCTATATTGTACAGTGCAGCCATAATATACTAATTAGAATCTGCACATAACACTGCATGAACTGGTCGCCAGCCAGTATGTGTACAGTACAGTGCAGACACACAGGGCTATTAAGTGCATGGAGCGTGTGTGAACTGATTCTACTAGGGTCATGAATTTGAAAAAAATGTTGTATGGTCAAAACAAGGATAGTTAAATAAGTGAGGTGGGGCGATAGGCCAGTCTAAAGAAATATGTTTTTATGCCACAATTAAAACCGTGGGTATTGGGAATTAATTGAATTGTCCAGATAAGTGCATCCCAAAGAATTGGTGCAGGACGCGAAAAGTCTTGAAGATGGGAATGGGACATGCGGATTATTGAGGATTTTAGTTTTAAGTCATTAGTAGAACGGAGAGCATGGATAGGGCGGTAGACAGAGATGAGGGAGGAGATGTAAGTTGGTGCTGAACTGTTGACCACTTTGTGGGTGAGAGTAATAAGTTTATATTGAACTCTGTATCAGATGGGCAACCAGTGCAGCAAGTGGCACAAGATAGAGGCATAGGCAGAGGCATAGCTAGGGTTTTGGTCCAGGGGGGGCGAAGCTTCTGAGTGGGCCCCTAACCAGGTAACCTTGATTACAACTCGGTGAGGTGCCCTAATACTGGAGGAGAACCTAAGCAGATGACTGCGCTGTTACTGAAGATAATCTCTATATAAAGACCAACATGGATGTTACGTGTTACGGAACCACTCAGCACCCAGAATATGTTGTGCAGTTATATGTATGAATAAAAGGTTCCATGTGAGATGCATCAGCCCACAGGCTGTGCCCCTGGGCAGAGGGGACAAGATATCCCCCTTCTGTCCTCCCCCCACCTTTGTAATTCCCACAGTAAATATCAGCAGGCTCCGGCCCCCTGCGGCTATTGTAATGTATGTCTGGCCTGCTGCTTTTCTTTTGGCCTGCCCTTTGTATCTGTGTGATATATTTTGTGTCCTGTGAATAAAGTGTTGTGAGACTGGAAATACGTGGAGAAGCAGTCAGCTTTTATATGCTCTCATGTAATCAAGGAATTCCAGCCAGCGTCCTTCATTCAGACTCCAGCCAAAGCAAAGTGGACCTCCCGAAACACGGGGTGGTACTGAAAGAGGTACCCCAGCTTGGTAGACCCCGTTACACTGGTGGCAGACAGCGGGATCTGATACCCCTTCTACAGGAGGAAAGGAATGAATGGAAAACAACTACCAGAAGTTAAAGAGGACTACATTAAAAGATCTTGTGGAAGCCCGAGGGTTAATCGCCAGCAACAAAACAAAAGCGGATTTGATAGCAGCCATCATGGAACACGACGGTGCAGCGGCCCCCAATGTGAACGTGGAGGAGACTGAATTCCAGAGGGAGGTAAAGAACAGACTGGCGGTCTATGGCCCAAACCCTGCAGTAGAGATCATACGAGAGGTGATGGCTGATGTGCATACTGATCTGAAGGAAAAGATGGCCGAGCGGACCAGGATAGAGCTAACCAAGATGGAGATGGCAGAGCGGACCAAAGTGGAGCTGGCCAAGATGGAGATGGCAGAGTGGAGAGAGGAGAGTCAGCGAGCAGGGGGAGCTCTGGCCTCCGACCAGGTACCTTCAACAGTAAGCCACAAAAAGATCCAGTATAATGCCTTCCGACAGTTGGGGGAGGCAGAGGAAGACATTGATGGCTTTCTGCAAGACTTTGTGCCCTTCATCAAGTGAAGCCGGAGGAACGGGTTCAGATTCTGGCCAGTAAGCTGACCGGCTGGGCAGCGGACGCCTATCGTACGGTACCTGCTGAGGACTGTATGGACTATGAGTGGATCAAAGAAGTGATCTTGGCCCAGTATGCGCTGACACCAGAGGCATACTGCCAAAAGTTCCGCGGACATAAAACGAGTAACCGATACCCACGCTGAATGGGCCTGTAAATTACGGCGGTCACTGCTACAGTGGGTACAAGGGAGCCAAGCAACCACTAAGGAGGATGTCCTCCAGCTCTCCTTGTTAGAACAATTCATTAATGGACTAACCCCCGAGACACAGGAATGGCTTCGGGACAGGTGGCCAACGACTCTTGAGGAAGCCGCTCTTCTGGCCGATGAACATCATGATGCCAGGAGGCCTCAGTTGTCCAGATCAAAGATGGTCACTAAGGGTCCGCCCATGGACCTGGAGGGCCCCAAACCACCGAAGATTGTAGGGGGACCAGCTAGAAACCCGGCCTACCACAGTTCCCCTGGGGCGCGATGCCACACCTGCCGTCAGCTGGGCCACCCGCAAAGACAATGTCCCAACCAGACTCAGCATACCCAGTGGCCAAAGGCGGGAACAGCTATCTTCAGCCGGGCCGCTGTACACTGCTACCAAGACAAATCTGACCCGGCATTGGGGGCTACGACTAACCAAGGGGTGGAAGAGATGGAGGAAGTGCTGCATGAAGTAGACCCCGTGCAGGCAGCCCAGGCAGATAATCGACAACAGCATCGACAGGTCATGTGGGTTAATGGGAAACGCATGCAGGGACTAAGAGATTCCGGAGCAACTTTGACCCTTGTGAAGCCTCATCTCATCCGAGACCAAGAGAAGATGGACCGGACAGTGGCAGTCCGTGTAGCAGGGGGAGCCATACATCGACTGCCCACTGCCAGGATTCACCTGAACTGGGCAGTCGGGGATGGCCTTGTTGAGGTCGGCTTGATGGAGGATTTGCCTGCAGACGTCTTGCTGGGAAATGACTTGGGGCCCATGTTGTCTGCCTTCTCGGTTGGCGCTCTGGCTGAGACATATCCTGTGACCACCCGTAGATAAGCTCGAGCTGCGGAGGCGGAATCTCACTCAGAGGAGGCCCAGGTAAGATATCCCAGCCCTACACGTATTCGCATAGCCAGACACATTTCTTGGGCCACCCCAGATGAATTTTAGAGGGATTTACTTGAACATCCTTCATTGGAGGGATATCGTGGGAAGGCACAGGAGGGGAGAGGGGTACTGGAAGGGGAACAGTTTATATGGAAGCAGGGACTCCTCTACCGGATCACAGAGCAGCACCACACAGGGACGAGCCCCACTATAAAAGACAACTGGTAGTTCCCAAGAAGTATAGGCAGGAGTTACTGCGAATCTCTCATGACATACCCTTGGCCGGGCACTTCGGCGTCAGTCGCACCAGGCATCGTCTGACACAAAACTTCTTTTGGTAGGGGGTAACCTATGATGTTCATCAGTACTGCCAGACCTGTGACAGTTGCCAGCGCATTGGCAACAGGGGAGATCGATGCAAGGCCAAATTACGCCCCCTCCCCATTGTGGAGGAACCATTTAGCCGAGTAGCGGTCGATCTGAGAGGCCGTTAGCCAAACCCAGTCCGTCAGGGAAAAGGTATAAATTGACAGTGGTAGATTATGCCACACGGTATCCAGAGGCAGTTGCGTTACCTAAAATACTGGCAGAGATGGTGGCGGCTGCCCTGCTCCAGGTTTTCTCACGGGTTGCATTTCCCCGGGAGATTATCTCGGACCAGGGTACCCAGTTTACAGCAGAGGTGACCAACCAACTGTGGAAGCTCCATTAGAAGCGCCCCGTACCACCCGCAAACCAATGGGTTGTGTGAACGCTTTAACGGGACGTTAAAACAACTCATTGGGACTTTTACCAGGACCTACAGGGACTGGGAGAAATTCTTGCCTCACCTCCTGTTGACCTATCGGGAGGTGCCCCAAGAATCCACAGGGTTCTCCCCGTTCGAACTGGTATACGGGAGACGGGTAAGGGGACCCCTAGACTTAGTGCTAGAACACTGGGAAGGGGAGGGCATCATAGAAGGGGTACCTATTGTACCCTATGTGTTGGAATTCCGGGACTACCTACAGGAGCTGACCCAGGCTGTACGTGGGAACATGCAGGTGGCCCAGCGGCGCCAGCGCGTATGGTACGATCGGAGGGCCAGAGAGCGCACATTGGAAATAGGGCAGAAGGTCCTGGTGTTAGAGCCCACGAGGCAGAACAAGTTCCAAGCTGCATGGCAGGGGCCCTACCAGGTAGTGGGGAAAATAGCCGACACCACCTATAATGTTGCCGATTGTGATGCCCCAGGGTTATCCGCATGTTCCACGTGAATATGCTGAAGCCCTACCGGGAGCGCCCTGAAGAGGTAGTGGCCATCTGTGCACCTGAAGCAGAGGATTTAGCCGGACTCCCCTTGCCTTATGTCTTAGGGGAAAGGACTCAGTCTAAAACATGGGACCAGATACACTTGGGTGAACACCTAGGCCCCCGGGAGAGACAGCAGGCGGAGGAGTTGTTGAGGCAGCGACAGAGGATGTTTTTGGGGAGACCAGGGTACACTCGCCTGGAACAACACAAGGTTGAGACCCAGGATCAGACCCCCCTGCGACAACCCCCCTTCCGCGTCCCTGAGTCTGTACGAGAAGGGATGCAACAAGAGATACAAGAGATGTTGCGTTTAGGGGTCATTGAAGAGTCAGATAGTCCTTGGGCATCCCCCGTAGTGTTAGTGCCCAAGAAGGATGGGACTACACGGTTTTGTGTAGACTATCGTAAGCTCAATGAGAAAACAGTGACGGATGCGTACCCATGCCGCGTGTGGATGAGTTGTTAGACCGGCTGGCGGGGGCAAAGTATTTGACCACCATCGATCTATGCAAAGGCTACTGGCAGATTCCCCTTAGTCCTGACGCTATTCCCAAGTCGGCATTTGTTACCCCGTTCGGCTTATTTCAGTTTCGAGTTATGCCATTCTGGATGAAGAATGCCCCGGTGACCTTCCAGAGGCTGGCTGACTGGCTTCTGGATGGTCTCCAGGACTATGCTTGTGCCTACCTGGACGACATCGCCATCTACAGCGCGACATGGGAAGCACATCTAAATCACATAGAGACAGTGTTGGACAGGATCCACAAGGCCGGAATCACCCTGAACCCAAACAAGTGTCACGTGGGCAAAGCAGAGGTTCAGTATTTAGGGCATTGGGTGGGAAGTGGGAAACAGCGACCAGAACCAGCCAAGATTGAGGCCATAGCCAAATGGCCCACCCCACGCACTAAAAAACAGGTCATGGCGTTTCTAGGGACAGCAGGGTATTACAGGAAATTCGTTCCCAATTAAAGCAGCGTAGCCAAGCCCCTCACTGATCTGACCTGTAAGAACCAACCCCGCCAGGTAACCTGGACCTCAGAGTGTGAGGAAGCCTTCCGCCAGCTAAAGGACGCCCTCACCAATACCCCTGTATTGGCCGCACCCGATCCAACTAAACGTTTCCTTGTTCACACAGACCCTTCTATGTTTGGATTGGGGACAGTACTGAGCCAAGTCGGGCTGGATGGCCAAGAACGCCCTGTAGCTTACCTGAGTCGGAAACTACTGCCCCGTGAAGTAAGCTATGCGGCCATCAAGAAGGAGTGCCTGGCAGTAGTATGGGCACTCAAAAAGTTGCAACCATATTTGTATGGATGACAGTTTTCCCTCCTAACGGACCATAATCCCCTAGTCTGGCTTAATTGGGTCTCCGGAGACAACGCCAGATTACTGCGGTGGAGTTTAGCCCTACAACCTCTGGACTTCACCATCCACTACAGACCCGGCAAACAAAATGGTAACGCCGATGGACTAAGTCGACAAACGGAACTTGTACCAACCCCATAAACTTCGGTCATCCCCAAACCGATCCGTTAAGGATCACACTGTGTATGCCGATCGCGACGCTGAAAAGGGGAGCCGTGTTACGTGTTACAGAACCACTCAGCACCCAGAATATGTTGTGCAGTTCTCGTATATGTATGAATAATAGGTTCCATGTGAGATGCATCAGCCCACAGGCTGTGCCCCTGGGCAGAGGGGACAAGATATCCCCCTTCTGTCCTCTCCCCACCTTTGTAATTCCCACAGTAAATATCGGCAGGCTCCGGCCCCCTGCAGCTATTGTAATGTATGTCTGGCCTGCTGCTTTTCTTTTGGCCTGCCCTCTGTATCTGTGTGATATATTTTGTGTCCTGTGAATAAAGTGTTGTGAGACTGGAAATACGTGGAGAAGCAGTCAGCTTTTATATGCTCTCATGTAATCAAGGAATTCCAGCCAGCGTCCTTCATTCAGACTCCAGCCAAAGCAAAGTGGACCTCCTGAAACATGGGGTGGTACTGAAAGAGGTACCCCAGCTTGGTAAACCCCGTTACAATGGATATTACCGCCATATGGTCAGTGGTAGATACCAGCCTTACAGAACATATAACAGATCACTGCACAGTTACAGATAATATCTTACCGCTGATGTCCTTTCTGGTGGAATCGTTCATTTTTCCCGTCTTTTCCATCTGGTCCAGACCGACATGACAACTTCTTCCAGCTACAACTAATCTGCAGAGATTACAACAAAGACACATTTCACTTCTCATATTCCAGCCCCAACACCATCTATTCCCAACCTGCACAAACTCCTCCTCCTGCTGATACCCCAATACTGAGCCGCTGCTGCCGTATGTGTCCCTATTACTGCCCCTGATACCCCAATACTGAGCCGCTGCTGCCGTATGTGACCCTATTACTGCCCCTGATACCCCAATACTGAGCCACTGCTGCCGTATGTGACCCTATTACTGCCCCTGATACCCCAATACTGAGCCACTGCTGCCGTATGTGTCCTTATTACTGCTCCTGATACCCCAATACTGAGCCACTGCTGCCGTATGTGTCCCTATTACAGCCCCTGATACCTCAATACTGAGCCACTGCTGCCGTATGTGACCCTATTACTGCACCTGCTGTGTGGTTCTCTGTGCCCTCTAAATTCTAAAGCAACTCTCTACAATATAGTAATGCCAGGTGCAAGTGCCCTAGAAAGCAGTGCCCATATTTTTCCCCTAGAAAGTAATAATGCCCTGTGTGCCCCTTTGATTGCCACAGTAACCTGAGTTCCCCTATAACAATAAGTGCCCACTTTACATTTAATAAAGTCCCGAGTCTCCCCCTGTACAGCTCCCCTTTACACAGCATGATGCTCTCTTATACACAGTATAATGCACCCACACAGTGTACTGACTCCTTAGTAGCCCCCAAACTGTTTGATGGCTCCAACAATGTATAATGACCCCCACACTGTAATCTCCATACTGTATGATGGCCCCTAGATAGCCTCCATATACAGTAGCATAATGCACCAAATAGTCCACAATATAGTATCATACACTCCCCTAGGCAGACTCTATAGCATACGGCAGCCCTCATAGGCAGACTCTGTAGTATAAGGCAGCACCCCCATAGGCAGACCCTGTAACAAGGCGGCAGACCCTGTAATAAGGCAGCACCCCCATAGTCAAACTCTGTAGTAAGGCAGCTCCCATAGTCAGATCCTGTAATAAGGCTGCACCCCTATAGGCAGACCCTGTAATAAGGCGGTAGACCCTGTAATAAGGCAGCACCCCCATAGTCAGACCCTGTAATGAGGCAGCACCCCTGTAGTCAGACCCTGTAATGCGGCAGCCCCCATAGTCAGACCCTGTAATAAGGCAGCCCACTTAGTTAGACCCTGTAATAAGGCAGAACCCCCATAGGCAGACCCTGTAATAAGGCAGCACCCCCATAGTCAGACCCTGTAATAAGGCAGCACCCCTATAGGCAGACCCTGTAATAAGGCAGCACTCCTATAGGCGGACCCTGTAATAAGGCAGCACCCCTATAGGCGGACCCTGTAATAAGGCCCCATAACCCCATAGTCAGACCTTGTAATAAGGCAGCCCCATAGTCAGACCCTGTAATGAGGCAGCACCCCTATAGTCAGACCCTGTAATAAGGCAGCACGCCTATAGGCGGACCCTGTAATAAGGCAGCACCCCCATAGTCAGACCTTGTAATAACGCAGCCCCATAGTCAGACCCTGTAATGAGGCAGCACCCCTATAGTCAGACCCTGTAATGAGGCAGCACCCATAGTCAGACCCTGTAATAAGGCAGCACCCCTATAGGCAGACCCTGTAATAAGGCAGCCACCATAGTCAGACCCTGTAATAAGGCAGCCCCCATAGTCAGACCCTGTAATAAGGCAGCCCCCATAGTCAGACCCTGTAATAAGGCAGCCCCCATAGTCAGACCCTGTAATAAGGCAGCCCCCATAGTCAGACCCTGTAATAAGGCAGCACCCCTATAGTCGGACCCTGTAATAAGGCAGAACCCCTATAGGTGTACCCTGTAATGAGGCAGCACCCCTATAGTCAGACCCTGTAATGAGGCAGCACCCCTATAGGCGGACCCTGTAATAAGGCAGCACCCCCATAGTCAGACCCTGTAATAAGACAGCCCCCTCAGTTTCTGAGTGTTAATGGCACATATATATCTACCCATGGTACACTAGGCAGACCCAGTAATAAGGCGGCAGATCCCCATAGGCAGAGCCTGTAATAAGGCAGCAGCACTCATAAAATAAATAAATTAATAAATACTCACCTCTCTTCTTCCTGGTTCCTGTGCTGCTCCCGCTGATCTCCTGACAGCGTGCGTCGGGCAGTGACGTCATCGCGCCCGCTGTCAGTGTCAGCGACGTCAGACGCCGACACTGACAGGGGGATGATGGGAGAAGGAGCGCAGCGCTCCTTCTCCCATTATTGCGATCAGCTGTATCGGCTAAATGCCAGTACAGCTGATCTTCCGATGACGGCGGGGGGTCCACTGCTGGCATCGGGCCCTCCCGCCTGCTCAGGGGCCCCATAGCGGCAGAGCAGGGAGATCAATTCTCCCTGCTCTGCCGCAGAATGTAACTGTATCAGCGCGCTGCGCTCGCCGATACAGTTACAGTAGCGTAGCTCCGGGTGGTCCCCCTCTGAGCACCAGGCCCGGGGCACCCGCACCCTCTGCCCCTCGGTAGCTACGCTACTGGGCATTGGTGTAACGGTTGGAAAGAAATATGATGCTGGCTGTTGCATTCAGGATGGATTGGAGAGAGGAGAGTTTTGTATGAGAGAGACTGATTAGTAGAGCGTCACAATAGTCCAGACGAGCATGAATAAGAGCAACAGTAATAGTTTTTGCCAAGGCAAAAGTAATAAAAGGTCAACTTTTAGAGATGTTTTTGAGGTGCAGGTGACATAAGCGGATGAGTGATCCGATGTGATTAGTGAAAGAAACATCTGAATCAATATGAGACCAAGACAGCTGGCACGTTGCTGCAAAGTAATGATGGAACCACACGGAAATGGCAATATCGGGCATAGGTAGGTTAGTGAAGGGAAGAAACAGAAGGAGTTCAGTTTTTGACAGATTCAGTTTTAGAAAGAGGGAGGACATAATGTTAGAGAAATCAGAAAGGCTATCACTGGTATTCTGTAGTAATACAGGAGTGATGTCAGGTGACGATTTGTATAATTGGGTGTCATCAACATAGAGATGGTACTGAAAACCCAATCTACAGATTGTCCAATAGGGGCAGTATATAAAGAGAAAAGGAAGGGCCTAGGACAGAACCTTGAGAAATCCCGACACGAAGAAGAAAGGAGGAGGAGCCAGCAAAATATGCAGTGAAGGAGTGATTAGAGAGCTAGTGTCACCCTGGGTGAAGGATAAGTAAGTGCACAGCAATGGGAAGAGGTGACCAAACACTAGGGAAGAGAGGAATGGAGACCCCTATGCCAATCTAAAATCACCCTGTCTGCCCTAAATGTCCCTATAAAGGTTCTGCACCTATCGCCAAGCAGGAACCTAATCCTTGCCTGACCCTAGCAATAGGCCCTACATAGGGAGGGGACGGGGTAAGAACTAGTCAGTCACCACTAAAACAGACAGAGAGGGAAGATGGATGGGGGGAACACTTAGCTTGAGAAGACAACTGAGATGTCACGCCAGCAATCCTTCAAGGGTCCTCACGGAAGACACTAACTGATTGATAGAACTTCCAACAAGACTGAGGCAAGTATGAGCTAACACCCGCACCATGCTGCAGAAATTGAATGTATTTAAACCTTCAGCACAGGTGTGTGATTAGCAGCAGAATATGGAGGTAACAATTGGGTCCTAGAGAGAGAAGGATGTAGCTCCCTGACAGAGATGCAAACAAAAAGAAGGTGCTTGAGCTAAACGCAAAGACCTTCTACAGCCGGATCCAGGATGACTGTCTGTCACACCTGACACACCGTTAGGAAGAGAACTATGAGAGAACAATATCCTTGATTCCAATAGAGCACAGCATGGTGAGGAGGAGCTGGTGATCCACAGTGTAGAATGCTGCAGATAGGTCCAGGAGAATCAGTATGGAATAGTGACCATTAGATTTAGCTGTTAGTAGATCGTTAGAGACCTTAGTGAGGGCAGTTTCAGTAGAGTGTAAAGAGCGAAAACCACATTGTAAAGTGTCAAGAAGAGATTGATCTGATAGATAGCGGATCAGATGGGAGTGGCCCAAGTGTTCCAGGAGTTTAGAGATGAAGGGAAGATTGGAGACAGGTCTGTAGTTAGCAGAGCATTTCTGGTCGAGGGATGGTTTTTTATGTAATGAATGTATGCTGGTGTGCTTAAATGAGGAGGGGAAAAATACCAGATGAGAGAGATTAAATATTTTAGTTACATGAGTGTTAACAGCTGGGGAAAGGGACTGGAGGAGATCTGAGGGAATAGGGTCACTACTGCAGGTAGTAGCGTGAGAACATTCAAGGAGCCTGTTTACTTCTTCTTCAGTGAGTGGTTCAAAGACAGAAAGTGAGCTAGATGCAGTGGAAAGGGGAGAAGAATGCATAATGTTAGGGGATTGGGAGAAAATGTCCTGTCAGGTATGGTCAATTGTGTCTTTGAAATAATTGGCCAGTTCATCAGCGCTGAGATTGGTGGTGGTGACCTGCATTTTATATAGAGGAGAGAATGAAAAGTGTCAAAGAATTGTTTTTGATTATTGGATTGTGAGGTTATGAGGGTGTTGAAGTAGGCTTTTTTGGAGTGATGAAAGGTGGACTTGTATGTTTGAAGCATAAATTTATAATGGATGAAATCTTCGGACAGATTGGATTTTCTCCACAGACATTCGGTGCACCTGGAGCCCTGCTGGAGTAAACGTGTTTGCAGCGTGTGCCAGGATTGTCGCCGCCTGTTCTGAATTGTTCTAATTGTAGGCGATGCAGCTTCATCCAGGGCACTTTGCAGTGTTTCATTATAATGTTTTAGTGCAGAGTCAGGACATGAGAAGGAGGAGATTGGGGTCAATGATCACTACAAATTCTTCAGTTTCTGAGTGTTAATGGCACATATATATCTACCCATGGTACACTAGGCAGCCACTTCCCCAGGGTATTCAATTACATGACCAATTCCCCATTCCAATCCTGCTTGCATGTGGTAAAGTATGTAGTGAATGTTTTACATCGAAAATTAATAAAAAAACATTTTCCATATTTTGTTTTGCAGGGAATTGTTAGAACACAGATCATAACCACCATTATATCAAATGCCATAAATGCACTAGTGAATTATATATTTCTTTTTAAACTTGAACTCGGAGTCATGTAAGTTCAATTAATGTCCCTTTAAATTATTTATTTATTTTACTCACTAGTTTAGCGCCATTATATTTCACATCACTGTACAGAAACTATAAAAATGATAGTGTAACACGTACTTGTTGATGGGTTCGCCTGGTCTTCTGCTTACCAACACATACATTGGTTTTGCTGGCCTTTCTTGCTACTGACTGAAGCCCCCCGAGATGCCACATGAGTATTACAAACAATTCCTGCTCTGAGACTTAGCACTTTTAATTAAAGGCTTACAAGTAATTTTTGTTTACATTGCCTTTTTGATCAAAGTAAAATTATATTCAATTAAAATATACACTAACACAATTGTTTGGTTATTTTGTCACATATGTTTTTATTAATTACTAGAATAAGTACATCTAGCTATTATGGGTTTTTGGGTAGATCTAGACAGTGTTAAAAGCTTTTGAGATTCACATACTATGCCTTATTAGGGAAACTGTCTGGGGATAACTGAAAGTTTAGTCATGTTTGGGGCTTAGTGGCAAATTACTTTAAGACATTAAGGCTATGTGCACACGTTCAGGTTTTTTCACATTTTTTTCGTGTTTTTTCACGATAAAAATGCTATAGAAACTCATTAAAAACGCATACATTATGCATCCTATCATTTAGAATGCATTCTGCATGTTTTGTGCACATGGTGCGTTTTTTTCGCGAAAAAAACGCATCGCAGTAAAAAAAGCAGCATGTTCATTAATTTTGCGGATTTTCTGCGTTTTTCCCGCAATTCTATGCATTTGGAAAAAACGCATCAAAAACGCGTCAAAAACGTATGAAGAAACGCGAAAAAAAACGCATGCGGTTTCTGGCAGAAATGTCCGGTTTTTGTCAGGAAAATTTCTGCAAGAAATCCTGACGTGTGCACATACCCTAAGGACCCTATTCATTAAGACTGGTGTTGCGCAAGTCAGTCCTAGGCTGGGGTCACACTTGCGAGTGCAATGCTAGAAACTCACACGAGTCTCTCGCATCAATACCCGGCACTGCCGCCGGCCCTCCGGAGCGGAGGGTGCAGCTGTGCTGGGTATTGATGCGAGAGACTTGTGCGAGTTTATCGCATTGCACTCTCAAGTGTGACCCCGGCCTTAATGAAGGAATCACTGCAGTACATTGTTCTGGATTTGCCATGAATTTGGCATATCTTTTCTGTGGTGTGCACCTCTGTGCTTCTCACCAGAAGTGTGTAGGCACAAAATGCAAGCACTTTTAATAAATTTAATGGGTGCACATGGCCGTGCCATGTCCCAGCTCATACCCATCTCAGCCCATTTTAGGCGGAGCTGCTTAAAGCTTAAAACTGGTGTGAAAACGCTAAAAGTTTCAACATTTTTTCCACAACTCCGAATAGTGCAGACATTTTGTGACTTTCATCTTTACAACTTAGATGAATCCGCCCCTAAGTAGCAAAACTCATAATAATGTAAAAAAAAAACTAATTAAAAAGTACAGATTAATCTTAAGGTGTACCATCCAGAGAAGAAATATCATTTGTGGATTATGCAGGATGTAGCATGTAACATGGGTGCTAGGGTGGAACCCACAAAAGAATTGCCCAGGGAATTGAATAACATGACTAGTGTCGTAAACTGATTTTTTTCCAGGATTATAGAAAAGCCTAGCTATAACTCCATATGTCCATAGAGCAGCATTTTATTATTTTTAAGAAAATAATCTATTCATTTATTTTTACAGAGGATCGGCATGGGCTAACACTATTGCTCAGTTTTCTCAAGCTATTATTTTATTTCTGTATATTCGTATCAAGAAACTTCATGTAAATACGTGGGGAGGTACTGTGGCGTTTTAAAGCTTTCTGATAAAATACTACGTTCAGTAAATATGAAATAAATTCACGTATTCCCAAATATTTGCACAGGTACATCCCTGTGAATATTATCTGAATAAGTATTAATATTGCAGTTTAAAACACAACACATTTGTACATAATATAATAATGTATATAATATTTTAGCATCATTTTAAATGTTTTGACAAAATTAATAAACCTCCTCCAATTCTCTGAATCATACACCTACTTTGGGAATTATTTGTTAATAGTGAAACAGAGAGGACTGTTTTATATTTCAGTAACACGCCTGTGGAAGTGCTAGTTCAACAAAACTTTTTAATCTGTTGCATTTATGATGTCTTTCTCCTGAAGTTCCTGTGGAGCTGGCCACATAGTGCCTCCAGTCCTAAATGGTTGGTCAATTGGGTTCAGAGTACATGCAATAGCTTTCCTTAAAGGGACTCTGTCACCTGAATTTGGAGGGAACAATTTTCAGTCATATGGGTGGGGTTTTCAGGTGTTTGATTCACCCTTTCCTTACCCGCTGGCTGCAATATTGGATTGAAGTTCATTCTCTGTCCTCCATAGTACACGCCTGCGTAAGGCAAGATTGCCTTGTGCAGGCATGTACTACGGAGGACAGAGAATGAACTTCAATCCAATATTGCAGCCAGCATGCAGCCAGCGGGTAAGGAAAGGGTGAATCAAACACCCGAAAACCCCGCCCATATGACTGAAAATTGTTCCCTCCAAATTCAGGTGACAGAGTCCCTTTAAAGATAATGTCCCATGGTGAGGTGGCCGCAAACCATACCCATGTGAATAGGAGAATGAGTGTTTGCTTTTGCAAGAAACACTAAGGTTTTACCAGCATTCCTTTAAACCAAAACAAGGCCCACGTTTTTGGTAATAAACACACAGCAAGAATAAATATATCCTTTATTTGAAATAAAAATCAACACCCTGTTTTACACATTTATTTAAAAATAATAAAACAAGTTTATACTCACTTTACACCTGTTCAATTGAAGCCCTTATTGTCTGCAAAAAAAGAAAAATAATAACCATATCCCAGTATGATGTGAACAGAATCCATACTGTCCCACAATGATCTGGATAATTCGGGTAGCGGTTACATCAGTGCTGCAACCACTATCCCCACCAGCCGGAACACACTGACACAGGAGCGTAATAACTCTTCCAGTGTCTAGCGCTGAGCTGTCATGAGAAAGTTCACCGGAGTTCAAACCTAATGAACTTTTTTATGGGAGCTCAGCGCTAGACACTGGAGACACTGCCAGTGTGTTCCGGCTGGTGGAGAGAGTAGTCTCTGATGTGACTGCTCTCCAAATCATCTGAATCTTTGTGGGATAGTATAGACCATCTTCACATAAGACAGGTGACGGATATAGTATTTTATTTTTTTTTTCCAAGTGACATGGGCTTTGGTGGATTAGGCGTAAGGTGAGTATCATGGTTGTTTATCATTTTGCTTTTTTACAGGTGACAAGGGCTTTAGTGGAATATGGCATAAAATGAGTATAACTGTGTTTTTTATTTCAAATAAAGGAGTCTGTTTTTCTTTAAAATAAAGCATTTTATTATGGCTGTGTCTTTTTTTACAACCTAACTACGGTGTTAGTAATGGAGGCGTCTTATAGACGCCTCTCCATTACTAACCTCTGGGCTTGATGTCATCGGTCATAAAACAGCTGACATCAACCCCACAACCATTACCCCACTTTCCACCACACCAGGGTGAGTGGAAAGAGCCAGGCAAAGGTGGCTCTGGGCTGCTATTTTCAGACTGGGGGAAATATCCATGGCCTCTTACCAGCCTGAGAATACAAAGCCACAGCTGTCTGCTTTAGCTTGGCTGGTTGTCAAAAATGGGGTGACTCCACAAGGTTTTTTAAATTATTCATTTGGGTACCCCTCTATTCTTGATAACCAACCATGATAAAGCTGACAGCTGAGGGTTGCAGCCTGCAGCTGTCAGTTTTGCCTTCACTGGTTATAAGACCCCATAGATAAATAAGACCCCACATCATTTTTTTATTTATTTATTTACAGCACAGGCGAAGGCTGATGATAATGCCCATCAGCGGTGCCTGTTCTTGCTGTTTTCACAGCTGCTGGCTCACACTGTCATCTGACAGCATGGGAACCATGGCTCTCTGACAAGAGGTAATGATCTTACCGCTGATCAGGGCCCTTGTTTGCTGCACTGTCATGCAGATGACAGCGTAAAAGAACAGATGTTCTGGCCCCCAATTCATCTGAATGGCATCCGGGTTTGAGTACCATTGTGGTACCCTAACCGAACTTTTTTAGATGTTCGGCCAAACTCTCCGGACCCAAACATCCACGGGTTCGCCCATCACTACTACTGATGCTTCATTTCATGGTGGGGAAAAAGCTGAAATAGTGACCGCAGCTTCTGCCCCCTGATGACAACTCATTTGAGTATTTCAGCATGTACTGAGATTCTAAAACACAGCGTCACCACACAGGAAGTAGTAAAAAATAAATAAATAAAGCAATTAGATAACATAGTTAAAGGAATAAAGGACTTATTAATTAAAATATATTAGAAAAAAGATTAGATTATTACATTAATCACTTCATGACATATGATGTACATTTATGTCATATGTCGTGTTCATGACTTTGATGCCTCCTTGTACCCAAAGCCTTCTTCTATCCCAGCAGAAGATGGCTCAGCCTTCATGTGCATATAACAGCTCCACCCACAGCTGTTAACCTGTTAAATGCCGCAGTTAATCTCTGACAACGGCATTTAACAGGCGCCACCAGGTGTGTCCACCTGTGATGTTATCGTAGTTGTAACTTGTAGTTGGCGTTCATAGGAGCTAAACATTGCAGTGCTCATATTAAAGGGAATCTGTCACCCCATTTTTGTGATAAGAAGTAAAAATATCCATCAATTCAGCATCAGTTCTGCATTACAACAGTACTTTTGATACCCCCTGACTCCCCACCTTTGATAAATAAATGCCTTTTTTTATCTCTCCTGCGTTGTATGTAAATCTCCTTGGTCCTGTCTGATGGGCGTGGCTTATTCTCCTTCTCTCCCCCCCGCTCCTCGGCTTGCTGTGTGTAATGAGATCTGTGAATAGCACAGGTCCCGTAGAGTTGCTGCACGTGCGCATTGAAATGGCCTCTCGCGCGTCCGCAGTATGCTTTGCCCAACTGTGGTCAAAGCATAATATCATTATTGCACATGCACCCGCATTTTTCATTACATTCTATGCCCCCTTGCATGGCAAGACTTCCGGGGCATAGAATGTAATGAAAAATGCCAGCACATGCGCAATACTGATTTTTATGCTTAGCCCACAGTTGGGCAAAGCATACTGCGCATGCGCGAGAGGCCATTTTAATGCACACGCGCGGCAACTCTATGGGATCTGTGCTATTCACACATCTCATTACACACAGCAAGCAGAGGAGTTGGGGGGGAGAGAAGGAGAATGCGCACGTGCGGCAACTGTACAGGATCTCAGGAATGAGGAGAAATAAATATATAAAGCAAGACAGGAGGTGGGGAGAGAAGGAGAATAAGCCACGCCCATCGGACCGGACTGAGGAGATTTACATACAAAGCAGGAGAGATAAAAAAGGTATTTATTCATCAAAAGTGGGGAGTCAGGGGGTATCAAAAGTACTGCTGTAATGCAGAACTGGTGCTAAATTGATGGATAATTTTACCTCATATCACAAAAATGGGGTGATAGATTCCCTTTATGTACAGGAAAAAGTAAAAAATAAGTTTAGAAATATGAAAAAAATACAAAAGTTCAAATAACTCCCATTTTGCCTCATATAAAAATACACATATTTGTTATAGCGGATTCGTAAAAGTCAGATCTATTGGTAAACGGCGTAACAAGAGATGAAATTGAAACAAAAGAATTATTATATTTTGGACTGAGTAACATTGCAATAAAATGCAGGAGCAATCAAAACATTATATCTACCGCAAAATGGTATCAATAGAAACATCAGCTCAGAGTGCAAAAAATGACCCCTTATACCAAAAATGTAAAACGTTATAGGTCTCAGAAAATGGCGACAAAAGCAAATTATTTATTTTTTTTACACATTTTTTAATTATTTTTCATCACTTAAATAAAAAAAATATATTCATGCTTCGTCACTGTGTAATTGTAATGTGAACATGGTAAATAAAAAATAGAAAAAACTATTGTGGAATTTTACTTGTTTTGCAATTTCAACTCGGATGGAATTTTTATGCTTTCCAGTGCCTCATCATCTAGTCTAGTCAAAATGTGGCCGGGAGTATGCATATCACGCAGTGCCCACGAAGCATATGGTGCAGTGACCACGATGTGAGGATTCACAAGTCTGTAGTCACATGGCGTGACTGCAGACTTGTAGCCTGAGGCCAAACAACCCCTTTAAGCACTGTACATAATGACATGAGTGATCAAGTTACACAAATTTATTAATCATGTGTCTCATTTAAAGGTTGGTCGAAAGAATGTTTACAAGATTGGAATTCCTTCGTAGCACTGGCTGTGCCAAGTATGCTCATGGTATGCATAGAATGGTGGACGTATGAAATTGGCAGCTTGCTTGTAGGTTAGTAGAAATAAAACTTGGACATACTATGAAGTGAATGCTAGCACAAAATATTTATTAGCATGTGTATTTAATGTAATTAATTATAAGTTACTGGAAGGGTACAATGCACCCTTGGCTTTCAAACATTAATTTATATCTCAAATTCTTACACAGTTTCTCTGTTGTCTTATTTGCAGGTTTGATAAGTGTGGTGGAGCTTGGCGCTCAGTCTGTCATATACCAAGTGGTGACCATAGCTTACATGGTATTAATAACTATAATACAAAGTTTCTTGGAACTAAAATGTTAACTCCATAATGGGAATATATTAAACTAAACTAAATCACTAACTTTGGCCCCTGTAATGTTTTACACCCAAATCAGAAGCCAAATAGGTTTTCCAGTACTCTACACAGCCCTCTTAAAATGCCTGCTTTTTGTCATGTAAAAATTTCATACCAAGAAGAATGTCACCCATAATCTGAACAAATTCATTGAGAAACAAAGTGAAGTCATTTTGAGGGGGAAAATAAAAATAGAACTAAAATAATAAGGTGGCATAAGTGTGAACACCCTCTTATGTTTGGGGATGTGCTTTTGTTCATAATTAGCCAATCACACTTAAACTCATGTTAAATAGTAGTCAGTACAAAGCTATTATAATTTAAAGTAACTCTGTTTAACCTTATGTAAAGTTTAGCTGTTCTAGTAGGTTTCCTAGTTTCATTCTACAGTAAAACCATCGTTCGCAAACAGCTTACAACACAGCAGAGGGATCTCATTTTTGAAAGTTATCAGCTGAGAAGGGTACAAATTTTTTTTCCCAGGCATTAAATATACTATGGAATACTGTGAAGACTGTGAACAAGAAGTGGCTTCAATTTGGCGTAACAGAGACTTTACCTAGAACTGAACGTCTCTCAACAATTGATGAAAGATGAGAATAAAATTGACTGCCAAGATGGAATGCTGAAGGAAAAGCAGAAATTTCTGGCAAGTATTGGTTGTGTACTGCATGTGACTAGTGATGAGCGAATAGCATTGTTTCTCAGGTCTCCCCGAGCACGCTCGGGTGATCTCCGAGTATTTGTTAGTGCTCGGAGATTTAGTTTTCTTTGCGTCAGCTGCATGATTTACCGCCGCTAGACAGCCTGAATACATGTGGGAATTCCCTAACAAACAGGCAACCCCCACATGTATTCAGCCTGTCTAGCAGCTGTAAATCATGCAGCTGAGGGACAAAAACTAAATCTCCAAGCACTAAAAAATACTCGGAGATCACCCGAGCATGCTCGGGGAGACCCGAGCAACAATGCTATTCGCTCATCACTACATGTGACCACAAACCCCAGTAGTCTTCATATGTCTAGTCTGTGGAGTAGGGTGGCAAGACAGAAGCCTTTGACTTCACCTCCAACTCCAAATCAACAAAAGAATCAAAATTTTGGAATGGACGAGACATGACTCAATTGAAAATCTGTGTGTTCTTCTGGAGACAGCAGTACACAGAAGATGCCCTCTTAATCCTACCTTCAAAAGCACTATTGCAAAGGAGAGTGGGCAATTCTAGATGTGCCATATTGATAGACTCTTACCCAAAAAGACTGAACGCTGTCATAAATTCAAAGAGTATTTTAACCCCTTTCTGCCAGCTGATGGAATAGTACGTCAGCTGGCAGAACTCCCGCTTTGAGGTGGGCTCCGGCGGTGAGCCCACATCAAAGCCGCGACATGTCAGCTGTTTTGTACAGCTGACATGTGCGCACAATGAGCGCGAGTGGAATCGCGATCCACCCGCGCCCATTAACTAGTTAAATGCCGCTGTCAAACGCTGACAGCGGCATTTAACTAGCGCTCCCGGCCACACGGCCGGAACTGCTTGCACCGCTGACCCCGTCACATGATCGCGGGTCATCGGTGCATTACCATAACAACCAGAGGTCTCCTTGAGACCTCTATGGTTGTTGATGGCCGATTGCTTTGAGCGCCACCCTGTGGTCAGCGTTCAAAGCAACCCTGCATTTCTGCTACATAGAGGTGATCTGTGCTTCACCTCTTTGTAGCAGAGGCGATCGTGTAGTGCATGCTTCTAGCCTCCTATGGAGGCTATTGAAGCATGCCAAAATAAAAAATAAAAAGTGTTTAAAAATATAAAAAAAATAAAAATATATAAAAGTTCAAATCACCCCCCTTCCGCCCCAATCAAAATAAAACAATTAAAAAAAAATCAAACCTACACATATTTGGTAAAGATGCAAATGATTCTCCTTGGTATGACTCTTCACCATGACATAAACTAGGCATTTCAACAGCATAGATCTATGAAGATATAGGCCATGTGCTTGATTGTAAGGTGGCCACTCTATCCCAGATCCCAGCTACATAGCTTTCAGTCTTGTGCTCTAAACAGGACAGCACATCCTGTGTTAGCACTTGAAAAGAGCTGTGTGTGAATTGATTCCACTGACTTCTTATTTTATTATTATATATTTTTATAGCGCCATTTACTCCATTGCGCTTTACATATGAAAAAGGGGCAAATATAGACAAATACATTAAACATGAGCAAAAAACAAGACACACAGGTACATAAGTAGGGAGGACCCTGCCCGCGAGGGCTCTCAGTCTGCAGGGGATGTGTGAGGATACACTAGGAAAGGGTAGAGCTGGTTGTGTGGCGGTTCAGTAGGTTGAGGATCACTGCAGGCTGTAAGCTTGTCGGAAGAGGTGAGTCGTCAGGTTCTCTTTGAAGGTTTCAATGGTAGGCGAGAGTCTGATGTGTTGGGGTAGAGAATTCCAGAGTATGGGGAAGCACGGGAGAAATCTTGGATGCGGTTGTGGGAAGAAGAGATGAGATGGGAGAAGTGATGAGCGAATATACTCGTTACTCGAGATTTCTCGAGCATGCTCGGGGGTCCTCCGAGTATTTTTTAGTGCTCGGAGTTTTAGTTTTTCTTGCCGCAGCTGAATGATTTACTTTTGTTAGCCAGCTTAAGTACATGTGGGGATTCCCTAGCAACCAGGCAACACCCACATGTACTTATGCTGGCTATCAGATGTAAATAATTCAGCTGCGGCAAGAAAAACTAAAACTCCGAGCACTAAAAAATACTCGGAGGACCCCCGAGCATGCTCGAGAAATCTTTAGTAACGAGTATATTCGCTCATCACTAGAGGGGAGTAGAGAAGGAGATCTTGAAAGGATCGGAGGTTGCGTGTAGGTAAGTACTGGGAGACCATGTCACAGATGTATGGAGGAGACAGGTTGAGGATGGCTTTGTATGTCATTGTAAGGGTTTTGAACTGGAGTCTCTGGGCGAAAGGAAGCCAGTGAAGGGCTTGGCATAGGGGAGAGGCTGGGGAATAGTGGGGAGACCAGTAGATTAGTCGGGCAGCAGAGTGTAGGATGGATTGGAGTGGTGCCAGAGTGCTAGAGGGGAAGCCAGAGAGTAGGAGGTTGCAGTAGTCAAGGCGGGAGATGATAAGGGCATGCACTAGTGTTTATTTGGCATAGCGGTCAAGGAATGCGCGGATCCAGGAAATATTTTTGAGTTTGAGACGGCAGGAGGAGGCAAGGACTTGCATATGTGGCTTGAAAGAGAGGGCAGATTCGAGGATCACCCCAAGGCATCGGGCGTGTGGGACTGGGGAAAGTGAGCAGCTACTGACATTGATGGATAGGTCTGGTGGAGGGGTAGAGTGAGATGGGGGAAAGATGATGAATTCTGTTTTGTCCATGTTCAGTTTTAAAAGCGAGCAGAAAAGAAGGGCGAGATAGCAGACAGACAGTGTGCGATTTTGTTAAGTAAGGAGGTGATGTCGGGTCCGGATAGGTAGATCTGCGTGTCATCAGCGTAGAGATGATACTGCATACCGTGGGATTCTATGAGCTGTCCCAGGCCAAAGGTGTAGATGGAGTAGGGGTCCTAGAACAGAGCCTTGAAGAACAGCGACAGACAAGGGGCGAAGTGAGGAGATGGCGTGGGGGAGGGAGACACTGAATGTTCGGTTTGTCAGATATGACGATATCCAGGATAGGGCCAAGTCTGTGATGCCAAGAGATGAGAAGATCTGTAGCAGAAGGGAGTGGTCCACAGTGTCAAAGGCAGAAGACAGGTCCAGGAGAAGGAGAAAAGAGTAGTGTCGCTTGCTCTTGGCAGTTAGTAGGTCATTGGTGACTTTAGTTAGGGCAGTTTCAGTTGAGTGATGGGGTCGGAAGCCAGATTGTAACCGGTCAAAGAGGGAGCAGGAGGAGAGGTGGGAGGACAGTTCAAGATGGACATGTTGTTCCAGTAATTTTGAGGCATAAGGGAGAAGAGATATTGGGGGCGATAGCTAGACACAGAGGATGGGTCGAGGGAGGGCTTATTGAGGATGGATGTGATCTTGGCATGTTTGAAGGCTGAGGGGAAGACACCTGTTGTGAGTGAGAGGTTGAAGAGGTGTGTTAGGGTTAGTTTGTCCTTCCCTCTTCTCTAACAATGCATTGGTTGTGACAGAGAAGAGGACTTTATTAGCTTATTATATCACTTTGATTATGAAACAATTTTAGATAAATTATTTGCCAATAATAATTTTATTTCTATATAACCAGCATATTTCACAGCACTTCACAACTCAGAAGGGACAATTATACAGTAAATGCAGCTTCAGAACTACTATTAGTACATGAATGCAGTGTCACAACCATCATGAGTACATGAATACTTCATCAGAACCTCCATTAATACATGAAGGCATCACCAGAAGCACTACATGAATAAATCACCAAGCAAACCATTGTAATGTCAGGTCAGGTCATACAATTATATTGCATGGGTGTACAACTCCCACTATGCCCTTAACAATGGTAAGGAGGTGCTGGGAATTTTCACCATCAAACTTCAGACACTATACAGGAACCATGGCACCGATCAGACGTGGAGAGAATTACAAATACACATTACATCCAGGTACCTTATAGGTCATATCTTCTCTGATTTAAGTTGTGCCCATCCCTTTAATCCCCATGTAGTACTTATGCCATATGAGATTTTATGCCCCAAGCTCATCTCTTCAGATTTCCCTCTGTCCACAGCAGCACTTCTTGACACAGTGCCCTTATCAATAAAAGTATCATTATACTGCCCCATAAATAAAAATATTGCACATCCTGTGCCCCTTAATAAATAATTGCTATGCTTCCTGCACAAAATGTCCCCCCACACACTGCCCTTCTTCCTAATATCCACCTCTCCCACACACACTGCCCCTCTCCAATATGTATCCCCACACTGCCCCTCTCCAAAATATCCCCCACATTGTAACTCTCCAAAATATCCAACACAGCCCCTCTCCAAAATATCCACGACAGTGCTCCTTTGCAAAATATCCAACCCGCACTAACCCACTGCATTAACTACCCTTTCCCCCACATTGTCTTTTGGTATACAGTACCACCTTTCAGAATTGTCCCCTCATTATGTGCTCTCACAACAACATCAATCCCCTCACCCCCTCATTCAAAATGATAGGCATTTATTCTGTGAGTCCTTCGTGGAGTGCTTACTGTTCTCCGCCATCTCAACTGCTTGTGTGGCTCTACTATGTTAAGGTGCCTGTTATGGACCTGGTGGTTAGGAGCACCCGGAATGACCTGATGAGTAAACTCAAAATCGGGACTAGCTCTGGGGAAGTGGGAACTCTGCTGACCGCAAACCCTACTCCTATCACACACACACTAGAAATAGCCGTGGAGCGTACCTAACTCTCCCTAGACGCCTCTTCACAGCCTAAGAGCTAACTACCCCTAAAGATAGAAATAGAAGCCTTACCTTGCCTCAGAGAAATTCCCCAAAGGTAAAGGCAGCCCCCCACATATATTGACTGTGAGTTAAGAGGAAAGTCACAAATACAGGAATGAAACAGGTTTTAGCAAAGGAGGCCAGACTAAACTAAATAGTCAGAGGAAAGAAAAGGGAACTATGCGGTCAGCACAAAAAACTACAAAAAAAGCCACGCAGAGTAAGCAAAAAGACTCCCCACACCGACTCACGGTGTGGAGGTGCCACTCTGCACCCCCAGAGCTTCCAGCTAGCAAGGGAATGTCATGATAGCAAGCTGGACTAGAATTTAGCAGTACTAAGAAATATATTCAGGAAGCAGTAACAACAAATGAACTAGCAAAGACTTAGCTTCTGCTGGAGTAGACAGGTCCTCAGAGAAGTCCAAGAGAGATCTGAACCAATACTGAGACATTGACAGCTGGCATGGAGTAACGATCTGAGTGGAGTTAAATAGGGAAGCAAGCATAGCAATAAACGAGGGCAGCTGATAAAGCCAACCTCAGTGACCAGCAGTTCCGCTCGAAGCCACCAGAGGGAGTCCAAGAGCAGAACTAACCAAAGTACCATTCATGACCACAGGAGGGAGTCCGAGAACGGAATTCACAACAGGTGCCATCAGCATTGTGATGATGTCAAAGCGTGATGACAATATCACGCCACTGCAGATCGGGGCAGGGGTTGATGGGCAGTCCTCTGCTCCTGTCCTGGCTCTCTAGTGTTCAAATGTATTTGTGTCTGAAATATGCAATTACATTTGAATATAAGAGCCTATTGTGCTCTAAAGAGTAACAAAGTAGTAACATGTAGTAATACATTTGAATATAGGAAGAAGGGAGCAGACATCTCCTGGACATCTGTGTGGGCCATAGCAATCCGTGGGCTGTAGGTTGTGCATGTCTGTTTTATGGCAAACCTTTATATGCTCTTGTAATATATTTTCAACCTTAGTTAAATATGTCGAATCTGTTTTAGAATTATGTTTCTCTTTATATGTGATATTTATGAAAGGAATTCACAAATGTTAAAACACTTGTACAGATCCCATTTGGTATTGGTATGGCTACCAGTGTACGAGTAGGCAATGCTCTAGGCGCGGGAAATATTGAACAGGCAAAGAAGTCTATGAAGCTCGCCTTCCTTCTGACAGGTAATTTTCTAATACAATAAAATCTGATAAATATTAAAAGTCAATGACATGTCACCAGACTGTTCTATCTATCACCAGTGTCAGTGAAAGATTGGGTTTTCACATGTCAAAAAATGTACTGCCTGACTATACTCGTGAAATGATGCTAAATAGTCCATGAGCCGGGCCAGATATCGGTACCACCCGGAGTGACTAATTTTCTTTGGTATTTTTAGGTAGATGCATGTCTGTAGTTTATTTTTTGATATGATAGCCCTTACATATACGTAGCTTATTAACCCCTTCAGCCCTAGGCCTATTTGTACCCAAGTGCCTAAGCCAATCTGACCTGTGCCACTTCATGGGCTAATAACTTTGGAACGCTTTCACCTATCCAAGCCATTCTGAGATTGTTTTCTCGTGACATATTGTACTTCACGTCAGTGCTAAATGGGAGTCAATATATTTTACCTTTCTATATAAAAAAATGCTAAATATTCGGAAATTTTGGAAAAATCGGCAATTTTTTAACTTTGAAATTCTCTGCTTTTTACAAAAATACTGATACCCCCCATAATAGTTATTAATTTACACTCCCCACATGTTTACTTCATATTGGCATCATTTTGAAAATGAAACCTTATTGTTTTACGACGTAATAGGGCTTATAGTTTTATGCGCAATTTTTCACATTTACAGCAAAACCCACTTTTCAAAGGACCAAGTCACTTCTGAAGTCACTTTAAGGGGCTTACATAACAGAAACCACCCATAAATTACCCCATTTTGCAAACTACACCCCTCAAGCTGTTCAAAACTCATTTTTAAAAACTGTTAACCCTTTAGGTATTCCACAGGAATTTTAGCAGAATGAAGGCGAAATTTCAAAATTTCATTTTTTTTCCAGATATTACATTGTAATCCAATTTTACCTGCAACCTAGCAAGGGTTAACGGCAAACCCAAACTTGGTTACCCTAATTCTGCAGTTTATAGAAACACCCCACATGTACTCGTAAACTAAAGTATGGGCACACAGCACAGCTCAACACGGAAGGAGCGCTATGTGGTTTTTGGGTGGCGGATTCACTGGAAGAAATCTAGGGGGCCATGTCACATTTGAAGGCTGCCTGAGGTACCCCCACAGTGGAAACCCCAAAAAGTGACCCTATTTTGGAAACTACACCCCCAAGGAATCTTTTAGGGGGTATAGTGACCACTTTGACCCAACCAGTGTTTCACAGTAGTTGGAAACACTTGGTTGAGAAAATGGAAAAAGTGCATTTTTTACATGAAGGTGTCATTTTAGGCTCATTTTTTTATTTTTAAGAGGTGTACCAGCAAAAAATGCACCCCACTATTTGTTCACCAATCTCTCCCGAACACAACAACACCCGATATGTTGTCGTACACTGCAGAGATCTGTGTGTTGAATCCGGTGTAATCGCTGAAGGATCAGTGTCTGGAGTGATGGACGGCCGGAGGTACAACAGAGCAGTGAGACTACACAAGCTGGTCTATGAAGCACTTATGAGGCTTGCATGGAAAAACTTCCTTCCATGGCTAGAAGAAAACCATGCAAGGGACCTTCACCATCTGGATGAAACACTGAAGAACATCACAAACTTTCGCATCAGTGTGTCGCAGGGATCCTTCGAAAAGCTCTTGGATAATGAATCTTGCACACTTACCCTGAAGCTCTTTCAAGTTTATCTTGAGACCCTCAGAAATGAACAACTCTCAGCATTCTGGATGTCATACTTGGACATGGTCGAGACCATGCTGGCCCTGGTTCGAGCTTCAAGAGAAGGCAACTGGATGCTTCACCTAGGAGCAATCCGACAGATGATACCATGGTGTTTTGCCTATGACAAGGTCAACTATGCCCGATACCTAACCTATTACTATGCCACAATGTCTCGGCTGCCCATAGAACACCCAGAGGTCCATGAATACTTCATGCAAGGTGGCTTTTCGGTCCAGATCGGTAGCAAGAATCCTTTTGGACGAATTCCTGTGGACCAGACCATTGAAGAGACAATCAACAAAGACACCCAGACACCAGGGGGCACAAAAGGCTTCAGCCTCAAAGTTGGAGCTGTTTCCAGGTTCTACCTGACATCAGAGTACCGCAGTATGTACTTGAGGCAGCTGAGGGCCCTGGTAGGCCAACAATATACTGACTTCAGCCATTCAGACCTACAGGTGTCTAGGATTAGAAGAGATGAAGCCGATGTCCAATCTTTCGTTCAACTGCTGGAGACAGGTTGGGTGAACCCCTTCAACAAAGAGCATAATGGTGAACTTATCAGTTTGTCAACAGCGACTGTAGCACCACCAGATGTAGCCAAAGACCTTCAAGGGGCATACAGTATAGGAGAGGATGCATATCAAACATTCAAGGATGAGCGTTTGGGTACCGATAAGCCAACTACATTGTTTCATGACAAGATGACGAAGAACAAACTTAAAACGTTCTCTAACATCCAAATGAAGACACGCAGACAAGGTCTTGGCAAGGAGGTAATTTTGAAGGCTGACAGAAACCTATTTGGCCAGATGATACTTGTAGCTGAGAACAGAAAGCTACAAATGAGTGATGTCTTGACTCATCCCCTGGGTCCATTGCCATGGGCACTTGCCAATGGTGATGGGTCTATCCGCAAGACCAACAAGGCTGCCCTCGCAAGGGAGTTGGAGAGGAATGCTCGTCCTGCAGAAGTGATCCCCGAGCCCTCTGCAACCATCATTGATGGGATGAGCCTGGTTCAGAAACTGAAGGGAAACAATGCAACATTTGGCCAGCTAGCAGGCACAGCAATGAGTCGCGCTATCCATGAGGGTGCTAAGAGCAAGCGCATTGATATTGTCTTTGACGTCTACAAGGAGACATCCATCAAAGATACAGAAAGAGTCAACAGATATGAAGGCACAGGGATCCATTTCAAGAACATTCAACATGGGCACAACATCCAGCAGTGGAAAAAGCTTCTAAGTAGTTCCTCCAACAAGGCAAGTCTCATAAAGTTTCTGGTAGAAGAATGGAAGGCGAAACACCACAGGGAGAAGCTTGAGGAGAAGGAGCTGTATGTCACATGTGAGCAGCTCTGCTTTAAGATCACCAAAGAACAGTGGGAAGAGGCTGCTGACCTTAAGTCAAATCAAGAAGAAGCAGACACACGCCTCCTTCTCCATGCTCTTCATGCAGCAGAATCTGGTTACAAGTCGGTCATCATCACTTCGGAGGATACTGATGTCATGGTCCTGTGTCTGGGCATGTGCCACAAAATCCCATCCCACCTGTTCCAGAAATGCGGTACACAGAACCGGACAAGATTCCTGGATATCACCACTCTGAGCCGAACATTGGGAGGCAGCGTATGTGATTCATTGATTGGTATGCATGCATTTACAGGCTGTGACACCGTCAGTGCATTCGCTGGCCGTGGGAAGATGACGACACTCAAGCAGTTGAAGATGAACAAGACATACCAGGATGCCTTTCAGGAAGTTGGTCGTTCATGGGAAGTGTCTACCGAACTTTTTGAGAAGTTACAGGAAATCACCTGCCACATGTACCTGCCAACTACCCAAACAACTGAGGTAAACAGGCTCCGTTATCAGCTGTTCTGTGCCAGACGTGGAGTGGTAGAGTCAAGTCAACTCCCTCCTTGCCAGGACTGCCTTTTCATGCATGCACTGCGTGCAAACTACCAGGCTGCGATCTGGAGGAGAAGTCTGCAGAGCCAGCCATGGGTTGCAAACCCAACAGACTGCGGTTGGATGATAGATAACGACGGAAAGCTTGTTGTCAAGTGGATGCAAGGGGCACCAGCACCAGAAGCTATTATACAGCTACTGTCCTGCAAGTGTGTGCGGTCATGTGAACTTCCTCAGTGTACTTGCCTCAGCAATGGCCTGAAGTGCACAGACATGTGCAGATTACAGACATGCCAGAACAAGGGTACTGAAGACGAGCCAGTAGAACAACAGTCAGATTCAGAGTCCGATGTTGAAGATATTATGGAGTAACATATATATATATATATATATATATATATATATATATATATATATATATATATATGCACATGACATGTTCAGTGTGTATTTACATAACTTGGATTAAATTTTGTTACAAATACTACATCTAGTCACTCCGGGTGGTACCGATATCGTCATATTTGGTTCTTGGCTCATGCTAAAATTCCTGTGGAACACCTAAAGGGTTAACAGTTTTTAAAAATGAGTTTTGAACAGCTTGAGGGGTGTAGTTTGCAAAATGGGGTAATTTATGGGTGGTTTCTGTTATGTAAGCCCCTTAAAGTGACTTCAGAAGTGACTTGGTCCTTTGAAAAGTGGGTTTTGCTGTAAATGTGAAAAATTGCGCATAAAACTATAAGCCCTATTACGTCGTAAAACAATAAGGTTTCATTTTCAAAATGATGCCAATATGAAGTAAACATGTGGGGAGTGTAAATTAATAACTATTATGGGGGGTATCAGTATTTTTGTAAAAAGCAGAGAATTTCAAAGTTAAAAAATTGCCGATTTTTCCAAAATTTCCGAATATTTAGCATTTTTTTATATAGAAAGGTAAAATATATTGACTCCCATTTAGCACTGACGTGAAGTACAATATGTCACGAGAAAACAATCTCAGAATGGCTTGGATAGGTGAAAGCGTTCCAAAGTTATTAGCCCATGAAGTGGCACAGGTCAGATTGGCTTAGGCACTTGGGTACAAATAGGCCTAGGGCTGAAGGGGTTAATAAGCTACGTATATGTAAGGGCTATCATATCAAAAAATAAACTACAGACATGCATCTACCTAAAAATACCAAAGAGAATTAGTCACTCCGCTTGGTACCGATATCGTCAAATTTGGTTCTTGGCTCATGGACTAAAAAGCACATTTACGACTGCACAACCCTAAGATTCTTTAGGTACCATGGTCCTGACTAACACCAAGCAAGTATGTTTGAACCCCACAAAAAAAAACTCAGAGGCACCGCTTGGTGTAGCTATAGAGCATAATATGGTTTATCATCTTACTAAAGGTAGATTTACTTTTAGCAATATACAAAAGTGGAGAATGCTTATCAGGACCTTTAAATGTGGTCTTCAAATGTTCTCACTCAACATATGCTGAGATCATGATATGAACAGCCCCTAAAATTGATGGTTATTTCTGGCAAGTCCCAAAGTATGCTCCAAGCACTCCGTAAGGATCCATGGTTGTAAGAGAGTGATACTCAAGATATAATCCATACGGTACCAAATGGGAGTGTAATCATACTGCTTATAAAGAGGAAATAACATAAATGTAAACTGGTGGGAGAATTTTCCTATTTTCTTGAAGTTCCATATTTTTTCTTTAACCTTCTTATATTATATATTTATAGAAAATGCACTTACATTATAGGGACACACGTTTTAAAGGAGTTGTACACTACTGCCCCTTATTTATGGACACATGGAGGTGAAATAAAAAAAACATATCTCCTAGACTGGCTTTGGTGCTCCATATTTAGCACTGCATTCCCCACTTTTCCTCAGGAGACAACATCCGACGGTCGTAATGGGAGCACTGCAACCTATCAGAGTTTATTCCGTTAGGATGAAATGAGACACTGCAGCACTTACATGAAACCGCCACCAAATATTGAAGCCAAGAGACCAGTTTTGATGCAGCATTGAGGAAAGAGGAGTGGTGCTGGATCGGGCATTGAGTGTCATTTTTGTCTTTTATTTTTAACCTCTCTGAGCCCATTAATAAGGGGTTGGTAGTGGACAACTTATCAATAATAATAATAATAAGCATTTTATTTCTATAACGCCAACATATTATTCAGCATTTTAAATTTTAGGGGCGACAATAGGTACAGACAATGAGAGACATTACAGAATAACAATAATCGCATAAATCAACAGATACCAAGAGAAGTGCGAGCCCTGCTCGAAAGCTTACAATCTAAGAGGAAATAGGGGAGACACAAAAGGTGGATGGTAACAATTGCTTGTAATGTATGGTCCAACCATCAATGTAATAAATAGGGAAATAGAGTGTTCATGTAATGCTGCAAGAAGAGGGCTATTGAAGGCTATTAACCAGGATACGAGGGTCCTGGTTTTAAAGAAAATTTTGTATGGGTAAAACAGGGATAGTTAGATAAAATTGTTGAGGCGATAGGAAAGTCTAAAGAAGTGTGCTTTTAGGCAACATCCAAACTGTGGGTATTGGGGATTAATCGAAATGTCCTGGGTAATGCATTCCAAAGAATTGGTGCAGCTCATGAGAAGTCTTGGGGGTGGGACTGGGAGGATGTTAATCTTGTGTTATTAGCAGAACGGAGGGCACGGGTAGGGTGAGATGATGGAGGAGAAGTAGGGTGGAGCACTTTGTGGATGAGAGTGATGAGTTTACATTGAACTCTATATCGGATGGGCAACCAGTGAAATGACTGGCACAGGGTAGAGGCATCGGTGTAGCAGTTGGTGAGGAGTATGATCCTGGCTGCTGTATTCAGGATGGATTGGAGACGGGAGAGTTTAGTAAGAGGGAGACCGATTAGTAACATACAGTCAATCCATGCATGTGTGGTGGCTGTCGAACAGCCGCGAGACATACAGCCACAGGGGCTCGAACATATTTTTCGAGCACACCGTAGACCACCAACAGGTCATGTTTTCAGGATTTCCTTAGTATTGCACAGGTGTTAATTGCATCATCTGCACAGGCAATAATTCCATCCCCTGTGCAATACTAAGGAAATCCTGAAAACATGACCCGTTGGTGGCTCTTGAGGACCGGACTTGGGGAACACTGCCGTAGACACTCGGTTAGCACACGAGCCTGCTCGGACAATACCTTATCCAAGCATGTTTTCTCCTCACTAATAAATATGTTTCAACAATTTGAAAGATACAACATTGCCCCTATTACATGATATCTCCTGTCATACTTGGATAGAGTAGTAAGCTTCCATGTCTGATAAAGCCATATACATTTGCCTTCCACTGCAGCTGCACATAAGTCATATGAGAACCACTTGCATCCACTGGGGCTACATTTGAGGATTAATTCATCTGAAATCGGAAGGAAGCATTCTTACATAACAGAAGGAAAAAGTATTTTCTAGAAATGATTCCTAGAAAGCAAATTCTAGCAGGTAAAATAATCTATCACCAGGCTATGCTGGCTTATGCATGATGTCAATATCTTTATTCTTCACAGCTATTTTCATCATTGTAGACATAATTGTGCTTGCTGCCCTGAAGAATATATTTTCATATGCATTTACCAGTGATGGGTAAGTGATGGTTTATGGCAACGTCATAATATAAAAATATAAGAGAAATGAAAAGTTGCATGAATTTAATTAAAAATGATCTGATTGCTTGGGATAGAATGACTTGATTAAGAATGTCTAGATGTAAAGGAAAGAAAAGAAGAGGAAATGGTAAAAGGTACGATTGGTAAGCAGTGGTTGTCTGGTAACTTGGACTTCTGCAGATTGTGGGAGTAGGAACATTTGTGTAATATGCTCAATTAGCAGTGAATATGTCATAGGCTCATTACAGAATATTATTTTTTTTCTTTTCTTTCTTTTTCTAGAGAAATAGCTATTCTTGTATCTGACGTTATACCTATATATCTTGTATTCCACCTGTTTGAATGTGTGGCTGTAAGTAAAAGAATTGTTTTTTCCTAATTTCAACCTATATATGGTATTTTGAAGAAAAATAAAAAACTGGGAATTGCAGCAAATTGTGCCAAGAAATATTTCCTTTTCTTCCCATGTATTATTATAACAGCTTGGTGGTATGCTTATTGATATGCCTATGGTCTATATTGGCTGACAGATCTGCTTTACCATCACCCATTGTATTGCATTCCTGTTATCTATGTGTATGAGTATGATTTCACTGAAATTGCTCTTAATTAGCATATAATATTTAATAAAATGTTGGACATTTGGCAAGGGTATTTTTTATGTTTCCTGACAATTTTTGTGTACAGTTTCTACCATCAGAAATTTATCTGTGTGTCCTTTTGTTATTTGGAGAGATTTTAGAATAACAATTTATGAGAAATTCTTTACATACCATATATACTCGAGTATAAGCTGACCCGAGTATAAGCCGACCCCCCTAATTTTGCCACAAAAAACTGGGAAAACTTATTGACTCGAGTATAAGCCTAGGGTGGAAAATGCAGCAGCTACCGGTGAATTTCAAAATTAAAAATAGATGCTCCATACCGTTCATTATGGCCCCATAGATGCTCGACATAAAGCTGTGCCACATATAATGCTCTGCACCGTTCATTATGGCCCCATAGATGCTCCACATAAAGCTGTGCCATATATAATGCTCTGCACAGTTCATTATGGCCCCATAGATGCTCCATAGATAGCTGTGCCATATACAATGCTCTGCACCTTTGATTATGGCCCCATAGATAGCTGTGCTATATATTACCTTTGCACCTTTGATTATGGCCCCATAGATAGCTGTGCCATATACAATGCTCTGCACCTTTGATTATGGCCCCATAGATAGCTGTGCCATATACAATGCTCTGCACCTTTGATTATGGCCCCATAGATAGCTGTGCCATATATAATGCTCTGCACCTTTGATTATGGCCCCATAGAGAGCTGTGCCATATACAATGCTCTGCACCTTTGATTATGGCCCCATAGATAACTGTGCCATATATAATGCTCTGCACCTTTGATTATGGCCCCATAGATGCTCCACATAAAGCTGTGCCTTATATATAGTGCTCTGCACCGTTGCCCCATAGATGCTCCACATAAAGCTGTGCCATTGCTGCTGCTGCTGCAATAAAAAAAACAAAACACATACTCACCTCTCTTGCTTGCAGCTCCTCAGCATCCCATCCCGGCGTCTCTCTGCACTGACTGATCAGGCAGAGGGCGGCGCGCACACTATATACGTCATCGCGCCCTCTGACCTGAATAGTCAGAACAAGAGGACGTGAAGACTGAGCGGCGCCCGGCATGTGGAACGAGGGAAGGTAAATATGTAATACTTACCTGCTCCCGGCATCCCGCTCCTTCCCCCGGACAGCTGGTCTTCGGTGCCGCAGCCTCTTCCTCTGTCAGCGGTCACCGGCACCGCTGATTAGAGAAATGAATTATGCGGCTCCGCCCCTATGGGAGGTGGAGCAGCCTATTCATTTCTCTAATGAGCGGTCCCATGTGACCGCTGAACAGGGGAAGAGCTGCGGCACCGAAGACCGTGGGACGGGCAGGGGGAGCGCCAGGAGCCCCGGAAGCAGGTAAGTATGCCTCAGCGCCCTCTCCCCCTCACCCGCCGACCGTGACTCGAGTATAAGCCGAGGGGGCACTTTCAGCCCAAAAATTTGGGCTGAAAATCTCGGCGTATACTCGAGTATATACGGTATACTATGTACAGCTCTGGCAAAAATTAAGAGACCACCATATCAACACCCTGTCATGGGCAGCCCAATCTCCAGACCTGAACCCCATTGAAAACCTATGGAATGTAATCAAGAGGATGATGGATAGTCACAAGCCATCAAACAAAAAAGAACTGCTTACATTTTTGTACCAGTAGCAGTGTGAAAGACTGGTGGAAAGCATGCCAAGACGCATGAAAGCTGTGATTAAAAATCATGGTTATTCCACAAAATATTGATTTCTGAACTCTTCCTTAAAATATTAAAACATTAGTATTGTTTCTAAATGATTATGAACTTGTTTTCTTTGCATTATTTGAGGTCTGAAATCACTGTTTTTTTTTATTTTGAAAATTTTTCTTTGTCAGAAAAAATATTTAAAATTTATTGCTTGGAAATTTGGAGACGTCTTGTCAGAAGTTTATAGAATAAAAGAACAATTTACATTTTACTCAAAAATATACCTATAAAGAGAAAAATCAGACAAACTGAACATTTTGCAGTGCTCTCTTAATTTTTGCCAGCGCTGTATATGTACTATTTGTATAGCTATTTTTGTTGGCCCCAATATTAGCTCTAAGTCTGTTATACAGCACTAAAGCAAACATTATTTAAGTCCAAAACTGCCTGGTTCAAAATAAATAGCAAATGAGCAAATGTAAATATGATGGTTTTTACAGATTTCCCTACTGCTTTATCTTCTCCATTTGTCCCTGATGTCTCTGCACCGAATTTAAATAACAACTGCCTCCCAACTTCCTCGCCTTTTCCAGTGGCAGCAACACAGTGCCACTCACTACGGTGCATATAATACAACATCTACAAGGAGAAAAAGGTACACCAATAGGAAACAATCTTGGCACCCCCAAAAATTGTAAAAGTTGAATTTTTATTCATATCAAAATGTAACATGTAAACATGTAAAGGAAAAACAGACAAAATAAAAACAACTAAAACTGCATTAAAGGGAATCTATCACTGGGGTTTTGCTATCCCATCTGAGAGCAGCAAATATCTTCACTCCAGCAATGTATCACTTACTGAGATGCTTGGTTCAGTTTTGAAAACAAGCCGTTTGCAGAACTAGCAGTACTCTAGATGCTGAGCTCTCTATAACCTAACCCACGTCACTCATTGACAGCTTTCTGTGTTCACTGTGCAAAAACAGAAAGCTGACAATCAGTGGCAAGGGCATGGTTGGACTGCTTGGCAGCAGACAAGTAACTGTTTTTGTTCAGACCCATAGCCAGATTTCCGGTTCACCAATGAGGTCGAATTAGGAGATTAGGCCTTCAAATAACGAGCGCTTGGAGAAAAGAATGGCTGTTTGGATAAAAGCTGTGGACGATGGCTGATTTGAGCAGGTTTGTTGCTTTTTCGGGTCCAGGTGAGTGTTGATGTGGGATTACTTCCCCTTTATGGGCGGTCCAGCAACTCACCACAACACCATTCGTTAAACAAATACAATTAGTAACAACTTTAAAACATATATCCCAAGTTTTCTTATAAAAACATAGATGAATCCAACCTATCATTTAGACCTAATGGGCCTTGCACCAATGTTGTAATGATACATCTAGCTTCTCTTTTTAGAATCATTTTGTCATGATCTCCTCTCTTTGGTGGGTATTTTACTTTTTCTAGACCAGCAAAACTAATGTTTTAGAATCTGCACCGTGACACTCCTTAATGTGTTTAATTAATTTAGGTGCTAGGAATTGTGGTTCTGTCCTCCCACCTGGGAATGCATCTGGTCCGGTGCTACTCCGGTCGCAAGCACTGCCATTGTCCTGACCCTGAAGGCAGAGCTACCACACAGGGAAACCATCCAAATCTTATAAAACATGGCTTTCTGGACTAGTGGGATGTGTGTGACGCGGGACAACGTATCTCCCACGTATTTCTCTGCCCGAGGAACATGGGACACTGTGTTCCCCAGTTGCCAGTCAACGCAGGACGCTGCTGTCTTGTACTAGGCAGTGGTGAGATTATGTCCATTATGCTGTGCAAGTTAGCAGGGGGTAGTTGTCTGGCAGTGATGGGGAGGTATTCAACACCTGATCATTTCCTTCAGCATCAGGCGGGCTATTTATCCCTGTTCCTAGCTTAGGTCTTTTGCTGTTTATTCCAGTTCCTATGTGTTGTGGTGGTAAGTGGTGCTTGCAGTCTTGATTGCCCTCTTTCAGGGTTGCTATCAGGGTTTGTTTCCCTTTCTCTTTGTGCTATACTCCCAGGGCTTCTCGCAGAGGTATCTACCTTATATTAACCAGGCACCAGACCCAAGCTGCTCTGCAAAAGTGGGCCTGGGAAGTGGTCTGCCAAAGTTTCCCTCCCATTTACTGGGAGCTGGGTGAAGAGTATCTAGGCCCTTTAAGGCTCGCTTAGCTGGGGCAGCTTGCACCAAGTTTGTCTGTGACTGTGCCTTTGCTGGTTTGGTGCCAGTCTTGCCAGATCTCTCTGCGATTGCGTATAACATTAGGATAGTCTTTTGCTCAACTTACTCAACAGAAGTGTTCGCAGAAACGGATGAAAAAAGATCTGATTGTTTTACCAATATAATAATATTTACAGGGACAGTATATAACATAATAATAATCATAATAATCTTTATTTATATAGTGCCAACATATTCAGCAGCGCTTTACAGTTTAACAGTTTCAAACACAACAGTCATAGGTAACAACGTTAACAATACAGTAATAAAGCAAAATAAGACGACCCTGCTCGTGAGAGCTTACAATCTACAATGAGGTGGGGGAGATACAAAGTACAGGTGTGTATTTACAATGATGTATTTACAATGATGGTCCAGCCATCTTCAGGGGGTGGGGGGTGGATGGAGATAGTGAATGGGCTACACACACACAAACATAAAATGACTTATTAGGGAACGTGATAGGCCGCTCTGAACAAATGTGTTTTGAGCGAGCGCCTAAAACTATGCAAGTTGTGGATGGTCCTAATATCTTGGGGTAGAGCATTCCAGAGGATTGGTGCAGCACGGGAGAAGTCTTGGAGTCGGGAGTGGGAGGTACGGATTAGTGCAGAGGTTAGTCGAAAGTCATTTGCAGAGCGCAGCGGTCGGCTAGGCCGATAGACAGAAATGAGGGAGGTGCCGCACTGTGGAGGGCTTTGTGGGTGAGAATAAGTGCTTTGAATTGTATCCTGTAAACCACATGTGAAGTTCTGCAGGAAATTAAATACGTTACGTGATACGTGATTGGACCTATTCGTAAGGGATTATTTGTAATGTATGACGGACAAAATGAACAATTCCCACATTTATAATTATGTTTTGGACTATTTTTCTCTATCCAATTACCTGATTCAGAATCCATTCTATCATGCACTAAAACGTCTCCCAAATTACGACCTCTCTTATAGGAAAAGATCGGTTTTCGAATTGCTATAGCATGTAAATCTTTGTAACTTTAATTAAATGCCAATTCATTTTAATGGTTGTGGGAATTAAATTTTCCATTGGACCATATTTGAAATTAAAAATTAATTTAAGATCATTCTGAATTTATTATTTTTCCTTTTTTCTTGTTATTTCCTCTCAACAAATCCTCCCATGATGTTTTTACTGCTTTTTCAAAGGCTTCATTCAATAAGGTAGTGGGATAACCTCTTTCTAAGAATCTCCCTTTCAGGTCTTCAGCCTGTACCCTGAATGTCACATCATCATTATTGATCTTCTTTAACCTTAAAAATTGACTGTAAGATAATGACCTCATTGTATGATGAGGGTGAGTGCTTTTATAATGTATAAGATAGTTTGCTGAAGTTTTCTTTCCATATGTTTCCGGAATAATATTACTTACATTACATTGATTTTGACATCCAAGAATTTCAGTGATTGTACACCATAAGAAGATGTACATATCATGTTCTCTGTGTTTATATCATTAAAGTATTTCACAAACTATGCAAATTGATCTTTAGTGCCTGCCAACACTATAAAAATGTCAACCACATTTCTAAAATGTGTTTATGTACTTAATACAGGGATTATTTATAGTTTCAATATATTTGGTTTAAAAATTAGCTAAAGCTAAATTGTCAAAAACACAGGTCAATGGAGTACCCATTGCGGTACCAGTGCTTTGCAGGTACCACTTATCCCTAAGTATGAAGGCATTGTGAGACCAGACAAAGTCAAGAGCTTTGCATACAAACTTTAGGTATTCATGACTTTTGTCTGTGTTCTGCAATATACATTTAATGGCATCAATGCCCTGGTTTTGTGGAATTCTAGTATATAAGCTTTCCACATCTATGGAGGTCAATGTGAAATCCCCTTACCAATCAATATTGTCAACTACTTTAAGAAAGTCTCCAGTGTCCTTAATATATGAAGATGTACTGGACAGGAGATGTCTCAACAGTCAATCTAGGTATTTTAATAAAGGTTTAGATAGGGATCTCAAGCCCGATACAAAGGGGTGACCTGGGGGGGGGGGGTAAGGACTTGTGAATTTTGGGGATACAATACCAATGGGGTGCTCTATGTATATTGCGGGAGGAGCTTTCTGCCCCTGGTTTAGATGAGATGCCATTTTCTACCTGTTTTCTTAGAGGGAATCTGTGACCCCCTGGACACTTTTAAACTACAGTATTACTATTGACATAAATGTAATAGAATGGTTAAACTAGTCTTACTTGTATGCCTCAGAGGTGCAGTCTAGAAGTTGAGAAATGCACTTTTAATATTTTATGTTAAGTATTTTCTTCCAGGCTCCGGGGCGTGCGGTGCCTGAAAGAAATCTCTGCCTCCTCTCCAGTACAATACCAAAGCCAGAGTAAGCAAGAGTTAAATCCTGTGAGACTAGAATTAAGTGGATATAAATCTGCACTGCCAATGGTCCAGGATGTATTAGGAGACTGAAAAGGTTTGAAGGAGGTTTTTATTCATCAACAAATTTTGAAATACACATGCTTCTTCATCAGAATAAACCAATAGTTTGTCCTAACGACAATAGTGAGAGCAAAATAAGGGATACCAAAGACAAAAGTAATGTAGAGGAAATAACTTATAACCTTAGCTCCTGAATTTGCCCTCAATCTGTGCCCTTCCCCCACCCAGAGGAGAGAGGAGTAGTAGTGCACCATAGTACACCAACCAAACTAACAAGGTAATACGAACAGGAGTAATGGAAAATTCCATACATACAAACATACACTCATAGAGGTATGCACCGGGTAGTGAAGGATGGGGTTAAACCAAAGTAGGAGAAGAAAGGAAATTATCACACTCACAGAACCAAGCAGCTGTCACAGATAAATCCACCAACCGACTAGTAATCAAATAACCACCAAAACCTATCCTCCTTGCCATGCAGCATAAGCTATCTCTGAAGATGTGTCTTAAGGTACCTTCACACTGAACAACTTTCCAACGAGAACGACAACGATCCGTGACGTTGCAGCGTCCTGGATAGCGATATCGTTGTGTTTGACACGCAGCAGCGATCTGGATCCCGCTGTGATATCGTTGGTCGGAGCTAGAAGGCCAGCACCTTATTTCGTCGCTAGGTCGGTGTGTATCGTCTTGTTTGACAGCAAAAGCAACGATGCCAGCAATGTTTTACAATAGTAACCAGGGTAAATATCGGGTTACTAAGCGCAGGGCCGCGCTTAGTAACCCGATATTTACCCTGGTTACCATTGTAAAAGTAAAAAAAAAACAGTACATACTCACCTTCTGATGTCTGTCACGTCCCCCGGCGTCCGCGCTGCTGCTCAGAGCTTCCTGCACTGAATGTGTCAGTGCCGGCCGTAAAGCCAAGCACAGCGGTGACGTCACCGCTGTGCTCTGCCGGCCCTGACACATTCAGTGAAGGAAGCTCTGAGCAGCAGCGCGGACGCCGGGGGACGTGACAGACATCAGAAGGTGAGTATGTACTGTTTTTTTTTTTACTTTTACAATGGTAACCAGGGTAAATATCGGGTTACTAAGCGCGGCCCTGCACTTAGTAACCCGATTTTTACCCTGGTTACCCAGGTGCTGCAGGGGGACTTCAACGACAGTTTCAAAGACAGTTTCAACGATGCCGAAGTCGTTCCCCTGATCGTTGGTCGCTGGAGAGAGCTGTCTGTGTGACAGCTCCCCAGCGACCTAAACAGCAATGCTGCAGTGATCTGCTCGTTGTCTATATCGCTGCAGCGTCGCTGAGTGTGACGGTACCTTTAGTCAGGATCCAGATTATATAGTTAGTGGCTAACAATGCACAACTGAGATCCTTATCTCCAAGAGCTCTCAACAAAGCAGATTAACCCTTGCACTGTCCAAATAAATTTACACCATTTAATAAGAAGCTAAAGTGCTTCTATTCCGCGCAGTAGGAGAACAAAGACGCTGCGATCTTCTGGCTCCTTTCTGTCTCAGTAAATCTGTGACCATACACTTTGTTCACAATATTTGAATGCGGCACCACAGTTGGTGCCTTCAAGGGTGTATGGCTGACCCTACTTGTAATTTTTGGCAGGCCTGGCACTTAGTGCAGAGCTTTTATGAGTGTGGTGGTGTTGAAGGGTCACACTAGGGTGTGATGTTCTTAATTGTCTGTGGCCAGATTGTATATCTGAGGCCAGGGTCACACTTGCGAGTGCAATGTGAGAAACTCACGCATCAATATCCGGTACTGCCGCCGCCATTTGGGAACGGAGCGTTCAGCTGCATAGAAATACATGCAGCCGCATGCTCCGGTCCGGAGTGCCGGCGGCAGTGCCGGGTATTGATGCAAGAGACTCAAGCGAGTTTCTCACATTGCACTCGCAAGTGTGACCACGGCCTGGAAAGATTAACATGTACGTGGAGAAAAAACACTCGTGATTGACGACACAGTCACTAGCAGCAAATCTGTTTTATTGATCGGAAGGCACATCCTTTTATAGGTTATCAATTATCGATGTACTGTAAATCTGTGGTTAAACCCCCTAAGTCCTCCTTCCCCGGGAAGACTTTAATTAATATTCATTAGCTTTACGATTCTGTTTTTCCCCTAAGCATTACTTTATTTTTGATTAGCTCAGTGGACACGTTGTCATATCAGAGTCCACTTTAGTGTTGTATAACCTGTTGACAGGTATGATTTAGAGGACGTACACACATTAATTAGTATCTGTGATTCTTATATACAGCTCTGGCAAAAATTAAATAACCACTGCAAAATGTTCAGTTTGTCTGATTTTTCTCTTTATAGGTATATTTTTGAGTAAAATGTAAATTGTTCTTTTATTCTATAAACTTCTGACAACATGGCCCCGAATTTCCAAGCAATAAATTTTGTATTTTTTTTCTGACAAAGAAAAATGGTCAAAATTAAAAAACAAAACAAAAAACAGTGCTTTCAGACCTCAAATAATGCAAAGAAAACAAGTTCATAATCATTTAGAAACAACAATACTAATGTTTTAACTCAGGAAGAGTTCAGAAATCAATATTTTGTGGAATAACCATGATTCTTAATCAAAGCTTTCATGCGTCTTGGCATGCTTTCCACCAATCTTTCACACTGCTTCTGGTGCCAATATTTAAGCAGTTCTTCCTTGTTTGATGGCTTGTGACTATCCATCATCCTCTTCATTACATTCCAAAGGTTTTCAATGGGGTTCAGGTCTGGAGATTGGGCTGCCTATGACAGGGTTTTGATGTGGTGGTCTCTTAATTTTTGCAAGAGTTGTATATTCAGCAAAGAGTCCATTTTGTCTGCAAGCATCCATTTTGGATATCTTCAATCAGGATACATATCCTTAACAGTAGTACCACAAATACACTTTGTTCACAATATTTGAATGAGGCACTACGTTTGTTGCCTTCATGAGTGTATGGATGACCCTGCTTGTAATTTTTGTCAGGCTTTGCACTTAGTGCAGAACTTTTATGAGTATGGTAGTACCACAACTACACTTTGTTTACAATATTTGAATGAGACAATACAGTTGGTGCCTTCAAGGTTGTATGGAATACTCTCCTTACATTTTTTCTGGCTTTGCACTATGTGCAGAGCCTTTATGATTGTAGGAGAACCACAACTACACTTTGTTCACAAAATTTGAATGAGATACTGTAGTTCTTGCCTTGAAGGGTGGATGAATGACCCTGCTTTTAATTTTTGGCAGGCTCTGCACTTAGTGCAGACCCTTCATAAGTGTGGGAGTACCAAAACTATACTTTGTTCACAATATTTGAATTAAATACTACGGTTGGTGTCTTCAATGGTCTATCGATGACACTACTTGTAATTTTTGGCAGGTTTTTCACTTAGTACAGATCCTTTGTGAGTGTGGGCTTACCACAACTACACTTAGTTCACAATATTTGAATGAGATACCATAGTTGGTGCCTTCAAGGGTGTATGGGTGAACCAGGTTGTAATTATTACCAGGCTTTGCACCGTGTGCAGTGCTTTTATGAGTGTAGGAGTACCATAACTACACTTTGTGCACAATATTTGAATTAGGCAGTCCAGTTGGTGCCTTTCAGGGTGTATGATGAACCTGCTTGTAATTCTTGGCAGGCTTGCACTTACTGCACAGCCTTTATGCGACAATTTGAACAGAATGTGTATGAGGCCCGTGTTTATGTCTAATACAGGGTGTATCTAAATCCCTTATCCATGAAATTATTGGCAGTTCTTGCTTCATCCATAAATTACACTGAAATTTTCAACTTTTTTTTATAAAAATTTAAATTTTGGTACACTTCAAATATTTTAAAAATATCCTTTTAAAATGTTGCCTTATATACAAGTCATTATACAGAAAAAATGTTTCCAGTAATCTCTAATTTCTTTGATTTTGAATGTCTTATGTTCAGTCCTTTAAAGTGGAATAATTGAGTGACACCATTGTTCTCCGCAGCGATCTTGAAGTCAGAGATTCTTCTAGGGGTCTTCCCCATGCTTTTGTTCTTACATTCAGCACTTTTTACATTCATTTCAACATTTTCTCTGCACCGCAGACCTTCTTGTAGGGTCTGCCGGAAAAAAGCTTGGATTTCCCATTGACTCCCATTATACTTGTTACTCAAAACAATCATCCAAGCATTAGGAATTGCTTGATTTGCTTAGCTTGGTAAGAAGCATTCGAGCACTTTAATGCTTGAGCATCTCTAATCAGCACTGACTGAACATTGAATTCAGGGCTGCCACTAGGAATTTCAGGGCCCAATACTGGCAAAATTTTTGGGGCCCCCTTGAGACCCGACCCAGGCTCCACCCCTCAAACCTTCCACAGTCCCACCGCCCACTCATAGAAAAACTTCACATCTGCACCACGTCCTCATCAATCACACATTAACAGTTCCCATCATCAGATTATATACATAACCAGCAGTTTTTGTTTTGGCCCAAAGATTTTTTAAGCCGCCACCACAACAAGGTAGACTCTTTTGGCCGGGCCCTACTCTACTCTAACCTATTAAACTTGTTAAAATATGCAATACAATTTAGGTATATTTTTGTTTACTTTTCAATTTTTAAAATGACCAATAATGTCACATACAAGGGACAAATACCATTACACCCATGACCAGATCACATATTACCACCACAGTGACCGGATAATATCACAAACAAGGGACAAATACCACCGCACCATGTCCAGACCACATATTACCACCACATAATGACCAAATAATAGCACATACAAGGGACAGAAACCACCACACCATGACCAGACCAGATATTACCACCATGTAGTGACCAAATAACAGCACATACAAGGAACAAATACCACCACACCATAACCAGACAACATATTACCACCACATAGTGAACAAATAACAGTACATACAAGGAACAAATACTGCCACACCATGGTCAGACAACATATTCCCACCATCTAGTAACTGAATACTAATATCACCATAAGTGCCATTATGCACAGGAGATCTGTACTTAGTATGCAGTATCCTGGTACAGGTAATACAGTGATTACCAGTGACATTATACACAGGAGCTCCCAATATAGTGTAAAGTGTACAGATAATAGAGTGATCCCCGGTGACATTACACACAGGAGCTCTGTATATAGTGTATAGTGTAAAGGTAATACAGTGATCACTGGTGACATTGTACACGTGACCGCTGTATATAGTATACAGTGTATAGTGTCAGTGTACAGGTAACACACTGACTCACCAGTGACGTCTCTAGATGAAGTCCTTTATCTTCATTTTTCATCTTCATCCAGCACAGATCGCCATCACTTCTTCCAGGCAGGGCTCGTCTCTGAAGGAAAAAACACAGTTATCTAGAGCACTGCTTGCAGAACACATTACTTAATTTTTTCCCAACTTCTATACAACACCAGATGAAGAAAAAAAGGCGACATGTCACTCTGTACAGTAACAGGACCGCCTCCCCCATTTAAAACAGTATCCTCAAAAAATAAAATAGATACATCACTGCAGTAATAATATCCCTTAATTAGCCCCTATGATAATAATATCCCCATCCTGGCCAACATTTGTCTCTTTCCTGGCTCCAGCCATATGTTCTCCCATCCTGCCCTCATGAGTATCCAGTCTGCCCCCATGTGATTTCCCATCCCACCCCATCTGTCCCATGATCCTGCCCCATCTGTCCCATGATCCTGCCCCATCTGTCCCATGATCCTCCCCCATCTGTCTCCATCCTGCCCCATGATCCTGCCCCATCTGTCTCCATCCGGCCCCCTGTGCTTCCATCCTACCCCCGTGTTTCCATCCTGCCCCCTGTGTCTCCATCCTGCCCACTGTGTTTCCATCCTGCCCCTGTGTCTCCATCCTACCTCTTGTGTCTCCATCCTGCCCCCCTGTGTCTCCATTCTGACTTGTGTATCCATTCTTCCCCATGTCTCCATACTGCCCCCTGTGTCTCCATTCTGCCCCGTGTCTTCATTCTGCCCCCAGTGTTTCCATCTTTCCCCCTGTGTCTCCATCCTGCCCCCTGTGTCTCCATCCTGCCCCGTGTCTCCATTCTGACTTGTGTATCCATTCTGCCCCATGTTTCCATCCTTCCCCCTGTGTATCCACCTTGCCCCTTGTCTCCATCCTGCCCCCTTTGTCTCTATCCTGATCCCTTTGTCTTCATCCTGACCCCTGTGTCTCCATCCTGCCTCTTGTCTCCATGCTACCCCCTGTGTCTCCATTCTGACTTGTGTCTCCATTCTGCCCCGTGTCTCCATTCTGCCCCCTGTGTTTCCATCCTTCCCCCTGTGTCTCTATCCTGCCCCTGTGTCTCCATCCTGCCCCCTGTGTCTCCACCTTGCCCCCTGTCACCATTCTGCCCCGTGTCTCCATCCTGCCCCCTTTGTTTCCATCCTGAACCCTGTGTTTCCATCCTGCCCCCTGTGTCTCCATTCTGACCCGTGTCTCCATTCTGCCCGGTGTCTCCATTCTGCCCCCTGTGTTTCCATCCTTCCCCCTGTGTCTCCATCCTGCCCCGTGTCTCCATCCTGCCGCCTGTGTTTCCATCCTGCCCCGTGTCTCCATCCTACCCCCTGTGTCTCCACCTTGCCCCATCACCATTCTGCCCTGTATCTCCATCCTGACCCCTGTATTTCCATCCTACCCCCTGTGTCTCCATCCTGCCCACTGTGTTTCCATCCTGCCCCTGTGTCTCCATCCTGCCTCTTGTGTCTCCATCCTGCCCCCGTGTCTCCATTCTGACTTGTGTATCCATTCTGCCCCATGTCTCTATCCTGCCCCCTGTGTCTCCATTCTGCCCCATGTCTCCATCCTGCCCCCTGTGTCTCCATCCTTCCCCCTGTGTCTCTATCCTGCTTCTGTGTCTCCATCCTGTCCCCTGTGTCTCCACCTTGCCCCCTGTCACCATTCTGCCCCGTGTCTCCATCCTGCCCCCTGTGTCTCCATTCTGACCCGTGTCTCCATTCTGACCCATGTCTCCATTCTGCTCCCTGTGTTTCCATCCTTCCCCCTGTGTCTCCTTCCTGCCCCGTGTCTCCATCCTGCCCCCTGTGTCTCCATTCTGACCCGTGTCTCCATTCTGCCCGGTGTCTCCATTCTGCCGCCTGTGTTTCCATCCTGCCCCGTATCTCCATCCTACCCCCTGTGTCTCCACCTTGCCCCATCACCATTCTGCCCCGTATCTCCTTCCTGACCCCTGTATTTCCATCCTGCCCCCTGTGTCTCCATCCTGCCCACTGTGTTTCCATCCTGCCCCTGTGTCTCCATCCTGCCTCTTGTGTCTCCATCCTGCCCCCATGTCTCCATTCTGACTTGTGTATCCATTCTGCCCCATGTCTCTATCCTGCCCCCTGTGTCTCCATTCTGCCCCGTGTCTCCATCCTGCCCCATGTGTCTCCATCCTGCCCCCTGTGTCTCCATCCTGCCCCATGTTTTCATTCTGACTTGTGTATCCATTCTGCCTCATGTCTCCATCCTTCCCCCTGTGTATCCACCTTGCCCCCTGTCTCCTTCCTGCCCCTTTGTCTCTATCCTGACCCCTGTGTCTTCATCCTGACCCCTGTGTTTTCATCCTGACCCGTGTCTCCATCCTGCCTCTTGTCTCCATGCTACCCCCTGTGTCTCCATTCTGACTTGTGTCTCCATTCTGCCCCGTGTCTCCATTCTGCCCCGGGTCTCCATTCTGCCCCATGTCTCCATTCTGCCCCCTGTGTTTCCATCCTTGCCCCTGTGTCTCTATCTTGCCCCGTCACCATTCTGTCCCGTGTCTCCATCCTGCCCCCTTTGTCTCCATACTGAACCCTGTGTTTCCATCCTGCCCCCTGTGTCTCCATTCTGACCCGTGTCTTCATTCTGCTCTCTCACAGTCAAAAAGTATATACTTGGGGTAAATTAAACTAGACTCACAGAAAAAATCCCCCAAGAAAAAGAAAAATATCCTTAAAATTATCCTTTATTAATATTTATTAAAACCATAAGTGTGCACTTGACAACACCATCACCAATAGATGCAAGCGTAGTACAGGAGAGGCCGGGTTAGTGCCAAGCCCTACGCTTTCTCAGTGCTCCCTACCTGCCTGCGGAGGTTGGCACCCTCTTTTCCTGCGCCGTGGCGCCCCCGCTCCTCGTCGGCTAGCCCTGCTTTCCCTATAGTGCCCTCATGGGATCAGGAGAGAAAATCTCACATATACAATAATTAAATATGGATAGCTTGAGAGGACATGAATGTGTCAGTCAAATATCTAACTGAATCTAAGGGTCTCAACTGACTTGGTAGTCTGTGTCCCTTCTTTCTCAAAAAGTTTTTATTAAGCCAGACAATGTAACAACAGGTAGAGATGCTACTGCGGCGCGCCCCCACACCGCCGCAGGGCCGAGGGGTACCCGGAGCCGGGCCTCTGAGTCTCAGTCCTGGGGTTGTCACGGTGGCTAGACCCGGTCCGTGGCCCTGTCTGTCAGTGGGGGACGTCCGGTGAAATAAGTCGTGTTGTAACGGTGCAGTTGTGGGGTGCAGGTCGCGGTAAATAACGAGGACACCAGGTTGCAGTCTCTTTACCTCTTTACTGGAGATCTCTGAGTCCTCAGTCCAGAATACGGTTCACCAAGCTGCGCAAGTCCGGCCGGTCCAATGGCACCTCCAGAGTTCACTTCACAGGTGGAAATCGGTGCCTTCCCTCTTAGCGCTATGTGTTGTAGTCCTTCCCTGCTGTGCTTACGGAAAGTACCCCACAACCGTTGTGTCTGTTTCTTAAGTTCCCTCACAACTCGATTAAATGATGTTCTTCTAATCTTCCGTCCCTTCCTGATGTTACAGTTAGAACGGCACCCGTTTGTCGGATAGGCCTGGAGTTCTTCCGGGACCCTAGAGACGCCCCTCTCCCGCAATTGCCTCCCAAGACTTCATAGGTGATATGTGTTAGACAGCCCGCCTTAAACTGACTGTCCTGCCGCTGTTTAGAGTATTGCTTGAAGCTGAATGTTATAATACTCCCTCGGCGTTCCGGCCACCGGTAGTGCGCCTCAGCAGGGTGTTGCTCCGGTCTTACAGCATGACCCCTACTGGAATTCTCCTTTTGCTTGATCTCGTTTCTCACTCAGCACAATCTATCTCGCTTCTAGTCCTTTCTTGGGGCACCGCCGCTATTCTGAGCAGGCACGGTCCCGTTACGTTCTTTCCAATGCCAAGCCTCTGCCAGGATCCCACCCCTGGCAGAGACCCTACTGTCTCTTCCTCCACAACACCCTCTGCCACAAGGTGTTGCTTCGTTCAATCCAGTCAGCCTTCTCCTCTAACTTCCTGCCTGACCCCCAGTTTACCCACTATGGTGGGGGAGTGGCCTAATGAATAGCACCCTTAGCTCCCCCCCGGAGGCCCAGCTGTGAAATGTATTGGTGTCTGTGATACCTGATCAGATGAACTCCTTCAGTGCCATCGGACGCACCATGGCTCCCCATAGTGGCGGAGCCACAGTACTGCAACGACCAGGACTCTGGGGCGCTGCACTCCCCCCTGGTTAAACACAGTACTCCGGGACTGGGAAGAAAAACAACAATACAAGTTAGCAAAAAGACATACAATTTTGTTGAGTGCAAACAACAATAAGCATACTTGAACAGGCTTCCCTTTATGGGAGGTGAGGACACTTGAACGTTACAAACAGAGTTAAATATTCAAACATTATAAATTACAGGCTATAAATAACTCCTGTTACCCAACCGGGTATTCTACTAAGTGCAAACATTATTGAACAATAATTTAACTTTGCCTTTAAGGACATACACTCTTCATCCACTAAAGACCTTCCTATAATCACATTATAAGGCATTTTAACTTTCTCATTCTCCTTCTTTGAACCTGCAGGACCGCCTGTCCCTATGGCACCAGACCTACTGCCTCTCCTTTCTTTTACAGGACCGCCCCGTTCAGCCAGGGCCTACTGCCTTTCTCTACTATACATGGTATAGACATAACATTCCTTTCAATTAGAGAACATGGAGCCGGCTCTACTTGGCTCCTATTAGGACTCACTCACTAACCCCTACGGGTTCACTTTCTGTCCTTAGTAACACATTATTAACTTTCTATGGGGACTCAGGGTTTACCTTCTATCCTCACCTTCATTATTACTTTCTTATATGCAAAACAGTTACATTTCTTCCAGAGCATCATCATCAGTATTTCTTTACATTTAACTAGTTAAAACACATGCAACTTTTCTCATTCCAACATTATCATGGCATTACTGTTCTTAAAACAGTATCTCTCGTAAGTACGCTGTTGGACATCCCCTTTAAAAGAGGATCAAGTCTTTCTGAGGTAGCTCGTCTTCTCAGCCTACCAGTCTTTGTTCAGCAAAGGTTCCAGAACGGTATCTTCGCAAAGAGTCTTTAAATAAAACCAGTAGGAAGCGCCTTTAATAAGGTGCAAACTATTTACAAGAAAGTTTGGATCATGCACTGTTCATGATTTCTCAGTTTGTAAAACTTGCGCAAAACTGTAGAAAAACAAACAATAAGGATCCCGGGTCAACTAAGGGATCCATAAATTGTTAACCCTGGACGGGTTTAGTAACAAACAATCAGGAACAAACAGTTAAACGAAGAACTATATACATTTTCAAGTTTCCGAGGTTTATTCTTATTCAGGTGGCCTTGGCCCCTGATTCCCGGCTGATGTCGCGCCAGTGTCACTGGTGGATCTTCCCGGTGCAGTCAGACCACCCGATGCCTGAACCTGAAGACGGATCCTAGCGGCCAGCTCAGTTGCTGCAATAAGACGTACGGTGGCAATGTTGGTAAGCTCTGCCACATTTGGTTCAATCACAGCTGAAGTAGTAGATGACACTCCCTCAGGTCCACATCGGCGAACGTTACGGGCATACCACCCCTGGGTATTACGATGGCGGTAGTAGGTCACTTGATCCCCCTTTTGTAGAGAGTCACCACCTCGGCCACAGCAGGGAGTCTTCACGTTGCTACTGGCAACGAAAACGTCGGTTGGTAGTCCCGGTTCCTGTATGGAGCCCCATCCCCTCTTCGGGTGGAAAGTCAATACAGTTCCTCGCCGTATCACGTCTCTGTCATCACATGCAGGAGGCGATGGTTGTACTTTCGGTGGACCAATCAGTTCTGACTCTGACTCTTTTTGTCTCCTCCAATGTAAGATCAAGCACTGTCGATACTGTTCCCAGGTAAGCACAGCAAGGGTGAACCCTTCCTCCCGAGCCCCGTCCGAGCCAATCCGGGGGGTGTCCCATTGGAGGATCACCCCGTCTGGGCCCACGTCTATGGGTTCTCCCATCCTAGTCGGCAGCGGCGGTACCATCTTTTCCATGGCGTCGGGAGGTAACACCACTAGTTCCGCTGAGAGGAGTCCGCTCCTATTGGGGGGAGGACCGGTCGCAGGAGCAGGATCGAGCGTGGAAGCAGGGGCGTCTGCCGTACCTGCGCCTGATGTGGTTCCACCGATGTCGATCCGGTCCGCTGACAAGAACGCTGGAGTCGGCTGCTGCCCGGACCGCGGCTCCTCCAATTCGGTCCCCGAACACGGCTCCGCTCGCTGTGACTCCTCCTCCGCTGGCTCCGAGGTCGGGATTGGTGGACTCGGCCCCGCTATCTGTTCCCAGGGTTTCGGATCCTCCGGCTGCAGGGAACACGGGTCCGCCTCCGGTGAACGAGGGCAAGCCGGGATTACTCCTTCCCCGTTCCGGCACTCGCTGTTCTCCATCGTGATCTGCTGATCGGCGGCAATGCATGCATCGGACCCCGCCATTTCTCCGAGGTCGGGCTTCTCCGTCTCCTGCTTCCCGCCGTTGCAAATCAGGGGGTTGTCCTCTGCTTTGGGGCAGGTCATCTCCTTGCAGCCAGAAGCGCAGGGGGCGGTATCCATTTCTCGCGCCATTCTGGTAGTCTCCTCCCATAGCACGCCCTCCTTCTTTTCCGAAGTAGCAATGGCGGCGGCTTTTGGCGGGAACTTCTCTTGGTCAATGATAGCACGCAGTCTTCTTAATAAAGTACAGTCCAAGCACAACAAATCACAGTCTCTAGGCACACATGACCTGATTCTTCAGGCTTGAGTAGATCCTGTTCGTGACGCCAAGTTTGCGGCGCGCCCCCACACCGCCGCAGGGCCGAGGGGTACCCGGAGCCGGGCCTCTGAGTCTCAGTCCTGGGGTTGTCACGGTGGCTAGACCCGGTCCGTGGCCCTGTCTGTCAGTGGGGGACGTCCGGTGAAATAAGTCGTGTTGTAACGGTGCAGTTGTGGGGTGCAGGTCGCGGTAAATAACGAGGACACCAGGTTGCAGTCTCTTTACCTCTTTACTGGAGATCTCTGAGTCCTCAGTCCAGAATACGGTTCACCAAGCTGCGCAAGTCCGGCCGGTCCAATGGCACCTCCAGAGTTCACTTCACAGGTGGAAATCGGTGCCTTCCCTCTTAGCGCTATGTGTTGTAGTCCTTCCCTGCTGTGCTTACGGAAAGTACCCCACAACCGTTGTGTCTGTTTCTTAAGTTCCCTCACAACTCGATTAAATGATGTTCTTCTAATCTTCCGTCCCTTCCTGATGTTACAGTTAGAACGGCACCCGTTTGTCGGATAGGCCTGGAGTTCTTCCGGGACCCTAGAGACGCCCCTCTCCCGCAATTGCCTCCCAAGACTTCATAGGTGATATGTGTTAGACAGCCCGCCTTAAACTGACTGTCCTGCCGCTGTTTAGAGTATTGCTTGAAGCTGAATGTTATAATACTCCCTCGGCGTTCCGGCCACCGGTAGTGCGCCTCAGCAGGGTGTTGCTCCGGTCTTACAGCATGACCCCTACTGGAATTCTCCTTTTGCTTGATCTCGTTTCTCACTCAGCACAATCTATCTCGCTTCTAGTCCTTTCTTGGGGCACCGCCGCTATTCTGAGCAGGCACGGTCCCGTTACGTTCTTTCCAATGCCAAGCCTCTGCCAGGATCCCACCCCTGGCAGAGACCCTACTGTCTCTTCCTCCACAACACCCTCTGCCACAAGGTGTTGCTTCGTTCAATCCAGTCAGCCTTCTCCTCTAACTTCCTGCCTGACCCCCAGTTTACCCACTATGGTGGGGGAGTGGCCTAATGAATAGCACCCTTAGCTCCCCCCGGAGGCCCAGCTGTGAAATGTATTGGTGTCTGTGATACCTGATCAGATGAACTCCTTCAGTGCCATCGGACGCACCATGGCTCCCCATAGTGGCGGAGCCACAGTACTGCAACGACCAGGACTCTGGGGCGCTGCACTACAAAGAGACTAAAGATGCATATATGATCTTGGTCTAGCTATATATGTATTACGGTCACCCGGTACTGTTGTGACAATAGGGAGAATGTATTTGCTGTAGTGTCAAGCATATCCCATACAGCCATACAGGAATCAAGCTGCAGCCTTAATTAAACAATAGATGCAAAAATAGCCACATACCGTCCCCACATATTTGTTTGTTGCGACCCCCGTGCTGACCAGATCACTAAAACACTTTCTATCTCATACAGAAATAAATATACATATCCCTTTCCTAGGGTACCGTCACACAGTACCATTTTAATCGCTACGACGGCACGATCCGTGACGTCGCAGCGATCGTATGATTATCGCTCCAGCGTCGTAGACTGCGGTCACACGTAGCAATCACGGCGCTGGAGCGATGCCGAAGTCCCCGGTAACCAGGGTAAACATCGGGTAACTAAGCGCAGGGCCGCGCTTAGTAACCCGATGTTTACCCTGGTTACCAGCATTAACGTAAAAAAACCAAACAGTACATACTTACATTCCGGTGTCTGTCCCCGGCGTTCTGCTTCTCTCCACTGTGTAAGCGCCATAGCCGAAAAGCACAGCGGTGACGTCAGACGTCACCGCTGTGCTCGCTTTCCGGCTGGCAGGCGCTCACACAGTGGAGAGAAGCAGAGACGCCGGAGGACAGACACCGGAATGTGAGTATGTACTGTTTGTTTTTTTTTACGTTTACGCTGGTAACCACGGTAAACATCGGGTTACTAAGCGCGGCCCTGCACTTAGTTACCCGATGTTTACCCTGGTTACAAGCGAACACATCGCTGGATCGCTGTCAAACACAACGATCCAGCGATGTCAGCGGGTGATCAAGCGACGAAAGAAAGTTCCATACGATCTGCTACGACGTACGATTCTCAGCAGGATCCCTGATCGCTGCTGCGTGTCAGACACTGCGATATCGTAACGATATCGCTAGAACGTCACGAATCGTACCGTCGTAGCGATCAAAATGGTACTGTGTGACGGTACCCCTACTCAACGCGTTTCTCCCCTTCTAATGAAAAGAGGTTCATCAGGAGTATATCCAGATAACAAAGGGTTACTTAGCTTGCATAAGATATCAGCATATCAACATGGTAGACAGCTGCACCACGGGGCCGGTCCCCTTATCTTAGTAGCGCCTGCAGTAGTCCCTACTAAGATAAGGGGACCAGCCCGGTGGTGCAGCTGTCTACCATGTTGATATGCTGATATCTTATGCAAGCTAAGTAACCCTTTGTTATCTGGATATACTCCTGATGAACCTCTTTTCATTAGAAGGGGAGAAACGCGTTGAGTAGGAAAGGGATATGTATATTTATTTCTGTATGAGATAGAAAGTGTTTTAGTGATCTGGTCAGCACGGGGGTCGCAACAAACAAATATGTGGGGACGGTATGTGGCTATTTTTGCATCTATTGTTTAATTAAGGCTGCAGCTTGATTCCTGTATGGCTGTATGGGATATGCTTGACACTACAGCAAATACATTCTCTATATTGTCACAACAGTACCTGGTGACCGTAATACATATATAGCTAGACCAAGATCATATATGCATCTTTAGTCTCTTTGTAGCATCTCTACCTGTTGTTACATTGTCTGGCTTAATAAAAACTTTTTGAGAAAGAAGGGACACAGACTACCAAGTCAGTTGAGACCCTTAGATTCAGTTAGATATTTGACTGACACATTCATGTCCTCTCAAGCTATCCATATTTAATTATTGCATATGTGAGATTTTCTCTCCTGATCCCATGAGGGCACTATAGGGATAGCAGGGCTAGCCGACGAGGAGCGGGGGCGCCACGGCGCAGGAAAAGAGGGTGCCAACCTCCGCAGGCAGGTAGGGAGCACTGAGCAAGCGTAGGGCTTGGCACTAACCCGGCCTCTCCTGTAGTACGCTTGTCTCCATTCTGCCCAGTATCTCCATCCTTCCCCCTGTGTATCCATCCTTCCCCCTGTGTCTCCATCCTACCCCATGTCTCCATCCTGCCCCCTGTGTCTCTATCCTGCCCTGTGTCTCCACCTTGCCCCCTGTCACCATTCTGCCGCGTGTCTCCATTCTGCCCCCTTTGTCTCCATCCTGAACCCTGTGTTTCCATCCTGCCCCCTGTGTCTCCATTCTGACCCGTGTCTCCATTCTGCCCCCTGTGTCTCCACCTTGCCCCATCACCATTCTGCCCCCCTTGTCTCCATCCTGACCCCTGTATTTCCATCCTGCCCCCTGTGTCTCCATTCTGACCCTTGTCTCCATTCTGTCCCCTGTGTTTCCATCCTGGCCCCTGTGTTTCCATCCTGCCATGTGTTTGTATCCTGCCCACTGTGTCTCCATCCTGCCCCCTGTGTTTCCATCCTGCCCCCTGTGTCTCCATTCTCTCCTTGTCTCCATCCTGCCCCCTGTGTCTCCATCCTGCCCTTGTGTCTCCATCCTGCCTCATCTCCATTCTGCCCTGTGTATCCATTCTGCCCTCTGTGTTTCCATCCTGTCCCCTGTGTCTCCATTCTGCCCCGTGTGTCTCCATTCTGCCCCCTGTGTTTCCATCCTTCACCCTGTGTCTCCATCCTGCCCATGTCTGCACCCTGCCCCCTGTGTCTCCATTCTGCCCCGTGTCTCCATTCTGCCCCCTGTGTTTCCATCCTTCCCCCTGTGTCTCCACCCTGCCCCGTGTCTCAATCCAGCCCCCTGTGTCTCAATTCTGCCCCCTGTATCTCCATCCTGCCCCCTGTGTCTCCATCCTGCCCCATGTCTCCATCCTGCCCCATTTGACTCCATCCTGACCCCTGTGTCTCCATCCTGCCCCCTGTGTTTCCTTCCTGCCTCTTTTGTCTCCATGCTGCCCAGTGTCTCCATTCTGCCCTGTGTATCCATTCTGCCCTCTGTGTCTCCATCCTGCCCCCTGTGTCTCCTTTCTGCCCCGTGTCTCCATTCGGCCCCCTGTGTTTCCATCCTTCCCCGTGTCTCCATCCTGCCCCTGTGTCTCCATCCTGCCCCCTGTGTCTCTACCTTGCCCCCTGTCAAATTTCTGTCCCATATCTCCATCCTGCCCCCTTTGTCTCCATCCTGACCCCTGTGTATCCATCCTTCCCCCTGTGTCTCCATTCTGACACGTGTCTCCATTCAGTCACCTGTGTTTCCATCCTGGCCCCTGTGTTTCCATCCTGCTACATGTTTGTATCCTGCCCCCTGTGTCTCCATCCAGCCCCTGTGTCTCCATCCTACCCCCTGTGTCTCTATCATGCCTCCTGTGTCTCCATCCTGTCCCCTGTGTATCCATCCTGCCCCCCATGTCTCCATTCTGCCCCGTGTTTCCATCCTTACCCCTGTGTCTCCACCTTGCCCCCTGTCTCCATTCTGACCCGTGTCTCCATTCAGTCACCTGTGTTTCCATCCTGGCCCCTGTGTTTCCATCCTGCTACGTGTTTGTATCCTGCCCCCTGTGTCTCCTTCCTGCCCCTCTGTCTCCATCCTACCCCCTGTGTCTCTATCATGCCTCCTGTGTCTCCATCCTGCCCCCTTTGTCTCCATCCTGACCCCTGTGTCTCCATCCTGACCCATGTGTCTCCATTCTTACCCGTGTCTCCATTCTGTCCCCTGTGTTTCTATCCTGGCCCCTGTGTTTCCATCCTGCTACGTGTTTGTATCCTGCCCACTGTGTTTCCATCCTGCCCCTGTGTCTCCATTCTCACCATGTCTCCATCCTGTCCATGTCTCCATCCTGCCCCCGTGTCTCCATCCTGCCCCTGTGTCTCCATCCTGCCCTCTGTGTCTCCACCTTGCCCCCTGTGTCTCTATCCTGCCTCCTATGTCTCCATCCTGTCCCCTGTGTATCCATCCTGCCCCCTGTGTTTCCATCCTGCCCCCTGTGTTTCCATCCTGCCCCTTGTGTTTCCATCCCACCCCCTGTGTCTCCATCCTGCCCCTGTGTCTCCATCCTGCCCCCTGTGTCTACATCCTGCCCCCTGTGTCTCCACGCTTCCCTGTTTCTCCATCCTGCTCCCTGTGTTTCCACCCTGCCCCGTGTCTCCATTCTGCTCCATATTTCCATCCTGCCCCCTGTGTCTCCATACTGTCCCTTGTGTGTCTCCATCCTGTCTCGGGCAGGATGGTGACACATGGTCCATATTGCGTCTTGCCGCTTTCGACAAAAAGAAAAAAAATTCTCCTTAGGCTAGTTTCACATTTGCGTTTAAAAACGCAGCGTTTAAAACGCAAACGCAGGTGGTGAAAAAACGCGTGTAAACGCGTGCAAACGCTGCATTTTTTAGACGCATGCGTTTTCTCATGCGGTAAAAAAAACGCGGCGTTTTGACGCGTTTACATGCGTTTTTTCCTGCGTTTGCGTTTTTGAAACGCATGCTGAGAAGTGTGTGACAGCTGCCAATCATCAAAATTAGGGTTGAGTGAAACAGATCGGCCAATTTCAAAAGTCGCCGACTTTTGGCAAAGTCGGGTCTTTTATATATATATATATATATATATATATATATACAGTGGGGCAAAAAAAGTATTTAGTCAGTCAGCAATAGTGCAAGTTCCACCACTTAAAAAGATGAGAGGCATCTGTAATTTACATCATAGGTAGACCTCAACTATGGGAGACAAACTGAGAAAAAAAAATCCAGAAAATCACATTGTCTGTTTTTTTTATCATTTTATTTGCATATTATGGTGGAGAATAAGTATTTGGTCAGAAACAAAATTTCATCTCAATACTTTGTAATATATCCTTTGTTGGCAATGACAGAGGTCAAACGTTTTCTGTAAGTCTTCACAAGGTTGCCACACACTGTTGTTGGTATGTTGGCCCATTCCTCCATGCAGATCTCCTCTAGAGCAGTGATGTTTTTGGCTTTTCGCTTGGCAACACAGACTTTCAACTCCCTCCAAAGGTTTTCTATAGGGTTGAGATCTGGAGACTGGCTAGGCCACTCCAGGACCTTGAAATGCTTCTTACGAAGCCACTCCTTCGTTGCCCTGGCGGTGTGCTTTGGATCATTGTCATGTTGAAAGACCCAGCCACGTTTCATCTTCAATGCCCTTGCTGATGGAAGGAGGTTTGCACTCAAAATCTCACGATACATGGCCCCATTCATTCTTTCATGTACCCGGATCAGTCGTCCTGGCCCCTTTGCAGAGAAACAGCCCCAAAGCATGATGTTGCCACCACCATGCTTTACAGTAGGTATGGTGTTTGATGGATGCAACTCAGTATTCTTTTTCCTCCAAACACGACAAGTTGTGTTTCTACCAAACAGTTCCAGTTTGGTTTCATCAGACCATAGGACATTCTCCCAAAACTCCTCTGGATCATCCAAATGCTCTCTAGCAAACTTCAGACGGGCCCGGACATGTACTGGCTTAAGCAGTGGGACACGTCTGGCACTGCAGGATCTGAGTCCATGGTGGCGTAGTGTGTTACTTATGGTAGGCCTTGTTACATTGGTCCCAGCTCTCTGCAGTTCATTCACTAGGTCCCCCTGCGTGGTTCTGGGATTTTTGCTCACCGTTCTTGTGATCATTCTGACCCCACGGGGTGGGATTTTGCGTGGAGCCCCAGATCGAGGGAGATTATCAGTGGTCTTGAATGTCTTCCATTTTCTAATTATTTCTCCCACTGTTGATTTCTTCACTCCAAGCTGGTTGGCTATTGCAGATTCAGTCTTCCCAGCCTGGTGCAGGGCTACAATTTTGTTTCTGGTGTCCTTTGACAGCTCTTTGGTCTTCACCATAGTGGAGTTTGGAGTCAGACTGTTTGAGGGTGTGCACAGGTGTCTTTTTATACTGATAACAAGTTTAAACAGGTGCCATTACTACAGGTAATGAGTGGAGGAAAGAGGAGACTCTTAAAGAAGAAGTTACAGGTCTGTGAGAGCCAGAAATCTTGATTGTTTGTTTCTGACCAAATACTTATTTTCCACCATAATATGCAAATAAAATGATAAAAAAACAGACAATGTGATTTTCTGGATTTTTTTTTCTCAGTTTGTCTCCCATAGTTGAGGTCTACCTATGATGTAAATTACAGACGCCTCTCATCTTTTTAAGTGGTGGAACTTGCACTATTGCTGACTGACTAAATACTTTTTTGCCCCACTGTATATATATATATACATACACTCACCAGCCACTTTATTAGGTACACCATGCTAGTAACGGGTTGGACCCCCTTTTGCCTTCAGAACTGCCTCAATTCTTCGTGGCATAGATTCAACAAGGTGCTGGAAGCATTCCTCAGAGATTTTGGTCCATATTGACATGATGGCATCACACAGTTGCCGCAGATTTGTCGGCTGCACATCCCAAAGATGCTCCATACAAGGCAGGATGGATCCATGCTTTCATGTTGTTTACGCCAAATTCTGACCCTACCATCCGAATGTCGCAGCAGAAATCGAGACTCATCAGACCAAGCAACGTTTTTCCAATCTTCTACTGTCCAATTTCGATGAGCTTGTACAAATTGTAGCCTCAGTTTCCTGTTCTTAGCTGAAAGGAGTGGTACCCGGTGTGGTCTTCTGCTGCTGTAGCCCATCTGCCTCAAAGTTCGACGCACTGTGCGTTCAGAGATGCTCTTAGGCCTACCTTGGTTGTAACGGGTGGCGATTTGAGTCACTGTTGCCTTTCTATCAGCTCGAACCAGTCTGCCCATTCTCCTCTGACCTCTGGCATCAACAAGGCATTTCCGCCCACAGAACTGCCGCTCACTGGATTTTTTTTCTTTTTCGGACCATTCTCTGTAAACCCTAGAGATGGTTGTGCGTGAAAATCCCAGTAGATCAGCAGTTTCTGAAATACTCAGACCAGCCCTTCTGGCACCAACAACCATGCCACGTTCAAAGGCACTCAAATCACCTTTCTTCCCCATACTGATGCTCGGTTTGAACTGCAGGAGATTGTCTTGACCATGTCTACATGCCTAAATGCACTGAGTTGCCGCCATGTGATTGGCTGATTAGAAATTAAGTGTTAACAAGAAGTTGGACAGGTGTACCTAATAAAGTGGCCGGTGAGTGTATATATATATATACACTCACCGGCCACTTTATTAGGTACACCTGTCCAACTTCTTGTTAACACTTAATTTCTAATCAGGCAATCACATGGCGGCAACTCAGTGCATTTAGGCATGTAGACATGGTCAAGACAATCTCCTGCAGTTCAAACCGAGCATCAGTATGGGGAAGAAAGGTGATTTGAGTGCCTTTGAACGTGGCATGGTTGTTGGTGCCAGAAGGGCTGGTCTGAGTATTTCAGAAACTGCTGATCTACTGGGATTTTCACGCACAACCATCTCTAGGGTTTACAGAGAATGGTCCGAAAAAGAAAAAAAATCCAGTGAGCGGCAGTTCTGTGGGCGGAAATGCCTTGTTGATGCCAGAGGTCAGAGGAGAATGGGCAGACTGGTTCGAGCTGATAGAAAGGCAACAGTGACTCAAATCGCCACCCGTTACAACCAAGGTAGGCCTAAGAGCATCTCTGAACGCACAGTGTGTCGAACTTTGAGGCAGATGGGCTACAGCAGCAGAAGACCACACCGGGTACCACTCCTTTCAGCTAAGAACAGGAAACTGAGGCTACAATTTGTACAAGCTCATCGAAATTGGACAGTAGAAGATTGGAAAAACGTTGCTTGGTCTGATGAGTCTCGATTTCTGCTGCAACATTTGGATGGTAGGGTCAGAATTTGGCGTAAACAACATGAAAGCATGGATCCATCCTGCCTTGTATGGAGCATCTTTGGGATGTGCAGCCGACAAATCTGCGGCAACTGTGTGATGCCATCATGTCAATATGGACCAAAATCTCTGAGGAATGCTTCCAGCACCTTGTTGAATCTATGCCACGAAGAATTGAGGCAGTTCTGAAGGCAAAAGGGGGTCCAACCCGTTACTAGCATGGTGTACCTAATAAAGTGGCCGGTGAGTGTATATATATATATATATATATATATATATATATATACACTCACCGGCCACTTTATTAGGTACACCATGCTAGTAACGGGTTGGACCCCTTTTGCCTTCAGAACTGCCTCAATTCTTCGTGGCATAGATTCAACAAGGTGCTGGAAGCATTCCTCAGAGATTTTGGTCCATATTGACATGATGGCATCACACAGTTGCCGCAGATTTGTCGGCTGCACATCCCAAAGATGCTCCATACAAGGCAGGATGGATCCATGCTTTCATGTTGTTTACGCCAAATTCTGACCCTACCATCCGAATGTCGCAGCAGAAATCGAGACTCATCAGACCAAGCAACGTTTTTCCAATCTTCTACTGTCCAATTTCGATGAGCTTGTACAAATTGTAGCCTCAGTTTCCTGTTCTTAGCTGAAAGGAGTGGTACCCGGTGTGGTCTTCTGCTGCTGTAGCCCATCTGCCTCAAAGTTCGACGCACTGTGCGTTCAGAGATGCTCTTAGGCCTACCTTGGTTGTAACGGGTGGCGATTTGAGTCACTGTTGCCTTTCTATCAGCTCGAACCAGTCTGCCCATTCTCCTCTGACCTCTGGCATCAACAAGGCATTTCCGCCCACAGAACTGCCGCTCACTGGATTTTTTTTCTTTTTCGGACCATTCTCTGTAAACCCTAGAGATGGTTGTGCGTGAAAATCCCAGTAGATCAGCAGTTTCTGAAATACTCAGACCAGCCCTTCTGGCACCAACAACCATGCCACGTTCAAAGGCACTCAAATCACCTTTCTTCCCCATACTGATGCTCGGTTTGAACTGCAGGAGATTGTCTTGACCATGTCTACATGCCTAAATGCACTGAGTTGCCGCCATGTGATTGGCTGATTAGAAATTAAGTGTTAACAAGAAGTTGGACAGGTGTACCTAATAAACTGGCCAGTGAGTGTATATATATATATATGTATATATATATATCATTGAGACACATATATATATATATATATATATATATATATATATATATATATTTATATTTACTTCAGTAGAAAAGCCGATTGCCGGCTTTTAATTTCTCCTGCCTAAACCCGACATGATATGAGACATGGTTTACATACAGTAAACCATGTCATATCCCCCTTTTTTTTGCATATTCCACACTTCTAATGTTAGTAGTGTGTATGTGGAAAATTTCGGCACTGTAGCTATTAAATTTAAGGGTTAAATCGCGGAAAAAAATGGCGTGGGCTCCCGCTCAATTTTCTCCACCAGAGTGGTAAAGCCAGTGACTGAGGGCAGATATTAATAGCCTGGAGAGGGTCCACAGTTATTGGCCCCCCCTGGCTAAAAACATCTGCCCCCAGCCACCCCAGAAAAGGCACATCTGGAAGATGCGCCTATTCTGGCACTTGGTCACTCTCTTCCCACTCCCGTGTAGCGGTGGGATATGGGGTAATGAAGGGTTAATGTCACCTTGCTATTGTAAGGTGACATTAAGCCAGATTAATAATGGAGAGGCGTCAATTATGACACCTATCAATTATTAATCCAATTGTATGAAATGGTTAAAAAAAACACACACAATATTGCAAAGTATTTTAATGAAATAAACACACAGGTTGTTGTAATATTTTATTGCTCTCTCAATCCACCTGAAGACCCTCGTTCTGTAACAAATTAAAAATAATAAACCAACAATATACATACCTTCCGTAGATCTGTAACGTCCCACGATGTAAATCCATCTGAAGGGGTTAAAATATTTTACAGGCAGGAGCTCTGCTATAATGCAGCTGTGCTCCTGCCTGTAAATCCCGGGGAATGAAGGTAATGTAGGTCAATGACCTGTAGTTACCTTCAGTCGCAGTGATGCGCCCTCTGCTGGATGTCCTCATATGACGTCGAGCGTGGGAAAAAGTTCCCAGGCTCGAGGTCATATGAGGACATCCAGCAGAGGGCGCATCACCGCGACTGAAGGTAACTACAGGTCATTGACCTACATTACCTTCATTCCCCGGGGTTTACAGGCAGGAGCACAGCTGCATTATAGCAGAGCTCCTGCCTGTAAAATATTTTAACCCCTTTTAGATGGATTTACATCGTGGGACATTACAGATCTACGGAAGGTATGTATATTGTTGGTTTATTATTTTTAATTTGTTACAGAACGAGGGTCTTCAGGTGGATTGAGAGAGCAATAAACTGTGTGTTTATTTCATTAAAATACTTTGCAATATTGTGTGTGTGTTTTTTTTAACCATTTCATACAATTGGATTAATAATGGATAGGTGTCATAATTGACGCCTCTCCATTATTAATCTGGCTTAATGTCACCTTACAATAGCAAGGTGACATTAACCCTTCATTACCCCATATCCCACTGCTACACGGTAGTGGGAAGAGAGTGGCCAAGTGCCAGAATAGGCGCATCTTCCAGATGTGCCTTTTCTGGGGTGGCTGGGGGCAGATGTTTTTAGCCAGGGGGGGGGGCCAATAACCGTGGACCCTCTCCAGGCTATTAATATCTGCCCTCAGTCACTGGCTTTACCACTCTGGCGGAGAAAATTGCGCGGGAGCCCACGCCAATTTTTTCCGCGATTTAACCCTTAAATTTAATAGCTACAACGCCGAAATTTTGCACATACACACTACTAACATTAGTAGTGTGGAATATGCAAAAAAAGGGGGATATGACATGGTTTACTGTATGTAAACCATGTCTCATATCATGTCGGGTTTAGGCAGGAGAAATGAAAAGCCGGCAATTGAATTACCGGCTTTAGGGTTAGGGGTAGGGTTAGGGTTAGGGATTGGATCCCTTTATCACCTTGATGGTGGGGGGTGGCTTATCAGTGTGCATTCTTGGTTTTTTTCTATTGAAACGCATGCGTTTAAAACGCAACCAAATGCATGTGCTTAAAAATGCATGCGTTTACATAGACAGCAATACGTTTTTTTGCCGCAAAAAACGCATGCGTTTTTTTGCGGCAAAAAAAAGCCTCTAGAAATTACTACATGTTGCATTTCTGCAACAAAACGCAAGCATAGAAAAGACGCATGCGTCGTCAAACGCGGCAAAACGCATACAAAAAACGCATGCGTTTTTAATGTTAAATATAGGGAAAAAACGCATGCGTTTTTTTGCGCTAAAACGCAGCAGCAAAGAACGCAAATGTGAAACCAGCCTTAGGCTACGTTCACATTAGCGTTGTGCGACGCAGCGTCGGGCGCCGCTATATTTAACATGGGGGCGCATGGACATGCGTTGCATTTGCGTTTTGTGACGCATGTGTCGCTGCGGCGCACGCATCAGGGCGCACAGGACGCAGCAAGTTGCATTTTTTGTGCGTCCAAAATCAAGCAAAAAAAGGACGCATGCGTCACAAAACGCTGCGTTGTGCATGCGTTCACATTTGCATTGTGCGTTGCGTCGCCGACGCTGCGGCGCACAACGCAAATGTGAACGTAGCCTTACCTGGTCGCCCTCCAGCTCTGATGTCCACCTCAGGCATTTCAAGTACGTACTCGCCGGTGAATGACAATGACGTCACACGCTGGCGACGTGCGCGCTGACGTCAGCTGTCAGCCTCCGATTGTCTTGCGACTTTTAACTATTGTTGTGCGGGCCCGCACAGCAATAGAGTTTAACTGAACCTGTGTCTCAGACGCAGGTTCAGTTGCTGTACCGGCAGAAGCCTGCCGCTGGGGCCCAATGAGCAGAAGAGATGGGGCCCAATGTAGGCCCACTCTGCTCATCGGGCCCCATACGCCAGTCAAGGCAGTAATGCCCTGATGGGGACCCTGGCAAAATTTGACGTAGTGTGCATGTCATCCTCTCAGTCATATGATATTAGTTTCTCAACTGACAAAGCAGGAAGCTGGTTTCACCAGCCATACTTGTGGATAGCATTCTTCTACCATTTGGTCTGCTAAGATGTATTCCAGGATTTGGTTATGCTTTCCAAAGAACTTAACTCTCCCTATTTTCTTATTTTGCTTCATTTAGTTCCTGTTTGCTTATATACATCATTAAGGTTATAAGTTATTTCTTGCACATTGCTTTTGTCTTTGGTATCCCTTATGTTGTTTTTACTATTGTCGTTAGGACAAACTATTGGTTTGTTCTAATGAAGAAGTATGTGTATTTCAAAATGTGTTGATGAATGAAAACTGCCTTCAAGCCTTTTCAGTTTCCTAATACATCCTGGACTATTGGCAGTGCAGATTTATATCCACTTAATTCTTGTCTCGCAGGATTTATCCCTTGCTTACTTGGCTTTGCTACAGGGTTTTATATTAACCACACAAAAAAAAGGCACAGTAAAACCAAAAACAAAAAAATAACAGTAAACAGCAAGTGCTAATAAAAAGATGGGAAACACAGGGTATTTGGTTAATATGTTTTTTTGCAAAAAATGTATATTAAGCCGCTCTACCAAACGTCAAGGTAAACCCGTATTAGAGCAGTCCTAACTAATGTATGTAATCCCTATCTGATGTATTTAAAAACCTGGTCATATGTATAATACCTGTATGAGCAGGATTCAGAAAGGTAATGTCCAATGTGGGCACGCAGCATAGAGCAGTTTTTATGTGCACGGTTCACAAGGAGGGGTGAAAACCTCCCTAGTCTTGTAGAACCAAGAAAACAATAGATTAAAACAGAAACACATGAGCCGTGCACACAGTGAACAGGTCTGTAGGGACACTGTTCACACCACCAGGAGACAAACCACAAAAAAAAGAAAAAATACTCTGTTGCAAAAAAAATAACAGTAAACAGCAAGTGCTAATACAAATCCTGCTCATACAGGTATTATACATATGACCAGGTTTTTAAATACATCAGATAGGGATTACATACATTAGTTAGGACTGCTCTAATACGGGTATACCTCGACGTTTGGTAGAGCGGCTTAATATACATTGTTTGCAAAAAACGTATTAACCAAATACCCTGTGTTTTTCCATCTTTTTTTTAGCACTTGCTGTTTACTGTTATTTTTTTGCAACAGAGTATTTTTTTGTTTTACTGTGCCTTCTTTTTGTGTGGTTTGTCTCCTGGTGGTGTGAACCGTGTCCCTACAGGCCTGTTCACTGTGTGCACTGCTCATGTGTTTCTGTTTTAATCTAGGGTTTTATATTAGTATTAATTAGTAGCTTTATTACAGTATATGCTGCTATTTGTCCATGCATTCATAAATCTTGTCTGTCTTGTCTCGCTTATATGTTACTTTTTAATCGTAATAAAAATTCAACTTTTACATTTTTTGGATGTGAGATGATTGATTCTTTCTGGTGTTCCTTATTTTCTCCTTGTATCTATTGTTTACATTTTACACCAGGTCTTGTGTACTCGACTTTATCATTATATATCTGCACATGGAAAGTGCTGTTTATATATTTTCTCAATTGAACATTTAAAAACAATTAATTCTACCTAATCAAACTTAACAACGGAATAACAGAGACTTTTTTAGTTAGTGTAGCTTTATTATACGAGACTAGGGATGAGCAGACCCATGGAAGCTGAACTTTAGTCCATAGTTTGGTTTGTATAACATAACTTGATCCAAACTTGATCCTGGACCTGAACTCCATATAAGTCAAAGGGAACCTGAACGTGCTGTAAAATGGTCATATTAAGGGCTAGGGGTCTTCAAAAGGAAGCAAAATGCGGGTATGAACAGGACAATTGCCCTGCAAACAAATGTGGATTGGGAAATTACTTAAAATAACATATAATTTAAAAAAATGTAAATAATAGTCTTGAACCAGGAGGCGGAGGTCCAAGTGGAGTAGTTGAGCAGTGCCTTGCGTGTGTAGCTTACTTTACTTGTTAAAAAATAAATGGGACAAAAACGAAGTGGGGTCCCCCTTATTTTAAATAACTGGCCAAGGGAAAGCAGACAGCTGTGAGCTGATTTTATTATGCTGGGAAAGGGTCAATGTCCATGGATCTTCCCAGCCTATTAATTTCAGCCCCCAGCTGTCTGCTTTGCTTTTGCTGGTTATTAAAAATGGGGGGACACAAAAAATAATGTGGGGCACCTCCTATTTTTAATAACTAGCTAAGGCAAAGTAGACAGCTTGGGGCTGTTATTAATAGGCTGGGAAGGCTCACAGATATAGACCCCTTCCCAGCTTAATAAGACCAGCCCTTAGCCGTCCCAGAAATGGTGCATCCATTAGATGCGCCAATTCTGGCTCTTAGCCTTGAATCTTCCTGATTGCCCTGGTACGGTGGCAATCAGGGTAATAGTTTTTGTGGTTGATGTCAGCTGTGTAATGCCAGCTGCCATCAAGCCCAGAGGTTAGTAATAGAGAGGCATCTGTCAAACATACCCAGTTCTAACCCCGCATTTAAAGATAAAAACACAAACACACAAAGGAAAAAAGTTAATTTGAATAAAGACTCCCCCACACATTCCCTGGTTTTAGCCATTTATTTTTTTAAAGTAATCCCAGCATAATAATCCATTGTGGGTTTCTATGATGTCCAGTGATTCTCTGAAGCAACCTAAGGAGTGTCATTTTGAGAACAACGCTCCACAGGTTACTTGAGGTCATGTCTCACGAGCCAAGACGTCAGTAACTTCATCACTCGTGAGACATGACTGTGAGTTGCGTGGAGTGTTGTTCTCAGAGCAACGCTCCATAGGTTGTTTGGAGAATCGCTGGATGTTGTAGGAACCCGCTATGAATTATATTGGAGCTGCTGGGATTATTTTTAATAATAAATGTCAAACCAGGGAATGTGAGGGGGAGTCTTTATACAAATAACCTTTTTTTTTATTGTGTGTGTTGTCTTTTTATTTTTAAATGCAGGGTAAGTAATAGGGATATCTGATAGACACCTCTCCAAAACAAAACCCACAGGCTTGATGCCAGCTGGCATTACAAAGCTGACATCATCCCCATAAACCATTACTCCAATTGCCACCGCACCATGGCAATCGTGAAGTGCTGAGGCTAAGCGCCATAATTGGCGCAGGTGCATCTAATGGATGCGCCATTTCTGGGGTGACTGAGGTCTGGTCTAAGGGTACTGTCACACAGTGCAGTTTTGATCGCTACGACGGTACGATTCGTGACGTTCTAGCGATATCGTTACGATATCGCAGTGTCTGACACGCAGCAGCGATCAGGGACCCTGCTGAGAATCGTACGTCGTAGCAGATCAGATCGTTTGGAACTTTCTTTCGTCGCTTGATCACCCGCTGACATCGCTGGATCGTTGTGTGTGACACCGATCCAGCGATGTGTTCGCTTGTAACCAGGGTAAACATCGGGTAACTAAGCGCAGGGCCGCGCTTAGTAACCCGATGTTTACCCTGGTTACCAGCGTAAACGTAAAAAAAACAAACAGTACATACTCACATTCCGGTGTCTGTCCTCCGGCGTCTCAGCTTCTCTGCACTGTGAGCGCCTGCCGGCCGGAAAGCGAGCACAGCGGTGACGCGGTGACGTCACCGCTCTGCTTTCCGGCTATGGTGCTTACACAGTGGAGAGAAGCAGAACGCCGGGGGACAGACACCGGAATGTAAGTATGTACTGTTTGTTTTTTTACGTTTACGCTGGTAACCAGGGTAAACATCGGGTTACTAAGCGCGGCCCTGCGCTTAGTAACCCGATGTTTACCCTGGTTACCCGGGGACTTCGGCATCGCTCCAGCGCCGTGATTGCAAAGTGTGACCGCAGTCTACGACGCTGGAGCGATAATCATACGACGCTGCGACGTCACGGATCGTGCCGTCGTAGCGATCAAAATTGCACTGTGTGACAGTACCCTTACTAGGCTGGGAAGGGGCCAATATACATGGACCTTCCAAGTGTTTTAATATTAGTAGCCAGCTGTCTATTTTGCCTTAGCTGGTTATTAAAAATAGGGAGGACCCCACTTCATTTTATTTAATTGTTTATTTATTTTACACTGTCCCTTACTCGAGCTGTCCCTGAGTTAGTACAAGGCCCGGTCACGGGTGACATTAGCCAGTCACAGCCATGCCAATAATTGGCATAGCTGTGATGCCTGTGGAAGTGCCCGCAGCCTAAAAACTTGTTGATTGACTGCGCTGCAGCGTTTCAACAAGCTTTATTAAGAATCCTAAATCCGAACAATAACGCAATCTTCTCACAGACTTCCTGGAGGAGTCCGTGTTCAGAGTTCAGCAACCAACACTAGGCGTCCAGTACAAACAACGAACTTTACAGTTCGGGTTGGCTCATCTTTTGCATGCTGTATATTACTGTGTGGTCTTAATAGTTTGGAATGCATAAAGTACAGCCCCATAGTAAACTGATTTTTTAAAATTAATACTGGCTGCATTTTTTCCTGGAAAGTGAGCAGTCATCAACAATGCTCAATTAGTCAGTCTAGTTTCGAAAACATTTGTAAAGGATGAGGTAATGTTGATAGTTTGTTAAATTGGTCAATATATTAAGAAAGTCTGTTTTTGCAGTGTGTTTCTAGCGGAGTATTGAGAGGGATAGGAAGACAGAAGATTGGTGCCATTATCTTTGCCATTGGTTATTACATGCTTGGATTACCAGTTGCTGCTGCTTTTATGTTTGCAGCCAAACAAGGCATTAAAGGTACCGTATCTATTTTATGTGAAATGAATGTAAAGATTAACTGTCGTTTTACTTTTTTCCTCCATAAATCTTTAGTATAATGAAAATAAGAAACTGTGTAATATGTCTTATTAGAGAAATATGCTTTTTTGCCTTCTGAATTGATATTTCAAACAAAATTTCTCAATTCATTGGAAAAGGCTGTCTTCACTGAATCTAGAGTTTTCCATTACGGAGCTAAAAGATGACAGTTGGTGTTCATAAACATCTATGGAGAACTGTAGCTGCGGTTTCAGGAGAACTTGATGCAGAAAGTCTGTGTCTGGCCTCCAGCTCTTCCTCCCTCATAGAATTTTAAAAGCACCAACTCTCATCTCTTATCTCTGTAAAGTGAAATCTGTCTTCACTGAATACAGATTTTACCCATGAATTAAGAGTTAGCAATACAGGAGGTGAAATAAGTATTGAGCACGTCACCAATATTATAAGTAAATATATTTTTAAAGGTGCTACTGACATGATGTTAGTAACAACCCATCCAATCCACAAAGGCAAAGAAATCAAACCATAGATGTCCATGAATTAAGTTATGTGTAACATTGGGAAATGACACAGGGAAAAAACATTGAACGCATGAAGAAAGAGAGGTGAAAAAAGCCGTGGAAAGTTATGAAACCAGCTGAAATCTATCAGTAATTAGAAACCAATCCAGCCACTTAGTAAAAAATAATATCAGCCGATTTAATTGTTGGCCTATAAAAAGGTGTGTCATTACCATGTTGCCACGCAAGACTCCATTGCTGAACAAAAAGAAGGGTCAAGCGCATTTAAAGTTTGCTCAATGAAATTTAGACAAGCCGGAGAAATACTAGGAGAATATAGTCTGGTCATATGAGACCAAAATTGAACTCTTTGCATGCCATAATACATGTCACCCCCAAAACACCATACCAACAGTGAAGTTTAGATGTGGGAACATCATGGTGTGGGTCTGATTTTAATTGGTTTCAGAGAAAGAAACTAAAGTTGTTAGAGTGGATGAGCCAATCACCTAACCTAAATTGAATAGAAAACTTACAGAAGGAATTAAAGCTCAGAGTTTATAGGAGGAGCCCATGGAACCTTCAGAATTTGAAGAATGTTTGTGTGGAAGAATGGGCCAAAGACACACCTGGGCAATGCATGCGACTATTGGCTCCATATTCACAGGCGTATTGAAGCTGTCATCACCAACAAAGGCTTTTGTACATTTTTAATTCAATTTTAGTAAGTGTATTCAATACTTTTTCCTGAATAGTTGATGTGAAAAAGAAATCAGCAACCCGCACCACCGGCTTCTATGAATGAGCTCTCAGGTGACAAACTACTGGCTGGTCCGCCTGTGATCTCGGGTGCTATGGCCAGAAAGATACTGTCACAACGATATTGTAGAAGAAATAAAGGCCGCACTCACCGATCTTCTTACAGGTAACTTTATTAGAAATTCATCTTCACGGCACGGGGGTGTTTGTACAAGATGTGTGAGAGCCGAACGACGGCCGTTTCGCACCGACCAGGTGCTTCTACGGGTAGAAGCAGGTGTAGAAGCACCTGGTCGGTGCGAAACGGCCGTCGTTCGGCTCTCACACATCTTGTACAAACACCCCCGTGCCGTGAAGATAAATTTCTAATAAAGTTACCTGTAAGAAGATCGGTGAGTGCGGCCTTTATTTCTTCTACCATATCAATACTTTTTCCCTGTGTCATTTCTCATTATTACACATAACGTAATTTATGGACATCTATGGTTTAATTTCTTTGCCTGTGTGCATTGTATGTGCTGTTACCATCAGGTGAGATTTTCATGTCAATAGCACCTTTGGAAATATGACAAAAATAATGGAGGAACAAAGATGGTCTTTGGAGTGATATATATATAAAAAAAATTCATAATTTCCAAATTGGGGAGAACCCCAAATAAACCCTCACTAGAAGACCATAAAATTTAGCTTTTATTTCTATTAATTCAAATAAAGTATATGCAGAGAGTATAAAGCATTTTGTCCCTAATCTGTCTCAGAAGTCTGCATTTAATTTATGCAGTATTCCTGCTAATTTATATTTAGAATGTGTATATCACCCGGTATGCTAATACATATTGACAGAATAGGACAACAAATTTTGGCACCAGCGTCCCCCCAACATGTTTCACCGCGCTAGCGGCGTCATCAGGAGATTGGACATAAGCCTAAACCAATGACAATAGCACCTTTGGAAATATGTTTACTTAGAAAATTGGTGACATGTTCAATACTACAATAATACAATACTAAATTGACCAGCTTTAAGAAGTAAAATAAGAATCTATATATATGAGGCATCGTGATTACTCACTAATCCCGCCCCCTGCACAGTAGCTCCACCCCCCACGACATCACCACACAGAATCCCGCCCCCCACCACATTACCACACACAATCCTGCCCCAACCACATTAGCACACACAATCCCGCCCCCCCACCACATTACCACACACAATCCCGCCCCCCACCACATTACCACACATAGTCCTGCCCCCCCACCACATCACCACACATAATCCCGCCCCCCACTACATCACACTCACTAATCCCGCCCCCTGCACAGTAGCTCCACCCCCACATCACCACACATAATACCGCCCCCCACCCCATTACCACACACAATCCCGCCCCCACCACATAACCACACACAATCCCGCCCCCCACCACATTACCACACACAATCCCGCCCCCCCACCCCATTACCACACACAATCCCGCCCCCCACCCCATTACCACACACAATCCCGCCCCCACCACATTACCACATACAATCCGAACCACATCACCACACATAATCTCGCCCCCACCCCATTACCACACACAATCCCAACCCCACCACATTACCACACACAATCCCGCCCCCGCCCCCCCACCACATTACCACACACAATCCCGCCCCCACCACATTACCACACATAATCCCGCCTCCCCACCACATCACCACACATAATCCCACCCCCCACTACATCACACTCACTAATCCTGCCCCCTGCACAGTAGCTCCACCCCCACATCACCACACATAATACCGCCCCCCACCCCATTACCACACACAATCCCGCCCCCACCACATAACCACACACAATCTCGCCCCCCACCACATTACCACACACAATCCCGCCCCCCACCCCATTACCACACACAATCCCACCCCCACCACATAACCACACAATCCCACCTCCCCACCATATTACCACACACAATCCCACCCCCCACCACATTACCACACACAATCTGCACCACATCACCACACATAATCTCGCCCCCCACCCCATTACCACACACAATCCCAACCCTACCACATTACCACACACAATCCCGCCCCCACCACATTACCACACATAATCCCGCCAACCCACCACATCACCACACATAATCCCGCCCCCCACCCCATTACCACACATAATCCAGCCCCCCAACCACATCACCACATATAATCCTGCCCCCCACCACACTACCACACACAATCCCGCCCCCCCACCACATTACCACACACAATCCCGCCCCCACCACATTACCACACACAATCCCGCCCCCCACATCACCACACAGAATCCCGCCCCCACCACATCACCACACACAATCCCCACCACCACATCACCACACACAATCCCGACCCCCCACCACATTACCACACACAATCCCGCCCCCCCACCACATTACCACACATAATCCAACCCCTCTACCACATCACCACACATAATTCCGCCTCCACCACATTACCACAGATAATCCCACCCCCCACCACATTACCACAGATAATCCTGCCCCCCACCACATTACCACACATAATCTCGCCCCCCACCACATCACCACACATAACCCCACCCCTCCACCACATCACCACACATAATCCCGCCCCCCCCTACATTACCACCGATAATCCCATCCCCCCACCACATCACCACAGATAATGCTACCCCCCACCACATTACCACAAATAATCCCGCCCCCACCACATTACCACACATAATCCCGCCCCCCCACCACATTACCACAGATAATCCCACCCCTCCACCACATCACCACACATAATCCCGCCCCCATCACATTACCACAGATAATCCCGCCCCCCTTCTACATTACCACACATAATCCCACCCCCCACCACATTACCACACATAATCCCGCCCCTCCACCACATCACCACACATAATCCCGCCCCCATCACATTACCACAGATAATCCCGCCCCCCACCACATTACCACAGATAATCCTGCCCCCGCCACATTACCACACATAGTCCCGCCCCCCCACATTACCACACGAGGCTCCGTCCCCACACATTACCACACGAGGCTCCGTCCCCACACACTACCACACGAGGCTCCGTCCCCACACATTACCACATGAGGCTCCGTCCCCCCACATTACCACACGAGGCTCCGTCCACACACATTACCACACGAGGCTCCGTCCACACACATTACCACACGAGGCTCCATCCCCCACACATTACCACACGAGGCTCCGCCCCCCATATTACCACACGAGGCTCCGTCCATGCACATTATCACACGAGGCTCCATCCCCAGACATTGCCACATGATGCTCCATCCCCCCACATTACCACTCGAAGCTCCATCTGTTATGATCCTAGTGGCAAGGATCGCAAGTAGGACTAGCTAAGTAACTAAACCGACTACAAACTCTGGGGAAGTGGTAACTGAATTGACCGCAACCTGATCCTATCCGCAAACAACTATAGGCAGCCGTGGAACATTACCTGAAAATCCTAGACGTCTCTTCACGGCCTGAGAAACTGACTATTCCTAGAGGGAACGAAAGTCCTCACTTGCCTCAGTGAAATGACCCCAAAGATATAGAATAGCCCCCCACAAATATTAACGGTGAGTTAAGGGGAAAGCACAAACGCAGAGATGAAATTAGATTTAGCAAATGAGGCCCGCTAACACTAGAAAGCAGAAAATAGAAAGGGAACTGTGCGGTCAATTTAAAACCCTATTCAAAATATCCACGCAGAGATCGCTTGAGCCCCCGCACCAACTAACGGTGCGGGGGAAGCAACTCTGTACCCCAGAGCAAACCAGCAGAAGAAATCACATATTAGCAAGCTGGACTAAACTCATCATACACAGAAATCATATTACAGACTGATGAGCAAAAAATAATTAAACAGAACTTAGCTTCTCCTGAAGAGACTGAAACCGAAGATCATCAGGGGTAATCAGAATAGCACTGAGTACATTGACAGCCGGCAACAAGTGGAAGTGAAACAGAGCTAAATAGGAAACTCCCAAGTGAATAACGAGGCAGCTGATAGCCACAGACCCGCAGGATAACAAACAAAGCCACCAGGGGGAGCCCAAAACAAAAGTCACACAATACCACCTGTGACCACAAGAGGGAGCCTGAAAACAGAGTTCACAACAGTACCCCCCCCTTGAGGAGGGGTCACCGAACCCTCATCTAAACCCCCAGGGCGATCAGGGTGAGCCACATGGAAGGCACGAACCAAATCGGCCGCATGAACATCAGAGGCGACAACCCAGGAATTATCCTCCTGACCATAGCCCTTCCATTTAACCAAATACTGAAGCCTCCGTCTAGAAATACGAGAATCCAAGATCTTCTCCATCACGTATTCCAATTCTCCCTCAACCAGCACAGGGGCAGGAGGCTCAACCGGAGGACCCACAGGCACCACATACCTCCGCAACAACGACCGATGAAACACATTATGAATAGCAAACGATGCTGGGAGGTCCAAACGAAATGACACAGGGTTAAGGACTTCCAAAATCTTATAAGGACCGATAAACCGAGGCTTGAACTTAGGAGAGGAGACCTTCATAGGAACAAAGCGAGAAGACAACCACATCAAGTCCCCAACGCGAAGTCGGGGACCCACACAGCGACGGCGGTTGGCAAAGCGCTGAGCCTTCTCTTGTGATAGCTTCAAATTGTCCACAACATGATTCCAAATCTGATGCAACCTATCCACCACAACATCCACTCCAGGACAGTCAGAAGGCTCCACCTGACCCGAGGAAAAACGAGGATGAAACCCCGAATTACAAAAAAAAGGAGAAACCAAAGTAGCAGAACTAGCCCGATTATTAAGGGCAAACTCGGCCAATGGCAAAAAAGTCACCCAGTCCTCCTGATCAGCAGAAACAAAACATCTCAAATAGGTTTCCAAGGTCTGATTAGTTCGTTCGGTTTGGCCATTCGTCTGAGGATGGAAGGCAGACGAAAAAGACAAATCAATGCCCATCTTAGCGCAAAAGGTCCGCCAAAATCTAGACACAAACTGGGATCCTCTGTCGGAAACAATATTTTCAGGGATCCCATGCAAACGAACCACATTTTGAAAAAACAGTGGAACCAACTCAGAGGAGGAAGGCAACTTAGGCAAGGGCACCAAATGGACCATCTTAGAAAAACGATCACACACCACCCAGATGACAGACATTCTCTGAGAGACAGGGAGATCCGAAATAAAATCCATGGAAATGTGTGTCCAAGGCCTCTTCGGGACAGGCAAAGGTAACAGCAAACCACTGGCACGAGAACAGCAAGGCTTAGCCCGAGCACAAATTCCACAAGACTGCACAAAGGAACGCACATCCCGCGACAAGGAAGGCCACCAATAGGACCTGGCCACCAAATCTCTGGTACCAAATATTCCAGGATGGCCCGCCAACACCGAAGAATGAACCTCGGAAATAACTCTGCTGGTCCATCTATCCGGGACAAACAGTCTCTCCGGTGGACAACGGTCAGGTCTATCCGCCTGAAACTCCTGCAGCACTCGTCGCAAATCTGGGGAGAGGGCAGACAAAATCACCCCTTCTCTGAGAATACCAGCCGGCTCTGAATCTCCAGGAGAGTCAGGCACAAAACTCCTAGAAAGAGCATCAGCCTTTACATTCTTCGAACCAGGCAGATACGAGACCACGAAATCAAAACGAGAGAAAAACAATGACCAACGAGCCTGTCTAGGATTCAGCCGCTTGGCCGACTCGAGATAAATCAGATTCTTGTGATCAGTCAAGACCACCACACGATGCTTAGCTCCCTCGAGCCAATGTCGCCACTCCTCAAATGCCCACTTCATAGCCAACAACTCCCGATTACCGACATCATAATTCCGCTCGGCAGGGGAAAACATTCTTGAAAAGAAAGCACATGGCTTCATCACAGAGCCATTGGTGCTTCTCTGCGACAAAACAGCCCCCGCTCCAATCTCGGAAGCATCAACCTCGACCTGGAAAGGAAGAGAGACATCTGGCTGACATAAGACCGAAGCCGAAGAAAACCGGCGCTTCAGCTCCCGAAAGGCCTCCACAGCCGCAGGAGACCAGTTAGTAACATCAGAACCTTTCTTGGTCAAATCCGTCAAAGGCTTAACAACACCAGAAAAATTAGCGATGAAGCGACGGTAAAAATTAGCAAAACCCAAGAACTTCTGAAGACTCTTAACAGATGTAGGCTGCGTCCAGTCATGAATAGCCTGAACCTTGACTGGGTCCATCTCAATAGTAGAAGGAGAAAAAATGAAACCCAAAAAAGAAACCTTCTGGACTCCAAAAAGACATTTTGAGCCCTTCACAAATAAAGCATTGGCACGCAGGACCTGAAACACCATCCTGACCTGCTTAACATGGGACTCCCAATCATCAGAAAAAAACAGAATATCATCCAGATACACAATCATAAATTTATCCGGATATTCGCGGAAGATGTCGTGCATAAAAGACTGAAAGACAGAAGGAGCGTTAGAAAGTCCAAAAGGCATCACCAAGTACTCAAAATGGCCTTCGGGCGTATTAAATGCAGTTTTCCATTCATCACCCTGCTTAATACACACAAGGTTATACGCACCACGAAGATCTATCTTGGTGAACCAACTAGACCCCTTAATGCGAGCAAACAGATCAGATAACAATGGCAAATGATACTGAAATTTGACCGTGATTTTATTTAGAAGGCGATAATCAATACAAGGTCTCAGAGAACCATCCTTCTTAGCCACAAAAAAGAACCCCGCACCAAGAGGGGAGGAGGAGGGGCGAATAAGTCCTTTCTCCAAAGACTCCTTTATATAACTCCGCATGGCAGCATGCTCCGGCACTGACAAATTGAAAAGTCGTCCCTTAGGAAACTTACTACCAGGAATCAAATTTATAGCACAATCACAATCCCTATGAGGAGGTAGAGAACTGAGTTTGGGCTCATCAAATACATCCTGGTAGTCTGACAAAAATGCAGGGACTTCAGAAGGAGTGGATGAAGCAATTGACACCACAGGAGCGTCGCCATGAATTCCCTGACAACCCCAACTTGACACAGATATTGCTTTCCAATCCAGGACTGGATTATGAGTCTGCAACCATGGCAGACCCAACACGACAACATCATGCAAATTATGCAGAACAAGAAAGCGAATCACCTCCTGATGAACAGGAGTCATGCACATGGTCACTTGCGTCCAGTACTGAGGTTTATTCATAGCCAATGGTGTAGCATCAATTCCCCTTAGTGGGATAGGGAATTTTAAAGGCTCCAAAACAAAACCACAGCACCTGGCAAATGACAAGTCCATCAGACTCAGGGCAGCACCTGAATCTACAAAAGCCATAACCGGGTAAGATGACAAGGAACAAATCAGGGTAACAGACAAAATGAACTTAGGCTGTAAAGTACCAATGGTGACAGATTTATCAACCTTTTTTTTGCGCTTAGAGCATGCTGAGATAACATGAGCTGAGTCACCACAGTAAAAGCACAACCCATTTTGCCGTCTATAATTTTGCCGTACACTTCTGGTCAGAATTCTATCACATTGCATAGACTCAGGTGTCTGTTCAGAAGACACCGCCAAATAGTGCGCAGGTTTGCGCTCCCGCAAACGCCGATCAATCCGAATGGCCAGAGTCATTGACTCATTCAGACCTGCAGGCGTAGGGAACCCCACCATGACATTCTTAATGGCCTCAGAAAGACCTTTTCTGAAATTTGCAGCCAGGGCACACTCATTCCACTGAGTAAGCACCGACCATTTCCGAAATTTCTGGCAGTACACCTCTGCTTCATCTTGCCCCTGAGAGAGGGCCAACAACGCTTTTTCAGCCTGGTTCTCAAGATTAGGTTCCTCATAGAGCAATCCAAGGGCCAGAAAAAACGCATCAACACTGAGCAATGCCGGATCCCCTGGCGCCAATGCGAAGGCCCAATCTTGAGGGTCACCAAGCAAGAAAGAAATTATAATTTTAACTTGCTGAACGGAATCACCAGAGGAACGAGGTTTCAAAGAAAGAAACAATTTACAATTGTTCTTAAAATTCAGGAACCTAGATCTATCTCCAGAAAACAACTCTGGAATAGGTATTCTAGGCTCTGACATAGGACTGTGAACAACAAAATCCTGAATACTTTGTACCCTTGCAGCAAGATGATCTACACTGGAGGCCAAACTCTGAATATCCATATCAGCAGCTGAGTTCAGAGCCACACCAAGATCAAGAGGAGGAGAGAAGCTAGACACACAGTAGCTAGACACACGGCAAAAAAAAAAAAAAAAAATTCTCAAGGCTTCTTTTCTCCTGCTTCTGCCATGCAATTAACACTTTACCGGCCGGCTGTACTGTTATGATCCTAGTGGCAAGGATCGCAAGTAGGACTAGCTAAGTAACTAAACTGACTACAAACTCTGGGGAAGTGGTAACTGAATTGACCGCAACCTGATCCTATCCGCAAACAACTATAGGCAGCCGTGGAACGTTACCTGAAAATTCTAGACGTCTCTTCACGGCCTGAGAAACTGACTATTCCTAGAGGGAACGAAAGTCCTCACTTGCCTCAGTGAAATGACCCCAAAGATATAGAATAGCCCCCCACAAATATTAACGGTGAGTTAAGGGGAAAGCACAAATGCAGAGATGAAATTAGATTTAGCAAATGAGGCCCGCTAACACTAGAAAGGAGAAAATAGAAAGGGAACTGTGCGGTCAATTTAAAACCCTATTCAAAATATCCACGCAGAGATCGCTCGAGCCCCCGTACCAACTAACGGTGCGGGGGAAGCAACTCTGTACCCCAGAGCAAACCAGCAGAAAAAATCACATATTAGCAAGCTGGACTAAACTCATCATACACAGAAATCATATTGCAGACTGATGAGCAAAAAATAATTAAACAGAACTTAGCTTCTCCTGAAGAGACTGAAACCGAAGATCATCAGGAGTAATCAGAATAGCACTGAGTACATTGACAGCCGGCAACAAGTGGAAGTGAAACAGAGCTAAATAGGAAACTCCCAAGTGAATAACGAGGCAGCTGATAGCCACAGACCCGCAGGATAACAAACAAAGCCACCAGGGGGAGCCCAAAACAAAAGTCACACAATACCACCTGTGACCACAAGAGGGAGCCTGAAAACAGAGTTCACAACATCCATCCCCCCACATTACCACACGAGGCTCCATCCCTCCACATTACCACACGAGGCTGCGTCCCTATACATTACCACACGAGGCTCCGCCCCCCATATTACCACATGAGGCTTCGTCCCCACACATTACCACACGAGGCTCCGTCCCCCCACATTACCACACGAGGCTCTGTCCCCACACATTACCACACGAGGCTACGTCCCCACACATTACCACACGAGGCTGCGTCCCCACACATTACCACACGAGGCTCTGCCCCTACACATTACCACACAAGGCTCTGTCCCCACACATTACCACACGAGGCTCCGTCCCCCTACATTACCACACGAGGCTCCGTCCGCACACATTACCACACGAGGCTGTGTCCCCACACATTACCATACGAGGCTCCATCCCCTACATTACCACATGAGGCTCCGTCCCCCCACATTACCACACGAGGCTCCATCCCCACACATTACCACAAGAGGCTCCGTCCCCCTACATTACCACACGAGGCTCCGTCCGCACACATTACCACACGAGGCTCCGTCCCCACACATTACCACACGAGGCTCCTCCCCCCACATTACCACACGAGGCTCCGTCCCCACACATTACCACATGAGGCTGCGTCCCCACACATTACCACATGAGGCTCCGTCCCCCTACATTACCACACGAGGCTCCGTCCGCACACATTACCACACGAGGCTCCGTCCCCACACATTACCACACGAGGCCCCTCCCCCCACATTACCACATGAGGCTCCGTCCCCACACATTACCACACGAGGCTCCGTCCCCCACATTACCACACAAGGCTCCGTCCCCCACATTACCACATGAGGCTCCGTCCCCACACATTACCACACAAGGCTCCTCCCCCCACATTATTACACGCAGCACTTCCTTTCTATGTAATTCAACCACTTCAGTCATTTAATTGCATAATCACCAGCAGCGTTAATTAGATAGCAATGAGCGTGCCGAGCGTTAGCTGACTGGAAACAGCTAGTTATTTTATATAAGTCTTTATTACCTACATAGCTGCATAATAAATGAATACACTCTATGCATACACCCAGCTTAGTCACACCCTTCAGTATGTCTTTTTTTCAATGAGTTGCTGAGAATTACCACCCTTATGAAATTTGGCAGGCCTGAAGACATTAACCCCTTCCTTACTCTAACAGCCATAAAATATATTGTATGCAGGACTAGGTTTACCTATAGGCATAGTTTGCCTGTATATATAGCTAGCCATAAGGGAAGGAAATATTTTCATAAAAATATACTGAATCGTGTATTCGGATGAAAAATATGTTTATTTCTATGTTAAATACAGTCTCACAGGGGCATGGAAAAAAGGGGCAAAAAAGAAGGGATGAGAGAAAGGTTGCAGAAGATACTTGATGTTGTGGGAAGCGCATTAATATGTTCTACTATATTTTGCACAGAAAACATTTTTAAAACCCTACATGATCTAAGAGTTATTAGCTACACATTAAGGCTATGTGCACACGTTCAGGATTTTTCGCGGTTTTTCGCCATAAAATGCAATAAAACCGTGAAAAAAACGCATACATTAAGCATCCTATTATTAGAATGCAATCCGCAATTTTTGTGCACATGTTGCGTTTCTTTTCCGCGGCGGAATCGCATTCTGGAAAAAAACGCAGCATGTTCATTCTTTGTGCGGAACCGCGGGGATTCCACACACATAGGAATGCATTGATCCGCTTACTTCCCGCATGGGGCTATGCCCACTATGCGGGAAGTAAGCGGATCATGTGCGGTTGGTACCCATGGTGGAGGAGAGGAGACTCTCCAACAGGCCCTGGGAACCATATAATTGTAAAAAAAAAAAAAAGAATTAAAATAAAAAATCATGATATTCTCACCTTCCGGCATCCCGCGAGGCATTATTGGGAACGGGAGCATCGCAAGGAGTGGGAACGCTGCGGGGACACCGGAAGGTGAGAATATCACTATTTTTTATTATTTTTATTATTTTTAACATTAGATCTTTTTACTATTGATGCTGCATAGGCAGAATCAATTGTAAAAAGTTGGTCACACTCGTCAAACACTATATTACAGATTGCTTGGAAAACGCTAGCATTCTGCAAGCTAATTACGCTTGCAAAATGTTAGTGTTTAGCGGGAAAATGCATGCCAATTCCGCATGCGTTTTACCCGTGGCACAGTTGCGGAATTGCCGCAGAAATTTCAGTGGTAATTCTGGACGTGTGCACATAGCCTAAACCTCTAAAAGGATGTTAATAAATATAGCGTTTTATGTATACCCCTCCTCACTTGTAAAGCGCCATGGAATAAATGGCGCTATAACAATAAATAATAATAATAATAATAATAATAATAATAATAATAGCGTTGGTACTTTACATAACCATGTTATTTTATATAAAGGGCTTTGGTATGGAATGATCTTCTGTGGAGTGTTCCTTTCCGCGTTTTTTATCATCTACCTCTTCAGAGTGAGCTGGAAAGATATTGCAATTGAAGTAAGTATCCATTAAAGAAATCTATTTGATTGTTAAGTAATTGTGAGTTATTGATATATAGTTCTCGTAGAAAAAAAAAAGATTTTCTTTAAAAAAAAAAAGTTTTATAATATTAAGACATTATGAGCTTATAATCTTCAAAAGATCCAGTATTAACTTCCCTTTTTTTTGCAGTAAATATGTACGCCAACATTAAAAACAAACTTGCCAACTTTCTCAAAGTGTTAGGGAGGCTCTCGGAAAAAAGGGAGAACTCCTGGAAGAATAGGAAAATATCATAGGAACTGCCAAAGCCCCCCAAAAGACAGAGTTTGGGCAGCCCTCATAGCACTTTCAGGGGGTATAATAATGGTGGCTGGGGGAAAGTGGTATAGAAGAGGCTTGTGTGGCTGTAATATGCAAATGTTCATTAGGGAGCAAACAGACAGATGTGTTTCTCAAGCTAGGATCGCATCCTCGGACTGACCATCGGCTCTCCTGACCTGAGCGTGACAACTGCATAGAAATACATTATTCTGTCACAATTAGAGATGAGCAAACCTTTCAAGGTTCGTTTTGGATTCGCAGAACAGTTCGTCGAATGTACCCAAACCCTATTAGATTAAATGAGAGGCCAAACCAAACGCATAGACAACACCTTAAGGGGTGACAGAAAGCTTCCCAAACAGCTAAAAGTAGGGGCAAACATCAGGACAAGTGACATCAATTGACCCTCAGTAGTAATTTGCAAATGGCACAGAGGCAGTCAGCCTGGCCCAGCATTTACTGTACAGCTCGCAATTGAAGTTTCAATTAGGACCTGGTGGTTAAGAGAGCGGTGTAAACCTTCTTAGCTGGGAGACCTCATAAATGATGCAACACCTCCAATTTATTTATTTATTTTATTTCAGCCACACTCAGATGGCACAAACATCAGATTCATACAGTAATATTGGTAGTGAAAAATGTAAGGAAAGTAACACAGATAGTTGACTGAAAGTAAGTGCATGCCTGCCTGTCTGGGAGAGCTACCATATTTTTCGGACTATAAGATGCACCGGACCATAAGACGCCCCCCAAATTTGGGGTGAAAATTGCAGAAAAAAAAGAAAAAAATATTTTTTATAAGATGGGGGTCCGTCTTAGGGTATGTGCACACGTCAGGATTTCTTGCAGAAAATTCCTGAAGAAAACCGGAAATTTTCTGCAAGAAATCTGCATTTTTTTTTTGCGTTTTTTCCCTGTTTTTTTCGCGTTTTTTTTAGCATTTTGCAAGCGTAATTAGCTTGCAGAATGCTAAAGTTTTCCAAGCGATCTGTAGCATCGCTTGGAGAACTGATTGACAGGTTGGTCACACTTGTCAAACATGGTGTTTGACAAGTGTGACCAACTTTTTACTATAGATGCTGCCTATGCAGCATCAATAGTAAAAGATAGAATGTTTAAAAATAATAAAAAAAATTGAAAAAATGGTTATACTCACCTGCAGACAGCCGATCCCCTCAGCGGCTTCCGTTCCTATACATGGTGTGTGCGTGCAGGACCTTCAATGACGTCGCGGTAACATGACCGCAACATCATCGCAGGTCCTTCACACACACCATCTATAGGAACGGAAGCGGCAGCATGCACCGCTGAGAGGCGGGAAGACTCCGGGGGCCATCGAAGGTGAGTATATGACTATTTTTTATTTTAATTATTTTTTTTTTACCAATTATATGGTGCCCAGTCCGTGGAGGAGAGTCTCCTCTCCTCCACCCTGGGTACTAACTGCACATGATCTGCTTACTTCCCGCATGGTGGGCATAGCCACATGCGGAAAGTAAGCAGATCAATGCATTCCTAGGTGTTCGGAATCCCCGCAATTCCGCAAATTTAATGAACATGTTGCTTTTTTTTCCGCGATGCGATTTTTTCGTGGAAAAAAATGCAACATTTGCACAAGAAATGCGGAATAAGCTGAAAATAATGGGAGGCATATGTAAGCGTTTTTTTCGTGTTTTTATCATGTTTTTATAGCGAAAAAACGCGAAATAAACGAGAAAAATACTTAACGTGTGCACATGGCCTCATTGTCTGAATTTACAGTATCTTACCTGAGGGCTGGCGGTGGCAGAGCAGGGTCACAGGAGGCATGGTGTCGGCAGAGGTGGGGTGATGAGGTACGGCGTGCACCTGAGCAGGGTCCCTTCCTGCTTAGGTGGGCGACACCACGGCCTGGTGTCCATGGGAGGGTTGCAGCAGTGGTGTGGCGACGGCAGAGGTGCGGGGATAATGAGCGGTATGGCGTGAGCAGGGTTCCTTCCACAGGTGAGGTGATGCAGCAGCCCGGTAAGCAGCAGAGCCGGGTGAATCATGTTGTTATCGGTGGTGGCGGCCATCTTCCTGAGGCCGTGCGTGCGCAGATGGAGTGCTCTGCTTCCCGGGGCTTCAGGAAAATGGCCACGGGAGGCCGTGCGTGCGCAGATGGAGATTGCGGCGGCCATTTTCCTGAAGCCAAGATCTAAATCTGCGAACTCGGCTTCAGGAAAATGGCCACCGCGATCTCCATCTGCGCACGCGCGGCCTCCTGCGGCCATTTTCCTGAAGCCCCGGGAAGCAGAGCACTCCATCTGCGCACGCACGGCCTCAGGAAGATGGCCGCCACCACCGATAACAACATGATTCACCCGGCTCTGCTGCTTACCGGGCTGCTGCATCACCTCACCTGTGAAAGGGACCCCGCTCATGCCATACCGCTCACTGCGCCTCCTCATCCCCGCACCTCTGCCGCCACCACCACACCACTGCGGGTAAGCCCGCATTACGACCATTAGATGCACCCCCTATTTTCCCCCCTTTTTTTGGGGGGGGATTGCATCTTGTAGTCCGAAAAATACGGTACTTACACGGGCAACCCATCAGATGGAGACCGAACTTGGAGTTTCCAAATTTCTAAAGAATTATTGTCACACAGCACAAAAGTGGCATTAGTTTCCACAGAGTAGAGAAAATATAATAGGCCTCTGACTCACCTTCTACTAGAGGCAAACCAACAGATGGAGTCTCAACTTGGAGTCTCCACATTTCAAAGAATAATTGTCACACACCACTAAAGTGGCATCAATTTCCACAGAGTAGAAATATTATAATAGGCGTCTGACTCAACTTCCACCACAGGCAACCCACCCGATGGAGACCCAACTTGGAGTCTCCACATTTAAAAATGACTCTCCATGCATGTGTTGTACCTGTCACACAGCCGTGACACACACAGCTGCGGCTCGGAACAGCTGATCATCCAGCATGCTCCATGTATCTGGGTTCCCTCTGCAGCTTATTCGGTCAGCACTATAGCTTGCCGAATAAGCAGTGATCCGATCAAATTCACTCATCTCTATTTGCAACTTCAGTGGCAGTAGCAACAACAGGCACAGAAGACACCACAAAGATGGCACAGACTTCAAGAAGGCAAATCAACACATGACACTAAAAATGACACAATCACCCAGTCTGCCCTATCTGCGACTGGGGTGCGAAAGTCATTGGCGATCCATGACTTATTCATTTTAATGAATGTTAGGCGGACTACACTTTGAGGTTTCAGCCGGATGTGTTTATCCGTCAGGACACCACCAGCAGTGCTGAAGACACGTTATGAGAAATGTTGTGAATTCCATCTGGGCTCCCTCTGGTGGCCTTTAGCGATACTGCGGGTCTGGAGCTGGGCTCAGCTGCCTCATTTCCTGCTATGCTGGTTCCTATTTAACTCCACCTGGACCTTTACTTGTTGCCTGCTGTCGTTGTATTCAGTACTGGTTCTGATCTCTCTGGACTTCCTTGTGACCTGTCTCCATCCGGAGAAGCTAAGTCTTGCTAGTTCATGTTTGCTCATTTTTCTCTTGAAAATGTTTCTTAATATATGATGAGTTTAGTCCAGCTTGCTTATATGTGATTTTTTGCTTGCTGGAAGTTCTGGGGTGCAGAGTGCGCCCCTCACATCGTGAGTCGGTGTGGGGGTTCTTGTATTTTCTGCGTGGATAGTTTTTGATAGTTTTTGTACTGACCGCACAAATCCCTTGCTATCTTCAGTCTATTTAGCGTTAGCGGGCCTCATTTGCTTAAACCTGTTTTTCATTACTATGTTTGTATTTTCCCCTTAACTCACCGTTATTATTTGTGGAGGCTGTCTAAACTTTGGGGTTATTTCTCTGAGGCAAGTGAGGCTTTGCTTTCTCTCTAGGGGTAGTTAGTTCCTCAGGCTGTGAAGAGGCGTCTAGGTTTTTAGGTAACGCTCCACGGCTGCCTTTAGTGTGTTTGGATAGGATCAGGGTTGCGGTCAGTATAGTTTCCACATCCCCAGAGCTCGTCCTTATATTCAGGTTTATTTATCAGGTCAGTTTTGTGATCCTACCACCGGATCATAACAGAGAAAACACTGGCTGCCGGACATGACAAAAACCTCCAAGGCGTGACAGGCGAGATCAGGCCACTCTTCCATTTTTGAAAACCAAAATGTAAAAGGCTCAAAACCACCCCTGAAGGTATTGATATTGAGCTCCAGATACTCCTGCACCATCCTCTCTAGTTGTTCACAGCGTATCAAACTTGTACTTTGTTCTGCTGGTATAAAAAATTTGTTAAACGACTCACAGAAATTAATTATGCCACTTACACTGCTGCTGCTACTGTTTTAGCGATAAAATAAAAAAGTTGCACATTGTAGTGCTAAAGCATGTCAATGTGAAATATATGATATATGAATAGCATAGTTTCTTTATTATATCTGGAGGTAGCTGCTCCTAGTTGGCACCTGTTCACATTAGCTTGGAAGTGCCAGTCAGTCTACAACTGGGATGCACACTGTGTGCCTCGCTGCTGTCTTTGTGAAAACCACTTTTAATATTGATTACAAGCGTATTTCGATACTCCAGCATCCATGCATCCCTTTCCAGGGGAGGAAGCATATGGCTAAATTTACTTTTGTAGCATGGATCTAACAGAGTACTAACCCAGTAGTCAGCACTATTTCTAACCCTAAGAATCCGGGCATCATGTTGAAGATAATGCAGCAAGAAGGCGGTAATGTGTCGGGCACTTCCATGAGGTTAAAATCCATGCTGTGTTGGTGGTAGGGTAACACTCAAGGTTGCTTCCTCCGTCTCTTCCCACCAACCATGGACAACAGAGAGCATATCATTATCCTCTTAATCTCCTGACTGTTGCGTGTTTATCACCTCATTCTCATCAATTTGTTCCCCGGCTCCTGCATCTTCACTAACAGATTGTCTGGTAAGTCACCATCCCATGGTACCCGCTTGTGCGATGACAATCCTGAATTTTGAAATATTGTTATACCTTCTGTAGCCCCCTCTGCTTCCAACTCTTACTCTGGGACCATCACCTCCTCACGCAGACAATTCAAAGTGCAGTCCGGCATGCATATGACCGGAATAGTGATGCTGATTATGGCATCGTCAGCACTAACCATCTTACTAGCCATTTGAAAACAGTGCAGAAGGGTGCAGAGGTCCTTCACATGTGCCCACTCCGCAAGCGTGTTTTGCACCACGTCTGGACTGCGTTGGCCCAGGCTGTGCTGAAGGACATACTGCACCAGGGCTCATCGCTGCTGCCACAGCTGCTTCAACATGTGCAGAGTGGAATTCCACCATGTTGGAACATCGCTAAACAAACGGATAACCGGTAGGCCGGAAGACCTCTGTAGCAATGCAAGTCGATGACCTGCAGGTGCGATCGTCAGAAGTGAGCAACACAGGGACCATGCTTTCTGCAGCACCGCATCCAGGCCAGGATAGTGGCGGAGAAATTGCTGTACCATCAGGTTGAGGACGTAAGCCATGCAAGGCAAGTGTGTGAGGTTGCCACGGCGTAGGTGTAAGGGAATTAAAAGTCTACCCCTTCAAGCTTTCCATGATGCTATATGTATATTGTATATAATGTATTGAATTAACCCTCCGTCAGGGGCAATATGTTTCATAACGAGTTTAGGGGCATTGCGCCTGTCCGGCACAGGCTAGAAAATTGGCTATATTTTCCTTTTTTTAAAATTTCAATGCTCTAAAAGTGATCAGTTACCTTAATAGGAATGTAATAAATGAGAATACACATAATCAGGTGGAAAAAAAAAGTTTAATAACCAGAAAAGTAATAATATGTTTCTATGTCTTGAGCATCCTCCTCACTCTCTCCACCTTGATCTGTATCAGACACATCTGGACATTCTTCCAAATCATCTTCTGAATCAATGTCACTTTCTTCCCCTAAACCTTCTTGCTGTAAGGGGTCTGTCTCATCATCAAGCAGTATATTTTGCACTTGCTCAACATGAAGGGCATTGGACAAGTCAAATATTCTCCTCGCCATTTCAGAAGAAAAGCTGAAGCAAGAGAGAGAATATGTGTTAGGGCGCAATGTGCCTGAGATGCACACTCTTATTTCTAACAAAACCTTCTATGACAAATCCACAAATTTAGCACTAGCTATTCATAAAACAAGCTAAAAAAACAATTGGGATGAATAGAAACAGCAAATTCTAACCGTCAAAGGTGTGACACATTCAGGGGCAATGAGCCGGAGAAGCCAAAACACTGATATCTGATCTCCTGTAGCTCTGCAGCACAAGAGGCTTCTCAGGTTTCACACAGCCTTTAAAGTTAGGGTACTGTCACACAGTGCCATTTTCATCGCTACGACGGCACGATTCGTGACGTTCTAGCGATATCGTTACGATATCGTTGTGTCTGACACACTACTGCGATCCGGATCCCCGCTGAGAATCGTACGTCGTAGCAGATCGTTTGAAACTTTCTTTCGTCGTCTAGTGTCCCGCTGTGGCGGCATGATTGCATCGTGTGACACAGGTTGTATACGATGTGCGCACAGTAACCAACGGCTTCTACATCGCAAATACGTCATGAAATTATCGCTCCAGCGCCGTGTATTGTAAATGTAAAAAAAAAAAAACAGTACATACTCACCTTCTGATGTCCGTCAGGTCCCTGGCCGTCTGCTTCCCGCACTGACTGTGAGCGCCGGCCGGCCGTAAAGTAAAAGCAGAGCACAGCGGTGACGTCACCGCTGTGCTGTGCTTTACGGCCGGCCGTCGCTCACAGTCAGTGCGGTAAGCAGACGGCCAGGGACCTGACGGACATCAGAAGGTGAGTATGTACTGTTTTTTTTTTACATTTACAATGGTAACCAGGGTAAATATCGGGTTACTAAGCGCAGCCCTGCACTTAGTAACCCGATATTTACCCTGGTTACCATTGTAAAACATTGCTGGCATCGTTGCTTTTGCTGTCAAACACGACGATACACGCCGATCTGACGACCAAATAAAGTTCTGGACTTTCAGCAACGACCAGCGATATCACAGCAGGATCCAGATCACTGCTGCGTGTCAAACACAACGATATCGCTATCCAGGACGCTGCAACGTCACGGATCGCTATCGTTATCGTTGCAAAGTCGTTTAGTGTGAAGGTACCTTAAGTGAGCTGCGCCTGTCAGATCAGTTGCCCCTGACGGAGGGTTAATGTTAGTGTTAGGGAAAGTGCAGTGGAGCGGCCCCCAGACGCAGGGCAGCGGGGTACCCGGTACCGGGTTTCTCGGTTCTGGGGATGTCGCGGTGGCCCGACCTGGTCCGTGGCCCTGCTAAGGGGTGCCCAATAAAAGGGTGTAGAGGTTGGTGTAGGTTGCAGTAAATGACGAGGACACAGGGTTGCAGTCTTTTTACCTCTTTACTGAAGGCTTCGGCATCCGCAATCCCGAGCACTGCTAACAGGGCTAGCTGAGTCCGGCCGGTCCGAAGACACATCCAGAGTTCCCTTTGCAGGTGGAAATCAGTAGCCTACCTACTAGCGCCTGGGTGTTGTAGTACTTCCCTGCTGAGCACCACGGGATAGTCCTCACAACTGTCGTGTATGTTTCTGTTCTTTCTCTCTGTCCCCCAGATGATATGGATAGGACGCACCCGTATGACGGGGTAGGCCTGGAGTTATTTTATAGGGACCCTAGAGACGCCCCTCTCCTACAATTGCCTCCGTTGTCTTCATTAGGTGTAAAAGGTGAGACAGCCAACCTAGAGTTAACTGCCCTGCCGTTGGTTCGAAGTAATGCGTAGAGTCTATTACTTCCTCGGCGTTCCGGCCGCCGGCTACGCACCTCAGTAGGATGTTGCCGATCTCGGGGCACGACTCCTACTGGTTCTATCGCCTTTGTGCTGTGATCTCGTTTCTCACTTCTCCACAATATACTTTGCTTCGTGTCCTTTCTTAAGATGCCGCCGCAATGAGGTGCAGGCACGGCTCCGTAACGCTCTGTCCTTTCGCTAGGCCTCTGTCAGGATCCCACCTCTGACAGGGACCCCCCTGAATCTTCCCAAGTAACGCTCTTCTCTCACTAGATGTTACCTGGGCAAAACCCAGTCAGCTTCTTCCTAACTTCCTATCCAACCCCCAGTTTTACCAGAGTGTGAGGAGTGTAATGTGTGACTGTGATACCTGGTCAGGTGAACTCTTTTAGTGCAATCAGACGTACCATCACTCCCCTTAGTGGCAGAGCGACGTTACTGCAACGACCAGGACTCTGGGGCGCTGCAGCAGTATCTTAATTTGGACACTAGATGGGGCACAGTAGGATTAGATAATAGAAGCTAGTAGTTAATGTAGGAGGGGTCAGCTGCAGCTAAGAGAGGAAGGATTTCCTGATAGGACTCAATCGTGCCAGGGTTCCCAAATCGCCTGCTCGGAATGTTAGCAGTGACTTCGCAACGCTTATCAAGGGAAAAAGCCCAGCCATCCGCACCACCAGGCCTGGACAGCAATAAGCCAGTACAGCAGGAGGAAAGGAGACTTAAGGCAAAAGCAGTGACAGTGCGGGGACTCAGGTAGCTCCAGTATGTGGCAACGTATCGCATGGGTTGATGCCCTCAGATCCGGTGCTGAGGGAACTCTCAGATGCAATGAGTTCAGACCAGAAGGATGCTGTGTCAGCGCAAACTACAGTACAGATGGGCAGGTCACTCGCCAAGTGGCAACAGACTTCAGAGGCTGTTATTCTCATGTCTGGCGCGAAACAGACAAAGAAAGGTTTAGCCATAGCAGAGCTGAACACGGAGGATGCTGAGGAACTGTGCGGTACGGTTTGACCCGGGTATGTGGTACGGTTTGACCCGGGTATGTGCTGTGTGACAGAGAGAGAAGTGCAGGGAAAGAGGAGGAAATGTGCAATGTGAAACCTGTTGTAAATACTGTGAAGAATATGGATGTGCTGCGTAAAGGAAAAAGTAAAGTAAAAGTTGTTCATTTTAAATTGACTGTGTCTCAATCTGTGCTAAACCGTCTAAAGGAAACCTACAGCCAAGCAGAGGAGACCCTGATGGCGCAGAAAGTGTAGCAACAGGTATGCAAAGTAAAGGACATTATTTTCAAGTGATGGGAGGCCAGGGCACAAGTTACCCTGTGTCCTCGGCCATGACTATGGCCCTGGCCCTCTCTCACATAGGGTTGCCACCAGGTTTGCACCATTATATCATGCGGCCTTCCCTCTCCTGATTCAGTGGAGACAGCAATTGCTCTAACTCGGCCTGAATATCTGTCCACAACTCGAGCTGTGGGACTGCAATCTTGAAGGCATATTAATTTAAACACTGCCTGTTTGCAGTGAACCATGGCTGTGCAGTATGAAGGTGGGGGAGATTCTATCTGCACTGTTGGAACGTGTGTCTGATTAAGGGAGTGGTTGAGGGCACAGGTGAGGCCCTAGAGGAGAAAGATGCAGTGGAGGAACTGTTTGATACAGAGGTTTGTCCTGCAAACCTTGGGGATTCAAAGACTTGTGGAGCAGCCACTTAACCGCCTGCACAAACAGCCACGAGGAGTCACCCAGTGCCCAGTTATCAAGATGTAATGCCACTTCCCATGTTTGCTCATCTACTTGTCAGTGGTGAAATGCGCTCTGGCAGGCAAAGATTTTCTTGAGGGAAAGGGTGATGTTTTCAGGCGACATGCTGGTGTAGCGCAGGCACAGCTTTCTTTTAGAAGTATTGACGACTGGGAAACTCGTACTGAGGGACTGTGATGGCCATCAACTTTAGGAAACCATCTGTATTCACCAGGTGGAAAGGCAGTATTTCTGTGGCCAACAGATTGGCGATGGTGGAGTTTAATCTCTTAGCATTGCCATGTGTAGGACACATTCTTTTATGTGACCACAACTGCTGGCCCCTGAGCTGGCTGCTATGCTGAGAGAGTATAGAGAAAAGGACAAACTGCTGGACTATGAGTGAGATGCAGGCGGAGATGTAATGGTGGATTGAGTAAGATGTGTTGTGCTAGGTGACACAAAAGCAGTGTTTACTTTCATAACAGCTGACTGGCGGCTCTCACTCACCCCGATGGTGGGTAAACAATTGTAGTTTCTGCAGCAAGAGACCTGTGGGTGAACACTTGGAATGGTCACAGAGGAGAAAGAAGCAGCAAATGGGGTTCATGGGATGGCTGGTGGCTGGCATGGCATATTAGTCCGCATTTTAGCACAGTGACATTCCCACACTAAGGCATGTTGATCACTCATGTGCCGGTTGATACATGTAGTTGTCAAATTATTGCAATTGCTGCCTCTAATGATTTTTTTTTGCAATTTAACGTGTGTTGGGTAATTCTTTGTGGTCTCAAAAAACCCTTGCCGCCCCTATGACCTGCACACTCTAAACTGGTGCTGGCCACTGGCAGAGTTGGGAGTGAGGGTGCAGTGCTTGTCATGGTTGTGTCACTTTCTGTCTGTGTCGGAAGCTGCAACATAACCTCCTCATCTTGTTACTCCTCCACCTCCTCTGCTGAGCTACTCAGCTGCATACTTCTGTGTTCCCACCAAGTGGGATCTACAACCTCATCATCATCCTCTCTGTTATCACACTCCTCACCCTGAGAGTCATCATCCTCCCTCCTCTTCCTACCCTGACACCACATTACACTCCGCATGCACCTCTGGTATTTAAGTCTCATCAGAATCACCTCCATCTGTGGTGGTTAACGTCTGGTGATGAGGGTCTGGATTCTGCTCAGACCCTACTTTGTCCTGCCCCGGATCGAAAATGAAAACATTTTGTGAATCGGTGCAGATGCTTTTCTACTCTGGATTCTGTGATTCTTTGGAGCAAACCTCTGATGCCCATGGAATAGAATGTGTGAACAGCTCTTCAGAATGGCCCATCAGATGTTCCCCACTTGTCACTAAATGAACATTCACTGTCTGATTTGCCACTGAAACACAGGTTTAGCACAAACTATTTGGAGTAGCTTATTGGGCCTTGTGGCTGCAACACTATATTAGGCCTATCAATTTTTAAGTGGAAATTTGTCTTTCTGATTTGCCACTGAAACACAGTGCTGTGCTTAAACACAGTTTTAGCACAAACAATTCAGAGCAGGTAATTGGGCCTCGTGGCTGCAGAACTATATTAGGCATAACAATATTTAAGTGGAAACCTGTCCTTCTGATTTGCCACTGAAACAGTTTTAGCATAAGCGATTTGGAGTAGCTAATTGCACCTAGTTGCTGCAATACTATATTAGGCTTAACATTTTTTAAGTAAAAATCTGGCCTTCTGATTTGCCACTGAAACATAGTTTTAGTACAAACGGTTTGGTGTAGCTAATTTGGCCCTAACGATTTTTAAGTGGAAATTTAAGGGTATGTGCACACGTCAGGATTTCTTGCAGAAATTTCCTGAAGAAAACCGGAAAATTTCTGCAAGAAATCCGCATTTTTTTTTTGCGTTTTTTTCCCGTTTTTTTTTCGCGTTTTTTTCGCATTTTGCAAGCGTAATTAGCTTGCAGAATGCTAAAGTTTTCCAAGCGATCTGTAGCATCGCTTGGAAAACTGATTGACAGGTTGGTCACACTTGTCAAACATAGTGTTTGACAAGTGTGACCAACTTTTTACTATAGATGCTGCCTATGCAGCATCAATAGTAAAAGATAGAATGTTTAAAAATAATAAAAAAAATTAAAAAAATGGTTATACTCACCTGCAGGCGTCCGTTCCTATAGATGCTGTGTGTGTTCAGGACCTTCGATGACGTCGCGGCAGCATGCCTCCGGGGCCATCGAAGGTGAGTATATGACTATTTTTTATTTTAATTATTTTTTTTTACCAATTATATGGTGCCCAGTCCGTGGAGGAGAGTCTCCTCTCCTCCACCCTGGGTACCAACCGCACATAATCTGCTTACTTCCCGCATGGTGTGCACAGCCCCGTGCGGGAAGTAAGCAGATCAATGCACTCCTAGGTGTGCGGAATCCCCGCAATTCTGCATTTTTAATGAACATGTTGCTTTTTTTTCCGCGATGCGATTTTTTTGCAGAAAAAAATGCAACATTTGCACAAGAAATGCGGAATACACTGTAAATAATAGGAGGCATATGTAAGCTTTTTTTCGCGTTTTTATCACGTTTTTATAGCGAAAAAACGCGAAAAAAACTGAACGTGTGCACATGGCCTAAATATTAGACAAAGATAACACAAGTAAACAGAAAATGCAGTTTTTAAATAAAGGTCTTTATTATTAAGGGAAAAAGAAATCAAAACCTACAGGGTCCTGTGAAAAAGTGATTGCCTCCCACCTCTTAAAACATAAATTAACTGTGGTTTATCACATCTTTGGGAAGCTGAAGTCAAATTCCCTATCCACATGCAGAGTAATAGCTTGGGAAGGGGCCAGAGGGGGGGGGGCAATATCTATGGCCCCTTCCTAGGCTATTAATATCAACCCACGGCTGTCTGTTTAGTGAACTGTACTGCTTTTCCCGATATGTGTCACACGGACTGCACACAGATGCTACACTGAAGTGAAACATGGTACATGGACAGAAAACAGACACACAGATGTCACATACGTTCATATGGATGGCACACGGACATGGATCTCACCAGTACTGATTTTTCCTGTACAGACATCACCAGGACATGTGGAGGCCTAAAAGAACAGTTTTTGTGGAAAAAAATTAGATTTGCTTTATTTTCACTGCTCAACGTAATAAACTTCTGTAAAGCACTTGGGGGTTCAAGGTACTCACCACACTTCCTTGGGGGGGGTCTAGTTTCCAAAATGGGGTCACATGAGGAGGGTTCCATTGTTTAGGCACATCACGGGCTATCCAAACGCGACATGAATTTCAAAAACAGCAACCTAAAGGATATAAGTTAAAAAAAAACTAGAAAGAAACAGCCTTACGAACACCAGTCAGATCAAAAATGCACAAGCAGGATGCAGCAGACCCCAATCTAAAGGCAGGGGCAGCACAGGTGCAAACTACTGAGGAAAGCAGCCACCCACAAACCTACCAATTTCTGGAGGGGGTGGCTGTCTAGTAAAAAATGCACGGTAATGAGGCCTGAGTAGAATGCCATTCACACAAGTATGTGTGATGCACATTGTCCGGCTTATAGCCTATTAATGGTGCCCATAACATTATATTAGGTGGGCTGCCCAACACTATAGGAGTGCACCCCAGAAGGACAGATACCCCACTTCACCCAACCAACAAAAAAGAGACCTGGCTGCATCCTGCAAAAAAAATTATAAAATGAAAAATAATGCATATGATAAATACATAAATGAGGTATTGGTTGATATTTTGGCCAAAATAGACAAGCTAGCAACCCACGTCAAGGGTCCTCATGCTTGCAAGTCCTAACACTAATTTCAAAAACAGCAACCTAAAGGACATAAATTCCAAAAATAAACCAAAAAGAAACAACCTTGCCAACACCAGTCAAACCAAAAATGCACAAGCAGTATGCATCAGATCCCCATTATAAAGTCAGGAACAGCACAGGTGCAAATGCGACATGACCTCCACAGACCATTCCATCAAAGTTTGCGCTTCAAATTTCACTCCTTCCTTTCCAAGCTCTGCCATGTACCTAAACAGTAGTTTTCTCCCATATATGGGGTATCGGTATACTCAGAAAAAAATGCACAACAAATTTTGAGGTCCACTTTCTCCTGTTACTCTTGTGAAAATAAAAAAATGAGGGGCTAAAAGAACATTTTTGTGGAAAAAAAAATGATTTTTTTATTTTCACAGCTCGATGTAATAAAGTTCTGTGCGGGACCTGAAGGTTCAAGATGCTCACCACACATATAGATAAATTCCTTGAGGGGTCTAGTTTCCAAAATGTGATCACACGTGGGGGTTTCTACTGTTTAGGCACATCAAGGGCTCTCCAAATGTGACATGACCTCAGCTTTTAATTCCAGCCAATTGTGAGTTCAAAAAGTCATACGGATCTCCTTGCTTTCTGAGCCCTGTCATGTGCCCAAACAGTAGTTTTTTCTTGCATACGGAGTATCGGCAATTTCACAACTAATTTTGGGGTCCATTTTCTTCTGTTACCCTTATGAAAATAAAAAAAATTGTATCTAAAGTAAAGTTTTTGTGAAAAAAAGTGAAATGTTCAATTTTTCCTTCCACATTTCTTCAGTTCTTGTGAGGCACTTGAATGGTTAATAAACTTCTTGAATGTAGTTTTCATCACCTTTAGGGGTGCAGTTTTTTAGAATGGTGTCACTTTTGGGTATTTTCTGTTATATAGGTCCCTCAAAGTCACTTCAAATGTGATGTGGTTACTAAAAAATGTTTTTGTAAATTTTGTTTGAAAAAATAGAAATTGATGATTACATTTTATCTACTCTAACTTCCTAACAAAAAAAATATTTAAAAAATTATGCTGATGTAAAGTAGACATATGGGATATGTTTTTAATTAACTATTTTATATTTTATGTGACATAACTCTTTGGTTTTAGGGCATAAAAATAAAAGGTTTGGAAATTTTCCAATTTTTTTGCCAAATTTCTGGTATATTCACAAATAACACAAGTTGTATAGAACAAATTTTTACAACTATCATGAATGCTGCCATCACATTGTTTCACTGTGGGAATGGTGTTCTTGGGGTGACGAGCTGTGTTGGTTTGGTGCCAGACATAGCATTTAGCTTGATGGCCAAAAGGTTCAATTTTGGTCTCATCTGACCACAGCACCTTCCGCCATACATTTGGGGAGTCTCTCACATTTATTTTGGCACATATATTTTGGGAATTTTGCAGCTCTTTCATGGTTACTTTGGTCTTTGTACTGCTTCTCTGATTAATGCCCTCCTTTCCCAGCCTGAGAGTTTTGATGGGCAGTCCTCTCTTGGCAGGTTTGTTGTGGTACCATGTTCTTTCAATTTGATGATAATGGATTTGATAGTTCTCTGGAGGATTATCAGAGATTGGGATATTTTTTTACAACCCAATCCTGACTTGAACTACTCAACAACTTTGTCTCTGACTTGTTTGGAGATCTTCTTGGTCTTTATGGTGTTGTTTGATTAGTGTGCCTCTTGTTTAATGGTATTGCAGCCTCTGTGGCCTTTCAGAAAGAGTGTGTATTTAGTGACAGACCGTGTGACACTTGCATTGCACAGAGGTGAACTTTATTTCACTTACGATGTGACTTATGAATGTTATTGCTGTCACCAGAAATGTCTAGGGCTTCATAGCAAAAGGGGTGAATAGATAAATTTAATTTTTGTCTATATTTTTCACACTTCACCAACTTAGACAATTTAGTGCTGATGCATACATACAATTCGGATTTAAAAAATATTTAAACACAGATTGTAATGTAAAAAATTCAAGGGAGTGAATACTTTTGCAAGTAAGGGTACTGTCACACTCTGCAACTTTCCAACGATCACGACCAGCGATACGACCTGGCCGTGATCGTTGGAAAGTCGTTGTGTGGTCGCTGGAGAGCTGTCACACAGACCGCTCTCCAGCGACCAACGATGCCGAAGGCCCCGGGTAACCAGGGTAAACATCGGGTTACTAAGCGCAGGGCCGTGCTTAGTAACCCGATGTTTACCCTGGTTACCATCGTAAAAGTAAAAAAAAAAAAACAGTACATACTCACATTCCGGTGTCCGTCAGGTCCCTTGCAGTCTGCTTCCCGCTCTGACTGAGTGCCGCCGTAAAGTGAAAGCAGAACACAGCGGTGACGTCATCGCTGTGCTCTGCTCTTACATTCCGGCCGGCAGTCAGTCAGAGCGGGAAGCAGACTGCAAGGGACCTGACGGACACCGGAATGTGAGTATGTACGTTTTTTTTTTTTTTTACTTTTACGATGGTAACCAGGGTAAACATCGGGTTACTAAGCGCAGCCCTGCGCTTAGTAACCCGATGTTTACCCTGGTTACAAGCGAACGCATCGCTGGATCGCTGTCACACACACCGATCCAGCGATGACAGCGGGAGATCCAGCGACGAAAGAAAGTTCCAAACGATCTGCTACGACGTACGATTCTCAGCAGGGTCCCTGATCGCTGCTGCGTGTCAGACACAGCGATATCGTATGGATATCGCTGGAACGTCACGGATGGTACCGTCATAGCGACAAAAGTGCCACTGTGTGACAGTACCCTTACTGTACATATAAACACTTTGTTGAGCGGGCACCATCAAAATCTGTTTATACAAAAAGGGGATCACCATATGCATACCAATAAACCATGACAGAAAACAAGAGCAAGCGTATGCACATAAATAGGGATCACCACAATGTAATTAAGAATAGAAAAAACTCTTGGGGGCGCATGCGCGGACTCTGATGGAGCAGGAAGTGCTCGGCTGAGCTCCGCATCCCGAGGCTTGATTCCCCCCCGTTTAGATACCGGAATCGGGACTTTTTCACGGCGGTCTGCTTCCCCTCGCCTCCGAGAGCGCCGAGGTCCGCAATGCCCAGGAAAGCTGGCGCGGGACAGCCGGCTGGCCGCCCGATATCAGAACTCTTGGCGGGCGGCGGTGCAGGTAAAATGGCCGCCGCACCTGTCCTCACTCTCTCTCACATCCCGGCGCTGCAGCTTAGTGAAGGGGCAGATGATGAGGATCTGAATAATGGAGGGGACGCTGTTATTTCAACTGCTGCACTTACCAAATCCCTCCAGGAGACCTTCCGCACAGAACTTTCTGCAGCCATGACTGCGGTCACCGCCCAGCTACAAGATATTTCCCAGCGCACAGCATGCTTAGAGGAGAAAATGGAGGCCACAGCAGAGGCCCTTAGTGAAGATCAAGAGACCCTCACACTCCATGCTGATCGCATCATGGATTTAGAGCTGCGCAGTGAGGACCTAGAGAATAGGTCCAGAAGAGGTAATATTAGAGTGCGTGGCTTACCAGAATCCTATGTGACATTAAAAGAGACAGTCACTGCTCTATTTATTGCGCTCCTGCCGCAGGCAGATCCATCCTCATTACATATCACAAGAATCCATAGGGCTCTAGGCAGAACACGTTCCGCAGACATTCCTAGAGACGTGGTCCTCAAAATGCAATATGAGGAATCTAGAGATTTAATTCTTAATGCTGCAAGATCTCTATCTACACTTCCTGGACTTCCAGATTCTGTGAAATTGTTTGCGGACATAGCACCTGCCACGCTGTTTCGTAGGAGAGCCCTTAAACCAATCACCATGGCACTACAGTCAGTACAAGTGAAATATCGCTGGGGCTTTCCATTTTCTTTATCTTTTACACATAAGAATGAGCAGTATATTTGTCGTACACTGGATGAAGGCAAAAAGGTTCTAGAACAAGCTGGAATTCCGCTTCCTGATGTTATGCCTCCACTTCCGCAAAGAAGACCCAGACCAGCTAAAGAATGGCAGCAGGTTCCTGCGACCAGAAGCCAACGTTCACGAATTACTTGACTGTTTCCTGGATTCTATGGATTTAATTTTTGAGACGTGGCTTTACATAGACCCCATCGGTTGACTGCATTGAGTTATCTTCAGTTATCTGTTAATGATCATTAGACTGATCTATATCTTCCTGATTTCGAACTTTTCTGCATATGCCCATACCAATTTACTCTCCCTATTCAACGTGTTTATTATTTTTCTACCAGTTTTCCCATCCTCTCCCTCTTTCCCCCCCTTTCCTACCTCCCTTCTTCTCCCCTCCCCTTTCCTCTCCCCTACCCCCCTCTTCCCCCTTTTGACTGGGCTAGTAATCATAACGGGTGAGGCCTCGGGTTTACTACGTTACCCTATTTTGGCGATTCTCGGTCTACTTTTAATATGGTATTCCGGATCTCCATCTTTTGTGAGGCTAGAACTCACATTATTGTTCTATTAATGTTATATGTGTATGTTTTCCCTTGTTTTGTTTCTCTCCCTTTGTTTTCTAGTAGATTTACCACACATTGTTCACTTCGCAGTTTCCAACGGTGGAGATTTGGCAGGACTGGTCGAGTGTCTGAGTCTGTAAGCATTACTTGTATCTTTACTAATGTGTAGGGTTATTTCACACAACGTAAAGGGTCTTAATTCGCCCATTAAACGGAGGAGAGCGTTCATAGATTACCATAAACACAAGCCAGATATCTTGTGTTTACAAGAAACCCATTTCTCCTCATCATCTTCTCCTAAATTTTTTGACTCGAGCTATTCCCGCTACTTCCTTGCCTCTTGGGACAGAAAAACCAGAGGTGTTGCTATATTACTAAAAAATTCCTTTCCCTTCCATTTGACTGAATCATACTCAGACCCGGAAGGGAGGTTTTTAATACTACAGGGAACCCTACAGGGAAAAACAATCTGTATTATCAATAGTTATCTCCCTGAAAACACCCAGATCCGGGTTTTTAAATTAATTTTATCAAAGCTCTCTCAAGTCTCATACCACCACCTGATTTGGAGTGGGGATTTCAACATGGTCCTTGATCCAACTCAGGACAGTAGTGCTGTACAGAGGTCTGATGTTTCCAAGAGAGATAGGAAACAAATCTTGCACTTGATGAGGGAGAATAGATTGGTGGATGTCTGGCGGGAGATTAACGGGCAGGCAAGGGGCTTCACATTTTACTCACCAGTACACAAATCGTACTCGCGCATTGACTTACAGTTAACGACTGCAAATACTCTAGTATCAGCTTTATACTCACGACATGTCCCATCAGCTTGGTCGGATCATGATTTTGTTTTGTCGGTCTTTAAATTTGATATTACCACGTCTGGCCTTTTTAAGTGGCGCTTAAATGAATCCCTGCTTACAGACCCCACTATATCTTCTCAACTTAAAGAAGATCTTAAACTTTTCTTTCAAACTAATGTAACTAATGACTCCTCACCTGGTAACATCTGGATGGCTCATAAAAAATTCATAACTGGCTCTATAATCAAGATAGCTTCCACCAGGAAAAAAAACAGGTCAGCCCTTCAAAATAGACTGGAAACCAAGCTGTTCAAGCTCGAACAGGCTAATCAGCTATCAACGTCTCGCTATCTAATAAAACAAATCTCAGATGTCAAAAAACAGCTGACCTCATTGCTCACTGTTAAAACGGAGAAAGCCCTCGCCTGGACCAGAGCCTCCTTTTACAAGCAGGCAAACAAACCTTCCAGAATGTTAGCACGCCAACTACGCGCAAGAGAGTACCTAAACTCTATACCCTCCATAAGGGATGGCTCTGGACGTATATCAGCCCATCCAGAGGGTATTTATAAAGTCTTTTATGAATACTATCAAAAATTGTACTCTTCCCCTCAAAACATTCCCTTGAAATCTCTGAACTCTTTTTTACAAGGTGTTTCCCTTCCAAAAATTTCTGAACCTGCTATACAGCAACTTCAGTCGGAAATTCTTCCTGAGGAAATTACTATGATAATCAAAAAATTAAAGTCGGGCAAGGCTCCGGGTCCTGATGGCCTGTCAGCCCTTTATTACAAAAAATTTGGAGATCTCCTAATGCCCCACATTAAAAATTTCTGCAATGCCCTTCTTTCTGGCTCCCAAATGCCCCCTGAGTTTTATTTTGCTCACGTAACTGTTATTCCTAAACCAAAACGAGATCACTTATTAGTTAAAAACTACCGTCCTATTTCTTTATTAAACGTTGATTTAAAAATTTTCACTTCACTCATCACTGATCGACTGAACAAAATACTGCCTTCGCTTATACATAAGGATCAGGTGGGTTTTATCCCGATGAGACAAGGACCTGACAACATACGTAGAAATCTCAACATTATCCACTCAGCGAACCGTACACAGAAGCCTTTGATGGTACTGGCTCTAGATATAGAAAAGGCTTTTGATACAGTTCTTTGGCCTTATCTTTTCTCAGTGTTAGATAAATTTAATTTCCCTCAAAAGCTGATTTCCTGTCTTCAACTAATATATGACAATCCATCAGCATACCTCAAACTCCCTTCCACTAAACCGTTATCTATAAATATACAGAGAGGTACTCGTCAGGGGTGTCCCTTGTCCCCAGCATTATTTGCTTTAGCAATGGAGCCGTTGGCCGCAGCCATAAGAGAAAATCCAAACATATTAGGACCCTCAGACATGGGTGAAAAATACAAACTGAGCCTTTTTGCAGATGATCTTCTACTCACACTGTCTAACCCCTACTCTACTCTACCCAACCTATTTTCGCTTCTGCGTACATTTGAAAAAATATCAGGTCTCAGGATAAATGTTGATAAGTCGGAGGCCCTATTCATCAACACTCCTAAGGCTGATCAAGATAATTTAATTTCACAATTCGGCTTTACGAGAAAGGAACATTCCCTATCCTACTTAGGAATTAACCTTACGACTCATAAATCTTCTCTTTTCAAGTGGAACTATTCCCCTTTAATTGCAAAATTTAGGACTGACATAGCAAAATGGTCTCGTTTAAAAATTTCATGGCTTGGCCGGTTACACACTATAAAGATGGTTACTTTGCCGAGATTCCTATACCTATTTAGATCTCTCCCTATCACGGTTCCTTTGAAGTGTCTTCGAGAGATTCAGTCAATTATCTCCAAATTTATATGGAATGGAAAGAGACCCCGTGTCAAACAAAACATAATGTGTTTACACAGAAAGTATGGAGGCATGTCGATGCCTAGTCTCTTGACATATTTCAAAGCAGCCCAAATAGCCCAATTGTCCAAACTATCCCCTAACAGTAATACTCCTAGGTGGGTGCAATTAGAATCTTACTTCCTGCAGCCTTATTCACTTTGTGGCCTCTTGTGGTCCACGGTGGGACTCCCGCCGGACATTCAGGTCATAGCTCCCTTTTCCGCTCTCTCTCTGATCATATGGAGAAAGGAGAGATTCAAGCACAATCTTCAATCTAAATTTTCACCCCTTACATCATTGTTTCGTAATCCTATGTTTCAACCGGGGCTAGAGCCTGCATTGTTTTCCTGGTGGATCGGGAAGGGGATTACCATGCTAAAACACCTTTGCTCCCCTTTCAATATTTTACTCACTAAGCAAGAATTTATACAATGTCATAGTCCCCCAACTGGAGAGGCTATGCGCATCAATCAAATTTTTCATTTTGCCAGTCAGCATCTGTCACGTGGGACCCCTTTTCGGTTCACTGGTTTTGAACAAAGGTATTCTGGAAACCCTATGGGTAATGGGATAATCTCACTAATATATTCCACGATGAATGCCGCTCATACATCAGAGAAACTAAATTATATGCTGCAATGGGAGAATGACTTGGAGCTCGTCCTGCCCCTGGAGACGTGGCATAAATGCAGTGAAACCCTGTCTAGAGGTAGTCATCAAACGTCTCTGACTGAAACATCACTAAGGCTACGTTCACATTTGCGTTGTGCGCCGCAGCGTCGGCGCCGCAGCGCACAACGCAAACGAAAACGCGGCAAAACGCACGCTAAAACGCTGCGTTTTGCGCCGCATGCGTCGTTTTTGGCCGCAAGTTGGACGCAAAAAAAATGCAACTTGAAGCGTTTCTTGCGTCCAACGCTTGCGGCCATGCGGCGCAAAACGCAGCACAACGCATGTCCATGCGCCCCCATGTTAAATATAGGGGCGCATGACGCTTGCGGCGCCGCTGCGGCGCCCGACGCTGCGGCGCTGACCGCAAATGTGAACGTAGCCTTAAGGTGTTACATAGGGCATATTATGTACCAACCAAATTACATGCCATTTGTCCGCACATCTCTAAAGACTGCTTTAGGGGTTGTAATATCCCTGGGGATATGCTCCACATTTGGTGGAAATGTCCGATCGTTGAGAAATTATGGCAAGAAGTTAACTCAATTATTATCCAATTATTTGGTAAACCAATTATAATGGATCCCACAGTATTCCTATTGGGAAAGATGCCACATGGATTCTCGAAGAGTCTTTGGAGATTAGCGAATACATTGTGCATGGCAGCTAAAATTCATATAGCTTCTAAATGGAGAACTCAGACACTGTCCATTTCAATGGTGAGAGACAGAATGAATGAAATTTTAATGTGCGAGAGAATCCAAGCAACTAGATGTGATGACATGGATGCCTTTTTTCGAATCTGGAGCCCTTGGCTCGATCTCGACTCTAGCACCCCCCTGACTCGAACCCTCCTATTGTCTCCATGAATTTCTTACATCTTATATCTGTAAAAGCTTATTAACATTATTAGTATATTGCGACAAATCAGCACTCACCTAATTATCAACATCTGATGACATGACATGTTGGATTTCCCCCGTAATTGGTAAAACGAACTGATGTTATCTCCCTTGTTGTTCCTATCCCTAGTCTGTCTTGTCCTGTCTTTCTAGTTTGGTTTATATGATCGACCTTTATTGATATGGTTACTTTTACATTTTTGTCACGATGCTCTACAAATAACTATATTTTTTTTTTACATGGAAGGTCGTTTTTGTTATATATTGTTATGAAAACTTTAAATAAACATATTGAAACAAAAAAAAAAAGAATAGAAAAAATCTTTATTCAGAAAACAACGTTCACAGAGACATTTTAAAAACATCTAAAAACATAGTTAGGAACAATGGGTCCATCAAGATAACAGATAAATGCTGCCAGAATTATGCACCTTGCACAGCTAATACAGATCCTCTATGGGCATTTAGCATAAATCACAAATGATCCTGACAAAATACTCAATGTACCACAGGGGTTGTTAGTCCAAACTGTTGGGTAATTAGGTAGGCACTTATAGGCCACACATATTGATATCAAATGGGGATACAGTGGCAGAATCCTCAATGTTTAGTCATTCCCCCCACTGCGTCCTCCTCAAAAACCTCCGGTAGCTCTTACCCAGCCCTAGTGCAGACCCCTATGGAAGCGATCCTCTAGGGCCTTGGCACCCACACAGCTTCATTTGATCGGACATGCCTGTTGATATAGGATCGCTTCCATAGGGGTCTGCACTAGGGCTGGGTAAGAGCTACTGGAGGTTTTTGAGGAGGACGCAGTGGGGGGAATGACTAAACATTGAGTACCCTTACTGTAGTGACAGTTAGCTAGTTGCTAGTGGTTGCAACCATTGATACCTTAGCTACTGCAATGCCCTGTACATGGGGTAAGCAACATAGCAAATAAGAATAGCTATACTACATTTCTGATTGGAGGTATTTGCTAATATTATTATTACACCTACTACAGATTGCTATGGGATCTTTGATCTGGGAATACCTCTGAAAAATCGTCCGAGTTTCATCTAGAAAACTCATCTGATTTTCCACTAATTTGTATCCGTATTTTCTTTTTTTCTGTTTGTGTGATGTTTGTGTGATGTCTGCGTGCTGTAAGTTTTTATACATACAACTATATGGCCATGTTCACACATTAAGTATTTTGTCAATACTTTACATCAGTATTTCTAAGACAAAACCAGGAGTGGAGCAATCAGAGGAAAAGTATAATAGAAACACGTGCACCACTTCTTCATTTTTCTCCCTCTCCAGGTTTTGGTATATAAATACTGATATAAAATACTGACCAAAAACTAAAAGAGTGAACGTGGCTTTAATTCCTTCATGACCTTGGGATTTTCCGTTTTTGCGTTTTTTGTTCCCCTTCTTCCCAGAACCATAACTGTTTTATTTTTCCATCAATGTGGTCATGTAAGGGCTTGTTTTTTTCAAGACGAGTTGTACTTTTGAATGACACCATTGATTTTACCATATTGTGTACTGGAAAAAGGGGGAAAAAATCCAAGTACGCTGAAATTGCAAAAAAAGTGCAATTACACAAATTTCTTTTGGTTTTCCCCAGCTACAAAGAATGGAGAGGTCTGTAATTTTTATCGAAGGTAAGCTTCAACTGTGAGAGACAGAATCTTAAAAAAAAAATTCAGAAAATCACATTTTATGATTTGTACATAATTAATTTGCATTTTATTGCATAAAATAATTATTTGATACACTAGAAAAACAGAACTCAATATTTAGTTCAGAAACCTATGCAATTACAGAGGTCAGAAGTCTCCTGTAGTTCTTGACCAAGTTTGCACACACTGCAGCTGTGATTTTGTCCCCTTAATCCATACAGATCTTCTCCAGATCTTTCAGGTTTCGGAGCTGTCGCTGGGCAACATTGAGTTTCAGCTCCCTCCAAAGATTTTCTATTGGATTCAGGTCTTGAGACTGGCTAGGCCACTCCAGGACCTTGAAATGCTTCTTAGGGAGCCACTCCTTAGTTGTCCTGGCTGTGTGTTTTGGGAGATTGTCATGCTGGAAGACCCAGGCACGACCCATCTTCAAAACACGACGAGTGGAGTTGATACCAAAAAGTTCTATTTTGGTCTCATCTGATCACTTTAGTAAGACAACTTATTGCAGTCGAAATGCGTCGACTGGGTCATGTCGACCATGTAAATTTGTCTTTGGTATGCACTATATTTTCTTTTGAAAAGGGAAAGAAAAGGAAAATCCAGTCCTGTTGAGCCGGACTCCAGTTTTTTCTATTATCTTTGATGTAAGGCCAGGGTGACGCCGGTGTCTGAGCCCCAGGTGGATGAGCATAGAGCAACTGGGTGAGCTGGAATCAAGTTTTTATAATTAATGGTAATGTTTGAGACTGTGGTCCCAGCTCTCTTCAGGTCATTGATCAGTTCCTCCCATGTAGTTCTGGACTGATTCCTGACTTTTCTCAGAATCATCCTTACCCTACAAGGCAAGATCTTGCCTGGAGCCCCAGACCAAGGAAGATTGACAGTCGTCTTGTGTATCTGCTTGCCTATTGTACTGTATCCCATCCCATCCTTGTGCAGGTCAACAATTTTGTGCTTGGGGTCCTAAGTGCGAGCCAGAATTGTTGCTGGTTGGTAGGTGATCAAATAACAATTTCAAGCAATAAAATGCAATTTCTTTATTTAAATATCATACAATGGGATTTTCTGGTTTTTATTTTTAGATTTTGTCTCTCACAGTTAAACGATAAAAATTACAGACTTCTTCAATCTTTGTAGGTCATTAAAACTTGCAAAATCGACAGTGAGTTAAATAGTTATTTTCCCCACTGTATATGTCATAGGTGGTGAAGGGGTTAAATGTGCATGATGAAATATAGTTTTCTTAGGTTTATAATATGATTAAATCAACCATCAACGTGGTTGCGGGCTCACTCACATGAGCGTATAATACAGCTAAGTGTTTTCCAGTGTTTTTTTTGGATAGAACTTGGCTCAATGTCAAGTGCAGATTTCCAATTTTTTTTCTAATGCCAATTCAGCATGACAAAAAAATTGCAGCATGCTGCGAGTGGCTCCAGAATTTGGATTTTGCACACCCATACAAGTCTATAGATGTGTTTGAAACATCAGACTCCATTCGGATGTCATCCAAGTGCAGTCCGACATCAACGGACTCAGACAATGGAGAAAATGGAGAAATTAAGTTCTCCATTTTCTCCGCATCTGTGCTGCGATTCTCTCATTTCATTAGCATAATTCTCCCGCTTGAGGAAATCAATGTGTGACCTTGGCCAAAGTCAGGGTGTGACGCAGAGTAATTTCTCATGGATAAGCCGTGAGTCGGGGAAGTCAAGAAGTTTCACGTCAAGAGCCAAGTCAGGTCACAGGCAGTTGTCAAAATTCCGAGGTAGGAGTGTGTCAAGGTAAAAAGGGTAATACAGGTAAAACAGGTAATCAATTCCAAGTTCTTGTAAGAAAGATAAAAATATCAGAGTGCAGAGCACAGAGCAAACACACCACTGAGCTGACAGCTTAGCTAAGTAGCTGGGTTGTCACTCAGAATATGGAACACCTGATGGAAGCTCAGCACCTTCCAGTCTTAGGCCGGGATCACACATGCAAGAAAAACGTCCGAGTCTCGCATGGTAATACCCGGCACTGCCGCCGTCTCGTTGGAGCAGAGCATGCAGCTGCAAGTATTGCTATGCGGCCGCACGCTCCGCTCCTGAGTGACGGTGGCAATTCCGGGTATTACTCTGCGAGACTCAGACGTATTTCTCGCATGGGTGATCCCGGCTTAGATTAAATGGCTGAGCTGTCTATCAAAATACAGACAGCGTAGCTTGCCAATGCACTAGATTGGACAACTGAGCTGTCACTCATCAAACTGACAGCTCAGCACAACTTTGATTGCATTGGGCAGCAAAGCTGTCAGTCACTGTGTCCAAGACACACTGAGCCGAGGAATCGTGACACAGGGACATGGCTTATGGTCGTGAAGGGGTTAATCCTAAATTTACTTTCATATATATTACTTCATATGTATATATATATATATACATATACATACACACACACTAGATAGAGGCCCAATGCTATCGCATTGGGAGGGCGGTGTCATAATCCCAGTGCAGGGTTTGACCTGCACGCCAGGGGTTAATGTTTTGATCAGTGCAGGCTCTGACCTGCACACCTGGGACTTATTATTGGCCTCTCTTTGGTTCGGGGAGAGTTTCTTATAGCCCTGGGAAGCTCCAGTCTCTGTCAGTTATACTTTTGCTATTGGCTGAGTGTGTTGACCTCTGTTTGCTTGTGCCTGTGGAGCGCCCCCACACCGCCGCAGGGCCGAGGGATACCCGGAGCCGGGCCTCTGGGAGTCTCTGTTCAGTTCTGGGGATGTCACGGTGGCTAAGCCCGGTCCGTGGCCCTGTCTGTCAGCGGAGGACGTCCGGTAGAATAAGTGGTGGTGTAACGGTGCAATTGTGAGGTGCAGGTCGCGGTAAATAACGAGGACACCAGGTTGCAGTCTCTTTACCTCTTTACTGAAGATCTCTGAGTCCTCAGTCCAGGATACGGTTTACCAGGCTGCGCAAGTCCGGCCGGTCCAATGGCACCTCCAGAGTTCTCTTCACAGGTGGAAATCTGTGCCTTCCTGCTTGCGCTATGTGTTGTGGTCCTTCCCTGCTGTGCTTACGGAAAGTCCCCACAACTGTTGTGTCTGTTTCTTAAGTTCCCTCACAACTCGACTAGATGATGTTCTGCTAATCCTCCGTCCCTCCCTGAGGTTCGGGTAGGAACGGCACCCGTTTGACGGGTAGGCTCGGAGCTCTTCCGGGACCCTAGAGACGCCCCTCTCCACAAGTTGCCCCCCAAGACTTCATAGGTGATTTGAGTTAGACAGCCCGCCTGAGACTGACTGTCCTGCCGCTGTTTAGAGTATTGCTTGAAGCTGGATATTATGATACTCTCTCGGCGTTCCGGCCACCGGTTGTGCGCCTCAGTAGAATGTTGCCTCGGTCTTACAGCACGACTCCTACTGGTATTCTCCTATCGCTTTGATCTCGTTTCTCACTCAGCACAATCTATCTCTCTTCTAATCCTTTCTTCGGGCACCGCCGCTACCCGGAGCAGGCACGGTCCCGTTACGTTCGTTCTCGTTGCCAAGCCTCTGTCAGGATCCCACCCCTAACAGAGACCCTACTGTCTCTTCCCCTACAACACCCTCTGCCACAAGGTGTTGCCTGGTTCCAACCCAGTCAGCTTTCTGATCTAACTTCCTGCCTGACCCCCAGTTTACCCACTGTGGTGGGGAGTGGCCTAATGAATAGCACCCTTAGCTCCCCCCGGAGGCCCGGCTGTGAAATGTATTGGTGACTGTGATACCTGATTAGATGAACTCCTTCAGTGCCATCAGAGGTACCATAGCTCCCCTTAGTGGCGGAGCCACAGTACTGCAACGACCAGGACTCTGGGGTGCTGCACCTGTATTCTAGTTTGCTTGTATGGTTCTGACTCGGTTCTGTTCCCTGGTGTGATTTTGCCTTTTGATTCTGTACTGTGTATCTGCTTCTTTGGTTTTCTGACTCCTGCCACGTCCCTGACTATTCTTGATTACCCTGCTCCTTGTGTACCGCGTTATCTCTCCCGTTTACTGACCTCGGCTTGTTTTGGATTGCGTCTCCCTGTGTTGCCTCATCCTTTCCCTGGTGTCCAGTGACTCTTTACCCTTCTCCTATGCCTTTGTTCCTGTAGTATCCTGCATACTCCAGCTACAGGATGCTAAGACCCGCCCCCTGTTGTCACGTGACCACAGGTCCTTTCAGTATACTCAACACCTGGTGTTCTGTTCACTCCAGCTCTGCTGTATCGGTGTTTTCTTGCCCAGCTCTTGGGCGCTGTGAGTACAGCTGTCACAGGTTGTCTGAGACTCTGGGTTCTCACTGTCAGGGCAGCACAAATTGCTGGGAAGTGCCACCTGGCGGTTTCTCCTGATAGTTAGCCTTGATAGGCGGTAATGTCATGATGGGGGCAGGCTTTGCAGCATTGAGAATCCCCCCCACATGTTCTCACCCACCTATCCACTCTCTCTTTCCCCATGTGCTGACTTCTCCAGTCTGTGCTCTCCTCTTCTTTGACCTGTCTACCCCATGTGCTATCCCCCCTGTCTGCTGTCTCTCTCCTTCCTGTGCTGTAATCTCCCTCAAAGACAATACTGACATTACAGCAGGAGATCGCAGAGGATACATTTTGTGAGGCAAAATATTGTTTAAAAACAGTCAGCGAAATATTTTACCTAACAAAAGAAATCCTCTGTGATCCCCTGCTGTAATGTCAGTATTGGCTTTTGCTTCCTCCCCTGCCCGGGAGATGTGGTATGTTCTGTACACGGTCAGACACAGACAATTTTAAACCCATTTAATGCGACTGGCTTCCTCTGCCTGTATACACATTGTGCATCTGCCACCGGAATCAGCCGAATGATTCACTGCGCCTGCGCAGTAAATCAGACCGCTGCCATCTTTGTGCAGAAAGATAGCGGCGGTCACACTTAAACTGCGCATGCGCTCCGCCTGCACAAAGATGGTGGCGGTCAGTGAATCATTCGGCTGATCCCAGTGACAGCGTGTTTGCGACGGTGTTCTGCTAGTGGTACCACGCAAGAGGCTGCATATGGTGTATTCATTGTGTGTGTGTGTGTGTGTGGTGCATATGACATATACAGTGTGTGTTTGTGTGTGTGTGGTGCGTACGGCGTATACAGTGTGTTTGTGTGTGTGTATGTGTGTGTGGTGTGACGGTGTTCCGCCGGTGGTACAGCGCAAGAGGCTTGTACCACCAGCAGTTTCCATATTGAGACATCCATCACTTGGGTGTCCCAATATGGAGGTCGGTGAACTTCCACCTCTTGGAATTCTGGGATCCAGACACATCTGGACGGAACAGGATGTGAAGACATTACAAGGTAAGTATATATATATATGTATATATATAATTTATTTTAGTACCTTTTAGTGCAGTAAGAAAATGATTCAACATTTGTAATTTGCAAATAAATCATGTAAATCAAAACATATACAGTTATTTAAAGACAGAGATATTTATTTTTGTTTCCTGATAATATGTAATGGTATTTCTTCAGGCCCAGGAACGAGCTGGAATGACTGTTAACGTGACTATTCCTTCAGGTACTTTTCCAACTATAGCAATATATTGTGTATGCTGCCATTGTATGCATGCCCCTGCTGAAAAATGCTATATGGCCAAAACATGAGGACGCTCCTCTGCAAAACAAGGCCACAGTATCAAGCACCAAGCAAAGCAATCTCAATTGCCAAACAGTTGTAGTATGAGTAATACTTAAAAGTGGTACTGTCATCTTATGCCACTTTTGACGGCTTGTGAAATTTTCTGATCTGCAATTTGTATTATTTCTAAGAAACGGATATGTCCAGGAGTGAAATCAACTAGTGGGGCGGTCGAGCACAAAACTGCAATCAGGCTCAGATGTTGGACTTACTCATCCAAATTCATTGCATGAATTCACAATGCGCTTTGAGTACAAAATTCCACAGACAGTCTAAAAAAAATCCTATAAAAAAACCTTTTCTTAAAAAGTGGACTCTAATCTAGCCACAAAAGGGGGCCCAACTCCATATTAGCTCCCAGCAGAGGTGTATCTAGCGTTTCTGGCACCCGGGGCAAGAATTCATTTTGGTGCCCCCCCCAGGACATATGCCCCCCGTCAGCCCCATCATTGTCCTCTCCTCCTCCACCATCCCTATCATTGCTCTCTCCCCGTCAGCCCCATCATTGCCCTCTCCTCCCCCACACACACACCATTCACTTCTCTGCACATTCCCCTGCAGCGCGATACACACACACACACACACTCACATACACACACACACATTCACACACACATACACACACACATACACACATTCTCACACACACACACATACACATACACACATTCTCACACACATACACATACACACATTCTCACACACATTCACACACACATTCACACACACATTCACACACACATACACACATTCTCACACACACACATTCTCACACACATACACATACACACATTCTCACACACATACACACACACATACACACACACATTCACACACACATTCACACACATTCACACACACCTCTCACCTCTCCTCGCGCTCTGCCGCAGCAGCTCCATCGCCTTCCTCTGACACAGCCGGCCGCTGAATGATGACGTCATCCAGCGGCGCGTCTGTGTGAGAGGAAGCAAGAGGAAGCAGGAAGACAGATCGCTGGGCAGCGGAGCTGCAGGGATTTCTCCCTGCCCGCCGCAGCCACTCTGCAGGGGCTCCCCTCCCCCTCTGCACACATTGGGAGCCGACACTCTGCAGCTTCTCTGTGCCGGCTGTCAGCTTGACAGTTGGCACAGAGAACAGCTGACTCCCAGACCGGGGGCGGCAGAATGCAGCCGCCGGGGGAGACACTGCGGACCGCCGCATTAGGCGGCCCGACTGCGCCCCCCTGCCAGCTGCACCCGGGGCACATGCCCCGGCTACCCCCCCTAGATACGCCACTGGCTCCCAGAGTGGGAAATCCAAAAAGCTCATAGAGGTGTGAAGGTCCAATGTCCACCACATACTTTACCATATAGCAGCATGTATGGCACAGGTTCTGAATGCCGAGCATGAGGACTTAGATACTGCTAATACTGTTATGGTCGTTTGTATACACCCCCTTGTATATTATGTATCATTACTGTTTGTTATAAGTGAAAAGTTGTGTTTATGTTTGCAGTGGCAAAAAACGAATCAGACATTAAATTATCAGAGCTTTCCATTCAGAAGACTGACATACCGCAGCTCTGTGAAGAACCTGGCTCTTCCAAGAAGCTTTTACCAATGAAGGAAGCCATTGTCTTACGTGGCCTCACTCTGGCCCTGGCCATTGCTGTGTTCTTAACAGGAGTTCTTGTTAAAGTGTGGACATCTTACTAGCGGAAATTAATGATACAGTTTCATTAGCACAATGGTTGAGTGACTGTTTTTGAACACTATAAATCTTCGTCTGGACTAGCATTATATGACACTTATTCTTTGGAAAAGACATGTATTTCAAAATCTACTGTGGGTGATTTATCATGAGAAGACTTATTGAAGTCACTTTTGCTTGAGGCTGCATTATCATTGTTTGCGCCAAATTTATCCATGTTGCTCAGTGTTTGATAAATATATCTTTAAATTGGTTATCCGGGACTTTTGTACTTTTTTCTTATGGGGCTAAGATCTTACAGCAGGTAGTTGGCAACTACCTGACTGTAACTGACTGCTCTGCCCTGTGCCGATCTCTGCCTGCTCAGAGGGGTCAAGTGCCGCTCCAGTCTGCGATTCTGCAGATTCTGTTAAAGGGAATCTGTCACATAATTTTTCTTATATAAGATGCGGCCACCTCCATTAGGGGCTTATCTACAGCATTCTGTAGATGGCATCTGTGTGCCATCCGTGTGCCGCATTAGTGTGACACATACCGGCACCTGAGAAAAGCTGTACAGTTCGTGTTGTTCCCAGGTGTCGGGTGCTGAAAGCAGCTATTTTCATTGTCGCCTGGTCTCCCTGAGATCAGCGCAACCAGGCGACAATGATGGCAGTTATATTCAGCACCCACTGTGTACATTGTGTTAGCTGTGATGCCATGAAGGTTACCTCAGTTCATCGGCCGACTCACACTGAAAAGAGCAAGGGAACAGCTGGCTGTCACCTGTGGTAACCTCTATGATGTTACCGCTCGTCACTGAAGCTATGTCCCAAGCTCAGGTCAGTGTCTCCTGGATTCATGGCTGCTGGTTGCATCATGCCATAGCTCAGCCATGCAATCCAGCTGTAGCATAGCAGGAGTTCTCTGTAGGATTGTGTAACACCCCAGGTAACCGCTTGTTACAGCGGTATTGCCTTCCTCTCGGGGAGGGTGATGCCATGCCTGGAAGCGAGGAAAGATCCCTTTAACAGGTAACACATACATGCAACATATTTTGACTCGAGGCCAGAAGAGGGAGCTCTGATCCAGTTTATGGGTGGCTCCCCTATATAGATTCTGGCTGGAGGAGGAGTGAGTCAGTCTGTGAGAGAGGAGAGTGGAGTTCAGGAAGAGAGCTGGGGCCGTGTAGACGTGAGGATCTGCAGCTCCTGTGAGGAAAGCTGGGGCCGTGCAAACCCATGGTTCTGCAGCTCCTGGAAAGGAAAGAGAGGAACAGAACAGTTTGTGGAGAGTGTGAAGGAGGAAGAAGCAAAGGAGAAATGAGGAGCTGGAGGGGACCGAGGTTGTGGGGGTAACTGTATGCCCCACAGCAGAAAGCAGCGGGCAGGAGATTGCAAGTTGCCTGTCCACCATTACACCTGAAGGCAAAGCAATACATAGAGCCCGGAGTCAACTTAGAGACACCTGTAAAAAGGCTCGAGTTCCCTGCCATGCGGGTAGCATGCTACCAAAAGGGACAGAGAGAAAGTGAGGACCTTGTGTGAGGCCTTAGGTAGCAAGGAACTACAACACAGCGCAGTAAGGAGGGCTTCCAACCCCACCTGGCTAGGGGTATCTCTGAATCGCTTCCAGGCCGGCCGGACTGCACCATCACCTGTGATCCATACACTGGACTGTGGCTGCCTACTACAGTAAACAGGTAGACTGCAACCTTGTGTCCTCCACTTCTCTCCTACACCACACCAACTTTGCCTACTACACCCCAGGAGCCCTGGGGACTAAGCTTCACCTGTGGGAAGCAATACCACCCCTGCTGCAATAACACCATCTCCAGAGGACCCCTTTAAGCAGCGGTCACTCCCGACCGAATACCACAGGTGGCGTCACGAACATTACTACAATAGACTTTATTTTTCCCTTTTATTGGACGCCCAGGGCCACGGACCGGGTCACTGCCACCGTGACACATCCCTTTAAGAACCAGCCCTGTTCCTAGTATCCCCTAGGTCCTAGAGAGCGCTCCAATTGTCGTCGGACATATGAGGAATATGGTGTTTTATTATTTTTAATTTAACAGTAATAAATGTGAAAAAGAGGGTGGGACGTTCTTATTTCAAATAAAGGAGCCTGTGTCTTTCAATCAAAGGACTTTACTCTGGCTGTGTATTTTGACCCCCTGACGAAGGCAATCGCTGAAACGTGCGTCGGGGTGGACGCATCCTCTAGACTGCTTGTCATTCGTCACCCATTTCAAAGGTACTTTATGATTTCAGCTGATGGCAGCATTTTGATAACTATACCATTCTCATTATGAGATTGTATGTACACACTATGTGAATACCTATATTGTCAATAATATTGCTCCACATGCACTGTCACTTTATTATAGTATACAGCTATCTTTCTATTTAGATTTAATTTTCAGTGCTAATTTTGACACTGTTTTTTCCACTTTTTTTTCACCAGTTTTTCAGCACTTTTTACCTGTTGGTATGGGGTTTATATTGTGTGCATGTCTGGTGATTCTACCATAATATTACATATATATCAATTATCAATTTTTTTGCAGTCAATTTTTGCAGCAATATTTATTCTGTTCCACATATGTTGTTTTTACCATATGATTGACCTATGTTCAGCTGGTCCTAAAGTTGTATGCGTCCCTCTGTCCTGTGTTTTTGTTCCCACCTGCACCAATTTTATATTTGTTTATTAATAAAAAATATATATTTTTAAATTTATTTGGGTTTATAGTCGGTTTTCTCTCTGTTTATGAATTATCAATACCGATATACCCTACTATACAGTATATCTGTGGCACACATATAATAGCTGATATGAGCTTACATTTCTAATATTACATATCTAACACTAATTAGGCTATTTGTGTGTATTGTTCTTGAGAATTTTTGTGACGTATTTTTTACAATATGACTATGAGGTTAGTAATTCAGGTATCTTATAGACGTCTCTCCATTACTAGCCCTTGAGCTTGATGGCAGCCGCCATAAAACAGTTGACATCAACCCCAACACTATTACCCCACTTGCCAATACACCAGGGAAAGTGGGAAGAGCGAGGCTAAGTGCCAGATTTGGTGCATCTTATGGATGCTCCATTTCTGGGGTGGCTGAGGGCTGATGTTCTTAGCCTGAAAGGCAGGCCAATATCTCTGCTCCCTTACCAGGCTATTAATATCAACCCACCGCTGTATATTTCCTTTGCTGGTTAGAAATTATAGGGGGACCCTACGTTATTTTTTTTTCTGGGGTCCCCCGTAAACCAGTATAGGCTAAGCAAACAGCTGTGAGATGTCATTGTCTGGTAACATTTTGGGATATGGGCCCATTTCCCAGATTATTTACATCAGCCCCCAGCGGTTGGCTTTCCCTCTGAAAATTATGTGGGAGCCACGCCATTTAAATTATTTATTTTATACACGATGCACACAGCAGGTGCTAAATACAACTCCCATCATTACTCCCTGAGATCAGTGTGACCAGGTGACAATGACGAGAGCTTCCTTCAGCACCTGGCTCATGGGAACAGTGAGAACTTTACTGCTTTTCACAGGCACCAGTACATGTTAAACTGATGGCACACAGATGTCATCCATGATTCATCAATGTGCGGGACATTTTTCAACCCGTGCTGCTGATAAAAAATGAACATGTCAGTGTGTTTTGCCCTTGTACTCAAGTTCCATGGAAACAAATTGACTTGTAGGCAGACCCATTCATTTGAATGAGTGTATGTGTGTAAGTGTCTCTGGTACATGTGAAAACTGTCACCACACATGCCAGAAACACTGACGTGTGAAGGAGACTTTACTGTGAGGAGCCCACAGTCCATCAGCATGACAATGGCAGTGACGTCCCATGGACAAAGAGGAAGAGCTACTCTGTCACCGTGAGGTCAAACTAAGCAGCACAATTGCTGACAGGAGAGGTCTGTGATCACTAAGACTCATAAGAGTGCATTGTCAGACAGAACAGGCAGGTAGTTGGCAACTACCTGCCTGTAAGTTCTTAGCTCAATATGAAAGAAAATGCAAAATTAAGGGATAACCCCTTTAACTATAACACATCTGTCTGAAAATGCTTCCTTTATTGGACTGAGAATTGCAACATTTTAATTTATAAATCTTGGGTAGGCTTTGTTCACATTAAATTTGTGAAGGCTATGTATAACAGATGTATACCAGTGTACACCTATAGAGTGGTTGGGATATATTACAGCCTGACATTGAGCGTTCTCCTGATGAATACTTCTAATGGAACATGCAAAATCTGAACAAAGTTGCGGAAATGCTATTTGCATCCATGAGAAACAAATTTCAGGCACAGTTAAACCTGGAACCTGTCTTCAAATCTGCATGAAAAACTATCCTGTACATGTTCCTTACAGCAGCTTCATGGTTTTACCATGGGAACAACGAGAAATGAAGATTACATCAAGTCTGTGGCTCCAGTTTACAGCTCCGGAGAGGCAGGAGGCACATATACACACACACACACACACACACACACACACACACACACACACACTAATAGGTAAAGGTTCACAGCTCCAAAGAATAAGGATACACTTAGGGTATGTGCAGAGGATCAGTAAACGCTGTGGATTGGACGCTGCCTACTTGTGCAGTGTTCAAGCCGCAGCATCCAGATGTTACTACATAGTGGATTGGATTTTAAGAAATCCCATGTCCACTATACGTCCAGAGAAGCCCGCGGCTCACCCACAGAGATGGACATGCGAGGCATCTCTCCAGATCGCAGCATGTCAAATGACACAAGAGAAATTTCACATGCAAATTCACTTGCATTCAATAGATGGCAGCACTTTTTACGCGGCGAACATGTGCTGTGTCCAAAGCACTGTCAGTTCAGGATCATCTGCACATACCGTTTGTGACAGGATCACTGACAGTGTATGAGAGGAGATATGTGTCACTGCACATACTGTCATCAGTGATGTGAAACCAGGATATTTTGCCTCCAGCACACTACGTGTTAAGAGGTTTAACTTGAAGTTGCATACATGGGCTGGTTTTATGTGGGCACCCATAGAGTGGATTGAAGGATACTTACCATATTTCCATCTGCAGAGCTGACGCCGGCATGTGTACTGACAGGACCTGGGATGATGTCACGGTCAGGTGATCATCACATCGTCTAGCTTAAATAGCTTGACTAGAAAGTTAGTGTGTGTTGTGTTTTGGGAGAGGAGGAACTCCCACATGGCTCCAGGAGGAACTGAGGACATTGTGCGTTACCTGCGGGTGAATCCTGCAGGGAAAGGACTCTTTTTTACTTTATCTTTGTTTTGTTTTCCGTTAGGCCGGAAAGGCCACACTCACTTTATTAAACTCTGCTAAGGTTTATGTTTTATCATTGAATATATTTTTATTAAGCAATTAAAGTATTTTTTATAACATCTGAAAACATTACATATTAATTAAATGGAAGAGGCAAATACAGAATCAGTCAGTCCCTTTCCCCTTCCCAAATGTTGTTTCAGCACTAACATAATGAACCAACTATGTTCATGCTACAACATGTAACTTGTTTGTATTTCTTAAATGCGGAGAGGAAAAGATTAATGACATTAGGAAATAAAATTGAAGAGACATGAAGGAAAAACAAGAAATAAAAGACATAGGTAGGACAAAGAAAGAACAAAGAAAGAAAAAAGAAAGAAAGTGGACATCGAAGTTCTCGCATCCTAACAACCCCATCTGCCAAGGGGTCTGAGAACACATATCTTATGTTAACCACGTCTGGAAGTATTGTGATTCTTTAAATTGGATCCATGGGTGCCATACCACAAACCACCTAGTATTCGTCTTATCATCAAATGCCCTGATCTCCTCCATTCGCTGCAAGAGATTCATCGCCTCTACCGACTCTATCTTTTTTTTGTAAAACCGAAGATCTCCAAAGTCTAGGTATAATTTGATGCATCGCTATCATAAAAAATGGTAGCAGATCTTTCTTGATTTTGGAAATAGCACCTGGAAAAATGGATAACAACGCTATTTCTGGAGATGCTTCCACCTGAGTTTTAGTAATATGGTTATATAGCAGAAATATTTCATTCCATAAGGATCTAACCCCTTGACAGTCCCACCACACATGTAACATTGATCCAATTGCTGCATTACTTCTCCAGCACATATCTGAAAACGCCGGGTACATCTTATGTACTTTAACGTGTGTTCTGTACCAATACATCAATATTTTGTAATTTAGCTCCTGGATACTGAAAGAAACCGACATCCTATGCGTGAGAGCGAATGATTTAGACCACATCTTAGCTGTGATTTCTCTATTCAGGTTTATGTTTTAATAGACAAGGGGGTCATTTACTTCAAGAGTAGTGTTGAGCATTCCGATACCGCAAGTATCGGGTATCGGCCGATACTTGCGGGTATCGGAATTCCGATACCGAGATCCGATACTTTTGTGGTATCGGGAATCGGTATCGGGATTAATATCAATGTGTAAAAGAAAGAATTAAAATAAAAAATAGGGATATACTCACCTCTCCGACGCAGCCTGGACTTTACCGCCGTAACCAGGAGCCGTTGTACCTAAGAATGCGCGCTTGAAGGGCCTTAGATGACGTCACGGTGCTCTGATTGGTCCGTAGCGGTCGCATGACCGCTACGCGACCAATCACAAAGCAGTGATGTCACCTAAGGTCTTTCAAGCGCTTGAAAGACCTTAGGTGACGTCACTGCTTTGTGATTGGTCGCGTAGCGGTCACGCGACCGCTACGGACCAATCAGAGCGCCGTGACATCATCTAAGGCCCTTCAAGCGCGCATTCTTAGGTACAACGGCTCCCGGTTACGGCGGTAAAGTCCAGGCTGCGTCAGAGGGTGAGTATATCCCTATTTTTTATTTTAATTCTTTCTTTTACACATTGATATGGATCCCAGGGCCTGAAGGAGAGTTTCCTCTCCTTCAGACCCTGGGAACCATACAGGATACCGTCCGATACTTGGTGTCCCATTGACTTGTATTGGTATCGGGTATCGGTATCGGATTAGATCCGATACTTTGCCGGTATCGGCCGATACTTTCCGATACCGATACTTTCAAGTATCGGACGGTATCGCTCAACACTATTCAAGAGGCGTTACTGAGTCTACCTTTGCAAGCAGCCAAGCGAATCAAACCCTCACACGTTATACATGCACACACATAGGCATAGGTATGGGCTCCCAGCTCCCGAATGCCCTATTTATTATAATATATATATATTGCTAAAAAAAATAAAGGGAACACTTAAACAACATAATATAACTCCAAGTAAATCAAACTTCTGTGAAATCAAACTGTCCACTTAGGAAGTAACACTGTTTGACAATCAATTTCACATGCTGTTGTGCAAATGGAATAGACAACAGATGGAAATTATTGGCAATTATCAAGACACACTCAATAAAGAAGTGGTTCTGCAGGTGGGGACCACAGACCACATCTCAGTACCAATGCTTTCTGGCTGATGTTTTGGTCACTTTTGAATGTTTCTTGTGCTTTCACACTTGTGGTAGCAAGAGACGGACTCTACAACCCACACAAGTGGCTCAGGTAGTGCAGCTCATCCAGGATGGCACATCAATGCGAGCTATGGCAAGAAGGTTTGCTGTGTCTGTCAATGTAGCATCCAGAGGCTGGAGGCGCTACCAGGAGACAGGCCAGTACACCCAGAGATGTGGAGGGAGCCATAGGAGGGCAACAACCTAGCAGCAGGACCGCTACCTCAGCCTTTGTGCAAGGAGGAACAGGAGGAGCACTGCCAGAGCCCTGCAAAATGACCAGCAGGCTACAAATGTGCATGTGTCTTCACAGATGGTTAGAAACTGACTCCATGAGGATGGTCTGAGTGCTCGACGTCCACAGATGGGGGTTGTGCTCACAGCCCAACACCGTGCAAGATGCTTGGCATTTGCCAAAGAACAGAAGGATTGGCAAATTTGCTACTGTCGCCCTTTGCTCTTCACAGATGAAAGCAGGTTCAAACTGAGCACATGTGACAGACGTGACAGAGTCTGGGGATGCCATGGAGAGCAATCTGCTTCCTGCAACATCCTTCAGCATGACTGGTTTGGCAGTGGGTCAGTAATGGTGTGGGGTGGCATTTCTTTGGAAGGCCGTACAGCCCTCCATGTGCTAGCCAGAGGTAGCCTGACTGCCACTAGGTACCGAGATGAGATGCTCAGACACCTTGTGAGACCATATGCTGGTGCTGTTGGCCCTGGGTTCCTCCTAATGCAGGACAATGCCAGACCTCATGTGGGTGGAGTGTGTCAGCAGTTCCTGCAAGATGAAGGCATTGAAGCTATGGACTGGCCCACCCTTTCCCCTTACCTGAATCCGATAAACACATCTGGGACATCATGTCTCGCACCATCCACGTCACGTTGCTCCACAGACTGTCCAGGAGTTGGCGGATGCTTTAGTCCTGTTCCGGGAGGAGATACCTCAGGAGACCATCCGCCGCCTCATCAGGAGCATGCCCAGGCATTGTAGGGAGATCATACAGGCACGTGGAGGCCACACACTACTGAGCATCATTTCCTTGTCTTGAGGCATTTCCGCTGAATTTGGATCAGCCTGCAACTTCATTTTCCACTTTTATTTTGAGCATCATTCCAACTCCAGACCTCCGTGAGATATTAGTTGTGATTTACGTTGATCATTTTTAGGTTTTAGGCCAGCGTCACACTGGCATATTGCATCGTATGCGAGAGCATCGGATGCGATATGCTAATGTCATGCTTCTGTGCTCCGATTCTCTCGCACAGGGAGGATCGGAGCACAGCTGCGGAGGAGGCGGAGAAATTAATTTCTCCATCTCCTCCATTGTTGGGGTCCGCTTATAATATGATATCCAAGTGATGTACATTGTCTCACTCGCACCCATAGGCTTATATGGGTGCGAGTGAGCTGAGAGTTTTCCTCGGTCCGAGACAATCGCACATGCTGCGATTGTCTCGGACCGAGGAAAACGGCCGACAAAAAGTCGGCTGGTGGGAGCTGCCCCATAGCTTAACATTGGTCCGAGTGCAATGCAATTTTTTATCGCATTGCACTCGGCCATTTAAAACGCCAGTGTGACGCCGGCCTTATTGTTCTCAACACCTCAACACATTCCATTATGTAATGAATAAAGATTTACACCTGGAATATTTCAGTGATATCTAGGATGTGGGATTTTAGTGTTCCCTTTATTTTTTTGAGCAGTGTAATATATATATATATATATATATATATATATATATATATATATATATATATATACACTCACCGGCCACTTTATTAGGTACACCATGCTAGTAACGGGTTGGACCCCCTTTTGCCTTCAGAACTGCCTCCATTCTTCGTGGCATAGATTCAACAAGGTGCTGGAAGCATTCCTCAGAGATTTTGGTCCATATTGACATGATGGCATCACACAGTTGCCGCAGATTTGTCGGCTGCACATCCCAAAGATGCTCCATACAAGGCAGGATGGATCCATGCTTTCATGTTGTTTACGCCAAATTCTGACCCTACCATCCGAATGTCGCAGCAGAAATCGAGACTCATCAGACCAAGCAACGTTTTTCCAATCTTCTACTGTCCAATTTCGATGAGCTTGTACAAATTGTAGCCTCAGTTTCCTGTTCTTAGCTGAAAGGAGTGGTACCCGGTGTGGTCTTCTGCTGCTGTAGCCCATCTGCCTCAAAGTTAGATGCACTGTGCGTTCAGAGATGCTCTTAGGCCTACCTTGGTTGTAACGGGTGGCGATTTGAGTCACTGTTGCCTTTCTATCAGCTCGAACCAGTCTGCCCATTCTCCTCTGACCTCTGGCATCAACAAGGCATTTCCGCCCACAGAACTGCCGCTCACTGGATTTTTTTTCTTTTTCGGACCATTCTCTGTAAACCCTAGAGATGGTTGTGCGTGAAAATCCCAGTAGATCAGCAGTTTCTGAAATACTCAGACCAGCCCTTCTGGCACCAACAACCATGCCACGTTCAAAGGCACTCAAATCACCTTTCTTCCCCATACTGATGCTCTGTTTGAACTGCAGGAGATTGTCTTGACCATGTCTACATGCCTAAATGCACTGAGTTGCCGCCATGTGATTGGCTGATTAGAAATTAAGTGTTAACAAGAAGTTGGACAGGTGTACCTAATAAAGTGGCCAGTGAGTGTATATATATATATATATATATATATATATATATATATATATATATAAAACCAGTACTTGGCTAGAGCAAGCAGCCCCAAGGAGTAATTATCGCTGTGGACAGTGTCAATATTGTCAACATCATATCCTTGGGCGAACATTAAATATAGGGCCCATAATAACACATACTGTGGAGCAGTTCATTTCTTGTAAGACAGAGTCCATGTAACAGATATTATATCGGAAAAACGATATGGAAGATGTACATTCGTTTTAGGGAACATTTTAAATCAGTCCTTTCAGGAAAAGGGGTGCCGAGGTTGATTAACCATATTAAAGAAGTACGTGAAGGTAACCCAGGTGTATTAAGATTTGCAGGCATTGAGAAGGTGGCATTACCAGCACAGGGAGGGGACTTGCACAAGTTGTTACTGAGGCGGGAGGCCAAGTGGATAATGTGCACAAAAGCCACGGGCCCGGCCGGCCTCAATGACAGAATTGACATGTCAATATTTTTATAAGTTTCCCTTATTGTGGTAATTATTCACACCTTCAAATAATATCTGATGTTATGTTATCAAGATAATTTTGCACCTGGTATATAGTCAAACTGGCGGCACTCATAGTGGATGTACTTGTAGTTAATTACGTATATCCTATTATTCCTTCTAATTCATACATTCATACACGTGTACCATTTATGTAAATATTTGGTAGCTATAAGTATATGAGAGAAAATAAGGATCTGTTGCTCTTTTTCGGCTTATGTCGCTCATTCTTGTACATTTGATATATGTTTTTATTGTTTTTAAATGTTTATATATGTTGCACTTTCTTTGATCTGATTGGGACGTGGCGTGGGTGGAGTTTGGGCAATTCCTATTTCTCCCAGCGTCACTTCCCAACAGACATGGACCCGTAGAAGCGCTGGACACAGCGCGAAACGGCCGTCGTCGATCCCTGCACACTCCTGCTGTCACTGCACACCCCCGAGCCATGAAGATGTCTTGTCACATGTTTTGAATAAAGGACTTTTTATTACTCCAGGATCGGTGAGTGCTGCCGCATTTTTTCTACATAAGGATTGTGTTATGCTCTAGCTTCCATGCGAGCACCCGTAATCAGCAGTCAGGAGCCCAGCTGCTAAAAGCACATAATCAGATTGATTCCCTATAGACCCCGTAGTGCTGCTTTACAAATATACTTTATATATATATATGTATATACACACCCACACACGTGGTCAAAATTGTTGGTACCCGGCGTTTAATGAGAGAAAAACCCACACTGGTCACAGAAATAACTTGAATCTGTGAAGTGAGAAAACAGAAAGTAAACAGTCCATTTGATCAGGTCAGCAAACACACTGGAGGCCTCCACATCTCCAGTCACAGACACTAAATGAGACACTTTGTCTCCATTTTATCTGCCATACCATGCCCGCGGGGTGGGGATATGAGAGCAGTCATTCTCATCCATCTCTCTGACTGCTCATAAAATCCGTCCCTGATACGTCCTATTAACTCTCAGCACTATACGTGCTGGAGCATACTTTCCTCGGCTTACATCACCGAAGCTACCAACCTTAATGATACATATCTCCTCTCAAGGACTTGTCTGGCGGCCATCTTACATGTCCCCCTCTGCCCAAAGCCAGGGTGCTTGATACCTTATGCCATCAAACAGTGGACTCTCGATAGAGCGCCAGCATTTCCATGCAGTTTCTCAGACCTATGCTCTACATGGAAGTTAATAAAATTCTGAAGTCCTAGGATCCACTTGGTCACATGGGCATTGTTCCCCTTCATGCACCTCAGCTGGGCATGTTCTGACACTAGCCTGAATTTCCTGCCCAGTAGTATCTAGATGTAATATCTTAGAGTGTCTAACGCCTACTTGATGGCCAAACATTCCTTCTCCACTATGGAATAATTCTTTTCACAGGATGTCAGTTTCCAACTTAGATACAATATGCGGTGTTCTTCCCCATTCACCTCTTGTGATAGGACAGTGCTCAGCCTGATATCTGACACCTCCGTCTGGACCACAAACTCCATAGAGAAATTTGGTGCCACCAACACTGGCAGTTTACACAAGGTTAACTTCAGTTCCTGGTAGGCTCTCAGCTTCTGGAGACCACTTAGCCATAGCCGATTTCATCCCTTTAAGGAGGTCAATCAGAGGGGTGGCTACCATGATGAAGTTAGGGATAAACTGATGGTAGTAGCCCACGATGCCTAGGAACGCTCTGACCTGCCTCTTTGATAGAGTTTGTGGCTAACTCTGGATTGCGTCAATTTTATTTATCTGTGGCTTTATTTCGCTCCTGCCTACTACATAGCCCAAGTATTTAGCTTCCTCCATTCCCGTGGCACATTTCTTCAGATTTATGGAAAACCCCACCTTCCATAGAGCATAAAGTATTGCCCAGACTTTGCTCAGATGGCTTCCCCAAACCTGGCTGAAGATCACAATGTCATCGAGGTAAGCCACTGCGTACCTCTTATAGGGAGTTAGGATCCGGTCCAAGGCTCTCTGGAGGGTGGCTGGAGCTCCTTGTAACCCAAACGGCCTCCTTGTGCACTGGAAGCAGCTGTCTGGTGTTGAGAAGGCTGTGTTCTCCATAGCATCTTGGGACATGGCAATTTGCCAATACCCTTTTGTGAGTTCAAGGTTGGTAATGTACAGGGTGGGCCTAGCCTTTCAATCAATTTATTGACAGAGGGCATTGGGTATGTATCGAACTTAGAGACCTCATTCAGCTTTCTGTAGTCATTGCAAAACCACCATTGTCAATCTGGTTTCAGCATTAAGTCTATGGGACTGGACCAGCCACTCTTGGACTGTTCAATGACTACCTGGCTCAGCATCCACTTCACCTCTTTTGAGATCACCTCTTGGCATGCTTCAGGAATCTGATGCGGCTTCAAGTTTACCCAGACATGAGGCTCCATCAGATCCTTATGCGCTATGATCTGAGTACAACCTGGTAGTTCTGAGAACATGTCTCTGTCCTGATGTAGCAACTCTCAGCACTGTTGCTTTTGGGCACATGACAGCGAATCTGCCACCTGAACCTCTTTATCATCATCTTCAGACTTAGCCACCAAACACAGAGCTTCCACGGGCTCCCTATCTCATCATGCCTTAATCAGGTTGATAGGGCTTCCTTCTTCGTGGCTGTTGGACTTTATAGTTCAAGTTACCAATCCTTTCAATTATTTCATAGGGCACTGCCACTTGGCCAGGAATTTGCTCTCCAACATAGGTACCAGCACCGGTACCCAATCCCCTGCGTTGAAGTGTCTCTCCCTCACCGATCTGTTGTACACCCTCTACTGTGCCTTTTGTGATTTGAGGAGGTGTTTTATTACTATGGGCATCACCTCGTCAATTCTTTCCTGCATCTTGGCCACATATTCGATTACACTCATGTAGGGTGTCAACTTCGCCTCCCAGATCTCCTTTGCTATGTCCAGGAGTCGATGGGGATGTCGGCCATACAACAGTTCAAAAGGGGATAATCCAATAGAGGGCTGTGGGACTTCTCTAATGGACAACAGAAGGTATAACAGTAGACAATCCCAGTCTCGGCCGTCCTGTATGACCTTCTTCAACATGGCATTCAAGGTTTTATTAAACCTTTCCACCAAGCCGTTCGCCTATGGACGGAAGATTGAGGTCCGGAGTTGTGTGATTTGCAGGATTTTTGCACAATGCCCTCATCACCTTTGACATAAATGTCCCTTACTCCGTTAGGATCTCATTAGACAACTCTATTCTAGAAAAGATAAGGACCAAATCCCGGGCTATATACTTGGAGGAGTTTAGTAGTTTTATGGTCTCTGTATACCGTATAGCATAGTCCAGTACCACTAAGATATATTGATTCCCTCTGACGAACCTGATCAAGGGTCACACTAGATCCTTGGCTATACGGTCAAATGGCACCTGAAGGACAGGCAATGGCCCTAAGCGGCTACATAACTGAGCCACCAGGGAGGTCAGATGGCAGGTGGGACAGGACCTACAATTATTCATGATTTCTTGGTGACAACCAGGCCAATAAAACCTCTGTAGGATCCTTTCCTGGGTTTTTTCTACCCTCAGATGATCTCCTAACACATGTGTATGGCCATGTTTAACATCTTGTGTCTGTATGGCCCTGGCACCAGTAACTGCTCGATTACCTTCCCTCTCAGCTTGGGGAACCGATATAGCAATTCACCATTCATGGCAAAATACGGGGATCAGTTGTCAGCCTCCGACTCTTGAGCAACACCATTAAGTACAGACCAGGGCCGGACTGGCCATAGGGCACTTCTGGCAAATGCCAGAAGGGCCGGTGCCAGTGGTGGGCCGCTCAATCCGCCGCCCCCGCCGTCGCATTCAACTATACCGGCGTATAGACGCCGGTACAGTTGAATGCAATGATGGAGGAGAGAGCGTCTACAGACGCTCCTCTCCCATCATTCCCCGCTCTGCCTCTGACACTGCGGGTGCGCGATGATGTCATATGATCGCGCACCTGCTGTGTCCCGGGCAGACTGCAGCTGCTGAGACAGGAGCAGGAACCAGGAAGCAATGCTGGGCACGAGGAGAGGTGAGGAGAGTTTTTTGTTTTTCTGGACTGTGGGGCCATTCTCGGAGGAGGTGAGGGGAGGAAGAGAAGAGATGTGGGCTGTATATAGTTCTCTGTGGGCTGTGCTCTGTGCTGTATACTGCTGTGGGCTGTATATAGTTCTCTGTGGGCTGTGCTCTGTGCTGTATACTGCTGTGGGCTGTATATAGTTCTCTGGGCTGTGCTCTGTGCTGTATACTGCTGTGGGCTGTATATAGTTCTCTGTGGGCTGTGCTCTGTGCTGTATACTGCTGTGGGCTGTATATAGTTCTCTGTGGGCTGTGCTCTGTGCTGTATACTGCTGTGGGCTGTATATAGTTCTCTGTGGGCTGTGCTCTGTGCTGTATACTGCTGTGGGCTGTATATAGTTCTCTGTGGGCTGTGCTCTGTGCTGTATACTGCTGTGGGCTGTATATAGTTCTCTGTGGGCTGTGCTCTGTGCTGTATACTGCTGTGGGCTGTATATAGTTCTCTGTGGGCTGTGCTCTGTGCTGTATACTGCTGTGGGCTGTATATAGTTCTCTGTGGGCTGTGCTCTGTGCTGTATACTGCTGTGGGCTGTATATAGTTCTCTGTGGGCTGTGCTCTGTGCTGTATACTGCTGTGGGCTGTATATAGTTCTCTGTGGGCTGTGCTCTGTGCTGTATACTGCTGTGGGCTGTATATAGTTCTCTGTGGGCTGTGCTCTGTGCTGTATACTGCTGTGGGCTGTATATAGTTCTCTGTGGGCTGTGCTCTGTGCTGTATACTGCTGTGGGCTGTATATAGTTCTCTGTGGGCTGTGCTCTGTGCTGTATACTGCTGTGGGCTGTATATAGTTCTCTGTGGGCTGTGCTCTGTGCTGTATACTGCTGTGGGCTGTATATAGTTCTCTGTGGGCTGTGCTCTGTGCTGTATACTGCTGTGGGCTGTATATAGTTCTCTGTGGGCTGTGCTCTGTGCTGTATACTGCTGTGGGCTGTATATAGTTCTCTGTGGGCTGTGCTCTGTGCTGTATACTGCTGTGGGCTGTATATAGTTCTCTGTGGGCTGTGCTCTGTGCTGTATACTGCTGTGGGCTGTATATAGTTCTCTGTGGGCTGTGCTCTGTGCTGTATACTGCTGTGGGCTGTATATAGTTCTCTGTGGGCTGTGCTCTGTGCTGTATACTGCTGTGGGCTGTATATAGCTCTCTGTGGGCTGTGCTCTGTGCTGTATACTACTGTGGGCTGTATATAGTTCTCTGTGGGCTGTGCTCTGTGCTGTATACTGCTGTGGGCTGTATATAGCTCTCTGTGGGCTGTGCTCTGTGCTGTATACTACTGTGTGCTCTGTGCTATATATAGTTCTCTGTGGGCTGTGCTCTGTGCTGTATACTACTGTGTGCTGTATATAGTTCTCTGTGGGCTGTGCTGTATATAGTACTATGTGGGCTGTGCTGTATATAGTACTCTCTGGGCTGTGCTTTATATAGTTCTCTGTGGGCTGTGCTGTATATAATACTCTGTGGGCTGTGCTGTGTATAGTACTCTGTGGGCTGTGCTGTATATAGTACTCTGTGGGCTGTGCTGTATATAGTTCTCTGTGGGCTGTGCTGTATATAGTACTCTGTGGGCTGTGCTGTATATAGTACTCTGTGGGCTGTGCTGTGTATAGTACTCTGTGGGCTGTGCTGTATATAGTACTCTGTGGGCTGTGCTGTATATAGTACTCTGTGGGCTGTGCTGTATATAGTACTCTCTGGGCTGTGCTGTATATAGTACTCTCTGGGCTGTGCTGTATATAGTACTCTCTGGGCTGTGCTGTATATAGTACTCTCTGGGCTGTGCTTTATATAGTACTCTGTGGGCTGTGCTGTATATAGTGCTCTGTGGGCTGTGCTGTATATAGTACTCTGGGCTGTGCTGTATATAGTGCTCTGTGGGCTGTGCTGTATATAGTACTCTGTGGGCTGTGCTGTATATAGTACTCTCTGGGCTGTGCTGTATATAGTACTCTCTGGGCTGTGCTGTATATAGTACTCTCTGGGCTGTGCTTTATATAGTACTCTGTGGGCTGTGCTGTATATAGTGCTCTGTGGGCTGTGCTGTATATAGTACTCTGGGCTGTGCTGTATATAGTACTCTGGGCTGTGCTTTATATAGTACTCTGTGGGCTGTGCTGTATATAGTACTCTGTGGGCTGCGCTGTATATAGTACTCTCTGGGCTGTGCTGTATATAGTACTCTCTGGGCTGTGCTGTATATAGTACTCTCTGGGCTGTGCTGTATATAGTACTCTGGGCTGTGCTGTATATAGTACTCTGGGCTGTGCTTTATATAGTTCTCTGTGGGCTGTGCTGTATATAGTACTCTGTGGGCTGTGCTGTATATAGTACTCTGTGGGCTGTGCTGTATATAGTGCTCTGTGGGCTGTGCTGTATATAGTACTCTGTGGGCTGTGCTGTATATAGTACTCTGTAGGCTGTGCTGTATATAGTACTCTGTGGGCTGTGCTGTATATAGTACTCTCTGGGCTGTGCTGTATATAGTACTCTCTGGGCTGTGCTGTATATAGTACTCTCTGGGCTGTGCTTTATATAGTACTCTGGGCTGTGCTGTATATAGTACTCTGGGCTGTGCTTTATATAGTTCTCTGTGGGCTGTGCTGTATATAGTACTCTGTGAGCTGCGCTGTATATAGTACTCTCTGGGCTGTGCTGTATATAGTACTCTCTGGGCTGTGCTGTATATAGTACTCTCTGGGCTGTGCTTTATATAGTACTCTGGGCTGTGCTGTATATAGTACTCTGGGCTGTGCTTTATATAGTTCTCTGTGGGCTGTGCTGTATATAGTTCTCTGTGGGCTGTGCTGTATATAGTTCTCTGTGGGCTGTGCTGTATATAGTACTCTCTGGGCTGTGCTGTATATATTACTTTGTGGGCTGTGCTGTATATATTACTCTGTGGGCTGTGCTGTATACTACTGTGTGGACTGTGCTGTATACTTCTACGTGGGCTGTGCTGTATACTACTGTGTGGTCTGTGCTGTATACTACTGTGTGGTCTGTGCTGAATACTGCTGTGTGGGCTGTGTTATCTACTACGCGAGCTGTGCTATAGTATGCAGGCTGTGCTGTATACTATGCGGTTTGTGCTATATAATATGCGGGCTTTGCTATATACTATGGGGAGTATATTATATTCTATTATATACTATGGGGGGCTGCATTATATTCTATGGGGGGCTACATTATATATTATGGGGAGGTGGGCTGTATTATATTCTATGGGGGTTACATACTCTGGGGTGGCTGCATTATACTCTGTGGGGTGGCTGCATTATACTCTGGGGTGGCTGCATTATACTCTGGGGTGGCTGCATTATACTCTGGGGTGGCTGCATTATACTCTGGGGTGGCTGCATTATACTATATGTGGGCTGCATTATACTGTATCGAGGACTATGGGGAATACGTTATACTATATGAAGAACTATGGGGTGCATTATACTATGGGAAGTGAATTGTACTACATGGATGACTGTGGCGGTGCATTATACTATATGGAGCACTATGAGGATTGTATTATGCTATATGGAGGACTATGAGGATTGTATTATGCTATATGGAGGACTATGAGGAGTGTATTATACTATGTGGAGGACTGAGCAGTGTATTTTAATATATGGAGGACTATAGGGAGTGTATTATACTATATGGAGGACTATGGAGCACATTATAATATATGGAGGACTATGGGGTGTATTTTACTAAACAAGTAAAATGCTGCATATTCGGATTGTTTTTGCTGGAACAAAAAGCCTTGTTGTCAGCAGCACATTGCCAGTGTAAACTGTAGATGTGCTGCTGAAAACATGATACTGTATGGTGATCTATTAGTGATCGTTCTGTCTCATCATTATTCCTCAGCTGGTGGAAAGAGGCCGGGAAACAAGCGTTGAACAACTTCAGTATTGTCGATCAAACTCGTTTAGCGGCCTGAACTCAGCGCACGTAAATACAACAGAAAGGCTTCTGTGTGATGTGCAATATGTTAGCATTTGGGGACCCATTTTAAACTTTGCCTAGGGCCCCACTTTGCCTAAAACCGGCCCTGCCTACAAGTGTACAAAGATATTATACAGTCACCATGTGACAAGTGGGCCTGTGTAACTTCAAATGCCAGGGCTGAATTTTAGTCCCAGTCCGGCCCTGGTACAGACACATTATCAAATGCCCCTTTTAGAGTTAAGTCCTGAGTTGGTCGGTTCCAAAGTCTCTCTCGGACACCTGTAGCTCAGAAATGCTGGTCTTCGGAGATGTTGCTTCATTCTCATCACCAACAAGCACACAAAAGGGAAACCTGTTGGCTGCGGCCTGCCACAAGGTTTCTTTAGGAGTAACCTGGCTGTCGTCAACTAGGCGACCTCCCTTTTTCCCCAGGTATCAAAACCATGAAAAGTCCCACCCTATTATAACATGGTGTAAAAGGTCCTTGACTACACCCACCTCATGGGACTCGGTGCCAGTTTGTCACTATGACTACTCGGGCCACAGGGCAGTCTTTAGTATCCCCATGGATACAGCAGACGCCCACCATCTCCCCAGGAATCAGCTGATGAGGAATTGTGAGTCCAACAGACCAGTCATTTGCACTCCGTTCACTGATACGGTGCATGGTGCAGGCAAGACATGCAAAATACGAGCAGCGCTGTTCTATGTTGAAGTCAATTGGCATGGTAGTCATAGGGCAACGGGCAGCTATGTGACCTGGGGTGTTGTGAACTCTGTTTTTGGGCTCCCTCTTGTGGTCACAAGTGGTACTGTGTGAGTGCTGTCTTTGGGCTCCCTCTGGTGGCTCTTTGTGTCATTCTGCAGGTCTGAGGCTGGATCAGCTGTCTCGTTATCTGTTAGCTGGTTTCCTATTTAGCTCACCTGGACTGTCAGTTGTTGCTGCAGCGCCCCAGAGTCCTGGTCGTTACAGTACTGTGGCTCCGCCGCTAAGGGGGGCTATGGTACGTCTGATGGCACTGAAGGAGTTCATCTGACCAGGTATCACAGACACCAATAAATTTCACAGTCTGGCCTCCAGGGGGAGCTAAGGGTACTATTCATTAGGCCACTCCTCACAGTCTGGTAAAACTGGGGGTTAGGCAGGAAGTTAGAGAGAACGCTGACTGGGTTAGAACCAGGCAACACCTTGTGGCAGAGGGTGTTGTAGGGGAAGATTCGGTAGGGTCCCTGTCAGGGGTGGGATCCTGACAGAGGCCTGGCAAACAGAGAGAAAGCTATGGGACCGCGCCTGCACTTCATAGCGGCGGTACCCTAAGAAAGGACAAGAAGCGAGATTTATTGTGCTGAGTGAGAAACGAGATCAAAGCAAGAAGGAGAATACCAGTAGGAGTCGTGCTGTAAGATCGAGGCAACATCCTACTGAGGTGCAAACAACCGGCGGCCGGAACGCCGAGGAGGTACAGAGCTCTAAGCCATACTTCAAACCAACGGCAGGACAGTCAGTCACAGGCGGGCTGTCTCATCTAAATCACCTACACAGACATAGGGGGCAACCTTTGGAGAGGGGCGACTCTAGGGTCCCAGAAGAGCTCCGAGCCTACCCGTCATATGGGTGCGTCCCAACCATAACACCAGGGAGGGACGGAGGGTTAGCAGAAGATCATCTAATCGAGTTGTGAGGGAACACGAGAAACAGACACAACAGTTGTGGGGACTATCCCGTAAGCTCAGCAGGGGAGGACCACAACACATAGCGCTAGTAGGAAGGCACAGATTTCCACCTGCAAAGGGATCTCTGGAGGTGCCATCGGACCGGCCGGACTTGCGCAGCCTGGTTAACCGTATTCCGGATTGAGGACTTGGAGACCTTCAGTAAAGAGGTAGAGACTGCAACCTGGTGTCCTCGTTATTAACTGCGACCGGCACTACACCGCACTACCAACACCATCCACACCTATTATTTATTTGGAGCGCCCCTCAGCAGGGTCACGGACCGGGCCTAGCCACCGTGACAACCCCAGAGCAGAGACTCAGAGGCCCGGTACCGGGAACCCCTCGGCCCTGCGGCAGTGGGGGCGCTGCAAACTTGGCGTCACGAACAGGATCTACTTAAGCCTGAAGAATCAGGTCATGTGTGCCTTGGAACTGTGATTTATTGTGCTTGGACTGTGACTTATTGCAAAGACTGTGTATTGCCACTTGCCGCCAGAAGTTCCCGCCAAAACCGCCGCCATTACAGCGCTAAGGAGAGCGCAGGAGAAGAAGAAGGGGGTGGAAGTGGGCGTGAACAAGCTGAAGAGCGCGAAAGACAATGGCCGCCCAGTCTAAATATTTCGGCCCCTTGAGGACGTGTCCGTCAGCAGCCGAGATCCGCCTCCTGATCCTCAATGGTGGGCAGAGACAAAGAAAGCGAAACCGCCCACGAAGGAGAGAGCGGGAAAAGGACCAGGAAGAAGAAGTCAGCGACATGGAGGACGCCATGGCCAGCCGCCCGGAGCCGGAGCGTGGGGTCGGAGCCGAGGACTCCCCCAGCTACCCGGAGAGGCACCGCAGCCAGACCTCCACAGTTGACGCTGACCTCCTGCAGACCGGAGCGGACGAGCTGATCCACCAACTCCTGCGGACGCAGCTGAGCACTGAGGCCGGGTGGAAGAAGACCATCATCTGGAGCCTCACCAGACATCTGTCGGCAGCCTCGTCTGGTCCGGAGCAAGAAAGAAGTTCCAGCGCTCCAAAGCCAGAAAGCAGTGCCCTGCCGAAAAGCGAGATGCTGCGAGCAGAGATGACAACGTCGCAGCACAAGGCCCCGCAGCCCGCGTTCCAGACCCCAGCGGAGGCAGAGCAGACCGACACCGGAGGGACCGTATCTGAAGCAGGTATGAAGAACGACCCTGCCCCGCCAGCAGAGGACCTGCTGATAGGCCCCGTTGCGGCACCCCCTCTCCCTGGGACCTATAGACTCCAGCGCCTTACACCCTGGGATCAGGCCACGAGTATGGAGCACTTCTTAAAGGCCCCGATCTCGCCGATCACCTTGCCGAGCGAGGTCTATGCGGAGCTACGGCCGCCAGAGCGAGAGTAAACCTCGACGCCATGGATATGTAAATAGTTAACTGTTTCCACTGTTTTGCTGCTAAAACCCGTTTAGGGTTACTCTTAAAGGGATCCCTTTGTTGACCCGGGATCCCTATTGTTTTTGTTTGTTTTCTACTTTTTGCACAAGTTATCCAGAACTGCTGAATCATGAACAATGCATGATACAAACTCCTTGTATATAGTTTGCACCTTCTTAAAGGTGCTCTCTACTGGTTTTACATAAAAGACGGACTCTTTGCGAAGATACGGTTCTTGGAACCTGCACTGGAGTCCTTGCTGCATACGGACTTGCAGCTTGAGAAGTTGCACTACCTCATAGACACTTGGTCCCCTCTTAAAGGGGATGTTCACATCCTGCACTTATGAACAGTGTTGCCTTAAGATGGTTGAATGGCAATAATGTCCTGAAAAGAAAGTATTGATGATGTTGATATGTGAAAGTTAAATGTAACCAATTAGTTGATTGTAAAAAATGTTCAGTAATGTTAATAGAGGAATGAGGACAGGAAGTGAACCCGTAGGGGTTAGTAGTGAGTCCTCCTAGGAGCCATATAGAGATGGCTCAGTGCTCTTAAACTGAAAGAAAAATTATATGTTCTATACTGTGTATAGTAGTGGAAGGATAGTAGGCTCGGGCGGAAAGGAGTGGTCCTGTAACAGAAAGGAGAGGCAGTAGGTCTGGAGCGGTTAGGACAGGCGGTCCTGCAGATTTAAAGAAGGAGAATGCATAAAAGTTAATTAGCCTTATATGTGATATAAGAAGGTCTTTAGTGGATTTAGCGAGTACGTCCTTAAAGGCAATGTTAAATTATTGTTCAAAATTTTGCACTTAGTAGAATACCCGGTTGGGTAAGAAAAGTTATTTAAAAAGTATTTAACCATGTTTGTAACGTTCAAGTGTCCTCACCTCCCATAAAGGGAAGCTCTGTTAAAAAGTTGACTTGTACTTGCATTTTCAAAATTGTATGTCTTTTTGCTGACATGTATTGTTGTTTTCTTCCCAGTCCAGGAGTACTGGATTTAACCGGGGGAGTGCAGCGCCCCAGAGTCCTGGTCGTTTCAGTACTGTGGCTCCGCCGCTAAGGGGGGCTATGGTACGTCTGATGGCACTGATGGAGTTCATCTGACCAGGTATCACAGACACCAATACATTTCACAGTCTGGCCTCCAGGGGGAGCTAAGGGTACTATTCATTAGGCCACTCCTCACAGTCTGGTAAAACTGGGGGTTAGGCAGGAAGTTAGAGAGAACGCTGACTGGGTTGGAACCAGGCAACACCTTGTGGCAGAGGGTGTTGTAGGGGAAGATTCGGTAGGGTCCCTGTCAGGGGTGGGATCCTGACAGAGGCCTGGCAAACAGAGAGAAAGCTACGGGACCGCGCCTGCACTTCATAGCGGCGGTGCCCTAAGAAAGGACAAGAAGCGAGATTTATTGTGCTGAGTGAGAAACGAGATCAAAGCAAGAAGGAGAATACCAGTAGGAGTCGTGCTGTAAGATCGAGGCAACATCCTACTGAGGTGCAAACAATCGGCGGCCGGAACGCCGAGGAGGTACAGAGCTCTAAGCCATACTTCAAACCAACGGCAGGACAGTCAGTCACAGGCGGGCTGTCTCACCTAAATCACCTACGCAGACATAGGGGGCAACCTTTGGAGAGGGGCGACTCTAGGGTCCCGGAAGAGCTCAGAGCCTACCCGTCATACGGGTGCGTCCCAACCATAACACCAGGGAGGGACGGAGGATTAGCAGAAGATCATCTAATCGAGTTGTGAGGGAACACGAGAAACAGACACAACAGTTGTGGGGACTATCCCGTAAGCTCAGCAGGGGAGGACCACAACACATAGCGCTAGTAGGAAGGCACAGATTTCCACCTGCAAAGGGAACTCTGGAGGTGCCATCGGACCGGCCAGACTTGCGCAGCCTGGTTAACCGTATTCCGGATTGAGGACTTGGAGACCTTCAGTAAAGAGGTAAAGAGACTGCAACCTGGTGTCCTCGTTATTAACTGCGACCGGCACTACACCGCACTACCAACACCATCCACACCTATTATTTATTTGGAGCGCCCCTCAGCAGGGTCACGGACCAGGCCTAGCCACCGTGACAACCCCAGAGCAGAGACTCCGAGGCCCGGTACCGGGTACCCCTCGGCCCTGCGGCAGTGGGGGCGCTGCATTGCCTGCTGTCGATGTATTCAGTGCTATTTTGATCTCACCTGAATTCCTTCGTTATCAGTCTCTCCAGGAGAAGCTAAGTTTCTGTTTGGTTATTTTTTGCTCATCAGTGTTCAATATGTTTCTTGGTTATTTATTTGTCCTTGTCCAGCTTGCTAATATGTGATTTCATTGCTTGCTGGTAGCTCTAGGGGGCTGAGTTTCTCCCCTCACACTGATAGTTGGTGTGGGGGTTCTTGAACTCTCAGCGTGGATATTTTGTATAGGGTTTTTTACTGACCGCACAGTTCCCTGTCTGTCTTCTGCTATCTAGTATTAGTGGGCCTCATTTGCTGAATCTGTTTTCATTTCTACATTTGTATTTTCCCCTTACCTCACCGTTATTATTTGTTGGGGGCTTCCTATATCTTTGGGGTCATTTCTCTGAGGCAAGTGAGGTCTTACTTTCTCTATAGGGGTAGCAAGTTTCTCAGGCTGCGTCGAGACGTCCAGGAATTTAGGTACGTTCACCGGCTACATTTAGTGTGTTTGGTTAGGTTCAGGTTGCGGTCAGTCCAGTTACCACCTCCCTAGAGCTTGTTCTATGTTCAGTAACTTAGCTAGTCCATTCTGTGATCCTCAGCCACTAAGGATCATAACAGTACAGCAGGCCAAAAGTGTTTAATGCATCGCAGAAGTAGGATAAGAGAAGTCCTGAGTACAATTTTTTTTTTCTTTTCCTTTGCTGCAGTCTGTCCAGCTTCTCTCCTCCCCTTAATCTCTGGGTGGCTCTGAGTTCAGCTGCAGACATGGATATTCAGAGTCTGACTTCTAGTGTGGATCATCTTGCTGCAAGGGTGCAAAGCATTCAGGATTTTGTTGTTCGCAGTCCTATGTCTGAGCCAAAAGTACCTATTCCTGAGTTGTTTTCTGGAGATAGATCTAGGTTTCTGAATTTTAAGAATAATTGTAAATTATTTCTTTCTTTGAGACCTCGTTCCTCTGGTGATTCCGCTCAGCAAGTTAGAATTGTTATTTCCCTGTTACGTGGCGACCCTCAAGATTGGGCTTTCTCCCTGGCGCCAGGAGATCCTGCATTGCTGAATGTGGATGCGTTTTTTCTGGCGCTTGGTTTGCTTTATGAGGAACCTAATCTTGAGAACCAGGCAGAGAAGGCCTTGCTGGCTCTCTCTCAGGGCCAGGATGAAGCTGAGGTATATTGTAAAACATTTCGGAAATGGTCGGTGCTTACTCAATGGAATGAGTGTGCCCTGGCTGCAAATTTCAGAGAAGGTCTTTCTGAAGCCATTAAGAATGTTATGGTGGGGTTCCCTACGCCTGCAAGTCTGAATGACTCAATGGCTTTGGCCATTCAGATTGATCGGCATTTGCGGGAGCGCAAATCTGCGCACCATCTGGCGGGGTTTTCTGAACAGAGACCTGAGTCTATGCAATGTGACCGAATTCTGACCAGAATTGAGTGGCAAAATCATAGACGTCAAAATGGGTTGTGCTTTTACTGTGGTGATTCAACTCATGTTATCTCAGCATGCTCTAAGCGCTTAAAAAAAATCGCTAAAACTGTCACCGTTGGTACTATACAGCCTAAATTAATTTTGTCTGTTACTTTAATTTGTTCTCTGTCATCCTACTCGGTTATGGCTTTTGTGGATTCAGGTGCTGCCCTGAACCTGATGGATTTGTCGTTTGCCAGGCGCTGTGGTTTTGTCCTGGAGCCTTTAGAATTTCCTATTCCACTGAGGGGAATTGATGCTACAGCATTGGCTGAGAATAAGCCTCAGTATTGGACTCAAGTGACCATGTGCATGACTCCTGTACATCAGGAGGTGATTCGCTTTCTTGTGCTGCATAATTTGCATGATGTTGTCATTTTGGGTCTGCCATGGTTGCAGGCCCATAATCCAGTACTGGATTGGAAAGCTATGTCTGTTTCAAGTTGGTTTTGCCAGGGGATTCATGGCGATGCTACTTTGGTGTCAATTGCTTCTTCCACTCCTTCTGAGGTCCCTGAGTTTTTGTCGGACTACCAGGATGTATTTGATGAGCCCAGATCCGGTGCCCTGCCTCCTCACATGGATTGTGATTGTGCTATAAATTTGATTCCTGGTAGTAAGTTCCCTAAGGGACGACTTTTTAATTTGTCTGTACCAGAACATGCCGCGATGCGGAGTTATATAAAGGAGTCTTTAGAGACTTATTCGCCCGTCCTCCTCCCCTCTTGGTGCAGGATTCTTTTTTGTGGCCAAAAAGGATGGTTCTCTGAGACCTTGTATTGATTATCGTCTTCTAAATAAAATCACGGTTAAATTTCAGTATCCTTTGCCATTATTATCTGATCTGTTTGCTCGGATTAAGGGGTCCAGTTGGTTCACCAAGATAGATCTTCGTGGTGCGTATAACCTTGTGCGTATTAAGCAGGGGGATGAATGGAAAACAGCATTTAATACGCCCGAAGGCCATTTTGAGTACTTGGTGATGCCTTTTGGACTCTCTAATGCTCCTTCTGTGTTCCAGTCCTTCATGCATGACATCTTCCGAGAATATCTGGATAAATTTATGATTGTGTATCTGGATGACATTTTGGTCTTTTCTGAGGACTGGGAGTCCCATGTGAAGCAGGTCAGGATGGTATTTCAGGTCCTACGTGCTAATGCCTTTTTTGTGAAGGGCTCAAAATGTCTCTTCGGAGTACAGAAGGTTTCCTTTTTGGGTTTTATTTTTTCTCCTTCTACTATTGAGATGGACCCAGTCAAGGTCCAGGCTATTCATGACTGGACTCAGCTTACATCTGTTAAGAGTCTTCAGAAGTTCTTATGTAGCGCCCCCACTGCCGCTGGGCCGAGGGGTACCCGGTACCGGGCCTCTAAGTCTCTGTTCTGGGGTTGTCACGGTGGCTAGACCCGGTCTGTGACCCTGCTGAGGGGCGTACAATAAAGGTGGAGGGAATGGTGTTGATATTGTGGTGGTGCGGTGCAGTGCCGGTCGCAGTAAATAACGAGGACACCAGGTTGCAGTCTCTTTACCTCTTTACTGAAGGCTTCAGGGTCCTCAGTCCGGAATACGGTTAACCGGGCTGCGCAAGTCCGGCCGGTCCGATGGCACCTCCAGAGTTCCCTTTGCAGGTGGAAATCTGTGCCTACCTTCTAGCGCTTGTGTGTTGTGGTCCTCCCCTGCTGTGTTCTCGGGATAGTCCCCACAAATGTTGTGTCTGTTTCTCGTGTTCCCTCACAACTCGATTCTGATGTTCTTCCACGTCCCCCAGATCTTATGGTTAGGACGCACCCGTATGACGGGGAGGCTCGGAGCTCTTCCGGGACTCTTGCGTCGCCCCGCTCCTGTTGTTACCCCCCCTGTGTCTTCCTGGGTCAACTGGATGAGACAGCCCGCCTATAACTGACTGTCCTGCCGTAGGTTTGAAGTTTGGCCTGGAGCTCTATACTTCCTCGGCGTTCCGGCCACCGGTTATGCGCCTCAATAGGATGTTGCCTCGTCTTACAGCACGACTCCTACTGGTATTCTCCTTGTTGCGTTGATCTCGTTTCTCACTCAGCACAATGAACCTCCCTTCCTGTCCTTTCTTGGGGTACCGCCGCTATATCGTGCAGGCGCGGTCCCGTAACGTTCTCTCTGTGTGCTAGGCCTCTGTCAGGATCCCACCCCTGACAGGGACCCCTCGGAATCTTCCCCCTACAACACCCTCTGCCACAAGGTATTGCCTGGTTCCAACCCAGTCAGCTTTCTGAACTAACTTTCTGCCTAACCCCCAGTTTTACCAGATTGTGAGGAGTGGCCTAATACATAGAACCCTTAGCTCCCCCTGGAGGCCAGACTGTGAAGTGTATTGGTGACTGTGATACCTGGTCAGAAGAACTCCTTCAGTGCCATCAGACGTACCATAGCCCCCCTTAGCGGCGGAGCATCAGTACTGCAACGACCAGGACTCTGGGGCGCTGCACTTAGGTTTTGCTAATTTTTACCGTCACTTCATTGCTAATTTTTCTGGCGTGGTTAAACCCTTGACGGATTTGACCAAGAAGGGTTCTGATGTGACTAATTGGTCTCCTCCCGTGGAGGCCTTTCGGGAGCTGAAGCGCCGGTTTTCTTCGGCTCCAGTTTTGTGTCAGCCTGATGTCTCTCTTCCTTTTCAGGTCGAGGTTGATGCTTCTGAGATTGGAGCAGGGGCTGTTTTGTCGCAGAGAAGCTCTGATTGCTCTGTGATGAAGCCTTGTGCTTTCTTTTCGAGAAAGTTTTCGCCTGCCGAGCGGAATTATGATGTTGGTAATCGGGAGTTGTTGGCTATGAAGTGGGCATTTGAGGAGTGGCGACATTGGCTCGAGGGAGCTAAGCATCGTGTGGTGGTCTTGACTGATCACAAAAATCTGATTTATCTCGAGTCTGCCAAGCGGCTGAATCCTAGACAGGCTCGTTGGTCGTTGTTTTTCTCCCGTTTCGATTTCGTGGTCTCGTACCTGCCTGGTTCGAAGAACGTGAAGGCTGATGCTCTTTCTAGGAGTTTTGTGCCTGACTCTCCGGGAGTTTCAGAGCCGGCTGGTATCCCCCGAGAGGGAGTGATTTTGTCTGCCATTTCCCCAGATTTGCGACGAGTGCTGCAGAAATTTCAGGTGGATAGACCTGACCGTTGCCCACCAGAGAGACTATTTGTCCCAGATAGATGGACCAGCAAAGTTATTTCCGAGGTTCATTCTTCGGTGTTGGCAGGCCATCCTGGGATTTTTGGTACCAGAGATTTGGTGGCTAGGTCCTTCTGGTGGCCTTCCTTGTCGCGGGATGTGCGTTCCTTTGTGCAGTCCTGTGGGATTTGTGCTCGGGCTAAGCCTTGCTGTTCTCGTGCCAGCGGTTTGCTTTTGCCTTTGCCTGTCCCGAAGAGGCCTTGGACGCACATTTCCATGGATTTTATTTCGGATCTTCCAGTCTCTCAGAGAATGTCTGTCATCTGGGTGGTGTGTGATCGTTTTTCCAAAATGGTCCATTTGGTGCCCTTGCCTAAGTTGCCTTCCTCCTCCGATTTGGTTCCTCTATTTTTTCAGAATGTGGTCCGCTTGCACGGCATTCCTGAAAATATTGTGTCTGACAGAGGATCCCAGTTCGTGTCCAGATTTTGGCGGATCTTTTGTGCTAAGATGGGCATTGATTTGTCTTTTTCGTCAGCCTTCCATCCTCAGACGAATGGCCAAACCGAGCGAACTAATCAGACCTTGGAAACTTATTTAAGATGTTTTGTTTCTGCTGATCAGGATGATTGGGTGACTTTTTTGCCATTGGCCGAGTTTGCCCTTAATAATCGGGCTAGTTCTGCTACTTTGGTTTCGCCTTTTTTCTGCAATTCTGGTTTTCATCCTCGTTTTTCCTCGGGTCAGGTTGAGCCTTCTGACTGTCCTGGGGTGGATTCTGTGGTGGATAGGTTGCAGCAGATTTGGAACCATGTGGTGGACAATTTGAAGTTGTCACAGGAGAAGGCTCAGCGCTTTGCCAACCGCCGTCGCGGTGTGGGTCCCCGACTTCATGTTGGGGATTTGGTATGGCTGTCTTCTCGGTATGTTCCTATGAAGGTCTCCTCTCCTAAATTCAAGCCTCGCTTCATCGGTCCTTATAAGATTTTGGAAATCCTTAACCCGGTGTCATTTCGTCTGGACCTCCCAGCGTCGTTTGCCATTCATAACGTGTTCCATAGGTCTTTGTTGCGGAGGTATGTGGTGCCTGTGGTTCCTTCTGTTGAGCCTCCTGCCCCGGTGCTGGTTGAGGGCGAATTGGAGTACGTGGTGGAGAAGATCTTGGATTCTCATATTTCTAGACGGAGGCTTCAGTATTTGGTTAAGTGGAAGGGCTATGGAGAGGAGGATAATTCCTGGGTTGTCGCCTCTGATGTTCATGCGGCCGATTTGGTTCATGCCTTCCATGTGGCTCATCCTGATCGCCCTGGGGGTTTTGATGAGGGTTCGGTGACCCCTCCTCAAGGGGGGGTACTGTTGTGAACTCTGTTTTTGGGCTCCCTCTTGTGGTCACAAGTGGTACTGTGTGAGTGCTGTCTTTGGGCTCCCTCTGGTGGCTCTTTGTGTCATTCTGCAGGTCTGAGGCTGGATCAGCTGTCTCGTTATCTGTTAGCTGGTTTCCTATTTAGCTCACCTGGACTGTCAGTTGTTGCCTGCTGTCGATGTATTCAGTGCTATTTTGATCTCTCCTGAATTCCTTCGTTATCAGTCTCTCCAGGAGAAGCTAAGTTTCTGTTTGGTTATTTTTTGCTCATCAGTGTTCAATATGTTTCTTGGTTATTTATTTGTCCTTGTCCAGCTTGCTAATATGTGATTTCCTTGCTTGCTGGTAGCTCTAGGGGGCTGAGTTTCTCCCCTCACACCGTTAGTTGGTGTGGGGGTTCTTGAACTCTCAGCGTGGATATTTTGTATAGGGTTTTTTACTGACCGCACAGTTCCCTGTCTGTCTTCTGCTTTCTAGTATTAGTGGGCCTCATTTGCTGAATCTGTTTTCATTTCTACGTTTGTATTTTCCCCTTACCTCACCATTATTATTTGTTGGGGGCTTCCTATATCTTTGGGGTCATTTCTCTGAGGCAAGTGAGGTCTTACTTTCTCTATAGGGGTAGCAAGTTTCTCAGGCTGCGTCGAGACGTCCAGGAATTTAGGTACGTTCACCGGCTACCTTTAGTGTGTTTGGTTAGGTTCAGGTTGCGGTCAGTCCAGTTACCACCTCCCTAGAGCTTGTTCTATGTTCAGTAACTTAGCTAGTCCATTCTGTGATCCTCAGCCACTAAGGATCATAACACTGGGGTATGACTCCTCCAGCAAATTACACTATTAGATGGAGCCTTTGACAAAAACTCAGACCAGACGCCTTGTGGGCTCTTGGACACCCCCCAGATGTGGCTCTAGTTCCCCTCTTTTGGGTGTCAGCCCCCCTTTGAGAACTCCAGTACGAAAATGCTAAAACCCTTAGCATTCCCAAGGAACTCTCGTCCGCCTGGTACCTTTTGTCATGGTCATGGTTTGTGGAACCACTGTGCCACGAACCACGGAGAGCCTTGAGGGGCGTGACTAAGTGATCACCTGACTATTCACCTCTGCCTCTGATGGTGAGGTTAGACTTGGCTCCCGATGAACGCCAGATGCCTCTCCAGGACAGACCATCAGTCGCGCAGCAGCTGGACTTGAAGGACAGACTGGATGGAGCAGCAGGCAGAGCTTGCATCAGAGTGCAGCTGACCAAGTTCATATCAGAGTGCTGCAGATAGAGTTTGTGTCAGAGACAGTTTGTATCAGAGTGCAGCAGGCAGGATTTGCACTTGGAGTACAACAGGCAGGATTTGTACTAGGAGTACAACAGGCAGGATTTGCAAAGGTATGTGACCTTACACAGCATAGACTGAAACAGGAAGGTTGCTCAGGCACCTCCCCAGAGGGAAGGAAGCAATATATACATAGTGTTTCATAGCCATTGGCTGGGGATAAAATAGCAAGTGCATGCGCGGGCCCTTGAAGAGGGCGGTGAGGACCTAAGGACATGGTTAGATGGCCGGCTGGAGGCATACCGAGCTTGGGAAAGGAAAGGACTGTCTGCAGCATGGGTGAGTGAAGAAACACGCTGCCAACCCTGCCTGTCAGAGCAGGGATCTGGCATGGTGCTAACAGTACCCCCCTTTACGCCCCCTCCTCTTCAAACCATCAAGGAAGTTCCAGAGTAGAATTGTAATTTCCCCCCGGGATCAATAAAGTGTATCATATCGTATCGAATATTCTCCTTAGGCTCCCAGTACCTTTCTTCGGGACCAAATCCCTTCCAGTCAACATGGAAGAAGGTCTTACCTCTCACCTTCTTCATGGCCAAGATGTTCTCGACTTCTAAAACATCATCCGAGGCAGTTGGCATGGGCGTGGTACTGGGATCCTTGAAGAAGGGACTCAGGATGACTGGCTTCAGTAGGGATACATGAAAGGAATTTGGAATCTGCAATGAAGGAGGCAGCTTCAATTTATAGGTGACTTCATTGATTTGCCTCAACACCTCGAAAGGCCCAATAAAATGAGGACCCAACTTGTAAGAAGGGATTTTCAGCCGGACGTATCTGGATGAAAGCCATACCTTGTCTCCAGGGCGGAAGCATGGAAGATCCAGACGCCTTTTGTCTGCATGTCTCTTCATACAAGACGAGGATACTTCTAACATGGCTCTGGAGACCCCCCCACTTCTCAAAATCCTTGGAAAGGACACCTGCCGCAGGAACAACAGAAAGAACCCTCACCAGGAGGGGAACCTTTGGTTGCAGTCCGAACCCAATGTAGAATGGAGACTCTCCAGAGGCTTCACCAACATGATTGTTGTACGAGAACTCATCCCAGGGAAGTAATTTCACCCAATCGATATGGTGGGCATTGACGAAGCGTCGCAGGTAGTTGCCCAGGACCTGGTTGACACGCTCCACTTGTCCATTTGACTGAGGGTGATAGGCCGAGGAGAAATCCAAGACGATATACAGATGTTGACAGAGCGCTCACCAGAATCTGGAAGTAAACTGCAAACCTCGATCGGATACGATGTGGCGAGGAAATCCATGCAGGCGGAAAATATGCTTGATGAAGCTGTCAGCCAATTCAGGAGTGGACAGGAGAGCAGATAACGGGGTAAAATTCGTCATTTTGGAGAAGTGATCCATGACTACCCAGATGATGGTGCAACCCCCGAACACTGGCAAATCCGTAATGAAGTCCATTACTATGTGCTGCCAAGGATCGGATGGTGCGGGTAATGGCAGGAGAGAACCGGAAGGAAGGTGTCTAGGAACTTTATTGCAGGCACAATTCGGACAGGCAGCCACATAAGCATAGATCTCCCTCCTCATGGATGGACACCACTAGTGACAAGAGATTAACTGTAATGTCCTCCTTTGTCCCACGTGACCAGCCACCTTGTACGAGTGACCCAAAGACAAAACTCCTCAGATTCACCCACAAGGGTCTTTCCTGGAGGAATTCACGACAGGCAGACAGGGGCGACCGTAACCATCTTAGAGGGTTCAATGATAAATTGAGGATCCTCCTCTTGGTCCCCAGACAGAAATGAGTGAGAGAGGGCATCAGCTCTGACATTCTTGTCACCGGATCTGAAATGCAAAAAAAGTTAAAGCGGGCAAAAAACAAAGACCACCTGGCTTAGAGAGGATTAAGTTTCTGAGTGGACTGGAGATACGCCAGGTTCTTATGGTCCGTGTAGATAAGTACTGGATAAACTGCGCCCTCCAGCAGATATCGCCACTCCTCCAAAGCCATCTTAACAGCGAGCAACTCCCGATTTCCGATGGAGTAGCTACATTCTGGAGTGGAGAAGGCCTTGGAAAAGCCACAGGACACGCGGCGACTCGAGGAGGACTTCTGAGTAAGCGCAGCTTCGGCCCCCAGTGAGGATGCGTCCACCTCAAGGAACAACTGTTTATTCAGATCCAGACGATGCAGAACGGGTGTGATGGAGAACTGTTTTAGAGAGTGGAAGGCCTCTTCAGCCTCGGAGGACCAGTTCTTTGGATCGGCTCCCTTTCGGGTCAAAACAGAGATGTAACTCAAGAAAGGAAGAGAGGACTGTTTAAAAATGCATTTCTCGTACTTGGCGTAGAGTCGATTCTCCCTAAAACACTGAAGAACTTGCCGAACTGCTCGTTTGTGGGAGGCCAGATCCGGGGAAAATACAAGAATATCGTCCAGGTACACCACAACGCAGGTATAAAGCAGGTCCCGGGAGATATCATTGACGGACTCTTGGAAAATGGCTTGTGCATTGCTGAGACCGAAGGGCATCACTCGGTATTCATAATGTCCGTCCCTGGTGTTGAAAGCCGTCTTTCATTCCTTTCCCCGGCGAATGCGCATCAGATTGTAGGCGCACCTCAGATCTCATCTGGTTAAGATTCTGGCACCTCTTAACCAGTCAAACTCAGGAATTAAGGGAATAGGGTACAGGATCGGAGAGGAGGACTTCTGAATGATCCCGCGGGCCAAGTTATCTGACATGGCTTGAGTCTTGGCTGGAGACAGACGGTAAATTCGACCTCTAGGGGGCATAGAACCTGGAACTAAGTCAATAGGACAGCCATATGGCCTTTGGGGTGGCAAAGTCTCTACTTCCTTCTTGTCAAAAACATCTGCAAAGGACCAATATGCAGACGGCAAACCGGGCAGTGATGCTGGAGAAGGTGGGACCTTAGCTGGACGTACTGGAACCAGACATCTCTCATGACATGAATTTCCCCAGCGGAGCACCTCTCCAGTTGCCCAGTCCAACACAGGTTCGTGTTGTCGTAGCCATGGCAAACCTAAGAGAAAGGAGTGAGACATGTGAAGAAGAACATAGAAGACTGTCTTCTCTGTGTGAAGCATCGCAATACGGACCACTAGTGGCTCAGTAAACGACTCCCAAAGAGTTCCCCCATCAACAGAAGTTATAGCCAGAGGGTTTTAAAGTGGACGGACTGGAATTTGGAAGCGATCCACTCCAGCCTAGAGAACAAAGTTTCCCACTGCTCTGGAATCCACATACGCTGTCTTAACAGACTGGAATTCACCGGTTGTCACGGCCACAGTAAGAGTCAGGGGTTGAGAGAAGTCTTTTCCGTCTAGGAAGGCCTCTCCTACTGAACCTAGACACTGGAGTTTTCTGGCCTTACCGGACAGGTGCGAATGAAGTGACCTGTGTCATCACAAAACAGGCACTGGCCTTTAGTACCGCGATACCTCTGTCGCTGACTGGCAAGAGCAAAGCGGTCGACCTGCAAAGGCTCTGGTGAGGCCTCAACAAGGGAGAAAGGAGGAACAAGTGGTCTCCGAAAGCACGGAACCAGACGGCATAATCTTCTCTCACGTGCCACCTCACGGGTGCGCTCCTGGAAACGTAGGTCTATACGGATAGCCAGGGAGACCAGGTCATCGAAGGCAGTTGGTAGGTCGCGACCCGCTAACTCATCCTTTATGTTTCCAGAAAGTCCCTCTGACGCTTCGTTGTTCCTAATGAGCATCGAAGCCAAAGTACGGAAGCATACCACATATTGTCCCACAGATGAATTGCACTGGCATAAGCGAAGCAGAGTGGAAGCCGATGAGGTGGTTCATTGAAAACTTTGCGAAAGGCCTCAATGAATACGGAGAAATTTTAGATGATGGGATCCTCTCTCTTCCACAATGGATTCAATCACACCAGGACCTCTCCTCCAAGATGTGATATAAGGAATGCTACCTTTGTACGGTCTGACGGGAAGTGATGAGGAAGGAGCTCAAAATGTAGCCGGCACTGATTGATGAACCCATGGCAGAGCTTAGAATTGCCATTAAAGCATGGTGGGGATGCGAGTCGGGGACCTGGAGCTCGAACTAAGCAGACTGGCCGAGAGGTCTCCGGAGAAGATCCGGTTGCATGAACGTGAAGAGACTCTGGAGAGATGTTTAAGGTCTCCATAATGGTAGTCAGGGACTGCAACTGCATAGACAACTTCTCTTGTATGCATTTCTGTCAACAGAGCTCTTGGTATATGGTCTGTTTGGACGGGATCCAGCGGGGTCCATGGCCTGAGCAAACTGTCGCTATCGTGGTTGTGGAACCACTGTGCCACGAACCGCAGAGAGCCTGGAGGGTCGTGACTAAGTGATCACCTGACTATTCACTAGAGCCTCTGATGGTGAGGTTAGACTTGGCTCCTGATGAAAGCCAGGTGCCACTCCAGGACAGACCAAAGGTCACGCAGCAGCTGGACTTGAAGGACAAAATGAATGGAGCAGCAGGCAGAGTTTGCATCAGAGTGCAGCTGACCAAGTTTGTATCAGAGTGCAGCAGACAGAGTTTGTGTCAGAGTGCAGCAGGCAGGATTTGTTTTAGAGTGCAGCAGGCAGGATTTGCTTCAGAGTTCAGCAGGCAGGATTTGTAGTTGGAGTACAACAGGCAGGATTTGCACTTGGAGTACAGCAGGCAGGACTTGCACTGGTATGCGACCTTACACAACATAGACCGAAACAGGAAGGTTGCTCAGGCACCTCCCCAGTGGGGAGGAAGCAATATATACATAGTGTTTGATAGCTATTGGCTGGAGAGGAAACAGCAAGTGCATGCGCTGGCCCTTTAAGAGGGCAGGAGCGCACGTGTGCGAGACCTAAGGACATGGCTAGAGGGCCGGCTGGAAGCATGCCAAGCATGGGGAAGAAAAGAACCGTCTGCAGCATGGGTGAGTGAAGAGACACACTGCCGACCCTGCCTGTCAGAGCAGGGATCTGGCATGGTGCTAACACCTTTCCACCAGGCTCACCGGCTCATCAGCCTTACGGGGATCTCACTGGGCAACCCAGGATTGCACCAGCCTTGGTAGAGAGTGTATGAACCTGTCCATGATGACCTTCTATACCATCTGTGCGGAGAAGGAAGATTAAGGTTGCAGACACTTTTGGACCAGGTGTAGGAGGTTGAACATTTGGGAACAGGGATTTGTCGCTGTGATGGGCCCAGTGGTACACCCAGTCAGGGTCACTCCTAAGTGCGCCAAGATCTCAGTTTTCAACTTGGCACTCTTTTGCGTCCTGCAAGGCCAGATCATAATAGGCCTTCTGCGGTTTCCCTGTTAAATATGGCGCCAGAACCTCCGCCCACTGATCTGAAGACAATCTCTACCTTTTAAAAACTGTCAGAAACGCCTAGATGTCATCACCTGGGGTCCTCTCTTGTAAGGCTCTCCTTACCGTCTTCCTCACGTTTGAGTCAACACCTGGACTTGGGAGTGGAGCGGTTGTCCTGCCACAGAATGCCTCGGCTAGGATTTCCAGCTGCTGCCTACACTGCTGAGTCTGCTGTTGTTGCCACAGCTGTTGCTGCAGGAGATTAGCCTGCACCAATTGCTTTATCAACTCTACCATGTTTTAACTTTTGCTCCTGCAGTTGCTTTCACCCACAACATGCAATATCTCTGCAGCAGTCACACTGCCCCTCGGGATTCGTGCACGTGCTTCTAGCACCAATTGTAGGATTTTGTACTCACTCAGCTGCGGTTTCTTTAAAATGTTCAGGTCGGTTTATTAGAACTTCATAAACCGCTCAACATAAGCAAACAAAAGACAGCCTTTTCTGGCATAAAGTGAAAAAACAGAAAGTAAACAGTCCATTTAGTAATGCGGGTTCACCCGCTCAGGTCAGGGTCCTTCAGCAAACACACTAGAGGCCGCCACACGTCTAGTCACAGACACTGAATGAGACACTTGGTCTCCATTTTATCTATCATACCAATCCCCCGTAGTGGGGATATGTGAGCAGTCAGTCGCACCTACTATACCAAGCCCCCATAGTGAGGATATGTGAGCAGTCAGTCCCACCCATCTCTTTGACTGCTCGTAAAACCTGACCCCGATATGCCCTATTAACTATCTCAGCACTATACGTGCTGGAGCAGGCTTTCCCGGCTTACATCACTGAAGCTACCAACCTCGATGGCCATCTTACGATATATATATTGGTACAGAGAGGCAGGAGGCCCATATGCATACACTCATAGGCATAGGTATGGGCCACAGCTCTAGAGAGGCATGTTATATATACAGGTGCATATCACAAAATTAGAATATCATCAAAAAGTTAATTTATTTCAATTTTTCAATACAAAAAGTGAAATTCATATATTAAATAGAGTCATTACAAATAGAGTAATGTATTTCAAATGTTTATTTCTGTTAATGTTGATGATTATGGCTTACAGCCAATGAAAACCCCAAAGTCATTATCTCAGTAAATTAGAATACTTTATAATACCAGCTTGAAAAAATTATTTCAACATCTGAAATGATGGCCTACTGAAATGTATGTTCAGTAAATGCACTCAATACTTGGTCGGAGCTCCTTTTGCATCAATTACTGCATCAATGCAGCGTGGCATGGAGGCGATTAGCCTGTGGGACTGCTGAGGTGTTATGGAAGCCCAGGTTGCTTTGCTAGAAGCCTTCAGCTCATCTGCATTGTTGGGTCTGGTGTCTCTCATCTTCCTCTTGACAATACCTCATAGATTCTCTATGGGGCTAAGGTCAGACGAGTTTGCTGACCAATCAAGCACGGTGATATTGTTGTTATTGTTGCTGGAGAATTACATTTCCATCTACAGAAAGCTTGTCGGCAGAGGGAAGCATGAAGTGCTCTAAAATTTCCTGGTAGACGGCTGCGCTGACTTTGGTCTTGATAAAACACAGTGTACCAATACCAGCAGATAACACAGCTCCCCAAACCATCACTGATTGTGGAAACTTCACATTAGACTTCAAGCAGCTTGGATTGTGTGCCTCTTCACTCTTCCTCCAGACTCTGGGACCTTGATTTCCAAGGTCTAGTGTGTAGTATCCACAATCAATAATGGTTTCAGGAGCCATGTCATCTGCTGGGGTAGGTCCATTGTATTTCATCAAGACCAAAGTCAGTGCAGCAGTCTACAAGGAAATTTTAGTGCACTTCATGCTTCCCTCTGCCGACAAGCTTTTTGGAGATGGAAATTTAATTCTCCAGTAGGACTTGGCACCTGTCCAATTACAGAAAAATACCAATACCTGGTTTAAAACCAGTAGTATCACTGTGCTTGGTTGGCCAGCAAACTCGTCTGACATTAACCCCAATGCCAATACAGTTGAAAGCACTGATGAGACAGTAGATGGAAATTTAATTCTCAAGCAGGACTTGGCACCTGTCCAACTACAAAAAAAAAGTACTAATACCTGGTTTAACCCCTTCATGACCTTGCCCTTTTCCGTTTTTGCGTTTTCGTTATTCGCTTCCCTCATTCCCAGAGCCACAACTTTTTTATTTTTCCGTCAATATGGCCATGTGAGGGCTTGTTTTTTGTGGGACAAGTTGCACTTTTCAACGACATCATTGGTTTTAGCATGTCGTGTACTAGAAAACGGGAAAAAAATTCAAAGTGCGGTGAAATTGCCAAAAAAGTGCAATCACACTTATTTTTTGCTTTCATAGCCACCAAACATGTCTATGTTACGTTTTATCTAAGTGGTAAAAAAAAATTCCGAACTTTGCTAAAAAAAAAAATAATTGCACAATTTTCTGTTACCCGCAGCGTCTCCATTTTTCGTGATCTGGGGTCAGGTGATTGCTTATTTTTTGGTAATCATACAATTATACCATTTTGGTGCAGATACTTTATTTTGATCACCCGTTATTACATTTTAATGCAATGTCGCGGTGACCAAGAAAAAGTAATTCTGGGGTTTCAATTTTTTTTCTCGCTACGCCATTTAGGGATCAGGTTAATCCTTTTTTTTATTGATAGATCGGGCAATTCTGAACTCGGCGATACCAAATATGTGTAGGTTTGATTTTTTTTTATTGTTTTATTTTGAATGGGGCGAAAGGGGGGTGAGTTAAACTTTTATATTTTTTTTATTTTTTTCATATTTTTTTAAACATTTTTTTTTTACTTTTGCCATTCTTCAATAGCCTCCATGGGAGGCTAGAAGCTGGCACTACTCGATCGGCTCTGCTACATAGCAGCGATCATCAGATCGCTGCTATTTAGCTGAAATGCAGGCTTGCTATGAGCGCCGTCCACAGGGGGGCGCTCACAGCAGGCCGGCATCAGTAACCATAGAGGTCTCAAGGACCTCTATGGTTACCATCCTGACGCATCGCCGACCCCCGATCATGTGACGGGGGTCGGCGATGCGATCATTTCCGACCGCGCGGCGTTTGACAGCGGCATTTAACTGGTTAATAGCGGCGAGTGAGTCGCGATTTCACCCGCCGCTATTGCAGGCACATGTCAGCTGTTCAAAACAACTGACATGTCCCGGCTTTGAGGTGGGCTCATTGCCGAAGCCCACGTCAAAGCAGGGGACCCGATCTCTGCTGTATTAGTATGGCGGAGGTCGGAAAGGGGTTAAAACCAACAGTATCACTGTGCTTGATTGGCCAGCAAACTCGTCTGACCTTAACCCCAATGCCAATACAGTTGAAAGCACTGATGAGACAGGAAGTGTCACACTCCCTCTCCCATCATTCCACCTCTCAGCATCTGACGCCACTGATGCAGACACTGACAGCGGGCATGATTATGTTATTACTTGTGCCCGCTGACATGAGATGAGCGGGTGCTCGGAACAGTGGGGGAGTGAGGAGGAGAGATAAGTATTTATTTATTTTTTATGGGGACTGCATTATACTATATAGAGTCTGATTATGGGGATGCATTATACTATATAGAGTCTTCCTATATGGTGCTTTATACTATATAGAGTCTGTCTATGGAGAGTGCATTATACTGTATAGAGGTCTATGGGGGTGCTTTATACTATATAGAGTTTGCCTATGGGGGTGCTTTATACTGTATAGAGGCCTATGCAGGTGCATTATACTATATAGAGTGTATGGGGCTGCATTATACTATGTAGAGTCTATCTATGGTGAGTGCATTATACTATATAGAATCTGCCTAGGGAGAGTGCATTATACTTTATAGAGGCCTATGGGTTGCTTTATACTATATAGAGTCTGCCTATGGGGGTGGTTTATACAGATTAAGGACTGTGGGGGTGCATTATACTATATAGGGCCTACCTATGGAAAGTGCATTATACTGTATAGAGGCCTATGGGGAGTGCATTATACTATATAGAGTCTGACTATGGGGTGCATTATCTATATATAAAAACGAGTGTATGTGTGTGTATCGACGATGATGTCATAATGGTTGCAATGGTTACGGTGATGTCATAATGGTTGCAATGGTGACAATGATGTCATAATAAGTTGCCCGATGATGGTGGCGATGATGTCAGAATGGTTGCCATGGCGAAGATGATGTCATAATAGGTATATGGGCATGAGACTATGGGATGGAGGATATGTATGATGGGAATATGGGCATGGGACTATGGGATGAGGATGTGTATGGTGGGTATATGGGCACGGGACTATGGGATGGAGGATATGTATGATGGGTATATGGGCACGGGACTATGGGATGGAGGATAATCATTATAATTTGTTATAACTAACCACAGTTAGTTACTATGCCCATGCAACGCCGGGCTCTTCAGCTAGTATTATATAAAGTGCTGATGGGGGTGCATTATATTATATAAAGTCTGGCTATAGTGAGTGCATTATACTATATAGAGTCTGCCTATGGAGAGTGCATTATATTGTATAGAGGTCTATGGGGGTGCTTTATACAATATAGATTCTGCCTATGGGGGTGCATTATACTGTATGGAGTCCTAAGGGGAGTGCATTCTACTATATGGTGGCCTATGGGGAGTGCATTATACTATATTTAGGACTATCTGTTGCATTATACTATATGGAGTCTGTTTAGGGTCCCATTATACAGTGTGGTAATTACAGCGAGAGGGCCATCATACAGTGTGGGAGGTAATGTGGGGTCTTTCTACATTGTGAGGCTATCATAGAGTTTTGGAGCCATCAAACAGTTTGGGGGCTACTAAGGGGTCAGTATACTGTGTGGGTGCTACTGTAGAGTGAGGGGGAATTATACTATGTATAAGAAAATATCATACAGTGTAGAGGGGAGCTGTGCAGGTGGGGAGACTTGGGGCATTATTACTAGTGATGAGCGAGTATACTCGTTGCTCGGGTTTTCCCGAGCACGCTCGGGTGGTCTCCGAGTATTTGTGACTGCTCGGAGAATTAGTTTTCGTTGACGCAGCTGCATGATTTACAGCTGCTAGTGAGCTTGATGTGAGGGTTGCCTGGTTGCTAGGGAATCCCCACATGTAATCAAGCTGACAAGTAGCCGCAAATCATGCAGCTGTAGCAAGGAAAACGAAATCTCCGAGCAGTCACAATTACTCGGAGACCACCCGAGCGTGCTTGGGAAAAACCGAGCATCGAGTATACTCGCTCATCACTAATTATTACATGAACTGAAATAAGCTCAATATTAATATAATATCAACATATACTGTAATTAATATATTATTTATAACTAATATTAACTATCACTCAATATTGAGCAGAATTAAGTATGTCGACATTACCCTATATACCGTTTGAACCCGAATACAGCCTCTTCTATATATTGTATGTGGCCCACACAGCCTCCCCATGTCCAGGACATGAGGCCCACACAGCCTCCCCATGTCCAGCACATGAGGCCCACACAGCCTCCCCATGTCCAGCACATGAGGCCCACACAGCCTCCCCATGTCCAGCACATGAGGCCCACACAGCCTCCCCATGTCCAGCACATGAGGCCCACACAGCCTCCCCATGTCCAGCACATGAGGCCCACACAGCCTCCCCATGTCCAGCACATGAGGCCCACACAGCCTCCCCATGTCCAGCACATGACGCCCACTCAGCCTCCCCATGTCCAGCACATGAGCCCCACACAGCCTCCCCATGTCCAGCACATGAGGCCCACTCAGCCTCCCCATGTCCAGCACATGAGCCCCACACAGCCTCCCCATGTCCAACACATGAGGCCCACTCAGCCTCCCCATGTCCAGCACATGAGGCCCACACAGCCTCCCCATGTCCAGCACATGAGGCTCACACAGCCTCCCCAAGTCCAGCACATGAGGCCCATATAGCCTCCCCATGTCCTGCATATGAGGCCCACACAGCCTCCCCATGTCCAGTACATGAGGACCACACAGCCTCCCCATTTCCTGCACATGAGGCCCACACAGCCTCCCCATGTCCAGCACATGAGGCCCAAACAGCCTCCCTGTCCAGCACATGAGGCCCACACATCCTCCCCATGTCCAGCTTATGAGCCCCACACAGCCTCCCCATTTCCAGCTTATGAGCCCCACACAGCCTCCCCATGTCCAACACATGAGGCCCACACAGCCTCCCCATGTCCAACACATGAGGCCCACACAACCTCCCCATGTCCAACATATGAGGCCCACACAGCCTCCCCATGTTCAGTACATGAGGCCCACACAGCCTCCCCATGTCCAGTACATGAGGCCCACACAGCCTCCCCATGTCCAGTACATGAGGCCCACACAGCCTCCCCATGTCCAGCATATGAGGCCCACACAGCCTCCCCATGTCCTGCATATGAGGACCACACAGCCTCCCCATGTCCAGTACACATACCTCCCAACCATCCCGGATCCAGCGGGACTGTCCCAATTTTGACAGTCAGCCCCGCGATCCCGGGCGGGACATTAGTTGTCCCACACTGGGTGGGAGGTGTGTAATATCACCCGGTCAGCTCCCTGAGTCCCTGCACCTGCAGAGCAGCACACCACATATTGGCTGCTCTTTGCGCACAGGACCTGTGATGCGGTCACAGGATGGGAGGAGTCAGGGGGTCACATGATCGGGACGACCTCCGTGTACAGGACTCTACTGGTTGTCATGACGCTGGACGAGGGTAAGCATATGTGTGAGGTCAGAAGGTGTTTACAGTGTGGATGTAGCAGAGCTGTGTGTGTACGAGGTGTACGGAGCGGAGCAGCGTGTGAAAGGTGTATGGAGCGGAGTCGTGTGTGTAAGAGGTGTACGGAGCCATGTGTACGAGGTGTATGGAGCGCAGCCGCGTGAGTACGAGGTGTACGGAACACAGCCGCATGTGTACGAGGTGTACGGAGCGGAGCAGCGTGTGAAAGGTGTATGGAGCAGAGTCGTGTGTGTAAGATGTGTACGGAGTGGAGCCATGTGTGTAAGAGGTGTGCGGATCGGAGCAGAGTGTGAAAGGTGTATGGAGCAGAGTCGTGTGTGTACGAGGTGTACGGAGCGGAGCCGTGTGTGTACGAGGTGTACAGAGCAGAGCCACGTGTGTACGAGGTGTGCGTAGCAGAGCCATGTGTGTACAAGGTATACGGAGGGGAGCAGCGTGTGCAATGTGTATGGAGCGGAGCCGTGTGTGTACGAGGTGTATGGAGTGGTGCCGTGTGTGTACAAGATGTATGGGGAGGAGCCGTGTGTGTATGAGGTGTACGGAGCGGAGCCGTGTGTGTGCAAGGTATACGGAGCGGAGCAGCATGTGTAATGTGTATGTAGCGGAGCCATGTGTGTACGAGGTGTACGGAGTGGTGCCGTGTGTGTATGAGATGTATGGAGTGGAGCCATGTGTGTATGAGGTGTATGGAGCGGAGCCGTGTGTGTGCAAGGTATACGGAGCGGAGCAGCATGTGCAATGTGTATGGAGCGGAGCCGTGTGTGTACGAGGTGTACGGAGTGGAGCCGTGTGTGTACGATGTGTACGGAGTGGAGCCGTGTGTATGAGGTGTACGGAGCGGAGCCGTGTGTGTACGAGGTGTACGGAGCGGAGCCGCATGTGCAAGGTATATGGAGCGGAGTCGTGTGTGTACGAGGTGTATGGAGCGGAGTCGCATGTGTACGAGGTGTATGGAGCGGACGCTGGCTGTGTCGGATCGGAGCAGAAATTGCTCCTCGCTCTGACACTGACTGCCACAGGAGACACGGAGAGGTCTTTATCAGTGGCGTATCACAGCTGCAGCGACGTGAGCAGTCAGCGGCGCAGCTGGATGACACCATTCAGCGCCATGGGAGTGGAAGCTGCCGGCTGCTGCGAGGGTGCGCGGTGAAAGGTGTGTGTGTGTAGTGATGGAGAAGGCAATGATGGGGGTGGGGTAACCATGTGTGGCCATTATACTGCACCCAGCATTGTGTGGGGCCATTATACTGTATGGAGCATCGTGTGGGGCCATTATACTGTACCCAGCATTATGTGTAGCCATTATACTGTACAAAGCATCATGTGGGGCCATTATACTGTATGGACCATCACGTGGGGCAAGTATACTGTACGCAGCATCATGTGGGGCCATTATACAGTATGGGGCACTGTGTGGCCATTATACAGTATGGAGCATCATGTGGAGCCATTATACAGTAAGAAGCATCATGTGTGGCCATTATACAGTATGAAGCATCATGTGGGGCTATTATACAGTATGGAGCATAATGTGGCCATTATATAGTATGGAGCATCATGTGTGGCCATTATGCAGTATGGAGCACCATGTGGCCATTATACAGTATGGAGCATTGTGATGTGTAGCCATTATACAGTATGGAGCATCATGTGGGGCCATTATACAGTATGGAGCATCATGTGGGGCCATTATACTGTATGGACCATCACGTGGGGCAAGTATACTGTACGCAGCATCATGTGGGGCCATTATACAGTATGGAGCATAATGAGGCCATTATAAAGTATGGAGCATCTTGTGTGGCCATTATACAGTATGGAGCGCTGTGTTGCCAATATACAGTATGGAGCATCATGTGTGGCCATTATACAGTATGGAGCATCATGTGTGGCCATTATACAGTACGCAGCATCATGTGGGGATATTATACAGTATGGAGCATAATGTGGCCATTATACAGTGTGGAGCATTATGTGTGGCCATTATACAGTATGGAGCATCATGTGTGGCCATTATACAGTATGGAGCATCATGTGTGGCCATTATACAGTATGGAGCATGATGTGTGGCCATTATACAGTATGGAGCACTGTGTGGCCATTATACAGAATGGAGCATCATGTGTAGCCATTATACAGTATGGAGCATCATGTGGCCATTATACAGTGTGGAGCATCATGTGTGGCCATTATACAGTATGGAGCACTGTGTGGCCATTATACAGTATGGAGCACTGTGTAGCCAATATACAGTATGGAGCATCATGTGGAGCCATTATACAGTATGGAGCATCATGTGTGGCCATTATACAGTATGCAGCATCATGTGGGCCCATTATACTGTGTGGAGCATCACGTGGGGCGAGTACACTGTACGCAGCATCATTTGGGGCCATTATACAGTATGGAGCATCATGTGTGGCCATTATACAGTATGGAGCATCATGTGTGGTCATTATACAGTATGGAGCATCACGTGGGGCCAGTACACTGTACGCAGCATCATTTGGGGCAATTATACAGTATGGAACATCATGTGGGGCCATTATACAGTATGGAGCATCATGTGTGGCCATTATACAGTATGGAGCACTGTGTGGCCATATTTTTTTGTTTATAATTATTGTTTACGAAACATTGTGATCAGAAGTGCTAAATAGGTGTGGTCGGGGCGTGACTAGTTTTGAAATGGGTGTGGTCAGAGGTGTGGCCTAAAATTTGCTGCGGCGCGCGCCGCTAACTTTGTCCCTCTTTCCCTTCCTCGAAAGTTGGGAGGTATGAGCACATGAGGACCACACAGCCTCCCCATGTCCTGCATATGAGGCCCACACAGCCTCCCCATGTCCAGCACATGAGGCCCAAACAGCCTCATGTGCAGCATGAGCCCCACACAGCCTCCCCATGCCCAGCATATGAGGCCCACACAGCCTCCCCATGTTCAGCATAAGAGACCCACACATCCTCCCCAAGTCCAGCTTATGAGCCCCGCACAGCCTCCCCATTTCCAGCTTATGAGCCCCACACAGCCTCCCCATGTCCAGTACATGAGCCCCACACAGTCTCCTCATGTCCAGTCCATGAGGCCCACACAGCCTCCCCATGTCCTGCATATGAGGCCTCCTCATGTCCACAGTAAGAACCATATAGCCCCATAACCTCCTCATGTCCACAATAACACCCCAATAGCTTCCCGATGGCCACAGTAAGAACCCCATAGCCTCCCCATGTGCAGCCAAACATCCCATATACATAAATAACTAAAAAAAAATCACTCACCTCGGTCCCATTCCCCGGCACTCTGCTTCTGCTTCTGTCTTGGTGTCTCCAGTGCGCTGACTCTCCGCAGTACACAGCTGACGCGATTAAATGACATAATCGCATCAGCTGTTTCACACGCTGATTGGTGGAGGAAATGGCCTGAGGCCCCTTCTCCGCCAATGCAGTCAGCGTGGATATACCGTATTTTTCGGACTATAAGACGCATCCGAACATAATACGCATTTAGGTTTTAGAGGAGGAAATTAGGAAAAAAAAAATGAAGCAAAAAATGTGGTAAATTCTGCACTTAATATCCCCTATCCTGGTATATATGGTCCCCTCATCCCTACTCTGGTATGCATGGCCCCCTCATCCCTATCCTGGTATGCATGGCCTCGTCTTCCCTATCGTGGTGTGCATGGCCCTCTCATCCCTATCCTGGTATGCAGGGCCCCATCCTGTCCTAGTATGCATGGCCCCATCCCTATCCTGGTATGCAGGGCCCCCATCTCCTCCTAGTATGCATGGCCCCATCCCTAACCTGGTATGCAGGGCCCCATCCCGGTCCTGGTATGCATGTCCCCATCCTTATAATTGGCCCCCACCCCAATCCTGGTATGCATGGCCCCATCAGAAAACATTAAAAAACCAAACCATTACATTTACCTTTCCAGCGCTTCTTCGCAGCGTTCTGCTCCGTTGCCAGCAGCTGCTTTATGCTTGTAAGCAGTGCCTGGCAGGGACGTCATGTGCTGCTCACAAGCAGAACACAGCTGCCGAAATACTCACTGCTCTGTACACCAGGACTGTGTGCGCAGTGTCAACCGGAGCCTTCCTGCTGCTGCCGGTGATCACGTGTTTCGCTACTTAAGAGAAATTAATACTAGCTGCTCTCTGCACGCACAGTCCCAGCGTACAGAGCAGTGAGTATTCTGGAAACTGCTCTGCTTGTGAGCAGCACATGACGTCCTTGCCAGGCGCTGCTTACAAGCATAAAGCAGCTGCTGGCAACGGAGCAGGACACTGCGAGGGAGCGCTGGGAAGGTAAGTGTAATGTGTTTTTTTTAATGTTTTCTGATGGGGCCATGCATACTAGGATGGGGGTGGGGGCCAATCATAAGGATGGGGCCATGCATACCAGGAGCGGGGTTGGGGCCAATCATGCCAAGACGCTATTAAAGATAAATAAATAATTATTGTCCTCCATGCCCATGGGCGTGGAATGCAGTGAATATTCATTTCTCATGTTCTGTAGGGCTGGTATCTACCACTGACCATATCTACTATATAATTGTCTAATGGTCACTTCCGTCTTTTTGTCTGTCTTTCTTTCTTTCTGTCTGTCACGGATATTCATTGGTCGCGGCCTCTGTCTGTCATGGAAATCCAAGTTGCTGATTGGTCGTGGCAAAACGCCCATGACATTGCCACGACCAATCAGCGACAGCCATAGTCTGGAAGTGAAATGGCCGCTGCTTTACTGCCCTGCAGTCAGCGCTGAGCGCTCACACAAGGTTAATGCCAGCGTTAACGGACCGCGGTGTAACGCACTCCGTTAACGCAGCTATTAACCCTGTGTGACCAACATTTTACTATTGATGCTGTGTATGCAGCATCAATAGTAAAAAGATCCAATGTTACAAATAATAATAATAATAATAAAAAAAACACGTTATTCTCACCTTCCGACGTCGCACGCTGTCCTCGGTAGTGCAAGCGGCAGGTTCCGGTGCCAAGGATGCTATGCGAGAAGGACCTGCCATGATGTCACGGTCATGTGACCGCGATGTCATCACAGGTCCTGCGCTCATACCAACCCTAGGACCGGAAGCTGCCGTGTGCACCGCACACAGGCGCCAGGACTTCAAGGGGCCTTCGGAAGGTGAGTATATGTTTATTTTTTATTTTAAGTCTTTTTTAACCACGCATATAGTGCCCACATTGCTATATAGTGCGTGGGCTCTGTTATATACTGCGTGGGCTCTGTTATATACTACATCTCTGTGCTATATACTATGTAGCTGGGCAATATACAACGTGACTGCGCAATATACAACATGACTGTCCAATATACTGCGTGACTGTGCAATATACTACGTGCTCTGTGTTATATACTACGTAGCTGTGCACTATACTATGTGGCTGTGTCAGTTCTGTTATATACTACGTTGACTGTGCAATATACTACGTGGCTCTGTTATATACTACGTGGCTATGTTATATACTACGTAGCTATGTTATATACTACGTGGCTCTGCTATATACTACGTCGCTGACCAATATACTACATAGCTGTGCAATACACTACGTAGCTGTGCAATACACTACGTGACTGTGTTATATACTAAGTCGACTGTGCAATATATTACGTGGCTATGTTATATACTATGTGGCTATCTTATATACTACGTCGCTGACCAATATACTACATAGCTGTGCAATACACTACGTAGCTGTGCAATACACTACGTGACTGTGTTATATGCTACGTCGACTGTGCAATATACTACGTGGCTCTGTTATATACTACGTGGCTATGTTATATACTATGTGGCTATGTTATATACTACGTGGCTCTGCTATATACTACATCGCTGACCAATATACTACATAGCTGTGCAATACACTACGTAGCTGTGCGATACACTATGTGACTGTGTTATATACTACATAGGTGTGCAATACACTACGTGACTGTGTTATATACTATGTGGCTGTGCAATATACTACGTAGCTATGCAATATACTACGTGCCTCTACATTATACTACGTGGCTATGTTATATACTACGTGGCCCTGCTATATACTACGTGGCTGACCAATATACTACATAACTATGCAATACACTACGTGGCTATGTTATATACTACGTGGCTGTGTTACATACTATGTAGCTGTGTTATATACTACGTAGCTATGTTATATACTATGTAGCTATGTTATATACTACGTCAGTTGTGTTATATACTACGTCACTGTGCAATATAGTACGTAGCCTGTGCTATATATTACCTACATATTCTAGAATACCCGATACATTAGAATCGGGCCACCCTCTAGTGGTGGTAATATCCATATTGGTCTTTATATAGAGAATAGATGGTGGCCCGATTCAAATGCATCGGGTATTCTAGAATATGCATGTCCACGTAGTATATTGCCCAGTGAAGTAGTATATTGCCCAGTTACGTAGTATATTGCACAGCCACGTAGTATATTGCCCAGTTACGTAGTATATTGCCCAGTTACGTAGTATACAGCACAGAGCCACGTAGTATATTGCACAGCCACGTAGTATATTGCCCAGTGACGTAGTATATTGCCCAGTGACGTAGTATATTGCCCAGTGACTTAGTATAAAGCACAGAGCCACGTAGTATATTGCCCAGTGACGTAGTATACCGCACAGAGCCACGTAGTATATTGCCCAGTGACTTAGTATACAGCACAGAGCCACGTAGTACATTGCTCAGCTTACGTAGTATATAGCACAGAGCCACGGAGTATATTGCACAGTGACGTAGTATACAGCACAGAGCCATGTAGTATATTGCCCAGTGACATAGTATACAGCACAGAGCCACGTAGTATATAGCACAGAGCCACGTAGTATATTGCCCAGCTACGTAGTATATTTCCCAGCCACGTATGTCACAGGTTAAAAAATAAACATATACTCACCTTTCGAGGGGCCCCTTGTAGTTCTGTCGCCTGTGTTCGGTTCAGGCGGCAGCTTCCGGTCCGAGGGTGTGATGACGTCGCGGTCACATGACCTTGACGTCACGGCAGGTCCTTCTCGCACAGGCACGCAGGGCCTGCGATGACGTCGCGGTCACATGACTGTGACGTCATGGCAGGTCCTTGTCGCACACCAACCTTAGCCCCGGAACCTGCTGCTTGCATGGACCGGTCACCGGAGTGTTGGAAAGGCGGCGGAAGGTGAGTATATAATGATTTGTTATTTTTTAAAATTATTTTTAACGTTAGATGTTTTTACCTATGCAGCCTCAATAGTAAAAACTTGGTCACACAGGGTTAATAGCGGCGGTAACGGAGTGAGTTACCCGCGGCATAACGCGGTCCGTTACCGCTGGCATTAACCCTGTGTGAGCCGTGACTGCGGGGAGTATGGAGCGGGCGCCGAGCACTGACTGCAGGGGAGTAGGGAGGGACTAATCGGACTGTGTCCGTCGCTGATTGGTCGTGGCAGCCATGACAGGCAGCTGGCGAGACCAATCAGCGAATGAATATCCATGACGGAAGTTGCCGACAGAAAGACGGAAGTACCCCTTAGACAATTATATATATAGAGATTATCTTCAGTAACAGCGCGGTCACATGCTGAGGTTCTCCTCCACTATTAGGGGGCGTCACCGAGTTGTAATCAAGGTGACCTGGTTAGGGGCCCACTCAGAAGCTTCGCCCCTGCACCAAAACCCTAGCTACGCCTCTGCGTCACAGATAGAGGACTCTATATAAAAAATACTCCATACACTATAAAGACATTCTGACAGGGAACGTAGACTGTGCGCCCCAATGGGGACAGTGCAGATAATGTCTGTAAAGTGCTGTGGAACTGATGGCGCTATAAAATAAATCTATGTCTGTGGCCTCACAGCTGCAGAGAGCCAGGAAGCGCATATATATAGATATGTATATATACAGTCCATACACATAGATATGGGCAGGCAGCTGCAGAGGCAATGTGTACAGATGCACCCATAGCTCTGGACAGGTATATTCTATGTGTGGGTACGTGGGCACAACATTCAGTCACACAGGTCACTGGTCACCGCCAGCCTCCGGTCTGAGGCAGCAGGTCAGGGAAAGAAAAGAGCTACTACCCACCACAAACTCTAACCAATGGCGCTCTTTCTCTCTGAACTCCTAGAGGTGTTTACTCCTCCCACAGATGGCTCTAATCTGTTCTGCCATTGGTCGGTAGGTGGAGAGTATGCAAATATTCCCGAGAGGCTACACTACTAACTTATCGGAAGTAGATCACATATAGAGCCTTTTGTAAGGAATTTTATCTCAATTTTCACATTCTGAAGATGGAATTACTTAAACATCCTGTAATAAATAAGAATAGTGTATCATGTGTGAGATCTCCGTAATATAGCAGGGGGCCGCGCACAGTCCCTACCGGCATTGCAGCAGGAGAGAGGTTAAGACTATACTTTCAGGGATCATTTCTATAGTGTGTAACTTGAGAAATGTGCTCTAAAGTGTCCAAACTTCCCAACCACGAGGAGGAGCTGTAGTGATCTCTCCTGAGCGTGAAGTGAGCTCTCAGTTCTGCTTCATTGCAGGGGCTGATTGCTGGTGATGATCGTTCTCCTTCTCTGTTACAGGGAGGTGGAGGGGGAGATCACAAGCTGAGTGGTTGGTTTTTTTATTCTGGTTAAAGAAAGAATCATTTGAAGGATGAGACAGTTACTCGTGGATTAATGGTAGTTGGTGCTCATCATGGCGTCTCAGGTGTGGTTTGCAGAAGGCGTTATATAATGACTCCGGATCTATTGGTTCGTACAATGGTGTGCGTTGTGCAGCGTGCGAACCAATAGAGGGCGCAAGTTAGGTAATAGAACTGAGTTGTTAGCGTTCTCCCTTTCGATCTCCACAACCAATAGATGGCGCTAAGCGGGTCAGGTAACACATACATCAGGTCTCTGCTACATTGCTGTGACACTTATGAGGTCAGAGTTGCCTATGGGACCGCAATGGTGTGCTATGCTGACTGCGTGCAGCTTTATGTAATCGGAACCCTAGGTAATAGCTACAGGCAGTGCCAGCATTAGTGACACAACGGGCTTCCTTTCCCTCACTAAACATGGCTGCCATGGTGTTAGTCACAGCTCGCTGGTTACATCACTTCCTCCCAGCATGCACCTCGCACCAGGAAGCGGCCAGAGTAAGCAGCAGAGAAGCAGCCGGTCAGGATGGAGGAAGATGAGCTGGAGGTGGTGGAGGGGCTGGAAAATGTGTTAAACCTGGCACCAGAGGTGCAGCAAGCCATAGAGCAGGTGAGGAGAGCCACATGGCGTGCCCTATCGAAGCACAAGGACTTGTGGTCTGTGCAGTGACTGGCGAGTGCCCACTGTGCATGCCAGGCTTATTATGAGGGGAGCTGGCAGTGTGTACAGAGGGGGGCATAGTGCCCTATAGAGTGGTCTGTGCAGTGACTGGTGAGTGCCCACTGTGCATGCCAGGCTTATTATGAGAGGAGCTGGCAGTGTGTACAGAGGGGGGCATAGTGCCCTATAGAGTGTTCTGTGCAGTGACTGGCGAGTGCCCACTGTGCATGCCAGGCTTATTATGAGAGGAGCTGGCAGTGTGTACAGAGGGGGGCATAGTGCCCTATAGAGTGTTCTGTGCAGTGACTGGCGAGTGCCCACTGTGCATGCCAGGCTTATTATGAGAGGAGCTGGCAGTGTGTACAGAGGTGGGCATAGTGCCCTATAGAGTGGTCTGTGCAGTGACTGGTGAGTGCCCACTGTGCATGCCAGGCTTATTATGAGAGGAGCTGGCAGTGTGTACAGAGGGGGGCATAGTGCCCTATAGAGTGGTCTGTGCAGTGACTGGTGAGTGCCCACTGTGCATGCCAGGCTTATTATGAGAGGAGCTGGCAGTGTGTACAGAGGGGGGCATAGTGCCCTATAGAGTGGTCTGTGCAGTGACTGGTGAGTGCCCACTGTGCATGCCAGGCTTATTATGAGAGGAGCTGGCAGTGTGTACAGAGGGGGGCATAGTGCCCTATAGAGTGGTCTGTGCAGTGACTGTACCTGGACTATGACAGCCTCAGGTCAGGAACCTTCCAGAATAACCTTCAGCTGCTGTGCTTGTGTCTAGCCAAGCTGTCAGAAACCGAGTACATAAGGTGGCAGTGTTATGAGGCCCTGACATTGCCCTCAGCCTGGCACTGAGCAGTTGGGTAGGCAGCCTCCAGAGAACCCCAGAATTGTCCCGGCTGCTGTTGGCACCGTCTTCTTTTCACAGATAAGAGCAGGTTCACCCTGAGCACGTGACAGGCATGGAATATTCTGGATATACTGTGGTGAATGTTATGCTGCTTGTAACATCATCCAGCATGACCAGCGTGGCAGTGGGTCGGTGATGGTATAGAGTGGCATGTTATTGGATGGTCTCAAAAGCCTTTTGTTGATGGCTAACATGATCCCAGCTCCTGCTGAGGGATGAAATTGTCAGATACATAGTTACACCTTACATAGGAGCCCCAGGCCCCTATCCTGGTGCAGGACAATGCCCGGCCCAGTATGGTCAGTGGGAAAGCTGTTCCTAGATGTGCATGGGGCATGCAGTTGTCTCGCCCGTGTGCCACCTGAGGACCACACGGACCGTGCAGGAGAGACAGCACTACAGTAAGCGCTGTCCCATGCGTGTGGTGCTGAAGGCGGCATTCATCTCTTCTCCCCTGCAGCGCTCGCAGTAGAGAAGGGATGAAAAATCAAGTTTTTTTTTTGTTAAAAATAAAGTTTGGAGTCACCTTCCGCCTCCCACACCTCCCCACCCCCTGCGCGCCAGCCCGCTTGCAGAGGAATACTGACCCAGCTCCCTCGGTTCTTCCTCTCAGCTCCGGCAGCTTGTCCTGTGTGAGCGGTCACGTGGTACCACTCATTACAGTGATGAATATGCGCTGCAGGGGAGAAGAGATGAATGCCGCCTTCAGCACCACACGCAGGGGGGGGACAGCGCTTACTGTAGCGCTGTCTCTCCTGCGGCGATACGTGCACCCTGAGGAGAGTGCACACTGTTCTCCGTGTCCGCGTGTGCGGGACGCTTTGCGGACCGTGCTGCTGGAGAAAAACGGACATGTCTCCGTGTTTTTAACACGGACACACGGTCCGTGAAAACACGCAGACATGTGCATAGACCCATTCATTTGAATTGGTCTACGTGGGTCAGTGTTTCCGGTACATGAGAAAACTGTCACTACACGTACTGGAGCCACTGACGTGTGAAACCGACCGAAGGGTGTGTGTGTGTGTCTGTGTATGGGGGTGTGTGTGTGTGTGTGTGTGTGTGTGCAGTACACACATGGGAGGCTGCTGTGGGATACCGGGATGATGGGAGGCTGCAGTGGGATACCGGGATGATGGGAGGCTGCAGTGGGATACCAGGATGATGGGAGGCTGCAGTGAGATGATGTGGGATGATGGGAGGCTGCAGTGGGATACCGGGATGATGGGAGGCTGCAGTGGGATACCGGGATGATGGGAGGCTGCAGTGGGATACCGGGATGATGGGAGGCTGCAGTGGGATACCGGGATGATGGGAGGCTGCAGTGAGATGATGTGGGATGATGGGAGGCTGCAATACTGTAATGTAGAATGATGGGGGCTGTAATGGAATGATGGGGGTGCTGTATTGGAGACTGTAAAGGGATGATGAGGGCTGCAAAATGATGATGGGGCTGCTACGGTAAAGGAACTGCTGTGGGTGATTGTTACGGTAGCGGTACAGTGTCCAGAAAGTGTGTGGGAGCCATTTTAGAGCCCTTATGTTTTGTGGCCCTGTTCTTTTTCTTGAGAAAATAAGACAAGCCCCCCCCCTCCCCCAAAAAATAAGACATGGTGCAACTTTCAAATCAAAAATTAATATTAGACGGTGTCTTATTTTCGGGGAAACAGGGTAGACGTGCCCAGCGTTGCTCATTTCACTTGTATTAAGCAAAGCACATCCAGTGGTCATGTAACTGCACAGTCTTGATATCAACAATGGAGATTTCTGAGAGCGTGTGATATGCTTGCTGTTGAGATTCAGACATCAGTGTTATCCGAGCATGCTCGGGTGCTAACAGAGTGTCTTCGGTGTGCTCAAAAAATATGTTCAAGTCCCTGCAGCTTATCTTGCGGCTGTTCAACAGCCGCTACTCATGCATGGTAGGCAGTCCCTACATATGTTGCGGGTGTTGAACAGCTGCGAGACATGCTGGGACTAATGTATGAGCTCTCATGTATTACAATGACTTCCTATACAGCTGTCATGTACCGGTATTTGACTTCCTATACAGCCTGTATACAGCTGTGTGCACCTCATGTATGAGCTTCTGCAGCAGCATGTGTTCCGGCTGTTCGACAGCCTCAACACATGCATGTTCGAGGCAATCCCTGCATGTGTTGCAGCTGCTGAACAGCCGCGAGACATATTGGGACTCCTGCGCCTTATCCGTGCACGTTCGTTCATCAATAATCAGTATATGACTTCCTATACAGCATGACGCAGCTGTGTGCATGCTCAAGCATGAGCTTCTATACATCACTGTATGACTCCCTATACAGCCTGTACACAGCTGAGTGCACGCACAAGCATAATCTCCCAAATATCGGTATATGATTTCGTATACAGTCTGTACACCAATGTCCCCACCTAAGGCATGAGCTTCCATGTATCAGTATATGACTTCCTATACAGTGTGTACACAGCTGTGCGCACGTCATGTACGAGCTCCCATATGTCAGTATATGACTTCCTATACAGCCTGTACACAGCTGTGCGCACCTCATGTACGAGCTCCCATGTGTCAGTATGACTTCCTATACAGTGTATACACAGCTGTGCGCATCTTATGTACGAGCTCCCATGTGTCAGTATATGACTTCCTATACAGCCTGTACACAGCTGTGCGCACCTCATGTACGAGCTTCCATGTGTCAGTATGATTTCCTATACAGTGTACACAGCTGTGCGCACCTCATGTACGAGCTTCCATGTGTCAGTATGACTTCCTATACAGTGTGTACACAGCTGTGCGCATCTTATGTTCGAGCTTCCATGTGTCAGTATATGACTTCCTATACAGTGTGTACACAGCTGTGCGCACCTCATGTACGAGCTTCCATGTGTCAGTATGACTTCCTATACAGTGTATACACAGCTGTGCGCATCTTATGTACGAGCTCCCATGTGTCAGTATATGACTTCCTATACAGCCTGTACACAGCTGTGCGCACCTCATGTACGAGCTTCCATGTGTCAGTATGATTTCCTATACAGTGTACACAGCTGTGCGCACCTCATGTACGAGCTTCCATGTGTCAGTATGACTTCCTATACAGTGTGTACACAGCTGTGCGCATCTTATGTTCGAGCTTCCATGTGTCAGTATATGACTTCCTATACAGTGTGTACACAGCTGTGCGCACGTCATGTACGAGCTCCCATATGTCAGTATATGACTTCCTATACAGCCTGTACACAGCTGTGCGCACCTCATGTACGAGCTCCCATGTGTCAGTATATGACTTCCTATACAGCCTGTACACAGCTGTGCGCACCTCATGTACGAGCTCCCATGTGTCAGTATATGACTTCCTATACAGCCTGTACACAGCTGTGCGCACCTCATGTACGAGCTTCCATGTGTCAGTATGACTTCCTATACAGTGTGTACACAGCTGTGCGCACCTCATGTACGAGCTCCCATGTGTCAGTATATGACTTCCTATACAGCCTGTACACAGCTGTGCGCACCTCATGTACGAGCTTCCATGTGTCAGTATGATTTCCTATACAGTGTACACAGCTGTGCGCACCTCATGTACGAGCTCCCATGTGTCAGTATGACTTCCTATACAGTGTGTACACAGCTGTGCGCACCTCATGTACGAGCTCCCATGTGTCAGTATGACTTCCTATACAGTGTGTACACAGCTGTGCGCACCTCATGTACGAGCTCCCATGTGTCAGTATGACTTCCTATACAGCCTGTACACAGCTGTGCGCACCTCATGTACGAGCTCCCATGTGTCAGTATATGACTTCCTATACAGCCTGTACACAGCTGTGCGCACCTCATGTACGAGCTCCCATGTGTCAGTATGACTTCCTATACAGCGTGTACACAGCTGTGCTCACCTCATGTACGAGCTCCCATGTGTCAGTATGATTTCCTATACAGCCTGTACACAGCTGAGCGCACCTCATGTACGAGCTCCCATGTCAGTATGATTTCCTATACAGCCTGTACACAGCTGTGCGCATCTTATGTACGAGCTCCCATGTGTCATTATATGACTTCCTATACAGTGTGTACACAGCTGTGCTCACCTCATGTACGAGCTCCCATGTGTCAGTATATGACTTCCTATACAGCCTGTACACAGCTGTGCGCACCTCATGTACGAGCTTCCATGTGTCAGTATGACTTCCTATACAGTGTGTACACAGCTGTGCGCATCTTATGTTCGAGCTTCCATGTGTCAGTATATGACTTCCTATACAGTGTGTACACAGCTGTGCGCACGTCATGTACGAGCTCCCATATGTCAGTATATGACTTCCTATACAGCCTGTACACAGCTGTGCGCACCTCATGTACGAGCTCCCATGTGTCAGTATATGACTTCCTATACAGCCTGTACACAGCTGTGCGCACCTCATGTACGAGCTTCCATGTGTCAGTATGATTTCCTATACAGCCTGTACACAGCTGTGCGCACCTCATGTACGAGCTTCCATGTGTCAGTATGACTTCCTATACAGTGTGTACACAGCTGTGCGCACCTCATGTACGAGCTTCCATGTGTCAGTATGATTTCCTATACAGTGTACACAGCTGTGCGCACCTCATGTACGAGCTCCCATGTGTCAGTATGACTTCCTATACAGTGTGTACACAGCTGTGCGCACCTCATGTACGAGCTCCCATGTGTCAGTATGACTTCCTATACAGTGTGTACACAGCTGTGCGCACCTCATGTACGAGCTCCCATGTGTCAGTATGACTTCCTATACAGCCTGTACACAGCTGTGCGCACCTCATGTACGAGCTCCCATGTGTCAGTATATGACTTCCTATACAGCCTGTACACAGCTGTGCGCACCTCATGTACGAGCTCCCATGTGTCAGTATGACTTCCTATACAGCGTGTACACAGCTGTGCGCACCTCATGTACGAGCTCCCATGTGTCAGTATGATTTCCTATACAGCCTGTACACAGCTGAGCGCACCTCATGTACGAGCTCCCATGTCAGTATGATTTCCTATACAGCCTGTACACAGCTGTGCGCATCTTATGTACGAGCTCCCATGTGTCAGTATATGACTTCCTATACAGTGTGTACACAGCTGTGCTCACCTCATGTACGAGCTCCCATGTGTCAGTATGATTTCCTATACAGCCTGTACACAGCTGAGCGCACCTCATGTACGAGCTCCCATGTCAGTATGATTTCCTATACAGCCTGTACACAGCTGTGCGCATCTTATGTACGAGCTCCCATGTGTCAGTATATGACTTCCTATACAGTGTGTACACAGCTGTGCTCACCTCATGTACGAGCTCCCATGTGTCAGTATATGACTTCCTATACAGCCTGTACACAGCTGTGCGCACCTCATGTACGAGCTTCCATGTGTCAGTATGATTTCCTATACAGTGTACACAGCTGTGCGCACCTCATGTACGAGCTTCCATGTGTCAGTATGACTTCCTATACAGTGTGTACACAGCTGTGCGCATCTTATGTTCGAGCTTCCATGTGTCAGTATATGACTTCCTATACAGTGTGTACACAGCTGTGCGCACGTCATGTACGAGCTCCCATATGTCAGTATATGACTTCCTATACAGCCTGTACACAGCTGTGCGCACCTCATGTACGAGCTCCCATGTGTCAGTATATGACTTCCTATACAGCCTGTACACAGCTGTGCGCACCTCATGTACGAGCTTCCATGTGTCAGTATGATTTCCTATACAGCCTGTACACAGCTGTGCGCACCTCATGTACGAGCTTCCATGTGTCAGTATGACTTCCTATACAGTGTGTACACAGCTGTGCGCACCTCATGTACGAGCTTCCATGTGTCAGTATGACTTCCTATACAGTGTGTACACAGCTGTGCGCATCTCATGTACGAGCTCCCATGTGTCAGTATGACTTCCTATACAGTGTGTACACAGCTGTGCGCACCTCATGTATGAGCTCCCATGTGTCAGTATGACTTCCTATACAGCCTGTACACAGCTGTGCGCACCTCATGTACGAGCTCCCATGTGTCAGTATATGATTTCCTATACAGCCTGTACACAGCTGAGCGCACCTCATGTACGAGCTCCCATGTGTCAGTATATGATTTCCTATACAGCCTGTACACAGCTGTGCGCATCTTATGTACGAGCTCCCATGTGTCAGTATATGACTTCCTATACAGTGTGTACACAGCTGTGCTCACCTCATGTACGAGCTCCCATGTGTCAGTATATGACTTCCTATACAGTGTGTACACAGCTGTGCGCACCTCATGTACGAGCTCCCATGTGTCAGTATATGACTTCCTATACAGCCTGTACACAGCTGTGCGCACCTCATGTACGAGCTTCCATGTGTCAGTATATGACTTCCTATACAGTGTGTACACAGCTGTGCGCATCTTATGTATGAGCTTCCATGTGTCAGTATATGACTTCCTATACAGCGTGTACACAGCTGTGCTCACCTCATGTACGAGCTCCCATGTGTCAGTATATGACTTCCTATACAGCCTGTACACAGCTGTGCGCACCTCATGTACGAGCTCCCATGTGTCAGTATATGACTTCCTATACAGCCTGTACACAGCTGTGCGCACCTCATGTACGAGCTCCCATGTGTCAGTATATGACTTCCTATACAGTGTGTACACAGCTGTGCGCATCTTATGTATGAGCTTCCATGTGTCAGTATATGACTTCCTATACAGTGTGTACACAGCTGTGCGCACCTCATGTACGAGCTCCCATGTGTCAGTATATGACTTCCTATACAGCCTGTACACAGCTGTGCGCACCTCATGTACGAGCTCCCATGTGTCAGTATATGACTTCCTATACAGCCTGTACACAGCTGTGCGCACCTCATGTACGAGCTCCCATGTGTCAGTATATGACTTCCTATACAGTGTGTACACAGCTGTGCGCATCTTATGTATGAGCTTCCATGTGTCAGTATATGACTTCCTATACAGTGTGTACACAGCTGTGCGCACCTCATGTACGAGCTTCCATGTGTCAGTATATGACTTCCTATACAGCCTGTACACAGCTGTGCGCACCTCATGTACGAGCTCCCATGTGTCAGTATATGACTTCCTATACAGTGTGTACACAGCTGTGCGCACCTCATGTACGAGCTCCCATGTGTCAGTATATGACTTCCTATACAGTGTGTACACAGCTGTGCGCATCTTATGTATGAGCTTCCATGTGTCAGTATATGACTTCCTATACAGTGTGTACACAGCTGTGCGCACCTCATGTACGAGCTTCCATGTGTCAGTATATGACTTCCTATACAGCCTGTACACAGCTGTGCGCACCTCATGTACGAGCTCCCATGTGTCAGTATATGACTTCCTATACAGTGTGTACACAGCTGTGCGCACCTCATGTACGAGCTCCCATGTGTCAGTATATGACTTCCTATACAGTGTGTACACAGCTGTGCGCACCTCTTGTACGAGCTTCCACGCTGTCACTGGCTGTGGTGCCGGCAGTGACCCTTCATGCTTTGGTTCTGGAGATGTTGCCAGCGCAGCTTCAGCCATACTTTCTCATACATAGTTTTGCAATCTCCTGAACTTATTTAGCCCTTGTGCACCTTGCCAGCCTGGTACTATACCTACCTGGTGGTGTTATTGGATAAGGCACACAGTTTGGCTGTTGCTGTAGCCAAGTCGCTGCCTATCTGCGGCTGGTCATTGCCTGCAGGTTGAAGCTTCAAAATTAAGTGACCATGGACCATTCCCAATTGAGTGACATCTCAGCCACAGCTATAGTTTCACTGAGGTAACTAAAATGAGCAGACTGTCCCTGGCCAACTGTATTTGGGTCAACTGTGTGATTTTATGGGTACACTTCCAAGTGTATCGGGCAAATATGTCACATGGGCCAAAGTTTGCAACTTCTTGGTCCAGAACAGGGGAGCGCACACTGTGGCTTCTGACCATTGACTTCCCCAGACAAGTGACAGTTGCCTGTAAAGTTGCCTTTAAAAGTCAGTGTAGGAGAAGGAACCATGTAAAGGCCTTAGTGGCTCTGCGGCTCCATCCTCCATGCTGGTGACTAGGGTTGAGCGACTGTTACTTTTTTAGGATCGAGTCGGGTTTCATGAAACCCGACTTTCTCAAAAGTCGGATCGTGTGAAATCGGCCGATTATTGTGAAAAGTCGGGGGGCCGACCGAAACACGAAACCCAATGCAAGTCAATGGGGGTATTTATTTATTTCTTCTTCTTCCTCCTCCTCCTTCTCTCTCTCTCTCTCTCTCTCTCTCTCTACTTCCTCGGACTGTGTAAATCGCTACATCCAAAACGGTAATATGGCGTTTATACCCCCACCCCCTGTGACGCCGCAGAAAGCAAGACGAGACCTATGTCATCACGCTGCCCACACTCCTTCATTGGCTAAAAAAATGGCGGTTAAAGCGTCATACGAAACGCGACTTTGGCGCGAAGATCGCCGACCGCATGGCCGATCCCACACTGGGATCGGCTCGGGTTTCACGAAACCCGACTTGCCGAAAGTCGGCGACTTATGAAATTGACCGATCCGTTTCGCTCAACCCTACTGGTGACATGACACTACTTTGTTCTGTGGTGCTCCATCTTATGATGCTTGCACTGCTGGTTCCTCTGGCTCCTGCGGCTCCTCTTTCCCTGGAACCATGTCCTAGCCATACCTCCCAACATTCGAGGAAGGGAAAGAGGGACAAAGTCAGCAGCAAATTGTGGGCCACACCTCTGACCACACCCATTTCACAACTAGTCACGCCCCAACCACACCCATTTAGCACTTCTGATCACAATGTTTCGTAAACAATAATTATAAACAAAAAAAAAATATGGCCACACATGACGCTCCATACTGTATAATGGCCACACATGACGCTCCATACTGTATAATGGCCACACATGACGCTCCATACTGTATAATGGCCACACATGACGCTCCATACTGTATAATGGCCACACATGACGCTCCATACTGTATAATGGCCCCAAATGATGCTGCGTACAGTGTACTGGCCCCACGTGATGCTCCATACAGTATAATGGCCACACATGATGCTCCATACTGTATAATGGCTCCACATGATGCTCCATACTGTATATTGGCCACACAGTGCTCCATACTGTATATTGGCCACACAGTGCTCCATACTGTATAATGGCCACACAGTGCTCCATACTGTATAATGGCCACACATGATGCTCCTTACTGGATAATGGCTACACATGATGCTCCATACTGGATAATGGCTACACATGATGCTCCATACTGTATAATGGCCACATTATGCTCCATACTGTATAATGGCCACACATGATGCTCCATACTGTATAATGGCTCCACATGATGCCCCATACTGTATAATGGCCACACATGCTCCATACTGTATAATTGCTCCACATGATGTTCCATACTGTATATTAGCCACACAGTGCTCCATACTGTATATTGGCCACACAGTGCTCCATACTGTATAATGGCCACACATGATGCTCCATACTGTATAATGGCCACACATGGTGCTCCATACTGTATAATGGCTCCACATGATGCCCCATACTGTATAATGGCCACACATGCTCCATACTGTATAATTGCTCCACATGATGTTCCATACTGTATATTAGCCACACAGTGCTCCATACTGTATATTGGCCACACAGTGCTCCATACTGTATATTGGCCACACAGTGCTCCATACTGTATAAGGCCATACATGATGCTCCATACTGTATAAGGCCATACATGATGCTCCATACTGTATAATGGCCACATGATGCTCCATACTGTATAATAGCCCCACATGATGCTTCGTACTGTATAATGTCCACTCATGATGCGTACTGTATAATGGACACACATGATGCTCCATACTGTATAATGGCCACTCATGGTGCTCCTTACTGTATAATGGCCACATTATGCTCCATACTGTATAATGGCCACACATGATGCTCCATACTGTATAATGGCCCCAAATGATGCTGCGTACAGTGTACTGGCCCCACGTGATGCTCCATACAGTATAATGGGCCCACATGATGCTCCATACTGTATAATGGCCCCACATGATGCTGCGTACAGTATACTTGCCCCACGTGATGGTCCATACAGTATAATGGCCCCACATGATGCTTTGTACAGTATAATGGCCTCACACGATGCTGGGTACAGTATAATGGCCACACATAATGCTGGGTACAGTATAATGGCCCCTCACGATGCTCCATGCAGTATAATGGCCCCACACAATGCTGGGTGCAGTGTAATGGCCACACATGGTTACCCCACCCCCATCATTGCCTTCTCCATCACTACACACACACACCTTTCACCGCGCTCCCTCGCAGCAGCCGGCAGCTTCCACTCCCACGGCGCTGAATGGTGTCATCCAGCTGCGCCGCTGACTGCTCACGTCGCTGCAGCTGTGATACGCCACTGATAAAGACCTCTCCGTGTCTCCTGTACCAGTCAGTGTCAGAGCGAGGAGCAATATCTGCTCCGATCTGACACAGCCATTGTCCACTCCGTACACATGCGGCTCCGCTCCGTTCACCTCGTACACACACGGCTCCGCTCACCTCATACACACAGGGCTCCTCCCCATACACTTCGTACCCACACGGCTCCACTCCATACACTTCGTACACACACGGCTCCTCTCCATACACTTCGTACACACACGGCTCCACTCCATACACTTCGTACACACACGGCTCCGCTCCGTACACCTCGTACATACACGGCTCCTCCCCATACACCTCGTCCACAGACGTCTCCACTCCATACACTTCGTACACACACGCCTCCACTCCATACACCTTATACACACACTGCTCCGCTCCGTACACCTCATACACACACGGCTCCTCTCCATACATCTCGTACACACACGGCTCCGCTCCGTACACCTCTTACCACATGGCTCCGCTCCATACACCTCGTACACACGTGGCTCTGCTCCGTACACGTCTTACACACACGACTCTGCTCCATTCACCTTTCACACGCTGCTCCGCTCCGTACACCTCTTACACACTCGACTCTGCTCCATACACCTTTCACACGCTGCTCCGATCCATACACCTCGTACACACACGGCTATGCTACATCCACACTGTAAACACCTCCTGACCTCACACATACTTACCCTCGTCCAGCGTCATGACAACCAGCAGAGTCCTGTACACGGAGGTCCTCCCGATCATGTGACCCCCTGACTCCTCCCATCCTGTGACTTCATCACAGGTCCTGTGTGCACAGAGCAGCCAATATGCTACTATGTGGGTGCAGGGGCTCAGGGAGCTGACCGGGTGATATACACACCTCCCAACCAGTGCGGGACAACTAATGTCCCGCCCGGGATCGCGGGGCTGACTGTCAAAATCGGGACAGTCCCGCTGGATCCGGGATGGTTGGGAGGTATGTGACCTAGCTATGTGCCCACTCTTGGATTTGTTACTTATAAAGCAGTACATGATGCTCTCAAAGTGTGAGACCAAGAAAGAGAACCTGTAAGTGTCTACAAGGGTACAAGTGGCACATTGTACTGGCGTACCTGACATGCACACTGTTCTCTTGGTGCACTGTATTAATATACCAGTGGGTGCATGTCATGTGCATCTTGATATAATCTTGACTGTGAATTACATAGGGTTTTTTTCTTATCCTGGAAGTTTAAGGCCGCTTACAGAGGAGAGGATTTCATGTTTCATGTATGGACCGCAATGCACAGAGCAGTGATTACTTAGGTCTATAAAAACAATTTTTTCAGCTACCAAGGTTTTTTGAATGGATTTAGGGTATGTTGAGGATACTGAATTAAAAAATCCCATTACTTTGTATTGATTCTAGTTTTTGAGAATTCATCCATGAAAATAGTTCATTTCCCCAATGCAACTTGTGTGTGATCACAGATGCAATAGCTTTTGGTCCTTTAACTGTTTAACAGTGTCTTAGGTAGTGAAATATTCCATATAATTATTTTATATCAATTTATCAATTTGTAGGCTTACAATGCTATAAAAGCGATTTCTTTGAAGCCAGAATTCCTATTAAATATCTCAGAAACTAGAGCCAGTCATATTCTTAAACCACACCATAAACTTAATATATACCCACTCAGACATTGTTGGCACCAAAATCACGGTATATAAGTGTTAGCCCCCCCCCACCGAACAAACGGCCTTATATTTGCCTATCAGGCCGTTACTACAGATTAGGTGGCCACAGGCGGTCCACGTATTGTGATCCACGTCTGAAAGCAGCCCAAGACTGGGCCCTCACAGTGACTTGGTGGGTGATACATGACTTGCAGCCAATGATTGCACTATGCCGCTGCTATATGTAATACTTCGTGAATGTTTTCCTGTTGCAATGCTCAAATCATAGAAAATCCTCATGATTTTATTTTAATTTTTTTTGTATCAAAATGACAGCATGCAGACCAGCAAGTGACACTTTGCTGGTATCTGGGTCTCAGCGTCTATATCGTGCTGCTCTCAGATTACATAGCAAAACCCTGGTGACATATTCCAATTAACGTCCATTGTGTTGTATTTAGCATCTGTATAGTATGATGTATTTTGAAAGAGGCTCTGAAGGTAAGACGGTTTGGAGGGCATTGGTCTACATGATAACTCTGTTGTGCTGACTATGATTGCTTTGCTATTATTCTGTTATATTATATTAGACCCTAATAGTGTACACCTGTAAATCTATAGATTTTCTTCCATGGTTAAAACGTAATTTCTGTTTGATTTGTAGGTATTTCCAAGCCAGGACCCATTGGATCGTTCAGACTTCAATGCTGTAGAATATATTAACACTCTGTTTCCAACTGAACAGGTAAGTCTGATTAGCCATTACAAAGATAATGGATTACAGCAGTGTAAGTACGGGACACCAGTTACATCAGAGCAGATGTGGTGTGTTTAAGGGGTGATCCAGTACCTAAAATGTTCTTTCTAAATATCTATTTATACACCCTAACCACTTTTGTAATTAGGTTTATTATAAAAATGCCCTATCCTATCGTGCTTATCCCTAAATGTGTGTTGTTGTTTTTTTTTACTGTACTTCCCGAGGAGTCTTGAACAGGACAGTACGGAAGGCCGGGCCTGCACTTCCCTGCAGCGTCTATCTCCCCTCTTGGAACAGGTCGTTGTCAGGTGGCAATTCTACAGTTTCTTGCGTCGTCGCACACTGAAGTTGTCCTGGATCTTGAGTAAAATGGGTAATGGATGCTGTGACAGAGGTGAGTGCAGCACCGGCACTCTGCTTCTATCACCCCCCATGCATCTTCTAACTTGGAAGCAAATCATCATCAAGGGGCATAGATAAAAGCTGTGTAAGTGCCACCCCACAGCTTATCAACACTACAAGTCCATCAGTGATGATAGCTGCTTTAACTCTTGAGAGGATAATTACTACATCAGGAGGAGAGTCCTGAATACAAGTAAATAAAACCTAACTAATGGAAATATATAGGGTGCCGTTTTATTTAAGTATACATAGAGAATTCAGCAGTCAGTAAAACAGTGATACAATAGTAAAGTGCTCAGTGCAAATAAAAAGGGTTTTATCTCGCCAAGTTCTTGATGCCAGATCACTGAGAGATGCCATGTCTGGTATGGCTCCCGTCCTAACAAGGGCAGTACCCAGCACTCTGCACTCTTCATGCTATGTTCCCTCTGCCACTGCTGGACCTGTTTATACCCCTTTGAGTTGGATCCAATGGAACCTTTTTCATGTCTTTGCAAGTACACTCCCCCGATGAGGCCCTGCTAGTGAGGACGAAACGTGTCTGGAGAGTTTTTTTGGGGAGGAACTTTTACCCAACTCTAGGTAACACACTTGCGTACTGTCCTTGTTATTGCAGGAACCATACAGGGCATGATAAGGGATGGTAGTTCACGTATCTATCCAGCGGGCTCTGTACTCCAGCATTTGTTGGTGTTCTAGCTTCAAGAACTTGGTAACGGAATATCTTTTTATTTGCACTGTTTACAATAGTAGAGTGCTCATTGCTTCACTAAATTTTATTGACTGTTGATTTCTATGTGTATATTTAGATAGTGTTACCCAAGAGTTGCATTTGTATTTATTACCATTACAAGTTAGGTTTTATTTACATGTGTTGACCACTCCACAGCTTCTATCACTGCCCTCAAGCAAATCGTCATTAAGGGATGGCACTGATGTCATTCGCACAGCTACTATTGCCGCCCCGGATGTTAAATCATTTGAGGGCGCTGCTAGACACTGTGGGGCGGCACTGTCCCTGCATCTATCTCTGCCCCTTGATGAGAACTTGTTTCACAGAAGATGTGACAACAATAGAAACAGAGTGCTGGCGCTGCCCTCACCTCTCCCACAGCTTCTATCACCATGGATAGAGGACATCTCCGGAGGACGGCAATGCAATAAACTGAAGTAAGTAATTGCAGTGCTAACCTATGATGACGTCCTGTTCCAGAAGGGGCAATTGACGCTACAGGGAAGCGAATGCAACCCCAACCTCCTGTGATGTCCTGTTTGAACCTCTTCTCAAGCGAAACGTGACAGTAAGTGAAGTAAAAAAAAAACACATTTAAGGATTTTCTACATAGGGAGAAGAGGTGTACAGAATTTTATAACCATGTTAATTACAAAATGGTTAGGGTGTAAAGACTGATATTTAGAAAGAACATTTTAGGTATTGGGCCACCCTTTTTTTAATCAAACTTTTTTTTGTATAGAATGTTAAAGATAATAGAACAAGTCAGATAACCGGATTGTTATAAATCACATACACTTGATTAAGAAATAGTCGCATTCCTTGTTCTTGAGTGTGAATGAAACTCCATTATTTTATCCCCAACATCATCATACCCCTCTCTTTTTGGTGCACAGATTACAACCAAAAGCAGGTAAAATCTAGTACAATAATGAAATGTAATATTTTAATGGAAAACCAAGCTGAATAACATATATATAACTATCAGATGACTAGTAAATTGAAAATATCTGTACCATTAGTTTACTAATGTACGTAGTGTGTTAGTGGTGACAGGGGCCTTGTATGTACCCTGATATCACATTCATTGCGTTGTGAACTTAAAGGGGATTTTTGGACACAAACCCACCTATCAAATCTGGCTGTCCCTGTAACGTGTCCCTAAAATTCCCTTACCTACACTTTCCTTTATCTCCCCTTTAGCTTCCTGCTGCCATTTTTGGATTTGGTTATGGTTTTCCTTCTGAGCTCTCAATCTCTATTTCCAGGCTGTAGATGTAATTCTTTTTCTTTTTATCTGTAATCTATGGAGCCTTGGTTTTATAATGTGTACATGGTTATATTCCCAATCTGCTGACTCAGACACAAACCTTATCCAGGCGTCCATGAGTCACATACCTGTTCTACCTGGGTGGCATCCATGTGCTGTCTGTGATTAACATTGCTATGGATAGGAGAAGCTTTGCAGATTTTTTATTTTTTTTTCCCCACCAATGAAAAAAATCACTGATGAAACACTAATGATAAGAACTGACACACGGGCCATATACTGATGAAAAGCTGGTTAAAAAAACAAACAAACAAAAAGAAAAACAACTGATGAACAACAGTCAAGTGTCTTTACATCTGAGAAAAGTCACTGACGTCTGACTGAGTTTCTCAGGGTGTACTACTGTCGGGTCTAGGCTGTGATAACTCCTCACTTGTCTACTGCCTGCATCTCCAGCATTGTCACACCGCTTGATACAGTTTACCCTCATAGTGCAATTACTTGCCTTTAAAAGGGCCCAATCACTCCTCCAGGCCACTTTTCAACCTCCATTACTTTCAACTATCTCCTGCTAGGCCACCTACTATAATATTTATTTTTGTTCCTGCACCTCTTGTTCCTCCCTCTATTGTCCTATCCATTTAATCTTACTGTTCTATAGATTTGTTTACATTACCCAATTTTTGCACCATTGAACGACCGCTGATCAGTTACCTATCCACGGTGATTTAAAGCGAACCTGTCAGCAGGAATTTTCCCAGTAACCTACAGACAGTGTCAGGTTGGCGCCGTTATACCGATTACAATGATACCTGGTGATGAAATCCGTCTTGTGGTTGTTATTTACTCTGTATTTGTAGTTTTCAGTTAATGAGATTCTTGTGCTTTTGGGGCGGCCTGTGTGGGCGGCTTTATGTGGTGCTCTGCTTAGATATTCATCTTTATGGGCTTATAACAGGTCACTGACCCCTCATGATCTGCCCCCTATTTTACATACTGAATATTCAATGGTGTGTTTAGAAATTTTTTTTTACATTGAGCAAAATGGCAGCGGTTCCTGCGCAGTATCATGTGTAGCATTATGCCTATAATATTGCCAAGTAAAAATGAAAATTCCCTTCATCAAAATGGCGCTTGCCCACTAGCGTCTATAGGAACTGCTGGCGCCATTTTACTGCAACCAATTTTTTTTTCTCTAGCAAAATGCGCAGTAGCATCGATTGCTTTCTGATAGATGTCACTGCGCAAGTGCTGCCGGTGCCATTTTGCTGAAGACTAAAGAAAAATTTGGCTTCAGTAAAATAGTTCCGATGCTTGCGCAGTAGCATCGGAACATAGCATCTTATGAACCGGTCATAAGCCCATACTTATGCATATGTAAGCAGAGCATCACATAAAGCCCCACCAGGGCCAGACTGGCAATTCTGGCAAATGCCAGCAGGGCCTGTCTAGTTGTGGGCCGCCTTGTCTGCTACATTCTAAGAATCTGCATCCTCAAGGCGCCCATAATGTTAACAGTTGTGATGACGCACAAAGTCGGTGGCATATCACTTACCCCATCAGGCCACGGGTATCCCTTCTGTCTGCAACCTGCCGGAGGCCAACAGCAACTGGGGACATCGGCGGTGCAATGACGTTACTGCATCGCGCTGTTAGCGGAGGATGAGGTGGCTGAATTTGGTGAGTATAGGGATTTTTGGTATAGGGATTTTTTTTTTATTTTTGAGGGCTGTGGCGAACCATCATACTACATAGGGGGCTATGAGGTGATCCATCATACTATATGGGGGGCTGTTGGGGTACAGTCATACTAGAAAGGAGCTGTAAGGTGGAGTATTGTACTGTGTGGGGTCATCCTACTTTGTGGAGGAATAATACTCTACACTGGTCATGAAAGGGGTATCATAGTGAGTGATGCACTTTGGACCTTCAGTAGGGGAAAATAACTGTGCTGCAATACATTTCCTTTTCCATTCCTTAAAATGTGTGGAGGTATGCTCTTTGTGACGTGATAGGACTTTTTCTATGGGACCTGTTATTTTTATGTACATCCCTGCTCAGGAGCATAATTACAGTAAAGAGGCACTGAGGGTCATTATTATAAGGAGGCACAATGGGGGGATTGTTATCATTTTAGGGGAAACAAGGAGTCATTAGTATTAATATAACAAAGAATAGGGGGTGTTTTTATTATTATAAGGAGGTACAAGGTCATTATTATAAGAGGTCAAGGGAGAGCATTATTAAAGGAGGCACAGGGTAATTATTATAAGGTATCCCAGGTTGTGGTTTGTGTAGAGGTGGTATAATGTGAGGAGAGTCCTGGAAAATCGGTAAAGTGAAGATGCCTCTGTGTTACATTTTGCAGGGACGAGTTATGGATGGAAGAAGAGGTCATGGTGATCTGGGCCGAAAGAAAAGGGAAAATGAATGACAACAAAGAACATCACTGGCGAGAACCTGCACCATATACACATATACAGTATGCTCTGCAGAGCACTGGTGCTGAACTGATATTACCATTATATAGTCACTGTATGGTGGTAATATCAGTCTTGGTACAATGGTAGCTCTTCAAGCTTGAGGATAAAGTCTGCAGTGACTATGTGACTTTGGACTTCTGAATGCTCAGAGTTCGCACTCTGAGGATTCTCTGGTGTCGGCGCTGGGAGTTGGTGGTCATGTGCAGTGGCGTAATTTGAACAGCATGGGCCCCAAAGCAAAACCTCTAATGGGGTCCTCAATTATTGCAAGTCTCGCACCTACTGTAGTTACACCCCTGATCATGTTGCCACAAGTATGTGATTTGCATACATACGGTCACATGCTAACTAGACGTGCAAAGCTTTTCTCAATACAAGTTATATTAGCAAAGCCGAGTACAATTAGTCGGAATATGGCTAGAGATGTGAAAATCGCATAGTTGTGATTACATGGTGGCCACTCCCAGTGCTGGCACCGGGGCATTGTCAGTGTGCGCTGTGAGGATTCAGAAGTCTGAAGTTACATAGACCCCTTTAGCGATCAGTATGGTGGTACTATTAATCTACTATATAATTGTCTAAGGGTCACTTCCGTCTTTCTGTCTGTCTGTCACGGAAATCCCAAGTCGCTGATTGGTCGCGGCAAAACGGGCACGACCAATCAGCGACGAGCACAGTCAAGCGGCGAAATGGCCGCTCCCTACTCCCCTGCCGCCAGTGCCCGCTCCACACAGGGTTAATGGCAGCATTAACGGACCGCGTTATGCCGCGGTGTAACGCAGTCCTTTAACGCTGCTATTAACCCTGTGTGATCAACTTTTTACTATTGATGCTGCCAATGCAGCATCAATAGTAAAAAGATCTAATGTTAAAAATAATTAAAAAAATTAAAAATCATTATATACTCACCCTCCGTTGGCCCCCCAGATCCAGCCCAGGCCTTTCCAACCTGTGATGCCCGACGTGCCGACGCGCGTTGTGAAAATAATGCCCGACGTGGGCAGCGGAAGCAGTCTTGCGACGTTTCCTCTGCCCCATTGTAAGGTCCGGGGAGGAGGGGGCGGGGTTTGGAAAATGGCGGACACGACGCACAAAAAAAGTCACATGTAACGTTTTTTTGTGCCGACGGTCCGCCAAAACACGACACAACCGTCGCACGACGGTTACGACGTGTGGCCATACGTCGCAATGCGTCGCTAATGTTAGTCTATGGGGAAAAAAACGAATCCTGCAGACAACTTTGCAGGATGCGTTTTTTCTCCTAAACGACGCATTGCGACGTACAGCCAACAACGCTAGTGTGAAAGTAGCCTAAACCAATATAACTGCACAAAATTTAGAAATAAACATTTCTGACATGCAAAAACAAAACCCCCCAAAATTAGTGACCAATATAGCCACCTTTCTTTATGATGACCCTCAACAGCCTTCCATCCATAGATTCTGTCAGTTGCTTGATCTGTTTGCGATCAACATTGCGTGCAGCAGCCACCACAGCCTCCCAAACACTGTTCAGAGAGGTGTACTGTTTTCCCTCCCTGTAGATCTCACATTTTATGAGGGACCACAGGTTCTCTATGGGGTTCAGATCAGGTGAACAAGGGGGCCATGTCATTATTTTTTCTTCTTTGAGACCTTTACTGGCCAGCCACACTGTGGAGTAGTTGGAGGCATGTGATGGAGCATTGTCCTGCATGAAAAACATGGTTTTCTTGAACGATACCGATTTCTTCCTGTACCACTGCTTGAAGAAGTTGTTTTCCAGAAACTGGCAGGAGGTCTGGGAGTTGAGCTTCACTCCATCCTCAACCCGAAAAGGTCCCACAAGTTCACCTTTGATGATACCAGCCCATACCAGTTCCCCACCTCCACCTTGCTGGCGTCTGAGTTGGAGTGGAGCTCTCTGCCCTTTACTGATCCATCCTCTGGCCCATCAAGAGTCACTCTCATTTTATCAATCCATAAAACCTTTGAAAAGTCAGTCTTAAGATATTTCTTGGCCTAGTCTTGATGTTTTATCTTATGTTTCTTGTTCAAAGGTGGTCGTTTTTCAGCCTTCCTTACCTTGGCCATGTCCCTGAGTATTGCACACCTTGTGCTTTTTGTTACTCCAGTAACGTTGCAGCTCTGAAATATGACAAAACTGGTGGCAAATGGCATCTTGGCAGCTTCACGCTTGATTTTCCTCAATTCATGGGCAGTTATTTTGCGCCTTTTTTGCCCAACACGCTTCTTGCGACCCTGTTGGCTATTTGCCATGAAACGCTTGATTGTTCGGTGACCACGCTTCAAAAGTTTGGCAATTTCAAGACTGCTTCATCCCTCTGCAAGACATCTCACAATTTTGAACTTTTCAGAGCCCGTCAAATCTCTCTTCTGACCAATTTTGCCAAAGGAAAGGAAGTTGTCTAATAATTAAGCACACCTTATATTTGGTTTTGATGTCATTAGACAACACCCCTCCTCATTACAGAGATGCACATCACCTGATTTACTCAATTGGTAGTTGGCTCTCAAGCCTCAACAGCTTGGAGTAGGACAACATGTATAAAAAGTATCGTGATCAAAATACAACTTGCCTAATAATTCTGCACACAGTGTACGTGGGCTGTGTTAGATACTGCGTGGGCTGTTATATACTGCATCTCTATGCTATATACTATGTGGGCTGTGCTATATACTACGTGGCTGTGGTATATATTACGTGGCTGGGCAATTTACTACATCGCTGCGCTCTATACTACGTGGCCTGTGTTATATACTGCATGGGCAGTGTTATATACTACGTGGCTGTGCAATATATTACGTGGCTGGGCAATATACTATGTGGCTGGGCAATATACTATGTGGCTGGGCAATATACTATGTGGCTGGGCAATATACTATGTGGCTGGGCAATATACTATGTGGCTGGGCAATATACTATGTGTCTGGGCAATATACTATGTGTCTGGGCAATATACTACGTGTCTGGGCAATATACTACGTGTCTGGGCAATATACTACGTGTCTGGGCAATATACTACGTGTCTGGGCAATATACTACGTGGCTGGGCAATAGACTACGTGTCTGCTATTTATCACGTCGGCTGTGCTATATACTACGTGGCTGTGCTATATACTACGTGGCTGTGCTATATACTACGTGGCTGTGCTATATACTACGTGGCTGTGCTATATGCTACTTGGCTGTGCTATATGCTACTTGGCTGTGCTATATTTCTCTGCTGTATCTGTGCATCATGAATCGTTGTATGTGTTAAAGAGGGAGGCCCACTGAGACTTTTTCGCCCAGGGCCCTCAAAAACCTGGAGCCGGCCCTGGCTTCACTGATTGTTCAAGGCCGGGCGTGACCAATCAGCGACAAGCGCAGTCTGCCCGCGAATTGGCATGGAATTTGAACCACGCTTCATTAATTGGTCGCGGCCGGCCAAATCCTGTGTATAAATTGCATTATTCTGTAAACTTCATAAATATACTACATACATATTCTAGAATACCCGATGCGGCCACCATCTAGTACTGTATATGCTGGTAATATTTGGTTATGATTTGTTGGAATTTGTCTGTAATATTGCAATCTTATTATTTTGATATTATAATTATTTAATCTTGTATAGTGATATTATTGGTATTATTAGAAATATTGGTCTTGTAGTAATTCTTGTTTCCTTCAGGCAGGGTAATATTAGTAATACCGTATATACTCGACTATAAGCCGAGATTTTCAGCCCATTTTTTTGGGCTGAAAGTCCCCCTCTCGGCTTATACTCGAGTCATACCCAGGGGTCGGCAGGGGAGGGTGAGCGGGGGCTGTCTGTTTATACTCACCTGCTCCTTGCGCGGTCCCTGCAGGTCCCTGGTTCCCCGGCGCCGCAGCTTCTTCCTGTACTGAGCGGTCACATGGTACTGCTCATTACAGTAATGAATATGTGGCTCCACCTCCCATAGGGGTGGAGCCGCATATTCATTACTGTAATGAGCGGTAACGGTGACCGCTCAATACAGGAAGAAGCTGCGGCGCCGGGGAACCAACCACCTGCAGGGACCGCGCCAGGAGCAGGTGAGTATAATGGTGTGGGGGAGCGCTGCGCGATGGTCACCTTTCCTCGTTCCAGTGCCGCTCCGTCGTCAGCGTCTTCTGCAGTAATGCTCAGGTTAGAGGGCGTGGTGACATGGTTAGACGGAGCGGCACCGGAACGAGGAAAGGTGAATATTGCAAGGGCCTGAGCGACAAGAGGCGAGTATGTGATTTTTTTTTTTTTATCGCAGCAACAGCAAATGGGGCAAGTGTCTGTATGGAGCATCTTATAGGGCCATATTCAACATTTGTGCAGCATTATATGGGGCAAGTGTCTATATGGAGCATCTTATGGGGCCATAATTAACGTTTGTGCAGCTTTATATGGGGCAAATGTCTATATGGAGCATCTTATGGGGCCATAATTAACGTTTGTAGAGCATTGTATGGGGCAAGTGTCTGTATGGAACATCTTATGGGGCCATAATCAACGTTTGTGCAGCACTATATGGGGCAAATGTGTCTATGGAGCATCTTATGGGGCCATTATTAACCTTTATGCAGGATTATATGGGGCATATTTTAATATGGAGCATCTTATGGGGCCCATCATAAACTTTATGGAGCATTATATGGGGCTCTTGATTCAATATCAATATTCAAAAACACTTAACCTACTGATGTCTCAATTAATTTTACTTTTATTGGTATCTATTTTTACTTTTGACATTTACCAGTAGCTGCTGCATTTCCCACCCTAGGCTTATACTCGAGTCATTAACTTTTCCCAGTCTTTTGTGGCAAAATTAGGGGGGTCGGCTCATACTCGAGTATATACGGTATATCCCCATCTGGTGCTTGGGGGCGAGTACAGCTTGGGCCTGTATGATTTCAAATGCCAGCGCTCAATTTCAGTCCCAGGCCATCCCTGAGCCCCACCCACAGGCCGCCCTGAAGCACGTGAATCTCAAATAAGTAGATTTTGGTGATGTACCTAAAACTGTGGTTCATTATTTTGAATTGTTTTCGGCATGTGGCTTGAGGTCCTTGGAAAAGGTTTCTGTTTGTAGCAACGACAGCCTGTGCAATGATGGAAAATAATCATGGCATCAAGTTTCCTTTTTATATACAGATGTAAGAACTGTATTTTTCTTTTATTCCATACGTTATGATATGTAATGCCATATGTTTACCCAGAGTCCTACTGGATGGTTGCATCATCCACACCCACTAGAGGTCACTGTTCTCCTTTGTGTGCACATTGGTTATCTCTGCTGAGTAAACCAGTCAGCCCCAGCTCGCCTAATAATCTGCCATAGCGATTGTTTGCTGTTTTATTCTGAGACTAAAATTATAGAAAGAAGAAAAAAACTCGTTACATTTGTGTTTCTTTTTAAACCACAAAAAGTTTAAATGTTTCTTTCTCGTTTAAGGCTATGTGTGCACATTCAGGATTTGCTTGCAGAAATGTATGCAAGGTTTCTGCATCTCTTGGCAGGAAAAACACTGCCGAAAAAATGCTCATTTTTGCTACGTTTTTCGTTTACATTTTTGTATAGCAATGAAGTTTTTTTTTTTTAGCTAAATAAAGATATTTGAAAAAAAAAAAAAAAAGTTTTGTGATGTAATTTCTTAGTTCAACACCACCTTTTTCATGCTGATGCAGTAGTAGGGCTTGGTGTCAGCAGCTGTCATTGACACCTAGCTGTAGGCTTAGTAATGAAAAAATGTCAGCCCGACACCCTCATTACTCAGCCGATAAGTAAACACAAACACACCTTGTCACCAGCCTATGTAGGAGCGTAAAGAGAACGAACGTACATAGGCTGTAACCAGACAGCAACTGTTAATTTTAAAGAAAAAGAAATTAAGAAACTTACGTGGGCTCCCATAATTTTAAATGAAACAGACGGTCAGTCATTACATGTCTCACACTGATAACACGACCTTTCATTTAAAATAAGCTCTGGAGGCAGATTCTCTGGGAAATCTATGTCCTGCCCATAGATCTTCACAGCTCATTTACATATTTAGAAAAGTGTGGGTTATTCATGCATAAAACATTGGATCACAGTAATCAAAGTACCATTTTATTCAGCTTTCTGTGACCTGCATGCCCATATAGATGGCTTAGGAGGGACGGTCCTACTGACAGATTCCCTTTAACTTTTTCACAGAACTGGAAGTAGAAGATCCAGTCTGTCCATTTTTTTGTGTCCCCTAACAGCAGGAGAGGGTGCCACCCCATAACTATTCGGATCTTCTCAAACATATAGAACAATATAATGACCATGAACAGTTTTTTTTTATTGGTTTCATTACAAATTAGTTTACACGTTTTCTAAAAAGGCTTTCAGGCTGTATTTTCAAGACTACTCATCTCTATTTGTGTCTAATTTTTGGTAATGTTTCTTCTTTTTTGCAGTCCTTATCAAACATTGATGATGTTGTGAACAAAATCCGTCTAAAAATAAGGTAAGAGATTTATTATTACAGAAACCCTTTTTATTATAGTATATGTTTAATCTTGGTAAACACCTGAAAGAGTTCTGTCTATAGCTGTGGATTCTTCTCTAATGTCCTTAAAAGGGTTAACGTACATTTTAATCCATACATATTTGAATAATAATAAGTTCCACAATTGGATGCCTTAACATTTTTTTTCCTGTGCTTATAAATGTGCCCCTGCTGTGTACTGTGTAATGGCTGTGTCTGATCGTGCAGGAACATGGTCTGATCATATCAGAGCTCCTGGTCAGCACGGGGATCACAGATATTGCTTTCTGTCAAGTAAAACATTTCACTACTTGTTTAAAACCTGTTTTACCTCACAGAAACTAACAGATGTGATCCCATTTTGTCCTGTCTGTATACTCTCTTCCTTCCTCCCCTGCCCAGTAGCTCTGATATGATCAGACCATGTCCCTGCAGGGTCAGACACAGCCATTACACAGTACACAGCAGGGCCACATTTATAAGATTATCTCAGCACAGGAACATTTTTTTTTAAACACATCTACCGGTAATTGTGGAAATTATTGTTATTCCAAGGTCCATTGATTAAAATGTACTTTGTTCATGGGAAAATCCCTTTAATGTTTTCTGCCATTTACGAGGATATCTACAAACACAACAGACCTTTGTCTAAACAGAAGAATCACATTTTGATTAAAAATGCTATTTATCGAAATATTGCCATTGCCCGGAATAACCAGTTGAGTTCTGAGTCTCATTTTTCTATATGTAAGAGAAACAATTTGATAGCTTTTAGATTACCCCTACCTGGTGTTTATAGCTTGAAACCCTGAACCTAGCATTATTTTGGTTCAATTTTTCTACTAATAACTTTAATAGGGGATAGAGTTGTCATAAAAATCTTTGTGTAAACCCAACAGGAGCCATATGTGGCTTATAATAAAAGCAGTTGTTAATGCTCATGTGAAGGGAATCTGCCAACTATGGTTATATAGTACATGTTAGCAGAGTTGTAAGTGGCTGTGTATGGTGTTTATTTTACTATTTGGAGAAAACGATGTTTGACGTTGGCTTTCTCTGTATGTATCAAGCTTGCTAATAGTGATGGTGGCAGTACTGGAGCTGGGCAGAGTCAGTGTTCTGGCTCCAGACATACCTATTCTGTTATACTTGACATCCCACTTTCTGCATTGCAACTGCTGACTTCAATCACACAGGGGGGTTGTCAATCAAGAGGGAATTAACATGCTAAGAGCCTGGACATCATTGCTCCTCATTCTTCCAGCACTATAACTCCTGGTAAGCTCGGTACTCTGGGACTGTGCTCATTTTAAGTTCAAGACTTATTAACAAGTAATAAATCATCATGCCGTCTGTTTATTCTGATGACAGGTTTTTTTTAAGGTGGAATTTGTCAGAAGGATTTGACCCCCCTGCCCATCAAACTACGATATTTATGCATCTAGCTATTTGAAAGGGAAGTCACAGTACTTATGCACAAGTACAGCAATACCATTCAGTTCCTTTGTCATCCAAGGAAGTATCAGTTCCTTTGTCACTAAGAAATCAGTGCTTTAATTGATATGCAAATAAGGCTAAAGATCTGAAACTTCTGTCACTCCACCTCTATTCTCTGCTCAGCCCAACCTCCTCCTGCTTGATTGACCACTCCAACCTCCTCCTGCTTGAGTGACCACTCCAACCTCCTCCTGCTTGAATGACCACTCCAACCTCCTCCTGCTTGAGTGACCACTCCTTTGCCTGAAGTTGCTTAGCTTAGAGACCAGTCAAGCAGGAGGAGGTGGGTCTGGTGGGGAATAGAGGCTTCAGAGCTACAGTTTCATTTACATATCAATTGAAACACTGATTTCTCAATAATTGAGGAATGCACTGGCCATGTAATGGATATTGCTGGACTTTGCCTTTTGAAAGCACTACATGTAAATATAAATAATTTGGGTTGTGAAATCCTGCTGACAGATTCCCTTTAAAGAAAACAAACAGATGATTGGATTAAATTTTTAAAATGTCTGTGTCCACTTTTCAATGAAAAGTGTAGGGTCGCTGAAGTCTCAGAAATCATCCCCAGTACAATTTATTTTCCTGGTATTTTTGATAACCAGCCAGGCAAAATTGATAGCTGTGGGCTACAACCCTCAGCTGTCAACATTAGTAAGGCTGGCTAGAATAGAGGGGTCACCACTCCATTTTTTTAATTTAAATAATTAAAAAACAAACAAACAAAAAAAAACAAACAGTATGGTGGTCCCCCCCTATTTTTGACAACCAGCCAAGCTAAAGCAGACAGCCGCCCCAGAAAGGCGCATATGTTAAATGTTCCAATTCTGGTGCTTTGTCCGTATCTTCCCTCTTGCCCTGTGGTGACAAGTGGAGTTCATGTTTGTGGGGTTGATGTCACCTTTGTATTTTCCAGTGACATTAAGCTCACGGCTTAGAAATGGAGAGGTGTCTGTAAGACACCTATCCATTAGTAATTCCATAGTTACATTTAGTGATGAGCGAGTGTACTCGTTGCTCAGGTTTTCCAGAGCACGCTCGGGTGACCTCCGAGTATTTGTTAGTGCTCGGAGATTTAGTTTTCATCATGGCAGCTGAATGATTTACAGCTAGTAGCCAGGATGAGTACATGTGGGGGTTGCCTGGTTTTTAGGGAATCTCCACATGTAATCAAGCTGGCTAGTAGCTGTAAATCATTCAGCTGCCGCAATGAAAACTAAATCTCTTAGCAGTCATAAATCCTCGGAGGTCACCCGAGTAACGAGTACACTCGCTCATCACTAGGTATATTGTAAATAAACACACACCCAGAATAAAGTCTTTTATTTGAACTTAAAAAAAAAAACACACACACTTACTTTTTTTTTTTATATAAAAATATCACAACGTTATACACACCTAACGATCATTGCACTTAAGACATGGTCTCCTGTAAAAAAAATAAAAAAAATAGCCATATCTCTCATCTGTCTGTCGTTCTGTTCCACGCCATAATCCATGTCTGGGATAAGTATTTTTCAACCTGGACGGTGCCAAGAAGCGGCCGTCCAGGATGAAAACCACTAGAGAATGAGCTGCTGCGAGCGCAGCATTAATGACTAGCGGTGGCATCATCGAGGTTACCACCGGTCAATGAGGCTGCACTCCTAGCCGGACCCCTGACCTGCGGTGACCTCAGTGAGATCACTGCTAGTGAGTAAAAGGCTCACTATACAGCTGTGAGCTCGAGTTCAATGCAGTTCACCGTGAGGAGAAATTTCTGAAGTCACCGCAGTTCAAACGCGTTGACAATAAACCTACATTTGTACCTCAGTACTGGTTTGTCGTGACTCCAGAGGCACTTCATTCTGAAATATTTTATGGAAGCTGCTGCACTTGGATTCTAGGCCTTTTAGATGTTGTCTCCCTTTGTTCTCTTGTCTTTTTTTTTTATCATATGTTACCTGGATAAGACCCTATTACGCTCTTGCATTTTTTAGTTACATAGTTAAGGGCACAAAGGGCATGCTACAGACATTCTGTCATTAGTGGTTTTGAAGGTTTTGTTCCTTTGAGTGTTTCGAAAGCTGCTGTCTAAATTCTGTCTTAATATCTATTCTTTGAAATGAAGCTTGTGATGTCACATAATTGCTTTCGGAAGAACAAGTAAGTAACACTATAATGCAGTAGTATGACAAATATGTTTTTTTGTGTTCTAGACGTCTGGATGACAGTATAAGAACTGTAGTACGAGGTCAAACAAATGTTGGTCAGGATGGGAGGCAGGTATGCATTCATTCTAAATGTTCCTATTTTTTCTGTTTTGAAGAATCCTTCTGTATTCGCCAATAGTCTTTGCTAAATGACTCTGGAATCATTCGTAAGACATTTTTACTGTGCAGTTTTCAGGATCTTGCTTTTTCTACAGTGACCCTGTGCCTTTCAATAGTGACCCCTGTGGGCACTTGGAAACCAGTTATGGAAAGGGAACCCCACCTAATCAGTATGGGGGGGGGACTTTCTCTTCAGTTCTTTTGATACTTTTTTTTTTAATTTAATCTTGGGTCTTCCAGGCAGGCTCTTTTTTGAAAAATCATGATGGCTAGTGCAATACTTAATTAGTTACATTCACACCATGAACGGACTGGGACTAAAATTCAGCCCTGGCATTTGAAAACACACAGGCCCATGCCATTCCTGCCTCTTTCCCCAGATTAAGGTCTCTATTAATTATAGCATCCTGCCTACAGGAAATTACCGTATATACTCGAGTATAAGCCGACCCGAGTATAAGCCGAGACCCCAATTTTGCCACAAAAAACTGGGAAAACTTAATGACTCGAGTATAAGCCTAGGGTGGAAAAGGCAGCAGCTACCGGTAAATGTCAAAAATAAAAATAGGTACCAATAAAAGTAAAATTAATTGAGACATCAGTAGGTTAAGTGTTTTTGAATATCCATATTGAATCAGGAGCCCCATATAATGCTCCATAGAGTTCATGATGGGCCCCATAAGATGCTCCATACAAAATACGCGCCATATAATGCTCCATACAGTTTGATGGGCCCCATAAGATTCTCCATATTAAAATATGCTCCATATAATGCTGCACAAATCCTGATTATGGCCCCATAAGATGCTCCATAGACACATTTTCCCTGTATAATGCTGCACAAATGCTGATTATGGCCCCATAAGATGCTCCACAGAGATATTTGCCCCCATATAATGCTGCACATGGCCCCATAAGATGCTCCATACAGATATTTGCCCCCATATAATGCTGCACATGGCCCCATATGATGCTCCATAGAGATATTTGCCCCATATAATGCTGCTCCTGGCCCCATAAGATGCTCCATACACATATTTGCCCCATATAAGGCTGCACATGGCCCCATAAGATGCTCCGTAGAGATATTTGCCCCATATGCTGTTGCTGTGATAAAAAACAAAACAAAAACATGTTCCCCTCTCGTCGCTCAGGCCGCAGGCACTTGCTATATTCACCTGTCCCACGTTCCACCATCAGCGCCGCTGTGTCTTCCGCGTCCTCTGCACAGACTGTTCAGGCAGAGGGCGGCGCGCACACTAATCGCGTCATCGCGCCCTGTGACCTGAGCGTCACTGCAGAGGACGCGGAAGACGGAGCGGCGACGACGCTGGAACGTGGGACAGGTGAATATGCCCCCGCTATACTCTCCTGCTCCTGGCGCGGTCCCTGCAGGTCCCTGGTTCTCCGGGCGCTGACAGCTTCTTCCTGTATTGAGCGGTCACATGGTACCGCTCATTACAGTAATGAATATGCGGCTGCACCCCTATGGGAGTGGAGTCGGGTCCATATTCATTACTGTAATGAGCTGTACCATGTGACTGCTCAATACAGGAAGAAGCTGTCAGCGCCTGGAGAACCAGGGACCTGCAGGGACCGCGCCAGGAGCAGGTGAGTATTATTACACAGCTGCCGCTCCCCCTTCCCTGCCGACCCCTGGGAATGACTCGAATATAAGCCGAGAGGGGCAATTTCAGCCTAAAAAAATGGGCTGAAATTCTCGGCTTATACTCGAGTATATACGGTATTATTATTATTTATTTATATAGCACCATTAATTCCATGGTGCTGTACAAAAGAAAGGGGATCAAGACTAGTGATGATGAGCGAATATACTTGGTACTCGAGATTTCCCGAGCACGCTTGGGGGTCCTCCGAGTATTTGTAAGTACTCGGAGATTTAGTGGGGGTTGCCTGGTTGCTAGGGAATCCCCACATGTACTTATGCTGGCTAACAGATGTAAATCATTCAGATGCGGCGATGAAAACTAAATCTCCGAGTACTTACAAATATTCGGAGGACCCCCGAGCATGCTCGGGAAATCTCGAGTAACGAGTATATTCGCTCATCACTAATCAAGACTACTATCTATATTTACAATAATAACTTTACATAAGATTTAATAACATTACAATATAACAGATAAATATCACCAGATACACAGCGGTGAAAATACCGCCATACTGATCAATAACCAAAACCTCTGTACTAGACCATACAATGACCATATATTATTGTCAGTTTTACACCAGTGCTCTGCATACCATATATGTGTACTGTAGAGGTTCTCAGAAGTTTCGTTTTTGCTGATTACTGTCAATCATTTTCCTTTTTCTTTTTTATTTGGTCCAGGCCGCCATTACCTTTTCTTCCATCCTTAACTCATTCCTGCAAAATGTAACTGAGCCCCCTCCTCACATTCCCCCCCAGTGTCCTAGACAGTAATGCCGTATAGACTCGAGCATAAGCTGAGTTTTTCAGCACATTTTTTATGCTGAAAAAGCCCCCCTTGGCTTATACTCAAGTCAGGGTCCCACAAGACAGAGAGGGAGCAGCTGCGGCAGACCCCTCCAGGGTCACTGGAGGCAGGAGCCGGCTGCTGCAGCTAAGACCTGTGCCCGCTGCTAAAGAGAAATGAATATTTAATGTACTCTCAATGAATATTCATTTCTCTTTAACCCCTTTCCGACATGGGGCGTAATAGTATGCCGATGACGGTCTCCCTCCAGTTAAATGCCGCTTTCAAACTGACCGGCATTTAAATTGCGCTTCCGGCAATTGCCCCGGAAATAGGCACACTGGTGACCCCCGTGACGTGATTGCGGTCACCGGTGTGTTGGCAAGGCAACCTGAGGTCTCCGGCAGACCTCTATGGTTGTCAGTGCTGGCTTGCTGTGAGCACCACCCAGGGGTCGGTGCTCATAGCAAGTGAGTAAATCTGCTATATAGAGACGATCTGATCATCGCCTCTATGTAGCAGAGCCGATCGGGTTGTGGCAGCTTCTAGTCTCCTATGGAGACTACTGAATCATGCCTAAAGTTAAAAAAAATAATAAATAAATAAAAAAAATTTTTTTTTTAAAATATAAAAAAATCGTTCAGAATCACCCGATCTATCAATAAAATAAAAGGATTAACCTGATCGCTAAACGGCGTAGTGAGAAAGGTCAAAACGCGAAAATTATGTTTTTTTGGTCGCCACGACATTGCATTAAAATGTATAAATGGGCGATCAAAAGAACGAATCTGCACCAAAATGGTTTCGTTAAAAACATCAGGTCAGCACGCAAAAAATAAGCCCTCACCCAACCCAAGATCACAAAAAATGGAGACGCTATGGGTATCGGAAAATGGCGCAATTTTTTATTTTTACAAAGTTTGGAATTTTTTTTACACCACTTAGATAAAAAAGAACGTAGACATGTTTGGTGTCTATGATCTCTTAATGACCTGGAAAATCATAATGGCAGGTCAGTTTTGGCATTTAGTGAACCTATTAAAAATGCCAAACAAAAAACAAGTGTGGGATTGCACTTTTTTTGCAATTTCACCGCACTTGGAATTTTTTCCCCGTTTTCTAGTACACAACATGGTAAAACCAATGGTGTCGTTCAAAAGTACAACTCGTCCTGCAAAAAAGAAAGCCCTCACATGGCCATATTGATGGAAAAAAAAAAAAGGTTATGGCTCTGGGAAGGAGGGGAGCGAAAAACGAAAACGCAACACCTATAAAAGCTCCAAGGTTTAAGGGGTTATTAGCGGGCACAGTAGTCGCAGCCACCGGCTTCCTACAGCGGCCGTGCGATCACGTGTGCCCACTACTTAAGGGAATGAGTATTCACTGCTCTCAACTCACATCGGCATGGAGAGCAGTGAATATTCATTACCTTTAGTAGCGGGCACACGTGAGGGAGCCATGCATACCAGGCTTATATTCGGTTCGGCTTATACTCGGTAATTCCCCTCTATGCCCTGTACAGTAACATTACTCTCCTTTTGTGCCTCGCACAATAGCAGTGGCTCCTCTGTGTACCTACACAGTAATAACAATCCCTCTAGAGTTCCTCATAGTAACAATGCCCAGGGCCGTATTTAGGGTTTCTGCTGCCCTAGGCACTTTTAGTGCTGCCCCCCCCACCCCCCCCTTTGGTGAGTATGACACTATCGGCAGTGACTTTAGCAAGAATCGCTGATGTGAAAGTCGCCTTTTGCAGCAAATCCGGCAGTTTTTCTGCATGTGCCGCGTAACGGATCACTTACGGCAACACTGCGTTCGGCCTCATTCATTCCCTATGGGATTTGCGGCACTTATGATCTGGCGAATGCGGTACCATACCTCCCAACTTTTGAAGAAGGGAAGGAGACAAAGTGTGCTACGCGCGCCGCTGCAAATTTTAGGCCACGCCTCTGACCACACCCATTTCATAACTAGTCACACCCATATCCACGTCCCAACCACAGCCATTTAGCACTGCTGATCACACTGTTTTATATACAATAATTATAAACGAAAAAATATGGCCACAGTGCTCCATACTGTATAATGGCCACGCATGATGCTCCATACTGTATAACGGCCACACATGATGCTCCATACTGTATAACGGCCACACATGATGCTCCATACTGTATAACAACCACACATGATGCTCCATACTGTATAACGGCCACACATGATGCTCCATACTGTATAACGGCCACACATGATGCTCCATACTGTATAACGGCCACACATGATGCTCCATACTGTATAACGGCCACACATGATGCTCCATACTGTATAACGGCCACACATGATGATCCATACTGTATAACGACCACACATGATGATCCATACTGTAACGACCACACATGATGCTCCATATTGTATAATGGCCACACATGATGCTCAATACTGTATAATGGCCACACAGTTCTCCATGATACTGTATAATGACCCCCCCTCCTGTATGCATGGCTCATATTCACCCCCCCCCGTATGCATGGCTCATATTCACCCCCCCTGTATGCATGGCTCATATACACCCCCCCTGTATGCATGGCTCATATACACCCCCCCCCCTGTATGCATGGCTCATATACACCCCCCCCCTGTATGCATGGCTCACATACACCCCCCCCCCCCTGTATGCATGGCTCATATACACCCCCCCTGTATGCATGGCTCATATTCACCCCCCCCTGTATGCATGGGTCATATTCACCCCCCCTGTATGCATGGCTCATATTCACCCCCCCCCCCCTGTATGCATGGCTCATATTCACCCCCCCCCTGTATGCATGGCTCATATTCACCCCCTCCCCCCCCTGTATGCATGGCTCATATTCACCCCCCCCCTGTATGCATGGCTCATCTCCCCCTCCCTCCCTGTATGCATGGTGGCTCTGGCTTATCTCCCATCCCCCCCCCTGTATGTGTGGCTCATCTCCCATCCCCCCCTGTATGTGTGGCTCATCTCCCATCCCCCCCCCCTGTATGCATGCATGCATGCATGGTGGCATTGGTGGCTCTGGCTCGTCATCTCCCATCCCCCATGCGTGGCTCATCGGCAGCCTGCCCCGCCGCTCCCCATCTATCTTGTGGCTGCCGCCTGCCGGGCTCCCCGATCCTCCTCCTTCATCCTCCCCGGCTCCCCCCGTCCCTGGCTGTCATCATACTCACCTGGCTGTGTCACCTCACACCGCGCACGGCGCGCAGAAGAACGGGATCCTCCACCTCTGTGCTGTGTCCCGGCGCAGCACCCTCGTCGTCCTGTATGAGCGGTCAGGTGGTACCGCTGATTTAAGGTCATGACCTTAATCAGCGGTACCATGTGACCGCTCACACAGCGAGGGTGCAGTCACTGAGAGCAGACCAGGCGTCGCTGGAGCAGGTGAGGTGAGTATGCATCAATCATAGTGTGTATGGGCAAGGAGGCAGCGGCGGGGGGGCGGCGGCAGCGGCGAGGGGGGAGGGGCTTAGGCCTTTAGGTGACCCCGGCCGGACCGGACTTTGCATAAAAAAAAAAATAAAAAAAAAAAAGAGCACACACACCTGCTCAGGTGCCGCCCCCCCCGCATGGCCCCGCCCTAGGCACGTGCCCTCAAGTGCCTAGTGGCAAATACGGCCCTGACAATGCCCCTCCTTACAGTTATACAGCACCCTATAGTAATAATGTCCCTGTGTGCCTCCTTATAATAATTGTCCTTGACCACTTATAGTACAAACACCCCCGTACATTCTTATAATAATAATACCTCCTGTGCTATCCCTATAATGATATTATAGGTGCACATAGAAATTACAGGAACCCTTTGCAAAAGTCCTGTCACAGAACATAGGCTCCGTCACAGCAGGGCAGACTTTCCAAGTTTAGGAGAAGCAAATGTATTTCAGCCCTTACAAAGTTATTTTGCCCCTACTGAATCCCCTTACTATTCTTGCACCAAAAAGTGCCCCAACACAGAATAATGGTCCCACATTCCTCCACATACACCACACAACAAAATGGTCACCCCTACCCCCCAACACAGTGTGGTGGTTTCCCCACACATTATAATAGTTAACCCACAGCCCACACAGTTTAATGGCCACTGCACACAGTATGATTGTCATCATACACATAATGGTGGTCCCCTCCACAGCCTACCATGTAGTATAATGATCCCCCACACAGTAAAATGGTCCCAGCACGACCCTTCACATAGTACGATGGCTCTCCAAAGATCCAATACAGTATGATGGTATCCCAATACCCCTATATAGTATGATGGTCCCCCCACACCATTATATAATATGATTCCCCCATAGGCCCCTATATAGTATATGATAGTCTGCCCACAACCCCAATACAGTATGATCGTCCCTCCACAACCCCAATGCAATGTGATGGAACCCCCACACATTTTTGTATGCCCCCACATCCTACCATATAGCATATTGGTCCCCACAGCCCCAATACAGTTTGATGGTCCTCCCACAGCCTTCCATATGATATGATGGTCTCTCCACAGTCCCTCATATAGTATGATGGTCCCCCATACAGAATGATGGTGCCCCATAACCCCGAAACAATATGATGATAATCACAACCCCCCATATATAATTATATCCCCCTCCGACCTCTATATAGTATGATGACCCCCAATTCAGTATGAGGGTCTCCGATAAACCCCCTATACTATGATGGCCCTGTACAGGACCCTATATAGTATGATGGTCCCCACACGGGCCCCATTATAGTTTAATGATCCCCCACAGCTTTCCATATAGTATAATTGTCCCACCCATAGGACCCTATATAGTATGATGGTCCCTCTATAAGACCTTATATAGCACTAGATTGTGGCCCGATTCTAACGCATCGGGTATTCTAGAATATGAATGTCCCCGTAGTACATGGACAATGATGATTCCAGAATTCGCGGCAGACTGTGCCCGTCGCTGATTGGTCGAGGCAACCTTTTTGACATCATCGTCGCCATGGCAACCATTATGACATCTACGTCGATACTGTGCCCGTCGCTGATTGGTCGAGGCCTAGCGGCCTCGACCAATCAGACGCGGGATTTCCATTATGACATCATCGTCGCCATGCTGTGCCCGTCGCTGATTGGTCGAGGCCTGGCGGCCTCGACCAATCAGCAAATGAATAAACGGGACAGACAGACAGACGGAAAATCCCTTAGACATTTATATATATAGATGATGGTCCCCTACAGCTTTCCATATAGTATAATGGTCCCCCGACAGACCCCTGTATAGTATGATCGTCCCCCACAGCTTTCCATATACTATAATGGTCCCACCACAGGCCCCTATATAGTTTAATGATCCCCATAGCTTTTCATATAATGACTGTCTTACCCATTGGCCCTTATATAGTATGATGGTCCCCCAAAAAGCTTTTCATATACTGTGATAGTCCACCTATAGGACCCTATATATATTATAATGGTCCCCCACAGCATTCCATATAGTATGCTGGTCCTCCCACAGCTTTCCATATAGTATTACTAGCTATTGAACCCGTTCTATGCCCGGGTGGCGAGCATTTATATTGGTATATGGTCTCCATCCTGGTATGTGCTGCTCCCATCTTGCTCTCCCATCCTGTGCCCCGATCCTGTCATGTGCTGCTCCATCCTGCGTCCCCATCCTGTCATGTGCTCCCATCCTGCACGCTGAGTGCGGGCGGCTGTGCTGAGTGCGGGCGGCTGTGCTGAGTGCGGGCGGCTGTGCTGAGTGCGGGCGGCTGTGCTGAGTGCGGGCGGCTGTGCTGAGTGCGGGCGGCTGTGCTGAGTGCGGGCGGCTGTGCTGAGTGCGGGCGGCTGTGCTGAGTGCGGGCGGCTGTGCTGAGTGCGGGCGGCTGTGCTGAGTGCGGGCGGCTGTGCTGAGTGCGGGCGGCTGTGCTGAGTGCGGGCGGCTGTGCTGAGTGGGGGCGGCTGTGCTGGGCGCCGAGTGCCGGGGGCCTGAGCGGGCAGGGACACCGGCGCGCTGGGGGGGTCAGGTGCCGGAGTTGCCACTAGCTCAGGCCCCCGGCACTTGCTTTATTTACCTGTCCCCCGTTCCACTGCTGCGCGCCGCTCCATCTTCCGGGTCCTCTGCCTGTGACTGTTCAGTCAGAGGGCGGCACGCATTAAGCGCGTCATCGCGCCCTCTGAACCGTTCAGTGGCGCATCACTGGAACGGGGACAGGTAAATATTGCATACTCCCCCTCGTCCCTGCTTCTCCATTGGAGATCGCGGTGTGCGTTCAGTGCTTACGCATACCGCGATCTCCTGGGAGCGTCACTCTGTGGGGTCCAGACTGCGTTGCCGCTTGCGCAGTCTATAAAGGCTTCGGACAGAGTGACGCTCCCAGCGTTATATTATAGATGGTCCGCCTCACAGGCCCGTATATAGTATGATGTTGTACCACACAGTATTATCGGCACCATATCCCACAAAATAAATAAATAAAAATGATTACTCCTCTAATCCAGCCTATGCTTCTACCGCAGCCACCGTCTCCTCTTCAATCCTGTTTTGTAGTACATGTCAGTGTCACAATGTAGTGACATCATCGCGCTGCAGGATTACCCCTGTGTTGGGCCGGCCTCCAGCAGGCAGGAATCAACCTGAGGCCTTCCGGAGGAACTGTTAGAGTAATGAGCTGGCGGCTCCATGCTCCGCCACAGCTGCTAAAAGTAACGAAGTCACAATTCATGCAGCCCACACCTGGATCAGCTCATCTGGCATTTGCCATAATTGCCAGATGGCCAGTCTGACCCTGTCCCTGGGGGCCACTTGCTGCAGACCTCTTTAGCCTGTTTCCTTCTTTTATACAAGAACATTGTGTCTATTCAGCGGCTCTGTGTCCCAGTCTTCAGTCTTCTCTCGTAGTTTGTTGTGTAGGATATATACTATTTTAGGGCCCTGCCCCATCATAGAACTAGGCACCCATAACACTTATAATGTAACTTGGGAAAGGGGTTGACATTGTTACCACAATGGGTGGAGATATACTGTATGTGGTATGCCTTCTGTAAATGAACACCCACATAATTCCTGGTTCTACTTGTGTAAAAAAAAAAGTCAAGAGGAAAAAACTCACATGACAATTTTCTTTTCTTTCTTTTTTTTTATTGGAATAGCAATAAGCAACATTGTAATAAAAATATTACCGGCCTTATAAGAAATTAAACCATGATCATGATGACTCTCAGGTCAGAACCAATGGAAACAGAACTAGCTGTGGTCATTGAGGACAGTCTGAGAGCCACTGGACCCAAAGAACCAGAGAAAGGCAAAGAAACCCCCTGGAGACTTCTGCCTCAGGGCGGAAAAAAATTCCTTCCTGACCCCAGTTGTGGCGATCGGATAATTCCCTGGATAACATCTGTCTTGCTGCATATTGCTGTATATCTGCATGTAATTATAAGCTCAGAAGTGTCGACCCTAGGAAGGAAAAGACAAAGATCTTACAGACTAATATACACCCTGCTCCTAGCAGCTTACAGTCTAATATACACTATACAGTCTGCTCCTGAAAGCATACAGACTAATCTACACCCTGCTCCTAGGAGCTTACAGTCTAATATACACTATACAGTCTGCTCCTGAAAGCATACAAACTAATATACATCCTGCTCCTAGGAGCTTAGTCTAATATACACTATACAGGCTGCCCCTGAAAGCATACAGACTAATATACATCCTGCTCCTAGGAGCTTACAGTCTAATATACACTATAAAGGCTGCCCCTGAGAGCATACAGACTAATATACACCCTGCTCCTAGGAGCTTACAGTCTAATATACACTATACAGGCTGCCCCTGAGAGCTTACAGACTAATCTACACCCTTCTCCTAGGAGCTTACAGTCTAATATACACTATACAGTCTGCTGCTGAGATCTTACATACTAATCTACACCCTGCTCCTAGGAGCTTACAGTCTAATATACACTATACAGGCTGCCCCTGAGAGCTTACAGACTAATCTACACCCTGCTCCTAGGAGCTTACAGTCTAATATACACTATACAGGCTGCCCCTGAGAGCATACAGACTAATCTACACCCTGCTCCTACGGCAAGAGTGGACAATCATGTGAGCTCATGTATATGATTTGTATACTCCTGGCCACATTCCGACTAGACATGTCCGGCCTCGCTCAATTAATTTTCATTGAGTGAGGCCACTCATGTCTAGTCAGCACCTGACCACATGTATGCAAATCGCCGGCACCAGAGAATCCTGACAGCGTGCAGTGCCCACTGTGAGAATTCAGAAGTCTGTAGTCTCATCACAAACTTGGACTACCCATTTAATGCTCCCAACATAAATAAAAATGAGAATTAGTATCACTTCTTTTTTTTACATGCAGGTAACGTTTTAGATGAACAACTGCAGAGCCATCTCTTTTTCTTTCATCTTGATTTTGTCCAGACCCCATGATGACTTTTATCATCCACAGCTCATCTCTGCAGACCTCCATCTTCTCCAGTCGTGTGCAGCACATCCCCCACATGATGCCCTTAAATGCAGCAGTGTCAGTATAACGCTCCTGCATAAAAATATCTGCCCTGTGCTGTGCCTCTGAATAAATCATTGCCCCTCACTATATTCCCTGCACAAAATATGACCCCCATGTCAGCAGCGTGATCACATGACCTGATCACGCTGCTGGCGTTGCTCTGACACGGCGGTCAGAGCCTCAGTTGTACTCGCTTCTACAATGGTTCACTGAGAGCCGATGCGCTGCAGCTTCTGTGAACGGCCGACTCCCAGTCCGTGGGGCTGCACCTCCTGTAGACTGTGCCCGGGTGCACGTGCCCCTAGATACGCCTCTGTTCTGCTGACATCTATATAATATAATACAGTTGCAGACTCTGATCAGAGTTTGATGAGATTGCCATCAGTTTTTCTCGGACGTGGAAAGAGAAGTAAAAATGTTTCTCAACCCACTCCATTCTGTCAGTCTGTGAAAATCGGAACTCATCCTACAATATAAACAAAATTCCTACCAGCGCTCCTTTAACTTCATATATTCTAAGGCAATATTTTAATATAGTATAGAGGAAAATGGGAACAATTCCAAGTGTGGTGAAATTACCAATAAAGTGCAATTCCACAATTGTTTTTTTTACTATGTTCACTAGGGATGAGCGAATAGCTATAGCGCTTACCGAATAGCTGCATTGGGAACCTGGATACCTGGAGCGCTCCCGATAATTAGCCCAATAAACAGGCTCTCCCTGCATGTGTTGTGACTGTCATGCAGCTGTGGTACCAGACAGCTGATTATCGGGAGCGCTCCAGGTATCCAGGTTCCCAATTCAGCTGTTCGATATGCGCTAAAGCTATTCGGATAATGACTTAGCTGAAGCTATTCGCTCATCCCTAATGTTCACCAAATGCTAAAACTGACCAGCCATTATGATTCCCTAGGTCATTATTAGTTTGCACATACATTTATAGGTTATTTTTTATTTAAAGGGAACCGGTCAGGATATGTCATCTCCTGTATGTACCTGTATGTCATCTCCTCCTGTATATAGTATATATCTGTATGTCATCTCCTGTATATAGTATATACCTGCTGTATGTCATCTCCTGTATATAGTATATACCTGTATGTCATCTCCTGTATATAGTATATACCTGTATGTCATCTCCTCTGTATATAGTATGTACCTGTATGTCATCTCCCCTGTATATAGTATATACCTGTATGTCATCTCCTGTATATAGTATATACCTGTGTCATCTCCTGTATATAGTATGTACCTGTATGTCATCTCCTGTATTAGACCTTGTTCACATGTTTTTTGGTCACTATTTTTACCTCAGTATTTGTAAGCAGAGAGCGCTTGTAACGGGCCTCATACCTGTGCTCTAGTAGACATTTGTTATTGTCTCATGGATTGGCCCCGGGCTGCAGTCTGACATCTACACATTAGAGCAGTTAACTCTTCTGTTATTAAACCGCCCGGTGACACCCCACTACTACTATGTGCTGGTTTCTCTTAGAAGAAGTGTAATCATGGCAAGCTCTTTCAGCCATTCATGTAAGTTTATTTTGGCCATTCCTGTTCTTGCAGTATGTACTAAAAATTAACCCCAAAATAAAATCTGAAGGCTGATAACCTCCTTTCATGTGTGGAAATGGCTCAGGCCGGGTGTGAAATTCCTGTGAAGGGAGTAGCAGATTTCCTTGAAAGCTTTGGCACTTCAATTATTTCACGTATACAGGAGGCAGTTGTTGTTGTTTTATTGTGGGTTGTATTATATACGGTAGTTAAATGAAATAAACCTATTAATAGCTACCTGTTATAGTATGTTTCCATCATTTCTGTACGTTCGTCAGTGAGCCATCATTTATAATAGGCGATGTCTTGCAATAGCATAGCTCCTTGGTATGGCAGTCTTAGATTCCCTAGCAACCAGGCAACCCCCACATGTACTTATGCTGGATAACAGATGTAAATCATTCAGCTGCGGCGAGAAAAACTAAATCTCCGAGCACTAAAAAATACTCGGAGGACACCCGAGCGTGCTCGAGAAATCTCGCGTAACGAGTATATTCGCTCATCACTACAGATAACCTCTTTAAGATTTTAAAATTGTATCCAAGCCCTCCTGGCTTTGGGTTTTGCTTACCTGGTAATATATCAGACTGGAGCAAGTAAGGGTACTGTCACACAGTACCATTTTGATCGCTACGACGGTACGATTCGTGACGTTCTAGCGATATCGTTACGATATCGCAGTGTCTGACACGCAGCAGCGATCAGGGATCCTGCTGAGAATCGTACGTCGTAGCAGATCGTGTGGAACTTTCTTTCGTCGCTTGATCACCCGCTGACATCGCTGGATCGTTGTGTGTGACAGCGATCCAGCGATGTGTTCGCTTGTAACCAGGGTAAACATCGGGTAACTAAGCGCAGGGCCGCGCTTAGTAACCCGATGTTTACCGTGGTTACCAGCGTAAACGTAAAAAAACAAACAGTACATACTCACATTCCGGTGTCTGTCCTCCAGCGTCTCAGCTTCTCTCCACTGTGTGAGCGTCTGCCAGCCGGAAAGCGAGCACAGCGGTGACGTCTGACGTCACCGCTGTGCTTGCCGGCTATGGCGCTTACACAGTGGAGAGAAGGAGAACGCCGGGGACAGACACCGGAATGTAAGTATGTACTGTTTGTTTTTTTACGTTTACGCTGGTAACCACGGTAAACATCGGGTTACTAAGCGCGGCCCTGCGCTTAGTTACCCGATGTTTACCCTGGTTACCGGGGACTTCGGCATCGCTCCAGCGCCGTGATTGCAACGTGTGACCGCAGTCTACGACGCTGGAGCGATAATCATACGATCGCTGCGACGTCACGGATCGTGCCGTCGTAGCGATCAAAATGGTACTGTGTGACAGTACCCTAAGAGCAAAATTGCGCAATTGTTTTGGTGGCACAACTTATCTGAGGTTTGTCACCTTGTAACCCTAACTTTAGGCTTTGTCACTTTAGAACCCAATGAGTAGATGTGGCTGAACTTAATATACATTGTCTTATACACTTTGGGATATCTGAAGTTCACCTTCCACCCCACAATAGGTTTAGTCTGAGGCATAGCAATAACTGTGATTAAAGCCTAAAGGTACCGTCACACTAAACGATATCGCTAGCGATCCGTGACGTTGCAGCGTCCTGGCTAGCGATATCGTTTAGTTTGACACGCAGCAGCGATCAGGATCCTGCTGTGATGTCGCTGGTCGCTGAATAAAGTCCAGAACTTTATTTGGTCGTCCGATCGCCGTGTATCGTTGTGTTTGACACCAAAAGCAACGATACCAGCGATGTTTTACACTGGTAACCAGGGTAAACATCGGGTTACCAAGCGCAGGGCCGCGCTTAGTAACCCGATGTTTACCCTGGTTACCAGCGTAAAAGTAAAAAAAACAAACAGTACATACTCACCCAGCGTCATACCTCCCCCAGCGTCTGCTTCCTGACACTGACTGAGCGCCGGCCCGAAAGTGAAAGTGAAAGCCGCTGTGCTGTTAGGGCCGGAGCTCAGTCAGTGTCAGGAAGCAGAAGCTGGGGGACGCTGGGTGAGTATGTACTGTTTGTTTTTTTTACTTTTACGCTGGTAACCAGGGTAAACATCGGGTTACTAAGCGCGGCCCTGCGCTTAGCAACCCGATGTTTACCCTGGTTACCCAGGGACCTCGGCATCGTTGGTCGCTGGAGAGCGGTCTGTATGACAGCTCTCCAGCGATCAAACAGCGACGCTGCAGCGATCGGCATCGTTGTCGCTATCGCTGCAGCGTCGCTTAATGTGACGGTACCTTAAGGGTACCGTCACATTAAGCGACGCTGCAGCGATAGCGACAGCAATGCCGATCGCTGCAGCGTCGCTGTGTGGTCGCTGGAGAGCTGTCACACAGACCGCTCTCCAGCGACCAGCGATGCCGAGGTCCCCGGATAACCAGGGTAAACATCGGGTTGCTAAGCGCAGGGCCGCGCTTAGTAACCCGATGTTTACCCTGGTTACCAGCGTAAAAGTTAAAAAAACAAACAGTACATGCTCACCTGCGCGTCCCCCAGCCTCTGCATCCTGACGCTGACTGAGCTCCGGCCCTAACAGCACAGCGGTGACGTCACCGCTGTGCTTTCACTTTCAGTTTAGGGCCGGCGCTTTAGTGTCAGGAAGCAGACGCGGGGGGACGCGCAGGTGAGCATGTACTGTTTGTTTTTTTAACTTTTACGCTGGTAACCAGGGTAAACATCGGGTTACTAAGCGCGGCCCTGCGCTTAGTAACCCGATGTTTACCCTGGTTACCAGTGTAAAATATCGCTGGTATCGTCGCTTTTGCTGTCAAACACGGCGATACACGGCGACCTAGCGACCAAATAATGTGCAGACCTTCTAGCAGCGACCAGCAATTTCACAGCGGGATCCAGATCGCTGCTGCGTGTCAAATACAGCGATATCGCCATCCAGGTCGCTGCAACGTCACGGATTGCTGGCGATATCGCCTAGTGTGACGGTACCTTAAAGGTACCTTCACACGAAACGACATTATAACGATATCGCTAGCAATCCGTGACGTTGCAGCGTCCTCGCTAGCGATATCGTTTCGTTTGACACGCAGCAGCGATCAGGATCCTGCTGTGATGTCGCTGGTCGCTGAATAAAGTCCAGAACTTTATTTGGTCGTCCGATCGCTGTGTATCGTTGTGTTTGAAAGCAAAAGCAACGATACCAGCGATATTTTACACTGGTAACCAGGGTAAACATCGGGTTACTAAGCGCAGGGCCGCGCTTAGTTACCCGATGTTTACCCTGGTTACTAGCGTAAAATGTAAAAAAAACAAACAGCACATACTCACATTGCGTCCCCTGCAGTCTGCTTCCTCCTCTGACTCAGCGCCGCAAAGTGAAAGTGAAAGCAGCACAGCGGTGACGTCACCGCTCTGCTCTCACTGTACGGCGCTCAGTCAGTCAGGAAGTGGACGCAGGGGGACGTGAATGTAAGTATGTGCTGTTTGTTTTTTTTAGATTTTACGCTGGTAACCAGGGTAAACATCGGGTTACTAAGCGCGGCCCTGCGCTTAGTTACCCGATGTTTACCCTGGTTACCAGGGGACCTCGGCATAGTTGATCGCTGGAGAGCGGTCTGTGTGACAGCTCTCCAGCGACCAAACAGCGACGCTGCAGCGATCGACATCGTTGTCGCTATCGCTGCAGCGTCGCTTCGTGTGAAGGTACCTTAAGAGTGCATACTTCCCAAGCTGGAGACTGCATTCCAGAGATAATAATTTGGGCAGATGTGGTTTATTCTCTATAAAGTGGATATTCGTTTAGGGAGGGAATGAATGTTTTTGTGATACATTTGTGCAGATCTTGAGATTATGGCATATTTTAAGCTTTTAATTTGGATCTATTTATCACATACTAATGGAAATAACACAGTCCATTATCAGGATTGACCACCTAGAAAGTTATTTTTCCCCCCACCAAAAATGCTAGTAAATATACAACCTTGAGTTTTCCTTTTCAGATGTCTTCTATGTATGTGTATTTCTGGTGAAGCACATCTGGGTAATTATACTGTGATAAATTCCCCTGTGCATTGGTGATAACTTCTGTAAAAAAAAATTATATATATATATATATATATATATATATATATATATATATATATATATATATATATATATATATATATATATGAGAAATGTGCATAAGTGTATTGAGTTTGCTAAACAGTTGTCTTAAAAAGACTGTCGCTGGCCATATGCTTTAGCTTTATTAGCTTCTATGGGCATCACGTATGGGGACGCCGGTAGGTGAGAATGTCACTATTTTTTATTTTTTTTATTATTTTTAACATTATCTTTTTACTATTGATGCTGCATAGGCAGCATCAATAGTAAAAAGAGAGAGAGAGCGAGAGAGCATTTCCCTGACTGGATATTCTTCCGCACATGCTCCGTTTCAAAAGATGGCATCCGTCTCTGGATTCCTGCTTTACACAGTCAGCGACGGATCACTGAGCGCCGCGTCACTGAGCGATTTTCCGACGTACAGAAAAAACGTTCCTCTGTGCATTTTCACCGCCCGACGGACAGTAATTTTATGACGTATCCAGTGCACGATGGATGAAACGGATGGCCATCTGTCACAATCCGTCACTAATACAAGTCTATGGGAAAAAAACGGATCCAGCAGAAACATTTGCTGGATCCGTTTTTTTCCACAAAACGACGCATTGTGACGGAAACAGAAAGACGGAAGTGTAAAAGAGGCCTTAGGAACTCCATTCTGTGAGGCAAAATACCAAGTAATTCTGTATGAGGGGCTTTGAATCTGGCCTCGGGGTAGGCATTGAATTAGATGGATAACCATCTCTGTGGCTGCTATGTAAAACTACTAGCCACAGCTTATGAAATGACTGGCTGGCTGCAGCATTCCCTGGCAAAATCAGGGAACTGGAGTTGCGCCTAAATTTTGCAAATTTTGACGTCTTCACACCAGTTCCTCTTAGTTCTGCAGAAATGTAAGTGACTGGCGTGCGGCGGGGTGGGATGTCCCAGGTCATCTAATTCATAAAGCATGTAGAAAAGCCGCGGAGACACCATCACGTGTTTCTCAACGCAAGCAATGAATAGCCAGGTCTTTCACCGGGAAGGAACAACCACGGGAAGGGCAGCATCCAAGAAAGGAAAACCACCTATGCCAAAAACATGTAGAAAAGCCACGGAGGCACCATCACGTGTTTCTCAACGCAAGCAATGAGTAGCCAGGTCTTTCACCGTTAAGGAACAACCATGCATTTGCATATTTCCCTTTAGGGATGGGGGCAGTGTTCTGGATCACTGCGTTGAGAAACACGTGATGGTGTCTCCGCGGTGTTGGATGTTTTGATCTCCCCGAGGTCATTCATCCTTATGTTTATAATGTAATTCATAAAGAGCTCGGTGTTCCCTACTTGAGAAATGTCACTGCAGTACCTGACATTAATGAGACTTCTGGTGTAGAGCACAGAGGTGCACGCCACTCGTTAGTTTCTCCAGATTCATGACGAGGCGTGCACATGTTAATTAATCGCGAGTGTCTGCCTCGAGCACGCCCTCTCAACACCAGGGTGAACAACTCCTTGATGTATCAGACCCTTAATTCTTATTTCTATCAACATATAAGATATAATTTCTATAAATATTTTTTACCATATTTTTTGCTTATCTAAGACATTAGCCATAACATTTGGAGTCTGTAAAAACAAAAGCATAGTGAATGTGAGGTTGAAACCCTTAGTGATTTTTGAAAATTCTAGTTGCGCTTTAGAGTCCTCTTGCTTGTTTTGAAGAACTACAATTTTTGTTTCACTTTGTTCCTGAAATTCACATCTCTATTAAATAGATCTCTATTAATGTAGCGATTAGCGATTGATAGAATTATCACTAAAAGGGATATTCGCTTCTAAGGGTACATTAATTGGGAAGTTCCTAGGAATGCTCGTTTTCCGAATCGATTATCTAAACCGGCTGCCCACTTGTATGGTGTGAGGCCGCCCCATCTAGTGACGTGTACTGGTCAGGAGAATGTATAACTCACACACATCCTCCGGTCCCAGGTCTAAAACCGGTGAATCCCCGCAGAACACACTGAGTGACTGCAGACTTATTGATTTGGACCTGACAGCCCCTTTAAGGGAACCTGTCACCCCCAAAATCAACTGCAGTGCACAGGAGCTGGGCCTTTCTGACCTTTCCCGGCACCTGCGCACTGCAGTACTTTGCTCTGCCCTCAACAGGACAGACAAAGCACGCCTGCGCTGGAGCCCCAGAGTGAAGACCAGAAGAGGATGTCATCGTAAGAATATGGGAGGCCCCGGACCGGACCGCGACGCCCACCGTACTGGGACCGCCCCCCCCAGGTGAGCATAATTTAACCTCTTTTTCTCATCTTTCAGGATACATCGGTGGCTTATCTACAGCATTACAGAATGCTGTAGATAAGCCCCTGATGCCGGTAGGCTTAGCTCAGCTTCGATTTTTGGGGTGACAGGTTCCCTTTAACTTGCACTCACCTTCCACTCAGGCTGCAAATTGAGCATAAATCACACCGATAAAGCGCACACATCAGATGCACAACACGTTGCAATCACTTAACAAACAAGTGGGGTGATGAGTCTCCAAAGTACCTACTGATATCTGGCAGCCAAAATGCCAAACACACTCAAAAATGCTATGGATTTTTCAGGTAATACAATATCCAAAGTGGGATATAAAAAACGGATGTGTTCCAAGCGGTATAAACCCTGGGTTTATTCTATTCTTGCTTGTGATCGGTCCCTTCAATCCATTTAATGTTCTGATGTGATTTTTTTTTTACTGTGCTATGATTAAGTGCGGTGTACCGCTCAATGCTTGTCAGTAGGGTTGAGCGACCTTGACTTTTTTAGGGTCGAGTCATGTTTCACGAAACCCGACTGTTGGGAAAGTCGAGTCGGGCGAAATCGGCCGATTACTGCGCAAAGTCGAGGATCGACCAGAACACGAAACCCTATGCACGTCAATGGGGATTTTTTTTTCTCTCTCTCTCTCTCTCTCTCTCTCTCTCTCTCTCTCTCTCTCTCTCTCTCTCTTTCTCTTTCTCTCTTTCTCTCTTTCTCTCTTTCTCTCTCCCCTCCGTCCCAGCACAGAAAATTTCGTTTTACACATTCCAAATCGCTACTGCGCACAAGCGATAAAATGATGATAGGCGTGCACGCCCTAACCCCTATGTCATCACTCTGCCCACGCTCCTTCATTGGCTGTAAAAATGGCGCTAAATGCGTCATACGAAACGCGACTTTGGCGCCAAGATCGCGTACCGCATGGCCGACCCCACACAGGGATCGGGTCGGGTTTCATGAGACGCCGACTTTACCAAAAGTCGGCGACTTATGAAAATGAACGATCCGTTTCGCTCAACCCTACTTGTCAGTTTTTGTGTTTTTTTATATATCACCCTGTATATGTTTTGTCATTTTTTAATGGATCTTCAATAAAATAACTTTTTTATATTCTCTACGGATGGATGCGCGGAATTTCCTATTCTGCTCCCTATTATCGCTGCAAACAACCAGCTGAAAACTGCACCCCCCCATGTTGGATTATTTCAAGGGGTTATCCCTATTAGCAGTGTAGGTGGGCTTCCCACCCCTTCTTTGTTTTTCAAGGTCAAAACGTACTAAAGTTCTAGGATTAAAAAGCACTTACAAGAAGCACAAAAAGACACAAAATAAGGCTAAATAGAAATATGCATAACAAAAAATAAGAAGGAGAAATAACAGAAAATACCTAAATGTCTCAATCTATAGACATGAGGATAGGAAAATGTTGAAACAAACTCAGATTTGGCTGAGCCCCTTTCAATTGTCCAATTCATCCTTTATATACTCAGTAGCGGGCTCAGGTTTCCAGGAATGGCTGTAAATTTGTGAGGTCATTTTCAAGTCTATAACCGGGCACTGAGTTAATAAGGAGCGGTAGTACAATATCCAGTTTAGATAACATATGTTTATCGGCCCATCTTTTGAAGCTTGTACCCAACCAGGCTTATATATCAAGAATGATATGGACTTTTCGACGTTTTTATGGTCTTCAGTGCAAAATATGGTTGCCAAATTTATAAACTAATACTACATTTTCACGAGCTCTGATTGGCTTACATCATTGTTTCTCAAACTCCAGGTCTCACGGCCCCCAACAGATCAGGTCTTGCTCAGTTTTGCACAGGTGATAGGATTATCATAAAGATATCAGAAACTGTACAATACTAAGGAAATCCTGAAAACATGATTGGCTTACATGTAGCCTATCGGCAGTAGTTTAATGGCCATCAACGGTCAATGGAAATGCACCCTGAATGCTTGAGGTTTTCGAGTTTCTCTTCTGACTTAGCTTCCGAACTGCCTTGTTTTCCTTAACCCCTTCACAACCCATGACGCACTCTATGCGGACTCTGGTGATGAACCCTCATGGCACATGACAGCTGATTTAATCAACTGACATGTGCCCCTAACAGCCATAGGTGGAATTGTTATCTACCCACGGCTGTTAACATGTTAAATACTGCTGTCAATTTCACAGAACAGCATTTAACATGACCGCGCCGGAAGCTCGCCACTAATTCCATCAATCGGCTCCCATGCTACATGATAGCAGCTTCAAGTCTCCTAAGGGTACGTGTCCACGTTCAGGATGGCCGGCGGTTTGGACGGAGCGGAAAACCCGCTCCGCCCCCTTATGTAGACTCGATGATGCCGGATGTGTTCATTGCACACATCCAGCATCATCGCACCCCACACATAGGGCCCTGTGTTTTACCTTGCGGAGGCGCAGCGTCGCCGCAAGGTAAACGGACATGCTGCGATCTAAAAAGACGCGCCGCATATCCGGAATCGCAGGGCCGCCGGATGCGTATTACCACGCATAGTGGAGACGGGATTTCATGAAATCCCCTCCACTATGCTGTAACATCTGGACGCTGCGTGTTTGACGCAGACTATTGAAACAAGTTAAAAGTGGAAAAAATGTTTTAAAAATATTAAAGAAATATAAAAGTTCAAATCACCCCCATTCAAATAAAACCCTAAAAAATACACATATTTGGCATCGCTGCGTTCAGAAATGCCCAATCTATCAAAATATAAAAATAATTAATCCGATCGGTAAACTGTATAACAAGCAGAAGAAATCAAAACGTTAGAAATGTTTTTGTCGGTTGCCGCAACATTCCAATAATAGGCTATCAAAACATCGCATCTACACCTAAATGGCAGTAATATAAACATCAACTCAGCGCGCAAACAATAAGCCCTCACCCAGTTCCAGAGCTCAAAAAATGGAGACGCTGCAGTTCTTGGAAAATGGTGCTTTTTTTTATTTTTGCAAACTGTGGAATTTTTTTCATCACTTAAAGTGAACCTGTCAGCAGGATTGCACTCATTAAACTGCAGACACTGTCAGGTTGGCGCCGTTATACTGATTAAAATGATTTTTTTTCCACACAATGCGATGTGCAGTATGTAAAATAAGGAGGTAGGTCACTAAAGCCGTACAGATAGATATGTAAGCAGAATACCACATAAATCCCCAGCCTCAGCCCCACCCACAGACTGCCCCGGAGCACGATAATCTCATTAACTGAAAACTACAAATAAAGATTAAACAACAACCACAAGACGGATTTAATCACTTCAGGAATCATTGTAATCAGTATAACGGCGCCGACCTGACACTGTCTATAGTTTACTGAGCACAATCCTGCTGACAGGTTCCCTTTAAATAAAAAAGAACCTATACATGTTTAGCATCTGCGAACTCTTTTGACCTGGAAAGTCATAATGGCAGGTCAGTTTTAGCATTCAGTGAACATGGTGGAAAAAAAAAAAAACTATTTTGGAATTGCATTTTTTTTTGCAATTTTACTGCACTTTGAATTTTCTTCCCATTTTCCAGTACACGATATGGTAAAACCAATGGTCATGTTCAATAGTACAACTTGTTCTGCAAAATCAAGCCTTCACACGGCCATATTGACGAAATGGCTCTGGGAAGAAAAACGCAACAACAGAAAAAGCCCAAGGTTGTGAAGGGGTTAAAGGGATTTTCCCATGAACAGAGTTAATTTTAATCAAAATTTTAATAAATAAATCTTTGAATAATAAGTTCCACATTTGGATATGCTTACATAAAATGTCCCTGTGCTGAGATAATCTTATAAATGTGCCCCTTCTGTGTACTGTGTAATGGCCGTGTCTGTCCATCCAAGGTCTGATCATACCACAGCTCCTGGGCAGGGGAGGAAGCATAAGAGTATACAGACAGGACAGCACGGGATCACAGCTGATTATTTCTGTGAGATAAAACATTGCTTAAAAACATGCAGGGAAGTGGATCCTATTCAAATGAAAAAAAGAAAAAAAAAACCCAACAAACAGACAGCTAAGTAATGGACCCCTTTTCCATAGACTTCAGTGTTTAAATAAAAAAAATATTGCTGAATTCAGTTTTTTTTTAGCTGAACAAAAAAAGTTGTGTCTGCAGTTTTATGTCAGATTGCTGCTGGATCCGTTCTAACGGGTAATTACTGGACATGTCAACACAGCCTTAGAAAATCTGACATGCCTGAACTTGGGAAAGATGTGATCTACCTCATTTTGAACTGACACAATGGGGCAGGTTTAATATTTACAATCTTTGGCTCACAAGTGGTTCTCACAAAAATGTTGTCTTTTTTATCTTTTTTTTTGCTGCTCATGGCACTTTTAAACCAAAATCAGTGTAACACTGCTTCCCTCAGCCCAGCGAATTTACTTTAATTTATTATTTATTAATTTTTTGGTGTAAATTACAGCTCATTGTCAGCCTATAGCTTCAAAAAATGTGGTACATGTAAATCCAATTGTCTTTTTTTTTTTTAGGCCATACATTTTGTGTTCTAATTACGCCAGTTTCGGGATAGCTCTGCCTACACGGGTTTTAAATCAACGTCTTCATAATCTACTGAGTGTCAGTATTTTTTTATGCTTTTACTATAACTTTTTTTGGAAACCCTTTGGATAACAATCACTGATCCAAAAACGAATGAACTTGTGAAAATTGAGCAAGCTTTAAAAGAGAATTTGCTTGTATCTTGCCCTTTGGGCTTTAACATGCATGTCAATTCTGCTACAGTGTAAATGTCATTATTGGGTAAGATTGGATTTTCTGCTATTTAGTCCTAATGGCCAATATTGGCTAATTTCACGCTGAGCTGCGTGTATAGATTTATCGGTGTCTCTGTAACCAGCCCCTTGTGGGCACCGTGTTTACTCAGCGATGAAATAAGAGGAGATTGTGGTAGACCTGACAGGTCGGTGCCCTTGTGCCTTCGTATTAGCTGTATACCTATAGATCATTTTTGGTGTTTACTGTGCTACATAAACAGTGTGCACATCTTTTTATAGTTCAAATCCACATTTCCAGCAGAAAGAAACATGTCTTCGCTTGGATCACTTTGCCGTATAATGCCCTGCGTATTGTGGTGAGATTACTTATATGTTGACTGAACTGCCACCATTAGAGAAGGAAAAACATGGAATCTGCACAGTCTGTCTTTTTACATACTGACAGCAAGAGGTTGCAAATTGAAGAACTCATCAAAGGAGACGTAGTTCCGAGATGTCTAAGCTTCACATTCAAGGAGGTCCTTAACCTTGTAAGGCTGTTAAATTCCAAAGTCAGATGGTAACAGCTGTCAGCATTCCATGGGGCTGCTCAACACCCAAGGACAACATTGCTCTATTGAAGTCAGTGATGACTATGCTCAATATTTTGTTTTTCAATTATTTGAATCTATTTTTCAATGTGTAAATTAATCAAATCTTTGGAATATAACCCTTTAAAATATTCTCAAAAATGTAAAAACTTAAAGCCATTTATGAACGTTTACATATGTTTCTGATCCGTGAAGTTCAGGTCCTAAGATCCCCGACCATAGCACGCTGGTGATATCACTAACTGCAGCCACAATAAGAAGTATTGTATATAGTTTAGTTTGCTGATTTATAGCTTTGGCTAGATCTGTTGGAAAAGCCACTTGTCATAGAGGGATAAAGATGGGAGTGTGGTCTGTTTTGCTATGTTATGATTTATTCCATTAGCTTAATTTATATGTAACAACATTTTTGGTCTAAAAGGAGAACACAGATGTCTATAAATGGGTTCACTGATCCCCATGGTCTTTGTACATGGCTTAGCTGTACAGACTGTAGAACTCAATTTGCAGTTTCTCCAAAAATCTATAGGATAATGTGCTTCTGTGCTGACTTTTGCAGTAGCATTTGCCAATGTAGACCAGTGTGAATCCCTGTCTGTCTCTCTGGTTATGAAAGCTGGCTGCTTGTATAGAAAACTTTTTGTGTTACATAAAGCTAAGAACTAGTGCCACATTATTGTGAAGTTGCAGCATTTTTTTCCTGGAGATAAAGCAGGAATACGTTTTTATTGAGCCAAAATATAATAGTGATGGGCAGATAATCCACAAATGTTTACTTTAATTGTACAATATAGGGGTACTTGTTATATGGTTCATGCTGTCGCATTAAGGAGGAGCTAAGTGGGTCGCTTTGCTCTTTTTGAGGAAGTCTGCTAAGACCACCCATGGGATTATTGCATCTAAAGTAATCAAGAATTTAAATGAATGTACTAAGTTATACTGAATCTTTTCCTCCTACACTATATAATAATATATTCAACATCTCCTGTCCCCCCATATATGTTAGACTAATGTTGGTCGCATTCGTCGATATCCACTGGCCTGGTTGACAGTCTAATGTGTAAGGGGGTGCTGACCATCTGATTGTCTGGAGAGATGTCAATCAGGCATGTCCAATTTTAGACTGCCGATTGTGTTGTTCTCTCGTAAATAAGCTAATCTAATGGCAGAGATGTCGGTTGGCGTCTCTCTCAGAGAACACATCGGCTGAAGTATCTGTTAGCTGACAGCCATGTAATGCCAGCCAACAAATGGGTGGCCAGCTGCTGAGATCCGCTAGCTGGCGCATGGCAGTGTCGTCATATGCCGCCGCTCCAGTACACAGATGTCAGCTGCTAGCCTCGAATTGGCCGCCGGCTAACATTGGTATTGCTGGGCAGAGAGCCAGTTCCTGCGCAATAGTAATAATAATTTCCCAAGGGCACACATTCAACTAAAGTAAAGCGCTGCCGTCGGCTGGCCCCTGGACCGGGCTGGGATCGTCAAAGGGTCTACAGTGGCCTGCGGGCCACCTAAAGCTGCCTCGGGCTGCATGCTGCTCACTGGCCACGTGTTTGAGACCCCTGCAATAGGCTGACAATAAGCTAAGTGCACACCACAACCAGTTGACAAATCCTCACCACACTTCATGCCACCTTTCACAGTCTTGTTAGGCCAGCAAGATGACTGCCCTGGGTAACATACTAGTGCACACGCACACCCAGCTTTCCAGCACCAAACAGGCTTACTTCTAACACCCTGGTATATAGGGTAACACAGCCTAACTATACTTTCCATCCTCAAGGTTGTGAGTACATTTAGAACAGCAAATAACAAACTTTTTAAATTTAATATACAAAAGACACAATGCTTACAAAAAGATGAATATCAAAATGAAATACACAGAATGTAAAAACAGTACAAAAATAAGAATGGGTAAATGTTTAAAACGTTTACTGATTTAATTGGTGATTCTTGAGGAGACACCACTGAAATTTTGACTTATTTAGAAACCTCATAGTTACCCTGGGTCTGACCCTGTCTGTCAATGGATTAAATATCTTTAAGTATCCTATCCAGACTTAGCCTACTCAATCCGTCGAACTAGGGGCACCCTAATCCCTGTCCCCCCCGGATTACTGACGAAGGTGGAGATTCTGAGGTCACATGCCTTGCTATACTCCTATATTACCCCTTATCTGTTCCCTCCCACACCCAGGGAGGTGGGAGGCTGAAGTGTATATGATAACACTAACCAGGCAAACAAGGGAAGATGGACATGGATAAATTAAAACTATAATTATGCAAAATACATTCACCAAACTGAGTAGAAAACATGGGAGGTGTATATGAAAGTGAAACCAAATGCGAGAGGATGAACACGCAAACTAATTCCACACAACAGTCACCTGAATAACTCTCCAAACACGATCTTCACCTCCAAATCCTAACCAGGCAGTGAGAGCAATCACTGGCAATTCCCAAGTGCCATTGGCGAGCATATATAGCAGAGGGTAATGGCCAACACTGAACAGCTGAGACAATCCAGGTTGGAGAGCCTCAGGAGATCAAATGAACTGATTAACCCTTGCACAGCCAGCAAGGAAAAACCTACCCAGTTTAATAAGATGATGAAGCAGTTCTAATCAGTGCTTAAGGAGACGCCACAATCTTCTGGACCCGCTCTCACTGTATCCCTGTGACATCATTTTATTATATTTTCTATTCTAATTATCACCGCTAAACAAGTTTGAAAGGGTTAATCCCATATTTGTAGATGGGTATTCTTGGGTACTGTTTGTAAAAACAAGTACTTTTGCAATTTATTGTTTGATAACATATTTAGCCAATCTTGAGATATTAATGATTTTCTTATGTATAAAGCTCGTTATTTAGCTGTGGTGGTCGAACATCCATAGTACACATGTTCTTTTTTCTTTAAAAATTCTTTTTATTGTGATTTTATAAATTGGTTACAACAAAGGTACAATCGAATTGCTCAGCATATCAAGTTAATAGCAATAATATGCACATGTTATAATCTGTGGGGGGGTAATTATGGGACATGTAACAGTTTATTGCAAACGAACAAGTCAACAGAAATTCAATGAGTGGAGGGGAAGGAGAAAGGGTGGAGGGTAGTAGAAATCCAGTAATTTTAAACTGGAGAAATTTGTGTACTCTTGAAGGCTTGAGAGCTCAATGTCAGAGTATGAGGGTAAGGAAAGTCCTGTCGGAAACTATAGTCAAGAGGTGTAGTTGATAAAGTCTCCAGGGATTACAGATTTCTGTAAATTGTATGTGGCTCTTGAGTTCCCAACATGAGAGTTCTTCGCATCTGTAAATTTGTTCTACCTTGGATTTCCACTGGGTGATAAGGGTGCTGAGTTAGATTTCCGCGTAGTAGGTTTCAGGATCCTAGCTGATAGCCGAAGCGTGTATGTATTTAAAAATAAAGTTTGTTTCTTGAAATTTTGTTTGAGATATGGGAAATAGACCTAAAAAATGTCAATCTTGACCATGTAAGTGGCTAAAAGTCTACTTGCCCCGATGCACTCCTCTAAATGCAGTCATATGCAAGAAAACACATATAAAATATTGAATAGGTGGCATACCACCCCAGCCAAACTTCAAAGTTTCCAAAAATCATAAAGCTCAACATGGTGGGGATTCCTCTCCAAGGTCGGTACTACGATATGGGGTGGTCATATCCAGAAATCTAAATATTCTGGTCAGAAATCCTGGGTTTCATAAATCAAATCCTCAAAACACAGCTGGCTCTTACTACAGAAATATGTCTACTACACCTTTTGCTGATGAATGGGAATCTTTTTGGGTTCTCAGAGAGAGACTATTTGATTCTAGAGTTACAGCAACCTGTTTTTGAGGCTTAGTCGGGGACAAGAGTGACTCAAACTTTGTTAGGTGTCTGTTCGAGTCTGGGTTATTTGCAACAGATTTAAGAAGGAGCGTACGTTTGTGAGGTGAAGAGGGTTTAGTGAGGTAATGTTTAGGATTTTTTTAAATTCCTCTCTGGTGGGGATTAGTCTGGTTTCCCACAGGTCTTGTAGAGGTTCATTGGAGTGGCACAAAGCTTAAAGAAGGGTTTCATTTTGTATGGGTATAGGAGAAAGGAAGATATCTTTGACCTCTAGCAGGGGAAACAGATAAGGGAAAAAATTTTCCTTGTTGTGGTGTGTTGACCAGATTTTAAAAGTGTCTGTGGAAAATTGGTTTTGATTTGGAAGGAATTAGGGAAGTTGCGCAGGGAGAATATGAGCTATCATAATGAGTACTTCAGGTTTTCTTCAACTTGAAACCAAGTTCTGTGTGTGGGACGTTAGTTCCAGTCCATGACTCTCTGAAGGTGAATAACTTGCTGAAATTGGAACTGGGCTGGTAGGTCAATGCCTCCTGTACTATGTGTCACAGTAAGGCTACTTTCACACTAGCGTTGTGCGCTGCACGTCTCTATGCGATGTGGCGGCGCACCGACGCTAGCTGTGGAAGCGCCGCACAACGGGGGCAGGGGATGCTGTTTTTCAACGCATCCTCTGCCCCATTGTGAGGTGCGGGGAGGCGGAGGCGGAGTTCCGGCCACGCATGCGCGGTCGGAAAAGACGGGAACGATGCACCAAAAAACGTTACAAGCAACGTTTTTTGGTGGCGACGGTCCCACGCAACACGACGCAACCGTCGCACGACAGTTGCAATGTGTGGCAATGCGTCGCACTGTGTCGTTAATAAAAGTCTATGGAGAAAAAACGCATCCTGCAAGCACTTTTGCAGGATGCGTTTTTTCTCCAAAACGACGCATAGCGACGTGCAGTGCACGACGCTAGAGTGAAAGTAGCCTAAGAATATGATGTGGGATCCTATGTTTGTTGGGGCCCCATAGGAATTTTAAGATCTTGTGTACATTAACAAAAAAGGATATGGGAAGATAGAGTGGGAGTACTTTTAACAAGTATGTTATTTTAGGCCAAATCATGCATTTCAATAAATTTATCTTGCCTAGCCAAGATATATATGGGATTGTCCATGTGTAGAACATGTCGTACATGCTCTTTTCTGTTGAGCTTGTAACCACTGCTTTGCAGCTGATGGCATCATTGGAGCGTACTGTGTTGGAGTGGCTGCTATTTTTAGAAGCACTAACACTCATCTATGAAGATGGGAATAATCCTTAGTCATGTACCTGCAGTTATACAGAAAAACAATTACAGTGCAGGAACACATTATTCAGTGCTGAAAAATCTAGGATGTGCATGGACCACAACCTGCCCCAAGCAGGTATTGAGGCAAAACTGTTAATGACAGTGATTGTGTACATTAATGCACTATAATAATTTTCTACATGTCTAGAGGAACATTTATGAAGATTTAGAGGAAGTGACTGCATTTTAGGTGCACTGTTTAACATCTTCCCGACCGATGACTTTCACACACGCGTACACGTTGAGCATGCAGTTCAAATCACCCTCCTTGTGCCCCATTAACCCCTTCCCGACCTGTGACGCCACGTAGGCGTCATGAAAGTCGGTGCAAACCGACCTGTGACGCCTATGTGGCGTCATGGAGGGATCGCGTCCCTGCAGATCAGGTGTAAGGGTTAACTCCAATTTCACCCGATCTGCAGGGACAGGCAAAGTGGTACTTTAGCCCGGGGGGGGGGGGGTGGCTTTGCCCCCACGTGGCTACGATCGCTCTGATTGGCTGTTGAAAGTGCAACAGCCAATCAGAGCAATTTGTAATATTTCACCTATGAAATTTGGTGAAATATTACAATCCAGCCATGGCTGATGCTGCAATATTATCGGCCATGGCTGGAGACAGCGATCTGACCCCCCCCCCCACACCGACTGACAGCAGCGATCTACCGCCGCTGTCAGTCTTTCCTCCCCTCCGTTTTGTGCTCCACTGCCCTCCACTGCTTTCCTCCCCCTCCTCTCCCCTCTGGTGCCCCCCCCCCCCTCGCTGTCCGATCCCACCCCTCGTACAGCTGGAGTCCCGGGGACCCTCCCGGTGTCCATCCGGCATCTTCGATGGGCGCCGCCATCTTCCAAAATGGCGGGCTAATGGGCAGTTCACCCACCGAATCTGCCGGCCGGCAGATTCGTTACAGGTACATTTTGATTACTGTGATAGGTTATATCACAGAGATCAAAATAAAAAAATAGTAAATAAAGCCCCCCCTTATCACCCCCATAGGTAGGGAAAATAATGAAATAAATAAAATATATTTATTTTTATTTTTCCACTAGGGTTAGGGTTAGAACTAGGGTTAGGGTTAGAACTAGGGTTAGGGGTAGAACTAGGGTTAGGGCTAGGGTTAGAATTAGGGTTAGGGCTGCAATTAGGGTTAGAATTAGGCTATGTGCAAACGGTGCGGATTTGGCTGCGGATCCGCAGCGGATTGGCTGCTGCGGATTCGTGGCAGTTTTCCATCACGTTTACAGTACCATGTAAACCTATGGAAAACCAAATCCGCTGTGCCCATGGTGCAGAAAATACAGTGCGGAAACGCTGCATTGTATTTTCCGCAACATGTCAATTCTTTGTGGATTCCGCAACGTTTTACACCTGTTCCTCAATAGGAATCCGCAGGTGAAATCCGCACAAAAAACACTGGAAATCCGCAATAAATCCGCAAGTAAAACGCAGTGCGTTTTACCTGCGGATTTTTCAAAAACGGTGCGGAAAAATCCGCACACGAATCCGCAACGTGGGCACATAGCCTTAGGGTTAGGGCTGGAACTAGAGTTAGGGTTGGAATCAGGGTTAGGGTTGGAATTAGGGTTAAGATTAGGGTTAGGGGTCTGTTGAGGTTAGGGTTAGGCTTGTGGTTAGGGTTGGGATTAGGGTTGGTTGTGTGTTGGGGTTAGGGTTGGGATTAGGGTTTAGGGGTGTGTTGGGGTTAGGGTTGTAGTTAGGGGTGTGGTTAGGGGTGTGTTGAGGTTAGGGTTGTGATTACGGTTATGGTTAGAGTTGGGATTAGAGTTAGGGGTGTGTTGGTGTTAGAATTGAGGGGTTTCCACTGTTTAGGCACATCAGGGGTCTCCAATCACAACATGGCGCCACCATTGACTCCAGCCAATCTTGCATTCAAAAAGTCAAATGGTGCTCCCTCCCTTCTGAGCCCCGACGTGTGCCCAAACAGTGTTTTACCCAAACATATGGGGCATAAGCGTACTCAGGAAAAATTGTATAACAATTTTGGGGGTCTAATTTCTCCTGTTGCCCTTGGAAAAATAAAAAAAATGGGGGCTAAAAAATTATTTTTGTGGGGAAAGAAAAGATTTTTTATTTTCACGGCTCTGCGTTATAAAATTCTGCGAAGCACTTGGGGGATCAAAGTGCTCACCACAAATCTAGATAAGTTCCTTGGGGGGTCTAGTTTCCAAAATGGGTTCACTTGTGGGGGGTTTCTACTGTTTAGGTACATCAGGGGCTCTGCAAACGCAACGTGACACCTGCAGACCATTCCATCAAAGTCTGCATTTTAAAACTTAGCTACTTCCTTTCCGAGCCCCGATGTGTGCCCAAATAGTGGTTTACCCCCACATACTGGGCATCAGCGTACGCAGGACAAACTGGACAACAACTATTGGGGTTCAGTTTCTCGTGTTACCCTTGTGAAAATAAATAACGGGCTAAAAAAAATCATTTTTGAGGAAAAAAAGATTTTTTATTTTCACGGCTCTGCGTTATAAACTTTTGTGAAGCACTTGGGGATTCAAAGTGCTCACCACACATCTAGGTAAGTTCCTTGGGGGGTCTAGTTTCCAAAATGGGGTCATTTGTGGGGGGGTTTCTACTGTTTAGGCATAACAGGGGCATAACATGACGCCCGCAGACCATTCCATCAAAGTCTGCATTCCAAAACATCACTACTTCCTTTCCGAGCTCTGCCATGCACCCAAATAGTGGTTTACCCCCACATATGGGGTATGAGCGTACTCAGGACAAAGAGGACAACAACTTTTGGGGTCCAATTTCTCCTGTTACCCTTGTGAAAATAAAAAATTGTGGGTAAAAAATATTTTTTGAGGAAAGAAAAATTATTTTTTATTTTCATGGCTCTGCGTTATAAACTTCTGTGAAGCACTTGGGGGTTCAAAGTGCTCATCACACATTAGATGAGTTCCTTTGGGGGTCTAGTTTCCAAAATGGTGTCACTTGTGGGGGAGTTCAAATGTTTAGGCACACAGGGGCTCTCCAAACGCGACATGGTGACCACTAACAGTTGGAGCTAGTTTTTCATTCAAAAAGTCAAATGGCGCTCTTTCCCTTCCGAGCCTTGCCGTGTTCCCAAACAGTGGTTTACCCCCACATGTGAAGTATCGGTATACTCAGGAGAAATTGCCCAACACATTTTAAGATCCATTTTATCCTGTAGCCCATGAGAAAATGAAAAAATTAAGGCTAAAATAATTTTTTTGTGAAAAAAAAAAAGTACTTTTTCATTTTTACGGATCAATTTGTGAAGCACCTGGGGGTTGAAAGTGCTCACTATGCATCTAGATAAGTTCCTTGGGGGGGTCTAGTTTCCAAAATGGGGTCACTTGTGGGGGAGCTCCAATGTTTAGGCACACGGGCTCTCCAAACGCGACATGGTGTCCGCTAAAGATTGGAGCCAATTTTTCATTCAAAAAGTAAAATGGCGCTTCTTCACTTCCTAGCCATGTCGTGCGCCCAAACAGTGATTCCCCCCCCAACATATGAGGTATCAGCGTACTCAGGACAAATTGTACAACAACTTTCAGGGTCCAGTTTATCCTTTTACCCTTGGGAAAATAAACAAAATTGTTGCTAAAAGTTCATTTTTGTGACTAAAAAGTTAAATGTTAATTTTTTTCCTTCCATGTTGATTCTGCTGCTGTGAAACACCTGAAGGGTTAATAAACTTCTTGAATGTGGTTTTGAGCACCTTGAGGGGTGCAGTTTTAGAATGGTGTCACTTTTGGGTGTTTTCAGCCATATAGACCCCTCAAAGTGACTTCAAAAGTGAGGTGGTCCCTAAAAAAATGGTTTTGTAAATTTTGTTAAAATGAGAAATCGCTGGTCAAATTTTAACCCTTATAACTTCCTAGCAAAAAAAAAAAATTTTGTTTCCAAAATTATGCTGATGTAAAGTAGATATGTGGGAAATGTTATTTATTAACTATTTTGTGTCACATAACTCTCTGGTTTAACCACTTTCTGATATTGGACGTACTATCCCGTCGAGGTGAGGTGGGCCTGTATGACCACCGACGGGATAGTACGTCCAGCGCAATCGGCGGCGCTCACGGGGGGAGAGCGGCTGATCGCAGCCGGGTGTCAGCTGACTATCGCTGCTGACATCCGGCACTATGTGCCAGCAGCGGTCACGGACCGCCCCCGGCACATTAACCCCCGGCACACAGCGATCAAACATGATCGCGGTGTGCCGGCGGTACAGAGAAGCATCGCGCAGGGAGGGGGCTCCCTGCGTGCTTCCCTGAGACCCTCGGAGCAACGCAATGTGATCGCGTTGCTGCGAGGGTCTCTTACCTCCTCCTCGCTGCAGGTGCCCGGATCCAAGATGGCCGCGGCATCCGGGTCCTGCAGGGAAGGAGGTGGCTTACCAAGTGCCTGCTCAGAGCAGGCGCTTGGTAAGCCTGCAGTGCTGTAAGTCAGATCAGTGATCTGACAGTGCTGTGCAAACTGTCAGATCAGCGATCTGTGATGTCCCTCCCTGGGACAAAGTAAAAGAGTAAAAAAAAAAAAATTTCCACATGTGTAAAAAAAAAAAATAAAAAAAAATAAAAATTCCTAAATAAAGAAAAAAAAAATATTATTCCCATAAATATTTTTCTTTATCTAAATTAAAAAAACAAGAATAAAAGTACACATATTTAGTATTGCCGCGTTCGTAACGACCCCACCTATAAAACTATATCACTAGTTAACCCCTTCAGTGAACACCGTAGGAAAAAAAAAAAACGAGGCAAAAAACGCTTTATTATCATACCGCCGAACAAAAAGTGGAATAACACGTGAACAAAAAGACGGATATAAATAACCATGTTACCGCTGAAAACGTCATCTTGTCCCTCAAAAAACAGGCCGCCATACAGCATCATCAAAGAAAAAATAAAGTTATAGTCCTCAGAATAAAGCGATGCCAAAATAATTATTTATTCTATAAAATAGTTTTTATCGTATAAAAGCGCCAAAGTATAAATAAAACGACATAAATGAGGTATCGCTGTAATCGTACTGACCCGAAGAATAAAACTGCTTTATCAATTTTACCAAACGTGGAACGGTATAAACGCCTCCCCCAAAAGAAATTCATGAATAGCTGGTTTTTTGTCATTCTGCCTCGCAAAATTCGGAATAAAAAGCGATCAAAAACTGTCACGTGTCCGAAAATATTACCAATAAAAACGTCAACTCGTCCCGCAAAAAACAAGACCTCACATGACTCTGTGGATTAAAATCTGGAAAGATTATAGGTCTGAAAATGTGGAGATGCAAAAACTTTTTTGCTATAAAAAGCGTCTTTTAGTGTGTGACGGCTGCCAATCATAAAAATCCGCTATAAAAAATGCTATAAAAGTAAATCAAACCCCCCTTCATCACCCCCTTAGTTAAGGAAAAATAATAAAATTAAAAAAATGTATTTATTTCCATTTTCCCGTTAGGGCTAGGGTTAGGGTTAGGGTTAGGGTTGGAGCTAAAGTTAGGGTTAGGGTTGGGGCTAAAGTTAGGGTTAGGGTTGGGGCTAAAGTTAGGGTTAGGGTTTGGATTACATTTACGGTTGGGATTAGAGTTAGGGGTGTGTCAGGGTTAAGGGTGTGCGTACTCAGGACAAATTGGACAACAACTTTTAGGGTCCAAGTTCTCTTGTTACCCTTGGGAAAATATAAATTTGGGGGGCTAAAAATCATTTTTGTGGGAAAAAAAAGATTTTTATTTTCACGGCTCTGCTTTGTAAACTGTAGTGAAACACTTGGGGGTTCAAAGTTCTCACAACACATCTAGATAAGTTCCTTGGGAGGTCTAATTTCCAATATGGGGTCACTTGTTAGGGGTTTCTACTGTTTGGGTACATCATGGGCTCTGCAAATGCAACGTGATGCCTGCAGACCAATCCATCTAAGTCTCCTTCCCTTCCGAGCTCTGCCATGCGCCCAAACAGTGGTTCCCTCCCACATATGGGGTATCAGCATACTCAGGACAAATTGGACAACAACTTTTGGGGTCCAATTTCTCCTGTTACCCTTGGGAAAATACAAAACTGGGGGCTAAAAGATCATTTTTGTGGAAAAAAATATTTTTTATTTTCACGGCTCTGCATTATAAACTTCTGTGAAGCACTTGGTGGGTCAAAGTGCTCACCACACATCTAGATAAGTTCCTTAGGGGGGTCTACTTTCCAAAATGGTGTCACTTGTGGGGGGTTTCAATGTTTAGGCACATCAGGGGCTCTCCATACGCAACATGGCTTTCCATCTCAATTCCAGTCAATTTTGCATTGAAAAGTCAAATGGCGCTCCTTCCCTTCCGAGCTCTGCGGTGCGCCCAAACAGTGGTTTACCCCCACATATGGGGTATCAGCGTACTCAGCACAAATTGTACAACAACTTTTGCGGTCCATTTTCTCCTGTTACCCTTGGTAAAATAAAACAAATTGGAGCTGAAATAAATTTTGTGTAAAAAAAAAAAAAAAAATTTTAAATGTTAATTTTTATTTAAACATTCCAAAAATTCCTGTGAAACACCTGAAGGGTTAATAAATTTCTTGAATGTGGTTTTGAGCACCTTGAGGGGTGCAGTTTTTAGAATGGTGTCACACTTGGGTATTTTCTATCATATAGACCCCTCAAAATGACTTCAAATGAGATGTGGTCCCTAAAAAAAAAATGGTGTTGTAAAAATGAGAAATTGCTGGTCAACTTTTAACCCTTATAACTCCCTAACAAAAAAATAATGTTTTTTCCTAAATTGTTCTGATGTAAAGTAGACATGTGGGAAATGTTACCTATTAAAGGGCACCTGTCACCCCGTTTTTTCAGTATGAGATAAAAATACTGTTAAATAGGGCCTGAGCTGTGCATTACAACAGTGTATTTTGTGGACCCCGATTCCCCACCTATGCTGCCAAAATACGTTACCAAAGTAGCCGTTTTCGCCTGTCAATCAGGCTGGTCTGGTCAAAAGGGCGTGGTGTCTTCCCCCAGATCTTGCTTAGTTTTCCGTTGGTGGCGTAGTGGTTTGCGCATGCCCAAGGTCCCGAATCCACTGCACAGGGGAGTTAAAAGAGCGCGATGTGCACTATTTCATTGGTGATCGGTGGGGGCGGCCATCTTCCTTTGGCCGCGCGTGCGCAGAAGCGGCGCTCTGCTGGCCGCGGCTTCAGGAAAATGGCCGCGGGATGCCGCGCGTGCGCAGATGGAGATCGCGGCGGCCATTTTCCTGAAGCAGAATTCGCATCTCGGCTTCAGGAAAATGGCCGCCGCGATCTCCATCTGCGCACGCGCGGCATCCCGCGGCCATTTTCCTGAAGCCGCGGCCAGCAGAGCGCCGCTTCTGCGCACGCGCGGCCAAAGGAAGATGGCCGCCCCCACCGATCACCAATGAAATAGTGCACATCGCGCTCTTTTAACTCCCCTGTGCAGTGGATTCGGGACCTTGGGCATGCGCAAACCACTACGCCACCAACGGAAAACTAAGCAAGATCTGGGGGAAGACTCCACGCCCTTTTGATCAGACCAGCCTGATTGACAGGCGAAAACGGCTACTTTGGTAACGTATTTTGGCAGCATAGGTGGGGAATCGGGGTCCACAAAATACACTGTTGTAATGCACAGCTCAGGCCCTATTTAACAGTATTTTTATCTCATACTGAAAAAACGGGGTGACAGGTGCCCTTTAAGTATTTTGTGTGACATATCTCTGTGATTTAAGGGCATAAAAATTCAAAGTTGGAAAATTGCGAAATTTTCAAAATTTTCACCAAATTTCCATTTTTTTTCACAAATAAACGCAAGTTATATCGAAGAAATTTTACCACTATCATGAAGTACAATATGTCACGAGAAAACAATGTCCGAATCGCCAAGATCCGTTGAAGCGTTCCAGAGTTATAACCTCATAAAGGGACAGTGGTCAGAATTGTAAAAATTGGCCCGGTCATTAACGTGCAAACCACCCTTGGGGTAAAGGGGTTAACAGAATCAAAATTCAAAATTTGAAAATTGCAAAATGTTCAAAATTTTTGCCAAATTTCCGTTTCTTTCACAAATAAACGCAAAAATTATCGACCTAAATTTATCACTAACATGAAGCTCAATATGTCACGAAAAAACAATCTCAGAACCGCTAGGATCCGGTGAAGCGTTCTTGAGTTATTACCTCATAAAGGGACACTGGTCAGAATTGCAAAAAATGGCCAGGTAATTAAGGTCAAAATAGGCTGGGTCATGAAGGGGTTAAAAATAAAATAATGACAAAAAAATACGCAAATTTGGAAATGTCTGAGCTATCAAAATATAGAATAATTTGATCCGATTGGTAAATGACATAACAAGAAAAAACAAACAAAAAAAAACCCTCCCAGAATTACGTTTTTCGGGTGCTGCAACATTGCACTAAAATGCAGTAACTAATAATCAAAACATTGTATCTACCACAAAATGATATCAGGAAAAATGTCAGCTCAGTGCTCACAAAATAAGCCCTCAAGCAACCTCAGATCCTGATAGATGAGAACGTTGTGGGTCTTGGAAAATGGTGAGAAAATCAATTTTATTTATTTATTTTTTTTTTACAAATTTTAATTATTTTTTTTTCACCACTTAAGTAAAAAAAAACAAACAAAAAAAAAGTGTTCATGTTTGGTATCTGCGTACTTGTATTGACCTGGGGAATCATATTGCTAGGTGAGTTTTTACGATATTTTAATGCATGGTCAAAAAAACCCAAACCACTGTGAAATTGCACTTTTTTTGCAATTTCACCACAGTTGGAATTTTTTCCCTGTTTTCCAGTACACTACATGGTTAAAACAATGGTGTTGTTTAAAAGTATATCTCGTCCCGTGAAAAAAAACAAGTTCTAATACAGCTGTGTGGCTGGAAAAATAAAAAAAGTTACGGTTCTTGGAAGAAGGGGAGGAAAAAACAAAAACTGAAAATCGCTCGGGGGTGATTGAGTTAATATATAAAAAAAAGAGATGTGTGTGTAATATGTATAGATATATATAGATATATATGTATACAATATATATATTTAATTCACATAAAATGCAGATACGATGTTCTCATCCTTTGATGGATGATTACTGTTTGAACATGAGAAGCCAAAATGCACATATTTATATAGATAGTATTTAAGGGAATCGAGGCATTTGCTTGGCAAGAACAAATTGTCCTGCTTTTATCTTGTTTATTATCATAAATTCTAGATTAAGAAAGTGTTTAGAAGTGCACTTTATTGTATATATAAAATGTTCAAGTGAATCGTTATATACACAACCCTTTATTTACATTTAGATGCTATATGAGTAACGTGAATCAAGTGGACGCAGGTTGGATTAAATACATTGTTCAGAATTTGCATCTTAAATAATAAATACTGTCATCTTTCCGTAGCATTGATGAATTGCTGATTATCTTTGTTTTTTATTCGCAGGCTTTGGAAGAGGCTCAGAAAGCTATACAGCAACTGTTCGGCAAGATCAAAGACATCAAGGACAAAGCTGAGAAGTCTGAGCAAATGGTAAATAGAGCATTCCTTAGATGTTAATAGCGCTATACATCGAGATGGTTTTATACAGTCACCCAACAGATAGCGTAAAATATATTGTGTGTTTGTTCTGTGTGTGCATATATACAATATATATTTATAATACATATTTTTATGTAGTTTTGTTTTTGTTGTGTAGCATGTCTTTATGTATAACTTTTATTTACTTATTTTTATCTTCAAGAAAAAACATGCTTTTTAGCCAATAAACATGGAGTAACTCAAATTATAATTTTTTTAATAGACTCGATCCCAAAATATGTTTGTGGTTTATTTGCTTTATCTGTGTTTGAGGAATCGGTGATGTTATCTGGGGTAATTAGACCCACAGTTTGTATTAAACTTGCTGTCCAGGACTGAATTGATAACTTAGCCATATGATAAGTCATGAGTGTGAGATCTCTGGGGGTCCAACACTTGGCACCTCCACCAAACCGTTAAAAATAAGTGTAGGAGAGAGGAACACATCATCCCGATACATTGCTCGGTCTTTGCTACTGAATATTGCTCTTTATATCTCCCATCCAAGTTGTGTGCACTGCCTTGTGTTGGACTTCCTCAGATCTCGTATTAATGACTTACCTTAATTAAGAGTGATTGTATCCTAAAATGACAAATAGGCTGCATCATTAAAGAGTGAAACTAAATAATCAAATTCTATCTAGGCGATTCCCAAATATTTTTGGAAAAGTACCAGTTAAGGGAATCTGTATGCAGGTATTTGCTATGTAATTTGAGAGCAGCATAATATATGGCAAGAGAGCCTGATTCCTTCTATGTACCACTTGCTGGACTGCTTGGTGTAGCTGTGATAGATTCCATGTTTTATCTGTTGTAGAATGGTTATCATGCTAAACTGTGTATAACCCTTCCCACACCTCTAACAGCTTGCTGACCATTTTCACAGAAAACTGACAATCAGTGTTAGGTTGGGGTTACCAGGAGCTGATTAAGAGTAGCCAGAGCCCTGGGAAGTTTAGAAAGCGTGCCCGCACCCTCAGGTACCAGATCATGTTATGTGACATGTCACATGATCCCCTTTTCTAGGGTATGTGAGTAACACACAGGTGATCCTGTGCATGTCTGTAGATGGAAAATGATAGAGATAGCGGCGTATACATTTTTTTCCTTATGTACAGCACTATACATAACATAGCACTATACATAATAGTGTAGGGGCGGGAGATTAATCAACCAAGGGGCCACATGAGAGACTGGGACTGTTTTGGAGTCCCCACCAATATTATGAAACTAATTATGCTCAAAATAAACATATTAATCATAATTTTTTAAATGTTGTGTGTCTTAAAATTGAGCAGAATAAAGTATGCCAACATCACCCTATATACAGTCCCCACATAGCCCCCTACATACAATATGTTCCCCGCACAATACTGTATGTTCCCCGCATAGATCCCAGAATCAACAACCAAAATGATGAACCTATGGACTATATACTGTATATTTATATATTATACATGCACCCTATATTGCCTGACCAGTTGTGTACTTAGCCTAATGGCATCTTCTTCCTACGCGTTTCCTCCCTCTTTTGGTCATTAAGGGATTCATCAGGGAATTCCTTCCAGCAGGAAAAGAAAAGGAGACCGTAAGCTGTACTGCAATGAGGATAACAGCTCGCGGGTCCAAGCAATATGTCCCCATATAGACCCCCCCCACATACAGTGTGAGTCCCAACACAGCCCCCTACATATGAACAGCACAAACTCACATAGTTCCAATATACAGTATGAGCCCCTACAAAGCCCCCTAAATATAGTATGAGCCCCAAGATGGCCTCCTATATACATTGAGCCAGCACATAGTTCCCTAGATACAGTATGAGCCCCTTAAAGTCTCCTATATACAATTTGAGCCCCACCTAGTATCCTATATACAGCTTGAGCCCCCACATAGCCTCCTATATAGATTATGCGCCCCACATATCCTCCTATATGCATTGAGCCCCCACATAGCCTCCTATATACATTGAGCCCCCACATAGCCTCCTATATACAGTTTGAGCCCCATATAGTCTCCAGTATACTGTATGAGCCCCCACATATCCTCCTTTATACAGCATGAGCCCCCACATAGCCTCCTATATACAGTATGAGCCCCATATAGTCTCCTATATCCTGTATGAGCGCCCACATAGCCTCCTATATCCTGTCTAAGCCCCCACATAGCCTCCTATATCCTGTCTGAGCCTCCACATAGCCTCATGAACAGTATGATCCCTCACATAGCAACATATATACAGTACGAGTCCTCACATAGCCCATATATATAGGCCCACATCCCATACCCATTAATTAAAAAAACTCACCTTGCTCCTGTTCCCCCTGGCGCTCTGCTCCAGTGCCCGAGGCTCTGCTTGTACTTGTGGCCAGCACGTACATGTTCGCGTGTGCCATCTGATTACATCATCGGAGCTGTGCTGCCATTGTTTGTTGTCGGCAGCGGAGCGCTAGGAAAGCTCCGTGCCGGGATATATTATGGGCGATCTGGTCATGGGGTACCCCGGAGCCTCAGGCCCCGTGTGGTAGCCCAGATTGCTCTCATTATAATCCGCCTAGGGAGTTATACAGATCAGCAGGACCATGCACGTGAGACCTTTTCAGGCCTTTATAATCTCCTGCTGAAGAAATACTGCATTAAATTTACAACACACGGACCAGTGAATGACACATCCTTGGAATCAGGCTGTCTTGCCCTATGTTATGCTGCTGTTAGATTATATAGAAAAAACCTTCTGGTAGGCTCCCTTTATATGTAGCTTTGTTATGAGGTGTATTTTGTCAGTTTTAGGCTAGTTTCACACATCAGTTTTTTGTTTTCAGGCTAAATCCGGCCAATTTGTAAAAAAACAGATCTGGCGCAAATTGTGGAAAACTGATGCGCCGGATCCATTATTTAGCTGGATCCGTCCTTCTTTAATGCGCATGGATTTTTGACTTCCTGTTTCGGGGAAAAGAGAGAGACCAGAACAGAAAATCTGCATGATTTATATGTAAAGTGCTTTGAAAACAGGATCCGGCCGCCGGATTAATTGTTTCACACCTCCGTTTCATGTGTTTTTGGCCGATTTCGTCACTGTGCGTTTTTTTCCGCCTGATAAAAAAACGTTGCAGTGGATGTTTTCTCTGTCCGCCGGAAACGACTATTTGGACGGATCCGGGAAAAAAACGGATGAAACGTCTGGCCATCAGGCACAATCCGGCGCTAATACAACTCTGAGGGAAAAAACGGATCCGGCGTAAAAAAAAAAAAAAACGAACCTTTTTTTCCAAAAATTGCCTGATTGTGCCTGAAACAAAAAGCCTGATATGTGAAAGTAGCCTTAGACAGTCTGCACTGTAGGATTGGCCTATGTCTGAAGAAGCGTATAATATTACCTTCTAAAATTCAAGTAATTAACCTTCTTTTCTTTGTGCAAATCAAGACTATTCATTGACTACAGTGAACAGTTTGAAGGAAAGTTGGGAAAGCTACAAATCTTTATTTCCAGTATGAAACCTGGCAAACATATTGTCATAATTAGGTTAGGCGCAATATGGGCTGCATGCATGCCATCTGTCACCTAGGGATCTCTTTATTACCCCAGGGTATGACTTCCTCTTAGAAATTGTACCATAATTGGTGACAATTGAAGTTCAAAATTAAATTACATTCATTTTCAATTGCAAATTCCATCATTAACCAACATTGTGTGTCTCTTCCAAGGTGAAAGAAATCACAAGGGATATTAAGCAGTTGGATCATGCCAAGCGCCATTTGACCACATCAATTACAACACTGAACCATCTACACATGCTGGCTGGAGGAGTTGACTCACTGGAGTAAGCTTGTTAGCTGTGCTGACCTCATTGATATTCTTGTGACCACTTAAATTCTAGTTGCTTGTGCTACACAACAGGTTTCAGTAGTTCAAGTTAGCTTTCTAAGTATATGTACAGACTTAATATTATAACCACTTGCCCAATAGTGTGCATGCCCCCTTTGTGCCACCAAAACATCTGTGACCCGCCAAGACCGTGTGGCATCTGGCACGGAGGAGTTAGCAGCAGATGTCTTTAGTATAGTGTGGCCTAAATGGATCAGACTATATTTGTTAAATCATCACCTATAGGTGCTGTATCAGATTGAGATTTGGAGTAATTGAAGGTCAAATAAACACCTTAAACTATTTATGTTCCACAAACCATTTCTGAGCGATTTCTACAGTGCAGTAGGGAGTATTTTTCTGCTGGAAGAGGCCATTTTGAGTTCTGGTGATTTAATTTGCAGGACCTGGTTCAGCGACCATGTCAGTAATCTGTGTTCACTGGATGGCAGCCCTCAGAACATCTTTTGATAAGTTGGCGTGGCACAGTGTCTTTCATAAGCAGTAGGTGGTTCTCATGGCTCCCATCCAGTAACCACACGTAACTGATGTGGCCAATGGGCTGGATCCTGTGGATCCATTTGCACTAACTTCAAGGTCATTGCCATTAGGGATCATGACTGACAAAGGAGTGCACTTGGTCTACAACAATATTCACATGCAAATGAATGCCAGGTCCCCAGGTTTCCCCGCATAATATTGCCCTGATAATCCGTGCATCCGCTGGTTTGCCATTTTCCTTAAGCACCCTCTGGGAGAATGGCAAACCAGCAGATGCACGTATTTTTTGGGAAATATTTTGCCATTGTTCTCAACAGTTAAGTGACGCACACACTCTCAGCAATCCACATGTTTTCTTAGGCCTTGCCACTTTCTTTAATTACCCTACGGTCCAGTTCTCGTGCTCACACGCCTGTTGTTAGTACTCTGTGGTGGCTTGGCAGCATAGGCACTTTGACCAGTATATGCTGTAAAGCTGCGATGCATTGTATATAGTGACACCTTCCTACCATAACCAGCCTTATTATTTTCAGCAGTTTTTGCTGCTATGCCATGTTTTTGGGTTCGGACCAGACTGGCTAGTCTTTGCTCCCCACACTCACCATTTAGCCTTGGGTACCTATAACCCTGTTTTTGGCTATTCCCTACCCACTTGTAGAGCTAATTAGGTCATTATCATTCAGATCATTATGCTTGCCCATTATTTCTGCTTTTAACACATCAATTGAAAAATCTAAAAGTTCACTTGCTGTCTAATGCTGTCCGCAGCGACTCCGTCAACTCCATTCAAGGGAATGGCTCTATCAGGGTTCCTGTCACAATACAGTATTTTGGGGATTTAAATGGAAACCCCAACTTGGCGCTCAGCGTAGAGCACTGTATAAGTGTAAGCAGAGTCTTGTATATCCTATGCATTAATATGTGCCATTGTCAAGCGATAATCGGTCTTATTCGCTTCACCAGTCATTGGTTTTATTGTACTTTTTTTCAATTTGTTCTTAAGAGCTATGACTAGAAAAAGGCAATATGGCGAAGTTGCCAACCTTCTCCAAGGGGTGGTGAATGTCCTGGAGCACTTTCAAAAGTACATGGGAATACCACAGATTCGACAACTCTCAGAAAGGTGAGTTTTTTCATCTTGTGATATGTAACTGTTGCCTAATGGTTTAGATACACTGGCCGACTATTGTTAAAGGGGTAGTCCGAAGGTAAAAGAAATTTTATCTAAATCCCTATCTATTTGATGCCGTAATCTAAGCTATTTTCTAATATGCTATATATTTTTTTTACTTCCTGTATGGTGAACTCTTCATTTGAGAGCCCCCCGGTGCATCCTGGGATAGTCAACCAAAGAGCCATCAGTAATTCTCTTTTCAGGGACCGGATTGGTCCTTGCTCTGTTACTGCACTGATCACAATGAGCCGACAACACAGCGGTGTTACGATACCTGGCATGCAGGAGATCAACGCTGTCCCCGCAGGTGACATCACTGGTCTATTATGGTCTATGTCGGGTATTGTAACACCCCTGTTTTTCCAGCTAATTACCGCAGATTTGAGCCGCCAAGAGAGCGGACACCATCACTGTGCATATTGTAGGGACAAGCCCCACCCCTGAAACGAGCATCACTGGTAAGGTTTCATTTCAGGGAGGGAGCAGAGGCTGTGACGGTGACCGCAGTATCTGTCCCTTGCTCTGATGACGCTTTGTTTGACTATCCCACGATGTACTGGGGGCTCTCAAATGAATCATCATCAGACAAGAAGTAAAAAAATAAAATAGACCATAAACTGTTTAAGGTGTAAGTTTTTTAGTATTCTTTTTGTCTTTTTTAAATCGGTCATATGGCTCCAGAGGTATGGGCCTTTTAAATTGGTGCTACTTTTTCTGGTCTCCGCTAAGGGGCGTGGCTCACAGGGTGATTATGCCGAGCAGCGTTAAGACACGCCCCCAGAGAATCCCGTGAGCAACGCCCCCTTGTAAAGATCACAAAAAAACAGGACTTAAAAATAAAAGGTGTCTGTCTCTGAAACCATACGCGGAATTAGAGAAAATGAGAAAAGGAATGCTTAGGCGAGCATTGGTAATAAATATGTGCGAAAACTGCTCACTTTTGACCTGATTATTGGCCCTGTTTGACAGAGAAAAAGTGGCAATAGGTAACATGGGCTGTCCTCATTCAGATGTTGACGCAATGGCTGAAGGTTGTGCTAGGTTTATAACACACACTTTCTCAAAATAGCCATTGTCTCAAAGGTTTCCCTGTAGCTTAAATGTAACAGCAACATTTTACAAAGTTTTAACAAATTAATCTTAGTGACCGCTAATGTCGGAAAACACTAAACCACTTGCCTTTAATGTCCTATGTAGGCAATTGTGCTCAATTATGTTGCAGATTTTCCTACTGCTATTTGTCCCCAGTGTATTTCTAGAAGATTGGTTAAGCCTCCCTATTGCCGTTTAATGTCATCTCCTTTCAGGCCACCTACACACTTCTCACAATCAATTATACATTTCCATTATGTGTCCTCTGTCTCTTTCTTATCAGTGGAAACATTTGGAAGCATGGAGCAATTTAAGGGTTCTCAGGCATTGATCGCTTCAGGATAGATGAGGGCTTAGATGCCATCTCTCTTTTGAAATGTCAATGGGAAACATGATGGATTGTTTAGCGCTGATATTTTTAGTTGCATCTTTCCCGAGCCTCCTTCCTGATGTTTACATTTTGATAACCGTTCCATCTGGTTATGATAGGAATCATGATTTGTACGGAAATGAAAGGCACACCCTGTTCATTGCTTACATCTCCAGTGCTCAGAAATAAGGAAATATATTTTCTGTAAGCCAGAATAAATAGACTAACGGGCAGTTGCTTCTCATTTCTCATTTCCTTCAGTGACAAAAGTTAAAATTGGGTACTTCCATATTTATACTACATATAAAATCCATTTTATATAAACCAGACACAAGTATTATGAAGCACATGTCAGAAGCCTGGAAGATCCTGACTCCATTAAATTGGGTGAATTATCATCAACCTATATGTTAGGGTTGCGGATTTAATGCGGATCCGCAGCTTTTTTTTTCATGCAGAACCGCAAGTAATTTACAGTACAATGTAAATCAATGGGAAAATAAAAATGCTGTACTAATGGTGCGGAAAATTCCGCACAGAATCATCAGCGGTTTAAAAAAAGGAACATGTCAATTCTTTATGCTTTTCTGCAGTGTTTCCGCACCCATTCCATTATAGGAAAACGCAGGGGTAAAAACGCATGAAATCCGCAGTAAAAATGCACAAAATCCGCATAAAAAAAGTGCAGATTTTGACCTGTTTTTTTCTGCCAAGAGATGCAGAAACCGCACCCACAGGCAAATCCGCAACTTGTGCACATAGCCTAAGAATCAGTTTAGTGGAATCTATCAAAATGTGCAAATTTGTATTATGTTTGTTTCAAAAAGAATGCGTCTTACACAGCTTTATTATAAATTAGTCCATTAATCTTTAAAAGCAAATTAGATGTAGGACAACTTTTTTCAACACTTACTTGATTATCCACAAGGTGCTGTTATGATAGTGTAACAATTCACTCGGGAAAATGGATAACACAATAGAAACTGCAGCTGACCCTGCCTGTTCCAGTGCAGACTAGAGATCTTGGCTAGAGTTGAGCGAATATGTTCAGAATCGGTCTCCAAATCTGAATTTGTCATATTCGTGTCATATTGATATCCTATTTGTGTCAAATTTATGTTTGATGATTTGTTCTGAACATATTTGTTCATTTCTACTCCCATTGACCACAATGACGGTTCAGCTGTGTTCAGGGAATATTGCAAAAACAATATTCGCTTCTGATCAAAATCGTAACCAAATTTTGAAACATTCGCTCAACTCTAACACTGATCCCTTAGTCGCTATTGATTCCTGCGTGAGCTAAGATATCTCTAACCACAAATTGTACGATGGCAACTTGGGCCTATGCTGCCTGAAAAGTCGTTGATCTCTCCATGTTCCTCCTAAAGAACCAAATGATAGAGCAGAGTGACAATTACCTACAGAAGGAAAAGTGTGCTGAATTAGAAAGAGATCCAGAGTGAGTAAAACAAACCACAAAATTAAGGATAAGTACTTAATGTTAGAGAATATGCCGCCTACTTCCTAAAAAGAGACAGAAGATCGGTGCAGGGTAAAGAAGATAAACAGCAAAGAGATAAACCCTAGCTGGTCTTTCACTGACTCACTTAAACTACAACAGTATGGCTACACCTGTTTTAACTTGTTACCTGTATAAAAGACACCTGTCCGCACAATCAATCACACTCCAACCTCTCCACAATGTCCAAGACCAAAGGGCTATCTAAGGACACCAGGAACTAAATTGTTAACCTGCATTAGGCTGGGATGGGCTGCAGGACAATGGGCAAGCAGCTTCGTGAGAAGGCAACAACTGTTGACACAATTATTAGAAAATGGAAAAAACACAAATTGACCGTCTTCCTCAGTCTGGGGCTCCATGCAAGATCTCGCCTCGTGGGGTAAGTATGATTTTGAGGAAGGTCCGTAATCGGCTCAGAACTACACGGGATGACCTGAAGAGAGCTGGCACCACAGTCTCAAACATTACCGTTAGTAACACACTACGCCATCATGGATTAAAATCTTCCAGGGCACCCAGGGTCCACCTGCTCCCTCCAGCATATGCCCAGGCTCTTTTAATTCGCCAATGACCATCTGTATGACCCAGAGGAGGCACGGGAGAAGGTAATTTGGACAGATGAGACCAAAATAGAACTTTTTGGTATCCACTCCAATCGCCATGTTTTGGAGGAAGAAGGATGGCTATAACCCAAGAGCACTGTCCCAACTGTGAAGCATGGTGGGGAAAACCTCATCCTTTGGGGGGTGCTTTTCTGCAAAGGGGACAGGATGAACTGTATTGAAAGGAGGATGGATGGGGTCATATTTTGTGAGATTTTGGCCAACAGTCTGCCTCCTTCTCTCAGTAAGAGCATTGAAGATGGGTCGTGCCTGGGTCTTCCAGCATGACAATGACCCGAAACACACAGCCATGGCAGCTAAGGAGTGGCTCCATAAGATGCATTACAAGGTCCTGGAGTGTCCTCCTAGCCAGTTTGCAAACCTGAACCCTATAGAAAATCTATGGAGGGAGCTGAATCTCAATGTTGCCCAGCAACAGCCCTGAAACCTGAAAGATCTGGTGAAGAACTGTATGGAGGAGTGGGCCAAAATCCCTGCTGCATTGTGAGCAAACTTATTCAAGAACTACAGGAAACGTCTGACCTCTGTAATTGCAAATAAAGGTTTTTGTACCAAATATTAAGTTCTGTTTTTCCATTGTATCAAATACTTATTTCATGCAATTAAAAGATAATTATGTTAAAATCATACTGTGATTTTCTGGATTTTTTTTTTTTTTTTTTTTAAGATTCTGTCTCTCTCACAGTTGAAGTGTACCCACTGTAATAATTACAGACCTCTCTATTCTTTGTAGATGGGAAAACTTGCAAAATTATCAGTGTATCAAACTCTTATTTTCCCCACTGTATGAGATTCACTATAAAATATATGCATTTTTTAGCATCAAAAATTCCTATTGTCTTTTTCTGTTCAGTATTTTTCTATTCTCTACTATATAATTGTCTAAGGGTCACTTCCGTCTGTCTGTCCTTCTGTCTGTCACGGATATTCATTGGTCTTGGCCTCTGTCTGTCATGGAATCCAAGTCGCTGATTGGTCTCGCCAGCTGCCTGTCAAGGCTGCCGCGACCAATCAGCAACGGCCACAGTCTGATTAGTCCCTCCCTACTCCCCTGCAGTCAGTGCCCGGCGCCCGCTCCATACTCCCTGCAGTCACCGCTCACACAGGGTTAATGCCAGCGGTAACGGACCGCGTTATGCCGCGGGTAACTCACTCCGTTACCGCCGCTATTAGCCTTGTGTGACCAAGTTTTTACTATTGATGCTGCCTATGCAGCCTCAATAGTAAAAAGATCTAATGTTAAAAATAATAAAAAAATAAAAAATCATTATATACTCACCTTCCGCCGCCTTTCCCGCTTCTCGCGACGCTCCGGTGACCGCTCCATGCAAGCTGCAGGTTCCGGTGGCAAGGATGGTGTGCGAGAAGGATCTGCCATGACGTCATGGTCATGTGACTGCGACGTCATCACAGGTCCTGCGAGAAGAACCTGCCATGACGTCACGGTCATGTGACTGCGACGTCATCACAGGTCCTGTGCTCATACCAGCCCTGGGACCAGAAGCTGCCGCGTGCACCACACACAGGACCAGGACTTCAACGGGCCTTCGGAAGTTGAGTATATGTTTATTTTTTATTTTAAGTCTGTATACTACGTGGCTCTGTGCTGTATACTCCGTGGCTGGGCAATATACTCCGTGGCTGGGCAATATACTCCGTGGCTGGGCAATATACTACGTGACTGGGCAATATACTACGTGGCTCTGTGCTGTATACTCCGTGGCTGGGCAATATACTACGTGGCTGGGCAATATACTACGTGGCTGGGCAATATACTACGTGGCTGGGCAATATACTACGTGGCTGGGCAATATACTGTGTGGCTAAGCAATATACTACGTGGCTAGGCAATATACTACGTGGCTGGGCAATATACTACATGGCTGGGCAATATACTTCGTGACTGGGCAATATACTACGTGGCTCGGCAATATACTACGTGGCTGGGCAATATACTACGTGGACATGCATATTATAGAATACCCGATGCGTTAGAATCGGGCCACCATCTAGTGGTACCCATATATTTCACAGAGCTGCATAGTTCTCATTTGAAACTTGATCTCTGACCGTCTAGCCTTATTGACAGCTCATCATGGTCATCTTCCCTCCTGCTGCTGGGATCTGTCACTGCTCAGATCAATCTGCAGCTGTTAAATAGGATCTGTGAACACTGCTTCATTTGGACCTTTGAACTCTCTAGTTTAGTTCATTTTAATATCCTGATTATAGGCAACCATTCTGATATGGCTTTTCAAAGTAAGTACACCAGTCCCATAGGTACGGAAGATCTGTTTATTAATATATGTAAATTGTATTGTGAAATGTGGTGACTTCTCTTCTATGTCAGGCATGTTTCTTGTGTTTAGAACAGCAAAGCCGTGTATGTGAAAGCTGAATAAAACTTGCTACAAAGTTAATTCATTTATAAATAACTGCTGTTTTTTATGTAGAAAGTGCACTGTGTTTTTTTTTTTAAATCCCTGTCTGTAACCTGAAAAGGTTAAATGGGCATAGCAAATAATTGAAATGGCCTGGAAAGTATTTTCACCGAGACATAACAACTGTACCACAAGTCCGTGAAGACCGGCTGCCTCAGCCTCTTTTTCTGCTGCGCTGCCAGTCCTTGTCTAAAATTTCTGGTAGGCTAAGCAAAAAGAGCTTGTGGTTTGTAACTCCTACTTCAGTGTGAATGCTTGAGGGAAAAGATGTGAAAGGCAGGAAAAAATAAGATTTTTCTTACTTGATCTAGATGTTGAATTCCAGGTTGGGATACTATTAAGCTAACATTTTCACTGGGGATATTCTATTTCTTGAGATTATTTTTGCTATGAAAATATTTGATCAGTTTTGACTATTCATGATTAATATACCGTAAGTGAACAGAACAATGGCATACCTATGGTACTTAAATATTTTAACGCTTTCATGATTGGGGTTATTTAAGCAAAATGTCACCTTTTTCCAACGCTAGTGGGTGGAGACGATCTGCGATGCAGTCTCCTCCATACTGTATATAGAAAGCTGATGGACTCCTTCTCTCCTGTCTCACTGTAGCTCACTCTTAAAAGCATCAGTAACAGAATATTGGTGAGCATGCAGCAGTACTGAGCAGTCTACCTGTGAATCAATCAATGGAGCGAGATAAGATTTTGTAGGAACCAGCCATGTATCTCTGTGCTTACTTCCCCTCTCCACATACTTCAATAGGCAGCTGTAACGTGACCCTTTAGCAAAATGGCAGTCTTGTTTCGTCTATTCGTTCATATATCACCAGTTATTCCACAGCTCTTTACAGACAATTGTCATCACTGTCCACATTGGGGCTCATAAGCTAAATTCCCCATCCTGTCTTTGGAGTAAGGGAGGAAACCATAGTACTCCGAGAAACCCACACAAACCTGAGAAGAACATACAAGCTCCTTGGAGATGTTTTCCTTGGTGAGATTTGAACCCAGGGCTACAGTGCTAAGCACTGATCCACCATGCTGCCCCATTTTTAACAAGAATCTTAGCAGGATTTTGTTTAGAATGAATGATGAGTTCGTTAGGAAGGGAAAGAAGTGATTCATAAGTGGAGAAAGAAGTATCGTTTCCTGACCAGGTATATTACAAGGTTTCTTCTGTTTGATTTAAATATTTGACTTAAGCAATGTTTAATGAAATAGCAGTCATTATTTAGGCTCACTTTCAGCTGAGAGCACCAGTGAGTATGCATAGGTATGCCGTCTCTGAATAGGTGTTAGCATTCACATGATTAACCTTATCTAGGCTTTTGTTCTATAAACAATATGTAAGATAATTCAGGCTAAAGGCCCCGTCTCACATAGCGAGATCGCTGCTGAGTCACAAGTTTTGTGACGCAACAGCGACCTCAGTAGCGATCTCGCTATGTGTGACACGTACCAGCGATCAGGCCCCTGCTGCGAGATCGCTGGTCGTGTCGGAATGGCCTGGACCTTTTTTTGGTCGTTGAGGTCCCGCTGACATCGCTGAATCGGTGTGTGTGACACCGATCCAGCGATGTCTTCACTGGTAACCAGGGTAAACATCGGGTTACTAAGCGCAGGGCCGCGCTTAGTAACCCGATGTTTACCCTGGTTACCAGCGTAAATGTAAAAAAAACCAAACAGTACATACTCACCATCTGATGTCCGTCAGGTCCCTCGCCGTCTGCTTCCTGCTCTGACTGAGTGCCGCCGTACAGTGAGAGCACAGCACAGCAGTGACGTCACCGCTGTGATCTGCTCTCACTGTATGGCGGCACTCAGTCAGAGCAGGAAGCAGACGGCAAGGGACCTGACGGACATCAGATGGTGAGTATGTACTGTTTGTTTTTTTTGGTAACCAGGGTAAACTTAGTAACCCGATGTTTACCCTGGTTACCCGGGTGCTGCAGGGGGACTTCGGCATCGTTGAAGACCGTTTCAACGATTCCGAAGTCGTTCCCCTGATCGTTGGTCGCTGGAGAGAGCGGTCTGTGTGACAGCTCCCCAGCGACCACACAACGACTTACCAACGATCACGGCCAGGTCGTATCGCTGGTCGTGATCGTTGGTAAATCGCTATGTGAGACGGGGCCTCTATAGACAATAGTAACATAATCTAGGCGTATGCTCTGTTTACAATAGTAACATGATCTTGGTTCATGATCTATAGACAATAGATAACATGATCTAGGTTTATCCTCTATAGACAATGGTAACATGATCTAGGCTTATGGTCTGTAGACAATAGTAACATGATCTAGGCTTATGCTCTATAGACAATGGTTAAATATAAATTTCACCGCACTCTCACAGGGAATATAATGCAAAATTTTTACAAATTTATTCAATATGTTCTGGGAGCATAACAGAATATTTTAACAAAGCGACAAGAGACGTTTCGGCTCCACCGGAGCCTTCATCATACTCGCTTGTTCAGATAGATAGAACGCATAGGGAAGATAGGGATAAGGATCCCAGTGATGCTATGGTTACGTGGTGCCCAGGCGTAGTAGCGCAATTTGGGGATCGCTGTGGATCTGTGTAGGTAGCGTGGATAGGGGCGCTCCCGTGCCTAGCTGCAGTGATTCATCTCCATCACTGTACTGTACTTCTTCAAAGTGTCCATTTTAACACAACAACACAAGGTTGCACGTTTCTCGTGCTACTATGAGCAGCCTTCGTAACCTAAACATGATACTATCATCTACAGAATCTTTTGGATTTGTCTCCCATCGATCACATCTGGGACTTCATTGGTCAGCAATTGTAAAGGGATAAGCCAGCAGCAGATCTTAATGACTTGTTTGAGAATCTCTGTGTATGCTGTGATACTCAATCAAAGCGTCATCAGGGCAGAAGCTGGATATCCAGCGTTCAAAGTCCAGAGCCATCCTCGCAAGCAACGTCACTAGCGGGGGCGGCGCAGGTCTCTGCATGTTGCCGGATATTCTGACACAGCGCACTGACAGTGTGCTCTCCTCCATGTTGTCTACTCCAAGAGCGCTGTCAATGTGCACATCGCACAATACAATGGGATTCTCAAATGAAGCGTCATCACACAGGAAGGAGGGGGAAAAATACAATAATAGTGTACAGTACAGTTAATGCAAGTATATTAGAAATTAATTTAGATTAGGGCAATAAATAGTGATTAAAATTTCTTTGCCGTTCGGACCACCTCTTTAATAATAACCTAATTGATGACATGCCAAGGTGTATCAGTGCACATATTTCCATGCTGGGTGCTTATAGATGATAATGAATACATTGAGATTTTGAAAATGTAGTTTCCATTTTTCCATCCTTTTCATATCCTAACATTGTCTATCATACTTGTGATTTCAATATCCCCATATATTTTCCTTCTTGGTGCTGCAATCTCAATATTGAGAACAGTATATGACCTTAATAAACAGTGATTTCAAACTTTTGAAGAAATAGAATGGCATTTCAGTCCAAGTACTTGGTCTGATATTAATATAGCAAATTATCAAGTGTAATTTGTGCATTTTTTTGTTTCTTCCAAAAATGCATTTTTTGACTACTCCAGAGGACTGATCACAATTGCTGTAGAATGTGGGTTAATTTGTGTCTTGAATTGATTATGTATGGTATGATATGAATGTTAATTCCCCAACACAGATTACGATATAGCTGCATATTAAGTTACCATATAATGCAGGCAAACCTGGTAGTGGTACAATTATTGATAAGTGGTCTCTATTATACTTTATCTTTATCACTTTTCTGTCTGCATCTAACATTAGCACTATAGAAAGATCTACATACGGTAATTATACTGTAGCACTAACATAACCATAAGTATACTGTTGTTAGAGACCACATCAGAAATTAATGTCCATTTTTGTTTGTGAGGGCCAGGTTCTGGCTGTTTTATATCACCAGAGCTATGCAGTGAAATGCTTGCCCTTTATATCTAGAAAAGTTGTTCACTGGTTAGTTATAATTACAAGGGTCGCTATTAGTGATGAGCGAATATACTCGTTACTCGAGATTTCCTGAGCACGCTCGGGGGTCTCCGAGTATGTTTTAGTGCTCAGAGATTTAGTTTTTATTGCCGCAGCTGGATGATTTACATCTGTTAGCCAGCATAAGTACATGTGGGGATTCCCTAGCAACCAGGCAACCCCCACATGTACTTATGCTGGCTAACAGATGTAAATCATTCAGCTGCGGCAAGAAAAACTAAATCTCCGAGCACTAAAAAATACTCGGAGGACACCCGAGCGTGCTCCAGAAATCTCGCGTAACGAGTATATTCGCTCATCACTAGTCGCTATATAAAGTTGTCAATTGTATTTTGGCATAAACTCCATACTATGATCCAATAATATGTATTCATGTTAGAATTTTAGTCTTGGCATTCTGCAGGACCATGCCTTATAGAAAGGGCCTATACTTTGCACTGCAAGATATGAAAGTTGCAAACATGCAAGGCCTAAGCCCTTCACCACCGCTGGATTTTCGGTTTTTGCATTTTGGTTTTTTTGCTCCCCTTCTTCCCAAGAGCCATAACTTTTTTGTATTTTTCCGTCAATATGGCCGTGTGAGGGCTTGTTTTTCTGGCATGAGTTGCACTTTTGAATAACATCATTGGTTTTACCATATCGTGTACTGGAAAACAGGAAAAGAATTCCAAGTGTGGTGAAATTGTATGAGTGCAATTCGACAATCATTTTTTTTGTGTGTGTGTGTTTTTTTTACCATGTTCACTAAATGCTAAAACTGACCTGCCAATATGATTCTCCAGGTCATTACGCGTCCACAGACATGTATAGGTTCTTTTTTATTTAAGTGGTGAAAAAATCCAAAGTTTGTGGGAAAAAAAGGCACCATTTTCGCCGGTGTCTTCATTTTTCGCGATTATTTTTTGTGCTCCTAGTGCACTTTTTTTTATTGATACGATTTTGAGCTAGATATGTTTTGATCTCCTGTTATTGGCAAAAAAAGCCTTAATTCTAGTGTGTAGATTTATTTTCTCTTTACGCTTTTTACTGACCAGATTAATTATTTTCATATTTTGATAGATATGGTGTCTCTGAACACAGCGATACCAAATGTTTTTTTTTTAATTATTATTTTGAATTGGGCAAAAGGGGGATTATTTGAACTTTTATGTATTTTAAATTTTGTTAATGATTTTAAAAATGTTTCTTTTTTTACACTTTTTACTTGGTTCAATAGTTTTCTTAGGAGTTTCGTTTTCTTGAAGCTGTGATTGTCTGATCTCTTGTGCTACACATTATTATTATTATTATTAGTATAATTATTACACATAGCAAGACTTCAGCCCTTTCCATGTGTAACATAAATGATCACCTGCAATGAACACTGGCCAGGGGGCGGTGCTCATAGCAGATCTGCAATGACAAGCATCGGAGTTTTCTGCAGACCTCCAGTTGCCATGCCAACCCATCAGCTCCCAGCAATCATTGGATAGGGGCGCCGGTGGGTGTGGTTTGTGATGTGCTTCTGGCATTCTCATGTTAATTGCTGCCTTCAGAAATTGACCGCGGTATTTAACATGTTACAGCCGCGGGTGGATCGTGACTCCACCCACAGCTGTTAGGGGAACATGACCACTGATCAGATCAGTTATGTGTCTAAATAAAAATGCAGGCTCCGCGCCGGAGCCTGCATCAAAGAGGGCTAAAAAGAAATGGTCACTAGGTTTCTACTAGTGCTTTTGAGAGAAGCATGATATAGAGTTAAGTGACCCCGGTTACAGCAATGTAATCACGTACATGGCTGTTTGCTGCAGTTTTGATAAAATTGGTGTTTTATCTGCTGCAGATCTAGCAGTTTTCTGAATGCTGAGCTCTGTTTAACCCCGTCCACACCACTGAGGCGCAGCTTTCTGTGTACACTGCTTACGCAGGACGTTGGGCCAGGGTTAAGCAGAGCTCATGAATATGTAGGACTACATGGCAGCAGGTTTACTAGTCCTAAAGTGATAATCTCTTGCTGGTAAAATAGTAATTATATACAGCAAGCAGTGCATTACGTGACACATCGCTGGATTCAGAGTCCCTTTCTCTAAATTATGCTGCTCTCAGGCAAGGGGTAAATACTTGGTGGCAGATTTCTTTTAATTAACTTTATTTTTATTCCTTTCTCACCAGAGTTAAAGCTGCACAGACCGAGCTAGGACAACAGATACTTGCTGATTTTGAGGAAGCATTTCCTTCACAGGGAACCAAGGTAATTTTCTCTAAGGGTGATGTCTAAAGGCATTATATTGATGTGTTGGGATATCTGTTGGTTGTATGAACCATAAGGTACATATTACACTTGCAGAATGCAAAGTATTAGCAAGCAATGCGCAGGCAGAGAGCAAGGGAATCTGGGAGAAATTATGAAACCAGCAGAATTGTTTCTGTAACTTTGGCCTTTTAAACACATGTTCAGTATTTGCAGTTGAAATGTCTACAAATACTTGTGTGGGCAGGAAAAAAAGCATCACAAAATACACACATTTTTAGTGCTTTTTTTCTCCATTCATCAGAATAGGTGAAAAACGCTCAAATAATTGACATGTTGCAGATATGAAACTGGCATTCACTGTGCATAAAAAAGTAACAAAAAGCCAGTAAATACTTAATGTTTGCACACACCCTAAAGGTCCACATAAAATGGAAAATACAAAGTTTGGGTACGTTCACACAGGACTTTTTTGCTGCTTTTTTTTGCTGCTTTTTTTATGCTAATTTAGGTGCGTTTTTTGGTGCGTATTTGGTGCGTTTTTTGGGTACGTTCACACAGGACTTTTTTGCTGCAGATTTTTGCTGCAGTTTTTTGCTGCAGATTTTTGCTGCAGTTTTTTTTTAATGCCAATTTTCAGCTGCTAGGACACCTCACAATGGCTCTTCACACCTTACTACCAGGAACTCCCTCACAATAGATCACAATCAGGACACCTCACAATGGCTCTTCACACCTCACAATGGCTCACAATGGCTCTTCACACCTCACTAACCACACCCTTAAGCTCTTGGCTGTGAGATCCCTTCCTGCTGGCCATGATTTTCTGCACAAAAAACGCAGCAAATAATGCTACATGCGTTTTTGCAGCGTTTTTGCAGCGTTTTTTTCATCACCCATTCAAGTCAATGGGTGAAAAAACGCTGCAAAAATGCTGAAAGAAGTGACATGCCCTATGTCCAAAAAAAGCAGCAAAGCAGAAAATACTGATCAAACAAAAAACCAACGTGTGTGCATGAGATTTCTGAAATCTCATAGGCTTTAATGGTACTATAAAAAGCAGCTGAAAATTAGCATAAAAAAAAGCAGCAAAAAAAAGCAGCAAAAAAGTCCTGTGTGAACGTACCCTTTTTCTTTATAAATGAAGGTGAAATTTAGATGACGTGCACTTGTAGTATATTTTTTAATATTGTTCAGATTCACACAAATGGTAAAAAAAACCTTGGAATTAATGTAAAATATATATATATATATATATATATATATACATACATACATACATATACACACACACACACACACACACACACGACATAACTTATGATTAGGGATGAGCGTACCCATGGAAATGCGGGTTCGGCAGAACTTGAGAAAAAAAAGTTTGGTTTGGGTACCAGATCTTGACCCGAGCATGACCCCACACCCAAACCCTATAAGGCAATGGGGATCTTAACTTTGGTGCTGTAAAAATCATTGTAAAATGTTTGTAGTACTGGGGGTAAGAGTAGGACAATTGCCCTGCAAACAAATGTGGATAGGAAAATGGCTTAAAATAACAGAATAAAAAAAAATAAATTAATCTTGAACCAAGAGGCAGAAGTCCAAGTGGAGGAGTGAAGCACTACCTTGTGTGTGTATTTTATTGTACTTATTAACAAATAAATGAAAAAAATGGCGTGAGGTCCCCACTATTGTTATAACCATCCAAGGAAAAGCAGACGGCTTTGAGCTGCTCTTATTATTCTGGGAAGGGGCCAATATCCCTGGACCTTCACTACCTAATAATATCAGCCCCAGACTGCAAAAAGAGAAGAAAATGCTTTGAAAAATCTTTATTTGAAAAAAAAAAAAATCCCCCAACAATTTCCCTCTTTCCCCTATTTATTAAAAAATATTAGTAATAAAAAAAATTAAATAATCCACAGGGTCCAACGTAATCCATAATATGAATGTCCCACTATGATCCCCGTCTTGTTCATCCAGTCTATGGCGCTCTTTTCAGAGAACGCAGACCCATAGACTGGAGCAGCGGCCACTGCTGGGTCTCACGCTGGGCTCCTTGAGACCCAGCTACTGTGAATTGATTTGACGTCCGTAAGATCACCTCAGTTCATAGCAGTCGGTCCTCACCATGTGCAGCGCCATTGCTGGACTGATGGGCAGTCGTTCATCAGTGCCGCACTGGCGCTGTGCATCGTGAGAGCCTCCCGCTATGAACTTAAATGACCTTACTGGCGTCACCTCAATTCGCAGCAGCCGGGTATCGCGGTGTGCAGCGTGAGTCCCGGCAGTGGCTGCTGCTCTAGTCTATGGAGCTGCGTTCTCTGAAAGGAGCTCAATAGACTTCAGAGAGAAGTCTTTATTAAAAAAAAAAATCTGTCTTTTTTAACTATTCAATTACCTGGTTAGTAATGAGGGTGTCTGATAGATGCCGCTCCATTACCAACCTCTGGGTTTGATGTCAGTGGTCATTACACAGCTGCCATCAACCCCAAATATTACCCCATTTGCCAGCACACCAGGGCAAGCGGGAAGAGTGAAGCAAAGCACCAGAATTGGCAAATCTATTGGATGCTCCTTTTTCTGGGGTGGCTGCGGGCTGCTATTTTTAGGCTGGGGAGGGACAAATATCTAATTACCTTCCCAGCCTGAGAATACCAGCTGTCGTCTTCACCTTGGCTGGTTATGAAAAGTTGGGGGAACACCACTCCATTTTTTAAATGAGTTATTTAAATAAAAATAACGGCTTTGGGGGCCCCTCTATTTTTGACAACTAGCCAAAATAAAGCAGACAGCTGGGGGCTGCAGCTGTCTGCTTACCTCCTATTGTTATCAAAAATATTGACGACCCCTGTTTTTTTTTTTCCCTTCTATTATCATTATTATTATTATTTTCCATTTCTACCATGGTGTGCCGGCGAATCGCAGCCATACCAATATTTGGCATGGCTGTGATGGAGCTGGAAGTGCCATCATCAAAAAAGCTGGTTGATTGGCTGCACTGCAGAACTTCAACAAGCTTTTTAGTCTGCCAAACCCGAACAGTAAACCGAGCATACAGTACAAAGTCTGTGTTCGGGGGCGCTAGGTGTCTGGTACGGACCATGATCTTTACAGTTTTGGGTTCACTTATCCCTACTTCTAACACCTTGCAAAGATCCAGTTAAATAAACCTACATTTTGTTCTTGTTTTTGCTTTGTCAGAGACCAGGTGGACCCAGTAATGTCCTCCGTGATGCCTGCTTGGTAGCCAATGTCTTGGATGTACGGATTAAACAAGAGATCATCAAGAAATTTATTAGGCAGCACCTGTCTGAATATTCGGTTCTCTTCCAGGAAAATCAGGATGTACGTATGCATCAAGTTGTTTTTGACAAATATTAATGTATCTTACTTGATGTATGTTATTTGCATACCCAATCTGGTTATTATGGAATTTTCCCCTGAGAGGACCCCTAAATAATATATGCAGTTGCAGAGGGAAGCTTCCAGTTCTGTCACATGTAGTATTCCATGGGACAAGACATTTTTTACAAGAGCTTTTATGTCTGGTTAATAAAGAAGCTGTAGACTATAACCTATTTGTAGCCATTGTCTTGAGGGAACCACCTATAACTGTGTCCAGAACAGTTATTGTGCACTGTAGCGTTTTTCTTTATTTTACAACAATAATCAGTAGGTTTAAGTAGGCAAAATGATTGGGACTGTTGTAACAATATAGTGAAAATGCTTTAACCAGCCCAAGATCATTGTTTCTGGTTTCATTTTGGTTTTCAGTTTTTAGAAGCACGAACCGTTAGTAAGTAGGATTGGAATGAAAGGAGCGCTATCTAATCACAGTTAATGTATTATAAGAAAAAGGTGAAACATTTGTGGTATATGCTCACCTGAGACGATGTGCCAACTAGCGCACAACTCTATAAAGATTCAAAACTAACCACGATACAGATAGCAACCAGCCTGGATGTTAATGGAAATGTTTCCAATGGAGTTCCAACGGGAGGATAGAGAGTGTAAGGAAAGTAAATCGGCGCTTCCACAATGGGAGTGTGATAGAAACTGGAAACAAAAATATTGTTTTGTTTAATAAGGATGGAGGTTTATGTTATGGCAGTGTCCAAATCTGAGCCCATATTGGACAGCGGTGCTTAATGCCGTAGGAGGAGCATATGGTTGTAGGATTGAGAGGGATCCTGTGGTGTGTATTCTGGGATATGTGGAGGAGGTCCGGGAACATAATAAATATAAGGTGGCAATAGCTAGATTATTATATAGTGCGAGGAAACTAATTGCCAGATACTGGATAAATGAAGATCCACCAACGTTGCGGGAATTTTTCAGACAGTCTGACTCTATTGTGAATATGGAATAAAACATTTATGTTAAGAGAAAAGGCATAAGAACATTTGAGACACTATGGACACCTTGGGTGGAGAGAGGATGACCCTGAACTTAGGTTATACCATGCATTATTCGCTGCTCTTGTATGTAATGGGGGGAGGGGAAGAGAGGAAGGGATTTTCTGAAACTAATGACCATTGTTAATGTAGTTCTCATTGCGATTTTTGTTTTATTGCTTGAATTTGGTTAAATAAAAATGTATCTGATTTAAAAAAAAAAAAAAAAAAAAGAGGTTGAAACTGGGATAGTGAAATATCTGTGGTAATGGAGCTATGCTCAACTATCATTTTTATTAAAATAAAAATGGCATTTGAAACATAATGCATTTTGGCTTTATACATCGTTCATCAGGTGTCTGATAAAGATAGCAAAATACTATCAACTTATGCGCGCTCCACTCTGCTGAAGTGGGGATGGGGTTGGAAATTAAGTACCTAAACACCAATTGTTTTCAGTCTGTCATCCATGACCCTCATACATAGGTAATTGCAGACTCAATCCTGAAAACAGGTTAATAACATTAAAAAACACTACAGAACTATGTGAATAGTATTGCACACTTTAAATAACATTTACATTTTTTCATACATATTAACTTTATTTTACACAGCTGTAGCGTGTTGTTTTTAAATGCCAAAATATTTTTTTATCCTATCTCTACCATACTCCCACTGTGGAAGCGCCGATCACCTGGATTTTTTTTTTTACCTTAGAAGCATTAACTATGATTAACAAAAGTTAATTTTCAAATTTTTCCTTCTTTACATCTATTTTTATATGGCAGGTTGCATGGCTGGATAAAATTGATAGACGCTATGCTTGGATCAAACGTCAGCTAGTGGATTATGAAGAAAAGTACGGGCGCATGTTTCCAGCAGACTGGTGTATGACAGAACGCATTGCTGTGGAATTTTGCCATATAACCAGGTAAGATGAGAGAATAGAATGGTCATTTGGCAAAATTAACTTTCCCCATTTTTTTTTTTCCAGAAATGGTATAAAAGGCTACCAAGAGAATAGAAAATTGTTGCACGTCAAGAATTTAAAAAACCAGACCATTCTATTTGTAACCATTCTTATTAGCCAATAGCTATTACTTTAGAGTAAAACCTTAAGGCCACGTTCACACGCTGCGGGTTCCTCTGCGGGTTAATCCCGCAGCGGAATTGATAAATCTGCAGGGCAAACCCGCTGCGGTTATCCCTGCAGATTTATCGCGGTTTGTTCCGCGGTTTCCGCTGCGGGATTACTGCTGTACTATTGATGCTGCATATGCAGCAATATGCAGCATCAATAGTAATGTAAAAAATAATAAAAATTGGCTATACTCACCCTCTGACGTCTCGATCTCCCCGGCGCTGCAAGCGGCTGTGCCGACAAGGACCTTTGTGACGTCACGGTCATGTGACCGCGGCGTCATCACGGTCATGTGACCACACCACAGGTCCTGTTCGGCACAGCAACTGAGACCGGACGCCGCGGGCAGCGCAGAGAGGTGAGTATAGCATGATTTTTTATTTTAATTCTTTTTTTTACACCCAAATATGGTTCCCAGGGCCTGGAGGAGAGTCTCCTCTCCTCCACCCCGGGTACCACCCGCACATTATCCGCTTAACTTCCCGCAACGTGGGCACAGCCCCATGCGGGAAGTTAGCGGTTCAATGCATTTCTATGGGTGCAGTATCGCTGCGATTCTGCACCGAGAAGTGACATGGTCCTTCTTTTTTTCTGCAGAAAATCCGCGCGGATTTTCCACAGAAAAAAAGGATCGTCGGCACAGCGGGTTTTGTTTTCCATTAGGTTACATTGTACTGTAACCTACATGGAAAAAGGATGCGGACCCGCAGCTGCAAAACAGCTGCGGGTCCGCAGCAAAACCCGCAGCGTGTGAACATAGCCTTGTTGCACGTCAAGAATTTAAAAAACCAGACCATTCTATTTGTAACCATTCTTATTAGCCAATAGCTATTACTTTAGAGTAAAACCTTAAAACCTCAGAATTGAGTGATTCCATAATTTTCCCCCTATGCTTGGTTAAAAAAAAGTAACCATTACTGACTACCACATTTTTTGTTCTTGATTTCTTTTAGTGCTTCTTAAAGCCAGAAAGTTGCCATTTGAAATGACTTTAGTTTTGTGCCATGTCTGTGATCTGCTTTTTTTCTACAAAATTAAACCACTGAATGAACATCCTCCAAGGCCAGTGATTCCATAATTTTTGCCAGGGGTTGTAGTAGCAGGTTAGCATTACATATTGCTCCTGACTTGCGGGTTCAGACATTCAGCTTTTTTAAAATGCTGCCTTTAAATTGTGATGCTAAAATTATCGTTTCTGATTCTAGATACATATTAAGAAGTTTAAGAAGTTATGTTGTCTTTTTATTTTCACATTATCGTCTGTTATAGTACAGGATTTCAGGGCCAGGTATAAATGATGCAAGATTGTTTAGCTTTTATTTGGAGCCCAAACTTACAACTGACTTACCACTAACAAATGTTTAATTCAATTTCTTCAAGAAATTAAGAATATTAAGTTAACCTTTTTCCCAATTCTACAGTTTTACGCATGCACGAGCCTGTGAATTCCTAGTTGCTGTAGGTTTGGGCTGTGCAGAATTAATTTCTCTGTATTTTTCATGTTCAGCACTGTATGATTTTGTGCAGATTCACTCCTGAGTTTATTGCCAGGCTTCTGCTTTTATCACAGAGTGGTGTCCTTGGTTTTATTCTTGTTTATTCTGCATAGGTTCCCTGTGAATGTACCCCTGAGTGCTATAACGCAGCCGAAGTAACGCCGCTCTCACTCGCACGTTAAAAATATCATACATTTCCTTTTTAACTCGGCGAAGGCTTTTTTCATTTCGTGAAAGGATTGCTTAATGCAAGGCCTTGAGCCGCCCAGCTATGTTGTTCAATAATTTAATCATATATTCTGTGCTGAGCTTTCTCCAGGAAAAAGAAGAAATCCCCTTGAGCTTTTCTAATACCCTTTATACCTGTCATTGTTCTCACTTTAATGAGAACTTCATATGCTGCCAGAGCTTTGTACTTCTGGTACACATGCTGGCTTAAAAGCCCAGAATTGTACCCTGAACTCCTCACCTTTCCGCAGTTATTTCTTGTCCAGAACTAACAGTAAAGGGACTAAAGTCTAAAATGCAAGTGTCTAGCTAAATCACAAATTTATCATATCTGTCTAAATAGGTCCAAAATGCTCTTTATTATTTATATATTGAACTCGGCAATACAATGCTGTGCAGGATGGGCCTCTTTTTGTTTTAGAGATAGCTTGGGATTAAATATATTGTGACTCCTGCATTTAAAAAAAAAATCCTTAAAGTGGTATTCCCATCTCCAAAATCCAATCCCAATATGTAGTAGGTGTAATAATAATAATATTAGCAAATGCCTCCAATTAGAAATGTAGTATAGTTCTTCTTATTCGTTATGTTGCTTAACCCATGTGCTGGGCTTCTGATTTCTCCTTGTCCCAAACTGATAGTTCTTCTTCACGTCACTTGTCTTGTCTATTGCATTATTCCTGTGTCTTCTTGTGAATAAATATGTGACACTTCAGATTTTGTGTTATTCTATTCCTTATGAAGAGACTCTAGTAGTCTGGAAAGCTTGCAAGTTGTTACCATTATTTTCAGTTAGCCATTAAAAGGTATCAACCACTGAGGACTCTCACATTTTCGTATTTTTCTATCAAGTCGCTAACACCGAGGGTCTCAGGGAAGCACGCAGGGGCTCCCTGCATGCTTCCCTGAGACCCTCGGAACAACGTGAGTGATCGTGTTCCGAGCGTCTCCTCTGTCCTCCTTCCTGCAGGTCCCGGATCTAAGATGGCCGCGGCGGGCCTTCTGGGTCCTGCAGGGAGGTGGCTTGCAAGCACCTACTGAGAGCAGGCGCTGGCAAGCCTGCAGCACTGCCTGTCAGATCGTGCAAAGTGTCAGATCAGCGATCTGACACTATTGACACTATACCATGATGTCCTACACTGGGACAAAGTAAAAAAAAAAAAAAAATCTTAAATAAATGGAAAAAAAAAAGATTTTTCTAATAAATACATTTCTTTATGTAAATAAAAAAAAACAATAAAAGTACACCTATTTAGTATCGCCGCGTCCGTAACGACGCAACCTATAAAACTGTCCCGCTAGTTAACCCCTTCAGTGAACACCATAAAAAAAAGTCAAAAAACAATGCTTTATCATCATACCGCCAAACAAAAAGTGGAATAACACGCGATCAAAAAGATGGATATAAATAAACATGGTACCGCTGAAAATGTCATCTTGTCCTGCAAAAAACGAGCCGCCATACAGCGTCATCAGCAAAAAGATAAAAAAGTTTCAGCTCTCAGAATAAAGTGATGCAAAAATATTTTTTTTCTATAAAATAGTTTTTATTGTATAAAAACGCCAAAACATAAAAAATATATAAATTAGGTATCGCTGTAATTGTACTGACCCGAAGAATAAAACTGCTTTATCAATTTTACCAAACGCGGAACGGTATAAACGCCCCCCCCCCAAAGAAATTCTCGAATCGCTGTTTTTTGTTCATCCTGACTAACAAAAATCGGAATAAAAAGCGATCAAAAAACGTCACATGCCCGAAAATGATACCAGTAAAAACATCAACTCGTCCCGCAAAAAAACAAGACCTCAAATGACTCTGTGGACCAAAATAAGGAAAAATTATAGCTCTCATGTGGTAACGCGAAAAATATTTTTTGCCATTAAAAGCGTCTTTTAGTGTGTGACAGCTGCCAAACATGAAAACCCGCTATAAAAACCCGTAAGTCAAACCCCCCTTTATCACGGCCTTAGTTAGAGAAAAATAAAATAAAAAAAATGTATTTCCATTTTCCCATTATGGTTAGGGTTGGGGCTAAAGTTAGGGTTGGGGCTAGAGTTGCGGTTAGGGTTTGGATTACGTTTACGGTTGGGTTAGGGGTGTGTAAGGGTTAGGGGTATGGTTAGGGTTGGGATTAGCGTTAGGGGTGTCACGATTCACACCGTGACTGTCAAGATCCCTTAGCCGCTGCCCACAATATGTCACGGATTGGGGTGACTTTAGACCAGCAGACGGCTATCACATGTGCAGGGGGGCTTATCCTGTTATCCCTCCACTGCCACAATGTGATGAAAAAACACACACGAGGCTATTGACCTCTTGTTTACAGCAGGGGCTTATTTTAGGTATCCCACTGCTCTTCAATATACCATGAACTGCAGGGATTTGTGTCTATCCCGCTTACAGTTCCACTTAACACTTGCAGCTCTCTGGCGCCCCCCTTACTCTCAGGTCAGATTAGGTACTGCACCTGGGGTAATTAGTCGCCAGAAAGACTGCCTGCTATGTACTGGCTATTGGGCGCACTACAGCAACGCGATAACTACTCCCACTCAGGCAGGAACAATAATTATCAAGCCGCAGTCGCTACAGTGACCCCCCAACAGCCGGCACACGGTAAGCTGCCACCAGCGCCGCTTAACCGGGTTCGGCTGCTAACCCCCAAAATAGTAGCGTAATTCCCTTCAGAGACAGGGTACGGTTTAGGGCAGGAAGAACGAACTAGTATTAAAGAGTATACCCCATAAATGATTTTTAGGCAGTGTTTATAAAATATTTTACAAAGATGTTACAAATGAGACAATTGCAAATATGTACAAGGTAATTATGAAAATAAAAGGATTAAATGAAGAAAAGATAACACTCACATATTCTCAGATCATTGCATTGCAGGCAACCAGACATCCCAGCTCATTTGTCGTGCTGCTCAGGCCTCACAGGAAAAGACAAGAAAAAGAAGCTGGGGATCTGGCCACAAACTTAAGACCTACAGCTAGTGACATCACAGAAAGGGCTGGCTTTTCCAGATCCTCCTACCTTTCAGTCTGAGTACTTTGAATACAAATTGGTCTAATGCTTATAACTCCGTTCCAGTACATATCAGAATCATAGCACACCCAGCATTCAGCTTGTATTAACATGAGCTTTCTTATGAGATCAAATATGTCCTATTATTTACAGAGCAATCCCTACTTCTTCACCAGAGGGAGCTACAAGCCTGTGATTAGAGTCATTGATAGATCCACCGAGAGAGAATAAGAACATCTATTTTCGTGTTTTTAACGTAAACGGTTTGCGTAATATCTTACAAAAATGGAACAAAAGACTTTCATGATTCTAGAAGTTTCTCTAACAGTTCCTGCTAACACCAATTTCCCTTGCAGCTATGACCGTCGTAAATACCTTCCGTCAATAAAACTCCCCCACAAGGCAAGCTCTGCTACACAGACAGTTAGAACCACAGGGAAGGAAAGAGAACCAGAGAGAGGGGGGGTTTAGCCCCTGCATGCTAGCAAGAAAACTAACTTATGATATTTCATACCATATCGTGACAAGGGGTGTGTTGGGATTGGGGTTAGGGGTGTGTCAGTGTTAGGGGTGTGGTTAGGGTTGGGATTAGGGTTAGGGGTGTGTTGGGGTTAGGGGTGTGTTGGGGTTAGGGGTGTGGTAAGGATTAGGGTTAGTTGTGTGTTGGGGTTAGGGTTGGAGTTAGAATTGGGAGGTTTCCACTGTTTAGGCACACCAGGGGCACTGCAAACGCAACATGACTTCCGATCTCCATTCCATCCAATTCTGCGTGGAAGAGGTAAAATGGTGCTCCTTCCCTTTCGAGCTCTGCCGTGCGCCCAAACAGTGGTTTACCCCTACATATGGGGTGTCAGCGTACTCAGGACAAATTGGACTACGACTTTTGGGGTCCTATTTCTCTTGTGTGCTTGGGAAAATACAAAACTGCGGTGCTAAAAAATCTTTTTTGTGGAAAAGAAAAGATTTTTTATTTTCACGGCTCTGCGTTATAAACATTAGTGAAACACTTGGGGGTTCAAAGTTCTCACAACACATCTAGAGAAGTTCCTTGGGGGGGTCTAGTTTCCAATATGGGGTCACTTGTGGGGGGTTTCTACTGTTTAGGTACATCAGGGGCTCTGCAAACGTGAAGCCCGCAGACCATTCCATCAAATTCTGCATTCCAAAACGCCACTTCTTCCCTTCCGAACAGTAGTTTTCTCCCACATATGGGGTATCAGCGTACTCAGCACAAATTGCAGAACAACTTTTGGGGTCCAATTTCTCCAGATATCCTTGGGAAAATACACAATTGGGGGGTAAAAGATCATTTTTGTGATAAATTATTTTTTAATTTTCAGGGCTCAACATTATAAACTTCTGGGAAGCACTGGGGGTTCAAAGAGCTCACCACACATCTAGATAAGTTCCTTAGGGGGTCTACTTTCCAAAATGATGTCACTTTTGTGGGGTTTCCACTGTTAAGGCACATCAGGGGCTCTCCAAATGAGACATGGCGTACTATCTCAATTCGAGCCTATTTTGCATTGAAAAGTCAAATGGCGCTCCTTCCCTTCCGAGCTCTGCCATGCGCCCAAACAGTGGTTTACCCCCACATATGGGGGATCGGCGTACTCTGGACAAATTGTACAACAACTGTTGGGGTCCAATTTCTCCTGTTATTCTTGGTAAAATAAAACAAATTGGAGCTGAAGTAAATTTTTTGTGAAAAAAAGTTAAATGTTAATTTTTTTTAAACATTCCAAAAATTCCTGTGAAACACTTGAAGGATTAATAAACTTCTTGAATGTGGTTTTGAGACCTTGAGGGGTGCAGTTTTTAGAATGCTGTCACACATGGTTATTTTCTATCATATAGTACTGCAGAAAAAGAAATAACACGTCACCGCTGCTACTGTTGTCCCACTATACCCACTGCTATGTGCCGCTGCTGTGCCAATTTTATGCCTTCTGTAGGACATCCGGGTGCTCCTAATCCAGTCAGATATGAAAGTCCATTTATAGAAAAAACAAGAGTGCACTCACCGGTCCTCTGTAATACGATCCTTTATTTAGAACATGTGCAGGTAAGGCTGGTTTCACACTTGCGTTTTGATCTGCAGCGTTTTAGCGCTAAAAAACGCATGCCTTTTTTTTCCTATACTTAACATTAAAAACGCATGCGTTTGACTCGTTTTCGGCATCGCACTCGTTTTTTGACGCGTGCGTTTAGTTGCAGAAATGCAACCTGTAGTAATTTCTAGCGGCGTTTTTTTGCCGCAAAAAACCGCATGCGTTTATTCGCGGCAAAAAAATGCATTGCTGTCTATGTAAACGCATTTGTTTTTAAGCACATGCGTTTGCTTGCGTTAAAAACGCATGCGTTTTTATAGAAAAACACAAGAAAACACAAGAAAACCCTAACCCTAAACACAATAAAAAACAAGAAAACCCTAACCCTAACCCTAGGGTTACTAGGGATCCTAACCCTAACCATAAGTTTAGTAACCCTAGGGATCCTAACCCTAACCCTATCCCTAGGGATCCTAACCCTAACCCTTAGGGTTAGGATCCCTAGGGTTAGGGTTAGGATCCCTAGGGTTAGGGTTAGGGTTAGAATCCCTAGGGTTACTAGGGATCCTAACCCTATCCCTAACCCTAGCTATTTCTGTTTATAGTGGGTTTTCTAGTTGATTTTGATGATTGGCAGCTGTCACACACTTCTCAGCATGCGTTTAAAAAACGCAGGAAAAAGCGCATCAAAACGCCGCGGTTTTTTTTCTGCATGCAAAAACGCATGCGTCTAAAAAATGCGGCGTTTTGCCGCCTTTAAATGCGTTTTTTCACAACATGCGTTTTTTTTAAAATGCTGCAGATCAAAACGCAAGTGTGAAACCAGCCTTACCTATAGGGAGAACGTGGAATGCGTTCTCCCTATAGGTTACCTGCACATGTTCTAAATAAAGGATCGTATTACAGAGGACTGGTGAGTGCACTCTTGTTTTTTCTATGAATGGACTTTCTATCATATAGACCCCTCAAAATGACTTCAAATGTGATGTGGTCCTGAAAAAAATATGGTGATGTAAAAATGAGAAATTGCTGGTCAACTTTTAACCCTTATATCTCCCTAACAAAAAAAAATGTTGGTTCCAAAGTTGTGCTGATGTAAAGTAGACATGTGGGAAATGTTTCTTATTAAATATTTTGTGTGACATCTCTGTGATTTAAGGGCATGAAAATTCAAAGTTGGAAAATTGCGAAATTTTCAAAATGTTAGCGAAATTGCCATTTTTTTTAACAAATAAATGCAAGTCATATCAAAGAAATGTTACCACTCTCATGAAGTACAATATGTCACTAGAAAACAATGTCAGAATCACCGGGATCCATGCAAGCGTTCCAGAGTTACAACCTCATAAAGGGACAGTGGTCAGAATTGTAAAAATTGGCCCGGTCATTAACGTGCAAACCACCCTTGGGGTTAAGGGGTTAACCCCTTTATGACCTTAGTCGTATCCATACGTCCAGGTCATATGGTACTTACCGACCTTGGATGTATGGATACATCTACATATACTTATTTTGCTTACACAGAGGCAGTCCTCGTGTGATTGCCGCCTGGTATCAGCTGTTTTAATAGCTGACACCCGGCTCTCGGTGCCAGGAGTGGTACCCGCACTGCTTCCGCACTTTAACCCACTAAATGCTGCAATCGCAGCATTTAGTGAGCAGGCAGAGGGATGAAATGCTCCTCTGCCGTTGGATCGGAGACCTTATCGCAGGGTCGTGATCATTGTGATGGTGACCTGATGTCGTCATGACAACATCCGGGTCACCAGGCACTAGGAAGTTAGTTCTCAGTGCATGATCTAACTAACTTCTGTCTCCAGGGCTGACAGGCTATAAGGTATAGCAATGCTTTATACCTGCAATTAGACTGCAGAAAGTGAAAGTCCCATAGTGGGAATAAGTAAAAAATAAAAAAAAGGAGTAAACATATTTTTTTTTAAATCACAACATAATAAAAGAAATATATATTGTACCCATAAATAAATTTATGAAAAACTAGATGGTGGCCCGATTCTAACGTATCGGGTATTCTAGAATATGTAGGTAGTATATAGCACAGCCTACGTACTATATTGCACAGTGACGTAGTATATAACATAGCTACGTAGTATATAACAGAGCCACGTAGTATATAACAGAGCCACGTAGTGTATTGCACAGGTATGTAGTATATTGGTCAGCCACGTAGTATATAGCAGAGCCACGTAGTATATAACATAGCTACGTAGTATATTGTAGAGCCACGTAGTATATTGCACAGCCACGTAGTATATAGCAGAGCCACGTAGTATATAACATAGCTACGTAGTATATTGTAGAGCCACGTAGTATATTGCACAGCCACGTAGTATATAACAGTCACGTAGTGTATTGCACAGCTACGTAGTGTATTGCACAGCTATGTAGTATATTGGTCAGCGACGTAGTATATAGCAGAGCCACGTAGTATATAACATAGCCACGTAGTATATTGTAGAGGCACGTAGTATATTGCATAGCTACGTAGTATATTACACAGCCACGTAGTATATAACAGCCACGTAGTATATTGCACAGTCGACGTAGTATATAACAGAACCGACACAGCCACATAGTATATTGAACAGCTATGTAGGATATAACACAGAGCACGTAGTATATTGCACAGCCATGTTGTATATTGCACAGCCACGTTGTACATTGCACAGTCACGTTGTATATTGCACAGTCACGTTCTATATTGCCCAGCTACATAGTATATAGCACAGAGATGTAGTATATAACATAGCCCACGCAGTATGTAAGACAGCCCACGTAGTATATAGCAATGTGGGCACTATATGCGTGGTTAAAAAAGACTTAAAATAAAAAATAAACATATACTCACCTTCCGAAGGCCCCTTGATGTCCTGGCGCCTGAGTGCGGTGCACACGGGAGCTTCCGGTCCCAGGGTTGGTATGAGCACAGGACCTGTGATGACGTCCCGGTCACATGACTGCAACGTCATGGCAGGTCCTTCTCGCATAGCATCCTTGGCACCGGAACCTGGCGCTTGCACCGCCAAGGACAGAACGTGACGTCGGAAGGCGAGAATAACCTTTTTTTTAATTATTATTATTATTATTATTTGTAACATTAGATCTTTTTACTATTGATGCTGCATACTCAGCATCAATAGTAAAAAGTTGGTCACACAGGGTTAATAGCTGCGTTAACGGAGTGCGTTACACCGCGGTCCGTTAACGCTGGCATTAACCCTGTGTGAGCGCTCAGCGCTGACTGCAGGGCAGTAAAGCAGCGGCCATTTCGCTGCCAGACTATGGCCGTCACTGATTGGTCGTGGCAATGGTCGTGGGCGTTTTACCACGACCAATCAGCGACTTGGATTTCCATGACAGACAGAGGCCGCGACCAATGAATATCCGTGACAGACAGACGGAAGTGACCCTTAGACAATTATATAGTAGAAAATTAAACCATGAAAGTACACATTTAGTATCGCCCAGCCTGGAACAACACGACCTATAAAACTGTCCGACGAGTTAACTCCTTTCTCAGGAGAAATTGCACAACAAATTTTGTTGTCAACTTTCTCCTGCTATCCTTGTGAAAATTAAAAATCTGGGGCTAAGGCTAAGTTCACATTTGCATATGTGTCCGCAGCGTATCGTCTGCATGTGCGAACGCATGCTAAAACGCATGCAAAAGCATGCTTATTAAAACAAAGAGAAATTGCGGCAGCACTCACCGGTCCCCTTTGTATGACTATAAGGATTTATGTCTCCGATGTTTAGGGGAATGCACATTAGACATGCTGCTATTTTAGAGGTTGCTATTAGTCTTATTTTTATAATTACTATTTAGATCCTTTTAAGTATTTGGGTTATGAAAAAGGACAAGGACGTAAGTACTTATTCCAGGTTATTATACTAGTTTTGCTTTTAATATATTGTTTCGTCTTTTTTATGCACATGTTGTACTTCGGCTTCAGGTGTTTGGGAATGGGGGCGTGGGGTGGGAGGGGTTTGCCCTGACTCACCTATTTGTATCAGCGTCACTTCCCAGCACCATTGACCCGTGGAAGCGCTGCCATTAGCGCGAAACGGCCGTTGTCTATCCCTGCACACCTCCTGTTCATCTGCACACCCCCGAGCCGTGAAGATGTTGTTTTAACATGTTTCAATAAAGGACTCAGGCCACTCCAGGACCAGTGAGTGCTGCCGCAATTTCTCTTTGTTTTAGTGCTCGTTCCATTCACTTTTTCTTCATGCGAGCTCCCTGGTCAAGCTGTCAGGCTCTCCGCTACACCACATACAGGCTACGGCCAGCTCCAGGTAACACAGCTGTGCTGCTCTACTCCTTTTTTTTTTTTTTCTTTGTTTCAGTTTAAAAGCATGCTTATGCCTGCACATCATCTTGCGCATGACGCAAACAAAAATGCTGCTTATCCATGCGTTTAAATGTGTGTTGGCATGCGTTTGCTTTTTTTATGCACATGGTGGAGGCGGTGACATCATTTTCTGGACATGCGCAGTCTAAAGTTTGCATGCGTACGCATGTCCTTGCCTACCAATGCGTTCCCATAGACAGTAATGCATTTTTTGGACGCAATCATCCGCATGCAATATTTAACTCCTCAAGAAATGCAACATGTTGGGCTCCCCAGACATCGCTGGACACCGCCGCACACTGCGAAACAGCGCATTCGTACGCATCCGCATGCGAACGCATGCAAAATCATGTCCCTACCTACACCATGTTAAAGGTATGTACGCATGACGAATTCGGATCTTACACTGCGCACAGATACGCAAATGTGAACCTGGCCTAAAATAACATTTTTGTGGGAAAAATGTTTGTTTTTGTTTTTTTCTGATGTCTGTTATAAACTTCTGTGAAGCAGCTGGGGGTTCAAGGTGCTCACCACACATCGAGATATATTCCTTGAGGGTCTAGCTTCCACAATGTTCAGTGGTTGTTTTTTCACTGTTTAGGCACATCAGGGGCTCTCCAAACGAGACATGACACCGGCAGACCATTCCATCAAAGTTTGTGTTAGAAAACATCACTTCTTCTTTTCTGAGCCGCACCTTAAGCCCCAACAGTAGTTTACTCCCATATATAAGGTATCAGCATATTCAGAAAAAATGACACAACAAATTTTATGGTGCAATTTTCATGATACCCTTGTGAAAGTGCAAAATTTGGGGCTAAAACTATTTTTGTTGGGAAAATTATTTTTTTTTATTTTTCACGGCTTAATGTTATAAACTTACGTGAAGCACCATTGGGGTTCAAGGTGCTGAACACACATCTATAAACGTTCCCTGAGAGGCCTAGTTTCCAAAGCGGTGTCACTTGTGGGGGATTTCCAATGTTTAGGCACATCAAGGGCTCTCCAAATGCAACATAGTGTCCGCTAATTATTCCAGCAAATTTTGCATTCAAAAAGTCAAATGGCGCTCCTTCCCTTCTGAGCTCTGCCATGCGCCAAACAGTAGTTTTCCCTCACATATGGGGCATTGGTATGTTTAGGAGAAATTGCCCAATACATTTTGGGGTCCATTTTTTCCTGTTACCCTTGCAAAAATGAAAAAAAAAAATGTTGTGACAAAGTTATATGTTAATTTTCCCTTACACATCAAAAAATCCCTCTGAAGCATTTAAAGGGTTAATAAACTTATTGAATGTGGTTTTTAGCACCTTGAGGGATGCAGTTTTCAGAATGGTGTCACTTTTGGGTATTTTCTGCCATATAGGCCCCTCAAAGTCACTGAAAAAAACGCCCCACTTTAAAGTTTTTGAATTTCCACAAAAATTTAAAATAACCAATAAATTTTGTTCAACTTCACAATTGTGTTCCACTTGTTGTTGATTCTTTATCAAAAATTTACATTTGGTATCTTTATGTTTGAAGCATGATATGCGGGAAAAGGTTGAAAAGTTCCGGTGGGCCGAATACTTTCGCAAGGCACTGTATCAGTCCAGGAGGGAAAAGAAGCAGATTTCTCTAATATACCACAAAGTTGCTTATTTTCATGTGTGTACTATTGTTTTATGACAGAAAAAATAAATTTTGTGGTTGCTATTCAAATTATTTCTCACTTTTTCCTATCCTTAAGAGAGGGGAGTCTTGTATGTGAAACTTAACCAGGCTTGTATGAGCATTGATTAATTTTTGCTGTATCCTTGAGTCCTATACTTATGTTGCTAGATGCACTCTATCTTCCCTCATTCACCCTGGTATGAGGAACCAGGTAGCGTTGTTCTCAAAAGTTTACATACCCCGGCAGAATTTTTGCTGTCTTGGCCTTTTTTCAGAGAATACGAATGAGAGCACCACAACATTTTTTCCACTCATGGCTAGTGGTTGGGTGAAGCTATTTATTGTCAAACTACTATGCTTTCTCTTTTTAAATCATAATGACAACCCAAAACATCCAAATGACCCTGATCAAAAGTTCACATACCCCATTTCTTAATGCCATGTATTTCCCCCTCTAACATCAATGACAGCTTCAAGTCTTTTGTGGTAGTTGTGGATGAGGTTCTTTATTTTCTCAGATGGTAAAGCTGCCCACTCTTCATGGCAAAAAGTCTCCAGTTCCTGGAAATTCCTGGGCTGTCTAGCATGAACTGCACACTTGAGATCTCCCTAGAGTGGCTCAATGATATTGTGGTCAGGAGACTGAGATGGTCACTCCAGAACCCTCCCTTTGTTCTGCTGTAGCCAATTACAGGTCGATTTGGCCTTGTGTTTTGGATCGTTGTCATGTTGGGACGTCCATGCACAGCTTCCGGGCTGATGATTGCAAATTTGCCTCCAGTATTTGCTGATAACGTGCTGCATTCATCTTTCCTTCAACTTTGACTAAGTTTCCTGTGCCTTTGTAGCTTACACATCCCCAAAACATCAGCGCTCCACCTCCGTGCTTTACAGTAGGAATGGTGTTCCTTTCATCATAGGCCTTGTTGACCTCTCTCCAAATGTAACGTTTATGGTTGTGCCCAAAAAGTTCAATTTGGTCTCATTACTCCAAATTACCTTATTACAGAAGTTTTGAGGCCTGTCTCTATGCTGTTTTGCATATTTTAGGCTAGATACTTTGTGGTATTTGTGCAGTAATGGCTTTTTTCTGGCTACTCGACCATACAGCCCATTTTTCTTCAAGTGCCTTCTTATTGTGAATCTTGAAACAGCTACACAGTTATCAGAGAGTCCAGTATTTCAGCTGATGTTGTTAGTGGGTCTTTCTTTTCATCCTGAACAATTTTCCTGGCAGTTGTGGATGAACTGTTTGTTGGTCTACCTAACCGTGGTTTTGTTTTTACAGAGCCCCTGATTTTCCATTTGTTAATTACAGTTTGAATGCTGCTGACTGGCATTTTCAATTACTTGGACATCCTTTTGTATCCCTTTCCTGTTTTATACAGTTAACTACCTTTTTCTGTAGATCTGTTGACAATTCTCTTGCTTTCCCCATGACTCACAATCCAGAAACATCAGTGGCTGGATGAAAGATGCAAAAGTCTGTCTGGATCCCAGAAACTCACTCAGCTTTTATGCACACACACTGATTACAAGCAAACAGGTCACAGGTGAGGATGTTACTGTTAGTAGCCATTCAAGCCCATTTGTGTCAACTTCTGTGCATGTTATCAGGCCAAAATCACCAGGGTATGTGAACTTTTGATCAGGCTCATTTGGATGTTTTGGGTTGTCATTATGATTTAAAAGAGAAAACACAGTAGTTTGTCAATAAATGGCTTCACCCGACCACTAACTATGAGTGGAGAAAAAAAGTTTTGGTGTTACCTATCATTCATATTCTCTGAAAAAAGCCAAGAAAACAAAAATTCTGCAGGGGTATGTAAAATTTTGAACACAACTGTATTTTAAGGCTGTGTGCACACGTTCAGGATTATTTGCGTTTTTTTGCTATAAAAACGCTATAAAAACGCTTAAAAACGCATACATTAAGCATGCCATCATTTGTAATGCATTCTGCAATTTATCTGCACATGATGCGAAAAAAACGCATTGCGGTTTAAAACGCAGTATGTTCCTTAATTTTGTGGATTTTTCACGTTTTTCCCGCTATTCAATGCATTGGTAAGCTCCGGAAAAAAACGCACAAAAAACGCGTGAAAAACGCGCGAAAAAAACGCATCTGGATTTCCTGCAGAAAAAGTCCGGTTTTGTTCAGGAAAATTCTGCAGAAAATCCTGAACGTGTGCACATAGCCTAAAAGTACATTTATAAAATCTTGAACACATCACCTTAACTTAGCTTTACATGAAAATCTTCAGAAACAAGGGCTTAATTTCCTTTCCCTTAGCAATTTTCTATATTATACCACTGTTGCATTTTTATCAAGAAAATTGCATTGTTTATTAAAAAATGTTTGTGTTTTTAATCTGCAGAAATGATCTTTCAAAAATTATGAGAACAAGAGCTAAAGAGATTGAGGTGAAGCTTCTGCTCTTTGCTATCCAGAGGACCACTAATTTTGAGGGACTTCTAGCAAAGCGTTTCTCTGGATGCACTTTGACCGACACTGTTGTGGTAAGACCATTGTACTATATTATCTTTCTTGTTATAACACTTTACATATGTGAACTCTGCTCTGCTTCTCTATTCATTTTTTTTATATAAAGAAAAGTGGAAAGGAGCTACAATATATGGGAGAAGGTTAGTGTAGAGTTCGGACTCTTTCTGTAACTCCCATAGACTAGAGTGAGTACAACCGTGATTGTCCAGCTTTTAAAGAAACCAAAAGAGAAGAACCTGATATAAGGTCTAATGAATGCGTAAACCATATATGGTGAAAATTGTGACTTTGATTGGGATTGTGATTAAACCTTTTTTCCTCTAGACGTAACACCTGCCCTTTGTCCCTGTTGCCGACCTAAGTGCAAATAGATCTTTAGAAAGATCTGTCATGTCCCCTCATATATTTGTACATTGTGATATGATCGCCCCTAATCCTCCATTTTTCCAAACTAAATAACCCCAAGTTAAATAACCCTGTCTTGGTGTTGCAGTCCACTCATTCGCTTAACCCATAGTGACATCGAGCGTAATAGTACGCTGATGTCGGACTCCCTCCCTTTGATGTGGGCTCTGGCGGTGAGCCCACATCTTTCCCGGCACGTGTCAGATGTTTTGAATCGCGATCCACCCGTGGCTATTAACCTGTTAAATGCCTCTGTCAAACTCTGACAGCGACATTTAACATGCGTTTCCAGCAATCGTACCGGAAATTCGTCCATCAGTGATGCCCGTCACGTGATCGCGGGTCACTGATGGGTTGGCATGACAACCACAGCTCTACTGCAGACCTTTATGGTTGTCACTGCTTGCTTGCTATGAGTGCCGCTCCTTGGTCGGCGCTCATAGCAAGTGAGTAATTCTGCTACATAAAGGCGATCTGATCATTGCCTGTATGTAGCAGAGCCGATCGGGAGACTATTAAAGCATGCCAAAAGTAAAAAAAAAAAAAAAAAAAAAAAAGAATTAAAAATATTTAAAAAAATCACCCCCCTTTTTGTCTCATTCAAAATAAAAGAACTAAAAAAAAATCAAACATACATATATTTGGTATCGCTGCTTTCAGAATCACCCGATCTATCAATGATAAAAAAAGGATTAACCTGATCGCTAAACGGTGTAGAGAGGAAAAAAATTAAAAACGCCAGAATTACATTTTTTTGGCGCGCAAAAGATAAGCCTTCACCCAACCCCAAATCACCAAAAATGGAGACACTACGTGTATTAGAAATTGGTGCTCTTTTTTTTTTTTTTTTTTAAAGAAAGTTTGGAATTTTTTTCACCACTTAGATAAAAAAAGAACCTAGACATGTTTGGTGTCTATGAACTCGTAATGACCTGAAGAATCATAATTGCAGGTCAGTTAAAGCATTTAGTAAACATAGGAAAAAAAGCCAAACAAAAAACAAGTGTGGGATTGCACTTTTTTTTGCAATTTCACCGCACTTGGAATTTGTTTCCCATTTTCCAGTACATGATATGTTTAAAACCAATGGTGTCATTCAAAAGTACAACTCTTCCCCAAAAAAACAAGTCCTCATATGGCCATATTGACTGAAAAGTAAAAAAGTTATGGCTCTGGGAAGAAGGGGAGCAAAAAAACGCAAAAGCGAAAACACCTCTGGTCATGAAGGGGTTAATCTTTGTTGCTCTTCTCTATACCTGCTCTAGTTCAGGTATATCCTTCTTATACACTGTAGACTAAAATTGTACACAGAATTCTATGTAAGGCAGCAGTAGTTACTTGTATAGAGGCAACATGTTCTCGTCATGAGCATCTATACATGCATTCCATTATTCTACTTGCCTTAGCAGCAACTGCCTGGCACTGGTCACTAAAGTGCAGTTTTCCCTTTACCCAAATCTTTCTCAGTGACCGTTTTACCCAGTGTTTTACAGTTTAGTACTTAATTACAGTCATGGCCAAAAGTATTGGACCCTTGAAATTGCCCTAACAAATAAAGTATTTCTCAAATAAAATTATTGCAACATAACATTATTTGTTATACCCATGTTTATTTCCTTTATGTGTATTGGAACAAAACAAAAAAACAGAGGGAAAAAAATGCAAATTGGACATCATTTCACACAAAACCCCAAAAATAGGCCGGACAAAATGGTTGGCACCTTTCCAAAAACGAGTGTTTCACACATGTGATTCAAACTCACCTGTGGTATGTAACTGGTGTGGTCAATGTGAAAGTCGCACCTGAAACCAGATAAAAAGGGGAGAAGTTGACTCACAGAAAGAGGAGAATAGAACTGATTGAGGACTTGACAACCAAAATTGCTGAAAAATATCAACAAACTCAAAATTACAAGTCCATTTTCAATAATCTTTGATGTTCCTTTGTTTTCACGGTGCCCAACATAATCAAGAGGTTTACAACCCATGGCACTGTAGCTAATCTCCCTGGACATGGACGGCAGAGAAAAATTGATGTCAGGGTTGCAATGCAGGATAGAAATCTGGAGATTACCAAAGGATTTTGGGTCGCAATGTCGTTCCCAGTGTCAGGTTTGTGTCCTAGGTCATGAGTCTTCCAGCAGGACAATGACACCAAAAAAACTTCAAGAAGCACCCAGGAATGGATGGAAACAAAGCGCTGGGGAGTTCTGAAGTGGCCAGCAATGAGTCTGGATCGAAATCCCGTTGAACACCTGTGGATAGATCTTAAAATTGCTTTTGAGAAGGCAGCCTTCAAATATGAGGGACCTGGAGCATTTGGCAGAAGAAGAGTGATCCAAAATTCCAGCTGAGAGGTGTAAGAAGCTTGTTGATGGTTATAGGAAGTGATTAATTGCAGTTACAGTATTTTTTGGATTATAAGACTCACTTTTTTCCCCTCAAATTTTGGGGGAAAAGTCTGGGGGGCCTCTTATAATGCGGATGTACCTTACCGATACCGTTGCTGCAGGTCGCAAGCTGGGATGAGGTGGTCTCTGGTACTGCTGCGGGGGTCTCCTGTGCTGCTGCGGGGGTCTCGGTGCTGCTGTTGGGGCCCTACCAACATTTTATGAGAGGTCAGAGCCGCCGCAGTTCCATAGTTTCCTGTGCAGTGGACTCTGGGAAAATGGCCACCGGGGGGCAGCATATGTGCAGATGGAGATCTCGACACCAAGGTCTCGGGAGCTGAGATCTCATCTCCCGAGATCTTGGTGCTGAGATCTCCATCTGTGCATGCGCCGCCCCAGCGTCAATTTTCCCGGAGTCCACTGCACAGGAAACTATGGAACTGCGGGGGCAGACACCGCGCCAGACACCTCCACAGCGGCGTGACGCACAACGGCAGACCCCCTCATCCCAGCCTGCAGCATGACCCCACTCCTGCCTCCTCCAGCAGCAACCCTGGAACCCCACTTCACCGCAGCTACCACCCCCAGTAAGCAATAAGACGCATGGATTATAAGAAGCACCACCATTTTATAAAAAAAATAAAAAATGTTTTTTCCTATTTTTCTCTTCTAAATTTGGGGTGCATCTTATAATCCGGAGCGTCTTATAAACTGAAAAATACGGTACTCTGTTAGTTTTTTGGGGGCACTAGCAGAAGGGGCACAACGCTGCTCCGTTTAGCTCAGACCGCAGCACAGATCACCGTTGTTCTGTACTGTAGGTAAACAGAAAAAGCTCTAATTTTTAGAGTGATTTACAAAAATTATGTTGCAGAGTCCTGCACTGCAATCCTTTTTTCTTTTTCGAAGTGGAGATGCACCTTAAAGGGTCGTGGTTCAGCCAAATATATGTATGGCACAGACCTGTTTCAGCATTGACCATGGACTGTAAAGAACAGTCAACCATGTGCCCAGCCAGCTCTCCTTAGCCTTTCTTCCACTTAGCAGCCTTTGTTGGCAGTCTAACACTGTTCTTTTCAAAGAAAAATCTGCTGCAAATGTTGGAGTGTAGGAAAAAATTGGAAAATAAGCACATTTTTGCTGCTTTTTTCCCCCCATTCATTAGAATGGATGAAAACAATGAAATAATGCTCATGCTGTAGATTTGAAACTGGTTCAAATCTGCAAGGAAATAATAAGAAACAATATAGGCTGTCCCAACACCTAGTCTGTGTCGGGGTCCCTTTTTCTGGAGTTAGATGCGTGATCCAGACGTGTCACTTATAACCAGCAAAACATTCTGGAAGTATATTTAGGCGCTAAGTACCGTATCCTTTAACAAGCTGTAGAGACTGTGTTGTTAAATCTGCTCGTTTTAATATATTTTACTGTTTAATTTAATGAAGAACATATACATTTTTCTCATTTGAATTCTCCCTTTTCTATTACAAAATGAAAAGAGCTCATTCTGATTCAGCCTGACCACTGCAGACTTGGCATGTCATCTGAATTCCTTCCTCAATTACTCACAAACTTGTAGCTGCCTTGACAAAAAAAGTAGTCTTCATTATGTGGTTCTCTCTGTGATGTTCTTATTGCTAATATTTCAATGTACTTTAGCCACTTTGTAACAAGTTTATGGACGGCCATGCACCATGCGGAAAGTAAGCTGATCATGTGCGGTTGGTACCCAGGGTGCAGGAGAGGAGACTCTCCTCCACGGACTGGGCACCATATCACTGTTAAAAAAAAAAAAAAAAAAAAGAATTAAAATAAAAAATAGTGATATACTCACCTTCTGATGGCCCCCGGAGTCCTCTCGCCTATCAGCGGTGCACGCGGCGGCTTCCGTTCCCAGGGATGCTGTGTGCGAAGGACCTGGGTTGACGTCGCGGTCACGTGACCGTGACGTCATCCCAGGTCCTTCGCACACAGCATCCCTGGAAACGGAAGCCGCCGCGTGCACCGCTGAGATCATTGGGTGACGTCGGAAGGTGAGAATAACCATTTTTTAAATTTTTTTTTATTTTTAACATTAGATCTTTTTACTATTGATGCTTCATAGGCAGCATCAATAGTAAAAAGTTGGTCACACTTGTCAAACATTGTTTGACAAGTGTGACCAACCTGTCAATCAGTTTTCCAAGCGATGCTACAGATCGCTTGGAATATTCTAGCATTCTGCAAGCTAATTACTCTTGCAAAACGCTAGTGTTTAGCGGGAATACGCATGCCAATTTCGCATGTGATATACCCGCGGCAGGAGTTGCGGAATTGCCACTGAAATTTCCGCAGCAATTCCGCAACGTGTGCACATAGCCTTAAGAATAAAGCTTTATTAAAGGCTCGTATGTTGAACTTTTAATTTCCAAAGCATAAGATAACATCGGAAAAAAGTACAAAAAAGTCCTGATGTTTTCAAGTGGTTAAATGGTCTTGAGTAATTACTAGCATTTAACTGTACAGTGCATTAGTATTATACGAATAAAAAGTCACCGGAAAATATTTGAGCCGAGCTATGTACTTCTACAAACAATTGTGCCACCAATGCACAAATTGCTCAAAAGAGTAATTGTTTTATTGAAAATATGCTTTTATTCACACATTATTAAAACTATTCTAAGAGATCCCAACCAAATATAGGCAAATGTCAAGATACAGCAGCCAGATAAGGAGTATGGGTAAAAAGTACGTTTAGTGAAGCCATTCAGGAAAATCCATGAAATAAAGGGCATTTAGGTCAAATATATAACAATGTGAATTTATCCAAGTCAAAACACATGTATTGCGATACATGGAATAGCTTTACCCATACTTTGTTTGCCCAAATCTTGCCAGCCACTGACCCCAACATGCTTTTTGCTTGTTTTAGTTTATTCAGAGAGTACAGACAGGACAGATTGGGCACAAGGCGCAAACCCATGAGTAGTGGTTGATCCTTAAGCTGTTTAATTTACCTACTGTATAAAATTGGCAAGCTGCACCTGATGTTGCATTCACGTTGGGATTGAACGCGCATGTGCAATCCTTGATACCTGTTTAATCTAGTAGGCTCTTAAGGAGACACGGGAGTCACCTGGTGCTCTGGTCTGCTAACTGAAACCACAGGGATCATCCCACCGAATGCAAACTCTCCTTTTACCGTGGGCATAATACTACTCAGACAACACAGGGTGAGAGTAAAATAGTGTGGCAATTATTTATGGAACCACAAAATTACAGAGTCCTCACCCTTCCGTTGACTTGCCAGGGTAAGAGCAGCAGTGACTTAAGAGCTTCCAGGGCCGACAACACCACCTGTGGCACGCACAAAGAAGAGGTAACTGCAAGATTAGGAAGATGACAGTCCATTGAGGTACAAGGCCAGTTGACTATGTATCCATGGGCTCAGGTGACCGACTGGTTCAAATCCAGACTACCCCAAACGTATTCATGGTTCAGTGATGGTCATTGGAGCAGATCTGTATTCGGTCAGCTGGGTTTTCAAAACGTGCCCACACTTTTACCTACAGATGCACATACAAACGGCAATATGTTTTCACAGATGCACAAATTACAAACATATATGTAAATTATAACACACTCCCACACACTCATCTGCTTTTATATACATACTGAAATAGATACAAACGCATGCAGAGGTACATACAGGAACACCTTTATACACACAGGGGCACACACAATAAAATGTGTACAGTTATTTACATGGATAGTGAGGCTCAAGTTAAACCTATGCCTTCTAAAGGATAGCTCAGCTTCGCAAGTTCTCCCACTTAAAAAGATGAGAGGCCTGTAATTGACATCATAGGTAGACCACAACTATGAGAGTCAAAATTGAGAAAACAAATCCAGTAAATCACCTTGGGTTACAAGGACACTAAGCTTCAGGAGGGCAAATTTCCAACGGATGAGAGATGATCTTGGTGCAATTAACTGGGACGATATCCTGAGACATAAAAATACACAAAGAAAATGGGAGACGTTTATTAGCATCCTGGATAGGACCTGTGCACAGTATACACCGTATGGGAATAAACATACTAGAAATAGGAGGAAACCAATATGGCTAAATAGAGCTGTAAGGGGCGCAATCAGTGACAAAAAGAAAGCATTTAAAGAATTAAAGGAAGTAGGTAGTGATGAGGCATTAAATACAAAAAATAAAATACATTCTGTAAAAAGCAAATCAAGGCAGCAAAGATTGAGACAGAGAGACTCATTACCAGAGAGAGAGTAAAAATAATCCCAAAATATTCTCTAACTACATAAACCGTAAGAAACTAAAAATTGATAGTGTTGGCCCACTTAAAAATAGTCTGGGTGAAATGGTGGATGAGGAAAAAGCCAATATGCTAAATGACTTTTTTTCATCAGTATTTACACAAGAAAATCCCATGGCAGACAATATGATCAGTGATAACAAAAATTCCCCATTATATGTCATCTGCGTAACCCAGCAGGAAATACGTCAGCATCTAAAAATCACTAAAATTGGCAAATCTCCGGGCCCGGATGGGATACACCCCCGAGTACTGCAGGAATTAAGTACAGTCATTGATAGACCACTATTTTTAATCTTTAAAGCATTCATAATAACAGGGACTGTACCACAGGACTGGTGTATAGCAAATGTGGTGCCAATATTCAAAAAGGGGACAAAAACTAAACTCGGAAATTATAGGCCAGTAAGCTTAACCTCTACTGTGGGTAAAATCCTGGAGGGCATTCTAAGGGATGTTATACTGGAGTATCTGAAGAGGAATAACCTCATGACCCAGTATCAACACGGGTTTACTAGGGACCGTTCCTGTCAGACTAATCTGATCAATTTCCATGAAGAGGTAAGTTCCGGACTGGACTAAGGGAACGCAGTGGACGTAGTGTATATGGACTTTTCAAAAGCTTTTGATACGGTGCCACACAAAAGGTTGATACATAAAATGAGAATAATGGGGATAGGGGAAAATATGTGTAAGTGGGTTAAGAGCTGGCTCAGGAATAGGAAACAAAGGGTGGTTATTAATGGAGCACACTCGGACTGGGTCGCGGTTAGCAGTGGGGTACCACAGGGGTCAGTATTGGGCACTCTTCTTTTTAACATATTTATTAATGACCTTGTAGGGGCATGCAGAGCAGAATTTTAATATTTGCAGATGACACTAAACTCTGCAGGGTAATCAATACAGAGGAGGACAAATTTATATTACAGGATGACTTAGAAGCTTGGGCTGATAAATGGCAAATGCGCTTTAATGGGGATAAATGTAAGGTCATGCACTTGGGTAGAAGTAATAAGATGTATAACTATGTGCTTAATTGTAAAACACTGAGCAAAACCGTCAATGAAAAAGATCTGGGAGTGTGGGTGGATGACAAATTCACATTTAGTGGCCAGTGTCAGGCAGCTGCTACAAAGGCAAATAAAATAATGGGATGCATTAAGAGGCATAGATGCTCATGAGGAGAACATAATTTTACCTCTATACAAGTAACTAGTTCGACCACACTTAGAATACTGTGCACAGTTCTGGTCTCCGGTGTATAAGAAAGACATAGCTGAACTGGAGCGGGTGCAGAGAAGAGCAACCAAGGTTATTAGAGGACTGGAGGGTCTGCAATACCAAGATAGATTATTACACTTGGGGCTATTTAGTTTGGAAAAACGAAGACTAAGGGGTGATCTTATGTTAATGTATAAATATATGAGGGGACAGTACAAAGACCTTTCTGATGATCTTTTTAATCATAGACCTGAGACAGGGACAAGGGGGCATCCTCTGTCTGAAGGAAAGCAGATTTAAGCATAATAACAGCCGCGGATTCTTTTCTGTAAGAGCAGTGAGACTATGTAACTCTCTGCCTTATGATGTTGTAATGAGTGATTCATTAGTAAAATTTAAGAGGGGACTGGATACCTTTCTTGAAAAGTATAATGTTACAGGTTATATATACTAGATTCCTTAATAGGGCGTTGATCCAGGGAACTAGTCTGATTGCCGTATGAGGAGTCGGGATGTCTCCAATGTGCAGCTTACTCTTTGCCACATGGGGTTTCTTTGCCTTCCTCAGGATCAACATGTTAGGGCATGTTAGGTTAGGCTATGGGTTGAACTAGATGGACTTAAAGTCTTCCTTCAACCTTAATAACTATGTTACTATGTTGTCTGATTTGGCAAGATTTATTTTTCAAATTATGGTGGAAAATAAGTATTTAGTCATTAACAAAAGTTCATCTCCATATTTTGTTATATATCCGTGGTCAAACTTTTCTGTACTTCTTCACAAGGTTGGCACACACAGTTGGTGGTATGTTGGCCCATTCCTCCATGCAGATCTCCTCTACAGCAGTGAAGTTTTGAGCCTCTCGCTGGGCAACACGGATTTCGAACTCCCTCCAAAGGTTTTCTATGGGGGTGAGATCTGGAGACTGGCTAGGCCACTCCAGGACCTTCATATGCTTCTTACGAAGCCACTCCTTTGTTGCCCTGGCGGTATGTGCTTGGGATCATTATCATGCTAAAAGACCCATCCACGTTTCATCTTCATGGCCCCATTTATTCTTTCATGTGAACGGATCAGTCGTCCTTGTCCCTTTGCAGAGAAACAGCCCCAATGCATGATGTTGCCACCCCCATGCTTCACAGTAGGTATGGTGTTCTTTGGATACAACTCAGTATTCTGTCTCCTCCAAACACAACGAGTTTTGTTTGTACCAAACAGCTCTACTTTGGTTTCATCAGACCATATGACATTTTCCCAATACTCTTCTGAATTATCCAAATGCTCTCTAGCAAACTTCAGACGGGCCCGGATATGTACTGGCTTAAGCAGGGGGGCACATCTGTCACTGCAGGATCTGAGTCCCTGGCAGTGTAGTATGTTACTGATGATAGTCTTTGTTATGGTGGTCTCATCTCTATGCCGGTCATTCTCTAGGTCCCCCCATGTGGTTCTGGGATTTTTGCTCACCTATCTTGTGATCATTTTGACCCCACGGGTTGAGATATTGCGTGGAGCCCCAGATCAAGGGAGATTATCATTGGTCTTGTATGTCTTCCATTTTCTTATTATTGCTCCCACAGTTGATTTCATCACACCAAGCCGCTTGCCTATTGTAGATTCAGTCTTCACAGCCTGGTGCAGGGCTACAATTTTGTTTCTGGTGTCCTTCGACAGCTCTTTGGTCTTCACCATAGTGGAGCTTGGAGTGTGACTGTTTGAGGTTGTGGACTGGTGTCTTTTATACTGATAACAAGTTCAAACAGGTGCCATTACTACAGGTAATGAGTGGAGGACAGAGGAGCCTCTTAAAGAAGAAGATAGATGTCTGTGAGAGCCAGAAAACTTGCGTGAATTTAGGTGACCAAGTACTTATTTTCCACCGTAATATGAAAAATAAATCTTGCCAAATCAGACAAGGTGATTTTCTGGATTTTTCTTCTCATGTTGGCTCTCATAGATGTGGTCTAACTATGATGTCAATTACAGGCCTCTCTCATCCTTTTAAGTGGGAGAACTTGCACAATTGGTGGCTTACTATATACTCCCTCCCCCCCACTGTACCTAGAGACTAGTACAGGGGGCACTTTACTCCCCGCCTCCTGGCCCAACTCTTCCTTATACCTAGTATGTTTAGTGTTCATATTACTTTTTGCACTTATTTTGCTTTTTCAAAAAAGAACAAGAGCTAGGAAACTTCAGTGTGCATAACTATTCACCCCCCTAAAATCAGTTCCTTGTAGAGGCTTCTTTTGCTTCAATTACAGCTGCAAGTCGCTTTGGATCAGAGTCTCTCCACATCTTGCCAATGGGATTTTTGCCTATTCCTTAAGGCAATACTGCTTCCGCTCCTTTAAGTTAGATGTTTCCTCTGGTGAACAGCAATATTCTAGTGTGACCACAGATTCTCAATTGGATTAAGGTCTGAGCTTTGACTAGGCCACTGCAAAACATTTACGCGTTCCCCTTAAACCACTTGAGTTTTGCTCCAGGGGTCATCAGAGATGGAGATATTTTTTTTTATAACCTAAACCTGACTTGTACTTCAACAGCTTTGCCCCTGACTTATTTGGAGTCGTCCTTGGTCTTCCTGGTGTTGTTACACATAGTATATTCCACAGCCACGTAGTATATTGCACAGCCATGTAGTGTATTGCACAGCCATGTAGTTTATTGCACAGCCACGTAGTATATAGCACAGCCCACGTAGTATATAGCACAGAGACGTAGTATATAACACAGCCCACGCAATATATTACACAGGTCACACAGTATATAACACAGTCCATGCAGTATATAACACAGGCCACGTAGTATATCGCACAGAGACGTATATAGCACCGCCCATGTAGTATATAACACAGCAACTTAGTATATTGCACAGCCACGTAGTATATTGTACAGCCACGTAGTATCTAGCACAGCCCACGCAGTATCTAACACAGCCCACGCAGTATATAACAAAGCCCACGTAGTATATAGCAATGTGGGCACCATATCCCTGTTAAAAAAAATAATTTAAATAAAAAATAGTTATATGCTCGCCTTCCGGCGGCCCCTGGATCCAGTCCAGGCCTTTAGCGATGCTCCTCGCGACGCTCCGTTCCCAGTAATGCATTGTGGCAATAACGCGTGATGATGTAGCGGTCTCGCGAGACCGCTATGTCATTTCCGGTCATTGCCGTAATTGATTCTTGGGACCGGAGCGTCGCGAGGAGCGGGAAAGGCGCCGGAAGGTGAGAATATAATGATTTTTTATTTTTTAAATTATTTTTAACATTAGATCTTTTTACTATTGATGCTGCATAGGCAGCATCAATAGTAAAAAGTTGGTCACACAGGGTTAATAGCAGCATTAAGGGACAGCGTTACACCGCGTTATGCCGTGGTGTAACGCAGTTTGTTTAACGGACTGCTAAACCGCTATGGGGGCACTAACTGGAGGGCAGTAGGGAGGGGGCACTGACTGGTGGGGAGTAGGGAAGGGGAATTCACGGCCTGACTGTGCCCGTCGCTGATTGGTTGCGGCCAGCCGGTCGCGACCAATCAGCGACATGGGATTTCCGTGACAGACAAACAGACGGAAGGGACCCTTAGGCGATTATATAGATAGACTAGATAGTGGCCCGATTCTAACGCATCGGGTATTCTAGAATATGTATGAATGTATGTATGTATGTACGTACGTCGCACTTAGCACAGCCACGTAGTATATAGCACAGCCACGTAGTATATAGCACAGCCACGTAGTATATAGCACAGCCACGTAGTATATAGCACAGCCACGTAGTATATAGCACAGCCACGTAGTATATAGCACAGCCACGTAGTATATAGCACAGCCACGTAGTATATAGCACAGCCACGTAGTATATAGCACAGCCACGTAGTATATAGCACAGCCACGTAGTATATAGCACAGCCACGTAGTATATAGCACAGCCACGTAGTATATAGCACAGCCACGTAGTATATAGCACAGCCACGTAGTATATAGCACAGCCACTTGGTATATAACACTGCCCACGTAGTATATAGCAGCCATGTAGTGTATGACACAGCCACGTAGTATAGGCACACCAACGTAGTATATAGCACAGCCACGTGGTATATAGCAGCCATGTAGAATATATCAGCCACGTAGTATATAGCAGCCACGTAGTATATTATACAGCCCACGTAATATATAGCACAGCCCACGTAATATATAGCACAGCCCCGCAGTATATAACACAGGCCACATAGTATATAACACAGGCCACGCAGTATATAACACAGCCCACGCAGTATATAACACAGCCCACGTAGTATATAGCAGTGTGGGCACCATATCCCTGTTAAAAAAAATAAATAAATTAAAAAAAAAAGTTATATACTCACCCTCCAGCATCCACCGAAGCTGTCCTTATGCGCGCGATGCTGCTGCCAGCTTCCGTTCCCAGTGATACATTGTGAAATTACCCACATGACTTAGCGGTCTCGCGAAACCGCTAAGTCATCTGGGTAATTTCGCAATGCATCACTGGGAACGGAAGCTGGTGGCAGCATCGCGCGCATCGGTGGACGGCGGAAGGTGAAAATAGCACAATTTTTTTATTTTTTTAACATTATATATTTTTACTATTGATGCTGCATAGGCAGCATCAATAGTAAATAGTTGGTCTGGAATGGGGCGACACACTGGCACTGACTGGAGGGGAGTAGGGAGGGGGCACTGACTGGAGGAGGCACTGACTGGAAGAGAGTAAGGAGGGGCCAATTCGCGGCTAGACTAAGCCTGTTTCCGTTACAGACAAACAGACGGAAGTACCCATTAGACGATTATATAGATAGATATGTATAAAAGGGTGAAACCTTTTGCAAATATATATATATATATATATATATATATATATATATATATATATATATATATATATATACATATACATATACCATTCAGGCTATTATACCAAGGTTTTAACGTTCATCTGTGGCTGTTACATATGTTTTTGAGAACTTTAATCTACACTTATAAAAACATGCAAATAAAGTGAAAAGAAGAAGATAATGTAGCAATGAAGTGTGCTAAATTTCTAAAGTATCTTGCTGCCTTTTTAATGTTTTCCATTCAGATGATATTTTGTATGGAGTCAATGGGTCTGTTTTTGAAAATATATGGCAAATATATGCATTACATACAAAGCTTGTCTGCCTATTTCAGAGTTCGGTGCGTATTTCATACAAATTTCTCATACAAATTTTTGGTTGAGTAACTCTTTTGGCAAAGTCACTCCTTCCCCCTCTTTTCATGCCGTTGTCTGTTCCCAAGAGAATTCGTTTCAGTGTATTGCGTATTTTCCCATAAGAGACCCTGATGGCATTTATGGGAGTGAACATAATACTGTTTATGAAAGTTCTGGAGAAATTTACTGTTGCAACCAAAATTATTCCACCCCCATAGCAAATTAGGTTTGTTAGTAAAATTTATGAAAAGATGTTTCAAATAAACCAATCAAACAAGAACAAATTAATTAGCACAACATAGCTAATGAAACATGTGATGTCTCCAAACTCAACACAAATTTCCACTTTTAATTCAGTTTCAGAATTCACCTCTTTGTGGTATATTTATATGATTTTGAGCATATTGGAGCTCACTTTTCTTGTGCTTTTGGACCAGTAGAGGTGTTTTTTTTGGAGCTCAGACATGAATACGATCAACAATTATGCACTGTGAAACCTCAGTACCTGCTGCCACCAAATCTTGCTGCAGATCTTTTGCATTTACTTAAGGGTTTTGTAATTTGTTGGCAGCTGGTGATCGCTTCCTCTCTCTGGCATGTCTAGGTGGTGTCACCAGTGTTATTTTAACTTTGAACTTGTGAATTATGCTTACAACCCTATCTCTAAGAACATTCAATATCTTTGATATTTTTTCTATTCTTTTCTTTGTTTGTGTAAGGCCATGATCTCTTCTCTTTACCTTTTTGGGCCACTCTCTTGGCAACCTAAGAATATTAATGGAAATCTGTCACCCCCAAAATCGTATAAGAAGCTGTGGCCTCCGGCATCAGGGGCTTATCTACAGCATTCTGTAATGCTGTAGATAAGCCCCTGATGTAACCTGAAAGATGAGAAATAAAGGTTATATTATACTCACCCAGGGGTGGACCTGCTGCGGCCCGGGTCCGATGGGCGTCGCGGTCCGGTCCAGCGCCTCCTATCTTCATCAGATGGCGTCCTCTTCTTGTCTTCTTGCCGAGGCTCCGGCGCAGGTGTACTTTGCCCTGTTGAGGGCAGAGCAAAGTACTGCAGTGCGCAGGCGCTGCGGACAAGAGGAGGACGTCATCTCATGAAGATAGGAGGCGTTGGACCGGACCGCGAGCCCATCGGACCTGGACCGCAGCGCCCCTGGGTGAGTATAATATAACCTTTATTTCTCATCTTTCAGGTTACTTCAGGGGCTTATCTACAGCATTACAGAATGCTGTAGATAAGCCCCTGATGCCGGTGGCCGAAGCTCATATACGATTTTGGGGGTGACAGGTTCCCTTTAATGAACTGAAGGCCTTTGCCCATGGGCTAAGATTCCTCAGGTATGCTGACAGATGTTGGCATTCGGCTACACATCACTTGCAGCAGATCAGAACAACCAAGGGGTGCTCTAGCATGCACTAGTCAGTAAAAGTGACAAATTGTGATAAGATGAATTTAGAGAAAACACTTCTTTTATTAGTTGTTGAGCTATTTAAATTGTTCTTCTTTGATTGTTTTACAAATCAGTCCCAGGTATCCCGGTCTCCGCTTCATTATCCTGAGTCTACTGCCCTCTGTTGTGTTCCACGTTGCGTTTGGCAGGTGGCCCGGCATGGATCAATGACATAATCTCCCTATGTCTAGTTAAGGTCCTTTGAAATGCACACCTACGTCTTGTAATTTTGACTCTAGTGCTCCTTGTTTGGTATTCTCCATTATCTGTACTACTGCATTTCAACTCCTATCCATCTCTGCTCGGTTCCAATCCATCTGTCCGTCTGTTCCTGAGTTTCTAATTAGTGTTAGTTGCCATGATTCTATGTGTCCGTTGGAAGCTGCACCAAGTCTGGGATCCGTATACCCACACAGGCCAGAGATTTAGTGGATGCTCCTCACCTGGTGAGCCCTAGCAGATTGGTTTATTGCAAACAGCAGAAAGTTCGTACATTTTGCTCTTACACAATTTGGAGTGAGGAATTTTCATTTGATTTCTAAACCAAGAGTGCCAGGTGGTGAACAGAACTATTCTTCCTACCCAGAAAGTGTGCATGTTCGTCCAGCTATTGACATTATGAAAACTAAAATGTGATTTGTCTCAATTGCTGAGTTTTAGTTAGCGATTGCAATTTCATAGTTTTTCCACTCATTTTTTGCTCATGTGTTTTAATTGATAGAAATTATTTTTATTAAAAATAATAATTTTATAATTATTTTCTAGAAAAAGCCTGAAGTTCAACCTCCTGTTTCTACTAACCCATTTTTGGATGATGACAACATAGAAGAGTCTGCTCTGGACAGAGATAGTGACTTGGACAAAGTGAGTATTAAGCCCATTTTCTGCAGTAATTTTTAATGTCTGTAAAATTATGTCATTCATTTTGTTATAACTGTATTAAATCGTGTTGTTTACTATGCTAGTCCATATGTAGGTACCTGGAAAAAAACATTGACCATTTGGTATGTATATGTTTATGGAGCAACATTTGCCACTGTATGCCTCTATAGTGGCTCATGCTGGAAAGTCCTCCTTGCATATTTTTTATGATGTACACTGCAACCACACTATGAATAGACTCACAGGGTCACTGAGAAAAAGTTATAGAGATGATGTTGTTAGACAGTTGTGAATTTTCAATCCTTTAAAAGGGATGGTCACATAAACAAAGTACATTGGAATTAACCCCTTTACCACCTTTCAGAGCCATACTTTTTATTTTTTCGATCAATATGGCCATGTGAGGGCTTGTTTGTTGCGGGAAAAGTTGTACTTTTGAAAAATACCATTGATTTTACCATATAGAGTATTGTAAAACGAGAAAAAATTCCAAGTGCAATTCTACATTTTTTTTGGGGGGGGGGGTATGTTGCATACCATGTTGACTAAATGCTAAAACTAACCTGCCATTATGATTCTCCAGGTCACTACGAGTTTGAAGATGCCAAACACATGTAGGTTATTTTTACTTAAGTGGGAAGCAAAATAATATCCAGAGTTTGTTAAAAAAACAAACAAAAAAAAACAACATACCATTTTCCAAGACATGAAGCGTCTCCATTTTTCTGGATTTGGGTCGGGTGAGGACTAGTTTTTTGCGCTCCAAGTTGACGTTTTTATTGATATTATTTTGGAATCGATACAATGTTTTGATCTCCTGTAATTGCATTTTATTGCAATGTTGCGGAGACCATAAAAAATGTAATTCTTGCTTTTTTGATTTTCTTTCTTGTTACGCCATTTATCGAACGGAATAATTCTTTTTATATTTTAATAGATTGGGCGTTTCTGAACATGGCAACACCAAATGTGTATTTTGATTTTTTTTAATTGTTTTATTTTGATTGGAGCAAAAGGGGCATGATTTGGACTTTTATATTTTTTAAATAGTTCTGAAAACTTATTTTTTAACCTTTTACATGCTTTAATAGTTGCCTTAGACTATCTGATCACTTGTGTTACACATAGCTGACTATCACAGCTGACACCCGGCACTATGTGCCAGGAGCGGTCATTGACTGCTTCCGGCACTTAAACCCCCTGGAACACTGCGATCAAACAAGATCGCAGCGTTCCGTTGGCATAGGGAAGCATCATGCAGGGAGGGGGCTCCCTGCATGCTTCCCTGAGACCCTCAGAACAACGCGATGTGATCGCGTTGTTCCAAGGGTCTCCTCCCTGCAGGTCCCGGATCCAAGATGGCCGTGGGGTCCTTCTGGGTCCTGCAGGGAAGTGGCCTGTCAGTGCCTGCTAGGAGCAGGCGCTGAGAAGCCTACACTGCCTGTCAGCTCGCTGATCTGACATAGTGCTCTGCAAAGTGTCAGATCAGCGATCTGACTTTATACAGTAATGTCCCACCCTGTAACAATGTAAAAAAAATAACATTTTTTAAAAAATTCCTAAATAAAGAAAAAAACCACATTTCTTTATGTAAATAAAAACAAACAATAAAAGTACACATATTTAGTATTGCCGCGTCCGTAACAACCCGACCTATAAAACTGTACCACTAGTTAACCCCTTCAGTGAACACTGTAAAAAAATAAATAAAAAACAAGGCAAAAAACAATGCTTTATCATCATACCACCGAACAAAAAGTGGAATAACACGTGATCAAAAAGACGGATATAAATAAACATGGTACCGCTGAAAATGTCATCTTGTCCCACAAAAAATGAGCCACCATACAGCATCATCAGCAAAAATAAAACGTTAAAGCCCTCAGAATAAAGCGATACAAAAATAATTATTTTTTATATAAAATAGTTTTTAGTGTATAAAAGCGCCAAAACATAAAAAGATATAAATGAGGTACTATCGCGAAGAATAATCCTGCTTTCTCAATTTTACCACACGTGCAACGGTATAAACGCCCCACGCAAAAGAAATTCATGAATTGCTGGTTTTGTTCATTTTGCCTCACAAAAATCATAATAAAAAGCGATCAAAAAATGTCTTGTGCCCCAAAATGGTACCAATAAAAACATCAACTCGTCCCGCAAAAAAACAAGACCTCACATGACTCTGTAGGCCAAAATATGGAAAAATTATAGCTCTCAAAATGTGGTGATTAGGGTTGAGCGACCTTAGCTTTTTTAGGATCGAGGTGGGTTTTGTGAAACCCGACCTTCTCGGACGTCGGATCGTATGGAATCGGCCGATTCTACTGTAAAGTCGGGTTCCGGACCCGGAACACGAAACCCAATGTATGTCAATGAAATTATTTTTTTTATTCTCTCTCTCTCTCTCTCTCTCTCTCTCTCTCTCTCTCTCTCTCTCTCTCTCTCTCTCTCTCGTGCAAGGCATATGTTATTTTTTGACTCCGGAAATTACTACGTCCGAAAACGTAACATAGCACTATGATGCCGCAGGAGCCGGAACCTATGTCATCACGCTGCCCACAATTAATTGGCTCAAAAAAATGGCGGGGAAGGCGTCATTCGAAACGCGACTTTGGCGCCAAGTTCGCGTTCCACGTGGCCGACCCACACTGGGATCGGATCGGGTTTCATGAGACGCCGACTTTGCCAAAAGTCGGCGACTTATGAAAATGAACGACCCGTTTCGCTCAACCCTAGTGGTGATGCAAAAACTATTTTTTTTTTTTTGCAATAAAAAGCGTATTTTTGTGTGTGACAGCTGCCAAACGAAAACTCTCTATAAAACCCGCTATAAATAGTAAATCAAATCCCCCTTCATCACCCCCTTAGTTAGGGAAAAATAATAAAATAAAAAAAAATATTTTTTTCCATTTTCCCATTAGGGTTGGGGCTAAAGTTAGGGTTAGAGTTTCGGCTAGAGTTGGGGTTAGGGTTTGGATTACGTTTATGGTTGGGATTAGGGTTGAAATTAGGGTTAGGGGTGTGTCAGGGTTAGGGGTGTAGATAGGGTTATGTTTAGGATTGGGGTTAGGGGTGTGTTGGGGATAGGGGTTTGGTTGGGATTAGGGTTAGGGGCCTGTTCGGGTTAGGGGTGTGGTTAGGGTTATGGTTGGGATTAGGGTTAGGGGTGTGTTCAGGTTAGGGTTGGAGTTAGAATTGGGGGGTTTCCACTGTTTAGGCACATCAGGGGCTCTCCAAACCTGACAGTGTCCGATCTCAATTCCAGCCAATTCTGGGTTGAAAAAGTAAAATTGTGCTCCTTCCCTTCCGAGCTCTGTCGTGTGCCCAAACAGTGGTTTACCCCCACATATGGGGTAACAGCGTACAACAGAACAACTTTTGCAGTTCACTTTCTCTTGTTACCCTTGGGAAAATAAAAATTTGGGGGCTAAAAATCATTTTTTTGGGAAAAGTAAATGATTTTTTATTTTCATAGCTCTGCGTTATAAATTTTAGTGAAACACTTGGGGGTTCAAAGTTCTCATAACACATCTAGAGAAGTTCCTTGGGGGTCTAGTTTCCAATATGGGATCACTTGTGGGGGGTTTCTACTGTTTAGGCACATCAGGGGCCCTGCAAATGCAATGTGATGCCTGCAGATCATTCCATCTAAGTCTGCATTCCAAAACCGCGCTCCTTCCCTTCCGAGCTCTGCCATGCGCCCAAACGGTGGATACCCCCCCACATGTGCAATTTGTCCTGAGAATGCCGATATCCCACAACAACTTTAGGGGTCCAATTTCTCCTTTACCCTTGGGAAAATAAAAAATTGGGGGCAAAAATATTTTTGTAAAAAAAAAAAAATGATCCTTAGGCGGTCTACTTTCCAAAATGGTGTCACTTGTGGGGGGGTTTCCACTGTTTAGGCACATCAGGGTCTCTCCAAACGCGACATGGTGTCTTACCTCAATTTCAGCCAATTTTGCATTGAAAAGTCAAATGGCGCTCCTTCCTTTCGAGCTCTGCCATGCGCCCAAACAGTGGTTTACCCCCACATATGGGGTATCAGCGTACTCAGGACAAAATGTACAACAACTTTTGGGGTGCAATTTCTCCTGTTACCCTTTGTAAAATAATACAAATTGGATCTGAAGTAAATTTTTTGTGAAAAAAGTTAATTTTTTTTTTTTAAACATTCCAAACATTCCTATGAAGCACTTGAAAGGTTAATAAACTTCTTGAATGTGGTTTTGAGCACCTTCAGGGGTGCAGTTTTTGGAATGGTGTCACACTTGGGTATTTTCTATCATATAAACCCCTCAAAGTGACTTCGAATGTGATGTGGTCCCTAAAAAAAAAAAAAAAAATGATGTTAAAATGAGAAATTTCTGGTCAGTTTTTAACCCTTATAACTTCCTAACAAGAAAAAATGTGGGTTCCAGAATTGTGCTGAGGTAAAGTAGACATGTGGGAAATGTTACTTATTAAGTATTTTGTGTGGTGTCTTAAGGGCATGAAAATTCAAATTTGGAAAATTGCGAAATTTTCAAAATTTTCACCAAATTTCAGTTTTTTCACAAATAACCGTAAGTCATATCAAAGAAATTTTACTACTATCATGAAGTACAATATGTCACGACAAAACCGTGTCAGAATCACCAGGATCCATGCAAGCGTTCCAGTTATTTGCTCATAAAGGGACAGTGGTCAGAATTGTAAAAATTGGCCTGGTCAATAACATGCAAACAACCCTTAGGGGTTAAGGGGTTAATTCATGCACAGCACTTAAAGAGATAAAGGCAAACCAATGTTTAGAAAAAACACCATATTGCAAACATAATAAGTTTAAAGAGGGTTAAGACCCCCCAGGAAGAAGCTTAAAAGCGAAACGCGCATCGGGGCCCAGACTACACGTGCAGGTTATGACTTTAACCTATGGGTTTTGGATGTAAACAAGAAAAATATGTACACTTGGGAGAGTAAACATACCTGCGGGTGTCATCTTTTTGTTTTTTCCCCATGTGTTTTTTAATGGAATTTGTTTAAAAAAAATGTCTCAAAGTTCCTTTTTTTAATACCTAATGCAAAGAGTTCTATTTCTATGTAGGTTGAGTAATTGATCTGGAAGTGCCAATTATTTAGGCCTTTATTCGTAGGCTTTATTTATTGTACCACACACTTGGTACAGCCACAGGAACATTAAAATGCATATGTTCAATATATATATATAGAGAGATACATATATATATATATATATATATATATATATATATATATATATATATACTGTATACATATATATATATACTGTATACATATATATCTATCTATATATATATATAGATATATATCAGCATTGAATATACATTTCAACAAGACAATGTATGTACATTTACAAATACTCCAACGCGGGACATGCTCGGAGGCTCAGGGCGGCTACTGCAACCCCCTTACAATACCACCCAGTCTCTAGTCACTTCTAAGTCATGGACCTTTTAATCCACATGATTTACACAATTAGCAACTTAAATGTTGCTCAGTACCCAAGTCCTTCTGGAATTTATACCACTGAGAGAAGCCAACTTAGTAGCAAAGCCACGGCAGGGGACTAAAAATCCTCCAAAAATTCAAAAATACAACTGAAAAAGGGCAGCACTGCTTACCTGAGCAGGTCTCTGAACAAATGCACTCTCTTTGCTATGTGGGTTGGCTGCATTCTGTAGTGCCTTTGTTCAGAGACCTGGGCAGGTAAGCGGTGCTGCCCTTTTTCAGCTGTATTTTTGAATTTTTGGAGGATTTTCAGTCCCCTGCCGTGGCTTTGCTACTAAGTTTGTTTCTCTCAGTGGTATAAACTCCAGAAGGATTCAGGTACTTTTAACATTTAAGTTCTCACTGAGAGAAGCAGCATCATTTTCCTTGCTTACAATATAAATATACTCCTCCATTGAACTTGCAACACCAAGAAGAAAAAGCTGTATGGAATTATGGAAATCACTGGATCAGTACACGTTAATGATATGCAAATTGTGAAAAATGGAAACAAAATAAAAAATTCTTGATATATTGTGTATCGGCACCACCCACCATACAGAAATACACGCCTTTGCATGCCATCAATGAGGTTTTTGAGTGCAGTCTGAAGAATGTTCCTCCTACACTGAATGCACTTGAGCACACAAAACATCAAGATCCACTTCTGGCAACTTCTTCTTCCGCAATTGCTGACTAATAAGGACCCAGATGTCCTCAATGGAAGACAAGTCTAGAAACGCTGCAGGCTATGGCCGCACGTTTAGGCCACACAGCCTACTCACAATAGCACTAACACTTTTTTATATTCTGTCATGAAGGTGTCTTCATGGTGTTACCCATGTGGTCTCCTAAACAATCTTCGGTTATCAATGCAACCAAGAGAAAAGCAGGACTCACCGCTGAAGAGGATAGATCTCTAATCCATCTTCCATTGTCGTCGTGCTCTGTTCCATTATAGATTTTGAGAGCGGTGGCAAGAGTTGAATGGAGCATAATTTTAGATAGGGTATTTTGTTGGAATATTTGTGGTTACTTAATAACTATAAACTAGTTTTTGGATGTAATCATGCATAGTTATTGTCTTTGACTTTTTTATAGGCTATGTAATTTATCACTCATGTTTTATGGGATTCCTTCTGTCCATATTGGGAATTTCTGTTATACTGGCTATGAATTTCTTTATTGATGTATTGGTATTTTGTTAGTAATTACTGTAGATTATTGTTTTAATAATGCAACTACTGTCTGATTCTTGCTTCTGTGGTTCAGGCAGTATTAATTTCCTGACAGGTAACCCCTTAAAATATTTTTTAATATGCCTAGAAAAGGGGACATGCCTAACTGTAGTTTTAAGATCAGCCAAATTCATTTTTTGGGTAAGAAATAGCATTTGACTAGTTGCTCAAAATTTAATAAATTTGTTTCAGTTTTTGCTCATCTGGTCTGCTTTTACATTGTCTAAATTTAAAACCGTATTAAACAGGTTGTACTGGACTACATTATTGATATTTCCGTCATGTGCTTATCTGAAGCCAATCTCACATTGATCACCTATCCTAAGGGCAGAGTCAGACATACGTATAAATTGGAGCAAGATCAGAAAGCTTTGCACAGACTGGCCACCGACTCTCCTGACCTAAGCGTGACAGCAGCATATATTTCTATGCAGCTGTCACTCTTGGGTCCGGAGAGCACCGCTGTCCAGTCCACTGCATTCTTATCTTGCTCTGATTTATAATGCCATCTGATTCTGCTCTAAGGATAAAGGCTGAGTCACACATAACGATATCGTTAACGATATCGTTGCAACGTCACGCTTTTGCTGATGTAGCAACGATCCCGCTAACAATCTTGTTATGTGTGACAGCGACCAACGATCAGGCCCCTGCTGGGAGATCGTTGGTCGATGGGAATGATCAGGACCATTTTTTGGTCGCTGATCACCCGCTGTCACCCGCTGGATCGGCGTGTGTGACGCCGATCCAGCGATGTGTTCACTTGTAACCAGGGTAACTATCGGGTTACTAAGCGCAGGGCCATGCGCTTAGTAACCCCATATTTACCCTGGTTACCATTGTAAAAGTAAAAAAACCCAAAAAACAGTACATACTCACATTCTGATGTCTGTCACGTCCCCCGACGTCCACAGGGTTAAAACTGCTTTCGGCAGGAGCGCTGGTAATGCACGCGCTGCTGCCGAGAGCTTCCCTGCACTGACTGTGTCAGCGCCGGCTGTAAAGCAGAGCACAGCGGTGACGTCACCGCTGTTACTGCCGGCGCTGACACATTCAGTGCAGGGAAGCTCTTGGCAGCAGCACGTGCATATTAGCAGCGCTCCTGCCGAAAGCAGTTTTAACCCTGTGGACGCCGGGGGACGTGACAGACATCAGAATGTGAGTATGTACTGTTTTTTGTTTTTTTTTTACTTTTACAATGGTAACCAGGGTAAATATCGGGTTACTAAGCGCGGCCCTGCACTTAGTAACCCGATGTTTACCCTGGTTACCCGGGTGCTGCAGGGGGACTTCGGCATCGTTGAAGACAGTTTCAACGATGCCGAAGTCGTTCCCCTGATCGTTGGTTGCTTGAGAGAGCTGACTGTGTGACAGCTCCCCAGCGACCACACAACGACTTACCAACGATCACAGCCAGGTCGTATCGCTGGTCGTGATCGTTGGTAAGTCGTTTAGTGTAAAGGTACCTTAAGTCATCTATAGCTTAGTCCTACTCAACCCCTTTAATGCACTTCCACCACCATGTGTGCTTTTCTAAAACTACCTGCATTTGCGCCAAACTTTTGCAGTAGAATTAGTGGTTTGTAACAGCCCCAGTCTAATGTGAAAATTGGGTTGAGAGATTAGAATACATGAGAATAACCATAATAATGTACAGTATGTAAAAGTTGAAGGAAAAAAAAATAGCTGAAGATAGGCTAAGTTGGTATACCATCAATGAGTGATCATATCCAATAAAATGTGTACAGCTAACATAAAATCTAGAACAATTTTTTTACATATATTCAACGACTGGTGGCAGCGAATAATCGTTCTTGGGTTATTGTTGAGTTTGCCGTGACTGTATCGGAGGTATATATGTATATTCCGTGCTTTAGAATCGGATGTGTATATACACTTCCTTTTAGTTCCCCAATAACCAGACTATTAGTGGGAGGAGCCTGCGGCCTCCTCCGTTCATTGATGGTTAGTCGAGTAATTGTCAGGATGACAGAGAGCAGTAGAGAGCTGTTCGACACAAAGATCACAGCGAGTGGTTCTGTGTGACCATTCCAGGATGCAATATCTTGACATGTTAGTATACCCAAGTCTTTTTCACACGTCCTGTGGCTTATTTCTATTCATCCAATTATGTAGATGTAATTTATGTTTTTCTTGCCCAAATGTAGAATCTTGCATTTCTTCCTGTTAAATACCATTCTAATAGTCGCTGCCCATTGTTCAAGCCTTTCTCTGTCTTCTATAGTGTTAGCTATACACCATCTGCAAATTTGATTAGTTTACCTTGAATTCCATTATCTAGATCATTTATAAATGTTGAACAACACTGGGGCCAGGACAGAGCCTTGTGGTAACCCACTTGCAACACACTTCCAATTGGATGTTCAACCGTCAATTACCACTCTTTGAGTACGATCACTTAGCCAGTTATGAATCCACCTAACTGTAGCCTTGTCAATCCCATACGTGGTCGTTTTTTCAATAAGTATAGTGTGAGATACTTTACCAAATTCTTTGCTGAAGTAGAGATATTGTATATACTCGAGTATAAGTCGACCTGAGTACAAGCCAAGGCACCTAATTTTGCCTCGAAAACTGGGAAAACTTATTGACTTGAGTATAAGCCGGGTATGCATTGTCCCATCATCCCTATCCCGGTATGCATGGCTCTCCATCCCCGTCCTTGTATGCATGATTCCCCATCCGTCCTTGTATGCATGGCTCACCGTCTGTCCTTGTATGCATGGCTCCCCGTCCACCCTTGTATGCCTGGCACCTCATCCTTGTATGCATGGCTCCTTATCCCCTATCCTTGTATGCTTGATTCCTATGAAAAAAAAAACATCCTACTTACCTTCCCTATGTGCCCTCGGTGCATTTTGTTCTGGCGACAGCAGGTCTTCCGGCCGAGCGATCACGTGTCCCCGCTCATTAAAGTAATGAATATTCACTCCACGTCTATGATAGTGGAGAGTGTGATCGGAATGAGATGCTGCAAGGGCGTGAAGGGAAGGTAAGTAGGCTGTGGCTGTAACTGTGCGCGCTATAAGAGATATGAATATTCATTGCCAGCGCAGTGAATATTCATTTTTCTTTAGCAGCGGGCACAGTTACAGCCACCGGCTCCTGCCTCTGTGACCCGATGCTCTGCCTCTCCCTTCCCGCGCCATCTTTCTGGAACAATGACTTGTGTATTAGCCGAGGGGGGCGTTTTCAGCACAAGAAGTGCTGAAAAAGTCTGCTTATACGTGAGTATATATGGTACTATATCTACCGCATTTCCTTGATCCACTCAGTCAATGATTTCATCATACAAGGAAATAAGATTAGTCTGGCATTACTTATTTGCTACAAACCCTTACTCGCTCTTGCTAATTACTGTATTCTTATCGAAGTACTTGCATGCTATTTAATCATTTATTCAAAGATCTTTCTTCGTATAGAAGTAAGGCTCAATGGCCTGTAATTTCCTGGTTGCATCGTCTTTCCTCTTTTGACGGTGGAGACAACATTTTCCATTCAATCTTTGTGGACTTCTCCTTTTCTGTATGAATTTTGAAAGATTCTTTGTAGTATTTCTGCAATTTCCTCTGCTATCTCTTTAAGTACACTAGGATGTAATTCGTCTGGGCCAGAAGATTTAAATTTATTTAAATTAGCTAAGTGTTCCCTCATCATCTCTCTGTTAATGGATAGTGTAGATTCTTTTATTCCTTTGATAGCACCGTGAAGTTCAGTTTATCTTACATTTGATTTGTTAGAGAACACAGATGCAAAATAGAAATTTAAAAGTTCGGCCTTCTCAACATCATTTTTTACCTCTTCATCCTTTTCATCCTTTAAAAGTCCTATAGCATCTTTAACTTTTCTTTTGCTTTTCACATATCCCCCCCAAATCCTTTTTTATCCAATCTCCCTTGCAAACCTCACTTCATTACTGGCCTTAGATCTTCTATCGCTTGCCCTGCATTCCCTGCAGACAGCATTATTTTCTTCTTTAGTTATGCCCCCTTCTTTCCATTTGATATACATTTCTGTTTTTTTAGCAAGTGTTTAAGTTGTGTGTTCATCCATCCTGGTTTGTTTAAATGCATCCAATTCTTCTTTTCGAGACTGTTATTGATTGTGCACTGAAATGGTTCTGAACGGTACCACATCTCCAGGGCAGGAGGCAAAAGATTATACAGACAGGACAGCATGGGATTGCAGTGATACTGTTGTTATTAAACCAGGTATTGGTACTTTTGGTAGTGTGGACAGGTGTCAAGTCCTGCTGGAGAATGAAGTTTCCATCTCCAAAAAGCGTGTTGGCAGAGGGAAGCATGAAGTGCTCTAAAATTTCCGGGTAGACTGCTGCGCTGACTTTGGTTTTGATAAAACAGTGGACCTACACGAGAAGATGACATGGCTCCCCAAACCATCACTGATTGTGGAAACGTCACACTAGATCTCAAGCAGCTTGGATTTGGTACCTTTCCACTCTTCTTCCAGACTCTGGGACCTTGATTTCCAAATTAAATGGAAAATGTACTTTCATCTGAAAACAACACCTTGGATCACTGAGCAACAGTTCAGTTCTTTTTCTCCTTGGCCTAGGTAAGAGGCTTCTGACGTTGTCTATTGGTCATGAGTGGCTTGACACAATGAATACGACACTTGTAGCCCATGTACTGGATACATCTGTGTGTGGTGGCTCTTGAAACAATGACTCCAGCAGCAGTCCACTCCACCCCAAATTTTTCAATGGCCTTTTCTTAACAATCCTTTCAAGGCTGCGGTTATCCCATTTGCTTGTGCACCTTTTTCTACCACACTTTTTACTTCCACTCAACTTTCCATAAATATGCTTGGATACAACACTCTGTACAGCCAGCATCTTTAGCAATTACATTTTGTGGTTACTTTCCTTGTGGAGTGTGTCAATGACTGCCTTCTGGACATCTGTCAAGTCAGCAGTCTTCCCCATGATTGTGGAGCCTACTGAAACAGACTAAGGGACCTTTTTAAATGCTCAGTAAGCCTTTGCAGGTTTTCTTTTGTTAATTATTCTATTTTACTGAGAAGACTTTTGTGTTTTCATTGGTTGTAAGCCATAATCATCAACATTGACAAAAAAACACTTGATGTAGATCACTGTTTGTAATGACTCTATATAATAAGTTTCTCATTTTGTATTGAATAACTGAAATAAATTAACTTTTTGATGATATTATAACTTAGTGAGAAGTACTTGTAAGGTTGGACAGTAAAAAAAAGAACATTAACAAAAGAGCCTCAAGTTTGAGTTTCATGAGTCTCATTATATTGCTGTGACTTACCACTATATTAGTAAATGACCTATGGCATACCACAAAAAAAGTGCATTATCAGAATTCTTATTCCTCAGAAACTCATGTCACAATAACCAATAAGACCTTATCAACAATGCCATTATTGGCTGAAAAAATAAAACTGGATGAAAAATTACTTGGATACAAATAGGGGATGGGGAAGATACAGTACACAATGGATATTTAAGGAGAAAATATATTTTAATAACCCACATGACTATAGTGGTGTATGGCGAGCTCTTTTACCTAACTCTATCCAATAACTATAGCTTTTCAACTAACCACTTTGATCAAATTGAGTCAAATGGTTCAATTCTATTATTATGCTTTGCAGTAAGATACTCCGTGGACTGTGCTTCCAATACGTGTGTGTAGTTCCATTAATGGAGGAGGAATTGGTCACTTCCCAATGGCGGTCTTTTATCTGTAACCTAGGTCTCTGAAATGCCGATAAGCAATTGAAAACACAAGAGCCTAGAAATAATTTGGTAGCACTGTCCTTCTGGCTTCCACCACATGTCTTTTCAATGTCACAGTACAAATAACAAGTGATGGTTTTCTTTACATTTGACTATTTTTTTGTTAACAGCCAAAGAAGCCCAAAGCACCAGAAAATCCATTCCATGGCATCATTTCAAAGTGTTTTGAGCCCCATCTATATGTGTATATAGAGTCGCAAGACAAGTGAGTAGTAAATACTGCTTTTTAGATGTTGAATTTGAAAACTAAACAGTGATTGTATAACTGTATTTAATCAGAATTGAATAATTCTGTATATATTATGTTAAATGAATATTTTTTATTAGTTGTATTCTATGCGGCACTGGTACCTGATTCCATCTAATACTGAACTCATTTTACAGTAAGCTACTTAGTGGGGCCAGCACTGCCAGGGGTCTGTCTTGCTTCCTGCCAGCCAATGTAATCCCAGGACTCAGTAATCCCGCCACACCCTGTCCTGACTTTACATAGAATTTCATTTTGATTTTCCTCTTTTCCACTCAATCAGAAATGTTTTCCATTAGTGTTTCCCTTGCAGGCACCCTAAACTTGAAAGGAATTTGTAACCTTAGCTAAAGGTTTTTGAGAAAAGAAAGCTTTCAGTTTTCAAGTTTATTAACCAATGCTTACCCTGAATTGATATTGAAAAAGACTTTATTTAGAAAGCATGTCCTGTCACTTGTATTGTATCTATTTGGAATTTTTAGAATCCATTTTCTTGTCAGCAATAGTTTTACTTTTTTTTTTCTTTGTATTTCTTAATGCTGTCACACCACCATAAGTTGACAAGCTCCCCTTTTTGGGTCTTAACCCCTTAACGTGCAATGATGGATATATCCGACATTGGACGCCTCGCCCTGTTTGGTGTGGGCTTCGGCGATGAGGCCACACCTTTTCTGGCACATGACAGCTGATGTCAACAGCTGTCATATGCTCTTAACAGCCGTGGGTGGAATCGTGATCCAATCTCTGACAGGGACATTTAACATGCACGCACAGGAAGCATGTAATTAACCACGTGCCACGTAACGGCGGTTGCTGATGTGTTGGCAAGAGAACCCGGGGTCTGCAGGAGATCCCTTTGGTTGTCATTGCCGGATCGCTATGAGTGCCGCCCAGCAGTTGGCGCTCATAGCAAGTGAGCATTTCTACTATATAGAGCAGGGCTGCAGCCCTGCTCTATGTAGCACAAGCGATTAGATGATCGCAGCTTCTAGTCTCCCATGGAGACTATTAAAGCAAGTAAAAAGTAAAAAAAAAATAAAGTTTTTAAATATATATATATATATAAAAGTTCAAATCACCCCCCATTTTCACCATTCAAAATAAAACAATTTTGTATTGTTCATTACGTTCAATTGTTTGAAAGCAAATATGAATGTAACGTAATTTCATTATGTTCTCAATAAATGAATTAAAAAAATAAAAATAACAATTTAATTTAAAAAAAAACCACATATATGGTATCGCCATGTTCAGAATCGCCTGATCTATCAAAATGTGAAAAGAATTAATCCAATTAGTAAACGGCGTAACAGACCAAAAATCAAAATGCGTTTATTATGACTTTTTGGTCGCGGCAGCATTACATTAAAATGCAATAACTGGCGATCAAAAGAACATATCTACGCCAATATGGTATAAATAAGAGCATTAGATCGTTGCTCAAAAAATAGTCCCTCAACTAACCCGAGATCACGAAAAATGGATATGCTACGGGTCTCGGAAAATGGCGCCTTTTTAAGGACAAACTTTGGAAGTTTTTTACAATTTAAATAAAAAATAACCTATAAATGTTTGGTAACTCGTAATGACCTGGAGAATCATAATGGCAGGTCAGTTTTAGCATTTAGTGAACATGGTAAAGAAAAAAATTGTGGAATTGCACTTTTTTTGCAATTTCACTGCACTTTGAATTCTTTTCACGTTTTGTAGTACAAAATATGGTAAAATCAATGGTGCTGTTCAAAAGTATAGCTCGTCCCGCAAAAAACAAGCCCTCACATGGCCATATTGATGGAAAAATAACAAAGTTATGGCTCTGGAAAGATGGGGAGCAAAAAACGGTAACTCAAAAACAGAAGTACCCCTGGTCCTTAAGGGGTTAAAGATTTTAACCCCTTTCCGACGTTAGGCATAGTAATGTGCCCACGTTGGACTCCCCCTTTTTGGTGCGGGCTTAGGCGCTGAGCCCGCACCTTTCTGGGCACATGTCAACTGATTTATACAGCTGACATGTGCCCGCAACAGCCGCAGGGTGAAATCGCAATCCACCTGTGGCTGTTAACTAGTTAAATGCCGCTGTAAATTTCTGACAGCAGCATTTAACTTGCGCTTACCGGAAGCGCGTCCTTTATCCTGCCCATTGATGACCCCGTCACATGAATACCTAAGTAGAGCACCACATGTAGACCCCCCACAGGCTGCCACGGAGCACGAGCATATCATTAACCCCTTTGCGACATGCTCCGTACTAGTACTGCGCTGCCGGCACTGCATTTGTGCCAGCAGCAGTACTAGTACGGCGCACCGATCACCGCGGTCTCACTCTGAGCGCCACGGTGATCGGGTGCGGGTGTCAGCTGTATATGACAGCTGACACCCCGCAGCAATGCCCACGATCGGCACTAGCGCCGATCACGGGCATTTAACCCCTCTGATGCCGCTGTCAGTAGTGACAGCGGCATAGAGGGGGATCGCGCAGGGACGGGGGCTCCCTGCGCTCTCCCACCGGAGCAACGCGATGAGATCGCGTTGCTCCAGTGATCCGGAAGGAGTCCCCGGATCCAAGATGGCCGCGGGACTCCTTCCGGGTCATGAAATGCCCTGGCTAGCCGGTGCCTGCTGAGAGCTGCTGAGAGCAGGCGCCGTAAAGCCTCCTACACTTGCCTGTCAGATCGTTGATCTGACAGAGTGCTATGCACAATGTCAGATCAACGATCTGATCTAATACAGTGATGTCCCACCCTGGGACAATAGTAGAAAGTAAAAAAAAAAAATAAATAGCATGTATAAAAAAAAAATTAAAAAAAATCCCCAAATAAAGGAAAAAAAAAAACATTTCCCAGTAAATCCTTATATTTATGTAAATTAAAAAAACAATAAAAGTACACATATTTGGTATCGCCGTGTCCGTAACGACCTGCTCTATAAAACTATCCCACTAGTTAACCCCTTCAGTGAACACCGCAAAAAAAAACAAAAAAAAAACAAGGCAAAAAACAAGGCTTTATTATCATACAGTCAAACAAAAAGTGGAATAACACGCGATCAAAAAGACGGATATAAATAACCATGGTACCGCTGAAAACGTCATCTTGTCCCGCAAAAAAAAAGCCGCCATACAGCATCATCAGCAGAAAAATAAAAGTTATAGCTCTCAGAATAAAGCGATGCAAAAACAATTATTTTTTTATATAAAATAGTTTTTGTGTAAAAGCGCCAAAACATAAAAAAATTATATAAATGAGGTATCGCTGTAATCGTACTGACCTGAAGAATAAAGCTGCTTTATCAATTTTACCACACGTGGAACGCTATAAACGCCCCCCCTAAAAGAATTTTAGGAATTGCTGGTTTTTGTTCATTCCGCCTCCCAGAAATCGGAATAAAAAGCGATCAAAAAATGTCATGTGCCCGAAAATGTTACCAATAAAAACGTAAACTCGTCCCGCAAAAAACAAGATCTCACATGACTCTGTGGGCAAAAATATGGATAAATTATAGCTCTCAAAATGTGGTGATGCAAAAACTATTTTTTCCAATAAAAAACATCTTTTAGTGTGTGACGGCTGCCAATCATAAAAATCCGCCAAAAAAATTGCTATAAAAGTAAATCAAACCCCCCTTCATCACCCCCTTAGTTAGGGAAAAATAATACAATTTTAAAAAATGTATTTATTTCCATTTTCCCATTAGGGTTAGGGCTAGGGTTGGGGTTGGGGTTAGGGCTAGGGTTAGGGCTGGGGTTAGGGTTGGGGTTAGGGTTTCAGTTAGAATTGGGGGGTTTCCACTGTTTAGGCGCATCAGGGGCTCTCCAAATGCGACATGGCGTCTGATCTCAATTCCAGCCAATTCTGCTTTGAACAAGTAAAACAGTGCTCCTTCCCTTCAGAGCTCTGCCGTGCGCCAAACAGTGGTTCCCCCCATATACGGGGTATCAGCGTACTCCGCACAAATTGGACAACAACTTTTGTGGTCCAATTTCTCCTGTTACCCTTGGGAAAAAAAATGTGGGGGCTAAAATATCATTTTCATGGAAAAAAAAATATTTTTTATTTTCACGGCTCTGCGTTATAAACTGTAGTGAAACACTTGTTGGTTCAAAGTTCTCACAACACATCTAGATAAGTTCCTTGGGGGGTCTAGTTTCCAATATGGGGTCACTTGTGGGGGGTTTCTACTGTTTAGGTACATCAGGGACTCTGCAAATGCAACATGATGCCTGCAGACCAATCCATCTAAGTCTGCATTTCAAATGGCGCTCCTTCCCTTCCGAGCAGTGGTTTCCCCCCATGTATGGGGTATCAGCGTACTCAGGACAAATTGGACAATAACGTTTGTGGTCCAATTTCTCCTGTTACCCTTGGGGAAAAAAAAATTGCGGGCTAAAACATCATTTTGTGGAAAGAAAAAAGGATTTTTTAATTTTCACGGCGCTACATTCTAAACTTTAGTGACACAATTGGGGGTTAAAAGTGCTCCCCACACATCTAGATAAGTTCCTTAGGGGGTCTTCTTTCCAAAATAAGGTCACTTGTGGGGGGTTTCTACTGTTTAGGCACGTCAGGGGCTCTCAAAACGCGACATGGGTTCCGATCTCAATTCCAGCCAATTTTGCATTGAAAAGTCAAACGCGCTCCTTCCCTTCCGAGCTCTGCCATGCGCTCAAACAGTGGTTTATCCCCATATATGAAGTATCAGCGTACTCAGGACAAATTGCACAACAACTTTTGGGGTCCAATTTATCCTCTTACCCTTGGGAAAATAAAAAATTTGGGGCGAAAATATCATTTTTTGTGAAAATTAATATGAAATTTTGTTATGGCTCTACATTATAAACTTCTGTGAAGCACTTGGAGGTTCAAAGTGCTCACCACACATCTAGATAAGTTCCTTAGGGGGTCTACTTTCCAAAATGGTGTCACATGTGGGGGTTTCCACTGTTTAGGCACGTCAGGGGCTCTCCAATCGCGACATGGGTTCCGATCTTAATTCCAGCAAATCTTGCATTGAAAAGTCAAATGGCGCTCCTTCCCTTCCGAGCTCTGCCATGCGCCCAATCAATGGTTTACCCCAACATGTGGGGTATCGGCGTACTCAGAACAAATTGTACAACGACTTTTGTGGTCCAATTTCTCCTGTTACCCTTGGTAAGATAAAACAAATTGGATCTGAGGTAAAAATTTTGTGAAAAAAAAAGTTAAATGTTAAATTTTTTTTAAACATTCCAAAAATTCCTGTGAAGCACCTGAAGGGTTAATAAAATTTTTGAATGTGGTTTTGAGTACCTTGAGGGGTGCAGTTTTTAGAATGGTGTCACTTTTGGGTATTTTCTGTCATATAGACCCCTCAAAGTCACTTCAAGTGTGAGTTGGTCCGTAAAAAAAATGGTTTTGCAAATTTTGTTGCAAAAATGAGAAATCGCTGGTCAATTTTTAACCCTTATAACTCCCTAACAAAAATAAATTATGTTTCCAAAATTGTGCTGATGTAAAGCAGACATGTGGGAAATGTTGTTTATTAACTATATTATGCAATATAACTCTCTAATTTAAGGGCATAGAAACGAAAATTTTGAAAATTGCTACATTTTCATAATTTTCGACAAATTTCTGTTTTTTTCACAAATAAATGCAAGTCATATCGAAGAAATTTTAGCACTATCATGAAGTACAATATGTCACGAGAAAACAATGTCAGAATCACCAGGATCCATTGAAGCATTTCAGAGTTATGACCTCATAAAGTGACAGTGGTCAGAATTGTAAAAATTGGCCCTGTCACTTAGGTGAAAACAGGCTTCGGGGTGAAGGGGTTAACTCAAAACTGAAAATAAAGATTAAAGAGCAACCACATGGTGGATTTAATCAACCAAGGTATTATTTTAATCAGTATAACTGCGCCGACCTGACACTGACTGTAGGTTATTGTGCACAGTCCTGCTGACAGTTCCCTTTAAGTTTTATTTATCGATTTTATTTTATTTTTTTTAAATTTAGACATTTTTTTCTTGTTAGGGTCCCCTTAAAAATAGTCAGAATGCAAGGAGTATTGCTGCTCAGACTTCCAGGGATTACCTATTTTTACAGAGAAACATAAGTATTTAATTCCCGTGCTGCTCTGCGGCAGATGAAATGAGGCTTTACATGGTACTTATTTTTATGAATTGGCTTTATCTATTTCTTTAACTTCTCTGTTTTGTCTAATTGGAAATTATTACTCCAAGCTCATCTCTATCATCTTCCAATTTAATCTGTATATTAAAAATAGGTTCTTAAAAAAAAAAGTGATTATTCCATAAACCATCCTAATTACCTATGTAGTCATTAGAATCGTGTGCATGTACATTAAAATACTTACCGACTGCGGTCGGACATGACTGTTACTTTACTTTGCCAGGTCACACAGGGACCGTTGTGTAGGGCAGAGTTCCTTACTTAAAGATTTGCCTATGGAGCCTCGGAACGAAGCTCCATAAACTTACATTGAGAAAGTGAATACCAATTCAGACATATCACCTGTGTGAGCTGGCAAGTCTATTTTCCGGTCGTGTGGTCTAGAAGAGCTGCACCCTCGGATAACCCTTATTCGAGCCAGTTCACTAGTAATTATTTGTATGCACTTACACATCCTTAAGTAATTAGGACAGATTATGAAATAAAAATTTTGATGGTACATTTTCTTTGAGTACTTTTGCCGTTTTAATTCCGTGTTTAATGCCAATGTAAAAAAATAGTGAAGGGAGGAAAGGAATGAAGAAAAGATTCTACTTCTCCGTTCCTGATTTTTGCTTTATATGTTAAAGCACCCGCAGGCCAGTTCTCATGATGAGTATTTGTTATGGATTTCATGCTGCAGCACTTCTGTACTAATTAGCTAATGTAGGTCTCTTAAGATTTTTTTTATTGCCCTTTTAGTGAGCTTTTTTACATGCATTTTTATTACGGTGTTGTCTTTCAAATAAAACTTTGTTTTGCGGATTGCATGCATTTTATACTATGTTTCCTCTGCGGGAAAGCATTAAAAAAAATACGATACGTGGATTTTAATTGGAGATTTTCAGCGTCCTATTCAAGTCTATGGGGAAAACCCACAACAAGTCAGAATCCGTCTGAAAAAATATAGTGTGCACATAGCCTTAGGGTGACTTCACACAGAAGTATATTTCTGGAAAACATTCACTGCAGTTTGTAATATAGTTTTATTTACCAAAGCTAAAGAGTTGATCAAGTAGGAAGAAGTTGGATTAAACTCTTGAGCTTAAAGAGGTTGGCCGGATGCTACAGATCCACCATCTATTGATGCGCGCAAACTATAAAAATGGCGTGGCTGCTGTATTTGGCAGCATCCAAGAACTTCTGACCAGCATCTTTAACAGTAGATTAGCGGGGGTGCGAAGTGTTGGACTGCCATAGAACCAATATTGATGGCCCATCCTAAAGATAGGCCATCAATAAAGTAGTGAACTTCCCCTTTCAGAACTGCCACAAAAACCTGCAGCGTTTTTCCAACAATGCTTGTGTGTATAGTTAACCAAGGGTAAAAAATTAGGAAAAGCTGAATCTATCGATCAGTCGGGATAACAACCACAACGTTTCTTTAAAAACGTTTCTATAATTCTTGAAAAATCATTGGAAGTGAACGTCAAGCAGTTAATCTATGTACAGTATGTAGTTGTTATTCCTCAGCATCCAGTTTTCCCTAGTTCTCTTTTTTTCTAGCTATTACAAGCTGCAACAACATTTTGTCCTTACGGTCTGGGAACTTCTGATATGAATGTGTAGAACTAAGTGTGTTTTTATTTAAATACAGATGGGGACTTTTCCGCACAAATTAAGTTGTTTTTTTATGTCTGTGGAAAATGAATGCTTTAAGTTCATGCTTGCTCAGCAGTGTGGAAATTTACTGGCCCAATTATTTATAAGCCTTTATTTTTTATAGCAGGTGGGTACAGTACTTTGATTTAACAAGAAAGTAAAATTAAAAGTCCACTTTTTTCTTGCTAGTCCCTTTTTTAGCAGAATATTTAATAACTAAATGGAGTCCCGATGCTATCGCATCGGGAGGGCAGTAATGTCACGATGGGGGCAGGCTTTGTAGCATTGAGAGATGCTCTTCAAGAGTCTCATTTGCCCATTGTTGCCTACAACGTTGTGCTTTTGCTGCTTTCCTTTCATTGTTATTGGCGTACTTTTTAGGAGGAGCCATTTTGGCATTGATATTTGCTTTTTAAAGGGGTTTTCCCACGAACGAAAGTTCATTTTAAAAATTGTCTGTGTCTGACCGTGTGCAGAACATACCACAGCTCCTGGGCAGGGGAGGAAGCAAAAGACCATACTGACATTACAGCAGGAGATCGCAGAGGATACATTTTGTGAGGTAAAATATTGTTTAAAAACAGTCAGTGAAATATTTTGCCTGACAAAATGAATCCGCTGTGATCATTTTTAAAATGAACTTTTGTTCGTGGGAAAACCCCTTTAATGTGACCAGCTTCCTCTGCTTGTAGACATGTTGCTCATCTGCCTCCGGGATCAGCCGAATGATTCACTGCGCCTGCGCGGAATTCGCACAGGTGCAGTAAATCAGACCGCCGCCATCTTTGTGCAGACAGATAGCGCCGGTCACATTAAAACTGCGCATGCGCTCCTCCTGTGCAAAGATGGCGGTGGTCAGTGAATCATTCGGCTGATCCCGGTGGCAGCGTGTTTGCGACGGTGTTCCGCTGGTGGTACCGCGCAAGAGGCTGTGTATGGCGTATACAGCGTGCGCGCGTGTGGTGCATGCAGTCTATACAGTGTGTGTGTGTGTGTGTGTGTGTGTGTTGCGTACGATGTATACAAAAAGACACTATTCTTTCTGTCTTTACCATATAACTATAGAATTAGTAATGGATAGGCATCTCTTATTATAGACGCCTCTCCATTACTAATCTGTGGGCTTGATGTCACAAGACAATACAAAGGTGACATCAACCCCAGAAATATGAACCCCAGTTGCTGCCGCTACAGGGCAAGTGGGAAGAGCCGGGGAAAGCGCAAGAATTGGTGCATCTAATAGATGCGCCTTTTATGGGTGGCTGTGGGCTGCTATTTTTAGGCTGGGGGTGGGGGGGACAATATCCATGGCATTTTACCAGCCTGAAAATACCAGTCCCCAGCTGTCTGTTTTAGCTAGGCTGGTTGTCAAAAATGGGGGGGAACCCAAGCCTTTTTATATTATTATTTAATTAATTAAAAAATACAAAAAATACGTTGTGGGGACCCCTCTATTCTTGATAACCAGCCTTGCTGAAGCTAACAGCTGAGGGTTGCAGACCCCAGCTGTGAGTTTTGCCTGGCTGTTTATCAAAAACATGGGCGAACACATGCCGTTTTTTTTAATTATTTATTTACGGTGCAGGAGCCGGTGATGAATACTCCCACTGTTAGCAGCAGAAGGCGTCAGCTGATGGGAGTGGTAGTCCCATCAGTTGACACCAGTGACTGAAGATGAACCACCGATCACAGCTGCGGGCTCACGCTGTCTTTTGCCAGCGTGAGAACAAGGGCTCTCTCATCAGCGGTGATGAGTTCACTGCCAATTAGAAGCGGTGTTTGCCATTCTGTCATGCACATGACAGTGCGACAAACACCCGTGCAGCCGAACCCAAACAGTAACAACGGACTTCCTGGTGAAGTCTGTGTGCGGTGTCCATGCCTGAAAAGTAGGTGTTCGGTATGGATGCCAAACTTTACTGTTCTGGTTCGCCCATCTCTACTGAACACTAAATGTTATACAACCAACAAAGCTCAAAAAACAAAGCCATATTTGCATTTTTTTCAGCATTTTACTTAGAATTTGTTTAACATTTTTCAGTATATTATTTGCTAAAATGAATGGAGTCATTCAAAACAACTAATCTGCATTAAAAAAGCCAAGTGAAAAGAGAAATAAAAAAATCGTAGAATTTGGAAGGAGTAGAGGAAAAAAAATAAAGCGCTAAAAAAAAAAAGTCCCATTTCTTAACAGGTTAAATCTATAGTCTTTGCTATATAACTAATAGGAGGCGGTATTGGCAAGTGCTCTGACTTTTCTGAGAATGCAAAGAACTGTCATGACTACTGGGATGAAAAATCCAGTACAATATAAATGAGCTCTCCAGACATGCAAAACATAGATAAATAAAAGAAATGCCATTATAAATAGATTAAAAAATGATGTACCATAATTAGCGAATTACACTAGTTTTTCAAAGAAACTAACCACTGGTACATTAAACTGAACTGTTTTGGTACGCTGACAAGAAACCTTTCCTAGAATGCTAATAGGACAGGTGTCCGAGTATGTGCATTAGGAAGTTTGACATTACATGGTATAGGTTATCTCCTTGTCACAGTACCTGCTCAGCATTCATACCTCAGCACCCCTGGTATCTCCAGTATTAGATCAAATAGACATGGCGAACAGCAGTGTCAGCAGCCTTTTCTTACCTCAGCACCCCTGGTATCTACAGTATTATATCACATTGAAATGGTGAACAGCAGTGTGAGCAGCCTTTTCTTACCTCAGCACCCCTGGTATCTCCATTATTTGATCACATTGACATAGTGAACAGCAGTGTGAGCGGTTTCTTCTTGCCTCAGTACCCCTTGTATCTACAGTATTATATCACATTGACATGGTGAACAGCAGTGCGAGCGGTTTCTTCTTACCTTCACACCCCTGGTACCTCCATCTACAGTATTAGATCAGAATGGCAGGGTGGACAACATTATAAGTGGCCTTTTCCTACCTTAGCACTAGAGATGAGCCACCTCCCTAGTGTTCGGGTTTGGTTTGTCGAACAGGGACGTGTTCGATGAACACTGTCGAACCCCATTGAAACCAATGGCAGGCAAACACATACAAACACATAGAAAACACCTTAAAAGGTGTCCAAAAGCTGACAAACTGCTCAGAAGACACAACAAACACATGGAAAAGTCACAACTACATATAGTCATGCGAAAAGAAAAGAGATGGAGGAGTAAAAGGAGGAGGAGACACATATATAGGCATGTCATGCCCTTCTAAAATCAAGAAAGGCTGGAGTAAAAATCTAAACTCACTCTACCAACACCCAGACGTCTTGACAAAAAAAAAAATATATATCTTTAGGTAGAATGGCGGCGGGTCCATTCAGAACACTTTCCTTAGAAGACGTAGTGGGAGTTGTGCCAAAAAATGAACCCAATACATTCAGACTAATCCACCATTTGTGATATCCAAGGGGCAGGTCAGTAAACGACAACATCGACGCGGAACCAAGTACAGTACTATGTACTGTACCTCCTTTGACGAGGCCATCAGGCGGGTTAAGAAGTTGGTAAGGGGCACCCTAATGGCCAAAACAGACATTGAGGGGGCATTCCGGTTACTACCTGTGCCTCCGAATAGTGTCCTCCCATTGGGCTGCTTCTGTGAAGGAGCATACGACGTAGATCGCTAATCCAAAAAAGAGAAAAAAATCCAGCTTCCAAAAACTTAAAAATTTATTAAGGATAAAAGGCAAAGTCCAGTCCAATCCAATAAATTACATAGAGCAAGCAGTAGTTTGCTTGCTACTCTTCACTATGTAATTTATTGGATTGGGCTGGACTTTGCCTTTTATCCTTAATAAATTTGTACGTTTTTGGAAGCTGGATTTTTTATCCGTGCTTCCCCACAACACATGCCGACAGGTGAGCTGGTATATATTTTTTTCTTTTTTCTGCTACATAGATCGCTGTTTGCCCATGGGGTGCTCCATATCCTGCTCACTATTTGAGGCGTTTAGTTGCTTCCTCGAATGTGTCGTCATGGACGTTTGTAAGGCGGCACATATTATCCATTACTTTGACGACTTCTTATGCCTGGGCCCAAAAGATTCGCCACAGTGTGAAAACACGCGGTAGTCCACCTGTGAGAAGGAGAGAGCTGGAGGGAGAGTGGACACCCCAGAGCCGAGGGGTTAGATTGAGAAAGAAAGAAGGCGGTGTAGCTTGCTTCATGGGTGGGGTACTCTGCTGAGTAGCAGAAATTGCTACTAGGCCCAAAACGATTTCCTGGGCCAGATGCCGTTACAAAATAGTAGTTAGGTAAACAGGCGGTGTAGCTTGCTTCATGGGTGTGGTACGCTGCTGAGTAGCACTAAATTATACTAGGCCCAAAAGGATTTCCTGGGCCAGATGCAGTTAAAAATAGTACTTAGGTAAACAGGCGGTGGGTGGCTGGGCTACTCTGCTGACTAGCAGACACTGAACCTTTGGAGCAGACCTCTGAATCCCAGGCTATAGTATGAGTAAACAACTCTGCAGACGACCCCATCCACCTGGAATTGACGATGGCAACGTCATGTAAAACTCAGCAAGGGGACTAAGGCTAGGTTCACATTGCGTTAATGTGTGCACGCTAACGGACAGCGTTGCACGGCGAAAATGTCGCAATTAACGCCGTGCAACGGGTCCGTTAGCGCACCCATTGACAGCAATGTGAAGTTTCCCTGTAGCGCATCGCAAGCGCGTGCCCTTTTCGGCTCGCCCGAGGTCCGTTCCCCGCTCTCGCAGATCGGGGATCTGCGAGAGCGGGGACATTACCGCGACCCCTAAACGCGGCCCCTAAATAAACATTGCGTTAGCGCAATCAGCTAGCATTAGCGCTAAACGGATTGCCCTAACGCAATGTGAACTTAGCCTTAATAAGAGTCTCCATTTTTTCAAAAAATTCGGCCACAGACACCACTTAAGTGGCATCAATTTTGCCAGAGTTTTTTTTAAAACGGTTGGTGAGGTGATTTTCAAAAATCATCAAGCTTTTAGTCTCCCCAAGTTGACACAGGGGTAGAAAAGTCCTTGCGGATCCAGGATTTGTTCATCTTGATGAAGTTTAGTCTGTCTACATTGTCACTGGACAGCCACGTGCGCTTATCTGTCAGCACACCACCAGCAGCGCTGAACACACGTTCAGAGAGAATGCTGGCTGCGGGGCACGACAAGATCTCCAAGGCGTGAGTTGCGAGCTCAGGCCATTTTCAAGATTGGAATCCCAAAATGAGCAAGGGTCCAGTTCCACAGTCATGGCATTGGTGTTTACTTGGAGATACTCTTGTACCATCCTCTCTAGGCGTTGGCTGTGCATCAGACTTCTTGTCTCCTGTGGCCTTGCAAAGGATGGTCTAAAAAAAATCTTGAAACGATTAGAAAAAATTGCTGTTACCACCAGATACGATGTTACTGTTACGGTTAGAGTAATGACTCGATAGTCCCACGGTTGGCAAGTTAGAACTCAGTGCAGAACTGGTGTTTTGTGGAAAAGCAGATGTTAGATTCTGTAACAGTCTCTGCTAATACTCCTGCATGCGTGAATCCCTTTCTATGGCAGGAATTATTTAGCCAAATTTGCTTTTGTACCGGGGATCTAAGAGTGTGGCAAACCAGTAGTCGCCATTACTTCGGATTCTGACAATCCGAGGGTCATGTTGCAGGTAGTGCAGCAACAAGGCACTCATGTGTCTTGCGCATCCAGGAGGACCAAGTCCTTTTTGTCTTGGTGGTGGCGAGGTGAGAATCATGCTTCCTTCGTCTGCCCTCTCACCCCAACCTCGCACAACAGAAATTTGATCAAGGTCTCCCTCATCTGATGAGTCTTCCATGCCCAGCGCCAGTTCGTCCTCCACTTCTTCCTCGCCTCCTGCACCTTCCTCAACAGTTTGGCTGCTACCATGCGCCCTCGGTAATCCCTCTCCCCCAGCCTCCAATGCCAGCCGCCTTGGTGCTGCCAACCTTCTTGACCTTCGAGATATGATCTCTTCTGCATACGACTCCTCCTGTTCCTCCTCCTCTTGTTCCACCACCTGACTCCGGACACTGTGTAAGGTGTGCTCCAGCATGTAAATCACCGGAATGGTCATGCTGATAATGGCATCATCAGCACTAAACATCTTCCTTGCTATTTCAAAACTGTGCAGAAGGGTGCATAGGTCCCTGATCTGAGACCACTTCTGCAGCGTGATTTGCCCCACCTCTTGATCTCGTTGGCCCAGGCTATACGTCATAACGTATTGCACCAGGGCTCGTCGGTGCTGCCACATTCGATGCAACATGTGCAGAGTTGAATTCCACTGTGTCGGCACAAAGCATTTCAGCCAGTGAACTGGCAGGCCCAACGACTTCTGTAGAGATGCAAGTCGTCGAGCTGCGGGATGCGAACGGTGGAAGTGAGCACACAGCGACCGTGCCCTCTGCAGAAGCCCATCTAGTCCGGGATAGTGGGATAAAAATTGCTGGACAACCAGATTCAAAACGTGAGCCATACAAGGCACATGTGTGACATTGCCCCAGCAAAGGGCTGCACCCAGGTTTGCAGCATTGTCGCACACAGCCTTCCCTGGCTGCAGGTTGAGTGGAGACAACCATTGATGGAACTCGGTCTCCATCCAGAGCTGACCACAACTCCTCAGCTGTGTGACTCACATTTCCCAGACATTTCAATGTAAACACTGCCTGATGCCGTTGAGCCCTGGTGACAGCATAGACAGGAGGTGTGCAGGATTCCTTCTGCGCAGTTACAACACGGGTGGCATTACCAGACAGGGTTTGGGTGCAGGTGGAGGACCGAGAGGAGGTTCAGGAGGCAGAACCAGTGGAGGAACTTCTAGATGCAGAGGATCGACGAGCAACTCTTGGGGACGGCATGACTTGGACAGCAGCCCCTTCTCCTGATGTTACCATAGTTACCCAGTGCCCAGTCACCGACATGTAACACCCCTGTCCATGTCTACTCGTCCAAGTGTCTGTGGTGAAATGTACCCTGTCACACACAGAGTTTCTCAAGGAAGCGGTGATGTTGTGTACGACATGCTGGTGTAGCGCAGGCACAGCTTTCTTTGAGAAGTAGTGGCGACTGGGCATCTGGTACTGGGGCACTGCGACGGACATAAGGTCTCGAAAATCCTCTGTGTCCACCAGGCGGAAAGGCAGCATTTCTATAGACAACAGCTTGCAGATGGAGAAATTCAACCTCTTAGCTTTGTCATGGCAAGGAGGAAATGGCCTTTTACTTGTCCACATCTGAGCGACTGAGGGCTGGCTGCCGTGCTTAGACGGAGTTGAGTAGGGTGTCCCCGGCAAACTGCTGGTCTGTGAGGAAGGTGCAGGCGGAGATGTTATGTTGCCTTGATCAAAATGTGGTGTCGATGTCGGAGAGCGCTCAACGCCATCAGGTGTTTCCACTTGCAAATGTCCTGACGACCTGCCTATCACACTTGCTTTTGCGGGTAAAGAGGTGGAAGGTCTGCATCCAAAACCAAGTGCGACTGCTGTCCCCACAGTCACAGAGGATGAAGAGGACGCGGATGCGTCCTCTTTGATGGGGCAGACAGTGGTTGACCCGGCCCACTAGGCCGCATTGTAGCCCAGTGAGCTTCCTGTTGTGAATTCCGTTCTCGGGCTCCCTCCTGTGGTCATGAGTGGTATTGTGTGAGTTCTGTTCTTGGGCTCCCTCTGGTGGCCTTTAGTGCTTACTGCGGGTCTGTAGCTGGAATCCAGCTGCCTCGTTTTCTGCTAGTCTGGCCTCTATTTAACTCCACCTGGACCTTCACTTTTTGCCTGCTGTCGTTGTATTCAGTACTGGTTCTGATCTCTCTGGACTTTCCTTGTGACCTGTCTCCTCCTGAGAAGCTAAGTCTTGCTAGTTCATGTTTGCTCATTATTTCCTTGAAAATGTTTCTCTGTATATGATGAGTTCTGTCCAGCTTGCTTATATGTAATATTCTCGCTTGCTGGAAGTTCTGGGGTGCAGAGTTGCGCCCCTCACATCGTGAGTTGGTGTGGGGGTTCTTGTAATCTCTGCGTGGATTATTTTTGATAGCATTTTATACTGACCGCACAGATCCCTTGCTGTCTTCTGTCTATTTAGTGTTAGCGGGCCTCATTTGCTAAAAAACCTGTTTTCATTTCTACGTTTGTGTTTTCCCCTTAACTCACCGTTATTATTTGTGGGGGGCTGTCTAAAACTTTGGGGTGATTTCTCTGAGGCAAGTGAGGCTTGCTTTCTCTCTAGGGGTAGCTAGTTTCTCAGGCTGTGACGAGGCATCTAGGATTTTAGGTAACGTTCCACGGCTGCCTATAGTGTGTATTGATAGAATCAGGGTTGCGGTCAGTATAGCTCCCACATCCCCAGAGCTTGTCCTAAGGATTTCTGTTACTTAGCAGGTCAGTTTGCGATCCTTGCCACCAGGATCATAACAGTACAGCAGGCCATAAAAGAGTTAATGCATCGCAAAAGAGGGATAAGAGAGATCCTGAGTTCATTTTTTTTTTTTTTTCCCTCTGCAGTGTGGCTAGCCTCTCTCCTCCCCTTAATCTCTGGGTGGTTCAGAATTCAGCTGCAGACATGGACATTCAGAGTCTGTCCTCTAGTCTGGATCATCTCACTGCAAGGGTACAAGGTATCCAGGATTATGTAGTTCACAGTCCTATGTCAGAGCCTAAAATACCAATTCCTGAGTTATTCTCTGGAGATAAATCTAGGTTTTTGAATTTCAAAAATAATTGTAAATTATTCCTTTCTCTGAGACCTCGTTCCTCTGGTGACCCTGTTCAGCAAGTTAAAATTATTGTTTCTTTGTTACGTGGTGACCCTCAAGATTGGGCATTCTCTCTGCCGCCAGGAGATCCTGCATTGCTAAATGTGGATGCGTTTTTTCTGGTGCTTGGATTGCTTTATGAGGAACCTAATCTAATAGACCAGGCAGAAATGTTTTGCTGGCTCTCTCTCAGGGTCTGGATGAAGCAGAGGTTTACTGTCAGAAGTTTAGGAAATGGTCTGTGCTCACTCAGTGGAATGAGTGTGCCCTGGCAGCAATTTTCAGAAAAGGTCTTTCTGAAGCCGTTAAGGATGTTATGGTGGGGTTCCCCACGCCTGCGGGACTGAATGAGTCTATGTCGTTGGCCATTCAGATTGATCGGCGTTTGCGGGAGCGCAAACCTGTGCACCATCTGGCGGTATTTTCTGAGCAGAAGCCTGAGTCTATGCAATGTGACAGGATTCTGACCAGAATTGAACAGCAGAATCACAGACGTCAGAATGGGTTGTGCTTTTACTGTGGTGATTCTACTCATGTTATCTCTGATTGTTCTAAGCGCACAAATAGGTTCACTAAATCTGTCACCATTGGTACTGTACAGCCCAAATTCATTTTGTCTGTTACTTTGATTTGCTCCCTGTCATCCTACTCAGTTATGGCTTTTGTGGATTCAGGTGCTGCCCTGAACTTGATGGATTTGTCATTTGCCAGGCGCTGTGGTTTTATCTTGGAGCCTTTGCAATTTCCTATTTTACTAAAGGGAATTGATGCTACGCCATTGGCCAAGAATAAGCCTCAGTACTGAACTCAAGTGACTATGTGCATGACTCCTGCACATCAGGAGGTGATTCGTTTTCTTGTGTTACATAATTTGCATGACGTTGTCGTGTTGGGTCTGCCATGGCTGCAGGCTCATAATCCAGTCCTGGATTGGAAAGCAATGTCTGTGTCAAGTTGGGGTTGCCAGGGGATTCATGGCGATGCTCCTTTGGTGTCAATTGCTGCTTCTACTCCTTCTGAAGTCCCTGAATTTCTGTCGGACTACCAGGATGTATTTGATGAGCCCAAATCCAGTGCCCTACCTCCTCATAGGGATTGTGATTGTGCTATAAATTTGATTCCTGGTAGTAAGTTCCCTAAGGGACGACTTTTCAATTTATCTGTACCAGAACATACCACTATGCAGAGTTATATAAAGGAGTCTCTGGAGAAGGGGAATATTCGCCCGTCCTTGTCCCCTTTGGGTGCGGGGTTCTTTTTTGTGGCCAAGAAGGATGGTTCTCTGAGACCTTGTATAGATTATCGCCTTCTAAATAACATCACGGTCAAATTTCAGTATCCTTTGCCATTGCTGTCTGATCTGTTTGCTCGGATTAAGGGGGCTAGTTGGTTCACCAAGATAGATCTTCGAGGAGCGTATAATCTTGTGCGTATAAAACAGGGCGATGAATGGAAAACGGCATTTAATACGACCGAAGGCCATTTTGAGTACTTGGTGATGCCTTTTGGGCTCTCTAATGCACCTTCCGTGTTTCAGTCCTTCATGCACGACATCTTCCGAGAGTATCTGGATAGATTTATGATTGTACCTGGATGATATTTTGGAATTTTCTGACGATTGGGAATCCCATGTGAAGCAGGTCAGGATGGTATTTCAGGTCCTGCGTGCCAATGCCTTATTTGTGAAGGGCTCTAAATGTCTCTTCGGAGTCCAGAAGGTTTCCATTTTGGGCTTTATTTTTTCTCCTTCCACTATTGAGATGGATCCAGTTAAGGTCCAGGCTATTTATGACTGGACTCAACCTACATCAGTGAAGAGTCTTCAGAAGTTCTTGGGCTTTGCTAATTTTTACCGTCGCTTCATCACTAATTTCTCTAGTGTGGTTAAGCCTTTGACGGATTTGACCAAGAAGGGTTCTGATGTGACCAATTGGTCTCCTGCGGCCGTGGAGGCCTTTCAGGAGCTGAAACGTCAGTTTTCTTCGGCTCCTGTCTTGCGTCAGCCGGATGTCTCTCTCCCTTTCCAGGTCGAGGTTGATGCCTCTGAGATAGGAGCAGGGGCTGTCTTGTCGCAGAAAAACTCTGATGGCTCTATGATGAGGCCATGTGCTTTCTTTTCAAGAAAGTTTTTGCCCGCCGTGCGGAATTATGATGTTGGTAATCGGGAGTTGTTGGCAATGAAGTGGGAATTTGAGGAGTGGCGACATTGGCTTGAGGGAGCCAAACATCGTGTGGTGGTCTTGACGGATCACAAGAATTTGACTTATCTCGAGTCTGCCAAACGGTTAAATCCTAGACAGGCTCGATGGTCGCTGTTTTCTCCCGTTTCAATTTTGTGGTTTCATACCTTCCGAGTTCAAAGAACGTGAAGGCTGATGCCCTTTCTAGGAGTTTTGTGCCTGACTCTCCAGGAGTTTCTGAACCGGCTGGTATCCTCAGAGAGGGGGTGATTCTGTCTGCCATCTCCCCTGATTTGCGGCGGGTGATGCAGGAATTTCAGGCCAATAAACCTGACCGTTGTCCACCGGAGAGACTGTTTGTCCCAGATAGATGTACCAGTAGAGTTATTTCCGAGGTTCATTCTTCGGTGTTGGCGGGTCACCCTGGAATTTTTGGTACCAGGGATTTGGTGGCTAGGTCTTTTTGGTGGCCGTCCTTGTCGCGGGATGTGCGTTCCTTTGTGCAGTCCTGTGGGATTTGTGCTCGGGCCAAGCCTTGCTGTTCTCGTGCCAGTGGTTTGCTTTTGCCTTTGCCTGTCCCAAAGAGGCCTTGGACGCATATTTCCATGGATTTTATTTCGGATCTTCCAGTCTCTCAGAGGATGTCTGTCATCTGGGTGGTTTGTGATCGTTTTTCTAAAATGGTCCATTTGGTGCCCTTGCCTAAGCTGCCTTCCTCCTCCGATTTGGTGCCGCTGTTTTTTCAGAATGTGGTTCGTTTGCATGGGATTCCGGAGAACATTGTGTCTGACAGAGGATCCCAGTTTGTGTCCAGATTTTGGCGGTCCTTTTGTGCTAAGATGGGCATTGATTTGTCGTTTTCGTCGGCCTTCCATCCTCAGACGAATGGCCAAACTGAACAAACTAATCGGACCTTGGAAACTTATCTGAGATGTTTTGTTTCGGCTGATCAGGATGATTGGGTGTCCTTTTTGCCATTGGTTGAGTTCGCCCTCAATAATCGGGCTAGTTCTGCTACTTTGGTTTCACCTTTTTTTTGCAACTCTGGTTTTCATCCTCGTTTTTCCTCAGGTCAGGTTGAGCCTTCGGACTGTCCTGGGGTGGATTCTGTGGTGGATAGGTTGCAACAGATTTGGAACCACGTAGTGGACAATTTGACGTTGTCACAAGAGAAGGCTCAGCGCTTTGCTAACCGCCGTCGCTGTGTGGGTCCCCGACTTCGTGTGGGGGATTTGGTATGGCTGTCTTCTCGTTTCGTTCCTATGAAGGTTTCCTCTCCTAAGTTCAAGCCTCGTTTCATCGGTCCTTATAAGATTTTAGAAATCCTTAACCCTGTGTCATTTCGTTTGGACCTCCCAGCATCGTTTGCCATTCATAATGTGTTCCATAGGTCATTATTGCGGAGGTATGTGGTGCCTGTGGTTCCTTCTGTTGATCCTCCTGCTCCGGTGTTGGTTGAGGGAGAATTGGAGTATGTGGTGGAGAAGATCTTGGATTCTCGTATTTCGAGACGGAAGCTTCAGTACTTGGTTAAGTGAAAAGGCTATGGTCAGGAGGATAATTCCTGGGTTGTCGCCTCTGATGTCCATGCGGCTGATTTGGTTCGTGCCTTTCATCTGGCTCGTCCGGATCGGCTTGGGGGCTCTGGTGAGGGTTCGGTGACCCCTCCTCAAGGGGGGGGGGGTACTGTTGTGAATTCCGTTCTCGGGCTCCCTCCTGTGGTCATGAGTGGTATTGTGTGAGTTCTGTTCTTGGGCTCCCTCTGGTGGCCTTTAGTGCTTACTGCGGGTCTGTAGCTGGAATCCAGCTGCCTCGTTTTCTGCTAGTCTGGCCTCTATTTAACTCCACCTGGACCTTCACTTTTTGCCTGCTGTCGTTGTATTCAGTACTGGTTCTGATCTCTCTGGACTTTCCTTGTGACCTGTCTCCTCCTGAGAAGCTAAGTCTTGCTAGTTCATGTTTGCTCATTATTTCCTTGAAAATGTTTCTCTGTATATGATGAGTTCTGTCCAGCTTGCTTATATGTAATATTCTCGCTTGCTGGAAGTTCTGGGGTGCAGAGTTGCGCCCCTCACATCATGAGTCGGTGTGGGGGTTCTTGTAATCTCTGCGTGGATTATTTTTTATAGCATTTTATACTGACCGCACAGATCCCTTGCTGTCTTCTATTTAGTGTTAGCGGGCCTCATTTGCTAAAAAACCTGTTTTCATTTCTATGTTTGTGTTTTCCACTTAACTCACCGTTATTATTTGTGGGGGGCTGTCTAAAACTTTGGGGTGATTTCTCTGAGGCAAGTGAGGCTTGCTTTCTCTCTAGGGGTAGCTAGTTTCTCAGGCTGTGACGAGGCGTCTAGGATTTTAGGTAACGTTCCACGGCTGCCTATAGTGTGTATTGATAGAATCAGGGTTGCGGTCAGTATAGCTCCCACATCCCTAGAGCTTGTCCTAAGGATTTCTGTTACTTAGCAGGTCAGTTTGCGATCCTTGCCACCAGGATCATAACAGCTTCCCACTGCAACTTATGCCTTATATCCATGTGACGGTTCATGCATGAATTACTCAAGCTAGTGATTTTTTGGCCTCTACTGAGATTTTGTTGACAAATCTTACAGACAACATGAGTTGGGTCATCCTTTGCGATATCAAAAAATGCCCAGGCTATGCAAGGCTTAGAGCCCGTGCGACCTGAAGAGCCACCATGACTTCTGGTCTGAGGCACAGTTAGGGTTGAGGATGCAGTTGTTGACGTGCTTCCAGTACTCCGTCTCTGTCCAGGAAGGCGCACCGTTACCTCATCGTCAGACTCGTCACTAGCATCCTCCTCCACCTCCTCTGCTGACCTTATGGACTCGCAGACTGGGGTTTGACAGTAAGTGGGGTCTACAACCTCGTCATCATCATCCTGTGTGTTCTCATACCCGTCGTCCTCAGAGCCAACCTCTTCCTGCCCCAACCGAAAAGTCAAGTTTTCGTTCCAATCTTCCTCATTGTCTCCACTAACACGAGTTACAGTTTGGGAACGAGGGTCTACATTATGCTCAGAACCTTCTTCATCTGGGCCTGGATCCGACTCAGAGATTCTGGGCATCAGTGCAGATCATTTCCTCGTCTGGATTCACAGAAGCTCTGGAGCAGACCTCTGATTCCCAGGCTATAGCATGCGTAAACAGCTCTACAGACTCAACCATGTGTGTTACCCCATGCTCAGACGGGCAGCTGGAGACTTGGGAGCTGTGAGGAAGCAAGTGCGATTGGGGTGACAACTGAGGACTGGAGTAGTTGTGATGTTGAAGTTGACATGGAAGAGAGCGCACTTGAACGAGCACTTGATATCCGTTCAAGCACCTGCTGTTTTTGTGCCTCATCTGGAATTTTTGGCGATGCTTGTAGCGATGGTCATAAGAAAGGGATCATATCAGATTGTCCACGATAAGAAGTAGACATCTTACTTTGGCTGGAAGATGGTCTTTCTTCTGCAGATGTTACTGTTGCTTTACCACCTACCCCATGGACACAACCTTTTTTTCCCTTTCCCAAACGCCTATTCTAGCAGGCCTTTTGCTACTCATTTTAGTGCTTAACTAATTGGCAACTCTGTATCTGTAGTTGTTGGCACAACAACCGATGGATGAAAACCGCGCAGAACTGAGTGGCTAAACTGTGGTACTAGGCCCAAAACTATTAACTGGATTAGATGCAGTGAAAATAGAGATACTCAGGCGGTGTAGCTAGCTCACAGGCGGGCTACTCAGATGACTATCAGACAATGCTACTAGCCCAAAAGGATTGGCTGAGCTAGATTACACCAAATGCTGTGACTAACACTTGCACAGCACTGGCTTAGACCTGCCTGGCAAACAGTGCTATGAACTGCTGTAACCTACCCTGAAAAGGGCTGATATTACAACTAGTCCCGACTCTTCTCGACTCCCTAAACCTATCTCTCTGACAATTCGCTCCAAAAAACACTCTTAGTCTGTATAGCGCCCACAGCAGCAGCGGTGCCGTCTAACACTAAGCTGCAGCAGTGAGGAAATGGTGGCGACGGGGCAAATGGCTTGTTCTTATAGGGCGAGGACATGTGACATACACAGCCAATGACGCATGCCCTTGCTTGTGTGCATCACATGCACATTGCTGTGTGTGTGTGTGCACTGCTGATAGGCTGAGAGACTGCACCGCCCCTCTGTAAATGCGGGAAAGAAAAACAAAATGGAGATCGGCGTTATTTCAGCACAGATCTATTCCCCCCCGCCCACTATACACTGAAACAGTCCATTAACAATGATGAACCGTTTTAATGTGCAAATCAAGCTAGGCTTTTGATGAACAAAGAGTTATCGAACGGAAACTCGAACAGCCGAATTTTAAGCAAATTGTTTGGGTTCGTCGAACGACTCGAACACCACCCAAAACAGCTCGAATTTGAAATTGGCGAACAGTTCGACTCGAACACCGCTCATCTCTACTTAGCACCCCTGGTATCTGCAATATTAGCTCAGAAAGACAGGGTGAACAGCATTGTGAGCAGCCTTTTCTTACCTCAAGACCCCTAGTTTTTATAGCATTAGATCAGAAAGATGGGGTGCACAACAGTGTAAGCAGCCTCTTCTTACTTCTGCACCCTTGTTATCTCAATCTATAGTACTAGATCAGAAAGGGTGGACAGCGGTTGTTACCTCAGCACTCCTGATATCTCCAGTATTAGATGAGATTGACAGGGTGCACAGCAGTGTAAGCAGCCCCTTCTTACCTCAGCAACCTGGTATCTCCAATATTAGATCAGAAAGACAGAGTGGACAGCAGTGTGAGGATCCTCTTTTTACCTCAAGACCCCTAGTATGTATAGCATTAGATCAGAAAGACAGTGTGACCGGCCTCTTACATATGTGCGAACTTTGTGGTGGGTTCTGTCTTCATCAACCATAATAATCTAATTTGTTAGAAGTGTCCAGATACATTTTCAGTACTTCATTTTGGAGCGCAATCGCACCTGACACACTACTATGAAGACTTCTGCTTTAACCACAGTTTCTATACAACATAATGTGTTTTGGTCCTGACAGACCACTGCGCTAGACTTGCCATATGCTAGATAAGATTTGATCCTGTAGTCTTCCTGGGGGTTGCATGGTAGCAATTTATCTCCCTTAAATAGCATGCTTTTGAAGGAGGAATCAAAGCCAATATTGGTCTTATCATTTCCAAACTTCCATTGCCGTAGTACTAGAAGTTAACAAAAAGCTAATTTTGAAGGCACATTTTCTTATCTGAAATAAGAGACCGTGTCACGCCACGTTACTTTTCTTTTACGTTATGGGTGATATATGTAAAACAGATGTACACAGTAGTTTCATAGGAAAACTCTTCTTTGATTTGTAAGCCAGCAGAATGAATGTGATTTCCTTTGCTACTGGCACATTTTTGTAGAAATCGAACCTCAAGATTATTCAGCCAGGTATGTGAGATACAAATGTGGTTTGGATTCAGTTCATGCATTTTTTGGAAAATCTAAGAATGCTTAAAATAGTGGAAATCTATACCGTAACTTTTTTTGCTTTTTTCCCCTGGATATTTGAATTTTAAGGACCTTTGAAAACGGAGTCTCATATGTACAACCCCCTACATGATAACCAAATAAGCAAAAAGCTTTTTGGTAGGTCTCTTCCTCCACAATCGTTTAATTTTGCATTGAAAAAGCTGTTTTCCCTGAAAAACCGTGCACCCAATCGTAACCGCCATTGTGTGTGAGTACCATAAACTAGTTGCTCTTCAACTAACTTCAATGTCTATTCTCATAGGAACCTAGGTGAATTGATTGATCGCTTTGTTGCCGATTTCAAGGCCCAAGGGCCACCAAAATCCACTTCTGAAGATGCCGGGGCTGTTCTTCCAAGTTGTGCTGACCTGTTTGTCTACTATAAGAAGTGTATGGTACAGTGCTCACAGCTAAGCACTGGGGAGCCAATGATTGCCCTCACCACTATATTCCAGAAGTACCTGCGGGAATACGCCTGGAAGATTCTATCCGGTAACCTGCCCAAGTAAGTTTAGTTGTAATCTAATTTAGATTTAATAAGCTAAATTATTGATAAAAGTTAACTTTTCTCTTTTTCCAAAACTCTAAAGTGTATTATGCTGGAGTAAATGATGTTCTTGATCCGTTACTTATTTGAAGAACTTGCCGTACACCTCTGTCTGTGTTGAATTAAGTAAAGCATTCTTGTCTAACAAGCATTAAAAGTGTAAAAATGCTGCACATATGCAGAACTTTCATCTGTGGTATGTAGATTTAGTTCCTTATTTTCTGGGCAGAAAGGCGTTCTCTCATAAAGACAAGCCCATTTTTTATTTGAACCTTGAAGGGGAAAATATGTTGCTTGTGGGAAAATATTATTAAATGCCAGAGATGCAAATAAATGGGTAATGTAATACATAATGAGTCGTGTCGTATAACGTATTTCTCCTTGTTATCAGCTCTGGCAAATAGCTGTGATACCCTTAAGACTTCAATATGCCCTGAAATTGTGTGCCAGGTCTTTTTTTTTATTTGGATACTGGTGCTAGCTATTGTTGGCAAAATTATCTCTCTGTTTAATGTTTTTGAGATATACTGTGCTGTGCAAAACTTTAAGGCAGATGTGGGGGAAAATGCTGCAAAGTAAGAATGTTTACAAAAATAGAAGCGTTAATCGTTTTTATTTATACCGTATATACTCGAGTATAAGCCGAGATTTTCAGCCCAAATTTTTGGGCTGAAAGTGCCCCCTCGGCTTATACTCGAGTCACGGTCGGCGGGTGAGGGGGAGAGGGCGCTGAGGCATACTTACCTGCTTCCGGGGCTCCTGGCGCTCCCCCTGCCCGTCCCACGGTCTTCGGTGCCGCAGCTCTTCCCCTGTTCAGCGGTCACATGGGACCGCTCATTAGAGAAATGAATAGGCTGCTCCACCTCCCATAGGGGCGGAGCCGCATAATTCATTTCTCTAATCAGCGGTGTCGGTGACCGCTGACAGAGGAAGAGGCTGCGGCACCCGGAGACCAGCTGTCCGGGGGAAAGAGTGGGACACCGGGAGCAGGTAAGTATGTCATATTTACCTTCCCTCGTTCCACCCGCCGGGCGCCGCTCTGTCTTCGCGTCCTCTTGTTCTGACTGTGCAGGTCAGAGGGCGCGATGACGCATATAGTGTGCGCGCCGCCCTCTGCCTGATCAGTCAGTGCAGAGAGACGCCGGTACCGGACGCTGAGGAGCTGCAAGCAAGAGAGGTGAGTATGTGTTTTGTTTTTTTTATTGCAGCAGCAGCAGCAGCAATGGCACAGATTTATGTGGAGTATCTATGGGGCAACGGTGCAGAGCACTATATATAAGGCACAGCTTTATGTGGAGTATCTATGGGGCAACGGTGCAGAGCACTGTATATATGGCACAGCTTTATGTGGAGCATCTATGGGGCAACGGTGCAGAGCACTATATATAAGGCACAGATTTATGTGGAGCATCTATGGGGCAACGGTGCAGAGCACTATATATAAGGCACAGCTTTATGTGGAGCATCTATGGGGCAACGGTGCAGAGCACTATATATAAGGCACAGCTTTATGTGGAGCATCTATGGGGCAACGGTGCAGAGCACTATATATAAGGCACAGCTTTATGTGGAGCATCTATGGGGCAACGGTGCAGAGCACTATATATAAGGCACAGCTTTATGTGGAGCATCTATGGGGCAACGGTGCAGAGCACTATATATAAGGCACAGCTTTATGTGGAGCATCTATGGGGCAACGGTGCAGAGCACTATATATAAGGCACAGCTTTATGTGGAGCATCTATGGGGCCATAATCAAAGGTCAAAGGTGCAGAGCATTATATATGGCACAGCTATCTATGGGGCCATAATCAAAGGTGCAGAGCATTATATATGGCACAGCTATCTATGGGGCCATAATCAAAGGTGCAGAGGTAATATATAGCACAGCTATCTATGGGGCCATAATCAAAGGTGCAGAGCATTGTATATGGCACAGCTTTCTATGGAGCATCTATGGGGCCATAATGAACTGTGCAGAGCATTATATATGGCACAGCTATCTATGGGGCCATAATCAAAGGTGCAGAGCATTATATATGGCACAGCTATCTATGGGGCCATAATCAAAGGTGCAGAGCATTGTATATGGCACAGCTATCTATGGGGCCATAATCAAAGGTGCAGAGCATTATATATGGCACAGCTTTATGTGGAGCATCTATGGGGCCATAATGAACGGTGCAGAGCATTATATATGGCACAGCTTTATGTGGAGCATCTATGGGGCCATAATGAACGGTGCAGAGCATTATATGTGGCACAGCTTTATGTCGAGCATCTATGGGGCCATAATGAACGGTGCAGAGCATTATATGTGGCACAGCTTTATGTCGAGCATCTATGGGGCCATAATGAACGGTATGGAGCATCTATTTTTAATTTTGAAATTCACCGGTAGCTGCTGCATTTTCCACCCTAGGCTTATACTCGAGTCAATAAGTTTTCCCAGTTTTTTGTGGCAAAATTAGGGGGGTCGGCTTATACTCGGGTTGGCTTATACTCGAGTATATACAGTAAATTAGCAAAATGCATGAACTCAAAAGCAAATCAGTATTTGGCGTGACCACCCTTTGCCTTCAAACAGCATTCGTTCTTCAAGGGACATTTGCACACAGTTTCTAAAGAAACTCTGCAGGAAGCTTCTTCCAAACATCTTGGAAAATTAGCTACAGATCTTCTGTGGATGGAGGCGCCATATTATCACTTATGGAACTCTGTTCTTTTTTTTTTTTTTTTTTAAATTTTGAAAATAGTTCTTAGAGCACCTCTGCTTAGTTAGAAGAGACAGAGCAGGAAATGTTCTCATACACAAGGCTCCCGGGGATATCACTGCACTTTCTGAGAAGACTGGCATTGGCGCTCCACCTGCGATGAGTGTATTGTCACATGTGTCCCTGTCTGTCAGTGGGTTCATTATCTATCAATATCACACTGGTTTTTCCTTTAATCTTTTCACTCCGATCAGAGCACAGACCATTGTGACAGTGGTAGTTGGTAAAGGTGCAGGCAGACAGGGAGAAATCTTCGAATAAAGCAGCACTATGTCCCTGGGAGCAGCGCACAGTAAGGCCATGTGCACACGTTCAGGATTTTTAGCGTTTTTTTTGCGTTTTTTCGCTATAAAAACGTGATAAAAACGCGAAAAAAACGCTAACATATGCCTCCTATTATTTACAAGGTATTCCGCATTTTTTGTGCAAATGTTGCGATTTTTTCCGCGAAAAAATCGCATAGCGGAAAAAAAAGCAACATGTTCATTAAAAATGCGGAATTGCGGGGATTCCGCACACCTAGGGGTCCATTGATCTGCTTACTTCCCGCACGGGGCTGTGCCCACCATGCGGGAAGTAAGCAGATTATGTGCGGTTGGTACCCAGGGTGGAGGAGAGGAGACTCTCCTCCACGCACTGGGCACCATATAAGTGGTCAAAAAATAAGAAATAAAATAAAAAACAGTCCTATACTCACCCTCGATGTCCAGCGCAGTGTTCCCGCCTCTGTGCTGCACGCTGGCTGGTTCCTGTAGCTGGTGTGCGGAGAAGGACCTTGCCGAATGACGTCACTGTCCTGTGATTGGTCGAGACCGCTCACGTGACCGTGACGTCATGGAAGGCCCTGCGCGCACACATCAGCTATAGGAATGGACGCCGGTGAGGAGATCTGATGTCTGCGGGTGAGTATAAGCATTTTTTTTATTTTTTTTTATTATTTTTAAACATTCTATCTTTTACTATAGATGCTGCAAAAGCTAAAAAGATGGTCACACTTGTCAAACGCTATGTTTGACAAGTGTGACCAACTTGTCAGTCAGTTTTCCAAGCGATGCTACAGATCGCTTGGAAAACTTTAGCATTCTGCAAGCTAATTACGCTTGCAGAATGTTAAAAAAACGCAAAAAAAACGGAAAAAAAACGCAAAAAAAAAAATGCGGATTTCTTGCAGAAAATTTCCGGTTTTCTTCAGGAAATTTCTGCAAGAAATCCTGAACGTGTGCACATACCCTAACTCCACAACATTGAAGATGGTATCTACTCTGAGCAGCAAGATCACATTGCTCCAAACAGATAAGTCACTTGGGTGCTGGTGGCGTGACGCAGTGCCACTAGGTATGTCAAGAAATGTCGGCGACGTTTTACTGATACCGGTAGTCCCGTCTTGAATAAAATTAGCATATTATTCACATAATTATAAAAGCCATTTCCTCATTAATATTTCAATAACTTATGTTATAACTTATAGGTTTTTGGGGGTTGTTTTTGTACCAGTAATATATTAAAATAAAAAAAGGCTGGAGTAATTTTTGGTGATAATATCCTCTTCAATTACATTGACTGATGAAATAGTCAATTGCCAATCGATAAATGAAAGGTATTTACACTTATGTTTTTGAAATCATTCTTCGCTGTAGATTGTAAGTTCGCAAGGGCAGTTTACAGTTAGTGTCTAGACTGTAATTTTTATTTGTATTCTGTATGCAACCCTTTCTCATGTACAGCACCATGGAATGAATGGTGCTCTAAAAATAAATAATAATCAAAGGTGTGAGGATTGGCATGCTTGACCAGGTTTGAGATGCAAGTCTGCAGTTACTTTATGTGACTGCAGGCTTCTTTCAGCAAAATGCAACCACGGGGAGACATCTCAGACCGCTGCAGCCCAACAGCGCCCGACTACACCTGGGGCAGATGCCCCCCCCCCCCCAAACACTGATGATGATGATAATACTTCACTTTTTCAACACCCACCTGAAAGTTGCAATACATAATACACAGCTTATTATCATATCATATTATCAACTTCTTTGCGATGTAAAATCGAACATGTCTGTTACGTACACACTTCTGAACACGTGATGTGGGGTGCAACTATAAGGGTTAATTTTGACTCCTCCCTTTCAATCTTGCGCTCAGCCTCTGTTATAGGCTGAAAAGTGAGCATAAATCATCATATACTCATCTAATCCGGGATCCCAACACATTGATGTCCCTGCACTACCGCTCTCAGCCATGGCAGGGTGAAGCAATAGCCGAGGTGTTCTGACCTTCCTATGCATGTGCCTGTCCATCGGCATCATCCTGCCGTGGCTGAGAGCAGTAGTGCAAGGAGATAATTTCTCCCCTCCTCTGCCATAGAGTTAACTGTATTGGCACGTTATGCACACCGATACAGTTAAGAGTAGTGTGGCTGTGAGTGGGCCGCTCAGGGCCCGAAGTAACTGCCTCCTCTGCTCCCTGGTAGCCCACAGAATACACTGTAACACGCCCAGTCCATCAAAGTTCACAGCAGCTCAATGTGTACAACGATAAATTGAATTGATCTCCATGCCCCTCACAGTATTACATCCACCAGCCCAGAAGTATTCAGTGCCACACGCAGTACACAAATTCTGCGGGTTAGACGCTGCGTACTTGTGCAAGCGTCCAAACCACAGCGTCAAGATGTTCCAACATAGTGGATGGGATTTCATAAAATCCCATGCCCACTATGTGTCCACAGACACCCACGGCTCACCCGCAGAGACGGACATGCGGCAGATCTCTCCAGACCGCAGCATGTCAGTTTCTCTTGCAGAGATGCAAGTCTTGGATGCGGTGAATCCCCATGGTTCAGTAAACACATGCAGATTCACGTTAAATAGATGGCAGTGCAAAGTACTTCCAGTTATGGATCGTCTCCACATACCCTAAAGGCCCCGTCTCACATAGCGAGATCGCTAGCGAGATCGCTGCTGAGTCACAAGTTTTGTGACGCAACAGCGACCTCAGTAGCGATCTCGCTATGTGTGACACGTACCAGCGATCAGGCCCCTGCTGTGAGATCGCTGGTCGTGTCGGAATGGCCTGGACCTTTTTTTGGTCGTTGAGGTCCCGCTGACATCGCTGAATCGGTGTGTGTGACACCGATCCAGCGATGTCTTCACTGGTAACCAGGGTAAACATCGGGTTACTAAGCGCAGGGCCGCGCTTAGTAACCCGATGTTTACCCTGGTTACCAGCGTAAATGTAAAAAAAACCAAACAGTACATACTCACCATCTGATGTCCGTCAGGTCCCTTGCCGTCTGCTTCCTGCTCTGACTGAGCCGCCGTACAGTGAGAGCAGAGCACAGCAGTGACGTCACCGCTGCGCTCTGCTCTCACTGTACGGCGGCTCAGTCAGAGCAGGAAGCAGACAGCAAGGGACCTGACGGACATCAGATGGTGAGTATGTACTGTTTGTTTTTTTTGGTAACCAGGGTAAACATCGGGTTACTAAGCGCGGCCCTGCGCTTAGTAACCCGATGTTTACCCTGGTTACCCGGGTGCTGCAGGGGGACTTCGGCATCGTTGAAGACAGTTTCAACGATGCCGAAGTCGTTCCCCTGATCGTTGGTCGCTGGAGAGAGCTGTCTGTGTGACAGCTCCCCAGCGACCACACAACGACTTACCAACGATCACGGCCAGGTCGTATCGCTGGTCGTGATCGTTGGTAAATCGCTATGTGAGACGGGGCCTTAACAGTAATCAGTGCAACCCCCCCATACACACACAGAGTATAAAGTGTAGTAGACCCACATCCCCTATATAGATATGATAGCAGACTACCAGTCTCACATAATATACATTGCAGCAGAACCCCAGCAACTCTCATACACATTGCTGTAGATCCCCACAGCCTGCCATGAGATACATTGCTACAGGCCCCTGCCCCATAAAATACATTGCTGCAGACCCCACAATAATATACATTTCTGCACCCTCATAATATTAGCCCTCCATGCAGTCCACCACAGTGGACAGTACTTACCCTGACACTACACATCCATTTTACCATTAATTTGCTGTCCAGCAGAAGTGAAGCCCTGAAACAGCACCGGAGAGGGAGGCGGAGCCAGCAGTTCTGCTCCGCACAGGGCCTGGATTGCAGAGATATACTGTAGACAGCCAGGAATCCCCCTTCAGCCAGCCGCTCTGACAGGACGTGGCCATGCACAGCATGCAACATCAGCACCACAACCGGGCAGTGGCAACTGAAGGTACAGCAGGCGGCCCTAAACAGCTGCTGAGCGACCGTTCCAGGAGGCATTCGCCCCTGGCAACATCCATTGCTGCTTGTTTTTGGTAAACAACACCCATTGAGTCAAAATTGTCACTACACCTGGAGATAAATTCCCAGAACGGTGTCATTTCCAAAATGTGGTCACATGAGGGGGAAATTCTGATCTCTGGCACTTAGGGGCTCCGTATATGTAGTCTGCAAACTATTCCACGAAAATTTGTTTTCCAAGAGTTAAATAGCACTCCTTCCCTTCCTAGTCTCGCCCTTTAGCTAAATGGTACAGTACAGCCACATATGGAAATTGTGTGACAATTTTTGTTGGCAATGCACTCTTAGCTGAATTCATTGAGTGGTGTAGTTTGTAAAATGGGGGTCACTTTATCAGGGAATTCTGCTGTTCTGGCACTTCAAGGGCTCTGCCTATGTGACATGGCAAAAGCTTGTAAATCTGGTACCACCAATCAGTTAAATGAGTATATAAGCAAGGTAGAACAGTAGTTAAATATATATTAAAAATTAACTTTTAATTTAATCCATTAAAAGAGCCCACTGGCTCAAACCAACAAAAACCATAAATAGATGCCAAAAATAACATAACCCACAATGTGCAAATACTACAAACAGCGCTACAAGCGCAATAGAGTCACTATAACGGTGAGCCACTATATATTTTCTCTCTTAAGGGCTCTAACCATTACAAACAATACCTTCAGGTATTTTTTACTAATAGAAAGGAACGACCTCACCCGAGTTGTGCGTCCTCTAAATCACAGCTTGCAGTAAAAAGCCGGTTCCCCTATACATGAGGGAGCCCTCTGCGTGCTCATTCATAGCCTCACTTCTCCGGGTTTTTTTCTTTTTTTCAGACAGTCATCATGTCCTCCCTTATGGTAGACTTCTCCCTATGTGACATGGCACCCTCAAACCACAAACAACAAAATCTGCATTATAATATGGCGCTCCTTCCCTTCTAAGCTTTCCACTGTGCCTGAAAAGTAGTTCCCGATTGTAGGGTATTAGCAAACTCAGGAAAAGTTGTACAACAAACTGCCATTTTAGTAATTATTATGTCTTCACCACCCAATGTTATACAATTCTGTGATGCACATGTGGTGTCAATATGCTGACTGCACCCTTAGATAAATTAATTGAACTGTGTAGTTTATAAAGTGGGGTCACTTGTGGGGGGGGGGGGAGAGCATTCTGCTGTCCTGGCATGTCAGGGGTTGTAACAATCATTTCCTCCTATCCCTTCAGAAAATTGAAAACTTGGTGCCATAGCAACATTTTAATGGGGGTTTCTGCTGTTTTGGCGTGTTAGGGGCTCTTCAAATGTGGCATGGTGTACGCAGCCTATTCCAGCCAAAATGGTGCTCCAAAATTCAAATGGCGCTCCTTCACTTCCAAGACCTTTTGTGCACCCAAACCATAATTTTCCATTACATGTGGGGTATTGGTATACTGCAGAGAAATTGCACAGCAAATTTTGGGGTCCATTGTCTGTCACCCTTGTAAAAATGAAAAATTTGGGGCAAGGCCAACATTTTTGTGGGAAAATGTATGGTTTCATTTTCATGGCTCAACATTATAATATTCTGTGGAGCACCTGCAGATTCAAGGTGCTCACCACACAGCTACATAAATTCCTTGAGGGGATTAGTTTCCAAATTGGGGTCACTTGGGGGGGTTCCTTTTTTAAGGCACATTGAGGGCTCTGTTAACGCATCATGGTATCCATTAATGATTCCACCCAATTTTGCATTCCAAAAGTTGAATGGCGCTCCTTCCCTACTGAGTCCTGCTGTGTGCCTAAGCATATACTCAGGAGAAACTTCACAAGAAATTGTGTAGTCCATTTTCTCCCGTTAGCCTTGTGAAATGCTAAATTTGGGTAAAGAATCATTTTTGTGGAAAAAAGTATAACATTTTATTTTTTCCTTCCAAATTGCTTTAATTTCTGTAAAGCACCTGAAGGGTTAATAAACTTGAACTTGAATGTGGTTTGAGCAATTTTTAAAATTGTGATTAATGTGTATTTCTCTAGTCACCTTCCACGACAGCAGTATCGGAGGATGTCTCCCCGCCCTAATAGGGGACAGGAACAGAAAGAGGTTAAATACCCCTCCCCTTCCTGCAACCACCAGTGTTTTTCCTGTCCCCTATGGGGCATGAAGAGGTTCTCCGATAGTGCTGCCGTGGCCGGCGAACGAGAGCACTGGTTACCTGACAGCCGGGCAGTCGCGGTTGCGAGCTCCGCTCTCCTCCTCCGCCTCCAGACTGCTCCCATCTCCGCGGTCCCCGCGTGACTTGGGACCTCCGCCCGCTGTTCCTGCGCCACCTTCAGGTGGCAATGCAGAGCGGTGTAGTGCTCCGGGGTCCTCCTGCAGCTCCCCGGCTTCCTCCTCTCCCCACGCTGCTGCGGGGTTGGCGCGCGCGCGCGCCGGAAGTGACACGCTCCGGGACTTCCGGTTTTTCGAACTGGAGCTTTGGCGCGCGCCGGCCGGCGTCCTGAACCTGGGAACATCAGCGACGGCCAGGGCGGGCGTCTCGGACCCCCCCAGGGACACTTTCGAGGGAGGAGCACCAAACTCGCTGGAATCTCGGTAAGACTACTTATTCCTGACTGGGGAGCCCTCCTAGTGAGACGTCTGTCGGTGACTGTACCTCTGGCATTATGGACGGCGACAAACCCTCTCACTCTGCCACTGCAGAGCCCAGCGCTCACCCCTCTACTGTAAGTAGTGGGATGATGTCCCTTGCTGTCCATTCTTTAAAAGTTTAAGCGGCTCAGTCCACCTTTCTCTCTCGTTCCAGGGAGACAAGGTCACTGGCACTAGGAAGCCCAGCCGCAAGTGTGGTGCTTGTGCAGCCAAGCTCCCCTCAGCATACACAAAGAAGCTCTGCCAACCATGCACAGACGAAGTGCTGCGTAGCGAACAGCCTTCTTTAATGGATAGCATCAGAACCCTCATCAGGGAGGAGGTTCAGTCCTCTATGGCAACCTTCTCTCGAACCCCGACTCCGCAGCCTTCCCCTCCTAAGAAAAGGAAATTGGGCCGGGTAGCCTCAGACTCTGACTCAGGCGAGATACATACCTCGGGTTCAGAGTACAGCTGGGAAAAAGAGGGTTCTACTTCTACTTCTGCTCCCAAATCGGATAGTAGGAAGTACCTCTTCTCCTCTGAAGATTTGGAAGAGTTAATTTCCATGGTGAGAGGCACCATGGGGGTAGAGGAGGAGATAGAGGGCCATTCCGTGCAGGATGATATGTTCGGGGGTCTGAAACCTAAATCGGTAAAGGGATTCCCCATACATGAAAACATCGAGAACATTATCCTCCAGGAGTGGAGCCTGCCAGAAAAGGGGCTGAACGTCCCATCTGAGTTCAAAAATCGCTTTCCCCTGGAGGGAGATTGTTCTTTATTTGATATGCCCAAAGTGGATGTTCAGGTGTCAAGGGTCACTAAGAAAACGGCCCTACCTTTCGAAGACTCCTCCCAACTTAAAGATCCTATGGATCGTAAAACTGAGAGCTTACTGAGGAGATCTTGGGACACCTCAACTAACTTATTGAAATCCAACGTGGCCTCAACATGTGTGGCCAGATCGTTGTTTCTTTGGCTTCGTACCTTAGAGAACCACCTCGTACAAGGTACATCCAGAGAGGACATCCTTAATTCTCTCCCCTTGCTCCAAAAAGTAACCGGATTCCTCGCGGACGCTTCCGCGGAATCAGTTCGGGTAGCCGCTAGATCCGCTGTCCTTACAAACTCAGCAAGGAGGGCCCTGTGGCTTAAGTCTTGGGGGGGAGACATTACCTCAAAGTCCAAACTTTGTGGTATCCCTTTCCAGGGCCATCATGTCTTTGGACCAGCCTTGGACGACATCCTGGACAAGGCTTCAGACAAAAAGAAGGTCCTTCCAGAACAACGGAACCCGAGGAAGCGTTTTTTTCGCCCCCCCCCCGTGAACAACCACCCCAACAGAACTATAGGGGAAAAGGCAAAACGGGGCGACGGAGCTACCCTAAAGGTGGGAGAGCCAGAAACATCATGGTCCCCCAGCCCCAGCAGCCCTCTGAAAAACAATGACTGCTTCCAGGTCGGGGGTCGACTCTCGAATTTTCTCTCCAGGTGGCAGGAGATCACCAGGGATCAGTGGGTCCTGCGTACCATACAGGATGGCCTAAAATTGGAATTCGAGAGTCCTCCTCCTCGCCATCTAACAATCACTTCTCCACAATCTCCAAAACTTCAGGAGGCTTTGAGGTCGGATATTCTAAGCCTGCTCCGGGAGAAATTGATTTCCCACGTACCACATCGGGAAAGAGGAGAAGGCCATTATTCCCATCTCTTTCTGGTGAAGAAACCCTCAGGGAAACACCGTATCATCGTAAACCTGAAACCTCTGAATCAGGTGATAAGATATCGAAGATTCAAGATGGAATCTATCAGATCAGCAATCCCGCTGATTGGACAGAACTGGGTAATGGCCACATTGGACCTGAGGGACGCATATTACCATGTGCCAATACACCCAGACCACAGGAGGTTCCTCAGGTTCGCCATCTCCCAAAACAAACGGATCAGCCATTACCAGTTCAATGTCCTTCCTTTCGGAGTATCATCAGCTCCACGGGTCTTCACCAAGATCATGTTGGAAGTGATAATCTTTATCCGACAACAGGGGGTCTGCGTCATTCCATACCTGGACGACTTCCTCCTCATTGCTCCATCAGCTTCTCGCCTCAATCAGGACGTGGCGAAGGTTTTCAGCATCTTAACGTCTCTCGGGTGGATTCCAAATCTGGCAAAATCAGATCTCCGGCCATCTCCTCAGAAGAAATTTCTAGGAATTCTTCTGGACTCAGAAAAGAGAATGTCCTTCTTACCCAGGGACCGTCGGATAGATCTTGTCCACAAGATCTCCAGATTCAGAGACCAGAAATTCCCAACTCTAAGAGACTCTATGTCAATCCTGGGTTCTCTAACATCATGCATCCAGGCAGTCTCCTGGGCCCAGGCCCATACAAGGATTCTTCAATCTCACATCCTGTCGTATTCAAGAGGACACCAGATGGCTTTATCCAGGAAAATTCCTCTTCCCACTCATGTAAGATCCTCCCTCTCATGGTGGCGGAACCCCCGAAACTTACAGCGGGGAGTCAGCTGGGATCAGACCCCTCTCCGAGTACTTACAACAGACGCAAGTCAGAGAGGTTGGGGTGCTGTGATTGAGAAATCCCACTTTCAGGGTTTGTGGTCCCCAGAGATGAGACGCAGCTCCTCAAATCTGAGAGAGTTAAAAGCAGTGGAGGAGGCGCTAAAAGCCTCATCGACCCTCATCCAGGGTCACCATGTACGGGAGATGTCCGACAACATGACCACTGTCGCCTACCTCCGACACCAAGGGGGCACGAAATACTCAAGCCTAAAGCTAACTGCTGGAAGGATTTTTTCCTGGGCAGAGAAACACCTCCTGTCCATCTCTGCAGTACATATAAAAGGGCTAGACAATTCCCAGGCGGATTACCTCAGCAGGAGGGACTTTCATCCTGGGGAATGGTCCCTAAATCAGGAGATATTCCTATCCTTGGTCCAGAGGTGGAAAACCCCCGAGGTGGACCTGTTCGCCAGCAGACAGAACAAAAAGTCAGACAACTTTTTCTCCCTGAACATCTCAAACGAGACTCAAGGACTGGACGCATTCTCACATCCTTGGGAATTTACCCTAGCGTATGCCTTCCCGCCAATCCCATTGCTATCCAGAACATTGCAGAAAGTCTGGATAGACCAAGTCCCAACGATTCTGATAGCCCCACTGTGGCCAGGAAGAGGCTGGTTCAACGCGTTAACAGACATGTGCTTAGAGGGTCCAATCCTACTTCCCCAGAGACGCGACCTGCTTCAACAGGGTCCTCTATTTCATCCAGACCTGCACAAGCTGAAGTTAGCAGCCTGGCTTCTGAAGCCGAGATCCTGAAGGCCAGGGGGCTCTCTCAAGACGTGATTGAAACCCTACAAAAAAGTAGGAAGCCGATAACTAATGCCATTTATGGGAAAATATGGAAGAAATTTTCTTCATGGTGTCTTTCGAACAAACCAGATCCATTTAACCCGGAAATTGCTCAAATCCTTCAATTCCTCCAGAAGGGCTTGGAGATGGGACTCTCACCAAGTACCCTGAAGGTCCAAGTGTCGGCCCTCGGATCTTTCTTTGAACAAGATCTGGCAAGTCACCGATGGATCAAACGGTTTATAGCTTCAGCAACAAGAATCCGTCCAAGACGTCTCATCCACACCCCTCCGTGGGACTTGAATCTTGTCCTGAACAGTCTGACCGGTGACCCCTTTGAACCCCTTTCAGCCTCCAACTTAAAGATCTTGACCCTAAAAACGTTCTTTCTGGTGGCCATCACTACCGCCAGGCGTATAGGGGAGATACAGGCTTTATCAATCCGGGAGCCATTCCTGACCGTAACTATGGACAGCATAATCCTGAAATTAGATCCTTCCTTTATGCCTAAAGTGGTCTCTGAATTCCACAGAAATCAAGAAATCCTCTTACCCTCTTTCTGTCCGAATCCATCTAACCCAAAAGAGGAAATCTTTCATACCCTGGACGTCCGCAGAGTGGTCCTATTCTACCTTCAACAGACAGAAGGTTGGAGGGTGGATCAGAATCTATTCGTCCAGTGGTCAGGACGAAATAAAGGCAAGAAGGCAGCCAAAAGTACAATAGCAAATTGGATCAAACAGGCCATTAGCCTTGCCTACTCATCCCAGAATCTGACTCCTCCAGCTTCTCTAAAAGCACACTCCACCCGTGCAGTCTCAACTTCCTGGGCAGAGAGGGGTAGCGCATCTTCAGAGCAGATTTGCAGAGCCGCCACCTGGTCGTCAGTCCATACATTCACCAGGCACTACAGGCTCAACTTCAATAGGGACCTATCGTTTGGCAGACGAGTTCTCCAGGCTGTTGTCCCTCCCTAAAGAAATTAGCGGTTGGTATTGCTCAGATACTGCTGTCGTGGAAGGTGACTAGAGAAAATAGAATTAGAACTTACCGGTAATTCTCTTTCTAGGAACCTTCCACGACAGCACTAATTTCCCTCCCTATCTGATTTATGTATTAATTGTTTCCTGCACTTAAGTGGTAACTAAACATGCTACTGTGTCCAGAAAAAACACTGGTGGTTGCAGGAAGGGGAGGGGTATTTAACCTCTTCCTGTTCCTGTCCCCTATTAGGGCGGGGAGACATCCTCCGATACTGCTGTCGTGGAAGGTTCCTAGAAAGAGAATTACCGGTAAGTTCTAATTCTATTTTTCTTTCACATAGGCCCTCAAAGCCACTTCAAATGAGATGTGGTGTCAAAAAAAAAAAAAAAATGGTTTTGTAAATTTTGTTGGAAAAATGATACTGATATAAAGTAGACATGTGGTAAATGTTATTTATTCACTATTTTGTGTGATATAACTATCTAGTTTAAGGACCTATAAATTAAAAGTTTGAAAATTGCGAACTTTTCACCAACATTTTCAATATATTCACAAATAAACGCAAAAAATATTAACCTAATTTACCACCAACGTAAAGTACAATGTGTCACGAAAAAGAATCTCAATCTGTGAGATATATTGAAGAATTCGAGTTACCACCGGTAATTTTGCAGCCATACAGTGGAGAACATGAGTAAAGAATTCTCTTTTTGTCTATTTCACAGTCTCCCTAAACCTAATCGGAGGTTTCTCAGAAGACAACAGCATCTAGTGCTCTCACTTTTACAATAAGAATGCAGACTTTTTTTATAGGACGCTTTCCTTATCCATATAGTAAGCTACTTTGACAGGTTTCATTTTTCAGGGACTACACCATGATAATAAGATTGGGACTCATTAGTCTGAGTTCTCCTTGGTGGAATAGAACCTGTGCTATTCTAATTAAGAAGCAAGTCTTCTCACCTTCTGCTTAAGTGCTGTCAGACGTAGTGACAGCAGTGCTGAGTGCTTCACATTTGTATTTCTTTATGCAAGAAGCCCTTTTGACATCAGCTTAGCATTTCACAAGTACGAGCTGTCACTCTGAAAGCGTGCTCCTTGTAGGTTGGACAGACGGTAGGCACAAAGCTGTAGTTAGCGGTGGTGTGTTAGTCTCTTTACTAGCCGAGTCACCATATTAATGTCTCAGTCTTCGGCTGCCTTGTAAATTCCTCACACATGTACAGTACGGTAAGGAAGTCGTCTTGTCGGCTCCGTTTCCTACCACTGAATTGCTGTCCTCGTGCTCACATATGATGTCTGTTACTAAATGTAGTAGTCATCGTGGAGGCCAATAAATCTTTATTCTGCTTTGGTACAAGTAGGGGATGTGGGGATTATTGTGCTAGCTGGAAAGGTGTAGGTTTCTTTTTTTCTTGCAACTGGACACCAGCAGATTCCTTTCCACTGAGAAACTCCTAAAACTTTTTTTTTTTTCATGAGATCTAAAAAAAAAAAAAAAGTCATACCTGGCCTATGTTGTCCTCATCGGCTTCTTCCAAAGCAAACATGTCCTAGATGCGAGAGGACGGAGGCTTCTCTGTCATCTGTGAAAATAACACACTGTGATTGAGACGTAAAAATAAATAAATGGTCTGGTTTAGAACTGTACATAATCTACCTATTAGGTTTCGGCAACAAGGCCCTTTTAGTATCCATGAACTTTGGCTAGTTAGTACCTGGAAACATTACCTTCTTCATTCTACCAATTTCAGAATCCCTAGTTCTCATCACTGAATGGAAACATTCAGAAGTGTAAAACCAGTTGTGACGACTTCCAACTAACAATTGTGTGACTCATTGACCAGTTCATTTATGGGGTATTTTTGGGGATTTCTTGTCCAGGCAAAAGTTAGCAGCTTTTAGCATGTGTTTGTTTAACAACTTTTTTGTTAAGTGGACATTCCATGTAATTTTTAACCACTAGGGTTTGTTTGTTTTTTTCTTGTGTAACTAGTTAAGCGATTACTAATATTTATTGTAAAAATAAATAAATAAAAATGCAACCTCGAAGTAGGCACTTTGTGTTCGACATCATGTGACAATTCCTGTTTAATACAGGGCTTACCCTGTGATAATAATTAAAGATGTTGATCCATCAGACACATTTATGGCATATTGAAAACAAAAGTCCGATAGATACAGTCCCAATGCTGTACCCCCATCTATATTGAGAATAGGGCCTTTTTGGGTATTGTCAGGGATGGGGGGAGGTATCAACGCGTTTGGTCTCTATATTCATTTCTATGGGAGCTCCACTAATTGCCAAGTGCGGTCTGTGTGATAAATGTCTCAGATGGGAATAAATCTTTAGCCCTTTAGAGGATTAAGTGAAGATAAAAAAACACATCCCAAAAAGCTTGTAATTGCATAGAGCTTTTTACAAGCAAAAAAAATAATAGTCAAAATTAAAAAGCATTAAAGGGATTGTCTCACAAGACACATTTATAGCATATCCATATATACATAGCTTATGCCCTGTATATGTGATAAATATGTATTCCACCTTTGGGATTTGCCTTAAATGTCTGATTAAGGCTACTTTCACACTAGCGTCGGGCTCGGCCCGTCGCAGTGCGTCGGGCCGAGGTTACCGACGCTAGCGTTCTCTGCGCCGCACAACGGGGGCAGCGGATGCATTTTTCCAGCGCATCCGCTGCCCCATTGTGAGGTGCGGGGAAGTGCAGGGAGGTGGGGGCGGAGTTCCGGCCGCGCATGCGCGGTCGGAAAAAGCGGACCGTCGGCAGCAAAAAACGTTTAATGTAACGTTTTTTGCTCCCGGCGGACCGCCACAACACGGCGCAACCGTCTCACGACGGTTGTGACGTGTGTCAATGCGTCGCTAATGTTAGTCAATGGGAAAAAACGCATCCTGCAAGCACTTTTGCAGGATGCGTTTTTTGCCAAAACGACGCATTGCGACGTATTGAAAAAAACGCTAGTGTGAAAGTAGCCTTAGATGTGAGTCCCACCTTTGCCAAATAACGGTCACCTGTTTCCCAATTCCGGCTGGCGTCTGTGAGAGGTGAGGTGGCCATGAATGCCCCAGCTCTCTTAAAGACTGTGGAAGTTCTGCATATAGCCGAGTGCATTTGCCAGCTAAGGGCGTGTGGCAGATGTCCGTGCAAATCTGTCCAATCTTGGACCACAATGCATGGACTGGCTGTGACTCTTCCAGCCCAAGCATCATATATTTCTATGAGATTGTCACGCTTCTGCCAGTCCATGCATTAACGGTCGGCGCTCCGACTGATTTGCAGAGATGTCTGCATAAAACAAATAATGTTAAATTTACACTTAAAAGGGTGTTCGGAAAGAGCATTTTTATCCTAGCTCACGATCTATTTAGTCCCATAATCTAAGCTATTTTCTAATATTCTTGCTTTAAAAATTCCCTATTGTTCCCGAACTACACTATTTAGCTACTTTTGTATTTTTTCTTATTTCCTATCTGATGATTCATTTGAGTATCTCAGTGCATGATGGGATACTCAACCGAAGCATCATCAGGGGGCAGATACTGCCGTCACTCTCACAGCCTCTGCTCCCTCCCTGAAATGCAGAGTCATGCGCAGTCTCCCCCAGAGCCCTGTGCGATGGGCGCAGCATCCTTTCTGGACTCGGTATAGATGAATAGTAATAAGCCGGCAACAGAGCAGTGTCACTATACCCGGTGTGCAAAAGAACAGCACCCCAAGTGACGTCATTGGTCTCAGCGGGGTGTAGTGACACCGCTCTGCTGCCGACTATTCATCTATGCCGACAACAGAACGGATGCTGCAGTCGTAATGCTAGGGAGACACTGCACTATGGACATCCTCAAGGTCACAATCAGGACAGCACTGCCCCTGAAACGAGCGTCACTGATGACCCTTTGTTTCAGGGAGGGGACAGAGGTTTCGGCAGTGACTGCATCCTCTACCCCTGATCTTGCTTCGTCTGAGTGTCCCAGAAGGCCATGGTGATACTCAAACAAGTTGTCATCAGACCGGAAATAGGAAAAAAAAATACAAAAACAGTTGGATACTGTAGTTGGGGAATGGTTGGGAATTTTTAAAGCAAGTTTATTAGAAAATAGCTTAGATTATGGGACTAAATAGATAGGGACTTAAAATAAAAATGCTTTCATTTTTAAGCGTCTAAAGATGCAACATATTTAATATAATGTAATAAATCTAGCATAAATATACATGGTCTAAAAATGTATATCAGGCGCCACACCCTAAAAGCTGTGTTTTTGCGTCAATCATTTCTAGATGTGATCTATATAATCCTTCTGTTGTTACCACTTCTAGTAAAGGCTGTTTTTGTTATCTGTTCCGGACTTTATGGATCTCACTTTCTCATTAGTTTGTTTTGTGTCGTCTTAATTTTGCTCTGTGGGATAGTGTGTGGACAAAGGGTTTGTTCTGCAAGTCTTCTTGTTGTGAAAATCTAACATTTTCAGCAGAATTCATCTGCTGCTTCCAAAGCAAACATGTCCCAGATACATTTTCAGCAAAATTTCAATAAACCTCATTTTTATAGCAGAAAAAAGCTAATAAGGCGTATTAGCTTTCACCTGCCACCACTTACCACTGCTTTTATTCTCTTCTTTTTTTTCCCTTTGTCTGGACACATGCTGGACCATATCCTGCAGTTGGTAAAAGGCACGAGAAACAGAAAATGTCGCTCACCACACTCTTAGCTATTAGCTGTACTGCTGAAATCTCCTCAGTAATTGATTGTAGTTTGCCTCCATGTTTCCATTATTTTAGGCTTATCAAGCCAGGATGTGTTTTGAACATAACCTTTAAGAAAATGTTTTCTGTGCCAATTTCAGACATCTTTTATCTGTGAGAAAGGCCAGCAACTATTAACTTAAAATGGTTCTATTGCTAATGATAACTGTGGATATAGTCCTTCAGTGCTCTTTACATGGTTTTAACTTAACCCCTTCCCGACCTTTGACGCATACGCTGCGTCATGAAAGTCTGTGCCAATCCGACCTATGACGCAGCATATGCGTCATGGAATGATCGCGTCCCTGCAGATCGGGTGAAAGGGTTAACTCCGATTTTACCCGATCTGCAGAGACAGGGGGAGTGGTGCTTCAGCCCAGGGGGGGTGGCTTCACCCCCCCGTGGCTACGATCGCTCTGATTGGCTGTTGAAAGTGAAACTGCCAATCAGAGCGATTTGTAATATTTCACCTAAAAAACTGGTGAAATATTACAATCCAGCCATGGCCGATGCTGCAATACCATCGGCCATGGCTGGAAATACTCAAGTGACCCCCCCACACCCGCCGATCGCCCCCCCAGTCCTCCGTTATGGGGTCCGGTCCCCTCCGTCCGCCTGCTGGCTCCCCTGTCCTCCTGTCCGCTCCCTCCTTGTTTGTATTCACCCCCCTGTGCTCCGATTACCCCCCCTGTGCTCCGATCCACCCCCCCACCACCCCTTCACACTTACCGATCCTCCCGGTGTCCGTACGTCTCCTCGCTGGGCGCCGCCATCTTCCAAAATGGCGGGCGCATGCTCAGTGCGCCCGCCGAATCTGCCAGCCGGCAGATTCCTTACAGGTACATTTTGATCGCTGTGGTAGGTTCTATCACAGTGATCAAAATAAAAAAAATAATAAATAAACACCCCCCCCCCTTTATCACCCCCATAGGGACAATAATAAAATAAAGAAAATTTTATTTATTTTTTTCGTTTTCCACTAGGGTTAGGGTTAGAACTAGGGTTAGAACTAGGGGTAGGGTTAGGGGTAGGGTTAGGGTTACGGGTAGGGTTAGGGTTAGGGTTATGGCATGTGCACACAGTGCGGATTTGGCTGCGGATCCGCAGCGGATTGCCGCGGATCCGCAGCGGATTGGCCGCGGATCCGCAGCGGATTGGCCGCGGATCCGCAGCGGGTTGGCCGCGGATCCGCAGCGGATTGGCTGCGGATCCGCAGCGGATTAGCCGCTGCGAATTCGCCGCTGCGAATTCGTAGCAGTTTTCCATCAGGTTTACAGTACCATGTACACCTATGGAAAACCAAATCCACTGTGCCCATGGTGCGGAAAATTCCGTGCAGAAACGCTGCGTTGTATTTTCCGCAGCATGTCAATTCTTTGTGCGGATTCCGCAGCGTTTTACACCTGTTCCTCAATAGGAATCCGCACAAAAAAACACTGGAAATCTGCTGTAAATCTGCAGGTAAAACGCAGTGCGTTTTACCTGCAGATTTTTCAAAAATCGTGCGGAAAAATCTCACACGAACCCGCAACGTGGGCACATAGCCTTAGGGTTATGGTTGGAATTAGAGTTAGGGTTGGAAATAGGGCTAGGGTTGGAAATAGGGTTAAGATTAGGCTTGTGGTTAGGGTTACGGATAGGGTTAGGGGTGTGTTGGGGTTACAGTTGTGGTTAGGGTTGGGATTAGGGTTAGGGTTGGAATTAGGGTTACGGGTGTGTTGCGGTTAGGGTTGTGGTTAGGGTTATAGCTACAGTTGGGAATAGGATTAGGGGTGTGTTGGGGTTAGTGTTGAAGTTAGAATTGAGGGGTTTCCACTGGTTAGGCACATCAGGGGTCTCCAAACGCAACATGGCGCCACCATTGATTCCAGCCAATCTTGCGTTCAAAAAGTCAAATGGTGCTCCCTCCCTTCCAAGCCCCAACGTGTGCCCAAACAGTGGTTTACCCCCACATTTGGGGTACCAGCGTACTCAGGACAAACTGGGCAACAACTGTTGGGGTCCAATTTCTCCTGTTACCCTTGCAAAAATAAAAAATTACTTGCTAAAACATAATTTTTGAGGAAGAACAATTATTTTTTATTTTCACGGCTCTGCGTTATAAACTTCTGTGAAGCACTTGGGGGTTGAAAGTGCTCACCACACAACTAGATAAGTTCCTTGGGGGGGTCTAGTTTCCAAAATGGGGTCACTTGTGGGGTGTTTCTACTGTTTAGGCATATCAGGGGCTCTGCAAATGCAACGTGACGCCCGCAGACCATTCCATCAAAGTCTGCATTTCAAATGCCACTACTTCCCTTCCGAGCCCAGGCATATGCCCAAACAGTGGTCTACCCCCACATATGGGGTATCAGCGTACTCACAACAAACTGGGCAACAAATATTGGGGTCCAATTTCTCCTGTTACCCTTGTGAAAATAAAAAATTGCTTGCTAAAACATATTTTTTGAGGAAAGAAAAATTATTTTTTATTTTCACGGCTCTGCGTTATAAACTTCTGTGAAGCACCTTGGGGTTATAAGTGCTCACTATGCATCTAGATAAGTTCCTTGGGGGGTCTAGTTTCCAAAATGGGGTCACTTGTAGGGGAGCTCCAATGTTTAGGCACACAGGGGCTCTCCAAACGCGACATGGTGTCCGCTAACGATTGGAGCTAATTTTCCATTCAAAAAGTCAAATGGCACGCCTCCCCTTCCGAGCTTTGCCGTGCACCCAAACAGTGGTTTACCCCCACATATGAGGTATCGGCGTACTCAGGAGAAATTGCCCAACAAATTTTAGGATCCATTTTATCCTGTTGCCCATGTGAAAATGAAAGAATTGAGGCTAAAAGAAATTTTGTGTGAAAAAAAAGTACTTTTTCATTTTTGCGGATCAATTTGTGAAGCACCTGGGGGTTTAAAGTGCTCACTATGCTTCTAGATAAGTTCCTTGGGGGGTCTAGTTTCCAAAATGGGGTCACTTGTGGAGGAGCTCCAATGTTTAGGCACACGGGGGCTCTCCAAACGCGACATGGTGTCCGCTAAAGATTGGAGCCAATTTTTCATTGAAAAAGTCAAATGGCGCTCCTTCCCTTCCGAGCCCTGCCGTGTGCCCAAACAGTGGTTTACCCCCACATATGAGGTATCAGCGTACTCAGGACAAATTGTACAACAACGTCCATTGTCCAGTTTCTCCTTTTACCCTTGGGAAAATAAAAAAATTGTTGCTAAAAGATCATTTTTGTGACTAAAAAGTTAAATGTTCATTTTTTACTTCCATGTTGCTTCTGCTGCTGTGAAACACCTGAAGGGTTAATAAACTTCTTGAATGTGGTTTTGAGCACCTTGAGGGGTGCAGTTTTTAGAATGGTGTCACTTTTGGGTATTTTCAGCCATATAGAACCCTCAAACTGACTTCAAATGTGAGGTGGTCCCTAAAAAAAATGGTTTTGTAAATGTTGTTGTAAAAATGAGAAATCACTGGTCAAATTTTAACCCTTATAACTTCCTAGCAAAAAAAAAATTTGTTTCAAAAATTGTGCTGATGTAAAGTAGACATGTGGGAAATGTTATTTATTAACTATTTTGTGTCACATAACTCTCTGGTTTAACAGAATAAAAATTCAAAATGTGAAAATTGCGAAATTTTCAAAATTTTCGCCAAATTTCTGTTTTTTTCACAAATAAACTCAGAAATTATCGACCTAAATTTACCACTAACATGAAGCCCAATATGTCACGAAAAAACAATCTCAGAATCGCTAGGATCCGTTGAAGCGTTCCGGAGTTATTACCTCATAAATGGACACTGGTCAGAATTGCAAAAAACGGCAAGGTCATTAAGGCCAAAATAGGCTGGGTCATGAAGAGGTTAAAGGGGTTGTCCACCATATGTATTTGGGCCTAAAAATAATTTCTGCAATTGGGTTTTAATAAAAATGTCTGCACAGTTTGAGTTTTAAATACTTTTTGGTTTTGCTGCACATTCCTCTTTGATGTGGTTTGCGGTCATAAGTCATCTGTGGAAAGCTCAGAAAAAGTACTTAGGACCATTAGCAACTAGCTGTCACTGTATCAGTGGTCGTAACCATGGATACCTAAGGTCCTGTAATGCTCTACATGGGGAAAGAGACATAGCATATTGGCTGTACACTATATTTCTAATTGGAGGAGGTATTTGTTTTTATTATTATTATTACACCTATTACATATTGGTATAGGATCTTGGAGATAGGAATACCCCTTTAAGGAGCATGCTATTAACTCTTCCTGAAAGAACAGGAAGTATGAGTGCAAGAAAAAATATTGCCAAAATTTTTTCAAAATATACATGTAACGCAAAATCTGATTTAAACAATTGATCATTTTTTATGAAATATTCCATTTAAAGCTAAAAGGAAAGGGACTATTGTTGGTTTGATTGTGATTATTCTTAACCACATGAATAATTTGGGTATTTGTTGTGTTTGTTTTTTGGATACCTTTCTGGATGCTGAGTATAAATGATTTCTTCTTTGTCTCATCAGAACCAGCAGCAGTAGTACTGGACTTACCATCACTAGTCTTCTCAAAGAAAAAGAAGGCTCTGAAGTTGCCAAGTTCACCACAGAAGAATTATGCCTGATCTGCAGCATCCTGAGTACAGCGGAGTACTGTCTGGCAACTACACAACAGGTAGCTTCTGTGATATTAGTGTGTAATCACCACAGTGGCTATTCTGTTTTGGATAGTTACTCTAAGTTACCACTTCAAAAGTGAAGAACGATGGCTATGTTCACACCATTACAGAACTGATTCAAAGGTAAACTGTAACAAGTTACTTCTGCACTTTTTATTCTGTTCAAAAACATAGAAATACCCTGAAACCAGACAGACGCCATTGTAGTCATCAGGGGCCATCTGATTCAGTTTGCATCAATTCTGACAGATCTATTTTGCACATGAATTCCATTTCTCTCTACCTCAGAAGCGTAGCTAGGGTTTTGGTTCAGGAGGGGCTAAATGTCTGAGTGGACCCCTAACCTGGTAACCCTGATTACAGCTATGGTGGCGCACCCGAATAATGGATGTACAAGAACCTCAAACGATGACTACTTCTTCCTGATGGAATCAATCACTTTTCCAGTCTTTTCCATCTTGCCCAGACCGACATGACAACTTTTCCAGCAAGGACTCGGTTGCAGAAATTGCAACAAAGTGACATTTGATTTCTCATTTCCAGAACAGCCCCATCTATGCCCAACTTGCACTAACTTCTCAACCTACTGATACCCCTTTACTCCCTATACCCGATCACTCACTCGCTCTTGTCACCTGCATCTTAAAAACATCTCCAGAATCCGACCTTTTCTCACCTTTGAAACTGCTAAGACTCTTACTGTCTCTCTTATTCATTCTCGTCTGGACTACTCAAGCTCTCTTCAGATCAGTCTTCCTCTTACCAAACTTTCTCCTCTCCAATCCATCTTGAATGCGGCGGCCAGGGTCATATTTCTGTCCAGCCGCTTCACCGATGCCTCCATCTTGTGCCAGTCATTACATTGGCTACCCATTCGCTACAGGGTCCAGTATAAACTCATCTCTCTCACCCACAAAGCTCTCCACAGTTCTGCACCGCCTTATATCTCCTCTCTCATCTCTGTCTATCGCCCTACACGTGCCCTCCTTTCTACAAATGACCTAAGACTAACATCCCCCGTAATCCGAACCTCGCACCTCCGTCTCCAAGACTTCTCTCGTGCTGCGCCAGCTCTCTGGAATGCACTTCCCCAGACGATCAGACTGATACCTAGCCCCGACCTATTCAAGCATGCTTTAAAAACCCATCTCTTCAAACAAGCTTACCACATCAACTACTCAGTAAACTAACTTTGCCCTGATCCCTCCTTCCAAATATTATTCTGAATCTGCACCCTACTTTTCATCTGCCTCCATACCCTCCATGCACATGATAACTGCACATGATAACTGCACTTGATACTTGACTATTGCACTTAAACACACGGGCTGATGACCGGATCATGCAGCTTTTATATGAAAATCCCTATCTATATATATAATTGTCTAAGGGGTACTTCCATCTGTTTGTCTTTAACTTCTGTAACGGAAATCCCGGGTCGCGACCAATCAGCGATATTGGGGCGGGAGTTAAACACCGCTTCACTTTTTACTATTGATGCTGCCTATGCAGCATCAATAGTAAAAACCGATAATGTTAAAAATAATAAAAAAAACAAACATTATATTCTCACCTTCCGGCGTCCGCGGCACCCTTTCCCACTCCTCACGACGCTCCGGTCCCAAGAATGCATTGCGGCAATGACTCGAGATCACGTAGCGGTCTCGCGAGATGATGATGTAGCGGTCTCGCGAGACCGCTACATGATCATGAGTTATTGCCGAAAGGCATTTGTTATGACCTGGTGGTTACGGAGTGGTACTGAGATGACCTGGTGGGTAAAACCAATCATGGACAAGCTCAGATGAGGTGGCAGCTCTACAGACAGTAATCACCTATATGACCTAGTGATTACGGAGCAGCACAGAAATGACCTAGTGGGTAAAACAAATAATGTACTAGCTCTGAGGAGGTGGTAACTTTACTGACCGCAATCCCTACTCCTAACACCAACATTAGAAATAGCCGTGGAGCGTTCCTATCTCTGCCTAGACGCCTCTTCACAGCCTAAGAACTAGCTACCCCTGAAGATGGAAACGGAAAACTATCTCGCCTCAGAGAAACCCCCAAAGGAAAGAGAGCCCCCCACAAATATTGACGGTGAGTGAAGAGGGAAAAGACAAACTCAGAAATGAAACTAGATTTAGCAAAGGAGGCCACTACTATCTAAATAGACAGAGAAAGAAAAGGCTACTGTGCGGTCAGTATAAAAACTAAATGTCCACGCAGAGTTTACAAAAATAACCTCCACACCGACTCACGGTGTGGAAGGGCAAATCTGCAACCCCAGAGCTTCCAACTAGCCGGAATATTTCATGATGACAAGCTGGACAAAAGAGACATAACTTAAACTGAACAAAAGGTCATAGGCAGGGAAACGCCCCAAAACTAGCAGAACTTATCTTAAGCTGAAATGGACTGGCCAACAGAGAACTTCCAGGAAAGGACTGAATCCACAGGAAGGGACATTGACAGCTGGCATCCACTACAGCCCAAAGCCCAGTTAAATAACCAGGCCAGGGAACCGATTAGTGAAAGCAGCTGCTAAGTACCACTTGAAACCACCAGAGGGAGCCCAAGAGCAGAACTCCCAAAAATACCATTTGCAACCACAGATTGGAGCCCAAGAACGGAACTCACAACAGGCATTACTGGGAACGGAGGGTCGCGATGAGCATCGCTGAAGGCCTAGGCTGGATCCGGGGGCTGCCGGAAGGTGAGTATATAATTATTTTTTATTTTAATTGTTTTTTTAACAGGGATATGGTGCCCACACTGCTATATACTACGTGGGCTGTGTTATATACTGCGTGGGCTGTTATATACTGCGTGGGCTGTTATATACTGCGTGGACTGTGTTATATACTGCGTGGACTGTGTTATATACTACGTGGGGTGTGTTATATACTACGTGGGGTGTGTTATATACTACGTGGCTGTGCAATATACTACGTGGCTGTGCTATATACTACGTGGCTGTGCTATATACTACGTGGCTGTGCAATGTACTATGTGGGCTGTGTTATATACTACGTGGGCTGTGTTATATACTATGTGGGCTGTGTTATATACTATGTGGGCTGTGTTATAAAATACGTGGGCTGTTATATACTACGTGGGCTGTGTTATATACTACATAAATATTCTAGAATACTCGATGCGTTAGAATCGGGCCACCATCTGCTTTACTATAATTGCCAGACCTGAAATAACAAGCCCTTTTCACCTATTGTGTCCCCCCATTTCCTTGTAGATTGTAAGCTTGCGAGCAGGGACCTCACTCCTAATGTCACTCTTTAAATTGTCTTAACTTGTATTGAATTATTGTCTGTACATGTCCCCGCTTAATTGTAAATTGCTGCGAAATATGTTGGTGCTATATAAATAAAAATTATTATTATTATTGTACCCCAGTACTGAACCGCTGCTGCCTTATGTGACCCTATTACTGTACTTAACTGGGTGGTATTATGTGCCCTTTAGATGGTAAAACAAACCTCTGGAATACATTACTGCCCTGTGCGAGGGCCCTAGAAAACAGTTCTCACATTTTGCCCCCTAGAATGTAATAATGCCCTCAGCCAATACATTTGAACTTGTGATGATAGGCAGGGAGTCTCCCTGCTCAGCCTCAGAATGTAACTGTATGGGCGTGCTGCTCATTAGCGTAGCTCCAGTTGTGGGCCTCTCGGGGCCTGGGGCGATAGCCCCCTTTACCCCCTCCCGGTAGGTATGCTACTGCTCTACCTAGAATGAAGCAGAAAAAAATGGAGGTGTGATGAGTTGAGTGTACACTGCAGCTGTTTTTTTGTGCTTATTCCATTTACAATTTGGGCACTTTTTTCCTCTGTAACTGTGTCTCTTATAGCAGCCGAGTTACAGAAAGAAAATTAGTGTACAAATGAAGACGTCCTGAAATGGTAAAACAAAAAATATTTTAATAAAATAAACACTAAATACAATTGCTTTTATTAAAATAACTTTCTTGTCATTTTTTCTTATAGCTAGAAGAGAAGCTTAAAGAAAAAGTAGATGTGACACTAATAGAAAGAATTAATCTAACAGGAGAGATGGATACTTTTAGCACGTAAGTTTAGCTTTCTTGGTGTATTTGTATGCTATTGAACTTTCTTATGCATATGTACTTACTGTTAAGGTATGCATTTCACTCCAAATTAACACTTCAAGCTAACGACGAAAGCTTGTGCTCAGTGCACCCTTACTGTGGTTAAATGCAGCTATGAACTGCTCAGCCCACTTGTATAGATTACTGCCACTCATTCTAACCAAGACAGCGTTGTTTGAAGATATACCGCCGTTATGTGATCACTGTCTGTGCAGGAGAGAGCAGACATATCACACTCTTTCGCTTCTGACATTGCTTTTTTTCCTCTGCTATAGCTGCAGTGCAGGAGAGAGCAGAAAAATCACTCTCTCCTCGCTTCTGACAATGCTCTTCTCCTCTGCTATAGCTGCAGTGCAGGAGAGAGCGCAAATCACTGTCTCATTGCTTCTGACATTGCTCTTATCCTCGACTATAACTGCAGTTTAGGAGAGCGTACACAAATTACTCTGTTCTTGCTTCTGACATTGCTTTTTTTCCTCTGCTATAGTTGTTATTATTATTATTATTTATTTATATAGCACCATTAATTCCATGGTGCTGTACATGAGAAAGGGGTTACATACAGGGTTATAGCTATCATTTACAGTAAACAGGTTTACAGTGACACACTGGTACAGAGGGGAGAGAACCCTGTCCTTGCGGACTTACATTCTATGGGATAGTGGGGAAGATACAGAAGGTAGGGGTGGGCGGCGGCGGCTCTGGCGGTGGTGAGACGGCGGCTCGGTTATTGTAGGCTGTAGGCTTTCCTGAAGAGATGGGTTTTCAGGTTCTGTCTGAAGGATCCGAGGGTGGTGGATAATCGGACGTGTTGAGGCATGGAATTCCAGAGGATGGGGGATATTCGGGAGAAATCTTGGAGGCGATTGTGTGAGGAACGAATAAGTGCGGAGGAGAGTAGGAGGTCTTGAGATGAACGAAGATTACGTGAAGGAAGATATTGGGGGATTAGTTCAGAGATATAGGGAGGGGATAGGTTGTGGATGGCTTTGTAGATCAGTGTTAGTAGTTTGAACTGGATTCGTTGGGGGATTGGGAGCCAGTGGAGGGATTTGCAGAGGGGAGAAGCAGGGGAGTAGCGAGGAGAGAGGTGGATTAGGCGGGCAGCAGAGTTGAGGACAGACTGGAGTGGTGCAAGAGAGTTAGCGGGGAGGCCACAGAGGAGGGTGTTGCAGTAATCGAGGCGGGAGATGATGAGAGCATGTACAAGAGTTTTGGTAGATTGTGGGCTGAGGAAGGGACGGATTCTGGCAATATTTTTGAGTTGGAGGCGACAGGAGGTTGGCAAGAGCTTGGACGTGAGGTTTGAAGGACAGGGCAGAGTCAAGAGTTACCCCGAGGCAGCGGATTTCAGGAGCGGGAGAGAGCGTGATGCCGTTTACCATAATAGATAGATTGGGTAGGTGGGATACGTGAGGTGGGGGAAAGATGATGAGTTCGGTTTTGTCTACATTGAGTTTTAGGAAGCGAGAGGTGAAGAAGGAGGATATGGCTGGCAGACACTTCGGGATTCTGGACAGCAGGGAGGTGACATCTGGGCCAGAGAGATAGATCTGAGTGTCGTCTGCATACAGGTGGTACTGGAAGCCATGTGACTTTATGAGTTGTCCTAGGCCAAGGGTATAGATGGAAAAAAGTAGGGGTCCTAGGACAGAGCCTTGAGGGACTCCAACAGAGAGAGGGCGGGATGAGGAGGTAGTGTGGGAGTGGGAAACGCTAAATGTGCGGTTGGATAGGTATGAGGCAATCCAGGACAGGGCAAGGTCTTTGATGCCAAGGGAAGAAAGAATCTGTAGCAGTAGGCAGTGATCGACTGTGTCGAAAGCAGAGGACAGGTCAAGAAGGAGGAGGATGGAGAACTGTCTGTTAGCTTTGGCTGTGACTAGGTCATTAGTAATTTTTGTCAGGGCAGTTTCGGTGGAGTGGTGGGGGCGGAAGCCAGATTGGAGGTTGTCAAGGAGAGAGTTAGATGAGAGGTGGGAGGAAAGTTGACCATGGACATGCTGCTCAAGGAGTTTTGAAGCAAACGGGAGCAGCGATATGGGGCGATAGCTGGGCATAGCAGTTGGGTCAAGGTTATTTTTTTTGAGGATAGGTGTGATGGTGGCATGTTTGAAGGCAGAGGGGAAGGTACCAGAGGAGAGCGATAGGTTGAAGAGATGGGTTAGGGCTGGAATAAGCGTGTTAGTGAGGTTGGGGAGCAGGTGGGAAGGCATGGGGTCAAGTGCACAGGTGGTGAGGTGTGATTTGGAAAAGAGGCGAGTAAGCTCTCCTTCAGTGATGTTGGAGAGGGAGGTTATTAGGGAAGGGCAGAGGTCTGGTGTATGGAGTGGTTGGGGTGGTGGACAAGTAAAGGTTTGCCTTGTTTGGTCGATCTTGTTTTTGAAGTAGGTGGCAAAGTCCTCGGAAGAGATGAAGGGAGTTGGAGGTAGCAGTGGTGGGCGGAGGAGAGAGTTCAATGTGCAGAACAGTTGTTTTGGGTTGTAGGATAGTGAAGATACAAGGTTAGTGAAATAGGTCTGTTTAGCAGAGGTGAGGGCTGATTTGAAGTCAAATGTAGCTTGTTTGAAGGCAGTGAAGTCGTCTGGCAGGCGTGTTTTCTTCCATCGCCGCTCCGCAACCCTGGATGCTTGTCGAAGTTTGCAGTGCAGGAGAGAGCAGACAAATTTCTCTGTCCTTGCTTCTGACATTGCTCTTCTCTGCCATAGCTGCAGTGCAGTAGAGACCACACAAATCATTCTCTCATCACTTCTGACATTGCTCTTCTCTGCTATAGCTGCAGTGCTGGAGAGAGCACAAATCACACTCTCCAGGCTTTTGACACTGCTCTTTAATACTATAACTGAAGTGCAGGAGAGTGCACAAATCTCTCTCTTCTCTCTTCTTCTCCTCTTCTTTAGGCCCCGTTCACATGTCCTGGTGATTCCGGTACTGGAAAAAAACATGTACTGGTGAGGTCCATGTGCCATTCGTGTGTCAGTGTAGCGTTCGAGTATGATGTGCCAATTCTGGGGCAGCGGTTGGCTTCTATCCTTTGGTGTTGTGAACTCTGTTTTTGGGCTCCCTCTTGTGGTCACAAGTGGTACTGTGTGAGTGCTGTCTTTGGGCCCCCTCTGGTGGCTCTTTGTGTCATTCTGCAGCTCTGAGGCTGGATCAGCTGTCTCGTTATGTTAGCTGGTTTCCTATTTAGCGCACCTGGACTATCAGTTGTTGCCTGCTGTCAATGTATTCAGTGCTATTTTGTTTTCTCCTGCCTACCTTGGTTTCCAGTCTCTTCAAGAGAAGCTAAGTTTTCTGTTTGTTCATTTTTTGATCATCAGTGTTCAATATTTTCCTTGGTTATTTATTTGTCCTTGTCCAGCTTGCTAATATGTGATTTCCTTGCTTGCTGGTAGCTCTAGGGGGCTGAGTTTCTCCCCTCACACCGTTAGTTGGTGTGGGGGTTCTTGAATTCTCAGCGTGGATATTTTGTATAGGGTTTTTTACTGACCGCACAGTTCCCTGCCTGTCTTCTGCTATCTAGTATTAGTGGGCCTCATTTGCTGAATCTGTTTTCATTTCTACGTTTTGTATTTTCCCCTTACCTCACCGTTATTATTTGTTGGGGGCTTCCTATATCTTTGGGGTCATTTCTCTGAGGCAAGTGAGGTCTTACTTTCTCTATAGGGGTAGCCAGTTTCTCAGGCTGCATCGAGACGTCCAGGAATTTAGGCACGTTCACCGGCTACCTTTAGTGTGTTTGGTTAGGATCAGGTTTTGCGGTCAGTCCAGTTACCACCTCCCTAGAGCTCGTTCTATGTTCAGTAACTTAGCTAGTTCATTCTGTGATCCTCAGCCACTAAGGATCATAACACTTTGGCTCCAGACAGATCAATAAGTCATTGACTGTCCTAGCCTGAAAATAGAGGCCCACAGCCATCTGCTTCATCTGCAATGGTTTTTGGACCTCACGCCATCTTTTTAAATTTATTTAATGCTTTGACTACAACTATAGTCAGCTCCAACTGGTTTCGGTGATCGAATGGAGACCAGGCAAATTTGATGACAGTTGTAGTTAGCGCTATTCTCATGCGATGGTGCTGACTCAAATGGTAGACCAGATCAGGATGATGAGAGTTGTAGTCAGCGCCAGGGAAAAGCACTAATTGTAGTGCTTTTCCCAACTGCCTGAGCTATTCATCCCGGTACATGTCACTCAGATGTCATCCGTGTGTCATCAGTGCGGCACTCATTTCTTCTGTGCTGCTGGAAAAAAAAAAGGATATGTCTGCGTGTTTTTCACATGGACACACATTCCATCTGAAAAAACTGATGTGTGCACCACTATTGAATACAATGGGTGTGCATGTCCGTATTTTCAGTCCTTCAAAAATGGATCGCATATGGACCCAAAATAACGCACGTGTTAAATGGGCAGGAGTGAGCGCACAAATTTCGTTGTAGCTAACATTACTACACAACTATACCCAACAGATGTCAATAGCGAGGAGAGAGTGATTTGTGTACCCGCTCCTGTTTAAGAGAACAGTAATCACATAACTGAGGTTTATCTTCAGACACTCTGGGCAAGCCAGCGCTGTCAGCAACTCTAAACAAGTCAGTGGAATGGTGCACACAGGAATTTTGTCACTTAAGGGTGCATCAAGTACCCTGACTGGCTTATAACAATAAAGTTGTTTTTTGGGGTTCAACTAAGTAACAGATTTCAAAACAAAAAGAACTATTTTTATTGTTGCTTCATTGCTCACAAGCCAGCATGGTTAGTTTGAAGTGTTAATTTGGGGTGATAAAATATGCAAATTGCATCTTCAGAGAGAAAAAGAACTTGAACTCTATAGCGCCAACTGTCACAATCGATCATACAAGTCACAATCAACCCTTTAACGAGTCTTGCAATATGACTTAGGATAAAAGCCAAATCAGATTCTCAGTTTGCAGACAGTGTTTCGGGCTGTTGGCCCTCGTCAGTGCAAAGTATGAGAACTGATTTGGCTAGGTGAGAGGCTCTGGACTGGGGTCTAAGGGGTAACGTTTCTCCTTGTGGAGAGTGACAGACTCACTTTAAACCCAGTCCATAGTATTTTCATATGATTTCAGTTAGCTTTACCTTGTAACAAACAGTATTTAATATAAACAATGTAAGAAGTTTGCCTTTTGACAACCTTAAATGAATCTGTGCAGTCAGTCCAAGGGCTCTCCTGATTATTATAGCTCTTGAGCCATTGTTATGCTTGTAGTCCTGCAGTATCTAAGGTATGGAGGAAACCATCACACATTTTATGTTAAGTTGTATTAAGACATAATTAATTTGTAACGGTAGAAAATTGAAAAAGAAAATGCATTTTCCTTCCACATAAAGCTAATGCTTTAGTTTTAACTAAAATAAATGTGCAGGTTAATGATAAAAATGGTAAAATGCTCTATGTAGGTTGAAATCAAAGGCCTAATTTTCTCTTTTTTAGGTTTGCCAATTAGCACCATATTATCATGCTAATGCTTACATATGGGGCTGTGTAATTCAGGATTTTAGAGTTAGTTCGCACAGCCCATCTGATTTATCTATAGCAGTGTGGTGTAAATGTATTTATTTTGTTCCAAAGAATAAAACTTTTTCCTTTTGCTTTCAGAGTGATTTCGAACAGCATTCAGCTCCTTGTACAAGACCTAGATTCTGCTTGTGATCCAGCGCTAACCGCTATGAGCAAGGTAACCACCTCTGAGACTAAATTGCTCTTATTGCTCAGCCAATAAGATTCATTTACATGAGGTTTTTTTTTTATACTGAAGAGAATCTGGTAAACATACTACCCAGGTCCATTTCCTCAACAAAGGAGAGGGCAACACTCCATGTCATATAGAGCCATACTGATCATGCAGCAGATACACGGCATAGAGATCAAGTGTCCAATAGCAACACAATAGAATTAATACATTTTATTTCAAAAATATTAAAATGATGCAAAATAGACAAAACAATAATGATCTAAAAGGGTGCCTCAAACCAAAACACACAAGGAGAGCAGCTGCAGCAATATATAAATGAATGCCTTATATGCAGACAAGACTCGTAATTGAGTCAGTGTCCAGCCGTCATGCATAGAGATAATCATAGCATGCACATAATTATGTGACCATATAGCACAGTAATACTGATATCTGCATGGAGACAAATTTTCCCAGACATCAGTATAAGCATGTTGGGGTGCACATTTGCCATCCTCACAATGGGTGTAACCTACCTCAGACAATTTAAGCATTGAGGTGTAATGATTTAACCAAATGATTTCTGCTGTCTGGTAATAGTGAATGCTGCAGATCTGGTGATTGCTGAAGTGATACAGGAAAGATGGCATACACTCCCCATGTAAGTAGATAGATACTGCTATAGGAAAATTCCTCCCATAGTGGAAAAAACGAACAATGCGTGTATCAATGCTACTTATCAGATTGTAACATGTACATATTACGTGTGCCTATGTCTATGATGCTGACACGTGGATACCTATGGCACACTGTCTATTCTAAACCCGACACGCGTTTTGCTTGTGCTTCTTCCTGGGGGCAACCCCAGCCCTTCTGGCTCATACTGTCTCCTCACATACTTAGCCCCTCACTCTTCATACTGTCACTTCACATATCCGCCCCCCGTCTCCCCATAATTGTGTCTGCACACATCCCATCACCCTTGCTCCCCATACTGTGTCCTCATACATTTTTCCCTTCGCTACTCATACTGTCTGTACTCTTCCCCCCTCTCACCATACTGTGTCCGCACCCATTCCCGAACTCACGCACAATAATGTGTCCGTATACATTCCCCCCTTTTCTGCCCATACTGAGTTTGCACCCATCCTCCCCATTTTGTGTCTGCACCAATCCCCCCACTCGCCATACTGTTTCTGCACCCATCCCTCCCTCATACATTCCCCTCCTTCTCATACTGTATCTGCACCATCCCCCCACTCACCATACTGTGTTCGCACCCATCCCCCCACTCACCATACTGTGTTCGCACCCATCCCCCCACTCACCATACTGTGTTCGCATCCATCCCCCATACCGTTTCCTCATTCATGCCCCTTTTGCTCCCAATATTATGTCTGTACCTGTCCCTGTCTTGCTCCTGAAACTGTCCTCAAATCTTCCCCACTCCATTACACTAAATCTACCCCAGACTAAATGCCCCATCACCACACACGAAATACCCCATCACCACAGTAAATGTCCCCCACACACTAAAGATCCCAATCCTAAATTTCCACCACACACTAAATACCCTCAACCCCACACTAAATATTTCCCACACACTACAAACCCCCATCCTAAATCTCCCCACACACTAAATACCTCCATCCCCACGCTAAATCTCCCTTCATAACACTTTAATCTTGGGTGACTTCAGCTCCACAGGAGTGCCAGCATGTGATTGCATGACCTGTTCACACTGCTGACGTCGCGCTGACCCGACGGTCAGAGCTTCAATTATATTCGCGCCTTGCAGACACAAGTACAATTCGTCATTGGGAGCCGGCATGCTGCACTTTCTGTGAGCCAGCTGTCCCTGGTGCAGATTTTACATTATTGAGGCCAACCACCTCGGTGACACATATTTGCCATCTGGGACCTTACCTCCTCCTTTTTCTACTACATACCAAATTTTTCAGATTATAAAATGCACTTTTTCCCAGAAATATTTTGGGAAAATAGTGGTGCGTCTTATAATCCGAATGTAGGTTAACGTCTGCGGTTGAGCATGGTCGCTGCTGCAGGAAGCTCACTTTATGCATCAACATTGTATTTTTGCATGCATTACTTTTATAGGGCCTTTGTCTTTGCTGATTTACGAATATCGGGCTTGCCTTATAACTGTGCCTATACTTTATCCTCTTGAGCACTAATGACTGTGGTCCATTGCTCACTGAGTGCTTTTTTGATACAGATACAATTATCCATTTTGGTACAGTGGTATTTTTTATTCTGGGATAATATAGGAATCACTTGAGTATTTAGTCCTTATATCCTCAACATTTCCTATGTTAAAGTTTATATTTCTGTATATATTGCGCTAAATCACCTTATTTATTGTCTCATTACGGAGGGACATTTTTGCTTATATCCCTGTAAAATTGTTTCCTGGTCATCATTTTTAGATGTGTATCCACACATGATTAAATCACCGTTGTTGGGTCTATATTACACAAGTAGGAATAAAATTCCACTATCCATTTTTTTTAGCCTATTTTTGATCTGACCTAATTTTTCTGACTAATATCATGAGTGGAAACACTCTACAATTGGTGTTACCATAATTGCATATGATAACATATGTATGGTTTTAGCTTATGTCTGATACTCTGTTTCTATACATATTTGTATTCTAATTGTATCTATTTGTGTAATGAAGAAATATTATTTTTATTGGCTAATACTCCATTACATCTGTAGGTCTTATGTACTTTTGGGAGAGCTCTTAACTTTGGTCTTTTTGGGTACTTCTACTACATTTCTAATTGGAGGTATTAGCTAATATTATTATTACACCTACTACATATTAGGATAGGATCTTGTAGATGGTAATGCCCCTTTCAAAAATTTGTCGTTCAGACAATTTCCTAAAAGATAAACTATGCGTTTTATGTTTTACTGTATCATATAGAGAATTAAAAGGGTTATCCACGAACAAAGTTCATTTTAGTCAATAGATGTTTGAATAATAATATCTTCCACAATTGGATGTGTTTAAAATAACCTTCCTGTTCTGAGATAATCGTATAAATGTGCCCCTGCTGTCTACTGTGTAATGGCTGTGTCTGACCGTACAGGAACATGGTCTGATCATATCACATCTCCCGGGCAGGGGAGGAAGCAAAAGAGAGGATATGGACAGGATAGCACAGGATCACAGCTGACTCTTTCTTTGAGGTAAAATATCTACTATATAATTGTCTAAGGGTCACTTCCGTCTGTCCTTCTGTCTGTCTGTGGCGGATATTCATTGGTCGCGGCCTCTGTCTGTCATGGAAATCCAAGTCGCTGATTGGTCGTGGCAAAACGTCCACGACCATTGCCACGACCAATGAGCGATGGACACAGTCCGGCGGCAAAATGGCCGCTCTTTCCTCCCTGCAGTCAGTGCCCGCTCCATACTCCCCTCCAGTCAGCCCTCACATGGTTAATGCCAGCGTTACCGGAGCACGGTGTGACACACTCCGGTTACGCAGCTATTAACCCTGTGTGACCAACTTTTTTACTATTGATGCTGCGTATGCAGCATCAATAGTAAAAAGATCTAATGTTACAAATAAGAAAAAAAAAAAAAAAAAAAAAGGTTATTCTCACCCTCTGACGTCGCGGCTGTCCTCGGCAGTGGAAGTGCCAAGGATGCTATGCGAGAAGGACCTGCCATGACGTCACGGTCATGTGACCGCGACGTCATCACAGGTCCTGCGCTCATACCAACCCTGGGACCAGAAGCTGCCGCATGCACCGCACACAGGCGCCAGGACTTCAAGGGGCCTTCGGAAGGTGAGTATATGTTTATTTTTTATTTTGAGTCTTTTTTAACCACGCATATAGTGCCCACATTGCTATATTATACTACGTGGGCTGTGGTACATACTGCATGGGCTCTGTTATATACTACATCTCTGAGCTATATACTAACGTGGCTATGTTGTATACTTCGTGGGATGTGTTATATATTACGTGGCCAGTGTTGTATACTGCGGGGGCTGTGCTATATACTGTGTGGCTGCTTTGCACTGCGTGGGCTGTGCTATATATTACGTGCCCAGTGTTATATACTGCGGGGGCTGTGCTATTTACTGCGTGGCTGCTATATACTGCGTGGGCTGTGCTATATACTGCGTGGCCACTGTTATATACTGTGCGGCCTGTATTAACGCAGCGGGTATTCTACAATATGTATGTATATAGCAGCCACATAGTATATAGCACAGGCCACGTAGTATTTGCTATATACTATGTGGCCTGTGCTATATACTATGTGGCTGCTATATACATACATACATACATATTCTAGAATACCCGATGTGTTCGAATCGGGCCACCATCTAGTTGTTTAAAAACAGACAGGGAAATGTTTTGCCTCACATAAAGAATCAGTTGCTATCCAATGCTGTACCATGTTCCAGCGTGGTCAGACACAACCATTACACAGTAAATAGCTGGGACACATGTATAAGATTATCTCAGCATGGGAACATTTGTTTAAACACATCCAATTGTGGAAATTATTTTTATTCCAAGATCTATAAAATAAATATACTTTGCAAACACCTTTTAAAGTTTATTTCCACTTTGAGAATTCAATTTTATTTTGTTCCATTAGCCAAATAGGTTACTGCTGACAGTGTGTGTCCTCAGCCTCACATAAGCTTGTAGCTACTTCACAAATCTGTGACTTCTTCACACTGATCGCTCAGACTCTGCTATGTTTGACTTGACAAAGGATGTCTGGTATAGATGTGTTAAAGTTAGCACTTTACATGAACCTTAAACATTGAAGCAGTCATGTCAGCAATATCTGCAAGTCATTATCTTATTTTTGGAAAGATACATTCACTTATCAGATAAATGTGCATTCTTTTATAATACGCATATATAAGGAAGCTTTTCTCTCATGGAAACATGAATGCCGATCCATAAAGAACTTACTGATAAAAATAGAACAAAATGAAAATAAATATAGGTTAGTGTGATGAGCGTGAAGGATCCACGCCACGCCACCCCACCTTACGTCAATATTACATCAGTGGGATCACGTGGTAAGGCCTCCCCACTTGTACAAACTTAAGGTTACGCACCCTCTGGGGACACGTAAGGTCAGCGTGGCACGGATTTACAAAAACACCCCCTTTCCACACAGGCCCAGGGAGGCCCTGGCAGTGAGAGAAGGTAGCCCACTCAGTCACTGACATGGCACCACCCTCGCCCACTACCCTGACAGGCCAAGAGGCCCCTTTCAGTAGCACCAGTGAAACAGAACCTTGTCAGCTCGATAGGACTGCCACCAATTCCTCGTTCAATATACGCCTGGTCCGTTAACAGGGTTATATCGGGCCAGAAACCTGCCCCCAGTAACCTGTGAGAGAAGGCCGAGAAATGGACGTATGGATCGAGATAAAAAGAGCAGACCAAGGTTAAATTATATATTTAATCGCCTTAAGGGCACACTACACAATACACTATATATACAATGGTTATAAATATATGATGGTCAGATATGCAAATACAATAGTGGTAGGACAAAAGGTTTAATCAGAACATATGGTTCGTTACCAATTAGATGAAAGGCCTTAGTTGCCGGGGAGAGGCTGCCACATGAGAGGCTTGTGGTCCCCTTTGTGTGTGACTTCTCACACAATGTGTCCTCGTGACCTCCCAGAGAAAAAGCAATAGGATATGCTTCACACAAGCATTTAACCCTCTGGATCTCTTCCCTCCTGCCCTCTGGGCTGAACCTAAATCCTCTACCCTGGAGGATTGGAGATAAATCTCTCAAAACCTATAAAAGATCATAACTCCTTTCTGGGTGGTCCTAGGTTCTGGCGCCATCGTATTTGACCGGGACCCTGCTACTCATAGAGACTAAACACACTTTTGCTACCTAGCTGCTTTGAGCTGTTATACATATCTCATTTTCCATGCGTGTAAGAATGGCTCGAGATCCAAGCATGCCCTCACCCTGTTCTGGGAATCTTGGAAATATAGACAATGTACTGCTAGGATGTATAGTATTTCCATAACTCCTTTATGAAATCCTATCTGGCTGAGCAAAGTACTCAGGCTGCTTGGCTTGGATCCACAGAGGGTCTTCCTGTAGAAGGTTGCATACCAGCTAGCTGGTGGGGGGCGGGAATCCCTTGAAATTGGGCCAGGTGTCCTGTTAACACAGCACATGCTGAAGAGGTTTATATAATTCTATGCCAAATAGGATACAGATGATTGACGTAGAATTAGATCTCCAATATTCTTCACACCTCCCTCCCTTAGCGGGCGCATTGGTCCAATCAACTGCGGAGGCCAGGCTACTATAGTAAGGGACAGACATCCTATAGTTCCCGACAGTGCCCAAGAAGGAAATCACCTTTTTCTGGGTCCTGGAGGTGGGCCAGGTAGTGATAGCTTTAGGCTATGTCCGTACGTTGAGTAATTTCTTGCAGAAATTTCTGCAAGGTTTCTGCATCTCTTGGCAGCAAAAACACTGCGGAAAATTCCGCTGCATTTTAGTGCGTTTTTGCATGCGTTTTTTTCCTGTGATTCAATGTGTCAAAAATGCCCAAAGACTTGATGTGGACTTAAATGCACAGCAAATCCTGGAAGGAAAAATACTGATCATGTGCACAGCACTTCAGGATTCTCATTGACTTTGCTGGCATAAGGATTCCATGGCATTTTTGGGCCGATTCCACGTGGATAAAAACGCATCAATAACGCATTGTGTGCACACAACCTTATAGCCCCCTCGCCTACCCAGTATCCCAGGTAGTGAACCTCACGCATGCCCAGCTGGCACTTCTCCGGCTCAGATCCATGATGGTCAGGTACTTTGCCCGGCAAACTGGTCGAGCAGGCCATCGATGCTCGGCATTGGGTATGCATTGGAGACTATGACATCTTTGACCCCCCTGTAGTCCACGCTGAACCGGGTTGTCCGGTCCTTCATTGGGACAAGGACTACAGGCGAGGCCAAAGTGCTGCTGGATGGTTGGATGACCCTCAGCTTCAGCATCTCTCCAATCTCCTGGCACATGTTCTGCTTTATCTCCAGGGAGTCCACATGATGGACAGCTCACTTTGTCCTTCTGGGCTTGTTGCTGAACAAATTCCGAAAGGGGTGTAGGGTTGCCCGCAGCTTGGACCGTTGGCTTCACAAGAGCTTCTTGCAAACCTCCACATTCTTGATAGTCCCACCCGCCTTAGCGGCTGAGTTTTGGTGTTCTCGCCCCAGTTTTGCCAATCCTTTCAAAATGGTCAGAACTGGGATGTAACACCACAGCTTGTGTAATTCATGACGATAGCTGTGGCATACCTTATGCCAGAAATCTTACTCCAATCCCTGACTGGAGTAAGATTTATGGCGAGGTGTATGTCTCTTTTCATGATTCTCTCGTGTGCCTCTTAATTAGTCAAGAATGTCTGACTCCAGCATGGCTCCTGATCAAGACTGTTGTGAACGTTGTTGGTCTTGATGAATCGGGAACATAGACTACAGTAAGATTGGTCAGTTTAAGTAAATGGTAGGAAGACAAGTGCTTGTATATTTTCCAGTCACCAGACATGAACATCATTGAGCATGTTTGGGGTAGGATGAAAGAGGAAGCTTGGAAGACAAAACCAAAGAATCTAGATGAACTCTGGGAGGCATGTAAGACTGCATTCTTTGCTATTCCTGATGACTTCATTAATAAAATGTAGGAATCATTGTTGAACCGCATGGATGCAGTCCTTCAAGCTCATGGAAGTCACACAAAATATTAAATATGACTCTAATAGCACCACAACTTCATTTACCAATGTTATGCAACATATATTTGTATTTTAAGCTAATTATTTGTTTGAATATCACATTACTTTCTGTGGGCGACAAAACTTTTGTCTTGCTAAAATCTGACCATTCTGTGTCCATTAACTGATCAATATTTCTGCAATGATGCCAATTTATTTTCTTAACCTAAACCACATTTCGGAGGGTTTCAACTTTCAAAAGAATAATTTATACAACCAATGGATGAATTTAACATCAGGTTATAAGCTTTTATTTACATAACATGGATAAGCGACATAACTTCTGTCAGGGAGTGTAGTTGTCTTTCTTCAGCAGTGCATCACTCCTCTGGTTCCTGGCTTTCAGGAAGAGGAGTGTTTCTGAAGAGTGACTATATAGCCCAATTGTATGGTGTTTCAAACTTGTTTAAATTGTGCTCTCTCCCATGCTGCAAAGTAAGGCAGCTTCGCCTCCACAGCAGTAGAGGAGCACAGGGGCACTGATGCTATCTGGATAAAGATATCTGCCCATCTCAATTGAAAACAGATTGGAAGCAGTTGCTATTTGCTTAGGAAAGCACTCAACTGATAGACTGCAGTGGTGGCCAGTAACCTAGGCAGCGAGCAGTAAACCATGAAATTGAAATCCCTCCTGATAGGAGAATAGAGAGAATTTTTAAGAAGTAAATTGCAAAGTTGCATGTTTTTACAAGCGCTTTGCAATTTCACCCTTTTAAGTTGAGACAACCACTTTAATAAATATTTAGCATTTCTACTTGACAATGCACTAGAAAAGCAAACTACACCTGCTGTGTTTCTGGGATAAATTTTAGTGAACCTTTTTGGCGTTAAGAGGGCTTGTAACATTTCACTAAGCCTGACCTTTTTGCAAAGTGGCAAGGGGTAACTTAAAGGCTGGGGCTACACTGCTACATGTGTCTGTCACACCAGAGCAATTCCTAAAGAAGCTTTATAGCCAAAGCATTTGTGCCTCTCGGCTGTGCCTTGATGCTGCCCTGATTCATTTTATGGCAGTGATAAAACCTGTGGTGCAGCACTTGCTCTCTCTGATTCTGCCACTGCCCTAAGGCTATGGTCACAATGCAGGCTCGGACTGGCCCATAAGGTAACAGGAATATCCCTGTGGGCCCCTGTGCAGATCTGGGCCCCCAAACCCACTTTATGGGCAGTACTTGGCATAATTCACTTGATTCACTCTGTACAGAACAAAAGCAACATCTCATAATTCACTAACCAAACTACCCAGTTTATTATTGTATAGAGATATAGGTAAGTTTGTGTAATATTTGTATGCAGGTGAAAAGTAGGCCCCCAAAGTCAATGTTACTGGTGGGCCCTTAGCACCCCAGGCCGACACTGTCACACTGTATCAGTTTTTGGTCAGTATTACACATCAATATTTGTAAGTAGAGTAGGTGAAAATGCAGACATGGTGACGTGTTTCTATTATACATTTCCTCTGATTGTTCCTCACCTGGTTTTTACTTACAAGTACTCATGTAAAATACTGATAGTGTGACCGTAGCCTAAAAAAAATTATCAAGGAGTGATGCCAGTGTCACTTACCCTGCTTCTATTACCGATCCTTATGGAGTCCTGTTTCAGGTAAACAAGCTGTGGGCTGACGTTACATCTCCTCTCCCACAGCCTCCATCACTGCATTTGATTCTGGATGTCATCAGAGGGAGGCTATGAAAGGAACTGGCAAAGTGACCACAGCGCCTCCCTCTGATAATGTCATGTACCAAGCTGGGTAATAGAAGGGAAAAGTGACCGCAAGGCCATCCTCCTGATGTCTCATTTCATAATCCCCTCAAACAAAACATTACAGGAAGTAAAGTAAAAAAAATAAATAAAAAAAAACACATACAGTGGGTACGGAAAGTATTCAGACCCCTTTACATTTTTCACTCTGTTTCATTGCAGCCATTTGATAAATTCAAAAAAGTTCATTTTTCCACATTAATGTACACTCTGCACCCCATCTTGATTTGCAAAAATTACTACATTTCTGTTTTTTTTTTCAATTTATTAAAAAAGAAAAACTGAAATATCACATGGATATTCTATTGAGTAGAAGCACCCTTTTGAGCTAGTACAGCCATGAGTCTTCTTGGAAACGATGCAAAATTTTTTCACACCTGGATTTGGGGATCCTCTGCCATTCTTCCTTGCAGATTCTCTCCAGTTCCATCAGGTTGGATGGTGAACGTTGGTGGACAGCCATTTTCAGGTCTCTCCAGAGATGCTCAATTGGGTTTAGGTCAGGGCTCTGGTTGGGCCAGTCAAGAATGGTCACAGTTGTTCTGAAGCCACTCCTTTGTTGTTTTAGCCGTGTACTTAGGGTCATTGTCTTGTTGGAAGGTGAACCTTTGACCAATTCTGAGGTCCATCCAGGTTTTCATCCAGGATATCTCTATACTTGGCCACATGTTTCTTGTTCCCTTCAATGACAACGTCGTCCTGTCCCTGCAGCTGAAAAACACCCTCATAGCATGATGCTGCCACCACCATGTTTCACTGTTGGGATTGTATTAGGCAGGTGATGAGCAGTGCAAGGGATATGAGTACTTTCCCACTGTAGGTAACAGCAAAATAGGGCGAATAATAGGTAATTTGAAATTTCATAATAAAAAAAAAATACAACTTACAAACAGCGCCAGAAATAATTAACACATTTGGAAACATTTGCAGCTGTGTAACAGTTAAGTTACATAGGTCACAATGCGACACCATTATGATATGGCGCTGTGTAGCCCTAGCAAAAAATATTTTTTTATGTCCATTTCAAGATGCAAGTTTGTAATAAACTTAACTGCAGCATTCCTAGCTGTTACTTCAATTACTACTGCTTGTTTTTGTTGATAAATGGTTAATGAATTGTATTGCAGAAATAGTGCTTGAAGTAAAAGCCAGCCAGACCATTTTATATTGCCATTCCTTCGAATGGGCTTCCTTTTGAGATCATTAGTCCCCAGTACCACGCCAAGCAGGCAGCACCTGTGTGCAGACAAATTGCAGTCAGCAGGTAGCAATTGCAGATGCTGACTTTTTATTATTATATATGTTGGATGGAAGCAGTTGAAAACTAACTGGACTGTGCCCAAGCAAAACACAAGGGGGAAAACGTTTAAAGCCTGATGAGAAAATTTATTCTGACAGGGGCAAAACAGCCACAGCGGAGTTCAGTTTTCCCTTAATGGATTTTCATGCTGCTGCTTCTCTTAGCACGAGAAGAATAATGATAAACTAAAATCTCAGATCACAGCTACGGTATTTTCCAACCACTTTCTATGGTAAAAAAAAAAATGGAAAAATGTTTTGGGATTTTAAAATGGGAAAGGAAAGTGACATAAATAGCGGTGTTGTAATCATAGACACTACAAATAATCCCTTTGTGCTGCAGAGACCTGAGATTATTTACTGGCATGGTTATAGTGTGTCATCAAAGAGGGTAAACCTCTTTTTGATTTATACTTGTATTAAAAATCGATTTTAGGAAAAGGGGGTAAATACAGTCCATGACCGGTACAGTCCATGTCCCCATGTATTCTCCTTTCCATGTTGCCCCATCTGCCTGTGTATGTCCTTCCTTTATTATCAGCACAGAGGTCGGGCCATTTTGTCATCCTTCTGTCCTACCTTTATTCACATGGAATCCGTATAGTCGGGTGTTCAGTAGATACATTTTTGTCATGCACATGTCCTTAAGGTGATACAGCAGAGTTGTAATGCCTGCTCGTGTAGACAAAAAAATGAAGATATATTGTTTTTGGCTGTTTTTAGTGATAAAGCTCTCAGGCCCATTATTTTTAGAAACCTAGCAATGATCTTATTTATTTCGTCTCCTATGGCTACCACAGGGAAAATGTAGTGTTATATGCCTGCCACTCACATTAATAGCCAACCATATAATACGTGACACACGTAATACGTAAAAACACACTAGGTTGTGGAATAAGTAGAATTAAATGGATTCAAGACCCAACCAAATTATTGATATATCCAGAAATCCACAACAGAGCGATAGAGGTATCAAGAACAATAAGACAATATTTATTAAAGTGTCAAATGCACAACATTGTAATGAACATACATGGACCAAAAAACAATGGATGGGAGAAAACAGGCAGAACTGAACCAGCATAGAAGATGTTAAGCTGAATGCCGGTAAAAGACACAGAAAAAATCCAGGCTTCCTGACTACACCAGCACGCCGGTATATGCTCGTTGGTCTAGGTAGAAAAAATCCACAGGTGGGCAACCCTCAGGGGAGACATCATAATATAAAATAACATATAACCAACCCACAGAGGTAGTTCATCAGAGTGAGACTATCTACTGAAAAATGCTGCTATGTATAGCAAGACCAAGAGCATACAGATGTAAGCAAACCCAAATTGACATGCATGCTGCTAATGGTGCTGGAACATTACCTTGGGACATGCTGGAAAATAGGACGCCGGCGTGGTGGGAGCAGGAAAGGGCCTCGACGTGCTTTTCGCCGTCGCAGCTTTGTCAGGAGGCGTGGCATAGTGAGGGGAAGGCTGGGGTATATGTGGGAGTAGGGGGGGAACTCGCGGACCAATCGGCGCGCACTCATCATGATGCGAGTGTCCGTGGTCTGGGAGAGAACGGCCGTGCACCATGAGGTATGGGCGGGAGGACCGACGTCATCTCCGCCCATCCCCATGGCAACGCGGCCGGCTCCCAGTACAGCTAGGGACACCACAGCGCATGGGTGGGGGGCGCTCAGACCGGAGTAAAAGATGGAAGGGAAAAAGCACCGCGACTGAAGCTGGTAAGGGACGCACTGTGTGGGGAAACGTGACCAGGCCTGCAAAAGTAACAGTGTAATGGGGCACCCTTTCAACAATGCCTACATGCCCTAATAAGGCATTTAAAAATTAGTATTCTTGAGAATTTAAGTAAAAAGTTAGCTAATTTTAATTTATGTATGTACAGTGTTGTGCAGAAAGGTTTAGGTAAGTGAGTCGAAATTGCTGCAAAGTACAAAAAAAAAGCATTAAAATAGAAATATTAGTTTGCATCAATTAACAAAATGCAAAGTTAAAGAACAAAAGAAAAGTGTAAATCTAATTATTTGGTATGATCTTTCTTGGTCTTTAACCCCTTCCTGACATGCGCCGTACTAGTACTGCTTTTCAGGAGATGCATTCCCACAGACAGCAGTACTATTACGGAGCGGCCTCACGCTGCGCCGCGACGATCGGGTGCGGGAGCCAGCTGTATGTGACAAATGACACCCCGCATCAACGCCCACGATCGGTGCTAGCACCGATTGTGGGCGTTTAACCCCTCTGATGCCACTGTTAGTAGTGACAGCAACATAGAGGGGCATCGCACAGGGAGGGGGCTCCCTGCGCGCTTCCATCAGGACAACATGATGCGATATCGTTGTCCTGATGGTCTCCATGGAGACCCCCAGCACCAAGATGGCCGCGGAGTCCTTTCGGGTACTGCAGGGAAGGTAGCTTGTGAGCGGCTGCTGAGGGCAGGCTCTGGCATGCCTCCTTCCCTGCCTGTCAGATCCTGATCAGCGATCTGAAGTAATATAGTAATGTCCCATCCTGGCAAAATGTAAAAAGCTTAAAAATAAAAAAATTACAAAGTGTAAAAATATTTTTAAAAAATCCCCAAAGAAATAAATACATATTTTTCCAATAAATACATTTATGTAAATAAAAAAACAATAAAAATACCCAAATGCCCCCCCCCTCCACTTCTGAGCCCAAGTGTGCCTAAACCACATATAGAACCCACATTTTTGGCATTTCTATAGTGATGAGAGCCCGCCTAATTTACATGTGTGTGTCGACAGAAGCACGAGCTGGGCATAATGTACTGGTGACAGCAGCATACAGGTCACTACAGCGTACTGGTCACTACAACGGCATTTTGCAATTTTCACCCTACAACATGCACTGCTGCTTGTTTCTGGAAAACACCCATTGAGTCAAAATCGTCACTACATCTGTAGATAAATTCCCAAAGGGGTATAATTTCCAAAATGGGGTCACTTGAGGGGTATTCTGCTTTTCTAGCACTTAAGGGCTCTTTATATGGAATCCGCAAACTAGTCTAGGAAAATCTGCGTTCCAAGAGGCAAATAGCACTCTATTCCTCCCAAGTCACTCCATATGGCTAAGTAGTACAGTACAGCCACATATGGGGTATTTCTACATTCAGCAGGAGTTGTGTGACAAATTCTGCTGCCATTTTTACCCATTTCCCAGTGTGAAAATTTAAAACAATCTTGGTGGTAAAAATTTTAATTATTTTTTCTTCACTTCCCAATGGTATAAAAGTATGTGACACACCTGTGTATGGTATAACATAATATTTAAGTCCATAGGGAACTCTGGTATTTAATTGAAAAATGTACCACACTTCTTTGTTTTTTAATTTATGTACTGTAAATGCATTATGTTATGCTATTAAATGCAGCACTTTTTTGTCTTTTCCTAATGTATACTGAAATTTGTATAATTTTTCCCACTTCAACTGTTCTGTATCACTTACAGTTGGTACGGAAAGTATTCAGACCCCATTACATTTTTCACTCTTTGTTTCATTGCAGCCATTTGGTAAATTCAAAAAAGTTCATTTTTTCACATTAATGTAACACTCAGGATCCCACCTTGACTGAAAAAAATAACTGAAATGTAGAATTTTTTGCAAATTTAATAAAAAAAAACAAACTGAAATATCACATGGTCATAAGTATGCAGACCCTTTGCTCAGACACTCATATTTAAGTCACATGCTGTCCATTTCCTTGTGATCCTCCTTGAGATGGTTCTACTCCTTCATTGGAGTCCAGCTGTGTTTAATTAAACTGATTGGACTAAATTTGGAAAGGCACACACCTGTCTATATAAGATCTCACAGCTCACAGTGCAAGTAATAATAATCTTTATTTTTATATAGTGCTAACATTCCGCAGCGCTTTACAGTTTTGCACACATTATCAGACCAAATGAGAATGATGTGGTCAAAGGTACTGGCCAAGGAGCCCAGAGACAAAATTGTGGCAAGGCACAGATCTGGCCAAGGTTACAACAGAATTTCTGCAGTACTCAAGGTTTCTAAGAGCACTGTGGACTCCATAATCCTTAAGTGGAAGTAGTTTGTGACCACCAGAAGTCTTCCTAGACCTGGCTGTCCAGCCAAACTGAGCAATTGTGGGGGAAGAGCCTTGGTGAGAGAGGTAAAGAAGAACCCCAAGATCACTGTGGCTCTGAGCTCCAGAGATGCAGTAGGGAGATGGGAGAAAGTTCCACAAAGTCAACTATCATTGCAGCCCTCCACCAGTCGGGCCTTTGTGGCAGAGTGCCCCGACTGAAGCTTCTCCTCAGTGCAAGACATATGAAAGGCCGCATAGAGTTTGCTAAAAAACACATGAAGGACTCCCAGACTATGTGAAATAAGATCCTCTGGTCTGATGAGACGAAGATAAAGATAGACCTTTTTTGGTGATAATTTTAAGCTGTGTGTGTGGAGAAAACCAGGCTCTGCTCATCACCTGCTCAATACAATCCCAACAGTTAAATATGGTGGTGGCAGCATCTTTCTATGGGAGTGTTTTTCAGCTGCAGGAACAAGACGACTGGTTGAATGAACCATGAATGCAGCCAAGTACAGAGATATCCTGGATGAAAACTTCTACCAGAGTGCTCTGGACCTCAGACTTGGCCGAAGGTTCACCTTCCAACAAGACAATGACCCTAAGCACACGGCTAAAATAACAAAGGAGTGGCTTCAGAACAACTCTGAGACCATTCTTGACTGGCCCGGCCAGAGCCCTGACCAAAACCCAATTGAGCATCTCTGGAGAGACCTGTAAATGGCTGTCCACCAACATTCACCATCCAACCTGACGGAACTGGAGAGGATCTGCAAGGAAGAACGGCAGAGGATCCCCAAATCCAGGTGTGAAAAACTTGTTGCATCATTCCCAAGAAAACTCATGGCTGTACTAGCTCAAAAGGGTGCTTCTTCTCAATACTGAGCAAAGGGTCTGAATACTTATGACCATGTGATATTTCAGTTTTTCTTTTTTCATAAATTTGCTAAAAGTACTACATTTCTAGTTTTTTTCAATCAAGATGGGGTGCAGAGTGTACATTAATTAGAAAAAAATGAACTTTTTTGAATTTACCCAATGGCTGCAATGAAACAAACAGTGAAAAATTTAAAGGGTTCTAAATACTTTCCAGACCCACTGAATGTGTTTGCAGTTTTTTTGTAATTGTTTACTTCATTTTATTTAATTTTTTTTGTTCTATGTTCAGCAGTTATATGCATAGCTATTTCTATGGTATTGGTCTTTGTGATCTTTTTGCATAGCTATTATTACTGTTGCTGTACTAAAATGTCATTGCAGTGCGCCTTTCAATTTAAACACCCAAAAAACATTGTCCCTTCACGATCCTATTTTTTTTTTATTTAATCTTTCTATTATTTTGCTTTGGTAAGGTTAATGAAGGGCAAGGACAACATCTGCAAAGAGTTTGTATGTTCTCCCCGTGTTTGCGTGGGTTTCCTCTGGGTTCTCCGGTTTCCTCCCACACTCCAAAGATATACTGATAAGGAATTTAGATTGTGAGCCCAATCGGGCAAACTGTAAAGCGCTGTGGAATATGCTAGCGCTATATATATAAAAATTAAGATTATTATTAATGATTATTATTTGTTCATTTTCATGTCATACATGTCATACCAGTGTGTTCGCCAAAGCGTTAAACTATTTCAGTTGCACTGGTAATGCACTATCTGTTCACCATAATTAAGGTTTCTTTATGCTACAGAAACGCGTAGGTGATTCATGCTGATCTTTGTACATTTTTTTATGAATTCAGCATGATTTTAAACGTGCTTTATTAAAGTTTGGAATTTTATTCTTATCTGAGCTGGAGCCTATTCTATATTCTTAGTCACCAGGAATGGCTACCAATTAACAGGTATATTTCATCAAGAGTTCATTTGCAAAATCCTTGCTCTTCAGAAAGTGTTTGCGACCAGCAGGTAGACAGTGTTGACACAACTGCTCTAAGCTAGAATATAGCAAGGACCATTCAATTAGAGACAAACACAAGTCCATCATTACTTTTAGACACCAAGGTCCATTAATCCAGAAAAGTACTAGAATCTTGAAGTTATGTTCAAGTGCAGCCGTGAAATCCATCATAAACACAAATACACAAATTTTCAGATCTTTAGATAACAGCCCTCAACAATGAGGACCTAACATCAAATAGCTCTACAAAGAAATGTATCCAATGCTCCAGAGCAATCCCATAGTTAATTATTTATGCATCAAAATAAATACCTTAAATTAAAATTTTTTTTAAAGTTTTGTTCATAACACAGCCTTTGTCAAGCCAAAATGTAAGTAAAGCATCATCATTTTGGTTTGAAAACGATAAGGTGTAACAATGCATCTCTAGATAAAATCCTTCATTGATTAGTACCTCTTAGTATAGTATTGCCCATGTTACTTCACCACCACGTTTCCTAAAGTTTGTATTGTATAGGGATTTCTGATCTTGTATTTTGTGTTGTACAGATGCAGTGGCAGAATGTGGAGCATGTTGGTGACCAAAGTCCCTATGTTACTTCAATAATCCTACATGTGAAGCAGAACGTCCCCATTATTCGAGATAACTTGGCGTCTACCCGAAAATACTTCACTCAGTTCTGCATCAAATTTGCCAAGTAAGTTACTAAAGGTTTGATTGACTTGATGAATGCGGCCATTATTTCTTACTTGATAGATTACAACATGTAAGTTATTTTCTTTCTAGCAGAATTGCTAGAAACAACTTCTCTGTGGTTTTTAGGGTTTTATTACCATAGCGGGAAAGCTGTAGTTAAGTCTGAGGCTGGCCCTTCAGAACACAACATCAAGGGATATAATAATAAGTGGATCAAGAATTGTGCCAAGGATACCAATTTGGTATTTTAAATATATGTAAATGCTTTCTTTGCAAGAAGCTTTTGTCCAAATGAAGGGTTTTAGTTTTTCTACATTTGTTTTTGTTTGTTGATACAATTTGATTTTCCTGGCAGCTTGCTTTAGAATAATATTAAAAGGTATTATGTTGCTGGTTCCTTGCAGTCCTGCCCAAGATTGGCTTAACCACTGCTGACTTGGGCTGTCATGCTCTCCCCATGGGTTTTGCAATAGCCTACCTCTTATTAACACTGAGAAAATACAGGTTATCATGAACCGCAGCCAATGGATTTCTGATGACATCTGCAGGTGCCTTACTTTGCCAATTTACGGGAGGAATTTCTATATGTACAGTTCCCTCATATAATCTTCAAAGTGTCTCTCTGGGTGGGTTCTGAGTATGCGAAATGCCTAAAAACATGAGCTGTTACACTAATGCATTATGCTATTACATACTAAGCTGTAAACACAGCGGGATATTAAAGATGTAAAATTAATCTGGAACTGCAAATATTCGCTTAGTGGCCGCTTTACTAGCTAATCTTTTTTTTACTACGAAGACCATAAAATAACCTGAGTGCAATTTGGAGGCTATTTTGATATTAAAAAAATGGTAAAAAATAGCATTCAATAGTTGACATTCATTTTAAGTTAACCCAACATCTGCACCTATGTGTCCAAACTGCAGAAGTATTCCGGAGCACAATGATCTCAGTGCTTGTGCAATATTCCCAGTGGTATGCCCCTCCTACGTTCTAACAGGGACCCTCTGCCGACAGCTGCATCGTTCATCAGCATAAGCCCAAACCGTCACAGCCTTTACCAATCAGCGAGGATTTTTTTTGTCTCCAATGTTCTTTTTCAGAAGTATATGGTTGGAACCACTATTGCACTTGTAAATACAGTATTTTATTTAGAAGTAAATCTAAAAGGGATTGTCCAATATTAGACAACCCCTTATAAATGAGGCCAGAGAGGTGCGAAAAATGATATTCAGCTCAGACCATATATGCTCCAGTTCCCTGTTCTTAGGCTAGTTTTCTTCTGCTTGGCAATACGGTGGCTCAGTGGTTAGGACTGTAGCCTCGCAGCACTGGAGTGCTAGGTTCAAATCCTACCAAGTCTATACTAGAACTAGTACAGAGGTTAGATTGTGAGCCCCATTGGGGACAGTGATGATGATGTCTGTAAAGCTCTGTGGAATTAATGGTGTTATATAAGTGAGAAAAATAAACATGAACATCCTCTGATGGCATCATGTGCACACTGCAGTCAATCAGCGGCTAAATTTATAGTTTGTCCCAGTTGAGTGGAGGAAATATTGTTTGCTAGCGTTTGCTTAGGACACAGTTCAGATGTCATTTGTCTGGAGTGGCTTGTGTAGAAGCCTTCTGTTGGTAGTGTATGTTTATTATATTTACCGTATATACTCGAGTATAAGCCGACCCGAGTATAAGCCGACCCCCCTAATTTTGCCACAAAAAACTGGTAAAACTTGTTGACTCGAGTATAAGCCTAGGGTGGAAAATGCAGCAGCTACCGGTAAATGTCAAAAATAAAAATAGATACCAATAAAAGTAAAATTAATTGAGACATCAGTAGGTTAAGTGTTTTTGAATATCCATATTGAATCAGGAGCCCTATATAATGCTCCATACAGTTCATGATGGGCCCCATAAGATCTCCATATTAAAATATGCCCCATATAATGCTGCACAAAGGTTAATAATGGCCCCATAAGATGCTCCATAGAAACATTTGCCCCATACAATGCTGCATAAAGGTTGATGGCCCCATAAGATGCTCCACACATTATGGCTCCATAAGATGCTCAAAACATTATTCCCCATTAAGATGCTCCACACATTATGGCACCATAAGATGCTCCATACATTGTGGCCCCATGAGATGCTCCATACATTATGGCCCCATAAGATGCTCCATACATTATGGCCCCATAAGATGCTCCATACATTATGGCTCCATGAGATGCTCCACACATTAGGGGCCCCATAAGATGCTCCACACATTATGGCCCCATAAGATACTCCATACATTATGGCTCCATGAGATGCTCCACACATTAAGGCTCCATAAGATGCTCCATACATTGTGGCCCCATACGATGTTCCATACATTGTGGCTCCATAAGATGCTGCATACATTTTCCCCATTTGCTGTTGCTGCTTTTAAAATAAAAAAAATCACATACTCACCTCTCTTCGCTCAGGCCCCTGGCACTTGCGATAGTCACCTTCCACGTTCCATCACTGCGCGCTGCTCTGTCTTCCATCCTCTGCACTGATTGTTCAGGCCGAGGGTGGCGCGCACACTAATCGCGTCATCGCGCCCTCTGACCTGAGCAGTCACAGTCAGAGGATGGAAGACACTGGACAGAGCAGCGCGCAGCGATGGAACGAGGAAGGTGACTATCGCACAATGCTCACCTCCCATGATATACTCACCTGCTTCCGGCACGGTCCCTGGCAGCGTCTCATTGTCAGATGGTCTCCGGGAGCCGGCGGCATCTTCCTGTGTTCAGCGGTCACGTACCGCTCATTACAGTAATGAATATACGTGCATATTCATTACTGTAATGAGCGGTACCACGTGACCGCTGAACACAGGAAGAGCTGCCCGGAGACCATGGGACATGCAGGGACAGCGCCAGGAGCAGGTGAGTATGTGACAGCCGCCGCTCCCCCTCACCCGCCGACCCCCTGCTGACAATGACTCGAGTATAAGCCGAGAGGGTCACTTTCAGCCCATTTTTTGGGCTGAAAATCTCGGCTTATACTCGAGTATATACCGTATTTGTTTTGCTTGCATATGTATTGCTGTCATTTTCCCCAGTGCTTTACAGACACTATCATCACTGTCCCCATTGGGGCTCATGATCCAAATTTCCTATTAGTATGACTTTGAAGTACCTGGAGGAAACTATTTGCAGATGCTGTCCTTTGTGGGATTTTGGAATTCAGTGTGAACAGAGCCTTAAAAGGATGGTCTGAAACCGAAGTTGAATTTCATCCTAAATGTTTATTTAGTTTAATAATCTATTCACTTTTCTAATTTACTTCAGTTGAAAATTCCCTGCTGTTCCCTCTGTACTTTATCTTCTGTGTTTTTTTTTTTTTATCTTCTGTTCCAATTACTTTTTGTTTATGTATCCCCAGTGTATGCTGGGATATTCGAATGGGAGGTCATCATGGGGGGAGGGGGGGGGGGGGGGGCGCTATGGCCAGTGCTGTAGCTGCTTTACCCATCCTGAAATGAAGCATCATCTGTGACGTCTTTTTCAGGGCTGGGTTAGTCCCTGCTCTACAGAGCATGCGTCAGCTGTTGAATTCCAATGCATTCTCAGTATGCGCTCCCTGCAAACAGTGCTATAATCCACAGATGCGCAGGGATTGCGCTCACTCGCGACGAGCCAGCAAAAGAGCGCACTGTCAGTGTGCATTGAAAAAGTGAGTACTCAACAAGCAGGGAGACCAACCCCAGAAACAGACCTGCACTGAAACGGGACTTCATTAGAGATGTCCGTTTTGAGGGCTAGGCTGGTCTTTGCTCTCCCTGCTTTGCACATTCTCTCCTTATCAATGCGCACTGACTGTGCACTCTTGCCGGCTCGTCACTTCTCATTAGACCCAGCAAGGAAGCGCACGGTCACTGCACATACTGACCAAGTGTTTTAATTGATAATAGGTGCATGCTCTGTAGTCCCATGCTCTGTACAGCAGGGACTAGTACAACCCCTGAAACTGACTTCATTAATGACCTGGTATTTCAGCAGCTGCGACAGTGATTATAATCCCAATCCTCTTGTGGCGTCCCATTTGAGTATCCTAACATACACTGCAGATTCTGAAACAACACGTTATTGGAACAGAAATTTAAAAAAGGAAAAAAGAAACAACGGAAGATACAGAGTGTACGGTAGGGAATTTTTATTTGAAGTACCGAATTTTTCGGACTATACGACACACCTTTTTCCCCAAAAAAATTGGGAAGAGAATGGGGGATGCGTCTTTATAGTGCAAACGCAGGCTTACCCGGGTGTTGCTGCAGAGGTGTGTGGCAATGCTGTGGACGGTGCAGAGTGTACCTGAGCAGGGTCCCTTCTTCAGGATGCCACCTGCAGAAATGTGGCTGCGCCGTGGCCCGGTGTCCACGGTGAGCAGATTACATCACTGGTTTCCCTGCAGCCATCTTCCTGAAGCCATGGGCCACTGGAGGCTTCAGGAAAATGGCCGCTGGAGGCCGTGCGTGCGCAGATTAAAATCTCTGCGGCACTCGGCTTCAGGAAAATGTCCACCAAGATCTCAGTGTGTGCACGCGCAGCCTCTGGCGGCCATTTTCCTGAAGCCTCCGGCGGCCCACGGCTTCATAAAGATGGCCACAGGGAAACCGGTGATGCTCTCAGCTCTGCTCACCGTGGACACTGGGCCGTGGCGTCACCACATTTCTGCCGCCGGTATCCTGAAGATGGGACCCTGCTCCATGATCCGCAGCATCGCACCCTGGGACTGCAGCATTGCCCCTCTTCTGCCGCCGGCATCCTGAGGATGGGACCCTGCTCCCGCTCTGCCTCACCGCTGACACCAGACCTGCAGCATCGCACCCGGGACTGCAGCATTGCCCCTCTTCTGCCGCCGGCATCCTGAGGATGGGACCCTGCTCCCGCTCTGCCTCACCGCTGACACCGGACCTGCAGCATCGCACCCGGGACTGCAGCATTGCCCCTCTTCTGCCGCCGCCGGCTTCCTGAGGATGGGACCCTGCTCCCGCTCTGCCTCACCACCGACACCAGACCCGCAGCATTGCCCTACTTCTGCCGTCGCCGGCTTCCTAAGTAAGGGACCCTGCCTTCTGTGACCCCGCTGCATCGGCTCTCAGATAAGATACTGAAAATTCGGACAATAAGACAGACCCTCATCTTATAAAAATCATTTGCTGCGGTTTTCCACCCCAAAATTTGGGGTGCGTCTTATAGTCTGATAAATACGGTATATTAGAAAAGGTATTTAGTTTATTAAAGTAGATAGACATTTAAGATGAAATTCTATTTAGTTTTTTTCTTTCTTGCAGCAAGTGATTCTATGTCTAAATGTTCGTTCATAAGTGTTAGTATTGATATTTGCTAGTCAAGCTCATCCCCTTCTGCTATTTTTCTCCTAAATGACCAGGCTGATTGCTGAGTAATCTCCCGCTGTTCTTGGCTAGGCTTATAGGTTACCCTTCAGGACTTATTTAGACACCTGGCTTGTGCAGCCTTTCCAGCAGTATGGGCAAACTTCACATTTCCTTTAGTTATTTATGCTTTGTCCCACGACCAAGTTCTTAGAATTAAGCCATTCTCTTTGGATTTTTTATATTGTTTATTTTATCTTCTAACAATCATTCTTTTGTGTATACAGAGGACCAAGATAATATACTGTTCACAAATTTTCATTAAAACAAGGCTATTCTGTGTGTAGACTGTTGGTTTATATTCACTTTTATTTCCTTTCTTACACTTGAATCACAATTTCCATTTAATATGGCGTTAGTTGCACTTAATTCATATACACTCAGATTTATTTGGTATACAAAAAATAGGCTAGGACTGCATACCTGATTTGTAATGAATTGGCATACACTTTTACTAAATAAAATATCATAAGATAATAACCAAATAAATTTAAGTATGTTCACTTCGTCTAGTTTTCCTCAATTTTTTTGCCTTGAAAAACAACAAAATGAAAATGTTGCCATATGAGGCTCTGTTCACATAACTGAAGTCAAAATGTTCCACTGTTTAATATAAAGGGGTTATCAGGGGTGGGCAGTGTTTTTGAATGGAGCCACCTACACGGTAAAAGAGGTTTGATACAGGAAAAACACAAGTTCCTTCAGATTGCTACTATGCACACCTTCTCAGCGCCTATTTCTTCATGGAATGGCTACAAGTGATGAACCACATGGCTTTTGTGGGGCTCTGAACAAAGACTTTTTATTACATTGTAAGACTTTTTTGAGATATACCCTATGAGGATTCTAATGGTCTGCTATTTAAATGTATCTTAAGCTTTCCTTCGAATTCATGTGCACGTTTCTCGAGGTATAATGTGAGGCACAATTTCTTGCTATGGTCATAGGCATAGACTCTAATTGTAATGAGCTCTTTTATCTGCTGCTTCTGAATGGCAGGCCCTTGGAAGCTCTTGTATAAAATGCAGTGATTAATATTTATAGTAAGGAAACATTCCCTGTTTTCTTAGTACTTTACCTTCAAAGAGCACACATTTTTAAAGGGTTGTTCTCAAAGTAACAAGTTATTCCATATCCATGCTGATCGCTGGGGGTCTGAATGTTGGAATCCAAAGCAGTCCAGCATTGAATGGTTCTACGTGCACATGCTTGACCTCCGCTTTATTCACTTGTCTTTGAGACTGTTAAAGAAAGGCAGGTACAACACTTGGCTTTCCCTTGGCTTTTTCCGGAAGTCTCATAAATAATGGAGCTGAGGTTGAGCATGCGCTCTCCACTCTATTTAACCCTGCTGTGGAACCATAAAAAAAAAATCACTGCTTTGGTAGCATGGGGTCTATATGACCACAGGCTCAAAATCATCAGATTTCTGATCTGGCAATAAATGTATCCCTTGCATTCACTGCACGTCATAGTACCATGTTCTTCACAAATGAACTTCTTGCAGTCATTGCAAACAAATCTCGTCTTTTTGTCCTTCGATTGAGGACAAACATAGCACCGTTTGCGCTGTCCTGTAACATTGCTGGTGTCACTTGGAATGTCTGATGGTGCCTTTCGACCCAGCTCAAATTATCTTCCAAATTACCTTCATTATCAGTATCGACATCACTAGAAGCATCCAAAACTGCCAATATTTCATCAGGAGTCATCACAGTTCGTCTAGCCATTGTTTATTTACAATTAGATTACAAAACCTGTGAATAAACAGAAAATATAAAAAAAAAAAAAAAAAAAAAAAAAAAAAAGTCAGACAATAAAGGTACTATGGAGTCAGGAGAGTCCCAAACACAGAAAATTGAAAATAACTTAGAAAGAAAACTGAAAAACAAATACAAAATATCATCAGCATAAGCAGAAATATGTTACTTGAAAATACATAGAAGGTCAATGTCTGAGATTGACCAGTTTTAGAAATATTTCAATTTATTCAGTGCTGGGGTCTATATGACCCCTTTGTTCCACAGCAGGGTTAAGACAGGGTTCCAGAACCCCATTCCCCAGATCCCTTGCGGATAGTGTGTTAAACTAAATTTACTCTGACTGATTATTGTCAACTAGTGTTCCAATGACCACTTGTTTCCTGAAAATCAGAAAAAATGCTACTAGTTGACCATCAAACGAGCAAAATGCTTGTTTGTCTGGTGAAATAATTTTTAAGTAGGCTTAAAAATGATCATTCTCAGCAGCACCTATTCTGTGTAAACACGACATGTGCTGCTGAGAACAATGACAGTCTATTCACTCAGAACTATTGATTACTGATCATTCTGTGAGCATAGGAATTGCTGTTTCAATTAAACACGATCAGCAAACAAGTATGTTTTAAGCAGTCGTTAGTTGCCGGAAGTGAGGTGTCAGTTCGTCCCTACAGTTTTTGTTTTAAGAGTTTTATATGATCAAGTCTGGTGGGTCATTTGGGTGAATACATGCATAGCCATACTTGTTTCTGTAGGATTCTTTTTCTGCATTTACCTATTTACTTTGAATTCTGTTTTTCAGCTCCTTCATTCCAAAGTTTATCAACCACCTTTTTAAGTGCAAGCCTATTAGTATGGTTGGAGCTGAACAGGTATGTAGAGAGTAATTACATGTGTGATACATAATACAATTAAATTTGTTTATAATTATTTACTTGAAGACCCGCTGCTGCCCATAGGGTGTGTAAACACTAGATAGTGGTGGTGGACATTCCTAGTTGGTGTAACCATTTTCCTGGCAGATTGTTTACTTTCACACGTTGGTAGGGCATTGTTTACATTAACACATATCACTAATTTAATTACACTGTACTAAAGGCCCCGTCACACATAGCGATTTACCAACGATCACGACCAGCGATACGACCTGGCCGTGATCGTTGGTAAGTCGTTGTGTGGTCGCTGGGGAGCTGTCACACAGACAGCTCTCTCCAGCGACCAACGATCAGGGGAACGACTTCGGCATCGTTGAAATGGTCTTCAACGATGCCGAAGTCCCCCTGCAGCACCCGGGTAACCAGGGTAAACATCGGGTTACCAAGTGCAGGGCCGCGCTTAGTAACCCGATGTTTACCCTGGTTACCAAAAAAAAACAAACAGTACATACTCACCATCTGATGTCCGTCAGGTCCCTTGCCGTCTGCTTCCTGCTCTGACTGAGTGCCGCCGTACAGTGAGAGCAGAGCGCAGCGGTGACGTCACCGCTGCACTCTGCTCTCACTGTACGGCGGCACTCAGTCAGAGCAGGAAGCAGACGGCGAGGGACCTGACGGACATCAGATGGTGAGTATGTAGTGTTTGGTTTTTTTTACATTTACGCTGGTAACCAGGGTAAACATCGGGTTACTAAGCGCGGCCCTGCGCTTAGTAACCCGATGTTTACCCTGGTTACCAGTGAAGACATCGCTGGATCGGTGTCACACACACCGATTCAGCGATGTCAGCGGGACCTCAACGACCAAAAAAAGGTCCAGGCCATTCCGACACGACCAGCGATCTCACAGCAGGGGCCTGGTCGCTGGTACGTGTCACACATAGCGAGATCGCTACTGAGGTCGCTGTTGCGTCACAAAACTTGTGACTCAGCAGCGATCTCGCTAGCGATCTCGCTATGTGTGACGGGGCCTTAATACTAACAGCCATGTTCATGTGAGGATACCAAGAAATTATGGTAAAATTTAAACTTAGAAAATGACAAAAATAAATGGGTTTCACATTCTGCTGTACCTGCATTTTTTCACCAAAAAGGCTGCAAAAAATGAGTTTGCTGCTCTTTTTTGCACTTACTCATCGCTTTCTATGGGTGCAAAAACGCTGAAATAATGGAAAAGCTGCAGTTTTACAATTCAATTAGGAAAAAAGTGTGTACATGGGGTTTCAGAAATCTTAGTTTTTGCTGGTACTATAAAATGCAGCTCTTAATTTGCATTAAAAAAATGGTGCAACAACATGTGAAAATAGAATATTTGCATTGTTTAATTGCTTAAAGGGGAAACTGTTCGTAGGATTTCATCTTCCTAACTATATATTTATATGTACACAAGCCCAGAAATACGTGATCAGTCGTGCCTCTGTCTCTGAGAAATCAGTGTTTGAATTGATATATGCAAATGAGGCTGAAGATCTGAAGCCTCTCTTACTTCAGCTCTATTCCCCACCCAGCACCAGTTCCTCTTGCTTGACTGATGGCTCCTTTGCTTGAAGTCGCACATTATATTGGCTGTCAGTCAAGCAGGAGGAAGCGGCGCTGGCCATTGAATAGAGCTGCAGTGACAGAGGCTTCAAATCTACCATAGCTTTTTATCTTCATTTGCATATCAATTTGAATGCTGATTTCTCTTTAACTGCATAATGGACTGGCCATGTAGAGCTACTGCTTGACTTGTATTTAAAGGGAAGGTGCCGCAATTTTGTTTTTGTATTAAAAATGATTGTTTATATAAACAATTATTTTTAATACCAAATTATTTTTTTTAACTTTAATATCTTTTTTATTAATTATTTTTGCAGCCACTGGGCGCCGCCATTTTGCTTTGCAGGAGTGTAAGAGTCCCAGCACGACACTTACACTCTGCAAATACGGCAGCCCTGGGCATAGGAGGCTGCGGTCGGCATCCGACATCATAGCTATCATTGTGCTGCTCCCTGCTGTGATCTGGCTACGCCCCCTGGATTGTCTCGACATCACAGCAGAGGCAGGAGGTCGGCGCCATCTTTCTTCAGCCCACAGTGTGTAAGCTCCACTCACTGTGACTTGGGAGCTGCGCTGATATAGGAGGGACAGCTCCAGCTGTCTCCCCTTTCACACTGTCAGCAGTCGGCCCTTCCCTGTCCCCTGCTGCATGGTGTGTGGCTGTGATCTCTAGGATCGCTAGAGAGGGTGAAGTGCTGCGGTCTGATGTCCTCTATCAGGAGCTGCAGAGAGGTAACAGAGGGGGGATGGGGGAGGCTCTCAGTGCTGCTCCGACCCTGCCTCTCACTGCAGCTCCTCACAGGACATCAGACCGTGTATCTATCACTATACTGTGCTGAGCCATGTAGCTAATCCTCTCCTGTGTGATACTGTCTGCTGGCCCGTGTATCTAATCCTATACTGTGTGCTACTATGCTGAGCCATGCATCTAATCCTATACTGTGTGATACTGTCTGCTGAGCCGTGTATCTAATCCTATCCTGTGTGATACTATGCTGAACCGTGTATCTAATCCTATCCTGTGTGATGCTGTCTGCTGAGCCGTGTATCTAATCCTATCCTGTGTGATTCTGTGCTGAGCCGTGTATCTAATCCTATCCTGTGTAATATTGTCTGCTGAGCCGTGTATCTAATCCTATCCTGTGTGATACTGTGCTGAGCCGTGTATCTAATCCTATACTGTGTGATATTATGCTGAGCCGTTTATCTAATCCTCTCCTGTGTAATACTGTCTGCTGAGCCATGTATCTAATCCTATCCTGTGTGATACTGTCTTCTGAGCCGTGTATAATAATAATAATCTTTATTTTTATATAGCGCTAACATATTCCGCAGCGCTTTACAGTTTGTACACATTATCATCGCTGTCCCCGATGGGGCTCACAATCTGAATCTAATCCTATCCTGTGTGATACTATGCTGCGCCGTGTATCTAATCCTATCCTGGGTGATACTGTCTTCTGAGCCGTGTATCTAATCCTATCCTGTGTGATACTGTGCTGAGCCGTGTATCTAATCCTATACTGTGCGATACTGTATGCTGACCTGTGTATCTAATCCTCCTGTGGAATACTGACTGTTGAGCCGTGTATCTAATCCTCTCCTGTGTGATACTGTCTGGTGAACCGTGTATCTAATCATCTCCTATGCACTCCTCTCCTCCCCTGCATATCTTTCCCCATTGCACACACAACTCAATGCGTGCGATAACAGGAGCTGCAGGGGTCATGCTGTATTATGGCATTATGTGAGATCTATATGACGGTATTATGTGATCTGTAAGGTGGTATTATGCTTGATCAGTATTGTGAGAATTATATGGTGGTATTGTGTGTGTGATCTATATGGCGGTATTATGTGAGAACACTGGCAGCATTATGTGTGATCTATATGGCGGTATTATGTGAGAACACTATGGCAGTATTATGTGTGATCTATGTGGCAGTACTAGGTGAGAACACTGGCGGTATTATGTGTGATCTATATGGTGGTATTATGTGAGAACTGTATGACAGTATTGTGTGATCTATTTGATAGTATTGTGTGTGATCTATATGGCGGTATTATGTGAGAACACTATGGCAGTATTATGTGTGATCTATGTGGCAGTACTAGGTGAGAACACTGGCGGTATTATGTGTGATCTATATGGTGGTATTATGTGAGAACTGTATGACAGTATTGTGTGATCTATTTGATAGTATTGTGTGTGATCTATATGGCGGTATTATGTTTGATCTATATGGCGGTATTATGTGAGAACACTATGGCAGTATTATCTTCAGAAAGGGGACCCATTTTATGGTGGTTCTGGCTGAGCACCTGCACACGGGTCTGGGGTAATAGAGGGGGCAGCATGACCTCCAGTTAGGTGCAGTCAGGGGAGGGCTGGTGAGGCAGCTGAAGAGAGGGGTCTCATTTTTATCGGGAACTATATGGCTACATTTCCTTCCCAGCGTCACCCCGGACTGCGCCTGTCGCCTCGCTTTCACGCATCGCCAGGACAGGATGGAGAAGACAGGATCTAAGGAGGGGAATGGGGTCTGCATGCAAAGTCTGGATCAGAACAGGCCATCAATCTGCAGAAATGTTTCCTGGATTTCTGTGGAGCAGACTGTCCATCCACGTGTATAAAAGACAGCGCTCTATGTACAATCCCTGGCTGCTCCGCGCACCAAACAGGGGGCCCCCATAGACCAGCACACTGCTCTCCTGAAATACTCTGCGCTGCTGTCACCCTGCTCCCTCCACCACATATCTCTCAGAATCCTTGCTGCCTGCCATCCTCGGTGACTGTCTACTTGTCAGTATAAGGCTGCTTTCACACTAGCGTCGGTACGGGCCCGTCGCAGTGCGTCGGGCCGACGCATGCTGTGAAAGAAATGCCCGACGTGGGCAGTGGAAGCAGTCTTGCGACGCTTCCGCTGCCCCATTGCAAGGTCCGGGGAGGAGGGGGCGGAGTTTCGGCCATGCATGCGCGGTCGAAAATGGCGGACTCGACGCACAAAAAAACGTTACATGTAACTTTTTTTGTGGCGGCGGTCCGCCAAAACACGACGCAATATGTCGCAATGCGTCGGTAATGTAAGTCTATGGGAAAAAAACGCATCCTGCAGACAACTTTGCAGGATGTGTTTTTTCTCCTGAACGACGCATTGCAACGTACAGCCAACAACGCTAGTGTGAAAGTAGCCTAAGGCTGCCGTCACACTATCAGTATTTGGTCAGTATTTTACCTCAGTATTTGTAAGCCAAAACCAGGAGTGGGTGATAAATGCAGAAGTGGTGCATATGTTTCTATAATACTTTTCCTCTATTTGTTCCACTCCTGGTTTTGGCTTACAAATACTGAGGTAAAATACTGACCAAATACTGCTAGTGTGACGGCAGCCTTAGTCTGCAGTCACCAACAAAATGGCTCACTGGGTTCCTGAATATCATCCTCTCTTATCCCTTAGCAAACACCAGAAGGGGAGGAGAGGAGTGACATCACACACGTCAGCAGACTCCGCCCATAATTACTGCAGTGCAGTAATGTGAGCTAGTTGTACACTAGGTTTTTCTGAAATTTCAGCAGCTGCTCCCCCTAGTGTTTAAAAGTGGAAATTCCAAAACTTTTCAAATTGTTTTTCATATTTTACTAAATTAAACATTAATTCTTTACATTTTTACAATTTCTGTAAAAAAAAATTTTTTTATGGCACCTTGTACATGTACATATAAATAGGGGCGTGAAATCCTGCTGACAGATTCCCTTTAAAACTACTGTCAAGGTAAAACTGAAAAATTGACTACATGTCAATTATATATGTTGCTCTCCTCATTTACGATCATGCATTCAGGTTCGCCATTTTCATTGTACCTGAATGGTCACTATAGTCTTTGACTTCCTTATGAAAAGCTGTGGATGGTGAAATTCAGACTTACTGAGAACATTCTGCGGCTGTGGTGGCATTTTATGGGGGAGCCAAAATGCCGGAATGGCGCCAGGGTGGTTGATGAGGAGGGCGCTAGGTGTCTGAATGGAGGGTTACTTTAGATTATCCTGTACTAGTCCAGTTATAGCCTGAAGTCCGGTCCGCAGCAGACGTTCTGCTGTCTCCAGAGCTTGTCTTGGTGATGTGCATTTTGGGAAGCATCACTCTTACACTAGGTCCTGCATGATAATATGCTGTGAAAATCTAACTCTCCCTCTGCATTATCCGAACTTGGAAAGGTGCAGCCTTGGAGCACAATGCAGACTGTGCCTCATTACTAGTGGGATAGTACTAAAGCACTGCTTGTACACAGTCACTCACATTCTTAGCACTACAATGGCCACTGTGTACATTGAGCTTCACTGGAAAGGTAAACGGATTTGTTACATTACCCATGGCTGTCCATACTGACAACCCTGCGTTATTATCAGACTCTGAACTATGCTGTGCTCCTGGAAACGTATCCTCTAATCCTAGCTTCAAAGCCGGGCAATAAATAAATGCTGTAATTGCTCCTGAACTCCGTCATTTGCCTCTCTAATGTAACTTAAGTGGAAGAGAATACATGTAGCAATATACACTTTTACAGAAAACCTCCATGGGATAGCAGACTCCCACTATAGGGACACCGTTCTGCGCTCTGTTGTCAGCGCTGCTTATTATACCATTCATTAGGAAGCATTTGTTGTGCTGGAAATCAAACTATTTAAGAAAAACCACATTGCCATCAAGCATTTCGGTTTCCTAAAATCCTGTCTATATCCGTCGATTGCTTTTTTCATTTTTACGTACAAGAGGCCAAATGCATGTCATTCAAAAGGTTTGGAACAAGCTGTGTGTACTAATCCATGCTTCCTGCCTGGCAATTCTATTTATACTGTTGTGTTTAGCTTCCTTTTTTGTACTTTACGCTTGCGCCAGACAAATACAAACACTTCACAGCAATTATCAGCGACCATAAAAACACTAATATATTACAGTCAGGAGCTCTCTGACCTTCATAATGCTGATCTGCAGGGGATGTCATGTTGACATAGTGTGGCTGAAAGTTAGAAATCCATTTGATATATGTCTTCCTTCGAGAGAAATTAAAGCCAACATTTTGTACTGTTTGGAAGCAAACGACTCTCAAAATACGGACTACTTTTTTTGGTTTTACTTTTTCTATTTACTTTGTTTGTATAGCACCAACATATTCTGCTGTCCTGTACGGAGATCATAATTAGTGATGAGCGAATATACTCGTTACTCGAGATTTCTCGAGCACGCTCGGGGGTCCTCCGAGTATTGTTTAGTGCTCAGAGATTGTTTTTCCTGCCACAGCTGAATGATTTACATCTGATAGCCAGCATAAGTACATGTGGGGGTTGCCTGGTTGCTAGGGAATCCCCACATGTACTTATGCTGGCTAATAGATGTAAATCATTCAGCTGCGGCAAGAAAAACTAAATCTGAGCACTAAAAAATACTCGGAGGACCCCCGAGCATGCTCAAGAAATCTCAAGTAACGAGTATATTCGCTCATCACTAATCATAATCTCTTCCTGTCCTCCAACAGGGCTAATGTCCCGGTATCAAACACATACTCCTGCCTATTTGCTTAGCCTATTTATATTAGTTTACTGCACACAACTAAATTGGCAAAATTGGGGTTGTCCCCTTTCATAGAATCTTCACCCATGCCTGCAGATTATCAAGCAAACCTCACTTTCCTCACCATTCCCAGGTCCAGCGTTTAGTTTCTGATGCTGCTTCCAGTGTCCCTTATTGGCTGTGGCCCCGACGTCATATGGAGAACATGGCAGCCAATCTGTGAACTCAGCGGCCCGGATCAGATTGTTCCATTCTATTATCCCGGCAGATCACTGGACTCACTGATTGGCTGCTGCACTGTCAACGTGAAGTCGGCACTACAGCCAATACCAGACACTGGGAGCAGTGCCAGAGATAGAGCACTGGACTCAGGTACAGTGAGTAAAATGCGTTTTTTTATATACCGTATATATTTATTACAAACTGCAGCCAGGAATGAAGATTTTCTGAAAGAAGACAACCCCTTTAAAATACAAAAGGAATAAGTACAAGAAATGTATCAAATCTATAATATAATGCTGGATGCATCCTTCTGTCTGAAGCTAGTATAGACTGCGCCAACGCAGTGTGGCCGGATTCAGAAGGACAATGCATTAATACACTGACGGGCCAGTGCCTCGAAGAGGATGAGGCTGCAGGAGGAGTGTGGCGCCAGACTCCCCGCCTATCTCCAGTGCCATGAGGACGAGGCTGGAGGAAGAGTGTGGCGCCAGACTCCCCGCCTATCTCCAGTGCCATGAGGACGAGGCTGGAGGAGGAGTGTGGCGCCAGACTCCCCGCCTATCTCCAGTGCCATGAGGACGAGGCTGGAGGAGGAGTGTGGCGCCAGACTCCCCGCCTATCTCCAGTGCCATGAGGACGAGGCTGGAGGAGGAGTGTGGCGCCAGACTCCCCGCCTATCTCCAGTGCCATGAGGACGAGGCTGGAGGAGGAGTGTGGCGCCAGACTCCCCGCCTATCCAGTGCAATGAGGACAAGGCTGGAGGAGGAGTGTGGCGCCAGACTCCCCGTCTATCTCCAGTGCCATGAGGACGAGGCTGGAGGAGGAGTGTGGCGCCAGACTCCCCGCCTATCTCCAGTGCCATGAGGACGAGGCTGGAGGAGGAGTGTGGCGCCAGACTCCCCGCCTATCCAGTGCCATGAGGACGAGGCTGGAGGAGGAGTGTGGCGCCAGACTCCCCGTCTATCTCCAGTGCCATGAGGACGAGGCTGGAGGAGGAGTGTAGCGCCAGACTCCCCGCCTATCTCCAGTGCCATGAGGACGAGGCTGGAGGAGGAGTGTGGCGCCAGACTCCCCGCCTATCTCCAGTGCCATGAGGACGAGGCTGGAGGAGGAGTGTGGCGCCAGACTCCCCGCCTATCTCCAGTGCCATGAGGACGAGGCTGGAGGAGGAGTGTGGCGCCAGACTCCCCGCCTATCTCCAGTGCCATGAGGACGAGGCTGGAGGAGGAGTGTGGCGCCAGACTCCCCGCCTATCCAGTGCAATGAGGACAAGGCTGGAGGAGGAGTGTGGCGCCAGACTCCCCGCCTATCTCCAGTGCCATGAGAACGAGGCTGGAGGAGGAGTGTGGCGCCAGACTCCCCGCCTATCCAGTGCCATGAGGACGAGGCTGGAGGAGGAGTGTGGCGCCAGACTCCCCGCCTATCTCCAGTGCCATGAGGACGAGGCTGGAGGAGGAGTGTGGCGCTGGAGTCAGCGCCTGCACATACCGCAATATCCGTCAGCATTTTATTGATGACAAATTTGCATACAGTGTCTTCAACAAAATGGTGACGGATAGCGCATTATGCGCACGCACTGACTCCGGCGCCATTTCATTTAAATGTTTAACACAGACGACGTGCTGCACGGGAACAGAGTACAGGTGTGTAGGACTGTTTATTGCTTTTTTTTTCCTTTTGTATGTATGTATTAAACAGCAGCAGCGCAGGCAGGATGGGCGACCAGGATGAGGAAGCATATAATAGGACTGGGGACAAGGCTGGGGGGATTAATATGCGGCTAATCTGTAGGGTAAAATTGTTATTGTGCTGCTCGCAGCCTAATGCAGTGGGAAGAAAATGAACCCGCAGCATAATAAAGTTTTTTACCTGCAGATTAACCACATTTCTGCAGGTTGGCAGCGTTATTTCTGGTGACAGGTTCACTTTAATTTTGTAGTACAATACATCAATAAAATGGCACCGGAGCCAGGACATGTGCATACCACAATATCCAGCGCCATTTAACTGAAGACACTGTATATGCGAATTTGCAGACACAGTATCTTAAAAAAAAATGGCGGCGGAAATGTAGCAATAAAAATGCTCATCACCCGGGCGTAGAGTGGATTCAACAGCTAGTAAATCTATAAGGCAATACTCACCTGCTCAATCCCCTTTAGCACCACTGCTGTCCTGGAGTTGCCTGCCAGTCTTTGGTTGCTGGTGATTACATGTCACACTTGCATATGACCACTGCAGTCAATCACTGCCCTCAGTATTTTTGTGCTGTAAAAGCATAAATGCGAATTACAGTGATTGTAAGCATGAGTCACAATAATGCATGGCACATGATCGCTGCATCAAAGTCAAGAGACCAGTAGGGACCACCAGAGAGGTGGAGCTAGAGCTGAGTATTTAAAGGGAACCTGTCACCCCGTTTTTTCAATATGAGGTAAAAATAGTGTTCAGTAGGGCCTGAGCTGTGCTGTACAATGGTGCCTTTATTATCCCCTGATTCCCCACCTTTGCTGCCAAAATACCTTAGTAAAGTCGCCGTTTTCGGCTGTCAATCACGCAGGTCTGGTCAAATGGGCGTGGTGAAATAGCTGTTTCTTCCCCACCTCTTGCTTTTCTTCCCGGCATTGGCGTAGTGGTTCGCGCATGCGCAGCAGCCGAATGCACGGCGCAACGGCCGAAAAAGAGCGCGATCTGCTATTCCCCTGGTTATCGGTGGCGGCGGCCATCTTCCTGAGGCCGCGCAGATGGAGATCGCGGCGGACATTTTCCTGAAGCCGAGATGCGAACTCTGGACTGGGCGCTATAGAGTTTAAGTCCTCTTTTTCTCAGAAGAGGCAATTTGAATATTTAATTTCCCAGAGGAGCATTGCACGGCGAATAAGCCTCCTTACCTTGACAAGCCAGCTGGTATGTCACTCTCCACAAGGAGAAACGCTACCCCTTAGACCAAAGTAAAAATGGCAATTTTACAATTTGCACACTGGCCACAGTGGCATTTTTTAGACTCCTACGTTTTAGGAAATCCACACATCCATTAACCACCATGATCTGACCCTATCTCTTATATTGAAACATTTATTGAGCGCATGAAAAGGTTATTGTGAAGGGAAAGGAAGCCGTATCAGTGCCTATTGTGAATGATGGAGTCTGTGTTATCAGCTGTGTATACTGCTACCAGTATTTGTGATCCTGCCTCTGATGATAAAGCACCTTGCTGCAACGCCTCCTGAAAAGACAGGAGCTAAAAGTCTAAAAAGTTCCACTGGACTGCGTAAAAATTAAAAGGTTACTAATTTTCATTTTTGAGATCGTGATGGATAAAAACAGAAATGGACAAATTAATAAAAAATGCATGTAGCACAAAACCTGATTAAACAACATTTTCCGATGATGGCTTCCCTTTTAAACAGTGGAGTCAATATGTTTAAAATTGAATAATAACCCTTGAAGTTCAGTAATTGTTGCTTTAGATGGGTGGAGGCATCCAAAAAATATAACTGACTTGTGAAGCAAACCCTTACACAGAGGAGCTAAGTAGCTTTGTTTTTTTTTACCTTAAATGCTAGATTAGTAAAATGATTATACTTGATGAAAGGTTAAAAATCTGAGCTAAAAATTGATGGCATGGCTTTCTTTTGTCAAGTTTCTTTTTGTGAATTTTGGAAGCCTTTGTTTATTTTTCATTTTTTCAGTTTCATTGCATTTGGCTGTTTGCTTTCCCGTCTCCATTTTTAGGGCCCCAGTATGAAGAATGCAGAATGGTTCATTAACCTTGTGTACAGGAAGCCTACATAAACTGTGGTGGTCTTCTGCATTTGTGGAGCCACCTAACTGTCTAAGTAGAACAGTGATTTGGTTTCCTCCTTTTATTCTTGAATGCATCACTGAGTTAAGCTACTGTGGAGACTTTATTATGGTCTGTAGATTACAATAATGAGGATTTAGGTTCTGAGAGAGCTGACCTATACACAGACACCGCTTGCAGGTGTCCTCTTTTCTTTTCTTTTTTTGTCCCATTCTTTTTCTTGTCTTTTTCTCTTGGCAGGAACTGGTTAGTCACTTCACTGCTTGTAAGACACATTCACCATTGTTTGTGTCATGTTTTGCTGTTTAGTTTTACCTAAAAGCAGAACCCCCTGGCATTTCTATAGGTTTTATTTTTACATGCAGTGATGGCTTTGTACCTTTACATCTCCAGACATTGTGGATGACTTCATCTTGTTTAGTTGTCTATTCACTTCCTTCATCCGTAGCCTAAGCAAGAGTATTCTTTGTACTGAGCACTTTTTCGTGAATCTACTCCTTTTGAAGTACAAGTCAATAGTGGGACGGGGGTTTAAGATGGGGGGGGGTTTGAACGCTCAATATTTCCTCCTCCCCTTGTTAACATAACACAAACAACATTATAGCATTTGGATTGGTGCTTGACAGTTTGTGAATCCTTCAGAATTTTTCAGATGTCTGCAAAAATTTGACCTAAAACTAAGTCAGATTTTTACAAAAGTCCTTAAAGTACCGTATATAGAAAATCAAATAAAAGAAGTGTGTAAAAATTATTAGACATTGTATTTTTTTTGATGAGGGAAATTATTCAATATCACATTTGTGAGTTGCAATTGTATGTGAACCTTTGCTTTCAGTATCTGGTGTGCCCCACCTCCACCTTGTGCAACAATAACCTAAAGGTTTCTTCCAATTGTTGATTAGTCCTGCACATCGGCTTGGTGCACATCGGCTTGGTGCACATCGGCTTGGGGGAATGTTTGCCTATCACTCCCGAGTCCCTACAAAACATCTTCAACTCTGTGATGCTGGTGGATTTTCTCCCATGAAATTCTCACTTTTATATCTTTCCACAACATTTCTACAGAATTACGGTCAGGACTTTGACTTGGTTATTCCAAACTTTATTTTTATTATTCCATAATCATTCCTTTGTACAACGACTTCGGTACTTTGGATTTCTGTGTTTCTGCATGAACCAAGTTCTCTTGAGATTCAGCTCGTGGATAGAGGTATTGACATTTTTCGTTAGCTTTTGCTTGTTTAATTTATGATTCATTGTTCTATCAAAGATGCCAAACTGTCCTGGACCAGATGCAGCTGAATAGGCCCAATCCATGATAATAACCTCCATCGTGTTTCGCAGATAACATGAGGTTTTTATGGTGAAGTGAAATATTTTTCTTGTTTCAAACTAACCTTCTCATTTAAACCCAAAAGGTCTATTTTTTTTCTGATCGATACGCAAAGCAATGTTCAAATAGCCTTCTGGTATGTCGAGATGATCTTTAACCAACAGCAGATTGCAGCAATGTTGTTGACTTTCTCTTTGCAATCCTGCCATGCACAGCATTGTTGTTCAGTGTCCTTCTCATGGTGGACTCAAAAACATTAAAGGGAATCTGTCAGTAGGAGCAATCCTCCTGAGCCGTCTACATAGGCATGTAAGTCATAGACAGTTGAATAAAGTGATACCTTTACATCTGCGATCCGATGTCTTATTCCAGAGACATCAATGTTTTTCTTATATGTAAATGAGCTGTAAAGATCTATGGGCTGGACTTGGATCTCCCTGAGAATCTGCCTCCAGAGCTTATTTTAAATGAGAGGGATTTACCAGTGTTAACCAAGTAATGACAGACACTTTGATTTCATGGTGACACCCAGCTGTATAGGGAGATCAGAAGTAACACAATACAACAGAATAGAACTTTTTCTCATTACACACATTTTCAGGGGCCGTTGTCCCCTCACAGTGCTGGCAGAGCTCTGCCTGATTATAGCAAACACAGTACAGCAAAGTTGATCCTTGTTCCAATGCAAACGCATTCGCATTGATGTTAGCTCTGCTGTATTGCCTGTGAGGATGTAAGCTGACACACTCAGAGGTCACCTGGAGTGCAAATTAAACCCATAAACAGCCTAGATTTGTGACACTTCCACAAACATATGATCCGAAAAAGAATTAGGAAGCTTATGCGATAAAATAACAATATTTATTGAAACATGTATTAATAAAGTTTAAAAATAGTACAGGGATACAAATACAAAAATAAAGCCACCTGCATAAGGAGTACACCAAATATAATAGGACAAGTGTCATGATACAAAAAAATTACTTTAAACTCATGACACCAGGTGTCTCTCAGTTGTAAAATGTCAGTTGAGTGGGTCAGTACATACAATGAAGAAAGGAGATTCACAGAACCTGCAGAGTCTAAAATAGTACTAAAATGAATAGAAAAAAAGTGGTTTAAATTATGATAGCAGGTAATGGAGATGAACCCGAAAAATAGTTGCGCCTGACAAGGGGCTAAGCTCATGTAGAGGTTACTTATAGAATGCACATAAAGATGTCATACATAAAGTCAATCAACACCAAGATTTGCAAAGTGTTCTAGTAGTGCCCTATAGCTAGCTTTGTTAATAAAGTGCAATGATAGTGCCACATAGCTCAGAGGTGTCAAACTGCATTCCTCGAGGGCCGCCAACAGGTCATGTTTTCAGGATTTCCTTAGCATTCCACAAGGTGCTGGAATCATTCTGTGCAGGTGATTAAATTATCACCTGTGCAATACAAGGAAATCCTGAAAACATGACCTGTTGGCGGCCCTTGAGGAATGCAGTTTGACACCTCTGACATAGCTAATATGTCTCTGTAGTGCAGAAATGAGACAAAATTTCTTCCAATTTCTAGAGCTGCCAACAAAGCACATTTATGGCTCTCACATTTAATAATTATGCATGTAAGAGTTTGGTTAAATGAGAAGATAATCATTTAAAAGATAAACAATGTGTTAGTATCGCCCGAACGATGTCAGACAAGTGTTTATATTGGACGAGAGTCGTGAATGAAAAGGTTGAATAGCGATTGTTACATTGTAATATTGACCATCCTGCACTGTGATCACACAGATAATCTGAAGTGTTTGGGGTGTTTTTATTTTCAATTCATAAAGTATTGTACAGGCACTTGCGTTGGTACTTTGCAAAGAAAATGTAATCAAATTAGTGATAAAATGCTCAATAATCAATTTCACGGGTTTATATGAAAAGTAGCATGTGCAATAATAACGACGAACACAAATATTTACTACTTCCAGTGCTCCAACTACTACTGAACAATTCTCTTGGAACACGATTAACCAATCATGTAAAGCCAGACAAATTGAGGATTTGAATTTCCACTCTCCCTTTTAATCGGTTTAATCGTTGATCAAACAACTTCTATTCACATTACACAGTTTTAAAAAGATGAACAAGGTTTGTTTTTTTTGCTCTCTTAAACTATTTCATGCATGATGATCGGGCACTTTTGGATACTCGGTTCAATCACTCAACCCATTCACGCTGCACAATCACCGTGGTCGATGTGACGTTACCGGTAGAGGCTGACTGATTACCCGCCAGTGTAAATGCAGTTAAGTGTCAGTTGTAGGAAATTGGAGTTCCCTGGGTCTGTGCTTCCTTGTTAAATATAAATCTCCTTCTTGTAAAATAACCATTGATGTAATGGGTATATACTGTTCACTATGCAGTTGGTGTAAATGTGTTCCAAAAGTTGTTTTGAAATGCTTTTCTTACTTGGAAACAGAACAAGCTTGGAAAATATGTCTTGAGACAGCACAGTGACGAAGTGTTTATTTACCGGTCTATTATTTTTTAATCCCCTTCATTAATACCTTGTTAAGACTTGTAAACCGTGTTCAGAAAATGTTTATGCTAATTAACAATCTCATCATGAAGCAATATTTTGCAGTCAGCCCTTCGGCATTTTAGGAGGATGTAGCACCATTTTTATTTGAGTGCAATGTCTGGCTTCGTATCTCAGTTTCAGGTCTAATTCAGTCACTTGAAAGGGTCTTGGCTACTTTTTGAAATTAGCTTGTGTGGCATTTTCCTACTGTAAAGTACCTAGGTAAATGCAGTTTTGTGAGCCTTTAATTAATATTTTAGGTCTGCTTGTATGAGCACACTTTTAATGCTTGTTTAACTCATTTACAGCTTCTTCTTGATACTCACTCTCTGAAAACCGTGCTCCTAGACCTACCATCCATCGGTTCACAAGTAGTGCGAAAAGCTCCAGCAAGTTACACGAAAATTGTGGTGAAAGGCATGACTCGGGCTGAGATGATCCTGAAGGTAAGCAGTTCACTAGGCCATTATGTTCATGTTTTTTGGTTGTGCATCATATAAACAGTGAAAAGTTACACATATTAAGGTAGCAGAAGGCTTCTGATACCTTTATAATTATATGGATGTGACGAAAACTTTCCTATTGCCTAATTAACTAAGGCTAAACTTTGGTTGGGTATCGTAAAGATTTCCAAACAAAAAATAAATAAAAAGTGTGTATGTGATTTTGACTGACCAGGATGAGTTAAATCAAAGATATTGTATAGAAAGCGAAGATTAAACATTTAGATACGTGTGACTAGTGAATAACAATTCTGTTAAGCCTCAAAGGGAATTTGTCAGTAGGATCAACACTTTAAAGCCATCTATATGGGCAAGCAGGTCGTAGGAAGCTGAAAAAGATCATACCTTGATATCTATGATCTGATGTCTTAGTCTAGAAAAATCCATGTTTTTCTTATATGTAAATAAGCTGTTCAGGACAATGGTCCGGACACTGATCTGCATTAGAATCTGCCTCCAGAGATTATTTTACATGAAGGGTTCATTACCAGTGTTGTGTGTAATAGCCGCTCTCACTGCAGAGCTGTGTATCATTCTAACTGACACATCTGTAGGTTCCGCTCACCTTCCATCCCACAGGCAGACAGGCAATAACGTTACAAAATACAGCAGAGCTGTGAGAGCTGCAGCAAATGTGTTTGTAAGGAGACAAAGTTCAGTTCTACTGTTCTGTGTTAACTTGTCACACATTGGTAACGCCCCATTTTTTTAAAATAAGCTATGAAGGCAGATTCTCCTGCAGATCACTGTTTTGCCCATAGATCTGAACAATTCATTTACATGTAAGACAAAAGTGGATTTCTCTGGAATAAGACATCAGATCCTAGATATCAAGGTATTACTTTATTTATCTTTCTATGACTTGCATGCCCATATAGATGGCTCAGGAAGGTTGATCCTACTGACAGGTTCCCTTTAAGAGCGCTATACAACTCAAAAAACTTTGAAAAAAGCAAGAATTCTTCTTTTGGCTGATAGGCTTTTTTTTTACATTTACACCCAATATTATTCTGATAACATAGCCAAACGAGCATGTTTATTGCTGTACACAAAGGGGAATTTCCTGTTGCCAGAACCTTTTAGCAGTAGCTTATCTCCCAGTGGTAAAAATAATTGGACATGTCAAAAAATATCCTGCCCGATCTCTTTTTAACCAACATATGAAATCTATGGGTTTGTCTAACTAACTTATATTTGTATGTATATGGTTAGTTTATACCTAACATTAACACCATGCTTTCAAGTGACTGTACACCAAGGAGACTAAACATCCAATACCATTTTCTCCAGTTTTGTACATAGTACTGAGAAGAATAAATTAGTCATTTAATGAAAGCCATATTTCATCATATTGATTGTAGAGATGGACTTTGCTGTAGTCAAGAAGGCTGGAAGATGGAATAAAATTCTTGCCTGACTTGAGATGGAATTGTTTAAATGATTTGAACTGATACTATCTCTAAATCGTGTTTTTCAGACCTTTCTAAATGTGTATATGTAAGCATCTTTGCAGAATGTATCTGCTACAACACTCATAAATCACTGCTATGAGATAGATGGATGATATGGTAAAATTAAGAACATTTTCTATAAATAAGTGAGATACAGTATGAAGAAGGTATTTTTTTTTTTTTTTTTGGACCTTGGACAAATATTTTGAACTTTTTGAGCTTTTCCCTTCTCCGGGATTACCCTTGAACATAGCAATTAAAGGATAAGACATGCAAAGTTTAGAAAAATAAATATACACTGGGACAGTTTTATGACCGTCTGAAACTGGTGGGGCAGACCAGTTTAAATAAACCGTCCGCGGGAGGACTCTACTTTGACAACTATATCGCAATGGATGCAGTTTCTGTATTGAAAGCTTTAGTTACAATTAAAGAGAAAGAACCATATGGAAGTGATTTAGCAAATATTTTTTTTTCCATGTTAGCCAGAACAAGTGTTGGATGTTTATAGAAAGAGCTATCTATTTTCAAAGGACATGTTGTACTGCGGTCAAACAATTCTATACCATTGTTCCTGCTAGTACATATTTTAGATCCCGTCCTTACTTATCCACCGCCAATGCCCATTAAGGAAATAATTTCTGTTTCCTAACGGTACCGTCACACAGTACCATTTTAATCGCTACGACGGCACGATCCGTGACGTCGCAGCGATCGTATGATTATCGCTCCAGCGTCGTAGACTGCGGTCACACGTTGCAATCACGGCGCTGGAGCGATGCCGAAGTCCCCGATAACCAGGGTAAACATCGGGTAACTAAGCGCAGGGCCGCGCTTAGTAACCCGATGTTTACCCTGGTTACCAGCGTAAACGTAAAAAAAACAAACAGTACATACTTACATTCCGGTGTCTGTCCCCGGCGTTCTGCTTCTCTCCACTGTGTAAGCGCCATAGCCGGAAAGCACAGCGGTGACGTCAGACGTCACCGCTGTGCTCGCTTTCCGGCTGGCAGACGCTCACACAGTGGAGAGAAGCTGAGACGCCGGAGGACAGACACCGGAATGTGAGTATGTACTGTTTGTTTTTTTTACGTTTACGCTGGTAACCACGGTAAACATCGGGTTACTAAGCGCGGCCCTGCACTTAGTTACCCGATGTTTACCCTGGTTACAAGCGAACACATCGCTGGATCGCTGTCACACACAACAATCCAGCGATGTCAGCGGGTGATCAAGCGACGAAAGAAAGTTCCATACGATCTGCTACGACGTACGATTCTCAGCAGGATCCCTGATCGCTGCTGCGTGTCAGACACTGCGATATCGTAACGATATCGCTAGAACGTCACGAATCGTACCGTCGTAGCGATCAAAATGGTACTGTGTGACGGTACCCTAAGGATTATTGTTTTATTTAAAGAGCAAATGTAAATATTCTTTAGTCTGTTGTTGTCATGAATGAAAAGTTGAGATTGAAAGCCCACTTGTTAGTAATAAACAATAGGCGGGAAAATTGTTCAAATATAAGAGACATTTTTTTAATGAGATTAGAAAAGTTGTATTATTATTTGTATAGAACTGTGCAACTGAAAATTGTGGCATTTTCCAAGTTACAGGTTGCTTAAAGATGTATACATTAGTAAACTGAAATTAAAGGGAATCTGTCAGCAGGTTTTTGCTACTTCATCCAAGAGCAGCGTAATGAAGGCAGAGACCCTGAATTCAGCGATGTATCACTTAGGTTACAGGGTGGAGCTGTTCTGACACAATCCGAGTTCTTAGATGCTGCAGAAAACAGAAAGCTAAACCCGCCCACCAGGGCCGGACTGGCCATCGGGCATTTCTGGCAAATGTCAGAAGGGCCTGTGCCTGCAGTGGGCCGCTCAATCTGAATCTCAATCACCCCCTTCACGCTGTCAGCCGGCGTTCTGTTTTCTGCAGCCAGCACACTAGGCAGCATCAGCTTGCCTTGTGCACAGGATCGTGCTGCACTTCTAAAATCACTGCGGCTGCCACGCTAGACAGGATGAAGTTGATGGCCGCGGTCTGATGTTCTGAACACCAGCTGTGATGAGGTAACATAGACACGGGGCAGGGGGGAGAGGCGCGCTCTGCTCTTCTGTGCTGCTGGGACTCTGCTACTTACTGCAACCTGGGGTCAGGAGTCAGGACATCAGACGCCCACATCCTCCTGTCCAGCGAGGCGGCAGGGACAAAAGGGATTTACGAGCTGCTGATAACTTTACCCTGAGTGCACGGAGCAAAAGCACAAAAGCCCCGGAGTTGTACCTGGAACTAGCTAAGAGGCAAGCTTTAATAGAATTAAGAAAAAAAAGCTGTGTCCACTCTTCTTCCATGGCACTAGCTCAAAAAATCACCATTCCTGTGGTGAACTATACTCCCAGCATGCCATAGGAGCTGCTGTACATGCTGGGAGTTATAGTTCTCAAAAGCAGGGAAAAGGCCATGTGCACATGTAGTTTTGATGGCTGCGTATTTTTCCGCAGCAGATTTTAGAAATCCGCAGGTAAAGGCACCGCGGATTTTGTGCGGATTCCACCTGCGGTTTTACACCTGTGGATTCCTATCGTGGAGCAGGTGTAAACCACTGCGGAATCCGCACAAAGAATTGACATGCTGCGGAATGTAAACCGCAGCGTTTCCACTAGCATGGGCACTGCGGATTGCGTTTTCCATAGGTTTACATTGTACTGTAAACGCATGGAAAGTTGCTGCGGACCCACAGCCTCAAAACCACTGCGGATCCGCAGCAAAATCCGCAACGTGTGCACATAGCCTAATAGTCAACCATGTGACATAGATGGCACCTGTGGGATCTTAAAGGAAATCTGATGGCTGAGGGTATGTTTCCACTTGGCGTATTTGCTGTGGATTTGATGCAGTGTCCTATCTTCAGCGGCCAGATGTTACAGCATAGTGGATGGGATTTTATGAAATCCCATCTCCACTAAGCGTGCACTGACACCTCCGTGACGTCATCCCAGGTCCTTCGCGCACAGCATCCCTGGGAACGGAAGGCGCCGCGTGCACCGCTGAGAGGTGGGAGGACTCCAGAGGCCATCGGAAGGTAAGTATATCAATATTTTTTATTTTAATTCTTTTTTTTTTTTTTCTTACAGGGATATGGTGCCCAGTCCGTGGAGGAGAGTCTCCTCTCCTCCACCCTGGGTACCAACTGCACATGATCCGCTTACTTTCCCGCATGGTGGACATAGCCCCATACGGGAAGTAAGCGGATCAATGCATTCCTATGTGTGCGGAATCCCCGAGATTCCGCAAAATAATGAACATGCTGCGTTTTTTTCCGGAATGCTTTTCCGCTCCGGAAAAAAACGCATGTGCACAAAAATTGCATAATGCATTCTAATTAATAGGATGCTTAATGTAAGCGTTTTTTTCGCGTTTTTATAGTGAAAAAACATGAAAAAAAGTGAAAAATCCTGAACGTGTGCACTTAATCTTAGTGTGTAACCACCATACAACAAGTGGGCCTGTGGACCTTCAAATGCCAGGGCTGAATTTTTGTCCCACTGCGGCCCTGCCGCCCACACCAGGCTCTGTATGTACATTGTATATTGACAGTGAGCTGCTTATCACAGCAGGGGTGGAGACGGCCACTTAGTCACAGCACTGATAATGTCCTAATGATAAAACCTTCATTATAAATAGCACAGCTTGATAAGTGACACATCATTGAATTCGTTGTTTTAACCCCTACCTCATGCTGTCCTCAGAATACATACGATTCCTTTCAAGAATTTGATAAACTCCCAGTATTTAGTTATCGAAAATAATGTATTTACCTCTGCTGGACCTACATGATGTCAAGATTATAGAGATGTCACTTCATACTGTATGGCCACTGAAACAGACCCTGGCACGGCTCTTTTTGCCCCCACGACTATGCATTGATTGACTGCACTGGTCATATGATGTGTTATCATAAAGAATATAATATCAGTGGCATGCGATGGTGGGAAAAAAAAGTTGAAAATGTTTCAAATATCATTCTTTTCCAAACGGTTATGGATTTTCCAAAGTATACCCAATTCTTGGAAAACCATTGTCATAAACTACAAACAGACTCAATAATTTTTTTTAACCAATGTTTGCATTAGGCTATGTTCACACAATGTTTTTTTTTTTTTGCTGCCCTTTTTTATGCAAATATTAAGCTACAGTACCAATAAGAGCTATGCAATTTCTGAAAGCTCATGCACTCACATTGGAAAAACTCCTGCGGTTTTGCAACTGTCACTTCTTTCAGCGTTTTTGCAGCAATTCTTCACCCATAGAATGCAGTGAGTGAGCGTAAAAACGCAGATATCAGGTTTTACTGCGTTTTTGGTGCAAAAGCCTTAAGAAAATTGCATCATGATTTTTTGTGGGGGCACTAAACTTTTTCGGCATGCGCAAAAGACAACAAAAAAGCAGCAAAACCTTTTTTCTGTAAGCGGATTCTTCACCTCCAAGAGAGCAGCAAAACTGCAACATGTGATCACAGTGAGGGTGGCTCTTACAAGTTTCACAGTACGTGCGTAACACCAGTGAGGCACAAAGGAACTGCATGCTAAACAAGTGTAAACATGAGGAATCGCAGCTTTCTGAGTCATCGTTTTAGCCCCCCAACAGTAAGCATATCTTTGGTCAGGGTACGTCTCCCACCATGACATTCCCATTACTATAAAGTCTCACAGTGTCTGATGATTTACACACAAAGTTATTTCTATATTAATCATCTTCAGTTGTAGACACTGGTAGTCAAGTCTGAGAGTACTAAAGTCTTTATATGTGAATTTGGGAAGTAGTGATGTCACAACATACATAACATGTCATTCAACGCTTAAGTCACAGATCCTACATTTATAATACTGCATAATAAAATGTACAGCTATCCTAAAATGAATATAGTCACTTATTGTCAAGTCATGGAACATAAATGTAAGCTGAAATATTTGCAAGGAAGACTGCAGCATACGAATCCTCTTTGGGCTTTGTGCCTCTGACTTCAACCTGTCTGAACTGTAGTTTTAGGGCGAAAGTCACAAGGTTTTTTTTCCACTTTCTCTGGGGAAATAAATGCATTATTTAGGGTATGTGCACACGTTGCAGATTTCCTGCAGATCTGCAGCTTTATTTTCCACGCAGAAACGCTGCAGATCTGCAAGTGATTTACAGTACAATGTAAATCAATGCCACAAAAAAATGCTGTGCTAATGGTGCGGAATATTCTGCACGGAAAACGCAGCAGATTAAAAAAAGGACCATGTCACTTCTTTTTGCAGATCTGCTGCGTTTCTGCACCCATTCCATAATAGAAATCTGCAGGGGTGAAAAAGGAAGAAATCCACACAAAAAATCTGCAACGTGTGCACAGACCAAAAAAAGGCGCAGATTCTAACCTGCATTTTCTGCCAAGAAATGCAGAATCTGCACAGAAAATTCCACAGTCAAATCTGCAACGTGTGCATATAGCCTTACAGTACTAGTAAAGTGAATATGATTTCTGAATTCTCATGCACACGCTGCTCATTGTTTCCTTGTGGATTTTAACTATCAGTGTTTTTTTGTTTTTTTTTTCAAAACTGTAGCATGTCAATTCATTCAGAATTTTTGCAGTATTTTTCACCCATTCAATTAAAATGGAACTTACGGTAAGTAAGAAAAAGCATCAAAACTGTGTGCATTTTACACAGCGTTTTTCTTTCCACACTGGGATTTGCTGCCGAGAAATCTTCTACAAGTAACTCAACGTGTGCCCATTCCCTTAAAGATCCTTAAAGGGAACCTGTCACCAGGTTTGGCGAATGAGATGCGGCCACCACCTTTCAGGGCTGATACACAGCATTCTATAATGCTGTATATCTGTCCCTAACCCAACCTGCAAATGAAGAAAAAGACCATTTATTATACTAACATGCGGGGCAGTCTGGTCTGAGGGATAACGCTCTTCTTGGTGTGGTGCCTCCCATCTTCTTGCCATGCCGTCCTTCTTGGTTCATGTGGTGGCCGCATCTCATATTCGCCAAACCTGGTGACAGGTTCACTCTAATCTTGAATCTTGTACTTCAGATGCAGCGCTGAATTGGTAAGATTAGGGGGTATCCCTGCCCTTCTGTCATTGATTGACCAGTAATTGTGCATTGGAAGAAAGCGGTCCATCAGAGGTGTGTGGTAGGATTAGGTGGCAGCTCATGAATAACAAGCTATGCATCAGATAGTGGGCCAGATTCTCTAAAACTACAAGACCCAGACAGATTACTGCACTTTCTGGCTATTTAATGTCACTCCCACTGCTGATCCGTATGTGTGTTTCTTAAGTTTGGGAAGTACACATAGATGATTTGTGACATAGGCTGGTTGGTCTGCCAACTGTTTATTTCCGTCAAAGGCAGGATCCGTTTATTGCAGGAGTTCTATTTTTCTGCCCCTATAATGGAACAGAAAAACACAAATCCTAACACTAGTGTGAACTTACTGTTCATAAACAGATTTTCTTCTTTGTGTTTGTCATTTGTAGGATGTACATGGCTGTCCTCTGAATGCTTGCTACTGCAGTTTGATGAAACCACAAAAGGAGGAAAAAACCTCCACAATTCTAGAGAAAACACAAAAAAAACAGGCAAAGATCCTTACCTATAAACCCAAGAAAATATTCATCAAGCACGTAAAAATTATATTATTTTATTAGCATATGAGGCAAAAATGACACAATAAATAATAAAAAATATATTAAAAATAAGGAATTTTACTAAAATACTTAAAAAAAACAAAAATAATAATACAAAAAGTGATAGGACCTGGTGCGGAGGGCAGAGTACATCAGACCAATTGATAAAAAAATAATAAAATATATCTAATTATAGAGAACGTATATATATTACTGAATAAGTAAATAAAGTGCAATATTACCCATAAACAATTCATAAAAAGCAAGAGTGCACATACAAGGAAAGGAATGTATGTGTATATATATATATATATATATATATATATATATATATATATATATATATATATATATATATATTCATACATATACACGTGTATAAAAAATGTCATATGTGTAACCAAAAAAATAATAGTGATATCCATTAGGAAATTGCCAGTGCATAAAGACTCTCCTAATTGAAGTGCAATTCTATGAACAGGGAGACAAAATAATAAATAAACCAGCCACAAATACCAACCGGTATGACGCACCACTGCCCCCGCACACACCACTCCAATGCACGTTTCGCTGCCGCTTCATCACGTGGGTTGCCAGCTTACGTATTGTGGCCATAATATTAACTAATACCTTACATATTTTGATATGTTCTTGTGCACTTTTATTTTTACTTTTTGAGGTGCAGTTGGGCCCAGATGGCTTTGTAAACTGTGGCCTCTGTTCACACAGGACGCTGTACAGTTAGTACTGGGCAGCCCGCCACAGGGCGTCATTAATAGTCTGTGATCCAGATGCTTTGCATTCTCTGTGTGAACACTGCCGCATGCAGATTATCTGTTTGCACTAGTGTACCACACGGCCAATCCCTTATTGTAGGCTGGCTGTCTCATTTGGTATTATAGCACCTGTGTAGTCGCCATCGTTACTCGGGCATGCTGCACCATGATAGTGCATTTGATTTGAGGCCCGGACTGGTAAGGATCCTTTGCCTGTTTTTTTTGGTGTTTTCTACATTTTGATGAAGGAAATCCTTAGTAGTGTGTGCAATAATAAAACCGAACAGACAAAACCTGACAGAACGAAATGAACATATACCCTGCTATGAGTAAAAATCAATAATCCATAAAAATAACATTGGCTACTTGGTAAACTCTGTTTTGGAATTTAAAAAAAAGCGTAAAAGCCATCCCACCAGTGACAAGGTCTGCCCAGTCAGGATGGTCCCAAGCTCTAGTATTAAAACCTTGCAATATGTCAGAAATGACCCAATATGAATACAATGTTCATTTTGTTTTTTGTTTCTTTTTTAGGTTTTGTTTGTTTAATGACTGTGACTATGCTCCTATATGTTGCATGTATACCAACGTATACTCATTTATTTTGGTTTTGCTTTAGTTTTTTACACTGAGTGCACGCAAGCTGGGTGTCCAGAGTTGGGCCCCGGTCCTGCTCGGCCTTTATTAACATTGAGGTCATTTTTGACACATGGTGAGATTTTAATATTAGAGGTTCAGACCGTCCTGATTGGGTGCACCTTGGCACTGGTGGCATGGCTTTTACTTTTTTGATCAAAACCAGTGTTTACGAAGTGCCCTATGTTATTTATATGCACTGTTGCTCATATTACTTATAGCGAGGTATATCTTCAGTTTCTGTTTGTGTACAATAATAGTAAAGGTGTAAGCATCCATCCTTTATTGCACTTATAAATTAATGAAGGTAAATCTGATTTTTCGTTTTAATTAAGCAAAGCTGGAAATTTTTTATTATATGTTTCAACTTATAGTATGGCAGAAATAATGCTGTGTATAGTTTGTGTCCTTCCAGAAACCACAAAATATCCTTGGGGAGCTGGAATGCTCTTTGGGGTTTTCTGGAAGCTGTGCAGTCTGCTTGGCAGCTCCTCTGCTTCACATTCCAAGTTTAGGTTGGGCCTTCAGCCCAGCGGTTTAGCTGGTCAGAAGCATTTGGATCATCCAGTCTATTACATTTTATGTACCAAACCCTTAACAAATTTTTGTCACATCCCCCATATAATCTACTAAAAAAAAGAGTGTACACTGTGAAATTGTGTGTGTGTGTGTATGTATGTATGTGTGTATATATATATATATATATATATATATATATATATATATATATATATATATATATATATATACATACACACACTGCTCAAACAAATAAAGGGAATACTTAAACAACAGAATATAACTCCAAGTACTGTAAATCAAACTTCTGTGAAATCAAACTGTCCACTTAGGAAGCAACACTGTTTGACAATCAATTTCACATGCTGTTGTGTAAATGGAATAGACAACAGATAGAAATTATTGGCAATTAACACTCAATAAAGGAGTGGTTCTGCAGGTGGGGACCACAGACCACATCTCAGTGCCAATGCTTTCTGGCTGATGTTTTTGTCACTTTCGAATGTTTGTTGTGCTTTCACACTCGTGGTAGCATAAGACGGACTCTACAACCCACACAAGTGGCTCAGGTAGTACAGCTCATCCAGGATGACACATCAATGCGAGCTGTAGCAAGAAGGTTTGCTGTGTCTGTCAGCGTAGTGTCCAGAGGCTGGAGGCGCTAAAAGGAGACTGGCCAGTACACCAGGAGACGTGGAGGCCGTAGGAGGGCAACAGGACCGCTACCTCAGCCTTTGTGCAAGGCGGAACAGGAGGAGCGCTGCCAGAGGCCTGCAAAATGACCTCCAGCAGTCCACAAATGTGCATGTGTCTGCACAAACGGTTAGAAACCGACTCCATGAGAATGGTCTGAGTGCCTGACGTCCACAGATGGGTGTTGTGCTCACCGCCCTCCAGGATTGGCAAATTCGCCACTGGTGCCCTTTGCTCTTCACAGATGAAAGCAGATTCACACTGAGCACATGTGACAGATGTGACAGAGTCTGGAGATGCCATGGAGAGCGACCTGCTGCCTGCAACATCCTTCATCATGACCGGTTTGGCAGTGGGTCAGTAATGGTGTGGTGTGGCATTTCTTTGGAGGGCCGCATAGCCCTCCATGTGCTCGCCAGAGGTAGCCTGACTGCCATTAGGTACCGAGATGAGATCCTCAGACCCCTTGTGAGACCATATGCTGATTCGGTTGGCCCTGGGTTCCTCCTAATGCAGGACAATGGCAGACATCATGTGGCTGGAGTGTGTCAGTAGTTCCTGCAAGGTGAAGGCATTGAAGCTATAGACTGACCCGCCTGTTCCCCAGACCTGAATCCGATTGAACGCATCTGGGACATCATGTCTCGCACCATCCACCAACGTCACGTTGCACCATAGACTGTCCAGGAGTTGGCGGATGCTTTAGTCCTGGTCTGGGAGGAGATCGCCGCCTCATCAGGAGCATGCCCAGGCGTTGTAGGGAGGTCAAACAGGCATGTGGAGGCCACACACACTACTGAGCATCATTTCCTTGTCTTGAGGCATTTCCATCGAAGTTGGATCAGCTTGTAACTTCATTTTCCACTTTGAGTTTGAGCATCATTCCAACTCCAGACCTCCGTGGGATATTAGTTGTGATTTACGTTGATAATGTTTAGGTTTTATTGCTCTCAACACATTCCACTATGTAATGAATAAAGATTTACAACTGGAATATTTCATTCAGTGATATCTAGGATGTGGGATTTCAGTGTTTCCTTTATTTTTTTGAGCAGTGTATATATAAATATGAAATATTCGTAAGGTATGTGAGCTTCCAAGTGTAAGTTCTGTTTTAGTAGTAAACACATTTCTGAATGTGTATTGGATGCATTGGAGATCATATTATTGAATAGATATGGTTCTAGATTTCTAAGCCTTATACATTAATTCAGATGCACTTCATTAGGTTTGAGGAAACTACAGTACTTGTAAGACATATTTATGTACATTTATACTTTAGAATGTCAAAATGTTATTTAAATATACTGTATGTTGGTATATATAACTCTATAAATATGGACAAAATTGTTGGCACCCTTCTGTTGACTTAAGAAAAAGCCACAATGGTCACTAAGGTAACTTGAAACAGATAAAAGTAATTTATTATTTACAGAATATCAACTGCAGTGAGTACGTAAAGTACTCAGACCCACTTTAAATTTTTCACTCTTTGTTTCATTGCAGTAATTTGGTAAATTAAAAAAATTTCCTACATTTTTTGACTGAAAAAAAAAAACAAATGTAGAATTTTTTGCAAATGTATTAAAGAGAAAAACTGAAATATCACATGGTCACAAGTATTCAGACCCTTTTCTCAGTATTTAGTAGAAGCACCCTTTTGAGCTAGATATCCTGGATGAAAACCTCTTCCAGAGTGCTCTGGACCTCAGACTTGGCTGAAGGTTCACCTTCCAACAAGACAATGACCCTAAGCACACAGCTAAAACAACAAAGGAGTGGCTTCAGAACAACTCTGAGACCATTCTTGACTGGCCCAGCCAGAGCCCTGACCAAAACCCAATTGAGCATCCCTGGAGAGACCTGAAAATGGCTGTCCACAAACGTTCACCATCCAACCTGATGGAACTGGAGAGGATCTGCAAGGAAGAATGGCAGAGGATCCCCAAATCCAGGTGTGAAAAACTTGTTGCATCATTCTCAAGAAGAGTCATGGCTGTACTAGCTCGAAAGGGTGCTTCTACTCAATACTGCTCAAAGGGTCTGAATACTTATGACCATGTGATATTTCAGTTTTTTTTCCTTAATAAATTTGCAAAAATTTCTACATTTCTGTTTTTTTCAGTCATTAATGAGAAAAAAATGAACCAAATGGCTGCAATGAAACAAAGAGTGAAAAATTTAAAGGGGTCTGAATACTTTCCGTACCCACTGTATATTCAAGAATTTGCCTTCAAGGGTAATATAAGTACGATATAGTGTGTACTAGATTAGACACTGACTATATATGAGAACATTAGCAGAATATGGAATTAATTTAATTCCTATGCTCTAAAACCAGGAACCGACTGTTCTAAATCCCTGTTGTATTACTACCATTGGGATAAAATAGTATAAATTGTAGCAGTAACATACAACACAGAGTAAATATATTTTTATAGAGTGTTGTGTGCAAGGAGGGGGAGGATAAATACCAGAGATGGCCTCACGTATCGATGTAGGAGAGCTTTCGCTCTCTGCCTTTAGGAGCATTGACAAGCATCTTAATATTGGTTCCACTGCATTATAGAACTTCATTCATGACCACATACACTTAATTTATCAGTTCTGAAGTGAGATTGGGCTAACATGGTGTACCATCATAAAGAGATCTTGGAGCTTCCATTATATCTTGAAATGGCCTTCTGATTATTATATCGCTACCAATTACCGTACGTTTTACATCTGCTCGTTGAGAATACCACATATTCTTTAGGTGTGAAATAAGATCATAGATAATCTCCCAATGTCATGGTTAAAGAGAATAAGTTGTGAGTATAGTGTTTGGAATGCCAATGTGTGTAACTGTATATGTCTGTCTCCCAACTCTTTAGGTGGTGATGGCTCCTCATGAGAACTCTGTTGTTTTTGTGGATAATTACATCAAACTCCTTGCTGATTGCAGCACCGAGACTTTTCAGAAGATATTGGAGATGAAGGTGAGAGCACAGGAAGTGGGTAGAAGTAGTCCTGTTTGTTAGCACAGCTTTGTCACGTCGTGTAAAAGAATAGCAAGGGATTTTAAGAGAGATCATTCATTCCATCTGATGATCCTTTAACACGTATTTGTTACCCAGGATGTGACTCGACCTCTTATACATTGGCAACCGTTTTAATACTTTGACTTTTTAGTTAACGTGCAATACACTGTCTGAGAATTTTCCTTCAAGGATAATATACCCTAAGTGCGATATAAGAGTTTTTTTGTTTTTAAGCCCCTGTAAAACAAACACCGTACTTATCGAACTTTTCTGTTAAGCTTTCAATTTCTTTTTAAGCATATGTTCCCAAATGTTATATATGCAGCAGATTTTCCATATAGGCTTTTAAGGGTGGAAAATGAGCTGCATATATTGTGGTGGGATTTTACAAAATCTTATAAACATGCTGCCGGGAAAAGATTGTGTAAATTGACTTCTGGCCAACTTTACTTCTGAGTTATTCAGCTTCTCTAACATGTTCTTTATGTACACATTATTTTTTTAAACTGTAATTTTTAGCAAACTTTCTATAAGGAAATAAAACTTTGTCACTTTTCTGGTAAATATAGCATAGTATCCTGAAGTTGATGACGTTTAGTGATCTGGGCATGGCTGAGCTAGCAGTTCCCTGCAGTTTTTCCTCATCTAATTAAAGTCTATGGTGAAAGTCCCCAAATAATACTCATATTTATCACAGGAGAAAGTGGCGTGATGCGGATTTTAAAAATACACCGCAGATCAGTTTACGCTACATTAAAAATGTAATAATGGGCATGAGATTTCTATAAATCCCAAACACTTAGCTGTAACTGTAAGACGCTGCATTTTTTGGATATGAAAAGACCCCTCAGGAAGAAACGTACCAAATACTCATGGGAACTTAGCCTAAATCTTACATGACATCCATTGTGATCGCATCTCCACTTGAACGGTAAGCTCAAAGGTTCCCACACTGCGGTTCCTGGACGTGTCTAATAGACGTTTAGAGCTGGTGTTGCTTAAGTATCTGCACTATTCAATTGTTAGAGTGTTAATACAAAACATTCACTACTGTGAATATCACTGCATCCAAAATGGTGTCCCATAGGGTATAATCATAATGACAATGCCAATTTGATTATTGGTTTATTGGTTAAAATTCTTTTAACATGGCACTGAAAGATAAAATAAAATGAGTTAATTGTATTGAATCCCTTTGTCAAACATGCTGCTTTATTTTGGGGGGTAAAATTACACTGATGGTAACTCGATGGCCAAATCAAAGGTGTTTTTTGGGCTAAATACGGTACATTCTTGCCTCCACTGTAGATTCTGTGAAATTTACAATATTTGACATATTTGCCTGCTGTCAGCCATGGGGATCCAGCGTAATAAATCAAAATGCTGGGCACTCCACTACTAGTGGTGAACATAGAAGTCCCAATAATAAAAAATCCCCCAGATACCTGGCATTCGCAACTTGGGTAATGCTTTCAACAAATGAAAATTATTGGACTCATTTCATCCCATCCCATGGTTTCTGGAATGGGCTAAAACGCATCTGATGAATAAAGACAAGCATTACTGAAGGTGTGCTTCCCAGGACTTATTTTGTTTTTTTCATTGTGGCTCAGGCAGAGACTGCTCCATGGTCTGACCCGGTGCCATAAGTATGTCATTAACATCTGATGATGCGCTGTTCAAATCCCCCAACTTCTGTAGACAATTACAGGCCTGTGACATGTGAATGTCGTCATTACCGGTGTGGCATATGCTGCCTATGTGGGATGGGGGGGCAAGTGAGTATGGCACCTTTTATTTAATTCAGAATCCAAGTTGGGGACAAGCTCACTACTCTACTAAGCTATGCACTACAGAAATAATAGGGTTAAATAATTTGGGGCTTCAAAGAGTGGTCAAGCTGCAATACACTGTCCAGTTAACAATATTAAGCTGCTGCACTTAGGCTAGGTTCAGATTGCGTTAGTGCAATCCGTTTAGCGCGAGCGCTAGCGGATTGCGCTAACGCAATGTCTTTTTCGGGGCCGCGTTCAGGGGTCGCGTTAACGTCCCCGCTCTCGCAGATCCCCGATCTGCGAGAGCGGGGAACGGACCTCTGGCGCGCCGCGGACGCTGCAAGCAGCGTCCGAGGCGCGCTACAAAAGACCGGCACATCGCTAGCGTGTGCCGAAAATGACACGCGCTAGCAATGCGCTCTAACATTGCCGGCAATGGGAGCGCTAACGGACGCGGTGCACGGCGTTAATTTCGCCGTGCAACGCTGTCCGTTAGCGCTATCCCATTAACGCAATGGGAACCTAGCCTTACACTGAATGATTACTGTGAAGGAGCTTTCCTACAAACAATCATTTCACAATAATCTATCAATGTGAAGAGGCTGCCAGTCACCTGATTGATCTGTTAAAATGATCTTTTGTACTGCAGAAAAGATCATCATACTTGGCAGAATAGAGCCGAAACAATGGCAGCCTATGTGCACTGAATAATCTATTACTGATCGTTAAACGTAGTCTGCCTGTGTAAGCAGACTATTAAGTGACTAACAAATAGTAAATATTCACCTATCTACAGTCTACAAATTTCTTTCCCAGCCTCAGGGTCTGTTTACACATACTGACCGACAGCAGGATACTACTGCTGATCAGTGAACTTTTACCAATCTGCGGTCGTTTGAATGCCTGTTTACACAGGTAGACCAAAGTAAATGATGCGCACTGATCAATATATATACTACACTAGATTGATCAGCATGCATCTATCCATGGTTAAGTGAATGCAGATAACGCCGCACTGGGGATTCAAAGCACAGAAAAGTGTACTTTCACACCTAACGAGATTGGTCAATTTTTAGCAACATTAACTTATCTAAATCCACAGAAAGTTATCAAGATGGTGCTCTTTTTGTATACGTAAAATTGGCTACATCTGTAGTCGGCCATTGTTCTCAACTGAACTAGACCTGTTTACTCAGAATGATGCATCGCTGAGAACGAAGATCTTTTATGCTGCATAAAAGATCATTTCACCCGATGAGCGTTTTATGTTCATTTAGTGATTGGCAGCCTGTTTACATAATCGTGAAACTACAGTTTTAAACTACCGTATGCTCGTTCACAATTATCTTGCAGTGTAAATGCCCCTTTAGTCTGAAATGACGTGTGTTTGGCAACTAGAAATCGAAATAAAGATTGTATCGAGCAATGCTTGAACGAACCCTGGAATACTGGTATCTCAATGAGACTGTTGACCTTAGCCACTGAAATGAAAAAAGTTGTGATTTACTATAATAACAATATACAATGTTTTAGATATTCATGTGTATGAATACCCTTTGCCTTACCCTAAGTTAACATGAGTATAAAAAAAACCCCTAATTTCAGTTGTCATCACTATGGCATCTGTGTCGCACCCGCTTTTATACATGAGCAGTTACCATTTACAAGACCAAATACAGTTTCCTAAAGAATTGCAGTGTATCCATAAAAACGGAATGCTAGACGTTTAACCTGTATGGGATCTGATTTTTTTATTTTACTATAGACTTGAATAAGCGAGTTTGAAATACGGCAAATCTAGTGCAAGATGCTATTTTTTCACTCACAAATTTATTCTATGACAAAAACATATCTGGACAGCCGAATTGAACAATGTTGCTCCGAGTGCTCTCGTTTATTCATAAAAACACTCAAACTAAAAATACAGTTGTGTGTACTTGTCCTCAAAACTTTTTAGCAGAGTGAGACTGCAGGAACATATTGATTTGCTATTCATAATGTATGTGTTTTTTACCTTGTGTTAATACAGCACTTATTAATATATAATATGCTAGATACAGCGAAGGGTGAAAGTAGGAGATCCGCACAGAAAAGTTTCTCTTTGGTTTTAGAAAGCGTTTTGTTTGGACAAGTCCTGTATGGACACTCGTCTCTAGGCTGTTTTGTTGATTGCCAGGTCTTTAAAGAGCCTCTCTGGTTGATTAATATTGTAAGAATATCGGGAGACCAGATGGTAAGATCACTCCATTGACCCTGTATGTGGCTCTCTCTGCCAGCATATATTAATGTGGTGTTGCCAGTCATGGTACTCTTACGGAGACTACACACTTAAAGAACCGGTACTCTTGCCTAAATACACTTGGACTCAAGTTCTGTACCTGGTTAAACAGTACTCCGATTGCACATAGTGTTGGTGACTTGCATGATTGTACTTACACAGCTGTGAGCAGTCAAGAAAAATATGCATACGCCTGGCCATAAGCTTGGACATCTACCAAGGGAAGTACATCTTTCATCTTTTTACTTAAGTTATGACTCTTGACTAGACTCTTTTATTTTTTTTCTAATATTAAATTAAACGCTAGTCGCTTTGGAACTATTGTTGCTCCTCTGCATTGTGACACTCAAGTCTCCTGCCAGTCCGTGATTTATTAGGACATACAGTGGCGATCAAAAGTTTAGCTTCTTTTTTATAAGTGTGAAAACTTCTTTTTGGTTGTTATGATGCCATTTCCTGGTGTTGAACTGAAAGTGCATGAAGTTGTGATCATGCAAGACCTTAATTTTAACCAAGATGGTTTAGAAAATTGGTATGGTCAATTAATTAAAGAATACTGACTGCCAAAAGTTTTGCATATACTATTTATAGATCACAACATACAGATAATTGATTGTTACAAAGCCATAACTTAGTATTTTATAGCACAGCCTCTTGCTTTAATTACTGCACTGCAGCGATGGGGCATTGAAGCCACTAGGGTATTCAAGACATCTTGAGGGATCTTGCTCCAATCCATTTGCAAATCTGCAAACAATTCATCTTTATTGCGATGGGTACGGGCCCCAAACATTTTTCTTTGCTAACCAGTTTTTTACTAAATTGGATGGGTGCTTAGGATGATTGTCTTGCTGGAATCTCCATCGCCTGCCTACTTTGGTTTTACCATGTGGCTGCATTACATTCTCCAGTATATGCTTGCACATGGTAGCATTCATACTTCCATCAATTCTATGCAGAGGGCCAAAGGTAGATGTAGAAAAGCAGCCTCAAACCATAACATTGTCACCACCATGTTTCACTGTAGGTGTTTGGTGCCTTACAGCACTACGTTTTCCAATTCAGCAGTATATATATATAGTGCTTGCCATCACTACCAGATAGATTGAACTTGGATTTATCCGACCACAACACTTTAGACCAATGTGTCTCTTTCCATTGGCTGTGTTCTTTGGCAAACTCAAGTCGGACCTTCCAGTTCTTTGCAGAAATGAAAGGCTTCTTGACTTGAACTCATGCATTCAACCCTATTGCGCTTAGCTGTCACTCTACAATTTGGCAACTCACTTTTTGACCCTGTATTTTTCCTTCATTTTATGCAAACTCTATACAGCACTTTTATGGACATCAGATACTGATTTTTCTTAATAATGTGATCAACTTTGGAGGCAGTTTTTCATGGTCGTTCACGTCAAGGTTTGTCAGCTGTTCCATAAATTTCTTTTGCTTTCTTTATTATACTTGACACTTGACTCTGAGAGCAGTTGAATTCCATAGCTACCTCTTTTTGGCTTTGGGCTGACTTCACTCTCAGATTAATAAATTATGCTTTGTCTTTGCCATGTTTTAACCCAAAAAACACACACAACAAATATGCAAAACAGTTTGCCCAACAAATTTTGAAAACTAACACATACAGGGATAAAACAATGTCAAACACGATTTTTATCCTTAAAGCTGATAACCATTTGCTTCCTGTTTGCTAAAATCACCAGAAAAATGGCATCACAACTAGACAGAAGTAATCACATATATATAAAAAAAAAAATCACTACTGTACTTCTCCCAAATGATGATATGCCTCTGTTCATGCCAGGCGTATTCATATTTTCAGTGATGTTATTGCATTTATGCTTATATCTACCCACGATTTTTTGATGGTGGCTTATTGTATACATCATATCATTATTTTTTTGTTTTGTGTCTTTTGTGGTGTAATACACATGTTCAAGAGATGATCTATAGGGATTAACAGGTGATAATAGGGTTAGTCAACGAGGAGCAGGGTGCCATTTCTTGCATTGCTTTCTAGGGTGCCAACCTCTGCAGCCAGTTAGGACAGATATTGAGGGCCCAGGGATAATATAGTATTCCCTTTTTTTCTTTTCATCTCCATATGTGGACATTTTCTTCTTTCGCTTTTTTCCTATTTTTAAAGCATATCCATGAAAGTACTTACCATTGTAATATGAGGTTTTTTTTTCGTTATAAGACAGGACATTTCCAACTGTGCCACATTTATTAAGAGTCCTGTTCATTTTAATAAATAAAGCACATATTATTCCAGCTTGTCATAAAATGCATAAAGTAAGGTATTTCACTTGTTTCTTGCTGGGGCCACTTGTTGCAAATCTCTTTAGTCTGTTTCGTATAGGTTTATAAGACCCCATGTGTCTGCTGTGTCTCAGTCTTCATTCCTCTTTCAGGTAGCATGTTCTGTAGGGCATGTATGCTATGTTAGTGCTTCCGTCAGAGATTCATCACCATAACAATTGTAATGTAATTTTGAATAAGAGTTGACATTACGCCATAATTATGGATGGAGTTATATGTGATCTTATTTCTGTGTATAGTGCCCCCTACAGTTCTTAGCTCTATTTGTAGAATATGTAGGGCAGTAGTGATCATTCCCATTATTACCATTGTGTAAGAAGAAATGCAGACAAAAAACACAAACTACTATATATATATATACGTGTGTGTGTGTGTGTGTGTGTGTGTGTGTATGTATGTGACCTCACAAAATTAGAATATCATCAAAAAGTTAATTTAGTTCAATTCTTCAATACAAAAAGTGAATTTCATATATTATATAGAGTCAATACAAACAGAGTGATCTATTGCATGTGTTTATTTCTGTTAATGTTGATGATTATGGATTACAGCCAATGAAACCGAAAAAGTCATTATCTCAGTAAATGAGAATAATTAAAGGGAACCTGTTACTCCCAAAATTGAAGATTTTCGGTCCGGGTCCGATGGGCGTCGCGGTCCGGTCCAGCGCCTCCCATCTTCTTACGATGACATCCTCTTCTTGTATTCACGCTACGGCACAGGCGTTCTTTGTCTGCCCTGTTGAGGGCAGAGCAAAGTACTGCATTGCGCAGGTGCCGGGAAAGGTCAAAGAGGCCCGGCGCCTGCACACTACAGTACTTTGCCCTCAGGGCAGACAAAGTACGCCTGCGCCGGAACGTGAATACAAGAAGAGGACGTCATCGTAACAAGATGGGACGGACAGGACCGCGACGCCCATCGGACCCAGACCGCATCGGGACCGCCCCTGGGTGTGAGTATAATGAGAGATCTAATGAATCCCACTTTAGCCCACTCTGAGGGGAAACATGCAGCCAGAAGCTCAAGATGTATCGCACACTGGTTCACGAATCCCCTGCATGACTTGCTATCGCCAGAGTACTTATCTGGCAGTGGGAGGCGGGATAAGGTCGGAACATGGGTGGCAGTGGACAAACTAGCTGCAGCCACGCAAGCAGCCTGAGCAGCTACAGCGGTAACATCTACAGTCGAGGTTGTGCACTCGAGAGCCGCAAACCTGCCCTCCAGCTGCTACAGGGCCTGAGCATGTGACCCCCGACCTCCAATGAGAGGTCGTCCCTTGGGCATGCTCAGAAGAAGAAAAGCAGGACTTAGTCCCAGGGATGCCTGCCCGCTGCTGATCAGTACTGGTTACAATTGCTGAGCCTGGAAGGACAGCAGTAACCAGTCGCACAGTAGCAGCTTGAGCCAAACGCTTGGACCGACTTCTCTGCTGAGCAGGCTCCACTGCGGCTGGAGGAGATTGGGAGACCGCAGTGGCGATGGTTCGAGATTCCCCCTATGCAGCGTCAGGAACTCGACACCTAACACACCTAAATACAGAGCTCCTGTGTATAATGCCACTTAGTGTTGTGTTTTTGTTTTTTTCATTAATGATCAGTATTGTAGTATTCAGTCACTATGTGGTGTTAATACATGATCTGGTCATGGTGTGGCAGTATTTGATCGTTGCATGTGGTATTATTCGTTCACTATGTGGTGGTAATATGTGGTCTGGTCATGGTGTGATGGTATTTGTCCCTTGTATGTCATATTAATGGTCATTAATGGTCAAATATATGTTTCTAATTCCCTTAAAGGGAACCTGTCACCCCCAAAATCGAAGATGAGCTAAGCCCACCGCCATCAGGGGCTTATCTACAGCATTCTGTAATGCTGTAGATAAGCCCCCGATGTATCCTGAAAGATGACAAAAAGAGGTTATATTATACTCACCCAGGGGCGGTCCTGCTGCGGTCCGGTCCGATGGGCGTCGCGATCCAGGTCCAGCGCCTCCTATCTTCATTCGATGACGTCCTCTTCTTGTCTTCTTGCTGCGACTCCATTGCAGGCGTACTTTGTCTGTCCTGTTGAGGGCAGAGCAAAGTACAGCAGTGCACAGGCGCTGGGCCTCTCTTACCTTTCCCGGGGCCTGCGCAAAGCAGGCCTTTGCTCTGCCCTCAACAGGTTAGACAAAGTATGCCTGCGCCGGAGCCGCAGTGTTAAGACAAGAAGAGTGCGTCATCCTATGAAGATAGGAGGCCCCGGACCGTGACGCCCATCTGATTGGACCGCCCCCCCTGGGTGAGTATAATATAGCCTCTTTTTCTCATCTTTCAGGATACATCGGGGGCTTATCTACAGCATTCTGTAATAATAATAAGCCCCTGATGCTGGTGGGCTTATCTATGTCTGTCCTGCTGCATATTGCTGTTTATCTTTATGTCCATAATGAATAAAGAACATTGGGAGCTTAAATTCCCTGATACAAAATATATGGATGCAACCTCAAGTAGATCACAAGTCTTGTTTACCATAAAATACAAATTTTATGAAAGTCACTTAGGCAAGTTAAAGTGTAAATCTATCCACATAGAAATTTCTGCCAGCTCAGAGCAGTCACGGATTGCTCCAGCCAGGGACACGCCTTCTTCCGCTGATGTTGTGTCAACACTGCAGTGTCTTCTCTTCCACTCTGCTCTGTAAATGGGGTGTCACTGCTGATGGCATGCTGATTGATAGTAGACTCCCTGCAACCTAACTACAGGGAGCAGGTTGTGAATCCGCATGATGTCTGCAGTGATGCCCCATCCACAGAGCAGGAGAGAAAGTACAGCCCTGTTGAGGAGAGGGGAAATAAAAAGGGAAATTGTTGGCTAAGTCAGTAGAGATTGTCCTCGTGCATAACAGGCAGGTAGTTAGCAACTCTACCTGTTATATGGCGCCATGCTCAAAAGTCCTGGATAATCCCTTTAATGGCAAAGCTACTCAAAAATGGAGCCAAATTTACTATTGCCACATCTATAAAATTTCTACCTATCAAAATATAAGGACCAGACTATAGTCTGAAGAAACACAGCTTCCAAAAGCTGAGTTTCAACTGACAGAAGTTGCATTGTAAACACACATACCTAAGTTGGAAGAGATGTACGTATGTAACAGGAGAAGAAATAAATCTTCTCCTCGGGTGACTGAGCATTGAGGACTGCAGGGGGGGGGGGGGATATTTTATTCCGATGTCACACACTTTTCTTCAACCCCTGGAGTTGCTTGCTTACGAAACAGCTCCTCTGTCAGTTGAGACCCATGTCTCAGGAGCTGTATTTCTTAAGACTGCAGCCCGTAATTACACATGACTAAGACGGGCTACTGTTTGATTTATGTGATGGGAGCTATTATATATTATTCTTGGAGAACCACTTAAATCTTTATAAAGTAATAAAACGTTACAGTAAGAATACAAAGAAAACATTCAGAGCTGAAGGAGGGTCACAGAGGGCCTGAATATGAAAGGTGAAATAAAAAGGTAAATGCTTAAATGAAATATGAAGTACCCTAGAGTCCACACAATGCCGCCATTGCTCCCTACTGGGTTCATAAGAAATTTAAAGCCGGACCCTGTGGTTGTGCTGTATGTGACAGTCATAGATGTCTTGGTTTAAATGTCAATAGTGTTCAATTTGTGGCTGAAGAAATTAGGATTAGAGTAGATCACGTGTATCCCATAGAGTAGTTATAGGAATGGAATATTTATCTATTTTGCTCCCTATTATATTATTAATTTCACAGCGCTTTAGTGACATTCACTGTCCCCACTGAGGCTCACAATCTAAATTTCCTGTCAGTATGTCTTTGGAGTGTGCGAGGAAACCAAAGTACCCGGAGGAAGCCCATGCAAACATGGGAGAACATGCAAACTCCTTGCAGATGTTGTCCTTTGTGGGATTTGATCCCAGGACCCGAACGCTGCAAAGCAACAGTTCTAACCACTGATGGATATATTCCTTAGAGTGAAGGTGTACAGAGAAAATGGGGGGTTGGAGTAGTGGATGTTTCTCAGTGCGGCTCCAACATCATCGGTTGGCTATCCCACTCATAGATTCTCCGAAAAGCCTATTTTATGTAAATAGTGATTACATCTTGGAACGCAACTTTATTATAATGGCTCTGCAGTGTGCCTCTGTTAACCGGAAGTGATACGTACAAGATAGCACGGTCACTTCCGGCTAGTCTGCGTTTCACTATTGGAACGCAGCGTGAGCACATCATGTGTATTCGGTGTGGGATTGGTGACCATGCCGGCACTATGGCGGGATGACTCCAGGTGGTTGGGCTACAGCACAACTCCTCAAGTCCTGATTGGACGTGAGTGTTGACAATGGGGGTTTGTGATTCTTGATGACGTTACACGCCGGGGGGCAGACCATGCCTCCGGGAATTTATTTAAGGGGATTTTTACTGTGGGATACCTAGGACTCACAATAAGGCAGTGACACACAGTCACACTCATTAATGGTTATCCAGCCACTGCTGTGTTATCCAATGCTGACGGACATTTGATTTAGGATTTAAGATCTAATACTCTCGCCTACTGGCTTTTCTGAACTCCCCTGATGAATGCCCATGACTGGGGAGGAAATGCGTTGGGAGATTTATGACCCTATTCTTTTGTTGGTGGGTGTCCATACCAGGGGTCACTTGGGGCCTGTCCTTGCTAGGACAGGAGCACTACAGGGGCACAACAGGTTTAGGGAAGCAACCCCGTACGCCCTACCCCACCCTGTCATCTGGACCTCCTTTGTTCCTGGTAGAATGGTTGAAAGGAACTTGTTGTGGATATCCGTCCACTTCTATTGGTGAGGTCAAGCCAATTTTTTATTTCTTGAGCACTGGTTTGCACGAGCACTTTATCCATGTGGTTTTTTTGTGTGTTATGTATGTCCATTTTAGGATTTTGATTAAAAGTTATATTTTAATTTACTGGGATACTCTCCAAGCTGTACTTCTAATCCTGAGGGTGTTATAACAGTGCTGACTACTGCACACTGTAGCTTACTGCCCCAAAAGTACTGGCACCTTCAGCGTACACGGCAGTGCAGTCGCCCACGGCAACAGGTCACAGACTGTCTTTATTTTTCCCGACTGCGATTCGGAGGATCCGATTTACTTACCTGTTTTGTGAGTGCGCGGTTTATTAAAAGAGACTTTACTTTGAATCTTTTCCTGGGTCACTGCCTCATCACTGCACAGCGTGGATACCTCTGCACTACACAGCCTATACTGACCTGCTCTAGCAGTGCCATCATCACATGAGGTGCAGAAGAGTCAGTGTTATTATTGCTGCAATGGCATCGGAGGTGGTTATAGGCTTTTTTTTTTTTTTTTTAATAGGGGGAATATAGAAATTGAGAAGGGGTTTTCCGAGTAGTTGACTATCCTTTTAAGAACATCTCTAATTCTGTCAAAATCTACTAAGGGTATGAGAAACATGGTGTGTGTTTTTTTTGTAGTGGTTACGATTGTACATTTGATGGAGAAGGCTAGAAATTTGTGACTTTTTTAATGTCCCATTCTCTATTTAATAAATATACCTCTAAAGCAGGGGCGTACCACTTTTTTTGGTCCCAAGGGCCACATTGTTTTATGTGCAGATATTCCCCAAAGAATTGCATTAGATGAGGAAAATCTGCAGGTAAAAAATGCACTTAATCTGCACGACTGGGTAAATAAATTTTTTTGAAAGCCAAATACTAGTATAACAAACCAAACAGCTTAACACATGACACCAAAAAAATACAAAAAAACACGCAATGTCAAAAATGCGATTTTAAAAACACATATAAAAAATCACTCAAAACTGTAATGAGAAATTGCAAGTAATTTAATTTATTTTAATAGGTGCAGAAATACTACAGGAAATCTGCCACATCAAGAACTCACCAAATACTCTTTGTGTTAATGTAACATCATGGTGTGTTCAGAGTTTTAGAATATAGGACTTTGAAATAGATTCTGCTCCTAAATCCACATCAAACACCGTATCAAATACTTTTTTAATATGTTGTCAACTGATTTGAATAGGATCCTTTAGTTCACACAGTTGTTTTTTTTTTCATGTTATTTTGAACATTTGACAAAACAGAATTAGGAGGGAGTGACTCTCAAAAAGGATGTGCTATTTGTAGATGTGTATGTGTCTATTTGTAGACAGAACAGGACACTCAAAAATGTGCTAAAAAGGAGGCCTCCAGTGATATAGCGATCACCCAGCAAAGAGGGAGTATTTGTAGAGAACCAAAGAAATGGACAGATCTCAGGGGAAATAAGGAAAGAAACTATCAACAACCCTTGCAGAAGTCAGCCAAATAGGATATTGGGGCAACTTGAAGAATGAAATCCAAATTGACCACTAGACTACCCAATCACAGTATTTAGCTAAATTAGTATCCAGAGTAAAAGTGTCATATTTACTTAACTCCTCAGTCAAAATGTCAGCATCCACATTGTGTAGCACTAGAATACTAGTAAACCTCCAAGAAAGAGACACCGCATACAACGAATGGGTACTTATCAAAGTCCTGATTGTATCTGTTACATCAGTATATGCCTGCTATTGTCCTACTGGACTGTGGAAGACTAGCAAGTGAATCATTGCTGCAGGAATCTTACATTTCATTTGGAATATTGTTTAAAGACTTTGAATTTCTTTTGGAAATATCAATCTATAAAACATGTCTGGAAAAATAGACTTGTTTTAGATTTGTTCTTGAGCTAGTCTTTCAAATTATGGGTATTTCATTTCTTTTAATAGTTTGACCTCACACCGGTGAAAGTGGTTCCTACAATTGTAAATGATTTCAGTGGAATTTTACCATCTTGGTATGGACTGATGGAAAAAAACAAACTTCTGCATGCAGGACTATATGTACATTTACTAAATATATTCGGTAGGTAAACAAAAGGGATTGAAGTCTTGAAGTCTGTTACCATGAGACACATGGGTCTGAGAGAGAGTTTTAAGACCACACATCTGAATTTAGAGGTTTATGCATGGACTGGCCCGGGTTTGCTGACCCAAAGTCAACGAGTTGTGGGCTGAAAAGAAAGGTGACAGCATGCCGTATGAAAAAATAAAGATCCATTTACACTAAACGATTATTGTGAAACGAGTGTTGTTATAGACGCTCCTTTCACAATATTCGTGCAGTTTAAACCGGCATCTGATAAACAAGCTAAATATTCCATCATTGAGTGAAATCATCTTCTGATTTGCACAAAAGATCCACGTTCTTGACCATGCATTGTCCTGTCTAGCAGGATCTGCTCTGGCCGGCTGGCAGCCGTTGCGCTCTGAACAATCTATTACATTTCTAAGGTGATCTATATAAATTAGCTATTGAACAACCGCCAACCAGGAAGCATGTTCCTGGTCGGCGTTCATTTATGCTGCACATCACTGTTGCTAGGTTTGTTTCTGTAATAGAAACCATAGCCAAGGAAATGGTCAAATATTAGACATGAAGACCCCGAATGATCAAGACTGACGATTTTCTCGTTGGTCTTGATGAGGATAGGGTGGAGGGAGTCAGACTCTCATGATTAATGATGAGGTGCAGGTCTTTGTTTAATCAGCAGCATCTGACAAGTAGCTTGCGCCATGCAAGAATTCTCACTCCAATCAAGAATTAGATGAGCTGTGGCAACTCACACCCACCCTTCCTGCCCCAGCTTCACCCATTTTGGGGGAGCTGTAAGTAACTGGCGTGAAAATGGCAAGCGTTGCAAAAATTTGGCACAAATCCAAGTAGCGAAAAACATTTGCCGACGTTTCAAAGCTTTTATGCCAATTTTCCTCTTGAGACACTGCTTACAGATTAGCCTCTATTGCAAGAACAGACAGAATAACTTCCTAAGACTGCATTTGATTACGAAGTTTCTAAATTCTGTTTTCAGATGTGCCTGATGGGCGTCTTTTTTTTCATAGAAGAAGACTTTGTTTCTAGAACATCTGCTTCCTGATAACTCTTGGTTTTTTTAGTCATTGTTAGATTACTTTGTTCTGCTGGTCAGCACTTTCTTCAAAGTTAAATGTAGAATTCATTAAGCTCATAGAGGCCAGCCAAAGTACAGACATATAGTTTTCTATACGTATAAGTGGATTACAGTCTGACTTAATAAAGATATATTTCACTGCTCTATTACTTTTGTTCATACATGTCATATGGCTAGGTTTTGCTTTTAGAATACTTTATGCAAGGGAATGTTCCAAGTGTAATTACAAAAAGTCAACCTTTCTATAGATTTAGTAAATTAAAAACTGGTTTGATTTAGTTAATGCCAAATCCAAGCAAGGGCATTTGTTTAAATCTCCATTCTCTTTAGTGTCGTAGTAACACCGATCGTATATATTAAGCAGCTAGCACAGTCAGTTTTATTATTTGTACTATAAATTTAGCAATCAGTGCATGAGGAATAGGGATGGATTCTCTACTTGTAAATGATGTACAGTATATGCCACTGTTCTTTTCTTTTCTTTTTTTTTTTTCTGCCCCAATTTCATGCTTTCTTTTTTCTTCAGGGGCTTAAGCGGAGTGAGCAGAGCAGCATGCTTGACCTGTTTCGACAAAGACTTCCAAATCCTCCTTCTGGGGCCGAAAACAACTCTGTGACTTCGCAAACTCCGACCCCAGAGCAAGAGTCCTCAAGAATAAGAAAACTGGAAAAACTCATCAAGAAACGACTGTAAAGCTGCTAGAGGAACCTGTGGACTTAACCGTGGCATGCTAGCTGCGTTAACAATCAGCTCCAGTCTAGCACTCGAACAGCCACCCTATTATACTGTCTCATCCCCTTTAATTAATAATGCTAAAAGTGTCAGCTGCACAAGGTTTGAGCCAGCGAGGAAAACACTGGGGCTGGCTGAACCCTAGGAGTTTTTCTGTCTAGACAGAACATATCGAGATGAGCCAGTTCCTCAAGCATGTTAAAACACTGTTAGGTAGTATGTGGTTATGCAGAATTATTCTCCCTGATTTTTCTATTTGGTTTTGCCTGGGGCTTGTGCGCAGGAATATAGCATGGAGTCCAGTCTATTACAAACGGCACTTCTATTCCTGCTGTGTTAACCACTAAAACACACAACGGACATAACAGGCTCTTATAAACTGTGACTGTTAGGGTATGTGCACACGTTCAGGATTTCTTGCAGAAATTTCCTGAAGAAAACCGGAAATTTTCTGCAAGAAATCCGCATATTTTTTTTTTGCGTTTTTTTTCCGTTTTTTTTGCGTTTTTTTAACATTCTGCAAGCGTAATTAGCTTGCAGAATGCTAAAGTTTTCCAAGCGATCTGTAGCATCGCTTGGAAAACTGACTGACAAGTTGGTCACACTTGTCAAACATAGCGTTTGACAAGTGTGACCAACTTGTTACTATAGATGCTGCTTTTGCAGCATCTATAGTAAAAGATAGAACGTTTAAAAATAATAAAAAAAATTAAAAAAATGCTTATACTCACCCGCAGACATCAGATCTCCTCACCGGCGTCCATTCCTATAGCTGATGTGTGCGCGCAGGGCCTTCCATGACGTCACGGTCACGTGAGCGGTCTCGACCAATCACAGGACAGTGACGTCATTCGGCAAGGTCCTTCTCCGCACACCAGCTACAGGAACCAGCCAGCAGAAACAATGGAAGCTTGTATAAAAGGTTAAAATGCAATCTTTATTGAAAAATGACACATTAAAACAAAAACACAGCACTTATCAGACCATAATGATAGTGCAATACAAAAAGAGTAACAAAATGACAAAAGACACCAGACAATATGAGGTTTGACCGCATATAAGGTATTATGTATTGGGGAAATATCCCATATAACAAGGCATAGGCATACTAGTTAGACCTCCAAACACCCATAACTGTTCTCAGGGATATACCATGAATCCCTTGCGTATATTATAACAACCCAGATCCATACCAGGTAACTATAGTCCAGTGCATGGGAATGAACAAGGATAACCAGAAATGCCTCACCTAATTGCGGATAAGCCTCTGTACGCACCCCGACGCGCGTTTCGCCGCCATTATGGCCTTGCTTCTTCAAGGGGAAGTATGTTATTAATTGCCTACAGGACCTTAAATAGTGACACAAACAAAACACCTGATCGATCACATGATGACGCTGCGTGTGTATAGCGCATGCGTACGACGCCGTCCGGGTCCGCCCATCCACGCCCGGACATACCCCGCCTCGGGACCGGCGAGAACAAAAATGCTCTCGCCCGCACCCGCTGCAGGATGTTGCCGGAAGTGAGGGGGCGGAGCCAAGACGGAGTCGCGCGCACGCGCATCACAGCGCCGATCGGAGCGAATCTGTATCCACCCATTAAAACGCCAGCCACCAATGGGACAGTGAGTATCTGAGAAAACATCCCACTCTTCTAATAATAATTACAGGGTAACAGTAACCGTACAGCATACACGATAAACATCAGCATGGAGAAGGGAAATCCACCCAGATATTGTCCTTGGCAGCACAGATATTGCGACCCGCATATCTTCAGGGCCCACGGTATATTCCAATGACAGGCGGATATGAGCTCTTTATTTAGAAGAGTTACATCTCGTAGTAGAGAATAAGCATCAGATCCAGGTGGGAGCAATAAAATCTAAACACAATATAATGTAGAGACAAATTAAAAACAACTTATATACAATTAAAACACACAGGATCAAGGAGAGCATGGGGAAGGTAGACAAGATCGGGCAAACAAAGCGACCACGACAAATAAAGAATCACACATATCTTTTACAGATAAGGACCAAAGTTGAGTGATTCATTCAATCCAGCGGGTTTCATTGTCCCAAGTGTGACAATCCATTTTAGTTCGCGTTGTGCTAATAATTTCTTTACATTTCCACCCCTAATACCGACATGTACAACATCAATACCTCTCACTTTGAACTCTTTGGGATCACTATTATGTACTAGTCGGAAATGACGTGGAATCGTCTTTAAGGTTGATATATCCTCCACCGTTTTGGATGCACCAATGTCTCTCACATGTTCTCTAGTGCGAACCCTCAGTTCGCGCGATGTGAGTCCCACATATATTAGCGGACAACCACATGTTGCGTAGTAGATTACATTTTTCGTACTACACGAAATGTATTCTCTGATGTCAAATATTTTACCGTCAACTGAGCTGAATGTAGATACTTGGGAGACATTGGTGCATGCCAAACAGTGGCCACATTTGAAAGAGCCCTTTCTAGGTTGTGTTACACCAAAGAAGTTAAGACTTGGGGCCACGTAGTGGCTTTTAATGAGTAAATCATTCAGGTTTTTAGAACGGCGAGGAGTCATGAGTGGTCTATCAGCCAAAAAAGGTCTCAGGGAGGGCTCTGCACTAAGAACGGGCCAATATTTGGTCATGACACTCCGCATGGTATCCCATTCATGGTTAAACACTGAGATAAAGCGTATCTTCTCATCATTTCTCTCCCTAGTTTTCTTGTGGTACAACAGCGCGTCCCGAGACACCGACTTAGCTCGATTATAGCCATTTTTGATACATCTTTTACTATATCCACGCTGTTTAAATCTTTTTCTCAGATCCGTGGCTTGGACCTCAAATTTTTGGTCCGTTGAACAGATCCGCCTCATCCTTAGAAATTGTCCAACGGGGACGGCCCTAACTGTTGAATGGCTATGTGCGGTGGTAGCATGTATTAAGGAATTGACTGATGTCTCCTTGCGGAAGACATCAGTCTGGATAACAGAAGAAACATCAACCTCTAAGCTGATGTCTAAAAAATCCATTTTAGTTCCATGATGCCGATATTTAAGTTTGATGTTAAAATTATTGTTGTTTAACATAGCCATGAACTCATCGAGCTGCCGCACTGTCCCCCGCCACAAAAATAATACATCATCAATATAACGTAGCCAGCACAGCACATGGTCGGCGGCCCCCGCCCCCGAGTCACCGAAAACCAACCTCTCCCAGAAACCCAGGAAGAGGTTGGCGTACGCGGGGGCACAGGCCGCACCCATGGCTGCGCCACGCTTTTGGTGGTAAAATTGGTCTTTAAAAGTAAAAAAATTGTGGGTGAGGACAAAGTGTAGCAGCTCCAAAATGAGTTCACACAGTGGGCCGCCCAGGTTGGACATCTCCAGGAAGAAGCGGACCGCCCGGATCCCATCATCGTGACCAATGCATGTATATAACGTTTCTACGTCCGCGGTCACGAGGATGGTCTGTTCATCAACAAGGAGGCCGTCAACCCTAGCAAGGACGTCCGTCGTGTCTTTTACATACGAAGGTAGTGTCTCTACAATGGGTTTCAAATAGAAATCGATGAATTTGCAAATAGGATCACACAAACCATCTATCCCCGACACGATCGGGCGTCCTGGGGGGTTGACGGCATCCTTGTGTATTTTGGGGAGCAGATATAATGTCGGTGTCTTCGGGAACTGTACCGTCAAACCATCAAGAACCTTTTTACTAATGGTCCCTAAATCAAATGCTTTAATTAATATTTTTTGGAGTTGAACAGAGAAAGACACCACCGGATTGTACCCCAATTTTTTATAAACCTGGCTATCTCGCAATTGTCGGAAGGCTTCACGTTCATATTTAATTACAGGCCAGATCACGATGTTCCCTCCCTTGTCAGCTGCCTTGAAAACCACATCATCCAGTGCCTGCAACTGCCGTATTGCAGCTCTTTGTTTCCCAGTTAAATTATCAAAACGGCGGCGTGAGGATAGCATTTTGAAATCATTAGATACTAATTTGGTAAATACCTCAATAGCTGGACAGAGTGACAAGGGAGGGAACCTCGTAGATCTGGGAAGAATGGACTTGGGGATATCACCTTCATCGTTTGCTGTCTGCTCATCCAGTAATTCCTCCAATATACGTATGGTGTCTCTCTCTGTTGCACTCCAACCATCCAAGTCGTTAGTACCTTTGCAATGTAATTTCTTTAGAATCAACTTGCGCGAAAAGAGATGGAGGTCTTTCAACGCTGTGAAATAATTGAAACCATTAGTAGGAGAGAAAGATAAGCCTTTACTCAATACCTCAAATTGAGTATCTGTTAACACATGATTTGACAAATTGATTACCTGCAAACCTCCCTGAGACTTATTCTCTGGCTGTTTCCCATCAGATCCTTTTTTAGCAGCATTTTGTCTGGTGTTCATTTTTGTATGGCTCCCACTCATTGGGGTCGCTTCATTGTCCGTATCAAGCTTCATGGAGATATTAAAACAGATGAATACTGAGTCTCTCCAAACTATTGAAAAAGAAATGGAAGAATTGCAAATTAATATTAAAAATGAGATGACGGTAGAATCTTTAAAGAAATTCAATAATGAAATACAGGATGAAACGCAAAAATTGGCTGATGAAATACAGCAAATGAAGTCAAAAAAATTCCAAAGAGATATTAATGATAAACAACAAAATAGGATGTATAAATGGAGAAATCCAGGCGAAAGAGCACGTTCATTTTATAGAAACGAGTCCCAGTCACGGTCACGGTCAACATCGGTTAAATCAAGACGAGGAGGAATGCAGCAGCAAAGTACGAGTAAAAATCGGCTTGATACGGACAATGAAGCGACCCCAATGAGTGGGAGCCATACAAAAATGAACACCAGACAAAATGCTGCTAAAAAAGGATCTGATGGGAAACAGCCAGAGAATAAGTCTCAGGGAGGTTTGCAGGTAATCAATTTGTCAAATCATGTGTTAACAGATACTCAATTTGAGGTATTGAGTAAAGGCTTATCTTTCTCTCCTACTAATGGTTTCAATTATTTCACAGCGTTGAAAGACCTCCATCTCTTTTCGCGCAAGTTGATTCTAAAGAAATTACATTGCAAAGGTACTAACGACTTGGATGGTTGGAGTGCAACAGAGAGAGACACCATACGTATATTGGAGGAATTACTGGATGAGCAGACAGCAAACGATGAAGGTGATATCCCCAAGTCCATTCTTCCCAGATCTACGAGGTTCCCTCCCTTGTCACTCTGTCCAGCTATTGAGGTATTTACCAAATTAGTATCTAATGATTTCAAAATGCTATCCTCACGCCGCCGTTTTGATAATTTAACTGGGAAACAAAGAGCTGCAATACGGCAGTTGCAGGCACTGGATGATGTGGTTTTCAAGGCAGCTGACAAGGGAGGGAACATCGTGATCTGGCCTGTAATTAAATATGAACGTGAAGCCTTCCGACAATTGCGAGATAGCCAGGTTTATAAAAAATTGGGGTACAATCCGGTGGTGTCTTTCTCTGTTCAACTCCAAAAAATATTAATTAAAGCATTTGATTTAGGGACCATTAGTAAAAAGGTTCTTGATGGTTTGACGGTACAGTTCCCGAAGACACCGACATTATATCTGCTCCCCAAAATACACAAGGATGCCGTCAACCCCCCAGGACGCCCGATCGTGTCGGGGATAGATGGTTTGTGTGATCCTATTTGCAAATTCATCGATTTCTATTTGAAACCCATTGTAGAGACACTACCTTCGTATGTAAAAGACACGACGGACGTCCTTGCTAGGGTTGACGGCCTCCTTGTTGATGAACAGACCATCCTCGTGACCGCGGACGTAGAAACGTTATATACATGCATTGGTCACGATGATGGGATCCGGGCGGTCCGCTTCTTCCTGGAGATGTCCAACCTGGGCGGCCCACTGTGTGAACTCATTTTGGAGCTGCTACACTTTGTCCTCACCCACAATTTTTTTACTTTTAAAGACCAATTTTACCACCAAAAGCGTGGCGCAGCCATGGGTGCGGCCTGTGCCCCCGCGTACGCCAACCTCTTCCTGGGTTTCTGGGAGAGGTTGGTTTTCGGTGACTCGGGGGCGGGGGCCGCCGACCATGTGCTGTGCTGGCTACGTTATATTGATGATGTATTATTTTTGTGGCGGGGGACAGTGCGGCAGCTCGATGAGTTCATGGCTATGTTAAACAACAATAATTTTAACATCAAACTTACATATCGGCATCATGGAACTAAAATGGATTTTTTAGACATCAGCTTAGAGGTTGATGTTTCTTCTGTTATCCAGACTGATGTCTTCCGCAAGGAGACATCAGTCAATTCCTTAATACATGCTACCACCGCACATAGCCATTCAACAGTTAGGGCCGTCCCCGTTGGACAATTTCTAAGGATGAGGCGGATCTGTTCAACGGACCAAAAATTTGAGGTCCAAGCCACGGATCTGAGAAAAAGATTTAAACAGCGTGGATATAGTAAAAGATGTATCAAAAATGGCTATAATCGAGCTAAGTCGGTGTCTCGGGACGCGCTGTTGTACCACAAGAAAACTAGGGAGAGAAATGATGAGAAGATACGCTTTATCTCAGTGTTTAACCATGAATGGGATACCATGCGGAGTGTCATGACCAAATATTGGCCCGTTCTTAGTGCAGAGCCCTCCCTGAGACCTTTTTTGGCTGATAGACCACTCATGACTCCTCGCCGTTCTAAAAACCTGAATGATTTACTCATTAAAAGCCACTACGTGGCCCCAAGTCTTAACTTCTTTGGTGTAACACAACCTAGAAAGGGCTCTTTCAAATGTGGCCACTGTTTGGCATGCACCAATGTCTCCCAAGTATCTACATTCAGCTCAGTTGACGGTAAAATATTTGACATCAGAGAATACATTTCGTGTAGTACGAAAAATGTAATCTACTACGCAACATGTGGTTGTCCGCTAATATATGTGGGACTCACATCGCGCGAACTGAGGGTTCGCACTAGAGAACATGTGAGAGACATTGGTGCATCCAAAACGGTGGAGGATATATCAACCTTAAAGACGATTCCACGTCATTTCCGACTAGTACATAATAGTGATCCCAAAGAGTTCAAAGTGAGAGGTATTGATGTTGTACATGTCGGTATTAGGGGTGGAAATGTAAAGAAATTATTAGCACAACGCGAACTAAAATGGATTGTCACACTTGGGACAATGAAACCCGCTGGATTGAATGAATCACTCAACTTTGGTCCTTATCTGTAAAAGATATGTGTGATTCTTTATTTGTCGTGGTCGCTTTGTTTGCCCGATCTTGTCTACCTTCCCCATGCTCTCCTTGATCCTGTGTGTTTTAATTGTATATAAGTTGTTTTTAATTTGTCTCTACATTATATTGTGTTTAGATTTTATTGCTCCCACCTGGATCTGATGCTTATTCTCTACTACGAGATGTAACTCTTCTAAATAAAGAGCTCATATCCGCCTGTCATTGGAATATACCGTGGGCCCTGAAGATATGCGGGTCGCAATATCTGTGCTGCCAAGGACAATATCTGGGTGGATTTCCCTTCTCCATGCTGATGTTTATCGTGTATGCTGTACGGTTACTGTTACCCTGTAATTATTATTAGAAGAGTGGGATGTTTTCTCAGATACTCACTGTCCCATTGGTGGCTGGCGTTTTAATGGGTGGATACAGATTCGCTCCGATCGGCGCTGTGATGCGCGTGCGCGCGACTCCGTCTTGGCTCCGCCCCCTCACTTCCGGCAACATCCTGCAGCGGGTGCGGGCGAGAGCATTTTTGTTCTCGCCGGTCCCGAGGCGGGGTATGTCCGGGCGTGGATGGGCGGACCCGGACGGCGTCGTACGCATGCGCTATACACACGCAGCGTCATCATGTGATCGATCAGGTGTTTTGTTTGTGTCACTATTTAAGGTCCTGTAGGCAATTAATAACATACTTCCCCTTGAAGAAGCAAGGCCATAATGGCGGCGAAACGCGCGTCGGGGTGCGTACAGAGGCTTATCCGCAATTAGGTGAGGCATTTCTGGTTATCCTTGTTCATTCCCATGCACTGGACTATAGTTACCTGGTATGGATCTGGGTTGTTATAATATACGCAAGGGATTCATGGTATATCCCTGAGAACAGTTATGGGTGTTTGGAGGTCTAACTAGTATGCCTATGCCTTGTTATATGGGATATTTCCCCAATACATAATACCTTATATGCGGTCAAACCTCATATTGTCTGGTGTCTTTTGTCATTTTGTTACTCTTTTTGTATTGCACTATCATTATGGTCTGATAAGTGCTGTGTTTTTGTTTTAATGTGTCATTTTTCAATAAAGATTGCATTTTAACCTTTTATACAAGCTTCCATTGTTTCTCCTGATTAGCATTCTCGGTGTATGGAGGTACATGCTATTGTGGGGTGACTGACATCAGTCACCACAATGAATCTGGTTTTTGTGTTAAAGGAACCAGCCAGCGTGCAGCACAGAGGCGGGAACACTGCGCTGGACATCGAGGGTGAGTATAGGACTATTTTTTATTTTAATTCTTTATTTTTGACCACTTATATGGTGCCCAGTGCGTGGAGGAGAGTTTCCTCTCCTCCACCCTGGGTACCAACCGCACATAATCTGCTTACTTCCCGCATGGTGTGCACAGCCCCGTGCGGGAAGTAAGCAGATCAATGGACCCCTAGGTGTGCGGAATCCCCGCAATTCCGCATTTTTAATGAACATGTTGCTTTTTTTTCCGCTATGCGATTTTTTCGCGGAAAAAATCGCAACATTTGCACAAAAAATGCGGAATACCTTGTAAATAATAGGAGGCATATGTTAGCGTTTTTTTCGCGTTTTTATCACGTTTTTATAGCGAAAAAACGCTAAAAAAACGCTAAAAATCCTGAACGTGTGCACATGGCCTAAAAGTGATACAACTCAATTTCCTATATACCGATATTACTAAATGGGTTTCCACAACCACCAATAAATGCAAGATGTAAAAAAAAAACAAAAAAAAAAAACCTCTGCGTATACAATGTAACTTCATTATAAAGACTCAGATGAATTGCTGGAAATTGTCTAGTATTTTTTCTGAGTATCAATAAAATACCTCCGGGCTTTCTGAGGAGCAGACTCCAAATGAAAAGTAGATGTGGTATTCAGATAAGCGTGTTAGGCTACGTTCACATTTGCGGCCAGCGTCGGGCGCCGCAGCGGCGCCGCATGCGTCATGCGCCCCTATATTTAACATGGGGGCGCATGGACATGCGGCGCACTTGCGTTTTGCGCCGCATGCGTCGCTGCGGCGCCCGCGTCGGGTCGCAGAGGACGCAGCAAGTTGCATTTTTGCTGCGTCCAAATTCAATGAAAAAAACGACGCATGCGGCGCAAAACGCAGCGTTGTGCATGCGTTTTGCTGCGTTTTTTGTTTGCGTTGTGCGCTGCGGCGCCGACGCTGCGGCGCACAACGCAAATGTGAACGTAGCCTTATGTCTCCCTTTTGCACTCCTTGCATAACTCCCAAACTATGGTGGGATAAGGTAAAATACATTATCGTGTTTTCATTATCCTTTGCACTCTGCGGATTATTCTGGTAAAAACATGATCGATGTTTAGCAGTGCACATTAGCCTTGTCCTAGAAAAAACATGTTCAATTCTTGGACTGAAAAGACTTGTTACCTTTCTTTTCTTCTACCTAGAATACTGTCTATATGGGTTGGTAGACAACAAAAGTATTCTGTCCACTACAGCTGTTCTGTTAAAGAACTGGGGTTGATCGTACCCTTAACATTATCCCTATATGCTCCCCTAGTGTGACTTCTATCCAGTAATCCAGGCTACCAACTTCAATCTGTAAATGCCAGAGTTGAAGATGGAATCGTGAATGATGGCAAAAAAGGCAAGGTCTGTAATAAAGTGGGGCCCCTACACACAGCAGTTTGTCCTGAACCAGGAGTGGGCGGGTGACATGTTGCGAATACAGATCACTTACATTAAACTATGTGCAATTTTGCTAGACCGTACTCAGCACAAACTTCTACATGTGTAGGAATCCTAAAGTGTAATAGTAAATTACCAATGTATTATTTATTTAGCCACCATATGCCAGAATTGAGGCATAAAGACCTTCTAGAATTGACTCCTTAGTCTAAACTGATTTGATTTTAAGAGTCTGTAATGTATTCGCCACGGTTTGCTGCAAGTTATAGTGTTGGGTCTTAGTGTGGCAAATCTGTAAATTTGTGCCTTTGCTGTATATTTCTTTTTTGATGGGCATTGAAAAGATTAAAAATTTCAGATGTTTAGATGATTAGTAGCAAATTTAAGATATTTAGAAACTATTAGTCTTGCAATTCTTCCTGTCTGACTGGTTTGAGGCCTTGAGATGTTTTTTTAAATTAAGATATTTTGGAATTTTAAGATGCCTCCTTAAGGTTATATAATATCCCATGAAAAAAAATGTAACACCTATTCCCAGGAGGTATGAGAGGTATTCAGAATGCACAACTTAATTCATTCAAGCGCCTATGGTGTAGGGCTTGGGGCACCTAATGTGTTTTGTGGAGGTTCCTGTATTCATACATTTAATAGGGTGCTTTCACATTGTGTTCAGGCACCTGTTCCGTGGTCACATCGGGGCTTACGTCTGAAACAACCACAAAACGGGATTTGGAAGTATGCACTGACAGAGCCTTAGACTGTTATGGTGCCTGCAGAGCGAACCTGTGCTCTGACGTTAATCATTTTCAATATAAGTAAAAAAAACTCGGCAAAATGTATCGTGTTGGAATAAAGGGGTTCCAATTTATTTTGCATACAGTGATCAATTAGACGATTTCGGTCTAGGTATAGAACTTCATCAGAAACTGTATGCTGCTTGTTTAGGGAACAAAGTGTCCTAGCACTGGGAAAATTACCAGTGCCGTGGGTTTGATAAACAGACCGGGTAAATGTAGTCCGGTGTAGCGGTTAGGGTAAACAGGCTAACCCGTTGTATATTCTGTTTTCCGCTTGATAAATAAATCATGTGTCATGGCGCAGAGAATATGGCGAGCTGCGTCGTCTGCGAGTTTTTTTTTACTTATATTGATTTTGGGATGGATACCCTACTTGAGCACCTATTCCAATGACTTTGAGTGTCTATAATCCAGTGCCTCATTTTCAGGCATGTATGAGTACTAGAGGTGGACACTCAGACTTAGTAGGCTGCGTCTGGGTGTCCGATTCCAGCAAGTGAATATGCCTGAAAATGATGCACGTCAGAGCACACGTTCGCTCTGCGGGCGCCATTATAGTCTAGGGCCTCATCGGCGTATACATCGGAATCTAGTTTTGCTGGGAGTTTGAATGTAAGCCCTTACAGGGCCACCGAACAAGTGCCTGAACTCAATGTGAAAGCACCCTTAGAGTTCCTGAGGATAGATGATATTTTCTTGTGGGACAACCCATTTCAAATATGGTTATTTAGGTTGTGGTAAAATGAGCTTTTGATATGAAGATTTCCTAACTTAGTTTGCTGAAAACCTTACAAAAAAGCCTAATGCATACGGTGTTCGTTAGCACTCTCAAAAATCTTTTGTGGGACCCTGAATTCTTCATGTTATTTGCTAATTTTATAGTTACAGACTTACCATTTAATATTAAACAGAGTAAACATGTCTGCACAAACCTCCATACTGATACATCACGATTCTTGCAGTTGTATGTTAGTAGATAATCAACGTAAAGAAAATCAGTAAATGACTTTTGATTAGTAAGGACAAGGTCTTACGAACTGAACTTCAGGTTGATTTACTGTGATTTTACGTGTACCTTAATATGTGTCCGACAAAAAAAAAATGTTTGTTACAATTACCTGAAAACTGCAGTAAAATGAAACCGTGCTAGTCTAAAAAAATAAAATTAACCTCCGTGTGAATGTCTTAAAAATATTATAGAGAATTGGAACTTGGCAATCGCTGATATTTAATGACACCTCATAATGTTGTCCATGTAGTCATTAATGAATCTTACAGTATGTACTATAAGATGGTTTTACAACATGATCGCATAAATGCACCAATAATAAAGGCATCTTTTCAAACATTTTTTGACAAATTCTTTGCTGCTTTTTTCGCATATATTTCAATATATATCTTCAGTCTGTTTAATAAAATATGACTTGAAACCTGCTGGATACTTGAAAAAAACTTGCTTGACATTATAGTAATGTGACAAACAGGTGTACAAGTGAACACCAAGGCTTTCAAGGAGATTATAGGAAGCTCACTGAAATAACTTATCAATCATAAAATTATGGCAAATGATTGAACAACCATATTTTAGGTTCTTGAAACATGAAAGTAGATCTAGTCACTTACAGTTTACACAACAGTTTATCCATTTTTATTTTTTCTAAAGAATAGGTATTACCTAAGGTTCTGCAGATTGGTGGGAGTTCAGGTCCCGAGGCCCTCACTCAAAAAGCTGCCTAAGCTCACACATAAAGCGGTTTTGTCAGGACTCTGAACATTTTTTACCTTTTGTGCATTACTGCCCTCTTCCAAGATGGCGTCTTTGGTCTCATGTGCACTGTGTCTTCCTGCTATAAAACTCCACCCCAGCCTTCAGTCTGTGCTAGAGTATTCTGCCTTGCATCCAGCTCCTGACCTCTGATTACTCCCTGGCTATACACCTGCTCCTGTGAACCTGTGTGGTGATCCTGCTACTCTGCTCTGAGTTCCTGCTGCATACACAAGTTTCCAGTAATCCTCCTTCATCTGCTGCTCGTGTTTACTTCATCTGCATTTGCTGGACATGTAAGCTGCTGATGCTTTGCTATAACCTGAGACTATTAACCAGGCCTCCCTGGTTGAGCTAAGATATGATTTGAACTGCCTATGAGCATATCTATCTGTGTCTGGACTAAGACAAGGATTTATTCGTCTCAAGAATAACTGTGCTTCATAGACTTTCTGCTTGATTGCATTTTTTTCTGAAGACTGCTAAGCTGCGTTTATTATTTGCACCAAGTGTTGTGGACTTGAGTTTCTCTCTGCACCTGTTAGAATCACCGTGTGATAATATACACTTTACCACTTATAAAACTGTGTCCTGTAGTTGTCTTGTTCCACGCGAACAGTCTCCGGAGTTATCCCCTATAATTATTACAGGATACTCTAGCCTAAAAAAAAAAAAAAAAAAAAAGACTGCTGGAACAATGACTGCAGAAAGCAGATTAGAGCAGGTGTTTTCCATAATTAGATCACTGCAGAAAGATGTGGAAGGTCTGCAAAAGAAGTTTAGAAGCTTTGAACTCAATCAACAAGTGTTTGGGCAGACTTTGCAGGACTTGAGCAACCGCATGGCAGCCCAGGAAAACAAACTTGCTGGCATAGAGTCCCAGTATGGACGGGCTTTTCAGGACTTAAGCACGCAAATAGCTGCACAAGTAACTTTACCCTCTGGGCAACTGCCACCAGCTAGCCCACCTAAGTTGCCCCCATTCAGATTTAATGGTGATCGCAACAAATTTCATGGCTTTGTGAATCAATGTATGCTATATTTTGATGTGCATGCAGACCGTTTTCCTACTGATAGATCCAAAGTATTGTGTGTAATAATGCTACTGACCTCACGAGCGCTCGCCTGGGCGAATCCGATGATTGAGTCTCGTGACCCACGGTTAAATGACTTGGATGATTTCTTGGCCGCTATGGCATTAATGTTTGATGACCCTAATCGCCATGCAACCGCTGAATCTGCTTTGTGGTCTTTACGCCAGGCTAAACGTTCTGTTATTGAGTATGCCACTGAATTCAGGAGAATTGGCGGTAGATACCAATTGGGACAGTTATGCACAATTGCCTATTTTTAAAAGGGGTCTGTCTAGTATTGTAAAAGATGAACTAGCCCGCTCTGAGTCACCACAAGAGCTAGAGACATTTATACAGCATTGTGTGCGCATAGACATTCGTCTTACTGAGCGTAGGCAGGAGAAATTTGCTGCATATAACCGTGTTTCTAACTTTTCCCTTCCTTACAAAGAGCCTGCAGGTAAAACCTCTCGGGAGGTGGAGGAGGTGCCCATGCAAATTGATTCCGTTCAGAGGCGCGAGATCAATGAGCGCCGGGAGCATCGCCTTCGTGAAAGTCTATGTTTCTACTGCGGCCAGTCTGACCACTTCTTGATCAATTGTCCTAAGTGTCCTAGACGGCCTAACAAGGTGCTAGCAGCAATAGGGATGTATGACAACTGTGATGATGAATCTAACATCTCTGAATGTAGCCTGTCTTTAAACGCTGTATTCCATTCACTTTCTATTACTTCAACCCCCAAGGAAAAGAACTCTCACTGTTCTCTCCCTATTAAGATCCTGTGTTCAGGACAGTGGATTTCCAGTTCAGCTATGATTGACTCTGGTGCAGGTGGCAATTTCATGGATATCGCATTTGCCAAGGAACATGGTATTAAAATTCAGCAAAGAGCCTCTCCAATTACCATGGAAACAGTGGATGGGTCACCTTTAATCTCTGGGCCTGTGGATCAGGAGACCGTACCCCTTGAGCCTAATCATCAGGAGCAACTTTCTTTCTTGCTAATTTCTTCTCATTTTCCTGTGATTTTAGGCATTCCTTGGTTGCATTCTCAGAACCCAATTATCAACTGGGAGACCAAGGAGATTATCTTCCCAACAAGGAGCAACTCAGTGCTAACAGAAGCTGTCCCTGAGTCCACGACTACGGAACCACATGTACAGGTATTTTCTTTACCTCCAGCTTATAAAGAGTTCTCTGACATCTGTGACAAGAAGAATGCAGATCAGCTTCCTCCACACAGGCATTATGACTGTCCCATTGAGCTGCTTCCCAGAGCAGCCATTCCTTTTGGTAACGTATACCCTTTGGCGGCACCTGAGCTTCAAGCCTTAAAAGAGTGTATTGATGAAAATCTGTCCAAAGGCTTCATACGTCCTTCTTCCTCACCAGCAGGGGCACCTGTGTGCAGGATGGGACCCTGTGTTGACTATCGAGAACTCAATAAGGTAACCGTACGAAACCGTTACCCTTTGCCTCTGATTCTCGAATTACTGGAAAGAGTCCGCCATGGTAAGGTGTTCTCTAAACTGGATCTTCGTGGGGCTTATAACTTGGTGCGTATTCGTCCAGGGGATGAGTGGAAGACAGCATTCAGATGACGGTATGGACACTTTGAATCTCTTGTGATGCCCTTCGGGCTTTGTAACGCCCCTGCAACATTTCAACACCTTGCTAATGACATTTTCAGAGATTTGTTGGACCAGTTTGTAGTGATCTATTTGGACGATATACTAATCTTTTCTGACTCTCTACAGGAACATGAAGAACATGTCAAAACTGTTTCAAGATGTCTGAAAGAGCCATCTGTATATTAAGCCGGAGAAATGCGAGTTCCATCGTTCTGAGATACAGTTCTCAGGTTATATCATCTCTCCCCAGGGGCTGAACATGGAATCTGGTAAGATTCAGGCTATCGTTGACTGGATGGTACCCAAGAACATTAAGGAGGTCCAACATTTTATTGGTTTTTTCAAATTTCTACAGACGCTTCATTCGAAATTTTTCTGATATTGTCCGTCCCATTACTTCCTTGACAAAGAAGGAAAAGCCCTTTAAGTGGTCATCACAGGCTCAAGAAGCTTTTGATCGGCTTAAGATCTGTTTCACATCAGCACCACTGTTGATACACCCAGATCCAACACAACCTTTCATTGTGGAGGTGGACGCTTCTGATAATGCTTTGGGGGCTATTCTCTCCCAAAGAACTGGAGAGAAGGGTCTGCTACATCCTTGTGCTTTCTTTTCCCGTAGACTAACCTCAGCAGAGAAGAATTACGACGTGGGAGACAAGGAATTGCTGGCTATTATTGCGGCTTTCAAAGAATGGAGGCATCATCTCCAAGGAGCTGCACAACAGATCATAGTGCTAACTGACCATCGTAATTTAGAGTTCCTTAGATCCGCTAGATGTCTATCTCCTCGTCAGGCTCGTTGGAACTTATTTTTAAATCAATTTAACTTTATCTCGTACCACCCAGGTTCTCATAATGGGAAGGCTGATGCTTTATCCCGAATCCATGCTAAGGATTCCGTACCTGGAGCCCCGTCCAAGACCATTCTATCTGATGCCAATTTCATCAGAGTTATCCACGATCAGGACTTGTGGAAGGAGTGCAGGGAGGCCTTTGACGGTGATGTATTTCTGGCCAACCCACCTGTGGATATTAATCTTATCTTTAAGGGTGGCATGTGGTTCAGAGATCGACGTATCTACGTCCCTGAGGTCGTCAGTCTGCAGATCCTCAAGTTGGTACATGACTCCAAGTTGGCTGGCCACAGGGGGTTACAGAAGACACAAGAGTTCCTGAGCCGATTCTTCTGGTGGCCAACTTGCCTGAAGGATACCAAGGACTATGTTCTCTCTTGCGAGGTATGTGCTCGTTACAAGACTCCTCATGTGGCACTTACGGGTCTTCTACAACCATTATCTGTTCCGTCCCGCCCTTGGGGGTCTATATCAATGGACTTTTTTGTAGAGCTGCCTACATCGGGGGGCATGAATACAATCATGGTGGTAGTTGATCACCTGACTAAAGCTGCTCATTTTGTTCCATGCACCGGCCTCCCCTCAGCTAAAGATACAGTGAACTTGGTTATACAGAATGTCTTTTGGTTGCATGGGGTTCCGGATGAGATCATCTCTGACCGTGGAGTGCAGTTCACTTCAAGATTCTGGAAGGGGTTTTGCTCTGCACTCAATATTAATGTCTGTCTCTCTTCCGCTTACCATCCCCAGACAAATGGTCAGACTGAGCGTACCAACCAGACGCTGGAACAATATCTAAGATGCTATGTCAGCCATCTCCACGATGATTGGTTGGAGTTGCTGCCGTTAGCCAAATTTTCATATAACAATTCTCAGAGCGCCGCCACTAAATTTACACCTTTCTTTGCCAATCTGGGTTATCATCCGTGTATCTTACCTAGGTCTCCAATTAATTCTCCGGTTCCGGCAGTGGAGGAAATGCTGACTGCGATGAGGCAAAATCTGGAGGTTCTGAAGGAATCCCTGACCACAGCTCAAGAACGTTATAAGAGATCGGCTGATAGATTCCGTAAACCTGCACCCATGTTCAAGGTAGGAGATTCTGTGTGGTTAGCAACTAAGAATCTGAAGTTAAACGTTCCTTCACAAAAACTTGGACAGAAATTCATTGGCCCTTTCAAGATCAACGGTATTGTGAGTTCTGTGGCCTGTCGGCTGAAGCTGCCTAGGACTATGAAGGTACACCCAGTTTTTCATGTATTTTTACTAAAGCCTGTATCTCTTAATACCTTCCAAGGATGTGTTGTGCCACCTCCGCAGCCTGTGGTGATTGATGGGCAAGAACAATTTGTGGTGGAGGAAATTGTTGATTCCAGGATTCGCAGCAATCGGCTCCAATATCTGATAAGATGGCAGGGATATCCCCCTGAGGAAGGCTCTTGGGAACCTGTGGAAAACATCAATGCCCAACAAAAGATTTCTCGTTTCCATCAGAGATTCCTTGAGAAACCAGGTCCAGGATCGTCCTGAGGCCGCTTCTAAGGAGGGAGTAATGTCAGGACTCTGAACATTTTTTATTACCTTTTGTGCATTACTGCCCTTTTCCAAGATGGCGTCTTTGGTCTCATGTGCACTGTGTCTCCCTGCTATAAAACTCCTTCAGTGTGTGCTAGAGTATTCTGCCTTGCATCCAGCTCCTGACCTCTGGTGACTCCCTGGCTATATACCTGCTCCTGTGAACCAGTGGGGTTATCCTGCTACTCAGCTTTGAGTTCCTGCTGCATACACCAGTTCCAGTAATCCTCATTCATCTGCTGCTCATGTTTACTTCCATCTGCATTTGCTGGACATGTAAACTGTTGCTGATCTGCAAGAACCTGAGACTATTACCCAGGCCTCCCTGGTTGAGCTAAGATATTATTTGAACTGCCTTATAAGCATATCTATCTGTGTTTTGGACTAAGCAAGGACTTATTCGTGTCAAGTATCCTCAAGAATAATTGTGCTTCATAGACTTTCTGCGTGATTGCATTTTCCTCTGAAGTTTCCTATAGACTGCTAAGCTGCATTTAATATTTACTCCAAGTGTTGTGGACTTGAGTTTCTCTCTGCACCTGTTTGAATCACCGTGTGATAATATAGACGTTACCACTTATAAAACTGTGTCCTGTAGTTGTCTTGTTCCATGCAAAGAGTCTCCTGAGTTATCCCCTATAATTATTACAGGATACTCTAGCCTAAAAAAAAAAGGAGACTGCTGGAACAATGACTGCAGAAAGCAGACTAGAGCAGGTGTTTTCCATAATTAGATCACTGCAGAAAGATGTAGAAGGTCTGCAAAAGAAGTTTGGAAGCTGTGAACACAATCAACAAGTGTTTGGACAGACTTTGCAGGACTTAGGCACTGCATGGCAGCCCAGGAAAACAAACTTGCTGGCATAGAGTCCCAGTATGGACGGGCTTTTCAGGACTTAAGCACGCAAATAACTGCACAAGCGACTGTTCCCTCTGGGCAACCACCACCAGCTAGCCCACGTTGCCCCCATTCAGATTTAATGGTGATCGCGACAAATTTCGTGGCTTTGTGAATCAATGTATGCTATATTTTGATGTGCATGCTGACCGTTTTCCTAATGATAGATCCAAAGTATTGTGTGTAATAATGCTGCTGACCGCACGAGCGCTCGCCTGGGCGAATCCGATGATTGAGTCTCGTGACCCACGGTTAAATAACTTGGATGATTTCTTGGCCGCTATGGCATTAATGTTTGATGATCCTAATCGCCGTGCAACTGCTGAATCTGCTTTATTGTCTTTACGCCAGGCAAAACGTTCTGTTATTGAGTATGCTACTGAATTCAGGAGATTAGCGGTAGATACTGTAAGATTTCACTTACTTACGGGTTGGGGAATACTCGCTTGGCAGTGATATAACACACAGTAAGACGTTTTCTTCAAAGTTCAACTGGGTTTATTACTCCATAAACCCCAGTGGCAGAAAACACAAAACAACAATCTTCATATCACGGCAAAACAAAGTAACAACGTTCACAGCGTGACTCTGTTCCATCAGGACTGTGACCATACACTCTTGGTCGAGTCCGATATTCAGGCTCGCTCTGGAGCCAAACGCACAGTCTGGTATTACCTGCTTGTCCGTGCTGCAGGCTTTCCACTGGCAGTACCACACGGGACCTGTTTCTGGCTCTGCCGATCCCTGTCCTCACCTCGTGCTGTTCAGGGATCCAGTCCTCCTCCCAACACCCAGGTTACTCGGGATCACACAGATGGCCTGTCCGGGTACTATTCAGGACGTCCATCCCCGGCTGGGACCATCCAATACCCAGGCCAACAGTAGCAAAGTCCCACCACGTGCTCTTCAGGGCTAGCACACCCAACACCGAGGTTTCTCTCAGGACCTTGCACCTGTACCATTCAGGTCTACACACTCAGACCTACAGGAACCAAACAGGAACATACACAGGGACATGTGACCCACACCCTGGTCACATAATGTACCTTGTAACCACACCCCATAGGTGAGGTATATCACATGGGCTGGTCACGTGATCATGACATCACTGCAGGTCCTCATACTCCTGCAGGGAAAAAGGTACAGTGAGTGCCCTCACCCAGTGGTGAGGTATGTGGGTAGCCAGACCCTCCCATCTCTCATAGCTACCCGTAACCCGGACCCAAATATACTAAGCAATTCCTTATTGCTTTATGTGCATTAAAGAAACACTCCAGGTTACATCACCGCGACAAGCCTTCTCTGTGATACATACCGTCCATCAATCACATGACCAATCGTTGTTTCAATACAATTATGTCTCCAAGTGCATCTTGAAGTGCACACACAGCGCCCCCTGTCAGTAACATTGGTCACTGCACCACAATACCAATTGAGACAGTTATGCACAATTGCCTATTTTTAAAAGGGGTCTGTCTAGTATTGTAAAAGATGAACTAGCTCGCTCTGAGTCACCATAAGAGCTAGAGACATTTATACAGCATTGTGTGCACATTGACAGTCGCCTTACTGAGCGTAGGCAGGAGAAGTTTGCTGCATATAACCGTATTTCTAACTTTTCCCTTCCTTCCAAAGAGCCTGCAGGTAAAACCTCTCGGGAGGTGGAGGAGGTGCCCATGCAAATTGATTCCGTTCAGAGGCGCGAGATCAATGACCCCCGGGAGCATCGCCTTCGTGAAAGTCTATGTTTCTACTGCGGCCAGTCTGACCACTTCTTGATCAATTGTCCTAAGTGTCCCAGACGGCCTAACAAGGTGCTAGCAGCAGTAGGGGAGTAAGACAACTGTGATGATTAATCTGACATCTCTGAATGTAGCCTGCCTTTAAACGCTGTATTCCATTCACTTTCTATGACTTCACCCCCTAAGGAGCTTAAGGAAAAGAACTCTCACTGTTCTCTCCCTATTAAGATCCTGTGTTCAGGACAGTGGATTTCCAGTGCAGCTATGATTGACTCTGGTGCAGTGGCAATTTCATGGATATCGCATTTGCCAAGGAACATGGTATTGAAATTCAGCAAAGAGCCTCTCCAATTACAATGGAAACAGTGGATGGGTCACCTTTAATCTCTGGGCCTGTGGATCAGGAGACCGTACCCCTTGAAATTTTGTTGGAGCCTAATCATCAGGAGCAACTTTCTTTCTTGCTAATTTTTTCTCATTTTCCTGGATTTTAGGCATTCCTTGGTTGCGTTCTCAGAACCCAATTATCAACTGGGAGACCAAGGAGATTATCTTCTCAACAAGGAGCAACTCAGCGTTAACAGAAGCTGTCCCTGAGTCCACGGCTACGGAACCACATGTACAGGTATTTTCTTTACCTCCAGCATATAAAGAGTTCTCTGACATCTGTGACAAGAAGAATGCAGATCAGCTTCCTCCATGCAGGCATTATGACTGCCCATTAAGTTGCTTCCTGGGGCAGCTATTCCTTTTCATAACGTATACCCTTTGGCGGCACCTGAGCTTCAAGCCTTAAAGGAGTATATTGATGAAAATCTGGCCAAAGGCTTCATACGTCCTTCTTCCTCACCAGCAGGGGAACCTATCGTTTTTGTAAAGAAGAAGGATGGGACCCTGAGACCCTGTGTTGACTATCGGGAACTCAATAAGGTAACCGTACGAAACCGTTACCCTTTGCCTCTGATTACCGAATTACTGGAAAGAGTCCGCCATGGTAAGGTGTTCTCTAAACTGGATCTTCATGGGGCTTATAATTTGGTGCGTATTCGTCCAGGGGATGAGTGGAAGACAGCATTCAGATGCTGGTATGGACACTTTGAATCGCTTGTGATGCCCTTCGGGCTTTGTAACGCCCCTGCAACGTTTCAACACCTTGCTAATGACATTTTCAGAGATTTGTTGGACCAGTTTGTGGTGATCTATTTGGACAATATACTAATCTTTTCTGACTCTACAGGAACATGAAGAACATGTCAAAACTGTTTTAAGACGTCTGAAAGAACCAACTGTATATTAACCGAGAGAAATGCGAGTTCCATCATTCTGAGATACAGTTCTTAGGTTATATCATCTCTCCCCAGGGGCTGAACATGGAATCTGGTAAGATTCAGGCTAGCCTTGACTGGCCAGTACCCAAGAACGTTAAGGAGGTCCAACGTTTTATTGGTTTTGCACATTTCTACAGACGCTTCATTCGAAATTTTTCTGATATTGTCCGTCCCATTACTTCCTTGACAAAGACGGAAAAGCCCTTTAAGTGGTCATCACAGGATCAAGAAGCTTTTGATCGGCTTAAGATCTTTTTCACATCAGCACCACTGTTGATACACCCAGATCCAACACTTTCTTTCATTTTGGAGGTGGACGCTTCTGATAATGCTTTGGGGGCTATTCTCTCCCAAAAAACTGGAGAGAAGGGTCTGCTACATCCTTGTGCTTTCTTTTCCCATAGACTAACCTCAGCAGAGAAGAATTACGACGTGGGAGACAAGGAATTGATGGCTATTATTGCGGCTTTCAAAGAATGGAGGCATCATCTGCAAGGAGCTGCACAACAGATCATAGTGCTAACTGACCATCGCAATTTAGAGTTCCTTAGATCCGCTAGATGTCTTTCTCCTCGTCAGGCTCTTTGGAACTTATTTTTAAATCAATTTAACTTTGTTATCTCGTACCGTCCAGGTTCTCGTAATGGGAAGGCTGATGCTTTATCCTGAATCCATGCTGCGTATTCCGTACCTGGAGCCCCGTCCAAGACCATTCTATCTGATGCCAATTTCATCGGAGTTATCCACGATCAGGACTTGTGGAAGGAGTGCAGGGAGGCCTATGAAGGTGATGTATTTCTGGCCAACCCACCTGTGGATATTAATCTTGTCTTTAAGGGTGGCATGTGGTTCAGAGATCGACGTATCTACGTCCCTGAGGTCATCCGTCTGCAGATCCTCAAGTTGGTACATGACTCCAAGTTGGCTGGTCACAGGGGGTTACAGAAGACACAAGAGTTCCTGAGCCGATTCTTCTGGTGGCCAACTTGCCTGAAGGATACCAAGGACTATGTTCTCTCTTGTGAGGTATGTGCCCGTTACAAGACTCCTCATGTGGCACCTACGGGTCTTCTACAACTATTACCGGTTCCGTCCTGCCCTTGGGGGTCTATATCAATGGACTTTATTGTGGAGTTGCCTACATCAGGGGGCATGAATACAATCATGGTGGTAGTTGATCGCCTGACTAAAGCTGCTCATTTTGTTCCGTGCACCGGCCTCCCCTCAGCTAAAGATACAGTGAACTTGGTCATACAGAATGTCTTTCGGTTGCACGGGTGTTATGATCCGGTGGCCTAAGAGCAGCATGAGACATACTCTGGAGAAGGTGGTACCTGTACTGACCGCAGACCCTGAACTTAAGACCGCAACTAGAAGTAGCCGTGGAATGTACCTATCACTCCCTAGACATCTCGACACAGCCGGAGGACTAATTACCCCTAGAGATAGAAAAGGGAAAACTATCTTTCCTCAGAAAAAATTCCCAAAGGATAGCCAGCCCCCCACAAATATTGACTGTGAGAGGAGAGGGAAAAAACATACACAGACTGAAATCAGAATTTAGCAAAGGAGGCCACTTCTAGCTAAATAGGAAGGATAGGACAGAGTACTATGCGGTCAGTATTAAAACACTAGAAAATATCCACCGCATAAAATACAAAAATCTCCACAGCTAACTAAAGATATGGAGGGTATATCTGCATCTCCAGAGATACCAGCTTGGCTAAACAAATCCTTATACAGACCAAGCTGGACAAGACAAAAACATGGAAAAGAACTGAACAATAAGGCCACAGCATGTGGACAGCAAAAATCAAGGCCAGAACTTATCTTTGTTGAAAGGAACAGCAAAGCAGGAGAGAGCAGGCAAGGATGTGAATCCTCCAGGAACAATGGACAACTGGCACTGACTAAAGGGTCAAGCAAGGCTAAATAGCCCAGTCAGGATTGCAAAAACTTGACACACCTGATGACTGCTGCGATCCAGAGACAGCAGCACTACCACTTATAACCACCGGAGGGAGCCCAAGAGCAGAATTCACAACACAGGGGTTCCGGATGAGATCATCTCTGACCGAGGAGTACAGTTCACTTCAAGATTCTGGAAGGGGTTTTGCTCTGCACTCAATATTAATGTCTGTCTATCTTCTGCTTACCATCCTCAGACAAATGGTCAGACTGAGCGTACCAACCAGACGCTGGAACAATATCTAAGATGCTATGTCAGCCATCTCCACGATGATTGGTTGGAGTTGTTGCCGTTAGCCGAATTTTCAAATAATTCTCAGAGCGCCTCCACTAAATTTACACCTTTCTTTGCCAATCTGGGTTATCATCCGTGTATTTTACCTAGGTCTCCAATTAATTCTCCGGTTCCGGCAGTGGAGGAAAGGCTGACTGCGATGAGACAAAATCTGGAGGTTCTGAAGGAATCCCTGACCACAGCTCAAGAACGTTATAAGAGATCGGCTGATAGATTCCGTAAACCTGCACCCATGTTCAAGGTAGGAGATTCTGTGTGGTTAGCAACTAAGAATCTGAAGTTAAACGTTCCTTCACAAAAACTTGGACAGAAATTCATTGGCCCTTTCAAGATCAACGGTATTGTGAGTTCTGTGGCCTGCCGGCTGAAGCTGCCTAGGACTATGAAGGTACACCCAGTTTTTCATGTATCTTTACTAAAGCCTGTATCTCCTAATACCTTCCAGGGACGTGTTGTGCCACCTCCGCAGCCTGTGGTGATTGATGGGCAAGAACAATTTGTGGTGGAGGAAATTATTGATTCCAGGATTCGCTGGAATCGGCTCCAATATCTGATAAGATGGCAGGGATATCCCCCTGAGGAAGACTCTTGGGAACCTGTGGAAAACATCAATGTCGCTTCTAAGGAGGGAGTAATGTCAGGACTCTGAACATTTTTTACCTTTTGTGCATTACTGCCCTCTTCAAAGATGGCGTCTTTGGTCTCATGTGCACTGTGTCTTCCTGCTATAAAACTCCACCCCAGCCTTCAGTCTGTGCTAGAGTATTTTGCCTTGCATCCAGCTCCTGACCTCTGATTTCTCCCTGGCTATACACCTCCTGTGAACCTGTGTGGTGATCCTACTACTCTGCTCTGAGTTCCTGCTGCATACACAAGTTTCCAGTAATCCTCCTTCATCTGCTGCTCGTGTTTACTTCATCTGCATTTGCTGGACATGTAAGCTGCTGCTGCTTTGCTATAACATGAGACTATTAACCAGGCCTCCCTGGTTGAGCTAAGATATGATTTGAACTGCCATAAGCATATCTATCTGTGTCTGGACTAAGACAAGGATTTATTTGTGTCAAGTATCCTCAAGAATAACTGTGCTTCATAGACTTTCTGCTTGATTGCATTTTTCTCTGAAGACTGCTAAGCTGCGTTTATTATTTGCACCAAGTGTTGTGGACTTGAGTTTCTCTCTGCACCAGTTTGAATCACCGTGTGATAATATAGACTTTACCACTTATAAAACTGTGTCCTGTAGTTGTCTTGTTCCACGCGAAGAGTCTCCTGAGTTATCCCCTATAATTATTACAGGTTCAATAAAATATCTATGAGATCCTACTCCACTTTTTGTACAGTCTCGTAGACTTTCTATTTAACCAATAGAGTGAGCGTTGGTGATGAAAGGCACATTTCAGAGTAGCTTTTTGTGCAATCAGTGGTGGTTTTAGAACATGGACCCTCATCGATCTGCAGGACATATTTGTTAGAACTAGTGATGAGTTAGTGTATTTGTTGCAGGCTCGGGTGGTCTCCGAGTATTTATGACTGCTCGGAGATTACGTTTTCATTGCCTCAGCAGCATGATTTACAGCTATTAGCCAGCTTGCTTACATGTGGGGATTCCCTAGCAACCAGGCAACCCCCACATGTACTCAGCCTGGCTAATAGCTGTAAGTCATTCAGCTGCCACGATGAAAACTAAATCTCCGAACACTAACAAATACTCGGAGGTCACCCGAACATGCTCAGGAAAACCCGAGCAACGAGTACACTCATCACTAGTTAGAACTTATTGTGGAGTAGCGGACCCACCTTCTCCCTGTGCTGCAATGCCCGCCACTGGCCAGTCGGAGGCTGGCAGGTGACGTTAACGTGTCTGTGACAATGGATGTATTGCAATGACATGCACCGTGGTGCATTTGCTGACAACAGCTACCAGCTCCTGTACCGGCTGTAGAAGAAGACTCCGCGTCATGGGAATGGAGAAAGGTGAGCGTAATCTTTTTTTTTTTTTTTTTTTTATTAGTTGGAGAAGAACAGAACAGGGCACATTACCCCAGGAAGGTGACTAGGATGGAGCACACTACCCAAGAGGGGGAACAGAATGGGACACATTACCTCAGGAAGAGGACCAAGGTGGAGCTCATTAACCAAGGAAAGGGCACAAGGCCCCAGGAAGCTGACCAGGATTGGGTACATTATCGCTGGATTGCGCACATTATCCTAGGAACAGGACAAGGATGGGGCACATTATCTTAGGAAGGGGACAAGGAAGGAGCACATTATCTTAGGAAGGGGACAAGGAAGGAGCACATCACCCTAGCATTGGGCACAATGCCCCAGGAAGCTGACCAGGATTGGGCACCTTATCGCTGGATTTGTCACAATATCCTAGGAAGTGGACCAGGATGGGGAACACTACCTCAAGTAGGGGGCCAGGATGGTACACATTACCTCATCAAGTGGACCAGGATGGGGCACATTGCAGCAAAAATGCAACGTGTGCACATAGACACCAAATGAATTGGGGGAGACTCAGTGACTGATTTATATTTATTCGCTGTGGAAATTATAGTTAATGGGAGGCACGGAACTGCCTTATCAGTTTATATTTTAAAAGGTCTATGGCTAATCGTATACTAATGGAGGAGTACATATACAAATGCTTCTCACTAAATTAGAATATCATCAAAAAGTTAATTTATTTAAGTTCCAGGTGTTGGTACTTTTGGTAGTGTAGACATGTGCCATGTCCTGCTGGAGAATGAAATTTCCATCTCCAAAAAGCTTGTCGGCAGAGGAAAGCATGAAGTCCCTAAAATTTCCAGGTAGACAGCTGCGCTGACTTTGGTCTTGATTAAAACACATTGGACCTACACCAGCAGATAACGTGGTTCCTAAACCATCACTGATTGTGGAAACTTCACACTAGACCTCAAGCAGCTTGGTTTGTGTGCCTCTCCACCAGCATCGGACTGGAGTACCTTGGGCCCACCAGAGAAAAATCTTTCTTGGGGCCCACCATACCGTTTAAAAATACCACACAGGATAGATCCTATATACCACACCACGCACGAGAGCTGACAGATCCTCTATATACTACACCACACAGGAGAGCTCACGGATCCTCTATATACTGCACCACACACGAGAGCTGACCGATCCTCTATATACTACACCACACAGGAGAGCTGAAAGATCCTCTATATACTGCACCACACGGGAGAGCTGACAGATCCTCTATATACTGCACCACACAGGAGAGCCGACAGATCCTCTATATACTACACCACACAGGAGAGCCGACAGATCCTCTATATACTACACCACACAGGAGAGCTGACAGATCCTCTATATACTACACCACACGGGAGAGCTGACAGATCCTCTAAATACTACACCACACAGGAGAGCTGACAGATCCTGTATATACTACACCACAAAGGAGAGCTGACAGATCCTCTATATACTACACCACACGGGAGAGCTGACAGATCCTCTATATACTACACCACACGGGAGAGCTGACAGATCCTCTATATATTACACCACACGGGAGAGCTGACAGATCCTCTATATATTACACCACACAGGAGAGCTGACAGATCCTCTATATATTACACCACACGGGAGAGCTGACAGATCCTCTATATACTACACCACACAGGAGAGCTGACAGATCCTCTATATACTACACCACATAGGAGAGCAGACAGATCCTCTATATACTACACCACACAGAAGAGCAGACAGATCCTCTATACACTACACCACACAGGAGAACTGACAGATCCTCTATATACTACACCACATGGGAGAGCTGACACATCCTCTATATACTACACCACACGGGAGAGCTGACAGATCCTCTATATACTACACCACACGGGAGAGCTGACAGATCCTCTATATACTACACCACACAGAAGAGATGACAGATCCTCTATATACTACACCACACGGGAGAGCTGACATATACTCTATATACTACACCACACAGGAGAGCTGACAGATCCTCTATATACTACACCACACAGGAGAGCTGTCAGATCCTCTATATACTACACCACACAGGAGAGCTGACAGATCCTCTATATACTACACCACACGGGAAAGCTGACAGATCCTCTATATACTACACCACACGGGAGAGCTGACAGATCCTCTATATACTACACCACACAGAAGAGCAGACAGATCCTCTATACACTACACCACACAGGAGAACTGACAGATCCTCTATATACTACACCACACGGGAGAGCTGACACATCCTCTATATACTACACCACACGGGAGAGCTGACAGATCCTCTATATACTACACCACACAGGAGAGCTGACAGATCCTCTATATACTACACCACACGGGAGAGCTGACAGATCCTCTATATACTACACCACACGGAAGAGCTGACAGATCCTCTATATACTACACCACACAGGAGAGCTGACAGATCCTCTATATACTACACCACACAGAAGAGATGACAGATCCTCTATATACTACACCACACGGGAGAGCTGACATATACTCTATATACTACACCACACAGGAGAGCTGACAGATCCTCTATATACTACACCACACAGGAGAGCTGTCAGATCCTCTATATACTACACCACACAGGAGAGCTGACAGATCCTCTATATACTACACCACACAGGAAAGCTGACAGATCCTCTATATACTACACCACACGGGAGAGCTGACAGATCCTCTATATACTACACCACACAGAAGAGCAGACAGATCCTCTATACACTACACCACACAGGAGAACTGACAGATCCTCTATATACTACACCACACGGGAGAGCTGACACATCCTCTATATACTACACCACACGGGAGAGCTGACAGATCCTCTATATACTACACCACACAGGAGAGCTGACAGATCCTCTATATACTACACCACACAGGAGAGCTGTCAGATCCTCTATATACTACACCACACAGGAGAGCTGACAGATCCTCTATATACTACACCACACAGGAGAGCTGTCAGATCCTCTATATACTACACCACACAGGAGAGCTGACAGATCCTCTATATACTACACCACACAGGAAAGCTGACAGATCCTCTATATACTACACCACACGGGAGAGCTGACAGATCCTCTATATACTACACCACACAGAAGAGCAGACAGATCCTCTATACACTACACCACACAGGAGAACTGACAGATCCTCTATATACTACACCACACGGGAGAGCTGACACATCCTCTATATACTACACCACACGGGAGAGCTGACAGATCCTCTATATACTACACCACACAGGAGAGCTGACAGATCCTCTATATACTACACCACACAGGAGAGCTGTCAGATCCTCTATATACTACACCACACAGGAGAGCTGACAGATCCTCTATATACTACACCACACGGGAAAGCTGACAGATCCTCTATATACTACACCACACGGGAGAGCTGACAGATCCTCTATATACTACACCACACAGAAGAGCAGACAGATCCTCTATACACTACACCACACAGGAGAACTGACAGATCCTCTATATACTACACCACACAGAAGAACTGACAGATCCTCTATATACTACACCACACGGGAGAGCTGACACATCCTCTATATACTACACCACACGGGAGAGCTGACAGATCCTCTATATACTACACCACACAGGAGAGCTGACAGATCCTTTTTATACATACATATATACAGACATCTCTATATACTACACTACACAGGAGAGCAGTAATGTAGGTCCACTGTGTGTAGTAAAATACTTACCGGTGGCCATATTCCACTGCAATGAAGAAGACACAAGCAACGACACAGCGGCAGAAGACGGCGACTGCTGCATATTTTATTACACACAGGGAAGCTTTCTGTTGGGGGCGAGACATTGTTTTTATTAGTATGATTTTGGGATAGATGTGATTTTTTTCATCATTTGTTATAGTTTTTTTTGAGTAATTGTGGCGAACAGAAAAAAGGACATTTGGCGTTCTTGAGTTGTTTCTGTTTACGGTGTTTACTGATCGGGTTAATTGTTTTTATATTTTGATAGATCAGACTTATTTTTTAAATATATACTTATTTTCAATTGGATAAAAAGGGGTGATTTAAACTTTTAGGAATTTTTAAAATTTTGTTTTTACCTTTCACTGGTACAGTTAGCCCCCTTAGAGGACATGAAGATGCGATCATCCGATCGCATGTGCTATTATATACAGTGATGCCACAGCATCACTGCATATAGCAGAAATCACAGTCTCCTTTAAAGCCTGGCCACAGGAAGAAGACCCCTGGCTGTCATTACAACCCATCGGCGACCCACGATCACATCATGGGCGCCAATGGGTGAGAGAATGATGCGCACGCATGTGTTATATGCTGCTGTCAGAGATTGACACTGGCATTTAACACGCGCCATACATGTAAGGCTGATGTCGTAAAGGTGTTAATTACCTGAGGACTCCCTTCACCACTGTGTCACCCAATATCCTGTGGGCCCCCTCCCCCACTGTCACCTCTATTTTCCTGTGGGCCCCCTCCCCCACTGTCACCTCTATTTTCCTGTGGGCCCCCTCCCCCACTGTCACCTCTATTTTCCTGTGGGCCCCCTCCCCCACTGTTTCACCTCTATTTTCCTGTGGGCCCCCTCCCCCACTGTCACCTCTATTTTCCTGTGGGCCCCCTCCCCCACTGTTTCACCTCTATTTTCCTGTGGGCCCCCTCCCCCACTGTCACCTCTATTTTCCTGTGGGCCCCCTCCCCCACTATTTCACCTCTGATTTCCTGTGGGCTTACTGAGAGGGGGAAAGGGAAGCCACAGTAAAATAGAGGTGGTTGACACAATGGGGGAGAGGGCTCACAAGAAAATTATAATATCACTGTGGGCCCCCTCCCCTGTATTACCTTAAGGATGCATGGGGCCCCCTCCCCTAACTGCCTCTATGGCCATTGATCTACTCAGGGTGCAGGCATCATAACTATTTATTTACTTACACTCACACTGACTGCAGCCATCCCTCTGCTCCTCTGCACAATACATGGCCGTGTGCTGCTTGGGTAGGACTGCTGACCAATCACAGCACAGCTCCTTGCCTGAGCTGTGCTGTGAGCTCACACAAAGAAAACTAACGCTGATTGGCTGAATTGCAGCCAATCAGCGTTTACACTGCTGCCCAGGGCTTTGTGGAAGAGGAGCAGAGGGACAGAGCACAGGACGAGACAGGTGACTGCGGGACAAACTGTAGTGTGCAAGTGCGCGTCTCCTCTCAGCCTCAGAGTCAGCTGTTCTGCTGACTGTGCTGGCTGAAGTGAGGGTCGGCACACACACACAGCTCTCAGTAATGGCAGCGGCAGCAGGTAATGTGAAGGAGCTGCGCCTGCACTTCCCATCACCTGTGCAGTCTGCCAGCCGCTGCCGGCTATACAGTAAAGTGCGCCCTGCTCCCTGCAGCTATGAGCATGCAGGGCAGGCACACATGAAGGAGGCAGGGGCTGGGGGGCGGGGCCCACCGGAGGATTCTCCGGTGTCCCGGTGCCCCAGTCCGACGGTGCTCTCCACTCTTCCTCCAGACACTGGGACCTTGATTTCCAAATTAAATACAAAATTTACTTTCATCTGAAAACAACACCTTGGACCACTGAGCAACAGTCCAGTTCTTTTTCTCCTTGGCTCAGGTAAGATGCTTCTGGCGTTGTCTATTTCATGAGTGGCTTGACACAAGGAATGCCACACTTATAGCCCATGTCCTGGATTCGTCTCTGTGTGGTGGCCCTTGAAGCAATGAAATTGATGAATGGGCGGGGTTTATCTCAGGTGGGCAGGGTTACGTCTGCCGAACTTGGGAATTATACACCCATTAAGAGAATTCAGTGTCTCTCACTGGGGTTCCGGCTCCCATCATTCACAGCAGGGAGCTAGCTCTTTGTCTCGGATTGTTCGCGAACGACCCATCACTACAACTCCAGTATTGGATATAACAGCTGTGTCCTGTATCTGTGGAAAGCAGCACAATCACTGCACTCCACATCCCATCCACAGTGGTGACAGAGCTTCACATGAAAGCATGGATGAGGGAGGGACGGACATTATACTCACCTGTGCACAAGCCTTTTCCTTCCTGGTTAGTCTAATCAGCTGAGCCTCTGCTGCCTCACACTGTGTGCTGCACAGGTTAGCTGGAGCAGGGGGAGGCTCTGACAGAGAATGGAGTTGTTGGCACCAGTCTCTGCCAGACCGAAAAACTTTAGTCGGTAAGTGAGCATCTCCGCCAGAATCGGGAGAGAGCTGCTCACATGACTGTGTGTGATACCTAGGACGCCATTCAGAATGCTGACAGGGAGTATTTTACAAACTGTCAGCATTCTGCAGCTTAGACACACACATTATACAGAAAGCCTGGACAACCCTTTAATTACATAGTTTCCTCTTTTATTATCTATAACATAGTTTCTTATAAGATACCATTCTCTCTGGTTATATATGGGACGGTCCCTTATCATGTAGCATTCTCTGTTATGTACAGTGCTGTCCATTATAACATAGTATCATCTTTCGTTATGTACAGTGCCGTCCCCATTATTACATAGTATTGTCCTGCTGTGTTCGGTGATGTTCCTTACATAATGTGTTCTTGTTATTCACTGTACCCTCAATTATTACATAATCCTCTCTTGTTTGATATAAAATGACTGCTGATGGAGGGGCCGGTGACAAGAAGACCAGTCCATCAGCTCCTCCATTAGAAATGAAGCTTTACCAAATTTCATCAGCACTCATTGCATTATACAGCTAACAAGAGAGGTAAGGACGGTATGTAATAAAGAACACGGCGCTATAAACAGCAAAAATAAAAGAATCCCATACATAAGGAACAGTGCTGTACATGGGAAGAGATGGCACTGTGTAAGGACCCCTTCACACGTCCATATAAAACAGGTACTGGAGAAAAACAGTACTTGTGTCATCCGTGTTTTTCCAGTATGGATAAAGAAATGACAAAGCGCACGAATGCCATGGGTCTGTGCAATACGCATACTGCACATGGATGCCATCAGTGTGCTGTACTTGTTTAACATTGCAAAGTATAGACAAAGCTTTGTAATATATATCTGCACCTTGGTCACCATAAAAGGAGGGGCCAAAATACATTTTTTGCACATGGACCCCAAGCTGTCAGTGTTCGCCCCTGTTTTGGACTATAATGATATATACTGTCATTCTTTTTATTGAAATTTGGTATTTTGCATCCTTTATTTCCAGGTCGTCCCTCATGACAGCACCACAAGGAGGTTGCTCTTCATATCCTTGATAGGGACAGGAACACAGAAGAGGTTAAATAGCCCCTCCCCACCTCCACCCTTCAGTGTTTTTCCTGTCCCTATCAGGGACAGACGCAGGAGAGAGTTCTCCAGAAAATGGATTTTTACCTGATTGAAGTCAGGCCTCGGTAGAGCAGGGGCTCCTGAGTGCGGTCCCATCCTCCTGGAGGGGGCTCTGGCCACAAGAGTCTTGCAGTGAAGACTCCTCAGTGTTGCTGGATACCGACGGAGGTACCTCCGCAACTAGGTTGAGCTGTGTGCTCCCAGGGCCTGTCTCATCCCCTCACAAAGGGGCTCTGAGACAGCGGCTGCGGTGTCCGGTGCTCCCTCAGGCTCCACGTGCGGCCGGTGCTGGCGTCGTTCCCCGGACTTCCGGTCCGACGCCTGGTCAGAGTGACGACTTCCGGGGGCGTGGCCGGATTCCCGGGGTCGGCGGCGCTGAAGCATTTCCGAGTACGCTGGGAAGCTGCAGGGGAAGCAGAGACCGGGACAGAATGGCGGCTGGATTGTGCGCCAGAATCTAGGTCCCAGGCTGGTCGGCGTGCGTTCCGAAGATGACGCATGCGCAATACAGCTGGGGACCTGGAATCACCGTGGAGGCCGGCAGCTGAGCTCGGAAGGAGGACGAATCAGATGGGTAAGACTGACTACTTAATGACGGACAACTGACAGCACACTTGACTCGGTAAGATGGAAGGTGCTAGCCGTCCAGACGTCCAATCCTTAGAGCTACCCACGGACCATGTGAGTAATACGTGGTATGGGAGACATTACAGTACTCTAGATCCGTAGCTACAGGGATCTCCTTTACATTTACAGGATAAGGACATTCCTGAGAGGCCATCTGTTAGATGTTAGGCTATAAGAAGAAGTTATGCGAAAAATGCATCGCTAAACTTCTAAAGGACGAACAGGCTTCGTTATTAGACAATATCAAAAGCATGATTAGAGACGAAGTCCAGGCTACAGTGTCTACGATGGTGCCGCCCCAGTCTCCACGGCCTAAAAGGCCTAGATTGGATATGGACTTAAGTTCTGAGGAAGGAGAGGTCTCCGGGTACTCCGATCCAGGCTCAGATGAAGGGAGTAATCCATCGGCCGTGTTTCCAGAAGAACGGAAGAGATACCTGTTCTCGTCCGAAAATACGGATGTGCTGCTAAAAGCAGTTAGGAGCACTATGAAAATAGAGGACTCGTCTGAGCCACTATCGGTTCAAGATGAAATGTTCGGGGGCCTAAGAACTCGCAGGAATAGAGTTTTTCCAGTCAACAATCATATAACAGCTATGATAATGGAAGAATGGGAAGACGTGGGGAAGAAACTAGTAGTCCCGAGAGACTTCAAGTACCATCTTCCCTTTGATCCAGAGGAGACTAAGATCTGGGAATCCGTTCCGAAAATTGATATCCCAGTGGCCAAGGTCACAAGAAAAACAGCTATCCCCTTTGAAGATTCGTCAGGGTTAAATGACCCAATGGATAAGAGGTCAGAAGATCTTCTCAAAAAAGCCTGGGAATCGTCAGCCGCCATTATGAAAACGAACATAGCGGCTACCTCTGTAGCAAGATCCATGAGCCTTTGGGTGGACGAGCTGGAGAGTCATATTAAAGACAGAACTCCAAGGGAAGAAATCTTAAAATCTCTTTCAGTTCTGAGAATGGCGACTGATTTCATGGCGGATGCCTCAGTAGAATCAGTGCGTTTTGCTGCCAAAAATAATGCTCTGTCAAACGTGGCAAGAAGGGCCTTATGGCTGAGATCATGGACGGGAGATACCCAATCAAAGAACAAGCTGTGTTCAATTCCATTCTCAGGATCTCACGTCTTTGGTCCAGTCCTGGACGAGCTACTCGAGAAAGCGTCCGACAAGAAAAAAGGCTTCCCTGAAGAGAAGCCAAAGAAAACACAATTCTTTCGGAAAACTCGCTCCCACCCAAGACAGGACTACAGAGGGAAAGGGAAGTCCGGCAGATGGAGCTACCCTAAGGGGGGCAGAGGAAGAGGGTCCTTTCGAGACCAGTCGTCAGGTACCAGCAAACAATGACGCCAACAACATAGGAGGAAGGCTACAATACTTCCTAGAGGGATGGCAGAACATTACTCAGAATCAGTGGATTCTACAGACAGTTGCACAGGGGTACAAGATAGAGTTTACTCATCTACCCCCCAAGAGATTCTGTTTAACACAGACAGAGTCGTCAGCAGTACATCAAAGACTGCTAACAGACATACAGGAACTCTTGGACTTACAGGTCATAATACCAGTACCCCATCATCAGCATTTCCAGGGTCATTACTCCAGTCTGTCCTCCATAAAAAAAACCAAGCGGAGAATACCGTACAATAATAAACTTAAAACCATTAAACAAATGGGTGGCGTACAAACGCTTCAAGATGGAATCTCTCAAATCAATTATACCGTTAATAAAAAAGAACTCGGTAATGTGCACGCTAGATCTCAAACATGCATACTATCATGTTCCCATCCATCCCTCGCATCAAAAATTCCTCAGATTTGCAATAAGAAACCGCAGGAGAATACTTCATTTCCAGTACCAATGTCTACCATTCGGCCTCTCCTCTGCCCCAAGGATATTCACAAAACTCATGACGGAGGTCATGGCCCATCTAAGAGAAAAAGAAGTTCTCATCGCACCATACCTGGACGATCTGTTATTGATAGCAGATTCATCTCAACAGATGGAAGAATCTTTAAGGATTACCATGTCACTCCTGAACCGTCTGGGGTGGATAATAAACTTAAAAAAGTCAAGTCTCGAACCAGAGACACAGAAAATATTTCTGGGCATACTTTTAAATTCCGAACTGGAATACTCCTTCCTACCAGACCTAAAACAACGGTCAATCAAAAAAGAACTTCAAGCAATAAAGAAACGCAAATACATTTCCATCAGGAAAGCTATGAGGATTCTAGGGCTCATGACCTCTTGCATCCCCAGCATACAGTGGAGCCAGTTTCACTCCAGAACGCTTCAAAGAGAAGTTCTTTCAGTATGGAACGGGAAGGAAAGGTCTTTAGACAACAGGATGTGGTTACCCAACGAGGTAAAACAGTCCCTCTCATGGTGGATCGACATAGAAAACCTCAAAAGAGGAAAACCATGGAGATTATCTCCATGCGTAAACATAACCACCGATGCGAGCTCAAGAGGCTGGGGAGCCCACATAGAAGGACGATACCTACAGGGGACATGGCCATCATCAGTACGCAACAGTTCCTCCAACTACAGGGAACTCAGAGCGGTCTGGGAAGCACTAAAAAGGTGCCAATACGAGATGCAGGGACACCACATCCGAGTCTTCTCAGACAACTCGACCACGGTAGCCTTTCTCCTACATCAGGGAGGACCGAGGCACCGTCCACTTCAGGCTCTAGCAGAAACAATATTCTCCTGGGCGGAGAATTCCGTGAAATCCATCACAGCGGTGCATCTAAAAGGTTCACAGAACCAAATAGCGGACTTTCTCAGCAGGGAGAAAGTGCAGCCGTCAGAATGGTCTCTAAACGAAGAAGTCTTTACTCAGCTAACTCGACAATGGGGCAATCCGCAAATAGATTTATTCGCCTCAAAAACAATACAAAAACGGAAAAATTATTTTCATTAAATCCAAGAGACAGTCCGGCTGGCATAGATGCCTTGGCTCAACATTGGGACATGGAACTTGCATACGCGTTCCCTCCATTAGCCCTAATTCCCAGAGTTTTGAGGAAAATTCAGGAAAGTCTAACGGTAGTGATTCTCATAGTGCCATATTGGCCCAAGAGGAGCTGGTTTTCTCTGCTGAAGTGATGACGATGGAAGACCCAGTTCTACTACCACTGAGGCAGGATCTCCTAACGCAGGGACCGCTGGTCCATCAAAATCTAAAGATGCTGAAACTCTCAGCATGGATCTTGAAAAGGAGATCTTGAGATCAAAAGGACTGTCGGAGTCGGTCATCTCAACCATGAAAAAGAGCAGAAAGCCGGTAACCTCGGCTATATACCAAAAAATTTGGAAGAAATTTTGTGCTCAGACCAATACTCCAATATCCGTTCTCCAAGAACCAAATATTCCTCAAATCTTAAATTTCCTCCAAACGGGCTTTGATATGGGCTTGAGGCCTAGCACGCTAAAGGTACAGATCTCAGCGTTAAGTGCCTTTTATGATTATCCACTAGCGAATCATCCCTGGATAATAAGATACATCAAGGCTACGCAACGTATCAGACCGACAATAAGAAGTTCAGTACCCTCATGGAACCTCACACTGGTACTAAATGAATTACGAAAAGCTCCATACGAGCCACTTGATCAGGGAGACCTAAAGTCTGTAACATTCAAGACTGTCTTCCTAGTCGCAATAACGACAGCAAGGAGAATAGGCGAAATTCAAGCCCTGTCCATAACAGATCCATACTTGAAGATACAAGAAGATTGTATTGTTCTAAGGTTGGATCCCTCGTTTCTTCCAAAAGTTGTGACGGACTTTCACAGAAGCCAGGAAATAATCTTGCCTACGTTCTGTCAGAACTTCAACAATGATAAAGAATGTTCTCTCCATTCCCTGGATGTTAAGAGAACAGTATTGCAGTATCTAAAACTTACAGACGGCTGGAGAATTGATTCGAACCTCCAGATGTCTGGGAAGAATAGACGCAAAAAAGCCTCAAAAGCGACTCTAGCCAGATGGATTAAATCTACCATTTGCGCTGCGTACACTTCAGCCGGTGAAACTCCTCCAGAACATCTAAAAGCCCACTCTCTGAGAGCAATAACTGCTTCATGGGCAGAGAGTGCGGGTGCATCCATGGACCAGATTTGCCAGGCAGCAACTTGGTCTAGCTCAAATACCTTTTGTAGACATTACAAACTAGACGTTCTGTCAAATCAACAGACTGGCTTTGGTAGGAAAGTCCTCCAAGCCGTAATCCCGCCCTAAATAGGAGTTATTTGGTATTTCTCCTTGTGGTGCTGTCATGAGGGACGACCTGGAAACTAAGAGTTAGTCATACCGGTAACGGTATTTCCAGTAGTCCATCATGACAGCACCCATTATTTACCCTCCCATGAACTCCTGTCTGATGTGTGATATAAACATGTATAGAGAGGAAGTTTAATAAAATTGCGTTGTATCTATCCTGGTGTGGTACTTTGTAAAATCACTGAAGGGTGGAGGTGGGGAGGGGCTATTTAACCTCTTCTGTGTTCCTGTCCCTATCAAGGATATGAAGAGCAACCTCCTTGTGGTGCTGTCATGATGGACTCCTGGAAATACCGTTACTGGTATGACTAACTCTTAGTTTTCATGGGTGGTTTTCACAGGTAGGTATCAGCCAATAAGGAGCCCCAAAACATTTTTACACAACCCCCTTAAGGTTTGCATATTGTTAGAAGCTCATCTACTATATAACTGTCTAAGGGTCACTTCCATCTTTCTGTCTGTCCTTCTGTCTGTCACGGATATTCATTGGTTGCGGCCTCTGTCTGTCATGGAAATCCAAGTCGCTGATTGGTCGTGGCAAAACGCACATGACCATTGCCAAGACCAATCAGTGACGAACATAGTCTGGCAGCGAAATGGCCGCTGCTTTACTGCCCTGCAGTCAGCGCTGAGCACTCACACAGGGTTAATGCCAGCGTTAACGGACTGCGGTGTAACGCACTCCATTAATGCAGCTATTAACCCTGTGTGACCAGCTTTTTTTCTATTGATGCTGCGTATGCAGCATCAATAGTAAAAAGATCTAATGTTACAAATAATAATAATAAAAAAAAGTTATTCTCACCTTCCGACGTTGCACGCTGTCCTCGGCAGTGCAAGCGGCATGTTCCGGTGCCAAGGATGCTATGCGAGAAGGACCTGCCATGACGTCACGAGGTCCTGCGCTCATACCAACCCTGGGACCGGAAGCTGCCGCGTGCACTGCACACAGGCGCCAGGACTTCAAGGGGCCTTCGGAAGGTGAGTATATGTTTATTTTTTATTTTAAGTCTTTTTTAACCACGCATATAGTGCCCACATTGCTATATACTACGTGGGCTGTGTTACATACTGCGTGGGCTCTGTTATATACTACATCTCTGGGCTATATACTATGTAGCTGGACAATATACAACATGACTGTGCAATATACAACGTGACTGTCCAATATACTACGTGGCTGTGCAATATACTACGAGCTCTGTGTTATATACTACATACCTGTGCAATATACTATGTGGCTGTGTTGGTTCTGTCATATACTACGTCGACTGTGCAATATACTACGTAGCTATGAAATATACTATGTGCCTCTACAATATACTACGTGGCTATGTTATATACTACGTGGCTCTGCTATATACTACGTCGCTGACCAATATACTACATAGCTGTGCAATACACTATGTAGCACGTGGGCTGTGTTATATACTGTTTGGGCTGTGTTATATACTATGTGGGCTGTTATATACTGCGTGGCTGCTATATACTAGGTGGGCAATGTTATATACTGCGTGGGAAGTGTTATATACTGCGTGCCCACTGTTATATACTGCGTGGCCTGTATTAACGCATCGGGTATTCTACAATATGTTGTAGCCTGTGCTATATACTATGTGGCTGCTATATACGTAAGTACATACATATTCTAGAATACCCGATGCGTTAGAATCGGGCCACCATCTAGTCCTTTATATAACTGGGGAGTGATTTTTTTGTTTAAACTGCATCAAGGTGATTAGATACCTAACATTTTCTCATTCATTAGCTGTTCATTGCCATCTAAACAGTCATATGATTAGGAACTAGTTCTTTTGATCTGATGGTTGATTATCGGCTCATTAAAGGGGCATTTATACGGCAAGATAAATGTGAATAAGCGTTGTTATAAAAACGTCCGTTTCACAATTATCTTGACATTTAAGCAGGCTGCCGATCACCCAATGAATGATCAAAATGATGATTCCTTGGAGGAAATGAGATTTTGTGCAGCATAAAATAATGATCGTTCTCGGTGGTGCATCTACTTGTGTAAACAGTACTTGCACTGCCGAGAACTATGGCAGCCTATGCGCATCGAATATAGATCGATCAGTGCACATCGTTTGCTTTGGTCTGCTTGTGTAAACACAAACGTACAAATGACTGCTGATCAGAAAAAGCTTATTCATTAGCCGTTCTATTGGGCCATCGGTTGGTCCATGTAAGCAGATATTATCCGCTTCGTGACCGCTCACTGTACATAAATATTGGCGCTAGCTGGGCTCTGTGCAGTGCCGACATTTATGAGCAGTTATTGGTCTCTCAGTGCTCAGGACTCCCAGGGTCCTGCAAGTGCTGTGATTCATGTGAAGAGCGGTAGCTCTGACAGGTGACATCATTGGGATCTGATTGGATCAGGTCCTAATGATGTTAACCCCTTGCTATCTTCATGATGCCGCTATCGCGGCATTTAGAAGATCGCAGAGGAAGACGATAGCTATACCCACCTCTCCGACGCCCCCAATGGTGAGATCTGATTAAATCACGGGGAATCCAGCCAGCTACAGTGGCTTGTAAGACTCAGCCAGCAGCTGTGAGGAATGCCTGTTTGTTAGGGAATTCCCACATGTATTCAGCGTATCTGGAAGCCGTAAATCATGCAACTGAGGCGATGAAAACTAAATCTCCGAGCAATAACAAATACTCAGAGGTCACCCGAGCGTACTCGGGAAAACCCGAGCAACGAATAAATATACTCGCTCATCACTATTAATTAGCAAGTATGAGCGGTAACCAAGGATAAAGCCCGCTATGATATAAAAATGGATGTGTTCCCATCAACATGTGTTGATTATGAAGGGAATAAACGGAAAAGGGACGTGCATGTACTAAAAAAACATTGTCAGCTGGGTGAAAGGGAGGGGCGCATTTGTGAATGAAGGAGGGGACGGGGACTGCAAGTAACTTTATGAAAAGAAACCTATGTGTGAAAAAAATGCATTAGAAGAAAGGAGGAAAACCTCCTTTGTCATCTATGGGAGTTATAGTACTTGTGAAGGTACTGGTGTAATGTGTTGAATGAGGGTGCAAAATTGCAGATTTAAAACCAATTAAAAACACCTAAAATACACAAAACCCAGAATTACGACTAGTTGCTATTATTATTTTTATTATAGGAAGGAATTAAAACCAAAGCTCTCATTTAGCCTACCTAAATCGCCACCTCGTATTCTGAAAGTAATTTGATCAATACCCTTGATAATAAGACCATGAGGTTTGCAATTGTGATATTTTTTAAAATGACGGGGCAATGTTTTCAATAGAGCTGGATCATCTATGGACTTGGCCTTTTCAATGTCCCGGGTGTGTTCTCGTACTCTTATTTTTAATTCCTGTGCTGTTTAGCCAATGTAAATTAAATTACAAGGGCATGTGGCATGATAGATTACACCCTGAGAGGAGCAGGTGAGATGTTTCCTAATATCAAAATTCTTGGATGGGGTATTGCCAAGTTCAGCAGAAATTGTGTGAAACATTTTGGCACCATTTTTACCCATTTCCCAGTTTGAAAATGTAAAAACTGGGGCTAAAACAATTTTTTTGTGGTAAAAATGTAATTGTTTTCTTCTCTGCCCAATGATAAAAAATTCTGCGACCCACATGTGGTGTCAATATGATCACTGCAACCCTAGGTGAACTCATTGAGAGGTATAGTTTGTAAAATGGGGTCACTTATGGGGGATTCTGCTGTTCTGGCACCTCAGGGGCTCTGTCAGTGTGACATGGCCCACTCAAACCAGTGCAGCATAATCCGCACTGTAATATAGCGCTTCTTCCCTTTTGAGCTTTGCACTGTACCTCACAGTAGTTTTTGATCACTTATGTGATATTGAGATACTCAGGATAAATTGCGTAACAAATTGTACTGTTCATTTTCTCCTATTACCCCTTTTGAAAATTGCAAACTTGGGGTCAAAGCAACATTTTAGTGGAAAAATTAGTAATATTTCATTTACTCTGCCCAATTTTATACAAGTGTGTAAATTGCCTGAGGGTTAAACATACTTACTACTCCCCTAGATGAATTCGTTGAGAGGTGTAGTTTACAAAATGGGATCACCTGTGGGGGTTTCTGCTGTATTGGCATGTCAGGGGCTCTTAAAATGTGACATGGTATCCGCAACCTATTGCAGGAAAAATAGGGCTCATTCCGTTTCCAGGCCTACCATGCACTCAGGGCCGGCGTCCGCACCCGGCGTACCCGGGCAAGTGCCGGGGCCCTGGCGAGACGGGGGCCCATTTAGGGCCGGCGTTAGGGGCAGGCTGCCTGCATGCGGCCCCTGAGGCAGGCATCTGCGGTCCGAGGTGCACGCTAGAAGAGAGGAGGCAGAGGCAGCACAGAGCTCTGGAACTTTTGCAGCTGCTGGACAGCCGCCCACAATCCGTCGCCATGGATACGCAGCAGAGCAGAGTGACTTCCGACTGTCCAGTGCCTGGAGAATGAGCCGAGCATCGCCAAACAGGAAGTGTGCAGCACCTGCCACCTGGAACAAAGGATTGCGGGGGCCTTGGGGATGCAGAGCCTGGCTGGGAGGACAAGGTATGGGCTCTTATATACTGATTGGGTTGTGTTATATACTACGTGGGCTGGGCTGCTATATGCTACGTTGGCTGCTATATACTACATGGGCTGCGCTGCTATATACTACATGGGCTGAGCTGCTATATACTACATGGGCTGAGCTGCTATATACTACATGGGCTGCGCTGCTATATACTACGTGGGCTGCTATATACTTCTACGTGGGCTGTGCTATATACTACGTTGGCTGCGCTACTATATACTACGTGGGCTGGGCTGCTATATACTATGTTGGCTGCTATATACTACACTGGCTGCGCTGCTATATACTACATGGGCTGTGCTATATACTACGTTGGCTGCTATATACTACATGGGCTGGGCTGCTATATACAACGTGGGCTGGGCTGCTATATACTACGTGGGCTGGGCTGCTATATACTACGTTGGCTGCTATATACTACACGGGCTGCGCTGCTATATACTACGTGGGCTGGGCTGCTATATACTACGTGGGCTGGGCTGCTATATACTACGTTGGCTGCTATATACTACACGGGCTGCGCTACTATATACTACGTGGGCTGGGCTGTGCTATATACTACGTGGGCTGCTATATACTACATGGGCTGCGCTGCTATATACTACGTGGGCTGCTATATACTTCTACGTGGGCTGTGCTATATACTACGTTGGCTGCTATATACATGGGCTGCGCTGCTATATACTACGTGGGCTGGGCTGCTATATACTACGTGGGCTGCTATATACTACATGGGCTGCGCTGCTATATACTACATGGGCTGTGCTGCTATATACTATGTGGGCTGCTATATACTACGTGGGCTGCTATATACTTCTACGTGGGCTGCTATATACTACATGGGCTGTGCTATATACTACGTTGGCTGCTATATACTACATGGGCTGCGCTGCTATATACTACGTGGGATGTGCTGCTATATACTACGTGGGCTGCTATATACTACGTGGGCTGTGCTATATACTACGTGGGCTGCTATATACTATGTGGGCTGCTATATACTTCTACGTGGGCTGTGCTATATACTACGTTGGCTGCTATATACTACATGGGCTGCGCTGCTATATACTACGTGGGCTGGGCTGCTATATACTACGTGGGCTGCTATATACTACATGGGCTGCGCTGCTATATACTACATGGGCTGTGCTGCTATATACTATGTGGGCTGCTATATACTACGTGGGCTGCTATATACTTCTACGTGGGCTGCTATATACTACATGGGCTGTGCTATATACTACGTTGGCTGCTATATACTACATGGGCTGCACTGCTATATACTACGTGGGATGTGCTGCTATATACTATGTGGGCTGTGCTATATACTACGTGGGCTGCTATATACTATGTGGGCTGCTATATACTACGTGGGCTGCTATATACTTCTACGTGGGCTGTGCTATATACTATGTTGGCTGCTATATACTACATGGGCTGCGCTGCTATATACTACGTGGGCTGGGCTGCTATATACTACGTGGGCTGCTATATACTTCTACGTGGGCTGTGCTATATACTACGTGGGCTGCTATATACTACGTGGGCTGCTATATGCTACCTGGGCTGCTATATACTACGTAGGCTGCTATATACTACGTGGGCTGTGCTGTATACTACTATGTGGCTGTGCTATGTACTACTGTGTGGGCTGTGCTGTATACTACTGTGTGGGCTGTGCTATATACTACTGTGTGGGCTGTGCTATATACTACTGTGTGGGCTGTGCTATATACTACTGTGTGGGCTGTGCTATATACTACTGTGTGGGCTGTACTGTATACTACTGTGTGGGCAGTGCTGTATACTACTATGTGGGCTGTGCTGTATACTACATGGCTGTTCTATAAACTACGTGGGCTTTGTTATATACTATGTGGCTGTGCTATATTCTATATGGGCTGTTATATGATACGTTGGCTGTGTTATATACTACATGGCTGTGTTATATGCTACGTGGGCTGTTATATACTACATGGCTGTGTTATATGCTACGTGGCTGTGCTATATACTACGTGGGCTGTGTTATATACTACATGGCTGTGTTTATATGTGATCATGAATCGTGGTATGTGTTAAAGGGGGGGCCCACTGAGACTCTTTCGCCCGGGGCCCTCAAAAACCTGGAGCCGGCCCTGCATGCACTCAAGCAGTTGTTTTTCAACAAATATGTTTTACTTGCATACTTTGGAAAAATTGCTAAACAAATTTTGGCATCTCTTTTCTCCTGTTACCATTGTGAAAATGAAAAAAATGGGGCTGAAACATCATTTTTGTTGGGAAAATGTGTATTTTAGTTTGTTTTTTAGTTTTCACGTCTCAACATTATAAAATTCTATGAAGCCCATCGAGATAAAGTCCTTGAGGGGTCTAGTTTCAAAAATGGGGTCATTTGTTGGGGTTTCCACTGTTAAGACATCTAAGGGGCTCTCCAAACGTGACATGGTGTCGGCTATTGATTCAAGCCAATTTTGTATTCCAAAAGTCAAATGGCGTCCTTCCAAGCCCTGCCATGCGCCCAAACAGTAGTTCTCCTTCTAACTCCGTAGCAAAAAAACATTAGGTTTCAAATATTGTGCTGATGTAAAGTAGAGTAATAACAAATTTTATCACTTTCATGAAGTTTAGAAAGAAGGAAAATAAACCAGCTCACCCGTGATGCATAAACCAAACCTCGGGAGCACGGACCCTCTGTGTCCAGGCGTGTAAAGTCCAAAAAATAAGAGAATGTACAGCTTCACAGAATCCGTAAAAAAGAGTTTTCTTTATTCACAAACTTTAAACTTGGAGTATACAGACTTCAGCACGAACCATATGGGTAAGAATCTCAACGCGTTTCTGGAGACTAAGCTCCCTTAATCATGACAAGGGAGCTTAGTCTCCAGAAACGCGTTGAGATTCTTACCCATATGGTTTGTGCTGAAGTCTGTATCCTCCATGTTTAAAGTTTGTGAATAAAGAAAACTCTTTTTTAAGGATTCGGTGAAGCTGGACATTCTCTTCTTTTTTTGGACTTTCATGAAGTACAATATGTCACGAAAAAACTGTCTCAGAAACAGTGGGATACGTTGAAGCATTCCAGAGTTATAACCACATAAAGTGACAGTGGTCAGAATTGTAAAAAAGGGTGGCACCTCTCCCACGTATCAGTTGGTTTCCTGTTCCTAAAGGGACAGGATCCTACAGAATATTCAAGGATCCCAGGCTGGCCGACTCGGGTATTGGGGGGTCTCCTACCTCGGCCGGTGCGGAGATCCTGAAGACGTCACGGTGGTCCTGGCAGGGCTGCACGGCGGTGACGTTCACAGCAGGGAGCAATCGCCGGTGGTGTTCTGTCTCCAGGGCCAGCGCGGGGTAAGTATATTCCCCTGGTGTTTACTCCTTCCGGGCAGGCTGGTGCTGTGGGCTGTGTACTGTGCAGCGGCATTGTGGTGGTGCCACCCGGTATTTTGCTGGCTAGCCGGGCATCCCACGCTGCTCTCAGCACTGACAGGAAGCGCTGTGGGCCGGGGCGATGTCTGGGGGCGGAGCCGGCGTCTACTTCCAGGTCTCGGGGTTCCGCGCATGTGCGGTATCTCCAAGATGGCGGTGCCCACCGGGATTTGCACGCCGCTCACTCACAGACCCCCAGCCGATCTCCTGCACCTGTGGGGGGGCAGACAGCGAATCAGTGGGAAGCGCTTGGTGTGTCTGCTGACCGGAGGAGGGGTTATATAAACAGGCTCCAGATCTTCCCTTGCTTCTGGCCTCAAAACCGTGAGGTATGGAGAGTGATCGTGAACAGCAGCCTCAGCTGCTGGATGAGGTATGTCAGAAGTCCAAAGGGAAGGAGCATGACAGAAGGAGTGATGAGCCTGGTCGCAAAAGCTCCTCCAGACAGGGGTCTGGAGCGTCAGCCAGGAAAATTCCCCCTCATATTCCGGTATCTTTCTTTTTGGGCAACCACTGGTAAGTAGTGTTGAGCGATACCGTCCGATACTTGAAAGTATCGGTATCGGAAAGTATCGGCCGATACCGGCAAAGTATCGGATCTAATCCGATACCGATACCAGATACCAATACAAGTCAATGGGACACCAAGTATCGGACGGTATCCTGTATGGCTCCCAGGGTCTGAAGGAGAGGAAACTCTCCTTCAGGCCCTGGGATCCATATCAATGTGTGCAAGAAAGAATTAAAATAAAAAATAGGGATATACTCACCTCTCCGACGCAGCCTGGACTTTACCGCCGTAACCGGGAGCCGTTGTACCTAAGAATGCGCGCTTGAAGGGCCTTAGATGACGTCACGGCGCTCTGATTGGTCCGTAGCGGTCGCGTGACCGCTACGCGACCAATCACAAAGCAGTGACGTCACCTAAGGCCTTTCAAGAGCTTGAAATACCTTAGAAGACGTCCGCAGCTTCTGATTGGTCGCGTAGCGGTCACGTGACCACTACGCGACCAATCACAAAGCAGTGACGTCACCTAAGGCCTTTCAAGAGCTTGAAATACCTTAGAAGACGTCCGCAGCTTCTGATTGGTCACGTAGCGGTCACGCGACCGCTACGGACCAATCAGAGCGCCGTGACGTCATCTAAGGCCCTTCAAGCGCGCATTTTTAGGTACAACGGCTCCCGGTTACGGCGGTAAAGTCCAGGCTGCGTCGGAGAGGTGAGTATATCCCTATTTTTTATTTTAATTCTTTCTTTTACACATTGATATTAATCCCGATACCGATTCCCGACGTCACCGCTGTGATCTGCTTTCACTTTACGGCGGCACTCAGTCAGAGCGGGAAGAGGACGGCAAGGGACCTGACGGACACCGGAATGTGAGTATGTACTGTTTTTTTTTTTTTTACTTTTACGATGGTAACCAGGGTAAACATCGGGTTACTAAGCGCGGCCCTGCGCTTAGTAACCCGATGTTTACCCTGGTTACCTGGGGCCTTCGGCATCGTTGGTCACTGGAGAGCGGTCTGTGTGCCAGCTCCAGTGACCACACAATGACTTTCCAACGATCACGGCCAGGTCGTATCGCTGGTCGTGATCGTTGGAAAGTTGCAGAGTGTGATAGTACCCTTACTTGCCCCCTCAGGTAGCGGAAGAATCCTTTAGTGTGGCAGCAACCCTGAAAAAAATGGTCAGGATGGAAGTTAAACAATCCATTAAGTCCCTATCTCAAGCAGGAAGCTCTAATTACAAAGCTCCTCTGGTCTCTGATTCTTCGGCGGATTGAGAATAGAGATGACGTTTCCTGCGATTCAGCTGCATCGTCCTCTTCCTCGGATGAAGACACTGCCCGCTTTTGTCTACCCCTTGAAAGGATAGATAAGTTAGTTAAGGCGGTCAGATTGACAATGGGCATAGCAGAGCCCAAGACTCAGTTATCCAGAGAAGAAATTATGTTTAGTGGATTGGAGCAAAAGAAGCGTAGAGTTTTTCCGCTAAATGAAAAAATTCAGGAACTTATTAATAGAGAATGGAAGAAACCTGAGAAAAAAGGTTCATTGCCTCCAGCACAGAAACGCAGATATCCCTTTGATGACCCGGCAGTCAGGAATTGGGAGAAGGCCCCTAAATTAGATGCGACAGTAGCCAAAGTGGCGAAATGAGCTTCTCTTCCCTTTGAGGTTATGGGAACCCTTAAGGACCCCCTTGACAGAAAGGCGGACACTTTTCTGATGGGTACCTGGGAAATGGAGGCCGGTTCCTTAAGACCTACGGTGGCATCAACCTGTACAGCCAGGTCAATGATGGTTTGGCTGGACGAATTAGAAACCCAGTTGAAGGAACGGGCCTCTAGAGACTCTATTTTAACTGCTTTACCGGTAATTCAGGAGGCGGCTGCCTTCCTGTCAGACTCTTCTATTGACTCAGTTAAGATGGCGGCTAGAGCAGCAGGACTCTCTAATGCGGGTAGAAGAGCCCTGTGGCTAAAATGTTGGCCGGGAGATATACAGACGAGGTCAAAGCTCTGTGCCATTCCTTGCAAGGGAGAATATTTGTTTGGTCCCACCTTGGTTGAACTCCTAGAAAAAGCGGGAAATGACAAAAAGAAGTTCCCTAATTTATTTGGGTCATACCGTCGTCCCTTCAATAAGAAGAGGTTTGGCCGGGGAAGCGTACCTTTTCACCCGTTATAGATCAGTCTAGATGGGAAGATAAGCGTAGAAGAGGTACAGGATTTATGTTCCGTCGTTCCTCGAGGGAGAGAAAGAAGCCAGACCAATGACTTGCAACTCCGGTGGGGGTAGATTGTTACATTTCTTTTCAGCATGGTCAAAGATCACAAATAGTGCTTGGGTGCGGAACACTATATCCCAGGGACTCACACTTGAGTTTATTCATACCCCACGGGATAATTTTAAGTTGACTCCCTTACGCTCTTCTCCCCTTGAACAATCGGCTTTAGAAGAAGAGGTGGCGGCTCTTTGTTCTAAAAATGTCTTGATAGAAGTTCCAGAATCTGGTAGAGGAAGGGGATTTTACTCTCCCCTGTTTCTTATTCAGAAGCCTGACAAAACATATAGAACCATCATAAATCTTAGACAATTTTCTGGTCAAACATACCTTCAAAATGGAGTTTATTAATTCAACAATAAAGATGCTGTTTAAGAACTGTTTCATGGTAGTAGTGGATTTAAAAGATGCTTATTATCATGTACCCATTCATGCAGATTTCCAACAATTCCTAAGGGTAGCGGTATTAATTGGGGGAGTAGTTCGCCATTTTCAGTACAGGGAACTTCCTTTCGGTCTAACTGCTGCCCCTAGAGTATTTACAAAAATAATCGCGGAGGTTATGGCACATTTACTGGAATCTAATATTCTTATTGTTCCCTACCTAGATGATTTCCTCATAGCAGGGAATTCAAGGGATCACTGCTTGTCACAATTAGAAGTAGCTAGGATTAAGTTGGAACACTTAGGTTGGATAATAAATTATGAAAAATCTTGGTTACAGCCCCTAAGAATTCAAAAGTTTTTAGGGTTGTTATTAGATTCAGCTAGTCAGCTACACAACAGTGTCTTCTCCCTATGGAGAAATTAGATCAAATTCAGCTTTAGGTATTAAGGACAATTAATACACCCTCAATGACTCTTCGACAAGCTATGTCCCTGCTAGGGTCCCTCACGTCATGCATTTCAGCTGTCAAATGGGCTCAACTTCATACTTGATCCCTACAGAAATATGTCTTGATTAATGACAAAGCCTTGGGAGGGGCCTTACCCGAACAGATAACCCTGAGGCCGGTAACTCTTGAATCCCTTAGGCCATGTGCACACGTTCAGTATTTTTCACTTTTTTTTCGCATTTTTTCGCTATAAAAACGTGAAAAAAAGCGAAAAAAACGCTTACATATGCCTTCCATTATTTTCAGTGTATTCCGCATTTCTTGTGCAAATGTTGCATTTTTTTCCGCGAAAAAATCGCATCGCGGAAAAAAAAGCAACATGTTCATTAAATTTGCGGAATTGTGGGGATTCCGCATACCTAGGAATGCATTGATCTGCTTACTTTCCGCATGTGGCTATGCCCACCATGCGGGAAGTAAGCAGATCATGTGCTGTTGGTACCCAGGGTGGAGGAGAGGAGACTCTCCTCCACGGACTGGGCACCATATAATTGGTAAAAAAAAGAATTAAAATAAAAAAGTCATATACTCACCTTCGATGGCCCCCGGAGTCTTCCCGCCTCTCAGCGGTGCATGCTGCCGCTTCCGTTCCTATAGATGGTGTGTGTGAAGGACCTGCGATGACATCGCAGTCACGTTACCGCGACGTCATCGAAGGTCCTGCACACACACACCATCTATAGGAACGGAAGCCGCTGAGGAGATCGGCTGTCTGCAGGTGAGTATAACCATTTTTTTTATTTTTTTTATTATTTTTAAACATTCTATCTTTTACTATTGATGCTGCATAAGCTGCATCTATAGTAAAAAGTTGGTCACACTTGTCAAACACTATGTTTGACAAGTGTGACCAACCTGTCAATCAGTTTTCCAAGCGATGCTACAGATCGCTTGGAGAACTTTAGCATTCTGCAAGCTAATTACGCTTGCAAAATGCTAAAAAACCCACGAAAAAAACGGGGGAAAAACGCAAAAAAAAAAAAAAAAGCGGATTTCTTGCAGAAAATTTCCTGTTTTCTTCAGGAAATTTCTGCAAGAAATCCTGACGTGTGCACATACCTTTAGGTGGTGGCTGGATAAAGATAATTTTTCTGCAGACGTTCCCTGGGTAACAGATATAACACTGGTGATAACCACGGATGCCAGCTCCTCAGGGTGGGGGGCCCACATGGGTGACATGTTGATTCAGGGACAATGGGAACCCTGAGCAACATCTTCATCCAATCAGAGGGAGATAATGGCGATCGAGTTAGCAGTTAAAAAACTCCTCATATATCTGCAGAGACACCACGTCCGGATCCTTTCAGACAACCAGGTGGCAGTGGCTTATGTAAAGCATCAAGGTGGAACACATTCCGAAGCTCTGATGTGGGTCACAGATCGCCTGTTCCAAACAGCAGAGACAAATTTTCAATCTTTGACTGCTCTTCACATCAAAGGGAATGAGAATATAAAAGCAGACTTTCTCAGCCGCAATACGCTAAGACAAGGAGAATCGTCTCTAAAAGGAAACATTTTCAATCAGATTGTCCGCAGATGGGGGTCAACCGGCGGTGGACCTTTTAGCCACCAGAGACAGCAAAAAAGTAAAAAGATTTTGCTCTCTGAATCCCAGGGAGAATCCTCTGGCGGTGGATGCATTCCTAATAAAATGGGATTTTCCTTTGACTTACGCTTTCCCACCATTGAACCTGTTACCTCTAGTGGTGAGGAAAATCAGGGAAGATCGAACAAAAGTCATTCTAATTGCCCCATTCTGGCCCAGGAGAACCTGGTTTACATGGCTCAGGACAATATCGGTAGGCGATCCCTGGGTACTACCAGATATCCCGAACTTGCTTTTCCAGGGACCGATCTGCCATCCACAAGTGAGGGGACTCCATTTAACGGCTTGGAGTTTGAGCGGTCATTGTTAAAGGACAGAGGCTTCTCCCCAAATTTGGTAGATACCGTTCTAAAGAGTAGGAAACAGATAACAATAAAAATCTACTCTAGAACCAGGAGAAAGTTCTTGGCCAGATCTTAGAGTTTCTGCAGAAGGTGTTAGAATTAAATCTTTCTACAAGTACACTGAGAGTACAGATCTCAGCACTGGGTGCCCTGTTCTCTTCTAATATTGCCAATAACTATTGGGTGTCGAGGTTCATTAAGGCAGTCGGTAGAGCTATGCCTTTGCATAAAAACAAGACGGTACCGTGGGACCTAAATCTAGTTCTTTCATCTCTGACAAAAGATCCCTTTGAACCCTTACAAGAAGCCTCAATCAAAATGTTGTCCCTTAAAACAGCTTTTCTGGTAGCTAGAACATCGGCTCGCAGGATAGGAGACATCCAGGCACTTTCCAGACTTCCACCTTATGCAGAATTCTTACAGGATAGGGTGGTCCTCAGGCCAGACCCAGCTTACTTGCCAAAAGTAGCGTCCCAATTTCACAGGTCGCAGGAGCTAGTTCTGCCATCTTTTATCCCTAATCCTTCTAACCCTAAAGAAAAAGAGCTCCATACGTTAGATGTTAGAAGATGCCTTCTACAATATATCTCAGTCACTAATGATTGGAAGAAAGATAATGTGCTATTCTTATCCTTCCAAGATCCTAGGAAAGGGGTTAGAGTATCAAAATACACACTAGCCAAATGGATTAGGGAGACTATTTCTCTGGCTTTTACACAGCAGGTGGGGGTCTGGCTCCGCAGAATCTGAGGGCGCATTCCACCCGAGCCATGGCATCATCCTGGGCAGAAAGGTCTGGAGTGTCAATCGACCAGATATGTAAGGCGGCCACATGGTCATCCCCTTCCACCTTTTTCAAACACTATCGGTTGGACTTGGGGTTCTCCTCAGATCTCACCTTCGGGTTAAGGGTGCTGCAGGCTATAGTCCCTCCCTAAGGTGGCTAACATCTCTGTAAATCTCTAGTGGTGCTGTCATGGGAGTCCAAATAAAGCATTAAGCTACTTACCGGTAGCGGCATTTTTCGGAGGCCCATGACAGCACCCTTAGTTCACTCCCTTTTCACTTGGGAGCTACACTTCCTTAAAATATATATAAAAAAAAAATAAAAGATTTTCTCACGTGTGATATCTGGATTGTTACTTTATTAAAGGTATCGTATTTGATTGTATATAATGTTTGTATATGCTTGTCCTTAACCGCGGTAGTCTTCTCAGGCTCTGTAATACAACTGATACATGGGAGAGGTGCCACCCTTTTGTATCTGTAGGTTTCCTGTTCCTAATGGGCAGATCCCCTTTCTCGTGGTGCTGTCATGGGCCTCCGAAAAATGCTGCTACCGGTAAGTAGCTTAATGCTTTTATCAAATCCCATACACAATAGTACCAGATCTGGGCTCTGTCCACTCTGTGTTAGGTGTATATATAAGAGGAAGCAGTGATATCTGTTATGATCCGGTGACCTTGGAGCCGCATGAAACTTTCTCTGGAGTAGGTGGAAACTATACTGACCGCAGATCCTGAACTAACACCGCAACTAGAAGTAGCCGTGGGGTGTGCCTAACAAACCCTAGACACCTCAACACAGCCGGAGGACTAAATACCCCTATAGATGGAAATAGGAATACTACCTTGCCTCAGAGCAGAACCCCAAAGGATAGGCAGCCCCCACGAATATTGACTGTGAGTAGGAGAAGAAAAGACACATGCAGGCAGAAAACAAAATTTAGCAAAAGAGGCCACTCTAGCTAAATAGGAAAGGATAGGACAGAATAATAGACGTTCAGTATTAAAACCCTTCAAAAAATATCCACAGCAGATAATACAAAAAATTCCACAATCTAACTAAAGACGTGGAATGAATATCTGCAACCCCAGAGAATCCAACAAGACTGAGAAAATACTGACACAATCTAAGCTGGACAAGAAAACACAAAAGAATAGCACGGAATCATGAAGCACACAGCATGTGTGCCACAGAAAAAAAACCAGACACTTATCTTTGCTGATTTGGCAGAAAGGCAGGAGGAACCAGGCAGAGGTCCAACACCTCCCAACAACAATTGACAACTGGCAAGGACTAATGAATCCTGCACACCTAAATACCCCAGTCAGAACTGCAATCAGCAGAAACACCTGACCAGGACTGCAACTCAGGGACAACTGCATTACCACCTACCACCACCGGAGGGAACCCAAAAGCAGAATTCACAACAGATATCCCTGAAGAGCCTTTGCGGGATGTGATCATATTGAGGAAAGACTGCCATCTGCTGGCTGTGCACAAATAGGTGGAACCAATTTGTACCTGAAAAATTGCAGGGGGAGCAGCTTTGTGTGCTGGACCTGGTCAGGTGACTTGGAGGACAGAGTCTCGGGATTTAAAAGCCTTGTGTGTGAATCCGAGGGGATATTTCAAACCAACAGAGAAAGAGGGGAGCAGATGTGGACCAGAGATGGAGATGAGGCCAGCATGACAGGCCACAGCAGAAAGTCTTTCTCCCCAGGGTGCTGGTCACCACCTGACAAGGTTCAGACAACGTTCAAGAAGACCCAGAGTCCCGGATACACCAGTCAAGACCAGGATCTGCCCCCTACATCGGTCAAGATCCAGAGACTAAATGTCACCTGTCAAGAGCCAAGCCCCAGTCCTCTCCATTCCAGGCCCATCAGATATTCACCGATGGTAAAGCAGTAAAGATCCGCAAGGAGATGACAACTTAAGAGGCATGTTTGCAGTTGCAGAAGGACAGCACGAGTGAGCAGGGCTGTCACTTCCAGTTTTGACATTTAGTTCCTGGCCTGGCTGGGGGAAGGCCAGCAGGTTGTGAGGGTTCTGGTTGATGAGGGGGATGCTTAGCACCCTTTAATAGACTTAATCAAAAAGACTTGCCCCTAGTGAGAAAACTCTGTGACCCTCGCTAGGGCCAGAGTTAGAGAGAGAATCTGAGTGGCAACTCCCAACAATGGGCATGCCACATTCATGTAGAGGACATTAAGTATTATGCAGTGAAGAACTTTTGTTGCTAATTCACTTGTATCGGTACTTGGTTTATTTCGCCTTGTAATCGCCAACTGTTTAGAATTACTGTAAATCACCATTGCATTTAAACAGAATTATGTTGTTCACTGACTGTTCTTGCCTTGCGTTATTTGCGTGTTTCATCAGGTCACCTGCATTACATTTGGCATAATTGGCAGGATGCCGCATTCAAGTACAGAGATGGCCGACTAGTCTGTGACCGAGCCCAACAGGGGATATAAAAAGTGGGGAGAATAAGTTTTTCATACATTCCCGATTTTGCAAGTTTTGCCACCTATAAATAATAGAGAGGTCTGTAATTTTTATGGTAGGTACACTTCAACTGCATTTTACTGCATGAAATAAGTATTTGATACTATAATTAAACATAACTTATTATTTGGTACAGAAACCTTTGTTTGCAATTACAGAGGTCAGACGTTTCCTGTATTTCTTGATAAAGTTTGCACACACTGCAAAAGGGATTATGTCCCACTCCTCCATACCGATCTTCTCCAGATCTTTCATGTTTCAGGGCTGTCTCTGAGCAACATTGAGTTTCAGCTTCATCCAAAGATGTTCTATTGGGTCCAGGTCTGGAGACTGGCTAGGCCACTCCAGAACCTTGAAATGCTTTTTACAGAGCCACTCCTTAGTTGCCCTGGCTGTGTGTGTTGGGTCATTGTCATGCTGGAAGACCCAGCTACAACCCATCTTCAATGCTCTTACTGAGGGAAGGCGGTTGTTGGCCAAAATCTTGCAATATATAACCCCATCTATTCTCAATTCAATACGGTGCAGTCGTCCTGTCCCCTTTGCAGAAAAGCACCAAAAAGTATGATGTTCCCCCACCATGCTTCAAAGTTGGGTTGGTGTTCTTGAGGTTGTACTCCTCCTCCTCCTTCTTCCTCCAAACACGGCGAGTGGCGTTTATACCAAAAAGTTATATTTTGGTCTCATCTGACCACTTGACCTTCTCCCATGCCTCCTTGGGATCATCCTGATGGTCACTGGCGAACTTCAAACGGGCCTGGATATGTGCTGGTATAATCCTGATGCAGGATTTTAATCCATGATAGTGTAGTGTTTTACTAATGGTAATGTTTGAGACTGTGGTCCCAACTTTCTTCAGGTCATTGACCAAGCCCTCCTGTGTAGTTCTGGGCTGATTCCAGACCTTTGTCAGAATTATCCTTACCCCACGAGGCAAGATCTTGCATGGAGCCTCAGACCGAGGAAGATTGACAGTCATCTTGTTTTTCTTCCATTTTATAATAATTGTGCCAAGAGTTGTTGTCTTCTCACTAAGTTGCTTGCCTATTGTCTTATAGCCCATCCTAGCCTTGTGCAGGTCTTCAGTTTTGTCTTTAGTGTCCTAAGACAGCTATTTGGTCTTGGCCATGGTGGAGAAGTTGGAATGTGATTGAGTGTTAGAATCTGTTTTGTTTTTGACCATCCGCCATCTTGTTTTGGCTTCTGGCTGCTGGTCTTTTTCCCCTGGTGCTGGGTTGTCTTAGGTCAGGTGATTGTATCACTCTTTATTACCCAGCACCTGCCTCCCAGTCCTTGCTGGACAACAGTGTTAATCCACTAGAGTTCTGGCTAGGTGCTTTGATAGCTTTCTGTGTTTGATATTGTGCAGTTCTGGGACCCCCAGTTCTGCTATCCTTAGTTTCTGTTTTCGTTTGTTTTCGGCAGCCTTCTCTGTATTTTCTATTAGGAGGTGACCTGTTTTTATACCCAGTCCTTAGATCTTTTAGGGACTTCCTTCCCCCATCTATAGGTCTTCGCTTGAGATTAACCTAGGATCGTCGGTGGGTCTATTCGCAAGGAATGGGTCGCCCACTCCATCGTAGGGTATCAGCCTAGTCTCAGTGCAGAGTCAGTTTTCCCCTTCTATCCTAGTTCTGTGTTGCAGTTCCATAACACTGAGTGTGTGGACAGGTGTATTTTATACAGGTAACAAGTTCAAACAGGTGCAATTAAAACAGGTAAGGAGTGCAGAGTAGGAGGGCTTCTTAAAGAAAAACTAACAGGTCTGTGAAAGCCAGAATTCTCGCTGGTTGGTAGGTGATCAAATACGTATTTCATGCACTAAAATGAAATTTAATTATTTAAAAATCATACAATGGGATTTTCTTTTTTTATTTTTAGATTCTGTCTCTCATTGTTGAAGTGTACTTATGATAAAAATTACAGACCTCTCCACTCTTTGTAGGTGAGAAAACTTGCAAAATCAGCAGTGTATTAAATACTTATTTTGGGGGGGCAGTGCTCAGCAATCTTTGCAAGTTCACGGCAAACTGTGTGTCACTGTGGGACTGGGTAGAGAGATTGAAGAGCATGCTGTGCATGTATCCACTGGCCCCTTCCGTTCAGGTCAAGTTAGCTCTCCTGACGGAGAGACTCGGAAGACGATTATGTACCCCCCACCTAGGGACCGTGACACTATGGATAAAGTGATGAAAATTTTAGATGACAAGCACTTTGACACTACGGACTTAGTTCACCTCCACATGCGGTTGTTTTGTTGTATCCAAGGGGAAGGTGGAATAGTAGCTCACTATTTTAGTGCATTGCAGGAAATGACAGCCTACATCACCAAGAAGACCCAAGACAGCCACAGAGGACTGGATCCATTGAATGAAATGCTGTGGGATCAACTAGTTGCTGGCCTGAGGGACCTCTACCTAAGACAAAGTTTAATGGAGTGGCTGTGCCTGAATCCAGATTTGGGCTTTCTTGAGGTCAGGGACAAATCTAGAGTACTGGAAAGAGAGGCACCTGTCCTGACTGATGCGATCTGGAGCCATGAAGTGGCCTCACCTGTGTTAACCCACACTGAGCCCGTCTGAGTTCGGGAGATACGTCAAGAAATATAGGATATCCAAGGTGATCTGTGCATTATCAAGGGGACCCCTGCTGTCCTCACTGCCCAACATGAAAGGAGGCTAGAGCTTGAAATACATTTCTCCATGAGCTCCACCACACCATCTATGTAGCCCATCAGTGGAATGAAAGCTAGAGTGTTGGACTTGCAGTGGAAGAGGGCATATGTCAAGAGACTGTCCAAGTCGAGAAAGGAGACAAAGGGGGCGTCTGTTAAACTCATGTGCCTCACGGTTGTGGAGTATACTGTGGGGTTTCAAACCTTGGAGAACAGATAAGGGGACTCCGAGGGTATTGTCATCAAGAGACCCATTACCTGGACTGAATTCAATTTGCAGCACATTTGTTGCTTGATGGACAAGGGGTCTCAGGAGACCACTATGCCTGAGGCATATTTCCAGAGTCACTCGCCTGAAATTGCTCGTTCCAGAAAAGATCACACCATCTGACTGCTGGTGGCCAGCCTACTGTAGCTGGAGTAGTATGGAAGTTTGTACGGGTGTGAGGAATAGATCTGGGCCTAAAAGAAATAGTGCTGGTGAAGGAGTGTGGACAAGGAGGACCTATTGTAACCCTGGTACCTGTGCCACCCATGATCCGGCCAGTAAGACGGTGTTTCAATAACTTGAGTGATTCAAACCAATTCAGAAGTTACCAGCTGCCTCCCAGCATCTCGGCAAAGTGTTGATAACTCCCGAAGCCACAATGACACTGCTTGCGGAACAGACTGTACTTAATATGCCTGTATTGGTCCATGTATCCTTAGAGGGTGTGGACGTGTAAATTGAACCTATATAGGGCAAAGAAGCAATCTTCGGATTATTGGTTGCCTGTACCCTGTCCACCGTATGACAGGGACGAGTACCTGTGCATTGTACAAACTTGAGTGGAGCAAGTTTGCAGTTGATGCCCTGACGAGAAGTGGCCTGAGTTTTAAGAATGCTGGAAAATCTCACCAGAGTTGATGCTATAGAACTGACACCTGTAGGAGGAGACCCGTGGACCTTGGCGGTGTCGCTCAATAGTCAAAAAGGCAGAAGTGAAGCACTAGCTGGACATTAACTCTTGGAACAGATCGAGGCAAAATTCTCCTTGAGGCAAGTTGGACAAATTGAACAGTTAATACAGTGCTATCAGGGAGTGTTTACATGACACAGAGATTACTTTGTACTGGGGGGCCTTTCAGCATTTGATGGAGAAATGCTTGGCAGATCTGAATTTTGAAACCACCCTGATATATTTGGACAACATAATCATTTATTTTGCCATGTTCGAAAATCACCTTAACCGGCTGAAACAAGTACTGAAGCTGCTTTAAAGAAAACTGAGTTAAAAGTCAAGCCCCAGAAGTGTCACTTGTTTATATGGGAAATTGAATACCTGGAACACACAGTATCTAGTGCGGGTGTATACCGCACTGCATAGAAGGTAGTTGCAGTACAGATGTGGCCTCCTCTTACCAACCTGACAGAATTGAGAGCATTCCTAGGGCTAGCTGGATACTACCAAATGTTCGTAAAAGACTTTGCCAAGATTGCGGCACCACTCAAAGAGTTGCTGTGGGGGGACAGCGGGGGGAACCAAATCCAGTGAGGCCCACGACAAGAGGAAGTGTTCCAGGCATTGAAGATGGTGCTGAGAAACACTCCAATCTTGGACTACGCTGAGTTCTCTCAGCCCTCCATGCTGTACACCGATGGAAGCCTGTATAGACTGGTGGCAGTACTGGCCCAGGTGCAAGAAGAAAGAGAGAGAGTGATCGCATATGCCAGTCGGTCGCTGAGGGACACAGAAAAGAATCTGGAAAATTACAGTTTGTTCAAGCTGGAGGAGTTGGCACAAGTATGGGCCATGACAGAAAAATTTGTAGAGTATTTGTCAGGGTCATAAACATATGTGCGAATAGACAACAATCCCCTGGCCCACCTGGAAAATGCAAAGCTGGGTGTGCTAGAGCAGCGGTGGGTCATGAGAATGTCCAAGTACATTACAAGATCTCCTACCAGTTTAAGACCTCGAACACGCATGCAGGCGCCCTGTCCCGAGTCACCCGAGCCGGCCCGAAGAGAGACATAGATGAAGAGCTTGAAGGTGACAAGATTCTGGGCTTCAAACGGTTTGCTGTGGCTGTAGTAATTGCCCACCCACCCAGATTTTGGGTACTTCATGAGATGAGTGAATACATCTGCAACAGTCTGATCCAGAGCTGGCAAAACTGAGAAACTGGATTGCTCTGGGACAAGGACCTGATCAGAAGACTAGGATTGCTTTACGCACAAACACCCTGCAGTTCTTGGGCCAGTAGGAAAGGTTCTTCCTGAGAGGTTGCCTACTGCGCCAAAGAATTCATCTTCCTCGAGAGTTCTATGTTACCTGGCAGGTGGTGACTCCAGAGGCGTTGGTGGTGCAGCTGGCTAAAGAGTTCATGAGAGAGATGCCCACTTTGGTGGGGAGAAGAAGACCTTTCGGTGGTTGCAATGACTGGTATATTGGTTCCAAATTCAACTGGAGGTCGAAAATGTTTGCTAAAAATGTTACCGATGTAAGCTGAACAGACCCCCAGAACTGTGGGCCTCTATTCAGGCTATCCAAACCCCTGCACCCTTGGAGGTCCTGGTGATCAACTATCTGATGATCATAACTTCACCCAATGACTATGAATATTGTTTGGTAATGATTGACCATTTCACCAACTTCGCGATGGTGACCCCCACCTGGGGTTAGACAGTCAAAGCTGCAGCCTGGGCCATCTGTTTGGACTTTATTCGCATATATGGATGTTGTGAATTCTGTTGTGGGTTCTGCTCTTAGGCTCCCTCCGGTGGTTATAAGTGGTAGTGCTGCTGTTTGTCCTTCACAACAGTCATCAGCTGCTTCCACTTTGGACGGGGCTATTTAGTCTGGCTTCTTCCTTTAGTGAGTGCCAGTTGTCCATTGTTTTCTAGGAATCCACATCTCTGCTTGTTTTCTCCTTCTGGATTGTCCAAATCATCAAAGATAAGTCTTGGCTCTGTTTTTGCAGTCCACATGCGGTGGACTTAATAGTTCTGTGAATTGCTATGTCTTTTCTTGTCCAGCTTTGTCTGTGTTAAGATTTACTCAGCCAAGTTGGAAGCTCTGGAGTCACAGAGTTACCCTCTATGCCTTTAGTTAGGTGTGGAGATTTTTGTATTCTCTGTGGTGGATTTTGTAGTATTTTTTATACTGACCACACAGTACTCTTTCCTGTCTTTTCTTTCTAGGTAGCATGGCCTCCTTTGCTAAATTCTGTTTTCAGTCTGCGTTTGTAATTTCCCTCTCCTCTCACAGTCAATATTTGTGGGGGGCTGCCTTTCCTTTGGGTATTTTCTCTGAGGCAAGATAGTATTCCTGTTTCTTTCTTTAGGTGTAATTAGTCCTCTGGCCGTGACGAGGTGTCTAGGGAGTGACAGGAACATCCCACGGCTACTTCTAGTTGATGTGTTAAGTTCAGGGTCTGCGGTCAGTATAGAGGCCACCTACTCCAGAGCTCGTCCATGCTGCTCCTAGGCCACCAGTTCATAACAGTACAACTGGCCAACAATGAGTTAACCGCATCTCAAAAGAAGGGAAAGAAAGTGCTGAGCCATTTTTTTTTCTGTACTCTGTTGTGTTTTTTTTTCCCTCTTCACTTCTGGGTGGCTCAGGAGTTAGGCGTTGACATGGATGTTCAGGGACTTGCTTCTCGGGTGGATCAACTTGCTGCTAGAGTACAGGGTATTTCTGATTATATCGTGCAGACTCCTGTTTTAGAGCCTACAATTCCTACCCCCGATCTGTTCTTCGGGGACAGGTCCATATTTTTGAGCTTTAAAAATAACTGTAAACTGTTTTTTGCTCTTAAGCCCCGTTCTTCTGGTGATCCCATCCAGCAGGTAAAAATTGTCATTTCTCTGTTGCGTGGTGACCCGCAGGATTGGGCATTTTCCCTGGAATCTGGGAATCCGGCCTTGCTTAATGTAGACACCTTTTTTCAGGCGCTTGGGTTATTGTATGATGAACCTAACTCTGTAGAGCATGCTGAGAAAACACTTTTGGCCCTGTGTCAGGGTCAAGAAGCGGCAGAGTCATATTGCCAGAAATTCAGAAAATGGTCTGTGCTTACTAAGTGGAATGAGGATGCTTTGGCGGCAATTTTCAGAAATGGTCTTTCTGAATCTGTTAAAGATGTTATGGTGGGGTTCCCCACGCCTGCAGGTCTGAGTGATTCTATGTCTCTGGCAATTCAAATTGATCGGCGCTTGCGTGAGCGCAGAGTTGTGCACACTATGGCGTTGTCTTCCGAGCGGAGTCCTGAGCCTATGCAGTGTGATAGGATTGTGTCTAGAGCGGAACGCCAAGGATTCAGACGACAGAATAGGTTGTGCTTTTACTGCGGCGATTCTGCTCATGTTATTTCTGATTGCCCTAAGCGTGCCAAGAGAATCGCTAATTCCGTTACTATCAGTACTGTACAACCTAAATTTCTGTTATCTGTGACCCTGATCTGCTCATTATCGTCATTCTCTGTCATGGCATATGTGGATTCAGGCGCTGCTTTAAATTTAATGGACTTAGAATTTGCCAGACGTTGTGGTTTTTCCTTACAGCCTTTGCAGAGTCCTATCCCTTTGAGGGGGATTGATGCTACACCATTGGCTAAAAATAAACCTCAGTTTTGGACACAGTTAACCATGTGCATGGCGCCAGCCCATCAGGAAGATTGTCGCTTCCTGGTGTTACATAATTTGCATGATGCTGTTGTGCTGGGGTTTCCATGGTTACAGGTACATAATCCGGTGTTGGATTGGAAATCTATGTCTGTGACTAGTTGGGGTTGTCAGGGGGTTCACGATGACGTTCCTCTGATGTCAATTTCCTCTTCCCCCTCTTCTGAAATTCCTGAGTTTCTGTCAGATTTCCAGGATGTTTTCGATGAGCCCAAGTCCAGTTCCCTTCCACCGCATAGGGACTGTGATTGTGCTATTGGTTTGATTCCAGGCTGTAAGTTTCCTAAGGGCCGACTTTTCAACCTGTCTGTGCCTGAACATGCCGCCATGCGGAGCTATGTAAGGGAGTCTTTGGAGAAGGGGCATATTCGGCCATCTTCTTCTCCATAAGGAGCAGGTTTTATTTTTGTTGCCAAGAAGGATGGCTCCTTGAGACACTGTATTGATTATCGCCTCTTGAGTAAGTTCACGGTCAAATTCCAATACCCTTTGCCTTTGCTTTCTGATTTGTTTGCCAGAATTAAGGGGGCTAGTTGGTTTACTAAGATTGACCTTCGAGGGGCATATAATCTGGTTCGTATTAAGCAGGGTGACGAATGGAAAACTGCGTTTAATACGCCCGAGGGCCATTTTGAGTATCTTGTGATGCCATTCGGACTCTCTAATGCCCCATCTATGTTTCAGTCCTTCATGCATGATATTTTTCGGAATTATCTTGATAAATTCATGATTGTATATTTGGATGATATTTTGATTTTTTCAGATGATTAGGAGTCTTATGTGAAACAAGTTAGGATGGTATTTCAGGTCCTTCGTGACAATGCCTTGTTTGTGAAGGGGTCTAAGTGCCTCTTTGGAGTACAGAAGGTTTCTTTTTTGGGCTTCATTTTTTCTCCATCATCTATAGAAATGTATCCTGCTAAGGTTCAGGCCATTCATGATTGGATCCAGCCCACATCCGTGAAGAGCCTTCAGAAATTTTTGGGCTTTGCTAATTTTTATCGCCGTTTCATTGCCAACTTCTCCAGTGTGGTTAAACCCCTGACCGATTTGACGAGGAAGGGCGCTGATGTAGCTAATTGGTCCTCTGAGGCCATTTATGCCTTTCAGGAGCTTAAGCGCCGATTTATTTCTGCCCCTGTGTTGCGTCAGCCGGATGTTTCTCTTCCTTTTCAGGTTGAGGTTGACGCTTCTCAGATTGGGGCAGGGGCCGTTTTGTCTCAGAGGAATTCTGATGGTTCCTTGATGAAACCGTGTGCCTTCTTTTCTCAAAAGTTTTCGCCTGCGGAACGCAATTATGATGTCGGCAATCGTGAGTTGTTGGCTATGAAGTGGGCATTTGAAGAGTGGTGACATTGGCTTGAGGGGGCCAAGCACCGTATTGTGGTCTTGACCGATCATAAGAATCTGATTTACCTTGAGTCTGCCAAACGACTGAATCCTAGACAGGCCCGATGGTCCCTGTTTTTCTCCCGTTTTGATTTTGTTGTCTCGTATCTTCCAGGTTCTAAGAATGTTAAGGCTGATGCCCTCTCTAGGAGTTTCTTGCCAGATTCCCCTGGGATTCTTGAGCCGGTTGGTATTCTTAAGGAGGGGGTGATTCTTTCTGCCATCTCCCCTGATTTGCGACGGGCTCTTCAGGAGTTTCAGGCTGATAAACCTGATCGCTGTCCAGCGGGGAAACTGTTTGTTCCGGACAGATGGACTAGTAAAGTGATTTCTGAGGTTCACTGTTCTGTGTTGGCTGGCCATCCTGGGATTTTTGGTACCAGAGATTTGGTTAGTAGGTCCTTTTGGTGGCCTTCTTTGTCACAGGATGTGCGTTATTTTGTGCAGTCCTGTGGGACTTGTGCGCGGGCCAAACCTTGCTGCTCCCGCGCCAGTGGGTTGCTTTTGCCTTTGCCGGTCCCTGAGAGGCCTTGGACGCATATTTCTATGGATTTTATTTCGGATCTTCCTGTTTCCCAGAGGATGTCTGTTATCTGGGTGGTCTGTGACCGGTTTTCTAAGATGGTTCATTTGGTACCTTTGCCTAAGTTGCCTTCCTCTTCTGAGTTGGTTCCGTTGTTTTTTCAGCATGTGGTTCGTTTGCATGGCATTCCGGAGAATATTGTGTCCGATAGAGGTTCCCAGTTTGTTTCTAGGTTTTGGCGGTCCTTTTGTGCTAAGCTGGGCATTGATTTGTCTTTTTCTTCTGCATTTCATCCTCAGACAAACGGCCAAACCGAGCGAACTAACCAGACTTTGGAAACTTATTTGAGATGCTTTGTGTCTGCCGATCAGGATGATTGGGTGGCTTTCTTGCCATTGGCCGAGTTTGCCCTTAATAATCGGGCTAGTTCTGCTACCTTGGTGTCACCATTCTTTTGTAATTCTGGGTTTCATCCTCGTTTTTCTTCAGGGCAGGTTGAGTCTTCTGATTGTCCTGGGGTGGAATCTGTGGTTGACAGGTTGCAGCAGATTTGGGCTCATGTGGACAATTTGGTGTTGTCTCAGGAGGAGGCTCAGCGTTTTGCCAACCGTCGTCGGCGTGTGGGTTCCCGGCTTCGGGTTGGGGATTTGGTCTGGTTGTCTTCTTGTCATGTTCCTATGAAGGTTTCTTCCCCGAAGTTCAAGCCTCGGTTTATTGGTCCTTATAGGATTTCTGAGATTATCAATCCAGTGTCTTTTCGTTTAGCCCTTCCAGCCTCTTTTTCCATCCATAATGTTTTTCATAGATCTTTGTTGCGGAAATATGTGGTGCCCGTGGTTCCCTCTGTGGATCCTCCTGCCCCGGTGTTGATTGATGGGGAGTTGGAGTATGTTGTGGAGAAGATCTTGGATTCTCGTTTTTCTAGACGGAGGCTTCAGTATCTTGTCAAGTGGAAAGGTTATGGCCAGGAGGATAATTCTTGGGTTGTTGCCTCCGATGTTCATGCTGACGATTTGGTTCGTGCCTTCCATTTGGCTCGTCCGGATCGGCCTGGGGGCTCTGGCGAGGGTTCGGTGACCCCTCCTCAAGGGGGGGGTACTGTTGTGAATTCTGTTGTGGGTTCTGCTCTTAGGCTCCCTCCGGTGGTTATAAGTGGTAGTGCTGCTGTTTGTCCTTCGCAACAGTCATCAGCTGCTTCCACTTTGGACGGGGCTATTTAGTCTGGATTCTTCCTTTAGTGAGTACCAGTTGTTCATTGTTTTCTAGGGATCCACATCTCTGCTTGGTTTCTCCTTCTGGATTGTCCAAATCATCAAAGATAAGTCCTGGCTCTGTTTTTGCAGTCCACATGCGGTGGACTTAATAGTTCTGTGAATTGCTATGTTTTTTCTTGTCCAGCTTTGTCTGTGTTAAGATTTACTCAGCCAAGTTGGAAGCTCTGGAGTCAGAGTTACCCTCCATGCCTTTAGTTAGGTGTGGAGATTTTTGTATTCTCTGTGGTGGATTTTGTAGTATTTTTTATACTGACCGCACAGTACTCTTTCCTATCTTTTCTTTCTAGGTAGCGTGGCCTCCTTTGCTAAATTCTGTTTTCAGTCTGCGTTTGTAATTTCCCTCTCCTCTCACAGTCAATATTTGTGGGGGGCTGCCTTTCCTTTGGGTATTTTCTCTGAGGCAAGATAGTATTCCTGTTTCTTTCTTTAGGTGTAATTAGTCCTCCGGCCGTGACGAGGTGTCTAGGGAGTGACAGGAACATCCCACGGCTACTTCTAGTTGATGTGTTAAGTTCAGGGTCTGCGGTCAGTATAGAGGCCACCTACTCCAGAGCTCGTCCATGCTGCTCCTAGGCCACCAGTTCATAACATATGGACGCCTGAAGCGAATTCACTCTGACCCAGGGGCCTGATTCCAAGGGTGAAAAATGGACAAACTGTATCGTATCTACGGGATCGATAAGTCCTGATCTACGACGTACCACTCACAAGGGAACGGGGTCAATGAAGAATTCAATCAGACCCTGTTACTAATGTTGTGGACCCTAGAAGAGGACAAGAAGATGAAGTGACCAAAGTCCACGCAACTATCGGTTACACTCCCTATATGCTGGGGTTTGGGAGGAGAGGACAAGAGTTTAGGGAACTGGAGCTGGATTCGGAGGACCTTTGTCCAGGGAGTAGTCCAAGTACCTGAATCTGAGAACACTGACACTGACTCCAGACAATAAGGAAGTTGGTCGAGCAGAAGTTTCGAGAGGTGGAACACTCAGGTTGACCTCTCATGTTGGGTGGACAACCCAAGAGACCCAGAAAGAAGCTGGATCATCGCTGGGAAGCAGTACCCTACCGAGTAGTGAGGAAGATTCACCAAGATAATGCAGTCTATGAGGTCAGACCTGAGGAAGATGGCGGAGTATTACCCTGGGTGTTGCACCAAAATATGTGGCGGACAGGTCCCCAACTGGAGTGGACAAAGTTCCACAAAGGGGAGTCTCAAAGGAAGAGAAAGGATGGGTTACAGTGCTGTTGCATTCACTTTAGATGCTGATTCCGCTCTTGAATAGGACAGAGAATGAAGCAGGAGTCGACTCGCAATCTCCGCTGAGTCTCCAAGTACTACAGAAGTGAATTTACAGGAAGTGCCTTGCAGGACTAAGCAGGCCAACGCCAGAGTTTGCCCTAATCGGTATGCTAAAGATGATTTTTTCTGGTCATAGATACAGCAGAAAACTTGGGAGTGCACTCAACTGTTGGCCGAACTTGGATAATCACCGGGGAAACTACGAAAACGCAAAGACTACACTCACCAAGGAACAGGTGAGCGAAAAAAGGGGAAGAATGTAAGAGGAAGCAGTGATAACCCTGAAGAGCCTTTGTGGGATGTGGCCATAGTATGGAAAAATTGTAATCTGCCGGCCAAGTGCAATCAAGTGGAACTAATTTGTCCCGGAAGAATTGCAGAAGGAGCAGCTTCATGTGCTGGACCTGGTCAGGTGACTCACAGGACGGAGTACTGAGATATAAAAGCCAAACCGTGGGGAGATTTGGCTCGGAGAAAGAGAGAGGAGCATTAGTATTATATAGTGAAGAACTTTTGTTACTAATTCACTCATATCAGTATTTTGTTTGTTTGATTTGCCTTCTTATGATCACCAACTGTTGAGTTACTGTAAATTACTAGTGCATTTAAACAGAATTATTTGTTCACTGACTGTTCTTGCCTTGTGCTATCTGTATGTTGCATCCGGTCATCTGCATTACTGTCCTTTCTGTTGTATGGGGCCTGGTGAGCAGAAGTACAGAGGGGTCCGGGCTCCACCTCTTGTTCTTCTGCTCACCGGGCCCCATCATGCACTCAAGTGCTATGCGCTGGTGTGCACACCTCAATGCTGGGGCCTGGGAGCTTTCTCAGAGCTCCATGGCTGTCTAGCCTGGACTGCTGCGCATCTCCAGCTCCCTCCACCTTCTCTGGATTTCTGGTCAGATGACGGTGTGTGCGCGATGACATAATCGCGTATGCGCCGACATGTACGAGGAAGCAAGAAGCAGAGCTGTGCCTGCAGGGGATTGTCAGTGAGGTAAGTATGAAATCCTTTTTTTTTCTTTATAAAATTAATCAAATGGGGAGGGGGACTGCAAATGATGAAGTGTGTCTGAAGGGGACTGCAAATGATGAAGTGGGGGGCAGGGGGGACTGCAAATGGTGAAGTGGGGGGGCAGGGGGGACTGCAGATGAAGTGAGAGGGGATGGGGGACTGCAAATGATGAAGTGAGGGGGATAGAGGACTGCAAATGATGAAGTGGGGGGAGGGGGACTGCAAATGATGAACTGAGGGTGACTACAAATGATGAAGTGAGGGGTGAACAGGGGACTGCAAATGATGAATTGAAGGTGGGAGAGCAAATGATGACCTGGGGGGAGAGCAAATGATGACCTGGGGGGACAGCAAATAATGATTAATTTTGAGGGTGGGGCAGTAAATGATGTATTGAATATGGGGGAGAGCAGTTGATAATGAATAGAGGGTGGGGTGGGAGAGAGAGAAGACATGACAATGAATTGGGGTGGAATGGGCATGAAATATAAGGAATCAGGGGAGCGGAAGGTACAGAGTGGGGGCGTTGAGGATGCAGTGACTGGTAATGATTTAGGGGAAAGAGTACAGGTGCTAATTCATTTATATATTTATTAGGTGGGGAAAGTGGCTATTTATAGTTGGTGGGGGCACAGATGTGGATTATAATTTATATTTGGAATAGTGGGTTGCATAATAACTGATTATATATTAATGGTGGGTAACATAGTAACATAGTTAGCAAGGCCAAAAAAAGACATTTGTCCATCCAGTTCAGCCTACATTCCATCGGAATAAATCCCCAGACCTACGTCCTTCTAAAGAACCTAATAACTGTAAGATACAATATTGTTACGCTCCAGGAAGACATCCAGGCCTCTCTTGAACCCCTTGACTGAGTTCGCTATCACCACCTACTCAGGCAAGGAATTCCAGATTCTCACTGCCCTATCAGTAAAGAATTCTCTTCTATATTGGTGGAAAAACCTTCTCTCCTCCAGATGCAGAGAATGCCCCCTTGTGACCGTCACCTTCCTTGGTATAAACAGATCCTCGGAGAGAGATTTGTATTGTCCCCTTATATACTTATACATGGTTATTAGATCACCCCTCCGTCGTCTTTTTCCTAGACTAAATAATCCTAATTTTGCTGATCTCTCTGGATATTGTAGTTCCCCCATCCCCTTTGTTTATTAATTTTTTTGCCCTCCTTGTACTCACTGTAGTTCCATTATATCCTTCCTCAGCACCGGTGCCCAAACCTGTACACAGTACTCCATGTGTGGTCTAACCAGGGATTTGTACAAAGGCAGTAAAATACTCTCATCATGTGTATCCAGACCTCTTTTAATGCACCCCATGATCCTGTTTGCCTTGGCAGCCGCTGCCTGGCACTGGCTGCTCCAGGTAAGTTTATCATTAACTAAGATCCCCAAGTCCTTCTCCATGTCAGATTTACCCAGTGGTTTCCCGTTCAGTGTGTAATGGTGATATTGATTCCTTCTTCCCATGTGTATAACCTTACATTTATCATTGTTAAACCGCATCTGCCACCTCTCAGCCCAAGTGTCCAACTTATCCAGATCCATCTATAGCAGAATACTATCTTCTCTTGTATCATCTGCAAATATCAATATTTTACTGTGTAAAGCTTCTACCAGATCGTTAATAAATATGTTGAAGAGAATAGGTCCCAACACTGACCCCTGCGGTACCTCACTGGTCACAGCGACCCAATTAGAGAATAAACCATTTATAACCACCCCCTGCTTTCTATCACTAAGCCAGTTACTTACCCATTTACGCACATGATTGCATGTCTAAATTCAGCTGTGTAGTGTAGAAGAAAGGAAAAAGTGGGGAATGTGCTCTGGAAGTGGTGTTCTAGGGAACTATTTGTTGTTTTATGCAGAGACGAGTCCTGGCTGGAAAAAGCAATGGCCGTCTGCGCTGCATGAAAAAGAAAAGCAAAGATTAAGTACTTAAGCTAGAGACATCACTGGTGAGTCAGTTTGTTACCTGTACACTGACACTATGTACTGTATACTATGTACACAGCTCCTCTGTATATTGTCACTGGTGATCATTGTATTACCTGTACACTGACACTATATACAGAGCTCCAGTGTATACTGTCACTGGTGATCACTGTATTACCTGTACACTGGCACCATATACAGAGCTCCTGTGTATGTCACTGGTGATCACTGTACACTGACAATAAATACAGAGCTCCTGTGCATAATGGCACTTATTGTTGTGCTTTTTAAAAAAATTTAATGATCAGTATTGTAGTATTCAGTCACTATGTGGTGGTAATACATGTTCTGGTCATGGTGTGGCATTATTTGATCCTTGTATGTGGTATTATTCGGTCACTATGTGGTGGTAATATGTGGTCTGGTCATGGTGTGATGGTATTTGTCCCTTGTATGTCGTATTAATGGTCATTAATGGTCAAATGTATGTGTCTAATTCGCTTAAAGAAAAATAAATTAAAATATCCCTATAAAGAGTATTGGATATTTTAAGAAATTTTTAAAAGGTTAGAGTAGAATAGGGCCATGCCAAAAGATTCTGCCTTGTCGTGGTGGCGGCTCAAAAAACTTTTTGGCCAAAGTAAAAGCTGCTGGGTATGTATGTGATATAGTGTTTGATGGAAACTGTTAATATCTGATTGGTGAGGACGTGGTGCAAAAGTTGAGTTTTTCCAAGAGTGGGTTGCGGGACTGTGGAAGGTTCGAGGGGTGGAGTCGGAGCTGGGGTGAAGCCTGGGCAGGGTCTCGAGGGGACCTGAAAATGTTGCCATTATGGGGCCCTGATATTCCTAGTGGCAGCCCATATGTCAGGCATGCATCTAAAAAAAAATCCTGCAGTGTAAACTGTATGCTGTACAGTTAGATGTAGCTACTATTAATGCACACCATTTTTTGTAGGATATCCTAATACTGCAAATATACTTGTTGTAAAGAGGACTCTCGTTTTGCAAATATCTGGTTAATTATATGCACTGGATACAAATGTGCTGTGTGAACATAAGCTAACTTGTTCTGCAACATTTTCCTGGGTTAAGCATTAGTTAGCATATGAAAGGTTTGACCTTTCAAGCAGGTTGTTGAGACAGACAGCCTTAATACTTATAATTATTATTCTTTTTTTCATGGTTTGTTGATATAAATGAAACTGACATTCCAAAAACATCACGAAGAGCCAATTTTCTAAATGTATTCAAAATAGATTAACTTTTTTTCTCCTTTTTATTAGCTAGTATACCCACCCTGCATTCACACTGTTTGCTTAACCTGGGGGTCTAGCTATGTGATTAACAAGCACAAAATGCTGGAAAATGAAGCTGAAAAATCAAGTTCTGATTATATTTTTTTTATTACTTCTTTCTGGGAGTGTCCAATTCCTTATTTTCTCAGCTCTTTGTTTCTCATGACTAAACACAAATCAGCACTTGACATTTAGTCCTGTGTCTGCTCGTTTGACTTGTTCGTGAATTTGGGAGTTCCTCCTCACACATTTTCCACCTTTCTGAATTTATGAGGTTCGGATGAATAGTTTCTTTCTCCCAAGATCCAGATTCACTTGCTGTGTGTTACTATTCAAAACTCACTTATACACAAACACATTCATTCTATTTATTGTGCTTAGTATGGTGGATGACTTATGAGCACTATTTAAATCCCTTAATATAATTGCTAAAATAAGAGCTGTCAAAACCATTTGCTGCTTCTGTGGTCTGCACTTCAAGGCTTCATTCAGACGTCAGTGATTTTTCTCATATGCAAAAAAAAAAAAGTTGGCATGTTATCAATGTTTTTGATAAAATCAGAGTTTGGTCAATGTTTAATTTTTTTGCCATCACAGCTTATCTGTTGCTTCATAACTAAAAAGGAGGTGCCCAGTCCGTGGAGGAGAGTCTCCACCCTGGGTACCACCACACATGATCCGCTTACTTCCCGCATAGCCCCATGCGGGAAGTAAGCGGATCAATGCATTCCTATGTGTGCGGAATCCCCGCGATTCCGCAAATTAATGAACATGCTGCGTTTTTTTCAGGAATGCGCTTCCGCTCAGGAAAAAAACGCAGCATGTGCATACAAAATTCGGATTGCATTCTTTTAATAGGATGCTTAATGTGAGCGTTTTTTTTCACAGTTTTATCACGTTTTTATAGTGAAAAAACGTGAAAAATCCGGAACATGTGCACACAGCCTAAGTGGACAGTTTGATTTCACAGAAGTTTCATTTACTTGGGGTTATATTTTTTTTTTAAGTGCTCCCTTTATTTTTTTTAGGAGTGTATGTATGAATATATATATATATATATATATATATATATATATATATATATATATATATATATATACATATATATATATATATATACTGTGTGTATATATATATATATATATATAATATATATATATAATAACTGTTTGCAACAAAGTGCCATGTGCAGAGTCACCCAGGTGGATTAGCTCAAAGACAAGGCATTGTATGGGAGATGTGTGACGCAACAGGAGATGGTGATAATGCAAACCTCATGGTATGTGATGTTCAGCATTTCATATCTAACATCCCTTGTGATTTGTAGAGGTTTAGGGTTAATATCAAACATCTTTTTTTTATATGATGTGCCTGTATAGTATTTGCTGTTTTTCATTTGCGTATTATTATTTTGATTTGCATCTTTTTTAATGTCTATTTCATGAACTCCCATGTATTTTTTATGTTTAGTCATTGGGGGCAAAGTTTCAGTTTTCCTGAAACTTTCGGCTGATTCATCAATTTTTTAAAAAATTGCATATGCAAATTGTCTCTTCAGAGAGGAAGAGAACTTGAACCCTAGTGCCACCGATACAAAGTGGCAAACCTAAAAATCAATATTGACCCTTTAACGATCCTGGCAATATGACTTAGGATAAAACCCAAATCAAAATCTCAATTTGCAGACATGGTATATCGGGGTATTGCCCCCTGTCAGTATAAAGTATGAGAACTGATTTGGCAAAAAAAAAGATACCATATTTTGTGGACTATAAGATAGTCCTGCTGTGGCTATGGGTGGGAAGCGGCAGAGTAGCAGCGTCACAGGAGGCATGAGCTGATGGCTGCGGCTAACACGTGTGCCCACTATTAAAGAAAATGAATATTCACTGCTCCCCACATCCATCATCCTACCCATCTCTATGCACTGAAGATGGCATCGAAAGGTGGGAGCGACTATGCGAGTGGAGAGCAGTGAATATTCATTTACTTTAACAGTGGAGACATGTTAGCCGCAGCCGCCGGCTTCCTGCAGCAGCTGGGTGATTACATGTGTCCGCACACATACAGGGATTGCCTGTTTGTTAGGGAATCCCCACATGTATTCAGGCTGTCGAGCAGCCGCAAATCATGCAGCTGCGGGGACACAAACATAATCTACAAGCATGCCCAAGATACTCAGACAACACGCTCGGAAAACTCGAGTAACGAGCACACTCGCTCATCACTAAGGGCTAACTCAGGAGATAAGGTAAGGGTGGCGGCCCTGGCACCTTCACCTTCAGAAGTATCCACAGGAATAGGGCGAGCTAGGGCGCCTCCTGTTGGGGCAGTGAAGGAGCCCATGGTCCCGGGTCACCCAACAGCTGTGTCATGACAATAGCTCTGATTGTAATCATTTTTTCTAATCCATTATGAATCCAATCATTGCTCTTACAGGGCAACTGTCTCCGTCTGGAGGTGGCAGATTTACACACGGTTGCTTTGCAGCACCCTAATACATCTGGTGTAGGATTCACATCTCTCAGGCAAACCATAGTGGACAGCCCAAGACAGACATAGTGGAGCATATTGCCTGACAAGTTCTCTAGGGGGGGGCGTGACAAGTTTACTGTGTTCAGAGAGGCCTGCAAACTATACTTCAGGTTACGTCCTGTTTCCTCAGGTTCAGAGGAGCAACGTTTGGGGATCGTAATCTCGCTCCTCCAGGGAGACCCCCAAGCATGGGCGTTTTCTCTCCCGTCTGACTCCCAGTCGCTTCAGACAGTGGAAGAGTTCTTTCTGCCTCTGGGCCTTATATACGATGAGCCTGATCACGTCTCCTTGGCTGAGTCCACAATGCACCAACTTCAGCAAGAAGACTGACCAGCAGAGCAGTATTGCTCTGAGTTTCGGAGGTGGGCCACGGACACAAAGTGGAATGACCCCACACTCCGTAACCAGTTCTGTGAGGGACTTACAGTAAGGGTGAGTTATGCGTTGGCCCTGTATGAGACTCCAGTCTCCCTTGAGGCAGCCATGTCCCTGGTGATTGGTACTGAGTCAACTGAGGAAATCATGCAGGTGGATGCGGCATCTCACTCTGGTATACTATCTGTTGTTTGGCGAAAAGAGGGAGTGTTTCTGCTGTGGTAAAAAGGGCAATTTTGTGGGCACTTGTCCTTCCTGACCTCACAGTAAAACAGCTGCCGGAAAACTAGGTGTCCCGGGTTGCAGGGACATTTGCAACCCATGTGTATTCATCACCTCTGTGGGGCACAATTTTTTCTACCAGCTGAAATCCACCTGGGTGAGATCAAGGTGGACGTGTCTGCTTTTCTGGACGGTGGGGCAGGGTTTAACTTGATCGACACTAGGTTTGTCCAGATCCAAGTCCTCATTCCACATACTCAGTCCAGACCCATACCCATAATCGCCATCGACTCCACCCCTTTGAGACGGGTATTTACTCAAGTCGTCCGAGGTTTACAGCTTCAGGTAGGGGCCATGCACTCTGAGGTAATAGACTGTTATGTGCTAGGGGTCTGCCCTCACCTGTGGTTCTTGGACTTCCTTGGCTTGCTCTGCACAATCCTGTAGTAGATTGGCAGACTCAGGAAGTGGTAAAGTGGAATGAGTATTATCAAGGACATTGCTTGGGTAGCCGCCTTGCTTGGGTGGATATCCAGTCTGTGCCAAAATACCTGTCTGATTTTGGGGAAGTGTTCTCTGAGCAGGGGAATCAAGAACTTCCTCCCCATTGTCATTATGATTGCTCCATTAATCTGGTTCCTGGTGCCAAGCTGCCTAAAAGCGCACTTTATAACATCTCTGGTCCAGAACAGCAGGCCACGAAGGACTACATTGCGGAAAGCCTGGCAAAGGGTCATATTAGACCATCCTCGTCCCCCATTGCTGCAGGGTTCTTTTTTGTAAAGAAAAAGGATGGGGGTTACGCCTATGCCTGGATTTCCAAGAATTCAATATGATCTCTGTCTGTGATCCCTATCCGCTTCCTGTCATCCCGGACCTCTTTAATCAGATTGTGGGAGCAGAATCGTTCTCAAAACTGGACCTCAGGGGGGCATATAATCTCATTCGCATTAAAGAGAGGGATGAGTGGAAAACTGCATTCAATACGCCTGAGGGACATTATGAAAACCTGGTGATGCCTTTTGGGTTGACAAATGCGCCCACCGTCTTTCAGCACTTTGCAAATGACATCTTTAGTCACCTAGTAGGCAGCTTTGTTGTTATCTGGACAACATATTCATTTTTCCACCTGACCTTGAGTCGCCTCAGATACGAGGGAGGGGCAGTAAGAGAGACGTTTCTGTAAAATGTTACATTCTGTAATGCCCAAGGTTTTGATGAAATATTTACCACCAGTGGCCAGGTACCTGGGATCATGTCATACGAGATTGGTCCATGCTTCTGTCTGTGTTCAATGTCCATGCCTCATCCTCTTTTTCGGGCTGGCGTCTTTTCTGTCCTAAAAAACGGGAAATGGACGGGAAAATTTGTTGCACCATCGGTAAGCTCTATTAAACTCGTAATCTTCGGTGTCCCTAATGAATTTGAACCTTTTATTTTGTTTGGTCTCCCTTTTATGTTGATCGATTTTGGTTTGGATTTCAGACTTGAGAGCATTCAGTTCTTCTTGGGAACTAGCTGCTGAGAGCTGGGACTCTATATTTTGGATCCGTTCTGTGCTGGACTGGATGGCTTTTGCAGGTGCTCTATGGTCAGCGTAATCAAATCAAAAGAGCATTTGTTTAATATTTGTTCAAACCTGGAACAGTACTCAGATGAATCACCAAAGAGGGTGGGACGTAGAGGGACTCCAAGTCCCCTAGGAATTCTTTTCACTTTAAGGTATTCAGTTAAGGTTGCACAATGTAATTCTATATTTACGTGATGGCGCAGTTCGCGTTCCAAATCTTGCCCATGAGTTTCTTTTGGAGGAGCCTTTAGAAACTCACTAGAAACGATAGTTTGTGCAATAATATTGGAGGTTTCCTCTGCGTTGTAAGAAAAAGTGAGAGAGGACATGACCGGAAGAAGTGTGCTAAACGTAAGGGCAACTAGAGTAAAGGAAAAACACCATATACACAACCTCAGAAGGTGCTCAAGTAGGGCCCCACACCATACATGTAAAATAAAGAAAACTTGGCACTCAACTTCTAGAATATTTTTTTTAATTTTTTTTAATGCAGCCAGAAAATAATATAGACGTTTCGGCCTCACTGGCCTTCATCAGTAACTATAAGTGAAAAAATATATACAGAATATGATTGACAATGAAAATATCATATCAAAGAAATTACAACTAAAACAGAATTAAAGTATATACAGGATTGGGCAATCTAGAGCTTATTTACCTTTATAGACTATGGTGTCACTCCTATTATCACACTGAACACGATTAAGCACTATACTGCAGTCTGGTATGTCTCCTCATTTTTTCCACCAGATATTATATTCTCATTTGTTTATAACATTATTATTTTGTGCAATTTAAAGGTAGTTTCATGCCACATTAAATGGATCAGATTATTCAATTCTGACATGACCATATGTCTAGATTATTCCTTGTCACTGTAGGTTGCCCAATCCTGTATATACGGTACTTTGTTTTTGTTGTAATTTTTTTGATATGATATTTTCATTGTCAATCATATTCTGTATATATTTAGCCACTCTCGTTCCCTTTATAATCCTGTTCCTGATTCTAATCCATGTCAGAGTTACAAATTGCTGCATGGCTTATGAGGAGAGGAGTTCATATGAGAAGGAGTTCTGAAATTTGTAAGTGTTGGTAATTCCCTTCCCTCCTCCACTTTGGTTTATTCTCATTCCTCCACTCCCAGGTGCATTACTCTGTTATATTTGAGCAAATATTTTGTATGGAAGGTGTTTTCTGTTAACCCTCGTTTGTATAGCCTGGTTTGTCAGATTGGTGTACTGCTGTGCATGGTAGCCTCCCTCTTCCCTGGGTGGGGGAAAAGAACAGACAGAGGGGGCTAACTTAGGAGATAAGGCAAGGGTGGCAGCCCTGGCATCTTCACATCCAGAAGTATACTGAGGAACAGGATGAGCAAGGGCAACAGGGAAGGAGGCCCTTGTCCCGGGTCACCTGACAGCTGTGTCGTGACAGGCAGGCCATGTATACCAGGATGGGGTGCCTTCTATACATAGAAAGGGCCCAGGATGGGGGACATTAGTACAGAATTGGGGTACATTACCCCTATAACAGTGTCAGCAGATCTCCCCATGGTGTAGGCCATGGTTTATAGGGGTGGACGTGTGGCGGTTATAGCTGATATGGCAAACAGTGTGGCAGGTGTAGCTCATTAAGGCGAACAGTATGGAGGCAATATTCTATAGGAGGCTTATTTAAGTCATAAAATGGACAGATATATTTTATGCAGAGGGCATTTTAATAACACTGTATTTTTAAAGGGCACTGTGTGGCGATGTGCTGCAGAAGACCGGAGAAGAGGGAAGTCTACAGAGACAAGATGTGGATGTGAAAAGTCCTCATGGCATCTGGACAAGATGGATGTGAATAGACTAAATCACAGAAGAGGTCACCCATAAGGTACCTGGATGTAAATGTTTACTATTGATACTGACTACGTCTCATGAGTACTGTGGTTCCTGTATGGTCCACAGTCTGATAAAGACTGATTACAACAACTCCAAGCATTTTCTTTCTATTGTTAAGGACACACTTTTTAGTTGTAGATGCATCCATGAGATACAAATGTATATGGGCCTGACTTAGAAGGATTAAGCTGGCCCGTTTTTAATCACGTGTTATCATAGACCTAATGGAAAAGAGAAGAATTAGCTTGGTAGAAAGGGAAAATGAGCGATTGCAAATAAAACAAGTTAATAATCATTTAGAAACAGCAATACTAATGTTTTAACTCAGGAAGAGTTCAGAAATCAATATTTCGTGGAATAAACATGATTTTTAATCACAGCTTTCATGCGTCTTGACATACTTTCCACGAGTCTTTCACACTGCTTCTGGCACAAAAATTTAAGCAGTTCTTCTTTGTTTGATGGCTTGTGACTATCCATCATCCTCTTGATTACATTCCAGAAGTTTTCAACGGGGTTCAGGTCTGGAGATTGGGCTGCCCATGACAGGGTTTTAATGTGGTGGCCTCTTAATTTTTGCCAGAGCTGTATAATATACCCTCTAACATATGCACCGGACAACAATAGGGACCGATTGTCAAATAAATATAATCAAAGGAGGGGAGGAAACCTAAACAAAATCACAAGGTCCATAATATTGTAAATATAAAATTGCTTTATTATATAAATTGAACAGGCAAGGATAAGTTTGGTCAAACATATACAACTCTGGCAAAAATTAAGAGACCACTGCACAGCTTTTAAAAAATCAGCTTCTCTACATGTCTGACAGCCATTCCATTCCAGTGTCAGTTGAATTCCAATCAGAGTACACCTCATTCTACTTAAACGAAGAGAAGGGAGTGAAGGAGGCACTCCAAACCTGGTGCTAAAATTATTAAAAAAAACTTTATTTAAGGCATGTCAGCCATGTTTAACCCCTTTCTGACATCTGACGTACTATCCCGTAGAGGTGGTATGGGCCCGTATGACCACCGAAGGGATAGTACGTCATCACTGATCAGCCGCGCTCACGGGGGGAGTGCGGCCGATCGGGGCCTGGTGTCAGCTGACTGTCGCAGCTAAAATCCGGCACTATGTGCCAGGAGTGGTCACGGACCGCTTCTGGCACATTAACCCCCAGAACACTGCGATCAAACATGATCGCCGAGTTCCAGCGGCTCAGGGAAGCATCGCGCAGGGAGGAGGCTCCCTGCGTGCTTCCCTGAGACCCTTGGAGCAACGCGATGTGATCGTGTTGCTCCGAGGGTCTCTTACCTCCTCCTCCCTGCAGGCCCAGATCCAAAATGGCCACGGGGGGCCTTCCGGGTCCTGCATGGAGGTGGCTTGCAAGCGCCTGCTCAGAGCAGGCGCCGGCAAGCCTCCTTCAGTGCCTGTGTGATCGCTGATCTGACACAATGCACTCCAAAGTGTCAGATCAGCGATCTGACAATATAGTATGATGTCCCCCCTGGGGCAATGTTACAAAGTAAAAAAAAAAAAAAAATCCTAAATAAAGGAAAAGAAATATATATATTGTTCCAATAAATACATTTTTGTCTAAATAAAATAAAAAACAATAGAAGTACACATATTTAGTATCGCCGTGTCCGTAACAACCCGACCTATAAAACTGTCCCACTAGTTAACCCCTTCAGGGATCACCGTAAAAAAAAAAAAAAAAAAAAGAGGCAAAAAGCAACACTTTATTATCATATCAAAACAGGGCTTTACCCCAACATATGGGGTATCAGCGTACTCAAAAGAATTTGCACAACAATGTTTTGGTCCAATTTCTCTGGTTACCCTTGGGAAAATAAAAATTTGGGGGGCTTAAAAAATCATTTTTGTGGAAATTTTTTAGTTTTTATTTTCACGGCTCTGCGTTATAAACTGCAGTAAAACACTTGGGGGTTCAAAGTTCTCACAACACACTAGATAAGTTCCTTGGTGGGTCTAGTTTCCAAAATGGGGTCACTTGTGGGGGTTTCTACGATTTAGGTACATCAGGGGCTCTGCAAACGCAATGTGACGCCTGCAGACCATTCCATCTAAGTCTGCATTCCAAACGGCGCTCCTTTCCCTCCAAGCTCTGCCATGCGCCCAAACAGTAGCAATTAGAGAGATCAGACTACACGAGATGGCTGAAAAATTCAAAGTTCGTGATTACCCATCACAACTCCTTGAAGCAGAATCTAGCAGGGCATCCAACGAGGCTAACGCTAGCACAATTACAACTTATAAGACCCCGAGAATGCCATTTGTCCACAAATCATCACCCATCTATGCTTAGGGTCCATAACCTGATCCGGAGACACTGCCCCCTCTTAAACAAAGCTTATCCCAATATCCAATCATTTAAAAACCCACCACTTATGTGTACAAGACGCCCAAAGAACATAAGAGACAATGTGGTTAGGGCTGATCTAGGATCTTGTAAGTCTACATAATGTAGGACTCTCAGTGGGCACAAAAGGACGGGTAAATTCCCATGTTTAAATTGCATGAGTTGCTCTAATGTAATTAAAGGTAATGAGGTGATTCATCCACAAATGGGTAAATCCTATCCCATTAAGGACTACTACACTTGTGAGTCCAATTTTGTCATCTAGATCATTAAATGTCCCTGTGGGCGAAACAACCCTGGCCATTAGGGACCGCATTTCCAGTCATAAATCGACTATCAGATGTGAGAAAATATGGTTACCCCTACCGGCCCATTTCAAGGAGGCCAAACACACAATGTGGCCCAACTCAGGTTTTAGGTAATAGCAAAGGTCCTAAGACCAAGGAGGGGTGGTAACCATATCCAGTTGTTGAAACAGCGGGAAACATACTGGATTTACACCCTGGACACACTTCACCCTAAAGGCCTCAATCGTGATATGGACTGGTTAACATAATAAATCTTTGGTCTTTTTCTCCTAGATCAATTGATTTTATGCACACGTAGTCTCGACCCATATCGTACCTGAGATGGTAAGATTCATCGTTAACCCCCCCCATCTTTTTATACGTTTCCTTCTCCACTTTTCTATTTTTCCCCCTTTTTTTCTTTATCCTTTTTTATAATTTTTTCTCTACAGTTTGGACTCCTACAGTGATTTTTATTTGGTTTATCGATTGCTTTATCTATTGATTCATATCCATTATTTCCATTGGATCCATTTACCTATGTGTATCTACCCATCTCCACTTATGATTTATATCTATTTATTCATCCATATTTATTTATTTATTTATTGATCTATTCATCTTTAATCATTTGTATGTATGATTCTCATATTTTCTATATGGTTTTACCGGATTTATTTACCTATGTGTATTTACCCTTGTCCACTTATTATTTATATCATTTACATTTATTTATTCATCCATACTTTTTCATCTTCAACCATTTGTATGTATGATTTCCATATTTTCTATATTGTTTTACCGGATCTATCTACCTATGTGGATTTACCCATCCCCACTTATGATTTATATGTATTTATTCATCCATATTTTTTTACTTATTTATTTATTCATTTTCAATAATTTATATGTATGATTTTCATATTTTCTGTATTATTTTCTATATTTTTTTTCCATATCAATTGATCTACTTTGCATTCACTATACATCCTCAATATACATAATACTCTCTTCCATCCATGTTCCCCTATTTATATATACATGGATACAGGCTCCAACAATGCACCAGCTCAGTATACGGCACCTCATTCTCTCCCTTTTCTAACATCTCACATACAATTACGCTGTAATGACTTAATTCCCTCACTACCTCTGTTGTATCCATGCACTACATTATATGTACATCCCCATGGCAACATGTAAACATTGTATTACGAGGACACGCAGTACTAGGAAGCTCCTTTTCCTTCTGTGAATGCGCCAGCGGTGTCCGTCACTTCCGGTCACCTGACCGGCCAGCGCTATATACAGCAGGGTGCACAGGCCATTGTACCTTCTCCTCCCTTGGGTGCAGACCTGCCAGCCTTCCCACTTAACCACCAATGTCGGCTTTTACAGCCACAGATTTCCAGATACCACCAGACCACCGGATGTAAGCCCTTCTTCGTTTTAGATAAGCACCAGCCTATATACTACCATTATACTTACAAACTTTTGCCCTACAGCTTTGAGAGCGCATATCAAAAATAGTACTGCGGCTTCATCATTACCCCTATTGAACGTGGTAAATATGCATTTCCTTATTTATTGCCTACATATATATCTATACAGACCTCATCTAAGTGAATCTTTTTTCCCTTTTTTAGTCATATCACCACTGAGCATACCAATTTTGCAAACTAAAGTACATGCTTCATCCATTGTGGTAAACTTGGCCCCCCTCATTCTATATTTTTCTACACTGTTACTTCCTCCCTCTACATACATCATAATCACTGTACAAATTATATATATATTGCCTTACCTTACACCCCATCACTGATAATTACCTTATACCCCACCACTGGCCACTTTTCTCTTTTTTTCCTGCTCTGCATGTGTTGCTCATTTCACCATACCACTCAGTATCCATTATAAATAAAAACATCTACGGCACAAAAAAGAAGGGGTTTATGATACTTTATTATTCCTAACAGGACATACCTACCACTATATCTCTTCCCAAAGTGGATGCACGAGTACGACTTGTTGATGCACCAATAGAACGGTATGTCAACCTCTTTCATCTGTTTATCTCTTATCCTTCCATCTCACTACAATATACAACTACAGCTTCATCTCTACTTAGCCTCTGATTTATGTTCTTGCACCAATGATACGTGGTCCTTTATCCAACTGTGATCAGTGAATAACCCTACTCATTTGTTTTGATTCTACCTGACATGTTTTCAATTTCTTTGTAAATATGTATGATATGTCTTATACCTAAGTAACTCACTGTATATACTGTACATTATATATATTTTTTTCATTTTTTCAGCGACATTGTCATCAAGGCCACACTGTGGCCGAAACGTCAATATTGCCTGTTGCTTATCACCTATAAATAAAATATTCACTTGAAGCAAATCTCCTGGAATGAGTGCAGTGATTATAGACTTTACTTATGTATGGGATCATTGATTCCGTTCACTAGCACCGTACATCCAAGCATAAGTCGTGTGCTAGCCATTTGTTTCTTCTGCATTTTGCACTTGACATGGTGGACAACCCATTTATCTGTACCAAAAGCTGCTGTGTGTACTCTGCAACCCATATCTATAGGAATTCTGTGCCAAAAGCTGCTGTGTGTACTCTTCAACCTATATCTATGCAAGTACTGTGCCAAAAGCCGCTGTGTGTAATCTGCAACCATGTCTGTGATAGTAGTGTGTCAAAAGTCGCTGTGTACTCTGCAAAGCTTATCTGTGGGAGTACTGTGCTAAAAGCCATTGTGTGTACTCTGCAACCATGTCTGTGATAGTATCAAAAGATACTGTATGTACTCTTCAACCTTTTGGCGTATTGTGCCAAAAGCTGCAGTACTGTATGTACACTGCAGCCATGTCTGTGATAGTATTGTGCCAAAAGTCGCTGTGTGTACTTTGCAACCCATATCTGTAGGAATACTGTGCCAAAAGCCATTGTGTGTACTCTGCAACCATGTCTGTTGATAGTACTGTGCCAAAAGCCACTGTGTGTACTCTGCAACCCATATCTGTATGAATACTGTGCCAAAAGCCATTGTGTGTACTCTGAAACCATGTATGTGATAGTACTGTGCCAAAAGCCACTGTGTGTTCTCTGCAACCCAAATCTGTGGGAGTACTTTGCCAAAATCCGCTGCACGTACTCTGCAACAATGTCTGTTATAGTTCTGGGCCAAAAGGCACTGTATGTACTCTGCCACCCATATGTAAGGGAGTACTGTGCCAAAATCCACTGTGTACTCTGCAGCCGTGTTTGTACGAGCAGTGTGTGTAAATAATTCTACTCTGCAGCAGTATCTTTGCAATTTGTAGGCCAAACAAATAACCTTATTATACCGCTTTGTGTATACAAGTAGTGTGGAAAAAAATAAATCTACTCTTTACAGCATAACATTTCAGGCCCTCATTGGCTCTGATAGCTGTCAATAACCATAACTGTCAATATTACTCTCACGTGCTCGCACAGCTGCACTCCACTCGCCTTACTGCAGACTGTTTCCGGTGTCAGTTTTTGTGTGGCCTTTTTCTCTTCAGCCAACCCTTCTGGGGGCTGTCCTTCTGACGCAATCACCACATCACTCATCACTCCTGGCGACTCTGCCTTCAGCCACATCTCTTTCACTAGTTATCTCTTACCCAATGGGCCGTACTTCATTTTGAAACGCACTCTCTTTCAGAACGTGACTCCCTTTCTGGGCAGAATTCTGGCTGCAGCGCATCCCCGCTTTTAGGTCGACCCTCCAATGGGCGGGACACCTTTTCGTACCCTCGGATGCTGTCCACTCCCATGATTGGCCTGACTTCTCAACATCAGATCAGAGGTCACCTCCATCTTGGGATCCATGCTGTTTGCCGTCATCATAGTTTCCTCAATTTCAGGTATTGTTATATCTACATCACGTCCACCAATTTGAAATTTATATGCTGTACCAATTTAGGCGCTTCTTAAATTGCACCACGGACATTCTTCACCCCGCTTTCTTCATCTTACTGACTACGCCTATGTAACAGGGCCCAGGGTGATAGGGAGTGTAGTACAATCGGCACCTTGGCCCGCTACAGAAATAGGGAGACCTTTGGGTCCCTGGGTATGTGGGGAGTTCAGTGTTTCAGTGAGGTAGGTTTTCCTACTAAATTCTGATACTTCTACTGGTGCGTCAATTCTTTTGGTCTTCAGAAAGAGATAGCCACATCGGCTTGGACTTGCAAAGCCCTTTTTACTGATCAGCACATTCAGATACAGGGAGTAGCATGTAACATATTTTACTTCATGTTATTTCATAGGCAACAGCACTTTCACAGTGATAATAGACACAGACACTGCTGCGTCCCATGAATGGGAACACCTTGTTATGCATTCTCTATGTTATGCATTGCATTCTGTTGTTGCTAGGCAGAAGCCCTGCCCCTTGAAGTTTGTTCCTTTTTCTCACCTGTAGTTATTATTATTATTATTATTATTCATTTATATAGCACCATTAATTCCATGGTGCTGTACATGAGAAAGGGGTTACATACAGAGATATAGATATCGTTTACAGTAAACAAGTTTACAGTGACAGACTGGTACAGAGGGGAGAGGACCCTGTCCTTGCGGACTTACATTCTATGGGATAGTGGGGAAGAGGCAGAAGTTAGGGGGCGAGGCGGCAGCTCTGGCGATGGCGAGGCGGCGGCTCTGGCGATGGCGAGGCGGCGGCTCTGGCGATGGCGAGGCAGCAGAATGGTTATTGCAGGCTGTAGGCTTTCTTGAAGTGATGGGTTTTCAGGTTCTGTCTGAAGGATCCGAGGGTGGTGGATAATCGGACATGTTGAGGCATGGAATTCCAGAGGATGGGGGATATTCAGGAGTAATCTTGGAGGCGGTTGTGTGAGGAATGAATAAGTGTGGAGGAGAGTAGGAGGTCATGGGGGGATCGGAGATTACGTGAGGGAAGATATTGGGAGATTAGTTCAGAGATATAGGTTGTGGATGGCTTTGTAGATCAGTGTTAGTAGTTTGAACTGGATTCGTTGGGGAATTGGGAGCCAGTGAAGGGATTTGCTGAGGGGAGAAGCAGGAGAGTAGTGAGGAGAGAGGTGGTTAAGACTGGCAGCAGAGTTGAGGACAGACTGGAGTGGTGCAAGAGAGTTAGCGTAGAGAGTTGTAGATGTTAGTTGATGATGTTAGCCTATGCTCCTCCCTTCTTTCTCATTATCAGCTTGCTGTAGCCTTTTTTGGATGTACATGTGCACTTCTCTGTTTAGATTACTCTTTCCACCTGCTGCATTGTACTTAAATACAAGATTTCAGAGAAAATCAACTCTGTTTCTCCTAGACTCTTATTACAAGTCAGTGTGGCTGAGTTGGAACTATCTGAGGACTCATCGCATGTGAGTACAACAATCATACAGTTATCTAAGGGATTGATGGCTAAGGATTTAGAGACTCCTACTGCCTTGAAGAGTCAGAATAGTGGAAAGAGTGGCTTGCCACCAAGAACAGTATACAGCTTAGGCTACTTTCACACTAGCGTCGTACGACGCACGCTGCAATACGACGTACCGACGCATACTGTGCCAAAAAATCATAACAGGGGCAGCGGATGCAGTTTTTCAACGCATCCGCTGCCCTATTGTGATGTCCGGGGAGGCGGGGGCGGAGTTCCAGCCGCGCATGAGCGGTCGGAAAAGGCGGACACGACGCACCAAAAAAGTTATGTTTTTTGTGCCGACGGTCCGACGCAACACGACGCATCCGTCGCACGACGGATGCAACGTGCGGCGATACGTCGCAATGCATCGTTAATGCAAGTCTATGGAGAAAAAACGCATCCTGCAAGCAATTTTGCAGGATGCGTTTTTTTTCCAAAACGATGCATTGTGACGTACAGCTAACAATGCTAGTGTGAAAGCAGCCTTAGGCTACTTTCACACTAGCGTCGTTTGGCTTCCGTCGCAATGCGACGTTTTTGCGAAAAAACGCATCCTGCAAAATTGCTTGCAGGATGCGTTTTTTCTCCATAGACTAACATTGGCGACGCATTGCGACGTATTGCCACACGTCGCAACCGTCATGCGACGGATGCGTCGTGTTTTGGCGGACCGTCGGCACAAAAAAACCACTACATGTAACTTTCTTTGTGCGTCGTGTCCGCCATTTCCGACCGCTCATGCGTGGCCGGAACTCCGCCCCCGTCTCCCCGCACATCACAATGGGGCAGCGAATGCATTGAAAAACTGCATCCGCTGCCCCCGTTGTGCAGCGCTTTCAACGCTAGCGTCGTTGCGTCGGCACGACGCTAGTGTGAAAGTAGACTTACACTCCAGAGAAAGGAACATCTATCAAACTAATTGTGAAGACACAGCAGCTTCATAGAGTCTGCAGACACTGCTGGTGCTGCTTATAAGCAGCAACATTGTATACGAGTTACTCTGCAGCTAGGAGCAGAACAGCCCCCACCTTTGCATTCCTGTGTACAATGGCAAAGTCAGGAAGGATCTCTAATTCTCTGCCTGATTTACATCAGCAAGAAAAAGATTTGGGAAGTGGAGACATGGGAGGTGCATACAAATTGAAAACACAGACTTTGGCTAAGTAAAAACACATAATGATAAACATAACAGGATCAATAATTGTTTTTAAAAAACAAAGTTGTTTAGGATATTTTTGAAAATTTAATATTTAGATCACTGTTATATATTTCATTCTGATGCTCTGGGAGATAGTGTTATATATTTATTGACTTGTCACAGATTAATCATTTAACTTTGATATACGGCTGTCCAGTGATATCAATATCCCTGAGCTAGTAGTGTGTGTCAGAATATATTAATGGTATTATATCCATGATTTTAGTTTGTGTCTGTTTCATATGTCTTCACTTTGTCTTTAATAGTTAACTATGCTAATTAATCAGCACACCGATGTTCTCACCGGAACTTAGCATAAGAAGAGTTACTCATCAAAATGTCGGACATCATGATAAAGGGTGCGTAGCCACCTGAAACGCGTCGATGTTCCATATCATGTAAATTACAATGCTGATGCTGTTTTACCCTCTGCTGAGCATTTTTGGTGAATAAAGAAAGAAGTTTGTTCACAAAAAGAAAAAAAGACATAGGATCTCACTCAGCCTTCAGTGAAAGATTTAAACCCTTGACTAAACCTACACGGAAGGTCAAAGACCATCTAGAAACCCCAAATATGAATTACTTTTCAGTGTATCCTCCCTTTTTGCAAAGGGTGCTGAATCAACTGACTGTCCTATCTATGTCTGGCGCTCATGAGTTTCCACCAGAGAGAGCCCTGGAATGATTATGCTCAGCATACCAGTCTTTCAAGGGCACTTGTGAGAAATATACCTCAGTCTTGGTAAGACTAAACACGCCAGAATCTCTAAAGGAACTTGAGAGCTTTCAACAACTCAATTCTGAATGAGACTGCACTGTGCTCAACATCATGAACAAAACAGAAGCAAAAATCGTGCAGATGTCGGAAGGGTCATCTCACAAATCCAGGTCTGCTAAGTACTCAAAGCACTCATCCAGATCAGGTGCATCAAAATTCTCTACCCTCAGTTTTTAAGAGCGCATGCCAAAGCGGAAACTATGAAACTACAAGCCGTCTTCTGCACATAAGAAGGCGGAAATAGAAGTCCTAGAGAAGGAATGCGAACATGCGATAGCCATGGCAAGGTTAAAGGTCTTTGAACAAGCTCTAAGTGGGAGTCAAGGGGACAGTATCAGCTTGTGTGAGATCGATACAGAAGACCCCCTTAAGCGCACAAGAGACTATGTACTAAGTCAAAACAACAAACCACCGACCACCGCTAACATTCCTGTCAGTTCAGACACTTCTCCAAGGCACCAAGACGCTGATCCGTCTGCAGCTCCCAGCTTTCAAGGTCAGTCCAACACACAACCAATGTCCAAACCTGGATCCCATTCACGCAGCCGAACACTGCACCTCAACATACTCCATATGCAACATCTACATGCAACCTAACATGATGGCAAGTCACTATACCTTTGACAACCGCATGACTCCAGCTTTGCATGCGACAGAGACTGTATACATTAAACTGGTGGCTGGGTTAAACATTTATGCCGCTCCATACCTTCCTCTGCTTCTGAAACAAGAAACTACAACCAAAGTGAACAGCACTACTCAGCCAGCAAGTGTGCTCCCAAAGTCGAAAAGAACAGACATGTCCGACTGTGCAAGGCACATGATTCACTGAGAACTCACCAACACCACACTCACAAAGTTAAACGACCAACCCGAAAACTACAGAGGGTTGAAGTGTGCCTTTAAAACCGCAACTAGTGACCTTGTCATTACTGCTGCTGAAGAGCTGGACCTGGCTGGGACCATGTTCCACAGCGAATCAAGAGACTCAGATCCGTTTATCTCAGCGATCCAGCGACAGGTCTTGTGATCGCATGGGACAGACTAGAAAAAGGATTTGGCAGTCCTGAAGCTATAGAAGACGCACTGCTCAAACAATTACAGGATTTTCCTAAAAATATCTGGAAAGGGCGCTTTAAAATTCCAGGAACTCACGACCTGCTGTTCGAACTACAGCTTGCCAAGACAGACACAAGTCTACCTGGCCTCAGGTACCTGGACACCGCACTTGGGGTGAAACCCATAGTTGCCAAGCTGCCAAATAACATGCAAGAAAGGTGGACCACGCTAGGGACAAGTTACAAAAAGGAACACCAGATGTCCTTTTCTCTGTTCTCCTACTTCTGCGACTTCATCAAGGACATTGCAGAGGCCGACGCAAGCTTCATCTGTGGAGAATCCACTGGCACAGCTTCATCCGCTCCCAAATATGAGAGCACTTATCAAATTTACAGAATAAATAGAGGCCCAGTATAGGTGAAAAAGACTGACATTCTTCCCACAACAGCATCGGTTCCTGACGAGGACCACAAGGCTGAAAGAGTCAAGAATCCAAACCACTAGAAGCCACATCCACTGAAGAAATGTATCGTCTTCAGAAGGAAACCACTTCAAGAACGCATGGAGCTTCTAAGGACGTTTAGAGTATTCTTCAGATGTTGTGCTTCTACCGAACACCTTGCTAAGGACTGAAAGGTTGCAATCAAGTGTATGGAGTGTGACAGTGAGGACAACGTACAAGCGCTCCATCCATCCCAGCTTAACCCTACACCTCCGCCTTCTCCCACCACGAGCCATGGTGGGGAGAGTACAGGCCAAGCATCAAGTCATCTCGCAGTATCTTTGTCATGCACAGAAGTCTGCGGAGAAGGTCTTTGGGTCAAGTCTTGTGTAAATATTTTCCTGGTAAAGGTATATCTCAAGGGTCACCCAGAGAAGGCTGTGAAGGTGTATAGCATCCTGGACGATCAGAGCAACCGATCACTAGCAAGGTCAGAACTCTTTGATCTGTTCAACTTAAAGGGAAGCGCCTACCCCTACACCATAGGCACCTGCAGCAGCATCTCAGAAGTCTTCAGAAGGAGGGCCAGTGGTCTCATGGTAATGTCTCTTGAAAATAACGTAGAAGTACCTCTACCAACACTCATCGAATGCAATCAGATACCATCCAACAAGGAAGAGATCCCAACACCAGAAGCCACTCTTCAGCACCCTCATCTGAAGACTATAGCCATCAAGATCCCAGCTCTCGATCACAACACAGAAATCCTGATTCAAATTGGTTGAGACATCTTCCGGTTACACAAGGTACGCCAGGAAATCAATGTCCTACAATGACGCACCATTTGGTCAGCGCTTTGACCTAGGATGGGTGATCATAGGGAACGTCTGCATAGACAAACTGAAGAGACCTAACTCTATCTTCTCCTACAAGATGCACATTTTGCCAAATGGTCACAGCACTCATTTCCAGCCATGCCCACATCATTACTGGGTGAAAGAGAAACTGAGTGACACGAAGTGGCGATAGCCAGCACTTGACAGTGCAAACACGGACCGTCCCTGGGACGATGACCTCGGATCAATGATATTCAAGAGAAGATAAAGAATTTATAAGGGTTATGGACAAAGAATTAGCTCAAGACTAGTGTTGAGCATGCCGATACTGAAATATCGGGTCTCGACCGATATTCGCTGTAACGGAGTTCCGATACTGAGTTCTGACTTTTAGAATATCGAATACCGGAATCGGAAGTTCCCATAATGCAATGAGCCAGTTTGATTTTATTCAGCCAATGAGGATCCTTAGAAGTGTGGGCACATCCTGTTAGGCATGTTAACTAATGGCATGGCTGTGATTGGCTGCTGAAATGATGTTGTGATGCACTATAAATGCCGCTGCCACCATTTTGGGTTCACTCTGCTGTGAATTTACTTAGGGACAGGATGTTGCTGTTCTGACTCTGAGGGGCAGTTTGAGCTAGCGATTTGCTTTATTGTGCTTTACCCAGGCTACTTTAGCAACCGATGTGTGAGAAGCTTTCTTTTGCCTTGCAGCGCTGTTCACTGCTGTCTGCGAGATCTCTGTGTGTGAGTGCAGCTGACGCTGTAGTGTGTTCTGCAGCCACCTCCGGTTGTAGTCTGCTCAGCGTGCGTCACTGCCTCATACATTGTCCTTTTTTGCATTAGTGCTGCTCATTTTTCCTGATTTCTCCTATTAGTGTGGTTCCATCCGTAACCAGCTAGATTGCTTGCAAACACTATATTTTTTGGAGCCTAATCTATTGTAGGTTACCTTCCTGCATTGTAATAGCTACAAAAAATTTGTGATACTATCGGTTTTGCATCTTTGGGCACATCCAGTGACTTTTTGTAAAAAAAAAAAAAAAAAAAAAAAAAAAAAAAAAGGAAATAAAGTTCACCAAACACTCCACTTTACCGTTGTGTAGGCCACATTAGCTCATATTAAAGTCTAGTCCCCACTTTATAAAATTAGTGTTTCTTATACCTGTTAGCAGCTGTTCAGGAATAAGCACACTAAGCCCTTAGTACTTTTCTGCCTATCTTTATCAGTCTACCAAGATGAAAAAGGCACGGAGTAAGGCACGTGGTCATGGGCGTGGAGTTTCTGCAGAGAGAGGATGTGAGGATTCTGTGCCTGCTGCGGGTACCAGTGACTCAGCATCCCCCAGTTTTACCAGCTAACAGTCCTTTATGCGCAGCTTTGTAGGAGCTCGCCATAGCCCACTGCTGCGGGAGGACCAAATTGAAGCCGTTGTCGGATGGATGGCAGCTAACGCATCGATTTCAGTTAGTTCCAGATCCTCTCAGGTCCTGAGCACTGAAGAGCACACCCATCTGTCTCTTCACCACCTGCCAAATTGCCCAGGCAGTCAGAGAGCCCTGGACAGGAGCCATCTCTACTTCTGTTCTCTGAATCTCTTGGCTTGGAAAGAGGGGGCCAGCCAAGCAGCATTCTAGAATTTGAAGAAGAGGTAGTATGCAGTGATGCACAACAGCTTTGTCTCTCTGAATCTGAAGAGGCGGGTGGGCCAGTGCCAGTGGTCAGCACACCTCGGTATGCATCTGATGATGAGACTTGGGTGCCACTTTCTGGTGCGTACTGTGCTGCAGAGACTACCCAGGAGAAGCAGTTGTTTGAAGAGGGTAGTGTAGATGATGACATCCTTGACCCATCATGGCGTGAGGTACAGGAAGATGGTGGGAGCAGCTCTGAGGAAGAGATTCCCTGAACGGCCAAAAAAGGAGGGAGAGGGAGGGGGCAGACTCGGTTGCCTGTAGCCTCCACTTCGGCACCCATTAGGAGCATGCATCTTCCAAAACCCAAAATGGGTGCTCCCAAGACTTGCAGTGCCTGGACCTAGGCCAACCTACAGCGCCACCTACCACCTCTTCAGCTCGTGTTGTAGCCTCTTCCTCCAGCTCACACACAGCTGGTTCGGCTTCCTCACAGGATCGCCATGGAAGAACCTCTGGCACTGTTGTACAGAGACACAGTGTCATTCCACCCACAGCACCATGTTCCCTGTCATCCTCACACTCCCAGGCCAGTCTACAGCCATCGGTAGCACAGGCATGGGAGAAAAGGCGCCCATACTCGGCAAACCGCCCCCGAGCACAGGCTCTGAATGCTGGCATTGCAAAACTACTGTCACTTGAAATGCTATCATTCAGGCTGGTGGAGACTGACACCTTCCGTAACTTCATGGCATTGGCAGTCCCACAATACAACATGCCCAGCTGCTTTTATATCAGCAGGCAAGCAGTCCCTGCCCTGCAAAAGCATGTGGGGGGAAAAATTAAACATGTGCTACTAAACACCGTCAGTAGCAAGGTCCACCTGACCACCGATGCGTGGACCAGTAAGCATGGACAGGGACGATACCTTTCCCTCACTGCCCATTGGGTAAATGTTGTGGAGCCAGGTACAGATCTTGAGAGTGGCGCTGTACGTTTTCTGCCAACTCCAAGGATTGCAGGAATCCAGTCTGTACACATTGACTCCTCCTCATACTTCAGTTCCTCTGAATCAGCACTGCAGGAGCCGTCACGGTCTACCTCCACATGGACCTGTGAACGCTTACCTGTTACGACTGATATGAGCACAGCCGTGACCAAACGTCAACAGGCCGTATTGAAATTAATTACTTTGGGGAACCGAAGCCACACAGTGCAGGAGCTCTGGAATGCCATCAAGCAGCAGAGCGACGTGTGGTTTGTGCCAGCGAATCTCTAGCCAGGCATGGTAGTGTGTGACAATGGCCGAAATCTGGTGGCAGCTCTGGGCCTAGGCAACCTCACTCACATCCCATGTCTGGCACATGTGCTCAACTTTTTCATGCAGAGTTTTTTGAGGGTCTATCCGGATCGTGATGCACTGCTGCACAAGGTCCGCATAGAGTGCGCTCACTTGCGGCGTTCCAGCATGGCAAGATCATGTATTGCAGCTCTGCAGCGCCGATTCCGCCTTCCGGAACATCGCATCATATGTGACCTACCCACCAGGTGGAATTCAACGTTACATATGTTGGAGAGGTTGTGTGAGCAGCAGGCAGCAGTAATGGTGTACCAGCTGCATCAGGCGCAAACAATTCGCACTGCGCACCGTTCACACTTCACCACCACTGAGAGGGCCTCTATGAAGGACATCTGCCACGTTTTGCGTGCCTTAGATGATTCCATGCGGATGGCGAGTGCAGATGATGCACTAGTCAGTATCACTATCCCCCTTATCTGCCTGCTTGAAAAAACACTGCAAGCACTAAGGGAGGAGGTTTTGGTAGAGGTGGAGGATGAGGAGTCACAAATGCCATCTGCTTCTGGACAGTCTGGACAAAGACCTAGGCAGGGGACACTTTGTGAGGAGGATGAGGAGGAGTCAACGGAGGAGGAAGACATCTGTCCAGAGGAGGGAGGTACACAATGCTCTAGTAGTCAGTATGTAGAGAGAGGGTGGGGTGATGCAGAGCAGGCAGAGATCACGCCTCAAGCAGGCATTTCTTGGCCAGTTGGCAGTCTGCAGCACATGGTTGATTTCATGCTGCAGTGCCTGAGAAAAGAACGCTGCATTTCCCACAATCTCAACACGGCTGATTATTGGGTGTCCACCCTCCTAGATCCTTGCTACCGGGACAACTTTCAAAGCCTCATAACACCGTAAAACCGGGAGCGTAAAATTAGGGAGTTCCAAGACGCACTGGTGGTGCATTCCATCATGTTCTCCATTCCACCTGAGAGCAGTGCTGCTAGTGCTTTACAAAGCAGCTCAGTGCGTCGAGGCAGTGGGGGAAGCTCTGCACAAAGAGAGAGCAGAAGCAGTGCCTCAGCACAAGGCAAGACCAGTATGGTCCAAATGTGGCAAAGTTTTGTGTCCCCGCCACTAATGTCTACACCATCACAGATGGCTCCAGTCTGCAGGAGGCAACGTTTCCATCAGATGGTGACAGACTACATGTCTTGCCCTCTCAGTGTACTCCCAGACGGCTCTTCCCCTTCAAGTTTTGGGTCTCTAAGCTGGATACATGGCCAGAGCTTAGCCAGTATGCATTGGAGGTGCTGGCTTGCCCTGCTGATAGTGTATTATCCGAACGCATCTTTAGTGCCGCAGGTGGTGTACTAACAGACCGTCGCATGCGTCTATCCTCCAATAACGTTGACCGGCTAACTTTTCTGAAAATGAACAAGACCTGGATCTCACAGGAATTTGCCAGTCCTCTTCCAGATTAAATAATTGGTTGGCAACAGTATACAGGTCTCCTGTTGTGTTCATGTTTCTACCACCTGAACTGTAATCCCTGGGCTCCAACACCACCAGTTGCTGCTCAGAAGTGCCGTCTGCACAGTCAACACTTGCTCCTGTGTTAGGGTTCAGTAACGTCAGCTGATCCCCTGCTGTGTGTCTGGCAATTTCTCCTGCTCTGTCCACATTCACACTACTACTGATTTTAAACTTGCTCCAATTAGGCCTCTGCCTCCACTTTGATTCTAGTATTTACCCTGGGCTCCAACACCACCAGTTGCTGCTCAGAAGTGCCATCTGCACAGTCAACACATGCTCCAGTGTTATTGGGTTTCAGTAACGTCAGCTGATCCCCTGCTGTGTGTCTGGCAATTTCTCCTGCTCTGTTCACATTCACACTACTACTGATTTTAAACTTGCTCCAATTAGTCCTCTGCCTCCACTCTGTTTCTAGTATTTACCCTGGGCTCCAACACCGCCAGTTGCTGCTCAGAAGTGCCATCTGCACAGTCAACACTTGCTCCAGTGTTAAAGGGGTTCAGTAACGTCAGCTGATCCCCTGCTGGTTGTCCGGCAATTTCTCCTGCTCTGTCCACATTCACACTACTACTGATTTTAAACTTGCTCCAATTAGGCCTCTGCCTCCACTCTGTTTCTAGTATTTACCCGGGGCTCCAGCACCACCAGCTGTTTCCCGGCAGTGTCTTTGGCATGGGTACTCCCTCCTGCCCAGCCTGGTTCCAGCACGCCAGCTGTTTCCGGGTAATGTCAACGTCACTTTGCCTCCAATACGTTGTCCTGTCGTGTTGCGGTCGGTCGGGTTAGCCGACTCTATGGTGCCTGCAGTTTAGGTGCTTCCTATGTGGGCTGTGGGATCTAGCAATGAAGGCTGGTTCTGTAGAGCCAATAGGACAAGCACCCTCTGTAGGACTGTGGGTTTTGGTAACTCCGGCCGGCTCGCGGCCTTGCAACTTTTTTTTTTCATGTGTACCATCCGTTGCATATCTGAGTTTTAGTACCATTAGCTGGTTCTTTGGAAGTCAATCTTGAATATGTCCCCCTGGGTTCCAGTAACATCAGCTGGCTCCAGGCAGTGCCTTTGGATTAGGTGCCTCCTTCTCGGTATCTGAGTGCCACCAAGGTCTGCTGGTCCTTGGTAGTGCTTTCTGGCACAGGTACCTCCTGCTTAGTAACCGGGTTCCAGTACCATCAGCTGGTTCTCGGTAGTTCCATTGGCTCTTGTATCTTCTACTACCCATCCGGGTTCCAGTACCGTCAGCTGGTTCTCGGCAGTTCCTCAGCCTTCTTGTACCTTCTGCTACATTTCCAAGTTCAAGCTTTTTGAAATGGTTTTTGGTAATCACTCTGGATCTCCCAGACAACGACCCTAAAGACGGCGACCCTGAAGACCACCCCGAAGAAGACGACGGCCCTGAAGATGACGACCCTGAAGACCAACCCGAAGAACACGACGACCCTGAAGATGACGACCCTGAAGACGACGACCCTGAAGACCACCCCGAAGAAGATGACCAAGGGGACAAAGAACAAAAAGACAACCACCAAGATACAGAAGAACAAGAGACAGAAGACCAAGAAGCAGAAGAACAAGAAGCTGCAGAACAAAAAGCAGAAGAGCATTATGCAAAAGACTAAAAAACAGAGCAAAATATATTATCTAAATTATAAGCAGAAGAAGACTAAGCAGTGTATGGGGGTGAGTCCGTTCCTCCTCGTGGTGCCCCTGGAAAATACCTGCTGCTGCAGGCCAAACTGAACATGAACAAATCCTGTTGTAAATCTTTTGTGACAGGCAGAACGGAAGGTGTAATCTTCAAACTTTTAGAGATAACAACTACAGGAATGCCTGTCACAAATAAGAATATGATGAAGAAGAAGAATATGAAGAAAATGAAGAAGTAGAATATGAAGAAGAATAATAGTTGAATAAGAAGAATGTGAAGAATGTAAAATAAAAGAATAGGAAGAAGGTGAAGAAGATGAAGATGAATAAGGTGAAGAAGAAGTTGATGAAAAAGATGCTGCTGCTGGGGATGATGAAGAAGAAAGTGTGGAAGAAGTAAAAAAGAAGGTGAAGAGCATGGAAGTAGTGAAACATAAATATCTGACAAAATATAAAAAAGCTTAACATAGTCAATATCTTTGTAACTCCGAACGTCTTAAAAAATGTTTTAATTCCTGCTATTCCATTTGATTGGGCTAAACCTCTATGCCTTTAATGTCTCCTCCACCTCCCCCAATACATTCTACATTATTCTTAGTTGTTTTCCTTCATGTAGAATTAACCTACAAGGAAAGAAAGGGTTTATTTTAATTCCGATATTTGTGTCCCATTGACTTGCATTGGTTTCCGGTATCGGAATCGGCGATATCCGATATTTTTTGGGTATCGGTCCAATCCAATCCAATATTTCCTGATATCGGAAGGTATCACTCAACACTACTCAAGATGACTCCAACAGCTGGGTGGCTCCGTTACCCTTTCCTTCTCCAAGAGTAAGGTTGCCAAACAATCTTCAGCAAGCAACAGCAAGGTTCTCTTCTCTAAAGCGCACTTTAAAAAGAAGGCCAGAGATGGAAAGACATTTCTTCGATTTCATGCAAAACAACTTTGACAGAGATCATGTAGAACCAGCACTACACTGAAGGAAAGAGAAGAATGCTGGTACCTTCCGTTCTTTGGGGTCTACCACCCTCGGAAACCTAACAAGATCAGGGTAGAATTTGACTCTAGTGCTCAGCACGAAGGCGACTCCCTCAGCAACTTGCTTCTTACTGGACCCAACATGAACAACAGCCTCATATGAGTGTTGATTTGCTTCAGGCAGGAACCCGTGGCGATAATGGCTGACAGCAGTTGTTTCATTGCTTCATTGTGAAGGAAGACATTAGAAACTATCTCAGGTTCCTATGAAACAAGGGCAAAGACATCCATGACGATCGTGGACTACCGGATGAAGGTACACATATTCGGCTCCAAGTCCCAAGTTGTTGTTATGTAAAATCTCCTTCAGTTGCCGCCAGAAGAGAAGTCCACATTTTCCCCAACGCGTCTACAGAAGCCATAGCCGCAGTATCTTATCTGAAGACCTCGAGAGCGCACAATAAAGTGCACTGTGGTTTCATTCTGTGCAAGGCCAAACTAACTCTTAAACCTGCACACTCATTACCAAGGCATGAACTTTGTGCCACAGTATTGGCAGGAGAAATTGCTGAAGTTGTGAGAGATGGACATCGCAATCGATTCCTTTACATTCTACACAGATAGTAGAGTGGTACTCGGATATATACAGTACAGACCAAAAGTTCGGACACACCTTCTCATTTAAAGATTTTTCTGTATTTTCATCATGACTATGAAAATTGTACATTCACACTGAAGGCATCAAAACTATGAATTAATACATGTGGAACTATATACTTAACAAAAAAGTGTGAAACAACTGAAATTATGTCTTATATTCTAGGTTCTTCAAAGTAGCCACCTTTTGCTTTGATGACTGCTTTTAAATCTTTAAATGAGAAGGTGTGTCCAAACGTTTGGTCTGTACTGTATATATAACCAAAAGAAACAATTCTATGTCTGTGAGTAAAAGAGTAGAGCATATAAGACATTTTGCTACTCCTGAGCAGTGGCATCACATCCCCTCTGATCTAAACCCAGCTGACCAAGGAACGAGACTCTCAGCTGCATCCAAGCTCGATGACAACTTGTGGCTGACACCACCAAGTATCTTATATGAGGATACCTGTGATAGCTATGTCAGCAACGCATATGAGCTGGTGGATCTAGAATCTGACAAGGAAATTAGACCAGCTATGTCCACACACAATACTTCAATGACATAAAGGCTGAAGTTGAAACCACATAGTTTTGAATGCTTCTCAAGTTGGTCATCCGCTGTATGAGCTGTGGCTCATTTTACTTACATCGCTCATTGCTTTACCAATGACAAGTCATCAGGGTGTCGTGACTGGCATCCTACTATTGAAGACAAGGAACAAGCTGCACAAGTCATCATCAGTTGTGTACAACAAGAAGTATATCACCATGAGATTGACCGCATTACGAAAGGTGTCAACTTCTCCAAAAACAATACGCTCCTCGACCTGAACCCAGTGCTCGATCACACCAAGTTGCTAAGACTAGGTGGTCATATAGGGAAATCTGAACTGCACCATAAGGAGCAGAACCCTATTATCATCTCGGGTTGGCACTACGTGGCTTCTCTGCTAGCCCGGCACTATCACGAACAAGTACAGCATCAAGGCAGACAGCTTACAGAAGGTGTCATCAGCTCCGCTGGTTTGTGGATTGTTGGAATGAAGAGATGTCTCCTCTGTTCTCCATAGATATGTTAAGTGCCAAAGGTTAAGAGGAAGACATCAGTACCAGCAGATGGCAAATCTTCCAAAAGATCGTCTAAGTACAGATCAGCCATTCTCTTATGTCGATGTAGACGTCTTCGGTCCTTGGTCGGTCGTTACAAGAAGAACTCATGGGGGAATTGCGAACAGTAAGTGATGGGCGGTTCTATTTACCTGGCTCAGTATCCGTAAAGTTCACATTGAGGATATCGGATCCATGGACTCTTCTTGCTTCAGCAATGTCCTAAGAAGATTCTTTTCCATCCCTGGGCCTGCCAATCAACTCCAGTCCGACTGTGAAAGTTCGTAGGGGCTTGCAAGGAATTGCAGTTAGATAACTTCTTGACTAATAACGTCTGCACCTGGGTGTTTAATCCTTCACACTCGTCACATATGAGTGGATCCTGGGAATGCATGATTGGAATTGCACGAACAATTCTCGATTCCATTTCGCTGGACCACAAGCTTCCTCTCACCCATGAAGTGCTGGTCACTTTCCTTGCCGAGGTGTCAGATATGATAAATGCCAGACCTTTGATTCTGGTATTATCCGACCTTGATGCTCCGATGATTCTCACTCCAGCAACACTCCTTACGCAGAAGATTGGAGCTGCTCAGTCCCTCCATTGGATTTTGAATGCAAAGACATTTTCAGACATCAATGGAAGCAGGTACAACATCCGTCTAATCTATTCTGGCATCGGTGGAAGACTGAATATCTGCATCTGCTTCAAAACCATCACAAATGGCAGAAGCCAACTCCTAACTTACAAGAAGGAAATCTTGTCCTTTTAAAAGACAGAGGCTCATCGTAACCACTGGCTGATGAGTCTTATCACCAAGGTTGTGACCAGTGATGACAGAAGGACTCGGAAGGTAGAAGTCAAGGTGACAAAAGGGGGTTCAACTTGAATTTTCTTTCACCCAGTCACTGAACTTGTGCTACCTTTACCAAAGGAGGATGTCACATGAACTGAACATTGTTGCTGGACTCCGCCATGGCGGGGAGCATACCTCCTCATACCCCGTGTTAGGACATAAAACGCTCTGCGTGTAACTGGACTTGAACACGTCCCCATGGACTAAACATTACCATTGGATTGTTGGGTTGATGGAAGAGTTGACTTGTTGTGGCTTCCCCAACCTGAAGATGGGTTTTTCTATCAAACTCATATTCATTTTTTTCATTTCTTATTCAAGGGCTATGCGTCATCACTCAAGTAGGGACTTGAATTGTTGCATTATTGTTACATATTGTTTTCTTCTCCTCTTTTCAGGTTCCATGTCGGCGTTGGACAGCAATGACTCGTCACGTCATACAGAGACATTGTGAAATCTGAAGATTTCAGACAAGGAGTGTTGTGTCCCATGAATGGGAACAACTTGTTATCTATTCTCTGTTATATATTGCATTCTGCTGTTACTACGCAGAAGCCCTGCCCCTAGAAGTTTGTCCCTTTTCTCTCCTGTAGTTGATGATGTCATCCTTTGCTCCTCCCTTCTTTCTCATTATCAGTTTGCTGTAGCCATTTTTCGATGTACATGTGTACTTCTCTGTTTGGATTACTCTTTCCACCTGCTGCATTGTGCTTTAATACAAGATTTCAGAGAAAATCAACTATTTCTCCTAGACTCCTATTACAAGTCAGTGTGGCTGAGTTGGAACTATCTGAGGACGCATCGCATGTGAGTACAGCAATCAAACAGTTATCTAAGGGATTGATGGCTAAGGATTTTGAGACTCATACTGCCTTGAAGAGTCAGAATAGACACAGTTCTTAGACTACAAATCACTGCTGAGTGTTTCAGCTCTAACGGCAATTCGGTTTCTTTGGAAACTCGACGTAAGGGAACTTCTGCTCAAGTTTTCTGTTCTGGTTACCAGGCTATCCTGGATCCACCTTCTAAACAAGGCTTTGTGTTCCACAGCGTCTTCTCTTAAACAAGGCCCCAGTTCTAACAAACAAGAAAATAGAACCGGAGTACTATTCCATTACACCCTAGCTGGAATATTAAAGCGAGGTTGCCTGCTTTGCACAATAATTGTTTCAAGGTAAATACTTTGGACCCTCGTGATCCTTAGGGCAACAGCATTGGGGAGGAGTCTCAAGGCAAAGTGGCTGGAACTGCTGATAGCAAGCCTTGCGACGGACCTCCACTTTGACCCAGAATCAAAGTATGAGATTTTAATCTGTGCCTTTCTACTGTACGCTAATAAAGGTAAAAGATTGCCTCAGTGGTTGAACTGTGAAAACATGCTCTGTGGGTAATATTTTTAATAAGATTCTGTGGGTATACTCTGCCCCATGCTGTCTGGGTGAAAATTTTTAACTGGACTGCTGTTAGTAAGCCTTGAGGCTGACCGCCAGCTCAATTCAAAATCATACTAACAGCTTTTCATTGATGTCCGCTGAAAAGTATATTACAGGAGCTGAAATTTTGGAGCTGTACAGGAAATGTGAAAACATGCTTCGTGAGTGAAATTTTTTATCAACTTCTGTGGGGGTACCGTGCCCCATGCTGTGGGTGAAATTTGTAAGCTGCTTCTGTGGGGGTACTCTGCCCCTAGGTCTGTGGGTGAAATTTGTAAGCTGCTTCTGCAGGGGTACTCTGCCCCATGACCTGTGGGTGAAATTTGTAAGCTGCTAATTGTACGAGTACTCTGCCCTGTGGTCTGTGGGTGAAATTTGTAAGCTGCTTCTGTGGGGATACTCTGCCATATGGTCTGTGGATGAAATTTTTTTTATCAGCCTCTGTGGCGATACTGTGCCCCATGCTCTATGGGTGAAATCTGTATGCTGCTTCTTTGGGGGTATTCTGTGAAGAAACCCCTTATCATAGAAAAGCTTGTGACAGTCTTCCAAGCAGTAGGGATCTCGGGTATGAGTAAAAACAAATATTGTGGAATGTGAGAAAGAAAAAAAAATGGCACTCACTGTCCCTTAAAATATTCCTTTATTCATGAAGTTTGAAGCGGTGCAGCAGGTTGACAATGCATCTCAGTAAGGACAACGGCTGCTTTGCGCTCCTCTATGCTTTAATGTGTCTTGACATTTTTAATTGGAATGTTTGTAGCAAGCCTCAGTCTCTGTTGGGGCACTGTTAACATTATTATGTTGGTCATTTACAACCAATTTTGCCATGATTACTATGCTGAAAGAAAACCTTTAAGTCATTTCCCTATCCTCGTTTGTTTGCAGGTCAATTGTCCTGCTCTTACCCACATTTTGCTTCGTTTTGCAGCCTCTAGGCCTTATTCCAACCATTTTACAGCACTGAAGTTCAGGTCCTCATTGACTTATATGTGGTCCGGGGTCAAGTTTCGGTCTCGAACAGGAGTTTAAAATAAGTCCAGCCGAACCCAGACATACTCAAGATGTCTGTTTTTTGAGGGTGCCAACTAGAAAGAGTTATGGAAACCTAAGACAATCACCAAATGCATTACCATTAAGTACGTCATAGGTTTTTCAGGGGGATTTTACAATGAGATTTTTTAAGCATGCTGAGGAATGTAAGAGAAACTCAGTACTGCCCAATGGTGCCATATATCTTAAGAAAAGGTTTATGCATCATTTTTGCAATTTTTCTTTACACAGGGTTTGTGTGGCCACTAAAAATTGACTTCAAAAATTGTATTCCAGAATAGTTTTTCTTAAAAAGTTGTCTATAAAGTAACAAATTATATTTTATACGCCAATTTTTGAGATTTGTACATTATCATGGAAGCTTGGTGTTACTTTATTTGGTTTAAGGCTGCTTTATTGCAAAGGTTGCAAAAAAAGTCTCAATTGCATTAACCCCTTTCTGCCATCGGACGCACTATCCCGTCAATGTGACCTGGGACTTAATTCCCATGGACTGGATAGTAAGTCATATGCGATCAGCCGCCCACATGGGGGGAGCGCGGCCAATCACGACTGGGTATCAGTTGATTATCACAGCTGACACCCAGCACTATGTGCCAGGAGCGGTCACGGACCGCTCCCGGCACTTTAACCCCTGGAACACTGCGATCAAACAAGATCGCAGTGTTCCCATGGCATAGGGAAGCATCGCGCAGGGAGGGGGCTCCCTGCGTGCTTCCCTGAGACCGTCAGAACAATGCCATGTGATTGTCTTGTTCCGAGGGTTTCCTCCCTGCAGGCCCCCAGATCCAAGAGGGCCACAGGTTCCTTCCAGGTCCTGTAAAGAGGAGGCTTGTCAGCGCCTGCTGAGAGCAGGTGCTGAGAAGCCTCCTACACTGCCTGTCAGATCGCTGATCAGACACAGTGCTCTGCAAAGTCTCAGATCAGCGATCTGACTTTATACAGTGATGTCCCACCCTGGGACAATGTAAAAAAGTAAAAAAAAAAAAAAATTAACATATGTAAAAATATATTTTTTTAAATTCCTAAATAAAGAAAAATAAAGAAATAAATATTTTTCCAAAAAAATACATTTCTTTATGTAAATAAAAAAAACAATAAAATAACACATATTTAGTATCGCCGCTTCCATAATGACCCAACCTATAAAACTGTCCCACTAGTTAACCCCTTCAGTGAACACCGTAAAAAATAAATAAAAAACTAAGCAAAAAACAATGCTTTATCATCATACCGCCAAACAAAAAGTGGAATAACACGCGATCAAAAACACCTGCTATATACTATGTGTGACAAATATCCAGACCTAATGGATGTTATTTGGGTTCTGGTACATGGTCAGACCCACAGTTCTGATATGATGCTCTATATATAAAATCTGTACCCTATTGAGGGTTAATAAAGTGGGTGTTTTTTGACCAGTAGAGTTAGATGGAGGATGCGCTGACCAGGCATGACCATAATTGGGGACTGTCATAAAGATTTGTTTCCGCAGTGAATTTATACACACACTGTATACCAAAAACAAAAACGTTTGGGGGTAGTGTGGTAGTATAATCAAGTAGCATTTTATCTGTATCTAAAGGGAACTTTGACAATGATTACCTTATAGGGTCATGTGCACCCCATAAGTCTTTTTAGTGTTGTCTTATTCTTGCACCTTGCACTTTTGTTTTTGTTTTGTGTGTTGTTCCTATACACTTAAAGGGGTTTTAGTAAATTTAATTAAAGGTTATATCTTAATCCAGCATGAAAATTCAAAGTTGGAAAATTGCGAAATTTTTTAAAATTTTCGCCAAATTTCCGTTTTTTTTTCACAAATAAACGCAAGTAGTATTGAGGAAATTTTACCACTATCATGAAGTACAATATGTCATGAGAAAATAATGTCAGAATCACCGGGATCCATGCAAGCGTTCCAGAGGTATATCCTCATAAAGGGACAGTGGTCAGAATTCTGAAAATTGGCCAGGTCATTAACATGCAAACCACCCTTGGGGGTTAAAGGGTTAAGCTACTCTACTTGGGAACAATTTCTATTTTTTATTTTGGAAAAAATAAGTGTAAGAAAAAAAATGTCTTTGAGTTGCACAAAATTCATTAACTCACATGCACCATTATGAAGAAAAAGTAATGACGAATGCCACAAGAAAATAGAAAAGTCAATAAAATAAAAAAAAGGAATCAGTCCCTACGTTTAAAAAGAAAAAGTATCCATGTGTTTCACTGCTGAAGTGAACTTGAACTATGTGAAGTTACTTTAACTCCCTAGTAATTATCCAAATCCAGAAGGAACTGTATTCCCTGAGGCAGAGGGCAGTTAAAGCTCTACGTGAAAGTTCACCATTTGGAGAAGATTTTCCACGGTTCTCAGATAACAACTATTGGTTTCTAAATTTGAATTCAAGAGTTTCAACTCAGATTAATATCAATGAACTATTGTTTGCTGTGATGAGTGGGCATTGTGAAGCTAATAATGAGGAGTTCACAATGGCTGAAGCTTTCTCCTATAACAAATGAATAGTTATCCAGCAGTTTCCTTCATTCCCAACATTCATGAGATAGTAGTAAAACAGATTTCTGTGCTTGTAAATCACATCAATGATCATCTGTTAAGTTAATTGTTGGAGGACTCCAAGCAAGCAGGAACAGTAAGTTTGCTGTGAAATCAGTAAAATTACACCAAACTGAATCATCAAAGTTTTAAAAATGTTACCCTACTCTCTTCACAATGGCTGTACAGAGTAGCTGCCATTCAAAGTATATTATTAATATGTACAGTATATATAAAAATACAAATATGTGTGTGGCACGTAAGAATATGGCTAACACATGATAGTCATGGAGTTATAATGTATATTCTGCTTGTTTCGTTAATCAAGGGAAGTAGAACAGGGAGCTAGAATAACAAACCGTTATATGTCATATAATGCTTATATAGTAAATGTGGCCACCAATGGACATATATGAAATAAAGTGCAATACATGAGCAAAACATCAAATACACACAAGTTAAAATGGCATTGTAATACCAATATTCATCATGACCAAAAAGTGTCAGTATTACTCATTAAGTACATATCCTAAACAGAGTCTAGAGTAGAAGACCACACATTTTACCTAGAGAGATCAGGTTATCCAGGGACCCACCACACCCGATGCACGTTTCGCATTGAAATGCTTCGTCCAGGAGAGACCCAGAAATGCCTGAGCTTGGGGTTTGTGGGGGAGGTCACCCTGGGTGAAAACTCCTCTCCATCTCTGACTCTGTCAGTGTCCGCGTCCTGTGGCAGCGCTCGTTTTATTGAGTTGGCCTACCTTGACTCTGGCTCTGCAGGTAACCTAATTCAAAAAGCTGTTGTGAATCCATTGGTGGTTTCTTCTGTGGATGGAAAACCCCTTTCCGAAACCATCCTATTTGTGACCGAGTCTGTAGAACTTCGATTAGGATTGCTACACTCGGAGAAGATTTCTCTTTATGTGCTGTCGGGTCTGTCTCACCTTGTGCTTCTTGGTCTGCCGTGGCTGCAAAAACATGAACCAGTCTTGGAATGGAGATCCCGAGATCTCTGTTGGGGTCAGGCATATCATGAGAGACTTCCTATTTACCTCACTTGCCTGTAGCTTACTGGACATAGGCTAAGGGTACCGTTACACTAAACGAATTACCAACGATCATGACCAGCGATACGACCTGGCCGTGATCGTTGGTAAGTCGTTGTGTGGTCACTGGAGAGCTGTCACACAGACAGCTCTCCAGCGACCAGCGATGCCAAAGTCCCCGGATAACCAGGGTAAACATGGGGTTACTAAGCACAGGGCCGCACTTGGTAACCCGATGTTTACCCTGGTTACCATTGTAAATGTAAAAAAAACCCCAAAACACTACATACTCACATTCCGGTGACTGTCACATCCCTCGCCGTCAGCTTCCCGCACTGACTGTGTCAGTGCCGGCCGTAAAACACAGCACAGCGGTGACGTCACCGCTGTGCTCTGCTTTTACTTTACGGCCGGCGCTCACAGTCAGTGCGGGAAGCTGACGGCGAGGGACGTGACAGACATCAGAAGGTGAGTATGTAGTGTTTTTTTTTACATTTACAATGGTAACCAGGGTAAACATCGGGTTACTAAGCGCGGCCCTGTGCTTAGTAACCCGATGTTTACCCTGGTTACAAGCGAACACATCGCTGGATCGGTGTCACACACACCAATCCAGCGATGACAGCGGGTGATCCAGCGACGAAATAAAGTTTCAAACGATCTGCTACGACGTACGATTCTCAGCGGGGTCCCTGATCGCAGTAGCGTGTCAGACACAGCGAGATCGTATGTATATCGCTGGAACGTCACGGATCGTGCCGTCGTAGCGACCAAAGTGCCACTGTGAGACGGTACCCTAAAACTCTAACACCATGTAGGCCATATGACTGTCCTATTGATCTTCCGCCAGGTGCTTCCCCGCCATGAAGCTGAATCTATCCCCTGTTGCAGGATGAGACACGTGCCATGTCCGATTATATTGAAGACAAACTAGCCAGGGGATTTATCCAGAAATCTTTCTCCCCGGCAGGAGCCGGTTTCTTTTTTGTGAAGAAAAAGGATGGTTGTCTGTGACCTTGTATCAAGTACAGGGGCCTCAAACTAAATTACTATGAAGAATAATACCCTCTGCCTCTTATCTCCGAGTTGTTCAATCGTCTTAAAGGTTCCAGTTTTCATGAAGCTCAACCTTCACAGGACATACAACCTAATTCGAATACATCAAGGAGATGAATGGAAGATGGCCTTTAATACCCAAGATGGCCATTAGGAGTACAGGGTGTATGACCTCTTCCGAGATCTTCTCTATTCATGTGTGGTAGTATTCCTAGACAACATCTTGGTGTTCTCTCCCAATCTGCCTTCACACCAAAGGGATGTTGTCCAGATCCTGCAGCTTCTTTTCCAAAATCATCTCGGCTCCTAAATGCAAATTACTCTATAGGCAATCAGGTACTGTTAGCATTTAAACTGGCTCTGGAGGCGTGGTGCCTCTTGCTAAAAGGAGCTATGCATCCTGTGGTTATATACACTGACCACAAGAATCTAGCATATCTGCAAACCGCATAGCTACTTAAGGTACCGTTACACTAAACGACTTACCAACGATCACGACCAGCGATACGACCTGGCCGTGATCGTTGGTAAGTCGTTGTGTGGTCGCTGGGGAGCTGTCACACAGACAGCTCTCTCCAGCGACCAACAATCAGGGGAACGACTTCGGCATCGTTGAAACTGTCTTCAACGATGCCGAAGTCCCCGGGTAACCAGGGTAAACATCGGGTTACTAAGTGCAGGGCCGCACTTAGTAACCCGATATTTACCCTGGTTACCATTGTAAAAGTAAAAAAAAAAAAACACTACATACTCACATTCCGATGTCTGTCACGTCTCCCGCCATCAGCTTCCCGCACTGACTGTGTCAGCGCCGGCCATAAAGCAGAGCACAGCGGTGACGTCACCGCTGTGCTCTGCTTTACGGCCGGCGCTGACAGTCAGTGCAGGGAAGCTGACGGCGGGGGACGTGACAGACATCGGAATGTGAGTATGTACTGTTTTGTTTTTTTTAACTTTTACAATGGTAAGCAGGGTAAATATCGGGTTACTAAGCGCGGCACTGCGCTTAGTAACCCGATATTTACCCTGGTTACAAGTGAACACATCGCTGGATCGGCGTCACACACGCCAATCCAGCGATGACAGCGGGTGATCAGCGACCAAAAAAAGGTCCTGATCATTCCCTACGACCAACGATCTCCCAGCAGGGGCCTGATCGTGGGTTGCTGTCACACATAACGAGATCGTTAAGCGGGATCGTTGCTACGTCACCAAAAGCGTGACGTTGCAACGATATCGTTAACGAAATCGTAATGTGTGAAGGTACCTTTAGCCCATGACAAGCCAGGTGGTCTCTGTTCTTTGACCACTTCAACTTCACACTCCATTGTCGGACGGCAGATAAGAACGTCAAGGCAGATACTCTCTAGATCTTTCCAGTCTTCTGACCAGGAGGAGGAGCCCCAAGACATCATTGAGCCCTCCAAAATTTTTATGGTAGCTCCATTGGATTTGTCTTGGCTCCCTTCTGGTAAGACTTATGTGGCTGAACCAGATAGGAGGTGGGTTCTTCTGTGGGGCCACTTGTTTAAGGCAGCTGGCCATGCCGGTCAGAGGAAAACACCTCTCCCATCTAGCAACATTATTGGTGGCCTACCCTATGCAAGGATATTGTGGCTTTCTTCTCTGCATGTCCCTCTTGTGCACAGAACAAAACCAAGAAACAGATTCCCACCAGTTGCCTACTTCCTTTGCCCATACCACCTGCTCCCTGGCAGCATATTGCAACTGACTTCATCACCGATCTCACACTATCATCTGGGTATACCGTTATCTAGGTGGTTGTGGTTTGCTTCTCCAAGATGAATCATTTATCTCCACTCTCGGATAGAGACTTCCAGTTTACTACATTGTGCACTGTGTCTAACATGCTTGCTAGTTCTCAGGTCCCAGTGCTCATATTCCTGTATACCTACCTGCCTATTAGCCATGCCCATCTGCCTGTCCATCAGCTGTGCCTGTCTGCCTGTATTTCATCCATGCCCTCTTGCCTATGTATCATCCGTGCCCGCCTGCCTGTCTACCATTCTGGGACATTCCTGCCTCCTGTCCCTTGAGGGTCAGCTGCCAACCATCCGAGGTCAGTCTTGGTGTAGCACCTGTTACAGATTCCCTTTTCTCTCCTTGGACTGTGGTATCGTCAGCTGTCGTATCCGAAGTCAGACTTGGTAAGGTACCTAGTCACGCCTTTCCAGGCTCTCCTTGGATCATGGCACAGTGATTCCACCACCCAGTTCATTACAAAAACACTGCATTTTTTGTGGCAGAAAAAAAACTTGTAAAAACACATAAAAAAAATGCAACCTGTAAACAAGCCTTTAAGAGGAGCTGTCAGCACAATTTTGTAATGTAAAGTAGACATGGCTGTAATTTCATTGATACATTTGGTGAAGAAACCCACTTTGTTTCATCTGTAATCTCAATTTGAAGTTTTCTGCTAATTAGATTTTGGTGCACAGGGGTTGGACTGAACACTGTTTTTGTGCTCCCTGTCTGTTATTCCCCAACCCCTCCGCCTGCCTTCTATGTTTAAATTCTCCACTTCACACACAGGAGACAGGCAGGGACTCACAGACAGGAAGGAGAAGATCCAGTGTGCAGTAAAATGGGCATTAAAGAAGAACCACAAAGCGCATTTCTTCACCAAATGTATCTGGAGCGCCCCCAGACACAGGGCAATGGGGTTCTCGGTACCGGGTCCCTCTGTCGCGGTTCTGGGGATGTCACGGTGGCCCGACCCAGTCCGTGGCCCTGCTAAGGGGCGTCCAATTAAAGGTGTAGGTGGCGGTGGTTTAGATCGCGGTAAATAACGAGGACACAAGGTTGCAGTCTCTTTACCTTTTACTGTAGACTTCGGCATCCACAATCCATAGCACTGCTAACAGGGCTTGCTGAGACCTGCCGGTCCGAAGGCACATCCAGAGTTCCCTTTGCAGGTGGAAATCAGTAGCCTACCTACTAGCGCCTGGGTGTTGTAGTACTTCCCTGCTGAGCACCACGGGATAGTCCTCACAACTGTCGTGTATGTTTCTGTTCTTTCTCTCCATCCCCCAGATGATATGGATAGGACGCACCTGTATGATGGGGTAGGCCTGGAGTTATTTTATAGGGACCCTAGAGACGCCCCTCTCCCACAATTGCCTCCGTTGTCTTCATTAGGTGTAAAGGTGAGACAGCCAACCTAGAGTTAACTGCCCTGCCGTAGTTTAAAGTAATGCGTAGAGTCTATTACTTCCTCGGCGTTCCGGCCACCGGCTACGCGCCTCAGAAGGATGTTGCCGATCTCGGGGCACGACTCCTACTGGTTCTATCGCCTTTGTGCTGTGATCTCATTTCTCACTTCTCCACAATATACTTCGCTTCGTGTCCTTTAAGATGCCGCCGCAATGAGGTGCAGGCACGGCTCCGTAATGATCTGTCCTGTGCTAGGCCACTGTCAGGATCCCACCCCTGACAGGGACCTCCCTGAGTCCTTCCAAGCAACCTCTTCTCTCACTAGATGTTACCTGGGCAAAACCCAGTCAGCTTCTCTCTAACTTCCTATCCAACCCCCAGTTTTACCAGAGTGTGAGGAGTGGCCTAATACATAGAACCTTTTGCTCCCCCTGGTGGCCAGAGTGTGAAGTGTAATGTGTGACTGTGATACCTGGTCAGGTGAACTCTTTTAGTGCCATCAGACGTAACATCACTCCCCTTAGCGGCAGAGCGACGTTACTGCAACGACCAGGACTCTGGGGCGCTGCATATCAATGTAAAAGGTATCACAGAGACATTATAGGCATGTATTAACTTTACATTACAAAATCATGCTGACAGATTTTCTTTTAGAGTGCCTTCATTTAGAATTCATATACATGGTTTAACATGGTTATATTATATCTCTTTGCTGTACCACAGAACTTCTCACACTGTAAGGCACAGCTGAGAAGCAGTTTTCACAGACATGATAATATTCTCATAATATTCTGCTCAGTCATTTCTATATCAGCAGTAATGTTAAAGAAGTTGTCCACTACTATAACTTTTTTTTTTTCATAAATCTTGCTATTATGTGCCACTGAAAACATCTACTGTGTTTATTTTAGCAATATTACCTTTTATCATGCTGTAGCAGCACATCTTCAGTGCTGGATCCAGCTCTCATGGGGTTAATCGACAACTTCCTTTCTCCTGACTTACTGTGCTCTAATACTACAAGTTCCATGATGCATTGCACTCACCTGTAACTCTGCACCTGGCACACCCACTCCAAAACACACCCCAACCCCTCCCTCCTCTCCCCCTCTATCTTCAAAAAGATTTGTGATGTCATTTCTGTCCAAACTGCTCTTTTACATTTGTCCAACCCACACTCCATTACACATAGATAGATAGATAGATAGATAGATAGATAGATAGATACAGATATATCTATGTCTATTTCCATAGATATGTCCATATCCATGTTTCTAAACCCCTTCACCCCTGGAGCTTTTTTGTTTTCGTTTATCGCTCCCCTTCTATCCAGAGCCATAATTTTTCTGTCAATATGGCCATGTGGGGGCTTATCTTTTGCGGGACAAGTTCTACTTTTGAACGACATCATTGGTTTTACCATGTCGTGTAACAGAAAATGTGAAAAAAATTCAAAGTGCAATGAAATTGCAAAAAAAGTGCAATCCCACACTTGTTTTTTGCTTGGCTTTTTTGCTAGGTTCACTAAATGCTAAGGCTGTGTGCACACATTGCAGATCTGATTGCAGATCCGCAGCGTTTTTTGCTGCACTGAATTGCATCAAATCCGCAGTGTAGTGCACAACCAATGTAAGTCTATGGGAGCCGCAGACTTGTTGGGCACATACTGCGGAAAAAAACGCACCGAAATGCAGCTTTTTTTCTCGCAGCATGTCACTTCTTTTGTGCGGAACTGCAGCGTTTCTGCACCTTTAGACTTTCATTGAGTTGGGCACATCCACAGCAAAACCGCAGATGTAAAAAAGATCTGCAGTTTTGCTGCGGATATGGGTCCGAGAAATGCTGCAGCTCGGGAGGATGGAAGTGTGTGGGCGGTGACGATGTGCATGTATGTGTGTGCGGGCGGGGTCTGCGGGCTGTTCGGATGTGTGCGGCTCTGTGTGGGACTGTTCAGGTGTGTGCGGGGTCTGCGGGCTGTTCGGATGTGTGCGGGACTGTTCAGGTGTGTGCGGGGTCTGCGGGCTGTTCGGATGTGTGCGGGACTGTTCAGATGTGTACAGCCCTGTGCAGGACTGTTCGTGTGTGTGCGGGGCTGTTCGGGTGTGTGCGGGACTGTTCAGGTGTGTGCGGGGCTGTGCAGGGGGTCTTTTGGGGTGTGTGTGCAGGCATCATACGATGGGACTACAAGTACGCAGCATCCAATCTGCAGCTCATTCGGATGTAATCCGGACAGTGGACACGCACCCTACGCTATCCATACATCTATCAATAGATATATCTATCCAGACACATCTACAGATAGATATATGAATAGATAGATGTAAGCATCTATAGATCTATCTATATGTAGATCTGTCTATCCATTTCATCTATCGTCTATCTGTGTGTTTAATGGAGTGTGGGTTGGACAAATGTAAAAGAGGAGGTTGGACAATAATGACATCACAAATCTTTTTTTTTTGTTCAATAATACATCTTTATTTAGCTTTCAAAAATGCACCAAAACGCCTAAAAACCGTGCAAAAACCGCACCAAAAGCGAATTAAAAAATGCATCAAAACCGTGCAAAAAACGCATCAAAACTGAAAAAAACGCATCAAAACTGCATCAAAACCGCACCAAAATTGCATCAACATTGCATCAACACTGCACCAAAACCGCACCAAAAACTGCATCAAAACTGCGCAAAAACCGCAAAAAAACTGCATCAAAACCGCACCAAAAACTCCATCAAAACTGCACCAAAACCACACCAAGAACTGCATCAAAACCACACCAAGAACTGCATCAAAACCGCACCAAAAACTGCATCAAAACCGCACCAAAAACTGCATCAAAACCGCACCAAAACTGCAAAACTGCACCAGGTTTTGATGCAGTTTTTGGTGCAGTTTTGATGCAGTTTTTGGTGCAGTTTTGATGCAGTTTTTGGTGCAGTTTTGATGCTTTTTTTGGTGCAGTTTATGCGCGGTTTTAATGCCGTGTTTGGAAATAAGTAAATAAATGGAAAATGTGCATGATTTGAATGGAAACATGCATGAAAAAACGGATTCCAAGGCCGGATTCATCTTTTCCCAGCTTAGTTTCATACGTTTTTTTTCCGGATCCGTCGCTGTGCGTTTTTTCGCCGGACAGAAAAAACGTTCCTCTGTATGTGTTTTCCATCTGGCGGAAACAGCTTTTTTGACGGATCCGGCAAAAAACGGATGAAACGTGTGGCCATCAGGCGCAATCCGGTGCTAATACAGCTCTATGAGAAAAAAACGGATCCAGCGGAAAAAAATGGATCCGTTTTTTTCAAAACTCGCCGGATTGTGCCTCACGGCAAAAACCTGATGTGTGAAAGCAGCCAAATATATGGATAAATACATCTATGTATCTATAGATATATCTATCTATAAATATATCTATGGATAGATATATCCATAGATATATAACAGAAAGGCCGATGATTCTAAGGCCTCTTTCACACTAGCGTCGTGCACTGCACGTCGCAATGCGTCGTTGTGGAGAAAAAACGCGTCCTGCAAAGTTGTCTGCAGGATGCATTTTTTCTCCATAGACTTTTATTAGCGACGCAGCGCGACGGCCCCTTACCGATGCTAGTGTGAAAGCAGCCTAAGGCTACTTTCACACTTGCGTTTTTAGCGATCCGTCTTTTTGGGAAAAAAACGGATCCTGCAAATGTGCTCGCAGGATGCGTTTTTTACCCATAGACTTGTTTTAGTGATGGATCGCGACGGATGGCCACACGTTGCGTCCGTCGTGCAACGGATGCGTCATGTTTTGGCGGACCGTTGTCACGAAAAAACGTTCAAGTGAACTTTTTTTGGTCCGTCGCGTCCGCCATTTTCTACCGCGCATGCGCGGCCAAAACTCCGCCCCCTCCTCCCCGGACTTCAGAATGAGCAGCGGATGCATTGAAAAACTGCATCCGCTGCCCACGACGTGCACAAATTTCACAACGTGCGTCAGTACGTGGCCCGACGCATAGCGATGGACCCGTACCGATGCAAGTGTGAACGAGGCCTTAATGAGCGTTTCATTTAATAAAAAACGGAAAAAAAAGCGTGGGCTCCCCCACAATTTTCTGCGCCAGAGGGGGAAAGCCGACGGCCGGGTGCCAATATTTGTAGCCTGCTATGAATATCAGCCCGCAGCTGTCTGCGTCGCCTTTACTGGCTATTAAAATAGGGGGACCCCCCAAAAAAAATGATGTGGGGTCCCCCTATATTTTATAGCCAGAAAGGCTACGCAGACAGCTGCGGGCTGATATTCATAGCCTAGAGAGGGGCCTTGGATATTGCCTCCCCCCCCGGCTACAAATACCAGTCCGCAGCTGCCCCAGAAATGGCGCATCTGTAAGATGCACCAATTCCGGCACTTAGCCCCTCTCTTCCCACTCCCGTGTAGTGGTGGGATATGGGGTAATAAGGGGTTAATGTCACCTTGCTATTGTAAGGTGACATTCAGCCGGGTTAATAACGGAGAGGCGTCAATAAGACGCCTATCCGTTATTAATCCAATAGTAATAAAGGGTTAATAAAACACACACACATTAGGAAAAATTTATTTTAATATTCTTAATTTAACCATACTTACCATACTTCAGCGCCTGCAAAAAACATAAAATAATAAACCTTATACTACCTGTCCGCCGTAGTCCAATTAATAACGAGTGTCCCACGACGATCTCCCTTATAGAACAGTGACATCGGGTGATTTCACTGCTCTATAGGACCCTCAGTGACACACTGACAGGAGACAATGGCTCCTGCAGTGCGTCACTGAGGTTACTAAAGTTCAAAGTCTTACTTTATGGCAAAAAGCTGCGTGGGAAAATTTCTCATACAGCAATGCCATAAAGTGAGACTAGGGACTATTTTCTCACAGGGGCATAGGAATACATTGTGAGGAATACATTGTGGAAGGATACCTTCCATCATTGTGTTCCTGGAGCCCCTGGAGAGCAGTCGCATCATTAGATGCTCCTGCTCTCCATGGGAGATCGTCGAGGGACACTCATTTTAATTGGATTTCTGCAGATCAGGGAGTATATTGGTTGTTTATTATTTTAATATTTTTTACAGATGACAATGGCTTCGGGGATCAAGGTGACAAGTGATGGTGAGTATGTACTCTGTTACATGTACCGTATGTCTGTATGTATGTTGTATGTATGTACGTACTGTATGTGGCATGTTGCATGTCGCATGTCACATGTTGCATGTCGTCGCATGTTGCCGCATGGTGCATGTCGTCGCATGGTGCATGTCGTCGCATGGTGCATGTCGTCGCATGGTGCATGTCGCATGTCATATGTTGCATGTCGTCGCATGGTGCATGTCATATGGTGCATGTCGTTGCATGGTGCATGTCGTTGCATGGTGCATGTCGTCGCATGGTGCATGTCGTCGCATGGTGCATGTCATCGCATGGTGCATGTCTGCAGCATGGTGCATGTCGCCGCATGGTGCATGTCGTCGCATTGTGCATGTCATCGCATGGTGCATGACGTCGCATGGTGCATGTCGTCGCATGGTGCAGGTCGTCGCATGGTGCATGTCGCATGTCGTCTCATGGTGCATGTCGTCGCATAGTGCATGTCGTCGCATAGTGCATGTCGTCGCATGGTGCATGTCGTCGCATGGTGCATGTCGTCGCATGGTGCATGTCGTCGCATGGTGCATGTCATCACATGGTGCATGTCGTATGTTGCATGTTTTCGCATATCGCATGGTGCATGTTGTCACATGTCACATGGTGTGTGTTGTATGTATGTATGTACTGTATATGTGTATTTTTTAATTTTTTTTTTACATTCAACACATTAGCCGGATGATGGGACTACTACTGTCCCATCATTGGCTAATGTGTCACTCACTGTCACTGCAGCAGGCAGAGCCCGATAGGACTTGTAGTCCCATCGGACGATGCCTGCACACAGAGACACACACACACACACACCCCAAAGACCACCCCCCCAGCAGACCCCAGCACATACCGGTGTCGGCCCGCAGAGCACCGGCGCCGGCCCGCAGAGCACCGGCCCGCAGAGCACCAGCGCCGGCCCGCAGAGCACCGGCGCCCGCACAATCATCCCTGCCTAGCCCCGCCGCACATCCCTGCCTAGCCCCGCCCGCCCCCAGCAGAGTCCTGCAGCCACCAGCCCCGCCCACAGCCCAGTCACTCTTGATGAGTGACTGTTGACTGTGAGGCTGGCTCACGCCTGCTACTGACGTCACGTCAATTTCCAGAGTCTGGAAATTAATGTGACGTCGGCGGAAATAAGCGGCGGCTGCAGCCTGGGGGTCACGTGACCCAGAGTCAGCCGCCGGAATAGAGCCGCTCACAGGCGAAAACGGCAACGGAAGGTAATTGCACAATTCATCAGGGGCCCCGGGGGGATACATTGGGGGGTTAATTGAAAGTAGTGGACAACCCCTTTAAGTTTAGCCACATATTTGAGTCATTTTATAATGGTTATAATTAGGGTTGAGCTAAACGGATCGGTCAATTTCATAAATCGCCGACTTTCGGCAAAGTCGGGTATCGTGAAACCCGACCCGATCCCAGTGTGGGATCGGTCATGCGGTCGTCGATCTTCGCGCCAAAGTTGCGTTTCATATGACGTGTTCAGCGCTATTTCTCAGCTAATGAAGGAGGACGCAGAGTGTGGGCAGCGTGATGGCATAGGTCTCGGTCCCCACCATCTTAGAGAAGGGCATGACAGTGATTGGTTTGCTTTCTGCGGCGTCACAGGGGCTATAAAGGGGCGTGCACGCCGACCGCCATCTTACTGCTGCCGATCTCAGCATAGGGAGAGGTTGCTGTAGCTTCGTCTGAAGCAGGGATATTGTTAGGGAGGAAAAATAAACCCCCAAACCGCTTGTGCTGTAGCGATTTCCACTGTCCAACACCACCTTTTCTTTGCAGGGACAGTGGAGACTAGATTTCTGTGCATCAGCTCTGTAGCTTATAAGGCTCCCTGATAGCTGCATTGCTGTTTGTACACCGCTGTGCAAACCACCTGCTTTTTTCAAAGCAAAAATCCTGTTGCTTCTTTCTGCACAATTCTCTTGTTTCTTTGTCCACACTCTTGTGTGCAGCAGTCCTTTTTATTGCTGCCATACTTGTCCTTTGATCATTGTAGGGAGATTGAAATTCTACTACAGCCCTTGTATTTTTTTATATATCTGCCAGCCACTTTCTGCCACTCAAACTGTGTATGGGAGATTTATATTGCCACTTAGTGCATCTGCGGCAGTCCTGTTTGTGGTATATCTGCCAGCCACTTTCTGCCACTGAAACTGTGTAGTGTAATACAGTGGGCCTGATTTTTCCAGCAGTCTCCCACACATAAAAAGGGAGATTAATATTGCCACTAAGTGCATCTGCGTCAGTTCTGTTTGGCGTATATCTGCCAGCCACTTTCAGCCACTTATACTGTGTAGTGTAATACAGTGGGCCTGTTTTTTGCAGCAGTCTCCCACACATAAAAAGGGAGATTTATATTGCCACTAAGTGCATCTGCGTCAGTTCTGTTTGGTGTATATCTGCCAGCCACTTTCTGCCACTTATACCGTGTAGTGTAATACAATGGGCCTGATTTTTGCAGCAGTCTCCCACACATATAGAAAGGGATATTTAAATTCACAACAAGTTTACATACACCTTCTACCTTGTTTTACAGTACCATATAACGGTTGTTAGTTTAATTACATTTTCTCAAGAATGAGGAAGTCTGGTGGAAGAGGTTGTGGCCGTGGGCGGTCATTGCCAGCTGGTAATAATGGTGGTGGTGGGAAAAGCAAAATAGCACCTAAGGCTCGAGTTGTTGAGCCAGCGTCATCGTCTGGCTACACAAGGCCTTGAACGCTCCCTTTTCTGGGAGTAGGAAAACCGCTTTTAAAGCCGGAGCAGCAGGAAAAAGTTTTGGCTTTCCTTGCTGACTCAGCCTCTAGCTCTTTCGCCTCCTCTTCAGAATGTTCAAAATTTAAAAGCAGCGAGTCGTCAGTGTATATTGCCGGTCAGGAACAAGTCGCTTCCTTGTGACCTTCACCCAAAGCAAAAGTGAAGGATGCGGCAGGCGACACTACAGTTTACTCCATGGAGCTCTTTATACATACCGTGCCTGGGTTAGAAAGGGAAATTGCTAACAGGCCATTACAAGATGATTCGGACATGGAGTGCACAGATGCACAGCCACAGCTAGATTATTATGCTGTTCCATTGACTCAGATCACAACATTGCCCTCGCAGTGTACTGAGCCAGAACCTGACCCTGATGAGACTATGGTGCCCCGTCCCGAACGCTATAGCACCTTACACGGTGACACAGAGGAAGATGCACAGGACATTGAAGAGGGGGTAATAGATGACCCAGTTGTTGACCCCGATTGGCAGCCATTGGGGGAACAGGGTGCCGCTGGCACGAGCTCTGAAGCGGAGGAGTATGAGCCGCAGCAGGCATCAACATCGCAACAGCTTTCATCTACCAGGCCCGTATCTGGCCAAAACTGTGTGTCAAAACCAAAAACAGTTTTAGGACAGCGTGGCCATCCGGTGAAAGTAGCACAGCATGCAATGCCTGAAAAGGTATTCGATAGTAGGAAGAGTGCAGTCTGGCAATTTTTTTACCAAGATCCGAATGATCAGTGCAAAGTTATCTGTAAGAAATGCTCAAGGACCTTTAGCAGAGGGCAGAATGTAAAAAATGTAAATACAACGTGCATGCGTAGACATTTAACCAGCATGCAATTGCAAGCCTGGACTAACTACCAAACGTCCCGTAACGTAGGTGCACCCGCTCAGAATGAAGCTAGTCAGCAATGCTACATTGCTTCCCTCACTGTAAGCCCACCGTTTAGGACACCACCTGCAGCAAATGTGGAGGTATTGTCGCAAGGCCAAAGCAGTCAGGGAATCACCAGGTTGTTGGTAGGAAACACTGTATGTAGGCCAACAGCAAGAATACCCTCACCAACCCTCTCTCAATCTGCCATGTCCACCACCACCCCCGCTAGTTCCACCATATGCAGCTCTCCAGTCCAGCTCACCCTACAAGAGACTCTCATTAGGAAAAGGAAGTACTCATCCTCTCATCCGTGTACACAGGGTTTGAACGCCCACATTGCTGGACTAATCTCATTAGAGATGATGCCCTACCAGTTGGTTGAAAGCGAAGCTTTCAAAGCCCTGATGGCCTACGCAGTCCCACGCTATGACCTACCCAGTCGACACTTCTTTGCGAGAAAAGCCATCCCAGCCCTTCACCAGCATGTCAAAGACCGCATTGTCCATGCACTGAGGCAATCAGTCAGTAGAAAGGTGCACCTCACAACAGATGCATGGACCAGTAGGCATGGCCAGGGACGTTACGTGTCCATCACAGCACACTGGGTTAATGTGGTGGAAGCAGGGTCCACAGGGGACAGCCATAGTGGGACAGTTCTGCATAGCCCACGGTCTAGGAAACAGTTGGCTGTAGGCGTTCGCCACCCCTCCTCCTCCTCCTCCAGCAGAAGCGAAAGCTCATCCACAGAGCGCAGTCCCACGACCACTCCATCCGCAGCTGCCATTGTTGCACACGAGGTGTCCCATTATGGAACAGCTAGTGGTAAGCGTCAGCAGGCTGTGTTGGAAGTGAAGTGTTTGGGCGACAACAGACACATTGCGGAAGTTCTGGCCGAGTTCTTGCAGCAAGAAACTCATTCATGGCTGGGCAGTGTACATCTTGAGGCAGGCAAGGTAGTCAGTGATAACGGAAGGAATTTTATGGCTGCCATAGCCCTTTCAGAACTGAAACACATACCTTGCCTGGCTCACACCTTGAACCTGGTGGTGCAGTGCTTCCTGAAAAGTTATCCGGGGTTACCAGCCCTGCTCCTGAAGGTGCAAAGACTTTGCTCGCACATCCGCCATTCGCCTGTACATTCCAGCCGTATGCAGAACCATCAGCGATCGTTGAAGCTTCCTCAGCACCGCCTAATAATCGACGTTGCAACAAGGTGGAACTCCACACTGCACATGCTTCAGAGGCTGTGCGAACAGAGGCGTGCTGTAATGTATTTGTGGGAGGATACATATACACAGGCAGGCAGTTGGATGGCAGACATGGAGTTGTCAGGTGTGCAGTGGTCGAAGCTACAAGACCTCGGCTCGACCTCGCACACGGCAGGTAAGTGCAGACGACGCCATCATAAGCATGAGCATCCCACTAATGCATCTGCTGATGCAAAGTTTGATGCACATTAAGGAGCAGGCATCTGCAGCCGAGGATGAGGGAAGCCTTGATGACAGTCAGCCATTGTCTGCTCAGGGAACTCTCCTGGACGAGGTGGCGGAAGAAGAGGAGGAGGAGGAGGATGATGGGGATGAATATTTATGGGAGGAGGAAGCTTCTCAGGGGGCAACAGAAACTGGTGGCATTGCAAGGTCAGGTACAGGGTTTTTGCGGGAGACAAGTGATGTTGATTTGCCAGAAAGTGCTCCTCAACCCAGCACAAGCAGTGATTTGACACCTGGAACATTGGCCCGCATGGCTGATTATGCCTTGCGTATTCTAAAAAGGGACCCCCGCATTATCAAAATGATGACCGATGACGATTACTGGTTAGCCTGCCTCCTGGATCCACGCTATAAAGGGAAATTGCAAAATATCATGCCACATGAGAACCTTGAGCAAATATTGGCTACCAAACAAGCAACTCTTGTAGACCGTTTGGTTCAGGCATTCCCAGCACACAGCGGCGGTGATGGTTCTCACACGAGCTGCAGGGGGCAACATGGCAGAGCTGTTAGAGGTGCCCAAATCAGAAGTGGCGTTGGATAGAGGGGTTTTATGACCAGTCTGTGGAGTGATTTCGCAATGACCGCAGACACGAAAGGTACTGCTGCATCAATTCCAAGTGACAGGAGACAACATTTGTCCAGTATGGTTACTAACTATTTTTCCTCCCTTATCGATGTTCTCCCTCACACGTTATTCCCCTTTGATTACTGGGCATCTAAAATAGACACCTGGCCTGAATTGGCAGAATATGCATTACAGGAGCTCGCTTGCCCAGCTGCTAGTGTGCTATCAGAAAGAGTCTTCAGTGCTGCTGGTTCAATACTGACCGAAAAAAGGACTTGTCTGGCTACCCAAAATGTTGAACCAATCATGGATTTCTAATTATTTTGCCCCACCTTCCCCTGCCGACACGTAGCTTTCCTGTAAAAAGATCTTGCTTGTGGACTCCTCTTACTGACTGCTCCAATTCCTCCATTTGCAGCTGCTGAATGTCCACCATAGGCCATTTTTACATCTCCCTAAATGGGCTGACTCCCCCCACGGGGCTGTGGTCACCACTTGGCACAAGCATCCGTGCGAGTGCCGTTTGCCTGGACAGGTGGGTGTGCCCACTTTTGGCCGACGGCACTGGCACAGGGTCCCTCATAGTACAATGAAGTGTCTCTGGTGGTGGTGGTGGTGCACACCCAACGTCAGACACACTGTCGTAATATGAGGGGCCCTGGGCCAGTTCCGCCGCCCACGAGAGAGTGTTCCCCCCCCAGCTCAAACAGTGCTCTACCACTTGCAAAACTTACCTCTCTCTGCTCCACCACTGTTTAGTCTGTGCTGTTAAATCCTTCAATGGCACTGCCAATACAAATTTGTTGAAATGATAGATGATAGTAAAAATATACAGGGGCCCTGCCCTCCATTTAGACCAGTTAATACTGTGCACGAACTACCACTGTCTGCTACTCAGCAGAGGAACCAACCCCTGTACCTAGCTTTGCCACCTGTTTATTTAGGAACTTTTTTTGCAGACATTTAGCCCACTTTACTATTTTGGCCAACTTACTGTGTCAGCCACTTCTTCCAGTTGTCCTCCACCGAACAAAGCAGTGCCGCCAGTTTACTCCTGTTACCAGTTTAGAACTGCATTGAGCCTACTTTTTTATTTTAGGCGCCTAGTAAGTCTGTCTGCACCACTCCTTTGTAATCATCCTCCGCTGGCCAAACCAATGTTGCCAGTGTACCCCTGTAACCTATTTTAAATTGTATAGAGCCTACTTTTTTATTTTAGGCCTAGTAAGTCTGTCTGCGCCACTCCTTGCAATCGTCCTCCGCTGACCAAACCAATGCTGCCTGTGTACCCCTCTAACTTATTTTAAACTGCATAGAGCCTACTTTTTTATTTTAGGCCTAGTAAGTCTGTGCCACTCCTTGCAATCGTCCTCAGCTGACCAAACCAATGCTGCCTGTGTACCCCTGTAACCTATTTTAAACTGCATTGAGCCTACTTTTTTATTTTAGGCCTACTACCTGTGTCTGTCTGCGCCACTCAATACAGCTGTCCTCCACTGAACAAAGCTGAGCTTCAATCTTCAGGCTTTCGGCCTATAGGAAATTTTAAACTGCATTTGTCCTACTAGTTTGGTTGGGCCCCAGTAACGGTGTCTGCCACTCCTTGCTTTTCTCCTCCACTGAACAAAGCTGAGCTTCAATCTTCAGGCTTTCGGTCTATAGGAAATTTTAAACTGCATTTGGCCTACTAGTTTGGTTGGGCCCTAGTAACAGTGTCTGCCGCTCCTTGCTTTTCTCCTCCACTGAACAAAGCTGAGCTTCAATCTTCTGGCTTCGGCCTATAGGAAATTTTAAATTGCATTTGGCCTACTAGTTTGGTTGGGCCCTAGTAACGGTGTCTGCCGCTCCTTGCTTGTCTCCTCCACTGAATATAGCTGAGCTTCAATTTTCAGGCTTTCGCCCTACGTAAAATATGAAAATGCATTTGGCCTACTTGTTTGGTTGAGCCTACTAATGGTGTCTGCTGCTCCTTGATGTTCTACTCCACTGAACAAAGCAGTGCCGCCTGTTTACTCCTGTTACCAATTTTGAACTGCATGTAGCCTACTTTATTCTTTGGGCCTATAACTCTGTTTCCTCCTCATCCTGCCCATTGCCCAGCCACTGCTAGATGAGTCTGCTGGTACATTGATCCAGACCACTACATTCCCCTTGCACTCTACACAGCCAGAATCTAACCCTGCTGAAAGTCAGGTTCCCCTTCCCGCATACTATACCACCTTACACGGGGACAAAGAGGAAGGTACAGATGAAAGTGCAGGTTCCTTCATCAAGTGGGGGGGCATACTCGTTGGCGACGTCACTGGCACAGGGCCCCTCATAGTACACAAAAGTGTCTCTGCTGGTGGGAGGCGCCCCCGCCGTCAAACACACCGCCGTACTTTGAGGGGCCCTGTGCCAGTGCCAATGCGAACGAGTGTGCCCCCCCTGCTTGCTCAGGATCACAGCACTTGCAAAGTTGAAATACTTACCTCTCCCTGCTCCACCACCGTGACGTAGTCCGCGTTTCCTGGGCCCACGAAAACCTTGAGCCAGCCCTCCCTCCCACAACTTTAGCCAATGACCCCCAATTTTCAATGCCTAACTATTATTATAAGGTAAATTAAGATTGACAAGCTTAAGTTACAAGAATGGATGTTTTTGGCATTAAAATGGGCACTGTAGGTGTTTTCCTGTCCTCCACTCGCTGCCGACTTTGCTTCCCAATTGACTTGCATTGGGTTTCGTGTTTCAGTCGGATCCCCGACTTTTCGCAATAATCGGCCGATTTCACCGAAAAATCCGACTCAATCCTAAAAAAGTAAAAGTCGCTCAACTCTAATGGCGTCCACTAATGATTCCAGAAAATTTAGCTTTCAAAAAATCAAATGGCGCTCCTTCCCTTCTGAGCCCTGCCGTGCACCAAAACAGTAGTTTCCTCCCACATGTTGGATATCAGTGTACTCAGGAGAAATTGCACAGCAAATTGTATGGTGCAATTTTTCCTTTTACCCTTGTGATAAAGCAAAATTATGGGCTAAAATACATTTTTGTGTGATTTTTTTATTTTACAGCGCAACGTAATAAATTTCTGTGAAGCACCTTTGGGTTCATGGTGCTCAGCACACATCTAGATAATTTTCCTGCCAGCTCTAATTTCCAAAAATAGTGTCACATGTTGGGGTTTACACTGTTTAGCCACATCAGGGGCTCTCCAAATGCAACATGGCTCCCGATAATTATTCCAACAAATTTTACATTCAAAAAGTCAAATAGTGCTCCTTCCCTTCCAAGCTCTGGCGTGTTCCCAAACAGTAGTTTTGCCCCACATATGGGGTATCTGCATACTGAGGAAAAATTGCACAACACATTTTGGGGACCATTTTTTTTTTTTTTTTTTAAATTGAGTCTAAAGATAAATTTCTGCGAATAAAAGTTAAATGTTCATTTTTTCCATCCACATTCCATTAATTCCTCTGAGGCACCTAAAGAGTAAATAAACTTCTTGAATATGGTTTTGAACACCTTGAGAGGTGGAGTTTTTGGAATGGTGTCACTTTTGGGTATTTTCTGTCATATAGACCCCTCAAAGTCACTTCAAATGTGAAGTGGTCCCTAAAAAAATGGTTTTGTAAGTTTTGTTGTAAAAATGATAAATCGCTGGTCAACTTTTAATCCTTTTAACTTCCTAACAAAAAAAATAATGTTGTAAAAATTGTGCTGATGTAAAGTATATATGTGGGAAATGTTATTTATCAACTATTTTGCATGACATAATTCTCTGATTTAAGGGCATAAAAAATAAAAGTTTGAAAATTGCAAAATTTTCTAAATTTTGGCAAATTTCCAATATTTTCAAAAATAAATGCAAGTCATATAGCACAAATTTTATCACTATCATGACATACAATACGTCATGAGAAAACAATATCAGAATCAGTGGTATCAGTTGAAGCATTCCAGAGTTCTAACCACATAAAATGATACTGATTAGAATTGAAAAATGTGGTCTAGTCAGACAGAGGAAACAGGTTTCGGGGTGAAGGGGTTAAACATATCACATTTAGATTACCATGTTTATGATTAAGGGAACTTGAAAAAATATCAATTTTATCCCTCAGACCTTTGGGAAGAGAGCTACTAATTGATATAAAAGTCTACAATTGTCCTCTGATCCGTAAAGCTGATCATATTTAAATGGGTTCACTTTCCCCTCCTTTGGACATAACTGACTTTCAGAGGTAGTGATAGCTTCAGCTGTCTTCTCATTTCCTTCGGATGTCTTATTTGATCAGCTGAGGGAAGAGTGAAGCCAGAGCTAATTGTCCACAGGGATTGCAGGACATATCAATGTCACTCAAGCCTGGAGAGAGCTAGTGCCAACACCGCTGGAACAGCATCTGCTCCAGAATTGAGTGTAGTGGTTATTCCCATCCCATAAAGTGATCACTATCACTTGTACATATCACTTTCTAGTCATTAGGGAGCTGATTGTCGAGCCCCTATGATCCCTGAGAACAAAACAGGTATAGCGTTGCTGTTTCCTGTGCAACTGATGACTGCAAGAAGTTCTGTACAGCAAGGATTGCAGCACTCACTAAATCATCACTGCGGCTGTCCGTTTGCAGATGATATAGCGCTAGATTGAATGGCACCGATCTCCTGCATCCAGAGCTGTACCCAGACCCAGTTGCATTCAAATTCTTCAGAAATGACTGGTCCAAGAATTGCAACATTCATGTTAAAGTAGCCTAATTCAGTTACATATGACGTTCCCTATAAAAAGTTAGGTTTTAACAAATTATGTACCTAGCAGATTATCATGTGACTGGGCACAAAGTGATAGCCAATATTATTGTTCGATCACCCATTATCTACAATCATTCATTCTGAGAAAGTATGAGCTAAACTGAGCCATATGTTTTGTGACCTTATACATATTCAACATTCGTGTTGGACAGACTGACCTGGAAGAAGTGATAAGTCAGAGATTTATCCAACAGTTCTAAGCAGCTGAAAAAACTCATGTGGTGGAGCACTCATTGTTGTAAATATGATAGTTATGAAGCCAAGACATAGCCTGGGGCAGCTGTTCTTTGCTTGTGGTTCCGCAGCCCATAAACTGTAGTTAGAGCAAGTTTTCATACATCATACATACTCCATCTTTAGGCAAAAAATAGTATTCTATTCTACTCATATATTCTATGACCAAGGGCAGTAATGCCTGAAACGCGTAAGACTCACTTATTATTTTAACCGCGTGTGCGAGGATGGCAAGCTTCAGAGACACCACCAGGTTACAGTCATTGTCACACACGATCATGCATGGTTGTAGGTTCAGGGGCAAGATCACAGATTTGTCTGGTCTGTTATACCTTTCAAAAACTCTGCGGTGGTGTGCAGTTTGTCATCTAAGCAAATTAGCTTCAGGAGAGCCTGTAGCCACTTGACTGAGACAGTGTTGCAGTGCTTCCAGCTTATGACTGATGTTGACATTTTGGAGATGGAGGGTGAGGAGGAGGTGCAGAAATTACTGTAGAAGGTGGGGGAAACCCTTATTGAACCCAGGACCATAATCCTCAGTGTCGGTACTACATGTCCCGCACCGGGGTCTGACTGGGTCCAGCTTCCACAATGTTCACCCAGTGTACCGTCAGGGACATGTAGTGTCCTTGGCCACAAGCACTTTTCCAGGTGTCCATGGTTAAGTGGACCTTCCCAGTAACAATGTTAGTCAGGGCACAGTTGATGAAATGGGACATGTTCTTGTGTAAGTCAGGAATGGCACACCGGGAGAAAGTGTGGCAGCTGGGGACTGAGTACTGAGGGACAGCCACTGCCATGAGGTTGCGGAAAGCTTCCATCTCCACAAGCCTAAATGGCAAAATTTCCAGGGCAAGCAGTCTGGAAATGTGTCCATTTAGTATTGTGGCCTGTGGGTGGGTGGCTGTGTATTTACACTTGCATTCCAACTGAATACTGCGCTATGACAAGGACGTGAATGTCCTTGCTGATGATGGTTGTAAGTGTGCAACGACAGGTGCAGGGGGAGGCATCTTCACCTTCATCATGGACAGGGGATAGGCGTGCACGTAGAACAGGGGAAGAGTCAGAGGTGTCACCTGCAGATACTATTTCTGGACCCTGGTTGTTACAGGTTCTTTCTCCAGTATCACACAATCAACAGAGCAAGAGAATAGTGAACAATTCCAGAACCTTTATTTAGGCAAAAACATGAAAGGTCCATATAATTCACCACACTGAGGATACAACAGTCCAGAACACTAATGCAGTTCAGTAACAGGATAAAAGTCCAACAATCCAGCACACACAGGATAAAAAATGGTCCATATGCTTCCCCTCCTCTCTGATGTGCTGTCTTCACTTCATAGTTCCAAACAAGACTGATCTGTGTCTCACCTCCCCATTCACAGGTTAGGGGGTGGGTCACAGGGGCTCATTGTTTCAACAAGCTAGGTCAACATGTCATTAGCATATTAGCAAACAACATTATTCACTGACCCTGTGGAGAGATGACAATACAGAACTGTGGGGAGAATATTAGATGGCAAATAACAACTCAACACCATGAAAATAAGTAAAATAGAAATATACACAAAATGATACCCACATAGCATATCACACCATCACAACCTCTCCCCCCTCATAATAAGTGAGCACGCCATTAGGTCTACACAGACCTCTGGCCTGTTCACTTTAGTCCTCTTTGCTGCACTGTTTATAGTTCCTTGTACAGTGGCAGGGGTTGCAATAATCATGAGCACTTGTCCATAAATTCCCGAATCCTGGCTTTATGGTCATACCAGGCTTTTTGACTGGACTGGGCCGTTCGCTGATGTTCATTAGCCAAGGTAGCTAGCTGAGTGAGACAGTCTCTGAACTCTAGAACGTAGGGAATAATGGGGGTTCCGGTATCTGCGATATCTCCCTCCAATTGTTCTTTCAGAAGAGTGAGAGGCCCACGGACCTTCTGCTTCCACAAAAATGACTTTGTAACTCCCCAATGTCATTTCCAAGGAGGATATCTGCAGGAAGTCCTCCCATAACGCCAGTCCAACACAGTTTTTCTCCAAAACCAAAATCCAAATGTACCAAAGCTCTCTGTATATATTTGCTTACACCCCTTGCCAGGACAATGGGAATTCCCAGGCCCTGGTGAATTGCCTCGGGTCGAACCACACGGGGGTCAGCGATAGTCAGGAATGCCCCCGTGTCTCTAAATCCCGACACTTTGTATCCATCAATTAAGACATCCTGCAGGTGGCAATGCCATTGCTCTGTATTTCTGAAGGACAAAGGCCAGAGTCCGTACACTCCAGGAGGGGTATCTATGGTGCCGTGGTCGGTGGTCCACTCTGGTGGGGGTGGTGGTTCCTCTTCCTCAGGTGGGATGGAGTGCACAAGATGCACTGGATGAGGTGGGGCTGCGTGGGGCTCCCTCCGAATCTTTGAGGGACAGCCAGACTGCAAATGTCCAGGTTGCCCACACTTGTAACATCTCCTCTCTGCGATACCGCCAGGTCGTGGTCGGAACTGTTGGGGCCCAGGATTGTGAGCTGTGATTGTCATCGGCCTGTGGCTGGGTGGAGGGGCAGATATAATCGGAGGGGGACGGGGCACGGGAGAAGGCCGTGGTTCATTGTCCAGAAGCCTCCTCCATTGTGGCCGGATAGTAAGGGCTTCATCTGCCAGGGCTGCAGCTCTATCCACGGTACACGGCTTGCGCTCCCGGACCCATTCCCGTACCTCTGCTGGGCACTTGGCAAGAAATTGTTCTATAAGGAACGCCTGTATAACATCTTCCACAGTAAAGGCGTTTTCTGCTTCCAGCCATCTCCGACATGCCTGGGACATCTTATGTGCATACATCCTAAACGATCCCCCCTGTAGTGCATGGAACTTGGCCCTATATGAGTCTGGGGTGATAGCATGGTAATCCAGGATAGTCTGCTTTACAATGTCATAATCCCGATTCCGCTGTGACTCAATGGTTCGGTAAGCCTCCGCCAGGCTACCGTTCAGGAGTCCCACTAACAAACGCATCCAGCCAGAGTGGGGCATCTCCATCACAGCACACTGCTGCTCAAAGTCCTTGAAGAACCCCTCCACATCTCCGGAAGCCTCATCAAATAGCTTAAACTCTGTCCAGGTGATCCGTACAGGCTCCCGGATCATTGGGTTTAGATTCCACATTGCATTACTCCCTCTTTCAAGCTCCATTGCTTCTTGTCTCCGCTGTGCCCGGCGGGCAGCCTCCTCCTTGTACTCCTGAGAGATGCCTGGGCCCAGAACCGCCATCTCTTCTTCGTACCACACCACCCACTGGCTTTTTGGGGTTGGGGTCCTCGTCTCCATTGCTTGTCATTCAGACATATGGGAGTAGGTGGCTGGGCTGGCACCCACCAGTAGATCAATTAAGGCCTCTTTAGTCAGTCCCTGGTAGTTCAGGCCCAAGTCTCTGGCTCTCTCCTGTAAACTGGATACAGTCCAATTTCTGTACTCACTCTGTGGGTGGTTCTCCATTAGGTTACGCTCTGTTGATCCCGCTGCTTGCCACCAGTTGTTACAGGTTCCTTCTCCGGTATCACACAATCAACAGAGCAAGAGAATAGTGAACAATTCCAGAACCTTTATTTATGCAAAAACACGAAAGGTCCATATAATCCACCACACTGAGTATACAACAGTCCAGAACACTAATGCAGTTCAGTAACAGGATAAAAGTCCAACAATCCAGCACACACAGGATAAAAAATGGTCCATATGCTTCCCCTCCTCTCTGATGTGCTGTCTTCACTTCATAGTTCCAAACAAGACTGATCTGTGTCTCACCTCCCCATTCACAGGTTAGGGGGTGGGTCGCAGGGGCTCATTGTTTCAACAAGCTAGGTCAACATGTCATTAGCATATTAGCAAACAACATTATTCACTGACCCTGTGGAGAGATAACAATACAGAACTGTGGGGAGAATATCAGATGGCAAATTACTCAACACCATGAAAATAAGTAAAATAGAAATATACACAAAATGATACCCACATAGCATATCACACCATCACACTGGTGTTTGGTCCAAGTAGTCAGATGGTTTTCTACCTTGTCCCTGAGCATGCTGATTGTGGTCAGACTTGTCATTGTGCTGCCCCTGCTAATGCTGGCCTGGCAGATGTTGCAAATGTCCTTTTTTTGGGTTAACTGCACTGTCTTTAACAAATCGTCAGACTCGGGAACACCTAACCCTGGGTTTGACAACTTCACCCGTGCTGGTGCTCTGGGGAATAGTTGGTCGCCTTGTGTCTCTGACCACTCCACTGCCTCTTCCTGTCCGTTGTGATGCTGTGGATTCATCCCCTTTGCACTGCTGTCCTCGCTCTGCATGTCACCTTCCTAGGTTGGGTCTGAGACGTCATTGTCCACCACCTCGTCTTCCTCACCTTGGTCCTCCTCCTGACTTGCTGATGATACAACATCACTTGTTGGCAGTGGTGTGCCATCACCATCCACCTCTTGTGAGAGTAATTGCATTTTCCCACCATTGCCTTCTTGTGAGCATGGCTACATGCGATCTCATGTTCCGCTTGAAACGGGCAGTGCAAGAGGCCAGGATCTATAAATGAAAATTTGAACAGCTCTTTGGAGTGTCCAAGTATGGGATCACTTGTCGACATGAGCTATGTGTTTGTTGTGCTCCCACAGCAGGCAATTTCACCTTGCCCATGGCCTCAGATTCTGCGCTCACCGTCATCATCACATCCACTTCCCTATCCCTTACAGTGTGCTTTGCCCATTTTAAGTGACTTATGATATATCCATGTTGAAAAAACTTTGCAGTATTATAATCGCAGGAAAATTTGTCCAACTCAGAAGGACTTGTTACACTGCAGTATCAATATAGCAAATCTATTGGTAACCAATCAAGTTTGTCTTTTTTTGTTTTGATGCACAACTGGAGCAGTATAAATGCTGCACAATTTTTCCCTGATCCAGGTCGGGGTTTGCTTCTTGCTTTTCTTTCTCTGGCCTGGTTATGGTGGGGTTAACCTTTCCTGCCTCTCTTTGGTTCGTGGGTGGATATTTATTGGTGCCATTTCTGGTAGCATTTGTCAGTGATAGTTACAGTCTCTGGCTTGAGGAGCTGACCCGTTTACCCTAGTGGTCCTTCTGCCTCTCACTACCCGTATTTGTGTCTGACCCATTTCCTACAGTGTATGACTCGGCTTGAATTCTGAACCCTGCCTCCAGCTTTCCATCTCTGTTGCTACGTTTCCCATCTGGGTTTGACTCCTTGGCTCATACACTGACTACATCTTCTGTCTCATGTTTTGGATCCCGCGCTCCCGTCTGGTTCCGATTTCTGAAGAAGGTACACATGGCACTCAATGTCCTCATTGGTTGTGCACAAGTCAGGTTTCCAGCCTGTCAATTAGTAATCACAAAAAACTTGGCACTCAAAGTTTTGCAAAAAAGAGTTGAACATTTCTTTTATTGTGCATCCAGTTCAAAGATTTTAAACGTTTTCGGTCTATTCACAAGACCTTCATCAGAATAATCTTTAACAAAACTGGAATAATGAGCACGATATATGGGCCTGAAGACCTGCTTATCAAAACGACCCAGGAGAATTAAACCTTTAGGATCCTGGAGTATACATAAGCTAAGAGGCGCAAAGGAAGAGCGAAGAGTCACAATATGGACTGGCACTTAAGCTTCCAGGTCCGAGGTGCAGAGATACCGATCATCCCGATTTCTGGCTTGTCTCTGACCACGTACATTGCTGTGACCTCTGGTCCCCCGAACATCCCGATTTCTGGCTTGTGTCTGACCACGTGCATTGCTGTGACCTCTGGTACTTCGTCTTCCTGTTTGTTGCTTAAAGACCTGATTGACTTCTCTGCTGCCTCCAAGTGGTGCTCCGCGCTTTGCACTGTGGTGCTACACGGAGAGTGCTACCTTTTTCCCACTACCTACGCCCACTGGTGGAGGTTGCATGCAACTGCCTTGCAGTTGCATTAAATTATCACTGACCCAAGCATTTAAAGGGGATTTTGCACTTTTTTCCTTTCTCTGGTATAGATCCGCTCCATACTCTAGCGGACCAAGTGGCTAACGTTACTCAGATGATGCAGGAGTTATCTGTGGAGCACAGGGCTTTGGTCACTTCCCAGAAGCAGGTGCAGAGGAAAATGGCTGAGACAGTTAAGATAGCCCAGGGGACTCCCTCCATCAGTAAGTCTGGTGAGGTGACTGACGTGTCTCTGCACTCTCCTGAACCTTCAGTGAAACTCCCTGACACATTCTCTGTAGAGAAGGATAAGTTCCGCATGTTCAGGGAGGGTTTCAAACTACTATTTTCCCTTAAACCCTGATCTACAGGGGATAAGAGTCAGGGGGTGGGAAAAATTATATCTTTACTGAGGGAGGGTCCACAGTCTTGGGCTTTTTCCTTACCCCCGACCTCCCCTGAGAGAATGTCTGTGGACAGGTTCTTTGAGGCTCTGGGCCTCATCTATGACAAACCAGACCGAGTCAGATTGGCAGAGGACACTATTATGGGTCTATCTCAAGGAAAGCTCTCTGCCGAATGGCACTGTTCAGAGTTTTGGCGATGGTCCCCAGAGGTGTCCTGGAATGACTCAGCACTCAGGTGTCAGTTCCGGAGGGGACTGTCCTGTCTGATCATTTAAAGGACGCTCTGGCTATCTATCCTCCTCCTAGTTCTCTGGAAGATGCCATGACTCAGGCCATTCACATGGATCAGAGGTTATGGGAGAGAGGAGTTGTGCATTGGGAGGCTCCTTTCCTTTTGGTTAAGTAGGGGCCATCACCATCAGGGAGATGGAGAGGAGACGTCGACGAGAGGGTAAACTTTGTTTTTACTGCGATGCCACAGGACATTGGAAGAAGGACTGTTCCTCCTGTCCTCCTACTTCCAAGGTGTCAGGAAATGCCTAAGTCTGGGTAACTACCGAGGAGGTTGCCCAGGCTCACAGGTACCTTTTCCTCATTCCTTAAAGTACTATTAACCCCTTTACCCCCAAGGGTGGTTTGCACGTTAATGACCAGGCCAATTTTTACAATTCTGACCACTGTCCCTTTATGAGGTTATAACTCTGGAACGCTTCAACGGAACCCCATGATTCTGACACTGTTTTATCAGGACACATTGTACTTCATGATAGTGGTAAAATTTCTTTGATATTACCTGCGTTTATTTGTGAAAAAAATGGAAATTTGGCGAATATTTTGAAAATTTCGCAATTTTCCAACTTTGAATTTTTATTCAATTAAATCACAGAGATATGTCACACAAAATACTTAATAAGTAACATTTCCCACATGTCTACTTTACATCAGCACAATTTTAGAACCAAAATTTTTTTTGTTAGGGAGTTATAAGGGTTAAAAGTTGACCAGCAATTTCTCACTTTTACAACACCATTTTTTTTAGGGACCACATCTCATTTGAAGTCATTTTGAGGGGTCTATATGATAGAAAATACCCAAGTGTGACACCATTCTAAAAACTGCACCCCTCAAGGTACCAAAAACCACATTCAAGAAGTTTATTAACCCTTCATGTGTTTCACAGGAATTTTTGGAATGTTTAAATAAAAATGAACATTTAACTTTTTTACACAAAAAAATTATTTCAGCTCCAATTTGTTTTATTTTACCAAGGGTAACAAGAGAAAATGGACCCCAAAAGTTGTTGTACAATTTGTCCTGAGTACGCTGATACCCCATATGTGGGGGTAAACCACTGTTTGGGCGCATGGCAGAGCTCGGAAGGGAAGGAGCGCCATTTGACTTTTCAATGCAAAATTGACTGGAATTGAGATGGGACGCCATGTTGCGTTTGGAGAGCCCCTGATGTGCCTAAACATTGAAACCCCCAACAAGTGACACCATTTTGGAAAGGAAGGAACTAGTTCCCTAAGTAACTCATCTAGATGTGTTGTGAGAGCTTTGAACCCCCAAGTGTTTCACTACAGTTTATAACGCAGAGCCGTGAAAATACAAAAAAATTTTCCCACAAAAATTATTTTTTAGCCCCCAGATTTGTATTTTCCCAAGGGTAACAGGAGAAATTGGACCCCAAAAGTTGTTGCCCAATTTGTCCTGAGTACGCTGATACCCCATATGTGGGGGGAACCACCGTTTGGCTGCATGGGAGAGGTCAGAAGGGAAGGAGCGCCATTTGGAATGCAGACTTAGATGGATTGGTCTGCAGGCGTCATGTTGCGTTTTCAGAGCCCCTAATGTACCTAAACCATAGAAAACCCCCACAAGTGACACCATATTGGAAACTAGACACACAAAGGAACTTATCTAGATGTGTTGTGAGAAATTTGAACCCCCAAGTGTTTCACTACAGTTTATTACGTAGAGCTGTGAAAATAAAAAATCCTTTTTTTTCCACAAAAATTATATTTTAGCCCCCAGTTTTGTATTTTTCCAAGGGTGACAGTGTAAATTGAACCCCAAAAGTTGTTGTCCAATTTGTCCTGAGTATGCTGATACCCAATATGTGTGGGGTAACCACCATTTGGGCGCATGGCAGAGCTCGGAAGGGAAGGAGTGCCATTTGGAATGCAGACTTAGATGGATTGGTCTGCAGGCATCATGGTGCATTTGCAAAGCCCCTGATGTAACTAAACAGTAGAAATCCCCCACAAGTGACCCCATATTGGAAACTAGACCCCCCAAGGAACTTATCTAGATGTGTTGTGAGAACTTTGAACCCCCAAATGTTTCACTACAGTTTATAACGCAGAGCCGTGAAAATAAAAAATCTTTTTTTTCCACAAAAATTTATTTTTTAGCCCACAGTTTTGTATTTTCCCAAGGGTACCAGGAGAAATTGGACACTAAAAGTTGTTGTCCAATGTGTCCTGAGTACGCTGATACCCCATATGTTGGGGTAAACCCCTGTTTGGGCGCACAGGAGAGCTCGGAAGGGAAGAAGCACTGTTTTACTTTTTCAACGCAGAATTGGCTGGAATTGAGATCGGATGCCATGTCGCGTTTGGAGAGCCCCTGATGTGCCTAAACAGTGGAAACCCCCCAATTATAACTGAAACCCTAATCCAAACACCAAAAACCAGCTATTCATGAATTTATTTTGGGGGAGGCGTTTATACCGTTCCGCGTTTGGTAAAATGGATAAAGCTGTTTTATTCCTTGGGTCAGTACGATTACAGCGATACCTCATTTATATCATTTTTTTATGTTTTGGCACTTTTATACGATAAAAACTATTTTATAGAAAAAATAATTATTTTTGCATCGCTGTAATCTGAGGACTATAACTTTTTTATTTTTTCGCTGATGATGCTGTATGGCGGCTCTGTTTTTGCGGGACAAGATGACGTTTTCAGCGGTACTATGGTTATTTATTTCTGTTTTTTTGATCGCATGTTACTCCACTTATTGTTCAGCAGTATGATAATAAAGCGTTGTTTTTTGCCTCGTTTTTTTTATGGTGTTCACTGAAGGAGTTAACTAGTGGGACAGTTTTATAGGTCGAGTCGTTAGGGATGCAGAGATACTAAATATGTGTACTTTTATTGTTTTTTTTTTTTATTTAGATAAAGGAATGTATTTATTGGAACAATATTTTTTTTATTATTTATTTAGGATTTTTATTTATTTATTTTATTATTTTTTTTTTTCCCTTTTTTAATTTGCCCCAGGGGAAGGCATCACAGTAAAGTGACAGATGTACTGTGTCAGATCAGCGATCTGACATGCACAGCAGGGAGGGTTCCCGGCGCCTGCTCTGAGCAGGCGCTGTGAAGCCACCTCCCTGCAGGACCCGGATGCAGCCCCGTGGCCATTTTGGATCTGGGGCCTGCAGGGAGGAGACGCTCGATACAAGGTGAGCACATCGCCTTGTACCGATCGTCTAAGGGAAGCCCGCAGGGAGCCCCCTCCCTTCGTGATGCTTCTGGAGCGGCCCCCAAACGCAGGGCAGCGGGGTACTCGGTACCAGGTCTCTCTGTCTCGGTTCTGGGGATGTCACGGTGGCCCGACCCGGTCCGTGGCCCTGCTAAGGGGCGCCCAATCAAAGGAGTAGGTAGAAGTCTGTCAAGTGTTCGTGACGCCACCTGTGATATTCGGTCAGGATGACCGACGCTGCTAGGGGTCCGCTGGGGTGATGGAATGGCAGCTAGATGGTATACCTTCCCACAGGTGAAGTATGTCCCCTGGGCTTCCCAGAGGTGTAGATGGTGATGGTGTAGATCCCAGTAAATGACGAGGACACAGGGTTGCAGTCTCTTTACCTTTTACTGTAGACTTCGGCATCCACAATCCAGAGCACTGCTAACAGGGCAAGCTGAGACCGAAGGCACATCCAGAGTTCCCTTTACAGATGGAAATCGATAGCCTTCCTACTTGTGCCTGTGTGTTGTAGTACCTCCCTGCTGAGCACCACGGGATAGTCCTCACAACTCTTGTATCTGTTTCTGATGTTCTCTCTCCGTCCCCCAGTTGGTATGCCTAGGACGCACCCGTATGACGGGGTAGGCCTGGAGTTATTTTATAGGGACCCTAGAGACCCCCCTCTCCCACAATTGCCTCCGTTGTCTGCTTAGGTGAAAAGGTGAGACAGCCAAACTAGAGTTAACTGCCCTGCCGTAGTTCAAAGTAATGCGTAAAGCCTGTTACTTCCTCGGCGTTCCGGCCGCCGGCTATGCGCCTCAGAAGGATGTTGCCACAATCTTAGTCTTAGGGCACGACTCCTCCCGGTATTATCTCCTAGTGCTGTGATCTCGTTTCTCACTTCTCCACAATATACTCCGCTTCTTGTCCTTTCTTAGGAGGCCGCCGCAATGAAGTGCAGGCGCGGCTCCGTAACGATCTGTCCCTTGCTAGGCCACTGTCAGGATCCCACCCCTGACAGGGACCCCCCTGAGTCTTCCCAAGCAACGCTCTCCTCTCACTAGATGCTACCTGGGCAAAACCCAGTCAGCTTCTCTCTAACTTCCTATCCAACCCCCAGTTTTACCAGAGTGTGAGGAGTGGCCTAGTAAATAGAACCTTTTGCTCCCCCTGGTGGCCGGGGTGTGAAGTGTAATGTGTGACTGAGATACCTGGTCAGGTGAACTCTTTTAGTACAATCAGATGTACCATCACTCCCCTTAGTGGCAGAGCGACAATACTGCACGACCAGGACTCTGGGACGCTGCACTCCCCACCGTTAAATCCAGTACTCCCGGACTGGGAAAAGAAGAACAACAATACATGTTAGCAAAAGACATACAAAATTTTGAAATGCTGTAAACAATTAAATATAACGGTGCTTCCCTTTATGGGAGGTGAGGATGCTTGAACGTTGCAAACAGAAACATATTGTTACAACTGCCGCTTCTACTTACCTGTCCAGGCCTCGCGCTGGCTCCTCCTCGCTTGCACCCATTCCCGCTGCGGGTTCTGCTGCAATGTCCGTCGCCTCTCTTCCTCCTCGCCGCTCTGCTCGTCTCGCTGTCCTTCCCTCCACTGCGGTTGCTGCTGTTCCCGAGCTTCCTGTGCGGCCGTCTCCTCCTCAATCCAGACGTCTTCCTGGTTCTCTGTTTCCTTCTTCTGCCACTAGAGGGCTTCAGCATGGTGCTTCTCTTCCTGCATTCTCTCGGTCAGTCTCTGCTCCATTCAGGTGCTTTAGGGCACGGGCGCGGACTCCTTGTTTCAATTAACTCTTTTCTGCTCCCTCCCAGCAGTCCTTGCCTTCCAATCAGATTTTGGCATCAGGTATATCTGGCGTCTCCTCCCTACCAGTGACGCCTGATTATTGTGTGCATTCCATGCAAGCTTCTGGCCCCGTATCTGACTCGTCCTTGTTTCCCTGTCTCACCTTTTTGCTGGATTTCTCTGTAGTCCGTTTTCTCTCGCTAATACTATTCTGAGCCGTCCCTCTTGGTTTCCAGCAGTTGCGGTATCTGACTCCTTGGGCCTGCTCCTCACGATCCCTGTATAGGGGTTGGACTCCCAGGTTCGCTCGCCCGTTGGAGCTTCAGTGCCGTGACCCAGAGGGTCCACTCTCTGTCCGTTTCTTCCGTCCTCACGGTCGCAACAGTATAATCAGGCCATGGACCCCGCTGGTTCCACTACGGCTACACAAAAGGAATTACTTTTTTTGCGTGAAAATCAGTCTCGGATCATATCCATTATGAAATCTATGGACACCCGGTTGTCTGCTTTGCAGGCATCTGATCCCGGGAATGCTTCTCTTGTGGCTGGGCTCCAGCAGGAACTCGCGCAGCAGCGAGACACTCAGTCGCATATACTCAATTACATAGCGTCTGTCGACGACCGCCTGCTTTCTCTTCAAGCCACGGCTACTGCAGCAGCTTCTGTCCCGCCTCGTGATTCTGTGTCCCATCCTCCACCACGTTTGGGTAAACCTCCTAGGTATTCAGGAGATCCCAAGTTATGTCGGGGTTTTTTGAACCAGTGCCGATTACATTTTGAGTTATTACCCCAACAATACCCTTCTGATCGAGCCAAAGTGGCTTTTATCGTGTCTCACCTCGAGGGGGAGGCTTTGGCCTGGGTAAACCCATTATGGGAGTGGGATGATCCTGTAGTCACTAATATTTTAGTTTTTTTGGAAACTTTCCGTAAGGTCTTCGACGAACCAGGACGTTTGGCTTCTATTACCGAGTCCCTCTTCAGACTTCAAAAGGGTACTCTTACAGTGGGGCAGTACGCCATTCGCTTTCGCACTCTATCTTCTGAACTGGGGTGGAACAATGAGGCTCTGGTTGGGGCTTTTTGGAGGGGACTCTATGGTAAAATTAAGGATAAGCTTGCTGGTCGGGACATTCCCACCTCTCTGGAGGATTTAATTTCTCTTGCTACCAGAATCGATTTGCGGTTTCAGGAGCGTTCCTGCGAGTTTGGCAGAGAGAGGAGACCACCTAGGCCTTATCGGTCACCAGTTCCTACCCCTTCCACTCTTCCCAGTACTTCTGTCCCAGAGCCTATGCAAGTCGATCGCATAAAGTTGTCGGAACAGCGACGCAGGGATAGGCTGGCGCAGGGCTTGTGTCTCTACTGTGGGGGAGCTAATCATTTTTTGCGCTCTTGTCCAGAGAGAGTGGGAAACTCCTCCACCTAGGCCAGGTAAGAGAGGCTTCCCTAGGTGACCCAAATTCCTCTCTACCATTAACTTTTTCAGTTTTGATTTTTTTAGGTCGGGAGCGTAGATCTTGGGAGGCGTATGTGGACTCGGGTGCAGCTGGCAATTTCATTCGCCAAGAGGAGGTGGACAAATTCCATATACCAGTTGTCTCCCTAGAAGACCCGCATATTATCTCGACTGTGGATGGCAAACAGTTATCAGTTCCTCGTTACTTTTGTTACGCTCGAATTGGAGATGCAAGTAGGAGCCCTCCATCGAGAAAAAATCGCTTTCTATGTTTTGCCTAATTTATCCCACGCCTTGCTCCTAAGTCTGCCTTGGCTCAGGTCGCATGAGCCAGTCCTAGATTGGCGAACCGGCGAGGTTCTTCGCTGGGGACACTCCTGTCATGAACATTGTCTCCGCTCTGTGGTTCCTTCTACCCTCTCTCCAACACCCAATAAACTTCTTGGTCTTCCGCAGGCATATCATATGTTTGCTGATGTTTTCGATAAGAAGGAGGCTGAGTCCCTACCACCACATCGGGCCTATGATTGCCCCATTGAGCTTCTTCCTGGATCCACGCCTCCACAAGGGAGAACATACCCTTTGTCTGCAGTCGAGACATCAGCCATGTCCGAGTACATCAGAGAGAACTTGGCCAAGGGCTTCATCCGGAAGTCTTCCTCTCTGGCGGGGGCTGGATTCTTCTTCGTCCGAAAGAAGGATGGCTCTCTACGGCCCTGCATTGACTACCGGGATCTAAATAACATCACGGTCAAAAATAGGTATCCTCTTCCGCTTATTCCTGAGCTCTTCGACTGCCTGAGAGAGGCTCGAATCTTTACCAAATTGGATTTGCGGGGGGCCTATAACTTGGTCCGAATACGTGCCGGAGATGAATGGAAGACGGCTTTCAACACGCGTGACGGCCATTATGAATATTTGGTCATGCCCTTCAGTCTTTGTAATGCTCCAGCAGTCTTCCAAGAATTTGTCAACGAGGTTTTTCGGGATCTTCTGCACTCCTGCCTAGTAGTCTATTTGGACGACATTCTCATTTTTTCTCCCGATCTTGCTTCTCACAGAAAGAGTGTCCGCTTGGTCTTGCAACGCCTTCGAGAGAATCATCTCTACGCCAAAATTGAGAAGTGTCTTTTTGAACAAACCTCGTTGCCGTTTTTGGGCTACATTATTTCTGATTCTGGATTAAAGATGGATCCTGAGAAGTTGTCCGCTGTGCTTAAATGGCCACGTCCACTTGGGGTAAAAGCCATTCAACGTTTTTTGGGCTTTGCAAATTACTATAGACAATTCGTGCCCCATTTCTCTTCTTTGTCTAAGCCGCTCTCCATTCTTACCCGGAAAGGAGCTACGCCTAATTCTTGGCCGCCGGAGGCTGAAGATGACTTTATCACCCTGAAGCAGGCCTTCGCTTCTGCGCCAGTTCTACATCGGCCAGTGACCTGTAAGCCCTTTGTTCTGGAAGTGGACGCCTCCTCCACAGGAGCCGGGGCAGTACTTTCTCAAAGGTCATCCTCCGGACATCTTGTGCCCTGCGGGTTCTTCTCTAAATCTTTTTCTTCCGCAGAATGCAATTATTCCATCGGTGATCGAGAACTCCTGGCCATAAAATTGGCTTTAGAGGAGTGGCGTTATCTTTTGGAAGGAGCCATCCACCCTTTTACAATTTTTACCGACCACAAGAATCTTGCCTACCTTCAATCAGCACAGAGACTCAATTCCCGACAAGCCAGGTGGTCTTTGTTCTTCAGTCGTTTTGACTTCAAGCTTCAGTTTCGTCCAGGTAGCAAGAATACCAAAACGGATGCTCTCTCTCGATCCTTACAACCCAAAGAGGTGGACGACGTTCCTTCACATATTATTGATCCGGCAAAATTCCTCACGGTAGCTCCTGTGAGAGTTCTTCCTGCTCCGCCTGGTAAGACTTTCGTCCCGCAAGACAAGAGGCTAGAGGTACTTCGCTGGGGGCATTCTTCAAGATTTCTGGACACGTAGGAATCAAGAAGACTCTCAATCTTCTCTCTCGCTATTACTGGTGGTCGTCACTTCGTCAGGTTGTGCATGACTTTGTGGCCACCTGCGCAACTTGTGCTAGGAATAAAGTTCCTAGAAAATTGTCTTCTGGTCTTCTGCATCCTTTGCTTGTGCCGGAGGGTCCTTGGCAGCAAATCGCCATGGATTTCATCACAGATTTACCTTGCTCCTCTGGTTGCACAACAATCTTGGTGGTAGTGGATCGATTCTCCAAGATGGCTCATTTCGTTCCACTCCCTGGTTTACCTTCGGCTCCGGAATTAGCCAAGATCTTCATTCTTCAAATCTTCAGGCTGCATGGCTTACCTCAGCGAATCGTATCTGATCGAGGGGTACAATTTACGTCTCGTTTTTGGAGAGCTCTCTGTAAACTTCTGGGCATTTCTCTGGATTTTTCCTCCTCCTATCATCCACAGACCAACGGGCAAGTGGAGCGTATTAATCAGGTGCTGACATCTTATCTACGCCATTTTACCAACTCCCATTAAGATGACTGGGTAGAACTTCTTCCCTGGGCAGAGTTCGCCCATAACAACCATTCCAACGAGTCATCTACCAAGTCTCCTTTTCTTGTGGTATATGGACGTAACCCTGGTGTACCTCTTCCTGTGCCTCCATCTTCTGGCGTTCCAGCAGCTGATGCCCTTTCTCATGACTTCTCTCAGGTTTGGCGAGAGACCAAGGATGCTCTTGTTCTAGCTGCTACACAAATGAAAAGACATGCGGACAAAAGGAGAAGGGATCTGCCACCGTTTCATCCTGGCGACAGAGTGTGGCTGTCTACTAGACACATTCGCTTGAAGATTCCGTCTTACAAGTTGGGACCTCGCTATATTGGCCCCTTTGAGATCCTCAAACGCATTAACAACGTGGCCTATAAATTGAGGTTGCCTGCTTCGCTTCGGGTCCCTAACACTTTCCATGTCTCGCTCCTTAAACCTGTCATCCTTAATAGGTTTTCTTCTCCTACAATTTTTTCTTTACCGTTAGGGGATGACAATACTTTTGAAGTGAGAGATATTCTGGCCATGAAGACAGTTAGAGGGAGAACTTTCTTTCTCGTCGACCGGGAGGGTTTCGGTCCTGAGGAGAGATCTTGGGAGCCTCGTGGGAATATTAATGCTCCACGTATTTTGAGAAGATTTCTTGACAGTCATGGGAGAGGGAGTCTTAAAAGGGGGGGTACTGTTACAACTGCCGCTTCTAGTTACCTGTCCAGGCCTCGCGCTGGCTCCTCCTCGCTTGCACCCATTCCCGCTGCAGGTTCTGCTGCAATGTCCGTCGCCTCTCTTCCTCCTCGCCGCTCTGCTCATCTCGCTGTCCTTCCCTCCACTGCGGTCGCTGCTGTTCCCGAGCTTCCTGTGCGGCCGTCTCCTCCTCACTCCAGACGTCTTCCTGGTTCTCTGTTTCCTTCTTCTGCCACTAGGGGGCTTCAGCATGGTGCTTCTCTTCCTGCATTCTCTCGGTCAGTTTCTGCTCCATTCAGGTGCTTTAGGGCACGGGCGCGGACTCCTTGTTTCCATTAACTCTTTTCTGCTCCCTCCCAGCAGTCCTTGCCTTCCAATCAGATTTTGGCATCAGGTATATCTGGCGTCTCCTCCCTACCAGCGACGCCTGATTATTGTGTGCATTCCATGCAAGCTTCTGGCCCCATATCTGACTCGTCCTTGTTTCTCTGTCTCACCTTTTTGCTGGATTTCTCTGTAGTCCATTTTCTCTCGCTAATACTCTTCTGAGCCGTCCTTCTTGGTTTCCAGCAGTTGCGGTATCTGACTCCTTGGGCCTGCTCCTCACGATCCCTGTATAGGGGTTGGACTCCATGGTTCGCTCACCCATTGGAGCTTCAGTGCCATGACCCAGAGGGTCCACTCTCTGTCCGTTTCTTCCGTCCTCACTGTCGCAACACATATTTACATTGGACTTAAGTTTTAAATAACACTTACAATTAACTGAGTATAAATAACTATTATAACCCAGCCGGGCATACAATCTACTAAGTGCAGGGGCGGATTATCAGAGGGTCAATATGGGCAGTAGCCCAGGGCCCAGTGGTGTGGGGGGGCCCTGGGCTACCGCACAGATTGACCCTCTGATAATCCACCCGAGTGTGACTGTGAATGCCCGCCGGGCGCCGGCATTTATGTGCCCCCGGACCCGGTGGGCAGAGAGAGGGGGTCCGCATCGGGCCCATTCTCATCTGCTCACCGGGCCCCTTCCGGCGCTGCGGCGGTTTCCTATTGACGTGCGGGCGCGCGCCCGCACGTCAATAGTTAACAACAGCCGCCAGCCAATTGGAGGCTGGCAGCTGAAGTCGGCCGCAGCGCACACGTCGCCGGCGTCTGACGTCATTGTCAGTCGCCGGCGAGTGTGCGCTGCTGGAGGGAGCTCGCCGCCTGGAGCACTGGTCAGGTGAGGAGAACTCTTTTTTTTTTGTTGTTTTTTTTTGCGAACGGCAATCCGGGGGGCCCTGGGCAATATGCTGGACACACTGGGGCAATGCTGGATACACTGGGGCAATGCTGAAGACCCTGGGGCAATGCTGGAGACACTGGGGCAGATTGCTGGACACTGGGGGCAATGCTGGAGACACTGGGGGCAATGCTGGAGACACTGGGGCAGATTGCTGGACACACTGGGGGCAATGCTGGAGACACTGGGGCAATGCTGGAGACACTGGGGTAGATTGCTGGATACACTGGGGCAGATTGCTGGAGACACTGGGGCAGATTGCTGGAGACACTGGGGCAATGCTGGAGACACTCGGGCAGATTGCTGGACACACTGGGGCAATGCTGGAGGACACACTGGGGCAGATTGCTGGAGACACTGAGGCAGATTGCTGGACACACTGGGGGCAATGCTGGAGACACTGGGGCAGATTGCTGGAGACACTGGGGCAATGCTGGAGACACTGGGGCAATGCTGGAGGACACACTGGGGCAATGCTGGAGGACACACTGGGGCATATTGCTGGAGGACACACTGGGGCAGATTGCTGGAGACACTGGGGCAATGCTGGAGACACTGGGGCAATGCTGGAGACACTGGGGCAGACTGCTGAACACACTGGGGCAGACTGCTGGACACACTGGGGCAGATGATTGCTGGAGACACTGGGGCAATGCTGGAGACACTGGAGCAATGCTGGAGACACTGGGGCAGATTGCTGGACACACTGGGGGTAATATGCTGGAGACACTGGGGCAGATTGCTGGACACACTGGGGGCAATGCTGGATACTCTGGGGCAATATGCTGGACATACTGGGGCATATTGTTGAACACACTGTCTGGGGGCAATGCTGGAGACACTGGGGCAATGCTGGAGACACTGGGGCAATGTTGGAGACACTGGGGCAATGCTGGACACACTGTGGGCAATGCTGGACAATTGGACATACTGGGGCAGATTGCTGGACACACTGGTGGTAATATGCTGGACACACTGGGGCAATGCTGGACATACTGGGGCAGATTGCTGGACACAATGGTGGTAATATGCTGGACACACTGTCTGGGGGCAATGCTGGACACACTGGGGGCAAAATGCTGGAGTCAGATGCAGCGCCCCAGAGTCCTGGTCGTTGCAGTACTATGGCTCCGCCACTAAGGGGAGCTATGGTACGTCTGATGGCACTGAGGGAGTTCATCTGACCAGGTATCACAGACACCAATACATTTCACAGCCGGGCCTCCAGGGGGAGCTAAGGGTTCTATTCACTAGGCCACTCCCCACCATTGTGGGTAAACTGGGGGTCAAGCAGGAAGTTAGATCAGAAAGCTGACTGGGTTGGACCAGACAACACCTGGTGGCAGAGGGTGTTGTAGGGGAAGATGCAGTAGGGTCTCTGTCAGGGGTGGGATCCTGACAGAGGCTTGGCAACTTGAAAGAACGTAACGGGACCGTGCCTGCTCAGCATAGCGGCGGTGCCCAAGGAAGGATCAGAAGCGAGATAGATTGTGCTGAGTGAGAAACGAGATCAAAGCGATAGGAGAATACCAGTAGGAGTCGTGCTGTAAGACCGAGGCAACATCCTACTGAGGCGCACAACCGGTGGCCGGAACGCCGAGAGAGTATTATAACATTCAGCTTCAAGCAATACTCTAAACAGCGGCAGGACAGTCAGTCTAAGGCGGGCTGTCTCACCTAAATCACCTATGCAGTCTTGGGGGGCAACTTGTAGAGAGGGGCGACTCTAGGGTCCCGGAAGAGCTCCGAGCCTACCCGTCAAACGGGTGCCGTTCCAACCAGAACATCAGGGAGGGACGGAGGATTAGCAGAACATCATCTAATCGAGTTGTGAGGGAACTTAAGAAACAGACACAACAGTTGTGGGGACTTTCCGTAAGCACAGCAGGGAAGGACCACAACACATAGCACAAGCAGGAAGGCACAGATTTCCACCTGTGAAGAGAACTCTGGAGGTGCCATTGGACCGGCCGGATTTGCGCAGCCTGGTGAACCGTATTCTGGACTGAGGACCCAGAGATCTTCAGTAAAGAGGTAAAGAGACTGCAACCTGGTGTCCTCGTTATTTACCGCGACCTGCACCCCACAACTGCACCACCATCACCACCACTCCATACCTACCTACCGTGCGCCCCACGGCAGGGTCACGGACCGGGGCCTAGCCACCGTAACAACCCCAGAGCAGAGACTCAGAGGCCCGGTACCGGGTACCCCTCGGCCCTGCGGCGGTGGGGGCGCTACAACTTGGCGTCACGAACAGGATATACTTAAGCCTGAAGAATCAGGTCATGTGTGCCTTGGAACTGTGATTTATTGTGGATGGACTGTACTTTATTGCAAAAGACTGTGTGCTGCGCCATTTACCGCCAAAATCCGCCGCCATTACAGCGCTGAGGAGAGCGCAGGAAGAGAAGAGGGGCGTGGAATAGGCGTAGACAAGCTGGGAAGCGCGAAAGACAATGACCGCCCAGTCTAAATATTGCTGTGTCCTGAGGACGTGTCCGTCAGCAGTCGAGACCCGCCTCCTGATTTTCTATGTTGGGCGGAAACCGAAGAAACGAAACTATGACTCAGATGAGGTGGAACTGGAGACCAGGACAGGCCTGCAGAAAAGAATGGCCCCGCATCGACCCCCGTCACCAGCGGATTATTCTGATATGCCCCCGCTGGAAGATTTGGACCCTTGGGAGCTGCCGATGGGGCACCCCGTGCCTGAATGGTCTCCGGCTCGTACGCCTTCTGCAGGAGAGGAGAGCGGCGCCGGAGGAGCTACCGTGGGTGAAGGTAACCAATGCCGCGACTCCCGGGGAGGCCACCTCACCTCTGCACACGACCCGGCCACTGCTGCGACCAGTGGCACCCCGATGTCCCCGCCGTCTGGCACCAATGCAACGGGGGGGCATGACCTCGGGCCCTTCCCCTGGGGGGAATATCGGAACCACCTGATCGCAGAGTTCCAGCGAGAAGTGGAGCGGGAGGCGCGAGGTGAGCTGCTGGAGGGCTCCCTGCCGAAGTGGGGCGTTGTGGTTGTGTACCTGCCCCAGACGGGAAAGGGCTTCGTGCAGGAGATCGGGACAGCCCTGAGAGTCCGCATCACCCGGGAAGAATTGGAGCCCTGCCTGTGTGGAGACGGCGCCAAGTCCTTCCTGAAGCCGGGGGATGTGGTCACATACCGCCGGCACCTAAAGGGGAGCGGCTGGTGGGCCCGGGATATGCAGCGCTGCACCGCCGTTCTGGCGGTATCCCGCACCGAGGGGGAGGAGCTCGCCGCTGAAGCCGCTGCTGCCGCCGCTGCTGCTGCCAGCATTATCCATCGGCCCACACAGACCCTCATTGCACCGCACGACCTGGTCGTGCAGGAGACCCAAACCCACGGGGTGCACCTGGCCGCGGGAGTGAACTTGGAGTCCGACCCGCCTGGGCCGCAGAGGGCCACCTGCCAGGTGAAGCCTCGGTGGGGGTTACCGAAAAATGAATAAGATACTACTACTTCTGCATATGTAAATAGTTACTGTTCTCCTGTTCTGCTGCTAAACCCGTTCAGGGTTAACTTTTTAAAGGGATTCCTGCGTTGATCCGGGATCCCTATTGTTTTGTTTATTTTTTCTAAAGTTTTGCACAAAGTTTCCAGAACTTCCGCAATCATGAACAGTGCATGATACAAACTTTTTGTATATAGTTTGCACCTTATTAAAGGTGCTCCCTACTGGTTTTACTTAAAGAAGGACTCTTTGTGAAGATACCACACTGGAACCTTTGCTGAGTATGGACTGGTAGCTTGAGAAGACGTGCTACCGCATAGAGACTTGGTCCCCTCTTAAAGGGGATGTTCAATTGTCGCACTTAAACAGTGATATTTGTCATGAATCCCAATGGCTAGGGATAGCAAGGGACAAGCAAAGTAATACAAAATATCGGACGAGCTCTAGGGTGATGGAACCTGGGCTGACCGCTGCCCTACGCCTGACAAACGCAACTAGAGATAGCCAGGGAGCGTGCCTACGTTGGTTCTAGACGCCACGCACCAGCCTAAGAGCTAACTAGTACTGCAGAGAAAATAAAGACCTCACTTGCCTCCAGAGGAATGAACCCCAAAAGGTATAGTTGCCCCCCACATGTATTGACGGTGAAATGAGAGGAAGGCACACACATAGAGATGATATATATAGGTTCAGCAAATTGAGGCCCGCTGTAAACTAGAAAGCAGAACGATACAAAAGGGGTCTGAGCGGTCAGCAAAAAACCCTAATCAAAAAACCATCCTGAGATTACAAGGACCCATGTGCCAACTCATGGCACATGGGGAGAACCTCAGTCCACTAGAGCTACCAGCTAGCATAGAGACATAATAAGCAAGCTGGACAAAAAAACCAACAACTGAAAATCAGCACTTAGCTTATCCTGAAAGATCTGGGAGCAGGTAGGCAGGAACCAAACAGAGCACATCTGAATACATTGATAGCCGGCAAGGGAATGACAGAAAGGCCAGGTAAAATAGGAAACACCCAGCCTCTGATGGACAGGTGGAAACCAAAGGCCGCAACCCACCAAAGTCACCCAGTACCAGCAGTAACCACCAGAGGGAGCCCACAAACAGAATCCACAACAGTACCCCCCCTTGAGGAGGGGTCACCGAACCCTCACGAGAACCCTCAGGGCGATCAGGGTGAGCTCTATGGAAGGCGCGGACCAAATCAGTCGCATGAACATCGGAGGCGACCACCCAGGAATTATCCTCCTGACCATAACCCTTCCACTTAACCAAATACTGGAGTTTGCGTCTGGAAACACGAGAATCCAAGATCTTCTCAACAACATACTCCAATTCTCCCTCCACCAGCACCGGAGCAGGAGGCTTAACCGAAGGAACAACGGGCACCTCATACCTCCGCAACAACGACCGATGGAACACATTATGAATAGCAAACGATGCTGGGAGATCCAAACGAAAAGATACAGGGTTAAGAATCTCCGAGATCCTATAAGGACCGATGAACCGAGGCTTGAACTTAGGAGAAGAGACCTTCATAGGGACAAAACGAGAAGACAACCACACCAAATCCCCAACAAGAAGTCGGGGACCCACGCGGCGACGGCGATTAGCAAACTGCTGAGTCTTCTCCTGAGATAACTTCAAATTGTCCACCACCTGATTCCAAATCTGATGTAGCCTGTCCACCACCATGTCCACTCCAGGACAATCCGAAGACTCCACCTGACCAGAGGAAAAACGAGGATGAAACCCCGAATTACAAAAAAAAGGAGAGACCAACGTGGCAGAACTAGCCCGATTATTAAGAGCAAATTCGGCCAGTGGCAAAAAAGCAACCCAGTCATCTTGATCAGCAGAAACAAAACACCTCAAATAAGTTTCCAAGGTCTGATTAGTTCGCTCCGTCTGGCCATTCGTCTGAGGATGGAATGCAGACGAGAAAGACAAATCAATGCCCATCTTGGCACAAAACGTCCGCCAAAATCTAGACACAAACTGGGATCCCCTGTCAGAAACGATATTCTCCGGAATCCCATGCAAACGAACCACGTTCTGAAAAAATAAAGGGACCAACTCAGAGGAGGAAGGCAACTTAGGCAAGGGCACCAAATGAACCATCCTAGAAAAGCGGTCACACACAACCCAGATAACGGACATTTTCTGTGAAACCGGGAGATCAGAAATAAAATCCATGGAAATGTGCGTCCAAGGCCTCTTCGGGATGGGCAAGGATAACAACAACCCACTGGCCCGAGAACAGCAAGGCTTAGCTCGAGCACACACTTCACAAGACTGCACAAAGGTACGCACATCCCTAGACAAGGAAGGCCACCAAAAAGACCTGGCCACCAAGTCTCTAGTACCAAATATTCCAGGATGACCAGCCAACACAGAAGAATGGACCTCGGAGATGACTCTGCTGGTCCAATCATCAGGAACAAACAGTCTTTCTGGCGGACAACGATCCGGTTTATCCACCTGAAACTCCTGTAATGCACGTCGCAAGTCTGGGGATACGGCGGACAATATTACCCCATCCCTAAGGATACCAGTAGGCCCAGAGTCTCCAGGAGAGTCAGGCACAAAACTCCTGGAAAGAGCATCTGCCTTCACATTCTTTGAACCTGGCAGGTATGAAACCACGAAATTGAAATGAGAAAAAAACAACGACCAACGAGCCTGTCTAGGATTCAAACGCCTGGCAGACTCAAGGTAAATGAGATTCTTGTGATCAGTCAAGACCACCACACGATGTTTAGCACCCTCAAGCCAATGACGCCACTCCTCAAATGCCCACTTCATGGCCAAAAGCTCCCAATTACCCACATCATAATTGCGCTCGGCGGGCGAGAATTTTCTAGAGAAGAATGCACATGGCTTCATCACCGAGCCATTAGAACTTCTCTGTGACAAAACCGCCCCCGCTCCAATCTCGGAAGCATCAACCTCAACCTGAAAAGGAAGTGAAACATCTGGTTGACACAACACAGGAGCAGAAGAAAACCGGCGCTTAAGTTCCCGAAAGGCCTCCACGGCTGCAGGAGACCAATCAGCAACATCAGCACCCTTTTTAGTCAAATCAGTCAAAGGTTTAACAATACTGGAAAAATTAGCAATGAACCGACGATAAAAATTAGCAAACCCCAAGAACTTCTGAAGGCTCTTAACAGATGTAGGTTGTGTCCAGTCACAAATCGCCTGAACCTTGACGGGATCCATCTCAATAGTAGAAGGAGAAAAAATGTACCCCAAAAAAGAAATCTTCTGGACTCCGAAGAGACACTTTGAGCCCTTCACAAACAGAGAATTGGCCCGCAGAACCTGAAACACCTTCCTGACCTGTAAAACATGAGACTCCCAGTCATCAGAAAACACCAAAATATCATCCAAATACACAATCATAAACTTATCCAGATATTCACGGAAAATATTGTGCATAAAGGACTGAAAGACTGACGGAGCATTGGAGAGTCCAAAAGGCATTACCAAATACTCAAAATGGCCCTCAGGCGTATTAAATGCGGTTTTCCACTCGTCACCCTGTTTTATCCGCACCAGATTATACGCACCGCGAAGATCTATCTTAGTGAACCACCTAGCCCCCTTAATGCGAGCAAACAAATCAGTCAATAATGGCAGTGGATACTGATATTTGACTGTAATCTTATTCAGAAGGCGATAATCTATACAAGGCCTCAGGGAACCATCTTTTTTTGCCACAAAAAAAAAACCTGCTCCCAGAGGGGACGAAGATGGACGAATATGTCCCTTTTCCAATGACTCCTTAATATAATTCCGCATAGCAGTATGCTCTGGCAGTGACAGATTAAATAAACGACCCTTAGGGAACTTACTGCCAGGAATCAATTCTATAGCACAGTCACAATCTCTATGAGGAGGGAGCGAATTGAGCTTAGGCTCCTCAAAAACATCCCTATAGTCAGACAAAAACGCAGGGATCTCAGAAGGAGTAGATGAAGCGATTGAAATCGGAGGTGCATCATCATGAACCCCCCGACATCCCCAGCTTAACACAGACATTGTTTTCCAGTCCAGGACAGGATTATGAGTTTGTAACCATGGCAGACCAAGCACTAGTACATCATGTAAATTATACAGTACAAGGAAGCGAATCACCTCCTGATGAACGGGAGTCATGCGCATGGTCACTTGTGTCCAATACTGCGGCTTATTCATAGCCAATGGTGTAGAGTCAATTCCCTTCAGAGGGATAGGAACTTCCAGAGGCTCCAGACTAAAACCGCAGCGTTTAGCAAATGACCAATCCATAAGACTCAGGGCAGCGCCTGAATCCACATAGGCATCGACGGAAATGGAAGACAGTGAAAAAATCAGAGTCACAGACAAAATGAACTTAGGCTGCAGAGTACCAATGGCAAAAGATTTATCAACCCTTTTTGTGCGTTTAGAGCATGCTGATATAACATGAGCTGAATCACCACAATAAAAACACAATCCATTTTTCCGCCTATAATTTTGCCGTTCACTTCTGGACTGAATTCTATCACATTGCATAGTCTCAGGTGCCTGTTCAGAAGACACCGCCAAGTGGTGCACGGGTTTGCGCTCCCGTAAACGCCGATCAATCTGAATGGCCATAGCCATCGACTCATTCAGACCTGTAGGCGTAGGGAACCCCACCATAATATCCTTAATGGCCTCGGAAAGACCATTTCTGAAGTTTGCAGCCAGGGCGCACTCATTCCACTGAGTAAGCACCGACCATTTCCGAAATTTTTGACAATATATTTCCGCTTCATCATGCCCCTGAGAGAGGGCTAATAAAGCCTTTTCAGCCTGAATCTCCAGGTTGGGTTCCTCATAGAGCAATCCCAATGCCAGAAAAAACGCATCCACATTGAGCAATGCAGGATCCCCTGGTGCCAATGCAAATGCCCAATTCTGAGGGTCGCCCCGCAGGAAAGATATTACAATCTTGACCTGTTGAGCAGGGTCTCCAGAGGAGCGAGATTTTAAAGAAAGAAACAATTTACAATTGTTCCTGAAATTCAGGAAGGTAGATCTATCTCCAGAAAAGAACTCTGGAATAGGAATTCTAGGTTCAGACATGGGAGTGTGAACAACAAAATCCTGTATGTTTTGAACTTTTGCCGCGAGATTACTCAGGCTGGAAGCCAAACTCTGGACATCCATGTTAAACAGCTAATATCAGAGCCATTCAAGGGTTAAGAGGAGGTAAGAAGCAGCTAGACAGCAATTAAGGGCTAGGCAGCAAAACTCTGAAGGGAAAAAAAAAAAAAAAAATTTCCCTTAAACACTTCTTTTTCTCCTGCTTCAGCCCAAACAATTAACACTTTGTGGGCCGGCTATACTGTCATGAATCCCAAAGGCTAGGGATAGCAAGGGACAAGCAAAGTAATACAAAATATCGGACGAGCTCTAGGGTGATGGAACCTGGGCTGACCGCTGCCCTACGCCTGACAAACGCAACTAGAGATAGCCAGGGAGCGTGCCTACGTTGGTTCTAGACGCCACGCACCAGCCTAAGAGCTAACTAGTACTGCAGAGAAAATAAAGACCTCACTTGCCTCCAGAGGAATGAACCCCAAAAGGTATAGTTGCCCCCCACATGTATTGACGGTGAAATGAGAGGAAGGCACACACATAGAGATGATATATATAGGTTCAGCAAATTGAGGCCCGCTGTAAACTAGAAAGCAGAACGATACAAAAGGGGTCTGAGTGGTCAGCAAAAAACCCTAATCAAAAAACCATCCTGAGATTACAAGGACCCATGTGCCAACTCATGGCACATGGGGAGAACCTCAGTCCACTAGAGCTACCAGCTAGCATAGAGACATAATAAGCAAGCTGGACAAAAAAAACAACAACTGAAAATCAGCACTTAGCTTATCCTGAAAGATCTGGGAGCAGGTAGGCAGGAACCAAACAGAGCACATCTGAATACATTGATAGCCGGCAAGGGAATGACAGAAAGGCCAGGTAAAATAGGAACCACCCAGCCTCTGATGGACAGGTGGAAACCAAAGGCCGCAACCCACCAAAGTCACCCAGTACCAGCAGTAACCACCAGAGGGAGCCCACAAACAGAATCCACAACAGATATTGCTTTAAGACAGGTAGCAATAATGTTCTGACAAAAGAAAGTGATGATAATGTTTACATGAGAAAGTTATATGTAACCAACTAGTTAATTGTGAGGAAATGCTGATGATGTTCCCTGAAAGCGAGAGAAAGATGGAAGACAGTTTAATGTTCTATAGGAAATGCTTGATAATGTTGATAGATGATGAGGATAGAAGGTAAACCCTGAGTCCTCATAGGAGCCATATAGAGATGGCTCAACGCTCTTAAATTGAAGGTAATGTTATGTTCTATACTGTGTATAGTAGTTGAAAAGACAGAAGGCTCGGGCTGAAAGGAGCGGTCCTGTAAGAAAGGAGAGGCAGTAGGTCTGGTGCCGTTAGGACAGGCGGTCCTGCAGATTTAAAGAAGGAGAATGTGAAAGTTAAATTGCCTTATAATATGATTATAAGAAGGTCTTTAAAGGATTTAGAGTGTACATCCTTAAGGGCAATGTTAAATTATTGTTCAACAAATTTTGCACTTAGTAGAATACCCGGTTGGGTAACAGGAGTTATTTATAGCATGTTGCTATAATATTTAACCATGTTTTGTAACGTTCAAGTGTCCTCACCTCCCATAAAGGGAAGCCTGTTTAAATATGCTTACTGTTATTGCACTCACAAAAATTGTATGTCTTTTTGCTAACCTGTATTGTTGTTTTCTTCCCAGTCCCGGAGTACTGTGTTTAACCAGGGGGAGTGCAGCGCCCCAGAGTCCTGGTCGTTGCAGTACTATGGCTCCGCCACTAAGGGGAGCTATGGTACGTCTGATGGAACTGAAGGAGTTCATCTGACCAGGTATCACAGACACCAATACATTTCACAGCCGGGCCTCCAGGGGGAGCTAAGGGTTCTATTCACTAGGCCACTCCCCACCATTGTGGGTAAACTGGGGGTCAGGCAGGAAGTTAGATCAGAAAGCTGACTGGGTTGGACCAGACAGCACCTGGTGGCAGAGGGTGTTGTAGGGGAAGATGCAGTAGGGTCTCTGTCAGGGGTGGGATCCTGACAGAGGCTTGGCAACTTGAAAGAACGTAACGGGACCGTGCCTGCTCAGCATAGCGGCGGTGCGCAAGGAAGGATCAGAAGCGAGATAGATTGTGCTGAGTGAGAAACGAGATCAAAGCGATAGGAGAATACCAGTAGGAGTCGTGCTGTAAGACCGAGGCAACATCCTACTGAGGCGCACAACCGGTGGCCGGAACGCCGAGAGAGTATTATAACATTCAGCTTCAAGCAATACTCTAAACAGCGGCAGGACAGTCAGTCTAAGGCGGGCTGTCTCACCTAAATCACCTATGCAGTCTTGGGGGGCAACTTGTGGATAGGGGCGACTCTAGGGTCCCGGAAGAGCTCCGAGCCTACCCGTCAAACGGGTGCCGTTCCAACCAGAACATCAGGGAGGGACGGAGGATTAGCAGAACATCATCTAATCGAGTTGTGAGGGAACTTAAGAAACAGACGCAACAGTTGTGGGGACTTTCCGTAAGCACAGCAGGGAAGGACCACAACACATAGCGCAAGCAGGAAGGCACAGATTTCCACCTGTGAAGAGAACTCTGGAGGTGCCATTGGACCGGCTGGATTTGCGCAGCCTGGTGAACCGTATTCTGGACTGAGGACCCAGAGATCTTCAGTAAAGAGGTAAAGAGACTGCAACCTGGTGTCCTCGTTATTTACCGCGACCTGCACCCCACAACTGCACCACCATCACCACCACTCCATACCTACCTACCGTGCGCCCCACGGCAGGGTCACGGACCGGGGCCTAGCCACCGTGACAACCCCAGAGCAGAGACTCAGAGGCCCGGTACCGGGTACCCCTCGGCCCTGCGGCGGTGGGGGCGCTACACAGACACTGGGGCAGATTGCTGGAGACACTGTCTGGGGGCAATGCTGGACACACTGGGGCAGATTGCTGGACACTGGGGCAATATGCTGGACATACTGGGGCAGATTGCTGGACACACTGGGGGTAATATGCTGGACACACTGGGGGTAATATGCTGGACACACTGGGGCAGATTGCTGGACACACTGGGGGCAGGACTGGAGGCATGGGCAGAATGTAGACACGGAGCATGATTGGAGACACGGGGCAGAATGAAAGACATGGGGCAGGATTGGATCATGGGGCAGGATGGATACGATGGAGACAGATGGGGCAGGATGAGGAGATCATATGGTGTAGAATGGATACTCATGAGTGCAGGATGGGAAAACATATGGCTGGAGCCAGGAATGAGACACACGGGGCCAGGTTGGGGAATATTATTACCATAGGGGCTAATTAAGGGATATTATTACTGCAGTGATGTATTTATTTTATATTTTGAGTATACTGTTTTAAATGGGGGGGGGGGCGGTCCTGTTACTGTGCAGAGTGACACTATATCGCCTTTTTTTCTCCATGTGGTGTAATGTAGGAGTTGTGAAAAATTAAGTAATGTGTTCTGGAAGCAGAGCTCGAGATAACTGTGTTATTTCCTGCAGAAACGAGTCCTGGCTGGAAGAAATGATGGCGGTCTGTGCTGGATGAAAGATGGAGGACTTCACCTAGAGACGTCACTGGTGAGTCAGTGTTACCTATACACTGACACTATACACTGTATACTATATACAGAGGTCCTGTGTACAATGTCACCAGTGATCACTGTATTACCTATACATTATATACAGAGCTCCTGTATATAATGTCACCAGTGATCTCTGTATTACCTCTACACAGACACTGCATACTAAGTACAGATGTCCTGTGAATACTGGCACTTATGGTGATAGTATTGTGTTTTGTTTTTTTTTATTACTGATCAGTATTGTAGTATTCAGTCACTATGTGGTGGTAATATGTGGTCTGGAAATTGTGTTGTGGTATTTGTCCCTTGAATGTGCTATTTGGTCACCAAGTGGTGGTAATATGTGGTCTTGACATGGTGCGGTGGTATTTGTTCCTTGTATGTGATATTATTGGTCAAAATATGCCTAAATTGTATTGCAGATTTTAACAAATATTTAGTAGGTTACAGTAGAGTAGGGCCCGGCCATTTTTCTGGAATAATCTGGTTCGGGTATCACATGACCCCCGTCACATGACCCCGTCACATGACCCCCGTTACATGACTGGGGGGGGGGGGGCCACAGTGTCTGAAGAGCCCGGGGCTCTGAACAATAATTTAACTTTTCCTTTAAGGGCGTATACTGAACCCACTACAGGCATACTACAAAATACTACAGTACAAATTAACTTTTCTTTATGTCTCTTTCTTAAGTGCAAAATCTATGAACCGTCTATCTATGGTTCTCCGGAGGACTCACTAACCCCTACAGGTTCACTTTATTGAAACTCAGCTTTCAACTTTCCTTCGTCCTTAATCTCTAAAGTTCGTCATTAAACATTTTCCTATTACTAACTACATGCTATTTCTATGTAGAACATTATCACTATTCAAATTTCCTTAAGGCAACATTATGGCTTAGACTAAGTGCAACAATTATACATTCCCTTTAAGAGGGTACCAAGTCTCTTCTGAGGTAGTGCAAATTCTCGATCTGCAAGTCCGGTTAAAGCAAGAACTTCTGCGCTTTACTCAGGAACAGTCTCTTCAAACAGCTCTTCTTTTCGTAAAACCAGTGGGGGGCACCTTTAAGAAGGTGCAACTATATACAAGCAGCAGTTTGTGAATCATTCACCATCCATGATTCGGCAGTCTCTTGATAACAAAAAGTAGAAAACTTGAAACGATAGGGATCCCTGGTCAACAAAGGGATCCCTTTAAGAAGTAACCCTGGTCAGGTTTTAAGCAGAAAAACAAACAAACAACTATTTACATCCTCATGGTTCCGAGGTTTATTCTTGTAGATCCGAAGGCCGTAGCTCCGCAGGTAGCAATGGGCGAGGCCATCCGCCCGGATACCTGCGGTTACCAGGTGTTGTACCAGGAGCTCCCTCACTCCAGATAGGGGTCTGGGTACCCACAGTTTTGGATCCTGAGATGGCCTGGGCACTAGCCATCACTGTGGTCATCTCTTTAGCCCCAACGGTGGTGGTAGTGGCAACGGTACAGGTCGTAGTTTTGATGATGGTGCACGTCGGAGTAGCAACAGTAGTCTTTGTAGTAACCGTAGCCTGACCATGAGGTGGCACCACCGCCACGGGAGACAATTTGACTGACGTTTCGGTTGGAGGTGCTACAAGGTCTTGCTTTTTGTGCACGTTCAGAGCAAACCAGCCCTTCTCCCCGAAGTGCCTGGTATAGGTGACGATGTCTCCCGGGTAAAGGTCTCGATCTGGGTGACCTTCTCTGAGGTGGGACTCCACATCTCTCCGATTTACGAAGACCTTGGCATACAGGCCTGGCTCCTTAATAAAGCCCCAACCCCCACGGAGTCTAAAGGCAATGACGGTGCCTTGCCTGCACGGGGCCTGGTGGGTGGTGCGGTCCTTGCGGGCCTGGGCTTTCACCGCCAGGTCCCACTGGTAATGGGCCTCCCGTCGGGCCTGATACTCCTTCTCCTTCTTCTCCCACTGTTGGTCTAGCTGGGCCTGGTATTCCTCCCAGCTAAGGGCCTCCACCATCTCCCCTTCATGCGACTTCACCCCGGGGAACCCCATGAAGTCTGACCCTGGGTTCACCCAGCGACACACAGTCCGCTCTGCATAGACCTCACCTGGCAAGGTGGTTGGTGAAATCGGGGCCTTCAGGAACTGCTTCATACCCGTGGCCTGGTCCCAGGGTGCAAGGCGCAGGAATCTGTTGGTCCCAGGGGAAGGTGGCGCTGCGACGGGGCCTATCAGCAGGTCCTCCACTGGCGGGGCAGGGTCGGTGTGCTTACCGGCCGGCGCGGTGTCCTCCTCAGCGACGGGCTCTGCCGGTGTCGGCGGAGGCATCGGCAGCAGCTCGGGTAGCGGTACAGGAACCGATGTCGGGGGGTCCTCCGCCGGCGATACCTGGTACGGGGCCTTGGTCTTTACCCGTAGTTGGAGGAGCTGATCAAACAATTCCTCCATCTCAATCTGCAGGAGGTTGGTGCCAACTGTGGAGGTTTGGCTACTGTGCTCTTCCGGGTAGCTGGGGAAGTCCTCTGCTTCAACCCCGCATTCTGGTTCTGAGCGGCTGGCCATGGCATCCTCCACGTGGCTCGCTTCCTGGTCCTTTTCCCGCTCTCTTCTTCGTGGGCAGTTTAGCTTTCTTTGTCTCCGCCCTCCGTTGAGAATCAGGAGGCGGATCTCGGCTGCTGACGGACACGTCCTCAAGGTACAGAAATACTTAGACTGGGCGGCCATTGTCTTTCTCGCTCTTCAGTTTGTTCACGCCCACAAATCCACGCCCTTCTTCTTCTCCTGCGCTCCTCGTTGCGCTATAATGGCGGCGGTTTTGGCGGGAATTTTTGGCGGCAATTAGCAATACACAGTCTTTGCAATAAATCACGGTTCAAGCACAATTCAGTCACAGTTTCAAGGCACACATGACCTGATTCTCAGGCTTAAGTAGATCCTGTTCGTGATGCCAAAATTGGAGCGGCCCCCAAACGCAGGGGAGCAGGGTACTCGGTACCGGGTCTCTCTGTCTCGGTTCTGGGGATGTCACGGTGGCCCGACCCGGTCCGTGGCCCTGCTAAGGGGCGCCCAATCAAAGGAGTAGGTAGAAGTCTGTCAAGTGTTCGTGACGCCACCTGTGGTATTCGGTCAGGATGACCGACACTTCTAGGGGTCCGCTAGGGTGATGGAATGGCAGCTAGATGGTATACCTTCCCACAGGTGAAGTATGTCCCCTGGGCTTCCCAGAGGTGTAGATGGTGATGGTGTAGATCGCAGTAAATAACGAGGACACAGGGTTGCAGTCTCTTTACCTTTTACTGTAGACTTTGGCATCCACAATCCAGAGCACTGCTAACAGGGCAAGCTGAGACCGGCCGGTCCAAAGGCACATCCAGAGTTCCCTTTACAGGTGGAAATCGATAGCCTTCCTACTTGTGCCTGTGTGTTGTAGTACCTCCCTGCTGAGCACCACGGGATAGTCCTCACAACTCTTGTATCTGTTTCTGATATTCTCTCTCCATCCCCCAGTTGGTATGGCTAGGACGCACCCGTATGACAGGGTAGGCCTGGAGTTATTTTATAGGGACCCTAGAGACGCCCCTCTCCCACAATTGCCTCCGTTGTCTGCTTAGGTGAAAAGGTGAGACAGCCAAACTAGAGTTAACTGCCCTGCCGTAGTTCAAAGTAATGCGTAGAGCCTGTTACTTCCTCGGCGTTCCGGCCGCCGGCTACGCGCCTCAGAAGGATGGTGCCATGATCTTAGGGCACGACTGCTCCCGGTATTATCTCCTAGTGCTGTGATCTCGTTTCTCACTTCTCCACAATATACTCCGCTTCTTGTCCTTTCTTAGAAGGCCGCCGCAATGAAGTGCAGGCGCGGCTCCATAACGATCTGTCCCTTGCTAGGCCACTGTCCGGATCCTACCCCTGACAGGGACGCCCCTGAGTCTTCCCAAGCAATGCTCTCCTCTCACTAGATGCTACTTGGCCAAAACCCTGAACCTGATTGACTCTAAACTGGTGGCCATCTGTAAGTTAGGGACAGTTAGGTTGGAGACTCCCATAAAGATTGTGACCATTGATTCTAAACCCCTCACCAAGGATGGTGTCCATTTTATTTCTGAAGAATTCATCCTCAAGGTGGGGGCGCTACACCAGGAGCATATGTCATGTTTTGTCCTGGATAATCTCCCAGCTGCTCTGGTGTTAGGGTTTCCTTGGTTACTACTGCATAACTCCGTAATTGACTGGGGGTTCCGGGATATTGCTAAGTGGGGACCTAATTGTTCTGAAAATTGTCTTACTACTATGTGTATGTCATCTGTCAGTCTGGAAGGTATTCTGGAGTACCTGAAGGACTTTGAGGATGTGTTCTCAGAAAAAGAGGCTGAGATGTTACCACCACATCACCCATTTGATTGTTATGTTGACCTTATTCCCGATGCTAAATTGCCCAAGGCCCGTTTGTATAATCTGTCTGGTCCTGAGTGAGCCGCCATGAAAGAATACATCTCTGAGAGTCTCCGTAAAGGGCATATTCAACCCTCGGAGTCTCCTGTGGCAGCTGGGTTCTTATTTGTAAAAAAAAGATGGTGGTTTGCGTCCATGCCTCGATTTCCGAGAGTTAACTAAAATTACTGTGAGGAATATTTACCCCCTTCCACTTGTCCCTGATTTATATAACCAATTGTCTGGGGCCAAGTGGTTTTCCAAATTGGATCTCCGAGGGGCATACAATCTTATCCGTATACGGGAGGGGGATGAGTGGAAAACCGCATTCCTCACCTCTGAAGGGTTGTTTGAAAATTTGATTATGCCTTTCGGCTTGACTAATGCACCAGCCGTTTTCCAGAATTTTATCAACCATGTTTTTTTTTACTTCCTTGGGCACTTCATGGTAGTTTATCTAGATGACATTCTGGTGAACTCTGCGGAGAAGTGGGCCCACATAAGTCATCTGCGCTCTGTTCTCCAGAGGCTCTGGGAGAACTGTCTTTTTGCTAAACCAGAGAAATTTTTGTTTTTGGTTCAGGAATTGTCCTTTCTGGGATTCTGTCTGCTGAGGAGTTTTGTATGGACCCCAGAAAGGTTCAAGCCATTGTGGACTGGGTGCAACCCAGAGATCTTAAAGGCCTTCAGCGGTTCTTGGGGTTCGCTAATTATTATAGGAAATTTATAAGGTTTTTTTTCTCAAATTTTCAAACCCCTCACTGATTTGACCTGAAAGGGCTCAGATATCAAGAGTTGGCCTGCTCCAGCATGGTGTGCCTGTGAGTGTGTTTTCAGAAAGGGGAGTGCAGTTTGTGTCCAAGTTTTGGAGGGCCTTTTGTAAAAGGTTGATTATCTGTTTGACGTTTTCTTCAGCATATCATCTTGCGACTAATGGTCATACAGAGAGGACCAATCAATCCCTGGAACAAATCTTGCAATATCTGACTGCAGCTCAGCAGGACAATTGGTGTTCCTCTTTGCCTGTGGCTGAATTTGCTTTTAATAATCGCATTAATCAGTCCAAGTTAACCTCCCCTTTCTTCTGTAATTATTGGTTTCACCCTCATTTTGGGGAATTTTCCCAACTGGATTCAGGGTGTCCTGGGGCTGATCTAGCTGTTGAACGGTTGGGGGAGGTGTGGCAGAAGGTTCAGACGAACATTGGGGAGGCTCAGGGGAGGTATGAATTCTTTGTTGACAAAAGACGATCTGTGGGGATAAGGTATGGCTGTCCACCAGGAATATTAAGGTTAAAGTTCCCTTGGCTAAGTTGGGGCCCAAGTTCATAGGCCCATATGAGATTATGGAGGTAGTCAATCTTGTGGCCTTCTGTTTGCGTCTTTCCCGTCACTATGGATCCCCAACGTGTTCCATAAAGCTCTTTTGAAACCGTTGGGGTCTTCCTCAGGGGAGTCTCCATCTCCACTGCCACCTATTTTGGTGGATGGTCAGAGTGAGTATAAAGTAGAACGGATCGTGGACTCTCGCATGGTCGGTCGCTCACTCCAATATCTGGTTCATTGGAAGGGTTACGGTCCTGAGGATAGGCCCTGGGTTCCGGCACGATCAGTCCAGGCTGATTGGTTGATCCGGGCCTTTCCTGCTCAGTATCCTGGGAAACCTGGGGGTCCGGAGGCCCCCCCTTGAGAGGATGGTACTGTCATGATGCAGGTCAGTGTTTGCATCTTGCTTTTCTTTCCCCGGCCTGGTTAACGTGGAGTTAACCTTTCCTGCCTCTCTTTGGTTCGTGGGTGGATATTTATTGGTGCCATTTCTGGTAGCATTAGTCAGTGATAGTTACAGTCTGTGGCTTGAGCAGCTGACCCATATACCCTAGTGATCCTTCTGCCTCTGACTGCCCGTATTTGTGCCTGACCCATTCCCTATCCCTGACTTAGTGTGTGTTTGGTGGTTTCCTACAGTGTATGACTCGGCTAGATTTCTGAACCATCCCTCCAGCTTTCCATCTCTGTTACTATGTTTCCCATCTTGCTTTGACTCCTTGGCTCATACGCCGACTACGTCTTCAGTCTCACTTCACTTCTGTGATCTCTGGTACTTCATCTTCCTGTTTGTTGCTGACTGGCCTGTCTGACTTCTCTGCCGCCTCCGAGTGGCACTCCGCGCTTTGCACTGTGGTGCTACACGGTGAGTGCTACCTTTTTCCCCTTAGCTACACCCCCTGGTGGAGGTTGCGTGCAACTGCCTTGCAAGCGCATTACAGCTAACAGCAGTATTATTATTGATTATCATTAGCCCTAAGGGCTGTTTTTGTACTTGAAAGAAATATAAATATGGTTGAATACCTGGCTAATACGCAGCTACAATTCTGTCCCTCTCTCATCAGCACCTCTCCCTGCTAAGTCTGTTTTTGGGTTACAGTGTGACGAGCATGGCCTCACGAGTCTTTTATAGACTTGATGACGCTATGCGGCCAGCCAATCACAGTAATGCCTCAACCAAGATGGCTACAGCATCACAGTGACTGGCAGGCAATCCCTGCATGTTTATTGGCTGTCTAAAAAATGTCAAACATGCAGGGCAGAGACTCGAGCTTTTGCTCGAGTATTAAAAACATACTCGCCTAGTAACGAGCATCACAAGCACTCTGATGCTCGAGCAAGTAATGAGTAGTTTCAAGCACGCTCGCGCATCACTACAAAATATTTCTCATTTTTGTATGCAATACTCGATTTAACTAAGCCCTCATTTACACTTCTGTGTTTAAATATGGATGTGAAAAATGTATCCGGTGACATCAGTGTTTATGCATTAGTGTGTCATCCGTGTGGGAATTTTTACCATCAGAGTGTCATCTATGAGTCCGTTTTTGTCATAAGGGTTCGCTTACACTTGCATATAAATAATCGGCCCCACTCTCATCCAGGAGAGTTGGTTGATCTTCCCTCACATGTTGTATGTGTGCATTCTGTATGTAATCCATTTTTTTTTTATCGGCAGCTATTACTGTTTTACTCGTTTACAGAACCATTTACAGAATTCTAATGTGTCGGTAAAGATGCTATACTGATGGTCCGTATGGCATGCAATTTTTTTTCTCTCACCCATCTGATTTTTGGATGAAATCGCAGCATGCAACTCACTGAATTCAGCTGAGAAAAAAATCACAGTTCTGCACTGCCTCATTGAATAACATTGGTCTGAAGGCAATCCGATTTTTCAGCACATTGCACTCATCCAATTTATACGCAAGTGGGAGTAAGGACTTAGTATGTTATCCGTGTATCCATTTTTTCCATCAGTGTGTCTTCGTCTATATTTTGCAATGTTGAACAGAGGTGTGTCTTTTTCATGGACCCATAGACTTGTATTGACCCTTTTCATTCGTGCTGCTGGAAATAAATGGACATGTCTCTGTGTGTTTTGCAGAAACACATGGTCCATGAAAAAGTACAGACTTACAGTACAGACCAAAAGTTTGGACACACCCAGGGCCGGACTGGGACCAAAATTCAACCCTGGCATTTGAAGTTACACAGGCCCACTTGTCACATGGTGACTGTATAATATCTTTGTACACTTGTAGGTTACAAGAAGTGAGGGGAGTATAACACGACTATATAACATATAATCACAGCTATATCCAGCATTACAGCTCAGTCCTATTTATTGCTTTTAGTTGCAGTACCGAGAAAAGCCGCGCTACTTTACCTACATAACTGGATCTTGTAGATAATGAAGGGATGAGACGACCAAAGGCTATGGAACCTCATTCTGATGCTCCATAAACTTTGCCTACAGCCACTTTTGGTTCCACTGCGCAGCATGAGACCCGGTGACTCTGAAGAGCGGTGGCATCAGCAACGTCACCGCTCTTCAGATATTCCGTGTCTTGCGCTGAGCTCGGCGACTGTGAAGAGCGGTATTGTTACTACCGTCACCGCTGTTCAGAGTTCAGCTAGTAGTGGGGATGTCTGATAGACACCTCTCCATTACTTACACCAGGGATTGATAGCAGCTGACATTACACAGCTAACATCAACCCTAAAAATAATTACACATACCAGAATTAAATGCTCTGGCGGCTGGGAAAAGCAGTAGAGTTAGGGTACCGTCTCACAGTGGCACTTTGGTCGCTACGATGGCACGATCCGTGACGCTCCAGCGTCGCTCCAATATCGCTCCAGCGTCGTAGACAGCGGTCACACTTTGCAATGCACGACACTGGAGCGATAATTTCATGACGTATTTGCGATGTAGAAGCCGTTGGTTACTGTGCGCACATTGTATACAACCTTTGTTACACGATGCGATCATGCCGCCACAGCGGGACACTTGACGACGAAAGAAAGTTTCAAACGATCTGCTACGACGTACGATTCTCAGCGGGGTCCCTGATTGCAGTAGCGTGTCAGACACAGCGATATCGTATGGATATCGCTGGAACGTCACGGATCGTGCCGTCGTAGCGACCAAAGTGCCACTGTGAGACAGTACCCTTAACGCTATTCCCAGGCGCCGAATGCTAACTACAACTGTCATCATCCTTGCCTGGTCTCCCTGCGAAGCATTACATGCACTGATCTCAGGCCACTAAACGAGTGTGATTGACAATACTGAAGTCGTTCGCTTGCTTCCTGGCCTCTTTACACCAACTGAGAAAGAATGACACCGGCGATGTCCTCCTGAGAACAAGGATTTCTGTTCCCACATAAACAATCCAATCGATAAATAGGCAGCATTTTGCTTATTTAGTATGATACACCCCATAGTCCTCCATATATTATAATGTGCACCTCAGTCCTCCATATAGTATAATACACTCCTCAGTTCTCCATATAGTATAATACACTCCTCAGTCCTCCATATAGTATAATACACTCCTCAGTCCTCCATATAGTATAATACATTCCTCATAGTCCTCCATATATTAAAATACACTGCAATTCCTCCATATAGTATAATACACTCCTCATAGTCCTCCATATATTAAAATACACTGCAATTCCTCCATATAGTATAATACACCCCTCAGTCCTCCATATAGTATAATGTACTGCTACAGTCCTCCATATAGTATAATACACTCCTCATAGTGCTCCATATAGTATAATGCCCCGCCATTGTCATCCATGTAGTACAATTCACTTCCGATAGTATAATGCACCCCATAGTTCTTCATATAGTATATTGTATTCCCCATAGTCCTCGATACAGTATAATGCAGCCCACATATAGTATAATGATGCCACCCCAGAGAATAATGCAGCCACCCCACAGAATATATTGTAGCCCCCTGAGTATAATGTAACCCCCTAGAGAATATAATGCAGCCCCCTCATATAGTATAATGCAGCCCCTGAATATATAATATATGGTAGCCCCCTCATAGAACATAATGCAGCCCCCCATAGAATATAATGTAGCCCCTCCATAGAATATAATACAGCACCCCATAGAATGTAATACAGCCCACCTCCCCATAGAATATAATGTAGCCCCCAGAGAATGTAATACAGCCCCCCATAAAATGTAATACAGCCCCCCCATAAAATGTAATACAGCCCCCCATAGAATGTAATACAGCCCCCCATAGAATGTAATGCAGCCCTCCCACATAGAATGTAATACAGCCCTCCCACATAGAATGTAATGCAGCCAGCCCCCATATAATGTAATGAAGCCAGCCCCATAGAATGTAATGCAGCCAGTTCCCATAGAATGTAATGCAGCCAGCCCCATAGAATGTAATGCAGCACAGCCCCCATAGAATGTAATGCAGCTCAGCCTCCATAGAATGTAATGCAGCCAGCCCCCCATAGAATGTAATACGGCCAGCCCCCATAGAACGTAATGCAGCACAACCCCCATAGAATGTAATGCAGCACAGCCCCCATAGAATGTAATGCAGCACAGCCTCCATAGAATGTAATGCGGCCAGCCCCCCATAGAATGTAATGCAGCCAGCACCCCATAGAATGTAATGCAGCACAGCCCCCATAGAATGTAATGCAGCACAGCCCCCATGGAATGTAATGCAGCACAGCCCTCCCATAGAATGTAATGCAGCCAGCCCCCATAGAATGTAATGCAGCCAGCCCCCATAGAATGTAATGCAGCCAGCCCCAATAGACTGTAATGCAGCACAGCTCCATAGAATGTAATGCAGCCAGCCCCAATAGAATGTAATAAATCCCCCCATAGAATGAAATACAGCACAGCCCCCATAGAATGTAATACAGCCCCAACCAATAACCCCACAATCCAGTTATCACTCATTGATATATTTAAAAAACAAAACAAAAAAACACTCTCTTCACCCCTCCTCATGCCCCGTGCTGCTCCCGGCTCTGGCCTCAGCAGCTGCAGTCTGCCCACCCGACACACAGCAGGTGTGCAATGATATGACATCATCGCGCACCCGCAGTGTCAGACGCAGAGCGGGGAATGATGGGAGAGGGAGCGACAGCAGACGCTCTCTCCTCTATCATTGCATTCAACTGTACCGGCGTCATAGACGCCGGTATAGTTGAATGCGGCTGCGCTGGGGGGGGGGTGAGTCGGCGGCGGGGCAGGGAGTTGGCGCTGGTGAGCAGCCCACGACTGCCACTGGCCCTTCTGGCATTTGCCAGAAATGCCAGATTGCCAGTCCGGCCCTGGACACACCTTCTCATTTAAAGATTTTTCTGTATTTTGTTGACTATGAAAATTGTACCTTCACACTGAAGGCATCAAAACTATGAATTAACTAACATGTAGAATTATATACTTAACAAAAAAGTGAAACAACTGAAATTATATTCTAGGTTCTTCAAAGTAGCCACCTTTTGCTTTGATGACTGCTTTGCACACTCTTGGCATTCTCTTGATGAGCTTCAAGAGGTAGTCACTGGGAATGGTTTTCACTTCACGGGTGTGCCCTGTCAGGTTTAATAAGTGGGATTTCTTGCCTCATAAATGGGGTTGGGACCATCAGTTGTGTTGTGCAGACGTCTGGTGGATACACAGCTGATAGTCCTACTGAATAGACTGTTAGAATTTGTATTATGGCAAGAAAAAAGCAGCTCAGTAAAGAAAAATGAGTGGCCATCATTACTTTAAGAAATGAAGGTCAGTCAGTCCGAAAAATTGGGCAAACTTTGAAAGTGTCCCCAAGTGCAGTGGCAAAAACCATCAAGCGCTACAAAGAAACTGGCTCACATGAGGACTGCCCCCGGAAAGGAAGACCAAGAGTCACCTCTGCTTCTGAGGATAAGTTTATCCAAGTCACCAGCCTCAGAAATCGCAGGTTAACAGCAGCTCAGATTTGAGACCAGGTCAATGCCACACAGAGTTCTAGCAGCAGATACATCTCTACAACAACTGTTAAGAGGAGACTTTGTGCAGCAGGCCTTCATGGTAAAATAGCTGCTAGGAAACCACTGCTAAGGACAGGCAACAAGCAGAAGAGCCTTGTTTGGGCTAAAGAACACAAGGAATGGACATTAGACCAGTGGAAATCTGTGCTTTGGTCTGATGAGTCCAAATTTGAGATCTTTGGTTCCAACCACCGTGTCTTTGTGCGATGCAGAAAAGGTGAACGGATGGACTCTACGTGCCTGGTTCCCACCATGAAGCATGGAGGAGGAGGTGTGATGGTGTGGGGGTGCTTTGCTGGTGACACTGTTGGGGATTTTTTCAAAATTGAAGGCATACTGAACCAGCATGGGTACCACAGCATCTTGCAGCGGCATGCTATTCCTTCCGGTTTGCGTTTAGTTGGACCATCATTTATTTTTTAACAGGACAATGACCCCAAACACACCTCCAGGCTGTGTAAGGGCTATTTGACCAAGAAGGAGAGTGATGGGGTGCCACGCCAGATGACCTGGCCTCCACAGTCACCAGACCTGAACAAAATCGAGATGGTTTGGGGTGAGCTGGACTGCAGAGTGAAGGCAAAAGGGCCAACAAGTGCTAAGAATCTCTGGGAACTCCTTCAAGATTGTTGGAAGACCATTCCCGGTGACTACCCCTTGAAGCTCATCAAGAGAATGCCAAGAGTGTGCAAAGAAGTCATCAAAAGCAAAAGGTGGCTACTTGGAAGAACCTAGAATATAAGACATAATTTCAGTTGTTTCTCACTTTTTTGTTAAGTATATAATTCCACATGTGTTAATTCATAGTTTTGATGCCTTCAGTGTGAATGTACAATTTTCATAGTCATGAAAATACAGAAAAATCTTTAAATGAGAAGGTGTGTCCAATCTTTTTGTCTGTACTGTACAAAAATTATAATGGGTATGTATTATATCCATGAATAAACGGATATAACCCCTACCTACAACACAGACGTCTGAATGAGACCTAATAAGGACAGATCAAAACTTGCATGGAAAATTGCTCTGTATGAACCAGGCCTAAGCTTATGATTTTGTTATCCTGTTCTAGCTATACAGTATATCCATTGTTGTTCATTTGTGCATTACAATATTACAAGACAGGTTGGCATACACTACTGAATTTAAGACATATGAGTTTTAGAAAATGAAATTTTTCAGAATCAATGATGCAACCATAAATTTGCAGACAGCCAAGCTATTATATAAATGAAACCCAATGATGTATGAATGAATGCTCTTTTATATCATAAATAGAACGAGAAACAACAAAACAGGAAAGGAAATGTCATAAGAGCAGAGTATGATGAGTTACAAACTGCAATGTAGCTTTATGAAATAAAAAAAAACAAAACAAATGACAGCTATGATAATATTAAAATGTATATGAGAGCAAAAATTAGAATCATGACTTTACAAAAGAGGAAAGTTTTCCAGCGCATAATTACAATATTTCTAATTAAAAAAGAACAGTATTAGATTAGCAAAGAAAATCTGGATGTTAAGGGTCCATACAAATTTTATGATTTTGACTCTGAGTGTTTAACTTATTTTTGTGATTTGTCAACAAACAAGTGACCAAGTGATGTGCACCAAATTTATGAAAGACTAGATGTTTCCAGCCAGCTAACGCTCGGCACGCTCATTGCTATCTAATTAACGCTGCTGGTGATTAAACTAAAGTAAATAATGACAACATTCAATAGCGCTTATGTAGGTGGTAAATTAACTTAAAATGAAGTTAATAACAATAGTGTGGTGATGTGTTGGGGGCGGGATTATGTGTGGTAATGGGGTGGGGGGCGGGATTATGTGTGGTAATGTGGTGGGGGGAGGGATTATGTGTGGTAATGTGGGGGGGGTAATGTGTGGTAATGTGTTGGGGGGGCAGGATTATCTGTGGTGATGTGTTGGGGGGCAGGATTATGTGTGGTGATGTGGTGGGGGGCGGGATTATTTGTGGTAATGGGGTGGGGGGGCGGGATTATGTGTGGTAATGGGGTGGGGGGCAGGATTATGTGTGGTGATGTGGTGGGGGAGCGAGATTGTGTGGTGATGTGGGGGGGATTATGTGTGGTAATGTGTTGGGGGGGGCGGGATTATCTGTGGTGATGTGTTGGGGGGCAGGATTATGTGTGGTGATGTGTTAAAGGGGCGGGATTATGTGTGGTGATGTGGTGGGGGCGGGATTATGTGTGGTAATGTGATGGGGGGGCGGAATTATCTGTGGTGATGTGTTGGGGGCAGGATTATGTGTGGTGATGTGTTAAAGGGGCGGGATTATGTGTGGTGATGTGGTGGGGGGGCGGGATTATATCTGGTGATGTGATGGGGGGCGGGATTATGTGTGGTGAATTATGTGTGGTGATGTGGTGGGGGGGCGGGATTTGTGTGGTGCTGATTGTGTGTGGTGCGGATTATGTGTGGTGATGTGTGGGGGCGGAGATACTGTGCAGGGGGCGGGACTAGCTTGTAATCACGATGCCTCTTATATATATAGATATAGAGTAGATGTTTCCAGCCAGCTAACGCTCAGCACGCTCATTGCTATCTAATTAACGCTGCTGGTGATTAAACTAAAGTAAATAATGACAACATTCAATAGCGCTTACGCAGGTGGTAAATTAACTTAAAATGAAGTTAATAACAATAGTGTGGTGATGTGTTGGGGGCGGGATTATGTGTGGTGATGGGGTGGGGGGCGGGATTATGTGTGGTAATGGGGTGGGGGGCGGGATTATGTGTTGTAATGGGGTGGGGGGCGGGATTATGTGTTGTAATGGAGTGGGGGGCGGGATTATGTGTGGTAATGGGGTGGGGGGCGGGATTATGTGTGGTAATGGGGTGGGGGGGCGGGATTATGTGTGGTAATGTGGTGGGGGGGCAGGATTATGTGTGGTAATGTGGTGGGGGGCGGGATTATATGTAGTAATGTGGTGGGGTGGCAATATGTGTGGTGATGTGGTGGGGGGGCGGGATTATGTGTGGTAATGGGGTGGGGGGTGGGATTATGTGTGGTGATGTGTTGGGGGAGCGGGATTGTGTGGTGATGTGTTGGGGGAGTGGGATTGTGTGGTGATGTGTTGGGGGGCGGGATTATGTGTGGTGATGTGTTGAAGGGGTGGGATTATGTGTGGTGATGTGGTGGGGGGTGGGATTATGTGTGGTGATGTGGTGCGGGGGCGGGGGCGGGATTATGTGTGGTGATGTGGTGGGGGGTGGGATTATGTGTGGTGATGTGGTGGGGGTGCAGGATTTGTGTGGTGCTGATTGTGTGTGGTGCGGATTGTGTGTGGTAATGTGGTGGGGGCGGGATTGTGTGCGGTAATGAGGTGGGGGCAGGATTATGTGTGGTGTTGTGGGGGCGGAGCTACTGTGCAGGGGGCGGGATTAGCGAGTAATCACGATGCCTCATATATATAGATATGCACCATGATTAATCTAGATCTGCAATGTGCTTGACAGACTTGAATAAAAAGATCCATAAGGGAAGTTAACACTGCAGTTTTTGATTCACATTTGTAAGTAAAAGCCATAATTGGATCTAATTGGACGGGAATGCTTGCCATTCCTTTATACTTCCCATTCATTTTGAATCCACTTCCGGCTTTGAATTGTAAAATAACAGTAGATGTTCTACATGTATTTATTGAACAAAACACTGTTTTTGCAAAAAAATAAATTCCAGTGTATTTTTCTAGCGTTTGCTTTTTGTATTGCCATAATTAGTTGTAACTCTCTATCTAACATTTCAAGGATTCCTTCTCCTCATTTAAGTAATATCATCTTATAGAGCCTCCACTGGGGATTATATCATTTAATGTTTTCCATTGAGGGTCACCAGAAATTCATGTATGATAATATTGCATAGATTGTATCACAGAGTTTCTTGATGGGGGAAGAAAAGTCAAGAGGCTGAAACTTTTTTCATAGACACTGATGATAAGACAGTTCCTGTCACCTATACCCTCCTAATCCTGTTCCCCTTCCTCCGCAGATGCCATCTCCTATCTTGTCTCACAAAGGGCATGGGTGGCATTATGCAGAGTTGTAGGAATGTTCTTGACATGAACTGATGCAATACCTAGAAAAAACCTGTAAAATTCCAGGTTGTGAGGTAGCAAAACACAAAAAATGACCAGGGAAGTGAATATTTTCGCAAGTCACTGTATATATATTTCTGAGGCTGTCATATTTGAGTCAATGTAAATATGGCATAAGAGTGGCAGTTGCTCTGGGTGAGTCAAACAGTGTAACTATGCACGAGGCAACTGCCCTCCTTGGTCCCTCTAGTGGATTTGATACTGCTCCCTAACCATTATTCCACCTCAAGAGACTAAAATAATGGTCTTGATTTACATCAGTTTAAGGAAACATCTATTCTGAAACCAATAATTTTAGAGAAAGTCATAAACCATTCTGCAATCATAAAATAAATATGCGTTACTTCCGTTCTAGAATCACAAAAGGATTCAGGTTTCATCTCATTTCCTGCAAGTAACAAAAAAAATTGTTTCCTAATTCTAAATTTCGATATATGATTAGAAATGGATGCAATCAGTATGTTTAAATATAGTCACATTATTACAGCACATCAGGCAATGTAAACGTCATAGAGCCTAACAAGAAGCAGCTCTTGATCTGGTGACTGGGGTCAGCCATTTCTTTATCTGAATGACAATAACGCAGTTCTCACCACCGCTTATGAGATCAAAATGTTTGTTTATGACAAAAGATAAAAAGAAACTGTCCTATCATCTGACATGACTGTTTAGTAAATTGTATCCTTCAGAACATAACAAATCTGTGGCATCATTTCTCACACCTTGACATCGTGCTGTTCCTCTCTTCTTCCTACTAGTCATGTTGGAACAGTTGGGTGTTAATCGTTGGGGGGTGGGTGAGTGTCCCTGGACTCTTGGACTATGTCCAATCAGAAATGACATATCAGACTTCTCTACGACAAAGGGAAGGGGGACCAGTAATGCCCAGATACTGACACATTCTTAAATTTCCATAAAAAATATGAAAGGAACAGCGCAATGCAGAGTAATAAGAAAAAATGTCCCGGAATTGTTGCTTCATAGGAATATCAGAATTTAAAGGGAACCTGTCACCTGAATTTGGCGGGACCGGTTTTCAGTCATATGGGCGGGGTTTTCGGGTGTTTGATTCACCCTTTCCTTACCCGCTGGCTGCATGCTGGCTGCAATATTGGATTGAAGTTCATTCTCTGTCCTCCGTAGTACATGCCTGCGCAAGGCAATCTTGCCTTGCACACGCGCAGTATGCTTTGCCCAACTGCGGGCAAAGCCGAAAAGCATTGGTGAGCATGCGCCGGCGCACTATGTCCCGGAACACAGTGAAATACTTCCGGGACATAGTGCACCGGCGCATGCGCACTAATGCTTTTTGGCTTTGCCCGCAGTTGGGCAAAGCATACTGCGCGTGTGCAAGGCAAGATTGCCTTGCGCAGGCATGTACTACGGAGGACAGAGAATTTACTTCAATCCAATATTGCAGATAGCATGCAGCCAGCGTGCAAGGAAAGCGTGAATCAAACACCCGAAAACCCAGCCCATATGACCGAAAACCGGTCCCGCCAAATTCAAGTGACAGGTTCCCTTTAACAAAACAGCGTCTCTGAAAAGCTCATGGTTCCTCTTAAAAAAGGTAAAACAGAAATCAAAGGATAAATTCTCTTAGTATCAAGTCAGGTGTTTTAGATTGAAACCACTTTCAGTTACTAAAGCTTAGCCCAATAGTCTGTCTAATGCAGGGGTGGGGAATTTCAGGGCCATTTACGGCCCTCGATGACCTTTTATCAGGCCCCTGAGAAGATTCTCAGGGGCCACATTCTTGGGCAGGGAGGTGTATTTTGATTACAACCAGATCATTAATTTCTTCTTGCTCTATTAGCACACACACGCAGTGTTCACTACTGAAGGACATGCAATGAAAGATTACATCCTGAAACCAGTGCCAGAGTCAGGATGTACTTTGTTGGCGGAGTTTGTACGGTCCTCGAAGGATGGTATAAATATCCAAATGGCCCTTGGCAGAAAAAAGATTCCCCACCCCTGGTTTGCTAAATTAGTTTACTAAACTTTACTAAATGGAAAAACCCACCACAACCCAGCAATGACAGCATTGTGGATGTGTGAATGTTTTTCATTTTAACCCTTTTCTGATCTCGGACAGGATAGTACGTCCGAGGTCAGATCCCATGCTTTGATGTGGGCTCCGGTGGTGAGCCCACATCAAAGCCGCGACATGTCAGCTGTTTTGTACAGCTGACATGTGCGTGCAATAGCAGCGAGTGGACAACAAAGTGTAGGCAGGCACAACCGCCAGGGATCACCTCTAGCATGCTACAAAACAGCACAGAACCATGAACAAGAGAAGAAAAAGGGTAGCATGCAAACTAAAGGGATCACCGCACAGATTTACCAAAATATAACAATTTTATTAAACCACACTTATAGAACACTACACACAGCAGTTAAAAACACTTAAAATTTTCATAAACATAGCAAAGAAGTAATAGAAACCAGACCCGTAATAAGGTCAAACCACAGTGCCACCCTGAAAACTACCTAAGGAGTCAAAATACAAGTCCCCCCGTGGCTAAAAATAGCCAAACCATCGGGCGTCCTATACTACCTGAAAAAATGTACCAGGCCTCCAAAGTAGCATCCCCATGTGATGTATCAGGGCAATAGAAGATGGTGAAATGAAAAGGTGGCACCGGGCACAGGTGCCCAACGCGTATCGCCAGTTAAACTGGCTTCCTCAGGGGCAATGTCAGTAGTGTCCATATCTGGTGGTTAAATACCTTTCAAGTAATGAACAGAGTAGAGTCAGCTGGAGACAGGAGGTGTCCGGACATAGACTGGGTGGTGAGCATTCATGCGAGGGCCTGAAATGGCCCGAAACGCCCACGGCTGCGCAGTGAAGGAAAAAAGTCCGGTGCTCCCACTCCGGATCGCCCGCCCAGATGCAAGTGCGCACGCGCCAGAGCGGCGCACGCGCAATGCATACACCGCGGGCACGTCACAGACAGGAAGCACCCGAGCCAGTACCAACATGCCAGCGGTTGCGCAATAGGGCGCATGAGTGCACGGTCCCCTGTCCCAAAGACGTCCGCCCCGGGCCCAGCGCGCACGCGCGAACCAGCGCACACGCTGTGGGCCGAGGACGGACACCGAGGAGACAGAGGAACCGAAAGGAATAGCAGAATCATTTATCAAAGCCAGAGAGCATGGTGTGTTCCACATAAAGTGCGGGCACAAAGAAATAAAAAAGAGTCACCCAGTCCAGGCCCTAATAAACCGGCTGATGCGCATTAAGCCCAGTCCCAAGATGGCCGCCCCGGGCCCAGAGCGCATGCGCAAGACAGCGCACGCAAAATGGGCTGAGGACGGACACCGAAGAGACAGCAGGAAAAAAAACCATCACAGTGGGCCAGATATAGATACGATGAGATAGGGGAACAACAGGAGAGGGAAATCTGTTGTGAATTTGGTTTCTGGGCTCCCCCGGTGGTTTCTGGTTGTACTGCACTTGTGTGCTTCATCTCCTCTGTTCACCTGTTTTCCATCAGTATGTGGGAGTTTTCTATTTAGCCTTGCTCCTCAGTCATTTCTATGCCGGCCAACAATGTTACCAGAAGCCTTTCTGTTGCATGTTCCTGCTCCCAGACTACTATCAGCTAAGTTGTACTTGTAGTCCTAAGTTTGTTTTGTATTTTTGTTCCAGTTCTCTGTGATTGAATATTTCTGAGGCTGGAAGCTCTTGTGAGCTGAAATTGCCACTCTGGTGTCATGAGTTGATGTTAGAGTCTTAAAGTAATTTCAGGATGGTATTTTGAAAGGGTTTTCAGCTGACCGTGAAGTTCCCTTTTCTGTCTTCCTACTATCTAGTAAGCGGACCTCAATTTGCTAAACCTATCTTCATACTTCGTATGTCATTTTCCTCTAAAATCACCGCCAATATATGTGAGGGCTACTGTCTGCCTTTTGGGGAAAATTTCTCTAGAGGTAAGCCAGGTCTGTATTTTCCTCTGCTAGGGTCAGTCAGTTCTCCGGCTGGCGCTGGGCGTCTAGGGATAAAACGTAGGCACGCTACCCGGCCACTGTTAGTTGTGCGGTAGGTTTAGCTCATGGTCAGCTCGAGTTCCCATCTTCCAAGAGCTAGTCCTTTTGTATGCTTAATTACGTTCTCTTGCCATTGAGAACCATGACAGTTTGGCCGGACAAGGGTTAAAATAATTGGCAGAAGAAAGGAGAGAAAAGAAGTCTGCAGAGAATTTTTTTTTTTTTCCTGAGTTTGCTCATTAGTTGATTCACTAGCATCTCTGCTTACTGCAGCCTTCGTCTCTCTCCTTCTAATCCTTGAATGGTTCTGATTTCACCTGATTAATATGGATCCACAGAGTTTAGCTACAGGTTTGAATAATCTCGCTATGAAGGTTCAAAGCTTACAGGATTTCGTTATTCATGCTCCTACATCTGAACCTAGAATTCCTTTACCTGAATTTTTCTCTGGGGATAGATCTCGCTTCCAGAATTTCAAACATAATTGTAAATTATTTTTGTCTCTGAGATCTCGCTCCGCTGGAGATCCTGCACAGCAGGTCAGGATTGTAATTTCCTTGCTCCGGGGCGACCCTCAGGATTGGGCATTTGCTTTGGCACCAGGGGATCCTGCGTTGCTCAATGTGGATGCGTTTTTCCTGGCTTTGGGGTTGCTTTATGAGGAACCTCATTTAGAGATTCAGGCTGAAAAAGCCTTAATGGCCCTGTCTCAAGGGCAAGATGAGGCTGAAATATACTGCCAAAAATTTCGTAAGTGGTCTGTGCTTACTCAGTGGAATGAGTGCGCCCTGGCGGCGAAATTCAGAGAGGGTCTCTCTGATGCCATTAAAGATGTTATGGTGGGGTTCCCTGTGCCTACAGGTCTGAATGAGTCCATGACAATGGCTATTCAGATTGATCGGCGTTTGCGGGAGCGCAAACCTGTGCACCATTTGGCGGTGTCTACTGAGAAGGCGCCAGAGATTATGCAATGTGATAGAATTCTGTCCAGAAGCGAACGACAGAATTTTAGGCGAAAAAATGGGTTATGCTTCTATTGTGGTGATTCAACTCATGTTATATCAGCATGCTCTAAACGTACTAAGAAAGTTGATAAGTCTGTTTCAATTGGCACTTTACAGTCTAAGTTTATTCTATCTGTGACCCTGATTTGCTCTTTATCGTCTATTACCGCGGACGCCTATGTCGACTCTGGCGCCGCTTTGAGTCTTATGGATTGGTCCTTTGCCAAACACTGTGGGTTTGATTTAGAGCCTCTGGAAGTTCCTATACCTCTGAAGGGTATTGACTTCACGCCATTGGCTAGTAACAAACCACAATACTGGACACAAGTAACTATGCGTATTAATCCGGATCACCAGGAGATTATTCGCTTCCTTGTGTTGTATAATCTACATGATGTGTTGGTGCTTGGATTGCCATGGCTGCAATCTCATAACCCAGTCCTCGACTGGAAAGCAATGTCTGTGTTAAGCTGGGGATGTCAGGGGACTCATGGGGACGTACCTTTGGTTTCCATTTCGTCATCTATTCCCTCTGAGATTCCGGAATTTTTATCTGATTATCGTGACGTTTTTGAGGAGCCTAAACTTGGTTCACTACCTCCGCACAGAGATTGCGATTGTACTATAGATCTGATTCCGGGCAGTAAGTTTCCAAAGGGTCGTTTATTTAATCTATCTGTGCCTGAACATGCTGCTATGCGGGAATATATTAAGGAGTCCTTGGAAAAGGGACATATTCGTCCTTCGTCATCTCCCTTAGGAGCCGGTTTTTTCTTTGTATCTAAAAAAGATGGCTCTTTGAGGCCGTGTATTGATTATCGGCTTTTGAATAAAATCACGGTTAAATATCAGTATCCTTTGCCAATGCTTACTGATTTGTTTGCTCGAATAAAGGGGGCCAAGTGGTTCTCTAAGATTGATCTTCGTGGGGCGTATAATTGAGTGCGAATTAAGCAGGGGGATGAGTGGAAAACCGCATTTAATACGCCTGAGGGCCATTTTGAGTATTTAGTAATGCCTTTTGGTCTTTCAAATGCCCCTTCAGTCTTTCAGTCCTTTATGCATGACATTTTCCGTGATTATTTGGATACATTTTTGATTGTGTATCTTGATGATATTTTGATTTTTTCGGATGACTGGGACTCTCATGTCCAACAGGTCAGGAGGGTTTTTCAGGTTTTGCGCTCTAATTCCTTGTGTGTAAAGGGTTCTAAGTGCGTTTTTGGGGTTCAAAAGATTTCGTTTTTGGGGTACATTTTTTCCCCCTCTTCCATTGAGATGGACCCTGTCAAGGTTCAGGCTATTTGTGATTGGACGCAACCCTCTTCTCTTAAGAGCCTTCAGAAGTTTTTGGGCTTTGCTAATTTTTATCGTCGATTTATAACTGGTTTTTCTGATGTTGCTAAACCGTTGACTGATTTGACTAAGAAGGGTGCTGATGTTGCTGATTGGTCCCCTGCTGCTGTGGAGGCCTTTCGGGAGCTTAAGCGCCGCTTTTCTTCCGCCCCTGTATTGCGTCAGCCTGATGTTACTCTTCCTTTTCAGGTTGAGGTTGACGCTTCAGAAATCGGAGCTGGGGCGGTTTTGTCGCAGAAAAGTTCCGACTGCTCCGTGATGAGACCTTGTGCGTTCTTTTCTCGTAAATTTTCGCCCGCTGAGCGAAATTATGATATTGGTAATCGGGAGCTCTTGGCTATGAAGTGGGCTTTTGAGGAGTGGCGTCATTGGCTTGAGGGGGCTAGACATCAGGTGGTGGTATTGACCGACCACAAGAATTTGATTTATCTTGAGTCTGCCAGGCGCCTGAATCCTAGACAGGCGCGCTGGTCGTTATTTTTCTCTCGGTTTAATTTTGTGGTTTCTTACCTACCAGGTTCTAAAAATGTGAAGGCGGATGCCCTTTCTAGGAGTTTTGAGCCTGATTCCCCTGGTAATTCTGAACCTACAGGTATCCTTAAGGATGGAGTGATATTATCTGCTGTTTCCCCAGACTTGCGACGGGTCTTGCAGGAGTTTCAGACGAATAGACCTGATCGTTGCCCGCCTGGTAGAATGTTTGTTCCTGATGATTGGACCAGTAGAGTCATCTCGGAGGTCCATTCTTCTGCGTTAGCAGGTCATCCTGGAATCTTTGGTACCAGGGATTTGGTGGCTAGGTCCTTCTGGTGGCCTTCCCTGTCGCGAGATGTGCGAGGTTTTGTGCAGTCTTGTGATGTTTGTGCTCGGGCCAAGCCTTGTTGTTCTCGGGCTAGTGGATTGTTGTTATCTTTGCCTATTCCGAAGAGGCCTTGGACTCACATCTCCATGGATTTTATTTCTGATCTCCCTGTTTCTCAGAAGATGTCTGTCATCTGGGTGGTGTGTGACCGTTTCTCTAAGATGGTCCATTTGGTTCCCTTGCCCAAATTGCCTTCCTCATCCGAGCTGGTTCCTCTGTTTTTTCAAAATGTGGTGCGCTTGCATGGTATTCCGGAGAATATCGTTTCTGACAGGGGAACCCAATTCGTGTCTAGATTTTGGCGAGCGTTCTGTGCTAGGATGGGCATTGATTTGTCTTTTTCGTCTGCTTTCCATCCTCAGACTAATGGCCAGACCGAGCGAACTAATCAGACCTTGGAGACTTATTTGAGGTGTTTTGTGTCTGCGGATCAGGATGATTGGGTTGCCTTTTTGCCCTTGGCGGAGTTTGCCCTCAATAATCGGGCTAGTTCTGCCACCTTGGTTTCTCCTTTCTTCTGTAATTCGGGGTTTCATCCTCGTTTCTCTTCCGGTCAGGTGGAGTCTTCGGATTGTCCTGGAGTGGATGCTGTGGTGGAGAGGTTGCATCAGATTTGGGGGCATGTGGTGGACAATTTGAAGTTGTCCCAGGAGAAGACTCAGCATTTTGCCAACCGCCGTCGTCGTGTTGGTCCTCGTCTTTGTGTTGGGGACTTGGTGTAGTTATCTTCTCGTTTTGTCCCTATGAAGGTTTCTTCCCCTAAGTTTAAGCCTCGGTTCATCGGCCCGTACAAGATATTGGAGATTCTTAACCCTGTGTCCTTTCGTTTGGACCTCCCTGCTTCTTTTTCTGTTCATAATGTCTTCCATCGGTCATTGTTGCGCAGGTATGAGGTACCGGTTGTGCCTTCCGTTGAGCCTCCTGCTCCGGTGTTGGTTGAGGGTGAGTTGGAGTACGTTGTCGAGAAGATCTTGGACTCCCGTGTTTCCAGACGGAGACTTCAGTATCTGGTCAAGTGGAAGGGCTACGGTCAGGAGGATAACTCTTGGGTGACAGCCTCTGATGTTCATGCCTCCGATTTGGTCCGTGCCTTTCATAGGGCTCATCCTGATCGCCCTGGTGGTTCTGGTGAGGGTTCAGTGCCCCCTCCTTGAGGGGGGGGTACTGTTGTGAATTTGGTTTCTGGGCTCCCCCGGTGGTTTCTGGTTGTACTGCACTTGTGTGCTTCATCTCCTCTGTTCACCTGTTTTCCATCAGTATGTGGGAGTTTTCTATTTAGCCTTGCTCCTCAGTCATTTCTATGCCGGCCAACAATGTTACCAGAAGCCTTTCTGTTGCATGTTCCTGCTCCCAGACTACTATCAGCTAAGTTGGACTTGTAGTCCTAAGTTTGTTTTGTATTTTTGTTCCAGTTCTCTGTGATTGAATATTTCTGAGGCTGGAAGCTCTTGTGAGCTGAAATTGCCACTCTGGTGTCATGAGTTGATGTTAGAGTCTTAAAGTAATTTCAGGATGGTATTTTGAAAGGGTTTTTAGCTGACCGTGAAGTTCCCTTTTCTGTCTTCCTACTATCTAGTAAGCGGACCTCAATTTGCTAAACCTATCTTCATACTTCGTATGTCATTTTCCTCTAAAATCACCGCCAATATATGTGGGGGCTACTGTCTGCCTTTTGGGGAAAATTTCTCTAGAGGTAAGCCAGGTCTGTATTTTCCTCTGCTAGGGTCAGTCAGTTCTCCGGCTGGCGCTGGGCGTCTAGGGATAAAACGTAGGCACGCTACCCGGCCACTGTTAGTTGTGCGGTAGGTTTAGCTCATGGTCAGCTCGAGTTCCCATCTTCCAAGAGCTAGTCCTTTTGTATGCTTAATTACGTTCTCTTGCCATTGAGAACCATGACAGAAATCTCTTAAACATCGAAGAAATGTATATAAGAATACGGACAAACAAACTCAGATCCCCAAATACGTAATAACGTCCCAGAGTGCCCAAATACACTCAAAGAAAGAATGATACATATGAATACATGTGCATGGTACCATAGATGGAATCATACCAGGGCTGCAGACGCAGACATAAACACCCAACACATCTGATGATCGCTGCTATGTAGCAGAGCCGATCAGGGTATGCCAGTTTCTAACCCCCCTTTCGCCCCATTCAAAATAAAACAATAAAAATAAAATCAAATGTACACATATTTGATATCACCGTGTTCAGAATCGCCCAATTTATCAATAAAAAATGGATTAACCTGATCGCTAAACAGCGTAGCGAGAAACAAATTTGAAACGCCCGAATTACGTTTTTTTAGGTCGCTGCGACATTGCATTAGAATGCAATAATGGGCGATCAAAAGAACGTATCTGCACCAAAATGGTATCACTAAAAAATGTCAGCTTGGCACACAAAAAATAAGCCCTCACGCAACCCCAGATCACGAAAAATGGAGACGCTACGGGTATCGGAATATGGCACGATTTTTTTTTTGCAAAGTTTGGAATTTTTTTTCACCACTTAGATAAAAAATAACCTAGACATGTTTGGTGTCTATGAACTTGTAATGACCTAGAGAATCATGATGGCAGATCAGTTTTAGCATTTAGTGAACCTAGCAAAAAAGCAAAAAAAAACCAAAACGCATGGGATTGAACTTTTTTTGCAATTTCTCCGCACCTGGAATTTTTTTCCCATTTTCTAGTACACAAAATGGTAAAACCAATGATGTCATTCAACATTACAAGACGTTCTGCAAAAAATAATCCCTCACATGGCCATATTGATGGAAAAATTAAAAAGTTATGGCTCTGGGAAGGAGGGGAGCGAAAAACGAACACGGAAAAATGGAAAAACCCAAGGTCATGAATAAACTGTAAATCATGGCTAGTGATGACCGAATTTGTTCAGAAAACGATTGCCAAATGTAAATTCGGCACGAATATGGCACATATTTTATGAAATAGGTAACATTCGGTGAAAAGTACGGGAAAATATTTGCGTTGCCACAAAAGTTTTTTCAGCACTTTAGCAATGATAATGGTGGTGTTTCATGATCGTTTTTCATGTGTTTGATGAGGGGAGGGGGTTTGCAGAGCTCAGAGGAGCGGCGTTCTTGTAAACAGTCATTTTTATTTATTTTTTCCTAACTTTATGTGTGCGCATTGTGGCTAGCCAATCAAAGCGCAGGAAACACCCACAATGTACTGACACAACGGCTTGTGTCATTGGCTGCTGAAATCACATGTCCCTCTCCATATAATTAGAGGACATCTTGTTTTAGCGCCATTTGGACACTGTAACAGTGCAGAGAGGCTGCTCCTGACGCTGGCACTGTTAGCAGCAAGATTTTATCTAGTTAGCTAGATGGTTATATATCAGTCTGACAGTATAGCTAGATAGTGTCCAGTGTGGCTGTTGAATTTACCCTCCTGCATTTTTTTTCTTTGCCATTACTGAGGTCCACAGACAAAGCCAGCAGGGCACATGTCCTACAAGTGTGTTGTGCACTGCTTGTATTGTGCTCCATGCATGACTATAGCATTCTAAATAATATTTTTCACTAGCTAAATGTGATACAGCCTGCTGCATCCCTCCTTGTCATTTTGTGCTGTGGTGATATGAAATTGTCTGCTGACCTAACGTGCATTGAAAAAAAATATATAATTTTTTCTGTTGCTAAATGTGAAACAGCCTGGTATATCCCACGCTGTCATTTTGTGACGGTGATATGAATTTGTCTGCAGACCTAAAGCGCATTTACATTTTTTTTATTTTTTCTGTTGCAGAATGTGATACAGCCCGCCATATCCCACATTGTCATGTTGTGGTGGTGATGTAGAGCTGTCTGCAGACCTAGCGCACTGTTGTGAAATTGGATTCTGGGCTCCCCCGGTGGCCACTTGTGGAATTTAACTTGTGTGCATCATCCCCTCTGTTCACCTGCTCCTATCAGGACGTGGGAGTCGCTATATAACCTTGCTCCTCTGTCAGTTTCATGCCGGTCAACATTGTAATCAGTAGCCTTTCTGTGCATGTTCCTGCTACTAGACAACTCCCAGCTAAGTTGGACTTTTGTCCTTGTGTGTTTTTGCATTTTGTTCCTGTTCACAGCTGCTGTTTCGTTACTGTGTCTGGAAAGCTCTTGTGAGCGGAAATTGCCACTCTGGTGTTATGAGTTAATGCTAGAGTCTTGAAGTGATTTCTGGATGGTGTTTTGATAGGGTTTTCTGCTGACCATGAAAGTGCCCTTTCTGTCTTCATGCTATCTAGTAGGCGGACCTCGATTTTGCTAGACCTATTTTCATACTACGTTTGTCATTTCATCTAAAATCACCGCCAATATATGTGGGGGCCTCTGTCTGCCTTTTGGGAAAATTTCTCTAGAGGTGAGCCAGGACTGTCTTTTCCTCTGCTAGGATTAGGTAGTTCTCCGGCTGGCGCTGGGCATCTAGGGATAAAAAAACGTAGGCATGCTACCCGGCCACTTCTAGTTGTGCGGCAGGTTTAGTTCATGGTCAGTATAGTTTCCATCTTCCAAGAGCTAGTTCTCATATATGCTGGGCTATGTTCTCTCGCCATTGAGAATCATGACAGTTTGACCGGCCCAAAAAAGGGTTAAATTACTGGCTGAGAAAGGAGAGAAAAAAGAAGTCTGCTACAATTTTTTTTTTTTTTTTTTTCCCTCTAGTTCTGAGTGTGCTCTTAATTGAATCACTTGCTAGTCTGCCTATACTGCAGCCTTCCTCTCTTCCTCTCCTTCTAATCCTTGAATGGCTCTGTGTTCACCTGTTTCAAATGGATCTTCAGAGTGTAGCTACAGGTTTGAATAATCTCGCCACAAAGGTACAAAATTTGCAAGATTTTGTTGTTCATGCACCTATGTCTGAGCCTAGAATTCCTTTGCCTGAATTCTTCTCGGGGAATAGATCTCACTTTCAAAATTTTAAAAATAATTGCAAATTGTTTTTGTCCCTGAAGTCTCGCTCTGCCGGAGACCCTGCACAGCAGGTCAGGATTGTAATTTCCTTGCTCCGGGGCGACCCTCAAGACTGGGCTTTTGCATTGGCACCAGGGGATCCTGCGTTGCTCAATGTGGATGCGTTTTTTCTGGCCTTGGGGTTGCTTTATGAGGAACCTCATTTAGAGCTTCAGGCGGAAAAGGCCTTGATGTCCTTGTCTCAGGGGCAAGATGAAGCTGAAATATACTGCCAAAAATTCCGCAAATGGTCTGTGCTTACTCAGTGGAATGAGTGCGCCCTGGCGGCGATTTTCAGAGAAGGTCTCTCTGATGCCATTAAGGATGTTATGGTGGGGTTCCCTGTGCCTGCGAGTCTGAATGAGTCCATGACGATGGCTATTCAGATCGATAGGCGTCTGCGGGAGCGCAAACCTGTGCACCATTTGGCGGTGTCTACTGAGAAAACGCCAGAAAATATGCAATGTGATAGAATTCTGTCCAGAAGCGAGCGGCAGAATTTTAGACGAAAAAATGGGTTGTGCTTCTATTGTGGTGATTCAACTCATGTTATATCAGCATGCTTTAAGCGTACTAAGAAGCCTGACAAGTCTGTTTCAATTAGCACTTTACAGTCTAAGTTTATTCTATCTGTGACCCTGATTTGTTCTTTGTCATCTATTACCGCGGACGCCTATGTCGACTCTGGCGCTGCTTTGAGTCTTATGGATTGGTCCTTTGCCAAACGCTGTGGGTATGATTTGGAGCCATTGGAGGCTCCGATACCTCTGAAAGGGATTGACTCCACCCCATTGGCTAGTAATAAACCACAATACTGGACACAAGTGACTATGCGTGTTAATCCGGATCACCAGGAGGTTATTCGCTTTCTGGTGCTGTATAATCTACATGATGTTTTGGTGCTGGGATTGCCATGGCTGCAATCTCATAACCCAGTCCTCGACTGGAGAGCTATGTCTGTGTTAAGCTGGGGATGTAAAGGAACTCATGGGGACGTACCTTTGGTTTCCATTTCATCATCTATTCCCTCTGAGATTCCTGAATTCTTGTCTGACTTTCGTGACGTTTTTGAAGAACCCAAGGTTGGTTCACTACCTCCGCACCGGGAGTGCGATTGTGCCATAGACTTGATCCCGGGTAGTAAATACCCTAAGGGTCGTTTATTCAATCTGTCTGTGCCTGAACACGCTGCTATGCGAGAATATATAAAGGAGTCCTTGGAAAAGGGACATATTCGTCCTTCGTCATCTCCCTTAGGAGCCGGTTTTTTCTTTGTGTCTAAGAAAGACGGCTCTTTGAGGCCGTGTATTGATTATCGACTTTTGAATAAAATCACGGTTAAATATCAATATCCGTTACCACTGCTTACTGATTTGTTTGCTCGTATAAAGGGGGCCAAGTGGTTCTCTAAGATTGATCTCCGTGGGGCGTATAATTTGGTGCGAATCAAGCAGGGGGATGAGTGGAAAACCGCATTTAATACGCCCGAGGGCCATTTTGAGTATTTGGTGATGCCTTTTGGTCTTTCAAATGCCCCTTCAGTCTTCCAGTCCTTTATGCATGACATTTTCCGCGATTATTTGGATAAATTTATGATTGTGTATCTGGATGATATTCTGATTTTTTTCGGATGACTGGGACTCTCATGTCCAGCAGGTCAGGAGGGTTTTTCAGGTTTTGCGGTCTAATTCCTTGTGTGTGAAGGGTTCTAAGTGTGTTTTTGGGGTTCAGAAGATTTCCTTCTTGGGATACATTTTTTCCCCCTCTTCCATCGAGATGGATCCTGTCAAGGTTCAGGCTATTGGTGATTGGACGCAACCCTCTTCTCTTAAGAGTCTTCAGAAATTTTTGGGCTTTGCTAACTTTTATCGTCGATTTATTGCTGGTTTTTCTGATGTTGTAAAACCATTGACTGATTTGACTAAGAAGGGTGCTGATGTTGCTGATTGGTCCCCTGATGCTGTGGAGGCCTTTCGGGAGCTCAAGCGCCGCTTTTCTTCCGCCCCAGTGTTGCGTCAGCCTGATGTTGCTCTTCCTTTTCAGGTTGAGGTCGACGCTTCTGAAATCGGAGCTGGGGCGGTGTTGTCGCAGAGAAGTTCCGACTGCTCCGTGATGAGACCTTGTGCTTTTTTTTCCCGTAAATTTTCGCCCGCCGAGCGGAATTATGATATTGGGAATCGGGAGCTTTTGGCCATGAAGTGGGCTTTTGAGGAGTGGCGTCACTGGCTTGAGGGGGCCAGACATCAGGTGGTGGTATTGACTGACCACAAAAATTTAATTTACCTTGAGTCTGCCAGGCGCCTGAATCCTAGACAAGCGCGCTGGTCGTTGTTTTTCTCTCGGTTTAATTTTGTGGTGTCTTACCTACCGGGTTCTAAGAATGTTAAGGCGGATGCCCTTTCTAGGAGTTTTGAGCCTGACTCCCCTGGTAATTCTGAGCCCACAGGTATCCTTAAAGATGGAGTGATATTGTCTGCCGTTTCTCCAGACCTGCGGCGGGCCTTGCAGGAGTTTCAGGCGGATAGACCTGATCGTTGCCCACCTGGTAGACTGTTTGTTCCTGATGATTGGACCAGTAGAGTTATCTCTGAGGTTCATTCTTCTGCGTTGGCAGGTCATCCTGGAATCTTTGGTACCAGGGATTTGGTGGCAAGGTCCTTCTGGTGGCCTTCCCTGTCACGAGATGTGCGAGGCTTTGTGCAGTCTTGTGACGTTTGTGCTCGGGCCAAGCCTTGTTGTTCTCGGGCTAGTGGATTGTTGTTACCCTTGCCTATCCCGAAGAGGCCTTGGACGCACATCTCGATGGATTTTATTTCGGATCTGCCTGTTTCTCAGAAGATGTCTGTCATCTGGGTGGTGTGTGACCGTTTCTCTAAGATGGTCCATCTGGTTCCCTTGCCTAAGTTGCCTTCTTCTTCCGAGTTGGTTCCTCTGTTTTTTCAAAATGTTGTTCGTTTGCATGGTATTCCGGAGAATATCGTTTCTGACAGAGGGACCCAATTCGTGTCTAGATTTTGGCGGGCATTCTGTGCTAGGATGGGCATAGATTTGTCTTTTTCGTCTGCTTTCCATCCTCAGACTAATGGCCAGACCGAGCGGACTAATCAGACCTTGGAGACATATTTGAGGTGTTTTGTGTCTGCGGATCAGGATGATTGGGTTGCTTTTTTGCCTTTGGCGGAGTTCGCCCTCAATAATCGGGCCAGCTCTGCCACCTTGGTGTCCCCGTTTTTCTGTAATTCGGGGTTTCATCCTCGATTTTCCTCCGGTCAAGTGGAATCTTCGGATTGTCCTGGAGTGGATGCTGTGGTGGAGAGGTTGCATCAGATTTGGGGGCAGGTGGTGGACAATTTGAAGTTGTCCCAGGAGAAGACTCAGCTTTTTGCCAACCGCCGTCGTCGTGTTGGTCCTCGGCTTTGTGTTGGGGACTTGGTGTGGTTGTCTTCTCGTTTTGTCCCTATGAGGGTTTCTTCTCCTAAGTTTAAGCCTCGGTTCATCGGCCCGTACAAGATATTGGAGATTCTTAACCCTGTGTCCTTCCGTTTGGACCTCCCTGCATCCTTTTCGATTCATAATGTTTTTCATCGGTCATTGTTGCGCAAGGGATGAGGTACCAGCTGTGCCTTCCGTTGAGCCTCCTGCTCCGGTGTTGGTTGAGGGTGAGTTGGAGTACGTTGTGGAAAAGATCTTGGACTCTCGTGTTTCCAGACGGAAACTCCAGTATCTGGTCAAATGGAAGGGATACGGTCAGGAGGATAATTCTTGGGTCACTGCCTCTGATGTTCATGCCTCCGATCTTGTCCGTGCCTTTCATAGGGCTCATCCTGATCGCCCTGGTGGTTCTGGTGAGGGTTCGGTGCCCCCTCCTTGAGGGGGGGGGTACTGTTGTGAAATTGGATTCTGGGCTCCCCCGGTGGCCACTTGTGGAATTTAACTTGTGTGCATCATCCCCTCTGTTCACCTGATCCTATCAGGATGTGGGAGTCGCTATATAACCTTGCTCCTCTGTCAGTTTCATGCCGGTCAACATTGTAATCAGTAGCTTTTCTGTGCATGTTCCTGCTACTAGACAACTCCCAGCTAAGTTGGACTTTTGTCCTTGTGTGTTTTTGCATTTTGTTCCTGTTCACAGCTGCTGTTTCGTTACTGTGTCTGGAAAGCTCTTGTGAGCGGAAATTGCCACTCTGGTGTTATGAGTTAATGCTAGAGTCTTGAAGTGATTTCTGGATGGTGTTTTGATAGGGTTTTCTGCTGACCATGAAAGTGCCCTTTCTGTCTTCATGCTATCTAGTAGGCGGACCTCGATTTTGCTAGACCTATTTTCATACTACGTTTGTCATTTCATCTAAAATCACTGCCAATATATGTGGGGGCCTCTGTCTGCCTTTTGGGAAAATTTCTCTAGAGGTGAGCCAGGACTGTCTTTTCCTCTGCTAGGATTAGGTAGTTCTCCGGCTGGCGCTGGGCATCTAGGGATAAAAAAACGTAGGCATGCTACCCGGCCACTTCTAGTTGTGCGGCAGGTTTAGTTCATGGTCAGTATAGTTTCCATCTTCCAAGAGCTAGTTCTCATATATGCTGGGCTATGTTCTCTCGCCATTGAGAATCATGACAGCGCACATTAAAAAAAAATGTTCTGCTGCTGAATGTGATACAGCCTGCCATATCCCACATTGTCATGTTGTGATCGTGATATGAACCTGTCTGCAGACCTAATGCGCATTAAAAAAAATTATAATTTTTTCTGTTGCTGAATGTGTTACAACCCACCATATCCCATATATTGTCATTTTGTGGCAGTGATATGAAGCCGTCTGCAGACCTCAAGCACATTAAAATATTTTTTTTCCATTGATAAACGTGATACAGCAGCCAAGATCTGAGTTTGAAATTGTTTTGAGCCTATCTTCTACATTATGTTAATTTATGGCATCCATGATGAGCATCAAATTCTCTCTGGTAATTGGTGTTGGGTAAATGAGTAATCGTTGTAGGCTGTATCCTCGAACTTGTACTTTCCATAGCCGCCCTGTTATTGATCCTGTTCTACGTTCCCGTTCCAGCCATCATCATGCCCCTGTTCCTGATCAGTTCATCTAACGATACGTCGGCCATATTTCTCCAGCAAACCTGCACCTTACCAGCAGCAACTGTAGGAAAGACGACATTCAAATGCCACAAACAATCTTCTAGATTATATAGGCCTCATCCCCACGAAAAATATTTTTTTTATGTTACTAACCGAATACTGAAAGGGAGATCTCAGTATGAAATTGTTTTAAGCATCTAGTCAATGCTATACAGACCTCATCGACAGGACCCCTAAAAACTCTTCTGTTACCAACGTAATACAGTAGGGGACATCTCAGTTTGAAATTGTTTTAAGCCTCTAGTCAATGATATACAGGCCTTATCAACACACCCAAAAAAATTCTTCTGTTGCTAAGGTAATAAAGTGGGGAAAATCCAATTTCAAAATTGTTTGTCTTCCAGCCCTCAGCCACACTTAAACAATTCTATCTTGTGTTACTAACGTCATACAGTAGGGGACATCTCAGACTGAAATTGTTTTAAGCATCTAGTCAATGTTACAGTGGGTATGGAAAGTATTCAGACCCCTTCAAATTTTCACTCTTTGTTTCATTGCAGCCATTTGGTAAATTCAGAAAAGTTTATTTTTTTCACATTAATGTACACTTTGCACCCCATCTTGACTGATAAAACAGAAATGTAGATTTTTTTGCAAATTTAATAAAAAAAACAAAAACTGAAATATCACATGGTCTTATATAAGTATTCAGACCCTTTGCTCAGACACTCATATTTAAGTCACATGCTGTCCATTTCCTTGTGATCCTCTTTGAGATGGTTCTACTCCTTCAATGGAGTCCAGCTGTGTTTAATTAAACTGATTGGACTTGATTTGGAAAGGCACACACCTGTACCCCCCATTTCCTCAATATGGTTGTATCATCATTGTAAATAAGCAACTGTAATTGGTGTCACCCCCAACTCAGCCTGGATCATGACACTTACATTTTTCCCTCCTTCAGGCTGTAGCAGCTTACCTGCTGTAGGAGGTCAGCTGTCACCTTCTGCAGGTCAGCCATGGAGTAGCACCTGGTGCCACCTCTTTGTCCCTCGTTGGGTCGCAGTTTTCACCTGCTGTCACTTGTCCAAGTAGGGATTTGGTAGGCCACCTAGTTACACCCCTTCCAGGCTTTCAGAGAGATATGGAACAGTGATCCCACCACCTTGCCCATTACAGTCTCCATCTGATGGGTTGGCTATAGTGGAAGAGGTGTCGGTCCCCGCTATACTAGTTCTTTTTTTTTTAAGAGTTGGAAGGGACCTCCTGGGTCATCTGGTCCAACCCCCTGCTCAAAGCAGGATTCACTAAATCATCCCAGACAGATATCTGTTTGAAAACTTCCATGAAAGGAGAACTCACCATCTCTCATGGCAGCCTGTTCCACTCATTGATCACCCTGTCAAAAAGTTTTTTCTAATATCTAATCTGTGTCTCCTCCCATTCAGTTTCATCCCATTGTCTCTAGTCTTTCCTTGTGCAAATGAGAATAAAGATGATCCTTCTACAATGTGACAGCCCTTGAGATATTTGTAGACCGCTATTAAGTCCCCTCTCAGTCTTTTTTTTTTGCAAGCTAAACATTCCCAAATCCTGTAACCATTCCTCATAGGACATGGTTTGCAGACCGGTCACCATTCTGGTCGCTCTTCTCTGAACTTGCTCCAGTTTGTTGATGTCTTTTTTAAAATGTGGTGCCCAAAACTGGACACAGTATTCCAGATGAGGTCCGACCAAAGAGGAGTAGAGGGCAATAATGACTTCACGTGATCTAGACTGTATGCTTCTGTTACTACATCCCAGAATTGCATTTGCCTTTTTTGCTGCTGCATCACACTGTTGACTAAGGTTCATCTTATGATCTATTAGTATACCCAAGTCTTCTTCACATGTGCTGTTGCTAAGGCTACGTTCACATTTGCGTTGTGCGCCGCAGCGTCGGCGCCGTAACGCACAACGCAAACAAAAACGCAGCAAAACGCATGCACAACGCTGCGTTTTGCGCCGCATGCGTCCTTTTTTTTATTGATTTTGGACGCAGCAAAAATGCAACTTGCTGCGTCCTCTGCGCCCGGACGCGGGCGCCGCAGGGTCGCATGCGGCGCAAAACGCAAGTGCGACGCATGTCCATGCGCCCCCATGTTAAATATAGGGGTGCATGACGCATGCGGCGACGCTGCGGCGCCCGACTCTGCGGCGCAGACCGCAAATGTGATCGTAGACTTAGCCCTATTCCTCTTATTCTGTGTATGCTTTTTCATTTTTATTGCCCAGATGTAGTACTTTGCATTTTTCCTTGTTAAAAAACATTCTGTTAGTTGCTGCCCACTGATACAGCTTATTTATAGCTTTTTGAATCCTCTCTCTCTTTTCTCTAGTATTAGCTATCCATGCTAGCTTTGTGTCATCAGCAAATTTAATCAGTGTACCCTCAATTCCTTCATCTAAATCATTGAAAAAGATGTTGAACTATACAGGGCCCAGCACAGAACCCTGTGGTACCCCACTTGAGACATTCTTCCAACTGGAGGTGCAGCCATTTGCGACCACTCTTTGGGTCCAATCACTAAGCCAGTTATGAATCCACCTAACAGTTTCCTTGTCCATTCCATACTTGGTCATTTTTTCAATAAGGGTGGTGTGAGATACTTTGTCCAATGCTTTGCTGAAGTCAAGATATACTATATCTACAGCATTTCCCTTATCCACCCAGTCAGTGATTCTGTCATTCTACTCTATTGCAATTGATGCCACTTTGTTGGTGTCTGCCACTAATTTTTGTAAATGTGTAGACTCCTGGTTGGGTCTTCTTCATGCATGTTGCCTGTAGCAGTAGACCTCCAAGACTATCAGGCCTCCACTTCGTTGGAGTCAACTACCCGTGTAACTATCCTAAGATTTTCCTGACAGTAGTCTACAAAATTTGTATGATATTTGTGCCACCTGAGTGTGCCTGGGTATGAAAGCATGTTGAACTGTTGCATGTGGTATCTGGGCTCCCAGCACAGGAGGCCTACACTGATCCCTCTCCCAACTCATCTTACTGTGACATTCAATTGAAAGCTGTTAATGCTGTCCCAGACCCTGTTGCCTCATGCCTGGCTGATTGCTGCAGTACCATGCTACAATTTGCACTGTGGGTGAATTGAGGCCACTTTCCTAGTGTCTGTCCCTCATTTTATATGTTTTGGCAGCATTTGGGGCCATTACCAGGTGTTGTGCATGCGTTTGTTTTTGCCTCCCATTGACATGAATGGCGTTCGGTTATGTTCGGCGAATTTCGACAAATTAATTGGCAAATATTGCAAATTCGGCGATCTTAATCTGAACTGAACATTGAAATATTCGCTCATCTCTATTCATGGCCTCTCTAGATCAGGGGTTTCAAACCCGTGGCCAGGGGCCTAAGAAATTTGTTATAGCTCACAGCCAGGGACGAATTATAATGAGGTCAACTAGACTAGCACACAGGGTCTGAAGCTCTGTGGGGGTTGGGGGTGCATGGCCACGTTTGCCCTCCTTATAGTCTTTTTCTCCACAATTGGCAGTGCGCATCAACAGGTAGTTGGCAAATGAATTGCAGGGATAGGAGAGGGGGTATGTAATTGCAATGAATTGGGGGGGTGGGAGAGCGGACATGAAATTGTAATTACTTGGGGATATGTGTGGTGAAAAAGGATGTATAAATTGTAATCATTTAGTGATGTGAGTGGGAGAGAGAGTATATGTAATTGCAATGAAATGGGGGAGGGGGAGGACATAAAATCAAATATTTGTAATTAATTTGGGGCTGGGATGGAAGGGAGGACATGTAATTTTAATCAATTGGGGGAAAAGAGTACATGTCATTTTAATAAATTGAGTAGTGGGTGGGAGAGAGGACATGGAATGGCATTGAATTGGGGGAAAGGATCACAGAACAGGACCTTGTACTGAACTCAGGAAGGGGAGAGAGGCACAGTGGCAAATTAATTTATTTTTATTGGCTGGGGAAAATTGGGAAATTATATTTCATAGGGGACACAGTCATAGCTTATCAATTTATATTATGAATTGTGAATTGTAGAGTGGCTAATTATATATTAATGGTATGGTGCATACTTGTATTTCATACCGCAGTGCGTGGGACTTTGTTTCTGTCATGGCCAAAGTTGCCGTTAACTACAGCCTGAAATAAACATTGCGGCCTGCGCCCTAAAGAGAATCTTCTCAGTGACCCTAGTACAGGGGCCTCAAACAAGCGGCCTGCGGGCCACATGCGGCCTCTGATGCTGCTTCATGTGGCCCGTAGGCACTGCAGACACCCGGTCCAAGGGCAGCCAACAGCAGTGCTTTATTTCACATCGGTATCACCTGCTGGCCACTGACTGGCTAATGACTGGCATTGGTATTGCTGTGCAGAGAGCTTGAATCTGCTCCGCAATACATATATATATAAACTAAACAAATAAACTTCAAAAAGTGTATGTCTGTTATCTCTACATCCATAACGACCAAAGCTATAAAACTTCCATAACCCATACAATGAATGCCATTTAAAAAACTAAAATAAACACTGCAAAAATGTAAAAAAAATGATCAAAAAGTGTATATAAAATAAATGGAGTCACTAAAAATGTCCCTTTGTCCTACAAAGAATGCTGCACCCCCAAATTCAAATATTTTCTATGTGCGGCCCAGCTGAGTTTAAGACCCCATAGACCTTATTTTGGTTTGATTGAGACCCCTTCTCAATGGTAATAATCTTATGAGGCTTCTACCTTGATCTAGCCATGTGTAAATGCATTTTCATTGTCCTAAAAGTTTGTATTTCAATGCTCTGTTATAAAAATAACTTCTTTCTTTTCAGTTTTGGTTTTTCTCAAACGTTGAGATCATACAGAATGACTGATTGGGGACTTTTAAATAAGTCAAATAGTATTTTTATGACTACGCTGTGGATTGTTTACTAAAGGAGTAGATTATTATACAGCAATTCATATGTCACTGCCTTAAAGGGCTCGTTCAAAGTTTGTAAGTTATCACCTATCAATATTTAAAGAGGACCTGTCACCAGATCAAAAGTGGTCAGTTTTTGCTCTTATTTTATTGCTACTCCCCAGAATATTCAATTTTTTGGGTTATTTTTTTTAAATCCACCAGTTCCAGAGAAATGGTCCTTTCTATTTTGATGTTAATATTTAGGGTTTTTACAAGGAAGTGGCGCTTACAGGATTCTCTGGGGCATGTGTTAAGGCTGCTCTGCATTATTTCTCTGTGAGTCACACATCCTTGGTAAAGACTATAAAAAGCAGCACTAAATAAAAAGATCCATATCTCCGGATCCATACAGAGGATTTAAAAAAACAGAAAGAAAATATGGACTACTCCGAGAAGCAGGAATAAAATAAGGGCAAAAACTGGCCACTTTTGACCTGGTCAAAGGTCCTCTTTTACTTGGTACAAACTCATTAACAGAGTGGTGAAGTCTCAGAAATCTCCTCATTTTTTTACTTTCAGCTATTCAATTCCTACCTGTGGAACCCTGAAGTATTAAGTGAATGATGGTGGCAGGTACACAGATGAACAAAGGTGCAACAAGCCATGAAATAAAGTGAATACGCTATGAGCTAGGGTTCAGGAGCAAGGCAAATCTGTCACTGGGCCTGACATTATTGGAGCAGGATGGATGTTATAGCAATCCAATGAGGCTGGCAACTGATAACTCATTTTTGGAATGGGGAGAGGTCAGTACCATAGATATTGTTATTTATTTAGTTTTATGTGTTAAATTACACATTTCTTCTAAAAAGATGTTTCAGAATAAAGCACGGCAATAGTTTACCTCCCATAATAAGCTAGAAGTTGTATGACAGGTGACAAAGGATTTACTAAATAAGGGTAAAATGTGTGAATGTGCATCATTGGAGTAAATTCTGGTCTACTTCGGAGGTAGAGAATGTGATCACAGCAGTACAACTAGCTTTTTCAGGTACATTACTTGACCCCAAAAGATGCCTATTATTATTACTGAATAGCCAGGGAAGAAAATCATCAGCAGTCACATGAAGACTTTATCAGAAAGTCACCATGCTATATGCATAAATAAAACTTCGGCATTATAAACTTCATAAACACCTGTGACGGGTTGAAAACTCTTCGATTCTAACCAGTCGCATATCTCCCCATATCCAACACTACGTTGTTTTGCTATGCGCACAAACTTCAGCACTATAAACTTCATAAAGTCTTCGTATAAGAGCGGTTTTCTTCTCTGGCTATTACTTGGGATATCACCCAGTTCAACCAGCCCACCCCCATCACGCTAAGTGTGCACCAAAACTTTCTCTATTATTACTCAATAGATCATGTCATACACCAACCAAAGGCAGATATCAATAAAAAGATCAATCTGATCTGTTGGATTATGCTTTTATCACTGTTCGGGGCAGTTGTTGGTAGTGTTGAGCATTCCGATACTGCAAGTATCGGGTATCGGCCGATACTTGCTGTATCGGAATTTCCGATACCGAGATCCGATACTTTTGTGGTATCAGGTATCGGGTATCGCAACAACATTAATGTAATAATGTGTAAAAAAGAGAATTAAAATAAAAAATATCGCTATACTCACCTGTCCGACGCAGCCGGGACCTCAGCGAGGGAACCGGCAGCGTTGTTTGTTTAAATTTCGCGCTTTTACTTGGTTACGTGAAGTCCCGGCTTGTGATTGGTCAGGGCGGCCATGTTGCCGGGACGCGGACCAATCACAGCAAGCCGTGACGAAATTACGTCACGGCTTGCTGTGATTGGTCCGCGTCCCGGCAACATGGCCGCCATTAACCAATCACAAGCCGTGACGTCACGGGAGGCTGGACATGCGCGTATTTTGAAAAGCGCGCGTGTCCAGCCTCCAGTGACGTCACGGCTTGTGATTGGTTAATGGCGGCCATGTTGCCGGGACGCGGACCAATCACAGCAAGCCGTGACGTAATTTCGTCACGGCTTGCTGTGATTGGTCCGCGTCCCGGCAACATGGCGCCGTGACCAATCATAAGCCGGGACGTCACTGGAGGCTGGACACGCGCGCTTTTCAAAATACGCGCATGTCCAGCCTCCCGTGACGTCACGGCTTGTGATTGGTTAATGGCGGCCATGTTGCCGGGACGCGGACCAATCACAGCAAGCCGTGACGTAATTTCGTCACGGCTTGCTGTGATTGGTCCGCGTCCCGGCAACATGGCCGCCCTGACCAATCACAAGCCGGGACCTCACGTAACCAAGTAAAAGCGCGAATTTTAAACAAACAACGCTGCCGGTTCCCTCGCTGAGGTCCCGGCTGCGTCGGACAGGTGAGTATAGCAATATTTTTTATTTTAATTCTTTCTTTTACACATTAATATGGTTCCCAGGGCCTGAAGGAGAGTTTCCTCTCCTTCAGACCCTGGGAACCATCAGGAATACCGTCCGATACCTGAGTCCCATTGACTTGTATTGGTATCGGGTATCGGTATCGGATTGGATCCGATACTTTGCCGGTATCGGCCGATACTTTCCGATACCGATACTTTCAAGTATCGGACGGTATCGCTTAACACTAGTTGTTGGCAATACATGAAAAGTCATTTGCACCAAACAGAAGACCCAAAAGTACAGTTTAAAGATTAAGGCAGAGATTGATCCAATGGTTTGTTACTTAACTTCTGGCACATGTTGCCTCCGATGAGCGGGAACCATAAGGAAACCATATGATAGTTATCTGGGTTCTGCAGGGACTAAATTTCCTGACAATTTTCTTAGTGCACCACGGGCTACTATGGCACCTCTGACATTGTGTGGGATCAAAGATTCAGAAATCTTGAATTGACATAATCCCCATGTATAAGCAGCTTCAAGTTTTCAGTCTTCAGGATGTGCCGTCTAACAGCCTGTCAGTGTTTCTTGAAAGAATGTAAATTCCTTTAGGAAGTATCAGCAGTTACTGTCAGAACATAACTGCAGACCGCAGACGCCCGGGGCCACAGTCTGCTTTTAATTTTGGTTGAAGAAGAATTTCTTTTTTCTTTTTCAGGATTTTCAGTTCACTGGTGCTGGACAGATCAAGACGCCTTGTGTGTATGCATGTCACAGTTCAGATGAGTTTGTTTTGGCTGTGGATTTAGTTGTAACAAAGGATACAAGGTCCCGGTCATCCTAAAATAGCTGAATGGACATATTACCTAGGACTAAGGTGAGCTGCTTTGTTGAATGAAATAAAAGGTAAATGTTCTATTTAGAAAGTCACAAATTACCATTTAAAACAATGTGACCGGTAAATGTCGTAGAGTATATTTAGAATGGAGTAAATAAATCAGAAGACTGAGTGAAGAATGAGGGTGGAACGTGGATCTGAAGAAATAACATGCTGCTTCAATTATTTGTTTAGAAAATGTTAATGCCTACAGGGTGGCATCTGAGAAGAATTGTAATGACATGCACATCTTCATTAGTTTCTACTGGATTTTTATTAATATTTGTAAAAAAAAAAAAAAAAGAATAAAAACACTAATAAAAACAAAGATGTATGATGTTACTCTATAGTTGTTAGCCTTTGGTATAATATAATAAAACAATAAGTATATACACTGAATATATATACTTTATTTAAATAAACACTCTCCAACACTTTTCCTTCTTCACCACATTATAAAAGAAAAATCCCATGCAGGTCTGTTGTATTCCACCGAATCCAACATAGTCCAGCGAATGGAGACCTGAAAAGAATCTAAACACAAAACACAGAGAAATTAGACAAAGACACTTTACCTCATTCACTGCTTTAGTAAAAAAAAAAAATTCCCACGTAGGTCTGACATAGTCTAAGCGAACTTGACTTAGTCCAAGCACTTCCAACAAAGTCCAGCAAATCAGTCATACAAAGCCTATGGAGCCTCGTTGTTCCAAAGGCTTTCCAAACAGCCAAATCCAGGTCACGTTGCGCTGACCTGGCGATTCTGAAGATCGATGACGTCAGTCACACATTGGGGTGGGTGCTTCACCTTGGAGGTCCTGCTGCCACCTTGGTATGTGTTAACTCACTCTCAATAGTTCTATTTCTGCTGGATATCTGCAATTGTGTTGTTATACCTATATACTCACCTGTATTTATTATATACCTATCAATAGCACTACCAGCTACAGCCATAGTGTTCTGTTCTATCTATATACTTACTTTTTTATATACTTATACTATCACTTGCACTACCAGCTACAGCCATACATTATACTCACTGTTTATTCAGATTAAAAGTTTGTACTCCATACTATATTCATCTATATTACCATTAAAACCTACAAGAGAAAAAAAGTAAGCAAAAACCCTGATGTAACTTAGTAAAAAGGAAAAAGTGCATTTAAATAACACAGAGTTTTTAGTAATACTGTTTTTTTAATCAAAAAATAGCACAAAAGCCATCCCACCTCGTCAAGGTAACTCTGATCGGGACAGTCCTACACTGTCTAATATTAAAACCTTACCATTAGTGTTGAGCATTCCGATACCGCAAGTATCGGGTATCGGCCGATATTTGCTGTATCGGAATTCCGATACTGAGATCCGATACTTTTGTGGTATCGGGAATCGGTATCGGGATCGATATTAATGTGTAAAATAAAGAATAAAAATAAAAAATATTGATATACTCACCCTCTGACGCGCCCTGGTTGTAACCGCCAGCCTCCGTTCATAAGAATGAGCGCTTGAAAGTCCTTAGATGACGTCGCGGCTTGTGATTGGTCGCGTGGCGGTCATGTGGACTTTCAAGCGCTCATTCTTATGAACGGAGGCTGGCGGTTACAACCAGGGCGCGTCAGAGGGTGAGTATATCAATATTTTTTATTTTTATTCTTTATTTTACACATTAATATGGATCCCAGGGCCTGAAGGGGAGTTTCCTCTCCTTCAGACCCTGGGAACCATCAGGATACCTTCCGATACTTGGTGTCCCATTGACTTGTATTGGTATCGGGTATCGGTATCGGCGATATCCGATACTTTTCGGGTATCGGCCGATACTATCCGATATCGATACTTTCAAGTATCGGACGGTATCGCTCAACACTACTTACCATGTGTCAATGTTGACCTCAGTGTGAATAAGGGCAGACAAAAGGACTGGGCCCAACCAGTGAAACACCAGACTGTGGAAGCCTTATATATAATCTCTAGCTCAGAAACAGGGAGGCCACACCCTGGCTTGCACAGAATGCAGCAATACAGAGAAAAAAACCACAAAAATTGAGCTTAACTTGAGTTGGTACACATGCAGAGGTTAAACGCATGTTCACATTGGCCACAAAAAATTAAAACCTACAAGAGAAAAAAAGTAAGCAAAAACCCTGATATAACTAAGTAAAAAAGCAAAAGTGCATTTAAATAACACAGAGTTTTTTGTAATACTGTTTATATAAGGCTTCCACAGTCTCCTGTGTCACTGGTTGGACCCAGTCCTTTTGTCTGCCCTTATTCACACTGAGGTCAACATTGACACATGGTAAGGTTTTAATATTAGACAGTGTAGGACTGTCCCGATCAGAGTTACCTTAACGCGGTGGGATGGCTTTTGTGCTATTTTTTGATCAAAAAACAGTATTAGGGTATGTGTCCACGTTCAGGAAACGCTGCGTTTTTGACACTGCGTTTTTCCGCAGCGTCAAAAACGCAGCGTCCAGATGTTACAGCATAGTGGAGGGGATTTAATGAAATCCCGACTCCACTATGCGTTAAAAAACGCATGCATTTTTTCCGCGAAAACGCATGCGCGGTGCGTTTTTTCAAAACGCAGCATGTTGCTACAATGAGCAAAACACGCAGGCACACCGCAGGTAACCTGCCAGTGACCTCAGGTGTAGTTTTGGTCAGGATTTTACTTGCATAAAATCCTGACCAAATCCTGATGCAATCCTGAACGTGGACACATACCCTTACTAAAAACTCTGTGTTATTTAAATGCACTTTTGCTTTTTTACTTAGTTACATCAGGGTTTTTGCTTACTTTTTTCCTCTTGTAGGTTTTAATGTTTTGTGGCCAATGTGAACATGCTTTTAACCTCTGCATGTGTACCAACACAAGTTAAGCTCAATTTTTGTGTTTTTATCTATATTACCATGCAGAATGTTTCCTCCCCTCATTTTATTCTTGGCACATCATTTTTATTAACCTATCTAATTGTTGGACCCGTTTCTCTTTTGTGTGTACCCCCATTTTTTAACCCCTTACTGACATCGGACGGGATAGTACGTCCGATGTCAGCTCCCCTGCTTTGATGCAGGGCTCCGCGGTGAGCCTGCATCAAAGCCGGGACATGTCAGCTGTTTTGAACAGCTGACATGTGCCCGCAATAGCGGCGGGTGAAATCGCGATTCACCCGCTGCTATTAACTAGTTAAATGCCGCTGTCAAACGCAGACAGCGGCATTTAACTACCGCATCCGGCCGGGCGGCCGGAAATGACGGCATCGCCGACCCCCGTCACATGATTGGAGGTCGGCGATGCTTCTCCATTGTAACCATAGAGGTCCTTGAGACCTCTATGGTTACTGATCACCGGTAGCTGTAAGAGCCACCCTGTGGTCGGCGCTCACAGCACACCTGATTTTCTACTACATAGCAGCGAACAGCAGATCGCTGCTATGTAGCAGAGCCGATTGTGTTGTGCCTGCTTCTAGCCTCCCATGGAGGCTATTGAAGCATGGCAAAAGTAAAAAAAAAAGTTAAAAAAAATGTGAAAAAAATAAAAAAAATATAAAAGTTTAAATCACCTCCCTTTCGCCCCAATCAAAATAAATCAATAAAAAAAAAATCAAATCTACACATATTTGGTATCACCACGTTCAGAATCGCCCCATCTATCAATAAAAAAAGCATTAACCTGATCGCTAAACAGCGTAACGAGAAAAAAAAATCGTAACGCCAGAATTACATTTTTTTGGTCGCCGCGACATTGCATTAAAATGCAATAACGGGCGATCAAAAGAACGTATCTGCACCGAATTGGAATCATTAAAAACGCCAGCTTGGCACGCAAAAAATAAGCCCTCAACCGCCGACCCCAGATCATGAAAAATGGAGACGCTACTAGTATCGGAAAATGGCGCAATTTTATTAATTTTTTTAGCAAAGTTTGGAATTTTTTTTCACCACTTAGGTAAAAAATAACAGAGTCATGTTAGGTGTCTATGAACTTGTAATGACCTGGAGAATCATAATGGCAGGTCAGTTTTAGCATTTAGTGAACCTAGCAAACAAGCCAAGCAAAAAACAAGTGTGGGATTGCACTTTTTTTGCAATTTCACCGCACTTGGAATTTTTTTTCCGTTTTCTAGTAGACGACATGGTAAAACCAATGATGTCGTTCAAAAGTACAACTCGTCCTGCAAAAAATAAGCCCTCACATGGCCCAATTGACGGAAAAATAAAAAAGTTATGGCTCTGGGAAGGAGGGGAGTGAAAACGAACACGGGAAAACGAAAAATCCCACGGTCATGAAGGGGTTAATACTTGATAAATAATAAATATTTTTTAACGCTACTTGTCTTACTGACTTTATGTTGTTTTTTGGTAGTTATTGGTATTTGATTTGACGATTTGTCCTTTGGCCATAATCCGTTTGACACAAGCAGTTTTCTTTATTATATCTTATATAAAGTTGCTTATACATGTACATATATATTCTGTCAGTTTCCTGATACAGTTTTCTTTTATAATGGGCACATGTGGATACGTGCCTCTGGTACGTGTGAAAAAGGATGTCACATGTACCATAGACACGTACATGTGAAAGGGGCCTAATGGACATGTTAACATTATTCTTAATATTAATATTAGATTACAATATGATACTGACAAGTCCATGTCATGATATTACTAGAACCACTGATAGCTGTAAGAATATCTAGCTAACCACTCCAAAGTGCGTTTTTCTTCTGCATCATCAGGGAGTGGTGTGACGGGGAGTCGGCTGCCATACTTTGAATTACCGTAGTAAGTATAATCATCAACAGGTGTAGTAATTTATGACATGGGTTTGTGCAATACTTGTGTGTCGCATATTGATTTTTTCATAAACTGTTGTTTTTATCATGGTGACATTAATAAAAACTGCTGCTGCAAATATTGTACACTCATGTTTAGCATATTTAAAGAGTAATCATCATTTAAATTTTTATTTCATAAATCAATAGCAGGCACAAAAATAAGCAACTTTGTAATATATTATCAGAGAAATCTGCTTCTTTCTTCTCCAGGACTCTTCATTTATTCTCCAAATTCTGGTAAAATCTGTATTAATTGAAGACCGATTGTTACATCACTGGGAGGAGAGGATATACATTAAATAAGATTCTATGTAGATGGAAGGGTGAAGCTCTGTCTATAGCTCGTCTGCCCCTCACCATCTTCCCTCTACATAGAATCGTATCAGCACCAACTCCCATCTCCTCTCTCAAAAATGGCAAAGTCTAGCTTCACTGAATACAGATTTTACCTAAGAATTGAGAATTTTGAAAATTAAAGATCATTCCTGGCAGAAAAAGCAAATTTCTCTGATAAGAGATAATAGAAAGTTTCCTATTTTCATTTGTACTACTGAGTTATAAAATAAAAATTAAAACAACGGTTATACTTAAAATAATGTGGATACATTAATTTAATGTAAATGTATTATCTATATATTGTACATTTTTGTCACACCTGGATATAACTTGGATATATCAATGAGAGCTATCTATTAAAATTATGGCACATCCATGCTCCTTTTTCTAACGTATTTTTAATTATGCCCATTGTGTCTCCTGTTTTTATGGTAGCCTATGCATTAATAAAGTTATTTAGTAATTGTACAAATATACTTTGTCAGCTTTTTTAGTACTGTTTTGGATTGTATTGCATGGGTGTAGAGATGGGCGAACCCGAACTGTAAAATTCGGCATCCATACTGAACACCTACTGTTCGGGCACAAAAACCGAATACGGACTTCACCAGGAAGTCCGTGTTACTGTTCGGGTTCGGCCCCCGAACACCGGGTGTTTGTCGCTCTGTCATGTGCATGACAACGCAGCAAACATTGCTTCTGATCGGTGGTAAACTCACCGCCGGTCAGACAGCCGCAGTTCCCATGCTGTCAAAAGAAAGCGTGAGCACACAGCTGTGTTCGGAGGTATAAAGTTTACCTCCAGTCACTGGTGTCAGCTGATGGGACTACTGCTCCCATATGGATAAACACTTAACATTTAATAAACCATTAAAAGATACCAAGACACAACAAAACATATAATTAGAACCTTAAAAAGACCTGCCAAAAGAAACTATCAGGATCTGAAAAGGCACTAATTCTGTAATTGACTACCTATGCCAGTACCACTGGCATGTAGTGGAAGGACCTTGCAGGGTGATATAGACAAATAATGAATTGAAACGGTCTCACCCAATTCAGTTCCACATTAGGATCTCTGGCAAAGGTTTTCAAATGTTCATGTGGATCTGTGGGCATCCAGCCAATGTACAGATATCCATATCATGGGTAGAAAATGTTTGTGCCAGTTAGGAGAAAATAACCGCTTCCAGACACATTTCATCCCATCTCGGATTCATCAGGGAATATGGCAGCCAGAGCGGAGAACTCAGCTATATCATGCAATATAAAAAGCCTGCTATGAGACAGCTCATTCACCAGTGGTTCTCAGCCTGGACGGTCGCATTTTGGCACCTTCCAGGTTGAAAACTGTTTATCCCCCAGACATTGGTTATGGTGTGGGACAGAACAACGGACAGGTGAGGGATACATTTCTTTTTTCTTTTTGTTTTATTACCGGAGATGAGCGATTCGGTGGAAATAGGCATTATGTATCTTATTTTTATATAAGAAAGTAAATGTGTTTTGTTTTATTTCAAATAAATGACTTTATTCTGGCTATGTCTTCATTTACCATATAACTATAGGATTAGTAATGGATGGGTGTCTTATAGACTCTTCTCCATTAGTAATCCGTGGGCTTGATGTCACCTGACACTACAATGGTGACATCAACCCCACAAATACGAACCCCACTTGCCACCGCTACAGGGTAAATGGGAAGAGCCGGGGAAAGTGCTAGAATTGACGCATCAGTTGCACCTTTTTTGGGTGGCTGCAAGCTGCTACTTTTTGGCTGGGGGGTCAATAGCCATTGGCTCCATACCAGCATGAGAATAGCAGCCCCCAGCTGTCTGCTTTACCTTGGCTGGTTGTCAAAAATGGGGGGACCCCACGTCATTTTTTAAATTATCTATTTAAATAAATAAAAAATACAGCGTGGGGACTCCCTCTATTCTTGACAATGAGGCTTGCTGAAGCTGACAGCTACGAGTAACAGATTCCAGCTATGAGCTTTGCCTGGCTGGTTATCAAAAATACAAGGGAAACCACGCCAGTTGTTTTTTTAAATTATTTATTTACAGCGCAGGCACCGGCTTATGACTTCTCCCATCTGCTGCTCCTGCACTGTTATTAGTGGCAGCAGGTGTCAGCTGATGGGAGCAGTAGTCCCATCAGCTGACACAATTCACCAGAGGTGAACTTTATACCTCCAATCACAGCTGAGCGCTCACGCTGTCTTTTGACAGCATGGGAACTGCAGCTGTCTGACCGGCGTTGATAATTTTACCGCCACTCAGAAGCGGTGTTTGCCACCCTGTCATGCCCATGAGAGCGTGGCAAACACTGGATGCTCGGGCCCCCATTCAAGTGATTGGGGTCCGGGTTCGGGTACTGCTCTGGTACCCAAACCCAAACTTTTTGTAACTGTTCAGCAGAACCCGCCGGACTCGAACATCCATTTCTAGGCCGTAATTTAATTAATTCATTGGTATATCCTTCTTATACAGTATATGCTTTATCAAACAATAGCATCATTTATAACCTAAGCATTACAAGCTAATATCTCCGTAACAGAGAGGAGAAATTACAAAATAAAATGAAGTTTCATTCACCTCAGCAGCAACTATTACATGATGTGGTCAGTTTAGTTTGATGAAAGATCCTCTTTAAAGAGGTCTATGAGGTCTTGTTTTTATGTAGGAAGCTGTAGTTTTTATTGGTATCATTTTTGGATATGTACAAGTTTTTGATCAGTTTTTATTTATGAGGAGAGATAAACAAAAACATTGCTTCCGGTATTGTTTTATTTGAATTTTTTTACACTGTTCACCACTTAAGATAAATAATGAAAAATTGTTATTTAGTTCAAGTTCAAGGCGAAGGTCCTGAAATTCACAGTTTCACAAGAATTCAAACATTTGCAATTTAGATTTTTGGTTTGCAAAAAAATTTACACTTCTCCATGTGCCATACTGTGGAAGCATCAGAGAGCACGCTAATGTCATTTTGACTACTGCAACCTCCTGCTCTGTGGCCTCCCCTCAAACACTCTCGCACCCCTCCAATCTATTCTAAACTCTGCTGCCTGACTTATCCACCTGTCCCACCACTATTCCCCGGCCTCTCCCCTCTGTCAATCCCTTCACTGGCTCCCCATTGCCCAGAGACTCCAGTACAAAACCCTAACCATGACATACAAAGCCATTCACAACCTGTCTCCTCCATACATCTGTGACCTCATCTCCCGATACTTACCTGCACGCAACCTCCGATCCTCACAAGATTTTCTTCTCTACCCCCCTCTTACCTCCTCTTCCCACAATCGCATACAAGATTTCTCTCGTGCATCACCCCGACTCTGGAACTCTCTACCACAATATATCAGACTCTCGCCTACCATCGAAACCTTCAAAAAGAATCTGAAGACCCACCTCTTCCGACAAGCCTACAACCTGCAGTAACCACCGATTGACCAAACCGCTGCACGACCAGCTCTACCCTCACCTATTGTATCTCACCCATCCCTTGTAGATTGTGAGCCCTCACGGGCAGGGTCCTCTCTCCCACTGTACCAGTCATGACCTGTATTGTTTAAGATTATTGTACTTGTTTTTATTATGTATACCCCTCCTCACATGTAAAGCGCCATGAAATAAATGGCACTATAATAATAAATAATAATAATTTTGCATTGTTGCGTAGGCCTTTCTGGAGCGCCACCACTGCCGCAGGGCCGAGGGGTACCCGGTACCGGGCCTCTCTGTCTCAGTTCTGGGGTTGTCACGGTGGCTAGGCCCAGTCCGTGACCCTGCTGAGGGGCGTCCAGTGAAAGTTGAGAAGGTGATGATGTTGTGTGGTGTCGGTCGCAGTAAATAACAAGGACACCAGGTTGCAGTCTCTTTACCTCTTTACTGAAGGCTTCCGGATCCTCAGTCCGAAATACGGTTAACCGGGCTGCGTGAGTCCAGCCGGTCCGATGGCACCTCCAGAGTTCTCTTTGCAGGTGGAAATCTGTGCCTACCTTCTAGCGCTTGTGTGTTGTAGTCCTTCCCTGCTATGCTTACGGGATAGTCCTCACAACTCTTGTGTCTGTTTCCAAAGTTCCCTCACAACTCGATTATGATGTTCTGCTTTGTCTCCCATATGATATGGCTAGGACGAACCCGTATGACGGGTAGGCTCGGAGGTCTTCCGGGACCCTAGAGTCGCCCCTCTCCAGATGTTGCCCCCTGTGTCTGCTTAGGTGATTTTGGGTGAGACAACCCACCTATAACTGACTGTCCTGCCGTAGGTTTGAAGTAAGGCCTGGAGCTCAATACTTCCTCGGCGTTCCGGCCACCGGCTACGCGCCTCAGTAGGATGTTGCCTCGTCTTACAGCACGACTCCTACTGGTGTTTCACCTTTTTGCGTTGATCTCGTTTCTCACTCAGCACAATAAACCTCGCTTCTTGTCCTTTCTTGGGGTACCGCCGCGATGAAGTGCAGGCATGGTCCCGTAACGTTCTTTCTCTTCGCTAGGCCTCTGTCAGGATCCCACCCCTGACAGGGACCCCCCTGAATCTTCCCCTGCAACACCCTCTGCCACAGGATGTTGCCTGGTTCCAACCCAGTCAGCTTCTCTCTAACTTCCTATCTAACCCCCAGTTTTACCAGATTGTGAGGAGTGGCCTAATACATAGTACCCTTAGCTCCCCCTGGAGGCCAGACTGTGAAGTGTATTGGTGTCTGTGATACCTGGTCAGGTGAACTCCTTCAGTGCCATCAGACGTACCATAGCCCCCCTTAGCGGCGGAGCATCAGTACTGCAACGACCAGGACTCTGGGGCGCTGCACTCCCCCCCGGTTAAATCCAGTACTCCTGGACTGGGAATAAAACAACAATACATGTCAGCAAAAAGACATACAATTTTTGAAATGCAATAACAAGTAAACTTTAACAAGGCTTCCCTTTATGGGAGGTGAGGACACTTGAACGTTACAAACATGGTTAAATATTTTAAATAACATACTATAAATAACTTCTCTTACCCAACCGGCTATTCTACTTAGTGCAATTTCTGAACAATAATTTAACATTGCCTTTAAGGACGTACAAGCTGAATCCACTAAAGACCTTCTTATAAAATGCTATAAGGCTAATCAACTTTTCTTCATTTTCCTTCTTTACATCTGCAGGACCGCCTGTCTATCTGCCCCAGGCCTACTGCCTCTCGCTCTGTTGCAGGACCGCCCCATTCCTCATCCAGGCCTACTGCCTTTCTGCTACTATACACAGTATAGAACTTATCATCCTTCTCTCAGTTCAAGATCGCTGAGCCATCTCTGTACGGCTCCTAGGAGGACTCACCGACTAACCCCATCCGGGTTCACTTCCTGTCCTCATTCTCTAACACATTATTAAACATTTCTTACAATTAACTAGCTAACTACATATAACTTTTACATGTAAGCATTATTACTTCTTCTTTTAAGACATCATTACACCTTAAGTGCTATTGGTGAACGTTCCCTTTAAGAGAGAACCAAGTCTCCATGAGGTAGTGCAACTTCTCAAGCTGCAAGTTCGTGTTCAGCAAGGACTCCAGTGCTGCTTCCAAGAGCAGTTTCTTCACAAAGAGTCCTTTTCTTTGTAAAACCAGTAGAGGGCACTTTTAAGAAGGTGCAACTATGTACAATAAGTTTGTAATCATGCAGTGTTCATGATCCAGCAGTTCTTTTCAACAATGATGAACGAGAAACAAAAGCAAAAAGGCAAAAATAGGGATCCCGGGTAAACTAAGGGATCCCTTTAAGAGTTAACCCTAGTCGGGTTGTAGCAGCAAGAAGACACATAGAAGGACGGACAGTTAACTATATACAGTTTGCAAAGCACTCTAAAGCTTCATAGTAAATTGCAAGACTCAGGTCACCCGGTGTCTGGATCCAAAGGCTAACCCTGGCTGCAAGCTCGGTAGCTGCAACAAGGTGTACGGTGGCGATAGTAGCAAGGTCTGTCAAGTCTGGTTCAATCATGGTCAAGGCAACAGGTGACACCCCCTCAGGCCCACATCGTTGGACGTTCCGAGCGCACCATCCTTGTGCACTCCGGTGGCGGGTATAGGTCACCTGATCCCCCCTTTGCAATAGTGGGTCACCATATCGGTTGCGGAAAGGGGTCTTCACGTTTCAACTGGTAACGAAGATGTCAGTCGGTAGTCCCGGTTCCCGTATGGAGCCCCAACCCCGCTTTGGGTGAAAGGCCAGCACAGTTCCCCGCTTTACCACGTCTTTCCTGCTGCGCGCAGGCTTTGGGTGTTTCACTTGTGGCGCGTCAGTTTGTTCTGTCTCTTTTTGGTTTTTCCAGTGTAAGATCAGGCATTGTTTATATTGTTCCCAAGTGAGCACAACAAGGGTGAGGCCTTCCTCCCGAGCTCCATCTGGCCCAATCCGGGGGGTATCCCACTGGAGAATCACCCCTTCTGCGCTCACGTCTATGGGTTCTCCCATCTTGGTCGGTAGCGGAGGTACCAGCCTCCCCATCGTGTCGGGGGTGAGGATCACCCGCTCCACCGAGAGGAAACTGTTATTGTTGGGGTGAGGAGCGGTCGCGGGAGTGGGAGCGGTCAGGAGAGCAGGATCGGTCGGGGGAGCAGAATCGGCCGGGGGAGTAGGGGTGCCTTCCATACCTGCACCTGGTGTGGTTCCACCGATGTCGATCCGTTCCGCTGACAAGGGCACTGGAATCGGCTGCAGCCTGGACCGCGGCTGCTCCAAGGTGGCCTCTCGATGTGGCTCCGCTCTCCATGGCTCCGCACCTGCTGGCTCCGTGGTCGGAATAGGTAGGCTCGGCTCCTCCGCCGGCGGCTCCAAGGAGTTCAGATCCTTCAGCTGCGGTGGATGCGGTTCTGCCTCTGGTGGGTGAGGGCAAGCCGGGATCACTTCGCCGTCGCTCGGGCACCTGCTGATCATCTTCACTGTCTTGAGATCGGCAGCCGTGCATGCACCTGACTCCGCCATTTCTCCGAGGTCAAGCTCCCTCTTCACCTCGTTCCCGCCGTTACAAATCAGGGGGTGGTTCTCCTCTGCTGCTGGGCAGGTCGCCATCTCGCAGCAGAAGTCGGAGGAGGCGGTCGCTGCTTTTGGCGCCGCTTTGGCAGTCTCCTCCCATGACACGCCCTTCTTCTTCCTCTGTGCTCTCCTTAGCGCTGTAATGGCGGCGGGTTTTGGCGGGAACTTTTGGCGGAAAGTGGCAATGCACAGTCTTCGCAATAAGTCACAGTCCAAGCACAATAAATCACAGTTCCAAGGCACACATGACCTGATTCTTCAGGCTTAAGTAGATCCTGTTCGTGACGCCCAGTTGGAGCGCCCCCACTGCCTCAGGGCCGAGGGGTACCCGGTACCGGGCCTCTCTGTCTCAATTCTGGGGTTAATATGGTTAGTTTACCGTGTGCACAACCGAGTATGGTGCACGGGTAGGTTCCCAAACCGTAATCAATCAAAAATACAAAACCCGGCACTCAACTTATTGGTGTGAAGAAACAACAGATTTATTGTGTCCCAAATCCAACAAAAATGTTTCGGTCTCGCAACGGGACCTTCATCAGTAACTGAAACAAGTGTATATATATACAATCAAAACTTGGGAAAATATGGGCCTGAAATCGCCATCTTGAAGGTGGAGAAGTAGTGATAAATGATGTACAGCGCATGTCCAAAAGCGCAAGTGGATGAGCTGAATACATAAACTAGGAGGGGGGGGGGGGGGGGGGCGACGGCTCTATTGTTAGTAAATGTGTCAGGGGGGCGTAAAGGAGAGGGCTGATGAAGCGCAATGCTGCTCTGTGTATGAGCGAGGATGGGCGGAAGTGACGCACCGGAAGTAACCGGTCACATGGGTGGTGGCCTGGAATCGCCATCTTGGAGGTGGATGAGTAGTAATAAATGTCATACTGCGCATGTCACTAGGCGCAAGTATGTGAGCTGAATACACAAACTAGGAGCGCATAACGGTTGTCATGGATATGATATCAACTAATGAAAGCGGCCCTGGTGTGCATCACTATAGGAATGCTATAGTATGGGCGGATGTAGTGTGCACCATAATAAAGGCCCTATATAATAAAAAGGTTATGTGTGCTCTGACTAGAGAGGGACAAATGGAGGGAGAATAATTGGAGAATCGCCCCATATGAATAGAGAATAATAAAAGAGGCCCCAGACAGGTCAGTGACAACTGGTATGATTCATGTGAAAAGTTTTATTATCTTATAGGATGAATATAGCAGATAGTGCTGTGATACAATATACCAGAGTTGAACAGATGGAATTAGATATAACAAAAGACGAGGGGACGTGACAATCCAGAGCGAGGTGATGATAAGTGAATGGAACGGTGCCCGTGATCCATAGTGATGGCAATTTCAATAAAGGCGACTCTGAAGGGACAAAAAAGAGCGAATTAATAACAATGCATGACCATCAAGATATCACTTATACAAATGCCATAAGCTCATAATCGCGGTTCAGGCCTCTGGGAGAAAGAGTTTCCAGAGTATGTATCCAGAAAGCCTCTTTCTTTTTAAGTAGAGTGACTCTGTCCCCTCCTCGCCTAGGGGGGGTGGTACATGATCTATGACCTGGTATTTTAATTGTGAGACAGTATGTCCCTGTGTGTGGAAATGGTATGGAATAGGAAGCAGTAGGTTACTGCAACGGATAGTACTCTTGTGTTTCGAGATCCTATCTCTAACTGATTGTGTGGTTTCGCCAATGTAGAGTAGTCCGCACGGGCATTTAATGAGATATATGACATAAGAAGACTCGCAGGTGAAAAAATGCTTAATGTGGAACGTTTTACGAGATCTGGGATGTTGAAAACTGTTCCCTTTTTGAATGTTATTGCATTGTGCGCAATGTAGGCACGGGTAGGTGCCGGTTTTGGGTCGTGAGAGGAAGGTCTGTCTCTGTGGGTGCTTAGAACCAATATCCGCTCTAACCAGGTTGTCTCTCAGGTTCGGGGGTCTCCTAAAGCATGGTAGGAAGGGCTCTCTGAATTCTGGTATGTCAGGATGGGCCGTGGACAGGAGATGCCAGTGTCTCCTGATGGTTTTGTGGAGAATGAAAGAGAAAGGGTGATACGAATGGACAAAGGGGATACGTTTGTCCGGGGTCCTCCTGGTTGGTCGGGAAGGGGGATCTCTAGATTCTGTCAGGAGGGTGGGGGGATAGCCCCTATTCCGAAATTTAGTAGTCATGTCTTGCAGGCGTGCCTCACAGAGTGTTGCATCTGGGACTATACGTTTGACTCTTTGATATTGTGACAGGGGGATGGAACGTTTGGTGGAAGGTGGATGAAAGCTCTGGTAGTGTAGCAGGCTGTTCCGATCAGTTGGCTTTGTATAAAGATCGGTGGTTAGTAAGCCTGCTGAGTCCTTAAGCACCATAGTGTCCAAAAAATTGATGGCATTCTGATCATGGCTGATGGTGAACTTAATGCCTGGCCAGGCATCATTGAGGAACAAAAAGAATTCCTGCAAGGACTCCAATGAGCCACCCCACATGCAAAAAATATCATCTATATAGCGTTTCCATAGTGTAACGTTATTAATGAAAAGGGGATGCCTATAGATGATAGATGTTTCGAAAAGTGCCATATACGTATTAGCGTAAGGGGGCGCTACATTGGAGCCCATTGCTGTGCCCCGTGTCTGTAGATAGAAGGAGTCCTGGAAAAGAAAATAATTATTGTATAGTACCGTGGACAATAAGTCAATACAAAGATTGATTTGCTCGGTATCAAATCCTGCGGCAGTGAGAGACTGATGTACTGCATTGATCCCATTCAGATGTGGGATGGACGTGTATAAGTCTTTAACATCAAGGGTAACTAATAGGGTGTTAGGGGATACCCTGTGTAAATTCTTGATACACTGTAGGAAGTCCCCCGTGTCCAAAATGAAAGATGCTGATTTTTGAGTGATTGGTGTGAGTATTTTTTCAAGGTACCGTGATAGTGGTGAAAGAATGGAGTCCGTGGAAGCTACTTTCGGCCTACCAGGGGGATTGGCTAAATCTTTATGAATTTTCGGTAAGGTATAGAATACCGGTGTTATGGGGTTCTTCTTTCTTAGAAAGTCGCTCGTTTTAGAATCTAGGATACCCAGATTTGAATATTTGGCAATAATGCTCTCAATTTTACCCCTAATCTCTGTAGAGGGATCCCTTGGAAGTGGATCATATATAGAAGTATTGTTCAGCTGGCGGTGGATCTCCGCAACATACTGTGCTTTGTCCATTACGACTAGGGCACCCCCCTTGTCTGCTGGCTTAATGACGAGGTTAGGGTCTTTCTGCAATGTCGCAAGTGCCTGGTGTTCTGCTACCGAGAGATTAGAGGGATAATGCAATCTACCTTTCTCGATGTCGTCTCGGATAGTGTGAAATGAATCCTGAACGAAGCCAATAAAGGCCTCTACAGCATGAGAACCCTGGGGTGGGCGAAAAGTGCTCTTCTCGCAAAGGCCCAATGTCATTATGGACATCGGGTTAGTGCGAGGGGGTGACGGAGTAATGGGGGAGGAGGCAAAATGGGTTTTAAGTCTTAGTAACCGAAAGAAACGTTGTAGATCCATCTCTAAATCAAAGGTTTTACATTGAGATGACGGACAAAATGACAAACCCTTTTGTAATACCCCAAGTTCCGAGACCCCTAATGACCTTGAAGAAATATTGATCACTAATGATTCAGTACCTTGGATCTCGTGATCCGCATCTGGTCTGGAATGTCCCGCCTTGGAGGAGCTCCGTCTTGTCTTCTTTTTGGGAAACGTCTTCGTTGCCCTAAAAAAGGAACTGAAGTAGAAGGGAGGGGGTTCCTCTCCTGATCCGAACCAGAGGTAGAGTAGTCTGTAGTGGATCTCTGGTTGCGTGAGGATTGTCGTCTGGATATCGAGTTGTCGTGCCATCGATATACTTGGTTCGTCTCGTAGTCGATGGTGGACGCCGCGAGGATAAGCCTACATACAGGTAATTATTTATACCTTTCTCTATCTCAGACTGATTTTCTAGGGTCAGTGTAACAAGTCTCCCTTCTCTTTCCCCTCTCCCTCCTTTTCTTAGGCTAAAAACCTTTCTCTCTCCATTGGGGATCCCGTACTATATTGACTCATTTTCCTGGTAGGTACCCAATCATGTCCTTAACCCCTTGTGGGATTCTCTATATGATATCTGCTCACTCCGGTCCACGTCTATTCCCAGACAGGTCATATAGGCACTTCCCCCAACATCATCCCAAATAACGGTATGTATTTCTCTATCACTGCACTACCACTGTGCCACGTTATAGGTCACTCTTCCACACACATGGACCTCACTTACTACTAGAAACTGCCATAGTCATGTGCATTGCATATGTTGTATATACTTTGGTTTTGTTGTTATTTATATGTTTTATATTTTCCCAAGTTTTGATTGTATATATATACACTTGTTTCAGTTACTGATGAAGGTCCCGTTGCGAGACCGAAACGTTTTTGTTGGATTTGGGACACAATAAATCTGTTGTTTCTTCACACCAATAAGTTGAGTGCCGGGTTTTGTATTTTTGATCAGTTCTGGGGTTGTCACGGTGGCTAGGCCCAGTCCGTGACCCTGCTGAGGGGCGTCCAGTGAAAGTTGAGAAGGTGATGATGTGGTGTGGTGTCGGTCGCAGTAAATAACAAGGACACCAGGTTGCAGTCTCTTTACCTCTTTACTGAAGGCTTCCGGATCCTCAGTCTGAAATACGGTTAGCTGGGCTGCGTGAGTCCAGCCGGTCTGATGGCACCTCCAGAGTTCCCTTTGCAGGTGGAAATCTGTGCCTACCTTCTAGCGCTTGTGTGTTGTAGTCCTTCCCTGCTATGCTTACGGGATAGTCCTCACAACTCTTGTGTCTGTTTCCGAAGTTCCCTCATAACTCGATTATGATGTTCTGCTTCGTCCCCCAGATGATATGGCTAGGACGCACCCGTATGACGGGTAGGCTCGGAGGTCTTCCGGGACCCTAGAGTCGCCCCTCTCCAGATGTTGCCCCCTGTGTCTGCTTAGGTGATTTTGGGTGACACAGCCCGCCTATAACTGACTGTCCTGCCGTAGGTTTGAAGTAAGGCCTGGAGCTCAATACTTCCTCGGCGTTCCGGCCACCGGCTACGCGCCTCAGTAGGATGTTGCCTCGTCTTACAGCACAACTCCTACTGGTGTTTCTCCTTGTTGCGTTGATCTCGTTTCTCACTCAGCACAATAAACCTCGCTTCTTGTCCTTTCTTGGGGTACCGCCGTGATGAAGTGCAGGCACGGTCCCGTAACGTTCTTTCTCTTCGCTAGGCCTCTGTCAGGATCCCACCCCTGACAGGGACCCCCCTGAATCTTCCCCTGCAACACCCTCTGCCACAGGATGTTGCCTGGTTCCAACCCAGTCAGCTTCTCTCTAACTTCCTATCTAACCCCCAGTTTTACCAGATTGTGAGGAGTGGCCTAATACATAGTACCCTTAGCTCCCCCTGGAGGCCAGACTGTGAAGTGTATTGGTGTCTGTGATACCTGGTCAGGTGAACTTCTTCAGTGCCATCAGACGTACCATAGTCCCCCTTAGCGGCGGAGCATCAGTACTGCAACGACCAGGACTCTGGGGCGCTGCACTTCCATAATGCCCTTCAGCCATGACATTTTATGGAAAATCATACCTTGTACAGTGGTGGTCAGTACCTGGACCCTCACAGATCAGGGGCTCTAAGTGGAGCACAGTTTGTATAGTAGTTGTTTTCCATCTCCTGAGTCACAGGGTAAGTCTTTGTCTTCTATAGAGTTTATGTTCTTATGGTGAGTGATGTCCTCAAACTTCCTATCCTGTAGAGCGTAAGCTCTTATGGTCAGCAGGTGGTCCTCTCTCTCTCTCTTCTCTTCCCCATGTGTATTTTCATAGCAATTACAATCGTATGGCACTCGCATAGATAATACACTACACTACTTATGAGCAGTGCATTGCCTAGCCTGTTGGTGTTTTATTAATAGTAGCCTACCAGACCCCATAGGCTGAGGTTTATGGCAAACAGAGGACATTGTTAGGCCTCCATTTGTCATAGCCACCCATCGGCACTCTGTAATCGGCACTCTCTCTCTGTAAAATTAATCAGATGCCTAAGTCATTATTAACTTTGGCGTATGAGGAGTTAACTTTCTATTATCACTGAGATACAGGAAAAGTATATCTTTGTACGGTGTTAGCCAGTAGATAGAAAAATATAAAAATGTGAGAGTCCTCAGTGGTCGATACCTTTCAATGGCTAACTGAGAAGATGGTAACAAAGGGCAAGCTTTTGACTACTCAGGTATCTACATCAGCGTGATGGAAAATCTGAAGAGTCACTTACTGTTGTATATAATTATTTGACTCTTCAGATTATGTTATACTGAGCATGATGGAGAGACTTGAGTAGTCTGGAATGCTTGCTATTTTTGTTACCATCTTTTCAGTTAGCCACTAAAAGGTATTAACCCCTGAGGACTCTAAAATTTTTATATTTTTTATGATCAGTGAGAACACTGATCCTAACAGTTACAGCAGGAGCCAAGATGTCTATATCAGTCAGACTCCTGCAGGTGATCACATTGATACCCTGCGATCAGCATATTTGTTAAGGAGCACAAAGTGACGTGCTTATGACTGATATGTTTGTCAACTATTCGTCCTAAATACACCCATATCCAATATCCAAGTCGGGCAGACACTATAGTCAATGTCGAGCAGAACACTGAGAAAGAGTTATGCTATGTTAGCATTTGCATCAGTACTATTTTTTTCCAACAACACATTGGACACCTCAGCAAAATGACAGACCTCATTAAAAGTCAATCATGTATTTCTGCTGTGTTTAAACAGGCGTAAAGAGATTACAGCAACAGCGCTAAAATTCTATGTTCTCCTCTATATGAAAAACAGATGTTAGATGTTTGTTTCCTGGTGGGGTTTATTACCTTGGGGTGATAATTCTACATAGACCTTAGTTTAGATATACTATCGGTATATGGGAAACATTTACTTAAGACTGAAGTTTCAAAGTCCATCCTAAGGAATACTGGAGTAAAAATTGTAGCATCTTTGATTGGCCATGTGGCAGAAAAGCAAATATACCCCACCTATGTCTGGCGTAAATTTACGCTATAATTTCCTCCAGTCAGTGATAGAGTTCTCTTATAGTGCCTGTATTTCCAGGGAAAGCTAATGGATCAGCTTTAAATTCAACATGCCTGATCCTTATCTCCCATAACATCATTTGTCAGGAAAAAGACAGGAGGCCGTTATACCTATGAGATAGTAGGCAGGTCATTGCAAATTTAATGGGTCATTCGTAGCTGTATTGTACCATTAACGTGATACACTCTGAGGACTTGGGACAGTATAATGTACAGTCTCTTTTTGATCAGGTTACCCAATTTCCAGGAAAACCTGCCAAGTTACACATACCAGTCTCCAGGTATTTAAGACTAGACAAATGATGTCTAATCATCTCTCTAGTTAAGCTACCCACTAATAAATGCTTTGTATGCAACCATAAATAACCTTGAATGTGACCTGAAATTAGTGTCTCCACAGAACCTGCTTCACAACCTCAAACCTTTGCTTTTGAAGGCTAACCTTATAGCCATATTCCATATTCCTGTCTATTGGCACCAAAACAACTGTCAAATTGCAGAGATTGGTCAATGCTCTGGGATATTGCAACTAGCAAAGATGCTCAAACTACTTAAGCTTAATAACCACTGACTAGATCAACAGTGACTTCAAGCTAAAAGGGATTGCATGGAACTGACATATTGATGGCCTACCCATATATATCTCCGGACTGGATGGATATTAAGGATGTATGATAGCTGAACAAAGTGATGAATGGGAGAAAAAGTGCAGTGCTTGGCAGCATCCACTAAGCAATGTACGGAGATGCTTTTTTTCCGCCCTTTATATCACTTAGTTCCGGACGCCGCTGGAGCGAATTTTAGTTGAACAATGGGCATAATGGATGTCAGACCCCACCAATCTCATATGTATGAACTACTGTATTATATGGCTAGGATATCAATTTAACGAGCATGACAAAATATTGGACCAGTTGGAGACCAAAAAGTGGATGCCATTGCAACTGGTAATCGGTAAGTGTGGTCATGGCATCGTGCATTTACAGAATATTATAAATTAAAGTGGTTGTCTTGTAATGGAGTGGAGAAGTTGTCGACACTTTTCCTGAACATCTTATAGTAATATAATACATTGCCATGTTTTCTATGTTGTTTTATCTAATTTGTGAACTGAAGCACTTATTTAGCCAGTAGACAGAGATAACTATTGGGGCCAGCCTATGGTGAGAGGAGTTATGTGGGCAAAGGATCTCAGTTCCTGCTTGTTAGCCAGTTATTGGAAAATAAAGAAAAGAGAAGGACCTATAGTTCGCAGACCAGTGTTGATTAAGGGTGTTTAGAAGAGATTGGAGACCATACTTAGATAGCAAGTCCTGAAGTGAACAAGTATTAAGTGGCAGAATAATTCTTTAGCTTTGGCGAGAGGGGGTGTGCAGCAAGTGTTATCTATACTAGATTAGAAGTTTAAGTTTAGCCAGACCTGAAGGTCTAAGAAAAGACTGGCCAGGCTGGGATACATGGTTTCTTAAGAGGATTGCAAAAAATGTAAATAGGTACAAAGATGTACTGACACACCAAGAGGCATAGGGCACATATAATTGGGAAGTTGAGAATAGTTTTAAGGGATTGTAGCAACACACCTCCGTACGGTTCTCACAAGGGAATATGGAGGCCCAATAGGGATGGATGCTTGTTTAGTGCAACATGTAATAGAAGAGATGTACTGTCACATGTAATTGGGAAGTTCATGCATCTGAATTGCGTAGAAGATGTATTCTTTAAATGTCATGCCTACTATGTATACACATTTCACCAGTTTGTTTAGCAAAGAACAGTTTATTTTTGTGCTTTGGTCTTTCTCATTCGACATTGCTTTGTCAGGTCCTGGCCTGCCATGTCAAATGGCAGCATGAGGTCTGCAATTGGAAATCCTAAAGGTAATAGCACACACAACCAGCCAGAATCCCTATTTTTCTATTGTGTCTGGAGACATGGAAGCGACCCTTGGCCAAGGTGTCCGCCGGCATTTTAGTCTAATGAATACAAGCCCTGTAAACATGCTCTATGGTGACATATGGAGTGTAGTCCTCTGCTCTGGACACTACAAGCCAGAATGAAGAGCTGCTCTGTAGCAGCAGCCCCTAATGCAGACCTGCACAAAATACAGCGGTCGGGCTGCAAGCAACCCGCCAAAGGATGTTGTACAGCTAGCGGAGTTGCCTGTGAGATGCCGCACCCTTCTTCCTAACTTCAATTGTATTTGTGTCTTTTAGACATGAATACATTTGAACACTGTGGCGCTGAGATGATAATTTAACAAACCACAATGAAATACAACAAATTTGTTTTGAATTCTGACATACAAGTATTAAAAAAGTCTACTTTACATGCTATATGGCATCAATAAAAAAGACATGTCCATCAACAGGACCGATGTAGAACTAAAAAGCAGCCTTGGTGCATAAACCCCACTAGCTTACATACAGTTTCCACACATTCTCAATAGCTTCCTATGTTACCTAATTGACCATGCAGCCAAAAGCCTGACAATGTTCACTGGGTCTGTCAGGCACCAAAGCCTATTAGGTCCTACCAGAGGTAGGGTGTAATAGGCTGCCTGTCAGTAGATTACTAAGAGGTATAATATTATTGAAATGGTTTGTACCAATATTACAAGCTATTCCCTATCAACTGGAAAGCGGATATATTCATAGTTGCTGGGGGTCCAACCACTACCCATCATGAAAACATGTCTTTAACCCCTTAAGCCCCGAGGGTGGTTTGCACGTTAATGACCGGGCCAATTTTTACAATTCTGACCACTGTCCCTTTATGAGGTTATAACTCTGGAACGCTTCAACGGATCTTGGCGATTCTGACATTGTTTTCTCATGAGATATTGTACTTCATGTTAGTGGTAAAATTTATTCGATATAACTTGTGTTTATTTGTGAAAAAAATGGAAATTTGGCAAAAATTTTGAAAATTTCACAATTTTCCAACTTTGAATTTTTATGCCCTTAAATCACAGAGATATGTCACACAAAATACTTAATAAGTAACATTTCCCACATGTCTACTTTACATCAGCACAATTTTGGAACCAACATTTTTTTTGTTAGGGAGTTATAAGGGTTAAAAGTTGACCAGCAATTTCTCATTTTTACAACACCATTTTTTTTTAGGGACCACATCTCATTTGAAGTCATTTTGAGGGGTCTATATGATAGAAAATAACCAAGTGTGACACCATTCTAAAAACTGCACCCCTCAAGGTGCTCAAAACCACATTCAAGAAGTTTATTAACCCTTCAGGTGTTTCACAGGAATTTTTGGAATGTTTAAATAAAAATTAACATTTAACTTTTTTTCACACAAAATTTACTTCAGCTCCAATTTGTTTTATTTTACCAAGGGTAACAGGAGAAAATGGACCCCAAAAGATGTTGTACAATTTGTCCTGAGTACGCCGATACCCCATATGTGGGGGTAAACCACTTTTTGGGTGCATGACAGAGCTCGGAAGGGAAGGAGCGCCATTTGACTTTTCAATGCAAAATTGACTGGAATTGAGATGGGACGCCATGTTGCGTTTGGAGAGCCCCTGATATGCCTAAACATTGAAACCCCCCACAAGTGACACCATTTTGGAAAGTAGACCCCTTAAGGAACTTATCTAGATGTGTGGTGAGCACTTTGACCCACCAAGTGCTTCACAGAAGTTTATAATGCAGAGCCGTAAAAATAAAAAATCATATTTTTTCACAAAAATGATCTTTTCGCCCCCAATTTTTTATTTTCCCAAGGGTAAGAGAAGAAATTGGACCCCAAACATTGTTGTGCAATTTGTCCTGAGTACGCTGATACCCCATATGTGGGTGTAAACCATTGTTTGGGCGCATAGCAGATCTCGGAAGGGAAGGAGCGCCATTTGACTTTTCAATGCAAAATTGACTGGAATTGAGATGGGACGCCATGTTGCGTTTGGAGAGCCCCTGATGTGCCTAAACATTGAAACCCCCCACAAGTGACACCAATTTGGAAAGTAGACCCCTTAAGGAACTTATCTAGATGTGTGGTGAGCACTTTGACCCAACAGGTGCTTCACAGAAGTTTATAATGCAGAGCCGTAAAAATAAAAAATCATATTTTTTCACAAAAATGATCTTTTAGCCCCCAATTTTTTATTTTCCCAAGGGTAAGAGAAGAAATTGGACCCCAAAAATTGTTGTGCAATGTGTCCTGAGTACGCTGATACCCCATATGTGGGTGTAAACCATTGTTTGGGTGCATGGCAGAGCTCGGAAGGGAAGGAGCGCCATTTGACTTTTCAATGCAAAATTGACTGGAATTGAGATGGGACACCATGTCGCGTTTGGAGAGCCCCTGATGTGCCTAAACATTAAAACCCCCCACAAGTGACACCATTTTGGAAAGTAGACCCCCTAAGGAACTTATCTTGATGTGTTTTGAGAGCTTTGAACCCCCAAGTGTTTCACTACAGTTTATAACGCAGAGCCGTGAAAATAAAAACATTTTTTTTTTCAGAAAAATGATTTCTTAGCCCCCAGTTTTGTATTTTCACTAGGGTAACAGGATAAATTGGACTCCAAAAGTTGTTGTCCAATTTGTCCTGAGTACGCTGATACCCCATATGTGGGGGGGGAACCACTGTTTGGGCGCATGGCAGAGCTCGGAAGGGAAGGAGCGCCATTTGGAATGCAGACTTAGATGGATTGGTCTGCAGGCGTCACGTTGCATTTGCAGAGCCCCTGATGTACCCAAACAGTACAACCCCCCCACAAGTGACCCCATATTGGAAACTAGACCTCCCGAGGAACTTATCTAGATGTGTTTTGAGAGCTTTGAACCCCCAAGTGATTCACTACAGTTTATAACGCAGAGCCGTGAAACTAAAAATTCTTTTTTTTTTCAGAAAAATGATTTTTTAGCCCCCAGTTTTATATTTTTACAAGGGTAACAGGATAAATTTGACCCCAAAAGTTGTTGTCCAATTTGTCCTGAGTACGCTGATACCCCATATGTGGGGGGGAACCACTATTTGGGCGCATGGCAGAGCTCGGAAGGGAAGGAGCGCCATTTGGATTGCAGACTTAGATGGATTGGTCTGCAGGCATCATGTTGCATTTGCAGAGCCCCTGATGTACCCAAACAGTATAATCCCCCCATAAGTGACCCCATATTGGAAACTAGACCCCCCAAGGAACTTATCTAGATGTGTTGTGAGAACTTTGAACCCCCAAGTGTTTCACTACAGTTTACAACGCAGTGCTGTGAAAATAAAAAATCCTTTTTTTCCCACAAAAATGATTTTTAGCCCCCCCAAATTTTTATTTTCCCAGAGATAACAAAAGAACTTGGACCCCAAAAGTTGTTGTCCAATTTGTCCCGAGTACGCTGATGCCCCATATGTTGGGGTAAACCCCTGTTTGGGCGCATGGGAGAGCTCGGAAGGGAAGGAGCACTGTTTTACTTTTTCAACGCAGAATTGTCTGGAATTGAGATCGGACGCCATGTCGCGTTTGGAGAGCCCCTGATGTGCCTAAACAGTGGAAACTCCCCAATTCTACCTGAAACTAATCCAAACACACCCCTAGCCCTAATCCCAACTGTAACCCTAACCACACCCCTAACCCTGACACACCCCTAATTCTAATCTCAACCCTAATCCCAACCGTAAATGTAATCCAAACCCTATCCCTAACTTTAGCCCCACCCTAACTTTAGCTCCAACCCTAGCCCCAACCCTAACCCTAACCCTAACCCTAACCCTAGCCCTAGCCCTAACCCTAACCCTAGCCCTAACCCTAGCCCTAACCCTAGCCCTAACCCTAGCCCTAACCCTAGCCCTAATGGGAAAATGGAAATAAATACATTTTGTTTAATTTTATTATTTTTCCCTAACTAAGGGGGTGATGAAGTGGGGTTAGATTTACTTTTATAGCGTTTTTTATATCGGATTTTTATGATTGGCAGCTGTCACACACTAAAAGACGCTTTTTTATAGCAAAAAAGTTTTTGCGTCTCCATATTTTGAGACCTATAATTTTTCCGTATTTTGGTCCACAGAGTCATGTGAGGTCTTGTTTTTTGCGGGACGAGTTGGCGTTTTTATTGGTAACATTTTCGGACATGTGACAGTTTTTGAACACTTTTTATTCCGATTTTTGTGAGGCAGAATGACCAAAAACCAGCTATTCATGAATTTCTTTTGGGGGAGGCGTTTATACCGTTCCACGTTTGGTAAAATTGATAAAGCAATTTTATTCGTCGGGTCAGTACGATTACAGCAATATCTCATTTATATCATTTTTTTATGTTTTGGCGCTTTTATACGATAAAAACTATTTTATAGAAAAAATAATTATTTTGGCATCGCTTTATTCTGAGGACTATAACTTTTTTATTTTTTTTTGCAGGACAAGATGACGTTTTCAGCGGTACCATGGTTATTTATATCCATCTTTTTGATCGCGTGTTATTTCACTTTATGTTCGGCGGTATGATAATAAAGCCTTGTTTTTTGGCTCGTTTTTTTTTTTTTCTTACGGTGTTCACTGAAGGGGTTAACTAGAGGGACAGATTTATAGGTTGGGTCGTTACGGACGCGGCGATACTAAATATGTGTACTTTTATTGTTTTTTTTGTTTTTTTTAGATAAAGAAATGTATTTATGGGAATAATATATTTTTTTTTTCTTCTTTATTTAGGAATTTTTTTTTTTTTTTTTTTTTACACATGTGGAATTTTTTTTTAAACTTTTTTACTTTGTCCCAGGGGGGGACATCACAGATCGCCGATCTGATAGTGTGCACAGCACTCTATCAGATCGGCGCTCTCACTCACATCACTGCAGGCTGCAGCTTTCATCTGCAGCCTGCTCCGGACCCGGAAGTAATCCCTGCAGGACCCGGATGCAGCCCCGCGGCCATTTTGGATCCGGGGCCTGCAGGGATAGGAGGTAGGAGACCCTCGCAGCAACGCGATCACATCGCGTTGCTCCGGGGGTCTCAGGGAAGCCCGCAGGGAGCCCCCTCCCTGCGCGATGCTTCCCTGTATCTCCGGTACACCGCGTCATGTTTGATCGCGGTGTGCCGGGGGTTAATGTGCCGGGGGCGGTCCGTGACCGCTCCTGGCACATAGTGAGCGTGGCCGATCGGCTATGACGTACTATCCCGTCACTGGGAATTAAGTCCCAGGTCACCTTGACGGGATAGTACGTCATATGGGATTAAGGGGTTAAAGAATACAGTTTGAATAGAATGGAGGTCATGTATTAGTATCTCCTTTTATTCACTATGGGACCACAGAAGATAGTTGAGCACAGAGCTCACGCCCATTGAAAAAGAGCGGAGAGGATGTACGCATGCTTCACATTCGCTGCAATCAGAGGTCGACATCTGATGTCAGCTATGGTGTCGCATGGCAGTGATTTCATGCATCACCATAGCAGGCCGCCAATGTCTGCTGCTGGCCTCTGCGCTGGCATGTTGTGGGATTGGACGAAGGTGAGAAGAATGTGCTTTTCTTTTTTTTTAATATGGAGGCAAAAAGGGGCCAAGGATGGAGGATATACCTCTTGAAGCTCATCAAGAGAATGCCAAGAGTGTGCAAAGCAGTCATCAAAGCAAAAGGTGGCTACTTTGAAGAACCTAGAATATAAGACATAATTTCACTTGTTTCACACTTTTTTGTTAAGTATATATTTCCACATGTGTTAATTCATAGTTTTGATGCCTTCAGTGTGAATGTACAATTTTCATAGTCATGAAAATACAGAAAAATCTTTAAATGAGAAGGTGTGTCCAAACTTTTGGTCTGTACTGTATATACCAGAATGGGGACATATACACTGTATATACAAATATATACCAAGATGGGGGACTTAAATACTAGAAAGGGGACAGGATGGGAGACCTGTTATGATCCTAGTGGCTTAGGACCACAAATCTAACCAGCTAAGTAGAAAATAATAGGACGAGCTCTGGGGATGTGGTAACTGGACTAACCGCAAACCTGATCCTAACCGCACACACTATAGGCAGCCGTGGAACGTTTCCTGAAATCCTAGACGTCTCTTCACGGCCTGAGAAACTGACTACCCCTAAAGAGAAAGTAAAGACCTCACTTGCCTCAGAGAAATCCCCCAGAGATATAGAAGCCCCCCACAAATAATAACGGTGAGTTAAGAGGAAAAGACAAACGCAGAGATGAAACAGGTTAAGCAAATGAGGCCCGCTAACGCTAGATAGCAGAAAATAGCAAGGGATCTGTGCGGTCAGTAAAAAACCCTATGCAAAAATATCCACGCAGAGAATGCGAGAACCCCCACACCAACTAACGATGTGGGGGGAGCACCTCAGCACCCCAGAGCACCAGCAAGCAGGGAAATCACATATTAGCAAGCTGGACAAAAACTCATCATATACTAGGAAACTTCTTGAACACAGATGAGCAAAAATAAGCAAACAGAACTTAGCTTCTCTTGGAGAGACTGATAACGGATGTAGACAGGAGCAATCAGAATAGCACTGAATACAACGGCAACAGGCAAGGAATGAAGGGACCAGGTGGATTAAATAGGAAACCTAACTAGCAGATGACGAGACAGCTGATCCTGCCAGAAACCTGCAAAATAACAAAAAGAGCCACCAGGAGGAGCCCAAAGAGAGAACTCACACAGTACCACTCATGACCACAGGAGGGAGCCCGGAAACAGAGTTCACAACAGTACCCCCCCTTGAGGAGGGGTCACCGAACCCTCACCAGAACCCCCAGGGCGATCAGGGTGAGCCACATGGAAGGCACGAACCAAATCGGCCGCATGAACATCAGAGGCGACAACCCAGGAATTATCCTCCTGACCATAGCCCTTCCACTTAACCAAATACTGAAGCCTCCGTCTTGAAATACGAGAATCCAAGATCTTCTCCACTACGTATTCCAATTCTCCCTCAACCAGCACCGGAGCAGGAGGCTCAACAGAAGGAACCACAGGCACCACATACCTCCGCAACAAAGACCTATGGAACACATTATGGATGGTAAACGATGCCGGGAGGTCCAAGCGAAATGACACAGGGTTGAGGATTTCCAAAATTTTATAAGGACCGATAAAACAAGGTTTAAACTTAGGAGAAGAAACCACAGGCACCACATACCTCCGCAACAAAGATCTATGAAAAACATTATGGATTGAAAAAGAGGCTGGAAGGGCCAAACGAAAAGACACTGGATTGATAATCTCAGAAATCCTATAAGGACCAATAAATCGAGGCTTGAACTTCGGGGAAGAAACCTTCATAGGAACATAACGAGAAGACAACCACACCAAATCCCCAACACGAAGTCGGGGACCCACACAGCGACGACGGTTAGCAAAGCGCTGAGCCTTCTCTTGTGACAACATCAAATTGTCCACCACATGGTTCCAAATCTGCTGCTACCTATCCACCACAGAATCCACCCCAGGACAGTCAGAAGACTCAACCTGACCCGAGGAAAAACGAGGATGAAAACCCGAATTACAAAAAAAAGGCGAAACCAAAGTAGCCGAACTAGCCCGATTATTAAGGGCAAACTCGGCCAATGGCAAAAAAGTCACCCAATCATCCTGGTCAGCAGAAACAAAACATCTCAAATAAGTTTCCAAGGTCTGGTTAGTTCGCTCGGTTTGGCCATTCGTCTGAGGATGGAAGGCCAACAAAAAAGACAAATCAATGCCCATCTTAGCACAAAAGGACCGCCAAAATCTGGACACAAACTGGGATCCTCTGTCAGACACAATGTTTTCAGGGATGCCGTGCAGACGAACCACATTCTGAAAAAATAACGGAACCAAATCGGAGGAAGAAGGCAACTTAGGCAAGGGCACCAAATGCACCATTTTAGAAAAACGATCACAAACCACCCAGATGACAGACATTATCTGAGGGACCGGAAGATCAGAAATAAAATCCATGGAAATATGCGTCCAAGGCCTCTTAGGAACCGGCAAAGGCAAAAGCAAACCACTGGCACGAGAACAGCAAGGCTTAGCCCGAGCACAAATCCCACAGGACTGCACAAAGGAACGCACACCCCGCGACAAGGAAGGCCACCAGAAGGATCTAGCCACCAAATCTCTGGTACCAAAAATCCCAGGATGACCCGCCAACACTGAAGAATGGACCTCGGAAATAACTCTGCTGGTCCATCTATCTGGGACAAACAGTCTCTCTGATGGACAACGGTCAGGTCTATCCGCCTGAAATTCCTGTAACACCCGTCGCAAATCTGGGGAAATGGCAGACAAAATTACCCCCTCTTTGAGGATACCAACCGGCTCAGAAACTCCAGGGGAGTCAGGCACAAAACTCCTAGAAAGAGCATCAGCCTTCACGTTCTTCGAACCAGGAAGGTACGAGACCACGAAATCGAAACGTGAGAAAAACAACGACCAACGAGCCTGTCTAGGATTCAACCGCTTGGCCGACTCAAGATAAATCAAATTTTTATGATCAGTCAAGACCACCACACGATGCTTAGCTCCCTCTAGCCAGTGTCGCCACTCCTCAAATGCCCACTTCATTGCCAACAACTCCCGATTACCAACATCATAATTTCGTTCAGCCGGCGAAAATTTTCTTGAAAAGAAGGCACATGGCTTCATCACAGAGCAATCAGAGCTTCTCTGTGACAAAACAGCCCCTGCTCCAATTTCAGAAGCATCAACCTCGACCTGGAAGGGAAGAGAGACATCTGGCTGAGATAAAACTGGAGCCGAAGAAAACCGGCGCTTCAGCTCCTGAAAGGCCTCAACGGCCGCAGGAGACCAGTTAGTCACATCAGAACCCTTCTTGGTCAAATCCGTCAAAGGTTTAACCACACCAGAAAAATTAGCAATGAAGCGACGGTAAAAATTAGCAAAACCCAAGAACTTCTGAAGACTCTTAACCGATGTAGGTTGAGTCCAATCATGAATAGCCTGGACCTTGACTGGGTCCAATTCAATAGAAGAAGGAGAAAAAATAAAGCCCAAAAAGGAAACCTTCTGGACTCCGAAGAGACATTTGGAACCCTTCACCAACAAGGCATTGGCACGCAGGACCTGAAATACAATCCTGACCTGCTTCACATGGGATTCCCAATCATCTGAAAATACCAAAATATCATCCAGATACACAATCATAAATTTATCCAGATATTCTCGGAAGATATCTTGCATGAAGGACTGAAACACAGAAGGGGCATTAGAAAGTCCAAAAGGCATCACCAAGTACTCAAAATGGCCTTCGGGCGTATTAAATGCTGTTTTCCATTCATCGCCCTGTTTTATACGCACAAGATTATACGCACCGCGAAGATCTATCTTGGTGAACAAACTAGACCCCCTAATCCGAGCAAACAGATCAGACAACAATGGCAAGGGATACTGGAATTTGACCGTGATTTTATTTAGAAGGCGATAATCTATGCAGGGTCTCAACGAACCATCCTTCTTGGCCACAAAAAAGAATCCCGCACCAAGAGGGGACGAGGAGGGGCGAATATGTCCCTTCTCCAAAGACTCCTTTACATAGCTCCGCATAGCGGCATGCTCTGGTACAGACAAATTAAACAGTCGTCCCTTAGGGAACTTACTACCAGGAATCAAATTTATAGCACAATCACAATCCCTATGAGGAGGTAGGGCACTGGATTTGGGCTCATCAAATACATCCTGGTAGGCCGACAAAAACTCAGGGACTTCAGAAGGAGTAGAGGAAGCAATTGATACCAAGGGAGCATCGTCATGAATTCCCTGGCAACCCCAACTCAACACAGACATAGCTTTCCAATCCAGGACTGGATTATGAGCCTTCAACCATGGCAGACCCAACACGACAACGTCATGCAAATTATATAACACAAGAAAGCAAATCACCTCCTGATGTGCAGGAGTCATACACATGGTCACTTGAGTCCAGTATTGAGGTTTATTCTTGGCCAATGGTGTAGCATCAATTCCCTTCAATGGAATAGGGAACTGTAATGGCTCAAGGATAAAACCACAGCGCTTGGCAAATGACAAATCCATCAGATTCAGGGCGGCACCTGAATCTACAAAAGCCATAACTGAGTAGGATGACAGAGAGCAAATCAAAGTAACAGACAAAATGAATTTAGGCTGTACAGTACCAATGGTGACAGATCTAGCAAAGTTTTTTGTGTGCTTAGAGCATGCTGAGATAACATGAGCTGAATCACCACAGTAAAAGCACAACCCATTCTGACGTCTATGATTTTGCCGTTCAATTCTGGTCAGAATCCTATCACATTGCATAGACTCAGGTTTCTGTTCAGAAAACACCGCCAGATGGTGCGCAGGTTTGTGCTCCCGCAAACGCCGATCAATCTGAATGGCCAAAGCCATTGACTCATTCAGACTCGCAGGTGTGGGGAACCCCACCATAACATTCTTAATGGCTTCAGAAAGACCTTCTCTGAAATTTGCAGCCAGGGCACACTCATTCCATTGAGTAAGCACCGACCATTTCCGAAATTTTTGACAATACACCTCAGCTTCATCCTGACCCTGAGAGAGAGCCAGCAAGGCCTTTTCTGCCTGGTTCTCCAGATTAGGTTCCTCATAAAGCAATCCAAGCGCCAGAAAAAACGCATCCACATTCAGCAATGCAGGATCTCCTGGCGCCAGGGAGAAGGCCCAATCTTGAGGGTCGCCGCGTAACAGAGAGATAACAATTCTAACTTGCTGAGTGGAATCACCAGAGGAACGAGGTCTCAAAGAAAGAAATAATTTACAATTATTCTTAAAATTCAGAAACCTAGATCTATCTCCAGAAAAAAACTCAGGAATAGGTACTTTTGGCTCAGACATAGGACTGTGAACAACAAAATCCTGAATGCTTTGCACCCTTGCAGCAAGATGATCCACACTAGAAGTCAGACTCTGAATATCCATGTCTGCAGCAGAACTCAAAGCCACCCAGAGATTAAGGGGAGGAGAGAAGCAGGACAGACTGCAGAGCAGAAAAAAAAATTGAACTCAGGATTTCTCTTATCCCACTTTTGTGATGCATTTAACACTTTTGGCCTGTTGCACTGTTATGATCCTAGTGGCTTAGGATCACAAATCTAACCAGCTAAGTAGAAAATAATAGGACGAGCTCTGGGGATGTGGTAACTGGACTAACCGCCAACCTGATCCTAACCGCACACACTATAGGCAGCCGTGGAACGTTTCCTGAAATCCTAAACGTCTCTTCACGGCCTGAGAAACTGACTACCCCTAAAGAGAAAGTAAAGACCTCACTTACCTCAGAGAAATCCCCCAGAGATATAGAAGCCCCCCACAAATAATAACGGTGAGTTAAGAGGAAAAGACAAACGCAGAGATGAAACAGGTTAAGCAAATGAGGCCCGCTAACGCTTGATAGCAGAAAATAGCAAGGGATCTGTGCGGTCAGTAAAAAACCCTATGCAAAAATATCCACGCAGAGAATGCGAGAACCCCCACACCAACTAACGATGTGGGGGGAGCAACTCAGCACCCCAGAGCACCAGCAAGCAGGGAAATCACATATTAGCAAGCTGGACAAAAACTCATCATATACTAGGAAACTTCTTGAACACAGATGAGCAAAAATAAGCAAACAGAACTTAGCTTCTCTTGGAGAGACTGATAACGGATGTAGACAGGAGCAATCAGAATAGCACTGAATACAACAGCAACAGGCAAGGAATGAAGGACCAGGTGGATTAAATAGGAAACCTAACTAGCAGATGACGAGACAGCTGATCCTGCCAGAAACCTGCAAAATAACAAAAAGAGCCACCAGGAGGAGCCCAAAGAGAGAACTCACACAGTACCACTCATGACCACAGGAGGGAGCCCGGAAACAGAGTTCACAACAGAGACCTACAATGGGTACTGAAAGTATTCAGACCCCTTTAAATTTTTCACTCTTTGTTTCATTGCAGTCATTTGGTAAATTCAAAAAAGTTCATTTTTTTCACATTAATGTACACTCTGCACCCCATCTTGACTGAAAAAAAACAGAAATGTAGTAATTTTTGCAAATTTATTGAAAAAGAAAAACTGAAATATCACATGGTCATAAGTATTCAGATTCTTTGCTCAGTATTGAGTAGAAGCAACCTTTTGAGCTAGTAAAGCCATGAGTCTTCTTGATGATGCAACAAGTTTTTCACACCTGGATTTGGGGATCCTCTGCCATTCTTCCTTGCAGATCCTCTCCAGTTCCATCAGGTTGGATGGTGGACGTTGGTGGACAGCTATTTTCAGGTCTCTCCAGAGATGCTCAATTGGGTTTAGGTCAGGGCTCTGGCTGGGCCAGTCAAGAATGCTCACATAATTGTTCTGAAGCCACTACTTTGTGATTTTAGCTGTGTGCTTATGGTCATTGTCTTGTTGGAAGGTGGACCTTCGGCCAAGTCTGAGGTCCAGAGGACTCTGGAAGAGGTTTTCATCCAGGATATCTCTGTACTTGGCCGCATTCATGTTTTCTTCAATGACAACCAGTCATCATGTCCCTGCAGCTGAAAAACACCCCCATAGCATGATGCTGCCACCACCATGTTTCACTGTTGGGATTGTATTGGGCAGGTGATGAGCAGTGCCTGGTTTTCTCCACACATACCGCTTAGAATTATCACCAAAAATGTCTATCTTCATCTCATCAGACCATAGACTATTATTTCTCATAGTCTGGAAGTACTTAATGTGTTTCTTTATCAAACTCTATTCAGACTTTCATATGTCTTGCACTGAGGAGAGGCTTCCATGGGTCCACTCTGCCATAAAGGCCTGACTGCTGGAGGGATGCATTGATAGATGACTTTTGTGAAAATTTCTCCTATCTCCCTTCTGCATCTCGAGCTCAACCACAGTGATCTTGGGGTTCTCCTTTACCTCTCTCACCAAGGCTCTTCTCCCACGATTGCTCAGTTTGGCTGGACAGCCAGGTGTTGTGAATTTGGATTCTGGGCTCCCCCGGTGGCTACTGGTGGAATTGAACTGGTGTCTTCATCTTCTCCGTTCACCTGTTCCCATCAAGATGTGGGAGTCGCTATATAACCTTGCTGCTCTGTTAGTTGCTTGCCGGTCAACAATGTTATCAGAAGCCTCTCTGTGCTTGTTCCTGCTCCTAGACAACTACTAGATAAGTTGGACTCTTGTCCATGTTTGTTTTTGCATTTTGTTCCAGTTCACAGCTGTAGTTTCGTTACTGTGTCTGGAAAGCTCTTGTGAACGGGAATTGCCACTCTGGTGTTATGAGTTAATGCCAGAGTTTTAAAGTAATTTCTGGATGGTGTTTTTGATAGGGTTTTCAGCTGACCATGAAAGTGTCCTTTCTGTCTTCTGCTATGTAGTAAGTGGACCTCAAATTTGCTAAACCTATTTTCATACTACGTTTGTTATTTCATCTCTACTCACCGCCAATACATGTGGGGGGCCTCTGTCTCCTTTCGGGGTATTTCTCTAGAGGTGAGCTAGGACTAATATTTTCCTCTGCTAGCTTTATTTAGTCCTCCGGCTGGGCTGGGCATCTAGAATCAACGTAGGCATGCTACCCGGCCACTGCTAGTTGTGCGTTAGGTTTAGTTCATGGTCAGCTCAGTTCCCATCTTCCAAGAGCTAGTTCCTATATATGCTTATGCTATGTTCTCTTGCCATTGAGATCATGACAGTTTGACCGGCCCGCAAAGTGTTAATTGTTTGGGCTGAAGCAGGAGAAAAAGAAGTGTTGAAGGGAAATTTTTTTTTTTTCCCCCTCAGAGTTTTGCTGCCTAGCCCTTAATTGCTGTCTAGCTGCTTCTTACCTCCTCTTAACCCTTGAATGGCTCTGTGTCCACCTGTTTGTAATGGATCTTCAGAGTGTAACTGCAGGTTTGAATAATCTCGCCACGAAGGTACAAAATTTGCAAGATTTTGTTTGTCATGCACCTGTATCTGAGCCGAGAATTCCTTTGCCGGAATTTTTCTCGGGGAATAGATCCGGGTTTCAGAATTTTCGAAATAATTGCAAATTATTTTTGTCTCTGAAATCTCGCTCTGCCGGAGACCCTGCACAGCAGGTCAGGATTGTGATTTCCTTGCTCCGGGGCGACCCTCAAGACTGGGCTTTTTCATTGACACCAGGGGATCCTGCGTTGCTCAATGTGGATGCGTTTTTTCTGGCCTTGGGGTTGCTTTATGACGAACCTCATTTGGAGCTTCAGGCAGAAAAAACTTTGATGTCCCTATCTCAGGGGCAAGATGAAGCGGAAATTTACTGCCAAAGATTCCGTAAATGGTCTGTGCTTACTCAGTGGAATGAGTGCGCCCTGGCGGCGACTTTCAGAGAGGGTCTCTCTGATGCCATTAAGGATGTTATGGTGGGATTCCCTGTGCCTGCGGGTCTGAATGAGTCCATGACAATGGCTATTCAGATCGATAGGCGTTTGCGGGAGCGCAAACCAGTGCACCATCTGGTGGTGTCCACTGAGAAGTCGCCAGAGAGTATGCAGTGTGATAGAATTCTGTCCCGAAGCGAGCGGCAGAATTTTAGACGGAAAAATGGGTTGTGTTTCTATTGTGGTGATTCTACTCATGTTATATCAGCATGCTCTAAGCGCACTAAAAAGCTTGGTAAATCTGTTTCCATTTGCACCTTACCGTCTAAATTTATTCTATCTGTGACCCTGATTTGCTCTTTGTCATCTATTACCACGGACGCCTATGTCGACTCTGGCGCCGCTTTGAGTCTTATGGATTGGTCCTTTGCCAAACGCTGTGGGTATGATTTAGAGCCTTTGGAGACTCCTATTCCTCTGAAGGGGATTGACTCCACCCCATTGGCTAATAATAAACCACAATACTGGACACAAGTAACTATGCGTATTAATCCGGATCACCAGGAGATTATTCGCTTTCTGGTGCTGTATAATCTACATGATGATTTGGTGCTAGGATTGCCTTGGCTGCAATCTCACAACCCAGTCCTCGACTGGAGAGCTATGTCTGTGTTGAGCTGGGGATGTAAGGGGGCTCATGGGGATGTACCTGTGGTTTCCATTTCATCATCCATTCCCTCTGAAATTCCTGAGTTCCTGTCTGACTATCGTGACGTCTTTGAAGAATCCAAGCTTGGTTCGTTACCTCCGCACCGAGAGTGCGATTGTGCCATAGATTTAATCCCGGGTAGTAAATACCCAAAGGGTCGTTTATTTAATCTGTCTGTGCCTGAACATGCTGCTATGCGAGAATATATAAAGGAGTCCTTGGAAAAGGGACATATTCGTCCATCGTCATCTCCCTTAGGAGCCGGTTTTTTCTTTGTGTCAAAAAAAGACGGCTCTTTGAGACCATGTATTGATTATCGGCTTTTGAATAAAATCACTGTTAAATATCAATACCCATTGCCGTTGCTGACTGATTTGTTTGCTCGCATAAAGGGGGCCAAGTGGTTCTCTAAGATTGACCTTCGTGGGGCGTATAATTTGGTGCGAATCAGGCAGGGGGATGAGTGGAAAACCGCATTTAATACGCCCGAGGGCCACTTTGAGTATTTAGTGATGCCTTTTGGTCTTTCTAATGCTCCGTCAGTTTTCCAGTCCTTTATGCATGATATTTTTCGCGATTATTTGGATAAATTTATGATTGTGTATCTGGATGATATTCTGATTTTTTCGGATGACTGGGACTCTCATGTCCAGCAAGTCAGGAGGGTTTTTCAGGTTTTGCGGTCTAATTCTTTGTGTGTGAAGGGTTCTAAGTGTGTTTTTGGGGTACAGAGGATTTCCTTTTTGGGATATATTTTTTCCCCCTCTTCCATTGAAATGGATCCTGTCAAGGTTCAAGCTATTTGTGATTGGACGCAGCCCTCTTCTCTTAAGAGTCTTCAGAAATTTTTGGGCTTTGCTAACTTTTATCGTCGATTTATTGCTGGTTTTTCGGATATTGCTAAGCCATTGACCGATTTGACTAAGAAGGGTGCTGATGTTGCTGATTGGTCCCCTGATGCTGTGGAGGCCTTTCGGGAGCTTAAGCGCCGTTTTTCCTCTGCCCCTGTGTTGCGTCAGCCTGATGTTGCTCTACCTTTTCAGGTTGAGGTCGACGCTTCTGAGATCGGAGCTGGGGCAGTGTTGTCGCAGAAAAGTTCTGACTGCTCCGTGATGAGGCCTTGTGCCTTCTTTTCCCGTAAATTTTCGCCCGCTGAGCGGAATTATGATGTTGGGAATCGGGAGCTTTTGGCCATGAAGTGGGCTTTTGAGGAGTGGCGCCATTGGCTTGAGGGGGCCAGACATCAGGTGGTGGTATTGACTGACCACAAAAATTTGATTTATCTTGAGACCGCCAGGCGCCTGAATCCTAGACAGGCGCGCTGGTCATTATTTTTCTCTCGGTTTAATTTTGTGGTGTCATACCTACCGGGTTCTAAGAATGTTAAGGCGGATGCCCTTTCTAGGAGTTTTGAGCCTGACTCGCCTGGTAACTCTGAGCCCACAGGTATCCTTAAGGATGGAGTGGTATTGTCAGCCGTTTCTCCAGACCTGCGGCGGGCCTTGCAGGAGTTTCAGGCGGAGAGACCTGATCGTTGCCCACCTGATAAACTGTTTGTTCCTGATGATTGGACCAGTAGAGTCATCTCTGAGGTTCATTCTTCTGCGTTGGCAGGTCATCCTGGCATTTTTGGTACCAGGGATTTGGTGGCAAGGTCCTTCTGGTGGCCTTCCCTGTCACGAGATGTGCGAGGCTTTGTGCAGTCTTGTGACGTTTGTGCTCGGGCCAAGCCTTGTTGTTCTCGGGCTAGTGGATTATTGTTGCCCTTGCCTATTCCTAAGAGGCCTTGGACGCACATCTCGATGGATTTTATTTCAGATCTGCCTGTTTCTCAGAAGATGTCTGTCATCTGGGTGGTGTGTGACCGTTTTTCTAAGATGGTCCATTTGGTTCCTCTGCCCAAGTTACCTTCTTCTTCCGAGTTGGTTCCTCTGTTTTTTCAAAATGTTGTTCGTTTGCATGGTATTCCTGAGAATATCGTTTCTGACAGAGGGACCCAATTCGTGTCTAGATTTTGGCGGGCATTCTGTGCTAGGATGGGCATAGATTTATCTTTTTCGTCCGCTTTCCATCCTCAGACGAATGGCCAGACCGAGCGGATTAATCAGACCCTGGAGACATATCTGAGGTGTTTTGTGTCTGCTGACCAGGATGATTGGGTTGCTTTTTTGCCATTGGCGGAGTTCGCTCTCAATAATCGGGCCAGCTCTGCCACTTTGGTGTCCCCGTTTTTCTGTAATTCGGGGTTTCATCCTCGATTTTCCTCTGGTCAGGTGGAATCTTCGGATTGTCCTGGAGTGGATGCTGTGGTGGAGAGATTGCATCAGATCTGGGGGCAGGTGGTGGACAATTTGAGGTTGTCCCAGGAGAAGACTCAGCTTTTTGCCAACCGCCACCGTCGTGTTGGTCCTCGGCTTTCTGTTGGGGATTTGGTGTGGTTGTCTTCTCGTTTTGTCCCTATGAGGGTCTCTTCTCCTAAGTTTAAGCCTCGGTTTATCGGCCCGTATAAGATATTGGAGATTCTTAACCCTGTTTCCTTCCGTTTGGACCTCCCTGCATCCTTTTCTATTCATAACGTTTTTCATCGGTCATTATTGCGCAGGTATGAGGTACCGGTTGTGCCTTCCGTTGAGCCTCCTGCTCCGGTGTTGGTTGAGGGTGAGTTGGAGTACGTTGTGGAGAAAATCTTGGACTCTCGTGTTTCCAGACGGAGACTCCAGTATCTGGTCAAGTGGAAGGGATACGGCCAGGAGGATAATTCTTGGGTGAATGCATCTGATGTTCATGCCTCCGATCTGGTTTGTGCCTTTCATAGGGCCCATCCTGATCGCCCTGGTGGTTCTGGTGAGGGTTCGGTGCCCCCTCCTTGAGGGGGGGGTACTGTTGTGAATTTGGATTCTGGGCTCCCCCGGTGGCTACTGGTGGAATTGAACTGGTGTCTTCATCTTCTCCGTTCACCTGTTCCCATCAAGATGTGGGAGTCGCTATATAACCTTGCTGCTCTGTTAGTTGCTTGCCGGTCAACAATGTCATCAGAAGCCTCTCTGTGCTTGTTCCTGCTCCTAGACAACTACTAGATAAGTTGGACTCTTGTCCATGTTTGTTTTTGCATTTTGTTCCAGTTCACAGCTGTAGTTTCGTTACTGTGTCTGGAAAGCTCTTGTGAACGGGAATTGCCACTCTGGTGTTATGAGTTAATGCCAGAGTTTTAAAGTAATTTCTGGATGGTGTTTTTGATAGGGTTTTCAGCTGACCATGAAAGTGTCCTTTCTGTCTTCTGCTATGTAGTAAGTGGACCTCAAATTTGCTAAACCTATTTTCATACTACGTTTGTTATTTCATCTCTACTCACCGCCAATACATGTGGGGGGCCTCTGTCTCCTTTCGGGGTATTTCTCTAGAGGTGAGCTAGGACTAATATTTTCCTCTGCTAGCTTTATTTAGTCCTCCGGCTGGGCTGGGCATCTAGAATCAACGTAGGCATGCTACCCGGCCACTGCTAGTTGTGCGTTAGGTTTAGTTCATGGTCAGCTCAGTTCCCATCTTCCAAGAGCTAGTTCCTATATATGCTTATGCTATGTTCTCTTGCCATTGAGATCATGACAGCCAGGTCTAGGAAGAATTCAGGTGGTCCATAACTACTTCTATTTAAGGATTATGGAGGCCACTGTGCTCTTAGGAACCTTGAGTACTGCAGAAATTCTGTTGTAACCTTGGCCAGATGTGTGCCTTGCCACAATTCTGTCTCTGAGCTCCTTGGCCAGTTCCTTTGACCTCATGATTCTCAATTGGTCTGACATGCACTGTAAGCTGTGAGGTCCTATACAGACAGGTGTGTGCCTTTCCAAATCAAGTCCTATCAGTTTAATTAAACACAACTGGACTCCAATGAAGGAGTAGAACCATCTCAAGGAGGATCACAAGGAAATGGACAGCATGTGACGTAAATATGAGTGTCTGAGCAAAGGGTCTGAATACTTATGACCATGTGATATTTCAGTTTTTCTTTTTTATTACATTTGCAAAAATGTCTACATTTCTGTTTTTTTCAGTTAAGATGGGTTGCAGAGTGTACATTAATGTGAAAAAATGAAATTTTTTGAATTTACCAAATGGCTGCAAGGAAATAAAGAGTGAAAAATTTAAAGGGGTATGAATACTTTCCGTTCCCACTGTATATACCAGGATAGTGACATATATATCAAAGGTACCAGAATGGGGGACATATGGAGTGGCATGTAAAAGTTTGGGTACCCCTCATCAAAATTACCGTCATTGTGAACAGTTAAGCAAATTGAAGATGAAATGATCTCCAAAAGATCTAAAGTTAAAGATGACACATTTCCTTTGTAGTTTAGGCATATACAGTGGGGAAAAAATATTTAGTCAGCCACCAAATGTGCAAGTTCTCCCACTTAAAAAGATGAGAGAGGCCTGTAAATGACATCATAGGTAGGCCACAACTATGAGTCAAAATAAGAAAACAAATCCAGAAATTCACCTTGTCTGATTTGGAAAAAAATATTTAGCAAATTATGGTGGAAAATAAGTATTTGGTCATTAACAAAAGTTCAAACTTTTTCTGTAAATCTTCACAAGGTTGGCACACACTGTTGGTGGCATATTGGCCCATTCCTCCATGCAGATCTCCTCTAGAGCAGTGATGTTTTGGGCCTGTCGCTGGGCAACACTGACTTTCAACTCCCTACAAAGGTTTTCTATGGGTTTGAGATCTAGAGACTGGCTAGGCCACTTCAGGACCTTCATATGCTTCTTATGAAGCCACTCTTTCATTGCCCTGGCGGTGTGCTTGGGATCAATATCATGCTGAAAGACCCATCCACCTTTCATTTTCAATGCCCTTGCTGATGGAAGGAGGCTTGTACTCAAAATCTCACGATACATGGCCCCATTCATTCTTTCATACATGCATGGAGGTAGCAACATCATGCTTTCGGGCTGTTTCTCTGCAAAGGGACTAGGACGACTGTTGCCTCCTCCATGCTTCACAGTAGGTATGGTGTTATTTGGATGCAACTCCACATTCTGTCTCCTCCAAACACGACGAGTTTTGTTTCTACCAAACAGTTCTACTTTTGTTTCATCAGACCATATGACATTCTCCCAATACTCTTCTGGATGATCCAAATTCTCTCTAACAAACTTCAGACGGGCCTGGACATGTACTGGTTTAAGCAGGGGGAAACGTTTGGCACGGCAGGATCTGAGTCCCTGGCGGCATAGTGTGTTACTGATGGTAGCCTTTTTTTACAGTGGTCCCAGCTCTATGCAGGTCATTCAATAGGTCCCCCTGTGTGGTTCTGGGATTTTTGCTCACCATTCTTGTGATCATTTTGACCCCATGGGGTGAGATCTTGCGTGGAGCCCCAGATCGAGGGAGATTATCAGTGGTCTTGTATGTCTTCCATTTTCTTATTATTGCTCCCACAGTTGATTTCATCACACCAAGCTGCTTGCCTATTGCAGATTAAGTCTTCCCAGCCTGGTGCAGGGCTAGAATTTTGTTTCTGGTGTCCTTCGACAGCTCTTTGGTCTTCACCATACTGGAGCTTGGAGTGTGACAGTTTGAGGTTGTGGACAGGTGTCTTTTATACTGATAGCAAGTTCAAACAGATGCCATTACTACAGGTAATGAGTGGAGTACAGAAGAGCCTCTTAAAGAATAAGTTACAGGTCTGTGAGAGCCAGGAATCTTGCATGTTTTTAGATGGCCAAATACTTATTTACTTATTTTCCATCATAATTTGCAAAATAAATCTTGCCAAATCAGACAAGGTGATATTCTGGATTTGGTTTCTCATGTTGACTCTGATAGTTGTGGTCTACCTATGATGTCAAATACAGGTCTCTCTCATCTTTTTAAGTGGGAGAACTTGCACAATTTGTCACTGACTAAATACTTTTTTCCCCACTGTAATATACAGTATATACCGAATTTTTCGGACTATAAGACGCACCGGACTATAAGGCGCACCCAGGTTTTAGAGGTGGAAAATAGGGAAAAAAAATATTTGAAGCAAAAAAATGTGGTAAAATATTTAATAACATAAATAACATACTATTATATGTGGTGTTATTACATATAATAGTATGTTATTATGTTGGAAGCTGCAGGACCAGTGTGGTGTCTGTACAGTACTATATGAAGATGCTGGAGGGTGAGTATAAGAATGGGGGCACAGGGCTGATATTGAAAGCACCACTCCAGCACAGCAAAATAGCACTGGAGTGCTGCTTTAAAATCATGGGAGAACTATAACTCCCAGCATGTCCTGCAGATCCTATGACATGCTGGGAGTTATAGTTCACCACAGGAGTGGCAGAGTGCTTTATTGTGTATTGTAAAGACTAACCTCTTAATTGTGGCAGCCTGCCAGCCACTGTGGTGAGGTAAAAGCATCCCATGACTGCACACAGAGCCCTCCCTCTTGTTGCCTCTCCACAGCACAGATTTTGAGGAAGCCTGCAGATTCTAGTGGAGAGCCTGAAGGACCTGTGATGATGTCAAGAAGAGGGAGGGCTCTGAGCTGCCATGTGATGCTCCAGCCCGCCCACTCCTGACATCACACAGGTTCTGTTTGTGCACAGCACTCGGCATCCAGGCATGGCAGGCAGGTATACAGCGATCTCCTCTCTGCTCTGGCCCCTGCTGCTGGTGCTGCCTCCTCCGCAGCACACACAGATTCTCCCAGGAATCAGCGCTGAGGAAGCCATGCGTGTCCCTGCTTAAGTGCAGTATTCATTTGCTGCTCCCGGCTCACCGCTTAGCTGATCGGTGAGCGGGGAGCCGCTAATGAATATTCACTGCACTTAATCATCGGGACCACATGGTTTTCCCAGCGCTGATTCCGGGCAGCGGGGACATCCTGAAGTGGGATAACAGTGCAATCCCACTCACTGCTGCCCCCCTCCCCACATGCTACATCTGTACCATAAGACGCACCCACACTTTCCTCCCAAATTTGGAGGAAAAAAAGTGCGTCTTATGGTCGGAAAAATACGATATATATATATATATATATATATATATATATATATATATATACAACTCTGGCAAAAATTAAGAGACCACTGCAAAATGTTCAGTTTGTCAGATTTTTCTCTTTATAGGTATATTTTTGAGTAAAATGTAAATTGTTCATTTATTCTATAAACTTCTGACAACATGTCTCTGAATTTCCAAGCAATTAGTTTTGTATTTTTTTTCTGAAAAGGAGAAAGGGTCAATATTTAAAAACAAAACAAAACAGTGCTTTCAGACACAAAATAATGCAAAGAAAACAAGTTCATAATCATGTTTTAACTCAAGAAAAGTTCAGAAATCAATATTTTGTGGAATAACCATTATTTTTAATCACAGCTTTCATATGTCTTGGCATGCTTCCCACCAGTCTTTCACACTGCTTTTGGCGCAAAAATGTAAGCAGTTATTCCTTGTTTGATGGCTTGTGAGTGACTATCCATCATCCTCTTGATTACATTCCAGAGGTTTTCAATGGGGTTCAGGTCTGGAGATTGGGCTGCCCATGACAGGGTTTTGATGTGGTGCCAGAGCTGTATATATATATATATATATATATATATATATATATATATATATATATATATATATATTATATATATTTATTTTCTCTTTTTCTTTTTCAACTTTTACATTTTAAAAATTGCAAAAAGGAAAATGGGCTGATGCAAAAGTTTGGGCACTCTTGGAGATTTGTGTGCTAAGATAACTTTGACCAAGGTTTCAGACCTTAGTTAGCCTGTTAGGGTTATGACTAGTTCACTATCATCATTAGGAAAGGACAGGTGATGCAAATTTACCAGCTTATAAAAACCCAGCCTCCTCTAACATTGTGCCAAATAACAGCAGCTAATGGTTCTTCTAAGCAGCTTCCTAGCACTCTGAAAATGATGGAGGCACACAAAATAGGAGAAGGCTATAAGAAGATAGCAAAGCGTTTTCAAGCTGCCGTTTCCTCAATTCGAAAAGTAATTAAGAAATGGCAGTTAACAGGAATAGTGGAGGACAAGATAAGGTCTGAAAGACCAACCAAAATTTCAGTGAGAGCTGCTTGTAGGATTGCTAGAGAGGCAGATCAGAGCCCCACGTGACTGCAAAAGACCTTCAAAAATATTTAGCAGACTCTTGAGTTGTGGTATATTGTTCTACTGTTCAAAGACACATGCACAAATATGGCCTTCATCGAAGAGTCGTCAGAAGAAAACCTCTCCTGCATCATCACTATAAAATTCAGCTTCAGAAGTATTAATAACAAAACATCTAAACAAGGCTGATGTATTTAGGAAATTAGTCCTGTTGATCAATGTGGTTAAAATAGAACTCTTTGGCCACAATGATCAAAGGTATGTGTGGAGAAAAAAGGGCACAGAATTTCAGGAAAAGAACATCTTGCCAACCATTAAGCATGAGGGTGTATCAATCATCCATGGCATTGTGCTGCAGTCAATGGCACAAGAAACATTTAAAGGGTAGAAGGAAGAATGGATTCAATGAAATTTCAACAAATTCTTGGGGCAAACTGTTGTGAATTCCGTTCTTGGGCTCCATCCTGTGGTCATGAATGGTATTTTTGGGAGTTCTGCTCTTGGGCTCCCTCTGGTGGTTTCAAGTGGAACTTAGCAGCTGCTTTCACTAATCGGTGCCCTGGCCTTGTTATTTAACTGGGCTTTAGGCTGTAGTTGATGCCAGCTGTCAATGTTTCTTCCTGTGGATTCAGTCCTTTCCTGGAAGTTCTCTGTTGGCCAGTCCATTTCAGCTTAAGATAAGTTCCGCTAGTTTTTGGGTGTTTCCCTGCTTATGACCTTCTGTTCAGTTTAAGTTATGTCTCTTTTGTCCAGCTTGTCATTATGAATTATTCCGGCTAGTTGGAAGCTCTGGGGTCGCAGATTTGCTCCTCCACACCGTGAGTCGGTGTGGAGGTTATTTTTTGTAAACTCTGCGTGGACTTTTAGTTTTATTACTGACCGCACAGTAGCCTTTTCTATCTCTGTCTATTTAGATAGTTTTGGCCTCCTTTGCTAAATCTAGTTTCATTTCTGAGTTTGTCATTTTCCTCTCCACTCACCGTCAATATTTGTGGGGGGCTATCTTTCCTTTGGGGGTTTCTCTGAGGCGAGATAGTTTTCCGTTTCCATCTTCAGGGGTAGCTAGTTCTTAGGCTGTGAAGAGGCGTCTAGGCAGAGATAGGCACGCTCCACGGCTATTTCTAGTGTTGGTGTTAGGAGTAGGGATTGCGGTCAGTAAAGCTACCACCTCCCCAGAGCTAGTACTTTATTTGTTTTACCCACCAGGTCATTTCAGTTCTGCTCCATAATCACTAGGTCATAACAGTGATTACTGTTGGTGGAGCTGCCACCTCCGCTGAGCTTGTCCATGATTGGTCTTACCCACCAGGTCATCTCGGTACTGCTCCGTAACCACCAGGCCATAACAGTACAGCTGGCCCACAATGTGTTAAATGCAACTCAAAAGAGGGAAAAGAAAGTCTGAGGCATTGTTTTTTTTTGTTGTTGCCTGTTTTGTCTTTTTTTTTCCCTTGATTTTTGGATGGTGCAGGAGCTTGGTGCTGATATGGAGGTTCAGGGTCTGTCTGCGTGTGTTGATCATCTCGCTGCAAGGGTACAGAGTATCCAAGACTATGTTGTTCAAACTCCTGTTTCTGAGCCTAGAATTCCTATCCCTGATTTGTTTTCTGGGGATAGATCTAAGTTTTTGAGCTTTAAAAATAATTGCAGATTGTTTTTTGCTCTGAGACCCCGTTCCTCTGGTGACCCCATTCAGCAGGTGAAGATTGTTATTTCTCTGCTGCGTGGCGACCCGCAGGACTGGGCATTCTCCCTTGAGCCAGGGAATCCTGCATTGCTCAATGTAGATTCATTTTTTCAAGCATTTGGACTGCTTTATGACGAACCTAATTCTGTGGATCAGGCAGAAAAAAATTTACTGGCTCTGTGTCAGGATCAGGAAGCAGCAGAGATATATTGTCAGAAATTTAGAAAGTGGTCTGTGCTTACAAAATGGAATGAGGATGCCCTGGCAGCTATTTTCAGAAAGGGTCTTTCTGAAGCCCTTAAAGATGTTATGGTGGGGTTTCCCACGCCTGCTGGTTTGAATGAATCAATGTCTCTGGCCATTCAGATTGATCAGCGCCTACGTGAACGTAAGATGGTGCACCATATGGCGGTGTCCTCTGGGCAGAGTTCTGAGCCTATGCAATGTGATAGGATTTTGACGGGAGCAGAACGGCAGGAGTTCAGACGTCAGAATGGGCTGTGTTTTTACTGTGGTCACGCTACTCATGCTATCTCGGACTGCCCGAAGCGAACTAAGAGGGTTGCTAGGCCTATTACCATTAGTACTGTACAGCCTAAATTTCTCTTGTCTATTACCCTGATTTGCTCATTGTCGTCCTTTTCTGTAATGGCATTTGTGGATTCTGGCGCTGCCCTGAACTTAATGGACCTAGAATTTGCCAAGCGCTGTGGTTTTTCCTTGGAGCCTTTGCAGAGCCCTATTCCCTTGAGGGGGAACTGTGATTGCGCTATTAATTTGATTCCTGGCTGTAAGTTCCCTAAGGGTCGACTTTTCAATCTGTCTGTGCCAGAGCATGCCGCTATGCGGAGTTATGTAAAGGAGTCCTTGGAGAAGGGGCATATTCGCCCGTCTTCGTCACCGTTGGGAGCGGGGTTCTTTTTTGTTGCCAAGAAGGATGGCTCCTTGAGGCCCTGTATAGATTATCGCCTTCTCAATAAGATCACGGTCAAATTTCAGTACCCTTTGCCTTTGCTCTCTGATTTGTTTGCTTGGATTAAAGGGGCTAGCTGGTTTACCAAGATTGACCTTCGAGGGGCGTAAAATCTTGTTCGCATCAAACAGGGTGATGAATGGAAAACAGCATTTAATACGCCCGAAGGCCATTTTGAATATCTGGTGATGCCTTTCGGGCTCTCTAATGCTCCATCTGTGTTTCAGTCCTTCATACATGATATTTTCTGGGAGTATCTGGATAAATTCATGATTGTATATTTGGATGATATTTTGTTTTTTTCCGATGATTGGGAGTCTCATGTGAAGCAGGTCAGGATGGTATTTCAGATTCTCCGTGCTAATACACTGTTTGTGAAGGGGTCTAAGTGCCTTTTTTGGAGTTCAGAAGGTTTCTTTTCTAGGGGTTCATTTTTTCTCCCTCGGCTATTGAAATGGACCCTGTTAAGGTCCAGGCCATTCATGATTGGACTCAACCTACATCTGTGAAGAGCCTTCAGAAATTTTTGGGCTTTGCTAATTTTTATCGCCGCTTTATTGCTAATTTTTCTACTGTGGTTAAACCTCTGACCGATTTGACCAAGAAAGGTGCTGATGTGGTGAATTGGTCCTCTGCGGCTGTGGAGGCCTTTCAGGAGCTTAAGCGTCGTTTTACTTCTGCCCGTGTTGCATCAGCCAGATGTTTCTCTCCCTTTTCAGGTTGAGGTTGACGCTTCTGAGATTGGGGCAGGAGCTGTTCTGTCTCAGAGAAGTTCTGATGGCTCTGTGTTGAAACCATGTGCTTTCTTCTCCAGAAAGTTTTCGCCTGCTGAGCGTAATTATGATGTCGGCAATCGGGAGTTGTTGGCTATGAAGTGGGAATTTGAGGAGTGGCGACATTGGCTTGAGGGAGCTAAGCATCGTGTTGTGGTCTTGACCGATCATAAGAATCTGATTTACCTTGAGTCTGCCAAGTGGTTGAATCCTAGACAGGCTCGGTGGTCTTTGTTTTTCTCCCATTTTGATTTTGTGGTCTCGTATCTTCCGGGATCTAAGAATGTGAAGGCTGATGCCCTGTCTAGGAGTTTTTTGCCTGATTCTCCGGGAGTCCATGAGCCGGCTGGTATTCTCAAGGAGGGGGTGATTCTTTCTGCTATCTCCCCTGATTTGCGGCGGGTGCTTCAGGAGTTTCAGGCTGATAGACCCGACCGCTGTCCTGTGGGGAAATTGTTTGTTCCTGATAGATGGACTAGTAAGGTGATTTCTGAGATTCATTGTTCGGTGTTGGCCGGTCATCCTGGGATCTTTGGTACCAGAGATTTGGTTGCCAGGTCCTTTTGGTGGCCTTCTTTGTCACGGGATGTGCGTTCCTTCGTGCAGTCCTGTGGGACCTGTGCCCGGGCTAAGCCCTGCTGTTCTCGTGCTAGTGGGTTGCTTTTGCCTTTGCCTATCCCTGAGAGGCCCTGGACGCATATTTCCATGGATTTTATTTCTGATCTTCCTGTTTCTCAGAAGATGTCTGTCATCTGGGTGGTTTGTGACCGGTTTTCTAAAATGGTCCACTTGGTACCTTTGCCTAAGTTGCCTTCCTCCTCTGATTTGGTTCCTTTGTTTTTCCAGCATGTGGTTCGTTTGCATGGTATTCCGGAGAATATTGTGTCTGACAGAGGTACCCAGTTTGTTTCTAGGTTTTGGCGGTCCTTTTGTGCTAGAATGGGCATTAATTTGTCTTTTTCTTCGGCATTTCACCCTCAGACAAATGGACAGACGGAGCGAACCAATCAGACCTTGGAAACCTATTTGAGATGCTTTGTGTCTGCTGATCAGGATGATTGGGTTACCTTCTTGCCGTTGGCCAAGTTTGCCCTTAATAATCGGGCTAGTTCGGCTACTTTGGTTTCGCCTTTTTTTTGTAACTTTGGTTTTCATCCTCGTTTTTCTTCAGGGCAGGTTGAGCCTTTGGACTGTCCTGGGGTAGATTCTGTGGTGGACAGGTTGCAGCGGATTTGGACTCATGTGGTGGACAATTTAACATTGTCTCAGGAAAAGGCTCAACGTTTTGCTAACCGCCGTCGGTGTGTTGGTCCCCGGCTTCGGGTTGGGGATTTGGTCTGGTTGTCTTCTCGTCATGTTCCTATGAAGGTCTCTTCCCCTAAGTTCAAGCCTCGTTTTATCGGTCCTTATAGGATTTCGGAAATTATCAATCCGGTGTCTTTTCGTTTGGCCCTTCCAGCTTCTTTTTCCATTCATAATGTGTTCCATAGATCTTTGTTGCGGAGATATGTGGTGCCCATGGTTCCCTCTGTTGACCCTACTGCTCCGGTGTTGGTTGAGGGGGAGCTGGAATATGTGGTGGAGAAGATTTTGGATTCTCGTCTTTCAAGGCGGAAACTTCAGTATCTGGTCAAGTGGAAGGGTTATGGCCAGGAGGATAACTCTTGGGTTTTTGCCTCCGATGTCCATGCTGCCGATTTGGTACGTGCTTTTCATTTGGCTCGTCCCGATCGGCCTGGGGGCTCTGGTGAGGGTTCGGTGACCCCTCTTCAAGGGGGGGTTACTGTTGTGAATTCCGTTCTTGGGCTCCATCCTGTGGTCATGTATGGTATTTTTGGGAGTTCTGCTCTTGGGCTCCCTCTGGTGGTTTCAAGTGGAACTTAGCAGCTGCTTTCACTAATCGGTGCCCTGGCCTTGTTATTTAACTGGGCTTTAGGCTGTAGTTGATGCCAGCTGTCAATGTTTCTTCCTGTGGATTCAGTCCTTTCCTGGAAGTTCTCTGTTGGCCAGTCCATTTCAGCTTAAGATAAGTTCTGCTAGTTTTTGGGTGTTTCCCTGCTTATGACCTTCTGTTCAGTTTAAGTTATGTCTCCTTTGTCCAGCTTGTCATTATGAATTATTCCAGCTAGTTGGAAGCTCTGGGGTCACAGATTTGCTCCTCCACACCGTGAGTCGGTGTGGAGGTTATTTTTTGTAAACTCTGCGTGGACTTTTAGTTTTATTACTGACCGCACAGTAGCCTTTTCTATCTCTGTCTATTTAGATAGTTTTGGCCTCCTTTGCTAAATCTAGTTTCATTTCTGAGTTTGTCATTTTCCTCTCCACTCACCGTCAATATTTGTGGGGGCTATCTTTCCTTTGGGGGTTTCTCTGAGGCAAGATAGTTTTCCGTTTCCATCTTCAGGGGTAGCTAGTTCTTAGGCTGTGAAGAGGCGTCTAGGCAGAGATAGGCACGCTCCACGGCTATTTCTAGTGTTGGTGTTAGGAGTAGGGATTGCGGTCAGTAAAGCTACCACCTCCCCAGAGCTAGTACTTTATTTGTTTTACCCACCAGGTCATTTCAGTTCTGCTCCGTAATCACTAGGTCATAACAGTGATTACTGTCGGTGGAGCTGCCACCTCCGCTGAGCTTGTCCATGATTGGTCTTACCCACCAGGTCATCTCGGTACTGCTCCGTAACCACCAGGCCATAACAGCAAACATACCACCATCTGTAAAAAAGCTGAACTTGAAAAGAGGATGGCTTCTATAAATGGATAATGATTCTAAACACACGTCAAAATAGACTATATCAAAAGGCGCAAGTTGAAGGTATTTCAAGGTCCCGCACGGTCACCTGATCTGAACAACATTGGAAATCTGTGGCTAGACCTCAAAATAGCAATGCATACAAGACGACCCAGGACTCTCACAGAACTGGAAGAATTTTCCAAGCAAGAATGGATGAAACAAGAATTGAAGGACTCTTGTCTGGCTACAAAAAGTGTTTACAAGCTGTGATACTTTCAAAAAGGGGTGCAACTAGGTAATAACCATGTAGGGTACCCAAACTTTTGCATCAGCCAATTTTCCTTTTTGTAATTTTTAAAATGTAAAAGTTGAAAGATATATATTTATTTATTTATTTTTTTGCCTAAAAGAGAAAGGAAATGTGTCATCTTTAAGTTTTGGCCTTTTAGAAATCATTTCATCTTCAACTGGTTTAACTGTTCACAATAACAGTAATAGTGACCAAGGGTGCCCAAACGTTCACATGCAATTGAACTTATTGTATTTGTATTTTATTGAAGATTTGCTTGCTGTGATTTATAATAATAATAATAATAATAATTTTTATTTATATAGCGCCAACATATTCCGGAGCGCTTTACAACTTAAAGAGGGGACTTGTACAGACAATAGACATTACAGCATAACAGAAATCACAGTTCAAAACAGATACCAGTAGGAATGAGGGCCCTGCTCGCAAGCTTACAACCTATGAGGAAAAGGGGAGACACGAGAGGTGGATGGTAACAATTGCTTTAGTTATTTGGACCAGCCATAGTGTAAGGCTCGGGTGTTCATGTAAAGCTGCATGAACCAGTTAACAGCCTAAGTATGTAGCAGTACAGACACAGAGTGCTATTAACTGCATAAAGTGTATGAGAACATGATGCGAGGAACCTGATTGTTTGTTTTTGTTTTTTTTAATAGGCCATACAGGGATAGTTAGGTTAATGCGTTGAGGCGGTAGGCCAGTCTGAACAAATGCGTTTTTAGGATACGCTTAAAACTGTGGGGATTGGGGATTAATCGTATTAACCTAGGTAGTGCATTCCAAAGAATCGGCGCAGCACGTGTAAAGTCTTGGAGACGGGAGTGGGAGGTTCTGATTATTGAGGATGCTAACCTGAGGTCATTAGCGGAGCGGAGGGCACGGGTAGGGTGGTAGACTGAGACCAGAGAGGAGCTGTAGGGTGGTGCTGAGCCAGCACAGACATCTGTATAGGGACATACACTGGCCTTCAACATTAGTTTTTTCACTGTGTGTGTGGGTTTTTCTTTGGTGTAGCCACAGGTTGGTGGCATTTTAGTCAATTCTAATAAATATTGGGTTTTTTATGATTCATTTAGTAGATTCACCCTAATTCTCCATTATACTTCATTATTTAGTAGAGAGTTACAATAGTCCAGACGAGAATGAATAAGTGAGACAGTAAGAGTTTTTGCAGAGTCGAAAGTAAGAAAAGGGCGAATTCTAGAAATGTTTTTGAGATGCAGATAAGAAGAGCGAGCCAATGATCGGATGTGGGGGGTGAATGAAAGCTCGGAATCAAGGATGACCCCAAGGCAGCGGGCATGTTGCTTTGGAGTAACGATGGAACCTCACACGGAGATGGCAATGTCAGGCAAAGGTAGGTTAGTAGAGGGAGAGAACACGAGGAGTTCAGTTTTTGACAGGTTCAATTTCAGATAGAGGGAGGACATGATGTTAGAGACAGCGGTAAGACAATCACTGGTGTTTTCTAAGAAGGTCGGCATGAAAGCAGGAGAAGAGGTGTATAATTGGGTGTCGTCAGCATAGAGATGGTACTGGAAACCAAATCTACTGATTGTTTGTCCAATAGGGGCAGTATACAAAGAGAAGAGGAGGGGGCCTAGGACTGATCCTTGAGGAACCCCAACAGTAAGGGGAAGGGGAGAGGAGGAGGAACCAGCAAAACATACAGTGAAGGATCGGTCAGAGAGATAGGAGGAGAATCAAGAGAGAATGGTGTCCTTGAGGCCGATGGAGCCGAGCATAGTGAGGAGGAGCTGATGATCCACAGTGTCGAATGCTGCGGAGAGATCCAAGAGAATTAGCATGGAGTAGTGACCATTAGACTGACTGCTGGTCAGTTTAAGTGAACTAATTTCACCTGGAAAGTGTTCAGCCTCTGGAATCAATGTTTCCATTCAGTGACAGTAAGCCGATGAAGACGTACCCGCTGGATCTTATGTACACATAAGATAAAGGCAAAGATAAAAGCAATCATTCCACTACTCTTGATAGAGTTTCGGAGGCCTCATTTGAGCCATTGTTTCATATGAGACTGTTCGTTGACTCTTATATGATAATTTGTGAATGCATGATGATTAAGTATTGCATCAGCCCACTGCAGTTTACTAACCTACACAATTTAGGATGAATATGCAGATTATTTGAAAAATCGAACAATGAAGGATCATCGCCTGCCACCTTCCTCCAATCCTGTGGAAGAATGTCCTAAATAGGAGCTGTGCATATATAAAGCTCTCGCTGCAAAAAGACCCTCTTCAAGAACAGCCCAAGGAACCATGGCTCCATCAGGTTGAATACAGGTCTGCTCCTCTGGCCATCACTGAACAAACAAAGCCATTTGGAGAACCCTGGTTGGGACTGTATCATATGTGGTTGCCGGCTGGAGCTTGATACATGTGCTGCGGCTGTGATATCCATTGTCTGGATGTGAGGAACTATCTTAATGACTGTTGTTGCAAGGTGGAGTGGGAGACATGTTCTACGATTGTGGTATGGAGCATGGACTGTGAATATTGATTATACTGGCAGGAGATACAAAAGCTGTGGGCCAACCAAAACTTGGAAGACAGTGGGTATCAAAAATACCCTCCCAGTGCAAAACAAGATAATGTAGATCTAGCAATAACCTAACAATTCCCTAATCTTACCTGCTATCCCTTCCTATCAGTGGAGGTTGGCACCCTATAAGATAGGCTTTTTTGGCCCTCCCTCTCTGCGTCGGCTGTCCCCTACTAGCCCTAATAATTTCCTATTGTATTAAAGGTGGGAAAACAATAAGCAAAGAAAAGAAATGAAGGGATAGTGCCAATTAATTTAAGGACAGTAGGTTATTGTAAAAATTGGTACCCTCATGTACCAATAATGAACATGTCTTGTGGGACCCATATATGTTAAATATACATCATGGGTCCTTCACAAATAATTGAGACCTGTACACAAAGATAAAGGGGCCATAACACTAGCTTTTCAGCATGATTTGGACAAAACCAATTAACCACATTGTTTTGCAATAGATACACATAAATGTACAATTTGTGGTTATTGAAAAAAAGATGAAAAAAAAAAAGTCTGTCTTTCCACCATGACACCTCACATCTATTGATTAGCTGGCTCTGCATCGTGTGCCTCCTGATGAACCGTATGGATGGGGAAACACGTCGAGGCGGGAAGCTAAGTTTGGGATAAATCCCATCTTTTTTTTTTTTTCTTCATCTTTTTTTCAATAACCACAAATTGTACATTTACGTGTATCTATTGCAAAACAATGTGGTTTATTGGTTTTGTCCAAATCATGCTACAAAAAGCTGGTCTTATGGCCCCTTTATCTTTATGTACAGGTCTCAATTATTTGTTAAGGACCCATGATGTATATTTAACATATATGGGTCCCACAAGACATGTTCATTAACTGTCTAGGTAGAATAGTACTATGTTTTCGGTACATGAGGGTGCCAATTTTTACAATGACCTACTGTCCTTAAATTAATAGGCACTATCCCTTCATTTCTTTTGTTTGCTTATTGTTTTCCCACCTTTAATACAGTAGGAAATTATCAGGGCTAGTCGCGGACAGCCGCCACGGAGTGGGGGCGCCAAAAAAACTTATCTAATAGGGTGCCAACCTCCACTGATAGGAAGGGATAGCAGGTAAGATTAGGGAATTGTTAGGTTATTGCTACATCTACATTATCTTGTTTTGCACTGGGAGGGTATTTTTAATACTTTTTTCAATAAAGAATATATTGTTTTTAAAGGGATTACACGATACACACTTTTTGATTATTTTCTGTGGCTCTATATTATATATTTCTACTAAGACAGTGGGTATCGCCTGGTACGGGGGCACTGTCACTATCGGACCCAGGATGGGATCTTGTGGGCTGGGGACATTACATTTTGACCATCTACCCTGAATTGCTGTAAGAACTTGGATGTAAGGAATAAAAATCGTTGCACTTTTAACCTGCCTGGTTGACTATTACAAAGCCACTACCTCAGATCTTCACAGAGACATATACACTAGGAAGGGGCCCAGCATGGGGGACATGCATACCACTATGGGAACATATATACCAGGAATGGGCTCACTATGGGGCTGACTGACATACATACCAGGAAGGGGCCCAGGACAGGGGATATTACTACGTAATGAAGGGGAAAGGGGCGAACACATATGTCTTTATAGGATTTAGAAATTTACATCTGACCAACATGCAAGTTGGGGAGGCAGGTCCAAATTTTGCAGAGGAACCAATTGGATTCTAGTTACGTCACTATTTCACTAGTAAAATTCAGGACTCCAAGAGTCTGGCAGCAGCTGTGTCACAGAGAACACAGGTGCATTCGGCCAAGTCAAACATTCTTTGTGTGTGGGGTGGGAGACAGTTGTTTATCGAATGATCATTTGCTCGGCAGCGATATAATATGTTGCTAGCCTTTATACTCTTTTCTCACTCCTTTAGAGGATATCAGCATGCATAGTCTTTATAAAGTATGCTCAGAACATGTGGTTTGCATAGAAATGAACACAAATGCAAATGTGAGTTCTGGTATTTATTGTTTAACCATTAGATATTGTGAAGGGTGTTGAGAAGACAAACATGGATATGTAAGTGCAGCGCCCCAGAGTTCTGGTCGTTGCAGTACTGTGGCTTCGCCGCTAAGGGGAGCCATGGTACGTTCGATGGCACCGAAGGAGTTCCTCCAATCAGGTATCACAGACACCAATATGTTTCACAGCTGGGCCTCCGGGGGGAGCTAAGGGTGCTATTCATTAGGCCACTCCCCACCATAGTGGGTAAACTGGGGGTCAGGCAGGAAGTTAGAAGAGAACGCTGACGGGATTGAACGGAGCAACACCCTGTGGCAGGGGGTGTTGTGAAGGGAGAGACTGTAGGGTCTCTGCCAGGGGTGGGATCCTGGCAGAGGCTTGGCATTGAAAGAACGTAACGGGTCCGCGCAGGCTCCTGGAAGCGGCGGGACTCAAGAAAGGACTAGAAGCGAGATAGATTGTGCTGAGTGAGAAACGAGATCAAGCAGAAGGAGAATACCAGCAGGGGTTTTGTTGAAAGAGGCAGCACCCTGCTGAGGCGCAATACCGGTGGCCGGAACGCCGAGGGAGTGGATTAGAATACAGCTTCAAGCCATACTCCAAACAGCGGCAGGACAGTCGGTCTTAGGCGGGCTGTCTACCACATATCACCTATGAAGTCTTGGGGGGCAATTGCGGGAGAGGGGCGACTCTAGGGTCCCGGAAGAACTCCAGGCCTACCTGACAAACGGGTGCCATTCCAACCTGAATACAGGGAAGGGGTGGATTACAGAGGAACATCAAATCGAGTTGTGAGGGAACTTAAGAAACAGACACAACCGTTGTGGGGTTACTTTCCGTAAGCACAGCAGGGAAGGACTACAACACATAGCGCTAGAAGGAAGGCACAGATTTCCACCTGAGAGGAGAACTCTGGAGGTGCCATTGGACCGGCCGGACTTGCGTAGCCTGGTGAACCGTGTTCCGGACTGAGGACTCAGAGATCTCCAGTAAAGAGGTAAAGAGACTGCAACCTGGTGTCCTCGTTATTTGCTGCGACTTACACCCCACAACCGCTACACTACCCCACCGCTACCATTACTACCACCTATTTCACCGGACGTCCCCCACTGACGGACAGGGCCACGGACCGGGTCTAGCCACCGTGACAACCCCGAGACTGAGACCCAGAGGCCCGGCTCCGGGTATCCCCTCGGCCCTGCGGCGGTGTGGGGGCGCTCCAAAACTTGGCGTCACGAACAGGATCTACTTAAGCCTGAAGAATCAGGTCATGTGTGCCTAGAGACTGTGATTTACTGTGCTTGGACTGTACTTTATTGTAAGACTGTGCTGCGCCATTAGCCGCCAAAAGTTCCCGCCAAAAGGCGCCGCCATTGCTACACCCAAGGGGAAGGAGGGCGTGTTATGGGCGGAGACTCCCAGTGTGGCGCGAGAAATGGCTACCGCCCCCTGCACTTCTGGCTGCAGAGGAATGACCTGCCCCAAAGCAGAAGAGAAACACCCCTTGATATGCAACGGCGGGAAGCGGGTGACGGAGAAGCCCGACCTCGGAGAAATGGCGGGGCTAGGTGCATGCACTGCAACCGACTATCAGGCAGCAATGATGAACGGCGAATGCCTGAGCGAGGAAGAAGCGGTTCAGGCCTGCCTTTCTTCACCGGAGATGGACCGGAGGCCTGCGGATCCGACAGCGGAGTTACGTCCACCAATCCCGACCTCGAAGTTAGAGGAGGAGGAACCACAGCCAGCGGAGCCGAATCCGAGCATCCCATTGGAGGAGCCCCGGTCCGGGCTGCAGCAGACTCCAGCGTCCTCGTTAACGGACCAGAGCGACACCGATGGAACCACATTAGGCGCAGGTATGGCCGACGTCCCTGCTCCCCTCCGCGAGCCCGCTTCCATGACCCACCTCTATCGCAGTAGGGAGCGACTTATCACGGCAGGGCTAATGGTGCTATCCCCCGATGACCTGGGGAGGATGGTGCCACCGCTGTCGACTGGAGTGGGGGAGCCTGTGGATGTGAGCTTAGATGGAGTAGTTCTTCGGTGGGACACCCCCTGGTTTAGAGCAGATGGATCCCGGGAGAACGGGTCCACTCTTGCGGTGCTTACATGGGAACAATATAGACAGTGCTTGATTCTGCAGTGGAAAGGACGGAAAGGAGCTGAGTCGATGGGCTCATCGAAAGTACAACAACCCCCCCCGGCATGGGATGACAGAGACGCGACAAGGCGGGGCACTGTGTTGGCCTACCATGCAAGAAGAGGGTGGGGCCTCATACACGAGCCAGGATTGGATACTGACGTTTTTGTTGCGCACTGTAACGTGAGGGCTCCCTGCTGTGGCCGAAGTGGAGAACCATTGCAAAAGGGGGATTCGGTGACCTACAGCCGCCACCAGAACCCGCTCGGGTGGTATGCACGGAATGTTCGGCGGTGTATGTCTGGAGCCGCGACTCTTACCGCCTCGGACCTGGTCCCAGGAGCACCCGAACTTGTCACCATCGCAACGGTACGCCTAGTAGCAGCCCCGGAATTGGCCAGTCGGGTTCATCTGCCTGTTCGAACCGCGGACGCTGGCACCACGGTGGCTGGGGGGCAGGAGCCCGAGCCGCCTGAAGAAGAATAAACCTCGATACCATGAAAATGTAAATAGTTACTATTTGTTCTTTTGAGTTGCTGCTAAACCCGCCCAGGGTTAATGGATCCCTCTGTTAACCTGGGATCCTCTTTGTTTGTTTTCCTTTTCTGAAGTTGTTGCACAAAAGTTACACAAACTGCAGAAATCATGGACTGTGCATGATTCGAACTTCCTTTGTAAATAGTTTGCACCTTCTTAAAGGTGCACTCTACTGGTTTTAGCCAAAGACACTTTGCGAAGATATTTGCCCTATTGGTTTGAGCCAAAGACACTTTGTGAAGATACCTTTCCTACCGGTTCTAGTTAAAGACACTTTGCGAAGATACCATGCCGGAACCTTTGCATGGGCTGGTAGGCTGAGAAGACGAGCTACCTTAGAAAGACTTGGTCTCCTCTTAAAGGGGATGTGAGAAACTGAGCTTGAGAGAGATACTGTTGTAGAACAGTAATGCCATAATGATGCTTTGAAAAGAAATGTAACTGTTTTACATGCTAAGTTATATGTGTTGAATTTGTTGAAATGTGAAATCTAAATAATGTTTTGCAGAAAGAAAAGATGCAGAGAGCCCGTAGGGGTAGAGTAGAGGTCTGCATAGTTGAAAGTAAGCGAAGTAATAATGAAGGTGAGGATAGAAGGTAAACCCCGCATCCCCATTGAAAGTTACTTTGTTACTAAGGACAGAGAGTGAACCCGTAGGGGTTAGAGAGTGAGTCCTTAAAGGAGCCGAGTAGAGCTGGCTCAGAGTTCTTTAAACGAAAGGAATGTTATGTCTATACCATGTATAGTAGAGAAAGGCAGTAGGCCCTGGCTGAACGGGGCGGTCCTGTAAAAGAAAGGAGAGGCAGTAGGTCTGGTGCCATAGGGACAGGCGGTCCTGCAGGTTCAAAGTAGGAGAATGTGAAGTTACCTTGCCCTGTAATGTGATTATAGGAAGGCCTTTGGTAAACTAAGAGTGTATGTTTCTTAAAGGCAATGTTAATTTATTGTTCCAGAATTTGCACTAAGTAGAATACCCGGTTGGGTAACAGGAGTTATGCATAGCCTGTAATTTATAATGTTGACCATGTTTGTAACGTTAAAAGTGTCCTCACCTCCCATAAAGGGAAGCCTGTTCAAGTATACTTATTGTTTTGCACTCAACAAAATTGTATGTCTGTTTGCTAATCTGTATTGTTGTTTTTCTTCCCAGTCCCGGAGTACTGTGTTTAACCAGGGGGGAGTGCAGCGCCCCAGAGTTCTGGTCGTTGCAGTACTGTGGCTTCGCCGCTAAGGGGAGCCATGGTACGTTCGATGGCACCGAAGGAGTTCCTCCAATCAGGTATCACAGACACCAATATGTTTCACAGCTGGGCCTCCGGGGGGAGCTAAGGGTGCTATTCATTAGGCCACTCCCCACCATAGTGGGTAAACTGGGGGTCAGGCAGGACGTTAGAAGAGAACGCTGACGGGATTGAACGGAGCAACACCCTGTGGCAGGGGGTGTTGTGAAGGGAGAGACTGTAGGGTCTCTGCCAGGGGTGGGATCCTGGCAGAGGCTTGGCATTGAAAGAACGTAACGGGTCCGCGCAGGCTCCTGGAAGCGGCGGGACTCAAGAAAGGACTAGAAGCGAGATAGATTGTGCTGAGTGAGAAACGAGATCAAGCAGAAGGAGAATACCAGCAGGGGTTTTGTTGAAAGAGGCAGCACCCTGCTGAGGCGCAATACCGGTGGCCGGAACGCCGAGGGAGTGGATTAGAATACAGCTTCAAGCCATACTCCAAACAGCGGCAGGACAGTCGGTCTTAGGCGGGCTGTCTACCACATATCACCTATGAAGTCTTGGGGGGCAATTGCGGGAGAGGGGCGACTCTAGGGTCCCGGAAGAACTCCAGGCCTACCTGACAAACGGGTGCCATTCCAACCTGAATACAGGGAAGGGGTGGATTACAGAGGAACATCAAATCGAGTTGTGAGGGAACTTAAGAAACAGACACAACCGTTGTGGGGTTACTTTCCGTAAGCACAGCAGGGAAGGACTACAACACATAGCGCTAGAAGGAAGGCACAGATTTCCACCTGAGAGGAGAACTCTGGAGGTGCCATTGGACCGGCCGGACTTGCGTAGCCTGGTGAACCGTGTTCCGGACTGAGGACTCAGAGATCTCCAGTAAAGAGGTAAAGAGACTGCAACCTGGTGTCCTCGTTATTTGCTGCGACTTACACCCCACAACCGCTACACTACCCCACCGCTACCATTACTACCACCTATTTCACCGGACGTCCCCCACTGACGGACAGGGCCACGGACCGGGTCTAGCCACCGTGACAACCCCGAGACTGAGACCCAGAGGCCCGGCTCCGGGTATCCCCTCGGCCCTGCGGCGGTGTGGGGGCGCTCCATAAGCACCACAGGCAAGCTAGGAAGAGACTTGGTGATAGCACAATTTAAGAAGTATTACAAAAAAAATAAAGTCTTGCTAAAAATCAAGAAGTATTATTATGAAGCTGAGACTTTGGTACCTTTACAGAGCAACTAAGTTCATTGCCAAAATAGCTATTCCAACCCCCTCAATCTTTTTCTAATGAAAACAAAACTGTAAAAAAAAAACAAAACAGAAAAATAGGTAAAAATTCTAATTCTGTATTATGAATTGTTAGATTATGTTGAAATATTTCAGAAAATTTCCACTGCAATAATATCTGTATGTGATATCTACGTACCCAATTACAGATTTCACAGATTTCCTTGCAATGCTTTGTCATATAGGGCAGACTGAAAGGGAATTTGTCAACAGGATTTTGCTACCATATCTGAGAACAGCATGATGTAGGGGCAAATACTCTGATTCCAGTGATGTGTCACTAACTTTGCTGCTTGCTGGCATTTTAATAAAATCACTGCTTTATCTGCAGCAGTCCACACCACTGATTGACAGTTTTCTGCCTATGCACAGTGTACACAGAAAGCTGTCAATCAGTGATGGGGCAGGGTTATACAGAGCACATGAATATGCTTGACTAGCTGGCAGCAGATTTACTAGCCTGTTATGATGACCTGGTGGTTAGGAGCACTAGGAATGACCTGATGAGCAAACTAGTAATACAGGACAAGCTCTGGGAAGTGGGAGCTTTGCTGACCGCAACCCCTAAATCTATCACAACAACTAGAAATAGCCGTGGAGCGTACCTGACTCTGCCTAGACGCCTCTTCACAGCCTAAGCGCTAACTACCCCTAAAGATAGAAAATAAGGCCTAACTTGCCTCAGAGAAATTCCCCAAAGAAATAGGCAGCCCCCCACACATATTGACTGTGAGTTAAGATGGAAGTCACAAACACAGGAATGAAATAGGTTTCAGCAAAGGAGGCCAGACTTAACTAAACAGACTTGAGGATAGAAAAGGTATCTTTGCGGTCAGCATAAAAAACTACCAAAAAAACACGCAGAGTGTGCAAAAGAGACCCCACACCGACTCACGGCGTGGAGGTGCCACTCTGTATCCCAGAGCTTCCAGCTAGCCAGGCAGAATCATGATAGCAAGCTGGACAAAAAAACAGTGGTAAACAAATAAGCTAGCAGGGACTTAGCTTTTGTTGGAGTAGACAGGTCATCTGAAAGATCCAAGAGCAAACGGAACCAGTACTAGGACATTGACAGCTGGCATCAGGTAACGATCTAAGTGGAGTTAAATAGAGCAGCCAGCCTAGGACTAAACGAGGTCAGCTGAGGACAAAAGCTCAGAACCAGCAGCTCCACTCACAGCCACCAGAGGGAGTCCATGGACAGAACTCGCCGAAGTACCATTCATAACCACCGGAGGGAGTTCGAGAACAGAATTCACAACACTAGCCCTCTAGTAATAATCTCCTACTGATAGTGATTTTATCAAAACTATACTATGCAACCCACTAAGTGACACGTCACTGGAATCAGGGTCTCTGTCTCAACATTATTCTGCTCTCAGATTAGGTGGCAAAAACCTTTTTCTATTTCTACTTTTTAACTTGGACTTTCCTCATTTTCTTATATATTGTAAAGCATGTATAAAGACTGGTGTGGGGCATGTTGGCAAATATGCAACAGGTACAGACTTGTGTGCAGGAAGAGTTAACACTTTTCTGACAGTAGATGGCGATGCTAATACTGTTATATGCATAGTTGAATGTAATGCATATACTTGTTGTACTTTGGTTTCAATTTCTCTCTGGTAAAAGGTCCTTCAGACTTCCTGTTGTGCTGTATTAAGAAGCTGATGCATGTACCTCATGTTCTGTGAAGATAGAAATTGAATTACCCAAACATAATCTACTCTCACAGTTTCTTCTGTGACAAAACTATGCAAAAGGTTATGAGCCCAGCATTGAAGACAAAAAGGACTTGGTGAATGCAAAAGAATACTTAAGAGCAATTCTCTCCAAACAAGTAAGACAAATAAGTTAAAGATGAGCAGCAGTTCAGAGCTGAGACTCACAGTAGCTAAGCTGAACAATGAGAACTATCAGTTATGGAAGTTCAAAGTGGAGATGTTATTGTCTAAAGATGATTTATGGGAGGTAATCACTACAGACCCAATGACGGTCGATATGTGTCCCCAGGATGTGCATAGAAGCATATTGAACCCGCTGGAGAGCATTGTAATTGCAGTCACAGCTGTGGTTTCAATGCAAAATAAAGTGTGGATTTTGGCAAACTATATGACCAAGTGGTCAAACTATTTGACGAAGTCAGATTTGTCAGTGGTTAATGAAGTCAGTGAAGTGGTCAAACTATTTGATCAAATCAAGTTTAAGAAAATCTGACATGGGTTTTTATTTTTAGAGAGATTTGTAGGATTGGTAGTGGGATGGATCTCTCCCTCCCATGTCCACAATTCCCATTTAAACTTTCAGTTAAGCTTTGGGTGTGTCAGTTATTTGGTTTGCAAGCAGCAAGGCAAGAGCTCAGTGTAGGACAGATCTGTGTGAGACTGATCACAGGCCAAAGCCAGAGCCAGCAAAGCCATTGATGCAACCACGAGTGATATGGACTGTTAGGCCAGGGTCACACTTGCGAGTGCAATGCGAGAAACTCGCGCGAGACTTTCACATCAATACCCTCGGGACCGGAGCGTGCGGAGAGTGCGGGCGGCAGTGCCGGGTATTGAGGCAAGAGACTCCTGCGAGTTTCTCGCATTGCACTCGTAAGTGTGACCCCAGCCTTACGGACGATCCGGCAGCAGAAAAAAGGATAACATTTGAGTTTCTTTTGTAAGTTGGAAAAAATAAAGACCTTTAAGTGAACTAACGAGGGTCACTGCGTGATTACTGTATTGCCATGGAAGAACAGAACAGCTGGTTAGGCCGGGTTCACATTGGCGTTTGAGTCCGCAGCGTGGTGCTGCGGACTTCTTTCCTTACCTCCGCCTACTTCCCCATGCGTCCTGCATTCCTATCTTTAACATTGGGTATGCAGGGAAATGCGATGCAACATGTTGCATTTTCTTGAGTTCAGCAGGCACGTCAAAACGATGCACGCGGACACATCCGCATACAACGCATGTACCTGCGTACCCAATGTTAAAGATAGGTACGCAGGACACATGCGGAAGTAGTCGGAGGTAAGTAAAGAAGTCTGCAGCACCAAGCTGCGGACTGAAACGCTAATGTCAACTTAGCCTTACTCTGCATCGGGTGCACCCCTGGTGAGGATTCCAGCACAATGTATCTAGAGTTCTTCACTATACACTAGTTCTTAATAAATGTAGAAAATGTTTCATAAGTTCATAACTCATTTGTTTTCCATAAAAAGTATAATGTTTCTGTCAGGACCTTTATACATTGATGATTTTTATGCTGGAGGCCAGTTGACAGCTGACAATGTTGTACTGGATATAAGAATAGGAACGTTGTCTTATTCAGTCAAGAGCTACAGCAGTGTCACATCTAAAGCTGGTTCTAGAATAGAAATGCTAATATTTCAGTCAGTTGAAGTTCTATTGTTGTTATTATCAATACTATTGCAATGTTCAAAACCAAACCCATTTAGGGCTGAAAATCTTTGATGTTGAATATCCTTCTATGGCATTTTAATGATAGCAAAATGTTTGTGACTCTATAATCTTTATAGAGGCACTCCTATTATATATTTTGTTATTCTCTTAGCCTGTGTAAATGTTAGTGGAGTATGGTGTGTGTTAATATAATCACTGATTGATGTTTTACAGTATACAGCTCTGCTGCTGTTCTTAGTTACGTGATCGCAATTCACTCTCCGGATTACGCTGCATTCTATGTGACCCAAAAGTGGCTTTGACGATGTAGGGTATGGAGCATCAGAATGAAGATCAATAGGTTTACATTTTAAAAGACAATTCCCGATCACACATAGACACCAGTGTGATCCAAAGAGTTAGAATCAGTCACGTGACTCAGAAGAGAAACTAAGCGGCTCGGGATACTGGAGAATACTGCGATTGATGGGTATATTAACACACTGACACTAACTACACAAACATTTACCCAGGTTTAGGGAATAAGAAATGGGACTACTTTTTTAAATGAAGTCTTTAACTCAAACTGTCAGCACTTTTCTCATGTATATGCCTTTAAATCTGAAAGAGAAAAGCTGTAAAACAGCATGCTGTTACACAGCACATAGAACTAAAGAAAATTCACTGTGCTATAACACCCTCAAATGTTTGAACTACCTATCTCTTTATCTAGTCAACCACCTTAAATGTCTATGTACCTGTCTGTCCATCCATCTTTCTTCCTCATGACTGTCTCTATATCTAATCTAAGTACAGTCGTGGCCAAAAGTATTGAAACTGACACAAGTTTTGGTTTTCACAAATCTTGCTGTGACAGTTTTTATAGTGACAATTTGCATTAACTCTAAATTGTGATGAAGAGTGATCAAATGAATTGTAAAAAATTGCAAAGTCATTCCTTGCCATTAAAATTAACTTAATTACAAAAACCCTCCAAGGACAACTTCTGCAAGGAGTTTGTATGTTCTCCTGTGTTTGCGTGGATTTCCTTCGGGTTCTCCAGTTTCCTCCCACACTCCAAAGACATACTCATAGGGAATTTAGATTGTGAGCCCCAAGTGCCGGGACCATATGCCGAAGAGGATTCAGCTAGGGGATTAGTTCAACACAAGTGGGGAGATTGCTCAGGAATGGCAGCAAGCAGGTGTTAGCGAATCTGCACGCACAGTGAGGATGGAGGATTTTGAAGGATGTCCTGATGTCAAAAACATCAAGGATAGAATAGCATTCTGCAGGAAGTAGAGGAATTGGATTGCAAGCCCCTTTCATACTGTTTGGGACATGTGGAACAATAATTGTCCATAGAAGAAAAGGTCAGTGCTACCATGAGTCCTATATCCTTCAAACAGTAAAGCATCATCAGGCCATTCATGTGTGGGGTGGCTTTTCACCCATGGAGAGGGCTCCCTCATAAGTTTGCCTAAGAACACTGCCATGAATAAAGAACTGTATCTAAACATCCTCCAAGAACTATTTCCCCCAACTATTCAGAACAAATTTGGTGATGAACAATGTTGTTTCAAATATAATGGAGACCATGTCACAAGTCAAGAATGATAACTAAGTAGCTTGATGAACAAAACATTGACATATTGGGTACATGGCCGGGAAACTCTCCAGATCTCAATCCCATTGAGAATCCATGATCAATCCTCAAAAAGTGGATGGACAAACTCAAATGGAGAAATTGAATTGAATGGAGAAATTGATGAACTACAAACACTGATCAGACAAGAATGGGCTGTTATCAGTCACAATTTGGCCCAGAAGCTGATATTCTGCTGCCAGGGTGAAAGGCAGAAGTCTTGAAAAATGAGGATCAGCATTAAATATTGGGTCTTTGCATAAACTTGATATATTTTTGAATAAAAAAAATGTATGGAATCCTTATAATTGTACTTCGGTATCCATAGAAACATCTGGCTAAAAGATCTAAAAACACTGAAGTCACAAACTTTGTGAAAACAAAAATTTGTGTCAGTGTTAATTTTAGCCACAACTTTATCCACCTCATATCTCTCTATCCAACCAACAATCTGTCCGTCTCAGGTGTGTCTATCTGTACATCCCTCTATCTACCCTATGTCTGTCTTTTTAATCTATTTATCTATCACATGTCTCTCTCTCATCCAGCCATCCAGTTCTATTGAATCTATCTATCCTATCCATCATCTATCATCTACCTTTTCACTGTGATATTGAAATATATTTGAGAGAGTCCCTTGGAACAAGGCAGCAGCTGATTTTCTGCACAGACCTAAAGTAAATCCAGTAGAAATATGGGGATATATAGTGTCAGTGGCCTGAGGCGTGAGAACGCTCATGCCTGCACATTAACAATTAACTAAGGCTTAATAATAAACCCTGGGATCCAGCTGTAGAGGAGGGGGAGGCAGCCGAAGGCAGCCCATCCCATCCCACACTGTGCTGCTACTGCTGCCACACAAGTTCCTTCTCACATAACTCCAGCCCTGGCTGCTCCTCAGAAGGTGACTGGTGTCTAGAGCTGCTCCTACACAGCACAAGCCAGACATATTCTGTCACTGATTCATTACTGCTGAGAGGAATTGTCCATTGAACATTTGGACCCTTTTTTTCTCATCAGTACATCCAGCCTGCAGTCCCAGCCCAGCAGTGAGCAGCTATGGTTGGGAGGCTAAACCTGCAGGATGTCCCAGATCTGCTGGACATGAAGAAGAAGAGTGAGAGGGTCCTGGACAGTCCAGACTCAGGACTTCCTCCAAGTCCTTGTCCCAGCAATTGGCTCCTGAACTCAGTGTCAACCGAGAAGTCATCTGATCAAGATACCTCCAGCCATACAGTGCAGGTGGTGAGTAGACAGCTGACATTACAGGGTCAATGGTCAGGGTTCAGAATGCATCACTTAACATGAGTTATCATACATAGGCTGCTGGTATCAGCAACACATCCCTTTGATACTGAATTGACATCATCCACAATCACATGATTGAGTGAAAGTATGTCGCGTCTACGTGTTGGGTCTATTATGAGTAAATAATATACTGTACATATTAAATGGCACATGTACTGTATATATTATGCAGAATGTGTATATTATATAGTATGTGCACGTTATATATGGTAATGTGTGTACAGCACTGAATATAGAACATTTCATCTTAAATATGGAGAATATCATATGATATATGTTTATAGCATGTGTACAGTCTTTGCTATATAGGTCACATACTCTTTGCATATATCTTATCTATCTAGATTTATTATATATACAATTGTGCACATGTATTGTTAATTTACTACCTTTAAATGTATTCTTCGTATGTTTTATTTTACTTGCTGATATAGCACCAACATATTCCGCAGCGCTTTATAGTCATAATCAGCACTGTGCCCATTGGGGCTCACAATCTAAATTCGCTATCAGTATGTCTTTGGAGTGTGGGAGAAAGCCCATGCAAACACGGGGAGAACATACAAACTCCTTGCCGATGTTGTGTGAATCTGTGTATGTTGCATGATACATGTACACAAGGTGTATATAATATTAGTGTTTCTATACCATACATTGAATAATATGATGAATTGCCAGATTTTACATTATGTGTATTCTCTGTATTGCAGTGGATGCATATTATGTGATGCAGTTCTATAATGGCCTTAGACCAAGAGGAAGAGTTTCTGTGCTACACCAGCTGACCCTAAATGTCCTTCTACCCCCATAACTCCGAGCTGTAGACAGGAAGGAGCATAGCTGCTCGTTAGTGCGGCGCACACTGTAGCACTCCTGCGCTCTGCAGCTGCAGGTTTATAATGGTTCCCTGTGTAATCCATCTGTCTCATCTTCTGAATCTTAATGTCATAATTTGTCAGTGTCTTACGGACACATCACATCTGGCTCTCCTTGTTTGGGTTTTCTTTCACATTGTAGTCTACGTTGTTTTCAGTATTCTTGTATCCTAATCTCCTATATGTACCGACAAGAGAGGACATGTGTATATAGCCGGAGAGAAGCCATATTTACGATCATATTTTGATAACCGCTTTTGTGCATCATTGTAGACTTAATGCTAGAAAAAGAACAATTTAATTGTCAGTTTCCTATAACTCAATCCAAGCAATTACTTAAGGATAATGCTTATCCTATAGTTACTCTTGTTTTATTAACATGTCTTGTAAAACTGTTATGGAGCAGATCCTGCATTTGCAAGTAGCTTGTACCTCCTGTAACTGGAATGACGAAGGTAGTAAATGACAGAGCAGTCAGTGTATAAGAATGGATGTCTGTGGAGAAATAGCCATGTTGTCTACACACACTGTCTTATTTTGTATAAATGAAGGTATTTGATAAGAGTCCTTCCTGAGTGTCCGCCATTCTATTGTCCTATCATAGACCTAGGTGGGTAGATTGTGTCATTTCTGTAAAATTAAGTGTAAAATCATAACTTCCCAATGATCTCCTGGTGATGCAGGGGCTAAAGGTATCATGATCCAGGGTAAGGGAGAGAGCTCCTTATGTCTCAATATTTCCAGAAACACTTTTTGAGGATAGGATTGATTTGTAAAGGCGGTTGTCAGATTGAAGAACACCTGTGTCATCGAAACTTATCTATAGTTGTGGCTGGTGTGGATCTATAAACTCATACCCACTGACCACTAGAATTAAAGGATTGCAGCGCTCTGCTGAGTACCATGCCACTTGAAGCTCTAAGTACAAGCCATTGATAGTATATTGCTAGCTAAAACATTTCCAAGAAATGCTGGCTTTCTTCATGATCAATAAAGGGTCTCAATGCTTAGACTCAAAATGATGGAAAAAATGAAAAAATGGTTGTCTTAACACAGATAAGATCTTTAGTATGGGAACAGACATGGTTATCCACTAACACAAGCAGATCCCATCAGAGAGAACGAGCTTAGTTCTGAGAGGTGTACCCTTCCTCTACAATGTTTACTTCCCCTTGGCAGGTTATATGGTTTTGACTATGCCTGATCACCCACCTTTCCAATATCTCTAAGAAACCACCTAATAAGTTCTTACTTTCTCTACAGTGTTACATATTCGTAATTGAAATCAATGGACGGCTTTATGTTATCGATATATTGGAGATATCCATCGTTATGTGGCTCAGAGTTTTAGCTAATAGTGGGGAAAAGGGTTATTAAGGTATGACACTGTTTTATACATTGGCTTTTCTCAATCAACAGCCAAAATTATAAGTGCAGCCACCAACGAGCAGTTCTATCTACGGTATATATTTTACGGTATAAATTGTGCAAATTGGAAGGTTGCTCTACAATAAATGTATTAGACAAAAATGGTGAAACTCCCTTTCAAATATATCCAAGCATAAACTTACAAAATAAAAAAAGGATATGAAGTGTTAAACAAATTATTAATATAAATGTGCTCACAATACCCACAATAGGGCAGCACAGTGGCTCAGTGGTTAGCACTGCAGCGCTGTAGTCCTGGGTTCAAATCCTACCAAGGACAACATCTGCAAGGAGTTTGTATGTTCTCCCCGTGTTTATGTGGGTTTCATCCGGGTTCTCCGGTTTCCTCCCACATTTCAAAGACATACTGATAGGGAATTTAGATTGTCAGCCCCAATGGGGACAGTTATGATAATGTGTTCAAAACTAAAGCGCTGCGGAATATGTTAGCGCTATATAAAAATAAAGATTATTATTAATACCCACAGGAGAGATTGTGAACAGCCTCAAGTGTATCGCCACTTCCTCAGGGGTTCAGTGTATCTCTGCCTAATATATGCTTAACATACCTGCCGAATAACATTTACATGCTTATGTAAATATTAGATTAGAAAAAAATTGGTACCATACAGAATGTACCTGGTATTTTCCTGGTCACTATGGGGATAAAAACCAATATTACATGTAGAGAAATAAAAATAATTGCTTTCCCGAACTCTAAGGACTTCAGGTTTAGACCAGTATCATGTTAAGGATGGTCTGCTGGGGTAGCAATCGAATCTCTATACTGTACCATGCTCTGACAGACGGTTTCCCAGAGGTTGTCCCACCGGTTCCATACTGATGATCGGATGACATTCTGCCAATTGATTCATCGTACTCTTCTGTGGAACCCAAGCTACATACTAATGCAGCTGATGGAATTTATCATCAATTTTTAGCAAATTTAAATGGGTAGAAATGGATAGTTTTCTGTATAAAAATTGGAGAAATGCAAAGATACGGTAAGGTCCACTCTCAAGCCTATAGCTGCTGTATCATTGCTCCTAAAGGTTGCAGGTTGCATTGAGTTATAAGACACATGTAGTGAAGTAAAAGGTATTTTTTTAAAATATTTTATTTTACATAGTAACATAGTTAGCAAGGCCGAAAAATGACATTTGTCCATCCAGTTCAGCCTATATTCCGTCAGAATAAATCCCCAGATCTACGTCCTTCTAAAGAACCTAATAACTGTAAGATACAATATTGTTACCCTCCAGGAAGACATCCAGGCCTCTTGAACCCCTCGACTGAGTTCGCCATCACCACCTCCTCAGGCAAGGAATTCCAGATTCTCACTGCCCTAACAGTAAAGAATCCTCTTCTATGTTGGTGGAAAAACCTTCTCTCCTCCAGACGCAAAGAATGCCCCCTTGTAACTGTCACCTTTCTTGGTATAAACAGATCCTCGGAGAGATATTTGTATTGTTCCCTTATATACTTATACATGGTTATTAGATCGCCTCTCAGTCGCCTTTTTTCTTGACTAAATAATACTAATTTTGCTAATCTCTCTGGGCATTGTAGTTCCCCCATCCCCTTTATTAATTTTGTTGCCCTCTTTTGTACTCGCTTTAACTACTGTTGTGTCAACCTTTTAAAGGGGTTGTTGGGTCATAATATATTGATGACTAGCCCTGACCTTGTAACAGGTAATCAGTGCGCATGCTGGATGTTGGACCCCAACCTGTCTGATATTGACCTAGATCATTAGTATATTCTGATCAGACAACCCCTTTAGTTTTTCATGAATTGTGTCTCGATATCACAGTTTGTCATACCAACTGAATACAATCTCGCAAAATCATGTAAAAAAAAAAATATACATTGAACGTTTTATAAAGTAGTAGTTAGAAGAATACATTTTTGATTAAATGTTTATCAGCTCACATTATACATCTTGAGGTATGTCAAATTTGAGAATTAGTTAGTTTGTCCTATCATAGGTATTGATGCCCTACCTACAGGTTGATGGGTGTCTGACACTCCCATTGATGAACCAGCAGGATGTAAACCCTTCGAATGGAGCTGCTGAGCACATGTCCATTCACAGGGTGGCTGAGCTGTCGACAGTTGCCAGCTACTACAGCACAGATTTTATCCAAAAGAACAGGAGCTATGGTGTAATACCTGGCAGCGACAGCTACACTTTGAATGGAGCTGCTCTCATTGATCATTTCCAGTCTTTTGTGCTGATGATGTATTTAGCTGACATAGGGATGTCTAGATGGGATGAAATATTAGTAAACCATTAACTGTCAGAGATCATAGTTTACGGTGGGATTTCAGCCTCCTGATGTAAACAAGACTGGTCACATTGACTGATCTCAGGTGGAGGTCTTAACAGCAGTGCTAAGCCAAGACTCGAATAAAGATACGGACAATTGAATTGTTTACATGGGTTCTGTCAGCAGAATTTCATCACCCAAACTATTTAAATGAGCATGTCGCTTTTTCAAAAACAAGTATAGAAATACCTTTACATGTCCATTCTGTTCCTCTACTAGGCTAGGTTCACAGTAGCGCTTCTGTGCACAGCGTATCATCTGCATGCGCAAACGCATGTTTAAACAGCGTTTTTTATCCACATCATCTTACGCATGACGCCAAAAAAGATGCTCTGAACTGATGAAATCATCGTCTTTTGCAGCTTCTCATTCTGAAGTACGCATGCATATCGAACACATGCATACGCATGTCCTTGCATACCAATGCGTTCCCATAGACAGTAATGCGTTGTTTTGACGCACTCATCCGCAATCATCTGCATGCGCATGATTGCGTAATACTTGACGTCTCAAAAAATGCAACATGTTGTGTTCGCCGGATACCACCGCGAAACGATGCATGCGTACGCATCCGCATGCGAATGCATATCCCTGCGTACACTATGTTAAAGATATGTATGCATGACGTATGAAGATCGATGAGATCATACACTGCGCACAGATATGCTAATGTGAAACCGGCCTTACTGAGAAATCAGCATTTGAATTGATATGCAAATGAGGCTGAAAGACTATGGTAGATCTAAAGCCTCTTTCACTCCAGTTCCATTTCCCACTCAGCTTAGCCTTCTAATGCCCTATTGACAACCTCTATGCTCTGGGCCTTCAGTTAAAGGAGTAGTCAGCCAAGCAGGAGGAGGCGGCGCTGGGTGAGGAATAGAGCTGGAGTGACAAAGGCTTAAGATCTTAAGTCTCATTTACATATCAGATCAAACGCTGAATTCCCAGTAATAGAGGAACGGATTGGCCAGGTAAAGGTATTGCTGGGCCCAGCTTTGAAAGAGCTGCATGAGCATATAAATAGTTGGGAGGGGAGGGGAAATCCTGCTGAGCGATTTCCTTGAAAAAAAAATCCCTGACAACCGCTTAAACGTTACCAACCACAAACTGACATTTATGATAGATTATTTTATCACGGTTGATAAAAATCTGAACAAATCCAAGCTCATGTTGCCATTGGCAGGAGATATGACTCAGCCTCCGCAATATGACTACATTTGTATACTGCACGTAGCATAGGCCATAAAATGCTTTGATACCATCTTAAAGCAGGCATTGCCGGATTTGTTGTATTCTTGTTGAAGCCTTGGATTCCACATTATGTTCTATCATTTACTTCCTACAATATGCAGGAAAAAGCTCTTGAATCCTCTTGCAAGCTAAGTCATAAGCTCAACGCATTTTCCGGACATGAGTTTAGCTCATGAATACACTTGGGCTTGAGTTCTAGGATTCTGAACACTACAATTGTAACATTTGAATCCACTATGGATTCCTCATTCATCACTAACAATCAGAAATGGCTTATTTTTCAAATAATTGTACGAGAGCTTCCATCACCTTTGATAGTTGTATAGTTGACAGGATCGAATGGTTCATTGTTTCCCCGGAATTGGCAGTATTTCACGCAGTGCTTAGTAAACAGTATTTTATTTCCAGGCATAAAACAATTAAATGTTCTCTACTATGTGGTAATAAAGTAAGAACATATTTTTTTTAATAAGAGGAAAATTCAGATGTAGTCTCATATTTGTGCCACTTGGTGTTGTGTCTATGATCTCATAACCAGGGCTTCATTTTATATTGAGCCATAAGAGGGATTCCATGAGGCTACTATGGTACATCCGCATATTTCCAATTTCACTTATCTTTTTCTTTTGGATTCTGGACAACTATGGCAGGAAAAAAAATATGACATGAATTCCATATATATGAAAGCATAGGCAAACATTGTTTTCATACTTGTTCATAATATGTTTGCACATTTAGCACCCAATAGATCCTTTATGGCTCCATGCACTGCCATGAACACTTAGGCTACATTCACATTGTCATATTTTCGGTCCTAGTGCTGAACATCGAATAAAACTGACAGTACTTATATTAATGTGATTCAATTCGGCTGCTCAAAAACATGGACCAAATTGTAGTCTTTCCTATATTTTGGATCCCATATGGATCATCTGCAAAGCTTTCCATTTTTATGGATACATTGACATTATTAACATAATAAACCGTTTGGGCTTGTAAATTTTATTCACCGCTGATATACAGCTCTGGCAAAAATTAAGAGACCACTGCAAAATATTCAGATTGTCTGATTTTTCTCTTCATAGGTATATTTTTGTGTAAAATGTAAATTGTTCTTTTAGTCTATAAACTTCTGACAACATGTCTCCGAATTTCCAAATAATAAATTTTGTATTTTTTTTCTGAAAAGGAGAAATGGTCAAAATTAAAAAAACAAAACAGTGCTTTCATACCTCAAATAATGCAAAGAAAACAAGTTCATAATCATTTAGAAACAACAATACTAATGTTTTAACTCAGGAAGAGTTCAGAAATCAATATTTTGTGGAATAACCACGATTTTTAATCACAGCTTTCATGCGTCTTGGCATGCTTTCCACCAGTCTTTCACACTGCTTCTGGCACAAAAATGTAGGCAGTTCTTCTTTGTGTGATGGCTTGTGACTATTCATCATCCTCTTGATTACATTCCAGAGGTTTTCAATGGGGTTCAGGTCTGGAGATTGGGCGGCCCATGACAGGGTTTTGATGTGGTGGTCTCATAATTTTTGCCAGGGCTGTATATAAATGAATGAAATGTGAATGCTGAATAGATTGCATACAAATGACAATTCAGATGAAAATCACCCATTTTTCTGGATGAAAATCAGATTTTTTTTATTCACCTGTATGAACGCTAGAAGAATGATAGATCTTATTAACATCACATTTATGTAAAATTGCAACACAACAATAGAGACCTTTTTTGTGTTGCAAGTAAACCTGCGTATATTCAGGGCCGTATTTGCCACTAGGCACTTGAGGGCACGTGCCTAGAGCGGGACAATGCGGGGGGTGGCACCTGAGCAAGGTTTTTTTTTTAATTTAAGTCCTGGGTCACTTCCCGACCGACTGGCCCCCCCGCACCACCCCTCGTGCCACCCCCGGCCACCCGCCCACCTGCCTCCCTCCCACACTCCTTGAAGACGTCATACTCACCCTGCTCCAGCGATGCCTGGTCTCAGCTTCTGCAGCTCGTCCTGAATGAGCGGTCACGTGGTACCGCTCATTAAGGTCATGAATATGGGCATATTCATGACCTTAATGAGTGGTACCACATGACCGCTCATGCAGGAAGAAGGTGCTGCGCCGGGAGTCGGGACAGAGCTAGAGGGATGCGCGCGGTGTGGGAAAGGTGAGTATGAGGGACGGGGGACAGGGGGGATGAAGGTGGATGGTAAGCCGCGCCATGCAAGATGGGAGCGGGAGGGGGTGGAGAGATGAGCCATGCATACAGGGGGGGAATACAAGCCATGCATACAGGAGGGGGTGGAATATGAGCCATGCATACAAGAGGTGGGGGGGAATTATGAGCCATGCGTACAGGGGGGATTATGAGCCATGCATACAAGAGGGGGGATATGAGCCATGCATATGGGATGGGAGGGAGATGAGCCATGCATACAGGAGGGGGGAGGAATATGAGCCATGCATACAGGAGGGGGGGAGGAATATGAGCCATGCATACAGGAGGGGGGAATGTGAGCCATGCATACAGGAGGAGGGGGGAATATGAGCCATGCATATGGGATGGGAGGGAGATGAGCAATGCATACAGGAGGGGGGATATGAGCCATGCATACAGTATGGGGGGAGATGAGCCATGCGTACAAGATGGGAGGGGTGCATTATACAGTATTGAGCATCATGTGGGGTCATTATACAGTATGGAGCATCATGTGTGGCCATTGTACAGTATGGAGCATCATGTGTGGCCATTATACAGTACTGAGCATCATGTGTGGCCATTATACAGTATTGAGCATCATGTGGGGCCATTATACAGTATTGAACATCATGTGGGGTCATTATACAGTATGGAGCATCATGTGTGGCCATTATACAGTATGGAGCATCATGTGTGGCCAATGGCCATTATACAGTATTCATGTGTGGCCATTATACAGTATAGAGCATCATGTGTGGCCATTATACAGTATGGAGCATCATGTGTGGCCATTATACAGTATGGAGTATCATGTGTGGCCAATGGCCATTATACAGTATTGAGCATCATGTGTGGCCATTATACAGTACAGAGCATCATGTGTGGCCATTATATAGTATGGAGCATCATGTGTGGCCATTATACAGTATGGAGCACCATGTGTGGCCATTATACAGTATGGAGCATCATGTGTGGCCATTATACAGTATGGAGCACTGTGTGGCCATATTTTTTTGTTTATAATTATTGTACATGAAACAGTGTGATCAGCAGTGCTAAATGGGTGTGGTTGGGACATGGATATGGGTGTGACTAGTTGTGAAATGGGTGTGGTCAGAGGCGTGGCCTAAAAATTTGCCGCAGCGCCCCACGCGCGCCGCAAACTTTATACCTCTTTCCCATCTTCAAAACTTGGGAGGTATGGTACCGCATTTGCCAGATCACGGCAAGTGCCGCAAATCCCATAGGGAATGAATGAGACCAAACGCATCCGTTAGACGGCAGATGCAGAAAAACTGCCCGATCTGCTGCAAAAGGCTAATTTCACATCAGCGATTCTTGCCAAAGTCACTGCCAATAGTGTCATACTCACCAAAGGGGGAGGCAGCACTAAAAGTGCCTAGGGCAGCAGAAACTCTAAATACGGCCCTGCGTATATTTTCTGGGCTTGTTTTTCTGTGTGCACTTTTATTGTTGGCTTACAGTGGGGTAACTATTAATTCTGAGCTGTTTGTACTAGTCTATAAATTGTTGGTGAGAAGTGACGTTATTTCTAGCTTGTGGATACTTTCAGTCTACGTTATCTGAGGTGTAGCACTGCTTCGCTTTACATAACTTGCAGGTGTAGTCCTAGGTCTAACTTCCGGGGTTAGCGCTTATCTAATCTCTATCCAGCTTGGAAGTATAAAGCACAGAGTGTGCGAGTCAGTGTTCTGTGAGTCTCTGGAGCGGTCAGGGGTCTGGACGAATTTAGGGCGACCATGAAGGTTATTTCTGATGAATCTGATGTTCACAGCTGCTTCTCTGATAGCGGGGTATGTTTTATGGGGAATATTTGGACACAAAGAAACTTTATAATACAATGGCAGTAACTTAGTACTGTTCAGTGGATTCACGTGCTTGGACAGTCTGAGTCTCAGTGTTGTATTGAAGGGATGGCATTTTCTGTAATAGTAATAATCCTGACAGTGCCTTTGGAGCCACTTTAAAGGTTGTATCTATCCATGCAATTTTTTTTCGGAAACCATCTTGAATGTTCTAACCTAGTACAGTAAGGTATACCAACTTTACTGATCCTCTGTCACTAGTTTTCCATGGCTGCCAGGGTCCCCCAGTGGTCTCTGTACTTTCTATTCGGAATGATTAGGTATATGATCATTGCGGACAGTGATTGGCCTTAAGACTGGAAGAGTATATATAGAGACAGACATTCTCCCTACTTAATGCTCAGTCCAGATAAACTTGTGACCACTGGCCAATCCAAATGAACAAGCAGAAAGGAGATCTGCGGGATCCAAGGCAGTATTGGAAGAAGATCAGCAAGAGATCAGTAAGGGATGTATACTTTATTTTAGTTCATTATGTTACTGCATTGTGGATTATTTCCATAAATACTTTTATGCCCAGAAAAAAGACCAAAGGTATCCATATCTTTTTTGCATGATTTTCAAAAGTATTTCAGGTTTGGACAACCCCTTTAGTGAAGTTTTTATCATGTACTTCCTTCAGCGTTTAAAATCAAGATTGCTATCAATGAATAGAAGGAACATTCTTAAATCTTCCCCCAATAGAGAAGAGTAGACTAAAGTCGGATGAACCTGCTAATATCAGTAGGATCGACGTACAGTCTAATGTGTGCGAGGGCCTCCTGACTTTCCCCCAATAGATGATGGTCCGGGTGATCCTTGTTTTCTCCCTGTAGACAATCTGCTGCCAGAGGAGTCAATATGAGCATTCCTATTCACGGGGGATTCGGGAGAGATAGCCGTCTGCCAAATGATCTTCACCTCACATCTATCTAATGTGTATGGGAGCATTTATTGATTTTTAGCAGCAATATACATATCAGCTTTATTCACAATAGAATTGTTCTGTTTCATGATGAATTTTAAGGAAAAACGTTCACAAAGAAAAGCACAGTGCCTTTTTTTTTTTTTTAAAGCAATGCATGAGTCCCTAGTGGTTGGTCTGATTAGACATGCTTTAGCACATTCTATTGATGTACCATAATAATATACGGTCGGAAAATTCTTAACCAAAATAATGTTGCTATCAGATATTGATTTACCCTAAAGAACTCTCTGAACAGAGTGTTTTAAAATAACCTGTACAGGGAATTTCAAGCAGCGACAGCTGAGAAGAGCATCCCTCAAATAATATTTAAAAATGTAGAAGTTTTCATGAAAATCTTTAATTACTGTGGTTCAAACATATCCCATTTGCTAACTTGAAAGGCTTCAATAAAGAGAAGTTTCCGCCCTCCAAACTTCACACCCATGAGCATGGAACATGTCAATAGGGAATACCTTTTAATACAATGTTTAATTAGCTATTCGTTAACTTTCAGCAAATATAATTTGTACAGATAACATTGTAAGCCTGATCAGGCATGCGTGGAGTTCTCTTTGCCCTCAGGACATTCTGTATTTCTGTTTTTACTACTCCTTTGAAAAATGTGCATTTATACTACAAGTTCCCAGTTTGTCAAAATCTTCGGAATAAAAGTAAGCTTCCCTTTCCCTGATACTGTAAGTTGGCATTAGTGGGTGTTACATTCTAGGAAACATTTGTAAATGTTTAAAGGATATCTTCACCGATCTTACGCTAGTTAATGCTCATTACTGAAACAGAAGGGATATCCTTCAATTGTGTCCATTATGAATTACTTAGATTACTGCCAATACTTGCTGTTTAGAAGCTTTGTACAATCTATAGAGGGGAAAACTCTCCCCATTTTTCTTCTGAAGAAAAATATCTGTTTTTATGATTTTAGAAATTAATATTGATAATAATTATAATATGATGTAAAAAAGTTAAATGTTTTCAACCGGATTTAGGAAATATACATTATAGCGCCACTTTTATTATGAAGCTATTTTGTCACTTTGATAATGACTCAATAACTTTTGCTGGATTAGAAAAACATGCCTGCTTTCTCCCAGAAACCATGACAAAACTGTCCGCGCCATATTTATTTCTGTGTCTACTTTCTTTGCTGTTCATATCCAGAGTTTTTTGATCATTTTAGCTACTTATGGTTTTGAATAATGCCTGGTGAAAACAAGAAAATATGCTACTTCTTGGATGAGGATCCGATGGATCCTTCTCCAAACTAACACGTTGAAATCAATAGGATGTAAAAAAACACTTCAGGAAACAAAAACTCTTCCAAAAAACTCAAAAAGGCTTTAGGAAATAAAAACTCTTCTAAAGCCTCCCGAAAAAAAAAAAGAAGCATCTCTTGAAGCGGCTTCTGCTTCAAAAACTCATCATTTTTTTACTCTTCAAAAAACTCCATCAGCACATAGCCTTAAAGTAGATGAGCTGAGCTGCAACTCAGACTCAACATATAGTCTGATCTGGTGCCATTTGTGGAAAAAAGCAAAACTTGTTTTTCTCATCCTGTACAACCCATGTATTATTTCTAGGAAATGGCTATGTGCCCACAATGTCTTTTTCAGGTTGATTCCACCATAGAAACCACCTGAAAAAATATAAAAAAACATTCAAAGCAATGGCATAAACACAAAGAATTCTTTGTAGAAGCGACTTGCTGTGCATATGTTTTGGATGTCTTTTCACCCATTTCGGTGTCCATTACTCTGCCATTTTCTGCTTGGAAGATGCTTTATGGTTTACAATACAAGTCAAACGGAAAGCTGAAAGGACTCCCGCAAATGTTTTGGTGCATTTTGCTATTGTTTTTGCTTAAAACACCACTCCAGCGTTTTCATTTTATTGCAGCACTGGAATGGTGCTTCTAATATAAGGTCCCAGTCCCTATTTTTGCCCTTTGAAGCCTGTTGTGACCTATTTATGGGGGCTTAGAAACACTTTTAATCCATAAAAATTTCCATGACTCTGCTTAGCTTTGCAGCTCTAGGCTTAAATAAACCAATGACGACATCTGTATCATAGTTACATAGTTAATATGGTTGCAAAAAGACAAATGTCCATCAAGTTCAACCGAGGGACACAAAGAGGGGGTTTATGCACAACCACGATGCATAATCTGGATCACTCCTGAACCCAAATGTCAATTCCCTTGGGTAAACATTCAGAAAATAACTTTGCATATAGTTTGTATGTCCTCTCCTTGTTTGCATGTGTAACCTTCGGGCTTCCACGCTCCAAAGACATACTGATAGGGAATATAGATTGAGACTGGAGACGATGACAGTCTCTATAACGTATAGTGGCAACATACTGTATATGCAACAGAAATAAAGAAATGACAGTTAACACCTGCTGGTTTATAGACCTCACATAATTCATGTTAAAGAAACACTCATATCAAATTTTTATCCTCTTAATACATTGCAGTCATCATATTACATGGCACTGTCTACTTACAATTGCTCATTTTTCTATGACTTCACATGAATCCTTATAAGCTCTATGTAGGCACAGGAGGTCAATTTTCTCTGCACAAGTCATGAGTCACTGCAATAGTCTTTGGCAGGGGGAGGAGCTGAGCAGCTGGGCCAGAAGTTGAGAAGGATGATAACTGAAGGGACAAGTGACTTCCTGTTTCCACATAGAGCAGAGAAAAGAGAAAAAGTTGCTGGGTAGAAAGACGAAATGAGCAATTGTAAGTACACAGTGCGATATAATATGACGACTGCAACATATTATGAGGATAAAAACTTTGATGGGAGTGCTTCTTTTTAGTGAGACCTGAAAGTTTCCCACTGGAGGATAATGTACATTTAATTCAGCATTAATACATTATGTTATAGATAATTACTACAGTATTATATCTGTGTTATATTTATTATATTCCTTCTATATTTTGTTAAAGAGAACCTGACAGCTGATACATGCTGCCAGATCGGGGCACATGTATCAGACGTTGGCTGTATGATCTCAGCCAGGCATGTTTCACTCTGAAACATTGCAATATTTCAGAGAAAAACATGCATTAAAAAATGCCGGTGACTGAGCTACATGGGAGGATAGTTGGACTGGCGGATCCCTGGTAGCTTCTCTCCATCCACTGCCCTGAATTGATAGGTCACTCCCTATACACGCATGCGCGGAGAGACCTGTCACTCCAGGGTATCGGACAGCGAGAAACCACAAGGGACCCGCCTGGTAAACTACTCTAATGTGTGGTGCATGGAGGCTTTTAAAGTTAGTTTTTCTCTGGAATGTCGCAAAGTTTCATAATCAAACATACCTGGTTGAAATCGTGTAGCAAGAACCTGATACTCGTGGATAGAGCAGCTTTTAACAGCTGTAAGGTTCCCTTAAACATCCAGTAACTTAAGTGAGAAAAAATAAATAATTTATGATTTCATGTTTTACATTTATTGTATTTTTTTTATGATGCCTGGTATAATACTATGTACTTATTTTTTATAGAGTACGTCACCATCGCTAAGCTTGTCAAGCAGCTACACCCCACGTTTGTGTCCTCTATCATTTGGAGAAGGTGTGGAGTTGGATCCATTGCCACCCAAGGAGATAAGGTAGCGTGTGAAAGTTGTAATTTATAGCCAGTTATTCCAACACAAAAAAAACATGAAAATATTAGTCATAGCTTACAGCTGAATGTAACGAGTAAGGATTTTGCAAACTTTACAAATCTTAGTAAATTACAGTAGTTAGATGAGTGGCTCTCTCAGATGCATGAGAAATAGCAAGCATCCCAAGGTACTTCCCTAAACACTACCTCAAAACTTGCAAGACAAGTTGACTTTTAATTTGGGCCAATAGTACTTATAACTGGTCTGGTCACGAAGGGGTTAAAAATGTTTTAACCCATGGTGCATGATATTTATACTTGTACTACCTGGGAGAACAAGCTCAATGTATTCAAAAAACAAGCTTCAATGTATTAAAAAAAAAGTGGCAGCCATTATATATTTACGATGACCTTAGAAAACACTAGTGTGAATATTATGGAAGTAGGAGTGTGAATTCATATGATTAATGTAAAGAATACAAAGTGACAGGTCTGCTTAAATATATTACAGAGTTAGTAGTGTTTGGCAGCTGATCAGTTCCCCTATACTCTGTAGACCTAATATTTCTACTCTCGCCGTGGACACGCACACGTACACCCTTGTGCCCTATAACAACATGGAGGCGAGTTAAGGATTGTACTGTGGTATTTGCAGAATGAATATCTCAGGTGAATAAATATTTTAGATGCAGATGTAGGAGTTAGACAAACAAGTCATGTAGTTAATATTTAACCATAAAGCACACTTCCTCGCACATGAAAATGAGCGTTTTTTAATTGGTGTCTGGTACGGTATTTGCTTCATTGACATGACATTTTCTGACATTTGCGTATGTTGTTCCTCTTCTGTTAAGCAATTCTTTGTACCAGGAGAAAAGTTGGAGCAGAAATGAATTTATGAATCTTTACTGTATACGTAGCATGTGCACATATTTTTATATGAGTAGATGATGGATAACCTTTGCTGATCTGTCATGGTCTGCCAGATATACCATATTCTATACGCTTTATGCATGATGACCTTGTACAAGAAAGAGTGGCTAAGTATGCGTTTTAATATCATAGAAAAAGACACTGGTTCCATGTATACCAAAAGGACACTAATATACACTCACCGGCCACTTTATTAGGTACACCTGTCCAACTTCTTGTTAACACTTAATTTCTAATCAGCCAATCACATGGCGGCAACTCAGTGCATTTAGGCATGTAGACATGGTCAAGACAATCTCCTGCAGTTCAAACCGAGCATCAGTATGGGGAAGAAAGGTGATTTGAGTGCCTTTGAACGTGGCATGGTTGTTGGTGCCAGAAGGGCTGGTCTGAGTATTTCAGAAACTGCTGATCTACTGGGATTTTCACGCACAACCATCTCTAGGGTTTACCGAGAATGGTCCGAAAAAGAAAAAAAATCCAGTGAGCGGCAGTTCTGTGGGCGGAAATGCCTTGTTGATGCCAGAGGTCAGAGGAGAATGGGCAGACTGGTTCGAACTGATAGAAAGGCAACAGTGACTCAAATCGCCACCCGTTACAACCAAGGTAGGCCTAAGAGCATCTCTGAACGCACAGTGCGTCGAACTTTGAGGCAGATGGGCTACAGCAGCAGAAGACCACACCGGGTACCACTCCTTTCAGCTAAGAACAGGAAACTGAGGCTACAATTTGTACAAGCTCATCGAAATTGGACAGTAGAAGATTGGAAAAACGTTGCTTGGTCTGATGAGTCTCGATTTCTGCTGCGACATTCGGATGGTAGGGTCAGAATTTGGCGTAAACAACATGAAAGCATGGATCCATCCTGCCTTGTATGGAGCATCTTTGGGATGTGCAGCCGACAAATCTGCGGCAACTGTGTGATGCCATCATGTCAATATGGACCAAAATCTCTGAGGAATGCTTCCAGCACCTTGTTGAATCTATGCCACGAAGAATTGAGGCAGTTCTGAAGGCAAAAGGGGGTCCAACCCGTTACTAGCATGGTGTACCTAATAAAGTGGCCGGTGAGTGTATGTCTGGCCCATATATCCATGTCTAGACCGGTTGCTAATCTTCTGACCCAAACACAACAGGCACTAGGCATATATAAGATTGGGTAGGAAGATTTGTGGCTGGTCTCAACATCAAGGTTCATACTTGGGCTGTGAATGTCGGAAGTGTGAAATCAGCTCTACGCTATAGATTTACTGATCATCTTTTCACTAAGACATAACAGTCCAAGAACAAGAAACAGTGGCCGCATCGGATGTGAAATAAGGCTTTACTGGTATCTTGTTTCTAGTAAACTTTTCTTCCGCTGCTACAAGCAGCTCCAATTGTTCTTGGCAGTCATCTGGATGTACGGTAATAATTTTGCAACTCTTCCTCCTTGGATTGATCATAGCCATTTTATAGCCCACTCGGACCTGTGATGTCTCCTACTATCAATCATGTGTTCTTATTTTGCCCATGATGAAGTGTTAGTTGCAAATAAAAAGATTATTTTTAGCCTTGTCACAAATCACTTTTCAATCAAATCTGTGTTTCACAAAACTGTTCTTTAAACATATAAATGCAAAGCTAATAGATGGGAAAATGAAGAGTTTAAATGTTAAAATAATAGTGTCTTTTCCACCAGACAAAAGTGTCAGCAAAGGCTAAGGGACATTTAACACTTCAGACATAAAAAAACTGCCTTCCTCATGATTGGAAAACCGGATGGTAAAATAAGCACTGGATGTTCAGAGCACATTTCTGGCACAACTTATCCTCATGAATATCAAACCAAAGTGTTATGGGAATTGTGTGCACTCGCATGTTTTCTCTACTCTGTAACTTATTCAAATAGCTAATTAATGTACTCTACCTGTCTTTCTATTATGATTAAGGACAGGATTTCTCTATTTTTTTTCTACTATGGTATTACCAGCCAGAACAAGGTAGTACTTGGACCTCACTAGTGGTCAAAGTTCATGTAAAAATGAAAAATAGTAATTGCTTTATCTATTGAACACTGTCTATAATGTAACCTTTTACTAACATATTAGGTGCCATTTTGTGGAACAGGTTCAGGAGCTGAGCCCGCACCATACCTGGCAGATGCCAGCTGTGTTACACATTCAACATCTGCCTGTAACAGCATTGACTGTAGCTAAGCTCTAATTGCTGCTGTTAAACCTTTAAGTACCACTGTCTGGTTTTGACAGCTGCATGTACCACATGGGGACCTGAGGGCACACCATGCCATGCACTCACTGGTTAACCTGTGACACAGTTATGGGGTGCTTATGGATTGCGATGGCTGTCGAATACCTGCTGCCTTGTCAGTAATCTTATTAAGTCCAGACATGACCTGTGCTTCATAACAGACCATGATATTAGCTATATTCTCCAATATTGTGGTTTTGTAGCATATCAGGAACAAGTGATAAGATGATCATAGGTTTAAGGTTTAAAAAATATAAAAATTTGAATCACACTTCCAACTCCTATTGAAATTTTTTTTTAAATTAATATTTGTTTTCAAGCATCTCAGAAAGTCTGATCTATCAAAATATCAAATGAATTAATATGTAGAGTAAGAATTATGAAGAGAAAAAAAAATTTAGACACCAGAATTGCCAATTTTCGGTCATCACAACTTCACCAAAAATGGAATAAGAAGCATCAAAATGTCATAGCACTTGGAAATTGTTGCTTTCCTGCACATCATATAGTAAAAAGAATGGCAACATTTTTTAAATTAATTTTAGTGTTCTTAAGTTTGAAAATGATCTCCTATAAGTTTGCTGTCATTGTGAGTCTATCCATCATGGACCCCACTGATCCTTAGAACCAGGGCTTTGAGGAGTAAGGTCATTCATGCACACTACCGCTCCATTCATTCTAATAAGAGTGCCGAACATCAGCCAAGGTCTGCACTTGGTAATCTTCGGCACTTCCATTAAGAATGAATGGAGCAGTAGTGTGCATGAACTCCATTGATTGTAAAGTTATCCCCTATCCAAAGGTTAACTTTTAAACTCGAGAACATCCCTTTAAAGGGACACTGTCACCCCCTCCAGCCGTTAGAAACTAAAAGAGCCACCTTGTGCAGCAGTAATGCTGCATTCTGACAAGGTGGCTCTTTTAGTTATTGGTGCAGTCAAAGCAGAAATAAAGCGTTTTATAATTTCGCAAAAATACCTGTCTTTAGCCCTGGAGGCAGGTCTTAACCCCCTTGCTGCACACGCCACACTGCCGTCACTCAAGGCTTCTTCGGCGCCGGGCGCCGCCCCCTCTGCGCTGTATTCAAATCAAATCTGGCGCCTGCGCTGTTTTGTTCTGCCTGGGGCAGGCGCAGTGAGCGCTGCCCGTCTGACCTCAGATGCAGTCTCGCAGACTGCGCCTGTGCGGCCACCCAGCTTGTGAATCCCAGCCCTGCAGTGTGTTATGCATTACTGCTGCACAAGGCGGCTCTTTTAGTTTCTAACGGCTGGAGGGGATGACAGAGTCCCTTTAATATTGAGCAGAATCTAAGTGTATTGCTAATATATGTTATGATGGGCTGCTTATTTTACCATGTATTCTTACCTTTAGCAACTAATAAAACCATATAATTTACTGCGTGTTTATTAAAAGCAATAAATCATACTGCTCCCATTATTCAGCCCTTGTATTGTGAGCAACATTTCCCACACAGTATGATGGCCGCCACATATCATATCATATAGCCCTCACTCAATACAATGCCCCACGCATACACACAATATGATGGACCCCACAGTCCCCCTCCACGCACACAGTATCATGGCCCTCACACACAGTAACAAGGCCCCTCCGCAGTCTACTTCAAAAAGTATGATGCCTCTACAGACTAATGGATCCCTCAGTACACTCACAAGCAGTATAATGGCCCCCACAGGCCCCCCACCAAATACAGCCATGTTCCCCTGATGTACTTACTGCTTTGGTCTAGGCACTGTGTAGACTGAGGCTCCAAACAGCAGTTATAATTTAGAGTAACATCATCTCCGCTGCTACAATGAGTTGCAGACAAATAGGTTGAATGGTGGAAGTGGAAGTCAATGGCTTTTGCCTCTACTGTAGAATTCACCAGTATCTGATGTAGGTACCAGTGTAATCGAGATGCTGGGCAAGGGGGTGGCCCTGGGTCAGACAGGAAAAGACAAAGGGCTGGATATTGCGCTCGGACCGAACTTTGCCAGGTCTGAACTAGACACATGTCTATTTCATACATACATACTAGTATAGACTGGAGAATTTCTAAATGTAGCTAGAACAACAGCAGATACCTATTGCCTACCAAGTGCTTTGCTCTTAGGTTTCTGTTACTTGTTAATTTTAATTGCAAGAAACTGCACAAGTATGGCCTGCTCTGTTTTTAACAGTACTAAAATTAGTATATCGTTCCAGTTACCAAACAGCTAAGAAATCCATATTTTGTTACATATTATATCTAATAGGTCATAAAACATTGAGCAACTTTGGACTATGGGTGCTAATGTCAAGGACCAAACCTACGGGAGTTGCCATTGTTTACAGATAATGCTGATAGCTTAAAGAATCTTTCCCAGGACAAATGTTATCAGCTAATCCTTTCTAAATATGTATGTGATATAGTAGTTCCCAGCATTATTCTCTTCGGGGTCATGTGAGTGCTCCGCTCCTTTGCCAGCGCACACGAAGATTGCTGAGCTGGGCAATGGTACTTCACCAATGTAAGCCTTTTGAGCCCCAGAAAGAAGCTCCATAGGCCTAAAGTTCAATATGACACATTTCGTTTGTATTTTAGGCAATATATATATATATATATATATATATATATATATATATATATATATATATATATATATATATATATATATACATATATATATATATATATATATATATATATATATATATATATATATCCACTGCTCAAAAAAATAAAGGGAACACTTAAACAACAGAATATAACTCCAAGTAAATCAAACTTCTGTGAAATCAAACTGTCCACTTAGGAAGCAACACTATTTGACAATCAATTTCACATGCTATTGTGCAAATGGAATAGACAACAGATGGAAATTATTGGCAATTATCAAGACACACTCAATAAAGGAGTGGTTCTGCAGGTGAGGACCACAGACCACATCTCAGTACCAATGCTTTCTGGCTGATGTTTTGGTCACTTTTGAATGTTGGTTGTGCTTTCACACTCGTGCTAGCATGAGACGGACTCTACAACCCACACAAGTGGCTCAGGTAGTGCAGCTCAGCCAGGATGGCACATCAATGTGAGCTGTGGCAAAAAGGTTTGCTGTGTCAGTCAGCGTAGTGTCCAGAGGTTGGAAGGGCTACCAGGAGACAGGCCAGTATACCAGGAGACGTGGAGGGAGCCGTAGGAGGGCAACAACCCAGCAGCAGGACCGCTATCTCAGCCTTTGTGCAAGGAGGAACAGGAGGAGCACTGCCAGAGCCCTGCAAAATTACCTCCGGCAGGCCACAAATGTGCATGTGTCTGCACAAACGGTTAGAAACTGACTCCATGAGGATGGTCTGAGTGCCCGATGTCCACAGATGGGGGTTGTGCTCACAGCCCAACACTGTGCCCAACGATTGGCATTTGCCCCAGAACACCAGGATTGTCAAATTCGCCACTGGCACGCTGTACTCTTCATAGATGAAAGCAGGTTCACATTGAGCACATGTGACACACGTGTCAGTCTGGAGATGCCATGGAGAGTGATCTGTGTTATGACCTGGTGGTAGGATCTCAAACTGACCTGACAAATATACCCTGAGTATATAGGACCAGTTCTGGAGATGTGGAAGCTATACTGACCGCAATCCTGATCCTATCCAAACACACTAAAGGCAGCTGTGGAACGTTACCTGAAAACCTAGACGTCTCGTCACAGCCTGAGAAACTGACTACCCCTAGAGAGAAAGCAAAGACCTCACTTGCCTCAGAGAAATGTACCCCAAAGTTTTAGATAGCCCCCCACAAATAATAACGGTGAGTCAAGGGGAAAACACAAACGTAGAGATGAAACAGATTTAGCAAATGAGGCCCGCTAATACTAGATAGGCAGAAAATAGATAGGTGTCTGTGCGGTCAGTACAAAAACTATCAAAAGTAAACCATGCAGAGAATACAAGAACCCCCACACCGACTCACGATGTGAGGGGCGCACTCTGCACCCCAGAACTAACCAGCAAGCAAAAAATCACATAAAAGCAAGCTGGGTTGAACTCATTAAATAATGAGAAATGTTTTCAAGGAAATAATGAGAAACTGAACAAGCAAACTTAGCTTCTCATAGCAGGAGACTGGTCACAAGGAATATTCAGGAGAGCACAGGATCAGGACTGAATACACCGACAGCAGGCGACATCTAAAGGTCCAGGTGAGTTAAATAGGCCCAGCCTAGCAGGAAATGAAACAGCTGAGCCCAGCCAAGACCAGCCATATCGCTAAAGGCCACCAGAGGGAGCCCAAGAACAAACTCACACAGTACCACTCATGACCACAGGAGGGAGCCCGAGAACGGAATTCACAACAGTACCCCCCCTTGAGGAGGGGTCACCGAACCCTCAACAGAGCTCCCAGGCCGATCAGGACGAGCCAAATGAAAGGCACAAACCAAATCGGCCGCATGGACATCGGAGGCGACAACCCAGGAATTATCCTCCTGACCATAACCCTTCCATTTCACTAAGTACTGAAGCCTCCGTCTCGAAATACGAGAATCCAAGATCTTCTCCACCACATATTCCAACTCCCCCTCGACCAAGACCGGAGCAGGAGGATCAACAGAAGGGATCTGTTGTGGATTCTGTTTGTGGGCTCCCTCTGGTGGTTATTGCTGGTACTGGGTGACTTTGGTGGGTTGCGGCCTTTGGTTTCCACCTGTCCATCAGTGGCTGGGTGTTTCCTATTTTACCTGGCCTTTCTGTCATTTCCCTTGCCGGCTATCAATGTATTCAGATGTGCTCTGTTTGGTTCCTGCTTACCTGCTCCCAGATCTTTCAGGATAAGCTAAGTGCTGATTTTCAGTTGTTTGGTTTTTTGTCCAGCTTGCTTATTATGTCTCTATGCTAGCTGGTAGCTCTAGTGGACTGAGGTTCTCCCCATGTGCCATGAGTTGGCACATGGGTTCTTGTAATCTCAGGATGGTTTTTTTGATTAGGGTTTTTTGCTGACCGCTCAGTCCCCTTTTGTATCGTTCTGCTTTCTAGTTTACAGCGGGCCTCAATTTGCTAAAACTATATATATCATCTCTATGTGTGTGCCTTCCTCTCATTTCACCGTCAATACATGTGGGGGGCAACTATATCTTTTGGGGTTCATTCCGCTGGAGGCAAGTGAGGTCTTTATTTTCTCTGCAGTGCTAGTTAGCTCTTAGGCTGGTGCGTGGCGTCTAGAACCAACGTAGGCACGCTCCCTGGCTATCTCTAGTTGCGTTTGTCAGGCGTAGGGCAGCGGTCAGCCCAGGTTCCATCACCCTAGAGCTCGTCCGTAATATATTTGTACTTTGCTTGTCCTGTGCTATCCCTAGCCATTGGGATTCATGACAGGGATCACAGGCACCACATATCTCCGCAACAATGACCTATGGAACACATTATGAATGGCAAACGATGTTGGGAGGTCCAAACGAAAAGACACAGGGTTGAGGATTTCCAAAATCTTATAAGGACCGATGAAACGAGGCTTGAACTTAGGAGAGGAAACCTTCATTGGGACATAACGAGAAGACAACCATACCAAATCCCCCACACGAAGTCGGGGACCCACACAGCGACGGCGGTTAGCAAAGCGCTGAGCCTTCTCTTGGGACAAAGTCAAATTGTCCACCACATGGTTCCAAATCTGCTGCAACCTATCCACCACAGAATCCACCCCAGGACAGTCAGAAGACTCAACCTGACCCGAGGAGAAACGAGGATGAAAACCAGAATTGCAAAAGAAAGGTGAAACCAAAGTAGCAGAACTAGCCCGATTATTGAGGGCGAACTCAGCCAATGGCAAAAAGGTCACCCAATCATCCTGGTCAGCAGAAACAAAACATCTCAAATAAGTTTCCAAGGTCTGATTAGTTCGTTCGGTTTGACCATTCGTCTGAGGATGGAAGGCTGACAAAAAAGACAATTCAATGCCCATCTTAGCACAAAAAGATCGCCAAAATCTGGACACGAACTGGGATCCTCTGTCGGACACAATGTTCTCCGGAATACCATGTAAACGAACCACATTCTGAAAAAACAATGGCACCAAATCGGAGGAGGAAGGCAACTTAGGCAAGGGTACCAAATGGACCATTTTGGAAAAACGATCACAAACCACCCAGATGACAGACATCTTCTGAGAGACAGGAAGATCCGAAATAAAATCCATGGAAATATGCGTCCAAGGCCTCTTCGGGACAGGCAAAGGCAAAAGCAATCCACTGGCACGAGAACACGAAGGCTTGGCCCCAGCACAAATCCCACAGGACTGCACAAAGGAACGCACATTCCGCGTCAAGGAAGGCCACCAAAAGGATCTCGCCACCAAATCCCTGGTACCAAAAATCCCAGGATGACCCGCCAACACCGAAGAATGAACCTCGGAAATAACTCTACTGGTCCATCTGTCTGGGACAAACAGTCTCTCCGGTGGACAACGGTCAGGTCTATTGGCCTGAAACTCCTGCAGCACCCGTCACAGATCAGGAGAGATAGCAGACAAAATCACCCCCTCTTTGAGAACACCAGTCGGTTCAGAAACTTCCGGGGAGTCAGGTACAAAACTCCTAGAAAGGGCATCAGCCTTCACATTTTTCGAACCCGGAAGATATGAAACCACAAAATTGAAATGAGAGAAAAACAGCGACCATCGAGCCTGTCTCGGATTCTACCGTTTGGCAGACTCGAGATAAGTCAAATTCTTGTGATCCGTCAAGACCACCACGCGATGCTTGGCTCCTTCAAGCCAATGTCGCCACTCCTCAAATGCCCACTTCATTGCCAACAACTCTCGATTACCAACATCATAATTCCGCTCGGCAGGCGAAAACTTTCTTGAAAAGAAAGCACATGGTCTCATCACAGAGCCATCAGAGCTTCTCTGCGACAAAACAGCCCCTGCTCCAATCTCTGAAGCATCAAGCTCGACCTGAAAGGGAAGAGAGACATCGGGCTGGCGCAAGACAGGAGCCGAAGAAAACCGACGTTTCAACTCCTGAAAGGCCTCCAAGGCCGCAGGAGACCAATTCGTCACATCAGAACCCTTCTTGGTCAAATCCGTCAAAGGCTTAACCACACTAGAAAAATTAGTGATGATTCTGAAGCGACGGTAAAAATTTTCAAAACCCAAGAACTTCTGAAGACTCTTCACAGATGTAGGTTGAGTCCAGTCATGAATAGCCTGAACCTTGACTGGATCCATCTCGATAGTAGAAGGAGAAAAAATAAAGCCCAAAAAGGAAACCTTCTGGACTCCGAAGAGACATTTAGAGCCCTTCACAAACAAGGCATTGGCACGCAGGACCTGAAATACCATCCTGACCTGCTTCACATGAGACTCCCAATCATCAGAAAAGACCAAAATATCATCCAGGTACACAATCATAAATCTATCCAGGTACTCTCGGAAGATATCGTGCATGAAGGACTGAAACACAGAGGGGGCATTAGAAAGCCCAAAAGGCATCACCAAGTACTCAAAATGGCCTTCGGGCGTATTAAATGCTGTTTTCCATTCATCGCCCTGCTTTATGCGCACAAGATTATACGCTCCACGAAGATCTATCTTGGTGAACCAACTGGCCCCCCTAATCCGGGCAAACAGATCGGATAACAGTGGCAAGGGATACTGAAATTTGACCGTGATGTTATTTAGAAGGCGATAATCTATACAGGGTCTCAGAGAACCATCCTTCTTGGCCACAAAAAAGAACCCCGCACCCAAAGGGGACGAGGACGGGCGAATATGTCCCTTCTCCAAGGACTCCTTTATATAACTCCGCATAGCGGTATGTTCTGGTACAGACAAATTAAAAAGTCATCCCTTAGGGAACTTACTACTAGGAATCAGATTTATGGCACAATCACAATCCCTATGAGGAGGTAGGGCACTGGATTTGGGCTCATCAAATACATCCTGGTAGTCCGACAAAAATTCAGGGACTTCAGAAGGAGTAGAAGAAGCAATTGACACCAAAGGAGCATCGCCATGAATCCCCTGGCACCCCCAACTTGACACAGACATTGCTTTCCAATCCAGGACTGGATTATGAGCCTGCAGCCATGGCAGACCCAACACGACAACATCATGCAAATTATGTAGCACCAGAAAGCGAATTACCTCCTGATGTACAGGAGCCATGCACATGGTCAATTGAGTCCAGTACTGAGGTTTATTCTTGGCCAATGGTGTAGCATCAATTCCCTTTAGCGGAATAGGGAATTGTAAAGGCTCCAAGATAAAACCACAGCGCCTGGCAAATGACAAATCCATCAAATTCAGGGCAGCACCTGAATCCACAAAAGCCATAACTGGGTAGGATGACAGAGAACAAATCAAAGTAACAGACAAAATGAATTTAGGTTGTACAGTACCAATGGTGACAAACTTGGCAACCCTTTTTGTGCGCTTAGAGCATGCTGAGATAACATGAGCAGAATCACCACAGTAAAAGCACAACCCATTCTGACGTCTGTGGTTTTGCCGTTCAACTCTGGTCAGAATCCTGTCACATTGCATAGGCTCAGGTTTCTGCTCAGAAAATACCGCCAGAGGGTGCACAGGTTTGCGCTCCCGCAAACGCCGATCAATCTGAATGGTCAAAGACATTGACTCATTCAGACCCGCCGGCGTGGGGAACCCCACCATAACATCTTTAAGGGCTTCAGAAAGACCCTTTCTGAAAATCGCCGCCAGGGCGCACTCATTCCACTGAGTGAGCACTGACCACTTCCTAAACTTCTGACAATAAACCTCTGCTTCATCCCGACCCTGAGAGAGAGCCAGCAAAACCTTCTCTGTTTGATCTACCAGATTTGGTTCCTCATAAAGCACTCCAAGTGCCAGAAAAAACGCATAAACATTTAGCAGTGCGGGATCTCCTGGCGCCAAAGAGAATGCCCAATCTTGAGGGTCACCCCGCAACCAAGAAATAACAATTTTGACTTGCTGAACAGAGTCGCCAGATGAGCGGGGTCTCAGAGAAAGAAATAACTTACAATTATTCTTAAAGTTCAAAAACCTAGATCTATCTCCGGAAAACAGCTCAGGAATAGGTATTTTAGGCTCTGACATAGGACTGCGGACTACATAATCCTGAATGCCCTGTACCCTTGCAGTGAGATGATCCACACTAGAAGACAGACTCTGAATGTCCATATTAGTAGCTGCATACAGAACCACCCAGAGATTAAGGGGAGGAGAGAGGCAAAACACAGTGCAGAGGGAAAAAAAAAAAAATGACCTTAAGATTTCTCTTCTCCCTCTTTAGCTGCATTAACACTTTCGGGCCTGCTGTACTGTTATGATCCTGGTGGTAGGATCTCAAACTGACCTGACAAATATACCCTGAGTATATAGGACCAGTTCTGGGGATGTGGAAGCTATACTGACCGCAATCCTGATCCTATCCAAACACACTAAAGGCAGCTGTGGAACGTTACCTGAAAACCTAGACGTCTCGTCACAGCCTGAGAAACTGACTACCCCTAGAGAGAAAGCAAAGACCTCACTTGCCTCAGAGAAATGTACCCCAAAGTTTTAGATAGCCCCCCCACAAATAATAACGGTGAGTCAAGGGGAAAACACAAACGTAGAGATGAAACAGATTTAGCAAATGAGGCCCGCTAATACTAGATAGGCAGAAAATAGATAGGTGTCTGTGCGGTCAGTACAAAAACTATCAAAAGTAAACCACGCAGAGAATACAAGAACCCCCACACCGACTCACGATGTGAGGGGCGCACTCTGCACCCCAGAACTAACCAGCAAGCAAAAAATCACATAAAAGCAAGCTGGGCTGAACTCATTAAATAATGAGAAACGTTTTCAAGGAAATAATGAGAAACTGAACAAGCAAACTTGGCTTCTCATAGCAGGAGACTGGTCACAAGGAATATTCAGGAGAGCACAGGATCAGGACTGAATACACCGACAGCAGGCGACATCTAAAGGTCCAGGTGAGTTAAATAGGCCCAGCCTAGCAGGAAATGAAACAGCTGAGCCCAGCCAAGACCAGCCATATCTCTAAAGGCCACCAGAGGGAGCCCAAGAACAAACTCACACAGTACCACTCATGGCCACAGGAGGGAGTCCGAGAATGGAATTCACAACAGATCCCCCCTGCAGCATCCTTCAACATGACCGGTTTGGCAGTGGGTCAGTAATGGTGTGGGGTGGCATTTCTTTGGAGGGCCGCACAGCCCTCCATGTGCTCGCCAGAGGTAGCCTGACTGCCATTAGGTACTGAGATGAGATCCTCAGACCCCTTGTGAGACCATATGCTGGTGCGTTTGGCCCTGGGCTCCTCCTAATACAGGACAATGCCAGACCTCTGTAATAATTATAGGGGATAACTCAGGAGACTATTGACGTGGAACAAGACAACTACAGGACACAGTTTTATAAATGGTAAAGTCTATATTATCACACGGTGATTCAAACAGGTGCAGAGAGAAACTCAAGTCCACAACACTTGGTGTAAATATTAAATGCAGCTTAGCAGTCTATAGGAAACTTCAGAGGAAAATGCAATCACGCAGAAAAGTATATGAAGCACAATTATTCTTGAGGATACTTGACACGAATAACTCCTTGCTTAGTCCAAAACACAGATAGATATGCTTATAAGGCAGTTCAAATAATAGCTCAACCAGGGAGGCCTGGGTAATAGTCTCAAGTTCTTGCTGAGCAGCAACAGCTTACATGTCCAGCAAATGCCGATGGAAGTAAACACGAGCAGCAGATGAAGGAGGATTACTGGAACTGGTGTATGCAGCAGGAACTCAGCGCAGAGTAGCAGGATAACCCCACAGGTTCACAGGAGCAGGTATATAGCCAGGGTGTCACCAGAGGTCAGGAGCTGGATGCAAGGCAGAATACTCTAGCACAGACTGAAGGCTGGGGTGGAGTTTTATAGCAGAAAGACACAGTGTACATGAGACCAAAGACGCCATCTTGGAAAACGGCAGTAATGCACAAAAGGTAATAAAATTGTTCAGAGTCCTGACAACCTCATGTGGCTGGAGTGTGTCAGCAGTTCCTGCAAGGTGAAGGCATTGAAGCTATGGACAGGCCCTCCCGTTCCCCAGACCTGAATCCCGTCTCGCACCATCCACCAATGTCACGTTGCACCACAGACTGTCCAGGAGTTGGCGAATGCTTTATTCCAGGTCTGGGAGGAGATCCCTCAGTAGACCATCCGCCGCCTCACCAGTACCATGCCCAGGCATTGTAGGGAGGTCATACAGGCTCGTGGAGGCCACACACGCTACTGAGCATCATTTCCTTGTCTTGAGGCATTTCCAATGACGTTGGATCAGCCTGTAATTTGATTTTCCACTTTGATTTTGAGCATTATTCCAACTCAACTCCAAACCTCCATGGGATATTATTTGTGATTTACATTGATCATTTTTAGGTTTTATTGTTCTCAACACATTCCACTATATACTGAATAAATGAATAAAGATTTGCAACTGAAATATTTCATTCAGTGAGTGATATCTAGGATGTGGTATTATAATGCTCCCTATATATATAGTCATATTTTCCATTTAAAAATTACAAAAATGAAAATGGCCCAATGCAAAAGTTTTGGCACCCTTGGAGATCTGTGTGTGTCAGGACTCTGAACATTTTTTACCTTTTGTGCATTACTGCCCTTTTCCAAGATGGCGTCTTTGGTCTCATATGCACTGTGTCTTCCTGCTATAAAACTCCACCCCAGCCTTCAGTGTGTGCTAGAGTATTCTGCCTTGCATCCAGCTCCTGACCTCTGATTACTCCCTGGCTATATACCTGCTCCTGTGAACCTGTGTGGTGATCCTGCTACTCTGCTCTGAGTTCCTGCTGCACACACCAGTTTCCAGTAATCCTCCTTCATCTGCTGCTCGTGTTTACTTCCATCTGCATTCGCTGAACATGTAAGCTGTTTCTGCTCTGTAAAAACCTGAGACTATTAACCAGGCCTCTCTGGTTGAGCTAAGTTATGATTTGAACTGCCTTATAAGCTTATCTATCTGTGTTTGGACTAAGACAAGGATTTATTCATGTCAAGTATCCATAAGAATAACTGTGGTTCATAGACTTTCTGCGTGATTGCATTTTCCTCTGAAGTTTCCTATAGACTGCTAAGCTGCGTTTAATATTTACACCAAGTGTTGTGGACTTGAGTTTCTCTCTGCACCTGTTTGAATCACCGTGTGATAATATAGACTTTACCACTTATAAAACTGTGTCCTGTAGTTGTCTTGTTCCACGCAAAGAGTCTCCTGATTTATCCCCTATAATTATTACAGTGTGCTTAGATAACTTTGACCAAGGTTTAAAACCTTAATTAGCCTGTTAGAATTATGGCTCTTTCACTATCACCATTAGGAAAGGCAAGGTGATACAAATTTCCCAGCTTTATAAAAATCCAATGTCCTCTAACTTTGTGCCAAAAAAACAGCAGCCATGGATTCCTCTAAGCAGCTGACTAGCACTCTGAAAATGAAAATTGTGGATGCCCACAAAGCAGGAGAAGGCTACAAGAAGATAGCAAAGCATTTACAAGTTGCCCTTTTCTCAGTTTGAAATGTAATTAAGAAATGGCATTTAACAGGAATAGTGGAGGTCAAGATAAGGTCTGGAAGACAAAGCCAAATATTAGTGAGATCTGCTTGTAGGATTGCCAGAGAGGCAAATCAGAACCCCCGCTTGACTGCAAAAGGCCTTCAGAAAGATTTAGCAGACCCTGGAGTTGTGTATATTGTTCTGCTGTTCAGAGACACCTGCACAAATATGGTCTTCATAGAAGAGTCATCAGAAGAAAACCTTTCCTTTGCTGTCACCATAAAATTCAGCTTAAAAAGTATGCAAAATAACATCTAAACAAGCCTGATGAATTTTGGAAACAAGTCCTATGGATGAAAGGTGTGCATGGAGATAAAAGGTACAGAATTTCAGTAAAAGACCATCTCGCAAGCCATTAAGCATGGGGGATCAATCATGCTTTGGGGTTGTTTGCAGCGAATGATATGGGGAACATTTAATGGGTAGAGGGAAGAATGGATTCAATGAAATTTCAACAAATTCTTGAAACATAACACCGTCTGTTAGAAAGCTGAAGTCGAAAAGAAGATGGCTTCTACAAATAGATAATGATCTTAAACACACGTTAAAACCCACAGTAGACTACCTCAAAAGGCACAAGCCAAAGGTTTTACAATGTGTCTCACAGTCCCTTGATTTGATCATCATTGAAAATCCGTGCTAGATTTCAAAATAGCAGTGCATGCAAGACGACCCAGGAATCTCACAGAAATGGAAGAATTTTCCAAGGAAGGATGGATGAAAATTGACTCTTGGCTGTTAACAAAAATTGTTTACAAGCTGTGATACCTTCAAAAGTGGGTGCTGCTAGGTACTAACCATGCAGGGTGCCCAAAGTTTTGCATTGACTTATTTTCTTTTCTGTAATTTTTAAAATGTAGAAGGTGAAAATATATACTCGAGTATAAGCCGACCAGAGTATAAGCCGAGGCACCTACTTTTGCCACGGAAAACTGGGTTAGCTTATTGGCTCGAGTATAAGCCGGGTATTCATTGTCCCATCATCCCTGTCCTGCTATGTATGGCTCCCCCTTCCCTGTCCTGGTATGAATGCCTCCCCATCTCTGTCCCTGTCTGCATGCCTCCCCTGTCCCTGTCATTGTCTGCATGTCTCCCTCTTCCCTGTCCTGCTATGTATGCCTCCCCTTCCCTGCCCCTGTCTGCATGCCTCCCCCGTTCCTTCCCTGTATGCATGCCTCCCTGTCATGAATCCCAATGGCTAGGGATAGCAAGGGACAAGCAAAGTAATACAAAATATCGGACGAGCTCTAGGGTGATGGAACCTGGGCTGACCGCTGCCCTACGCCTGACAAACGCAACTAGAGATAGCCAGGGAGCGTGCCTACGTTGGTTCTAGACGCCACACACCAGCCTAAGAGCTAACTAGTACTGCAGAGAAAATAAAGACCTCACTTGCCTCCAGAGGAATGAACCCCAAAAGGTATAGTTGCCCCCCACATGTATTGACGGTGAAATGAGAGGAAGGCACACACATAGAGATGATATATATAGGTTCAGCAAATTGAGGCCCGCTGTAAACTAGAAAGCAGAACGATACAAAAGGGGTCTGAGCGGTCAGCAAAAAATCCTAATCAAAAAACCATCCTGAGATTACAAGAACCCATGTGCCAACTCATGGCACATGGGGAGAACCTCAGTCCACTAGAGCTACCAGCTAGCATAGAGACATAATAAGCAAGCTGGACAAAAAAAACCAACAACTGAAAATCAGCACTTAGCTTATCCTGAAAGATCTGGGAGCAGGTAGGCAGGAACCAAACAGAGCACATCTGAATACATTGATAGCCGGCAAGGGAATGACAGAAACGCCAGGTAAAATAGGAAACACCCAGCCTCTGATGGACAGGTGGAAACCAAAGGCCGCAACCCACCAAAGTCACCCAGTACCAGCAGTAACCACCAGAGGGAGCCCACAAACAGAATCCACAACAGTACCCCCCCCTTGAGGAGGGGTCACCGAACCCTCACGAGAACCCCCAGGGCGATCAGGGTGAGCTCTATGGAAGGCGCGGACCAAATCAGTCGCATGAACATCGGAGGCGACCACCCAGGAATTATCCTCCTGACCATAACCCTTCCACTTAACCAAATACTGGAGTTTGCGTCTGGAAACACGAGAATCCAAGATCTTCTCAACAACATACTCCAATTCTCCCTCCACCAGCACCGGAGCAGGAGGCTCAACCGAAGGAACAACGGGCACCTCATACCTCCGCAACAACGACCGATGGAACACATTATGAATAGCAAACGATGCTGGGAGATCCAAACGAAAAGATACAGGGTTAAGAATCTCCGAGATCCTATAAGGACCGATGAACCGAGGCTTGAACTTAGGAGAAGAGACCTTCATAGGGACAAAACGAGAAGACAACCACACCAAATCCCCAACAAGAAGTCGGGGACCCACGCGGCGACGGCGATTAGCAAACTGCTGAGTCTTCTCCTGAGATAACTTCAAATTGTCCACCACCTGGTTCCAAATCTGATGCAGCCTGTCCACCACCACGTCCACTCCAGGACAATCCGAACACTCCACCTGACCAGAGGAAAAACGAGGATGAAACCCCGAATTACAAAAAAAAGGAGAGACCAACGTGGCAGAACTAGCCCGATTATTAAGAGCAAATTCGGCCAGTGGCAAAAAAGCAACCCAGTCATCTTGATCAGCAGAAACAAAACACCTCAAATAAGTTTCCAAGGTCTGATTAGTTCGCTCCATCTGGCCATTCGTCTGAGGATGGAATGCAGACGAGAAAGACAAATCAATGCCCATCTTGGCACAAAACGTCCGCCAAAATCTAGACACAAACTGGGATCCCCTGTCAGAAACGATATTCTCCGGAATCCCATGCAAACGAACCACGTTCTGAAAAAATAAAGGGACCAACTCAGAGGAGGAAGGCAACTTAGGCAAGGGCACCAAATGAACCATCTTAGAAAAGCGGTCACACACAACCCAGATAACGGACATTTTCTGTGAAACCGGGAGATCAGAAATAAAATCCATGGAAATGTGCGTCCAAGGCCTCTTCGGGATGGGCAAGGATAACAACAACCCACTGGCCCGAGAACAGCAAGGCTTAGCTCGAGCACACACTTCACAAGACTGCACAAAGGTACGCACATCCCTAGACAAGGAAGGCCACCAAAAAGACCTGGCCACCAAGTCTCTAGTACCAAATATTCCAGGATGACCAGCCAACACAGAAGAATGGACCTCGGAGATGACTCTACTGGTCCAATCATCCGGAACAAACAGTCTTTCTGGTGGACAACGATCCGGTTTATCCACCTGAAACTCCTGCAATGCACGTCGCAAGTCTGGGGATACGGCGGACAATATTACCCCATCCCTAAGGATACCAGTAGGCCCAGAGTCTCCAGGAGAGTCAGGCACAAAACTCCTGGAAAGAGCATCTGCCTTCACATTCTTTGAACCTGGCAGGTATGAAACCACGAAATTGAAACGAGAAAAAAACAACGACCAACGAGCCTGTCTAGGATTCAAACGCCTGGCAGACTCAAGGTAAATGAGATTCTTGTGATCAGTCAAGACCACCACACGATGTTTAGCACCCTCAAGCCAATGACGCCACTCCTCAAATGCCCACTTCATGGCCAAAAGCTCCCAATTACCCACATCATAATTGCGCTCGGCGGGCGAGAATTTTCTAGAGAAGAATGCACATGGCTTCATCACCGAGCCATTAGAACTTCTCTGTGACAAAACCGCCCCCGCTCCAATCTCGGAAGCATCAACCTCAACCTGAAAAGGAAGTGAAACATCTGGTTGACACAACACAGGAGCAGAAGAAAACCGGCGCTTAAGTTCCTGAAAGGCCTCCACGGCCGCAGGAGACCAATCAGCAACATCAGCACCCTTTTTAGTCAAATCAGTCAAAGGTTTAACAATACTGGAAAAATTAGCAATGAACCGACGATAAAAATTAGCAAACCCCAAGAACTTCTGAAGGCTCTTTTACAGATGTAGGTTGTGTCCAGTCACAGATCGCCTGAACCTTGACGGGATCCATCTCAATAGTAGAAGGAGAAAAAATGTACCCCAAAAAAGAAATCTTCTGGACTCCGAAGAGACACTTTGAGCCCTTCACAAACAGAGAATTGGCCCGCAGAACCTGAAACACCTTCCTGACCTGTAGAACATGAGACTCCCAGTCATCAGAAAACACCAAAATATCATCCAAATACACAATCATAAACTTATCCAGATATTCACGGAAAATATTGTGCATAAAGGACTGAAAGACTGACGGAGCATTGGAGAGTCCAAAAGGCATTACCAAATACTCAAAATGGCCCTCAGGCGTATTAAATGCGGTTTTCCACTCATCACCCTGTTTTATCCGCACCAGATTATACGCACCGCGAAGATCTATCTTAGTGAACCACCTAGCCCCCTTAATGCGAGCAAACAAATCAGTCAATAATGGCAATGGATACTGATACTTGACTGTAATCTTATTCAGAAGGCGATAATCTATACAAGGCCTCAGGGAACCATCTTTTTTTGCCACGAAAAAAAACCTGCTCCCAGAGGGGACGAAGATGGACGAATATGTCCCTTTTCCAAGGACTCCTTAATATAATTCCGCATAGCAGTATGCTCTGGCAGTGACAGATTAAATAAACGACCCTTAGGGAACTTACTGCCAGGAATCAATTCTATAGCACAGTCACAATCTCTATGCGGAGGGAGCGAATTGAGCTTAGGCTCCTCAAAAACATCCCTATAGTCAGACAAAAACGCAGGGATCTCAGAAGAAGTAGATGAAGCGATTGAAATCGGAGGTGCATAATCATGAACCCCCTGACATCCCCAGCTTAACACAGACATTGTTTTCCAGTCCAGGACAGGATTATGAGTTTGTAACCATGGCAGACCAAGCACTAGTACATCATGTAAATTATACAGTACAAGGAAGCGAATCACCTCCTGATGAACGGGAGTCATGCGCATGGTCACTTGTGTCCAATACTGCGGTTTATTCATAGCCAATGGTGTAGAGTCAATTCCCTTCAGAGGAATAGGAACTTCCAGAGGTTCCAGACTAAAACCGCAGCGTTTAGCAAATGACCAATCCATAAGACTCAGGGCAGCGCCCGAATCCACATAGGCATCGACGGAAATGGAAGACAGTGAAAAAATCAGAGTCACAGACAAAATGAACTTAGGCTGCAGAGTACCAATGGCAAAAGATTTATCAACCCTTTTTGTGCGTTTAGAGCATGCTGATATAACATGAGCTGAATCACCACAATAAAAACACAATCCATTTTTCCGCCTATAATTTTGCCATTCACTTCTGGACTGAATTCTATCACATTGCATAGTCTCAGGTGCCTGTTCAAAAGACACCGCCAACTGGTGCACGGGTTTGCGCTCCCGTAAACGCCGATCAATCTGAATGGCCATAGCCATCGACTCATTCAGACCTGTAGGCGTAGGGAACCCCACCATAATATCCTTAATGGCCTCGGAAAGACCATTTCTAAAGTTTGCAGCCAGGGCGCACTCATTCCACTGAGTAAGCACCGACCATTTCCGAAATTTTTGACAATATATTTCCGCTTCATCATACCCCTGAGAGAGGGCTAATAAAGCCTTTTCAGCCTGAATCTCCAGGTTGGGTTCCTCATAGAGCAATCCCAATGCCAGAAAAAACGCATCCACATTGAGCAATGCAGGATCCCCTGGTGCCAATGCAAATGCCCAATTCTGAGGGTCGCCTCGCAGGAAAGATATTACAATCTTGACCTGTTGAGCAGGGTCTCCAGAGGAGCGAGATTTTAAAGAAAGAAACAATTTACAATTGTTCCTGAAATTCAGGAAGGTAGATCTATCTCCAGAAAAGAACTCTGGAATAGGAATTCTAGGTTCAGACATGGAAGTGTGAACAACAAAATCCTGTATGTTTTGAACTTTTGCCGCGAGATTACTCAGGCTGGAAGCCAAACTCTGGACATCCATGTTAAACAGCTAATATCAGAGCCATTCAAGGGTTAAGAGGAGGTAAGAAGCAGCTAGACAGCAATTAAGGGCTAGGCAGCAAAACTCTGAAGGAAAAAAAATAAATAAAAATAAATAAATAAATAAATTTCCCTTAAACACTTCTTTTTCTCCTGCTTCAGCCCAAACAATTAACACTTTGTGGGCCGGCTATACTGTCATGAATCCCAATGGCTAGGGATAGCAAGGGACAAGCAAAGTAATACAAAATATCGGACGAGCTCTAGGGTGATGGAACCTGGGCTGACCGCTGCCCTACGCCTGACAAACGCAACTAGAGATAGCCAGGGAGCGTGCCTACGTTGGTTCTAGACGCCACGCACCAGCCTAAGAGCTAACTAGTACTGCAGAGAAAATAAAGACCTCACTTGCCTCCAGAGGAATGAACCCCAAAAGGTATAGTTGCCCCCCACATGTATTGACGGTGAAATGAGAGGAAGGCACACACATAGAGATGATATATATAGGTTCAGCAAATTGAGGCCCGCTGTAAACTAGAAAGCAGAACGATACAAAAGGGGTCTGAGCGGTCAGCAAAAAACCCTAATCAAAAAACCATCCTGAGATTACAAGAACCCATGTGCCAACTCATGGCACATGGGGAGAACCTCAGTCCACTAGAGCTACCAGCTAGCATAGAGACATAATAAGCAAGCTGGACAAAAAAAACCAACAACTGAAAATCAGCACTTAGCTTATCCTGAAAGATCTGGGAGCAGGTAGGCAGGAACCAAACAGAGCACATCTGAATACATTGATAGCCGGCAAGGGAATGACAGAAAGGCCAGGTAAAATAGGAAACACCCAGCCTCTGATGGACAGGTGGAAACCAAAGGCCGCAACCCACCAAAGTCACCCAGTACCAGCAGTAACCACCAGAGGGAGCCCACAAACAGAATCCACAACACCTCCCCCATTCAGTCCCTGTATGCATGCCTCCTTATTCCCTATCCCTGTATGCATGTTTCCTATTGAAAAAACAAACAAAAACATCATACTCACCTACCTGTGCGCTGGCACTGCATCTCGTTCCAGCCAAAAGCGCCTGCCTGCAGCTCATCCTATGCTCCGCGGTCATGTGATACCGCTCAGTAAGGGGATGAATATGCGTTCCACCCCTATGGGAGTGGAGACATGTCCATATTCATCACCTTAATGAGCGGTACCACATGACTGCTGAGCATAGGATGAGCTGCAGGCAGGTGCCGGAGGCTGGAACGAGATGCAGTGCCAGCACCGAGGGTGCACAGGTAGGTGAGTATGATGTGTGCACCGGCTCCTGGCACCCGCTGCTCTGTCGACCCCTCCCCCACTGGCTTTCTGTACCTTGACTCGTGTGTAAGCCGAGGGGGACGTTTTCAGCACAAAAAGATGTGCTTAAAAACTCGTCTTATACATGAGCATATATGGTATTTATATTTTGCCAGAAATACAAAGGAAATGTGTCATCTTTAACTTTACGCCTTTTAGAGATCATTTAATCTTTAACTTGCTTAACTGCTCACAATAACAGTAATTTTGACCAGGGGAGCCCAAACTTTAACATACCACTGTGCATTGCGAAAGTGGCTCCCGGTCCACACAAACCCATGTGCATCTGGCTGGTTTCATTAAAGTTGTGTGACTCAGAAAGAGACCTGAGCAATGCAGATACAGGGGAAGATGGCAATCGGTAAGTATTTTAGAGCACCTACACTACATCACATGCATATTTAAAAATAGTTAGCTGAAAATTTTAGATTAGAGTGCTTTTTTAAGATAGACGTGGAATATAGGATGCTTTGGATGATCCCTCTCTATTGGAAGAGTACCTAGATGATAAACTGATAAGATGGTGGTACGTTGTTCAGAACCCCAGTGATCTATTGTACTATATGGAGGAATTCAACAGCAAGTGCTCAATTATATAGTTTTCAATTAGATCAATAAGGTGTATGTTTGTCTCCAAAGCTAGCTAATGTTTCATGATGTGATTCGATCAAATATGGAGTAAAATATATAAATATTACAGATGATCCAGCATATGCCTTTATTATGAACTCTGCTTTCTATGAGGCTGTATTTTATTGGTGTAGTACTAACGTTCAGCTTCCTCTCTTTTCAGGTATACGTCCTCCGTTAAATATGACTCTGATAGGCATTTCATTGACAATATATATATGCCGGTAGGACTGGGAGTCTCTTCATGTAGTCAGACTGTAATCTGCATTCCTAACTGTACATGGCGCAACTACAGAGCTGAAGTTCACTTTGAACCAAAGAACAAGCCCCAGAGATTCATGAGCACCACAATTGTCTATCCAAAGCACACAAAAACTGTGTATACTACTACTCTGGATTACAACTGCAAGAAGTGTATGAGGCGCTTTCTCTCTAGTGTAGAACTCGAGTCAGCTGAACATGTGGGCAATGAATGCTTTCTGGATGAATACTGATCGTTTGCGTGTCCAGTGCCAACCTCTCTGCCTTAGAGACCTACAATGAACCTTTGAACAACTTCAAACTGGCAGAACCTACAGAAGTACTTTTTAAGATGATGAAAGTATATATGAAAGTCTTTCACTCAGAAAATACATACTTAGTACGAAATCTGAAACCTTACTTGGGTAACTTTATTCCGCAGAATAACTGGCGATACTTTTTGTAGAACTTTTTCAAAGCATTGTCTAAAGCCTTGGGACATCTATAGGACTAGGAACTGAAATACCTTACTATGAAAACTAAAAGAATTGAGCAAGACACAAACAATATACGTCACTCCAACTGCATCACAGAAATGTACTGGACGCTGCTGTAAAATACCGTAATTTTGTCTGCTCAATGCCACATTTTACTTTTTTCAAGTGGACAATAATACAAATAATAGGCATCCAGGGTTTGACATATGAAAAACATCATATTATCAACATAGAAGATGATATAATTATATGACAGGCTACATGGTTCGTGGTTCATACATGCAATAAAATCTGAACTGTTTAGTATAAATACACACGGTATATGGATTACCCCTAGGGGAAACTTGTATGGACATTTATTGCTGTGAGAACTGCTATTTGGTTATTGGATATCATTTTTAATTTTACATCTCTATCCTTTGTTTAAATAAAGCACTTAACTGGTCAAACATGAAATTATATTTATTCATATACGTTTCATTTACATAAATGTTATTGCAAAACAGTAATAATGCCAGGTGTACAAATATGTGATGGGTCAAAGAATCGAAGCACAAGGACACAATGTGTTGCACAGATTTTAAAGTGAAATTTGATCTTCTGCTAAGTTATTACTATTATTATGGTCTCCAGACCCCAGAGCATAATAAATGTATGGATTTAAAAACTATCTCCCCAGCCCGTGATCTGGCCATCCTCACTAATTCTTCTCACCTTTTCTAGTCTAGCGTATCCGTATTGTCTACTTTAATCTACGATGTGACTTCTAGCTCGACTAGGCCTCTGCCAACACTATGTGTCGTGTCATCACTTTGTCACTTTGGCGACACTTGCCAATGGCAAAGGTCCACAGTATTGTCAGAGGCCTAAACAAGCCAGAAGACATGGCCTGGACTGAAGAAGATGTGTGCAGAACCAGACAGTGGGCTGATGGGACAGATGGGCTGTGAGGTGAGTATTTTTTTAGCCATTTTGCCTGACCTACAACAGTTCAGCAAAATATTAGCTGCAGCTGGCCGTCAATTTGCTGAATTAATTTGTGCAGAATGAATTGGAAATCTCTATATTCCGAGGAATGGGAATTTTAGTAAAATTCAAGGAAAATTCAGTTCCTAGACAACAGTTTACATTAATTATAATTTAACAATGTTGATGGGGGCATGCATTTATGATTTTTAAAAACAAAATCTAAATCTTGTACTGAATTCATTAAAGAATCACTCACATTAGGTTTTTTATTTACTAACCCCTTCACGGCTTCCGCCGAACATGTATGGCGCAGCGGAAGGTGCGCTTCCGCAAATCGCTGTACATGTATGGTGCGATAATTATGTTGGCTCACTCGCAGAGCCGGTGCGATCATCAGTGGGCGTCATCTATATATTATCGCTGACACCCTGCAGAAACGCCCACAAATAATGGTAGCACAGATCATGGGCTTTTAACCCCTCTGATGGCGCTGTCAATAGCGACAGCGACATCAATTAGCTTAGACAGAGAGGGAGCTCCCTCTCTTCTCTGCTTTGTGCCAATGGTCTACATGTTGATCCCGAGCTGAAAGATGGCCGCAGGGTCACCCATGTACGGTGGCTTGTAAGTTCCTGCTCAGAGAAGGAGCTGACACGCTTCCTGCATGTCTGGGTAGGGAAAGTTGATGTCCCATCCTAAGACAAGAGACTACAAAAAAAATCACAAAATAGAGAACAAGAATAGAAAAAAAATGTCATGTGCCCAAAAATGATACCAATAAAAACTCAGATTCATCCTGCAAAAAACAAGACCTCACATGACTCTGTTGAAAAAAATAGAGAAAAATTATAGCTCTCAAAATTTGGCAATGCAAAAACTTGTTTTTGCATAAAAAAATTGTTTTTTAGTGTGTGATAGTAGCCAAACATAAAAAATCCAAGATAAATTTGGTATCGCTGTAATTGCACCAACCTGAATAATAAAGTAATCCAATCAATTACTGCATGAGGAATGGCATAAAAAAAAATTCTTGACCTGCTGTTGATTTTTTCATTCTGCCTCCCAAAGATCGCAGTAAGATTCAGCTCACATTTATCCTGCACTTTACGCTGAGAGCTTACACTGGGGTTTCTGTGTAAATCTCTAAGATATATGATTCAAACGGAACCCTATAATTAGGCAGATGGAGGCACTGTAGATGCTGTCTGGCTTAAGAACCAGCAGTGTCTGTCTTTTTAGGCGTGCAAAAAAGCACTGTCAACCACAGTTTTGTGCACTTCTGAAAAGAAGGACACTGCAGAACAGAGGCCAGAGTAACTCTGCTGCCTCATTATAGTGATTGGATCTGTCGGAGGTGTCATCTGAAGCATGTGATTCAGAGATTTAGATGGAAACCCTGAAGTAAGTGCTCAGCATAGACAACAGGATTAATATGATCCCAAATGTTATGTAAAATGTTCCCAATAAAGGCTTTAACTCAATCCATGAAAAAGCAAGTCTCCACTCAGGTCTGTCATCTTTTAACAGAAATATAGGGGCCTTTCACGTTACTGGTAACACAAAGGCTCTGAAAAAGTGAAATGGCTCCCCCAAAAGAAATCCAGTGAATTCTGTGTTCCCGAAATCCAAATGCTCCCCTCCCTTCTGAGCCCCTGTGTGCCTAAACCATGTTTATCATCCACATGTTTATCAGTACTGTAGCGATGAGAGCCCGCTTAATTTATGGGGTGTTTGTATAAACACATGCTGGGCACAATGTATGGGAGCTACAATACACGTGCACTCCAACGCATATATTTCTGTACAAAGAAAGGAAAAGTGAGTGGAATACTGTGGATAGATGATAAACTGGTGATGAAGGTCTATGTTTTTGGAGTCAAATGAAAAAGGAATGTGAAGACGTGTAAAAACCTGCTTGACATTAATCTGATTAGATCTGCTACTTTCATGGCACCTTTACCACTAATAAACTTAGTAAAGGTAATAAAAGCTGTGGAAAAGGTTAGATACTATCAGGCTTTTCAAGTTGAAAATAGAAAACCAAAGTTGTCTCACAGAACCATAGTATTAACCCCTTAACCCCTGGTGCCATTTTCCACTTTTGCATTTTCGTTTTTTGCTCCCCTTCTTCCCAGTGCAATAACTTTTTTTAATTTTTCAGTCAATATGGCCATGTGAGGGCTTATTTTTTGTGGGATAAGTTGTATTTTTGAACAACACCATTGGTTTTAACATATCGAGTACTGGAAAATGGGCAAAAAATTCCAAGTGCGGTGAAATAGAAAAATAAAAGTGCAATTCCATTTTTTTTTACTATGCTCACTAAATGCTTTAAACTGACCTGCCATTATGATTCTCCGGGTGATTACGAGTTCACGCCAAACATGTATAGGTTCTTTTTTTATTTAAGTGGTGAAAAAAAATTCCCACATTTGTAAAAAAAAAAAAAAAAAATGGCACCGTTTTCTGAGACCTGTAACGTCTCCATTTCTCGTGATCTGGAGCTGGGTGCAGGCTTATTTTTTGTGCGCCAAGCTGATGTTTTTATTGATACAATTTTGGTGTAGATACAATGTTTTGATCTCCCATAATTACATTTTATTGCAATGTAGAGGCAACCAAAAAAGCAGAATTCTGGTATTTTTAATTTTTTTCGCATTACGCTGTTTAGCGATGAGGTTAATTCTTTCTTATATTGATACATTGGGGGTTTCTGAATGCAACAATATCAAATATGGGGCGGTGCTCATGGCAAACTGGCAATGACAACCACAGAGGTCTGCTGCAGACCTCTGGTTGTCATGCCGATCTATCGGTGGCCCGCGATCATGTGATGAGATCACCGATGGACTGAGCCAGTGGTGCACTTCCTGTAAGCGCGCATTAAATGCCGCTGTCAGAGATCCAGCATTGAGCCCGCACCAAACAGAGGGAATACGACATGTCCGTACTATTGCTAAGGAGTGAAAGAGATCACAGTGATCCTCACTCTCCTCTGAAGAGAAGATAAACCTGTAAGGTTAACTGTATTAGGACGGTTTCACACGTCAGTTTATTTCCAGTACCACAAAAAAATGGTACCAGAGATATCCGTGTCCGTGTGTGTACTACATGTGGCACACGTGTGGCACCCATGTGTCGCATTAGTACCACATGGATGGCTGCCGGGGAAGAAGCGCTACAGTAAGCGCTGGTGCTGAAGACGGCTCTCATCATTCTCCCCTGCTCTGCTGGCAATCGGTGCGAGCAGAATAGAATGATGAGAGCCGGCTTCAGCACCAGCCGCTGGGGAACAGCGCTTACTGTAATGCTTCTTCCTCGGCGGCCATCCGTGTGAACTGATGGGGTGCACAGATGACATCCGTGTGCGGTATGTGTTTACACGGACCCATTGACTTGAATGAGTTCTTGTGATCTGTGTAGCTGCACAAAAATGGACATGTCGACATGTGGGTCACTCGGACACGCTCTGTGACAAAACACAGATATGTGCACAAACTCATTCATTTGAATAGGTCCACGTGTCAGTGTGTGTCAGTAAAAACTGTCACCACACATACTGGAGACACTGAAGTGTGAAAGAGGCCTAAGGGGCAGAAGTCTCTGTCTGCTCAATGGTCCAAAGACATATGCTGACAGCTTTCATAGTGTTCTAGGAAACTGTCAATTCAGGTCCGGTCTCACAGTCGGGCTGCGAATTGAATGTGGTTGTTTCATTTCTCCCATACTATGCTCATCTGAAACTTGTCTAAAATATTAGACGTAGCTATTGTATGTAACATACCACACTTCATAGAGATCTTAATAGGATTCCACAATGATTTATAAGATGGAGTGTGTGTTTAGTGCATTGAAATGCCGATAGTGTGAGGGTAAACGTTTTTGGAGATGACTGCAAGCTTTGAATGTTTTTGCATACTTTAGATTCCAATCTCTCATTTAAATAGTTATAGAATATAAAGATTTTACCTTTCATCAGTTTGAACATGTTAAACTGGCCACATCATTGAATATTTCGGCAGAGAAAAAACATATATAAGGGTGTTAGCACAGATTGTTCTCTGGGGGATGGGGGTGTAATTTTTCCACTGCATAATATAAACCAATCATAAGCAGGAGGCAGAATGCAGGGGACAATAAGAACAGAGGAGATGTGTGTCATTACAAGGACCTCTTGATGCTCACATCTCATTACAGTCAGTGTGGGAACTGGGAAGTACAGCAAAGTTGACAGTGCCCCTGAGATGTAAACTGCAAGAGGTGTTTGTAAGTACACAGTTCTTCTCTACTCTCCCTCCCCCCACACTGACTACTGTGAGATGAAAGCTGATAGAGGTGTTTGTAATGATACAGGACTCTGCTGTACTCTTCACACCAACTGCAGAGATCACAGAGGACAACAGAACTATGTATCATTACATATAACACATAAAAATCATGTTCTAAGCTTTTCTGGGGGCATGCTCTTTTTTTTCCTGCATGACATCTTCTGCTTATGATTGGTCAATATTATGCAGTAACCGCCCCCAATTGAAGAATTTCCACTAATGTCCACTTGGCTTAAGTTAGAGTCTAAACTTTACAAGGTAATACCTCTGCAACGGAGATGAGAAATAAAAAAACAAACTTCATTTTATTCCGCTCTTCAGCCATGTATTCCATGATGTGACTAGTTTAACATGATAAAACAGGTGAAAGGTTTTCTTTAAGTAAAGGCACATATCAGATGATAGGGAGAATGAAAATGAGTTCTAAAAACAAAAGAGGGAGGTACTGTATGTAAAAAACATACAGGTCTGACAATTCCATTAAGCAGGATACACAATCTCTCTGACACAAGCAGGGGCGGACTAAAAGTAGCCAATGCCCTAGGCAGGTTATAGGGTGTGGGCCCCCCAGGTCCAATGTATGTTACATGTCCCATTATATTTTTGAGAGGTCATATGGTTAGGTCAAACAAACACGCAGATGCTCTGATGCACATCTGCAGATGTAAAAATGCAGAAAGCAATATTTTTCCATCACAGCATGTACAGCACTATAGATAACATAGCGCTATACATAATAGAGTATACTAAATAATAAGAGGGGACAGTGTATATAGCGATAAGATGCTATATAGTATGGGACGGTGCTGTGCATAACAAAAATGATTGCTATGTAATAAGGGATAGCACTATATAAAACCAAGAGGGAATACTATGTAATAAGGCGCAGCACTATCTACAACATGAGAGGATGATATGTAATAAGGGACAGCATTATATTTGACAAGTGGGTCTGCTATGTAATAAGGCACAGTAGTATATCTATAACATGAGGGGATGCTATGTGATACGGGACAGCACTGTATATAACAAGAGTGCATGGTATAGAATTAGAAAGAAGAGATATAAATATTAAAGGGATATTTGGGAATAAAAACAAAAAAATGTGCCTGGGCACTAACAGGCAGGTAGTTGCTACCTAGGTGTCTGTTGTGCCTGGCACCGTTCATCACCGGCACAGAATGGTAACAGAATGCTGCTGCCGGCGATTCAACTGCCTGTGCTGATGTCACATCCACAGAGCGTCAGCTTCTTTTCTGCCTCACTCTGATGACAGGGTGAAACCTATATGTCATTCTGATTGACAGTCAGCTCCCCAAGTTAGGCAGGGGGAATCCGGCTGTCAATCACAATGACATTGAAAGCCACACCTCCTTGACAGAGTGGGTCGGAAAAGAAGGCACTGCTGTGTCAATGTGATTTCAGCAGATGCAGTTGAATCTCCTGTAGGAGCGGTCTGTGACCGCTTGGTGATGGCGATGAACGGTATCGGGCACAATAGGCAAGTAGTTAGCAAATAACTGGCTGTCAGTGCTTAGGCCCTTTTTTTGTTTTTCACAAAGTCCAGGATATCTCAACCCTGCTGTTTTGTTCCCATGTACTATACACTTGTATTGCTCCTGGGTAACTATGACCCGGTTTATTAAACCTTGATTTTAGATACTCTAACTCAATTATTTGTATACCTTTTGCTTACTAGATTGTATGGGAACATGTTTGGAAATATGAAATTGAAATCTTTATTTTTTTTTATTAAAAAAAAACTTAGCAATAAGCAAAACGAAAAATAGCAAACTACACATACTGTATGTGGTAAAAAAAACCAAACCAAAACAAGCAAATCAAACATTTTGTGATAAAAAATTAAAGATAATAAACACTTCAATTTGAACCTATTTACATAGTAATATAAATGTATGTATTCCTGCATGAAGAACAATAAACATGGGCTTTGCATAAGAATTTTTTGCATCCAGAAAAAGTAATACTTGTTTTATTATCACAAGAATAAGGGCAATAGCTGCACCTTTTTCTTTTTATTCTGGAAGCACCGCTGGTAGAGGCCATGGGGGTAGAAGTGCTTGTGGAGGCCATGGTTTCACTTTCCTAAACATTTTGCTGGATGCTCTGTACAAGGCCTGCTGCTCCTTCCGTTCTGAAAACAAGAAGATAAGCCAGGAATACAGACTTACTTATCAAACAAAAATCATTTGCAGGCCTTTAGAGCTCAGCTTTACAAAATAAGGCCCTCTTACACAGCGCGTTCTGCGCAGTCCGTTCTGCGCAGAATATGCACGTGTAGTGCACACCTAGTAATTTCTCTGGATGCGCTCTACATTTTAGTATAGACTGTGCACCAAAAATAATCAATATAAAGCCATTTTTATGGTGCGCAGATCTCAATGCATACACCCGGCAGAGCGTGTGTACGACCCCATTGAAATAATTTAGGAAATAAATAAATTGATATACAATAGTAGATGCAATAAATAGACCCAAGTGAGGTTATAACTCCTTTACTTCACTGAAAATATTGCCTCACAGCTGTAAAAAATGATGCCAGGTCACAATGACCCGAACACGACAAGTGTACAAATCGGCGTGTAGCAAAAAGTAAACACAACCCCCCCCCCCAAAAAAAAAAAAACATACTCATAGATAGGTCAACCCAAATGAGGAAAAGTCAAGTAACCTCAAGTTTTAGAAAGTTATAGAAAAATATCTACAGGGCCTCACAAATTCTCTACGGGTCACTATGACCCGAACACAACAGCAGGGTTTTAGGTTGTGAATTAACCCTTATGCTCCTATAATAATAACAGTATCTGTAATTATATGTGCCAGTTTTTTTCCATCAGTACATTACTCCATGTTCAATACTATAATGTAAAAATAAGTCATGGCTATCAACAATACTATATTTATGGAAGACTCTAGTTCAGTGTTATCAAATTAAGTGACACCAAATATTCTAAGATTTGTTATCACCATAATTAAAACTTGCCAGAATAGCAATCTTTGGGTCATTATATTTTAAACAAACACACATAAAAGAAAAATTGTGATAAATGCAGCACTGTGAAGAAGCATTTGCCTCTTTCAAGATGATCACCTTAAATTACAGGATTGTCATATTGAATGACTTCTGACCTTCAAGTAAAATGTAATATCAAAGATAACCTGTGCCAACATTGTTTTCAAAGTATTTTTGCATGCAAGTAATTATGCAAATTGTCTCTTCAGAGAGGAAGAGAACTAGAACTGATATCAGTCGGACGCCCCTCACACAGTTAAACCAGATCTCCACTTTGCACTGACGAGGGGCAGTACCCCGAAATAAAGTGTCTGCAAATTGAGATACTGGTTTGGCTATTATCCTAGGTCATGTGACAAGGCTCGTTAAAGGGTTGACATTGACTTGTAGGATTGCTACCTTCCAATAGGTGGCACTAGAGTTCTAGTTCTCTTCCTCTCTGAAGAGACAATTTGCATAATTAGCATATTTCCCAGAGGAGCATTGCGGCTTTAAGTCTCCTCATCTCGGCATGCTTAGTATGTCAATCTCCACAAGGAGAAATGATGCTTCTTGGATATCGGTCAAATGCAACTCACACAGCCAAACCAGATCTCCACTTTGCACTGACGAGGGGCAGTACCCCAAAACACAATGTCTGCAAATTGAGATTCTGGCTTCTCTATTATCCTAGGTCATTTGACATGGCTCATTAAAGGATTGACATTGACTTGTAGGATTGCTACTTTCCAATAGGTGGCACTAGGGTTCTAGTTCTCTTCCTCTCTGAAGAGACAGTTTGCATAATTATCATATTTCCCAGAGGAGCATTGCGGCTTTAAGTCTCCTCATCTCGGCATGCTTAGTATGTCAATCTCCGCAAGGAGAAATTATACTTCTTTGATATTGCATGCAAGTAAGAAACTTAATTATCCAACATGCATCACTGGGGCAGAAAAATTACTAGCCTTAACCATTTTGCTTCCTGGACATATGGGATTATGTTCTGGCACTGAATTGAAAGTGGAAAATATATACAATACAAACTAGAGGATTTTTCAGCAGATTAAAGAAATTCAAATTTGCCTATGTGCACAATAGGGAAGTTCGATTCACACAGAAGTTAATCTCTGCAAATTGTCAGATATTATGCCCTGAGGTCTCTCCAGACTCCAGAGCAGAATAAACGTAAGAAAAAACGTAAGTAAAAAAATGAAATAAAATACTTATACTCACCTTACTGCTTACCTCTTCAGTCACTAAGCTTCTCATGGCCACCCGTGCTGTCCTTGTTGCATCTTCTAATCACCTCTGCGAGCACCAAATCCTCATCCATGCTAGGCCTGGACTTTCGACTTTGATGAGTCCTGAGATGGTCCTGCACAGGCTTGCATACCTTCATAGTGTCATGATGTCATGACAATGAGTCATGACCTTGCCCGAGCATGCACAGAATCATCCTGGGCCTCATCAAAGAGCCAGAAGTTCTGGCTTGGCTCAAGAGACCCGAGGATTCAACACTTGCGGTGGTGATTAAAAGATGCGGCAAGGGCTGGATGGGTGATGGCGAGGAGAGGCTGAAGAGTTCAGTGGTAAGGTAAGCATGAGTTGATTTTTTTTAACCTTTTGGTGGCTCACTTCATAAAAATGGTGACCGATGAGTGGCAGCATTTTTGCTGAATCCATATGGGACCAAATTACAAAAAAAAATGTTGGAAAATGGGGTCTAAGGGGTATCGTTTCTCCTTATGGAGAGTGACATACCATCTCCGGCTTGTCAAGGTAAGGAGGCTTATTTGCCGTACAATGCTCCTCTGGGAATTTAAATATGCAAATTGCCTCTTCTGAGAAAAAGAGGACTTAACTCTATAGCGCCACCTGTTGGAAGTAGCGATCCTACAAGTCACAATCAACCCTTTAACGAGTTGTGCAATATGACTTAGGATAAAAGCCAAATCAGTATCTCAATTCGCAGACACGGTGTTTCGGGCTGTTGGCCCTCATCAGTGCGAAGCATGAGAACTGATTTGGCTAGGTGAGAGGCTCTGGACTGGGGTCTAAGGGGTATCGTTTCTCCTTATGGAGAGTGACATACCATCTCCGGCTTGTCAAGGTAAGGAGGCTTATTTGCCGTACAATGCTCCTCTGGGAATTTAAATATGCAAATTGCCTCTTCTGAGAAAAAGAGGACTTAACTCTATAGCGCCACCTGTTGGAGGTAGCGATCCTACAAGTCACAATCAACCCTTTAACGAGTCGTGCAATATGACTTAGGATAAAAGCCAAATCAGTATCTCAATTCGCAGACACGGTGTTTCGGGCTGTTGGCCCTCGTCAGTGCGAAGCATGAGAACTGATTAGGGTAGGTGAGAGGCTCTGGACTGGGGTCTAAGGGGTATCGTTGAAAAATGTGGATTTTTATAATACTTTAGTGTAATTAAATTCCATTCAAATAAATTTGCTCATCTCTAACCATGACTGTATTTTACAGATATGCATGCCTATATATACGCCTACAGTACAGACCAAAAGTTTGGACACACCTTCTCATTTAAAGATTTTTCTGTATTTTCATGACTATGAAAATTGTACATTCACACTGAAGGCATCAAAACTATGAATTAACACATGTGGAATTATATACTTAGCAAAAAAGTGTGAAACATCTGAATTTATGTCTTATATTCTAGGGTCTTCAAAGTAGCCACCTTTTGCTTTGATGACTGCTTTGCCCACTCTTGGCATTCTCTTGATGAGCTTCAAGAGGTAGTCACCGGAAATGGTCTTCCAACAATCTTGAAGGAGTTTCCAGAGATGCTTAGCACTTTTTGGCCCTTTTGCCTTCACTCTGCAGTCCAGCTCACCCCAAACCATCTCGATTGGGTTCAGGTCTGGTGACTGTGGAGGCCAGGTCACCTGGCGTAGCACCCCATCACTCTACTTCTTGGTCAAATAGCCCTTACACAGCCTGGAGGTTTGTTTGGGCTCATTGTCCTGTTGAAAAATAAATGATGGTCCAACTAAACGCAAACCGGATGGAATAACATGCTGCTGCAAGATGCTGTGGTAGCCATGCTGGTTCAGTATGCCTTCAATTTTTAATAAATCCCCAACAGTGTCACCAGCAAAGCACCCCCACACCATCACACCTCCTCGTCCATGCTTCACGGTGGGAACCAGGCATGTAGAGTCCATCCGTTCACCTTTTCTGCGTTGCACAAAGACACGGTGGTTGGAACCAAAGATCTAAAATTTGGACTCATCAGACCAAAGCACATATTTCCACTGGTCTAATGTCCATTCCTTGTGTTCTTTAGCCCATACAAGTCTCTTCTGCTTGTTGCCTGTCCTTAGCAGTGGTTTCCTAGGAGCTATTTTACCATGAAGGCCTGATGCACAAAGTCTCCTCTTAACAGTTGTTGTAGAGATGTGTCTGCTGCTAGAACTCTGTGTGGCATTGACCTGGTCTCTAATCTGAGCTGCTGTTAACCTGCAATTTCTGAGGCTGGTGACTCAGATAAACCTATCCTCAGAAGCAGAGGTGACTCTTGGTCTTCCTTTCCTGAGGCGGTCCTCATGTGAGACAGTTTCTTTGTAGTGCTTGATGGTTTTTGCAACTGCACTTGGGGACACTTTCAAAGTTTTCCCAATTTTTCGGACTGACTGACCTTCATTTCTTAAAGTAATGATGACCACTCGTTTTTCTTTACTTAGAATTTGTATTATGGCAAGAAAAAAGCAACTAACAGTCTATTTAGTCGGACTATCAGCTGTGTATCCACCAGACTTCTGCACAACACAACTGATGGTCCCAACCCCATTTATAAGGCAAGAAATCCCACTTATGAAACCTGACAGGGCACACCTGTGAATTGAAAACCATTCCTGGTGACTACCTCTTGAAGCTCATCAAGAGAATGCCAAGAGTTTGCAAAGCAGTCATCAAAGCAAAAGGTGGCTACTTTGAAGAACCTAGAATATAAGACATAATTTCAGTTGTTTCACACTTTTTTGTTAAGTATATAATTCCACATGTGTTAATTCATAGTTTTGATGCCTTCAGTGTGAATTTACAATTTTCACAGTCATGAAAATACAGAAAAATCTTTCAATGAGAAGGTGTGTCCAAACTTTTGGTCTGTACTGTAGTTCAGATTAGGAGATCCCCTGTCATGTTGGCAATTGTTGTCTAAACATGGACTATAAAATATGGTCATGTCAATGCACCATTAATTGGGTTCATCAATAAAAAACCTGATTATTTGTGTAATAGCGATTAGGTTTATATCCTAATGACATCTCTTTCTCAACTGTTACAACTATCGATACAGAAGACCTAGTGATGCAAAATTATCATTTGACTTTTATATGAATATGTTTGTATTGATTTTATTGGTGATATGGAAATTTTGGGTTGGATAAATTTATCCCTCTGTGTGTGCTGCAGCCGCTCCCAATAAGACTGAGTATTTTGAGCGCTCAAGGAAGAATGAGACTGCACAACATTATTGTGTCAATAACATTCCATCAATACTGAAACTTTATTATACATACATAGTTTTATATTTTCATATAGAAAGGAGTGGTTAGGGGTTGTTAGGGGTGGTTAGTTAATTACCATATTGTCTAGCTCCTCTGTCATTGGTTATCTAAACATATATGGAATATTGTGATTAATGCACATATGACTGTTGATTAGGCAACTAAAATGTAGCTCTCGGCATTTAGGACAAAGTTGAGACATCTGATCAGCACTTAATACATCTGACACTGTTGATCTGCCATTTCAGCAAGATTCAGCGATATTCTAGACATTATTTCAGGACATCTGACCCCAGTTCCTATTTTTGCTTGGAAAACCCCATACTGTTGGTCTGGCTTATATCAGTTTTATGTCAGCCATTTTAAGCCATTGATTAGAATGTATATATTAGCTGTGAGTATATGAAGTATATATGATTATAGAGCAGTATACATGCAAGTGAGATCTACATGATACATATATTTCTATCACAAGCCCCCTTAGATATCACTTGCCCTAATCCTAGCCTCCTGTCCCAAAGCGCTGCAACTCTTTTGTGCTGCCGGTGAACTGACATAAGCCTAACGCCTATGCCCCACTCCGTACAGACTTTTCGCAAATGGGCGGTCAGGAGATCTGTCCCTAAAGGTACCTTCACACGAAACGACTTTGTAACGATATCGCTAGCGATCCGTGACGTTGCAGCGTCCTCGCTAGCGATATCGTTTAGTTTGACATGCAGCAGCGATCAGGATCCTGCTGTGATGTCGCTGGTCGCTGAATAAAGTCCAGAACTTTATTTGGTCGTCCGATCGCCGTGTATCGTTGTGTTTGAAAGCAAAAGCAACGATACCAGCGATGTTTTACACTGGTAACCAGGGTAAACATCGGGTTACCAAGCGCAGGGCCGCGCTTAGTAACCCGATGTTTACCCTGGTTACCAGCGTAAAAGTAAAAAAAACAAACAGTACATACTCACCTGCGCGTCCCCCAGTGTCTGCTTCCTGACACTTACTGAGCGCCGGCCCTAAAGTGAAAGTGAAAGCACAGCGGTGACGTCACCGCTGTGCTGTTAGGGCCGGAGCTCAGTCAGTGTCAGGAAGCAGACGCTGGGGGACGCGCAGGTGAGTATGTACTGTTTTTTTTTTTTACTTTTACGCTGGTAACCAGGGTAAACATCGGGTTACTAAGCGCGGCCCTGCGCTTAGCAACCCGATGTTTACGCTGGTTACCCGGGGACCTCGGCATCGTTGGTCGCTGGAGAGCGGTCTGTGTGACAGCTCCCCAGCGATCAAACAGCGACGCTGCAGCGATCGGCATCGTTGTCGCTATCGCTGCAGCGTCGCTTCGTGTGAAGGTACCTTAACGGGGGTTCGTTGCAATCAGTCTCTTAGTCAATAGCATGTGTAGTGTATTCTTTATCAGGTAGGTCATCTGTTCGGTCAGGCAGGGCATCCACAACATCATTCTGGCTTGGGTGTCGTCCTCTGGTTGGGGAGCTTTCTTGCAATGCGATGCGCGGATCCAAGTGGGTCTTTCCCCCAGTTTCACAGAGTTTGGTGTCATCAGCAGCACTTGAACAGGACCATCAGATCTGGGATCGAGTGGTGTTCTCCTTACAAACTTTTTCACCAACACCCAGTCTCCTGGCTTCAAGGAGTGCATACCGGACACTGAATCTGGATCTGGCAATGAAGAAAAAAACTCGAGAATGGATGTTAGCAAGTTTCTTGGTGAGTTCAATTTACATAAGCAGACAAAGTATCATATTACATAGTCAGGTGCTGAGGGAAAGGATACCCCTAACCTGGGACTAGACCCAAACAAAATGTCATAGCTTTTCTTGGCCTCTGGAAGTGTGCCTTACACTAAGTAGTGTGATTGGGAGTGTGTAGGCCTAAGTCTGACCCTACTGCTGACTAGATCTCTCGTGTGAGACTTGCTGTGAATGCGGGTCCCTGGTCACTTTCTATCACTTCTGGGACCCCATAGCTGTATATCTCGTCTGTGAGAGTAGCTTCTTTGCAGTAGTCTTTGCTGACTGGTTCCTCACTGGGAAAGCTTCTGGCCATCCTGAGAACACGTCCATGACCACAAGGGCATATTTGAATCTTCCACTTGGCGGCATTTGGATGTGGTCTATCTGGATCCTCTGGAAGGGGTACAGTGGTCTGGCAAGATGATGGGTGGAAACTTTGTCCATTCTTCCAGGGTTGCATTTGCCGCAGGTCAGACAGCTGTTTGTGAACTTGGCTGTTAGGGTGAGGATCCCTGGGGCGAACCGGTAAGCACCAATTAGATCATTCATTTGTGTCTTTAATCTGTGTGTGGGCCCATGTGCCCACTGGACCACAATAGGGTACATGCTTCCGGGTAAACAGGGTTTGTAGTCCATTGTGTATACCCTTCCTTCTTGATGTATTGCACCCTTCCGCATCCAACTCTCCTTCTCTTCCTTTGGAGCTTGCTCTTGCAACTTCTTGAACAGATCCCAAGACGTCATCTTATCTGGTGTCTTGTCCTCAGTTGCCACGTAGTAGCCGTCCGGCTCTATGACCTCTCCCACTTCTCCATATTGTCTTCCCTTGACTGCTTCTTTGGCTGCCATATCCGCCATCTTGTTGCCTCGTGCCTGTACTGTGTTTAGTTTTCCATGTGCTTTGACTTTTAGTACTGCCACCACTTTTGGAAGTTGAAGTGCGTTCAGCAGGTCCTTAACGACTCCATGATGCTTCACGGTTGTTCCGCTTGCTGTGATGAAGTCCCTTGCAGCCCAGATGGGCCCAAAGTCATGTGCTATGCCATGCGAGTACCTCGAATCGGTATACATTTTCGCAGTCTTGTCTTCTGTCATCTGGTAGGCCTTCGTCAGCGCTATCAGTTCTGCTTCCTGGGCTGACAGACTAGGCAGCAGACTTCTGGACCACAGGATCTCTTGATTGCTGGTCACTGCACATCCCATGTGGAATCTTCCTTCAACATCTGCAAATCTGGAGCCATCCACATAGAGGATCAACTCTGGGTTGGTCAGTGGATCAACTCTGGGTTGGTCAGTGGCTCTTCTGCCAACTTGGGTAGTCCTTCTGTTTCCTGTTGTATGATGCCGAAGCAATCATGGTCATCCGTCCAGAGCAAATTCAGATCCCTGCAGAAGGTATCATGCAGATTTTGATCAGACTTTTTATCTGAGGGTCCATATCTGTATCCCCCCTTGGGAGTGGGAGTAGAGTGGACGGGTTGAGGACTGTGCATCTGGAGATGGTGGCATTGTCGGGCAGGAGTAGAGAGCACTGGAGGCGAAGATGCCTGGCAGTGGAGAGATGTTTTGGCTGGGTTTGGTTGAGGATTGCTGAGATGTCATGCGGAGCCTGTCCAGGAGGGCATGTGCTGCAACTGCTGCTTTCTTGCAACTGGATCCAGGCGAGCTGAAAAGTAGTCCAAAAGTCTCTGCTTCCCCCCATGAAGCTGCGTCAGGACTCCAGTAGCAAGACCTTCTTTTCTCATGAAGTAGAGACTGAATGGCTTCTCGTAGTCAGGTAGGCCTAGTGCTGGCGCTGAGACTACAGAGTCTTCTAACTTCTTGAACGAGCTGAAGGCTGCATCTGTCAGGAGGAACGGGGTCACACTGACGTATTCACACAGAGGCTGCATTAGGACCGAGGCATCAGGGATCCAGGCTCTGCAATACGAAACTAGACCAAGGAAGGCCTGTAGCACCTTTGGAGTTGTTGGAGGAACCATCTTCTCCACTGTGGTCCTCCGGTCATCTGTCAGGTGTTTCGCCTGGTGAGCAATACAGTGTCGCTGGAATGTAACTTGCTTCAGACACCACTGGACTTTGTTCTTTCAGACTTTGCAATGCTGCTCCGCCAGGTAGAGTAGGATATACAAGAGATGGGCTTTACACGTGTCAAAGCCAACTGCATAAAGGAGTAGATTGTCCATGTATTGTAGCAGGGTTACTTCTGCATGTTCTGTGAACCAGTTGGTGAGGACTGTGGACATTGCTTTGGTGAACTGTGAAGGGCTGTCCTGGGCCCACTGTGGCATCACTGTCCATGTGTGGTGTCCCCCCTGGTGCATTAAGGCAAACAGGTACTGGTCTTCCGGATGAGGGGGAACACTGGAGAAAGCATTAGCCAGGTCGGTCACTGTGAGCACTTTAGCTGTGGCAGGCACATTCGAGAGAAGAGTATGCGGATTCAGCATAATTGCAGTTTCAAACACCGTGGCGTCATTCACAGCTCTCAGGTCATGTACCATTCTGAACTTGGCTGGCTCTCATTTTACAGTCTTCTTCTTGACCAGGAAAAGCGGAGTATTGCAAGGCGATGTGCAAGGAACAATGATTCCTATTTCCAGATAGACCTTTAGTTGGTCAGAGGCAGCTTGACTCTAGGCCTGGCCTGGGCCTTACGAGGGTACGGGGTACTTGGCTTGAGTGACACCCGTACTGGGGCAACTTGAAGTTTTCCTCAGCAACTTGAGGTTTTTCTCACGTCCTGGGGTCCCTTAGACCATAGACTTTCTGGTACTACGTCCAGTACCTCCTTGGGTAGGCCTCATCAGTTTTTTAAGGTTCTTGTAGGGCCGCGAGCATGACTCTTCTTGGGTCAGGGATGAAGAAAGTGTCACTGTCCCATTTTCTGGAACACTGTGGTTGCCTTCAGCTTCTGCAGTAGGTCTGTCCCCAGTAGGTTGAGTGGGCAGGTTCTTGACACCACAAACTGGAACAGGATAGAGTGTCCTGGCTGAGTGCACACGCCCAGAAGCTTTGGAAGCTGAGAATGTCTGACTTGACCATCAATGCCCATGCGAGGCACAGAGGATTCTGATAGGCAGCTGGGATCAGCGAGTTCCACAGGTCTCATCACACTTCTGGCTGCACCAGTGTACAGAAGTAAAGATCTGACGCCATCCACTTTCAGGGTAATTTGAGGTATTGGTCTTGCAGATGAAGTTTTACATGTCAGGAGTGTAGTGTCTTGCGGAACTGGCTTGCTTGCCCCTGTCCTTTGGATGGGGTACTTCACTGCTTTCTGCACTTCTTCCTTGACCTGTTTCTCTGGACCAACTCTTGGGTTGCATGGGTCCAGTCTCTTCACTGGTTCCGGAAATGGCCAAACTTGCTACAGTTGCAACACTTGACACTTCTTCTGTCTTTGTAGGGTGGTTGCGCTTCCAGGTCAGTGGTCACCATGAGAGGGGCTGTCTTCTGCACCCCTGGTTGGGACTCAATCCCTTTGGCTACTGTGGACAATGGCATGATGGGTACTGTAGTGGCAGCGGGGTCCGGCCTGCTGATTGAAGCTGCAGTGATAAGATGGGGCCTGCAGGTGCATTCGTGGCGAGGCCAAGGGGTGCCATGAGACTGGCAGCTGCATCCAACCCAAGGTCTTGGGGCATTACAGGGGCTGCGGCTGCATCTGCCATCACTTCTTCCCCTGCTTTGACATAGCTTCTCCCCTTTGCTAACCTTATTGAGGTCGGTATCTCCTCTCCAGAGTCTGCAGCGGTTCTTCCGGTGTGTTGATCGGCACTTTGCAGTGTCTTCACCTCTGGCTCCCCTTCCGGCGTTCTCAGCAGCACGGCACCCGTTTCCTTCTTCGCACTCTTTGCGGTGCTATAATGGCGGCAGTTTTGGCAACAATTGGCAATAAACAGTCTCCTAGGTGCACATAAAACATTTTGCTGGGTCAGTCCACTGCTATTGACCTGTTCTCAGGCCCAGCCACTAAGTGGTTTCCTGATTGGCTGTCTCAGTCCATGCACAAAGGCCTGTGCCAACATTTGCCTGTGTATCTGGTCATGAATGGTGAAGCCCAAGTCTTGGAATACTTGCATTACTCTCCCATGAAACTTCTTTACAGACTCTGTCTTGTCTTGGCTCATGTCATGGCTTGTCCTGCCAATCTGCCTTTGGCCCACTCTCTGAGCTGTTCAATTAGCTGTGGCCCTGACTCCCAAGCGTGTACATCTAATTCTGCTGGAAGTTTGAATTGTTCCTTCATGATTGGCCAGAGTGCATCACCTGCATCTATTTCCATTTATGGCCCAGAAATCATTCCAGGTGGCTGCATATGTTCGCTAGTTCTGCTACATTCTTCGGTAAAATGGCATGGGATGCATCCCTGGGTCTGGAGAATTGTCACCTGACTTGACGTGCAGTGCACATGGTGTAATGGTGGTGCCTCTGTCTGCCCCTGCATTCTTGGTGCCTGTGGGTTTCTTTTCCTAGTACTGGACAGCATGTATGATGTTCCCTCCTCATCTTCATCAGAGGAATAGTTGTGATAGCATGTACTGGGGTCATCCACTGACTGATTTTGGACTTAGAAGTTGCTTTTTTCTCTTTTTATGTGAGGATGTCTCCCCCCTTGCTGAAGCTATGATGGATTAGGCTTACAGTTCTATGTTGGTGTGAATGTAGGCAGCTCTGACTGGTGCTGAAGTTGTGCATTATCAGCAGATGATGATGATAATATCAGTCCTCCCCCCTCTGCACCCAGGGCTGAGCTGTCTGCTCCCTGATGTGTTTGGGGGCTGCCCACTGCGGGGGGGGGATTTTCACCTTCTTTCCCCGATATCACAACTGGCAATGGCTGGACTGTGCCAGGGGCATAGAAGGGAAACCTTGTGCTGTAAGCACCACATTGTTTGAATTGAGCATTAGCCCATCCGGCAACGAAGAGGAAGAAAGAGGAAGAAGAAAGAGGAGGGGTTGATGAGTGAGAAAAAGGAATAGACAGAGGGGAGAGAGAAATGTGGAGATGAGTGAAAAAGGAGGAAAGAGGTGTGGAGAAGGAGAATGAGGAGATAGAGGGAGACAGAAAGGTGTGGTGAAGAGAAACGGGGAGAATCAGGGTGTGCAGAAGGAGGTGGAGAGAGAGAGAGAGTGAGGAGAAGAGGGAGGAGAAGATGGGAGGTGTGGAAGAGAGGGAGGAGAAGAGGAGTGGAGATGGGTGTGGTGGGGGAGTGGAGAAGGAGGAGAGAGAGAGGGTGAGGAGAAGAGGGAGGAGAAGCTGGAAGGTGTGAAGGAGAGAGAGAGAGAAGAGAAAAGTGTGGAGAAAGAGGAGAGGAAAGGAGAGAGAGAGAAGAATGAGGAGAGAAAAGAGTGACAGAGAAAAAGGAGGATAGAGAAGAACGAGAACGATAGAGTGGAGCATTGGTGCCTTCTCCCCGTATGAAGGGACGGGGCGCACCACATACTGTGCAAAAAAAAAAAAAACTCCCTATACCATGGATTCTGCTAAAAGCAGACTGCACAGATCCAACATCTCCCATCTTATATACACAAAAATCACTTCCTGGTTTGCTCACACAACTTTCTGTACCACCTAAACGATGTAAGCTCTGCTGCTACTTCATACCATGTATTAGTATTCAGCAACTTAACATCAGCTAACTTCCCTTATTTCCCTTTCTACGTCATGCCACTCTGCAGCTTGAAGCCTGCCATTCTTATGGATTTCACATACTTTATACCTTCCAAAATTCTTCACATACTTAACACCTTCGTGTTCTGCCACTATCACTATCTGGGGGGCCTCTTGCTCTCCAGGAAGTAAAAGACTCTCCTGTTGCTTGGCCACCTTATACCCCATGGCAAAAACCCAAATAAAAAACAAAACAAAAAAAAAGGAAAAAAAACAGCAAAACTTCTAAAAATGAGTATATAAAAACTAAAAAAAAACAAAAAAAACCCCAAAACGATAAGAAAAACCATCAAAAACTTAGTTCACAACCAAAAACTCAAAATTTTGATACAAGAGGAAAAAAAACTTTAAAAATAAATAAATAAATAAATAAATAAAAAATAAAAAGGTAAAGAGATTGAAAATTGAGGAAAACTTAATTAAAAAACTTTAAAATGCCGCAAAAAGAAAAAGACCCTTTAAGAGAGTAAAAAAAATAAAAAATTAAAACGGCTTTTCTCTTCTCCCTTTTTTTTCTCTAGAATCTCTGTGCTCAAATACAGTCAGAGACACACTTCCCCTTTTTATATGCTGCTGTATCCAATGTCACTGAAATAACGTATCTGAAAACACGTATGTCGCATCAAAAATGATAGATACAATTTGTTTCACTTCTTCACAAACAAATGCTATACCACAGCCAGATTGTGAAAGAAAAAGAAAAAAAACAGATGTGACTGCGTGATTTTCAATGCACATATCTGCTACAGCAGCTGGAAAAGAGGAAGTTCATAAGAGAGAGAAAAGAAAGGAAAAAAAACCTTTCTTTACAATTGTATGCTTCTCAAGCAACATTAACGTGACATTAACAAACAAAATAGACGTCCAGGAGAAATCGCCCTTTTTATTATTCTGTGACCCGTGCAGGCCGTTCTGGGAACAGACAACTATCAATCGCACTTGGCACACATATGCCGGGACCGCCTGAGTGAGGAGCACAACAAGCGGGAAATCTACCACCCTCCGGTCCGGTCGTCCTGACTGGCCGCCGGCTACGGGAATCTGTGGCAGCCCTCTAAGCCATCACCATCCGAGCCTGGAACATGGGACTGCCTGTCCCGAGACCTCCTGTCTCTCCTATTGCACGATAATCTGTGATAGCTTATTCAGCGATTTGACCTCCTGCTGTCTGTTACCCAGCCACCACAAACAAAAGTCACTTTTCCTTCCTTCTCCCGGATCTTACACAAACATGGAACACATACACGGCACACAGCAGACACCTCCCAGGGTTTGGATACGTGGATACGGGCTTGGACTTTTTACACTACCTGGGAAATGCGGTGGTGACCACACCTGACCGGCAAGAGGTATAGACCCGGACTGGGCACAGGGGACTTTCAGGTAAGATGATAACATTTTCTTACCTTACTTATGGAGCTGCGCAGTCGCCATCCCTTGAACCAAGGCCATGGCCAACACCTCCGTCTCTCCGGTCAGCAGTGGGTCCCCGTGTGCGTTTCATCCCTTTGCCTCGCTGTTGGGGGCGCCATTAGTGATATGGAAATTTTGGGTTGGATAAATTTATCCCTCTGTGTGTGCTGCGGCCGCTCCCAATAAGACTGAGTATTTTGAGCGCTCAAGGAAGAATGAGACTGCACAACATTATTGTGTCAATAACATTCCATCAATACTGAAACTTTATTATACATACATAGTTTTATATTTTCATATAGAAAGGAGTTGTTAGGGGTGGTTAGTTAATTACCATATTGTCTAGCTTCTCTGTCATTGGTTATCTAAACATATATGGAATATTGTGATTAATGCACATATGACTGTTGATTAGGCAACTAAAATGTAGCTCTCGGCATTTAGGACAAAGTTGAGACATCTGATCAGCACTTAATACATCTGACACTGTTGATCTGCCATTTCAGCAAGATTCAGCGATATTCTAGACATTATTTCAGGACATCTGACCCCAGTTCCTATTTTTGCTTGGAAAACCCCATACTGTTGGTCTGGCTTATATCAGTTTTATGTCAGCCATTTTAAGCCATTGATTAGAATGTATATATTAGCTGTGAGTATATGAAGTATATATGATTATAGAGCAGTATACATGCAAGTGAGATCTACATGATATATATATTTCTATCACATTGGCATCTCCAACCATGACTTATGTCACCTGATTATTCATTTTGTGAAAAGTTCAATTTATTTGTACTGCAGGAGGTCTTGGTGTCATGACTAGAATAGCGGTGCTAGAAAGGAGCTGCATTATGTTTGTCATAATGCCTCTTTATGCCTGGACTTAGTTTTTAAATTAATGCTCATTTTTCTCAAACCACAGAAAATTGTTTAGATCCTAATGCAAAAAAGCACCCCTAAATAATAACCAAATTAACACAAGATATTTGATGTCTGATATTATTTCTTATATTAACCCCTTAACGACCGCCGATACGCCTTTTAACGGCGGCCGCTAAGGGTACTTAAACCACAGCGCCGTTAATTAACGGCGCTGTGGAAAAAGTGTATAGCGCCCCCAGAGTCGGATTTTCTCTGGGGTCTCGGTTGCCGAGGGTAGCCGAGACCCCAGAGAACATGATTCGGGGGGTTTTTACCGACCCCCGAGTTGCGATCGCCGGTAATTAACCGTTTACCGGCGGTCGCAACAAAAAAAAAAAAAACGCGATTTGCCGTTTAATTTCTCTGTCCTCCAATGTGATCGCACATCGGAGGACAGAGAAATGTGGTCCCCGATGGCCCCAAGTAGCCCCCCAATACTTACCTACCTCCCCCGGTGCTCCTCGTGGCTCCCGATGGGCGCCGCCATCTTTTTTCCGGGAAAAAATGGCGGGCGCACGCGCAGTGCGCCCGCCGCCCGGCACCCGGAAGATCTTTGGGGTCTCGGCTGCCGGGGGTAGCCGAGACCCCAAAGAACATGATCGGGGTCGGTTTGCACCGACCCCTGTTTTGCGTTCGCCGGTAATTAACAGTTTACCGGCGACCGCAAAAAAAAAAAAAAAGCGATCTGTAATTCTCTGTCCTCTGATGTGATCGCACATCAGAGGACAGAGAAATAGGGGGATTCGGGGACCCTAACATACTCACCCAGTGTCCCCGGGTCCTCTTCTGTCTTCTCCTGCAGGAGAAGACGAGTTGGGGCTAAAATTAGGGTTAGGGTTAGGGTTAGAGTTAGGGTTAGGGTTAGGGTTAGAGTTAGGGTTAGGGTTAGGGTTGGGGCTAAATTTAGGGTTAGGGTTAGGGCTAGGGTTAGGGTTAGGCTACTTTCACACTAGCGTTTTTTCGCTTCCGTCGCAATGCGTCGTTGGAGAAAAAACGCATCCTGCAAAAGTGCTTGCAGGATGCGTTTTTTCTCCATTGGCTTGCATTAGCGACGCATTGCGACGGATTGCCACATGTCGCATCCGTCGTGCGACGGATGCGTCGTGCTTTGGCGGACCGTCGGCACAAAAAAAGCTACATGTAACTTTTTTGTGCGACGTGTCCGCCATTTCCGACCGCGCATGCGTGGCCGGATCTCCGCCCCCGCCTCCCCGCACCTCACAATGGGGCAGCGAATGCGTTGAAAAAACAGCATCCGCTGCACCCGTTGTGCGGCGCTTACAACGCTAGCGTCGGTACGTCGGCCTGACACACTGCGATGGGCTGAGTACGACGCTAGTGTGAAAGTAGCCTTAGGCTTCTTTCACACTTGCGTCGGTACGGGGCGGTCGCAATGCGTCGGCCCGACATACCGACGCACGTTGTGAAAATTGTGCACAACGTGGGCAGCGGATGCAGTTTTTCAACGCATCCGCTGCCCAGTCTATGTCCTGGGGAGGAGGGGGCAGAGTTACGGCCACACATGCGCGGAAATGGTGGATGCGATGTACAAAAAAAAGGTTACATTGAACTTTTTTTGTGACGACGGGGGCTAAAGTTATGGTTAGGGTTGGGGCTAAAGTTAGGGTTAGGGTTGGGGCTAAAGTTAGGGTTAGAGTTGGGATTAGGGTTAGGGTTTGGATTAGGGTTGGGATTAGTGTTACGTTTGGGATTAGGGTTGGGATTAGGGTTAGGGTTGGGATTAGGGTTAGGGGTGTGTTGGATTTAGGGTTTTGATTAGGGTTATGGTTAGGGTTGAGATTAGGGCTGTTTTGGGGTTAGGGTTGTGATTATCGTTAGGGTTGTGATTAGGATTATGGATCGGGTTGAGATTAGGGTTAGGGGTGTGTTGGAGTTAGGGTTGGAGTTATAATTTGGGGGTTTCCACTGTTTAGGTACATCAGGGGGTCTCCAAACACGACAGCCAATTTTGCGCTAAAAAAGTCAAATGGTACTCCCTCCCTTCTGAGCTCTGCCGTGCGCCAAAACAGTGGTTTACCCCCACATATGGGGCATCAGCGTACTCGGGATAAATTGGACAACAACTTTTGGGGTCCAATTTCTCCTGTTACCCTTGTGAAAATAAAAACTTGGGGGCTAAAAATCTTTTTTGTTGGAAAAAAAAATATTTTTTTATTTTCACTACTCTGCATTATAAACTTCTGTGAAGCACTTGAGCTTTCAAAGTTCTCACTACATATCTAGATAAGTTCCTTAGGGGGTCTAGTTTCCAAAATTTGGTCACTTGTGGGGGTTTCTACTGTTTAGGTACATCAGGGGCTCTGCAAACGCAACATAACACCCACAGACAATTCTATCAAAGTCTGAATTCCAAAATGGCGCTCCTTCTCTTCCGAGCTCTGCCGTGTGCCAAAACAGTGGTTTACCCCCACATATGGGGTACCAGAATACTCAGGACAAATTGGAGAACAAATATTGGCATCCAATTTCTCTTGTTACCTTTGTGAAAATAAAAATTTGGAGGCTAAAAAAATCTTTTTTGTGGGAAAAAAAATATTTTTTATTTTCACTACTCTGCATTATAAACTTCTGTGAAGCACTTGGGCATTCAAAGTTCTCACCACATATCTAGATAAGTTCCTTGGGGGGTCTATTTTCCAAAATGGGGTCACTTGTTGGGGGTTTCTACTGTTTAGGTACATTAGGGGTCTGCAAACGCAACATAACGCCCGCAGACAATTCTATCAAAGTCTGCATTCCAAAATGGCGCTCCTTCCCTTCCGAGCTCTGCCGTGCGCCCAAACAGTGGTTTACCCCCACATATGGGGTACCAGCATACTCAGGACAAATTGGACAACAACTTTTGGGGTCCAATTTCTCTTGTTACCCTTGTGAAAATAAAAATTTGAGGGCTAAAAAAATCTTTTTTGTGGGAAAAAAAATATTTTTTATTTTCACTACTCTGCATTATAAACTTCTGTGAAGCACTTGGGCATTCAAAGTTCTCACCACATATCTAGATAAGTTCCTTGGGGGGTCTATTTTCCAAAATGGGGTCACTTGTTGGGGGTTTCTACTGTTTAGGTACATTAGGGGCCTGCAAACGCAACATAACGCCCGCAGACAATTCTATCAAAGTCTGCATTCCAAAATGGCGCTCCTTCCCTTCCGAGCTCTGCCGTGCGCCCAAACAGTGGTTTACCCCCACATATGGGGTACCAGCATACTCAGGACAAATTGGACAACAACTTTTGGGGTCCAATTTCTCTTGTTACCCTTGTGAAAATAAAAATTTGAGGGCTAAAAAAATCTTTTTTGTGGGAAAAAAAATATTTTTTATTTTCACTACTCTGCATTATAAACTTCTGTGAAGCACTTGGGCGTTCAAAGTTCTCACCACATATCTAGATAAGTTCCTTGGGGGGTCTATTTTCCAAAATAGGGTCACTTGTTGGGGGTTTCTACTGTTTAGGTACATTAGGGGTCTGCAAACGCAACATAATGCCCGCAGACAATTCTATCAAAGTCTGCATTCCAAAATGGCGCTCCTTCCCTTCCGAGCTCTGCCGTGCGCCCAAACAGTGGTTTACCCCCACATATCGGGTACCAGCATACTCAGAACAAACTGGACAACAACTTTTGGGGTCCAATTTCTCTTGTTACCCTTGTGAAAATAAAAACTTGGGGGCTAAAAAATCTTTATTGTTAAAAAATATATATTTTTTATTTTCACGACTCTGCATTATAAACTTCTGTGATGCACTTGGGCATTCAAAGTTCTCACTACACATCTAGATAAGTTCCTTGGGGGGTCTAGTTTCCAAAATGGGGTCACTTTTGGGGGGTTTCTACTGTTTAGGCACATCAGGGGCTCTCCAAACGCGACATGGCGTCCGATCTCAATTCCAGTCAATTTTGCATTGAAAAGTCAAATGGCGCTCCTTTGCTTCCGAGCTCAGCCATGCGCCCAAACAGTGGTTTACCCCCACATATGGGGTGTCGGCGTACTCAAGACAAATTGTACAACAACTTCTGGGGTCCATTTTCTCCTGTTACCCTTGGTAAAATAAAAATTTGGAGGCAAAAAATCATTTTTGTAGAAAAAATGCGATTTTTTTATTTTCACGGCTCTACGTTATAAACTTCTGTGAAGCACCTGGGGGTTTAAAGTGCTCACCACACATCTAGATAAGTTCCTTAAGGGGTCTAGTTTCCAAAATGGTGTCATATGTGGGGGGTCTCCACTGTTTAGGCACATCAGCGGCTCTCCAAACGTGACATGGCGTCCGATCTCAATTCCAGCCAATTCTACATTGAAAAAGTAAAACGACACTCCTTCTCTTCCAAGCTCTGCGGTGCGCCCAAACAGTGGTTTACCCCCATATATGGGGTATCGACGTACTCAGGAGAAATTGCACAACAACTTTTGTGGTCTAATTTCTCCTGTTACCCTTGTGAAAATAAAAATTTGGGGGCAAAAAGATCATTTTTGTAGAAAAAATGAGATTTTGTATTTTCACGGCTCTACGTTATAAACTTCTGTGAAGCACTTGGGGGTTCAAAGTGCTCACCACACATCTAGATAAGTTCCTTAAGGGGTCTAGTTTCCAAAATGGTATCACTTGTGGGGGGTTTCCACTGTTTAGGCACATCAGGGACTCTCCAAACGCGACATGGCATCCGATCTCAATTCCAGCCAATTCTGCATTGAAAAAGTCAAACGGTGCTCCTTCACTTCCAAGCTCTGCGGTGCGCCCAAACAGTGGTTTACCTCCACACATGGGGTATCGACGTACTCAGGAGAAATTGCACAACAACTTTTGTGGTCTAATTTCTCCTGTTACCCTTGTGAAAATAAGAATTTGTGGGCGAAAAAATCATTTTTGTGAAAACAAATGCGATTTTTTATTTTCACGGCTCTACGTTATAAACTTCTGTGAAGCACTTGGGGGTTCAAAGTGCTCACCACACATCTAGATAAGTTCCTTGGGGGGTCTAGTTTCCAAAATGGTGTCACTTGTGGGGGGTTTCCACTGTTTAGGCACATTAGGGGCTCTCCAAACGCGACATGGCGTCCGATCTCAATTCCAGCCAATTCTGCATTGAAACAGTCAAACGGTGCTCCTTCACTTCCAAGCTCTGCGGTGCGCCCAAACAGTGGTTTACCTCCACATATGGGGTATCGGCGTACTCAGGAAAAATTGCACAACAAAATTTGTGGTTAAATTTCTGTTTTTACACTTGTGAAAATTAAAAAAAATGGTTCTGAAGTAAAATGTTTGCAAAAAAAAGTTAAATGTTCATTTTTTTCTTCCACATTGTTTTAATTCCTGTGAAGTACATAAAGGGTTAATAAACTTCTTGAATGTGGTTTTGAGCAGCTTGAGGGGTGCAGTTTTTAGAATGGTGTCACACTTGGTTATTTTCTATCATATAGACCCCTCAAAATCACTTCAAAGGTGATGTGGTCCCTAAAAAAAACATGGTGTTGTAAAAATGAGAAATTGCTGGTCAACTTTTAACCCTTATAACTCCCTAACAAAAAAAAAAATTGTTTCCAAAATTGTGCTGATGTAAAGTAGACATGTGAGAAATGTTATTTATTAACTATTTTTTGTGACATATCTCTCTGATTTAAGGGCATACAAATACAAAGTTTGAAAATTGCAAAATTTTAAAAATTTTCGCCATATTTCCATTTTTTTCATAAATAATCGCAAGTAATATCGAAGAAATGTTACCACTAACTTGAAGTACAACATGTCACGAAAAAACAATCTCAGAATCAGTGGGATCCGATAAAGCGTTCCAGAGTTATAACCTCATAAAGTGACACTGGTCAGAATTGTAAAAATTGGCTCGGTCATTAAGTACCAAATTGGCTCTGTCACTAAGGGGTTAAAAGAAACTTGGCACTCAGCTTGATGATGTGTAGAAAATACATTTTTAATGCAGTCCAAAGTGTGGTACAAACATTTCGGTCATATGGCGACCTTCATCAGTGAACTACAATATAAGTATGAAGACCATTAAACAATATATACATCAACTTTTCAAAATAATCTTGACAGTAATCATGAAAAAATAAACCGAGGTGTTTCCAATCAGGAATCTTTTAATAGCAAAAAAACAGCAACAATCTATATCTCTATATATAATTGTCTAAGGGTTTTTCTGTCTGTCTGTCCTGGAAATCCCGCGTCTCTGATTGGTCGAGGCCGCCAGAAATACAACAGAAAACAGTCAATCACGATGAATCATCAACTTTTGTTGACTCAAGATATGTCAGTGCTCCAGAAGCTGCTTGGAGGATATTTGCGTTTCCAATGCATTCACAGTCCCATGCCATTATACGTTTAGCTATTCATTTACCAAATCAACAGCAGATTTATTTCTTTGAAGATGCTGAAGTCAATAATGTCTCAAAAACTTTAAGCACGACATCAACATTAATGGAATGGTTTTTGCTGAACCAACATGACGAAAACGCAAGGCACTATTTGTACCGAGAGATTCCAGAGCATTACATTTGGAATAAAGCTTGGAATCCAAGACAACGAGGAGTTGCTAGCACCGATTGTGGACATTTAACCCCTCTGATGCCGCTGTCATTAATGACAGCAACATGCGATTGCGTTGTCCTGATGGTCTCCATGGAGACTTCCGGCTCCAAGATGGCTGTGGGGTCCTTCCGGGTCCTGCAGGGAAGTCGCTTGTGAGAACCTTCTGGGAGTAAGCGCTTGCATGCCTTGCCTCCTTCCTTGCCTTTCAGATCTCTGTTCTGAAACTCTGCAGTGCAGAGTGTCAGATCAGCGATCTGATATAAAACAGTGATATCCCATACTGGGACAATGTAATAAAATAAAAAAAAATAAAAAGTGTAAATTTTTTTTAAAATCCCTAAATAAAGAAAAATAAATATCTTTCCAATAAATACATTTATTTATGTAAATAAAAAAATAAAGTACACATATTTGGTATCGCCGCATCTGTAACAACCTGCTCTATAAAACTGTCCCACTAGTTAACCCCTTCAGTGAACACCGTAAAAAAATTAGTAAAAAACGAGGCAAAAATCAATGTTTTATCACCATACTGATGAACGAAAAGTGCAATAAAATGCGATCAAAAAGACGGATGTAAATAAAAATGGTACCGCTGAAAACTACATCTTGTCCTGCAAAAAACAAGCCAACATACAACTCCATCAGCAGAAAAATAAAAAAGTTATACTGCTCAGTATAAAGCTATGCAAAAATAATTCTTTTTTCTCTAAAAGTTTTTATTGTGTAAAAGTGTCAAAACATAAAAAAGATATAAATGCGCTATTGCTGTAATTGTACTGACCCAAAGAATAAAGTGGTCTTACCAATTTTACCACATGCGGAACAACATAAAAAAACAAAAAGCAATTCCTGATTTGCTGGTTTTTGTTCATTCTGTCTCCCAAAAATCACATTAGAAGGCGATCAAAAAATGTCATGTGCCTGAAAATGGTATTATTAAAAACGTCAGCTCGTCCCGCAAAAAACAAGCCCTCACAAGACTCTGTCAGCCAAAACATGAAAAAAATTATAGCTCTCATAATATGATGATGCAAAAACTAGTTTTCAAAATAAAAAGCGTCTTTTAGTGTGTGACAGCAGCCAAACATGAAAACCTGCTGTAAATCTGGCATTGCTGTAATCGCACTGACCCGAAAAACAAAGTCGTCTAATCACTTATACTGCATGAGGAACGGCGTAAAAAATAAATAAAACCAATTCTTCACATGCTGTTGATTTTTTTTGTTCTACCTCCCAAAGATAACTGTAAGGCTTGGCGCACATTTATCCTGCGCTCTGCGCTGAGCGCTTTTCCGTGTAAATCTCTGAAATACGTGATTCAGACAGATCCCCTGGTGGAAAGTGGAAAATTCCCTATATTGAGGCAGATGGAGGCACTGTGGACGCCAAAGGACCTGTGATCCAGCGGTGTCCGTCTTTTTAGGATTGCATAAAAGTTACGTCGACCACAGTTTTGTGCACTTCTGAAAAGGACAGACGGAGTCCAGAGTAACTCTGCTGCCTAATTATAGTGAATGGATCCCTCGGGGGTTTCATCTGTCACGTCACTCGGAGATTTAGATGGAAAACCCCAAAGTAAGTGCTCAGCATAGAGCGCCAGATAATTGTAATCCCAAACGTTATGTAAAATGTTTCCAATAAAAGCTTCAACTCAATCCACAAAAAAGCAAGCCCTACTCAGATATGTCATCTGTTACCGGAAATATAGGGGACATCTACGTTACTGGTAGTACAAAAGCTCTGGAAAAGCTAAATAGCTACTCGCTCCCCAAAAGAAATTCAGCAAATTGTCCGCTCCCAAATCCAAATGCCCCACCTCCCTTCTGAGCTCCAGTGTGCCTAAACAACATTTAGCGCCCTCATGTTTGGCATTTCTGTAGTGATCAGAGCCCACCTAATTTATAGGTGCATGAGCTGGGCATAATCTACTGGTGACTGCAACATACTGGTCACTATAACGGCAGTTTGCAATTTTCACTCTGCAACATCCACTGCTGCCTGTTTCTGGAAAACACCCATGGAATCAAAATCGTCACTACATCTGTAGATAGATTCCTAAAGGGTTATAATTTCCAAAATATGGTCCCTTATTTGGGGTTCTGCTGTTCTGGCACCTCAGTGGCTCTGCCAATTTAACATGGCACCCTCAAACAAGTGCAGCAAAATCTGCCCTGTACAATGGCACTACTTCCCTTCTGAGCTTTGCACTGTGCCTCAAAAATAGTTTTCGACCACATATGGGGTATCGGTGAACTCAGGAGAAATTGCACAACAAACTTTGGGGTCCATTTTCTCCTTTTGAGCTTGGGAAAATTCAAAATTTGTAGATAATAAAAGATTTTTGTGGGAAAAATGTTTTTGTTTTTTTTAATTTTGACGGCTTAATGCTATAAACTTCTGTGAAGCATTAGAGGGTTCAGGGTGCTCAATACACATCTAGATAAGGTCCTTGGGGGGTCTAGATTCCCAAATGGTGTCATTTGTGGGGAGTTTGCACTGTTCAGGCACATCAGTTACATTGCCTTCATACTTACATTGTAGTTCACTGATGAAGGTTGCCATATGACCGAAACGTTTGTTCCACACTTTGGACTTTGGTTTGAGACCCTTCTTGTGCACCTGTACAGTTGTGCCACGGTGTACTATTATAGAAAATACATAAAGACTACATAGAGCTCTAAGTCCCATGTAAATAATATAAATACACTACAAAGTGAGTTTACCTATAAGTTAGTCACCACAGACAAATTCTGTAAAGTTACAAAATGTCTTTATTAATACAAAAATTACAAATAAACCACATATCAAATGAGAAATTAAGTCCATATCAAAAGTCAGTTTATATTAAAAGAACAAGCGGTCAGCATAATAACCATGAAGGCAATAGAAGGCAAACAATGTGAACATATGGGGGAACCCTAGACATGCAAGTAAAAAATGCTGTTCATTAAAAGAGTGCATAGTGCATACTACATAAATCAATGTATGAATGCATGTACTGAGGCACCACCACAGGTCACAAGGAAGCAGGGCAAAAAGGTAAAAATTATTATACAATACCAGGCAAAATTTACTTTACCAAACATGCAATGTCATATGATTATAGCTACAAAATAGCAGCTCCAGTTAGTGATGATGGCCTATAGGTCGCCACAAATGCATTAAAGATAGTGACTCCAAATCATCTTACCCATACTGATGCCCAACCAATGCGCCGGTGCCACAAATGTATTTTCTACACATCATCAAGCTGAGTGCCAAGTTTCTTTTATTATACTATTTGGTTTTGGTACCCTTCTTGGTTCTGCTGTTCTGGCACCTCAGGGACTCTGCCAATGTAACATGGCATCCTCAAACAAGTGCAGCAAAATCTGCACTGTAATATGGCGCTATTTCCCTTCTGAGCTTTGCACTGTGCCTCAAAAGTAGTTTTCAACCACATATGGGGTATCGGTGAACGTTGCGGTCTATTTTCTCCTTTTAAGGCCATGTGCACACGTTCAGTATTTTTCGCGTTTTTTCACTATAAAAACGTGATAAAAACGCGAAAAAAACGTTAACATATGCCTCCTATTATTTACAGTGTATTCCGCATTTTTTGTGCAAATGTTGCATTTTTTTCCGCGAAAAAATGGCATAGCGGAAAAAAAAGCAACATGTTCATTAAAAATGCGGAATTGCGGGGATTCCGCACACCTAGGAGTGCATTGATCTGCTTACTTCCCGCACGGGGCTGTGCACACCATGCGGGAAGTAAGCAGATTATATGCGGTTGGTACCCAGGGTGGAGGAGAGGAGACTCTCCTCCACGGACTGGGCACCATATAATTGGTAAAAAAAAAAGAATTAAAATAAAAAATAGTCATATACTCACCTTCGATGGCCCTCGGAGTGTTCCCGCCTCTCACCGCTGCATGCTGCCGCTTCGGTTCCTAAAGATGGTGTGGTTCAGGACCTGCGATGACGTCGCTGTCTTGTGATTGGTCGCGAGACCGGTCATGTGACCGCTCACGTGACCGCAACGTCATCGAAGGTCCTGAACCACACCATCTATAGGAACGGACGTCGCTGAGGATATCGGCTGTCTGCAGAGGGTGAGTATGACCATTTTTTAATTTTTTTTATTATTTTTAAACATTCTATCTTTTACTATAGATGCTGCATAAGCAGCATCTATAGTAAAAAGTTGGTCACACTTGTCAAACACTAAGTTTGACAAGTGTGACCAACCTGTCAGTCAGTTTTCCAAGCGATGCTACAGATCGCTTGAAAACTTTAGCATTCTAATTACGCTTGCAAAATGCTAAAAAAACCGCGAAAACAACGGGAAAAAAACGCAAAAAAAAAAGGCGGATTTCTTGCAGAAAATTTCCGGTTTTCTTCAGGAAATTTCTGCAAGAAATCCTGACGTGTGCACATACCCTTACCCTTGTGAAAATATTAAATTTGTAGCTAAAAAAAGATTTCTGTGGGAAAAATTAGTTTTTTTTATTTTCACTTTTTCATTTTAACATTATAAATATCTGACAAGATAAGGTTCCAAAGGGGTCTAGTTTCCAAAATGGTGTCATTTATGGGGAGTTTCCACTGTTTAGACACATAAGGGGCTCTTCAAACATGACATGGTGTCCGCCAATTACCGTATATACTCGAGTATAAGCCGACCCGAGTATAAGCCGACCCCCCTAATTTTGACACAAAAAACTGGGAAAACTTATTGACTCGAGTATAAGCCTAGGGTGGAAAATACAGCAGCTACCGGTGAATTTCAAAAATAAAAATAGATGCTCCATACCGTTCATTATTGCCCCAAAGGAGGTTCCATATAAAGCTGTGCCATATATATGCTCCATACTGTTGATTATTGCCCCATAGATGCTCCATATATAGCTGTGCCATATAGAATGCTCTGCACCGTTCATTATGGCCCCATAGATGCTCCTTATAAAGCTGTGCCATATATAATGCTCTGCACCATTCATTATGGCCCCATAGATGCTCCTTATAAAGCAGTGCCATATATGCTCTGCACTGTTCATTATTGCCCTATAGATGTGCCATATAAATCTGTGCCATATATAATGCTCTGCACCGTTGCCCCATAGATGTGCCATATAAATCTGTGCCATATATAATGCTCTGCACCGTTGCCCCATAGATGTGCCATATAAATCTGTGCCATATATAACGCTGCTGCTGCAATAAAAAAAAAAAAACCACATACCTCTCTTGCTTGCAGCTCCTCAGCGTCCGGTCCCGGCGTCTCTCTGCACTGCCTGATCAGGCAGAGGGCGGCGCGCACACTATATGCGTCATCGCGCCCTCTGACCTGCACAGTCAGAACAAGAGGACGCAAAGACAGGGCGGCGCCCAGCGTGTGGAACGTGGACAGGTGAATATAAAATACTCACCTAGTCCCGGCGATCCTGGCGCTCCCCCTGCCTGTCACACTGTCTTCTGGTGCCGCAGCTCTTCCTCTGTCAGCAGTCACCGGCACCGCTGATTAGAGAAATGAATAGGTGGCTCCACCCCTATGGGAGTGGAGTCCATAATCATTTCTCTAATGAGCGGTCCCACGTGACCGCTGAACAGGGGAAGAGCTGCGGCACCCAGAGACTGTGGGACGGGCAGGGGGAGCGTCAGGAGCGCCGGGACTAGGTGAGTATGCGACAGTCCTCTCTCCCCCTCACCCGCCGACCCTGCCGCCGACCGTGACTCGAGTATAAGCCGAGAGGGGCACTTTCAGCCCAAAAATTTGGGCTGAAAATCTCGGCTTATACTCGAGTATATACGGTATTCCATCAAATTTTGCATTTCAAAAGTCAAATGGTGCTCCTTCCCTTCCAAGTCCTGCTGTACACCTAAACAGTAGTATTCCCCCACATATGGGGTATTGGTTTACTCAGGAAAAATTGCACTACAATTGTATGGAGCAATTTTTCCTGTTACCATAACGAAAGTGTAAAATATAGAGCTAAAAAAGATTTATATGGAAAAATGTGATTTTATTTCCATGGCTCTATGTTATAAACTTCTGTGAAGCACTTGTTGGGTCAAAGTGCTCACCACACATCTAAGTAAGTTCCCTAAGGGGTCTAGTTTCCAAAATCACTTGTGGAGGGTTTCCACTATTTAGGCACATCAGGGGCTCTCCAAACGCTACATGGCAACCGCTAATTATTCGAGCATATTTTACATTCAAACAGTCAAATGGCGCTCCTTTCCTTCCAAGTCCTGCTATGCACCCAAACAGTTGTTTTCCTCCACATATTGGGTATCTGTGCACTCAGGAGAAGTTTCACAACAAATTGTATGGATCAATTTCTCTTGGTACCCCTATGAAAATGCAAAATTTGGAGCTAAAAAAAGATTTATCTGGGAAAAATGTGATTTTTTTTATGTTCACAGCTTAGAGTTATAAACTTCTGTGAAGCACCTGTGGGTTCAAGGTGCTCAATACACATCTAGATCAGTTCCATAAGGGGTCTAGTTTCCAAAATGGTGTCACTTGTTGGGGGTTTCCACTGTTTAAGCACATCAGGAGCTCTCCAAACATGACATGGCGTCCACTAATTTTGCCAGCAAATTTTACATTCAAAAAGTGAAATGGCGCTCCTTCCCTTCCGAGCCCTGCTTTGTGCCGAAACAGTAGATTTCCACCACATATGGGGTATCGGCATGCTCACGATAAATTGCACAACAAATGTATGGTCCAGTTTCTTATGTTACCCATGCAAAGGTAAAAAATTAGGTCTAAAGAAAAATTTTTGTGAAAGAAAAGTGTTTTTTTTCCTTCCACATTCCAAAAATTCCTGCGAAGCATCTGAAGGGTTAATAAAATTCTTGAATGTGGTTTTGAGTATCTTGAGGGGTGCAGTTTTTAGAATGGTGTCATTTTGGGGTATTTTCTGTCATATAGGCCCCTCAAAGTCACTTCAAATGTGAGGTGGTCCCTAAAAAAATGGTTTTGCAAATTTTGTTGTAAAAATGAGAAATCGCTGATTAGCTTTAATCCTTATAACTTCCTAACAAAAAAATTATGCTTCCAAATTTGTGCTGATGTAAAGTATACATGTGGGAAATGTTATTAATAGACTATTTTGTGCATTATGACTCTCTGATTTAAGGGCATAAAAAATAAAAGTTTGAAAATAGCGACATTTTCAAAATTTTAGCCAAATTTCCATTTTTTTCACAAATAAACACAAGTCATATCAAATAAATTTTACCACTTTCATTAAATACAATATGTCATGAGAAAAGATTCTCAGAATCACAAGGATCTGTTGCAGTGTTTCAGAGTTATGACCTCATAAATTGACAGTGGTCAAAATTGTAAAAAATTGGAATGGTCAGGAAGGTGAAAACAGGCTTCGGGGCGAAGGGGTTAAAGAAATGTCTCCATTATGGTCAATGGTTGCTTAACATATATGTATGCACTGTCTTTTGTCATTACTAATTCTGTGTATTCCTTTTTTCAGAGCCGATTTTTACTGACTTCTTCATGCAATTCCCTACCTCTTGGTCTTCTCCCTCGAATTACCTCATTCCTCATCCTCCTACTCGACTGCCAGACATGTATTTTCAGTTTCTCTTTCATAGAATATTCTTCCAAACTAGTGGCCTTTTTGCTCTCCCTGGTGGAATGCAAACACGCTCTCACACTGTTACCTACATAGCTGTAGGTGGAACGCAAGTAAACTTCCGGGTCCACACTTACCACAGTGGAACGCACTCCTCCATGTTATCATGGGCATGGAACGCATATAGCGAGTTCCTCCTGACCCTGGAACGCAAAGGCACGTCACGTCCGGTGATCCACATCTGCCAAACGCATTGCGACTGATCCCACCTTCCTTCCATTTAAACGCGGTGAGTAGTAATTGACTCCACCCTAACACGCGGCAGACTCCCTGTTGGAGGAGCTTCATCTATTCCACGGAATACCACTGGTAGCCAATAGCCCCTTATTGCCTACTATAGCACCACCGTATGTTTTTTCACTTTGATCACTTGTTGGTTTGTATATTGTAAGCATTACCACTCTTTAGATAACCAGTAGATACCGGATCTGTGCCACACCATTTAACAATTTTGACTCTGCATTCAAGACCTAGGTAGGTCCACTATTTAACTTCATATTACAGAATATTGCATCGTTTTTTAACCCTCTGGTCTGTTACAGGCCCGTTGGCCACAGGATCCAAGGCATATGATTTATAAAAATAAAACATAAATAGCCTCCACACACAAGAACATTGTGACTATAGGTGGGTACATAAGTTTACCATATGGTCATCTGTGTACATTGCACAGCCTATTCATTTCCCATCCTATCCTCTCCATAGGATTCACTACCACCTTTTACCTAGAGATTAACACGCAATTTTCGTGATAAACAAGCAGTCGGGTAGGTTCTTCCCCTTTTTCCTCCCCTTTTTTTGTTCCTCTCTACACACTCTTTGATTACTCCGGATCAGAGCAGTTATGTATAATTATTGTTTTATTTGCTACTATAAGATTCCTGATTGGAAACTCGCTTTAGTTTTTTATGATTGCTGTCAAGATTATTTTGAAAAGTTGATGTATATATTGTTTCATTGTCTTGCCATATGACCGAAACGTTTGTACCACACTTTGGACTGCATAAAAAAATGTATTTTCTACACATCATCAAGCTGAGTGACAAGTTTCTTTTATTATACTATTTGGTTTGGGACTCTTCTTGCGCACCTGTACAGTTGTGCCACGGTGTACTATTATCACTGATGTTATTTCTTGACTGTAGAATACTGGATTTTTAAATCAAAATTTATCTTGAACTTTTAAAAAAATGTAATTATCTCTCTGTTCATACTGAATTTTGGGCTAAGTTTCTCTGTACCATTTCAGAAACTCTTTAGGAAAACTGATTCATTACAAAACAGTTACAAACTGGAGCAAAAGTTCCCCATTGACTATCATGAGGTCTATCTGCTATCCTTTTCTAAAAAGGGCCTCATCTCGCCCTACAATGGGCTCTCTCTACATGTTATAGAGCATTCCCACAATAATCTTCCATTTAGGTGTAACATTAATGCCGGCACTCCTGCATGGTTCCCCTTTCCTCTCCATGCAGTGTCATTGACATATTCACCGCCCCAGCCGAACAGTGACCTCCACGTCTTCTGCTCCCCTGCTTCCTGTACATGCCGCATAGGCTTCCCGATGGTGCGTTCCACTGTTCTTAAAGGGGCAGTGAGCACACTTTGAAAATGCCTCCCAGCCAATAGCTGGGAAGCATCTTGTATACTGTAAATGGTACCCTTCTCAGTAGGAAGGTGCCTGTGCAACATTCTCTCTTGTTAGTGTTTGTGCAACTAGTATGTTGCCAGGTTACTGTCTCTGTGTGGCCAAAGCCTCATCCCGAACCTGTTGTAGTTTCCCATGTGGTATTGTCCTTAGCTAGCCCTGAGATCTGTGAAGCCGCACCGGCAGAACCCGAACATGTAACTGTTCCGTCAGAACAAAAAAGTGCACCAGGTGTCAGTCCTTGTTAGTGTACCAGAGTCTGTACTGTTGGAGCCTATACCAGTATCCGAATGAAGCGCTGTATGTGACTCTGTCAGTATCCGTTTTGCCCAAGAATCCAGAATCCATGTAGTCTGAACAGAGCCTGAATCTTGTCCTTCCAGTAACCCCGAGCCCAGTCCATGTCAGTGTACCTTCCTTTGGGGTCATCAGATGCAGTACCGGGAACTGCTTAGGAATGGTACCTGGCGGCTACCTGCAGCTCAAGCCTGACTCCACCATCAGGCACTCCAGTGAAAAACAGGTAGCTGCTTAGCTATGGCCAGTCCTAGGTAAGCCCGGCCACATGGCACAGTGGGTCCACGAACCACGTGCTCCACCTGCGAGCGTGATAATAGGAATAGAAAAATGGATGTTTCAGTTTGTGTTTTAATTGGTAAAAAAGGCAATACATTCCCTGCACATGGTCTTTTTTCTTAACTTTTTATATAAATATATATTTTCTGTTTTGTATAGCTTAAAAGAAGCATATGGAACTTCTATCACCATTGTAGGCATGTAATCTAAACACATTGATACCAGCCAAGAGCATATTATATCCTCAACTCACAATGTTGTGAACTTGAAAGAAAGTGTCCACTTACAAGCCCCATCATGTTTCTTCTAATGTGCATTATACATCTTGTTAGTGCAGAGATCTTCTACTCAAGCCTCCCCGAACACCAGTAAGATGCTGACAAGATGGCAGTTAGTGAAAGAATTCCATCTTCAGCACTGTTGTGAGCTGGACAAATAGACATTCCATCAGTGATATCTGGAAGTGTAGGCCCACATTTTATTTCCTGTGTACATGTGTAAAAATGTCTAACAAAGAATAATGCCATTTGTGTCTCAGTAGTAGGCAACCTGATGAGAAATCCAGAATTATATTTTAAACAGATTTTTACATTTTTTTGGTGACTTTTTTCCCTTCTTTTCCCAATGAGCACGTTCAGGTCAGATACAGTATTTACTCAAGAAGGCCCTGAGGACAAATGAACAGTGAGATACTGTAGAAGTTGCCTAACTGTTTTAGCAGCATGCCTGTCAAGGTTTATGAAGGAACAGGCTGGAGAGAAATAATTGGGATCTTCAGGAAGACCACAGTATAACATGTACTATCTGGCTGGACTCTACATCAACAATTTAGAAACGCATTTGGCATCTTATCTAAGTAAAACACTGGTTGGAAAAAATACATTACAAGAGCAATTTATCATTCTTCTAATCCAGAAAACCATGTATTGATAATGTTCAGATTCTTAGGAAACTATTTTGGACACAAGTATTGATGGCAGGGTGTAAAACAAGTAGGCTTGAGGGTTCTGGCAGAAATCAATTCCAACTTTTATTCCAAAACACAGAAGACATAAATAAACTAGTTTCACTCATACAAACAATATGTATAGTGCTCAGTCTAAATGAGTACACCCCCTTTGAAAAGTAAGATTTTAATCAATATCTCAGTGAACATAAGAACAATTTGGAACATTTTGACAAGACAGTTTCATAGAAATTGTTTTAACGTATAACATGAAAGTAACATCAATAATGTAATTATTTTGTTAAAAATTGTTTAGTTTTACTCAAATTAGTTGATACAAATCTAAATACACACCACATCAAAATCTACTACATCTAGTATTTTGTATGACCTCCATGATTTTAAGGACAGCAGTCTTCTAGGCATGGAATGAACAAGTTAGCGACATATTGCAACAGCTATCTTTTTTCATTCTTCAAGAATGACCTCTTTTAGAGCCTAGATGCTGGATAGAGAGTGATGCTCAACTTGTCTTTTCAGAATTCTCCATAGGTGTTTATTTGGCTTTAGTTCAGGAGGACACATACTTGGCCATCGAATCTCTTTAATCCTGTTCTTCAGAAATGCAAAAGATGTGTGTTTTACCTCCTTATTAGGTTGGAAAAGTGCACATCTACCAAGAGTATGGAGGGGTGGCAGAATCCTCTCTTTCAATATAGAGCAGTACATCTGTGAATTCATTACACCATCAATGAAATGTAGCTCCCCAACACCAGCAGCACTCATGCAGCCTTACATAAGGTCATTGCCACCACCATGTTACACTGTAGGCGCCACGCATTTAAAAAAATGAATTTCAAAAAATGCATGGTACCCACAGTGAAACATGGTGGTGGCAGTGTCCTTATGTGGGGCTGCATGAGATCTGCTGATATCGTGGAGCTACATTTCACTGATGGTATCATGAATTCACAGATATACTGTTCTATATTGAAAAATAAGATGCTACCATCACTCTGTGCCTTTGGTAGGCGTTCACTTTTCCACCATTACCATCATCGAAAACACACATCTGTTGCATTTCTGAAGAAGAACAGGGTGAAAGTGATTCAGTGGACAAGTATGTCTCCTTCTGATCTGAACCCACCAAAACACCTATATGGAATTTTGAATAGGCAAATTGAGCATCACTCTCTATCCAGCATCTTAGTTCTACATTTATGGCAGCACAGTAGCTCAGTGGTTAGTACTGCGGAATTACAGTGTTGGGGTTCTGGGTTAAAATCCAACAAAGAACATTATCTGCAAGGAGTTAGTATACAGTGTGTCCGTAAAGTCATGGTGCACTTTTGACCAGTCACCGGAAAGCAACAAAAAACAATAGAAATGTGAAATCTGCTCCAAATAAAAGAAAAACTCTCCCAGTTTCATACCTATTCAGTGCAGTTTGATATGGGCTCTATTTGTTGCCATACACACATCCAAATGATAGTGAAGTTCTTGCCACACACAGGTAAGGACATCTGGTGTAAGGCTGGTTTCACATTTGCGGACGAGGGTTTGCGGAGGGCTGCGGAGTTCTTCCATTCAGCCCCGCCCACTGCCGCACCTTTTTCTTCAGCTCCGCCTATGTCGGCATGCGTCCTGCGTACCCTACCTTTAACATTGGGTACACAGGCCATTCGGATGTATGCGGATGCCTCTGCATATGTCGTTTTGATGCTGCACCAACCTGCATGGAACGCAACATGGTCTCCATACCCAATGTTAAAGATAGGGTACGCAGGACGCATGACGACGTAGGCGGCGCTGAAGAAAGAGGTGCGTCAGTGGGCCGGGCTTAATGGAGGAACTAAGCAGCCCTCGGCTAAGCCCTCCTCCGCAAATGTGAAACTAGCCTAATAGAGTGAATAACGTCTGTGATTCTCTGTTTTAAGTGATTAATGTCGATGATACGTTCAATGTACATGTTGCTTCACATAACCCCAAAAGTAAAAGTCCAAGGGTGTCAGATCCAGGGATCGTGGTGGCCATGGCTTGACAGAACCCCTGCCTATCCACCGCTGGGGGAATGTTCTATCTAGAAACTCACAAACAATGGTGGCATAGTGTGGAGGAGCGCCGTCCTGTTGAAAGATGACACCTTCTGGAAATTGTGGCACTGCATACAATTCCAACATGTCAAGATACGTGTTTGCTGTAACACACCGCTCCGCGAAAAAAAATAGGCGTATCACAGGGTTTCGGCACCAAACTGCCGGTTTCCTTCAACTGCTTATCCCACCGAGTAATGTTATTCCTATGTGGTGGCGTTTCATTATAAACGTGACGATATTCATGTAGCACTTTGGTCACGGATTCGAATTTAGCGAGCCACAGAACACACTGAACTTTCCTCTGTACCATCCACATCTTGACTGGCATGGAAAACCTCACAGCTGACATAAGCTTGTGGTTGCATGATGTCACAGACCTGGCAGTGTATTAATCAGAGTTCAGTTTATCAGGGGTTAATCTGACTGGGGGCTCAGCAACAGCTTAATTGAGTTTGTGTTGTTTGATTGGTTCTTGTTATCTCTCCTCATGAACAGGTCTGATAAGATTGGGCCAGAGAAAGGGCACCAAAATTTAAACTATAAATAGATCCTTTGACTGGTCAAAAGTGCACCATGACTTTACTGACACACTGTATATCTCCCTGTGTTTGCCTGTGTCTGCTGTTTTCCTCCCACACTCCAAAGACATACTGATACTGAATTTAGACTGAGTGTTCTGATGAGGGCAGTGATGACAATGTCTGGAAAGTGTTGCGGAATATGATGGTGCTATAAGAGCAAGCAAAATAAATAAAAAAATAGGTTGTTTTTGAGTGAAAACAGATAGATGTTGCAATATGTCACCAACTTGTTCTATGTCTAGAATACTTGGTGCTGGCCTTAAAGGGAATCTGTCACATTTGACCCATCTAAACTATTACCATGGGCTATTGAATGCTGAAAAATGCCCTACCTGTGTGCCTTATATCAGATGCCTTGTTAAGGAGAAATAATTTTTTATCACTTTATATAAATGCCGTCTTCTAAACTATGGGGAGGACGCTGTCTGGAAGATAACTCTGCCTCCAGAGCTTATTTTACATGAAGGGGGAGTTACCACTGTGATGTCCTCTCTCTGCTCTCCTGATCTCACTGCAGAGCTGTGTGTGATTATAACTGACACATCCGCAGGTTTCTCTCAGCTTCCATCTCACAGGCAGACAAGGCTATAATATTGTTGCAGTACAGCAGAGCTGAGAGAGCTGCAAAAAATGTGTTTGCAAGAAGACAAAGTTCATTTTTCCTGTTCTGTGTTAGTTATTTGTCTCAATGGTATCTCCCTTTCATGTAAAATAAGGCAGAGTTATCTTTCAGAGCCTGGAAGAGGTCATTTATATAAAGTGATAAAAGATGATTTCACAACAGCAAGGCATCTGATATGAGGCGCACAGGTATTATCCTCAGCATTCTATAACCTGTATGCCTATATTAATAGTTTACATAGGTCTAATGTGGTGACAGATTCCCTTTAAAAGTTATGGAGGCCAAACAAAATACTAGATGTAGTAGTTTTTGACGTAGGGTGTATTCACTTTTGCATCAATTAATTTGTCGCAAGCTGAAGATTTGGTAGTGAAAGTTATATTATTAACCTCACTTTCATACAGTATTATGGGTAGTGTTGAGCATTCCGATACCGCAAGTATCGGCCGATATTTGCTGTATCGGAATTCCGATACCGAGTTCCGATATTTTTGTGATATTGGAAATCGGAATCGTAAGTTCCCAGTGTATGGTTCCCAGGGTCTGGAGGAGAGGAGACTCTTCTTCAGGCCCTGGGATCCATATTCATGTAAAAAATAAAGAATTAAAATAAAAAATATGGATATACTCACCCGTCTGGCGGCCCCTGGACCTTACCGATGTAACCGGCACCCTCCGTTCCTAAGAATGAGGAGTTTAGGACCTGCGATGACGTCGCGGCTTGTGATTGGTCGCGTGAGCGGTCACATGAGCGGTCACGCGACCAATCACAAGCCGCGACATCATCGAAGGTCCTAAACTCCTCATTCTTAGGAACGGAGGCTGCCGGTTACATCGGTAAGGTCCAGGGGCCGCCGGACGGGTGAGTATATCCATATTTTTTATTTTAATTCTTTATTTTTTACATGAATATGGATCCCAGGGCCTGAAGGAGCGTTTCCTCTCCTTCAGACCCTGGGAACCATCCAGGATACCTTCCAATACTTGTGTCCCATTGACTTGCATTGGTATCGGGTATCGGTATCGGCGATATCCGATATTTTTTGGATATCGGCCGATACCATCCGATACCGATACCTTTGAGTATCGGAAGGTATCGCTCAACACTAATTATGGGTTAAAAAAAGTTCTATAAAACTCAGTCTTGTCAAAAGTTTGGAAATTGTTCTTGCATTTAGTGGAATGTTGATTAAAATCTTACTTTTTATAGGGAATGTACTCATTTATGCTGAGCATTGCAATCATATATTCATTATTTAGTGGATTTATTTTTTATTCACATGCAATAAAATATGTAATGTCTTTTCTTCACCTGTATTTACTTACTCAAGTTGTATCATATAATTTAGAACTGGGTGCCTAAAATTAGATTGCATGATGAAATGTTATCCTTCTCACGTCAAACAAGTTCATAATTTTTGTTTGAATAGGAGTTTTCCTCTGCACTCTCCTCTCATATCCAATATACCAGTAAAGTCTAGGGCAACCATTGAGCTCCTGACTGCACACAGTTATATGGATATCTGGAAACAGCACAAAGAACATGTGACTTCTGTGTGGGAAACGGCGCACCCCGATTACAGGATTGGTGGCAATATTCAGGATTGATGGTTTTCATTGACTTTAAAGTGAGTTTCCCATCATACTGCTAGTATATTGCTAGGATTTGTAATCAGTTGCTGGTCAGTGGGAGTATGATATCTAGGATCCCTGCCGAATGAAGACCCCATTGCTGGTGTAGCGCTGTGGTATATTCAAAGTTTATTTTATGGCACAGCAGCATTCTCTATCAACTGTTGTTAAAGGAATTCATTCACGTTAATGGAAGGGTGTTGCAGTTTTCTGACAAGCTGGTAGCCATAAGCACAGCAGCTGTGGTCCATCGATTGTCAAGATCAGTGGGGTCCCAAAGGTCACCATAAAACCCTCCTTTAATAACAGTATGTTATAGGATATGGACAATTTTGGCAGCATTTTTGTTTTTTGGGTTTTTTTTTTTACATTTTATTTACAAACATTTTTTCAGTAGGTTTCCATTAAAATACTGGAGCATTTGGTTTCTACAGCTTCTATGTATCACAGTACATAACAGACTGCAGAATAGGTCAAAATGTAAAAGGTAAAGGGGTTGTCCGGTCCAAAATGATAAGTCTGCAGACACTCTGTGTGACTGCAGACTTATGAATCCCCCTGTGCACATACTGGGCACTACGGGAATTTGCTGGTTTCTGAGCTGGGAGTGGTGGGTATGTATGAGTTATACATACTCCCAGCCAGAGCCCGACTTTTGAGAGCGACCTCACTAAATACACTTATTTTGAGCAAGGCTGCGCCCCGTATCATGACGCGGTAATCCAATGGGCATGTCCAACTAGTGGGCACGGCCTCGTTCAATACAAGTGTATGGAGCAAGGCCACGCCCATTAGTAGGGTTCTGGCCGGGAGTGTGTATCATGCATTTTTTCATAATGCATACATCACCGCTGTTCCTGGCTCAGAAACCAGTGCACTGTGGACAATCACAAGTCTGCACACAGAGTGGTTGGACCGGACAACCACTTTAAAGGCAATGTCAAGATATAGCAACTATAGTATTTAATTCAATTCTATATCCATTAATCATTATATTATTGCTTTAGTTTGTGCTGTTTATGTCCTTTTTGCTCAAAATTTCCTCATAAGAGGATATTGTTTTACAATTTATTAAAAAACATTTTCAGCACTGTTTATTTGATAAGACACTGTATAAATATTAGGTAATTTTAGTCACAAAGTAATTCTAAAGGTAAAACAGAGTAGGGTTCTATCTCAGATGCCCTTTAAACTATTTATAGTATGGCAAGTCTGAGTTACTTCCATTTACATGCAAAGTTTTCGTTTGTCCTCTTTAGTATTGTAGTTATATATTTTTCAGCTTTATATATCCAGGTTCCCTCTATTCCTTTCTGTGTTACTTAACCTTATCTCAAGATAGATTTTCATGCATTTAAATACCATTTTTTCAATATGTTTTTAAGCACTGGCAGCTGTGTCATGTGAGAGCTCGGTGTTGTGAATTCTGCTCTTGGGCTCCCTCCGGTGGTTGTTGGTGGTAGTGCAGTTGTCTTGGGGTTGCAATCCAGGGCAGGTGTTTCTGTTGATTGCAGCTCTATTAGGTATTTAGGTGTGCAGGATCCATGAGTCTGTGCCAGTTGTCCATTGTACTTGGAGGGATTGAATCTCTCTCTGGCTCCTCATGCCCTGCTGCTAATCCAGCTAAGATAAGTGTCTGGTTTTTTGTCTCTGTGCACACATGCAGTGTGCTTTGCAATTCAGTGCAATTCATTGTGTTTTTTCCAGCTTAGACTTTGTTTGGATTTTTCAGTCATGCTGGATTCTCAGGAGATGCAGATATACTTTCTATGTCTTTAGTTAGATGTAGTATATTTGTATTATCTGCTGTGGATATTTTTAGGATTTTAATACTGACGCTTAGAATTCTGTCCTATCCTTTTCTGTTTAGCTAGAAGTGCCTCTTTTGCTAAATCCTGTTTTTCTGCCTGCGTGTGTTTTTCCTCTTATACTCACAGTCAATATTTGTGGGGGGCTGCCTATCCTCTGGGGTTCTGCTCTGAGGCAAGATAGAATTCCCATTTCCATCTATAGGGGTATTTAGTCCTCCGGCTGTGTCGAGGTGTCTAGGACGTGTTAGGTACATCCCACGGCTACTTCTAGTTGCGGTGTTAGTTTAGGGTTTGCGGTCAGTACAGGTACCACCTACTCCTGAGAAAGTCTCTCATGCGGCTCCAAGGTCACCGGATCATAACAGCTCGGCTTTAGGGCATTTGTGTATTCTATATGATTCTTTGAAATGCATTAATTTCTACTGTCCACCTTTATGCAGTGAACTTGCTTTCGATTTACATGGCCTGGCTGTTCAAGATCTGCTGAAAGTGCTGAGGAGGACGTCTGGGCAGCTAACAAATATCGCTTCCGCCTGTTGATTTTATATTGATGGATCCTCTCTTTTTCTGCTACAGGATCTTCGAGAACTCCTTCCCATCTCAAGCTCTCACTTACTAAGCCTTCCTGCACCACTGGAGATAAACATGCAGATTTAATCTCTTCCTTGGTTTTTGATTCATCCAATTTGTCCTTCGAGTCGCTTTTGGTAGAAGTTTGCAGGTCTGATGATGCAGGAATGATTGGAAGATTCTTAGCATTTTCTGGAAAAGTAAAAGACGGATATCAAATATAACATTGATAAAATAGTTAAAGGGAACCTGTCAGCAGGATTGGGCACAGTTACCTACATACAGTGTCAGGTTGGCGCCGTTATACTGATTAAAATGATACCTGAGTTGATTAAAGCTGTCTTGTGGTTGTTGTTTAATCTATATTTGTAGTTTTCAGTAAATGAGATTCTCGTACTTCAGGGCGGCCTGTGGGGGGCTTTATGTGGTGCTCTGCTTACATATTCATCTGTATGGCTTATGTTATGACAGGTCTCTGATCCCTCAATGACTTGCCCTCAATTTTACATACTGTATATGTTATAGTTTGGAAAAAATATAAAAATTATATTCATCAAGCAGGCACTGTAGCATGATCACATCTATAATATCCATATTTTTATTTTATTTAGTGATATAAACTGCTAGAGAAAAATAAACTTCCTTAAAATGCGGCTGGCCGTGCATGCGCAGCAGCATAATTTGAGACGCGAGAGATGCTACTGCGCAGGCGTCACTGCCATTTTGCTAGAGGAAAAATAAAATTAGTCTCTGACAAGATGGCGCCTGCACAGTAGCATCTATCACGTTCTGAGTAAAGCTACTGCACAGACGTGGCCTGTGACTTTTGAGGAAGACATATTTTTCTCAAGCAATTTATATCACTTAGTAAAATAAAAATATGGATATTATAGATGTGATCATGCTGCAGTGCAGGCGCCTGCATGATGAATGTAATTTTTTCAAATCTTAACATATACAGTATGTAACTTAGGGGGCAGGTCACAGAGGGATCAGTGACCTGTCATAAGCCCATACAGATGCATTATAAATACCTAAGTAGAGCACCACATGAAGATCTCCCCACAGGCCGCCCCAAAGCACGAGCATATCATAAACTGAAAATAAAGATTAAACAACCACAAGACGGATCAACCCAGGTATAATTTTAATCAGTATAACGGCGCTTACCTGACACTGTCTGTAGGCAGGGCCATATTTGCCACCAGGCACTCGAGGGCACGTGCCTAGGGCGGGGAGATGCGGGGGGGGGGGGGGGCGGCACCTGAGCAGGGTTTTTTTTTTTTTTATTATAAAGTCCGGTCCGGCCGTGGTCACCTTAAGACCCTGCCCCCCCATCACAACAACACCTCCACCCCCCCGCCGCTGATGCCTCCTTGCTGGCACAGCCCCCATTGAAGACGTGACTGTCATACTCACCTCACCTGCTCCAGCGGTGCCGGCTGGTCTGCTCTCAGCGACTGCACGACTGCAACTCGCCCTGTGTGAGCGGTCACATGGTGCCGCCTCATTAAGGTGATGAATATGCATGCATATTCATCACCTTAAATGAGCGGCACCACCTGACCGTGGCGCTCACACAGGACGAGGGACGGTGCTGCGCAGGGACAGAGGTGGAGGATTCCGTTCTTCTGCATGGTGTGGTGAGTATGATGACAGCCAGGGAGGACGGGGGGAGCCGGGGAGGATGAAGGAGGACCGTGGTGGATGGGGAGCCGAGCCATACAAGATGGGAGTGTCGGGGAGCCGATGAGCCACGCATACAGCCAGGCCCAGGGGGGAGATGAGCCACGCATACGGCGGGGCCCGGGGGGGGAAGATGAGCCAGTGCCTGAGCCACCCACGCAGATACAGGGAGGGGGAGATGAGCCACGCATACAGGGGGGGATAGGAGATGAGCCAGTGCCTGAGCCACCCATGCATACAGGGAGGGGGAGATGAGCCACGCATACGGGGGGATGGGAGATGAGCCAGTGCCTGAGCCACCCATGCATACAGGGAGGGGGAGATGAGCCACGCATACAGGGGGGGGATGGGAGATGAGCCAGTGCCTGAGCCACCCATGCATACAGGGAGGGGGAGATGAGCCACGCTGCGCATACAGGGAAGGGGGGGGGATGGGATGATGAGCCAGTGACTGAGCCACCCACGCAGATACAGGGAGGGGGAGATGAGCCACGCATCCAGGGGGGATGGGAGATGAGCCAGTGCCTGAGCCACCCATGCATACAGGGAGGGGGAGATGAGCCACGCATACGGGGGGGATGAGCCAGTGCCTTAGCCACCCATGAATACAGGGAGGGGGAGATGAGCCACGCATGGGGGGGATGGGAGATGAGCCAGCGCCTAAGCCACCCATGCATACAGGGAGGGGGAGATGAGCCACGCACGGGGGGGGGGGATGGGAGATGAGCCAGTGCCTGAGCCACCCATGCATACAGGGAGGGGGAGATGAGCCACACTGTGCATACAGGGAAGGGGGGATGGGAGATGAGCCAGTGCCTGAGCCACCCATGCATATAGGGAGGGGGAGATGAGCCACGCATACGGGGGGTGGGGGGATGGGAGATGAGCCAGTGCATAAGCCACCCATGCATACAGGGAGGGGGAGATGAGCCACGCATACAGGGGGGATGGGAGATCAGCCAGTGCCTGAGCCACCCATGCATACAGGGAGGAGGAAATGAGCCACGCATACGGGGGGAGGGGGGAAGATAAGCCACCTATGCATACAGGGAGGGGGAGATGAGCCATGCTCAGGGGGGTGGGCCATTATACAGTATGCATGGAGCATCATATGTGGCCATTATACAGTATTGAGCATCATTTGTGGCCATTATACAGTATGGAGCATCATGTGTGGCCATTATACAGTATGGAGCATCATGTGTGGTGGCCGTTATACAGTATTGAGTATCATGTGTGGCCAGTATGGAGCACTGTGGCCATATTTTTTCATTTATAATTATTGTGTATAAAACAGCGTGTTCAGCAGTGCTAAATGGCTGTGGTTGGGACGTGGATATGGGTGTGACTAGTAGTGAAATGGGTGTGGTCAGAGGCATGGCCTAAAATTTGCCGCAGCGCACTACGCGCGCCGCACACTTTGTACCTCCTTCCCTTCTTCAAAAGTTGGGGGGTATGGTACTGCATTTGCCAGATCATGGCAAGTGCCGCAAATCCCATAGGCAATGAATGAGGCCGAACTCAGTGTTACTGTAAGTGATCCGTTACGCGGCACATGCAGAAAAACTGATGGATCTGCTGCAAAAGGCGACTTTCACATCAGCGATTCTTGCTAAAGTCACTGCCGATAGTGTCATACTCCCCAATGGGGGAGGCAGCATTAAAAGTGCCTAGGGCAGCAGAAACTCTAAATACGGCCCTGTCTGTAGGTTACTCCCCACAATCCTACTGACAGGTTCACTTTAAACACAATTTACACAGCGTGTAATCTGCTGTAGAATACAATATATTGCACATTAGAGGGGTTGGCCACTACTTTACAAGTCCCTTTCAAGTGAACTAACTAATAAGCACTTCACTAAATACCTTGCTTTCCCAAATCCTTCTGAACCCGAGGTTCTCTCCTGGTCACATGATCTCTAGATGAAAATCCACTGGCTTCCTGTGATGTCACATCACATTCTCTCTGAGTTCCTGAGCAGGGTGCATATATATGTGGACACCCTGCTTTGTATGTATATATATATATATATATATATATATATATATATATACACACACATACATATTATATATAGAGTGAGTGAGTGAGTGTGTGCGCACGCGTGTGTGTGTATATGCATCTATCAAGCCATGCCCACTCCACATAGCCCCGCCCACTCTGCATAGCCACAGTCACTCCACATGCAAATGCAGCGCCCCAGAGTCCTGGTCGTTGCAGTACTGACGCTCCGCCGCTAAGGGGAGTGATGGTACGTCTAATGGCACTTAAGGAGTTCACCTGACCAGGTATCACAGACACCAATACACTTCACAGTCTGGCCTCCAGGGGGAGCAAAGGGTACTATGTATTAGGCCACTCCTCACAATCTGGTAAAACTGGGGGTTGGATAGGAAGTTAGTCAGAAGCTGACTGGTTTGGAACCAGGCAACATCCTGTGGCAGAGGGTGTTGCGGGGAAAGATACAGGGGGGTCCCTGTCAGGGGTGGGATCCTGACAGAGGCCTAGCGAACAAGACAGAGCGTTAAGGAAACGCGCCAGCACGACATTGCGGCGGTATCTCAAGAAAGGACAAGAAGCGAGGTTTATTGTGGAGAGTGAGAAACGAGATCACAGCGAAAAGGAGATAACACCAGGAGTCGTGCCATAAGATCAAGGCAACATCCTACTTAGGCGCGTAGCCGGTGGCCGGAACGCCGAGGAAGTATTGGACTCCAAGCATTACTTCAAATAAACGGCAGGACAGTTAATTATAGGTTGGCTGTCTCACCTGTTATGATCTGGTGGCCTAAGAGCAGCATGAGACGTACTCTGAAGAAGGTGGTACCTGTACTGACCGCAGACCCTGAACTTAACACCGCAACTAGAAGTAGCCGTGGAATGTACCTAGCGCTCCCTAGACATCTCGACACAGCCGGAGGACTAATTACCCCTAGAGATAGAAAAGGGAAAACTATCTTGCCTCAGAGAAAATCCCCAAAGGATAGACAGTCCCCCACAAATATTGACTGTGAGAGGAAAGGGAAAAAACATACACAGACTGAAATCAGAATTTAGCAAAGGAGGCCACTTCTAGCTAAATAGAAAGGATAGGACAGAGTACTATGCGGTCAGTATTAAAACACTAGAAAATATCCACCACAGAAAATACAAAATCTCCACAGCTAACTAAAGATATGGAGGGTATATCTGCATCTCCAGAGATACCAGCTTGGCTAAACAAATCCTTATACAGACCAAGCTGGACAAGACAAGACAAAAACATGGAAAAGAACTGAACAATAAGGCCACAGCATGTGGACAGCAAAAAATCAAGGCCAGAACTTATCTTTGTTGAAATGAACTGCAAAGCAGGAGAGACCAGGCAGAGATGTGAATCCTCCAGGAACAATGGACAACTGGCACTGACTAAAGGGTGAAGCAAGACTAAATAGCCCAGTCAGAATTGCAAAAAGTGAACACACCTGATAACTGCTACGATTCAGAGACAGCAGCGCTACCACTTACAACCACCGGAAGGAGCCCAAGAGCAGAATTCACAACACTCACCTAAATCACCTAAGCAGACATAGGGGGCAACTGTGGGAGAGGGGCGACACTAGGGTCCCGGAAGAACTCCAGGCCTACCCGTCATAGGGGTGCGTCCAAGCCATATCATCTGGGGGACGGAGAAGAACATCAGAACAGATACAAGTTGTGAGAAAGAACATCAGAAACAGACACAACAGTTGTGAGGACTATCCCGTGGTGATCAGCAGGGAGGTACTACAACACACAGGCGCTAGAAGGTAGGCACAGATTTCCACCTGCAAAGGGAACTCAGGAGGTGCCTTTGGACCGGCCGGTCTCAGCCAGCCCTGTTAACGGTACTCTGGATTGAGGATCCTGAAACCTTCAGTAAAGAGGTAAAGAGACTGCAACCCTGTGTCCTCGTTATTCATCGCGACCTACACCACGCACCATTATCTCATCTTTCATTGGACGCCCCTTAGCAGGGTCACGGACCGGGTCTAGCCACCGTGAAAACCCCAAGACAGAGAGGCCCAGTATCGAGTACCCCGCGGCCCTGCGTCTGGGGGCGCTCCACAAAGCCCCATCCAAACGCCCCAGATTGTGAGTGCACACGGGCGGAGACACATTCACCTCAAAAGCCATCCTGCAAAACTCACCGGCTGTGAGCTACAATCACGGCCACCGCCTTCAGAGTATCAGTGCACGGCCGGCACAGGCCACATCTAGCTACGTTGTGTCTAGAATGGAGTTGCTCCTGTGAGGCATGACATCAAGGGAAAGGGAGGAGCCTCATGGATTACACTGCTGTGCTCATAAAAGGAAGTTGCTGTGCACGAGTGAGGTGAAAATGAGAGGAGTGAGGTGAAAATGAGGAGTGAGGGGAATGAGAGGAGTGCTGGGAAAATAGTGGAGTGAGGGGAAAAAAGTGGAGTGAGGGAAAAATGAGAGGTATGAGGTGAAAATGAGGTGTGAGTCAAAAACGAGAGGAGTGAGGGGAAAATAGTGTAGTGATAGTAAAATGACAGATGTGAGGTCAAAATGACAGGTGTGAGGGGGGAAATGAGAGGAAAATGAGAGATGTGAGGGGAAAATGAGAGATGTGAGGGGAAAATGAGAGATGTGAGGGGGAAAATGAGAGATGTGAGGGGGAAAATGAGAGAAGTGAGGTGCTGCTGCAGTATGAGGCTGTGTATAGAGAAGAGTGAGGTGCTGCAAGTGGAGGCTGTGTATAAGGCTACATTCGCTACATTCACACGGTCTGTATTTTACCTCAGTATTTATAAGCCAAAACCACGAGTGAGAGAAAAATACAGAAGTGGTGATGACGCGTTTCTAATATACTTTTCCTCTGATTGCTTTACTCCAAGTTTTAGCAAATACTGAGGTAAATATACTAACCAAATAACATGTGAATGATGTCTAAAGGAGAAAATGTGGTGCTGCAGAAGAAGTAGGCTGTGTATACGATACGCTTTATTGCAATTAGTGCAATTTCTCTCGGGATCAAGTGTTTCCAATTGTATATGGAAGTGGAGTGTGAGGTGGTGCTGGAGGAGGTGACCATAAAGGAGAAAAGCTGTGCTGCAGAAAAATTATGTGTACAAAGGAGGAGTGTGAGGTGCAGGAGGAAGCTGTGTTTAAAGAAGGACCATGAGGTGCAGGAAGAATAAGGCCCCTTAACTGCTGCCTTTAAAAGTTGTATCGGCAGTCGTTAAGGGGTTAATATTGTGTTAAAAAAAAACCTTTTGCTTCAACAAAATGGCGCCGGTTGTGTTCTGTGTACCAGTGCGGTAGCGATGCTTTGTTCAGCAGCAACAATTTCTTTTTCTTGTGCACATTCCAACACTGGTCCTCAGAACACAGTGGGCTGCGCATGTGCAGATTCAGAGCATTGCTTGCCGATATAAGCTATTGCGCATACGCCAGCACCGTTTTGTTGAAGCTAAATTTTTCTTTTTAGAATACCACAATATTAATTGCACAGGCGCATTATTTAAAATAGGAAGCACGTCACTGAAGGCTCAGTGACCTTTCTTTAAGCCCAGAATGATCTATCATCAGAGGTGCAGTTGTTGCTTTGGCAGGTGACGTTCGACAAACACTAACCATTATACCAAGATCAACCCCTGCAGATTAACTCAATGCCTTTGGAGACAAGTGAAGAAAATGTCGCTGAACACAAATATGAGGGTCCACATGACAGCCAATGTTTCTGCTGGACTGTTCTCAAGCCAGCTGTTGACTATTGGAAATAAGTAGATATGTGGCGAAGCCTCAGCCAGCTCACCGATTCGCTTCACAGGTGCACGGAACCCGTCCTGACCCAACGTGTCTTCAATCAAATATGTGAAAAAAGTTAGTAGTTCCAGCTCCTTTTAAAATTTCCAATTCTTTATTTTTCCATTAAAAATGCAACGTCCTTGTGCAAAGTGGATGTAGTTACAGTGGATACAGAAAAACAAGCAACGCGTTTCGATCTAATATGATCTTTTTCACAGCTAGCTTGTTTTTCTGTATCAACTGTAACTACATCCACTTTGCACAAGGACTTTGCATTTTTAATGGAAAAATAAAGAATTGGAAATTTTAAAAGGAGCTGGAACTACTAACTTTTTTCACATATTGTGTTAACTATTGCAGATGGCAAGGCACTAGTAAACTCAACCACTGGACAGATCATGCAACTTTTGCTACATTGTTAAATCAATTGAGGAGCTAAAAGAAAACATTTTTCCAAACATTCAATGAAACTTCAGAAAGTATGGCTGGCTGTGTAAAAGGCTAATTCTAGCTCCAAAAAATGATAGTGTCAACAAGATCAATCTTCAAATTTTAAGTCTCCTTCCAGGTATGTGCATGACCTACAAGTCAGTGGATACAGTAACGGACCCTGATCAAGCATCCAACAGAGTTCCTCAACTGCTGGGAACCACAAGGACTTCCTCCGCATAAACTCTTTTTAAAACCTGGAGCACCTATTCTGCTGTTGAGAAATGTAGATCCAACAAAGCTGTGTAATGGAACAAGACTCTTGATTAAGAACCTGTTAACACATGTAACTGAAGCAACCATTTTGACAGGATGTGCCAAAGGAGAGGACATTTTCATTCCAAAAATTCCACTCATTCCATCTGATTTGCCTTTTGATTTTAAATGCCTCCAGTTTCCAGTTCGACTGGCATTTACAATGTCTATTAACAAGGCTCAGGGACAGTCCTTGAAAGTAGTAGGGATCGATTTTCAATCTCCATGCTTTTTTTCATGGTCAACTTTATGTGGCCTGTTCAAGAGTTGGAACTGACAAAAATCTGATCATCTTTGCATCGGAAGGAAAAATAAAAAATGTTGTTTATCAAAAGGCTCTTGAATGAGTTGAAAATAAAATACTATCAATACTTGGGTAATCATTTAGTTAATTTGTGTTGCAAATCTGTAGTGTTGAATATATGATGTGAAATGTTTTTATGTGCAATATAATCATTACTAGATGGAGGCCCGATGCTATTGCATCGGGAGGGTGGTATTGTCACAATGGGGGCAGGCATGACCTGTCTACCCCATGTGCTATCCCCTGTCTCTCTCTTTCCTGTGCTGTAATCTCCCCTCAAAGACAATACTGACATTATAACAGGAGATCGCAGAGGAAACATTTTGTGAGGTAAAATATTTTTTAAAAACAGTCAGTGAAATATTTTACCTCACAAAATTAATCCACTGTGATCCCCTACTGTAATTTCAGTATTGTCTTTTGCTTCCTCCCCTTCCCAGGAGATGTGGTATGCTCTGTACATGATCAGACACACTCACCCCTGTGTCTGACCGTGTACAGAGCATACCACAGCTCCTGGGCAGGGGAGGAAGCATAAGACAATACTGACATTACAGCAGGCTGACCTCCCCAACTGTCCCGTATCCAGCGGGGCAGTTCCAATTTTGACAGTCTGCCCTGCTGTCACAGGCAGGACCATAATTTTCCCGCACTGCAGAGCCACATATGCCTCCACCCACAGAGCCGCACACCACATATATGGCTGCTCTCTGCGCACAGGACCTGTGATGAGGTCACGAGAGGGGAGGAGTCAGAGGTCACATGATCAGGGGCCTCCATGTTTGCAGGCAGGACCTGTGATGAGGTCACAGGAGGGGAGGAGTCAGGGGGTCACATGATCAGGGGCCTCCGTGAATGCAGGCCTCTGCTGTGCTGGTTGTCATGGTGCTGGATGAGAGAAAGCTTATGTGTGGGGTCAGGAGGGGTTTACAGTGTGGATGTAGCAGAGTCGGCTGTGTACAAGGTGTACAGAGTAGAGCCGGGTGTGTACGAGGTGTGTGGAGCGGAGCCAGATATGTACAAGGTGTACGGAACGGAGCCGTGTGTGTATGAGGTGTACGGAGAGGAGCCATCTGTGTACGAGCTGTACGGAGCAGAGCTCTGTGTGTACGAGGTGTACAGAGTGGAGCTGTGTTTGTACGAGGTATACAGAGCGGAGCCGCGTGTGTACGAGGTGTACGGAGAGGAGCCACCTGTGTACAAGGTGTACGGTATGGAGCCGCCTGTGTACGAGGTGTACGGAATGGAGCCACATGTACGAGGTGTACGGAGCGGAGACACGTGTGTACGAGGTGTGCGGAGCGGAGCCACATGTGTATGAGGTGTAAGGAGCGGCGCTGCATGTGTACGAGGTGTACGGAGTGGAGAAGGCAATGATGGGGGTTGGGGAGAAGGCACTGATGGGGGTGGGGTAACTGTGTGGCCATTATACTGTACCCAGCATCATGTGGGGCCATTATACAGTATGGAGCATCATGTGTGGCCATTATACAGTATTGAGCATCATGTGTGGCCATTATACAGTATGGAGCAGTGTGGCCATTATAAAGTATTGAGTACCATGTGTGGCCATTATACAGTATGGAGCATCACGTGGGGCCATTATACTGTGCACAGCATCTTGTGGGGCCATTATACAGTATGGAGCATCATGTTTGGCCACTATACAGTATTGAGCATCATGTGTGGCCATTATACAGTATGGAGCACTGTGTGGCCATTATACAGTATGGAGCATCATGTGGGGCCATTATACTGTATGCAGCATCATGTGGGGCCATTATACAGTATGGAGCACTGTGTGGCCATTATGCATCATGTGTGGCCATCATACAGTATGGTATGATGCTATCTTTCCCTGAGGAAGCCGCTACTGCTGCGGCAATACACGTGGGTTTTCATCCTACATCCCCTTTTCTCTTCCCTTCCTCTCTCCTTCATCAGTGCGCATATGGCCTTAGCCTGACTCTAGCATTTGTATCCTATTAGGCGTATGTATATGCTTGACTCAGATATGTAGGACCTTATTATACTTAGTGGTTCTTTGATCCGCATGGCTCTATTGTTGGTAGCCGTTTAGGCATTGACCTTTCTTTGCCTGTTAGGAATTATCTTGATCCATTTTTGTAGGGCTATATGGTATTGTGATATCAGTAGGTATATATATATATATATATATATATATATATATATATATATATATATATATATATATATATACACATAGCATTTTTTGCCTTGATCTGAGAATAATATATATAAATATTTTGTTTTGTATACCGATTACATTGTATATGGCTATACTCTAGGCCACTGTATTATATTACCATCTTGGAGGGAATAGGGATGTGGGTTGTCATTTTCCCCATATTAGGATATCATATGACTTTTGTATAGCTTTGTGCTGCATGTTGCACTTTTAAATGTTTTTAATCCTTTTTTCTGTGTGAATTGTCTTTGCACGTGTTGCACATATTTTTTGTAAAGCTTATTAATAAAATTCTGCATTCTCTATATGTTTGAGGTGCTCCCATATGTGTGGACATGATCTTTTCTCTTTTGCTTTGGTTAGTTTGTAGTTTTTCAAGTCCATGGTGAGCCCCAATATTTGTACATACAGCGGTGCACTATGCCTTTTTGAATTTACATCATACAGTATGGAGCACTGTGGGCCCATTATACAGTATGGAGCATCATGTGGGGCCATTATACAGTATGGAGCATCATGTGTGGCCATTATACAGTACTAGATTGTGGCCCGATTCTAACGCATCGGGTATTCTAGAATATGCATGTCCCCGTAGTATATGGACAATGATGATTCCAGAATTCGCGGCAGACTGTGCCCGTCGCTGATTGGTCAAGGCAACCTTTATGACATCATCATCACCATGGCAACCATTATGACATCTACGTCGATACTGTGCCCGTCGCTGATTGGTCGAGGCGAATTCGCGGCAGACTGTGCCCGTCGCTGATTGGTCGAGGCAACCTTTATGACATCATCGTCGCCATGCTGTGCCCGTCGCTGATTGGTCGAGGCCTGGTGGCCTCGACCAATCAGAGACGCGGGATTTCCAGGACAGACAGACAGACGATGATGTCATAAAGGTTGCCTCGACCAATCAGCGACGGGCACAGTCTGCCGCGAATTCTGGAATCATCATTGTCCATATACTACGGGGACATGCATATTCTATTCTGTCTGTCTGTCACGGAAATCTCGTGTCGCTGATTGGTCAAACAGGGCCGCCACAGTCCAGCCGCGAATTGGCCCCTCCCTCCTCCCCCGCAGTCAATGCCCCATCCCTACTCCCCCCCAGTCAGCACCCACATAGTGTTAACCGGACTGCTTTACACCGCGTTATGCCGCAGTGTAAGGAAGTCCGTTAACGCTGCCATTAACCCTCTGTGTGGCCAACTTTTTACTATTGATGCTGCCTATGCAGCATCAATAGTAAATCATATAATGTTAAAAAAAAATAAAAAAATCATTATATACTCACCCTCCAACGGCCCCTGGATCCAGCCCAGGCCTTTCCAGCTCCTTTCGCACCGCTCCGGTCCCCAGAATGCATTGCGGCAATGACCGGAGATGACATAGTGGTCTCGTGAGACCGCTGCATCATCACGTGTTATTGCTGCTTGGGACCGGAGCGGTGTGCGAGGAGCCGGAAAGGACTGGGCTGGATCCGGGGGCCGTCGGAGGTTGAGTATATAACTATTTTTTATTTTAATTCTTTCTTTTAACAGGGATATGGTACCCACATTGCTATATACTGCATGGGCTGTGTTATATACTACGTCGGCTGTGCAATATAGTACGTTGCTGTGCTATATACTACGTGGCAGTGTAATATACTATGTGGGACTACGTGGCTGTGTTATATACTGCATGGGCTGTGTTGTATACTACTTCGCTGTGCTATATACTACGTGGGCTGTGTAATATACTGCATGGGCTGTGCAATATACTACGTGGTTGTGCAATATACTATGTGGCTGTGCACTATACTATGTGGCTGTGCAATATACTACGTGGGCTGTGTAATATACTATATGGCTGTGTAATATACTGCGTGGGCTGTGCAATATACTACATGGCTGTGCAATATACTATGTGGCTGTGCAATTTACTACGTGGGCTGTGCAATATGCTACGTGGCTGTGCCATATGCTACGTGGGCTGTGCAATATACTATGTGGCTGCCCAATATACTATGTGGCTGTGCAATATACTACATGGTTGTGGAATATATTACGTGGCTGTGCAATATACTACGTGGGCTGTGCAATATACTATGTGGGCTGTGCTACATACTACGTGGCTGTGCAATACACTACGTGGGCTGTGTTATATACTGCGTGGGCTGTTATATACTACATAGCTGTGCTATAAGCTTCGTTGGCTGTGTAATTTATTACGTGGCTGTGTAATATACTGCGTGGGCTGTGCAATATACTACATGGCTGTGCTATATACTACGTGGCTATGCAATATACTCCATGGGCTGTACAATATACTGCGTGGGCTGTGCAATATACTATGTGGGCTGTGCTACATACTATGTGGCTGTGTAATATACTACGTGGGGCGTTATACTACATGGCTGTGTTATACACTACGTGGGCTGTGTTATGCACTGTGTGGGCTGTTATATACTATGTGAGCTGTGTTATATACTACGTGGCTGTGTTATATGCTATGTGGGCTGCTATATATTACATGGCTGTGCTATATACTACGTGGCTGTGCTATATACTACGTGGCTGGCGGCGAACAATCAGCGACAGGCGCACTCCGGCTGCGAATTGGTGCCGGATTTGAACCACGCTTTGCTAATTGGTCGCACCCGGCCTGCCGAATTCTGTGTATTCATTGTATTATTCTAAAATCTTCATATAAAATCTTCTAGAATATGCATGTCCCCGTAATATATGGACAATGATGATTCCAGAATTCACGGCAGACTGTGCCCGTCGCTGATTGGTCGAGGCAACCTTTATGACATCATCGTCGCCATGGCAACCATTATGACATCTACGTCGATACTGTGCCCGTCGGTAATTGGTCAAGGCCCAGGCGGCCTCGACCAATCAGAGACGTGGGATTTCCAGGACAGACAGACAGAAAAACCCTTAGACATTCATTCTATAAATTATGTGATATGTACCATCAATATGACTACAGTGGTCTTTACTTAATGCAGTTATATGTGATAAGCATTCCATTGTATCCATTACACCTTAATATTTGTTTGGTAGCCATTGTGCTGTCTTTTCATTCTGTCTACTTCAGTCATATATGTATTTACTTTCTATGTATTTGAATAAAATAATGGTATTAGCTATTTAACTCCTCAGTCCTTTTTGTGCAGTCAAATGTTTAATACAGCCGTGTTTAATGCAGATATTAAAGTAAAACATTTAAAGACGTACCTTGTCTCCAATCTTTAAAAAGATACTGAAGCCGTCCCAGGAACTGAGCTGCAGCTTGTTAGAAATGCTCTGGCACACTTCTCTCACTTTAGTGTTTGCATCATCGTCGCCATGGCAACCATTATGACATCTACGTCGATACTGTGCCCGTCGCTGATTGGTCGAGGCCTGGTCGCCTTGACCAATCAGAGAAGCGGGATTTCCAGGACAGACAGACGGAAAAACCCTTAGACAATTATATATATATAGATGGAGCACTGTGTGGTCATTATACAGTATGGAGCATCATGTGTGGCCATTACACAGTATGGAGCATCATGTGGGGTCATTATACAGTATTAAGCATCATGTGTGGCCATTATACAGTATTATGGAGCACTATGTGGCCATATTTTTTTATTTATAATTATTGTTTATGAAACAGTGTGATCAGCAGTGCTAAATGGGTGTGGTTGGGGCGTGGATATGCGTGTTGTGAAATGGGTGTGGTCAGAGGAGTGGCTTAAATGTTCTGCTGGTGGTACTGTGCAAGAGGCTGCGTGTGAGTTTCTGAGTATGTGTGTGTGTGTGTGAGTTGCGTACGGCATATACAGTGTGTGTAGTGTGACGGTGCTCCGCTGGTGGTACCGCGCAATAGGTTGGTACCAGCAGCAGTTTCCATATTTAGACACCCATCACATGAGTGTCCCAATATGGCGGTCGGTGAACTTCCTCCGCTTGGAATTCTAGGATACAGTGACATCTGGACAGAACAGGAAATGAAAACATTACAAGGCAATTATATAAATAGATATGCACACCTTCCCTCTAAAAGCAGGAGAAGGCAGCGCTAGGCAGAAGATATAGTGACAAACACATGGGAAGTGCTTCTGCATGTCTAAAGCACTTCAGCTTCATGCCTGCAGAGATAGAGTGATGTGTGCCTTCGCTCCTGAACATGGGCAGCACATGACAGGCAGTACTGTCAGTCAGCACAGAAGACAAGCTAAATCCCTTGCAAGGCTATGTAGTTAGCGTGATCTTTATATTATGGCTAGTAGACTCCCTTTCTAATTTTTAGACAGTGTAAACTTAGACTAAACACCAAATTTATCAGAGTAGCTCATGCTTAATACATTTGCTACAGCTTTAGACTGTCTAGGTTAAGTCTACTCCACCCATTAGCTTACTTTAATATTGTTGAGCCCTTTCCTGCAAAACCAAGTGTCAAACACAAAGAATGTGGTGCAGATATACTGGTTGCACTGAAAACCTCAATGGCTTTTAATGTGCCACTATGAAAGGTGACCTATGGCATCAGTCAGTTTGTGAAATGTATGATTTGCTATGTAAGTGCTATTTTTGTAATGTGAACAGTATGTAAGAGTAGCGGATTAGCCATGGAGCAGGAGACAATGAAAACATCAGGAATACCCCAAAATGGTGCTAATAAAAACAAGCCCTTACAGTGTTCCATCAATGGAAAAATAAAAAGTACAAAGTTCTAACATTTTTTAATTACTAAGATATATAAATATAAGAAAAAAAATATACAAGTTTGGTACCATATGAATTGTAGTGATCTGAGAATCATACTCATTTGTTACAGCACAACAAAAACACAAAAACAAAACACAAAAAACAATGGCAAAAATTGGGTTTTGCTATTTTCACAATTTCACCGAATATGGAATCTTTTGACGTGTTGTGATTATATTTATAAGTTTGAATTTTATTTGCCTGTGTAGAACTTTAGCTAGAGAATTAGTTTTGTAGAACATTTAATTCCAAATCACAAAGTAAAAAAGAGAAACAAAAAAATAGATATACTCAGTAAGCATTGGACCATTGCAACCTTTTTCTGAAGTACAGTATTAAGTAATTTTGAAAAATGCTCAAGTGAGAAATTTTGCTTGAAAAGCTGACATTACTAATGAAGTGCAAACTACAAAAATAAATTCACAGAAAAGAAAAATCACTTATAATGAAACAAATGATGCAAGTGCCACCTGCTGGTCTTATAAAGAAACATCAGAACAATTTATTAGTACTAGTTTTATACACTGCTCAAAAAAATAAAGGGAACACTAAAATCCCACATCCTAGATATCACTGAATTAAATATTAGATTTGTAAATCTTTATTCATTACTTAGTGGAATGTGTTGAGAACAATAAAACCTAAAAATGATCAACGTAAATCACAAGTAATATCCCACGGAGGTCTGGAGTTGGAATGATGCTCAAAATCAAAGTGGAAAATAAAGTTACAGGCTGATCCAACTTCAGTGGAAATGCCTCAAGACAAGGAACTGATGCTCAGTAGTGTGTGTGGCATCCACATGCCTGTATGACCTCCCAACAATGCCTGGGCATGCTCTTGATGAGGCGGCGGATTGTCTCCTGAGGGATCTCCTCCCAGACTTGGACTAAAGCATCCCCCAACTCCTGCAGTCTGTGGTGCAACGTGACGTTGGTGGATCGTGCGAGACATGATGTCCCAGATATGTTCAATCGGATTCAGGTCTGGGGAACGGGCGGGCCAGTCCATAGCTTCAATACCTTCATCTTGCAGGAACTGCTGACACACTCCAGCCATATGAGGTCTGGCATTGTCCTGCATTAAGAGGAACCCAGGGTCAACCGCAGCAGCATATGGTCTCACAAGGGGTCTGAGGATCTCATCTCGGTACCTAATGGCAGTCAGGCTACCTCTGGCGAACACATTGAGGGCTGTGCAGCCCTCCAAAGAAATGCCACCTGACCCACTGCCAAACCAGTCTTGCTGAAGGATGTTGCAGGTAGCAGATCGCTCTCCACGGTATCTCCAGACTCTGTCACATGTGCTCAGTGTGAACCTGCTTTCATCTGTGAAGAGCACAGGGCGCCAGTGGCGAATTTGTTAATCCTGGTGTTCTGTGGCAAATGCCAAGCGTCCTCTGCATGGTGTTGGGCTGTGAGCACAACCCCCACCTGTGGACGTCGGGCACTTAGACAATACTCATGGAGTCTGTTTCTAACCATTTGTGCAGACACATGCACATTTGTGGCCTGCTGGAGGTCATTTTGCAGGGCTCTGGCAGTGCACCTCCTGTTCCTCCTTGCACAAAGGCTGAGTTAGCGGTCCTGCTACTGGGTTGTTGCCCTCCTATGGCCCCCTCCACATCTCCTGGTGTACTGGCCTGTCTCCTGGTAGCACCTCCATCCTCTGGACACTACGCTGACAGATACAGCAAACCTTCTTGACACAGCACGTTGATGTGCCATCCTGGATGAACTGCACTACCTGAGCCACTTGTGTGGGTTGTAGAGTCTGTCTCATGCTACCACGAGTGTGAAAGCACAACCAACATTCAAAAGTGACCAAAACATCAGCCAGAAAGCATTGGTACTGAGATGTGGTCTGTGGTCCCCACCTGCAGAACAACTCCTTTATTGAGTGTGTCTTGATAATTGCCAATAATTTCCATCTGTTATATATTCCATTTGCACAACAGCATGTGAAATTGGTTGTCAGTGTTGCTTCCTAAGTGGACAGTTTGATTTCACAGAAGTTTGATTTACTTGGAGTTATATTCTGTTGCTTACGTGTTCCCTTTATTTTTTTGAGCAGTGTATATTACAGAATCTTGAAGGAAATGCAATGGTATAGTATATAAAAAAAAAAAAGTACAGAGGACAAGATATTACCATTTTTTTTTATTTTGGGGGGGGGCTTGAATTCTGTAAAATTCTTAAAAGTACTATATACTGAATATATGCAAACTGTAGATAGTTATACTAGAAGTCGCCCACAAACTAGTCTATCGGCATCTGATTGCATTGGGTGGAGGAATCAGGTGGCTGCATTCAAACCTGCAGCCACCTGCAGGGGTGAGCAAGTGCACAAGTTGGCAAGTAACACTTCAATGTGTCATGAAGGTACAAGTCTGCAATCACTCTATATGTCTGCAGACTTGTGAATTCTCACAGCCTGTACACTGCATGCTTTCAGGATTCTCCACTCCCAGCGTTAGCAGCAGGCAGGTGACCAAAAGTATGCAATTTGCAAACAGGCGGTCATGTGAAAGCCTCACGCAATAAAAGTTTATTGAGTGAGGCCAGACACGTCAAGTCAGAAGGTGGCTGGCATTATGCAAATAGTATACTTGCGGTCATATGACTGCCCGCTCCTGACACATATTGCCCTGCTCCCTGTTGATGACATCAGTGCTGTGCATAATGTGATTTCTAATCTGAATAATGTCCTGCGTCATTTATACATACTGTGTCATGTGAAGTGTAACATGTTTCTCTATGTAATGTATGGAGTAATGGTAATGTAAGCACTGTACAGTACAGGATGTGATAGTACAGCATAAGTGCATTATAATTGTAAGCGTAAGAGGCTTATTGTGTACAGATGTATACTCGCTGAACTGTACTGTGGCAACAAGCTAGGCTCTGACGAAGTAGGGCGAAACCGTGTGCTAAACCAGCCCTTGAGTAGACTACAGTGGAAGGAAATTATGTTTGTGAAAGGGCTTCTTGCTGTGAATGAAACGTGCTTAAGGCTGTGTATTCGCTATTCCTTGTACATAACCCTTATTAAGTTCAGTAAAGTTCCAATGTTTGCAAGGAAGTCTCTTTTATTGATCTGTGGAAGACGTGGTCCTTGCCTGTAAATACCATTGGCTAAAGGTGGCCTGCACAGGCACAAGTCCCATACAACACCAAAATCAACACCCAGCCAGGACCCACACAATCTTCCTGTAAAGTGCCAGAACGAGATGGGACAGCAGCTCGGTCATCACTACTACTGTGCAGCACTTTAAACTGGCACTGGAGAATCCTGAAAGGGCACACTGAGAATTCACATGTCTGCAGTCACATAGGGTGGAAGGGTTTTTTTTAGCACTGGTTGTCTATGAGTGCAAGCTCCATGATAAGCCTCCACTACATGCAGAGCCATGATCACCTATCTGCAGCGCAACACAGTAAAGGCAACCTCGATCAGACTGGACATCTGGACTATGAAACCAGGGACAGAGCAGTTGGCACAAAACTCACCATAGAAACTGCCCACAGGCCGCCCCAAAGCACAGTCTCTCTCGGTCTCTGTGATGAGAAACATGTTTGTGCTTCATAGAGGCCTGTGGGCAGGCCTTTCCTTGGTTTCTCTGGCTAAGAGCAGGAAGATAAGCCTCCGCAGAGCACGGGCATGTCATTAGCTGCAAACTTCTAACACTGATTACACAAGAACCACAAGACGGATTTCTTCACCACAGGTATCATTTTAATCAGTATAATAGCGCATTCTAGATGCAAAAATGTTTCACAGGATAATGGATAAATTCAGGATGATACGGAGAACACAGGTTATAGGGATTTATGAATTTGTTATTTTTATAAATATATCTATAAATGACAATAGAAAGTGGATAAAGTGCATAAAAAAACACAGACACAGGGTCAGGTTAAGGTACTGAATAAGCCTATAAAGGGCAGTACATGATGCATGATATAAGCAGCTAATACACTAAGTATGCCCCTTCCTAGACCATGGGTTATGATGGTTCATCTGGCTAAGTGGCATAACATTCATACATACAGAAAGATCCATGTAGCTACTATTACCGCATCCCCTTGAGAAAGCGGTGTCTTAAAAACGTGAAGGGCGTTGGGGTCCTGCCATCCGGTTCATGGTCCTGCCATCCGATTCACGGTCAGCTACTTTCTCTTCCTTGGTAAGCTATGCCTCTGTACTTGTTTTGAATGTTACGCCATTTGGCCAGATGTACCATCAGAACCTATGGTCTAGGGGCATACATTACCTGAGTGTATTAGCTGCTTAGAATCATATACTTGCCATTATGGCAGGGGTGGGGAACCTTTTTCCAGCCGGGGGCCATTTGGAAATTTCTACCATCATTCAGGGGCTACACAAAAATGATCACCTTGAAAATCACCCTAGTATATTTAGTCAAATAATCAACAATAACTACAGTAACTCACCCTTAATGGGACGGCTGGAGCTGCTACTCTTTGGTGCAGCTGTGATGTTAGGTGATACTGATCATGTTGCTTCTCACAGTTGCTTTTCCAGGTTTGCGTCAGCCAGAAGAGCAGTCAACTTTTTATCATAAGTTGTGTAAATCATATACATCACCATAGGCGACGCTGGGACTACTGTATATACATCACATAGTAGACGCTGAGACAGCTGTATATGCAGTGCCCCAGAGTCCTGGTCGTTGTAGTATTGTCGCTCTTCCACTAGGGGGAGTGATGGTACGTCTGATGGTACTAAAGGAGTTCACCTGACCAGGTATCACAGTCACACACTACACTTCACACTCCGGCCACCAGGGGAGCAAAAGGTTCTATCTATTACGCCACTCCTCACACTCGGGTAAAACTGGGGGTTGGATAGGAAGTTACTGAGAAAGCTACCTGGGTTCGACCCAGAGAAGACCTGTCAGGCAGACAGGGGGAGAAGGAGGAACATCTGAGCTGTAGACAGAGGTCCCTGTCAGGAGTAGGATCCTGACAGAGACATAGCAAGAGATAGAACGTTACGGAGCTGCACCTGCACCTCATTGTGGCAGCATCCTAAGGAAGGAGAAGAAGCAAAGTATATTGTGGAGAAGTGAGAAACGAGATCAAAGCACAAGGAGATAATACCAGGAGGAGTCCTGCCTTAAGATCGGCAACATCCTTCTGAGGCGCGTAGCCGGAACACCGAGGGAGTAATAGGCTCTACGCATTACTTCAAACAATGGCAGGACAGTTAATTCCAAGTTGGCTGCCCAACCTTTAACCTAATGAAGACAACGGAGGCAAATTGTGGGAGAGGGGCATCACTAGGGTCCCTATAAAATAGCTCCAGGCCTACCCTGTCATATGGGTTGTCCTATCCATACCATCTGGGGGATGGAGAGAAAGAACATCAGAAATATACACGACAGTTGTGAGGACTATCCCGTGGTGCTCAGCAGGGAGGCACTACAACACACAGGCTCTAGTAGGAAGGCTACTGATTTCCACCTGCAAAGGGAACTCTGGATGTGCCTTCGGACCGGCCGGACTCAGCCAGCCCTGTGAACGGTACTCTGGACTGTGGACGCTGAAGTCTTCAGTAAAAGGTAAAGAGACTGCAACCTTTGTGTCCTCGTTATTCATCGCACCTTACAACATCCACAATTACCATCTACTCATCAAGGGAAGCCCTGGGGACATACTTCACCTGTGGGAAGGTATACCATATAGTGCCATTCCATCACCCCAGCGGACCCCTAGCAGCGTTGGTCACCCTGACCGAATACCACAGGTGGCGTCATGAACACTTGACAAACTATCACCTTTAATTGGGCGCCCCTTAGCAGGGCCACGGACCGGGTTGGGCCACCGTGACATCCCCAGAACCGAGACAGAGGGATCCGGTACCGAGTACCCCACTGCCCTGTGCCTGGGGGCGATCCATATATATACCACATAGGACATGAAGGGACTGCTGTCTATACATCACATAGGAAATGATGAGACTGCTGTATCTATATCACATAGAGGACACTGAGAAAGCTGTATATACATCACACAGGAGATGCTGGAACTGTCGAATATACATTACATAGGAGACATAGGGACTGCTGTATATACATCACACAGGAGATGCTGGGACTGCTGTATATACATCACATAGGAGATGCTGGGACTGCTGTAAATACATAATATAGGAAATATTGACACTGCTGGATATGCATCACAGGAGACTCTGGGGTCATATAAATTACAGGAGGGGCTGGGGGGCATAGACATCACAGGAGATGCTGGGACATATTCATCACCGGGGAGGCTCGGGGGGGGAAAATATATCATTAAGGGGCTATATACATCACTAGGAAGCACAGACAGCACTGGGGGTATATATGTCCCTGGGGGAATATACATCACTGATGGGGTCACATACATCATCACTGGGGCTATATACATCACAGGTGGGGGATGTACAGCATTGGGGGCGATATGCAGTACTCAGTGGCATATACAGCACTTCTGAGGCAAATGCAGCCCTGAGGGAATATACAGAACTGGGGGGGACAGGCTTCACCGGGGAGGCACATAGATTACCGGGTACGGCTCATAGATCAGCGGGAGGACACAGATCATTGGGGAACACATATCACACGGGGGAGCACAAAGATAACCAGGGGGCACATAGCTGGGGGGCACAAAAATCATAGGGGGGTGGCATGAAGATCACAGGGGGTCACAGAAATCACAGGAGGGCACATCACATAGCTGGAAGGCATAAAGATCACGGAGGGGCACATAGCTGGGGGAGGCACATAGCAGGAGGGACAGATCACAGGGGGCACAGAGATCACATGGGAGCAGAAAGCGGAGAGCCACAGAGATCACAGGGGTGGGCATAGTGGGGGTGAACAGAGATCACAGGGGGCATATAGCTGGTGGGCACAGAAGTCTAAGGGGGCACACAGCTGGGGAGGCACAGGGATCTCAGGGGGACATATAGCTATGGGGCACAGAGATCACAGTGGGGAACAAAGCTGGGGCCAAAGATATCACAGGGGGGCACAAAGATCACATGGAGCACATAGCTGGGTGGCACAGAGATCAGGGGGCATATAGTTCGGGGCACAGAGATTATACTGGGGCACATAGCTAGGGGGCACAAATCACAGGGGAGGGCACATAGCTGAGGGGCACAGATCACTAGCAGAAAGTCACAGAAATCACCAGCAGACAGGCACTGAGCTGCCGGCACAGAGGTCGCTCTGGACTCTCTGACATTGCAGCTCCTCTTCCGGGACAGGAGGACGGGAGAGCATTGGGTGCTAACCCTGCCCACAATGGTAATAACCCCGCCCACCCCAATGACATCATCATTCATGTGCAGGAAGTGTTCTGTAATGAAGGCTGCATGTACTTGGGGGTTAAAGGGCTGGCAGCTGGCAGGATAGGGCTGCCACATGAGCATTGCGGACTCCGGGGACCTGCCCGCGGGCCACATGAAAAGTCACCGCGGGTCGGAGGTTCCCCACCCCTGCTTTATGGGCTTATGCAATACCTTTACCTGACCCTGTGTGTGTGTGTCTTTTATGCACTTTATCCACATTTTATTGTGTCATTTATACATACATTTATAAAAATAAAAAAATAAATCCCTTTAACCTGTTTACTCCGTATCCTCCTGAATTTATATGAAGAGAAATGTGTGTAGCTTTCTGCCAAGCATTTACCAATTATTCTGATAAATCAATTGAATCTCAATTTGACCTTTTTAATATTTATTATATGCTGCTCACATTTAGTTATACTTTCCTGTAATTTATTATGCAATGTTGCAAAATCAGAATATGCTTATTGTGCTTTACTTTAAGGAACATAAAGCAAGTGCCCAGTACAGCGCCTGGGGTAAAGCACACATTTCTTGGAATTAAAGCTCTATGCAGATACTAAAACATGGACTGCTGTGAGAAGTCAGCTCTGATTTACAATGTATTTTTAAGTTAGATTATTTTAACATGCAATCTGTAAAATAGCACTCAGACACTTAAAAGCATTTTGTAATATTCCCTGGCAACAGCTGGGTGTCTTGCATATTCAGAAATATTTATGACTCTTTTGGTCAGTTTAGTTCAGCTACTGTCCAAAGCCAGCACTTTTACCTATTGCTGATAGCTGCTACTGTGCAGGCGCTGGCAGCGCCATCTTGGAATTTTTTTTTCTAGCAAGATGTCACCGCTGGTTCATCACCAATAGCTGCTACTGTGCAGGCGCAGCCGGCGCCATTTTCAAACGGATTTATTTCTTTTTTTAAGAATAACAGGATTACGTCAAGCAAATTAACTATATGAATAGTACATATGCGATTATGCTGCAGAGCAGGCGTCACCGCCGGTTCCTGCCTGCAGAAGGGTTTTGTTTTTTTCCAAGCTATAGGTATAATATTCATTATGTAAACTAGGGGGCAGGTCAGTGAGGGATCAGTGACCTGTCAGAAGCCATGCAGATGAATACCTAATCAGAGCACCACATGAAGATCGCCCACAGGCCGCCCCAGAGCACGAGCTTATCATTAACTGAAAATAAATATTAAACCACAAGACAGATATAATCAACCCAGGTATCATTTTAATCTGCATAACGGCGCCAACCTGACAGTGTCTGTAGGTTACTGTGCACAATCCTGCTGACAGGTTCCCTTTTAAAAGTCAGACCACCTGTCCTAGTGTGTACCCCAATTAGTCAAAATAATTTACACAATCAGCCAAATATTATCTAAGTCCACCTCATGGCACCTAAACATTTGCAAATCATAGAAGCATGGGCAAATCAACACTTCTGAAGGTATTGAGTGGTATATTGCAGTGACATTAGACGGTCCTTAAAGAGGTTGTCCTGTACAAAAATCGATAAGTTGGCAATCACTCTGTGTGACTGCAGAGGTATGAATCCCCCCAGCGCACACACTGTGCTGTGTGTGGATTTGGTGATTTCTGACTCGGGACCGGAGGGTATGTATGAGTTATACATACTCCCTGCCAGTGGGCATGGCCTTGCTTCCATATACTTGTATGGAACGAGGTTGCGCCCTCTAGTCTGCCACACCCACTGGCTGGTCGCGTCACTAGTGTATGGAGCAAGGCCACACCCACTAGACAGGCCCTGGCCAGGAGAATGTATGAAAGGGCAACTTGAAAACGCTATGCTATCTTCTTATAGTTTTCTACTACTTTAAGGATCTCCACCATTTTCAGAGTGCTAGGCAGCTGCTTAGAAGAACCTATGACTGCTGTTTTTTGACACAAGGTTAGAGGAGGCTGGGTATTTATACAGCTAAGAAATTTGAATCACCTGACCTTTCCTAACGATGATAGTGGACAAGCCATAACCCTCACAAGCTAATAAGTAAGGTCGGAAACCTTGGTCAAAGTTATCTGAGCACACACATCTCCAACGGTGCACAAACTTTTGCATCAGCCCATTTTTCTTTTTGTAATTTTTAAAATGTAAAAGATGTTTTTGCCTAAAATACAAAAGAAATGCATCATCTTTAACTTTAACCCCTTTACAGATCATTTCATCTTCAATTTGCTTAACTGTTCACAAAAATGTAATTTTGACCGGGGGTGCCCAAACTTTTACTTGCCACTGTCCTGTCATATAGCGACGGTTATACAAATGGAAGCGTTTAAAGTCTATATTGTTCGGTCAGGCTGCAAGAAATAATTTCTACAGATAACAAGTATAAAAGACACAACTGTAAACCCCACATGGCTTACATTTACAGTTACAAAGGTTATTAACCACTTACTCACGTGGCCAGTTTCCATTTCTGTTTTTTACTCACCATTCCAAGTATAGTGAAATTGAGAAAAAAACAGCAATTCTGACATTATTTGTTGGGAGTTGTTGCTACAGTGCATAATTTGTGGTTAAACTGATCTTGCAGTATGATTTTTCTCATCAGTACGGTTATGGCGATACCAAACGTGAAGTTGTTTTCTTATTTTGTGGTGAAAAAGAAAATCAGAAGTTTGAAAAAAACATTTTGGTGGTTGTGTTGCCATTTTCTGAGACTTATATCGTTTTCATTTTTCTGTCAATGAAGCTGTGTGATGGCTTATTTTTTTGTAGGTTGAGGGGACATTTTTATTGATACGGTTTTGGGATGGATATGACATTCTGATTGCTTGTGACAGCATTCTTTATGGTATTTTAGCAACCAAAAAAAAGTTTTTTTTGTTTTTTTTTACAAGGTATACCGATCAGCTTAATTGCTTATATATTTTGATAGATTGGACTTTTCTGAATGCTGTGATACCACATGTGTATTTTTTTATGACCTTTATTTCTAATGAGGGAAAATACTTTTCACTGTACGTGTTAGTCCCCTTAGGGGACTTTAACCTGCAATCATCTGATCGCTTTTGCTATATACATCAATGCCACAGCTACATAAGTTGTGAAAATTACGGTCTCCTTTGCAGTAAAGCCACAGGCTAGGTTTCAAGTCAACTAAGTAATGACAAACACCAAGGTCTTTAGCAGACCCCGGCAGTCATAGCAACCCATCAGAGACCCGTGATCAAGTCACAGGGGCGTCTATGGGCACATGGAATGATGTGCCCCTCTACTGGTGCGTGTCAAATGCCATTGTCAGAGTTTGACAGCTGCATTTCATAGGTTAATAATTGAGGCCAGCGCTTTGTGCTACCTGCAATTGTTAGAGGCAGGTCCTGGCTATAACACACATCCATTACCGGCAGATTATGGGGCAAGCTCAGCCCATCAGCACGCTCCACACACTTGCTACTGACATGCGCTGTATATGTACAGCGGATGTCAGTAAGGGGTCAAAGTAACTAAATGCACCAAAATATTTTGAATGAATTCTATTCAGCAATTAACGTTAACGTCGCCATTTCACTTTATTCCCTCAGTGTAACAGCGTTTAAGAATCAAATATAGAGTTCATGCTGCTGGTGTCTGATACATGCTGCCCGTGGATTGGGCTCCATGCATCTGCTGTCTGGTTCCTTTTACCATCCATTGTTTGAAAATTATTCAAAGTACTTGTAAGGGATAATATTCAAGAACGACGACTGATTGTCATTGAAGGAAACATGAATGCGACCAAGTACAGAGATATCCTGGATGAAAACCTCTTCCAGAGTGCTCTGGACCTCAGACTTGGCCGAAGGTTCACCTTCCAACAAGACAATGACCCTAAGCACACAGCTAAAATAACAAAGGAGTGGCTTCAGAACAACTCTGACCATTCTTGACTGGCCCAGCCAGAGCTCTGACCTAAACCTAAATGAGCATCTCTGGAGAGACCGGAAAATGGCTGTCCACCAATGTTCACCATCCAACCTGACGGAACTGGAGAGGATCTGCAAGGAAGAATGGCAGAGGATCCCCAAACCCAGGTGTGGAAAACATGTTGCATCATTCCCAAAAAGACTCATGGCTGCACTAGCTCAAAAGGGTGCTTCTACTCAATACTGAGCAAAGGGTCTGAATACTTATGACCGTGTGTTATTTCAGCTTTTCTTTTTTAATAAATTTACAAAAATTACGGTACTACATTTCTTTTTTTTTTCAGTCAAGATGGGGTGCAGAGTGTACATTAATGAGAAAACTTTTTTGAATTTACCAAATAGCTGCAATGAAACAAAGAGTGAAAAATTGAAGGGGGTCTGAATACTTTCTGTACCCACTGTACATACAGCTGAACATCAGACAGTGCCGATGCCAGCCCTCCATGCCTGCTGACTAGTTTTTGCATATAAAAAAAAAAACTTTCGGAGTCACTAACTGAAAAATTACTAGGTCCCCTTTTCAATGTAACATGGCATGTTTACATAAAAGAGAGTCCAAGGTGGTGACAGGCCGACACAGTGGAGGCAAGATAGGGGCGAGTGTGGTATAAAAAGGTCATTGGATGCAGGACATTTTATTGTCAATTTGTGCCCACACAAGAACTGAGACTGCTTGTCAGCAGTAATCAACGTCAAACGAGAAAAACTTACAGATAAAGCAGCAAAAATGTGATGCGTGAACATATACTTAGCAAGTCTTCATGTATTTTCAATGTGGAAAGGAAGCCCCTAGCAGACACTTCTAGCAGCAACTCATCTCCTTTCAAAAAATAGGATCGGGCTTTTGAATCCAAACTTCCCCAATATCTATTCAGCCAGTATTGGCAGGCTCAGGCAACTTTTATCTAATGTGTATGGGGCCTTTAGGTCCTATCAAGTCCCCAGATTGGCCTAATTACAATTCATACAATCATAAACAGAAGATTTGAAGAGAACCTTGAAGATCGGGTTGTTGGAATAGGTTAGAACTTTGTTATATATAATATGTAAATATTTTTACATTATTGTGTCATGCGGAGTTGTTTTTTTTTTATACATCTGACAAAATTCTGTGAAAAAAATAAAAATACAACACAAACATCAAGCACATATATGATGCGTGCACGAACAGTATGCAAGCAAGTTTCACCTGGTCGTCTACAATTGAGCTGCAAATTTTTACACAACTGTTATGTGGTTTGTTGTGAATTTGGATTCTGGGCTCCCCCGGTGGCTACTGGTGGAATTGAACTTGTGACATCATCTTCCCTGTTCACCTGTTCTGATTAGATCTGGGTGTCGCTATATAACCTGGCTTCTCTGTTAGATGCTTGCCGGTCAACAATGTTATCAGAAGCCTCTCTGTGCTTGTTCCTGCTCCCAGACATCTACTAGATAAGTTGGACATTCGTCCATGTTTTGTTTTTGTATTTTGGTTCCAGTTCACAGCTGCAGTTTCGTTACTGTGTCTGGAAAGCTCTTGTTGATCAGGAATTGCCACTCTGGTATTATGAGTTAATGCCAGAGTCCTAAAGTAATTTCTGGATGTGTTTTGTTAGGGTTTTCTACTGACCATGAAAGTATGCTTTCTGTCTTCTGCTATCTAGAAAGCGGACCTCAAATTTGCTAAAACTATTTTCCTGCTGCGTTTGTTGTTTCATCTCATATCACCGCCAATATATGTGGGGGGCTTCTGTCTCCTTTTTTTGGGCATTTCGCTAGAGGTGAGTCAGGTCTTATATTTCCCTCTGCTAGCATTATTTAGTTCTCCGGCCGGCGCTGGGCATATAGGGATAAAAAGTAGGACATGCTACCTGGCTACTTCTAGATGATGCGGTAGGTTTAGTTCATGGTCAGTACAGTTACATCTTCCAAGAGCTTGTTCCTATAGAGGCTTATGCTAGTTCTCTGGCCATGGAGATCATGACAGTTTGACCGGCCCACTAAAGGGTTAAAATCCTTGGCTGAGAAAGGAGAGAAATAAGAAGTCTGCTGAGAGTTTTTTTTTTTTTTTTCTGTGCTCTTAATTGGATCACTTGCCAGTCTGTCTATGCTGCAGTCTTTCTTTTTTTTCTCTCTCCTTATAATCTTTGAATGGCTTTGTGTTCACCTGTTAATAATGGATCTTCAGAGTGTAACTGCAGGTTTGAATAAACTCACCACGAAAGTACAAAATTTGCAAGATTTTATTATTCATGCTCCGGTATCTGAGCCGAGAATTCCTTTGCCGGAATTCTTCTCAGGGAATAGATCTAGCTTTCAGAATTTTAGAAATAATTGTAAGCTATTTTTGTCCCTGAAATCTCGTTCTGCTGGAGACCCTGCACAGCAGGTTGGGATTGTGATTTCCTTGCTCCGCGGCGACCCTCAAGACTGGGCTTTTGCATTGGCACCAGGGGATCCTGCGTTGCGCAATGTGGATGCGTTTTTTTTGGCCTTGGGCTTGCTGTATGAGGAACCTCATTTGGAACTTCAGGCAGAAAAAACTTTGATGTCCCTATCGCAGGGGCAAGATGAAGCTGAAATTTACTGCCAAAGATTCCGTAAATGGTCTGTGCTTACTCAGTGGAATGAGTGTGCCTTGGCGGCTACTTTCAGAGAGGGTCTCTCTGATGCCATTAAGGATGTTATGGTGGGGTTCCCTGTGCCTGCGGGTCTGAATGAGTCCATGACAATGGCCATTCAGATCGATAGGCGTCTGCGGGAGCGCAAACCAGTGCACCATCTGGCGGTGTCCACTGAGAAGACGCCAGAAAGCATGCAGTGTGATAGAATTCTGTCCAGAAGCGAGCGGCAGAATTTTAGACGGAAAAATGGGTTGTGTTTCTATTGTGGGGATTCTACTCATGTTATATCAGCATGCTCTAAACGTACTAAAAAGCTTGATAAATCTGTTTCCATTGGCACTTTACAGTCTAAATTTATTTTGTCTGTGACCCTGATTTGCTCTTTGTCATCTATTACTACTGACGCCTATGTCGACTCTGGCGCCGCTTTGAGTCTTATGGATTGGTCCTTTGCCAATCGTTGTGGGTATGATTTAGAGCCTTTGGAAACTCTTATTCCTCTGAAGGGGATTGACTCCACCCCATTGGCTAATAATAAACCACAATACTGGACACAAGTGACTATGTGTATTAATCCGGATCACCAGGAGACTATTCGTTTTCTAGTGCTGTATAATCTACATGAGGATTTGGTGCTGGGATTGCCATGGCTGCAGTCTCACAACCCAGTCCTTGACTGGAGAGCTATGTCTGTGTTGAGCTGGGGATGTAAGGGGACTCATGGGGACGTACCTTTGGTGTCCATTTCATCATCTATCCCCTCTGAAATCCCTGAGTTCCTGTCTGACTATCGTGACGTCTTTGAAGAACCCAAGCTTGGTTCACTACCTCCGCACCGTGAGTGCGATTGTGCTATAGATTTAATTCCGGGTAATAAATACCCAAAGGGTCGTTTATTTAATCTGTCTGTGCCTGAACATACTGCTATGCGAGAATATATAAAGGAGTCCTTGGAAAAGGGACATATTCGTCCATCGTCATCTCCCTTAGGAGCCGGTTTTTTCTTTGTGTCAAAAAAAGACGGCTCTTTGAGACCATGTATTGATTATCGGCTTTTGAATAAAATCACGGTTAAATATCAATACCCATTGCCGTTGCTGACTGATTTGTTTGCTCGCATAAAGGGGGCCAAGTGGTTCTCTAAGATTGATCTCCGTGGGGCGTATAATTTGGTGCGGATCAGGCAGGGGGATGAGTGGAAAACCGCATTTAATACGCCCGAGGGCCACTTTGAGTATTTGGTGATGCCTTTTGGTCTTTCTAATGCCCCTTCAGTCTTCCAGTCCTTTATGCATGATATTTTCCGCGATTTTTTGGATAAATTTATGATAGTGTATCTGGATGATATTCTGATTTTTTCGGATGACTGGGACTCTCATGTCCGGCAAGTTAAGAGGGTTTTTCAGGTTTTGCGGTCTAATTCTCTGTGTGTCAAGGGTTCTAAGTGCGTTTTTGGGGTTCAGAGAATTTCCTTTTTGGGATATATTTTTTCTCCCTCTTCCATTGAGATGGATCCTGTCAAGGTTCAAGCTATTTGTGATTGGACGCAGCCCTCTTCTCTTAAAGGTCTTCAGAAATTTTTGGGCTTTGCCAACTTTTATCGTCGATTTATTTCTGGTTTTTCGGATGTCGTTAAGCCATTGACCGATTTGACTAGACAGGGTGCTGATGTTGCTAATTGGTCCCCTGATGCTGTGGAGGCCTTTCAGGAGCTTAAGCGCTGTTTTTCTTCTGCCCCTGTGTTGCGTCAGCCTGATGTGACTCTTCCTTTTCAGGTTGAGGTCGACGCTTCTGAGATCGGAGCTGGGGCAGTGTTGTCGCAGAAAAGTTCTGACTGCGCCGTGATGAGGCCTTGTGCCTTCTTTTCCCGTAAATTTTCGCCCGCTGAGCGGAATTATGATGTTGGGAATCGGGAGCTTTTGGCCATGAAGTGGGCGTTTGAGGAGTGGCGCCATTGGCTCGAGGGGGCCAGACATCAGGTGGTGGTATTGACTGACCACAAAAATTTGATTTATCTTGAGACCGCCAGGCGCCTGAATCCTAGACAGGCGCGCTGGTCATTATTTTTTTCTCGGTTTAATTTTGTGGTATCGTACCTATCAGGTTCTAAGAATGTTAAGGCGGATGCCCTTTCTAGGAGTTTTGAGCCTGATTCACCTGGCAACTCTGACCCCACAGGTATTCTTAAGGAGGGAGTTATCTTGTCAGCCGTTTCTCCAGACCTGCGGCGGGCCTTGCAGGAGTTTCAGGCGGATAGACCGGATCGTTGTCCGCCTGATAGGCTGTTTGTTCCTGATGATTGGACCAGTAAAGTCATCTCTGAGGTGCATTCTTCTGCGTTGGCAGGTCATCCTGGAATTTTTGGTACCAGGGATTTGGTGGCAAGATCCTTCTGGTGGCCTTCCCTGTCACGAGATGTGCGAGGCTTTGTGCAGTCTTGTGACGTTTGTGCTCGGGCCAAGCCTTGTTGTTCTCGGGCTAGTGGATTATTGTTGCCCTTGCCTATTCCTAAGAGGCCTTGGACACACATCTCGATGGATTTTATTTCAGATCTGCCTGTTTCTCAGAAGATGTCTGTCATCTGGGTGGTGTGTGACCGTTTTTCTAAGATGGTTCATTTGGTTCCCCTGCCCAAATTGCCTTCTTCTTCCGAGTTGGTGCCCCTGTTTTTTCAAAATGTTGTTCGTTTGCATGGTATTCCTGAGAATATCGTTTCTGACAGAGGAACCCAATTTGTGTCTAGATTTTGGCGGGCATTTTGTGCTAGGATGGGCATAGATTTGTCTTTTTCGTCTGCTTTTCACCCTCAGACTAATGGCCAGACCGAGCGGACTAATCAGACCCTGGAGACATATCTGAGGTGTTTTGTGTCTGCTGACCAGGATGATTGGGTTGCTTTTTTGCCATTGGCGGAGTTCGCCCTCAATAATCGGGCCAGCTCTGCCACCTTGGTTTCCCCGTTTTTCTGTAATTCGGGGTTCCATCCTCGATTTTCCTCCGGTCAGATGGAATCCTCGGATTGTCCTGGAGTGGATGCGGTGGTGGAGAGATTGCATCATATCTGGGGGCAGGTGATGGACAATTTAAAGTTGTCCCAGGAGAAGACTCAGCTTTTTGCCAACCGTCACCGTCGTGTTGGTCCTCGGCTTTGTGTTGGAGATTTGGTGTGGTTGTCTTCTCGTTTTGTCCCTATGAGGGTCTCATCTCCTAAGTTTAAGCCTCGGTTCATCGGTCCGTATAAAATATTGGAGATTCTTAACCCTGTTTCCTTCCGTTTGGACCTCCCTGCATCCTTTTCTATTCATAACGTTTTTCATCGGTCGTTATTGCGCAGGTATGAGGCACCGGTTGTGCCTTCCGTTGAGCCTCCTGCTCCGGTGTTGGTTGAGGGTGAGTTGGAGTACGTTGTGGAAAAAATCCTAGACTCCCGTGTTTCCAGACGGAGACTCCAGTATCTGGTCAAGTGGAAGGGATATGGCCAGGAGGATAATTCTTGGGTCACTGCATCTGATGTTCATGCCTCTGATCTGGTTCGTGCCTTTCATAGGGCCCATCCTGATCGCCCTGGTGGTTCTGGTGAGGGTTCGGTGCCCCCTCCTTGAGGGGGGGGTACTGTTGTGAATTTGGATTCTGGGCTCCCCCGGTGGCTACTGGTGGAATTGAACTTGTGACATCATCTTCCCTGTTCACCTGTTCTGATTAGATCTGGGTGTCGCTATATAACCTGGCTTCTCTGTTAGATGCTTGCCGGTCAACAATGTTATCAGAAGCCTCTCTGTGCTTGTTCCTGCTCCCAGACATCTACTAGATAAGTTGGACATTCGTCCATGTTTTGTTTTTGTATTTTGGTTCCAGTTCACAGCTGCAGTTTCGTTACTGTGTCTGGAAAGCTCTTGTTGATCAGGAATTGCCACTCTGGTATTATGAGTTAATGCCAGAGTCCTAAAGTAATTTCTGGATGTGTTTTGTTAGGGTTTTCTACTGACCATGAAAGTATGCTTTCTGTCTTCTGCTATCTAGAAAGCGGACCTCAAATTTGCTAAAACTATTTTCCTGCTGCGTTTGTTGTTTCATCTCATATCACCGCCAATATATGTGGGGGGCTTCTGTCTCCTTTTTTTGGGCATTTCGCTAGAGGTGAGTCAGGTCTTATATTTCCCTCTGCTAGCATTATTTAGTTCTCCGGCCGGCGCTGGGCATATAGGGATAAAAAGTAGGACATGCTACCTGGCTACTTCTAGATGATGCGGTAGGTTTAGTTCATGGTCAGTACAGTTACATCTTCCAAGAGCTTGTTCCTATAGAGGCTTATGCTAGTTCTCTGGCCATGGAGATCATGACAGTGGTTACAGTGCAAAATCATTTATATCTTACATGCTACATAAATCTCTATGATTGTAATACAATTCGCAATTAGTAAAAGCCAATAAAGGCAGGAATCACAATATTCACAGTCACGGCTGTGGGTGATGATACATACAATGGTTAGGAATAGAGTTGAGCGACTTTTACTTTTTTAGGATCGAGTCGGGTTTCGCGAAACCCGACTTTCTCAAAAGTTGGGTCGGGCGAAATCGACCAATTATTGCGAAAAGTCGGGGGCCGACCGAAACACGAAACCCAATGCAAGTCAATGGGGGAATCAAAGTCGGCAGTGAGTGGAAGACAGGAAAACACCTACAGTGCCCATTTTAATGCCAAAAACATAAATTCTTGTTACTTAAGCTTGTCAATCTTAATTTACCTTAAAATAATAGTTAGTCATTGAAAATTGGGGGTCATTTGGCTAAAGTTGTGGGGGGATAGGGCTGGTTCAAGTTTTTCGTGGGCCCAGGAAACGCGGACTACGTCACGGCGGTGGAGCAGGGAAAGGTAAGTATTTCAACTTTGCAAGTGCTGTGATCCTGAGCAAGCAGGGGGGGTCCACTCATTCGCATTGGCACTGGCACAGGGCCCCGCAAAGTATGGCGGTGTGTTTGACGGCGGGGGCGCCTCCCACCGGCAGAGACACTTTTGCGTACTATGAGGGGCCCTCTGTGTTATGATTGAACTGGTGGTTAGGAGCACTAGAAATGACCAGATGAGCAAACAAGTAATACAGGACGAGCTCTGGGAAGTGGGAGCTCTGCTGACCGCAGCCCCTAATACTATCCAACAACAACTAGAAATAGCCGTGGAGCGTTCCTGACTCTGCCTAGATGCCTCTTCACAGCCTAAGAGCTAACTACCCCTAAAGACAGAAAATACAGCCTACCTTGCCTCAGAGAAATTCCCCAAAGAAATAGGCAGCCCCCACATATATTGACTGTGAGTTAAGATGGAAGTCACAAACACAGGAATGAAATAGGTTTCAGCATAGGAGGCCAGACTTAACTAAACAGACTGAGGATAGAAAAGGTATATTTGTGGTCAGCATAAAAACTAACAAAAAACCACGCAGAGTGTGCAAAAGAAACCACCGCACCGACTCACGGCGCGGTGGTGCCACTCTGCATCCCAGAGCTTCCAGCTAACAGGACAAAATCATGATAGCAAGCTGGACAAAAAAACTGGTAACAAAAAAGCTAGCAGGGACTTAGCTTTTGCTGAAGTAGACAGGTCATCTGAAAGATCCAAGAGGACTGAACCAGTACTAGGACATTGACAGCTGGCATCAAGTAACGATCTGAGTAGAGTTAAATAGAGCAGCCAGCCAAGGCCTGAACGAGATCAGCTGGAGAAGAAATCTCAGAACCAGCAGCTCCACTCACAGCCACCAGAGGGAGTCCATGAACAGAACTCGCCGAAGTACCATTCACAACCACAGGAGGGAGCTCGAGAACAGAATTCACAACAGTACCCCCCCTTGAGGAGGGGTCACCGAACCCTCACCAGAGCCTCCAGGCCGCTCCGGACGAGCCAAATGAAAGGTACGAACAAGATCGGCAGCATGAACATCAGAGGCAACAACCCAGGAATTATCCTCCTGACCATAACCTTTCCACTTGACTAGGTACTGAAGTTTCCGTCTCGAAATACGAGAATCCAAAATCTTCTCCACCACATACTCCAACTCCCCCTCAACCAACACCGGGGCAGGAGGATCAACGGAGGGAACCATAGGAGCCACATATCTCCGCAACAACGACCTATGGAACACATTATGGATGGCGAAAGAAGCTGGAAGGTCCAAACGAAATGACACAGGATTAAGAATTTCAGAAATCTTATAAGGACCAATGAAACGAGGCTTAAACTTAGGAGACAAAACCTTCATAGGAACAAAACGAGACGACAACCAAACCAAATCCCCAACACAAAGTCAGGGACCAACACAGCGACGGTGGTTAGCGAAACGTTGAGCCTTCTCCTGGGACAATATCAAATTGTCCACTACGTGAGTCCAAATTTGCTGCAACCTGTCCACCACAGAATCCACACCAGGACAGTCCGAAGGCTCAACCTGCCCTGAAGAAAAACGAGGGTGGAAACCAGAATTACAGAAAAAAGGCGAAACCAAAGTGGCCGAGCTGGCCCGATTATTAAGGGCGAACTCAGCCAAAGGCAAGAAGGACACCCAATCATCCTGATCAGCAGAAACAAAGCATCTCAGATATGTTTCCAAAGTCTGATTGGTTCGTTCGGTTTGGCCATTTGTCTGAGGATGGAAAGCTGAAGAAAAAGACAAATCAATGCCCATCTTAGCACAAAAGGACCGCCAAAATCTTGAAACAAACTGGGAACCTCTGTCCGACACGATGTTCTCCGGAATGCCATGTAAACGAACCACATGCTGGAAAAACAATGGAACCAAATCAGAGGAGGAAGGCAATCCAGACAAAGGTACCAAATGGACAATCTTAGAGAAGCGATCACAAACCACCCAGATAACCGACATCCTCTGAGAGACAGGGAGATCTGTAATAAAATCCATGGAAATATGCGTCCAGGGCCTCTTCGGGACCGGCAAGGGCAAAAGCAACCCACTGGCACGAGAACAGCAGGGCTTAGCCCGAGCACAAGTCCCACAGGACTGCACAAAAGAACGCACATCTCGCGACAAGGAAGGCCACCAAAAGGATCTAGCCACCAAATCTCTGGTACCAAAGATTCCAGGATGACCAGCCAACACTGAACAATGAACCTCAGAGATAACTCTACTAGTCAATCTATCAGGGACAAACAGCTTCTCCGCTGGGCAACGGTCAGGTCTATCAGCCTGAAACTCCTGCAGCACCCGTCGCAAATCAGGGGAGATGGCAGACAAAATTACCCCCTCTTTGAGAATACCAGCCGGCTCAGGAACTCCCGGAGAATCAGGCACAAAACTCCTTGAAAGGGCATCAGCCTTCACATTCTTAGAACCCAGAAGGTACGAAACCACAAAATTGAAGCGGGAGAAAAACAGCGACCATCGAGCCTGTCTAGGATTCCACCGCTTGGCAGACTCGAGATAAGTCAGATTCTTGTGATCTGTCAAGACCACCACGCGATGTTTGGCTCCTTCAAGCCAATGTCGCCACTCCTCAAACTCCCACTTCATAGCCAACAACTCTCGATTACCCACATCATAATTGCGCTCAGCAGGCGAAAACTTTCTAGAAAAGAAAGCACATGGTTTCATCACAGAGCCATCAGAACCTCTTTGAGACAAAACAGCCCCTGCTCCAATCTCAGAAGCATCCACCTCGACCTGAAACGGGAGTGAAACATCTGGCTGACACAACACAGGGGCAGAAGAAAAACGACGCTTCAGCTCCTGAAAAGCCTCAACGGCCGCAGAGGACCAATTGACCACATCAGCACCTTTCTTGGTTAAATCAGTCAATGGTTTAACAACACTAGAAAAATTAGCGATGAAGCGATGGTAAAAATTAGCAAAGCCCAGAAATTTCTGAAGGCTCTTCACAGAAGTAGGCTGAGTCCAATCATAAATGGCCTGAACTTTAACAGGGTCCATCTCGATAGTAGAAGGGGAAAAAATGAAGCCCAAAAATGAAACCTTCTGAACTCCAAAGAGACATTTAGACCCCTTCACAAACAAGGAATGAGCACGAAGGACCTGGAACACCATTCTGACCTGCTTCACATGAGACTCCCAATCGTCCGAAAAGACCAAAATATCATCCAAATATACGATCATGAATCTATCCAGGTACTTTCGGAAGATGTCATGCATAAAGGACTGAAACACAGATGGAGCATTAGAAAGCCCGAATGGCATCACCAAGTACTCAAAATGGCCCTCGGGCGTATTAAATGCTGTTTTCCATTCGTCGCCACATTTAATACGCACAAGATTATACGCCCCTCGAAGATCTATCTTGGTGAACCAGCTAGCTCCCTTAATCTGAGCAAACAAATCAGACAGTAGCGGCAAAGGGTACTGAAATTTGACGGTGATTTTATTAAGAAGGCGGTAATCTATACAAGGTCTCAGAGAACCATCCTTCTTGGCCACAAAAAAGAACCCTGCTCCCAACGGTGACGACGAGGGGCGAATATGCCCTTTCTCCAAGGACTCCTTTATATAACTCCGCATTGCAGCGTGTTCTGGCACAGATAAGTTGAACAGTCGGCCCTTCGGAATCTTACTACCAGGAATCAAATTAATAGCACAATCACAATCCCTATGAGGAGGTAGGGCACTGGATTTGGGCTCATCAAATACATCCCGGTAATCCGACAAGAACTCAGGGACTTCAGAAGGATGAGAAGACGAAATAGACAACAATCGGACATCTCCATGTACCCCTTGACAACCCCAACTGGATACAGACATTGATTTCCAATCCAATACTGGATTATGGACCTGTAGCCATGGCAAACCCAAAACGACCACATCATGCAGATTATGCAACACCAAAAAGCGAATATCCTCCTGATGTGCAGGAGCCATGCACATAGTCAATTGAGTCCAGTACTGAGGCTTATTCTTGGCCAAAGGTGTAGCATCAATTCCTCTCAAGGGAATAGGATACTGTAAGGGCTCCAAGAAAAAACCACAGCGCCTGGCAAACTCCAAGTCCATCAAATTCAGGGCAGCGCCCGAATCCACAAATGCCTTAACAGAATAGGACGACAAAGAGCAAATCAGAGTAACGGACAAAAGAAATTTTGGCTGTACCGTACCAATGGTGGCAGACCTAGCGAACCGCTTAGTGCGCTTAGGACAATCAGAGATAGCATGAGTGGAGTCACCACAGTAAAAACACAGCCCATTCTGACGTCTGTATTCTTGCCGTTCAGCTCTAGTCAAAGTCCTATCACATTGCAAAGGCTCAGGCTTCTGCTCAGAAAGCACCGCCAAATGGTGCACATTTTTGCGCTCACGTAAGCGTCGATCGATCTGAATGGCCAAGGACATAGACTAATTCAGACCAGCAGGTGTGGGGAATCCCACCATAACATCCTTAAGGGCTTCAGAAAGACCCTTTCTGAAAATTGCTGCAAGGGCACATTCATTCCACTGAGTCAGTACAGACCACTTTCTAAACTTCTGACAATATACCTCCGCTTCATCCTGACCCTGACACAAAGCCAGCAAAATTTTCTCTGCCTGATCCACTGAATCTGGTTCATCATAAAGCAATCCAAGCGCCAGAAAAAACGCATCTACATTACGCAATGCAGGATCTCCTGGCGCAAGGGAAAATGCCCAGTCTTGAGGGTCGCCACGCAGCAAAGAAATAATGATTTTTACTTGCTGAATAGGGTCACCAGAGGAGCGGGGTTTCAAAGCAAAAAACAGTCTACAATTATTTTTGAAATTCAGGAACTTAGATCTATCCCCAGAAAACAAATCAGGAATTGGAATTCTGGGTTCTAACATCGGGTTCTGAACTACATAATCTTGAATGCCTTGTACCCTTGCAGTGAGTTGATCCACACAAGAGGACAGACCTTGAATATCCATATCTACACCTGTGTCCTGAACCACCCAGAGATTTAGGGGAAAAGAGAAACAAAACACACTGCAGAGGAAAAAAAAAATGGTCTCAGAACTTCTCTTATCCCTCTATTGAGATGCATTAACACTTTATGGGCCAGCTGTACTGTTATGATTGAACTGGTGGTTAGGAGCACTAGAAATGACCAGATGAGCAAACAAGTAATACAGGACGAGCTCTGGGAAGTGGGAGCTCTGCTGACCGCAGCCCCTAATACTATCCAACAACAACTAGAAATAGCCGTGGAGCGTTCCTGACTCTGCCTAGACACCTCTTCACAGCCTAAGAGCTAACTACCCCTAAAGACAGAAAATACAGCCTACCTTGCCTCAGAGAAATTCCCCAAAGAAATAGGCAGCCCCCACATATATTGACTGTGAGTTAAGATGGAAGTCACAAACACAGGAATGAAATAAGTCTGGCCTCCTATGCTGAAACCTAACTAAACAGACTGAGGATAGAAAAGGTATATTTGCGGTCAGCATAAAAACTAACAAAAAACCACGCAGAGTGTGCAAAAGAAACCACCGCACCGACTCACGGCGCGGTGGTGCCACTCTGCATCCCAGAGCTTCCAGCTAACAGGACAAAATCATGATAGCAAGCTGGACAAAAAAACAGTGGTAACAAAAAAGCTAGCAGGGACTTAGCTTTTGCTGAAGTAGACAGGTCATCTGAAAGATCCAAGAGGACTGAACCAGTACTAGCACATTGACAGCTGGCATCAAGTAACGATCTGAGTAGAGTTAAATAGAGCAGCCAGCCAAGGCCTGAACGAGATCAGCTGGAGAAGAAATCTCAGAACCAGCAGCTCCACTCACAGCCACCAGAGGGAGTCCATGAACAGAACTCGCCGAAGTACCATTCACAACCACAGGAGGGAGCTCGAGAACAGAATTTACAACACCTGTGCCAGTGATGTCGTCAACGAGTATGCCCCCCCACCTGATGAAGGAACCTGCATTTTCATCTGCACCTTCCTCTTTGTCCCCGTGTGAGGTGGTATAGTATGCGGGAAGGGGAACCTGACTTTCAGCAGGGTCAGATTCTGGCTGTGTAGAGTGCAAGGGGAATGTAGTGGTCTGGGTCAATGTACCAGCAGACTCATCTAGCAGTGGCTGAGCAATGGGCATGATGAGGAGGAAACACAGGTATAGGCCCAAATAATAAAGTAGGCTAAATGCAGTTCAAATGTGGTAACAGGACTAAACAGGCAGCATTGCTTTGTTCAGTGGAGGACAACTGTAATGAGTGGCAGACACAGTTAGTAGGCCCAAGTAATAAAGTGGGCCAAATGCAGTTCAAAATTGGTAACAGGAGTAAACAGGCGGCACTGCTTTGTTCAGTGGAGGAGAAAAGCAAGGAGCGGCAGACACCTTTAGTAGGCCCAACCAAACAAGTAGGCCAAATGCAGTTTAATATCTGAAACAGGATGAAAATTGAGGCTCAGCTTTGTTCAGTGGAGGAGAAAAGCAAGGAGCGGCAGACACCGTTAGTAGGCCCAATCAAACAAGTAGGCCAAATGCAGTTTAATATCTGAAACAGGATGAAAATTGAGGCTCAGCTTTGTTCAGTGGAGGAGAAAAGCAAGGAGCGGCAGACACCGTTAGTAGGCCCAATCAAACAAGTAGGCCAAATGCAGTTTAATATCTGAAACAGGATGAAAATTGAGGCTCAGCTTTGTTCAGTGGAGGAGAAAAGCAAGGAGCGGCAGACACCGTTAGTAGGCCCAATCAAACAAGTAGGCCAAATGCAGTTTAATATCTGAAACAGGATGAAAATTGAGGCTCAGCTTTGTTCAGTGGAGGAGAAAAGCAAGGAGCGGCAGACACCGTTAGTAGGCCCAATCAAACAAGTAGGCCAAATGCAGTTTAATATCTGAAACAGGATGAAAATTGAGGCTCAGCTTTGTTCAGTGGAGGAGAAAAGCAAGGAGCGGCAGACACTGTTAGTAGGCCCAATCAAACAAGTAGGCCAAATGCAGTTTAATATCTGAAACAGGATGAAAATTGAGGCTCAGCTTTGTTCAGTGGAGGAGAAAAGCAAGGAGCGGCAGACACCGTTAGTAGGCCCAATCAAACAAGTAGGCCAAATGCAGTTTAATATCTGAAACAGGATGAAAATTGAGGCTCAGCTTTGTTCAGTGGAGGAGAAAAGCAAGGAGCGGCAGACACCGTTAGTAGGCCCAATCAAACAAGTAGGCCAAATGCAGTTTAATATCTGAAACAGGATGAAAATTGAGGCTCAGCTTTGTTCAGTGGAGGAGAAAAGCAAGGAGCGGCAGACACCGTTAGTAGGCCCAATCAAACAAGTAGGCCAAATGCAGTTTAATATCTGAAACAGGATGAAAATTTAGGCTCAGCTTTGTTCAGTGGAGGAGAAAAGCAAGGAGCGGCAGACACCGTTAGTAGGCCCAATCAAACAAGTAGGCCAAATGCAGTTTAATATCTGAAACAGGATGAAAATTGAGGCTCAGCTTTGTTCAGTGGAGGAGAAAAGCAAGGAGCGGCAGACACCGTTAGTAGGCCCAACCAAACAAGTAGGCCAAATGCAGTTTAATATTTGAAACAGGAGTAAACAGGCGGCATAGCTTTGTGCAGTGGAGGACAGCTGTAATGAGTGGCGCAGACACAGTTTGTAGGCCCACATTAAAAAGTAGGCTCCAAGCAGTTCAAAAATGGTAACAGGAGTAAACTGGCAGCATTGGTTTGTTCAGTGGAAGTCAACTGTAAGGAGTGGCGCAGACAGACTTAGTAGGCCTAAAATAAAAAAGTAGGCTCAATGCAGTTCTAAACCGGTAACAGGAGTAAACTGGCGGCATAGGTTTGTTCAGCGGAGGACGATTGTAAGGAGTGGCGCAGACCAACACAGGTAGTAGGCCTAAAATAAAAAAGTAGGCTCAATGCAGTTCAAAATTGGTTACAGGAGTACGCAGGCGGCATAGCATTGTTCAGCGGAGGACAACTGTAAGGAGTGGCTGGCACAGATAGTAGGACAAAATAATAAAGTTAGGTAAATGTCTGCCAAAAAAATGTTCATAAATAAACAGGTGGCATAGCTAGGTACAGGGGTGGGCTCCTCTGCTGAGTAGCAGACAGTGGTAGTTGGCGCAAAGTATTAACTGGTCTAAATGGAGGCCAGGGCCCCTGTATATTTTTACTATCATTTATCATTTCAACAAATTTGTATTGGCAGTGCCATTGAAGGATTTAACAGCACAGACTACACAGTGGTGAAACAGGGAGAGGTAAGTTTTGCAAGTGGTAGAGCACTGTTCGACCTGGGGGGGGAACACTCTCTCATGGGCGGTGGTACTGGCACAGGGCCCCTCATATTACGATGGTGTGTCTGACGTTGGTTGTGTACCACCACCATCAGAGACACTTCATTGTACTATGAGGGACCCTGTGCCAGTGCCGTCGCCCAAGAGTGGGCACATTCACCTGTCCAGGCAAACGGCATTCGCACGGGTGCTTGCGCTAGGTGGTGACCACGGCCCTGTGGGGGGAGTCAGGCCATTTAGGGAGGAAAAAAATTGCCTATGGTGGACATTGAGCAGCCGCAAATGGAGGAAATGGAGGAATTGGAGCAGTCAGTAAGAGGAGGCCAAAAGCAAGACATTTTTCAGGCAAGCTACGTGTCAGCAGGGGAAGGTGGGGCAAAATAATTTGAAATCCATGATTGGTTCATTTTAATGAAGGTTAGATCATCAACATTTCGGGTAGCCAGACGAGTCCTTTTTTCGGTCAGTATTGAACCAGCAACACTGAAGACTCTTTCTGATAGCACACTAGCAGCAGGGCAAGCGAGCTCCTGTAATGCATATTCTGCCAATTCAGGCCAGGTGTCTATTTTTGAAGCCCAGTAATCAAAGGGGAATGAACTGTGAGAGAGAACATCGATAAGGGAGGAAAAATAGTTTGTAACCATACTGGACAAATGCAGTCTCCTGTCGCTTTGAATTGATGCAGCAGTACCTGTCGTGTCTGCGGTTATTGCAAAATCACTCCACAACCTGGTCATAAAACCCCTCTGTCCAACGCTACTTCTGATTTGTGCACCTCTAACACCTCTGCCATGTTGCCCCCTACAGCTCGTGTGAGAACCATCACCACCGCTGTGTGCTGGGAATGCCTGAACCAAACGGTCTACAAGAGTTGCTTGTTTGGTAGCCAATATTTGCTCAAGGTTCTCATGTGGCATGATATTTTGTAATTTTCCTATATATATATATATATAATGTTCCAGGTGTCAATTCACTGCTTGTGCTGGGTTGAGGAGCACTGTCTTGCAAATCAACATCACTTGTCTCCTGCAAAAACCCTGTACCTGACCTTGCAACGCCACCAGTTTCTATTGCCCCCTGAGAAGCATCCTCCTCCAATAAATTTTCATCCCCATCATCCTCCTCCTCCTCCTCCTCTTCGTCCACCACCTCGTCCAGGAGAGTTCCCTGAGCAGAAAATGGCTGACTGTCATCAAGGCTTCCCTCCTCCTCGGCTGCAGATGCCTGCTCCTTAATGTGCGTCAAACTTTGCATCAGCAGAAGCATTAGTGGGATGCTCATGCTTATGATGGTGTCGTCTGCACTTACCAGCCATGTGCATTCCTCAAAACACTGAAGGACTTGACAGAGGTCTTGTAGCTTCGACCACTGCACACCTAACAACTCCATGTCTGCCATCCAACTGCCTGCCCGTGTATGTGTATCCTCCCACAAATACATTACAGCACGCCTCTGTTCGCAAAGCCTCTGAAGCATGTGCAGTGTGGAGTTCCACCTTGTTGCAACGTCGATTATTAGGCGGTGCTGGGGAAGCTTCAGCGATCGCTGATGGTTCAGCATACAGCTGGAGTGTATGGGCGACCAGCAGATGTGTGAGCAAAGTCTTCGCACCTTCAGGAGCAGGGCTGGTAACCCGGATAATTTTTCAGGAAGCACTGCACCACCAGGTCCAAGGTGTGAGCCAGGCAAGGTATGTGTTTCAGTTCTGAAAGGGCTATAGCAGCCATAAAATTCCTTCCGTTATCACTGACTATCTTGCCTGCCTCAAGATGTACACTGCACTGCCATGACTGAGTTTCTTGCTGCAAGAACTCAGCCAGAACTTCCACGGTGTGTCTGTTGTCGCCTAAACACTTAATTTCCAAAACAGCCTGCTGACGATTACCACTAGCAGTTCCATAATGGGACACCTCGTGTGCAACACTGGCAGCTGCGGATGGAGTGGTCGTGCGACTGCGCTCTGTGGACGAGCTTTCGTTTCTGCTGGAGGAGGAGGGGTGGCGAACGCCTACAGCCAACTGTTTCCTAGACCGTGGGCTAGGCAGAACTGTTCCACTATGGCTGTCCCCTGTGGATCCTGCATCACCACATTAACCCAGTGTGCCGTGATGGACACGTAACGTCCATGGCCATGCCTACTGGTCCATGCATCTGTTGTGAGGTGCACCTTTCTACTGACTGATTGCCTCAGTGCATGGACAATGCGGTCTTTGACATGCTGGTGGAGGGCTGGGATGGCTTTTCTCGCAAAGAAGTGTCGATTGGGTAGGTCATAGCGTGGTACTGCGTAGGACATCAGGGCTTTGAAAGCTTCGCTTAAAACCAACTGGTAGGGCATCATCTCTAACGAGATTAGTCTAGCAATGTGGGAATTCAAACCCTGTGTACGCGGATGAGAGGGTGAGTACTTTCTTTTCCTAACGAGCGTCTCTTGTAGGGTGAGCTGGACTGGAGAGGTGCATATGGTGGAACTAGCGGTGGTGGTGGTGGACATGGCAGATTGAGAGAGGGTTGGTGATGGTATTCTCGATGTTGACCTACATACAGTGTTTCCTACCAAAAACCTTGTGATTCCCTGACTGCTTTGGCCTTGCGACGATACCTCCACATTTGCTGCTGGTGGTGTCCTAACCGGTGGGCTTACAGTGAGGGAAGCAATGTAGCGTTGCTGACTACCTTCATTCTGAGCAGGTGCACCAACTGTACGGGACGTTTGGTAGTTAGTCCAGGCTTGCAAGTGCATGCTGGTTAAATGTCTACGCATGCACGTTGTATTTAAATTTTGGGGATTCTTCCCTCTGCTAAAGGTCTTTGAGCATTTGTTACAGATAACTTTGCACTGATCATTCAGATCTTGGTTAAAAAATTGCCAGACTCCACTATTCCTACTATGGAATACCTTTTCAGGCATTGCACACTGTGCTACTTTCACCGGATGGCCACGCTGTCCTAAAACTGTTTTTTTTTGTTTACAAACGTTTTTGGCCTGAGACGGGCCTGCCAGATGAAAGCTGTTGCGATGTAGATGGCAGCTGCGGATCATCCTCCTCCGCTTCTGAGCTACTGTCAGCGGCACCCTCTTCCCCCAATGGCTGCCAATCTGGGTCAACAACTGGGTCATCTATCACCTCCTCTTCAATGTCATGTGCACCTTTCTCTGTGTCACCGTGTAAGGTGCTATAGCGTTCGGGATGGGGCACCATAGTCTCATCAGGGTCAGATTCTGGCTCAGTACACTGCGAGGGCAATGTAGTGATCTGAGTCAATGGAACAGCGTAATAATCTAGCTGTGGCTGTGCATCATTGCACTCCATGTCCGATTCATCTTGTAATGGGCTGTTAATTTCCCTTTCTAACCCAGGTACGGTATGTGTAAAGAGCTCCATGGAGTAACCTGTTGTGTCGTCTGACACATCCTTCACTGTTGGTTTGGGTGAAGGACACAAGGAACCGACTTGTTCCTGCCCGGGAGCACCCACTGACGACTCGCTGCTTTTAAATTTGGAACTTTCGGAAGAGAAGGCGAAATAGCTAGAGGCTGAGTCAGCAAGGATAGCCAAAACTTGTTCCTGCTGCTCCAGCTTTAAAAGCGGTTTTCCTACTCCCAGATAAGGGAGCCTTCGAGGCCTTGTGTAGCCAGACGATGACGCTGGCTCAACACCTCCAGCCTTAGCTGCTATTTTGCTTTTCCCACTACCACCAGATGCTCCACCACCACCACCACCATCATTACCAGCTGGCAACGATCGCCCACGGCCTTTTCCACACTTCCTCATTTTTGGGAAAATGTAACCAAAATAACAACCGTTATATGCTACTGTAAAACAAGGTAGAAGGTGTATCTAAACTTGTTGGCAATTTAAATCTCCCTTTTTTTTGGGGGGGAGACTGAAGCAAAAAACAGGCCCTGGGTATTACGCTATTCAATGTAAGTGGCAGAACGTGGCTGGCAGATATACGACAAACAGAACTGACGTATATAAACTTGTTGGCATTTTAAATCTCCCTTTTTTGGGGGGGAGACTGCAGCAAAAAACAGGCCCTGGGTATTACACTACACAATGTAAGTGGCAGAACGTGGCTGACAGATATAAGACAAACAGAACTGACATAGATCCACTTAGTGGCAATTTAAATCTCCCTTTTTTGGGGGAGGGAGACTGCAGCAAAAAAACAGGCCCTGGGTATTACACTACACAATGTAAGTGGCAGAACGTGGCTGACATATATACGACAAACAGAACTGATGTATATAAACTTGTTGGCAATTTAAATCTCCTTTTTTTTGGGGGGGGGGAGACTGTAGCAAAAAGCAGGCCCTGGGTATTACACTGCACAATGTAAGTGGCAGAACGTGGCTGGCAGATATACGACAAACAGAACTGACGTAGATCCACTTAGTGGCAATTTAAATCTCCTTTTTTGGGGGGGGAGACTGCTGCAAAAAACAGGCCTTGGGTATTACACTGTACAATGTAAGTGGCAGAACGTGGCTGGCAGATATACGACAAACAGAACTGACGTATATAAACTTGTTGGCAATTTAAATCTCCCTTTTGTTGGGGGGGGGGGGGAGACTGCAGCAAAAAACAGGCCCTGGGTATTACACCACACAATGTAAGTGGCAGAACGTGGCTGGAAGATATATAAAAAAATACAAGGACTGTACTACAATTTAAATCTCCCTACAATGATCTCAGAACATGTATGGCAGCCAGCAATAAAAAGGACTGCTGCGCACAAAAGTGTGGACAAATAAACAAGATAACTGTGCAGAAAGGAGCAACAGGATTTTTGCTTTTAAAAAAAGCAGTTGGTTTGCACAGCGGCATACAAACAGCAATGCAGCTATCAGGGAGCCTTATAACGCAGCCTAATAAGCTACAGAGCTGATGCACAATAATCTAGCCTCCATTGTCCCTGCAAAAAAAGGTGGTGTTAGACAGTGGAAATCGCTACAGCACAAGTGGTTTGGGGTTAATCTTCCCTACCTAACGATATCCCAGCTTCTGATGAAGCTGCAGCAACCTCTCCCTATGCTGAGATCGGCAGACATAAGATGGTGGTCGGCGTGCACGCCCCTTTATACCCCCTGTGACGCCGCAGAAAGCAAGCCAATCACTGTCATGCCCTTCTCTAAGATGGTGGGGACCAAGACCTATGTCATCACGCTGCCCACACTCTGCGTCCTCCTTCATTGGCTGAAAAATGGCGCTGAAAGCGTCATACGAAACCCGACTTTGGCGCGAAGATCGCCGACCTCATGGCTGATCCCACACTGGGATCGGGTCGGGTTTCACGAAACCCGACTTTGCCGAAAGTCAGCGATTTTTGAATTTGACCTATCTGTTTCGCTCAACCCTAGTTAGGAATGCTATACATGGTGGCTCTATGTGAAAGAAGCACTAGAATGATATTATGCATATAGCCTCTTGAGAGAGGAAGAATACAAAGAGGTATTCCCATCTCCAAGATCCTATCCGAATATGTAGTAGGTGTAACAATAATAGTATTAGATATAAAGAGCTGAAGAGAAGAAATAGGGCAAAATAGAGTCTTATCCGATCGTAATTGCTAAAAATTGTATCAATATACACTCACCGGCCACTTTATTAGGTACACCTGTCCAACTTCTTGTTAACACTTAATTTCTAATCAGCCAATCACATGGCGGCAACTCAGTGCATTTAGGCATGTAGACATGGTCAAGACAATCTCCTGCAGTTCAAACCGAGCATCAGTATGGGGAAGAAAGGTGATTTGAGTGCCTTTGAACGTGGCATGGTTGTTGGTGCCAGAAGGGCTGGTCTGAGTATTTCAGAAACTGCTGATCTACTGGGATTTTCACGCACAACCATCTCTAGGGTTTACAGAGAATGGTCCGAAAAAGAAAAAAAATCCAGTGAGCGGCAGTTCTGTGGGCGGAAATGCCTTGTTGATGCCAGAGGTCAGAGGAGAATGGGCAGACTGGTTCGAGCTGATAGAAAGGCAACAGTGACTCAAATCGCCACCCGTTACAACCAAGGTAGGCCTAAGAGCATCTCTGAACGCACAGTGCGTCGAACTTTGAGGCAGATGGGCTACAGCAGCAGAAGACCACACCGGGTACCACTCCTTTCAGCTAAGAACAGGAAACTGAGGCTACAATTTGTACAAGCTCATCGAAATTGGACAGTAGAAGATTGGAAAAACGTTGCTTGGTCTGATGAGTCTCGATTTCTGCTGCGACATTCGGATGGTAGGGTCAGAATTTGGCGTAAACAACATGAAAGCATGGATCCATCCTGCCTTGTATGGAGCATCTTTGGGATGTGCAGCCGACAAATCTGCGGCAACTGTGTGATGCCATCATGTCAATATGGACCAAAATCTCTGAGGAATGCTTCCAGCACCTTGTTGAATCTATGTCACGAAGAATTGAGGCAGTTCTGAAGGCAAAAGGGGGTCCAACCCGTTACTAGCATGGTGTACCTAATAAAGTGGCCGGTGAGTGTATGCTGACCTGATCCCAGGTTGTATGGCTGCTGCAGATCCACGGGTGATTTCACCACAGAAATATGTAACAAATGGAAAGTTTGTGGTCTGTGTCCGCCCTGCCAGGTGATGAAGAAACATCAAATGCCAGAGGTAAGGTAAAAAAAAATTTTTTTTTTGTATTTTTCTACGTGTTTCAAAGAGTAGCCCACTTCTACTTCAGGAAACAAAAAACATATCAGTGAACTACACTTTGAAACGCGTAGAAAAAAAAAACAAAAAAACTTTTTTTTGCATTATCTCTGGCATTTCATGTTTCTTCATCACCTGGAAGCTATGTAGCACAGTTCTTCTGATTTGCTATGTCACTTAATCCATATGCAGGGCATTGCAGTGACATAGGTATCCATGGTTACAACCACTAACAGCTAATTATCTGTCACTAAACGAGTGGTCGTAACCATGATTTAATTGGAGGTATTTGCTAATATTATTATTACACATGCTATTATTACACGTACTTTCAGAAAAGGTTCGGTCCCAGCTGCAGCGTGTTAAAAAAACAAAACAAAGTGATGTACTAACTTGCTAAGGAAGGTTTTCCACATTTCACCAAACTAATCCTCCCTCCAGAGGTGGTGCCGGTGCCCTAGATGTGTTGTCAACTTGCTCCTCGTCCTGTGCCTTGTGCTTCCACTGAGCCCCTGCTGTCAGTTGCGGACGCCTTCAGTAGTGCATCTACCAGCGTGCGCTAGTATTCCTGCATTTTCCTATCACGCTCCAGTGACAGAAGTATAGCACATTGTTCTTGTAGTGGGGATCCAGCAGGGTGGCCACCCAGTAATCAGCATTGATAATAATCCGGGCAACTCTGCAGTCGTTGTGTAGGCACAGCAGAATGTATTCATACTAGCAAATCAGGCTACCCAGGGGCAATGACAAGTTGTCCTCAGTAGGAGGTGTATCGTCTGGGTCCCCCTGTATCCTTTCAGCCATGCTCCAGTGATGCTTGTGAGCTGTTTTCAGTGCCACCCTGCCGTGAACACGATTCCTCCTCCTCCTTCTCATCCACCAAAACTGACCCTGGCTGGACAGTTGTGTACCGGGCCCCTGTTGGTACAGGAACTCACTCTCCGAACCAGGTGTGGACGACTAGCCTGATAATGGAGTGACTGGTCCCTGTTCCTCCTCCTCCTGTGCTACCATATCATCAATCATCGAATAAAGAATTTTTTCAAAGGAGGCATAGAAGTGAGAAAGTAATGCCAATGATGACATCATCAGCTCTGGCCATGTTTGTGGAGTACTCAGAGTAGCCAACACGGCACACACATCCCGCATGGAGGCCCACTCGTTCATCGTGGTGTTGTTCTGCAGAGCGACTCACCTGTTCGTCCTGCAGCTGAATCTCCACTATTGCCTGTTGCTGCCCGCACAGTTTCACCAACATACGCAAGGTAGAGTTCCACCTTGTGGGTACATTGCATATGAGGCGGTGAGCGGGAATGCAGAAGTGATGTTGCAGCGCAGACAGGGTGGCAGCAGCAGGGCGAGAATGCCGAAAGCGTGCACCGCACTTTCTGCCGCAGATCTGACATCTTGGGAATCATTTTTCAAGAAGCTCTGCACCACCAAATTCAGCACATGCACCAGGCAAGGGATCTGCCACGGCACAGCTGTCAGGTGACCCGGGACCAGGGGCTCCTTTCCTGTCTCTAAAACTAGGGGGTACCCTAGTTCGCCCTGCTCCCTGGAACACTTCCGAAGGTGAAGTTGCTGAGGCCTCCACCCCTGCCTTATCTCCTGAGTTAAGCTATGTGCACAGTGTTTTTGATGTGTTTTTGCAGCGTTTTTTTCAGCGTGGAAATGAGCCAAAAATACTATGGAATCCTTATGCAAGCTTATTCAATGACAATCCTAGGGTTGTGCACATGATCAGTAAATTTCTGTGCGTATTTGCAGTGGGTTTTTTTTTCTGCAGCATGTCAATTCTTTTCGCATTTCTGCACCCATTGACTTCAATTGAGTCAGTCAAATCCGCACCAAAAAAGCAGGTATAAAAAGGTTTGCTAATTTGCTGATTTTTAGTTTAGCATTTTACTGGCTTCCTATGGTGGTTCCCACGCGGTCATCTGTGTGACAGCATGGAAAACACCGGCGAAGTGGTTCTTATTGGCAGTAACACAACCGCAGGTAAGACCGTCGGTCACAGCGCTGTGGGATCATGCTGGCAGATGTCAGCATGACCCTGCAGCTGTGACTGTCAGCCGCAGTAACGCTGTCACCGGTACTGTCATTTACAGTGCTGCGGGATCATGCTGGCAGATGTCAGCATGACCATGCAGCTGTGACTGTCACCCGCGGTAACACTACCACCAATACAGTTGGTCTCAGCGTTGCAGGATCATGTACATACATATTCAAATAAAAATAAAAACCCATTATACTCAACTTAATGCCCAATCTCCGATGCTCTTGTCTCCTAGAAATAATGTAATATAATAAACCAACATATAATAATAATAATCTTTATTTTTTATATAGCGCTAACATATTCCGCAGCGCTTTACAGTTTGCACACATTATCATCGCTGTCCCCAATGGGGCTCACAATCTAGATTATATACTCACCCGTCCACCGTAGTCCAGGTAATCCAGAGTGTCCCACTGCGATCTCACGTGCAGAACAGTCACATCTCGACCGCTCTAGCCGGCAGCTGGAGATACACTGCGGGAGCGATTATCTCCTGTCAGTGTATCACGGAGCTGCAGTGAGAGTTCACCAGAGTTCATCAGCTCCAATGCTCTCACTTACGGCACCGCTGCGTGAGAACTTTCCCAAGCAGCAGTGGTGCTGTAAGCGAGATCACCGGAGCTGATCAGCTGATTAACTCCGGTGAACTCTTCTCACAGCAGCTCAGTGATACACTGTGGGAGCCATTACCTCCTGTCAGTGTATTGCCTTATGTCTTTGAGAGCAGTCACATCACTGATGCGACTGCTCTCAAAGTGATCAGGATCGTTGTGTGAGATTATGGATTATCTTATCGGTGGACAGGTGAGGAATATTATGGTTTATTATTGCAGGAGACGTTGGCATTGGTGGATTAGGTGTTTGGTAAGTATGGTTTAATTAAGATTATTAAAGGAGTCTGTCATTATTTCAAATAAAAACTTTATTCTGGGTGTCTCTCTTTTTATACACTATCACTACGTAGTTAGTAATGGAAAGATGTCTTATAGATGCCTCTCCATTACTAACCTGTGGGCTTGATGCCACATGACAATACAAAGATGACATCAACCCCACAAATATGAACCCCACTTGCCACCGCTACAGGGCAAGTGGGAAGAGCAAGGCTAAGCACCATCTTATAGATGTGCCTTTTCTGGGGTGGCTGAGAGCTGATGTTTTTAGTCTGGGAGGGACAAGATCCATGGCCCCTTCCTAGGCTATTAATATCAGCCTGCAGCTGTGTGCCTAGCCTTGGCTGGTTAGATTTTATAGGGGGACCCAATGTTAATTTTTTTCTGGGGTCCCCCTGTAAACTAGCCAGTAAAGTCTAAGCAAACAACTGTGAGCTGATATTAATAGCCTGGGAACCTTTATGGCTATTGGCTCCTTCCCAGATTATTAACATCAGCCCTCGGCTTTCACTCTGTTGGTCATTAAAATTGCGCAGGAGCCCACGCAATTTTTTTTTCATTTTTTTTCTTTAAAATTGCTGTCTGGTTACAGAATATGTACGCTCATTCTGTTAATGCTCTTACATAGGCTGGTGACATAGTGTGTGTTTGTGTTTACTTATCGGCTTATTAATGAGGGTGTCTGGCTGACACCATTTCATTACTAAGCCTAGAGCTAGGTGTCCATGACAGCTGCTGACATCAAGCCCTACTACTGCATCAGCATGAAAAAGGCAGTGTTGAACCAAGAAATTACAACACAAAACTTTTTTAAAAAAAGTTTCTTTATATAGCTCTAAAAAGCATTCATTGCTGTACAAAAACACATGCAAAAATGCATACAAAAACGTGCATTTTTTTCGCAGTGTTTTTCCTGCCAAGAGATGCAGAAACCTTGCAGAAATTTCTGCAAGCAATACTCAACATGCGCATATAGCCTTAGCCCTCCATCTGTTCTCCCCTACCCAGGGAAGAGGGGACACTACTGTGCACTGTAGTACACCAACCAGACAAACAAGGCAACACAAACAAGGGTTAACAGGAAAATCCAGGCATACAAAATATTCACTCACATATAACAGAGGAATGCACCAGGGTGTGGAGCTAGGGGAATAAACCAAAATAGAGGATAGGAAGTAACCAAATGCTTGCTCTGACAAGGATTTTGTAACAGAGCCCAGATTATAAAAGGGAAGGGTGTGGCTAACCGAGCTCAGCTGGTAGCACAGGGATTTCCAACATGGTCAATTAACCCGTTCTGCCAAAAGAAATAAACGCATTTAAAATAAAGGAGACGCACTTCTTCTCAGGGGACGCTGTGGTCTTCTGGCTCCACACTGTTGCGGTAACCCCGTGACAGGATGTGTGTCAAATCGGCTAGGCCCATAGCTGCTACGAGATTTTGCCCATTATTGCACACCACCAGGCCAGGCTTGAGGTTTAGCGGCACCAACGACTCATCGGTGTCTTGTTTGATCTGTTCACAGCTTCTGTGCAGTGTGGCATTCAGAACAGCCTGCTGTCATTCCCCTGGCTGTGCTGAAGTTGGTCGTGCAGGTGTTACACTGACCAGATGAGAAGGCGGTGGAGGAAGCGGAGGAGGCAACATGGACAGAGAAACATCCAGCAATCCTCTGTGGTGGTAGGAAATGCGGCAAAAAGTTTTCCGCCTCAGATCCAGCTGCCACTACATTTACCCAGTGGGCACTTAGGGAGATACAAAGTCCCTGGCCATGCTTACTGGTCCATGTATTGATGGCTACGTGGACCTTTCAACTAATGGCATTGTGCAGTGTACACCCAATTTTGTCTTTGACAGGGATGGCCTGCCTAGAAAAGAATTTGTGGCTGGGAACCACGTACTGTGTGATAGCCACCACCACAAGTTTTTTTTTTTTAAAGTGTCCGTCTGCACCATCTGGAATGGCTGCATTTCAATTTTCAAATACCGTTATTCAGGACAAGTTCTCATGGGTGGGTAGGTGGGTACTTTTTCTTTCTCTCCAGTATTTGGGGGGTGGAGAGCTGAAGGCTTCCATTGGACGGTGTGTAGATGCTTGGCGACCCCTCTCTTTGCGTGGAGCTAGGTGGGCATGTTGCTAGGGAGTGGGAGGTAGAGGCCGAGACCTCAACAGAAGAGGGAGTAGGAGAAGCCTCAGATCTATCCTGTTTTTTCAGATGTGTACTCCACTACAGCTTGTGATTTGCATTCAGGTGCCTCGTCATGCAGGTGGTGCAAACCACCCATGTCATTTCATCAGCACATTGCCTGACGAAATGCCACATCAGGTAGCTCCCTCGAGATTACTTCGGTGCGCTCAGTTCATCGGCGCGATGGGCAGTAGCAGTTGATGTACTGGTTAGGGGCCAGTCACCGTGCTTTTGCACCCTGCTCCCTCTTTTACTCTGCAGTTGGGGAAGCTTGACCACCATCTCTTCCTCCAAACTTTCCACGTCACTCGGATAGCCTTGACTTCATGTGGGGTCTAGGACCTTACCATCCTCCGCATCATCTTCCACCCACTCCTCACCCCTGCCTTTCTTGCCGGTCTACACACTGCAGAAAGCCGCAGCAGTTGCCACCAGTGTTTCCTCATCAAATATGGGATTCAGTGGTCCGCTGATAGTTCGCACTACCCCACCTACATACTCATCCTCAAACAAAGTGGATGGGCATCCATGGCCTAAATCACTTCTACTTGTGGGGCAGGGCAAGGTGGATGGCCCATAGAACCACAGCCAGCAGAGTCATCGAAAAGCAGAAGTGACTGCTGCAAACTTGGAGCTCAGACTGCTTGGCTGATTTGCAAGGGGGTGAGGTGGAAGACAGATGCCCATGGGCCGCAGGTGCAAACTCTGTTTTCAGCAGGGAACCGGATGGAAGACAAAGTGAAGGAACTAGAGGCACTCTCAGCCATCCAATCTAAAACCAACTCTACTTGTTGTGGCCTCACCATTCATCAAGTGGTACTCGGGCATACAAAATTATGCAGAACATCCTGCCACCTGCATGCACCACTGGAAGGCGTTTCATTTGGGCGCATATCAAGCAATGAATGACCACATCCTCTCCTTGCAGCAGCTACACCACCACCACGGTCACGTCCCCTATTTGATGCTCTCCTCATTCTTTGCACCCCAAACAAAGTGCAGATTGTTACAAGGCCTGTATACAGTACCCCCACAGAGGCTGTTTTGCAGGGTGTCCCAACGAGGCTATTTTGCAGGGAACTCCCCAACAGCCACATAGGATGTTTTGCAGAGCACCCCCGCAGAGGCTGTTTTGCAGAACACCACCGCAGAGGCTGATTTGCAGAGTACCCCCACAAGGGCTGATTTGCAGAGCACCCCCACAGAGGCTGATCTGCAGAGCATCCCAATGAGGCTGTTTTGCAGAGTACCCCCAACGAGGCTGCTTTGCAGAGTACCCCCAACAAGGCTGTTTTGCAGAGTACCCCCAACAAGGCTGTCTTGCAGAGTACATCCACAGAGGCCGTTTTGCAGAGTACACCCGGAAAAGTATGGCCTTCATGGAAGAGTCATCAAAAGAAAAATTCTTCTGCACTTTCACCATAAAATTCAGGGTCAGAAATATGCAAAAGAACATCTAAACAAACCTGATATAACTCCTGAGGACCAATGAGGTTAAAATAGAACTCTATAAGTGGAGAAAAAAAGGGCACAGAATTTCAGGAAAAGAACATCTCACCCACCTTTAAGCATGGAGGTGGATCAATCGTGCAGCCAATGGAACGGGGAACATTTTAAGGGTAAAGGGAAAAATTGATTCAATAAAATTTCAACAAATTCTTGATGCAGACAGAACAGCATCTCTGATAAAAGCTGAAGTTGAAAAGAGGATGGATTCTACAAATGCACAATGATCTTAAATACACTGTTCCAAATTATTATGCAAATTGGATTTAAGTATTATAAAGATTTAATTGTTTTGTTTTTCAAACAAACTCGTGGATGGTATTGTGTCTCAGGGCTCAATGAATTACTGAAATCAATCTTAAACACATGTGATAATTAGTTTTCCAGGCGATTCTAATTAAAGGAAAACTACTCAAAAATGATGTTCCACATTATTATGCAGGTCACAGGTTTCAAGCAATATGGGAAATAAAAAGGATCTCTCTGCAGCTGAAAAGCGTTAAATAGTGCAATGCCTTGGACAAGGTATGACAAAATTAGATATTTCACGAAAACTTAAGAGTGATCATCATACTCTGATGAGATTTGCGACTGAAACAGAGCACAGACAGAGTTCATGCAAATAAAGGCATAATGAGGAAGTTTTCTGCCAGACAAATTCATTGGATTAAGAGAGCAGCTGCCAAAATACCATTACAAAGCAGCAAACAGTTATTTGAAGCTGCTGGTGCGTCTGGAGTCCCTCGAACCTCAAGGTGTAGGATCCTTCAAAGGCTTGCTGTGGTGCATAAACCTACTATTCGGCCACTCCTAAACAGTGTTCACAAGCAGAAACGGTTGCAGTGGGCTCAGACATACATGACGACTAATTTTCAAACAGTCTTGTTTACTGATGAGTGTCGAGCAACCCTGGACGGTCCAGATGGATGGAGTAGTGGATGGTTGGTGGATGGCCACCATGACCCAACAAGGCTGCGACGTCAGCAAGGAGGTGGAGGAGTCATGCTTTGGGCTGGAATCATGGGGAACCAGCTGGTAGGGCCCTTTAAGGTTCCTGAAGGTGTGAAAATGACCTCAGCAAAGTAAATAGAGTTTCTGACTGACAACTTTCTTCCATGGTCTAAAAAGCAGAAACGTGCCTTCAGGAACAAAATCATCTTCATGCATGACAATGAATACCTCTGAGTAATTGGCTGCTATGGGCATAAAAGGAGATAAACTCATGGTGTGGCCACCATCTTCCCCTGACCTCAACCCTATAGAGAACCTTTGGAGTATCATCAAACAAAAGATCTATGAGGGTGGGAGGCAGTTCACATCAAAACAGCAGCTCTGGGAGGCTATTCTGACTTCATGCAAAGAAATACAAGCAGAAACTCTCCATAAACTCACAAGTTCAATGGATGCAAGAATTGTGAAGGTGATATCAGAGAAGGGCTCCTATGTTAACATGTAACTTGGCCTGTTAGGATGTTTTGGAGTAAAATAGCTTTTTTGTTCAGCGAATGTGACCTCCTAATGCTGCAAATTCCACAAATGAGCATTTTCAGTTCTGTAAAACAAATCAAATGTTTAGAAATTCTACTGTGCCTAATAATTTGGAACAGTGCATTTTGAGTTTTTATTCATTTTGGAGATTATACTGTTATCACTGGGAGGTTTCTTCAATAAAATTCGATGTATACTCTAACGGGTGATGACTTTTATTAGACTGACTCATTTGCACTGACCATTTAGGAAAATCCGAGAAAAATGTAATTTGCATAATAATTTGGAACATAGTGTAGAGACGGGTAAATTCCTGGATGTTCAAGTCAAATGGGTTCGCCGAACAGTTAAAAAAAGTTAGGTTTGGGTATAACCACAGTACTCAAACCCGGACCCAAGCGAATGAGGGGCCAGAGCATCAAGTGTTTTCTACGCTGTTATGTGCATGACAGCACTGCAAACACTGTCTCTGATCGGCGCTAAAATCATTACTGCTGTTAGAGAGCTGCAGTTCCCAAATGACAGAGTGAGCCAGCAGGTGTAACGGGAGGTAAAAATTTTACTACTCCCATCAGCCTACGCCTGCTGCCGCTAGTAACAGTGAGAGCACGTGGCAGCTGATGGGAGTATTCATCAGCCGGCACCTGCTGCTATAAATAAATAATTGAAAAAAAACAGCATGGGTTTGGAGCCTGGGAGACCGGATGAACATAAAGGATTAAAAGAGGATTTATGAAGAACAAGACTGCAAATTTGAGGCATATAGGTATGACTATTTTAAAGTATTCTAGTACCTGTATGCCCATATTAATAGCTTAGGTACATCCAAGGGGGTGACACATTACATTTCAGATGACCTAACTTAGCAATTATCAAACAGAAAAACACCTCAGATACGTCTTTAAACTGATTCAAATGTTCAGTCTGACCGTTAGTTTGAAGATGAAACGCCAAGAAAAAGGATAGATGCATCACCAGCCAACAACAAAACACTACACAAAATTTAGATACAAACTGGGTCCCCTGATCTAACACCACACCGGAGGGAACTCAGTGAAGCTTCACGATCTCAGTGATAACCACTTTAGCCAAAGTCCTAGTGTTAGTGAGAGCAGGTAAGACAATCCAGTTTTTCCAGCGGATGAAGGAAGGTCACTAATAAAATACCTGGATAAATGTATCATGGTCTATGAGGTATTTTCAATGGTAGGAGAGACCTGGAAGGATGAGTATGCGGAATCTTAAAATGCACACAAACATTACAGGTAGACACAAAATCGACCGCATCCTGGTGATACCTTGGCCACCAAAAACAATGAGAAATGAGGCCAAGGTCAATTTACTACCTGGATGACTGGCAATAACAGATTTATGAGGGCAGCATGGTGGCTCAGTGGTTAGCACTGCAGCCTTGCAGCGCTAGGGTCCTGGGTTCAAATCCCTCCAAGGACAACATCTGCAAGGAGTTTGTATGTTCTCCCCATGTTTGTATGGGTTTGTAAGGAGGTTGCTTTCCCTGCTCCTTGCCTGGAACCACTTAGTCAGACAGCTGGGTTGTTGGGGGGGGGGAAGACTTTCTGCCCTGGACAGGGGGGACGTGGTGGCTGCTGGGAAAAGAGAGGGGAGTGGTCAGAAAAGTGCAGGAGAGAGAGCGCGCCAGAGAGGGGACAGCGTGCCAGAGAGAAAGCAGACTGCAGCGCCGCGCTCCCCATGACAGAGTGCTCCCCGTGAGGGCACTAAGGCTGGAGTGAGAGTGGGGACTTGGAAGCCTCCATAATCTGAGAAGACTCTTCCCCTGACAGTGCAGAGACAGTGACTCAGTGCAGCCCTGGTGACCGCAGTGACAAGCAAAGATCCCTGAGTGAGATAAGTAACTGCCCAGTGTGTGTGTGACATCGTTACTACAGAGAAGCTGCCAGGCTTATGGAGACTCCTGCAGCAGTGACGAAGAGACTGTGCTATTTCCTGGTTCCAGTTTCACTTTGAGAAGAACAGGCTGCAGAGGCTTAACCCCGGACTTTCCAGGAGACACAGAAGAGACTTCAGGATCTCAAGCCCTGCTGGTGACTGTATCCACATTGGGAAAAAGGACCCTCCAGTCAGGACCTCCCTGGGCTGATAAGTTACAAGAACACTCGTTAACCCTTTTGATTCCGCTTAACTGTGTATTGTTTGACTCTACTAACCCCCTGTTTACTCCCTGCGAGGAGAATTTTACCCCTGTTAATAAATCCCCTTCAACAGTTGGTCTGTCTGTTCCGTGGTGACATACGCAACCCTGCACTCTATTACAGGTTTACTCCAGGTACTCTGGTTTCCTTCCACACTCCAAAGACTTACTGATAGGGAATTTAGATTGTAAGCCCCATTGGGGACAGTGATGATAATGTATGTAAACCACTGTGGAATAAGATAGCGCTATAAAAGCAAAGCATAATAAATAAAATAAATGATGCGTCCCTAAAATTTGAGTCACAAATGTAACAAGGCAGAATGAGGGGTGTGCTCCTAAGCTTTCAACACACGACGGAGACGACCACCCCTTCTTGAAAATAGGGACAGAATCATCTGAACTGCCTCCCCCAGGAAAACTCTGAGACAAAGCCTCAGCTTTGATGTTCTTAAAGTGGCAATAAAATTAAACCTGGTAAGAAAAAAAATAATCAAAAACCATCTTGTTTGTGGGATTAATACTAGTGATGAGCGAGTATACTCGTTGTTCGAGTTTTCCCGAGCACGCTCGGGTGATCTCAGAGTATTTGTTAGTGTTCGGAGATTAAGTTTTCATCCCCGCAGCTGAATGATTTACAGCTATTAGCCAGCTTGATTACATGTGGGGATTCCCTAGCAACCAGGCAACCCCCACATGTACTCAGCCTGGCTAATAGCTGTAAATCATTCAGCTGCCGCAATGAAAACTTAATCTCCGAACACTAACAAATACTCGAAGATCACCCGAGCATGCTCGGAAAAACTCAAGCAACGAGTATACTCGCTTATCATTAAGACGTTTAGCGTAATCGAGTTATAGCAGTTTTTTTTTATGATCAGTAATAATTGACAGGGTGGACTGCCCCCTCCAAAAAAATGAAGCCAAAAGTTCTCTATTGACAATATCTCCGGGGTTTTTTTTGTGTTTTTGTTTTTTCTTTTTAGGGAAAAAGGCACATGGATGACACTTACCAGGAGATTACCCTTGAGATAACACAGTCCAACCTCCACCTCAGACGCATCAACCTCAACAATAAACAGCTGGTAGACATCTGGTTGCGTGAGTACAGGAGCTATGGCAAAGAATCTGTTTAAGGAAGAAAATGCCCGTCGGACTATCTCGAAAAGTATGTCCCTTTATTTGTCATACCATGAGAGGTTTGACAATTGACGAGAAGTTCAGAATAAACTTTCGATAGTAGTTGGCAAACCCAAGAAACAATTGCAAGGCTTTAAGATTTTCCGGAGGATGCCATTCCAGAACTGCATGGACCTTATCTGTGTCTATCCAGAAACCTGCAGATGACACCTGGAAGCCCAAAAATGTAACTTCCTGTATAGCGAATACACATTTTTCCAGTTTGGCACAGTTTATTATCCCTTAATATCTGTAACACTCGCCTGACGTCTACATGATGTGTCTTTAGATCAGGCAAGTAGATCAAAATATCATCAAGATAATGTGGGGGCATTAGTCAAGCCAAAGGGTATGGCAAGGTTTTCATAATGCCCTTCAGGAGTGTTAAAGGATGTTGTCATCCACTCTTTCCCCTCTCTGATTCTAATCAGATTATAGGCTCCCCTGAGATCCATCTTGGAGAACCATTTAGCCCCAACAATCTGATTAAATAAGTTAGAAATGAGTGGCAGAGAGCACGTGTCTCTGATCGTAACTCGATTCAACTAGAGAAAATCTAAACTGCGATGCAGACCCCCATTTTTGTTCTTAACAAATAAGAATCCCTCTGCCAAGAGGAGGGTCTAATGTATCTTTTAGCAATTCTCTCAGAGATGTAATCTTTCACTGCCTGCCTTTCGGGGTCTGAAAGATTATATAAACCGGTCTTGGGTAGTTTCTCTCCAGGGATCAAGTTAATCATGGGAGGTAGTTCTTGGCAACCCTTTTCCTAGAATACATCCACAAAGTTGGATAGAAAAGAGAGTACTGTTTTAGTGGAGATGGTAGAGATAATAGTACTCAGGCAATTATTCTTGCAGAAATCACTCCTTCTAACCATTTCTCTGGACTACCAGTCAACTACAGGATTATGCATCACTAACCAGGGAAGGCCCAGTACGATTGGAGTAGGGAGACCTTCCAAGACATAGCAAGAAAGGAGCCCCTTTGTGAAAGTTCATATTTTACACAACTTGAGTAAAACTTCCCTGACTGACTGGTACAGAGTCAATCGCAAATATGGACTTCGTCAGCACGCTGCAGGAGAGACCGTGGGTCTGGGCGAACCAATCACCCACCACATTGGCTCCCGCTTTACTATCCAAGAGGACAGATAGGATCTCCGTTTTCATACCTAAATCCACCTCTGCAGGCAAAATAAACTGAGATGTACATGTGGATGATTATATATATATTATGCCCAGGTTGTAATCCTCCACATAACCTGGAGTCAGAAGTTTTCTGACCGTTTCTTATACTTAGGTACAGAAGGCCAGACCCCCAATAAAATTACCTTTTCAACCACAAAATAAACACCCCCCTGTCTTGCGGTGACCTGCAAGAGAACCATACTGAGGAGAGGCCAGCCCTAACTGCATCGATTCATCAGAGCACACAGGAAAATTTTCAGCCTTATGGCCCCGTCACACTTAGCGACGCTGCAGCGATACAGACAACGATGCCGATCGCTGCAGCGTCGCTGTTTAGTCGCTGTGTGGTCGCTGGGGAGCTGTCACACAGACAGCTCTCCAGCGACCAACGATGCCGAGGTCCCCGGGTAACCAGGGTAAACATCGGGTTGCTAAGCGCAGGGCCGCGCTTAGTAACCCGATGTTTACCCTGGTTACCAGTGTAAAATGTAAAAAAACAAACAGTACATACTCACCTTCGCGTCCCCCGGCGTCCGCTTCCTGCACTGACTGAGCGCCGGCCCTAACAGCATAGCGGTGACGTCACCGCTGTGCTGTGCTTTCACTTTACGGCCGGCAGTCAGTCAGTGCGGGAAGCGGACGGCAAGGGACCTGACGGACACCGGAATGTGAGTATGTAGTGTTTTTTTTTTTTTACATTTACGATGGTAACCAGGGTAAACATCGGGTTACTAAGCGCGGCCCTGCGCTTAGTAACCCGATGTTTACCCTGGTTACCAGTGAAGACATCGCTGAATCCGTGTCACACACACCGATTCAGCGATGTCAGCGGGACCTCAACGATCAAAAAAAGGTCCAGGCCATTCCGACACGACCAGCGATCTCACAGCAGGGGCCTGGTCGCTGCTACATGTCAAACATAGCGAGATCGCTACTGAGGTCGCTGTTGCGTCACAAAACTTGTGACTCAGCAGCGATCTCGCTAGCGACCTCGCTTAGTGTGACGGGGGCTTTAGGAAGTACAACTGGAGGTGGAGTCGTCACATGTCTATCTCTGAGGTGTCTATCCAATTGTATGGCAAGAGACACAGCGATCTCTAATGACTCAGGAGTTTCATATAACACCAGTGCATCTTTTAACCTTTCAGACCAAAAATGGCAAGTTATAATGTCACGCTGGAGGTAAAAGGATGCCCAGCATGCAGTGCAACATGAAGGGAACACCAGGAAAGATGTACTAGGAAGACCCTGGCAATAGGGAGAGGGAAGAGACGTCACTTCCTAACATACACCTTTGTCAGATCCCTGCACTTGCTAATATCCCTAGATGAGTCCTTTTCCCCTGTTCGCGATCACATGCCTTGGCCTTGGCAGGCCCTGAACACACCATGACTAATGCATAGGCAGTGAGAAACTAGTCCCCCTACTACAATACGACAACACGAGTAATGTAAGACAAATAGGTGGGAAAAGACATAACAAATAGCACTCTTCAGTTTCTCCAATGGAAAACTTTGCTGCGGCAACAGGAACAAACAGCTCAGCTTATCCAGAGATTGGTCCTTTCAAAGTGGTCAATATAAAAGATCTATAATGGGCAAGGGAAAAAGCTAGAAGTGGGCTTATATAGTTGAAGGGGGTGGTCACAAGGTGCAGCAGCTGAGTTCCAATGCTAAAACTTCACAGCCAGAAGGAAAAAAGGGTCCTTAACCCCTTCAACACCGAATGACAGTAAATCCACTCAAATTCAAGGTAATAGTCAAACGGGCTCCTGTGAGCAATTAATCGTTGTGACCCAGAACCCCCAGAAGTCACAACAGGATGCCACACTTGTGACCGCTTCCAGATTACATGGCAAATACCTGGTTACAGATTTCCTTTAAGTGGTTAAAGCAGTCATTCAGGATAAGAAAGACAGAACCACTTTTGTCTACAAGTTGTGTGTGGTACTTTAGCTCAGTCATATTTATTTCACTAGTGCACAGCTGCATTACTGCACACCAGGGCCGGACTGGCCATCGGGCACTTCTGGCAAATGCCAGAAGGGCCGGTGCCAGTAGTGGGCCGCTCGATCCGCCTCCCTCCCCCCCTCGCCGTCGCATTCAACTATACCGGCGTATAGACGCCGGTACAGTTGACTGCAATGATGGAGGAGAGAGCGTCAGAGCGTCTACAGATGCTCCCTCTCTCATCATTCCCCGCTCTGCCTCTGACACTGCGGGTGCACGATGACGTCATATCATTGCGCACCTGCTGTGTCCCGGGCAGACTGCAGCTGCTGAGACAGGAGCAGGAACCAGGAAGCAACGCTGGCAAGAGGAGAGGTGAGGAGAGTGTTTTTTTTTTTTTTTACTGGACTGTGGGCCATTCTCGGGGGGGTGGAGGAAGAGAAGAGATGCGGGCTGTGCTCTGTGCTGTATATAGTACTCTGTGGGCTGTGCTGTATATATTGCTCTGTGGGCTGTGCTGTATATATTACTCTGTGGGCTGTGCTGTATATAGTACTCTGTGGGCTGTGCTGTATATAATTCTCTGTGGGCAGTGCTGTATATATTACTCTGTGGGCTGTGCTGTATATATTACTCTGTGGACTGTGCTGTATATATTGCTCTGTGGGCTGTGCGGTATATATTTCTCTGTGGGCTGTGCTGTATATATTACTCTGTGGGCTGTGCTGTATATATTGCTCTGTGGGCTGTGCTATATATATTACTCTGTGGGCTGTGCTGTATATATTACTCTGTGGGCTGTGCTGTATATATTGCTCTGTGGGCTGTGCTGTATATATTACTCTGTGGGCTGTGCTGTATATAGTACTCTGTGGGCTGTGCTGTATATAGTACTCTGTGGGCTGTGCTGTATATAGTACTCTGTGGGCTGTGCTGTATATATTGCTCTGTGGGCTGTGCTGTATATATTGCTCTATGGGCTGTGCTGTAGATATTGCTCTGTGGGCTGTGCTATATATAGTACTCTGTGGGCTGTGCTGTATATATTGCTCTGTGGGCTGTGCTATATATAGTACTCTGTGGGTTGTGCTGTATATATTTCTCTGTGGGCTGTGCTGTATATAGTACTCTGTGGGCTGTGCTGTATATAGTACTCTGTGGGCTGTGCTATATATAGTACTCTGTGGACTGTGCTGTATATAGTACTCTGTGGGCTGTGCTGTATATATTGCTCTGTGGGCTGTGCTGTATATATTGCTCTGTGGGCTGTGCTATATATAGTACTCTGTGGGCTGTGCTGTATATATTGCTCTGTGGGCTGTGCTGTATATATTGCTCTGTGGGCTGTGCTGTATATATTGCTCTGTGGGCTGTGCTGTATATATTGCTCTGTGGGCTGTGCTGTATATATTGCTCTGTGGGCTGTGCTATATATAGTACTCTGTGGGCTGTGCTGTATATAGTACTCTGTGGGCTGTGCTGTATATAGTACTCTGTGGGCTGTGCTATATATAGTACTCTGTGGGCTGTGCTGTATATAGTACTCTGTGGGCTGTGCTGTATATAGTACTCTGTGGGCTGTGCTATATATAGTACTCTGTGGGCTGTGCTGTACATATTGCTCTGTGGGCTGTGCTGTATATAGTACTCTGTGGGCTGTGCTGTATATAGTACTCTGTGGGCTGTGCTGTATATAGTGCTCTGTGGGCTGTGCTGTATATAGTGCTCTGTGGGCTGTGCTGTATATAGTGCTCTGTGGGCTGTGCTGTATATAGTGCTCTGTGGGCTGTGCTGTATATAGTGCTCTGTGGGCTGTGCTGTATATAGTGCTCTGTGGGCTGTGGTGTATACTACTGTTTGGTCTGTGCTGTATACTTCTACGTGGGCTGTGCTGTATACTACTGTGTGGTCTGTGCTGTATACTACTGCGTGGTCTGTGCTGTATACTGCTGTGTGGGTTGTTACCTACTACACGAGCTGTGCTATATTATGCAGGCTGTGCTATATACTATACGGTTTGTGCTATATACTATGCGGGCTTTGCTATATACTATGGGGAGTATATTATATTCTATGGGGGAGTCCATGTTATGTACTATGTGGCTGTGTTATATACTATTGTGGGGGTATATTATATTCTATGGGGGAGGCTGTGTTATATACTATGGGGGAGGCTGTGTTATATACTATGGGGGGCTGCATTATATATTATGGGGAGGTGGGCTGTATTATATTCTATGGGGGGTTACATTATACTCTGTGGGGTGGCTGCATTATACTCTGGGGTGGCTGCATTATACTATATGTGGGCTGCATTATACTGTATTGAGGACTATGGGGAATACGTTATACTATATGAAGAACTATGGGGTGCATTATACTATGGCAAGTGAATTGTAGTACATGGATGACTATGGCGGTGCATTATACTATATGGAGCACTATGAGGAGTGTACACTCACTGGCCACTTTATTAGGTATACCTGTCCAACTTCTTGTTAACACTTAATTTCTAATCAGCCAATCACATGGCGGCAACTCAGTGCATTTAGGCATGTAGACATGGTCAAGACAATCTCCTGCAGTTCAAACCGAGCATCAGTATGGGGAAGAAAGGTGATTTGAGTGCCTTTGAACGTGGCATGGTTGTTGGTGCCAGAAGGGCTGGTCTGAGTATTTCAGAAACTGCTGATCTACTGGGATTTTCACGCACAACCATCTCTAGGGTTTACAGAGAATGGTCCGAAAAAGAAAAAAAATCCAGTGAGCGGCAGTTCTGTGGGCGGAAATGCCTTGTTGATGCCAGAGGTCAGAGGAGAATGGGCAGACTGGTTCGAGCTGATAGAAAGGCAACAGTGACTCAAATCGCCACCCGTTACAACCAAGGTAGGCCTAAGAGCATCTCTGAACGCACAGTGCGTCGAACTTTGAGGCAGATGGGCTACAGCAGCAGAAGACCACACCGGGTACCACTCCTTTCAGCTAAGAACAGGAAACTGAGGCTACAATTTGTACAAGCTCATCGAAATTGGACAGTAGAAGATTGGAAAAACGTTGCTTGGTCTGATGAGTCTCGATTTCTGCTGCGACATTCGGATGGTAGGGTCAGAATTTGGCGTAAACAACATGAAAGCATGGATCCATCCTGCCTTGTATGGAGCATCTTTGGGATGTGCAGCCGACAAATCTGCGGCAACTGTGTGATGCCATCATGTCAATATGGACCAAAATCTCTGAGGAATGCTTCCAGCACCTTGTTGAATCTATGCCACGAAGAATTGAGGCAGTTCTGAAGGCAAAAGGGGGTCCAACCCGTTACTAGCATGGTGTACCTAATAAAGTGGCCGGTGAGTGTATTATACTATGTGGAGGACTGAGCAGTGTATTTTAATATGGAGGACTATAGGAAGTGTATTATACTATATGGAGGACTGTGGAGCACATTATAATATTATAATATATGGAGGACTATGGGGTGTATTTTACTAAACAAGTAAATTGCTGCATATTCAGATTGTTTTTGCTGGAACAAAAATCATTGTTCTCAGCAGCACATCGCCGGTGTAAACTGTAGATGTGCTGCTTATAACATGATACTGTATGGTGATCTGTTAGTGATCTATTAGTGATCGTTCTGTCCCATCATTATTCCTCAGTTGGTGGAAAGAGGCCGGGAAACAAGCGTTGAACAACTTCCGTATTGTCGATCAAACTCATTTAGCGGCCTGAACTCAGCGCACGTAAATACAACAGAAATGCTTTTGTGTGATGTGCAATATGTTAGCATTTGGGGCCCCATTTTAAACTTTACCTAGGGCCCCACTTTGCCTAAAACCGGCCCTGCCTACAAGTGTACAAAGATATTATACAGTCACCATGTGACAAGTGGGCCTGTGTAACTTCAAATGCCAGGGCTGAATTTTAGTCCCAGTCCGGCCCTGCTGCACACAACCTTTTTTGAAAGAATACAGCTCTGTTTTATTAATCCTTCACAATCTGTTTCATTTTAACACCCCCAAAACAACCTGATGTCATAATGCAGAACACTTTGTGACAATACTAGATAAGAGTTAGGCTAGGGTCACACTTGTGAGTGTGATGCGAGAAACTGGCACGAGTCTCTCGCATCAATACCCGGCACTGCCGCGCGAGTTCCTCACATCACACTCGCAAGTGTGATCCCGGCCTTAAAGTAACTTTAGCATCAAAATGAGAAACTTCAATTTACACCATTTACTGATTCTGTTTCAGATATGAGAAGTACTGTTAAACTCATACATAAACCTCCTTGTCAGTCTGTTCCAGTCTGTTTATGGTATGCAAGAAAAGGGTTGCCAAATTATGAGCTGCACCTCTTTGTACCTGACCATTGTGAATAGCAATTGTAAAGGAATTAAAGATCTTGTACAGGAGACTATGCGATAGCTAAAGGTGATCCATCTACTTAAGCTTGTCTAAGATATTCACTGCTAAGCGATTGTCCCAACAACCATTGATTTATCCGTTTGATACTCATTGGCAAAGTAAATATCAGCACGTCTTCAGAGGAATACTTTTTAATCCATGAAATTTGTGTTCAAGTTGCAATGTCCTAACTGTGTACACAAGAATATCTGAGACAGAATAAAATAGCTACTATATAATCTTATTCAGCTAAATTTATTTTTTTAAGTAAAGTAATTCATGGTTTCAGGACTCCATAAAATTTAGGCTAACACAAAGACTATAGCAGTTAATTGTATCATATTTGTCAGTGGGATTGTGTTGCAATATGTAACCCACAACATTTACAAAGCAACGGTCATTAAAAAAAAAAATCCAAAATTGATCATTAAATGCAACCCAAAGCTATATGAAAATGGTGCCCAGAGAAGAGAATGTGAATAAAGTGAAAGGGTAATGTTCCTCCTTGTAGAGCATGCCAAGATGGTGTAAGGAGACTTATGGGCCATGAAATGATCATTTTGGAAATTAAATATGCAAATGGTCTCTTTAGAAAGGAAGTGGACTTGAATTCTAGTGCTACCTATTGGACGTAACAATCCAAAAAGTCAATATAGATACTTTAAAGGGAATCTGTTAGTAGGATCAAACATCCTAAGCCATCTATATGGGCACGCAGGTCATAGAAAACAGAATAAAATGATACCTTGATATTTGGCATCTGATGTTTAAATCCACATTTTTCTTATATGTAAATGCAAATGCTGTTGAGATCTGTCGGTTGGACATAAATCTCCCTGAGATCTGCCTCTAGAGATTATTTTAAATAAAAGTTGGCATTATCAGTGTGAGGCATGTAATGACTGACACTTTGGTCTCATAACCACACAAAGCACTGCACTTAGATCATAACTAACGGACAGCAGAGCTAACACCTCATCAGTGCAAAGTAAGTGGTCTCAGTGGATGAATGGCCTCTGACAGTGACTAAGGGGTAACATCTCTCCTTGTGTAGAGAGCCAAGCCAGTGTAAGGAGGCTTATAAGCCATGCAATGCTCCTGTGGCAAGTAAAATAAGAAAAATCTCTCTTCAGAGAGGAAGAGGACTTGAACTATAGGTGACACTAGGGTTCAAGTCTTCTTCTTCTCTGAAGAGACAATTAACAAAGCCTAATAAACTAGGCAAAGTTCCAAACTGTTTCACCAACAGCTATTAGGAGATTGCTTATGTTACATTTGAAAAGTCTCTCATTGGGTCATAATCTTTTTAAATATTAGCTTTACAAATACAGTACACAACATTTCAATAGTTGTAATTTAATAATTAACTATCTCTAATGGCTAATCTTTCATATAACCAGAGAAGTAGAAGAGTGATCTCCTAATGTTCTCATATTTCCAGAACAAACACAAAGCAATCTTAATGTTTCAGGTTACATTTATGTTGCCCATAAACATTAGATAATTTTGTGTAAATCACAATTTCTATTACTGGCTTTAAAAGGTATCAAAGGGTTTTTATCACGTAGACTAATCTGCTAATATACGGAAAAAGAAAGCTGTACCAGGAAGGGACCGAGCCATTCATGCTGCTGCTCATTACGCTGAATGCTCTGCGAACAACTTTACAGATCTTTTGCGAGTCTTCAGATTAAAAATGTTATATCCTGCATTAAATATAAATGAATAGTCTTCTCTGTTACTCTGATGATACGCTTGTGGCTCCAGACCTGAGAAGTGAGTGGGCAGACACTGGAGAGTGACACCATAAGCTGTGCCTGTCCATTCAGTTCACTGACATTGCGCTAAAGGCTAATTACGGGCATTATTACAGCGTCTCACCCGACTGTCTACCCCATGCTGCCACTACTGGAATCCATGACCAACGCTGTGAATGTGATAACCATAGTGCTTTGAGAAAAGCAGCTCAGGGCTGAAAACAAAATCAGAACATTTTCAAAATGGTTAAAGAAGTTGTTATTTAGATATGACCCAATGTGTATCAGAGCGCCAGCACTCTGCTTCTCCATTCCATTAACCCCTTCATGACATGACCAATTTCTATTTTCCTTTTTTCCTCCACTTCTTCCCAGAGCCATAACTTTTATTTTTCTGTCCACACAGACATATGAGGGTTTGTTGTTTGTGGGACTAGTTGTACTTTGATGGACACCTTTTATTTTATCATAGTGCCCTGGAAAACAATAAAAAAATGTGAAGTGAGGAGAATCTGTGATAAAAACGCAATTCTGATGTTTTTTGGGAATTGTTTTTAAGATGCACATTTTGTGGTAAAATGACTTCGCAATATGACTCTGCCCATGAGTACGTTTTTGGCGATACCAAACATGTCCATTTTTAAAAAATTATTTTAGCGGTTAAAAAAAATACAGAAATTTACCCCCATAATTTTTTTGAGTTGTGTTGCCATTTTTTGAGAGCCGTAACGTTTTCATTCTTCCAGTTGATAGAGCTGTACGATGGCTTAGTTTTTGCAGAGAGAGACGTTTTTATTGATACTATTTTGGGATAGATGTGACGTTTTGATCGCTTGTTACAGCATTTTTTTATACTGCAGAAACAAAAAAAACCCCCATAATTTTGGCGTTCACTAGACAAATAAGTATTTTGTTCACCGGCAATTTAACATAGGCCAATAACTGGGAACGAGCGTTCGTTTGACTATTGTCTTGTCTACATAAATGTGCTGTAACCTTCCTCATCAACTAGGGAAATTAGGCATTATACAAATCTCAATTAAATAAATAGGTCAACCATGCAGTACATGGACCTGTCAGATTCTCTATAATAATGGGGTATAGTTGCAGTACCAAACACAGAAAATCTGCTCTGTTGAGGTGCTGCTATGCAGGAGTAGACAAAGAAGGGGACACGGCAATCCAGGGTTAAAGCCCCCATAGCCTTATGGTGTAGGGGAAAACCCTGAATCTTCCCCAACAGATGATGTTGAGGGAGATTGGGATCCAGCATGTCTGATTTTGGACTCCTTATGTGCTCTTTTAAGCTGCCTCCAGAGGAGCCTGACAACACCTCTCTCATAGAGAACACAGGAGCGCTCGGCAGAGTGAATGCTTCTCTGTATGGAACAGTTGGGTGAGATAACTGTCGGCAAAATGATCGTTTGACTGACAGTTAGCTAAAGTAAATGAGTGACTGTAGAGCCCCACCAAACGAGCATTACTGACCTCTAGAGCAAACACCAATAGAAAATGGCTCATATGCAGTAATAGTATATAGACCCTTTTCAGTCCAATAGTTCATCATAATGTACAATTCCACCTGAATTGGAGGTAGAAGCGGGCCCCCTTACCTCTTGGGCCCATGTGACTGCCCAGATTGCTCCAATGGTATATTGCCACCCAACTGACCTGTTCGATCGGTTGTTAAAACAGGATGAAAAAAAAAAAAAAAAACTTCTGAGACTGGTAAAGTCTCTCATCGACTGCCAAACATGTTACATCACATTTTTCTAACCACTTTCCCAATTGAGAGGTATCCATAAGTACCTGGGACACAATAACCTGGAACGTATGGATACGCCTAACAATTTTGCGTGCACACAGGTTGTGCTCGCGATCGCTAACGGGTGTCAGCTGATTCTGACAGCTGAAACCCGGCACTCACTTCTAATAATAAAATAATAATCTTTATTAGGAGTGGTCCCAGTTTTCCTCCACTTCTGAAAAAAAGGACAACACTGAACAGAGGCCAGATGGAGTCCAGAATAACTCTGCTGCCTCATTATAGTGAACTAGATTGTGGCCCGATTCTAACGCATCGGGTATTCTAGAATATGCATGTCCCCGTAGTATATGGACAATGATGATTCCAGAATTCGCGGCAGACTGTGCTCGTCGCTGATTGGTCGAGGCAACCTTTATGACATCATCGTCACCATGGCAACCATTATGACATCTACGTCGATACTGTGCCCGTCGCTGATTGGTCGAGGCGAATTCGCGGCAGACTGTGCCCGTCGCTGATTGGTTGAGGCAACCTTTATGACATCATCGTCGCCATGCTGTGCCCGTCGCTGATTGGTCGAGGCCTGGCGGCCTCGACCAATCAGAGACGCGGGATTTCCAGGACAGACAGACAGACAGAAAAACCCTTAGACAATTATATATATAGATGGATCCCTAGGGGGTTTCATCTGAATCACGTCACTGGGAGAGTTAGATGGAAACCCCAGAGTAGGTGCTCAGCATAGAGCGCCGGATAAATGCGACACCAAACATTATGTAAAATGTTCACAATAAAGCTTCAACTCTATCCACAAAAAAAGCTAGAGCCCACGTTACTGGTAGTACAAAAGGCTCTGGAAAATTGAAAAGGCCCCTCGTCCCTCAAAAGAAATTCAGCAAATTCTGTGCTCCCAAATCCAAATGCCCCATCCCTTCTGAGCCCCACAGTGTACCTAAGCCTCATATAATGTCGACATGATAGGCATGTCTGAAGCGATGAGAGCCCGCCTAACTTACTTGTGCATGTCTCCAGAAGGATGAGCTGGGTATAACGTACTGGTCATTACAACGTACTGGTCCCTACAACAGTAGTTTGCAATTTTTTCTTGGCAACATTCATTGCTGCTTGTTTCTGGAAAACACCCATGGGAGACAAAATCTTCACTACACCTTTAGATAAATTCCCAAAGGGGTATAATTTCCAAACTGGGGTCACTTGAGGGGGGGGGGATTCTGCTCTTCTAGCAATTAGGGGCTCTGTCTTTATATGGAGTCCGCAAACTATTCTAGAAAAATCTGCGCTCCCGGAGGAAAACAGCGCTCGGTCCCTCCCGAGTCTCTCCGAATGGCTAAGCAGTACTGTACAGCCACATGTGGGGTATTGCCACCTTGAGTAGAATTAGTGGGACAAATAGTGGTGCCATTTTTACCCACTTCTTGGGTGAAAATGTAAAATCTGGGGATAAAACAAAATGTTGGTGATAATAATGTAGTTATTTTGTCTTCCCTGCTCAATGGTATAAAATTCTGTGACACACCTGTGGTGTCAATTTGATCACTGAGCCCCTAGATTAATTAGTTGAGAGGTGTAGTTTGTAAAATGGGGTCACTTATGGGGATGTTCTGCTGTTCTGGCAACTCAGAGGTTCTCCCAGTGGGTCATGGCACCCGCAAACCTTAACAGTAAAATCTTCACTATAGTATGGCGATCCTTCCCTTCTGAGCTTTGCACTGTGCCTGAAAAATATTTCCCGATTACATGTAGGGTATTGGCATGCTGAGGAGAACATGGACCTCAGTTTGTTGTAAACAAATTTCCTATTAGCCCTTAGAAAAATTAAAAACTTGAGGTTAAAACATTTTAGTGACAAAAATGTCATTTATTCTTTCTTCACTGCTCAATGGCATAAAATTGTGTGAGGCACATGTGGAGTCAATATTATCACTGCACCCATAGATGAATTCATTGGGGAGTGTGGTTTGTAAAATGAGTTCACATATGGGGGGGGGTTCTGCTGTTCTGGCACCTCAGAGGCTTTGCCAATGTGACATGGCACCCTCACACCATTCCAGCAAAATCTAAACTCCAGTGTGGCGCCTCTTCCCCTCTGAGCTTTGCACTGTGCCTCAAAAGTAGTATTCCCCCACATATGGGGTATCAGCATACTCAGGAGAAATTACACAACAAGGTGTATGCTGCAATTTCTCCTGTTATCCCTATGAAAATGCAAAATTTGTGGTTAATATAACATTTTTGAGGGGAAAATGTGACTTTTTTTTATTTTCATGACTCAACGTTATAAACTTCTGTGAAGCACCTAGGGGTTCAAGGTGCTCAACACACATCTAAATATATTGCTCGAGGGATCTAGTTTCCAAAATGGTGTCACTTGTGGGGGATTTCCATTGTTTAGGAACACCAGGGGCTCTCCAAATGGGACATGGGGTCCCCTAATGATTCCAGCAAATTTTACATTCAAAAAGTCAAATGGCACTCTTTCCCTTCCAAGCCCTGCCGTGCGCCCAAACAGTAGTATTCCCCCACATATGAGGTAACGGCGTACTAAGGAGACATTGTACAACAAACTGTATGGTACAATGAGCTTTGTACTGTGCCTCAAAAGTAGTATTCCCCCACATATGGGGTATCGGTGTACTCAGGAGAAATTACACAAGTTGAATGGTACAATTTCTCCTGTTACTCTTATGAAAATGCAAAATTTGAGATTATAAATCATTTTTGTGGGGAATTTTTTATTTTTTATTTTCACAGCTCAATGTTATAAACTTCTGTGAAGCACCAGAGGGTTCAATGTGCTCACCACACATCTAGATCAGTTCCCTGAGGGGTCTAGTTTCCAAAATGGTGTCACTTATGGGGGATTTTCACTGTTTAGGCACATTAGGGGCTCATCAAACACGACATGGTGTCCACTAACTTTTCCAGCCAATTCTGCATCCGAAAAGTCAAATGGGGCTCCTTCCCTTCTGAGCTCTGCCGTTTGCCTAAACAATGGTTTTCCTCCACATATGATGTATCGGAGTACTCAGGAGCAATTGTACAACAAGTTTTGGGGTCCATTTTTTCCTGTTGCCCTTGTGAAAATAAACATAATTTGGGTCTAAAGTAATTTTTTTTGCGAAAAAAGTTAAATGTTCATTTTTTTTTCTATATTCCAAAAATTACCCTATGTATGCCTTTAGTATAATCCCAGGATAATGACAGAGAAGCAGCAGGGCTGGTCCTTATATATGCCTATATTATAATCCCAGGATAATGACAGACAAGCAGCAGGCTGGCCTCTATATAATCCTATAGTATAATCCCAGGATAATGACAGAAGCAACAGGCTAGCCCCTATATAATCCTATACTATAAGCCCAGGATAATGACAGAGAAGCAGCAGGCTGGTCCCTATGCAAGTGCTTCTCACTAAATTAGAATATCATCAAAAAGTTAATTTATTTCAGTTCTTCAATACAAATAGTGTTTATTTTTTTAATGTTGATGATTATGGCTTACAGCCAATGAAAACGCAAAAGTCATTATCTTAGTAAATTAGAATACTTTATAACACCAGCTCGAAAAATGATTTTAAAATCTGAAATGTTGGCCTACTGAAATGTATGTTCAGTAAATGCACTCAATACTTGGTCTGGGTGCCCTTTGCATCAATTATCGCATCAATGCGGTGCTGACGTGTTATGGAAGCCCAGGTTGCTTTGATAGCAGCCTTCAGCTTATCTGCATTGTTGGATCTGGTGTCTTTCAATCTTTCAATCTCCTCTTGACAATACCCCATAGATTCTCTATGGGGTTAAGGTCAGGCAAGTTTGCTGGCCAATCAATCACAGTAATACTGTTGTTGTTGTAAAACCAGGTATTGATACTTTTAGCAGTGTGGACAGATGTCAAGTCCTGCTGGAGAATGAAATTTCTATCTCCAAAAAGCTTGTCGGCAGAGGGAAGCATGAAGTGCTCTAAAATTACCTGTTAGACGGCTGCGCTGACTTTGGTCTTGATAAAACACAGTGGACCTACACCAGTAAATGACATGACTCCCCAAACCATCACCGATTGTGGAAAATTCACACTAGACCTCAAGCAGTTTGGATTGTGTGCCTCTCCACTCTTCCTCCAGACTCTGGGACCTCGATTTCCAAATGAAATGCAAAATTTACTTTAATCTGAAAACAACACCTTGGATTACTGAGCAACAGTCCAGTTCTTTTCTTCTTGGCCCAGGTAAAACGCTTCTGGCATTGTCTATTAGTCATGAGTGGCTTGAAAACAAAGGAATGCAACACTTGTAGCCCATGTCCTGGATGTGTCTGTGTGTGGTGGCTCTTGAAGCAATGACTCCAGCAGCAGTCCACGCCTTGTGAATCTCTCCCAAATTTTTGAATGGCCTTTTCTTAACAATCTTTTCAAGGCTGTGGTTATCCCGGTAGCTTGTGCACCTTTTTCTACCACACTTTTTCCTTCCACTCAACTCTCCATTAATATGTTTCAATGCAGCACTCTGTGAAGAGCCAGCTTCTTTAGCAATGATCTTTTGTGACTTACCCTACTTGTGGAATGTGTCAATGACTGCCTTCTGGACATCTGTTAAGTCAGCAGTCTTCCCCATGATTGTGGCGCCTACTGAAACAGACTAAGGGACCTTTTTAAAAGCTTAGGAAGCCTTTGCATGCTTTTTGTTAATTATTCTAATTTACTTAGATAATGAATTTTGGGTTTTCATTGGCTGTAAGCCATAATCATCAACAGAAATAAACACTTGAAATAGATCACCGTTTTTGTATTAAAGAACTGAAATAAATTAACTTTTTGATGATATTCTAATTTAGTAAGAAGCACTTGTATATGTCTATAGTATAATCTCAGGATAATGACAGAGAAGCAGCAGGCTGGCCCCTGTATATCCCTATAGCATAATCCCAGGATAATGGCAGAGAAGCAGCAGGCTGCCCCTATATATCCCCCTATAGTATAATCCCAGAATAATGACAGAAGCAGCAGGCTGGCCCCTATATATCCCTATAGTATAATCCCAGAATAATGACAGAGAAGCAGCAGGCTGGCCCCTATATATCCCTATAGCATAATCCAGGGATAATGGCAGAGAAGCAGCAGGCTGCCCCTATATATCCCTATAGCATAATCCCAGGATAATGACAGAGAAGCAGCAGGCTTCCCCTATATATCCCTATAGCATAATACCAGGATAATGACAGAGAAGCAGCAGGCTTCCCCTATATATCCCTATAACATAATACCAGGATAATGACAGAGAAGCAGCAGGCTGCCCCTGTATATCCCCCTACAGTATAATCCCAGGATAATGGCAGAGAAGCAGCAAGCTTCCCCTATATATGCCTATAGTATAATCCCAGGATAATGACAGAGAAGCAGCAGGCTGGCCCGTATATATCCCCCTAAAGTATAATCCCAGGATAATGGCAGAGAAGCAGCAGGCTGGCCCGTATATATCCCCCTATAGTATAATCCCAGGATAATGACAGAGAAGCAGCAGGTTGCCCCTATATATCCCTATAGCATAATCCCAGGATAATGACAGAGAAGCAGCAGGCTGGCCCTATATATCCCCCTATAGTATAACCCCAGGATAATGACAGAGAAGCAGCAGGCTGCCCCTATATATCCCCCATAGTATAATCCCAGGATAATGGCAGAGGAGCAGCAGGTTGCCCCTATATATCCCTATAGCATAATACCAGGATAATGACAGAGAAGCAGCAGGCTGCCCCTATATATCCCCCTATAGTATAATCCCAGAATAGTGACAGAGAAGCAGCAGGCTGGCCCCTATATATCCCTATAGTATAATACCAGAATAATGACAGAGAAGCAGCAGGCTGGCCCCTATATATCCCTATAGTATAATCCCAGAATAGTGACAGAGAAGCAGCAGGCTGGCCCCTATATATCCCTATAGTATAATACCAGAATAATGACAGAGAAGCAGCAGGCTGGCCCCTATATATCCCTATAGTATAATACCAGAATAATGACAGAGAAGCAGCAGGCTGGCCCCTATATATCCCTATAGTATAATCCCAGAATAGTGACAGAGAAGCAGCAGGCTGCCCCTATATATCCCTATAGTATAATCCCAGAATAATGACAGAGAAGCAGCAGGCTGCCCCTATATATCCCTATAGTATAATACCAGAATAATGACAGAGAAGCAGCAGGCTGGCCCTATATATCCCTATAGTACAATCCCAGGATAATGACAGAGAAGCAGCAGGCTGGCCCCTATATATCCCCCTATAGTATAATCCCAGGATAATGGTATAGAAGCAGCAGGGCTGCTGATAAGTAACAGAACCTCACCCCCCTCGTCTGCAGTGGATGGAGTGCTGGAGACATGGCCTCTCTTCTTGCTCGGTTTAGTTTGGAGTTTGTTCTTCTTCTTGGGGTTCTTGCTCCTCTCCGCTGACAGCCTGGAGGACTCTCTTCCATGCTGACTCCTGTGCTTTGCTGAGATGTGACTCGGTGCTTCCTCCATGGTGTGCAGCCCGCGGGCTCAGTGGCTGCTGCTGGTCCTCTCCATGCTGTGTAATCCCTCCTCAGTTTCCTGCAGTAACTGGAACACGTGGAGTAGTAGGACGCGTCTCCTAGGTAACAGGGCAGGGCGCTGACACTGCCTCCAGATCCCCCAGTGATAACCACTGGGCAGGGTGTGGTGGCACTGGCAGCCCACTAAGGGTATGGCTGGCAGCAGGGCCGGCCTTAGCTTGAATGGTGATCTACGAAAAACTACTGCTTGGTGCCCCCACCCTATTCATTTGATTTGACCCAGTTTCCCAGGACACAAACAAGGCAATGGTTTAAGCTGCAGAACCTCATCTTAGATACAACTGCTGCCCAACCTCCTATCAGATACCTCACCTGCTACAGAACCTCATATCAGATACCTCAGTTGCTGCAGAACGTCATATTAGATACCTCAGCTACTGCAGAACCTCATATCAGATACCTCAGCTGCTACAGAACCTCATATCAGATACGACAGCTGCACAGAACTTCATATTAGATACCTCAGCTACTGCAGAACCTCATATCAGATACCACAGCTGTACAGAACCTCATATCAGAGACCTCAGCTGCTGCTGAACTTCATATCAGATACCTCACTTGCTGCAGAGCCTCATATGATATCAGATACCTCAACTGCTGCAGAACCTCATATCAGATACCTCAGCTGCTGCTGAACTTCAGATTAGATACCTCAGCTGCTGCAGAACCTCCTATCGGATACCTCAGCTGCTGCCGAACCTCCTATCAGATACCTCACTTGCTGCAGAGCCTCATATGATATCACATACCTCAACTGCTGCAGAACCTCATATCAGATACCTCAGCTGCTGCAGAACCTCCTATCAGATACCACAGCTGCTGCCGAACCTCCTATCAGATACCTCAGCCGTTGCAGAATCTCAGACTAGAAACCTTATCTGCTGCAGAACCTTATATTAGACACGTCAGCTACTGCAGTACCTCATATTAAGATAACTCAGCGGCTGCAGAATCTCATATTAGACACCTCAGCTGCTACATAACCTCATAATACACCTAAGCTGCTACAGATTCTCAAATCCTCTTCTGCAGAACCTCATAATACCTCAGCTGCTGCACAACCTCATAATATACCTCAGCTACTGAAGAACATCATAATACACTTCAGCTGCTGCAGAACCTCATAATACACTTCAGCTGCTGTAGGGCCTCATAATACACACTTCAGATTCTGCAGAACCTCAGGCTATGTGCACACGTATTCTAGAGGTCTGCTGATTTTTCCGCAGCAGATTTGATAAATCTGCAGGTAAAAGGCACTGCATTTTACCTACGGAATTACCGCAGATTTTGTGTGGATTCCCCTGCGGTTTTACACTACCTATAGAGGAGCAGGTGTAAACCACTGCGGAATCCGCACAAAGAATTGACATGCTGTGGAATATAAACCGCAGCGTTTCCGCGCATTTTTTTCAACAGCATGGGCACAGCGGTTTCTGTTTTCCATAGCTTTACATGGTGCTGTAAATTATGGAAAACTGCTGCAGATCCGCTGCAGGTCCGCAGCAAAATCCGCAACGTGTGCACATAGCTTCATAATACACCTCAGCTGCTCCTGGACCTCATAATACATTTCAGCTGCTGTAGAACCTCATAATACACACCTCAGCTGCTGCAGAACCTCTTAATACACACCTCACCTGCTGCAGAACCTCATCATATACCTCAGCTGCTGAAGAACCTTATAATACACCTCAGCTGCTGCAGAACCTCATAATACACCTCAGCTGCTGCTGGACCTCATAATACACCTCATCTGCTGCTGGACCTCATAACACACCTCGGCTACTGCAGAACCTTATAATACACATCTCAGCTCCTGCAAAACCTCATCATACACCTCAGCTACTGCAGAACCTCATAATGCACACCTCAGCTACTGCAGAACCTCATAATACACACCTAAGCTGCTGCAGAACTTCATAATACATACCTCAGCTACTGCAGAACCTCATAATACACATCAGCCACTGCAGAATATCATAATGCACATCTCAGCTACTGCAGGACCTCATAATACACCTCAGCTGCTGCAAAACCTCACAATACAAATCTCAGCTACTGCAGAATCTCACAATACACACCTCAGCTACTTCAGAACCTCGAAATACACCTCAGCATATGCAGGACCTCATAATAGACACCTCAGCTGCTGCAGACCCTCATCCTACACCTAAGCTGCTGCAGAACCTCATAATACACCTCAGCTACTGCAGAACCTCATAATACACACTTTAGCATTTTTCTGCTGCTTCTTCCTGGGCGCGTGTGAAGAAGCATCAGCGAAACGCGTGTTGGGGTTTGGGAGAGGCAGCATGCAGCCAGTATCCACAGGTAATATGTATATTTTCTAGTTCATCAGGCACTAGCAACGGTTACTAATTTACTTGTTGTACTTTGACACTTGTCTCTGCAGTATACGCCCCTTTGCGATATTGTTTGTAAGTTGGCAGCACATCAAGGGAAACTGTTTTGTGATATCATGTGCCTGTGCAGTTGTGTATATCCTGGTTAGTTGCATTTAGCAGCCACTCTGTATGGACAGTATCTCATCTCCAGAAACCAAGTTTAATACTGTATATAGAATACTAGTTATATTCGTGGAGGGTGGTAACTTTTCACCCTCACACTATCTGATTATATTGATGCTGGGAGACTACTTCTTTTCCGTGGAGAGTCTTTGATATTTGACTGTAAGTTAGCAATATGCTTACTTGATTCTGGGTTTACATGGACTGCTTTCTGTATTTGTCTAAACCACTCAGGAACCGTCATATTTATGACAATACTGTGCATTGCAGCTGCCTTCACTGTGTTTTGGTTTGAGACACCTTTTTAACCCCTTTACCCCCAAGGGTGGTTTGCACGTTAATGACCGGGCCAATTTTTACAATTTTGACCACTGTGCCTTTATGAGGTTATAACTCTGGAACGCTTCAACGGATCCCAGTGATTTTGTTTTCTCGTGACATATTGTACTTCATGTTAGTGGTAAAATTTATTTGATATTACTTGCGTTTATTTGTGAAAAAAATGGAAATTTGGTGAAAATTTTGAAAATTTCACAATTTTCCAACTTTGAATTTTTATGCCCTTAAATCACAGAGTTATGTCACACAAAATACTTAATAAGTAATATTTCCCACATGTCTACTTTACATCAGCACAATTTTGGAACCAAATTTTTTTTTTTGTTAGGGAGTTATAAGGGTTAAAAGTTGACCAGCAATTTCTCATTTTTACAACACCATTTTTTTTTTTTTAGGAACCACATCACATTTGAAGTCACTTTGAGGGGCCTATATGATAGAAAATACCCAAGTGTGACACCATTCTAAAAACTGCACATCTCAATGTGCTCAAAACCACATTCAAGAAGTTTATTAACCCTTCAGGTGTTTCACAGGAATTTTTGGAATGTTTAAAAAAAATGAACATTTCACTTTTTTCACAAAAAAAAAATTTAGCTCCAATTTGTTTTATTTTACCAAGAGTAACAGGAAAAATTGGACCCCAAAGGTTGTTGTACAATTTTCTCCTGAGTACGCCGATACCCCATATGTGATTGTAAACCACTGTTTGGGCGCATGGCAGAGCTCGGAAGGGAAGGAGCGCCATTTGACTTTCCAATGCAAAATTGACTGGAATTGAGATGGGACGCCATGTCGCTTTTGGAGAGCCCCTGATGTGCCTAAACATTGAAACCCCCCACAAGTGACACCATTTTGGAAAGTAGACCCCTAAGGAACTTATCTGGATGAGTGGTGAGCACTTTGACTCACCAAGTGCTTCACAGAAGTTTATAATGTAGAGCCGTAAAAATAAAAAATCATATTTTTTCACAAAAATGATATTTTCGCCCCCAATTTTTTATTTTCCCAAGGATAACAGAAGAAATTGAACCCCAAAAGTTGACACCATTTTGGAAAGTAGACCCCCTAAGGAACTTATCTAGATGTGTGGTGAGCACTTTGAACCCCCAAGTGTTTCACTACAGTTTATAACGCAGAGCCAAGAAAATAAGTTATTTTTTTTTCCACACAAATTCTTTTTTAGCCCCCAGTTTTGTATTTTCCCAAGGAGGAATTGGACACCAAACGTTGTTGTCCAATTTGTCCTGAGTACGCTCATACCTTATATGTGCGGGGAACCACCGTTTGTGCGCATGGCAGAGCTCGGAAGAGAAGGAGCTCTGTTTGGAATGCAGACTTAGATGGAATGGTCTGCAGGCGTCACATTGCATTTGCAGAGCCCCTAATGTACCTAAACAGTAGAAACCCCCCACAAGTGACCCCATATTGGAAACTAGACCCCCCAAGGAACTTATCTAGATCTGTTGTGAGAACTTTGAACCCCCAAGTGTTTCACTACAGTTTATAACGAAGAGCCGTAAAAATAAAAAATCTTTTTTTTTTCCACACAAATTATTTTTTAGCCCCCAGTTTTGTATTTTCCCAAGGGTAACAGGAAAAATTGAACCCCAAAAGTTGTTGTCCAATTTGTCCTGAGTACGCTGATACCCCATATATTGGGGTAAACCCCTGTTTGGGCGCACGGGAGAGCTTGGAAGGGAAGGAGCACTGTTTTACTTTTTCAACGCAGAATTGGCTGGAATTGAGATCGGACGCCATGTCGCGTTTGGAGAGCCCCTGATGTGCCTAAATAGTGGAAACCCCCCAATTCTAACTGAAACCCTAACCCAAACACACCCCTAACCCTAACCCCAACCCTAATCCCAACCGTAATCCAAACCCCAACTTTAGCCCCAACCCTAACTTTAGCCCCAACCCTAACCCTAACTTTAGCTCCAACCCTAACTTTAGACCCAACCCTAACCCCAACCCTAACTTTAGCCCCAACCCTAACCGTAACTTTAGCCTCAACCCTAACCCTAATGGGAAAATTAAAATAAATACATTTTTTTAAATTTTATTATTTTTCCCTAACTAAGGGGGTGATGATAGGGGGTCACTTTTATAGTGGGTTTTTTAGCAGATTTTTATGATTGGTAGCCATCACACAGTAAAAGACGCTTTTTATTGCAAAAAATAGTTTTTGCATCTCTACATTTTGAGAGCTATAATTTTTCCATATTTTGGTCCACAGAGTCCTGTGAGGTCTTGTTCTTTGCGGGACAAGTTGACGTTTTTATTGGTACCATTTTCGGACACGTTACTTTTTTGATCGCTTTTTATTCCGATTTTTGTGAGGTAGAATGAACAAAAACCAGCTATTCATGAATTTCTTTTGGGGGGCTGGCGCTTATACCGTTCCGCATTTGGTAAAATTGATAAAGCAGTTTTATTCTTCGGGTCAGAATGATTACAGCGATACCTCATTTATATAATTTTTTTATGTTTTGGCGCTTTTATACGATTAAAACTATTTTCTATAAAAAATAATTATTTTTGCATCGCTTTATTCTGAGGACTATAACTTTTTTATTTTTTTGCTGATGCTGCTGTATGGCAGCTCGTTTTTTGTGGGACAAGATGACATTTTCAGCGATACCATGGATATTTATATCCGTCTTTTTGATCACGTGTTATTCCACTTTGTTTGGCGGTATGATAATAAAGCGTTGTTGTTTGCCTCGGTTTTTTTTATGGTGTTCACTGAAGGGGTTAACTAGTAGGACAGTTTTATAGGTCGAGTCGTTACGGAGGCAACGATACTAAATATGTGTACTTTTATTGTTTTTTTTTTATTTAGATAAAGAAATGTATTTATTGGAACAATATATATATATTTTGTTTCTTTATTTAGTAATTGTTTTTACACATGTAAATGTTTTTGTTTTTTTTAAACTTTTTTACATTGCCCCATGGGGGACATCACTATATATACAATCAGATCACTGATCTGACACTTTGCAGTGCACTGTGTCAGATCAGCGATCTGATAGGCACTGCAGGGAGGCTTCCCGGCGCCTGCTCTAAGCAGGCGCTTGAAAGCCACCTCCCTGCAGGACCCGGAAGGCCCCCCGTGGCCATTTTGGATCCGGGACTGCAGGGAGGAGGAGGTAGGAGACCCTCGGAGCAACACAATCACATCACGTTGCTCCGAGGGTCTCAGGGAAGCATGTAGGGAGCCCCCTCCCTGCGCGATGCTTCCCTGTGCCGCCAGAACGCTGCGATCAAAACATAACTATCAGCTTTTGTTTTGGCCAAAATATTTTTTAAGCCGCCGTAGTCTCTTTTGACTGGGCCCTACTCTACTGTAACCTATTAACCCCTTTCTGCCAGCTGACGGAATAGTACGTCAACTGGCAGATCCCCTGCTTTAAGGTGGGCTCCGGCGGCGAGCCCACCTTAAAGCCGCGACATGTCAGCTGTTTTGTACAGCTGACATGTGCGCGCAATGAGCGCGAGCGGAATCGTGATCCGCCCGCGCCCATTAACTAGTTAAATGCCGCCGTCAAGCGCTGACAGCGGCATTTAACTAGCGCTCCCAGCCGCGCGGACGGAAATGTTCGCACTGCTGACCCCGTCACATGATCGGGGGTCAGCAGTGCATCGCCATAACAACCAGAGGTCTCATTGAGACCTCTATGGTTGTTGATGGCCGATTGCTTTGAGCGCCACCCAGTGGTCGGCGCTCAAAGTACACCTGCCTTTCTGCTACATAGAGGTGATCTGTATGTCACCTCTATGTAGCAGAGCCGATCGAGTTGTGCATGCTTCTAGCCTCCTATGGAGGCTATTGAAGCATGCCAAAAATAAAGAGTTTAAAAATATAAAAAATATATAAAAGTTCAAATCACCCCCCTTTCGCCCCAATCAAAATAAAACTATTTAAAAAAAATCAAACCTACACATATTTGGTATCGCCGCGTTCAGAATCGCCCGATCTATCAATAAAAACAAAGGATTAACCTGACCGCTAAATGGCGTAGCGAGAAAAAAAATCAAAACGCCAAAATTACGTTTTTTTGGTCGCCGCGACATTGCATTAAAATGCAATAACGGGCGATCAAAAGAATGTATCTACAACAAAATGGTATCATTAAAAACGCCAGCTTGGCACGCAAAAAATAAGCCCTCACCCGACCCCAGATCATGAAAATTGGAGACGCTACGGGTATCGGAAAATCGCGCATTTTTTTTTTTTTTTTTTTTTTTAAGCACACTTTGGAATTTTTTTTCACCACTTAGATAAAAAATAACCTAGACATGTTAGGTGTCTAAGAACTCGTAATGACCTGGAGAATCATAATGGCAGGTTAGTTTTAGCATTTGGTGAACCTAGCAAAAAAGCCAACCAAAAAACAAGTGTGAGATTGCACTTTTTTTGCAATTTCATCACACTTGGAATTTTTTTCCCGTTTTCTGTTACACGGCATGGTAAAACCAATGGTATCTTTCAAAAGTACATCTCGTCCCGCAATTAATAAGCCCTCACATGGCCATATGGACGGAAAAATAAAAAAGTTATGGCTCTGGGAAGGAGGGGAGCGAAAAACGAAAACCAAAAAAACGGAAAAAGCTCCGGGGGTGAAGGGGTTAAACATTTGTTAAAATATCCAATCTTTTTAGGTATATTTTTATTTATTTTTCAATTTTTAAAATGATCAACAATATCACAAGGGACAAATACCATCACACCATGACCGAATCACATATTACCACATAGTGACCAATAATACCACACACAAGGAACAAATATCACCACACTACAAGCAGACCATATATTACCACCATATAGTGACTGAATAATACCACATATACTGTAAGGGACAAATACCTCCACACCATAACCATATCACATCACATATTGCCCCCACATAGTGACCAATAATAGAGACCATACGAAAAAAACCATGGAGTTTGTACATTCCCCAATATAAAATAATACCACACAGTGGCAATCGCCAATAGCTGCTATTGCGCAGGCACCAGTGGCCAGGAGTATTTCTTTTTCTCTAGCAAGATGGCGCCGCCGGCGCCTGTGCAATAGCAGCTATCGGTGATCACCGATCTCTTCTAATGCACAGGCGCCCATGGCACCATCTTGGAGGAGGAACTTTTTTTTTGTTCTCTAGCAAGACGGGTCTGCCGTTGCCTGTGAAGTAGCACCTTTTGGATCACTGATAGCTGCTACTGCGCAGGCGCAACCGACACCATTTTCAAATGGATTTTTTTTTTTTTTTTTAGGAACTTCAGGATTACATCAAATAAATGTGTATATAATTCATTATACAACCCCTGGCAAAAATTATGGAATCACCGGCCTTGGGGGATGTTCATTCAGTTGTTTAATTTTGTAGAAAAAAAGCAGATCACAGACATGGCACAAAACTAAAGTCATGTCAAATGGCAACTTTCTGGCTTTAAGAAACACTAAAAGAAATCAAGAACAAAAAATGTGGTAGTCAGTAATGGTTACTTTTTTTAACCAAGCATAGGGGAAAAATTATGGAATCACTCAATTCTGAAGATCAAATTATGGAATCACCCTGTAATTTTTTCGTACCCAAAAATAACACCTGCATGGCTGCATCAAATTAAATCTGCTCGTTAGTCTGCATCTAAAAAAGCGATCACACCTTGGAGAGCTGTTGCACCAAGAGGACTGACATGAATCATGGCTCCAACACGAGAGATGTCAATTGAAATAAAGGAGAGGATTATCAAACTCTTAAAAGAGGGTAAATCATCATGCAGTGTTGCAAAAGATGTTGGTTGTTCACAGTAAGCTGTGTCTAAAATCTGGACCAAATTCAAGTCCAGAAACTTAAAGCACTATGTCTCCAAAACAGGAAATGCACAACAAAACAAATGAGGAACGAATGGTGTTGTGAATTAGACTTTTTGGCTCCCTCTTGTGGTTACTAGTGATATGACTCTGGGATTGTCTTTCCTCAGTTTGGCACCCACCTGGGTCGTTAGTCCAGGGGAGTTGCTATTTAAGCTTCCTGGATCCTTAGTCCAGTGCCTGGCATCGTTGTAATCAGATCCTTTCTGTTTGCTCCTGTCTGCTGGTCCGGGTTCGTGCAAAATTAAGCTAAGTCCTGCTTCTTTGTTTTTTGGTTATTTGCTTGCTCTCATTTTTGTCCAGCTTCTACTAAATGTGATTCCTGACCTTGCTGGAAGCTCTAGGGGGCTGGTGTTCTCCCCCCGGGCCGTTAGACGGTTCGGGGGTTCTTGAATATCCAGCGTGGATATTTTGATAGGGTTTTTGCTGACCATATAAGTCATCTTACTATATTCTGCTATTAGCTAGTGGGCCTCTCTTTGCTAAATACCTAGCTCATTCTTACGTTTGTCTTTTCCTCTTACCTCACCGTTATTATTTGTTGGGGGCTTGTATCCAACTTTTGGGGTCTTTTCTCTGGAGGCAAGAAAGGTCTTTCCTTTCCCTTCTAGGGTTAGTTAGTTCTCCGGCTGGCGCGAGACGTCTAGAACCAACGTAGGCACGTTCCCCGGCTGCTGCTATTTGTGGTGCTAGGATTAGATATATGGTCAGCTCAGTTACCACTGCCCTATGAGCTGTTTTTTTGTGTTTGCAGAATTAGTAATTATTTCTGAGACCCTCTGCCATTGGGGTCATAACAGTATGCCAGGCCAACATTGAATGTTTAATGCATTGCTAAGTGGGATAATAAGAAAGGAAATTCGGAGTTTTTTTTTTTTTTTTCCTCTCTTCCTCCCCTTTACCTCTGAGTGGCTTGTGCTTGCTGCAGACATGAATGTCCAGACCTTGATTACAAGTGTAGACCAGCTTGCTGCTCGTGTGCAGGGCATACAAGATTTTGTTACCAGTAGTCCAATGTCTGAACCTAAAATACCTATTCCTGAACTGTTTTCTGGAGACCGATTTAAGTTTAGGAATTTCAGGAATAATTGTAAATTGTTTCTATCTCTGAGACCCCGTTCATCTGGAGATTCAGCTCAGCAAGTTAAAATTGTTATCTTTTTTTTACGGGGCGACCCTCAGGATTGGGCTTTCTCGCTAGCGCCAGGAGATCCGGCATTGGCAAATATTGATGCGTTTTTTCTGGCGCTCGGATTGCTTTACGAGGAACCCAATCTTGAAGTTCAGGCAGAAAAAGCCTTGCTGGCTATTTCTCAGGGCCAGGATGAAGCTGAAGTGTATTGCCAAAAATTTCGGAAATGGTCCGTGCTTACTCAGTGGAATGAGTGTGCTCTGGCCGCAAATTTCAGAAATGGCCTTTCTGAAGCCATTAAGAATGTGATGGTGGGTTTCCCCATTCCTACAAGTCTGAATGATTCCATGGCGCTGGCTATTCAAATTGACCGGCGTTTGCGGGAGCGCAAAACCGCTAATCCTCTGGTGGTGTTGTCTGAACAAACACCTGATTTAATGCAATGTGATAGAATTCAGACTAGAAATGAGCGGAAAAATCATAGACGTCAGAATGGGTTGTGTTTTTACTGTGGTGATTCTACACATGTTATATCAGCATGCTCTAAACGCCTAACAAGGGTTCTTAGTCCTGTCGCCATTGGTAATTTGCAACCTAAATTTATTTTGTCTGTGACTTTAATTTGTTCATTGTCTTCTTACCCTGTTATGGCGTTTGTGGATTCAGGTGCTGCCCTGAGTCTTATGGATCTGTCATTTGCCAAGCGCTGTGGTTTTGTTCTTGAACCATTGGTAAATCCTATTCCTCTTAGAGGTATTGATGCTACGCCATTGGCGGAAAATAAACCGCAGTTTTGGACGCAGGTAACCATGTGCATGACTCCTGAACATCGGGAGGTGATTCGTTTTCTTGTTCTGCATAAAATGCATGATTTGGTCGTTTTGGGTCTGCCATGGTTACAGACCCACAATCCAGTCTTGGATTGGAAGGCAATGTCTGTGTCAATTTGGGGCTGTCAGGGAATTCATGCTGATTCCCCGCCGGTGTCTATTGCTTCCTCTACTCCTTCGGAAGTTCCTGAGTATTTGTCTGATTATCAGGATGTATTCAGCGAGTCCAGGTCCAGTGCTCTGCCTCCTCATAGGGACTGTGACTGTGCCATAAATTTGATTCCAGGTAGTAAATTTCCTAAGGGAAGACTATTTAATCTGTCTGTACCTGAGCATGCCGCAATGCGTTCGTATATCAAGGAGTCTCTGGAGAAGGGGCATATCCGTCCATCCTCTTCCCCTCTTGGTGCGGGATTCTTTTTTGTGGCCAAGAAGGATGGATCTTTGAGACCTTGTATTGACTATCGGCTTCTGAATAAAATCACTGTTAAATTTCAGTATCCTTTGCCTCTGTTGTCGGACTTGTTTGCCCGGATTAAAGGTGCCAAGTGGTTCACCAAGATAGATCTTCGTGGTGCGTACAACCTTGTGCGCATTAAGCAAGGAGATGAATGGAAGACAGCATTTAATACGCCCGAAGGTCATTTTGAGTACTTGGTGATGCCTTTTGGGCTCTCTAATGCTCCCTCAGTGTTTCAGTCCTTTATGCATGATATTTTCCGGAAGTATCTGGATAAATTTATGATTGTTTATCTGGCTGATATTCTGGTTTTCTCTGAAGATTGGGACTCACATGTGGAGCAGGTCAGGATGGTGTTTCAGGTTTTGCGTGAGAATGCTTTGTTTGTTAAGGGCTCAAAGTGTCTCTTTGGAGTACAGAAGGTTCCCTTTTTGGGTTTTATTTTTTCCCCTTCTGCGGTGGAGATGGACCCAGTCAAGGTCCGAGCTATTCATGATTGGACTCAACCCACGTCAGTTAAGAGTCTTCAGAAGTTCTTGGGGTTTGCTAACTTCTACCGTCGTTTTATCGCTAATTTTTCTAGCGTTGTTAAACCTTTGACGGATATGACCAAGAAAGGTTCTGATGTTGCTAACTGGGCTCCTGCAGCCGTGGAGGCGTTCCAAGAGTTGAAGCGCCGGTTTACTTCGGCGCCTGTTTTGTGCCAGCCTGATGTCTCACTTCCCTTTCAGGTCAAAGTGGATGCTTCTGAGATTGGGGCAGGGGCCGTTTTGTCGCAGAGAGGCCCTGGTTGCTCGGTAATGAGACCATGTGCTTTCTTCTCTAGGAAGTTTTCGCTTGCTGAGCGGAATTATGATGTTGGCAATCGGGAGTTGCTGGCCATGAAGTGGGCATTTGAGGAGTGGCGTCATTGGCTCGAGGGTGCTAAGCATCGTGTGGTGGTCTTGACTGATCACAAAAATCTGATGTATCTCGAGTCTGCTAAACGCCTGAATCCTAGACAGGCCCGCTGGTCATTGTTTTTCTCCCGTTTTGACTTTGTGGTCTCGTATTTACCAGGTTCAAAGAATGTGAAGGCTGATGCTCTTTCAAGGAGCTTTGTGCCTGACTCTCCTGGAGTCGCAGAACCAGTTGGTATTCTTAAAGAGGGAGTTATCTTGTCGGCCATTTCTCCTGATTTGCGACGTGTGTTGCAGAGATTTCAGGCTGGTAGACCTGACTCTTGTCCACCTGACAGACTGTTTGTTCCTGATAAGTGGACCAGCAGAGTCATTTCCGAGGTTCATTCCTCGGTGTTGGCAGGGCATCCGGGAATTTTTGGCACCAGAGATCTGGTGGCTAGGTCCTTTTGGTGGCCTTCCTTGTCACGGGATGTGCAGTCATTTGTGCAGTCCTGTGGGACTTGTGCTCGAGCTAAGCCTTGCTGTTCTCGTGCCAGCGGGTTGCTCTTGCCCTTGCCTGTCCCGAAGAGGCCTTGGACACACATTTCCATGGATTTCATTTCAGATCTCCCGGTGTCTCAGGGCATGTCTGTCATCTGGGTGGTGTGTGATCGCTTTTCTAAAATGGTCCATTTGGTGCCTTTGCCTAAGCTGCCTTCCTCTTCTGATCTGGTTCCTGTGTTCTTTCAGAATGTGGTTCGTTTACATGGCATTCCTGAGAATATTGTGTCTGACAGAGGATCCCAGTTTGTTTCCAGGTTCTGGCGATCCTTTTGTGCTAGGATGGGCATTGATTTGTCGTTTTCGTCTGCCTTTCATCCTCAGACTAATGGACAAACAGAGCGAACTAATCAGACTCTGGAGGCTTATTTGAGGTGTTTTGTTTCGGCAGATCAGGATGATTGGGTGACCTTCTTGCCGTTGGCTGAGTTTGCCCTTAATAATCGGGCTAGTTCCGCTACTTTGGTTTCGCCATTTTTCTGCAACTCTGGTTTCCACCCTCGTTTTTCCTCGGGACATGTGGAGCCTTCTGACTGTCCTGGGGTAGATTCTGTGGTGGATAGGTTGCAGCAGATCTGGAATCATGTGGTGGACAACTTAAAGTTGTCACAGGAGAAGGCTCAGCGTTTTGCCAACCGCCGCCGTGGTGTGGGTCCCCGACTTCGTGTTGGGGATTTGGTATGGCTGTCTTCTCGATTTGTTCCGATGAAGGTCTCCTCTCCTAAATTTAAGCCTCGCTTCATCGGTCCTTACAAGATATTGGAAATCCTTAATCCTGTGTCCTTTCGCTTGGATCTTCCGGTGTCGTTTGCCATTCACAACGTGTTCCATAGGTCTTTGTTGCGGCGGTACATTGTACCTGTGGTTCCTTCTGTTGAGCCTCCTGCTCCGGTGTTGGTTGAGGGCGAGTTGGAGTACGTGGTGGAGAAGATCTTGGATTCTCGTCTCTCCAGACGGAGGCTTCAGTATCTGGTCAAGTGGAAGGGCTATGGTCAGGAGGATAATTCCTGGGTGGTTGCCTCTGATGTGCATGCGGCTGATTTAGTTCGTGCCTTTCACGCTGCTCATCCTGATCGCCCTGGTGGTCTTGGTGAGGGTTCGGTGACCCCTCCTTAAGGGGGGGGTACTGTTGTGAATTAGACTTTTTGGCTCCCTCTTGTGGTTACTAGTGATATGACTCTGGGATTGTCTTTCCTCAGTTTGGCACCCACCTGGGTCGTTAGTCCAGGGGAGTTGCTATTTAAGCTTCCTGGATCCTTAGTCCAGTGCCTGGCATCGTTTTAATCAGATCCTTTCTGTTTGCTCCTGTCTGCTGGTCCGGGTTCGTGCAAAATTAAGCTAAGTCCTGCTTCTTTGTTTTTTGGTTATTTGCTTGCTCTCATTTTTGTCCAGCTTGTACTAAATGTGATTCCTGACCTTGCTGGCAGCTCTAGGGGGCTGGTGTTCTCCCCCCGGGCCGTTAGACGGTTCGGGGGTTCTTGAATATCCAGCGTGGATATTTTGATAGGGTTTTTGCTGACCATATAAGTCATCTTACTATATTCTGCTATTAGCTAGTGGGCCTCTCTTTGCTAAATACCTAGCTCATTCTTACGTTTGTCTTTTCCTCTTACCTCACCGTTATTATTTGTTGGGGGCTTGTATCCAACTTTTGGGGTCTTTTCTCTGGAGGCAAGAAAGGTCTTTCCTTTCCCTTCTAGGGTTAGTTAGTTCTCCGGCTGGCGCGAGACGTCTAGACCCAACGTAGGCACGTTCCCCGGCTGCTGCTATTTGTGGTGCTAGGATTAGATATATGGTCAGCTCAGTTACCACTGCCCTATGAGCTGGTTTTTTGTGTTTGCAGAATTAGTAATTATTTCTGAGACCCTCTGCCATTGGGGTCATAACAGAATGGGTGGAAACTGGAGACAACATCTGTGACCGAACTGTAAGAAACCCTGTATAGGAAATGGGATTTACATACAGAAAAGCTAAACGAAAGCGATCATTAACATCTAAACAGAAAAAAACAAGGTTAAAATGGGCTAAGGAAAAGCAATCGTGGACTGTGGATGACTGGATGAAAGTCATATTCAGTGCTGAATCACGAATCTGCATTGGACAAGGTGATGATGCTGGAACTTTTGTTTGGTGCCGTTCCAATGAGATTTATAAAGATGACAGCCTGAAGAGAACATGCAAATTTCCCCAGTCATTGATGATATGGGGCTGCATGTTAGGTAAAGGCACTGGGGAGATGGCTGTCATTACATCTTCTCAATAAATGTACAAGTTTATGTTGATATTATGTTGATATTTTGAACACTTTTCTTATCCATCAATTGAAAGGATGTTTGGGATGACAAAATCATTTTTCAAGATGATAATGCATCTTGCCATACAGCAAAAACTGTGAAAACATTCCTTGAAAAAAGACACATACGGTCAATGTCATGGCCTGCAAATATTCCGGATCTCAATCCAATTGAAAATCTTTGGTGGAAGTTGAAGAAAATGGTCCATGACAAAGCTCCAACCTGCAAAGCTGATCTGGCAACAGCAATCAGAGAAAGTTGGACCCACATTGATGGAGAGTACTGTTTGACACTCATTAAGTTCATGAATCAGAGACTGCAAGCTGTTATAAAAGCCAGAGGTGGTGCAACAAAATACTAGTGATGTTTTGGATTTTGTTTTTTGTTTGTTTGTTTTTCTTGATTCCATAATTTTTTCCTCAGAATTGAGTGATTCCATAATTTTTCCCCTATGCTTCGTGAAAAAAAGTAACCATTACTGACTATGACATTTTTTGTTCTTGATTTCTTTTAGTGTTTCTTAAAGCCAGAAAGTTGCCATTTGAAATGACTTCAGTTTTGTGCCATGTCTGTGATCTGCTTTTTTTTTTTTCTACAAAAATTAAACAACTGAATGAACATCCTCCAAGGCCGGTGATTCCATAATTTTTGCTAGGGGTTGTATATGCGATCATGCTGCAGCACAGTTGCCACCGCTGGTGCCTGCCTGCGGAAGGGTTTTTTCCCCCAATATATATATAATATTCATTATGTAAACTAGGGGACAGGTCACTGAGGGATCAGTGACCTGTCAGAAGCCATTCACATGAATACATCATCAGAGTACCACATGAAGACTGCCTACAGGTGACCCGAAGGCACGAACATGTCATTAACTGAAAATTGAAAATAAAGATTAAAAAAAGAATTACAGGATGTATTTTATCAACCAAGATGTCATTTTAATCAGTATAACGGTGCCGACCTGACACTGTCTGTAAAATACTGTGCACAATCCTGCTGACAGCTTCCCTTTACCTATTGCCATGTGGGAGTTTAACTGAATATGTGTCCAAGGGTGCATGTTCAGTTACCGAACTGGCAGGATCCTCCTGCCCCTGGTGCCCGGTGAGCAGAGGGGGGGCAGTCTGGGCCCTCTGCTCACCGAGCCCCATACGTCAGTAAGGGCAGTAAAGCCGTGATAGCGGCCCTTGTCCCTGTAGCGCCCCCTCTTGTGTCTGGCGACCGGCGTCCTGTTTTCTGAACTACTGATATCACACCTTCACACCATTTAAAAAGTGGGCAGAGCTGGCTCAGGATAGGGGTGTCCATTTATGACCAAGAGTGGGTTTTAGTCATGCCACAAATCTTATTTCAGCAGGGACTGGAGTAAGATTTGTGGTGAAATGCATACTACTTTGCACCTCGCCTGATTCATTAAGACACGTGCCTCTCTTAATGTCTTAGAAGTCTCGTGCTCCACCACCCATGAAAAACCGGTCTTGATGAATCAGGCCGTAAGATTTCAGCTATAATTTTTGAGAAACACGTACTTGCTCAAAAAAGTTCAGAACTTTAGTGTTTTATTCACAAGCTAGGGCACTTTTCAGAAAAGCCAAATAATTTCACTATACTTTATACCATAACGTATTATACATTAGAACAGAAATGTCCTCGAAGTCAAGACTGCATTTCTCATTTACATGGACAGATGTGCCACATTCCTTAGGCGGTGTGCACCTCTTAAAGGGAATCTGTCACCCCAAATATCGTATATGAGCTAAGGCCACCGGCATGATGGGCTTATCTACAGCATTCTGTAATGCTATAGATAAGACCTCGATGTAACCTTAAAGGTAAGAAAAACAGGTTATATTATACTCACCCAGGGGCGGTCCCGCTGCGGTCTGGGTCCGATGGGCATCGCGGTCTGTGTCCGGCGCCTCCTAGCTTCATACGATGACCAGCGGGACTGCCCCTGGGTGAGTATAATATAACCTGTTTTTCAGGTTACATCGGGGGCTTATCTACAGCATTATAGAATGCTGTAGATAAGCCCTTGATGCCGGTGGCCTTAGCTCATATACGATTTTTGGGGTGACAGATTCCCTTTAATGAATTTGGAGCATCTTACTCCAACACACTTGCATAAGACTCATGTATAAAATACCAGTCTTCCTAAATTTCACCCGGAGTATCTATTTTTTGTGTATTGAAATACTGTGGTCATTATGGAGTTAAGCACCAGATCTATGCAGCAAAGCTCCATTTGGTGGCCTTGACCATACAGCACCTCTGACTCTCTCAAACAGAATGCTGTATATTTTACCAGATCATTATTTGACGGATAAAGATGATTAGTAGTACACTTCACAAATTAAAATATCATTTTCATCAGCTATAATCTTGACTTACATTGTACCTAAAGGAGAATCAAGCAATGTCAATGTGGGTGTGCGCTAAATGCTTCTGTTATCAATTTTTGTCTCTGGAAACATAAATGGCGTCATAGCAATTAAAAGCAACTCTACTCTTCAGTCATGAATCAGTTGCCATGGCAACCTCTAATCTAATGTTATATTTGAAGCATGCAGGCAGAATACTCGTCACAGTCTAAGAATGAATTTTCCATTGTAAAATTGAGAGAAAAAAAATCAAAACATTAGTTTACAGAAGCGATACATAGAAGACAGTAGCGGTACTACACCGAAACCTCTTACCAATGTGCATTTTATTATTTAGTCTCTTATTTAATTTCTAACCTAATTAGAGGCAAATGGTTCTAAAAGAAAAACACAATTTCATTCTAGTCCTATATCAGTCACTTGTACACTATGGGCCCAATTCATCAAAACTTTTACGCCACAGGCTTTAAAAAGTCATAAAATTGTGGCTCCACTTGATGCTGTGCTATCATTTTGCAACCTGTGGCATTTTCAGACTGTGACAAAGTTACTGGCACTGTATGTGAGGGGAGATATGTGTCGCCAAGCTTTTTATTATGTGTGATGCGAAACCCATAAGTTTCCCTCCAGCATGATACTGTATGTGCTGAGAGGAAACCAGTCGTTACCAAGGTCTGGGTTTCAATATCAGTAGGTCAGAGATGGGCGGGATGCCATATCTTCCCCGCAAGGGTGTGGTTGGAAGGAGTTAATTGTCTGGCCTATTTTTTTTCTGTCTGGCCTGTTTGGATGTAGGAAACCTACAGGCTGCTGCTCCGATGAGAGTTGCCTTGTGTTTGTCCCAGAAGGCCGGAGCCATAGTGGGAAGGACTTTGTATGGAGTTTTTATTTTCATTTGTGCCAGAAAAGCCATTTTTGCGTTACTATTTTGGCTTGATGGTTTATGAAGCTATAAACCAGCCAGGTACTTTACTATAACGTTTTCTTGTGTCTACCTCGGGAAGCAGCTGAGTGAGCCGACCTGCCACAACACTTTTTGCCTAGCTTTAACAAAGTGGGTAGAGCTGGGGTAAAGAATTGGCGCGGCTACCATCACTCATCAACTTCATGAGGAGTGTCAACGTTCACCACAGCTAAAATCTAACTCCAACAGTGTCTGGAATAAGATTTGTGGTGAGGAAGACACTGAGGTGCCTGCCACTCATCGCTCTTGATTCATGAAGCAGCATACGCAATACCACAGTATTGCAGTGTATAGTGGAGCGCCCCCCTGTGACAGGGCCACCGAGTCCTAAGTACCGGGTCTCCCTTCTGGCTCTGGCGATGTCACGGTGGCTAGACCCCGGCCTGTGACCCTGTTAAGGGGGATCCAATAAAGGAATAACAGTTCGATGTGTGGGTGGTGGTGATGATGTGGTGCAGTGCCGGTCACAGTAAATAACGAGGACACCAGGTTGCTGTCTCTTTACCTCTTTACTGAAGGCTCAAGATCCTCAGTCCGGAATACGGTTAACCGGGCTGTGGGAGTCCGGCCGGTCCGATGGCACCTCCAGAGTTCCCTTTGCAGGTGGAAATCTGTGCCTACCTTCTAGCGCTTGTGTGTTGTGGTCCTCCCCTGCTGTGCTTACGGGATAGTCCCCACAACTGTTGTGTCTGTTTCTGAAGTTCCCTCACAACTCGATTATGATGTTCTGCTTCGTCCCCCAGATCATATGGCTAGGACGCACCCGTATGACGGGTAGGCTCGGAGATCTTCCGGGACCCTAGTGTCGCCCCTCTCCAGTTGTTGCCCCCTATGTCTTCTTAGGTGATTTGAGTGCGACAGCCTGCCTATAACTGACTGTCCTGCCGTAGGTTTGAAGTAAGGCCTGGAGCTCAATACTTCCTCGGCGTTCCGGCCACCGGCTACGCGCCTCAGTAGGATGTTGCCTCGTCTTACAGCACGACTCCTACTGGTGTTTCTCCTTGTTGCGTTGATCTCGTTTCTCACTCAGCACAATAAACCTCGCTTCTTGTCCTTTCTTGGGGTACCGCCGCAAGGAAGTGCAGGCGCGGTCCCTTTACGTTCTCTCTGGTTCGCTAGGTCTCTGCCAGGATCCCACTCCTGACAAGGACCCCCCTGAGTCTCTCCCCGCAACACCCGCTGCCACAGGATGTTGCCTGTTCGATTCCCAGTCAGCTTCTGTCTAACTTCCTGTCTAACCCCCAGTTTTACCAGACTGTGAGGAGTGGCCTAATACATAGCGCCCTTAGCTCCCCCTGGAGGCCAGACTGTGAAGTGCATTGGTGTCTGTGATACCTGGTCAGGAGAACTCCTTCAGTGCCATCAGACGTACCATAGCCCCCCTTAGCGGCGGAGCATCAGTACTGCAACGACCAGGACTCTGGGGCGCTGCATATAGCAAAAATCACCGTCTAGCTGGCTATCATGGCAACCCATTGGGGGCGCTAATGAGTGGTCAGGACAGTTTATCCCCTGTGCAGCAAGGTAAAAAAATTAAATAGACATCGTCATGGGTTGGCAGTGGCATTTAACAGATTAACAGCCACGAGCGGAGCTTCGCTCCACTCACAGCTGTAAGAGGACGATGACAGCTAAATGACACTGTCAACATCTGCCAGGAAAAGATGCAGTTTCAGCTCCTGAGCCCACATCAAAGACAGAGAGCAAACATAAGGCATATCAGTTCAACATATGTTGATAAGGGGTTAACTATACTGATTTCAAAGGTAGGTTTCAGTTAGAAAAGCTCTAGTGACACCACAAAATGTTTTTACCAGGTAAGCAGTGGCGTACATAGAAATCATGAGGTTCCATGAGTTATTTACAAGTTTATTACCACTTATAAAATGTGCTCAAAGTGCTGCCCATTAGTTGGATTGTTAATGCAATCCTCTTCTCCCACTCTTGACACACTGATAGCAACACTGCAGAAGAAATGCTAGCACAGGCTTCCAGTATCCATTGTTTCAGATGCTGCACATCTTTTTATCTTCACAGCTTAGACAATTGCCTTCAGATGACCCCAAAGATAAAAGTCTAAGGGGGTCAGATCAGGAGACCTTGGTGGCCCTTCAACTGGCCCACAACGACCATCATGATGATGTGTTACCCTCTTTATGCACTGAAGATGGCACGTTCCCTGAGTTTTTCCAGCAAGATGGTGCACCACCACATTATGGGTGTCAGGTCTGAGCATTCCTACATGAACAGTTTGCTGGAAATTGGATTGGTCACTGTGGTCCAGTTTATCGGCCACCAAGGTCTCCCGATCTGACCCTCTTAGACTTTTATCTTTGGGGTCATCTGAAGGCAATTGTCTATGCTGTGAAGATACGAGATGTGCAGCATCTGAAACAACGGATACTGGAAGCCTGTGCTAGTATTTCTTCTGTGGTGTTGCTATCAGTGTGTCAAGTGTGGGAGAAGAGGGTTGCATTGACAATCCAACACAATGGACAGCACTTTGAACACATTTTATAAGTGGTCATAAACTTGTAAATAACTCATGGAAGAATAAAGGTAAGTTAAAACCAAGCACACCACTGTTTTTCTTGTGAAATTCTCAATAAGTTTGATGTGTTACATGACCCTCTTCCCATTGAAAAAAATAAAGTTGGATCCAAAATGGCCGACTTCAAAATGGCTGCCATGGACACCACCCATCTTGAAAAGTTTTCCCTTCCCATATACTATTGTGCCACAAACAGGAAGCTGATATCACCAACCATTCCCATTTTGTTTAGGTGTATCCATATAAATGGCCCACCCTGTATAATGTGATAGGTGCTGATGATGCTGTGTGGGTATTGCAAAGGTAACACATAAGGTAACTCCGGTATACTCAGTGCAGGTATATGGAAAGTATAGAATATAGTTTAGTGCTTAGGATAGAAATAGATTGATACAGTAGGTATGGTAGGGCAAGATACAGTTAATACTTTGCACTGGCCCACAATTTGGAGGGAGTAGATGGGACAAAAATACACCACTTCCTAGTTTGAGTTAGTGAGTGATAGTGAAAGTGTTTTTGAGAGACAAGGCCAAGTTCAAGTGGCAGTGGGTTGGAGTACCAAATTTCCTGCGGACCTTCTTGCAACGTCCTGGGCCTATAGCTTGAACGAGGCACTGTGGAGAGTGCCTTAATCCCTTCCATACAGAGGAACCCAGATGGGAAACCATAACAGATCTCAGGAATACTGCGGTGCTGAACGGGGAATCCTTAGGGATAACAGGACCGGTTAAAGCAGAGACAGTCCAAGCTGAACGTATGCAAATTGTAACAATCCTGCCCGAATTACTGCATAGCCTCCCAGCCCCCTCCTGCCTTTCACTTACTCACTGTTCCAGGCCATGCTGTGAGTTCTGTCTGCTGCCGGCTCCATGTTGTGTACCTCATGTGTCTCCTGTCTGCTCTTTGAATTCTTCCTGGCTGCGTGCATAGGGTGCCGCTGCCGGCACTACCTGAGTCTTATGGAGATGGTGTGCACCTTCCTAAGGTGTCCCCAGCCAATTGCCATGCAGCCTCAGGTACATAAGACATCCCCACCCCTAGGGTTGGGCCTGAGCAACGTACTCTGTCAGTCTGTACTTTGTTGCTCAGTTGCCAGGTCCTGTCTTGTCTCTGACTTCTCTGGGGGCTGCATATCCAGACCTGTTACTGTGCTTTGTATGTTTTTTTCGCCTCCCTGAGGGCTGCATACTCAGGCCTGTGTCCTTGTCCAGTATCTGTTCCCATGTCCGTTCTTGTCGGTACTGTGTCCTACTCTTGTATCTTATCCTGTTACTGCACCTGACCTAGTCTGAACTCTGTCCTATACCTGTGTCTACTTGTAACCTTGTCTGTAGCCTTCCCTACCCTGTTGGGTGTATCCTTGTGCTCCGCTCTGTTTGTTTACTTTTGCTCTGCTCGCCGCACCTTGTAGCTTTGCTCTGCTCTGCACTCGCTTCTGCTCCTTGCAGCTCCGTTCTGCTCTCGGCTCCACTCTGCACCTGGCTCTGCACACTTGCGGTTCCGTCCTGCTCTCACTCTGCAGTTCCGTTCTGCTCTTGCTCCGCGTTCTGCGGTTCCGTCCTGCTCTCGTTCCGTGCTCTGCGGTTCCGTTCTGTTCTTGTTCTGCGTGCTGCGGTTCTGTCCTGCTCTCACTCCGTTCCTTGCGGTTCTGCCTGGCTCCGCTCCTTGTGGTTATACCTTGCTCAGCTCCTTGCGGTTCTGCCTGGCTCCACTCCTTGCAGTTCTGCCCTGCTCTGCTCCTTGCGGCTCAGCCCTGCCCCACTCCTTGCAGTTCCGTCTTGCTCTGCACCTCGCGGGTCTTTGTCCTGCAGTCTGAACAGGTCTCCACCTGTTCCCATATATCACTCATACCAGTCTGTGTTCCTATCCTCCTTGAATCTGTCCCTTGTCCTCCAGTGTGAACTGGTCCCTACTAGTCTCCATAGACTATGCATATGCAGCGCCCCAGGGTCCTGGTCGTTGTAGTAATCTCATTCTTCCACCAGGGGGAGTGATGTTATGTCTGAAGGCAATAAAGGAGATCTCTTTACCAGGTATCACAAACCATTCAACACACTTCACACTCCAGTCCACCAGGGGGAGCTATGCTCCTATTTATTAGGGCTCCTCACAATTAAGTAAAACTGGTGGCCTGGATAGGAAGTTAGTCAGAAGCTGGCTGAGCTTCACTCAGGCAGTTGCTGTCAGGCAGACAGAGAGAAAGGAGGAACATCGAGGGGTTGCCGACAAGGTGGTCCCTGACAGGGGTGGGATTCTGTCAGAGGCCTAGATAGAAGGCCACGGAGCTGCACCTGCCCGACATGCGGCAGCATCCTAAGAAAGAGACACGAATAGCGAATTGTGTTCTTCAAGTTCTAAACCCGTCCAGGGTTATTTCTTAAAGGGGTCCTCCGTTCCAGGAGGATCCCCAAAGTTTGCATCAGTTTTGCACAAGTTCAGCGTTGCCTTAAAGACTGTAGGATCATGGACAGTGAGTGATTCCTGAACTGCTTGTAAATAGTTTGCACCTTCTTAAGGGTGCTTCCTACTGGTTTTACAACAGAGGCTTTTACACAGACTGCCTCCAACAGAAACTGTTATTAATCTTGTTATATGAACTGCTTTGTTTTTCAGACCAGAAGAAAAACCCGTTGGTGTGGCAGAATTCCGGGTCGGGATACACGTCTTGTAGCCCACACAAGCCCTACGTTGGGGGTTCGTCACGGATCCCTTGCATCACGTCACTTATATTGCTAATGCATGTAGAAAAGCCGCGGAGACACCATCACGTGTTTCTCAACACAAGCAATAAATAGCCAGGTCTTTCACAGGGAAGGAACAACCACGGGAAGGGCAGCATCCAATAAAGGAAAACCACCTATGCCAAAACATGGTATCCACAGACAGCTGTTTCGGGGTATTTGCCCCTCATCAGTGTGGAGTAGGAAACTCGCTATTAGGAGCAGTGCCTAGTGAAAAGTCTATAAACATAAGGATGAATGACCTCGGGGAGATCAAAACATCCAACACCGCGGAGACACCATCACGTGTTTCTCAACGCAGTGATCCAGAACACTGCCCCCATCCCTAAAGGGAAATATGCAAATGCATGTAGAAAAGCCGCGGAGACACCATCACGTGTTTCTCAACGGGGGGGGGAGTGCAGCGCCCCAGGGTCCTGGTCGTTGCAGTAATGTCATTCTTCCAAAAGGGAGAGTGATGTTATGTCTGAAGGCAATAAAGGAGATCTCTTTACCAGGTATCACAAACCATTCAACACACTTCACACTCCAGTCAACCAGGGGGAGCTATGCTCCTTTTTATTAGGGCACTCCTCACAATTAGGTAAAACTGGTGGCCTGGATAGGAAGTTAGTCAGAAGCTGGCTGAGCTTCACTCAGGCAGTTCCTGTCAGGCAGACAGAGAGAAAGGAGGAACATCGAGGGGTTGCCGACAAGGTGGTCCCTGACAGGGGTGGGATCCTGTCAGAGGCCTAGACATAAGGCCGCGGAGCTGCGCCTGCCTGACGTGCGGCAGCATCCTAAGAAAGAGATACGAACAGCGAATTGTGTTGTAGAGGGTGAGAAACGAAGTCATAGCAAAAGGAGAGTAAACCAGAAGGAATTCTGCCCTACACAGGCTGCCTCCTTCTGAGGCGCAGGATCCGGTAGCCGGAACACCGAGGGAGCAACAGTCTCTATGCCTTACTCCAGAGACCAGCAGGACAGCTAATTACACGTTACCTGCCCGACCTATACCCAGGAGGCACGGTGGCATCTTGTGGGAGCTGGGGCATGCTAGAGTCCCTGTAAAAAGCCTCAGGCCACCAGTCATACGGCTTTGTCCTATCCATCCGGGAGACAGAGAGAGACATAACATCTAGAACATCTACAACAGTTATGAGAACTTTATGAGAGGCTCAGCAGTAAGGTACTACAACATCCAGGCGCTGGAGGAAGGCTACTGATTTCCACCTGGATAAGGGGACTCTGGATTTGCCTTCAGACTGGCCGGACTCTGCCTGCCCAGTGATCTGGTGCTCTGGACTGTGGATGCTGAAGTCTTCAGTAAAAAGGTAAAGAGACTGCACCCTTGTGTCCTCGTTCTTCTCTGCACCTCACACCATTCACCATCTACACACTGGGAAGTCCTGGGGACATACTTCACCTCTGGGAAGGTATACCATCTAGCTGCCATAACATCACCCCAGCGGACCCCTAAGCAGCGTCGGTCACCCTGATCGAATACAACAGGTGGCGTCACGAACATTTCCCCTTTAAAGACCTTTCCCTTTTAATCAACGGATGTCCCAAGGGCCACGAGCCAGGTCAGCCACCGTGACATCCCCCTTGAGAACCGAGACCCGGTACCGAGTACCCCTAGCCCTTGGGGGCGCGCCACATACCTGTCTATGTTCCTGTTTTACCCATACCAATTCCAGTCCTGTTAGCTGTGCCCACTTGCCAAAGTCTCAGCCGTGCCCACCTGTCTGCCAGTGTCTCAGCCGTGCCCACCTGTCTGCAGTGTTTCAGCTGTGTCCACCTGTCTTTCAGTGTCTCAGCCGTGCCTGCCTGCCAGTGTCTCAGCTGTGCCCACCTGCCTGTCAGTGTTCAGTTCCCCAGTGGGATCAGCAGACACAGACAGACTTCGCCCTGTAGTGGTACCAGGCAGCTACCTGCCGCACAAGCCTGAGCTCACCATCAGAGGCTCCAGTGAACACCAAGGAAGCTGCTTAGTCACGCCCCTTCCAGGGGCCACACCCCCACATGCTCGTGTCGACCAGTCTGGGCGCTAGCGTTACACAAATGCTTGAAATATATGGTTGTGTCTCATAGCTGTTATGGGTTTACCGCGACAAAGAAGGGCCAGAAGACCTCAGTGTCTGATTTCATGTACTCCTGCACTAATTATAAGCACTTCACCATCATATTAAACAGTGCAGGTTTCTGCTAGTAGTGCACTGGTTAATTTGTTCAGTTGAGAGCTCCAGGAGCTTATCCTGCTTTGACGGTCTCAACTTTTCACTGCTATATATACTTGCCTGTGGCAATCAGGGATTGCCAGTGTTAGTTTCATACTGCCTGGTTCTGCAAACTCAGGTAGCGAGCATTTGCGCTCAACACTAATGACGACATATTCAATGTGACAAACAAATGTTATTAAATTCTGTCTATTAGCTTTGGGTTAAAAATTCTCACTATACCCCTGGATTAAATCCTTGAGGGGTGCAGTTTCTAAAATGGGTCACTTGTGGGAGGCTTCCACTGTTTGGGCACATCAGGGGCTCTCCAAACATGACATGGCGTCCACTCTCGATTCCAGCCATTTTTGCGTTCAAAAAGTCAAATGGTGCTGCTTCTTTTCCAAGCCCTGTTGTGTGCTCAAACAGTAGTTTTCCTCCACATATGGTGTATCGGCATACTCAGGAGAAATTGCACAACAAATTTTGGGGTACTTTTTTTCTGTTACCCTGTGAAAGTAAAAAATTTGAGTCTAAAGCAAAATTTTTGTAAAAAGTAAAATGGTAATTTTTTCCTTCCACATTCTATTAATTCCTGTGAAGAACCTGAAGGGTTAATAAACTTCTTGAATGTGGTTTTGAGGTCTTTGAAAATTGCAGTTTTTAGAATGGTGTCACTTTTGGTTATTTTCTATCATAAAGGCACCTTAAAGTCACTTCAAATGTGACGTGGTCACTAAAAATGTTTTTGTAAGTTTTGTTGGAAAATTGAGGTCTAAGGCAGAGGTGTCAAACTGCATTCCTCGAGGGCCGCCAACAGGTCATGTTTTCAGGATTTCCTTAGCATTCCACAAGGTGCTGGAATCATTCTGTGCAGGTGATTAAATTATCACCTGTGCAATACAAGGAAATCCTGAAAACATGACCTGTTGGCGGCCCTCGAGGAATGCAGTTTGACACCTCTGGTCTAAGGGGTAACGTTTCTCCTTATGGAGAGTGACATACCTGCTGGCTTGTCAAGGTAAGGAGGTTTATTCGCCGTGCAATGTTCCTCTGGGAAGTTAAATATGCAAATTGCCTCTTCTGAGAAAAAGAGGACTTAAACTCTATAGCGCCACATGTTGGAAGTAGCGATCCTACAAGTCACAATCAACCCTTTAACGAGTCGTGCAATATAGGCTTTTATCCTAAGTCATATTGCACAACTCGTTAAAGGGTTAATTGTGACTTGTAGGATCACTACTTCCAACAGGTGGCGCTATAGAGTTTAAGTCCTCTTTTTCTCAGAAGTGGCAATTTGCATGTTAGAAAATTGAAAAATTTCTGGTCAAGTTTCAACCCCTTTAACTTCCTATTAAAAAAATTATGTTTCAGAAATTGTGCTGATGTAAAGTAGACATGTGGTAAATGTTATTTAGTAATTATTTTGTATGGTATAAACTATAAGATTTACCAACATATAAATTTAAAATTTTTGTAAAATTTAGATATTTTAATAAATATATGCGAATCATATCAACCAAAATTTACCACTAACATGGTAAATGAAAAAACAATCTTACAATCAGTGGGATCCGTTGAAACGTTCCGGAGTTATTATGACATAAAGTGACATTGGTCAGGTTTAAAAAATTTGGCCTGGTCTTTAAAGGGGTTGTCCACTATTAGGACAACCCCATCTTAAACCAAATATTCTGCCCCGATAAAATAATAAAGCCTATACTCACCTCACGTGCCGGCGCTGTTCCCGCGGTGTCGGCACTCAGTCTCCCTCGGGTTGTGATGCGATGTTGTGACATGTGACACCGGCGCCCAGTCAGTGCTGGCATCGCTGTCTCTGTCTTCCTAAAAACTTAACATGAAGAGGAAGAACAAGCTATAGCTGATATATGAGCCTATATCTCTGCAACGCGATGGAGAGTAAAAAAGCAAAAACAAAAATGCTTTAATTTGTCCCTCTGCCACTGTTGAATTATGTATACAGTTTCAAATAAAAATATTGTGAAAAGGTACTCTTCTAGTGTATAGCTGAAAAAAAAGAGAATGTGTTTAGTTTTAGATCATTATCTGCCATCGCAACGAAAGGTTAGCACTGCATCTAAAATAATCTAATTATCGAAAAGGGAAAAGAAGTAATTACGACGAGTCATGAGAGATTGATGATGAGATGTAGGATGCGTAACGAAACATCAATTAAAACATTAGATAACTAGAAAGAAAAATGTCTAATAAGTTTGTGATAAAATGAGTGTGGGACAGGATGGGCTTCCAAAAATGTACACATGCACGTCTGAAAATGGGGTACCCCTTACTCGCAAAGAATCGTTCTACAAAGTCAAGTGTAGCCAAAGAATCCACGTTTAACAATCCATCATTATCCTCCCAGTATTAACATACAAAGTAATGTCCAAGTTTTGACATCTCTTATGGATGGGTCTTTTTCAAGGGTTATTTTTTCATGAACAGTATGAGATCAAATAACGATTTACTGAAAAATCCATAATAATTACATGAAATAGCATTCAAGGTGCTCTAGATATTCAGAGATGTTTGAAAGAATTAAAAGGGAGCTGTAAGGAAAAATAGAAATTGTGTCAAAAAGGATAAAAAAGATGTCTTAGAAATGTAGCGCCCCCACTGCCGCAGGGCCGAGGGGTACCCGGTACCGGGCCTCTGAGTCTCTGCTTCTGGGGTTGTCACGGCGGCTAGGCCCCGGTCCATGACCCTGCCGTGGGGCGCACAGTGAATGATAGGTGTGGATGTTGGTGGTGCAGTTGTGGGGGTGCAGGTCGCGGTAAATAACGAGGACACCAGGTTGCAGTCTCTTTACCTCTTTACTGGAGATCTCTGAGTCCTCAGTCCAGAATATGGTTCACCAGGCTGCGCAAGTCCGGCCGGTCCAATGGCACCTACAGAGTTCACTTCACAGGTGGAAATCGGTGCCTTCCTTCTTAGCGCTATGTGTTGTAGTCCTTCCCTGCTATGCTTACGGAAAGTACCCCACAACCGTTGTGTCTGTTTCTCGTGTTCCCTCACAACTCGATTAACTGATCTTCTGCTAATCTTCCGTCCCTTCCTGATGTTACAGTTAGAACGGCACCCGTTTGTCGGGTAGGCCTGGAGTTCTTCCGGGACCCTAGAGACGCCCCTCTCCCGCAATTGCCTCCCAAGACTTCATAGGTGATTTAGGTGAGACAGCCCGCCTGAGACTGACTGTCCTGCCGCTGTTTAGAGTATTGCTTGAAGCTCTCTAATGAAATACTCCCTCGGCGTTCCGGCCACCGGTAATGCGCCTCAGTAGGGTGTTGCTCCGGTCTTACAGCATGACCCCTACTGGTATTCTCCTATTGCTTGATCTCGTTTCTCACTCAGCACAATCTATCTCGCTTCTAGTCCTTTCTTGGGTCCCGCCGCTTCCCGGAGCTGGCGCGGACCCGTTATGTTCTTTTTCAATGCCAAGCCTCTGTCAGGATCCCACCCCTGACAGAGACCCTACTGTCTCTTCCTCCACAACACCCTCTGCCACCAGGTGTTGCTTCGTTCAATCCAGTCAGCTTTCTGATCTAACTTCCTGCCTGACCCCCAGTTTACCCACTATGGTGGGGAGTGGCCTAATGAATAGCACCCTTAGCTCCCCCCGGAGGCCCAGCTGTGAAATGTATTGGTGTCTGTGATACCTGATCAGATGAACTCCTTCAGTGCCATCGGACGCACCGTAGCTCCCCATAGTGGCGGAGCCACAGTACTGCAACGACCAGGACTCTGGGGCGCTGCACTCCCCCCTGGTTAAACACAGTACTCCGGGACTGGGAAGAAAACAACAATACAAGTTAGCAAAAAGACATACAATTTTGTTGAGTGCAATAACAATAAGCATATTTGAACAGAGCTTCCCTTTATGGGAGGTGAGGACACTTGAACGTTACAAACATGGTAAAATATCATAGCAACATGCTATAATTAGCTTTTCTTACCCAACCGGGTATTCTACTAAGTGCAAAAATTGTTGAACAATAATTTAACTTTGCCTTTAAGGACATACACTCTTAATCCACTAAAGACCTTCCTATAATCACATTATAAGGTATTTTAACTTTTTCATTCTCCTTCTTTAAATCTGCAGGACCGCCTGTCCTATCGGCACCAGACCTACTGCCTCTCCTTTCTGTTACAGGACCTCCCCGTTCAGCCAGGGCCTACTGCCTTTTCAACTACTATACACAGTATAGAACATAACATTACTTTCAGTTTAAGAGCACTAAGTCATCTCTACATGACTCCTATGAGGACTCAGGGTTTACCTTCTATCCTAACTATCTATTATCATTATCAAAACATTTTCTTTTGAACATTAAGCCTTCTCATTATCTTTCTTTCTATCATGCATGCTGGACACTATGTCTATCCCTACGGGCCCACTGCATCCTTCTTCTATCTTTCACCTTTTTCTTCTCACAGAACATCATCACTATTTCTTCACAATTAACTAGTTAAATACATATAACTTTCTCATGTAAACATTATCATCACTTTCTTTGGTCAAGACATTATTGCTTCCAATCTTAAAACAAGAAAAAGAAGCGCACATAGAGTAATACCTTCAGATATCGCAATCAAGTCGACCCCCACAAAACAGACTCACCTGGTCTGGTTGTGACAGGTCACAACTCCCTTGGATAAGCACGTATGGTCGCAGCAGGCTCCCGGCAGACAGTATGGATCCACATGGAAAAAGATAGAACCGGAGGATAGAAGCCGCGCAGACCACAATAAAGGTAACAGAGTTACCCACACACTCTGTTTATTAGCCTACGCGTTTCGTGGCAGACAGGCCACAGGTTGCCCTGATGAAGTGGCCTGTCTGCCACGAAACGCGTAGGCTAATAAACAGAGTGTGTGGGTAACTCTGTTACCTTTATTGTGGTCTGCGCGGCTTCTATCCTCCGGTTCTATCTTTTTCCATGTGGTTCCAATCTTAAAGCAATACCACGGTTTAAGCGCAACAAATGAACATCCCCTTTAAGAGGGGACCAAGTCTTTATGAGGTAGCACGCTTTCTCAAGCTACCAGTCCATACTCAGCAAAGGTTCCAGTGTGGTATCTTCACAAAGAGTCCTTCTTTAAGTAAAACCAGTAAGAAGCCCCTTTAAGAAGGTGCAAACTATTTACAAGCAGTTTGTATCATGCATTGTTCATGATTCAGCAGTTCTTTTCAACAATGAGGAAACAGGAAACAAGAGCAAAAGCAGAGGAAGGGATCCCGGGTAAACAAAGGGATCCCTTTAAGAGTTAACCCTAGTCGGGTTTAAAGCAGCAAAAAGCAGGGAAACAAACAGTTAACTATGTACAGTTTCAGGTTTCCGAGGTTTAGTTGGACGGCTTCCAGGGCTGCACCTGGCACTTAACCCTTCTTGGCCTGGGAAGAGTGAGGTCCAGGGTTACACCCAGTGCTGGACAAACGCCGTTAATCCGTCTTTCATGTACAGTTAAATCGGGCGCAGCGATGGAGGTCTGTGCAGCTTGAGTACGGACATTTGCTGCAGCAGAGGTAGCGGCTGCTGCAAGATCAGTCACTGGAACGGAGTCAGCAGCTGTGGCACTAGCAGTCACTGGAGTGGTGTCGGTCGTCAGGGCAGGGTCGTCCTTCATACCTGCTTCAGATGCGGTCCCTCCGGTGCCGATCTGCTCCGTCTCCGCTGGGGTCTGGAACGCTGGCTGCAGGGCCTCGTGCTGCGACATTGTCATCTCTGCTCGCAGCATCTCGCTTTCCGGCAGGGCCTTGCTTTCTGACTTTGGAGCGCTGGAACTTCTTTCTTGCTCCGGACCAGATGAGGCTGCCGACAGATGTCTGGTGAGGCTCCTGATGATGGCCTTCTTCCACCCGGCCTCAGTGCTCAGCTGCGTCCGCCGGGGTCGGTCGCTGAGCCCGTCCACTCCGGCCTGCAGGAATTCAGCATCAGCGGTGGAGGCCTGGTTGCGGTGCCCCTCCGGGTAGCTGGGGGAGTCCTCTGCTCCGACCCCACGCTCTGGCTCCGGGCGGCTCGCCATGGCGTCCTCCATGTCGCTCACTTCTTCTTCCTGGTCCTTTTCCCGCTCTCTCCTTCGTGGGCGGTTTCGTTTTCTTTGTCTCTGCCCACCATTGAGGATCAGGAGGCGGATCTCGGCTGCTGACGGACACGTCCTCAAGGGGCCGAGATATTTAGACTGGGCGGCCATTGTCTTTCGCGCTCTTCAGCTTGTTCACGCCCACTTCCACGCCCTTCTTCTTCTCCTGCGCTCTCCTTAGCGCCGTAATGGCGGCGGTTTTGGCGCGAACTTTTGGCGGCAAGTGACAATCCACAGTCTTTGCAATAAAGTACAGTCCAAGCACAGTAAATCACAGTAAATCACAGTTCCAAGGCACACATGACCTGATTCTTCAGGCTTAAGTAGATCCTGTTCGTGACGCCAAGTTGTAGCGCCCCCACTGCCGCAGGGCCGAGGGGTACCCGGTACCGGGCCTCTGAGCCTCTGCTTCTGGGGTTGTCACGGCGGCTAGGCCCCGGTCCGTGACCCTGCCGTGGGGCGCACAGTGAATGATAGGTGTGGATGTTGGTGGTGCAGTTGTGGGGGTGCAGGTCGCGGTAAATAACGAGGACACCAGGTTGCAGTCTCTTTACCTCTTTACTGGAGATCTCTGAGTCCTCAGTCCAGAATATGGTTCACCAGGCTGCGCAAGTCCGGCCGGTCCAATGGCACCTACAGAGTTCACTTCACAGGTGGAAATCGGTGCCTTCCTTCTTAGCGCTATGTGTTGTAGTCCTTCCCTGCTATGCTTACGGAAAGTACCCCACAACCGTTGTGTCTGTTTCTCGTGTTCCCTCACAACTCGATTAACTGATCTTCTGCTAATCTTCCGTCCCTTCCTGATGTTACAGTTAGAACGGCACCCGTTTGTCGGGTAGGCCTGGAGTTCTTCCGGGACCCTAGAGACGCCCCTCTCCCGCAATTGCCTCCCAAGACTTCATAGGTGATTTAGGTGAGACAGCCCGCCTGAGACTGACTGTCCTGCCGCTGTTTAGAGTATTGCTTGAAGCTCTCTAATGAAATACTCCCTCGGCGTTCCGGCCACCGGTAATGCGCCTCAGTAGGGTGTTGCTCCGGTCTTACAGCATGACCCCTACTGGTATTCTCCTATTGCTTGATCTCGTTTCTCACTCAGCACAATCTATCTCGCTTCTAGTCCTTTCTTGGGTCCCGCCGCTTCCCGGAGCTGGCGCGGACCCGTTACGTTCTTTTTCAATGCCAAGCCTCTGTCAGGATCCCACCCCTGACAGAGACCCTACTGTCTCTTCCTCCACAACACCCTCTGCCACCAGGTGTTGCTTCGTTCAATCCAGTCAGCTTTCTGATCTAACTTCCTGCCTGACCCCCAGTTTACCCACTATGGTGGGGAGTGGCCTAATGAATAGCACCCTTAGCTCCCCCCGGAGGCCCAGCTGTGAAATGTATTGGTGTCTGTGATACCTGATCAGATGAACTCCTTCAGTGCCATCGGACGCACCGTAGCTCCCCATAGTGGCGGAGCCACAGTACTGCAACGACCAGGACTCTGGGGCGCTGCAGAAATGTCTGCACCTTTTCTGCATCTCTTGCCAAGAAAAATGCTGTGTAAAGTAGGCATGTTTTTGCTGCATTTTTTATGCTTTCTTTGAGTGTGTACTAAATATATGGTTTTATATGTACACAGATGTCAGATAGTGAGGGATCAAGCCGCAGCAGCGTGCCTGCAGTCTACTCATCTCAATCGGTAAAGTCTTGCCATTTATAAAAAGCCCTAAAAATGTTGTGGTACACTCTAATGTATTGAGGGGAATCATGTGTAATCATGTTTTCTTGCAAATAATAGGAATCTTCAGATCCGAAACCGACCAGGCCACCCCCCAAAAAACAGTCGTCTAAAGTGGCCAAAAAGGTACATGCCAGAAAATATGTTCTTTGTTTAACATAAATTCAAACATGAATCGTAAAACTAATTTTGTTTTCTAAATTGTAGGTTATTCCAAAAGAAAAAAAAAAGCCTCCCCATGTTTCATCACCTCACCTTGAAGTGGTAATTATCACACAAAGTATACATTTTTAGCCAACCAAAATTTATTTATTTTTGTTTCATCAAATCTTTATGGATACAAAACATACAAAACACATGAAACTCCACAATATAACAACGTTTAAAACCTTTTTTTTAACAGACTACATTCATTTCATAACATTAACCAAAACAAACAGTATATGGACACCCCCTAAACATATTACTATAAACGAATAAACATTTTTATTAAAAAGTTTGTATTTTCATAGTCAAAGAAGCCATCCAAAAAAAAAAAGCCCCTTGAGGTTGATGAAGAGCCCTTGGACATCGAAAATGAGACACTGACAACATTGGTGGAAGTGAATCTGTCCATATGGGATCAAAGTTACAGCTCGGACAATGATCTTAGTAAAAATCGGAGATTTGTGGGAGAAGATACTTTGCGAGATGGACCCTCGGTATCTGGCGAAGTCCGCCTCCTCTCGAAAAAAAATTGGTAATTAACGGTCAATGTAAATTGTTAAAATGTTCATTAAAAATATTGTTAAAGAGAAATACATTTTTTGTGGGTTTGTATTTTTTATTGTAGCAGATGCAGTCCATACCCAGTGGAGATCCATTATTCCATATTATCCATAGATTTGTCCGGGACTACCGGAACAGCCAAAACACCCCCAGTGGATCTTCAGGCAATCGAGTCACCCCGTATGTTCATTACAATCAATTACTGTTTCTACAGAAAACGTTGACCCAGCGATCGTAAGTAAACATAATGTTCTTGTTTGTGAGGGTAAAATGTGTGAGAGCAACAAGTTTTTCTGAAAATCTCTCTATTTTTTTTTTTTTTGGTACAACGATCTGCAGTACAGTTGTGCCTCGAGAGGCAGAGGAACTGGAGCCATCTCAACAAGAAACAAGCCAACAGATGGGCACTGAAGATGTGTCTGTCCTGAGCGAGCCATAATCAATGGACAGTTGTACTGTGGCTCCTGTTGTCAGTGCCCATTTGCAAGCACAGCGCGGATGCAACGATCATCTGCCAAAGATGAAGTTGATGCCATAATTGTCGATGGACTCCAATGGTTAGAGGATCTGTGTCGTAGCAAGAACAGACATATAAGGCGGGAAATTAAGGACTTGCAATCACGAGAATCAGTGTATGCAGCCAATGAGTGGAAGCTCCTGTTTTTATTGTATGTACCTGTAGCCCAAAAGATGCCGCCGCACAGAATGTTACTGTTTAGGCAAAGATTTAATCATCTTTTCGATTAATTTTTGGCCCCTCAGGAACCCATTTCCTCTAGAACAAAAACAAGTGGAGGCCATTGTACTATGGACATGCCGTCATACCAAGCACCAACACAATTCAGAGGCCAGGGTGAAACGTGTATGGAAATGCACAGGCAATGTAGCAGTCCAGCGTACAGTTGGCCTGACAATACGCCCGCGCAATACCACAATTTGTAAAAAAAAATGTTTAAAAGTTACATAGTTCGGCAATATAACCTTGACAATTTTTGTTTACATTTAAATAATTTAAATTTGAATATTTTTGTACATCCCTATGGGATCGCATATGTTTAAAATGCTACCAACATTCTGAGTGGAAGCCCATTGTTTTATTAAACTGTTTTATTATTAAAAATGTAAATGTTTTAAAAATTTAATAAGCGTTTGAAAATTTAATAAGGTATCACAAATGAAAGACCTAAAAAAAAATAAAATAAAATCACTAGCCACACACATTGCACATATGCCAATAAATAACAGGTGTTAAAAGTATCACATGACATGGATGTTTTGCCATGGAACCAGACCTTCATTGATGAAATAAATAGCAAATTGATCACGAATCTGCATAACCTCAACTGTGGAACAAACAGTAGTCAAATCAATGCCCATGAGGTTCGACTCAGTCATCAGGGTCAACCAGCAGGAGATTTCTTCTGAGTTGGAATGCTTCATCCCCAACTAAAACATAGGGCAAACTTGGGCCTTCCATGCCTGGTAGAGGTCGTGCTGCAGGTATGTTGAAGCAGTTGCTGTACAAACATTTCCCCATGTTTGACTCTCTGAAGACTCTGGAATTGTTCGTCCGTCCATAGGCACCGATATCCACTGCAATAAACCAGTATCTAGCATCCACAATAGCCATTAATACAATTGAAAAGTATTTTTTATAGTTATAGTATAGGGATCCACTATGCACTGGCTTCTGAATCCGAATGTGCTTCCCGTCCACGGCACCAATGCAATTGGGACAATTAGCCACAACCTCAAAATTTTGGGAAATCGATAGCCACATTTCTGTTGTCGGGGTTGGTAGTACAAGTGGTTGTAAGTTATTCCAAATGGCATTACAGGTTTCCCAAGCTAGTTGGCAAATGGACGATTTCCCCATCCGAAATTGAAAGTGACGCAAAAGTTTCTCCCATAGCCAGGTATCTATCGAAAAAAAAAAAATATGACTGACTATAGACATATGGTACAGATTTTGTCGGACAACAGACAGAAAGGCAACTGAAAATGGACTAGGACAGTTGGCTATGTGTATTACATCACAAGACATGCACAATGATAAATTACATCCTGTCTTTGACTCTGGCACAATGTCAATAAAAGGAAAAATACCTCAGGGTCAACATAAACGTTCTTCCGCAGAAATACTGTCCCGGAAAGTGCTGCATTGATGATGTATCTCATACTTCACATGCGAAAGCAGAATATCAAAAGTTTCGATGGACATCCGAAGATAACGCTGAAATTTAAAGGGATGATCATGAAGTTGAACATACAGGGTGTGAAAGGCACCATATGTATTCTGGAGAAAATTCACGTCATGAATCCAATATCTCCTTTGGGAAATACGCCTTCTCTGATGACATGGCAACTGCATCAAGCGAAATCTAACAAGCTGAGACACAAACATCTTGCTTGCAGCAGAAGTTCACTCAATACTTCCAACTTTATTGACAGTGCCTGAAGGCAGACAAATGAGGCTTCAGGAACGGACATCAAAATGACAAATGCAGTCACATGCGTTAACGCAAGTGTTAACGCGAGGGCAAATTTAGACAAAATTTGGCTACTTTCAGCACATCCACCCGACGGATAAGCAATAGCACATCATCTTGTGTAAATATATTTGTGTTTCATCAGAAACTTTGTCATACCATGCCTGAGGAAGGGACTCAAGAAGTCTCAAAAGCTTGCTTTGCAACATCATTTATTTTATTTTTGTTAGCCATTAAAAGGTATCATAACCATAAGATTATCTTGTTTTTCACACTGATAGCATTACTTTTTCAACTGGCTAACACCGGACCAAAAAAAGCATTATTTTTTCAACTGGCTAACGCCGGACCAAACCCCTTTTTTTCTTTTTACACTACAATAATACATTATATATTCACAATGTATGCTCAATTCAAAATCATGAATTTCCCTCTCCTCCAGGGAACTCTGTACCATACCAATACTAATCTCACAGAGGTCAGATCAGAACAATAAAAATGACCATGACCATGGTACTAATATAAAGCAATATTTTATTAGAAAGATTCCTTAATAAAAACACACACAATATGTCTATTTGAATGAAAGGTGCTAGACCACAACAAGGGACGCAAAGTGTCTGAGGTTAATCCCACATTTATGGCCGTAACTCCATATAGGTAAGGAACAAATCCCTTAAGACATACATCTTATATTAAATAACCGCTCTGCCATAATGGCTATGTAGGATATTTTTTCTATACTCCAAATTTTATATCATATTCTCAGTTGTAAGGTAAGTGAACACTTGTCCTTTTGCTTTAATATAAAGTTTTTCCTGCAGCGAATAACCTTATATATATATACTGGAGTACAGCTAAATTACCTTGTGGTTGGCCTGATGGGGGAAGTACCTCGGCGTCCCTTTGCCCCAACGCGCGTTTCGCACTGCTGCTTCTTCGGGAGGCGTGTCAGGGCAGGGGGTTAGCCGGTTTAAATAACAAAAACTAAGCGTTTGATTGGGTACTGATTCACAGTTTATTACTATCCGGTGGATTATCTGGTGTGTCATGGGTTGCGCCGGTATCTAAAATTAGCGTCACCGCATCTCAATGTACGGAAACAGGAAGTCCCAGTTAGGAAACTCCTATACTGCTGCAGTGTACGGATTCCGGAAGTGTAATGTGGTTCTTATGATACTAGAGTGTACGGAATCCGGAAATGCTATTGTGGGAATGGCTATGTCCTCTGGTGTACGGACTGAGGGGAGGAGCATATTGGCGCTTGCGCTGATTAGCGAAAAACCTGCTAACAATGGGAGATCTAATCACAGTCCTGGGATCGGAAGTAGAAGGTCGTCCATGCGTACGACTCTGCTACCTCGTTTCCCTGGTGACCGTTCATCGATCTCCCCAGGTTCGCAATCCCCGCAAGCGCACTGCTTGACCGGAGCAGATGAGGAAGATGTTGTAAATCTAATCTCATAATAGTAAAATAAGGGTTTGATATTATTTGTGGACCCAATGAAGGCCACCTAAATATTTAGTCTGTGTGTGACATATTGTTCAAGGGACTTTGCGTCCCTTGTTGTGGTCTAGCACCTTTCATTCAAATAGACATATTGTGTGTATTTTTATTAAGGAATCTTTCTAATAAAATATTGTTTTATATTAGTACCATGGTCATGGTCATTTTTATTGTTCTGATCTGACCTCTGTGAGATTACAATAATACATTGCAGAGTGCCCTGGATGAAGCAGCACCTGCTACACACAGGAAGACCTGACACAGACAACGGCAACCCTGGTACACAATGCAAACACATTTTCTACAGTGTTGCGCTGAGCTTCAGTGGAGAAAATTGCTTTTAGCAGAGGATTTCATCCACTATAAGTTCATGCTGAAAACCTATATCTGTCCTTTATCTAGCCAAACAATTCTACTTCACTACCCTTATCACTTCACTACCTAACAATCCAAAACAACTTTTTGAAACTTTACCCTCCCTCCTGAGCCCTAAAGGACAGACCACCATCACCAACCTCAACAGTAAGGATCTGACCACTCATTTCCTAGAAAAAAAATATCAACCAATCCATCAACAGGACATTTCTGCCCAATCTTTTCAGTGCCTGGATCCCTTCCCTGCCGGACTTCAAGCTACCATATATACTCAAGTATAAGCCGAGATTTTCAGCCCCAAAAAATGGACTGAAAGTGCCCCTCTCGGCTTATACTCGAGTCATGGAAGACGGGGGGGTCGGCGGGTGAGGGGGAGCGATGCCTGTCTAATACTCACCTGCTCCCGGCGCTCCTGAAGTGATCCCCGCATGTCTCACGGTCTTCGGGAGCCGGCACCTTCTTCCCCTGTTCAGCGGTCACTGGTACCACTCATTAACGTTATGAATATGAACTCCACTCCCATAGGGGTGGAGCTGCATATTCATTACTGTAATGAGCGGTGCCACGTGACCGCTCACTACAGGAGCGTGATGATGTATTAGTGTGCGCGCCACCCTCTGCCTGAACAGTCAGTGCAGAGAGACGGGACGCTGAGGAGCAGCTGGCAGCGACGAGAGGTCAGTATGTCATTTTTTTTTTAGTGCAGCAGCAGCATTACATGTGGCACAATGCTATATGGAGCGTCTATGGGGCTATAAAGAACTGCATGGAGAATTATATGGAGCATCTATGGGGCCATAACTGCATGGAGCATTATATGGGGCATCTATGGGGCCATAACTGCATGGAGCATTATATGGGGCATCTATGGGGCCATAACTGCATGGAGCATTGTATGGGGAATTATATGGGGCATCTATGGGACCATAAAGAACTGCATGGAGCATTATGTGGAGCATCTATGGGGACATAACTGCATGGAGCATTATATGGGGCATCTATGGGGCCATAATGAACTGCATGGAGCATTATATGGAGCATTACATGGGGCCATAAAGAACTGCATGGAGCATTTTTTGGAGCATCTATGGAGCCATAAAGAACTGCATGGAGCATTATATGAGGCATCTATGGGGCCATATAGAACTGAATGTAGCATTATATGGGGCATCTTATGGGCCCATAAAGAACTGCATGGAGCATTATATGGGGCGTATTTGTATATTGAGCATCTTATGGGGCCATAATGAACTGTATGGAGCATTATATAGGGCCTATTTTGTATGGAGCATCTTATGGGGCCATAATGAACTGTATGGAGCATTATATGGGGCTCCTGATTCAATATGGATATTCAAAAACACAACCTACTGATGTCTCAATTAATTTTACTTTTATTGGTATCTATTTTTATTTTTGACATTTACCGGTAGCTGCTGCATTTTCCACCCTAGGCTTATACTCGAGTCAATAAGTTTTCCCAGTTTTTTGTTGCAAAATTAGGGGGTCGGCTTATACTCGGGTCGGCTTATACTCGGGTCGGCTTATACTCGAGTATATACGGTAATTTGACAACTTTGAGCCTGTTACAGAATAAGAAGTTACCCAGCTCCTCACTTATCCTCAGCCTACAACCTACAACATTGACCCTATTCCGTCACATCTCCTGCAATCTCTCTCACCAGTTATCACCACTCACCTAACTAAAAAATGTAACCTCTCTCTTTCTTCCAGTATCTTTCCTTCTTCATTTAAACACACTATCATAACCCCTTTACTTAAAAAAAGCTTGTCTATAATCGTCCCTTCATCTCTAAACTCCATGAACGCTTGGTCCACTTCCATCTAATCCGATATCTCTCAGATTACTCTCTTTTTGACTCTCTACAATCTGGTTTCTGCTGTTCACACCCTTCTGTAAATGCCCTTACTAAAGTCTCTAATGATCTAATAACAGCAAAATCCAAAGGTCACTGTGCCCTGCTGACTCCCCTGGATCTCTCTGCAGCATTCGACATTGTGGATCAGCAGCTCTTCCTCACTATGCTCCGCTTTATCGGGCTCAAGGACATTGTTATCTCCTGGTTCTCCTATCTCGCTGACTGCTCCTTCACTGTATCTTTTGCTGAATCTTAGGGTACCGTCACACATTGAAATTTTCATCGCTGCGACGGCACGATTCGTGACGTCGCAGCGTCGTATCATCATCGCTCCAGCGTCGTAGACTGCGGTCTCACATTGCAATCACGACGCTGGAGCGATGCCGAAGTCCCCGGGTAACCAGGGTAAACATCGGGTAACTAAGCGCAGGGCCGCGCTTAGTAACCCGATGTTTACCCTGGTTACCAGCGTAAACGTAAAAAAACAAACAGTACATACTCACCCGTCGGTGTCCTTCAGGTCCCTTGCCGTCTGCTTCCTGCTCTGAGTGCAGCCGTACAGTGAGAGCAGATCGCAGCACCGCTGCGCTCTGCTCTCACTTTCCGGCCGGCACTCAGAGCAGGAAGCAGACGGCAAGGGACCTGAAGGACACCGACGGGTGAGTATGTACGGTTTGTTTTTTTACGTTTACGCTTGTAACCAGGGTAAACATCGGGTTACTAAGCGCGGCCCTGCGCTTAGTTACCCGATGTTTACCCTGGTTACAAGCGAAGACATCGCTGGATCGCTGTCACACACAACGATCCAGCGATGTCAGCGGGTGATCAAGCGACGAAAGAAAGTTCCAAACGATCTGCTACGACGTACGATTCTCAGCAGGGTGTCTGATCGCAGTAGCGTGTCAGACACAGCGATATCGTAACGATATCGCTAGAACGTCACGAATCGTAACGTCGTAGCGATGGAAATTTCAATGTGTGACGGTACCCTTACTCCTCTCCTTATCCCCTTACTATTGGGAACCTTTTCCCACCTTTGAAACTGCTAAAACTCTTACTGTTGCTCTTATTCACCGCCATCTGGACTATTGCAACTCTCTTCTGATTGGTCATCCTCTAACCAAACACTCTCCTCTCCAATCCATCTTGAATGCACAGCTAGGGATGTATTTCTATCCAGTTGCTTCACTGATGCCGCCATCGTGTCCAGTAATTACACTGCTTGTCCAATTGCTACAGAATACAATATACACTCGAATCTCTCACCCACAAAGCCCTCCACAGTTCTGCACCACCCTATATCTCCCTCCTCATCTCTTTCTATCGTTCTACACATTCCCTCACTTCTGAAATTGACCTTAGACTAACATCCTCCATAATCTGTCTCCAAGACTTCTCCTGTGCCAGTCTGCTTAAATGCACTACTCCAGACGATCTGACTGATACCTAGCCCCCACGCTTTTAAGTGTGCTTTAAAAACACATCTCTTTACACAAGCCTATCACCTCAACTCACAAACCTAACTCTCCCCTGTTTCCTCCTTCCAAATATTTTTCGGAATCTTCTCCATCCTATTCATCAGTCTCCACCCTCCACATTGAAGTAGCAGTAACTTCCCAGTGCCTGCGCAGAAGAACAATGAAGCCAATGCAGAACGGAAAAGGTAAGTATAAGCTCGTGATTGCAGGGTGCAGGAGTCCGGGGTCAGCAATACATGTCACAGGGCACCGTGACGCTGATGGGAGGGGGATAGTATGTAAATGAAGACAGGAAGCTGAGTTGTCTTCCAGGTACCGCACGCTTCGGACCCTGGAAGAATTCATTACAGTAAACAAATAAAGAACAATTTCTGCACATCAAGACCACAGATATGGGCATATGACTATTTATACCATTCTATTACCTGTATACCTAAATTAATAGATAAAAATGTCCCAGGGGTGACAGATTCTCTTTAAAGAAGTTTTCTGTTCATAACATATTGATGACCTATCCATAGAATAGGTCATTAATATGAGACTGGTAGGTTCTGACATCTGGTACTCTCACTAATCTAATATCATTTAGTCAGGCAGTGGCTGGATATAAACACATATAATAGATCTGCAAAGTGTAGCTCCATTCAATGTGCAATGGCCACTACCAGGTGCTGTAGAACAAATAAAAGCTGTTCTCTAGTGATGAGCTAACGTGCTCACTACTGCTCGTTACTCGCCCGAGTATCACTATGCTCGGTGTACTCGGCGAGCAGAGAGCATTTCAGGGATTATTTGGCAGTAACTGTTGTCTCCACCCAGCATTTTTGACGGACTTTAGAGACCCAATCATGGTGCAGGGATGGTCTGCCAGGCCATGAAACGCCACAGCCTTCTTTGTTGTGGTCGTGCAGTGATTGGCTGGGCCGTACAGCATTATCCCGAGTATAAGAGACCAGGCGCCGCCCTGCTCGCCGCATTCTGTTCCTGATTCAGCGAGAGTAGGGAGAGCTGCTGCCGAGATAGGGTCAGAATCGTGGTTTTAGAGTTAGAGTAGGTCTGCAACTCTTAAATCCACAACTCCTCAGAAACCAAAAGTCCTTTTTAGGGCTAATTCGTGGGTCCCGATATTGCAGCGCTAGGTAGGCATGGCACAGCATATCCACATCAGTGCAAGGCCTGCAGGCACTGTATGAGCGTCCATTGCTCCCACTGCATCCTTCCCAAAGCTCCATAACTGCCTGCTGCTGCAGCTTATTTACTATATATTTTATATATATTCTTTTTTTTTCCAAAAATTCACCCCCCCAAAAAAAAAAAAAAAAAATACGGTCTGTTCTGTCAGACTGAGGGGGCTGTTGAAAAATCATAGTTTGTCAGGCATACATAGCATAGTTGTGTGTGCTACCCTTGTTCCACTTCTTTTTTTTTGGTGTTTTAAATTCACCGAAAAAGGCCTCATATATCTCTGTGTTCCAAGTTTTTGCATTGTAGGCCGGTGTACTTTTTTGGGGGGCTGTCTGATACTCAAATTCTATAGAGCACTATTTAGCATAAAAAAAATTTCTAAGGCCACAGATTTGCCAGTGTGGTATTTCTGTGACAGCCGTCATACATCTCTGTGCTCCAAGTTTGGTCATTGTAGGCCGGAGAACCACTTTTTTTGCTGCGTGCTACTGAAATTTTATACAGCACTATTTAGCATAAAATAATATAAACAGGCCACAGATTTGCCAGTGTGGTATTTCTGTGAGAGCCCTAATATATCTCTGCTCCAAGTTTGGGCATTGTAGGCTGCTGTACTTATTTTTTTGGCTTTCTTATACTCAAATTATATACAGCACTATTTTGCATAAATTAACTTAAAAAAAGGCCCAAAAAATTGAATACAGTCTGTTAGGTAAGGCTGAGGCCTGTCTGGTGTTTGGGTTTGAAAAATCGTAGATTTGCAGGCATACTGATCAGATATTATTTCGCTACTAATAAAGACATTTGTGTTGAGCATTTGAAATAGTGCAGTAGTCCATTTAAAATGGTTAAGGCAAGGGACGGGGAAGTGGACATGATGCTGATGGTGCATCCAGAGGACAAGGCCGTGGCCAAGGTGAAAGTGGGCAACAACAAAGACCAACATGTTCTCGCTCGATCTTCCTGTCCCAGTTTCTAGGGGACCGCAGCACACCACTATTGAAGCCAGAGCAGTGTGAAATGGTTGTTGGTTGGATAGTGGATAATGCTTCCAGTCACTTACCCGCCACCACCTCCACACGGTCAAGTCTGAGTAGCTGTGAGGGTGGCCAGGATATTCCTCACCCTCATCCTCCTTCCTCCCACCATGCTGAGTGCCCTGAGACAACTGATCCCACACTTGGACACTCTGAAGAGCTGTTCAGTTTTCCATTTCAAGATTCAGAAATCTCTGCTGGTCACCTTGAAGTGGGGAAAGATGAGATCGCATGTAGTGCTGCCCAAAGTTTACACCAGCCCCGGTCACACGAAGGCGATGGTGGTAAAGTGTCACAAGAGGTGGACGACGATGAGACACAATTGCCAGAAAGTCAGGGGGAGGAGCAAGGTGCTGATGTGGAAGACGAGGTGGTGGATGACATAGTGACTGACTCAACCTGGTAAGAGGACATGCATAGTGAGGACAGCAGCACAAATGGGGAAGGAGGTGTAGCGCCCCCACCGCCGCAGGGCTGAGGGGTACCCGGTACCGGGCCTCTGGGTTTCTGCTCTGGGGTTGTCACGGCGGCTAGGCCCCGGTCCGTGACCCTGCCGTGGGGCGCACAGCGAATAAAGGGATATGGATGATGGTAGTGGTGATGGTGATGCTGTGGTGCGGTGCAGTAAATAACGAGGACACCAGGTTGCAGTCTCTTTACCTCTTTACTGAAGATCTCTGGGTCCTCAGTCCGGAATACGGTTCACCAGGCTGCGCAAGTCCGGCCGGTCCAATGGCACCTCCAGAGTTCTCTTCACAGGTGGAAATCGGTGCCTTCCTTCTAGCGCTATGTGTTGCGGTCCTTCCCTGCTGTGCTTACGGAAAGTCCCCACAACCGTTGTGTCTGTTTCTTAAGTTCCCTCACAACTTGATTAAATGATGTTCTTCTAATCCTCCGTCCCTCCCTGATATTCTGGTTGGAACGGCACCCATTTGACGGGTAGGCTCGGAGCTCTTCCGGGACCCTAGAGTCGCCCCTCTCCACAGGTTGCCCCCCAAGACTTCATAGGTGATATGTGTTAGACAGCCCGCCTTAAACTGACTGTCCTGCCGCTGTTTAGAGTATTGCTTGAAGCTGATTGTTATAATACTCCCTCGGCGTTCCGGCCACCGGTAATGCGCCTCAGTAGGGTGTTGCTCCGGTCTTACAGCATGACCCCTACTGGTATTCTCCTATTGCTTGATCTCGTTTCTCACTCAGCACAATCTATCTCGCTTCTAGTCCTTTCTTGGGTCCCGCCGCTTCCCGGAGCTGGCGCGGACCCGTTACGTTCTTTTCAATGCCAAGCCTCTGTCAGGATCCCACCCCTGACAGAGACCCTACTGTCTCTTCCTCCACAACACCCTCTGCCACCAGGTGTTGCTTCGTCCAATCCAGTCAGCTTTCTGATCTAACTTCCTGCCTGACCCCCAGTTTACCCACTATGGTGGGGAGTGGCCTAATGAATAGAACCCTTAGCTCCCCCCGGAGGCCCAGCTGTGAAATGTATTGGTGTCTGTGATACCTGATCAGATGAACTCCTTTGGTGCCATCGGACGCACCGTAGCTCCCCATAGTGGCGGAGCCACAGTACTGCAACGACCAGGACTCTGGGGCGCTGCACTCCCCCCTGGTTAAACACAGTACTCCGGGACTGGGAAGAAAACAACAATACAAGTTAGCAAAAAGACATACAGTTTCGTTGAGTGTAATAACAATAAGTATACTTGAACAGGCTTCCCTTTATGGGAGGTAAGAACACTTAAACGTTACAAACATGGTTAACATTATAAACTACAGGCTATAAATAACTCCTGTTACCCAACCGGGTATTCTACTAAGTGCAAAATTGTTGAACAATAATTTAACATTGCCTTTAAGGACATACACTCTTAATCCACTAAAGACCTTCCTATAATCACATTATAAGGTAATTTAACTTTTTCCATTCTCCTTCTTTAAATCTGCAGGACCGCCTGTCCTATCGGCACCAGACCTACTGCCTCTCCTTTCAGTTACAGGACCGCCCCGTTCAGCCAGGGCCTACTGCCTTTTCAACTACTATACACAGTATAGAACATAACATTACTTTCAGTTTAAGAGCACTAAATCATCTCTACATGACTCCTATCAGGACTCAGGGTTTACCTTCTATCCTAACTATCTATCAACATTATCAAGCATTTTCTTTTGAACATTAAACCTTCTCATTATCTTTCTTTCTTGCAGGCATGCTGGACACCACATCTATCCCTACGGGTCCACCGCATCCTTCTTCTATCTTTCACCTTTTTCTTCTCAGATAACATCATTAGCATTTCTTCACAATTAACCAGTTGAACACATATAACTTTCTCGTACAAACATTATCATCACTTTTCTCTCATCAACATTATTGCTACTTGTCTTAAGCAATATTACTATCGAAGCGCGGCAAGTGAACATCCCCTTTAAGAGGGGACCAAGTCTCCGTGAGGCAGCGTATTTTCTCAAGCTACCAGTCCATACTCAGCAAAGGTTCCAGTGCGGTATCTTCGCAAAGAGTCCCTCTTTAAGTAAAACCAGTAGGGAGCGCCTTTAATAAGGTGCAAACTATATACAAGAAGTTCGGATCATGCACTGTTCATGATTTCAGCAGTTTCTAAATAATGTAGAAAAATAGAAAACAACCAAAAACAATAGGGATCCCGGGTCAACAAAGGGATCCCTTTAAGAGTTTACCCTGAACGGGTTTTAGCAGCAACATAAAAGCAATAAAACAGTAACTATTTACAGATTCATGGTATCGAGGTTTATCTTCATAGTAAATCACAAGACATCAGCCGAAAGTGGGCACCTTCCGACTGTGCAAACTTCGATCCTAGGTCAGCAGCTGATGCCGCACCAGTATCACCGATGGATTTCCCTGGTGCAGTCAGACCACCCGATGTCTGGACCCGAAGGCGGACTCTAGCCGCCAGCTCAGTCGCTGCAATGAGACGTACGGCGGCAATGTTGGTAAGATCCGTTACGTCTGGTTCCATCATGGTTGAAGTACCAGATGACGCTCCCCCAAGCTCACAACGGCGCACGTCCCGGGCATACCACCCGTATGCATTCCGATGACGGGTGTAAGTCACCGGATCTCCCCTTTGTAGCGGATCACCACTTTGGCCACAGCAGGGAGCCTTCACGTTGCAGCTGGCAACGAAGACGTCAGTTGGTAGCCCCGGTTCCTGTATGGAGCCCCATCCTCTCTTCGGGTGGAAGGCCAATACAGTGCCCCGCCTCACCATGTCCCGGTCATCACATGCAGGAGGTGGTTGTTGTACCCTCGGTGGGGCAGTCAGCTCTGCCTCTTTCTGCCTTTTCCAATGTAGGATCAAGCATTGTTTGTATTGCTCCCAGGTAAGCACAGCAAGGGTGAATCCTTCTTCCCGAACTCCATCTGGCCCAACCCGGGGGGGGGGGCCCACTGGAGGGTCACCCTGTCTGGGCCCACGTCTACGGGTTCCCCCATCCTAGTCGGCAGCGGTGGCACCAGCTTCCCCATTGCATCGGGGGGTAACACCATTAGCTCTGCCGATAGTAGACGGCTTTTACTGGGGTGAGGGCCGGTCGCGGGAGTGGGATCGAGCAGGAGAGCAGGGGCGTCTTCCATGCCTGCGCCCGATGTGATTCCACCGATGTCGATCCGGTCCGTTTACGAGGACACTGGAATCGGCTGCAGCCCGGACCGCTGCTCCTCCACTGTGGTCCCCGGATGCGGCTCCGCCCACCATGGTTCCTCCTCCGCTGGCTCCGAGGTCGGGATCGGTGAACTCAGCTCCGCTATCTGTTCCAGGGGCTTCGGATCCTCCGGCTGCAGGGGACACGGGTCTGCCTCCGATAAACGAGGGCAAGCCGGGACTGCTCCTTCCCCGTTCCGGCACTCGCTGTCCTTCATCATGATCTGCTGATCGGTGGCAATGCATGCATCGGACTCCGCCATTTCTCCTGGGCCGAGCTTCTCCATCTCCTGCTTCCCGCCGTTGCAAATCAGGGGGTGGTCTTGTACTCCGAGGCAGGTCATCGCTTTGCAGCCAGAAACACAGGGGGCGGTAGCCATTTCTCGCGCCACTCTGATAGTCTCCTCCCATGGCACGCCCTCCTTCTTCTCTGGCATAGCAATGGCGGCGGTTTTTGGCGGGAACTTTTGGTGGTAAATGGCGCAGCACAGTCTTTGCAATAAAGTACAGTCCAAGCACAACAAATTACAGTTCCTAGGCACACATGACCTGATTCTTCAGGCTTAAGTAGATCCTGTTCGTGACGCCAAGTTTGTAGCGCCCCCACCGCCGCAGGGCCGAGGGGTACCCGGTACCGGGCCTCTGGGTTTCTGCTCTGGGGTTGTCACGGCGGCTAGGCCCCGGTCCGTGACCCTGCCGTGGGGCGCACAGCGAATAAAGGGATATGGATGATGGTAGTGGTGATGGTGATGCTGTGGTGCGGTGCAGTAAATAACGAGGACACCAGGTTGCAGTCTCTTTACCTCTTTACTGAAGATCTCTGGGTCCTCAGTCCGGAATACGGTTCACCAGGCTGCGCAAGTCCGGCCGGTCCAATGGCACCTCCAGAGTTCTCTTCACAGGTGGAAATCGGTGCCTTCCTTCTAGCGCTATGTGTTGCGGTCCTTCCCTGCTGTGCTTACGGAAAGTCCCCACAACCGTTGTGTCTGTTTCTTAAGTTCCCTCACAACTCGATTAAATGATGTTCTTCTAATCCTCCGTCCCTCCCTGATATTCTGGTTGGAACGGCACCCGTTTGACGGGTAGGCTCGGAGCTCTTCCGGGACCCTAGAGTCGCCCCTCTCCACAGGTTGCCCCCCAAGACTTCATAGGTGATATGTGTTAGACAGCCCGCCTTAAACTGACTGTCCTGCCGCTGTTTAGAGTATTGCTTGAAGCTGATTGTTATAATACTCCCTCGGCGTTCCGGCCACCGGTAATGCGCCTCAGTAGGGTGTTGCTCCGGTCTTACAGCATGACCCCTACTGGTATTCTCCTATTGCTTGATCTCGTTTCTCACTCAGCACAATCTATCTCGCTTCTAGTCCTTTCTTGGGTCCCGCCGCTTCCCGGAGCTGGCGCGGACCCGTTACGTTCTTTTCAATGCCAAGCCTCTGTCAGGATCCCACCCCTGACAGAGACCCTACTGTCTCTTCCTCCACAACACCCTCTGCCACCAGGTGTTGCTTCGTCCAATCCAGTCAGCTTTCTGATCTAACTTCCTGCCTGACCCCCAGTTTACCCACTATGGTGGGGAGTGGCCTAATGAATAGAACCCTTAGCTCCCCCCGGAGGCCCAGCTGTGAAATGTATTGGTGTCTGTGATACCTGATCAGATGAACTCCTTTGGTGCCATCGGACGCACCGTAGCTCCCCATAGTGGCGGAGCCACAGTACTGCAACGACCAGGACTCTGGGGCGCTGCACTCCCCCCTGGTTAAACACAGTACTCCGGGACTGGGAAGAAAACAACAATACAAGTTAGCAAAAAGACATACAGTTTCGTTGAGTGTAATAACAATAAGTATACTTGAACAGGCTTCCCTTTATGGGAGGTAAGAACACTTAAACGTTACAAACATGGTTAACATTATAAACTACAGGCTATAAATAACTCCTGTTACCCAACCGGGTATTCTACTAAGTGCAAAATTGTTGAACAATAATTTAACATTGCCTTTAAGGACATACACTCTTAATCCACTAAAGACCTTCCTATAATCACATTATAAGGTAATTTAACTTTTTCCATTCTCCTTCTTTAAATCTGCAGGACCGCCTGTCCTATCGGCACCAGACCTACTGCCTCTCCTTTCAGTTACAGGACCGCCCCGTTCAGCCAGGGCCTACTGCCTTTTCAACTACTATACACAGTATAGAACATAACATTACTTTCAGTTTAAGAGCACTAAATCATCTCTACATGACTCCTATCAGGACTCAGGGTTTACCTTCTATCCTAACTATCTATCAACATTATCAAGCATTTTCTTTTGAACATTAAACCTTCTCATTATCTTTCTTTCTTGCAGGCATGCTGGACACCACATCTATCCCTACGGGTCCACCGCATCCTTCTTCTATCTTTCACCTTTTTCTTCTCAGATAACATCATTAGCATTTCTTCACAATTAACCAGTTGAACACCTATAACTTTCTCGTACAAACATTATCATCACTTTTCTCTCATCAACATTATTGCTACTTGTCTTAAGCAATATTACTATCGAAGCGCGGCAAGTGAACATCCCCTTTAAGAGGGGACCAAGTCTCCGTGAGGCAGCGTATTTTCTCAAGCTACCAGTCCATACTCAGCAAAGGTTCCAGTGCGGTATCTTCGCAAAGAGTCCCTCTTTAAGTAAAACCAGTAGGGAGCGCCTTTAATAAGGTGCAAACTATATACAAGAAGTTCGGATCATGCACTGTTCATGATTTCAGCAGTTTCTAAATAATGTAGAAAAATAGAAAACAACCAAAAACAATAGGGATCCCGGGTCAACAAAGGGATCCCTTTAAGAGTTTACCCTGAACGGGTTTTAGCAGCAACATAAAAGCAATAAAACAGTAACTATTTACAGATTCATGGTATCGAGGTTTATCTTCATAGTAAATCACAAGACATCAGCCGAAAGTGGGCACCTTCCGACTGTGCAAACTTCGATCCTAGGTCAGCAGCTGATGCCGCACCAGTATCACCGATGGATTTCCCTGGTGCAGTCAGACCACCCGATGTCTGGACCCGAAGGCGGACTCTAGCCGCCAGCTCAGTCGCTGCAATGAGACGTACGGCGGCAATGTTGGTAAGATCCGTTACGTCTGGTTCCATCATGGTTGAAGTACCAGATGACGCTCCCCCAAGCTCACAACGGCGCACGTCCCGGGCATACCACCCGTATGCATTCCGATGACGGGTGTAAGTCACCGGATCTCCCCTTTGTAGCGGATCACCACTTTGGCCACAGCAGGGAGCCTTCACGTTGCAGCTGGCAACGAAGACGTCAGTTGGTAGCCCCGGTTCCTGTATGGAGCCCCATCCTCTCTTCGGGTGGAAGGCCAATACAGTGCCCCGCCTCACCATGTCCCGGTCATCACATGCAGGAGGTGGTTGTTGTACCCTCGGTGGGGCAGTCAGCTCTGCCTCTTTCTGCCTTTTCCAATGTAGGATCAAGCATTGTTTGTATTGCTCCCAGGTAAGCACAGCAAGGGTGAATCCTTCTTCCCGAACTCCATCTGGCCCAACCCGGGGGGGGGGGGGCCCACTGGAGGGTCACCCTGTCTGGGCCCACGTCTACGGGTTCCCCCATCCTAGTCGGCAGCGGTGGCACCAGCTTCCCCATTGCATCGGGGGGTAACACCATTAGCTCTGCCGATAGTAGACGGCTTTTACTGGGGTGAGGGCCGGTCGCGGGAGTGGGATCGAGCAGGAGAGCAGGGGCGTCTTCCATACCTGCGCCCGATGTGATTCCACCGATGTCGATCCGGTCCGTTTACGAGGACACTGGAATCGGCTGCAGCCCGGACCGCTGCTCCTCCACTGTGGTCCCCGGATGCGGCTCCGCCCACCATGGTTCCTCCTCCGCTGGCTCCGAGGTCGGGATCGGTGAACTCAGCTCCGCTATCTGTTCCAGGGGCTTCGGATCCTCCGGCTGCAGGGGACACGGGTCTGCCTCCGATAAACGAGGGCAAGCCGGGACTGCTCCTTCCCCGTTCCGGCACTCGCTGTCCTTCATCATGATCTGCTGATCGGTGGCAATGCATGCATCGGACTCCGCCATTTCTCCTGGGCCGAGCTTCTCCATCTCCTGCTTCCCGCCGTTGCAAATCAGGGGGTGGTCTTGTACTCCGAGGCAGGTCATCGCTTTGCAGCCAGAAACACAGGGGGCGGTAGCCATTTCTCGCGCCACTCTGATAGTCTCCTCCCATGGCACGCCCTCCTTCTTCTCTGGCATAGCAATGGCGGCGGTTTTTGGCGGGAACTTTTGGTGGTAAATGGCGCAGCACAGTCTTTGCAATAAAGTACAGTCCAAGCACAACAAATTACAGTTCCTAGGCACACATGACCTGATTCTTCAGGCTTAAGTAGATCCTGTTCGTGACGCCAAGTTTGTAGCGCCCCCACCGCCGCAGGGCCGAGGGGTACCCGGTACCGGGCCTCTGGGTTTCTGCTCTGGGGTTGTCACGGCGGCTAGGCCCCGGTCCGTGACCCTGCCGTGGGGCGCACAGCGAATAAAGGGATATGGATGATGGTAGTGGTGATGGTGATGCTGTGGTGCGGTGCAGTAAATAACGAGGACACCAGGTTGCAGTCTCTTTACCTCTTTACTGAAGATCTCTGGGTCCTCAGTCCGGAATACGGTTCACCAGGCTGCGCAAGTCCGGCCGGTCCAATGGCACCTCCAGAATTCTCTTCACAGGTGGAAATCGGTGCCTTCCTTCTAGCGCTATGTGTTGCGGTCCTTCCCTGCTGTGCTTACGGAAAGTCCCCACAACCGTTGTGTCTGTTTCTTAAGTTCCCTCACAACTCGATTAAATGATGTTCTTCTAATCCTCCGTCCCTCCCTGATATTCTGGTTGGAACGGCACCCGTTTGACGGGTAGGCTCGGAGCTCTTCCGGGACCCTAGAGTCGCCCCTCTCCACAGGTTGCCCCCCAAGACTTCATAGGTGATATGTGTTAGACAGCCCGCCTTAAACTGACTGTCCTGCCGCTGTTTAGAGTATTGCTTGAAGCTGATTGTTATAATACTCCCTCGGCGTTCCGGCCACCGGTAATGCGCCTCAGTAGGGTGTTGCTCCGGTCTTACAGCATGACCCCTACTGGTATTCTCCTATTGCTTGATCTCGTTTCTCACTCAGCACAATCTATCTCGCTTCTAGTCCTTTCTTGGGTCCCGCCGCTTCCCGGAGCTGGCGCGGACCCGTTACGTTCTTTTCAATGCCAAGCCTCTGTCAGGATCCCACCCCTGACAGAGACCCTACTGTCTCTTCCTCCACAACACCCTCTGCCACCAGGTGTTGCTTCGTCCAATCCAGTCAGCTTTCTGATCTAACTTCCTGCCTGACCCCCAGTTTACCTACTATGGTGGGGAGTGGCCTAATGAATAGAACCCTTAGCTCCCCCCGGAGGCCCAGCTGTGAAATGTATTGGAGTCTGGGATACCTGATCAGATGAATTCCTTCGGTGCCATCGGACGCACCGTAGCTCCCCATAGTGGCGGAGCCACAGTACTGCAACGACCAGGACTCTGGGGCGCTGCAGAGGCATATCCCCCCAACAGGCAGGAAGAAGCAGTGTGGTGGCCACAGACAGAAGATGTGCATTTTTTCCCAGTAACACCAACATGAGGGAAGTTGCCATTCCAACTGTTAGATCTTCCCGAGTTAGATTATTTTTTAAAGACTCTGCCAATAACCCCAAACAGGCCATTTGCAGCATCTGCCATGCCCGCATCAGCAGGGGTAGCAAAACAACCAGCCTGACCACCACCAGCATGATCAGGCACATGCAAGCAAAGCACCCAACTTTGTGGGCCGAACACCAGGCTCCAGGACCACTGCCTGCTGGTCACACCACTGCTTCTTCCACTGTTTTGCGTAGAAGCCAATCCCGAGTACACTGTGCATGTGAAGATGCCTCTAGCCCTGCACCTGTTGTGGCCCACAATCAAGCAGCACCATCAGCAAGCCCATCTACGTCCTTTTCCCAGCACAGCGTTTAGTTGTCTATAACCCAGTCATTGGAGCGCAAGCGGAAATACCCGCCAATGGCCCACAGGCCACAGTCCTCAATTCTAATATTTCTCTTCTGCTTGCACTAGAAATGCTGCCTTTTAGGCTTGTCGAGACAGAAGCTTTCCGCAACCTGATGGCGTCAGCCGTCCCAAGTTACTCGGTCCCCACTATTTCTCCCGGTGTGCCGTACCGGCATTACCACCTGTAACAACCCTGCCGGCATCACTGCATGGCCTTCCATTCCCCACCTGCCTGTTACATCAACTCACTCACCCAGTGCCATGCTGTGAGATCTGTCTGCTGCCGGCTCCATGCCATGTGCTTCATGGCCGCCTGCTCTGTGTACACTTCCTGGCTGTGTGCATAGGGGGGCGGCGCCAGCCACTCCGGATTCTTATTGAGACTGTGTGCACCTCCCTGGGGTGTTCCTGACCAATAGCCTTGAGGCCTCTGATACTTAAGGCATCCTCACCCATTGGAGGATGCCTGAGCAAACTATTTCCCTCAGTTAGCACTTGCTACTGAGCTGCCAGGTCGTGTCTGTTCCTGTCTCTGAGGGCTGCAACTAGCAGGCCTTCATCTGTGTTCTGTTTGTGTATCCTTATCCGTATCCGTGTCCGTTCCTGTCTGTACTCTGGTCTATGTCCGTTCCTGTTCCTTATTTGTCATTTGTCATTTCCCACCTTGCTGTGTGTACCTCCGCCTTATCTTTCTGCTCTGCTTGCCATTATCTGTGGCTCTGCATCTCTCTGCCTTGTTCGCCACTACCCGTGGCTCTGCGCTACTCTGCTCAGTTCTTCCACAACCTGTGGATCTGTGCCTCTCAGCTTTCCTCTCCACAACCTGTTTCCTCACTCTCAGCTCTTGGCTCCGCCTCCAGTGCCTCCGCTCTTGGCTCCGCCTCCAGCGCCTCCGCTCTTGGCTCCGCCTCCAGCGCCTCCGCTCTTGGCTCCGCCTCCAGCGCCTCTGCTCTTGGCTCCGCCTCCAGCACCTCTGCTCTTGGCTCCGCCTCCAGCGCCTCTGCCCTTGGCTCCGCCTCCAGCGCCTCTGCTCTTGGCTCCGCCTCCAGCGCCTCTGCTCTTGGCTCCGCCTCCAGCGCCTCTGCTCTTGGCTCCGCCTCCAGCGCCTCTGCTCTTGGCTCCGCCTCCAGCGCCTCTGCTCTTGGCTCCGCCTCCAGCGCCTCTGCTCTTGGCTCCGCCTCCAGCGCCTCTGCTCTTGGCTCCGCCTCCAGCGCCTCTGCTCTTGGCTCCGCCTCCAGCGCCTCCGCTCTTGGCGCTACCTTCTCCTTCTCTACTCTTTGCTCTACCCTCTCCTCCTCTGCTCTTCCTGGGCTCTGCCTTCTTCTCTACTCTTAGCTCCTCCTCCTGCTCTTACTCTACCTGTTTCTTTATATTCTCCAGTCTGGACAGGTTCTTGCCTGTTTCCATACACCCACCTGAATACCAGTTCCTACCAGAGTATCAATCCTGTCTGCCAGTGCCAGCTGTGCCCGCCTGTCTGCCTGTATCTCTGTCAAGCCAGTCTGCCTGTCAGGGCCTCAGCCATACCCGTCTGTCAGCCAGTGTCACAGCCGTGCCTGCCTGCCTGTGTCTTGTTCCCGGTGGGATCAGCATCCACAGTCCGACTCCACCCTGGAGTGGTACCTGGTAGCTTCCTATTGCACAAGTCTGACCTCACCATCAGAGGCTCCAGCGAACACCTAGGAAGCTACTTAGTTACGCCCCTTCCAGGGAAGTTCGGTCTGTGGTCCAGTGGGGCCACACCCCCTGGCGCCCGCGCCATCCAGTCTCGGCGCGAGCGTTATAGATCGCTCAGGCCATGGTCCCCGCTGAGTCCCATGAGCCGCTGCTCTCGGAGCAAAATGAACTCTCTTCTAGCCAGTATTGGCCCCCGGAGGGTTTCTACGCTCGGTTGAGAGAGCTGCCTACACCTCCTCCAGGTGGTCCACTCATAGTCTCAGATGAGTTGTATAATCTCCTTGCTTATAATGAATTCCGTCGGAAGCCTCCGCCAAGATACTACGGAGATCCAGAGGAGTGCATGGAGTTCCTGGAGCGAAGTTTGTTGTATATGGAATTGAATGCTTCTGAATTTCCCTCTGATCTGCACAAGGTGGGATTTCTGATGTCCTACCTAGCAGGAGATGCATTGAATTGGATTAACCCTTTCTGGGAAGCAAGGGATCCTATCCTCTCTGACCTTGATGCCTTCCTGACAGTTTTCCTTAAAGCCTTCAAAGCACCTAAGCCAGCTCCTCCTGCAAAGTCTTCCCTCACCAGATCCCAGAGGCGGTCTAGACGAGCGAATTCCCCAAAGAAACCATCATGTCGGACCAAGCCCGTCCAAAACCCGCTGGTTCCTCTACCTGTTCCTGCAGCTACCCAAACAAATCCCAAGAAGGTTGGTAAAAGTGGGCTGGCAAAGCAGCAGCCCGCATCCAACTGCAAGAAGGGGACGCGGTATCGCTGCGGTTGCAAGGAACATCCAGACGGTCTCTGCTCTGTGGATGTTAAACTCCAAAACCCTGGGTCAGCAGGAGAGGCTGCCCTAGGTGAGAGTACTTCCTCTCCATCTAAATCAAAGACTGTGTCTCTGTTTTCCGGGAGCTTTGGCGAGGTAAAGTCGCCTGCCATTCGGAGTCAGAGTGTGGTCTCCGTTATACAGCTCCAGAACCCGGTGAGGGCATTGTCTGAAGTTGGTCAAGCCCTACTCAAGAGCAGTCTAGTCCTTCAAGAACAATTTCAGCTCCAGGTTGGAGTCTTAGGGTCCCTTTCCACTTGCGAGATAAAAAACGGTCCGTAATCTGGACCGAAAAAACGGATGGAACGTATGCGATTTTCATGCGAGTGTCATGCGAGTACAATGCGATTTTTAATCGCATCATCCGTTTTTTATAATCGCATCATCCGTATGACATCCGTATTACTGTCCGATTTGTACGCACCGGTGTCCTTTGAAAAGCCGGCAATTCAGCGCAGTGTACAGTAAAATCACACTGACAGGTTAGAATAGACTAGATATATACACATAGAATAGGTATATATACATATATATATGTCAGTGAGACACCTATATATGTATATTTAATGCAGCGCAAGATAGCATAAAAGCCGCTAATTCAATTGCCGGCTTTTAATTTCTCCTTCCCAAACCCGACAGGATATGAGACATGGTTTACATACAGTAAACCATCTCATATCCCCCTTTTTTTTGCATATTCCACACTACTAATGTTAGTAGTGTGTATGTGCAAAATTTCAGCGCTGTAGCTATTAAATTTAAGGGTTAACTCGCGGAAAAAATTGGCGTGGGCTCCCGCGCAATTTTCTCCGCCAGAGCGGTAAAGCCAGTGACTGAGGGCAGATATTAATAGCCAGGAGAGGGTCCATGGTTATTGCCCCCCCCCCTGGCTACAAACATCTGCCCCCAGCCACCCCAGAAAAGGCACATCTGGAAGATGCGCCAATTCTGGCACTTGGCCACTCTCTTCCCACTCCCTGTAGCGGTGGGATATGGGGTAATGAAGGGTTAATGCCACCTTGCTATTGTAAGGTGACATTAAGCCAGATTAATAATGGAGAGGCGTCAATTATGACACCTATCCATTATTAATCCAATTGTAGGAAAGGGTTAAAAAACACACACACACATGATTACAAAGTAGTTTAATGAAATAAACACAGCGGTTGTTGTAATAATTTATTGCTCTCTCAATCCATCAGGAACACCCTCGCTTGGCAACATAATAAACGCACAAGATACATACCCTCAGATGTCAGATCACGTCCCACGATGTAATCCATCTGAAGGGGTTAACTAATATTACAGGCAGGAGCCCTGCTAATGCAGCTGTGCTCGTGCCTGTAATTCCCCGGCGAATGAATGAAATGTAGGTCATTGACCTACATTTCCTTCAGTCGCGGTGATGCGCCCCCTGGTGGATGTCCTCATATGACCTGGAGCGTGGGAAAAAGTTCCCAGGCTGCAGTTCATGAGAACATCCACCAGGGGCGCCTCACCGCGACTCAATGTAAGTACAGATCCTGCTTTCCTTTCAGCACCCGGGGATTACAGGCACGAGCGAGTGGTTTATTGCAGCTCGTGCCTGTAATATTAGTTAACCCCTTCAGATGGATTACTTCGTTGGACGTAATCTGACACCAGAAGGTATGTATCTTGTGCGGTTATTATTTTGCCAAGCGAGGGTGTTGCTGATGGATTGAGAGAGCAATAAATTATTACAACAACCGCTGTGTTTATTTCATTAAAATACTTTTAAATCGTGTGTGTGTGTGTTTTTTAACCCTTTCAAACAATTGGATTAATAATGGATAGGTGTCATAATTGACGCCTCTCCATTATTAATCTGGCTTAATGTCACCTTACAATAGCAAGGTGACATTAACCCTTCATTACCCCATAGCCCACCGCTACAGGGAGTGGGAAGAGAGTGGCCAAGTGCCAGAATTGGCGCATCTTCCAGATGTGCCTTTTCTGGGGTGGTTGGGGGCAGATGTTTTTAGCCACGGGGGGGCCAATAACCATGGACCCTCTCCTGGCTATTAATATCTGCCCTCAGTCACTGGCTTTACCGCTCTGGCGGAGAAAATTGCGCGGGAGCCCACGCCAATTTTTTCCGCCATTTAACCCTTTATTTCAGCAGCTACAGCGCTGAAATTTTGCACATACACACTACTAACATTAGTAGTGTGGAATATGCAAAAAAAAGGGGATATGAGATGGTTTACTGTATGTAAACCATGTCTCATATCCTGTCGGGTATGGGAAGGAGAAATGAAAAGCCGGCAATTGAATTAGCGGCTTTAATGCTATCTAGCGCTGCATTAAATATAAATATACATATATAGGTGTCTCACTGACATATATATATGTATATAGACACATTCTATGTGTATATATCTAGTCTATTCTAACTTGTCAGTGTGATTTTACTGTACACCGCGCTGAATTACCGGCTTTTCAAAGGACACCGGTGCGTAAAAATCGGACAGAACTCGCATGGTGCGAGTGCTGTGCGATTTTTTTCTCGCACCCATTGACTTGCATTGGCGAGTCTCGTCCGAGAATCGCAGCAATACGCAGCATGCTGCGATTTTTTTCTCAGCCGATCCAGATTTTTCTCAGTCCGATTTCGGCTGAGAAAAAAATCGCAAATCAAAAGACACCTATTAACTAACATTGGTCCGAGTGCAATCCGATTTTTTATCGGATTGCACGCGTCCGTTTTCCTCGCAAGTGGAAAGGGACCCTTATACTCGAAGAAGTTTGTCTATCGTATGCTGTCTGTTATGTCCATGGGTCATTCTGAGCCTAGGACTCTACCACCCGCCCTGGTCAAGAGTTCCTGCAAAATGCTTCGTTTGAATTTACCCAGTCATGAGAGGTGTCTGGTTCCCATGCGTCTAGGACAGTCAACTGTGTTATCTTCTTCTGCTGGTCTGCTAGTCGTCGAGTCAAGGTGTGATGACGTCACCCAAGATGGGGAAGCGGTGACTATCTCTCCACACGTCTCTAGTGACTATACCAGTAACCCGTTAGTCATCGAGTCAAGGTGTGATGACGTCACCCAAGATGGGGAAGCGGTGACTATCTCTCCACACGTCTCCAGAGACTATACCAGTAACCTGTCAGTCATCGAGTCAAGGAGTGCTGATGTTACCAAAGATGGGAGAGCGGTGACAATCTCTCCTCACAACTCTAATGACTATACCTGTAACCGGTTTGTGGAAACATCCCCATCTTTTGGAGGTTTGTTTCTGGATGTCAGGCAGAAGATGTATTCTGTGAGTGTTCCTTCAGCTTCCATATGGCCGGCTGGTGAAGATATCAAGACATCTCCGCTACCTGAAAGTTTGTCTCTGGATATCGGGCAGAAGATGTATCCTGTGAATGTTCCTTTGGCCTCCATGTGGGCGGCTGGTGAAGATATCAAGTCAGTAGCATCCAAGTCCCTGCTTCTTGTCTACCCAGAGGAAATAGTCCAGTCCATTGTAGAAGCCAATCCCATTGGGTACCTAGAGACTTTGCTATCTGAGATTCTGGGTGAAGCTAACCCTGTTGAGCCAAAAGAGACTTTGTCTTCTGAGACTCCTGGTGACCCGTTTGCCTTATCCTACCTTGAAGATGTTATGATGATTTGGACTGTGAGCGGTTTCTTTCTTCTTCTACAGATCATTCTGGCGGGTTTGAAGAAGAGGGGGCGTAAAGGAGGGGGTACTGTAACAACCCTGCCGGCATCACTGCATGGCCTTCCATTCCCCACCTGCCTGTTACATCAACTCACTCACCCAGTGCCATGCTGTGAGATCTGTCTGCTGCCGGCTCCATGCCATGTGCTTCATGGCCGCCTGCTCTGTGTACACTTCCTGGCTGTGTGCATAGGGGGGCGGCGCCAGCCACTCCGGATTCTTATTGAGACTGTGTGCACCTCCCTGGGGTGTTCCTGACCAATAGCCTTGAGGCCTCTGATACTTAAGGCATCCTCACCCATTGGAGGATGCCTGAGCAAACTATTTCCCTCAGTTAGCACTTGCTACTGAGCTGCCAGGTCGTGTCTGTTCCTGTCTCTGAGGGCTGCAACTAGCAGGCCTTCATCTGTGTTCTGTTTGTGTATCCTTATCCGTATCCGTGTCCGTTCCTGTCTGTACTCTGGTCTATGTCCGTTCCTGTTCCTTATTTGTCATTTGTCATTTCCCACCTTGCTGTGTATACCTCCGCCTTATCTTTCTGCTCTGCTTGCCATTATCTGTGGCTCTGCATCTCTCTGCCTTGTTCGCCACTACCCGTGGCTCTGCGCTACTCTGCTCAGTTCTTCCACAACCTGTGGATCTGTGCCTCTCAGCTTTCCTCTCCACAACCTGTTTCCTCACTCTCCGCTCTTGGCTCCGCCTCCAGCGCCTCCGCTCTTGGCTCCGCCTCCAGTGCCTCCGCTCTTGGCTCCGCCTCCAGCGCCTCCGCTCTTGGCTCCACCTCCAGCGCCTCCGCTCTTGGCTCCACCTCCAGCGCCTCCGCTCTTGGCTCCGCCTCCAGCGCCTCTGCTCTTGGCTCCGCCTCCAGCGCCTCTGCTCTTGGCTCCGCCTCCAGCGCCTCTGCTCTTGGCTCTGCCTCCAGCGCCTCTGCTCTTGGCTCCGCCTCCAGCGCCTCTGCTCTTGGCTCCGCCTCCAGCGCCTCCGCTCTTGGCGCTACCTTCTCCTTCTCTACTCTTTGCTCTACCCTCTCCTCCTCTGCTCTTCCTGGGCTCTGCCTTCTTCTCTACTCTTAGCTCCTCCTCCTGCTCTTACTCTACCTGTTTCTTTATATTCTCCAGTCTGAACAGGTTCTTGCCTGTTTCCATACACCCACCTGAATACCAGTTCCTACCAGAGTATCAATCCTGTCTGCCAGTGCCAGCTGTGCCCGCCTGTCTGCCTGTATCTCTGTCAAGCCAGTCTGCCTGTCAGGGCCTCAGCCATACCCGTCTGTCAGCCAGTGTCACAGCCGTGCCTGCCTGCCTGTGTCTTGTTCCCGGTGGGATCAGCATCCACAGTCCGACTCCACCCTGGAGTGGTACCTGGTAGCTTCCTATTGCACAAGTCTGACCTCACCATCAGAGGCTCCAGCGAACACCTAGGAAGCTACTTAGTTACGCCCCTTCCAGGGAAGTTCGGTCTGTGGTCCAGTGGGGCCACACCCCCTGGCACCCGCACCATCCAGTCTCGGCGCGAGCGTTATACCACCAGCATGTGTTCCACAACATTACCCGTGCCCTCAACAATGCTGTTACAGGGAAACTCCACCTAACCATGGACATGTGGACAAGTGCTTGTGGGCAGGGATGGTACATCTCAATGACGGCACACTGGGTTAACATGGTGGAAGCCGGGACCCCATCGGACCATGGGATGGAACACATCCTCCCCACGCCAAGGATTGCTGGCCCTACGTCAATCAGGGTTGCCCCCACAGTCTGCAGCTCCTGCACCACCTCCTCCTCCTCCTCTTCATCCTCCATCTCTGAAATCAACACATCAGTCAGAAGCAGGAAGCACTGCAGCACTGCCTCAGCCAAGCGGCAACAGGCTGTGCTGAAGCTAATCTGCCTAGGTGACAAACCGCACAATGCAGAAGAGTTGTGGACAGCGCTGAAAGAGCACTCAGATGTTTGGATGACACCGCTGAACCTACAGACAGATATGGTCATGTGTGACAATGGCCGTAACCTGGTGTCGGCTCTGAGGCAAGGTGAGCTCACACACGTACCTTGCTTGGCACATGTGCTTAACCTCACAGTTCAATGTTTTCTGACAAGCTACCCGGAGCTGCCGGATCTGCTAGTGAAAGTATGCCATCTGTCTGCCCATTTTAGAAAGTCAGCTACAGCTTCAGCTGCCCTTGCCGTGCTTCAGCAGCGGTTTCAGCTTCCAGTTCACCGACTGTTGTGTGATGTTCCCACGTGCTGAAACTCTATGCTGCATATGTTGGAAAGGATTTGTGAGCAGAAGAGGGCCGTTGTTGACTACCAACATCAACAAGGCCGTCGAATTTCAGGTCAGATTCCATAAATAAGACCTCAGGAGTGGGCATGGATGTCAGACATATGTAACATCCTCCAAAGCTTTGAGGATTGCACCAAGATGTTGAGCATCACCATCCCGCTTCTCAGCACTCTGAAAACCTCTCTGCTCACAATTAAAGAGGATGCATTGCAGGCGGAGCACGAGGACATGGAGCAAGGACACATACAGGAGGATTACACTCAGCCCAGCCTCATGTCTTCTCAACGTGGATTGGTAGGCAATGAGGAGGAGGAGGAAGAACAGGAGCTACTTTCATGCACTATAGACAGTACTACAAACACATCTGTATTAGCTTCTGTTCAGTGGGGATGGCCTGAGGACAGTGAGGAGGAGGAGGAAGACAGCATGGTCAGTCGTCCTGTTTGTGAGGACACGGAAGTCTTGCCTGTTAGCAGTCTGGCACACATGGCTGACTTTATGTTGTGCTGCATTTCACGTGACCCTCGGATTATCAAAATTTTGGGTGACACTCATTACTGTTGGTGACACTTCTAGACCCATGCTACAAGGAGAACTTTCAATCTCTTCTGCCTGAGGCAGAGAGGTGTACTAAAATGTTGCAGTACCAGAGGGCTCTTGTAGCGGAATTACTTAGAAAATTCCCATGTGAGAACGCTGGCAGCAGACGTCAGAGTTTGTTGTACACCCAAGGAGTCCAAGCGAGAAAGACAGAAGTACAATCCAGCTCAGGCAGGGGAACAATGGCCAAGTTCTGGGACAGTTTTCTCAGACCCTCCCATCGTGGCGGCACAGAGGCTAGGGGTGCTGTTACAAGAAGTGCAATGTTTGGGTAGATGGTGAGGGAGTACCTTGCAGATTGTACAAACATCCTCCGTGATTCTTCTGTGCCTTTTAATTATTGGGTATCCAAGCTGGACACGTGGCATGAACTGGCTCTCTACACCTTGGAGGTCCTGGCCTGCCCTGCTGCTAGCGTTCTGCCAGAGCGAGTTTTTAGTGCCGCTGGTGGAATTATCACAGATAAGCGCATCCGCCTGTCAACTGAAAATGCTGACAGGCTGACTTATAAAAATGAACAAGGCCTGGATTGGGAAAGACTTCTGTACACCACCAAGTGAAAGCAGCAAAACATAACCTCAAATGCATTCTCTCTTTTGGGGAGGTGTATTCTCATGCACCTCTTCACAACCACACATGGGTATACGCTTCCACATTTGGTCTGTTTGTTGTTCTCCTCCTCCTTATCCTCATCCTCATTCTCATCATCCAGAACCACTAGACGACCAGGGTGCACATACTCAGTACTGTTATAGGCCAGTGATTTTTGGGCACGGGGGCTGTGAAAGCACTATTTTATTTTGTAAAAACAGGACCCCACATTGGGGAATTGGGCATTACATTACATTGGGCCTACTTAAGTCTGTCTCCTGCAATGTGTCCTTTAACTGCCACTAGATGACCAGGGTGCACGTGCTCAGTACTGTTATAGGCCGGTGAATTTTGGGCAAGTGGGCTGTGATGGCACTATATTTTTAAGTCCAAAAAGGATAACACATTGGGGAATCGGGCATGACATTTCTTTGGGCCTACTTTTTAACTTGGTCTCCTGCAATCTGACCTGTGCGTGCCACTAGATCATCAGGGTCAACGTGCTCTGTACGGTGCATTTTGGCCAAGGGGGCTGTGATGGCACTATTTTAATTAATCCAAAAAGGACCCTACATTGGGGAATTGGGCATGGCATTCCATTGGGCCTACTTCTTAACTCTGTCTCCTGCAATGTCTCATGTTTAACTGCCACTAGATCACCAGGGTGAACGTGGTCTGTACTGTTATAGGCCAGTGAATTTTGGGCAAGTGGGCTGTGATGGCACTATATTTTTAAGTCCAAAAGGGACAACACATTGGGGAATTGGGCATGACATTACTTTGGGCCTACTTCTTAACTCGGTCTCCTGCAATCTGTCCTGTTCCTGCCAGTAGATCACCAGGGAACGTGCTTTGTACTCTTATAGGACGGTGAAGTTTGGTTAAGGGGGCTGTGATGGCACTAGTTTATTATTACAAAAAGGTAGGCCACATTGGTGAAACCACATCCTTGTTGGCAAACACTTCATAACATTTGTGTACCTTAAAGAGCTCACTTGAAAAGCTCCTTTCTGTGTTGCCTGGTTGCTAAAATTGGACTCAATACACTTCATATAAATTTGATAAAGCAATGATGTTACTTTGCCTCAGTAGTTCATTAAAAATATAGCTTTGTCCACTATATTAGTTTCTCTCCTTGCGGGCCTTAACTTTGTCTGCCTCAAATGTACAAATGGAAAATATACAAATGGCGATTTGTAAACAATATTGAAATATTGTATACTGAATGCATTCAGACAATCATATAGCTGCATTTCTTGTAAAACATTTACAGATGTGACAGACAATGCTCATAGTGACACAATCTTGATCAATGTTTGTTTGTCATTGTAAAACATTAAGGTTTACTGAAACTATGCCGGTGGTGGTTTGATCTAAATCCTTGTGGCTTTTACTTTCTAGGGGTTTCTGGCCCCTCGTCTGATGACTCCATGATATCTCAGTTTCATCCAACCTTGAAAAGTGGTCACTTGAAGGTGTGGGTGAAACTAGAGTTACTATATAGTGTTATTCACTATATAAGACCAGAGAAACATGACTAAGACAGATGCCAAAACTGGGATACCTGTACATGTAAAGTGTGCTGATACCTGCATAATTGGGGACGACCATGCAGTGTAGGTAATTTCCCAGGGGTTCTCTGTCTTGGTGTTGCTTCTCTGATATTCCAGACGGATGATGTTTAAAAGCCTCTTGGTGATGATCTAAGTATACTGTATGTAGTTAATCTTCATATATACATGTTGAGGAGAGCCATAAGATCAAATACTTAATTAACCTCAACACATAAGGTAATTGAGAGAAACAACCCATAACATGTATTGTTTAACCTTACATAAGTTTTCCTCAGACAAAGTGAGACACTGAAGATGGCCGCCATCTCCTGTAGCAGAGCCGTGTGCTCTGGTATCCAAGATGAACAATGAAGACACTAAAGATGGCCGCCATTTCCTGTGTCAGCATGCCGTGTGCTCTGGTATCCAAGATGACGCCTACCCTGATGACCTCATGGATCCACCCACAGCGACGCCCACCCTGATGACCTCACGGACCAACCCACCCTGATGACCTCATGGATCCGCCCATGGACTTGCTCATGCCCAACCCACTAACCAATGAAATACATCCGATCACTCCCATTTTAGAGCTAACCGAGCCCCCTTACAGGAGATATATAACATTGTGTTTGACTAATAAACTTCCCTTCTTGGAGCTGAACCACACATTGATCAAGGAGAGTTACAGCTGACTGTGTCTGGTGTATTTCTTTAGTGCACATGATCAATATCCATTAGGCCAGGAGTAGGCAACTAGAGAATTGAACATTATATTAATTGTTCAACCCTAATATTTGGCCGCCCAACCTGGGGCCAGTAGAGGAGAGCCCTGAACCCTGAGGACCGGCGACTGGAACGGCTGGATGCACTGAGTACCCCGAACCTGGAGACTGATCACCTCCTTAACAGAACACGGTAAGTCTGCTGATTTTTATAATCTGTAGTCTTTACCTTGTGTCCTTTGGGGTATCCTGTGCAGATTGCCTGACCGTGTCCGGTTTTCTTGGTATCTGTAAGACGGCAGAAGGGTCTCTCCGCTGCTGGTCATTTAATTGCAAGAACCGTCACATATTTTAGTTGCCTGCTGCCTGTTACATGTTGTGAAGAGGGGAGATGACTAGTAGGTTAAAAGAAGCAAGTTTTTTTTTTTTCTCTACAGAGGCAGAGGCAAGTGATAAAACAGGAAAAACAGGTTTTACAGAGGGAGATGACTGGTAGTTAGGAGAAGCATTGTGTTTGGAGCAGGAAGAACAGGTTTCTAGGAAAGAAAAGAAGCAAGTGTTTACAGAAGGAAAAGCATGTGGTAGAACGGGATGAACAGGTTTTTTTGAGAACCAAGCAAGTGTAGAAAAAAAAAAAAATAATTTTAATAATAATAATTTTTGTCTGTGGTATACGGTTGTCGCCTGTGATAAGATTTTCAGTTCTGTACAAGAGAGACTAGGACCTGGAGTGAATTGACTCGGCCTAGGGGGGCCCGGTAAAGCTTGGAGCGAATTGGCTCAGTTCGGGCATAATAAATTGTGTAGCGGCTCATTGAAACTTGGAGCGAATTGGCTCAGTTCGAGCCAATTAAATTTATAGTTTTTCTTTTTTTTGCCCCGTGACATCGAGTGAGTTGACTCTGCATGGGGACTGGTAAGTTAGGGAGCAATTTGACAAAGTAGGGAATAATTGGTTTGTAAAGTACGGAGCACGGAAGTCAGACAGGGACCACGTGACAAGAAGCAATAGGAACTGAGTACTGCAGACTCAGTTCCCTTTAGAATCTCAGGTTTGAGTCATCTCCCCCATCTTATTGTTTGTTTTGTGTTTGTTATCTTGATAGATAGATATATATACTGTATATCTATAGAAAGATGGAGAAATTAATGCAGTTCTGCCATATGGGCACTAAGTCAAATTCAGATGGCAAGTTAGACTCGTGTAAATTAGTGGAAGTTGTGTGGAATGCCAGAAGGGGGGATGGTTACAGCCCCTGGAGTAGAAGATTGTCTTAAAAGAAAGAAAAGGTATCCTAGAAGATAATGGATTGTTGTCTATTGCTAGGGCAGAAGAAAGAGTCTCTGATAGTCTGTATAGAAAAAAAAATAAAAAATTGGAAATTGGGTGGAAGAGGAAAGGAATAGAAAGAATAGAGTTTTGAGTTGTGTGTATTATAAAAATATATCCTGTGAGCGGCCACCACCGTATAATGGTGGCCCAGAGCCACGTGCTAAATGTAATAGCGGCCATTTTGTTGATGGCAAGTGTGTTAAATGTAATAGCAGCTATAATTGTGGCCCAGAGCCATGTGCTAAATGTAATAGCGGCCATTTTGTTGATGGCAAGTGTGTTAAATGTAATAGCAGCTATAATGGTGGCCCAGAGCCATGTGCTAAATGTAATAGCGGCCATTTTGTTGATGGCAAGTGTGTTAAATGTAATAGCAGCTATAATGGTGGCCCAGAGCCATGTGCTAAATGTAATAGCGGCCATTTTGTTAATGGCAAATGTGTTAAATGTAATAGCAGCCATAATGGTGGCCCAGAGCCATGTGTTAATTCTGACAGCGGCCATGTTGTGGATGGCAAAAGGTGTTAATTCTGACGGCGGACATTTTGTTGGTGGCAAATGTAATTCTGATGGCGGCCATTTAGTTGGTGGTAAATGTAATTCTGATGGCGGCCATTTTGTTGGTGGTAATTGTAATTCTGACGGCGGCCATTTTGTTGGTGGTAAATGTAATTCTGACGGCGGCCATTTTGTTGGTGGTAAATGTAATTCTGACGGCGGCCATTTTGTTGGTGGCAAATGTAATTCTGACGGCGGCCATTTTGTTGGTGGTAAATGTAATTCTGATGGCAGCCATTTTGTGGATGGCAAATGTAATTCTGATGGCAGCATTTTTTTGGAAGGCAAATGTGCTGGTTCTGGTGGTGAACATCTCAGACTAAGGCTACACACCACATCACTAAATCCTTGTTACCCAGTAATGACCACTGATGGCCAATGCTATATTCCTTCGGGAAATAAAAAGGCTTTACCCATGTTTCCTACTTCAGTGGTTTCCAATGAAGCACCAACCCTTTCTACTATCACTTCCAATGCCAATTTAGCCGCACACCCACATGAGATGCTCCAAGCAGCAGCCTCTCCTCCCAATGCTTCCACAACAGCACTCTCATGCAGTCTACCTAACCCTATACCTGGTACCTCACAGGCTGTCTCGCAGCCAAGCGCACACCTGTATGGGACGGTGGCAACTGTAACAAGGGGGGCTCAATGTGGGAGGAGGATACCAATAGCACAGGAAACACAAAGGGGAGGGAATGTTGGCAACCTATTTTTGAAAAAGAACTTCCTGAGGGACCCTTGTTAGTGGTGGGAAAGGGTGACATAACAACAATGGAGACAGACGCTATTGTTAATGCTGCCAATTCTCGGTTAGAGCACAATGGAGGTGTAGCTAGAGCTATAGTGGAAGCAGGAGGGGCGACTATTCAAGCTGACAGTCGAATCATTGTTGAGTCACGTGGTCAGATAGCTGTTGGGGACATAGCGGTGACTAAAGCTGGCAATCTCCTGTGTAGAATGATCATACACACTGTGACCCCTACTTATGACCCTATTCATCCAGACGTTAGTGCTCAACAACTTCATGCAGCAATAACTCGCATTAATGAGGACAGGACAGTTAAAGCTTTTAAGACTGCCTGCGTCACCTGGAGCCCACACCATGATACTGGAGCTGCCCAAATAGAGCCCCTCATTCCAGGACTGTTACCTCCTCCGGCTCCTCATACACAAGGGACTACATCTGCACTCCCGGTGCCATCTCTACTCCCACCTCAGGTGCCACCACCAACAGTGCCAATGCTCATGTCTGAGGAGCCCACCCTCTATGTCAAGTTTACACCCCAGCAAGCTGCTACTCTGTTGAACCAACTTCCAGATCCAGAAAAACAGACGATGCCTTTCTACAGGAGCATGCTTCAAATCCAAAGGAATCACTCAGCCACGTGGCAAGATCTCATTTCCTTGCCAAATCTTAAAGCAGGCGATGCATATTGGCCTGTTATGGATATCGTGTTCAATTATGCCTCACTTGCCAGTGACAAGACATGGGACTCTGGTGTTGAGTTCTGCCAAGAACCTAAGACATGGGCCTCGGATGAGTTGGCTGACCTATCGCTTATTGTCGCCAAAGGTTTCCAGATGCCTCAAAGCTGATGCAGCCATTGTACGATGACCTCAAGACGTCAGCGTTTCCACTATGTACCAAATCCGTGGAAGCTTTCTACACTCTTAAACAGGCCATACAGTCTGCACCAGCTCTTGGAATCCCAAATCCTGATATCATCTGAGGACATCCAGTTCTCTTAATGGCTCCACACGACATAATTGCTATTCTTGGAACCTAAACATCCGTTGGTGCAGCATCATATGAGACTCCAATGTTCGCTCTTGGTTCCGGATAATGTCACTCTTGTCCGCTGCAGCATCTTCAAACTGTCCACGCTGCTTCCTCTTTCCAGGGGGGATGTGGATGATGATACTGATGGTCTCGGAGAAGATGCCTCTACACACTCAGAGGATTATGACTGTCTTGAACAAATGCATGAAGAAGTAGCCTCCCAGAAAAACGTGTCTGAAGACCCACTCCCACATGCTGACGTGACGTTCTTCACTGATGGTTCCAGATTTGCAGATAAAACAGGAAGGTTCCATACGGGATATGCCGTGGTTACACATGACCTGATCATCTCAGCTGGATCGCTACCACCGCACATGTCTGCACAAGAAGCGGAACTTAAAGCTTTGACGCTGGCTTGTCAGGAAGCGACGGAGAAGGTGGTCAACATCTACACGGATTCAAGATACGCTTTTGGAGTGGCTCATGACTTCAGCAGTATCTGAGCAGCCAGAGGATACCTAACATCCAGTGGAACTCCTGTAAAACATGCTGCTACCATGCAAGAACTTGTGGTCGCTCTGAATCTACCTTCAAGAGGTTGCAGTGATCGAGATCAAAGCTCACGGGAGATTGGATTTTCCAGAAGCAAAGGGGAACTACTTATTTGCTGACAAAACAGCAAAAGCCTATGCTGTGGATCCATTTGGGAAAGAAAAAGCAGCGGTGTACGTGTCACAAGACACTGAAGAAGGGACTAAAGCCTCTCTTATGAGGATTATCCATCTACATCAAGACAAGACATCAGATGATGAAAAGAAGTCATGGCAAGTAGGAGGAGCTAAAAAAGGATGAAGATGGAGTCTGGAGGGTGAACACAAAGGTCTACCCCGTAATCTGTACCCCTCAGTGACAGAATGGGCACACTGTATCACCCACGGAGGCAAGAATCGGATGAATGACCTGATTTGGAAGATTTATATGGCACCTGGGATCTCTACTGTCACCCAAAATTATTTCAAGTCCTGCCTTGTGTGTGCAGCATGCAATCCAGCACCACCTCAGAAAGTTACTCAGAAACATTTGGCTAAACCACTTTATCCCTTTCAGAGAATTCAGATTGACCACATTCGAATGCCAAAAGTAGGGAAGTACGAGTATGTACTGGTAGTGACTGAAATGTTCTCAGGATGGCCCGAAGCCTATCCAGTAACCAACATGACTGCCAGAGTGACTGTTAAGAGACTGATGCATGAAGTAGTAAGCAGATATGGGGTCCCAGAGGTAATTGAGAGTGACCAAGGACCTGCGTTCACTGCAGCACTGACTAAGGAACTATGGACATTGGTGGGAGCTGATTTGGGTTTACATACTCCATATCACCCACAGAGCAGTGGGAAAGTAGAAACACTGAATGGCACCTTCAAAAATAAAATACTGAAAGCCAGTTAGGAGGTCAGACTTGGACAGACGTTTTGCCCGTTGCCTTATACTCAGTCAGAAACACTCCAAGGGGTCCCACTAAACTCACACCATACGAGATTCTTTTTGGGGGGCCTCCAAGATTGGGTCAATATTTTCCACAACAGCTAGCCTTAGGAAGTGATACTCTGGTAAAATATGTAATTGTTGTTACTAAAGAACTGTCAGTAACACATGTACGAGTTTTATCATCCATTCCAGGTCCAGATTCCAGTGAAGGTACCCATGCTCTCCAACCTGGTGACTACATGCTTGTAAAGAAGTGCATCAGAAAGACATCTCTGGAGTCGAGATTTGAGGGTCCTACTAAGTGCTCCTGACTACTCCTACTTTGGTCAGGGTTGCTGAGCGCCTCCTGGATCCATCTCTCACATTATAAAGTTGTTAGACAGTTAGGGACAGAGTAGGATCTGACCTGCTTGTCAAAGTCCAGCTACAAAGGGAGGTTTTCCACAAGGGAAAACTTGTCTCAAACTGGTGAAAACTCCAATTCCCCCTCCCGGGCAAGACGGTCAGATCTAGGATGTGTACATCAGGGTTAGTCGCACATGTGTATTTTATGTAACCATGGAGATGGGAGATTGGAGAGTAATAGATCCCGCAGGTAGGGAAGTCCCGAGGACACTGGTAACACGCTCCGATATACCTCCGCAGTATACCCATAATTGGTCACACATTCTCTGGTGTCTATAGCATCCATATTGTCATGAAGCTTCTGATGTCATAATAACACTTAACATCGGTGGGTTAGGGAACCACGGTGGGATCAAGATAAAAGAAAAGGTTAATAAAGTATTTAGGGGGGACTGTTGAGGAGAGCCATAAGATCAAATACTTAATTAACCTCAACACATAAGGTAATTGAGAGAAACAACCCATAACATGTATTGTTTAACCTTACATAAGTTTTCCTCAGACAAAGTGAGACACTGAAGATGGCCGCCATCTCCTGTAGCAGAGCCGTGTGCTCTGGTATCCAAGATGAACAATGAAGACACTAAAGATGGCCGCCATTTCCTGTGTCAGCATGCCGTGTGCTCTGGTATCCAAGATGACGCCTACCCTGATGACCTCATGGATCCACCCACAGCGACGCCCACCCTGATGACCTCACGGACCAACCCACCCTGATGACCTCATGGATCCGCCCATGGACTTGCTCATGCCCAACCCACTAACCAATGAAATACATCCGATCACTCCCATTTTAGAGCTAACCGAGCCCCCTTACAGGAGATATATAACATTGTGTTTGACAAATAAACTTCCCTTCTTGGAGCTGAGCCACACATTGATCAAGGAGAGTTACAGCTGACTGTGTCTGGTGTATTTCTTTAGTGCACATGATCAATATCCATTAGGCCAGGAGTAGGCAACTAGAGAATTGAACATTATATTAATTGTTCAACCCTAATATACGTAATCACTATATTTATTTAATCCTTATATGTACTTATTAACTTGTGTATGTTAACACATACAAAGTGTACGCACTCACACTGTTCAATAATACTATTCCTTGAATTTTGTAGTTTGCAATAAAATTGTCTTGTATTGCAAGTATTAGCCTTTTTTAAAGCCGTATCTGAACCTTAGTGTTAAAAACATGTCAAATAAAATAAAATTGCCAAATTCTCCTGTAAATAATTGTGCAAAGAGGGAACCATGATACCATTAAAAAATATGAGTGAATTTTCCTGAGCCCATCCAGTATGTGGGTTCCAAGGCCCAATGGGGTGCATATGACTGACTATGCAGCAGGGCTCACCTTCCTGCCAATGTATAAAACAAAGGAGTATGGAGCACAAAATGCATATTGTTAAGTGGATTTTCATGGGCCCATCCAGTATGTGGGTTCCAAGGCCTAATGGGGTGCATATGACTATGCAGCAGGGCTGGCCTTGCTGCCAATGGGTAAAGCAAAGGAGTACGGGAGTGCAAAATGCATATTGTGAAGTGGATTTTAATGGGCCCATCCAGTATGTGGGTTCCAAAGCCTAATGGGGTGCATATGACTGAGTGGGCAGCAGGGCTTGCCTTCCTGCCAATATATAAAACAAAGGAGTATGGAGCACAAAATGCATATTGTGAAGTGGATTTTCATGGGCCCATACAGTACGTGGGTTCCAAGGTGTAAGGTGGGGCATATGAATTGGTAGCAGGGCATTCAATGCAACACTTTTTCAGGAGGCCCTCCTGGACATCTTATGAAAGGGTATTGTGGTGCGTCGCAATTCTTGGCAGCCCATCCACTCACAGCATAGGCTACAACAGCTTAGGAGACCCACTGTTTCATAATGGCCCTTTAAGAAGATTAATGCCGCCTGATGCACCAGTAAAAATAGGCTCTGTGACTTTAAGAGTCCCTCTTTCGTACATGAAACAAGATGGGTCTGATTATGTGTCACACACCACATGACCAGGTAGGGTTGTGAAATGTTACAATGACATTTTCCAGTGAATACATTTGTAGTGGTTGAAAGCAATGTTAAAGTTGAAAAACGCTTCAAAAATGCTGCATCTGAACTAAGCCTTAGCGGGAGAGGAAATTTTCGGTCTGGGGTTAAATATTTGGCCTTACAGGCAAGTCATTAACCTGCAAAGGATGTACCTTGACATACTTCCAAGCAAAATCCGTTTTGGTTTCTTTTTCGTTTCGTTTTCATGTGTTTTTTGTGCCACCGGAAAAAATGGCATGAATCTCAGAAAAAAATGAATAAAGCTGTAAACTAGGAGTCAGGAATGCTTCCAGGGGCGATTCCCATGATGTCCCTGTGTCATTTGAGGAGTGTTTCCATAATTTTCAGACGTTTTTAGACCTTAAAAGGACCCCCGGGGGGATCACAGTAAAAATACTCGGGTCTCCCGTAGACTTACATTGGGCTCGTTGTTCTGGCCGAGTACCCAAGTATTCCAATTTGCTCGACCCGAGCAACGAGCACCAGAGCATTTTATTGCTCGCCCATCACTACTGTTCTCCAGTACCCAGCAGCACGCACTATATATGCAATGCTATGCTGCTCTGTCCTATATGTTTACATCCATCCTCTGAAGCTGAAAGACCAATCTCCAGTGGTGCTTTGCTTTCTCTGGTGGTCTCATTACAAATGAATGGAGCAGATGTGCGCTTCATCATCAATTGCTCCATTCACATGGGGCTCTTCAGAGCTCTGGTTTTCAGGAACAGCGAGGGTCCCAATGATTGACTGCCAGCGAATGGGAAGTTATCCCCTATCTGTGGGATAGTGGATAATGTCCAAACTTGGGAATACCTCTTTAAGGCATATTTTAACTGTCGACTTTATTTACAAGTACTTAATATGCATCTCGCATAAACTGTTTGTTGACATTTGACAAAATCAAAAAATCATTTATTATGTTTAATTGGCTAAAATAGATAATGAAATGTATGAAACACAATCTGTTTATTATGCTAATGCAAAATTACCTTTTCTTAGTTGTCAATAGAACAATAAATCAGTTTGGTTGACTTCCGTTGTTAGTTAACGTTTTTACCCCTTCACCCCCGGAGCTTTTTCCGTTTTTTCGTTTTCGTTTTTCGCCCCCCTCCTTCCCAGAGCCATAACTTTTTTATTTTTCCGTCAATATGGCCAAGTGAGGGCTTATTTTTTGCGGGACGAGATGTACTTTTGAACGATATCATTGGTTTTACCATGCCGTGTAACAGAAAACAGGAAAAAAATTCCAAGTGTGATGAAATTGCCAAAAAAGTGCAATCTCACACTTGTTTTTTGTTTGGCTTTTTTGCTAGGTTCACCAAATGCTAAAACTAACCTGCCATTATGATTCTCCAGGTCATTACGAGTTCATAGACACCTAACATGTCTAGGTTATTTTTTATCTAAGTGGTGAAAAAAATTCCAAAGTTTGCTAAAAAAAAAAAAAATTGCGTGATTTTCCGATACCCGTAGCGTCTCCAATATTCGTGATCTGGGGTCAGGTGAGGGCTTATTTTTTGCGTGCCAAGCTGACGTTTTTAATGATACCATTTTGGTGTAGATACATTCTTTTGATCACCCGTTATTGTATTTTAATGCAATGTCGCGGCGACCAAAAAAACGTAATTTTGGCATTTTGATTTTTTTTCTCGCTATGCCATTTAGCAGTCAGGTTAATCCTTTGTTTTTATTGATAGATCGGGTGATTCTGAACGCGGCGATACCAAATATGTGTATGTTTGATTTTTTTTTAATTGTTTTATTTTGATTGGGGCGAAAGGGGGGGTGATTTGAACTTTTATATATTTTTTATTTTTTTATATTTTTAAACATTTTTTAAAATTTTTGGCATGCTTCAATAGCCTCCATAGGAGGCTAGAAGCATGCACAACTCGATCAGCTCTGCTACATAGAGGTGAAGTACAGATCACCTCTATGTAGCAGAAATCCAGGTGTACTTTGAGCGCCGACCACAGGGTGGCGCTCAAAGCAATCGGCCATCAACAACCATAGAGGTCTCAAGGAGACCTCTGGTTGTTATGGCAATGCAGCGCTGACCCCCGATCATGTTAGCTAGTTAGCTAGTTAAATGCCGCTGTCAGCGCTTGACGGCGGCATTTAACTAGTTAATGGGCGCGGGCGGATCGCGATTCCGCTCGCGCTCATTGCGCACACATGTCAGCTGTACAAAACAGCTGACATTTCGTGGCTTTGAGGTGGGCTCACCGCCGGAGCACACCTCAAAGAAGGGGATCTGCCAGCTGACGTACTATTCCGTCAGCTGGCAGAAAGGGGTTAAAGTTTTTGTTTAATGACTTTGCATTACCTACATAATTTTAAGCTTTGTCTAATCTGACAGTTTTGGCCTTAACCCCCTTCAACCTTCAAGGCTGTTTTCACCTTCATGACCAGGCCAAACTTTACAATTCTGACAACTGTCAATTTATGAGGAAATAACTCTGGAACGCTTCACCGGATCCCATTGATTCTGAGACTGTTTTTTGTGACATATTGTACTTCATGATAGTGGTGTAAGAAAATATTGCAGGGGACTGAGAAGAGGGGAGAGAAAAGCAGAGAGTGCCAGCTTAGCGCAATAAATTACATATATAGTGGGTATGGAAAGTATTCAGACTCCTTTAAATTTTTCACTCTTTGTTTCATTGCAGCCATTTGGTAAATTCAAAAAAGTTCATTTTTTTCTCATTAATGTATCCTCTGCACCCCATCTTGACTGAAAAAAAACAGAAATGTAGAAATGTTTGCATATTTAAAAAACAAAACAAAACTGAAATATCACATGGTCATACGTATTCAGACCCTTTGCTTAGACACTCATATTTAAGTCACATGCTGTCCATTTCCTTGTCATCCTCCTTGAGATGGTTCTACTCCTTCATTGGAGTCCAGCTCTGTTTAATTAAACTGATAGGACTTGATTTAGAAAGGCACACACATGTCTATATAAGACCTCACAGCTCACAGTGCATGTCAGACCAAATGAGAATCATGAGGTCAAAGGCACTGGTCAAGGAGCTCAGAGACAGAATTGTGGCAAGGTACAGATCTGGCCAAGGTTACAACAGAATTTCTGCAGTACTCAAGGTTCCTAAGAGCACAGAGGCCTCTATAATCCTTAAATGAAAGAAGACTGGGACCACCAGAAGTCTTCCTAGACCTGGGTGTCCTGCCAAACTGAGCAATCGTGGGAGAAGAGCCTTTGTTGAGAGAGGTAAAGAAGAACCCCAAGATCACTGTGGCTGAGCTCCAGAGATGCAGAAGGCAGATGGGAGAAAGTACGACAAAGTCAACTATCACTGCAGCCCTCCACCAGTCGGACCTTTATGTCAGAGTGGCCAGACGGAAGCCTCTCCTCAGTGCAAGACTTATGAAAGCCCACATAGAGTTTGCTAAAAAGCACATGAAGGACTCCCAGACTATGAGAAATAAGATTCTCTGGTCTGATGAGATGAACATAGACCTTTTTGGTGATAATTCTAAGTGGTATGTGTGGAGAAAACCAGGCACTGCTCATCACCTGCCCAATACCATCCCAACAGTGAAACATGGTGGTGGCAGCATCATGCTATGGAGGTGTTTTTCAGCTGCAGGGACAGGAAGACTGGTTGCCATTGAAGGAAACATGAATGTGGCCAAGTACAGAGATATCCTGGATGAAAACCTCTTCCAGAGTGCTCTGGACCTCAGACTTGGCCAAAGGTTCACCTTCCAACAACACAGTGATCCTAAGCACACAGCTAAAATAGCAAAGGAGTGGCTTCAGAACAACTCTGTGACCATTCTTGACTGGCCCAGCCAGAGCCCTGACATAAACCCAATTGAGCATCTCTGGAGAGACCTGAAAATGGCTGTCCACCAACGTTCACCATCCAACCTGATGGAACTGGAGATGATCTGCAAGGAAGAATGGCAGAGGATCCCCAAATCCAGGTGTGAAAAACTTGTTGCATTATTCCCAAGAAGACTCATGGCTGTACTAGCTCGAAAGGGTGCTTCTACTTAATACTGAGCAAAGGGTCTGAATACTTATGACCATGTGATTTTTTTGCAAAATTTTCTATATTTCTTTTTTTTCAGAGTGTACATTAATGAGAAAAAAAATGAACTTGTTTGAATTTACCAAATGGCTGCAATGAAACAAAGAGTGAAAAATTTAAAGGGGTCTGAATACTTTCCGTACCCACTGAAGAAAACAATCGTGATACCTATACATGTATATATGCTCACCTGTGGGGATTGTGCAGGATAGGCACAACGCTATGTAGCAATTTGATCACAAATTGGGATCCAACCTCGTGATATGCCGCTCTTCCAATTGATGTGTATTTGTGTTGGTCCTGTTGCATTCACAACTCCAAGGGATATGTGAGAAAATCGGAGTCGTTCCCCTCTGGTGGAATGAATCCCCAAACAGATGTCAGATGTGAACCACTCCTTTGGGTGATATCCAGAATGGTGAAGACACTTTGTATTTGTCAAGTTAAATTTATTTAAAACACATGAGTAATAAAGATTTTTTCATGCTTGTGAAAATTAAAAAAGCATAAAAACCTTAAATAGGTATTAAAATGAGAACGCGTTTCTGCTCTAGAAGAGCCTTCCTCAGGTGTATAAAAAAAAATAACTTGTGGGGAATTTTATATACACCCCTATCCAATGTGGGTGTGGTTACAACTGTGAAAACTTTTGTGTGTTTCCACTTACCTGCAGCAAAATAATGTTTGCCCAAAATGCATCCATACATTCTAACGAGAGCTTCTAAAAAGGATATTTAGTAAACTCCTTTTCTAAAAGGTATGTAATTTCACCTTGCTAAGGGAAAAAAAAATAATAGATATAAAAAATATACATATATCCACATATATCCACATATATCCTAAAAAGACATCCTCCTCCCTTCTATATACCTTATGTCCAAACACCAACATATTGTCTTTGAATTCCTTTGTAAATAACAATAAAAAAATTCTTCAAAATATTTTTTTCTTTTTTCCTTTTTTCTGCCTCTTTGTTCCTTCCCGCTTCTCTTTTCACTTCTTCCTTTTCCTTTCTTTTTTTCTCATCTTGCTCCCCTTCTTCCCCCTTTTTATTGCAATACTAATACTAATGCAAGGTGGATGATGAAACATAAAAATTGCAATTTTCATCAGCTACAGTATGTCATTTGAGTGCTCATTAATGTGTCAATATACGTTGCTCAGCTTGTGCCATTGTGAAAACACAGCTCTACAATTATTATTAATTATTATTATTATTATTAATTACAAGGGGCGGCAGGTGGAGATACCAGGCTAAATTCATTTATCGAGTAAGTTATTGCTGACATAGGTCCCCTAATTCTGGTTTAAACATAACGCCTCTTTTTCCTTGGTAGGACTGTTTTGTATGGCACTGGCCGGTTATTTATAAATCTTTATACCAGTCCTAATGATTATCCAGGGTAAATTGGTCTTTTGTATTAGAGTGGGCCCTAGTTAGTTTTGCTTGCCTTTTTTACCTGGAGGGTCAGTTATCCTGTTTAGTCTAATATATTTAATTTTTTGTACGGAAGTTAGGATATAATTTAGGGATATACATGACATCTACTATGGTAGTTTTCACATTTTGTTTATATTGTAAGTGCTATTTATAAATATACCTGGTTATATTTCTCCATTAAACCTGCTTGGTTTGTGGTACTCTAGTTCTACATTAAAGAATTGTCTGATATAAATAAATAAATAAATATTGTCTTTGAAAAAAAACTCTTTACCTCATGTGATTAATTTACAATAAGGGGTTGTGGTGTTATGATGAATATAGAGTTATATTATATTTGATCCAGTGGTGTTTAATAGCTCTACAATTATGTTGTGTTTTCTGGTTTTAGAAACATCATCTTAATCTTTTGCCTGAACATTTGAGGCCTCATAACATTGCGAGGCCTAGTTAGTGCAGAAGGTGACAAAGACAGAAGCCCTGCTGTGACTGAAGACCTGACTGGATATGCACAGACACAGTCGGCCATGAAAGATCATAGGCACAAAACAACATGGAGTTACATATTTAAGGAGGATCATGCACTTTAGCTACTCTGCTCAAAAAAATAAAGGGAACACTAAAATCCCACATCCTAGATATCATCGAATGAAATATTCCAGTTGTAAATCTTTATTCATAACATAGTGGAATGTTTTGAGAACAATAAAACCTAAAAATTATCAATGTAAATAAAAACTAATATCCCACGGAGGTCTGGAGTTGGAATGATGCTCAAAATCAAAGTGGAAAATGAAGTTACAGGCTGATCCAACTTCAGTGGAAATGCCTCAAGACAAATAAGTAAATTGCCTCTTCTGAGAAAAAGAGGACTTAACTCTATAGCGCCACCTGTTGGAAGTAGCGATCCTACAAGTCACAATCAACCCTTTAACGAGTCGTGCTTTATGACTTAGGATAAAAGCCAAATCAGTACCTCAATTCGCAGACACGGTGTTTCGGGCTGTTGGCCCTCGTCAGTGCGAAGCATGAGACCTGATTTACTACTTCCAACAGGTGGCGCTATAGAGTTAAGTCCCCTTTTTCTCAGAAGAGGCAATTTGCATATTTAATTTCCCAGAGGAGCATTGCACGGCGAATAAGCCTCCTTACCTTGACAAGCCAGCTGGTATGTCACTCTCCATAAGGAGAAACGTTACCCCTTAGACTCAAGACAAGTACATGATGCTCAGTAGTGTGTGTGACCTCCACGTGCCTGTATGACCTCCCTACAATGCATGGGCATGCTCCTGATGAAGCGGCGAATGGTCTCCTGAGGAATCTCTTTCCAGACCTGGACTAAAGCATCCGCCCACTCCTGTACAGTCTGTGGTGACATTAGTGGATGGTGCGAGACATGATGTCCCACATGTGTTCAATTGGATTCAAGTCTGGGGAACAGGCGGGCCGGTCCATAGCTTCAATGCCTTCATCTTGCAGGAATGGTGGATGGTGCGAGACATGATGTCCCAAATGTGTTCAATTGGATTCAAGTCTGGGGAACGGGTGGGCCAGTCCATAGCTTCAATGCCTTCATCTTGCAGGAACTGCTGACACACTCCAGCCACATCAGGTCTGGCATTGTCCTGCATTAGGAGGTACCCAGGGCCAACCGCACCAGCATATGGTCTTCCAAGGGGTCTGAGCATATCTTGGTACCAAATGGCAGTCAGGCTACCTCTGGCGAGCACATGGAGGGCTGTGCGGCCCTCCAAAGAAATGCCACCCCACACCATTACTGACCCACTGTCAAACTAGTTAAGCTGAAGGATGTTGCAGGCTGGATTGCTCTCCACGGCATCTCCAGACTATGTCATGTCTATCACGTGTGCTCAGTGTGAACCTGCTTTCATCTGTGAAGAGCACAGGGTGCCAATGGCGAATTTTCCAATCCTGGTGTTCTGAGGCAAATGCCAAGCGTCCTGCACGGTGTTGGACTGTGAGCACAACCCCCATCTGTGGACGTCAGGCACTCAGACCATACTCATGGAGTCGGTTTCTAACCATTTGTGCAGACACATGCACATTTGTGACCTGCTGGAGGTAATTTTGCAGGGCTCTGGCAGTGCTCCTCCTGTTCCTCCTTATTCAAAGGCTGAGGTAGCGGTCCTGCTGCTGGGTTGTTGCCCTCTTATGGCCCCCTCCACGTCTCCTGGTGTACTGGCCAGTCTCCTGGTAGCTCCTCCAGCCTCTTGAAGCTGCCCTACCTGAGCCACTTGTGTGGGTTGTAGAGTCCATCTCATGCTACCACGAGTGTGAAAGCACAACCAACATTGAAAAGTGACCAAAACACCAGCCAGAAAGCATTGTTACTGAGATGTGGTCTGTGGTCCCCACCTGCAGAACCACTCCTTTATTGAGTGTGTCTTAATAATTACCAATAATTTCCATCTGTTGTCTGTTCTATTTGAACAACAGCATGTGAAGTTGATTGTCAAACAGTGTTGCTTCCTAAGTGGACAGTTTGATTTCGCAGAAGTTTGATTTACTTGGAGTTATATTCTGTTGTTTAAATGTTCCCTTTATTTTTTTGAGCAGTGTATATTGGTCTTACATATTTGTCTGTTACAGATCCATAATACAGCAATGCTGAGTTTATACTTTGTCACAATATGCCCCAAAAACTGAATATATAGATGTTAGGCGTCGTGTTCCTGCCGCTGCACAGGGGGAATCTCGAGCCATGCCCGCTGCGGTCTCCCAATCTTCTCCAGCCGCAGTGGAGCCTGCTCAGAGGAAACGTCGGTCCCAGCTTTCATTTCACACGGGGAGAAGTTTAACCCACGTGTTAGCTCAGTGTCCATCCGCCATTACTTGCAGCAGGTATCTCTGCACGGTGGACCCCGGGCTGCGAACGCACCTCGTATCTATCACCCTATTACTTGGTGCGTTCCACTAACCCTAACACATAGACACAACATATTGGCACATTTTCCATATTAATTTAATAGCAGAAATTACGATATGCTCTAATAATGCACCAGTGGTAGAATTGCTTTTAGGATAGAAAACAATGAAGACATCATTAGGCCTCCATTACACGTTCTGATTTATCCGGTACTGGAAAAATCCGTTGTCGCAGATTTGTTCTACTTCAGCAGAATTAGCAGCAATCAGATGTTTGTGGGAGAGACAAGAGTTTACTTGAGACATATGCAATAGGAACTCTACAAATCATCAATGGAGAGGAAAACGAAACTTAGCCTAAGATGGCTGCTCTACTAGAGAGTAACATTTTAAAAAAACAGTACAACATGTACAACAGCACCATCTGCTGACACAGCAATGTAACTTCTCCAACGTATAATAAGGCTGTAGCTTGTTGCGAGTATTTCAGCCCCCTTTTTGAACAGCGAAGGCTGATCGATCAGTCCTAGCTTCATCAGCCTTTGATGCCTTTCAGCAGTTAGCACCTTTATAAATATATCTGTGGTCATGTCATCAGTTGGATAGTACACCGGATTGAGAAGAGCTAGTTCTTGATGATCCTTCAAAAACTGAAATTTAACATCAATATGCTTGTTCTTGGGTTAACTCTTTCTATTTGAGTTAGTGCAAGACATCTTTGATTGTCTTCAAATATTGTTGTAGGTTTTGTTGTTGACCAAGATCTGTCAATAGTTGTCTCAACCATATGACTTCTTGACTTGCCTTTGCTGCAGCAACATATTTTGCTTATGTCGATGACAGCGCTACAGTAGATTGCTTTCTACTAGCCCAACTAATGACCCTGACTGAAAGTAAAAATAAATATCCACTGGTAGATTTGCTATCAGAAGGGTCTCCAGCCCAGTCAGCACCAACATATCCAGCCGGGTTTTATGAGCAGTCATAAGAGATGGGTGGAAATGACCGCTCACATATCCCCACCCCAGGGGTGTGGTTTGGCTAATAAAATGGAGGCCAATTGCCTCATTCAGTGTCTGTGGCCAGAGGTGTGGAGACCTCCATGTGTGTGTTGCTGAACATACTGACCTGAGCGGGCGGACCCGCAGTGCTTTATGGACTGTTTATTTTCTGTTCATGTTCACATTGTGCCGGAAAAGGCTGTTTATTTGTTTTTTCTATCCACAGCGGTTTATGCAGTTTAATAAACTTGCTTGGACATTCCAGTAATACCGCTTCCTGTGCCTGCCTCAACTGCAGCCGAGTGAGTTCATATGGTGCTAGAAGCACTGGCATGAATCCCAAGATTCAATGTGACTGCCAATACTGCATGTCCTGGATGAAAGTGGCTGCAGGAGGGAAATCTGTCAACATGGAGGAATTGCTGAAACACCTGGCCCAAGCGCAGCAGCAACAGCAGGAGACAAACAGGCTGTTGTTACAGCAGATCCAGCAAGAGCAGCGGGAGCAGATCCTGCAGAGCCAGCAGGAGCAACGTCAGCAGATGCAGCTTCTGGTGACCACCTTCCAGGGCAGGATGAGTGCTTATCATTATCTTACGTAAGGAAGATGGTAAGAAGAGCATTGCAAAAGATGACCTGTTATGGTCTGGTGGCCTAAGAGCAGCATGAGACGTACTCTAGAGAAGGTGGTACCTGTACTGACCGCAGACCCTGAACTTAACACCACAACTAGAAGTAGCCGTGGAATGTACCTTTCACTCCCTAGACATCTCGACACAGCCGGAGGACTAATTACCCCTAGAGATAGAAAAGGGAAAACTATCTTGCCTCAGAGAAAATCCCCAAAGTATAGACAGCCCCCCACAAATATTGACTGTGAGAGGAGAGGGAAAAAACATACACAGACTGAAATGAGAATTTAGCAAAGGAGGCCACTTCCAGCTAAATAGAAAGGAAGGACAGAGTACTATGCGGTCAGTATTAAAAACTAGAAAATATCCACCACAGAAAATACAAAATCTCCACAGCTAACTAAAGATATGGAGGGTATATCTGCATCTCCAGAGATACCAGCTTGGCTAAACAAATCCTTATACAGACCAAGCTGGACAAGACAAAAACATGGAAAAGAACTGAACAATAAGGCCACAGCATGTGGACAGCAAAAATCAAGGCCAGAACTTATCTTTGTTGAAATGAACAGCAAAGCAGAAGAGACCAGGCAGGGATGTGAATCCAGGAACAATGGACAACTGGCACTGACTAAAGGGTCAAGCAAGACTAAATAGCCCAGTCAAAATTGCAAAAAGTGAACACACCTGATAAATGCTGTGATTCAGAGACAGCAGCGCTACCACTTACAACCACCGGAGGGAGCCCAAGAGCAGAATTCACAACAATGACCCCAGAGGATGACTTCGAGGCGTTCCTGGCCGTGTTTGAGAGGGTGGGGGAGTGAGAGAAATTGCCTCCAGAGCAGCGGGCTGAGGTTCTGGCACCATATTTGACAGGTGAACAACAGAAGGCGTATTATGACTTGGCGTTGCAGGAAGCAAAAGAATACGCCAAGTTAAATGCTGAGATCTTGTCATGCTTAGGAGTGACTTTGACTGTCAGGGCGCAATTGGTACATGAGTGGGTATATTGCAGTGACAAACCTCCCTGGTCCTAAATGTTCAATCTCCTACACCTGGTCCAAAAATGGTTGCAACCGGAATCCTCCTCCCCAGCACAGATGGTAGAGAAGGTTGTCATGGACAGATTAGTACACTCTCTGCCCAGGCCGGTGCAATCCTGGGTTGCCCAGGACACCTGGTGCGGCTTCCTGCGACTGGGTTGGTATACCTTGTTATTCACCTCACTGAGTTTTTATACCACCTCGTATGGACCTTGCCACTTGGCTTTGAACTTGCTTTCCAACGTGGGGATAAGCACTAGCATGCGGTCCCTTGCTAGAAGTACCTCAGCCCTGCTGATCGGTTGTATACCCTTGACTTTGCCTCCTGGGCCTGGAGAAGATGTTCCTTCATGATAGGCATCACGTGCTCCATCATCTACTGCAACAGGGCGACATGCTTAATGACGCACCGGTGTGGTGTGACCTCGGCTTCCCAGGTTTCCTTGGCAATGTCCAGGAGCCCTCGCGGATGTCGACCATACAGGAGCTCGAACGGCGAGAAGTCAGTGGAGGCTTGAGGGACCTCTCTGATGGAAAAGAGCAGAAACATAAGCAGATAGTCCTAGTCTCGACTGTCCTTCTCAACGATGTTCTTGAGCATGGCCTTCAAGATCTTATTGAAGTGCTCCACCAGGCCATTGGTCTGCAGATGGTGAACCAAAGTTCGCAACTGGGCAATCTGGAGGACTCTGTACAGCTCTCTCATCACTTTCCTAATGAAAGGGGTTCCTTGATCCATCTAAATCACCTTTGGTAGGCCCATCCTAGCAAAAATATGGACAAGCTCCCTGGTGATACTCTTAGCCGAAGAGTTCCTTAGTGGTACCGCTTCCGGGTATCGGGTCGCATAGTCCATGACCACTAAGATGTATTTATGGCCCCATGTAGATTTAGCTAGGGGACCTACTAGGTCCATGGCAATCCTCTCAAAGAGGATCTTTATCACAGGCAACGGGACTAAGGGGGTTCGGAAGTGAGAAGTAGGAGTTGATATCTGACAGGTGGCACAGGACCTACAATAATTTAGGATCACCCGATAACATCCTGGCCAATATAACCTCCATAATACTCTCTCCTGAGTTTTCTCTACCCCTACATGTGCCCCCAAAACATTTGAATGAGCCATGTCTACAACCCTTCGCTGGTGGGGTCCTGGAACTAACTAACAGCTGCTCCACTATCTCACCTCACCTAGTGTCAGCCCCCGCTCTTGAGCAACCCCATTACATACGGTAACATTATCAAATGCCCCCTTTAATGTAAGATCGCTAAGTTGAGCAGTCCCAAAGTTCTCTTCGGGCACCTCTAAGTCAGGAAAGCTGGGCTCCTCTGTCACCGTCTCATCCTACTCTCCAGCGAGGACACATAGGGGAAACTCCTCGATCTTTGCTTTGGGGACCAGGCTTTTGTCCGGGATACTCTGTGCAGCTTCTTTTTGCCATAATTTCCAAAATAATGCAAAATCCTGTCTTAGTATATCAGAATATATATCAAATCCTTAACTACCCCAACTTCATCGGACTTAGTACCACAGTCTGTTCCCATGGTCACTCTGGCCACAGGGTAGTCCTTGGCGTCTTCATGTATGCAGCGGATGTCCACAAACTTGTTCAGGATCAACTGGTGGGGGCAGTGTAGCACTGATTAGGGTCACTAGAGTTCTAGAGTCCAAAAGTCCAAGAACCAGCATCCCATTGATGGACACGGTACATGCCTGTGGCCCTTCACCAGGATGATAGTCCAAACTGCAGCCTGGATAGGCATGATAGAAGTACTGCCTGCCTAGGCTGCAGTCCATTGGTTCAGGGGACACATGACACCGGACGGCTACGTATCCAGGATTATGACATCGCAAACATACCACATATTTAACAGCCATAGAGGACCCCTCAGTGGGATTGGGACACCCCAACTTTGTAGGCCTAGCCACCCTCCATGGTGAGCCCGCCCCACTTTGGGTATCCCAGTATGGGGAAGTGGTGATGTCTGGTTTCCCGAAGGATTTCTAAACAACCTGATATCTCTCCACCAGGCTAACCAGGTCATGCGCATTCCAAGGGTCTCCATGGGCAACCCAGGTCTGTATTGACCTGGGAAGGGAATGGATGAACGTGTCCATCACCACACGCTCGACCATCTGGGCCGGAGTGGAAGTCTCTGGCTGCAACCACTTTTGGACTAGATGCAACAAGTCAAACATTTGCAAGCAAGGAGGTTTGTCATTAGCATACGCCCAGCAGTGGACTCGCTGAGCTCTAACAGACATAGTCACTCCCAGGCGTGCCAAGATTTCAGTCTTTAATTTGGTGCATCTCTTGGTATCCTGGAATTCCAAGTCATAATACAACTTTTGAGGTTTTCCCGACAAATATGGCGCTAGCACCTCCACCCAATGCTCTGGCGGAAGTTTCTCCCATTCAGCCACCCTCTCGAAAACAGTCAGAAAAGCATTTACATCAACCCCAAGGTCATTTTTTGCATAGCTCATCTTACCGCTTTCTGGACATAAGAGTCATCACCTGAAGTTGTATAGGAGACCGCCGGCCTCTCACGAACCGCCTCTGTGAGGAGTTCCATTTGCTGCATTAGCGCCTCCTGCTGCTTTTGTTGCTGCTGCTGTTGTTGAAGCTGCTGTGCCAACAGTTTATTTGTTTCCTGTTGCGCCATTTGCTGCTGTTAACTGGCGAGCTGCTGCTGCTGTTGAACCTGGACCAGATGCTTCACAAGCTCCTCCATGCTTCCGGACATCACATGCTGGATGGCTGATTTTACCCAGGACATGCAGTTGTCAACAGCCTCTATGCATGTTCCTGGAACGCTGCCCGCATTCAAAACACCACATGCAAGGGTTTGACTCATTCAGCTGCTTCCAAAGGCAGACACAGGAATGCTTTTTGTGGTAAATCACCTGCTGGTTTATTGTCGAACAGCATAAGGGTATGTGCACACGTTCAGGATTTCTTGCAGAAATTTCCTGAAGAAAACCGGAAATTTTCTGCAAGAAATCCGCATTTTTTTTTTTGCGTTTTTTTTCCGTTTTTTTTGCGTTTTTTTAACATTCTGCAAGCGTAATTAGCTTGCAGAATGCTAAAGTTTTCCAAGCGATCTGTAGCATCGCTTGGAAAACTGACTGACAAGTTGGTCACACTTGTCAAACATAGCGTTTGACAAGTGTGACCAACTTGTTACTATAGATGCTGCTTTTGCAGCATCTATAGTAAAAGATAGAACGTTTAAAAATAATAAAAAAAATTAAAAAAATGCTTATACTCACCCGCAGACATCAGATCTCCTCACCGGCGTCCATTCCTATAGCTGATGTGTGCGCGCAGGGCCTTCCATGACGTCACGGTCACGTGAGCGGTCTCGACCAATCACAGGACAGTGACGTCATTCGGCAAGGTCCTTCTCCGCACACCAGCTACAGGAACCAGCCAGCGTGCAGCACAGAGGCGGGAACACTGCGCTGGACATCGAGGGTGAGTATAGGACTGTTTTTTATTTTATTTCTTATTTTTTGACCACTTATATGGTGCCCAGTGCGTGGAGGAGAGTTTCCTCTCCTCCACCCTGGGTACCAACCGCACATAATCTGCTTACTTCCCGCATGGTGTGCACAGCCCCGTGCGGGAAGTAAGCAGATCAATGGACCCCTAGGTGTGCGGAATCCCCGCAATTCCGCATTTTTAATGAACATGTTGCTTTTTTTTCCGCTATGCGATTTTTTCGCGGAAAAAATCGCAACATTTGCACAAAAAATGCGGAATACCTTGTAAATAATAGGAGGCATATGTTAGCGTTTTTTTCGCGTTTTTATCACGTTTTTATAGCGAAAAAACGCGAAAAAAACGCGAAAAATCCTGAACGTGTGCACATGGCCTTAAACTTAGCAGGGATCAGCAATGTAAACATGGCCTCCAGCATAATAGCAAAACAAAAAGATAACATGTAGCAAAGTCCAATTATCTGAGGGAGTTGCCCGCTCAGACCCCCATATGTCATCAGCTCCACCTGGAGCTATTGTTTGGAGTTTCCTTTCCAAACCACAACGCAGAGAAAAAAAACAGTGGCTGTACATTTAACATCCCAGCCACACACTTGAGGTGGAGATGTGGTGAGTAGGCGTCCCGCCTATCTTTTACCTGCTCACCTACAAACCAGCCCATAACATGACCAATTAACTCCTTTAGCACCTAGTATGCTAAAGAGAAACCTATGGGTTTCTAGATCATGGAAGAAAGCAATCTTCGTGACACACATCTCCCCTCATATACCGTGCCAGAGACCATGCCACATATGTTATCGTAATCTTTTAATCATTGGTTTTCTCATTTAATGTTTCATATGTTATCAATGTGTTGTATAAATAAATGCAAATGCTTAGCAACCAAAAACTCTTAAGCATTTCACACTTGGTTTCTCACAATGCCACAGTTCATATTGTGTCTTCTCCACCTATCCTAAAAAGTCGGTTCTGTAGATAAATGGCTTTTATTGCAGCCTCACCACCGATAGATGCTACAACACAGGTGCCATTGCTGGTGCCATTTTGATGGAGTAAATATTTTTTCCAATAGCAAAATGGCGGTGGCGGAGCCTGCCAGTAGCATCTATCACGATCCGATACATGCTACTGCGCAGGCATAGCCAGTGCCATCTTGATGGAACCATTTTTTTTCCTCTAGCAAAATGGTGTAGGCGCCTGCGCAGTAGCACCTATCAGAACATGATAGATCCTACTCACAGGCACCGCTGCTGTTTTAATGAGGATAATTGTTTTGTATTTTCTTTTTGTATTGTAGACAATGTATTGTTTTTGTTTCTCTCTTTTTATGTTTTTCAGGTATTTTCGGTTGACTATGTCGGAATCCCAGGCTGCATGGGATTTTCTTTTTCAATAATTTGATGAACCAGGGAAAGTGTCGGGGAGTGTTTATTCAAATTAAGTATTTTGTGTGTGTGTTTATTACTAGGTTAGTTGTGAGGTTTTTGGAACTCCTAGAGTGAACCCGCAGATCCATGACAACGAACCTCCCAAGGGTGAGCTAGCCAGATAGATCACCCCCTATACAGGGAGCGTTAGGGGAAGGCCCGAGGGAGACTATTGCCGCAGAAGCTGGCACCTGGGGACAGGAAATAGGAGATTCAAAAGAGAGTGGGAGAGCATAGGACTAGACTGAACGGAAGAAGACGTAGAACGGACAGGTACGGACTGGACACAAGCGAGACACAAGGAAAGCTGGGAATGATGGCGGCACAGAGGTAGTGGAACAGGTATGGAGGTGGACACAGGGCAGGCTGGACTGGACAATGCGATGGGGAAGACTAAATACGGCGAAGAAACTGGACAGGCTGCACTGAGCAAGGACACAGGACAGACCGAGCAGACACAAGAGAGGACCTGGGTCATAAGAAGCACCAATGACAATCAGGCAAGGAGCAGAAGAAGGGTGTACCTTAAATACATGGTGTGCAGGAGGACTTCCGGCTCAGGGTCCTCCAGGCCACAGAGAAGAGAAGCAGTGCGCCAGTATATCAAAGAGGAGGAGCGTGTGCACAGAGGGAGATGGAGTGCGCACGTGCACCCGACGGACACCAGGAAGCTGCGGTGAATCAGGAGCAGAAGAAGGAAGAACGCGCGCCTGCAGGAGGAGCGCGACGGAGAGGGTAAGTATGTCAGCGGGGGGCGGAGCGGCAAGCAGGGCGGCAGGAGCGGAGGCGGTGAGTGACGCTGTGACTGTACCCCTCCCCTTACTCCCCCTCTTTCTAAGACCAGAAAGGAATCTGGCTAAAATACGAGGAGCCTGTATGTTTTCACGGGGTTCCCATGACCTCTCCGCGGGGCCAAAACTGTTATGATCCTAGTGGCAAGGATCGCAAATAGGACTAGCTAAGAAACTGAACCGACGACTAGCTCTGGGGAAGTGGTAACTGAATTGACCGCAACCTGATCCTATCCGCAAACAACTATAGGCAGCCGTGGAACGTAACCTGGAAATCCTAGACGTCTCGTCACGGCCTGAGAAACTGACTATTCCTAGAGAGAAAGTAAGTCCTCACTTGCCTCAGAGAAATGACCCCAAAGATATAGAAAAGCCCCCCACAAATATTAACGGTGAGTTAAGGGGAAAGCACATACGCAGAGATGAAATAGATTTAGCAAATGAGGCCCACTAACACTAGATAGCAGAAAATAGGAAGAGAACTGTGCGGTCAATGAAAAACCCTATTCAAAATATCCACGCAGAGATTGCTCGAGCCCCCGCACCAACTAACGGTGCGGCGAAGCAACTCCGTACCCCAGAGCTTACCAGCAGCAAGAAATCACATATTAGCAAGCTGGACTAAACTCATCATAAACAGAAATCATATTGCAGACAGATGAGCAAAAAATAATCAAACAGAACTTAGCTTCTCATGAAGAGACAGAAAACCAAGATAGTCAGGAGTAATCAGAATAGCACTGAATACATCGACAGCCGGCAACAAGTGGAGGTGAAGAAGAGCTAAATAGGAACCTCCCTAGAGAAAAACAAGGCAGCTGATCCAGCCACAGACCCGCAAGATAACAAACAAAGCCACCAGGGGGAGCCCAAAAATAAAACTCACGCAATACCACCTGTGACCACAAGAGGGAGCCCGAAAACAGAGTTCACAACAGTACCCCCCCCTTGAGGAGGGGTCACCGAACCCTCATCAAAACCCCCAGGGCGATCTGGGTGAGCCACATGGAAGGCACGAACCAAATCGGCCGCATGAACATCAGAGGCGACAACCCAGGAATTATCCTCCTGACCATAGCCCTTCCACTTAACCAAATACTGAAGCCTCCGTCTAGAAACACGAGAATCCAAGATCTTCTCCACCACGTATTCCAATTCACCCTCAACCAGCACAGGGGCAGGAGGCTCAACCGAAGGAACCACAGGCACCACATACCTCCGCAACAACGACCGATGGAACACGTTATGAATAGCAAGCGATGCTGGGAGGTCCAGACGAAATGACACAGGGTTAAGGACTTCCAAAATCTTATAAGGACCGATAAACCGAGGCTTGAACTTAGGAGAGGAGACCTTCATAGGAACAAAGCGAGAAGACAACCACACCAAGTCCCCAACGCGAAGTCGGGGACCCACACAGCGACGGCGGTTGGCAAAGCGCTGAGCCTTCTCTTGTGACAGCTTCAAATTGTCCACCACATGATCCCAAATCTGATGCAACCTATCCACCACAATATCCACTCCAGGACAGTCAGAAGGCTCCACCTGACCCGAGGAAAAACGAGGATGAAACCCCGAATTACAAAAAAAAGGAGAAACCAAAGTAGCAGAACTAGCCCGATTATTAAGGGCAAACTCGGCCAATGGCAAAAAAGTGACCCAGTTGTCCTGATCAGCAGAAACAAAACATCTTAAATAAGTTTCCAAGGTCTGATTAGTTTACTCGGTTTGGCCATTCGTCTGAGGATGGAAGGCCGACGAAAAAGACAAATCAATGCCCATCTTAGCACAAAAGGTCCGCCAAAATCTAGACACAAACTGGGATCCTCTGTCGGAAACAATATTTTCAGGGATCCCGTGCAAACGAACCACATTTTGAAAAAACAGTGGAACCAACTCGGAGGAGGAAGGCAACTTAGGCAAGGGCACCAAATGGACCATCTTAGAAAAACGATCACACACCACCCAGATGACAGACATTCTCTGAGAGACAGGGAGATCTGAAATAAAATCCATGGAAATGTGCGTCCAAGGCCTCTTCGGGACAGGCAAAGGTAACAACAAACCACTGGCACGAGAACAGCAAGGCTTAGCCCGAGCACAAATTCCACAAGACTGCACAAAGGAACGCACATCCCGCGACAAGGAAGGCCACCAAAAGGACCTGGCCACCAAATCTCTGGTACCAAATATTCCAGGATGGCCCGCCAACACCGAAGAATGAATCTCGGAAATGACTCTACTGGTCCATCTATCTGGGACAAACAGTCTATCCGGTGGACAGCGGTCAGGTCTATCCGCCTGAAACTTCTGCAACACTCGTCGCAAATCTGGGGAGATGGCGGACAAAATCACCCCTTCTCTGAGGATACAAGCCGGCTCTGAATCTCCAGGAGAGTCAGGCACAAAACTCCTAGAAAGAGCATCAGCCTTCACATTCTTCGAACCAGGCAGGTACGAGACCACGAAATCAAAACGAGAGAAAAACAACGACCAACGAGCCTGTCTAGAATTCAGCCGCTTGGCCGACTCGAGATAAATCAGATTTTTGTGATCAGTCAAGACCACCACACGATGCTTAGCTCCCTCGAGCCAATGTCACCACTCCTCAAATGCCCACTTCATAGCCAACAACTCCCGATTACCGACACCATAATTCCGCTCGGCAGGCGAAAACTTTCTTGAAAAGAAAGCACATGGCTTCATCACAGAGCCATCAGAGCTTCTCTGCGACAAAACAGCCCCCGCTCCAATCTCAGAAGCATCAACCTCGACCTGGAAAGGAAGAGAGACATCTGGCTGACATAAGACCGGAGCAGAAGAAAACCGGTGCTTCAGCTCCCGAAAGGCCTCCACAGCCGCAGGAGACCAATTAGTAACATCAGAACCCTTCTTGGTCAAATCCGTCAAAGGCTTAACAACACCAGAAAAATTAGCGATGAAGCGACGGTAAAAATTAGCAAAACCCAAGAACTTCTGAAGACTCTTAACAGATGTAGGCTGAGTCCAGTCATGAATAGCCTGAACCTTGACTGGGTCCATCTCAATAGTAGAAGGAGAAAAAATGAAACCCAAAAAAGAAACCTTCTGGACTCCAAAAAGACATTTTGAGCCCTTCACAAATTAAGCATTGGCACGCAGGACCTGAAACACCATCCTGACCTGCTTAACATGGGACTCCCAATCATCAGGAAAAAACAGAATATCATCCAGATACACAATCATAAATTTATCCAGATATTCGCGGAAGATGTCGTGCATGAAGGACTGAAAGACAGAAGGAGCGTTAGAAAGTCCAAAAGGCATCACCAAGTACTTAAAGTGGCCTTCGGGCGTATTAAATGCAGTTTTCCATTCATCACCCTGCTTAATACGCACAAGGTTATAAGCACCACGAAGATCTATCTTGGTGAACCAACTATACCCCCTAATGCGAGCAAACAGATCAGATAACAATGGCAAAGGATACTGAAATTTGACCGTGATCTTATTTAGAAGGCGATAATCAATACAAGGTCTCAGGGAACCATCCTTCTTAGCCACAAAAAAGAACCCCGCACCAAGAGGGGAGGAGGAGGGGCGAATAAGTCCTTTCTCCAAAGACTCCTTTATATAACTCCGCATAGCAGCATGCTCCGGCACTGACAAATTGAAGAGTCGTCCCTTAGGAAACTTACTACCAGGAATCAAATTTATAGCACAATCACAATCCCTATGAGGAGGTAGAGAACTGAGCTTGGGCTCATCAAATACATCCTGGTAGTCCGACAAAAATGCAGGGACTTCAGAAGGAGTGGATGAAGCAATTGACACCACAGGAGCGTCGCCATGAATTCCCTGGCAACCCCAACTTGACACAGACATTGCTTTCCAATCCAGGACTGGATTATGAGTCTGCAACCATGGCAGACCCAACATGACGACATCATGCAAATTATGCAGTACAAGAAAGCGAATCACCTCCTGATGAACAGGAGTCATGCACATGGTCACTTGCGTCCAGTACTGAGGTTTATTCATAGCCAATGGTGTAGCATCAATTCCCCTTAGTGGAATAGGGTATTTTAAAGGCTCCAAAACAAAACCACAGCGCCTGGCAAATGACAAATCCATCAGACTCAGGGCAGCACCTGAATCCACAAAAGCCATAACCGGGTAAGATGACAGAGAACAAATCAGGGTAACAGACAAAATGAACTTAGGCTGTAAAGTACTGATGGTGACAGACTTATCAATCTTTTTTGTGCGCTTAAAGCATGCTGAGATAACATGAGCTGAGTCACCACAGTAAAAGCACAACCCATTTTGCCGTCTATAATTTTGCCGTTCACTTCTGGTCAGAATTCTATCACATTGCATAGACTCAGGTGTCTGTTCAGAAGACACCGCCAAATGGTGCACAGGTTTGCGCTCCCGCAAACGCCGATCAATCTGAATGGCCAGAGTCATTGACTCATTCAGACCTGCAGGCGTAGGGAACCCCACCATGACATTCTTAATGGCTTCAGAAAGACCTTTTCTGAAATTTGCAGCCAGGGCACACTCATTCCATTGAGTAAGCACCGACCATTTCCGAAATTTCTGGCAATACACCTCTGCTTCATCTTGCCCCTGAGAGAGGGCCAACAAAGCTTTTTCAGCCTGGTTCTCAAGATTAGGTTCCTCATAGAGCAATCCAAGGGCCAGAAAAAACGCATCCACACTGAGCAATGCAGGATCCCCTGGCGCCAATGCGAAGGCCCAATCTTGAGGGTCGCCGCGCAAGAAAGAAATAATAATCTTAACTTGCTGAACGGAATCACCAGAGGAACGAGGTTTCAAAGAAAGAAACAACTTACAATTGTTCTTAAAATTCAGGAACCTAGATCTATCTCCAGAAAACAACTCCGGAATAGGTATTCTAGGCTCTGACATAGGACTGTGAACAACAAAATCCTGAATACTTTGTACCCTTGCAGCAAGATGATCTACACTGGAGGCCAAACTCTGGATATCCATGTCAGCAGCTGAACTCAGAGCCACACCAAGATTAAGAGGAGAGAGGCTAGACACACAGCAGCTAGACACACAGAAACAAAGAAAAAAAAACTCAAGGCTTCTCTTCTCCTGCTTCTGCCATGCAATTAACACTTTATGGGCCGGCTGTACTATTATGATCCTAGTGGCAAGGATCGCAAATAGGACTAGCTAAGAAACTGAACCGATGACTAGCTCTGGGGAAGTGGTAACTGAATTGACCGCAACCTGATCCTATCCGCAAACAACTATAGGCAGCCGTGGAACGTAACCTGGAAATCCTAGACGTCTCGTCACGGCCTGAGAAACTGACTATTCCTAGAGAGAAAGTAAGTCCTCACTTGCCTCAGAGAAATGACCCCAAAGATATAGAAAAGCCCCCCACAAATATTAATGGTGAGTTAAGGGGAAAGCACATACGCAGAGATGAAATAGATTTAGCAAATGAGGCCCACTAACACTAGATAGCAGAAAATAGGAAGAGAACTGTGCGGTCAATGAAAAACCCTATTCAAAATATCCACGCAGAGATTGCTCGAGCCCCCGCACCAACTAACGGTGCGGGGGAAGCAACTCCGTACCCCAGAGCTTACCAGCAGCAAGAAATCACATATTAGCAAGCTGGACTAAACTCATCATAAACAGAAATCATATTGCAGACAGATGAGCAAAAAATAATCAAACAGAACTTAGCTTCTCATGAAGAGACAGAAAACCAAGATAGTCAGGAGTAATCAGAATAGCACTGAATACATCGACAGCCGGCAACAAGTGGAGGTGAAGAAGAGCTAAATAGGAACCTCCCTAGAGAAAAACGAGGCAGCTGATCAAGCCACAGACCCGCAAGATAACAAACAAAGCCACCAGGGGAGCCCAAAAATAAAACTCACGCAATACCACCTGTGACCACAAGAGGGAGCCCGAAAACAGAGTTCACAACACAAAACCCCTCCAATCAACCAAAAAGAGAGTTTTACCTCTAGACTTTTTCATGGCAAGACTATCTTTAACCTCAAAGATATCCGGGTCAGAAACCGGCAAAGGAGTTTGAGCAGGAGAAGCATGGAACTGATTGAAAACGACTGGTTTCAGAAGGGAAACGTGAAAAGAGTTGGGTATGCAAAGTGAAGCGGGTAATTTCAATTTGTAGGCAACATCGTTAATACGAGCCAAAACCTCGAAAGGACCAATGTACCAAGGACCCAATTTATACGAAGGAATCTTAAGACGAATGAACCTGGAAGACAACCAGACCTTATCACCTGGCTGATATGACGGAGGGTCCAGGCGTCTCTTATCGGCATGTCTCTTAATCTTGAGCTGTGCCTGTTCAAGATCGATTTTAGTCTCCTGCCAGACCCTGGAGAACTCCTCAGACAGAAGATCAGCCGCTGGCACACCCGAGACAGGGAGTACTGGCAGAGGGATACCCGGATGTTGTCCATAAACGATGAAGAAGGGAGATTTGGAAGAAGAGTCATTGAAGGGATTATTGTATGTGAACTCGGCCCACCGAAGTAAATCAGCCCAGTTATTTTGATGACCGTTGGAACAATGACGGAGATAAGTTATTAGAATTTGGTTCGTGCGCTTGTCCGTTGGTCTGTGGATGGTAAGCAGTAGAGAAATCCAAAGCAACATTCATCAGTTTGCACAGAGCCCGTCAGAATCGAAAGGTAAACTGGACTCCTCTATCAGAGACTATATGTAAAGGAAATCCGTGAATCCGGAAGATATGAGTGATGAAGATTCTTGCCAATTCAGGAGCAGAAGGTAATCCAGGCAAAGGGACAAAATGAGCCATCTTGGAAAATCAATCCACAACTGCAAAATGACCGTGTGTCCAGAAGACCGAGGCAGCTCAGTAATAAAATCCATGGCGGTGTGTTGCCAGGGAGCCGAAGGAACTGGAAGCGGATGCAGGAGACCGAAGGGCAGATGTCTAGGAACCTTGTTTTTTGCACAAGATGGACACGAAGCGACAAAACTTCAGACATCCAGTAGAAGGGACGGCCACCAATAATAGCGCAAGATGAGGGCGAGCGTCTTCTTGTACCCCACATGGCCTGCCAGTTTGGAGGCATGACCCCATCGTAGAATGCGAGACCTCTCATTTGCCTGGACAAAGGTCTTACCTGGAGGTAAGGAAGACATGCTGATCGGAGCTACAAGAATGATCTTGCTGGGATCCACGTTGTGTGAAGGCTCCTCCTCAACATCGGACGCGAGAAAAGATCTGGACAAAGCATCAGCTTGGAAGTTCTTGTCGCCAGGATGGAAATGTACTTCAAAGTCAAAGCGGGCAAAGAATATCGACCATCTGGCCTGTCGGGGGTTAAGTCTTTGCACGGAGCGGATATATTCCAGATTCTTGTGATCAGTATAGATCTTGAAAGAGTGAACAGCTCCCTTCAACAAATACCGCCACTCCTCCAGCGCCAACTTGATGGCTAATAGTTCCTTGTCGCCAATGGCGTAATTCCTTTCAGAAACGGAGAAGATCTTGGAAAAGAAACCACAAGTAGCCAGCTGTCCGGAAGAATATCTCAGGGAAAGTACCGCGCCAGCGCCAATGGCAGAGGCATCTACCTCCAGAATGAAGGGCTTGTTGATCTCTGGACAATGGAGTACAAGAGCCGAGGCAAAGGCTTGTTTCAGAGACCGAAAAGCACCTTCAGCTTCAGAAGTCCAGATGTGAGGGTTGGACCCTTTGCGAGTCAAAGCAGAAATTGAGGTGACCAAAGTAGAAAAATGTGGGATAAACTGCCGGTAGTAATTTGCGAACCCGAGGAAGCATTGAATGGCTTTCACTCCCTGAGGACGTGGCCAGTTTAGCACAGCAGACACTTTATCCGGGTCCATCTGCAAACCAGAGTCAGAAATGATATAGCCAAGAAATGGTAACGAAGATTGTTCAAAGACACACTTTTCGAGTTTTGCATAAAGATGGTTCTGTCTAAGACGAGAAAGGACTTGGCGAACATCTCTTCTGTGAGAAGCCAGATCCGAGAAAAACACAAGAATGTCGTCTAAGTATACCACCACAGAGGTGTATAGTAGATCCTGGAAAACATCATTCACAAACTCCTGGAACACCTCTGGAGCATTACACAGGTCGAAGGGCATGACCAAATACTCATAATGGCCGTCTTGGGTGTTAAAGGTGGTTTTCCATTCATCTCTGGAACGAATACGGATTAGATTGTAAGCTCCGCGAAGATCCAGTTTCGTGAAAATTCATGATCCCGTAAGGCGATCGAACAACTCTGGAATAAGTGGTAGAGGATACTTGTTCTTGATCGTGAGATTGTTGAGACCTCGGTAGTCAATACATGGATGGAGAGTTCAATCCTTCTTCTTAATGAAGAAAAAACCCGCACCTGCAGGGGAGGAGGACTTGCGAATAAAGTCTTTAGCCAAATTCTCCTGGACATATTCAGTCATGGCCTGAGTCTCAGTTGGAGACAATGGGTAGATTCAACCACGAGGTGGAGTAGAGCCTGGTACGAGATCGATTGGGCAGTCGTAGGGCCGATGCGGAGGCAAGGTCTCGGCTTCTTTCTTATTTAAGACATCCAAGAAAGACAAATATGAAGAAGGTAAATTAGAGGACACTGAAATAGGACGAGCAGGTTTTCTTGGCAGAACAGGAAGCACACAGTTATTTTGACAGAAGAGTCCCCAACGCAGGATTTCGCCAGATCGCCAGTCAAGAGTAGGCTCGTGAGTCCTCAACCAAGGAGAATGGTATGGGACAAGGAAGGCAGCACATAGATGACAATCTTCTCCCGATGCAGGATTCCAATTTGAAGTTCCAATTCTTCAGTTACCAAAGTAACGGATACCCGCAGAGGTTGGTCATCGACTGAAGCAATCTGTCGAGGAGTCTCCAGGGATCTGACCGGAATCCGCAATCTCCTAACTGCTTCGAGTTGGATGAAATTCCAGGCCGCCCCGGAATCTATATAAGCTAAATTTAGAAAAACGCTTATTACCGAGATGCAAAAGAGTGAGGGGTTGAGAGGGTTCAGGAATACCTTTTGAGGCTTCTCCTACCTGTCCTAGGTGGAAGCGTTTTCCGGCCTCAAGGGACAGGAACGCAAAAGATGAGCCGCACTGCCACAATAGAAACAGAGACCTTGAGCAAGCCTCTCCTTCCGACGCCACTCCACTAGCTTAAGACAATCTACCTGCATGGGTTCCGGGGCAGAAGTGGCAGAAGTCGACTCAGGATGAGAATGGGAAGGACTAGGAGTAACCGAGGCTAGATGAGGAAATCTCCTCTCTCTAGCGGATTCTCGAGTACGCTCTTGAAAACGTAAATCAATGCGGGTTGCCAACGAGATTAGATCCTCCAAGGACGTCAGAGTGTCATGACCTGCTAACTAGTGTTGAGCAATACCTTCCGATATGCAAAGGTATCGGTATCGGATTGGATCGGCTGATATCCAAAAAATATCGGATATCGCCGATACCGATACCCGATACCAATGCATATCAATAGGACACAAAATATTGGAATGGTTCCCAGGGTATGAAGGAGAGGAAACTCTCCTTCAGGCCCTGGGATCCATATTCATGTATAAAATAAAGAATAAAAAAAAAAAATATTGATATACTCACCCCTCTGACGGCCCCGGCTCTCACCGGTCGAAGCGTCTGCCTCCGTTCCTAAGAATGCAGAGTGAAGGACCTTCGATTACGTGATTCGCGGCTTGTGATTGGTCGCGTGACCGCTCATGTGACCGCTCACGCGACCAATCACAAGCCGCGACGTCATCGAAGGTCATTCACTCCCTGCATTCTTAGGAACGGAGGCATCGCTAAGCGCCAGGGTCCGCCGGAGGGGTAAGTATATCAATATTTTTTATTTTTATTATTTATTTTTTACATGAATATGGATCCCAGGGCCTGAAGAAGAGTCTCCTCTCCTCCAGACCCTGGGAACCATACGCACCGCACACTTCTGATTCTGATTTCCGATATCGCAAAAATATCGGAACTCGGTATCGGAATTCCGATACAGCAAACATCGGCCGATACCCGATATTTGCAGTATCAGAATGCTCAACACTACGGCTAACTCGTTCTTGATCCGAGGAGAAAGCCCCTGCCAGAAGGCTCCCACCAAAACCTCATTATTCCATCCTAATTCAGATGAAAGGGTGCAAAACCAGATGGCGTATTGACCTACCGAAAGCGTCCCTTGATGAAGATTAAAACGAGACTCGGTGGTAGAGGCCAAACAACTCGGTTCATCGAATACTTTACGGAAAGTATCAAGAAAGATGGAGAGTTGAGAAACAAGAGGATCATCCCGTTCCCATAGAGGATTAACCCATGCTAACGCCTCACCCTCTAAGTGAGAAATTACAAAAGCCACCTTAGCACGGTCCATGGGGTACTGCAAGTGTAGTAACTCAAAATGAAGCTGACATTGATTTAAAAACCTCTACACAATTTAGGATCCCCACTATAGCAAGGAGGTTTAGCCAGACAAGGTGGTGGATGAGGGACCGAGGACTGAGAAACAATGGGAGCAGAAGACTGAAGGGCGCGAAGACGATCATCCACAGAGGCCATGAAATTAAGAATGTGAGCTTGAGAGTCTCGCTGCTGAACAAGCTCCTGTTGGAGACTGGCCAACTGTGAAGCACTCCCAGGGTCTGAAGTCTGCAGAGAAGAGAGTCGAGACTCCATGGATTTCAAAAAGGACATAATCCTTGATTGATTCTCCTGAAGGAACAATAACTCCTTCTGAATAGGAGTCGGGGTACCAGCGGGGTCCATGGCCTGATTGTACTGTGAGGTTTTTGGAACTCCTAGAGTGAGCCCGCAGATCCACGATAACGAACCTCCCAAGGGTGAGCTAGCCAGATAGATCACCCCCTATACAGGGAGCGTTAGGGGCAGGCCCAAGGGAGACTATTGCCACAGAAGCTGGCACCTGGGGACAGGGAATAGGAGATTCAAAAGAGAGTGGGAGAGCGTAGGACTAGACTGAACGGAAGAAGACGCAGAACGGACAGGTACAGACTGGACACAAGCGAGACACAAGGAAAGCAGGGAATGATGGCAGCACTGAGGTGGTGGAACAGGTACGGCGGTGGACACAGGGCAGGCTGGACTGGACAATGTGATGGGGAAGACTAAATATGGCGAAGAAACTGGACAGGCTGCACTGAGCAAGGACACAGGACAGACCGAGCAGACACAAGAGAGGACCTGGGTCATAAGATAGAAGTAGTGCGCCAGTGTATCAAAGAGGAAGTGCGCGTGCGTAGAGGGAGATGGAATGCACACGCACACCCGACGGACACCAGGAAGCTGCGATGAATCAGGAGGAGAAGAAGGAAAAACGCGCGCCTGCAGGAGGAGGGCACTGGAGAGGGTTAGTATGTCGGCGAGCGGGGGGCGGAGCGGCAGGCGGGGCGGCAGGAGCGGCGTCGCTGAGCGGTGCCGTGACATTAGTAATGGGAGTGTCTGATAGAGACCTCTCCATTATTAATGTGATGCACAACTGGGGTGGCTGTGGATGGTATTTTTAGGCTGACAAGGGCCCAATAATTTTGGATCTTCCCAGCCTGATAATATTAGCTTTGCTGGTTATCAAAAGTGGGGGGAGACCCCACGTCATTTTGTTCATTTATTTATTTGTTTAATGTACAGTAAACTACATATGCAAGCCACTAATTATATATTGTCCTGATATTTATCTAGCTATCTACCCCATATCTATATCTATCTTTTCACATCTTTAACACCTAAATATCTAAAATTGCTATTCTGTTTTCTATTCCGATATGTGTCACATGGACAGCACATGGATGTCAATCCTTAAGGCTATGTGCACACGTTGCGGATTTTGCTGCGGATCCGCAGCGGATCTGCAGCTGCGGCTCCGCAGCAGCTTTCCATGTGTTTACAGTACAATGTTAACCTATGGAAAATGAAATCCACAGTGCCCATGCCGCGGAAAAAAACGCGCGGAAACGCTGCGGGTTACATTCCGCAGCATGTCAATTCTTTGTGCGCATTCCGCTGTGGTTTACACCTGCTCCATAACATGCCCTGAGTCATCTGTGTACACATGAGCAGGATGTATTGACATCCATGCTGCTGGAAAAAAAATGGGGATGTCTATATGCGTGGGTTACACGGTCTGTGTGAAAACACGGACATGTGCCCCATAGATTATAATACGGTAGCTGTGCATGTGTAAGTGTCTCCGGTACTTGTGAAAAATAACACCATGCGTACTGGAAACACTGACAGGTGAAGGGGGCCTAAAGTGGTGCACCGAGCTTTCAAGCCCTAAGCTATGATGTGTGCCCTGCCTTGATTTAGAACAGATAGAACTAGTGTGCATGGCCTTTACCTTATGCTGTCTTACATTTTTTTGTGAATCACGGATCAGAAACATAAAAATATAACTAATCACAGTTGCAAATACTTAATGGACAAAATAATATAAAACTACACATGTATTCACCCCCCCCCCCCCACTGTCCCATCGTCTACTGTATTTGCTTCTATGAAATAGTTGAATCATGGTTGGTTGGTTGGCATAATACAGAGACTGCACTGTGTTATCTCCGGGCAGGTGAAGTTACAGGAAGGTTTACGCTGCAGGCAGTGTGCTATTTTAACCTTTGTATTCTTGGTGCAGCTGTTCAAATAACTATATCAAAACTGTTGCAGCATTTACTTTAAATAGTCAATAACCTAGTTATCGTTCTCCATTTTTGTGCACAAGTGATTCTCACTGACAAACTAATAGTCTGCATTTGTCAGTCAGAAATAAAATTATGTATTTATAAATCCATTGTCCATAGCACCAAACTGGGTGAACTAGCCCTTTCGATGACAGGGTTTTTAAATTAACCCCTTTCCGACATCAGGCGTAATAGTACACCAATGTCAGACTCCTTCCCTTTGATGCTTGGCTCCGGCGCTGAGCCCACATCTTTTCCGACACATGTTTTGAACAGTTGACATGGGCCTCTAACAGCCACAGGTGGAATTGCAATCCACCCGTGGCTGTTAGCTAGTTAAATGTCACTGTCAAACTCTGACATTTAACACGCTCTTTTAGCAAGCGTGCTGGAAATCTCGCCCATCGGTGCCCGTGTCACATGACCGCTGGTCGCCGATGGGTTGGTGTGGCGCCCCCACTGCCGCAGGGCCGAGGGGTACCCGGTACCGGGCCTCTGAGTCTCTGCTTCTGGGGTTGTCACGGCGGCTAGGCCCCGGTCCGTGACCCTGCCGTGGGGCGCACAGTGAATGATCGGTGTGGATAGTGGTGGTGGTGCGGTGCAGTAAATAACGAGGACACCAGGTTGCAGTCTCTTTACCTTTTTACTGGAGATCTCTGAGTCCTCAGTCCAGAATATGGTTCACCAGGCTGCGCAAGTCCGGCCGGTCCAATGGCACATACAGAGTTCACTTCACAGGTGGAAATCGGTGCCTTCCTTCTTAGCGCTATGTGTTGTGGTCCTTCCTGTTGTGGATTCTGTTTGTGGGCTCCCTCTGGTGGTTACTGCTGGTACTGGGTGACTTTGGTGGGTTGCGGCCTTTGGTTTCCACCTGTCCATCAGAGGCTGGGTGTTTCCTATTTTACCTGGCCTTTCTGTCATTCCCTTGCCGGCTATCAATGTATTCAGATGTGCTCTGTTTTGTTCCTGCCTACCTGCTCCTAGATCTTTCAGGATAAGCTAAGTGCTGATTTTCAGTTGTTTGGTTTTTTGTCCAGCTTGCTTATTATGTCTCTATGCTAGCTGGTAGCTCTAGTGGACTGAGGTTCTCCCCATGTGCCATGAGTTGGCACATGGGTTCTTGTAATCTCAGGATGGTTTTTTTGATTAGGGTTTTTTGCTGACCGCTCAGACCCCTTTTGTATCGTTCTGCTTTCTAGTTTACAGCGGGCCTCAATTTGCTAAACCTATATATATCATCTCTATGTGTGTGCCTTCCTCTCATTTCACCGTCAATACTTGTGGGGGGCAACTATACCTTTTGGGGTTCATCCCTCTGGAGGCTAGTGAGGTCTTTATTTTCTCTGCAGTACTAGTTAGCTCTTAGGCTGGTGCGTGGCGTCTAGAACCAACGTAGGCACGCTCCCTGGCTATCTCTAGTTGCGTTTGTCAGGCGTAGGGCAGCGGTCAGCCCAGGTTCCATCACCCTAGAGCTCGTCCGTTATATATTTGTACCTTGCTTGTCCTGTGCTATCCCTAGCCATTGGGATTCATGACAGTATAGCCGGCCCACAAAGTGTTAATTGTTTGGGCTGAAGCAGGAGAAAAAGAAGTGTTTAAGGGAAATTTTTTTTTTTTTTTCCCTTCAGAGTTTTGCTGCCTAGCCCTTAATTGCTGTCTAGCTGCTTCTTACCTCCTCTTAACCCTTGAATGGCTCTGATCTTAGCTGTTTAACATGGATGTCCAGAGTTTGGCTTCCAGCCTGAGTAATCTCGCGGCAAAAGTTCAAAACATACAGGATTTTGTTGTTCACACTCCCATGTCTGAACCTAGAATTCCTATTCCAGAGTTCTTCTCTGGAGATAGATCTACCTTCCTGAATTTCAGGAACAATTGTAAATTGTTTCTTTCTTTAAAATCTCGCTCCTCTGGAGACCCTGCTCAACAGGTCAGGATTGTAATATCTTTCCTGCGGGGCGACCCTCAGAATTGGGCATTTGCATTGGCACCAGGGGATCCTGCATTGCTCAGCGTGGATGCGTTTTTTCTGGCATTGGGATTGCTCTATGAGGAACCCAACCTGGAGATTCAGGCTGAAAAGGCTTTATTAGCCCTCTCTCAGGGGCATGATGAAGAGGAAATATATTGTCAAAAATTTCGGAAATGGTCGGTGCTTACTCAGTGGAATGAGTGCGCCCTGGCTGCAAACTTCAGAAATGGTCTTTCTGAGGCCATTAGGCCGGCGTCACACTCGGCGTAAGACAATACGGTCCGTATTTTACGGCCGTAATACGGCCGAAATACGGTGAAATGTTCCCAAAATAGTGATCCGTAGTCAGGGTGTGTCAGCGTATTTTGCGCATGGCATCCTCCGTATGTAATCCGTATGGCATCCGTACTGCGAGATTTTCGCGCAGGCTTGCAAAACCGACATCTAATGGATTTATGTGCTCAAATGTTCATTAAAACATATATACAGTATGTATATATATATATGTCATTGAGACACATATATATATATATTCTGTATTTATATTTCATTCAGCGCGATATCTGTGAACAGCCGGTAATTCAATTGCCGGCTTTTCATTTCTCCTTCACAAACCCGACATGATATGAGACATGGTTTACATACAGTAAACCATCTCATATCCCCTTTTTTTTTGCATATTCCACACTACTAATGTTAGTAGTGTGTATGTGCAAAATTTCAGCGCTGTAGCTGCTAAAATAAAGGGTTAAATCGCGGAAAAAATTGGCGTGGGCTCCCGCGCAATTTTCTCCGCCAGAATGGTAAAGCCAGTGACTGAGGGCAGATATTAATAGCCAGGAGAGGGTCCATGGTTATTGGCCCCCCCTGGCTAAAAACATCTGCCCCCAGCCACCCCAGAAAAGGCACATCTGGAAGATGCGCCTATTCTGGCACTTGGCCACTCTCTTCCCACTCCCTGTAGCGGTGGGATATGGGGTAATGAAGGGTTAATGCCACCTTGCTATTGGAAGGTGACATTAAGCCAGATTAATAATGGAGAGGCGTCAATTATGTCACCTATCCATTATTAATCCAATTGTAGGAAAGGGTTAAAAAACACACACACACACATGATTAAAAAGGATTTTAATGAAATAAACACAGCGGTTGTTGTAATAATTTATTGTTCTCGCAATCCATTTGCAGGCCCTCACTTGGCAAAATAATTAACGCACAATATACATACCTTCTGATGTCAGATCACGTCCCACGAAGTAATCCATCTGAAGGGGTTAACTAATATTACAGGCAGAGCTGCGATAAACCACTCGCTGGTGCCTGTAATCCCCGGGTGCTGAAAGGAAAGCAGGATCTGTACTTACATTGAGTCGCGGTGATGCGCCCCTGCTGGATGTTCTCATGAACTGCAGCCTGGGAACTTTTTCCCACGCTCCAGGTCATATGAGGACATCCACCAGGGGGCGCCTCACCGCGACTGAAGGAAATGTAGGTCAATGACCTACATTTCATTCATTCGCCGGGGATTACAGGCACGGAGCACCGCTGCATTTGCAGGGCTCCTGCCTGTAATATTAGTTAACCCCTTCAGATGGATTACCTCGTGGGACGAGACGGTTCACCAGAAGGTATGTATCTTGTGCGTTTATTATTTTTCCAAGCGAGGGTCTGCAAATGGATTGCGAGAACAATAAATTATTACAACAACCGCTGTGTTTATTTCATTAAAATCCTTTTTAATCATGTGTGTGTGTGTTTTTTAACCCTTTCCTACAATTGGATTAATAATGGATAGGTGACATAATTGACGCCTCTCCATTATTAATCTGGCTTAATGTCACCTTACAATAGCAAGGTGGCATTAACCCTTCATTACCCCATATCCCACCGCTACAGGGAGTGGGAAGAGAGTGGCCAAGTGCCAGAATAGGCGCATCTTCCAGATGTGCCTTTTCTGGGGTGGCTGGGGGCAGATGTTTTTAGCCACGGGGGGCCAATAACCATGGACCCTCTCCTGGCTATTAATATCTGCCCTCAGTCACTGGCTTTACCATTCTGGCGGAGAAAATTGCGCGGGAGCCCACGCCAATTTTTTCCGCCATTTAACCCTTTATTTTAGCAGCTACAGCGCCCAAATTTTGCACATACACACTACTAACATTAGTAGTGTGGAATATGCAACAAAAATGGGGATATGAGATGGTTTACTGTATGTAAACCATGTCTCATATCATGTCGGGTTTGTGAAGGAGAAGGAAAAAGCCGGCAATTGAATTATCGACTTTTCACTAACACCGCTGCGTATTTCTCGCAAGTCACACTGCAGGTCCGTGTGGAATCCCTATTTTTCTCGCCCCCATAGACTTTCATTGGCGTATTATTTGCGCAATACGCTGACAAACGCAGCATGCTGCGATTTTGTATGGCCGTAGAAAGCCGTATAATACTGAACCGTAATATACGGCTAATAGGAGCAGCCACATTGAGAATAATTGTGCCGTATGTAATGCGAGTTTTACGGACGTAGTTTCTGCGCTCTTACGTCCGTAAAACTCGCCAGTGTGACGCCGGCCTTAAGGATATTATGGTGGGGTTCCCTACGCCTACAGGTCTGAATGAGTCTATGGCTATGGCCATTCAGATTGATCGGCGTTTACGGGAGCGCAAACCCGTGCACCAGTTGGCGGTGTCTTCTGAACAGGCACCTGAGACTATGCAATGTGATAGAATTCAGTCCAGAAGTGAACGGCAAAATTATAGGCGGAAAAATGGATTGTGTTTTTATTGTGGTGATTCAGCTCATGTTATATCAGCATGCTCTAAACGCACAAAAAAGCTTGATAAATCTTTTGCCATTGGTACTCTGCAGCCTAAGTTCATTTTGTCTGTGACTCTGATTTTTTCACTGTCTTCCATTTCCGTTGATGCCTATGTGGATTCGGGCGCTGCCCTGAGTCTTATGGAATGGTCATTTGCTAAACGCTGCGGTTTTAGTCTGGAGCCTCTGGAAGTTCCTATTCCTCTGCAGGGAATTGACTCTACACCATTGGCTATGAATAAACCGCAGTATTGGACACAGGTGACCATGCGCATGACTCCCGTTCATCAGGAGGTGATTCGCTTCCTTGTACTGTATAATTTACATGATGTACTAGTGCTTGGTCTGCCATGGTTACAAACTCATAATCCTGTCCTGGACTGGAAAACAATGTCTGTGTTAAGCTGGGGATGTCAGGGGGTTCATGATGATGCACCTCCGATTTCAATCGCTTCATCTACTCCTTCTGAGATCCCTGAGTTTTTGTCTGACTATAGGGATGTTTTTGAGGAGCCTAAGCTCAATTCGCTCCCTCCTCATAGAGATTGTGACTGTGCTATAGAATTGATTCCTGGCAGTAAGTTCCCTAAGAGTCGTTTATTTAATCTGTCACTGCCAGAGCATACTGCTATGCGGAATTATATTAAGGAGTCCTTGGAAAAGGGACATATTCGTCCATCTTCGTCCCCTCTGGGAGCAGGTTTTTTTTTTGTGGCAAAAAAAGATGGTTCTCTGAGGCCTTGTATAGATTATCGCCTTCTGAATAAGATTACAGTCAAATATCAGTATCCATTGCCATTATTGACTGATTTGTTTGCTCGCATTAAGGGGGCTAGGTGGTTCACTAAGATAGATCTTCACGGTGCGTATAATCTGGTGCGGATAAAACAGGGTGATGAGTGGAAAACCGCATTTAATACGCCTGAGGGCCATTTTGAGTATTTGGTAATGCCTTTTGGACTCTCCAATGCTCCGTCAGTCTTTCAGTCCTTTATGCACAATATTTTCCGTGAATATCTGGATAAGTTTATGATTGTGTATTTGGATGATATTTTGGTGTTTTCTGATGACTGGGAGTCTCATGTTCTACAGGTCAGGAAGGTGTTTCAGGTTCTGCGGGCCAATTCTCTGTTTGTGAAGGGCTCAAAGTGTCTCTTCGGAGTCCAGAAGATTTCTTTTTTGGGGTACATTTTTTCTCCTTCTACTATTGAGATGGATCCCGTCAAGGTTCAGGCAATTTGTGACTGGACACAACCTACATCTGTTAAGAGCCTACAGAAGTTCTTGGGGTTTGCTAATTTTTATCGTCGGTTCATTGCTAATTTTTCCAGTATTGTTAAACCTTTGACTGATTTGACTAAAAAGGGTGCTGATGTTGCTGATTGGTCTCCTGCGGCCGTGGGGGCCTTTCAGGAACTTAAGCACCGGTTTTCTTCTGCTCCTGTGTTGTGTCAACCAGATGTTTCACTTCCTTTCCAGGTTGAGGTTGATGCTTCCGAGATTGGAGCGGGGGCGGTTTTGTCACAGAGAAGTTCTAATGGCTCGGTGATGAAGCCATGTGCATTCTTCTCTAGAAAATTCTCGCCCGCCGAGCGCAATTATGATGTGGGTAATCGGGAGCTTTTGGCCATGAAGTGGGCATTTGAGGAGTGGCGTCATTGGCTTGAGGGTGCTAAACATCGTGTGGTGGTCTTGACTGATCACAAGAATCTCATTTACCTTGAGTCTGCCAGGCGTTTGAATCCTAGACAGGCTCGTTGGTCGTTGTTTTTTTCTCGTTTCAATTTCATGGTTTCATACCTGCCAGGTTCAAAGAATGTGAAGGCAGATGCTCTTTCCAGGAGTTTTGTGCCTGACTCTCCTGGAGACTCTGGGCCTACTGGTATCCTTAGGGATGGGGTAATATTGTCCGCCGTATCCCCAGACTTGCGACGTGCATTGCAGGAGTTTCAGGTGGATAAACCGGATCGTTGTCCACCAGAAAGACTGTTTGTTCCGGATGATTGGACCAGCAGAGTCATCTCCGAGGTCCATTCTTCTGTGTTGGCTGGTCATCCTGGAATATTTGGTACTAGAGACTTGGTGGCCAGGTCTTTTTGGTGGCCTTCCTTGTCTAGGGATGTGCGTACCTTTGTGCAGTCTTGTGAAGTGTGTGCTCGAGCTAAGCCTTGCTGTTCTCGGGCCAGTGGGTTGTTGTTGTCCTTGCCCATCCCGAAGAGGCCTTGGACGCACATTTCCTTTAATTTTATTTCTGATCTCCCGGTTTCACAGAAAATGTCCGTTATCTGGGTTGTGTGTGACCGCTTTTCTAAGATGGTTCATTTGGTGCCCTTGCCTAAGTTGCCTTCCTCCTCTGAGTTGGTCCCTTTATTTTTTCAGAACGTGGTTCGTTTGCATGGGATTCCGGAGAATATCGTTTCTGACAGGGGATCCCAGTTTGTGTCTAGATTTTGGCGGACGTTTTGTGCCAAGATGGGCATTGATTTGTCTTTCTCGTCTGCATTCCATCCTCAGACGAATGGCCAGACGGAGCGAACTAATCAGACCTTGGAAACTTATTTGAGGTGTTTTGTTTCTGCTGATCAAGATGACTGGGTTGCTTTTTTGCCACTGGCCGAATTTGCTCTTAATAATCGGGCTAGTTCTGCCACGTTGGTCTCTCCTTTTTTTTGTAATTCGGGGTTTCATCCTCGTTTTTCCTCTGGTCAGGTGGAGTCTTCGGATTGTCCTGGAGTGGACGTGGTGGTGGACAGGCTACATCAGATTTGGAATCAGGTGGTGGACAATTTGAAGTTATCTCAGGAGAAGACTCAGCAGTTTGCTAATCGCCGTCGCCGCGTGGGTCCCCGACTTCTTGTTGGGGATTTGGTGTGGTTGTCTTCTCGTTTTGTCCCTATGAAGGTCTATTCTCCTAAGTTCAAGCCTCGGTTCATCGGTCCTTATAGGATCTCGGAGATTCTTAACCCTGTATCTTTTCGTTTGGATCTCCCAGCATCGTTTGCTATTCATAATGTGTTCCATCGGTCGTTGTTGCGGAGGTATGAGGTGCCCGTTGTTCCTTCGGTTGAGCCTCCTGCTCCGGTGCTGGTGGAGGGAGAATTGGAGTATGTTGTTGAGAAGATCTTGGATTCTCGTGTTTCCAGACGCAAACTCCAGTATTTGGTTAAGTGGAAGGGTTATGGTCAGGAGGATAATTCCTGGGTGGTCGCCTCCGATGTTCATGCGACTGATTTGGTCCGCGCCTTCCATAGAGCTCACCCTGATCACCCTGGGGGTTCTCGTGAGGGTTCGATGACCCCTCCTCAAGGGGGGGGTACTGTTGTGGATTCTGTTTGTGGGCTCCCTCTGGTGGTTACTGCTGGTACTGGGTGACTTTGGTGGGTTGCGGCCTTTGGTTTCCACCTGTCCATCAGAGGCTGGGTGTTTCCTATTTTACCTGGCCTTTCTGTCATTCCCTTGCCGGCTATCAATGTATTCAGATGTGCTCTGTTTTGTTCCTGCCTACCTGCTCCTAGATCTTTCAGGATAAGCTAAGTGCTGATTTTCAGTTGTTTGGTTTTTTGTCCAGCTTGCTTATTATGTCTCTATGCTAGCTGGTAGCTCTAGTGGACTGAGGTTCTCCCCATGTGCCATGAGTTGGCACATGGGCTCTTGTAATCTCAGGATGGTTTTTTTGATTAGGGTTTTTTGCTGACCGCTCAGACCCCTTTTGTATCGTTCTGCTTTCTAGTTTACAGCGGGCCTCAATTTGCTAAACCTATATATATCATCTCTATGTGTGTGCCTTCCTCTCATTTCACCGTCAATACTTGTGGGGGGCAACTATACCTTTTGGGGTTCATCCCTCTGGAGGCTAGTGAGGTCTTTATTTTCTCTGCAGTACTAGTTAGCTCTTAGGCTGGTGCGTGGCGTCTAGAACCAACGTAGGCACGCTCCCTGGCTATCTCTAGTTGCGTTTGTCAGGCGTAGGGCAGCGGTCAGCCCAGGTTCCATCACCCTAGAGCTCGTCCGTTATATATTTGTACCTTGCTTGTCCTGTGCTATCCCTAGCCATTGGGATTCATGACACCTTCCCTGCTGTGCTTACGGAAAGTACCCCACAACTGTTGTGTCTGTTTCTCGTGTTCCCTCACAACTCGATTAAATGATGTTCTTCTAATCCTCCGTCCCTCCCTGATGTTACGGTTGGAACGGCACCCGTTTGTCGGATAGGCCTGGAGTTCTTCCGGGACCCTAGAGACGCCCCTCTCCCGCAATTGCCTCCCAAGACTTCATAGGTGATTTAGGTGAGACAGCCCGCCTGAGACTGACTGTCCTGCCGCTGTTTAGAGTATTGCTTGAAGCTGGTTATTGTAATACTCCCTCGGCGTTCCGGCCACCGGTAGTGCGCCTCAGTAGGATGTTGCTCCAGTCTTACAGCACGACCCCTACTGGTATTCTCCTATCGCTTGATCTCGTTTCTCACTCAGCACAATCTATCTCGCTTCTAATCCTTTCTTGGGTCCCGCCGCTTCCCGGAGCTGGCGCGGACCCGTTACGTTCTTTTCAATGCCAAGCCTCTGTCAGGATCCCACCCCTGACAGAGACCCTACTGTCTCTTCCTCCACAACACCCTCTGCCACCAGGTGTTGCTTCGTCCAATCCAGTCAGCTTTCTGATCTAACTTCCTGCCTGACCCCCAGTTTACCCACTATGGTGGGGAGTGGCCTAATGAATAGCACCTTTAGCTCCCCCCGGAGGCCCAGCTGTGAAATGTATTGGTGTCTGTGATACCTGATCAGATGAACTCCTTCAGTGCCATCGGACGCACCGTAGCTCCCCATAGTGGCGGAGCCACAGTACTGCAACGACCAGGACTCTGGGGCGCTGCACTCCCCCCTGGTTAAACACAGTACTCCGGGACTGGGAAGAAAACAACAATACAAGTTAGCAAAAAGACTTACAATTTTTGTTGAGTGCAATAACAATAAGCATATTTGAACAGAGCTTCCCTTTATGGGAGGTGAGGGCACTTGAACGTTACAAACATGGTTAACATTATAAATTACAGGCTATAAATAACTCCTGTTACCCAACCGGGCATTCTACTTAAGTGCAAAATTGTTGAACAATAATTTAACATTGCCTTTAAGGACTCACACTCTAAATCCACTAAAGACCTTCCTATAATCACATTATAAGGCACTTTAACTTTCTCATTCTCCTTCTTTAAATCTGCAGGACCGCCGGTCCTATCGGCACCAGACCTACTGCCTCTCCTTTCTTTTACAGGACCGCCCCGTTCAGCCAGGGCCTACTGCCTTTTCAACTACTATACACAGTATAGAACATAACATTTCTTTCAGTTTAAGAGCACTGAGTCATCTCTACATGACTCCTATCAGGACTCAGGGTTTACCTTCTATCCTAACTTTCTATCAGCATTATCTAAACATTGTCTATCGAACATTAAGCCTTCTCATTATCTTTCTTCCTTTCTTGCATGCTGGACACCACATCTATTTCTACGGGCCCACTGCATCCTTCTTCTATCTTTCACCTTTTACTTCTCAGAGCACATCATCAGTATTCCTTCACATTTAACTAATTAAACACATATAACTCTCTTGTACAAACATTATCATCACTTTTCTCTCATTGATATTATTGCTATTTATCTTAAGCAATTTTACTATTGAAATACGATAAATGAACATCCCCTTTAAGAGGGGACCAAGTCTCTGTGAGGTAGCGTGTCTTCCCAAGCTACCAGTCCATACTCAGCAAAGGTTCCAGTGCGGTATCTTCGCAAAGAGTCTTTAAGTAAAACCAGTAGGGAGCGCCTTTAATAAGGTGCAACTATTTACAAGAAGTTCGGATCATGCACTGTTCATGATTTCAGCAGTTTTTGAATAACATAGAAAAATAGAAAAATAACCAAAAACAATAGGGATCCCGGGTAAACAAAGGGATCCCTTTAAGAGTTAACCCTTTACGGGTATAGCAACAAAGTAGTGGAACAGTAACTATTTACAGATTCAGGGTATCGAGGTTTATTCTTCTAAAGCTGGAGGCGGCTTCCGCGAGTACCGGTCTCCCCCCGCCACCACATAGAGGGCGTCCGCACCCTGGATAGGGGTCTGGGTACTCACCGGTTCTCCTTGGAGTGATGGCCCGCAGGCATTTGGCGCACAGGGAAATCGGGGCAATAGCCGCCGGCCTTGAGGAATCATCAGAGGATGGTACGGTCACTTCCGGCTTGTATTTGCGTACGTGCAGGGCATACCACCCCTTATCCCCCCAATGGCGGGTGTACCGAACCCGGTCTCCTGGGTAAAGATCCCGGCCTGGGTGTCCTTCAATGAGGTGCGCCTCTACATCCCGCCGGTTTACAAACACTTCCAAGGCAAGACCAGGCTCCTTAATGAAGCCCCAACCTCCTTGCAGCCGGAAGGTATTGATCACGCCATAGCGCTGCGGCCCCCAGTTCTCCTCTGCAACTTGCCTGACTTGGGCTTTATTCTGAAGGTCCTTCTCTCGCTCAGCCTGACGCCGGAGCTCCTTCTTGCGGGCCCATTCTTCCTCTTGCTGGCGCAGCTGTTGGCGGTACTCCCGCTGGCGGATGACTTCGATACTCTCCCCCTCCTCTTGGGCATCCCCTGGGAACCCCATCAGGTTGGTAGTGGCCGCACGGGTCCATTTGAAGGTTACCCATTCTCCCTGGAGCTGCGTGGGTTGTTTGATGGGCCGTAGGGGGCGATCGGCCGTCTGCAGAGTTTCCCAGGGCCTCTCGCACTCGATGCGGCTACACACTCGCCCGGGTGGTTGTGGTGGGGGTGAGTCTACATCCACCAGCAGGGGCTCTTCAATCGCCACGCCGGGATCGGCGCGGTTACCTGCCTCCGATGCACCCCCGGTGTCGGCCTCCTCCGTTGTCGGCTGCAGGGCCGATACCTGGTGCGGGGGTGGCTCCTCGCCAGGGGTGGTGTTGTGAATTTGGATTCTGGGCTCCCCCGGTGGCTACTGGTGGAATTGAACTGGTGTCTTCATCTTCTCTGTTCACCTGTTCCCATCAAGATGTGGGAGTCGCTATATAACCTTGCTGCTCTGTTAGTTGCTTGCCGGTCAACAATGTTATCAGAAGCCTCTCTGTGCTTGTTCCTGCTCCTAGACAACTACTAGATAAGTTGGACTCTTGTCCATGTTTGTTTTTGCATTTTGTTCCAGTTCACAGCTGTAGTTTCGTTACTGTGTCTGGAAAGCTCTTGTGAACGGGAATTGCCACTCTGGTGTTATGAGTTAATGCCAGAGTTTTAAAGTAATTTCTGGATGGTGTTTTTTGATAGGGTTTTCAGCTGACCATGAAAGTGTCCTTTCTGTCTTCTGCTATGTAGTAAGTGGACCTCAAATTTGCTAAACCTATTTTCATACTACGTTTGTTATTTCATCTCAACTCACCGCCAATACATGTGGGGGGCCTCTGTCTCCTTTCGGGGTATTTCTCTAGAGGTGAGCTAGGACTAATATTTTCCTCTGCTAGCTTTATTTAGTCCTCCGGCTGGGCTGGGCATCTAGAACCAACGTAGGCATGCTACCCGGCCACTGCTAGTTGTGCGTTAGGTTTAGTTCATGGTCAGCTCAGTTCCCATCTTCCAAGAGCTAGTTCCTATATATGCTTATGCTATGATCTCTTGCCATTGAGATCATGACAGTTTGACCGGCCAGCAAAGTGTTAATTGTTTGGGCTGAAGCAGGAGAAAAAGAAGTGTTGAAGGGAAATTTTTTTTTTTTTTTTTTCCCCTCAGAGTTTTGCTGCCTAGCCCTTAATTGCTGTCTAGCTGCTTCTTACCTCCTCTTAACCCTTGAATGGCTCTGTGTCCACCTGTTTGTAATGGATCTTCAGAGTGTAACTGCAGGTTTGAATAATCTCGCCACGAAGGTACAAAATTTGCAAGATTTTGTTTGTCATGCACCTGTATCTGAGCCGAGAATTCCTTTGCCGGAATTTTTCTCGGGGAATAGATCCGGGTTTCAGAATTTTCGAAATAATTGCAAATTATTTTTTTCTCTGAAATTTCGCTCTGCCGGAGACCCTGCACAGCAGGTCAGGATTGTGATTTCCTTGCTCCGGGGCGACCCTCAAGACTGGGCTTTTTCATTGACACCAGGGGATCCTGCGTTGCTCAATGTGGATGCGTTTTTTCTGGCCTTGGGGTTGCTTTATGACGAACCTCATTTGGAGCTTCAGGCAGAAAAAACTTTGATGTCCCTATCTCAGGGGCAAGATGAAGCGGAAATTTACTGCCAAAGATTCCGTAAATGGTCTGTGCTTACTCAGTGGAATGAGTGCGCCCTGGCGGCGACTTTCAGAGAGGGTCTCTCTGATGCCATTAAGGATGTTATGGTGGGGTTCCCTGTGCCTGCGGGTCTGAATGAGTCCATGACAATGGCTATTCAGATCGATAGGCGTTTGCGGGAGCGCAAACCAGTGCACCATCTGGCGGTGTCCACTGAGAAGTCGCCAGAGAGTATGCAGTGTGATAGAATTCTGTCCCGAAGCGAGCGGCAGAATTTTAGACGGAAAAATGGGTTGTGTTTCTATTGTGGTGATTCTACTCATGTTATATCAGCATGCTCTAAGCGCACTAAAAAGCTTGGTAAATCTGTTTCCATTTGCACCTTACCGTCTAAATTTATTCTATCTGTGACCCTGATTTGCTCTTTGTCATCTATTACCACGGACGCCTATGTCGACTCTGGCGCCGCTTTGAGTCTTATGGATTGGTCCTTTGCCAAACGCTGTGGGTATGATTTAGAGCCTTTGGAGACTCCTATTCCTCTGAAGGGGATTGACTCCACCCCATTGGCTAATAATAAACCACAATACTGGACACAAGTAACTATGCGTATTAATCCGGATCACCAGGAGGTTATTCGCTTTCTGGTGCTGTATAATCTACATGATGATTTGGTGCTAGGATTGCCTTGGCTGCAATCTCACAACCCAGTCCTCGACTGGAGAGCTATGTCTGTGTTGAGCTGGGGATGTAAGGGGGCTCATGGGGATGTACCTGTGGTTTCCATTTCATCATCCATTCCCTCTGAAATTCCTGAGTTCCTGTCTGACTATCGTGACGTCTTTGAAGAATCCAAGCTTGGTTCGTTACCTCCGCACCGAGAGTGCGATTGTGCCATAGATTTAATCCCGGGTAGTAAATACCCAAAGGGTCGTTTATTTAATCTGTCTGTGCCTGAACATGCTGCTATGCGAGAATATATAAAGGAGTCCTTGGAAAAGGGACATATTCGTCCATCGTCATCTCCCTTAGGAGCCGGTTTTTTCTTTGTGTCAAAAAAAGACGGCTCTTTGAGACCATGTATTGATTATCGGCTTTTGAATAAAATCACTGTTAAATATCAATACCCATTGCCGTTGCTGACTGATTTGTTTGCTCGCATAAAGGGGGCCAAGTGGTTCTCTAAGATTGACCTTCGTGGGGCGTATAATTTGGTGCGAATCAGGCAGGGGGATGAGTGGAAAACCGCATTTAATACGCCCGAGGGCCACTTTGAGTATTTAGTGATGCCTTTTGGTCTTTCTAATGCTCCGTCAGTTTTCCAGTCCTTTATGCATGATATTTTTCGCGATTATTTGGATAAATTTATGATTGTGTATCTGGATGATATTCTGATTTTTTCGGATGACTGGGACTCTCATGTCCAGCAAGTCAGGAGGGTTTTTCAGGTTTTGCGGTCTAATTCTTTGTGTGTGAAGGGTTCTAAGTGTGTTTTTGGGGTACAGAGGATTTCCTTTTTGGGATATATTTTTTCCCCCTCTTCCATTGAAATGGATCCTGTCAAGGTTCAAGCTATTTGTGATTGGACGCAGCCCTCTTCTCTTAAGAGTCTTCAGAAATTTTTGGGCTTTGCTAACTTTTATCGTCGATTTATTGCTGGTTTTTCGGATATTGCTAAGCCATTGACCGATTTGACTAAGAAGGGTGCTGATGTTGCTGATTGGTCCCCTGATGCTGTGGAGGCCTTTCGGGAGCTTAAGCGCCGTTTTTCCTCTGCCCCTGTGTTGCGTCAGCCTGATGTTGCTCTACCTTTTCAGGTTGAGGTCGACGCTTCTGAGATCGGAGCTGGGGCAGTGTTGTCGCAGAAAAGTTCTGACTGCTCCGTGATGAGGCCTTGTGCCTTCTTTTCCCGTAAATTTTCGCCCGCTGAGCGGAATTATGATGTTGGGAATCGGGAGCTTTTGGCCATGAAGTGGGCTTTTGAGGAGTGGCGCCATTGGCTTGAGGGGGCCAGACATCAGGTGGTGGTATTGACTGACCACAAAAATTTGATTTATCTTGAGACCGCCAGGCGCCTGAATCCTAGACAGGCGCGCTGGTCATTATTTTTCTCTCGGTTTAATTTTGTGGTGTCATACCTACCGGGTTCTAAGAATGTTAAGGCGGATGCCCTTTCTAGGAGTTTTGAGCCTGACTCGCCTGGTAACTCTGAGCCCACAGGTATCCTTAAGGATGGAGTGGTATTGTCAGCCGTTTCTCCAGACCTGCGGCGGGCCTTGCAGGAGTTTCAGGCGGAGAGACCTGATCGTTGCCCACCTGATAAACTGTTTGTTCCTGATGATTGGACCAGTAGAGTCATCTCTGAGGTTCATTCTTCTGCGTTGGCAGGTCATCCTGGCATTTTTGGTACCAGGGATTTGGTGGCAAGGTCCTTCTGGTGGCCTTCCCTGTCACGAGATGTGCGAGGCTTTGTGCAGTCTTGTGACGTTTGTGCTCGGGCCAAGCCTTGTTGTTCTCGGGCTAGTGGATTATTGTTGCCCTTGCCTATTCCTAAGAGGCCTTGGACGCACATCTCGATGGATTTTATTTCAGATCTGCCTGTTTCTCAGAAGATGTCTGTCATCTGGGTGGTGTGTGACCGTTTTTCTAAGATGGTCCATTTGGTTCCTCTGCCCAAGTTACCTTCTTCTTCCGAGTTGGTTCCTCTGTTTTTTCAAAATGTTGTTCGTTTGCATGGTATTCCTGAGAATATCGTTTCTGACAGAGGGACCCAATTCGTGTCTAGATTTTGGCGGGCATTCTGTGCTAGGATGGGCATAGATTTATCTTTTTCGTCCGCTTTCCATCCTCAGACGAATGGCCAGACCGAGCGGATTAATCAGACCCTGGAGACATATCTGAGGTGTTTTGTGTCTGCTGACCAGGATGATTGGGTTGCTTTTTTGCCATTGGCGGAGTTCGCTCTCAATAATCGGGCCAGCTCTGCCACTTTGGTGTCCCCGTTTTTCTGTAATTCGGGGTTTCATCCTCGATTTTCCTCTGGTCAGGTGGAATCTTCGGATTGTCCTGGAGTGGATGCTGTGGTGGAGAGATTGCATCAGATCTGGGGGCAGGTGGTGGACAATTTGAGGTTGTCCCAGGAGAAGACTCAGCTTTTTGCCAACCGCCACCGTCGTGTTGGTCCTCGGCTTTCTGTTGGGGATTTGGTGTGGTTGTCTTCTCGTTTTGTCCCTATGAGGGTCTCTTCTCCTAAGTTTAAGCCTCGGTTTATCGGCCCGTATAAGATATTGGAGATTCTTAACCCTGTTTCCTTCCGTTTGGACCTCCCTGCATCCTTTTCTATTCATAACGTTTTTCATCGGTCATTATTGCGCAGGTATGAGGTACCGGTTGTGCCTTCCGTTGAGCCTCCTGCTCCGGTGTTGGTTGAGGGTGAGTTGGAGTACGTTGTGGAGAAAATTTTGGACTCTCGTGTTTCCAGACGGAGACTCCAGTATCTGGTCAAGTGGAAGGGATACGGCCAGGAGGATAATTCTTGGGTGAATGCATCTGATGTTCATGCCTCCGATCTGGTTCGTGCCTTTCATAGGGCCCATCCTGATCGCCCTGGTGGTTCTGGTGAGGGTTCGGTGCCCCCTCCTTGAGGGGGGGGTACTGTTGTGAATTTGGATTCTGGGCTCCCCCGGTGGCTACTGGTGGAATTGAACTGGTGTCTTCATCTTCTCTGTTCACCTGTTCCCATCAAGATGTGGGAGTCGCTATATAACCTTGCTGCTCTGTTAGTTGCTTGCCGGTCAACAATGTTATCAGAAGCCTCTCTGTGCTTGTTCCTGCTCCTAGACAACTACTAGATAAGTTGGACTCTTGTCCATGTTTGTTTTTGCATTTTGTTCCAGTTCACAGCTGTAGTTTCGTTACTGTGTCTGGAAAGCTCTTGTGAACGGGAATTGCCACTCTGGTGTTATGAGTTAATGCCAGAGTTTTAAAGTAATTTCTGGATGGTGTTTTTTGATAGGGTTTTCAGCTGACCATGAAAGTGTCCTTTCTGTCTTCTGCTATGTAGTAAGTGGACCTCAAATTTGCTAAACCTATTTTCAAACTACGTTTGTTATTTCATCTCAACTCACCGCCAATACATGTGGGGGGTCTCTGTCTCCTTTCGGGGTATTTCTCTAGAGGTGAGCTAGGACTAATATTATCCTCTGCTAGCTTTATTTAGTCCTCCGGCTGGGCTGGGCATCTAGAACCAACGTAGGCATGCTACCCGGCCACTGCTAGTTGTGCGTTAGGTTTAGTTCATGGTCAGCTCAGTTCCCATCTTCCAAGAGCTAGTTCCTATATATGCTTATGCTATGATCTCTTGCCATTGAGATCATGACAGGGTGGTTGCTCGCTGGCACAGACTCCGGAACTGCCGGCACAGCTCCTCCACTTCTGCCCCGAGGATTTCCTGGTTAGCGCAGCCTGGTATGGACTCCACCGGCTCCCATTGGTAGAACCCGGCACGGGTCTTCTCTCCCTCCCCGGGGTGACTTCCGCGCTCCATGCTGCCAATCGGATTCTGCCTCGTGGTCCCCAGAAGTTCTTGCCCCTCCCCGTCCGGAGGGCGGCCTTTCTCTCCTCCACCATCCCACACTAGGAGGCGGGCCCTTCTCCTTGATGGGCATATTCTCTGGACATAGTAATATCGGTGAGGGGCGGGCTCCATCTTCGCACCACTCTTCCAAGCTACGCCCACGAAGACACGCCCCATGCTCCCTGCGCGCCACATAGTGTTATAATGGCGGCGGTTTTGGTGGGGAATGTCGGGACACAGTCTTTGCAACATAATACAGTCCTAACACAGTAGACCACAGTTCCAAGGCACACATGACCTGATTCTTCAGGCTTAAGTAGATCCTGTTCGTGACGCCAAGTTGTGGCGCCCCCACTGCCGCAGGGCCGAGGGGTACCCGGTACCGGGCCTCTGAGTCTCTGCTTCTGGGGTTGTCACGGCGGCTAGGCCCCGGTCCGTGACCCTGCCGTGGGGCGCACAGTGAATGATCGGTGTGGATAGTGGTGGTGGTGCGGTGCAGTAAATAACGAGGACACCAGGTTGCAGTCTCTTTACCTTTTTACTGGAGATCTCTGAGTCCTCAGTCCAGAATATGGTTCACCAGGCTGCGCAAGTCCGGCCGGTCCAATGGCACCTACAGAGTTCACTTCACAGGTGGAAATCGGTGCCTTCCTTCTTAGCGCTATGTGTTGTGGTCCTTCCCTGCTGTGCTTACGGAAAGTACCCCACAACTGTTGTGTCTGTTTCTCGTGTTCCCTCACAACTCGATTAAATGATGTTCTTCTAATCCTCCGTCCCTCCCTGATGTTACGGTTGGAACGGCACCCGTTTGTCGGATAGGCCTGGAGTTCTTCCGGGACCCTAGAGACGCCCCTCTCCCGCAATTGCCTCCCAAGACTTCATAGGTGATTTAGGTGAGACAGCCCGCCTGAGACTGACTGTCCTGCCGCTGTTTAGAGTATTGCTTGAAGCTGGTTATTGTAATACTCCCTCGGCGTTCCGGCCACCGGTAGTGCGCCTCAGTAGGATGTTGCTCCGGTCTTACAGCACGACCCCTACTGGTATTCTCCTATCGCTTGATCTCGTTTCTCACTCAGCACAATCTATCTCGCTTCTAATCCTTTCTTGGGTCCTGCCGCTTCCCGGAGCTGGCGCGGACCCGTTACGTTCTTTTCAATGCCAAGCCTCTGTCAGGATCCCACCCCTGACAGAGACCCTACTGTCTCTTCCTCCACAACACCCTCTGCCACCAGGTGTTGCTTCGTCCAATCCAGTCAGCTTTCTGATCTAACTTCCTGCCTGACCCCCAGTTTACCCACTATGGTGGGGAGTGGCCTAATGAATAGCACCCTTAGCTCCCCCCGGAGGCCCAGCTGTGAAATGTATTGGTGTCTGTGATACCTGATCAGATGAACTCCTTCAGTGCCATCGGACGCACCGTAGCTCCCCATAGTGGCGGAGCCACAGTACTGCAACGACCAGGACTCTGGGGCGCTGCATTGGCATGACAACCAGAGGTCTCCAGCAGACTTCTATTGTTGTCACTGCCGGATTGTTATGAGCGCCGCCAGTGGACGGTGCTCATAGAAAGTAATTAATTCTGCTACATCGCCTGCATGTAGCAGAGCCGATTGGATTATGGCAGCTTCTAGTCTTACATAGAGACTGATGAAACATGCTAAAAGTAAAAAAAAAAATATAAAAAAAATAAAAAGGTATAAAAAGTTCATATCACCCACCTTTTGCTCCATTCAAAATAAAACATTAAAAAAAAAATCAAACATATACATATTTGGTATCGCCGTGTTCAGAATTGCCTAATCTATAAATTTAAAAAAAGAATTAACCCAATCACTACACGGTGTAACAAGAAAAAAAAGTCAAAACTCTAGAATTACTTTTTTGGTAGCCGCAACATTGCATTAAAATGCAATAATGGACAATCAAAAGAACGTATCTGCACCAAAATGGTATCAATAAAAACTTCAGCTCGTCACACAAAAAAAAGTCCTCAAACAACCTGAGATCACGAAAAATGGAGACGCTATGGGTATCGGAAAATGGCGCAATTTTTTTTTTTTAAACAAACTTTGGATTTTTTTTCACCACTTAGATAAAAACGAACCTAGACATGTTTGGTGTCTATGAACTTGTACTGACCTGGAGAATCATAATGGCAGGCCAGTTTTAGCAATTAGTGAACATGATAAAAAAGAAAAAAAAACAAGTACTGTGGGATTGCACTTTTTTGCAATTTCACAACACTTGGATTTTTCTTCCCGTTTTCCAGTACACGATATGTTACAGATGCAGAGAAAAAAAGAAATTGCTACAAGCTGCTTCCTACACTGATCGCCGCATCGTCAAAATGACGCATGCGGAAGCATCCGCATACAGCGGCATGACCTGCGTACCTAATGTTAAAGATAGGTACGCGGGCCGCATGCAGGCCGCATGCAGAAGTAGTGGGGGCTAGCGGCGGAGGTGCGGCTGAGGGTGGGGCTTCACGGAGGAAGTCCGCAGCCCTCCGCAGCTCCTCAAAACGCTAATGTGAAACCAGCCTTAGGGCTGTCCCACACGTCCAGATAATTCCGGTACCGGAAAAAATCGGTACCGGAGTTATCCGTGTCCGTGTGCCCGTGAGCTCACGTAGGCCATAAGTGCGGCACACGTGTGCCACCCGTGTGCCGAGTGGGTACCACACGGAGCGTGCAGGAGACAGCGCTAAAGTTCAGCGCTGTCCCCTGCATCGTGCTGAAGCCGCGATTCATATCTTCTGTGCAGCAGTGTTTGCTGCATAGAAGATAAGAATAATAGTGTTTAACAGAAAGATCTATCTGTCCGCCGCCCTCCCACCCCCTGTGCGCCCCCCGCTGTTCTGAAAATACTCACCTGCGTCCCTCGTTGGCTATCGCTGCTTCCTGGTCTGGCTGCACCTTCTACTGTATGCGGTCACGTGGGGCCGCTCATTTACAGTCATGAATAGGTGGCTCCACCCCTATGGGAGGTGGAGCCACATATTCATGACTCTAATCGGCAGCCCCACGTGACCGCATACAGTAGAAGGCGTGGCCAGACCAGGAAGCATCGATAGCCAACGAGGGACGCAGGTGAGTATTTTCAGAACAGCAGGGGGCGCACAAGGGGTGGGAGGACGGCGGACAGATAGATCTTTCTGTTAAACACTATTATTCATATCTTCTATGCAGCAAACGCTGCTGCACAGAAGATATGAATGGCGGCTTCAGCACCATGTGGGGGGGACAGCGCTTTCTGTAGCGCTGTCTCCTGCACGCCACACGGACTGCACACGGAGAAGGTCCGTGTGTGGTCCGTGTTTTACACGGACCCATTGACTTTAATGGGTCCGTGTAATACGTGCGCTCCCACGAACACTGACATGTCTCCGTGTTTGGCACACGGAGACACGGTCCGCAAAAAATCAAATGACATCTGCACAGATGCATTGATTTTAATGGGTCTATGTGTGTCAGTGTCTCCGGTACGTGAGGAAACTGTCACCTCACGTACCGGAGCCACTGACGTGTGAAACCGGCCTTATGTATATCCCCTTTCACAGTGCCATGAAATAAAAATAATTTTTGCCATAAGCTCCTTTATTTCAATGCATATTTATCCTTTATGTTGTCTGTTGTCATAAATCAGCTGAGAGAAGATTAAAAAACAAAACAAATAAATGGGTTCCAAACTCTTTGTCAGACTGTCAGAATGAGATCACTGATAGATTTTCCACCAAAGACAACATGTGCAAGGAGTTTCTATGTTCTCCACATGATTGCGGGAATTTCCTCCGGGTACTCCGGTTTCCTTCCATGCTCCAGAGACATACTGATAGGGAATTTAGATTTTGAGCCCCAATGGGGACAGCAATGATAATGTCTGTAAAGCGATGCGGAATAAGATAGTACTATATAAGCAAAGCTTAATAAATAAATAAAATAAGTATGTGTGCCATAGGGCACACACCATGTGGTAAGTGGATGGTACTACTTCACTATGATAGGGACAAAGAAAATTAAAGAAAATATAATTTGTGACTCCAGCGTGCATTTAAAGGGAACCTGTCACCCCCAAAATTGAGGGTGAGCTAAGCCCACCAGCATCAGCCCACCAGCACCCGATGTATCCTACAAAATAAGAAAAAGAGGTTAGATTATACTCACCCAGGGGCGGTCCCGCTGCGGTCCGGTCCAATGGGTGTCGCGGTCTAGTCCAGTGCCTCCCATCTTCTTACAATGACATCCTCTTTTGGTCTTCCCACTGCGGCTGCGGCGTACTGATTTGCCCTGTTGAGGTCAGAACAAAGTACTGCAGTGCGCAGGGGCCGGGCCACTCTGACCTTTCCCGGCACCTGCGCACTGCAGTACTTTGCTCTGCCCTCAACAGGGCAGACAAAGTACGCCTGCGCCGAAGCCACAGCATGAAGGCCAGAAGAGGATGTCATCGTATGAAGATGGGAGGCCCCAGACCGGACTGCGACTCCCACTGGATCGGACCGCCCGCCCAGGTGAGTATAATCTAACCTCTTTTTCTCGTCTTTTAGGATACATTGGGTGCTTATCTACAGCATTCCAGAATGCTGTAGATAAGCCCCTGATGCCGGTGGGCTAAGCTCACCCTCGATTTTGGGGGTGACAGGTTCCCTTTAATTAACCTCGCCGTGTTCAGACATCGCCAACCATCTGGTGGATGGTTGGTGATGTCATCTCCGCTGTCATCTCTGGAGGGATCTCATATGTTGGGGTAGCATTTATGTACATTTATTCTAAGTACATTCTTCAAAGTACCTTGCAGCTGTTTCATGGCAGTTAGACAGGGCAGGAGAGAGGTAAACAAACCTATTCCCAGTACATTTGGATTGCAACAAATGTTCACCATATGCATTTGTATCTATTATATCCTGGATGCTGCATTCATTCACATCTACCGTCCTTGCATTAACACTTTACACTCCATCCATATCGGCCCCTCAGTCCTCCCCTTTCCTATGTATAGCAATCACACTTTTTCACATTGTTAAACTGCACAGAACCATTTTTGATGAAGTGCCAGTAGTATCCTGCAAATCCCAAGAAACTTCTGACTTCTCGGACAGTAGTAAAGACAGGCCACTTGTGGACAAAATAAATCTTTTCAGGATCTGAAACCACTCCTTCGGCACTCACTGTGTGGTCTAGATATTGAACTCTGGTTTTCAATAGGTGGCACTTGGCTGGCTTGACTTTCAGGCCATAGCTAGTGACAGTCTTGAAGACATCAAGGTGTTCTTCATATGTTTTGGAAAACATAATCACATCATCCAGATAAATCGTCTCGAAGTTCTTGTGACCTAGGCAGTATTCCATCAGCCTCTGGAAAGTTCCTGGGGCATTGCACAGTCCAAATGGCATAAAATTGAATTCAAACAGGCCCATAGGTGTTTTGAAGGTGGTTTTCTCTCTGTCTTCTCGGGCTACTGGTACATACCAATACCCGCTGGTTAGGTCCAATGCTGAGAAGAATGCAGCTGACTTTAAGGCTGTGAAGCTCTCTATAGTTACGCAATAAACGGTGCACACACCAAAAATAGAATCATGAAGAAAAGCCTTTATTGAAATATCAAATGCACAAACAAACTTTAAAAACAATTAAAAACACAGAGAATACATGTGCATCTAAAATAAAGGTGTACATAGAGCAGGCTGAAATGAGGTACAATAAACCACAGATATAATACACAGTGCTATCCAAAGTGAGGTTCAAATATACAACTCCTGGCAAAAATTATGGAATCACTGGTTTTGGAGGATGTTCATTCAGCTGTTTAATTTTGTAGAAAAAAAAGCAGATCACAGACATGGCACAAAACTAAAGTAATTTCAAATGGCAACTTTTTGGCTTTAAGAAACACTAAAAGAAATCAAGAACAAAAAATGTGGTAGTCAGTAATGGTTACTTTTTTTAACCAAGCATAGGGGAAAAATTATGGAATCACTCAATTCTGAGGCCGGTGATTTCATAATTTTTGCCAGGGGTTATATAAAAGATATATGACAAGTATATGGAGTACCAATAATAATCCACTATAGTGATGTAGACATCATATTGCAACAGGGTATGTTGAAAAAATACAAAGATATAAAAATATAAAAAAGGTTGAATTTTTGTAATGAATTATGTCAGATAATCATACAATACACATTCCAATGGTCACAAAGCAAGATGCACTATGAAAAAAGTGCCGAGTGCAATAGAAGTTCATCCCAGGTAAAGTACCCACAACATAACCACAGCAATATGAATAGGTAAATCAAGTTGAAAAAATGGTACCCCAACATGCATATGCAGCACCCCAGGTAACCGGTTGCTGCAGTGATGTTGCTTTTCCTTCAGGGAAGATAATGTCATGCTCAGAGGCAATGGAGTTCTCTTCACCAGGTAAGGCACCCACGCACAACATATTCCAAATCCAGGCCAGGAGGGGGAGCTCAGGACCCAGATTCAGGGGAGCTTCCCTAAGCTATGTATCCTGACCTGGAGGAGGAGCTAGTTTAGTCCAGGAGAGACACTGAAGCAGAAGGAAGTCTGAAACTGAGTGCAGACAGAGAGGCCTGGCAGCCATGAGGCAGCTGCAGCCTCTGGAAGGACAGATAACCTGGAATGGTTGAATGTGGAGTAGCCGGAAGGGATGGAGCAAAGGAGAGGAACGGGGCTCAGAGGGGAACTGTCACGGGGATACAAGGAGGGCGAGAGCTAATAACCCGGGCCCCTGCAATTTCCCTCAGACTAGGGTAACCCTGTCTGACCCTCTACCTGAAGTTTACACTGAAGGTGTGCATGTTCAGGCCTCCACCCTCACCCAGATTCCTGATTCAGCCCTAGACTGAACACCACCGCCCAGTGAATGCAATAGACCAATACCCACAATTATAACAAACAAGGATAAAGGAAAATATACACCACGCCGCAGTCAATCAGGAATACACTATAAAGGTGCAGGGCAAAATAAATACAAATATAGGAAGGAGTAAATAAGACAAAGGAAAATACACCACCAGCAACGATTCTCCAACAACCAGCTCTCCACTCCGGACCGAGATAACTACGGATAAGACAGAAGCTATAATCGGCGACGCCCAAAGATCAGGAGAACCATTTAAAGGAAATGGGCATGGCCCAGCTTCCAATCCGAGGATCAGATAAATTAACCACGGAGAAGCCAGACGAAAACTAGCCGACGCCAATGAGCAAACAGTGGTCAAACGCGGAATTACCGCTGTCTGTCAGACGACCTGGTCTGAACAGTGTCCGACATGACAGTACCCCGCCTTCTACGAGGGACCCCAGGGCCCTCACGGCTTATAGGACCCAGCTTGTCTGGATGGCGACGGTGAAAACACCTGACCAGCCGATCCGCATGAATGTCCGAGGCTGGTACCCAGGAACTCTCCTCAGGCCCATAACCACGCCAGTGTACCAAATATTGTAAAGTGCGGCACACCACACGAGAGTCAACCACCCTGGAGACTTCAAATTCTAGGTTACCATCCACCAAGACTGGAGGTGGCATAGGCACCGCATCCACAGAACCCACCACCTTCTTAAGAAGAGACCTGTGGAACACGTTGTGTATTTTATACACCGTAGGGAGCTCCAGTCGGTACGCTACTGGGTTAATGACGGTGGTGACCCTAAATGGACCAATAAACCATGGACCCAATTTAAGGGATGGTATCTTGAGTCTTATGTTTTTTGTGGATAACCACACCCAGGCATCCACACTCAGGTCCGGACCTGGCACATGCCTACTGTCAGCCACACGTTTGTACCTAGCACCCACACTCAACAGGCGCTGTTTCACTCTCCTCCAGACTGATGACAATTGTGTTCCTAACTGGTCTTCCTCCAGAACGCCGGAAGAGCCTCTCTGACTCAACGTACAAAACTGAGGATGTAGCCCGTAAACACAAAAAAAACGGAGACTCCCCAGACAACTCCTGGCGGTGATTATTGATGGCAAACTCAGCCAAAGGAAGAAAGGTAGACCACTCCTCCTGGTTATCAGAGACAAAACAGCGCAAGTACTGCTCCAAATTTTGGTTCATACGCTCGGTCTGACCATTTGACTGGGGATGAAACGCAGACGAATGAGACAACTTGATCCCCAGCCGTGAGCAAAATGCTTTCCAAAATTTTGCTACAAACTGAGTACCCCTATCTGACACGATGTCAGATGGAACTCCATGAAGCCTGACCACCTCCTGCACAAACACCTGAGCAAGAGTCTTAGCGTTACGTAAAGAAGGCAAAGACACAAAGTGCGACATTTTTGAAAACCGATCCACAATCACCAAAATGACCGTGTTCCCAGCTGAGGGAGGCAAATCAGTGATGAAATGCATGGAGATTTCCGTCCATGGCTTACTAGGTACCTCCAGAGGAAATAGTGTGCCAACAGGACGGGAGCGGGGCGTCTTCGCCCTAGCGCACGTGGTGCAAGCTGACACATATGAGACCGCGTCCTGTCGGATTTTCGGCCACCAAAACCGACGTGACACCAACTCCAAAGTACCTCTAACCCCTGGGTGGCCAGCCAGGACAGTATCATGATGCTCCGCCAACACCGTTAGGCGGAGATGAAGCGGTACAAAAGATTTGTTGATGGGAAGCTCAGATGGTACCTCCTCCTGAGCCTTGGCAATCTCAACCTCAACTTCGGTAGTGAGGGCTGAAACCACAACACCCTTTTGGAGAATGGGTACTGGGTCTTCCCAAGGTTCTCCCCCTGGGAAACACCTGGACAGAGCATCCGTGTTTTTAGACCCTGGTCTGTAAGTGGCAACAAAGTTGAACTGCGTGAAAAACAATGCCCAGCGAGCCTGCCTGGGAGACAGACGCTTGGCAGACTCCAAATACAGCAGATTCTTATGGTCGGTAATAACAGTGACCTGATGTGCCGACCCCTCCAAGAAGTGTCGCCATTCCTCAAAGGCCAACTTAATAGCCAACAACTCCCTGTTGCCGATATCGTAGTTACGTTCAGCGGACGACAGTTTTTTGGAGAAATAGGCGCACGGACGCAAACCACTCAAGGATGAGCCTTGAGATAGTACCGCCCCCACACCAACCTCAGACGCATCGACTTCCACGACAAAGGGTTTAGATACGTCTGGCTGCACAAGAATGGGGGCTGAAACAAAACTGTTCTTGAGAAATTCAAATGCGCGAACAGCCGCCTCAGGCCAAACAGAGAAATTGGTACCCTTTTTAGTCATGTCAGTTAGCGGTTTAGCAATGATAGAAAAATCCTTGATAAATTTCCTATAGTAGTTAGAAAACCCAAGGAACCGCTGAAGTGCTTTCAGGTTATCAGGACGTTCCCAATGCAGCACCGCTTGCACCTTAGCAGCGTCCATTTTAAAACCAGAAGCAGACACACTATAACCCAAGAACGGCAACTCTTGAGCAAAAAATACACATTTCTCAAGTTTAGCATACAGCTTATTCTCTCTGAGAAGCTGTAACACCTGCCTGATATGATCTAAATGAGCATCACGGTCGCAAGAATATATGAGGATGTCATCTAGGTACAGATAACGAATTTCCCCAAAACATGCGAGAACACATCATTGATGAAATGTTGGAAATGTTGGAACACTGCAGGTGCGTTAGTTAACCCAAAAGGCATCACCAAATTTTCAAAATGACCCTCAGGTGTTGTGGACCTCGTGGTTAGGAGCACCGGAATGACCTGATGAGTAAACTAGTAATCGGAACAAACTCTGGGAAAGTGGGAACTCTGCTGACCGCAAACCCTACTCCTATCACACACACTAGAAATAGCCGTGGAGCGTACCTAACTCTCCCTAGATGCCTCTTCACAGCCTAAGAGCTAACTACACCTAAAGATAGAAATAGAAGACTAACTTTGCCTCAGAGAAATTCCCCAAAGGTAAAGGCAGGCATATATTGACTGTGAGTTAAGAGGAAAGTCACAAACACAGGAATAAAACAGGTTTTAGCAAAGGAGCAAAGGAGGCCAGACTTCACTAAATAGTCAGAGGAAAGAAAAGGAAACTATGCGGTCGGCACAAAAAACTACAAAAAACCACGCAGAGTATGCAAAAAGACCCCCACACCGACTCACGGTGTGGAGGTGAAACACGGTGCAGTGCACCCCCAGAGCTTCCAGCTAGCAAGGAAATATCATGATAGCAAGCTGGACTAGAATTTAGCAGTACTAAGACATATATTCAGGCAGCAGTAACAACAAATGAACTAGCAGGGTCTTAGCTTCTGCTGGAGTAGACAGGTCCTCAGAGAAGTCCAAGAGAGATCTGAACCAATACTGAAACATTGACAGCTGGCATGAAGTAACGATCTGAGTAGAGCTAAATAGGGAAGCAAGCATAACAATAAACGAGGGCAGCTGAGAAAGCAAACCTCAGAGACCAGCAGTTCCGCTCAAAGCCATCAGAGGGAGTCCAAGAGCAGAACTAACCAGAGTAACATTCATGACCACAGGAGGGAGTCCAAGAAATGGAATTCACAACAGTACCCCCCCTTGAGGAGGGGTCACCGAACCCTCACCAGGGCCCCCAGGCCAATCAGGACGAGCCAAATGAAAGGCACAAACTAAATCGGCAGCATGGACATCTGAGGCAACAACCCAGGAATTATCCTCCTGACCATAGCCCTTCCACTTAACCAGGTACTGGAGCTTCCGTCTCGAAATACGAGAATCCAAATTTTTTTCCACCACATGCTCCAACTCCCCCTCAACCAACACCGGAGCAGGAGGATCAATGGAGGGAACCATAGGCGCCACATACCTCCGCAACAACGACCTATGGAACACATTATGGATGGCAAAGGAAGCTGGAAGGACCAAACGAAATGACACAGGGTTGAGAATTTCAGAAATCTTATAAGGACCAATGAAACGAGGCTTAAACTTAGGAGAAGAAACCTTCATAGGAACATAACGAGAAGATAACCAAACCAAATCCCCAACACGAAGTCGAGGACCAACACAACGACGGCGGTTAGCGAAACATTGAGCCTTCTCCTGGGACAACGTCAGATTGTCCACCACATGAGTCCAAATTTGCTGCAATCTGTCCACCACAGAATCCACACCAGGACAGTCAGAAGGCTCAACCTGCCCTGAAGAAAAACGAGGATGAAAACCAGAATTGCAAAAAAAAGGCGAAACCAAAGTAGCCGAACTAGCCCGATTATTAAGGGCGAACTCAGCCAATGGCAAAAAGGTCACCCAATCATCCTGATCAGCAGAAACAAAGCATATCAGATAGGCCTCCAAAGTCTGGTTGGTTCGTTCGGTTTGGCCATTTGTCTGAGGATGGAAAGCCGAAGAAAAAGACAAATCAATGCCCATCTTAGCACAAAAGGACCGCCAAAACCTAGAGACAAACTGGGACCCTCTGTCCGACACAATGTTCTCCGGAATGCCATGCAAATGAACCACATGCTGAAAGAATAATGGCACCAAATCAGAGGAGGAAGGTAATTTAGGCAAGGGTACCAAATGGACCATCTTAGAAAAGCGATCATAAACCACCCAGATGACAGACATCCTTTGAGAGACAGGAAGATCTGAAATAAAATCCATGGAAACATGCGTCCAAGGCCTTTTCGGGACCGGCAAGGGCAAAAGCAACCCACTGGCACGAGAACAGCAGGGCATGGCCCGAGCACAAGTCCCACAAGACTGCACAAAAGAACGCACATCCCGTGACAAGGAAGGCCACCAAAAGGACCTAGCCACCAAATCCCTGGTACCAAAAATCCCAGGATGACCAGCCAACACCGAGCAATGAACCTCAGAAATAACTCTGCTAGTCCATCTATCAGGGACAAACAGTTTCTCCGCTGGACAACGGTCAGGTCTATCAGCCTGAAACTCCTGCAGCACCCGCCGCAAATCAGGGGAGATGGCAGACAGAATTACCCCCTCTTTGAGAATACCAGCCGGCTCAGGGACTCCCGGAGAATCAGGCACAAAACTCCTAGAAAGGGCATCAGCCTTCACATTCTTAGAACCCGGAAGGTATGAAACCACAAAATCGAAACGGGAGAAAAACAGTGACCATCGAGCCTGTCTAGGATTCAACCGCTTGGCAGACTCGAGATAAGTCAAATTCTTGTGATCCGTCAAGACCGCCACGCGGTGCTTGGCTCCCTCAAGCCAATGTCGCCACTCCTCGAATGCCCACTTCATAGCCAGCAGCTCCCGATTGCCAACATCATAATTACGCTCAGCAGGCAAAAATTTTCTAGAAAAGAAGGCACATGGCTTCATCACAGAGCCATCAGAACTTCTTTGAGACAAAACAGCCCCTGCTCCAATCTCAGAAGCATCAACCTCAACCTGAAAAGGGAGCGAAACATCTGGCTGACGCAACACAGGGGCCAAAGAAAAACTACGTTTCAGCTCCTGAAAAGCCTCCACGGCCGCAGAGGACCAATTCACCACATCAGCACCTTTCTTTGTCAAATCAGTCAAAGGTTTAACCACACTAGAAAAATTAGCGATGAAGCGACGGTAAAAATTAGCAAAGCCCAGGAATTTCTGAAGACTCTTCACAGATGTAGGTTGAGTCCAATCATAAATGACCTGAACTTTAACAGGATCCATCTCGATAGTAGAAGGGGAAAAAATGAAGCCCAAAAAGGAAACCTTCTGAACTCCGAAGAGACATTTAGACCCCTTCACAAACAAGGAATTAGCATGAAGGACCTGGAATACCATTCTGACCTGCTTCACATGAGACTCCCAATCATCTGAAAAGACCAAAATATCATCCAAATATACAATCATGAATCTATCCAGATACTTTCGGAAGATGTCATGCATAAAGGACTGAAACATAGATGGAGCGTTAGAAAGCCCAAATGGCATCACCAGGTACTCAAAATGGCCCTCGGGCGTATTAAATGCTGTTTTCCATTCATCGCCCTGTTTAATACGCACAAGGTTATATGCCCCTCGAAGATCTATCTTGGTGAACCAACTAGCCCCCTTAATCCGAGCAAACAAATCAGACAGCAGAGGCAAAGGGTACTGAAATTTGACCGTGATTTTATTGAGAAGGCGGTAGTCTATACAGGGTCTCAGAGAACCATCCTTCTTGGCCACAAAAAAGAACCCTGCTCCCAACGGTGATGAAGACGGGCGAATATGCCCTTTCTCCAAGGACTCCTTTATATAACTCCGCATAGCGGTGTGTTCTGGCACGGATAAATTGAAAAGTCGGCCCTTAGGAAACTTACTACCAGGGATCAAATTTATAGCACAATCACAATCCCTATGAGGGGGTAGGATACTGGATTTGGGCTCATCAAATACATCCCGGTAATCCGACAGAAACTCAGGGACATCAGAAGGAATGGATGAAGAAATTGACATCATCGGAACATCGCCATGTACCCCTTGACAACCCCAACTAGACACAGACATTGATTTCCAATCCAATACTGGATTATGAACCTGTAGCCATGGCAAACCCAACACGACCACATCATGCAAATTATGCAACACCAAAAAGCGAATATCTTCCTGATGTGCAGGAGCCATGCACATGGTCAACTGAGTCCAGTACTGAGGTTTATTCCTGGCCAAAGGCGTAGCATCAATTCCCCTTAATGGAATAGGATACTGCAAAGGCTCCAGGAAAAAACCACAACGCCTGGCAAACTCCAAGTCCATCAAATTCAGGGCAGCGCCAGAATCCACAAATGCCATAACCGAGTAGGACGACAGAGAGCAAATCAAAGTAACAGACAAAAGAAATTTAGGCTGTACAGTAGCAATGGTGACAGACCTAGCGAACCGCTTAGTGCGCTTAGGACAATCAGATATAGCATGAGTAGGGTCACCACAGTAAAAACACAGCCGATTCTGACGTCTGTGTTCTTGCCGTTCAGTTCTGGTCAAAGTTCTATCAGATTGCATAAGCTCAGGCCTCTGCTCAGAGCACACCGCCAAATGGTGCACAACTTTGCGCTCGCGCAAACGCCGATCAATTTGAATGGCCAAGGACATTGATTCATTCAGACCAGCAGGCGTGGGGAAGCCCACCATAACATCCTTAAGGGCCTCAGAGAGACCCTTTCTAAAAATTGCTGCCAGGGCACACTCATTCCATTGAGTAAGCACAGACCACTTTCTAAACTTCTGACAATATACCTCCGCTTCATCCTGACCCTGACACAAAGCCAGCAAGGTTTTCTCTGCCTGATCCACTGAATTCGGTTCGTCATAAAGCAATCCAAGCGCCAGAAAAAACGCATCTACATTAAGCAATGCAGGATCTCCTGGCGCAAGGGAGAATGCCCAGTCTTGAGGGTCGCCACGTAACAAAGAAATAATAATTTTTACTTGCTGAATGGGGTCACCAGAGGAGCGGGGTTTCAAAGCAAGAAACAGTCTACAATTATTTTTGAAATTCAGAAACTTAGATCTATCCCCAGAAAACAAATCAGGAATTGGAATTCTAGGCTCCAACATCGGATTCTGAACTACATAATCTTGAATGCTTTGGACCCTTGCAGCGAGTTGATCCACACAAGAGGACAGACCTTGAATATCCATAGCTACACCTGAGTCCTGAACCACCCAGAGATTAAGGGGAAAAGAGAGACAAAACACACTGCAAAGAAAAAAAAAATGGGTTCAGAACTTCTCTTATCCCTCTTTTGAGATGCATTAACACTTTGTGGGCCAGCTGTACTGTTGTGGACCTGGTGGTTAGGAGCACCGGAATGACCTGATGAGTAAACTAGTAATCGGAACAAGCTCTTGGAAAGTGGGAACTCTGCTGACCGCAAACCCTACTCCTATCACACACATTAGAAATAGCCGTGGAGCGTACCTAACTCTCCCTAGACGCCTCTTCACAGCCTAAGAGCTAACTACCCCTAAAGATAGAAATAGAAGCCTAACCTTGCCTCAGAGAAATTCCCCAAAGGTAAAGGCAGCCCCCCACATATATTGACTGTGAGTTAAGAGGAAAGTCACAAACACAGGAATAAAACAGGTTTTAGCAAAGGAGGCCAGACTTCACTAAATAGTCAGAGGAAAGAAAAGGAAACTATGCGGTCAGCACAAAAAACTACAAAAAACCACGCAGAGTATGCAAAAAGACCCCCACACCGACTCACGGTGTGGAGGTGAAACACTGCACCCCCAGAGCTTCCAGCTAGCAAGGAAATATCATGATAGCAAGCTGGACTAGAATTTAGCAGTACTAAGAAATATATTCAGGCAGCAGTAACAACAAATGAACTAGCAGGGACTTAGCTTCTGCTGGAGTAGACAGGTCCTCAGAGAAGTCCAAGAGAGATCTGAACCAATACTGAAACATTGACAGCTGGCATGAAGTAACGATCTGAGTAGAGTTAAATAGGGAAGCAAGCATAACATTAAACGAGGGCAGCTGAGAAAGCAAACCTCAGAGACCAGCAGTTCCGCTCAAAGCCACCAGAGGGAGTCCAAGAGCAGAACTAACCAGAGTACCATTCATGACCACAGGAGGGAGTCCGAGAAATGGAATTCACAACACTCTGGGGTATTAAAAGCCGTCTTCCACTCATCACCTTGACGGACTCTTATGAGGTTGTACGCCCCCCTGAGGTCAAGCTTGGTAAACCACTTAGCACCTGCCACCTGGTTGAACAAGTCAGGTATCAGTGGCATAGGATATGGATCACGAACCGTAATCTGGTTCAACTCCCTGAAATCCAAACACGGGCGTAATCCGCCATCTTTCTTCTTCACGAAGAAGAACCCTGCTGCCACCGGCGAGGATGAAGGCCTGATGTGCCCTTTGCTCAAACTTTCAGAAATGTAATCCTTGAGCGCTTGTCTCTCCGGACTGGAGATGTTGAACATCCTTGCTTTAGGCAATTTGGCCCCTGGTTGAAACCTGATAGAACAGTCATAGGAGCGGTGTGGCGGCAACTCTGAACAACCCTTCTCAGAGAACACATCCACATAATCCTGAAGTGACTCAGGAATGCTTGAAGTCACAGCGGACACACATGTGGCCAGGCAATTCTCCTGACAGAAATCACTCCATTGGATTATGTCCTGAGTTTTCCAGTCAATCACCGGGTTGTGTGTAGACAACCATGGAAAACCCAGAACCAATTGTGCCGGAAGACTCTTGAGCACCTTACATGTGACCTGCTCGAAATGAAGAACCCCAATGTGGAGTTTAACCTCAGCCACGAACTCAGTAATCTCCCCCTGTGGAAGAGGAGCAGAATTGATGGTGACCACACGGATAGGATGAGGCAGTTTTTCAATCTTAAAACCAGCAGTGCGCGCAAACTCCTCATCAATGAGATTTGTGGTGGAACCACATCCACAAAAATAGTGATTGGTATCTCTCTGCCAGCGACAACAACTTTGGCAGGGAGCATGCACTGAGAAATCATCATGGAGGATATGCATAAGCTCAGATTGGACTCCTCCACCCCCTCTGAGCTCAGAAGTTTTCCGCCGTTGCGTTTTTCTTTAACAGCAGAGGACAGATATTAATAAAATGACCAGTTTTACCGCAGAAAAAACAGGCTCCCTGCTTCCTGAGTACAGGGGTACGATTCTTAACATGTGACACCCCTGCGATTTGCATAGGTTCCATGGGCTCACCTGCAGCCACCTCACGTGAACCTAAACCTTCACCCACAGGCGGCGTCTCATGATTCCCCTGACGCAAACGGCGATCAATGCGGACAACAAGACTCATAGCGGAATCTAGTGAAGCAGGAGTCTCGTACATCAGGAGGGCTTTTTTAACCCTATTAGAAACTCCATGAATAAAGTGACTCCGCAATGCTGGCTCATTCCACTGAGTGTCAACCGCCCAGCGGCGAAATTCAGAACAGTAATCCTCTGCAACACGCTCCCCCTGGCAAATAGTGCGTAACTTAGATTCTGCTAGAGCCATTCTGTCTGGATCGTCGTAAATGTGTCCTAGAGCAGAAAAGAAACCCTCCACTGAGTTAAATGCAGCAGAATCAGACGGCAACGAAAATGCCCATGCTTGGGAATCCCCGCTTAATAATGACAACACCAGGCCCACACATTGAGCCTCATTACCAGAGGAGATCGGGCGCATACGGAAATACAGTTTGCAAGCTTCACGAAAAGAAACAAATTTACTGCATTCTCCAGCAAATTTTTCAGGCAAAGGAAACTTGGGCTCATTAACTCCTCCTGTCGCTCCAGCCTGTATATTAGATACTGCTAGTCCCTTTTGCTGCACTGCTCCCCTCAACTCAGTGACCTGTAGGGACAGCGCCTCCAACTGGCGGGCTACGGAAGTCATGGGATCCATGACAAAACACAGAGAAGAAAAAAAAAAAAAAAAGGAACCCCCTTTTTTTTTTTTTTTGTTAGGCCGATTATAATGTCACGGGGATACAAGGAGGGCGAGAGCTAATAACCCGGGCCCCTGCAATTTCTCTCAGACTAGGGTAACCCTGTCTGACCCTCTACCTGAAGTTTACACTGAAGGTGTGCATGTTCAGGCCTCCACCCTCACCCTGATTCCTGATTCAGCCCTAGACTGAACACCACTGCCCACCACCCAGTGAATGCAATAGACCAATACCCACAATTATAACAAACAAGGATAAAGGAAATTATACACCACGCCGCAGTCAATCAGGAATACACTATAAAGGTGCTGGGCAAAATAAATACAAATATAGGAAGGAGTAAATAAGACAAAGGAAAATACACCACCAGCAACGATTCTCCAACAACCAGCTCTCCACTCCGGACCAAGATAACTACGGATAAGAAAGAAGTTATAATCGGCGACGCCCAAAGATCAGGAGAACCATTTAAAGGAAATGGGCATGGCCCAGCTTCCAATCCAAGGATCAGATAAATTAACCCCGGAGAAGCCAGACGAAAACTAGCCGACGCCAATGAGCAAACAGTGGTCAAACGCGGAATTACCTCTGTCTGTCAGACGACCTGGTCTGAACAGTGTCTGACATGACAGGAACTGTGACTGGACACCCTCAAAGCCATAGCGCAGAAGCCGGGTACCGGGAGCCCGAGGCCTTAGTGGAACTGTACAACACTTGGCAGAACCAGAGAGCACGACACTACACGTTAACTGCCCGCACCACACCTGAGACGCAGCAGCACCTGAGGAGCCCGGGGCATGATAGAGTCCCTGTAAAAAGGCTCAAGCTGCCCATCATGCAGGTACCTGTCTTAGGACAGGGGGAATAGAGCACTCTACAGGAAGCTTCAGGCAGCAGGGATCTCACCTTTAACGGTGCTAGTTGGAAAGGCTCACGGACCTCTACTGGAAAAGAGAACCCTCCATTGCCACTGAGCCGGCTGGACCACCATCACCCATGCCTGCTACCCTGGACTGTGGCCTGCCAACTGCAGTAAACCAGGTAAAGACTTACAACTTGTCTCCTCCATTTATTCATTGCCACATACCATTATCTTGTCCACACACCATAGGACCCCAGGGGACCCCGCTTCACCTGTGGGAAGTGTAACACCCATGCTGCCACAACATCCTCCAGGGGACCCCTTTAATGCAGCGTCGGTCCCACTACTGTCCGAACACCACAGGTCGAGTCACGACAGACTTTGAACATTTTCCCGTTTAAAGACCTTCCCCTTTAACATTGAGCCCCAGGGCCACGGATCGGGTCACAGCCACCATGACATCCCCCCTTGAGACTGGACCCGGTACTGAGTACCCCACTGCCCTGGCTGGGCGACTCACATACTTGCCTCAATTGAAGAAAAGGCCTGTCAATGATGGTTCAGCCTGACATAGTCATCCCATCCCATCGTGTATCGCTAGTGGGTCTAGCTTCGTCAGGGGAAGTCATATGGGAACAGTCTTATCGTTCTTATATGAGTATAATCATACTGTAAGTGCATTTACTAATGCAACCGTGATTACCAGCATCTGTTGGTAGCAATCACAGGGCATTGAGAGGACTGTCTGGAATAAGGGGCATGTGCAATAAGTGGCAAAAGATCTAACATACCTGCGGTAAGTTTATAGCGTCATATCAGGCAATTTGCGTGACCGCGCATGCGCAGTGAGGTATTCTGCGTTCCAAGGATGCAGGAAGTGGACAATGCATTCCATCAACCGGAAATCGGCTACTGCACATGCGTAGAGTATCAGCATGCGTTCCACTGATGCCCAGGAACCGGAGCTTGCGTTCCACTGTTAACAATAGCAATTCACACAGCTGCAATTGGCCAATGAAAGCAAATAAAACATACAAAAAGACCTAAAAAATCAACCTCCCACCCAACAAACAGACTAACAAAATAGGCAAGACAACAGTCCACATAAAGAGCTTAATATCCCCAAAAGGGGCAAAATCCAAAATAAATTTAGAAATGTAGCAGAGCCGATCGGACAACTGCAGTTTGTAGTCTCCCATGGAGACTATTGAAGCATGCAAAAAGTTAAAATAGGGACTCTCCCTCCGATTATCATAGCTAGACTCTGTGCTACCAGAATGCACATTTCACCATTCAGAGAGATCGGTTCCACCACAACATCATCGTTTTGACCTCACAGTCCTATTTGTGCTTTGTACCAGATCACCGTCTCAGTACCTGTGGGTAAAAGATAGGACATCTAATCACCATCTGGGCCATACCGATGGTTCCATCTGGGCCAGCAAACCTTTGGTGCCATGCAGTATGGCGGGGAGGCTGCGCAGGCAGCTTTTCATTCATTACACAGTGGTTTACTGTCGGGGCGGTAGCATTAGCACCGCTCCCGGTTGAAAACTATTTAACCCCTTGAAATGGATTGCAGCGTGGGACTTGACTGTACAGCAGACAGGTATGGGATATTGTTGCTTTTTTATTTTGGATTTTTTACAGAAGAACAAGGGCTTTGCTTGGATTGAGAGTATAATAAAGATGGAAAACCTGTGTGTTTAATTATTTCATTAAAAGACTTTATTCTTAATGTGTGTGTATTTTTTTAACCCATTCATACTATTGGATTAATAATGGCTAGATGTCTTATTGATACCTCTCTATTACTAACCAGGCTTAATGTCACCTTACAATAGCAAGGTGACATTAACCTTATTACCCCATATGCCACCTCTACAGGGCAATGGGAAGAGAGAGGCTAAGTTCCGGAATAGTCACATTTTACAGATGCGCCTTTTCTGGGGTGGCTGGGGCAGATGTTTTTAGCTGGTCCCTCTCTAGGCTATTAATATCTGCCCTCAGTCACTGGCTTTCCTTCTGGCAGAGAAAATTGCGCCAGTTTTTTCCATGAATTAATCCTTTAATTTAACACCTACAGCTCCCAAATTTTACACACACACACTACTAACATTATTAGTGAAGGACATATAAAAATCTAACTGTTCTGCAATGGCTCACTGTGTGTAAACCATGTGTCATATCCTGTCGGCTTCTGCAATGATTATGCAGAAGCCGACAAATTAATTATCGGCTATTCTGCTATCTAGCTGTGAAATATCAAGATACAGTTAGGTCCATATATATTTGGACACAGACAACATTTTTCTAATTTTGGTTACAGACATTACCACAATGAATTTTAAACAAAACAATTCAGATGCAGTTGAAGTTCAGACTTTCAGCTTTCATTTGAGGGTATCCACATTAAAATCGGATGAAGGGTTTAGGAGTTTCAACTCCTTAACATGTGCCACCCTGTTTTTAAAGGGACCAAAAGTAATTGGACAATCGACTCCAAGGCTATTTCATGGACAGGTGTGGGCAATCCCTTCGTTATGTCATTCTCAATTAAGCAGATAAAGGGCCTGGAGTTGATTTGAGGTGTGGTGTTTGCATTTGGAAGGTTTTGCTGTGAAGTAAACATGCGGTCAAAGGAGCTCTCCATGCAGGTGAAACAAGCCATCCTTAAGCTGCGAAAACAGAAAAAACCCATCCGAGAAATTGCTACAATATTAGGAGTGGCAAAATCTACAGTTTGGTACATCCTGAGAAAGAAAGAAAGCACTGGTGAACTCATCAATGCAAAAAGACCTGAGCGCCCACGGAAGACAACAGTGGTGGATGATCGCAGAATAATCTCCATGGTGAGGAGAAATCCATTCACAACAGCCAACCAAGTGACCAACACTCTCCAGGAGGTCGGCATATCAATATCCAAATCTACCATAAAGAGAAGACTGCATGAAAGTAAATACAGAGGGTTCACTGCACGGTGCAAGCCACTCATAAGCATCAAGAATAAAAAGGCTAGACTGAACTTTGCTAAAAAACATCTAAAAAAGCCAGCACAGTTCTGGAAGAACATTCTTTGGACAGATGAAACCAAGATCAACCTCTACCAGAATGATGGAAAGAGAAAAGCATGGCAAAGGCGTGGTACAGCTCATGATCCAAAGCATACCACATCATCTGTAAAACACGGCGGAGGCAGTGTGATGGCTTGGGCATGCATAGCTGCCAGTGGCACTGGGTCACTAGTGTTTATTGATGATGTGACACAGGACAGAAGCAGCCGAATGAATTCTGAGGTATTCAGAGCCATACTGTGTGCTCAGATCCAGCCAAATGCAGCCAAACTGATTGGTCGTCGTTTCATACTACAGATGACAATGACCCAAAACATAAAGCCAAAGCAACCCAGGAGTTTATTAAATCAAAGAAGTGGAATATTCTTGAATGGCCAAGTCAGTCACCTGATCTCAACCCGATTGAGCCTGCATTTCACTTGTTAAAGACTAAACTTCAGACAGAAAGGCCCACAAACAAACAGCAACTGAAAACCACCGCAGTGAAGGCCTGGCAGAGCATCAAAAAGAGGAAACACAGCGTCTGGTGATGTCCATGAGTTCAAGACTTCAGGCAGTCATTGCCAACAAAGGGTTTTCAACCAAGTACTAGAAATGAACATTTTATTTAAAATTATTGAATCTGTCCAATTACTTTTGGTCCCTTTAAAAACAGGGTGGCACATGTTAAGGAGTTGAAACTCCTAAACTCTTCATCCAATTTTAATGTGGATACCCTCAAATGAAAGCTGAAAGTCTGAACTTCAACTGCATCTGAATTGTTTTGTTTAAAATTCATTGTGGTAATGTTTATAACCAAAATTGGAAAAATGTTGTCTCTGTCCAAATATATATGGACCTAACTGTATATACACCTATACTATGTGTATATTTCTATTCTATCTATTCTATTTTACCTTATTCTATTCTATACTGTAAGCGGCATCTGATGGCTTTTAATCTATCTATCTAATATACACTCACTGGCCACTTTATTAGGTACACCTGTCCAACTTCTTGTTAACACTTAATTTCTAATCAGCCAATCACATGGCGGCAACTCAGTGCATTTAGGCATGTAGACATGGTCAAGACAATCTCCTGCAGTTCAAACCGAGCATCAGTATGGGGAAGAAAGGTGATTTGAGTGCCTTTGAACGTGGCATGGTTGTTGGTGCCAGAAGGGCTGGTCTGAGTATTTCAGAAACTGCTGATCTACTGGGATTTTCACGCACAACCATCTCTAGGGTTTACAGAGAATGGTCCGAAAAAGAAAAAAAATCCAGTGAGCGGCAGTTCTGTGGGCGGAAACGCCTTGTTGATGCCAGAGGTCAGAGGAGAATGGGCAGACTGGTTTGAGCTGATAGAAAGGCAACAGTGACTCAAATCGCCACCTGTTACAACCAAGGTAGGCCTAAGAGCATCTCTGAACGCACAGTGCGTCGAACTTTGAGGCAGATGGGCTACAGCAGCAGAAGACCACACCGGGTACCACTCCTTTCAGCTAAGAACAGGAAACTGAGGCTACAATTTGTACAAGCTCATCAAAATTGGACAGTAGAAGATTGGAAAAACGTTGCTTGGTCTGATGAGTCTCGATTTCTGCTGCGACATTCGGATGGTAGGGTCAGAATTTGGCGTAAACAACATGAAAGCATGGATCCATCCTGCCTTGTATGGAGCATCTTTGGGATGTGCAGCTGACAAATCTGCGGCAACTGTGTGATGCCATCATGTCAATATGGAACAAAATCTCTGAGGAATGCTTCCAGCACCTTGTTGAATCTATGCCACGAAGAATTGAGGCAGTTCTGAAGGCAAAAGGGGGTCCAACCCGTTACTAGCATGGTGTACCTAATAAAGTGGCCGGTGAGTGTATATACGGTATATATATATATATATCTATATATATAGATATATATATATAAATATATGTTTTGAAGACTATTTGGTTTTGAAACGATGTGTACAGTTGTATTTTAAAATGCTATTTTAACATGAGCTTTTACTTACAGAGAACTGCTGTATGTAAAAGCTCATGTTAAAATCGTATTGCATACGGGTTGCAAACGCATGTGATACAGATGTTCCAAGGAAAAATTGCACGGAAATTGCATTACACTCGCATGACACTAGCATTAGGGTTGAGCGAAACGGATCGTTCATTTTCATAAGTCGCCGACTTTTGGCAAAGTCAGCGTCTCATGAAACCGACCCGATCCCTGTGTGGGGTCGGCCATGCGTTACGCGACTTTCGCGCCAAAGTCGCGTTTCAATGACGCTAAAAGCGCCATTTCTCAGCCAATGAAGGTGGACGCAGAGTGTGGGCAGTGTGATGACATAGATCTCAGTCCCCACCATCTTAGAGAAGGGCATTGCAGTGATTGGCTTGCTTTCTGCGGCGTCACAGGGGCTATAAAGGGGCGTTCCCGCCGACCGCCATCTTACTGCTGCTGATCTGAGCGTAGGGAGAGGTTGCTGCCGCTTCTTCAGAAGCAGGGATAGTGATAGGCAGGGTACATAAAGCCACAAACCGCTTGTGCTGTAGCGATTTCCACTGTCCAACACCACCTTTTGTTTGCAGGGACAGTGGAAGCTACATTTTTTTTCCCTCCGCGCTGTAGCTCATTGGGCTGCCATAGAAGGCTCCCAGATAGCTGCGTTGCTGTGTGTGTACGCCGCTGTGCAAACCAACTGCTTTTTTCAAAGCACAAATCCTGTTGTTCCTTCCTTTCTGCACAGCTATCTTGTGTGTTTGTTGTTGTGAACTCCGTTTTCCGGCTCCCTCTTGTGGTCACAGATGGTATTGTGTGACTTTGGTTTTTTGGCTCCCCCTGGTGGTTTGGTTTATTATCCTGCGGGTCTGCTGGATCAGCTGCCTCGTTATTCACCAGGGAGGCTCCTATTTAGCTCTGCTTCACTTCCACTTGTTGCCGGCTGTCAATGTATTCAGTGCTATTCTGATTACTCCTGATTATCTCGTTTTCTGCCTCTTCAGGATAAGCTAAGTTCTGTTTGAATATTTTTTGCTCATCTGCCTGCTATATGATTTCTGTGTATGATGAGTCTAGTCCAGATTGCTAACATGTGATTTCTTTTTGCTGGTAAGCTCTGGGGTACGGAGTTGCTTCAAGCAATAAGCAATCTCTGCGTGGATATTTTGAATAGGGTTTTTTATTGACCGCACAGTTTCCTTCCTATTTTCTGCTATCTAGTATTAGCGGGCCTCATTTGCTAAATCTGATTTCATCTCTGCGTTTGTGCTTTCCCCTTAACTCACCGTTAATATTTGTGGGGGGCTATTCTATATCTTTGGGGTCTTCCACTGAGGCAAGTGAGGACTTACTTTCCCTCCAGGAATAGTCAGTTTCTCAGGCCGTGACGAGACGTCTAGGATTTTTTAGGTAACGTTCCACGGCTGCCTATAGTTGTTTGTGGATAGGATCAGGTTGCGGTCAATCTAGTTACCACTTCCCCAGAGCTAGTAGTCTGTTCAATTACTTAGCTAGTCCGACCTGCGATCCTTGCCACTAGGATCATAACAGTTTGTCCCCACTTTTGTGTGCAGCAGTCCTTTTTATAGCTGCCTGCCATACTTTCCTGAGATTACTGCAGGGAGATAAAGATTGGCAAGTCTGCCTCTGTGCCAGTCCTGTGTGTTGCATCTGTCTCTCATTGTGTGTCACCGAAAACCACTGTGTAATACTGGGCCTTTTTTTTTTTTTCTAAATTCTCCCTTTTAAAAAAAAAAATAATTAGTGGGAGATAAAGATTGGCAAGTCTGCCTCTGTGCCAGTCCTGTGTGTGGCATCTGTCTCTCATTGTGTGCCACCGAAAACCACTGTGTAATACTTTGCCATTTATTTTTTTTGGGTAAATTCTCCCTGTAAAAAAAAATAATTAGTGGGAGATAAAGATTGGCAAGTCTGCCTCTGTGCCAGTCCTGTGTGTGGCATCTGTCTCTCATTGTGTGCCACCGAAAACCACTGTGTAATACTGGGCCTTTTTTTTTTTTTTCTAAATTCACCCTTTTAAAAAAAAAAAAAATTAATGGGAGATAAAGATTGGCAAGTCTGCCTCTGTGCCAGTCCTGTGTGTGGCATCTGTCTCTCATTGTGTGCCACCGAAAACCACTGTGTAATACTTGTCCATTTTTTTGGGGGGGTAAATTCTCCCTGTAAAAAAAAAAATAATTAGTGGGAGATAAAGATTGGCAAGTCTGCCTCTGTGCCAGTCCTGTGTGTGGCATCTGTCTCTCATTGTGTGCCACCGAAAACCACTGTGTAATACTTGGCCATTTATTTTTTGGGGGTAAATTCTCCCTGTAAAAAAAAAAAATAATTAGTGGGAGATAAAGATTGGCAAGTCTGCCTCTGTGCCAGTCCTGTGTGTGGCATCTGTCTCTCATTGTGTGCAACCGAAAACCACTGTGTAATACTTGTCCATTTATTTTTTGGGGGTAAATTCTCCCTGTAAAAAAAAAATAATTAGTGGGAGATAAAGATTGGCAAGTCTGCCTCTGTGCCAGTCCTGTGTGTGGCATCTGTCTCTCATTGTGTGCCAACGAAAACCACTGTGTAATACTTGGCCATTTATTTTTTGGGGGTAAATTCTCCCTGTAAAAAAAAAAAATAATTAGTGGGAGATAAAGATTGGCAAGTCTGCCTCTGTGCCAGTCCTGTGTGTGGCATCTGTCTCTCATTGTGTGCCAACGAAAACCACTGTGTAATACTTGGCCATTTATTTTTTTGGGGTAAATTCTCCCTGTAAAAAAAAAAATAATTAGTGGGAGATAAAGATTGGCAAGTCTGCCTCTGTGCCAGTCCTGTGTGTGGCATCTGTCTCTCATTGTGTGCCACCGAAAACCACTGTGTAATACTTGGCCATTTATTTTTTTGGGGTAAATTCTCCCTGTAAAAAAAAAAATAATTAGTGGGAGATAAAGATTCGCAAGTCTGCCTCTGTGCCAGTCCTGTGTGTGGCATCTGTCTCTCATTGTGTGCCACAGAAAACCTAGTGTGTAATATTGTTTTTTTTTTTTTTTTTTTTTTTTAATTCTCCCAGAAAAAAAAAATAAAATAGCGGGAGATTAAGATTGGCATTTCTGCTTGAGTGCTGGTCCTGTGTGTGCCATCTGTCTCAAATTATTGGGGCACGGAAAACCTAGAGTGTAACATTGGGCCTGATTTTCCTTTCAGTGTCAGGCACCTATAAAGGTATATATAAATCCTACAGAAGTTTGAGTTCACCTTATAAGTTGTTTTACAGTAACAAATACCGTTACTTTGGTTACGTTTTGCAAACAATGAGGAAGTCTAGTGGAAGAGGTCGTGGCCGTGGGCGGTCATTGTCAGCTGGTAATGATGGTAGTGGTGGTGGAGCATCAGGTGGTCGTGGTAAAAGCAGTACAGCACCTAAGTCTCGAGTTGTTGAGCCAGGTTCGTTGTCTGGCTACACAAGGCCTCGAACGCTCTCTTTTATGGGAGTAGGAAAACCACTTTTGAAGCCGGAGCAGGAGGAACAAGTATTGGCTTTCATTGCTGACTCTGCCTCTAGCTCTTTCGCCTCCTCCTCGGAAAGTGCCAAATGTCAGAGCAGTGCATCGTCAGTGGATGCTCCCGGTCAGGAACAAGTCGCTTCCTTGTATCCTTCACCCAGAACAACAGTGAAGGATGCGTCAGTCGACAGAACAGGTTACTCCATGGAGCTCTTTACAAATACCGTTCCTGGGTTAGACAGTGAAACAGTTAACAGGCCATGCCCATTCGAAGTTGAATCGGACATGGAGTGTACAGATGCACAGCTACAGCCAGATTACTATGCTGTTCCTTTGACTCAGACCAGAACATTGCCCTCGCAGTGTACTGAGGCAGAATCAAACCCAGCGGAGACTATGGTGCCCCGTCACGAACGCAATACCACCGGCTTACACGGTGACACAGACGAAGTTGCACACGACATAGAAGAGGAGGTCATAGATGACCCAGTTGTTGACCCCGATTGGCAGCCATTGGGGGAACAGGGTGCAGGCGGCAGTAGTTCTGAAGCGGAGGAGGAGAAGCCGCAGCAGGCATCAACATCACAACAGGTTCCATCTGCCGGGCCCGTATCTGGCCAAAAACGCGTGGCAAAACCAAAACCAGTTGGAGGACAGCGTGGCCATCCGGTTAAAGAAGCTCAGTCTGTAATGCCTGAAAAGGTATCCGATAGTAGAAAGAGTGCAGTCTGGCATTTTTTTAAACAACATCCAAATGATCAGCGCAAAGTCATCTGTCAAAAATGTTCAACTACCTTAAGCAGAGGTCAGAATCTTAAAAGTCTAAATACAAGTTGCATGCATAGACATTTATCCACCATGCATTTGCAAGCCTGGACTAACTACCAAACGTCCCTAAAGGTTGCAGCACCCTCGGCCAATGAAGCTAGTCAGCAAAACTACATCCCTTCCCTCCCTGTAAGCCCACCATTTCCCGCGCCACCTGCAGTATCTGTGCAGCTTTCGTCGCCAGGCCAAAGCAGTCAGGGAATCCCCAGGTTAGTAGTAGGAAACACTGCATGTAGGGCACCGGCAAGAATACCATCTCCAACCCTCTCTCAGTCACCCATGTCCACCGGCACCACCGCTAGTTCCACGATCTCCAGCTCTCCAGTCCAGCTCACCCTACATGAGACTCTTGTTAGGAAAAGGAAGTACTCATCCTCGCATCCGCGTACACAGGGTTTGAACGCCCACATTGCTAGACTAATCTCATTAGAGATGATGCCCTACCGGTTAGTTGAAAGCGAAGCTTTCAAAGCGCTGATGGACTACGCTGTACCACGCTACGAGCTACCCAGTCGGCACTTCTTTTCTAGAAAAGCCATCCCAGCCCTCCAACAGCATGTTAAAGACCGCATCATCCATGCACTCAGGCAGTCTGTGACTACAAAGGTGCACCTGACAACAGATGCATGGACCAGTAGGCATGGCCAGGGACGTTACGTGTCCATCACGGCACACTGGGTGAATGTGGTGGATGCAGGGTCCACAGGGGACAGCAATATTGGGACAGTTCTGCCTAGCCCACGGTCAAGGAAAGAGTTGGCTGTAGGCGTTCGCCCCCCCTCCTCCTCTTCCTCCTCCTTCTCCTGCAGAAGAGAGAGCTCGTCCACAGACCGCAGTCGCACATCCACTCCATCCGCAGCTGCCACTGTTGCACACCAGGTGTGCCATTATGGGACAGCTAGTGGCAAGCGTCAGCAGGCTGTATTGGCAATGAAGTGTTTGGGCGACAACAGACACACCGCGGAAGTTCTGTCCGAGTTCTTGCAGAAAGAAACTCAGTCATGGCTGGGCACTGTACATCTTGAGGCAGGCAAGGTAGTGAGTGATAACGGAAGGAATTTCATGGCTGCCATAGCCCTTTCCCAACTGAAACACATTCCTTGCCTGGCTCACACCTTAAACCTGGTGGTGCAGTGCTTCCTGAAAAGTTATCCGGGGTTACCCGACCTGCTCCTCAAAGTGCGCAGACTTTGCTCGCATATCCGCCGTTCGCTCGTACACTCCAGCCATATGCAGAACTATCAGCGTTCTTTGAACCTTCCTCAGCATCGCCTAATCATCGACATTGCAACAAGGTGGAACTCCACACTGCACATGCTTCAGAGAGTGTGCGAACAAAGGCGTGCTGTTATGTATTTGTGGGAGGATACATGGGCAGGCATTTGGATGGCAGACATGGAGTTGTCAGGTGTGCAGTGGTCGAAGCTACAAGACCTGTGTCAAGTCCTTCAGTGTTTTGAGGAATGCACACGGCTGGTTAGTACAGACAACGCCATAATAAGCATGAGTATCCCCCTAATGCGTCTGCTGATGCAAAGTTTGACGCACATAAAGGAGCAGGCGTCTGCAGCCGAGGAAGAGGAAAGCCTTGATGACAGTCAGCCATTGTCTGGTCAGGGCCGTGTAGAGGACGCGGTAGCGGGTGAAGAGGAGGAGGAGGACGAGGAGGATGATGAGGATGAGTACTTTTTTAATGAGGAAGCTTCTCCTGGGCCAACAGAAATTAGTGGCGTTGCAAGGCCGGGTTCTGTTTTTTTAAGGGAGACAAGTGACGTAGATTTGCCTGTAACTGCCCCTCAAACCAGCACAACCGCAGATTTGACAACTGGAACTTTGGCCCACATGGCGGATTATGCCTTACGTATCCTCAAAAGGGACCCACGCATTATTAAAATGATGAGCGATGATGATTACTGGTTGGCCTGCATCCTTGACCCTCGCTATAAAGGCAAATTGCAAAATATTATGCCACATGAGAACCTCGAACAAATATTAGCAACCAAACAAGCTACTCTTGTAGACTGTTTGATTCAGGCATTCCCAGCACACAGCGCTGGTGATGGTTCTCACACAAGCTGCAGGGCAGGGCCGGCTCCAGGTTTTTGAGGGCCCCGGGCGAAAGAGTCTCAGTGGGCCCCTCCCCCCTTTAACACATACCACGACTCATGATGCCCAGATAAAGCAGAGAAATATAGCTATAGTACAATGCCAGATTTCACTTCTTACATGAGTGATAGCTATTGTAAATTCTGCAGTGTATATATACAGGACAGGAGGGGTGGTACTGTGCGGTGTATATATACAGGAGGAGTGGTACTGTGCGGTGTATATATACAGGAGGAGAGGTACTGTGCATTGTATATATACAGGAGGAGTGGTACTGTGCAGTGTATATATACAGGAGGAGAGGTACTGTACAGTGTATATATACAGGAGGAGTGGTACTGTACAGTGTATATATACAGGACAGGAGGAGTGGTACTGTCTGTGTAGTGTATATATACAGGACAGGAGGAGTGGTACTGTGCAGTGTATATATACAGGACAGGAGGAGTGGTACTGTGCAGTGTATATATACAGGAGGAGTAGTACTGTTCGGTGTATATATACAGGAGGAGTGGTACTGTGCGGTGTATATATACAGGATGAGTGGTACTGTGCAGTGTATATATACAGGAGGAGTGGTACTGTGCGGTGTATATATACAGGAGGAGTGGTACTGTGCGGTGTATATATACAGGAGGAGTGGTACTGTGCAGTGTATATATACAGGGCAGGAGGAGCGGTACTGTGCAGTGTATATATACAGGACAGGAGGAGCGGTACTGTGCAGTGTATATATACAGGAGGAGAGGTACTGTGCAGTGTATATATACAGGACAGGAGGAGTGGTACTGTGCGGTGTATATATACAGGAGGAGTGCTACTGTGCAGTGTATATATACAGGAGGAGTGGTACTGTGCAGTGTATATATACAGGAGGAGTGGTACTGTGCAGTGTATATATACAGGACACGAGGAGTGGTACTGTGCGGTGTATATATACAGGAGGAGTGGTACTGTGCGGTATATACATACAGGACAGGAGGAGTGGTACTGTGCAGTGTATATATACAGGAGGAGTGGTACTGTGCAGTGTATATATACAGGGGAGAGGTACAGTGCAGTGTATATATGTAGCGCCCCCACTGCCGCAGGGCCGAGGGGTACCCGGTACCGGGCCTCTGAGTCTCTGCTCTGGGGTTGTCACGGTGGCTAGACCCGGTCCGTGACCCTGCTGAGGGGCGTACAGTGATAGATGTAGATAGTGGTGGTGGTGCGGTGCAGTAAATAACGAGGACACCAGGTTGCAGTCTCTTTACCACTTTACTGAAGGTCTCTGGGTCCTCAGTCCGGAATACGGTTCACCAGGCTGCGCAAGTCCGGCCGGTCCGATGGCACCTCCAGAGTTCTCCTTCTTCCGGGACGCTAGAGTCGCCCCTCTCCACAGGTTGCCCCCCAAGTCTGCATAGGTGATTTAGGTGAGACAGCCCGCCTGTAACTGACTGTCCTGCCGTTGGTTTGAAGTATTGCTTGGAGCTAGATATATGAATACTTCCTCGGCGTTCCGGCCGCCGGTTGTGCGCCTCAGTAGGATGTTGCCTCGATCTTACAGCACGACTCCTACTGGTATTCTCCTTCTTGCTTTGATCTCGTTTCTCACTCAGCACAATATATCTCGCTTCTGATCCTTTCTTAGGGCACCGCCGCTATGCTGAGCAGGCACGGTCCCGTGACGTTCTTTCTTGTTGCCAGGCCTCTGTCAGGGTCCCAAACCTGACAGGGACCCTACCGAATCTTCCCCACAACACCCTCTGCCACAAGGTGTTGCCTGGTTCCAACCCAGTCAGCTTTCTGATCTAACTTCCTGCCTGACCCCCAGTTTACCCACTATGGTGGGGAGTGGCCTAGTGAATAGAACCCTTAGCTCCCCCCGGAGGCCCGACTGTGAAATGTATTGGTGTCTGTGATACCTGGTCAGATGGACTCCTTCAGTGCCATCAGACGCACCATAGCTCCCCATAGTGGCGGAGCCACAGTACTACAACGACCAGGACTCTGGGGCACTGCATATATACAGGAGGAGTGGTACTGTGCAGTGTATATACAGGAGGAGTGGTACTGTGCAGTGTATATATACAGGAGGAGAGGTACTGTGCAGTGTATATATACAGGGGAGAGGTACTGTGCAGTGTATATATACAGGAGGAGAGGTACTGTGCAGTGTATATACTTCAACAGCCGCCCAGCCCAGGCCCCCAGCATGTGTCCTGTATATATATTATATACACTGTATCTATACAGGCTGTGCTGGGGGCCTGAGCTGGGCGGCTGCTGTAGTATATATATATATATCATCTGCAGCCGCCCAGCCCATGGCCGCCCCAGATCACCCACACTGTCAGAACATACAGCGATATAACATTGCATTGCACTCACTCAGGTGCTGGTAGGAACTCCGTCTCCTCCGGAATCTGCCTGTGCCTGATAAGTTCAGCACTGAGCAGAGAAGTGCTCTCTCCGTCCACAATGTCACGCTGGCTGTGTCCTTAACCCCTACATGCCTGGCCCTGCACTGACAGTGAGAAGATGCTTGTGCCAGCTCAAATTGAAAGGGTAGAAAGGGTTAAAGCAGCCAGATGGATCTATGACTGTGTGAGTGGGCCCCCCTGTCTCGTCAGGGCCCCGGCACTTGCCTGGGTAAGCCGGGTGCTGATGCCAGCCCTGCTGCAGGGGGCTACAGGGCAGAGGTGTTAGAGGTGCACAGATCAGAAGTAGCGTTGGACAGAGGGGTTTTCTGACCAGGTTGTGGAGTGATTTCGCAATGACCGCAGACAGGACAGGTACTGCAGCATCTATTCAAAGTGACAGGAGACAACATTTGTCCAGTATGGTTACTAACTATTTTTCATCCCTTATCGATGTTCTCCCTCAACCGTCATTCCCATTTGATTACTGGGCATCCAAATTAGACACCTGGCCTGAATTGGCAGAATATGCATTGCAGGAGCTTGCTTGCCCAGCAGCTAGTGTGCTATCAGAAAGAGTATTCAGTGCTGCTGGTTCAATATTAACCGAAAAAAGGACTCGTCTGGCTACCCAAAATGTGGATGATCTCACCTTCATTAAAATGAACCACTCCTGGATTTCAAATAATTTTGCCCCACCTTTCCCGGCTGACACCTAGTTTTCCTATAAAAAGGTCTTGCTTGTGGACTGGTCTTACTGAGTGTTCCAATCTCTTAATTTGCAGCAGCTGTTTGTCCAGCATACGACATGTTTACACCTCCCTCAATGGGAAAATTCCCCCCACGGGGCCGTGGTCTCGCCACTTGGCGCAAGCACCCGTTACAGTGCTGTTTGTCTGAAGAGGTGGGTGTGCCCGCTTTTGGTCGACGGCACTGCCACTGGGTCCCTCATAGTACAATGAAGTGTCTCTGGCGGTGGTGGTGCGCACCCAACGTCAGACACACCGTTGTAACATGAGGGGCCCTGGGACGGTACCGCCGGCCATAAGAGAGTTCCCCCCCCCAGCTCAAACTGTGCTCTACCACGTGCAAAATTATCTCGCACAGCTCCACCAATGTTTAGTCTATGCGCTGACATCATTCAATGCCTGGCACTGACAATACCAATTTGTTGACATCTATGATGCTAGTTAAAGTAGTCTGGGTCAGTGTCCTATATTGACACCAGTAAATACTTACTGCCAAATTACTTTGTCAGAAACTCAGCAGATGAGCCCACCCCTGTACCTAAGTATGCCACACTTTTTTTTTTGTTGTTTTGCGAGACATTAACATCTATTTATTTTTTGTGAGTACTAACTGTGTCAGACACTCCTTGCAATCCTCCTCCGCTGACCACAATGCTGCCTGTGTATCCATGTAACCGATTTAAAACTGCCTTGAGCCTATTTTTTGTTATTTTAGGCCTTCGTTAGCCTGTCTGCGGTCCCTCCCTGCAATACTCCTCCACTGACCACAATGCTGCCTGTGTATCCATGTAACCGATTTAAAACTGCCTTGAGCCTATTTTTATTTATTTTAGGCCTTCATTAGCCTGTCTGCGGTCCCTCCTTGCAATACTCCTCCACTGACCACAATGCTGCCTGTGTATCCATGTAACCGATTTAAAACTGCCTTGAGCCTATTTTTTGTTATTTTAGGCCTTCGTTAGCCTGTCTGCAGTCCCTCCTTGCAATACTCCTCCACTGACCACAATGCTGCCTGTGTATCCATTTAACCGATTTAAAACTGCCTTGAGCCTATTTTTTGTTATTTTAGGCCTTCATTAGCCTGTCTGCGGGCCTTCATTAGCCTGTCTGCAGTCCCTCCTTGCAATACTCCTCCACTGACCACAATGCTGCCTGTGTATCCATGTAACCTATTTAAAACTGCCTTGAGCCTATTTTTTGTTATTTTAGGCCTTCATTAGCCTGTCTGCGGGCCTTCATTAGCCTGTCTGCGGTCCCTCCTTGCAATAGTCCTCCACTGACCACAATGCTGCCTGTGTATCCATGTAACCGATTTAAAACTGCCTTGAGCCTATTTTTTGTTATTTTAGGCCTTTGTTAGTCTGTCTGCGGTCCCTCCTTGCAATACTCCTCCACTGACCACAATGCTGCCTGTGTATCCATGTAACCGATTTAAAACTGCCTTGAGCCTATTTTTTGTTATTTTAGGCCTTCATTAGCCTGTCTGCAGGCCTTCATTAGCCTGTCTGCAGTCCCTCCTTGCAATACTCCTCCACTGACCACAATGCTGCCTGTGTATCCATGTAACCTATTTAAAACTGCCATGAGCCTATTTTTTGTTATTTTAGGCCTTCGTTAGCCTGTCTGCGGTCCCTCCTTGCAATCCTCCTCCGCTGACCACACCAATGCTGCCCGTGTACCCCTGGAACCTATTTAAAAGTTCATAGAGCCTATTTATATATTTTATTTAATATTAATAAAGCCATGATGGACTACGCTGTACCACGCTACAAGCTAACAAGTCGACACTTCTTTTGCGAGAAAAGCCATCCCAACCCTCCACCAGCATGTAAAAGACCGCATTGTCCATGCACTCTGGCAATCTGTGAGTACAAAGGTGCACCTGACAACAGACGCATGGACCTGTAGGCATGGCCACGGAAGGTTACGTGTCCATTACGGCGCAATGGGTTAATGTGATGGATGCATGGTCCACAGGGGACAGCCTACTAAGTCTGTCTGCAGTCCCTAATTCAACCTTCTGGCTCTCCTTAAGTGCTTTTTTTTAAAAAAAATTGGAGTTTGGGGCCTAATACCTCTGTTTGCCGCTCACTGGTGTTCTCCTCAACTGAATAAATCTGAGCTTCAACCTTCTGGCTCTCATTTTTTTTTTTTTTTTTTTTTTAAATTGGTGTTTGGGGCCTAATACCTCTGTTTGCCGCTCACTGGTGTTCTCCTCAACTGAATAAATCTGAGCTTTAACCTTCTGGCTCTCATTAAGTGCTTTTTTTTAAAAAAAATTGGTGTTTGGGGCCTAATACCTCTGTTTGCCGCTCACTGGTGTTCTCCTCAACTGAATAAATCTGAGCCTCAACCTGGCTCTCATTTTTTTTTTTTTAAATTGGTGTTTGGGGCCTAATACCTCTGTTTGCCGCTCCCTGTTGTTTGTCCTCAACTGTATAAAGCTGAGCTTCAACCTTCTGGCTCTCATTAAGTGCTGTTTTTTAAAAAATTGGTGGTTAGGGCCTACTAACGGTGTCTGCCGCTCCCTGGTGTTGTCCTCCTCCTGAGTGTTCTCCTCCTCCTTGGTGTTCTCCTCCAGGTTGCCTTGTCTGAGCTTCAACCTTCTGGCTCTCATTAAGTGCTTTTTTAACAAAAAATTGGTGGTTAGGGCCTACTAACGGTGTCTGCCGCTCCATGGTGTTGTCCTCCACTGTATAAAGCTGAGCTTCAGTCTTTAGGCTTTTGGCCTATAGTAGCAGATATTAAACTGCATTTGGCCTTGTAGTGTGGTTGGGCCCTTAAAACAGTGTCTGCTGCTCCTGGGTTTGCTACTCCACTGAACAAAGCAATGCCGCCTGCTTAGTCCTGTTACCAATTTTGAACTGCATTTAGCCTACTTTATTCTTTGGCCCTATATCTGTGTTTCCTCCTCATCCTGCCCATTGCCCAGCCACTGCTAGATGAGTCTGCTGGTACATTGACCTAGACCACTACATTCCCCTTGCACTCTACACAGCCAGAATCTGACCCTGCTGAAAGTAAGGTTCCCCTTCCCGTATGTTATACCACCTTACACAGGGACAAAGAGGAAGGTGCAGATGAAAGTGCAGGTTCCTTCATCAGGTGGGGGGGCATACTCGTTGGCGACGTCACTGGCACAGGGCCCCTCAGAGTATGCAAAAGTGTCGCTGCTGGTGGGAGGCACCCCCGCCGTGCAAACACACCGCTGTACTTTGAGGGGCCCTGTGCCAGTGCCAATGCCAACGAGTGGGCCCCCCCTGCTTGCTTAGGATCACAGCACTTGCAAACTTGACATACTTACCTCTCACTGCTCCACCGCCGTGACGTAGTCCACGTTTCCTAGGCCCACTAAAACCTTGAACCAGCCCTACCCCCCACAACTTTTGCCAAATGACCCCCAATTTCCAATGCCCAACTATTATTATAAAGTTAATTAAGATTGACAAGCTTCAGAAACAAGAATGGATGTTTTTGGCATTAAAATGGCACTGTAGGCGTTTTCCTGGCCTCCACTCACTGTCGACTATGCTTCCCCATTGACTTGCATTGGGTTTCGTGTTTCGGTCGATCCCCGACTTTTAGCGATAATCGGCAGACTGCACTCGACTCGACTCTGGACAAAGTCGGGTTTCGCAAAACCCGACTCGATCTTAAAAAAATGAAAGTCGCTCAACCCTAACTAGCATGTCACTTGTCTGCTTTTTCAGTCCGGAAATCGGACCTTTTTTTTCTCACAAATGGGTACATACCCTAAGGGCTTGTTCACACCATCCTTTTTTTGCTGCGGATTTTTCAGGTCCTGATTTTGCAAAACCGCAGTGCAAAACCTGCAGTGGTTTTCACTGCGGTTTTCTATCCTTTTTCTACTGCGGATTCCACTGCGGGTTTCCAGCTGCATTTTCCTATTGGTGCAGGTGGAAACCCGCTGCGGAATCCGCAGAAAGAATTGACATGGTACTTCTTTTTTTCCGCAGAAAATCAGCGCGGATTTTCCAGCGAAAAAAGGAACGTGGGAACAGCGTTTTTTTTTTTCCATAGGGTAACATTGTACTGTACCCTGCATGGAAAAAGGATGCGGATCCGCAGCTGCAAATCCGCTGCGGATCCGCAGCAAAAACCGCATCGTGTGAACATAGCCTTACAAGCTCTATTGGAAAGAGCATGTAAAGCACAACACAAGCTTGGCCACCATTGCCAGACTGTAGAGGTAGCTGATAACCTAGTCAATGAACCGTTAACAATAAAAAAAATTCTATATTCCTAAGAACGGCAAATAATTTAAAATTTGCAAAGTTGTTAATTTTTTACAAGCATTTGGAATTTTACCAATGAGAGAGCTTAATGGGGTTGCCACATACTATTGATAACAACAGCCCTTTTTTGTATTTCCTACTAGGGTATTTGCATGTCACAGAAAGGATTCCCCTGCTCTGGATTGCAGTTAACAAACGACAGCTCTTGCTCTGCTGGTCCTCGCTCATCCATGTATTACAATATCATTTATTAATTTGATTAGCCAACATTGGCTTTTAAAAGGAAAATATATGGCCACCTTCAAATTGCCCTGGGGTTTTTCTGGCTTTGCTTGATGAAAACAGTGTATGATATGATAAAATAAACATTTATAATAAAATCTAAGGAGCTTAAAAATCAATAATTTCAATAGAAATAACCCTTTATTGAGCACTGATGAAAGCTGAAATTAAGAATAGGTTTTGTAGACCTATAAGGGTATGTGCACACGTCCGGATTTCTTGCAGAAATTTCCTGAAGAAAACCGGAAATTTTCTGCAAGAAATCCGCATTTTTTTTTTGCGTTTTTTTCCGTTTTTTTCGTGTTTTTTTAGCATTCTGCAAGCGTAATTAGCTTGCAGAATGCTAAAGTTTTCCAAGCGATCTGTAGCATCGCTTGGAAAACTGACTGACAGGTTGGTCACACTTGTCAAACATAGCGTTTGACAAGTGTGACCATCTTTTTACTATAGATGCTGCCTATGCAGCATCTATAGTAAAAGATAGAATGTTTAAAAATAATAAAAAAAATAAAAAAATGGTTATACTCACCTGCAGGCGTCCGTTCCTATAGATGCCGGTGTGGTTCAGGACCTTCCATGTCGTCGCGGTCACGTGAGCGGTCACGTGACCGGTCTCGAGTCGACCAATCACAAGACCGCGACGTCATCGCAGGTCCTTCACCGCACACCAGCTATAGAAACCGAAGCGGCAGCATGCAGCGGAGAGGCGGGAAGACATCGAAGGTGAGTATATCACTATTTTTTATTTTAATTTTTTTTTTTTTGACCAATTATATGGTGCCCAGTCCGTGGAGGAGAGTCTCCTCTCCTCCACCCTGGGTACCAACCGCACATAATCTGCTTACTTCCCGCATGGTGTGCACAGCCCAGTGCGGGAAGTAAGCAGATCAATGCACTCCTAGGTGTGCGGAATCCCCTGCAATTCCGCATTTTAATGAACATGTTGCTTTTTTTTCCGCGATGCGATTTTTTCACGGAAAAAAAGGCTACATTTGCACAAAAAATGCGGAATACACTGAAAATAATGGGAGGCATATGTTAGCTTTTTTTCACGTTTTTATCACGTTTTTATAGCGAAAAAACGCGAAAAAAACGCGAAAAATACTGAACGTGTGCACATGGCCTTAAAGTCAGGAGAATCTGAAGGACAGCCTTTGATCCATATAGAGGGTTAGAAAACATGCTGTCCTAGTAGAGCCTTGATTAATCCTCTGGATAGATGAGAATCAGAAGAGGCCCATTACTTCTTCCTCAATCACAATGTGACTCATGCCGTGATATACCGCTATACAGGTGAAAATAACAAGCTGACAGGATGTGTGAGACTAGCTGCTGTGCAGAAGAAAGCTCAAGTGTGGGATACTATTAGTTGAGACCCCAGGTAGATCCACATTTAAGATAATATGGCTGATACATAATATAGTGTTATCAGGGAAGACTCTATACTGGACTATTTACCTACAATAGTTTCTTAGAGACTATATTTACACTCTTAGGCCGGGGTCACACCTAACGTATAAAAATATGGTCCGTTTTTTACGACTGAGATACGCAGAAAAGTTCCTGAACAGTGATTCATATTCAATGCGAGGATGCGATTTTTTTATCCAAAAAAAGTATCTGTGTGTCATCCGTATGGCATCTGTACGGTGAGATTTTCTCGCCGGCTTGCAAAATGGACATATGATGGATCCATGGGCTCAAATATTCGTGAAAACATATATACAGTCTATTTATATATGTTAATGAGACACATACAGTACAGACCAAAAGTTTGGACACACCTTCTCATTTAAAGATTTTTCCGTATTTTCATGACTATGAAAATTGTACATTCACACTGAAGGCATCAAAACTATGAATTAACACGTGGAATTATATACGCAACAAAAAAGTGTGAAACAACTGAAATTATGTCTTAGATTCTAGGTTCTTCAAAGTAGCCACCTTTTGTTTTGATGACTGCTTTGCACACTCTTGGCATTCTCTTGATGAGCTTCAAGAGGTAGTCACCGGAAATGGTTTTCACTTCACAGGTGTGCCCTGTCAGGTTTAATAAGTGGGATTTCTTGCCTTATAAATGGTGTTGGGACCATCAGTTGTGTATGTGGAGCGGCCCCCAAACGCAGGGCAGCGGGGTATTCGGTACCGGGTCCCTCGGTCTCGGTTCTAGGGGTGTCACGGTGGTCCGACCCGGTCCGTGGCCCTGCTAAGGGGCGCCCAATTAAAGGTGTAGGTGAGAGTTTGTCAAGTGTTCGTGACGCCACCTGTGGTATTCGGTCAGGGTGACCGACGCGGCTAGGGGTCCGCTGGGGTGATGGAATGGCAGCTAGATTGTGTAACTTCCCACAGGTGAAGTATGTCCCCAGGGCTTCCTTTGATGAGTAGATGGTGATGGTGTAGGTCGCAGTAAATGACGAGGACACAGGGTTGCAGTCTCTTTACCTTTTTACTGAAGGCTTCGGCATCCACAATCCAGAGCACTGCTAACAGGGCTGGCTGAGACCGGCCGGTCCGAAGGCACATCCAGAAATCCCTTTGCAGGTGGAAATCAGTAGCCTTCCTTGATGTTGGGTGTTGTAGTACCTCCCTGCTGAGCACCACGGGATAGTCCTCACAACTGTCGTGTATGTTTCTGTTCTTTCTCTCCGTCCCCCAGATGGTTTGGATAGGACGCGCCCGTATGACGGGGTAGGCCTGGAGTTATTTTATAGGGACCCTAGAGACGCCCCTCTCCCACAATTTCCTCCGTTGTCTTCATTAGGTGTAAAGGTGAGACAGCCAACCTAAAGTTAATTGCCCTGCCGTAATTCAAAATAATGCGTAGAGCCTATTACTCCCTCGGCGTTCCGGCCGTCGGCTACGCGCCTCAGAAGGATGTTGCTGATCTTGGGGCACGACTCCTTCTGGTTCTATCTCCTTTGTGCTGTGATCTCATTTCTCACTTCTCCACAATATACCTCGCTTCGTGTCCTTTCTTAGGATGCTGCCGCAATGAGGTGCAGGCACGGCTCCGTAACGATCTGTCTTCTGCTAGGCCACTGTCAGGATCCCACCCCTGACAGGGACCTCCCTGAGTCTTCCCAAGCATCTCTCTCTCTCACTAGATGTTACCTGGGCAAAACCCAGTCAGCTTCTGTCATGTCGGACGCTGTTCAGACCAGGTCGTTCGACAGACAGCGGTAATTCCGCTTTTGACCACTATGTGCTCATTGGCGTCGGCTAGATTTTATCTAGCTGGTCCGGGGTTAATTTACCTGATGCTCGGATTTGAAGCTGGGCCATGCCCATTGCCTTTAAATAGTTCTCCTGAACATTGGGCGTCGCCGATTATAGCTTCTGTCTTGTGCGTTGTTATCTCGGTCTGGAGTGGTGAGCTAGTAGTTGGAGTATCGTTGCTGGTGGTGTATTTCCCTTTGTCTTATTTACTCCTTCCTATATTTGTATTTATTTTGCCCTGCGCATTTATTGTGTATTCCTGAGTGACTGCGGCGTGGTGTATATTTTCTGTTATCCTTGTCTGTTCTAACTGTGGGTATTGGTGTATGATGTTTTCACTGGGTGGTGTGCGGTTAGGGTTGAAACAGGAGACAGGGCGAGGGTCGAGGCCTAGACATGCACACAATCAGTGTAAACTCTAGGTAGAGGGTCAGTCAGGATTTCCCTAGTCTGAGGGAAATTGCAGGGGCCCGGGTTATTGGCTCTTGCCCACCTAGTCTCCCTGTGACAGCTTCTCCCTAACTTCCTATCTGACTCCCAGTTTTACCAGAGTGTGAGGAGTGGCCTAATACATAGAACCTTTTGCTCCCCCTGGTGGCCGGAGTGTGAAGTGTAGTGTGTGACTGTGATACCTGGTCAGGTGAACTCCTTTAGTGCCATCAGACGTACCATCACTCCCCTTAGCGGCAGAGCGATGTTACTGCAACGACCAGGACTCTGGGGTGCTGCACATGCAGAAGTCTGGTGGATACACAACTGATAGTCCTACTGAATAGACTGTTAGAATTTGGATTATGGCAAGAAAAAAGCAGCTAAGTAAAGAAAAACGAGTGGCCATTATTACTTTAAGAAATGAAGGTCAGTCAGTCCGAAAAATTGGGAAAACTATGAAAGTGTCCCCAAGTGCAGTGGCATAAACCATCAAGCACTACAAAGAAACTGGCTCACATGAGGACCACCCCAGGAAAGGAAGACCAAGAGTCACCTCTGCTTCTGAGGATAAGTTTATCCGAGTCACCAGCCTCAGAAATCACAGGTTAACAGCAGCTCAGATTAGAGACCAGGTCAAAGCCACACAGAGTTCTAGCAGCAGACACATCTCTACAACAACTGTTAAGAGGAGACTTTGTGCAGCAGGCCTTCATGGTAAAATAGCTGCTACGAAACCACTGCTAAGGACAGGCAAAAAGCAGAAGAGACTTGTTTGGGCTAAAGCACACAAGGAATGGACATTAGACCAGTGGAAATCTCTGCTTTGGTCTGATGAGTCCAAATTTGAGAACTTTGGTTCCAACTACCGTGTCTTTGTGCGACGCAGAAAAGGTGAACGGATGGACTCTACATGCCTGGTTCCCACCGTGAAGCATGGAGGAGGAGGTGTGATGGTGTGGGGGTGCTTTGCTGGTGACACTGTTGGGGATTTATTCAAAATTGAAGGCATACTGAACCAGCATGGCTACCACAGCATCTTGCAGCGGCATGCTATTCCATCCGGTTTGCGTTTAGTTGGACCATCATTTATTTTTCAACAGGACAATGACCCCAAACACACCTCCAGGCTGTGTAAGGGCTATTTGACCAAGAAGGAGAATGATGGGGTGCTACGCCAGATGACCTGGCCTCCACAGTCACCAGACCTGAACCCAATCGAGATGGTTTGGGGTGATCTGTACCGCAGAGTGAAGGCAAAAGGGCCATCAAGTGCTAAGCATCTCTGGGAACTCCTTCAAGATTGTTGGAAGACCATTACCGGTGACTACCTCTTGAAGCTCATCAAGAGAATACAAGAGTGTGCAAAGCAGTCATCAAAGCAAAAGGTAGATACTTTGAAGAACCAAGAATATAAGACATAATTTCAGTTGTTTCCCACTGTTTTGTTAAGTATAGAATTCCACGTGTTAAATCATAGTTCTGATGCCTTCAGTGTGAATGCACAATTTTCATAGTCATGAAAATACAGAAAAATCTTTAAATGAAAAGGTGTGTCCAAACTTCTCTGTCTGTTTTGTGTATATATATATATATATATATATATATATATATATATATATATATAGTATATATATACTATATAATTGTCTAAGGGATACTTCCGTCTGTCTGTCTGTCTGTCTCGGATATTCATTGGTCGCAGCCTCTGTCTGTCATGGAAATCCAACTAGCTGATTGGTCGTGGCAAAACAGCCATGACCAATCAGCGACGGGCACAGTCTGGTGCCAAAATGGCCGCTCCTTCCTCCCCGCAGTCAGTGCCCACTCCATTATCCCCTCCAGTCAGCGCTCACACAGGGTTAATGGCAGCGCTAATGGACCGCGTTATGCCGCAGTGTAACGCACTCCATTAACGCTGCTATTAACCCTGTGTGACCAAATTTTTACTATTGATGCTGCCTATGCAACATCAATAGTAAAAAGATCTAATGTTAAAAAAAATAAAAAAAATAAAAAATCATTATACACTCACCTTCCGCCGCCTTTCCAGCTCCTCGCGACGCTCCGGTGACCGCTCCATGCAAGCGGCAGGTTCCAGTGCTAATGATGGTATGCGACAAGGACCTGCCATGATGTCACGGTCATGTGACCACGACGTCATCACAGGTCCTGCGAGAAGGACCTGCCATGACGTCACGGTCATGTGACCGCGACGTCATCACAGGTCCTGCGCTCATACCAACCCTGGGACCGGAAGCTGCCGCTTGCACCGCACACAGGGCCAGGACTTCAAGGGGCCTTCGGAAGGTGAGTATATGTTTATTTTTTATATTAAGTCTGTATACTACGTGGCTCTGTGCTGTATACTCCGTCGCTGTGCAATATACTACGTGGCTGGGCAATATACAGTACTACGTGGCTGGGCAATATACTACGTGACTGGGCAATATACTACGTGGCTGGACAATATACTACATGGCTGGGCAATATACTACGTGACTGGGCAATATACTACGTGGCTGGGCAATATACTACCTGGCTGGGCAATGTACTACGTGACTGGGCAATGTACTACATGGCTGGGCAATATGGGCAATATACTACGTGACTGGGCAATATACTACGTGGCTGGGCAATATACTACGTGACTGGGCAATATACTACGTGGCTGGGCAATATACTACGTGACTGGGCAATATACTACGTGACTGGGCAATATACTACGTGGACGGGCAATATACTTCGTGGCTGGGCAATATACTACGTGGACATGCATATTCTAGAATACCCGATGCGTTAGAATCGGGCCACCATCTAGTATATATATATATATATATATATATATATATATATATATATATATTTATTTAATACAGAGCTAGATAGCATAAAAGCCAGTAATTCAATTGCCGGCTTTTGCTAACTCCTTACCAAACCCTACAGTAAACCATTTCATATCCGTTATATTTTTACTTATTCCTCACTAATAATGTTAGTAGTTTGTGTGTGCAAAATTTGGGAACTCTAGGTGTGAAAATAAAGGGTTAAATGACAGAAAAAACTGGCACCAGAGTGGGAAAGCCAGTGACTGAGGGCATATATTAATAGCCTAGAGAGGGACCATGGTTATTGGTCCCCCCTGGCTAAAAACATCTACCCCCAGCCACCCCAGAAAAGGCACATATGTAAGATGCGCCTATTCTGGCACTTAGCCACTCTCTTCCCACTCCCGGTTAGCGGTGGGATATGGGGTAATAAGGGGTTAATGTCACCTTGCTAATGTAAGGTAACATTAAGCCTGGTTAATAATGGAAATATGTCAATAAGACACCTATCCATTATTAATCCAATAGTAGTAAAGGGTTAAAAATACACACACATTATGAATAAAGTATTTTAATGAAATAAATAAACACATGGGATTTTAAAATCTTTATTGTATGCTCAATCCACCTTAAGACCCTTTGTTCTTCTGAAAATAAAAGGAAAATAAAAAAGTATCAATATCCCATACCTGTCTGCCATACTGTCATGTCCCACGCTGAAAATCCATCTGAAGAGGTTAAATACATTTACAACCAGGAGCCTGCTAATACAGCTGCTCCAGTCTGTAAAAGACAGGGGAATGAATGGAATGCAGGGAAGCTTCAGTAACTTGCGGTGCCATCACCGAAGCTGCGCCCCCTGGTGGCATAAACCCATATGAACTGTAGCATGAGAAAATATTCAGAAAAATTCCCACTCTACAGTTCAAATGAGTTTAAGTCACAAGTGTGGTCCATGTGTAATCCGTATTTTTCTCACCCCATAGACTTTCATTGGCATATTTTTGGAGGAATACGCTGACAATCGCAGCATGCTGCAACCAGGTACCACAAACATGCAACACATTCACACTCCAGGCCACCAGGGGGAGCTTTTGATCCTACTTGCTAGGTGACTCCCCATATATATATATATATATATATATATATAACTGGTAGTCTGTAGGGAAAGTCAGTGAGTTCCAGGCAGGACCAGTCAGGAGACGGACTGGACCAGTCTGAGGCAGCAGAAGGTTTACGGAGCTGTGTAGTCGCAGTGCTCCAGCTCCTGGAAAGAGACATTGAGAAAGCCGAATACATTGCAGAGAGCGTGTAGGAGAGCAAAGCACAGGAGAGAATACCAGGAGGAGACCAGCCCCGAGCAAGCTGCCTCCTTCTGAGGCGCAGAGACCGGTAGCCGGAACACCGAGGGTGTAAGGACCTCTATGGCTGTCATCAGAGACCGGCAGGACAGCTGAACTCTACGTTACCTGTCTGACCTAACACCCAGGAGGCATGGTGGCACCCCTCAGAGGCCAGGGCATGCTAGAGTCCCTATAAACAGCCTCAAGCCACCAGTCATATGGGTTATGTCCTATCCTACCTGGGGGACAGAGAGAGATAACATCTGTGAAGACCTTATGTGGAGCTTTAGGCCGTAAGGAACTACAACACCATGGCGCTAAAGGAAGGCTTTTGATTTCCACCTGGGTAAGGGGACTCCTAACTTGCCTGCAAGCCGGCCTGATCCTGCCTGCCCTGTGATCTGGTGCACTGGACTGCAGATGCTGAAGTCTTCAGTAAGCCAAGGTAAAGAGACTGCAACCTTGTGTCCTCATTCTTTACTGCATTCCTCACCATCTTCCATCTACACACCAGAAGCTGACAAATGAATTACCGGCTATTCTGCTATCTCTCTATGAAATATAAAGATATACTGTATATATATACAGTTAGGTCCATATATATTTGGACAGAGACAACATTTTTCTAATTTTGGTTATAGACATTACCACAATGAATTTTAAACAAAACAATTCAGATGCAGTTGAAGTTCAGACTTTCAGCTTTCATTTGAGGGTATCCACATTAAAATTGGATGAAGGGTTTAGGAGTTTCAGCTCCTTAACATGTGCGACCCTGTTTTTAAAGGGATCAAAAGTAATTGGACAGATTCAATAATTTTAAATAAAATGTTCATTTTCAGTACTTGGCTGAAAACCCTTTGTTGGCAATGACTGCCTGAAGTCTTGAATTCATGGACATCACCAGGCTCTGTGTTTCCACCTTTTTGATGCTCTGCCAGGCCTTCACTGCGGTGGTTTTCAGTTGCTGTTTGTTTGTGGGCCTTTCTGTCTGAAGTTTCGTCTTTAACAAGTGAAATGCATGGTCAATTGAGTTGAGATCAGGTGACTGACTTGGCCATTCAAGAATATTCCACTTCTTTGCTTTAATAAACTCCTGGGTTGCTTTGACCATAGGTTTTGGATCATTGCCCATCTGTAGTATGAAACGACGACCAATCAGTTTGGCTGCATTTGGCTGGATCTGAGCACACAGTATGGCTCTGAATACCTCAGAATTCATTCGGCTGCTTCTGTCCTGTGTCACATCATCAATAAACACTAGTGACCCAGTGCCACTGGCAGCCATGCATGCCCAAGCCATCACACTGCCTCTGCCGTGTTTCACAGATGATGTGGTATGCTTTGGATCAGGAGCTGTACCACACCTTCCACATACTTTTCTCTTTCCATCATTCTGGTAGAGGTTGATCTTGGTTTCATCTGTCCAAAGAATGTTCTTCCGGAACTGTGCTGGCTTTTTTAGATGTTTTTTAGCAAAGTCCAGTCTCGCCTTCTTATTCTTGATGCTTATGAGTGGCTTGCACCATGCAGTGAACCCTCTGTATTTACTTTCATGCAGTCTTCTCTTTATGGTAGATTTGGATATTGATACGCCTACCTCCTGGAGAGCGTTGGTCACTTGGTTGGCTGTTGTGAAGGGGTTTCTCTTCACCATGGAGATTATTCTGCGATCATCCACCACTGTTGTCTTCCGTGGGCGCCCAGGTCTTTTTGCATTGATGAGTTCACCAGTGCTTTCTTTCTTTCTCACGATGGACCAAACTGTAGATTTTGCCACTCCTAATATTGTAGCAATTTCTCGGATGGGTTTTTTCCTGTTTTCGCAGCTTAAGGAAGGCTTGTTTCACCTGCATGGAGAGCTCCTTTGACCACATGTTTACTTCACAGCAAAGCCTTCCAAATGCAAGCACCACACGTCAAATCAACTCTAGGCCTTTTATCTGCTTAATTGAGAATGACATAACGAAGGGATTGCCCACACCTGTCCATGAAATAGCCTTGGAGTCAATTGTCCAATTACTTTTGGTCCCTTTAAAAACAGGGTGGCACATGTTAAAGAGCTGAAACTCCTAAAGCCTTCATCCAATTTTAATGTGGATACCCTCAAATGAAAGCTGAAAGTCTGAACTTCAACTGCATCTGAATTGTTTTGTTTAAAATTCATTGTGGTAATGTCTATAACCAAAATTAGAAAAATGTTGTCTCTGTCCAAATATATATGGACCTAACTGTATATCTATCTATATAATCGTCCAAGGGGTACTTCCGTCTGTTTGTCTGTCACGGAAATCCGGCGTCGCTGATTGGTCGCGGTCAGCCGCGACCAATCAGCGACAGCCACAGTCCGGCTGCAAATTCCCCTTCCCTACTCCCCTCCAGTCAGTGCCCCCTCCCTACTGCCCTCCAGTCAGTGCCACCATAGTGGTTTAGCAGTCCGTTAAACGGACTGCGTTACACCACAGAATAATGGCTAAAGGCCTGGGCTGGATCCGGGGGTTGCCGGAAGGTGAGTATATAACTATTTTTTATTTTAATTATTTTTTTAACAGGGATATGGTGCCCACATTGCTATATACTATGTGGGCTGTGTTATATACTACATGGGCTGTGCTAGATACTGCATGGCCTGTGTTATATACTGCGTAGCCTGTGTTATATACTATGTGGCTGTGCAATATACTACGTGGCTGTGTTATATACTACATGGGTGGTGCTATATACTACGTCTCTGTGCTATATACTACGTGGGCTGTGCAATATGCTACGTGGCTGTGCTAGATACTGCATGTCCTGTGTTATATACTGCGTAGCCTGTGTTATATACTATGTGGCTGTGCAATATACTACGTGGCTGTGTTATATACTACATGGGTGGTGCTATATACTACGTCTCTGTGCTATATACTATGTGGCCTGTTTTATATACTACATGGGCTGTGTTATATACTATGTGGGCTGTGTTATATACTATGTGGGCTGTGTTATATACTGCATGGGCTGTGTTATATACTGCATGGGCTGTGTTATATACTGCATGGGCTGTGTTATATACTACGTCTCTGTGCTATATACTACGTCTCTGTGCTATATACTACGTGGGCTGTGCAATATACTACGTGGCTGTGCAATATACTATGTGCCTGTGCTATATACCAGGTGGGCTGTGTTATATACTACATGGGCTGTGTTATATACTACATGGGCAGTGGTATATACTGCGTGGGCTCTGCTATATACTACGTGGGCTGTGCTATATACTACTATACATATTCTAGAATACCCGATGCGTTAGAATCGGGCCACCATCTAGTATATATATATATATATATATATATATATAAACACCTATTCCATGTGTATATATCTATTCTGTCTATTATATTCCTCACCTATTCTATTATATTCTGTACGCGGCAGATCATTTGCCGACTTTTAATCTATCTAATATATATATATGTGTATATATCTATACATATAATTGTCTAAGGGGTACTTCCGTCTTTCTGTCTGTCTGTCTTTCTGTCTGTCTGTCACGGATATTCATTGGTCGCGGCCTCTGTCTGTCATGGAAATCCAATCGCTGATTGGTCGTGGCAAAACACCCACGACCATTGCCACGACCAATCAGTGACGGCCATAGTCTGGCAGCGAAATGGCCGCTGCTTTACTGCCCTGCAGTCAGCGCTGAGCACTCACACAGGGTTAATGCCAGCGTTAACGGACCGCGGTGTAGTGACCAACTTTTTACTATTGATGCTGGGTATGCAGCATCAATAGTAAAAAGATCTAATGTTACAAATAATAATAATTTAAAAAAAAAAGGTTATTCTCACCATCCGACGTCGCGGCTGTCCTCGGCAGTGCAAGCGGCAGGTTCCGGTGCCAAGGATGCTATGCGAGAAGGACCTGCCATGACGTCATGGTCCTGCGCTCATACCAACCCTGGGACCGGAAGCTGCCGCATGCACCGCACACCGGTGCCAGGACTTCAAGGGGAAGGTGAGTATATGTTTATTTTTTATTTTAAGTCTTTTTTAACCATGCCTATAGTGCCCACATTGCTATATACTGCATGGGCTGTGTTACATACTGCGTGAGCTCTGTTATATACTACATCTCTGTGCTATATACTATGTAGCTGGGCAATATACGTGGCTGTGTTATACTACGTGGACTTTGTTATATACTGCGTGGGCTGTGTTATATACTAGTGGGCTGTGTTATATACTACGTGGCTGTTATATACTATGTCTCTGTGCTATATACTACGTGGCTGTGCTATATACTACGTGGCTGTTATATACTACATGGCTGGGCAATACAAAACGTGGCTGGGCAATATACTACGTGGCTGTGTTATACTACGTGGGCTGTGTTATACTACGTGGGCTGTGTTATATACTACAAGGGCTGTGTTATATACTACGTGGGCTGTGCTATATACTACCATACATATTCTAGAATACCCGATGCGTTAGAATCGGGCCACCATCTAGTATATATATATATGTATACATACATATGTACATATATATGTGTGTGTTTTGGTATTAAAACGATGTTTACAATTGTGCTTTACAATGCGATTTTAGCATGAGGTTTTACATAGAGAGAACTGCTGTATGTAAAAGCTCATGTTAAAATCGCATTGCATACGGATGCCATACTGTTACTAGATGCGAGAAAATCGCATCCTCGCATTGCAAACGGATTACATACGGATCACTGTTTTTAGGGAACATTTGTGCCATTCTCGGATGACAATATGGAACCGATTTTTTTTATACGGTAAGTGTGACTCCAGCCTAAGAGAGGTATTCACACTGGTTAGGGACCCATCAGTCTTATGGGACCATCTTGATGTTGGTTGGTGAGCAGACATTATTTTGCCAAGTTTTGTGCAAAGCATCTAATTAATTTTTTCCTAATATTCAAAAGCCGTATTGCTATTCATATTTCACATTGGCATGCTTTAGCACAATAGAGAGCAACCTTTTTTGTGCAAATCTGACTCAAGTCAGGGAGGAAGCGCATGTCACTTTCCTGAAGTGTCTGATTCATTCCTTATTTCTTATTGATTCCAAAGACCATAATTCACCATTTACAATTTTCTTGTGACACTTTCCTTTTTTTGTCTTGTATTCGCCAACATCCGTGTGCAGTCCGATGTATCACAAGCACCTATAGACTTGTATGGGTGCGTGTGAGCTGAGTCTCGCTGCCACCAGCAAGCATGCTGCCGAATCGGTATGAGAAAATAATTGCAGATCCGTGCTGTCCCATAATATAACATTGGGCCAAGTGCTGTGCGATAAAACGTCAAATAGCACTCGGCCGTGTTATACACTCATATCAGCGAGGCCTCAAACTAATAAAAATAGGTGGATGTATAAAAGGTGACTTTAAGGCTATATGCACACGTTGCGGATTCTCTGCGGATCCACAGCGTTTTTTGTGGTGCAGAAACGCTGCAGATCCGTAATTGATTTACCATACAATGTAAATCAATGAGAAAAAAAAAGCTGTGCACACTTTGCGGAAAATCCGCTGCGGAAACGCTGCGGTTTAAAAGAAGGAGCATGTCACTTCTTTTTTGCGAATCTGCAGCGTTTTTGTACCCATTCCATTATAGAAATCCGCAGGGGTCAAAAATGCAGAAAAAACGCACAAAAACCGCTGCGGATCCGCACAAAAAACGCGACAAATCTGCAGCTGCGTTTTCTGCCAGGAGAGGCAGAATCCGCACCAGAAATTCCAAAGGCTAATCTGCAACGTGTGCACATAGCCTGAAAAGATGAAAATGGAAAGAGGATAATGGCAAAAAGAGGCACAAAACACTAAAAACTTGACAAAATGGGTGCAAAAGCAATAATGAATCATTTCTCAAAAAAACAGTGTGACAAATGAATTTAGTGCAGAGTGGGTATACTGTTATTGTTTGGTCTTGTGGCAGAATTCTGGCTTATAGTGCGTATTGGTGGGGCGCAGTTTGCCTCATCTTCCTGGAGAGCCAGAATCATCCATTTCCTATATTCCCTCTGTGACTGAGGTAATTCTCAGTATGAACTGTCCTCTATCTGTATCACACCAGGTTATAAGTAGGAGAAGGAAACCCCAGGGTAGCATGGCAGCAGACAGTTCCAGGAGTACAGCTAGAGTATACTGCACTGCTGTGACGTCACAGCCCTGAGGATACAGACACCAGAGTCATTAGGAGACATATGTCCAGAGGACACACACGTGTAGCCGTCTCCACCTGTGACTCAGCCTGTCCTTGTGACGTGCGCCGGCTCCCGTGTGACTGACTGACTGGCCAGGTCCCCTGTTTCCGCCAGCTGCTCACTTCTCTGCTAGCAGGCTCACAGCAGGCTGTCTTCACAGTGCCGGGAGCTGGAGCAGGAGACACACGTCCAGCTGCTGAGGTAAGTTTCTGTGTCTGTCATGTTTCTGGATGCTCAGCTCCTGCTTTACAATTAGAAAACATTCAGGTTCTTTGCTTTTTTTCTGCTTGTGCAGCTAAGTTACGATTTTTGTTTGCATTAAATTTATAAAAGTGACATTTTTGCTCACTCATTATACAATTCCAGCAAATGTGTTATGGGAGTAGGTGTGCTGGGGGGAGCCATGCTCAGAATGGGGCACATTTATACAAATTCACTTTTGCAGATGAAAATGGTTTAATTTGTTTGTGAACTGACAAAAATAATGATTTGTATAGCGACTGCATGAGAAACATCACTTGGTCTCACACTGACGCTATAAGTGAAAAGTGCAGGTACCAATACTACTTGTATTCTCCTGGGAACATTAAGAAAACCTTCTCTTTTGACAGCTGCAGTTTTCAGAAATGAGGACGTAAAGCGTTTACTATGACTAAAATGTGTTGCCAATTTAAAGGGGCTGTCCCCTTTCAAAAAATTGTGTCCTCAGGCTCAGTTAGATGTAAAAAGCTATGCTTTTTTCATCCTTTCTGGCTGCTGTGTCTCCATCACTGCCCCAGTCTCTGTTTGGCTGCAGCGGTGACTGTCACACCCGCGCTATTGAATTCAGTGATTGGCTGCAGCATTGTTGGCTGAAATATATTTCCCCGTTTCCTGAAACATCCAAAATGGATGGGAAGGATAAACTAAGGTGCATAGCGCCCAAACCAGCCGTACGCATTCATATCCCTCTTTCCTACATTTCCGACGCCCGCGGTACATTGCTCTTCTCTGCCAGCTTTGTGGATTGGCTGCCTCTATACTGTGATGGATGCCTCAAAGGAATTGAAATTTGGAACTATTCATTGGAATATCAAAATGTGCCATCAGGGATCACCAATCTGTTTTATATATGAGCCATGTTGATAAATATTATTTTACGCACACCTATCAACAGGGGCTGGCTGGCAAATTTTGGCCTGGGGGGCAAGTACACAGCAGTGGCCCATTAGCAGCGGCCCATCCTTAGGCCAGTCTCAAACGTCCAGATAATTCCGGTACCGGAAAAATCGGTACCGGAGTTATCCGTGTCTGTGAGCTCACGTAGGCCATCCGTGTGGCACACGTGTGCCACCCGTGTGCTGACTGGGTACCACACGGACCATGCAGGAGACAGCGCTAGAGATAAGCGCTGTCCCCTGCATCTGGTGCTGAAGCCGCCATTCATATCTTCTCTCCAGCAGCGTTCGCTGGAGAGAAGATATGAAAAATCCTTTTTTTTCTTTTCCCCGTGTTTAAAATAAAGATCCCTGTTCCCACCCCCTGTGCGCCCGGCCGCCGGCATTAAAATACTCACCCGCCTCCCTCGACGCTTGCTCTCCGCCCCGCAGCTTCTCCTGTATGAGCGGTCACGTGGTGCCGCCCATTACAGTCATGAATATGCGGCTCCACCCCTATGGGAGGTGGAGCCGCATATTCATCACTGTAATGGGCGGCACCACGTGACCGCTCATGCAGGAGAAGCAGCGGCGCGGAGAGGAGAGAGGAGACATCATGGGAGCTAGGTGAGTATTTCTCTGCATCTGCAAAGGGCCGGGCGGCGCACTGGGGATGGGAGGACACCACCAAAGTTTATTTTTAACGAAAAAATTGATCTTTCATCTCTTCTCTCCGGCGAACGCTGCGAGGGAGAAGAGATGAATTAAGCCTTCAGCACCATGCGGGGGGGACAGCGCTTACTGTAAGCGCTGTCTCCAGCACGGCACACGGACTGCACACGGAAAACATGACTTTAATGGGTCCGTGTAATCCGTGCGCTCCCACGAACACTGACATGTCTCTGTGTTTTCCAAACGGACACACGGTCCGCGAAAACACGCTGACATGTGCAGAGACACATTGATTTTAATGTGTCTACGTGTGTCAGTGTCTCCGGTACGTGAGGAAACTGTCACCTCACGTACCGGAGCCACTGACGTGTGAAACCGGCCTTATTGTGTTTACTTCTGGCTGATTTTAAAAGGAAGTAGAGGTTACAAGGGTTTAAAAAGATAAAGTCGGAGTAATGATGGGATAGTTGTGGTCAAATGCTGACTAGATTCTCATCCACTTCTCTCAGTGAGCTACTCAGAGAGTTGTCTCAGACTCTAGTCTGCTTGTGAGCATCGCAAGTATGCAAACTCATACTTGCGATCACTACGCTGGCAATTCCAGGGAATCGTGAGCGTGTGTACAGTGCTCTATCATGATTCAGTAGCGTGCCATCACACAGAGTCACTGCAGAAAATCATCTAGAGCCCAGGAAATAGTGTTGGAAAAAATAAGTGTGTGGCTTGGAAATTGCATTTTGTCCTCATAGAATTGATTTATAAATACTCACTTCCATTGTAAAACAAACAAAACAGTCCACCTTAAGAAGCAGTCATTAACTTTTTTCTTTAAATCTGTGTAAGGCTATGTGCACAAGTTCAGGATTTTTCACTTTTTTTCCCCTATAAAAACACAATAAAGACTCTTAAAAAACGCATACATATGCATCCGCAGTTTGTGCATATGTTGCATTTTTTTCCACGAAAAAAGTGCATCGCAGTAAAAAACGCAGCATGTTCATTAATTTTGAGGATTTTTCGCGTTTTTACCACTATATAATGCATTGGGAAAGCTCCGAAAAAAAACGGCAACAAAAAAACACGAAAGCGGATTTCCTGCAGAAAAAGTCCAGTTTTGTTCAGGAAAATTCTGCAGAAAATCCTGACGTGTGCACATAGCCTAAATGTTAGTTTAGTGCCGTGTCAGTATGTTATTGGACTCACAGATCGCAGTCTTCTCCAGTATACAGCATCGCTCATCTTCTAAGTCACCTGAGGGCTATACAGACTCTATGGGTCACACTGTGCTCTGTGACCCATAAGTGGCTTTTACAATATAAGTCTATGGAGCATGAGAACCAGGCTCAAAATGAGGATCCGTAGACTTACATTGTAAAAAGACTGACAGGTCATATATAGGAGCTTCTCACAAAATTACAATATCATCAAAAAGTGAATTTATTTAATTTCTTCGATACAAAAAGTGAAACTCCTATATTATATAGAGTCATTACACACAGGAGGATTCTTTTAGGGTGCGTGTCCACGGTCCGGATTGAGCGGAAAACCCGCTCCACCCAAAGTGCCGCCCCCTTCTGTACGAGCGATGATTCCGGATGTGTTCATTGCACACATCCGGAATCACCGCACCCCATACATAGGGCCCTGTGTTTTACCTTTGCGGAGACGGATTATCACCGCAAGGTGAACGGACATGCCTTGCTCTAAAAAGACGCGCCGCATGTCCATAAACGCAGGGCCGCCGGATGTGTGTTCACACGCATAGTGGAGACAGAATTTCATAACATCCCCTCCACTATGCTGTAGCATCTGGACGCTGCGGGTTGAACGCTGCGGTTGTACGCAGCTTTCAATCTGCAGCTAATCCGGATGTAATCCAGCCCGTGGACACATACCCTAAAGCAGAATATAATTGACATACAATTATAACCTGTGTAGTGGACCTGGTTACATTTATAAATATGGATACAAGATAATATGTGACTGGTATATGATGTATCAGTGACATATCATCTGTATACACACCAAATATAATTTCTCAGAGGGGCCACGTGACAGACCATGACTGTCGTGGAGGCCAAACCAATAAGCTGAAATTAATTCTGCTCAGGGCAGAGCAAAGTTCTGCGCATGTGCGGGCAAAGGCCAAAGAGCGCTGACGCATGAGCATTATACAGTAGTACTGTGCTGTGCCCTCAGCAGGGCAGACAGAAGAGCGCCTGCACAGCAGGAGCACAATGGGGAACACTGTGTGGATGACATAGGATGCATCACCCAAACGAAGGAGGGAAGGAGAACACCATCGCAAGATGAGAGGAGGCACAAGACCAGCGGCGTCCATCGGATCGGACTGCCCAGTAGGTGAGTATAATAAAACCTATTTTTTTACGTCACAGGGCGTCATATACACAGCATTAGAACACGGTCACATGGGGCTGAAAGGTGGTGGTCATAGGTTATATGGTAATAACCTGGTGACAGGTTCCCTTTAAGTATACTGACATCTCCCGTATATACAGCATGAGTCCACACACAGCCCGCCATATGAGGTATGAGCCTCCACATAACTTCTTTATCTGCAGCATGAGCTGTCACATAACCCCTTATATGGAGTGTGAGCTCAACAGGTTCCCCCTATATACAGTATGAGCCCTCACATAGATCCTTATATTTAGTGTGAGTCCTCACATAGCCCTCTATATACAGTATGAGCCGCCTCATAGACACTTAAAAAATAATGTGAGCCCCCACATGTCCCACTATATTTCGTATGAGCCCTCACATGGCCTCTCTATATACAGTATGAGCCCCAAATAGCCCCCTATATTCAGTATGAGCCCCTATATAGTATGAGCCCTCACATATCCCCTATATATAGGCACACGTCCTACATATTAATGTATTTTAGCCAAGGTTTTGGGCAATAGATACTATTTAGACTCATGCTGCTATATCGTATATCTATGCTGCTAAAATTCTAAATTATATGAGTTAATTTGCCTCAGTTTTCTTTCAGTACCATTTCCTGTTTTAAATCATTTTAATATTGAAAAAAAAAATTATATTTTTAATACAAGTTTTTGTCAATTCTATTTTATACCAGCAACCAATTAGTGCTTTAGGTATAAATGTTGTATAGACATGAGATGATGTCTGGATGTCTGTAACACAGTTTATTACAGTGATGGCGAAGCTTTTAGAGACAGAGTGCCCAAACTGCAATCTAAAACCCACTTATTTATCACAAAGTGCCAACACGGCAATTTAACCGCAATACTGAGGTTTTATATTAGAAAGACAACTCCTACATTAGCGCCCTATAGTGTCTATACTATAGAATAACAAAGAATGATGACCCCATCACAGTGTGATTTTCCAAAGGTAAACCCAAGACAGCTTTCCATACAGTATAATCTGCACAAAATGTCCTCCATACCGTGTAATGGTTCCACATAGTCCTCCATACAGTGTAATGGGCCTCACATAGTGCTCTATACAGCATAACGGGGCTCTGCATTGCCTTCCATACAGAAGTATGGCCCCACATAGTGCTTGATACAGTATTGTGGTCCCAAATGATGCTCTATTCTGTATAATGGCCCCACATAGTGCTCCATACTGTATAATGGCCACACATGATGCTCCATACTGTATTCCGTACTGTATAATGGCCACACATAGTGCTCAATACTGTATAATGGTCCCACATGATGCTCCATACTGTATAATGGCCCCACATGAAGCTCCATACTCTATAATGGCCACACATTGTGCTCCATACTGTATACTAGCCCCACATGATGCTCCATACTGTAAAATGGAACCAGATGATGCTCCATACTGAATAATGGCCCCACGTGATGCTCCATACTGTATAATGGCCCCACGTGATGCTCCATACTGTATAAAGGCCACACAGTGTTCCATACTGTATAATGGAACCAGATGATGATCCAAACTGTATAATGGCCCCACTTGATGCTTAATACTGTATAATGGACACACAGTGCTCCATACAGTATAATGGCCACACATGATGCTGCATACAGTATAATGGCCCCACATGATGCTGCATACAGTATAATGGTCCCATGTGACGCTGCATATAGTATAATGGCCCCACGTGATGTTGCATATAGTATAATGGTCTCACATTAAAAAAAAAAATCAACTTACATCTGCCCGTTCCAACGCTGATCTGGTCTCTTCATCTATCAGTCCTACCTGTGGGCACGGGCGCCATCTTGGCAATAGTGCCGCCACCACTCTTCTCAGCCCGCACGCTATCCTCATCCTCAGCCCGTGCGCAGACTGATGGAACGGCGCGTGGCCTGATGGGGGAGTTAGGAGCAGAGGAGAGTGGCCGCGGCATCGGCGCAAGGGAAGAGTGGTGGCAGCGATAGTGCTGAGATGGCGCACGTGCCCACCGGGAGGGCTCTGTGTGCCCCCTCTGGCATGCGTGCCATAGGTTCACCACCACTGGTATATTACACACCAGTCATACACTAATCTGTGTAGTAATGTCCTATACTATGAGCACATGCCTGCAGTGTTATATGCACTGATCACACCTGGAACTGGCTGCAGACCTCACATTATAATGTATGGAATTATAGGTCATGTGACATATAATGTTCTGGAGCCAGGCTCAGGAGCAGTCAGTGCAGGATGAGTCTATATACTGGGGTCTGACCCTGACTGGGAGTTATTGCTGCAGTTTGAACTTTCCTGCAGATCGGGTGGCGCTGGAGTCTATGACTCCCACTGACAGAGCGACCTGAGCTGCATGAAAGTTCACACTGGTGCAATAAATCCTCACACCGTGCTTCAGAGCCTCCGACCAGGATCCGGCCCTGTCCCTGACCTGTTGCCCCAGCCCCCCAGCTGACCTCTTCTCTGAAGCTGCTCTGTCTCATACCGGACGGAGGATGACAACAGGAAGCATCCTGGCCAGCGCGCTGCTGAGGTGAGATCAGAAGACACGCCCACACAGTGTGCAGAAGAGTGGGCGTGTCTACAACACAGGGATGGCCGCCCGGCATTTGTACACGTTAGTACAGTGCCACTACCACTAGCCTTCTTCTAGGCAGCAAAAGGCCGGGCGTCCCGCAACTGCTGCCGGGGGGACCGGCCCGCAACTGCTGCCGGGGGGACCGGCCCGCAACTGCTGCTGGGGGGACCGGCCTGGGGGGCACTTGCCCCTTTGCCACCTGGGCCAGTCCGCCCCTGAGCCTGGAGGGCACTTGCCCCTTTGCCACCTGGGCCAGTCCGCCCCTGCTTATCATAAAGGTTGCTGCAGCATTCACCCATGAGCTGAGTAAACAAAGTCCTTTATTGAACCATGATCGGTCTATGGACAAAGTTTGAGGGACAAGCCAGTGCAGGAGGAATGTGGTGAAGGACGACGGCCGTTTCGCGTGAGAGACGCTTCTACGGACCCGTAGAAGCTCATGGGTGAGTGCTGCATCTTTTTCTGCTTTTACATTTTTGATGGAAACTCTTTTTTCATGCTGTGCACCTATACCCGGAGCTCACATCGCAGGCTAACAGCATTACCTTGTTGCCATTCATTTTTTTCTTGTTAGTAAGACTTTTAACATTTTTATGTCCGCTCTGACAACTTTTTGAAAAGTGGGAGGAGCTTAGCTAAAGGGCATGGCCAACTGCCACAATAAAAAGTCATCATTACTTATGCCACATAAGTGGTGTAAAATAAGACAGATATGGCCAGAGTACATTATTGGCACTACTACACGTCAGCTGAAAGATGTGCCAAATTAATTTAGTATTAGTAATTTAATAAACTTGGTGCATCTTAATCTGCACCCTGAATCTATTCTAGAATATGAAATGTCAATGATGATGAAGCCGTTCCGTTAATATTCTTCTCTTTCTCCATAAGTTAAATCCTTCTTTAACTCCCAGATCCTCATCCAATATTCAGTCTACTTCCATTATCCAAATATTCTCAAACATTCTGTCCTCCAGTACGAAGCCCTTCTTCAGCAAACACTTCTTTCTCCATTACTCTAATTCCTCAACACCTATACAGTACTCCAGTTCTCAGATTTCTTTCAACAGTCCAATGCTCCGATTCATCATTGCTTTTGCACCTGTTTTTTGTCTAGTTTTGTGTCTTGAGTCTTTTTTAGCCTTTTGTTTGCACCCAATTCATTATTAGATTTGCACTTTTTTTTTTAAAGTTATTTTATATGTGCTTTTTTTTTGTTTTTTGTGTACTGTTTTGTGGGTAGTGTCTAACAAATTGGGATCACTTCTGTAAAATAACTTCTTTCTGTAAATCAATTCCTAAGGCCGGTTTCACACGTCAGTGGCTTTCGGTACGTGTGGTGACAGTTTTCTCACGTACCGGAGACACTGACTCACGTAGATACATCAAAATCAATGTGTCTCTGCACATGTCAGCGTGTTTTCACGGACCGTGTGTCCGTTTGAAAAACACGGAGACATGTCAGTGTTCGTGGGAGAGCATGGATCACACGGACCCATTAAAGTCAATGGGTCCTTGTAAAACACGTACTGCACACGGATGCTGTCCGTGTGCCGTCCGTGTGCCGCGCAGGAGACAGCGCTACAGTAAGCGCTGTCCCCCCAGCTTGTGGTGCTGAAGCCGCCATTCATCCCTTCTCTCCAGCAGCGTTCGCTGGAGAGAAGGAATGAAAAATTAATGTTTTTTTTTTTTTTTTTTGTGTTTAAAATAAACTTCCCAGCAACCTCCCCCCTCCCACCCCCTGTGCGCCAGCACGCTGGAAATAAAATACTCACCCAGCTCCCTCGATGCTTCCTCTCAGCGCCACAGCTTGTCCTGTATGAGCGGTCACGTGGTGCCGCTCATTACAGTGATGAATATGCGGCTCCACCTCCCGCATTCAGAATCACCTGATCTATCAATAAAAAAAAAAGGATTAACCTGATCGCTAAACGGCGTAGCAAGAAAAAAAGACAAAACGCCAGAATTACGTATTTTTGGTCGCCGTGACAGTGCATTAAAATGCAATTATGGGCGATCAAAAGAACATATCTGCACCAAAATAGTATCATTAAAAACATCAGCTCGGCACACAAAAAATAAGCCCTTACCTGACCCCAGATCTCGAAAAATGTAGACGTTATGGGTAACGGAAAATTGCGCAATTTAAAAAAAAAATATTTTTTTTAGCAAAGTTTGGAATTTTTTTTACCACTTAGATGAAAAAAACCTAGACATGTTTGGTGTCTATGAACTCATAATGACCTGGAGAATCATAATGGCAGGTTAGTTTTAGCATTTAGTGAACCTAGTAAAGAAGCCAAGCAAGAAACGAGTGTGGGGTTGAACTTTTTTTTGCAATTTCACCGCACTTGGAACTTTTTCCATTTTCTAGTACAAGACATGCTAAAACCAATGATGTCGTTCAAAAGTACAACTCGTCCCGCAAAAAATAAGCCCTCACATGGCCATATTGATGGAACAATAAAAAAAAGTTATGGCTCAGGGAAGAAGGGAAGCGAAAAACAAAAATGCAAAACCAAAATAAGCTGAGGTCATTAAGGGGTTAATATATTTTGGTGTATCTTTCAACATGTTATTGATTTTGATGCAAAGGAAATAATTATGGATTAAATGTGATTTTGAAAATAATTAGAGAGTTAACGTATTCACACACTGACAAAATAATTGGAACTAGAGATATATGTGGGAGTTTTCTCCTTTTGTGATAGACTACCCTTTAGGCCGGTTTCACACGTCAGTAGCTCCGGTACGTGAGGTGACAGTTTCCTCACGTACCGGAGACACTGACACACGTAGACACATTAAAATCAATGTGTCTCTGCACATGACAGCGTGTTTTCGCGGACCGTGTGTCCGTTTGGAAAACACGGAGACATGTCAGTGTTCGTGGGAGCGCACGGATTACACGGACCCATTAAAGTCAATGGGTCCGTGTAAAACACGTACCGCACACGGATGTTTTCCGTGTGCAGTCCGTGTGCCGTGCTGGAGACAGCGCTTACAGTAAGCGCTGTCCCCCCAGCATGGTGCTGAAGCCGCCAGTCATCCGTTCTCTCCAGCGCTCGCTGGGGAGAAGGGATGATAAATCTTTTTTTTTTTTTTTTGTGTTTAAAATAAACTTTAGGGCATCCTCCCCGCTCCCACCCCCTGTGCGCCCGGCCGCCGGCATTAAAATACTCACCCGCCTCCCTCGACGCTTGCTCTCCGCCCCGCAGCTTCTCCTGAGCCGCATATTCATCAACTGTAATGAGCGGCACCACGTGACCGCTCATACAGGAGAAGCTGCGGGGCGGAAAGCAAGCGTCGAGGGAGGCGGGTGAGTATTGGCGCACAGGGGGTGGGAGCGGGGAGGATGCCCTAAAGTTTATTTTAAACACAAAAAAACAAAAAAAAAAAAGATTTTTCATCCCTTCTCCCCAGCGAGCGCTGGAGAGAACGGATGAATGGCGGCATCAGCACCATGCTGGGGGGACAGCGCTTACTGTAGCGCTGTCTCTCCTGCATGGTCCGTGTGGTACCCAGGCGGCACACGGCTGCCGCACGTGTGCCACACGGATGGCCTACGTGAGCTCACAGACACACGGACACGGATAACTCCGGTACTGATTTTTCCGGTACCGGAATTATCTGGACGTGTGAGACTGGCCTTATGAGGAGCCCCACACATTAAGGGCTGTCCCACACGTCCAGATAATTCCGGTACTGGAAAAAATCGGTACCGGAGTTATCCGTGTCCGTGTGCCCGTGAGCTCACATAGGCCATACGTGCGGCACACGTGTGCCGCCCGTGTGCCGAGTGGGTACCACACGGAGCGTGTGGTACCCACGCGTGTGGTACACTGCATCGTGCTGAAGCCGCGATTCATATCTTCTGTGCAGCAGCGTTTGCTGCATAGAAGATATGAATAATAGTGTTTAAAAGAAAGATCTATGTGTCCGCCGCCCTCCCACCCCCTGTGCGCCCCCCCCTGCTGTTCTGAAAATACTCACCCGCCTCCCTCTCAGTGTTCTGTGCTGGCCGCCCCTTCTACTGTATGCGGTCACGTGGGGCCGCCGATTAGAGTCATGAATAGGTGGCTCCACCTCCCATAGGGGTGGAGCCGCCTATTCATGACTGTAAATGAGCGGCCCCACGTGACCGCATACAGTAGAAGGCGCGGTCAGACCAGGAAGCATCGACAGCCAACGAGGGAAGCGGGTGAGTATTTTCAGAACAGCGGGGGGGGCGCACAGGGGGTGGGGGGGGCGGCGGACACATAGATCTTTCTTTTAAACACTATTATTCATATCTTCTATGCAGCAAACGCTGCTGCACAGAAGATATGAATCGCGGCTTCAGCACGATGCAGTGTACCACACGCGTGGGTACCACACGCTCCGTGTGGTACCCACTCGGCACACGGGCGGCACACGTGTGCCGCACGTATGGCCTACGTGAGCTCACGGGCACACGGACACGGATAACTCCGGTACCGATTTTTTCCGGTACCGGAATTATCTGGACGTGTGGGACAGCCCTTAGGAGTTTTTTTTATCTCCAGACACCTGATGAAGGCTTTAAGCCGGAACGCATTGTGTTGCTGGCTTGTATGTTTCATTTTTTTTAATATATTTTTTTAATAAATACAATTTTATTTACAAACAAGAAAAACTTCATATTAGTCTATGAAGACATTCTGTTGGTTATTCACAATTCATCTTGGAGTCTCCTTTTGGAATGGAAGCGCCTGCCAGAAATTTGTACATTTTTGCTCCTTTTTTTTCTACACATCCACATGGTAAGAAATTATTTGCGAAGGAATAATTACCTACATAGACCTCTGGAATGGCAGCATACCGATAAGGCCGGGATCACACAAGCGAGAAATACGTCCGAGTCTCGCATGGTAATACCTGGCATTGCCGCTGTCACTCAGGAGCGGAGAGTGCGGCCGCATAGCAATACATGCGGCCGCACGCTCCGCTCCTGAGTGACTGCGGCAATGCCGGGTATTACCATGCGAGACTCGGACGTATTTCTCGCATGTGTGATCTCGGCCTAAAGGCACCCCTGTGGTAAATAAAATCATGTCTAGAGTTGTGCCTAGTTGCAGAACTCCACAGGTGAATGGAACTAACAAATATTAATCTTTTCTAACAACTGTGTATATATTTACTATGCTTTCTGTTTCTTTTCCCCATTGTTTTATTCTTCCAGATTCTTAGTGAGGAAAATAAGTATATGATACACTGCCAGTTTTGGAAGTTTTCCCACTTACAAAGAATGGAACATCTATAATTTTTATTGTAGGTACACTTCAACTGTGAGAGACAAAATCTAAAAACAAAAATCAGAAAATCACATTGTATGATTTTTACATAATTAAAGATCACCCTATTGCCTGAAATAAGTATTTGATCACCTACTAACTAGCAAGAATTCTGGTTCTCACAGACCTGTTAGTTTTTCTTTAAAGGGAACCTGTCACCTGAATTTGGCGGGAGCGGTTTTGGGTCATATGGGCGGGGTTTTCGGGTGTTTGATTCACCCTTTCCTTACCCACTGGCTGCATGCTGGCTGCAATATTGGATTGAAGTTCATTCTCTGTCCTCCGGAGTACACGCCAGTGCAAGGCAATATTGCCTTGCGCAGGCGTTAAGAAGCTCTTCTACTCTGCACTCACTAACTGTATGAATTGCACCTGTTTGAACTTGTTAGGCCAGGGTCACACTTGTGAGTGTGATGCGAGAAACTCGTGCATCAATACCCGGCAGCGCTGCCGGCACTCGGCACCGGAGTGTGCAGCCGCGTGCTCCGGTCTGAGTGCCGGCAGCAGTGCTGGGTATTGATGAGAGACACTCGCGTGAGTTTCTCGCATCACACTCGCAAGTGTAACCTTGGCCTTACATGTAATGAAGGAATAAGAAGGATGAGTACAACCCCAAGAACACCAACCCAACCGTGAAGCATGGTGGGGGAAACCATACTTTGGGTGTGTTTTTCTGCAAAGGTGACAAGATGATCGAAGGGAGTATGGATGGGGTCATGTATCGCAAGATTTTGGCCAACAACCTCCTTCCCTCAGTAAGCGCATTGAAGATGCAGCGTGGCTAGGTTTTCCAGCATGACAATGACCCAAAACAGACACCCAGGGGCTAAGAGTGGCTCTAACATGAGCCCAATAGAAAATCTTTGGAGGAAGCTGAAACTCAATGTTGTCCAGGGACATCTCTGAAGCCTAAAAGATCTGGAGAAAATCTATATGTAGGGGTGGGCCAAAATCCCTGCTGCAGTGTGTGCAAACTTGGTCAAGAACTACAGGAACCATCTGACCTCTGTAATTGCAAACAAACGTTTCTGTACCAAATATTAAGTTCTGTTTTTCTATTGTATCAAATACTTTTTTCATGCAATAAAAAGATTCTTTCTCTCACAAGTAAAGTGTACCTACGATAAAAATTACAGACCTCTCCATTCTTTGTAAATGGGAAAACTTGTAATATTGTCAGTGTATCAAATACTTATTTTCCCCACTGTAAGTTTTTTTTTTTTGCTGCCATTTTTCCCAAAGTCATAAAAAAAATGTTTACCAAAAGCCATAACATAGCTACCATCTGCCAGGAATGATGCAGGCTCCACTCCACGTCTAATGTCAAGATTAAACTATTATCCACTTATGGCGCAAGTGAATTTACGGAAAAAAAAAATTTTGATTTTAATTTTTGCACTAAAAAGTGAACAGGGCAAGGCCAATCATAATGTAACAAATTTACTATCAGCGTAAGTTCACACTAGGCATTTTTTCAGCATTTTTTTTCTGCAGCAAAACCCGATCTCTTGGCAGGAAAGAAGATGCAGAAAAAACATTTTCATTGGTTTTTCTTGTGCTTCTTTGCTGCAGTTTTGGCATGCTAGATTTGTCTCTTGTGCATGCTGATAAAACTGCACCCGTATTAGTAGAATACATTTTCTAATGCAGACAACCCAACGATGAGCTAAAATAATTGCTATGCGCTTCCTAGTAAATTTGGTGCACCTTACTGTGTAGCAAAGAGTGAAGAAAAAAGGTTTCCATAATCCCTCCTCCCCATTCCTCACCTTGCTTGCATTACTCTAGCAAAAGTATATTATAAGATTGATGTTAGAAAATTCCCCCAATAGTTTGTATAAAGGCTCATTCTCACTTGCGATGAAATCAGACAAATGCAATCTGAATAAAAATCGGATTACATTCGGATCAATGTTATTCTATCATTGTGTGTTCGTCTGCGTTTTTTTTCCAAATCAGATTACGATCGGACTGGAAAAAAATCTCAACATGCTGCAATTGTAATTGGAAATCGGATCGTATTCGGCAATAGAAGTCATTGGGTGCGAGAAAAAAATCACACAGCACTCGAACCATGCGAGTGCTGTGCAATTTTTACACACCGATGTCCTTTGAAAAGCCAGAAATTCATGTGCCGCGTACAAGAAAATCACAGCGTGACATGTTAGAATAAAATAGATACACATAGAATACATATATATATATAGATGTCAGTGACACACACACACATATATATTGTGAGGCAGTGACCCCTGTTACAGCTAGGGGGCGCTGTTTGTGCTCCCTAGAATGCGCACAGAGGCGTATGAAGGCCATAGGTGTGCATGGCAGTCGCAGGTGTAGCTGTGTTTTCAATGTGAGGTAGTGACTCGTGTCACAGGTAGGTGTCGCTGTGTGTTCTCCCCAGGTTGTGCATGCAGACGGATGAAGTCCGTAAGTGTGCATGGGAGTCACGGATTTCCGGCCTGGATTTTTCATGTGGCTGAAGGCCACAGGTTTGTGTGCTAAAAGCCCTGCAGTAAAGGGTATGGGTTTGTCAGGTGAGGTGCAATGTCAGTGTCAGTCTGGTGTGTGCTGGTTTGCAGAGCAGAGGCCTGCAGAGCCTGGCTGAATTCATGGAGGCACAGGCCTGTGGAGCCAGCACCCAGGGCAGCTGAGTGGCCTGGCACCCGCAGCATATACAGTGATGCAAGTCATCCATGGTAGGTAGTGTTCTCTGATGTGGACAGTCCTGTGCCCAGAGGTGGATGTCCTGTGCCCGAAAGAGACGGATGTGCACAGTCCTGTGCCCGGAGGTAGATGTCCTGTGCCCGAAAGAGGACTAGCATGTGTAACAATTGCAAGTAGGTGGATATGGTGCCCCTCTGCTATCCGGAGGATATCCTGGTCTGTGTACGGCTGTGTGAGTAAAGAGACTGTAAGAGACTGTGATACAGTGATGCAGGACACCCACGGGAACTAGTCGGAAGTGGCTGGCGTGTGTAGTGTCTGCAACATATGAGGCTGTGTGTATGGAGACTGTAATATGGCGTGTGGTCGCCCAGGGAAACTGAACAAAGGAAGTCTTTCCTGTTTCGGGACTGCAAATCTAAAGCCATATGATGTGTAGTGCTGTGAACTGGTGTGAACTGAACACTGATAATATACACTGAAGTTATATGCATTTGTGTGAATTGGTCTTTAATGCTGTGAGGAAACGCATTAAAGAGACTTTTGTGTTGGAACTTTGTGGGTCACTGCCTCTTCAATGCTACCGGTGCCTTACAAATTTATATCTATATCTATATATATATATATATATATATATATATATATATATTTACATAGAAGAAAAGAGGGCAATTCATCTGCCGTGTACTGTAAAATCACTGCAGGAGCCGACAGGAAAGAATAGATATACTACATACAATATATTTTTTACAGCCATTTTTTCTTAGAAAAATAATCTTTTTATGTACAGTATGCTGCACACACACTGTACTAATTGTATGTGTCACTGACATCTGTATATCTATCTATTCTATGTATATACTGTATGTAAGCAGCAGATGAATTGCCAGCTTTCCATCTATCTATGTATCTATCTGTGTGTCTCTGTTTTGAAGAGTATTTCCTTTGAAAACTATGTGTAAATCACAGAGAATTGCTATATGTAAAAGCTCATGTTAAAATCACATTGCACTCGCACTGCATTCAGGTGTAAATTGGATGCTAGGTGTTAAAAATCAGATTGTGCTCCCATGAAAACGCAAGACACTCATCCGACTTTTCAAGAACAAAATCAGACTGATATTTAACCCCTTAACGACCGCCGATATGCCTTTTAACGGCAGCAGTGGAAAAAGTGTATAGCGCCCCCCAGAGTCAGATTTTCTCTGGGGTCTCGGTTGCTGGGGGTAGCCGAGACCCCAGAGAACATGATTCAGGTCGGTTTTTACCGACCCCCAAGTTGCGATTGCCGGTAATTAACCATTTACCAGCGGTCACAAAAAAAAGTGATTTGCCATTTAATTTCTCTGTCCTCCGATGTAATCGCACATCAGAGGACAGAGAAATGGGGTCCCCGATGGCCCCCCCGATACTTACCCATCTCCCCCGGTGCTCCTCGTGGTTCCCCATGGGCGCCGCCATCTTCAGGCAAAAAGATGGCGGGCAAATGCGCAGTGCGCCCACCGGCCGGCACCCGGAAGATCTTTGTGGTCTCGGCTGCCAGGGGTAGCCGAGACCCCAAAAAACATGATCAGGGTCGGTTTTTACCGACCCCTGTTTTGTGATTGCCGGTAAATAACCGTTTACCAGCGACTTGCTTCGGAAAGAAAATGATCACAGTGATCAAAATAAAAAAAATAGCAAAGAACCCCCCCTTTATCACCCCCTTAGTTAGGAAAAAATAATAAAAAAATAATAAAATAAAAAAGTATGTATTTCTATTTTCCAATTAGGGTTAAAGCTAGGGTTAGGGCTAGGGTTAGGGTTGGGGCTAAAGTTAGGGTTAGGGTTTGGGCTAGGGTTAGGGTTGGTGCTAGGTTTGGGGCTAAAGTTAGGGTTAGAGTTGGGGCTAAAGTTAGGGTTAGGGTTGGGATTAGGGTTTGGGTTAGGGTTGGCATTAGGGTTACGTTTGGGATTAGGGTTAGGTTTGGGATTAGGGTTAAGATTAGGGTTGGGATTAGGGGTGTATTGGGATTAGGGTTAGGTTTAAGGTTAGGGTTGAGATTAGGATTAGCGTTTTGATTAGGGTTATGGTTAGGGTTGGGATTAGGGTTAGGGGTGTGTTGGGGTTAGGGTTAGAATTGGGGGGTTTCAACTGTTTAGGTACATCAGGGGGTCTCCAAGCGAGACAGACAATTTTGCACTCAAAAAGTCAAATGGTGCTCCCTCCCTTCTGAGCTCTCCCGTGCGCCCAGTGGTTTACCCCCACATATGGGGCAACAGCGTACTAAGTACTAGTTGGACAAAAACTTTTGGGGTCCAGTTTCTCCTGTTACCCTTGCGAAAATAGAAAAAAAATTGGAAGCTAAAAAATCATTTTTGTGGAAAAAAAATGATTTTTTTATTTTCAAAGCCAAACAGTGGTCCCCCCACACATGGGGTATCAGCGTACTCAGGACAAACTGGACAACAACTTTTAGGGTCCAATTTCTCCTTTTACCCTTGGGAAAATAAAAAATTGGCTAAAAAAACATTTTTGTGGAAATTTTTGTATTTTTTTATTTTCACGACTCTGCATTATAAACTTCTATGAAGCACTTGGGCATTCAAAGTGCTCACCACATATCTAGATAAGTTCCTTGGGGGGTCTAGTTTCCAAAATGGGGTCAATTTTGGGGGGTTTCTGTTGTGAATTCTGCTCTTGGGCTCCCTCCGGTGGTTGTAAGTGGTAGCGCTGCTGTCTCTGAATCACAGCATTTATCAGGTGTTTTCACTTTTTGCAATTTGGACAGGGCTATTTAGTCTTGCTTCACCCTTTAGTCAGTGCCAGTTGTCCATTGTTCCTGGAGGATTCACATCCCTGCCTGGTCTCTTCTGCTTTGCAGTTCTTTTCAACAAAGATAAGTTCTGGCCTTGATTTTGCTGTCCACATGCTGTGGTCTTATTGTTCAGTTATTTTCCATGTTTTGTCTTGTCCAGCTTGGTCTGTATAAGGATTTGTTTAGCCAAGCTGGTATCTCTGGAGATGCAGATATACCCTCCATGTCTTTAGTTAGCTGTGGAGTTTTTGTATTTTCTGTGGTGGATATTTTCTAGTATTTTAATACTGACTGCATAGTACTCTGTCCTGTCCTTTCTATTTAGCTAGAAGTGGCCTCCTTTGCTAAATTCTGATTTCAGTCTGTGTATGTTTTTTCCCTCTCCTCTCACAGTCAATATTTGTGGGGGGCTGCCTGTTCTTTGGGGATTTCCTCTGAGGCAAGATAGTTTTCCCTTTTCTATCTCTAGGGGTAATTAGTCCTCCGGCTGTGTCGAGATGTCTAGTGTCATGAATCCCCAATGGCTAGGGATAGCACAGGACAAGCAAAGTACAAATAAATAACGGACGAGCTCTAGGGTGATGGAACCTGGGCTGACCGCTGCCCTACGCCTGACAAACGCAACTAGAGATAGCCAGGGAGCGTGCCTACGTTGGTTCTAGACGCCACGCACCAGCCTAAGAGCTAACTAGTACTGCAGAGAAAATAAAGACCTCACTTGCCTCCAGAGGAATGAACCCCAAAAGATATAGTTGCCCCCTCAGCGGTCAGCAAAAAACCCTAATCAAAAAACCATCCTGAGATTACAAGAACCCATGTGTCAACTCATGGCACATGGGGAGAACCTCAGTCCACTAGAGCTACCAGCTAGCATAGAGACATAATAAGCAAGCTGGACAAAAAACCAAACAACTGAAAATCAGCACTTAGCTTATCCTGAAAGATCTGGGAGCAGGTAGGCAGGAACCAAACAGAGCACATCTGAATACATTGATAGCCGGCAAGGAAATGACAGAAAGGCCAGGTAAAATAGGAAACACCCAGCCTCTGATGGACAGGTGGAAAACAAAGGCCGCAACCCACCAAAGTCACCCAGTACCAGCAGTAACCACCAGAGGGAGCCCACAAACAGAATCCACAACAGTACCCCCCCTTGAGGAGGGGTCACCGAACCCTCACGAGAACCCCCAGGGCGATCAGGGTGAGCTCTATGGAAGGCGCGAACCAAATCAGTCGCATGAACATCGGAGGCGATCACCCAGGAATTATCCTCCTGACCATAACCCTTTCACTTAACCAAATACTGGAGTTTGCGTCTGGAAACACGAGAATCCAAGATCTTCTCAACAACATACTCCAATTCTCCCTCCACCAGCACCGGAGCAGGAGGCTCAACCGAAGGAACAATGGGCACCTCATACCTCCGCAACAACGACCGATGGAACACATTATGAATAGCAAACGATGCTGGGAGATCCAAACGAAAAGATACAGGGTTAAGAATCTCCGAGATCCTATAAGGACCTATGAACCGAGGCTTGAACTTAGGAGAAGAGACCTTCATAGGGACAAAACGAGAAGACAACCACACCAAATCCCCAACAAGAAGTCGGGGACCCACGCGGCGACGGCGATTAGCAAACTGCTGAGTCTTCTCCTGAGATAACTTCAAATTGTCCACCACCTGATTCCAAATCTGATGTAGCCTGTCCACCACCATGTCCACTCCAGGACAATCCGAAGACTCCACCTGACCAGAGGAAAAACGAGGATGAAACCCCGAATTACAAAAAAAAGGAGAGACCAACGTGGCAGAACTAGCCCGATTATTAAGAGCAAATTCGGCCAGTGGCAAAAAAGCAACCCAGTCATCTTGGTCAGCAGAAACAAAACACCTCAAATAAGTTTCCAAGGTCTGATTAGTTCGCTCCGTCTGGCCATTCGTCTGAGGATGGAATGCAGACGAGAAAGACAAATCAATGCCCATCTTGGCACAAAGCGTCCGCCAAAATCTAGACACAAACTGGGATCCCCTGTCAGAAACGATATTCTCCGGAATCCCATGCAAACGAACCACGTTCTGAAAAAATAAAGGGACCAACTCAGAGGAGGAAGGCAACTTAGGCAAGGGCACCAAATGAACCATCTTAGAAAAGCGGTCACACACAACCCAGATAACGGACATTTTCTGTGAAACCGGGAGATCAGAAATAAAATCCATGGAAATGTGCATCCAAGGCCTCTTCGGGATGGGCAAGGATAACAACAACCCACTGGCCCGAGAACAGCAAGGCTTAGCTCGAGCACACACTTCACAAGACTGCACAAAGGTACGCACATCCCTAGACAAGGAAGGCCACCAAAAAGACCTGGCCACCAAGTCTCTAGTACCAAATATTCCAGAATGACCAGCCAACACAGAAGAATGGACCTCGGAGATGACTCTACTGGTCCAATCATCCGGAACAAACAGTCTTTCTGGTGGACAACGATCCGGTTTATCCACCTGAAACTTCTGCAATGCACGTCGCAAGTCTGGGGATACGGCGGACAATATTACCCCATCCCTAAGGATACCAGTAGGCCCAGAGTCTCCAGGAGAGTCAGGCACAAAACTCCTGGAAAGAGCATCTGCCTTCACATTCTTTGAACCTGGCAGGTATGAAACCACGAAATTGAAACGAGAAAAAAACAACGACCAACGAGCCTGTCTAGGATTCAAATGCCTGGCAGACTCAAGGTAAATGAGATTCTTGTGATCAGTCAAGACCACCACACGATGTTTAGCACCCTCAAGCCAATGACGCCACTCCTCAAATGCCCACTTCATGGCCAAAAGCTCCCGATTACCCACATCATAATTGCGCTCGGCGGGCGAGAATTTTCTAGAGAAGAATGCACATGGCTTCATCACCGAGCCATCAGAACTTCTCTGTGACAAAACCGCCCCCGCTCCAATCTCGGAAGCATCAACCTCAACCTGAAACGGAAGTGAAACATCTGGTTGACACAACACAGGAGCAGAAGAAAACCGGCGCTTAAGTTCCTGAAAGGCCCCCACAGCCGCAGGAGACCAATTAGCAACATCAGCACCCTTTTTAGTTAAATCAGTCAAAGGTTTAACAATACTGGAAAAATTTGCAATGAACCGACGATAAAAATTAGCAAACCCCAAGAACTTCTGTAGGCTCTTAACAGATGTAGGTTGTGTCCAGTCACAAATTGCCTGAACCTTAACGGGATCCATCTCAATAGTAGAAGGAGAAAAAATGTACCCCAAAAAAGAAATCTTCTGGACTCCGAAGAGACACTTTGAGCCCTTCACAAACAGAGAATTGGCCCGCAGAACCTGAAACACCTTCCTGACCTGTAGAACATGAGACTCCCAGTCATCAGAAAACACCAAAATATCATCCAAATACACAATCATAAACTTATCCAGATATTCACGGAAAATATTGTGCATAAAGGACTGAAAGACTGACGGAGCATTGGAGAGTCCAAAAGGCATTACCAAATACTCAAAATGGCCCTCAGGCGTATTAAATGCGGTTTTCCACTCATCACCTTGTTTTATCCGCACCAGATTATACGCACCGCGAAGATCTATCTTAGTGAACCACCTAGCCCCCTTAATGCGAGCAAACAAGTCAGTCAATAATGGCAATGGATACTGATATTTGACTGTAATCTTATTCAGAAGGCGATAATCTATACAAGGCCTCAGGGAACCATCTTTTTTTGCCACAAAAAAAAAACCTGCTCCCAGAGGGGACGAAGATGGACGAATATGTCCCTTTTCCAAGGACTCCTTAATATAATTCCGCATAGCAGTATGCTCTGGCAGTGACAGATTAAATAAACGACCCTTAGGGAACTTACTGCCAGGAATCAATTCTATAGCACAGTCACAATCTCTATGAGGAGGGAGCGAATTGAGCTTAGGCTCCTCAAAAACATCCCTATAGTCAGACAAAAACTCAGGGATCTCAGAAGGAGTAGATGAAGCGATAGAAATCGGAGGTGCATCATCATGAACCCCCTGACATCCCCAGCTTAACACAGACATTGTTTTCCAGTCCAGGACAGGATTATGAGTTTGTAACCATGGCAGACCCAGCACTAGTACATCATGTAAATTATACAGTACAAGGAAGCGAATCACCTCCTGATGAACGGGAGTCATGCGCATGGTCACTTGTGTCCAATACTGCGGTTTATTCATAGCCAATGGTGTAGAGTCAATTCCCTTCAGAGGAATAGGGACTTCCAGAGGCTCCAGACTAAAACCGCAGCGTTTAGCAAATGACCAATCCATAAGACTCAGGGCAGCGCCCGAATCCACATAGGCATCAACGGAAATGGAAGACAGTGAAAAAATCAGAGTCACAGACAAAATGAACTTAGGCTGCAGAGTACCAATGGCAAAAGATTTATCAAGCTTTTTTGTGCGTTCAGAGCATGCTGATATAACATGAGCTGAATCACCACAATAAAAACACAATCCATTTTTCCGCCTATAATTTTGCCGTTCACTTCTGGACTGAATTCTATCACATTGCATAGTCTCAGGTGCCTGTTCAGAAGACACCGCCAACTGGTGCACGGGTTTGCGCTCCCGCAAACGCCGATCAATCTGAATGGCCATAGCCATAGACTCATTCAGACCTGTAGGCGTAGGGAACCCCACCATAATATCCTTAATGGCCTCAGAAAGACCATTTCTGAAGTTTGCAGCCAGGGCGCACTCATTCCACTGAGTAAGCACCGACCATTTCCGAAATTTTTGACAATATATTTCCGCTTCATCATGCCCCTGAGAGAGGGCTAATAAAGCCTTTTCAGCCTGAATCTCCAGGTTGGGTTCCTCATAGAGCAATCCCAATGCCAGAAAAAACGCATCCACACTGAGCAATGCAGGATCCCCTGGTGCCAATGCAAATGCCCAATTCTGAGGGTCGCCCCGCAGGAAAGATATTACAATCCTGACCTGTTGAGCAGGGTCTCCAGAGGAGCGAGATTTTAAAGAAAGAAACAATTTACAATTGTTCCTGAAATTCAGGAAGGTAGATCTATCTCCAGAGAAGAACTCTGGAATAGGAATTCTAGGTTCAGACATGGGAGTGTGAACAACAAAATCCTGTATGTTTTGAACTTTTGCCGCGAGATTACTCAGGCTGGAAGCCAAACTCTGGACATCCATGTTAAACAGCTAAGATCAGAGCCATTCAAGGGTTAAGAGGAGGTAAGAAGCAGCTAGACAGCAATTAAGGGCTAGGCGGCAAAACTCTGAAGGAAAAAAAAAAAAAAAAAAAATGTTCCCTTAAACACTTCTTTTTCTCCTGCTTCAGCCCAAACAATTAACACTTTGTGGCCGGCTATACTGTCATGAATCCCCAATGGCTAGGGATAGCACAGGACAAGCAAAGTACAAATAAATAACGGACGAGCTCTAGGGTGATGGAACCTGGGCTGACCGCTGCCCTACGCCTGACAAACGCAACTAGAGATAGCCAGGGAGCGTGCCTACGTTGGTTCTAGACACCACGCACCAGCCTAAGAGCTAACTAGTACTGCAGAGAAAATAAAGACCTCACTTGCCTCCAGAGGAATGAACCCCAAAAGATATAGTTGCCCCCTCACATGTATTGACGGTGAAATGAGAGGAAGGCACACACATAGAGATGATATATATAGATTTAGCAAATTGAGGCCCGCTGTAAACTAGAAAGCAGAACGATACAAAAGGGGACTGAGCGGTCAGCAAAAAACCCTAATCAAAAAACCATCCTGAGATTACAAGAACCCATGTGCCAACTCATGGCACATGGGGAGAACCTCAGTCCACTAGAGCTACCAGCTAGCATAGAGACATAATAAGCAAGCTGGACAAAAAAACCAAACAACTGAAAATCAGCACTTAGCTTATCCTGAAAGATCTGGGAGCAGGTAGGCAGGAACCAAACAGAGCACATCTGAATACATTGATAGCCGGCAAGGAAATGACAGAAAGGCCAGGTAAAATAGGAAACACCCAGCCTCTGATGGACAGGTGGAAAACAAAGGCCGCAACCCACCAAAGTCACCCAGTACCAGCAGTAACCACCAGAGGGAGCCCACAAACAGAATCCACAACAGTCTAGGGAGCGCTAGGTACATTCCACGGCTACTTCTAGTTGTGGTGTTAGGTTCAGGGTCTGCGGTCAGTACAGGTACCACCTTCTCCAGAGTACGTCCCATGCTGCTCTTAGGCCACCAGATCATAACAGTTTTCCACTGTTTAGGTACATCAGGGGCTCTGCAAATGCAACATAACGCCCGCAGACCATTCTATCAAAGTCTGCATTCCAAAACAGCACTCCTTCCCTTCTGAGCTCTGCCATGCGCCCAAACAGTGGTTCTCCCCCACAAATGGGGTATCAGCGTACTCAGGATAAATTGCCCAATAAATTTTGTGGCCCAATTTCTAATGTTACCCTTGAGAAAATAAAAAATTGTGAGCTAAAACATCATTTTTGAGGAAAAAAAAGGATTGTTTATTTTCACGGCTCTACATTATAAATTTCTGTGAAGCACTTGGGGGTTCAAACTGCTCACCACACATCTAGATACGTTTCTTATTGAGTTTAGTTTCCAAAATGATGTCACTTGTGGGGGGTTTCCACTGTTTAGGCAGTTCAGGGGCTCTCCAAACGCGACAAGGCGTCCGATCTCAATTCCAGCCAATTCTGCATTGAAAAACAGCACTCCTTCTCTTCCAAGCTCTGCCGTGCGCCCAAACAGTGGTTTACCCCCACATATGGGGTATCGGCGTGTTCAGAAGAAATTGCACAACAAATTTTGTGGTTCATTTTCTCTTTTTACACTTGTGAAAATAAAAAAAATTGGTTCTGAAGTAAAATGTTTGCAAAAAAAAGTTACATGTTCATTTTTTCCTTCCACATTGTTTCAGTTCCTGTGAAGTACGTAAAGGGTTAATAAACTTCTTGAATGTGGTTTTGAGCACCTTGAGGGGTGTAGTTTTTAGAATGGAGTCAAGTTTGGGTATTTTCTGTCATGTACACCCCTCAAAGTGACTTTAGATGTGAGATGGTCCCTAAAAAAATGGTTTTGTAAATTTTGTTGTAAAAATGAGAAATCGCTGGTCAACTTTTAACCCTTATAACTTCCTAACAAAAAAAAAAATGTTTCCAAAATTGTGCTGATGTAAAGTAGACATGTGGGAAATGTTATTTATTAACTATTTTGTGTGACATATCTCTCTGATTTAAGGGCATAAAAATTCAAAGTTTGAAAAATGCAAAATTTAAATTTTTTTTGCCATATTTCCATTTTTTTCATAAATAATCGCAAGTAATATCGAAGAAATGTTACCACTGACATGAAGTACAATATGTCACGAAAAAACAGTCTCAGAATCAGTGGGATCCATAAAAGCGTTCCAGAGTTATAACCTCATAAACGGACAGTGGTCAGAATTGTAAAAATTGGCTCGATCATTAAGTACCAAATTGGCTCTGTCACTAAGGAGTTAAAATCGCTAGTGTGTCTGACCTAATTCTCAGATTTAGAAGACAACTTAGAGGATAACTTTTGTTAATTTTTGGTGATGTTTTAAGATAAGGATGCATGTTTCTATAAGAATTAAACTGATAAGGTTCTGTTTATTACACCAGAAATTATATTCTGCATGAGAAGAACACTTTTGCATACTTTAGTACATTAATAGGGCTAGGGCTACACCACAACATGTGTCGCGCCACACTGAGATCGCAGTGTGTCATGACGACATTGCATGTGATTATTTATTATAGTGTCACACCTAGTGTCACAAATAATGACAATAGCAAATGTTTCCAAATGCTTTTGATTTTCTTTTGCTTGTGACTCCCTTGCCATAGACTACAATTCAAGTCACATGTTACTGGGCAGATGTGTTTAGCTGCACAGCTTGCCGAAGAATTGCTGTTATGTGACAATAATTGCCGTCTAAAGACATTTTACTTCTGAATACTCTTCCCTATCTGGCTAACAGGAAACTTGCTTCCTATGCCAATGTAACTTCTCTCATCCTGAAGGTTCCAATAGTTAAGCCTTGCCTAACTGCTTAATTGGCTGTTTAGCTGCAATTGTTCTTTTGGGCTCATTTGTGATTTTTAAACCAGGAAATGACACCTCCTATACGGTCCTTGGCTGAAAAAGTGTGGAGCATATTGAGCATAGTAAATACACTAAAAGGGTTTGTCTGAGACTCAACAATTGATGACTTATCCACAGGAGAGGTCATCAATATAAGATCGTTGGGGTCCAAAATACGGCACTCCCACCAATCAGCTGAAATCTTTTAGACCAGTTGCAGCAGGGGTCACAAACAAAAAAATTGAATTTGACCTGTCACATTGTTTGCAGGATGAGATGACATCTTTAGTGATACCATCGGGTTAGTAATGAAGAATATTTTGTCATGCGCATAAGCTGCAATTTTGTAAGAGATATTGTGAATCTTTAGAACTGTAATATCTGAGTTGGACCAGATACACAGAAGGAAGGGCTCAAGAGTGAGGATAACCATTAGGGGAGAGAAGAGGCAGATCTGCCGAGTGCCATTTGTAATTGGAAATTTCTCAGAGAAAAACATCATACACAGGCGGAGGGAGTACTTGTAGAGAGAACCAATCCACTTTAGCATGGAGCTCTGCAACCCAAGAGATTTCAACACCTCTTCCATGAACATGCAGTTGACTCGATTGAAGGCCTTTTCGACATCTGTGGATAAGCACATCAAAGGGATGTCATTTAAATTGGCTCTATAAAAGAAATGTAAAGCTTTAGTGCTGTTGTCCCTCTCTTTTTTGCCACACATAAATCCTGCCTGGTCCGGTTGAATAATGTCTCTGAGCAAGGACGCTAGTTTGGTTGCTAGAATCTTGGTAAAAAGTTTCAAGTCTACATTAAGTAAATATATTGGGCGATATCAGGAGCACTGGGCAGGATCTTTACCTACTTTATGTATAACCATAATGTTGGCAGTTAGTACATCTTTGCGAAGTTGAGATATTGAGAGATATGTTATTGATGGTAGACAAGAAGGGAGAGAATAAGTTGGAGCCAAGTTTTTTGTAATAGATCAGAGGGAGACCATCTGGACCTGGGGCTTTACCTGAAGGAGAATTCATGACTGGAAATGTAAGCTCCAGCTCAGAGCTAGGACTCACTAGGGCAGTGATATCCTCCCTCTTTAATGAAGGGAGGCCAGAGTTTTTGATATAATCATGAATGTGGTTCCGGAAATCTGCCCTGGTAGAAGTGGATTTATCTATAGAGTATAGAGAAGAGTAGAAATCCTTAAAGGAAGAAGGAATGTCTTTTGGCAGAGTTGCTTTACCGCCTGAGGGGGTCTGAGGGCACCTTCGATCGCTGGATCCTCTGCACTCTAGTCAGCATTCTGCTACATTTATTCCAAAATCCATAAAAATGTCTTCTACATTTTAGTTAGGGATCACTTAGCCTTGTGAGACAAAAGGGATCTGGACTCTCTTTTCTAAATGAGAAAAATTATTGTGCTTTGGTCATGGAGGCCCTTTTGTCGAGTTTCAAATATACAAATGTCTGCCAGAAAATCATTGATAGCTGAAGATCTCTTTTTTTATACATGACCTGTGTTTGATAAAGATCCCCTGACCACACATTTATGCGCCTCCCAAATTAAGTTTGGGGACATGCCCTCAGTAGAATTAGTGGCAAAATAATCCTTTATAAGTGCACCTTGAAATTAAAATTCATTATGAAGGTAGTTGCAGATTGCTAATTATGAGTGCAATATACCGTAAAAGTCGAGTCCCCTAATATTACCACAAAAAAATGGGAAAACGTATTGACTTGAGTATAAACCTAGGGTGTGAAATGCAGCAGCTACTGGTAAATTTCAAAAATAAAAATAGATACCAATAAAAGTAAAATTAATTGAGACATCAGTAGGTTAAATGTTTTTGAATATCCATATTGAATCAGGAGCCCCATATAATGCTCCATACAGTTCATGGGCCCCATAAGATTCTCCATAGAAAAAATATGCCCCATATAATGCTGCACAAAGGTTAATAATGGCCCCATAAGATGCCCCATATTAAAATATGCCAGCGCGCCGGAGACCATCTGAAAAGCAGGGATGTGCAGAGACCGCACAAAGAGGGGGTGAGTATGATGTGACAGTCCCCGCTCCCCCTCCCCATCCCCTGCCGACCCCTGGGACAATAACTCGAGTATAAGTGTATGTTTCAATAAAAAATTTTTTTATGCATTACTATGTTTGGAGGACTTTTTTGCTCTATATACAGTGGGTACGGAAAGTATTCGTACCCCTTAACATTTTTCACTTTGTTTCATTGCAGCCATTTGGTAAATAAAAAAATAATAATTTTTTTCTCATTAATGTACACTCTGCACCCAACCTTGACTGAAAAAAAGAAATGTAGAAATTTTTGCAAATTTATTAAAAAAGAAAACCTGAAGACTCACATGGTCATAAGTATTCAGACCCTTTGCTCATTATTGAGTAGAAGCACCCTTTTGAGCTAGTACAGCCATGAGTCTTCTTGGGAATGATGCAACAAGTTTTTCACACCTGGATTTGAGGATCCTCTCCAGTTATTTTTATTATTTATTATTATCGCGCCATTTATTCCATGGCGCTTTACATGTGAGTAGGGGTATACACAATAAAAACAAGTACAATAATCTTAAACAATACAAGTTACAACTGGTACAGGAGGAGAGAGGACTCTGCCCGCGAGGGCTCAAAATCTACAAGGGATGGATGAGAATACAGTAGGCGAGGGTAGAGCTGGTCGTGCAGCGGTTTGGTCGATCGGTGGTTACTGCAGGTTGTAGGCTTGTCGGAAGAGGTGGGTCTTCAGGCTCTTTTTGAAGGTTTCAATGGTAGGCGAGAGTCTGATATGTTGTGGTAGAGAGTTCCAGAGTAGGGGTGATGCGCGAGAGAAATCTTGTATGCGATTGTGGAAAGAGGAGATAAGAGGGGAGTAGAGAAGGTGATCTTGTGAGGTTCGGAGGTTGCGTGCAGGTAAGTACTGGGAGACGAGGTCACAGATGTATGGAGGAGACAGGTTGTGGATGGCCTTGTATGTCATGGTTAGGGTTTTGTACTGGAGTCTCTGGGTAATGGGGAGTCAGTGAAGGGATTGACAGAGGGGAGAGGCCTGGGAATAGTGGGGGGACAGGTGGATTAGTCAGGCAGCAGAGTTTAGAATGTATTGGAGGGGTGCGAGAGTGTTTGAGAGGAGGCCACAGGGCAGGAGGTTGCAGTAGTCAAGGCGAGAGATGATGAGGGCATGGACTAGGGTTTTTGCAGATTCTTGGTTTAGGAATGTAAGGGAAATATTTTTGAGTTGTAGGTGGCAGGAAGAGGAAAGAGCTTGGATATGTGGTTTGAAGGAGAGCTTCGTGTCAAAGATTACCCCGAGGCAGCGAGCTTGTGGGACTGGGGAGAGTGGGCTGCTGTTTACTGTAATGGATAAGTTCGTTGAGGGGGGGGTCGCGTGAGATGGGGGAAAGATGAAGAATTCTGTTTTGTCCATGTTAAGTTTCAGAAATCTAGTGGAGAAGAAGGATGAAATAGCGGACAGACATTGAGGGATTCTGGTTAGTAGGGTGATGAGATCTGTGTGTCGTCGGCATAGAGATGATACTGAAAGCCGTGAGATTCTATTAGCTGTCCCAGGCCAATGGTGTAAATGGAGAAGGGCCCTAGGACTGAACCTTGCAGGGCTTCAACAGATCGGGGGCGAGGTGAGGAAGTGGAGTGTGAGTGGGAGACGCTGAATGTCCGGTCTGTTAGGTATCATGAGATCCAGGATAGGGCCAAGTCTGTGATGCCAAGGGATGAGAGGGTCTGTAGTAATAGGGAATGGTCCACTGTGTCAAAGGCAGAGGACAGGTCAAGGAGGAAGAGGACAGATTAGTGTCGCTTGCTCTTGGCAGTTAATAGGTCATTGGTAACCTTAGTTAGGGCAGTTTCAGTGGAGTGGTGTGACCTGAAGCCAGATTGTAAGCTGTCGAAGAGGGAGCAAGAAGAGAGATGGGAGGACAGTTCAAGATGGGCGTGTTGTTCCAGTAGTTTGGAGGCATAGGGGAGAAGTGATATAGGGCTATAGCTAGATACAGAGGATGGGTCAAGAGAGGGCTTTTTGAGGATAGGTGTGATTGAGACATGTTTAAAGGTTGAGGGGAAAACATCAGTTGTTAGTGATGGGTTGAAGAGATGGGTTAGGGTTGGGATGAAGACTGTGGCGAGGTTTGGGATGAAGTGGGATGTGATCCGGTCAAGTGCACAGGTGGTGAGATGCAATCTTGAGAGTAGAGTGGAGAGTCGATCTTCTGCAATGGTGGAGAAGTTGGTTTTGGAGGTGGAGGGCTGGGAAGTTGGGAGGAAGGGTTCTGGGGGTTGTTGCCCAAAACTGTCTCTGATGTTATCAATCTTCTGCTTGAAAAATGAGGCAAAGTCTTCAGCTGAGATGAGTGGGGAGGGAGGAGGTGCTGGGGGATGGAGGAGAGAATTGAAGGTGCTGAATAACTGTTTAGGATTGTGAGACAGGGAGGATATGAGAGATGAGAAGTAGGTTTATTTAGCTTTGGCGAGTGTGGTCTTGAAAGTACTGAGGGACTGTTTGAATCTGATGAAGAGCTTGTTGGAGTGGGATCTTTTTCATCTCCACTCAGCAGCCCTGGAAGCTTGCATCAGTTCTTTGGTCAGTCTGGTGTGCCAGGGCTGTCTGTTGATTTTGCGAGCTTTTGGTATGTGTGAGAGGGGCAACAGATTTCAAAGCTACAGCTATTGTGTTATATAGTTATATAGAGCGGCAGCGTCATCCGCATTGTGTAGGGAACTTATGTCTGTGAGAGGGAGGAGGAATTCAGAGAGTGAGTGTAGATCAAGGTGTTTAAGATTTCCGCGAGGGTGTGCAAGTTTGTAGGGTGGGGATTGTAGACAAGGAGTGGAGAGGGAAGAGAATGAATAGGTTGTGGTCAGAAAGAGGAAGAGGTGAGTTAGAGAGGTTAGATAGGCAGCAGAGGCAGGTGAAGATGAGGTCCAGTGTGTGACCATCTTTGTCAGTTCCAACAGGTTGGATGGTGAACGTTGGTGTACAGGCATTTTCACATCTCTCCAGAGATACTCAATTGGATTTAGGTCAGGGCTCTGTCTGGGCCAGTCAAGAATGGTCACAGAGTTGTTCTAAAGCCACTCCTTTGTTTTAGCTGTGTGCTTAGGGTCATTGTCTTGTTGGAAGGTGAACCTTCGGCTAAGTTTGAGGTCCAAAGCACTCTGGAAGAGGTTTTCATTTAGGATATCTCTGTACTTGGCCACATTCATGTTTCCTTCAATGACAACCAGTCATCCTGTCTAGAGTTGAGCGACTTTTACTTTTTTCAGATCGAGTCGGGTTTCGCGAAACCCGACTTTCTCAAAAGTCGGGTAGGGTGAAATCGGCTGATTATTGCGTAAAGTCGGGGGCCGACTGAAACACGAAACCCAATGCCAGTCAATGGGGAATCAAAGTCGGCAGTGAGTGGAGGACAGGAAAACACCTACAGTGCCCATTGTAATGCCAAAAACATCAATTCTTATTACTGAAGCTTGTCAATCTTAATTTACTTTATAATAATAGTTAGGCATTGAAAACTGGGGGTCATTTGGCTAAAGTTGTGGGGGGTAGGGCTGGCTCAAGTTTTTCGTGTGCCCAGGAAACGCGGAATACGTCACGGCGGTGGAGCAGAAAGAGGTAAGTATTTCAACTTTGCAAGTGCTGTGATCCTGAGCAAGCAGTGGGGGCCCACTCGTTGGCATTGGCACTGGCACAGGTCCCCTCATAGTACGGCGGTGTGTTTGACGGCGGGTGGCGCCTCCCACCGGCAGAGACACTTTTGCGTACTATGAGGGGCCCTGTGCCAGTGACATCGTCAACGAGTATGCCCCACCACCTGATGAAGGAACCTGCACTTTCATGTGCACCTTCCTGTTTGTCCCCGTGTAAGGTGGTATAGTATGCGGGAAGGGGAACCTGACTTTCAGCAGGGTCAGATTCTGGCTGTGTAGAGTGCAAGGGGAATGTAGTGGTCTGGGTCAATGTACCAGCAGACTCATCCAGCAGTGGCTGGTCAATGGGCAGGATGAGGAAACACAGATATAGGCCAAAATAATAAAGTGGGCTAAATGCAGTTCAAAATTGGTAACAGGACTAACCAGGCGGCATTGCTTTGTTCAGCGGAGGACAACTGTAAGGAGAGGCTGACACAGTGAGTAGGCCCAAATAAGTAAGTAGGCTAAATGCAGTTCAAAAATGGTAACAGGACTAACCAGGCGGCATTGCTTTGTTCAGCGGAGGACAACTGTAATGAGAGGCTGACACAGTGAGTAGGCCCAAATAAGTAAGTGGGCTAAATGCAGTTCAAAATTGGTAACAGGACTAACCAGGCGGCATTGCTTTGTTCAGCGGAGGACAACTGTAAGGAGAGGCTGACACAGTGGGTTGGCCCAAATAAGTAAGTAGGCTAAATGCAGTTCAAAATTGGTAACAGGACTAAACTGGCGGCATTGCTTTGTTCAGCGGAGGACAACTGTAAAGAGAGGCTGACACAGTGAGTAGGCCCAAATAAGTAAGTAGGCTAAATGCATTTAAAAATTGGTAACAGGACTAACCAGGCGGCATTGCTTTGTTCAGCGGAGGACAACTGTAAAGAGAGGCTGACAGTGAGTAGGCCCAAATAAGTAAGTAGGCTAAATGCAGTTCAAAATTGTTAACAGGACTAAACTGGCGGCATTGCTTTGTTCAGCGGAGGACAACTGTAATGAGAGGCTGACACAGTGAGTAGGCTCAAATAAGTAAGTGGGCTAAATGCAGTTCAAAATTGGTAACAGGACTAACCAGGCGGCATTGCTTTGTTCAGCGGAGGACAACTGTAAGGAGAGGCTGACACAGTGGGTTGGCCCAAATAAGTAAGTAGGCTAAATGCAGTTCAAAATTGGTAACAGGACTAAACTGGCGGCATTGCTTTGTTCAGCGGAGGACAACTGTAAAGAGAGGCTGACAAAGTGAGTAGGCCCAAATAAGTAAGTAGGCTAAATGCAGTTCAAAAATGGTAACAGGACTAACCAGGCGGCATTGCTTTGTTCAGCGTAGGACAACTGTAAAGAGAGGCTGACACAGTGAGTAGGCCCAAATAAGTAAGTAGGCTAAATGCATTTAAAAATTGGTAACAGGACTAAACTGGCGGCATTGCTTTGTTCAGCGGAGGACAACTGTAATGAGAGGCTGACACAGTGAGTAGGCCCAAATAAGTAAGTAGGTTAAATGCAGTTTAAAATTGGTAAAAGGACTAAACTGGCGGCATTGCTTTGTTCAGCGGAGGACAACTGTAAAGAGAGGCTGACACAGTGAGTAGGCCCAAATAAGTAAGTAGGTTAAATGCAGTTTAAAATTGGTAACAGGACTAACCAGGCGGCATTGCTTTGTTCAGTGGAGGACAACTGTAAGGAGAGGCTGACACAGTGGGTTGGCCCAAATAAGTAAGTAGGCTAAATGCAGTTCAAAAATGGTAACAGGACTAACCAGGCGGCATTGCTTTGTTCAGCGGAGGACAACTCTAAAGAGAGGCTGACAGTGAGTAGGCCCAAATAAGTAAGTAGGCTAAATGCAGTTCAAAATTGTTAACAGGACTAAACTGGCGGCATTGCTTTGTTCAGCGGAGGACAACTGTAATGAGAGGCTGAAACAGTGAGTAGGCCCAAATAAGTAAGTGGGCTAAATGCAGTTCAAAATTGGTAACAGGACTAACCAGGCGGCATTGCTTTGTTCAGCGGAGGACAACTGTAAGGAGAGGCTGACACAGTGGGTTGGCCCAAATAAGTAAGTAGGCTAAATGCAGTTCAAAATTGGTAACAGGACTAAACTGGCGGCATTGCTTTGTTCAGCGGAGGACAACTGTAAAGAGAGGCTGACACAGTGAGTAGGCCCAAATAAGTAAGTAGGCTAAATGCAGTTCAAAAATGGTAACAGGACTAACCAGGCGGCATTGCTTTGTTCAGCGGAGGACAACTGTAAAGAGAGGCTGACACAGTGAGTAGGCCCAAATAAGTAAGTAGGCTAAATGCATTTAAAAATTGGTAACAGGACTAAACTGGCGGCATTGCTTTGTTCAGCGGAGGACAACTGTAATGGGAGGCTGACACAGTGAGTAGGCCCAAATAAGTAAGTAGGTTAAATGCAGTTTAAAATTGGTAACAGGACTAAACTGGCGGCATTGCTTTGTTCAGCGGAGGACAACTGTAAAGAGAGGCTGACACAGTGAGTAGGCCCAAATAAGTAAGTAGGTTAAATGCAGTTTAAAATTGGTAACAGGACTAACCAGGCGGCATTGCTTTGTTCAGTGGAGGACAACTGTAAGGAGAGGCTGACACAGTGGGTTGGCCCAAATAAGTAAGTAGGCTAAATGCAGTTCAAAATTGGTAACAGGACTAAACTGGCGGCATTGCTTTGTTCAGTGGAGGACAACTGTAAAGAGAGGCTGACACAGTGAGTAGGCCCAAATAAGTAAGTAGGCTAAATGCAGTTCAAAAATGGTAACAGGACTAACCAGGCGGCATTGCTTTGTTCAGCGGAGGACAACTGTAAAGAGAGGCTGACACAGTGAGTAGGCCCAAATAAGTAAGTAGGCTAAATGCAGTTAAAAATTGGTAACATGACTAAACTGGCAGCATTGCTTTGTTCAGCGTTGGACAACTGTAATGAGAGGCTGACACAGTGAGTAGGCCCAAATAAGTAAGTAGGTTAAATGCAGTTTAAAATTGGTAACATGACTAACCAGGCGGCATTGCTTTGTTCAGTGGAGGACAACTGTAATGAGAGGTTGACACAGTGAGTAGGACCAAATAAGTAAGTAGGTTAAATGCAGTTTAAAATTGGTAACAGGACTAACCAGGCGGCATTGCTTTGTTCAGTGGAGGACAACTGTAATGAGAAGCTGACACAGTGAGTAGGCCCAAATAAGTAAGTAGGCTAAATGTCTGCCAATTTTTTTTTCATAAATAAACAGGTGGCATAGCTAGGTACAGGAGTGGGCTCCTCTGCTGAGTAGCAGACAGTGGTAGTAGGCGCAAAGTATTAACTGGTCTAAATGGAGGCCACGGCCCCTGTATATTTTAACTATCATCTATCATTTCAACAAATTTGTATTGGCAGTGCCATTGAAGAATTTAACAGCACAGACTACACAGTGGTGGAGCAGGGAGAGGTAAGTATTGCAAGTGGTAGATCACTGTTCAAGCTGGGGGGGGAACACTCTCTCGTGGGCGGCGGTACTGGCACAGGGCCCCTCATATTACGACGGTGTGTCTGACGTTGGTTGTGCACCACCACCGTCAGAGACACTTCATTTTACTATGAGGGACCCTGTGCCAGTGCCGTCGCCCAAGAGTGGGCACACCCACCTGTCCAGGCAAACGGCACTTGCATGGGTGCTTGCGCCAGGTGGTGACCACGGCCCTGTGGGGGGAGTCGGGCCATTTAGGGAGGTATAAAAATGGCCTATGGTGGACATTCAGCAGCTGCAAATGGAGGAATTGGAGCAGTCAGTAAGAGGAGGCCAAAATCAAGACATTTTCAGTCAAGCTACGTGTCAGCAGGGGAAGGTAATGCCAAATAATTTGAAATCCAAGATTGGTTCATTTTAATGAAGGTTAGATCATCAACATTTTGGGTAGCCAGACGTGTCCTTTTTTCGGTCAGTATTGAACCAGCAGCACTGAATACTCTTTCTGATAGCACACTAGCAGCAGGGCATGCGAGCTTCTGTAATGCATATTCTGCCAATTCAGGCCAGGTGTCTATTTCAGTTGCCCAGTAATCAAAGGGGAATGACCTGTGAGTGAGAACATCGATAAAGGCGGAAAAGTAGTTTGTAACCATACTGGAAAAATGCTGCCTCCTGTCACTTTGAATCGATGCAGCTGTCCCTGTCGTGTCAGCGGTCATTGCGAAATTACTCCACAACCTGGTCATAAAATCCCTCTGTCCAACGCCACTTCGGATTTGTGCTCCTCTAACACCTCTGCCATGTTGCCCACTACGGCTCGTGTGACAACCATCACCGCTGCTGTGTGCTGGGAATGCCTGAACCAAACGGTCTACAAGAGTTGCTTGTTTGGTAGCCAATATTTGCTCAAGGTTCTCATGTGGCATGATATTTTGTAATTTTCCTTTATATCGTGGATCCAGGAGGCAGGTCAACCAGTAATCGTCATCGGTCATCATTTTGATAATGCGGGGGTCCCTTTTGAGGATACGCAAGGCATACTCAGCCATGTGGGCCAATGTTCCAGGTGTCAATTCACTGCTTGTGCTGGGTTGAGGAGCACTTTCTTGCAAATCAACATCACTTGTGTCCCGCAAAAACCCTGTACCTGACCTTGCAACGCAACCAGTTTCTATTGCCCCCTGAGAAGCATCCTCCTCCCATAAATATTCATCCCCATCATCCTCCTCCTCCTTTTAATCCGCCACCTCGTCCAGGAGAGTTCCCTGTGCTGACAATGGCTGACTGTCATCAAGGCTTCCCTCCTCTTCGGCTGCAGATGCCTGCTCCTTAATGTGCGTCAAACTTTGCATCAGCAGACGCATTAGTGGGATGCTCATGCTTATGATGGCGTCGTCTGCACTTACCAGCTGTGTGCATTCCTCAAAACACTGAAGGACTTGACAGAGATCTTGTAGCTTCGACCACTGCACAACAGACAACTCCATGTCTGCCATCCAAGTGCCTGCCCATGTATGTGTATCCTCCCACAAATAAATTACAGCACGCCTCTGTTCGCACAGCCTCTGAAGCATGTGCAGTGTGGAGTTCCACCTTGTTGCAACGTTGATTATTAGGCAGTGCTGGGGAAGATTCAGCGATCGCTGATGGTTCAGCATACGGCTGGAGTGTACGGGCGACCGGCGGATGTGCGGGCAAAGTCTTCGCACCTTCAGGAGCAGGGCTGGTAACCCCGGATAATTTTTCAGGAAGCACTGCAACACCAAGTTCAAGGTGTGAGCCAGGCAAGGTATGTGTTTCAGTTCTGATAGGGCTGTGGCAGCCATAAAATTCCTTCCGTTATCACTGACTACCTTGCCTGCCTCAAGATGTACACTGCCCCGCCATGACTGAGTTTCTTGCTGCAAGTACTCGGCCAGTACTTGCGCGGTGTTTCTGTTGTCGCCCAAACACTTCATTTGTAAGACAGCCTGCTGATGCTTACAACTAGCTGTTCGATAATGGGACACCTCGTGGGCAACACTGGCAGCTGCAGATGGAGTGGTCATGTGACTGCGCTCTGTGGATGAGCTTTCGCTTCTGGAGGAGGAGGAGGAGGAGGGGTGGCAAACGCCTACAGCCAATTCTTTCCTAGACCGTGGGCTAGGCAGAACTGTCCCACTATGGCTGTCCCCAGTGGACCCTGCATCCACCACATTAACCCAGTGCACCGTGATGGACACGTAACGTCCCTGGCCATGCCTACTAGTCCATGCATCGGTTGTGAGGTGCACCTTTCCACTGACTGATTGCCTCAGTGCATGGACAATGCGGTCTTTGACATGCTGGTGGAGGGCTGGGATGGCTTTTCTCGCAAAGAAGTGCCGACTGGATAGGTCATAGCGTGGTACTGCGTAGGCCATCAGGTCTTTGAAAGCTTCGCTTTCAACCAACCAGTAGGGCATCATCTCTAACGAGATTAGTCTAGCAATGTGGGCGTTCAAACCCTGTGTACGCGGATGAGAGGATGAGTACTTTCTTTTCCTAACGGGAGTCTCTTGTAGGGTGAGATGGGCTGGAGAGCTGCATATGGTGGAACTAGCGGTGGTGGTGGTGGTGGACATGGCGGATTGAGAGAGGGTTGGTGATGGTATTCTTGATGTTGGCCTACATACAGTGTTTCCTACCAATAACCTTGTGATTCCCTGACTGCTTTGGCCTTGCGACAATACCTCCACATTTGCTGCTGGTGGTGTCCTAACCGGTGGGCTTACAGTAAGGGAAGCAATGTAGCGTTGCTGACTACCTTCATTCTGAGCAGGTGCACCAACAATACGTGGCGTTTGGTAGTTAGTCCAGGCTTGAAAGTGCATGCTGGTTAAATGTCTATGCATGCACGTTGTATTTAAATTTTGAAGATTCTTCCCTCTGCTAAAGGTCTTTGAGCATTTCTTACAGATAACTTTTGACTGATCATTCGGATCTTGGTTAAAAAATTGCCACACTGCACTCTTCCTACTATCGAATACCTTTTCAGGCATTGCACGCTGTGCTACTTTCACCGGATGGCCACGCTGTCCTAAAACTGTTTTTGTTTTTGACACGTTTTTGGCCTGATACGGGCCTGCCAGATGACAGCTGTTGCGATGCAAATGGCTGCTGTGGATCATCCTCCTCCGCTTCTGAGCTACTGGCAGCGGCACCCTGTTCCCCCAATGGCTGCCAATCTGGGTCAATAACTGGGTCATCTATCACCTCCTCTTCAATGTCATGTGCACCTTCAGCTATAGCGGTTGGATACTAATAAAACTTAGCCTTTAATAAATCACAATAAAATGGACTAATATTACATGACTACAAAAAAAAAAGTGGGGAAAAAGGGACCAGTGATAAAATGTGCCTTAAGCCCAACACAGTGTGTGTTTTGTAGTCATGTATTATTAGTCCATTTTATTGTGAGTTATTAAAGGCTAAGTTTTATTAGTATCCAACCACTATAGCTGTTGTATATCTTTCTTTTGGATTACTTACCCAGCTGTTTTATTTCATGTGCACCTTCCTCTGTGTCACCATGTAAGGTGCTATAGCGTTCGGGACGGGGCACCATAGTCCCATCAGGGTCAGATTCTGGCTGAGTACACTGCGAGGGCAATGTAGTGATCTGAGTCAATGGAACAGCATAATAATCTAGCTGTGGCTGTGCATCAGTGCACTCCATGTCCGATTCATCTTGTAATGGGCAGTTAACAATTTCTCTTTCTAACCCAGGCACGGTATGTGTAAAGAGCTCCATGGAGTAACCTGTGGTGTCGCCTGACGCATCCTTCACTTTTGGTTATGGTGAAGGACACAAGGAAACTTCTTGTTCCTGACCGTGAGCATCCACTGACGACTCGCTGCTTTTATATTTTGAACTTTCTGAAGAGGAGGCGAAAGAGCTAGAGGCTGAGTCAGCAAGGAAAGCCAAAACTTTTTCCTTCTGCTCCGGCTTTAAAAGCGGTTTTCCTACTCCCAGATAAGGGAGCCTTCGAGGCCTTGTGTAGCCAGACGATGACGCTGGCTCAACACCTCCAACCTTAGGTGCTATTTTGCTTTTCCCACTACCACCAGATGCTCCACCACCACCACCATCAGTACCAGCTGGCAACAACCGCCCACGGCCTCTTCCACCAGACTTCCTCATTTTTGGGAAACTGTTACTAAAATAACAACCGTTATATGGTACTCTAAAACAAGGTAGAAGGTGTATATAAACTTGTTGAGAATTTAAATCTCCCTTTTTATTTTGGGGAGACTGAACCAAAACTCAGGCCCAGTGTAAAACACAACACAATGTAAGTGGCAGAACGTGGCTGGCTGATATACGACAAACTAACAGAACTGACCTATATCCACTTTGTGACAATTTGAAACACCCTTTTTTTTGGGGGGAGACTGTACCACATCTCAGGCCCAGTGTATAACACAACACAATGTAAGTGGAAGAACGTGGCTGGCTGATATACGACAAACTAACAGAACTGACGTATATCCACTTTGTGACAATTTGAAACACCCTTTTTTGGGGGGAGACTGCACGACAACTCAGTCAACTCAGGCTAAGTGTATAACACAACACAATGTAAGTGGCAGAATGTGGCTGGCTGATATACGACAAACTAACAGAACTGACATATATCCACTTTGTGACAATTTGAATCTCCCTTTTTTGGGGGGGAGACAGCACCACAACTCAGGCCCAGTGTGTAACACAACACAATGTAAGTGGCTGGAAGATATCTCAAAAAATCCAAGGACTGTAGTACAATTTCAATCTCCCTACAATGAATCAGGACAGGTATGGCAGCAACAAAAAGGACTGCTGCACACAAAAGTGTGGACAAATAAACAAGATAACTGCAGAAAGGATCAACAGGAATTTTGCTTTTAAAAAAGCAGCAGCGTGCAAACAGCAATGCAGCTATCAGGGAGCCTTATAAGGCAGCCTAATAAGCTACAGAGCTGATGCACAAAAAAATAGCCTCCACTGTCCCTGCAAAAAAAGGTGGTGTTGGACAGTGGAAATCGCTACAGCTCAAGCGTTTTGGGGGTTAATCTTCCCTCCCTAACTATATCCCTTCTTCTGACGAAGCTGCAGCAACCTCTCCCTATGCTGAGATCGGTAGAAGTAAGATGGCAGTCGGCGTGCACGCCCCTTTATAGCCCCTGTGATGCCGCAGAAAGCAAGCCAATCACTGTCATGCCCTTCTCTAAGATGGTGGGGACCGAGACCTATGTCATCACGCTGCCCACACTCTGCGTCCTCCTTCATTGGCTGAGAAATGGCGCTGAACGCGTCATATGAAACACGACTTTGGCGCGAAGATCCCCGACCGCATGGCCGATCCCACACTAGGATCGGGTCGGGTTTCATGAAACCCGACTTTGCCGAAAGTCGGCGATTTTTGAATTTGTCCGATCCATTTCGCTCAACCCTAATCCTGTCCCTGCAGCCGAAAAACACCCCCATAGAATGATGCTGCCACCACCATATTTCACTGTTGGGATTGTATTGGGCAGGTGATGAGCAGTGCTTGGTTTTCTGTCATGAATCCCCAATGGCTAGGGATAGCACAGGATAAGCAAAGTAATAATAAATATCGGACGAGCTCTAGGGTGATGGAACCTGGGCTGACCACTGCCCTACGCCTGACAAACGCAACTAGAGATAGCCAGGGAGCGTGCCTAAGTTGGTTCTAGACGCCACGCACCAGCCTAAGAGCTAACTAGTACTGCAGAGAAAACAAAGACCTCACTTGCCTTCAGAGGAATTAACCCCAAAGGTATAGATGCCCCCCACATGTATTGACGGTGAAATGAGAGGAAGGCACACACATAGAGATGATGTATATAGCTTTAGCAAATAGAGGCCCGCTGAAAACTAGAAAGCAGAATGACACAAAAGGGGACTGAGCGGTCAGCAAAAAACCCTAATCAAAAAAACCATCCTGAGATTACAAGAACCCATGTGCCAACTCATGGCACATGGGGAGAACCTCAGTCCACTAGAGCAACCAGATAACAAAGAGACATTCTAAGCAAGCTGGACAAAAAACCAAACAACTGAAAATCAGCACTTAGCTTATCCTGAAAGATCTGGGAGCAGGTAGGCAGGAACCAAACAGAGCACATCTGAACACATTGATAGCCGGCAAGGGAAATGACAGAAAGGCCAGGTAAAATAGGAAACACCCAGCCTCTGATGGACAGATGGAAACCAAAGGCCGCAACCCACCAAAGTCACCCAGTACCAGCAGTAACCACCAGAGGGAGCCCGCAAACAGAATCCACAACAGTACCCCCCCCTTGAGGAGGGGTCACCGAACCCTCACGAGAACCCCCAGGGCGATCAGGGTGAGCTCTATGGAAGGCGCGGACCAAATCAGTCGCATGAACATCGGAGGCGACCACCCAGGAATTGTCCTCCTGACCATAACCCTTCCACTTAACCAAATACTGGAGTTTGCGTCTGGAAAGACGAGAATCCAAGATCTTTTCAACAACATACTCCAATTCTCCCTCCACCAGCACCGGAGCAGGAGGCTCGACCGAAGGAACAACAGGCACCTCATACCTCCGCAACAACGACCGATGGAACACATTATGAATAGCGAACGATGCTGGGAGATCCAAACGGAAAGACACAGGGTTAAGAATCTCCGAGATCCTATAAGGACCGATGAACCGAGGCTTGAACTTAGGAGAAGAGACCTTCATAGGGACAAAACGAGAAGACAACCACACCAAGTCCCCAACAAGAAGTCGGGGACCCACGCGGCGACGGCGATTAGCAAACTGCTGAGTCTTCTCCTGAGATAACTTCAAATTGTCCACCACCTGATTCCAAATGTGATGTAGCCTGTCCACCACCACGTCCACTCCAGGACAATCCGAAGACTCCACCTGACCAGAGGAAAAACGAGGATGAAACCCCGAATTACAAAAAAAAGGAGAGACCAACGTGGCCGAACTAGCCCGATTATTAAGAGCAAATTCGGCCAGTGGCAAAAAAGCAACCCAGTCATCCTGATCAGCAGAAACAAAACACCTCAAATAAGTTTCCAAGGTCTGATTAGTTCGCTCCGTCTGACCATTCGTCTGAGGATGGAATGCAGACGAGAAAGACAAATCAATGCCCATCTTGGCACAAAATGTCCGCCAAAATCTAGACACAAACTGGGATCCCCTGTCAGAAACGATATTCTCCGGAATCCCATGCAAACGAACCACGTTCTGAAAAAACAAAGGAACCAACTCAGAGGAGGAGGGCAACTTAGGCAAGGGCACCAAATGAACCATCTTAGAAAAGCGGTCACACACAACCCAGATAACGGACATTTTCTGTGAAACCGGGAGATCAGAAATAAAATCCATGGAAATGTGCGTCCAAGGCCTCTTCGGGATGGGCAAGGATAACAACAACCCACTAGCCCGTGAACAGCAAGGCTTAGCTCGAGCACACACTTCACAAGACTGCACAAAGGTACGCACATCCCTAGACAAGGAAGGCCACCAAAAAGACCTGGCCACCAAGTCTCTTGTACCAAATATTCCAGGATGACCAGCCAACACAGAAGAATGGACCTCGGAGATGACTCTACTGGTCCAATCATCCGGAACAAATAGTCTTTCTGGTGGACATCGATCCGGTTTATCCACCTGAAACTCCTGCAATGCGCGTCGCAAGTCTGGGGATACGGCGGACAATATTACCCCATCCCTAAGGATACCAGCAGGCCCAGTGTCTCCAGGAGAGTCAGGCACAAAACTCCTGGAAAGAGCATCTGCCTTCACATTCTTTGAACCTGGCAGGTATGAAACCACGAAATTGAAACGAGAAAAAAATAACGACCAACGAGCCTGTCTAGGATTCAAACGCCTGGCAGACTCAAGGTAAATGAGATTCTTGTGATCAGTCAAGACCACCACGCGATGTTTAGCACCCTCAAGCCAATGACGCCACTCCTCAAATGCCCACTTCATGGCCAAAAGCTCCCGATTACCCACATCATAATTGCGCTCGGCGGGCGAGAATTTTCTAGAGAAGAAAGCACATGGCCTCATCACCGAGCCATTAGAACTTCTCTGTGACAAAACCGCCCCCGCTCCAATCTCGGAAGCATCAACCTCCACCTGAAAAGGAAGTGAAACATCTGGTTGACACAACACAGGAGCAGAAGAAAACCGGCGCTTAAGTTCCCGAAAGGCCTCCACGGCCGCAGGAGACCAATCAGCAACATCAGCACCCTTTTTAGTCAAATCAGTCAAAGGTTTAACAATACTGGAAAAATTAGCAATGAACCGACGATAAAAATTAGCAAACCCCAAGAACTTCTGAAGGCTCTTAACAGATGTAGGTTGTGTCCAGTCACAAATAGCCTGAACCTTAACGGGATCCATCTCAATAGTAGAAGGAGAAAAAATGTACCCCAAAAAAGAAATCTTCTGGACTCCGAAGAGACACTTTGAGCCCTTCACAAACAGAGAATTGGCCCGCAAAACCTGAAACACCTTCCTGACCTGTAGAACATGAGCCTCCCAGTCATCAGAAAACACCAAAATATCATCCAAATACACAATCATAAACTTATCCAGATATTCACGGAAAATATTGTGCATAAAGGACTGAAAGACTGACGGAGCATTGGAGAGTCCAAAAGGCATTACCAAATACTCAAAATGGCCCTCAGGCGTATTAAATGCGGTTTTCCACTCATCACCCTGTTTTATCCGCACCAGATTATACGCACCACGAAGATCTATTTTAGTGAACCACCTAGCCCCCTTAATGCGAGCAAACAAATCAGTAAATAATGGCAATGGATACTGGTATTTGACTGTAATCTTATTCAGAAGGCGATAATCTATACAAGGCCTCAGGGAACCATCTTTTTTTGCCACGAAAAAAAAACCTGCTCCCAGAGGGGACGAAGATGGACGAATATGTCCCTTTTCCAAGGACTCCTTAATATAATTCCGCATAGCAGTATGCTCTGGCAGTGACAGATTAAATAAACGACCCTTTGGGAACTTACTGCCAGGAATCAATTCTATAGCACAGTCACACTCTCTATGAGGAGGGAGCGAATTGAGTTTAGGCTCCTCAAAAACATCCCAATAATCTGACAAAAACGCAGGGATCTCCGAAGGAGTAGATGAAGCGATAGAAATCGGAGGTGCATCATCATGAACCCCCTGACATCCCCAGCTTAGCACAGACATTGTTTTCCAGTCCAGGACAGGATTATGAGTTTGTAACCATGGCAGACCAAGCACTAGTACATCATGTAAATTATACAGTACAAGGAAGCGAATCACCTCCTGATGAACAGGAGTCATGCGCATGGTCACTTGTGTCCAATACTGCGGTTTATTCATAGCCAATGGTGTAGAATCAATTCCCTTCAGAGGAATAGGAACTTCCAGAGGCTCTAGACTAAAACCGCAGCGTTTAGCAAATGACCAATCCATAAGACTCAGGGCAGCGCCTGAATCCACATAGGCATCGACGGAAATGGAAGACAGTGAAAAAATCAGAGTCACAGACAAAATGAACTTAGACTGCAGAGTATCAATGGCAAAAGATTTATCAACCCTTTTTGTGCGTTTAGAGCATGCTGATATAACATGAGCTGAATCACCACAATAAAAACACAAACCATTTTTCCGCCTATAATTTTGCCGTTCACTTCTGGACTGAATTCTATCACATTGCATAGTCTCAGGTGCCTGTTCAGAAGACACCGCCAACTGGTGCACGGGTTTGCGCTCCCGTAAACGCCGATCAATCTGAATGGCCATAGCCATAGACTCATTCAGACCTGTAGGCGCAGGGAACCCCACCATAATATCCTTAATGGCCTCAGAAAGACCATTTCTGAAGTTTGCAGCCAGGGCGCACTCATTCCACTGAGTAAGCACCGACCATTTCCGAAATTTCTGACAATATATTTCCGCTTCATCATGCCCCTGAGAGAGGGCTAATAAAGCCTTTTCAGCCTGAATCTCTAGGTTAGGTTCCTCATAGAGCAATCCCAATGCCAGAAAAAACGCATCCACACTGAGCAATGCAGGATCCCCTGGTGCCAATGCAAATGCCCAATTCTGAGGGTCGCCCCGTAGGAACGATATAACAATCTTGACCTGTTGAGCAGGGTCTCCAGAGGAGCGAGATTTCAAAGAGAGAAACAATTTACAATTGTTCCTGAAATTCAGGAAGGTAGATCTATCTCCAGAAAAAAACTCTGGAATAGGAATTCTAGGTTCAGACATGGGAGTGTGAACAACGAAATCCTGTATGTTTTGAACCTTTGCCGCGAGATTACTCAGGCTGGAAGCCAAACTCTGGACATCCATGATAACCAGCTAAGATCAGAGCCATTCAAGGGTTAAGAGGAGGTAAGAAGCAGCTAGACAGCAATTAAGGGCTAGGCAGCAAAACTCTGAAGGAAAAAAAAAATAAAAAATTTTCCTTGAACACTTCTTTTTCTCCTGCTTCAGCCCAAACAATTAACACTTTGTGGGCCGGCTATACTGTCATGAATCCCCAATGGCTAGGGATAGCACAGGATAAGCAAAGTAATAATAAATATCGGACGAGCTCTAGGGTGATGGAACCTGGGCTGACCGCTGCCCTACGCCTGACAAACGCAACTAGAGATAGCCAGGGAGCGTGCCTAAGTTGGTTCTAGACGCCACGCACCAGCCTAAGAGCTAACTAGTACTGCAGAGAAAACAAAGACCTCACTTGCCTCCAGAGGAATTAACCCCAAAGGTATAGATGCCCCCCACATGTATTGACGGTGAAATGAGAGGAAGGCACACACATAGAGATGATGTATATAGCTTTAGCAAATAGAGGCCCGCTGAAAACTAGAAAGCAGAATGACACAAAAGGGGACTGAGCGGTCAGCAAAAAACTCTAATCAAAAAAACCATCCTGAGATTACAAGAACCCATGTGCCAACTCATGGCACATGGGGAGAACCTCAGTCCACTAGAGCAACCAGCTAACAAAGAGACATTCTAAGCAAGCTGGACAAAAAACCAAACAACTGAAAATCAGCACTTAGCTTATCCTGAAAGATCTGGGAGCAGGTAGGCAGGAACCAAACAGAGCACATCTGAACACATTGATAGCCGGCAAGGGAAATGACAGAAAGGCCAGGTAAAATAGGAAACACCCAGCCTCTGATGGACAGATGGAAACCAAAGGCCGCAACCCACCAAAGTCACCCAGTACCAGCAGTAACCACCAGAGGGAGCCCGCAAACAGAATCCACAACAGTTTTCTCCACTACTACTGCTTAGAGTAATCACTAAAAAGGTCTATCTTCGTCTCATCAGACCAGAGAATCTTCTCATAGTCTGGGAGTCCTTCATGTGTTTTATAGCAAACTCTATGCGGGCTTTCATAAGTCTTGCACTGAGGAGAGGCTTCCGTCTGGCCACTCTGACATAAAGGTCCAACTGGTGGAGGGCTGCAGTGATAGTTGACTTTGTCGAACTTTCTCCCATCTGCCTTCTGCATCTCTGGAGATCAGCCACAGTGATCTTGGGGTTCTTCTTTACCTCTCTCATCAAAGGCTCTTCTCCCACGATTGCTCAGTTTGGCAGGACAGCCAGGTCTAGGAAGACTTCTGGTGGTCCCAGTCTTCTTTCATTTAAGGATTATAGAGGCCTCTGTGCTCTTAGGAACCTTGAGTACTGCAGAAATTCTGTTGTAACCTTGGCCAGATCTGTACCTTGCCACAATTCTGTCTCTGAGCTCCTGGTCCAATTCCTTTGACCTCATGATTCTCATTTGATCTGACTTACACTATGAGCTGTGAGGTCTTGTATGGACAGGTGTGTGCCTTTCCAGATCAAGTCCTATCAATTGTCATGATCCGGTTCTGTGTTTATGTTCAGCTGTCTTGTCTCTGGACTGGTCATGTGGGAGTTAATTCCCTCTGCCTCACTTTAAAGCTGGCTGAGCTATTTAAGTCCTCTGCATCCTGTGGCCCAGTGTCTGCTATAGTTCATGCTGCACAGCTTGAGCACCTGACCTGGTCACTAGTACTAGTGTTCCTTTTTGCCTCTGACTGCCTGTACCCGTTTATGACTTGTTCTGACCCTTGGCTTGTATCCCGACTTCGTCTTACGTCTCATGTTTTGTTACCACGTTCCCGGTAGGATCTGACTTCTTGTTTGTCCCCGACCATTCTTCTGATTTCCCCTGTGTACTGCGACTACCTCTATGTGTATGACCTTTGGCTTGTCTGACTTCTCTTGCATTACCTGTGACACCTGTGTTGTTGTTCAGTATTGCTGTGCTGTGTTTACAACCTCTTTTCCTGAACCAGCTCCCCCTGGTGGAGGTTGCACGAAACCACACTGCAGCAGCACATTACATTATAGCAGACCCGAATACATTTAAAGGGGATTTTGCCATTTTTTTTTCTCTGGTCATGGATCCGCTTTGCAACCTGGCGGATCAAGTGTCCAGTTTGACACAGATGGTGCGGGATTTTTTGGTGGAACATTGTGCCCTTGTCACGTCTCATACCCTCTTACAAAAAGAACTGACGGAGACTGTTCAGACCATGCAGGGAACTACCCCCCATGCTGTTAGTCAACCTGGTGAGCCTGTAGATGTTGTTTTGCATTCTGCCGAACCCTTGGTTCAGCTTCCTGACACCTTTTCTGGTGATAAAGATAAATTTCGCTTGTTCAGGGAAAGCATTAAGTTATTGTTTTCCCTTAGACCTCGATTGTCTGGGAATGAGACTCAGCGGGTAGGGATAATTATCTCCTTACTAAAGGTACCTTCACACGAAGCGACGCTGCAGCGATAGCGACAACGATGCCGATCGCTGCAGCGTCGCTGTTTGGTCGCTGGAGAGCTGTCACACAGACCGCTCTCCAGCGATCAACTATGCCGAGGTCCCCTGGTAACCAGGGTAAACATCGGGTAACTAAGCGCAGGGCCGCGCTTAGTAACCCGATGTTTACCCTGGTTACCAGCGTAAAATCTAAAAAAAACAAACAGCACATACTTACATTCACGTCCCCCTGCGTCCACTTCCTGACTGACTGAGCGCCGTACAGTGAGAGCAGAGCGGTGACGTCACCGCTGTGCTGCTTTCACTTTCACTTTGCGGCGCTGAGTCAGAGGAGGAAGCAGACTGCAGGGGACGCAATGTGAGTATGTGCTGTTTGTTTTTTTTACATTTTACGCTAGTAACCAGGGTAAACATCGGGTAACTAAGCGCGGCCCTGCGCTTAGTAACCCGATGTTTACCCTGGTTACCAGTGTAAAATATCGCTGGTATCGTTGCTTTTGCTTTCAAACACAACGATACACAGCGATCGGACGACCAAATAAAGTTCTGGACTTTATTCAGCGACCAGCGACATCACAGCAGGATCCTGATCGCTGCTGCGTGTCAAACGAAACGATATCGCTAGCGAGGACGCTGCAACGTCACGGATTGCTAGCGATATCGTTATAATGTCGTTTCGTGTGAAGGTACCTTTAGGCAGGGACCCCAATCTTGGGCTTTCTCACTGCCCCCCACTGCTCCTGAACGGATGTCTGTAGATAGGTTCTTTGAGGCCCTAGGACTTATCTATGACGAACTGGACCGTGTCAGGTTGGCAGAGGACACTATTATGGGTCTGGTTCAGGGGGAACACTCAGCCGAGTGGTACAGCACTGAGTTCCGCCGATGGTCCACTGAGGTGTCCTGGGATAACTCCGCGCTTAGATGTCTGTTCAGGAGTGGACTGGCGGATTACCTGAAGGACGCTCTGGCCCTCCATCCACCTCCCAGCTCATTGGAGGAGACCATGACTCAGGCTATCCGCATGGATCGAAGGCTGAGGGAGAGAGTTATTGCTCAGCGAAAGGGTCCACTTTTTTCTGCTGGTCCTGTTGTTTCACCCCCGTCTGAACCTATGGAGGTGGGAGTCGCCAATCTCGAGAAGGAGAAGAGACGACGGTTTGAAGCAAAGTTGTTTTTACTGTGGAGATCCTGGACATTGGAAGAAAGACTGCTCCTCCTGTCCACCAACCTACAAACGTCTGGGTCCGGGTGATTGTCGTGGTAGTCACCCAGACTCTCAGGTACCTTTTTTTTCATTTTCAAAATTTTGGTTGGAAGTGGAACTTTGCTGTGGGAGTGGCTCCGTATCCACTTCTGCCTTCGTGGATTGTGGGTCGTCCATGAACTTTATTAACTCTGACTTGGTGTCCAGGTGTAAGTTAGGGACAGTTAGGCTGGAGACTCCTATTCATGTTGTTGCCATTGACAAAACACCACTGGCTAAGAATGTCATCAAAATGGTTTCAGAAGAGTTTCTCCTTAAAGTGAGTGCCTTACACCAGGAACGCATTTCATGTTTCGTTATGGACAATCTGCCTGCGGGACTGGTATTGGGGCTTCCCTGGTTGCAATTACATAATCCTGTTATTAACTGGGAATCTCGGGACATTGTTTAATGGGATCCCAATTGTTCTAAGAGATGTCTTGCTTCTGTATCTGTGTCATCCGTCAGTCTGGAGGGTATTCCGGAGTACCTGAAGGACTTTGAGGATATGTTCTCCGAAAAAGAGGCTGAGGTTCTGCCACCACACCGCTCATTTGATTGTTCAGTTGATCTAGTTCCCGGTGCCAAATTGCCCAAAGCCCGTTTGTACAATCTTTCCGCCCCTGAGCGGGCTGCCATGAAGGAGTATATCTCCGAGAGTCTCCGCAAAGGGCACATTCGGCCATCTGTCTCTCCTGTGGCTGCTGGGTTCTTTTTCGTGAAGAAAAAGGATGGTGGTTTACGCCCATGCCTCGATTTTCGAGAACTTAATAAAATCACCATAAGAAATACTTATCCTCTTCCACTGATACCCGATTTGTATAATCAATTGTCGGGGGCCAGGTGGTTCTCTAAGTTGGACCTCAGAGGGGCATACAACCTCATCCGTATGCGGGAAGGGGATGAATGGAAAACTGCATTTCTCACCTCTGAAGGTTTGTTTGAAAATTTGGTTATGCCCTTTGGTCTGACTAACGCACCAGCTGTATTTCAGAATTTCATGAATCAAGTTTTCTCAGATTTTATTGGGTGCTTCATGGTAATTTATTTGGATGACATCCTCATATATTCTGCCGACAAACAGAGTCACATGGACCACCTCCGTGCAGTTCTTCTGAGGCTTAGGGAGAACTCACTATTTGCTAAACCAGAGAAGTGTTCATTTTTCGCTCAGGAATTGTCCTTTCTGGGGGTCATTTTGTCTGCTAAGGGGTTTCGTATGGACCCTAGGAAGGTACAGGCTATTGTGGATTGGGTGCAACCCAGAGATCTCAAGGGTCTTCAGCGTTTTCTGGGTTTCGCCAATTATTATAGGAAATTTATTAAGGGGTTTTCTCAGGTGGTCAAACCCCTCACAGATTTAACTTGTAAGGGGGCAGATCTCAAAAACTGGTCAGCTCCAGCTTCGGTGGCATTTTCTTCTTTGAAGAATTGTTTCATGACTGCTCCTGTGCTGGTTCAACCTGATTTGTCTAAACCATTTATCGTAGAGGTGGACGCCTCGGAGGTGGGAGTGGGGGCTGTGTTATCCCAAGGACCCACCACGTTGACTAATTTAAGACCTTGTGCCTTCTTTTCGAGAAAATTTTCCTCTGCTGAGAGGAATTATGATGTGGGTAATCGGGAGCTGTTGGCCATTAAATTAGCGATCGAAGAATGGAGGCATTTTTTGGAGAGGGCTGCCCATCATATTACTGTCATTACGGATCACAAGAATCTGTCTTACATTGAATCTGCCAAACGGTTGACCCCGAGACAAGCTAGGTGGTCACTTTTCTTTTCCCGATTTCAGTTTTCCATTACTTTCAGACCAGAGTCCAAGAATGTGAAGGCTGATGCTTTATCTCGTAGCCTGGACCCAGTTTCACCACCTGAACCTCCTTCCTCCATTCTTCAGCGCGGAGTGGTGGTGGCAGCGGTGTCCTCAGCATTGGAGCGAGAGATTCGTGAGGCCCAATCTCTAGCTCCTTCATCTGTACCCGATGACAAGCTCTTTGTACCTATCCAGTATTGGTTAAGGGTGCTTCGGGAGTTCCATGATTTGGCTCTTAGTGGGCATCCTGGAATCTCAGCCACGCGTAAAGCCAACATTAGGCTGTTTTGGTGGCCTTCGTTGGCTTATGACGTCATTGGATTTGTGTCTTCCTGTGAAACTTGTGCTCATGCTAAATCCTCCCGTAGCCGGCCGGCCGGGGAATTGGTACCACTGCCAATTCCAGATAGACCGTGGACTCATCTGTCCATGGATTTTATCACTGATCTTCCCCACTCTAATGGCAAAACCGTGATCTGGGTTGTTGTTGATAGTTTCAGTAAGCAAGCGCATTTTGTACCTTTAGCGGGTCTCCCTAATGCTGAGACTCTATCAAAACTATTCATGGAGCATGTGGTCCGATTGCATGGTGTGCCTGTCAGTGTGGTGTCTGATAGAGGAGTGCAATTTGTGGCAAAATTCTGGAGGGCTTTTTGTAAAAGGCTGGGTATCACTCTGTCCTTTTCATCGGCCTACCATCCCGAGACCAACGGTCAGACTGAAAGGACCAATCAGTCCTTGGAGCAGATATTGCGATGTCTTGCTACATCCAGACAGGATGATTGATGTTCTGCGGTACCCATGGCGGAATTTTCTTTTAATAATCGTGTCAATCAGTCCACTGGTACGTCCCCATTTTTTTGCAACTATGGGTTTCACCCTCACTTTGGTGAGTTTTCCCGGCTGGATTCGGGGTGTCCAGGGGCTGATTCAGCCTTTCTGCGGTTAGGAGAGATCTGGAGGGAGGTTCAGAGAAACATGGGGGAGGCTCAGGGCAAGTATAAATTTTTTGCCGATAAACGACGTTCTGTGGGGCCGACTTACCAGCTGGGGGATAAGGTTTGGTTATCCACTAAGAATATTAGATTGAGGATTCCCTCTGCTAAGTTGGGTCCCAAGTTTATTGGCCCTTATGAAATTTTGGAGGTGCTTAATCCCGTGTCCTTCCGTCTGCGCTTGCCTCCATCATTGCGGATCCCCAATGTATTCCATAAGGCCCTTCTGAAGCCGTCTGTGCCTTCCTCAGATGAGTCTCCCGCGCACCCTCCGCCTGTTGTGGTTGATGGCCAGACTGAGTATGAGGTGGAACGGGTGGTGAATTCTCGTATGCTCCGCCGTTCACTACAGTACTTGGTCCACTGGAGGGGTTACGGTCCTGAGGACCGGTCGTGGGTGCTGGCGTGTTCGGTCCATGCAGATCGGCTGGTCCGGGCCTTTCTTGCTCGTTATCCAGGGAAGCCTGGGGGTCCAGTGGCCCCCCATTGAGAGGGGGGTACTGTCATGATCCAGTTCGGTGTTTATGTTCAGCTGTCTTGTCTCTGGACTGGTCATGTGGGAGTTAATTCCCTCTGCCTCACTTTAAAGCTGGCTGAGCTATTTAAGTCCTCTGCAGCCTGTGGCCCAGTGTCTGCTATAGTTCATGCTGCACGGCTTGTGCACCTGACCTGGTCACTAGTACTAGTGTTCCTTTTTGCCTCTGACTGCCTGTACCTGTTTATAACTTGTTCTGACCCTTGGCTTGTATCCCGACTTCGTCTTACGTCTCATGTTTTGTTACCACGTTCCCGGTAGGCTCTGACTTTTTGTTTGTCCCTGACCATTCTTCTGATTTCCCCTGTGTACTGCGATTACCTCTATGTGTATAACCTTTGGCTTGTCTGACTTCTCTTGCATTACCTGTGACACCTGTGTTGTTGTTCAGTATTGCTGTGCTGTGTGTACAACCTCTTTTCCTGAACCAGCTCCCCCTGGTGGAGGTTGCACGAAACCACACTGCAGCAGCACATTACATCAATTTAATTAAACACAGCTGGACTCCAATGAAGGAGTAGAAACATCTCAAGGAGGATCACAAGGAAATGGACAGCATGTGACTTAAATATGTCTGAGTGTCTGAGCAAAGGGTCTGAATGCTTATGACAATGTGATATTTCAGTTTTTCTATTTTATTAAATTTGTAAAAATGTCTACATTTCTGTTTTTTGTTTTTCAGTCAAGGTGAACTTTTGTGAATTAACCAAATGGCTGCAATGAAACAAAGTGAAAAATTTAAAGGGGTATGAATACTTTCCGTATTCACTGTAGGTGTTTCTTGAATAGTAAGCTGATCATTTAATAGTGATGTATTTAATATCCAATGCCCAAGTCTGGTAATAAAATTGGATAGTGAGAGAGTGAGAATAACCAGTGCATGATCTGGGAAAGATATACTGTCAATTGAGACTTCTATGAGAGAGTGTAGATCATTGTGTTTGATGAAGAAGTAATCTTAACGTGAGTATGTATCATGTACCGATGAGTAATATGTATAATCTCTGTCAGATGGATGTTAAAGACGCCAGATGTGGAAGTGTCGATCAATTTGTGTTCATGGAACCCCCGTATGATACGTCGCAGAACAGTTTGAGACATGAATGATTACCACTTAGAAATATCAACCGAGGGTTCCAGAGAAACATTAAAATCACCCCCCAAAACCAGCATGCCTTTTTTTAATTTCTCCACCAAGTCGAGGTAACGCAGAAGTGAAGGACATTGACCAGAATTGGGTAAGTATAGGGATACAAAAGTCAAAATTTGAGAAGCAATTTGGCCTTTAAGCAATCAGTCTACTTTCCTCATTCGTGCGAGACTCCATAAACTCCCATGGAAGAGAGCTAGATAACAAAATACTGGTCTCTCTGGATTTCAAGTCTGGAGAGGGAGAAAGACCAGTTTCCAGTAGTTTTCCAATCATAAAACTTGTAGGATTTGCCTGTGCAGTAATGAGTTTCTTGTAGGAAAACTACCTGAAGGTGACTTCTCCACAGCAGATCCAAAAGAATAGAGCATTTTTCGGGGCTATGAAGGCCCTTAACGTTGAGTGAGCCCCCCGAATCTTACTATGCGTGCCCGTTGTCACGGACATGGTTTGTGGATCCACTGTGCCACGGACCGTGGAGAGCTTGGAGGGGCGTGACTAAGCGAGCACTGGACTGTTCACTAGAGCCTCTGATGGTGAGGTTAGACTTGGCTCCCGATGCACGCCAGGTGCCACTCCAGGACAGACCAATGATCACGCAGCAGGTGGACCCAAAAGGACAGACTAGACAGCAGCAGGTAGAGCTTGTATCAGAGTGCAGACGACCAAGTTTGCATCTGAGTGCAACTGGCAGGACTTGCATCTGAGTACAGCAAGCTGGATTTGCATCTGAGTGCAGCAAGATGGAATTGTACTTACAACACAGCAAACAGGACATGCTCTGGTATGCGACCTTTCACAACATAGACTGTAAACAGGAAGGTTGCTCAGGCACCTCCCCAGTGGAGAGAAAGCGATATATACATAATGCCTCATAACCATTAGCTGGGGAGGAAATAGCAAGTGCACGCGCTAGCCCTTTAAGAGGGCGGGAGCGCACGCGCCCTTAGAACATGGCTAGAGACCCGGCTGGAAGTGCTGCTGGGATGGGAGCATGAGGAAGAGAAGAAGCAACTGCAATGTGGGTAAGTGAATAGACACGCCGAAGACCCTGCCTGTCAGAGCAGGGACCCGGCGTGGTTCTAACACCCGGACATGTTTGATGGGCGAGCACTAAAATGCTCTAGTGCTCATTGCTCGGATCGAGCAAACTGGAAACCTCGGGTGCTCGACCCGTGCAAAGAACCCAATGTATGTCTATGGGAAACTCGAGCATTTTTCCTGCTGCCCCCCCTGCGGTCAGCAGAGGGCCTAGAAATTGTGGAAGTTGATGGAAATACTGCTCAAATGACATGGGAACAGGATGGGGAAAACCCCTGGAAAGCATTTCTGACTCCCAGGTAACTGTTGTGAACAATGTTGTCATTCTTATGCCACTTTTACAGACTCACAATAAAGCATACAAAAAACAAAACCAAAATGGATTTTCCTGGGAAATGTTAAGGAACATTCTTTCCAGGATAATGACTTGAATATAAAGCAAAATGAATAACCAAAAACAAAAATGCTCCTGCACGCCTTGAGCTATGTTCACATGTAGAGTTTTTGATGCATTTTTGAACATTAGCATTGCTTTCAACCAAGACATGCATTCACTGGGAAATGTCATTTTAACATTTTACAATCTTATCTGGCCATGTGGTGTGTGACACATCATCTGACACATCCTGTTTCATTTATGAAGGAGGGTCTCTGAAAGTCACAAAGCCTATTTTTATAGGGCCATCAGGCAGCCTTTACTATTCTTAAAGGACCAGCAGTCGGCCCTCACTATTCTTAGAAAGCCATCAGCCGGCTATGCTTTGTTGTTCCCATTATTAAACAACGGGTCTCCTATACTGTTATAGCATATACAGTGAGTGGCAGGGCTGCCCAAACTTTAGACGCACCCCAATACCCCTTTGAAGAGAAGTACAACAGAGCCTCTTGAAAACAATGGAGGGCCTTATGAAAATTTTTTTCCCATTATTAGGAAGTCTGTCTCCCATAGTGTTTGCCTATGCAGTGAATGCAAGGGCTGCCAAAAATTTTGGAGGCTCTGCAATGCCCCTTGGAAGAGACATGGAGGAGGGCCTAAAAAAAAAAAAGAAGTTCCCTTTAGAAAGGAGCCGGTCTCCTATACTTTTAATGCCCATGCACTAATTGCATGGGCTGACAAACATTTACCCCTGGGGGGTATACATGAACATACTGTATAACCATTATTTTTTACGGGCATCATAAACACCCTTTAAAAAAATCCAGCCCTTGTTCATTTTTATATAAGAGTCAGCCTGTCAGCATTTTCAGCGACACTAAAAACCCGCTGTGACAAAATGCTAGTGGCAGGGCAGTCCAGGACCTCCAAGGCGTAGAGAGCCAGTTCATGCCACATGTCCAGCTTGGATACCCAATAATTATAAGGCACAGAGGAATCATGGAGAACATTGGTACGGTCAGCAAGGTACTCCCTCATCATCTTCCAAAACTTTGCACTTCTTGTGAGAGTACCCTGTGCCTCAGGGCCTGTGCGAAGGGAGAGTCTGAGAAAACTCTCCCAGAACTTTGCCAGTGTTCCCCTGCCTGTGCTGGATTGGAGTTGTGTCCCTCTCACCTGTACTCCTTGGTTGTCTAACAAACTGTGACCTCTGCTGTCAGCGTTTTCAGATGGGAATTTTTTTAAGAATTATGCAACAAGGGCCCTCTGCTATGGCCCCGTTTTAGTAGACCTGTCTGCCTCAGGAATAAGAAATAGAATGTTCTTTTAGCATGGGTCTAGAAGTGTTACCAACCAGTAATAACTGTCAACCAAAATTTTGAGAATGCGAGGGTTACGGGACAGGCAGCATAACAAACTCAACCATGCGTGCCAGACTGCTAACAGGCAAGACTTATGTGTCCTCCCCAAGAGGATTACTGACCATGCTCTCCTCCTTCTCTCTGTCCTCAGGCCATCCACGCTGAACAGACGGTATGACAATTGTACAGGTAGTACCTCTATAGCGCATGAAACTAGCTCTTGTTCTTCCTCCTCCTTCTCCTTATTGTCACCCAATCCACATTGGGATGAGATGAGGCTGGGCTGTGTGTAATCGCCCTGTTTGGTTCCTTGCTCCATCTCATCATGCTCTGCCTGCAATGCATCCTCTTTGATTGTGAGCAGAGAGCGTTTCAGAACACAGAAGTGGGATGGTGACGCTAATTATGGTGTCATCGCTGCACACCATCTTGGTAGAGTCCTCAAAGTTTTGGAAGATGGTACACATGTCTGACATCCATGGCCACTCCTGAGGTCTTGTGTGGAGTCTGAACTGAATACCGATGGCCTTGTTGATGCTGGTAGTCAACAGCTGCGCTCTTCTGATCACAAATAATTTCCAACATCTTCAGTGTAAAGTTCCAATGTGTGGGGACATCACTCTTGGTGAGCCGTAAGCTGCAAACACTGCTGAAGCATGGCAAGGGCGGAGGAAGCTGTAGCTGGTCTTTCCAAAATGGGCACACAGGCGGCGTACTTTGACAAGAAGATGCGGCAGCTTCGGGTAGGTTTTGAGAAACCACTGGACCACGAGGTTAAGCACATGGGCCAGACATGGTACATGTGTGAGCTCGCCTCAGAGCCACCACCAGGTTCCAGCCATTGTCACACGAGACTATTCCTGGCTGTAGGTTCAGCGGTGTCAGCCACAGATCTTCCTGCTCTTTCAGAGCTGTCCACAACTCTTCAACATTGTGCGGTTTGTCACCCAAGCATATGTATGTAGTATGTATGTAGTATGTAGCATGTATGTAGTATGTAGCATGTATGTAGCATGTATGTAGCATTTATGTAGCATGTAGCATGTATGTAGTATGTATGTAGTATATAGCATGCATGCAGCATGTATGTAGTATGTAGCATGCATGTAGCATGTATGTAGCATGTATGTAGTATGTAGCATGTATGTAGCATGTATGTAGTATGTATGTAGCATGTCGTATGTAGCATGTATGTAGTATGAATGTATGTAGAATGTATGTAGCATGTAGTATGTAGCATGTATGTAGTATGTATGTAGCATGCATGCAGCATGTATGTAGTATGTATTATGTATGTAGTATGTATGTAGCATGTATGTAGCATGTCGTATGTATGTAGTATGTAGCATGTATGTAGTATGTATGTAGTATGTAGCATGTATGTAGCATGTATGTAGCATGTAGTATGTATGTAGTATGTATGTTGTATGTATGTCCCTACGTACGTTTCGGCGATAATTGCCTTCTTCCGGAGGAGTGTCTAGATAGTCTGACCTAGCACCCATTTATATATATGTGTGATCAATAACAATGGTGTATTAAAACTGCTCACAGGTGCGCCAGTTGATGCGGCGCATGTGGACACCCGCTACATCCATCGCCCCCATCCACCGGAGCGTCACAGAGGCATCCCGGTCATGTGACCCGAAACCACACCCACGTATCACGTGGGTGTAGTCAAGGAAACAGACCGCGACACCACCTCAAAGACACACCAGGACATGTGAGAGAGGGGAGAGTGGGCCCGCATGCGCACACCGGAACGCACCTGTCTTAGAACAGAGACCAGCAGAGAAAAAGGGGGGAGAGATAAAAGAATATGTAAAGATTTGGTAATAAAATATGTGCCGTATGTGGATAAAATTATTAGAATACCAGATGACAGTGTAATAAATACTTTAGTAAAGTGCATATTAGTGTGGCAATACATATTAAAAATCATGATATCATCATAAAATATGGCAAAGTATGTCAAAATCAATAATATATATACCGTATATACTCGAGTATAAGCCGAGATTTTCAGCCCAAAAAAATGGGCTGAAAATGCCCCTCTCGGCTTATACTCGAGTCATGGAAGGCGGGAGGGTCGGTGGATGAGGGGGAGCAACGCCTGTCAAATACTCACCTGCTCCTGGCGCGGTCCCTGCATGTCCCACAGTCTTCAGGCACGGCAGCTTCTTTCCCTGTTCAGCGGTCACTGGTACCGCTCATTAAAGTTATGAATATGGACTCCACTACTATAAGGGTGGAGCCGCATATTCATTACTGTAATGAGTGGTGCCACGTGACCGCTCACTACAGGAAGAAGCTGCCGCTCCCGGAGATGTGGGACATGCAGGGACCGCGCCAGGAGCGCCGGGAGCAGGTGAGTATGTCATTCACCTTTCCGCGTTCCACCGCTGCCTCGTCTTCTGCGTCCTCTGCAGTGACTGTTCAGGTCAGAGGGCGCGATGACGTATTAGTGTGCGCACCGCCCTCTGCCTGAACAGTCACTGCGGAGAGACGGGACGCTGAGGAGCAGCGGGCAGCGACGAGAGGTGAGTATGTCTTTTTTTTAGTGCAGCAGCAGCGGCATTACATGTGGCACAATGCTATATGGAGCGTCTATGGGGCCATAAAGAACTGCATGGAGCATTATATGGAGCATCATATGGGGCATCTATGGGGCCATAACTGCGTGGAGCATTATATGGGGCATCTATGGGGACATAAAGAACTGCATGGAGCTTTATATGGGGCATCTATGGGGCCATAAAGAACTGCATGGAGCATTATATGGGGCATATTTGTATATGGAGCATCTTATGGGGCCATAATGAACTGTATGGATCATTATATGGGGCCTATTTTGTATGGAGCATCTTATGGGGCCATAATGAACAGTATGGAGCATTATATGGGGCTCCTGATTCAATATGGATATTCAAAAACACTTAACACTTAACCTACTGATGTCTCAATTCATTTTACTTTTATTGGTATCTTTATTTTTGACATTTACCGGTAGCTGCTGCATTTTCCACCCTAGGCTTATACTCGAGTCAATAAGTTTTCCCAGTTTTTTGTTGCAAAATTAGGGGTCGGCTTATACTCGGGTCGGCTTATATTCGAGTATACATGGTATATGAATGAGTATATATAAAAAAAATTTAAATAGCCAGTGCACATTCAATAACAATATTATATAATACAAGATAACTTGACAAAAAAATTACATAACAATCATATTAGTGTATATCTGAGAACATCAAATACGAAAATTAATACATAAAAGTAAAAATAATTAAATAAAGTGACAGTGCACATAGGATATAAGTTCGTGGTACTAAGTGAGACTAAGTGGTCCGATAATTTCTAAGACCTTAAGAGGTGAGGTGAGTATATGGATATATATGGATATACTCACCTCTCCGGCGGCCCCTGGACCTTACCGCTGTAACCGGGAGCCTCCGTTCCTAAGAATGAGCCCGTGAAGGACCTTCGATGACGTCGCGGCTGACGTCGCGGCTTCTGATTGGTCGCGTGAGCGGTCACATGAGCGGTCATGCGACCAATCAGAAGCCGCGACGTCATCGAAGGCCCTTCACGCGCTCATTCTTAGGAACGGAGGCTCCCGGTTACATCGGTAAGATCCAGGGGCCGCCGGAGAGGTGAGTATATCCATATTTTTTATTTTAATTCGTTATTTTACACATGAATATGGTTCCGATACCGATTCCCGATACCACAAAAGTATCGGAACTCGGTATCGGAATTCCGATACCGCAAGTATCGGCCGATACCCGATACTTGCGGTATCGGAATGCTCAACACTAATTGTAACATCCCCTGATTGTCACGTTGGATTTCAATATCTAAAAATCTGACCTTTTCATGGCTTACAATTTATGTGATTCACACTCTCAACTCTTGTATGGGTTTAACTTACACTATGTGATTACTGGTTTGCACACATGCACTTTATTATATTTTTTCTTTATATTTTGTTCCTTAATGTTATGGCTTTACCTTAGGTCAATGCAACTTTGCTGGTTATTTTGCTGTAGCGCCTCCTCATGGCTAATTTTGGATTAATGTTTTAATTTATTGTGATTTATCTTTTATTTATATATTAATAAAGATCTATATATATTTTACATCTCTTTTTTATGTGGGTTCCTTCCGCACTGGTATGCAGCTTCAAATCCAGTGAAAGATAATTATTACATATATACATATTGTATGGCTCTCACGAAATTACATTTTAAAACGTGGTGTTCATGGCTCTCTGAGCCGAAAAGGTTGCCAGCCCCTGCAATATAACATATTTGCAACATTAACTGTTTCATCTCCGAAAGAATCAAGATTAAATCTATTGCATTAATTTAGATGTTCACCATCATGTTTTTTAATTGTATTACCTTGCCGATTCACTTTCAGTGTTTGTGATGGAAATATATAAGACGTCTCAACTAATAAAAAATTAAATTACCAATAGCTTTAATTAAAGGGACAAAATGACTGTTCAAACAAAGTACAGGCGCTCGGTGTATCATGACGTGGCCAAACATTTAACTATACCTTCTTACCTGATTGTTTTTCCCTCTGTCTCAACCTACCACTTCCTCTTTGACAGCTCTGGCTTCATAGATAGAAACCAAGCAAGGTGTATTTAAATAATTGGCTCTGCCATGATGCACAGTGTGCCTATACTTGGTTTGAACAGTCCTTCTGTGCGGACAGACTTCTTTTAACTTCTATTGTTCAAAATGTGTAATGGTAATTTCTGTGTCTGCATGAATTTTAATAGATATTCACTATAAAGACTGATCCAATAGTGGATTTTTGTGGTGGAAAAAGGAGAGAGAGAAGCGCTTTCTGAGCATATTAAGTTAACACTATAAAACCAATAGTAGGAAATTTTCTCACCTGGCAAAGTTGTACAATAAACACAACTCAAATTGCACTATAGCGGATTCCAGCAATGCCATTATATTCCTGAGGAAGGCTATATGCAGCCACAACACATAGTTTTTTTTTAATAAAAAGTATTTTTTGCATAATACTTTAGTTTTTTTCTACACTTATTGGATCCATTTGCCCTTTTATCTCGACGGGAGCACCTTATATCTGGTTTGTTTCACTTCACAATAAAGATTGAAGAATTTTTACATCATTACTGATGCTGGACCATTTTGTTCAACTTACTGCAGTGTCACTGAAAGTAGATTAATAAATACTGATATAGTTATTTTTCATAGATTTTAAAAAGTTTTGACTAGTGTTGAGCGATACTTTCCGATATCGGAAAGTATCGGTATCGGAAAGTATCGGCCGATACCGTCACAGTATCGGAATCCAATCCGATACCGATACCCGATCCCAATGCAAGTCAATGGGACGAAAATATCGGAATTAAAATAAACCCTTTCTTTCCTTGTAGGTTAATTCTACATGAAGGAAAACAACTAAGAATAATGTAGGATGTATTGGGGGAGGTGGCGGAGACATTAAAGGCACAGGGGTTTATCCCAATCAAATAGAATAGCAGTATTTTTAATTTTTTTATGACGTTCGGCGTTAGAAAGAATTTGACTATGTTAATTTTTTATTTATTTTGTCAGATATTGATGTTTCACTACTTCCACGCCCTTCACCCTATTTTTTACTTCTCCCACACTTTCTTCTTCATTATCCTCATCATCAGCTTCTGTGACATCAACTTCTTCACCTTATTCATCTTCTTCTTTTCTACGTATATATATATATTTTTTTTTACATTGTTCATATTCTTTTTATTTAACTATTATCTTTTTTATATTCAACTTCTTCATCATATTCTTATTTGTGACAGGCATTCCCGTAGTTGTTATCTATAAAAGTTTGAAGATTACACCTTCCGTTCTGCCTGTCACAAAACAGTTACATTTGTCCGCGTTCAGTTTGGCCTGCAGCATCAGGCTTTATCCAGGGGCACCACGAGGAGGAACGGACTCACCCCCATACACTGCTTAGTCTTCTTCTGCTTATAATTTAGATAATATCTTTTGCTCTGATATTTAGTCTTATGCTTAATGTTCTTCTGCTCTTTGTTCTGCAGCCTCTTGTTCTTCTGCTTCTCGGTCTTCCAGGTTGTCGTCGTCATCTCCAGGGTCGTCATCTCCAGGGTCGTCGTCATCGGGGTCGTCGTCATCGGGGTCGTCGTCATCGGGGTCGTCTTCAGGGTCATCGTCTCCAGGGTCGTCGTCATCTCGGTGGTTGTCGTCTCTGGTGTCGTCATCATCTTAGGGGTGGTCTTCCGGGTCATCGTCTTTCGGGTCTTGAACTTGGAAATGTAGCAGAAGGTACAAGAAGGCTGAGAAAATGCCGAGAAACAGCTGATGGAACTGGAACTCGGATGGCTACCCGAAGGTCCAAGAGCCAATGGAACTACCGAGGACCAGCTGACGTTACTGGAACCCGGTTACTAAGCAGGAGGTACCCATGCCTGAAAGCACTACCAAGGACCACCTGACGTTGGTGGAACTCGGATACCCAGAGGGAGGCACCTAAGCCAAAGGCTCTGCCCGGAACCAGCTGACGGTACTGGAACCAGGATGGGGAGCAGAAGGTACAAGAGCAAAAGACACTGCCGAGAACCAGCTGACGGTACTGGAACCCGGATGGGTAGCCGAAGGTCCAAGAGCCAATGGAACTACCGAGGACCAGCTGACGTTACTGGAACCCGGTTACTAAGCAGGAGGTACCCGTGCCTGAAAGCACTACCAAGGACCACCTGACGTTGGTGGAACTCGGATACCCAGAGGGAGGCACCTAAGCCAAAGGCTCTGCCCGGAACCAGCTGACGGTACTGGAACCAGGATGGGGAGCAGAAGGTACAAGAGCAAAAGACACTGCCGAGAACCAGCTGACGGTACTGGAACCCGGATGGGGACCTATTCAAGCTTGTCTTCCTAGGGCCCCAACTGGCGGTGTGTTAGAGCCCAGGGACAGCAGGAGGAGGAGCAGGGGGAGGGGAGTGTAGGCCGAAGCCTGCACTGGCGGCAGCTTTGGGTGTGTTGTGTCTGCGTGGCTTTTGCAGGACACGTTGCCGGCTACACAGCAGGGGAACAGCTGGCGGTGCTGGACCCCACTGACACATTGGCGAGGTGTTTGGCTCTGTGCAGCCAGCACTTCCGGACAGCAACTAGCGTTGTTGGAGCCCGGGCTCTGCAGGTGGAGCAGAGTGTAGGCCGAAGCCTAATTGAACCGATTTCAAAAGTCACCTTTAACCCCCCCTCAGGGGTTACAAAGTAGAAGAGCCACAGCTTATGCAGCAGCAGTGCTGCGCAAGTCAAAGGTTGCTCTTGTAATTTTTCTCCTTGCACACGCTGAATGGAACACGTATAACATTTAGCCCTTTATACAGTCAAACTGTGTAATGGAGGCGAGAGTTCCCTTTGTAATGAGACGCAGCACAGGTGTCAAGAATCCCACCTTGGTGCTGGGTGCAGCCTCCCGAGCGTTGTTATTTGCTGTACAGGAGTCTGCGCTGTCGTGTTATCCCCTGGCCTAGCGCCGTTAGCGCTGCCCATCTTCTGGCATCATGTAATGTCGGCCGGTGCGGTTCGCGATGACCATGAATCCCAGCCCCGCAGTGTCTTAACATTGTTAAAACACTGCGGGGCTGGGATTCAGGGCCTGGCGCAGCACATATGTTCGCCTCTCACACTCGGGTCCTTACACCCGCTTCAGACTGTGCGGCGTCATCTGATCCCTTATCGCATGCCACGGCCATGAAGCCGCACAGTCCGAAGAAGGCGGAAGGAGAGGAGGGACAGGCGAACTGATGCACTGATCCTGCCCATGAATCACACCCTCGCAGTCCCAATAAATAAGACACCGAGGGGCGTTGTGTGGGTCAGGGCGGCCGCAGAGGCGCAGCCAGCCAAACAATGATGCCAGAAGACGGGCAGCGCTACCAAGGGGGTTGCAGCGTGTCATTACAAAGGAAAGTCACACCACCGGGACGGTTAAATGGTCACACAGAGGACACATTTCAGACGTGTTTTCAGTTCCACATGTGCGAGGAGAATACGTTTCTGAGCCACCTTGCACACATGCAGCATTACCGCTGTACAAGGTGGCTGGATAACGTAAAAACGCCTGGGGGAGGGGGGACAGGTTCCCTTCAATTTCAGTTCTTGTGTCTGCGTGGCTTTTGCAGGACACGTTGCCGGCTGCACAGCAGGGGAACAGCTGGCGGTGCTGGACCCCACTGACACATTGGCTGGTGTTTTTCTCTGTGCAGCTAGCACATCTGGGCCCCAACTGGCGGTGTGTTAGAGCCCAGGGATAGCAGGAGGAGGAGCAGGAGGAGGAGGAGCAGGGGGAGGGGAGTGTAGGCCGAAGCCTGCACTGGCGGCAGCTTTGGGTGTGTTGTGTCTGCGTGGCTTTTGCAGGACACGTTGCCGGCTACACAGCAGGGGAACAGCTGGCGGTGCTGGACCCCACTGACACATTGGCGAGGTGTTTGGCTCTGTGCAGCCAGCACTTCCGGACAGCAACTAGCGTTGTTGGAGCCCGGGCTCTGCAGGTGGAGCAGAGTGTAGGCCGAAGCCTAATTGAACCGATTTCAAAAGTCACCTTTAACCCCCCCTCAGGGGTTACAAAGTAGAAGAGCCACAGCTTATGCAGCAGCAGTGCTGCGCAAGTCAAAGGTTGCTCTTGTAATTTTTCTCCTTGCACACGCTGAATGGAACACGTATAACATTTAGCCCTTTATACAGTCAAACTGTGTAATGGAGGCGAGAGTTCCCTTTGTAATGAGACGCAGCACAGGTGTCAAGAATCCCACCTTGGTGCTGGGTGCAGCCTCCCGAGCGTTGTTATTTGCTGTACAGGAGTCTGCGCTGTCGTGTTATCCCCTGGCCTAGCGCCGTTAGCGCTGCCCATCTTCTGGCATCATGTAATGTCGGCCGGTGCGGTTCGCGATGACCATGAATCCCAGCCCCGCAGTGTCTTAACATTGTTAAAACACTGCGGGGCTGGGATTCAGGGCCTGGCGCAGCACATATGTTCGCCTCTCACACTCGGGTCCTTACACCCGCTTCAGACTGTGCGGCGTCATCTGATCCCTTATCGCATGCCACGGCCATGAAGCCGCACAGTCCGAAGAAGGCGGAAGGAGAGGAGGGACAGGCAAACTGATGCACTGATCCTGCCCATGAATCACACCCTCGCAGTCCCAATAAATAAGACACCGAGGGGCGTTGTGTGGGTCAGGGCGGCCGCAGAGGCGCAGCCAGCCAAACAATGATGCCAGAAGACGGGCAGCGCTACCAAGGGGGTTGCAGCGTGTCATTACAAAGGAAAGTCACACCACCGGGACGGTTAAATGGTCACACAGAGGACACATTTCAGACGTGTTTTCAGTTCCACATGTGCGAGGAGAATACGTTTCTGAGCCACCTTGCACACATGCAGCATTACCGCTGTACAAGGTGGCTGGATAACGTAAAAACGCCTGGGGGAGGGGGGACAGGTTCCCTTCAATTTCAGTTCTTGTGTCTGCGTGGCTTTTGCAGGACACGTTGCCGGCTGCACAGCAGGGGAACAGCTGGCGGTGCTGGACCCCACTGACACATTGGCTGGTGTTTTTCTCTGTGCAGCTAGCACATCTGGGCCCCAACTGGCGGTGTGTTAGAGCCCAGGGACAGCAGGAGGAGGAGCAGGAGGAGGAGGAGCAGGGGGAGGGGAGTGTAGGCCGAAGCCTGCACTGGCGGCAGCTTTGGGTGTGTTGTGTCTGCGTGGCTTTTGCAGGACACGTTGCCGGCTACACAGCAGGGGAACAGCTGGCGGTGCTGGACCCCACTGACACATTGGCGAGGTGTTTGGCTCTGTGCAGCCAGCACTTCCGGACAGCAACTAGCGTTGTTGGAGCCCGGGCTCTGCAGGTGGAGCAGAGTGTAGGCCGAAGCCTAATTGAACCGATTTCAAAAGTCACCTTTAACCCCCCCTCAGGGGTTACAAAGTAGAAGAGCCACAGCTTATGCAGCAGCAGTGCTGCGCAAGTCAAAGGTTGCTCTTGTAATTTTTCTCCTTGCACACGCTGAATGGAACACGTATAACATTTAGCCCTTTATACAGTCAAACTGTGTAATGGAGGCGAGAGTTCCCTTTGTAATGAGACGCAGCACAGGTGTCAAGAATCCCACCTTGGTGCTGGGTGCAGCCTCCCGAGCGTTGTTATTTGCTGTACAGGAGTCTGCGCTGTCGTGTTATCCCCTGGCCTAGCGCCGTTAGCGCTGCCCATCTTCTGGCATCATGTAATGTCGGCCGGTGCGGTTCGCGATGACCATGAATCCCAGCCCCGCAGTGTCTTAACATTGTTAAAACACTGCGGGGCTGGGATTCAGGGCCTGGCGCAGCACATATGTTCGCCTCTCACACTCGGGTCCTTACACCCGCTTCAGACTGTGCGGCGTCATCTGATCCCTTATCGCATGCCACGGCCATGAAGCCGCACAGTCCGAAGAAGGCGGAAGGAGAGGAGGGACAGGCGAACTGATGCACTGATCCTGCCCATGAATCACACCCTCGCAGTCCCAATAAATAAGACACCGAGGGGCGTTGTGTGGGTCAGGGCGGCCGCAGAGGCGCAGCCAGCCAAACAATGATGCCAGAAGACGGGCAGCGCTACCAAGGGGGTTGCAGCGTGTCATTACAAAGGAAAGTCACACCACCGGGACGGTTAAATGGTCACACAGAGGACACATTTCAGACGTGTTTTCAGTTCCACATGTGCGAGGAGAATACGTTTCTGAGCCACCTTGCACACATGCAGCATTACCGCTGTACAAGGTGGCTGGATAACGTAAAAACGCCTGGGGGAGGGGGGACAGGTTCCCTTCAATTTCAGTTCTTGTGTCTGCGTGGCTTTTGCAGGACACGTTGCCGGCTGCACAGCAGGGGAACAGCTGGCGGTGCTGGACCCCACTGACACATTGGCTGGTGTTTTTCTCTGTGCAGCTAGCACATCTGGGCCCCAACTGGCGGTGTGTTAGAGCCCAGGGACAGCAGGAGGAGGAGCAGGAGGAGGAGGAGCAGGGGGAGGGGAGTGTAGGCCGAAGCCTGCACTGGCGGCAGCTTTGGGTGTGTTGTGTCTGCGTGGCTTTTGCAGGACACGTTGCCGGCTACACAGCAGGGGAACAGCTGGCGGTGCTGGACCCCACTGACACATTGGCGAGGTGTTTGGCTCTGTGCAGCCAGCACTTCCGGACAGCAACTAGCGTTGTTGGAGCCCGGGCTCTGCAGGTGGAGCAGAGTGTAGGCCGAAGCCTAATTGAACCGATTTCAAAAGTCACCTTTAACCCCCCCTCAGGGGTTACAAAGTAGAAGAGCCACAGCTTATGCAGCAGCAGTGCTGCGCAAGTCAAAGGTTGCTCTTGTAATTCTTCTCCTTGCACACGCTGAATGGAACACGTATAACATTTAGCCCTTTATACAGTCAAACTGTGTAATGGAGGCGAGAGTTCCCTTTGTAATGAGACGCAGCACAGGTGTCAAGAATCCCACCTTGGTGCTGGGTGCAGCCTCCCGAGCGTTGTTATTTGCTGTACAGGAGTCTGCGCTGTCGTGTTATCCCCTGGCCTAGCGCCGTTAGCGCTGCCCATCTTCTGGCATCATGTAATGTCGGCCGGTGCGGTTCGCGATGACCATGAATCCCAGCCCCGCAGTGTCTTAACATTGTTAAAACACTGCGGGGCTGGGATTCAGGGCCTGGCGCAGCACATATGTTCGCCTCTCACACTCGGGTCCTTACACCCGCTTCAGACTGTGCGGCGTCATCTGATCCCTTATCGCATGCCACGGCCATGAAGCCGCACAGTCCGAAGAAGGCGGAAGGAGAGGAGGGACAGGCGAACTGATGCACTGATCCTGCCCATGAATCACACCCTCGCAGTCCCAATAAATAAGACACCGAGGGGCGTTGTGTGGGTCAGGGCGGCCGCAGAGGCGCAGCCAGCCAAACAATGATGCCAGAAGACGGGCAGCGCTACCAAGGGGGTTGCAGCGTGTCATTGCAAAGGAAAGTCACACCACCGGGACGGTTAAATGGTCACACAGAGGACACATTTCAGACGTGTTTTCAGTTCCACATGTGCGAGGAGAATACGTTTCTGAGCCACCTTGCACACATGCAGCATTACCGCTGTACAAGGTGGCTGGATAACGTAAAAACGCCTGGGGGAGGGGGGACAGGTTCCCTTCAATTTCAGTTCTTGTGTCTGCGTGGCTTTTGCAGGACACGTTGCCGGCTGCACAGCAGGGGAACAGCTGGCGGTGCTGGACCCCACTGACACATTGGCTGGTGTTTTTCTCTGTGCAGCTAGCACATCTGGGCCCCAACTGGCGGTGTGTTAGAGCCCAGGGACAGCAGGAGGAGGAGCAGGAGGAGGAGGAGCAGGGGGAGGGGAGTGTAGGCCGAAGCCTGCACTGGCGGCAGCTTTGGGTGTGTTGTGTCTGCGTGGCTTTTGCAGGACACGTTGCCGGCTACACAGCAGGGGAACAGCTGGCGGTGCTGGACCCCACTGACACATTGGCGAGGTGTTTGGCTCTGTGCAGCCAGCACTTCCGGACAGCAACTAGCGTTGGAGCCCGGGCTCTGCAGGTGGAGCAGAGTGTAGGCCGAAGCCTAATTGAACCGATTTCAAAAGTCACCTTTAACCCCCCCTCAGGGGTTACAAAGTAGAAGAGCCACAGCTTATGCAGCAGCAGTGCTGCGCAAGTCAAAGGTTGCTCTTGTAATTTTTCTCCTTGCACACGCTGAATGGAACACGTATAACATTTAGCCCTTTATACAGTCAAACTGTGTAATGGAGGCGAGAGTTCCCTTTGTAATGAGACGCAGCACAGGTGTCAAGAATCCCACCTTGGTGCTGGGTGCAGCCTCCCGAGCGTTGTTATTTGCTGTACAGGAGTCTGCGCTGTCGTGTTATCCCCTGGCCTAGCGCCGTTAGCGCTGCCCATCTTCTGGCATCATGTAATGTCGGCCGGTGCGGTTCGCGATGACCATGAATCCCAGCCCCGCAGTGTCTTAACATTGTTAAAACACTGCGGGGCTGGGATTCAGGGCCTGGCGCAGCACATATGTTCGCCTCTCACACTCGGGTCCTTACACCCGCTTCAGACTGTGCGGCGTCATCTGAGCACAGTCCGAAGAAGGCGGAAGGAGAGGAGGGACAGGCGAACTGATGCACTGATCCTGCCCATGAATCACACCCTCGCAGTCCCAATAAATAAGACACCGAGGGGCGTTGTGTGGGTCAGGGCGGCCGCAGAGGCGCAGCCAGCCAAACAATGATGCCAGAAGACGGGCAGCGCTACCAAGGGGGTTGCAGCGTGTCATTACAAAGGAAAGTCACACCACCGGGACGGTTAAATGGTCACACAGAGGACACATTTCAGACGTGTTTTCAGTTCCACATGTGCGAGGAGAATACGTTTCTGAGCCACCTTGCACACATGCAGCATTACCGCTGTACAAGGTGGCTGGATAACGTAAAAACGCCTGGGGGAGGGGGGACAGGTTCCCTTCAATTTCAGTTCTTGTGTCTGCGTGGCTTTTGCAGGACACGTTGCCGGCTGCACAGCAGGGGAACAGCTGGCGGTGCTGGACCCCACTGACACATTGGCTGGTGTTTTTCTCTGTGCAGCTAGCACATCTGGGCAAAAACTGGCGGTGTTAGAGCCCAGGGTCAGCAGGAGGAGCAGGGGGAGCGGAGTGTAGGCCGAAGCCTGCACTCGAGCAAGTTGAAAGGAAACCTTTAACCCCCCCCCCCCCAGGCGTTTGTAGCTGAAAGAGCCATTGTGTACAGCACTAATGCTGGAAAAGGTAAACTTAGCTCTTTTAATTATGGTCCTTGTACATGCGGAACCTAACATTTATGAAATGTGTCTCCTCACAGCGTTAAACCGTCCGGTAGGTGGAACTTTCCTTTGTCGTGTGACGCAGCACAGCCATCATTTTTACCCCCTTGGCGCCGTGCGCCGCCTCCTCAGCGTTGTTTGAATCTGTCCCGGAGCCTGCGCTGTTAGGTTAGCCCTTGGCCATGCACACATGTTGCGCTGCCCGTCTTCTGACCTCATTTGGTGTCAGGCTGGCTGCGCCTGTGCGGGTGCGCTGGCCGAGATCCCGCCTCGCAGTGTCGTCTAATGTAATCCCACCGCGGGCCTGTGATCCGTGCCCGTGCGCAGTGCATATCCTCTCCTCTCACTCCCCTCCCTACGGCTTTTTCAGACTGTGCGGTGTCACGGCCGTGGCATGCTATTAGGGACCAGCTGACATCGCACAGTCTGAAGAAGCCGTAGGGAGGGGAGTGAGAGGAGAGGATATGCACTGCGCACGGGCACGGATCACAGGCCCGCGGTGGGATTACATTAGACGACACTGCGAGGCGGGATCTCGGCCAGCGCACCCGCACAGGCGCAGCCAGCCTGACACCAAATGAGGTCAGAAGACGGGCAGCGCAACATGTGTGCATGGCCAAGGGCTAACCTAACAGCGCAGGCTCCGGGACAGATTCAAACAACGCTGAGGAGGGGGCGCACGGCGCCAAGGGGGTAAAAATGATGGCTGTGCTGCGTCATACGACAAAGGAAAGTTCCACCTACCGGACGGTTTAACGCTGTGTGGGGACACATTTCATAAGTGTTTGGTTCAGCATGTGCAAGGAGCATCACGAAAAGAGGCACTTTTTCCCTTTGCATCATTACTGCTGCACAAGGTGGCTCCTTCAGTAACAAACGCCTGGGGGGGGGGGGGTCAGGTTCCCTTACATTTAACTTGTTGTGCCTGCGTGGCGGTCGCAGTACACGTTGCCATATACACAGCAGGGGAACAGCTGGCGGTGCTGAACCCCACTAACACATTGGCGAGGTGTTTGGCTCTGTGCGTACAGCACTTCTGGACGGCAACTAGCGGTGTTGGAGCCCAGGGACAGGTGGAGGAGGAGGAGGTTGGAGGAGGTTGGAGGAGGTAGGAGGGATTGCCACACACACAGCAGGGGAACAGCTGACGTTACTGAACCCCAATAACAGAGGAGGGACTGTTGACTGTGCGTACAGCACTTCTGGACGGCTACTGGCGGTGTTGGAGCCCAGGGACAGGTGGAGGAGGAGGAGGTTGGAGGAGGTAGGAGTGATTGCCACACACACAGCAGGGGAACAGCTGACGTTACTGAACCCCAATAACAGAGGAGGGACTGTTGACTGTGCGTACAGCACTTCTGGACGGCAACTGGCGGTGTTGGAGCCCAGGGACAGGTGGAGGAGGAGGAGGTTGGAGGAGGTAGGAGTGATTGCCACACACACAGCAGGGGAACAGCTGACGTTACTGAACCCCAATAACAGAGGAGGGACTGTTGACTGTGCGTACAGCACTTCTGGACGGCAACTGGCGGTGTTGGAGCCCAGGGACAGGTGGAGGAGGAGGAGGTTGGAGGAGGTAGGAGGGATTGCCACACACACAGCAGGGGAACAGCTGACGTTACTGAACCCCAATAACAGAGGAGGGACTGTTGACTGTGCGTACAGCACTTCTGGACGGCAACTGGCGGTGTTGGAGCCCAGGGACAGGTGGAGGAGGAGGAGGTTGGAGGAGGTAGGAGGGATTGCCACACACACAGCAGGGGAACAGCTGACGTTACTGAACCCCAATAACAGAGGAGGGACTGTTGACTGTGCGTACAGCACTTCTGGACGGCAACTGGCGGTGTTGGAGCCCAGGGACAGGTGGAGGAGGAGGAGGTTGGAGGAGGTAGGAGTGATTGCCACACACACAGCAGGGGAACAGCTGACGTTACTGAACCCCAATAACAGAGGAGGGACTGTTGACTGTGCGTACAGCACTTCTGGACGGCAACTGGCGGTGTTGGAGCCCAGGGACAGGTGGAGGAGGAGGAGGTTGGAGGAGGTAGGAGGGATTGCCACACACACAGCAGGGGAACAGCTGACGTTACTGAACCCCAATAACAGAGGAGGGACTGTTGACTGTGCGTACAGCACTTCTGGACGGCAACTGGCGGTGTTGGAGCCCAGGGACAGGTGGAGGAGGAGGAGGTTGGAGGAGGTAGGAGTGATTGCCACACACACAGCAGGGGAACAGCTGACGTTACTGAACCCCAATAACAGAGGAGGGACTGTTGACTGTGCGTACAGCACTTCTGGACGGCAACTGGCGGTGTTGGAGCCCAGGGACAGGTGGAGGAGGAGGAGGTTGGAGGAGGTAGGAGGGATTGCCACACACACAGCAGGGGAACAGCTGACGTTACTGAACCCCAATAACAGAGGAGGGACTGTTGACTGTGCGTACAGCACTTCTGGACGGCAACTGGCGGTGTTGGAGCCCAGGGACAGGTGGAGGAGGAGGAGGTTGGAGGAGGTAGGAGGGATTGCCACACACACAGCAGGGGAACAGCTGACGTTACTGAACCCCAATAACAGAGGAGGGACTGTTGACTGTGCGTACAGCACTTCTGGACGGCAACTGGCGGTGTTGGAGCCCAGGGACAGGTGGAGGAGGAGGAGGTTGGAGGAGGTAGGAGGGATTGCCACACACACAGCAGGGGAACAGCTGACGTTACTGAACCCCAATAACAGAGGAGGGAGTGTTGACTGTGCGTACAGCACTTCTGGACGGCAACTGGCGGTGTTGGAGCCCAGGGACAGGTGGAGGAGGAGGAGGTTGGAGGAGGTAGGAGGGATTGCCACACACACAGCAGGGGAACAGCTGACGTTACTGAACCCCAATAACAGAGGAGGGACTGTTGACTGTGCGTACAGCACTTCTGGACGGCAACTGGCGGTGTTGGAGCCCAGGGACAGGTGGAGGAGGAGGAGGTTGGAGGAGGTAGGAGTGATTGCCACACACACAGCAGGGGAACAGCTGACGTTACTGAACCCCAATAACAGAGGAGGGACTGTTGACTGTGCGTACAGCACTTCTGGACGGCAACTGGCGGTGTTGGAGCCCAGGGACAGGTGGAGGAGGAGGAGGTTGGAGGAGGTAGGAGGGATTGCCACACACACAGCAGGGGAACAGCTGACGTTACTGAACCCCAATAACAGAGGAGGGACTGTTGACTGTGCGTACAGCACTTCTGGACGGCAACTGGCGGTGTTGGAGCCCAGGGACAGGTGGAGGAGGAGGAGGTTGGAGGAGGTAGGAGGGATTGCCACACACACAGCAGGGGAACAGCTGACGTTACTGAACCCCAATAACAGAGGAGGGACTGTTGACTGTGCGTACAGCACTTCTGGACGGCAACTGGCGGTGTTGGAGCCCAGGGACAGGTGGAGGAGGAGGAGGTTGGAGGAGGTAGGAGTGATTGCCACACACACAGCAGGGGAACAGCTGACGTTACTGAACCCCAATAACAGAGGAGGGACTGTTGACTGTGCGTACAGCACTTCTGGACGGCAACTGGCGGTGTTGGAGCCCAGGGACAGGTGGAGGAGGAGGAGGTTGGAGGAGGTAGGAGGGATTGCCACACACACAGCAGGGGAACAGCTGACGTTACTGAACCCCAATAACAGAGGAGGGACTGTTGACTGTGCGTACAGCACTTCTGGACGGCAACTGGCGGTGTTGGAGCCCAGGGACAGGTGGAGGAGGAGGAGGTTGGAGGAGGTAGGAGGGATTGCCACACACACAGCAGGGGAACAGCTGACGTTACTGAACCCCAATAACAGAGGAGGGACTGTTGACTGTGCGTACAGCACTTCTGGACGGCAACTGGCGGTGTTGGAGCCCAGGGACAGGTGGAGGAGGAGGAGGTTGGAGGAGGTAGGAGTGATTGCCACACACACAGCAGGGGAACAGCTGACGTTACTGAACCCCAATAACAGAGGAGGGACTGTTGACTGTGCGTACAGCACTTCTGGACGGCAACTGGCGGTGTTGGAGCCCAGGGACAGGTGGAGGAGGAGGAGGTTGGAGGAGGTAGGAGGGATTGCCACACACACAGCAGGGGAACAGCTGACGTTACTGAACCCCAATAACAGAGGAGGGACTGTTGACTGTGCGTACAGCACTTCTGGACGGCAACTGGCGGTGTTGGAGCCCAGGGACAGGTGGAGGAGGAGGAGGTTGGAGGAGGTAGGAGTGATTGCCACACACACAGCAGGGGAACAGCTGACGTTACTGAACCCCAATAACAGAGGAGGGACTGTTGACTGTGCGTACAGCACTTCTGGACGGCAACTGGCGGTGTTGTAGCCCAGGGACAGGTGGAGGAGGAGGAGGTTGGAGGAGGTAGGAGGGATTGCCACACACACAGCAGGGGAACAGCTGACGTTACTGAACCCCAATAACAGAGGAGGGAGTGTTGACTGTGCGTACAGCACTTCTGGACGGCAACTGGCGGTGTTGGAGCCCAGGGACAGGTGGAGGAGGAGGAGGTTGGAGGAGGTAGGAGGGATTGCCACACACACAGCAGGGGAACAGCTGACGTTACTGAACCCCAATAACAGAGGAGGGACTGTTGACTGTGCGTACAGCACTTCTGGACGGCAACTGGCGGTGTTGGAGCCCAGGGACAGGTGGAGGAGGAGGAGGTTGGAGGAGGTTGGAGGAGGTAGGAGTGATTGCCACACACACAGCAGGGGAACAGCTGACGTTACTGAACCCCAATAACAGAGGAGCGACTGTTGACTGTGCGTACAGCACTTCTGGACGGCAACTAGCGGTGTTGGAGCCCAGGGGCAGGTGGAAAAGCAGAGGAACACAATGTAGGCCGAAGCCTGAGAAAGTCGAAAGGGAACCTTTAACCCCCCCCCCCAAGGCGTTTGTAGCTGAAAGAGCCAGCTTGTGCAGCACAAAAGATGCAAAAGGAAAAGGTGGCTCTTTTCATCATGCTCCTTGCAAACACAGAACTAAACACTTTTAAAATGTGTCCCCTGAAGCCGTGAAACCGTCCCGGAGGTGGGACTTTCCTTCGTAATATGACGCAGCACAGCCATCATTACTACCCCCCCACCGCCGTGCCCCGGCTCCTCAGCGTTGTTTGATTCCGTCCCGGAGCCTGCGCTGTTATGTTATCCCGTGGCCAGGCACACTTAGCGCTGCCCATCTTCTGACATCATTTGGTGTCAGGCTGGCTGCGCCTGTGCGGCCGCGCTGGCCGAGAGCCCACCTCGCAGTGTCTTCTGATGTAATCCCACTGGGGGCCTGGGATCCATGGCCATGCGCAGTGCATATCCTCGCCTCTCACTCCCCTCCCTACGGCTTCTTTTTCAGACTGTGCGGTGTCACGGCCGTGGCATGCTATTAGGGACCAGCTGACACCGAACAGTCTGAAGAAGCCATAGGGAGATGAGTGAGAGGTGGAGGTTCAGATATGCACTGCGCATGTCCATAGATCCCAGGCCCCCAGTGGGATTAAATCAGAAGACACTGCGAGGCGGGCTCTCGGCCAGCGTGGGCGCACAGGCGCAGCCAGCCTGACACCAAATGATGCCAGAAGACGGGCAGCGCTAAGTGTGCCTGGCCACGGGATAACATAACAGCGCAGGCTCCGGGACGGAATCAAACAACGCTGAGGAGCCGGGGCGCGGCGCCGGGGGGGTAGGAATGACGGCTGTGCTGCGTCATATTACGAAGGAAAGTCCCACCTCCGGGACGGTTTTACGGTATCAGTGGACACATTTTATAAGTGTTAAGTTTTGCGTGTGCAAGGAGCAAAACCAAAATAGCTACCTTTTTCCTTGTGCAGCATTACTGCTGCACAAGGTGGCTCTTTCAGTAACAAACGCCTTGGGGGGGGGGGGACAGATTCCCTTACATTTCAGTTGTTGTGTCAGCGTGGCGGTCGCATGACACATTGCCGGCTACACAGCTGGGGATCAGCTGACGTTACTGAAACCCAATAACACTGGGTCGTATGTTTTGACTGTGCAGACGGCACATCTGAGCCTCAACTGGCGGTGTTGGAGCCCAGGAATTTAAGTTCAGGTGGTAGAAAGATGAACACAACAGGAGACCTGGATAACGTATACAGTGACCTAATTATTTAATCAGGAGGAGGAGTGGCAAATTCCTGCGAGATCCAGGCCTTGTTCATTTTCAGGAAAGTAAGCCGGTCAACGTTATCGGAGGATAGTCGCATGCGACGGTCAGTTAGTACACCACCTGCAGCACTAAAGACACGTTCCGATAATACACTGGCCGCAGGGCAAGACAGCACCTCCAATGCATACTGGCTTAGCTCTGGCCGTGTATCCAGCTTTGAGACCCAAAACTTGAAAGGGGAAGAGCCGTCTGGGAGTACAGCAAGAGGGCAAGACATGTAGTCTGTCACCATCTGACGGAACCGTTGCCTCCTGCTGACTGGAGCCGTCTGTGATGGTGTAGACTTTTGTGGCGGGCACAGAAAACTGTGCCACAGTTCGGCCATACTGGTCTTGCCTTGGGCAGAGGCACTGCTTCTGCTCCCTCTTTGTGCAGAGCCTCCACCACTGCCTGGACGCACTGAGCTGCTTTGGAATGCACTAGCAGCACTTCTCTCAGTTGGAATGGAGAAGATGATGGAACTGACCAGTGTGTCTTGGTACTCCCGCATTTTTCGCTCCCGGTTCAACGGTGTGATGAGGCTTTCTACGTTGTCCCGGTAGCGAGGATCGAGGAGGGTGAACACCCAATAATCAGACATGTTGAGAATGTGGTCGATGCGGCGGTCGTTTCTCAGGCACTGCAGCATGTAATCCACCATGTGCTGCAGACTGCCAACTGCCCAAGAAACGCTGTCCCCAGCTGGAGGCGTGATCTCTGCCCGCTCGTCATCACCCCACCCTCGCTGTACACACTGAGTACTGGACAATTCGGGAACTCCCTCCTCTGGACGGATGTCTTCCTCCTCCATTGACTCCTCCTCATCCTCCTCACAAACTGTCCCCTGCCTACGCGTTTGTGAGGAACCACGTGGCGCTGACTGTCCAGAAGATGATGGAAGTGGTGAATCCTCATCCTCCACCTCTTCCACAACATCATCCCTTAGCGCTTGCAGTGATTTTTCAAGCAGGCAGATAAGGGGGACAGTCATGCTGACTAGTGCATCATCTGCACTCGCCATCCGCGTGGAATAATCAAAGGGACGCAAAACCTGGCAGACATCCTTCATAGTGGCCCACTCTGTGGTTGTGAAGTCTGTACGGCGCTGACTGCGACTTTTTTGCGCCTGATACAGCTGGTACTCCATTACAGCTTGCTGCTGCTCACACAACCGCTCCAACATATGTAACGTGGAATTCCACCTGGTAGGTAGGTCACATATGATGCGATGTTCCGGCAGGCGGTGTCGGCGCTGCAGAGCCGCAATGCGCGCTTTTGCCGTGCTGGAACGCCGCAAGTGAGCACACTCTAGGCGGACCTTGTGCAGCAGTGCATCAAGATCCGGATAGTCCCTCAAAAAACTCTGCACGACCAAATTGAGCACATGTGCCAGACATGGGATGTGAGTGAGGTTGCCGAGGCCCAGGGCTGCCACCAGATTTCGGCCATTATCACACACTACCATGCCTGGCTGGAGATTCGCTGGCTCAAACCACACATCGCTCTCCTGCTTGATGGCATTCCAGAGCTCCTGCGCTGTGTGGCTACGATTCCCCCAAAAAATTAATTTCAAGACGGCCTGTTGACGTTTGGCCACGGCTGTGCTCATGTCGGTCGTAACAGGTACACGTTCATCACGGGTCCATGTGGAGGTGGACTGTGACGGCTCCTGCAGCGATGATTCTGAGGAACTGGTGTAAGAGGAGGAGTCAATGCGTACAGAATGGATTCCTGCAATCCTTGGAGTGGGCAGGACACGTCCTGCGCCACTCGCACGGTCTGTACCCGGCTCAACTACATTAACCCAATGGGCAGTGAGGGAAAGGTATCGCCCCTGTCCATGTTGACTGGTCCACGCATCGGTGGTGAGGTGGACCTTGCTACTGACGGCGTTCAGTAGCGCGTGTTTTATGTGTCCCTCCACATGCTTGTGCAGGGCAGGGACGGCTTGCCTGCTGAAGTAAAAGCGGCTGGGCACACTGTACTGTGGGACTGCCAATGACATCAAGTCACGGAAGCTGTCAGTCTCCACCAGCCTGAATGACAGCATTTCCAGTGACAGAAGTTTGGCAATGCCTGCAGTCAGAGCCTGTGCTCGTGGGTGGTTTGACGAGAAAGGCCGCCTTTTCTCCCATGCCTGTACTACCGATGGCTGTAGACTGGGCTGGGAGTGTGTGGTTGACTGGGAAAGTGGTGCTGCGGGTGGAATGACAGCGGGTCTCTGGACAACAGGGCCAGAGGTTCTTCCACGGCGATCCTGGGAGGAAGCCGAACCAGCTGCGTGTGAGCTAGAGGAAGAGGCAACACGAGCTGAAGAGGTGGTAGCTGCCGCTGTTGGTTGGCCTAGCTCTTCAGTGTGTTTGTCTAACTCCGCCGGGTGCCTGTTGCGCACATGTTTCCACATGTTGGAGGTATTGAGGTTGGCGACTTTTTGACCTCTTTTGATTTTTTGATGACACACCTTGCATCTGACATAGCAAATGTCATCTGCAACTGTGTCAAAAAAGGACCAGGCACTGCAAGTCTTGGGAGCCCCCCTTTTGACTTTTGGAAGAGACATGCTCCTTACGGGTGCCAAAGCGGAGGCTGCAGGATCCGCAGTCTTCCCCCTCCCTCTCCCTCTTTGGGCCGTACGGGGAATCTCTTCCTCAGAGCTGCTCCCACCACCTTCCTGTCCCTGACGCCAAGATGGGTCAAGGACCTCATCATCTACACTACCCTCTGCCCCCAACTGCTCCTCCTGGGTAGTCTCAGCAGCAGAGCACGCACCAGTAAGTGGCACCTGAGTGTCATCATCAGCTGATGCGGCCTGCGAGGTGGTGACCGGAGCCACTGGCCCACCCGCCTCTTCAGAGGAAGACAGAAAAAGCTGTTGGGCATCACTGCACCCTGCCTCTTCTTCCATTTCTCCAATGCTGCTTGGCTGGCCCCCTGTTTCCAAGCCAAGAGATGATTCAGAGAACAGAAGTAGAGACTGCTCCTGTCCTGGGATCTCTGTCTGCCTGGGCAATTTTGCAGGTGGTGAAGAGACAGATGGCTGCTCTCCAGTGCTCTGTGTCTGAGAGGATGTGGCACTAATGGAAGTTGATGCATTAGCTGCCATCCATCCCACAACGGCTTCAATTTGGTCTTCACGCAGCAGCGGTGTACGGCGCTCGGCGACAAAGCTGCGCATGAACGACTGTTCCCTTGTGAAAGTGGGTGCTGATGACTCACCGGTGCCCGCAGCAGGCACAGAATCCCCACGTCCCCTCCCTGCTCCGCGCCCACGCCCACGCCCACGTGCCTTACTCACTGCCTTCTTCATCTTGGTTGACTGATAAAGATAAGCAGAAAAGTACTAACGGCTTTGTGTGCTTATTCCTGAGCAACTCCTCCTAACAGGTATAAGACACACTAATTTTCTAAAGTGTGGACTAGACTTGAATATGAGCTAATGTGGCCTACACAAATGTAAAGTGGTGTAACTGGTGTGTTTGGTGAACTTTATTATTTATTTATTTTTTTGGGGCTGAACTGACAACGGATAGAGCTGCAATCACACGGAGACCGTGCAGACAGCCGTAAACGGCGCTGCAAGGCCCAAAAACCCTCCTCTACTTTATCCTATGTAGTGTTTTTCCACAAATTAGCTGGAGACGGGTGGAAAGACACTAATAGGATTTTTTAAAATAAATTAGCAGCAGACTACACTACTTTGAAAAAAAAGAAAATTGATTTGGCGGTATGACGCAGTGAAAAACCCTGAGCTGCAGACAACCAGGCTACGGCTGCTCACAGACTACAGGGCGAGCTGCAGTCACACGGAGACCGTGCAGACAGCCGTAAACGGCGCTGCAAGGCCCAAAAACCCTCCTCTACTTTATCCTATGTAGTGTTTTTCCACAAATTAGCTGGAGACGGGTGGAAAGACACTAATAGGATTTTTTAAAATAAATTAGCAGCAGACTACACTACTTTGAAAAAAAAGAAAATTGATTTGGCGGTATGACGCAGTGAAAAACCCTGAGCTGGAGACAACCAGGCTATAGCTGCTCACAGATTACAGGGCGAGCTGCAGTCACACGGAGACCGTGCAGACAGCCGTAAACGGCGCTGCAAGGCCCAAAAACCCTCCTCTACTTTATCCTATGTAGTGTTTTTCCACAAATTAGCTGGAGACGGGTGGAAAGACACTAATAGGAATTTTTGGAAAAAATGTGCAGCAGCCTGCACTACTTCAAAAAAAAAAAAAAAAAGGACAGTATGAGGCAATGAACCACCCTCCCTGAACTGAATACAACCAGCTATGGATGGCCTATGTGGCTGCACTCAGACTAGAGAGTGGGCTGCACTCACACACACACACAGAGAGACCTTGCAGATCGCTGTGAAAACAGCGCTACAAGGCAAAAGGAAGGTGAATAGTAGGTGAACACAGCGGTTGCTAAATTAGCCTTTGGAAAGCACAAAGAAGCAAATCGCTATCTCTAAACTGTCCCTCAGTCAGCAAACAGCGTCCTGTCACTAACTGAATTCACAGCAGAGTGATCGCAAAATGGCGCCAGCGACTTTTAAACTGCATCATGACATCATTTCAGCAGCCAATCACAGCCTTGCCAGTAGTTTCATGCCCTCCATGCTAAACAGGATGTGCCCACACTTGGAATCTTTCTCATTGGCTGAATTTCTGAATTTTGAATCATTGAACTTCCGATTCCGGTATCCGATACGCGCCAAGTATCGGAATCCCGGTATCGGAATTCCGATACCGCTAGTATCGGCTGATACCCGATACTTGCGGTATCGGAATGCTCAACACTAGTTTTGACATATCTTCTAATGGCATATGTCATCATAAATCAAGGTTAAGTATTACTTAAAATCCACCTGTTTGGAGTATCCATATACGGAGGGGCATTTAGATTGATTAAATGACTCTGACATTTACTGAATGTCAGGAAATATAAAATCCTCATGTCTGTTTTTTTTATTGTGTGTAATTTTCCGCTTATCAAGAAGAATTGGGAAATGTTGCTATAAATTAGCACGTGAAAGCCTTTGTCACTCATCAAAGTGCATGACTCACACATTTTATCAGTTCTTGATCACATTGACATGGTGGACAAACTACACAATTTGAATGCAAGAATATGATCCTTCAACACTTCTGAAGTTATATGAATTTGAAAATGTGTAATCTATATTTTATATACGTACAATTAATATATACAAACAAGAAAACCCGTAATTCAGTTTAATGATACTTGAATAGTTATTAACGTAGATCAGTTGAGTTCTTCTTGGTGTAAATGGCAAGAAAATGTACAAGAGTAGTGCCATGTAATGGTGACATTTGTTACATGACAGTAATAATATCCCTTGCGGTAAATTTCATTGGCATCCCTTATTATATGGATTGGCATTTAGAAAGAAGCATTAAACATTTTAAAGGCCTTTTGTCACACACTAATATTACTCACAGTAAGAACCTAACTGATGTCTGCCACACCATTAACTGATTAGTTGTTTTATAACACAGTTCTGCAACTAAAAAGCTGTTTGATTATTTTCATCTAATTTCCATGTATTTTGGTGTGCTGAAAACGAAAAAAATATTGAAAAAAATCCTGGACGTCAGGATTTGCCACAAAATGCAAAATTCTCTTCAAATTTAGTATATTTTTCTCAATTTTTGGTATTTTTTTAATCTCAGGGTTTTGATAGTCAAAATTACTATTAATTAATTCACATCAATGCATTGAAGATATACAATGCCAAAAAAATATAACTTTCAAAGAAAAGAACTTTCATAGTGAGCTAATGAAACCAGCATCAACATGTTGCAAGCTGAACGAGCAGGCTCTGAAATGCCCAGGCTTGATTCAATTGTTTTATCTTGGTTCTCGCCTGTTCACACTTTTTCATCTCAGTTCGTGTTAGCTCGTCATATTCAACCGTGTTTCTCAAAATTAGCATTATGGCTCAGCGAAAGTGTATTAATTCGCCTGACAGTTTCTATTACATTTGTGGTGAATATACAGTGTTGAAGCAACAGCTGAATATTACAAACTTTGTGAAAAAAGTATACTTCGCTTATTTCGGACTAAAGCTTGGAGATCAAGATAAAGCTTGGGCACCTCATAAAGTGTGCAAACGGTGTGTTGAGGACCTCTGAAATTGGTTCTGTCATAGTTTGTCTGTTTCAGTTCCTTTAGGGTTAACTCCTGTAGCCTCACACTGATCCTGGGTGGACTTTTTATAGCCTCCATCTGGGAGTTTCCTTTGTCAGTGATACTTCCGCCCTTGGCTAAGTGTATTTACCCCTGAGTGTGTTTTGTGCTGTGTGCTGGTTTGCTTGATCTCTTGGCTCTTTGACTCGGTCTGTTCTCTGGATACTGTTTATTGGATTCCCTCTCTGTACTTTCTCTGTCCGTTCGGTATTGACCTCGGCTTGGCCCCTACTATCCTTTTTGTCTTGTCCCTTGGTACCGTTACGCCATCCCGTGCTCTGACCCCGGCCTGATCTGTTTATGTCTCTGTCTGTGCCCCTTGGTAGCTCTGTTCTGTAGTTACCTTTCTAGGAGTTTTCCTTCAGCTTCTAGCTCCCTGGAACTTAGGCCACGCCCACCACCAGTCAGGTGATTCAGGTCCTGACAGGCCTGAAGCAGTCTCTCCAGTCTTGCTTGCCCTGCATTTCTGGGAGTCTGTGGCTATCTCCAGGTCCTATTTTCCCAGGAGATAGCATCGGTGAGTGTAACTCATATCTCCCTGCCTGATATTATCACTGACCACTAAGTTATTTCTGTTTCACTGCTCAGTTTTGGGTGTGTGTTGTGGGGAGAGTTATGGATCCTATACAGTCTTTATCTGAACAGATGAAAAAACTGAGCCAGATGTTTCAGGCTTTGACTCTGGAGCAGCAGGCCCTTGCTCGTTCTCAGCGGCAGGTCATTGAGACTGTGCAGGGGGCATTGTCTTTTGGTTTTCAGGGGGCTATGGCGAGTGATGTTGCGCTGGTGTCTCCAGAACCCCCTGTTAAATTGCCTGACTTTTTTTCTGGGAACAAGAAGGAGTTCAGGGTTTTCAAAGAGGGTTGTAAACTTTTTTTCAATTTGAGACCATGGTCCTCTGGGGATGAAAGTCAGAGGGTAGGGGTTGTTATGTCCCTGTTAAGGGGGTCCCCGCAGGCTTGGGCATTCTCCCTTCCTCCCACCGCTCCTGAGAGAATGTCGGTGAATGCGTTCTTTGAGGCCCTTGGGCATATATATGATGAGCCTGACAGAGTGCGATTGGCTGAGGACATGGTGATGAGTGTCTGTCAGGGGAAACACTCGGCCGAATGGTTCTGTACGGAGTTCCGCCGCTGGGCTGCGGAGATTTCTTGGGACGATGCCGCCCTCCGAGGACTTTTTCGTAGAGGCTTGTCCGAGCGGCTGCAGGATGCCCTGGCATTACGCCCCCCACCTAACACTCTCGAGGATGCCATGACTCAGGCCGTCCGGATGGACCTCAGGTTACGGGCCAGAGGGGTGATGCAGGTGGAGACTCCATTGTTTTCCAGTGGAAAAGAGACTGTTTCTGAGCCTATGGAAGTAGGCGCTCTCACCTTAAAAGAAAAAGAGAGAAAACGCCGGCGGGAAAAGCAGTTATGTTTCTACTGTGGTGAAGCTGGACATTGGAAGAAGGAGTGTCCTTCCTGCCCATCATCGACCCGGTCGGCGGGAAACGACTAGGTCTGGGTAGTTATCGAGGAGACTACTCAGACCCACAGGTACACTTGTCCTCATTTTCTAAGGTGTTGCTTCATGTGGAACTGTTAGTGGACGGTTGTTCTTCTTTCTCGACAGCATTTGTGGACTGCGGGTCATCTATCAATCTGATTGACTCCCAATTGGTCACAAGTTGCAAGATAGGGACAGTTAGGCTCAAGACTCCAATCAAGGTGGTGGCCATTGACTCCTCCCCCTTACAAAAGAGGGAATTCTCTTTATGTCTGATTTGTTTTCGCTCAGAGTGGGCGCTGCTCACGAGGAAAATTTAAGTTGTTTAGTTCTGGACAATCTGCCAGCGGGGTTGGTGTTGGGTATGCCCTGGTTACAACGCCATAATCCAGTTATTAATTGGAAAACGGGGGAGATTGTTCAATGGGGGTCTAATTGTTCTAAGTTGTGTTATAAATCTGCATTGTTGGTTAAACCTGTCAAATCTGTGTCTGTATCATCTGTCGAGCTGGAAGGTTTTCCGGAGTACCTGTTAGACTTCGAAGATGTGTTCTCAGAAAGCGAGGCCGAGATGTTGCCACCATATAGACCTTTTGATTGCGCCATTGAGTTAGTCCCGGGGGCTAAACTGCCTAAAGCCCGTCTATTTAATTTGTCAGGCCCTGAGCGCTTAGTTATGAAAAATTACATTGCAGAAAGTCTTCGCAAGGGACATATATGTCCCTCTGTCTCACCTGTGGCTGCAGGGTTCTTTTTTGTTAAAAAAAAGATGGCGGTTTACGTCCCTGTCTCGACTTTCGGGAGCTTAATAAAATAACGGTTCGGAATACGTATCCCCTCCCGTTGATTCCTGATTTATGTAATCAATTATCAGGGGCTAAATGGTTCTCCAAACTGGATCTTCGGGGAGCATATAATTTGATAAGAGTCCGGGAGGGGGACGAATGGAAAACTGCATTCCTCACATCTGAGGGACTTTTTGAAAATTTAGTCATGCCATTTGGTCTTACCAACGCCCCCGCCATTTTTCAGAATTTCATCAATGTTGTGTTTGCTGATCTCATTGGTCGATTTGTTGTGATTTACTTAGATGATATCCTGATATACTCATCAGACAGTCAGTCTCATCTGATTCATGTACGAACCGTCCTCCAAAGACTTAGGGAAAATCATCTGTTTGTTAAGTTAGAGAAATGTTTGTTTTTTGTTCAAGAGTTATCTTTTTTGTGGTTGATTGTTTCCTGTGAGGGTTTTCGTATGGACCCCAAGAAAGTGCAGGCCATTGCTGATTGGGTGCAACCCCGAGATCTTAAGGGGCTCCAGCGCTTCTTGGGGTTCGCCAGTTATTACCGTAAATTTATTCGGGGCTTTTCGCAGGTGGTCAAACCACTCACAGATTTAACATGCAAAGGTGCGGATGTGAAAAATTGGTTCTTGCCCGCAAAAGAGGCCTTTGCTGCTCTGAAGAAATGCTTTACTACTGCCCCGGTTTTGGTACAGCCAGATCCGTCCAAACCTTTTATTGTGGAAGTGGACGCCTCTGAGGTGGGGGTGGGTGCCGTGTTGTCCCAAGGGCCCGCCACTCTGACCAATCTCAGGCCATGTGGGTTTTTTTCTCGGAAGTTCTCTGCTGCTGAAAGGAATTATGATGTTGGCAACAGAGAGCTCCTTGCGGTGAAATTGGCGTTTGAAGAGTGGAGGCACTTTTTGGAGGGGGCCAGTCATCCGGTCACTGTGATTACCGATCATAAAAATTTATCGTATATCAAGTCTGCTAAAAGACTTACGCCCAGACAGGCCCGTTGGTCACTTTTTTTCTCTCGTTTTCAGTTTACTATAACGTTTCGTCCGGGGTCAAAAAATATCAAGGCTGATGCCTTGTCTCGTAGTTTTCATCCGGTGTCTCCCTCTGAGCCACCGTCCTCCATTCTTCGCCCTGGGGTAGTGTTGGCAGGGGTCTCGTCTGAGTTAGAACGAGAGATTGAGGGGGCCCAGTCTCTGGCTCCTGCTGCCAAGCTGGTGGGTAAGTTGTTTGTCCTGTTGCAGCTTCGACTAAAACTCCTGCAGGAGTTTCATGAATCCAAGCTTACGGCTCACCCTGGTATTTCGGCCACGCGCCTGGCGGTGGCTAAGATTTTTTGGTGGCCTACTCTTGGTTCTGATGTAAAAAAATTCATTTCTGGTTGTGGGGTCTGCGCTCGTTCTAAAAACTCACACAGCCGGCCGGCTGGGGAACTTATGCCCTTGGCAGTTCCTGAAAGGCCATGGACTCACTTGTCCATGGACTTTATTACCAATCTTCCCTTGTCTAGGGGCAATACAGTGGTATGGGTAGTGGTGGACAGGTTCTCTAAGCAAGCTCATTTTGTACCTTTGACCGCACTACCGTCAGCTGAGACTTTATCCAGATTGTTTGTGCAGCATGTGGTCCGGTTGCATGGGGTACCCCTGAATGTGGTGTCTGATCGTGGGGTGCAGTTTGTGGCTAAGTTTTGGCGTGCTTTCTGTAAGAAATTGGGGATTTCTCTGTCTTTTTCATCTGCATACCACCCAGAGAGCAATGGTCAGACAGAACGCACTAATCAGTCTCTGGAACAGATCCTCCGATGTCTGACTTCCGCAAGACAGAATGACTGGTGTGATGTACTGCCATTGGCGGAGTTCACCTTCAATAGTCGGGTGAGCCAAGCTACCAGTATGTCTCCTTTCATGATCAATTATGGTTTTATTCCACATTTCGATGAGTTTTCTCATTTGGATTCTGGATGTCCCGGGGCTGAGGGTTCTGTTCAGAGATTAAAGAATACATGGTTAGAGGTTCATCGGAATGTCTCAAGGGAGATATAAATTTTTTGCTGACAGGAAAAGATCTCCAGGTCCTGTGTTTCGGGTTGGGGACGAAGTTTGGCTCTCCACACGAAACATTAAGCTGAAGGTTTTATCAGCCAAGTTGGGCCCCAAGTTCATTGGCCCATACAAGATTGTGGAAAAGATCAATCCAGTAGCATACAGGTTGAGTCTACCAGTCTCATTCAAGATCCCTAATGTCTTCCATAAATCCCTACTGAAACCTTTTGTGCCAGGTTGGGGGGAGTCTGGGTCCGCTGCGTCTCCTGTTTTGGTTGAGGGACACATGGAATATGAGATTGATCACATCGTGGATTCCAGGTTGGTGCGGCGGTCTGTACAGTATCTGGTTCATTGGAAGGGGTATGGGCCTGAGGACAGGTCCTGGGTTTCTGCCCGCTTGGTACACGCAGATCGCTTAGTTCGTGCATTTCATTCTAGGTATCCTGGTAAGCCTGGGGGTCCAGTGGCCCCCCGTTGAGAGGGGGGTACTGTCATGGTTTGTCTGTTTCAGTTCCTTTAGGGTTAACTCCTGTAGCCTCACACTGATCCTGGGTGGACTTTTTATAGCCTCCATCTGGGAGTTTCCTTTGTCAGTGATACTTCCGCCCTTGGCTAAGTGTATTGACCCCTGAGTGTGTTTTGTGCTGTGTGCTGGTTTGCTTGATCTCTTGGCTCTTTGACTCGGTCTGTTCTCTAGATACTGTTTATTGGATTCCCTCTCTGTACTTTCTCTGTCAGTTTGGTATTGACCTCGGCTTGGCCCCTACTACCCTTTTTGTTCTGTCCCTTGGTACCGTTACGCTATCCCGTGCTCTGACCCCGGCCTGATCTGTTTATGTCTCTGTCTGTGCCCCTTGGTAGCTCTGTTCTGTAGTTACCTTTCTAGGAGTTTTCCTTCAGCTTCTAGCTCCCTGGAGCTTAGGCCACACCCACCACCAGTCAGGTGATTCAGGTCCTGACAGGCCTGAAGCAGTCTCTCTCCAGTCTTGCTTGCCCTGCATTTCTGGGAGTCTGTGGCTATCTCCAGGTCCTATTTTCCCAGGAGATAGCATCGGTGAGTGTCACTCATATCTCCCTGCCTGATAGGTTCAAGGGTAAGAATAAAGCTTTCTGCTATGGGATTCCTATGGTATGGCGAGAACAAAAGAACCATAGTGACGATTGTTACTTTTGTTCATGTGATGTGAAAGGGTATAATTCAAAATGGAAGCATTCCATTTCATACCCCAATATTCACTCAGCAATTCGTCCCATCCCCCATGGCACAGATATACCAGTACCCAAGGCCCCTGCTACCTTGGAAGAGATCCGATGAAGGTGGAGTCATACCTCAACCAGATGATGAATCAAGTTCTGACTTTGAAGATGATACAAGACCAAAATTGTTTTCCCAGGAGGAGATGAATGATTTCGTAAGAGAATTGAATCTTCTCAAAGATGACGCTGAGTTACTCAGATCAAGGCTCAAAAGCAAGAATTTATTGTTGCCAGGAGTGTCTTTTTCATGGTTCAGACATCGTGAAAACGAGTTCGTTCCTTACTTTGCCCAGGAAGATAAGTTGGTTTATTGCATCGATGTCGAAGGTTTGATGGGTCAATTCAAAATCCAATATGATTCAGCGCAATGGCTTCTTTTTATAGATTCTCAAAGCAGTTTTACTCCACAACGGCGGTTTTTATGCTTCCATCCCTGTAGGCCATTCTGTACACCTCAAGGAAACCTACGAGAACTTGGAATTGGTTCTTCGTAAACTTAAATATGAAGACCACGGTTGGCAAGTGTGCGGGGATTTGAAAGTCTTGTGCAGGCTGCTCGGGCAACAAGCTGGGTATACCAAATACCCTTGTTTTCTGTGTCTATGGGACAGTCGAGACCAACAAAATCACTGGACGAAGAAGAATTGGCAGCCGAGGGTGCTCACAGTTGGTGAAAAAAATGTCCTCCGAGAAACTGGTTCCTCCCCATAAAGTTCTACCACCTCTCCACATAAAATTGGGATTGATGAAGCAATTCGTAAAATCATTTCCAAAAGATGGAGAATACTTCAAATACTTGGACAAGTTTCCAGGCCTCTCGGAGGCAAAATTGAAGGAAGGTGTGTTCGTCGGACCAGACATTAGAAGGCTTATAGCTGATCAAGAGTTTATCAACAATACCATGACGCATCCTCAAAAAGAAGGGTGGTTTGCATTTAAAGAGGTCATAGAGAAATTTTTAGGCAATAACAAAGACCCTGACTACAAAAAAATCGTCGGACGAATGCTTAAAGCATTTCAAGCTTTAGGTTGCCTGATGAGTTTGAAAGTACATTTCCTCCATTCCCACCTTGACAACTTTCCTGAAAATTTGGGAGCTGTGAGTGAAGAGCAAGGTGAACGATTCCACCAGGACATTAAAGGGAACCCGTCACCTGAATTTGGCGGGACAGGTTTGCGGTCATATGGGCGGGGTTTTTGGGTGTTTGATTCACCCTTTCCTTACCCGCTGGCTGCATGCTGGCTGCAATATTGGATTGAAGTTCATGCTGTGTCCTCCGTAGTACATGCCTGCTCAAGGCAAGATTGCCTTACGCAGGTGTGTACTATGGAGGACAGAGAATGAACTTCAATCCAATATTGCGGCCAGCATGCAGCCAGCGGGTAAGGAAAGGGTGAATCAAACACCCGAAAACCCCGCCCATATGACCGCAAACCTGTCCCGCCAAATTCAGGTGACGGGTTCCCTTTAAAGAGATGGAAAGAAGATACCAGGGAAGATGGAGCATTACAATGATGGCAGACTACTGTTGGACGCTTCAGAGAGACATTCCAGATGCTACTCACAAGCGTAAATGTACCAAGAGAAGCCTCACAGGGAAGAAGAATCGATTTTAGTGTGTGTTAGTGAGCTCATTGCAGTTAAAAAAGGATTTTCATGAAACATTTGTAATAAAAAATTAATTTTATGAGTCTATTTTCATTTATTTTGAGGTATTGTCTTATTTAACATAGTTACTTAAATTGTCAGAAAACGTGATGTCCTATGACAAAACGGAAGTCATTTTCGGATTCAGCGCACTTAAAAACATAAAGATTACGTGGAATAACCAAAACAGCTCTTGAAAAACTTTTTTCGGCAGACCTGTGTAATCTATTATTTTTCTTTTCAAAAAGGGCTTTATGTTTTTGGTAATCAAAAGATAAAATAGGCTAATTAATGCATATAAATCAGTCAATATTGTCTTTCACAGCATTGTTCCTTACCTGCTCACATGTACACAAGTTTTCTTTTTGCATTTAATTATTCGGAATGTGGGTTTATCCATATAAGGGAAAAGTATTTACATGAGTATGCCATCAGCAAACTGCTCCTACACCAAATGGTCACTTTGAATTTACCAGTTTTGCAAGAATTCAGAACAAAGGAGTCTTCTTGCTATAAGTACAGAAGTGTCAATCCATACATCCCCCTGGTCAGTCTTCAGCGAGATACAGATGGTCATTATAACTAAGATGAATATTTCCTATGTATGGAGGAAGTAGCTAGAGACACAAGATATTGGAAATGCAAGGGCTTGGCCCCTAAATTAGTCAACCGTCCATCACAAATAGCACATTTTAAGAATAGTCCAATCCAGGTTGTCCTGGATACCCGAGCTTAGGGCCAGGCGTATAAAAGCTGAGCTACAGAATGGAAAAGGGTTCACATTTGGGGTTCGGCCAATGCTGGTTGTGATGCATAATTCTCCCCCAAGGAAACCAAAGAACAACTACTTCATTTTTCAGTCTATAATATGCACCGGACCATAAGATGCACCCCAAATTTTCAGAAGGAAAATAGGTAAAAAAATTAATGTGTCAAAGGGGGTCCATCTTACAGTCCGAATTCAGCTTGCTGGGGGAATCGGCAGCGCTGGTGGAGCATGGACACAGGGGGTGATCGGTGGTCCGGTGATATGACTCCCATCTTAGAATGGTGCCGCAGGTTTGGTGGTGCTAAAGGTGTGGGGGCTTTGCCGACATTTTCTGAAAGCCCAGAGCCCCTGCACATCCATTGCTGTGATGCAGTGGCCTCTGGGAAATCCCATCCCAGGCTGGTGCGGCAGGTTCGGCAGTGCTCTATGGTCCGGTGGCTGCACCGGAATTTTGTAAAAGCACGGAGCCCCTGCACATCCATTGCTGTGATGCGGTGGCCTCTGGGAAATCCCATCCCAGGCTGGCAGGTTTGAGGGTGCTCTGTGATGCGCTGGCATTTTGTGAAAGCCCGGAGGCCCCGAACATCCATTGCTACAATGCAGTGGCCTCCGGGAAAATGGCTGGTGGGGCGGTGCATGCTTGACAACAAGATCTTGTCCTGAGATCTCAGGAAACGAGATCTCAGCACCTGAGATCTCAATCTGAGCATTATTATTATTATTATTTATTATTATAGTGCCATTTATTCTATGGTGCTTTACATGTGAGGAGGGGTATACATAATAAAAACAAGTACAATAATCTTGAACAATACAAGTCACTGCTGATACAGGAGGAGAGAGGACCCTGCCCGTAAGGGCTCACAATTTACAAGGGATGGGTGAGGATACAGTAGGTGAAGATAGAGCTGGTCGTGCAGAGGTTTGGTTGATCGGTGGTTACTGCAGGTTGTAGGCTTGCCGGAAGAGGTAGGTCTTCAGGTTCTTTTTGAAGGTTTCGATGGTAGGTGAAAGTCTGATATGTTGTGGTAGAGAGTTCCAGAGTAGGGGTGATGCACCAGAGAAATCTTGTATGCGATTGTGGGAAGAGAAGATAAGAGGGGAGTAGAGAAGGAGATCTTGTGAGGATCGGAGGTTGCATGCAGAAAAGTACCGGGAGACAAGGTCACAGATGTATGGAGGAGATAGGTTGTGGATGGTCTTGTATGTCATGATTAGGCTTTTGTACTGGAGTCTCTGGGTAATAGGGAGCCAGTGAAGGGATTGACAGAGGGGAGAAGCTGGGGGAATAGCAGGGGGACAGGTGGATTAGTTGGGCAGCCATTTAGAATAGATTGGAGGGGTGCAAGAGTGTTAGAGGGGAGGCCACGGAGCAGGAGATTACAGTAGTCAAGGCGGGAGATGATGAGGGCATGGATTAGGTTTTTGGAGATTCTTGGTTTAGGAATGTACGGATCCGTGAAATATGTTTGAGTTGAAGGCGGCAGGAAATGGAAAGGGCATGGATATGCAGTTTGAAGGAGAGATCAGTGTCAAGGATTACCCCGAGGCAGCGAGCTTGTGGGACTGGGGAGAGTGGGCAGCCGTTTACTGTAATGGATAGGTTCGTTGAGGGGGTCGCATGAGATGGGGGAAAGACAATGAATTCTGCTTTGTCCATGTTAAGTTTTAGAAATCTAGCGGAGAAGAAGGATGAAATAGCGGATAGACATTGATAGACACTGAAAACCGTGAGATTATATGAGCTCTCCCAGGTCAAAAGTGTAAAAGGAGAAGAGCAGGGGCCCTAGAACTGAACCTTGCGGGACTCCGACAGATAGGGGGCGAGGTGAGGAGGTGTTGTGTGAATGGGAGACGCTGAATGTTTGGTCAGTTAGGAATAATGAGATCCAGGATAGGGCTAAGTCTGTGATGCCAAGGGATGAGAGGGTCTGTGGTAATAGGGAATGGTCCACTGTGTCAAAGGCAGAGGACAGGTCCAGGAGGAGGTGGATAGAGTAGTGTCACTTGCTCTTGGCGGTTAATAAGTCATTGGTGACCTTAGTTAGAGCAGTTTCAGTGGAGTGGTGTGACCGGAAGCCTGATTGTAAGCAGTCAAAGAGGGAGCAGGAAGATAGATGGGAGGACAGTTCAAGATGGGCGTGTTGTTCCAGTAGTTTTGAGGCATAGGGGAGAAGTGATATAGGGCGATAGCTAGATACAGAGGATGGGTCAAGAGAGGGCTCTTAAAGGATAGGTGTGATTGAGGCATGTTTAAAGCTTGAGGGGAAAACACCAGTTGTTAGTGATAGGTTGAAGAGATGGGTTAGAGTTGGGATGAAGACTGTGGCGAAGTTTGGGATGAAGTGGGAAGGGATAGGGTCAAGTGCACAGGTGGTGAGATGCGATCTTGAGAGTAGAGTGGAGAGTCGATCTTCTGTAATAGTGGAGAAGTTGGTTTTGGATGTGGAGGGCTGGGTAGTTGGGAGGAAGGGCTTTGGGGGTTGTTGCCCAAAACTGTCCCTGATGTTCTCAATCTTCTGCTTGAAAAATGAGGCAAAGTCTTCAGCCGAGATGAGTGGGAAGGGAGGAGGTGCTGGGGGACAGAGGAGAGAGTTGAAGGTGTTGAATAACTGTTTAGGGTTGTGAGACCGGGAGGATATGAGAGATGAGAAGTAGATTTGTTTTGCTGTGGCGAGTGTGGTCTTGAAAGTAGTGAGGGACTGTTTGAATACGATGAAGTGTTCATTGGAGTGGGATCTTTTCCATCTCCGCTCAGCAGCCCTGGAAGCTCGCCTCAGTTCTTTGGTCAGTCTGGTGTGCCAAGGCTGTCTGTTGATTTTGCGAGCTTTGGTATGTGTGAGAGGGACAACAGATTTCAAAGCTATAGCTATTGTGTTATATAGTTATATAGTGCGGCAGCGCCATCCGCATTGTGTAGGGAACTTATGTCTGTGAGAGGGAGGAGGGATTCAGAGAGTGGGTGTAGATCAAGGTGTTTAAGATTTCTGCGAGGGTGTGCAAGGTTGTGGGGTGGGGATTGTAGACAAGGAGTGGAGAGGGAAGAGAATGTGAGTAGATTATGGTCAGAAAGAGGAAGAGGTGAGTTAGAGAGGTTAGATAGGGAGCAGAGGCAGGTGACGATGAGGTCCAGTGTGTGACCATCCGTGTGAGTGTCTGCAGAAGACCATTGAGTGAGGCCGAAGGAGGAAGTGAGAGATAGAAGTTTAGTGGCAGCTGAGAGGGAAGTGTCAATGAGGATGTTGAAGTCGCCCATGATGATAGTGTGGATGTCCGCAGAAAGGAAATGAAGTAGCCAGGTGGTGAAGTAATCAAAGAAGGTGGTGGCTGGCCCTGGGGGGTGGTAAATGACAGCCAGTTGGAGGTTGGATGGGGAGTAGATGCGCACAGAGTGCACCTCAAAGGAAGGGAGGGTAACAGAGGGTGGCAGTGGGATTGGGGTGAAGGAGCAGTTATCTGACAGGAGAAAATCAACTCCTCCGCCATGCTTGCTGCTGGGGCGGGGTGTGTGAGAGAGGTGGAAGCCACCATACCAGATTGCTGCGGGAGAGGCTGTGTCAGAAGGGGTAAGCCAGGTTTTGGTGATTGCGAGGAAGGAAAGTGAGTAATAAAAAGATCATGGATGTAAGAAAGCTTGTTGCAGACAGAGCGAGGGTTCCACAGAGCTTCTGGTAGTGGGACTGGGGAAGCGGGGGCCGGGCGAATGGGTATAAGGTTAGAGAGGTTACGGAAATTTGTGATAGAGCATGGATGGGAGGTAGAACTGACTGTGGGGATGTGGTGAGGAGGACCAGGATTTGGAGAGATATCACCAGCAGTGAGAAGGAGCAGAGAAAGTGTTAGAAGGTGGGAGCAGGAGAGGGCATGAGGTGGCTGTCTGTGCTTTGAGACAGAGGATTGTATGTTGAGGAACAGTTATGAGGAGGAGGTGAGATGGATGGGGAGGATTGAAGAAGAGATGAACAGTTCCTTACTAGGTGTAGGGATTAGGGGAGTTAGCAGAAAGTGAAGGATTATAGGAGTGAAAGTGAAAACAAACAAATATTGTTTACAGTGACTTGCCAGTTACCTTCAGTTCCCTACTGGTTCACTTCTGGTTTTAATTATAAATTAATCTTCACACTTCTAGGACACTCTTAAAGGAATCACACTGCAGACTAAAGTCATTGCAGACTTGTGCTATACAATATATATGTACAACTAAGTGCATTCAGGTGTGAAGGAGAGAGGAGTGGTCTCTGCTCATCTTGGTCAGAGAATTAAGGGTGGACCAGATGCATACAATCACCAAAGTGAACAAGGTCATAAATAACACTGGGGTAAGCTGGGGTTAGGTGAAAGGCATACCATGTGAATGCTAGGAGCAGAGGAAAATCTGTGTGGTAAGTTGGGTGATGTACTATGTGCACTTCATAGACAGACAAGGCAGGAGAGCAGGCTGGAGATCTGGGTGCATGAACATGCATGAGCATGCACCCCCCAGCGGCCATTTTCCCTGAGGACACTGAATCACATTAATGTTTGTGCAGGGGGGCTGCGGGAAAATGGCCGCCAGGGGTGGTGCATGTTCAGATTGAGATCTCGGCACCTGAGATCTCAATCTGAGCATGCATCACCCCAGGCAGCCATTTTCCGGGGGGCCACCGCATCGCAACAATGGATGTGCGAGGCCTCTGGGCTTTCACAAAACGTTGGCGCAGCCCCCGCACCACAGAGCGCCGCCAAACTTGCCGCACCAGCCTGGGAAGGGAGTGTGATCATCGCCCTGCAGCGTTGGACAGCTGCAGAGTCGCCTGACTCCTGCTGCCGCCACACTACTTGAAATTATATTCCGACTATAAGGCGCACCCCCATTTTCCCAAAAAAAATTTTGGGAAAAAAAGTGCGTCTTATAGTCCGAAAAATATGGTAGGTATATTCTGTTATTTCTCTGTTCTTATTTTACAACTGTTTTTGCATATTTGTGTGTCATGTTATTTTTCTTTTTTTCTCTATCATGTAAGCACTGTACTTTTTTATATTAAAGCCTTTAATAAGTTTGATCTTTGTATGCTCTAAAGAATTTGTACACTTTCAGAAAGTGTCTGACCTTTTTGTCTGGCAGTAGTATATTTCAGGGTATCATTGCCTCTATATCCTTGCAGACGCTCCAAACCAATAATTTTACCCAAAAAATGTTGTTTTAGCTCCAATTTTTTTTATTTTCACAAGGATAGCAGGAGAAAATGGACCTGAAAATTGTTTTGCAATTTCTCCTGAGCACGCTGATACCTTGAAAACTGTCAGGACTCTGAATATTTTTGGTTACCTTTTGGGCATGCCTGCCCTTTTTCAAGATGGTGTCTTTTGTTTCATGTGCCCCTTGTCTTCCTGCCTTACAACTCCACCCCATACTCTAGTCGGTGCTAGAGTATTCTGGCTGTGTTCTGCTCCTTCTGGTGGTTTCCTGGCTTTCCAGCTGCTCCTGCAAACCTGTGTGAATATCCTGCTCCTCACTCTGAGTTCTGCTGTATTCATCTATGCCAGTGTTCCTCCTGCTCCTGACATCTCATGCTGCTTCCTCGGTGCCGCAGACCTTCACCTGCAACACGTAAGCTGGCTGCCGCTCTTTTTCTGCCTTTATTTAATTAGCTGCAAAGCTCTGGACTGCTCTGCTTAACCTGAGACTTCCTACCCAGGCCTTCCTGGATAATCTAACACCTTGTTTGGACTTGTTAAGGCTATTTTCACACTAGCGTCGTACTCGGCCCGTCGCAGTGCGTCGGGCCGACGTACCGATGCTAGCGTTTGCGCTGCACAACGGGTGCAGCGGATGCAGATTTTCAGCGCATCCGCTGCCCCATTGTGAGGTGCGGGGAGGAGGAGGCGGAGTTCCAGCTGCGCATGCGCGGTCGGAAATGGTGGATACGACGCAGCAAAAAACGTTACATGTAACGTTTTTTGCTGCCGATGGTCCGCCACAACACGATGCAACCGTCGCACGACGGTTGCGATGTGTGTCAATGCGTCGCACATGCGTCGCTAATGTTAGTCAATGGGGAAAAAACGCATCCTGCAAGCACTTTTGCAGGATGCGTTTTTTCACCAAAACGACACATTGCGACGTATTGCAAAAAACGCTAGTGTGAAAGTACCCTTTTCCGTGCATGGACTAGACATGGACCTATTTGCAGCATTCTCAAGTGCAAACTTCGCTTCACAAACTATTTTGCGGATTGCATTTCTCTTTGAGGTTTCCCACATACTTGTTTAGTAGTTATTCTAAGTGTTATGGACTTGAGTTTTCTCTGCACTTGTTTGAAGCACTGTGTGTTTATAATATAGACTTTTTCACCTACAAACTGTGTTCTGTAGTGACTTGCTCCATGCAAAAAGACTCCTGAGTCCTCCAGTGTAATTACTACAGGATACTCTAGCCAAAAAGGAGTCTGCTGGAACAATGCAGAAAGCAAACTAGAGCAGGTGTTTGCCGTAATTAGATCTCTGCAGTACGATGTGGAAGGTCTGCAAAAGAAACTGGGAGGCATTGAAAGAAATGAACAAATGTTTGGGCAGTCTTTACAGGACCTAGGCACCCAAATGGCGGCCCAGGAAAACAAACTGGCTGGCGTGGAGTCCCAGTACGGACAGGCTTTCCAGGACATAAGTACACAAATAGCGGCACAAGTGACTTTACCCTCTGGCGATCGCATTAAATTCTGCGGCTTGTGAATCAGTGTATGCTATATTTTGATGTGTATGCTGACTGCTTCCTTACTGACAGATCCAAAGTATTGTGTGTAATTATGCTGTTGACCTCACGAGAGCTCGCCTGGGCAAATCTGATGATCGAGTCTCGTGACCCACGGTTAACTAATTTGGATGATTTCTTGGCCGCTATGGCATTACTGTTTGATTATCCTAATTGCTGCGCAACCACTGAATCTGCTATACTATCTTTACGAAAGGGTAAACGTTCTATGATTGAATATTCCACTGAATTCAGGAGATTAGCGGTAGATACTAACTGGGATAGTTATGCACAATTGCCTATTTTTAAAAGGGGTCTGTCTAGTATTGTAAAGGATGAATTAGCTTGCTCTAAATCACCACAAGAGCTAGAATAATTTATACAGCATTGTGTGCACATAGACATTCGCCTTAGAGGAGGTGCCCATACAGATTGATTCTGTGCAGAGGCATGAGTGTAATGAACGCCGGGAGTACCACCTTTGGGAAAGTTTATGCTTCTACTGCGGCCAATCTGACTACTTTCTGATCAACTGTCCTAAGTGTCCCAGACAGCCTAACAAGGTACTAGCAGCAGTAGGGGAGTATGACAACTGTGATGATGAATCTGACATCTCTGAATGTAGCATGCCACTAAATGCTGCATTTCATTCTCTTTCTATAACTGCACCTCCTAGGGCAGGGGTGGGCAATTAATTTTGCCATGGGGCCGCATGAGAAATTTGGATGGTTTTAGAGGGCCGGACTAATATAATTAACTCATTTTTACCCAATACTGTAGTATACATATGCTATCTTTTCTTAAACAAACAGTATGTTAAACAATGTAAAGATTTACAATACAAAGAAAATATGGAAGACATACTTACATCATTATTTAATGATGAGATGAAGAACTGCACTGCAACGAGCTTGCGTTAACTGTAGAAAACTGTAGAAAACTTGCTGTTACAACAGTGTTATAGATCAAGATATGTTAGTTTTTTTAAAGACCGGCATCCCTTTAACTTGGTAAATAACAGTAAATGAAACATTTCAATAACATGAGAATCTTCAATGAGAGTAATCTAGCCTGTTTTGGGCCCGAACAAGTTCACTGAAGTTAGGTTCAATATCTGAGGTGGATATGCGAAGAACAGCACACAAGTGATCATCACTGAGAGAGGATCTGTATCTGGATTTGTTGAACTTCATCAGTGAGAATGTTTGTTCACATACGTAGGTAGCTCCAAAGAGAACTAACATCCTCTGAGCATGCCTCCTTATGTGTGGAAAGTTTTCCTCTTTGAGAGAAGAATAAAACTCCAGCAGTGATACTGATTTAAAAAGCTCTGCCAGTAGATTGTCAGACTGCAGATCAATGAGTTCTAACTGGATATCACTTGGGGCATTATCCACACAGCATGTAAAAGGAGAAGAAATCATGTGCATTTCACTCTCAACTGCTTTGAAGTCTTCAAATCTTCTGGAAAATTCATCATGTAAAGCCGCAAACATGGATGAATACTTGTCGAGGTGATCAGCTGATGGTGTGACTTCTTTCAGTGTTGGCATGTGAGTGAGAATATTGATCTTCAATTGGCTAGAAAGAAACTTCAATTTTCTCATGAAAGCTGTCACCAAGGAGAACATTTCATGTGCAAAGAGGCCTTTGCCTTGCAGCTTGGTATTCAGCTCATTCATTAGTGTAGTCACATCAATGGCAAAGGCCAGATCTGCTATCCAGTGCTTATCTGAGAACTCTGGGATGTCTTTGCCTTTCATTTTACAAAATGTCTGAATTTCAGCTCTCAGGTCCCATACTCTTTTAAGCACCTTCCCAAGGCTGAGCCATCTCACAGCTGTGTGGTAGCCTATGTCACTATCAGGGGCATAACTACCACGGTCGCAGCGGTCGCCAGTGCGACCGGGCCTGGCAGGTCAGGGGCCCGACCCCGGCAGGGCAGAGGCACCCAACACCATGTTGCAGTGCAGGAGATTCCTCCTGCACGGCAACAGTCCGAGGTGTATCTAGGGGGAGGGGGCAGCCGGGGCACGTGAGAGACAGGAAGCAGCTCCAGTCATCATGGTGAGACTGTCAGCTTCTGCTCTGCAGCCCCAGGACAGAAGAAGAGAGCAGGGGGGAGGTGCCGGACAGAGACGCTTTAGTCAGGAGAAGCTGAGGAGCTGCAGGCGATTTACATCAGCCACCCCTGTACCAGAGAGGATATTGTGATTTGTGTATATGAGCTGGTGTGTGTGTGTGTCTGTGTGTGATATCTGTAGTATGTGTGTGTGTGATATCTGTAGTGTGTGTGTGATATCTGTAGTGTGTGTGTGTGTGTGTGATATCGCAGTGTGTGTGTGTGTGATATCTGTAGTGTGTGTGTGTGTGTGATATCGTAGTGTGTGTGTATGTGTGATATCTGTAGTGTGTGTGTGTGTGTGAGGCAGGGGCGTAATTACCACGGTCGCCGCTGCAAGCGGCTCTGGCAGGTCAGGGGCCCGTGTGTCCCTTTGAGCCTGTCTCCCTTGTCCCCTGATGCTTGTGTCCCTTGTCCCCTTGTGCCAGTCTCCCTTGCCCATTAGTCCATGTGTGTCCCCATGTGCCTGTCTCCTTTGTCCCCTTGTGCTTGTGTCAGTCTCCCTTGCCCACTAGTCCCTGTGTCAGTCTCCCTTTCCCACTTGTCCCTGTGTCCCCTTGTGCTTGTATCCCTTGCCCACTAGTCCCCATGTGCCCCTTGTGTCAGTCTCCCTTGCCCACTTGTCCCCATGTGCCCCTTGTGTCAGTCTCCCTTGCCCACTAGTCCCCTTGTAACCTTCTCCCCTGCCTTCTAGCCCCATGTGTCCCCTTGTGCCTGTCTTCCTTGCTCCCTAGCCCCCCTATGTTACCCTTGTGCCTGTCTTCCCTAGCCCCCTTGTGCCCTCTCCCCTGCCCCCTCATCACCATTTGCTCGTGTCTTTCTCACTGCCCCTGTATGGAGGGGCTGCATTATACTATGAGGGGGGCTGCGTTGTATTCTATGTGGGTTACATTGAGTTGTATGGCATGGCTGCAGGGGGGGGGCATTTGGAAGTTCGCACCGGGGCCCCTAACTTTGTAGTTACGCCACTGGTCACTATGTTCACTTTCTTGCTCCTCCAACAGTGAAACAAATTGTCTGTGATTCAGTGCTCTTGCCCTGATGAAATTAACTATCTTAGTTACAACATCAACAACATGGCTGATTTATAGCACCGACTTGCACAGCACTTCTTGATTTATAATGCAATGCAAAAATATCAATTTCTGTTCTGGGTTTATTTCATTCACTTTATCTTGCATCCGCTTCAAAAGTCCAACATTTTTCCCTGTCATATTTGGACATCCATCGGTTATAACACTTACTAATTTGTTCCATTTTAGACCCAGTTTGTCCACGGATGCATTTACTTCGGTGAACAAATCACTCCCTTTCGTGGTACCTTTCAATGATCGCAAAGCTACCAGCTCTTCAGTCATCTCAAAGTTATTTGTTATTCCGCGAACAAAGATAAGTAACTGGGCGGTATCACGGACATCACCGCTCTCGTCCAGAGCCAGGGAAAAAAAAATAAAATGATCAACTTTGTTTTTCAGCTGAAACTCCAAATTCCCCACAATGTCTTCTACCCATCTTGTTACGGTTCGCCTGGAGAGGGGCACATTTGAAAACGCTTCTTTTTTCTCAGGACAAATTATTGCTACAGAGTCCACCAAACATTCTTTCACAAACTCCCCATCAGAGAATGGCTTACTGTTTCTCGCTATTTTGTTGGATATTACAAAGCTTGTCCTGATGGCTGCATCCCTGGATGCGTGGAGCTTTGTAAAAAATCCTTTCTGTGTTTGCAGTTTTGATAGCAAATCTTCAGATGCCCGTGCCCGCTCTGCCTCTGTCAAGGTCTTGTATTTCTCTGCATGTTTTGTTTCGTAATGGCGATTTAAATTATAATCTTTAAACACAGCTATTTGCTCTCCACAAACTAAGCACACAGCTTTGCCTTTGGTTTCAGTAAATAAATATTTAGAAGTCCATTCCTTGTTAAAAACTCTGCATTCTCCATCAATCTTTCTTTTTTTAGGGCTAATTCTTCTGATGGTAGTCATGATTCTCTGCAGAAGGAGAAAATGCAGATTTATACAATAAATATTGCAAGGTTTCTTTTTTTCATGAGTACTATTAATTTATGGCGGGTGGGTTACATGATACATATGATGGGCAATGCCTCAGAAGCGCACGGATCAGCGCTCGCACTAACCTACCACCTGGGTATAGCCACAGCTACGCTGACTCAGGGCTTTACATAAGAAGAGGTTTATGCAAGAATGGCCGTGGTGTAGCTTACCCCATTTCATTACTCTCATTTAACTCAATGAGTTGTTGAAAAATTGCACTGCTGTACAGAGTCCTCCAGAGAGAGAGATGCTTTCGGGAGCTGCTCTTTGGTCAATCTGCACATGATCAACAAAAACAGTAGCAGAAAAGCAGTGTCGGGCCTGGGGAGGGTGAATATCATGTCTGTTTGTGATGTTTGACCTCTGCAACCCTATGGTAAAATCTAGTGTTAAAAGATCAGCAGTGCGGAGCAGGTGGTCTAATCTACGGATTTATACTAATATGGACATACTTAAAGGGAAACTGTTACCTGCATATAGGGTTAATGTGCAGGCAATAGCATTACATTGCTGCCCGGCTGCCGCTGGAGGTGAGCATACATAGCACCACAACACACAGTCACGGATCACAGGACATGTAAGCGCGCCCAGAGGCGTATGTAGGGTTTCTGGCACCCGGGGCAAGAATTCATTTTGGTGCCCCCATAATGTCCAGATCTCATTTGTGCCCCCATAATGTCCAGATTTCATTTGTGCCCCTATAATATCCAGATTTTCTTTGTGCCCCCATAATGTCCTGATTTGTCACTTGTGCCCATATACTGTCTGGATTTGTCACTTGTGCCACCATACTGTCCTGATTTGTCACTTGTGCTACCATACTGTCCTGATTTGTCACTTGTGCCACCATATTGTCCTGATTTGTCACTTGTGCCCCCATACTGTCCGGATTTGTCACTTGTGCCACCATACTGTCCTGATTTGTCACTTGTGCCACCATACTGTCCTGATTTGTCACTTGTGCCACCATACTGTCCTGATTTGTCACTTGTGCCACCATACTGTCCTGATTTGTCACTTGTGCCACCATACTGTCCGGATTTGTCACTTGTGCCACCATACTGTCCGGATTTGTCATTTGTGCCCCCATACTGTCTGGATTTGTCACTTGTGCCCCCATACTGTCCGGATTTGTCACTTGTGCCCCCATAGTATGAGAGAACAAGTGACAAATCAGGACTGTATGGGGCCTATACTGTCCTGATTTGTCACTTGTGCCCCCATCATACTGTCCTGACTCCTGATAATTGTGCCCCACAGCCCCATAATGTCCTGTTTGTGCTGCCCCCATCCGCATCCCCCCCAGGGCTGGCCGCTGCTCCCTCCCCCCCTATCATGCATGCAGGCGCCAGGCAGCTCCATTACCCGGTCCCCGCGGCCGCGGTATGGAGCACTTACCACCGACCACCGGCACCCCGCCTGACCGACGTCACCGTCCGACTCCAACACAAGTACAGCCACACAGAACACCGGTGTCCGGTGCAACAGATGAAGGAGCAGCGCAGCAGCCTGTCACACGCTCAGTGACGTCACCCGCTGCTGGCGCTTCCCTGATGCGGAAGTGCCAGCGGCGGTCAGCGCCTCTCAGCAGACAGGGGTTAAACCGCAGGGCAGGGTGCACAGGCGCAGGCGCTGGAGTGGCAAAAAGAAGGGAAGGGGAACCTGGCTGGTAGCGCCGTAGCGACGCGCAGCTGCTGCACTGTCTCTGGCGGCTGGCCGAGTGGTGCCGGGGGCGGCGGGCCATTTAAAATCGTCAGGCGGGCCGCATCTTGCCCAGGTCTGTCCTAGGTAGTTGGAGAAGAACTTTCTCTGTTCACTTCCTATTCAGATCTTGTGTTCAGGACAGTGGCTTTCCAGTGCAGCTATGGGCATTACCTTTGTCAAAGAACATGGTATTGAGATTCCGCAAAGAGCTTCTCCGATTACCATGGAAATAGCGGATGGGTAACCTTTAGTCTCCGGACCTGTGGATCAGGAGACTGTATCCCTTGAGATTATGATGGAACCTAATCATCAGGAGCAACTTTCTTCCTTGTTAATTTCTAATTTCCCTGTGATTTTAGGCATACCTTGGTTGAGTTCTCAAAACCTGACTATCAACTGGGAGACCAAGGAGATTACCTTTCCAACAAGGAGCAACTCAGCGATAACTGAAGCTGTCCCTGAGTCCACGGCTACGAAATCACCTGTACAGGTATTTACTTTACCTTCAGCATATAAAGAATTCTCTGACATCTGCGACGAGAAGAATGCAGGTCAGTTTCCTCCACATAGGCATTATGACTGTCCCATTGAGCTGCTTCCTGGGGCAGCTTTTCCTTTCGGTAATGTATACCATTTGGCAGCACCTGAGCTTCAAGCCTTGAAGGAGTACATTGATGAAAATCTGGCCAAAGGCTTCATACGTCCTTTTTCTTCAGCAGCAGAAGGGTCTGCTGCATCCTTGTGCTTTCTTTTCCTGTAGACTAACTTCAGCAGAGAAGAACTACGACGTGGGAGACAAGGAACTGCAGGCTATTATTGCGGCTTTCAAGGAATGGAGGCATCATCTGCAAGGAGCCACACAACAGATTGTAGTGCTGACTGAACATCGCAATTTAGAGTTCATTAAATCCGCTAGATGTCTTTCTCCTCATCAGGCGCGTTGGAATTTATTTTTAAATCAGTTTAATTTTGTTATCTCGTATTGTCCAGTTTCTCGTAATGGGAAGGCTGATGCTTTATCCCGAATCTATATTGCAGATTCCATACCTGGAGCCCATTCAAGACCATTCTATCTGATGCCAACTTCATAGGAGTTATCCACGATCAGGACTTGTGAAAGGAGTGCAGGGAGGCTTATGACAATGATGTATTTCTGGCCAATCCACCTGTTGATATCAATCTTGTCTTTTAGGGTGGCATGTGGTTCAGAGATCGACGTATCTACGTCTCTGAGGCCGTCTGTCTGCAGATCCTCAAGTTTCTCCATGACTCCAAGTTGGCTGGTCACAGGGGGGTACAGAAGACTCAAGACTTCCTAAGCTGATTTTTTTGGTGGCCAACTTGCCTGAAGGATACTAAGGACTATGCTCTCTATTGCGAGGTATGTGCTCTTTACAAGACTCCTCGTGTGGCACCTAAAGGTCTTCTGCAACCATTGCCTGTTCCGTCCTACCCATGGGGGTCTATCTTGATGGACTTCATTGTGGAGCTGCCTACATCGGGGGGCATGAATACAATCCTGGTGGTGGTTGATCGCCTGACTAAGGCCGCTCATTTTGTTCCATGCACCGGCCTCCCCCAGCTAAGGATACAGTGAACTTGGTTATGCAGAATGGTTTTCGGTTGCTCCACGCAAAAAGAATCCTCAGTCCTCCAGTATAATTATTACAAAAACTACTTTTGAGGCACAGTGCACAGCTCAGAAGGGAAGAAGCGCCATATTGGAGTTGAGATTTTACTGGACTGGTTAGAGGGTGCCATGTCACATTTGCACAGTCCCTAAAGAGCCAGAACAGCAGACCCCCCATAAAAAGACCCCATTTTACAAAGTAAACCTCTCAATAAATTAATTTAGGGGTGGGTGCAGTGATCATATTGCCACCACAGGTGAGTCACAGAATTTTATACCAGTAGGCTGTGAAGAAAAAAATAATTACCGTATATACTAGAGTATAAGCTGAGAATTTCAGCCCATTTTTTAGACTGAAATTGCCCCTCTCGGCTTATACTTGAGTCATTCCCAGGGTCGGCAGGGGAGGGGAGCGGCAGCTGTCTAATCATACTTACCTGCTCCTGGAACGATCCCTGAACGTCCCTGGTTTTCCGGGCTCCAGCAGCTTCTTCCTGTATTGAGCGGTCACATGGTACCGCTCATGACAGTAATGAATATGGACCCGACTCCACTCCCATAGGTGTGGAGCTGCAAATTCATTACTGTAATGAGTGGTACCATGTGACCGATCAATACAGGAAGAAGCTGCCGGCGCCCGGAGAACCAGGGACGTGCAGGGACCGTGCCGGGAGCAGGTGAGTATGACAGGGGGCAGTGTGCGATATTCACCTGTCCCACGTTCCACCGTCGGCACCATTCCGTCTTCCGCGTCCTCTGCAGTGACGCTCTGGTCAGAGGGCGCGATGACGCGATTAGTGTGCGCGCCGCCCTCTGCCTGAATTGTCAGTGTGGAGGACAGGGAAAACGCAGCTGTGCCCGGCGGTGGAACATGGACAGGTGACTATAGCAAGTGTCGAGGGCCTGAGCAACGAGAGGTATGTGTTTTTTTTTTTTTTTTATTCGCAGCAACAGCATATGGGACATAATAGTCTGGAGCATCTTATGGGGCCATAATCAGCATTTGTGCAGCATTATATGGAGCAAATATTTCTATGGAGCATCTTATTGGGCCATGTGCAGCATTATATGGGGCAAATATCTCTAGAGAGCATCTTATGGGGGCCATAATCAGCATTTGTGGACCATTATACAGGGCAAATGTCTCTATGGAGCATCTTATGGGGCCATAATCAGCATTTGTGCAGCATTATATAGGGCAAATATCTCTATGAAGCATCTTATGGGGCCATTAGCAGCATTTGTGCAGCATTATATGGGGCATATTTTAATATGGAGCATCTTATGGGGCCCATCATAAACTGTAAGGCGCATTATATGGGGCGTATTTTGAATGTAGCATCTTATGGGGCCCATCATGAACTGTATGGAGCATTAAATAGGGCTCCTGATTCAATATGGATATTCAAAAACACAACCTACTGATGTCTCAATTAATTTTACTTTTATTGGTATCTATTTTTATTTTTGACATTTACCAGTAGCTGCTGCATTTTCCACCCTAGGCTTATACTCGAGTCATTAAGTTTTCCCAGTTTTTTGTGGCAAAATTAGGGGTCTCGGCTTATACTCGGGTCGGCTTATACTCGCGTATATACGGTACCTTTTTACCACCAAAGTTTTATTTGAGCCCTAATGTTTACATTTTCACACTGGAAAATGGGTAAAAATGGCACCAAATTCTTCCCACAATTTCTGCTGACTATAGAAATACACCTTGTGTGGCTGTACAGTGCTGCTTAGCCATACGGCAAGACTCGAGCGGGATGGCATGCTATTAGCCTCCTGGAGCGCAGATTTTCCTAGAATAGTTTTCAGACGCGATATACAGAGCCCCTAAGTGATAGAACAGCAGAATCCCCCTTCAAGTGACCCCATTTTGAAAATTATACCAATTTAGGAATTTATCTATCTTTATCGGTGTATTGACGATTTTGATTCCATGAGTGTTTTCCAGAAAGAAGCAGTAGTGGATGTTGCTGAGTGAAAATTGCAAACTGCTGTTGTAGTGACTAGTACGTTGTAGTGACCAGTGCATTGTGCCATGCTCATGCTTTTGGAGACATGAACCTGCAAATTAGGCAGGCTCTCATCGCTTTAGAAATGCCAAACATGTGGATGCTAAAATTTGGTTTAGGCACACTATGGGGCTCAGAAAAGAGAGGGACATTTGGATTTGGGAGCTAGGTGCTTTTGTACTAGCAGTAATGTGGAAGCCCCTTAAATTTCCATTCACAGGTGGCAGACCTGAGAGGGGACTTGCTTTTTTTGTGGATTGATTTGAAGCTTTTGTTAGAAACATTTTACATAATGTTTACGAACACATTTATCCGGCGCTCTATGCTGAGCACTTGCTTCAGGGTTTCCATCTAAATCTCTGTGTCGCCATCACTATAAGGGTATGTGCACACGTAGAAAGGTGCTCTGCGGATTTTTCCTGCAGTGGATTTTAGAAATCCGCAGGTAAAAGGCACTGCGTTTTACCTGCGGATTTACAGCGGTTTTTATGCGGATTTTGTGTGGATCCGCACAAAGAATTGACATGCTGCGGAATGTAACCCGCAGCGTTTCGGCACGTTTTTTTCCGCAGCATGTGCACTGCGGATTGCGGTTTCCATACGTTTACATTCTACTGTAAACGCATGGAAAGCTGCTGCGGACCCGCAGCTGCAGATCCGCAGCAAAATCCGCAACGTGTGCACATAGCCTAATGAGGCAGCAGAGTTACTCAGGTGAAGCATTATTTTTAATTTATTTTTATACCGTATCTCATGCGATCTAAGTGATTAGACACCTTTAGACACCTTTCATCTTCAAGATTTATTTATTTATTTTTTTACGTTTGGTTGCTGCTACACAATAAAAGACGCTTTTTTTTGCAAAAGTTTTTAAATTGCCATATTTTGAGAGCTATAATTCTTCCATATTTCTGCCAACAGAGTCATGTGATGGCTTGTTGCGAGGTGAGTTCACGTTTTTATTGGTACCTTTTTGGGCACAATACATTTTTTGATCGCTTTCTATTCCAATTTTTGGAAGGCAGAATAAACAAACACCAACAATTCAGGAATTGTATTTTTTGAGGGGGGTTTTATGCCATTCCACGTAGGTACAATTGATAAGGCAACTTTATTCTTCGGGTCAGTATGATTACAACCACACCACATTTATATAGTTTTTTTGTGTTTTTAAAGAAAAAATTATTTTTTTTGCATCGCTTTATTCTGAGAGCTATGATTTTTTTTTATTTACTGCTGATTAAGCCGCAGGGTGGCTTGTTTTTTGTAAGACAAGATGATTTTTTTGATTGATACCATTTTTATTTACATTCATCTTTTTGATCGCGTTTTATTCCTCTTTTTGATGAACGATATAATGAAAAAGCATTATTTTTTGCTTTTTATTATAGTGATAACTAAAAGGGTTAACTGGTGGGACAGTTTGCAGTTTGATAGATCTGGTCATTCTTGAGGCGACCATACCAAATATGTGTACTTTTTTTTCATAAAAATATTTAATTTGTGGGTACAATATATTTATTTTGTCATTATTTTGTGATTTTTTTTTTAATTATTTCCAATTTTTTAAAAACTTTTTTTTATCTTTTTTACTAAGTCCCAAGGGACTTTAACTTTCTGCAGTCTGATTGCAGTTCTCTAATGCATTGCAATGCACCAGCATTGCAATGCATTAAAACTCTCTGGCAGAATTTTGCTTTCTTGGCTTTTTTTCAGAGAATATGAAAGATAACACAAAAACTTTTTTCCACTCATGGTTAGTGGTTGGGTGAAGCCATTTATTGTCAAAGTACTGTGTTTTCTCTTTTTAAATCATAATGACAACCCAAAACATCCAAATGACCCAGATCAAAAGTTCACATACCCCATTTCTTAATACAGTGTATTGCCCCCTCTAATATCAATGACAGCTTGAAGTCTTTTGTGGTAGTTGTGGATGAGGTTCTTTATTTTCTCAGATGGTAAAGCTGCCCACTCTTCTTGGCAAAAAGTCTCCAGTTCCTGTAAAATCCTGGGCTGTCTAGCATGAGATTTCACCACAGTGGCTCAATGATATTGAGGTCAGGAGACTGAGATGGCCACTCCAGAACCTTCACTTTGTTCTGCTGTAGCCAATGACAGGTCAACTTGGTCTTGTCTTTTGGATTGTTGTCATGTTGGAATGTCCAAGTACGTCCTATGCCCAGCTGCTGGGCTGAAGAGTGCAAATTTGCCTCCAGTATTTGCTGATAACATGCTGCATTCATCTTTCCTTCAACTTTGACCAAGTTTCCTGTGCCTTTGTAGCTCCCAAATCCTCAAAACATCAGCGATCCACCTCTGTGCTTTACAGTAGGAATGGTGTTCCTTTCATCATAGGCCTTATTGACCTCTCTCCAAATGTAACGTTTATGGTTGTGGACAAAAATTTCAATTTTGATCTTATCACTCCAAATTACCTTATTCCAGAAGTTTTGAGGCTTGTCTGTGTGCTGTTTTGCAATTGTAGGTGAGATACCTTGTGGCATTTGTGCAGTAATGGCTTTCTTCTGGCAACTCGACCATGCAGCCCATTTTCCTTCACATGCCTTCTTATTGTGCATCTTGAAACAGCCACACTGTTAGTTTTCAGAGATTCCTGTATTTCAGCTTATGTTATTTCTGTTTTTCTCTTTGCATCCCGAACAATTTTCCTGGCAGTTGTGGATGACATTTTTATTGGTCTACCTGACTGTGGTTTTATTTTTACAGAGCCCCTGATTTTCCATTTGTTAATCACAGTTTGAACGCTGCTGACTGGCATTATCATCCATTCCTTGGATATCTTTTTTTATCCCTTTCCTGTTTTATTCAGTTCAACTACCTTTTCCCGTAGATCCGTTGACAATTTTTTTGCTTTCCCCATGACTCACAATCCAGAAATGTCAGTGAATGGATGGAAGATGCAAGGATCTGTCTGGATCCCAGTAAGACAATTGGCTTTTATTCACACACCCTGATTACAAGCAAACAGGTCACAGGTCAGAATGTTACATTTATTAGCCATTCAAACCCATTTGTGTCAACTTCTGTGCATATCATTCATATTTTCTGAAAAAAGGCCAAGAAAGCAAAAATTCTGTTGGGGTTTGAGCAAAACTGTAAGTTAGATCATGCACTGCGCATGCTCTAGCTAACTTGTTAGTGCCTAGTGACCCGGATTTCCTCATGATGACATAAGGTCACCATGGCAATGATTGGGCCCCCGTGATACAGTAATGCAGTATTCTGGGTTTCATATTAATTTAGCAAGGTTGTATTTGAGGGTCCATATTAATTTAGCAAAGCTGCATTTATGGGTATTGTCACGGGTTTACCATAACAGAGATCTGCCAGAAGATCGTGGTGTCTGATTTCACGTACTACTGCACTAAGTAGAAGCACTTCACCAGTGCAGGTTTCTGCTAAAAGTGCAGGGGTCAATCTGTTCAGTTGAGAGCCCCTGGAGCTGTCCTGCTTTAATAGTCTCAGCAATTCAGTGTTGGCCATTCCCCTCTGCTATATATATTCGTCTCTGGCAATCAGTGCCAGTGTTAGTTTCATATTGCCTGGTTCTGGAGTTGGTGTTGGTTGTTTGAAGAAGCATTTGGAGTGTTATTCAGAAGACTGTTGCTTCTTGAGTTGTCTGTGTACATATCCTCTTCCCTTCCTATTTGTTTTTTTAATCCTTTAGTTCCCGGTGTTCCACTCTGTTGTTTGTGAGTGCATATTTGTATGAGTGGTATTTTTCATATTTCCCTGTACGTCTTCTCTTGTTAGTCTTGTTTGTGTATTAAAAATACTAATCTTTTTATTTATAGTACAGACCAAAAGTTTGGACACACCTTCTCATTTAAAGATTTTTCTGTATTTTCATGACTATTAAAATTGTATATTCACACTGAAGGCATCAAAACTATGAATTAACACATGTGGAATTATATACTTAACAAAAAGTATGTAAAACAGAAAATATGTCTTATATTCTAGGTTCTTCAAAGTAGCCATCTTTTGCTTTGATGACTGCTTTGCACACTCTTGGCATTATCTTGATGAGCTTCAAGAGGTAGTCACCGGGAATGGTTTTCAATTCACAGGTGTGCCCTGTCAGGTTTAATAAGTGGGGTTTCTTGCCTTATAAATGGGGTTGGGACCATCAGGTAGAAAGCAGGTAAGAAAAAGGATGGCCATCATTACTTTAAGAAATGAAGGTCAGTCAGTCCGAAAAATTGGGAAAACTTTGAAAGTGTCCCCAAGTGCAGTGGCAAAAACCATCAAGTGCTACAAAGAAACAGGATCACATGAGGACCGCCCCAGAAAAGGAAGACCAAGAGTCACCTCTGCTTCTGAGGATAAGTTTATCCGAGTCACCAGCCTCAGAAAAAGCAGGTTAACAGCAGCTCAGATTAGAGACCAGGTCAATGCCACACAGAGTTCTAGCAGCAGACACATCTCTACAACAACTGTTAAGAGGAGACTTTGTGCAGCAGGCCTTCATGGTAAAATAGCTGCTAGGAAACCACTGCTATGGACAGACAACAAGCAGAAGAGACTTGTTTTGGCTAAAGAACACAAGGAATGGACATTAGACAGGCGGAAAACTGTGCTTTGGTCTGATGAGTCCAAATTTTAGATCTTTGGTTCCAACCACCGTGTCTTTGTGCGACACAGAAAATGTGAACGGATGGACTCTACATGCCTGGTTCCCACCGTGAAGCATGGGGGAGGAGGTGTGATGGTGTGGTGGTGCTTTGCTGGTGACACTGTTGGGGATTAATTCAAAATTGAAGGCATACTGAACTAGAATGGCTACCGCAGCATCTTGCCGCGGCATGCAATTCCATCTGGTTTGCATTTAGTTGGACCATCATTTATTTTTCAACAGGACAATGACCCCAAACATACCTCCAGGCTGTGTAAGGGTTATTTGACCAAGAAGGAGAGTGATGGGGTGCTACGCCAGATGACCTGGCCTCCACAGTCACCAGACCTGAACCCAATCGAGATGGTTTGGGGTGATCTGTACCGCAGAGTGAAGGCAAAAGGGCCAACAAGTGCTAAGCACCTCTGGGAACTCCTTCAAGATTGTTGGAAGACCATTCCCGGTGACTACCTCTTGAAGCTTATCAAAGCAAAAGGTGGCTACTTTGAAGAACCTAGAATATAAGACATAATTTCAGTTGTTTCACACTTTTTTGTTAAGTATATAATTCCACATGTGTTAATTCATAGTTTTGATGCCTTCAGTGTAAATGTACAATTTTCATAGTCCTGAAAATACAGAAAAATCTTTAAATGAGGTGTGTCCAAACTTTTGGTCTGTACTGTATATAGCGCCAACATAATCTGCAGCGCTTTACAGTTTTTTCACAAATTATCATCACAGTCCCCAATGGGGCTCACAATCTAAATTCCCTATCAGTATGTTTTTGGAATATGGGAGGAAACCAGAGTATCTGGAGGAAACCCACGCAAACATGGGGAGAACATACAAACTGCTTGCAGATTCTTATACATTACAGCTCCCCACTTCCCTGAGTGGGGGAGGGGAGAGATAAGGGCTGATTGAGGAGCTCAGCAAGGCATGTGGTCCTGTCTTTGTAAGGGGGAAAACCGGGCTGCAGGTACCTGTACCTAGCCGGGTCTGGAACTGTTGAGGCTGCCTCCCTTGTTGCCTGGGGAAAAGAATGAGGAGCGGAACCAACCTCATGACCCAAATAGGAGGGGCAAGATAAAAGGAAAAGCACGCAGCAGCCGGCAGTTGGCACAAACCAGCAGCAGCACACAGCCGGATGAGCAGTGTGCTCCATCCCGAGTACCAGCACTTCGGGTTGGTTGGTGTCTGCCATCTCCAGCGGGGCTGCTGAGGAGAGAAGTACCATGCACTCAGTGACTAAGAGTACTGCACACGAGCCGAGGAGAGAAGGCGGACAGAATCGTGCGGCCTCCCCTACCAGTGTCTTCACTGTTATGATCTGGTGACCTTGGAGCCGCATGGGACTATCTCAGGAGAGGTGGAACCTGTACTGACCGCAAACCCTAAACTGACACCGCAACTAGAAGTAGCCGTGGGGTGTACCTAACACATCCTAGACACCTCGACACAGCCGGAGGACTAAATACCCCTATAGATGGAAATGGGAATTATATCTTGCCTCAGAGCAGAACCCCAAAGGATAGGCAGCCCCCACAAATATTGACTGTGAGTATTAGAGGAAAAGACACACGCAGGCAGAAATCAGGATTTAGCAAAAGAGGCCACGCTAGCTAAATAGGATAGGATAGGACAGAATACTAAGCGGTCAGTATTAAAACCCTAAAAATATCCACAGCAGATAATACAAAAATTCCACCATCTAACTAAAGACATGGAATGTATATCTGCTTCTCCTGAGAATCCAACTTGACTGAAATATCCAAACACTAAGCTGGACAAGAAAAAACCATGAATAGCACTGAATTGTAAAGCACACAGCATGTGTGCTGTAGAAACAAAACCCAGACACTTATCTTTGCTGATTTGACAGCAGGGCAGGAGGAACCAGACAGAGATGCAAAACCTCCAAGAACAATGGACAACTGGCAAGGGCTAATGAATCCTGCACACCTAAATATCCCAGTCAGAGCTGCAATCAGCAGGAACACCTGCCCAGGATTGCAACCCAGGGACAACTGCATTACTATCAACAACCACCGGAGGGAACCCAAGAGCAGAATTCACAACACTTCACGCCTGTTCCCAGTTGACACTGGAAGGCCTTGTTTGCTTTGGAAAGATGTTATGTTCCACTCCCCGCACGAGTGGAATGTGTTCACCAAAGTTTTACAGATCTTGGAAGAGATGCATGGGGACCCCACGTATATCTGTGAATTGCGAATGAGCTTGTTTAGCCACGTCAAAGGGAATGTGCTGCAGGAGATCCATGCCGCGATCGCTAAGCGGGATGATGTGGGTGTGGGCTCCCAATGTAATTTTGAGAGACCAACTCGTAGCAGGCTTGAGAGATGTGCTGCTTAGACAGGCCCTGCAGGAGTGTTGCAAGCCAATCTGCATGTCTTTTCTGGAAGTTGAGGTGGAAGTGCACGAGCAAGAGCAGGGGATGGAAGTCTCGACAGGGAAGGTCCGGAGCGGGTTAGGTGAGAAAAATTTGGAACGAAATACAGGACATGTGGGAAGAGTGAACTGACTTAAAAAAAGACCCCTGGTGATTCCGGACTCCATCAGAGGCAGAACTAACCCCAAGCTTCGTCAGGGAATGGGACAATCACGAACACAGACAGCCGATTTGCTTTAGGTGTGGGGACACTGCTCATCATCCTGAGAATGCACCCGACTGGGGAGGTCTCTTACTCGCCAGCCATTAAACTACTGGGCTCCGTGGCTGGGGGATGCCGCCTGAAGCCTGAGCAGCCAAGGAGAGAAGGAAGTCACACAAGTTTGATTTCCCGGAGTCCTCTCGTATGGGCCAAAATGGATGGTTGGGCCATCTGCTGTCTAGTTGACCCCGGCTCCCAAGTGACTACCATGCCAGAAATTTACTTTAGATGTCATTTTTCGAAGGTGACGCGGCCCTAATGGGGCTTGGTGATTAAGTTGACAGCAACCAACCAGTTGCTCATCCCAGTCACGGGTGGTCTGGATGCAGGTAACCGTGTGTGGCAAAGTTCTGGGCCAAAATGAATTGTATTAACCACTGGAGACTCCGGCAATGGCCCACCTTGACTTTGGGGATGAATGTACTAAAAGAACTTAGAACTCTTCTGATCAGCAATTCGCCAAACACTTTTCTTGATTGATGGAGCACCCAAACTCCCCAGAGGCAAGTGTTTTAACAACTGATACGAGTTGCCCAGGCTCAAGAGACCTCCAGTGCAGGGAAGGTCTTGGGGAAGGTGGTAGTCCTCGCCGCTGCTAAACTCATCTTACCATGCTCACACTGCTTGTATGGGCCTGCACGCTGCTTGAGGGAGTGGAAGTCCAGATTGAGCCCACTGTAGTGGATCAAATACCCCCAGGACTCCTCATTGCTCGAACCTTAGCCATAGTCTGTGAAGGTAATGTAGTGGTGCGGTGTGTCAACTTAGGGGGAGATGGCCTCACCCTCTCGCCCAAGAGTGAAGTGGCACAGGTGCTGGACATGCTCTAAGAACTGATGTAACCAGAGGCTGTCCAGTTAGCAGTGAGACAAGGAGATCCATGCACTGTAGCTGTGACCCTAGCCCCAGAGTACTTGCCTGAAAGCACGAAATAGGGTCATCGAATCCTGGAACAAATGCGAGCTGAACTGTCGGAGCTCTCCCCACAGCAGGTACAACAAGTGGAAGCTGAGCATTACCAGGATGTCTTCGCCCATCATGATGATGACTTCATATGCACTACAGCCATAACTCATGAGATAGCCACAGGAAGTGCTGCACCAATCCAGGAGAGATGCTGCCAGATTCCACCTCATATGTATCAGAAGCAGAAAGAAATGTCACATATGCTGCAGAGTGGAGTCATTCGGGAGAGTCAAAGTCCGTAGGCAGCTCCCATCGTGCTGGTGCGGAAGAAGGATGGGACCCTGCGTTTGTGTCGATTATAGGCAACTGAATGCCTGCACAGAGCGAGATTCGTATCCCTTGCCCCGAATTGAAGAGTCATTGCCTGCCTTGGGCAAAGCAAAGTATTTCTCATCCCTAGATCTAGCCAGCCAATATTGGAAGGTAACCATGGCTCAACATGATCAATCAAAGAATGCGTTCATCCTACCCATGGCATTGTTTGAATTCAATCGGATACATTTCGGTCTTACCAACGCCCCTGGGACCTTTCAACGACTAATGGAATGATGTTTGGGCGACCTGATCTTCGAAGCCACCCATATTTATCTGTATGACATCATTGTCTATGAAGCTACCTTTGAGGACCATCTCCTTTGGCTGAAGCAAGTGCTGAGTCAGCTGCAGAAACACGGGCTGAAAGTGAAGCCCAACCTCTTTCGCAAGCAAATTGAATATCTGGGGCATGTTGTATCTGCTGAGAGGGTGCGGCCTGCATGAGAGAAGATAGCTGCAGTGCAGGACTGGTCCATCTCGATGACTGTGAAGGACATCCGGGCCTTTCTGGGACTTACTGGATACTATCGACTGTTCGTAAAAATTTCACTCCTATAGCTAATCTGCTGGAGTGCTTGAAAGGAGTGCTGTCCGGTGCAAAGAATCGGATTATCCAATGGGGAGACAGCCAGGAAGAAGCCTTAAAGATGATCCTTATGGAAGCACCCATTCTGGCCTATGCTGACTTCATGCAACCCTTCATCCTTCACACTGATGGAAGCTTACATGGGCTAGGAGTCATATTGTCACAGATACAGGACGGAAGAGAGCAGGTGATTGCTTACGTGAGCCGATGTCTCCATGACTCTCCAACAAAATCCAGATAACTATATTTCTTTCAAGCTGGAACTACTGACGCTAGTGTGGGGAATGACCGAGAAATTGGCCAAGTACCTGTCAGGGTCCGAAGTCTTGGTACACACCGATAACAATCCTCTGGCCCACCTGGAAAATGCAAAACTGGGGCCTTGGAGCAAAGATGGGTGGCCCGTATGGCGGATTACCGATACAAGTTTACATATCGAAGAGGAGCTAAGAATACACATGCCGATGCTTTGTCCAGAGTGACTCACAAGCGGCCTGGACATAACCGAGATGATGAGCTGGAGGCAGAAGAGATCCGTGGGTTCTGGAACTCTGCCAGGTCGTTGGCGGCGACACAGGAACAGATCAGAGAGGCGTCGAGGGAACACATGCTGGGATGACCTCATGACGATTGGGTGCAGCTCCAGCAAAAAGATGGGGAACTCTCTAAGTTGAGACGGTGGGTGGCTTTGAAGCAGCTCCCCAGCTGAAGTGAGATGCCCTGTACCCAGGAACATTGCAGATCCTCCAGCAGTGGGAGAGGATCCAATTGGAAGATGGCTTGTTGTATCAGAAGGTGCAGTTAGTATGGGAGTTGGGAGTCACTTGGCAAGTAGTACTCACATAAAAGTTGATCAGCGAGGTGGCCACGAGTGCTTATGAGAGAGGGGCCCACTTTGGCCAGGAGAAGACATTCCAGTGGCTGCAGAAGTTGGTCTATCATCCCCGTTTAAAGACTACGGTGGAGGAAGCCTGTTGACAATGCCGAAGTTGTGAATTAGCCAAACCTCCTGAACAGAGGGTTCCTATGCAGACCATCGTTACCTCCTTGCCTCTAGAACTGTTAATGATTGACTACTTGACCATATGTCCTGCTCATCTCAGATACGTACATTGCCTTGTGATGACTGACCACTTCACGAAGTTCACTGTGGTGACTCCGACTCGGGATCAGATGGCCGAGTGAGTCAGCTGCCCAGGCCATCTGCCGCGATTTCATCCAGGTGTATTGTTGCCTGAAAAGAATTCATTTCGATTAAGGCACCTGCTTTCAAGGTCAAGTGATGGAGGAGCTCCATCGCCTGTATCAAATTGAAAATTCCAGGATGACACCCCATCATCCGCTGGGTAATGGTGCCTGCGAGCATTTCAATGGAATGCTGATCCAGATGTTGAGAACATTGGTGGGAGATCGGAAAGTCCATTGGCCTGAGTATGTGGCCGAGTAAGTCTGGGTGTACAACAACAGAGTGCATAGCACAACTGGATACATGCCATACACCCTGTTATTTGGTCGAAAAGGACTAGAAATTACCGAGCTGGAGTTGGACCCAGAGGAGGACGACTACCCACGGACGGGTGTGTTCACCTGAGTCCGTGATCATCGACACCGACTGCAGACTCTACATCAATTGGTGCAGACCAAGTTTCGGGAACTGGAGCACCATGAGACAATGCCTTTGTGAGGGACAGATCTCAAGGCTGGAGACCAAGTATTAGTCCGAGACAAACGACCTCGAGGCAAATTAGAACATCGTTGGCAAAAAACTCCATATCGGGTGAAACGCCAGATTAGATCCGCTGGTCCTATATATGAAGTGCAACCTGAGTGGGAAGAGGGAGCCCCTACCTGAGTAGTCCACCGAAGCATGCTACGTCCTTGCTTGTCATGAGATCCCGAAGCAGAAGGGAGAGCGCCAAGTGTTCCCGAAGTGTCCACTCCAGCGACCTTTGATGGTGATGAAGAAGAAGAACCTGCCTCACCCTCTGATCTGGACGGTCCACTACCCAAAGGCCCAGGGGAAGTGCGAAGACCTGAAACTCCCGATATGGCTGCTCCATTGGACACGGACGCTTCCTTGTCCTCAACTGTCCAACCTGACTTGACCACCTAACCTGACTCACGCCGCACAGAACGAACAACAGCTGGAATGCCTCCCAATCGTTATGAGCCAGATCAATTTATTTGGCAGTGGATCATTCAAGAGATGGCGGAGTGTCACTGCCTGCTGCAAGAACTCTGCCCATGGAATGGCAAGCTAAAGGAGAAGGGGAGTGTAAGGAGGAAGACCAGGCTGTGGGTACCTGTACCGAGGCAGCTTCAGAACTGTTGAGGCTGCTTCCCTTGTTGCCTGGGGGAAAGAAAGAGGAGCGGGACCAATCTCATGACCCAGGTTGGAGGGGCAAGATAAAAGAAAAAGCGTGCGCAGCAACCGGCAGTTTGGCATGAAGCAGCAGCAGTGCACAGCTGGGTAAGCAACGTGCTCCGTCCCCTGAGTATCGGCGCCGCGACAGGCTGCGTTGGTTGGTCCCCGCTATCTCCAGGGGGGCTACTGAGGAGATAGGTACCATGCGCTCAGTGATTGAGAGTACCGCGCATGACCCGAGGAGAAAAGGACGACCACCGGACAGAATCATGCGGCCTTCCCTGCCAGTGACTTCGTACCTGTTCCCGGTTGACACTGGAAGTGCCACGGCTTTGTTTTCTTCGGCTGCTCGTGGTTATAGACTAGGGTCTCAGCGGAAAGTACTGGAGACAAACCGCTTCCACCAAAAGACGGACCATCATTTAAAGAAGCTCCTCTGAGAACATCTTTCCGGTGCTACAACCCATGCGGGATTCCCTGCTGAGGAGGAGCATGATAAGTTTAACTGGACTGCTATAGTTTTACCTTCATTATTCTTATTAACTATACTTTAACTATTTACCTCCCTGCCAGAAGTGAATACCCTGTTCTATTAAATTGTTACATTTGGTTAACCCTTGCTCTGCCTTCTGTCTGTCACTGCATCCTGCAACCTGCTTACATCTTCACCATCAGAAATAATCTTGGGAACAGGTATAGCTAGGGTGCCCCTAGCTTTAGAAATAATGAAGAAGCCCCTAGCCCCAGGATATATCCTGCAACAGTGCTGTGACAGGTATTTAGGGCATGTGGTCGATGATCTATGCATTGAGTGTGTGGTCTGCATGTGGTTAAGGAAGTCGCACACCTGAAAATGCTGTGGCATAAACAGGAAATGTTGGTGATTTATTTTTATATAACAACAATTCAGGAACCTTGCTTATAGACATGTGACTATCAAAGTTTGTAAATCACTGATATACATACACACTGCATGCACTGAATTTTCCAGATCATCCATGTTCTAAAAATGTTCCTTTAAGAAAAAAGTAGAAAAAACCCTTATTATGTTTGATATAAATTGCTTTAAGATTAGAAATGCCTTCCATTTAGACATTTTTTTCTGCAGTACTCCATTAAATAGAAAATGCTTCAGTTAAGTGTGGTGCATTTGATGCTGGTCTTACAGATGGAATTTAAGCTGTAATGTAGTTTCAACCTTTTAAGCTTCTAGTATGCTTACTTTCATAATTTGTGTATTTTACTGTAAGTGTGTGAAGATTTTCTGTACATTTAAATTAACCCTTTAGGGCCTGTGCACACGTTGCAGATGTGTTGCTTTTTTATATGCAGATTTGTCACACAAAACCTGAAGAGTTTCCTGACACCACCAAATTGAATGAGAATCCTGAAGTGCATGAGCACTCGCTTTTATGACATGCATATTTGGTGCAGATTTAAATCATGTCAATTCTTTCAGCTCCATACTAGTGAGTGGGGAACAATCTGCAGCAAAAACACATGTAAAAAAAACCATCACAAACGTGGCAAAAACGTTTATATTATACAATGTGTTTTTCCTACCAAGAGATGCAGAAATCGTGCAGAGTTTTCTGCACTAAATATTTAACGCGTGCCCATGCCCTTAACACCTTTCCGACATGTGGCATAATAGTATGCCCTTGTTGGACTCAATCTATACAGCTGACATGTGCCCACAACAGCTGCGGGTGGAATCTCGATCGACCCGCAGCTGTTAACTAGTTAAATACCGCTGTCAATCTGTAACAGCGGCAATTAACTCGTGCTTACAGGAAGCGTGTCATTAATCCCGCCTATCGGTGACTCCGTCACATGATCACGGGTCACCAATGAGTCAGCATGAAAACCAGAGGTTTGCAGCACACCTCTATGGCCGGCATCACACTCAGCGTATGAAAATACGGTCCGTTTTTTACGGCCGTAATACGCAGAAATTGTCCCAAAACACTGTTCCGTATTCAATGTGAGGATGCGATTTTTACGCACAAATTTATCCGTGTGTCATCCGTATGGCATCCGTATGAACTCGAGCCTGGGAACTTTTCAGAATATTTTCCCAGGCTCGAGTTCATATGAGTTCATCCAGCAGAGGGCGCATCACCACGACTCGAGGTAACTACAGGACATTCCCCTGCATTCCATTCATTCAGCAAGTTTTACAGACAGGAGCACAGCTGCATTAGCAGAGCTCCTGGGTGTAAAATGATTTAACCTTTTCAGATGGATTTACAGCGTGGGACAAGACTGAACGACGGAAGGTATGTAATATTGTTGTTTGTTTTGTTTAACTTTATTTCAGGTGACAAGGGTCTTCAGGTGGATTAAGAGTATAATAAAATATTAAAACACCACGTGTCTTTATTTCATTAAAATACTTTTTAATAATGTGTGTGTTCTATTAACCATTTCATTCTATTGGATTAATAATGGATAGGAGTCATAATTGACGCCTCTCCAGTATTAACCTGGCTTAATGTCACCTTACAATAGCAAGGTGACATTAACCCTTCATTACCCCATATCCCACCACTACACGGGAGTGGGAAGAGGGAGGCTAAGTGCCAGAATAGGTGCATCTTCCAGATGTGCCTTTTCTGGGGTGGCTGGGGGCAGATGTTTTTAGCCAGGGGGGGCCAATAACCATGGTCCCATCTCTAGGCTATTAATATCTGCCCTCAGTCACTGGCTTTCCCACTCTGGCGAAGAAAATTGCGCGGGAGCCCACGCCAATTTTTTCCGGGATTTAACCCTTTAATTTAAGAGCTAGAGACCCCAAATTTTACACAGAGACACTTGTTACATTAGTAAAGAGGAATATGTAATAAAAGAAGGGATATGACATGGTTTACTGTATGTAAAACATGTCTCATATCCTGTCGGGTTTGTGAAGGAGATGGCAAAAGCCGGCAATTGAATTACCGGCTTTTCTGCTATCTAGCGCTATATGAAATGTAAATAAATATATATATATATATATATATATATATATATATATATATATATGTGTCTCACTGAGATATATATATGTATATATACCTATTCTATGTGTACACATTTATTCTACCCATTCTATTCTAGTCTGTCAGTGTGATTTTACTGTACACTGCACTGAATTGCCTGCTTTTCTAGAGAACACCGCTGCTATTTCTCGCAAGTCACACGCATGGTCCGTGTGTAATCCTTAATTTTCTCGCCCCCATAGACTTTCATTGGTGGACTTTTTGCGCAATACGCTGACAAACGCAGCATGCTGCGATTTTCTACGGCTGTACAAGACCGTATAATACGGATCCGTAAAATACGGCAGATAGGAGCTGGGCCATAGAGAATCATTGTACCGTATGCAATCCGTATTTTCTGCGCCTCTCATACGTCCATAAAACACGCCAGTGTGACGCCAGCCTATGGTTGTCATTGCCCGATTGCTATGTGCGCCGCCCCGTGGTCGGCGCTCATAGCAAATGATCAGATAACCTGTGTGTAGCATACAGACTATTAAAGCATGCAAAAAAATAAATAAATAAAAAAATGCAAAAATGTAAAAGTTCAAATAACCCCCCTTTCACCCCATTCAAAATAAAACCATACAAAAAAATCAAATATATACATATCTGGTATTGCCATGTTCCGAATCGCCCGATCTATAAATATAAAAAAAATTAACCCGATCACTATATGGTGTAGCAAGAAAAAAATTTAAAAAGGCAGGATTGTTTTTTTTGGGTTGCAATAAAATGCAATAACGGGCCATCAAAAGATCATATCTACACCAAAATGGTATCAATAAAAACAACTGCTCGGCATGCAAAAAATAAGCCCTCACCCAGTCCCAGATCACAAAAAGTGGAGACGCTACAGGTCTCAGAAAAAGGCACCTTTCTTTTTTTTTTTTAACATATTTTGGATTTTTTTCACCACTTAAATAAAAAAGAATCTATACATTTTTGATGTCTCTGAACTCGTAATGACCTGGAGAATCATAATGGCAGGTCAGTTTTAGCATTTAGTGAACATTGTAAAAAACTAAACAAAACAAAAAACTGTGAAATTGCACTTTTTTGCAATTTCACTGCACTTGGAATTTTTTTCCCATTGTCCAGTACACGATATGTTAAAATCAATGGAGTCGTTTAAAAGTAGAACTTGTCCCTTAAAAAAACAAACCCTCACATGGCCATACTAACTGTAAAAAAAAAAAAAAAAAAAGAAAAGTTCTGGCTCTGGGAAGAAGGGGAACAAAAAACAGAAATTCAAAAACTGAAATACCTCTGGTCGTTGATGGGTTAAACCCTTCATGACACAACCATACGTCAGATGGGAAAAAGTTCCCCACCTTTGACGTATGGGTACGTCAAAGCAAAAATCGAGCACAGGAGCTGTGCCCACGCGATCACCACTGGGGATTCCGCTTACCATAAAGCCAAGACCTGGCTGTCAATGCCAGAAGTGGTGCCTGCACCGCCAAGTGCATTTTAGTCCCATAAATGCTGTGATCGATATCCCCCTCCCATCTGATTGATGCCCCTGTCGACGTCATCACAAGGATCTGATCATTGTCATGGCAACCCGAGGTTATCATGACAACATCTGGGTCACTCAACTATGGAAAGCTTGTTAGACCATGCTCAGAGCATGGTCTGAGAAGCTTCTCTCAGTGCACAACTAAGGGTATGTTCACAATGGGCATTTTTGCTGCGTTTTTTGCAGCGTTTTTTAATGCTAATTTTCAGCTGCTTTTTACAGTATACCACCAAAGCCTATGAAATTTCGGAAATCTCATGCACACACATTGGTTTTTTTTGTCATCAGGATTTTGTGCTTCGCTGCTTTTTTTGGACATAGAGCATGTCACTTCTTTCAACGTTTTAGCACCATTTTTCACCCATTGGCTTGAATAGGTGTTGAAAAAACGCAGCAAAAATGCAGGTATCTTTATTTACAGCCTTTTTTCTGCAGAAAAGTAATGGACATTAGCATGGACAAAGAGACACAAGTTATTCCAAAAAGCGCACCAAAAAATGCTCCCAAAACGCACCTAAACCTGTGTTTTTGCCGCAGCTTCTTTCCTGCCAAGAAATCTGGTTTTGCTGCAGGAAAAAAAAGCAGCAAAAACGCCCAGTGTGAACATACCCTTACAGGTATAATGCATTGCAATTAAAAATGAGCGAGCACTAAAATGCTCAGGTGCTTGTTGCTCGAACCGACTAATTCCTAATACTCGCATGCTTGTTTTGAGTAGCAACTATAATGGGATTCAATTTGAAAGGCGAGCTTTTTTCCAGCAGACCCTACAAAGAGGTCTGGGGGACAGTGAAAATGTTCAAATGGATGCTGCTGAGAACAATGGTGTCATGCTTTTACTCCACTTTAGGCCGGTTTCACACGTCAGTGGCTCCGGTACGTGAGGTGACAGTTTCCTCCCGTACCGGAGACACTGACACACGTAGACCCATAAAAATCAATGCATCTGTTCAGATGTCATTGATTTTGTGCGGACCGTGTGCGGACCGTGTCTCCGTGTGCCAAACACGGAGACATGTCAGTGTTCGTGGGAGCGCACGGATTACACGGACCCAATAGAGTCAATGGGTCCGTGTAAAACACGGACCTCACACGGACATTCTCCGTCTGGGGTCCGTGTGGCGTGCCGGAGACAGCGCTACAGTAAGCGCTGTCCCCCCCCACATGGTGCTGAAGCCGCCATTCATATGTTCCCTGTAGCAGCGTTTGCTACAGAGAAAATATGAATGATAGTGTTTAAAATAAAGATCCATGTGTCCGCCGCCCCCCCACCCCCTGTGCGCCCCCCCCCGCTGGTCAGAAAATACTCACCCGGATCCCCCGTCGGCAGTCGCTCCTTCCTGGTCTGGCCGCGGCTTCTCTACTGTATGCGGCCGATTACACTCATGAATATGTGGCTCCACCTCCAATAGGGGCGGAGCCGCCTATTCATGAGTGTAAATGAGCGGCCCCACGTGACCGCATACAGTAAGCCGCGGCCAGACCAGGAAGGAGCGACTGCCGACGGGGGATCCGGGTGAGTATTTTCTGACCAGCGGGGGGGCGCACAGGGGGTGGGGGGGCGGCGGACACATGGATCTTTATTTTAAACACTATTCTTCATATTTTCCCTGCAGCAAACGTTGCTGCAGGGATGATATGAATCGCAGCTTCAGCACCATGCAGAGTGGGTACCACACGCTCCGTGTGGTACCCACTCGCCATACGGGCGGCACACGTGTGCCGCAGGTATGGCCTCCGTGAGTTCCCAGGCACACGGACACGGATAACTCCGGTACCGATTTATTCCGGTACCGGAATTATCTGGACGTGTGGGACAGCCCTTAACCCCTTTACCCCCAAGGGTGGTTTGCATGTTAATGACCAGGCCAATTTTTACAATTCTGACCACTGTCCCTTTATGAGCTTATAACTCTGGAATGCTTCAATGGATCCTGGTGATTCTGACATTTTCTCGTGACATATTGTACTTCATGATAGTGGTAAAATGTCTTTGATATGATTTGCATTTATTTGTGAAAATAACAGAAATTTGGCAAAAATTTTGAAAATTTCGCAATATTCCAAACTTGAATTTTCATGCCCTTAAATAACAGATATGTCACACAATATACTTAAAAGTAAAATTTCCCACATGTCTACTTTACATCAGCACAATTTTAGGACCCACATTTTTTTTGTTAGGGAGGTTTATAAGGGTTAAAAATTTGACCAGCGATTTCTCATTTTTACACCATTTTTTTTTGTTTTTAAGGACCACATCACATTTGAAGTCACTTTTATGAGGGGTCTATATGATATAAAATATCCAAAAATGACACCATTCTTAAAACTGCACCCCTCAAGGTGCTTAAAACCACATTCAAGAAGTTTACTACCCCTTCAGGTGCTTCACAGGAATTTTTGGAATGTTTAAAAAAAAAAAATAAAAAATGAACATTTAACTTTTTTTCACAAAAAATTTACTTCAGATCCAATTTGTTTCATTTTACCAAGGGTAACAGGAGAAATTGGACCCCAAAAGTTGTGCAATTTGTCCTAAGTATGCTGATACCCAATATGTGGGGCTAAACCACTGTTTGGGCGAATGGCAGAGCTCGGAAGAAAAGGAGTGCCATTTGACTTCAATGCAAAATTGGCTGGAATTGAGATCAGATGCCATGTCACGTTTGGAGAGCAGCTGATATGCCTAAACAGTGGAAATCCCCGACAAGTGACACCATTTTGGAAAGTAGACCCCCTAAGGAACTTATCTAGATGTGTGGTGAGCATTTTGAACCCCCAAATGCTTCACGGAAGTATAAAGTAGAGCTGTAATAATAAATAATTTTTTTTCACAAAAATGCTCTTTTTGCCCCCCAATTTTTAATTTTCCCAAGGGTAACAGGAGAAATTGGACCCCAAAGGTTGTTGTACAATTTATCCTGAGTATGCTGACACCCCGTATGTGGGGGTGAACCACCGTTTGGGTGCATGGCAGAGCTCTGAAGGGAAGGAGCTCCGTTTTGGAATGCAGACTTTGATGGAATGGTCTGCAGGCGTCATGTTGCGTTTGCAGAGCCACTGATGTGCCTAAACAGTAGAAACCTCCCACAAGTGACATCATTTTGGAAACTAGACCTCCCAAGGAACTTATCTAGATGTGTTGTGAGAACTTTAAACCCCCAAGTGTTTCACTAAAGTTTATAACGCAGAGCCATGAAAATAAAAAATCATTTTTTTCCACAAAAATGATTTTTTTCAGCCCTAAAATTTTTATCACAAGGGTAACAGGAGAAATTGGACCACAAAAGTTGTCCAATTTGTCCTGAGTATGCTGATACCCCATATATGGGGGTAAACCACTGTTTGGGTGCACGGCAGAGCTCGGAAGGGAAGGAGCACCTTTTGACTGTTTCAACGCAGAATTGGCTGGAATTGAGATCGGACGTCATGTTGCGTTTGGAGAGCCTAAACAGTGGAACCCCCTAACTCTAACTCCAACCCTAACCCAAACACATCTTTAACCCTAATCCCAACCCTAACCATAACACTAACCACAACCCTAACCCGGACACACTCCTAACCCTAATCATAACCACAACCCTAAGCCCAACACACCCCTAACCCAACACACCCCTAATCCCATCCCTAACCATAACCCTAACGGCCCTCTTAACCCCGACACACCCCTAACCCTAATCCCAACCGTAAACGTAGTCCCAACCATAACCCTAATCCAAACCCTAACCCTAACTTTAGCCCCAACCCCAACTTTAACCCCAACGATAACCCTTCCTTTAGCCCTAACCATAACCCTAGCCCTAATGGGATAATGTAAATAGATACATTTTTGAAATTTCATTATTTTTCCCTAACTAAGGGGGTGATGAAGGGGGTTTGATTTACTATTTTATGTTTTTATGTTTGGCAGCTGTCACATGCTATAAAAACGCTTTTTATTGCAAAAAATAGTTTATGCATCACCACATTTTGAGAGTTATAATTTTTCCATATTTTGGCCCACAAAGTCATCTGAGGTCTTGTTTTTCGCGGGACAAGTTCACATTTTTATTGGTACCATTTTCAGGCACATGACAATTTTTGATGGCTTTTTTTGGAAGGCAGAATGAACAAAAACCAGCAATTCATGAATTTCTTTTGGGGAGGGGGCATTTATTCTGTTCCATGTGTGGTAAAATTGATAAAGCGGTTTTATTCTTCGCATCAGTACGATTACAGCAATACCAGATTTAGATCTTTTTTATGTTTTAGCGTTTTTATACAATAAAAACTATTTTATATAAAAAATAATTATTTTTGCATCGCTTTATTATTAGAGCTATAGCTTTTTTATTTTTTCACTGATGACGCTGTGTGGCAGCTGATTTTTTGCGGGACAAGATAACGTTTTCAGCAGTAACATGCTTATTTGTATACGTCTTTTTGATAGCGTGTTATTCCACTTTTTATTCAGCAGTATGATGATAATTCATGATGAGCGAGTGTACTCGTTGCTCGGGTTTTCCAGAGCACGCTCGGGTGGTCTCCGAGTATTTATGACTGCTCGGAGATTTTGTTTTCATTGCCTCAGCAGCATGATTTACAGCTATTAGCCAGCTTGATTACATGTGGGGATTACCTAGCAACCAGGCAACCCCCACATATACTCAGCCTGGCTAATAGCTGTAAATCATTCAGCTGAGGTGATGAAAACGAAATCTCCGAACACTAACAAATACTCGGAGGTCACCCAAGCGTGCTCGGGAAAAGCCGAGCAACGAGTACACTCGCTCATCACTAATGATATTGACATTGCGTTGTTCTGAGGGAAGCGCACAGGGAGCGCAATGCTTCTCTATCTTGTTTGATCTCTGTTCCAGTGGTTAAAGTGCCGGGAGCGGTCTGTGACAACACCTGTGTGCACGGCCGATCGGCTTCGACGTACTATCACGTCCATGGTCGGATGGGCCCAGCCCACATGGATGGGATAGTACGTCGGATTTCAGAAAGGGGTTAAGGAGTGTCAAAATAACATTCCAAACCAATGCGAAATTGGGTTTTAGAGGAAAAAAAATGCTAAGAAACCTTTTTTTCTGTATAATGACTTGTATATGAGGCAAAATTTAAAAAGGGTTTAAAAAAGCATATAATTTACCATGTATACACGTGTGTAAGCCGAGATTATCAGCACTTTTTTTGTGCTCAAAACGCCCCCTCAGCTTATACATGAGTCATTGTTCAGAAAGTCAGTGAGGAGGGTGAGCGGCGGAACAGCGGCAGGAGCCGGCTAACAGAAGACATCATACTCACCCTCCTTGTGCCATCGCTGCAACTCTGTCCCTGCATCTCCATCCTGGTGCTGGTAGCTCTTCCTGTGCTGAGCCACATTCAAGGACAGCGACGGGGAAGCCACGCATACCAGGAAAGGGATGAGGGGACAATGCATACCTGGCTTATACTCGAGTCAATACCCAGTTTTCCGTGGCAAAATTAGGTGCCTCAGCTTATACTCGGGTCGGCTTATACTCGAGTATATATGGTAAGTAAAGTTAGTGATTTTTTAATTAAAAAATATGAAATGTCAGTGTCGTAGCTGTTTTCATCCTGACCCAATGTCAGCTGACAGATCACCAGTGAGAGCCAAATCAGGTAGTTACGCCCGTCATTTTACAAGCGCGCTTGGAGACAAAAAGACACCTCACACATATCCTGTGAGCAAGTCACTTTTTATCTGATATATTAAAACCAAGGCAATGTTTTATACCATTTACAACAAATGCATTTCAATGTAAGTCATGTAGCCCCCACCATCACCCAGGGTCATACTTTATTTACCATAACCCAGAACATGTTGTGGCTGACTATTGAGAACATACATGATAAGAAGTATAGTCTCCTTGAAGAGGAGACCGTCAGACTACTGAGTCAACAGATTCTAGTAATTCTAACACTTAAAGGTAAAAGGCACTTAAAGGCAAACTATTAACCCTTCTATATCAATTTCCCCCTTTTGTAAATGGTATAACCTTTGCTAAGGGGTCAGCTGATGTCCACAAAGGAGAGCTACTGTCTCATGGGTCTAGTACCCACAAGGGGGCTTTCTACCTGCTTCGCCCATCCACCCTCAGTGTGGACACTCAACTCCCCCATCAGCAGTGGCCATACGGGGCCTATGATACACTACAGAAGGTTCAGCCTTAGGTAATACATATATTACCGCTTTTACGGCTACATAAAACAATAAGCAAAGCAATAAAATTTGCATACAAGTCTGTCAAGTCAAGTCAAAAATAATCCATCCCTCTAGGCCGCTAAGCCAATCAGCTGGATTTAAAAAGGAGTCTCTATATTGTATTAGTCTCATTAAGAGCCTTAAGGAACCTAGAAAATCTGAGTCCAAGTCTCATCGGGTATACTGTGTGGTGTTAATACCTTCCTTGGCTCCAGGGGTAAAGGCTAAGTACATACAGATTCAATAGTCCAGCAGTTTTTGTCCTTCCACGTCTTTTATAAGAAAGCAAGATGTTGAATAAGTTGCTGTCCTTGTCAACATTTAAAAGTTTAACCAGTGTCTCTGTAAGGTGCAAACATCCTACCACTGCCAGCAAGGTGATTAGAACAACAGTCTTTCTGCTAGTGGAAAGATCTTTTTGCAGTGACTGGTATGGATCCAGGTGGGCGTTCCCTCAAGTGAATGTGGTCAGCTGGACTTTACAACGGGCCATCAAACTGGATATAGGCTCCTTCTCACGTGTCTGTGTATGACCACCCAATCACCTGGAATCAGCAGATGTGCGTCTGCACTGGCATTAAGATCTGGAATGGATGAAAACACATGTTTATGCACCACATTAAGTCTTTTCTGCAGGGCCTGGACATGGGCTGTCATAGCACCATGTTGCATTTGTAGCACCTGTGGGAAATACAGACCAGTCTTTGGCAAACTGCCAAACAGGACTTCAAAAGGAGACGAGCCTGTCTTTCTATTTGGAGTGTGTCTGACTGAAAAGAGTGCAAGAGACAAGCACTCTACCCCGCTCTTTCCTGTCTCTGCCATGGCCTTTGATTTTTCAGTTTAAGTGTCCCATTTAGTCTTTCCACTTTCCCACTACTTTGTTGTCTATATGGTGCATGATATGCTTGCTGTACTCCCAGGGCCTGCATGACTTCCCTCATTATTTCTCCTGTGAAGTGTGTGTCCCTATCGCTCTCTATGGTTTCTGGGACACCATACCTGCAGATCAGTTTTTTCATCAGTTTGTCTGCAGTCACTTTTATTTTACCGGATAGGCTTCCAGCCAACCAGAGAAGAGATCTACACATACTAGGATATTTTTTTTCTTTTTCCACACACTCCTACCTTGGGTAGCTGTATGTAGCCAGTCTACAGTCTCTGAAATGGGTAGAGAGGCCTGGGTGTCGCTTTCTTAGGGATTTTTACTTTTACTGTTTTACCTGGGTTGTGCTGTGCACAGATGAGGCATGACCGTACGAGCTTTGCTGCTGCGTAACTGAAACCAGGAGCGATCCAGAAGGCATTTACCATGGACACATGTGACATTTTGAGGTGTGAGTGGGGCCAGGTGTTGCTTGCGCCATAATTAGGAACAGGGACCTCGGTATATACAATTTATCCTTATTCTCCCAAAATTCTTTTTGAGTTCAGCTCAGCTCCCATTCTCCCCCGTGATCCTTCTCTGTTTGGGCAGCTGGAGGGATTTCAGGACATCTAGGCTCAGTGTGGCTGGAATGCGCTGACTCTCCGCCACCGTCCACTGCTCCCTAGGCTGCCTTGCTGCTACTTTAGCAGCCTCGTCCGCCCTTCTGTTGCCCTCTACCTCCACAGAGTCACCGTCCGTGTGTGCTTTTACCTTGACGATGCCAACCTGGACTGGTAACGTCAATGCCTCCATTAATTGTTTCACCAGCTCTGTATTTTTAATGGGCTTACCGGCTGATGTAAGAAACGTTCTGTTTCTCCAGATAGGGCAATAATCATGGGATATTCCCCATGCACAATTAGAATCTGTGTAAATATTAGCGACTTTACCTGCAGCAGCTCTACATGCCTCAGTGAGTGCCTTCAACTCTGCCTCCTGCACCGACATGTGAGGAGGGAGTGGTTCAGCTCAGATTACCTCATGTGAGGATACTACTGCATGTCCAGTGTAGAATCGCCCATCCTGGTGGTATCTGGAGCCATCTACAAAGGTAAAAACCTCAAAATATGCATTAGGAACAGGTTTTTCATGAACATATGTAAAACATACTGTCTCCTGACTCATCAGTTCCTATGCAGTCATGTTTGTGCGTCATGTCAACGTACCAGAGTACTGCGTCAACAGATTCTAGTAATTCTAACACTTAAAGGTAAAAGGCACTTAAAGGCAAACTATTAACCCTTCTATATCATCAGTTTAATTTATGACAGAAGAAAGAACTGCCAAAAATTAGGGACTCGGAGGGGCTCAGATACAGCCTGTGTTAGACATAAAGGAGGGCCTTATACACATTCTGTTCAAATTGTCATGTATTAGTACTCCTAGACTCATAAAGGCTATGCACTTTAGAGGTTATATGCCAAGGAAACATACTCCAGACCAAGGAATAGTCTTTGGGTGAGCAATATAATACCGATAAGGGTATGTGCACACGTGGAGCTAAATTTTTACACCATTTCTGCATCTCTTGGCATGAAAAACGCAGCTGGAAAAACCTGTGTTTTTGACGCATTTTTTATTGATTTGAGTGAAGTCAATGGCGAAAAATCCGGGGCAAAAATGCAGGTAGAATTTACATGTTTCAGATTATGACACTTTAGGTTCCTCCTTCACTTTGCTGACATCAGGTTTTGTCAGAATCTGCTCAGAAAAAACGCAACAAAAACGCACCAAATCGTGCACACAGTTTTAAATTCTGGACACATTTTGAGGCTTATATAGCCATGAAATCTACCCAAGATTTTGTAAAAGTGTATGGATTAGCAATATACAGTAATACCGATAAATATTTTAAGGAGTGCAAACAACACGATATGTTGCAATCACTCAGCACAAAGGCTTTGGAAAGTAAATTGTTCAATCTGACAGAAAAAGAGGTTCGATTGTTTTGGACCAACAACTCTCTCAAATCATATTTAGAAGCTGGCAGAGTTCCTCGTGGTCTAAGAATTTTTAAAGAGGCATCGCATTTCAGAGATGATCCTCAATTTTTGGCTGAGTGGCAAAAAAATTTTTTGCAGTGTTCAGAAAAATTGTTGAAATTGGTCTGTGAGTTCAATATGAAGAGTTATACACAATTGAAGTTGGACATTAAAAAGACCAAGGACGAGGTTAAGTCCAGATTATCAGACCCACAATGGTTATCCCTGACTAAAAAAATGGACATTAAATTAACTACCATTCAGGTGAATGTGAAACAAGTAAAAAGGGATAAATGTATTAGAGATAAAGGGGATTATGACTCTGATCGGATTTTCACATGGAATAAAAACAGGAATGAATATGAGAGTGGGAAGCCACCAAAAGTTTTTTCACTATAAGAGGAACAACAGAAAACATGGAACTAAGAAATACAAAAATGAATACCTGACAAGAGTCTGACTCCAGTGCACAAGAAGAATCCTCTATTTCACCAGGCCCATCAGATCGAGCCCCTGCAAATCTAATGGACTCTGCCCCAGTGCCCCCTTTAGGTGGAGAACACGCAGAGGGGGTAAGGGGAGAAAGCACAGGATGCCAACGGAAAAAGGAACATGTGCCATGGAGACAGAGACATTAATGGATCCTTCCAATAACATGGTGTTGAATTTAACTGACCATAATTTGAACAGTTCACACTTATCCATTCTCTCAAAAGGACTGGGCTTTTGTATTCCGGAGGCTTTTAATTTTGTGGACTTTAAAGTAGATCTTTTTAAGGCCATTCGTAAAATTCATCTGCACAAGTTGCTTGCATCATGTGTCATGGAGGTGACAGTATTAGAAGGGGAGAGCCCGTGCCAGGTGGACCCTCTGGGGTTCCTCGCTGGCACTGACTCACTGGCTGATATAAGGGCAGATGCCCAGATTTTGTGTGAATTAAATGCCCGGAGGTTGTTCACCCCATAGATGATGAGTCTTTCAAACCATTTACAGAGGATGTGCCATCAACCTTTATGCCCCAAGTTTCCTCTTGGAATGTAATCGATTAAGGCTACTTTCACACTAGCCCGTTGGTACGGGCCGTCGCAATCCATCGGCCTGACGTACCGACGGACAGTGTGTTAATGTAGCACAACGTGGGCAGCGGATGCAGTTTTACATCGCATCTGCTGCCCATTGTAAGTTCCTGGGAGGGGGGGGCGAAGTTTCGGCCGCGCATGCGTGGTCGAAAATGGCGGACGCGATGCATAAAAAAGTTACATGGAACCTTTTTTGTGCCGACGGTCCGCCAAAACACGATGCATCCATCGCACGACAGATGCGACGTGTGGCAATTAGTGTTGAGCGATACCGTCCGATACTTGAAAGTATCGGTATCGGAAAGTATCGGCCGATACCGGCAAAGTATCGGATCTAATCCGATACCGATACCCGATACCAATACAAGTCAATGGGAAACCAAGTATCGGACGGTATCCTGTATGGTTCCCAGGGTCTGAAGGAGAGGAAACTCTCCTTCAGGCCCTGGGATCCATAGCAATGTGTAAAAGAAAGAATTAAAATAAAAAATAGGGATATACTCACCTCTCCGACGCAGCCTGGACTTTACCGCCGTAACCGGGAGCCATTGTACCTAAGAATGCGCGCTTGAAGGGCCTTAGATGACGTCACGGCGCTCTGATTGGTCCGTAGCGGTCGCGTGACCGCTACGCGACCAATCAAAAGCAGTGACGTCACCTAAGGTCTTTCAAGCGCTTGAAAGACCTTAGGTGACGTCACTGCTTTGTGATTGGTCGCGTAGCGGTCACGCGACCGCTACGGACCAATCAGAGCGCCGTGACGTCATCTAAGGCCCTTCAAGCGCGCATTTTTAGGTACAACGGCTCCCGGTTACGGCGGTAAAGTCCAGGCTGCGTCGGAGAGGTGAGTATATCCCTATTTTTATTTTAATTCTTTCTTTTACACATTGATATTAATCCCGATACCGATTCCCGATACCACAAAAGTATCGGATCTTGGTATCGGAATTCCGATACCCGCAAGTATCGGCCGATACCCGATACTTGCGTTATCGGAATGCTCAACACTAGTGGCAATCCGTCGCTAATGCAAGTCTATGGAGAAAAAACGCATCCTGCGCTGTTATGATCCTGGTGGCAAGGATCGCAAACTGACCTGCTAAGTAACAGAAATCCTTAGGACATGCTCTGGGGATGTGGGAGCTATACTGACCGCAACCCTGATTCTATCAATACATACTATAGGCAGCCATGGAGCTTTACCTAAAATCCTAGATGCCTCGTCACAGCCTGAGAAACTAGCTACCCCTAGAGAGAAAGCAAGCCTCACTTGCCTCAGAGAAATCACCCCAAAGTTTTAGACAGCCTCCCACAAATAATAATGGTGAGTTAAGGGGAAAACACAAACGTAGAAATGAAAACAGGTTTTTTAGCAAATGAGGCCCGCTAACACTAAATAGACAGAAGACAGCAAGGGATCTGTGCGGTCAGTATAAAATGCTATCAAAAATAATCCACGCAGAGATTACAAGAACCCCCACACCGACTCACGATGTGAGGGGCGCAACTCTGCACCCCAGAACTTCCAGCAAGCGAGAATATTACATATAAGCAAGCTGGACAGAACTCATCATATACAGAGAAACATTTTCAAGGAAATAATGAGCAAACATGAACTAGCAAGACTTAGCTTCTCAGGAGGAGACAGGTCACAAGGAAAGTCCAGAGAGATCAGAACCAGTACTGAATACAACGACAGCAGGCAAAAAGTGAAGGTCCAGGTGGAGTTAAATAGAGGCCAGACTAGCAGAAAACGAGGCAGCTGGATTCCAGCTACAGACCCGCTGTAAGCACTAAAGGCCACCAGAGGGAGCCCAAGAACAGAAATCACACAATACCACTCATGACCACAAGAGGGAGCCCGAGAACGGAATTCACAACAGTACCCCCCCTTGAGGAGGGGTCACCAAACCCTCACCAGAGCCCCCAGGCAGATCCGGACGAGCCAGATGAAAGGCACGAACCAAATCAGCCGCATGGACATCAGAGGCGACAACCCAGGAATTATCCTCCTGACCATAGCCCTTCCACTTAACCAAGTACTGAAGCTTCCGTCTCGAAATACGAGAATCCAAGATCTTCTCCACCACATACTCCAATTCTCCCTCAACCAACACCGGAGCAGGAGGATCAACAGAAGGAACCACAGGCACCACATACCTCCGCAATAATGACCTATGGAACACATTATGAATAGCAAACGATGCTGGGAGGTCCAAACGAAATGACACAGGGTTAAGGATTTCTAAAATCTTATAAGGACCGATGAAACGAGGCTTGAACTTAGGAGAGGAAACCTTCATAGGAACAAAACGAGAAGACAGCCATACCAAATCCCCCACACGAAGTCGGGGACCCACACAGCGACGGCGGTTAGCAAAGCGCTGAGCCTTCTCTTGTGACAACGTCAAATTGTCCACTACGTGGTTCCAAATCTGCTGCAACCTATCCACCACAGAATCCACCCCAGGACAGTCCGAAGGCTCCACCTGACCTGAGGAAAAACAAGGATGAAAACCAGAATTGCACAAAAAAGGTGAAACCAAAGTAGCAGAACTAGCCCGATTATTGAGGGCGAACTCAGCCAATGGCAAAAAGGACACCCAATCATCCTGATCAGCCGAAACAAAACATCTCAGATAAGTTTCCAAGGTCTGATTAGTTTGTTCAGTTTGGCCATTTGTCTGAGGATGGAAGGCCGACGAAAACGACAAATCAATGCCCATCTTAGCACAAAAGGACCGCCAAAATCTAGACACAAACTGGGATCCTCTGTCAGACACAATGTTCTCCGGAATCCCATGCAAACGAACCACATTCTGACAGCGGCACCAAATCAGAGGAGGAAGGCAGCTTAGGCAAGGGCACCAAATGGACCATTTTAGAAAAACGATCACAAACCACCCAGATGACAGACATCCTCTGAGAGACTGGAAGATCCGAAATAAAATCCATGGAAATATGCGTCCAAGGCCTCTTTGGGACAGGCAAAGGCAAAAGCAAACCACTGGCACGAGAACAGCAAGGCTTGGCCCGAGCACAAATCCCACAGGACTGCACAAAGGAACGCACATCCCGCGACAAGGACGGCCACCAAAAGGACCTAGCCACCAAATCCCTGGTACCAAAAATTCCAGGGTGACCCGCCAACACCGAAGAATGAACCTCGGAAATAACTCTACTGGTCCATCTATCCGGGACAAACAGTCTCTCCAGTGGACAACGGTCAGGTTTATTGGCCTGAAATTCCTGCAGCACCCGCCGCAAATCAGGGGAGATGGCAGACAGAATCACCCCCTCTCTGAGGATACCAGCCGGTTAAGAAACTCCCGGAGAGTCAGGCACAAAACTCCTAGAAAGGGCATCAGCCTTCAAGTTCTTTGAACCCGGAAGGTATGAAACCACGAAATTGAAACGGGAGAAAAACAGTGACCATCGAGCCTGTCTAGGATTCAACCGCTTGGCAGACTCGAGATAAGTCAAATTCTTGTGATCCGTCAAGACCACCACACGGTGTTTGGCTCCCTCAAGCCAATGTCGCCACTCCTCAAATGCCCACTTCATAGCCAACAACTCCCGATTACCAACATCATAATTCCGCTCGGCAGGCGAAAACTTTCTTGAAAAGAAAGCACATGGCCTCATCATAGAGCCATCAGAGTTTTTCTGCGACAAGACAGCCCCTGCTCCTATCTCAGAGGCATCAACCTCGACCTGGAAAGGGAGAGAGACATCCGGCTGACGCAAGACAGGAGCCGAAGAAAACCGACGTTTCAGCTCTTGAAAGGCCTCCACGGCCGCAGGAGACCAATTGGTCACATCAGAACCCTTCTTGGTCAAATCCGTCAAAGGCTTAACCACACTACAGAAATTAGTAATGAAGCGACGGTAAAAATTAGCAAAGCCCAAGAACTTCTGAAGACTCTTCACTGATGTAGGTTGAGTCCAGTCATAAATAGCCTGGACCTTAACTGGATCCATCTCAATAGTGGAAGGAGAAAAAATAAAGCCCAAAAAGGAAACCTTCTGGACTCCGAAGAGACATTTAGAGCCCTTCACAAATAAGGCATTGGCACGCAGGACCTGAAATACCATCCTGACCTGCTTCACATGGGATTCCCAATCGTCAGAAAATACCAAAATATCATCCAGGTACACAATCATAAATCTATCCAGATACTCTCGGAAGATGTCGTGCATGAAGGACTGAAACACGTAAGGTGCATTAGAGAACCCAAAAGGCATCACCAAGTACTCAAAATGGCCTTCGGGCGTATTAAATGCCGTTTTCCATTCATCGCCCTGTTTTATACGCACAAGATTATACGCTCCTCGAAGATCTATCTTGGTGAACCAACTAGCCCCCTTAATCCGAGCAAACAGATCAGACAGCAATGGCAAAGGATACTGAAATTTGACCGTGATGTTATTTAGAAGGAGATAATCTATACAAGGTCTCAGAGAACCATCCTTCTTGGCCACAAAAAAGAACCCCGCACCCAAAGGGGATGAGGACGGGCGAATATGCCCCTTCTCCAGAGACTCCTTTATATAACTCCGCATAGCGGTATGTTCTGGTACAGATAAATTGAAAAGTCGTCCCTTAGGGAACTTACTACCAGGAATCAAATTTATAGCACAATCACAATCCCTATGAGGAGGTAGGGCACTGGATTTGGGCTCATCAAATACATCCTGGTAGTCCGACAGAAATTCAGGGACTTCAGAAGGAGTAGAAGCGGCAATTGACACCAAAGGAGCATCGCCATGAATCCCCTGGCAACCCCAACTTGACACAGACATTGCTTTCCAATCCAGGGCTGGATTATGAGCCTGCAGCCATGGCAGACCCAACACAACAACGTCATGCAAATTATGTAACACAAGAAAACGAATCACCTCCTGATGTGCAGGAGTCATGCACATAGTCACTTGAGTCCAGTACTGAGGCTTATTCTTGGCCAATGGCGTAGCATCAATTCCCTTTAGTGGAATAGGAAATTGCAAAGGCTCCAAGATAAAACCACAGCGCCTGGCAAATGACAAATCCATCAAGTTCAGGGCAGCACCTGAATCCACAAAAGCCATAACTGAGTAGGATGACAGGGAGCAAATCAAAGTAACAGACAAAATGAATTTGGGCTGTACAGTACCAATGGTGACAGATTTAGTGAACCTATTTGTGCGCTTAGAACAATCAGAGATAACATGAGTAGAATCACCACAGTAAAAGCACAACCCATTCTGACGTCTGTGATTTTGCCGTTCAATTCTGGTCAGAATCCTGTCACATTGCATAGACTCAGGCTTCTGCTCAGAAAATACCGCCAGATGGTGCACAGGTTTGCGCTCCCGCAAACGCCGATCAATCTGAATGGCCAACGACATAGACTCATTCAGACCCGCAGGCGTGGGGAACCCCACCATAACATCCTTAACGGCTTCAGAAAGACCCTTTCTGAAAATTGCTGCCAGGGCACACTCATTCCACTGAGTGAGCACAGACCATTTCCTAAACTTCTGACAGTAAACCTCTGCTTCATCCAGACCCTGAGAGAGAGCCAGCAAAACCTTTTCTGCCTCGTCTATTAGATTAGATTCCTCATAAAGCAATCCAAGCGCCAGAAAAAACGCATCCACATTTAGTAATGCAGGATCTCCTGGCGGCAGAGAGAATGCCCAATCTTGAGGGTCACCACGTAACAAAGAAATAATAATTTTAACTTGCTGAACAGGGTCACCAGAGGAACGAGGTCTCAGAGAAAGGAATAATTTACAACTATTTTTGAAATTCAAAAACCTAGATCTATCTCCAGAGAATAACTCAGGAATTGGTATTTTAGGCTCTGACATAGGACTGTGAACTACATAATCCTGGATACCTTGTACCCTTGCAGTGAGATGATCCAGACTAGAGGACAGACTCTGAATGTCCATGTCTGCAGCTGAATTCTGAACCACCCAGAGATTAAGGGGAGGAGAGAGGCTAGCCACACTGCAGAGGAAAAAAAAAATGAACTCAGGATCTCTCTTATCCCTCTTTTGCGATGCATTAACTCTTTTATGGCCTGCTGTACTGTTATGATCCTGGTGGCAAGGATTGCAAACTGACCTGCTAAGTAAGAGAAATCCTTAGGACAAGCTCTGGGGATGTGGGAGCTATACTGACCGCAACCCTGATTCTGTCAATACACACTATAGGCAGCCGTGGAGCGTTACCTAAAATCCTAGACGCCTCATCACAGCCTGAGAAACTAGCTACCCCTAGAGAGAAAGCAAGCCTCACTTGCCTCAGAGAAATCACCCCAAAGTTTTAGACAGCACCCCACAAATAATAACGGTGAGTTAAGGGGAAAACACAAACGTAGAAATTAAAACAGGTTTTTTAGCAAATGAGGCCCGCTAACACTAAATAGACAGAAGACAGCAAGAGATCTGTGCGGTCAGTATAAAATGCTATAAAAAATAATCCACGCAGAGATTACAAGAACCCCCACACCGACTCACGATGTGAGGGGCGCAACTCTGCACCCCAGAACTTCCAGCAAGCGAGAATATTACATATAAGCAAGCTGGACAGAACTCATCATATACAGAGAAACATTTTCAAGGAAATAATGAGCAAACATGAACTAGCAAGACTTAGCTTCTCAGGAGGAGACAGGTCACAAGGAAAGTCCAGAGAGATCAGAACCAGTACTGAATACAACGACAGCAGGCAAAAAGTGAAGGTCCAGGTGGAGTTAAATAGAGGCCAGACTAGCAGAAAACGAGGCAGCTGGATTCCAGCTACAGACCCGCAGTAAGCACTAAAGGCCACCAGAGGGAGCCCAAGAACAGAACTCACACAATACCACTCATGACCACAAGAGGGAGCCCGAGAACGGAATTCACAACACTGTGCGCAACTTTGCAGGATGCGTTTTTTCTCCAAAATGACGCATTGCGACGGACAGCAAACAACACTAGTGTGAAAGTAGCCTTATTTGAGACCCAGGTAATAAAGGATGTGGAATCTATTATACATCCGATTGCCCAGCCTAACCTCACAACTTTAGAGAAACGAGCCCTTTTTGAAATCAGAGACTGGTCTGATGTGGTTGTGAGGAATGCAGATAAGGGCTGCAATGTAGTTTTATTACCAAAAGAGCAGCATTTGGCGGAGGCCATAAGACAGTTGTCTCATACCTCTACCTATTTAAGATTGGCTCAAGATCCTACAACTAGGTTCAAGAATGAATTATGAACCTTTTTGCGTAACAATGTAGAATTGGGTGTTTTGTCCAGAAAAAAGGCTGAGAAGTTGCTGCCGGAGTTCCCACGCCACCCTCACTGGTATTATATTCCAAAAGTTCATAAGTCCCTCAGTACCCTGTTATGATCCTAGTGGTAGAGGATCTCAGAAGTTCCAGCTAAGTCCGCAAACACAAAAACCAGCTCATAGGAAGGTGGTAACTTGGCTGACCGTATATCTAATCCTAGCACAACAACTAGAAGTAGCCGGGGAACGTACCTACGTTGATTCTAGACGTCTCGCACCAGCCGGAGAACTAACTAACCCTTTCAGAGAAAATAAGACCTCACTTGCCTCAAGAGAAAGGACCCCAAAGTTATAATACAAGCCCCCAACAAATAATAACGGTGAGGTAAGAAGAAAAGACAAACGTAAGAATGAACTAGATTTAGCAAAGAGAGGCCCACTAATTAATAGCAGAAAATAGGAAGGAGACTTATACGGTCAGCAAAAACCCTACAAAAATATCCACGCTGAAAATCCTAGAACCCCCGCACCGACTAACGGTGTGGGGGGAGAATATCAGCCCCCTAGACCTTCCAGCAAAAATCAGGAATCACATTATGAACAAGCTGGAACAAAATAGAAGCAAAGCGAATAAACAAAAATAAGAAAGCAGGACTTAGCTTATCTTGCAAAGAACAGGAGACCAGGAGTCAGGAGCAAACAGACATAGACTGACTACATCGATTCCAGGCACTAGACTGAGTTTCCAGGAAGTCTAAATAGGAACACCCAAGGCCTAACGAACCAGGTGCACACCAACCTGGAGAAAGATGATCCAAGTGTAATACCGCTAGTGACCACAAGAGGGAGCCAAGAAATATAGTTCACAACAGTACCCCACCAGGACGCCCATTGTGTCAGGGATTGGATCCCTTACAGAGCCATTATCACAGTTCATGGATTGGTTGTTGCTCCCTTTGCTGCATGACATTCCCTCCTATATTAAGGATACTGATGAGTTTTTAGGGGTCCTTAGGGGTATTATTTGGCAGGCAGGCTTTTCTTGGTCTCTATTGATGTGGAAAGCCTGTACACAAGGAGCCCCCAGGATTTGGGTGTAGCAGCTTTGATGAAAATTTTGGTGTCATTAAAAGAAGTGATGGTTTTGTCAACTTTGTGTGTGAGGGCATGGATTTCATATTAAAACACAATGTGTTCAAATTTATGGATTCCTGGTTCTTTCAATGCACTGGGACCCCGATGGGAACTCCGGTAGCGTGCACTTTTGCGAACCTTTTTCTGACTTTGTAGGAGGAGGATTACACTATGTTCCAAATTATTATGCAAATTACATTTTTCTCTAATTTTCCTAAATGGTTGGTGCAAATGACAGTCAGTCTAATAAAAGTAATCACCCGTTAGAGTATACATCGAATTTTATTGAATAAACCTCCCAATGATAACAGTATAATCTTCAAAATGAATAAAAACTTAAAATGCACTGTTACAAATTATTAGGCACAGTAGAATTTCTAAACATTTGATATGTTTTAACCCCTTCCTGACATCGGACGTACTATCCCGTCGAGGTGGGGTGGGCCCCCATGACCACGGACGGGATAGTACGTCCAGCGCGATCGGCGGCGCTCACGGGGGGAGCGCGGCCGATCGCGGCCGGGTGTCAGCTGCCTATCGCAGCTGACATCCGGCACTATGTGCCAGGAGCGGTCACGGACCACTCCCAGCACATTACCCCCCGGCACACCGCGATCAAACATGATCGCGATGTGCCGGCGGTGCAGGGAAGCATCGCGCAGGGAGGGGGCTCCCTGCGGGCTTCCCTGAGCCCCCCGCAGCAACGCGATGTGATCTCGTTGCTGCGAGGGTCTTACCTCCCTCCCTGCCTGCTCCAGACCCGGATCCAAGATGGCCGCGGATCCGGGTCCTGCAGGGAGGGAGGTGGCTTCACAGAAGCCTGCTCAGAGCAGGCACTGTGAAGCAGCCTGCACTTCTCTCAGATCGGTGATCTGTCAGAGTGCTATGCAAACTGGCAGATCACCGATCTGTATTGTCCCCCCCTGGGGCAAAGTAAAAAAGTAAAAAAAAAATTTTCCAAATGTGTAAAAAAAAAAAAAAAAAATATTCCAAAATAATGAAAAAAAATATATATATTATTCCCATAAATACATTTCTTTATCTAAATAAAATAAAAAAAACAATAAAAGTACACGTATTTAGTATCGCCGCGTCCGTAACGACCCGACCTATAAAACTGGCCCACTAGTTAACCCCTTCAGTAAACACCGTAAGAAAAAAAAAAAAAAACGAGGCAAAAAACAACGCTTTATTATCATACCGCCGAACAAAAAGTGGAATAACACGTGATCAAAAAGACAGATATAAATAACCATGGTACCGCTGAAAGCGACATCTTGTCCCGCAAATAACGAGCCACCATACAGCATGATCAGCAAAAAAATAAAAAAGTTATAGTCCTGAGAATAAAGCGATGCAAAAATAATTATTTTTTCCATAAAATAGTTTTTATCATATAAAAGCGCCAAAACATAAAAAAATAATATAAATGAGGTATCACTGTAATCGTACTGACCCGAAGAATAAAACTGCTTATCAATTTTACCAAACTCGGAACGGTATAAACGCCTCCCCCAAAAGAAATTCATGAATAGCTGGTTTTTGGTCATTCTGCCTCACAAAAATCGGAATAAAAAGCGATCAAAAACTGTCACATGTCCGAAAATGTTACCAATAAAAACGTCAACTCGTCCCGCAAAAAACAAGACCTCACATGACTCTGTGGACCAAAATCTGAAAATTTATAGCTCTCAAAATGTGGTAACGCAAAAAATATTTTTTGCAATGAAAAGCGTCTTTCAGTGTGTGACGGCTGCCAATCATAAAAATCTGCTAAAAAACTCGCTATAAAAGTAAATCAAACCCCCCTTCATCACCCCCTTAGTTAGGGAAAAATAAAAAAAAATGTATTTATTTCCATTTTCCCATTAGGGCTAGGGTTGGAGCTAGGGTTAAGGCTACAGTTAGGGTTGGGGCTAAAGTTACGGTTAGGGTTTAGATTACATTTACGGTTGGGAATAGGGTTGGGATTAGGGTTAGGGTTAGGGGTGTGTCTGGGTTAGAGGAGTGGTTAGGGTTACTGTTGGGATTAGGGTTAGGGGTGTGTTTGGATTAGGGTTTCAGTTATAATTGGGGGGTTTCCACTGTTTCGGCACATCAGGGGCTCTCCAAACGCGACATGGCGTCCGATCTCAATTCCAGCCAATTCTGCGTTGAAAAAGTAAAACGGTGCTCCTTCCCTTCCGAGTTTTCCCGTGTGCCCAAACAGGGGTTTACCCCAACATGTGGGGTAGCAGCGTACTCGGGACAAATAGGACAACAACCTTTGTGGTCCAATTTCTCCTGTTACCCCTGGGAAAATACAAAACTGGGGGCTAAAAAATAATTTTTGTGGGAAAAAAAAAATTTTTTATTTTCACGGCTCTGCGTTATAAACTGTAGTGAAACACTTGGGGGTTCAAAGTTCTTACAACACATCTAGATAAGTTCCTTGGGGGGTCTAGTTTCCAAAATGGGGTCAATTGTGCGGGGCTTCTACTGTTTAGGTACATTAGGGGCTCTGCAAACGCAATGTGACGCCTGCAGACCATTCCATCTAAGTCTGCATTCCAAATGGCGCTCCTTCCCTTCCGAGCCCTCCCATGCATCCAAACGGTGGTTCCCCCCACATATGGGGTATCAGCGCACTCAGGACAAATTGGACAACAACTTTTGGGGTCCAATTTCTCCTGTTACCCTCGGGAAAATACAAAACTTGGGGCTGAAAAATAATTTTTGTGGGAAAAAATTTTAGTTTTATTTTTACGGTTCTGCATTATAAACTTCTGTGAAGCCCTTGGTGGGTCAAAGCGCTCACCACACATCTAGATAAGTTCCTTAGGGGGTCTACTTTCCAACATGGTGTCACTTGTGGGGGGTTTCTACTGTTTAGGTACATTAGGGGCTCTGCAAACGCAATGTGACGCCTGCAGACCATTCCATCTAAGTCTGCATTCCAAATGGCGCTCCTTCACTTCCGAGCCCTCCCATGCGCCCAAACAGTGGTTCTCCCCACATATGGTGTATCATCGCACTCAGGACAACTTGGACAACAAATTTTGGGGTCCAATTTCTCCTGCTACCCTCGGGAAAATACAAAACTGGGGGCTAAAAAAATAATTTTTGTGGGAAAAAATGTTTGTTTTATTTTTACGGCTCTGCATTATTAACTTCTGTGAAGCCCTTGGTGGGTCAAAGCGCTCAAAACACATCTAGATGAGTTGCTTAGGGGGTCTACTTTACAAAATGGTGTCACTTGTGGGGGGTTTCAATGTTTAGGCACATCAGGGGCTCCCCAAACGCAACATGGCGTCCCATCTCAATTCCAGTCAATTTTGCATTGAATAGTCAAATTGCGCTCCTTCGCTTCCGAGCTCGGTCATGCGCACAAACAGTGGTTTACCCCCACATGTGGGGTATCGGCGTACTCAGGACAAATTGTACAACAACTTTTGGGGTCCATTTTCTCCTGTTACCCTTGGTAAAATAAAACAAATTGGAGCTGAAGTAATTTTTTTGTGAAAAAAAGTTAAATGTTCATTTTTATTTAAACATTCCAAAAATTCCTGTGAAGCACCAGAAGGGTTAATAAACTTCTTGAATATGGTTTTGAGCGCCTTGAGGGGTGCAGTTTTTAGAATGGTGTTACACTTGGGTATTTTCTATCATATAGACCCCTCAAAATGACTTCAAATGAGATGTGGTCCCTAAAAAAAATGGTGTTGTAAAAATGAGAAATTGCTGGTCAACTTTTAACCCTTATAACTCCCTAACAAAAAAAAATTTTGGTTCCAAAATTGTGCTGATGTAAAGTAGACATGTGGGAAATGTTACTTATTAAGTATTTTGTGTGACATATCTCTGTTATTTAAGGGCATAAAAATTCAAAGTTGGAAAATTGCAAAATTTTCAAAATTTTCGCCAAATTTCCATTTTTTTTGCAAATAAACGCAGGTAATATCAAAGAAATTTTACCACTATCATGAAGTACAATATGTCACGAGAAAACAATGTCAGAATCGCCAAGATCCGTTGAAGCGTTCCAGAGTTATAACCTCATAAAGGGACAGTGGTCAGAATTGTAAAAATTGGCCCAGTCTTTAACGTGCAAACCACCCTTGGGGGTGAAGGGGTTAAAGAACTGAAAATGCTCATTTGTGGAATTTGCAGCATTAGGAGGTCACATTCACTGAACAAAAAGCTATTTAACTCCAAAACATCCTAACAGGCCAAGTTACATGTTACCATAGGAACCCTTCTTTGATATCACCTTCACAATTCGTGCATCCATTGAGTTTCTGCTTGTATTTCTTTGCATGAAGTCAGAATAGCCTCCCAGAGCTGCTGTTTTGATGTGAACTGCCTCCCACCCTCATAGATGAAGATGGTGGCCACACCATGAGTTTATCTCCTTTTATGCCCATAGCAGCCAATAGGGTTGAGCGACTTTCATTTTTTTAAGATCGAGTCTGGTTTTGTGAAACCCGATTTAGTCCAGAGTCGAGTCGAGTGAAGTCGGCCGATTATCGCTAAAAGTCGGGGATCGACCGAAACACGAAACCCAATGCAAGTCAATGGGGAAGCATAGCCGGCAGTGAGTGGAGGCCAGGAAAACACCTACAGTGCACATTTTACTGCCAAAAACATCCATTCTTGTTTTCTGAAGCTTGTCAATCTTAATTAACTTTATAATAATAGTTGGGCACTGGAAATTGGGGGTCATTTGGCAAAAGTTGTGGGGGTAGGGCTGGTTCAAGGTTTTAGTGGGCCCAGGAAACATGGACTACGTCATGGCGGTGGAGCAGGGAGAGGTAAGTATTTCAACGTTGCAAGTGCTGTGATCCTGAGCAAGCAGGGGGGGCCCACTCGTTCGCATTGGCACTGGCACAGGGCCCCTCAAAGTACGGCGGTGTGTTTGCATGGCGGGGGCGCCTCCCACCAGCAGCGACACTTTTGCGTACTCTGAGTGGCCCTGTGCCAGTGACGTCGCCAACGAGTATGCCCCCCCACCTGATGAAGGAACCTGCACTTTCATCTGCACCTTCCTCTTTGTCCCTGTGTAAGGTGGTATAATATGCGGGAAGGGGAACCTTACTTTCAGCAGGGTCAGATTCTGGCTGTGTAGAGTACAAGGGGAATGTAGTGGTCTAGGTCAATGTACCAGCAGACTCATCTAGCAGTGGCTGGGCAATGGGCAGGATGATGAGGAAACAGATATAGGGCCAAAGAATAAAGTAGGCTAAATGCAGATCAAAATTGGTAACAGGACTAAACAGGCGGCATTGCTTTGTTCAGTGGAGTAGCAAACCCAAGAGCAGCAGACACTGTTTCAAGGGCCTAACCACACTAGTAGGCCAAATGCAGTTTAATATCTGATAGTATAGGCCGAAAGCCAGAATGTGGAAGCTCAGCTTTGTTCAGTTGAGGACAACACCAGGGAGGGGCAGACACCGTTAATAGGCCCTAACCACCATTTTGTTTTTTAAAAAACACTTAATGAGAGCCAGAAGGTTGAAGCTCAGCTTTATTCAGTTGAGGGCAACACCAGGCAGGGGCAGACACCGTTAGTAGGCCGGAACCACCATTTTGTTTTTTAAAAATCACTTAATGAGAGCCAGAAGTGTCATGATCTCAATGGCAAGAGAACATAGCATCAGCATATATAGGAACTAGCTCTTGGAAGATGGGAACTGAGCTGACCATGAACTAAACCTAACGCACAACTAGCAGTGGCCGGGTAGCATGCCTACGTTGATTCTAGATGCCCAGCACCAGCCGGAGGACTAAATAAAGCTAGCAGAGGAAAATATTAGTCCTAGCTCACCTCTAGAGAAATACCCCGAAAGGAGACAGAGGCCCCCCACATGTATTGGCGGTGAATTAAGATGAAATAACAAACGTAGTATGAAAATAGGTTTAGCAAATTTGAGGTCCACTTACTACATAGCAGAAGACAGAAAGGACACTTTCATGGTCAGCTGAAAACCCTATCAAAACACCATCCAGAAATTACTTTAAGACTCTGGCATTAACTCATAACACCAGAGTGGCAATTCCTGTTCACAAGAGCTTTCCAGACACAGTAACGAAACTACAGCTGTGAACTGGAACAAAATGCAAAAACAAACATGGACAAGAGTCCAACTTATCTAGTAGTTGTCTAGGAGCAGGAACAAGCACAGAGAGGCTTCTGATAACATTGTTGACCGGCAAGCAACTAACAGAGCAGCAAGGTTATATAGCGACTCCCACATCTTGATGGGAACAGGTGAACAGAGAAGATGAAGACACCAGTTCAATTCCACCAGTAGCCACCGGGGGAGCCCAGAATCCAAATTCACAACACAGAAGGTTGAAGCTCAGCTTTATTCAGTTGAGGGCAACACCAGGCAGGGGCAGACACCGTTAGTAGGCCGGAACCAGCAATGTGTTTAAAAACAGCAGTTAATCAGAGCCGGAAGGTAGAAGCTCAGCTTTATTCAGTTGAGGGCAACACCAGGGAGGGACAGAAGCCGTTAGTAGGCCCTAACCACCATTTTGTTTTTTAAAAAACACTTAATGAGAGCCAGAAGGTTGAAGCTCAGCTTTATTCAGTTGAGGGCAACACCAGGCAGGGGCAGACACCGTTAGTAGGCCGGAACCACCATTTTGTTTAAAAACAGCAGTTAATCAGAGCCGGAAGGTAGAAGCTCAGCTTTATTCAGTTGAGGGCAACACCAGGGAGGGGCAGAAGCCGTTAGTAGGCCCTAACCACCATTTTGTTTTTTAAAAAACACTTAATGAGAGCCAGAAGGTTGAAGCTCAGCTTTATTCAGTTGAGGGCAACACCAGGCAGGGGCAGACACCGTTAGTAGGCCGGAACCAGCAATGTGTTTAAAAACAGCAGTTAATCAGAGCCGGAAGGTAGAAGCTCAGCTTTATTCAGTTGAGGGCAACACCAGGGAGGGACAGAAGCCGTTAGTAGGCCCTAACCACCATTTTGTTTTTTAAAAAACACTTAATGAGAGCCAGAAGGTTGAAGCTCAGCTTTATTCAGTTGAGGGCAACACCAGGCAGGGGCAGACACCGTTAGTAGGCCGGAACCACCATTTTGTTTAAAAACAGCAGTTAATCAGAGCCGGAAGGTAGAAGCTCAGCTTTATTCAGTTGAGGGCAACACCAGGGAGGGGCAGAAGCCGTTAGTAGGCCCTAACCACCATTTTGTTTTTTAAAAAACACTTAATGAGAGCCAGAAGGTTGAAGCTCAGCTTTATTCAGTTGAGGGCAACACCAGGCAGGGGCAGACACCGTTAGTAGGCCGGAACCACCATTTTGTTTTTTAAAAAACACTTAATGAGAGCCAGAAGGTTGAAGCTCAGCTTTATTCAGTTGAGGGCAACAGCAGGCAGGGGCAGACACCGTTAGTAGGCCGGAACCACCATTTTGTTTTTTAAAAAACACTTAATGAGAGCCAGAAGGTTGAAGCTCAGCTTTATTCAGTTGAGGGCAACACCAGGCAGGGGCAGACACCGTTAGTAGGCCGGAACCACCATTTTGTTTAAAAACAGCAGTTAATCAGAGCCGGAAGGTAGAAGCTCAGCTTTATTCAGTTGAGGGCAACACCAGGGAGGGACAGAAGCCGTTAGTAGGCCCTAACCACCATTTTGTTTTTTAAAAAACACTTAATGAGAGCCAGAAGGTTGAAGCTCAGCTTTATTCAGTTGAGGGCAACACCAGGCAGGGGCAGACACCGTTAGTAGGCCGGAACCAGCAATGTGTTTAAAAACAGCAGTTAATCAGAGCCGGAAGGTAGAAGCTCAGCTTTATTCAGTTGAGGGCAACACCAGGGAGGGACAGAAGCCGTTAGTAGGCCCTAACCACCATTTTGTTTTTTAAAAAACACTTAATGAGAGCCAGAAGGTTGAAGCTCAGCTTTATTCAGTTGAGGGCAACACCAGGCAGGGGCAGACACCGTTAGTAGGCCGGAACCACCATTTTGTTTAAAAACAGCAGTTAATCAGAGCCGGAAGGTAGAAGCTCAGCTTTATTCAGTTGAGGGCAACACCAGGGAGGGGCAGAAGCCGTTAGTAGGCCCTAACCACCATTTTGTTTTTTAAAAAACACTTAATGAGAGCCAGAAGGTTGAAGCTCAGCTTTATTCAGTTGAGGGCAACACCAGGCAGGGGCAGACACCGTTAGTAGGCCGGAACCACCATTTTGTTTTTTAAAAAACACTTAATGAGAGCCAGAAGGTTGAAGCTCAGCTTTATTCAGTTGAGGGCAACACCAGGCAGGGGCAGACACCGTTAGTAGGCCGGAACCACCATTTTGTTTTTTAAAAAACACTTAATGAGAGCCAGAAGGTTGAAGCTCAGCTTTATTCAGTTGAGGGCAACACCAGGCAGGGGCAGACACCGTTAGTAGGCCGGAACCACCATTTTGTTTTTTAAAAAACACTTAATGAGAGCCAGAAGGTTGAAGCTCAGCTTTATTCAGTTGAGGGCAACACCAGGCAGGGGCAGACACCGTTAGTAGGCCGGAACCACCATTTTGTTTAAAAACAGCAGTTAATCAGAGCCGGAAGTGTCATGATCTCAATGGCAAGAGAACATAGCATCAGCATATATAGGAACTAGCTCTTGGAAGATGGGAACTGAGCTGACCATGAACTAAACCTAACGCACAACTAGCAGTGGCCGGGTAGCATGCCTACGTTGATTCTAGATGCCCAGCACCAGCCGGAGGACTAAATAAAGCTAGCAGAGGAAAATATTAGTCCTAGCTCACCTCTAGAGAAATACCCCGAAAGGAGACAGAGGCCCCCCACATGTATTGGCGGTGAATTAAGATGAAATAACAAACGTAGTATGAAAATAGGTTTAGCAAATTTGAGGTCCACTTACTACATAGCAGAAGACAGAAAGGACACTTTCATGGTCAGCTGAAAACCCTATCAAAACACCATCCAGAAATTACTTTAAGACTCTGGCATTAACTCATAACACCAGAGTGGCAATTCCTGTTCACAAGAGCTTTCCAGACACAGTAACGAAACTACAGCTGTGAACTGGAACAAAATGCAAAAACAAACATGGACAAGAGTCCAACTTATCTAGTAGTTGTCTAGGAGCAGGAACAAGCACAGAGAGGCTTCTGATAACATTGTTGACCGGCAAGCAACTAACAGAGCAGCAAGGTTATATAGCGACTCCCACATCTTGATGGGAACAGGTGAACAGAGAAGATGAAGACACCAGTTCAATTCCACCAGTAGCCACCGGGGGAGCCCAGAATCCAAATTCACAACAGTACCCCCCCCTCAAGGAGGGGGCACCGAACCCTCACCAGAACCACCAGGGCGATCAGGATGGGCCCTATGAAAGGCACGAACCAGATCAGAGGCATGAACATCAGATGCATTCACCCAAGAATTATCCTCCTGGCCGTATCCCTTCCACTTGACCAGATACTGGAGTCTCCGTCTGGAAACACGAGAGTCTAAGATTTTCTCCACAACGTACTCCAACTCACCCTCAACCAACACCGGAGCAGGAGGCTCAACGGAAGGCACAACCGGTACCTCATACCTGCGCAATAATGACCGATGAAAAACGTTATGAATAGAAAAGGATGCAGGGAGGTCCAAACGGAAGGAAACAGGGTTAAGAATCTCCAATATCTTATACGGGCCGATGAACCGAGGCTTAAACTTAGGAGAAGAGACCCTCATAGGGACAAAACGAGAAGACAACCACACCAAATCCCCAACACAAAGCCGAGGACCAACACGACGGTGGCGGTTGGCAAAAAGCTGAGTCTTCTCCTGGGACAACCTCAAATTGTCCACCACCTGCCCCCAGATCTGATGCAATCTCTCCACCACAGCATCCACTCCAGGACAATCCGAAGATTCCACCTGACCAGAGGAAAATCGAGGATGAAACCCCGAATTACAGAAAAACGGGGACACCAAAGTGGCAGAGCTGGCCCGATTATTGAGAGCGAACTCCGCCAATGGCAAAAAAGCAACCCAATCATCCTGGTCAGCAGACACAAAACACCTCAGATATGTCTCCAGGGTCTGATTAGTCCGCTCGGTCTGGCCATTCGTCTGAGGATGGAAAGCGGACGAAAAAGATAAATCTATGCCCATCCTAGCACAGAATGCCCGCCAAAATCTAGACACGAATTGGGTCCCTCTGTCAGAAATGATATTCTCAGGAATACCATGCAAACGAACAACATTTTGAAAAAACAGAGGAACCAACTCGGAAGAAGAAGGCAACTTGGGCAGAGGAACCAAATGGACCATCTTAGAGAAACGGTCACACACCACCCAGATGACAGACATCTTCTGAGAAACAGGCAGATCTGAAATAAAATCCATCGAGATGTGCGTCCAAGGCCTCTTAGGAATAGGCAAGGGCAACAATAATCCACTAGCCCGAGAACAACAAGGCTTGGCCCGAGCACAAACGTCACAAGACTGCACAAAGCCTCGCACATCTCGTGACAGGGAAGGCCACCAGAAGGACCTTGCCACCAAATCCCTGGTACCAAAAATGCCAGGATGACCTGCCAACGCAGAAGAATGAACCTCAGAGATGACTCTACTGGTCCAATCATCAGGAACAAACAGTTTATCAGGTGGGCAACGATCCGGTCTATCCGCCTGAAACTCCTGCAAGGCCCGCCGCAGGTCTGGAGAAACGGCTGACAATACCACTCCATCCTTAAGGATACCTGTGGGCTCAGAGTTACCAGGCGAGTCAGGCTCAAAACTCCTAGAAAGGGCATCCGCCTTAACATTCTTAGAACCCGGTAGGTATGACACCACAAAATTAAACCGAGAGAAAAATAATGACCAGCGCGCCTGCCTAGGATTCAGGCGCCTGGCGGTCTCAAGATAAATCAAATTTTTGTGGTCAGTCAATACCACCACCTGATGTCTGGCCCCCTCAAGCCAATGGCGCCACTCCTCAAAAGCCCACTTCATGGCCAAAAGCTCCCGATTCCCAACATCATAATTCCGCTCAGCGGGCGAAAATTTACGGGAAAAGAAGGCACAAGGCCTCATCACGGAGCAGTCAGAACTTTTCTGCGACAACACTGCCCCAGCTCCGATCTCAGAAGCGTCGACCTCAACCTGAAAAGGTAGAGCAACATCAGGCTGACGCAACACAGGGGCAGAGGAAAAACGGCGCTTAAGCTCCCGAAAGGCCTCCACAGCATCAGGGGACCAATCAGCAACATCAGCACCCTTCTTAGTCAAATCGGTCAATGGCTTAGCAATATCCGAAAAACCAGCAATAAATCGACGATAAAAGTTAGCAAAGCCCAAAAATTTCTGAAGACTCTTAAGAGAAGAGGGCTGCGTCCAATCACAAATAGCTTGAACCTTGACAGGATCCATTTCAATGGAAGAGGGAGAAAAAATATATCCCAAAAAGGAAATCCTCTGTACCCCAAAAACACACTTAGAACCCTTCACACACAAAGAATTAGACCGCAAAACCTGAAAAACCCTCCTGACTTGCTGGACATGAGAGTCCCAGTCATCCGAAAAAATCAGAATATCATCCAGATACACAATCATAAATTTATCCAAATAATCGCGAAAAATATCATGCATAAAGGACTGGAAAACTGACGGAGCATTTGAAAGACCAAAAGGCATCACTAAATACTCAAAGTGGCCCTCGGGCGTATTAAATGCGGTTTTCCACTCATCCCCCTGCCTGATTCGCACCAAATTATACGCCCCACGAAGGTCAATCTTAGAGAACCACTTGGCCCCCTTTATGCGAGCAAACAAATCAGTCAGCAACGGCAATGGGTATTGATATTTAACAGTGATTTTATTCAAAAGCCGATAATCGATACATGGTCTCAAAGAGCCGTCTTTTTTTTGACACAAAGAAAAAACCGGCTCCTAAGGGAGATGACGATGGACGAATATGTCCCTTTTCCAAGGACTCCTTTATATATTCTCGCATAGCAGCATGTTCAGGCACAGACAGATTAAATAAACGACCCTTTGGGTATTTACTACCCGGGATTAAATCTATGGCACAATCGCACTCTCGGTGCGGAGGTAACGAACCAAGCTTGGATTCTTCAAAGACATCACGATAGTCAGACAGGAACTCAGGAATTTCAGAGGGAATAGATGATGAAATGGAAACCACAGGTACATCCCCATGAGCCCCCTTACATCCCCAGCTCAACACAGACATAGCTCTCCAGTCGAGGACTGGGTTGTGAGATTGCAGCCAAGGCAATCCTAACACCAAATCATCATGTAGATTATACAGCACCAGAAAGCGAATAATCTCCTGGTGATCCGGATTAATACGCATAGTTACTTGTGTCCAGTATTGTGGTTTATTATTAGCCAATGGGGTGGAGTCAATCCCCTTCAGAGGAATAGGAGTCTCCAAAGGCTCTAAATCATACCCACAGCGTTTGGCAAAGGACCAATCCATAAGACTCAAAGCGGCGCCAGAGTCGACATAGGCGTCCGTGGTAATAGATGACAAAGAGCAAATCAGGGTCACAGATAGAATAAACTTAGACGGTAAGGTGCAAATGGAAACAGATTTATCAAGCTTTTTAGTGCGCTTAGAGCATGCTGATATAACATGAGTAGAATCACCACAATAGAAACACAACCCATTTTTCCGTCTAAAATTCTGCCGCTCGCTTCGGGACAGAATTCTATCACACTGCATACTCTCTGGCGACTTCTCAGTGGACACCGCCAGATGGTGCACTGGTTTGCGCTCCCGCAAACGCCTATCGATCTGAATAGCCATTGTCATGGACTCATTCAGACCCGCAGGCACAGGGAACCCCACCATAACATCCTTAATGGCATCAGAGAGACCCTCTCTGAAAGTCGCCGCCAGGGCGCACTCATTCCACTGAGTAAGCACAGACCATTTACGGAATCTTTGGCAGTAAATTTCCGCTTCATCTTGCCCCTGAGATAGGGACATCAAAGTTTTTTCTGCCTGAAGCTCCAAATGAGGTTCGTCATAAAGCAACCCCAAGGCCAGAAAAAACGCATCCACATTGAGCAACGCAGGATCCCCTGGTGTCAATGAAAAAGCCCAGTCTTGAGGGTCGCCCCGGAGCAAGGAAATCACAATCCTGACCTGCTGTGCAGGGTCTCCGGCAGAGCGAAATTTCAGGGACAAAAATAATTTGCAATTATTTCGAAAATTCTGAAACCCAGATCTATTCCCCGAGAAAAATTCCGGCAAAGGAATTCTCGGCTCAGATACAGGTGCATGACAAAGTCTTGCAAATTTTGTACCTTCGTGGCGAGATTATTCAAACCTGCAGTTACACTCTGAAGATCCATTACAAACAGGTGGACACAGAGCCATTCAAGGATTAAGAGGAGGAAAGAAGCAGCAGGCTGCAATTATGGCTAGGCAGCACACTCTGAGTAAGAGAGAGGGAAAAAAAAAAAAAAAAAGGTTCCTCAGACTTCTTTTCCTCCTACTTCAGCCAATACAATTAACACTTTGTGGGCCGGTCAAACTGTCATGATCTCAATGGCAAGAGAACATAGCATCAGCATATATAGGAACTAGCTCTTGGAAGATGGGAACTGAGCTGACCATGAACTAAACCTAACGCACAACTAGCAGTGGCCGGGTAGCATGCCTACGTTGATTCTAGATGCCCAGCACCAGCCGGAGGACTAAATAAAGCTAGCAGAGGAAAATATTAGTCCTAGCTCACCTCTAGAGAAATACCCCGAAAGGAGACAGAGGCCCCCCACATGTATTGGCGGTGAATTAAGATGAAATAACAAACGTAGTATGAAAATAGGTTTAGCAAATTTGAGGTCCACTTACTACATAGCAGAAGACAGAAAGGACACTTTCATGGTCAGCTGAAAACCCTATCAAAACACCATCCAGAAATTACTTTAAGACTCTGGCATTAACTCATAACACCAGAGTGGCAATTCCTGTTCACAAGAGCTTTCCAGACACAGTAACGAAACTACAGCTGTGAACTGGAACAAAATGCAAAAACAAACATGGACAAGAGTCCAACTTATCTAGTAGTTGTCTAGGAGCAGGAACAAGCACAGAGAGGCTTCTGATAACATTGTTGACCGGCAAGCAACTAACAGAGCAGCAAGGTTATATAGCGACTCCCACATCTTGATGGGAACAGGTGAACAGAGAAGATGAAGACACCAGTTCAATTCCACCAGTAGCCACCGGGGGAGCCCAGAATCCAAATTCACAACACGGAAGGTAGAAGCTCAGCTTTATTCAGTTGAGGGCAACACCAGGGAGGGACAGAAGCCGTTAGTAGGCCCTAACCACCATTTTGTTTTTTAAAAAACACTTAATGAGAGCCAGAAGGTTGAAGCTCAGCTTTATTCAGTTGAGGGCAACACCAGGCAGGGGCAGACACCGTTAGTAGGCCGGAACCAGCAATGTGTTTAAAAACAGCAGTTAATCAGAGCCGGAAGGTAGAAGCTCAGCTTTATTCAGTTGAGGGCAACACCAGGGAGGGGCAGAAGCCGTTAGTAGGCCCTAACCACCATTTTGTTTTTTAAAAAACACTTAATGAGAGCCAGAAGGTTGAAGCTCAGCTTTATTCAGTTGAGGGCAACACCAGGCAGGGGCAGACACCGTTAGTAGGCCGGAACCAGCAATGTGTTTAAAAACAGCAGTTAATCAGAGCCAGAAGGTAGAAGCTCAGCATTATTCAGTTGAGGGCAACACCAGGGAGGGGCAGAAGCCGTTAGTAGGCCCTAACCACCATTTTGTTTTTTAAAAAACACTTAATGAGAGCCAGAAGGTTGAAGCTCAGCTTTATTCAGTTGAGGGCAACACCAGGCAGGGGCAGACACCGTTAGTAGGCCGGAACCAGCAATGTGTTTAAAAACAGCAGTTAATCAGAGCCGGAAGGTAGAAGCTCAGCTTTATTCAGTTGAGGGCAACACCAGGGAGGGACAGAAGCCGTTAGTAGGCCCTAACCACCATTTTGTTTTTTAAAAAACACTTAATGAGAGCCAGAAGGTTGAAGCTCAGCTTTATTCAGTTGAGGGCAACACCAGGCAGGGGCAGACACCGTTAGTTGGCCGGAACCACCATTTTGTTTAAAAACAGCAGTTAATCAGAGCCGGAATGTAGAAGCTCAGCTTTATTCAGTTGAGGGCAACACCAGGGAGGGACAGAAGCCGTTAGTAGGCCGTAACCACCATTTTGTTTTTTAAAAAACACTTAATGAGAGCCAGAAGGTTGAAGCTCAGCTTTATTCAGTTGAGGGCAACACCAGGCAGGGGCAGACACCGTTAGTAGGCCGGAACCACCATTTTGTTTAAAAACAGCAGTTAATCAGAGCCGGAAGGTAGAAGCTCAGCTTTATTCAGTTAAGGGCAACACCAGGGAGGGGCAGAAGCCGTTAGTAGGCCCTAACCACCATTTTGTTTTTTAAAAAACACTTAATGAGAGCCAGAAGGTTGAAGCTCAGCTTTATTCAGTTGAGGGCAACACCAGGCAGGGGCAGACACCGTTAGTAGGCCGGAACCACCATTTTGTTTAAAAACAGCAGTTAATCAGAGCCGGAAGGTAGAAGCTCAGCTTTATTCAGTTGAGGGCAACACCAGGGAGGGGCAGAAGCCGTTAGTAGGCCCTAACCACCATTTTGTTTTTTAAAAAACACTTAATGAGAGCCAGAAGGTTGAAGCTCAGCTTTATTCAGTTGAGGGCAACACCAGGCAGGGGCAGACACCGTTAGTAGGCCGGAACCACCATTTTGTTTTTTAAAAAACACTTAATGAGAGCCAGAAGGTAGAAGCTCAGCTTTATTCAGTTGAGGACAACTTGAATTAGGGACTGCATACAGACTTAGCAGGCTGTCCCCTGTGTGGACCATGCATCCAATACATTAACCCATTGAGCCACAAAGGACACGTAACCTTCCGTGGCCATGCCTACAGGTCCATGTGTCTGTTGTCAGGTGTACCTTTGTCAGTGTAGGCCTATTGGAAGGAGGGACCGCAGACAGGCTTCAAAGGCCTAACACAATAAAATGGGCTGGCTGTAGGCACTTTAAAATTGGTTCCAGGGGTACACGGGCAGCAGTGGTCTGGTCAGTGGAGGCCTAGTGGAAGGAGGGACCGCAGACAGGCTTCGAAGGCCTAACACAATAAAATGGGCTGGCTGTAGGCACTTTAAAATTGGTTCCAGGGGTACACGGGCAGCAGTGGTCTGGTCAGTGGAGGCCTAGTGGAAGGAGGGACCGCAGACAGGCTTCGAAGGCCTAACACAATAAAATGGGCTGGCTGTAGGCACTTTAAAATTGGTTCCAGGGGTACACGGGCAGCAGTGGTCTGGTCAGTGGAGGCCTAGTGGAAGGAGGGACCGCAGACAGGCTATCAAAGGCCTAAAATAACAAACAATAGGCTCATGGCAGTTTTACAGCGGTTACATGGATACACGGGCAGGCAGCTGGTGATGAGTGGAGGAGTATTTAAAGTAGGGACCGCAGACAGGCTATCAAAGGCCTAAAATAACAAACAATAGGCTCATGGCAGTTTTACAGCGGTTACATGGATACACGGGCAGGCAGCTGGTGATGAGTGGAGGAGTATTTAAAGTAGGGACCGCAGACAGGCTATCAAAGGCCTAAAATAACAAACAATAGGCTCATGGCAGTTTTACAGCGGTTACATGGATACACGGGCAGGCAGCTGGTGATGAGTGGAGGAGTATTTAAAGTAGGGACCGCAGACAGGCTATCAAAGGCCTAAAATAACAAACAATAGGCTCATGGCAGTTTTACAGCGGTTACATGGATACACGGGCAGGCAGCTGGTGATGAGTGGAGGAGTATTTAAAGTAGGGACCGCAGACAGGCTATCAAAGGCCTAAAATAACAAACAATAGGCTCATGGCAGTTTTACAGCGGTTACATGGATACACAGGCAGCTTGGTGGTGAGTGGAGGAGTATTTAAAGTAGGGACCGCAGACAGGCTATCAAAGGCCTAAAATAACAAACAATAGGCTCATGGCAGTTTTACAGCGGTTACATGGATACACGGGCAGGCAGCTGGTGATGAGTGGAGGAGTATTTAAAGTAGGGACCGCAGACAGGCTATCAAAGGCCTAAAATAACAAACAATAGGCTCATGGCAGTTTTACAGCGGTTACATGGATACACAGGCAGCTTGGTGGTGAGTGGAGGAGTATTTAAAGTAGGGACCGCAGACAGGCTATCAAAGGCCTAAAATAACAAACAATAGGCTCATGGCAGTTTTACAGCGGTTACATGGATACACGGGCAGGCAGCTGGTGATGAGTGGAGGAGTATTTAAAGTAGGGACCGCAGACAGGCTATCAAAGGCCTAAAATAACAAACAATAGGCTCATGGCAGTTTTACAGCGGTTACATGGATACACGGGCAGGCAGCTGGTGATGAGTGGAGGAGTATTTAAAGTAGGGACTGCAGACAGGCTATCAAAGGCCTAAAATAACAAACAATAGGCTCATGGCAGCTTTACAGCGGTTACATGGATACACAGGCAGCTTGGTGGTGAGTGGAGGAGTAGTGCAAGGAGTGTCTGTCCCAGTACTCCCAAAATATAAATAGATGTTAATGTCTCGCAAAACAACCAAAACAAAAAAAAGGTGGCATACTTAGGTACAGGGGTGGGCTCATCTACTGAGTTTCTGACATAGTAATTTGGCAGTAACTATTTAATGGTGCCAATATAAGACACAGACACAGACTACTTTAAGTTGCATCATAGATGTCTACAAATTTGTATTGTCAGTGCCAGACATTGAATGATGTCAGCGAATAGACTAAAGATTGGTGGAGCTGTGCGACATAATTTTGCACGTGGTAGAGCACATTTTGAGCTGGGGTAGGGGGGAACTCTCTTGAGGCCGGCGGGACCGCCCCAGGGCCCCTCATGTTACAACGGTGTGTCTGACGTTGGGTGCGCACCGCCACCGCCAGAGACACTACATTGTACTATGAGGGACCCAGTAGCAATGCCGTCAACCAAAAGCGAGCACACCCACCTCTTCAGACAAACAGCAGTCTCACGGGTGCTTGCGCCAAGTCGCGATACCACGGCCCCGTGTGGGGAGTTTTGCCATTTAGGGAGGTGTAAACATGTCGTATGCTGTACAATCAGCTGCAGCAAATTAGACATTAGAAAAGTAATTCACAGGCAAGAGCTTTTCATAGGAAAGCTAGGTGTCGGCCGGGCAAGGTGGGGCAAAAGATTTCGAAATCCAGTTGTGGTTCATTTTAATGAATGTTAGATCGTCAACATTTTGGGTAGCCAGACGAGTCCTTTTTTCGGTTAATATTGAACCTGCAGCACTGAATACTCTTTCTGATAGGACACTTGCTGCCGGGCAAGCAAGCTCCTGCAATGCATATTCTGCCAATTCTGGCCAGGTGTCTAATTTGGAGGCCCAGTAATCAAATGGGAATGACGGTTGAGGGAGAACATCGATAAGGGATGAAAAATAGTTAGTAACCATACTGGACAAATGATGTCTCCTGTCACTTTCAATTGATGCAGCAGTACCTGTCCTGTCTGCGGTCATAGCAAAATCACTCCACAACCTGGTCAGAAAACCCCTCTGTCCAACGCCACTTCTGATGTGTGCACCCCTAACACTCCTAGTCTGCTGCCCCCTGGAGCTCGTGTGAGAACGATCACGTGCGCTGTGTGCTGGGAATGCCTGAAGCAAACGGTCAACAAGAGTTGATTGTTTGGTTGCTAATATTAGTTCCAAGTTCTCATGTGGCATAATATTTTGCAATTTGCCTTTATAGCGTGGATCAAGGAGGCAGGCCAACCAGTAATCGTCATCGTTCATCATTTTCGTAATGCGTGTGTCCCTTTTTAGGATACGTAAGGCATAATCCGCCATGTGGGCCAAAGTTCCAGTTGTCAAATCTCCGGTTGTGATTGGTTGAGGGGCAGTTGCAGGCAAATCTACGTCACTTGTGTCCCTCAAAAAACCAGAACCCGGCCGTGAAACGCAACCAATTTCCTGTGCCCCCGGGAAAGGTTCGGCATTAAAAATATACTCATCCCCATCATCCTCCTCGTCCTCCACCTCCTCTTCGCCCGCTACCTCGTCCTGTACACTGCCCTGACCAGACAATGGCTGACTGTCATCAAGGCTTTCCTCTTCCTCTGGTGCAGACGCCTGCTCCTTTATGTGCGTCAAACTTTGCAGCAGCAGACGCATTAGGGGGATGCTCATGCTTATTACGGCGTTGTCTGCACTAACCAGCCGTGTGCATTCCTCAAAACACTGAAGGACTTGACACATGTCTTGTATCTTAGACCACTGCACACCTGACAACTCCATGTCTGCCATCCTACTGCCTGCCCGTGTATCCTCCCACAAATAAATAACAGCACGCCTCTGTTCGCACAGTCTCTGAAGCATGTGCAGTGTTGAGTTCCACCTTGTTGCAACGTCTATGATGAGGCGATGCTGGGGAAGGTTCAAAGACCACTGATAGGTCTGCATACGGCTGGCGTGTACAGGCGAACGTCGGATATGTGAGCAAAGTGCACGCACTTTGAGGAGCAGGTCGGAGAACCCAGGATAAGTTTTCAATAAGCACTGCACCACCAGGTTTAAGGTGTGAGCCAGGCAAGGAATGTGTTTCAGTTGGGAAAGGGAGATGGCAGCCATGAAATTCCTTCCGTTATCACTCACTACCTTGCCTGCCTCAAGATCTACTGTGCCCAGCCACGACTGCGTTTCTTGTTGCAAGAACTCGGACAGAACTTCCGCGGTGTGTCTGTTGTCGCCCAAACACTTCATAGCCAATACAGCCTGCTGACGCTTGGCAGTAGCTGGCCCATAATGGGACAACTGGTGTGCAACAGTGTCATCTGCCGATGGAGTGGTTGGCAGACTGCGTTCTGTGGAAGAGCTGTAGCTTCTGCAGGAGGACGAGGAGGAGGAGGAGGAGGGGGTGCGAATGCCTACAGCCAACTGTTTCCTAGACCGTGGGCTAGGCACAACTGTCCCTAAATTGATGTCGCCTGTGGACCCTGCATCCACCACATTCACCCAGTGTGCCGTGATGGACACATAACGTCCCTGGCCATGCCTACTGGTCCATGCATCTGTAGTCAGGTGCACCTTTGTACTCACAGATTGCCTGAGTGCATGGACGATGCGCTGTTTAACATGCTGGTGCAGGGCTGGGATGGCTTTTCTGGAAAAAAAGTGTCGACTGGGTAGCTCGTATCGTGGTTCAGCGTACTCCATCAGGGCTTTGAAAGCTTCGCTTTCAACTAACCGGTAGGGCATCATCTCTAACGAGATTAGTCTAGCTATGTGGGCGTTAAAACCCTGTGTACGCGGATGCGAGGATAAGTACTTCCTTTTTCTAACCAGAGTCTCATGTAGGGTGAGCTGGACTGGAGAGCTGGAGATCGTGGAACTTTCGGGTGTGCCGGTGTACATGGCAGACTGAGAGACGGTTGGAGACGGTATTGTTTCCGCCGGTGCCCTAGATGCAATATTTCCTCCTACAAAACTGGTGGTTCCCTGACCCTGACTGCTTTTGGCTGGCAAAGAAACCTGCACAGATACTGCCGGTGGTGCGGAAAATGGTGGCCTTACAGTGACGGAAGGGATGTTGCGTTGCTGACTAGCTTCATTGGCCGAGGGTGCTACAACCTTAAGGGACGTTTGGTAGTTAGTCCAGGCTTGAAAATGCATGGTGGTTAAGTGTCTATGCATGCAACTAGTATTTAGACTTTTCAGATTCTGACCTCTGCTTAAGCTAGTTGAACATTTTTGACAGATGACTTTGCGCTGATCAGTTGGATGTTGTTTAAAAAAATGCCAGACTGCACTCTTCCTAGACTCGGATCCCTTTTCAGGGATTGCAGACTGAGCTTTAACCGGATGGCCACGCTGTCCTCCAACAGGTTTTGGCTTTGACACGCGTTTTGGGCCAGATACGGGCCCGGCAGATGGAACCTGTTGCGATGTTGATGCCTGCTGCGGCCCCTCCTCCACCTCCGCTTCTGAACTACTGCCGCCTGCACCCTGTTCCCCCAATGGCTGCCAATCGGGGTCAATAACTGGGTCATCTATTACCTCCTCTTCGAGCTCGTGTGCAACTTCGTCTGTGTCACTGTGTCGGTCGGTGGTATAGCGTTCGTGGCGGGGCAACATAGTCTCATCAGGGTCTGATTGTGGATCTGTACCCTGAGAGGGCAATGTGGTGGTCTGAGTCAAAGGAGCAGCATAGTACTCTGGCTGTGGCTGTGCATCAGTGCACTCCATGTCAGAATCTACTTGTAATGGGCATGGCCTGTTAAATGTTTCACTTTCTAAGCCAGGGACGGTATGTGTAAAGAGCTCCATGGAGTGACCCGTTGTGTCGCCTGCTGCATCCTTCTCTCTTGTTGTAGTTTTTGCTGAGGTGGACAAGGAAGCGACTTGTCCCTGACCGTGAACATCCACAAGCGACGCGCTGCTTTTACATTTACCAGTTTCGGAAGAGGAGGCAAAAGAGCTAGAGGCTAAGTCTGCAATGTAAGCCAAAACTTGCTGTTGCTGCTCCGCCTTTAAAAGCGGTTTTCCTACTCCCAGAAAAGAGAGCGTTCGAGGCCTTGTGTAGCCTGACGACGAAACTGGCTCCACAGCTCCAGACTTAGGTGGAATATTTTTATCCCCACGACCACCTGATGCTCCACTACCACTACCATCATTACCAGCTGACAATGAACGCCCACGACGACCTCTTGCACCAGACTTCCTCATTGTTTTAAAATCTTAACCAAAGTAACTTTATTTGTTGCTGTCAAACAACTTACACGGTGAGCTATAACTTCAGTATGATTTCAATATCCCTTAACAGGTTGGTGAGACCACAAGGAAAATCAGGCACAATGTTACACACTCTGTTTTCTGTGGCACAAAATCACAGAGATGACACACACGCAGGACTGTCACTCAAGCACTAATGTCAATATTAATCTCCCACCTAATTTATTTATTTTTTTTTCTCAGGGAGACTTTAGAAACCAAATAATATAAAAAAAAAAAACAACAAAAAAAAGGCTTTCTATGGCCCACAATGAGAGAGAGAGAGGTGGCACACCCAGGAGTCAAGACTGGCGCACAAGCTGAAAGGGCAATATTACTCTCCCACTGTTTTTTTAAGTTTTTTTTTATTATTTTCAGGGAGACTTTAGAAACCAAATAATATTAAAAAAACCAAAAAAATAAATAGCCTTTCTATGGCCCACTGAATGAGAGAGAGAGGTGGCACACCCAGGAGTCAAGGCTGGCACACAAGCTGAAAGGGCAATATTACTCTCCCACTGTTTTTTTAAGTTTTTTTTTTTTTATTTTCAGGGAGACTTTAGAAACCAAATAATATTAAAAAAAACAAAAAAATAAATAGCCTTTCTATGGCCCACTGAATGAGAGAGAGAGGTGGCACACCCAGGAGTCAAGACTGGCACACAAGCTGAAAGGGCAATATTACTCTCCCACTGTTTTTTTATGTATTTTTTGTTTTTTAAGGGAGACTTTAGAAACCCAATAATATTTAAAAAAAAAAAAAAAAAGGCTTTCTATGGCCCACTGAATGAGAGAGAGAGGTGGCACACCCAGGAGTCAAGACTGGCACACAAGCTGAAAGGGCAATATTACTCTCCCACTGTTTTTTTATGTATTTTTTGTTTTTTAAGGGAGACTTTAGAAACCCAATAATATTAAAAAAAAAAAAAAAAAAAAAAGGCTTTCTATGGCCCACTGAATGAGAGAGAGAGGTGGCACACCCAGGAGTCAAGACTGGCGCACAAGCTGAAAGGGCAATATTACTCTCCCACTGTTTTTTTAAGTTTTTTTTTTTTTATTTTCAGGGAGACTTTAGAAACCAAATAATATTAAAAAAACAAAAAAAATAAATAGCCTTTCTATGGCCCACTGAATGAGAGAGAGAGGTGGCACACCCAGGAGTCAAGACTGGCACACAAGCTGAAAGGGCAATATTACTCTCCCACTGTTTTTTATGTTTTTTTTATTTTCAGGGAGACTTTAGAAACCAAATAATATTAAAAAAACCAAAAAAATAAATAGCCTTTCTATGGCCCACTGAATGAGAGAGAGAGGTGGCACACCCAGGAGTCAAGACTGGCACACAAGCTGAAAGGGCAATATTACTCTCCCACTGTTTTTTTATGTATTTTTTGTTTTTTAAGGGAGACTTTAGAAACCCAATAATATTTAAAAAAATAAAAAAAAAAAGGCTTTCTATGGCCCACAATTAGAGAGAGAGGTGGCACACCCAGGAGTCAAGACTGGCACACAAGCTGAAAGGGCAATATTACTCTCCCACTGTTTTTTTTTTTTTTTTTTTTTTTTTCAGGGAGACTTTAGAAACCAAATAATAAGAAAAAAAATAAATAAATAAATAGGCTTTCTATAGCCCACTGAATAAGAGATAGCACACACAGCAGTGGCACACAAGCCCTGACTGAGGCCAATATTTTTCTACCACTGATTGATGTAGTGTTTTTGTGTTGAGGTAGAATTTAGAACACAAATCACGGAAAAAATAAATAGGCTTTCTATGGCCCACTCAGTGAGAGATGGCACACACAGGGATGGCACTGTAGCAGAAATGCCAATCTTAATCTCCCACAAAAAAAAAAAAAAAAACAGGGACTGTCCTACAATTACTATCTCCCTGCAGTAATCTAAGCCAGGTATGGCAGGCAGCAATAGGAGTGGACTGATGCACAAATTAAATAAAAAGTGTGGACAAACAAAAAAGATAGCTGTGCAGAAAGGAACAAGAGGATATGTGCTTTGAAAAAAGCAGTTGGTTTCCACAGTGGCGTACACACAGCAATACAGCTATCACGGAGCCTTCTAGGGCAGCCCAATGAGCTACAGCGCTGAGGAAAAAAAAAAAAAAATAGCTTCCACTGTTCCTGCACACCGAAGGTGGTGTTGGACAGTGGAAATCGCTACAGCACAAGCGGTTTGGTGGTTAGTGGACCCTGCCTAACGCTCTCCCTGCTTCTGACGAAGCGGCAGCAACCTCTCCCTAAGCTCAGATCAGCAGCAGTAAGATGGCGGTCGGCGGGAACGCCCCTTTATAGCCCCTGTGACGCCGCAGACAGCAAGCCAATCACTGCAATGCCCTTCTCTAAGATGGTGGGGACCAGGATCTATGTCATCACGCTGCCCACACTCTGCGTTCACCTTCATTGGCTGAGAAATGGCGCTTTTCGCGTCATTGAAACGCGACTTTGGCGCGAAAGTCGCGTACCGCATGGCCGACAAGCACAGGGGTCGGATCGGGTTTCATGAGACGCCGACTTAGCCAAAAGTCGGCGACTTTTGAAAATGATCGACCCGTTTCGCTCAACCCTAGCAGCCAATGACTCAGAGGTTTTCTTTGCAGCATGAGATGGTGCATTGTCATGCATAAAGATGATTTTGCTCCTGAAGGCAAATTTCTGCTTTTTATACCATGGAGGAAAGTTGTCAGTCAGAAACTCTATACTTTGCAGAGGTCATTTTCACATCTTCAGGAACCTTAAAGGGCCCTACCAGCTGTTTCTCCATGATTCCGGCCCAAAACATGACTCCTCCACCTCCTTGCTGTTGTTGCAGCCTTGTTGGGACATGGTGGCCATACACCAACCATCCAATACTCCATCCATTTGGACCATCCAGGGTTGCTCAACACTTATCAGTAAACAAGAATGTTTGGAAATTAGTCTTCATGTATGTGTGGGCCCAATGCAACCATTTCTGCTTGTGAACACTATTTAAGGGTGGCCGAATAGTAGGTTTATGCACCACAGCAAGCCTTTGAAGGAGCCTACACCTTGAGGTTCGAGGAACTCCAGAGGCACCAGCAGCTTCAAATATCTGTTTGCTGCTTTGTAATGGCTTTTTAGCAGCTGCTCTCTTAATCCGATGAACTTGCCTGGCAGAAATCTTCCTCATTATGCCTTTATCAGCACAAACACATCTGTGCCCAGATACAGCCACAAATCTCTTAACAGTACGATGGTCACGCTTAAGTTTTCGGGAAATGTATAATGTTTTCATCCCTTCACCAAGGCATTGCACTATTTGATGCTTTTCAGCAGCAGAGAGATCCTTTTTTCTTTCCCATGTTACTTGAAAACTGTGTCCTGCTTAATAATGTGGAAGATCATTTTTAAGTAGTTTTCCTTTAATTAGAATCACCTGGAAAACTAATTATCACATGTGTTTAAGATTGATTTCAATGATCCATTGAGCCCTGAAACACAATGCCATCCACGAGTTTATTTGAAAAACAAAACAATTAAATCTTTATCACACTTAAATCCAATTTGCATAATAATTTGGAACACAGTGTATGTGCACAATATTGGAAAAAAATTTTTGAGGCACATCAGACTTTATGTTCGCTATGTGGACGACATTTTCATGATATGGAACGGACCTCGTGAATCATATGTGGACGACATTTTCATGATATGGGACGGACCTCGTGAATCAATTGATGATTTTGTCCAGTATCTCAATGAGTCTAATCGAATGAATATGTCGTTCACATCGAGATATGGAGGCCTTGATTTGGATTTTTTAGACGTACAAATTAACGTTGTGGATGGTGCGATCTGTACCAGAGTGTTTCGAAAACCGTCTGCTACGAACTCTGTCCTACATTTTGATAGTTTCCATCCGGCTCATGTAAAATGCTCCCTCCCTTATAGCCAATTATTAAGATTGAAGAGGATTCATAATACTCAGGAGAGCTGCACTCAGCAGGCAGAAGAGTTGTGTGACAGGTTCCGCTGTAGGGGTTATCCCAATGAACTTTTGAATGAGGCTAACAATAGGGTTAATCAGGCAAGAGACAATAATCGTGGTTCTGCCCACAAAGAGATTTGTTTTTTGTTTTAAATTTGCCCCTATGGATGGTATCATACGGTCTGATATTCGCAGGAATTGGCACATTCTAGAACGTGATAAAGATATTGCGGAGGTGGCAGCAAGGGGTCCCATTATTTCTAATAGACGCAGTACTACTCTGGGTGACATAATAGTGAAAAAGCGGATGGTGAAGCAACAAGGTAGTTGGTTAAGTAAAAGTGTTCCTCATGGTAATTTTAAGTGTGGACATTGTCCTTTTTGTAATTACCATGATGTAAGTCAAACACTTTGCATTGGAGGTGTGTCTCATACTGTCAAAGATTTCGTCACGTGCAAAACGACCCATGTGGTTTATGTGGTTTTATGTCGTTGTAAGTCCTTCTATATTGGCAAGACCATTCGCCCCGTCTATGTGAGGTTCAGAGAGCATTACAACTCGATTGGTTCAGGCAAGGGAGTTCCACGTTTGATCAAACATGTTAGGGGATTCCATGGAGAAAACCCAGAGGTGCTTTCTTTTGCTGGCCTAGAAAGGGTGTCTCTTCCAGTGCAAGGAGGAGATCTGCTTCTACTAAAAAGAGAGGCCATATGGATTATGCGCACTCGAGCGCAAGAATCCGCTTTTTTGAATGAGAGATTGGATATGTCCATTTTCCTGTAATAAGTCGGTTTTATTGTGTTTTTGTATTGTTTTCATTTGTTCTCCAAATGAATTTTAATTGTTATGTATAGCTGCTGCACATGTGTTCAAGCATCGGGGGTGGGGTTTAGCTGCCTCCCTCTGTTAGGCCGGTTTCACACATCAGTGGCTCCAGTACATGTAGTGACAGTTTTCTCACGTACTGGAGACACTGACACACGTAGACCCATTCAAATGAATGGTCTATGCACATGTCTCCGTGTTTTCATGGACCATGTGTCCGTGTGCAAAACACGGAGACATGTCCGTTTTTTCTCCGGCAGCACGGTCCGCAAAGCATCCCACACACGTGCACACGGAGAAGAGTGTGCACTCTCTGAGTGCACGTACTGCCCACAGGAGAAACAGCACTACAGTTAGCGCTGTCCCTCCTGCTTGTGGTGCTGAAGGCGGCATTCATCCCTTCCCAGAAGAGATGAAAAATAACGTTTTGCTTTTTTTTTCTTTAAAAATAAAGTTTGTATCCATTGTGGCTATTTTCTTTGGAGTGGCACCCCGGCTCACGAAGGACTTACTGCTGTATACATGCTTGCAGCATCAGTTCATGCATTTACCTGTGCACTGAGTAGGCTTCCCTGCTGTGCCACACAGAGTTCCAGCAGCAGACACATCTCTACAACAACTGTTAAGAGGAGACTTTGTGCAGCAGGCCTTCATGGTAAAATAGCTGCTAGGAAACCACTTCTAAGGACAGGCAACAAGCAGAAGAGACTTGTTTGGGCTAAAGAACACAAGGAATGGACATTAGACCAGTGGAAATCTGTGCTTTGGTCTGATGAGTCCAAATTTGACATCTTTGGTTCCAACCACCGTGTCTTTATGCGATGCAGAAAATGTGAACAGATGGACGCTACATGCCTGGTTCCCACCGTGAAGCATGGATGAAGAGGTGTGATGGTGTGGGGGTGCTTTGCTGGTGACACTGTTGGGGATTTATTCAAAATTGAAGGCATACTAAAACAGAATGGCTACCACAGCATCTTGCAGCGGCACGCTGTTCCATCCGGTTTGCTTTTAGTTGGACCATCATTTATTTTTCAACAGGACAATGACCCCAAACACACCTCCAGGCTGTGTAAGGGCTATTTGACCAAGAAGGAGAGTGACGGGGAGCCTATCCCACACTTTGCTTCTCCATCTTACTACTAACTTTTCATGGCTTTGGACCGTGGGCGTCATGATGGGGGGTTTTTGTCCATGGGATTGAGGGTGTGAGTCTTTACATTGTTTAGCTCCCCCTCTCCCTCTCTTCCCCCTCTGCAGGTCCTTTGTGTACCATCATTGAGACACTCATTTGTGTATATATGCGTGTTCATTTCAAGTGTCCCATTCATTATTTGGTACGCTTCTTTTTGTTGGGTACACTTTCTTTGCCATGTCATTTAAGCCTTCATGAATTTTGTAATTTTTTGCACAGTAATTATGCACCTTATTATGCACCTTATCAGGGGGATGTATGGTATTGCAATACTGATCTCTGTGTGATTTCCATCTGTGTAGTCAGGCTATTGTAGTAATCTCATTGTGGATAGCATTTGTTCTGTGGGTCGTCATTTTCCTCATTATGGGATATGACATATATATACATACATAGGCATTGTGTTTGCATATTTGCATTTTTAAGTGTTTTTAAGCTCTTTTGTGTTGTGTTTTCTGTGTGCACATGTGTGCGTATATTGAGGTCTGTGCCAGTTCAATAAAAACTTTTTTATACCATTATTCATATAGAGGTGTTCCTATTTATGTGGGCATGATCTTTTTCTCTCTTTCCCTGTGCTCAGTTACAAGCCCACAGTGAACCCTCTGTTTTTTGCGGTGCCCTCCATTTATCCATTTATCCAGAGTGACGGGTACGCCAGATGACCTGGCCTCCATAGTCACCAGACCTGGACCCAATTGAGATGGTTTGGGGTGAAATGGATCTCAGAGTGATGGCAAAAGGCCAACAAGTGCTAAGCATCTCTGGGAACTCCTTCAAGATTGTTGGAAGACCATTTCTGGTGACTACCTCTTGAAGCTCATCAAGAGAATGCCAAGAGTGTGCAAAGCAGTCATCAAAGCAAAAGGTGGCTACTTTGAAGAACCTAGAATATGACATATTTTCAGTTGTTTCACACTTTTTTGTTAAGTATATAATTCCACATGTGTTAATTCATAGTTTTGATGCATTCAGTGTGAATTTACATGACTATGACTACACAATACTCTATAGCTGCAAAATTCAACCCAGCAATATCTGTTAACCCCTTAATCCCATATGACGTACTATCCTGTCAAGGTGACCTGGGTCTTAATTCCCAGTGACGAGATAGTATGTCATATGCGATCAGCCGCGCTCACGGGGGGAGCGCGGCCGATCGCGGCTGGGAGTCAGCTGACTATCGCAGCTGACATCCAGCACTATGTGCCAGGAGTGGTCACGGACTGCTCCCGGCACACTGCGATCAAACATGATCGCAGTGTTCCGGCGTTACAGGGAAGCATCGCGCAGGAAGGGGGCTCCCTGCGTGCTTCCCTGAGACGATCGGTACAATGCGATGTGCTCACCTTGTACCGAGCGTCTCCTCCCTGCAGGCCCCGGATCCAAAATGGCCATTGGGCTACTTCCAGGTCCTGCAGGGAGGTGGCTTACCAAGTGCCTGCTCAGAGCAGGCACTGGTAAGCCAGGAGCAGGACACGTCAGATCGCTGATCTGACACAGTGCTCTGCAAAGTGTCAGATCAGCGATCTGTCACTATACAGTGATGTTCCCCGTGGGACAAAGTAAAAAAGTAAAAAAAAAAAAATTAAATGTGTAAAAAAAAAAATAAAAAAAATTAAAAAAATTTGTAAATAAAGAAAAAAAAAATATATTGTTCCCATAAATACATTTCTTTATCTAAATCATACAAAAAACAGTAAAAGTACACATATTCAGTATCGCCGCGGCCGTAACGACACGACCTATAAAACTGTCCCACTAGTTAACCCCTTCAGTGAACACCGTAAAAAAGAAAAAAAAAAAAAGAGGCAAAAAACAACGCTTTATTATCATACCGCCGAACAAAAAGTGGAATAACACGCAATCAGAAAGATGGATATAAATAACCATGGTACCGCTGAAAACATCATCTTGTCCCGCAAAAAATGAGCTACCACACAGCATCATCAGCAAAAAAATAAAAAAGTTATAGTCCTCAGAATAAAGCGATGCAAAAATAATTATTTTTTCTATAAAATAGTTTTTATCGTATAAAAGCGCCAAAACATAAAAAAATTATGCAAATGAGGCATCGCTGTAATCGTACTGACCTGAAGAATAAAACTGCTCTATCCATTTTACCAAACATGGAACTGTATAACCGCCCCCCCCCCCAAAGAAATTCATTAATAGCTGGTTTTTGGTCATTCTGCCCCACAAAAATCGGAATAAAAAGCGATAAAAAAATGACGTGCCCAAAAATGGAACCAGTAAAAACGACAACTCGTCCCGCAAAAAACAAGACCTCACATGACTCTGTGGACCAAAATATGGAAAAATTATAGCTCTCAAGATGTGGTAACGCAAAAAATATTTTTTGTAATAAAAAGCGTCTTTTAGTGTGACAGCTGTCAATCATAAAAATCCACTAAAAAACCCGCTATAAAAGTAAATCAAACCCCCTTCATCACCCCCTTAGTTAGGGAAAAATAAAAAAATAAAAAAAATGTATTTATTTCCATTTTCCCATTAGGGTTAGGGCTAGGGCTAGGGTTAGGGCTAGGGTTAGGGTTAGGGCTAGGGTTAGGGTTAGGGCTAGGGTTGGGGTTAGGGGTGTGGCTAGGATTAGGGTTGTGGCTAGGGTTCGGGCTACAGTTAGGGTTAGGGCTACAGTTAGGGTTGGGGCTAAAGTTAGGGTTAGGGTTGGGGCTAAAGTTTGAGATAAATAAATTTTATTTATTTATAAAATAAAATTTGGGGGGCTAAAAAAACATTTTTGTGGGAAAAAAATTAATTTTTATTTTCATGACTGCTTTGTAAACTGTAGTGAAACACTTGGGGGTTCAAAGTTCTCACAACACATCTAGATAAGTTCCTTGGGGGGTCTAGTTTCCAATATGTGGTCACTTGTGGGGGATTTCTACTGTTTAGGTACTTCAGGGGCTCTGCAAATGCAACATGACGGCTGCAGACCAATCCATCTAAGTCTACATTCCAAATGGCGCTCTTTCCCTTCCGAGCTCTGCCATGCGCCCAAACGGTGGTTCCCCCCACATATGGGGTATCAGCGTACTCAGGACAAATTAGCCGACAACTTTTGGGGTCCAATTTCTCCTGTTACCCTTGGTAAAATAAAGCAAATTGAAGCTGAAGGACATTTTTTGTGAAAAAAAAGTTAAATGTTCATTTTTTTTAAACATTCCAAACATTTCTGTAAAACACCTGAAGGGTTAATAAACGTCTTGAATGTGGTTTTGAGCACCATGAGGGTTACAGTTTTAGAATGGTGTCACACTTGGTTATTTTCTATCATATAGACCCCTCAAAATGACTTAAAATGTGATGTGGTCCCTAAAAAATATTGGTGTTGTAAATTAGAAATTGCTTTTAACCCTTATAACTCCCTAACAAAAAAAAAATTTGGTTCCAAAATTGTGCTGATGTAAAGTAGACATGTGGGAAATGTTACTTATTAATTATTTTGTGTGACATATCTCTGTGATTTAAGGGCATAGAAATCCGAATTTGGAAAATTGCGAAATTTTCAAAATTTTCACCAAATTTCCTTTTTTTTCACAAATAAACGCAAGTTATATCAAAGAAATTTTACCAGTTTCATGAAGTACAATATGTCATGAGAAAACAATGTCAGAATCGCCAAGATCCGTTGAAGCGTTCCAGAGTTATAACCTCATAAAGGGACAGTGGTCAGAATTGTAAAAATTGGCCCGGTCATTAACGTGCAAACCACCCTTGGGGCTTAAGGGGTTAATGCTTTTTTTCAAATGTTAAACAATTGTGTGAAAAAACGTTTGTTCCCTTTCTGGTTCCCTACAGGTCCCGTAGGTTTGGATTTCTTTTTCCCTCAATAATAAAGACCTTCATTTAAAACCTGCATTTTGTGTTTTACTAGTGTTGTCTTTGGCTAATATTTAAATAAATCACGAAGGGGGCACACACTTTTTCAAACAACTGTATATGACAAAAATGTACCCGAGACCACAGAATAGTGTAAGCGTAAGAAATGTAACCAAGCCAAATTTTTTAAGTTTTTTTTTTTGTACTGTTGTATACCACCAAAATGTGACAAAGTACATAATAATCTATGGATGAATAATTTAATTCAGAAATATTTTTCAACACTTTTTTTGAATTTTACATGCCGCTGAAATGCAATAATAACAACCAAGTTAAACTGTGTGGATGACTCACTGAATCCATAGAGGCATAGAGGGACAGTTCAAGACAGGCGTCCGGCTTTGAGACCCAATAGTTGAAAATCGCAGAGTAAGTAGGGAGTATGCTGGTTTGGTTGGACAGGTATTGCTTGACCATCTTTAAAAACATTTCCGTTCTAGTGAAAAATACACGGTCATCAGGCCTAGGATGCTGGGCTGGTGTCATAAAATTGGCCCACACCTTTGACAGTGTGCCCCTGCCTCTCCTGTGTGTGCAAATTTCTTGTAGCATGGGTCTAGCAGGCTGAACAACCAGTATTCTTTTTTGGTCAAGATGAATGTAATGCGAGGGTCAATGGAAAGGCAGCGGTACATAAAGTCGGCCATATGTGCCAAGCTTCATACAGTGAACACTTCGATGTCTCCACCATGATGATGACTCTCCATCTCCTCCTCCTTCTCTTCCTCCTCATTGCAATCCTTGGCCCATAAACATAGGAGAGACAGGATGAAGGTTGTGTGGCTGCTAGCCTCTGTTGCGCTAGCTACCAGCTCCTGTTGCTCCTCAGCGTCCACCTCCTCATTGTTGCCAAATACATACTGAGCAGATGAGATGAGGCTGAGCTGACTAGAATCTCTCTATGATATATCTTCCTTCATTCTTACCTGGTGTGCATGCAAAGGTTCATGTTTATTTGTGAGCAGCGACTGCTTAAGTAGGCACAGAAGCAGGATTGTTGCGCTGACTGACATTATCGCTGCTCACCATCTTTGTGGAGTTCTCAAAGTCTTGGAGAACTGCAGAAATGTCAGACATCCATGCCCACTCTTCATTGTGCTGAGGCTGACTAGGATACGGGAAGGGCATGTTGGAGCTGTTACTCAACCACTGGTCTCTGCTGCTCACAAAGTCTTGCCAGCATGTGCAGTGTCTGAGTTCCAGCTCCTGGTGATGTCACACACCAGGCGGTGAGCTGGCATTTGCATGGGCTGCTGCAGTACTGCCAGAGTGGCAGCAGCTGTAGCCAACCTTTCGGAAACGGTCGCTGACGAGACATACCTTGACCAGAAGCTCTGGCAAATCTGGAAAGGTTTTCAGAAACTGCTGAACAACCAAGTTGAACACGTGCTAAGCATGATATGTGTGTGAACTTGCCAAACTTCACAGCCACCAACTTTGCAGGATGCGTTCTTTCTCCAAAACGATGCATTGCATTGTGCGTCGAACGACGCAAGTGTGAAAGTAGTGCAGCGCCCCCACAGCCGCAGGGCCGAGGGGTACCCGGTACCGGTCCTCTGAGTCTCTGCTCTGGGGTGGTCACGGTGGCTAGGCCCGGTCCGTGACCCTGCCGAGGGGCGCACAGTGTAGAGATGTGATGGGTAGATGAGGTTAGTGGTGCAGTGCAGTAAATAACGAGGACACCAGGTTGCAGTCTCTTTACCTCTTTACTGAAGATCTGTGGGTCCTCAGTCCAGAATCTGGATAACCAGGCTGCGCAAGTCCGGCCGGTCCAATGGCACCTCCAGAGTTCTCTTAGCAGGTGGAAATCTGTGCCTTCCTTCTAGCGCTAGGTGTTGCGGTCCTTCCCTGCTGTGCTTACAGAAAGTCCCCACAACTGTTGTGTCTGTTTCTTAAGTTCCCTCACAACTCGATTAGATGATGTTCTGCTAATCCTCCGTCCCTCCCTGATGTTACGGTTGGGACGGCACCCGTTTGACGGGTAGGCTCGGAGCTCTTCCGGGACCCTAGAGTCGCCCCTCTCCACAAGTTGCCCCCCAAGACTGCATAGGTGATATAAGTGAGACAGCCCGCCTTAGACTGACTGTCCTGCCGCTGTTTGGAGTATCGCTTGAAGCTGGATGTTGTAATACTCCCTCGGCGTTCCGGCCACCGGTAGTGCGCCTCAGTAGGGTGTTGCTTCGGTCTTACAGCACGACCCCTACTGGTATTCTCCTTATTGCCTTGATCTCGTTTCTCACTCAGCACAATCTATCTCGCTTCTGGTCCTTCCTTGGGCACCGCCGCTATCCTGAGCAGGCACGGTCCCGTTATGTTCGTTCAAGTTGCCAAGCCTCTGTCAGGATCCCACCCCTGACACAGACCCTACTGTATCTTCCCCCACAACACCCTCTGCCACAAGGTGTTGCCTGGTTCCAACCCAGTCAGCTTTCTCATCTAACTTCCTGCCTGACCCCCAGTTTACCCACTATGGTGGGGAGTGGCCTAGTGAATAGAACCCTTAGCTCCCCCCGGAGGCCCGGCTGTGAAATGTATTGGTGTCTGTGATACCTGATCAGATGAACTCCTTCAGTGCCATCAGACGCACCATAGCTCCCCATAGTGGCGGAGCCACAGTACTGCAACGACCAGGACTCTGGGGCGCTGCAGTAGCCTTGTCCAATGTCACCTACCATAGCACTGACCTCAGAGAGAAGAGGTGTAGTGTAAAGCATGGGTTACATAATCTAATTTGGTTATAATCCAATCCCTGTCTCATGCATACTGTGTAATGCTGAACTGAAAAGAGTTTGTTTGTAATACTGTAGGCTCTTATCTTATGCTAAAGAAGGGTGTTGTTTTTCTCTGGTCCTAGCAGTAGACAGTAGTCTGGATAGTAAAGGTACCTTCACACTAAAGGCCCCGTCTCACATAGCGAGATCGCTAGCGAGATCGCTGCTGAGTCACAAGTTTTGTGACGCAACAGCGACCTCAGTAGCGATCTCGCTATGTGTGACACGTACCAGCGATCAGGCCCCTGCTGCGAGATCGCTGGTCGTGTCAGAATGGCCTGGACCTTTTTTTGGTCGTTGAGGTCCCGCTGACATCGCTGAATCGGTGTGTGTGACACCGATCCAGCGATGTCTTCACTGGTAACCAGGGTAAACATCGGGTTACTAAGCGCAGGGCCGCGCTTAGTAACCCGATGTTTACCCTAGTTACCAGCGTAAATGTAAAAAAAAACAAACACTACATACTCACCATCTGTTGCCCGTCAGGTCCCTTGGCGTCTGCTTCCTGCTCTGACTGAGCCGCCGTAAAGTGAGAGCACAGCAGTGACGTCACCGCTGCGCTCTGCTCTCACTGTACGGCGGCACTCAGAGCAGGAAGCAGACGCCAAGGGACCTGACGGGCAACAGATGGTGAGTATGTACTGGTTTTTTTTTTTTACATTTACGCTGGTAACCAGGGTAAACATCGGGTTACTAAGCGCGGCCCTGCGCTTAGTAACCCGATGTTTACCCTGGTTACCCGGGTGCTGCAGGGGGACTTCGGCATCGTTGAAGACAGTTTCAACGATGCCGAAGTCGTTCCCCTGATCGTTGGTCGCTGGAGAGAGCTGTCTGTGTGACAGCTCCCCAGCGACCACACAGCGACCACACAGCGACGCTGCAGCGATCAGCATCGTTGTCTGTATCGCTGCAGCGTCGCTGTGTGAGACGGGGCCTTAAGGGTACCGTCACACAGTACCATTTTCATCGCTACGATGGCACGATCCGTGACGTCACAGCGTCGTACGATTATCGCTCCAGCGTCGTAGACTGCGGTCACACTTTGCAATCACGGCGCTGGAGCGATGCCGAAGTCCCCGGGTAACCAGGGTAAACATCGGGTAACTAAGCGCAGGGCCGCGCTTAGTAACCCGATGTTTACCCTGGTTACCAGCGTAAACATAAAAAAAACAAACAGTACATACTTACATTCCGGTGTCTGTCCCCCGGCGCTGTGCTTCTCTGCACTGTGTAAGCACCATAGCCGGAAAGCAGAGCGGTGACGTCAGACGTCACCGCTGTGCTCGCTTTCCGGCTGGCCGGCGCTCACAGTGCAGAGAGGCTGAGACGCCGGAGGACAGACACCGGAATGTGAGTATGTACTGTTTGTTTTTTTTACGTTTACGCTGGTAACCAGGGTAAACATCGGGTTACTAAGCGCGGCCCTGCGCTTAGTTACCCGATGTTTACCCTGGTTACAAGCGAACACATCGCTGGATCGCTGTCACACACAACGATCCAGCGATGTCAGCGGGTGATCAAGCGACGAAAGAAAGTTCCATACGATCTGCTACGACGTACGATTCTCAGCAGGGTCCCTGATCGCTGCTGCGTGTCAGACACTGCGATATCGTAACGATATCGCTAGAACGTCACGAATCGTACCGTCGTAGCGATCAAAATGGTACTGTGTGACGGTACCCTAAGCGACTTTACAACGATAATGATAGCGATCCGTGACGTTGCAGCGTCCTGGATAGCGATATCGTTGTGTTTGACACGCAGCAGCGATCAGGATCCCGCTGTGAGATCGCTGGTCATTGCTGAAAGTCCAGAACTTTATTTCGTCGCTGGATCTCCCACTGACATCGCTGAATCGGTGTGTGTGACACCGATCCAGCGATGTCTTCACTGGTAACCAGGGTAAACATCGGGTTACTAAGCGCAGGGCCGCGCTTAGTAACCCGATGTTTACCCTGGTTACCATTGTAAAAGTAAAAAAAAAAACACATACTCACATTCCGGTGCCCGGCGTCCGCTTCCCTGCACTCCTCCTGCATCCTGTGTAAGTGCCGGCTGTAAAGCAGCGGTGACGTCACTGCTCTGCTCTGTGGGAGATGCCGGAGATGTTCGGCGCTGTTCGGCATCGTTGGTCGCTGGAGAGCCATCTGTGTGACAGCTCTCCAGCGACCACACAGCGACTAAACAGTGACGCTGCAGCGATCAGCATCGTTGTCTGTATCGCTGCAGCGTCGCTTAGTGTGAAGGTACCTTAAGTTTACTTTCAGTTCAGCTGAAGAGACAAATCGAACATATGCAGACATAAGAGCTCAAAAAACTCATACAAGTATATAGCAGATACAACATTTTATTGTCATATTATTCAATTATTTTGTACTGTATAGTGTGAACCAGCAATTTTTTTGGGGGAAAAACTATATTTGTATACAGCTTGATGTTATTAGTTATAGTTTACAGCTAGAAAGAATATTTTTTTTATCTGCAAATGGGCAATATGCATGAATATAGCAATAATGCAATGTAATGGTTTATGACGCAAAAACGATAAAAATTACGTGTTTTTTTTCATTTTTCTTTTGTTTATGATCAACCATGTTCACATACAGTATAATTCTGCGAAAAAATGTATAAATTAGCTAAAACATCAAGACTTTTATAGGTCCAGTCAAAAATGAACAAACATTATACGTCTATTATTATTGTTTTACTTAGTTTACTTTTTTTATTTCCTGTAGAAAAATATGAAAAATCTGAAAAAAAAACATTCCAAAGCATTACTGTTGGATCTCACAATAATAATACATTAAAAATATTAATAAATAACCACAAATGAAACTCTAAAAATAAACGAAAACAAGTCAGGAGTCAAAATGACTACATTCAGTAGTTCTAGTCAGGGTCATGAGTTCAGTAGTTCTCTGGCGTGGCTTGCGGTTTATTTCTGAGTCAAATTAGCTTGAGCAGTGCCTGTTGCCACTTCGCTGAGGCAGTGCTGCAGAGCTTCCATTTTCCAGATTATGTGGACAACGTGCCCTAAGGTAGCACATTGGAGATGGAGGAAGTGGAGCCGGAGGAAGTACAGGAACTTGTGTAGGAGGTGGCGGAAACTCTGATCGAAGTAGGGCCAGCAATCCTGTGTGTTGGTAGTTAAGTGGACAATTCCAGTAACCGCATTGGTAAAGATATGGGTGATGTTCTTGGACATTTGCTGGTACAGGGTGGGGACGCCACACTGGGAGAAAAAGTGGCAACTGAGGATCAAGTACTGAGGGACAGCTGCTGCCATGAGTTGGCAGAAATCCTACCTGTCAACAAACCTAAACGGCAACATTTTCACAGCAAGCAGCCTGGAAATGTGTCCGTTTAGCATTTGGATCTGTGGGTGGTTGTCTGCAAACTTTCTGTATGGATTAGCCTGCTTGTAATGTTTGGAAAGATTTGTATTTACTACATTGCCTTTGAGTCTATGAGTACCAGTACATTACAATTTGAACAGAATGTGTATGAGGCCCTACTTTTATGTCTAATACAGGGTGTATCTGATTCCCTAATTTTTGGCAGTTCTTGCTTCCTTCATAAATGAAAATTTCCTAGTTTTTAATAAAAAATTTATTTTACATATACTTTTTTAAAAATCCTTTTAAAATTTTGCCTTTTATAGGGGAAAAAAGTTTATTGTTTTCCTGTAAAATGCAATTTCTCGTCGATTTTTTAATCTTTTATTTTCACTCCTTAAAAGTGGAGTAAAAGTGTGACACCATTTTTTTTAGCAGTGAGCTGGGAGTCAGATATGCTTCCAAGGGTCTTTCCCAAACTGTTCTTTTTCAATTCAGCACTTTTCCCATCCACTTCAACATTTTCACTGCCCTCCAGACCTATTTTTAGGGTCTGCCGGAAAAAAAGCACGGATTTCCTATTGACTCCCCTTATATTCGTTACTTATCCATCTAAATTAATACTTCTACAAATGCTGAGCACTACTTAGTATTTTTATAAAGGTGTATTTATTAGTATGCAATTGTAAGCAGTCTGTTTGGTTTCAGTCATATTTGTTCATTATTGTTAGAACTTGTAGCTGCCAAGTTAACTTTTGTATTCTGCTGTTTTGTTTGGCACACGTTAGTTTTCCTTTAAGGCTTACAGTAAATCTCATTCAGGTGTGCTGTGTATGCTGTTGTAGCCATGTTATTTATAGTATATTGCAGGTTGAGACAAATTGTAGAAGTACTGTACATATGCTAGTAGTGTGCAGAAGACCAAAAGCAAAGTGGCAAAATTCTGCTATTTAATAATATGGCTTTTCAACATGCATTTTGTGCGGAACTATAACTAGAGTTGGGTGAATCTTTGAATTTTTAATTCACTAGCCTCACTAAATTTTCCCAAACAATTTAATTTGTGATGTATATGTTAGTGTCATGTCGGACCCTGTTCAGACCAGGTCGTCCGACAGACAGCGGTAATTCCGCTTTTGTCCACTATGCGCTCATTGGCGTCGGCTAGATTTTATCTAGCTGGTCCAGGGTTAATTTACCTGGTGCTCGGATTGGAAGCTGGGCCATGCCCACTGCCTTTAAATAGTTCTCCTGAACATTGGGCGTCGCCGATTATAGCTTCTGTCTTGTGCGTTGTTATCTCGGTCTGGAGTGGTGAGCTAGTAGTTGGAGTATCGTTGCTGGTGGTGTATTTCCCTTTGTCTTATTTGCTCCTTCCTATATTTGTATTTGTTTTGCCCTTTGCATTTATAGTGTATTCCTGAGTGACTGCGGCATGGTGCTTATTTTTCCGTTATCCTTGTCTGTGCTAACTGTGGGTATTGGAGTGTGGACTCTTCACTGGGTGGTGGGTGGTGGTTTCAGCCTAGGGTTGAAACAGGAGATAGGGCAAGGGTGGAGGCCCAGACATGCACACCATCAGTGTAAACTGTGGGAGAGGGTCAGTCAGGGTTTCCCTAGTCTGAGGGAAATCGCAGGGGCCCGGGTTATTAGCTCTTTCCTGCCTAGGTCTCCCGTGACAATTAGCCAAACTTAATACTGAAAAGTTTCTAATTGCCTGGAAAAAGGTCCATAGCATTTAAGTGTCTCCTAGGACTGTATTGAACCCTATTTGAGCTTTTTAATTTAATCAGAGGCTTAGGCAGTGGCTACATGGCGACTTTGGCCTCGACACCTGTTAGTCAGCCAAATTTTACTAGGTATAATTGCTACACCCCCTGACGAAGGACTTGTTCTAAAACGAGCATCGGTGCGCACGTATTTCTGGGTCCATTAACCCCTTAAAGGTATACTACATAACTATTGTTTTATTACACCCATTTTACGGTGCAAGCTTATTAGCTTTTGTTATAGGCACTTGTTCACTTTATAGTGTATTTCAGTTTGTGTTCATTATTTGAGGACCCTCTGGTCCTTCACATTATATAATATTTTGGCTACTTTTGCACTTGACACTTTTTGTGTTTATACTTGTGTCCGATTTTCAAGTTTTTATATGAATATTGATTTATCTATATATCTTACATTGTATTAACACCTCACTTCCCTTTTTTGGTGCTAACACTGTATATGTTTTTTTTTTAGACTATTATATTTATTTACCTTTGGGGGTCTTTAATTATTTCTTTTGGCCTACATATATATATGTATATAAATTTGGCACTTTTTCTCTTGGTCCAGCATACGTGTGCATTAATTTTTATATTTTTTATTATTGTGGAATGTTGTTTGCCATAATATATTATAATAAAATTTTAATTATTGCGTCACCTATTTTCTTGCCCGGGTCCCTTGTTTATCCGTTGCTCTGAATTACTTTTTTACATAATTGCTACAATGCAGTGCTAAACAAGTGAATGGGGTCAATTGTCAATAATTGGCAACTACTGGAACCACACAATTGCGATTGCAGGGTACTGATGAAATTAAAATTGCAATACCCGTGTTAATTATCAACATGTAGCTTTTGCCTTTGACAGCAGCATCTAGGTTAAACAGCCAAGATCGGGGCTAAAACAAATTGTGGCTAATGCATAAGCTATAGTACACAGTTGATTCTCTTGCATGTTTGTCCAATGGGGAGCTTTATTCCTCAGTTAAGTAAAAAAAAAGTATTGTTGATCTTTAGAGGTACCATCCTTGGTGGACTGGGTAAGTGAATGGATAAAAGGGGGTTCTCCACGAATTGAAAAAAAAAAGTCCCCCTGCTGTAATAATTCAAGTAGCAGCCTATCCTAGTCACGTGTCAGGATGGGCTGCAGTCTGAAAAAACAGTTTCTGAGATCTGTGTCTCAACTGACAGAAAACCAGTATTGTGAGCATACATACCTCAGTGAACTGCCAGAGAATGGCTGTAATGTGAAATGAAATAAATCTTCTAATAGGCTGACTGAGCATGGAGGACTGAGGCTGGAGAAAAAAATCTTTGTGTTCAGTCCGTCAAGGAGAAGATTTATTTCTTCTCCTTTGACAGCCTTTCCCTGACAGCTCACTTGTATGTGTACTTATGATACAGCTCCTAGGTCTTGTGAGCTGTACATCTTCAGACTACAATCTATCCTGACACCTGACTAGGATTGACTGTCATCTGAATTACTTAAAGGGTCCATTTTATTACATTCTTGGAAAACCACTTTAATGAACACATTACTGAGACAATCACCTGGTGTTTAGTGGATTACTTAACTCCTTAGACTCCAGTGTAGTCTGGTGCCCCGATTACTGGTCTATAATAAAGAATTTGTTTAAAATAATATGAATAATACATTGTTGTATCATCTGTGTAGCTTCTGATTTTTATGGATACATCGTTATTGACCTAGGAAACTATTTGATCATGTACATTTTAAACTGTTGATGTATAAAATCGGATGTGACATGGATGTAAAATATGAACACACAGATGACAATATGGATGAAAATTGTCCAAATTTTCTGGATGAAACTCAGATGAATAAATAGGGAATAAACAGACCAAAAGTAACTCATAAAGTCCTATGGCTTCCAGTACCATCTATATGCTGATGACACTCAGATCTACCTCTCTGGCCCAGATGTCACCTCTCAACTCTCCAGAATCCCAGAGTGTTTATCAGCCATATCCTCTGTTAGGGTTGGCGGAACACACCGAATATATATTTATTAGAAATAGGTGCGTTCGCAACCCGGGATCCACCGTGCAGGAAAGAACCTGCTGCTAGATATACAATAGTAGTATATACAGACTCTGTTTTCACAGTCTGTTAGCAAAGAGAACGCTGTGCCTTGTTTAGCTCACAGAGGAACACAGCTACTTAGTAGAGCAGGTAGTGGTCATGCAGTCAATTGCAAACACACAGCTCCTCTCCGGTGGAGCCGGAATTCTATGGCTATACGCCAGCCCTGAATCCACTCACATGAAACTCCTTGCCGGAGGTGCCAGCATTCTAGGGGCTTATTTCAGCCGGGTCCCTGAATACACACGCACGAAACTCCTCACCGGAGGTGCCACCATTCTAGGGGCTTATTTCAGTCGGGTCCCTGGCTGCACACAAACTCGACCACACTGGCGCTGAGCTCATACATAAATTGACACTAGCGCATGGCCGTGCGGACCTGCGGATGTTTTATAGTTGCAGCTCTACAGGACCTTCCTGGAGGACCAATGGGAGCTGCTACAGGGCCTGAGCGTGTGACCCCCGACCTTCAATGAGAGGTCCTCCCGTGGGCATTCTCAGTGTGTGCAAAGCAGGACTTAGTCCCAGAAAAGCCTGCTTGCCGCAAACCAGTAAAGGGTACAATAGCAGAGCCTGGAAAGGCAGCAGTAACCCTTTATACAATATGAGACTGAACGAGACACCAGGACCGAAGTCTCCGCTGAGCAGGCTCTACTGCGGCTGATGCAGAATGGGAGACTGCAACAGACAGGGTTCGAGATTCCCCCTGTGCAGCGGTGGGAACGCGACTCCTAACATCCTCCTTCTCTAGCTTCCTCAAACTCAATGTGGACAAATCTGAACTAATTATCTTTCCTCCATCTCACATACCTTCCCTACCTGCTCTTTCTATGACAATAAATGAATTCACACTTTCCCTTGTCCCGGTAATCCGCTGCCTCGGAGTAACCCTCGACTCTGCTCTGTCCTTCAAACCGCACATCCGAGCTCTCGCCACCTTCTGTCGCCTACAGCTCAAAAATATTTCCAGAATCCATCCTTTCCTCAACCCTCACTCTACCAAAATGCTTGTGCATGCCCTAATCATCTCCTGCCTCGACTAATGCAAAATCATCTTCTGAGGCCTACCTTCTAACACTCTCGCACCCCTCCAGTACGTCCTTAACTCTGCTGCCTGACTAATTAATCTCTCCTTTCTACACTCCTGCTTCCTCTCTTTGCAAATCCCTTCTGGCTCCCAATTTCCCAGCGTATCCAGTTTAAACTACTAACACTGACCTACAAAGCCGTCCATAACATTTCTCCTCCTTATACAGGGTGGGCTATTTATATGGATACACCTAAATAAAATGGGAATGGTTGGTGATATCAACTTCCTGTTTGTGGCACATTAGTACATGAGAGGGGGAAAACTTTTCAAGATGGGTGATGACAATGGCGGCCATTTTGAATTTGGCCATTTTGGATCCAACTTCATTTTTTCCAACTGGAAGAAGGTCATGTGACACATCAAACCTATTGAGAATTTTACAAGAAAAACAATAGTGTGCTTGGTTTTAACATAACTTTATTTTTTCATGAGTTATTTACAAGTTTATGTTCACTTATAAAATGTGTTCAAAGTGCTGCCCAATGTGTTGGATTGTCAACACAACCCTTTTCTCCCACTCTTGACACCCTGATAGCAACACTGCAGAAGAAATGCTAGCACAGGCTTCCAGTATCCATTGCTTCAGATACTGCACATCTCGTATTTTCACAGTATAGACAATTGCCTTCAGATGACCCCAAAGATAAAAGTCTAAGGGGGCCAGATCGGAAGACCTTGGTGGCCATTCAACTGGCCCACGATGACCAATCTATTTTCCATGTATATCATTTCCATAGATATTGAGGTCAGGAGACTGAGATGGCCATTCCAAAATCTTCACTTTGTTCTGCTGTAGCCAATGACAGGTCGACTTGAACTTGTGTTTTGGATCGTTGTCATGTTGGAACATCCAAGTATGTCCCATGTGCAGCTTCCAGGCTGATGAGAGCAAATTTGCCTCCAGTATTTGCTGATAACATGCTGCATTCCTCTTTCTTGCAACTTTGACCAAGTTTCCTGTGCCTTTGTAGCTGTCACATCCCTAAAATATCAGCGATCCACCTCTGTGCTTTACAGTAGGAATGTTGTTCCTTTCATCATAGGCCTTTTTGACTTCTCTCCAAATGTGACGTTTATGGTTGTGGCCAAAAAGTTAAATTTTGGTCTCATCACTCCATATTGCCTTACTACAGAAGTGTTGAGGCTTGTCTGTGTGCTGGTTTGTGTATTGTAGGCGAGATACTTTGTGACATTTGCGCAATAATAGCTTTCTTCTGGTGACTCGACCATGCAACCCATTTTTCTTCAAGTGCCTGCTTATTGGGCATCTTGAAACCGCCACACTGCTAGTTTTCAGAGAGTCCTGTATTTTAGCTGATGATGTTTTTGGGTTTTCTTCGCATCCCAAACAATTTTCCTGACAGTTGTGGATTACATTTTTGTTGGTCCAACTAACCGTGGTCTTGTTTTACAGAGCCTCTGATTTTCCATTTGTTAATCATTTTGAACGCTGCTGACTGGCATTATCAATTCCTTGGATATCTTTTTGTATCCCTTTCCTGTTTTATACAGTTCAACTACCTTTTCCTGTAGATCTATCGACAATTCTTTTGCTTTCCCCATGACTCACAATCCAGAAAGTCAGTCGCTTGATGAAAGATGCAAGAATCTGTCTGGATCCCAATAAGTCACTCAGCTTTTATGCACACACACTGATTACAAGCAAACAGGACACAGGTGAGGGTGTTGCCTTTAATAGCCATTTAAACCCATTTGCGTCAACTTCTGTGCATGTTATCAGGCCAAAATCGCCAGGGTATGTGAACTTTTGATCAGGGTCATTTGGATGTTTTGGGTTGTCATGATTTAACCCCTTAATGTCCAATGACAGACATAGTCCGCCTCTCTCCATTTGGTGCGGGCTCTGGCAATGAGCCTGCACCTTTTCCGGCACAAGACAGCTGATCTGATTAGCTGACATGTGCCCCAAACAGCCGTGGGTAGAATCGTGATCCACCTGCGGTTGTTCACATGTTAAAAACCGCTGTCAAACTTTGACAGCGGCATTTAACATGCACGCGCAGGAAACGTGTCATTACCTCCTCCCATCGGTGCCCATGTCTCATGACTCTGGGTTGCCGTTGGGTCAGCATTACAACCTGAGGTCTCCTGGAGACCTCTGTGGTTGTCACTGCTGGATTGCTATAAGCACTGCCTGGTGGTCAGCGCTCATAGCAAGTGAGCAATTCTGCTACGTACAGGCGATCTGATCATCGCCTATATGTAGCAGAGCTGATCGAGTTATAGAAGCTTCTAGTCTCCTATGGAGACTATTGAAGCATGCCAAAAGTAAAAAAACAGTTTTTAAAAATATAAACATATAAAAGTTCAAATCGCCCCCCTTTTGCCCCATTCAAAATAAAACATTAAAAAAAATCAAACATACACATATTTGGTATCGCCGCGTTCAGAATCGCCCGATTTTTCAATTAAAAAAATAAAAAAGGATTTACCTGATTGTTAAATGGCGTAGCGAGAAAAAAAGTCCGAACGCCAGAATTATGTTTTTTTGGTCACCATGACTGTGCATTTAAATGCAATAACAGGCGATCAAAAGATCGTATCTGCACGAACATGGTATCATTAGAAACATCAGCTCGGCTTGTAAAAAATAAACCTTTGCCCAACCTGAGATCATGAAAAATGGAGACGCTACGGGTATCAGAAAATGGGACAATTTATTATTTTTTTAACAAAGTTTGGAATGTGTTTTCAACACTTAAACAAAAAAGAACCTAGACATGTTGGTGTCTGTAAACTTGTAATGACTAGTGTTGAGCGATACCTTCTGATATTTGAAAGTATCGGTATCGGATTGGATCGGCCGATATCCAAAAAATACCGGATATCGCCGATACCGATACCCGATACCAATACAAGTCAATGGGACACAAATATCGGAAGTGATCCTGGATGGTTCCCAGGGTCTGAAGGAGAGGAGACTCTCCTTCAGGCCCTGGGATCCATATTCATGTAAAAAATAAAGAATAAAAATAAAAAATATGGATATACTCACCCTCGGACGAGCCCTGGCTGTCACCGCTGCAAGCGTCTGCCTCCGTTCCTAAGAATGCAGAGTGAAGGACCTTCGATGACGTCGCGGCTTGTGATTGGTCGCGTGACCGCTCATGTGACCGCTCACGCGACCAATCACAAGCCACGACGTCATCGCAGGTCCTACACTCACTGCATTCTTCGGAACGGAGGCTGCCGGTTGCACCGCTGAGGTCCAGGGTCTGTCGGAGGGGTGAGTATATCCATATTTTTTATTTTTATTTTTTATTTTTTACATGAATATGGATCCCAGGGTCTGAAGGAGAGTCTCCTCTCCTCCAGACCCTGGGAACCATACGCACCGCACACGCCTGGGAACTTATAGGAACTTCCGATTCCGATTTCCGATATCACAAAAATATCGGAACTCAGTATCGGAATTCCGATACAGCGAATATCGGCCGATATCCGATATTTGCAGTATCGGAATGCTCAACACTAGTAATGACCTGGAGAATCATAATGGCAGGTCAGTTTTAGCATTTAGTGAACCTAGTAAAAAAGCCAAACAAAAAACAAGTGTGGGATTGCTCTTTTTTTGCAATTTCACCGCACTTGGAATTTTTTTCCCCGTTTTCTAGTTGATGACATGGTAAAACAAATGAAGTCTTCCAAAAGTACAACTCGTCCCACAAAAAACGTGCCCTCACATGGCCATTTTTACCACAAAATAAAAAAGCTATGGCCATAGGATTAAGGGGATCAAAAAATGGAAATGCAAAAACGAAAATGCCCCTGGTCCTTAAGAGAAAACACAGTAGTTTGACAATAACCATGAGTGGAGAAAAAGTGTAGGTGTTATCATTCATATTCTCTGAAAAAAGGCCAAGAAAGCAAAAATTCTGCCGGGGTATGTAAACATTTGAGCACAACTGTACATACTAACATGGCAAGTGCAGGCAGGTATGGCTGGTATTCAGACTGTCACAGCATATATGGCTGGTATACAGACTGGCACAGCAGGTCCAGGCAGGTACAGCTTGTATACAGACTGGCACGGTAGATGCACGCAAGTACAGCTGGTATACAGACTGGCACAGCCGGAGCTGGCAGGTACGGCTGGTATACAGGCTGGCGCAGCAGGTACAGTTAGGTCCATATATATTTGGACAGAGGCAACATTTTTCTAATTTTGTTTATAGACATTACCACAATTAATTTTAAACAAAACCATTCAGATGCAGTTGAAGTTCAGACTTTCGGCTTTCATTTGAGGGTATCCACATTAAAATTGGATGAAGGGTTTAGAAGTTTCAGCTCCTTAACCTGTGCCACCCTGTTTTTAAAGGGACCAAAAGTAATTGGACAATTGACTCCAAGGCTATTTCATGGACAGGTGTGGGCAATCCCTTCGTTATGTCATTCTCAATTAAGCAGATAAAAGGCCTGGAGTTGATTTGAGGTGTGGTGCTTGCATTTGTAAGGTTTTGCTGTGAAGTAAACATGCGGTCAAAGGAGCTCTCCATGCAGGTGAAACAAGCCATCCTTAAGCTGCGAAAACAGAAAAAACCTATCGGATAAATTGCTACAATATTAGGAGTGGCAAAATCTACAATTTGGTACATCCTGAGAAAGAAAGAAAGCACTGGTGAACTCATCAATGCAAAAAGATCTGGGCGCCCACGGAAGACAACAGTGGTGGATGATCGCAGAATAAGCTCCATGGTAAAGAGAAACCCCTTCACAACAGCCAACCAAGTGAACAATACTCTCCAGAAGGTCGGCGTATCAATATCCAAATCTACCATAAAGAGAAGACTGCATGAAAGTAACTACAGAGGGTTCACTGCACGGTGCAAGCCACTCATAAGCATCAAGAATAAAAAGGCTAGACTGGACTGTGCTAAAAAACATCTAAAAAAGCCAGCACAGTTCTGGAAGAACACTCTTTGGACAGATGAATCCAAGATCAACCTCTACCAGAATGATGGAAAGAGAAAAGTATGGCGAAGGCGTGGTACAGCTCATGATCCAAAGCATACCACATCATCTGTAAAACACGGCGGAAGCAGTGTGATGGCTTGGGCATGCATGGCTGCCAGTGGCACTGGGTCACTAGTGTTTATTGATGATGTGACACAGGACAGAAGCAGCCGAATGAATTCTGAGGTATTCAGAGCCATACTCTATGCTCAGATCCAGCCAAATGAAGCAAAACTGATTGGTCGTCGTTTCATAATACAGATGGACAATGACCCAAAACATAAAGCCAAAGCAACCCAGGAGTTTATTGAAGCAAAGAAGTGGAATATTCTTGAATGGCCAAGTCAGTCACCTGATCTCAACCCAATTGAGCAGCATTTCACTTGTTAAAGACTAAACTTCAGACAGAAAGGCCCACAAACAAACAGCAACTGAAAACCACCGCAGTGAAGGCCTGGCAGAGCATCAAAAAGGAGGAAACTCAGCGTCTGGTGATGTCCATGAGTTCAAGACTTTAGGCAGTCATTGGCAACAAAGGGTTTTCAACCAAGTACTAAAAATGAACATTTCATTAAAAATTATTGAATCTGTCCAATTACTTTTGGTTCCTTTAAAAACAGGGTGGCACATGTTAAGGAGCTGAAACTCCTAAACCCTTCATCCAATTTTAATGTGGATACCCTCAAATGAAAGCTGAAAGTCTGAACTTCAACTGCATCTGAATTGTTTTGTTTAAAATTCATTGTGGTAATGTCTATAACCAAAATTAGAAAAATGTTGTCTCTGTCCAAATATATATGGACCTAACTGTATACTGAGATGTAAGCACTGGTGACCTGAGAACCAGAAAGCATGCAAACATCTGACTTAACATGTTGCTCAGGCACCTCCGAAACAAGTGGAGGTGGCTTAAATAATAAGTATTTCCCAGACATTGGCTGTGGACACTTTATTATGGTGCACACTCTCCCTTTTAAGAGATGTGAGTGCATGACCTAAATATGGTGCATAGGGATCTGCCAGGCATGTGCAGATCCCGGGAAGAAGGATCAGGAAGATAACATGCATGCCGCAGTCTAAGGCGTTGAGTGATTTGGCGTCCTTGCTGGGGAAGAGGAAGATGGGAAATGTGCAGGGACGCCGGCGCTACAGTACCTCCCCTTTATGCCTCCTCATCTTCAAGCTGGCAAGAAATCTCTCTAGGACAGTGTTCCCTAACTCCGGTCCTCAAGAGCCACCAACAGGTCATGTTTTTAGGATTTCCTCAGTATTGCACAGGTGATTAGGGTTGAGCGACTTTCATTTTTTTAAGATCGAGTAGGGTTTTGGGAAACCCGATTTTGTCCAGAGTCGAGTCGAGTGCAGTCGGCCGATTATCGCTAAAAGTCGGGGATCGACCGAAACACGAAACCCAATGCAAGTCAATGGGGAAGCATAGTCGGCAGTGAGTGGAGGCCAGGAAAACACCTACAGTGCCCATTTTAATGCCAAAAACATCCATTCTTGTTTCTGAAGCTTGCCAATCTTAATTAACTGTATAATAATAGTTGGGCATAAGGAATTGGGGGAAAGTTGTGGGGGGAGTAGGGCTGGCTCAAGTTTTTCGTGGGCCCAGGAAATGCGGACTACGTCACGGCGGTGTTGCAGGGAAAGGTAAGTATTTAAAAGTTGCAAGTGCTGTGATCCTGAGCAAGCAGGGGGGGCCCACTCGTTCGCATTGCCACTGGCACAGGGCCCCTCAAAGTACGGCGGTGTGTTTGCATGGCGGGGGCGCCTCCCACCAGCAGCGACACTTTTGCGTACTCTGAGGGGCCCTGTGCCAGTGACGTCGCCAACGAGTATGCCCCCCCACCTGATGAAGGAACCTGCACTTTCATCTGCACCTTCCTCTTTGTCCCTGTGTAAGGTGGTATAACATGCGGGAAGGGGAACCTTACTTTCAGCAGGGTCAGATTCTGGCTGTGTAGAGTACAAGGGGAATGTAGTGGTCTAGGTCAATGTACCAGCAGACTCATTTAGCAGTGGCTGGGCAATGGGCAGGATGAGGAGGAAACAGATATAGGGCCAAAGAATAAAGTAGGCTACATGCAGTTCAAAATTGGTAACAGGACTAAACAGGCGGCATTGCTTTGTTCAGTGGAGTAGCAAACCCAAGAGCAGCAGACACTGTTTCAAGGGCCTAACCACACTAGTAGGCCAAATGCAGTTTAATATCTGATAGTATAGGGCGAAAGCCAGAATGTGGAAGCTCAGCTTTGTTCAGTTGAGGACAACACCAGGGAGGGGCAGACACCTTTAGTAGGCCGGAAAAGCCTATTGCATTTTTTAAAATGGTAATTTGGAGCAGAAGGTTGAAGCTCAGCTTTATTTAGTTGAGGGCAACACCAGGGAGGGGCAGAAGCCGTTAGTAGGCCCTAACCACCATTTTTTTTTTTTTTAAAACCACTTAATGAGAGCCGGAAGGTTGAAGCTCAGCTTTATTTAGTTGAGGACAACACCAGGGAGGGGCAGAAGCCGTTAGTAGGCCCTAACCACCATTTTTTTTTTAAAACCACTTAATGAGAGCCGGAAGGTTGAAGCTCAGCTTTATTTAGTTGAGGACAACACCAGGGAGGGGCAGAAGCCGTTAGTAGGCCCTAACCACCATTTTTTTTTTAAAACCACTTAATGAGAGCCGGAAGGTTGAAGCTCAGCTTTATTTAGTTGAGGACAACACCAGGGAGGGGCAGAAGCCGTTAGTAGGCCCTAACCACCATTTTTTTTTTAAAACCACTTAATGAGAGCCGGAAGGTTGAAGCTCAGCTTTATTTAGTTGAGGACAACACCAGGGAGGGGCAGAAGCCGTTAGTAGGCCCTAACCACCATTTTTTTTTTAAAACCACTTAATGAGAGCCGGAAGGTTGAAGCTCAGCTTTATTTAGTTGAGGACAACACCAGGGAGGGGCAGAAGCCGTTAGTAGGCCCTAACCACCATTTTTTTTTTTTAAACCACATAATGAGAGCCGGAAGGTTGAAGCTCAGCTTTATTTAGTTGAGGACAACACCAGGGAGGGGCAGAAGCCGTTAGTAGGCCCTAACCACCAATTTTTTTTTTTTTAAAACCACTTAATGAGAGCCGGAAGGTTGAAGCTCAGCTTTATTTAGTTGAGGACAACACCAGGGAGGGGCAGAAGCCGTTAGTAGGCCCTAACCACCATTTTTTTTTTAAAACCACTTAATGAGAGCCGGAAGGTTGAAGCTCAGCTTTATTTAGTTGAGGACAACACCAGGGAGGGGCAGAAGCCGTTAGTAGGCCCTAACCACCATTTTTTTTTTTTAAACCACATAATGAGAGCCGGAAGGTTGAAGCTCAGCTTTATTTAGTTGAGGACAACACCAGGGAGGGGCAGAAGCCGTTAGTAGGCCCTAACCACCAATTTTTTTTTTTTTAAAACCACTTAATGAGAGCCGGAAGGTTGAAGCTCAGCTTTATTTAGTTGAGGACAACACCAGGGAGGGGCAGAAGCCGTTAGTAGGCCCTAACCACCATTTTTTTTTAAAAACCACTTAATGAGAGCCGGAAGGTTGAAGCTCAGCTTTATTTAGTTGAGGACAACACCAGGGAGGGGCAGAAGCCGTTAGTAGGCCCTAACCACCATTTTTTTTTTTAAAACCACATAATGAGAGCCGGAAGGTTGAAGCTCAGCTTTATTTAGTTGAGGACAACACCAGGGAGGGGCAGAAGCCGTTAGTAGGCCCTAACCACCATTTTTTTTTTTTTTAAAACCACTTAATGAGAGCCGGAAGGTTGAAGCTCAGCTTTATTTAGTTGAGGACAACACCAGGGAGGGGCAGAAGCCGTTAGTAGGCCCTAACCACCATTTTTTTTTTAAAACCACTTAATGAGAGCCGGAAGGTTGAAGCTCAGCTTTATTTAGTTGAGGACAACACCAGGGAGGGGCAGAAGCCGTTAGTAGGCCCTAACCAAAGTTGAAGGCCAAATGCAGTTTAATTTCTGATACTATAGGCCGAAAGCCAGAAGGTGGAAGTTCCGATTTAGACAGTGGAGGACAATTTGAATTAGGGACTGCAGACAGACTTAGTAGGCTGTCCCCTGTGGACCATGCATCCACCACATTAACCCATTGCGCCGTAATGGACACGTAATCTTCCGTGGCCATGCCTACAGGTCCATGCGTCTGTTGTCAGGTGCACCTTTGTACTCACAGATTGCCAGAGTGCATGGACAATGCGGTCTTCTACATGCTGGTGGAGGGTTGGGATGGCTTTTCTCGCAAAAGAAGTGTCGACTGGTTAGCTTGTAGCGTGGTACAGCGTAGTCCATCATGGCCTTATTAATAGTAAATAAAATATATAACTAGGCTCTATGAACTTTTAAATAGGTTCCAGGGGTACACGGGCAGCATTGGTGTGGTCAGTGGAGGAGTATTGCAAGTAGGGGCTGCAGACAGGCTATCAAAGGCCTAAAATAACAAACAGTAGGCAGTCATGGCAGTTTTACATCGGTTACATGGATACACAGGCAGGCACTCCAGGCAGCATTGTGCTCAGTGGAGGAGTATTGCAAGTAGGGGCCGCAGACAGGCTATCAAAGGCCTAAAATAACAAACAGTAGGCAGTCATGGCAGTTTTACATCGGTTACATGGATACACAGGCAGGCACTCCAGGCAGCATTGTGGTCAGTGGAGGAGTATTGCAAGTAGGGGCCGCAGACAGGCTATCAAAGGCCTAAAATAACAAACAGTAGGCAGTCATGGCAGTTTTACATCGGTTACATGGATACACAGGCAGCTAGGTGGTGAGTGGAGGAGTATTTAAAGTAAGGACCGCAGACAGGCTATCAAAGGCCTAACATAACAAACAATAGGCTCATGGCAGTTTTACAGCGGTTACATGGATACACGGGCAGGCAGCTTGGTGGTGAGTGGAGGAGTATTTAAAGTATGGACCGCAGACAGGCTTCGAAGGCCTAACACAATAAAATGGGCTGGCTGTAGGCACTTTAAAATTGGTTCCAGGGGTACACGGGCAGCAGTGGTCTGGTCAGTGGAGGCCTAGTGGAAGGAGGGACCGCAGACAGGCTTCGAAGGCCTAACACAATAAAATGGGCTGGCTGTAGGCACTTTAAAATTGGTTCCAGGGGTACACGGGCAGCAGTGGTCTGGTCAGTGGAGGCCTAGTGGAAGGAGGGACCGCAGACAGGCTTCGAAGGCCTAACACAATAAAATGGGCTGGCTGTAGGCACTTTAAAATTGGTTCCAGGGGTACACGGGCAGCAGTGGTCTGGTCAGTGGAGGCCTAGTGGAAGTATGGACCGCAGACAGGCTTCGAAGGCCTAACACAATAAAATGGGCTGGCTGTAGGCACTTTAAAATTGGTTCCAGGGGTACACGGGCAGCAGTGGTCTGGTCAGTGGAGGACTAGTGGAAGTATGGACCGCAGACAGGCTTCGAAGGCCTAACACAATAAAATGGGCTGGCTGTAGGCACTTTAAAATTGGTTCCAGGGGTACACGGGCAGCAGTGGTCTGGTCAGTGGAGGCCTAGTGGAAGTATGGACCGCAGACAGGCTTCGAAGGCCTAACACAATAAAATGGGCTGGCTGTAGGCACTTTAAAATTGGTTCCAGGGGTACACGGGCAGCAGTGGTCTGGTCAGTGGAGGCCTAGTGGAAGGAGGGACCGCAGACAGGCTTCGAAGGCCTAACACAATAAAATGGGCTGGCTGTAGGCACTTTAAAATTGGTTCCAGGGGTACACGGGCAGCAGTGGTCTGGTCAGTGGAGGCCTAGTGGAAGGAGGGACCGCAGACAGGCTTCGAAGGCCTAACACAATAAAATGGGCTGGCTGTAGGCACTTTAAAATTGGTTCCAGGGGTACACGGGCAGCAGTGGTCTGGTCAGTGGAGGCCTAGTGGAAGTATGGACCGCAGACAGGCTTCGAAGGCCTAACACAATAAAATGGGCTGGCTGTAGGCACTTTAAAATTGGTTCCAGGGGTACACGGGCAGCAGTGGTCTGGTCAGTGGAGGCCTAGTGGAAGGAGGGACCGCAGACAGGCTTCGAAGGCCTAACACAATAAAATGGGCTGGCTGTAGGCACTTTAAAATTGGTTCCAGGGGTACACGGGCAGCAGTGGTCTGGTCAGTGGAGGCCTAGTGGAAGTATGGACCGCAGACAGGCTTCGAAGGCCTAACACAATAAAATGGGCTGGCTGTAGGCACTTTAAAATTGGTTCCAGGGGTACACGGGCAGCAGTGGTCTGGTCAGTGGAGGCCTAGTGGAAGGAGGGACCGCAGACAGGCTTCGAAGGCCTAACACAATAAAATGGGCTGGCTGTAGGCACTTTAAAATTGGTTCCAGGGGTACACGGGCAGCAGTGGTCTGGTCAGTGGAGGCCTAGTGGAAGTATGGACCGCAGACAGGCTTCGAAGGCCTAACACAATAAAATGGGCTGGCTGTAGGCACTTTAAAATTGGTTCCAGGGGTACACGGGCAGCAGTGGTCTGGTCAGTGGAGGCCTAGTGGAAGGAGGGACCGCAGACAGGCTTCGAAGGCCTAACACAATAAAATGGGCTGGCTGTAGGCACTTTAAAATTGGTTCCAGGGGTACACGGGCAGCAGTGGTCTGGTCAGTGGAGGCCTAGTGGAAGGAGGGACCGCAGACAGGCTTCGAAGGCCTAACACAATAAAATGGGCTGGCTGTAGGCACTTTAAAATTGGTTCCAGGGGTACACGGGCAGCAGTGGTCTGGTCAGTGGAGGCCTAGTGGAAGTATGGACCGCAGACAGGCTTCGAAGGCCTAACACAATAAAATGGGCTGGCTGTAGGCACTTTAAAATTGGTTCCAGGGGTACACGGGCAGCAGTGGTCTGGTCAGTGGAGGACTAGTGGAAGTATGGACCGCAGACAGGCTTCGAAGGCCTAACACAATAAAATGGGCTGGCTGTAGGCACTTTAAAATTGGTTCCAGGGGTACACGGGCAGCAGTGGTCTGGTCAGTGGAGGCCTAGTGGAAGTATGGACCGCAGACAGGCTTCGAAGGCCTAACACAATAAAATGGGCTGGCTGTAGGCACTTTAAAATTGGTTCCAGGGGTACACGGGCAGCAGTGGTCTGGTCAGTGGAGGCCTAGTGGAAGGAGGGACCGCAGACAGGCTTCGAAGGCCTAACACAATAAAATGGGCTGGCTGTAGGCACTTTAAAATTGGTTCCAGGGGTACACGGGCAGCAGTGGTCTGGTCAGTGGAGGCCTAGTGGAAGGAGGGACCGCAGACAGGCTTCGAAGGCCTAACACAATAAAATGGGCTGGCTGTAGGCACTTTAAAATTGGTTCCAGGGGTACACGGGCAGCAGTGGTCTGGTCAGTGGAGGCCTAGTGGAAGTATGGACCGCAGACAGGCTTCGAAGGCCTAACACAATAAAATGGGCTGGCTGTAGGCACTTTAAAATTGGTTCCAGGGGTACACGGGCAGCAGTGGTCTGGTCAGTGGAGGACTAGTGGAAGTATGGACCGCAGACAGGCTTCGAAGGCCTAACACAATAAAATGGGCTGGCTGTAGGCACTTTAAAATTGGTTCCAGGGGTACACGGGCAGCAGTGGTCTGGTCAGTGGAGGCCTAGTGGAAGTATGGACCGCAGACAGGCTTCGAAGGCCTAACACAATAAAATGGGCTGGCTGTAGGCACTTTAAAATTGGTTCCAGGGGTACACGGGCAGCAGTGGTCTGGTCAGTGGAGGCCTAGTGGAAGGAGGGACCGCAGACAGGCTTCGAAGGCCTAACACAATAAAATGGGCTGGCTGTAGGCACTTTAAAATTGGTTCCAGGGGTACACGGGCAGCAGTGGTCTGGTCAGTGGAGGCCTAGTGGAAGGAGGGACCGCAGACAGGCTTCGAAGGCCTAACACAATAAAATGGGCTGGCTGTAGGCACTTTAAAATTGGTTCCAGGGGTACACGGGCAGCAGTGGTCTGGTCAGTGGAGGCCTAGTGGAAGTATGGACCGCAGACAGGCTTCGAAGGCCTAACACAATAAAATGGGCTGGCTGTAGGCACTTTAAAATTGGTTCCAGGGGTACACGGGCAGCAGTGGTCTGGTCAGTGGAGGCCTAGTGGAAGGAGGGACCGCAGACAGGCTTCGAAGGCCTAACACAATAAAATGGGCTGGCTGTAGGCACTTTAAAATTGGTTCCAGGGGTACACGGGCAGCAGTGGTCTGGTCAGTGGAGGCCTAGTGGAAGTATGGACCGCAGACAGGCTTCGAAGGCCTAACACAATAAAATGGGCTGGCTGTAGGCACTTTAAAATTGGTTCCAGGGGTACACGGGCAGCAGTGGTCTGGTCAGTGGAGGCCTAGTGGAAGGAGGGACCGCAGACAGGCTTCGAAGGCCTAACACAATAAAATGGGCTGGCTGTAGGCACTTTAAAATTGGTTCCAGGGGTACACGGGCAGCAGTGGTCTGGTCAGTGGAGGCCTAGTGGAAGTATGGACCGCAGACAGGCTTCGAAGGCCTAACACAATAAAATGGGCTGGCTGTAGGCACTTTAAAATTGGTTCCAGGGGTACACGGGCAGCAGTGGTCTGGTCAGTGGAGGCCTAGTGGAAGGAGGGACCGCAGACAGGCTTCGAAGGCCTAACACAATAAAATGGGCTGGCTGTAGGCACTTTAAAATTGGTTCCAGGGGTACACGGGCAGCAGTGGTCTGGTCAGTGGAGGCCTAGTGGAAGGAGGGACCGCAGACAGGCTTCGAAGGCCTAACACAATAAAATGGGCTGGCTGTAGGCACTTTAAAATTGGTTCCAGGGGTACACGGGCAGCAGTGGTCTGGTCAGTGGAGGCCTAGTGGAAGTATGGACCGCAGACAGGCTTCGAAGGCCTAACACAATAAAATGGGCTGGCTGTAGGCACTTTAAAATTGGTTCCAGGGGTACACGGGCAGCAGTGGTCTGGTCAGTGGAGGACTAGTGGAAGTATGGACCGCAGACAGGCTTCGAAGGCCTAACACAATAAAATGGGCTGGCTGTAGGCACTTTAAAATTGGTTCCAGGGGTACACGGGCAGCAGTGGTCTGGTCAGTGGAGGACTAGTGGAAGGAGGGAGCGCAGAAAGGCTTCAAAGGCCTAAAATAACAAACAATAGGCTCATGGCAGTTTTACAGCGGTTACATGGATACACGGGCAGGCAGCTTGGTGGTCAGTGGAGGAGTAGGGACCGCAGACAGGCTATCAAAGGCCTAAAATAACAAACAATAGGCTCATGGCAGTTTTACAGCGGTTACATGGATACACGGGCAGGCAGCTTGGTGCTGAGTGGAGGAGTAGTGCAAGGAGTGTCTGTCCCAGTACTCCCAAAATATAAATAGATGTTAATGTCTCGCAAAACAACCAAAACAAAAAAAAAGATGGCATACTTAGGTACAGGGGTGGGCTCATCTGCTGTGTTTCTGACATAGTAATTTGGCAGTAACTATTTAATGGTGCCAATATAGGACACAGACACAGACTACTTTAAGTTGCATCATAGATGTCTACAAATTTGTATTGTCAGTGCCAGACATTGAATGATGTCAGCGAATAGACTAAAGATTGGTGGAGCTGTGCGACATAATTTTGCACGTAGTACAGCCCAGTTTGAGCTGGGGTAGGGGGGAACTCTCTTGAGGCCGGCGGGACCGCCCCAGGGCCACTCATGTTACAACGGTGTGTCTGACGTTGGGTGCGCACCACCACCGCCAGAGACACTACATTGTACTATGAGGGACCCAGTAGCAATGCCGTCAACCAAAAGCGAGCACACCCACCTCTTCAGACAAACAGCAGTCTCACGGGTGCTTGCGCCAAGTCGCGATACCACGGCCCCGTGTGGGGAGTTTGGCCATTTAGGGAGGTGTAAACATGTCGTATGCTGTACAATCTGCAGCAGCAAATTAGACATTAGAAAAGTAATTCACAGGCAAGAGCTTTTCATAGGAAAGCTAGGTGTCGGCCGGGCAAGGTGGGGCAAAAGATTTTGAAATCCAGTTGTGGTTCATTTTAATGAATGTTAGATCGTCAACATTTTGGGTAGCCAGACGAGTCCTTTTTTCGGTTAATATTGACCCTGCAGCACTGAATACTCTTTCTGATAGGACACTTGCTGCCGGGCAAGCAAGCTCCTGCAATGCATATTCTGCCAATTCTGGCCAGGTGTCTAATTTGGAGGCCCAGTAATCAAATGGGAATGACGGTTGAGGGAGAACATCGATAAGGGATGAAAAATAGTTAGTAACCATACTGGACAAATGTTGTCTCCTGTCACTTTCAATTGATGCAGCAGTACCTGTCCTGTCTGCGGTCATAGCAAAATCACTCCACAACCTGGTCAGAAAACCCCTCTGTCCAACGCCACTTCTGATGTGTGCACCCCTAACACTCCTAGTCTGCTGCCCCCTGGAGCTCGTGTGAGAACGATCACGTGCGCTGTGTGCTGGGAATGCCTGAAGCAAACGGTCAACAAGAGTTGATTGTTTGGTTGCTAATATTAGTTCCAAGTTCTCATGTGGCATAACATTTTGCAATTTGCCTTTATAGCGTGGATCAAGGAGGCAGGCCAACCAGTAATCGTCATCGTTCATCATTTTCGTAATGCGTGTGTCCCTTTGTAGGATACGTAAGGCATAATCCGCCATGTGGGCCAAAGTTCCACTTGTCAAATCTCCGGTTGTGATTGGTTGAGGGGCAGTTGCAGGCAAATCTACGTCACTTGTGTCCCTCAAAAAACCAGAACCCGGCCGTGACACGCAACCAATTTCCTGTGCCCCCGTGAAAGTTTCCGCATTAAAAATATACTCATCCCCATCATCCTCCTCGTCCTCCACCTCCTCTTCGCCCGCTACCTCGTCCTGTACACTGCCCTGACCAGACAATGGCTGACTGTCATCAAGGCTTCCCTCTTCCTCTGGTGCAGACGCCTGCTCCTTTATGTGCGTCAAACTTTGCATCAGCAGACGCATTAGGGGGATGCTCATGCTTATTACGGCGTTGTCTGCACTAACCAGCCGTGTGCATTCCTCAAAACACTGAAGGACTTGACACATGTCTTGTATCTTCGACCACTGCACACCTGACAACTCCATGTCTGCCATCCTACTGCCTGCCCGTGTATCCTCCCACAAATAAATAACAGCACGCCTCTGTTCGCACAGTCTCTGAAGCATGTGCAGTGTTGAGTTCCACCTTGTTGCAACGTCTATGATTAGGCGATGCTGGGGAAGGTTCAAAGACCGCTGATAGGTCTGCATACGGCTGGCGTGTACAGGCGAACGTCGGATATGTGAGCAAAGTGCACGCACTTTGAGGAGCAGGTCGGAGAACCCAGGATAAGTTTTCAATAAGCACTGCACCACCAGGTTTAAGGTGTGAGCCAGGCAAGGAATGTGTTTCAGTTGGGAAAGGGAGATGGCAGCCATGAAATTCCTTCCGTTATCACTCACTACCTTGCCTGCCTCAAGATCTACTGTGCCCAGCCACGACTGCGTTTCTTGTTGCAAGAACTCGGACAGAACTTCCGCGGTGTGTCTGTTGTCGCCCAAACACTTCATAGCCAATACAGCCTGCTGACGCTTGGCAGTAGCTGGCCCATAATGGGACAACTGGTGTGCAACAGTGTCATCTGCCGATGGAGTGGTTGGCCGACTGCGTTCTGTGGAAGAGCTGTAGCTTCTGCAGGAGGACGAGGAGGAGGAGGAGGGGGTGCGAACGCCTACAGCCAACTGTTTCCTAGACCGTGGGCTAGGCACAACTGTCCCTAAATTGATGTCGCCTGTGGACCCTGCATCCACCACATTCACCCAGTGTGCCGTGATGGACACATAACGTCCCTGGCCATGCCTACTGGTCCATGCATCTGTAGTCAGGTGCACCTTTGTACTCACAGATTGCCTGAGTGCATGGACGATGCGCTGTTTAACATGCTGGTGCAGGGCTGGGATGGCTTTTCTGGAAAAAAAGTGTCGACTGGGTAGCTCGTATCGTGGTTCAGCGTACTCCATCAGGGCTTTGAAAGCTTCGCTTTCAACTAACCGGTAGGGCATCATCTCTAACGAGATTAGTCTAGCTATGTGGGCGTTAAAACCCTGTGTACGCGGATGCGAGGATAAGTACTTCCTTTTTCTAACCAGAGTCTCATGTAGGGTGAGCTGGACTGGAGAGCTGTAGATCGTGGAACTTTCGGGTGTGCCGGTGGACATGGCAGACTGAGAGACGGTTGGAGACGGTATTGTTTCCGCCGGTGCCCTACATGCAATATTTCCTCCTACAAAACTGGTGATTCCCTGACCCTGACTGCTTTTGGCTGGCAAAGAAACCTGCACAGATACTGCCGGTGGTGCGGAAAATGGTGGCCTTACAGTGACGGAAGGGATGTTGCGTTGCTGACTAGCTTCATTGGCCGAGGGTGCTACAACCTTGAGGGACGTTTGGTAGTTAGTCCAGGCTTGAGAATGCATGGTGGTTAAGTGTCTATGCATGCAACTAGTATTTAGACTTTTCAGATTCTGACCTCTGCTTAAGCTAGTTGAACATTTTTGACAGATGACTTTGCGCTGATCAGTTGGATGTTGTTTAAAAAAATGCCAGACTGCACTCTTCCTAGACTCTGATCCCTTTTCAGGGATTGCAGACTGAGCTTTAACCGGATGGCAACGCTGTGCTCCAACAGGTTTTGGCTTTGACACGCGTTTTGGTCCAGATACGGGCCCGGCAGATGGAACCTGTTGCGATGTTGATGCCTGCTGCGGCCCCTCCTCCACCTCCGCTTCTGAACTACTGCCGCCTGCACCCTGTTCCCCCAATGGCTGCCAATCGGGGTCAATAACTGGGTCATCTATTACCTCCTCTTCGAGCTCGTGTGCAACTTCGTCTGTGTCACTGTGTCGGTCGGTGGTATAGCGTTCGTGGCGGGGCAACATAGTCTCATCAGGGTCTGATTGTGGATCTGTACCCTGAGAGGGCAATGTGGTGGTCTGAGTCAAAGGAGCAGCATAGTACTCTGGCTGTGGCTGTGCATCAGTGCACTCCATGTCAGAATATACTTGTAATGGGCATGGCCTGTTAAATGTTTCACTTTCTAAGCCAGGGACGGTATGTGTAAAGAGCTCCATGGAGTGACCCGTTGTGTCGCCTGCTGCATCCTTCTCTCTTGTTGTAGTTTTTGCTGAGGAGGACAAGGAAGCGACTTGTCCCTGACCGTGAACATCCACAAGCGACGCGCTGCTTTTACATTTACCAGTTTCGGAAGAGGAGGCAAAAGAGCTAGAGGCTGAGTCTGCAATGTAAGCCAAAACTTGCTGTTGCTGCTCCGCCTTTAAAAGCGGTTTTCCTACTCCCAGAAAAGAGAGCGTTCGAGGCCTTGTGTAGCCTGACGACGAAACTGGCTCCACAGCTCCAGACTTAGGTGGAATATTTTTATCCCCACGACCACCTGATGCTCCACTACCACTACCATCATTACCAGCTGACAATGAACGCCCACGACGACCTCTTGCACCAGACTTCCTCATTGTTTTAAAATCTTAACCAAAGTAACTTTATTTGTTGCTATCAAACAACTTACACGGTGAGCTATAACTTCAGTATGATTTCAATATCCCTTAACAGGTTGGTGAGACCACAAGGAAAATCAGGCACAATGTTACACACTCTGTTTTCTGTGGCACAAAATCACAGAGATGACACACACGCAGGACTGTCACTCAAGCACTAATGTCAATATTAATCTCCCACCTAATTTATTTATTTTTTTTTCTCAGGGAGACTTTAGAAACCAAATAATATTAAAAAAAAAAAAAAAAAGGCTTTCTATGGCCCACAATTAGAGAGAGAGAGGTGGCACAACCAGGAGTCAAGACTGGCGCACAAGCTGAAAGGGCAATATTACTCTCCCACTGTTTTTTATGTTTTTTTTGTTTTTTTCAGGGAGACTTTAGAAACCAAATAATATTAAAAAAACCAAAAAAAAAAAAGGCTTTCTATGGCCCACTGAATGAAAGGGAGAGAGGTGGCACACCCAGGAGTCAAGACTGGCACACAAGCTGAAAGGGCAATATTACTCTCCCACTGTTTTTTTATGTATTTTTTGTTTTTTCAGGGAGACTTTAGAAACCCAATAATATTTAAAAAAAAAAATAAATAGGCTTTCTATGGCCCACTGAATGAGAGGGAGAGAGGTGGCACACCCAGGAGTCAAGACTGGCACACAAGCTGAAAGGGCAATATTACTCTCCCACTGTTTTTTTAGGTTTTTTTTTTTTTTTCAGGGAGAATTAGAAACCAAATAATATTAAAAAAAAAAAAAATAGGCTTTCTATGGCCCACTGAATGAAAGGGAGAGAGGTGGCACACCCAGGAGTCAAGACTGGCACACAAGCTGAAAGGGCAATATTACTCTCCCACTGTTTTTTTATGTATTTTTTGTTTTTTTCAGGGAGACTTTAGAAACCCAATAATATTTAAAAAAAAAAATAAATAGGCTTTCTATGGCCCACTGAATGAGAGGGAGAGAGGTGGCACACCCAGGAGTCAAGACTGGCACACAAGCTGAAAGGGCAATATTACTCTCCCACTGTTTTTTTATGTATTTTTTGTTTTTTTCAGGGAGACTTTAGAAACCCAATAATATTTAAAAAAAAAAATAAATAGGCTTTCTATGGCCCACTGAATGAGAGGGAGAGAGGTGGCACACCCAGGAGTCAAGACTGGCACACAAGCTGAAAGGGCAATATTACTCTCCCACTGTTTTTTTATGTATTTTTTGTTTTTTTCAGGGAGACTTTAGAAACCCAATAATATTTAAAAAAAAAAATAAATAGGCTTTCTATGGCCCACTGAATGAGAGGGAGAGAGGTGGCACACCCAGGAGTCAAGACTGGCACACAAGCTGAAAGGGCAATATTACTCTCCCACTGTTTTTTTAGGTTTTTTTTTTTTTTCAGGGAGACTTTAGAAACCAAATAATATTAAAAAAAAAAAAAAAAAAAAAAAAAATAGGCTTGCTATAGCCCACTGAATGAGAGATAGCACACACAGCAGTGGCACACAAGCCCTTACTGAGGCCAATATTTTTCTCCCACTGATTGATGTAGTGTTTTTGTGTTGAGGTAGAATTTAGAACACAAATCACGGAAAAAATAAGTAGGCTTTCTATGGCCCACTGAATGAAAGGGAGAGAGGTGGCACACCCAGGAGTCAAGACTGGCACACAAGCTGAAAGGGCAATATTACTCTCCCACTGTTTTTTTATGTATTTTTTGTTTTTTCAGGGAGACTTTAGAAACCCAATAATATTTAAAAAAAAAAATAAATAGGCTTTCTATGGCCCACTGAATGAGAGGGAGAGAGGTGGCACACCCAGGAGTCAAGACTGGCACACAAGCTGAAAGGGCAATATTACTCTCCCACTGTTTTTTTAGGTTTTTTTTTTTTTTTCAGGGAGAATTAGAAACCAAATAATATTAAAAAAAAAAAAATAGGCTTTCTATGGCCCACTGAATGAAAGGGAGAGAGGTGGCACACCCAGGAGTCAAGACTGGCACACAAGCTGAAAGGGCAATATTACTCTCCCACTGTTTTTTTATGTATTTTTTGTTTTTTTCAGGGAGACTTTAGAAACCCAATAATATTTAAAAAAAAAAATAAATAGGCTTTCTATGGCCCACTGAATGAGAGGGAGAGAGGTGGCACACCCAGGAGTCAAGACTGGCACACAAGCTGAAAGGGCAATATTACTCTCCCACTGTTTTTTTAGGTTTTTTTTTTTTTTCAGGGAGACTTTTGAAACCAAATAATATTAAAAAAAAAAAAAAAAAAAAAATATAGGCTTGCTATAGCCCACTGAATGATAGCGCACACACAGCAGTGGCACACAAGCCCTGACTGAGGCCAATATTTTTCTCCCACTGATTGATGTAGTGTTTCTGTGTTGAGGTAGATTTTAGAACACAAATCACGGAAAAAATAAATAGGCTTTCTATGGCCCACTCAGTGAGAGATGGCACACACAGGGATGGCACTGTAGCAGAAATGCCAATCTTAATCTCCCACAAAAAAAAAACAAAAAAAAAAAAAAACTGTCCTACAATTACTATCTCCCTGCAGTAATGTAAGCCAGGTATGGCAGGCAGCAATAGGAGTGGACTGATGCACAAATTAAATAAAAAGTGTGGACAAACAAAAAAGATAGCTGTGCAGAAAGGAAGGAACAAGAGGATATGTGCTTTGAAAAAAGCAGTTGGTTTCCACAGTGGCGTACACACAGCAATACAGCTATCACGGAGCCTTCTAGGGCAGCCCAATGAGCTACAGCGCTGAGGGGAAAAAAAAAAAAAAATAGCTTCCACTGTTCCTGCACACCGAAGGTGGTGTTGGACAGTGGAAATCGCTGCAGCACAAGCGGTTTGGTGGTTAGTGGACCCTGCCTAACGCTCTCCCTGCTTCTGATGAAGCGGCAGCAACCTCTCCCTAAGCTCAGATCAGCAGCAGTAAGATGGCGGTCGGCGGGAACGCCCCTTTATAGCCCCTGTGACGCCGCAGACAGCAAGCCAATCACTGCAATGCCCTTCTCTAAGATGGTGGGGACCAGGATCTATGTCATCACGCTGCCCACACTCTGCGTTCACCTTCATTGGCTGAGAAATGGCGCTTTTCGCGTCATTGAAACGCGACTTTGGCGCGAAAGTCGCGTACCGCATGGCCGACAAGCACAGGGGTCGGATCGGGTTTCATGAGACGCCGACTTAGCCAAAAGTCGGCGACTTTTGAAAATGATCGACCCGTTTCGCTCAACCCTACAGGTGATTGAATGCTTGTCTGTCCAGGTGATGCAATTATCACCTGTGCAATACTAAGGAAATCCAGAAAATATGACCTGTTGGTGGGTCTTGAGGACCGGAGTTCGGGAACACTGCTCTAGGAGGAGAGAGGCATGGATATTCTTCTTGGGTTCCTATTACCTCTCCTCAAAACTGAATCCTTTCCAATCTACTAGAAAAAAGGTTTTCCCTCATACCCTCTTAGTAGCCAGCATATTCTCTACCTCAAAGACTTATTCAGGGCCGAATAGAGCAGGACTGGTGCCCGGTCATTAGAGATGGAGTTTCAAATGAGAGGCTTGAGAAGAGACACGTGAAATGAGTTGGAGACACGTAAAGAGACTTGGAGCTTGTGGAATGCAGCATTTGTTTGTTTGAGGACCTTGAAAGGACTAATAAACTGAGAACTAGTGATGAGCGAGTGTACTCGTTGCTCGGGTTTTCCCGAGTGTTTGTAACTGCTCGGAGATTTAGTTTTTTTTTACGCAGCTGCATGATTTACGGATGCTAGCCAGGCTGAGTACAAGTGGGGGTTGCCTGGTTGCTAGGGAATCCTCACATGTATTCAAGCTGTCTGGCAGCTGTAAATCATGCAGCTGAGGCTACGAAAACTAAAGGTACCGTCACACTAAACGATATCGCTAGCGATCCGTGACGTTGCAGCGTCCTCGCTAGCGATATCGTTTAGTTTGACACGCAGCAGCGATCAGGATCCTGCTGTGATGTCGCTGGTCGCTGAATAAAGTCCAGAACTTTATTTGGTCGTCCGATCGCCGTGTATCGTTGTGTTTGACACCAAAAGCAACGATACCAGCGATGTTTTACACTGGTAACCAGGGTAAACATCGGGTTACTAAGCGCAGGGCCGCGCTTAGTAACCCGATGTTTACCCTGGTTACCAGCGTAAAAGTAAAAAAAACAAACAGTACATGCTCACCTGCGCGTCCCCTGCCGTCCGCTTCCTGCTCTGACTGATCGCCGGCCCTAAAGTGAAAGTGAAAGCAGAGCGGTGACGTCACCGCTCTGCTGTTAGGGCCGGAGCTCAGTCAGTGTCAGGAAGCAGACGCCGGGGGACGCATGTAAGTATGTACTGTTTGTTTTTTTTACTTTTACGCTGGTAACCAGGGTAAACATCGGGTTACTAAGCGCGGCCCTGCGCTTAGCAACCCGATGTTTACCCTGGTTACCCGGGGGCCTCGGCATCGTTGGTCGCTGGAGAGCGGTCTGTGTGACAGCTCTCCAGCGATCAAACAGCGACGCTGCAGTGATCGCCATCGTTGTCGCTATCGCTGCAGCGTCGCTTAATGTGACGGTACCTTAAATCTCCGAGCAGTTACAAATACTCGGAGGCCACCCGAGTGTGCTCGGGAAAACCCGAGCAACGGATGGCAGACAAAGGCTTCAATGTGTTGACAAACAGCACCACAAAGTTTTCCACACAGTCCAGTCTTACTAGCCAAGAGGCTGGGCCTCACAGTCCTCAACCTGGTCCACATTCCTCACCATTAAGAGTCCGAGGTGACATATGACCCCAACGCTGGCCACTCCGAGGAACTGTTTACGTTTCCTTGTAATGATTCTGGACTCTCACGGTGCACCATTAAAGAGGGTCATAAAGAGGTGGAGTGCAGTGATGCACAAACATTTGAGCACCCATGGCCAGAAGAAAGCCATGTTTGGGAAGGTCAATTCATGTCTGAAAAGGTGGAGTATAATCATGACACACAATTGCCATCAGTTCAACCTAAAATTGCAACTCCGAAGGAGGATCAGATTGATGAATTGGAAGACGACGTGGTCGATGATGAGGTCACTGATCCAACCTGGCACGGTGGCACGCATAGCAAGCACAGCAATGCAGAGAGGGATGGATCCATAGCACGAAAACAGGCAAGAAGAGGTAGTGGTTTGACCAGAGAGAGAACTAGGTCAACTGCTCAGCAGAGCACCCCCCCCCCCCCACTCGGCTAGATGCAGGGTGCGTTGTTCCCTTGTATGGAAGTTTATCCTGAAAGTCCTTCATACAAAACAACTGTAATTTTTAAGGTGCAAGAACACCAACCTGAGCACCAGCAGCATGCAGAAGCACATGGCAGCCATGCACCCCAGTAGGTGGGCGGAACACTTGGGTAAAAAAATCTGTGTTTGAGGGTCAAACCACTGCCTCATCCCCTGTTACGATCTGCTGTCCAGAAAGCAATACTAAAGTGCAAAGAAGCAGAGTAGGTCTTAAAAACAGGGATCACCACATACATGAATGTAGCAAAATAGAACACAGCTTTATTTTAGAATAAACAAACATGAGGCAAAACACACACATTTAAAACCATTTAAAAAGGGAATACAGAACAACCCAATACACAGACAGCCCCTAATAAGGCTAAAACCCGCACATAGCTTAAAGGTGTGATATGAACATGGCAAACAGTAGAGTACCTACAGTTAGGTCCATATATATTTGGACAGAGACAACATTATTCTAATTTTGGTTCTAGACATTACCACAATAAATTTTAAACAAAACGATTCAGATGCAGTTGAAGTTCAGACTTTCAGCTTTCATTTGAGGGTATCCACATTAAAATTGGATGAAGGGTTTAGGAGCTTCCGCTCCTTAACATGTGGAATAGGGATCAGCTGATGCCGCACAGTCTGAAGAAGGCGGGGGTAGATGAGTGAGAGGCGAAGATATGCACTGCGCATGCCCATGATTTCCAGCCCTGCAGTGTGAATAAATCAGAAGACACTGCGGGGCGGGATCTCAGGCAGCGCAGCCGAACAGGTGCAGTCAGCCTGACATCAAATGATGTCAGAAGACGGGCAGCGCTAAATGAGCATGGCCAAGGGATAACATAACAGCGCAGGCTCCAGGACAGATTCAAACAACACTCAGGAGGCGGCGCATGGCGCCAAGGGGGTATGAATGACAGCTGTGCCCTGCCTGATTAGGAAGGAAAGTCCCGCTTCCGGGACGGTTTCATGGTATGAGGGGACACATTTTATAAGTGTTTAGCTCAGCCTGTGCAAGGAGAATAACTACTTGTGCAGCATTAGTGCTGCACAAGGTGGTTCTTTTACTTACAAACACCTGGGGGGGGGCAGGCTCTCTTTAGTTTCTGTAGTAGTGTGGGTGTGGAGGGAGCAGGAGAAATTGCCGGATACACAGCAGGGGATCAGCTGACATTACTGAACCCCAATAACATGGCAGCAAGTGTTGACTGTGCAGACAGCACTTCTGAGCAGCAACAGGCGGTGTTGGGGCACCAGGTTCAATGCTGGAAACTGAGTGGAGAAATTGCCGCACACGCAGCAGGGGAGCAGCTGGCGTTACTGAACCCCAATAACAGAGGAGCAACTGTTGACTGTGCAGACAGCACTTCCAGGCAGCAACTGGCGGTGTTGGAGCCCAGGGTCAATGCTAGAAACTGAATGGAGAAATTGCCGCACACACAGCAGGGGAGCAGCTGGAGTTACTGAACCCCAATAACAGAGGAGCAACTGTTGACTGTGCAGACAGCACTTCTGGGCAGAAACTGGCAGTGTTGGAGCTCAGGGTCAATACTAGAAACTGAGTGGAGAAATTGCCGCACACACAGCAGGCGAGCAGCTGGCGTTACTGAACCCCAATAACAGAGGAGCAACTGTTGACTGTGCAGACAGCACTTCCGGGCAGAAACTGGCAGTGTTGGAGCTCAGGGTCAATACTAGAAACTGAGTGGAGAAATTGCCACACACACAGCAGGGGAGCAGCTGGCGTTACTGAACCCCAATAACAGAGGAGCAACTGTTGACTGTGCAGACAGCACTTCCGAGCAGCAACTGGCGGTGTTGGAGCCCAGGGAATACAGGAGAAGCAGAGTGTAGGCCGAAGCCTAATTGGAGCAAGTTTAATATCTGAAGTAGTGTGAGTGTGGAGGTAGCAGGAGCAATTGCCGAATACACAGCAGGGGAGCAGCTGACGTTACTGAACCCCACTAACACAGGATCTAGTGTTTTTCTCTGTGCAGACGGCACTTCTGAGCAGCAACTGGCAGTGTTGGAGCCCAGGGTCAATCAGGGTGTAGGCCGAGGCCTAATTGGAGCAAGTTTAATATCTGAAGTAGTGTGAGTGTGGAGGTAGCAGGAGCAATTGCCGGATACACAGCAGGGGAGCAGCTGACGTTACTGAACCCCACTAACACAGGAGCTAGTGTTTTTCTCTGTGCAGACGGCACTTCTGAGCAGCAACTCGTGGTGTTGGGGCCCAGGGTCAATCAGGGTGTAGGCCGAGGCCTAATTGGAGCAAGTTTAATATCTGAAGTAGTGTGAGTGTGGAGGTAGCAGGAGCAATTGCCGGATACACAGCAGTGGAGCAGCTGACGTTACTGAACCCCACTAACACAGGAGCTAGTGTTTTTCTCTGTGCAGATGGCACTTCTGAGCAGCAACTCGTGGTCTTGTAGCCCAGGGTCAATCAGGGTGTAGGCCGAGGCCTAATTGGAGCAAGTTTAATATCTGAAGTAATGTGAGTGTGGAGGTAGCAGGACAAATTGCCGGATACACAGCTGGGGATCAGCTGATGTTACTGAAACCCAATAACACGGCAGCAAGTGTTGACTGTGCAGACGGCACTTCTGAGCAGCAACTGGCGGTGTTGGAGCCCAGGGAATCCAGGAGAAGCAGAGTGTAGGCAGAGGCCTAATTTGAGCTAGATTAATATCAGTTGTAGTGGGAGTGTGGATCGAGCAGGAGAAATTGCCAGATACACAGCTGGGGAGCAGCTGACGTTACTGAAACCCTATAACACTGGGTCATGTGTTGACTGTGCAGACGGCACTTCTGAGCAGCAACTGGCGGTGTTGGAGCCCAGGGATTACAGTTCACTTGGTAGAAACATGAACACAACAGGAGACCTGGATACTGTTGCCAACCAATTATTTAAGCTGGAAGAGGGGTGGCAAATTCCTGCGAGATCCAGGCCTTGTTCATTTTCAGAAAAGTAAGCCGGTCAATGTTATCGGAGGATAGTCGCATGCGACGCTCTGTTAGTACACCACCTGCGGCACTAAAGATGCGTTCCGATAATACACTAGCAGCAGGGCAAGCCAGCACCTCCAATGCATCCTGGCTAAGCTCTCTCAGCTTAGAGACTCAAAACTTGAAGGGGGAAGAGCTGTCTGGGAGTACACTGAGAGGACAAGACATGTAGTCTGTCACCATCTGACAGAAATGTTGCCTCCTGCTGACTGGAGAGCCGTCTGTGATGGTGTAGACATTTGTGGCGGGCACACGAAACTTTGCCACAGTTGGACCATACTGGTCTTGCCTTGTGCTGAGGCACTGCTTCAGGTCCCTCTTTGTGCAGAGCTTCCTCCACTGCCTCGATGCACTGAGCTGCTTTGTAAAGCACTAGTAGCACTGCTCTCGGTTGGACTGGAGAAGATGATGGAATGCACCAGTGTGTCTTGGTACTCTGGCATTTTATGCTCCCGGTTCAATGGTGTTATGAGGCTGTGTAAGTTGTCCCGGTAGCAAGGATCTAGGAGGGTGTACACCCAATCATCAGCCGTGTTGAGAATGTGGGCGATACGGTGGTGGTTTCTCAGGCACTGCAGCATGAAATCGACCATGTTCTGCAGACTGCCAACTGGCCAAGAAACGCTGTCTGTTGTGAATTTGGTTTTTGGGCTCCCCCGGTGGTCGCTGGTGGTACTGGACTTGTGTGCTTCACTTTCTCTGTTCACCTGTTTCCATCAGGATGTGGGAGTATCCTATTTAGCCTTGCTGCTCAGTTATTCTAGTGCCGGCCATCAATGTAACCAGAGCCTTTCTGTTGCATGTTCCTGCTTCTAGACTACTATCAGCTAAGTTGGACTCTTAGTCCTAAGTTTGTTTGCATTTTTGTTCCAGTTCTCAGTTATGTTATGTTTCTGTAGCTGGAAGCTCTTGTGGGCCGAAATTACCACTCCGGTGTCATGAGTTGACACATGAGTCTTAAAGTAATTTCTGGATGGTATTTTAATAGGGTTTTCAGCTGACCGTGAAGTTCCCTATTGTATCTTCTTACTATCTAGTAAGCGGACCTCGCTTTGCTGAACCTACCTTCATACTGCGTATGTCTTTTCCTCTGAACTAACCGTCAATATATGTGGGGGGCTTCTGTCTCCTTTTTGGAGGAATTTCCCTAGAGGTAAGCCAGGTCTGTTTTTTCCTCTATTAGGGTTAGTTAGTTCTCCGGCTGGCGCTGGGCGTCTAGGGATAAAACGTAGGTACGTCACCCGGCCACTGTTAGTTGTGTGGTAGGTTTAGCTCACGGTCAGCTCGAGATTCCATCACCCAAGAGCTAGTCTGTTATTTAAGTTCTCTGACGTTCCCTTGCCATTGGGAACCATGACAGTATGGCAGGCCAAGGGTTAAAACCGTTGGCAGAAGAAAGGAGAGAAAAAGAAGTCTGCAGATTTTTTTTTTTTTTTTTTTCTTCTGAGCTTGCTCTATAGTTCACTCAGTTGCATTTCTGCTCTAATTGCAGCCTTTGCCTCTCTCTCTCCTTCTAATCCTTGAATGGCTCTGATCTCACCTGATTAAAATGGATCCTCAGAGTTTGGCTACAGGTTTGAATAATCTTGCTACGAAGGTTCAAAATTTACAGGATTTTGTTATTCATGCTCCTATATCTGAACCTAGAATTCCTATACCAGAATTTTTCTCCGGGGATAGATCTCGTTTCCTGAATTTCAAATATAATTGTAAATTATTTCTTTCCCTGAGATCTCGCTCCACTGGAGATCCCGCACAGCAGGTTAGGATAGTAATTTCCTTGCTGCGGGGTGACCCTCAAGACTGGGCATTTGCATTGGCACCCGGGGATCCTGCGTTGCTCAATGTGGATGCGTTTTTTCTGGCTTTGGGGTTGCTTTATGAGGAACCTAATTTAGAGATTCAGGCTGAAAAAACCTTGATGGCCCTATCTCAAGGGCAAGATGAAGCTGAAATATACTGCCAAAAATTTCGTAAATGGTCTGTGCTTACTCAGTGGAATGAGTGCGCCCTGGCGGCGAATTTCAGAGAGGGTCTCTCTGATGCCATTAAAGATGTTATGGTGGGGTTCCCTGCACCTACAGGTCTGAATGAGTCCATGACAATGGCTATTCAGATTGATCGGCGTTTGCGGGAGCGCAAACCTGTGCACCATTTGGCGGTGTCTTCTGAGAAGGCTCCAGAAAATATGCAATGTGATAGAATTCTGTCCAGAAGCGAACGGCAGAATTTTAGGCGAAAAAATGGGTTGTGCTTCTATTGTGGTGATTCAACTCATGTTATATCAGCATGCTCTAAACGTACAAAAAAGGTTGATAAGTCTATTTCAATTGGCACTTTACAGTCTAAGTTTATTTTGTCTGTGACCTTGATTTGTTCATTATCGTCAATTACCGCGGATGCCTATGTCGACTCTGGCGCCGCTTTGAGTCTCATGGATTGGTCCTTTGCCAGGTGCTGTGGGTTTGATCTAGAGCCTCTGGAAGTCCCTATACCTCTGAAGGGTATTGACTCTACACCATTGGCTAGTAATAAACCACAATACTGGACACAAGTGACTATGCGTATGAATCCAGACCATCAGGAGACGATTCGCTTCCTTGTGTTGTACAATCTACATGATGTTTTGGTGCTCGGATTGCCATGGTTACAATCTCATAACCCAGTTCTTGACTGGAAAGCAATGTCTGTGTTAAGCTGGGGATGTCAGGGGGCTCATGGGGACGTACCTTTGGTTTCCATTTCGTCATCTATTCCCTCTGAGATTCCGGAATTTTTATCTGATTATCGTGATGTTTTTGAGGAGCCTAAGCTTGGTTCACTACCTCCTCACAGAGATTGCGATTGTACCATAGATCTGATTCCGGGCAGTAAATTTCCAAAGGGTCGTTTATTTAATCTATCTGTACCTGAACATGCTGCTATGCGAGAATATATTAAGGAGTCCCTGGAAAAGGGACATATTCGTCCTTCTTCATCTCTCTTAGGAGCCGGTTTTTTCTTTGTATCTAAAAAAGATGGCTCTTTGAGGCCGTGTATTGATTATCGACTCTTGAATAAAATTACAGTCAGATATCAGTATCCTCTGCCACTGCTGACTGATTTGTTTGCTCGAATAAAAGAGGCTAAGTGGTTCTCTAAGATTGATCTCCGTGGGGCGTATAATTTGGTGCGAATTAAGCAGGGGGATGAGTGGAAAACCGCATTTAATACGCCCGAGGGCCATTTTGAGTATTTAGTAATGCCTTTTGGTCTTTCAAATGCCCCTTCAGTCTTTCAGTCCTTTATGCATGACATTTTCCGTGAATATTTGGATAAATTCATGATCGTGTATCTGGATGATATTTTGATTTTTTCGGATGACTGGGATTCTCATGTCCAACAGGTCAGGAGGGTTTTTCAGGTTTTGCGGGCTAATTCCTTGTGTGTGAAGGGTTCTAAATGTATTTTTGGGGTTCAAAAGATTTCTTTTTTGGGGTACATTTTTTCCCCCTCTTCCATTGAGATGGATCCTGTCAAGGTTCGGGCTATTTGTGATTGGACGCAACCTTCTTCGCTTAAGAGCCTTCAGAAATTTTTGGGCTTTGCTAATTTTTATCGTCGATTATAACTGGTTTTTCTGATGTTGCTAAACCTTTGACTGATTTGACCAAAAAGGGTGCTGATGTTGCTGATTGGTCCCCTGCTGCTGTGGAGGCCTTTCGGGAGCTTAAGCGCCGCTTTTCTTCCGCCCCTGTGTTGCGTCAGCCTGATGTTACTCTTCCTTTTCAGGTTGAGGTCGATGCTTCCGAGATCGGAGCTGGGGCGGTCTTGTCGCAGAAAAGTTCCGATTGCTCCGTGATGAGACCTTGTGCGTTCTTTTCTCGAAAATTTTCGCCCGCCGAGCTAAATTATGATATTGGTAATCGGGAGCTTTTGGCTATGAAGTGGGCTTTTGAGGAGTGGCGTCATTGGCTTGAGGGGGCTAGACATCAGGTGGTGGTATTGACCGATCACAAGAATTTGATTTATCTTGAGTCTGCCAGGCGCCTGAATCCTAGACAGGCACGCTGGTCGTTGTTTTTCTCTCGGTTTAATTTTGTGGTCTCATACTTACCAGGTTCTAAAAATGTGAAGGCGGATGCCCTTTCTAGGAGGTTTGAGCCTGATTTCCCTGGTGATTCTGAACCTACAGGTATCCTTAAGGATGGGGTGATATTATCTGCTGTTTCCCCAGACCTGCGACGGGCTTTGCAGGAGTTTCAGGCGGATAGACCTGATCGTTGCCCGCCTGGTAGACTGTTTGTTCCTGATGATTGGACCAGTAGAGTCATCTCGGAGGTTCATTCTTCTGCGTTGGCAGGTCATCCCGGGATCTTTGGTACCAGGGATTTGGTGGCTAGGTCCTTCTGGTGGCCTTCTCTGTCTCGAGATGTACGAGTTTTTGTGCAGTCTTGTGATGTTTGTGCTCGGGCCAAACCTTGTTGTTCTCGGGCTAGCGGATTGTTGTTATCTTTGCCTATTCCAAAGAAGCCTTGGACTCACATCTCTATGGATTTTATTTCTGATCTCCCTGTTTCTCAGAAAATGTCTGTCATCTGGGTGGTGTGTGACCGTTTTTCAAAGATGGTTCATTTGGTGCCCTTGCCTAAGTTGCCGTCCTCTTCCGAGTTGGTTCCTCTGTTTTTTCAAAATGTGGTTCGCTTGCATGGTATTCCGGAGAATATCGTTTCTGACAGGGGGACCCAGTTCGTGTCTAGATTTTGGCGGGCGTTCTGTGCTAGGATGGGCATTGATTTGTCTTTTTCGTCTGCGTTCCATCCTCAGACTAATGGCCAGACTGAGCGAACTAATCAGACCTTGGAGACTTATTTGAGGTGTTTTGTGTCTGCGGATCAGGATGACTGGGTTGCCTTTTTGCCGTTGGCAGAGTTTGCCCTCAATAATCGGGCTAGTTCTGCCACTTTGGTTTCTCCTTTTTTTTGCAATTCGGGGTTTCATCCTCGCTTTTCTTCTGGTCAGGTGGAGTCTTCGGATTGTCCTGGAGTGGATACTGTGGTGGATAGGTTGCATCGGATTTGGGGACAGGTGGTGGACAATTTGGAGTTGTCCCAGGAGAAGACTCGGCATTTTGCTAACCGCCGTTGTCGTGTTGGTCCTCGTCTTCGTGTTGGGGACTTGGTGTGGTTGTCTTCTCGTTTTGTCCCTATGAGGGTTTCTTCTCCTAAGTTTAAGCCTCGGTTCATCGGCCCGTATAAGATTTTGGAGATTCTTAACCCTGTGTCCTTTCGATTGGACCTCCCGGCATCTTTTTCTATCCATAATGTCTTCCATCGGTCATTATTGCGCAGGTATGAGGTACCGGTTGTGCCTTCCGTTGAGCCTCCCGCTCCGGTGTTGGTTGAGGGTGAATTGGAGTATGTTGTGGAGAAGATCTTGGACTCCCGTGTTTCCAGACGGAAACTTCAGTATCTGGTCAAGTGGAAGGGCTACGGTCAGGAGGATAATTCTTGGGTGACAGCCTCTGATGTTCATGCCTCTGATTTGGTCCGTGCCTTTCATAGGGCTCATCCTGATCGCCCTGGTGGTTCTTGTGAGGGTTCGGTGCCCCCTCCTTGAGGGGGGGGTACTGTTGTGAATTTGGTTTTTGGGCTCCCCCGGTGGTCGCTGGTGGTACTGGACTTGTGTGCTTCACTTTCTCTGTTCACCTGTTTCCATCAGGATGTGGGAGTATCCTATTTAGCCTTGCTGCTCAGTTATTCTAGTGCCGGCCATCAATGTAACCAGAGCCTTTCTGTTGCATGTTCCTGCTTCTAGACTACTATCAGCTAAGTTGGACTCTTAGTCCTAAGTTTGTTTGCATTTTTGTTCCAGTTCTCAGTTATGTTATGTTTCTGTAGCTGGAAGCTCTTGTGGGCCGAAATTACCACTCCGGTGTCATGAGTTGACACATGAGTCTTAAAGTAATTTCTGGATGGTATTTTAATAGGGTTTTCAGCTGACCGTGAAGTTCCCTATTGTATCTTCTTACTATCTAGTAAGCGGACCTCGCTTTGCTGAACCTACCTTCATACTGCGTATGTCTTTTCCTCTGAACTCACCGTCAATATATGTGGGGGGCTTCTGTCTCCTTTTTGGGGGAATTTCCCTAGAGGTAAGCCAGGTCTGTTTTTTCCTCTATTAGGGTTAGTTAGTTCTCCGGCTGGCGCTGGGCGTCTAGGGATAAAACGTAGGTACGTCACCCGGCCACTGTTAGTTGTGTGGTAGGTTTAGCTCACGGTCAGCTCGAGATTCCATCACCCAAGAGCTAGTCTGTTATTTAAGTTCTCTGACGTTCCCTTGCCATTGGGAACCATGACAGCTGTCCGCTGCTTGAGGTGTGATCTCTGCCTGCTCTGCATCACCCCACCCTCGCTCTACATACTGACTACTGGAGCATTGTGTAACTCCCTCCTCTGGACAGATGTCTTCCTCCTCCATTGACTCCTACTCATCCTCACAAAGTGTCCCTTGCTTAGGCCTTAGTGAGGAACCACGTTGCGCAGACTGTCCAGAAGCAGATGGCATTTGTGACTCCTCATCCTCCACCTCATCCACAACCTCATCCCTTAGCGCATGCAGTGTTTTTTCAAGCAGGCAGATAAGGGGGATAGTCATGCTGACTAGTGCATCATCTGCACTCGCCATCCGCATGGAATCATCGAAGGCATGCAAAAACCTGGCAGATGTCCTTCATAGTGGCCCACTCAGTGGTTGTGAAGTCTGAACGGCGCGCAGTGCGACTTCTTTGCGCCTGATGCAGCTGGTACTCCATTACTGCTGCCTGCTGCTCACACAACTGCTCTAACATATGTAACGTTGAATTCCACCTGGTGGGTAGGTCACATATGATGCGATGTTCTGGAAGGTGGAATCGGTACTGCAGAGCTGCAATGCGCGATCTTGCCATGCTGGAACGCCGCAAGTGAGCAGACTCTAGTTTGTGTAGCAGTGCATCAAGATCTGGATAGTCCCTCAAAAAACTCTGCACGACCAAGTTGAGCACATGTGCCAGACATGGGATGTGAGTGAGGTTGCCTAGGGACAGAGCTGCCACCAGATTTCAGCCATTGTCACACACTACCATGCCTGGCTGGAGATTAGCTGGCACAAACCAAACTTCGCTCTCCTGCTTGATGGCATTCCAGAGCTCCTGCGCTGTGTGGCTTCGATTCCCCAAAGAAATTAATTTCAATACGGCCTGTTGACGTTTGGCCATGGCTGTGCTCAAATCGGTCGTAAAAGGTAAGCGTTCACGGGTCCATGTGGAGGTGGACTGTTACGGCTCCTGCAGCGCTGATTCAGAGGAACTGGAGTATGAGGAGGATCCAATGTGTACAGACTGGATTCCTGCAATCCTTGGAGTTGGCAGAACACGTACAGCGCCACTCTGGCCAGATCTGTACCCGGCTCCATAACATTTACCCAATGGGCAGAGAGGGAAAGGTATCGTCCCTGTCCATGGTGACTGGTCCTCACATCAGTGGTGAGGTGGACCTTGCTACTGATGGCATTTAGTAGTGCATGTTTAATGTTTCCCTCCACATGCTTTTGCAGGGCAGGGACGGCTTGCATGCTGAAATAAAAGTGGCTGGGCACGTTGTATTGTGGGACTGCCAATGCCATCAAGTTACGGAAGGTGTCAGTCTCCACCAGCCTGAATTACAGCATTTCAAGGGACAGTAGTTTTGCAATGCCAGCATTCAGAGCCTGTGCTCGGGGTGGTCTGCCGAGAATGGCCACCTTTTCTCCCATGCCTCTGCTACCGGTGGCTGTAGACTGGGCTGAGAATGTGAGGATGACAGGGAACGTGGTGCTGTGGGTGGAATTACACTGTGTCTCTGTCCAACAGTGTCAGAGGTTCTTCCATGGCGATCCTGTGAGGAAGCCAAACTAGCTGTGTGTGAGCTGGAGGAAAAGGCTACAGCACGAGCTGAAGAGGTGGTAGGTGCCGCTGTAGGTTGGCCTAGGTCTTCAGTGTGTTTTTGTAACTCCACCACGTGCTTGGTCCGCACATGTTTCCACATATTTATGGTATTGAGGCTGCTGACACTTTTCCCTCTTTTGACTTTCTGATTACACAGCTTGCATTTGACAAAGCAAATGTCATGTGCAACTGTGTCAAAAAAGGACCAGGCACTGCAAGTCTTGGGAGCACCCGATTTGGCTTTTGGAAAAGGCATGCTCCTAATGGGCGCCGAAGTGGAGGCTACAGGCAATGCAGTCTTCCCCCTCCCTCTCCCTCCTTTTTGGGCTGTTCGGGGAATCTCTTCCTCAGAGCTGCTCCCACCACCTTCCTATACCTCACACCATGATGGGTCAAGGACCTCATCATCTACACTACCCTCTTCCAGCAACTGCTTCTCCTGAGTAGTCTCTGAAGCACAGTACGCACCAGAAAGTGGCACCTGAGTCTCATCATCAGATGCGTACTGAGGTGTGCTGACCAGAGGCACTGGTCCACCCGCCTCTTCAGATTCAGAGAGACAAAGCAGTTGGGCATCACTGCATACTGCCTCTTCAGTTTCTCGAATGCTGCTTGGCTGGCCCCCTCTTTCCAAGCCAAGAGATTCAGAGAACAGAAGTAGAGATGGCTCCTGTCCTGGGCTCTCTGACTGCCTGGGCAATTTTGCAGGTGGTGAAGAGACAGATGGGTGCTCTTCACTGCTCTGTGCCTGAGAGGATGTGGCACTAATTGAAGTCGATGCGTTAGCTGCCATCCATCCGACAACGGCTTCAATTTGTTTGTCCTACAGGAGTGGGGTACGGCGAGCTCCTACAAAGCTGCGCATGAAGGACTGTTCCCTGCTAAAACTGGGGGATGATGAGTCACCGGTGCCCGCAGCAGGCACAGAATCCCCACGTCCTCTCCCTGCAGAAACTCCACGCCCACAACCACGTGCCTTACTCCCTGCCTTCTTCATCTTGGTAGACTGATAAAGATAGGCAAAAAAGTACTAAGGGCTTAGTGTGCTTATTCCTGAACAGCTGCTAACAGGTATAAGAAACACTAATTTTATAAAGTGTGGACTATGGACTAGACTTTAATATGAGCTAATGTGGCCTACACAACTGTAAAGTGGAGTGTTTGGTGAACTTTATTAACTTTTTTTTTTTTCGCAGAACAGACTACAGCGTGACCTTGCAGACAGCCGTGAACGGCGCCGCAAGACCAAAAAAAGCTTCTCTATGTACTCCTATATAGTGTTTTTCCACAATCTAGCAGGATACGGATGGAAAACCACTAATAGGATAAATCAAGAAAAATGTGCAGCAGGCAGCACTAATTGAAAAAAGGACAATGGAACAGTATGAGGCAGTGACGCACACTGAGCTGACTACAACCAGCTGTGGCTGCAGAACAGACAACAGAGGGAGCTGCACTCACACAGAGACCTTGCAAACAGCTGTGAACGGCGCTGCAAGGCCAAAAAAGCTCCTCTTTGTACTCCTATATAGTGTTTTTTCACAATCTAGCAGGATACGGATGGAAACCCACTAATAGGATAAATCAGGAACAATGTGCAGCAGGCAGCACTAATTGAAAAAAGGACAATGGAACAGTATGAGGCAATGATGCACGCTGAGCTGTCTACAACCGGCTGTGGCTGTAAAACAGACTACAGAGTGAGCTGCACTCACACAGAGACCTTGCAGACAGCCGTGAACAGTGCTTGTAGGCAAAAATAAGGTTCTCACACAGCTGTTGCTAAATTAGCCTGGGTAAAGCACAATGAAGCAAATTGCTATCTCAAACTGGCCCTCAGTCAGGACACAGCGTCCTGTCCCGGCAACTTTTATAGTGCATCATGATTTCATTTCAGCAGCCAATCACAGCCATGCCAGTAGCCACATGACTAACATGCATAACAGGATGTGCCCACACTTCTTAGGATTCCTCATTGGCTGAATTAAATCAAACTGGCTCAATGAATTATGGGAACTTCCGATTCCGGTATCCGATAATGAGAAAGTATCGGAACTCAGTATCAGAATTCCGATACCGCGAATATCGGCCGATACCCGATATTTGCAGTATCGAAATGCTCAACACTATTGATCACACATGTGCACAGTACTTGTTAGTAGGAGTCCAATAATTCACCGATGCAGATGAGCCAGCAGCACAAAATACTCAGGCACAGGACCCAGACTTAAATAATCAGGACAGACAGGAAGTTTCATGACAGGGTGAGATCCAAGACTCCATCTTGGATCAGGGCAAACAGGCACCAGGAAAGTCCGGAATCCTTACAGCAGCGTTGTCCGAGGGTAATGTTTTCAGCAGCTCTTCAACAATAGCCCTCTGGCATGCATGTACTGAAAATGGCACATCTGCCTCCGACATGAGAGAAGCAAATTTCTCCTTGTACCGTGGGTCAAAAAAGACGCACAGCCAGTATTTCATGGTGGACAAAATGTCTTTCACGTGTGCGTCTCGGGAAAGGCATCTGGACATGAACTCTGCCATGTGTGGCAGACTACAAAGAGTCAAACATTCAGTGTCCTCACCAGGAACAACACTAACCATTCACTCCTCCTCACATCGCATATCCTCCTTCTCCTCTTCCGGCCATCCATGCTGGACAGGCATGAACCTGAGATTGGGAGTCCCCTATGTATCGCAGAGCAAAAAATCCTGCTCCGTCTTCTACTCCTCCTGTTCCTCGTCATCACCCAATGTGGTCTGAGAATATTGTGTGAGGCTGGGCAGTGTGGTATCAGTCACTGTACAACCTTGCTCCGTAGCCACAATTCAAAGCTTCCTCTTTCAGATTTTGCAGCGAACATTTTAATAGACAGCAGTGGGATGGTTACGATCATAATAGCGCCATCAACGCTCACCATCTTGGTGCAGTACTCAAAGTTTTGAAGAACTCCACATAGGTCAGTGATCCACACCCACTCATCATTTGTTATGTGTGAGGAACTGAGTGTTACTATGATGGGCATGGAGAAGCTGGAATTCAAAGACTGCCCTCTGCTGCTCACTAAGCCTTGCTAACATATGGAAGGTCGAATTCCAGCATGTGGGCAGGTCACAAATCAGTCAGTGACGAAGCAAATTAAAGCGCTACTGCAGTGAAGCTAGACCAGCAAAAGCCTGAGATGCCTTTCAGAAATGTGCGCTGACATGGCGTACTTTGGTAAGTAGGTCAGTTAAGTCAGGGTATGTTTTTAAAATCTGCTGTACTACGAAGTTCAGCACGAGAGCCATGCATGGAACATGTACCAGCTTGCCGAGCTTTAAAGCTGCCACCAAGTTACGCCCATTATCGCACACAACCAGACCTGGTTGGAGGTTGAAGAGTCACTGATCGGTCTGTTCTTTATCCCTTTCAACAGCTCGGCTGCTTTGTGAGCTTTATCACCTAAACAGATGAGGTTCAACAGAGCGTGCTGCCACTTTACCGAGGAAGTGCTGCAGATTTCCCATCTGGGGAGTGATGGGGAGGCTAGTTCCACTGAGGATGAGGAGGAGAGACAGAAACTGGAATACGAGGACACTAAAACCTTGATGGAAGTTGGGCCCTCTATTCATGATGTGTGTAAGATGTGTGATCTCCCAGCCTCTGACTCTGTCTCAGACTCCACCAGGTTAACCTAGTGTGTCATCAGGGCAATGTATCATCCCTGCCCACAAGAACATGTCCACATGTCTGTGGTTAGATTGACCTTCCCTGAGGTTGCGTTTGCCAGAGCATGACTGATATTATTTAACACGTGCTTATGTAACGCGGGAACGGCATACTGGGAAAAATATTGTCGGCTGGGAATTGAGTACCGTGAGGCTGCCACTGCCAAGAGGTCATGGAAAGACAAGTCGAAACGGCAGCATTTCCAGGGCTAGCAGTCTGGCAATGCGGAGTCTTTAGCATTTGGGCCTGTGTGAGGGTGACTGGTTATTTCTGCTTTCTACTAAATGTCTGGGGCAGGGAAAACTGAACGCTGTGCTGGGACAATGAAGTGGACTTTATTGCTGACTGTTGTGTGTGTGTGCAACCGCTGATTGTGGAGAGGAGACAACAACGCCTACTTCATGGTCAGCAAATTGAGAAGGCCATAACACAGGGGAAGGGGCAGGGGTTTGACCCTCAGACACAGATTTGGTACCCAGGCGTTCTGCCCACCTACTGAGGTGCTTGACTGCCATGTGCATTTGCATGCTGGTGATGCTCAGGTTGGCAGTGTTCTTGCTTCTTCTTAGCTTGGTATGGCAGATGCTGCAAATTAGAGTTGTTTTATCTGAAGGACTTTCAGGAAAAAACTGCCATACAAGGGAACAATGCACTCTTGGCCTGTTATCTAGCTGAGTGGGGGGAGGATCTGTGGAACAGTTGACCGAGTTCTACCTCTAGGCAAACCACTACCTCTTATTGCCTGTTTTCTTGCTACTGATCCATCCCTATCTGCACTGCTGTGCTCGCTAGGCACGCCACTATGCCAGGCTGATTCAGTGACCTCATCATCGATCACGTCATCTTCCAAATCCTCACACTTTTCTGGGATCGTTAGTTTTGTAGCGCACTGGCCAAATTTTGACAGTGACAGGAACCTAGAACAAGATAAGTCACCTTTGGATCCATCACACGGCCTTGGTGGGCGGGCATCACCACGTCCCTTAACATCACCCTTCCTCATCGTGAATTCTAACGCATCGGGTATTCTAGAATATGTATTTATATCGCACTTAGCACAGCCACGTAGTATATAACACAGCCACGTAGTATATAACACAGTCACGTAGCATATAACACAGCCACGTACTATATAGCACAGCCAAGTAGTATATAGCACAGCAACGTAGTATATAGCAGCCACATGGTATATAGCAGCCACATAGTATATAGCACAGCCCACGTAACAGACAACCACGTAGTATATAGCACAGCCACATAGTATATAGCACAGCCACATAGTATATAGCAGCCATGTAGTATATAGCAACCATGTAGTACATAGCAGCCACGTAGTATATAGCACAGCTCATGTAATATATAGCACAGCCCATGTAATATATAGCACAGCCCACACAGTATATAACACAGGCCACGCAGTATATAACACTGCCCACGTAGTATATAGCAGACAGGCAGTATATAACACAGCCCACGAAATATATAGCACAGCCCACGTAGTATGTAACACAGGCCATGCAGTATATAACACAGCCCACGCAGTACATAACACAGCCCACGTAGTATATAACACAGCCCACATAGTATATAGCAGTGTGGGCTTCATATTCCTGTTAAAATAAAAAATAGTTATATACTCACCCTCCGGCGTACACCGAAGCTGTCCCGATGCGCGCGATGCTGCCGCCAGCTTCCGTTCCCAGTGATGCATTGCAAAATTACTCACATGACTTAGCGAGACCGCTAAGTAATTTCGCAATGCATGACGGGGAATGGAAGCTGTCGGCAGCATCGCGCGCATCAGTGGATGGCGGAAGGTGAGAATAGCACAATTTTTTTTTTATTATTATTTTTAACATAACTTTTTTAGTAAAAAGTTGGTCCGGGATGGGGTGACACACTGGCACTGACTGGAGGAGAGTAGGGAGGGGGCACTGACTGGAGGAGAGTAGGGACTAAGCCTTCCAGCCGCAACCAATCAGCGACGCAGGATTTCCGTTACAGACAGCCAAACAGACAGACAGACAGACGGAAGTACCCCTTAGACAATTATATAGATTCACTCTAGCAATGTGTGGCTATTTTTTTGGAGATCGTCTTGCTGACACACTCCGAATTCAGAGTGATGAAGATTATTGCCCCTGCTAAATTGTCACATACAATTACCTCTACCCAGATTGCACCATTCGCACAACTAGTAGACAAATATTAGTTATTTTAAGTGGAAAATAGCAGAGAGCTGCAGCATGTACTTCCAATGATGAGAACACTCAGGTACCTGCCTTTCAGCCACCCTCTCTCCCTCCTATTAAATCTCTCCCCACTAAATCCCCACCTAACAAACAACTAATCTTGACATTCTTCAGCTTTTAAAAGAGCTTTCTGGAAAAAATAACGCTTACTGTAACCTCCTATCACTTTCCCTACGCTGAAACTGCGCTCTCCATACACTTTTTCTAGCTGCAGTGTGTGCAAAATGGTGCCGGCAGCATTTGAATAGTCCCTATGATGCTGGAAGGCCAGGCAATCACAGTAATACCACAACAAAGACAGCACTGGCATTACTTGTAATTGGCAAGCCAGCCCAGCATGTTAATTGGCTGCAAATAAAGTGCCAAACATGCTGGGCGGGTCACTCGAATATACCGAGGTGAATACCTAATTAATCACAGAGTAACATATAGCCCGAATACCATACTATTCCTGCGAGTAACGAATTGTGCTGAAAGTATTCGCTCATCACTAGTGTTGGAGGCTTAGTGGGATACCCCTGCCTCCTGCCCTTTGGGGAGGTTATTTGTTAAGTCTAAATTGCGCCGCAAGTTAACAAGAGAATTTCATTACTCTGTACCTGCTGGCCACCAAGGGGGTAAAGCAACCGCGGACCTCCTTTCTCGTGATTTTTGGTGGCCGGGATTGAATCAGGATGTGGTTGAACAAGTGGCTTCCTGCAGTTTTTGCGCACGTTCTAAGGTTCCTTATGGTCAGGGGAGCCAGGTAAACATATGACTGTCAGTAAATGTGTGCCAGGTCCAGGCCTAAAGGTGAATTACTTTGTGTGGTTGTCTACCAGGAATTTCAGGTTGAGCGTTCTTTCCTGGAAGTTGGAACCTAGATTAATTGGTCCCTATAAGATAACTGCCGTCATTGGTCCAGCAGTGTTTTGTCTTGAGCTACCTTAGGCTCTTAAGATCTGCAACTTTTTTTCACAGCTCTTCACTCAAGAAATATGTGGAACCCCTTGAGCCCTCACCCCCACCACCTCCCCAATGATGGTTGATGGTAGCCTCGAGCTTCAAATTTTGAGGATTGTAGATTCTCGTCTCCTATGTCGTTCCTACGTACTTGGTGCATTGGAGGGGTTGTGGTCCAGAGGAAAGGATGTGGGTTTCTGCATCAGAGGTGAACGCCCCCATGCTGTTTCATTCATTCCAAACCTCTTATCCTGAGAATCCTGGTCTTTAGTGTCCGGAGGCCACTCGTAGAAGGAGGGTGTAATAATTATAGGGGATAACTCAGGAGACTCTTTGCGTGGAACAAGACAACTACAGGACACAGTTTTATAAGTGGTAAAGTATATTATCACATGGTGATTCAAACAGGTGCAGAGAGAAACTCAAGTCCACAACACTTGGAGTAAATATTAAATGCAGCTTAGCAGTCTATAGGAAACTTCAGAGGAAAATGCAATCACGCAGAAAGTCTATGAAGCACAATTATTCTTGAGGACACTTGACACGAATAAGTCCTTGCTTAGTCCAAAACACAGATAGATATGCTTATAAGGCAGTTCAAATAATATCTTAGCTCAACCAGGGAGGCCAGGGTAATAGTCTCAGGTTCTTGCAGATCAGCAACAGCTTACATGTACAGCAAATGCAGATGGAAGTAAACATGAGCAGCAGATGAATGAGGATTACTGGAACTGGTGTATGCAGCAGGAACTCAAAGCAGAGTAGCAGGATAACCCCACAGGTTCACAGGAGCAGGTATATAGCCAGGGAGTCACCAGAGGTCAGGAGCTGGATGCAAGGCAGAATACTCTAGCACACACTGAAGGAGTTTTATAGCAGGAAGACACAGTGCACATGAGACCAAAGACGCCATCTTGGAAAAGGGCAGTAATGCACAAAAGGTAATAAAAAATGTTCAGAGTCCTGACATTACTCACTCCTTAGAAGCGGCCTCAGGACGATCCTGGACCTGGTTTCTCAAGGAATCTCTGATGGAAACAAGAAATCTTTTGTTGGGCATTGATGTTTTCCACAGGTTCCCAAGAGTCTTCCTCAGGGGGATATCCCTGCCATCTTATCAGATATTGGAGCCGATTCCTGCGAATCCTGGAATCAACAATTTCCTCCACCACAAATTGTTCTTGCCCATCAATCACTACAGGCTGCGGAGGTGGCACAACACGTCCTTGGAAGGTATTAGGAGATACAGGCTTTAGTAAAGATACATGAAAAACTGGGTGTACCTTCATAGTCCTAGGAAGCTACAGCCGGCAGGCCACAAAGCTCATAATACCGTTGATCTTGAAAGGGCCAATGAATTTCTGTCCCAAGTTTTTGTGAAGGAACGTTTAACTTCAGATTCTTTAATTGCTAACCACACGGAATCTCCTACCTTGAACATGGGTGCAGGTTTACGGAATCTATCAGCCGATCTCTTATAACGTTCTTGAGCTGTGGTCAGGGATTCCTTCAGAACCTCCAGATTTTGCCTCATCGCAGTCAGCCTTTCCTCCACTGCCGGAACTGGAGAATTAATTGGAGACCTAGGTAAGATACACGGATGATAACCCAGATTGGCAAAGAAAGGTGTAAATTTAGTGGCGGCGCTCTGAGAATTGTTATATGAAAATTTGGCTAACGGCAGCAACTCCAACCAATCATCCTGGAGATGGCTGACATAGCATCTTAGATATTGTTCCAGCGTCTGGTTGGTACGCTCAGTCTGACCATTTGTCTGGGGATGGTAAGCAGAAGAGAGACAGACATTAATAATGAGTGTAGAGCTAAACCCCTTCCAGAATCTTGAAGTGAACTGCACTCCACGGTCAGAGATGATCTCATCCGGAACCCCATGCAACCAAAAGACATTCTGTATAACCAAGTTCACTGTATCTTTAGCTGAGGGGAGGCCGGTGCACGGAACAAAATGAGCAGCTTTAGTCAGGTGATCAACTACCACCATGATTGTATTCATGCCCCCCGATGTAGGCAGCTCCACAATAAAGTCCATTGATATAGACCCCCAAGGGCGGGACGGAACAGATAATGGTTGTAGAAGACCCGTAAGTGCCACATGAGGAGTCTTGTAACGAGCACTGTCATGATTCTCAATGGCGAGAGAACATAGCCCAGCATATATGAGAACTAGCTCTTGGAAGATGGAAACTATACTGACCATGAACTAAACCTGCCGCACAACTAGAAGTGGCCGGGTAGCATGCCTACGTTTTTTAACCCTAGATGCCCAGCGCCAGCTGGAGAACTACCTAATCCTAGCAGAGGAAAAGACAGTCCTGGCTCACCTCTAGAGAAATTTTCCCAAAAGGCAGACAGAGGCCCCCACATATATTGGCGGTGATTTTAGATGAAATGACAAACGTAGTATGAAAATAGGTTTAGCAAAATCGAGGTCCGCTTTCTAGATAGCAGGAAGACAGAAAGGACACTTTCATGGTCAGCAGAAAACCCTATCAAAACACCATCCAGAAATTCCTTTAAGACTCTAGCATTAACTCATAACACCAGAGTGGCAATTTCCGATCACAAGAGCTTTCCAGACACAGTAACGAAACAGCAGCTGTGAACAGGAACAAAATGCAAAAACACACAAGGACAAAAGTCCAACTTAGCTGGGAGTTGTCTAGTAGCAGGAACAAGCACAGAAGGCTTCTGATTACATTGTTGACCGGCAAGAAACTGACAGAGGAGCAAGGTTATATAGCGACTCCCACATCCTGATAGGAGCAGGTGAACAGAGGGGATGATGCACACAAGTTCAATTCCACAAGTGGCCACCGGGGGAGCCCAGAATCCAATTTCACAACAGTACCCCCCCCTCAAGGAGAGGGCACCGAACCCTCACCAGAACCACCAGGGCGATCAGGATGAGCCCTATGAAAGGCACGGACAAGATCGGAGGCATGAACATCAGAGGCAGTGACCCAAGAATTATCCTCCTGACCGTATCCCTTCCATTTGACCAGATACTGGAGTCTCCGTCTGGAAACACGAGAGTCTAAGATCTTTTCCACAACGTACTCCAACTCACCCTCAACCAACACCGGAGCAGGAGGCTCAACGGAAGGCACAACCGGTGCCTCATACCTGCGCAACAATGACCGATGAAAAACATTATGAATCGAAAAGGATGCAGGGAGGTCCAAACGGAAGGACACAGGGTTAAGAATCTCCAATATCTTGTACGGGCCGATGAACCGAGGCTTAAACTTAGGAGAAGAAACCCTCATAGGGACAAAACGAGAAGACAACCACACCAAGTCCCCAACACAAAGCCGAGGACCAACACGACGACGGCGGTTGGCAAAAAGCTGAGTCTTCTCCTGGGACAACTTCAAATTGTCCACCACCTGCCCCCAAATCTGATGCAACCTCTCCACCACAGCATCCACTCCAGGACAATCCGAAGATTCCACTTGACCGGAGGAAAATCGAGGATGAAACCCCAAATTACAGAAAAACGGGGACACCAAGGTGGCAGAGCTGGCCCGATTATTGAGGGCGAACTCCGCCAAAGGCAAAAAAGCAACCCAATCATCCTGATCCGCAGACACAAAACACCTCAAATATGTCTCCAAGGTCTGATTAGTCCGCTCGGTCTGGCCATTAGTCTGAGGATGGAAAGCAGACGAAAAAGACAAATCTATGCCCATCCTAGCACAGAATGCCCGCCAAAATCTAGACACGAATTGGGTCCCTCTGTCAGAAACGATATTCTCAGGAATACCATGCAAACGAACAACATTTTGAAAAAACAGAGGAACCAACTCGGAAGAAGAAGGCAACTTAGGCAAGGGAACCAGATGGACCATCTTAGAGAAACGGTCACACACCACCCAGATGACAGACATCTTCTGAGAAACAGGCAGATCCGAAATAAAATCCATCGAGATGTGCGTCCAAGGCCTCTTCGGGATAGGCAAGGGCAACAACAATCCACTAGCCCGAGAACAACAAGGCTTGGCCCGAGCACAAACGTCACAAGACTGCACAAAGCCTCGCACATCTCGTGACAGGGAAGGCCACCAGAAGGACCTTGCCACCAAATCCCTGGTACCAAAGATTCCAGGATGACCTGCCAACGCAGAAGAATGAACCTCAGAGATGACTCTACTGGTCCAATCATCAGGAACAAACAGTCTACCAGGTGGGCAACGATCAGGTCTATCCGCCTGAAACTCCTGCAAGGCCCGCCGCAGGTCTGGAGAAACGGCAGACAATATCACTCCATCTTTAAGGATACCTGTGGGCACAGAATTACCAGGCGAGTCAGGCTCAAAACTCCTAGAAAGGGCATCCGCCTTAACATTCTTAGAACCCGGTAGGTACGACACCACAAAATTAAACCGAGAGAAAAACAACGACCAGCGCGCCTGTCTAGGATTCAGGCGCCTGGCAGACTCAAGGTAAATTAAATTTTTGTGGTCAGTCAATACCACCACCTGATGTCTGGCCCCCTCAAGCCAGTGACGCCACTCCTCAAAAGCCCACTTCATGGCCAAAAGCTCCCGATTCCCAATATCATAATTCCGCTCGGCGGGCGAAAATTTACGGGAAAAAAAAGCACAAGGTCTCATCACGGAGCAGTCGGAACTTCTCTGCGACAACACCGCCCCAGCTCCGATTTCAGAAGCGTCGACCTCAACCTGAAAAGGAAGAGCAACATCAGGCTGACGCAACACTGGGGCGGAAGAAAAGCGGCGCTTGAGCTCCCGAAAGGCCTCCACAGCATCAGGGGACCAATCAGCAACATCAGCACCCTTCTTAGTCAAATCAGTCAATGGTCTCACAACATCAGAAAAACCAGCAATAAATCGACGATAAAAGTTAGCAAAGCCCAAAAATTTCTGAAGACTCTTAAGAGAAGAGGGTTGCGTCCAATCACCAATAGCCTGAACCTTGACAGGATCCATCTCGATGGAAGAGGGGGAAAAAATGTATCCCAAGAAAGAAATCTTTTGAACCCCAAAAACACACTTAGAACCCTTCACACACAAGGAATTAGACCGCAAAACCTGAAAAACCCTCCTGACCTGCTGGACATGAGAGTCCCAGTCATCCGAAAAAATCAGAATATCATCCAGATACACAATCATAAATTTATCCAAATAATCGCGGAAAATGTCATGCATAAAGGACTGGAAGACTGAAGGGGCATTTGAAAGACCAAAAGGCATCACCAAATACTCAAAATGGCCCTCGGGCGTATTAAATGCGGTTTTCCACTCATCCCCCTGCTTGATTCGCACCAAATTATACGCCCCACGGAGATCAATCTTAGAGAACCACTTGGCCCCCTTTATACGAGCAAACAAATCAGTAAGCAGTGGTAACGGATATTGATATTTAACCGTGATTTTATTCAAAAGTCGATAATCAATACACGGCCTCAAAGAGCCGTCTTTCTTAGACACAAAGAAAAAACCGGCTCCTAATGGAGATGACGAAGGACGAATATGTCCCTTTTCCAAGGACTCCTTTATATATTCTCGCATAGCAGCGTGTTCAGGCACAGACAGATTAAATAAACGACCCTTAGGGTATTTACTACCCGGAATCAAGTCTATGGCACAATCGCACTCTCGGTGCGGAGGTAGTGAACCAACCTTGGGTTCTTCAAAAACGTCACGAAAGTCAGACAAGAATTCAGGAATCTCAGAGGGAATAGATGATGAAATGGAAACCAAAGGTACGTCCCCATGAGTTCCTTTACATCCCCAGCTTAACACAGACATAGCTCTCCAGTCGAGGACTGGGTTATGAGATTGCAGCCATGGCAATCCCAGCACCAAAACATCATGTAGATTATACAGCACCAGAAAGCGAATAACCTCCTGGTGATCCGGATTAACACGCATAGTCACTTGTGTCCAGTATTGTGGTTTATTACTAGCCAGTGGGGTGGAGTCAATCCCTTTCAGAGGTATCGGAGCCTCCAGTGGCTCCAAATCATACCCACAGCGTTTGGCAAAGGACCAATCCATAAGACTCAAAGCAGCGCCAGAGTCGACATAGGCGTCCGCGGTAATAGATGACAAAGAACAAATCAGGGTCACAGATAGAATAAACTTAGACTGTAAAGTGCTAATTGAAACAGACTTGTCAGGCTTCTTAGTACGCTTAAAGCATGCTGATATAACATGAGTTGAATCACCACAATAGAAGCACAACCCATTTTTTCGTCTAAAATTCTGCCGCTCGCTTCTGGACAGAATTCTATCACATTGCATATTTTCTGGCGTTTTCTCAGTAGACACCGCCAAATGGTGCACAGGTTTGCGCTCCCGCAGATGCCTATCGATCTGAATAGCCATCGTCATGGACTCATTCAGACTCGCAGGCACAGGGAACCCCACCATAACATCCTTAATGGCATCAGAGAGACCTTCTCTGAAAATCGCCGCCAGGGCGCACTCATTCCACTGAGTAAGCACAGACCATTTGCGGAATTTTTGGCAGTATATTTCAGCTTCATCTTGCCCCTGAGACAAGGACATCAAGGCCTTTTCCGCCTGAAGCTCTAAATGAGGTTCCTCATAAAGCAACCCCAAGGCCAGAAAAAACGCATCCACATTGAGCAACGCAGGATCCCCTGGTGCCAATGCAAAAGCCCAGTCTTGAGGGTCGCCCCGGAGCAAGGAAATTACAATCCTGACCTGCTGTGCAGGGTCTCCGGCAGAGCGAGACTTCAGGGACAAAAACAATTTGCAATTATTTTTAAAATTTTGAAAGTGAGATCTATTCCCCGAGAAGAATTCAGGCAAAGGAATTCTAGGCTCAGACATAGGTGCATGAACAACAAAATCTTGCAAATTTTGTACCTTTGTGGCGAGATTATTCAAACCTGTAGCTACACTCTGAAGATCCATTTGAAACAGGTGAACACAGAGCCATTCAAGGATTAGAAGGAGAGAAAGAGAGGAAGGCTGCAGTATAGGCAGACTAGCAAGTGATTCAATTAAGAGCACACTCAGAACTAGAGGGAAAAAAAAAAAATAAATTGTAGCAGACTTCTTTTTTCTCTCCTTTCTCAGCCAGTAATTTAACCCTTTTTTCGGGCCGGTCAAACTATCATGATTCTCAATGGCGAGAGAACATAGCCCAGCATATATGAGAACTAGCTCTTGGAAGATGGAAACTATACTGACCATGAACTAAACCTGCCGCACAACTAGAAGTGGCCGGGTAGCATGCCTACGTTTTTTAACCCTAGATGCCCAGCGCCAGCCGGAGAACTACCTAATCCTAGCAGAGGAAAAGACAGTCCTGGCTCACCTCTAGAGAAATTTTCCCAAAAGGCAGACAGAGGCCCCCACATATATTGGCGGTGATTTTAGATGAAATGACAAACGTAGTATGAAAATAGGTTTAGCAAAATCGAGGTCCGCTTTCTAGATAGCAGGAAGACAGAAAGGACACTTTCATGGTCAGCAGAAAACCCTATCAAAACACCATCCAGAAATTCCTTTAAGACTCTAGCATTAACTCATAACACCAGAGTGGCAATTTCCGATCACAAGAGCTTTCCAGACACAGTAACGAAACAGCAGCTGTGAACAGGAACAAAATGCAAAAACACACAAGGACAAAAGTCCAACTTAGCTGGGAGTTGTCTAGTAGCAGGAACAAGCACAGAAGGCTTCTGATTACATTGTTGACCGGCAAGAAACTGACAGAGGAGCAAGGTTATATAGCGACTCCCACATCCTGATAGGAGCAGGTGAACAGAGGGGATGATGCACACAAGTTCAATTCCACAAGTGGCCACCGGGGGAGCCCAGAATCCAATTTCACAACAGAGCACATACCTCGCAAGAGAGAACATAGTCCTTGGTATCCTTCAGGCAAGTTGGCCACCAGAAGAATCGGCTCAGGAACTCTTGTGTCTTCTGTAACCCCCTGTGACCAGCCAACTTGGAGTCATGTACCAACTTGAGGATCTGCAGACTGACGACCTCAGGGACGTAGATACGTCGATCTCTGAACCACATGCCACCCTTAAAGATAAGATTAATATCCACAGGTGGGTTGGCCAGAAATATATCACCATCATAGGCCTCCCTGCACTCCTTCCACAAGTCCTGATCGTGGATAACTCTGATGAAATTGGCATCAGATAGAATGGTCTTGGACGGGGCTCCAGGTACGGAATCCTTAGCATGGATTCGGGATAAAGCATCAGCCTTCCAATTACGAGAACCTGGATGGTACGAGATAACAAAGTTAAATTGATTTAAAAATAAGTTCCAACGAGCCTGACGAGGAGATAGACATCTAGCGGATCTAAGGAACTCTAAATTGCGATGGTCAGTTAGCACTATGATCTGTTGTGCAGCTCCTTGCAGATGATGCCTCCATTCTTTGAAAGCCGCAATAATAGCCAGCAATTCCTTGTCTCCCACGTCGTAATTCTTCTCTGCTGAGGTTAGTCTATGGGAAAAGAAAGCACAAGGATGTAGCAGACCCTTCTCTCCAGTTTTTTGGGAGAGAATAACCCCCAAAGCATTATCAGAAGCGTCCACCTCCAAAATGAAAGAAAGTGTTGGATCTGGGTGTATCAACAGCGGTGCTGATGTGAAACAGATCTTAAGCCGATCAAAAGCTTCTTGATCCTGTGATGACCACTTAAAGGGCTTTTCCTTCTTTGTCAAGGAAGTAATGGGACGGACAATATCAGAAAAATTTTGAATGAAGCGTCTGTAGAAATGTGCAAAACCAATAAAACGTTGGACCTCCTTAACGTTCTTGGGTACTGGCCAGTCAAGGCTAGCCTGAATCTTACCAGATTCCATGTTCAGCCCCTGGGGAGAGATGATATAACCTAAGAACTGTATCTCAGAATGATGGAACTCGCATTTCTCTGGGTTAATATACAGTTGGTTCTTTCAGACGTCTTAAAACAGTTTTGACATGTTCTTCATGTTCCTGTAGAGAGTCAGAAAAGATTAGTATATTGTCCAAATAGATCACCACAAACTGGTCCAACAAATCTCTGAAAATGTCATTAGCAAGGTGTTGAAACGTTGCAGGGGCGTTACAAAGCCCGAAGGGCATCACAAGAGATTCAAAGTGTCCATACCAGCATCTGAATGCTGTCTTCCACTCATCCCCTGGACGAATATGCACCAAATTATAAGCCCCATGAAGATCCAGTTTAGAGAACACCTTAGCATGGCGGACTCTTTCCAGTAATTCGGTAATCAGAGGCAAAGGGTAACGGTTTCGTACGGTTACCTAATTGAGTTCCCTATAGTCAACACAGGGTCTCAGGGTCCCATCCTTCTTCTTTACAAAAAAGATAGGTTCCCCTGCTGGTGAGGAAGAAGGACGTATGAAGCCTTTGGCCAGATTTTCATCAATATACTCCTTTAAGGCTTGAAGCTCAGGTGCCGCCAAAGGGTATACGTTACCAAAAGGAATAGCTGCCCCAGGAAGCAACTTAATGGGACAGTCATAATGCCTGTGTAGAGGAAGCTGATCTGCATTCTTCTTGTCACAGATGTCAGAGAACTCTTTATATGCTGGAGGTAAAGAAAATACCTGTACATGTGGTTCCGTAGCCGTGGACTCAGGGACAGCTTCTGTTAATGCTGATTTGCTCCTAGTTGGAAAGATAATCTCCTTGGTCTCCCAGTTGATAATTGGGTTCTGAGAACGCAACCAAGGAATGCCTAAAATCCAGGAAAATGAGAAGAAATTAGCAAGAAAGAAAGTTGCTCCTGATGATTAGGCTCCAACAAAATTTCAAGGGGTACGGTCTCCTGATCCACAGGCCCAGAGATTAAAGGTGACCCATCCACTGTTTCCATTGTAATTGGAGAGGCTCTGCTGAATTCCAATACCATGTTCCTTGGCAAATGCGATATCCATGAAATTGCCACCTGCACCAGAGTCAGTCATAGCTGCACTGGAAATCCACTGTCCTGAACACAGGATCTTAATAGGGAGAGAACAGTGAGAGTTCTTTTCCTTAAGCTCCTTAGAGGATGAAGTCATAGAAAGTGAATGGAATACAGCGTTTAAAGGCAGGCTACATTCAGAGATGTCAGATTAATCATCACAGTTGTCTTACTCCCCTACTGCTGCTAGCACCTTGTTAGGCCGTCTGGGACACTTAGGCTACGTTCACATTTGCGGCTAGCGCCGCAGCGTCGGGCGCCGCAGCGGCGCCGCATGCATCATGCGCCCCTATATTTAACATGGGGGCGCATGGACATGCGGTGCACTTGCTTTTTGCGCCGCATGCGTCCCTGCGGCGCCCGCGTCGGGGCGCAGAGGACGCAGCAAGTTGCATTTTTGCTGCGTCCAAAATCAATGGAAAAAAGGACGCATGCGGCGCAAAAAGCAGCGTTGTGCATGTGTTCACATTTGCGCTGTGCGTTGCGGCGGCGACGCTGCGGCGCACACCGCAAATGTGAACGTAGCCTTAGGACAATTGATCAAGAAGTAGTCAGACTGGCCGCAGTAGAAACATAGACTTTCACGAAGGCGATGCTCCTGGTGCTCATTGATCTCGCGCCTCTGAACTGAATCAATTTGCATGGGCACCTCCTCCACCTCCCGAGATGTTTTACCTGCAGGCTCTTTGGAAGGAAGGGAAAAGTTAGAAATACGGTTATATGCAGCAAACTTCTCCTGCCTACACTCAGTAAGGCGACTGTCAATGTGCACACAATGCTGTATAAATGTCTCTAGCTCTTATGGTGACTCAGAGTGAGCTAGTTCATCTTTTACAATACTAGACAGACCCCTTTTAAAAATTGTCAATTGTGCATAACTGTCCCAATTGGTATTGTGGTGCAGTGACCAATGTTACCGACAAGGGGCGCTGTGTGTGCACTTCAAGATGCACTTGGAGACATAATTGTATTGAAACAACGACTGGTCATGTGATTGATGGACGGTATGTATCACAGAGAAGGCTTGTCGCGGTGATGTAACCCGGAGTGTTTCTTTAATGCACATAAAGCAATAAGGAATTGCTTAGTATATTTGGGTCCGGGTTACAGGTAGCTATGAGAGATGGGAGGGTCTGGCTACCCACATACCTCACCACTGTGTGAGGGCTCTCACTGTACCTTTTTCCCTGCAGGAGTATGAGGACCTGCAGTGATGTCATGATCACGTGACCAGCCCATGTGATATACCTCACCAATGGGGTGTGGTTACAAGGTACATAATGTGACCAGGGTGTTGGTCACATGTCCCTGTGTATGTTCCTGTTTGGTTCCTGTAGGGCTGAGTGTGTAGACCTGAATGGTACAGGTGCAAGGTCCTGAGAGAAACCTCGGTGTTGGGTGTGCTAGCCCTGAAGAGCACGTGGTGGGACTTTGCTACTGTTGGCCTGGGTATTGGACGGTCCCAGCCGGGGATGGACGTCCTGAATAGTACCCGGACAGGCCATCTGTGTGATCCCGAGTAACCTGGGTGTTGGGAGGTCCTGGGAGGAGGACTGGATCCCTGAACAGCACGAAGTGAAGACAGGGATCGGCAGAGCCAGAAACAGGTCCCGTGTGGTACTGCCAGTGGAAAGCCTGCAGCACGGACAAGCAGGTAATACCAGACTGTGCGTTTGGCTCCAGAGCGAGCCTGAATATCGGACTCGACCAAGAGTGTATGGTGACAGTCCTGATGGAACAGAGTCACGCTGTGAACGTTGTTACTTTGTTTTGCCGTGATATGAAGATTGTTGTTTTGTGTTTTCTGCCACTGGGGTTTATGGAGTAATAAACCCAGTTGAACTTTCAAGAAAACGTCTTACTGTGTGTTATATCGCTGCCAAGCGAGTATTCTCCAACCCGTAAGTAAGTGAAATCTTACAGTATCTACTGCTAATCTCCTGAATTCAGTAGCATACTCAATAACAGAACGTTTTGCCTGGCGTAAAGACAATAAAGCAGATTCAGCAGTTGCACGGCGATTAGGATCAGCAAACATTAATGCCATAGCGGCCAAGAAATCATCCAAGTTATTTAACCATGGGTCACGAGACTCAATCATCAGATTCGCCCAGGCGAGCGCTCGTGCGGTCAGCAGCATTATTACACACAATACTTTGGATCTATCATTAGGAAAACGGTCAGCATGCACATCAAAATATAGCATACATTGATTCACAAAGCCACAAAATTTGTCGCGATCACCATTAAATCTGAATGGGAGCAACTTAGGTGGGCTAGCTGGTGGTGGTTGCCCAGAGGGAACAGTCGCTTGTGCAGTTATTTGCGTGCTTATGTCCTGAAAAGCCCGTCCATACTGGGACTCTATGCCAGCAAGTTTGTTTTCCTGGGCTGCCATGCAGTGCCTAAGTCCTGCAAAGTCTGTCCAAACACTTGTTGATTGTGTTCACAGCTTCCAAACTTCTTTTGCAGACCTTCCACATCTTCCTGCAGTGATCTAATTATGGAAAACACCTGCTCTAGTCTGCTTTCTGCAGTCATTGTTCCAGCAGTCTCCTTTTTTTTTTAGGCTAGAGTATCCTGTAATAATTATAGGGGATAACTCAGGAGACTCTTTGCATGGAACAAGACAACTACAGGACACAGTTTTATAAGTGGTAACGTCTATATTATCACACGGTGATTCAAACAGGTGCAGAGAGAAACTCAAGTCCACAACACTTGGAGTAAATATGAAATGCAGCTTTACAGTCTATAGGTAACTTCAGAGGAAAATGCAATCATGCAGAAAGTCTATGAAGCACAATTATTCTTGAGGATACTTGACACGAATAAGTCCTTGCTTAGTACAAAACACAGATAGATATGCTTCTAAGGCAGTTCAAATAATATCTTAGCTCAACCAGGGAGGCCTGGGTAATAGTCTCAGGTTCTTGCAAATCAGCAACAGCTTACATGTCCAGCAAATGCAGATAGAAGTAAACACGAGCAGCAGATGAAGGAGGATTACTGGAACTGGTGTATGCAGCAGGAACTCAGAGCAGAGTAGCAGGATAACCCCACAGGTTCACAGGAGCAGGTATATAGCCAGGGAGTAACCAGAGGTCAGGAGCTGGATGCAAGGCAGAATACTCGAGCACAGACTGAAGGCTGGGGTGGAGTTTTATAGCACAAAGACACAGTGCACATGAGACCAAAGACGCCATCTTGGAAAAGGGCAGTAATGCACAAAAGGTAATAAAAAATGTTCAGAGTCCTGACAGAGGTGTACTGTCACGGATGTGTCACAGGCTGCAGACTTGCAGTTGGGAGTTGCGGGTGATATTTCTATTTGCATTTTCCTGTTGAGGCTTGGAGGTGTAGCAGTCGGCTATCGTGCTCTTTAAAGTTTGGAGGACGTTGGTGTTTCTCTCTGAGTCTACTCAAGCTAAGTGTTCCCCTTGTTTTTCGTTTGTCTATCCCAGTTGTTTTTAGAGGTAGGTCAAAATGCACCCTAGTCAATCCCCACTATCGGGTGCAGGGCTTATCACTAGGTTCTGACAGGGACTAGGTATCCTGCTTGGCGATGAGTAAGGAACCTATTTAAGGTCTCTTAGGACAGACAGGGTGACGTTAGATCTGCTTAGGGTTCTCCACTCCTCGCTTCCGTAGTGTTGGGCCCCCCTTCCCCTTTTCCCTTTGTGTTGCACTTAGTCTGTCCTACACTGTGCGTGACAGCAGGTCAACTTGAATCTCTTTGGAACTTGATTGGGGCTGCTTATCCACCATCTGGACTATCCTAAGTTGCAACCTTTCCTCAATTTTTCTCTGCTGTCTACGTCCAGAGAGATTAGCTACAGTGCTATGGGTTGTAATGTTGCATACCGTGGACAAATGAACATCAAGATCTCTGGAGATTGACTTGTAACCTTGATATTGATGATATTTTTAGACAATTTTGATTCTCAAGTCCTTAGACAGTTATCTTCTCCTTTTTATGTTTTCTTTGGCTTAGTGTGGCACAAAATGCAAAGATTGAGTCAACTTCTCCCTTTTTTATCTGGTTTCTGGTGTGATTTTCATATTGCACGAGCATCACATGCTGGAAACAAAGTTGTTTACCCACCTTTTTGGAAAAGTGACAATTTTGTCCAGCCCATTTTTCGGGTTGTGTTAAATTTTGTCCAATTGGTCTTTTTTTCCTCAGTTTTTTACATGTGTAATTGCAGTAGTTTTCTAGGAGAAATACTTCATACTCTGGAATAATTTCAAGGGTTCAAACACTTTCGGGCCATGACTGTACTATGTGCTGCTTGTTTAACTGTGCACATGCTCCTTGTGGATTGTTTGCTATGGTCGCAGTACCTTAGAGGTCTCAATGCAACCCCAGAAACCTGCAATTTAACAGCAGCACACAGCGATCTTTGGCCACAGGACCTGCATTTTGTGACACAGATGGTTAGTTGAAAAATTAAGTAATTATTTAAGGACCAGTTAAAACACTACAGCAGTGCTGAACAAAGTGTGTGAATCAAGCCATGTAATTTTCAATCTTGTTTCACTTGTATAAACCTCATTTATAGAATGGCTGAGACATTTATGTTCATGGCTACATTTTTTCAATCTTTGATTCAATACAGCCATTTGGTAAATTCAAAAAATTTAATATTTTTTCTTATTAATGTACATTCTGCACCCCATCTTAACTGAAAAAAAAACAGAAATGTTGAAATTTTTGAAAATGTATTAAAAAAGAAAAACTGAAATATCGCATGGTCATAACTATTCAGACTTTTTGCTCAGAGGCTCATATTTAAGTCACATGCTGTCAATTTCCCTGTGATCCTCCTTGAGATGGTTCTACTCCTTCATTGGAGTCCAGCTGTGTTTAATTAAACTGAAAGGACTTGATAAGGAAAGGCACACACCTGTCTATATAAGACCTCACAGCTCACAGTGCATGTAAGACCAAATGAGACTCATGAGGTCAAAGGAACTGGCCAAGGAGCTCAGAGACAGAATTGTGGCAAGGTACAGATCTGGCCAAGGTTGCAGCAGAATTCCTGCAGTACTCAAGGTTCCTAAGAGCACAGTGACCTCCATAATCCTTAAATGAAGAAGTTTGGGATAACAAAAAGTCTTCCTAGACCTGGCCGTCCAGCTAAACTGAGCAATCTTGGGAGAAGAGCCTTGGTGAGAGAGGTAAAGAAGAACCCCAAGATCAATGTGGCTGAGCTCCAGATATGCAGTAGGGAGATGGGACGAAGTTCCACAAAGTCAACTATCACTGCAGCCCTCCACTAGTCGGGCCCTTATGGCAGAGTGGCCTGACGGAAGCCTCTCCTCAATCCAAGACATATGAAAGCCCGCATAGAGTTTGCTAAAAGACACATGAATGACTCCCAGACTATGAGAAATGAGATTCTTTGGTCTGATAAGACTAAGATAGACATTTTTGGTGATAATTCTAAGCAGTATATGTGGAGAAACCAGGCACTGCTCATCACCTGCCCAATACAATCCCAACAGTGAAACATGGTGGTGGCTGCATCATGCTATGGGGTGTTTTTCAGCTGCAGGGACAGGACCACTGGTTGTGATTGAAGCAAACATGAATGCGACCAAGTACAGAGATATCCTGGATGAAAACCTCTTCCAAAGTGCTCTGGACCTTCGACTTGGCCAAAGGTTCACCTTCCAACAAGACAACGACCCTAAGCACACAGCTAAAATAACAAAGAAGTGGCTTCAGAATAACTCTGTGACCATTCTTGACAGGCCCAGCCAGAGCCCTGACCTTAACCCAATTGAGCAACTCTGGAGAGACCTGAAAATGGCTGTCCACCAACGTTCACCATCCATCCTGATGGAACTGCAGATGATCTGCAAGTAAGTATGGCAGAGGATCCCCAAATCCAGGTGTGAAAAACTCAATACTGAGCAAAGGGTCTGAATACTTATGACCATGTGATATTTCAGTTTTTTTTATGAATTTTGCAAAAATTACTACATTTCTATTTTTTTTTTAGTCAAGATGGGGTGTAGAGTGTATATTAATGAGAAAAAAATGAACTTTCCTGAATTTACCAAATGGCTGCAATAAAACAAAGTGAAAAATTTAAAGGGGTCTGAATACTTTCCGTACCCACTTTTTCATGACTGCAGCTGATGGACAGGTACTCAGCTGTCACAGTTATGCACTTGAGAGCTTAATCAGGCATCCATGTTCTGTTTTTCTTCCACTGATAGAACACATATCCATTATAATCTATAATGCTATTTACATGTCTAATTTTTTTCAGGGACCGTGTTCTTTCTCTAATGTCACGGATGAAAAGGGCCAATGCAAAACTACAGGTCCTTGAAAAAAACAAAAACATACAGCACATCAATGTCATCTGTGTGCCATCCATAATTCACCCCTTTACCTCCCAAGGTGGTTTGCACATTAATGACCAGGCCAATTATTTCAATTCTGACCACTGTCACTTTGAGGTAATAACTCTGGAACGCTTCAACGGATCAAACTGATTCTGAGACTGTTTTTTGTGACATGATAGGGGTAACCTATCTTCATCATGATTTGCATTTATTTGTGAAAATTTTTTTCTTCAATTTTCAAACTTTGCATTCTTATGCCCTTAAGTTAGCAAAGATATGTTGCACAAAATAGTAAATAAAAAACATTTCTCACACGTCTACTTTACATCAGCATAATTTTTTAAATATGTTTTTCTTTGGAAGTTAAAAGGGTTAAAAGGTGATCAACAATTTCTCATTTTTCCAACAAAAGAGAAGAGTAGGAGTCCTAGAACTGAGCCTTGGGAAACATCGAAAGACAGGAGTCGAAGTGAGGAGGTGGTGTGGGAGAGGGAGACACTGAATGTCCCTGTAACAGCCTGGTTGTTTTTTAAAGACAGCCGATAACCTCAAAAAGGCCATTTGCACCACGGGCCATGCCCACATCAGCAGGGGTAGCAAAACTACCAGGCTAACCACCACCAGCATGATCAGGCACATGGCAGCACAGCACCCTACTTTGTTGGTTGAACACAAGGCTCCATGAACAGTGTCTGCGGGTGATACCACTGCTTCTTCCGATATTGTGCATGCAAGCCAATACCCTGTCCATGGTGCATGCAAAGATGCCTCATGCCATGCATCTGTAGTTGCACACAATCTCAACTAGCACCATCAACAAGCACATCCACGTCCTTGTCCCAGCACAGCGTTCAGTTGTCCATACCCCAGTCCTTACAACGCAAGCAGAAATATGCAGCCAACGCCACAGTACTAAGTTCACACATTTCTCATCTGCTTGCTCTTGAAATGTTGCATTTTAGGCTTGTAGGAAACGGAAGCTTTCCGCAACATGATGGCGGTGACCATCACAAGGTACTTATTCCCCAGCCACCACAATTTCTCCCGGTCTGCTGTCACGACATTAAACAAGCAAGCACGTGTCCCACAACATTACCCGGGCCCTCAACAATGCTGTTACAGGGAAAGCGCACCAAACCACAGACACGTGGACAAGTGCTTGTGGGCAGGGAAGGTATATCTTGCTGACAGCACGCTGGATTAGCGTAGAGAAAGCAATGACCCAGTCAGACATTTGGAAACCATGTCACAGATGTATGGAGACAGGTTGTGGAAGGCTTTGTATGTCATAGTTAGGGTTTTGAACTGTAGCCTCTGGGCAATAGGAGGCAGTGAAGGGCCTGGCAGAGAGGAGAGGCCAGGGAATAATGGACTGACAGTTGGATTACTCGGGCAGCAGACTTTAGGATAGATTGGAGTGGTGCAAGAGTGCTAGAGGGGAGGCCAGAGAGTAGAAGGTTGGAATAGTTGAAGCGGGAGATCATGAGGGCGTGAACAAATATTTTTGCAGTTTCTTGGAATGTACAGATCCTGGAAATATTTTTGAGCTGTAGTTGGCAGGAGGAGGCAAGGGCTTGGATATGTAGCTTGAAAGAGAGGGCAGAGTCGAGGATCACCCCGAGGCCCCGAACATGCGGAACTATTTGTGTGCCATCCCGGCATTACACAGGCACGTGTTTCACAACATTACCCGTGCCCTCCACAATGCTGTTACTGGGAAAGTCCACCTAACCACACACGTGGACAAGTGCTTGTGGTCAGGGATGGTACAACTCACTGACGGCACACTGGGTTAACATAGTGGAACCGGGACCCAGTCCGACCTTGGGATGGTGCACATCCTCCCAACCCCGAGTATTGCGGGCCCTACATCAATCTGGGTGGCCCCCACAGTCTATATCTCCTGCACCTCCTCCTTCGCCTTCTCTTCAGCCTCCATCAGTCACAAGCTGGAAGCACTGCAGCACTGCCTCGTCCAAGCGGCAACAGGCTGTGCTGAAGCTAATATGCTTAGGTGTCAAACCATACAATGATAAAGAGTTGTGGACAGCTTTGAAATAGAAGGCAGATCTGTGGCTGACACCGCTGAACCTACAGTCAGGCTTGTTCAGAAAAAACTTGGCACTCAAAACTTGGAAAAAGTAATTTTGTGTTAATTTGTGCATTCAGGCAATAAGTAGTTGAACGTTTTTGGCCTACCACTGGGATAGAGGTATGAGTAGTAAAAAGAGTCCTTTAGCACCTGGTACAATAATGTAGGTATTCCTCCAGTTATATTATCTCAGAGGAAGTATAATGGTGCCTGAAATGGAAATAATGATTAGTTACCTAAATGTGGTAAAAGGAGGGTCGTGTTACCCCTCTGTACAATGGATTGTCATATGGTAATATGGTTAACAGTAAATAAAGATTATAAAGCTGCAAATGCCATAACTTGTAGTAAGCCCATGGATTTGTAACACAACAGAAAAGGAGATGTCACCTGGATGGTAATGGTCCCAAAGTCATTGGGTTTTATTACCCCGCGTTGTGAGACTGCGAGTCTCCAAGGTTATATGCTGGGGCTAATATAGAGGAAGGGATGTATATTAATGGAGGTCCTAAATAAGATAAAACAAGAGATGTGTACCAGGAGCGGGTTAAATTACCTTTTTGCTGTGTTAGGGAGCCAGTGCTGCTGTGGTCTGCATGCTGTGATGCTGAGGAAAGGCGCTGTGTATGTGGCATTTACTTCCTGGTTAAATGCTCTATGACCTGCATCATGTGACCGCTTGTGGTCATGTGATCTTGGGTATAATGGCGGCACGCAGGTGCACTAGTGTAGGATGCAGTGAAAGTCAACATTATAAGGGCTGGTGCTTGCCCTTAAATCTTGGTGATGCTCCCTATACAAGAAATAAGCAATTTGGACCGGCGCAAAATATGCATTAAGTCTAATAGTGATCAATGTTGACTATGTGTATATTCTTAATGTGTATAGGTGTGCCAGGTGTAGTTGGATCCAGACATGTATATGCTCCTGATATAAGTGCGGCTGGCATGGTCGTGTGTGACAATGGCTGGAACCTGGTGGCTGCTCTGTGGCGAGGCGAGGCCTGGCCCATGTGCTTAACCTCATTGTTCAACGTTTTCTGAAAAGCGACACGGTAGTGCCAGATCTGCTAGAAAAATTACGAAGCTCTGTGTACCCATTTTAGAAAGTCAGCTAGAGCTCGCCCTTGCCATGCTTCAGCAGCGTTTGCAGCTTCTGGCTCACCGACTGGTGTGTGATGTCCCCATGCATTGGAACTCTACCCTGCAGATGTTGGAAAGGATTTGTGAGCAGAATAGGGCAGTTGGTGACTACCAGCATCAACAAGACCGTCGGTATTCAGTTCTGACTTCATACATAAGATCTCAGGAGTGGATACGGATGTCAGACATATATACCATCCTCCAAAACTTTGAGGAATCCACCAAGATGGTGAACGGCAATGACGCCATTAATTAACGTCTCCATCCTGCTTCTCTGTGTTCTAATATTAATATTTATAATTACTTATATAGCGCCAACATATTTACAGTTTAACAGTTTCAAACACAACAGTCCTAAGTAACAATGACAACAATAATACAATAATTAAACAGAAATAAAACTACCCTGCTCATGACAGCTTACAATCTACACTAAGTAACAAAGATAACAATAATTAAACCCCAAAAAAACTATCCTGCTCGTGACAACTTACAATCTACAATGAGGTGTTGGAGATAAAAACTACAGGGGTGTATTTACAATAATGTATTTACAATGATGTATTTACAATGATATTACTGATATTAGGTTTGTCGAAGGTCATGGATGCCTGAGGACAAGGAGGAGAGCATGGTCAGTCGTCCTCTTGGTGAGGACACGGAAGTATTGACTGTTAGCAGTCTTGCATGCATGGCTGAGTTTATGTTACGCTTCCTTTCCCGTCACCCTGGCGTTCTCAAAATTTTGGGTGACAGGCAATGCTGATTGATGACAATTCTAGACCCACGCTACAAGGAGCACTTTAGATCTCTTATTCCAGAGGCAGACAGGTGTACTAAAATGTTGGAGGACCGGAGGGCCCTTCTTGCGGAATTATTAAAAAAATTCCCAACTGAAAACGCTGGCAACAGAAGTCATAGTTCATTGGCCAAGCAAGGAGTACAGTTGAGAGAGACACAACTCCAATCCAGCAGAGGCTGTGGAACATGGGCAAAGTTCGGGGAAAGTTTTCTCAGACCCTCCCATTGCCCTGGCCCTGAGGTGCGGGGGACTCTCACAAGGAGTGCAAAGTTTGGGAAAATGCTGAGGGAGTACCTTGCTGACCGTAGCAACATCCTCTGTCATTCCTCTGTGCCTTTTAATTATTGGTTAGCAAAGCTGAACACGTAGCATGAACTGGCTCTCTCTACTGCGCACGTGCGCTGTACTCATGGACATGGAGCGCACAGTGCCTCGCTTTCTGGCGGTCACTGGGCACACGGCGCCACGCTCTCTGTCAGTACCGCTTTTAGTGGTGGGCGCCAGTGCTCTAAGGACAGAGCACGCTGCTCAGCCTCCTATGCGCTGTTTGTCCATGCCAAAAATCTCTGCTGTTGTGCCCGCTTTCTCTTTAGCTGTCCCCCCTGCCTCTAGGTCACTGGGTCTGTCTGCTGGAGTTGGTCGCAGTGCCAATGATTCCGGTGCGTAGTGCACTGCCCCCCTTGCGGCTCACACGCTGACAGTTGGGGACTCACTCCTGCTTTGTGTTTTTTTTTTTTGTTCTTTTTTCCTCTCAGCTTATGGCCAGGTTCCTTTTCTAAACACGCCCTCTCTTCCTGGGTAATGGGGCCTGCTCGTTCCCATATTCCTTCCCCCAGGATACAGGTGATGTAGCCTTTACAGTTCCGAACCCGCCGCAGCACAGGTACCCGCAGCCTGGTCATCCTGAGTCCGTACATATCTGGCCAATCAGTTCTTTAATGCAAGCATCATAAAAGGCATGTTCTTCTAATTTTCAAGATAAAATTGTACATTACATCCAGAACAGTTTCATTTTGAAGGACTTTGTGGCTCATATCAATCCACAAGATGACACTAGTCTCATACTTCAAAATTTCAGTGGTAAATCATTTCCCCACATATAGGTTGTGTATGTTCTGACTTATGTTACATCATTTGGGTGATAATTATTCATACCTATTTGCTTCACAATATATTCATCTTTTTCTTCAAGGCTTCGGAATATAATGTTGTAAAAGTGAAAGCAAGTTAGTGAAGTGTGTTTTAACTCAAATGTGAAAGTAATTGTCATCTCTACTATTTCTCCATTCCGTTTGCGGCTAACCACCTCATTGATCTTATTGAGTTCCTTTGGCAAGAAAACAGCTCTATCAATACCTATCAATACCACGTGTGTTAGGGTTGGCGGAACGCACCGAGTATATATATATATATATATATATATATATATATATATATATATATATATATTGAGTAGTAGGTGCGTCCGCAACCTGGGGTCCACCCACCGTGCAGGAGAGAACCTGCTGCTAGTAAAAGACAGTGCTATATGGCGGAATAAGCAAACTCTGTTACTTCAGAGATTTGCTTGAGAAAGAGAACGCTGTGCCATGTTAACCTCACAGGGGAACATCTACCTAATAGATCTGACAGTGGTCATGCAGTCAGCAGTCAGCATAGCACACACAAAACTCATCACCGGAGGTGCCGGTATTCTAGGGGCTTATTTCAGCCAAACCCTGAATCCACATACACAAACTCCTCACTGGAGGTGCCGGTATTCTAGGGGCTTATTTCAGCCAAACCCTGACCACATGCAAGCATGACCACACTGACGCTGAGCTCATAACTTAGGTTAATACTAGCGCATGGCCATGCTGCCATGCGAACCTTTTATAGCTGCAGCAACTTCAGGACCTTGCTAGAGGACCAATGGGAGGTGCTACAGTACCTGAGCAACTTCAGGACCTTCCAAGAGGACCAATGGGAGCTTCTGCAGTAACTGAGCATGTGACCCTCGACCTCCAATGAAAGGTCTTACCCTGGGCATGCTCAGAAGGGGAAAAGCAGACTTAGTCCCAGAGACGTCTGCTCGCCGCTGACCAGTACTGGCTACAATGGCTGAGCCTGGAAAGGCAGCAGTAATCATCCGCACCGTATCAGGCTGACCGATGCTTATGCTGGGACCGATGTCTCTGCTGAGCAGGCTCCACTGCGGCTGGAGAAGAATGGGAGACCACAGCAGAGATGGTTTGAGATTCCCCCTGTGCAGAGGCGGGAACTCAACCCCTAACAACGTGCTGCAGAACCATTCCTTTATTGAGTGTGTCTTGATAATTGCCAATAATTTCCATCTGTTGTCTATTCCATTTGCACAACAGCATGTGAAATTGATTGTCAAACAGTGTTGCTTCCTAAACGGACAGTTTGATTTCACAGAAGTTTGATTTACTTGGAGTTATATTCTGTTGTTTAAGTGTTCCCTTTATTTTTTTGAGCAGTGTATATTACACTTTTTTTTTTTACTTTTTCACTTTGTCCCACTATGAGACTTTCATTTTTTCCGGGCTGATCGCTTGTATGAGGAGGCACACAGGCTGGCCTGCATGAAAAGGGTTAGCTGTGGACTGCCCTTGTAAGGACAGGAATCTCGGGTTGTCATGGTCAGCCTATGAGCAGGGACCATACCAGGACCTTTTTCAGAAGTGGCAGAGGAGAATCTCAGAAAACACAAAATTGGTGAGACGTAACTTTTTCTACCATTTCTTAATGTTTGTCTTTGAGCCAAAATTTTGATTCACATGCTACTTCCATATGTCAAGACATTGACATATTAACCCTTTATATTGTATAACCATTATCATAACCTTTTTCTTCTCAGACAGGGAGATGGGCTGTGTATATGTTTTATATGTGATTTTATGGGATTTGTATCACGATTCCTCTATTTTTGTGAATATTATTTTAAAATAAGAAAAAGTTAGGTTTTAGTTCCGCTTTTTTGCTATCTCTAATTAACTGTGGATTTTTGGTGATTGAGGAATATGCAACCAGAACTTTTGCCCTTTTATTTGCTGATCACTTGATGACGTTGCAAGGTCTCCCATCCAAGGGCAGAGGGGCTTTCTTCCCTCTGCCTGCTTTCGAAATGCTGATCCAGTTTGATAACAGCATTTAGGGGTTAATGTGCTGGGATCCATGCGGGACTTCTCCTGGCACTGAGTGCCGGGTGTCAGCTGACACACAGTGGCGATCGCACCCGCACAGTGTCTGTGCACGCAAAATCGCCTACACATATCCATACAGCACAGATCAGTAAGTACCAGGCCACGTTGACGAATGGATACGTCTAATGTCAGAAAGGGGTTAACATTGCAAAGGCTTTGCAAAACTTTATATTTTATCCATCTGTGAAAAACACGGATTAAATATTGATGGTAAAAACAGAACTTGTTTAAACATAGATGTATAAATGAGGCCTAAGTGTGAGCAAAGTGATAAATATTTGGTTATTTTCACATGTTGAATTGTAGCAGCGTTTTTTTTTTTCCAGCAGCCAAAACCTGCTTTCTTGGCATTAAAAACGATGAGTTCAAAACGTCCATTTTTCTATTTTTTTCACAACGTTTTTCACAGCATTTTTTGATGTATATTACTGGTGTGATTTGTCCTCAGTATGTGTTTATTAAAGTTAGTTTTGGTCACCAAAACAATTAGTTATGGTTTAGCACTCTCATTACTTTCTAGGGATTAAAAAAGCTGAAAGAATTGACATGCTACAGATTTCAAAAAGTTTTCTAATTCAGCTAGGGAAGGGAGGGTAGGAGTAGGCACGAAATTTCTGAAATCTTATAATTTTTCCTGATACTGTAAAAAGCAGCTTTTAATTTGGGGAAAAAAATTGCAAAAACGCAACATGTGAACCTAGCCTTAGGGTAAGGATTTCACTCAATCAAAAATCACAGCTGCATTAAAGCAGTGCCGTTTTTGATCGCTAGTCAATCGCTTTATTTTGCATACCAAGAGCTAGATAGCCTGAAAAACTGTACAGTACACTTGAGAAAAAATGTTTGTGTTTCCATGATCCAGACTGATCCTTTGTGGCAGCTATTCGATGACAGTCGTCACTTCTGGAGCCAGCATTGGCTTGGAGTACCAGTGGATGTTCAGGACCGGCGGGTTCGTCAGGTTCGGCCGAACAGTTACAAAAAGTTTGGGTTCAGGTACCAGAACAGTACCCAAACCCAGACCTCATTCGCTTGAATGTGGGACCCAAACATCCAGTGTTTGCCACGCTGTCATGTGCATGACAGCACGACAAACACAGTTTCTGATCAGCGGTAAAATCATCACCACTGGTCAAACAAACGCAGTTCTCACAGCTTGAGCACGCAGCTGTGATCGGAGATATAAAGTGTACCTTCACTGGTGTCAGCTGATGGGACTACTGCTTCCATCAGTCAACGCCTGCTGCCACTAATAACAGTGAGAGCAGGAGCAGCTGATGAGATTACTTATCAACTGGCACCTGCGCTGTAAATACATAATTTTTTTTTTTAAATGGCATCCTTTTCCCTATATTTTTGATAACCAGCCAGGCAAAGCTCGGCTATTAGCTTCAGTAAGGTTGGCTATAAAAAATGGAGGAGTCCCTACTCCGATTTTTTTAACCCCTTTCTGTCATTGGACGTACTATTCCGTCCATGTGGGGTGGGCCCTACTTCCCAAGGATGGAATAGTACGTCCAGCGCGATCGGCCGCGCTCACGTGGGGAGCGCGGCCGATCGCGGCCGGGTGTCAGCTGCCTATCGCAGCTGACATCCGGCGCTATGTGCCAGGAGCAGTCACGGACCGCCCCCGGCACATTAACCCCTGGCACACCGCGATCAAACATGATTGCTGTGTGCCGGCAGTATAGGGATGCATCGCACAGCCTGCTCCATGCGGGCTTCCCTGAGACCCCCGCAGCAACGCGATGTGATCGCGTTGCTCCGAGGGTCTCCTACCTCCTTCCTCGCTGCAGGTCCCGGATCCAAGATGGCCGCGGCATCCAGGTCCTGCAGGGAGGGAGGTGGCTTACCGAGTGCCTGCTCAGAGCAGGCGCTGGTAAGCCTGCAGTGCTCTAAGTCAGATCGGTGATCTGACAGAGTGCTGTGCAAACTGTCAGATCACCGATTTGTGATGTCCCCCCCTGGGACAAAGTAAAAAAGTTTAAAAAAAATTTTCCACATGTGTAAAAAAAAAAAAAAAAATTCCTAAATAAAGAAAAAAAAAAAAAATTCCCATAAATACATTTCTTTATCTAAATAAAAAAAACAAACAATAAAAGTACACATATTTAGTATCGCCACGTCCATAACGACCCAACCTATAAAACTGTCCCACTAGTTAACCCCTTCAGTAAACACCGTAAGAAAAAAAAAAAAAAGAGGCAAAAAACAACGCTTTATTATCATACCGCCGACTAAAAAGTGGAATAAAACGCGTTCAAAAAGACGGATATAAATAACCATGGTACCGCTGAAAGCGTCATTTTGTCCCGCAAAAAAAGAGCCATGATATAGCATCATCAGCAAAAAAATAAAAAAGTTATAGTACTCAGAATAAAGCGATGCAAAAATAATTATTTTTTCTATAAAATAGTTTTTAGGCTCTTTCTGTGGACACCGCACATAGGACATTGCGCATATGGGTAAGCTCAATCAGGGACATATAGTCTTATTATGCAGTCACTTTATTCTCGGGCAGTTGCAATAGGGATAGGGTTAGATTGTATGGCATTTCCTCTTCATTGAGGACTCTGGTCACTGACCTTGGATCTAGCACCCCCCCCTGCTACTTTACATCATATATATTTTTTGTCTTTGCACAAATACTGTTCGTTATTTGTATTTTGTACATTATATGGCTCCATGATTGTACCCTTGTACTTTTATATATGTGTATTCCTTTGTTTGGTGGACGCAGTTGTCATACACCATATCCTCATATTACTGTGTTTTTAACAATTTTTTGTAGTACACTAATAAAATTTAAGTTTATATATTATTTGATCATGTTGTTTATTTGCTGGTCCTGGGGCACCATGCTCTTTCTAATTTATTAATACAAAATAGTTTTTATCGTATAAAAGCGCCAAAACATAAAAAATGATATAAAAAATCGTGTAATCGTACTGACCCGAAGAATAAAACTGCTTTATCAATTTTACCAAACGCGGAACGGTATAAACGCCTCCCCCAAAAGAAATTCATGAATAGCTGGTTTTTGGTCATTCTGCCTGACAAAAATCGGAATAAAAAGCGATCAAAAAATGTCACGTGCCCAAAAATGTTACCAATAAAAACGTCAACTCGTCCCGCAAAAAACAAGACCTCACATGACTCTGTGGTCTCAAATATGGAAAAATTATAGCTCTCAAAATGTGGTAACGCAAAAAATATTTTTTGCAATAAAATGCGTCTTTCAGTGTGTGACGGCTGCCAATCATAAAAATCCGCTAAAAAACCCGCTATAAAAGTAAATCAAACCCCGCTTCATCACCCCCTTAGTTAGGGAAAAATTAAAAAAACATTTATTTCCATTTTCCCATTAGGGTTAGGGTTAGGGCTAGGGTTATGGCTAGGGTTAGGGTTAGGGCTAGGGTTAGGGTTGGGGCTAGGGTTAGGATTAGGGTTAGGGCTAGGGTTAGGACTAGGGTTAGGATTAGGGTTAGGGCTAGGGTTAGGGCTAGAGTTAGGGCTAGGGTTAGGGCTAGGGCTAGGTCTGGGGCTAGGGTTAAGGCTACAGTTAGGGTTGGGGCTAAAGTTAGGGTTGGGGCTAAAGTTAGGGTTAGGGTTTGGATTACATTTACGGTTGGGAATAGGGTTGGGATTAGGGTTAGGGGTGTGTCTGGGTTAGAGGTGTGGTTAGGGTTACCATTGGGATTAGGGTTAGGGGTGTGTTTGCATTAGGGTTTCAGTTATAATTGGGGGGTTTCCACTGTTTAGGCACATCAGGGGCTCTCCAAACGTGACATGGCGTCCGATCTCAATTCCAGCCAATTCTGCGTTGAAAAAGTAAAACAGTGCTCCTTCCCTTCCGAGCTCTCCCGTGTGCCCACACAGGGGTTTATCCCAACATATGGGGTATCAGCGTACTCAGGACAAATTGGACAACAACATTTGGGGTTCAAGTTCTCCTGTTACCCCTGGGAAAATACAAAACTGGGGGCTAAAAAATAATTTTTGTGGGAAAAAAAGGATTTTTTATTTTCACGGCTCTGCGTTATAAACTGTAGTGAAACACTTGGGGGCTGAAAGTTCTCACAACACATCTAGATAAGTTCCTTGGGGGGTCTAGTTTCCAATATAAGGGTCACTTGTGGGGGTTTTCTACTGTTTAGGTACATTAGGGGCTCTGCAAACCCAATGTGACGCCGGCAGACCAATCCATCTAAGTCTGCATTCCAAATGATGCTCCTTCCCTTCCGAGCGCTGCCATGCGCTCAAACGGTGGTTCCCCCCACGTGTCAGGTATCAGCGTACTCAGGACAAATTGGACAACAATATTTAGGGTCCAATTTCTCCTGTTACCCTTGGAAAAATACAAAACTGGGGGCTAAAAAATAATTTTTGTGGAAAAAGAAATTTTTGTATTTGCACGGCTCTGCCTTATAAACTGTAGTGAAACACTTGGGGGTTCAAAGCTCTCACAGTCACAACACATCTAGATGAGTTCCTTAGGGGGTCTACTTTCCAAAATGGTGTCACTTGTGGGGGTTTCTATTGTTTAGGTACATTAGGGGCTCTGCAAACGCAATGTGACGCCTGCAGACCATTCCATCTAAGTCTGCATTCCAAAATGGCGCTCCTTCCCTTCCGAGCCCTCCCATGCGCCCAACCGGTGGTTCCCCCCCACATATGGGGTATCAGAGCACTCAGGACAAATTGGACAACAACTTTTGGGGTCCAATTTCTCCTGTTACCCTTGGAAAAATACAAAACTGGGGGCTAAACAATAATTTTTGTGGGAAAAAAAATGTTTTATTTTTACGGCTCTGCATTATAAACTTCTGTGAAGCCCTTGGTGGGTCAAAGTGCTCACCACACATCTAGATAAGTTCCTTAGGGGGTCTACTTTCCAAAATGGTGTCACTTATGGGGGGTTTCAATGTTTAGGCACATCAGTGGCTCTCCAAACGCAACATGGCGTCCCATCTCAATTCCTGTCAATTTTGCATTGAAAAGTCAAACGGCGCTCCTTCCCTTCCGAGCTCTCCCATGCGCCCAAACAGTGGTTTACCCCCACATTTCAGGTTTCAGCGTACTCAGGACAAATTGTACAACAACGTTTGGGGTCCATTTTCTCCTGTTACCCTTGGTAAAATAAAACAAATTGGAGCTGAAGTAAATTTTTTGTGAAAAAAAGTTAAATGTTCATTTTTATTTAAACATTCCAAAAATTCCTGTGAAACACCTGAAGGGTTAATAAACTTCTTGAATGTGGTTTTGAGCACCTTGAGGGGTGCAGTTTTTAGAATGGTGTCAAACTTGGGTATTTTCTATCATATAGACCCCTTAAAATGACTTCAAATGAGATGTGGTCCCTAAAAAAAATGGTGTTGTAAAAATGAGAAATTGCTGGTCAACTTTTAACCCTTATAACTCCCTAACAAAAAAAAATTTTGGTTCCAAAATTGTGCTGATGTAAAGTAGACATGTGGGAAATGTTACTTATTAAGTATTTTGTGTGACGTATCTCTGTGATTTAATTGCATAAAAATTCAAAGTTGGAAAATTGCGAAATTTTTAAAATTTTCACCAAATTTCTGTTTTTTTCACAAATAAACGCAGGCAATATCAAAGAAATGTTACCACTATCATGAAGTACAATATGTCACGAGAAAACATTGTCAGAATCACTGGGATCCGTTGAAGCGTTCCAGAGTTATAACCTCATAAATGGACAGTGGTCAGAATTGTAAAAATTGGCCCGGTCCATAACGTGCAAACCACCCTTGGGGGTAAAGGGGTTAAATTATTAAAATAAATAATTGTGAAAAAATGGATTGGGGTCCACCAATTTTTGACAACCAGCCTTGCTAAAGCAGACAGCTGGGGACTGATATTCTCAGGCTGGTAAGGGGCCATGAGTATTGCCCCCCAGCCTAAAAATAGCAGCCTGCAACCGCCCAGAAAAGGCACATCTATTTGATGCACCAATTGTGGTGCTTTGCTTGGCTCTTTCCACTTGCTCTGTAGCGGTGGCAAGTGGAGTTCATATCTGTGGGGTTGATGTCACCTTTGTATTGTCAGGTGACATGAAGCCCATGGATTAGTAATGGAGAGGACAGGTATACTCACCTAGCACCCATTCCATTGAATCTCTTGACTTCCGAAATAAAACACAAATAAAAAACAATATCCCTCACCTGTCTGTCACTCTGTCCCATGCCGTAATCCATGTCTTGGAGATAAACAGTTTTTAACCTGGACGGTACCAAGAAGCGACTGTCCAGGCTGAGAACAACTGGTGAATTAGCTGCTGCGAATGCAGCATCAGTGACTAGCGGTGATGTCATCAAGGTTAGTGTCAGTCACTGAGGCTGCATTCCCAGCCCGGCTGAACAGCGGTGATCTCGGTGAAATCCTTGCTAGCACAGTGGGAAAAAGTCTCACGACGCAGAGGCGAGTTCACCGTAGTACACCGGGAGAATTTCACTGGGGTGAATTTCAACTTCAAAAATGTTTGCAAAATCTAACCTGTTATTGTTTGTTTCTTTTCCCAGTCAGGGAGTACTGGATTTAATGGGGAGGAGTGTAACACCCCAGGTAACCGATTGTTACTGTGGTATTTCCTTCCTTACGGGGAGGGTGATGTCATGCCTGGAAGCGAGAAAGGATCCCTTTATCAGGTAACCAGTACATGCAATACTGTTCTGACTCCAGGCCAGAAGGGGGAGCTCAAGACCCGGATTCAGGGGAACTTCCCTATATATTCTGGCTGGAGGAGGAGTTAGTGAGACTGTGAAAGGAGAGTGTGGAGTGGAAAGCTGGGGCCGTGCAGACAAGTGGTTCTGCAGCTCTTGGAAAGAAGAGAGGGAGACGGAGCAGTCTGTAGGAGACTGATAGGGGAAGAGAAGCAAAGGAGAGGAAAGAGTTGGAGGGGAGCTGCGACTGAGCTTCCTCCATGCTGAAGCGCAAGAAACCGGTGGCTGGAAGACCAAGGTTGTGGGGGTAACTGTATGCCCCACAGCAGAAACCAACGAACAGGAGATTGCAAGTCGCCTGTCCACCATTAACACCCAAAGACACAGCAGCATATAGAGCCTGGCGTCATAATCAGAGGCACCTGTAAAAAGTGTCCTACCAAAAGGGACAGAGAGAAAGTGATGACCTTGTGTGGAACCTTAGGCAGCAGGGGACTGCAACACAGCACAGAAAGGAAGGCTTCCAACCCCACCTGGCTAGGGGATCTCTGAATTGCTTCCAGGCTGTCCGGACTGCACCATCACCTGTGATCCGTACCCTGGACTGTGGCTGCTTCATACCAGTAAAAGGTAAAGATACTGCAACCTTGTGTCCTTTAATTCTTTCTGGCACCACACCATCTTTAACCAATACACCGGGAGCCCTGGGGACTAAGCTTCACCTGTGGGAAGTCATACCATCCCTGCTGCAGTACCATCATCCCCAGAGGACCCCTTTAAGCAGCGCCGGTCATCCCTGACCGAATACCACAGGTGGCGTCACAAACACTACTATCATAGACTTTATATCCATATATCAATCCCTTTTATTGGATGCCCAGGGCCTCAGACCGGGTCACTGCCGCCGTGACACATCCCTTTAAGAACCAGCCTGGTTCTGAGTACCTCACTGGCCTGGCAGGTGCGCCATGTGACACTGGCCTAACACGGACTCTCTGATGAAGTTTGTGTTCGGTGTCCATGCCCAAACAGTAGGTGTGCTGTATGGATGTCGAACTTTACTGTTTTGGTTCGCCCACATCTAGCCAGCATCCTTGAAGCCTCTTGCACATACCAGACCCTACAAAACCATGAATAGCAGTGATCATGTGACTGATCATATGCTCGCTGAGATGTTTGTAATAGGCCAAGAATAGTAATTACTGCTAACATTAGATGCAAACGGCAATAAATTCTCTCATTTGAGAGAATCGGTCTGAATGTGCAAATGGCACTCATCAGAGTGTGATCAGAGTGCAAGAATAGTGTGATCTGATTCTCTTGGATGAGGTGAAAATGGAGAAAAAAATGTCTCCATCTTCTCCATTCTGTGAGGTTGCGGAAATTGAACTGCACTCAGATATCATTCGAGTGTAGTGCGATGTTGTCCACATACTCATTGACTTGCAAGGCTAACTGTGATCCGAATATCTGATCATACTCAGGCAGGGATTTTTGTTTCCTTCAGACAGATATTTAGGCTATGTTTCGACATCACACGTAGCGTTTTGGTGTTATTATAGTATTATTGCATGCATCTCCCATTGCAGAATAATATCTAAGATCTTTGGGGATTACTTGTAATTCTAGAAATAATGTTTTAGGCTGCATTCCCACAATGAGCTTTTTTGACACTGCATATATTTGCTGCTTTAAAAAAAACGCAGCATCTTACAGTTCCAGCAAAGTGGATGGGATTTATAGGAATCTCCTGCCATCTGTGCTTCTTTTCAACTCAGTGTAAACTGACCTGTGGTGCGTATTTCAAATTCACAGCACGCAAGTTTCTCTTGTGGGTAGGCTGAGGGTATGTGTCCACGGTCAGGATGGCCGGCGGAATCGCCGGAGCGGCGAAGCCGCTCGGCGCTAAGCCCCGCCCCCTTTCTGGGACGCGATGATGCCGGATGTGTTAACTGTACACATCCGGGATCATCGCACCCTCGCATAGCGCCCTGTGATATTACTTGCGGCGACATGCACGGACATGCTGCGATCTGAAAAGAAGCGCAGCATGTCCGGAGTCGCAGGGAAGTCGGATGCGTGTTTCCACGCATAGTGGACACGGGATTTCATAAAATCCCCTCCACTATGCTGGAACATCTGGACGCTGCTTGTTTGACGCTGCAGCTCTGCGCAGCGTCAAACAAGCAGCGTTTACTGACCGTGGACACGTACCCTAAGTTTTCTGTGCTTAATTTCTAAATAAACTTGCATTAGCTGTGGAGATTCTGCAGGTAAAAAACGCACATGTGTTTTAAGGGCAATTCACAGCGTAAATGCACTAAAAACTCATGTAATCTAAGTATATCAATATAGTTTTGTTAAAGCCAAATAACAGGAAGTTTCATAAACAAAGCAGCTTTATTTAAACCATAACATACCAAAAAGAGACAGAGTAAAAAAGCAAAAAAAAAAATTATGTTGAAAATGCGCACAAACGCAATAAAAAATGCAAGTAAGCCTAATTTCAATAATAGGTGCAAAAATGGTCCAGTAATTTTACATAAAAAATGCACCAAAAGCTCATCGCTGGAACATAGCCCAAAGGCTATGTCACACCAAGAAACAGAGTCAATCTCCATGAAAATAGCATTAAAATCTTATTAGACTGCCTTACTGGAGCAGCATCTTCAGGGAGAAATTGAAGCTGCTCCCGGAGAATGCTCGCTTCTAGTCACTTCTAATCACTCCATGACACATTGATTGACAGCCTGCTTGGCACACTCACCATACACACGTGTAGAATTGCAGGGATCGGGATGTTGTCACGGACAGGAGGCAGATCCAAGGTTAACAAGTTTAATAACAGATATAAACTCCACGCAGGGAGAGCAGGGGTATGGGTGGCAAAGGTTATAACGTTATGGGAACTGGAGGGGAGAATGGGGTAAACCGGTGTTAGGAGAATGTTTAACCCCTTAACGACCGCCGATACGCCTTTTAACGGCGGCCGCTAAGGGTACTTAAACCACAGCGCCGTTAATTAAAGGCGCTGTGGAAAAAGTGAATAGCGCCCCCCAGAGTCGGATTTTCTCTGGGGTCTCGGTTGCCGAGGGTAGCCGAGACCCCAGAGAACATGATTCGGGGCGTTTTTACCGACCCCCGAGTTGCGATCGCCGGTAATTAACCATTTACCGGCGGTCGCAACAAAAAAAAAAAAAACGCGATTTGCCGTTTAATTTCTCTGTCCTCCGATGTGATCGCACATCAGAGGACAGAGAAATGTGGTCCCCGATGGCCCCCAATAGCCCCCCGATACTTACCTACCTCCCCCGGTGCTCCTCGTGGCTCCCGATGGGCGCCGCCATCTTTCTTCCGGGAAAAAATGGCGGGCGCACGCGCAGTGCGCCCGCCGCCCGGCACCCGGAAGATCTTTGGGGTCTCGGCTGCCGGGGGTAGCCGACACCCCAAAGAACATGATCGGGGTCGGTTTGCACCGACCCCTGTTTTGCGATCGCCGGTAATTAACAGTTTACCGGCGACCGCAAAAAAAAAAAAAAGCGATCTGTAATTCTCTGTCCTCTGATGTGATCGCACATCAGAGGACAGAGAAATAGGGGGATTCGGGGACCCTATGATACTCACCCGGTGTCCCTGGGTCCTCTTCTGTCTCCTCCTGCCGGCCAGCTTTTTCCTTATGGCGGGCGCATGCGCAGTGTGCCCGCCATCTGCTGCCATCTGCCGGCCGGCAGGAGAGACGAGTTGGGGCTAAAATTAGGGTTAGGGTTAGGGTTAGGGTTAGGGTTGGGGCTAAATTTAGGGTTAGGGTTAGGGCTAGGGTTAGGGTTAGAGTTAGGGTTAGGGTTAGGGCTAAATTTAGGGTTAGGGCTAGGGTTAGGCTACTTTCACACTAGTGTTTTTTGGCTTCCGTCGCAATGCGTCATTGGAGAAAAAACGCATCCTGCAAAAGTGCTTGCAGGATGCGTTTTTTCTCCATTGGCTTGCATTAGCGACGCATTGCGACAGATTGCCACACGTCGCATCCGTCGTGCGACGGATGCGTCGTGCTTTGGCGGACCGTCGGCACAAAAAAAGCTACATGTAACTTTTTTGTGCGACGTGTCCGCCATTTCCTCCGCCCCCGCCTCCCCACACCTAACAATGGGGCAGCGGATGCGTTGAAAAAACAGCATCCGCTGCACCCGTTGTGCGGCGCTTACAACGCTAGCGTTGGTACGTCGGCCCAACACACTGCGATGGGCAGAGTACGATGCTAGTGTGAAAGTAGCCTTAGGCTTCTTTCACACTTGCGTCGGTACGGGGCGGTCGCAATGCGTCGGCCCGACGTACCGACGCACGTTGTGAAAATTGTGCACAACGTGGGCAGCGGATGCAGTTTTTCAACGCATCCGCTGCCCAGTCTATGTCCTGGGGAGGAGGGGGCAGAGTTACGGCCACGCATGCGCGGAAATGGCGGTCGTGACGTACAAAAAAAAGGTTATATTGAACTCTTTTTGTGACGACGGGGCTAAAGTTATGGTTAGGGTTGGGGCTAAAGTTAGGGTTAGGGTTGGGGCTAAAGTTAGGGTTAGAGTTGGGATTAGGGTTAGGGGTGTGTTGGATTTGGGGTTTTAATTAGGGTTATGGTTAGGGTTGAGATTAGGGCTGTTTTGGGGTTAGGGTTGTGATTATCATTAGGGTTGTGATTAGGATTATGGATCGGGTTGAGATTAGGGTTAGGGGTGTGTTGGAGTTAGGGTTGGAGTTATAATTTGGGGGTTTCCACTGTTTAGGTACATCAGGGGGTCTCCAAACACGACAGCCAATTTTGCGCTAAAAAAGTCAAATGGTGCTCCCTTCCTTCTGAGCTCTGCCGTGCGCCCAAACAGTCATTTACCCCCACATATGGGGCATCAGCGTACTCGGGATAAATTGGACAACAACTTTTGTGGTCCAATTTCTCCTGTTACCCTTGTGAAAATAAAAACTTGGGGGCTAAAAATCTTTTTTGTGGGAAAAAAAAATATTTTTTTATTTTCGCTACTCTGCATTATAAACTTCTGTGAAGCACTTGAGCATTCAAAGTTCTCACCACATATCTAGATAAGTTCCTTAGGGGGTCTAGTTTCCAAAATTTGGTCACTTTTGGGGGGTTTCTACTGTTTAGGTACATCAGGGGCTCTGCAAACACAACATAAGGCACTTGGGCATTCAAAGTTCTCACCACATATCTAGATAAGTTCCTTGGGGGGTCTATTTTCCAAAATGGGGTCACTTGTTGGGGGTTTCTACTGTTTAGGTACATTAAGGGTGTGCAAACGCAACATAACGCCCGCAGACAATTCTATCAAAGTCTGCATTCCAAAATGGCGCTCCTTCCCTTCCGAGCTCTGCTGTGCGCCCAAACAGTGGTTTACCCCCACATATGGGGTACCAGCATACTCAGAACAAATTGGACAACAACTTTTGGGGTCCAATTTCTCTTTTTACCCTTGTGAAAATAAAAACTTGGGGGCTAAAAAATCTTTATTGTTAAAAAAAATATATTTTTTATTTTCACGACTCTGCATTATAAACTTCTGTGATGCACTTGGGCATTCAAAGTTCTCACTACACATCTAGATAAATTCCATGGGGGGTCTAGTTTCCAAAATGGGGTCACTTTTGGGGGGTTTCTACTGTTTAGGCACATCAGGGGCTCTCCAAACGCGACATGGCGTCCGATCTCAATTCCAGTCAATTTTGCATTGAAAAGTCAAATGGCGCTCCTTTGCTTCCAAGCTCAGCCATGCGCCCAAACAGTGGTTTACCCCCACATATGGGGTGTCGGCGTACTCAAGACAAATTGTTCAACAACTTCTGGGGTCCATTTTCTCCTGTTACCCTTGGTAAAATAAAAATTTGGAGGCAAAAAGATCATTTTTGTAGAAAAAATGCGATTTTTTTATTTTCACGGCTCTACGTTATAAACTTCTGTGAAGCACCTGGGGGTTTAAAGTGCTCACCACACATCTAGATAAGTTCCTTAAGGGGTCTAGTTTCCAAAATGGTGTCATTTGTGGGGGGTCTCCACTGTTTAGGCACATCAGCGGCTCTCCAAACGTGACATGGCGTCCGATCTCAATTCCAGCCAATTCTACATTGAAAAAGTAAAACGACACTCCTTCTCTTCCAAGCTCTGCGGTGCGCCCAAACAGTGGTTTAACCCCACATATGGGGTATCGACGTACTCAGGAGAAATTGCACAACAACTTTTGTGGTCTAATTTCTCCTGTTACCCTTGTGAAAATAAAAATTTGGGGGCAAAAAGATCATTTTTGTAGAAAAAATGTGATTTTTTATTTTCACGGCTCTACGTTATAAACTTCTGTGAAGCACTTGGGGGTTCAAAGTGCTCACCACACATCTAGATAAGTTCCTTAAGGGGTCTAGTTTCCAAAATGGTATCACTTGTGGGGGGTTTCCACTGTTTAGGCACATCAGGGGCTCTCCAAACGCGACATGGCATCCGATCTCAATTCCAGCCAATTCTGCATTGAAAAAGTCAAACGGTGCTCCTTCACTTCCAAGCTCTGCGGTGCGCCCAAACAGTGGTTTACCTCCACATATGGGGTATCGACGTACTCATGAGAAATTGCACAACAACTTTTGTGGTCTAATTTCTCCTGTTACCCTTGTGAAAATAAGAATTTGTGGGTGAAAAAATCATTTTTGTGAAAACAAATGCGATTTTTTATTTTCACGGCTCTACGTTATAAACTTCTGTGAAGCACTTGGGGGTTCAAAGTGCTCACCACACATCTAGATAAGTTCCTTAAGGGGTCTAGTTTCCAAAATGGTGTCACTTGTGGGGGGTTTCCACTGTTTAGGCACATTAGGGGCTTTCCAAACGCGACATGGCGTCCGATCTCAATTCCAGCCAATTCTGCATTGAAACAGTCAAACGGTGCTCCTTCACTTCCAAGCTCTGCGGTGCGCCCAAACAGTGGTTTACCTCCACATATGGGGTATCGGCGTACTCAGGAAAAATTGCACAACAAAATTTGTGGTTAAATTTCTGTTTTTACACTTGTGAAAATTAAAAAAAATGGTTCTGAAGTAAAATGTTTGCAAAAAAAAGTTAAATGTTCATTTTTTTCTTCCACATTGTTTCAGTTCCTGTGAAGTACGTAAAGGCTTAATAAACTTCTTGAATGTGGTTTTGAGCAGCTTGAGGGGTGCAGTTTTTAGAATGGTGTCACACTTGGTTATTTTCTATCATATAGACCCCTCAAAATGACTTCAAAGGTGATGTGGTCCCTAAAAAAAACATGGTGTTGTAAAAATGAGAAATTGCTGGTCAACTTTTAACCCTTATAACTCCCAAACAAAAAAAAAAATTGTTTCCAAAATTGTGCTGATGTAAAGTAGACATGTGGGAAATGTTATTTATGAACTATTTTTTGTGACATATCTCTCTGATTTAAGGGCATAAAAATACAAAGTTTGAAAATTGCAAAATTTTAAAAATTTTCGCCATATTTCCATTTTTTTCATAAATAATCGCAATTAATATCGAAGGAATGTTACCACTAACTTGAAGTAAAATATGTCACGAAAAAACAATCTCAGAATCAGCGGGATCCGATAAAGCGTTCCAGAGTTATAACCTCTTAATGTGACACTGGTCAGAATTGTAAAAATTGGCTCGGTCATTAAGTACCAAATTGGCTCTGTCACTAAGGGGTTAAAAAAGAGGAAAGCAACGTACAACTTATCAGTCTGTCAGCTTCTTGATTGCAGCATCTCAGGTTCCAATGATGGCACCGACAACAGCGGCACGTGATATCTCTGGGTTGTCCTGGAGAGACAGAGGTCCGGTTCCTTGATGCAGATGGAGAGTCTTTGCGTTCCTAGGCGGGTTGATGTATCTGCGACTTTCTCATCCTGGTTTCAGTACTTTGTACAATGTCACCAGAGCATAGTTCTGCTCTGCAATGCAGGCGGGAAAGTAGTGGGTACATTCTGTCTCAGTCACCGGTACAAGGCTAGGCCTCACGCACGCAGCAGTCACTGGTCTCACGTGTGAATCACCTCCCAGCACTGGGGGCATCAGGAGAGTCGCTGTCTGATGTCCATGAGCCGTGGACAGTGCACAATTACAGGGGTTGCACTAGGTGGGCCTATGCTTACAAGATGCTCCTCTCTCAAGGACTGAACTTCACTCTGCTACATGCTCAGTCTTCCTGCCAGAACTCCTGCCATTCTCCTGCATGCAGCCCTTTTAATCTTTGACCCGCCCCCTACTGACAAGTGTAAAGGTCGGTCTGGGCCAGAAAGCCCTCCCCTGTGCAACAATGGTGACAGTCCCAACAGTTTTGGAACCGGCGCAAGAAAGGTACCCCCAGTCCAGTTCATCTTCTTACATTCCCCCTCTCTTTTTGCTCACCATTCCATGGGCAAGAGTTTCTTTATTTCACATTGACACTCTTCTAATATTTAAACTATTTGTCGCCAAACCAATTGATCAGTTAGGGGGTATGCCAGCTGTTGCTTGTTCGGAGCGCCTTAAGTCAGAAGGAGAAGTTGAGCCCATTTGTGTAGTCGAATCAGGCTGTACAGGTGAGGACGGGGTACTGCTATTTCTTCTGGGGTGGCTACTTCGGGCACCGCAGGCACTTGCCTCTCTGCTTGTTGTTGAGAGCCTTCTTATTAACAATCTGCTACAACTGGTGGGAAAACATAGCCTAAGTAGGAATTAAAACATAACCTTTAATGTGTAAAAACTAAAAAAGGAAAAAACAAAGACAAAAAGTGTCACCCCAAAGAATATGAGGAAGTACTAAATGATGTGGCCTGTATGAAAAAACACCATGTCCAAATAGTACATATAAAATATTAGTAGGGACAACAATTGCACAAGCAAAGTGTGCTGTCCCACAATCCCAAGATACCTCTTGTTATGACTATAGCACTTGTATGGTGCAAAAAATAACTAGGTAACCTTGTTTGTATAAATATTAGCAGGTATCACATGAAGTAAAAAATAGGGGGGGAGGGAGTAAAGCAAATATGGTAGATGTCATATACAATTAAGGTATATTAATAAAGGAACGATCTCACCAGTTGCCAAAAGATCGTTTTGGTGAGATCGTTCCTTTATTAATATACCTTGGTTGTATATGACATCTACCATATTTGCTTTACTCCCTCCCCCCTATTTTTTTACTTCATGTGATACCTGCTAATATTTATACAAACAAGGTTACCTAGTTATTTTTTGCACCGTACAAGTGCTATAGTCATAACAAGAGGTAGCTTGGGATTGTGGGACAGCACACTTTGCTTGTGCAATTGTTGTCCCTACTAATATTTTATATGTACTATTTGGACATGGTGTTTTTCCATACAGGCCACATCATTTAGTACTTCCTCATATCTTTGGGGTGACACTTATTGTCTTTGTTTTTTTCCTTTTTTACTTTTTACACATTAAAAGTTATGTTTTAGTTCCTACTTAGGCTATGTTTTCTCATGATTGGTGGGATTTGTTGGATACGTCAAATTAGATTTATTCATATTAGGCTTTTTTCGTACAACTGGTGGGACCATTTCTGGACATTTAGCACTTCCTCAACTGAGTCAAGGTCTCTAGACAGGCAAGGCCGTAACATATTTAGATGTACTATTCGAGTGGAAGCATTCTGATTTCCCTCAGGTTGAATCTCGTAGATGGGTCCCTCAGAGATGACTCTCCGCTTCACCCAATATGGGTTCTTTGCCCACCGGAACTCCAGTTTATCCTAGGAATGTTTATCTCGTACCAACACACGGTCCCCAGCCTGAAGAGCTGTCCCACCTAGAGGAGCTTTTTCTGCACATTCTAGTTCCTGGAATTTGGTTTTTACTAGACGATGTAAGGTCTGCAGTCGATGAGGGTAGTCCTCCTCTGGTTCCAAATCCAGCTCAGTAATCTCTTCCCGAGCGGCTGAACAGTAGAGTATAAGGTATGTGGCTGGTGGTGCTATGCCTTTGGTTGTTGTACACCCACACTTACTCAGGCACAAACTCAGGCCACCGGGCTTTTCTGTCTTCCAGTGTTCTAAACATCTGAATCAAAGTTCAGTTGAACCATTCACAAGCCCCATTCCCTTGGGGGTGGTAAGGTGACATCCGGGACTTCCCGAGCTGATACAACTGGTATAACTCTTTCATCACTTTACTGAGAAAGCAGGCACCTTGATGGGAGTGAATTCGCTTTGGACAGCTGTACACTTGGATGACGTTTTTATAGATGGCATATGCAGCAGATTCGGCGGTCTGGTCTCGCGTCGGGGTCACAACAGCAAACTTCGTGAAGTGATCTGTCATCACCAGGCAATGTTCATATGCTTGATGAGCTGGGCCAATAGTCAGAAAGTCTGTCATTAGCACTTCCAGTGGAGCAGAAGTCACTATGATCTGAGTGGGAGCCCTCTGTTCTGACGGCTTGACCATTTCACAGTTTCTACATAGCCGACAGGTTTCTTCCACTACAGCCTTCAATTGAGAATGGTAGACTAGCCTTTGCAGCCACTAAAACGTCTTTTTGGGCCCGAAGTGGTCTCCTTTTTCATGTGCTTCTGTGGCCACCTTGGACAGCAATGCTTCAGGAATCAACGTCTGCCATGTGATGCCCAGCTCCCACTGTAGTTGGACTCTCCGACACAATATTCCATTTCTCGTCTGTAGCCTTTCCCACTGCCGCAACATCTGCAGGGCTCCCGGGGACAGAGCATCTCTACCCTTCTGGCTTGGTAATCGCTTTGTCACCACCCATTGTCTCAGCGAGATCCTCATCTTCTTGCTGTATTCGGACCCACTCGTTGCGAGATTGCCCTAAACTGCACTCTCGAGGCACTATCCGTACCTGTTCCATCATAGCTGCCACCATCCTGGCAGAATCTCGAAACTCAGGGACTTCTTCAGCCTCCATCTCTTCATCCCGGTTAGGCCCAGGCTTCCTAAGGGACACTGGGACAAGGCGTCAGCAAGGGTATTCTCGGCCCCTCTCTTGTACGTGATCTTATATTGAAACTTCGCCATCCGAGCCACCCAGTATTGCTCCAACGCCCCAAGTTTTGCCTTCTCCAGATGAGCCAAGGGGTTATCTGTGCGCACCAGGACTTCGGAGACAGACAAATATTCAGCAAACTTCTCTGTCATAGCCCACACCAACAACTCCAGCTTAAAGGAACTGTAGTTATGCGGGTTTCTTTGGGAATCATGGAGGGACCGACTCATGTTGGCGATCACTCATTCTTATCCACCCTGGATTTGACACAGGACAGCCCCGAGTCCATGTAAGCTCCGATCAGTATGAAGGATAAACGGCTGGGACAAATCAGCATAGGCCAGCACTGGTGCCTCGGTCAGAGCTAATTTCAGGGCTCGGAACGCCTCCTCCTGATGCTCCCCCCCATTTGGACAGTTCTGTTTTTTGCACCGGATGGTACTCCCTTCAACAGTCGTAACAACTGGTTCACAATGCGAATAAAGTTCTTCAAGAATCGTCTGAAGTATCCAATGAGTCAAAAGAAGGACCGCACATCCTTTACAGTCTTCAGGGTGGGCCAATCTTGCATGGCTGCAATTTTCTTGCTAGACGGTCTCACTCCTTCCGCCGAGACTACATGCCCCAAGTATTCGATTTGGGTATGAACAGGTGACACTTCTGAGGCTTTACCTTTAATCCATGCTGTTGTAAGCAGCTCAAGACTGTTCCAGCTTTCGGAGATGTTCCTCAAACGAAGTCGCATAAGCGATTATATCATCTAGGTAAATGAGAGTGGCCTCGAAATTCAGGTAGCCTAAACACCTCTCCATGAGGCATTGAAATGTACCCGGAGCATTAGCCAGGCCGAATGGCATCCGATTGAACTCCTATAACCCCATGGGGATTATAAAGGCTGTCTTTCCTCGGTCCTGCTCGGACATTGGCACTTGCCAGTATCCACTGGCTAGATCTAACGTGGATAAATATTTGGCGTTACCCAGGGTGTACAGGGACTCTTCAATCCTTGGTAGCGGATAGGAATTTCGTACAGTGCAAGCATTGAGTTTCGAATAGTTCACACAAAAACGCAGTGTACCATCTTTTTTCCACACCAGCAAAATAGGGGGAGCCCACGGGCTCTTGACTCTCTTGAATTACACCATTCTGCAGCATCTCAGACAGCATTTCTTTCACCTTCTGATACATCTGTGGGGGAATTTGGCAGTATCGTTCTCTTATGGGGGCGGTATTTTCAGTTGGAATCTCATGCGTAATCGCTGTGGTTCAACCAAAATAGTCATCATGACATGCAAATACATCCTGATATCGCCCTAACAGAGCTTCCACTTGCTGGACCTACTGTCGTGTGAGTACAGTGAATTTGGCCCGCATTTGTTCTAAAATTCATAGGCCCTTTTGCAGGTGTTGAGGCTTGGGCACCAGTGTAGTATCTACAGCTACCGTCCAAGGGTCCTCCTGTTTTACTATCAATTGCACGGCGTGTGATGATATCAATTCATCTGGCATACCCACTAATTGGGCCACTTCACTTCTGGGTTGGAGCGTGATGTCACTATACCCTAAGTTGACACAATGGAGAAGGACCATACCGTCATGTACAGTAGCTAGCATGCACACCAATAATAGTCCCGGAGGTACATGTTCTGCATTGGCAGGCTCAATCTGAACTTTGACTCCTTCTAAAGGGGTACAGGCCCGGACGGGCAGAGTAAGCACTGTTTGTCCTGGTGGCAGCACTCGATTGACTGAAGCTGGAGCAATTACCTTCCCTAGTGTTTTCCCACTGCTGGATGTTTCTTGGGCTTGAGCCACTTTGATTAGCTGTTGGAAGACCCTCCACTGTGGGGTGCGAGGGCTCAATGTCGAAGAAACTTGTATGGAGACTCATTAATAAGAAAACTCCCGAATTCTTTCAACACGTTCATGCCTAGCGTGACAGTGTATCCTTTGCTCACATCTTGAGCTGTCAGAACCACACCTTTTAGCCCTATATCTTTGCAGAACACCGTAATGTGCATCCAGACCACCCCTGCGACCGGGATGGGCAGGTGATTAGTAGCTGTCAACTTGATCACTGGGCACCATTCAGGTCACGTTCCCTCTGTGAAATGTCAGCGAAAAAATGCTTTGGGTATCGTGGTCACCTGTGAGCCCTTATCGACCAGACAGCGTACAGCGCGGCCATCCATTTCAGCCCAGGCAAGAGGACACATGGAAATGAGATTTGTGAGACTTCTTGTACTCCTCCTTGACTGTTTAAGCTCCGAGCGGCATCCCCCAGACTCAGAGCCTCCTAGTTTAATGGATGGCATTGCAGAGGCCAACTCTGTCGGGTGCAGCTCCGAGCTATATGTCCGGTTTCTCCACAGTTGTAACTTGTGAGGGGTCCTTCTCGACGAGGAGAAGGACCGGCTCCTGTACTCCGGTGAACTTGGGGCGACAGTGAGCATTTTTTTAAAAGTGCATTCATATATTGAGTTACCGTCTCCACCTCTTTTTGAACCCGGTAGAACAAACGCATACGCAACTCCCCTATGTCCGTGGAGTCCCCATGGTTCTCCTCTAAAATCTGTAATACTTAGTCAAAGGTGTCTCACGCCCGGGGGTGGGGTCGTAGCAGTGTCAGACTGAGGTGTGGAGGACACAACAGTAACATTGACTTTGAGGGGCCCACTTTTTACCTGCATACAAATATTACACTACCCTCATTCAGAACTAAACCTATATCTCTATATAATAATAAGCTGGGTAGTTTGGTTAATAAATGATGAGATGCTTCTTTTTTCTGTACAGAGTGAATCAATTGAATTATGCCAAGTAGTGCCCAAACAGAGGGGTTAGGGGCCCAGATCTGCACAGGGGCCCTCCAGGCGATTCCCCTGCTACCCTATGGACCAGTCCAAGCCTGGGTCGTAGCATGACAGAGTCCCTTGCTTTCCCATCTAAAGCCATCTTGGCAACCTCTGCCTCCAGTGCAGGGGTCATGGGATGCATCCTCATCATCCCCCTGACCCATTCTGTCCAGCTCCACAGCATAGCATTCTTTCCAGTAAACTTCAGGAGGTTGTTTAGCATGACCCTCAGGGATATACCAGACTTAGGGCCCCCCCCCCAACAGCTTGGTCTGCCGCCTCTGTGCTGCTGAACGACATCCTGCCGACTACGCCAAGTGTAGAATTGCAAGGATCAGGATGTCATCAAGGACAAGAGGCAGATCAAGGGTTAACAAGTTTATTAACAGATATAAACTCCACAGGGAGAGCAGGGGTATGGGAGGGAAAGGTTATAATGTTTTGGGAACTGGAGGGGAGAACAGGGTAAACCGGTGTTAGGAGAATGTTCAAAAAAGGGGAAAGAAAAGTACAACTTATCAGTCTGTCGGCTTCTTGATTACACTGTCTCGGCTCGGGTTCCTACGATGGCACCGACAACAGCGGCACGTGATGTCTCTGGGTTGTCCTGGAGAGACGAAGGTCAGGTTCCTTGATGCAGAAGGAGAGTCTTTGCGTTCCTAGGAGGGTTCCCGTACCCGTGACTTTCTTGTCCTGGTCTCAGTACTTTGTACAATGTCACCTGAGCATAGTTCTGCTCTGCAGTGCGGGCGGGAAAGGAGTCGGTACGTTTTGGCTCAGTCACCTGTACAAGGCTAGGCCACACGCACGCAGCAGTCACTGGTCTCACGTGCGAGTCACCTACCGACATGGTGGACATCGGGAGAGTCGCTGTCTGATGTCCGCGAGCCATTGACACAATTACAGGGGTTGTGCTAGGTGGACCTATGCTTGCAAGATGCTCCGCTCTCAAGGCCTGCTCCTAACACTGCTGCGCACTCAGTCTTCCTGCCAGAACTCCTGCCACGCGCAGCCCTTTTTTTCTTTGATTCGCCCCCTGCTGACAAGTGTAAAGGTCGGTCCGGGCCAAAAAGCTCTCCCCATGCAACAATGGTGACAGTCCCAGCAGTTCCGGAACCGGTGCAAGAAAGGTACCCCCGGTTCGGTTCATCTTACACACACACACAGCAAAGATCGTTACATGGACATTACATGTTTCTTTTAAAGACATATTTAGCAATTCATTGTTTGGTTTTAGTTGAAACTCTGCAATGTCTTTTCAATGGCAGTTCAAAAATCGAAACTAAAATCTGCCTTTTAACCCCTTCATGTCCTTGGATGACGTATCCATACTTCCACCGACCTTGGACGTATAGAAATGCCCAGGTGATTCTGCTCCTGTGTTACTGCGATTCAGCTCCTTTGTTAGCGCAATTGCCACTGGGTGTTCAGCTGATATGACAGCTGACACCCAACGCTCACTGCCTGGACCTTCACTTCCAGCAATTTAACCCAATAAATGCTGCACTTGCAGGCAGGCAGAGGGATGAGGCCCCCTTTGCTCTCCGATCGATGCTCCTGCAACATTATCGCGGGGATATGATCATTTCCATGGTAACCCGATGTCGTCATGACGACATTTGGATCAACAGTGCTAGCAAGGTTGTTGCACCATGCTCAGAGCATGGTGTATCAGGCTTGTTTGGCAGTGTAGCACTGCCAGTTTATAAAGCATAAAAAAAGTATGCGTTTGGTTTCGCCATGTCCGAAATGACCCATCCTATGAAATTGTCACACTAGTGTGCATACATGCGTGGTCCGCCACAGTTTTGTGCACTTCTGAAAATAAGGACACGGCTGAACAGAGGCCATACAGAGTCCAAAGCAACTCTTCTGCCTTATTATAGTGAATGGATGCCTCGGAGGTTTCATCTGAATCACATGACTTGGAGATTTAGATGGAAACCGAAATCCAAGAGCTCAGCATAGAAAGCAGGGTAAATATGATCCAAAATGTTATGTAAAATGTTCCCAACAAAAGCTTCAAATGAATCCACAAAAAACACAAATTCCCACTCAGGTCCATCATCTGTTATTTGAAATTTGGGGGCTCCCATGTTACTGATAGTACAAAGACCCTAAAAAAGTGAAACTACTCCTTGCCCCCAAAAGAAATTCAGCAAATTCTGCACTCCCAAATCCAAATGCCCCCCCCTCCCTTCTGTGCCCCAGTATGCCCAAAACACATTTAGAGTCCACGTTTGGCATTCCTATAGTGATGAGAGCCTGCTTAATTTACAGAGGCATGTCTTCAGAAGCACGACCTGGCACTATAATGTACTGGTCACTACAATGGTAGTATGAAATTTTCACTCAGCAACATCCACTGCTACTTGATTCTGGAAAATACCCATAGTGTCAAAATCATCACTACACCTGTAGATAAATTTCAAAAGCGGTATAATTTGCAAAATGGGGTCACTTTAGGGGGTATTCTGCTCTTCTGGCACTTAGGGGCTCTGCATATGGAGTTTGCAACCTATTATAGGAAAATCTGCAATCCAGGAGGCAAATAACACTCCATCCCTCCTGAGTCTCGCCATTTGGCTAAGCAGTACTTTACAGCCACATATGGGGTATTTATGGGATAATTTTTGGTGCCATTTTTACCCATTTTCCAGTGTGAAAATGTAAAATCCTGGGCTAAAACAAAATTTGGGTGATAAAAATGTAGTTATTTTTTCTTCACTGCCCAATGGTATAAAATTCTGTGACACACCCATGGTGTCAATATGATCACTGCATCCTTAGATGAATTAATTGAGAGGTGTAGTTTGTAAAATGCGGTCACTCATGGGGGTTCTGTTGTCCTGGCATCAGCAAGCCATAACAGTAAAATCTGCACTGTAATATGGCGCTCCATCCCATCTGATCTTTGCACTGTGCCTGAAAAGTATTTCCCGATTACATTTAAGGTATTGGCGCAATCAGGGGAAATTTTTACTACAAACTAAGGTCATTTTTTTCCGACTAGCCCTTAGTAAAATTGGGGCAAAATTTAAATATTAGTGGTAAAAATGTAATTATTCTATCTTGTCCACCAAATGGTATAAAATTCTGTAAGGCACACGTGGTGTCAATATGATCACTGTACCCCTAGATGAATTCATTGGGGAGGGTGTAGTTTGTAAAATGAGGTAACTTATATGAGTTTTCTGCTGTCCTGGCACCTCTGGGTTTCTGCCAATATGACATTGCACTTTCAAACCATTCCGGCAAAATCTGAACTCCAATATGGCTCTTCTTCCCTGAGCTTTGTGCTGTGCATCAAAAGTAGTTTTTGACCACATATGGGGTATCGGTGTACTCAGAAGAAATTGCTCAAAAAGATGGGTGTCAATTTTCTCATGCTTTCCTTGTGAAAATGACTGTAAAATTCTGTGAAGCACCTGTGGGCTCAACGTGCTCGCCACACATCTAGATACATTCCTTGAGGTCTGGTTTCCAAAAATGGGGTCACTTGTGGGGGGTTTCCACTGTTTAGGCACATCAGGGGCTCTACAAACACGACATTACATCTGCAGACTATTCCATCAGTGTCTGCATTCCTTCCTTTCTGAGCCCTGCCGTGTGCCCAAACAGTAGTTTTCCTCCACATTTGGGGTATCTGTGTACTCATGAGAAATTGCACAACAACTTTTGGGTTCCATTTTCTCCTGTTACCCTTGTGAAAATAAAAAATGGGGCTAAAATAACATTTTTGTGGAAAAAATTAGATTTTTTTATTTTCACGATTTAACTTTATTAATTTCTGTGAAGCACCTTGGGATACAAGGTGCTCACCACATATCTAAATAAGTTCCTTGAGGGGTCTAGTCTCCAAAATGAAGGATCTCCACTGTTAAGGCACATCAGGAGCTCTCCAAATGCAGCTTGGCGTCCGCTCTCGATTCCTGCCAATTTTGCGTTCAAAAAGTCAAACTGTGCTCCTTCCATTCTAAGCCCTGCTGTGCGTCCAAACAGTAGTATTCCCCAACATATGGGGTATTGGTGTGCTCAGGAGAAATTGCACAACACATTTTGCTTTCCACTTTATCCTGTTAACCTTGTCAAAATAAAAACATTTGGGTTGAAAGTAACATTTTTATGAAGAAAAATTAAATGCTCATTTTCCCTTCCACATTCCATTAATTTCTGTGAAGCACCTGAAGGTTTAATCCATTTCTTAAATGGGGTTTTGAGCAGATTGAGGGATGCAGTTTTTAGAATGGTGTAACTTTTGGGTATTTTCAGTCATATAGACCCCTCAAAGTCACTTCAAATGTAATGTGGTCCCTAAAAAAATTGTTTTGTAAATTTTGTTGGAAAAATGAGAAATCGGTGGTCAACTTTCACCCTTTCTTGCTTCCTAATAAAAAAAAACTTATGCTTCAAAAATTGTTCTGACAAAAAGTATACATGTGGGAAATGATATTTATTAACTATTTTGTGTGATATAAGTCTGATTTAACCTCTTCCCGACCCCCGCCATACTAGTACTGCGCTGCAGGAGGTGTATTTCTGACCAGCGCAGTACTAGTACGGCGCCGCCATTTTCCGGTCACCACACGGCATCGCACAGTGACCGGGTTCCGATGGCTGCTGTCCATGACAGAAGACCATCTCCACATGTAGCCCCGGGGGGCTGCACTGCCCCCGACATCGGCGATCGCTGTGATTCGCTGGTCAATTCTGACCAGCCAATCACAGCAATTAAGCAATAGTTATATAAAAAAAAGCATGTGACCGGCTGTGATCTGTGCTGAAAGACGTAGCACCAATCACAGCCATCACAGTGGGTGGGGTGTTCACCACGTCACCTCACCTGATTAACCCCTATGGTGCTGATTGGCTGAACAATTAGCCAATCAGCGCCAAAGGAGTTAATTTAAAATAGCGATCACCGCCCTGCACGCCATTTTTCTCTCAGAGTTGGAGAGTGGTTGTCCAAGCCCCTCTGATTACCTGAGTCAAAGAATCCATTGGTGGCCAGAGTGATCAACCCAGTGATCTCCTGCCTCCTGCTTCATCCTCCAGCTCCTGCTTCCTGCTGTGCTCTCTGCTTTTTTGCTGTGATCTGCCTGCTGTGTGACTCCAGTGATAACAGCAGAGCAGCAGCACCTCCCCCACCCCTTTCCCATCCCCCATCCCTGTTCCAGTACCCCCCCTCCACCCTCCAATTGATTTTTTTTGCACTTTTTTCCTGTGCGCAGCCTCCCGCGCAGAGCATTTGTGCTCTTCACGTGACCGCAGCGCTCTGATCAGTATCGCTGCTGATCAAAGGCTGCGCCACAGGGATTTTTCTCTTTAGCTAGTTAGCGAAGCCGACATCACAGTCAAAGTGACGTCCGATTTTTTATTTTTAGAAAAAAATAATAGTAGTTAGTACAGTTTAGTTTTAGACGTAGCAAGGTAGCGTAGCCGGCGTCAGTGTTTGGTGACGTCCCCTTTCCCAGTCCCCCATCCCTGCTCCAGTACCACCTCCCCCACCTCCAATTTAATTTTTAGCGCAGCTTTTTTGCGCTTTTTTTGTGTGCGCTGCGTCCTGCGCAGAGCATTTGTGCGCTTCTTGTGTCCGCAGCGCTCTGATCAGTATCGCTGCTGATCAAAGACTGCGCCACAGGAATTTTTCTCTTTTTAGCTAGTTAGGCTAGGGTCACATTGTGTTATGTGGCATAACGCGGTGTTAACGTAGTCCGTTAACGCCGCCATAGCCTGTAATGGTGAACGTGTCGCTAGCGCCGCCCACATTGGGCGGTGCGCTAGCGATGTGCCGTCATTTGAGTGACGGCCCGCGAACACTGCTTGCAGCGTTCGCGGTCCGTTCCTCGCTAGCGCAGATCGGGGATCTGCGCTAGCGGGATCGGCTAACGCGATCCCTTTTGGGACATTGCGTTAGCGCAGTGTGTAGCACTATGCGCTAAACGGACTGCCTTAACGCAATGTGACCCTAGCCTTAGTGTAGCGGACATCACAGTCTAAGTGGCGCCCGATTTTTTTATTTAGAAAAAAATAATAGTAGTTAGTACAGTGTAGATTTAGATGGAGCAAGGTAGCGTAGCCAGCTTCACAGTGTGTGGTGACGTCCGATCTTGTAGGGAAAAAAATCGTACAGATTAGTTTTATAGGTAGTGTTTTAGGTGTTGCCAGCGTCTGTGTTTGTTGCTATCGACGGGTAATTTCTAGTGCATTAGGGGAGCGTACGTCACATTGTTGGTGATGTCCGTTTTTCTTTTGTAGAAAATAATTATTTGTGGTGGGTAAATTTATAGGGAGGGCATTAGTGTAGTGAACATCTAATTTTTTTTTACAAACTTTTTTTTTTACATCTGATTTTTCTTTTCATTTTTTTTTCTACATTTTATCTCTCTACTTTTTTTCTCTCTGTTTTGCTATAATACAGAGTACCCTATTACACAAGCCCCACACATTACGCATGTAAAAGCACCACTTACACACACATCCCCAGGGTTTGGGAAAAAAAAATAAAAATGGCCCATTCGTCAACAAGACGCTATTCACCAGAGGAGGCTTACACCATCCTTGCGTCCGACACGGATTCAGCCAGTGAGGAAGATCCCACATTCCTCTATTCCTCCTCCTCATCTGGTGAGGAAGGACCCAGAGCAAGGCGCCCTATGACCCAGGCAACTCCTGCAGCAATCGATCCCGTATGGATTGCACCCCCTGAAAATTTTCAGCCTGTCATTCCGGATTTCAGCAGCAGCTCAGGAATCCAGTTTGACACCACTGGCCTCACTGAAATTAACTTCTTCAAATTCTTTTACAGTGATGAAATAATAAATCTTATGGTGGCCCAGACGAACCTGTATGCCCAACAATTTTTCACCCAAAATACCATGTCATTATATGCCAGATGGACCCACGTAAATGCAGCAGAGATGGTGACGTTTTGGGGAATTTTGCTGCATATGAGCATAATAAAAAAAAAAAACAGAGATTCGTCAATACTGGAGTACTGATATTCTCTACAGTATACTGGTATTCCGCATTCCGCACAAAGAAACGTTTTGAAGGGATTCATAAATTTTTGCATTATAATGATAATGGTCGGTGTCCTTCCCGAGACGATCCTAACTTTGATCGTCTATATAAAATTCGGCCAGTGGTTGAACACTTCAGCAGAAAATTTGCTGAGGCGTAGACACCCCAGAGGGACTTCGCTATTGATGAATCTCTCGTTCACTTCAAAGGAGGCTAAAATTCTGACAATACCTGCCCAGTAAGAGGTTCAGGTATGGAATAAAGCTGTACATCTCAGGGTACACCCACAGATTTAGGGTCTATGAGGGGAAGGACACCCAAATTAACCCCCCTGAATGCCCCCCCCCGTCCGTCCTGGGGGTGAGTGGGAAATTGTGTGGGAATTGCTGCACCCACTGCTGGATAAGGGTTATCACCTCTACATTGATAACTTTTACACCAGCGTCCCACTCTTCAAGGCCCTCTCTGCCAGAGGTACAGTTGCATGTGGCACCATGCGAAAAAATGAGCGAGGCCGCCCTAAGCCGCTAATTGGGCAAACACTGAGAAAAGGGGAAATCAGAGCCCAATGCAGCAACAACATGCTGGTGGTCAAGTATAAGGACAAAAGGGATGTCCTTATCCTGACCACCATACACCGTGACAACCGCACCCTTGTCACTGTTCGTGGGACCACAACACAAGTCCCAAAGCCAGATTGTATCTTGGATTACAATCGGTACATGGGGGGTGGATCTTTCAGATCAGGTCCTCCAACCATACAGTGCCATGCGAAAAGCCAAAGTATGGTACAAAAAATTGGCCGTGCATATTGTACAGATGGCAATGTACAATGCTTTTGTGCTGTTCCGATCTGCAGGCAATACGGGGACCTTCCTTCAGTTTCAGGAGGTAGTCATCAAGGCCCTAATGTTTGGCACTCAGGGATGCTCAATACTTCTGAATCTGATAGTGCCCGTATTGTCCCAGGTCAACATTTCCCAGGACAGGTTCCCCAAACAGCGAGGACAGGACGATCACAAAAACGGTGCAGAGTATGCTCCAAGAGGGGAATCCAAAAGGGCACAATTTACCATTGTGAAACCTGCCCAGAGAAACCTGGCCTTTGCATTAAAGATTGCTTCAAAGCGTACCACATGTCCACAAATGAATGCAATTTGTTTATACCCTGTTGACACAACACACTTTTATAAATCTGATGTACCCCGCACATCTTACATATAACACCACATTATAAATTCATACACCAGTAAAACAAAAAGCATTATAATGAATACTATAAAAGTATGCCTCTAGATAAATTAATTCAGGGGTGTAGATTCCAAAATGGGGTTACTTGTGATTTTTTTATTTTCACGGCTCTACGTTCTTAACTACTGTGAAGCACCTGAGAGTTCAAAGTGCTCAACACATGGCTAGATAAGTTCCTTAAAGGGTCTAGTTTTCAAAATGGGGTCACTTGTGGGGGTTTTCCACAAGTGATTGTGTTTTAGGCACATCAGGGGCTCTTCAAACGCGACATGGCGTCCGCTATCAATTCCAAGCAAATTTGCGTTCAAAAAGTAAAAAGGTGCTCCTTCCCTTCTGAACCCTGCCGTGCGCCCAAACAGTGGTTTTCCCACACATATGGGGTATTGGCGTACTCAGGAGAAATTGCACAACAATTTTTGTCATCGACTTTCTCCTTTTACAATTGTGAAAAAATATAATGGTTGCTGAAAGATCATTTTTGTGACAAAAAGGTAAATGTTTATTTTATCCTTTCACGTTCCTTTAGCTGCTGTGAAGCACCTGAAGGGTTAATAAACTTCTTGAATGTGTTTTTTATCAGCTTGAGGGGTGCAGTTTTTAGAATGGTATAACTTTTGGGAATTTCTTTCATATTGACCCCGCAAAGTGACTTCAAATATGATGTGGTCCCTAAAAAAATGGTTTTGTAAAATTTGTTGAAAAAATGAGAAATCGCTGGTCAGCTTTTAACCCTTATAATTTTCTAAAGAAAAAAAAAAATTGATTCCAAAATTGTGCTGATGTAAAGTAGACATGTGGGAAATATTATTTATTAACTATTTTGTGTGATATGACTCTCTGATTTAAGGGCATAAAAATTAAAAGTTTGAAAATTGCAAAATTTTCTACATTTTCGCCAAATTTCCATTTTTTTCACAAATAAACGCAAGTCATATCAAGGAAATTTTACTGTTATAACAAAGTACAATATGTCACGACGAGAAAACAATCTTAGAATCAGTGGGATCCGTTGAAGCGTTCCAGAGTTATTACCTCACAAAATGACAGTGGTCAGAAGTGTAAAAATTGGCAGGGTCAGAAAGGTGAAAACAGGCTGGGTCTTAAGGGGGTTAAGGGCATAAAAATTAAAATTTTGAAAATTTAAAAATTTTCCAAATTTTTGCCAAATTTCTGATTGTTTTACAAATAGATGCAAATCATATCATAGAAATTTTACTATTATTATGAAGTACAACATGACATGAATAAACAGTCTCAGAATCCGTGGGATCTGTTGAAGCGCTCCAGAGCTTATAACCACTTAAAGTGACACCAGTCAGAATTGTAAAATTTGGTCTGGTCAGGGAGGTGAAAACAGTCTAGGGGGGTTAAAGGGGTTAACAACACTACAGAAATGCACAGTGGGAACCTTGTTCTAGCCTTTGTCCATATGGTCATTAAGTGTTTTTCTGCATCGTCATAGAAACAGAAACCTTAATTGATGAAGTATTGTCAAATCCATTGTGTGCTTTTTTGGAAAGAGAAATCTGTTTTTCAGATTTATGTTAAAATGTATTCAATATTTAAGTCTTCCCTATGTAAGTAGAAATATTTTTAGCCCTGCTCATTCACAGTATTGTAGACTAATAGAGGAATGGTGCAGGATCCTTCTTTTCTGTTCTAAGCAAACAGGAACCTCTCCTTTAGATCTTGTGTGCCTGCAGCTGCTGTACCTTTAACAAGTGCACACTGTTCAAGTAGTAACAGGATGTTAGTTGAACAATTGTACCACGTGATAGTCTGCTCCCAGATTCTCAACTGTTGGGAGGATCTATTTTCTTTTTTCAGGCGTGGATTTCCACTGTAACATTTCCACCTAGTAGCAAGATCTAAATCCACAAGCAGGTGGTAAATGTTTCAGCTCGGTTAACTTCACTCTGGCTTGTAATGAAAGGGCAGTCCATAAACGGCAAGCTGTAAAATATACCACAGGTAAGGGGTTAATTCTTCTATTTTTTACATGTTCAAGTTCAATGTAGTGTAACTTTTCATGGTGAGCAGAATAGATATACAGGTGGCAGAAATGAATGGATTATTGGCAGAGAGACGCGTTCTAAAGCAAAGTAAAAACAAAACAACTTGTATTAAGAATGGTAGCAATCTGCTGAGAGAATAGTTCTCATCAGTTGTGCTGTTATGAAAAGCAGTACATTTTAAAAGCTGATTTGTACACATGCCATACTATTCAATGATTTTTCCCTACAGGCTTCAATGGGGAACCTGAATGCAATGCATGAAAAAGTGTTGAAATTTTCAATGGCAGTCTTTTTGCAGTAAAGAAGCATTAAAAAATGCTGCTCCAAATCTGCACCAAAAATGTATAAATCTACGTTCCCACAATGGGCAGTTGGTGAGTTTTTGATTTTGCAGATTTTTTGCATAATTTCTGCACCTATTAGGCTGCATGCATTTGCGCTGCATCCAAAATGTTGCGTTCTACATTGGAAGCACAGTGGATGGGATTAATACTGCGGAAACACACCAGTGGTGCAGATTTACTGTATGAGCTGCATCATGTTAATTATCTGCAGCGGTGAAGCTGGTTTCTGCTGCGTCGTTTCCCTCCCCATAGCCACTCATTAGATGCAATAAATCGGAATGGTTCACTAAGAACATGCGGATTAAACTGCATGATTAGAACGTAGCATTTTGGAGGCAGCGAAAATGCACTGGAACCAAAACGCTGCTATTCCTGATCGTGAGCACATAGCCTAAGGCTATTAAAAGCTGGAGAATAGAAAGTAACGAGAAAGTGCAAAAAAATACACCCATTTGTTTTTACTTATTTTTCACTGCTTTTTTTTGGTTAGTGAAATTAACTTTATTAGCCATATACTGTAGACAAATTAAACTATCTGCACCAAAAACACAGCAAAACCTGCTTTATGTAGCTTTTTTTTACAGCCAAGAGAGCAGTTTTCAGGCACAGAAAAAATGCGGCAAAAATAGCTTTAGGTAAATTATGGTAGGTTACTTGCAGTTTTTTACATGCGTTTTTGTCTCGTTTAAACTGTTATGTTTTTGATACTTCCTGGTATTTGGCTTTTCAAAACTTTGATACAATCATGCTTCGTTTACATGCGTTTTTTACCTGTGGATTTTCAGCATATAATGCAATTCTACGGGGAAAAATACACATGAAACTCAGCGTGTCCGCAGCAGAAATTGACATGTTGCAGACATAAAATAAAATGTAATGCTGCATTATGTTTTCAACTGGCAAACACGGTACCAAACCCCTTTATTTCTTTAGACTTCAAAAATGCACAGCAAATCAGTTTATGTAGTGTAAAAAAATAAAAAAGTCCTTGTAAGCCAAAATATGCAGTGTCAAAAACTCATTATGGGACTTACCCTAAAAAGGGAGAAAATCCAGATTGTATATTTTGGTGCAGATACCTACTGAAAAGAATGCTGCAGAAAGTAAGCAGCTGTTTTGACTGTGGGAACATGGTTAATGGAGCTTTTTTTTATCGTCAATTATTTTACCCCATTGGCTTGCACTATGTAAAAAATAATAATAATAAAAAAAACCCAGATATGCTTCACTCCTTAGGTCCCGGACCGATTCTCTGCCATTGCTCCTTGTAATTTTTTTTTTTTTTTTACAATCTGCAGCTGTGGAGTCATGACTACAGAGCACATGAATGTTAGGCACACGTTGCAGAATTGCCATGGAAAATTTCCGCCGCAATTCTGCAATTCCCTGCCGCGGGTATAACGCATGCGGAATTGGCATGCATATTCCCGCTAAACACTAGCATTTTGCAAGAGTAATTAGCTTGCAGAATGCTAGCGTTTTCCAAGCGATCTGTAGCATCTCTTGGAAAAATGATTGACAGGTTGGTCACACTTGTCAAACATAGTGTTTTTGACAAGTGTGACCAACTTTTTACTATGGATGCTGCCTATGCAACATCCATAGTAAAAAGATATCATGTTAAAAATAATAAATAAAAAAATCGTGATATTCTCACCTTCTGGCGTCCCCCGCAGCCGTGATGCTCCCGGGAGCTCCTGTTCCCAGTGATGCCTCACAACAATGACCCCAGATGACATAGCATCACGCGAGACCACTACGTCATCACAGGTCATTGTCGCAAGGCATCACGAGGAGCGGGAAGGCTGCGGTGGCCGCCGAAGGTGAGAATATCACAATTTTTTATTTTAATTATTTTTTTTTTTTTTTACAGGTATATGGTTCCCAGGGCCTGAAGGAGAGTCTCCTCTCCTCCACCCTGGGTACCAACCGCACATGATCCGCTTACTTTGCGCATGGTGGGCATAGCCCCATGCGGGAAGTAAGTGGATCAATGCATTCCTATGTGTGCGGAATCACCGTGATTGTGCACAAAGAATGAGCATGCTGCATATTTTTCCGCGATGCATGCGACGCACAACATTGCGGAATCCCATTGAATTCAAAAAACGTGGCAAAAACGCATACAATCTGCAACGTGTGCACATAGCCTTACAGTCAATCAGCTCAGTGTCTTGTGCCGTTTACATCGGCATAGCCTTCAAGCCTAGTGATTAATTACAGCAGTCTCTTATGCTGTAGTTGTAACATCACTAGAGCAGTGGCAGAGATCCAGCGCTGAAGCAAGGGGGTAAGGGAAGTACTGCTGATTTTATAATTTTTAGATAGTCTTAGGCATGGCAGTGGGATAAAAAAAAATTAGATGTGGAAAACCCCATCATACCAGGCTCACACAAAACTATTAATGTACTGCTGAGTGAGTCTGAAAAACTAATCTTTAGAGCTCTGTATTTCCCAATACTGCATACTCCCGTTGGAAATACTATGCACATTAGGGAACACCTCCAGAATATACCTTATTGTACCTTGTATACAGTGGTATGTAAAACTTTGGGTACCAGTGGTCAAAATTACTGTTATTATGAACAGATAAGGAAGTTGAAGATGAACTGATCTCTAAAAGGCCTAAACTTAAAGATGACACATTTCCTTTGTATTTTAGGCAAAAAAATAGATATTTTTGTCATATTTTACATTTTAACCCCTCTCTGTCATCGGACGTACTATTCCGTCCATGTGGGGTGGGCCCTAATTCCCAAGGACGGAATAGTACGTCCAGCGCGATCGGCCGCGCTCATGGGGGAAGAATTTTTATTTTCACGGCTCTGCATTATAAACTGTAGTGAAACACTTGGGGGTTCAAAGCTCTCACAACACATCTAGATGAGTTCCTTAGGGGGTCTACTTTCCACAATGGTGTCACTTTTGGGGGGTTTCAATGTTTAGGCACATCAGTGGCTTTCCAAACGCAACATGGCGTCCCATCTCAATTCCAGTCAATTTTGCATTGAAAAGTCAAATGGCGCTCCTTCCCTTCCGAGCTCTGCCATGCGCCCAAACAGTGGTTTACCCCCACATATGAGGTATCAGCGGACTCAGGACAAATTTTACAACAACTTTTAGAGTCCAATTTCTTCTCTTACCCTTGGGAACAGAAAAAATTGGGGGTGAAAAATAATTTTTGTGAAAAAATATGATTTTTAATTTTTACGGCTCTGCATTATAAACTTCCGTGAATCACTTAATGGGTCAAAGTGCTCACCACACAGCTAGATAAGTTCCTTAGGGGGTCTACTTCCAAAATGGTTTCACTTGTGGGGGGTTTCAATGTTTAGGCACATCAGGGGCTCACCAAACGCAACATGGCGTCCCATCTGAATTCCAGTCAATTTTGCATTGAAAAGTCAAATGGCGCTCCTTCGCTTCCGAGCTCTGCCATGTGCCCAAACAGTGGTTTACCCCCACATATGGGGTATCGGCGTACTCAGGACAAATTGTACGACAACTTTTGTGGTCCATTTTCTCCTGTTACCCTTTGTAAAATAGAACAAATTGGAGCTGAAGTAAATTTTTTGTGTAAAAAAGTTAAATGTTCATTTTTATTTAAACATTCCAAAAATTCCTGTGAAACACCTGAAGGGTTAATAAACTTCTTGAATGTGGTTTTGAGCACCTTGAGGGGTGCAGTTTTTAGAATGGTGTCACACTTGGGTATTTTCCATCATATAGACCCTTCAAAATGACTTCAAATGAGATGTGGTCCCTAATAAAAAAAATGGTGTTGTAAAAATGAGAAATTGCTGGTCAACTTTTAACCCTTATAACTCCCTGACAAAAAAAAAATTGGGTTCCAAAATTGTGCTGATGTAAAGTAGACATGTGGTAAATGTTACTTATTAAGTATTTTGTGTGACATATTTCTGTGATTTAATTGTATAAAAATTCAAAGTTGGAAAATTCAAAATTTTCGCCAAATTTCTGGGTTTTTTTTACAAATAAACACATATAATATTAAAGAAATGTTACCACTATAATGAAGTACAATATGTCACGAGAAAACACTGTCAGAATCACTGGGATCCGTAAAAGCGTTCCAGAGTTATAACCTCATAAAGGGACAGTGGTCAGAATTGTAAAAATTGGCCCGGTCATTACGTGCAAACAACCCTTGGGGGTAAAGTGGTTAAAAATGAAAGACAGGAAAATGGGCCAATGCAAAAGTTTGGGCACCCTGCATGGTTAGTACCTAGTAGCACTCCCGTGTTGAAAGTATCACAGCTTGTAAATGCTTTTTATAGCCAGCCTAGAGTCGTTCATCTCTTTTTTGAGGGATTTTCATCCATTTTTCCTTAGAAAATTCTTCTAGTTCTGTGAGATTCCTAGGTTGTCTTGCCTGCACTGCTATTTTGAGGTATAGCCAGAGATTTTCAATGATGTTCAGCTCAGAGCAATGAGAGGGCCTTTGTAAAGCCTTCAGCTTGCTCCTAATGTGGATTTTGATTTGTGTTTAGGATTATTATCCATATGTATAAGCCATCCTCTTTTCTGAATTTTAATTGACTCCATTCTTCCCTCTACTTATGAAATGTTCCCGTGCCTTTGGCTGCAACACAACCTCAAAGCATGATTGATCCACCCCCTTTCTTACTGGTTGGCGAAATGTTCTTTTCCTGAAAATCTGTGCCCTTTTTTCCAACATACCTTTGATCATTATGGCCAAATAGTTAAATTTTAACCTCATTGGTCCACATGACTTGTTTCCAAAATTAATCAGGCTTGTTTAGATGTACTTTTGCATACTACTGACACTGAATTTTATGGTGAGGACACAGGAGAGGTTTTATTCTGATGACTCTTCCATGAAGGCCATATTTGTGCAGGTGTCTCTGAACAGTAGAACAATGTGAATCAACTCTAGAGTCTTCTAAATCTTTCTGAAGGTCTATTGCAGTCAAGCGAGGGTTCTGATTTGACTCTCTAGCAATCATGCTATCAGCTCTCACTAAAATTTACAGACCATATCTTCACCTCCACTGTTCCTGGTGTAATAGTATGCAGGTATGGAGTGTGTCACCATGGAACAAACAGACCAACAGTTGAGGGGTTTAATAACAAGAATCAGGTTCTCCTCACAGGGAGGAAGCAGTAGAATATAACTAACAATAAAACAGTGCAAAAATATGGGAGTCAAATAGTGTAACAAAAGTAAGCAGGATTTCTTGAGAAAAAGAACACTTATCAGTCTGATGAGGACTTGCTTGAAGGGTCGTCTTCTCCAACGTAGGCACCGAGAAACAGTGGCACTTGTCGTCCCTCTGTTGTCCCTGGGCTGAGTAGTCTCTAGGAACCCGCTGCCTGGGGTTTCGGGAGTTAATGTGATTTGCACAGGCTCTGAGTCTTTAGCTTGTACAGCACAGCCTATCCCAGAAAAATGATGGTCAGTCTAATATTAAGTCTCTCACCAGGAATTAAGGGCTCTGCACTGACACCGTGGGTACCAGGGTTCACAGTTTCTGTACTGATACCGTGGGTACCAGGGGGGTCACAGTCTCTGCACAGGCAAATGTCTCTGCACGGGTCTCAAAACGCCCCTCTCCAGTCACAGCAGAGTCGACTTTCATGTACTCACAAGATGCAGTCTTTCTGGGCAATCTCCCTGTATTTGTCCTCTGACCGGGAGCTCTCTCTCCCGGAGCGCAACTGCACCCTGCTCTGACCGCTGCTCACCTCCTTGCACTCGCGCCTTTCCAGCTCTCTGCCTGGCTTCCTTCCTGCCCCAGTCTCTAAGTCTGCCCCCTGGGGAACCTGTAGCACAGCTGAATGGTTCCAGGCATGGGACCGAGAAGGTAACCGCCCCCGGACTCTTCTTGTGCTTCACCTCCTTACACTGGTAACTACCATTTCAGGCCTCGGTCATTTTCACATTCAGAGGGCTAGGCAGCTGCTCAGAAGAACTCATTGCTGCTGTTTTTTGGCACAAGGTTAGAGGAGGCTGGGTTTTTATAAAGCTGGGAAATGTGAATCACCTGGATAGTGAACAAGCCATAATCCTAACAGGCAAATTAATGTCTGAAACTTAATCACACAAATCTCCAAGAGTGCCGAAACTTTTGCATCAGCCCATTTTCTTTTTGTAATTTTTGGCAAATCACTTTTTTATATTTTCTGACATCTCAAAATCATGCAATTCTATTTTTTCCCCTGTGAAAGGGCAGGTTGAACTCTGCTCAATAGGTGTATGGTTCATGGTAAGGCTACCTTCACACACTTTTACATTTTTATACGTATAACAAAATTAAAGGGCCACTGTCACCCCCCTCCAGCCGTTATAAACTAAAAGAGCCACCTTGTGCAGCAGTGATGCTGCATTCTAACAAGGTGGCTCTTTTAGTTTTAGGTTCAAGTATACCCAAAATAAAGCGTTTTGATACTTAGCCACAATACCGGTCTTTAGCCAGGGAGGCAGGTCCTCACTCCCCAGCTTGAACCGCTACTCTGCCGTCACTCCAATCTTCATGGGCTTTCGGCGCCGCCCCCTCAGCGCTGTTTACGTTTCAAAACCGGCGCCTGCGCTGTGTACTATTGTGTTGCGCAGGCGCCGTAAGCTCTGGCCGTCTGATGTCCCAGCCAGGCTTGCAGACTGCGTCTGTGCGGGCAGTGCGGCCACCCACCTTTGGAATCCCAGCTCCGCACTGTGCATAATGCATAACACAGTGCGGGGCTGGGATTCCAAAGGTGGGTGACCGCACTGCCCGCACAGGCGCAGTCTGCAAGCCTGGCTGGGACGTCAGACGGCCAGAGCTTACTGCGCCTGCGCAGCACAGTAGTACACAGCGCAGGCGCCGGTTTTGAAACGTAAACAGCGCTGAGGGGGCGGCGCCGAAAGCCCATGAAGATTGGAGTGACGGCAGAGTAGCGGTTCAAGCTGGGGAGTGAGGACCCGCCTCCCTGGCTAAAGACCGGTATTGTGGCTAAGTATCAAAACGCTTTATTTTGGGTATACTTGAACCTAAAACTAAAAGAGCCACCTTGTTAGAATGCAGCATTACTGCTGCACAAGGTGGCTCTTTTAGTTTATAACGGCTGGAGGGGGGTGACAGTGGCCCTTTAACTGTTTTTTTTTTTTTACTTCTCAAGTATCTTCCAATTTGCTTTTGCTTTGTATTAATTTTACTCCTGTGCTGCATCCTTTTTGTTTCTGATAATTTTTAAAAAACTAAACCATGTAGACTGAACTATTTTTTCTATCTATTGTCTCATAATAGTGGATCAAGTAACAAGGGACAAAACAGACATTTTTCATCCATTATTACTGGATCTCCATAGATTATAATGGTCAAGTTTAAATGACAAAATGGATCAAAGTAGCTCATGCTCTGACATTAAACACACAGATCTGTTGTAGAAACAGATGTATGTATAGATCAATGAAACTTTGAGTTTGCTCTGTCTATGAAAAGAAGGGACAGCACACTGAAGTGTATAAATGTTGTGCGAACTTAAGCTAAAGCCACAGTCACACTTCCGAGTGTCAAAGTCCAACATTTCCGGATCGGCTGTGGTTCTCTTGACTCAAACTCAACAACCTCATATGCATGAGGCTGTCAAGTTGGGGTCAGGAGACTTGCTGCCAGTTTGTATATTTCAGTCCATTCTCTGACCGTGACACACAGATGTGTGAATTAGGCCTTAATTTGCAAAAGAAATGCATGCTTATGATAGCTTTGGTGGCAGGTGTTTAACCCCTTCGCCCCGAAGCCTGTTTTCACCTTCTTGACCAGGCAAATTTTTGCAATTCTAACCACTGGTCATAACTCTGGAACGCTTCAATGCATCCCACTGATTCTGAGATTCTTTTCTAATGAAATATTGAACTTCATGATAGTGGTAAAAAATTTTTGATATGACTTGCGTTTATTTGTGAAAAAAACGGAAATTTGGCGAACATTTTGAAAATTTAGCAATTTTCAAAATATTAATTTGTATGCCTTTAAATCAGTCATATTGCACTAAATAGTTAATAAATAACATTTCCCACATGTCTACTTTACATCCGCACAATTTTTGAAATATATATATGAGTCACCCTCCAGGGCCGTGGGGTACTCTGTATCGGGTCTGGTACTTAAAGGGATGTGTCATGGTGGCGACAGCGACTCGGTCTGTGGCCCTGGGTGCCCATGTTAAAGGAAAGGTCTTTAAAGGTTTTTTTTTTAATAAAGAAAGTTCGTGACGCCACCTGTGGTATTCGGTCAGGGATGACCAACGCTGCTTAAAGGGGTCCTGTGGGGTGATGTTATGGCAACCAGATGGTATAACTTCCCACAGGTGAAGTAGGTCCCCAGGGCTCCCGGTGAATAGATGGAAATGGTGAGTGGTGCGATAAAGAATGGAGGGCACAGGTTTTGTAGTCTCTTTACCTGGTTTACTAATGGTAGCAGGCAGCCCCAGTCCAGGGCACCAAATCACAGGTACAGGCAGGGTCTGGCTGGTTTGGAAGTGAGTTCAGAGTCCCCTTTAACCAGGTGGAGTTAAAAGCCTTCCTTTTAGCATGGTGATATTATAGTCCCTTACTGCCTAAGGCTTCTGGCAAGGTCCTCTCAGTTCTCTCTGTCCCCCTTTAGGTAGGACTCAAACCCGTATGACAGGTGACTCAAGCCTTTTTACAGGGTCTCTATCACAACCCGGGCTCTATGTGTCACTGTGTCTCCTGAGTATTAGGGTGGACAAGTTACATGTAGTCTTACTGTCCTACCGGTTTCTGCTGTGCCTCCTAGAGTATGACACAAGCTCGGTCTTCCGGTTACCGCTATCTGCACTCTGTCAGGGAACTAGCCCAGTCGCTACTATTCTCCATTGTTGTCACTCTCCTGTGCTTTGCTCTAAAGCACATTTGCTAAAAGCTGTTCTTCCTTCTGTATCTCGCTATCTAGGAGCTACAGCATCTCAGGCTGTATGGCCCCTCACCCGTCCTTCTGCTCCTCCCGACCAAAGAGAGAGCTCCCCTGAAGTCAGATGTAGATGCTAATTACTAGGGTTGAGCGACTTTCATTTTTTTAAGATCGAGTCGGGTTTTGTGAAACCCGACTTTGTCCAGAGTCGAGTCAAGTGCAGTCGGCCGATTATCGCTAAGTCAGGGATCGACCGAAACACGAAACCCAATGCAAGTCAATGGGGAAGCATAGTCGGCAGTGAGTGGAGGCCAGGAAAACACCTACAGTGCCCATTTTAAGGCCAAAAACATCCATTCTTGTTTCTGAAGCTTGTCAATCTTAATTAACTTTATAATAATAGTTGGGCATTGGAACTTGGGGGTCATTTGGCAAAAGTTGTGGGGGGTAGGGCTGGTTCAAGGTTTTAGTGGGCTCAGGAAACGTGGACTACGTCACGGCGGTGGAGCAGGGAGAGGTAAGTATTTCAACGTTGCAAGTGCTGTGATCCTGAGCAAGCAGGGGGGGCCCACTCGTTCGCATAGGCACAAGGCCCCCTCAAAGTACAGTGGTGTGTTTGCACGGCGGGGGCGCCTCCCACCAGCAGCGACACTTTTGCGTACTCTGAGGGGCCCTGTGCCAGTGATGTCGCCAATGAGTATGCCCCCCACCTGATGAAGGAACCTGCACTTTCATCTGCACCTTCCTCTTTGTCCCTGTGTAAGGTGGTATAACATGCGGGAAGGGGAACCTTACTTTCAGCAGGGTCAGATTCTGGCTGTGTAGAGTGCAAGGGGAATGTAGTGGTCTAGGTCAATGTACCAGCAGACTCCTCTAGCAGTGGCTGGGCAATGGGCAGGATGAGGAGGAAAGAGATATAGGGCCAAAGAATAAAGTAGGCTAAATGCAGTTCAAAATTGGTAACAGGACTAAACAGGCGGCATTGCTTTGTTCAGTGGAGTAGTAAACCCAGGAGCAGCAGACACTGTTTTAAGGGCCCAACCACACTAGTAGGCCAAATGCAGTTTAATATCTGCTACTGTAGGCCAAAAGCCAGAAGGTTGAAGCTCAGCTTTATTCAGTTGAGGAAAAACACCAGGGAGGGGCAGACACCGTTAGTAGGCCCTAAACACCAATTTTTAAAAAAACAGCACTTAATGAGAGCCAGAAGGTTGAAGCTCAGCTTTATTCAGTTGAGGGAAAACACCAGGGAGGGGCAGACACCGTTAATAGGCCGTAACCAAAGTTGAAGGCCAAATGCAGTTTAATATCTGATACTATAGGCCGAAAGCCAGAAGGTTGAAGCTCAGCTTTATTCAGTTGAGGAAAAACACCAGGGAGGGGCAGACACCGTTAGTAGGCCCTAAACACCAATTTAAAAAAAAACAGCACTTAACTGAATAAAGCTGAGCTTTAACCTTCTGACTCTCATTAAGTGCTGTTTTTTTAAAAATTGGTGTTTAGGGCCTACTAACGGTGTCTGCCCCTCCCTGGTATTTTTCCTCAACTGAATAAAGCTGAGCTTCAACCTTCTGACTCTCATTGAGGAAAAACACCAGGGAGGGGCAGACACCGTTAGTAGGCCCTAAACACCAATTTTTTAAAAAACAGCACTTAATGAGAGCCAGAAGGTTGAAGCTCAGCTTTATTCAGTTGAGGAAAAACACCAGGGAGGGGCAGACACCGTTAGTAGGCCCTAAACACCAATTTTTAAAAAAACAGCACTTAATGAGAGCCAGAAGGTTGAAGCTCAGCTTTATTCAGTTGAGGAAAACACCAGGGAGAGGCAGACACCGTTAGTAGGCCCTAACCACCAATTTTTTAAAAAACAGCACTTAATGAGAGCCAGAAGGTTTAAGCTCAGCTTTATTCAGTTGAGGAAAAACACCAGGGAGGGGCAGACACCGTTAGTAGGCCCTAACCACCAATTTTTAAAAAAACAGCACTTAATGAGAGCCAGAAGGTTGAAGCTCAGCTTTATTCAGTTGAGGGAAAACACCAGGGAGGGGCAGACACCGTTAGTAGGCCGTAAACAAAGTTGAAGGCCAAATGCAGTTTAATATCTGATACTATAGGCCGAAAGCCAGAAGGTTGAAGCTCAGCTTTATTCAGTTGAGGAAAAACACCAGGGAGGGGCAGACACCGTTAGTAGGCCCTAAACACCAATTTTTAAAAAAACAGCACTTAATGAGAGCCAGAAGGTTGAAGCTCAGCTTTATTCAGCTGAGGAAAAACACCAGGGAGGGGCAGACACCGTTAGTAGGCCCTAAACACCAATTTTAAAAAAAACAGCACTTAATGAGAGCCAGAAGGTTGAAGCTCAGCTTTATTCAGTTGAGGGAAAACACCAGGGAGGGGCAGACACCGTTAGTAGGCCGTAACCAAAGTTGAAGGCCAAATGCAGTTTAATATCTGATACTATAGGCCGAAAGCCAGAAGGTTGAAGCTCAGCTTTATTCAGTTGAGGAAAAACACCAGGGAGGGGCAGACACCGTTAGTAGGCCCCAACCACCAATTTTTGGTTAAAAAAGCACTTAATGAGAGCCTGAAGTTTGAAGCTCAGATTTAGACAGTGGAGGACAATTTGAATTAGGGACTGCACACAGACTTAGTAGGCTGTCCCCTGTGGACCATGCATCCACCACATTAACCCATTGCGCCGTAATGGACACGTAACCTTCCGTGGCCATGCCTACAGGTCCATGCGTCTGTTGTCAGGTGCACCTTTGTACTCACAGATTGGCAGAGTGCATGGACAATGCGGTCTTTTACATGCTGGTGGAGGGTTGGGATGGCTTTTCTAGAAAAGAAGTGTCGACTGGGTAGCTCGTAGCGTGGTACAGCGTAGTCCATCATGGCTTTATTAATATTAAATAAAATATATAAATAGGCTCTATGAACTTTTAAATAGGTTCCAGGGGTACACGGGCAGCATTGGTGTGGTCAGTGGAGGAGTATTGCAAGGAGTGACCGCAGACAGGCTAACGAAGGCCTAACATAACAAAAAATAGGCTCATGGCAGTTTTAAATCGGTTACATGGATACACAGGCAGCATTGTGGTCAGCGGAGGAGTATTGCAAGGAGTGACCGCAGACAGGCTAACGAAGGCCTAACATAACAAAAAATAGGCTCATGGCAGTTTTAAATCGGTTACATGGATACACAGGCAGCATTGTGGTCAGCGGAGGAGTATTGCAAGGAGTGACCGCAGACAGGCTAACAAAGGCCTAAAATAACAAAAAATAGGCTCATGGCAGTTTTAAATTGGTTACATGGATACACAGGCAGCATTGTGGTCAGCGGAGGAGTATTGCAAGGAGTGACCGCAGACAGACTAACAAAGGCCTAACATAACAAAAAATAGGCTCATGGCAGTTTTAAATTGGTTACATGGATACACAGGCAGCATTGTGGTCAGCGGAGGAGGATTGCAAGGAGTGTCTGACAGTTAGTACTCACAAAAAATAAATAGATGTTAATGTCTCGCAAAACAACAACAACAACAAAAAAAGGTGGCATACTTAGGTACAGGGGTGGGCTCATCTGCTGAGTTTCTGACAAAGTAATTTGGCAGTAACTTAGTATTTACTGGTGTCAATATAGGACACTGACCCAGACTACTTTAACTAGCATCATAGATGTCAACAAATTGGTATTGTCAGTGCCAGGCATTGAATGATGTCAGCGCATAGACTAAACATTGGTGGAGCTGTGCGAGATAATTTTGCACGTGGTAGAGCACAGTTTGAGCTGGGGGGTGGGGGAACTCTCTTGTGGCCGGCGGTACCGTCCCAGGGCCCCTCATGTTACAAGGGTGTGTCTGACGTTGGGTGCGCACCACCACCGCCAGAGACACTACATTGTACTATGAGGGACCCAGTGGCAGTGCCGTCGACCAAAAGCGGGCACACCCACCTCTTCAGACAAACAGCACTGTAACGGGTGCTTGCGACAAGTGGCGAGACCACGGCCCCGTGGGGGGAGTTTTCCCATTGGGGGAGGTGTAAACATGTCGTATGCTGGACAAACAGCTGCTGCAAATTAAGAGATTGGAACACTCAGTAAGACCAGTCCACAAGCAAGACCTTTTTATAGGAAAGCTAGGTGTCAGCCGGGAAAGGTGGGGCAAAATAATTTGAAATCCAGGAGTGGTTCATTTTAATGAAGGTGAGATCATCCACATTTTGGGTAGCCAGACGAGTCCTTTTTTCGGTTAATATTGAACTAGCAGCACTGAATACTCTTTCTGATAGCACACTAGCTGCTGGGCAAGCAAGCTCCTGCAATGCATATTCTGCCAATTCAGGCCAGGTGTCTAATTTGGATGCCCAGTAATCAAATGGGAATGACGCTTGAGGGAGAACATCGATAAGGGATGAAAAATAATTAGTAACCATACTGGACAAATGTCTCCTGTCACTTTGAATAGATGCTGCAGTACCTGTCCTGTCTGCGGTCATTGCGAAATCACTCCACAACCTGGTCAGAAAACCCCTCTGTCCAACGCCACTTCTGATCTGTGCACCTCTAACACCTCTGCCCTGTAGCCCCCTGCAGCTTGTGTGAGAACCATCACTGGCGCTGTGTGCTGGGAATGCCTGAATCAAACGGTCTACAAGAGTAGCTTGTTTGGTTGCTAATATTTGTTCGAGGTTCTCATGTGGCATAATATTTTGCAATTTTCCTTTATAGCGAGGGTCAAGGATGCAGGACAACCAGTAATCGTCATCGCTCATCATTTTAATAATGCGTGTGTCCTTTTTGAGGATATGTAAGGCATAATCCGCCATGTGGGCCAAAGTTCCAGTTGTCAAATCTGCGGTTGTGCTGGTTTGAGGGGCAGTTACAGGCAAATCTACGTCATTTGTCTCCCTTAAAAAAACAGAACCCGGCCTTGCAACGCCACTAATTTCTGTTGGCCCAGGAGAAGCTTCCTCATTAAAAAAGTACTCATCCCCATCATCCTCCTCATCCTCCTCCTCCTCTTCGCCCGCTACCGCGTCCTCTACACGGCCCTGACCAGACAATGGCTGACTGTCATCAAGGCTTTCCTCTTCCTCGGCTGCAGACGCCTGCTCCTTTATGTGCGTCAAACTTTGCATCAGCAGACGCATTAGGGGGATGCTCATGCTTATTATGGCGTTGTCTGCATTAACCAGCCATGTGCATTCCTCAAAACACTGAAGGACTTGACACAGGTCTTGTAGCTTCGACCACTGCACACCTGACAACTCCATGTCTGCCATCCAACTGCCTGCCCGTGTATCCTCCCACAAATAGATAACAGCACGCCTCTGTTCGCACACTCTCTGAAGCATGTGCAGTGTGGAGTTCCACCTTGTTGCAACGTCGATGATTAGGCGATGCTGAGGAAGGTTCAAAGAACGCTGATAGTTCTGCATACGGCTGGAGTGTACGGGCGAACGGCGGATATGCGAGCAAAGTCTGCGCACGTCGGGTAACCCCGGATAACTTTTCAGGAAGCACTGCACCACCAGGTTTAAGGTGTGAGCCAGGCAAGGAATGTGTTTCAGTTGGGAAAGGGCTATGGCAGCCATGAAATTCCTTCCGTTATCACTCACAACCTTGCCTGCCTCAAGATGTACAGTGCCCAGCCATGACTGAGTTTCTTGGTGCAAGAACTCGTACAGAACTTTCGCGGTGTGTCTGTTGTCGCCCAAACACTTCATTGCCAATACAGCCTGCTGACGCTTGCCACTAGCTGTCCCATAATGGCACACCTGGTGTGCAACAGTGGCAGCTGCGGATGGAGTGGATGTGTGACTGCGGTCTGTGGACGAGCTCTCGCTTCTGCAGGGGGAGGAGGAAGAGGAGGAGGGGGGTGAACGCCTACAGCCAACTCTTTCCTTGACCGTGGGCTAGGCAGAACTGTCCCCTGTGGAACCTGCATCCACCACATTCACCCAGTGTGCCGTGATGGACACGTAACGTCCCTGGCCATGCCTACTGGTCCATGCATCTGTTGTCAGGTGCACCTTTGTAGTCACAGACTGCCTGAGTGCATGGACGATGCGGTCTTTAACATGCTGTTGGAGGGCTGGGATGGCTTTTCTAGAAAAGAAGTGCCGACTGGGTAGCTCGTAGCGTGGTACAGCGTAGTCCATCAGCGCTTTGAAAGCTTCGCTTTCAACTAACCGGTAGGGCATCATCTCTAATGAGATTAGTCTAGCAATGTGGGCGTTCAAACCCTGTGTACGCGGATGCGCGGATGAGTACTTCCTTTTCCTAACAAGAGTCTCATGTAGGATGAGCTGGACTGGAGAGCTGGAGATCGTGGAACTAGCGGTGGTGCCGGTAGACATGGGTGAGTGACAGAGGGTTGGAGATGTTATTCTTGCCGGTGCCCTACATGCAGTGTTTCCTACTGCAAACCTGGTGATTCCCTGACTGCTTTGGCCTGGCGAAGAAAGCTGCACACATACTGCAGGTGGTGCGGGAAATGGTGGGTTTACAGTGAGGGAAGGGATGTAGCGTTGCTGACTAGCTTCATTGGCCGAGGGTGCTGCAACCTTTAGGGATGTTTGGTGGTTAGTCCAGGCTTGCAAATGCATGGTGGATAAATGTCTATGCATGCAACTTGTATTTAGACTTTTAAGATTCTGACCTCTGCTTAAGGTAGTTGAACATTTTTGACAGATGACTTTGCGCTGATCATTTGGATGTTGTTTAAAAAAATGCCAGACTGCACTCTTTCTACTATCAGATACCTTTTCAGGCATTACAGACTGAGCTTCTTTAACCGGATGGCCACGCTGTCCTCCAGCAGGTTTTGGTTTTGCCACGCGTTTTTGGCCAGATACGGGCCCGGTAGATGGAACCTGTTGTGATGTTGATGCCTGCTGCGGCTCCTCCTCCTCCACTTCAGAACTACTGCCGCCTGCATCCTGTTCCCCCAATGGCTGCCAATCGGGGTCAACAACTGGGTCATCTATGACCTCCTCTTCTATGTCGTGTGCAACTTCGTCTGTGTCACTGTGTAAGCCGGTTGTATATCGTTCGTGACGGGGCACCATAGTCTCCGCTGGGTTTGATTCTGCCTCAGTACACTGCGAGGGCAATGTTCTGGTCTGAGTCAAAGGAACAGCATAGCAATGTGGCTGTGCATCTGTGCACTCCATGTCCGATTCAACTTCTAATGGGCATGGCCTGTTAACTGTTTCACTGTCTAACCCAGGAACAGTATGTGTAAAGAGCTCCATGGAGTAACCTGTTGTGTCGACTGACGCATCCTTCACTGTTGTTCTGGGTGAAGGACACAAGGAAGCGACTTGTTCCCGACTGGGAGCATCCACTGACGATGCACTGCTCTGACATTTGGCACTTTCCGAGGAGGAGGCGAAAGAGCTAGAGGCAGAGTCAGCTATGAAAGCCAATACTTGTTCCTCCTGCTCCGGCTTCAAAAGTGGTTTTCCTACTCCCAGAAAAGAGAGCGTCCGAGGCCTTGTGTAGCCAGACAACGAACCTGGCTCAACAACTCGAGACTTAGGTAATGTACTGCTTTTACCACGACCACCTGATGCTCCACCACCACTACCATCATTACCAGCTGACAATGACCGCCCACAGCCACGACCTCTTCCACTAGACTTCCTCATTGTTTGCAAAACGTAACCAAAGTAACGGTATTTGTTACTGTAAAACAACTTATAAGGTGAACTCAAACTTCTGTAGGATTTATATATACTGTACCTTTACAGGTGCCTGACACTGAAAGGAAAATCAGGCCCAATGTTACACACTTGGTTTTCTGTGCCCCAATAATTTGAGACAGATGGCACATACAGGACCGGCACTCAAGCAGAAATGCCAATCTTAATCTCCCACTATTTTTTTTTTCAGGGAGAATTTAAAAAAAAATAAAAAAAAATGGCCAAGTATTACACAGTGGTTTTCGGTGGCACACAATGAGAGACAGATGCCACACACAGCAATGGCACAGAGGCAGACTTGCCAATATTTATCTCCCACTAATTATTTTTTTTTGAAAAGGGAGAATTTGTAAAAAAAAAAAAAAAAAGGCCAAGTATTACACAGTGGTTTTCGGTGGCACACAATGAGAGACAGATGCCACACACAGCAATGGCACAGAGGCAGACTTGCCAATATTTATCTCCCACTAATTATTTTTTTTTGAAAAGGGAGAATTTACCCCCCCCCCAAAAAAATGGCCAAGTATTACACAGTGGTTTTCGGTGGCACACAATGAGAGACAGATGCCACACACAGCAATGGCACAGAAGCAGACTTGCCAATATTTATCTCCCACTAATTATTTTTTTTTTGAAAAGGGAGAATTTACCCCCCCCCCAAAAAAAAGGCCAAGTATTACACAGTGGTTTTCGGTGGCACACAATGAGAGACAGATGCCACACACAGCAATGGCACAGAGGCAGACTTGCCAATATTTATCTCCCACTAATTATTTTTTTTTTGAAAAGGGAGAATTTGTAAAAAAAAATAAAAATGGCCAAGTATTACACAGTGGTTTTCGGTGGCACACAATGAGAGACAGATGCCACACACAGCAATGGCACAGAGGCAGACTTGCCAATATTTATCTCCCACTAATTATTTTTTTTGGAAAAGGGAGAATTTGTAAAAAAAAAAAAAAAAAAAATGGCCAAGTATTACACAGTGGTTTTCGGTGGCACACAATGAGAGACAGATGCCACACACAGGACTGGCACAGAGGCAGACTTGCCAATATTTATCTCCCTGCAGTAATGTCAGAAAAGTGTGGCAGGCAGCTATAAAAAGGACTGCTGCACACAAAAGTGTGGACAAACACACAAGATAGCTGTGCAGAAAGGAAGGAAAAACAGGATTTGTGCTTTGAAAAAAGCAGTTGGTTTGCACAGCGGCGTACACACAAAGCAACGCAGCTATCAGGGAGCCTTCTAGGGCAGCCCAATGAGCTACAGCGCTGAGGAAAAAAAAATGTAGCTTCCACTGTCCCTGCAAACAAAAGGTGGTGTTGGACAGTGGAAATCGCTACAGCACAAGCAGTTTGTGGCTTTATGTACCCTGCCTATCACTATCCCTGCTTCTGAAGAAGCGGCAGCAACCTCTCCCTACGCTCAGATCAGCAGCAGTAAGATGGCGGTCGGCGGGAACGCCCCTTTATAGCCCCTGTGACGCCGCAGAAAGCAAGCCAATCACTGCAATGCCCTTCTCTAAGATGGTGGGGACTGAGATCTATGTCATCACGCTGCCCACACTCTGCGTCCACCTTCATTGCCTGAGAAATGGCGCTTTTAGCGTCATTGAAACGCGACTTTGGCACGAAAGTCGCGTACCGCATGGCAGACCCCACACAGGGATCGGCTCGGTTTCATAAGACGCCGACTTTGCCAAAAGTCGGCGACTTATGAAAATGAACGATCCGTTTCGCTCAACCCTACTAATTACCTGTTAAAAGGAATCCTCCATCGCTTCCAAGCGTGACATCACTCTCCCCGTGAGGAAAGCAATGTCATTGTGACAACCAGGACCCTGGGGCATCACACATATATTTTGGGAGGGAAGTTAATAAGGGGTAAAAGTTGTCAAGCAATTCCTCATTTTTAAAGCAAAATTTGCAAAACCATTTCTTTTAGGGACCACCTCACATTTGAAGTGACTTTGAGGGTCCAACATGACAGAAAATACCCCAAAGTGACAACATTCTAAAAACTGCATCCGTCAAGTTACTCAAAACCAAATTCATGAAGTTTATTAACCCTTCAGGTGCTTCACAGGAATTTTTGGAATCGAAGGAAAAAATAAACATTTAATTTTTGTGAAAAAGTTTCCTTTAGACCTATTTTTTTTACTTTCGCAAGGGTAAAAATGGACCATACAATTTGTTGTGAAATTTCTCCTGAGCATTCTAATATCCCATATGTGGGGGATATCTACTGTTTGTGTACACAGCAATGCTCATAAGGGAAAGAGACTCATTTCACCTTTTGAATGTAAAATTTGCTGGCATAATTAGCGGACATCATGTCATGATTGGAGAGCCCTTGATGTGCCTAAACAGTGGAAACCCCCAACAAGTAAAGGTACCTTCACACTAAGCGACTTTGCAGCGAGAACGACGACGATCCGTGACGTTGCAGCGTCCTGGATAGCGATCTCGTTGTGTTTGACACGCAGCAGCGATCTGGATCCCGCTGTGATATCGCTGGTTGGAGCTAGAAGTCCAGAACTTTATTTCGTCGCTTGATCACCCGCTGTCATCGCTGTATCGGCGTGTGTGACACCGATACAGCGATGTGTTCACTTGTAACCAGGGTAAACATCGGGTTACTAAGTGCAGGGCCACGCTTAGTAACCTGATATTTACCCTGGTTACCATTGTAAAAGTAAAAAAAAAACACTACATACTCACCTTCTGATGTATGTCATGTCCCCCGGCGTCCACAGGGTTATGCTCTGCTGCCGAGAACTTCCTGCACTGACTGTGTCAGCGCCGGCCATAAAGCAGAGCACAGCGGTGACGTCACCGCTGTGCTCTGCTACTGCCGGCGCTGACACATTCAGCGCAGGAAGCTCTGAGCAGCAGCGCGTAACCCTGTGGATGCCGGGGGACGTGACAGACATCAGAAGGTGAGTATGTAGTGGGGTTTTTTTGCTTTTACAATGGTAACCAGGGTAAATATCGGGTTACTAAGCGCGGCCCTGCGCTTAGCAACCCGATATTTACCCTGGTTACCCGGGTGCTGCAGGGGGACTTCGGCATTGTTGAAGACAATTTCAACGATGCCGAAGTTGTTCCCCTGATCGTTGGTCGCTGGAGAGAGCTGTCTGTGTGACAGCTCCCCAGCGACCTAAACAGCGACGCTGCAGCGATCGGCTCGTTGTCTATATCGCTGCAGCGTCGCTGAGTGTGACGGTACCTTAACACTATTTTGGAAACTAAACACCTTAGGGAACTTATCTAGATTTGTACTAAGCACCTTGAACCCACAGATGCTTCGCAGTTTAGAATGTTAAGCCATGAAAATAAAAAAATCAAATTTTTCCCAGATAAATCGTTTTTAGCTCCAAAATTTGCACTTTCATAAGCATAACAGGAGAAATTGCTTCATACAATTTGTTGAGCAATTTCTCCTGAGTGCACAGATACCCAATATGTGGCGGAAAACAACAGTTTGGGCACATGGCAGGGCTCAGAAGGGAAGGAGTACCATTTGACTTTTTGAATGTAAAATTTGCTGGAATAATTAGCAGTTGCCATGTCTCGTTTGGAGAGTCCCTTATGTGCCTAAATAGTAGAAACCCTCCTCAAGTGATATCATTTTGGAAACTAGACCCCTTTTGAAACTTATCTAAATGTGTATTGAACACCTTGAACCCCCAAGTGCTTCACAGAAGTTTTTAACGTTAAGCCCTAAAAATAAAAAATCACATTTTTCCTGCAAAAATCTTTTTTAGCCCCAAATTTTGTATTTTCACAAGGGTAACAGGAAAAAATGGACCCCAAAATTTGTTATTCAATTTCTCCTGAGTTCACTGATAGCCCATATGTCATTAAAAACTACTTTTGTGGCACAGTGCAAAGCTCAGAAGGGAAGAAACACCATATTACAGTGCAGATTTTGCTGCACTTGTTTGAGGGTGCCATGTTACATTGGCAGAGCCCCTGAGGTGCTAACACAGCAGAATCCCCCATCAGTACCCCATTTCACAAACTAAACCTCTCAATGAATTCATCTAGGGGTGCAGTGATTATATTGACACCACACGTGTGTCATAGACTTTTATACCATTGAGCAGTGAAGATATAATTATTTACATTTTTACCAGCAAGATTGTGTGTTAGCCCCATGTTTTACATTTTCATACTGGGAAATGGGTAAAAATGGCACCAAAATTTGTCCCACGATTTCTACTGAACGTAGCAATACCCCATATGTGGCTGTACAGAACTACTTAGCCATACAGAGAGAATCGGGAGGGTCGGAGCGCTATTTGCCTCCTGGAGGGCAGATTTTCCTAGAATAGTTTGCGGATTCCATATAAGGAGCCCCTAAGTGCTAGAAGAGGAGAATCCCCCCTCAAGTGACCCCATTGTGGAAATTATAACCCTTTGTGAATTTATCTCCAGATGTAGTGATGATTTTGACCCCATGGGCGTTTTCCAGAAACAAGCAGCAGTGGATGTTGCTGAGTGAAAATTGCAAACTGCCTTTGTAGTGACCAGTACGCTGTAGTGTCCAGTAAATTATGCCCAGCCAAGTGCTTCTGGTGACACGCACCTGTAAATTAAGTGGGCATCAATGCAGAAAAGCCAAACATGTGGGCGCTAAATGTGATTTAGACACATTGGGGCTCAGAAGGGAGGGGGGCATTTGGATTTGGGAGCGGAGAATTTGCTAAATTTCTTTTGGAGGGTTATGTAGCCATTTTGCTTTTCCAGATCCTTTGTACTACCAGTAATGTGGAAGCACCCTATATTTCCATTAACAGATGACGAACCTGAGGGTGGGCTTGCTTTTTTGTGGATTGAGTTGAAGCTTTTATTGGGAACATTTTACATAACATTTATGATCACATTTATCTTGCGCTCTACACTGATCACTTACATTGGGGTTTCCATCTAAACCTCTGAGTGATGTGACAGATGAAACCCCCGATGGATCCATTCACTATAATGAGGCAGCAGAGTTACTCTGGACTTTGTCTGGCCTCTGTTTAGTGGTGTCTTTCTTTTCAGAAGTGCACAAAGCTCTGGCCAATGTCACTTTTATGCAATTCTAAAAATATGGACACCGCCGGATCACAGATCCTATGTAGTGATGAGCGAGCACTAAAATGCTTGGTTGCTCGGGTCGAGCAAATTGGAATACTCGGGTACTCGACCCGAGCAACGAGCCCAATGTAAGTCTATGGGAAACCAGAGTATTTTTACCGCAATCCCCCCTTGGGATTCCTTTAGGCTATGTGCACAAGTTGCAGAAATTCCGTGGAAATTTCCACAGCAGTTCTGCAACTCCCTGCTGCGGGTATAAAGCATGCAGAATTGGCATTCGTATTCCCGCTAAACACTAGCGTTTTGCAAGCGTAATTAGCTTGCAGAATGCTAGCATTTTCCAAGCGATCTGTAGCATCGCTTGGAAAAATGATTGACAAAAGCTCAGGTCCAGGAAGGACTAGAATGGGTGATTGCCTGTGATACTCGATCCTTGAAGAACACGCAGAAGAATCCCGACAGGCCGGGAATACGTATGCGGATGTACTATGCAGGGTGACCCAAGAACGACCAACACATGATACGAATGAAGATTTGGAGTGAGACTAGACCCCAAACTTCAAGCGCCATGCAACAGCCTTGGTAACAGCTCAGGAGTCAGGAGAAGAACCCCAATCCACCTGAATATTGCAAAAAGAGAGAAAATCAGCTGCTCACCATAATTGATGCACCTGGATATGAGACAGTCAATGCACAGAGCTGCCCTGGTTTGGGTCACAGTATATTGCAGGAAGGAAAAAAAATCTCCAGCACTGGAAACTGATGAATGTAAATAAAACATTGCCTTTATATCTTTAAGTAAAAAGCATCATGCATCATTTTACCTTTTTTTTCCCCCTACGGTTGGATTTTTTTTTTCTTCAATTTTTGTAAGGTTGTTTCCACCAGTCTCTTCCATCTGGAAGCAATGTACAGTCTGAGTTATGTCAATGCTGCTGTTTTTTCTTGGAACCAGAGGTGACTCCAGGTCATCAATAAGCTGAAACCTTAAAAGAAAGATAGACTTTTCAATGACTGTCCAATAATACGGAAAATCTGATGGTTCAGAATAAGAACCTGTCCGGTCACTTTTAGGCTGCATTAATTTATATCTTCAGTTTTAAAGCTGAAGTCTTAAACAGGTAAAGTTTTACGTTTATTTTACTTCCACGTATGTAGCAAATATTTTATATGTACCTGCCTGAAATCGGCTGGGCGAGGAGTTTGGCAAGCTGGAATGCCCCCAAGGCAAATGTTAGGATTTGTTTCAGCTTTGAGGTAGTGTGGTGCCACCTGCAGGTCATTTTTCCTTACTGCAGTTCTATGAAAATTAATGTTTCAAATGTATTTTGTGATAACCTCGTGGAAGTGTGGTTTGTTTGCCTTTTTTTTTTTTACTGAAACGGGCAAGTTTACCTTTCAAATGGTGTATCATTTGTGTGTGTGGGTGCAGTATGAAAGGAGATACAAAGGAATCGCTTAAAAAGAGTGTTTTCAAATAATATAGAAGGACTAAAGGTCCTATAGTACATCCTACATATTGGTTCTTACATAGTGAGAATTCTATGAAATATGACTCCAGTGGTTTTGCAATAATTAAAATGTTTGAAAAACTTCCCTCATTTTATGTGAATGTTTTTTTTATTTAATCACATGTTCACAGGAGATACAATGGTGACCAAAAGCTTTCTATTTTTTTTTTTTTTAAGTGTGATTACTTATGTCTGGTTGTTATGATGTCATTTTCCTGGTGATGAATTGAAAGTACTTGAAGTTGTCATGCTGCCAAAAGTTTTGCATATGCTATTTATTAATCAGAACATAGAGAGTAATTCATTGTTTACAATGCCATAATTTAGTATTTTGTAGCATAACCTCTTGCTTTATTTACTGCACCACACCGATGGGGCATTGAATCTACTAGGGTATTAAAGACCTCCTGAAGGATCTTGCTCAATTCCATTTGCAAATCTGCAAACAATTCATCTTTATTGCCATGGGTACGGGCCCCAACTCATCGCCGAAACTCAGCTCAAAGGTTCTCTATAGGGTTTAAGTCAAGTGGTGATTGGCTTGGCCATTGCAACAGGTAAACATTTTTCTTTGGTATCCATTATTTTTTTTACTAAATTGGATGTGTGCTTAGGATCATTGTCTTGTTGGAATTTCCAGTCCTTGCTTTCTTTGGTTTTACCATGTGGCAATATTACATTCTGCAGTATATCCTTGTACATGGTAGCATTCATATTTTCATCAATTCTAAACAGAGAGCCAATTTCAGATGCAGAAATGCAGCCCCAAACCATGAAATTGCCACCACCATGTTTTACTGTAGGTGTTTGGTACCTTACATCATTTTGTTTTCCAATTGGGAGGTATATATAGTGCTTTCCATCACTACCAACCAGATTGAACTTGGATTCATCCGACCACAACACCTTAGACCAATCTGTCTTTTTCCATTGGATGTGTTTTTTGTCAAACTCAAGTCAGACCTTCTGGCTCTTTGCAGAGATGAAAGGCTTCTTGACTGTAACTCATGCAGTCAACCCTTCTGCTCTTAGATGTTGCACCACAGTTTGGTGATTAACTTTCACCCTATATTCTTTGTTCATTTTGCGAAACATCTGTACAGCACTTTTATTGGCATCAGAGACTGACTTTTTCTTAATAATGTGATCAACTTCCGACAAGCCTACAGCTTGCAGTAACCACCAATCCACCAAACCACTGCAGGACCAGCTCTGCCCTTGCCTATTGTATCCTCACCCATCCCTTGTAGATTGTGATCCCTCACTGGCAGGGTCCTCTCTTCTCCTGTACCAGTCATGACTTTGTTTAAGATTACTGTACTTGTTTTTATTATGTATACCCCTTTTCACAACATGTAAAGTGCCATGGAATAAATGGTGCTATAATAAATAATAATTTTGGAGGAAGTTTTCCATGGTCATCCACTTCTGAGTTTCATATGTTCCATAAACTTCTTTTTCTGTCTTTATTATATGTGAAATTGACTCTAAGAGCAGAGCAGTTGAGCTACCTCTTTGTCTCTTGCCTGACTTTACTCTCAGAATAATAAGCTTCCTGACATCTGGTTATAAATTTGGCTTTCTTTGCCATGTTTTAACCAAAAAACACACAAGCAAAAAAAATAAATACAAATTTTAGGCAAAATTCAACTACCCATGACAAAATTAGCAAAACATTTGGCCCAGCAAATGTTGAAACCAACACATTAAGGCCAGGGTCACACTTAGTGAAGGGAAATATGGTCTGTTTTTTACAGGCGTAATACGCAGAAATGTTTCCTAAACAGTGTTCTGTATGTAATCCGTAGGCAAGGTGTGGCTGCGTATTTTGCGCATGTAAATCTCCGTATGTAATCCGTATGGCATCCGTAATGCATTTTTTTTTCCTCAACCTTCCAAAATGAACATTTAACAGTTTTCAGGCCTGAAATTCATTTAAATCATCATCAGCAACCCTATTTAAGGCCTTTACAACAGGTGTCAGCCTCCAATCTGGCCATTTTGGTGCTTTGCTTCTGTTGGTGTGCTGGTCGTACTTTGGCAACATGTGTCACCTGCTGCATTTCACCCCAACTCAGCGGGTGTTATTTAACTGGGTGTTGTCACGTCGCTTTGGCCAGCCATATCCCGTGATAGTGGATCCGCGAAGGAGGAGAAGAATGTGGGTGCATCCACTTTTGAGGCAACGCCTCACTAAAGGGCATTTTCACAGGCTGTATACTTCTCTGCGGACACATCCGGACAAATTCTATCAGTACTGTCGCATGACCATAGCCACCTTTAACATTTTGTTGGAGACAGTACGACCAGGCATTACGTATCCGAACACCAGGATGCGGAAATGTATAGCCGCAGAGGAGCGTCTTCTCCTTACTTTATGGTATGTATTCACCATCCTCACATACTGTATGTTGATGTATACGTAATGGAAGTTAGTTTTTTTTCTGTGTCCTAGCTGCTGATTAAATTTGGTTTAAAGTATATGGCTAAATTAAACCAAATTCAAAAACCAAAAATGTAGTTATTGTGAAATTTATGTAGCCAGTGTATTTATTTTGAATGTACACTGGTATCCTGCCTTTTTAGATACACACTTTACTTGTTCTTAATATGCTTTTACACAAGCATTCTTACATTGGCAATAATTGTTTTTTTGTGTGCTTTCAGCTTCCTGTCCACTGGATTATCATACGCTGGACTCCATTTTGAATTTCTAATAGGGAAGTCCACTATTTCCGGCATAGTGCGGGATACGTGTATAGAACTGTGGGCAAGACTACACGAACTGGTGATGCCTGAGCCCAAAATGGAGGATTGGGTGAAGATAGCATGTGGATTTTAGGACAATTGTGATTTGCCCCACTGTATTGGAGCCCTTGATGGGAAACATATCTGGGTACGTAAGCCGCTGAACTCAGGGTCCCAATTCTACAATTATAAACAGTTTTTCTCTGTAGTACTGTTAGCTGTAGTTGACAGTAAATACAGGTTTATAATTGTAGATATTGGGGTCTATGGTTGAACTGGAGACTCTAGAGTCTTCAATTCATCCATTATGGGTCAGCGGCTGCGTGAGAACCAGTTGGACCTACCACCACCATGACAACTCCCAGGCTCCAATGTTAAAGCAGTGCCATATATCCTTGTGGCAGATGAGGAATTCCAGTTGACAAGGCATGTCATGAGGCCTTATCCCCGTGGCAACCTGGACCACCGGCGTCGGGTCTTCAATTTTTGGCTATCACGGGCACGGCGAGTGGTTGAGTGCGCCTTTGGCATTCTGTGTGCCAAATGGCAGGTCCTCCAGTCTGCAATACAGTTGAGTGAAGCAAACGTCAATGAAGTTGTTAAAACTTGTGTAGTTTTACATAACTTCACAAGACTACATGAGTGCTCCTCAACAGACAGTGCTGAAGGCATGTTGCCCAATGTGGGTAGCCCTACACCACATGTCCTTCCTCAACGTCATCCCCTTTCTGGAATCAAAGAGCGGGATATTTATACAAATTCTTTTCTTTCACCTCGGGGTGCTACTCCCTGGCAAGATAATGCTGTCTCTCTGTTGTGATTTGTTAATTTTTATATATACATCTACAAATATCACATTGTTACTTTACTGTGTGTTTTGAATTGACTTATTTTAGAGATCTTTAACAATCTAGGAATTGTGTATGGTGTTATAATGATTGGTCAAACAAACAAATTGGCTGGTTGATTTTTTTTTTATAAATTATAGCATAAGTCAAATTTGGTTTTTATAAGACCATATTGCCATCATATGGCTTTTGTGGCCAGATAAAATTAAAGAACAAAACAAACATTGCTATCACAGCAGGTTAACAATTTGTGGATATCCCACAAAATTTGCAACCAAAAATACATACATTTTTAAAGATTCCGATACGCTGGTGGAGGTGATGGTGGCAGTTTGGGTTACTGCTCTTGTGGCCTTTGTTGGGCAAATTAGCCTTTACCCTGTTGGTGTGATCTCTGTTGGGCCTGCTCCAAAATCTGGCTATGCTTGGATTGCCCAGTTGAGTACTGGCCATAAGGGTTGATACTATGGGCCTCATGAGTACAAGTCACGTGAGTCATAACCACCAGCAATATGGCCATGTCGTCCAAACCCAGGTTGGGATCAGCCTCCAACAGTGGGTCTAGACAAGTGGCCATATTGGTAAGGTTGCTGATAGGATGCCATTTGGTAAGGTGTAGGCATTGGTGGGTTTTGGTGGGGAAAGGGTTGAGGTGTAGGCACATGTGGAGGAGGTGCTTCAGATCCCTCTTGAGCATGCACTTGTTAAGTTGTTTGCATACGCATGAGGTTACATGTTGACAGCTGCCACCTCTCAATGTACTCAAACAACTCATAAGGTTCAATTGGGGGGGGTGCATGCATCAGTAAGGATTTGAAAGCACCCTCTCACACGTAGCCTCACCTCACGGGGTAGGGGACGGAGATACCGGGCCAGGATACGCGAAAATGCCTCCTCACCCTCATCCTGAGCAGCCCTGGCCAGATAATTTAACACACCAGTGTCTACATTCCTTCTACTTTCAATTATCTCTCTCCTGCGGTCACAGCAGGCTGTGGTGAGGTTTCCAGCGGAACAGTGGGGCTGCTGCTGTGGCCATGCATCACTGAAGCTGATGCATCTATGGGTGGGGCTGCAGCATCTGGCCCAGGTGGTTGTGGAACATGAGGGGCAGCCAAAGATGGACCCGGAGGGATACACATGGAAGGAGCCAAAGATGGGCCAGCCACCTCTTCTCCTTTCCCAACAGGATCTATCAATGGGTCGGATTCGGACCCTGTTGTCTCCCTCTCAGGTGAGGTTGGATTGCGTTCTGTTATGAAAATGTAAAAATAAATTTAAAAAATCATCTATGAGCATTCCAAACATATGTGTAATGTGGTGTGAGGTTTGCACTTACAGTCTGAGATCCATACTGGGATCCAGAAAGGACAGCCGGTCAAAATATATGTATTTCCATTTTGCTGGAGCAGATGACCCAACTCTGGCCCCCTGCTGCCTTTCTCTCCAGTACTGGTCCCGAATGCTGCGCCATCATATCATAAAATCTTCCACTGCAATGACAGAGAAGAAAATAATGTATAAGGCCATTGTGCACAGTGGTACCACAAGGTGTCAGTGATTTAACAGATTTTAATCTGCCCTAGTAAGCTGCATTTCTTACTAAATATCTTCAGTAATAAAATTAAACACACAAATAGCACAATACGATAAAAGGGGAACCCCATAGAATGTAAGTAAACAAGGACAGGGTCCTTTCCCCTCTGTACCAGTCTGTCATTGTAAATTTGCTTACTGTAAGCGACATCTATAACTCTGAACATAACCCCTTTCTCATGTCCAGCACCATGAAATTAATGGTGCTATATACATAAATAAGAATAATAAAAATAATAATAGTGTCAAAATATTGTTCTTACTGCAGTTTACAATATTAATTAATTGAGAAACATGAGTGTACTTATTTGCCTCTGGCCCTAAATGTGGCCGCTGCTCATAATCAGGGAAAAGGATCCCACAAATGCTCCTCCAAGCAGTCTTTTTTTTGGCCCGGTTGGAAAAATTGGCATCCCGCTGGTCCCAAATTTTCGGCCTCTCTTGGACCAGAATCAAAAGCATATCTGTTGTGAATTTACCTTTTGGCTCCCTTTAGTGGCTACTAGTGATTTTACTCTGGGTATGTCTGTCATCCCTTGTATGCTCACCTGGGTCGTTAGGTCAGGGGTGTTGCTATATAAGCTCCCTTGACCTTCAGTTCTATGCCTGGCAACGTTGATATCAGAGCTAATCTGTAGTGCTCTTGTCTACTGATCCTGGTTCCTGCTTGATTAAGCTAAGTCTGCTTTCTTGCTTTTTGCTATTTGTTTTTGTTTGCATTTTCTGTCCAGCTTGTATATAATCTGTATCCTGACCTTGCTGGAAGCTCTAGGGTGGCTGGTGTTCTCCCCCCGGGCCGTTAGACGGTTCGGGGGTTCTTGAATCTCCAGCGTGGATTTTTGAAAGGGTTTTTGTTGACCATATAAGTTATCTTACTACATTCTGCTATTAGTAAGTGGGCCTCTCTTTGCTAAACCTAGTTCATCTCTGTGTTTGTCATTTCCTCTTACCTCACCGTTATTATTTGTGGGGGGCTTGTATCCAACTTTTGGGGTCTTTTCTCTGGAGGCAAGAGAGGTCTTTGTTTTCCTCTTCTAGGGGTAGTTAGCTCTCCGGCTGGCGCGAGACATCTAGCGACCAACGTAGGCATGTTCCCCGGCTACTTCTAGTGTTGGCGTTAGGAGTAGATATATGGTCAACCCAGTTACCACTGCCCTATGAGCTGGATTTTTGTACTTCACAGACTTGCTGATATCTCTGAGACCCTCGCCATTGGGGTCACAACAGTTTGCCAGGCCAGTATTAAATGTTAAATGCATTGCAGAAGCGGGATTATAAGAAAGAAAGTTCTGAGTTTTTTTTCCTCTCTCTCATTTTTTTTTTCTTTTCCCCTTTACCTCTGAGTGGCTTGTGATTGCTGCAGACATGAATGTCCAGACCTTGATTACAAGTGTGGACCAGCTTGCTGCTCGTGTGCAGGGCATACAAGATTATGTTACCAGAAATTCTATGTCAGAACCTAAGATACCGATTCCTGAACTGTTTTTCGGAGACCGATTTAAGTTTAGAAATTTCAGGAATAATTGTAAATTGTTTTTGTCCCTGAGACCCTGTTCCTCTGGAGACTCCGCTCAGCAAGTGAAAATTGTTATTTCTTTTTTATGGGGCGACCCTCAGGATTGGGCTTTCTCGCTGGCGCCAGGAGATCCGGCATTGGCTGATATTGATGCGTTTTTTCTGGCGCTCGGTTTGCTTTATGAGGAACCCAATCTTGAGATTCAGGCAGAAAAAGCCTTGCTGGCTATGTCTCAGGGCCAGGACGAGGCTGAAGTGTATTGCCAAAAATTTCGGAAATGGTCTGTGCTGACCCGGTGGAACGAGTGTGCATTGGCTGCAAATTTTAGAAATGGCCTTTCTGAAGCCATTAAGAATGTGATGGTGGGTTTTCCCATTCCCACAGGTCTGAATGATTCCATGGCCCTGGCAATTCAAATTGACCGGCGGTTGCGGGAGCGCAAAACCGCAAATTCCCTCATGGTGTTATCTGAACAGGCACCTGATGTAATGCAATGTGATAGAATCCTGACTAGAAATGAGCGGAAAATTCATAGACGCCAGAATGGTTTGTGTTACTACTGTGGTGATTCTACACATGTTATCTCAGCATGCTCTAAGCGTCTTACTAAGGTTGTTAGTCCTGTCGCCATTGGTAATTTGCAACCTAAGTTTATTCTATCTGTAACTTTGATTTGCTCACTGTCATCGTATCCTGTCATGGCGTTCGTGGATTCAGGTGCTGCCCTGAGTCTTATGGATCTGTCATTTGCCAAGCGCTGCGGTTTTGTTCTTGAGCCATTAGAAAATCCTATCCCTCTTAGGGGTATTGATGCTACGCCATTGGCAGAAAATAAACCGCAGTTTTGGACACGGGTTACCATGTGCATGACTCCTGAACATCGGGAGGTGATACGTTTTCTTGTTCTGCATAAGATGCATGATTTGGTTGTTTTGGGTTTGCCATGGTTACAGACCCATAATCCAGTCTTGGACTGGAAGGCTATGTCAGTGTCAAGTTGGGGCTGTCATGGAATTCATGGAGATTCCCTGCCCGTGTCTATTGCTACTTCTACGCCTTCGGAAGTTCCGGCGTATTTGTCTGATTATCAGGATGTCTTCAGCGAGTCTAGGTCAAGTGCATTGCCTCCTCATAGGGAATGTGACTGTGCAATAGATTTGATTCCAGGCAGTAAGTTTCCTAAGGGAAGACTGTTTAATCTGTCGGTACCTGAACATACCGCGATGCGTTCATATATCAAGGAGTCTCTGGAGAAGGGGCATATCCGTCCTTCTTCTTCCCCTCTTGGTGCGGGATTCTTTTTTGTGGCCAAAAAGGACGGATCTTTGAGGCCTTGTATTGACTATCGGCTTTTAAATAAGATCACTGTCAAATTTCAGTATCCTTTGCCGCTGTTGTCAGACTTGTTTGCCCGGATTAAAGGTGCCAAGTGGTTCACCAAGATAGACCTTCGTGGTGCGTACAACCTTGTGCGCATTAAGCAAGGAGATGAATGGAAAACCGCATTCAATACGCCCGAAGGTCATTTTGAGTACTTGGTGATGCCATTTGGGCTCTCTAATGCACCTTCAGTTTTTCAGTCCTTTATGCATGACATTTTCCGGAAGTATCTGGATAAATTTTTGATCGTTTATCTGGATGATATTCTGTTTTTTTCTGATGATTGGGACTCGCATGTGGAGCAGGTCAGGATGGTTTTCAAGATTTTGCGTGAAAATTCTTTGTTTGTTAAAGGCTCAAAGTGTCTCTTTGGTGTACAGAAGGTTCCCTTTTTAGGGTTCATTTTTTCCCCTTCTGTTGTGGAGATGGACCCAGTCAAGGTCCGAGCTATTCATGATTGGACTCAACCCTCGTCAGTTAAGAGTCTTCAGAAGTTCTTGGGTTTTGCTAACTTCTACCATCGTTTTATCGCTAATTTTTCTAGCGTTGTTAAACCGTTGACGGATATGACCAAGAAAGGCTCTGATGTGGCTAACTGGGCTCCTGCTGCCGTGGAGGCTTTCCAGGAGTTGAAACGCTGGTTTACTTCGGCGCCTGTTTTGTGCCAGCCTGACATCTCACTTCCCTTTCAGGTTGAGGTGGATGCTTCGGAGATTGGGGCAGGGGCCGTTTTGTCGCAGAGAGGTCCTGGTTGTTCTACTATGAGACCTTGTGCCTTTTTCTCTAGGAAGTTTTCGCCGGCAGAGCGAAATTATGATGTGGGCAATCGGGAGTTGTTGGCCATGAAGTGGGCATTTGAGGAGTGGCGTCATTGGCTCGAGGGTGCTAAGCATCGTGTGGTGGTCTTGACTGATCACAAAAATCTGATGTACCTCGAGTCTGCTAAACGCCTGAATCCTAGACAGGCCCGCTGGTCATTGTTTTTCTCCCGTTTTGACTTTGTGTTCTCGTATTTACCAGGTTCTAAGAATGTGAAGGCTGATGCTCTGTCTAGGAGCTTTGTGCCTGATGCTCCTGGAGTCGCTGAACCTGAGGGTATTCTTAAGGATGGAGTTATCTTGTCAGCTATTTCTCCAGATCTGCGACGTGTGTTGCAGAGATTTCAGGCTGGTAGACCTGACTCTTGTCCACCTGACAGATTGTTTGTGCCTGCTAAATGGACCAGCAGAGTCATTTCCGAGGTTCATTCCTCAGTGTTGGCAGGGCACCCGGGAATTTTTGGCACCAGAGATCTGGTGGCCAGGTCCTTTTGGTGGCCTTCCTTGTCAAGGGATGTGCGGTCATTTGTGCAGTCCTGTGGTACTTGTGCTCGAGCTAAGCCTTGCTGTTCTCGTGCCAGCGGGTTGCTCTTGCCCTTGCCTGTTCCGAAGAGACCTTGGACACACATCTCTATGGATTTCATTTCGGATCTTCGGGTGTCTAAGGGCATGTCTGTCATCTGGGTGATATGTGATCGTTTCTCCAAGATGGTCCATCTGGTTCCTTTGCCTAAGCTGCCTTCCTCTTCTGATCTGGTTCCTGTGTTCTTCCAGAACGTGGTTCGTTTGCACGGCATTCCTGAGAATATTGTGTCGGACAGAGGATCCCAGTTTGTTTCCAGGTTCTGGCGATCCTTTTGTGGTAGGATGGGCATTGATTTGTCGTTTTCGTCCGCTTTTCATCCACAGACTAACGGACAAACGGAACGAACTAATCAGACTCTGGAGGCGTATTTGAGGTGTTTTGTCTCTTCTGATCAGGATGATTGGGTGACCTTCTTGCCGTTGGCTGAATTTGCCCTTAATAATCGGGCTAGTTCTGCCACCTTGGTTTCGCCATTTTTCTGCAACTCCGGTTTCCATCCTCGTTTTTCCTCGGGACATGTGGAGCCTTCTGACTGTCCTGGAGTGGATTCTGTGGTGGATAGGTTGCAGCGGATCTGGAATCATGTGGTGGACAACTTGAAGTTGTCACAGGAGAAGGCTCAGCGTTTTGCCAACCGCCGCCGCGGTGTGGGTCCCCGACTTCGTGTTGGGGATTTGGTATGGCTGTCTTCTCGATTTGTTCCTATGAAGGTCTCCTCTCCCAAATTTAAGCCTCGATTCATTGGTCCTTACAGGATATTGGAGATCCTTAATCCTGTGTCCTTTCGCTTGGATCTTCCGGTGTCATTTGCCATTCACAACGTATTTCATAGGTCCTTGTTGCGGCGGTACGTTGTGCCTGTGGTTCCTTCTGCTGAGCCTCCTGCTCCGGTGTTGGTTGAGGGCGAGTTGGAGTACATGGTGGAGAAGATCTTAGATTCTCGTCTCTCCAGGCGGAGGCTTCAGTACCTGGTCAAGTGGAAGGGCTATGGTCAGGAGGATAATTCCTGGGTGGTCGCCTCTGATGTGCATGCGGCCGATTTAGTTCGTGCCTTTCACGCCGCTCATCCTGATCGCCCTGGTGGTCTTGGTGAGGGTTCGGTGACCCCTCACTAAGGGGGGGGTACTGTTGTGAATTTACCTTTTGGCTCCCTCTAGTGGCTACTAGTGATTTTACTCTGGGTATGTCTGTCATCCCTTGTATGCTCACCTGGGTCGTTAGGTCAGGGGTGTTGCTATATAAGCTCCCTTGACCTTCAGTTCTATGCCTGGCAACGTTGATATCAGAGCTAATCTGTAGTGCTCTTGTCTACTGATCCTGGTTCCTGCTTGATTAAGCTAAGTCTGCTTTCTTGCTTTTTGCTATTTGTTTTTGTTTGCATTTTCTGTCCAGCTTGTATATAATCTGTATCCTGACCTTGCTGGAAGCTCTAGGGTGGCTGGTGTTCTCCCCCCGGGCCGTTAGACGGTTCGGGGGTTCTTGAATCTCCAGCGTGGATTTTTGAAAGGGTTTTTGTTGACCATATAAGTTATCTTACTACATTCTGCTATTAGTAAGTGGGCCTCTCTTTGCTAAACCTAGTTCATCTCTGTGTTTGTCATTTCCTCTTACCTCACCGTTATTATTTGTGGGGGGCTTGTATCCAACTTTTGGGGTCTTTTCTCTGGAGGCAAGAGAGGTCTTTGTTTTCCTCTTCTAGGGGTAGTTAGCTCTCCGGCTGGCGCGAGACATCTAGCGACCAACGTAGGCATGTTCCCCGGCTACTTCTAGTGTTGGCGTTAGGAGTAGGTATATGGTCAACCCAGTTACCACTGCCCTATGAGCTGGATTTTTGTACTTCACAGACTTGCTGATATCTCTGAGACCCTCGCCATTGGGGTCACAACACATATCCACGTTAATGATGGATGCCATGTTGTTTGAGACTCCGTGGAGGCGTACGGCAGACTTCGGGGATGTCTGTCTGGCTTTTTAAGCTAATTAACATGTTTAAGCTTCCTGATTGAGGGCTTGGGACATTTCCTGTCACCTGAAGAAGTCTGGCGTATTTTACATGAGTCACACTGATGTTCCGTGTGCAATTTGTATTTTTCTCGCACCCATAGACTTTCATTGCCGGAATTTTTGCGCATTACGCTGACAAACGCAGCATGCTGTGATTTTCTACGCCTGTAAAATACGGCTGCGAAATATACGCCAGATAGGAGCTGCCCCATAGAGAATCATTGGTCCGTGTGCAATGTGTTGTTTTTGTGCCTCTCATACGTCCGTAAAACTATCTAGCGTGACGCCGGCCTAAGGAGTGATAAAACAATGTCAAACACAATTTTCATCTTTATAGCTGATAACCATTTGCTGCCGGTTTACTAAAATCACCAGGAAAATGGCATCACGACAACCAGACAGAAGAAATTACACTTTTTAAAAAAAAACAAAACTTTTGGTCGCCATTAACTTGTGAATGTCCACATCTGAAAAAACCTTTTACAGAAAGCCATGTTTTTGTTTGATTAACCATATTATTTGTAAGGTATCTTGAAGACCATACAATACCCAAGGTAGATGCTCTGTTGGCCACAAATCTTACATTACATTTTATTTACAATGTGAAGTGTTTTTTATCCTGATAAAAAACGAGTAATATTTTTTTTAATATTGCCAGTGTTATCTTACTGAGGACTGTACTATGTAGAGAAAGTAATAGATTGTTTTATCATTATTAACTCTATTTCATTGGGAATTTGTTTTGTATGTTTTTTTTTTACCATAAATTATTTCTATCAATATCTGCCACTATAGAATTGGCTGTTTTCAAGATCCATTTTGGGTACCCTCTTTCTTGTAATCTCATTATCACCTTTGTCAAAATCCATGGGAAAACTGTTCATGTGTGAACAGTTCAGTTTTTTGTTCTGATCAATTCCTCTACTGGGATATTTTTTATTATGTGTGGAGGTAACAGGAATGCGCTTGTAGTATAGAATTACTACCGGTTGGTTTTCTGTAGGAAGTGATATCAATTCTTTCACAATAAGAATTACCTGTGAGAGTGATGTCTAGGTAATTAATGTGTGTTTTTTCAAAGCAATGTGTGAATTTCAGTTTCAAAGAATTCGTATTGAGATAAGTCACAAATTCTTCTGCTTGTGCTGAAGTGCCTTTCCAAACAAAGCTCAAGTCATCTATATAGCAATCATAAAAATGTATTAGATGAAGGAAAGGATTTGATTCACTATATAAAAATTCCTCCTCCCATATATGAACCACCAAATTGGCTAGGGAAATGTGATGAGCGAACCTGTGGCTGTTCAGATTCGCCGAGTTGAGCCAGGCTTTTTTAAAAGTCTGGTTCAGGACCCAAACTTGACCCCAGACACCGAACCCCATATAAGTTAATGGGGAACTTTAGTGCTGTAAAATGGCTCTAAAATTGTTGGAGTGAGGGCTAGGGGGCTACAAAAGGAGAGAAAATAGGGGTAAGAGCAGAACAATTGCCCTGCAAACAAATATGAATTGAAAAATTATTTATTTAAAGGGGTTATTTCATCATTACAATCATGGTAAAAATTAGTAAATAATGAATAACAAAAAAATTTAACAATGCCCCCACTAAGACTGAGACTTGCTACCACCAGTCCAGTTAAAAATGTAACCCACAGAGTATGGGAGAGAATATCCCCACAGAAGTAGCTTACAAGCTTCACCCCCAAACCATGGGGCACTACCCCCACATTAAATTACACTAAATTTCAGCTACAGAGCATGGGGCATGATACCCCAAATGTTTAAAAATGTATGCTGCAGGACCCGGTGTACTGCAAATGCATCTGAGGAAAACATAGTAGGTCCCGAATCCCCAAGAGTTTACCTTGAAAAAATTACTGTTCAAAGCAGTCAACCACGGCTAAATTAGGGATTTTAGCACCAGTCTGGATTAGATGATTATGCAACCTTTTTTTGGGGTCCCTTACAATTTTAGCCACAGAGCATGGTGCACAATACCCCCACAGAATAAATTTAAAAATTTCAACCTCAGAGCAGGGGGACAGTATCCCCACTTAGGATTACAGTAAATTTCACTCAGAGCATGTTTTCACATTTCTCTGAGAAAATTGATTAAAAATTTCACACCAAGACAATGGGGCACAGTACCCCTACAGGCAGTATTGCTGATTACATACAGCGGCTTAAATGTGATAAAGAATACACACAGTGGATTTTGGCACAGTAATCCCACAGATATATGTTAAAGAATACACACAGCAGCTTTTGGCGCAGTACTATCAGAGACATGGTTGCATAAGAGTAGAAAAATATGTTCAGATGCACATCACTCCCCCCGACAGTTAAAAGTGCCAAAGGTGCCCTTTCTGCAGGGACCAGGTGGACTTAATTCGAAGGAACTCGAGGCACTTTCAGTCATCCAATCTAATACCTTTTCAACATCTTGTGGCCTCACCATTTGTGCAGCGGTATTCAAGCCTACTATAGGACCCATAATGTCCTGTTGCCTGCGTATTCTAGAGGAATGAGTTGTATTTGGGCATGTAGCAGCTACAGAACAACCACGTCCTCTCCCTGCATCAGCTACATTGACACCACCACCATCAGCAGGTACAGCGGCACCATGTTCACATCCCCAATTGGATGCTCTTCTCATTTTTGGAAGTGCTTTTTTATTCTAAACACTACTCTCAAAAAGATGGCAGAAGAGTAGATTTATTTGCAACAGTACTAAAAAACACACAGCAGTCCTGAAAAAAACATTTTTGGGGGGTCTAAATATTTCAAGAAGCCGATTGATACAACTTATTTTCCAGACTACTAAAAAACACACTAGTCTAGAAAAATTATTTATTGGGTCTAGAAATGACAACAAGATGATTGATGCCAATTATTCATTTCTCAGAGTACTAGAAAACACAGAGCGGCTTAATGGACAGTTCTCCAACAGGCAGGGAAATGCATAGTTCACCCAGCTGATTAAAGGGCAATACTTCCACAGGCAGAGTACACACAGCAGCCTAAAGGACAGTATTTCCACAGATATGGATGCAGAGTGCATACAGCGCCATTTAACACAGTAGTAGCACAGTACTACCACAAATATGTGTTGCAAAGTGACCGAATACATTTGGCACTGTTCCTTACTCGCACAAATAGTACACTATTCGGGCTATTCATCACTTAGAGAGTAATTTTCTATTTGCCTTGGTATATTCAAGTGACCTGCCCAGCATGTTTAGCGCTTTATTTGCAGCCAATGAACATGCTGGGCTTGCTTGCCAATCACAGTAATGCCAGCGCCATCTTTGGTGTGTCATTACTGCGATTGGCTGGCTTTACAGCATCATAGGGGATATTTAATCCCTGCCGGCGCCATCCTGCGCACATTACAGTTGGAAACAGCATAGTGAGAGCGTCGGGTGAGTGTAAGGTGACTGAAAGCAGTGTATAGGGAGAGTTTGTTATTTCAAAAAGCTCTTTTAAGAGCTAGTGAGGGTGAAGATTAGTTCTTTGTTAGGTTGAGAGTGTAGGGAGAGATTTAATATGAGGGAGAGTGAAAGGAAGGCACCTTGGTGTTATCATCATTGCAAGTACATGCTGGAGATCTCTGCTAGTTTGCATTGTGTTGTATAATTTAGTAACAGACTGTGAGATTAGGGGAAGATAGGCAGGGTTTCATCCACTGCCATAATACAAAAAGCAGCTCTTTTTGGAACCAAATAATATTAGTACCAGCATATACTAAACAAATTTTTTTGGAGCTACATAATATTCCTGCATACCAGCATGTATACAATTTTTGTTGTTTTACAGCTAAATAATATTCATCAGTGCCAGCATATAGTAACATCCTTTTTAAAACCTAATTGCTAAATAATATTCCTAGTTTATTGCTAAAATAGCAAATATTTATCTTGTACAGTACAGACCAAATGTTTGGACACACCTTCTCATTTAAAGATTTTTCTGTATTTTCATGACAATGAAAATTGTATATTCACACTGAAGGCATCAAAACTATGAATTAGCACATGTGGAATTATATACTTAACAAAAAAGTGTGAAACAACTGAAATTATGTCTTATATTCTAGGTTCTTCAAAGTAGCCACCTTTTGCTTTGATGACTGCTTCTCACACTCTTGGCATTCTCTTGATGAGCTTCAAGAGGTAGTCACCAGGAATGGTCTTCCAACAATCTTGAAGGAGTTCCCAGAGATGATTAGCACTTGTTGGCCCTTTTGCCTTCACTCTGCAGTCCAGCTCACCCCAAACTATCTCGACTGGGTTCAGGTCTGGTGACTGTGGAGGCCAGGTCATCTGGCGTAGCACCCCATCACTCTCCTTCTTGGTCAAATAGCCCTTACACAGCCTGGAGGTGTGTTTGGGGTCATTGTCCTGTTGAAAAATAAATGATGGTCCAACTAAACGCAAATCGGATGGAATAGCATGCCACTGCAAGATGCTGTGGTAGCCATGCTGGTTCAGTATGCCTTCAATTTTGAATAAATCCCCAACAGTGTCATCAGCAAAGCACCCCCACACCATCACACCTCCTCCTCCATGCTTCACGGTGGGAACCAGGCATGTAGAGTCCATCCGTTCGCCTTTTCTGGGCGCTCACAAGGACACGGTGGTTGGAACCAAAGATCTCAAATTTGGACTCGTCAGACCAAAGAACAGATTTCCACTGGTCTTATGTCCATTCCTTGTGTTCTTTAGCCCAAACAAGTCTCTTCTGCTTGTTGCCTGTCCTTAGCAGTGGTTTCCTAGCAGCTATTTTACCATGAAGGCCTGCTGCACAAAGTCTCCTCTTAAAGGGACTCTCACCTGAATTTGGAGGGAACAATTTTCAGCCACAGGAGCGGGGTTTTTGGGTGTTTGATTCACCCTTTCCTTACCCGCTGGCTGCATGCTGGCTGCAATATTGGATTGGAGTTCATTCTCTGTCCTCCGTAGTACAAGGCAATCTTGCCTTACGCAGGCGTGTACTATGGAGGACAGAGAATGAACTTCAATCCAATATTGCAGCCAGCATGCAGCCAGCGGGTAAGGAAAGGGTGAATCAAACACCCAAAACCCCCGCCCCTATGGCTGAAAATTGTTTCCTCCAAATTCAGGTGACAGGGTCCCTTTAACAGTTGTTGTAGAGATGTGTTTGCTTCTGTAAGTCTGTGTGGCATTGACCTGGTCTCTAATCTGAGCTGCTGTTAACCTGTGATTTCTGAGGCTGGTGACTCGGATAAACTTATCCTCAGAAGCAGAGGTGACTCTTGGTCTTCCTTTCCTGGGGCGGTCCTCATGTCAGCCAGTTTCTTTGTAGCGCTTGATGGTTTTTGCTACTGCACTTGGGGACACTTTCAAAGTTTTCCCAATTTTTCGGACTGACTGACCTTCATTTCTTAAAGTAATGATGGCCACTCATTTTTCTTTACTTAGCTGCTTTTTTCTTGCCATAATACAAATTCTAACAGTCTATTTAGTAGGACTATCAGCTGTGTATCCACCAGACACAACACAACTGATGGTCCCAACCCCATTCATAAGGGAAGAAATCCCACTTATGAAACCTGACAGGGAACACCTGTGAAGTGAAAACCATTCCTGGCGACTACCTCTTGAAGCTCATCAAGAGAATGCCAAGAGTTTGCAAAGCAGTCATCAAAGCAAAAGGTGGCTACTTTGAAGAACCTAGACTATAAGACATAATTTCAGTTGCTTCACACTTTTTTGTTAAGTGTATAATTCCACATGTGTTAATTCATAGTTTTGATGCCTTCAGTGTGAATGTACAATTTTCATAGTCATGAAACTACAGAAAAATCTTTAAATGAGAAGGTGTGTCCAAACTTTTGGTCTGCACTGTAGTTGTGCGACTGGAGCAAACCCTGCTGAGCTACGGAAACATCACTATTTACCAGTAATGTCCCTGAGTTTGCTGTTGGCATGTCTCATAAACACGATATAAAAAAAATTATATTTGTTAAATAAGTAGCGTATCTTTAGCAGTTGTGCGACTGGCGCAAACCCTACAGAGATACATCACAATTTACCAGTGGCAATAATTTTTTTTACTCTGCTGTTGCCATGTGTCAGAAAGGCGATATAAAAAAATTAGAATTTTCTATTGGTTAAATAAATAGCATATCTTTATCTAGCAGTTGTGCGACTGGCACAAAGCCTGCTGAGATACGCCAATGTGACTACCTGTAATTTTCCTGAGTCTCCTGTTGCCGTGTATAATAAAGCTGACATCTGAAAAAAAATACCCACACATTGCTAGATACAGGGAATTTGTACATACACATGTGGTAAAAATTGTTGGTACCCTCGATTAATGACAGAAAAACCCACAATGGTCACAGAAATAACGTGAATCTGACAAAAGTATTAATTAATAAAAGATCTATGAAAGTGAACAAATGACAATCAGACATTGCTTTTCAACGATGCTTCCACAGAATATAAAAAAAAAATAAAGCTCATGAAATAGGCCTGGACAGAAATGATGGTACCCCTGAAAATAATTTGACAAAAGAGACATGTTAAATCAAGGTGTCCACTAACTAGCATCGCAGATGTCTACAATCTTGGAATCAGTGAGTAGGCCTGTATATAGGGCTACAGATACTCACTGTGCTTTTTGGTGACATGGTGTGTATCACACTCAACATGGACCAGAGGAAGTGAAGGAAAGAATTGTCTCAGATGATTAAAAAGAAAATTATAGACAAACATGTTAAAGGTAAAAGTTATAAGACCATCTCCAAGCAGCTTGATGTTCCTGGGACTACAGTTGCTCATGTTGTTCAGAAATTTAAGATCCATGGCACTGTAGCCAACCTCCCTGGATGTGGCCGCAGGGGGAAAATTGATGACAAATCAAAGAGATGGATAATACGAATGGTAACAAAAGCCCAGAAAAACTTCTAAACAGATTAAAGGTGAATTTCAAGCTCAAGGAACCATCAGTGTCAGATCGCACCATCCGTCATTTTTTGAGCCAAAGTGGACTTCATGCGAGACGACCAAGGAGGACACCATTGTTGAAAAAAAATCATAAAAAAACAGACTAGAATTTGCCAAACTACATGTCAAGCTACAAAGCTTCTGGGAGAATGTCCTATGGACAGATGAGAAAAAAATTGAACTTTTTGGCAAGGCACATCTGCTCTATGTTCTATGTTCACTGACAGAAAAATGAAGCATATCAAGAAGAGAACACTGTCACTACAGTGAAACATGGAGGAAGCTCTGTTATGTTCTGAGGCTGCTTTGCTGCATTTGGCACAGGGTGTCTAGAATCTGTGCAAGATACAATGAAATCTTAAGACTATCAAGGAATTCTAGAGATAAATGTGCTGCCCAGTGTCAGAAAGCTTGGTCTCAGTCACAGGTCATGGGTCTTGCAACAGGATAATGACCCAAAATACACAGCTACAAACACCCAAGAATGGCTAAGAGGAAAACATTGGACTATTCTGGTGTCCTTCTATGAGCCCTGACCTAAATCCTATTGAGCATCTTTGGAAGGAGCTGAAACATGCCATCTAGAAAAGGCAACCTTCAAACACGAGACAACTGAAGCAGTTTGCTCTTGAGGAGTGAGCCAAAATACCTGTCGATAGGTGCAGAAGTCTCATTGACAGTTACAGAAATTGTTTGATTGCAGTGATTGTCTCAAAAGATTGTGCAACAAAATATTAAGTTAAGGGTACCATCATTTCTGTGATAGGTAATATGTATTCCAATATCTAGCTAACAATTTGGAATGATGGAGGGACCTCCGAATGTAGGAGTGAGAGCCCTCACAAATGTTAAAGGAAAAACTAAAGCCAAAATGCTCCAGCGCAATAGTCTGACATTATTCCCAGATACCATATGTGATTCAGAAAGGCATGCAGCCATCTTATCCATGATGTTCCCATTTAGTCTAAACCCTTTTTCCATCAATTTCAGCTTTTTTTCTCAGGCCCCCAGACCTGTTTGATGTGTCCAGCAGAAAAATATGTGGCTTTCCCATTGACTTGCATTGGATTCATTATTCGGTAAAGCCTTTCAAAAAGCTTTATTAAACTGGCAAACCCAAACAGAAAACCGGACAAACAGTAAAAAGTCCGTGTTCGTGATTTGGTAACGAACACTAGGTGTCCGGTACAGAACCCGAACTTTCCTGTTTGGGTTCGCTCATCCCTATGAGGTAAGGTGAGAATTTACCTAACATACTGACCCCTTGTTTTTGTAAAAGCAAAAAAAAAAACCTTTTGATTAAATGTGAAATAACGGTTAGTCAGTAGGAAATTCACAGCAGAGATCAAAAAATATTTATGGACTTAGTATATGTACTATATTTATTCGGACTCCCATGACAGCACCACGAGAGAGGGGATCCGCCCCTTTAGGAACAGGAAACCCACAGATACAAAAGGGCGGCACCTCTCCCACGCATCAGTTGGTTTCCTGTTCCTAATGGGACGGGATCCTACAGAATTTACAAGAGGATCCCAGGCCGGCCGGCCGACTCAGGTAGCGAGGGGGTCTCCTACCTCGGCCGGTGCGGAATTCCTGGATGATGCCACGATGGTCCTGGTAGGGCTGCATGGCGGTGGCATTCCAGCAGGGAGCGGTCGCCGGTGGTGTCCTGTCTCCAAGCCAGCGCCGGGTGAGTATTTCCCTGGGGTCTCCTCCTGCTAAGGTGGCTGGGGTCTCTGTGTGCGGCGGCGCTTGGGGGCGCAACCCGGGGTGCTGCGGCTCTGTCCGGCGTCCTCGCCGCTCTGCGCGCTGATGGTAAAGCGCCGGGAGCCCGGGTGATGTCGGGGGAGGAGTCGGCAGTCACTTCCGGGTTTCCAGGGTCCTGCGCATGCGCAGTGTACCCAAGATGGCGGCGCCCACCGGTATAGCGTCGCCGGCGCTCTCAGCCCTAGAGAAAACCGCCTGCACCAGGGGGAGGCCGGAAAGATCAATCAGGGGAGCGCTAGGCACAGCTGCTGACCGGAGGAGGGGCTATAAAAAGAACTCCGGATCGTGATCCCTTGCTTCTGGCCTCATATCTGGTAAAGATGGAGGACAAGCACGTGCAGCTTCAGGAAGAGGTGTCCCAGAAGCCTAAAGAGAAGGATCGCGACAAAAGGAGCAGTGAGTCTGGCCACAAAAGCACCTCCAGACAGGGGTCTGGAACGTCAGCCAGGAGAAATCCCCCTCGTATTCCGGTACTTTTTCTTTGGGCAGCGCTGGTAAGTGATCTTCGTGAAAGTTCACTCAGTGACATGATTCCCCTCATATGTTCCATTATAGGGGAAGAAATGTGCCGGGAAGGCGAAACACAGGGAATGTGGAATCTGCGGGGTTCCCCTACCTGATTCGTGCCCTAAAAAGTTATGTGGCCCCTGTATACAGCAGACGGTGAGGTCTCAGGAAAGGGGAGAGGGGGAGAGCATTATATCTACAGGGATTAGATTGCTTTACTTACCCCCCTCAGGTGGCGGAGGAATCCCTTACTATGACCACCAGCTTAAAGGAGATGATCAGAATGGAGGTCACACAATCCTTAAAGGGTTTTGCTCAAGGAGGAAGCTCTAAATCCAAAGCTCCGTTACTCTCCGATTCTTCAGCAGAAGAGGATAAGGAGGAAGTTTTCTCCGGTTCAGCTGTGTCATCCTCTTCCTCGGATGAGGACACCGCCCGTTTCTGTCTACCCCTCGAACGAGTAGATAAGCTGGTCAGGGGGACGATGGGCATAACGGAACCGAGACCCCAACTTTCCAAGGAGGAAATTATGTTCAGTGGGTTGGAGCAGAAAAAACGCAGAGTCTTCCCGCTCAATGAAAAAATCCAGGCTCTTATCAATAAAGAGTGGAAAAAACCTGAGAGAAAGGGTTCGTTACCTCCAGCGCAGAAACGCAGATATCCGTTTGATGATCCTGCAGTCACCAACTGGGAAAAAGCCCCTAAGTTGGATGCGGCAATAGCCAAGGTGGCCAAACGGGCCTCTCTCCCCTTTGAGGACATGGGGACCCTTAAGGACCCCCTTGATAGAAAAGTGGATACCTTTCTAAAAACTATCTGGGAGATGGCGGCCGGTTCTTTAAGGCCTGCGGTGGCTTCAACCTGTACAGCCAGATCAATGATGGTCTGGTTGGAACAATTAGAGTCTCAGTTAAAAGAAGATGCATCAAGGGATTCTATCCTGACTGCCTTACCACTGATCCAAGAAGCAGCTGCTTTCTTATCAGATGCGTCTATTGACTCTGTCAAAATGGCTGCTAGGGCAGCAGGTCTCTCGAATGCGGCCAGAAGGGCTCTTTGGCTGAAATGTTGGCCAGGCGATATACAGTCAAAATCAAAACTCTGCATCATTCCATGTAAAGGGGAGTACCTATTCGGGCCCACCTTAGATGATCTCCTAGAGAAAGCGGGAGATGACAAAAAGAAGTTCCCCAACCTGCTGGGGTCCTACCGTCGTCCCTTTAATAAAAGAAGGTTCGGTCGCGGAGGGAAGCGTACCTTTTCACCTTCAAGGGATCGGTCTAGGTGGGACGACAGACGTAGACGAGGTACGGGATATATGTTCCGTCGTTCCTCAAAAGAAAGGAAGGAGGACAAATGACTAGAAGCCCCGGTGGGGGGCAGACTTTTACATTTTGGTTCAGAATGGTCAGAGATCACGAATAGTGTCTGGGTTCAAGATACTATTTCTCGAGGTCTTACTCTTGAGTTTTGCCATACCCCACGGGATAAATTTATGTTAACGCCCTTACGTTCTAATCCCCTAGAACAATCCGCTCTAGAAGAAGAAGTTTGGTCTCTCTGTTCTAAAAATGTTCTTACACAGGTTCCAGAGACTGATAGAGGGAAGGGATTCTATTCTCCCTTGTTTCTTATTAAAAAAAACCTGATAACTTGTATAGAACCATTATAAATCTCAGACATCTTAATAGTTTTTTGGTTAAGCATACCTTTAAGATGGAGTCCATCAGCTCGACAATAAAGATACTGTTTAAAAACTGCTTTATGGTGGTAGTCGACTTAAAGGATGCCTATTACCACATACCTATTCATGTGGATTTCCAGCAGTTCTTGAGGGTAGCAGTATTAATGGAAGGGGTTGTTTATCATTTTCAGTACAGAGCTCTTCCTTTCGGTATAACATCAGCCCCTAGAGTATTCACAAAAATAGTGGCAGAGGTGATGGCTCACTTGCGAGAATCTAATGTCCTTATTGTCCCATACCTGGACGATTTCCTCATAATAGGTAACTCGGTAGAACACTGTTTGTCCCAACTAGAACTAACTAGGGTTAAGTTGGAACGCCTGGGCTGGATAATTAATTTTGAAAAATCTCGATTACAGCCTCAAAAAATTCAGAAGTTTCTGGGCTTAGTACTAGATTCAACTACACAACAGTGTTATCTTCCGGAAAATAAACTATCTCAGATTCAGCATCAGGTACTGAAAGCAGTAAATACACCCTCTATGACCCTGCGGCAAGCTATGTCCCTGTTGGGGTCCCTCACATCGTGCATTCCAGCGGTAAGGTGGGCACACTTTCACACTAGATCCCTCCAGAAAGAGATTTTGGTTAAGGATAGGATCTTGAGGGGTGTATTAGAAGAAAAAATAACGCTAGAACCAGCGACTCTCAAATCCCTAAGTTGGTGGCTGGATAGGGATAATTTGTCAGCAGGTGTTCCCTGGATGATAGACGTGTCCCGGGTTGTGACTACGGATGCCAGCTCCTCAGGTTGGGGGGCTCACATGAATGACATTGTAGTGCAAGGCCAATGGGAACCATACTCAACATCCTCTTCCAATCAGAGAGAATTATTAGCAATCGAATTGTCAGTTAAAAACCTCCTCATGTATCTGCAGGGCCACCACGTCAGGATCCTCTCAGACAACCGGGTGGCAGTCTCCTATATAAATCATCAAGGAGGGACACACTCCGAGGCTCTGATGCAGATCACAGATCGTCTCCTCCGGATGGCAGAAGAGAATTTACAATCTTTGACTGCTCTGCACATCACAGGAAAAGACAACATAAAAGCGGACTTTCTCAGCCGCAATGTTCTAAAGCAAGGAGAATGGTCTTTAAACGGAGACATCTTCAAACAGATTGTTCGCTTATGGGGTCAACCGGTAGTGGACCTATTTGCCACAAGAGAAAACAAAAAAGTAAAAAACTTTTGTTCCCTAAATCCCAGGGAGAATCCACTGGCAGTGCATGCATTCCTCATAAAATGGGATTTTTCTCTGGCCTACGCCTTCCCGCCACTGAACCTACTACCTCTAGTGGTGAGGAAGATCAGAGAAGATCGTGCGAAACTCATTCTGATTGCTCCCTTTTGGCCCAGGAGAACCTGGTTTTCATGGCTCAGGACGATGTCAGTGGGCGATCCCTGGGTACTTCCAGACATCCCAAATTTGCTCTCCCAGGGGCCGATACTCCATCCACAAGTAAAGGGACTTCATTTGACGGCTTGGAGTTTGAGCGGTCATTGTTAAGAAATAAAGGCTTCTCTTCTAAATTAGTCGATACCCTTTTAAGAAGTAGAAAGCCAATAACAACAAGAATCTATTCCAGAACCTGGAGAAAGTTCTTAACTTCCTCAGAATTTAATATTAATGACGGTGTACCAATACGTCAAATATTGGAATTTTTGCAAAAGGGTTAGAGTTAAAACTCTCCACAAGCACATTAAAAGTACAAGTTTCTGCACTTGGGGCCCTGTTCTCATGTAATATTGCGGGAAATTACTGGGTGTCGAGATTCATTAAGGCGGTCGGTAGAATTAGACCACTTTATAGAAACAAAATGGTACCATGGGATTTAAATCTTGTCCTTTCTTCTTTGACAAAACCCCCTTTTGAGCCGTTGAATGAAGCCTCAGTCAGGATGTTATCTCTCAAAACAGCTTTCCTAGTAGCTATAACATCAGCTCGCAGGATAGGAGACATCCAGGCACTCTCTAGACTTCCCCCGTATATAGAATTTCTCCAGGATAGAGTTATCCTTAGACCGGACCCAGCCTACTTACCAAAAGTAGTATCCCAGTTTCACAGATCGCAGGAGATAGTTTTACCTTCGTTTATCCCTAATCCTTCTAACCCTAAAGAAAGGGAGCTCCATACCTTAGATGTCAGGAGATGCCTTCTTCAATATATCTCGGTCACTAATGATTGGAAGAAGGATAATGCACTATTCCTATCCTTCCAAGGTCCAAGGAAAGGGACTAGAGCATCAAAATACATACTTGCTAAATGGATTAGGGAGGCTATCTCTCTTGCTTACACTACAGGTGGGGGTCCAGCTCCGCAGAATCTGAGGGCACATTCCACCCGAGCCATGGCGTCATCCTGGGCAGAGAGGTCTGGAGTGTCGGTCGACCAGATATGTAAGGCGGCCACATGGTCATCCCCTTCCACCTTTTTTAAACACTATAGGTTGGACTTGGGGTTCTCCTCAGATCTCACCTTCGGGTTAAGGGTGCTACAGGCTGTGGTCCCTCCCTAAAAATGGCTTACATCTCTGTAAATCTCTCGTGGTGCTGTCATGGGAGTCCGAATAAAGCATTAAGCTACTTACGGGTAGCGGCATTTTTCGGAGGCCCATGACAGCACCCTTAGTTCCCTCCCTTTTCACATGGGGTTGCACATCCTGGGTTTATAATCAACTAAATAATTTAAAGAAGAAATGTTATCTTCTCACGTGTGTTACTTTATTAAAGTCATTGTGTTTAATTGTATGCAATATTGTGTTTGCTTGTCATTAACTGCGGTAGTCCTCTCAGGCTCTGTAATCCAACTGATGCGTGGGAGAGGTGCCGCCCTTTTGTATCTGTGGGTTTCCTGTTCCTAAAGGGGCGGATCCCCTCTCTCGTGGTGCTGTCATGGGCCTCCGAAAAATGCCGCTACCCGTAAGTAGCTTAATGCTTTTTCAAGAAGTAAGGTTACACTCTCTATCACAGTTTTATAAAGTATGGAGGGAAATAAACTAACAATATCACAACTAAGCCAGTTTTAACTAGAACTCCTGTGAAAATCATGTAATATTGGGACACTTAAGACACGGATGGGTACAAAGGCAAAGGATGCTCATGATTGAGAAGCACACTTTGAGGCAAAAAGGACCACCTTTCCGATGGTTTCAGTGACTTGTGTATTGGCCCCAAAAATGCCAGGTAGGGGAGAAAGTTGGTTGAAGGTGCCAGATCAAAGGGCACCCAACCTTGGGATCTGGACATCTGTGCTGCTGGAGATGATAAAGGCTGACTACCTGATGATCAGTTTTTCCCACAATGATTACAAGTACTGCCATATAATGACAGACCGCATCACCAAATTTGTAGTCATGACTCCAACCAGAGACCAGATGGCTAAGGTGGTGGACAGAGCGATATGCTGAGACTTTAGTCATGTGTACGGGTGCCTGAAGAGAATCCACTCTGACCAGGGGGTCTGCTTTCAAAGGAGAGTCAGGGAGGCATTGCACCGACTCTATGGCATTGGTAAGGGTACTGTCACACAGAGAAATTTTGATCGCTACGACGGCACGATCCGTGACGTCGCAGCGATCGTATGATTATCGCTCCAGCGTCGTAGACTGCGGTCACACGTTGCAATCACGGCGCTGGAGCGATGCCGAAGTCCCCGGGTAACCAGGGTAAACATCGGGTTACTAAGCGCAGGGCCGCGCTTAGTAACCCGATGTTTACCCTGGTTACCAGCGTAAACGTAAAAAAACCAAACAGTACATACTTACATTCCGGTGTCTGTCCCCCGGCGTTCTGCTTCTCTCCACTGTGTAAGCACCATAGCCAGAAAGCACAGCGGTGACGTCAGACGCCACCGCTGTGCTCGCTTTCCGGCCGGCAGGCGCTCACAGTGCAGAGAAGCTGAGACGCCGGAGGACAGACACCGGAATGTAAGTATGTACTGTTTGTTTTTTTTACGTTTACGCTGGTAACCAGGGTAAACATCGGGTTACTAAGCGCGGCCCTGCTCTTAGTTACCCGATGTTTACCCTGGTTACAAGCGAACACATCGCTGGATCGCTGTCACACACAACGATCCAGCGATGTCAGCGGGTGATCAAGCGACGAAAGAAAGTTCCAAACGATCTGCTACGACGTACGATTCTCAGCAGGATCCCTGATCACTGCTGCGTGTCAGACACTGCGATATCGTAATGATATCGCTAGAACGTCACGAATCGTACCGTCGTAGGGATCAAAATTGCACTGTGTGACAGTACCCTAAGTCCGAAACAACACCTTACTATCCTTTAGGGAACAGGGCCTGTGAACACTTCAATAGGACATTGCTTTAGATGTTAAGCACCCTAAAAGAGGATCAGAAGATGAGGTGGCCTGAATTTGTATCAGAGCTAGTCTGGGTGTAAAACAACTGGGTCCATGCCACCATCGCGTACATGTCATATATTCTGCTATGCTATTTGGTCAGAGGGTCCAAGAAATCACCGAACTGGAACTCGACCCAGAGGAAGATTGTAGTAGAAGCAGTCCAAGTCCCTTGGTGCGAGAACATAGACATTGACTACAGACACTGAGAAGGCTGATGAGACAAATTTCAGGAGCTGGAGCACAAAAATGTGTCCCCAGTGCAGGAGGTACCATTCCAACCGGGAGATCAGGTATTGGTATGGGTTAAGCACCCTAAAAACAAGTTTGATTATCGATGGGAGCACTCGGGTGATAAGAAGGATTCAATATGATAACCCAGTGTATGAAGTTCAAGCTGAAGGAGAGAAAGAAGCCCCTAGTATTGTGTTACACCAGAATATGCTCCATTACTGCCTTTCAGGAGGAGAATAGAAGAGGATAGAACCTCGAAAGACCATTGGAATGCTGCATCAGAGAGGGCTACTGATGACAAGAATGAGTGGGTTGTGGTGCCCAGTGAACCCAGGAAGGCAGCACCACCACCCTCTGCTGAATTGGAAATGGGGCCCAAAAAATGAATCTCTGCCTAAAGCACCCAAAGTCCTAGTATCCCACGTGCATGGTATGTATAGGATAAGTTCATATGGCAGCACATCATGCAGAAGACTCATGAGTGTGCTCATTTATTGGCCACAATGGGACCACCCCTGAAGAACGGCAAGAGTTGTGCAGGTTCTTACCACCTGACAACTGGCGAGTTAAAAGGAAAGAGGAATGTAAGAAGCTGAAAAGTTGAAGATGAAGTTAGTCAACGTTCCACAGCATTCACAACCAAATGCTGCCATCTGCTGGTTGAGGTGAACAGACGGGAACTGAAAGTTATGGAGAACTTGAAGAGTACGCCGGGTCAGGTGACAGCTGTGGTGCATATATTCAATATCAACCAAACCAAAAACAAAAGATTAAAGACACACTGTAGTGTCATTGTATTGGACAAAAAAACGGACACTCCACCAAAACCTACAACCTATACTAGACATAGAGTACAAAGTCCATATATGTAAAAAAATATATATCAATTTTTATTACAAAATTACAAGTAATAACTCACATATAATAAGAAAAGGCGATGAAAAAAGTGGCGCACAGTGTCAACAAATTCCCACTGCAGAAATCCATAAATAACATATCAGGCATGGGGTAAGAGACGTAAAAACAATATACATAATCAATGATGGCATGGTATATAACAGTACAAATAATGCATATTGATCCACTGTCAAAAATCAAGAGATCAGAGTCATTTATACAACAAACTGGGAAATATCCATATCATCATAACGTTATATTGTCACATATTATAGGTAAGAAAAGGACAACAGACCCAGAAATATCCACATCATAGAATCAGATCATGGCAGGGATAAATAACCAAGTTAGGGCGTCTCACCCATTATAACCTGTGTATGGAAGTGCTGTGGAACCAGCCCAGACGCGCGTTTCGCGTGGGCTTCCTCGGTGCAATTGCTAATTATAAAGGGATGGCGAAGTGGGAACTCAGTTGGTGCCATGACCTGAGAAGGGGGGGACGTATGAGCAGAATAAAGAGTTTGGGTTAATCCCAGAGTAGAGTCACCTGAGAATGGCTCGATTCCAGAGCAGGTGAGACATTCTTGGTCAATCACCAAAGTTCAGACTTTGCCGGTCAAGACCCAACATCCTTTCTCTGCCTATCAAGCATCAAAAGGTCAGACGATAGTCTTTGGACAGAATGGAACGTCTATTGTGCTGAGAAGTCCAGGGTGAATCAGCCCTTTGGCTCCAGAGTAGAAGTATGGAACAGGGTGTGGACTGGGGCCGTGTTTCAGGAAATGAAGACGGTCAGTGCGAGGAACCCACTGGGTGCCAAGTGTCTCGCATATTGGGGACTTGCGGCCTAACTGGAAATACTGGTCACCCCCCTTAGTACCAGTGTAACAAACAGAGGCACCTACGAAAGCATATGACAATGATTGGTCTAGTACTTGGAGTGGTGCTTGTTCAGTTGAGATATACAGGCCCTATTAGTCGTTCAACTGCTAGATATTAAGGATAGTGTATATAAATAGAGTGGTATTTACGATATCCCTATTAATGTAGAAAGTGTCATAAAAAGCTATATTACTCTTGTTATTACCTAACATATTTTGTGTACTTGCATATTCAAATATAACCATAACTTGTTTTTTTTTTCTGTGTTAGACAAATAAATCGTGTCGGTTGACTACCACTTCATGCTCATTGTCTGCGTTGTTGCATCCAAGTGACCTGCTTACACTCACAAAACCATCCATTTAAAGGTATGCCCCTCTGTTGAACCACAATTTTGAACATTCCACAGTTAAAGCCAAGTATTGAACAACTTTTACCTTTTTGCTTTATATATTGTACTAAGTTACACTATGTTCTATTCTCCATACACATGTAACATGTTGGAGACCACTGCTTTAAACATTTTACAATACCTCACAATAGGTGTTAAAGATTAAAATTTAATTGTTTTACCTAAAATACAAAGGAAATGTCATCTTTAACTTTAGGCCTTTTAGAGATCATTTCATCTTCAACTTGCTTAACTGTTCAGAATAACAGTCATATTGCTGTATTGCTTTGTTAAAAAAAAAAAAAAAGTTTAGCTTTGAAAATTATTGGCTTAGGTGCACCTGCGCCTTAGCTGTTGAGTTCTCAATTTTACTGGTAAGACTGGTTTTTGTGCTAGATTCCTTCACAACCCTTAGAGCAATGAATCTTTCTACGTCCTTCTATTCTACATAAAGGCAGACATAAATCCAAGCAGTAGGTCATATTCAGTGAGCTCTGTTTTTTTTCAATATTACTTCCTTAATGTATTGTCAGTGACGGAAGTTTGCGTCTCGTCAGGATTATAGTGGGTGAGTAATATTTAACTTGAGCTTCAATTTGCGAATGTATTAGCAATACTTTACATTTTTTTTTTAATAAATGCTAATTAAAATATGAAGTAGCCTTTCTGTAGGTTTACAGTTCTTATAGATGTCACTTTGTAAGCTTGTATTCTTTTGTGTTAATTATTTTGTATAACAATTCATAAAAAAATGAATCAAAAGCACTAGGGAACCTTAGTTTGTTCATATTCCCCCAACATTGTGTGCTACATCACAGCTATCGGGTCAATGAGAATGCTGTTAGGTAGTCTGGAGACATTGTTTTATTAAATTGGTTTACAGTTGTATCTGTTTTTTATTAATTAAACATGGTCATTAGGTGCAAAATCAGCTGGATCAGTGGGATTTTCAGCATAGCAGTCACGGGCCTGCTGCAGTTAATCAGAGGTGGCAGATTGGCTGTAACTCGTCAATTAAAGGCTCATCCACACTAAAAGTTGTTGCCAAGAAATTCAGTTGACTTGCTGGAAATAGTGGTAACTACTGATGAGCGAATTTATTTGGAAAATGATAGCCAAACATAAATTTAGCACAAATATGGCACATTTGGATTAGTGATCAGAAACATGATCAAAATTTTTACAATTCTGGAAAAATCGGTAATATTAGGTAAAAAGTGGAGGAAAATATATAGGTTGCCACAAAAGTATTTTCAGCACTTTAGCAATTATAATGGTGGCGTATCATGAACATTTGTCACATGTTTGAGGGGAAGGGGCTTACAGAGCTCAGAGGAGTGGCGTTCTTGTACACAGTAATTATTTTTTTTTCCTAACTTTGTGTGCACACTGCGGCTAGCCAATCAAGGGCAGGAAACACCCACAATGACCTGACACAACGGCTTGTGTCATTGGCTGCTGATATCACATGTCCCTCTCCATATAAAGATTGGACATCTTGTTTTAGCGCCATTTTGACACTGACAGCACAGAGAGGCTGCTCCTGATGCTGGCACTGTAAGCAGCAAGATTTCAGCTATTTAGTTAGGGGTTGTATTTCAGTTAGTGTATTTTTTTTTTGTTGCCATTACTGAGGTCCACAGACAAAGCCAACAGGGCACATGTCTTACAAATGTGTTGTGCACTGCTTCTGTTGTGCTGGATTCACTAGTATAGCATTCTAAATAATATTTTTTCACTAGCTAAATTTGAAACAGCCTGCTGTATCCAACCTTGTCATTTAGTGCTGTGGTGATATGAATCTGTCTGTAGACCTAAGGCACATAAAAAAAAAAAAAATTATAATTTTTCAATTGCAAAAAGTTAGACAGCCCACCGTATCACACTTTCTCATTTTGTTGGGTTGAAATTAAGCTGTAGAGGCCTGATCCAGAGGCCACAAAAAATTCTTCTGTTCCTAGTGTCATACAGTTGGAGACTTGACTTTCAAATAGTTTTTTTCGAAAAAGCTTGGCGGCGAAACGCGCGTCAAGGGGCAGCTGAGCACCTCGGGGAGCCATCCGTTCATATTATGGGTAAGCTCATGGGAATGATTGTTTAACCTTTCTGATTTGAGGTAACAATGGAGTGTTTTATCTCCATATGTTGGTATTGACACGAATAATTATTCACTATTCCCATGCAACCTCTTTTGGATGTACTAGCTTCCCTGGAGACTGCTCAGTTTTCCTGCATGTCTTCTCCTTGAAATCTCCTTTTGTATTTGCTATGATAACGCTTACTGGAAATATGTGTTTATTTTTGTTGTTGTGATTTTTTGTAATAATAAAGCATTTTGTATATTTTATCATGTTCTGTGAGACTGGTTTACTCCATTTTTTGGTTTTATATGTTCTTTGGAGTTGTCCTTATAACCCGGGATATTTGGGTAATATTAGGAAGGGGGTGATACGAGTGTCCTCTCAACCCCATCTGTTTAATACGCTTATTGGTTATTGTTTGGATAACCTACAATATGGTCTTCTATGGGTGATATTATTTATGGATGATATGGTGTATATTTTATTTTTTTATTGGGTCTCCTAGGGATTATCCTGTGAACTTTTGGACTAGATTTTGTCTTTTGGCCTTAAAGGGGCAACAGTCTCTTGGGTCCTTTTTGGAAGTGCATTTGAACAGCAAGGTGGCTTGTTGTTGAAGGGAAATAGAGGAAAAAAAAAAAATCTTTAAATCTTCAGCATAGCGAGTGTGAGCGAGCTGAGTGTGACCTGAGCGTAAGTGTGGACGGCGGTAAGTGTGACTTGTGACTCAGTGAAGAGGTATTTGGAAGGCCTTTAACAAATACCTGTGTGAATTTGTGTGAGTTGTTGAATTGGGAGTAGCTATATTCACAAGGGGTTAACTTAGGGTGGGCGGTCATAATCAAGGGTTTATAAGGGGCAGCTGTTTGGGGCTGAAGTCCTTTTTGGAAGTGCATTTGAACAGCAAGGTGGCTTGTTGTTGAAGGGAAATAGAGGAAAAAAAAAATCTTTAAATCTTCAGCATAGCGAGTGTGAGTGAGCTGAGTGTGACCTGAGCGTAAGTGTGGATGGCGGTAAGTGTGATTTGTGACTCAGTGACTTTGGAATCAGGGAGTTTCCAAGGGAGGAATTGCTGTTCCAAGTGTTAATTAATACTTTGTATTTATTTTTAGTTAACGTTTCTGTCTGGTGCAATCCCCATTAGGAAATGTGCTCCACAATTGTTAATGCCATCCAGTGCACATCTTGCCACATGTATGCAGTCCTTGATCAGCCGGTCGAGGGTGCATACTGCTGTGCGAGATGTGAGCACATTGTGCATTTGGAAACCCAGATACTGGATCTAAATGTGCAGCTGGCAACACTGAGATCCATAGACAATATGGAGCGGAGTCTTCTGCTCACAGAGCAGACGCTCAATGGGATAGATGAGGAGGGGGATGGTAGGATGGAGCTGCAGGACAGTGAGGCAGTTAGCTGGGTGACAGCTAGGAAGCGGGGTAGAGGGAAGAGTGCCAGGGAGGCTAGTCCTGATCTGGCACACCCCAATAAGTTTGCTAAGTTGGCAGATGAGGGGGGTGCCAGTACAGGGGTAGCACTGCTGCAGCCAGGCATGTCCTCTGAAAGCCGGAGAAGTGACTGCTCCAGTAAGGAGGGAAATAGGAGAGCAGGGCAGGCCAGACAGGTGCTGGTAGTGGGGGACTCAATTATTAGGGGAACAGATAGGGCAATCTGTCACAAAGACAGGGATCGTCGAACGGTGTGCTGCCTACCTGGCGCTCGAGTCCGACACATCGCTGATCGGGTGGACAGATTACTGGGAGGGGCTGGTGAGGACCCAGCGGTCATGGTGCACATTGGCACAAATGACAAAGTTAGAGGTAGGTGGAAGGTCCTTAAAGATGATTTCAGGGAATTAGGCTGCAAGCTGAAAGCAAGGACCTCCAACGTGGTATTTTCTGAAATACTGCCTGTACCACGTGCCACGCCAGAGAGGCAACGGGAGATTAGGGAGGTTAATAAGTGGCTCAAGAATTGGTGTAGGAAGGAGGGGTTTGGGTTCCTGCAGAACTGGGCCGACTTCTCAGTTGGCTACAGGCTCTACGCTAGGGATGGGCTGCACCTCAATGGGGAAGGTGCAGCTGTGCTGGGGGAGAAAATGGTTAGAAGGTTGGAGGAGTGTTTAAACTAGGGAATGGGGGGGAGGGTATTCATTTTATAGGAGGGGAAGATAGGGCAGATAGAGACCTGGGCACAAATAAGGAAGTTGGGGGTGGCGGAGGCATGGGGGGTGGGGTTAGAACAGTTAGTAATTTAAGAAAGAATAGAGGTACAGAGAGGAACATCAAGTGCATGTATACTAATGCCAGAAGCCTCGCCAACAAAATGGAGGAATTAGAACTAATGTTGTTGGAACTTAATTATGACATGGTGGGGATATCTGAAACATGGCTGGATGAGAGCCATGACTGGGCTGTTAACTTGCAGGGCTATAGCCTTTTCAGAAATTACCGTACAGATAAGCGAGGGGGTGGGGTGTGTCTGTTTGTAAAATCGACCTTAAAACCCATCCTGCGTGATAATATAGGTGAATTTAATGAAAATGTAGAGTCCCTGTGGGTGGAGATAAGGGGAGGGGGAAAAAATAATAAATTACTGATAGGGGTTTGTTATAAATCGCCAAAAATAATGGAAGCAATGGAGAATATCCTCGTAAAGCAAATAGATGAAGCTGCGACTCAAGGAGAAGTCATTATTATGGGGGATTTCAACTACCCTGAAATAGATTGGGGAACAGAAACCTGCAGCTCCAGTAAAGGTAATCGGTTTTTGACAACTATGAGAGACAATTACCTTTCACAACTGGTTCAGGACCCAACAAGGAGGGGGGCACTGCTAGACCTAATATTAACCAACAGGCCAGACGCATATCAAATATAAGGGTTGGGGGTCACTTGGGGAATAGTGATCACAAAATAATAAGTTTTCATGTCTCCTTTAATAAGATGGGTAGTAGAGGGGTGACAAGGACACTAAGCTTCAGGAGGGCAAATTTCCAACGGATGAGAGAGGATCTTGGTGCAATTAACTGGGACGATATCCTGAGACATAAAAGTACACAAAGAAAATGGGAGACATTTATTAGCATCCTGGATAGGACCTGTGCACAGTATATACCGTATGGGAATAAACATACTAGAAATAGGAGGAAACCAATATGGCTAAATAAAGCTGTAAGGGGCGCAATAAGTGAAAAAAGAAAGCATTTAGAGAATTAAAGGAAGTAGGTAGTGAGGAGGCATTAAATAAATACAAAAAATTAAATAAATTATGTAAAAAGCAAATCAAGGCAGCAAAGATTGAGACAGAGAGACTCATTGCTAGAGAGAGCAAAAATAACCCCAAAATATTCTTTAACTACATAAATAGTAAGAAACTAAAAAATGATAGTGTTGGCCCCCTTAAAAATAGTCTGGGTGAAATGGTGGATGAGGATGAGGAAAAAGCCAATATGCTAAATGACTTTTTTTCATCAGTATTTACAAAAGAAAATCCCATGGCAGCCAATATGACTAGTGATAATAATTCCCAATTTAATGTTACCTGCTTAACCCAGCAGGAAGTACGGAGGCGTCTAAAAATCACAAAAATTGACAAATCTCCGGGCCCGGATGGGATACACCCCCAAGTACTGCAGGAATTAAGTACAGTCATTGATAGACCATTATTTTTAATCTTTAAAGAGTCCATAATAACAGGGTCTGTACCACAGGATTGGCGTATAGCAAATGTGGTGCCAATATTCAAAAAGGGGACAAAAACTGAACTCGGAAATTATAGGCCAGTAAGTTTAACCTCTACTGTGGGTAAAATCCTGGAGGGCATTCTAAGGGATGCTATACTGGAGTATCTGAAGAGGAATAACCTCATGACCCAGTATCAGCACGGGTTTACTAGGGACCGATCATGTCAGACTAATTTGATCAGCTTCTATGAAGAGGTAAGGTCCGGTCTGGACCAAGGGAACCCAGTAGATGTAGTGTATATGGACTTTTCAAAAGCTTTTGATACGGTGCCACACAAAAGGTTGATACATAAAATGAGAATAATGGGGATAGGGGAAAATATGTGCAAGTGGGTTGAGAGTTGGCTCAGGGATAGGAAACAAAGGGTGGTTATTAATGGAGCACACTCGGACTGGGTCACGGTTAGTAGTGGGGTACCACAGGGGTCAGTATTGGGCCCTCTTCTTTTTAACATATTTATTAATGACCTTCTAGGGGGCATTCAGAGTAGAATTTCAATATTTGCAGATGACACTAAACTCTGCAGGGTAATCAATACAGGGGAGGACAATTTTATATTACAGGCTGATTTATGTAAGCTAGAAGCTTGGGCTGATAAATGGCAAATGAGCTTTAATGGGGATAAATGTAAGGTTATGCACTTGGGTAGAAGTAATAAGATGTATAACTATGTGCTTAATTCTAAAACTCTGGGCAAAACCGTCAATGAAAAAGACCTGGGTGTATGGGTGGATGACAAACTCATATTCAGTGGCCAGTGTCAGGCAGCTTCTACAAAGGCAAATAAAATAATGGGATGTGCAGCGCCCCAGAGTCCTGGTCATTGCAGTACTGAAGCTCTGCCGCTAAGGGGAGCTATGGTACATCTGATGGCACTGAAGGAGTTCATCTGACCAGGTATCACATACACCAATACATTTCACCGTCGGGCCTCCAGGGGGAGCTAAGGGTGCTATTTATTAGGCCACTCCTCACCGTGTGGGTAAACTGGGGGTCAGGCAGGAAGTTAGACAGAAAGCTGACTGGGTTGGAACCAGACAACACCTGGTGGCAGAGGGTGTTGTGGGGGAAGATTCGGTAGGGTCCCTGTCAGGTTTGGGACCCTGACAGAGGCCTGGCTACAAGAAAGAAAGTCACGGGACCGTGCCTGCTCAGCATAGCGGCGGTGCCCTGAGAAAGGATCAGAAGCGAGATATATTGTGCTGAGTGAGAAACGAGATCAAAGCAAGAAGGAGAATACCAGTAGGAGTCGTGCTGTAAGACCGAGGCAACATCCTACTAAGGCGCACAACCGGCGGCCGGAACGCCGAGGAAGTATTCATATATTTAGCTCCAAGCAATACTTCAAACCAACGGCAGGACAGTCAGTCACAGGCGGGCTGTCTCACTTAAATCACCTATGCAGACATAGGGGGCAACCTGTGGAGAGGGGCGACTCTAGGGTCCCGGAAGAGCTCCGAGCCAACCCGTCATACGGGTGCGTCCCAACCATAACACCGAGAGGGTCGGAGGATTAGCAGAACATCATCTAATCGAGTTGTTGTGAGGGAACACGAGAAACAGACACAACAGTTGTGGGGACTATCCCGTAAGCACAGCAGGGGAGGACCACAACACATAGCGCTAGCAGGAATGCACAGATTTCCACCTGCAAAGGGAACTCTGGAGGTGCCACCGGACCGGCCGGACTTGCGCAGCCTGGTGAACCGTATTCCGGACTGAGGACCCAGAGACCTTCAGTAAAGAGGTAAAGAGACTGCAACCTGGTGTCCTCGTTATTTACTGCACCGCACCACCACCACTATCCACATCTATCACTGTACGCCCCTCAGCAGGGTCACGGGCCGGGTCTAGCCACCGGGACAACCCCAGAGCAGAGACTCAGAGGCCCGGTACCGGGTACCCCTTGGCCTTGCGGCAGTGGTGGTGCTACAGATGCATTAAAAGAGGCATAGATGCTCATGAGGAGAACATAATTTTACCTCTATACAAGTCACTAGTGCGACCACACTTAGAATACTGTGCACAGTTCTGGTCTCCGGTGTATAAGAAAGACATAGCTGAACTGGAGCGGGTGCAGAGAAGAGCAACCAAGGTTATTAGAGGACTGGGGGTTCTGCCATACCAAGATAGGTTATTATTACACTTGGGGCTATTTAGTTTGGAAAAACGAAGACTAAGGGGTGATCTTATGTTAATGTATAAATATATGAGGGGACAGTACAAAGACCTTTCTGCTGATCTTTTTAATCATAGACCGGTGACAGGGACAAGGGGGCATCCTCTACGTCTGGAGGAAAAAAGTTTTAAGCATAATAACAGACGCAGATTCTTTACTGTAAGAGCAGTGAGACTATGGAACTCTCTGCCGTATGATGTTGTAATGAGTGACTCATTGCTTCAATTTAAGAGGGGACTGGATACCTTTCTGGAAAAGTATAATATTACAGGGTATATATATTAGATTCCTTGATAAGGCGTTGATCCAGGGAACTAGTCTGATTGCCGTATGTGGGGTCGGGAAGGAATTTTTTTCCCCATGACGGAGCTTACTCTTACCACATGGGTTTTTTTTGCCTTCCCCTGGATCAACATGTTAGGGCATGCTAGGCTATGGGTTGAACTAGATGGACTTAAAGTCTTCCTTCAACCTTAATAACTATGTAACTATATATGGTCATTCTATGGAGTTATTGATGTTTTTTCTTTACTGAATATTTATTACTAGTAGTTGATGAGCTTTATTGTATGCTAAATGTGTTGGACACAAGATTTTGATGGTGTTATATTGGTACCGAATATATAATCTGTGAGCCATACAGCATAGGCTCACATATATTATATTATGGACCACTAACACTTAGACTTTAAAATACTTAGTATGTTCCTACCTTGGGGCTCTAGATTTATACTGTAGTGTTTTTCTTAAAGTGAACCCGTCACCAGGTTTGGCCGATAAGAGATACTGCCATCACCTTTCAGGGCTGATATACAGCATTCTATAATTCTGTATATCTGCCCCCAACCCGACCTGTAAGAGAAGAAAAATAACTTTTATTACACTCACCTGCGGGGCAGTCCGGTCCGAGGGGTGTCCCATCTTCTTACAATCCCCGTCCTCCTGCTTGCTTTGTGTGGATGACACATCTCCTCAGCACCGTGTTCCTGCACAGGTGTACTTCTCTGCACTGTATTGTTCTTTATATGATTTTCAGTATAAGATTACCCTATATTGACCACAATTGTGACCCATGTTTATTCCTGACTATATGGGTTTCAGGTTTTTGCACAGGTTTTAATGCTGTTTATATGTGTCGTATCAATAAGTTATTGATTTTAAATAATATATTCTCCAAGGTGTGCACAACGTTATTGCATTTCTTTACCCCTTTATTTCTACACTAGTCATCCTTTGATTTTTTGATGCATGATGATGCACAATATTGTATTATATAATCCGTGCATACTTCAAATAAAAAGTATTACTAAAACACACTGGCGCTACACTGGTAGTTGCCCAAGTGCTGCAGGTATTTAGGCAGAAACTGTGCCCACTCTGCCAAAATTAAAAACAAACTAAATATATTCCAAATACCAAGCTACAAGTGCCTAGAGTATAACTACTTGCTGTTTGTTACGTGAGCTGCTCCCCTACTTGGCCCCTTGTGGTATTTATTACACGCCTAGGTATGTACTACGGCGTACCGCACAATGATTCCTGGTGTGATGCCTTTTTGCCTGTTAGAAATGCACCCAAAGTACACTCACATTCGAGTATGGTAGCCACAAATTATTACATATCTCTCATTTACATATTATAGTGGGATACAAGATGTGTGTCTTACCGTACCAGGGTGTGACAGGCAGGATACCAAGTGCTGGCGTGGGTTGCTGTGAGGCTGCTCGTGATGAGTACACGGCGGGTGGTGGTCTGTACCTCACCGGTATAATAGCAGGTATGGGGACGTTGTTGTCCCCCGGATAATCGGGTGGATGCACGCCTGCTAGTACTAGCCGCGGCAGGCAAGGGATGCTGCTAATCAGTGTAGAGCCAAGAACGTCTCGGCCGGAGGCGTCCCTGGTTACACTGAGGAAAGATGGCTGACGCTGCCAAGCAGCGTGTGACGTCACAGGCCTACGGAGCCTTACTGGGACAAGAAGCTAACCTACACGTTTCAGAGTGTAACGCACTCCTTCATCAGGGTTACCGTCCCACGTTCCTTGCTCTATATATAAGCACTTTGCATGCACCCCGCTGTGTGCCCCATATTATCCGTGTATGTGACTGTCACTACCGCTCACAACCCCCATTACATGATTACTATTTTGTTGTTCAGCTGCACTTAGATGTGACAATGCATAGTGTGTGATGCCTACTAGTGTGTTGCCTTTCTAATATTTATTCAATAATCAATATGAAAAAGACTTATGGAATGTATGGAAAGCCAAAAATCCTATACAGACTGAACCCGTCTGTCACACACGATCTAATGCACCCACAGTGGGTTTGTATATCTTAAAATAAATTATGTGCTAATATTAAAAATCTACATTTATTAGAAGTACAAAAGATATGAAAAAATATATAAAAAATATGAAAAAAATATACATTACAGTTTAAAATGGTTCAGAAACCACAAAAATTATTATTATAAAAATTCTTTTAAAAACAATGCGAATCTGAATACAGACTATTTGCAACAGTATTCTATATTTAATCATCAGGAGATTGGAAATCAAATATAGTGGATTACTAGGTATTACCACCTTTCTTGCACCACTACATCTTGGATTTCACATGGTGCCTTATTGGAAAACCTGAGTACATACCGATTTTCAATATACGTTATTTAGTCATTTGGGACTGTTGACTTTATAGTCCTGTGTCCACGCATATAATGGGCTGGAGTTTGGAACTGTTGGAACCATAGGATATATAATCCTATACACATACCCACATAGTGGGACCCAATACCCCAATTGGTAGTACTGCTCAAAAAGCATATAATTCCAGTTCACAATTTAGTCCCTTAGGGTGTAAACTATCTAAGGTGAAAATCCATTGGGACTCAATTCTCGACATTTTTCTGAGGAAGTCCCCCCCCCTCTTTTGTCCTGGTGTACAGTTTGTATACCACAAAAATGTATGCCTTTTACGGATTGCCCATGTTTGTCCTTAATATGGCGTGAGAGTGGATGTCCTGTGAATCCTTTTTGTATGTTCTTAAAATGTTCTTGTATCCGTACTCTTAGTTGTCTTTTAGTGCGTCCAACATACAACTTCCTACATGGCCATTGGATTAAATAGATAACTCCTGTAGTGTGGCAGGACATACAACCCTTAATTGCAAATTCCTTGGTTTCATCTGAATCTAAGAATGTTAATTGCCTTTATCAAAGCTAGTATGCATACAACCGTAACACCCCTTGCATGGTAAAAAATCCTTTTTTGGAGTATTTGGGCATAATTGTTTCCCCTGATTTTTTGTAAGAACCATTTTGGTTGTGGGAGCTATTAGATGGCCTAAAGATTGAGCTTTGCGGTATATGAATTTAGGATTACTAGGAAGATTGTTATGGACCTGGTGGTTAGGAGCACCTGGAATGACCTGATGAGTAAACTCAAAATCGGGACTAGCTCTGGGAAAGTGGGAACTCTGCTGACCGCAAACCCTACTCCTATCACACACACTAGAAATAGCCGTGGAGCGTACCTAACTCTCCCTAGACACCTCTTCACAGCCTAAGAGCTAACTACCCCTAAAGATAGAAATGGAAGCCTTACCTTGCCTCAGAGAAATTCCCCAAAGGTAAAGGCAGCCCCCCACATATATTGACTGTGAGTTAAGAGGAAAGTCACAAACACAGGAATCAAACAGGTTTTAGCAATGGAGGCCAGACTTAACTAAATAGTCAGAGGAAAGAAAAGGGAACTATGTGGTCAGCACAAAAAACTACAAAAAAAGCCACGCAGAGTAAGCAAAAAGACTCCCCACACCGACTCACGGTGTGGAGGTGCCACTCTGCACCCCCAGAGCTTCCAGCTAGCAAGGGAATGTCATGATAGCAAGCTGGTCTAGAATTTAGCAGTACTAAGAAATATATTCAGGAAGCAGTAACAACAAATGAACTAGCAAAGACTTAGCTTCTGCTGGAGTAGACAGGTCCTCAGAAGTCCAAGAGAGATCTGAACCAATACTAAAACATTGACAGCTGGCATGAAGTAACGATCTGAGTGGAGTTAAATAGGGAAGCCAGCATAGCAATAAACGAGGGCAGCTGACAAAGCCAACCTCAGTGACCAGCAGTTCCGCTCGAAGCCACCAGAGGGAGTCCAAGAGCAGAACTAACCAAAGTACCATTCATGACCACAGGAGGGAGTCCGAGAACGGAATTCACAACAGAAGATACTCTCCTACCACTTTGTCCTTTTATAAGACCGACCAATGTTTACGTTTAATATTGGTGAATTTATTATGACCTACGTGGAACTGTTATAAATGGTAGGTCAAGAATTTGCTGTTGTATATTTACATCTCTTATTTCCATGGTCTTGTTAGTTTTCTTTAGTAGGCCTTCCCTTGATAGTGAGGCTACCTCTTCTTGTGCTTCTTCCAACATTTGTCTAGAACCCTTTTTCCAAAAACTGTTGTGTTAAATGGTTCCCTTCTTCTTTGTAATCAACCAAATTCGAGCAATTACGTCGTACCCTGGTGTATTGGCTTTTTGGTATGTTTGTTAGCCACAACGGTAAGTGACAGCTTGTCATTTGAATGAAGCTGTTCAAATCGACTTCTTTACGATAGCATTTGGTATATAGCTGATTACCATCCACATAAATGCTCAGGTCCAAGAAATTCACACTTGTAGTGCTAGTGTTTGGTGTGAACTCTAAGCCATATGGGTTGTTATTTAGACCTGAAATAAAAACCCCTAAATCCTCATGGGAGCCTTCCCATACAAAGAGGATGTCGTCGATGAATCGACGCCAGACCACTAACCCTGGGTGTAGCTGGCCTTCCTTAATAATATGTGAGTCCTCCCAGTTAGCGACACATATGTTCGCATAACTGGGCGCGAACCGCGTCCCCATGGCGGTACCCCATGTTTGAATGTAGTATTGCTCTTCATACAGAAAATAGTTGTGTTGTAACCATTTAACACAACAGTTTTTGGAAAAAGGGTATTCTAGACAAATGTTGGAAGAAGCACAAGAAGAGGTAGCCTCACTATCAAGGGAAGGCCTACTAAAGAAAACTAACAAGACCATGGAAATAAGAGATGTAAATATACAACAGCAAATTCTTGACCTACCATTTATAACACAGTTCCACGTAGGTCATAATAAATTCACCAATATTATATGTAAACATTGGTCGGTCTTACAAAAGGACAAAGTGGTAGGAGAGTATCTTCCTAGTAATCCTACATTCATATACCGCAAAGCTCAATCTTTAGGCCATCTAACAGCTCCCACAAGCAAAATGGTTCTTACAAAAAAATCAGGGGAAACAATTATGCCCAAATGCTCCAAAAAGGATTTTTACCATGCAAGGGGTGTTACGGGTGTATGCATACTAGCTTTGATAAAGTAAGGCAACTAACATTCTTAGATTCAGATGAAACCAAGGAATTTGCAATTAAGGATTGTATGTCCTGCCACACTACCGGAGTTATCTATTTAATCCAATGCCCATGTAGGAAGTTGTATGTTGGACGCACCGAAAGACAACTAAGAGTCCAGATACAAGAACATTTTAAGAACATACAAAAAGGATTCACAGGACATCCACTCTCATGCCATTTTAAGGACAAACATGGGCAATCCGTAAAAGGCATGCATTTTTGTGGTATACAAACTGTACACCCGGACAAAAGAAGGGGGGGGGGACTTCCTCAGAAAAATGTCGAGAATTGAGTCCCAATGGATTTTCACCTTAGATAGTTTACACCCTAAGGGACAAAATTGTGAACTGGAATTATATGCTGTTTGAGCAGTACTACCAATTGGGGTATTGGGTCCCACTATGTGGGTATGTGTATAGGATTATATATCCTATGGTTCCAACAGTTCCAAACTCCAGCCCATTATATGCGTGGACACAGGACTATAAAGTCAACAGTCCCAAATGACTAAATAATGTATATTGAAAATCGGTATGTACTCAGGTTTTCCAATAAGGCACCATGTGAAATCCAAGATATAGTGGTGCAAGAAAGGTGGTAATACCTAGTAATCCACTATATTTGATTTCCAATCTCCTGATGATTAAATATAGAATACTGTTGCAAATAGTCTGTATTCAGATTCGCATTGTTTTTAAAAGAATTTTTATAATAATTTTTGTGGTTTCTGAACCATTTTAAACTGTAATGTATATTTTTTTCATATTTTTTATATATTTTTTCATATCTTTTGTACTTCTAATAAATGTAGATTTTTAATATTAGCACATAATTTATTTTAAGATATACAAACCCACTGTGGGTGCATTAGATCGTGTGTGACAGACGGGTTCAGTCTGTATAGGATTTTTGGCTTTCCATACATTCCATAAGTCTTTTTCATATTGATTATTGAATAAATATTAGAAAGGCAACACACTAGTAGGCATCACACACTATGTATTGTCACATCTAAGTGCAGCTGAACAACAAAATAGTAATCATGTAATGGGGGTTGTGAGCGGTAGTGACAGTCACATACACGGATAATATGGGGCACACAGCGGGGTGCATGCAAAGTGCTTATATATAGAGCAAGGAACGTGGGATTGTAACCCTGATGAAGGAGTGTGTTACACTCTGAAACGCGTAGGTTAGCTTCTTGTCCCAGTAAGGCTCCGTAGGCCTGTGACGTCACACGCTGCTTGGCAGCGTCGGCCATCTTTCCTCAGTGTAACCAGGGACGCCTCCGGCCGGGACATTCTTGGCTCTACACTGATTAGCAGCATCCCTTGCCTGCCGCGGCTAGCACTAGCAGGCGTGCATCCACCCGATTATCCGGGGGACAACAACGTCCCCATACCTGCTATTATACCGGTGAGGTACAGACCACCACCCGCCGTGTACTCATCACGAGCAGCCTCACAGCAACCCGCGCCAGCACTTGGTATCCTGCCTGTCACACCCTGGTACGGTAAGACACACATCTTGTATCCCACTATAATATGTAAATGAGAGATATGTAATAATTTTTGGCTACCATACTCGAATGTGAGTGTACTTTGGGTGCATTTCTAACAGGCAAAAAGGCATCACTGTTATGATCCTAGTGGCAAGGATCGCAGGTCGGACTATCTAAGTAACTGAACAGACTACTAGCGCTGGGGAAGTGGTAACTAGATTGACCGCAACCTGATCCTATCCGCAAACAACTATAGGCAGCCATGGAACGTTACCTAAAAATCCTAGATGTCTCGTCACAGCCTGAGAAACTGACTATTCCTGGAGGGAAAGTAAGTCCTCACTTGCCTCAGTGGAAGACCCCAAAGATATAGAATAGCCCCCCACAAATATTAACGGTGAGTTAAGGGGAAAGCACAAACGCAGAGATGAAATCAGATTTAGCAAATGAGGCCCGCTAATACTTGATAGCAGAAAATAGGAAGGAAACTGTGCGGTCAATAAAAAACCCTATTCAAAATATCCACGCAGAGATTGCTCGAGCCCCCACACCAACTAACGGTGCGGGGGAAGCAACTCCGTACCCCAGAGCTTACCAGCAAAAAGAAATCACATGTTAGCAAGCTGGACTAGACTCATCATGTACAGAAATCATATTGCAGGCAGATGAGCAAAAAATATTCAAACAGAACTTAGCTTATCCTGAAGAGGCAGAAAACGAGATAATCAGGAGTAATCAGAATAGCACTGAATACATTGACAGCCGGCAACAAGTGGAAGTGAAGCAGAGCTAAATAGGAGCCTCCCTGGTGAATAAGGCAGCTGATCCAGCAGACCCGCAGGATAATAAACCAAACCACCAGGGGGAGCCAAAAAACCAAAGTCACACAATACCATCTGTGACCACAAGAGGGAGCCTGAAAACGGAGTTCACAACAGTACCCCCCCCTTGAGAAGGGGTCACCGAACCCTCATCAAAACCCCCAGGGCGATCAGGGTGAGCCACATGGAAGGCACGAACCAAATCGGCTGCATGAACATCAGAGGCGACAACCCAGGAATTATCCTCCTGACCATAGCCTTTCCACTTAACCAAATACTGAAGCCTCCGTCTAGAAATACGAGAATCCAAGATCTTCTCCACCACGTATTCCAATTCTCCCTCAACCAGCACAGGGGCAGGAGGCTCAACCGAAGGAACCACAGGCACCACATACCTCCGCAACAACGACCGATGGAACACATTATGAATAGCAAACGATGCCGGGAGGTCCAAACGAAATGACACAGGGTTAAGGACTTCCAAAATCTTATAAGGACCGATAAACCGAGGCTTAAACTTAGGAGAGGAGACCTTCATAGGAACAAAGCAAGAAGACAACCACACCAAACCCCCAACGCGAAGTCGGGGACCCACACAGCGACGGCGGTTGGCAAAGCGCTGAGCCTTCTCTTGTGACAGCTTCAAATTGTCCACCACATGATTCCAAATCTGATGCAACCTATCCACCACAACATCCACTCCAGGACAGTCAGAAGACTCCACCTGACCCGAGGAAAAACGAGGATGAAACCCTGAATTACAAAAAAAAGGCAAAACCAAAGTAGCAGAACTAGCCCGATTATTAAGGGCAAACTCGGCCAATGGCAAAAAAGTCACCCAGTCGTCCTGATCAGCAGAAACAAAACATCTTAAATAGGTTTCCAAAGTCTGATTAGTGCGCTCGGTTTGGCCATTCGTCTGAGGATGGAAGGCCGACGAAAAAGACAAATTAATGCCCATCTTAGCACAAAAGGTCCACCAAAATCTAGACACAAACTGGGATCCTCTGTCGGAAACAATATTTTCAGGGATCCCGTGCAAACGAACCACATTTTGAAAAAACAGAGGAACCAACTCGGAGGAGGAAGGCAACTTAGGCAAGGGCACCAAATGGACCATTTTAGAAAAACGATCACACACCACCCAAATGACCGACATTCTCTGAGAGACAGGGAGATCTGAAATAAAATCCATGGAAATGTGCGTCCAAGGCCTCTTCGGGACAGGCAAAGGCAACAACAAGCCACTGGCACGAGAACAGCAAGGCTTAGCCCGAGCACAAATTCCACAAGACTGCACAAAGGAACGCACATCCCGCGACAAGGAAGGCCACCAGAAGGACCTAGCCACCAAATCTCTGGTACCAAAAATCCCAGGATGGCCTGCCAACACCGAAGAATGAACCTCGGAAATAACTCTGCTGGTCCGTCTATCCGGGACAAACAGTCTCTCCGGTGGACAACGGTCAGGTCTATCCGCCTGAAACTCCTGCAGCACTCGTCGCAAATCTGGGGAGATGGCAGACAAAATCACCCCTTCTCTGAGGATACCAGCTGGCTCTGAATCACCAGGGGAGTCAGGCACAAAACTCCTAGAAAGAGCATCAGCCTTCACATTCTTCGAACCAGGCAGGTATGAGACCACGAAATCAAAACGAGAGAAAAACAACGACCAACGAGCCTGTCTAGGATTCAGCCGCTTGGCCGACTCGAGATAAATCAAATTCTTGTGATCAGTCAAGACCACCACACGATGCTTCGCTCCCTCGAGCCAATGTCACCACTCCTCAAATGCCCACTTCATAGCCAACAACTCCCGATTACCAACATCGTAATTCCGCTCGGCAGGCGAAAACTTTCTTGAAAAGAAAGCAAATGGCTTCATCACAGAGCCATCAGAGCTTCTCTGCGACAAAACAGCCCCCGCTCCAATCTCAGAAGCATCAACCTCGACCTGGAAAGGAAGGGAGACGTCTGGCTGACATAAGACCGGAGCCGAAGAAAACCGGCGCTTCAGCTCCCGAAAGGCCTCCACAGCCGCAGGAGACCAATTAGTAACATCAGAACCCTTCTTGGTCAAATCCGTCAATGGCTTAACAACACCAAAAAAGTTATGATGAAGCGACGGTAGAAATTAGCAAAACCCAAGAACTTCTAAAGACTCTTAACAGATGTAGGCTGAGTCCAGTCATGAATAGCCTGAACCTTGACTGGGTCCATCTCAATAGCAGAAGGAGAAAAAATGAAACCCCAAAAAGAAACCTTCTGGACTCCAAAAAGACATTTTGAGCCCTTCACAAATAAAGAATTGGCACGCAGGAACCTGAAACACCATCCTGACCTGCTTAACATGGGACTCCCAATCTTCCGAAAAAACCAGAATATCATCCAGATACACAATCATAAATTTATCCAGATATTCGCGGAAGATGTCGTGCATAAAGGACTGAAAGACAGAAGGAGCGTTAGAAAGTCCAAAAGGCATCACCAAGTACTCAAAATGGCCTTCGGGCGTATTAAATGCAGTTTTCCATTCATCACCCTGCTTAATACGCACAAGGTTATACGCACCACGAAGATCTATCTTGGTGAACCAACTAGACCCCCTAATGCGAGCAAACAGATCAGATAACAATGGCAAAGGATACTGAAATTTGACCGTGATTTTGTTTAGAAGGCGATAATCAATACAAGGTCTCAGGGAACCATCCTTCTTAGCCACAAAAAAGAACCCCGCACCAAGAGGGGAGGAGGAGGGGCGAATAAGTCCTTTCTCCAAAGACTCCTTTATATAACTCCGCATAGCAGCATGCTCCGGCACTGACAAATTGAAAAGTCGTCCCTTAGGAAACTTACTACCAGGAATCAAATTTATAGCACAATCACAATCCCTATGAGGAGGTAGAGAACTGAGTTTGGGCTCATCAAATACATCCTGGTAATCTGACAAAAACGCAGGGACCTCAGAAGGAGTGGATGAAGCAATTGACACCACAGGAGCGTCGCCATGAATTCCCTGACAACCCCAACTTGACACAGACATTGCTTTCCAATCCTGGACTGGATTATGAGTCTGCAACCATGGCAGGCCCAACACGACAACATCATGCAAATTATGCAATACAAGAAAGCGAATCACCTCCTGATGAACAGGAGTCATGCACATGGTCACTTGTGTCCAGTACTGAGGTTTATTCGTAGCCAATGGTGTAGCATCAATTCCCCTTAGTGGAATAGGGAATTTTAAAGGCTCCAAAACAAAACCACAGCGCCTGGCAAATGACAAATCCATCAGACTCAGGGCAGCACCTGAATCCACAAAAGCCATAACCGGGTAAGATGACAGGGAACAAATCAGGGTAACAGACAAAATAAACTTAGGCTGTAAAGTACCGATGGTGACAGATTTATCAATCTTTTTTGTGCGCTTAGAGCATGCTGAGATAACATGAGCAGAGTCACCACAGTAAAAGCACAACCCATTTTGCCGTCTATAATTTTGCCGTTCACTTCTGGTCAGAATTCTATCACATTGCATAGATTCAGGTGTCTGTTCAGAAGACACCGCCAAATGGTGCGCAGGTTTGCGCTCCCGCAAACGCCGATCAATCTGAATGGCCAGAGTCATTGACTCATTCAGACCTGCAGGCGTAGGGAACCCCACCATGACATTCTTAATGGCTTCAGAAAGACCTTTTCTGAAATTTGCAGCCAGGGCACACTCATTCCATTGAGTAAGCACCGACCATTTCCGAAATTTCTGGCAGTACACCTCTGCATCATCTTGCCCCTGAGAGAGGGCCAACAACGCTTTTTCAGCCTGGTTCTCAAGATTAGGTTCCTCATAGAGCAATCCAAGGGCCAGAAAAAACGCATCCACACTGAGCAATGCAGGATCCCCTGGAGCCAATGCGAAAGCCCAATCTTGAGGATCGCCACGCAAGAAAGAAATAATAATCTTAACTTGCTGAACAGAATCCCCAGAGGAACGAGGTTTCAAAGAAAGAAACAACTTGCAATTGTTCTTAAAATTCAGGAACCTAGATCTATCTCCAGAAAACAACTCCGGAATAGGTATTCTAGGCTCTGACATAGGACTGTGCACAACAGAATCCTGAATACTTTGTACCCTTGCAGCAAGATGATCTACACTGGAGGCTAAACTCTGGATATCCATATCAGCAGCTGAACTCAGAGCCACACCAAGATTAAGAGGAGGAGAGAAGCCAGACAGACGGCTGTGCATTATAAACTTCTGTGAAGCACTTGTTGGGTCAAAATGCTCACCACACATCTAGATAAGTTCCTTAAGGGGTCTACTTTCCAAAATGGTGTCATTTGTGTGGGGTTTCAATGTTTACGCACATCAGGGGCTCTCCAAACGCAACATGGCGTCCCATCTCAATTCCAGTAAATTTTGCATTGAAAAGTCAAATGGCGCTCCTTCCCTTCCGAGCTCTGCCATGCGCCCAAACAGTGGTTTACACCCACATATGGGGTATCAGCATACTCAGGACAAATTGCACAACAATTTGGGGTCCAATTTCTTCTCTTACCCTTGGTAAAATAAAACAAATTGGAGCTGAAATAAATTTTGTGTGAAAAAAAGTTAAATGTTCATTTTTATTTAAACATTCCAAAAATTCCTGTGAAACACATGGAGTGTTAATAAACTTCTTGATTGTGGTTTGAGCACCTTGAAGGGTGCAGTTTTTAGAATGGTGTCACACTTGGGTATTTTCTATCATATAGACCCCTCAAAATGACTTCAAATGAGATGAGGTACCTAAAAAAAAAAATGGTGTAAAAATGAGAAATTTCTGGTTAATTTGTAACCCTTATAACTCCCTATCAACCAAAAAATTTTGGTTCCAAAATTGTGCTGATGTAAAGTAGAAGTAGACATGTGGGAAATGTTACTTATTAAGTATTTTGTGTGACATATCTCTGTGATTTAAGGGCATAAAAATTCAAAGTTGGAAAATTGCAAAATCTTCCAAATTTTCGCCAAATTTCCATTTTTTTCACAAATAAATGCAAGTTATATCGAAGACATTTTACCACTATCATGAAGTACAATATGTCGCGAGAAAACAGTGTCAGAATCGCTAAGATCTGTTTAAGCATTCCAGAGTTATAACCTCATAAAGGGACAGTGGTCAGAATTGTAAAAATTGGCCCGGTCATTAACGTGCAAACCACCCTCGGGGCTCAAGGGGTTAATGTTCCTTGGGAGTGCTATCTCTTTTCCCTTCCTTTTTCCATGTAGTCCCAGCTAGTAGTGGAGCCGCACCCATTTATTTAATTAGTGGAGAGATCGCAACATAAAACAGTGAGTCCAGGAATCGCCTTTCTTTTTTTACTGTGGATTGTAACAAATATATATTTTTTATTTTCATGAAGCCCAATAGTAAAAAAAAATTGATGTAACGTGTTTGATAAAAATGATAATTACACACCTAGATTTATCCACTAAAGGATGTAGTATTTAAAACAGGATCATTTGAAGTTTTTCTGCTGTTCTAACATCTCGGGCTCTGCCAAATTTATGCCTCAAAAGACGAAGTTTCTTTCCTCCTGTGCCCAAACAGTATTTACCGACTTACATGTTGGATATTGCTGTATTTGTTAGAAATTGCTTTACAATTTGGAGTCCAATTTTCTCTATTACCATTTGTGAAAAAAAGCATCATTTTAGTGGAAAAATAATAATTTCCACACCCCAACATTATAAAGGTGATGGACCTGTGGGTTCAAAATGCTTATCACTCCCCTAGGTTAATTTATTGAGGAGTGTAGGAATATAATGACAGCGCTTTTGGGGGGTAATCTGCTGTTCTGGTTCCTGCAGGGCTTTGCAAGTGGCACCGGCAAACTATTCCAGACAAATTTGTGCTTTAATAGCAGAGTATTGTTTCTTCTATTCTGAGCCCTATTGTGTGTCCAATCAGCAGTTTTCGGTCACATGTAGAATATTGCCATGTTCAAGAGAAATTACTTTAAAAATGTTGTGATACATGTCTTACCTTTGAGAAAATTGAATAATATGGGGCTAAAACAACATGATTTTTTTTTAATTTTCACATCCTGTGGGTATAAAATGGTTATTGCACCCCTAAATGTATTCCTTGATAGGTATAGTTTCCAAAATAGGGTCACTTTGGGGCTTAGTGCTGTTTTGGCACCTTTAAGGCTATGCAAATGTGACATGTCATCTGCAGTTTGGTCCAGCTAAATTTGTGCTCCAAAAGCTAAATAGCACACCTGTTCTTTCGTGCTCTGCTGTGTGCCAAAATAGTAAAATCCAATCATGGGGAGTTTTGCTGGCTTCAAAACAAATTGAGCAACAAATCATAGGGTCATTTTTTTTTTTTTTTCCTAATCCTTGAGAAAATGAAAATTTTGAGGCTAAAGCATCAATTTAGTGGTAATTTTTTTGTACATTTTCACATGCCATTGTTTTAAGCTTTTCTTATGCACCTTTTTGGTTTATAATTATCACTACACCTCTACATGAATTCCTTGAGGGGTGTATTTCAACATGGGGTCACTTTTGGTGGATTTCTGCCATTCCTGCACTTTTGGGGCTCTGTAAATGTGATGGTGTTTGCAATTTATTCCAGCTATATTTTCACTCCATATATTAAATAGTGCAATTTCCCTTTTGTGCCATGTTTTGTGCCCAAATATTATTTTGTTCAATAAATTAAAAACATACCTACTTAAATTTACTTCTAATTTAATATAAAATGTGTAATATATGAAGTGCCTAGGTGGTATATATGGACTTTCACATTATTATTATTTTTTTAACCCCTTCATGAACTTGGGATTTTCCGTTTTTCCGTGTTCGTTTTTCACTCCCCTCCTTCCCAGAGCCATAACTTTTTTATTATTCCGTCAATTTGGCCATGTGAGGGATTATTTTTTGCGGGACGAGTTGTACTTTTGAATGACATCATTGGTTTTACCATGTCGTGTGCTAGAAAATGGGAAAAAAAATTCCAAGTGCAGTCAAATTCCAAAAAAAGTGCAGTCCCACACTTGTTTTTTGTTTGGCTTTTTTGCTAGGTTCACTAAATGCTAAAATTGACCTGCTGTTTTGATTCTCCAGGTCAGTACGAGTTCATGGACACCTTACATAGCTAGGTTATTATTTTTTATCTAAGTGGTGAAAAAAAATTCCAAACTTTGCTAAAAAAAAAAAAAAATTGCCACATTTTCCGCTACTCGTAGCGTCTCCATTTTTCATGATCTAGGGTCGGTTGAGGGCTTATTTTTTGTTTCCAAAATTTTGCTGACGTAAAGTAGACATTTGGGAAATGTTATTTATTAACTATTTTGTGCGACATATCTCTCTGATTTAAAGGCATAAAAATTAAGTTTGAAAATTGTGAAATTTAAAACATTTTTAGTCATATTTCCATTTTTTTTCATAAATAAACGCAAGTCATATCGAGGAAATTTTACCACTAACATGAGGTACAATATGTCCCGAAAAAACAGTCTCAGAATCAGTGGGATCCGTTAAAGCATTCCAGAGTTATAACCTCATAAATTGACAGTGGTCAGAATTGTAAAAATTGGCTCTGTCACTAAGGGGTTAACTATACCTCCCCTTATTTACTAACTTTAAAATAAAATCAGTGATATCAAATTCTTTTGGATAATTATGGTCACAGCAGCCTGTGCAGCAAAACATGCAATAATAAACATTAAACAATGAATAACAAGAACATGCTGGGTAGGGGGTCCTTGAAGCTCCCAAAATCTGGTGATTACCAAACCATAAAAAGTGAACAAAAATTATACAATCAATTACTCCTAGCCATTACCCCACTGGCTCAGGAGCACCATAACCACAAGGGTTCTAATGTTCACTTGAACTTCCTGGGAATTCGCCAACCCTTGCCGTAACTCCCCTCCACATTTCACCAGATCCAGAATTATATTAAATTCCAAATTTGCTGAATCTATATCCCAATGGGTCCCCCAGACCAATTTATAACCCACTTTATGGAACCACCAAGAGCCACCATGACCCCAAAAATTCCCCTAAAGTCCATACCAAAATATACCCAAGAACCATCAAGTGTGCTCGGGTGGGACCAAACTTGACCCCAGTGAGGGGGCCCCACCCATAACCTCACCATATAATTGATCCCCAAAAGTACCACTCCCACTAACAGATGCCCCCACCTACTCCAACCCATTGTCATGCTAGCCTCCTCCCACGCTGTGGGGGGAGGTTCTGCTCTGCCCTTTACTTTCCGGGCTTACATCATTAAGGCTACTAATCTTGATGATGCATATCTCCCATCGAGAACTTGTCCGGCGGCTATCTTCCTGTAGTTACAGAAAAAGTGGTGGCAATGAGCTATGTGGTATTATGTTTGTTTATATAGCATCTGTGTTACACTGGTGGGTGTGGACCCACTGTGCCGCGATTACCTTGAAGGAGTGTAACTTAGTGACTGCCAGGTATTCACTAAAGCCTCTAATGGTGAGAATAGACTTTTCCACCAGTAATAACAATGTGCCACTCCCAAGGCAGTCCCAGCAACAGTTGACCAGAGTCAGAGGTGCAGGTGTGAGTTACTGAAGGGCAAAACAAGGGTGGTAAGACAGCCCAACATCACGGCTGCTATTGGAGCAGGCACCAACGTTTGTGCGAGGAATGATAGGATAGGTGCATTCAATTATAGGAGCTGCTGGCACAGGATATGCTGGGGAACCTAATCTCTGCAGGACACAGCAGAGTTAAATTCCTGCAGAGACCAGCCATGCCCCCCTAAGGCTAGATTGAAGTCACATGCAGGTGCAACAGTACTGCATGAAGCAGACTCAGTGGGATGGTCAGACATGAAGATAAACCGCATGGTGAGCAGATGGTGCTAAGGAGGCCTTTAAGTCATCGATGCCACAATGTCAACATATTGCACAGCGCTTTACAGACATACCTTTTCCCATTGAGGTTCACAATCTAAATTCTCTATCAATATGCTGTTGGAGTGTGGGAGGAAACTAAAGCAACCAGGAGGAAACTCTCGCATATACAAGGAGAACATACAAACTCCATTTAGATGTTGTACTTGGAGGGATTTGAACCCAAGTCCGCTGTTCTGTAAAGCAATAGTACTGACCACTGAACCACTGGATTTCTATTAATTTGTGATGACTTTAGCAGGTTCAGAATATTCACTGAATATTCTGTTATAGTTTAACTATAATGTAAGCCACCTACTTTATAATTATTCAGTTATTTGTAAAACTGTCAAACATGTTGATTGGCTGAAAGTGCCACCTAGCACGAGAAGTCATCCGCTTTTTAAATGTGAAGCTTTCTTGAATAACAGGACAGATGTTTTTGTTTGGCCGGGGTCACACTTAAGAGTGCAATGCGAGAAACTCGCGCATCAATACCTGGCACTGCCGCCAGCATTCGAGACCGGAGCATGCACCTGCATGTATTTCTATGCAGCTGAATGCTCCGGTCCTGAGTGCCGGCGGCAGTGCCAGGTATTGATGCGAGAGACTCGCTTGAGTTTCTCGCATTGCACTCGCAAGTGTGACCCTGGCCTTAAGCTTCTGGTCTTAGGCCACAAAAAGGTAGTGGTTGAGAGTAGAGCTGGGCAGTCACCTGAATGTTCGGGTCTGGCGGGTTCGACCGAACAGTTACAAAAAGTTTGGGTACCAGGACAGCTACCCAGACCTGATCCCGGACCCTATTCACTTGATTGGGGGCCCGAACATCCAGTGTTTGCCATGCTGTCATGTGCATGACCGCACGGCAAACACAGCTTCTGATCGGTGGTGAAAGCATCACCGCTGGTCAGATAACCGCAGTTCCCATGCTGTCAAAAGACAGCGTGAGCACGCAGCTGTGATCGGAGGTATAAAGTTTACCTCCGGTCACTGGTGTTAGCTGATGGACTACTGCTCCCATCAGCCGACTGCTGTTGCCACTAATAACATTGAGAGCAGGAGCGGCTGATGAGTGTATTCATCAGCTAGCGCCTGAGCTGTGAATAAATTAAAAAAAAAAAAAAAACAGCTTGGGTTCCCCTGTATTTTTGATAACCAGCCAAGCAAAACCCTCAGCTGTCAGCTTCAGCAAGGCTGGTTATCTAGAATAGAGGGGTCCCCATGCCATATTTTTTAATTATTTAAATACATTTTTTAAAAACGGCATGAGGTCCCCCCCATTTTTGACAACCAGGCCATCTAAAGCAGACAGCTGGGGGTTTGTATTCTCACGATGATAAGGGGCCATAGATATTGACCCCACAGTCTAAAAATAGCAGCCCTTAGCCACCCAGAAAAGGTGCATCTATTAGATTCCCCAATTCTTGCGCTTTGCCTGGCTCTTCTCACTTGCCCTGTAGCTGTGGCAAGTGGGGTTCATATTTGTGGGGTTGATGTCACCTTTGTATTGTCAGGTCACATCAAACCCACGGATTACTAATGGAGAGGTGTCTATAAGACACCTATCCATTACTAATCATATAGTTATATGGTAAATAAAGACAGTCTTATTTAAATAGAACAAAACACTTTTACTTTTTTATTTAAAAATAACAAATACAGTTATACTCACTTAATGCCTAGTTCCACTGAATCACTCATCTACTGCAATAAAAAAAAATTAAATAAAAAACAACAATATCCCTCACCTGTCCGTCATTCTGTCCTATGCTGTAATCCATCTCTGAGGGATAAACAGTTTTCAACCTGGACGGTGACAAAATGCGACTGTCCAGGCTGAGAACATCTGGTGAATAAGTTGCTGCACAGCATAAGTGACTAGTGATGACATCATCGACGTTATGGATAGTGCTAGCAGGGATCTCCCTGAGGTCACCGCAGTTCAGCCCGGCTGGCAACGCAGCCTTGGTGACCTGCAGTAACTTCGATGACTTCACTGCTAGTCATTGTTGAAAACTATTTATCCCCCAGACATGGATTAGGGCGTAGGACAGAATGACCTTCCAGGCTGAGAACATCTGGTGAATGAGTTGCTGTGAGCGCAGCATAAGTGACTAGCGATGACATCATCGAAGTTACTGATGGTCTCTGAGGCTGCATTCCCAGCTGGGCTGAACTATGGTGACTTCTGTGAGATCCCTGCTTTCACCTTGAGAAAGTCTCACTGTGCAAAGGCGAGTTCACCGCAGTGAAATTCTCCCAGTGAACTGCGATGAACTCGCCTCTCACGGTGCTAGTGGGGATCTCCCTGAGGTCACCGCAGTTCAGCCCGGCTGGGAACGCAGCCTCAGTGACCAGCAGTAACCTTGATTACTTCACCGCTAGTCACTGTTGAAAACTGTTTATCCCCCAGACATGGATTACGGCGTGGGACTGACCGACCGACAGGTGAGGGATATTTTTTTTGTTTGTTTGTTTTATTACAGTAGATGAAGGATTCAGTGGAATTAGTTGTTAGGTGAGTATAACTGTGTTTGGTGTTTTTAAACAAAAAAGTAAAAGTCAATAAAAGAATCACACTGGTGCTTGGTTGCTCCCCCTGAAGTGAAGCTGCAGGCACCCGGGCAGGTTGTGTGCTAAAAAAAACCCTGCCGTACCATAACAAACCAATGCTGATAATTCTCATCAAGGAGACACGTCGACTTCCATTTGTAAGGTAGGGGATTGGAGATCATTAACTGCACAGCCATAGTTCTCTTTCCTTTTCTAGCGCGGCACCCCCTTTTTGAATTTTTCAAAAAAGTAAGTGTTTTGTTGTATTTCAAATAAAAGAGTTTATTCTGGGTGTGTCTTTATTTACCATATAATTTTAGGACTAGTAATGGATAGGTGTATTATAGACGACTCTCCATTAGTAATCCATGGGCTTGATGTCACCTGACAACACAAAGGTGACATCAACCCCACAAATATGAACCCCACTTACCACCACTACAGAGTCAGTGGGAAGAGCCGGACAAAGCGCCAGAAATGTCACATCTGATAGCTGCCCCATTTCTGGGCAGCTGCGGGCTGCTATTTTTAGGTGGAGGGGCAATATCCTTGGCCCATACCAGCCAGAAAACACCATTCTTCAGCTGTCTGCTTTAGCTTGGCTGGTTGTCAAAAATGGGGGGACCCCATGCCTTTTTTTAAATGAGTTGTTTTAAATAATTAAAGAAAACAGTGTTGGGACACCTCTATTCTTGATAACCAGCCTTACTGAAGCTGACTGCTGAGGGTTGCAGCCCCCAGCTGTGAGTTTTGCCTGGCTGGTTATCAAAAATACAGTGGAACCCATGCCATTTTTTAATTTACAGTGTAGGCACCGGCTGATGAATACTCCCATCAGCAGCCACACCTGCCCTCAGTGTTATTAGCGGCAGCAAGCGTCGGCTGATGGGAGCAGTAGTCCACCAATGACCAGAGGTAAATTTTATACCTCTGATCATAGCTGCAGGCTCACTCTGTCATTTGACAGCATGGGAACTGCTGCTGTCTGACCAGCGGTGATTATTTTACCGCCAATCAGAAGCGTTGTTTCCCGCGCTGTCATACACATGACAGCGTGACAAACACCCAAGCAGTAACACCAACTTCCTGGTAAAGTCAGTGTTCGGTGTCTGTGCATGAACTGAAAGTGTTTGGTACAGACGCCGAACTTTACTGTGTTCACCTACCTCTAGTAGAGAGGGGACATAAAGAACAGTCTGTAAAAGAGAAAAAAGAGAGGGGCTGACAGCACTCACTCAATGGGGCGCCCGTTCCATGTCCAGGGAACCTTCCTGGATACTCCAAACAGTCCGCAAATAGATGAACAGCGTTCCAACCAGGTGTAGTAATATCAAAATAAAGTATTTATTTAGCCATGGTACAGCAACATTTCGACCAGAATATGGTCTTTTTCAAGCATATACATCAGTACAAAGTGCTGGCTTAAATGGTGTGGATACCACGCAGGGCACCAATCACCATCAAGCCGCTAAATATATAAAAAAATACAGCACATAACACACATCAAATAGACATATAATGACTAATCACCAATAAAATACAATCCACCATATAGATAATCATAGAAAACATTTGTAGATGCAAAATTGATGTTATGTTTATCCTCTGTTCAACGAATCAAGGTCAAGCATCCTCGCATCCATAGTGATGTTCAACAAATGGATGTATTCATATGGACGTCCTCTAGACCAATCAGGTACAACTAAGGCATCGGCGCCAAAAAAGGGGGACAACCAATCCCTTCATACCATATATTGGCGCGCGCCCTATATTGCCAATCAGATGTTTCCTTTCATAGTAAATCAATACCTGCATCATAACCACACGTCAACCCATAGGTTTCACCGCCGGGTCGCAGGTCTCACAAGAGCCGCACCGTAAGAGCACACGCGCGCCACACACCAGACGCGCCCATATCACATGATCGCGACACGGACACACCCAGCAATGACGCGCACGCAACCCCTCCCACAGCGGACTCACGCGACCGCGACTCCAGCCAGTTACCAGGGTGACGTTGTTGGAGGAAAGATCCGATACGGCATCTATCAGGTTGCCAAGGTAGCATAAACAAACAAAGGATCCATATTGGATCCAACATATCATATCGTAATAGACCTGGAAAAGCATGTTAAAATACAGGGAAAACTAAGCATCATTAACAACAGAAAATCAAAAGGCAAATATTATACATATATAATGGGGCAGTAGGGAGACAATGAACCAGAGCCATATATACCATATCCATGTATTATCTATTTCCAGAAAGGCCATAATCATAATCCCATTTTCCGAGAATCTCCCATGGTCCGTCCACCGACTGTCATATCAATTACCTATGTCAGGGAAAATACAAAGAGTATAAAAACATACACAATAAAGTGTCAAATTTTTATACTCTTTGTATTTTCCCTGATATAGGTAATTTATGCTTTAGTGGACAGCCGACAGCTGCTGGATTGTCACCTGTATGGGGACGCTATTCTCTTATATCTCAGGTCAGTTAAAAGGTGTATTGGCTGTCATTAAGGGGTTAAGCCAGCTCTTTGTACTGATGTATATAATAATAATAATCTTTATTTTTATATAGCGCTAACATATTCCGCAGCGCTTTACAGACATTATCATCGCTGACCCCGATGGGGCTCACAATCTAAATTCACTATCAGTATGTCTTTGGAATGTGGGAGGAAACCGGAGTGCCCGGAGAAAACCCACGCAAACACGGAGAGAACATACAAACTCTTTGCAGATGTTGTATATGCTTGATAAAGACCATATTCTGGTCGAAAAGTTGCTGTACTATGGCTAAATAAATACTTTATTTTGCTATTACTACACCTGGTTGGAGCGCTGTTCATCTATTTGCGGACTATAAAGAACAGTCTGTGTGATGTAAGTGTGAGGAGAGAGGTGGCGGGCATCTTGAAGACTCTGTGAAAAGCATAGGGAACAGTGTGTGTGTGTGAGAGAGAGAGCATAGGGAGAAGTCCGTGTAAAGGGGGGTTATGGAGAGCAATTTACATGCAGGGTATAGGGAAGCGCTTTGTTGACAAGCAAAAGCTAGGGAAATAGTCTTGGAATATTTGGGGCATGGAGATGAATCTGTGTGAGAGAGGAGACTGTGGCTGGCGGTTTGTGAGAGAGATGAGAACAGTTTTGTGTTAAATGAAGGCATGGGAATCAGTATGTCTGACACAGGAAGAAGCAAATGTGAATTGAGTGATGTTTGTCCATTCTAGTGAATTGCCCACCAGAAATCAATAATGCTAAAACTGCAAATGTGAGAATTGATTTGCAGGGCTCCAGTCCATCAGCCAGGTAAATTTTAGCTCTTATTTTGACTAGCTGGGCTGGTGTGAAATCATCATTGTGGCTTGACACACACATGATGTTGTCAGCCTGGCTAATCAAAAGAAGAACATGCAGATAAGAGGATTTATAGTTCTCCTATCCAGCTGCAATAATTATTTTATTGCCGTAGACCACCAGGAAAAGCTAGTTGAAGGTAAAGGGACCATATACATCAAAATAAAGCCATCCAAATCTGCCTATATCAGCAGGGTTGACCTACAGTCTTATCTGTATGGGGTGAGTATTAGAAGCTAGGACAAATCCATGACGTGCCGAGACAATCCCGATGAATCTGGGACAGTTGGGAGCTATTCATTAACTACCTTAGATAATTATTAGTGATAAGCGAACGTGCTCTGATAAGGTGTTATCCGAGCATGCTCTGGTGCTAACCGAGTGTCTTCGGCATGCTTGAATAATATGTTCGAGGCAACACGCCTACATGTCTCGCAGCTGTTCGACAGCTGCAATGCATGCAGGGATTGCCTAAAAAACTGGCAATCCCTGCATGTGTTGCAGTTGTCGAACAGCTGGGACTCAAATATAATTTTTGAGCACACCAAATACACTCAGTTAGCATGCTCCGATTCCACCTTATCTGAGCATGTTCGGTCATCGCTAATAATTATGGCAATATTTATTTGCCGTTCTTATTGTTCCTTATTTAGAAAGAGCGGCATTCAGGCCCTCAACTATTTTTGTCAATCCCTGCAAATTCTCTGAGGAAATATTGGTATGACACAATCATTTCTAAAGTGCAATATTTGGGCTCAATGTGCAACACATTAGGTGCAGTGATGAGGAGACATGAATCAACAATAGGCACTAGAAGCAATGAAGATCAGAGATGCCACTTTCTGTACAAAATCTTCTGATTTGACTATGACTGGTGTTGGTAAAATATTTCAGCATTTTAGGGCCCCATTTCTAAGCAAGTGTAAAACAGATTTTATGTTATTGGGTTTTGTAATAAGAACAGCTATTACTATCATTATAATGTCTCTACAGTAGAAGCTTCAGAAAACACCATGCAGAATGTAATACGTATCCTAAGCACCTTGACAACAGCAGCATCTGCTAATTAATCAGTCATACAGTCTCATTCACAGTATGTTAGATGGCTAAATAGTACAAAGAGCTCTTCCATAAACATGTTTCCAGGAAGTGGAGATAAAATGGAAGGCACTTGTTTCTTCAAATAGATTTGACATTTAAATTCTCATGTCAGCTTACCTGTGTTAAAAAGATCTGTTAATATTCACCAGGGTCTTGCTATAATTATATTTTACAGAGTTTATGTATATATTTATGTGAAATATGTAAAATGGAATAATTCTTTTTTTTGTCTAAGCTATTTTTTGCTTTTACAAAAGAGGCTCCTTTTTATAGTCTCTTTTACCATTTACATTTTCATTCCTTGTAAACATTACATGGATAGCCTAATGGGACAGTTCATTTTAAATAAATTCTTATGGTTGTCACACAATTCCCCCCCGGTTGTGGCAAATATATACTGTACATACAGAAAGACACTGTCCAAACAGGTTGTATAAAAAAAAGAAAAAAAGTTTACTCTGTCCAATAAATCACCAGTATATCCAAATAAATAAAAGACCTGCACTAAGTCGAAACGTAGCAAGGATGTACTGAATGGAATAAACTTTTTTTTTTTTTCAGTTTTTTTTTTCTATTCAACCCAGTTGGATGCTGTCTATTTCTGTTTTTGTGGCTATTGATTTGAAATTGAATTCCTTGGCTAATTGGCATTATGTCCTCACTGCTGAAAGAATGCTGCTGGCTGACATACACTCCTTTATACCGTACATTAAAGTCCCCTAACCTAATTAATAATGGTTGATAAGATATGAAAATTTATTTTACTATGTTGTATGTACAGTGTAATGAATGTTTCAAGGAAAATTGTTTGTGTCTTGTATCAGATCGTCATGACAGATACCATTTTTGGCAATGAAACCGATCAATGGGTGTGCCCAAATGATAGACAATTAGCTCTCAGAGCCAAGTAAGTTTCCTTATTTTATAAATTTCTGTTGCCATTAATATAATTATTTTAATGCTCTTTTAATTGTCATTTTATTTATCTTTGGTATTCATCAAAAGCAGAGGAATGAATATAATTTACCATAATTGTTTCATTATCATTACCAGCTACAATTTAATCACATTGTTGACATTATGACCTCATTCTAAATATTCCTATTTTTTATGTTACCATTCTAAATACTCATTTATTGTTAGTTTTTATTAAAATAGTTCTTAAAAGCATGTATACAAACTATTAAAGGTAATCTGTCAGTAGGATCAACCCTCCTTAGCCATCAATATGGGCATGCAGGTCACAGAAAGTTGAATAAAATGATACCTTGATACCTGCGATCAGATGTCTTGTTCCCACGCTCGAGTTCATGAGGACATCCAGCAGAGGGCGCATCACTGCGACTCAAGGTAGCTACAGATCATCCTGCTTTCCATTCAGTACCCGGGGTTTTACAGGCAGGAGCGAGTGCATTAGCACAGCTCCTGGCTGTAAAATCATTTAACCCCTTCAGATGGATTTACATCGTGGGACATAACGATGGAAGGTATGGAATATTGTTGTTTTTTATAACTTTTTTTCTGTCATGGAGAGACTAGGTGGGCGAGAGCTTATAACCCGGGCCCCTGCAATTTCCCTAAGACTAGTGAAATACTGACTGGCCCTCTACCTGAAGTTTACACTGATGGTGTGCATGTTCAGGCCTCGAACCTCACCCTGCCTCCTGATACAACCCTGAGCTGGAAACCTCCGCCCTCCACCCAGTGAATGCAATACACCAGTACCCACAGTTAGCACAGACCAGGATAAAGGAAAATATACATCACGCTGCAGTCACTCAGGAATACACTATAAATGTGCAGGGCAAAATAAACACAAATATAGGAAGGAGTAAATAAGACAAGGGAAAATACACCACCAGCAACGATACTCCAACGACCAGCTCTCCACTCCAGACCGAGATAACAAATGCGCAAGACAGAAGCTATAATCGGTGACACCCAATGATCAGGAGAACTATAAAAAGGCAATGTGCATGGCCCAGCCTCCAATCCGAGGATCAGGTAAATTAACCCCAGAACAGCTAGACAAAATCTAGCCGACGCCAATGAGCAAATAGTGGTCAAAAGCGGAACTACCGCTGTCTGTCGGATGACCTGGTCTGAACAGCGTCCGACATGACAGTACCCCACCTTCTACGAGGGACCCCAGGGCCCTCACGGCCTATAGGACCCGGCTTGTCCAGATGACGACGATGAAAAAACCTGATCAGCCGATCCGCATGAATGTCTGAGGCTGGTACCCAGGACCTCTCCTCAGGCCCATAACCACGCCAGTGTACCAAGTACTGTAAAGTGCGGCGCACTACACAAGAGTCAACCACCTTGGAGTCTTCAAATTCCAGGTTACCATCCACCAAGACTGGAGATGGCATAGGCGCCGTGTCCACAGAACCCACCACCCTCTTCAGAATAGACCTGTGGAACACGTTGTGTATCTTATACACCGTAGGGAGCTCCAGTCGGTATGCTACTGGGTTAATGACGGCGGTGACCCTAAATGGACCAATAAACCGTGGACCCAATTTAAGGGACGGAATTTTGAGTCTTATGTTTTTTGTGGATAACCACACCCAGTCATCCACACTCAGGTCCGGACCTGGCACACGCCTACTGTCAGCCACACGTTTGTACCTAGCACCCACACTCAACAGGCGCTGTTTAACTCTCCTCCAGACTGACGACAATTGTGCTCCTAAGCGGTCCTCCTCCGGAACGCCGGAAGAACCCCTTTGACTGAAAGTACAAAATTGAGGATGTAGCCCGTAAACACAAAAAAACGGAGACTCCCCAGATGACTCCTGGCGATGATTATTGATGGCAAACTCAGCCAAAGGAAGAAAGGTAGACCACTCCTCCTGATTATCAGAGACAAAGCAGCGTAAGTACTGTTCCAAATTTTGGTTCATACGCTCAGTCTGACCATTTGACTGAGGATGAAACGCCGAAGAATGAGACAACTTGATCCCCAGCCGTGAGCAAAATGCTTTCCAAAATTTTGCCACAAACTGAGACCCCCTATCAGACACGATGTCAGATGGAACCCCATGAAGTCTGACCACCTCCTGCACAAATACCTGCGCCAGAGTCTTAGCGTTAGGCAACGAAGGCAAAGACACAAAGTGCGACATTTTTGAGAACCGATCAACAATCACCAAGATGACCGTGTTCCCATCTGATGAGGGCAAATCAGTGATGAAATCCATGGAGATTTCCGTCCATGGCTTACTAGGTACCTCAAGAGGAAGTAGTGTGCCAAAAGGATGGGAGCAAGGCGTCTTAGCCCTAGTGCACGTGGTACAAGCTGTCACGTATGAGACCACGTCCTGTCGGATCTTGGGCCACCAAAACCGATGTGACACCAACTACAAGGTACCTCTAACCCCTGGGTGGCCAGCCAGGACAGCATCATGATGCTCCGCCAAAACCTTTAAGTGGAGATGAAGCGGTACAAAAGATTTGTTCATAGGAAGCTCAGATGGTACCTCCTCCTGAGCCTCGGCAATCTCAGCCTCCACCTCGGAAGTGAGAGCTGAAACCACAACACCCTTTTGGAGGATGGGTACTGGATCCTCCTGAGGTTCTCCCCACGGAAAACACCTGGACAGAGCATCTGCCTTAGTGTTTTTAGACCCCGGTCTGTAGGTGACAACAAAATTGAACCGCGTGAAAAACAATGCCCAGCGAGCCTGCCTGGGAGACAGACGCTTGGCAGACTCCAAATAAAGCAAATTCTTATGGTCGGTAACAACAGTGACCTGATGAATCGACCCCTCCAAGAAGTGTCGCCATTCCTCAAAGGCCAATTTGATTGCCAACAACTCTCTGTTGCCGATATCGTAGTTACGTTCCGCGGGCGACAATTTCTTGGAAAAATAGGCGCACGGACGCAAACCGCTCAAGGATGAGCCTTGTGACAGCACCGCCCCCACACCAACCTCAGATGCATCGACTTCCACCACAAAAGGTTTCGATACATCTGGCTGCACCAGAATGGGGGCCGAAACAAACCTGTTTTTAAGAGATTCGAATGCGCACACAGCAGCCTCAGGCCAATTGGAGAAATTGGTACCCTTTTTAGTCATGTCAGTTAGCGGTTTAGCAATGGTGGAAAAATCCTTGATAAATTTCCTATAGTAGTTAGAAAACCCAAGGAACCACTGAAGTGCTTTCAGGTTATCAGGCCGTTCCCAATGCAACACCGCTTGCACCTTAGCGGCGTCCATTTTAAAACCAGAGGCAGACACGATATAGCCCAAAAAAGGCAACTCCTGTACCGAAAACACACATTTCTCCAGTTTTGCATACAGCTTATTCTCTCTGAGAAGCTGTAACACCTGCCTGACATGATCTAAATGAGTGTCACGGTCGCAAGAATATATGAGGATGTCATCAAGGTACACAATAACGAATTTCCCCAAAACATGCGAGAACACATCATTTATGAAATGCTGAAACACTGCAGGTGCGTTTGTCAACCCAAATGGCAACACCAAATTTTCAAAATGACCCTCAGGGGTATTAAAAGCCGTCTTCCACTCATCACCTTGACGGACTCTTATGAGGTTGTACGCCCCCCTGAGGTCAAGCTTGGTAAACCACTTAGCACCTGCCACCTGGTTGAACAAATCCGATATCAATGGCATAGGGTATGGATCACGAACCGTAATCTGGTTTAACTCCCGGAAATCCAGACACGGCCGTAGTCCACCATCTTTCTTCTTAACGAAGAAGAACCCTGCTGCCACCGGAGAGGATGAAGGCCTGATGTGCCCTTTGCTCAAACTTTCAGCAATGTAATCCTTTAGCGCTTGTCTCTCCGGACCGGAGATGTTAAACATCCTTTCTTTGGGCAATTTAGCCCCTGGTTTAAACCTGATAGTACAGTCATAGGGACGATGTGGTGGCAACTCTGAACAACCCTTCTCAGAGAACACATCCACAAAATCCAGAAGTGACTCAGGGACACTTGAAGTCACAGCAGCAACACATGTGGCCAAGCAATTCTCCTGGCAGAAATCACTCCACTGAATTATGTCATGAGTTTTCCAGTCTATCACCGGGTTGTGTGTAGACAACCATGGAAAACCCAGAACCAATGGTGCCGGAAGACTCTTGAGCACCTTACATGTAACCTGCTCAGAATGAAGAACCCCAATGTGGAGTTTAATCTCAGACACAAACTCAGTAATCTCCCCCTGTGGGAGAGGAGCAGAATTGATAGCGACCACGTGGATAGGATGAGGCAGTTTTTCGATCCTAAAACCAGCAGTGCGCGCAAACTCCTCATCAATGAGATTTGTGGCAGAACCACTATCCACAAAAACAGTGATTGGCAGCTCTCTGCCAGCAACAACAACCTTGGCAGGGAGCATGCACTGAGATACCATCATGGAGGACATACACAAGCTCAGATTGGACTCCTCCACACTCTCTGAGTTTAGAAGTCTTTCTGCCGTTGCATTTTTCTTTGACAGCAGAGGACAGATATTAATAAAATGACCAGTTTTACCGCAGAAAAAGCAGGCTCCCTGCCTCCCATGTACAGAAGCCTGATGCTTAACATGTGATACCCCTGCGATTTGCATAGGTTCCGTGGGCTCACCTGCAGCAACCTCACGTAAACCCAAACCTCCTCCCACAGATGACGTCACATGCTCTCCCAGACGCAAATGGCGATCAATACGGAAAACAAGACTCATAGCGGAATCTAGTGAAGTAGGAGTCTCGTACATCAGGAGGGCTTTTTTAACCCTGTCAGAAACTCCATGAATAAAATGACTCCACAGCGGGGAATCATTCCACTGAGTGTCGACCGCCCAGCGGCAGAATTCAGAACACTAATCCTCTGCTACTCGCTCCCCCTGGCAAATAGTGCGTATCTTAGATTCTGCTAGAGCCATTCTGTCAGGCTTGTCGTAGATGTTTCCAAGTGCAGAAAAAAAACTCTCCACAGAGTCAAATGCAGCAGAATCAGATGGCAAAGAAAACGCCCATGCTTGGGGATCCCCGCTTAATAATGACAACACCAGGCCCACACGCTGAGCCTCATTACTGGAGGAAGTCGGACGCATCCGAAAATATAGTTTGCAAGCCTCACGAAAAGTAACAAATTTACTGCGTTCCCCAGCAAATTTTTCAGGCAACGGATACTTAGGTTCAGCAACTTTATCTGTAACAACGGCTTGCACATTAGATACTGCTATTCCCTGTTGCTGCACTGCCCCCCTCAACTCAGTGACCTGTAGGAACAGCGCCCTCAACTGGCGGTTTATGGAAATCATCGGATCCATGGAAATAATGTTGGCCGATTATAATGTCATGGAGAGACTAGGTGGGCGAGAGCTTATAACCCGGGCCCCTGCAATTTCCCTAAGACTAGTGAAATACTGACTGGCCCTCTACCTGAAGTTTACACTGATGGTGTGCATGTTCAGGCCTCGAACCTCACCCTGCCTCCTGATACAACCCTGAGCTGGAAACCTCCGCCCTCCACCCAGTAAATGCAATACACCAGTACCCACAGTTAGCACAGACCAGGATAAAGGAAAATATACACTCACTGGCCACTTTATTAGGTACACCTGTCCAACTTCTTGTTAACACTTAATTTCTAATCAGCCAATCACATGGCGGCAACTCAGTGCATTTAGGCATGTAGACATGGTCAAGACAATCTCCTGCAGTTCAAACCGAGCATCAGTATGGGGAAGAAAGGTGATTTGAGTGCCTTTGAACGTGGCATGGTTGTTGGTGCCAGAAGGGCTGGTCTGAGTATTTCAGAAACTGCTGATCTACTGGGATTTTCACGCACAACCATCTCTAGGGTTTACAGAAAATGGTCCGAAAAAGAAAAAAAATCCAGTGAGCGGCAGTTCTGTGGGCGGAAATGCCTTGTTGATGCCAGAGGTCAGAGGAGAATGGGCAGACTGGTTCGAGCTGATAGAAAGGCAACAGTGACTCAAATCGCCACCCGTTACAACCAAGGTAGGCCTAAGAGCATCTCTGAACGCACAGTGCGTCGAACTTTGAGGCAGATGGGCTACAGCAGCAGAAGACCACACCGGGTACCACTCCTTTCAGCTAAGAACAGGAAACTGAGGCTACAATTTGTACAAGCTCATCGAAATTGGACAGTAGAAGATTGGAAAAACGTTGCTTGGTCTGATGAGTCTCGATTTCTGCTGCGACATTCGGATGGTAGGGTCAGAATTTGGCGTAAACAACATGAAAGCATGGATCCATCCTGCCTTGTATGGAGCATCTTTGGGATGTGCAGCCGACAAATCTGCGGCAACTGTGTGATGCCATCATGTCAATATGGACCAAAATCTCTGAGGAATGCTTCCAGCACCTTGTTGAATCTATGCCACGAAGAATTAAGGCAGTTCTGAAGGCAAAAGGGGGTCCAACCCGTTACTAGCATGGTGTACCTAATAAAGTGGCCGGTGAGTGTACATCACGCTGCAGTCACTCAGGAATACACTATAAATGTGCAGGGCAAAATAAACACAAATATAGGAAGGAGTAAATAAGACAAGGGAAAATACACCACCAGCAACGATACTCCAACGACCAGCTCTCCACTCCAGACCGAGATAACAAATGCGCAAGACAGAAGCTATAATCGGCGACATCCAATGATCAGGAGAACTATAAAAAGGCAATGGACATGGCCCAGCCTCCAATCCGAGGATCAGGTAAATTAACCCCGGAACAGCTAGACAAAATCTAGTCGACGCCAATGAGCAAATAGTGGTCAAAAGCGGAACTACCGCTGTCTGTCGGATGACCTGGTCTGAACAGCGTCCGACATGACAGTTTCAGGATGATGGTCTTCAGGTGGATTAAGAGTCTAATAAAATATTACAACATGTGTCTTTATTTCATTAAAATACTTTGTAATAATGTGTGTGTGTTTTATTAACCATTTCATACTATTGGATTAATAATGGATAGGTGTCATAATTGACGCCTTTCCATTATTAATCTGGCTTAATGTCACCTTACAATAGCAAGGTGACATTAACCCTTCATTACCCCATATCCCACCGCTACACGGGAGTGGGAAGAGAGTGGCCAAGTGCCAGAATAGGCGAATCTTCCAGATGTGCCTTTTCTGGGGTGGCTGGGGGCAGATGTTTTTAGCCGGGGGGCCAATAACCATGGACCCTCTCTAGGCTATTAATATCTGCCCTCAGTCACTGGCTTGACCATTCTGGTGGAGAAAATTGCGCGGGAGCCCACGCCAATTTTTTCCGCGATTTAACCCTTTATTTTAGCAGCTACAGCGGCCAAATTTTGCACATACACACTACTAACTTTAGTAGTGTGGAATATGCAAAAAAAAAAAGGGATATGAGATGGTTTACTGTGTGTAAACCATGTCTCATATCCTGTCGGGTTTGTGAAGGAGAAATGAAAAGCCGGCAATTGAATTACTGGCTTTTCTGCTATATCGCGCTGAAGTAAATCTAAATAAATAAATATATATATATATATATGTATATATATATATATATATATATATGTGTGTCTCAATGACACTGTATATACATATATATATACTGTATATATGTATATATGTTTTATCGAACATTTGAGGCCAAAAAGCCATTAGATGTCGGTTTTGCAAGCCTGCTAGAAAATCTCGCAGTACGGATGCCATACGGATTACATACGGAGGATGACATGCACAAAATACGCTGCCACACTCTGCCTATGGATGACATACGGATCACTATTTTGGGAATATTTCAGCGTATTACGGCCGTAAAAAACGGACCGTATTTACATAAGCTGAGTGTGACGCCGGCCTAACAACAATAGCAACTACGGCATTGGAGGAGTTTCACTTGACAGCGGGAGACTGCTCTCTCAGGCAGTCCATTGTTCCCCACTCTATCCACAGTGTTATTAAGGGGTTTAAATTGCCCAAATCCTATTAAATCCTGTCAGTTCTAATAGCCTTAGGGTATCGTAAATATAAGTATGTGAATAAATAGTTAAAGAGGGTCTAATAGATATTTGAATAATAATAAGTTCCACAATTGGATGTGTTTAAAACGAACCTGTCAGCAGGATTATGCTCAGTAACCTACAGACAGTGTCATGTTGGCGCCATTACACCAATTAAAATGATTCCTGAGTTGATGAAATCCATCTTGTGGTTGTTCCTTAATCTGTATTTGCAGTTTTCAGTTAATGAGATTCTCGTGCTCCAGGGCAGGGCTGTGGGCAGGGCTTTATGTGGTGCTCTGCTTCATCCTTGTGTGCTTAACTGACAGGATGTCAAATGAGATTGAGAGCATCACTTGCCGATAGATGCTACTGTGCATGTGCCGTCGCCAGTGGCATTTTGTTGGAGCGAAAAAAAAATGTTTTGCTCCAGCAAGATGGCGGCAGCGTATGCGAAGTTAGCATCTGTCGGAGTTATTTTTTTTTTCAAAGCCAACACTATTATATGCTGTATTTAAAATAGGAGGCAGGTCACAAAAGGATCATTGACCTGTAAGTTAAGCTCATAAGATTATCTCAACACAGAAACATGTCTTTAAACACATCCAATTGTGGAACTTATTATTATTCAAAGATCTATTGATTACATTGTTGATTTAAATTAACTTTTTTTATGGGAAAACCCCTGTAAATCCAGAATTATTTGGACAGTGACTCATATTTGGCATTTTAGCTGTTTACCAAAGCTTATTTAAGATACAGTTATATAATCAATATGGACTTAAAATGCAGACTCTCTATTTTAACCTGAGGGTATTCACCTCCTATTTGGAGTAAGGGTTTAGTTTCTTCAATATGTAGGTGCCTCTTTATAAAGTGACCAAAAATAATGAGATAATTACCTCAAAATCTCTTTAATGGACTGTATGGGCTATTCCCTTGTTAATCCATCATCAATTAAGCAGGTAAAAGGTCTGGAGCTGATTCCAGGTTTTGCATTTGGCAGCTGTTGCTGTGAACCCTCAACATACAGTCAAATGAGCTGTCAATGTAAGAGAAACAGACCATCATTAGGCTAAAAAAAAAGAAGAAATCTATTAGAGAGATAGCAGAAATGTTAGGAGTGACCCAATGATAATTTGCCAAGCAAAGCTCACTGATGATTGTGGGAGCTCAAAAAGGACTGGACGTTCTTGTGAGACAACAGTGATGGGTGATAACAGAATCCTTCCCTTGGTGATGAAATGCCCCTCCACAACATCTACCCAGGTGAAAAACACTCTCCATGAAGGAGGTGTCTACGTCTACCATAGAGAGAAGACTTCAAAAGAGCAATTGCATAGAGTTCAATAAAAGGTGCAAACCATTAATTGGACTTAAAAAATAGAAAGGCTAGATTAGACTTTGCTAAAAATTGTTTTAAAGAAGCCAGTTCTGAAAAAACATTTTGTGACAGAGGAAACTAAGATCAACCTGTATCAGAATGATAGCAAGAAAAAGTATAGAGAAGGCTTGGAATGGCTCATGATCCAAAGCACACCATGTCTTCTGTAAAACAAGGTGGAGGCAGTGTGATTGCATGTGCAAGCATGACTTCCCATGGCACTGGGTCACTAGTGTTTATTGATGATGTGACTGAATACAGAAACATCCTGTCACACCAAGGCAGGCGGAATGGGGATAGTGACCCCACTGGACCACAGATGACACTGTGGAAGCAGAACCCTAGGAACCAGCGGACAAAGACGTAAGATAAATTGCAAAAGCAAAAGAGGGGAGAAGCCAGCACTGCTATGGTCAGAACGCAATACATAAGGTGCACATGCACATACTAATTTCTAACTGTATTTCAAAATGAGACATTTAGCAAACAATTGATCAATTCTTTGAGCTACCCCGCCACGTCACGGCATTCTCATAATGGGGCAGTCCTACTCTACATTTTTTATATTCGCTGTGCCATAAAGGACTCCTAAAAAGCAAGACCAGATCAAATGCAAGCTGTACCTGAAGCATTTCTGAATCACTCCCATGGTGCTAGAGAGGGCAAGCGCAGATAAAGGATGACCAGGTCCAGACATAGACATTTCAGGTTTAACCCCCACACTGACCAACCAGCTTGCATTCAATGTGGTCTTGCTTTTTAGGAGGCCTTTATGGCACAGCGAATATAAAAAACGTAGAGTAGGACTGCCCCATTATGAGAATGCCGTGACGTGGCGGGGTAGCTCAAAGAATTGATCAATTGTTTGCTAAATGTCTCATTTTGAAATACAGTTAGAAATTAGTATGTGCATGTGCACCTTATGTATTGCATTCTGACCATAAGCAGTGCTGGCTTCTCCCCTCTTTTGCTTGAAGATAAATTGTAAGACTTTATTTGGGATTTCAAACAGGTGGACTCACAGGGAAAACCCCTGGACCGAGACACTGAATTCCTCCGAGGGAACACCTGTGAACGAACCCCTTAACAGGGATTATCCCGATACAACCAAGGAAGCTCGAGTGAAACCGTTCCAAGACCAGAGGGTCAGACCCGAGAGGGATAGTGACACACCGGAGAAGAGAGAGGGAGGTCATGGGAACTGGAGGAGGAGTACCAGATGGTCCAGAGGATACCAACAGGGTCCGCAGACAGATGATGGATGGACAGGACACGACACTAGAAGAAAACACTGAGTGTTAATGCAAGTAAAGACAAGGACTGCACGAGCAGGTGCTCGTCTGAGACCTGAGGAAGGCAACTGAGAATTAAGCACAAAATTGCCCAGGCACCTCCCAAAGGAAGCGAGGACCTTAAGTACACCCAGAACTCTCAGCGATTAGCTGAGAGGACATTCAGGAAAAAGGGTGCGCTCCCCTGTAACCAGGAAGTGAGAGAGCAGAGGAGACACATCGGACAGACGTTGCAGCCTGAGGGAGAGTGGACTGGGTGAGAAGGATTGTGGATACCAGGGGAATGCCTGCAGGCAGGCGGGACCCGATCGGCCTGTACCATGGAAATGGGACTCGCTGGCCAGAGCGCTACAGTACCCCCTCCCTTATGCCCCCTCCTTTTCAAGCCAGCCAGAAACCTATACATGAGACGGGCAGCATTAATATTCTCTCTTGGTTCCCAAGACCTCTACTTTGGATCAAAACCCTTCCAGTCGACCAAAAACAGTGTCTTGTTCCCTCTCTGTTTCATGCCAAGTATGGCCTTGACTTCAAAAACATCACCAGCAGGGACAGGGGAAGGAAGGGTACCAGGATCCCGAAAGTAGCGTTCAAGGATGGCAGGCTTAAGGAGAGAGACATGAAGAATTGTGGATCTGCAAAGAGGAATGCGACTTCAGCCAGTAGCATACCTCATTGATTTTCTGAAGTACTTCAAATGGACCGATACACCGAGGAGCAAACTATGAGGGAACCTTGAGGCAAATATGCCTAGAAGATGGCCATACCTTGTTTCCAGGTTGGAATGGATGGGAATCCAGACGTCTCTTATCTGCATGGTCTTTCATCCGCAAGGATGCCTGTTCCAAGGAAGCCTTGGTCTCTGACCAGATCCTGGAGAAATCCCTAGCCAGATCCACAGCTGCTGTATTACTGGAAGGGATGTTGGAGTCCCAGGGTGGCACCCATAAACAATGAAAAAACAAAGTGTCGCAGGTAGTTGATGAGTATCTGATTCACCCGTTCCACCTGACCACCTAGGATTGCGGGTGATAGGCTGAGGAGAAATCCAGTGAGACATACAGCTGCTGAGATCGCCAGAACCGTAACATGAAATGCACTCCCATCAGATACAATATGATTAGGTAAACCATGGAGATGAAGAACATCTTGAACAAACAACTCCGCTCCAACTTGGGTGCAGAGGGAAAACCGGATAAAGGGACGAAGTGACCCATCTTGGAGAATCGATCCACCACGACCCATATCATGGTACAACCAGAAAACAGTGGCAAATCAGTGATGAAATCCATAGCGATGTGCCTCCAGGGAGCAGATGGCACAGGGAGGGGCAGAAGACCAGTGGGAAGCCTTTTGGAGTCTTATTGCAAGCACATGAGGGACAAGTGGTGACAAAATCGCAAACATCTAGATGCATCTTGGGTCACCAGTAGTGCCACAAAATCAGCTGCATGGTCTTTCTCATCCCCATATGACCAGCAAGTTTAGAAGAATTCTCACACAGCAGTATATGTCTCCTGTCCAGGACAGAAACTAACGTCTTACCCGTAGGTGGTTGCAACAGCCGGACTGGTGCAATAGTGATCATTCAAGACAGATCAATGATGTGGCAGGGTTCCTCTTGGTCCTGGACAAAGCATCAGCCTTGATGTTCTTCTCAGCTGGAAGGAAGTAGAGATGGAAGTCAAACCGGGCGAAGAATAATGAAGAAAGTTAGGCTAAAAGCCTTAGCCAGCTCACAGACAGCCACAGGTGCACGGAACTTCATCTTGACAGGATGTGGAAAAATCAGAAAAAAGAAAAGGGCTTTCCAGCTCCTTAAAATTGAAAATCTTATTCATCCATTAAAATGTTGTTGGCAACAATCCTTTAAATGATGTGGACATGGGGAAAAAGTCTAGTGACACGTTTTCAACTATAGATAGATCTTTATCGCAGATAAAGACTATCGAGCCTGATGAGGGTTAAGCCTCTGAGCTGACTGAAGGTAAGCCAAGTTTTTATGATCGGTGTAGATAATGATTGGATGAACTGCACCCTCCAGGAGATAACGCCATTCGTCCAAGGCCAGCTTGATGGCCAACAATTCTCTATCACCAATGGAGCAGTTGTGTTCACAGGGTGAGAACACTTTGGAGAAGAATCCACAGGTCACCATCCTTCCGGAAGGAAGCTTCTGCATGAGTTCGGCTATGGCTCCAGAAGAGGAAGCATCCACCTCCATGAAGAACTGCTTATTGACCATTGGACTTTGGAGAGCGGGAGTAGTAGAGAAGGCTTGTTTGAGGGACAAAAAGGGAGACTCCACCTCTGGAGGCCACTCCTTAGGATTGGATCCTTTAAGAGTCAGAGCGGTGAGCGTTTTGGTCAGATCCGAGAAGTGCGGGATAATTTGCCAGTAGTGGTTGGTAAACCCTAAGAATCGCTGAATGGCTTTGACTCCAATGGGACGTGGCCACTTGAGAACAGCTGACACTTTCTCAGGATCCATTTCGAGACCTGTGTCAGAGATTATGTAACCCAGGAAGGATAGAGAGCTCCGCTCGAAGAGGCACTTCTCAAACTTGGCATACAGACGATTCTCCCTCAATCGTAGAAGGACCTGGCACCTTCTATGAGTAGAGAGATCTGGAAAAAACACCAAGATATCATCCAGATAAACAATTACACAGAAGTAGAGAAGGTCACGGAAGACATCATTGACTAATTCCTAAAATACCGCGGGTGCGATACTTAGCCCAAAAGGCATTACCCGGTATTCAAAGTGACCATCACGAGTGTTGAAGGCGGTTTTCCACTCATCCCCAGAACGAATCCTAACAAGATTGTAGGCTCCTCGGAGGTCCAATTTGGTGAAGATCCTGGATCCACGAAAGCTATCGAAGAGCTCTGGAATAAGAGGCAGAGGATACTTATTCTTCACTGTGATGGCATTAAGACCTCGATAGTCGATGCATGGATGCAAAGACCCATCCTCCTTCTTCACAAAGAAGCAGGGGAGGAGGATTTCTGAATGAACCCTCGGGCCAGGTTCTCCTTGATGTAGTCAGTCATAGCTTGAGTCTCAACAGGCGACAAAGGTTAAATCCATCCTCTGGGAGGAATAGAACCTGTAATGAGATCGATGGGGCAGTCATACAGCCTGTGCAGTGGTAGTCTCCACCTCATGTTTGTCAAACGTGGACCAGTAGGCCACAGGTAACCCGGGTAGGGCTGAAGGAGGTCGCTGAGTGTAACCTGGCTGCACAGGTGTGAAACAGTGATGATGACAAGACTGACCGCAACAAAGAACGTTTCCTGTCCACCAATCCAGAACCGGTTCGTAGATGCGAAGCCCTAAATGGAGGAGAAAGGTTTGGTAGTACATAGAAGGCGATTCTCTCCTTATGGAGAGCCCCAATCTGAAGTTCCACCTCCTCAGTGATGCCTAGGATGGAGTTCTGCAGGGGTCTTCCATCCACGGAGGTGATGAGATGAGGATGCTGCAAAGGAACAACTGGAATCCCAAACCAAAGAGCCACTAAATACAGCATGAAATTACCTGCAGAACCGTAATCCAAGTACGCTGTGTCAGCCCATGTAGGTTTATTATGTTAACGCTCCTATATAGGCTGGTGACTGTGTGTGTGTTTGTGTTTACTTTCCGACTTAGTAATAAGAATGTCGTCAAAGTCTCAATGACAGCTGCCTACACCAAGCTCTAATCCCATTACTCTGATGCTACTGCATCAGAATGAAAAAGGTGGTGTTGAACCAAGAAATTACATCACAAAACTTTTTTAATATCTTTATGTAGCTAAAAAAAACCTTCATTGCTGCACAAAAACGCATATAAAAATGTGCGCTTCTGCTGCAGCATTTTTTCTGCTAAGAGATGCAGAAACATTGCAGACATTTCGGCAAGCAAATACTCAACGTGTGCACATAGCCTTAGAGACTAGTGATTCGTCTGTCCTATTAAATGATTCGGTTCACTAAGGCCTGTCCGAATATGAACCACGATGCCTGGATTGATCATATGTTTTGTGACAGGACCTGATTGCTGATTTGGAGGTGAAAGTGGGCCCCTTCATCTATTGGGCCCATGGGCGGCTTCAGACTCTACACCAATGATATGTCTGCCCCTGTATAAGGTTGTAAGTTTGCATCAGAAGATCCATGGTTAGACGTGGCATTGTGGTCCTTATACGGACTGTGAAATAAGGCTGTTTGAACCTGACCTAACATAGAATTTCAAAATGAAATTATACAGAAAATCAGATAAACAAGATCTGTATACTTATGTAGCGCCCCCACACCGCCGCAGGGCCGAGGGGTACCCGGAGCCGGGCCTCTGGGTCTCAGTCCTGGGGTTGTCACGGTGGCTAGACCCGGTCCGTGGCCCTGTCCGTCAGTGGGGGACGTCCGGTGTAATAGGTGGTAGTAATGGTGCGGTGCGATTGTGGGGTGTAAGTCGCGGTAAATAACGAGGACACCAGGTTGCAGTCTCTTTACCTCTTTACTGGAGATCTCTGAGTCCTCAGTCCGGAACACGGTTCACCAGGCTACGCAAGTCCGGCCGGTCCAATGGCACCTCCAGAGTTCTCCTCTCAGGTGGAAATCTGTGCCTTCCTTCTAGCGCTATGTGTTGTAGTCCTTCCCTGCTGTGCTTACGGAAAGTAACCCCACAACGGTTGTGTCTGTTTCTTAAGTTCCCTCACAACTCGATTTGATGTTCCTCTGTAAAACACCCCTTCCCTGTATTCAGGTTGGAATGGCACCCGTTTGTCAGGTAGGCCTGGAGTTCTTCCGGGACCCTAGAGTCGCCCCTCTCCCGCAATTGCCCCCCAAGACTTCATAGGTGATATGTGGTAGACAGCCCGCCTTAGACCGACTGTCCTGCCGCTGTTTGGAGTATGGCTTGAAGCTGTATTCTAATCCACTCCCTCGGCGTTCCGGCCACCGGTATTGCGCCTCAGCAGGGTGCTGCCTCTTTCAACAAAACCCCTGCTGGTATTCTCCTTCTGCTTGATCTCGTTTCTCACTCAGCACAATCTATCTCGCTTCTAGTCCTTTCTTGAGTCCCGCCGCTTCCAGGAGCCTGCGCGGACCCGTTACGTTCTTTCAATGCCAAGCCTCTGCCAGGATCCCACCCCTGGCAGAGACCCTACAGTCTCTCCCTTCACAACACCCCCTGCCACAGGGTGTTGCTCCGTTCAATCCCGTCAGCGTTCTCTACTAACTTCCTGCCTGACCCCCAGTTTACCCACTATGGTGGGGAGTGGCCTAATGAATAGCACCCTTAGCTCCCCCCGGAGGCCCAGCTGTGAAACATATTGGTGTCTGTGATACCTGATTGGAGGAACTCCTTCGGTGCCATCGAACGTACCATGGCTCCCCTTAGCGGCGAAGCCACAGCACTGCAACGACCAGGACTCTGGGGCGCTGCACTCCCCCCTGGTTAAACACAGTACTCCGGGACTGGGAAGAAAAACAACAATACAGATTAGCAAAAAGACATACAATTTTGTTGAGTGCAAAACAATAAGTATACTTGAACCGGCTTCCCTTTATGGGAGGTGAGGACACTTTTAACGTTACAAACATGGTCAACATTATAAATTACAGGCTATGCATAACTCCTGTTACCCAACCGGGTATTCTACTTAGTGCAAATTCTGGAACAATAAATTAACATTGCCTTTAAGAAACATACACTCTTAGTTTACCAAAGGCCTTCCTATAATCACATTACAGGGTAAGGTAACTTCACATTCTCCTACTTTGAACCTGCAGGACCGCCTGTCCCTATGGCACCAGACCTACTGCCTCTCCTTTCTTTTACAGGACCGCCCCGTTCAGCCAGGGCCTACTGCCTTTCTCTACTATACATGGTATAGACATAACATTCCTTTCGTTTAAAGAACTCTGAGCCAGCTCTACTCGGCTCCTTTAAGGACTCACTCTCTAACCCCTACGGGTTCACTCTCTGTCCTTAGTAACAAAGTAACTTTCAATGGGGACGCGGGGTTTACCTTCTATCCTCACCTTCATTATTACTTCGCAAAGTGTCTTTGGCTAAAACCAGTAGGGAGCACCTTTAAGAAGGTGCAAACTATTTACAAAAGAAAGTTTGAATCATGCACAGTCCATGATTTCTGCAGTTCTTTAAACTTGTGCAAAATTTTAGGAAAACTCAGAACAAACACAGGGATCCCGGGTCAACAAAGGGATCCATTAACCCTGGGCGGGTTTAGCAGCAACAGGAACAGTTAAAACAATAAAGTAGCAACTATGTACATTTTCATAAGCATTGAAAGCTATATCTTACTGAGGTTCTACGGGAGGTGACCTTCTTCCTGGCTTCACCAGACTCACAGATCGGCCCGGTGAGCCAGGACGCCGTTCTGGTCCCAGTAAGGATAGAATCCCTCTCCGGGAGGTCCTTCTCGTCGGTAGGCGTACCCGCCTCTCCGGGGCGCGGTGAGGTCGAACTTCCCCTGGTTCTGCGGGGTCAGGTCCCGCTGCCTTTCCTCCAGGACTATCCTCTTCTGGTGTCCCAGCAGCAGCCTGGAGGGCGACACATCGTTGGACCCCCCGGGCAAACCAGCCCGTCTCACTGGTGTTCTTTCTCCACCTCGTATAGGTGACGGCGTCCCCCGGCTCCAGGTTACAATCAGACCGCCTGCCAGAAGGTTCCACCTCTTCTCGGTCCACCCGGACCTGGATCGGCTCCCCGATCTCCTGTATGACACCTCTCCCTTGCTGGGGATGGAAGGCCACCACAACACCCCAGTGTGAGGGCGGAATCTCGGGGACACTAACCAAGTCCACTTGTTCTGCAGGCTGGGGCCGGCTCCGCCACTCTGCCATAAGGCGCCGTAAGTGCTCCGCATCCGGCATGATCTTCAGACCCGGTGCAGGTAGGGCGCTTTCAGCCGGGCCCGGGTAAGGAGCAATGGGAGACAGCTTAATCTCGGTGGGTTGGCCCACCCGGGTGAGCACGCGGGCATTGGCCCTCAGTCGGCGGGTCAGCTGGCGGGCCTCGGCCGCAGCCACACGTTCCTCCGATAATGGCGTCGGAGGTCGGCCCATCGGGGACTCGGTAAGGGTCAGACCTCCCAGCAGCGGTGCCTCGGAGCCCATCTCGGACGCCGCGGCCTCAGACTGAGCCGACTCAGCTCCGCGTGGTGCTTCTGGTGCCGCCATTTCTTGCTCTTTTCCCGCGTCTCCTTCCCGCGGTCTCTTCCGTGGGCGGCCCCGTCCCCATGGTCTCCACCCTCCGACCAAGATCAGGAGGCGTACCTCAGCTGTTGACGGGCACGTCCTCAGGACACAGAAATACTTAGACTGGGCGGCCATTATTCTTCGCGCTCTCCAGCTCGTCTACGCCCACTCCACGCCCCTCTTCTCTTCCTGCGCTTTCCTCAGCGCTGCAATGGCGGCGGATTTTGGCGGCAAATGGCACAGCACACAGTCTTGCAATAAAGTACAGTCCAAGCACAGTAAATCACAGTCTCTAGGCACACATGACCTGATTCTTCAGGCTTAAGTAGATCCTGTTCGTGACGCCAAGTTATGTAGCGCCCCCACACCGCCGCAGGGCCGAGGGGTACCCGGAGCCGGGCCTCTGGGTCTCAGTCCTGGGGTTGTCACGGTGGCTAGACCCGGTCCGTGGCCCTGTCCGTCAGTGGGGGACGTCCGGTGTAATAGGTGGTAGTAATGGTGCGGTGCGGTTGTGGGGTGTAAGTCGCGGTAAATAACGAGGACACCAGGTTGCAGTCTCTTTACCTCTTTACTGGAGATCTCTGAGTCCTCAGTCCGGAACACGGTTCACCAGGCTACGCAAGTCCGGCCGGTCCAATGGCACCTCCAGAGTTCTCCTCTCAGGTGGAAATCTGTGCCTTCCTTCTAGCGCTATGTGTTGTAGTCCTTCCCTGCTGTGCTTACGGAAAGTAACCCCACAACGGTTGTGTCTGTTTCTTAAGTTCCCTCACAACTCGATTTGATGTTCCTCTGTAATCCACCCCTTCCCTGTATTCAGGTTGGAATGGCACCCGTTTGTCAGGTAGGCCTGGAGTTCTTCCGGGACCCTAGAGTCGCCCCTCTCCCGCAATTGCCCCCCAAGACTTCATAGGTGATATGTGGTAGACAGCCCGCCTTAGACCGACTGTCCTGCCGCTGTTTGGAGTATGGCTTGAAGCTGTATTCTAATCCACTCCCTCGGCGTTCCGGCCACCGGTATTGCGCCTCAGCAGGGTGCTGCCTCTTTCAACAAAACCCCTGCTGGTATTCTCCTTCTGCTTGATCTCGTTTCTCACTCAGCACAATCTATCTCGCTTCTAGTCCTTTCTTGAGTCCCGCCGCTTCCAGGAGCCTGCGCGGACCCGTTACGTTCTTTCAATGCCAAGCCTCTGCCAGGATCCCACCCCTGGCAGAGACCCTACAGTCTCTCCCTTCACAACACCCCCTGCCACAGGGTGTTGCTCCGTTCAATCCCGTCAGCGTTCTCTACTAACTTCCTGCCTGACCCCCAGTTTACCCACTATGGTGGGGAGTGGCCTAATGAATAGCACCCTTAGCTCCCCCCGGAGGCCCAGCTGTGAAACATATTGGTGTCTGTGATACCTGATTGGAGGAACTCCTTCGGTGCCATCGAACGTACCATGGCTCCCCTTAGCGGCGAAGCCACAGCACTGCAACGACCAGGACTCTGGGGCGCTGCACTTATATCTCTAATACTTTAAAAAAATCTATTGACTCAATATTTACCCATACAGTATTTCTTTGAAATGATATGTCTATTCCACTACTTTTTATTCTTTATAAAGAGGATCTTCAGTCGTGTCAGACATGTTAATTGTATTCCTGTGGTTTTTCTTTCTGTAATCGGCATGTGTACTTTGGCTAAACTCCTACTTGAATAGAGAAAACAAAAACACCAAAAAGTAGAAAATGGTATAAAACAGCAAAATAATTTATTTCTCTTCCAGCTCTTGGCCACAACCGTTCTATCTTACTGACTCAGCAGTGTGAGCCAGAATGGAGTTCGAGCACTCACTGATTGGCTGCAGGGGTGACAAACTGTCCACTTGTAAGCTAAAACCAGGAAGACTGCATGTGCACTGCATCAACACAGAAACATGAAGAAAGATTACTGTGTATTTTGTTATTTTATACAATTTGCAGATTTTTTTAAATAAAAATGTTGTAAATTGGATAACCTCTTTAATAGCTGCAACAAACCAGAAATGTGAATGAGGTGTCTGATGTACTTACAAGATGCAAATTCTCCCTATGGTTTCAAAATTGATTGACAGCTTACTCCCTGTCACTGTGTACAGTGCTATCACCACAGTGTAATTCTTAATTCTTGTTTTGCTTGAATACAGTTGCTGATCCCATCCTTGCATTTTTTCTGCAATCAGGGTTCAAAAGACGACTGCATAAATGTTATGAGGGGTATTCTTTTAGCCATGTCACTTTCTTTAGATACCATGTTTTCTGTTCACCATTTCATGATATATTTGTACTAGCTATTGAACCCGTTCTACGCCCAGGTGGTGAGCATTTATATTTGTATATGGTCTCCATCCTGGTATGTGCTGCTCCCATCTTGCTCTCCCATCCTATCATGTGCTGCTCCATCCTGCGCCCCCATCCTGTCATGTGCTGCTCCATCCTGCATCCCCATCCTGTCATGTGCTCCCATCCTGCGCCCCCATCCTGTCATATGCTGCTCCATCCTACACCCCCATCCTGTCATGTGTGTGCCCCCATTCTGTCATGTGCTGCTCCCATCCTGTGCCCCCATTCTGTCATATGCTGCTCCATCCTACACCCCCATCCTGTCATGTGTGTGCCCCAATTCTGTCATGCGCTGCTCCCATCCTGTCATGTGCTCCCATCCTGCTCCCATCCTGTCATGTGCTCCCATCCTGCGCCCCATGCTGTCATGTGCTCCCATCCTGCACCCCCATCCTGTTGTGTGCCCCCATTCTGTCATGTGCTGCTCCCATCGTGCGCAATCATTCTGTCATGTGCTGCTCCCATCTTGCGCCCCCATTCTGTCATGTGCTGCTCCCATCTTGCACCCCCATTCTGTCATGTGCTGCTCCCATCCTGCGCCCCCATTCTATCATGTGCTGCTCCCATCCTGCGCCCCCATTCTGTTGTAATGTGCTGCACCCATTCTGCCTGTTCCTGTTTCCATTCTGCCATATGTTGCTCCCATCTTTCTCTCTCCGGCTCTACTGCCCAATTGCGGCTGTGCTGAGTGCGGGCGGCTGTGCTGAGTGCGGGCGGCTGTGCTGAGTGCGGGCGGCTGTGCTGAGTGCGGGCGGCTGTGCTGAGTGCGGGCGGCTGTGCTGAGTGCGGGCGGCTGTGCTGAGTGCGGGCGGCTGTGCTGAGTGCGGGCGGCTGTGCTGAGTGCGGGCGGCTGTGCTGAGTGCGGGCGGCTGTGCTGAGTGCGGGCGGCGGTGCTGAGTGCGGGCGGCTGTGCGTGGCGGTGCTGAGTGCGGGCGGTTGTGAGTGCGGCCGGCTGTGCATGGCTGTGGTGAGTGCGGGCGGCTGTGCGTGGCTGTGGTGAGTGCGGGCGGCTGTGCGTGGCTGTGGTGAGTGCGGGCGGCTGTGCGTGGCTGTGGTGAGTGCGGGCGGCTGTGCTGAGTGCGGGCGGCTGTGAGTGCGGCCGGCTGTGCGTGGCTGTGGTGAGTGCGGGCGGCTGTGCGTGGCTGTGGTGAGTGCGGGCGGCTGTGCGTGGCGGCGGTGAGTGCGGGCGGCTGTGCGTGGCTGTGGTGAGTGCGGGCGGCTGTGCGTGGCGGCGGTGAGTGCGGGCGGCTGTGCGTGGCTGTGGTGAGTGCGGGCGGCTGTGCTGAGTGCGGGCGGCTGTGAGTGCGGGCGGCTGTGCGTGGCTGTGGTAAGTGCGGGCGGCTGTGCGTGGCTGTGGTGAGTGCGGGCGGCTGTGCGTGGCGGTGCTGAGTGCGGGCGGCTGTGCGTGGCGGTGGTGAGTGCGGGCGGCTGTGCGTGGCGGTGGTGAGTGCGGGCGGCTGTGCGTGGCTGTGGTGAGTGCGGGCGGCTGTGCGTGGCTGTGGTGAGTGCGGGCGGCTGTTCGTGGCTGTGGTGAGTGCGGGCGGCTGTGCGTGGCTGTGGTGAGTGCGGGCGGCTGTGCTGAGTGCGGGCGGCTGTGAGTGCGGCCGGCTGTGCGTGGCTGTGGTGAGTGCGGGCGGCTGTGCGTGGCTGTGGTGAGTGCGGGCGGCTGTGCGTGGCGGCGGTGAGTGCGGGCGGCTGTGCGTGGCTGTGGTGAGTGCGGGCGGCTGTGCGTGGCGGCGGTGAGTGCGGGCGGCTGTGCGTGGCTGTGGTGAGTGCGGGCGGCTGTGCTGAGTGCGGGCGGCTGTGAGTGCGGGCGGCTGTGCGTGGCTGTGGTAAGTGCGGGCGGCTGTGCGTGGCTGTGGTGAGTGCGGGCGGCTGTGCGTGGCGGTGCTGAGTGCGGGCGGCTGTGCGTGGCGGTGGTGAGTGCGGGCGGCTGTGCGTGGCGGTGGTGAGTGCGGGCGGCTGTGCGTGGCTGTGGTGAGTGCGGGCGGCTGTGCGTGGCTGTGGTGAGTGCGGGCGGCTGTGCGTGGCTGTGGTGAGTGCGGGCGGCTGTGCGTGGCTGTGGTGAGTGCGGGCGGCTGTGCGTGGCTGTGGTGAGTGCGGGCGGCTGTGCGTGGCTGGGGTGAGTGCGAGCGGCTGTGCGTGGCGGCGGTGAGTGCGGGCGGCTGTGCGTGGCGGCGGTGAGTGCGGGCGGCTGTGCGTGGTGGTGCTGAGAGTGCGGGCGGCTGTGCATGGCTGTACTGGGCGCCGAGTGCTGGGGGCCTGAGCAGGCGGGGACACCGGCGCGCTGTGGGGGTCAGGTGCCGGAGTCGCCGCTAGCTCAGGCCCCCGGCACTTGCTATATTCACCTGTCCCGGCATTCCACCGATGCGCGCTGCTCCATCCTCCACATCCTCTGGCTGTGACTGTTCAGTCAGAGGGCGGCGCGCATTAAGCGAGTCATCGCACCCTCTGAACTGAACGTCACAGGCAGAGGATGGAGCAGCGCGCATCGGTGGAACGCCGGGACAGGTAAATATAGCATACTCACCCTCCTGGCACGTCTGAGTGCGGGCGGCTGTGCTAAATGCGGGCGGCTGTGCTGAGTGCGGGCAGCTGTGCTGAGTGCAGGCGGCTGTGCTGAGTGCGGGCGGCGGTGCTGAGTGCGGGCGGTTGTGCGTGGCTGTGCTGAGTGCGGGCGGCTGTGCGTGGCGGTGGTGAGTGCGGGCGGCTGTGCGTGGCTGTGGTGAGTGCGGGCGGCTGTGCGTGGCTGTGGTGAGTGCGGGCGGCTGTGCGTGGCTGTGGTGAGTGCGGGCGGCTGTGCGTGGCTGTGGTGAGTGCGGGCGGCTGTGCTTGGCTGTGGTGAGTGCGGGCGGCTGTGCGTGGCTGTGGTGAGTGCGGGCGGCTGTGCGTGGCTGTGGTGAGTGCGGGCGGCTGTGCGTGGCTGTGGTGAGTGCGGGCGGCTGTGCGTGGCGGCGGTGAGTGCGGGCGGCTGTGCGTGGCGGCGGTGAGTGCGGGCGGCTGTGCGTGGCGGCACTGAGTGCGGGCGGCTGTGCGTGGCGGCGGTGAGTGCGGGCGGCTGTGAGTGCAGGCGGCTGTGCGTGGCTGTGGTGAGTGCGGGCGGCTGTGCGTGGTGGTGCTGAGAGTGCGGGCGGCTGTGCATGGCTGTGCTGGGCGCCGAGTGCTGGGGGCCTGAGCAGGCGGGGACACCGGCGCGCTGTGGGGGTCAGGTGCCGGAGTCGCCGCTAGCTCAGGCCCCCGGCACTTGCTATATTCACCTGTCCCGGCATTCCACCGATGCGCGCTGCTCCATCCTCCACATCCTCTGGCTGTGACTGTTGAGTCAGAGGGCGGCGCGCATTAAGCGCGTCATCGCGCCCTCTGAACTGAACGTCACAGGCAGAGGATGGAGCAGCGCGCATCGGTGGAACGCCGGGACAGGTAAATATAGCATACCCACCCTCCTGGCACGTCCCTGCTTCTCCGTTGGAGATCGCGGTGTGCGTTCAGTGCTTACGCATACCGCGATCTCCTGGGAGCGTCACTCTGTGGAGTCCAGACTGCGTCGGTGCTTGCGCAGTCTATAAAGGCTTCGGACAGGACAGAGTGACGCTGTGCGTGGCTGTGGTGAGTGCGGGCGGCTGTGCGTGGCGGCGGTGAGTGCGGGCGGCTGTGCGTGGCTGTGGTGAGTGCGGGCGGCTGTGCTGAGTGCGGGCGGCTGTGAGTGCGGGCGGCTGTGCGTGGCTGTGGTGAGTGCGGGCGGCTGTGCGTGGCTGTGGTGAGTGCGGGCGGCTGTGCGTGGCGGTGGTGAGTGCGGGCGGCTGTGCGTGGCGGTGGTGAGTGCGGGCGGCTGTGCGTGGCGGTGGTGAGTGCGGGCGGCTGTGCGTGGCTGTGGTGAGTGCGGGCGGCTGTGCGTGGCTGTGGTGAGTGCGGGCGGCTGTGCGTGGCTGTGGTGAGTGCGGGCGGCTGTGCGTGGCTGTGGTGAGTGCGGGCGGCTGTGCGTGGCTGTGGTGAATTTGGGCGGCTGTGCGTGGCTGTGGTGAGTGCGGGCGGCTGTGGTGAGTGCGGGCGGCTGTGAGTGCGGGCGGCTGTGCGTGGCTGTGGTGAGTGCGGGCGGCTGTGCGTGGCTGTGCTGAGTGCGGGCGGCTGTGCGTGGCTGTGGTGAGTCCGGGCGGCTGTGCGTGGCTGTGGTGAGTGCGGGCGGCTGTGCGTGGCTGTGGTGAGTGCGAGCGGCTGTGCGTGGCGGCGGTGAGTGCGGGCGGCTGTGCGTGGCGGCGGTGAGTGCGTGCGGCTGTGCGTGGCGGCACTGAGTGCGGGCGGCTGTGCGTGGCGGCGGTGAGTGCGGGCGGCTGTGAGTGCAGGCGGCTGTGCGTGGCTGTGGTGAGTGCAGGCGGCTGTGCGTGGCTGTGGTGAGTGCGGGCGGCTGTGCATGGTGGTGCTGAGAGTGCGGGCGGCTGTGCATGGCTGTACTGGGCGCCGAGTGCTGGGGGCCTGAGCAGGCGGGGACACCGGCGCGCTGTGGGGGTCAGGTGCCGGAGTCGCCGCTAGCTCAGGCCCCCGGCACTTGCTATATTCACCTGTCCCGGCATTCCACCGATGCGCGCTGCTCCATCCTCCACATCCTCTGGCTGTGACTGTTCAGTCAGAGGGCGGCGCGCATTAAGCGAGTCATCGCACCCTCTGAACTGAACGTCACAGGCAGAGGATGGAGCAGCGCGCATCGGTGGAACGCCGGGACAGGTAAATATAGCATACTCACCCTCCTGGCACGTCTGAGTGCGGGCGGCTGTGCTGAGTGCGGGCGGCTGTGCTGAGTGCGGGCAGCTGTGCTGAGTGCAGGCGGCTGTGCTGAGTGCGGGCAGCGGTGCTGAGTGCGGGCGGTTGTGCGTGGCTGTGCTGAGTGCGGGCGGCTGTGCGTGGCGGTGGTGAGTGCGGGCGGCTGTGCGTGGCTGTGGTGAGTGCGGGCGGCTGTGCGTGGCTGTGGTGAGTGCGGGCGGCTGTGCGTGGCTGTGGTGAGTGCGGGCGGCTGTGCGTGGCTGTGGTGAGTGCGGGCGGCTGTGCGTGGCTGTGGTGAGTGCGGGCGGCTGTGCGTGGCTGTGGTGAGTGCGGGCGGCTGTGCGTGGCTGTGGTGAGTGCGGGCGGCTGTGCGTGGCTGTGGTGAGTGCGGGCGGCTGTGCGTGGCTGTGGTGAGTGCGGGCGGCTGTGCGTGGCGGCGGTGAGTGCGGGCGGCTGTGCGTGGCGGCGGTGAGTGCGGGCGGCTGTGCGTGGCGGCACTGAGTGCGGGCGGCTGTGCGTGGCGGCGGTGAGTGCGGGCGGCGGTGAGTGCGGGCGGCTGTGAGTGCAGGCGGCTGTGCGTGGCTGTGGTGAGTGCGGGCGGCTGTGCGTGGTGGTGCTGAGAGTGCGGGCGGCTGTGCATGGCTGTGCTGGGCGCCGAGTGCTGGGGGCCTGAGCAGGCGGGGACACCGGCGCGCTGTGGGGGTCAGGTGCCGGAGTCGCCGCTAGCTCAGGCCCCCGGCACTTGCTATATTCACCTGTCCCGGCATTCCACCGATGCGCGCTGCTCCATCCTCCACATCCTCTGGCTGTGACTGTTGAGTCAGAGGGCGGCGCGCATTAAGCGCGTCATCGCGCCCTCTGAACTGAACGTCACAGGCAGAGGATGGAGCAGCGCGCATCGGTGGAACGCCGGGACAGGTAAATATAGCATACCCACCCTCCTGGCACGTCCCTGCTTCTCCGTTGGAGATCGCGGTGTGCGTTCAGTGCTTACGCATACCGCGATCTCCTGGGAGCGTCACTCTGTGGAGTCCAGACTGCGTCGGTGCTTGCGCAGTCTATAAAGGCTTCGGACAGGACAGAGTGACGCTCCCAGCGTTATATTATAGATATCATCTGTCAAATCAAAGTTCTTTTAGTATAAATTTTAGAAAAAATCATTATTATAATAATATAATAAACTCTAACCTAAATTTTTAGGCTACACTCAGGCTGGTCAGTGCACACCTACCAAACAGACAAGAAGAGGAAGAATCAGTCTCTTGACCAAAATGAGATAGAGTCAATCATTCAAGTCATTAGAAGAGCTGAGAAAGTAGATACACTGGAACAACAGAGAATTGGGTATGTCTGGGCTGTTTAAGGACTTATTATTGCTGTCTATTACACATTAGCAGATTATGCCATTAACAGTAAAAGATCTGGTTGTATTAAACATTTTTAAAATATGTATATACTGTAATAATATGAGAGTAGATGGAATGTCCGATTGAAGCATTGTCTTCTATTTTATTCCTTTTTAACGTTAAGTTACAAAATAGAAAAAGTATATTGCACCTAACACATACTATTTCACTATTCGAGCAATGCTTCTTTACTACCATCTTCTGGTACAAAACTGAACTTCATTCACTAATACAGGCCTTTCCTCCGAGCTTATCCTTTAACAACAGATTGAGCTATATGCTAATTTTTTTGTATTCTTGCCTTCCCTCCTATAAAGTGCTGTTTTTCTTCTTGTATTATTATTTATTATAGACAAATAAATCATCAGTAATTCTATTATTAACTGCATTCATTTTCTTTCATTCATTTCCCTAGCTCATCATATAGCATATCCATTGTTTCTGCTAGCAATTGTGAGCTGTGAAATTAGTTAGGTCAGTCAATCTAATAGAATATAGGACACTGCAAGCTGCTTTAAAATGGTTTTCCAATATAGAAAATGGCCAAAAAGCAGGAAATGCTTTAAAAAAAAACAATTTATACTAGCCTGCTAATTCCCATCCACTGCTCCGTTACCTGTTTCTATGGTCGGCAGTCACATACTGACAGTGTTTCCATCACCACTCAGGTCAACTGCAGTGGTTACCTGACAAAAGCCAAAACATCATTACTACATGATAGCGAGCAAAGACCTGCAGGACTTGCAGCATGGAGGTGCTATAGTGCCAAGGGATATACTAAATGAGTATAAATTATTTTGTCAATCATCCATTCTCTACTTTCAGGCAAGTTAATATTATTTTCAAACCAATATAACCATTGTTGAACTGCCAGGGCCCTATGTTTATTTGCTTAGCTCTGATGGGTTAAATTTATCAAGCCGAAAGGGGTTTTCCAGCCTAAGCAGAAATTTCTGCAATCACTTTGACTGTCAAATCGCAACAGTGTGCAATGCACCCACTGTCAGGATTCCCCTCTATCTCCAGTGCCGATAGGCTGTCAAGTGACTAAAAGTGATTAACACAGCGTAATTACAGTCAGATGACATTAGATTTGTATCCACTTTTCTCAATAACGCCATTGAGAGAATTGGATGAAAATCTAGTCTGCACATGATGACTGCAACTATGCAAATTGCATACTTGCTTCCATAGGACAGCCCACTTGGGCTGGCGTAGAGGGGAATCCTGACAGTTTGACACCTTGCACACTGTAAAGATTCGTTAAACGGCATTCACATGGTGACTGAGCCTGGAAAACCTATTAACTCTTGTGTACATAAAAATTAGTAGTTGTCACGGGGGTACTGGGTAGACTAAGGCTGGTAACCCGGGCCCCTGCGAAATCCCTCGGACTAGGGAAAACCCTGTCTGTCCCTCTCCCAGAATTTACACTAATGGTGTGCTTGTCTGGGCCACCAGGCCTAACCCTGACTCCTGTTTCAGCCTTATGCTGAAACCTCCACCCGCCACCCAGTGATTAGACCACACACCAACCTCAACAGAAAGCACAGACAGGGAAAACTAAAAACGCACCATGCCGCAGACACACAGGAAAACTCTATAACGTGCACAGGGCAAAACAAATACAAATATAGGAAGGAGAAATATGACTAAGGAAAATACACCACCAGATACGATATTTCTACTCCAAGACCACCACTCCAGACCGGAATCACTAGGCACGAGGCACAAGCTATAATTGGCGACGCCCAAAGTCCAGCAGAACTATTTAAAGGCAGCGGGCGACACCCAGCCGCCAACCCGAGTACCAGCTAAATTAACCCCGGACAACCTAGATAAAATCTAGTAGGCGCCACTGAGCGTATAGTGGACGAATGCGGAATTACCGCTGTCTGTCGGATGCCCTAGTGTGAATAGCTTCCGACATGACAGTACCCCGCCTTCTACGATGGACCCCAGGACCCTCACGACTTATAAGACCCGGCTTGTCCGGATGGCGGCGGTGAAACATACTAACCAGCCGGTCCGCATGAATGTCCGAGGCTGGTACCCAAGACCTCTCCTCCGGCCCATAACCGAGCCAGTGTACCAGGTACTGTAATGTGCGGCGCACTACACGAGAGTCAACCACCTTGGAGACTTCAAATTCTAAATTGCCATCCACCAAAACTGGAGATGGCGTCGGTGTCGCGTCCACGGAACCCACCACCTTTTTTAATAACGATCTGTGGAACATGTTGTGTATCTTATAAACCGTAGGAAGCTCCAATCGGTAGGCTACCGGGTTAATGATGGCGGCGACCCTAAATGGACCAATAAACCTTGGACCTAATTTCAGGGATGGTATTTTGAGTTTTATGTTTTTTGTGGACAACCACACCCAGTCACCCACACTCAGGTCCGGACCTGGCACCCGTCTACTGTCAGCCACACGTTTGTACCTAGCACCCACACTCAGCAAGCGCTGTTTCACTCTCCTCCAGACAGATGACAGTTGTGCACCTAACTGGTCCTCCTCCGGGACGCCAGCAGAGCCCCCCTGACGCAGAGTACAAAATTGAGGATGATGCCCGTAAACACAAAAGAACGGGGACTCCCCAGACGATTCCTGGCGGTGATTATTTATGGCAAACTCCGCCAAAGGAAGGAACGTCGACCACTCCTCCTGATTGTCAGAAACAAAGCAGCGTAAATACTGCTCCAAATTCTGGTTCATACGCTCGGTCTGACCATTTGACTGAGGATGAAACGCCGAAGAATGTGATAACTTGATCCCCAGCCGTGAGAAAAATGCTTTCCAAAATTTTGCCACAAACTGAGTACCTCTATCAGACACGATGTCAGACGGAACCCCGTGAAGTCTGACCACCTCCTGCACAAATACCTGAGCCAGAGTCTTCGCGTTAGGCAACGAAGGCAAGGACACAAAGTGCGACATCTTTGAGAACCGATCAACAACCACCAAGATGACAGTGTTCCCAGCTGAGGAGGGCAGGTTTGTAATAAAATCCATGGAGATCTCCGTCCATGGCCTATTTGGTACCCCTAGAGGATGTAATGTGCCAGCAGGATGGGAGCGAGGCGTCTTAGCCCTAGCACACGTGGTACATGCTGATACGTACGAGACAACGTCCTGTCGGATTTTGGGCCACCAAAACCGACGCGACACCAACTCCAAGGTACCCCTAACCCCTGGATGGCCAGCCAGAACAGTATCATGATGCTCACCCAACACCTTTAGGCGAAGATGGAGAGGTACAAATGATTTGTTAATGGGAAGCTCTGGTGGTACCTCCTCCTGAGCCTCGGCAATCTCAGCCTCAACCTCTGTCGTGAGAGCTGAGACCACTACACCCTTTTGGAGGATGGGTACCGGATTTTCCTGAGGTTCTCCCCCCGGAAAACACCTGGATAAAGCATCTGCCTTAGTGTTCTTAGACCCCGGTCGGTATAACAAAAAAGTTGAATCGCGTGAAAAACAACGCCCAGCGAGCCTGCCTGGGGAACAGACGCTTGGCTGACTCTAAATAAAGCAGATTTTTATGGTCGGTGATAACTGTAACCTGGTGGACCGACCCCTCCAAGAAGTGTCGCCATTCCTCAAAAGCCAACTTGATAGCCAACAACTCCCTGTTGTCGATATCGTAGTTACGTTCGGGGGGCGACAGCTTCTTGGAAAAGTAGGCGCATGGACGCAACTCGCCCAAGGATGAGCCTTGTGACAGCACCGCCCCCACTCCAACCTCAGACGCATCGACTTCCACGGTAAATGGTTTTGATATGTCCGGTTGCACCAGAATGGGGGCCGAAGCAAAACTGTTATTCAGAAATTCGAATGCGCGCACAGCAGCCTCAGACCAGGCGGAGAAATTGGTACCCTTTTTCGTCATGTCAGTAAGCGGTTTAGCAATGGTAGAAAAATCTTTGATAAACTTTCTATAATAGTTAGAAAACCCAAGGAACCGCTGAAGCGCTTTTAGGTTATCAGGCTGTTCCCAACGCAGCACCGCTTGCACCTTAGCGGCGTCCATTTTAAACCCTGAAGCAGACACAATATAACCCAAGAAAGGCAACTCCTGAACCGAAAATACACATTTCTCAAGTTTTGCATAGAGCTTATTCTCTCTGAGTAGCTGTAACACCTGCCTCTCATGCTCTAAATGAGTATCACGGTCGCATGAATAAATGAGAATGTCATCTAGGTACACAATAACTAATTTCCCCAGGACATGCGAGAACACATCATTTATGAAATGTTGAAATACTGCAGGCGCGTTTGTCAACCCAAATGGCATCACCAAATTTTCAAAATGACCCCCAGGAGTATTAAAAGCCGTCTTCCACTCATCACCTTGATGGACTTTTATGAGGTTGTACGCCCCCCTGAGGTCAAGCTTGGAGAACCACTTAGCACCAGCCACCTGGTTGAACAAGTCAGGTATCAGTGGCATAGGGTATGGATCACGAACCGTAATCTGGTTTAACTCCCTGAAATCCAGACACGGGCGCAGTCCGCCATTTTTCTTCTTAACGAAGAACCCCGCTGCCACAGGCGAGGACGAAGGCCTGATGTGCCCTTTGCTCAGACTCTCAGCAATGTAGTCTTTTAAAGCTTGCCTCTCAGGACCAGAGATGTTAAACCTCCTTGCTTTCGGCAATTTGGCCCCTGATTTAAACCTAATCGCACAGTCATAGGGGCGATGTGGTGGCAATTCTGAGCAAGCCTTCTCTGAGAACACATCCGCGAAATCCAGCAGTGACTCAGGAATGCTAGGAGTCACAGCGGACACACATGTGGCCAGGCAATTCTCCTGGCAGAATCCGCTCCACTGGATTATGTCCTGAGTTTTCCAGTCAATCACCGGGTTGTGCATAGATAACCATGGAAAACCCAAAACCATTTGTGCAGGAAGATTACCGAGTACCCTACATGTAACCTGCTCGAAATGTAGGACCCCAATATGGAGTTTCACCTCAGCCACAAACTCGGTAATCTCCCCCTGTGGGAGAGGAGCAGAATTGATGGTGACCACCCGGATAGGATGAGGCAGTTTTTCGACTGCGAACCCGGCCGTGCGCGCAAACTCCTCATCAATGAGATTAGTGGCCGAACCACTATCCACAAAAATAGTGATTGGCAGCTCTCTGTCAGCGACCATAACTTTGGCAGGAAGCATACATTGAGAGACCACAATGGAAGATATGCATAAGCTCAAATTAGCCTCTTCCACACCCTCTGAGCTTAGTAGTTTTCTGCCGTTGCGCTTTTCTTAGATAACAGAGGACAAGCATTTACATAATGCCCATTTTTGCGATTTGCACAGGCTCCGTGGGCTCACCTGCAGCAACCTCACGTGCACCTACGCCCTCCCACATAGGCGGCGTCTCTTGCACCCCCTGACGCAAACGGCGATCAATGCAGACAAGACTCATAGCAGACTCTAGAGAAGCAGGAGTCTCATACATCAGGAGGGCTTGTTTAACCCTTCCCGAAACCCCATGAACAAACTGACTCCACAGCGCGGGGTCATTCCATTGTGTGTCCACCGCCCAGCGGCGTAATTCAGAACTGTAATCCTCCGCCATTCGCTCCCCTTGGCGGAGAGCGCGAATTTTAGATTCTGCTAGAGCCATTCTGTCAGGATCATTATAAATGAGCCCAAGAGCAGAAAAAAAACTCTCCACTGAGTTAAATGCAGCTGAATCAGATAGTAAAGAAAATGCCCAAGCTTGGGGGTCTCCGTTCAGTAAGGACAATACCAGGCCCACACGCTGAGCCTCATTACCTGAGGAAATCGGGCGCATACGAAAAAATAATTTGCAAGCTTCACGAAAAACAACAAATTTACTGCGTTCCCCAGCAAACCTCTCAGGTAAAGGGATCTTTGGCTCTGCAACTCTACCTGCAGTTTCAGCTTGCACATTAGATACTATTAGACCCTGTTGCTGAACCGCCCCCTTCAACTCAGTGACCTGTAAGGACAGCGCCTCCAACTGGCGGGTTATGGAAGTCATGGGATCCATGGAATACAAAATTTTGGGGCCGATTATAATGTCACGGGGGTTCTGGGTAGACTAAGGCTGGCAACCTGGGCCCCTGCGATATCCCTCGGACTAGGGAAAACCCTGTCTGTCCCTCTCCCAGAATTTACACTAATGGTGTGCTTGTCTGGGCCACCAGGCCTGACCCTGACTCCTGTTTCAGCCTTATGCTGAAACCTCCACCCGCCACCCAGTGATTAGACCACACACCAACCTCAACAGAAAGCACAGACAGGGAAAACTAAAAACGCACCACGCCGCAGACACACAGGAAAACTCTATAACGTGCACAGGGCAAAACAAATACAAATATAGGAAGGAGAAATATGACTAAGGATAATACACCACCAGATACGATATTTCTACTCCAAGACCACCACTCCAGACCAGAATCACTAGACACGAGGCACAAGCTATAATCGGCGATGCCCAAAGTCCAGCAGAACTATTTAGGCCGGTTTCACACGTCAGTGGCTCCGGTACGTGAGGTGACCGTTTCCTCACGCACCGGAGACACTGACACACGTAGACCCATAAAAATCAATGCATCTGTTCAGATGTCATTGATTTTTTGCGGACCGTGTCTCCGTGTGCCAAACACGGAGACATGTCAGTGTTCGTGGGAGCGCACGTATTACACGGACCCATTAAAGTCAATGGGTCCGTGTAAAACACGGACCTCACACGGACGTTCTCCGTCTGGGGTCCGTGTGCATGCAGGAGACAGAGCTACAGTAAGCGCTGTTCCCCCCACATGGTGCTGAAGCCGCGATTCATATGTACCCTGCAGCAGCGTTTGCTGCAGAGAAAATATGAATAATAGTGTTTAAAATAAAGATCTATGTGTCCGCCGCCCCCCCACCCCCTGTGCGCCCCCCCGCTGTTCTGAAAATACTCACCCGCTCCCTCGTTGGCTGTCACTCCTTCCTCTCTGCCCCGCGCCTCCTACTGTATGCGGTCACGTGGGGCCGCTCATTTACAATCATGAATAGTCGGCTCCGCCCCTATGGGAGGTGGAGCCGCCTATTCATGACTGTAAATGATCGGCCCCACGTGACCGCATACACTAGAAGCCGCGGCCAGACCAGGAAGCAGCGAGGGAGGCGGGTAAGTATTTTCTGAACAGCGGGGGGGCGCACAGGGGGTGGGGGGGGCGGCGGACACATAGATCTTTATTTTAAACACTATTATTCATATTTTCTCTGCAGCAAACGCTGCTGCAGGGAACATATGAATCCCGGCTTCAGCACGATGCAGGGTACCACACGCGTGGGTACCACACGCTCCGTGTGGTACCCACTCGCCATACGGGCGGCACACGTGTGCCGCACGTATGGCCTACGTGAGTTCCCAGGCACACGGACACGGATAACTCCGGTACCGATTTATTCCGGTACCGGAATTATCTGGACGTGTGGGACAGCCCTTAAAGGCAGCGGGCGTGACCCAGCCTCCAACCCGAGTACCAGCTAAATTAACCCCGGACAACCTAGATAAAATCTAGTAGGCGCCACTGAGCGTATAGTGGACGAATGCGGAATTACCGCTGTCTGTCGGACGCCCTAGTGTGAATAGCGTCCGACATGACAGTATTTTACTGGAAGTGTTTTATACTGGTCAAATGTTATACTCCATTTATTTTAAGAATTTCTTCTTCTACTTGTTCTTTGTACTGTCTTCCCTTTCTTTTCCCCATTTCTAATATCATCATCATCATCATCATCATCATCATCATCATCATCATCATCATCATCAGAAATGTGTTACTGATAAATGGTACTTAATAGTTACATTGTGTATGAGCTTTACAACAAGAGATTAATAAAGTTGTCTCTTCAAGATGTTACATTCATATTGCATATTTGTTTGTTTGCAAGCCATTTGACTTTTCAGGAAATTAATTTAGATAATTTAGTTAAATATATGCTTTTACTTCTAGACGCCTTGTGGAAAGACTAGAAAACATGAGGAAAAATGTGATGGGCAATGGAATGTCGCAATGCCTGCTGTGTGGGGAGCATCTTGGATTACTGGGTACCACTTCTGTCTTTTGCCAAGACTGTAAAAAGGTAATTTAGGATACCTATCTTCATAGCGGAATTCTACAATACAGCACACTGTGTATGCAAATATACAAATATTGAAAAGCTATCTAGACTATATTTATGAATTTGAGGTACTTATTGCACAAACTTCCCAATTCATATGTGTCCACTTATCACGATAAGACACCTTTGTTAAAGAGAATATATTCTATCAGACTAACCTCTCTGCGGCCAAGGACTAGAAATTTAAAAGGCAGATATGATCATGTTTAGAGATGAGCCGATCTTATGAAATTCAAATTTACCACCTTTGCCTTATTTTTACCCTCAAATGTTATTTGCGGCAAATAAGTTTCCAGTTAATCTTCATGCTGAAGAGCTTATAATTTCCTGGAAAAGATAAAAAGAAAACTTTTGAAGTCTTAATAAAGGACTCTAATGGACCACTTTGGAGCTCTTTTATCCAAACACTGCGTTACTCATGTCTCGTCATTAAACCTTTCCAAAGCTTAGCCCTATTTTAGGACATCTTTCATATTTTTGTACCCTCAATAAGTACACTTCCCAGAAGCCGTACAGTAGAAAAGCATGGAGGATGTGTGGGCATCTGGCAGCGATGGAATTTTCAAATACCACACCTTATAAAAATATGATGGGTGGACAGCCAGGAGACGTGACTTTTGTGACTGTGGATTGGCAGTGGAGCAACAGTAGCAGCAGTACAGTATAGCACTGTAAAACATAGTAGCCAGCTACGAGATTTGTGACTGGCGTGATCGTGCATTGGCAGTTGCAGTGTCAGAAGCTGCACAGTAGAAAAGACAAGCAGGGAGGTGTCTGGCAATTTAGGGCCAGTAACAATAGCCCCCACAGCACTAGTACTATGGTATAGATGACATGATGGACAGGGAATAGATATTGGACTGAGCATGGGCCACTGAAACTGGTGGCAGCAGAACTTTATGGAAGACAAATAAAACCGGAGGTGCTGCTGCTAGCAGCTCCCACATATTGTTAAATATTATTCCATTGCATGAGTTTTTGTTTCTCTCACAGTACCGCGTCCAGTAATGCACCATTTTGGTTTAATATTTTGGTCCTAAGAATAATGTAAAAATATTATCACACTTAGCCTGCCCTTGAAAAATATACAATCAACCAGGAATCATATGTAGGGTTCACATGACTGCCAGAAAGGCTATTAGAACACCAGTCTGCATGTATTATCAGTGTGGTTGTTTGGGTCTCCAACTTGACAATTTTAAGAGGTGTACCAAAACAGACCTGCACAGTTCCCTTAACGAGCACCAATACGTCTTTTAACAGCAGCCAATAAAGGTACTTATTCCTCAGTGCCACTATTTAACAGCTCTGAGGAATAAGAGTATAGCGGTGTCAGCTATATCGGCCCTGGACAGTTTTCCAACCAACTGGGGCCGATTAACCCCTTAAATACCACTACCAAATGCAACCGTGGTATTTAAGTTGTTACAAGGGCGTCACAAGACTGCCTCAGTAACCAACAGACACCCACGATGACAATTGTGAGTACTGATGGTTAACATGGTACCCTGAGTTCATGAGACGCCCCCTGGGTACAGTAGCCTATGAGATCTAGGAATAAGCTGAGTCTCAGAGTCTCACACATTGCTGTACATGAGTAGAGCACTGTATGAAACCAGTGATCAAAGTAAAAATTATACATGTCCCACAGTGAAAAGGTGTAAAAAAACAAGTGAAAAATTAAAATAATTATGTAAATAAAAGTAACAAAAACACACAAAAAGCGGACACAAATCAAGAAAATCCGTTTTGCCACTCAAAATGCAGCGTTTGTGATAAAGCAAAATTAAACAAAAAATGTACACATACACACGTGGTCAAAATTGTTGGTACCTCTCGTTTAATGACAGAAAACCCCACAATGGTCACAGAAATAACTGAAAAAAGCAATAATAAATAAAAGATCTATGAAAATGAATAAATCAAAGTCAGACATTGCTTTTATTTATTTATTATTATTTTTGTCTGATTAAAGTTATTTCTGTGATCATTGAGTTTTTCTGTCATTAAACGAGGGGTACCAACAATTTTGACCACGTGTGTAATCGGTATCACCGTGTCTGGAACATCCCGTTCTATAAAACTGCCACCTTATTTATTCAGTATGGCGAACGCTGTATAAAAATAATTTTAAAAACCGTCAAAAATGTTGCTTTTTCATTATAATGAAAAAGTGAAAAAAAAAGCGATAAAGTAATATGTAAAAAAAAAAAATTGTACAAATGAAAGTGCCAAACCTTCCCGCAAAAACAAGTCTTAGTAGTACCCATTCGGAAAAAAATTAAATTAATGATGGCTTTCATAATAGGACAATGCAAAAACTAATTCATTTTGCTAAAATATTGTTTTTAGTCTGTAACAATAGCAAACGCATGTAAAGTAAGCTGCGGAGACACCATCACGTGTTTCTCAACGCAAGCAATGAATAGCCAGGCCTTTCTCCGGGAAGGAACAACCACAGGAAGGGCAGCATCCAATAAAGGAGAATATCCAATAAAGGAAGACCACCTATGCCAAGCATGGTATCCATCCACAAACAGCTGTTTCGGGGTTTTTGCCCCTCATCAGTGTGGAGTAGGAAACTGGCTATTAGGAGCAGTGCCTGGTGAAAGGCTATGAAGGAACAGATGAATGACCTCGGGGAGACCAAAACATCCAACACTGCGGAGACACCATCACGTGTTTCTCAACGCAATGATGGCATAGGTTGTCTTCCTTTATTGGATATTCTCCTTTATTGGATGCTGCCCTTCCCGTGGTTGTTCCTTCCCGGAGAAAGGCCTGGCTATTCATTGCTTGCGTTGAGAAACACGTGATGGTGTCTCCGCAGCTTACTTTACATGCGTTTGCATATTTCCCATAAGGGATGGGGGCAGTGTTCTGGATCACTGCGTTGAGAAACACGTGATGGTGTCTCTGCAGTGTTGGATGTTTTGGTCTCCCCGAGGTCATTCATCTGTTCCTTCATAGCCTTTCACCAGGCACTGCTCCTAATAGCCAGTTTCCTACTCCACACTGATGAGGGGCAAAAACCCCGAAACAGCTGTTTGTGGATGGATACCATGCTTGGCATAGGTGGTCTTCCTTTATTGGATATTCTCCTTTATTGGATGCTGCCCTTCCCGTGGTTGTTCCTTCCCGGAGAAAGGCCTGGCTATTCATTGCTTGCGTTGAGAAACACGTGATGGTGTCTCCGCAGCTTACTTTACATGCGTTTGCATATTTCCCATAAGGGATGGGGGGAGTGTTCTGGATCACTGCGTTGAGAAACACGTGATGGTGTCTCCGCTAGTGTTGAGCGATACCGTCCGATACTTGAAAGTATCGGTATCGGAAAGTATCGGCCGATACCGGCAAAGTATCGGATCCAATCCGATACCGATACCCGATACCAATACAAGTCAATGGGACTCAAGTATCGGACGGTATTCCTGATGGTTCCCAGGGTCTGAAGGAGAGGAAACTCTCCTTCAGGCCCTGGGATCCATATAAATGTGTAAAAGAAAGAATTAAAATAAAAAATATTGCTATACTCACCTGTCCGACGCAGCCTGGACCTCAGCGAGGGAACCGGCAGCGTTGTTTGTTTAAAATTCGCGCTTTTACTTGGTTACGTGAAGTCCCGGCTTGTGATTGGTCAGGGCGGCCATGTTGCCGGGACGCGGACCAATCACAGCAAGCCGTGACGAAATTACGTCACGGCTTGCTGTGATTGGTCCGCGTCCCGGCAACATGGCCGCCATTAACCAATCACAAGCCGGGACGTCACGGGAGGCTGGACACGCGCCCATTTTAAAAAGCGCGCGTGTCCAGCCTCCAGTGACGTCCCGGCTTATGATTGGTCACGGCGCCATGTTGCCGGGACGCGGACCAATCACAGCAAGCCGTGACGAAATTACGTCACGGCTTGCTGTGATTGGTCCGCGTCCCGGCAACATGGCCGCCATTAACCAATCACAAGCCGTGACGTCACGGGAGGCTGGACACGCGCGCTTTTTAAAATGGGCGCGTGTACAGCCTCCCGTGACGTCCCGGCTTGTGATTGGTTGCGCCGCGGTCAACCAATCACAAGCCGGGAGGCTGGACACGCGCGCATTTTAAAATTTTAAAATGGGCGCGTGTCCAGCCTCCCGGCTTGTGATTGGTTGACCGCGGCGCAACCAATCACAAGCCGGGACGTCACGGGAGGCTGGACACGCACCCATTTTAAAATGCGCGCGTGTCCAGCCTCCCGTGACGTCACGGCTTGTGATTGGTTGCGTCTCCCATGTGACTGCGACGCAACCAATCACAAAGCCGGGACGTAATTTTAAAATCCTTAAGGACCTGAAATTACGTCACGGCTTGCTGTGATTGGTTGCGTCTCCCATGTGACTGCGACGCAACCAATCACAACGCCGGAACGTAATTTTAAAATCCTGAAGGACCTGAAATTTCGTCACGGCTTGCTGTGATTGGTTGCGTCCCGGTCACATGGGCGGCACGCAACCAATCACAAGCCGGGACTCACGTAAAGGAAAGAAAAGCGCGAATTTTAAATAAAGAACGCTGCCGCTTCCCTCGGTAAGGTGCAGGCTGCGTCGGAGAGGTGAGTATAGCAATATTTTTTATTTTAATTCTCTCTTTTACACATTTTTACATTAATGTTGTTTCGATACCGATACCCGATATCACAAAAATATCGGATCTCGGTATCGGAATTCCGATACAGCAAGTATCGGCCGATACCCGATACTTGCAGTATCGGAATGCTCAACACTAGTCTCCGCAGTGTTGGATGTTTTGGTCTCCCCGAGGTCATTCATCTGTTCCTTCATAGCCTTTCACCAGGCACTGCTCCTAATAGCCAGTTTCCTACTCCACACTGATGAGGGGCAAAAACCCCGAAACAGCTGTTTGTGGATGGATACCATGCTTGGCATAGGTGGTCTTCCTTTATTGGATATTCTCCTTTATTGGATGCTGCCCTTCCCGTGGTTGTTCCTTCCCGGAGAAAGGCCTGGCTATTCATTGCTTGCGTTGAGAAACACGTGATGGTGTCTCCGCAGCTTACTTTACATGCGTTTGCATATTTCCCATAAGGGATGGGGGCAGTGTTCTGCATCACTGCGTTGAGAAACACGTGATGGTGTCTCCGCAGTGTTGGATGTTTTGGTCTCCCCGAGGTCATTCATCTGTTCCTTCAATGTAACAATAGCAAAGCATAAAAAAAATATAACTCTGGTATAGCTGTAATCATACCGACCCAACAAACAAATTAGTCTTATCACTTTTACCACATGGTGAATGATGAAAAAAAGTAAAAACAATAACTGAATTGCTTCTTTTTGTTCACTCTGTTTGAAAAATGTAAAAAAGTTACAGCTCTCAGAATATGGCAACAATAAAAACTACTTTTTACACAAAAAAAAGCATTTTCACTGTGTGATATTAGCAAGACCTAAAAAAAAAAAAAAAAAAAAAAAAACTATATAAATCTGGTATCCCTGGACTCGCACCGACCCAAAGAATAAATCCGTCTTATCACTCACTTATACCACATGGTTAACAGCACAAACAAAAAACAACTATTCTTGTACTGCTGTCTATTTCTCCATTCTACCTTCCAAAAATCGGGATAAGGTTCGACTCACATTTATCCTGTACTCTCCGCTGAGCGCTTACGTCAGGGTTTCCGTGTAAATTCACCAAAACTGCGATTCATACAAAACTTCCAACAGAACCATACATTTGAGACAGATGGAGTAACTTTGAAATGGACTTAGGCATCTTTTTAGAGAACAAGTGTGGTCCACCACAGATCTGTGCACTCCTAAACAGATGGATGCCACCGAAGCACACTACAATCGCAGTACGAAGTGTCTCCAACTGCCTCATTATGGTGGGTGACTCCATAGGGGGTTTCGTCTGGATCGCATTTTTGTGGTATTTACATGGAAGCCCCCACATAAGGGCTCAGCGCAGAGCATAAGAAAGTGATCTAGCCTTGTTCTGGAAGTGATCAAAAAATGTTATGTACCCCAAAATGTTACAGGTAAAAACCCTAATTTATCCTGCACAAAACCATCCCCCACTCAGGTTCGTCATCTGTTACTGGACCTATAGGGGGTTCCCACATTACTGGTAGAACAAAGTCTCTGGAAAAGCAACATGACTCCCACCCCTTCAAATAGAATCCAGTGAATTCTGTGCTCCCATATCCAAATGCCCTGTTCCTTATCAGCCCCACTGAGCCTAAACCACCACTAAGCAGCCACATGTTTGACATTATTGTAATGGAGAGAAGGCACTTAATTTACGGGTGTATATTACCAGAAGCACAAGCTGGGCCCAATGTATGGGGGTGGGTGCTACAATATATGGGGGCTGTACAATGTATGCGGACACAATGTATGTGTACTAGACTGGCAGATTTGAAAATCTTCAGAAAAAAAAGCCTGGCTTGGATGTTACAAAATAGTCACTGCAGCCAAAGATGAATCCATTGAGAGGTGCAGTTTCTACAATGGGGACCCTTTTTTTTCTGCTGTTCTTGCACCTTTTGGAGCTCCACAAATTTAGCCAGCAAACTATTCTATCAAAATCTGTGCTCCAAAAGACAAATAGCGCTCCTTCCTTCGCAACCCTGACGTGTGGCCTAACAGTAATTTCTGGCAACATATGGGGCAGCAGCATGTTCAGGGGAAATTTCCCAATAAATTGTTAGGTCAAGTGTCAGATATTAACCCTTGCGTACCTGACAAATTTGCAACAAATACAAAAATTACATTTTTACCATTAAAATGTAATATCCACGTCATCTATGAGTTAAAAATACTCAATACACTCCTAGATGAATTCGTTGAGGGGTCTAGTTTCCAAAACGGGGTCACTTGTGGGGTGTTTCTGCTGTTTTCACATGTCATGGGCTCTTCAAATGCGTTCAGAGAACGAAGCTACATCAACTGTGACAGCAGCCACTCCTTGTCCTACACTTTGCGAGACTCAGCAGCTCTGCACAGAGGTGATGTCAATAACTACACTGCTCATCAATCGCCAAGTCCTGCTGCCTTCCATATAATGGCCTCATATATTACCCCACAGTATAATGGCCTCATATAGTGTTCCACAGTATAATGGCCCCATATAGCATGCCATAATATAATGGCGCCATATAGTGTGGTACAGTATAATGGCATCATATAGTGCCCCACAGTATAATGGCCTCCTAAGGTGCCCCACAGTATTATTGCCCCCAAAGCGTGCACCACAGTATAATGTCCCCATGTAGCACGCCATAAATTAATGGCCCCGTATAGTGCTCCATTGTATAATGGCCCCATATAGTGCTCCACAGTAATCCATCCTTGTAAATGTCACTCATCCTGCTATATGTTCCTCATTCTGGTATATGTCCTTTTTCCTGGTATATGGCCCTCATCCTTACACACTACCAAATGCATATGGCAGCCCCCAGTTGCTGAAGTAAAAATGAATAAACTATTAAAGTTGTCCATGTACTTTAACATGAAATGTGACTTGGTAGGTGTCACGGCCGCCTTTTCTGCGGCCGTGCCTGCTGCCGGGACCATCGCCGCTCTCCCCGCTCATACTTACCTGCCGCGGCGTGCTCCTCCTGTCGCTCCTGCTGTCGGGTCCGCCACCGCCATCTCCGCTCATACTTACTAGTTTGGGCCGCTCCTCTTGCAGGTGCATGCTCTCTCCCTCAGTCTTCTTTGCTCCCTGGTTCTCATCGGGTGCGCGTGCACACCGCCCACTTCAGCGCTCCTCTGTGCATGCGCACTTCCTCTTTGTGATTTACAGACATTCTGTATCTCATCTCTGTCTTCCTGGATGACCGTGACCCAGAATTTCCCCAGCATGCCATATATTTAAGGTAACTCCTTCGCTCCTTGCCTGTCTGTCATTTGTGTTCCTTTGACTCAGGTCCACTTTCGTCTTGCGCTGCCTGTTCTGAGTCTCTGCTCTGACCAGTCAGTTCAGTTTCTCTGCCCTTCCCAGGCTTCCTTATCTCCTCGTCCAGTCCAGTTCTCCCAGTGTACTCTCTGTATCCAGTCTGGTGCCTCCGTCCTGTTTCGCTTCCTTTGTGTCTTCCCCTTCCCTGTGCTCCTCTGGTCCCATCTGTTCTCTACATATATCAAACTATACCACATCTTACCCCGCTCTGTCCGTCCTATGTCCAGCTTCTCTGTTTAGTATTTCCTACTGCCTGTGTCCAGGTTCCAGCTTCTCCCTTGGGCCTGCCCCTCACACTCCCTGTATAGGGGGTGGTCCACCTGGTCAGCTCGCCCTTGGGAGGTTCGTTGCCATGGATCTGCGGGTCCACACCCGGAGTTTCAAAAGATCTTACAGTAGGGACATGGCAGAAAATACTGCCACTGCCCACAATATAGTTGTTTGGGAATACGGTTGCTAAATTGAAATATTAATTTTTACAATTCTCACCAGGGTCAATTTAAAAGGTAATAACTCTGGAACATTTCAACATATCTTGGTAAACTTTGAGATTTGTTTTCGTGAGACATGTTGTACTTTTTTAGTGGTAAATTTTGATCAATGTGATTTACATTTGTTTAGGAAAATTATCAAAAATTTGACAAAAAATTTGAAAATGTAGCAATTTTCAAACTTTTATGTCCTTAAACCAAATACGGTAGTTATACCAAACAAAATAGATACCAAATAACATTAACCACATGTCTACTTTATATCACAACCATTTTGAAACCTATTTTTGTTGGTAGGAAGTTTACAAAACCAATTTGTTTTAGAGACTACATCACATTTGAAGTGATTTTGAAGGGCTTATGTGATAGAAAATACCCCCGAATATCAGCATTTTAAAAACTGCACCCCTCAAAGTGCTCAAAACCACATTATTTATTAACCCTTCAGGTGCTTAACAGGAATTAAAGCAATGTGGAAGAAATAAATGAAATTAAAATTTTTCCCCAAAACATGTTGCTTTAGTCCCAAAGATGTATGGTCAATTTCTCCTGAGAACACTGATATCCCATATTGTTGTGCAAAATTACTGTATGGGCGCACTGCAGGGCTTGGAATGGAAGGAGCACCATTTGACTTTTGGTGCACAGAAATCACTGGAATAGATAGCGGGCACGATGTTGCGTTTGCAGAGCACCTGATGTGCCTAAATAGTGGAAATCCCCACCACAAGTGACCCCATTTGGAACTACAACCCTCAAGGAACTTATTTAGAGGTATATGGTGAGCACCTTGAACCCACAGGTGCTTCAAAGAATTTTATAACGTTGAGCTGTGAAAATAAAAAATTACGGTACCTTTTTTCCCACAAAATTGTTGTTTTAACCCCAGATTTTTAATTTCCGTAAAGGTAAAAGGAGAAAATGGACAGTACAATTGTTTCCAATTTCTCCTGAGTACCCAAACACCTCATATATGGTGGAAAACTACTGTTTGGGTACACATCAGTTTTCAGAAGGAAACCCAATAGAACTCTTTGAAGAGCCTCTGACATACCAGAACAGAACCAATTCCAACAAGTGACCCCATTTTGGAAACTTTGCATATTGAGGTATTCATCTAGGGGTGTCGTTAGCATTTTTAACCCTCAGGCGGTTCACAGAATTGTATAATATTGGGCTAATTAAATAGAAAATTGCAATTTTTATCCACTAAAATGTTGCTTTGGCCACAAGTTTTTAATTTTCCAAAGCGAAAATAGGAGAAAATGAATGGTATAATTAGTTTCGAAATGTCTGTTATTAAGTTTGAGGCACAGTGCAAAGCTCAAAGGGAGGAAGAACCATATTAGATTTCAAATTTTGCTGGAATGGTTTGAGGGTGCCTGGTAACATTGGCAGAGCCCCTAAGGTGCCAGAGCAGCAGAACCCTCTCCATAAGTGACCCCATTTTTGCAAACTATACCCCAATAAATTAATCTAGGTGTGCAGTGAGCATGTTGACACCTAATTTTATACCAGTGCTCAGTGAAGAAAGCATAATTATATTTTTAGAACTAAAATGTTGTTTTAACTCCATGTTTTAAATTTTTATAAGGGCTTATAGGAAAGATGGACTGCACAGTCTGTTGTGCAATTTCTCCTGAGATAGCGTCTTGTGGTCCGGAAAATACAGACCTAGGTTTTAGAGGTGGAAATTAGGGAAAAAAATTGAAGCAAAAAATGTGGTCAATTCTGTACTTAATATCTGCTATCCTGGTAAATATGGTTCCCTCGTCCCCATCCTGATACACATGGCCCCCTCATCCTCACCCTGGTATGTATGGCCCCCTTATCCCTATCCTGGTATGAATGGCTCCCTCATCCCTATCCTGATGTGAATGGCCCCCTTATCCCTATCCTGGTATATATGGCCCTTATTCCCATCCTGATATGCATGCCTCCTCAACCCTAGCCTGGTATGCATGTCCCCCTTTTCTCTATCCTGGTAGGCATGGCCCCCTTATCCTTATCCTGGTAGGAATGGTCCCACTCATCCCTATCCTGGCAGGAATGATTGCCTTCCTCCCTATCCTGGTATGTAGGGCCCCCATCCCTGTCCTAGTGTGCATGGCCCAATCCCTATCCTGGTATGCAGGACCCCATCCTTAACCCGGTATGATTTGCCCCCACCCCCATCCTGGTATGCATTACTCCATCAGAAAACATAAAACAAACCAAACCATTACACTTACCTTCCCAGTGCTCCCTCGCAGCATCTTGTTTTGATGCCAGCAGCTGCATTATGCATGTAACCAGTGTATGGCAGGGATGTCATGAGCTGCTTGCAAGCCAAAGGGCAGCTGCTGGAATACTCACTGCTCTGCACGCCGTGACTGTGTGTACGCAGAGCAGTGAGTATTCATTGTCCTTCAGTAGTGTGCACGGTGATAGCCGCCGACTTCCTGCAGCTGCCCACGGTCACGTGTGCCGCTGCTTAAGAGAAATGAATATTCACTGCATTTCATTCCTATGGGCGTGGAATGCGGTGAATATTCATTCCCTTTAGTAGCGGCACATGTGACCGCCTGCAGCTGCAGGAAGTCGGCGACTGACACTGTGCATGCCGCTGAAGAGTAATGAATACTCACTGCTCTGCGTGCACACAAACCCATCATGCAGAGCAGTGAGTATTCCGGCAGCTGCCCTTCAGCTTGCAACAGCACATGACATCCCTGCCATGAGCAGCTTACAAGCATATAGTCTGAAAAATACGGTAATAACTTTTGGGTTTTCATTGGCTGTAAGCCATAATCATCATTACCAGAAATAAAAACTTGAAATAGATCACTCTGTTTGTATTTACTGTATATAATATAGGAGTTTCACTTTTTGTGAAGTTTTACTTTTTGTATTGAAGAACTGAAATATAATTAACTTTTTCATGATATTCTAATTTAGCGAGAAGCACCTGTATATCCATACTTCATATATGACACATTATACCTTATGTTCGTAGTAAATTTAGCTTGATTTTTTATTGATCGATCGGGCGATTCTGAATGCGGCGATACCAAATATGTGTAGGTTTGATTTTTTTTTTATTGATTTATTTTGATTGGGGCGAAAGGGGGGTGATTTAAACTTTTATATTTTTTTTTATTTTTTTAACTTTTTTTAACTTTTTTTTTTAACTTTTGCCATGCTTCAATAGCCTCCATGGGAGGCTAGAAGCTGGCACAGCACGATCGGCTCTGCTACATAACAGCGATCACCAGATCGCTGCTATGTAGCAGAAAATCAGGTGTGCTGTGAGCGCCGACCACAGGGTGGCGCTCACAGCTGCCGGAGATCAGTAACCATAGAGGTCTCAAGGACCTCTATGGTTACCATTCTGAATCATCGCCGACCTCCGATCATGTGACGGGGGTCGGCGATGATGTCATTTCCAGCCGCCCGGCCGGATGCGGTAGTTAAATGCTGCTGTCTGCGTTTGACAGCGGCATTTAACTAGTTAATAGCGGCGGGTGAATCGCGATTTCACCCGCCGCTATTGCGGGCACATGTCAGCTGTTCAAAACAGCTGACATGTCCCGGCTTTGATGCGGGCTCACCGCTGAGCCCTGCATCAAAGCAGGGGAGCTGACCTCGGACGTACTAATGACCTAAAATGAACAAAAACAAAGAGTTTTTTTATATGTATATTATTTTTTTTTACGGTTTGCCTTGCAGTAAAATGGGTAAGACTGATTTATTCTTTGGGTCAATGCGATTACAGTGATACCAGAGTTGTATATTTTTATGCTTTGCTACTTTTGCACACTAAAAAATATTTTACAAAAATTAAATGGTTTTGCATCATCATATACTGAGAGTTGTTACTCTTTTTAGATTTTTTTTTAACTAAATGATCCATATTAGGGCCTATTTTTTGAGGGACAATTTGCCGTTTTCACTTATACCATTTTTTTTTTTTTTTTTACATATGAATTTTTTTTATCTCTTTTTATTATTATTTTTTGTGTTCGCTACATTTTGGGTGGTTTTTGTAAAAAATGTTTTACAGTGTTCGTAAATAGCAAATAACGACAGTTTTATATTAAGGGTCGTTCTGAATTTTCGCTATATCAATTATTTGTGCAGGTTTTTTTTGTTTATCTTTCAGAGGTTGTGTTTTCAGTGATTTAAGGTTTTTTTTTTGTTTTTTTTTTAAACTTTTTTACAAATTTAATTTTAGCCACCGTACCCTGGGGTCATCAGATGACCTTGGGTTGCAAAGACAACTATCATCAAGTGTGAGTAAGCTCATCGGGGCCAATAGTGGTATGATCACAAGTTACCGATGGGTTGCTATGACAGACGGGTCTGTTGAAGACCTCTGTGCTTGTCATTACAGACCTGCATTGTGCTGGGGTTCAAAGGTAACCATGACTTTTACTATATGCAGCAGGCGCTCGCAGGTTCAAGTCCAAAAGGAGACCAACAAGTACAATGAAAAGTAAAAAAAAAAATGATTTTAAAGATATGAAAAAGTCATAAAAGTTCAAATCACTCCCTTTTTACTGCATTAAAAATAATATAAATAAACGTGGTATTGCGGGGATCATAAAAAGTCTGATCTATCAAAATATAAAAATAATTAACTCTATTGGTAAACACCGTGAGTGGGAAAACATTTAACACCCAAATTACATATATTTGGTTGCTTTTATGCAACAAAAATGCTGTAAGAAGCAATTAAAATGTCAGATCTATCCCAAATTGGTATCAATAAAAATGTTGTGTTGAACCGGAAAAAAATAAGTTGAACACACATAAGTTGTTCATCGACTGAAAATAAAAATGTTAGGTGTCTTGGCAAATGACGACACAACCCCAAAAATGTTTTTTTTTTTTCAAACTTCAGATTTTTTTCACCATTAAAATAATTGAAAAAATTGACCTGTTTAGTTTCATTGTACTCGTACTGATAGATACAATAGAATACTATTGCAAAGTCAATTTTACCACACAAAATACACCGTAAAAACAATTCCCAAAAAGTCAGGATTGCATTTCTTTTCACAATTTCTCCCCATTTGGATTTTTTTTTCCTGTTTTTCAATATTACTAGGTGTTAAAGGGCCACTGTCACCCCCTCCAGCCGTTATAAACTAAAAGAGCCACCTTGTGCAGCAGTAATGCTGCAGTCTAACAAGGTGGCTCTTTTAGTTTTTGATTCATTTATTACCTCAATAAAGCGTTTTAAAAATTGGCCACAAATACCAGATATTGTACCTGGAGGCGGACCGAATCGTCCTCTATCAATCTCCCAACTGCCGTCACTCTTCTCTTCAGGGGCGATGGTCGCCGCCCCCTGCGCGCTGTTGCTTCTTAAATCCGGCTCCTGTGCTGTGCGTGCCTGCCTGGGGCCCGCACTGTGTTATTCATTATGCACAGTGCGGGGCTGGGGTTCCTGGGCATGCGCACTGCGCTTGTCAGACGGTCCCCCGCCTTCCAGCATTGCCGGAATATACAGGTTTCATTGCCGACATTTTGAACAGCCACAAAGAACAACGCTGGAAGGCGGGGGACCGGGGGAGCGTCTGACAAGCGCAGTGCGCATGCCCAGGAACCCCGGCCCCGCACTGTGCATAATGAATAACACAGTGCGGGGCGGGGATTCAGGAACAGGGTGGCCGCACTGCCCGCACCTGCGCAGTCAGGCACCCTGCTTCTGAGCTGTGACTGACGATGAAGACTGCGCAGGCCCCAGGCAGGCACGCACAGCGCAGGCGCCGGATTTAAGAAGCAACAGCGCGAAGGGGGCGGCGACCATCGCCCCTGAAGAGAAGAGTGATGGCAGTTGGGAGATTGATAGAGGACGATTCGGACCGCCTCCAGATACAATATCTGGTATTTGTGGCCAATTTTTAAAACGCTTTATTGAGGTAATAAATGAATCAAAAACTAAAAGAGCCACTGTCATGAATCCCAATGGCTAGGGATAGCACAGGACAAGCAAAGTACAAATAAATTACGGACGAGCTCTAGGGTGATGGAACCTGGGCTGACCGCTGCCCTACGCCTGACAAACGCAACTAGAGATAGCCAGGGAGCGTGCCTACGTTGGTTCTAGACGCCACGCACCAGCCTAAGAGCTAACTAGCACTGCAGAGAAAATAAAGACCTCACTTGCCTCCAGCGGAATGAACCCCAAAAGATATAGTTGCCCCCCACATGTATTGACGGTGAAATGAGAGGAAGGCACACACATAGAGATGATATATATAGTTTTAGCAAATTGAGGCCCGCTGTAAACTAGAAAGCAGAACAATACAAAAGGGGACTGAGCGGTCAGCAAAAAACCCTAATCAAAAAAACCATCCTGAGATTACAAGAACCCATGTGCCAACTCATGGCACATGGGGAGAACCTCAGTCCACTAGAGCTACCAGCTAGCATAGAGACATAATAAGCAAGCTGGACAAAAAAAACCAAACAACTGAAAATCAGCACTTAGCTTATCCTGAAAGATCTGGGAGCAGGTAGGCAGGAACCAAACAGAGCACATCTGAATACATTGATAGCCGGCAAGGGAAATGACAGAAAGGCCAGGTAAAATAGGAAACACCCAGCCACTGATGGACAGGTGGAAACCAAAGGCCGCAACCCACCAAAGTCACCCAGTACCAGCAGTAACCACCAGAGGGAGCCCACAAACAGAATCCACAACAGTACCCCCCCCTTGAGGAGGGGTCACCGAACCCTCACGAGAACCCCCAGGGCGATCAGGGTGAGCTCTATGGAAGGCGCGGACCAAATCAGTCGCATGAACATCGGAGGCGACCACCCAGGAATTATCCTCCTGACCATAACCCTTCCACTTAACCAAATACTGGAGTTTGCGTCTGGAAACACGAGAATCCAAGATCTTCTCAACAACATACTCCAATTCTCCCTCTACCAGCACCGGAGCAGGAGGCTCAACCGAAGGAACAACGGGCACCTCATACCTCCGCAACAACGACCGATGGAACACATTATGAATAGCAAACGATGCTGGGAGATCCAAACGACAAGATACAGGGTTAAGAATCTCCGAGATCCTATAAGGACCGATGAACCGAGGCTTGAACTTAGGAGAAGAGACCTTCATAGGGACAAAACGAGAAGACAACCACACCAAATCCCCAACAAGAAGTCGGGGACCCACGCGGCGACAGCGATTAGCAAACTGCTGAGTCTTCTCCTGAGATAACTTCAAATTGTCCACCACCTGATTCCAAATCTGATGTAGCCTGTCCACCACCACGTCCACTCCAGGACAATCCGAAGGCTCCACCTGACCAGAGGAAAAACGAGGATGAAACCCCGAATTACAAAAAAAAGGAGAGACCAACGTGGCCGAACTAGCCCGATTATTAAGAGCAAATTCGGCCAGTGGCAAAAAAGCAACCCAGTCATCTTGATCAGCAGAAACAAAACACCTCAAATAAGTTTCCAAGGTCTGATTAGTTCGCTCCGTCTGGCCATTCGTCTGAGGATGGAATGCAGACGAGAAAGACAAATCAATGCCCATCTTGGCACAAAACGTCCGCCAAAATCTAGACACAAACTGGGATCCCCTGTCAGAAACGATATTCTCCGGAATCCCATGCAAACGAACCACGTTCTGAAAAAACAAAGGGACCAACTCAGAGGAGGAAGGCAACTTAGGCAAGGGCACCAAATGAACCATCTTAGAAAAGCGGTCACACACAACCCAGATAACGGACATTTTCTGTGAAACCGGGAGATCAGAAATAAAATCCATGGAAATGTGCGTCCAAGGCCTCTTCGGGATGGGCAAGGATAACAACAACCCACTGGCCCGAGAACAGCAAGGCTTAGCTCGAGCACACACTTCACAAGACTGCACAAAGGTACGCACATCCCTAGACAAGGAAGGCCACCAAAAAGACCTGGCCACCAAGTCTCTAGTACCAAATATTCCAGGATGACCAGCCAACACAGAAGAATGGACCTCGGAGATGACTCTACTGGTCCAATCATCCGGAACAAACAGTCTTTCTGGTGGACAACGATCCGGTTTATCCACCTGAAACTCCTGCAATGCACGTCGCAAGTCTGGGGATACAGCGGACAATATTACCCCATCCCTAAGGATACCAGTAGGCCCAGAGTCTCCAGGAGAGTCAGGCACAAAACTCCTGGAAAGAGCATCTGCCTTCACATTCTTTGAACCTGGCAGGTATGAAACCACGAAATTGAAACGAGAAAAAAACAACGACCAACGAGCCTGTCTAGGATTCAAACGCCTGGCAGACTCAAGGTAAATGAGATTCTTGTGATCAGTCAAGACCACCACACGATGTTTAGCACCCTCAAGCCAATGACGCCACTCCTCAAATGCCCACTTCATGGCCAAAAGCTCCCGATTACCCACATCATAATTGCGCTCGGCGGGCGAGAATTTTCTAGAGAAGAATGCACATGGCTTCATCACCGAGCCATTAGAACTTCTCTGTGACAAAACCGCCCCCGCTCCAATCTCGGAAGCATCAACCTCAACCTGAAAAGGAAGTGAAACATCTGGTTGACACAACACAGGAGCAGAAGAAAACCGGCGCTTAAGTTCCTGAAAGGCCTCCACGGCCGCAGGAGACCAATCAGCAACATCAGCACCCTTTTTAGTCAAATCAGTCAAAGGTTTAACAATACTGGAAAAATTAGCAATGAACCGACGATAAAAATTAGCAAACCCCAAGAACTTCTGAAGGCTCTTAACAGATGTAGGTTGTGTCCAGTCACAAATCGCCTGAACCTTGACGGGATCCATCTCAATAGTAGAAGGAGAAAAAATGTACCCCAAAAAAGAAATCTTCTGGACTCCGAAGAGACACTTTGAGCCCTTCACAAACAGAGAATTGGCCCGCAGAACCTGAAACACCTTCCTGACCTGTAGAACATGAGACTCCCAGTCATCAGAAAACACCAAAATATCATCCAAATACACAATCATAAACTTATCCAGATATTCACGGAAAATATTGTGCATAAAGGACTGAAAGACTGACGGAGCATTGGAGAGTCCAAAAGGCATTACCAAATACTCAAAATGGCCCTCAGGCGTATTAAATGCAGTTTTCCACTCATCACCCTGTTTTATCCGCACCAGATTATACGCACCGCGAAGATCTATCTTAGTGAACCACCTAGCCCCCTTAATGCGAGCAAACAAATCAGTCAATAATGGCAATGGATACTGATACTTGACTGTAATCTTATTCAGAAGGCGATAATCTATACAAGGCCTCAGGGAACCATCTTTTTTTGCCACGAAAAAAAAACCTGCTCCCAGAGGGGACGAAGATGGACGAATATGTCCCTTTTCCAAGGACTCCTTAATATAATTCCGCATAGCAGTATGCTCTGGCAGTGACAGATTAAATAAACGACCCTTAGGGAACTTACTGCCAGGAATCAATTCTATAGCACAGTCACAATCTCTATGTGGAGGGAGCGAATTGAGCTTAGGCTCCTCAAAAACATCCCTATAGTCAGACAAAAACGCAGGGATCTCAGAAGGAGTAGATGAAGCGATTGAAATCGGAGGTGCATCATCATGAACCCCCTGACATCCCCAGCTTAACACAGACATTGTATTCCAGTCCAGGACAGGATTATGAGTTTGTAACCATGGCAGACCAAGCACTAGTACATCATGTAAATTATAAAGTACAAGGAAGCGAATCACCTCCTGATGAACGGGAGTCATGCGCATGGTCACTTGTGTCCAATACTGCGGTTTATTCATAGCCAATGGTGTAGAGTCAATTCCCTTCAGAGGAATAGGAACTTCCAGAGGTTCCAGACTAAAACCGCAGCGTTTAGCAAATGACCAATCCATAAGACTCAGGGCAGCGCCCGAATCCACATAGGCATCGACGGAAATGGAAGACAGTGAAAAAATCAGAGTCACAGACAAAATGAACTTAGGCTGCAGAGTACCAATGGCAAAAGATTTATCAACCCTTTTTGTGCGTTTAGAGCATGCTGATATAACATGAGCTGAATCACCACAATAGAAACACAATCCATTTTTCCGCCTATAATTTTGCCGTTCACTTCTGGACTGAATTCTATCACATTGCATAGTCTCAGGTGCCTGTTCAGAAGACACCGCCAACTGGTGCACGGGTTTGCGCTCCCGTAAACGCCGATCAATCTGAATGGCCATAGCCATAGACTCATTCAGACCTGTAGGCGTAGGGAACCCCACCATAATATCCTTAATGGCCTCAGAAAGACCATTTCTGAAGTTTGCAGCCAGGGCGCACTCATTCCACTGAGTAAGCACCGACCATTTCCGAAACGTCTGACAATATATCTCCGCTTCATCATGCCCCTGAGAGAGGGCTAATAAAGCCTTTTCAGCCTGAATCTCCAGGTTAGGTTCCTCATAGAGCAATCCCAATGCCAGAAAAAACGCATCCACACTGAGCAATGCAGGATCCCCTGGTGCCAATGCAAATGCCCAACTCTGAGGGTCGCCCCGCAGGAAAGATATTACAATCTTGACCTGTTGAGCAGGGTCTCCAGAGGAGCGAGATTTCAAAGAAAGAAACAATTTACAATTGTTCCTGAAATTCAGGAAGGTAGATCTATCTCCAGAAAAGAACTCTGGAATAGGAATTCTAGGTTCAGACATGGAAGTGTGAACAACAAAATCCTGTATGTTTTGAACTTTTGCCGCGAGATTACTCAGGCTGGAAGCCAAACTCTGGACATCCATGTTAAAACAGCTAAGATCAGAGCCATTCAAGGGTTAAGAGGAGGTAAGAAGCAGCTAGACAGCAATTAAGGGCTAGGCAGCAAAACTCTGAAGGGAAAAAAAAAATTTCCCTTAAACACTTCTCTTTCTCCTGCTTCAGCCCAAACAATTAACACTTTGTGGGCCGGCTATACTGTCATGAATCCCAATGGCTAGGGATAGCACAAGACAAGCAAAGTACAAATAAATTACGGACGAGCTCTAGGGTGATGGAACCTGGGCTGACCGCTGCCCTACGCCTGACAAACGCAACTAGAGATAGCCAGGGAGCGTGCCTACGTTGGTTCTAGACGCCACGCACCAGCCTAAGAGCTAACTAGCACTGCAGAGAAAATAAAGACCTCACTTACCTCCAGCGGAATGAACCCCAAAAGATATAGTTGCCCCCCACATGTATTGACGGTGAAATGAGAGGAAGGCACACACATAGAGATGATATATATAGTTTTAGCAAATTGAGGCCCGCTGTAAACTAGAAAGCAGAACGATACAAAAGGGGACTGAGCGGTCAGCAAAAAACCCTAATCAAAAAAACCATCCTGAGATTACAAGAACCCATGTGCCAACTCATGGCACATGGGGAGAACCTCAGTCCACTAGAGCTACCAGCTAGCATAGAGACATAATAAGCAAGCTGGACAAAAAAAACCAAACAACTGAAAATCAGCACTTAGCTTATCCTGAAAGATCTGGGAGCAGGTAGGCAGGAACCAAACAGAGCACATCTGAATACATTGATAGCCGGCAAGGGAAATGACAGAAAGGCCAGGTAAAATAGGAAACACCCAGCCACTGATGGACAGGTGGAAACCAAAGGCCGCAACCCACCAAAGTCACCCAGTACCAGCAGTAACCACCAGAGGGAGCCCACAAACAGAATCCACAACAAGCCACCTTGTTAGACTGCAGCATTACTGCTGCACAAGGTGGCTCTTTTAGTTTATAACGGCTGGGGGGGGGGTGACAGTGGCCCTTTAAATGAATTGAGTCACTCAAACATACTACTCACCCTGCAGAAAACAAGCCCTCATATGTCTATGTGGACAGAAAAATAATAAAGCTATGGCTCTGGTACGAAGGGGAGAAAAACACAAAAACGCTAAAACTTCACGTTGTGAAGGGGTTAATGCACCAATTGGGTTCTTTATTGTGCACTGCAAATAGCTAAGAACTTCAGTTGGATATCTAGAAATTGTGAGCCACTATCAAAAAGCTATAAAGTTTTTGAAAATCTGTTTTGATGTTGGATCTCAAAAAAATATTTAAAAGCCTATTTTATTAATCTGTAATTTCTCTGTTTTTGCCTTAGAAAGTCTGCACAAAATGTGGAATTGAAACAATCAGCAACCTGAAGCGGCCCACCTGGCTCTGTAAAATATGTAGTGAGCAGAGAGAGGTACATGGCTGTCTTATATTTGTATTTTGTACATTTGGGGGAATGGTATATCTTGTAAATTATTTGGTGGCTAAAATGCAATAATTTGCAACTGTAAAATATTCTGTCCAGATTCTTCACATTAATCACATTTACCTGTACCGTCTTTCAGATTTTAGCTCCTGCACAAACAAGTATAGTGTGGTGGTGGGATCACTGGATTTCTGCTTAGCAAAACTATTCAGTGTAATACCAGATGTTGTTTACACTTCTTATTCATCATGGATAGAGTTTAGGTACTCTAGAAAATAGTTTAGTCTCTAAATAAGGGAGAAATACGATTATCTTTTTTCCCTCAGCCACAAGCTGGGGTGATGGCAGTACATAAAAAAACGATTAGGATCTGTAAAAATGGGAAAATTACCGTTATTCTGTCTGTGTGTAACACGATGTCACACTATAAAATAACAATATGCATTATAACAATACGACTGAATACTATAGGCAGCATAAATAGGTACACTACGTCTGTACATAATGATAGATGAGATTTTAAACTTATTTTTAAATACATATAGTGTGTATATATATATATATATATATATATATATATATATATATATATATATATATATAGTATAAATATATACAGTCTGTAATACTGTAAAATGAACAAATGAATGGGGTTTTCCGACTGAACATACATTTCTGCTGTCACTCCATGAATGAAGTTGGCTTTCTCTTGCTAGGTTCAGGTCCCCTCACATAACTGCACCTATGCGATTTGCATACTTTCTTTCACATGCTAACAAACTTCTTATTTGCTTGTCTTAATAGAACATTGAGAGAAGCAGGTAAAGATTCTAGTCTGCTTGTGACTGCAACTATGCAAATTGTATGCGAGGACCACTCTAGCTGGCAAGGGAGAGTCATCCTGATCCAGTGTAAAAATTGTATTGAACAGCGCTCAATCCAGGTGTAGAAAGTCTTTAAAAGCGAACTTTATTCAAGCCATGGTTCAAGCATTGAACCATGGCTTGAATAAAGTTCGCTTTTAAAGACTTTCTACACCTGGATTGAGCGCTGTTCAATACAATTTTTGGTCTGCTGTATCCAGGACGGTTCCCTGGATGTGGAACGAGTGCTCTACCTAACAGTGAGTGCTGTCAGCCTATTTTTGTTTTTTGTATCCTGATCCAGTGTGTCCACTGTCAGGAATTGATAATACACCCTGCAGTAACCTGTGATAAAAAATGAATGTCCTAGATCGTTAAACAACTTTTCTCTAAACCAGGGTAGCAAAATGAGTACACCCTTGATTAAGTGATACAATTAAGTAACATATTAGTGTAACATTTGTTCTGTCACTCTTACAGAGACTAAATAAAACACTTTAAGATAATTAACTTTATAATATATCTTATCAGAGAAATTTGCTTCTTTCTCTGCTAGAAATGATCAGTTATTATCAAAATTCTCAGTTCTCAGGTAAAATCTGTCTTCAGTGAAGACTAGTGTTGAGCGATACCGTCCGATACTTGAAAGTATCGGTATCGGAAAGTATCGGCCGATACCGGCAAAGTATCGGATCTAATCCGATACCGATACCCGATACCAATACAAGTCAATGGGACTCAAGTATTGGACGGTATCCCTGATGGTTCCCAGGGTCTGAAGGAGAGGAAACTCTCCTTCAGGCCCTGGGATCCATATTAATGTGTAAAAGAAAGAATTAAAATAAAAAATATTGCTATACTCACCTCTCCGACGCAGCCTGCACCTTACCGAGGGAACCGGCAGCGTTCTTTGCTTAAAATGCGCGCGTTTACTTCCTTCCGTGACGTCACGGCTTGTGATTGGTCGCGTGCCGCCCATGTGACCGCGACGCGACCAATCACAGCAAGCCGTGACGTAATTTCAGGTCCTGTATGCCTAATTCTGCATTCAGGACCTGAAATTACGTCACGGCTTGCTGTGATTGGTCGCGTCGCGGTCACATGGGCGGCACGCAACCAATCACAAGCCGTGACGTAATTTTAAAATGCGCGCGTTTCCTGCCTCCCGTGACGTCACGGCTTGTGATTGGTCGCGTCGCCCATGTGACCGCGACGCGACCAATCACAAGCCGGAACGTAATTTTAAAATCCTGAATGCCTAGAATTAGGCATTGAGGACCTGAAAATTACGTCACGGCTTGCTGTGATTGGTCGCGTCGCGGCCACATGGGCGGCACGCGACCAATCACAAGCTGTGACGTCACGGAAGGAAGTAAACACGCGCATTTTAAGCAAAGAACGCTGCCGGTTCCCTCGGTGAGGTCCAGGCTACGTCGGAGAGGTGAGTATAGCAATATATTTTATTTTAATTCTTTATTTTACACATTAATGTTGTTTCGATACCGATACCCGATACCACAAAAGTATCGGATCTCGGTATCGGAATTCCGATACCCGCAAGTATCGGCCGATACCCGATACTTGCGGTATCGGAATGCTCAACACTAGTGAAGACAGAATGTTACATTACTGAGATAACAAATGGCAATTCATACTGATAGTATTCTATGCAGAGGGGATGGAGGAAAAGTGAGGAGCTAGAGGCATTCCATCTACATAGAATCTTGTCAGTATCTTGTCAGTCGGTAACGTCATCTCCATTTTCCAGATTATACCTGTGACTAGAGAATTTTGAAAATAAGTGATCAGTCCTGGTGGAGTTTCTTAATTTAATATGTAATAAACTTAGCATGTTGTTTTGAATTAAATGAGTTTTGGTTGTGTTCTAAGTTGTTACACCTACCATATTTTTCAGACTATAAGATGCACCGGACCATAAGACGCACCCTGATTTTTCAGAAGAAAAATAGGGAAAAAATTAATGCGTCAAATGAGTGTCTGATTTGCTGGCTGAATTATTCAGCTTAACTGGGGGGTAGGGTGTGATAGGGAGTGCTGGTGGAGTGGTTTCACAGGAGGTGTTCAGTGGTCTGGCTCATCCTAGGCTGGTGCAGCAGGTTCAGTGGTGCTGGGGCTTCGCCAGATTGTGAAAGCCTAAACATATCCATCCCATGCTGATGCTCAGCAGTTTCGTAGATAATCGGTGGTGCGGGGGCTCTGCCAGCATTTTTGGAAATAACGGAGCCTCCACACATCCATCCCAGGCTGGTGCGCGCACTTTTGTAGATGCTCGGTGGTGCGGGGGCTCCGTTCATCTGCGAAACTTCCGCGCATCAGCCTGGGATGTGTCTCCTGGTAAGTGCATCCAGCCTATAAGAAGCATCCCATTTTCCCCCAAAAAATTTTGGGATTAAAATGTGTCTTATAGTCTGAAAAATATGGTATTTCATATTTTAGACTCTAGGAAAATGACAATTTGTAAAAGGATTAAATACCTCCTTAATAATTCATAATATGGGTATGAGATGAGTAAGGTGGTTTATATGTATTTGTAGATCATCTATTAGAGAAGTTATCTGATGTTCATGAATGGGTAAAATTTCACAGTGCTTGTAAAAACAAGCAATTTTGAAATGTACCTCTTATTAAAAATCTTTCTGTTCACAAGGGCAGAGGGATTTTTGATGTACAGCTTGTTGTTTAGGCATCTGGCCACCCTGCAATCCCAACCTGCATGGTTAACAAGGTAAGGCATGCGCATCACAAGCAGGCTCTATGTTTACAGCATGCCCGCGCCACCAGGGTTGGGACAAGGTATTTTGGTGCCTTAGGCAGATGAAACCAATGTTGCCTCCCCAACCCACACCAGATGAACCTTCATCCCCCAAATAAAGGAATGGATGAAGACTAAAGTAAAAGGAGCCCGAACGCACTCCCCTTCCCCTCCGATGGGTCAGGTAGCAAGCTTTGATTACCACTTCTACTAGAATTGTTCCCTTTTTCACCAAACAATACCATGAAAAGTAAAAAAAAAAGTTATGTAGTTTAGGGATGACGCTCAACAGAGTCAAAGTTCGGTATAGTATCATTATTTCAGAACCATTTATACAATACCAAGGACAAATAATGATATTCATCCCTGACATCCGATATTTAAATGTCATACTCGAGGATGATCATGGAAACTAAGATGACTTGACTATAATGGTGGCCAAGTGGTTTCAATTAGGGTATGTTTCCACGTTCAGTTTTGCTTCAGGCTTTGGTCAGGATTTTATGCAGGTAAAATCCTGACCAAAACTGCACCTGAGGTCACTGGCAGGTCACCTGCGGTGTACCTGCGTGTTTTGCTCATAGTAGCAACATGCTGCGTTTCGAAAAAACGCACCACGCATGCGTTTTCGCGGCAAAAATGCATGCGTTTTTTAACGCATAGTGGAGTCTGGATTTCATGAAATCCCATCCACTATGCTGTAACATCTGGACGCTGCGTTTTTGACGCTGCGGAAAAACGCAGCGTCAAAAACGCAGCGTTTCCTGAACGTGGAAACATACCCTTAAGGTGTCAAGCATTAGGCAAATACACTAATGGAAACTAAGCATGCCTCACTATAGATAAAGGGATACTTATGATGGTTTTTACATCTGTCATGAGACAAATGCAGTTTGCAATAAATCTGATGTTCTTATATCGTATTCCTGTTCCAATGGTGTTTCTGTTGATGTATTCATGTAATGATGACGATTCTGGTGCTGTATTTATCACCAGAACAATCATCAGTGCAAGAAAACAAAACCAAAATCATCACCAGTACATAAATAGAACGCCAGAGCCATCAATAGTACATGAATAAGGCACCAGAACCATCATCAGTAAATAAATAGGTCATCAGAATCACCATCTGTACGTGAATACATTACCAGAACCATCATAAGTACATGAATACTGCACCAAAGCTATAATCAGTAAACAAATACAGCACCAATACCATCATCAGTACATAAATACGGTATCAGAACTAAAATTAGTAAATAATTAGGTCATTAGAACCGCCATCAGTACAGCCAGCCCCACATATGTCCCCACATATGCCCCCAAAGCCAGTCCCACATATACATGTCACCCCAACCAGTCCCACGTATATATGTCCCCACAGCCAGCCCCATTCAGTGGCAAACTAATATAAAATAAAAAAAACTAATACTCCCCTAATCCAGACTTCCCATCCAGTGCAGCTTCATCTCTGCTGTGTCATACAGCAGTGGGAGTTCTATGGCATGATGATATCACTGTATCGCACCATCCGACGTCCTCTGCATGCACTGTCTCCAACAGGGCACAGACCGGAAGTGGCCTGTGTTCTGCTGGAGTTCCCAGCAATGCAGGGAGCTAATTACAGCTCCTCCTTACTTCAGTGCCAGTGGCACAGCTCACAGCAATTCACAACTGCATGTGTGAAAAAAAAAAAAAAGTGTGCCTGGTCAAGAATGGCGGTAAATGGCTTAGTCTGGAACTCGCTTTTATGTTCATATCACAGAAGAAATTCACTATTTCCAAGGATTACTTGGTGCACGAAATGCAGCTGTTGATAGGTTCTGAGTAAGACTCACTTCCTAGCACATTTGACCTCAACATATTCATATGCTGTCATATAAAGCTTTTGCTTACATTTATTTAAACAATCTATCAAATAAAAATTTGCATTCTTACAGAGAAATTTATTGCAGTTTAAGTAATGTCTCCTCCTGCTAAATTGCTAGGTAATGTATTTAGTTGCTAAAATTATACATGAATGACTTACATTAATACATATAGTCCAAAGCAGTCGTAAGTCATTATTAACACACCATTAGTTACACATTTAGCAAAATAATATTTCATCTATATTTTTATGTATTTCCCAATGATCTTGCTTCATTCATGGATATTTGAAAAGTATGTAATTTGTTTTAAAACAATATATATCAGGCAATATAAATACATTGCAGCTGTGGGTGGCAGTGACTGTGTAGTAGTAGTAAAACCTGTCACAAATAACATAGTGAATATAAGGGATTCCACCAAGAGAATCACCATATAGATGGTCCAGTTTATTTAATCACCCCCCATGACCTCAGAGGTACCTGATGTATCATTTGACATGTTACATGATCCCCTGCAAGTTAACACAGGTGCTCTGGGGCACATCCGTACACGGAAAGCAACAGAGATAGCAGCGTGCGCAAAATTTCCCTTTATGTACAGCACTATAAATAACATAGCACTATAGAAAATAGAGGAGTGGTGGGAGATTAATTTTCCCAAGCCACATTACAGACCGTGACTATTGTGGAGGCCGAACCAATAAATATAGGTCTGCCACCTTATTAATTACCGCAGATTCTATTTTTCTGAATCAAATATTTTATAGCATGGAAAGATTAGTTTAAAATGTAACCTTTAATAATAGACTTTAATGCAAAAGGAGTAGACAAACTACCAATTTTAGAATCGTTGTGTAACCACAAATGGAATGAAACCTATAATATGACACACAACGTAAATAATATAGACAATTCAAATTTTATTAATCAAAAATCATTACATGATAAATAACAAACTCAAAAGGGAGTAGCAACCCAGCAAAAAAAATTTAAGACAACACATAAAATATGAATAAAAAATGCACAGGAGGTGGGTTGAAAAACCATGGAAAATGTGAAAAAAAGCACTATGGTATCATCCAGCAACAGGTAAGTGAAAATAAAAGGAAAAAATGTATATCCCTTAATAAAACCTGAGGGAACTCGTCAAAGCACAAAGCGAAATGCGCGTTGGGCACATGCAGTGAGCATTCGGGTCAGTATGATTTACAGTCCTCTCCTCCTCTTACTCCTACTTATGCATCAATGATAAAACTCTCTTTATATGTACCGTACTTTCCGGCATATAAGACGACTGGGCGTATAAGACGACCCCCCAACTTTTCCAGTTAAAATATAAAATCTTCTTAAAAGTCGGGGGTCTTCTTATACGCCGTATGTCATCTTATAGGGCCAGTGAATATGTGCCTTTTGGCGTGGGGAGTGGTCCCGATGACTAAGACAGGGGGCGTCTCACAGTAAAGTGTGAGTGGAGTATATCCCCCTATTACCTCAATGCGGCAGCGTGGGGGTCTCTGTGCTGGGAGCGGCAGCTCCTCTTCGTGCCGTGGGTGCTCTGTGCCGTGGGTGCTCTGTGCCGTGGGTGCTCTGTGCCGTGGGTGCTGTGGGGCGGCGGTGGCGCATCTTCTTGCAGCGTCGGGGCTTCTCCAGCATCTCCTCCAGGCCCGGAGGCAGTCCGGCAGCCCCATTGCTGTGATGCGGTGGCCTCCGGGAAAATGGCCGCTGCTCAGATTCAGATCTCGTCTCCCGAGGTCTCGGGAGACGAGATCTGAATCTGAGCAGCGGCCATTTTCCCGGAGGCCACCGCATCAATGCAATGGGGCTGGCGGTGCCTCTGGGCCTGGAGGAGATGCCGGAGAAGCCCCGACGCTGCAAGAAGATGCGTCGCCGCCGCCCCACAGCACCCACGGCACGAAGATGCGCCGCCGCCCCACAGCACAGAGCACCCACGGCACAAAGAGGAGCTGCCGCTCCCAGCACAGAGACCCCCACGCTGCCGCAATGAGGTAATAGGGGGATATACTCCACTCACACTTTACTGTGAGACGCCCCCTGTCTTAGTCATCGGGACCACTCCCTCCCACCCACCATATGCACATTTTATCTGTACCTGGCGTATAAGACGACCCCCGACTTTTAAGAAGATTTTGAGGGGTTATAAAGTCGTCTTATACGCCGGAAAATACGGTACTATTGGTTATCTGCAATGTGTAGGCATGTGTCACTTTAAACACAACCTTTATTTATTTTCTGTTATCATGTTTACCTATCCTTGCTTTGATTATTAACATTCATATATTTAATATAATTTTTAAACACAAAGCACTTTATAATTACCATAATTTTATGTCAAATCTGTGTTTGAGGTTTTTTCCTTAATTATAATATAGTAACTATTTTGGATAAGCTGACTCATTCAGCTTATGTGAGTTTGGACTGTACCACCACAGTTTTTTTTAAGTGAAATACATTTTTTCCTTTTTTTTTCACTTACCTGTTGCTGGATGATACCTTATTGTGTGTGTTTTTTTTCACATTTTCCATATTTTTTTGACCTACCTCCAGTGCATTTTTTATCCATATTTTATGTATTGTCTTAAAAAATGTTTTTGTTGGGTTGCTATTCCCTTTTCTGTATTTTATTTATCATATAATGATTTTTGATTAATAAAATTTGAATTGTTTATACCCTTTAATAATAGACGTTTAAAATACATTAACCCTGGATACAGAAAATTTTAGGTCCATAAGTGAGTACAACCCCTGGCAAAAATTATGGAATCACTGGCCTTGGAGGATGTTCATTCAGTTGTTTAATTTTGTAGAAAAAAAGCAGATCACAGACGTGGCACAAAACTAAAGTCATTTCAAATGGCAACTTTCTGGCTTTAAGAAACACTAAAAGAAATCAAGAACAAAAAATGTGGTAGTCAGTAATGGTTACTTTTTTAACCAAGCATAAGGACAAAATTATGGAATCACTCAATTCTGAGGAAAAAATTATAGAATCATGATAAACAAACAAACAAAAAAATACTCCAAAACTTCACTAGTATTTTGTTGCACCACCTCTGGCTTTTATAACAGCTTTCAGTCTCTGAGGCATGGACTTAATGAGTTTCAAACAGTACTCTTCATCAATCTGGCTCCAACTTTCTCTGATTGCTGTTGCCAGATCAGCTTTGCAGGTTGGAGCCTTGTCATGGACCATTTTCTTCAACTTCCACCAAAGATTTTCAATTGGATTGAGATCCGGACTATTTGCAGGCCATGACATTGACCATATGTGTCTTTTTTCAAGGAATCGAACAAATAGAGAAAACAGAAGTGGCACTCACCCTGTTATTGCTGTGCAATGATGTCCTTTATTCAAAATGCAAAGGCACAAACATAATATGGAGAGGCGGCTGGTGAAGGAGAGGGTGCGAGAGGAGGCAAGGTCCTCTTGCCTCCTCTCACACCCTCTCCTTCACCAGCCGCCTCTCCATATTATGTTTGTGCCTTTGCATTTTGAATAAAGGACATCATTGCACAGCAATAACAGGGTGAGTGCCACTTCTGTTTTCTCTATTTGTTCGGATCTATATCTCCACTATTGTTGAGCACCACCTGTACGCTGCTGAATATTGAGTGCCAAAAAGGTTCCTCACAGAATCCTATACTCCTTGGTTCCATTGTCTTGAAAGTCCAGATTTCAATGCTTCAATACTGGATTGATTGTTGTAAAGCTGCCGCCTAGTGCCATTCTGCCTTTATATTTTTGCTCATACCATTGAACTTTTATACTTTTTTCAAGGAATGTTTTCAAAATTTTTGCTCTATGGCAGGATGCATTATCATCTTGAAAAATGATTTCATCATACCTAAACATCCTTTCAATTGAAGGGATAAGAAAAGCATCTAAAATATTAACATAAACTTGTGCATTTATTGAAGATGTAATGACAGCCATCTCCCCAGTGCCTTTACCTGACATGCAGTCCCATATCATCAATGACTGTGGAGATTTGCATGTTCTCTTCAGGCAGCCATCTTATTTAATCTCAATGCAACGGCACCAAACAAAAGTTCCAGCATCATCACCTTGCCCAATGCAGATTTGCGATTCATCACTGAATATGACTTTCATCCAGTCATCCACAGTCCACGATTGCTTTTCCTTAGCCCATTGTAACCTTGTTTTTTTCTGTTTAGGTGTTAATAATGGCTTTTGTTTAGCTTTTCTGTATGTAAATCCCATTTCCTTTAGGCGGTAGCTTACAGTTCGGTCACAGATGTTGACTCCAGTTTCCACCCATTCGTTCCTCATTTGTTTTGTTGGGCATTTCCTGTTTTGGAGACATATTACTTTAAGTTTCCGGTCTTGATACTTTGATGTCTTCCTTGGTCTACCAGTTTTTTTGCCTTTAACAGCCTTCCCATGTTGTTTGATTTTAGACACAGCTGACTGTGAACAACCAACATCTTTTGCAACATTGCATGATGATTTACCCTCTTTTAAGAGTTTGATAATCCTCTCCTTTGTTTCAATTGACATCTCATTTGTTAGAGCCATGATTCATGTCAGTCCACTTGGTGCAACAGCTCTCCAAGGTGTGCTCACTCCTTTTTAGACGCAGATAGCGAGCAGATCTAACTTGATGCAGGTGTTTGTTTTGGTTATGAAAATTTACAGGGTGATTCCATAATTTTTTCCTCAGAATTGAGTGACTCCATAATTTTTCCCCTATGCTTGATTAAGAAAAGTAACCATTACTGACAACCACATCTTTTGTTCTTGATTTCTTTTATTGTTTCTTAAAGCCAAAAAGTTGCCATTTGAAATGACTTTAATGTTGTGCCATGTCTGTGATCTGCTTTTTTTCTACAAAATTAAACAACTGAATGAACATCCTCCAAGGCCGGTGATTCCATAATTTTTGCCAGGGGTTGTATTTATAAACCCCACATTAAACATTAATTGGACCTATAAGTACAGATTCTGTTAGATATAGACAATTCTAGTCCAATCATTAACCTGGAACAAGATAACACTGGCAAAAGTGTACCACAACAAAATGGAACAGCAAGGATAGAAAGTGTCATTGTGCAAAAAAAATTGCTCTCTATTTCATAAAGCATAAAGGTGCCTCACTGCTTAGTGCCAAAAGAGAGAGAAACAAAGAGAAAAAAACAGATCACACGATGATGGGTCATCCTTGAGGGCTTGAGGGAGAGCAGAGTGCTCTCCCTGCAAAAAATGGGATCTGTTTTTTCTGTTTATAATTGATATATATTCTGTTACCAATGTCAGTAAAAGAATTTTTAGAACAGGTTTAACCCCTTCACCCCCAAGGGTGGTTTGCACGTTAATGACCGGGCCAATTTTTACAATTCTGACCACTGTCCCTTTATGAGGCTATAACTCTGGAACGCTTTGACGGATCTTGGCGATTCTGACATTGTTTTCTCGTGACATATTGTACTTCATGTTAAAGGTAAAATTTATTCGATATAACTTGCGTTTATTTGTGAAAAAAATGGAAATTTGGCGAAAATTTTGAAAATTTTGCAATTTTCCAACTTTGAATTTTTGTGCCCTTAAATCACAGACATATGTCACGCAAAATACTTAATAAGTAACATTTCCCACATGTCTACTTTACATCAGTACAATTTTGGAACCAAAATTTTTTTTTGTGACGGAGTTATAAGGGTTAAAAGTTGACCAGCAATTTCTCATTTTTACAACACCATTTTTTTTTAGGGACCACATCTCATTTGAAGTCATTTTGAGGGGTCTATATGATAGAAAATACTCAAGTGTGACACCATTCTAAAAACTGCACCCCTCAAGGTGCTCAAAACCACATTCAAGAAGTTTATTAACCCTTCAGGTGTTTCACAGGAATTTTTGGAATGTTTAAATAAAAATGAACATTTAACTTTTTTTCACACAAAATTTATTTCAGCTCCAATTTGTTTTATTTTACCAAGGGTAACAGGAGAAAATGGACCCCCAAAGTTGTTGTACAATTTGTCCTGAGTACGATGATACCCCATATGTGGGTGTAAACCATTGTTTAGGCGCATGGCAGAGCTTGGAAGGGAAGGAGCGCCATTTGACTTTTCAATGCAAAATTGACTGGAATTGAGATGGGACGCCATGTTGCGTTTGGAGAGCCCCTGATGTGCCTAAACATTGAAACTCCCTACAAGTGACACCATTTTGGAAAGTAGACCCCCTAAGGAACTTATCTAGATGTGTGGTGAGCACTTTGACCCACCAAGTGCTTCACAGAAGTTTATAATGCAGAGCCGTAAAAATAAAAAATCATATTTTTTCACAAAAATGATCTTTTCGCCCCCAATTTTTTATTTTCCCAAGGGTAAGAGAAGAAATTGGACCCCAAAAAATGTTGTGCAATTTGTCCTGAGTACGCTGATACCCCATATGTGGGTGTAAACCATTGTTTGGGCGCATGGCAGAGCTTGGAAGGGAAGGAGCGCCATTTGACTTTTCAATGCAAAATTGACTGGAATTGAGATGGGACGCCATGTTGCGTTTGGAGAGCCCCTGATGTGCCTAAACATTGAAACTCCCTACAAGTGACACCATTTTGGAAAGTAGACCCCCTAAGGAACTTATCTAGATGTGTGGTGAGCACTTTGACCCACCAAGTGCTTCACAGAAGTTTATAATGCAGAGCCGTAAAAATAAAAAATCATATTTTTTCACAAAAATGATCTTTTCGCCCCCAATTTTTTATTTTCCCAAGGGTAAGAGAAGAAATTGGACCCCAAAAAATGTTGTGCAATTTGTCCTGAGTACGCTGATACCCCATATGTGGGTGTAAACCATTGTTTGGGCGCATGGCAGAGCTTGGAAGGGAAGGAGCGCCATTTGACTTTTCAATGCAAAATTGACTGGAATTGAGATGGGACGCCATGTTGCGTTTGGAGAGCCCCTGATGTGCCTAAACATTGAAACTCCCTACAAGTGACACCATTTTGGAAAGTAGACCCCCTAAGGAACTTATCTAGATGTGTGGTGAGCACTTTGACCCACCAAGTGCTTCACAGAAGTTTATAATGCAGAGCCGTAAAAATAAAAAATCATATTTTTTTCACAAAAATGATCTTTTTGCCCCCAATTTTTTATTTTCCCAAGGGTAAGAGAAGAAATTGGACCCCAAAAAATGTTGTGCAATTTGTCCTGAGTACGCTGATACCCCATATGTGGGTGTAAACCATTGTTTGGGCGCATGGCAGAGCTTGGAAGGGAAGGAGCGCCATTTGACTTTTCAATGCAAAATTGACTGGAATTGAGATGGGACGCCATGTTGCGTTTGGAGAGCCCCTGATGTGCCTAAACATTGAAACTCCCTACAAGTGACACCATTTTGGAAAGTAGACCCCCTAAGGAACTTATCTAGATGTGTTTTGAGAGCTTTGAACCCCCAAGTGTTTCACTACAGATTATAACGCAGAGCCGTGAAAATAATTTTTTTTTTTTTTCTCAAAAATGATTTTTTAGCCCCCAGCTTTGTATTTTTACAAGGGTAACAGAATAAATTGGACCCCAAAATTTGTTTTCCAATTTGTCCTGAGTACGCTGATACCCCATATGTGGGGGGGAACCACTGTTTGGGCGCATGACAGAGCTCGGAAGGGAAGGAGCGCCATTTGGAATGCAGACTTAAATGGATTGGTCAGCAGCCGTCACGTTGCATTTGCAGAGCCCCTGATGTACCCAAACAGTACAAACCCCCCACAAGTGACCCCATATTGGAAACTAGACCTCCCAAGGAACTTATCTAGATGTGTTTTGAGAACTTTGAACCCCCAAGTGTTTCACTAAAGTTTATAGCGCAAAGCCGTGAAAATAAAAATTCTTTTTTTTTTTTCACAAAAATGATTTTTTAGCCCCCAGTTTTTTATTTTCACAAGGGTAACAGGATAAATTAGACCCCAAAAGTTGTTGTCCAATTTGTCCTGAGTACGCTGATACCCCATATGTCGGGGGGAACCACTGTTTGGGCGCATGACAGAGCTCGGAAGGGAAGGAGCGCCATTTGGAATGCAGCCTTAAATGGATTGGTCTGCAGGCGTCACGTTGCATTTGCAGAGCCCCTGATGTACCCAAACAGTACAAACCCCCCACAAGTGACCCCATATTGGAAACTAGACCTCCCAAGGAACTTATCTAGATGTGTTGTGAGAACTTTGAACCCCCAAGTGTTTCACTACAGTTTATAATGCAGAGCCGTGAAAATAAAACATCTTTTTTTTCCCACAAAAATGATTTTTAGCCCCCCAAATTTTTATTTTCCTAAGGATAACAAGAGAACTTGGACCCCAGAAGTTGTTGTTCAATTTGTCCCGAGTACGCTGATAACACATATGTTGGGGTAAACCCCTTTTTGGGCGCACGGGAGAGCTCGGAAGGGAAGGAGCACTGTTTTACTTTTTCAACGCAGAATTGGCTGGAATTGAGATTGGACGCCATGTCGCGCTTGGAGAGCCCCTGATGTGCCTGGACAGTGGAAACCCCCCAATTCTACCTGAAACCCTAACCCAAACACACCCCTAACCCTAATCCCAACGGTAACCCTAACCACACCCCTAGCCCTGACACACCCATAATTCTAATCCCAACCCTAATCCAAACGTAAATGTAATCCAAACCCTAACCCTAACTTTAGCCCCAACCCTAACTTTAGCCCCAACCCTAACTTTACCTCCAACCCTAGCCCTAACCCTACCCCTAACCCTAACCCTAAACGTGACTGAAATACGTGGCACTGAAATACGTGGCACTGAAATACGTGGCACTGAAATACGTGGCACTGAAATACGTGGCACTGAAATATGTGATACGTGGCACTTAAATACGTGGCACTGAAACACGTGGCACTGAAATACGTGATACGTGGCACTGAAATACGTGGCACTGAAATACGTGGCACTGAAATACGTGCAACTGAAATACGTGGTACTAAAATATGTGGCACTGAAATACGTGATACGTGGCACTGAAATACGTGGCACTGAAACACGTGCCACTGAAATACGTGATACGTGGCACTGAAATACATGGCACTGAAATACGTGGCACTGAAATACGTGGCACTGAAATACGTGGCACTGAAATACGTGGCACTATGACTGTCAGAAAATGTTCATTAAACGGTTAGGGGTGAGGTTAGGGGTAGAGTTAGGGTTAGGGTTTGGATCCCTTTATCACCTTGATGGTGGTGGGTGGCTTTTCAGTGTGTTTTCTGTTTTTTTCGATAAAAATGCATGCGTTTTTAACGCAAACAAACGCATGTGCTTAAAAACGCAAGAAAATACTGCAGGTTGTATTTCTGAAAATGAACGCATGCAGAAAAAAACCGCATGCGTTTGAAAACGCGACCAAACGCGTACAAAAAAACCGCATGCGTTTTCAATGTTAAATATAGGGAAAAACGCATGCGTTTTTTTGTGCAAAAAACGCTGCAGACAAAAACGGAAGTGTGAAACCAGCGACGCTTTTTATAGCAAAAAAGTTTTTGCGTCTCCACATTTTGAGACCTATAATTTTTCCACATTTGCTCCACAGAGTCATGTGAGGTCTTGTTTTTTGCGGGACGAGTTGACGTTTTTATTGGTAACATTTTCGGACACGTGACCGTTTTTGATCGCTTTTTATTCCGATTTTTGTGAGGCAGAATGACCAAAAACCTGCTATTCATGAATTTCTTTTGGGAAAGGCGTTTATACCGTTCCGGGTTTGGTAAAATTGATAAAGTAGTTTTATTCGTCGGGTCAGTATGATTACAGCGATATCTCATTTATATCATTTTTTTTATGTTTTGGCGCTTTTATACGATAAAAACTATTTTATAGAAAAAATAATTATTTTGGTATCGCTTTATTCTCAGGACTATAACTTTTTTATTTTTTTGCTGATGATGCTATATGGCGGCTTGTTTTTTGCGGGACAAGATGACGTTTTCAGCGGTACCATGGATATTTATATCAGTCTTTTTGATCGCGTGTTATTCCACTTTTTGTTCGGCGGTATGGTAATAAAGCGTTGTTTTTTGCCTCGTTTTTTTTTTTTTTTTCTTACGGTGTTTACTGAAGGGGTTAACTAGTGTGGCAGTTTTATAGGTTGGGTCGTTACGGACGTGGTGATACTAAATATGTGTACTTTTATTGTTTTTTTGTTTTAATTTAGATAAAGAAATGTATTTATGGGAATAATATATTTTTTTTTTTTTCATTATTTTGGAATATTTTTTTTTATTTTTTTTTACACATTTGGAAATTTTTTTTTTTTACTCTTTTACTTTGCCCCAGGGGGGGACAATACAGATCGGTGATCTGTCAGTTTGCATAGCACTCTGACAGATCACCGATCTGATTGAAGTGCAGGCTGCTTCACAGTGCCTGCTCTGAGCAGGCGTCTGTGAAGCCACCTCCCTCCCTGCAGGACCCGGATCCGCGGCCATCTTGGATCCGGGTCTGGAGCAGGCAGGGAGGGAGGTAAGACCCTCGCAGCAACGCGATCACATCGCGTTGCTGCGGGGGGCTCAGGGAAGCCCGCAGGGAGCCCTCTCCCTGCGCGATGCTTCCCTGCATCGCCGGCACATCGCGATCATGTTTGATCGCGGTGTGCCGGGGGTTAATGTGCCGGGGGCGGTCCGTGACCGCTCCTGGCACATAGTGCCGGATGTCAGCTGCGATATGCAGCCGACACCCGGCCGCGATCGGCCGCGCTCCCCCCGTGAGCGCGGCCGATCGGCTATGACGTACTATCCCGTCGGCGGTCATACGGGCCCACCCCACCTCGACGGGATAGTACGTCAAATGTCGGGAAGGGGTTAATTGCATGTTTTTAATGTTCTTGCCTGATAGAATAAACAGACACTTTCTTTTTAGCATTTAGGATTATACTAGAGCTTAGAAACGTCCTTCAATAGTCATTGAAAAGTTTTAAAGAATAGTAAGGAATAAAAAAATGTGCATTTGTGAAGGTCTAGAATTGGATATTTTTTTCCATTTTAAATCTGATGATATTTTGCTAATTTGATACTTCATTATGTTTCTTGAAAAACTTCAGGAAATACTATTAAAATAGAAGATCAAACTTGGCTTTAAGATTTTTGGGAAAATTCTCATAATCAGGATTTTCCACAATCCTTATTAGTGGTTTTGCTTTTGTCTGTGTATTCTAATTCTTTAACCCCTTAGTGACAGAGCCAATTTGGTACTTAATGACCGAGCCAATTTTTACAATTCTGACCACTGTCACTTTATGAGGTTATAACTCTGGAACGCTTTAACAGATCCCGCTAATTCTGAGATGGTTTTTTCGTGACATATTGTACTCCATGTTAGTGGTAACATTTCTTCAATATTACTTGCGATTATTTATGAAAAAAATGGAAATATTGCAAAAAATTTTAAAATTTTGCAATTTTCATTTTGTATTTTTATGCCCTTAAATCAGAGAGATATGTCACAAAAAATAGTTAATAAATAACATTTCCCACATGTCTACTTTACATCAGCACAATTTTGGAAACAAATTTTTTTTTTGTTAGGGAGTTATAAGGGTTAAAAGTTGACCAGCAATTTCTCATTTGTACAATACCAGTTTTTTTTAGGGACCACATCACATTTGAGGTCATTTTGAGGGGTCTATATGATAGAAAATAACAAAGTGTTACACCATTCTAAAAACTTCACCCCTCAAGGTGCTCAAAACCACATTCAAGAAGTTTATTAACCCTTTATGTGCTTCACAGAAACTGAAACAATGTGGAAGGAAAAAATGAACATTTAACTTTTTTTGCAAGCATTTTACTTCAGAACCATTTTTTTTTATTTTCACAAGTGTATAAACAGAAATGTAACCACAAATTTTGTTGTACAATTTCTCCTGAATACGCCGATACCACAGATGTAGGGGTAAACCACTGTTTGGGCGCACTGCAGAGCTTGGAAGAGAAGGAGCGCCGTTTGACTTTTTCAATGCAGAATTGGCTGGAATTGAGATCATATGCCATGTCGCGTTTGGAGAGCCCCTGATGTGCCTAAACAGTAGAACCCCCCCACAAGTGACCCGAATTTGGAAACTAGACCCCTTAAAGAACTTATCTAGATGTTTGGTGAGCACTTTAAACCCCCAAGTGCTTCACAGAAATGTATAAAGTAGAGCCGTGAAAATAAAAAATCCTTTTTTACCCCCAAAAATGATTTTTTTACCTGCAATTTTTTATTTTCTCAAGGGTAACAGGAGGCATTGGACCTCAAAATCTGTTGACCAGTTTGTCCTGAGTATGATGATACCCCATATGTGGGGGGGCACTGGTTTGGCACACATCGGGGCTCGGAAGGGAAGGAGCGCCGCTTGGAATGCAGACTTTGATGGGATGGTCTGCGGGCGTCATGTTGCATTTGCAGAGCTCCTGATGTACCTAATCAGTAGAAACCCCCCACAAGTGACCCAATTTTGGAAACTAGACCCCCCCAACGAGCTTATCTAGATGTGTTGTGAGCACTATGAACCCCCAACTGCTTCACAGAAGTTTATAATGTAGAGCCATGAAAATAAAAAAAATCATATTTTTTCCACAAAAATGATATTTTCACCCCCAAATTTTTACTTTCACAAGGGTAACAGGAGAAATTGGACCCCAAAATGTATTGTGCAATTTATGCTGAGTAGGCTGTTACCCCATATGTGGGGGTAAACCACTGTTTGGGTGCATGGCAGAGCTCGGAAGGGAAGAAGCGCCGTTTTGGAATGCAGACTTTGATAGAATGGTCTGCGGGCGTTATGTTGCATTTGCAGAGCCACTGATGTACCTAAACAGTAGAAACCCCCCACAAGTGACCCCATTTTGGAAACTAGACCCCCCAAGGAACTTATCTAGATGTGTGGTGAGAACTTTGAATGCCCAAGTGCTTCACAGAAGTTTATAATGCAGAGTCGTGAAAATAAAAAAAAATTCCAGAAAAAAGATTTTTTAGCCCCCAAGTTTTTATTTTTACAAGGGTAACAGGAGAAATTGGACCCCAAAAGTTGTTGTCCAATTTATCCCGAGTACGCTGATGCCCCATATGTGGGGGTAAACCACTGTTTGGGCGCACGGCAGAGCTCAGAAGGGAGGGAGCACCATTTGACTTTTTGAGCGCAAAATTGGCTGTGATGTTTAGAGACCCCCTGATGTACCTAAACAGTGGAAACCCCCAATTCTAACTCCAACCCTAACCCCAACACACCCCTAATCCCAACCCGATCCATAATCCTAATCACAACCCTAACGATAATCACAACCCTAACCCCAAAACAACCCTAATCCCAACCCTAACCATAACCCTAATCAAAACCCTAAATCCAACACACCCCTAATCCTAATCTCAACCCTAACCTCAAACCTAACCCTTATCCCAATACACCCCTAACCCTAATCCCAACACTAACCTTAACCCTAATCCCAAACCTAACCCTAATCCCAAACGTAACCCTAATCCAAAGCCTAACCCTAATCCCAACTCTAACCCTAACTTTAGCCACAACCCTAGCCCTAACTTTAGCCCCAACCCTAGCCCTAACTTTAGCCCCAACCCTAACCCTATCCCTAACTTTAGCCCCGACCTTAACCCTAGCCCTAACCCTAAATTTAGCCCCAACCCTAACCCTAGCCCTAACTTTAGCCCCAACCCTAACCCTAGCCCTAAGGCTACTTTCACACTTTCGTCGTGTGGCATCCATCACAATCCGTCGTTTTGGACAAAAAACGGATCCTGCAAATGTGCCCGCAGGATGCGTTTTTGCCCATAGACTTGTATTGCCGATGGATCGCGATGGATGGCCACCCGTCGTGTCCGTCCTGCACTGGATCCGTTGTGTTTTGGCGGACCGTCACAAAAAACGTTCAATGTAACGTTTTTTGTACTTTTCGTCCACCATTTCCAACCGCGCATGCGTGGCCGTAACTCCGCCCCCTCCTCCCCAGGATATAGACTTGGCAGCGGATGCGTTGAAAAACTACATCTGCTGCCCACGTTGTGCACAATTTTCACAACGTGCATCGGTACGTCGGGCCGACGCATTGCAACGGCCCCATGACGACGCAAGTGTGAAAGAAGCCTAACCTTAGCCTTAACCCTAGCCCCAACCCTAACCCTAAATTTAGCCCCAACCCTAACCCTAACCTTAATTTAGCCCCAACCCTAACCCTAACCCTAAATTTAGCCCCAACTCCTCTAGCTGCCGGCCGGCAGATCATGGCGGGTGCACTGCGCATGCGCCCGCCATTTTCTTACCGGAGGAAGAAGCCGGCGGGCAGGAGAAGACGCAGGAGGACCCAGGGACACCGGTAAGTATAACAGGGTCCCCGAATCCCCCTATTTCTCTGTCCACTGATGTGCGATCACATCAGAGGACAGATAATGACACACCGCTTTTTTTTGTTTGTGGTCGCCAGTATACCGTTAATTACCGGTGATCGCAAAACCGACCCCGATCATGTTCTTTGGGGTCTCAGCTACCCCTGGCAGCCGAGACCCCAAAGATCCCCCGGGTGCTGGCCGGCAGGCGCACTGCGCATGTGCTTACCATTTTTTGACCGGAACAAGATGGCGGCGCCGATCGGGAGCTACGAGGAGCACCGGGGGAGACAGGTGAGTATCGGGGGGGCGATCGGGGACCCCATTTCTCTGTCCTCTGATGTGCAATCACATCGGAGGACAGAGAAATTAAATGGGAAATCTGTTGTGAATTCTGTTCTTGGGCTCCCTCCGGTGGTTATAAGTGGTAGCGCTGCTGTCTGTTCTTCACAGCAGTTATCAGGTGTGTCCACTCTGTACTGGGCTATTTAGTCTGGCCTCACCTTTTAGTCAGTGCCAGTTGTCCATTGTATTCTGGAGGATTCACATCCCTTCATGGTTTCTCCTGCTTCCTGGTCTTTTCACCAAGATAAGTTCTGCTTGTTTTGCCGCCCACATGTTGTGGGCCTCATTGTTCAGTGCATTTCATGTTTTTTCTTGTCCAGCTGAATCTGTGTAAGGATTTATGTAGTCAAGCTGGAATCTCTGGAGAGGCAGATATACCCTACATATCTTTAGTTAGATGTGGAGTTTTTTTGTATTTTCTGTGGTGGATATTTCCTAGTATTTTAATACTGACCGCATAGTTCTCTGTCCTATCTTTCCTATTTAGCTAGATTGGCCTCCTTTGCTAAATCCTGTTTTCAGCCTGTGTATGTTTTTTCCTCTCCTCTCACAGTCAATATTTGTGGGGGGCTGCCTATCCTTTGGGAATTTTATCTGAGGCGAGATGGTTTTCCCTTTTCTATCTATAGGGTTAATTAGTCCTCCGGCTGTGTCGAGGTGTCTAGGATCAGTAGGTACATCCCACGGCTACTTCTAGTTGCGGTGTTAAGTTCAGGGTCCGCGGTCAGTACAGATACCACCTTCTCCAGAGTACGTCCAATGCTACTCCTGGGCCACCAGATCATAACAGAAATCGTGTTTTGGTTTTTTTTTGTGACCGCGGGTAAACGGTTAATTACCGGCGATCGCAACCCGGGGGTCAGTACAAAAAACCCTGAATCATGTTCTCTGGGGTCTCGGCTACCCCCGGTAACCGAGACCCCAGAGAAAATCCAACTCTGGGGGATGCTATTCACTTTTTCACTGTGGTTTAAGTACCCTTAACTGCCGCCATTAAAAGGCGTATCGGCGGTCGTTAAGGGGTTAATATCCTTTTTTTAATTATTGCCTAAAGCTAAACTGCATATTTAAGATGAAACTGTACCAGTGAATTATGTGGTAACATAATACTTTTTTTTTATATACAATACAGACCAAAAGTTTGGACACACCTTCTCATTTAAAGATTTTTCTGTATTTTCATGACTATGAAAATTGTACATTCACACTGAAGGCATCAAAACTGTGAATTAACATATGTGGAATTATATACTTAACAAAAATGTGTGAAACAACTGAAATTATGTCTTATATTCTAGGTTCTTCAAAGTAGCCACCTTTTGCTTTGATGACTGCTTTGCACACTCTTGCACACTCTTGGCATTCTCTTGATGAGCTTCAAGAGGTAGTCACCGGGAATGGTTTTCACTTCACAGGTGTGCTGTGTCAGGTTTAATAAGTGGGATTTCTTGCCTTATAAATGGGGATGGGACCATCAGTTGTGTTGTGCAGAAGTCTGGTGGATACACAGCTGATAGTCCTATTAAATAGACTGTTAGAATTTGTATTATGGCAAGAAAAAGCACCTAAGTAAAGAAAAATGAGTAGCCATCATTACTTTAAGAAATGAAGGTCAGTCAGTCCGAAAAATTGGGCAAACTTTCTAAGTGTCCCCAAGGGCAGTGGCAAAAACCATCAAGCGCTACAAAGAAACTGGCTCAAATGAGGACCGCCCCAGGAAAGGAAGACCAAGAGTCACCTCTGCTTCTGAGGATAAGTTTATCCGAGTCACCAGCCTCAGAAATCGCAGGTTAACAGCAGCTCAGATTAGAGACCAGGTCAATGCCACACAGAGTTCTACCAGAGTTGCACCATCGCAAGCCCTAGTATTACCAGGACAAAACCTTAGTCCCCTTGAGAGAGCTTTGTTCCCTATTTTAGTGTATGGGTCCCCTGAGGAGTCGTGGAGAAGACGAAACGCGTCGGGATGCACAGGGACAAATAGGGCTATATGTCTAAGGGTCAGATGTGGACTGCCCTTGTAAGGGCGGGAGTTTTGGGACTAGGGCCATACTAGCCTCTATAGGGCATAATAGGTCTGTATGTCATCCACTCCCTCTATGGAACCTGGTTGTCGTGAAATTAGGAGGAGATGATCGGTACCTGTACGGTTGATGGGTGAGATCCTTCCTTTTTCTCTGATTATTTGTGTAAATTGATAACATATGCAATCAGGTTAAGAAATCCACAGAGAGACAGTGTTTTGTATCCCCCAAATACGAGCATCGTGTATGATGCCGGGATTGAATTATTCACGGTCTATTTTCAATTGTTTTTGATTGGGCATCCTATCTAATCAGAAGTGGTTTTTGTGTACTTTTAGGGACTCTTGTGTGTAAGAGGTATTATATCCCTATGATATGCTAGTCCAGATGGACGCTTCAATCGATAGAGTGAAATTTTAATTTGCACTATATCACAAATTTATATTTTTGGGTAGTTATTTTAGAAATATAATAATAAAGGTTATATTTTATATTTATTTCTCTTGGCTGTGTTACATATTTAAGGAGAGAGAAACTGGGCTTGACCCTTTCTTGCTGGTAGTCACACAGAGTTCTAGCAGCAGACACATCTCTACAACAACTGTTAAGAGGAGACTTTGTGCAGCAGGCCTTCATGGTAAAATAGCTGCTAGGAAACCACTGCTAAGGACCGGCAACAAGCAGAAGAGACTTGTTTGGGCTAAAGAACACAAGAAATGGACATTAGACCAGTGGAAATCTGTGCTTTGGTCTGATGAGTCCAAATTTGAGATCTTTGGTTCCAACCACCGTGTCTTTGTGCGACGCAGAAAAGGTGAACAGATGGACTCTGCATGCCTGGTTCCCACTGTGAAGCATGGAGGAGGAGGTGTTATGGTGTGGGTGTACTTTACTGGTGACTAGTGTTGAGCGATACCTTCCGATATCGGAAAGTATCGGTATCGGAAAGTATCGGCCGATACCGTCAAAGTATCGGATCTAATCCGATACCGATACCCGATCCCAATGCAAGTCAATGGGACGAAAATATCGGAATTAAAATAAACCCTTTCTTTCCTTGTAGGTAAATTCTACATGAAGGAAAACAACTAAGAATAATGTAGGATGTATTGGGGGAGGTGGCGGAGACATTAAAGGCACAGAGGTTTAGCCCAAACAAATAGAATAGCAGGTTTTTATAGTTTTTTTTTATGACGTTCGGCGTTAGAAAGATTTTGACTATGTTATTTATTTATTTTTTTTTCAGATATTGATGTTTCACTACTTCCACGTCCTTCGCCTTCTTTTTTACTTCTCCCACTTTCTTCTTCATTATCCTCATCATCAGCTTCTTTGACAGAAACTATCTTCTTCACCTTATTCATCTTCTTCTTCTTCTACCTATATATTTTTTTTTTTACATTGTTCATATTCTTTTTATTTAACTATTATCTTTTTCATATTCAACTTCTTCATCATATTCTTATTTGTGACAGGCATTCCCGTAGTTGTTATCTATAAAAGTTTGAAGATTACACCTTCCGTTCTGCCTGTCACAAAAGAGTTACATTTGTCCGCGTTCAGTTTGGCCTGCAGCATCAGGCTTTATCCAGGGGCACCACGAGGAGGAACGGACTCACCCCCATACACTGCTTAGTCTTCTTCTGCTTATAATTTAGATAATATCTTTTGCTCTGATATTTAGTCTTATGCTTAATGTTCTTCTGCTCTTTGTTCTGCAGCCTCTTGTTCTTCTGCTTCTCGGTCTCCCATGTCGTCGTCGTCTCCAGGGTCGTCGCCTCCAGGGTCGTCGTCTCCGGGGTCGTCGTCATCGGGGTGGTCTTCAGGGTCATCGTCTCCAGGGTCGTCGTCATCTCAGTGGTCGTCGTCTCTGGTGTCGTCGTCATCTTAGGGGTGGTCTTCCGGGTCGTCGTCTTTAGGGTCTTGAACTTGGAAATGTAGCAGAAGGTACAAGAAGGCTGAGAAAATGCCGAGAAACAGCTGATAGAACTGGAACTCAGATGGCTACCCGAAGGTCCAAGAGCCAATGGAACTACCGAGAACCAGCTGACGTTACTGGAACCCGGTTACTAAGCAGGAGGTACCCGTGCCTGAAAGCACTACCAAGGACCACCTGATGTTGGTGGAACTCGGATACCCAGAAGGAGGCACTTAAGCCAAAGGCTCTGCCCGGAAACAGCTGACGGTGCTGGAACCAGGATGGGGACCTATTCAAGCTTGTCTTCCTAGAGCACCAACTAGCAGTGTTGGAGCAAAGGGTCAGCAGGAGGAGGAGAGGGAGCAGAGTGTAGGCCGAAGCCTGCACTGGCGGCAGCTTTGGGTCTGTTGTGCCTGCATGGCTGTTGCAGGGCACGATGCCGGCTACACAGCAGGGGAACAGCTGGCGGTGCTGAACCCCACTGACACATTGGCTGGTGTTTTTCTCTGTGCAGCTAGCAGTACCGGGCCCCAACTGGCGGTGTTAGAGCCCAGGGTCAGCAGGAGGAGAGGGAGCAGAGTGTAGGCCGAAGCCTGCACTGGCGGCAGCTTTGTGTCTGCGTGGCTGTTGCAGGACACGTTGCCGGCTACACAGCAGGGGAACAGCTGGCGTTGCTGAACCCCACTGACACATTGGCTGGTGTTTTTCTCTGTGCAGCTAGCAGTACCGGGCCCCAACTGGCGGTGTTAGAGCCCAGGCTCTGCAGGGGGAGCAGAGTGTAGGCTGAAGCCTAATTGAACCAATTTTGAAGGTAACCTTTAACCCCCCCTCAGGGGTTACAAACTAGAAGAGCCACACCTTATGCAGCAGTAGTGCTGCACAAGTCAAAGGTTGCTCTTTTAATTTTTCTCCTTGCACACGCTGAATGAAACACGTATAACTTTTAGCCCTTTATACAGTCAAACTGTGTTGGAGGCGAGAGTTCCCTTCGTAATGAGACGCAGCCCAGATGTCAAAAATCACACCTTGGTGCTTGGCGCGGCCTCCTGAGCATCGCATTTTGCTGTACAGGAGTCTGTGTTGTTGCGTTATCCCTTGGCCATGCGCTGCCCGTCTTCTGTCATCATTTCATGTCGGCTGGTGCGGTTCGCGATGCCCATGAATCCCAGCCCCGCAGTGTCTTTACAGTGTTTCACACTGCGGGGCTGGGATTCATGGCCTGGCGCAGTACATATGTTCGCCTCTCGCTCGGGTCCTTACACCTGCTACAGACTGTGCGGCGTCAGCTGATCCCTTATCGCATGCCACGGCCATGAAGCCGCACAGTCTGAAGAAGACGGAAGGAGATGAGTGACAACAGGCGAAGATATGCACTGCTCATGCCCGTCAATCACACCCTTGCAGTCAAAATAAATAAGACACCGAGGGGCGTTGTGTCGGGCAGGGCTGCCGCAGAGGCGCAGCCAGCCAAACAATGATGTCAGAGGACGGGCAGTGCTACCACGGGGGTTGCTGCGTGTCATTACAAAGGAAAGTCACACCTCAGGGACGTTTTAATGGTCACGCAGAGGACACATTTTAGACGTGTTTTCAGTTCCACATGTGCGAGGAGAATAAGTTTATGAGCCACCTTGCACACATGCAGCATTACTGCTGTACAAGGTGGCTGTAAAACATACAAACGCCTGGGGGAGGGGGGACAGGTTCCCTTCAATTTCAGTTCTTGTGTCTGCGTGGCTTTTGCAGGACACGATGCCGGCTACACAGCAGGAGAACAGCTGGCGGTGCTGAACACCACTGACACATTGGCTGGTGTTTTTCTCTGTGCAGCTAGCAGTACCGGGCACCAACTGGCGGTGTTAGAGCCCAGGGTCAGCAGGAGGAGGAGAGGGAGCAGAGTGTAGGCCGAAGCCTGCACTGGCGGCAGCTTTGTGTCTGCGTGGCATTTGCAGGACATGTTGCCGGCTACACAGCAGGGGAACAGCTGGCGGTGCTGAACCCCACTGACACATTGGCTGGTGTTTTTCTCTGTGCAGCTAGCAGTACCGGGCACCAACTGGCGGTGTTAGAGCCCAGGATCTGCAGGGGGAGCAGAGTGTAGGCCGAAGCCTAATTGAACCAATTTTAAAGGTAACCTTTAAACCCCCCCTCAGGTGTTACAAAGTAGAAGAGCCACGCCTTATGCAGCAGTAGTGCTGCACAAGTCAAAGGTTGCTCTTTTAATTTTGTTCCTTGCACAAGCTGAATGAAACACGTACAACATTTTGGCCCTTATACAGTCAATCTGTCTTGGAGGCGGGAGTTCCCTTCATAATGAGACGCACCACAGCTGGCAAAAACACCACCTTGGTGCGTGGCACGGCCTCCTGAGCATCGCATTTTGATGTACAGGAGTCTGCGTTGTTGCGTTATCCCTTGGCCATGCGCTAACCATCTTCTGACATCATTTCATGTCGGCTGGTGCGGTTCGTGATGCCCATGAATGCCAGCCCCGCAGTGTCTTTACATAGTTAAAACACTGCGGGGCTGGGATTCATGGCCTGGCGCAGTACATAGGTTCGCCTGTCACACTCGGGTCCTTACACCCGCTTCAGACTGTGCGGCGTCAGCTGATCCCTTATCGCATGCCGCGGCCATGAAGCCGCACAGTCTGAGGAAGGCGGAAGGAGATGAGGGACAGGCGAACATATGCACTGCTCATGCCCATCAATCACACCCTCGCAGTCAAAATAAATAAGACACCGAGGGGCGTTGTGTGGGTCAGGGCGGCCGCAGAGGCGCAGCCAGCCAAACAATGATGCCAGAAGACGGGCAGCACTACCAAGGGGGTTGCAGCGTGTCATTACAAAGGAAAGTCACACCTCCGGGACGGTTAAATGGTCACAGAGGACACATTTTTGACGTGTTCAGTTCCACGTGGGCAAGGAGAATAAGTTTATGAGCCACCTTGCACACATGCAGCATTACCGCTGTACAAGGTGGCTGTAAAACATACAAACACCTGGGGGTGGGGCGACAGGATCCCTTCAATTTCAGTTCTTGTGTCTGCGTGGCTTTTGCCGGACACGATGCCGGCTACACAGCAGGGGAACAGCTGGCGGTGCTGAACCCCACTGACACATTGGCGAGGTGTTTGGCTCTGTGCAGGCAGCACATCTGGGCCCCAACTGGCGGTGTTAGAGCCCAGGGTCAGCAGGAGGAGGAGAGGGAGCAGAGTGTAGGCCGAAGCCTGCACTGGCGGCAGCTTTGGGTCTGTTGTGTCTGCGTGGCAGTTGAAGGACACGTTGCCGGCTACACAGCAGGGGAACAGCTGGCGGTGCTGAACCCCACTGACACATTGGCGAGGTGTTTGGCTCTGTGCAGCCAGCACATCTGGGCCCCAACTGGTGGTGTTAGAGCCCAGGGTCAGCAGGAGGAGGAGAGGGAGCGGAGTGTAGGCCGAAGCCTAATTGAACCAATTTCAAAGGTAACCTTTAACCCCCCCTCAGGTGTTCCAAACTAGAAGAGCCACAGCTTATGCAGCAGTAGTGCTGCACAAGTCAAAGGTTGCTCTTTTAATTTTTCTCCTTGCACACGCTGAATGAAACACGTATAACATTTAGCCCTTTATACAGTCAAACTGTGTTGGAGGCGCGAGTTCCCTTCGTAATGAGACGCAGCACAGATGTCAAGAATCCCACCTTGGTGCTGGGTGCAGCCTCCTGAGCGTTGTTATTTGCTGTACAGGAGTCTGCGCTGTCGTGTTATCCCTTGGCCTAGCGCTGTTAGCGCTGCCCATCTTCTGACATCATTTAATGTCGGCCGGTGCGGTTCGCGATGACCATGAATCCCAGCCCCGCAGTGTCTTAACATTGTTAAAACACTGCGGGGCTGGGATTCATGACCTGGCGCAGTACATATGTTCGCCTCTCACACTCGGGTCCTTACACCCGCTTCAGACTGTGCGGCGTCAGCTGATCCCTTATCACATGCCACGGCCATGAAGCCGCACAGTCTGAAGAAGACGGAAGGAGATGAGTGACAACAGGCGAAGATATGCACTGCTCATGCCCGTCAATCACACCCTCGCAGTCAAAATAAATAAGACACCGAGGGGCGTTGTGTCGGGCAGGGCTGCCGCAGAGGCGCAGCCAGCCAAACAATGATGTTAGAAGACGGGCAGTGCTACCAAGGGGGTTGCAGCGTGTCATTACAAAGGAAAGTCACACCTCCGGGACGGTTAAATGGTCACACAGAGGACACATTTTAGACGTGTTTTCAGTTCCACATGTGCGAGGAGAATAAGTTTATGAGCCACCTTGCACACATGCAGCATTACTGCCGTACAAGGTGGCTGGAAAACATACAAACGCCTGGGGGAGGGGGGACAGGTTTCCTTCAATTTCAGTTCTTGTGTCTGCGTGGCTGTTGCAGGACACGTTGCCGGCTGCACAGCAGGGGAACAGCTGGCGGTGCTGAACCCCACTGACACATTGGCTGGTGTTTTTCTCTGTGCAGCTAGCACATCTGGGCCCCAACTGGCGGTGTTAGAGCCCAGGGTCAGCAGGAGGAGGAGAGGGAGCAGAGTGTAGGCCGAAGCCTGCACTGGCGGCAGCTTTGGGTCTGTTGTGTCTGCGTGGCTGTTGCAGGACACGGTGCCGGCTACCCAGCAGGGGAACAGCTGGTGGTGCTGAACCCCACTGACACATTGGCTGGTGTTTTTCTCTGTGCAGCTAGCAGTACCGGGCCCCAACTGGCGGTGTTAGAGCCCAGGCTCTGCAGGGGGAGCAGAGTGTAGGCCGAAGCCTAATTGAACCAATTTTAAAGGTAACCTTTAACCCCCCCTCAGGTGTTACAAACTAGAAGAGCCACAGCTTATGCAGCAGTAGTGCTGCACAAGTCAAAGGTTGCTCTTTTAATTTTTCTCCTTGCACACGCTGAAAGGAACACGTATAACATTTAGGCCCTTACACAGTCAAACTGATTTTGAGGCGTGAGTTCCCTTCGTAAAGAGACGCAGTACAGCTGGCAAAAATGCCACCTTGGTGCTTGGCGCGGCCTCCTGAGCATCGTTATTTGTTGCACAGGAGTCTGCGCTGTCGTGTTATCCCTTGGCCTTGCGCTGTTAGCGCTGCCCATCCTCTGACATCATGTAATGTCGACCGTTGCGGTTTGCGATGACCATGAATCCCAGCCCCGCAGTGTCTTAACATTTTTAAAACACTGCGGGGCTGGGATTCATGGCCTGGCGCAGTACATATGTTCGCCTCTCGCTTGGGTTCTTACACCCGCTTCAGACTATGCGGCGTCAGCTGATCCCTTATCGCATGCCACGGCCATGAAGACGCACAGTCCGAAGAAGGCGGAAGGAGATGAGGGACAGGCGAAGAAATGCACCGTTCATGCCCATCAATCACACCCTCGCAGTCCAAATAAATAAGACACCGAGGGGCGTTGTGTGGGGCAAGGCGGCCGCAGAGGCGCAGGCAGCCAAACAATGATGCCAGAAGACGGGCAGCGCTACCAAGGAGCTTGTTGCGTGTCAATACAAAGGAAAATCACACCTGAGGGACGTTTTAATGGTCGCAGAGGACTCATTTTAGACGTGTTCAGTTCACCATAAGTTTCTGAGCCACCTTGCACACATGCAGCATTACTGTCGTACAAGGTGGCTGTAAAACGTAGAAACACCTGGGGGAGGGGGGACAGGTTTCCTTCAATTTCAGTTCTTGTGTCTGCGTGGCTGTTGCAGGACACGTTGCTGGCTGCACAGCAGGGGAACAGCTGGCGGTGCTGAACCCCACTGACACTTTGGCTGGTGTTTTTCTCTGTGCAGCTAGCACATCTGGGCCCCAACTGGCGGTGTTAGAGCCCAGGGTCAGCAGGAGGAGGAGAGGGAGCAGAGTGTAGGCCGAAGCCTGCACTGGAGCAAGTTGAAAGGGAACCTTTAACCCCCACCCCCAGGCGTTTGTAGCTGAAAGAGCCATCGTGTACAGCACTAATGCTGGAAAAGGTAAACTTAGCTCTTTTAATTATGGTCCTTGCACATGCTGAACCTAACACTTATGAAAAGTGTCCCCTCCTACCGTGATACCGTCCGGTTGGTGGAACTTTCCTTTGTGATGTGACGCAGCACAGCCGTCATTCTTACCCCCTTGGCGCCGTGCGCCGCCTCCTCAGCGTTGTTTGAATCAGTCCCGGAGCCTGCGCTGTTAGGTTAGCCCTTGGCCATGCACACATTTTGCGCTGCCCGTCTTCTGACATCATTTGGTGTCAGACTGTCTGCGCCTGTGCGGCTGCGCTGGCCGAGATCCCGCCTCGCAGTGTCGTCTAATGTAATCCCACTGCAGGCCTGGGATCCGTGGCCATGCGCAGTGCATATCCTCACCTCTCACTCCCCTCCCTACGGCTTCTTAAGACTGTGCGGTGTCACGGCCGTGGCATGCTATTAGGGATCAGCTGACACCGCACAGTCTGAAGAAGCCGTAGGGAGATGAGTGAGAGGTGGAGGTTCAGATATGCACTGCGCATGTCCATGGATCTCAGGCCCCCAGTGGGATTAAATCAGAAAACACTACGAGGCGGGATCTCGTCCAGCGCGGCCGCACAGGCTCAGCCAGCCTGACACCAAATGATGTCAGAAGACGGGCAGCGCAAAATGTGTGCATGGCCAAGGGCTAACCTAACAGCGCAGGCTCCGGGACTGATTCAAACAACGCTGAGGAGGCGGCGCACGGCGCCAAGGGGGTAAGAATGACGGCTGTGCTGCATCACATCACAAAGGAAAGTTCCACCAACCGGACGGTATCACGGTAGGAGGGGACACTTTTCATAAGTGTTAGGATCAGCATGTGCAAGGAGCACCACGAAAAGAGGCACTTTTTCCCTTTGCATCATTACTGCTGCACAAGGTGGCTCCTTCAGTAACAAACGCCTGGGGGGGGGACAGGTTCCCTTAAATTTAACTTGTTGTGCCTGCGTGGCGGTCGCAGTACACGTTGCCGGCTACACAGAAGGGGAACAGCTGGCGGTGCTGAACCCCACTAACACATTGGCGAGGTGTTTGGCTCTGTGCGGACAGCACTTCCGGACAGCAACTAGCGGTGTTGGAGCCCAGGGACAGGAGGAGGAGGAGGAGGTGGAGGAGATAGGAGGGATTGCCACACACACAGCAGGGGAACAGCTGACGCTACTGAACCCCAATAACAGAGGAGGGACTGTTGGGACTGTGCGGACAGCACTTCTGGACGGCAGCTAGCGGTGTTGGAGCCCAGGGACAGGAGGAGGAGGAGGAGGTGGAGGAGATAGGAGGGATTGCCACACACACAGCTGGGGAACAGCTGACGTTACTGAACCCCAATAACAGAGAAGGGACTGTTGACTGTGCGTACAGCACTACCAGGCAACAACTAGCGGTGTTGGAGCCCAGGGACAGGAGGAGGAGGAGGAAGTGGAGGAGATAGGAGGGATTGCCACACACACAGCTGGGGAACAGCTGACGTTACTGAACCCCAATAACAGAGGAGGGACTGTTGGGACTGTGCGTACAGCACTACCAGGCAACAACTAGCGGTGTTGGAGCCCAGGGACAGGAGGGGGAGGTGGAGGAGATAGGAGGGATTGCCACACACACAGCAGGGGAACAGCTGACGTTACTGAACCCCAATAACAGAGGAGCGACTGTTGACTGTGCGTACAGCACTACCAGGCAACAACTAGCGGTGTTGGAGCCCAGGGACAGGAGGGGGAGGAGGAGGTGGAGGAGATAGGAGGGATTGCCACACACACAGCAGGGGAACAGCTGACGTTACTGAACCCCAATAACAGAGGAGGGACTGTTGGGACTGTGCGGACAGCACTTCTGGATGGCAACTAGCGGTGTTGGAGCCCAGGGACAGGAGGAGGAGGAGGAGGTGGAGGAGATAGGAGGGATTGCCACACACACAGCTGGGGAACAGCTGACGTTACTGAACCCCAATAACAGAGGAGGGACTGTTGGGACTGTGCGTACAGCACTACCAGGCAACAACTAGCGGTGTTGGAGCCCAGGGACAGGAGGGGGAGGTGGAGGAGATAGGAGGGATTGCCACACACACAGCAGGGGAACAGCTGACGTTACTGAACCCCAATAACAGAGGAGCGACTGTTGACTGTGCGTACAGCACTACCAGGCAACAACTAGCGGTGTTGGAGCCCAGGGACAGGAGGGGGAGGTGGAGGTGGAGGAGATAGGAGGGATTGCCACACACACAGCAGGGGAACAGCTGACGTTACTGAACCCCAATAACAGAGGAGCGACTGTTGACTGTGCGTACAGCACTACCAGGCAACAACTAGCGGTGTTGGAGCCCAGGGACAGCAGGAGAAGCAGAGGAACACAATGTAGGCCGAAGCCTGATTGGAGAAAGTCGAAAGGGAACCTTTAACCCCCCCCCAAGGCGTTTGTAGCTGAAAGAGCCAGCTTGTGCAGCACAAAAGATGCAAAAGGAAAAGGTGGCTCTTTTCATGATGCTCCTTGCAAACACAGAACTAAACACTTATAAAATGTGTCCCCTGCAACCGTGAGACCGTCCCGGAGGTGGGACTTTCCTTCATAATATGACACAGCACAGCTGTCATTCCTACCTCCTTGGCGCCGTTCCCCGGCTCCTCAGCGTTGTTTGATTCCGTCCCGGAGCATGCGCTGTTATGTTATCCCTTGGCCAGGCACACTTAGCGCTGCCCATCTTCTGACATCATTTGGTGTCAGGCTGGCTGCGCCTGTGCGGCCGCGCTGGCCGAGAGCCCGCCTCGCAGTGTCGTCTAATGTAATCCCACCGCGGGCCTGGGATCCGTGGCCATGCGCAGTGCATATCCTCGCCTCTCACTCCCCTCCCTACGGCTTCTTCAGACTGTGCGGCGTCACGGCCGTGGCATGCTATTAGGGATCAGCTGACGGCGCACAGTCTGAAGAAGGCGTAGGGAGATGAGTGAGAGGCGGAGGTTCAGATATGCACTGCGCATGTCCATGGATCTCAGGCCCCCAGTGGGATTAAATCAGAAGACACTGCGAGGCGGGCTCTCGGCCAGCGCGGACGCACAGGCGCAGCCAGCCTGACACCAAATGATGTCAGAAGATGGGCAGCGTTAAGTGTGCCTGGCCAAGGGATAACATAACAGCGCAGGCTCCGGAATGGAATCAAACAACACTGAGGAGCCGGGGCACGGCGCCAAGGGGGTAGGAATGACGGCTGTGCTGCGTCATATTACGAAGGAAAGTCCCACCTCCGGGACGGTTTTACGGTATCAGTGAACACATTTTATAAGTGTTAAGTTCTGCGTGTGCAAGGAGCTAAACAAAAATAGCTACCTTTTCCTTGTGCAGCATTACTGCTGCACAAGGTGGCTCTTTCAGTAACAAACGCCTTGGGGGGGGGGGGGGGACAGGTTCCCTTACATTTCAGTTGTTGTGTCAGCGTGGTGGTCGCAGGACACATTGCCGGCTACACAGCTGGGGATCAGCTGACGTTACTGAAACCCAATAACACTGGGTCGTATGTTTTGACTGTGCAGACGGCACTTCTGAGCCTCAACTGGCGGTGTTGGAGCCCAGGAATTAAAGTTCAGGTGGTAGAAAGATGAACACAACAGGAGACCTGGATACTGTAGACAGTCACCTAATTATTTAATCAGGAAGAGGAGTGGCAAATTCCTGCGAGATCCAGGCCTTGTTCATTTTCAGGAAAGTAAGCCGGTCAACGTTATCGGAGGATAGTCGCATGCAACGGTCAGTTAGTACACCACCTGCAGCACTAAAGACACGTTCCGATAATACACTGGCCGCAGGGCAAGACAGCACCTCCAATGCATACTGGCTTAGCTCTGGCCATGTATCCAGCTTTGAGACCCAAAACTTGAAAGGTGAAGAGCCGTCTGGGAGTACAGCAAGAGGGCAAGACATGTAGTCTGTCACCATCTGACGGAACCGTTGCCTCCTGCTGACTGGAGCCGTCTGTGATGGTGTAGACTTTTGTGGCGGGCACAGAAAACTGTGCCACAGTTGGGCCATACTGGTCTTGCCTTGGGCAGAGGCACTGCTTCTGCTCCCTCTTTGTGCAGAGCCTCCACCACTGCCTGGACGCACTGAGCTGCTTTGGAATGCACTAGCAGCACTTCTCTCAGTTGGAATGGAGAAGATGATGGAATTCACCAGTGTGTCTTGGTACTCCCGCATTTTTCACTCCCGGTTCAATGGTGTGATGAGGCTTTCTACGTTGTCCCGGTAGCGAGGATCGAGGAGGGTGAACAACCAATAATCAGACATGTTGAGAATGTGGGCGATGCGGCGGTCGTTTCTCAGGCACTGCAGCATGTAATCCACCATGTGCTGCAGACTGCCAACTGCCCAAGAAACGCTGTCCCCTGCTGGAGGCGTGATCTCTGCCCGCTCGTCATCACCCCACCCTCGCTGTACACACTGAGTACTGGACAATTGTGTAACTCCCTCCTCTGGACGGATGTCTTCCTCCTCCATTGACTCCTCCTCATCCTCCTCACAAACTGTCCCCTGCCTACGCGTTTGTGAGGAACCACGTGGCGCTGACTGTCCAGAAGATGATGGAAATGCTGAATCCTCATCCTCCACCTCTTCCACAACATCATCCCTTAGCGCTTGCAGTGATTTTTCAAGCAGGCAGATAAGGGGGACAGTCATGCTGACTAGTGCATCATCTGCACTCGCCATCCGCGTGGAATAATCAAAGGGACGCAAAACCTGGCAGACGTCATTCATAGTGGCCCACTCTGTGGTTGTGAAGTCTGTACGGCGCGGAGTGCGACTTCTTTGCGCCTGATGCAGCTGGTACTCCATTACAGCTTGCTGCTGCTCACACAACCGCTCCAACATATGTAACGTGGAATTCCACCTGGTAGGTAGGTCACATATGATGCGATGTTCCGGCAGGCGGTGTCGGCGCTGCAGAGCCGCAATGCGCGCTTTTGCCGTGCTGGAACGCCGCAAGTGAGCACACTCTAGGCGGACCTTGTGCAGCAGTGCATCGAGATCTGGATAGTCCCTCAAAAAACTCTGCACTACCATATTGAGCACATGTGCCAGACATGGGATGTGAGTGAGGTTGCCGAGGCCCAGAGCTGCCACCAGATTTCGGCCATTATCACACACTACCATGCCTGGCTGGAGATTCGCTGGCACAAACCACACATCGCTCTCCTGCTTGATGGCATTCCAGAGCTCCTGCGCTGTGTGGCTTCGATTCCCCAAATAAATTAATTTCAAGACGGCCTGTTGACGTTTGGCCACGGCTGTGCTCATGTCGGTCGTAACAGGTAAACGTTCATCACGGGTCCATGTGGAGGTGGACTGTGACGGCTCCTGCAGCGATGATTCTGAGGAACTGGTGTAAGAGGAGGAGTCAATGCGTACAGAATGGATTCCTGCAATCCTTGGAGTGGGCAGGACACGTCCTGCGCCACTCGCACGATCTGTACCCGGCTCAACGACATTAACCCAATGGGCAGTGAGGGAAAGGTATCGCCCCTGTCCATGTTGACTGGTCCACGCATCGGTGGTGAGGTGGACCTTGCTACTGACGGTGTTCAGTAGCACGTGTTTTATGTGTCCCTCCACATGCTTGTGCAGGGCAGGGACGGCTTGCCTGCTGAAGTAAAAGCGGCTGGGCACATTGTACTGTGGGACTGCCAATGACATCAAGTCACGGAAGCTGTCAGTCTCCACCAGCCTGAATGACAGCATTTCCAGTGACAGAAGTTTGGCAATGCCTGCAGTCAGAGCCTGTGCTCGTGGGTGGTTTGACGAGAAAGGCCGCCTTTTCTCCCATGCCTGTACTACCGATGGCTGTAGACTGGGCTGGGAGTGTGTGGATGACTGGGAAAGTGGTGCTGCGGGTGGAATTACAGCGGGTCTCTGGACAACAGGGCCAGAGGTTCTTCCACGGCGATCCTGGGAGGAAGCCGAACCAGCTGCGTGTGAGCTGGAGGAAGAGGCAACACGAGCTGAAGAGGTGGTAGCTGATGCTGTTGGTTGGCCTAGCTCTTCAGTGCGTTTCTGTAACTCCACCGCGTGCCTGGTGCGCACATGTTTCCACATATTTGTGGTATTGAGGTTGCTGACACTTTTCCCTCTTTTCTCTTTGTGATGACACACCTTGCATTTGACATAGCAAATGTCATCTGCAACTGTGTCAAAAAAGGACCAGGCACTGCAAGTCTTGGGAGCGCCCTTTTTGGCTTTTGGAAGAGACATGCTCCTAACGGGTGCCAAAGCGGAGGCTGCAGGATCCGCAGTCTTCCCCCTCCCTCTCCCTCTTTGGGCCGTACGGGGAATCTCTTCCTCAGAGCTGCTCCCACCACCTTCCTGTCCCTCACGCCAAGATGGGTCAAGGACCTCATCATCTACACTACCCTCTGCCCCCAACTGCTCCTCCTGGGTAGTCTCAGCAGCAGAGCACGCACCAGTAAGTGGCACCTGAGTGTCATCATCAGCTGATGCGGCCTGCGATGTGGTGACCGGAGCCACTGGCCCACCCGCCTCTTCAGACTCAGAGAGAAAAAGCTGTTGGGCATCACTGCACCCTGCCTCTTCTTCCATTTCTCCAATGCTGCTTGGCTGGCCCCCTGTTTCCAAGCCAAGAGATTCAGAGAACAGAAGTAGAGACGGCTCCTGTCCTGGGCTCTCTGTCTGCCTGGGCAATTTGGCAGGTGGTGAAGAGACAGATGGCTGCTCTCCAGTGCTCTGTGTCTGAGAGGATGTGGCACTAATTGAAGTTGATGCATTAGCTGCCATCCATCCGACAACGGCTTCAATTTGTTCTTCACGCAGCAGCGGTGTACGGCGCTCTGCGACAAAGCTGCGCATGAATGACTGTTCCCTGGTGAAAGTGGGTGCTGATGAGTCACCGGTGCCCGCAGCAGGCACAGAATCCCCACGTCCCCTCCCTGCTCCGCGCCCACGCCCACGCCCACGTGCCTTACTCACTGCCTTCTTCATCTTGGTTGACTGATAAAGATAAGCAGAAAAGTACTAACGGCTTTGTGTGCTTATTCCTGAACAACTCCTAACAGGTATAAGAAACACTAATTTTCTAAAGTGTGGACTAGACTTTAATATGAGCTAATGTGGCCTACACAAATGTAAAGTGGTGTCACTGGTGTGTTTGGTGAACTTTATTATTTATTTATTTTTTGGGGGCTGAACTGACAACAGATAGAGCTGCAGTCACACGGAGACCGTGCAGACAGCCGTAAACGGCGCTGCAAGGCCCAAAAACCCTCCTCTACGTTATCCTATGTAGTGTTTTTCCACAAATTAGCTGGAGACGGGTGGAAAGACACTAATAGGAATTTTTTGAAAAAATGTGCAGCAGCCTGCACTACTTAAAACAAAATGAAAATTGATTTTGCGGTATGACGCAGTGAAGAACCCTGAGCTGGAGACAACCAGGCTATGGCTGCTCACAGACTACAGGGCGAGCTGCAGTCACACGGAGACCGTGCAGACAGCCGTAAACGGCGCTGCAAGGCCCAAAAACCCTCCTCTACGTTATCCTATGTAGTGTTTTTCCACAAATTAGCTGGAGACGGGTGGAAAGACACTAATAGGATTTTTTTGAAAAAATTAGCAGCAGACTACACTACTTGGAAAAAAAAAAAAAAAAAAGAACAGTATGAGGCAATGAACCACCCTCCCTGAACTGAATACAACCAGCTATGGATGGCCTATGTGGCTGCACTCAGACTAGAGAGTGGGCTGCACTCACACACACACACACACACACAGACCTTGCAGATCGCTGTGAAAACAGTGCTACAAGGCAAAAGCAAGGTGATTAGTAGGTGAACACAGCGGTTGCTAAATTAGCCTTGGAAAAGCACAAAGAAGCAAATCGCTATCTCTAAACTGGCCCTCAGTCAGCAAACAGCGTCCTGTCACTAACTGAATTCATAGCAGAGTGAGCGCAAAATGGCGCCAGCGACTTTTAAACTGCATCATGACATCATTTCAGCAGCCAATCACAGCCTTGCCAGTAGTTTCATGCCCTCCATGCTGAACAGGATGTGCCCACACTTGGAATCATTCTCATTGGCTGAATTTGTGCAGTTTGAATCTGGGAACTTCCGATTCCGGTATCCGATACGCGGCAAGTATCGGAATCCCGGTATCGGAATTCCGATACCGCAAGTATCGGCCGATACCCGATACTTGCGGTATCGGAATGCTCAACACTACTGGTGACACTGTTGGGGATTTATTCAAAATTGAAGGCATACTGAACCAGCATGGCTACCACAGCATCTTGCAGCGACATGCTATTGCATCCGGTTTGTGTTTAGTTGGACCATCATTTATTTTTTAACAGGACAATGACCCCAAACACACCTCCAGGCTGTGTAAGGGTTATTTGACCAAGAAGGAGAGTGATGGGGTGCTACGCCAGATGACCTGGCCTCCACAGTCACCAGACCTGAACCAAGTTGAGATGGTTTGGGCTGAGCTGGACCACAGAGTGAAGGCAAAAGGGCCAACAAGTGCTAAGCATCTCTGGGAACTCCTTCAAGATTGTTGTAAGACCATTCCTGGTGACTACCTCTTGAAGCTCATCAAGAGAATGCCAATAGTGTGCAACGCAGTCATCAAAGCAAAAGATGGCTACTTTGAAGAACCTAGAATATAAGACATAATTTCAGTTGTTTCACACTTTTTTGTTAAGTACATAATTCCACATGTGTTATTTCATAGTTTTGATGCCTTCAGCGTGAATGTACAATTTTCATAGTCATGAAAATACAGAAAAATCTTCAAATTAGAAGGTTTGTCCAAACTTTTGGTCTGTACTGTAGCTAGTTCCTTCTTAATTAGAACTTAACAAATGTTGTGTTTAAAGAATACAAGACAATAATGTTTTATCCCCAGATTTATGACTATTTTGTTATTTGTTTCAGCATTATAGTAGCTTGCCTGTCGTAATGTTACTCATTGAAGTCCTAATTGCCCCCCCCCCCAAAAAAAAAAAAAGAATATTTGGCAGGGTCAAAGAAGAGCATATCTCACAACTTTGTAACTTTTGAAAAGTAATGTTTCTCCTACCGAAGCCCCTAGATTCCCCTTTCATTGGACCCATAGGGTATGATGCCAACAAAAGTGCCCCACAAACACTACATGATACCCCCACAGTGAATTTCACCAGAGTACCTCAATATGCACAGTATGATGACTCTACTGTACTCCACGTTAACTCCCCCGGCAAAGTATTGTTCACCCCAACACAGTATGATCCTCCACCTGTAACCCCCACCCAGCCCTCCATACAGTATAATGGCCGCACACCTCTCCATACTGTATAATGGCCAGCACTATCCCCCTAAAGAGTATAATCGCCCCCTCACATCCATCAACACAATATGATGGAACCCACACAAACCTCCACACTGTATACACTGACAAGCAAAAGGGTAGCAATATTTTAAACATTCTACTTTCTCACCATCCATTACTATTGCGAACGTGAAACTATAATCATTTTATAGACAATCATTTTGTCTATCTCATACATAAATTTGACTTGTAACTATTTAGCATATGATTACTTATGCAGATTCTTTTCATGTCATTTCAAGTTTCCAACGCCCTTGGCTGTGAAACAACCCCATATAATCAGGCTTCCTCCACTGAACTTGACAGTTCCTTCAATTTCTCAATTTGTCAATTGACTTTTGTCTCATTGCTCCAAATCACCTTTTTCCAATTTTCTACTGTTCACTTTTCATACTTTTTTGCAAACTCAAGCCAACACTTCTTATGACAGTATTGAAGTCGAGGCTTCGTCACATTTTTTTCAGGCCACAATCCAGACTTGTGTGGACATCTGTGTGCTCATTATTATGAATGAAATACAGGGATGTTCTGGAGAAAAACCTCTTTCAGTCTGGAGCAAAACATGTTTAAGTCTGTCAGTGATTTGATACTGGGACGAGGTTCGCCTTCCAACAAGACAATGACCAAAAGCATGTTGCTAAAGCTACACTCAAGTGGTTTGAGGGGAAATATCTAAAGGTACCGTCACACTAAACGATATCGCTAGCGATCCGTGACATTGCAGCGTCCTGGCTAGCGATATCGTTGTGTTTGACACGCAGCAGCGATCAGGATCCTGCTGTGATATCGCTGGTCGTTGATTAAAGTTCAGAACTTTATTTGGTCGTCAGATCGCCGTGTATTGTTGTGTTTGACAGCAAAAGCAACGATACCAACGATGTTTTACAATGGTAACCAGGGTAAATATCGGGTTACTAAGCGCAGGGCCGCACTTAGTAACCCGATGTTTACCCTGGTTACCAGTGTAAAATGTAAAAAAAACAAACACTACATACTTACATTCCGCTGTCTGTCCCCCGGCGCTGTGCTTCTCTGCACTGTGTAAGTGCCAGCCGGAAAGCAGGGCACAGCGGTGACGTCACCGCTCTGCTTTCCGGCCGCTGTGCTTACACAGTGCAGAGAAGCAGAACGCCGGGGGACAGACAGCGGAAGGTAAGTATGTAGTGTTTGGTTTTTTTTTACTTTTATGCTGGTAACCAGGGTAAACATCGGGTTACTAAGCGCGGCCCTGCGCTTAGTAACCCGATGTTTACCCTGGTTACCCGGGGACCTCGGCATCGTTGGTCGCTGGAGAGCGGTCTGTGTGACAGCTCTCCAGCGACCAAACAGCGACGCTGCAGCGATCGGCATCGTTGTTTGTATCGCTGCAGCGTCGCTTAGTGTGACGGTACCTTAAATGTTTTGGTGTGGCCTAGTTAAAGCCTAGACGTTAATCCAATTGAGAATCTGTGGTCAGACTTGTTGGAGCAGTTTTGCCATGTGGAATGGGCAAAAATAACAGTGGTAAAATGTGGAAAGCTTTATAGAGAATTATTCAAACCAACTTGCAGCTGTAATTGCTGCAAAAGCAAGCTCTACAAAGTACTGACTTTCGGAGGTTAATAGTTATGCACACTGAAGTTTTCCTTTATTTTGTCTTATTTGTTGATTGCTTCACAGTAAGAAGGAAACCAAATATTAACAGCTGCCGGCATGTTCTTTACATGAACTGATGAAAACCCTAAAAATGAAACAAAAAAACCCAGAAATTCAAGATTGTGAGGTAGCAAAACACAAAAAATGCCAAGTGGGGTGAATACTTTTGCAAGCCACTGTAGATCCGATAAGATGCACTGTGACTGCTGTATATACATCATATAGGAGACATTAGACTGGGGTATATACATTACACCGCTGACACTGCTACTGCTGTTTAAATATCATACATGAGACTTAGGATTGCTAGATATATCATTTGGCAGACACTAGGACTGGAGCATACATAAAAATGTTCCCTCTTGGCTACGGGACAAAAGGCTTCAGTGTGTTCAGCACTGGGAATGCAGAGGAGATTTTGTTTCCACTCTGGAAACTAGAGCACAGAGCGTGAACACTGCACAAATTAAAATGTGTTGATGCTGATATTGGTCAGTGTCAGACTGAGAAAAAACAGCCTGATGTTGCACACACTTTGACATTTTGAACAAGATTAAAAGGGCTAGCGGACGAAAAATGGGGCTGTCTGCCCACTTCAGTGTGGAAGCCCACTGGGAATCTGCCCAGATGGGCAGTTGGCCAATCCAGGCCTGCTACTGTTACAATTTTGTAATGGCCATCTTCAACTATAACGCTGAACAAAGTGATGCAGAGATCGCTGTCACTCCAAGGCCCAAATTACCTGTATACTCTAGTGGTTAAATATCCTATCATGTGTCTATTGTGCCTATCTTATAATGCTTATATCTCTGGTACCGTATGGTGGATTAAAAATAAACAAAATACTCTAGGAATAAGCAGGAATATACTGGCTCCTTTTGACCTGGTTGCAGATCCTCTTAAAGAGGCAGCACGCACATATGGTAAATACCCTCAGCTTGTTGCTGAGAAGCATTTAGTCTAATGTATACACCTGCAAGATGGCTCCCTCTCTCTTTGGGAGAGTCGCCAAGCAATGAGTTGAGTTATTAGGTAGTTGGTATTCTACCGTTGCAGTTGTGCAGCCATTTCTGAACCTTGTCCCTTGATCCCAGTGTGGCCAGTGCTTGTTCGTTGTCCCCTAGTCCTAGAGTGGCCAGTATTTAATCTGAAGTCCTCAGTCCTGATGCTCCTAGTACTGTTCCTGAAGTCCTCTGGTCCCAGTGTGGCCTGGGCCTGAACATTGTCCCCTGGTCCATGTGTGGCCAGTCCCTAATCCAGTATCATAGACCAGTATGTCTGAGCATAGCCCATAGCCTTAATCGGTGTCATTGAACTTGATCTTTAGGGTCAGCAGCTGCAGTACCGGGATCTGCCCAGGAGTAATACCTGGCAGCTACCTGCACCCCAGTCTGTCTCCACCATCAGGAACTCCAGTGATCACCAAGTAGCTGCTTAGCTACACCCCTTCCTGGGCCCGTTCCTGTGGCACAGTGGGTCCACAAATCCACTTGCACCACCGTTGGGTGGAACAGTTTGCTTCTCCATGGGCCCCGCTGATCCCCAGTCCTCTCTGTGCTCAGACCTGTGTCTGGTGAAGTTTAAAAGAACTCCAAATCTTTGGGCCAGTGGGAGAGGATGCCATTATCAGGAGTATTCCCTCTCCACAGATGACTGTGATTGTTTCCGTGTCAAGTGGAGGCTTCAGTTCGACGGGAGAGTTTATGCTGCAAGCCGTGAAGTCGGTTTTAGATTCCCGTCCGACAGCTTCAGAATCCAGTGAGGTTATTGTCAAGTGAAGGATGAGCCCTACTCAGAAATAGTCATGTCTGAACAACTTAAGCTCCTGATCGGAGAGTTATACTCAGAGAAAATCGCCATATTCTGTCTGATATTCCCATAGGTCGTCCAGAGCTGAGAACTCAGATACCTGTTCTTGTATGGAGACCTTGTATGGTGCTCCTTTGGAGACAGTCAAGTCAAAAGAGGTGTCTGGTCTCCATATGTACAGGTCAGTCAACAGTGTTGCAATCTTTTTTACCAGGTCTGCTAGTCGCCCAGTTGCTATTTGCTGGTGTCTATGAAAGAAGGAAAGCAAAGGCAATGTCCCCACACAGTCATGATGGTTGTACCAATGATCAGCCCCCAAGCACCTCTCTGCCACGCAGTCATGTCACTTGGGAGACCAGGCTGAAGACCGGCCCAATGCAGGTATCTTCCGTCTCTAGTAGGCCTGATGAATGGAATGTCAATGCGGTGTCATCTTCCAAGTCACTGCAATCCACCAACCAGACAGAGGAACTCCAGTTGGTCCTTGAGTCTTCCGGGATGACACCTGATCTTACAAATGGAGATATACTTTCCAATGACCAGTTCCTGGTACCATGCTCACTTTGTCCTATGCTGAGGGTGACTTAATGAAGAGAAACATCCTAGTCGTGAAGATAGTGAGATGTGTCGCTTTTCTTCTACTGGACAGAAGAAGTCGTGGTCCTGGAGAAAAGCTGTGAGTCCATGAAGATGTGTCTGCCTCCAACTTCAAAGCAGAATCCTCTCAGGCTTGAAGAAGAGTGGGAGTAAGGGGGTACTGTAGCACAATGGCTGGCGCCTCTGCATGATGTGACCTTCTTCTTCCATGTAGGGACGCCGGCTTACTCACCTCTCCGACCCTGTGGCGTGGGTCCCTGGCATGCTCCTGCTTCTTCCTGGGGCGCATGCCACAGTTCCCAGAGGTGTGTCTAGTGTGAACACTCCCTTGCTCTTAAAGGCACAGCATGTGCATATAGTACATGCCCTCATCTTGTTGCTGAGAGACATTTTGTGTAATGTGTACACCTGCAATAAGGCTCCCAGCCAATTACCAGGAGTCATTTTGTATAAAAGACTCCATCTACCATAGGAAGTTGCCGAGCAAAGATTTGAGTCTTTAGGTAGATGGTGTTCTATCAGTGCACTTGTGAGATCTCCTGGTCCTGGGGTGGCCAGTGTCCTGGACCTGAATCCCTGGTCCCGATGCTGCCAGGTCCTGAACATTGTCCCCTGGTTTCCAGTGTGGCTAGTGTCCTGAACCTTGTACCCTAGTCTTGGTGTGGCTAGTCCTGAACCTTGTCTCCTGGTTCCAGTGTTGACCACCCTGGCCACATGAAGCCGAATGGCATTTCAAAGCTTGTTTAGACAGGCCAACTGCTCTTTCATTTAGTTAACATGATCATTCAGTGAGCATAAAGTTCCATTTTCTGCTACAGTCTGCTGTTGAGATTGATGACATTTAAGCAATCCTAAAGATTATTTCAACCAAAGAACATTTTGCTCATGCATATATAACAGGCAGGCAGCCACAGCTGAGGGTTGCTTTTGCATCTTACATAGTTATTAAGGTTGAAGGAAGACTGTAAGTCCATCTAGTTCAACCCATAGCCTAACCTAACATGCCCTAACATGTTGATCCAGAGGAAGGCAAAAAAAACCCATGTGGCAAAGAGTAACTCCACCATGGGGAAAAAAATTCCTTCCCGACTCCACATACGGCAATCAGACTAGTTCCCTGGATCAACGCCTCATCAAGGAATCTAGTGTATATACCCTGTAACATTATACTTTTCCAGAAAGGCATCCAGTCCCCTCTTAAATTTAAGTAATGAATCACTCATTACAACATCATACGGCAGAGAGTTCCACAGTCTCACTGCTCTTACAGTAAAGAATCCGCGTGTTATTATGCTTAAACCTTCTTTCCTCCAGTCGTAGAGGATGCCCCCTTGTCCCTGTCTCAGGTCTATGATTAAAAAGATCATCAGAAAGGTCTTTGTACTGTCCCCTATTATCATATATCATATATTTATACATTAAAATAAGATCACCCCTTAGTCTTCGTTTTTCCAAACTAAATAGCCCCAAGTGTAATAACCTATCTTGGTATTGCAGACCCCCCAGTCCTCTAATAACCTTGGTCGCTCTTCTCTGCACCCGCTCCAGTTCAGCTATGTCTTTCTTATACACCGGAGACCAGAACTGTGCACAGTATTCTAAGTGTGGTCGAACTAGTGACTTGTATAGAGGTAAAATTATGTTCTCCTCATGAGCATCTATGCCTCTTTTAATACATCCCATTATTTTATTTGCCTTTGTAGCAGCTGCCTGACACTGGCCACTGAATATGAGTTTGTCATCCACCCATACACCCAGGTCTTTTTCATTGACGGTTTTGCCCAGAGTTTTAGAATTAAGCACATAGTTATACATCTTATTACTTCTACCCAAGTGCATAACCTTACATTTATCCCCATTAAAGCTCATTTGCCATTTATCAGCCCAAGCTTCTAGTTTACATAAATCATCCTGTAATATAAAATTGTCCTCCCCTGTATTGATTACCCTGCAGAGTTTAGTGTCATCTGCAAATATTGAAATTCTACTCTGAATGCCCCCTACAAGGTCATTAATAAATATGTTAAAAAGAAGAGGGCCCAATACTGACCCCTGTGGTACCCCACTGCTAACCGAGACCCAGTCCGAGTGTGCTCCATTAATAACCACCCTTTGTTTCCTATCCCTGAGCCAGCTCTCAACCCACTTACACATATTTTCCCCTATCCCCATTACTCTCATTTTATGTAACAACCTTTTGTGTGGCACCGTATCAAAAGCTTTGGAAAAGTCCATATACACTACATCTACTGGGTTCCCTTGGTCCAGTCCGGAACTTACCTCTTCATAGAAGCTGATCAAATTAGTCTGACATGAGTGGTCCCTAGTAAACCCGTGCTGATACTGGGTCATAAGGTTATTCCTCTTCAGATACTCCAGTATAGCATCCCTTAGAATGCCTTCCAGGATTTTACCCAAAGTAGAGGTTAAGCTTACTGGCCTATAATTACCGAGTTCAGTTTTTGCCCCTTTTTTGAATATTGGCACCACATTTGCTATACGCCAGTCCTGTGGTACAGACCCTGTTAATATGGAGTCTTTAAAGATTAAAAATAATGGTCTATCAATGACTGTACTTAGTTCCTGCAGTACTCAGGGGTGTATCCCATCCGGGCCCGGAGATTTGTCAATTTTAGTTATTTTTAGACGCCGCCGTACTTCCTGCTGGGTTAAGCAGGTGACATTTAATGGGGAATTTTTATCACTAGTCATTTTGTCTGCCATGGGATTTTCTTTTGTAAACACTGATGAAAAAAAGTCATTTAGCATATTGGCTTTTTCCTCATCCTCATCCACCATTTCACCCAGACTGTTTTTAAGGGGGCCAACGCTGTCATTTTTTAGTTTCTTACTATTTATATAGTTAAAGAATATTTTGGGATTATTTTTACTCTCTCTGGCAATGAGTCTCTCTGTCTCAATCTTTGCTGCCTTGATTTGCTTTTTACAGAATTTATTTAATTTTCTGTATTTATTTAATGCCTCATCACTACCTACTTCCTTTAATTCTCTAAATGCTTTCTTTTTGTCCCTTATTGCGCCCCTTACATCTCTATTTAGCCATATTGGTTTCCTCCTATTTCTAGTATGTTTATTCCCATACGGTATATACTGTGCACAGGTCCTATCCAGGATGCTAATAAACGTCTCCCATTTTCTTTGTGTATTTTTGTGTCTCAGGATATCGTCCCAGTTAATTGCACCAAGATCCTCTCTCATCCGTTGGAAATTTGCCCTCCTGAAGTTTAGTGTCTGTGTAACCCCCCTACTACCCATCTTATTAAAGGAGACATGAAAACTTATTATTTTGTGATCACTATTCCCCAAGTGACCCCCAACCCTTATATTTGATATGCGGTCTGGCCTGTTGGTTAATATTAGGTCTAGCAGTGCCCCCCTCCTTGTTGGGTCCTGAACCAGTTGTGAAAGGTAATTGTCTCTCATAGTTGTCAAAAACCGATTACCTTTACTGGAGCTGCAGGTTTCTGTTCCCCAATCTATTTCAGGGTAGTTGAAATCCCCCATAATAATGACTTCTCCTTGAGTCGCAGCTTCATCTATTTGCTTTACGAGGATATTCTCCATTGCTTCCATTATTTTTGGAGATTTATAACAAACCCCTATGAGTAATTTATTATTTTTTCCCCCTCCCCTTATCTCCACCCACAGGGACTCTACATTTTCATTAAATTCACCTATATTATCACGCAGGATGGGTTTTAAGGATGATTTTACATATAGACACACCCATCCCCCACGCTTATCTGTACGGTCATTTCTGAACAGGCTATAGCCCTGCAAGTTAACAGCCCAGTCATGGCTCTCATCCAGCCACGTCTCAGATATCCCCACCATGTCATAATTATGCTCCAACAACATTAGTTCTAATTCATCCATTTTGTTGGCGAGGCTTCTGGCATTAGTATACATGCACTTGATGTTCCTCTCTGTACCTCTATTCTTTCTTAATTTACTAACTGTTCTAACCCCACCCCCCATGCCACAGCCACCTCCAACTTCCTTATTTGTGCCCAGGTCTCTATCTGCACTATCTTCCCCTCCTATAAAATGAATACCCTCCCCCCCAATCCCTAGTTTAAACACTCCTCCAATCTTCTAACCATTTTCTCCCCCAGCACAGCTGCACCTTCCCCATTGAGGTGCAGCCCGTCCCTAGCGTAGAGCCTGTAGCCAACTGAGAAGTCGGCCCAGTTCTGCAGGAACCCAAACCCCTCCTTCCTACACCAATTCTTGAGCCACTTATTAACCTCCCTAATCTCCCGTTGCCTCTCTGGCGTGGCACGTGGTACAGGCAGTATTTCGGAAAATACCACGTTGGAGGTCCTTGCTTTCAGCTTGCAGCCTAATTCCCTGAAATCATCTTTAAGGACCTTCCACCTACCTCTAACTTTGTCATTTGTGCCAATGTGCACCATAACCGCTGGGTCCTCACCAGCCCCTCCCAGTAATCTGTCCACCCGATCAGCGATGTGTCGGACTCGAGTGCCAGGTAGGCAGCACACCGTCCGACGATCCCTGTCTTTGTGACAGATTGCCCTATCTGTTCCCCTAATAATTGAGTCCCCCACTACCAGCACCTGTCTGGCCTGCCCTGCTCTCCTATTTCCCTCCTTACTGGAGCAGTCAATCCTCCGGCTTTCAGAGGACATGCCTGGCTGCAGCAATGCTACCCCTGTACTGGCACCCCCCTCATCTGCCAACTTAGCAAACTTATTGGGGTGTGCCAGATCAGGACTAGCCTCCCTGGCACTCTTCCCTCTACCCCGCCTTCTATCTGTCACCCAGCTAACTGCCACACTGTCCTGCAGCTCCATCCTACCATCCCCCTCCTCATCTATCCCATTGAGCGCCTGCTCTGTGAGCAGAAGACTCCTCTCCATATTGTCTATGGATCTCAGTGTTGCCAGCTGCACATTTAGATCCAGAATCTGGGCTTCCAAATGCACAACGTGCTCACATCTCGCACAGCAGTATGCACCCTCGACCAGCTGGTCAAGGACTGCATACATGTGGCAAGATGTGCACTGGATGGCATTAACAATTGTGGAGCACATTTCCTAATGGGGATTGCACCACCCAGAAACGTTAATTAAAAATAAATACAAAGTATTAATAAAAAAAAACAAAAAAAAAAAACAGAAGCAATTCCTCCCTTGGAAACTCCCTGATTCCAAAGTCACTGAATCACAAGTCACACACTTACCGCCGTTCACACTTACGCTCAGGTCACACTCAGCTCGCTCACACTCGCTGTGCTGAAGATTTATAGATTTTTTTTTTCTCTCTATCTCCCCTCAACAGCAATCCACCTTGCTGTTCAGATGCACTTCCAAAAAGGCATCTTGCCATGCTACAGGAAAATGCGTATCCTGGATATTCACTGACTTGAGCCCCAAACAGCTGCCCCTTATATCCCCTTAATTATGAGCCCCCACCCTAAGGTAACTCCTTATGAATATAGCTACTCCCAATTCAGCAACTCACACCAATTCACACAGGTATTTGTTAAATGCCTTCCAAATACCTCTTCACTGAATCACAAGTCACACACTTACCGCCGTTCACACTTACGCTCAGGTCACACTCAGCTCGCTCACACTCGCTGTGCTGAAGATTTATAGATTTTTTTTTCTCTCTATCTCCCCTCAACAGCAATCCACCTTGCTGTTCAGATGCACTTCTAAAAAGGCATCTTGCCATGCTACAGGAAAATGCATATCCTGGATCTTCACTGAACAAACTGATGAAATATATGCTGTACATAAAATAGCAAGCACAACACTTACAGAATACTTTTTCTACACAATTCAGAGGCAGGAATTTTGTGGTTTGACGTGTTGGTATATCACTACTGTTACATGTTACATTATTCCAGCAAACCATTATAGGAATCTCCATCTCCTCCTGTGAGGACAGAACAGATTGAGGTGTGTCCCTACAGGCCCTCATAGCTAGTCTCAACTTCCAATTGATGCATGTGGATCTCACTTGGCGCGTCACTACGACTCCTCACTATTACCAACTCTTAAAGTCCATTTGACAAGCACCACTTGCCCCTGGGTGTGTCACTGTGTGTGCAATTTCTCATTGGAAAACACACCTTCCAACCTGGCCGTCTTCTCCTCTGTGACTCTCAGGTGTGACTACATTTTAGCTTATCTAGTATGGCTGTAGGCCCACTTGCTTGAGATAAGGAATCCCTCTACTCTTAATCCTTGCTTTAGTCCCCCTTATCTGAGATGAGGAATTCTGCCATTTGTTTATTCTTTCAGGACATGCTATCCGTGTATGGTGTTCTCCCTTCTTCACACGCAACACCCATTTCAATGCAGGTCTAACATTAGGACCATAGGTCTTTTTCCTTCTCAATGCTTTTCCCTGTCTGCCTAGCAGGAACCAAGATACTTTTGCCCACGTAACTCCTACCATGTTCTATCTCCAATAATTAATCCTGTCTGCAGTTAGCTAACTGTTGCAGGCCACAAACCAGATAAAACACCAGAGAAACATGGCAATGCATTATATAAGCATAAGCGTACAATGATATTTGTAGGGGGTTCTATAGTCTGGAAAACACATATAATAATTTGTTACCAAGACCACTTTAAACAAATAAGTTGCTCTCTCTCTGGTGCCTGTTGGAATGGGTTGATAAATTACTGTGTGGGCCTTATGATAATACAGCTGTCACGATTCAGGTTTGGATTTGTGGCAGCTCTGGTTCCGCTATAATTTAAATGTAGATTTTTTCCATTGAAGCTAACAAGGGTTAATGTCTGTTTCCTTGCTGGCAGCTGCTGTGTTGCTGGTCAGCTGATGTGGGTGGTGACTAGAGTTGAGCGAATTTGATTAGGTCCCTGCTTATTCGGTTTCTACAGCGCCTGCCAAATAAGCTGCAGAGGGAACCCGGATACATGGAGTGTGTTAGTTGATCCGCTGTACAGCGCCACAGCTGCATGTGTCGCGGCTGTGTCACTGTCACAGTACATTCATGGAGAGCCTGTGTGTTGGGCTTTCCATGCATGTGCTGTGATAGTGACACAGCCACAACACATGCCGCTGTAGTGCCGTACAGCTGATCAGCCGGCGTGCTCCATGTATCCGGGTTCCCTCTGCAGCTTATTCAGTAAACGTTGTAGCTTGCTGAATAAGCAGAGACCCGATCAAATTTGCTCAATTCTAGTGGCAACCACTCCCACCATCCTTTAAATAGTCACTTGACACGTCAGATGACTGTTGGTAATAGAGTTTTCTATGTAGACCAGCCTTGCAGTTGCATCTCTCTGGTGTCTGTGCTGAATCTGCTTCTGTGGATTTCAGGGTCCCTTTTCCATACCCTCTGTGGTGTGGAGCTTGGCAGCAGAGTCTGGAGCTAAGTTTTGTGTATTTACTTTGTCTGTCTTGTGCTTGTCACTATCCCCTGTCTTTGTAACATCTGCTGTGGTGAGACTAGCATCCTTGCCGGCCAGTGCACTAGCCAGGGAATTGGGACATGACAGTTAGGGATGAAGTACGTGACAGCAGTGGGGGGAAAGACCCACTTAGGGCATCAGGGGAGTTCAGAGACAGGCTCGGGTTGGAGCTCAGGAGGTCTCCCATCCCTCATTCCCTACTGTTAGGGCCTTCCTCTCCTCTTTACCATCCAATTGTGTGTGCATTGTGCCTTCTGCTGGAACAACCCCTGTAGGGTCGTGACAACAGCGGTCATGGTCCAATGTAAAAGAAAGTGGTATGTGTAAGATCATTAGGAATTTATATTTTTTAAATTAGTCTGAAAACTGAAAGGAAGAACATCCAAGGTAGTATTCTCTGTAACTATGCCATTCAAAGCGCAGGAGAGACAGTAGAAACTCAGTGAGATAAATGCATAACTTTAGTCTTGGTGCAGTTCAGCGTGATTTAGGATTCTAGAGCACTTGGCTGACTTTTTATTGAGTTACAATCTGTATTCTGCAGATATATTGCACTTGCAAGGAACAGTCTGCTGTTCTTGGTGAAAGACTTCTAGCATGAATGGTGAAATATTTGACCTAGAGATGAGGCAGGAGGACAATGCAAAAAATATGAAGAGTATGGTAGACCTGCTAACTCAGCTGCACATGGAGATAGTGTCAGGATTCGCAGGAATCGGCTCCAATATCTGATAAGATGGCAGGGATATCCCCCTGAGGAAGACTCTTTGGAACCTGTGGAAAACATCAATGCCCAACAGAAGATTTCTCGTTTTCATCAGAGATTCCCTGAGAAGCCAGGTCCAGGATCGTCCTGAGGCCGATTCTAAGGAGGGAGTAATGTCAGGACTCTGAACATTTTTGACCTTTTGTGCATTACTGCCCTTTTCCAAGATGGCGTCTTTGGTCTCATGTGCACTGTGTCTTCCTGCTATAAAACTCCACCCCAGCCTTCAGTCTGTGCTAGAGTATTCTGCCTTGCATTCCAGCTCCTGACCTCTGATTACTCCCTGGCTATACACCTGCTCCTGTGAACCCGTGTGGTGATCCTGCTACTCTGCTCTGAGTTCCTGCTGTATACACCAGTTCCAGTAATCCTCCTTCATCTGCTGATCGTGTTTACTTCATCTGCATTTGCTGGACATGTAAGCTGCTGCTGATCTGCAATAACCTGAGACTATTAACCAGGCCTCCCTGGTTGAGCTAGGATATGATTTGAACTGCCTCATAAGCATATCTATCTGTGTTTGGACTAAGACAAGGATTTATTTGTGTCAAGTTTCCTCAAGAATAACTGTGCTTCATAGACTTTCTGCTTGATTGCATTTCCCTCTGAAGTTTCCTATAGACTGTTAAGCTGCGTTTATTATTTGCACCAAGTGTTGTGGACTTGAGTTTCTCTCTGCACCTGTTTGAATCACCGTGTGATAATATAGACTTTACCACTTATAAAACTGTGTCCTGTAGTTGTCTTGTTCCACGCAAAGAGTCTCCTGAGTTATCCCCTATAACTATTACAGGGTACTCTACCCATTAAAAAAAAGGAGACTGCTGGAACAATGACTGCAGAAAGCAGGTGTTTTCTATAATTAGATCACTGCAGAAAGATGTGGAAGGTCTGCAAAAGAAGTTTGGAAGCTTTGAACACAATCAACAAGTGTTTGGACAAACTTTGCAGGACTTAAGCAACCGCATGGCAGCCCAGGAAAACAAACTTGCTGGCATAGAGTCCCAGTATGGACGGGCTTTTCAGGACATAAGCACGCAAATAGCTGCACAAGTGACTTTACCCTCTGGGCAACCGCCACCAGCTAGCCCACCTAAGTTGCCCCCATTCAGATTTAATGGTGATCGCGACAAATTTCGTGGCTTTGTAAATCAATGTATGCTATATTTTGATGTGCATGCTGACCATTTTCCTACTGATAGATCCAAAATATTGTGTGTAATAATGCTACTGACCTCATGAGCGCTCGCCTGGGCGAAACCGATGATTGAGTCTCGTGACCCACGGTTAAATGACTTGGATGATTTCTTGGCCGCTATGTTATTAATGTTTGATTACCCTAATCGCCGTGCAACCGCTGAATCTGCTTTGTTGTCTTTATGCCAGGCTAAACGTTCTGTTATTGAGTATGCCACTGAATTCAGGAGATTGGCGGTAGATACCAATTGGGACAGTTATGCTCAATTGCCTATTTTTAAAAGGGTACTAATTACAAATTAGAAAAAAAACAAAAAAAAACAGGAGGCGCTGCTTTATCACTTGAGGTTGATTGCTGCAAATATAGGGACGAACCCACTCCTATTCGTCCAAAATGTAATATACAAAAGGAAAAGTTAAAATATTTGCGCTAAACTCCTCAATTTAACATCATAAATAAATTTAAAAAAAATAAAAATAAATAAATAAATAAATGAAAATGTGAATAAAAAACAAAATGTTTCACGTTAATATCCAAATGTATGGCAATCTGAAATTACCTGAGCGTCCAAGACTGTGTTCAGATTTTGCCTGTTATATCTTCAAAAGGTCCTGCAGTTATGTGCTGTGAAGCATGCGGCTGGATCCTTATCTGTATAACTGTTCCATTAATGTCCAATGCCAGAGGGCAGTAATAAGTAATGAATTGTAGTACAGAGGATGCTGTCTCGGCCGGTGACTAGCGTTCCCCTGGAAAATGCAAACTCTGCCGTGCACTGGCAAAAGCAGTTTAATGTGAAAGCAAAAAAGCCGGCAAGGTACAGGACCTTGCGTGACATCACAGGCACGTGATGTGATCGCTACAAGGAGCACACAGGACCACACTATCCTACGCGTTTCAGAGTCTCTGACTCCTTCCTCAGGGATGTGTTGTGAATTCCGTTCTCGAACTCCCTCCTGTGGTCATGAATGGCACTTCGGCGAGTTCTGTCCGTGGACTCCCTCTGGTGGCTGTGAGTGGAACTGCTGGTTCTAAGGTTGCTCACTCAGCTGCCCTCGTTTTCTGCTAGGCTGGCTTCTAACTCCACTCAGATCGTTACTCCATGCCAGCTGTCAATGTATCAGTACTGGTTCAGATCTCTCTTGGATCCTTCTGATGACCTGTCTACTCCAGCAGAAGTTAAGTTCCTGCTAGTTCATTTGTTGTTCATTTTGTACTGAATATATTTCTTAGTACTTGCTAATTTCTAGTCCAGCTTGCGTATATGATATTGCCTTGCTGGCTGGAAGCTCTGGGGTGCAGAGTGGCACCTCCGCACCGTGAGTCGGTGCGGGGGTCTTTTTGCACACTCTGCGTGGCTTTTTGTAGTTTTTTGTGCTGACCGCATAGATCCCTTTCCTATTCTCAGTCTATCTAGTAAGTCTGGCCTCCTTTGCTGAAACCTGTTTCATCCCTGTGTTTGTGACTTTCCTCTTAACTCACAGTTAATATATGTGGGGGGCTGTCTTTACCTTTGGGGGAATTTCTCTGAGGCAAGGTAAGGCTTTATTTCCTATCTTTAGGGGTAGTTAGCTCTTAGGCTGTGAAGAGGCGTCTAGGGAGAGTTAGGTACGCACCACAGCTATTTCTAGTTCTGCGGTCAGCAGAGTTCCCACTTCCCAGAGCTTGTCCTGACATCTAGTTTAACCATCAGGTCATTCCAGGTGCACCTAACCACCAGATCCATAACAGGGATGGTGCTGTGTGCATAGTGTGTGCCTTATATAGCGTGCTGTATCTGTTGTTACTACCTTATTGATTAAAGGCAAACAGTTCGATCTCACTATTTAGGCCGTGGGGTGCCAAAGTGTTCATCTCAAATATACATCTGGTTTCTTCACGCGACATTTGATGAATAAAATTGCCCCCACACCAGTCTTTTTTAACTATTTTAAGTCCAGTGACTGTAATGTCTTTTAATGAGCCCCCATGGTGTTTAGCAAAATGTTGGGATAGAGGATGTCCTGTAAATTTTTTGCTAATATTGCACAAATGTTCCCTAATCCTCACATGCATTGGACGGATTGTCCTGCCTATATATTTTTTTTTTGCAAGGACACATGATACTATAAATTATGCCTTTAGTGGAACAAGTGATGAAATCTTTAATATTGATCACTGATGATTGATTAGAGATTGAGATCTGTTTTTTAGTACCCAATTTTCTACATGGTAGGCATTTCTTACATGGAAAAAAACCCAATAGGATATTGTGGTAGAAGGGAATTTTTTATTTTTAAAGGTCTGCAGATTGTGGGAGCAATCAAATTTCCTAAATTTTTTTCTTTTTTAAAGACAAACTTTGGACGTGCTGGTAATGACTCTCCAATCACTTTGTCCTCCTTCAAAATATTCCAATGTTTGTTAACTTATCTTATTTAACAGTCTACTATTGGAATTATATTGCGTTATGATTGGGATCTCATAGTTTCCCCATTCTCCACCATTAATTGCTTTTTTATCCTTCTTATCCTGCATCAAAAACCTTTCCCGTGGGTATTCCCCAACCTGTCTCTTGGTTTCCATCAAAAATTGTCTGTCATATCCTTTGTGTTCAAATTTCTCCATTAAAAGGTCTGCTTCTCTGTTGTAATCCTCTGGTCTGGAACAATTTCTATATGCTCTAATAAATTGGCTCTTTGGGACGTTAAGAAGCCAACTAGGAAGGTGGCAACTGTCTAGGGCAATATAATTACCAGAGTCGGTTGGTTTGTGGTATATTTGAGTTTGAATTTTGTCACTTTCTACAAAAATTTTCAAGTCTAAAAAATGTATTTCTTTATTGTTAAATACTGAAGTAAAATTTAAAAAATAATTATTTTTATTTAAATCATGAATAAAATCATTTAATAAAGTGGGACCTCCTGACCATATGAATATTATGTCATCAATAAACCTCTGCCATAGGACCAGGCCCGCCCGCAACCTGCCCCCACGGAAGATGGTTTTATGTCATCAATAAACCTCTGCCATAGGACCAGGCCCGCCCGCAGCCTGCCCCCACGGAAGATGGACTGCCATGGGTACCAGGTTCGCCCCCAGTTATGCCAACCTGTACGTTGGAAGGTGGGAGGAGGAAACCACTGCTTAACGCTAGTCACCGGCCGGGACATTTCCTCTGTACTACAATTCATTACTTATTACTGCCCTCTGGCATTGGACATTAATGGAACAGTTATACAGATAAGGATCCAGCCGCATGCTTCACAGCACATAACTGCAGGACCTTTTGAAGATATAACAGGCAAAATCTGAACACAGTCTTGGACGCTCAGGTAATTTCAGATTGCCATTCATTTGGATATTAACTGTTGTGAATTCTGCTCTTGGGCTCCCTCCGGTGGTTGTAAGTGGTAGCGCTGCTGTCTCTGAATCACAGCATTTATCAGGTGTTTTCACCTTTAGCAATTTGGACAGGGCTATTTAGTCTTGCTTCACCCTTTAGTCAGTGCCAGTTGTCCATTGTTCCTGGAGGATTCACATCCCTGCCTGGTTCCTTCTACTTTGCAGTTCTTTTCAACAAAGATAAGTCTGGCCTTTATTTGCTGTCCACATATTGTGGTCTTAATGTTCAGTTCCTTTCTATGTTTTGTCTTGTCCAGCTTGGTCTGTATTAGGATTTTTTTAGCCAAGCTGGTATCTCTGGAGATGCAGATATACCCTCCATATCTTTAGTTAGCTGTGGAGTTTTTGTATTTTCTGTGGTGGATATTTTCTAGTTTTTAATACTGACTGCATAGTACTCTGTCCTTCCTTTCTATTTAGCTAGAAGTGGCCTCCTTTGCTAAATTCTCATTTCAGTCTGTGTATGTTTTTTCCCTCTCCTCTCACAGTCAATATTTGTGGGGGGCTGCCTGTTCTTTGGGGATTTTCTCTGAGGCAAGATAGTTTTCTCTTTTCTATCTCTAGCGGTAATTAGTCCTCCGGCTGTGTCGAGATGTCTAGGGAGTGCTAGGTGCATTCCACGGCTACTTCTAGTTGCGGTGTTAGGTTCAGGGTCTGCTGTCAGTACAGGTACCACCTTCTCCAGAGTACGTCCCATGCTGCTCTTAGGCCACCAGATCATAACAGTACAACTGGCCAACAATAAGTTAACCGAATCTCAGAAGAAGGGAAGGAAAGTGCTGAGCCATTTTTTTTTCTGTAGTCTGTTGTGTTTTTTTTTTCTCTTCCCTCTTTGCCTCTGGGTGGCTCGGGAGTTCGGCGCTGGTATGGATGTTCAGGGACTGGTTTCTCGTGTGGATCAACTTGCTGCTAGAGTACAGGGTATTTCCGATGATATCGTTCAGACTCCAGTTTTAGAGCCTAGAATTCCAACTGCCTGATTTGTTTTTTGGGGATAGGTCCAAATTTCTGAGCTTTAAAAATAACTGTAAACTGTTTTTTGCTCTGAAACCCCGTTCCTCTGGTGATCCCATCCAGCAGGTTAAAATTATTATATCTCTGCTGCGTGGTGACCCCCAGGATTGGGCATTTGCCCTGGAACCTGGGAATCCGGCGTTGCTTAATGTAGACACCTTTTTTCAGGTGCTTGGGTTATTGTATGACGAACCTAATTCAGTGGATCATGCTGAGAAGACCTTGTTGGCCCTGTCTCAGGGTCAAGAAGCGGCAGAATCATATTGCCAGAAGTTTAGAAAATGGTCTGTTTTGACTAAATGGAATGAGGATGCCTTGGCGGCAATCTTCAGAAAGGGTCTTTCTGAATCCGTTAAAGATGTTATGGTGGGGTTCCCCACACCTGCTGGTCTGAATGATTCTATGTCTCTGGCCATTCAGATTGATCGGCGCTTGCGCGAGCGCAGAGTTGTGCACACTATGGCATTGTCTTCCGAGCGGAGTCCTGAGCCTATGCAGTGTGATAGGATTGTGTCTAGAGCTGAACGACAAGGATTCAGACATCAGAATAGGTTGTGTTTTTACTGCGGCGATTCTGCTCATGTTATTTCTGATTGCCCGAAGCGTACCAAGAGAATCGCTAGTTCTGTTACCATCAGTACTGTACAACCTAAATTTCTGTTATCTGTGACCCTGATCTGCTCATTATCGTCATTTTCTGTCATGGCATTTGTGGATTCAGGCGCCGTTCTAAATTTAATGGACTTAGAATTTGCCAGATGTTGTGGTTTCCCATTGCAGCCTTTGCAGAGTCCTATTCCTTTGAGGGGCATTGATGCTACACCGTTGGCTAAAAATAAACCTCAGTTTTGGACACAGCTGACCATGTGCATGGCGCCAGCCCATCAGGAAGATTGTCATTTTTTGGTGTTGCATAATTTGCATGATGCTATTGTGCTGGGTTTCCCATGTTTACAGATGCATAATCCGGTATTAGATTGGAAATCTATGTCTGTGACTAGTTGGGGTTGTCAGGGGGTTCATGGTGACGTTCCTGTGATGTCAATTGCCTCCCCCTCTTCTGAAATTCCTGAGTTTTTATCAGATTTCCAGGATGTATTTGATGAGCCCAAGTCCAGTTCCCTTCCACCGCATAGGGACTGTGATTGTGCTATTGACTTGATTCCAGGCTGTAAGTTCCCTAAAGGCCGACTTTTCAATCTATCTGTGCCAGAACATACCGCCATGCGGAGCTATGTGAAGGAGTCCTTGGAGAAGGGGCATATTCGGCCATCTTCTTCACCATTGGGAGCAGGTTTTTTCTTTGTTGCCAAAAAAGATGGCTCCTTGAGACCCTGTATTGATTATCGCCTCTTGAATAAGATCACCGTCAAATTCCAATACCCTTTGCCTTTGCTTTCTGATCTGTTTGCTAGGATTAAGGGGGCTAGTTGGTTTACTAAGATTGACCTTCAAGGGGCATATAATCTGGTTCGTATTAAGCAGGGGGACGAATGGAAAACTGCGTTTAATACGCCCGAAGGCCATTTTGAATACCTTGTGATGCCATTCGGACTCTCTAATGCTCCATCTGTGTTTCAGTCCTTCATGCATGATATATTTCGGAATTATCTTGATAAATTCATGATTGTATATTTGGATGATATTTTGATTTTTTCAGATGATTGGGAGTCTCATGTGAAACAAGTCAGGATGGTATTTCAGATCCTTCGTGATAATGCCTTGTTTGTGAAGGGGTCTAAGTGCCTCTTTGGAGTACAGAAGATTTCTTTCTTGGGCTTCATTTTTTCTCCCTCATCTATAGAAATGGATCCGGTTAAGGTTCAGGCCATTCATGATTGGATCCAGCCCACATCCGTGAAGAGCCTTCAGAAATTTTTGGGCTTTGCTAATTTTTGTCGCCGTTTCATTGCCAACTTCTCCAGTGTGGTTAAACCCCTGACCGATTTGACGAAGAAAGGCGCTGATGTTATGAATTGGTCCTCTGCGGCTGTTTCTGCCTTTCAGGAGCTTAAACGCCGATTTACTTCTGCCCTTGTGTTGCGTCAGCCGGATGTTTCTCTTCCTTTTCAGGTTGAGGTTGACGCTTCTGAGATTGGGGCAGGGGCCGTTTTGTCTCAGAGGAATTCTGATGGTTCCTTGATGAAACCGTGTGCCTTCTTTTCTCGAAAGTTTTTGCCTGCAGAACGCAATTATGATGTCGGCAATTGTGAGTTGTTGGCTATGAAGTGGGCATTTGAGGAGTGGCGACATTGGCTTGAGAGGGCCAAGCACCATATTGTGGTCTTGACCGATCATAAGAATCTGATTTATCTCGAGTCTGCCAAACGGCTAAATCCTAGACAGGCCCGATGGTCCCTGTTTTTCTCCCGTTTTGATTTTGTGGTCTCGTATCTTCCGGGTTCTAAGAATGTTAAGGCTGATGCCCTCTCTAGGAGCTTTTTGCCTGATTCTCCTGGGGTCCTTGAGCCGGTCGGTATTCTGAAGGAGGGGGTGATTCTTTCTGCCATCTCCCCTGATTTACGACGGGTTCTTCAGAAATTTCAGGCTGATAAACCTGACCGCTGTCCAGTGGGGAAATTGTTTGTTCCTGACAGATGGACTAGTAAAGTGATTTCGGAGGTTCATTGTTCTGTGTTGGCCGGTCATCCTGGGATTTTTGGTACCAGAGATTTGGTTGGTAGGTCCTTTTGGTGGCCTTCTTTGTCACGGGATGTGCGTTCTTTTGTGCAGTCTTGTGGGACTTGTGCGCGGGCCAAGCCTTGCTGTTCCCGGGCTAGTGGGTTACTTTTGCCTTTGCCGGTCCCTGAGAGGCCTTGGACGCATATTTCTATGGATTTTATTTCGGATCTTCCGGTTTCCCAGAGGATGTCAGTTATCTGGGTGGTTTGTGACCGGTTTTCTAAGATGGTTCATTTGGTACCATTGCCTAAGTTGCCTTCCTCTTCTGATTTGGTTCCGTTGTTTTTTCAGCATGTGGTTCGTTTGCATGGCATTCTGGAGAACACTGTGTCCGATAGGGGTTCACAGTTTGTTTCTAGGTTTTGGCGGGCCTTTTGTGCTAGGCTGGGCATTGATTTGTCTTTGTCTTCCGCATTTCATCCTCAGACAAATCGCCAAACCGAGCGAACTAATCAGACTTTGGAAACTTATTTGAGATGCTTTGTGTCTGCTGATCAGGATGATTGGGTGGCTTTCTTGCCATTGGCTGAGTTTGCCCTTAATAATCGGGCTAGTTCTGCTACCTTGGTTTCACCCTTCTTTTGTAACGCTGGTTTTCATCCTCGTTTTTCTTCAGGGCAGGTTGAGCCTTCTGATTGTCCTGGGGTGGACTCTGTGGTTGACAGGTTGCAGCAAATTTGGGCTCATGTTGTTGACAATTTGGTGTTGTCTCATCAAGGGGCTCAGCGTTTTGCTAACCGTCGTCGCTGTGTTGGTTCCCGGCTTCGGGTTGGGGATTTGGTCTGGTTGTCTTCCCGTCATGTCCCTATGAAGGTTTCTTCCCCTAAGTTTAAGCCTCGGATTATTGGCCCTTATAGGATTTCTGAGATTATCAATCCAGTGTCTTTTCGTTTGGCCCTTCCAGCCTCTTTTTCCATCCATAATGTTTTTCATAGATCTTTGTTGTGGAAATATGTGGTGCCCGTTGTTCCCTCTGTTGATCCTCCTGCCCCGGTGTTGATTGATGGGGAGTTGGAGTATGTGGTTGAGAAGATTTTGGATTCTCGTTTTTCGAGGCGGAGGCTTCGGTATCTTGTCAAATGGAAGGGTTATGGCCAGGAGGATAATTCTTGGGTTGTTGCCTCCGATGTTCATGCTGATGATTTGGTTCGTGCCTTTCATTTGGCTCGTCCGGATCGGCCTGGGGGCTCTGGTGAGGGTTCGGTGACCCCTCCTCAAGGGGGGGGTACTGCTGTGAATTCTGCTCTTGGGCTCCCTCCGGTGGTTGTAAGTGGTAGCGCTGCTGTCTCTGAATCACAGCATTTATCAGGTGTTTTCACCTTTAGCAATTTGGACAGGGCTATTTAGTCTTGCTTCACCCTTTAGTCAGTGCCAGTTGTCCATTGTTCCTGGAGGATTCACATCCCTGCCTGGTTCCTTCTGCTTTGCAGTTCTTTTCAACAAAGATAAGTCTGGCCTTTATTTGCTTTATTTGCTGTCCACATATTGTGGACCCTCCATATCTTTAGTTAGCTGTGGAGTTTTTGTATTTTCTGTGGTGGATATTTTCTAGTTTTTAATACTGACCGCATAGTACTCTGTCCTTCCTTTCTATTTAGCTAGAAGTGGCCTCCTTTGCTAAATTCTCATTTCAGTCTGTGTATGTTTTTTCCCTCTCCTCTCACAGTCAATATTTGTGGGGGGCTGCCTGTTCTTTGGGGATTTTCTCTGAGGCAAGATAGTTTTCTCTGTTCTATCTCTAGGGGTAATTAGTCCTCCGGCTGTGTCGAGATGTCTAGGGAGCGCTAGGTGCATTCCACGGCTACTTCTAGTTGCGGTGTTGGGTTCAGGGTCTGCGGTCAGTACAGGTACCACCTTCTCCAGAGTACGTCCCATGCTGCTCTTAGGCCACCAGATCATAACAATTAACGTGAAACATATTTTGTTTTTTATTCACATTTTCATTTATTTATTTATTTTTTTATTTTTTTTAAATTTATTTATGATCTTAAATTGCGGAGTTTAGCGCAAATATTTTAACTTTTCCTTTTGCATATTTTTAAAAGGGGTCTGTCTAGTATTGTAAAAGATGAACTAGCCCGCTCTGAGTCACCTCAAGAGCTAGAGACATTTATACAGCATTGTGTTCGCATAGACATTCGCCTTACTGAGCGTAGGCAGGAGAAATTTGCTGCAGATAACCGTGATTCTAACTTTTCCATTCCTTCCAAAGAGCCTGCAGGTAAAACCTCCCGGGAGGTGGAGGAGGTGCCCATGCAAATTGATTCCATTCAGAGGCGCGAGATCAATGAGCGCCGGGAGCATCCCCTTCGTGAAAGTCTATGTTTCTACTGCGGCCAGTCTGACCACTTCTTGATCAATTGTCCTAAATGTCCTAGACGGCCTAAAAAGGTGCTAGCAGCAATAGGGGAGTATGACAACTGTGATGATGAATCTGACATCTCTGAATGTAGTCTGCCTTTAAACACTGTATTCCATTCACTTTCTATGACTTCACCCCCCAAGGAGCTGAAGGAAAAGAACTCTCACTGTTCTCTCCCTATTAAGATCCTGTGTTCAGGACAGTGGGTTTCCAGTGCAGCTATGATTGACTCTGGTGCAGGTGGCAATTTCATGGATATCGCATTTGCCAAGGAACATGGTATTGAAATTCAGCAAAGAGCCTCTCCAATTACCATGGAAACAGTGGATGGGTCACCTTTAATCTCTGGGCCTGTGGACCAGGAGACCTTACCCCTTGAAATTTTGTTGGAGCCTAATCATCAGGAGCAACTTTCTTTCTTGCTAATTTCTACTCCTCATTTTCCTGTGATTTTAGGCATTCCTTGGTTGCGTTCTCAGAACCCAATTATCAACTGGGAGACCAAGGAGATTATCTTCCCAACAAGGAGTAACTCAGCGCTAACAGAAGCTGTCCCTGAGTCCACGGCTATGGAACCACATGTACAGGTATTTTCTTTACCTCCAGCATATAAAGAGTTCTCTGACATCTGTGACAAGAAGAATGCAGATCAGCTTCCTCCACACAGGCATTATGACTGTCCCATTGAGTTACTTCCTGGGGCAGCTATTCCTTTTGGTAACGTATACCCTTTGGCGGCACCTGAGCTTCAAGCCTTAAAGGAGTATATTGATGAAAATCTGGTCAAAGGCTTCATACGTCCTTCTTCCTCACCAGCAGGGGCACCTATCTTTTTTGTTAAGAAGAAGGATGGGACCCTGAGACCCTGTGTTGACTATTGGGAACTCAATAAGGTAACCGTACGAAACCGTTACCCTTTGCCTCTGATTCCTGAATTACTGGAAAGAGTCCGCCATGCTAAGGTGTTCTCTAAACTGGATCTTCGTGGCGCTTATAATTTGGTGCGTATTCGTCCAGGGGATGACTGGAAGACAGCATTCAGATGCCGGTATGGACACTTTGAATCTCTTGTGATGCCCTTCGTGCTTTGTAACGCCCCTGCAACGTTTCAACACCTTGCTAATGACATTTTCAGAGATTTGTTGCACCAGTTTGTAGTGATCTATTTGGACGATATACTAATCTTTTCTGACTCTCTACAGGAACATGAAGAACATGTCAAAACTGTTTTAAGATGTCTGAAAGAGAACCATCTGTATATGAAGCCAGAGAAATGCGAGTTCCATCGTTCTGAGTCAGGCTTTCCTTGACTGGCCGGTACCCAAGAATGTTAAGGAGGTCCAACGTTTTATTGGTTTTGCAAATTTCTACAGACGCTTCATTCAAAATTTTTCTGATATTGTCCATCCCATTACTTCCTTGACAAAGAAGGAAAAGCCCTTTAAGTGGTCATCACAGGCTCAAAAAGCTTTTGATCAGCTGAAGATCTGTTTCACATCAGCATCGCTGTTGATACACCCAGATCCAACACATTCTTTCATTGTGGAGGTGGACGCTTCTGATAATGCTTTGGGGGCTATTCTCTCTCAAAGAACTGGAGAGAAGGGTCTGCTACATCCTTGTGCTTTCTTTTCCTGTAGACTAACCTCAGCAGAGAAGAATTATGACGTGGGAGACAAGGAATTGCTGGCTATTATTGCAGCTTTCAAAGAATGGAGGCATCATCTGCAAGGAGCTGCACAACAGACCATAGTGCTAACTGACCAACGCAATTTAGAGTTCCTTAGATCCGCTAGATGTCTTTCTCCTCGTCAGGCTCGTTGGAACTTATTTTTAAATCAATTTAACTTTGTTATCTCGTACCGTCCAGGTTCTCATAATGGGAAGGCTGATGCTTTATCCCGAATCCATGCTGCGGATTCCATACCTGGAGCCCCGTCCAAGACCATTCTATCTGATGCCAATTTCATTGGAGTTATCCACGATCAGGACTTGTGGAAGGAGTGCAGGGAGGCCTATGAAGGTGATGTATTTCTGGCCAACCCACCTGTGGATATTAATGTTGTCTTTAAGGGTGGCATGTGGTTCAGAGATCGATGTATCTACGTCCCTGAGGTCATCCGTCTGCAGATCCTCAAGTTGGTACATGACTCCAAGTTGGCTGGTCACAGGGGGGTACAGAAGACACAAGAGTTCCTGAGCCGATTCTTCTGGTGGCCAACTTGCCTGAAGGATACCAAGGACTATGTTCTCTCTTGCGAGGTATGTGCCTGTTACAAGACTCCTCATGTGGCACCTACGGGTCTTTTACAACCATTACCTGTTCCGTCCCGCCCTTGGGGGTCTATATCAATGGACTTTATTGTGGAGCTGCCTACATCGGGGGGCATGAATACAATCATGGTGGTAGTTGATCGCCTGACTAAAGCTGCTCATTTCGTTCCGTGCACCGGCCTCCCCTCAGCTAAAGATACAGTGAACTTGGTTATACAGAATGTCTTTCAGTTGCATGGGGTTCCGAATGAGATCATCTCTGACCGTGGAGTACAGTTCACTTCAAGATTCTGGATGGGGTTTTGCTCTGCACTCAATATTAATGTCTGTCTCTCTTCTGCTTACCATCCCCAGACAAATGGTCAGACTGAGCGTACCAACCAGACGCTGGAACAATATCTAAGATGCTATGTCAGCCATCTCCAGGATGATTGGTTGGAGTTGCTGCCGTTAGCCGAATTTTCATATAATAATTCTCAGAGCGCCTCCACTAAATTTACACCTTTCTCTGGGTTATCATCCGTGTATTTTACCTATGTCTCCAATTAATTCTCCGGTTCCGGCAGTGGAGGAAAGGCTGACTGCCATGAGACAAAATCTGGAGCTTCTGAAGAAATCCCTGACCACAGCTCAAGAACTTTATAAGAGATCGGCTGATAGATTCCGTAAACCTGCACCCATGTTCAGGGTAGGAGATTCCGTGTGGTTATCAACTAAGAATCTGAAGTTAAACGTTCCTTCACAAAAACTTGGCAAAACAGCATAGCCAGCCACTAACTAGATAAAACTTAACCTTTAATATGTATACCTAAAAGAAAAAAACTTTTTTTAAAAAACACTCAATAGGAATAGTGCTCATGGTTAACAGTGCACTAAAGAAAAAATGGCACAATCTCACCCAATCGTCGCCTCACGATCTGCTGAAGATTCCTGTAACCTCAGGATCCATGAGGTTTTGCAACATGGGGAACAAGAGATGCAAGGGGGGGGGGAAACAATAGGGCCTGCTTTCCCTGTCGTGCCCTGTGCAGAAGACTCCCGCCCTAACAAGGGCAGTACCCAAGTGTGATCCTGTTTTTATAATGCCCTTGATGAATATAGCCACCCTGGAAAGTGTGTCTCCCTTTCTCTTCCCAACGCGTTTCCTCCCCTGTTCAGGGGGTTCATCAGGGGAAGTCGTCCAGGTTAACAGAGGTATTCTGCAGTGGCAGACATAACCTCACTCGGTATTAAATTCCTCAGTATGAGGGTAAAGCAGTCTCTCTCCTATTTAGTCATAGTCGCCATTATATGGTAAGGTGGGCGGTACTTATATTCGGCGTCTGTCATCACTTCCTGGGTGTCTAGATCTAGGTCTAGGTGATGATTTACAATACTCCTTTTACTCAATTACATGCATAAACGGGATTCAGGGCAACTTTTGAAGCATTACATGTGCCAACCGCTCATATATTGAGGGCTGCACAGATTTTTATTATTAGTTATTCACCTGATCACCATCGCTATTAAGCCATAGCCGCGCCTCCATGTTTTCCGGGTCCTTTGGTCACATGACCTCAGGTCCTGGTTGGTAACAAGCTCCTGTTACCAGCCGCGCGTGCGCTTCTCGTCACAGGTCCTAGCCGGCAACCAATCCTTGCTGCCAGCTGCGCGTGCGCTTCCAACCAAACATCCCGGTTGGTCACTGCGCAAGAGCTTCCTCCTTATTACAGCTGACATCTACGTGGACGCCTACAGATGGTACGGGAGGATCTATAATCCCGATAAATGCCGCCTGTTCGCAACTAATATGCATATGTGCCCTCTGTCAGGTCTCCTTTCTGTTTTCTTTTATGCAATAGCCACAGGAGTTTTACTGACCGATTGGCTATGCTTGTCTACCCCAGTGTCAAATCAAGTTATAAAGTCACAATTGCACTGCATGTAAGGTTGTAGTGACATTCAGGAGCGATATCAATAAAATCACTTTATCTTTCAGTACCTTCCCACCCTCCTGTACACATATACTTGATTCACTGTCAGGCATTTCTGTTCACACATCACTTATGTGTGCCCACCGTTAATGCAGTGAAATCATGTGCCCCTATATTCTGTTGATGCAGCCAGGGCTCAAATTTACAGGTCAATAATTCAACCTCTCTCAGGGGTCGCTTTCTCTGACCCAGTCTAATACTCCTCCCAATGTCCGGACACTCATAATTCAAAACATAATTCAAAACAGAGAGAGTGTGGGGGAATTTATAGAAAACAACTATAATTAAGCTGTTCATTGAGGCCTAGGGGACACTGGGTATCCAGCCGGTAAATCCATTGGCATTCCCTCTGCAGGATCATTTTGTCATAATTGCCACCTCTGATAGGTGCTCTGACTTGATTGATGCCCATGAATCTAATGACTCCGCAATTTCCGCCATGACAGCTATTCACATGTTTTGCCAATGGTGTGTCCCTATCATTGCGTATGTCCCCCAGGTGCTCCCCCACCCTCCGCCTCAATTCCCTGATTGTCTTACCCACATATGATTTGCCACAAATGCACGAAGCCTTATAGATGACCCATGTTGTTCTACAGTTGATGAATTGTTTAATTGTGAATTTTTCTTGGGTTGTATCATTCATAAACTCTTTTCCTGTTTGTATAGACGCACATGCGACACATCGCCCACATTTATAACATCCTTTTGGTTTTTTGGACAACCATGTTCCCCTTGCTTCTGACTTGTCTAAATGACTGTGTACCAATCTGTCCTTAAGGGATCTGCCCTTTTTATACGTAATTTGAGGTGTCCCCCCAATAACTTTAGCCAATTCCTGATCCATCAAGAGGACATTCCAATGCCTTTTAAGGACCTCCCGTATAGCTGATGCCCCATTGTCAAATGTGGTAATTATACAGATAGCCCCCTGATTCTCCTCACTTTTTATCTTGGCTTTCAGAAAATCCTCTCTAGGCTTTGATTGTGCGAATTGGAATGATTCCCTAAGGACCTCATCTGGATAGCCTTTCCTCTGGAATCTCTCTCTTAAATCACTTGCCCAGTATCTGAAATCCTTCTTCTCTGAGCAGTTGCGTTTCATTCTTAGGTATTGCCCTTTAGGTATTCCTTTTTTCTGTGCCATTGGATGGTAGCTATCCCACCTCAACAACGAATTTGTCGAGGTAGGTTTACGAAAAATGGAAGTTGTTAATACCCCTTTGTCTGTTGCTTTACCGATACATATATCTAAGAATGGTAGCCTGTGTGTCTCAATGACCGAGGTAAACCGAAGGCCGATTTCATTTATGTTTAAAGCTGCTACAAATGATTCAAACATATCCTTCATACCACTCCATAAAATAAAAACATCATCAATGAATCTTACCCACAGGTCTATGAACCTGGTAAACTCATTCAGTACCTCTGAGAAGACTATTGTATCCTCCCACCAGCCCAGGAACAGATTTGCATAACTTGGTGCTGCTGGATTACCCATTACAGTGCCCCTGAGCTGGTGGTAGGTTCTTCCATCAAAGGTAAAGAAATTATTTCTGAGAGAGAATTCCAGGAGTTCTATGACAAATTGATTATGATTGACAAATTGGCACACTCTCGAACCAAGGAAGTGCTTCACTCCTTGTATTCCATGTTCATGAGTGATGGAGGAGTATAATGTCTCAACATCAATACTCGCCAACATGGTTCCATTCTCGATAGGTATTCCTTCCAATTTCTGGAGGAGGTCGGTTGTATCCCGGATGTATGAGGGCAGTGTACTCACAAACGGTTTCAAAATGTAATCAACATATGTCCCTAAATTGTTACAAATACTCCCTATTCCTGAGACAATTGGCCTTCCTCTCAGAGGAGTACAGCCTTTATGTACTTTTGGGAGGCTGTAAAATGTGGCCATGACCGGGTATTGAGGGAGAAGAAAAGAAAATTCATCTTGAGAAATCAGTTGGCTAGTTTTCGCTCTCAATAGTAATTTCGTAAGTGCATTAATACAGGTTGCTGTCGGATTACCCCTAATTACTTTATACGTTGAGGAGTCCCGGAGTAAGGAGAGGCACATGTCCTTATATTGATCCACACCCATGATAACAATATTTCCCCCTTTGTCTGAGGGTTTTATTATTATGGAGGTGTCTCTTTCGAGATCACATAGTGCCTCCATTTGATCTTTGGATAGATTATGTGGTACATATGCCTTTCCTATTTCCTTGATATCTTTCGTGACCAGATTAAGGAAAACGTCTATCACTGATACATCTCCTCCTCCCGGAGGCATCTTTGTACTTGAATTTTTTAGGGGAGTAAATGGACCCAAACCTACAGACACCGATGTTACCTCATCCAGATTTGCCAGGCATTGTACATCAGACAGCATGTCTGGAGGGATGTTATATTCCCGACACATTTTTAGATCCTTATCCTTAAAAAATTTGTGCCATCTAAGTTTTCTCATGAAAAGATTTACATCTTTAATGGCATCAAAAACTGGGACAGAAATTAATTGGCCCTTTCAAGATCAACGGTATTGTGAGCTCTGTGGCCTGCCGGCTGAAGCTGCCTAGGACTATGAAGGTACACCCAGTTTTTCATGTATTTTTACTAAAGCCTGTATCTCCTAATACCTTCCAGGGACATGTTGTGCCACCTCCGCAGCCTGTGGTGATTGATGGGCAAGAACAATTTGTGGTGGAGGAAATTATTGATTCCAGGATTCGCAGGAATCGGCTCCAATATCTGATAAGATGGCAGGGATATCCCCCTGAGGAAGACTCTTGGGAACCTGTGGAAAACATCAATGCCCAACAGAAGATTTTTCATTTTCATCAGAGATTCCCTGAGAAACCAGGTCCAGGATCGTCCTGAGGCCGCTTCTAAGGAGGGAGAGTAATGTCAGGACTCTGAACATTTTTTACCTTTTGTGCATTACTGCCCTTTTCCAAGATGGCGTCTTTGGTCTCATGTGCACTGTGTCTTCCTGCTATAAAACTCCACCCCAGCCTTCAGTCTGTGCTAGAGAATTCTGCCTTGCATCCAGCTCCTGACCTCTGATTACTCCCTGGCTATACACCTGCTCCTGTGAACCCGTGTGGTGATCCTGCTACTCTGCTCTGAGTTCCTGCTGCATACACCAGTTCCAGTAATCCTCCTTCATCTGCTGATCATTTATCTGTATTTGCTGGACATGTAAGCTGCTGCTGATCTGCAATAACCTGAGACTATTAACCAGGCCTCCCTGGTTGAGCTAAGATATGATTTGAACTGCCTCATAAGCATATCTATCTGTGTTTGGACTAAGACAAGGATTTATTCGTGTCAAGTTTCCTCAAGAATAACTGTGCTTCATAGGCTTTCTGCTTGATTGCATTTCCCTCTGAAGTTTCCTATAGACTATTAAGCTGCGTTTATTATTTGCACCAAGTGTTGTGGACTTGAGTTTCTCTCTGCACCTGTTTGAATCACCGTGTGATAATATAGACTTTAACACTTATAAAACTGTGTCCTGTAGTTGTCTTGTTCCACGCAAAGAGTCTCCTAAGTTATCCCCTATAATTATTACAGATAGGCACAGAAAACACTGCCTCTGCCTCTCTCACTGGTTAATTAAGGGTGCTGCATAAGCCAGTGCAGAGTTAGCAAAAATAAACAAGGCTTTTCTGGCTTAAGGAAAATAAAATCAGACCTAACAAACAGTGCAGTCCATGTTGTTGTGTGAATCCTACCGCTCAGGAAAAAAATCAACATACAAATGTTACGTGTATGCCGCTAGGTTCAGATAGGGGCGGAACAGGTCTCATGAATTCTTTGGAACTCTAGGGGAACCATTACTCAGGGTGACCATGCACTGCAGCTTCCTCAGGCACAAGGTAGATCCACTTGCTCACACAGACACAATTTATAGAGTCCTCATGAACAGATGAACAGTGTAGTTTAATAACCGCACATTCAGTGCAATTCAAGACTCTTTACAAAGGCACAGTAGTACACAGCATTCCTTCTAGCACAGTAAGATGGAGGAAGGAGGGGGGTTTGTTGAGAGAGATGATCTCTGTGACACAATTTATTCCTGTTCCTGATAGACTTTCTCAACTAGTCGTACAGGGATTGGCCCAGCTCCACTCTGTAATGGAATCCTGTGTCCCTATGGTTCACTTGTCTGAACTTTTGTGAGACAGATCACAGAAACACACCACTCATCCCTTCGGCTGCTACCACTATAGTAAAGCATCTTTCCCACAATTCCTGGGGCTCTGCAAACCACTCCCTGTCTCCTATGACTGTGTTAACTCCTCTAGTTGCTGGATGCTTTTGAAGCAACAGCAGTCAGCACTACTTCTGTATGTCACACAATGGTTCAGGTTTTCTTTATCAGGACACATACCACTGGAGCTCCACTCTCCAGAACTTCCGAACACTAAACTCCTCAGAAGGTAAACTATTTATATCCTAAACCACAATCTTGGGTAGAGATACGGTGGACAGCCTCACACCATCATGTTAGCTGTGCACAAAAAAAAACCAGCCCTTAAACATGGCTGACTAATGCCTCTCAGCACTTAGTGTGCTGGATGAAAACTGTAGGTTTCAAATCACTGAAGCTAATATTCTCAGTGAAACATATCTCCCCTCCAGACTTTGTTACAAGGGGTAGGTAAAGAAGGGTCAGATTTTATTGAAGACTAGAGATCCATGTGTTACAAAATAAGTGAAGACAAATGTGCTCACAAAATGTCAGGAATTGGCATTTCTAAAAGTTAATGTGGAAACCTGGACAGAAACTGGGTGTATGTTCACAAATGCCAGGAGTTTAACAAGGGAAATGGAAGCTTTGGAACCAGAGGAACACATTGATGTAATCAGTCTTGCAGAGACATTGGTGGTTTGTAAATCTTCTCATGGCTGGTTTGTAAATCTTCCTGGCTTTATGCTCTTTTAGAAAGACAGATCAAATAGAGTTAAGGAGGAGGAGTAAAGGCCCCGTCTCACACAACGACGCTGCAGCGATACAGACAACGATGCTGATCGCTGCAGCGTCGCTGTTTTGTCGCTGTGTGGTCGCTGGAGAGCTGTCACACAGACCGCTCTCCAGCGACCAACGATGCCGAGGTCCCCGGTAACCAGGGTAAAAGTAAAAAAAAACAAACACTACATACTCACATTCCGGTGTCTGTCCCCCGGCGTCCGCTTCTCTGCACTGTGTAAGCACAGCGGCCGGAAAGCACAGCGGTGACGTCACCGCTGGGCTCGCTTTCCGGCCGGCAGGCGCTCACAGTGCAGAGAAGCTGAGACGCCGGAGGACAGACACCGGAATGTGAGTATGTAGTGTTTGGTTTTTTTTACTTTTACGCTGGTAACAACGGTAAACATCGGGTTACTAAGCGCGGCCCTGCGCTTAGTAACCCGATGTTTACCCTGGTTACCAGTGAAGACATCGCTGGATCGGTGTCACACACACCGATTCAGCGATGTCAGCGGGACCTCAACGACCAAAAAAAGGTCCAGGTCATTCTGACACGACCAGCGATCTCGCAGCAGGGGCCTGATCGCTGGTACGTGTCACACATAGTGAGATCGCTACTGAGGTCGCTGTTGCGTCACAAAACTTGTGACTCAGCAGCGATCTCGCTAGCGATCTCGCTATGTGAGACGGGGCCTTTAGTCTGTATGTTATGAGTGATACTTGAGCGAGTGGAGTAGAGGTAATGGGCTGGGGAGATTGTGATGAAGTTGAAACTTAGTGGATGAAATTACAATGGGGAAAATGCTGAAAAAGTAGTTTTTGGTAGAATCTGTAGACCTTCCAACATCACTGATGAGCTGGAAGTTCTGCTGCGTAATTAAGGGAAAATTTACATACCCAGATATTGATTGAATGGTTCTGCTTCAGCTGCAAAGGGGAGAAAATTCCTCAGCTTGTTGCAGAATAATTTTATGGACCAGCTTGTGGAAGACGCCAGATTTAGCCTCTTACTGCCATCGGATGTAATAGTACGTCTGATGGCAGTATCCCCCGCACATCTGGCCGGAAATCTGCGCATCGGTGACCCCCGTCACCAGATCGGGGGTCATCGGTGCATCGGCATGACAACCAGAGATCTCCTTGAGAGCTATATGGTTGTTGATGCCAGATTGCTATGAGAGCCAGCCTGTGGTCGGCGCTCATAGCAAGTCTGTAATTCTGCTACATAGAGGCTATCTGAGCACTACCTCTATGTAGCGGAGCTTATCAAAGTTGTGGCAGCTTCTAGCCTCCCATGGAGGCTATTAATTCATGGCAAAAGTAAAAAAAACCTGTTTTTAAAAATATGAAAAAAAAAAATGAGTTCAAATCGCCCCCTTTCGTCCCATTCAAAATAAAACAATTAAAAAAATCAAATGTACACATATTTGATATCAATCGCCCTATCTATCAATTAAAAAAAGATTAACCTGATTGCTAAACAGTGTGGGGATTAAAAAAAAAAAAGGTCAAAATGCCAGAACTATGTTTTTTTGGTAGCCACGACATTGCATTACAATGTAATAACGGGTAATCAAAAAAACCTATCTGAACCAAAATGATATCATTAAAAACATCAGCTTGGCACGCAAAAAATAAGCCCTCACCCGACCCCAGATTACGAAAAATGGAGACGCATCGGGTATCAGAAAATTGTGCAATTTCTTTTTTATTTTTAGCAAATTTTTTTTCACTACTTAGATAAAGAAGAACCTAGACATGTTTGGTGTCTATGAACTTGTAATGACCTGGAGAATCATAATGGCAGGTAAGTTTTTGCATTTAGTGAACCTAGCAAAAAAGCCAATCAAAAAACCAGTGTGGAATTGTCCTTTTTTTTGCAATTTCACCTCACTTGGAATTTTTTTCCTGTTTTCTAGTACATGACATGGTAAAGCCAATGGTGTCGTTCAAAAACACAACTTGTCCAGCAAAAAATCAGCCCTCACATGGCTATATTGATGAAAAAATAAAAAAGTTATGGCTCTGGGAAGGAGGGGAGTGAAAAACGAAAACGCAAAATCGAAACAAGCTCTGGGGTGAAGGGGTTAATGCTATGTTGGATCTGTTCACTTTTAATAATATAGAGCTTGTTAGAAATGTTGAAAACATAATTGTGAAATCCTTGGTACCAGTAATCACAAAATTATTTTATTTTGCTTAAACTGTAAAAAAAACACACTCGGGTGATTAGTTATGAGATGTATGGCTGAGACAGGTTATAGATGGCTTTGTAGATCAGTGTTAGTAGTTTTAACTGAATACACTGGGGAATTGGGCGCCACTGAAGGGATTTGCCAAGGGGAGAAGCGGAGGAGTAGTGAGGAGTGAGATGGATTAGTCTGGCAGCAGAGTAAGGGCTCATTTCCACTGGCGAGAGACAAATCGGTCCGATTAACGGACCGAAAAAACGGAGGAAAATCATGCGAGTGTCATGCGAGTGTCATGCGAGTGTCATGCGATTTTTTTATCGCAACATCCGTCTGACATCCGTATGACATCCGTATTGCTGTCCGATTTTTACGCACCGGTGTCCTTTGAACAGCCGGAAAATCAGCGCTGTGTACAGTAAAATCACACTGACAGGTTAGAATAGAGACGATATATACACATAGAATGTGTATATATACATATATATATATATATGTCAGTGAGACACCTATATATGTATATTTATTTTTAATGCAGCGCTAGATAGCATAAAAGCCACTAATTCAATTGCCGGCTTTTTCCTTCTCCTTCGCAAACCCGACAGGATATGAGACATGGTTTACATACAGTAAACCATCTCATATCCCGTCTTTTATTACATATTCCTCTTCACTAATGTAACAAGTGTCTGTGTGTCAAATTTGGGGGCTCTAGCTATGAAATTAAAGGGTTAAATTGCGGAAAAAATTGGCGTGGGCTCCCACGCAATTTTCTCCGCCAGAGCGGTAAAGCCAGTGACTGAGGGCAGATATTAATAGCCAGGAGAGGGTCCATGGTTATTGGCCCCCCCGTGGCTACAAACATCTGCCCCCAGCCACCCCAGAAAAGGCACATCTGGAAGATGCACCTATTCTGGCACTTGGCCACTCTCTTCCCACTCCCGTGTAGCGGTGGGATATGGGGTAATGAAGGGTTAATGTCACTTTGCTATTGTAAGGTGGCATTAAGCCAGATTAATAATGGAGAGGCGTCAATTATGACACCTATCCATTATTAATCCAATAGTACGAAATGGTTAATAAAACACACACACACATGATTACAAAGTATTTTAATGAAATAAACACACAGGTTGTTTTAATATTTTATTGCTCTCTCAATCCATTTGCAAACCCACGCTTGGCAAAATAATAAACGCACAAGATACATACCCTCAGATGAACCGTCACGTCCCACGAAGTAATCCATCTGAAGGGGTTAATTATTTTACAAGCAGGAGCTCTGCTATAATGCAGCTGTGCTCGTGCTTGCAAGACCCGGGGAATGAAGGAAATGTAGGTCAATGACCTATAGTTACCTTCAGTCGCGGTGATGCGCCCTCTACTGGATGTCCTCATGAACTGCAGCCTGAGAACTTTTTCCCACGCTCCAGGTCATATGAGGACATCCACCAGGGGGCGCATCACCGCGACTGAAGGTAACTATAGGTCATTGACCTACATTACCTTCATTCCCCGGGGCTTACAAGCACGAGCACAGCTGCATTATAGCAGAGCTCCTGCTTGTAAAATATTTTAACCCCTTCAGATGGATTACCTCGTGGGACGTGACAGGTCATCAGAGAAGGTATGTATATTGTTGGTTTATTATTTTTCCAAGCGAGGGTCATCACATGGATTGAGAGAGCAATAAAATATTAAAACAACCTGTGTGTTTATTTCATTAAAATACTTTTTAATAATGTGTGTGTGTTTTTTAACCCTTTCATACAATTGGATTAATAATGGATAGGTGACATAATTGACGCCTCTCCATTTTTAATCTGGCTTAATGTCACCTTCATTACCCCATATCCCACCGCTACATGGGAGTGGGAAGAGAGTGGCCAAGTGCCAGAATAGGCGCATCTTCCAGATGTGCCTTTTCTGGGGTGGCTGGGGGCAGATGTTTTTAGCCACGGGGGGCCAGTAACCATGGACCCTCTCCTGGCTATTAATATCTGCCCTCAGTCACTGGCTTTACTACTCTGGCGGAGAAAATTGCGCGGGAGCCCATGCCAATTTTTTCCGCCATTTAACCCTTTATTTTAGCAGCTACAGCAGCCAAATTTTACACATACACACTGCTAACATTAGTAGTGTGGAATATGCAAAAAAAAGGGGGATATTGTTGTGAATTTACCTTTTGGCTCCCTCTAGTGGCTACTTGGGTTTTTACTCTGGGTATGTCTATCATCCCTTGTTTGCTCACCTGGGTCGTTAGGTCAGGGGTGTTGCTATATTAGCTCCCTGGACCTTCAGTTCAATGCCTGGCAACGTTGATATCAGAGCTAATCTGTAGTGCTCTTGTCTACTGATCCTGGTTCCTGCTTGATTAAGCTAAGTCTGCTTTCTTGCTTTTTGCTATTGTTTTTGTTTGCATTTTTGTTCCAGCTTGTACATAATCTGTATCCTATCCTTGCTGGAAGCTCTAGGGAGGCTGGAGTTCTCCCCCCGGACCGTTAGACGGTTCGGGGGTTCTTGAATCTCCAGTGTGGATTTTTGTAGGGTTTTTGTTGACCATATAAGTTATCTTACTACATTCTGCTATTAGTGAGTGGGCCTCTCTTTGCTAAACCTAGTTCATCTCTGTGTTTGTCATTTCTTCTTACCTCACCGTTATTATTTGTGGGGGGCTTGTATCCAACTTTTGGGGTCTATTCTCTGGAGGCAAGAGAGGTCTTTGTTTTCCTCTTCTAGGGGTAGTTAGTCCTCCGGCTGGCGCGAGACATCTAGCGACCAACGTAGGCATGTTCCCCGGCTACTTCTAGTGTTGGCGTTAGGAGTAGATATATGGTCAACCCAGTTACCACTGCCCTATGAGCTGGATTTTTGTACTTCGCAGACTTGCTGATATCTCTGAGACCCTCGCCATTGGGGTCATAACAGTACTTGGTGATGCCATTTGGGCTCTCTAATGCACCTTCAGTTTTTCAGTCCTTCATGCATGACATTTTCCGGAAGTATCTGGATAAATTTTTGATTGTTTATCTGGATGATATTCTGTTTTTTTCTGATGATTGGGACTCGCATGTGGAGCAGGTCAGGATGGTTTTTGAGATTTTGCGTGAAAATTCTTTGTTTGTAAAAAGCTCAAAGTGTCTCTTTGGTGTACAGAAGGTTCCCTTTTTGGGGTTCATTTTTTCCCCTTCTGCTGTGGAGATGGATCCAGTCAAGGTCCGAGCTATTCATGATTGGACTCAACCCTCGTCAGTTAAGAGTCTTCAGAAGTTCTTGGGTTTTGCTAACTTCTACCGTCGTTTTATCGCAAATTTCTCTAGCGTTGTTAAACCGCTGACGGATATGACCAAGAAAGGCTCTGATGTAGCTAACTGGGCTCCTGCTGCCGTGGAGGCTTTCCAGGAGTTGAAACGCCGGTTTACTTCGGCGCCTGTTTTGTGCCAGCCTGATGTCTCACTTCCCTTTCAGGTTGAGGTGGATGCTTCGGAGATTGGGGCAGGGGCCGTTTTGTCGCAGAGAGGCCCTGGTTGCTCTACTATGAGACCTTGTGCCTTTTTCTCTAGGAAGTTTTCGCCGGCAGAGCGAAATTATGATGTGGGCAATCGGGAGTTATTGGCCATGAAGTGGGCATTTGAGGAGTGGCGTCATTGGCTCGAGGGTGCTAAGCATCGGGTGGTGGTCTTGACTGATCACAAAAATTTGATGTATCTCGAGTCTGCTAAACGCCTGAATCCTAGACAGGCCCGCTGGTCATTGTTTTTCTCCCGTTTTGACTTTGTGGTCTCGTATTTACCAGGTTCTAAGAATGTGAAGGCCGATGCTCTGTCTAGGAGCTTTGTGCCTGATGCTCCTGGAGTCGCTGAACCTGAGGGTATTCTTAAGGAAGGAGTTATCTTGTCAGCGATTTCTCCAGATCTGCGACGTGTGTTGCAGAGATTTCAGGCTGATAGGCCTGACTCTTGTCCACCTGACAGATTGTTTGTGCCTGCTAAATGGACCAGCAGAGTCATTTCCGAGGTTCATTCCTCAGTGTTGGCAGGGCACCCGGGAATTTTTGGCACCAGAGATCTGGTGGCCAGGTCCTTTTGGTGGCCTTCCTTGTCAAGGGATGTGCGGTCATTTGTGCAGTCCTGCGGTACTTGTGCTCGAGCTAAGCCTTGCTGTTCTCGTGCCAGCGGGTTGCTCTTACCCTTGCCTGTCCCGAAGAGACCTTGGACACACATCTCTATGGATTTCATTTCGGATCTCCCGGTGTCTAAAGGCATGTCTGTCATCTGGGTGATATGTGATCGCTTCTCCAAGATGGTCCATCTGGTTCCTTTGCCTAAGCTGCCTTCCTCTGCTGATCTGGTTCCTGTGTTCTTCCAGAACGTGGTTCGTTTGCACGGCATTCCTGAGAATATTGTGTCGGACAGAGGATCCCAGTTTGTTTCCAGGTTCTGGCGATCCTTTTGTGGTAGGATGGGCATTGATTTGTCGTTTTCGTCCGCTTTTCATCCACAGACTAACGGACAAATGGAACGAACTAATCAGACTCTGGAGGCGTATTTGAGGTGTTTTGTCTCTTCTGATCAGGATGATTGGGTGACCTTCTTGCCGTTGGCTGAATTTGCCCTTAATAATCGGGCTAGTTCTGCCACCTTGGTTTCGCCATTTTTCTGCAACTCCAGTTTCCATCCTCGCTTTTCCTCGGGACATGTGGAGCCTTCTGACTGTCCTGGAGTGGATTCTGTGGTGGATAGGTTGCAGCGGATCTGGAATCATGTGGTGGACAACTTGAAGTTGTCACAGGAGAAGGCTCAGCGTTTTGCCAATCGCCGCCGCGGTGTGGGTCCCCGACTTCGTGTTGGGGATTTGGTATGGCTGTCTTCTCGATTTGTTCCTATGAAGGTCTCCTCTCCCAAATTTAAGCCTCGATTCATTGGTCCTTACAAGATATTGGAGATCCTTAATCCTGTATCTTTTCGCCTGGATCTTCCGGTGTCGTTTGCCATTCACAACGTATTTCATAGGTCCTTGTTGCGGCGGTACGTTGTGCCTGTGGTTCCTTCTGCTGAGCCTCCTGCTCCGGTGTTGGTTGAGGGCGAGTTGGAGTACGTGGTGGAGAAGATCTTAGATTCTCGTCTCTCCAGGTGGAGGCTTCAGTACCTGGTCAAGTGGAAGGGCTATGGTCAGGAGGATGTTGTGAAATTGGATTCTGGGCTCCCCCGGTGGCCACTTGTGGAATTGTACTTTTGTGCATCATCCCCTCTGTTCACCTGCTCCTATCAGGATGTGGGAGTCGCTATATAACCTTGCTCCTCTGTCAGTTTCATGCCGGTCAACAATGTAATCAGAAGCCTTTCTGTGCATGTTCCTGCTACTAGACAACTCCCAGCTAAGTTGGACTTTTGTCCTTGTGTGTTTTTGCATTTTGTTCCTGTTCACAGCTGCTGTTTCGTTACTGTGTCTGGAAAGCTCTTGTGAGCGGAAATTGCCACTCTGGTGTTATGAGTTAATGCTAGAGTCTTAAAGTAATTTCTGGATGGTGTTTTGATAGGGTTTTCTGCTGACCATGAAAGTGCCCTTTCTGTCTTCTTTCTATCTAGTAAGCGGACCTCGATTTTTGCTAAACCTATTTTCATACTACGTTTGTCATTTCATCTAAAATCACCGCCAATATATGTGGGGGCCTCTGTCTGCCTTTTGGGAAAATTTCTCTAGAGGTGAGCCAGGACTGTCTTTTCCTCTGCTAGGATTAGGTAGTTCTCCGGCTGGCGCTGGGCATCTAGGGATAAAAAAACGTAGGCATGCTACCCGGCCACTTCTAGTTGTGCGGCAGGTTTAGTTCATGGTCAGTATAGTTTCCATCTTCCAAGAGCTAGTTCTCATATATGCTGGGCTATGTTCTCTCGCCATTGAGAATCATGACAGTTTGACCGGCCCAAAAAAAAAGGGTTAAATTACTGGCTGAGAAAGGAGAGAAAAAAGAAGTCTGCTACAATTTTTTTTTTTTTTTTTTTTTCCCCTCTAGTTCTGAGTGTGCTCTTAATTGAATCACTTGCTAGTCTGCCTATACTGCAGCCTTCCTCTCTTTCTCTCCTTCTTATCCTTGAATGGCTCTGTGTTCACCTGTTTCAAATGGATCTTCAGAGTGTAGCTACAGGTTTGAATAATCTCGCCACAAAGGTACAAAATTTGCAAGATTTCGTTGTTCATGCACCTATGTCTGAGCCTAGAATTCCTTTGCCTGAATTCTTCTCGGGGAATAGATCTCACTTTCAAAATTTTAAAAATAATTGCAAATTGTTTTTGTCCCTGAAGTCTCGCTCTGCCGGAGACCCTGCACAGCAGGTCAGGATTGTAATTTCCTTGCTCCGGGGCGACCCTCAAGACTGGGCTTTTGCATTGGCACCAGGGGATCCTGCGTTGCTCAATGTGGATGCGTTTTTTCTGGCCTTGGGGTTGCTTTATGAGGAACCTCATTTAGAGCTTCAGGCGGAAAAGGCCTTGATGTCCTTGTCTCAGGGGCAAGATGAAGCTGAAATATACTGCCAAAAATTCCGCAAATGGTCTGTGCTTACTCAGTGGAATGAGTGCGCCCTGGCTGCGATTTTCAGAGAAGGTCTCTCTGATGCCATTAAGGATGTTATGGTGGGGTTCCCTGTGCCTGCGAGTCTGAATGAGTCCATGACGATGGCTATTCAGATCGATAGGCGTCTGCGGGAGCGCAAACCTGTGCACCATTTGGCGGTGTCTACTGAGAAAACGCCAGAAAATATGCAATGTGATAGAATTCTGTCCAGAAGCGAGCGGCAGAATTTTAGACGAAAAAATGGGTTGTGCTTCTATTGTGGTGATTCAACTCATGTTATATCAGCATGCTTTAAGCGTACTAAGAAGCCTGACAAGTCTGTTTCAATTAGCACTTTACAGTCTAAGTTTATTCTATCTGTGACCCTGATTTGTTCTTTGTCATCTATTACCGCGGACGCCTATGTCGACTCTGGCGCTGCTTTGAGTCTTATGGATTGGTCCTTTGCCAAACGCTGTGGGTATGATTTGGAGCCATTGGAGGCTCCGATACCTCTGAAAGGGATTGACTCCACCCCATTGGCTAGTAATAAACCACAATACTGGACACAAGTGACTATGCGTGTTAATCCGGATCACCAGGAGGTTATTCGCTTTCTGGTGCTGTATAATCTACATGATGTTTTGGTGCTGGGATTGCCATGGCTGCAATCTCATAACCCAGTCCTCGACTGGAGAGCTATGTCTGTGTTAAGCTGGGGATGTAAAGGAACTCATGGGGACGTACCTTTGGTTTCCATTTCATCATCTATTCCCTCTGAGATTCCTGAATTCTTGTCTGACTTTCGTGACGTTTTTGAAGAACCCAAGGTTGGTTCACTACCTCCGCACCGGGAGTGCGATTGTGTCATAGACTTGATCCCGGGTAGTAAATACCCTAAGGGTCGTTTATTTAATCTGTCTGTGCCTGAACACGCGGCTATGCGAGAATATATAAAGGAGTCCTTGGAAAAGGGACATATTCGTCCTTCGTCATCTCCCTTAGGAGCCGTTTTTTTCTTTGTGTCTAAGAAAGATGGCTCTTTGAGGCCGTGTATTGATTATCGACTTTTGAATAAAATCACGGTTAAATATCAATATCCGTTACCACTGCTTACTGATTTGTTTGCTCGTATAAAGGGGGCCAAGTGGTTCTCTAAGATTGATCTTCGTGGGGCGTATAATTTAGTGCGAATTAAGCAGGGGGATGAGTGGAAAACCGCATTTAATACGCCCGAGGGCCATTTTGAGTATTTGGTGATGCCTTTTGGTCTTTCAAATGCCCCTTCAGTCTTCCAGTCCTTTATGCATGACATTTTCCGCGATTATTTGGACAAATTTATGATTGTGTATCTGGATGATATTCTGATTTTTTCGGATGACTGGGACTCTCATGTCCAGCAGGTCAGGAGGGTTTTTCAGGTTTTGCGGTCTAATTCCTTGTGTGTGAAGGGTTCTAAGTGTGTTTTTGGGGTTCAAAAGATTTCCTTCTTGGGATACATTTTTTCCCCCTCTTCCATCGAGATGGATCCTGTCAAGGTTCAGGCTATTGGTGATTGGACGCAACCCTCTTCTCTTAAGAGTCTTCAGAAATTTTTGGGCTTTGCTAACTTTTATCGTCGATTTATTGCTGGTTTTTCTGATGTTGTAAAACCATTGACTGATTTGACTAAGAAGGGTGCTGATGTTGCTGATTGGTCCCCTGATGCTGTGGAGGCCTTTCGGGAGCTCAAGCGCCGCTTTTCTTCCGCCCCAGTGTTGCGTCAGCCTGATGTTGCTCTTCCTTTTCAGGTTGAGGTCGACGCTTCTGAAATCGGAGCTGGGGCGGTGTTGTCGCAGAGAAGTTCCGACTGCTCCGTGATGAGACCTTGTGCTTTTTTTCCCGTAAATTTTCGCCCGCCGAGCGGAATTATGATATTGGGAATCGGGAGCTTTTGGCCATGAAGTGGGCTTTTGAGGAGTGGCGTCACTGGCTTGAGGGGGCCAGACATCAGGTGGTGGTATTGACTGACCACAAAAATTTAATTTACCTTGAGTCTGCCAGGCGCCTGAATCCTAGACAGGCGCGCTGGTCGTTGTTTTTCTCTCGGTTTAATTTTGTGGTGTCTTACCTACCGGGTTCTAAGAATGTTAAGGCGGATGCCCTTTCTAGGAGTTTTGAGCCTGACTCCCCTGGTAATTCTGAGCCCACAGGTATCCTTAAAGATGGAGTGATATTGTCTGCCGTTTCTCCAGACCTGCGGCGGGCCTTGCAGGAGTTTCAGGCGGATAGACCTGATCGTTGCCCACCTGGTAGACTGTTTGTTCCTGATGATTGGACCAGTAGAGTCATCTCTGAGGTTCATTCTTCTGCGTTGGCAGGTCATCCTGGAATCTTTGGTACCAGGGATTTGGTGGCAAGGTCCTTCTGGTGGCCTTCCCTGTCACGAGATGTGCGAGGCTTTGTGCAGTCTTGTGACGTTTGTGCTCGAGCCAAGCCTTGTTGTTCTCGGGCTAGTGGATTGTTGTTACCCTTGCCTATCCCGAAGAGGCCTTGGACGCACATCTCGATGGATTTTATTTTGGATCTGCCTGTTTCTCATAAGATGTCTGTCATCTGGGTGGTGTGTGACCGTTTCTCTAAGATGGTCCATCTGGTTCCCTTGCCTAAGTTGCCTTCTTCTTCCGAGTTGGTTCCTCTGTTTTTTCAAAATGTTGTTCGTTTGCATGGTATTCCGGAGAATATCGTTTCTGACAGAGGGACCCAATTCGTGTCTAGATTTTGGCGGGCATTCTGTGCTAGGATGGGCATAGATTTGTCTTTTTCGTCTGCTTTCCATCCTCAGACTAATGGCCAGACCGAGCGGACTAATCAGACCTTGGAGACATATTTGAGGTGTTTTGTGTCTGCGGATCAGGATGATTGGGTTGCTTTTTTGCCTTTGGCGGAGTTCGCCCTCAATAATCGGGCCAGCTCTGCCACCTTGGTGTCCCCGTTTTTCTGTAATTCGGGGTTTCATCCTCGATTTTCCTCCGGTCAAGTGGAATCTTCGGATTGTCCTGGAGTGGATGCTGTGGTGGAGAGGTTGCATCAGATTTGGGGGCAGGTGGTGGACAATTTGAAGTTGTCCCAGGAGAAGACTCAGCTTTTTGCCAACCGCCGTCGTCGTGTTGGTCCTCGGCTTTGTGTTGGGGACTTGGTGTGGTTGTCTTCTCGTTTTGTCCCTATGAGGGTTTCTTCTCCTAAGTTTAAGCCTCGGTTCATCGGCCCGTACAAGATATTGGAGATTCTTAACCCTGTGTCCTTCCGTTTGGACCTCCCTGCATCCTTTTCGATTCATAATGTTTTTCATCGGTCATTGTTGCGCAGGTATGAGGTACCGGCTGTGCCTTCCGTTGAGCCTCCTGCTCCGGTGTTGGTTGAGGGTGAGTTGGAGTACGTTGTGGAAAAGATCTTGGACTCTCGTGTTTCCAGACGGAAACTCCAGTATCTGGTCAAATGGAAGGGATACGGTCAGGAGGATAATTCTTGGGTCACTGCCTCTGATGTTCATGCCTCCGATCTTGTCCGTGCCTTTCATAGGGCTCATCCTGATCGCCCTGGTGGTTCTGGTGAGGGTTCGGTGCCCCCTCCTTGAGGGGGGGGTACTGTTGTGAAATTGGATTCTGGGCTCCCCCGGTGGCCACTTGTGGAATTGTACTTTTGTGCATCATCCCCTCTGTTCACCTGCTCCTATCAGGATGTGGGAGTCGCTATATAACCTTGCTCCTCTGTCAGTTTCATGCCGGTCAACAATGTAATCAGAAGCCTTTCTGTGCATGTTTCTGCTACTAGACAACTCCCAGCTAAGTTGGACTTTTGTCCTTGTGTGTTTTTGCATTTTGTTCCTGTTCACAGCTGCTGTTTCGTTACTGTGTCTGGAAAGCTCTTGTGAGCGGAAATTGCCACTCTGGTGTTATGAGTTAATGCTAGAGTCTTAAAGTAATTTCTGGATGGTGTTTTGATAGGGTTTTCTGCTGACCATGAAAGTGCCCTTTCTGTCTTCTTTCTATCTAGTAAGCGGACCTCGATTTTTGCTAAACCTATTTTCATACTACGTTTGTCATTTCATCTAAAATCACCGCCAATATATGTGGGGGCCTCTGTCTGCCTTTTGGGAAAATTTCTCTAGAGGTGAGCCAGGACTGTCTTTTCCTCTGCTAGGATTAGGTAGTTCTCCGGCTGGCGCTGGGCATCTAGGGATAAAAAAACGTAGGCATGCTACCCGGCCACTTCTAGTTGTGCGGCAGGTTTAGTTCATGGTCAGTATAGTTTCCATCTTCCAAGAGCTAGTTCTCATATATGCTGGGCTATGTTCTCTCGCCATTGAGAATCATGACAGGAGGATAATTCCTGGGTGGTCGCCTCTGATGTGCATGCGGCCGATTTAGTTCGCGCCTTTCACGCCGCTCATCCTGATCGCCCTGGTGGTCTTGGTGAGGGTTCGGTGACCCCTCACTAAGGGGGGGGTACTGTTGTGAATTTACCTTTTGGCTCCCTCTAGTGGCTACTAGGGTTTTTACTCTGGGTATGTCTATCATCCCTTGTTTGCTCACCTGGGTCGTTAGGTCAGGGGTGTTGCTATATTAGCTCCCTGGACCTTCAGTTCAATGCCTGGCAACGTTGATATCAGAGCTAATCTGTAGTGCTCTTGTCTACTGATCCTGGTTCCTGCTTGATTAAGCTAAGTCTGCTTTCTTGCTTTTTGCTATTGTTTTTGTTTGCATTTTTGTTCCAGCTTGTACATAATCTGTATCCGATCCTTGCTGGAAGCTCTAGGGAGGCTGGAGTTCTCCCCCCGGACCGTTAGACGGTTCGGGGGTTCTTGAATCTCCAGTGTGGATTTTTGTAGGGTTTTTGTTGACCATATAAGTTATCTTACTACATTCTGCTATTAGTGAGTGGGCCTCTCTTTGCTAAACCTAGTTCATCTCTGTGTTTGTCATTTCTTCTTACCTCACCGTTATTATTTGTGGGGGGCTTGTATCCAACTTTTGGGGTCTATTCTCTGGAGGCAAGAGAGGTCTTTGTTTTCCTCTTCTAGGGGTAGTTAGTCCTCCGGCTGGCGCGAGACATCTAGCGACCAACGTAGGCATGTTCCCCGGCTACTTCTAGTGTTGGCGTTAGGAGTAGATATATGGTCAACCCAGTTACCACTGCCCTATGAGCTGGATTTTTGTACTTCGCAGACTTGCTGATATCTCTGAGACCCTCGCCATTGGGGTCATAACAGGATATGAGATGGTTTACTGTATGTAAACCATGTCTCATATCCTGTCGGGTTTGTGAAGGAGAGAGCAAAAGCCGGTAATTGAATTAGCGGCTTTTATGCTATCTAGCGCTGCATTAAATATAAATATACATATATAGGTGTCTCACTGACATATATATATGTATATATACCTATTCTATGTGTATATATCTACTCTATTCTAACCTGTCAGTGTGATTTTACTGTACACCGCGCTGAATTGCCGGCTTTTCAAAGGACACCGGTGCGTAAAAATCGGACAGAACTCGCATGGTGCGAGTGCTCTGCGATTTTTTTCTCGCACCCATTGACTTGCATTGGCGAGTCTCGTCCGAGACTCGCAGCAAATCGCAGCATGCTGCGATTTTTTTCTCAGTCCGATTTCGGCTGAGAAAAAAATCGCAAATGAAAAGACACCTATTGAATAACATTAGTCCGAGTGCAATCCGATTTTTTATCGGATTGCACTCGTCCGTTTTCCTCGCCAGTGGAAATGAGCCCTTAAGGACAGACTGAAGAGGTGCGAGAGTGTTAGCAGGTAGGCTACAGAGGAGGATGTTGCAGTAGCCAAGGTGGAATATGATGAGGGTTATGCACAAGCATTTTAGTAGATTTAGGGTTAAGGGAAGAACGCATTTACTGTGATTGATAGATCAAGTAGGGAAGATACGTGAGATGGAGGAAAGATAATAAGTTCAGATTTGTCCACATTGAGCTTGTGGAAGAAGCATTCTCGAAGCAGGATATGACTGATAGCCACTCCAGTATTCTGGAAACCAGAGAGGTGATGTCTGGGCCAGAGAAGTAGATCTGAGTGTCATCAGAATGTAGGTAGTAGTGGCAGCCTTGGGACTTTGAGTTGTCCAAGTCCGAGGGTATAAATGAAGAATGGCGAACAGTAGGGGTCCTAGGACAGTGCTTTGAGAGACACGAACAGGAAGAGAGTGGGATGAGTAGGTAGTGTGGGAGTAGTAGACTCTAAATGTGCGGTTGGAAAGGTATGATTAGATCGAGGCTAGGGCAAGGTCTTTGATGCCAAAGGAAGAGAAGATCTGTTGTAGGAGACAGAGGTCCTCTGTGTCAAAGGCAGATGGCAGGTCTAGAAGGAGTATAGAGAATTGTCTGTAAGTATAGACCTTTGGCTGTAAGTAATTTTGGTCAGGGCAGTTTCAGTGGAATGTGAGGGTGGACGCCAGATTGTAAGTTGTCAAAGAGTAAGTTAGATGAGTGGTGGAAGGATAGTTCAGCATAAACATGCCGCTGAAGGAGTTTGGAAATGAATGGGAGCAGCAATATTGGGCGATAGCTGGACAATAGCGGTCGGTGGAGGGATGGCTTCTTGAGAATGGGCGTAATAGAGTACAAATTGAATGGCAGGTAGACAGGGAAAGCTAGACAAAACCCAAGAAATTATTTATATACATACTTAAATGCAAAAAAAACGAAGTCCACATAATTAGATCCCCTAAATAAGTTGGAGTTGGTCACCGATGATAGAACTCAGAATTGCTAAACTGTTCTTCATTTCTGCATACAGTGGGTACGGAAAGTATTTATACCCCTTTAAATTTTTCACTCTTTGTGTCATTGCAGCCATTTCGTAAATTCAAAAATATTTTTTTCACATTAATGTACACTCTGCACCCCATCTTGACTGAACAAAAACAGAAATGTAGTAAATTTAGCAAATTTATTAAAAAAGAAAAACTGAAGTATCACATGTTCATAAGTATTCAGACCCCTTCCTCAGTATTGAGTAGAAGCACCCTTTTGAGCTTGCATAGCCATGAGTCTTCTTGGGAATGATCAATAATTACCCTTAAGTGTCAATTCAGACAAGAAGGGTCAAATAGTATTTTAGATACAAAAAACCATGCTTTATTTTATCACAAAAAATAATGCAACACTTGATTAAAATACAATGAACAGAGAACATTCTCTAAGTATGCAAGAAAAGAGAAGGGGAATCCATGATTAATATAACTCACCACCTAAAACAACTAATCAATTAGCAACAGGGAGCACATAGATAGATAACCTATTAATTATGCCTTTTACACCACAAAGTCAAAATCCTATGATCCAATATAGGGATTCAATTAGTACTAACTGGTGAGAAGCAAAAATATAATAGTGTTGGACATGTAAATTGTCCAGTGGCAGCACATGGGGCAATAGAAAAGTGCTTACAATAATGACAGTAGGTTAGGATTACCCAGGCCTGCCCTCCCCTATGCACGTGTCGCAACTTCTTCGTCAGGAGGTGTGGCTTAATTTGCTCCAGCGTGAGTATAAATGCCAGCAAGCGACCAATAAAGAGCGCCGCATAGTAAATGTGCCGGGTCATGACCGGCGCATGTGTGAAAGCAGGACCGTCTTCAAGATGGGTACTTCCTCCTGCGCTCCTGGAGCGCACGCAATTCGCCGTTGCTTGGCAACTCGGATAGCCTACTGTTGTGAATTTCGTTCTCGGACTCCCTCCTGTGATCATGAATGGTACTTTGGTTAGTTCTGCTCTTGGACTCCCTCTGGTGGCTTCGAGCGTAACTGCTGGTCACTGAGGTTGGCTTTATCAGCTGCCCTCGTTTATTGCTATGCTGGTTTCCCTATTTAACTCCACTCAGATCGTTACTTCATGCCAGCTGTCAATGTCTCAGTATTGGTTCAGATCTCTCTTGGACTTCTCTGAGGACCTGTCTACTCCAGCAGAAGCTAAGTCTTTGCTAGTTCATTTGTTGTTACTGCTTCCTGAATATATTTCTTAGTACTGCTAAATTCTAGTCCAGCTTGCTATCATGATATTCCCTTGCTAGCTGGAAGCTCTGGGAGTGCAGAGTGGCACCTCCACACCGTGAGTCGGTGTGGGGAGTCTTTTTGCTTACTCTGCGTGGCTTTTTTTGTAGTTTTTTGTGCTGACCGCATAGTTCCCTTTTCTTTCCTCTGACTATTTAGTTAAGTCTGGCCTCCTTTGCTAAAACCTGTTTCATTCCTGTGTTTGTCACTTCCCTCTTAACTCCCAGTCAATATATGTGGGGGGGCTGCCTTTACCTTTGGGGAATTTCTCTGAGGCAAGGTAAGGCTTCTATTTCTATCTTTAGGGGTAGTTAGCTCTTAGGCTGTGAAGAGGCGTCTAGGGAGAGTTAGGTACGCTCCACGGCTATTTCTAGTGTGTGTGATAGGAGTAGGGTTTGCGGTCAGCAGAGTTCCCACTTCCCCAGAGCTAGTCCCGATTTTGAGTTTACTCATCAGGTCATTCCGGGTGCTCCTAACCACCAGGTCCATAACAGCCTACCACTCCTGTGAAATGCATCAAGAAGACCCAGACTGGGCCGATTCCAGGCATATGCACTAAACCTGAAAAGGGGGTAAATGTGGAATTACGCCATAAGCAAGAGGACTAAAGGTATGAAGATGGCTATTTATATAATCTGAGGTAATAGACTGCAGTCAGACAATAAAGGAGGAAATAATTATGCCCGCACAACATTATCTTGGATTGGAGAGATGAAGCAAAGAATAATAAAAATAAAAAAATAAATAAAAAATGGTAAAAAAATAAAAAGGTGTAATCCCTCTGAAAAAATATGTTAAGGGAAAAATGGATAAAAGTGAAATGACCAAAAAATGAAAAAATATGTGTGAAGAAAAAAAGAAAAACAAGAATGTTGAAACATAAATAAATAATATGAAGTGAACAAAGGATGTACCAAAATAATCCAATAACAATAATATAAATGGCAGAATGTAGAAACAAAAATTGTACACCACAAGCAAAGGGCACCATGTGCACTTACACGCACATATGCCCAAATAGTGAATACATAAATATTAACGTTTGGCAGTATACCAAATAATCATATAAAGTACATTAGCTGAACAAAAAACATAGAATACAATATATGGCCATGACCTGTGCCAAAATTTGAACCAAACACAAAAAATCCAATCAAAGATTGTCCATTCTTGTTTCCTGAAGACCGTGCTTTATAGTAGAAGGGCCAACTCAGCATGTAGAGCCTCAATGTTCCCAGTAGAAAATACAGGAATCCTTTTTCCCTTGAAGACCAGTTCTAGTCTCCATCACGTGTGTCCAATAGCACCGGCAACCTATACATATCTATAAATAGAAAAACACATTAAAACCATATAGAAGAATAAATAATAAAAACCAAAATTAGATAAAATGTTACCCAGGAATCATAAAAAGAATCCAAACCCATGATTCTCATTTAAACCCGTAGGGACCATGGTATTAAGCCTATAAATCAATCGACTTTCCACTTGCGACAAAACTTTAAACAAGTACCCTCCCCTCATACCCAGCGATGCCTGGTTGATACAAATAAGTCTAAGGCCATTTGTTTCAGAGTTATGGAATCTTTTGAAGTGTCTTTGGAGGGTCTTTAGTTGTTCCCCATCCTCTGCCTACTTCGACTTCTCAATATCACGAACGTGTTCTCGTATTCTTATCCGTAATTCTCTAGTCGTCATTCTTACATATCTCTTATGGCAGGGACATGTAGCTAAGTAAATCACACCCTTTCAAGAACACAAAAGGCATTTCTTGATAGAAAACGTCCGGGTTTGATCAGAATTTTGAAAGACCTTCCCTTTACTGGTGTTTGCACAGGCCTTGCATTTTTTACAAGGAAAAAATCCTTGGAGTTCACCAAAAATACCCTTTTGCCCGTTCTTCTTTGCAGAGAAGTGACTGTGGACTAACAAATCTAACAGATTTTTGGACCTCTTGGCGTTTTATTAAGAATCCGATCAGCAAGAAGGACATTCCAATGGCTATGGATAATGCCACAAAATTGTATCCATTGTTCATTGTTCATTGAAGGGTGTAATCAGCCTCACTTTACTGGGGTCAATATCCTTAAGTTTTTTTTATATATATATAAAAGCTGATTCCTGGTGGTGTTCTGTGCTCGTTTGTAAGCATATCTGATTTGCCTATGCCCGTATGCTCTTTCACTGAACCTAGAATATAGGTCCCCAGCCTGCTTCAGGAAAACTTGTTCTGTAGAGCAAATTTTTTTTGCTCTTAAATACTGACCCACAGGAATAGAATGTATTGTGAACTTCAAATGAGAAGAGTGAGAATGGAGTATTGAGTTTGTCGCTATGGGTTTAAGAAAAATATCCATAAGGATGAATCCATCCTCCTGCACCGAGATGTCAATATCCAAAAAGTTTACCCTACGGCCGTATTCATATGTCAAATGACTATTCCGGTCATTGTCATTTAATGCCAACATGAATATTTGCAACTCCTCAATGGAATCCTCCCACACAAACAGCACATCGTCGATGTACCTAATCCAATTGTGGACTTTCTCTATGCCAGCAATGGGGGAGCTCAAAAAAATCTCCCTCTTCCAAAAGCCCAAAAATAAATTAGCATAGGAGGGGGCACACGCCGCCCCCATTGCCGTTCCCTGCAACTGGTGGTAAACCTGACAATCAAACGTGAAACAATTGTTTGTTAAAATAAACTCCAAAAGAGTTAAAATGAATGTACTCAAGGAAGGATCCAGATTGCTATTATTGAGGAACAAGAAACTGCACTGAGACCCCTGGGCATGGCGGATGGAGGTGTACAAGATCTCAACATCTGCCGTGACCAGGATCATATCATCAAGAAGGTGCAGTTGGTCTAATCCCCTCAAGGTGGCTGTTGTATCAAGAATATGGGAGGGAAAGGAGGCAACTAATGGTTTCAAATAGTGGTCAATAATCTGATATGCCAATTCACTTAACCCCTCGTTCCCGAACACTATAGGGCATCCCGGAGCATCTGAAGGGTTCTTATGGATCTTGGGAATGAGGTAAAATGTGGGCAGTTTAGGTTTTAAGTTTTCAATGACTTCTAGAAGTTTTTTTGAGATAACACCCCCTTCCTGTGCCACAACTATAATTTCCACCAATTCCTTATGATATTCAATAAGAGGAATAGGAGTCAATTTTCTATAGCAACTGAAATCCATAAGTAATCTGTGTGCCTGCCTGGTATACATATCATTCGGCCAGATTACCAAGTTGCCTCCCTTATCGGCCAATTTAAAAATAACGTCTTCCCAACCCTGCACCTCCTTAATTATTTGCCGTTCTCTCAAACTATTGGGGCTAGGATAGAAATTGCCCTTTATTTTTTCTATGTCCTTAGTGAAAGGTTTTACAAAAACGTCTACAGCCGGACAAGAGTTAATGCTCGGAAATTTTTTTCATTTATTAAACAAATGGGATGGAAATTCACTCACCGAATTAGTAAAATTACATCAGCCAAGGATTCAAGGATTGCTATCGCCTCTTTCTTTTCTTCTGTTTCAAGCGGTATACCCATATTATTTTTTTCATGCAATCTTTTTAGTATCAATTTTTTTGCGAACAAATTAATGTCTTTTATAGCCGTGAATGTATCTAGTGGTTGAGGGGGAGAAAAAGTTAGACCCTTTTCTAGTAAATCAACTTGATCTTTAGAAAGTACATGAGAGGAAAGATTGATTACCTCGGGGTGGTCCTTTCTCTTGCCTGAATTTGGGCCCTGCCATGGGGAATATTTACCCCTACCCCCAAATCTTGTCCTCATACGTCTTGAACTGTGGCATTCATTTTTCATGAATTGAAGTGGTGGAACTTGCCAAGGAGGAGACCATTGAAGTGGATGGACTTCCAGGAAGGGAATGTTATTTATTATTTTTTCCAGATATTCTAGTTTGCCAACTATAGACTTTTTTCTGATCATAATCTTGTAAGTCCCTTTGCAGATTTTTCATTTTTGTTGTACTAATTTGCTGCTCTCATTTGTCCCATTTTTAAAAAAGAAAAACTGAAATATCACATGGTCATAAGTATTCAGACCCTTTGCTCAATATTGAGTAGAAGCACCCTTTTGAGCTAGTACAGCCATGAATCTTCTTGGAAAACGTTCACCCTGCTGATCTAGTGGGGGTGGATGATGAGGATGAGGAGAAGGAGGAGGATAAGAGCAAATGACCAAAATCAGGAAGAGTATACCCATGTGTGTGTGTGAAGAGGTGCATGGGAATATAACTCCCAAAAAAAGACACTGGATTTGAGGTTATGTTTTGCTGTTATCATGCGGTGGTGTACAGAAGAGTGTCCCAATACAGCCTTTGTTCATTTTTCTAAGGGTACCGTCACACAGTACCATTTTAATCGCTACGACGGCACGATTCGTGACGTCGCAGCGATCGTATGATTATCGCTCCAGCGTCGTAGACTGCGGTCACACTTTGCAATCACGGCGCTGGAGCGATGCCGAAGTCCCCGGGTAACCAGGGTAAACATCGGGTAACTAAGCACAGGGCCGCGCTTAGTAACCCGATGTTTACCCTGGTTACCAGCGTAAACGTAAAAAAACCAAACAGTACATACTTACATTCCGGTGCCTGTCCCCGGCGTTCTGCTTCTCTGCACTGTGTAAGCGCCATAGCCGGAAAGCAGAGCGGTGACGTCAGACGTCACCGCTGTGCTCGCTTTCCGGCTGGCTGGCGCTCACACTGCAGAGAAGCTGAGACGCCGGAGGACAGACACCGGAATGTGAGTATGTACGGTTTGTTTTTTTAACGTTTACGCTGGTAACCAGGGTAAACATCGGGTTACTAAGCGCGGCCCTGCGCTTAGTTACCCGATGTTTACCCTGGTTACAAGCGAACACATTGCTGGATCGCTGTCACACACAACGATCCAGCGATGTCAGCGGGTGATCAAGCGACGAAAGAAAGTTCCAAACGATCTGCTACGACGTACGATTCTCAGCAGGATCCCTGATCGCTGCTGCGTGTCAGACACTGCGATATCGTAACGATATCGCTAGAACGTCACGAATCGTACCGTCGTAGCGATCAAAATGGTACTGTGTGACAGTACCCTTAGAGTCAGCCTGTCAGCATTTTCAGTTGGCAGGCGGATGCGCTTATCAGTTATATTTCCACCAGCGGCACTAAAAACGCGCTCTTACAAAACGCTAGCAGCAGGACAGGCCGGGACCTCCATGACCTAGAGAGCCAGTTCATGCCAGTTATCCAGATTTGAGACACAATAATTGTAAGGCACAGAGGAATCACAGAGGACGTTGGTATGGTCAGCAAAGTACTCCCTCAGCATCTTCCAATACTTTGCACTCCTTGTGAGAGTACCCCGCTCCTCAGGGCCTGTGCAATGGGAAGGTCTTAGAAAACGCTCCAAGAACTTTGCCAGTGTTCCCCTGCCTCTGCTGGATTGGAGTTGTCTCTCTCAACTGTACTCCTTGGTTGTCCAACAAACTGTGACCTCTGCCGCCAGCGTTTTCAGATGGGAATTTTTTTTAAAATTCCGCAACAAGGGCCCTCTGGTACAGCACCATTTTAGACGACCTGTCTGCCTCTGGAATAAGAGAAAGAAAATTCTCCTTGTAGCGTGAGTCTAGAAGTGTCACCACCAGTAATGACTGTCACCCAGAATTTTCAGAACGCGAGTGTCACAGGAAAGGCAGCGCAACATAAACTCAGCCATGCATGCCAGACTGCTTAAGGGCAAGACTACCATGTCCTCACCAAGGGGATGACTGACCATGCTATCCTCCTCCTCCTCCCTGTCCTCAGGCCATCCACGCTGAACAGACGGTATGACAGTTGTGCTTGTAGTACTGTCTATAGAGCTTGAAAGTAGCTCCTGTTCTTCCTCCTCCTCTTCCTCATTGTCAACCAATATACGTTGGGATGAGATGAGGCTGGGCTGTGTGTAATAACGCTGTATGGTTCCTTGCTTCATCTCACCGTGCTCCGCCTGCAATGCATCGTCTTTGTGAGCAGAGAGCATTTCAGAACACAGAGAAGCAGGATGGTGATGCTAATTATGGCATCATCGCCGCTCACCATCTTGGTCCTCAAAGTTTTGGAGGATGGTACATATGTCTGACATTGTAGTCAACAACTGCCCTCATCTGCTCACAAATCTTTTTCAACATCTGCAGTGTAGAGTTCCAATGCGTGAGGACATCACACAACAGTCAGTGAGCCGGAAGCTGCAAATGATGTTGAAGCACGGCAAGGGTGGCAGAAGCTGTAGCTGACTTTCTAAAATAGGCACACAGGCGGTGTACTTTCACAAGCAGATCCGGCAGCTCTGGGTAGCTTTTGAGAAACCGTTGTACAGCGAGGTTAAGCACATGGGCCAGGCATGGTATGTGTGTGAGCTCTTCTCACCTCAGAGCTGCCACCAGGTTCCGGCCATTGTCACACACGATCATGCCTGGCTGTAGGCTCAGTGGTGTCAGCCACAGATCTGCCTGCTCTTTTAGAGCTGTCCACAACTCTTCAGCATTGTGCATATTAGCTTCAGTACAGCCTGTTGACGCTTTGCTGAGGCAGTGCTTCCAGCTTCTGACTGATGTGTTAATTTGGGAGATGGAGGCTAAAGAGGAGGAGGAGGTGCAGGAGGTATAGACTGTGGGGGCAACCCTGATTGACATAGGGCTCGCAATCCTCTGCGTCGGGAGGATGTGTTCCATCGCAAGGTCCAACTGGATCTCGGTTTCCACTATGGTTTAACCCAGTATGCTGTCAGTGTGTTGTGAATTAGACTTTTATTCGGACTCCCATGACAGCACCACGAGAGAGGGGATCCGCCCCTTTAGGAACAGGAAACCCACAGACACAAAAGGGCGGCACCTCTCCCACGCATCAGTTGGTTTCCTGTTCCTAATGGGACGGGATCCTGCAGATTTTACAAAAGGATCCCAGGCCGGCCGACTCAGGTAGCGAGGGGGTCTCCTACCTCGGCCGGTGCGGTGTTCCTGGAAGATGTCCTATCCCTCTTAGAGGTATTGATGCTACGCAATTGGCGGAAAATAAACCGCAGTTTTGGACACAGGTAACCATGTGCATGACTCCTGAACATCGGGAGGTGATTCGTTTTCTTGTTCTGCATAAAATGCATGATTTGGTCGTTTTGGGTCTGCCATGGTTACAGACCCATAATCCAGTCTTGGATTGGAAGGCAATGTCTGTGTCAAGTTGGGGCTGTCAGGGAATTCATGGTGATTCCCCGCCGGTGTCTATTGCTTCCTCTACTCCTTCGGAAGTTCCTGAGTATTTGTCTGATTACCAGGATGTATTTAGCGAGTCCAGGTCCAGTGCTCTTCCTCCTCATAGGGACTGTGACTGCGCTATAGATTTGATTCCAGGTAGTAAATTTCCTAAGGGAAGATTATTTAATCTGTCTGTACCTGAGCATACCGCAATGCGTTCGTATATCAAGGAATCTCTGGAGAAGGGGCATATCCGTCCATCCTCTTCCCCTCTTGGTGCGGGATTCTTTTTTGTGGCCAAGAAGGACGGATCTTTGAGACCTTGTATTGACTATCGGCTTCTGAATAAAATCACTGTTAAATTTCAGTATCCTTTGCCTCTGTTGTCGGACTTGTTTGCCCGGATTAAAGGTGCCAAGTGGTTCACCAAGATAGATCTTCGTGGTGCGTACAACCTTGTGCGCATTAAGCAAGGAGATGAATGGAAAACTGCATTTAATACGCCCGAAGGTCATTTTGAGTACTTGGTGATGCCTTTCGGGCTCTCTAATGCTCCTTCAGTGTTTCAGTCCTTTATGCATGATATTTTCCGGAAGTATCTGGATAAATTTATGATTGTTTATCTGGATGATATTCTGTTTTTTTCTGATGATTGGGACTCGCATGTAGAGCAGGTCAGGATGGTGTTTCAGGTTTTGCGTGAGAATGCTTTGTTTGTTAAGGGCTCAAAGTGTCTCTTTGGAGTACAGAAGGTTCCCTTTTTGGGTTTTATTTTTTCCCCTTCTGCGGTGGAGATGGACCCAGTCAAGGTCCGAGCTATTCATGATTGGACTCAACCCACGTCAGTTAAGAGTCTTCAGAAGTTCTTGGGTTTTGCTAACTTCTACCGTCGTTTTATCGCTAATTTTTCTAGCGTTGTTAAACCTTTGACGGATATGACCAAGAAAGGTTCTGATGTTGCTAACTGGGCTCCTGCAGCCGTGGAAGCCTTTCAAGAGTTGAAGCGCCGGTTTACTTCGGCACCTGTTTTGTGCCAGCCTGATGTCTCACTTCCCTTTCAGGTTGAAGTGGATGCTTCTGAGATTGGGGCAGGGGCCGTTTTGTCGCAGAGAGGCCCTGGTTGCTCTGTAATGAGACCATGTGCTTTTTTCTCTAGGAAGTTTTCGCCTGCTGAGCGGAATTATGATGTTGGCAATCGGGAGTTGTTAGCCATGAAGTGGGCATTTGAGGAGTGGCGTCATTGGCTCGAGGGTGCTAAGCATCGTGTGGTGGTCTTGACTGATCACAAAAACCTGATGTATCTTGAGTCTGCTAAATGCCTGAATCCTAGACAGGCCCGCTGGTCATTGTTTTTCTCTGACTTTGTGGTCTCGTATTTACCAGGTTCAAAGAATGTGAAGGCTGATGCTCTTTCAAGGAGCTTTGTGCCTGACTCTCCTGGAGTCGCAGAACCAGTTGGTATTCTCAAAGAGGGAGTTATCCTGTCAGCCATTTCTCCGGATTTGCGACGTGTGTTGCAGAGATTTCAGGCTGGTAGACCTGACTCTTGTCCACCTGACAGACTGTTCCTGATAAGTGGACCAGCAGAGTCATTTCCGAGGTTCATTCCTCGGTGTTGGCAGGGCATCCGGGAATTTTTGGCACCAGAGATCTGGTGGCTAGGTCCTTTTGGTGGCCTTCCTTGTCACGGGATGTGCGGTCATTTGTGCAGTCCTGTGGGACTTGTGCTCGAGCTAAGCCTTGCTGTTCTCGTGCCAGCGGGTTGCTCTTGCCCTTGCCTGTCCCGAAGAGGCCTTGGACACACATTTCCATGGATTTCATTTCAGATCTTCCGGTGTCTCAGGGCATGTCTGTCATCTGGGTGGTATGTGATCGCTTTTCCAAGATGGTCCATTTGGTATCTTTGCCTAAGCTGCCTTCCTCTTCCGATCTGGTTCCTTTGTTCTTTCAGAATGTGGTTCGTTTACACGGCATTCCTGAGAATATTGTGTCTGACAGAGGATCCCAGTTTGTTTCCAGGTTCTGGCGATCCTTTTGTGCTAAGATGGGCATTGATTTGTCGTTTTCGTCTGCCTTTCATCCTCAGACTAATGGACAAACGGAGCGAACTAATCAGACTCTGGAGGCTTATTTGAGGTGTTTTGTTTCTGCAGATCAGGATGATTGGGTGACCTTCTTGCCGTTGGCTGAGTTTGCCCTTAATAATCGGGCTAGTTCCGCTACTTTGGTTTCGCCATTTTTTTGCAACTCTGGTTTCCATCCTCGTTTTTCCTCGGGACATGTGGACCCTTCTGACTGTCCTGGGGTAGATTCCATGGTGGATAGGTTGCAGCGGATCTGGAATCATGTGGTGGACAACTTGAAGTTGTCACAGGAGAAGGCTCAGCGTTTTGCCAACCGCCGCCGCGGTGTGGGTCCCCGACTTCGTTTGGGGATTTGGTTTGGCTGTCTTCTCGATTTGTTCCTATGAAGGTCTCCTCTCCTAAATTTAAGCCTCGCTTCATCGGTCCTTACAAGATATTGGAAATCCTTAATCCTGTGTCCTTTCGCTTGGATCTTCCGGTGTCGTTTGCCATTCACAACGTGTTCCATAGGTCTTTGTTGCGGCGGTACATTGTACCTGTGGTTCCTTCTGTTGAGCCTCCTGCTCCGGTGTTGGTTGAGGGCGAGTTGGAGTACGTGGTGGAGAAGATCTTGGATTCTCGTCTCTCCAGGCGGAGGCTTCAGTATCTGGTCAAGTGGAAGGGCTATGGTCAGGAGGATAATTCCTGGGTGGTTGCCTCTGATGTGCATGCGGCCGATTTAGTTCGTGCCTTTCACGCTGCTCATCCTGATCGCCCTGGTGGTCTTGGTGAGGGTTCGGTGACCCCTCCTTAAAGGGGGGGTACTGTTGTGAATTAGACTTTTTTGGCTCCCTCTTGTGGTCACTAGTGATATGACTCTGGGATTGTCTTTCCTCAGTTTGGCACCCACCTGGGTCATTAGTCCAGGGGTGTTGCTATATAAACTTCCTGGTTTCTCAGTCCAGTGCCTGGCATCGTTGTAATCAGTTCCTTTCTGTTTGCTCCTGTCTGCTGGTCTTGGATCTTGCAAAATTAAGCTAAGTCCTGCTTCCTTGTTTTTTGGTTATTTGCTTTGCTCTTATTTTTTGTCCAGCTTGTACTAAATGTGATTCCTGATTTTGCTGGAAGCTCTAGGGGGCTGGTGTTCTCCCCCCGGGCCGTTAGACGGTTCGGGGGTTCTTGAATATCCAGCGTGGAAATTTTGATAGGGTTTTTGCTGACCATATAAGTCATCTTACTATATTCTGCTATTAGTCAGTGGGCCTCTCTTTGCTAAATATCTAGTTCATTCTTACGTTTGTCTTTTCTCCTTACCTCACCGTTATTATTTGTTGGGGGCTTGTATCCAACTTTTGGGGTCTTTTCTCTGGAGGCAAGAAAGGTCTATCTTTTCCCTTCTAGGGTTAGTTAGTTCTCCGGCTGGCGCGAGACGTCTAGAACCAACGTAGGCACGTTCCCCGGCTGCTGCTATTTGTGGTGCTAGGATTAGATATATGGTCAGCCCAGTTACCACTGCCCTATGAGCTGGTTTTTTGTGTTTGCAGACTTGGTATGTACTTTTGAGACCCTCTGCCATTGGGGTCATTACACAGTGAGATGTAGCATCCCTGCCCACAAGCACTTGTCCACGTGTCCGTGGTTAGGTGTACTTTCCAAGGAACAGTATTGTTGAGGGCACGGCTAATGTTGTCAGACACATGCTTGTGTAATGAGGGTCTGGCACGCTGGGAGAAGTAGTGGTGGCTGGGGACCAAGTACCTTGGGATGGCCGCTGCCATTAGGTTGCGGAAAGCTTCCATCTCCACGAGCCTAAAAGGCAACATTTCAAGCGCAAGCAGACGAGAAATGTGTGAATTTAGTAGTGTGGCCTGTGAGGCTTTGGCTGTGTGTTTTCGCATGAGTTCCAAGGACTGTGGTATGGAAAACTGAACGCTGTGCTGGGAAAAGGATGTGGACGTGCTTGCTGGTTGTGCTAGTGGAGTGTATGCAGTGGCAGCTGCAGTGCAGGAGGCATCTTCGCAGCCACCATGGACAGGGCATTGGCTTGCACGCACAACAGCGGAAGAAGCACTGGTGTCACCCACAGACACTGTTCCTGGACCCTGTGGTTTGGCCCACAAAGTTGGGTGCTTTGCTGCCATGTGCCTGATCATGCTGGTGGTGGCCAGGCTGGTAGTTTTGCTACCCCTGCTGATGCGGGTCTGGCAGGTGGTGCAAATGGCCTGTTTGGGGTTATCGGCAGAGTCTTTAAAAAACAACCAGACTCACGAAGACCTAACGCTTGTACTGGCAACTTCCATCATGTTTGTGTTACGGGGAATGGTTTCCTGTCTTCTGTCATGCCAACACAATGCTTCTTCCTGCCTGTTGGGGTGCTACGCCTTCCTCCCCGTGTGCTGCTGTCCTCATTCTGCATGTCCTCCTGCCAGGTTGGGTCAGTTACTGTATCATCCATGACCTCGTCTTCCACTTCCGCACCCTGTTCCTCCTCCTGACTTTCTGACAATTGTGTCTCATCATTGTCCACCTCTTGTGACACCTTCCCATCGTCGCCTTCATGTGAACTTGGCTGCTCAAATATTTGGGCATTGCTACATGTGATCTCCTCTTGCCCCACTTCAACTGGATCGGGAGAGAGCACGAATCTCTAAATGGAATAGTGAACAGTTCTTCGGAGTGTCCCAAGTGTGGGATCAATTGTCTTGAGGCACTTGGCATTGTGGGAGGAAGCAGGATCATGGTGAGGAATATGCGGTCCACAGTCATGGCTACTCATACTTGACTGTGTGGAAGGCAGGGTGGTGTTGGTGGCGGCGGCAAAGTGACTGGAAACATTATCCACTATCCAACCAACAACCTTTTGACATTGCTCTGGGTTCAGTAGTGGTGTGCTGTTGCGGTCCCCTAGTAATTGTAACAGGAAGGTCGAGCGAGAAGATGTGGGTGTTTGTTGTGGGCCAATTTCAGCTTGCCCACGTCCTCGGCCTCGCCCTCTGAATGTACCATCATCATCACATCCACTTCCCCATCCTTTTGCAAGTGCCTTGCCCATTTTAAATGCACTATCATATTTTGCATGTTCACTACAAATGCCTGACTTTGGAGCGAACTTATATGTGATCCGTGTGTGGGAAAGTTACAGTTTAAAATATCTGGCCTGTAGGTAACACCTTTTTTGTTAACAGGTGTCAATAAATAGACTAAGACACAGCAAAAAAAGTTCAATGGAGCCCAAAAAATTCTCTAATTTTTCCCCACAAATAGGTGATGCATGTGACGGAGATACCAGACTTGAAATAATCTGGCCTGTATTTTTTTTAAAACAGCAAAAGAGTACGAATAAGTAGGCTAAGACACAGCAAAAAAGGCAATGGAGCACAAAAAATGCCCCAATTTTTTCTCCACAGATAGCTGATGCATGTGACGGATATACCAGACTTGATATTATCTGTTCTGTATTTTTTTTGTTTATACCACAATTGTGTCAATAAGTTGGACATAGCAAAAAAAATTAAATGGAGGGCTGAAATGGCACTATTTTGAGCGCAATGTTACGTGATGTCTGTGGTGCAGATTCCCCAATTTAAAAGTCTGGCCTGTTTTTTTGTTGTTTTATTTTTGGCAGCAAAATAATGTTAATAACTAGGCTGACACACAACAACAAAAAATTCACTGGAGGCCTGAGATGCCACAATTTTTAGCACAATGATAGGCGATCCGCGTGGCGGATAAAACACAGTGTAAAATATCTGCACTGTAGGTAGATATTTTTTTAAGCAAACTGATGTCAAGAACTTGCATAAGACACTCCAAAAAAATTTAACACTACCACAAAAATGCCAGAATTTTATGTGTACTCAGATGTGATCGGTGTGACGGCCAAACCCTGTTTAAAATAGCTGTATTTTAACGCTGTACTATGGAAAAGGATCTGGTTGTATTCAAAAGTGCCAACAAGCAAAAGGAAAAAAAGTGAGCTCTGGATTGCTTTTAAATACAAAAAACAGGATTAAGATGGAAAAACTAAATATTCCTGGCCACTGATATCTGCGACTATGTATATACGGTCAATATCTGTAATAGGCAGCAGCAGCAGACAGTAATGGCATGGCCCCTCTTGCTGTATGCAAAGAAGTATGCCACATACAATGCCAGCCTACCTAGCATTGATGTCTATAGACCCATACACTGCCTGCATTCCTAGCACTGATAAATATATATATAGCCACATACACTGCCTGCCTACCTAGCACTGATATATATACAGTATGTACCCCGTAATTAGTCCTTAGAAGGACTGTTGGTTTAGCTGGGTATGTGGATTCAAAAATGGCATACACACACTAACTAATAAAATGACAAATCTCTCCCTATCTCAGCAGAAACTCTCCCTACACTGCGTGAGTTTGGAGCTGACTGTGCCGAGCAGAGCCAGGTCTGATATAGACCTAATGATGCTGTGAAGCCAGCCAGTCACTGCAATGCCACAACCAACATGGCTGCGGCATTACAGTGTGTGGCAGACAATCCCTGCATGTAGATTGGTGCTCTAAAGAGCGCCAAAACATGCAGGGCGGTGACCCAAACTCCTTTCGAACAATCTCGTAAATGCTCGGTGCTCGCCGAGCAGTGCGAGCGCTGCAATGCTTGGGCGAGCACCTTGCATTACTGAGCATGCTCGCTCATCACTGCTAACTACGTTAGTGTATCTAATAAACGTAATAATTTCAATATTTAATTCAAAAGTATATTTAAGGCTATAAATATCATTTCAAGTTACTGCGCTTGTTCATGTTAATAACTCTAGGTAGAAAGAACTTATAAGTTATATTCTTATTTTTATAGGTTATCTTTAAAAATCTCTTCCCTGCTGTGTAACAAATAACCTCACCGAGTTTGCAATTATTAAATGTGGCTGAATACTTTCTGGGCAAAAGCTGAATTTTTGTTCTACAAGAGTTTTATTTACCAAGAGCAATTTCCTAACCAAGCAACCGTGAAGTAACAGGAAATCACGCTGTTAGCTAAACAGTTTTCTCTATGCACCTGTAAACTTTATGCCAGCAATATGAGTAAATATAATTCCATAAATATATAGCTACATGGTTGTTTTCATGAATTCATAAATTAAATTTAGCATAACTAATAAAAATACATTTTTACTTTTCACATTTGCTCTATACTGCAAAGGAAGTATTCAATTTTGCTTAACTGCTCAGATATTTATAAAGATGTGTGAACTTCTCATGATGATAAAGAGTATGAGGATAAAGCAATACTAAACAGTACTCTGATTGGATTGCAACCCACAGATCGGAATAACCAAACCATTATATATAAATAAAGTAAAGGTCAATTCAGACTATATACAAAACAAAAGCGCAACCGCTATGTCCAGAGTATTGATTCCCAAAGTGGGTATTTTGGAAGCCCCTAATTTTGTGACACATCTCTGCGGTTTCAAGGAATGTGTTCCAGTAATTGTTATGGCCACAGTGGAAATAAGTCATGGTTAGCAAATGACAGCAGCCAACAATTATAAGCAGTGGCGTAACTACAAAGTTATGGGCCCCGGTGCGAACTTCCAAATGGGCCCCCCCCGCAGCCCTGCCATACAACTCAAGGTAACCCCCATAGAATACAACGCAGCCCCCCTCATAGTGCTCCATACCGTTGATTATTGCCCCATAGATGCTCCATATAAAGCTGCCCCATATATAATGCTCTGCACCGTTCATTATGGCCCCATAGATGCTCCATAGAAAGCTGTGCCATATATAATGCTCTGCACCGTTCATTATGGCCCCATAGATGCTCCATAGAAAGCTGTGCCATATATAATGCTCTGCACCGTTCATTATGGCCCCATAGATGCTCCATAGAAAGCTGTGCCATATATAATGCTCTGCACCGTTCATTATGGCCCCATAAGATGCTCCGCACAGCCACTTGCCCCTTATAGTGCTGCACAAGCGTTATGGCCCCATAAGATGCTCCGCACAGCCACTGCCCCTTATAGTGCTGCACAAGTGTTATGGCCCCATAAGATGCTCCGCACAGTCACTGCCCCTTATAGTGCTGCACAAGTGTTATGGACCCATAAGATGCTCCGCACAGTCACTGCCCCTTATAGTGCTGCACAAGTGTTATGGCCCCATAAGATGCTCCGCACAGCCACTGCCCCTTATAGTGCTGCACAAGCGTTATGGCCCCATAAGATGCTCCGCACAGCCACTTGCCCCTTATAGTGCTGCACAAGCGTTATGGCCCCATAAGATGCTCCGCACAGCCACTGCCCCTTATAGTGCTGCACAAGTGTTATGGCCCCGTAAGATGCTCCGCACAGCCACTGCCCCTTATAGTGCTGCACAATTGTTATGGCCCCATAAGATGCTCCGCACAGCCACTGCCCCTTATAGTGCTGCACAAGTGTTATGGCCCCGTAAGATGCTCCGCACAACCACTGCCCCTTATAGTGCTGCACAAGTGTTATGGCCCCGTAAGATGCTCCGCACAGTCACTTGCCCCTTATAGTGCTGCACAATTGTTATGGCCCCATAAGATGCTCCGCACAGCCACTGCCCCTTATGGTGCTGCACAAGTGTTATGGCCCCATAAGATGCTCCGCACAGCCACTGCCCCTTATAGTGCTGCACAAGTGTTATGGCCCCGTAAGATGCTGCGCACAGTCACTGCCCCTTATAGTGCTGCACAAGTGTTATGGCCCTGTAAGATGCTCCGCACAGTCACTGCCCCTTATAGTGCTGCACAATTGTTATGGCCCCATAAGATGCTCCGCACAGCCACTTGCCCATATAGTGCTGCACAAGTGTTATGGCCCCATAAAATGCTCCGTACAGTCACTTGCCCCTTATGCTTTTGCTGCCATTAAAAAAAATAAATCACATACTCACCTCACCTCTCTCTCTTCGCTCAGGACCCCCGGCACTTTCAATATTTACCTGGCTGCTCCTCATGCGGCTCCGTCTTCGGCACTGACGTTCAGCAGAGGGCGCGCACTGACTACGTCACCGCGCCCTCTGACATGAGCATCACTGCCAGAGGACGCTGATGACAGAGCCGCACCGGAACGAGGAGCGGTAAATATCGCGCAGCGCTGCGCAGCGCTGTATACTCACCTACTCCCGGCACGGTCCCTGGACGTCCCTGCTTCTTCCAGCACTGCAGATTCTTCCTGTATTGAGCGGTCACAGTTACCGTTCAATACAGAAATGAATATGCGGCTCCACCCCTATGGGAGGTGGAGCCGCATATTCATTTCTGTAATGAGCGGGACCATGTGACCGCTCAGTGCAGGAAGAATCTGCAGCGCTGGAAGAAGCAGGGACGTCCAGGGACCGTGCCGGGAGTAGGTAAGTATAATTAGAGAGCGGTGATGGCTCCCTGCTGCGGGTCACTCACAAATGGTGGATCATCATCAATCATGGGTCATTTCATTCTCCTTCACTCCTGTCCATGGGGCCCCTAAGTAGTCTGGGCCCCGTCGCAGCTGCGACCGCTGCGACCGCGGTAGTTACGCCCCTGATTATAAGTATACAGTAAACATACACATGTACACTGTGTTCCAAATTATTATGCACAAAGAGTTTAGGAGTGATAAGGTTAGAATTTTTTTGTTTGTCATTTAAACTCATTGATGGAGATGTGTGTCCAGGGCTCTTTATATCACTGAAAGCAATTGCAGATACCTGTGCTAATTAGTTTGACAGGTGTGTCCAAATAAAGGCAAGACTACTTAAGAAGTCTGTTCCACATTATTAAGCAGCCAACATTTTTTGCCAAAATGGGAAAGAAAAAGGATGTGTCGGCTGCTGAGAAGCAACAAATTGTGGAGTATTTAGGTCAAGGCATGACTACAATCAACATTGCCAAGACACTTCATCATGATCATCGCACAATCAAGAAGTATGTAGCTGATTCCCAGCACACACGTGTGTGTGCTGATAAGGAAAAATTGAGGACTCTTTCCAACAGGCAATTGCGTAAGGTTAAAAGAGCAGCTGCAAAAATGCCTTGTCATAGCAGCAGACAAGTTTTTGAAGCTGCTGGTGCCTCCAACGTCCCCAGAACAACAAGATGCAGGGTCTTTCAGAGGTTTGCAGCTGTGCGTAAGCCATCCTGTCGACCACCTCTATCCACTGCACACAAGCAGGAACGGCTCCAGTGGGCCAAACGATACATGAAGACTGACTTCCAAACTGTTTTGTTCACCGATGAGTGTCGTGCAACGCTCGATGGTCCAGATGGATGGAGTGGAGGATGGCTGGTTGATGAACACCCCATGAAAACACAGCTAAGGCGCGAACAAGGAGGAGGTGGAGTAATGTTTTGGGCTGGAATCATGGGGAGAGAGATTGAAGGCCCCTTTATGATCCCTGAAGGGGTAAAGATGAACTCCGTAATCTATGTGGAGTTTCTAAAACAACACTTCCTGCCATGGTTCAGGAGGAAGAACCGTGCTTTCCGCAGCAAGATCATTTTCATGCATGATAATGCACCGTCTTATGCTGCAAAAAACACATCTGCATCTCTGGCTGCTATGGGCATAAAAGAGGACAAACTTATGGTGTGGCCACCATCTTCCCCTGACCTCAACCCCATTGAGAACCTCTGGAGCATCAACAAAAAGAGTGTCTATGATGGCGGGAGGCAGTTCACATCTAGGCAACAGCTCTGGGAGGGTATTCTGTCCACATGCAAAACAAATGAAGCAGAAACCATCCAAAAACTGACAAATTCAATGGACGAGAGAGTTCAGAAGCTTCTTTCGAGCAAGGGGTCCTATGTGCAAATGTAACATCACCTAGAATAAAGTTTTTACTTGAAAAACTGTTTGATTTCATTTTGTAATAAGCTGATAATGTTTATAACTTCACAATTGACCATTTTTTTGTTCAAAATAAAAAAAAAAAGGTTGAAAACATGCATTTTGAGTGTTTTTTTTTTTTTTAAAGATATGGTTTTCATAGGCAGTTTGTTCCAAAACATTGCAATTATACTAGAATAGTAGATGACTGGAAAATAACAATGACTGCAATTCAGATAGGTAATTTAGAGAAAATATGAGGAAATATCATTTGCATAATAATTTGGAACACAGTGTATAAATACTATAAATAAACACATTCAAGAAGTATGCATGTGGATGCACAAACTAAATGGAAAAGGACACATTCAGTAGTATAGCAAAATGTCCCCCAAGTCCTGCTTTTGCATCATGCTACTATTCTGCATCTCACACATATCCTTTAGGCCACATTCACACATTCAATATTTGGTCAGTGTTTTGCGTCAGTATTTGTAAGCCAAAACCAGATGTGGGTGATAAATACAAAAGTGGTCACATGTTTCTAATATGTTTTTCCTCTGAATGTTCCTCTGCTGATTATAGCTTACAAATGCTGATGTAAAATACTGACGAAATACTGAACATAAGAACGTGGCCTTAAAAAAGTTTTTTTCTTCAGAGTTTAGCATGTGAAACTATCCACATCATGGAATAGTGGCTGCAGAGTTGAATAAAATATAATATTTTTTCTTTTTAATTTCCTTTACAGAGATATTGGCTTTTAAAGTTTAAAATCTACTTTCCACTTAGACCAAAGGGGCTTTAGCAGAGAGTTTTCTCTCGGGGCGTGTATTTTTTCCTTACATAAAGTTGACCAATTATTGTAAGCATCCTGAAGTAGAAAAAACAATAATACTCCCCCTGAATTGTTTAGACTCGTCTCTCTCTGTGTGAGACATGTAATGACACACAGACCTGCTCTCCTCACTAATCTCACAGCCAACATCTACTGTGGTTACAAGTGGGAGAGGAAAGTAGCCTCAATGAGGACAGCCTCATAATTAAAGAAGTATTGATTTAGAGAAAGGTGAAAAATTCCTCTGAACCAAAGATTTTGCGTTATGATCTTAAGTGTTGGTCAGACTGGATCAACAATCAGAACAAGCGTACTATATATTATTATTAGGGTTGAGCGAAACGGGTCGGCAATTTTCAGAAGTCGCCGACTTTTGGCAAAGTCAGGTTTCATGAAACCCGACCCGACCCCTGTGTGGGGTCGGCCATGAAGTCGGCGATCTTCTGAATCTGGAATCGGAATTCCGATACCGATTCCCGATATGTTTAAGATATCGGGAATTGGTATCGGAATTCAGATTTAAGTGTAAAATAAAGAATTAAAATAAAAAATATCGCTATACTTACCATCTGACGGGCCCTGGTACTAACCGGGAACCTTCCTTCCTTAGAATCAGCCTTCCAGGACCTCACGGTGACGTCACGGTGACGTCGCAGCTTGTGATTGGTTGCGCGGCCGCCCATGTGACCGCTCGTGCGACCAATCACAAGCCGCGACGTCACCGTGACGTCACCGAAGGTCCTGGAAGGGCTGATTCTTAGGAAGGAAGGCTGCCGGAACGAAGCAGGGCGTGTCCGAGGGTGAGTATATACCTAATAGGAATATACTCACCCTCGGCTTCGTTCCGGCAGCCTTCCTTCCTAAGAATCAGCCCTTCCAGGACCTTCGGTGACGTCACGGTGACGTCGCGGCTTGTGATTGGTCGCGCGAGCGGTCACATGGGCGGCCGCGCGACCAATCACAAGCCGCGACGTCACCGTGACGTCACCGCGAGGTCCTGGAAGGCTGATTCTAAGGAAGGAAGGTTCCCGGTTAGTACCAGGGCCCGTCAGATGGTAAGTATAGCGATGTTTTTTATTTTAATTCTTTATTTTACACTTAAATATGGATCCCAGGGCCTGAAGGAGAGTTTCCGCTCCTTCAGACCTTGGGAACCATTGGAAACCCAATGCACTGCATTGGGTTTCGAGTTTCGGCCGACCCCGACCCCGACTTTTTTATAGGATCGGCCGATTTCACTCGACCCGACTTTTGAAAAAGTCGGGTTTCGTGAAACCCGACCCGATCCTATAAAAGTAAAGGTCGCTCAACCCTAATTATTATTATTGTCACGGGGTCCTTCTCCGGTACCACACAATCAACAGAGCCAGCAAAGAGTGAACAATCCCAAGACGTTATTTAGGCAAAAATACGAAAGGTCCATATATCATCCACCACTCAAAGGATAAAATAGTCCAGAACACGAATGCAGTTCAGTAACAGGATAAAAGTCCAACAATCCAGCAGACAGAGGATAGCATAGTCCATATACTCTTCTTTCTCTCTGAGATGCTGTGAACACATCATCATTCGACACAGGACTGACTGTGTCTCACCTCTGATATTTTTTGAAAGTCTCCCTCCTAATTTACAGGTCAGGAGGGGGAAGGTTGCAGGGGCTCATAGCTTCAACAAACTAAGTCAACATGTCATTAGCATATTAGCAAACAATACAGTACTGTGGGGGCTGATATCAGATGGCAGCAACAGCCATTCATTAATTAGCAAATAACTCCTTCTACAAGAGAACACCATTAAAATAAGTAAAATAGAAATATACACAAAAATGATACCCACATAGCATATCACACCATCACAATTATTATTATACATTTTTATAGCGCCATTTATTCCATGGCACTTTACATGTGAACTGGCAAATATAGACAGGTACAATAAACATGAGTAAAACAAGGCACAGAGTGCAAAGTACAGGAGGAGAGAGGACACTGCCTGCGAGGGGTCACAGTCTACAGAGGATGGGTGAGGATACACTAGGAGAGGGTAGAGTTGATTATGCGGCGGTTCAGCAGACAGAGGATCGCTGCAGGTTGTAGGCTTGTTGGAAGAGGGGGGTCTTCAATTTCCTTTTGAAGGTTTCCATGGTAGGTGAAAGCCTGATGTGTTGAGGTAGAGAGTTCCAGGGTATAGGGGAAGCACGGGAGAAGTCTTGTATGTGGTTGTGGGAGGAAGAGTAGAGAAGGAGATCATGAGATGATCAAATGTTGCGTGTAGGTAGGTACCGGGCGACCATGTCACAGATGTATGGAGGAGACAGGTTGGGAATGGCTTTGTATGTCATTGTTAGTGTTTTGAACTGTAGCCTCTGGGCAATAGGAAGCCAATGAAGGGCCTGGCAGAGAGGAGAGGCTGGGGAATAACATGGAGACAGGTGGATTATTCGGGCAGTTGTGAAATATGCTCTTCTGTGACCCCAATAAATATTAAGGTTTTTTGTTTGAGGAGTGAGGGAGCAAATAGAACTTCTGCTATGGGGCCTCATGATTTCTATGTACATCCCTGGGCCTAACTGTAGTTGCTAAACTAGATAGAGAGACAATTTTAAAGGCAAAGGCTACACTTCCCAGAATACAAATAATAAAATAAAACTGCTCAGATTTTGAGCTTTGAATGATTATTTATGGATTTCAGCTCTAATACTGCGCTATTTGCAAAATTATTTCATGGCATTGCTCCCATATGAATAGAGCTACTGTCCTTGGTGATGGTTTGACATTTGCAACTTAATGGCCTCCTGCTCATATAACACAATATGAATACATTATTAAAAAAGCGAAAACACAATTTTCAGTATTTTAAATAATTTCGCCTTGTGTTTACCACAGTGATGGATGGCCTTTTTCCACATCTATTATTGTCAAATCATAATGTCAAGGCAGATAGTGTATATAATATGCATACCCCTCTTTATTGCAATTTGTTTTGAATGTGATGACCCTCAGGCAATCAGTTCCATATACAGTCATTTTAAATATGTATTAATTCTACCAGATATCTTGCTGGTAATCAAGATTCATGACAGTAAGCAGTTTTTCCTTTTTTATTTATAGAAAGTTTCAGAGAAAATAATTTTCTGCAAACAAAAGTCTGTTCTAACGTGTAGTTTTTCTGATTAGAACCATGCAAAGAAAAAAGGAATAAAAATCTTCAATATGAGAATAGAGAATATAAAAAATAACTATCAATATATTTTTTAATTATGGTATATACTACAGTTGTGCTCAAAAGTTTACATACCACAGCAGAATATTTGCTTTCTTGGCCTTTTTTCAGAGCATATTTATGATAACACCAAAACTTTTTCTCCACTTATGGTTAGCGGTTGGGTGAAGCCATTTATTGTCAAATTACTGTGTTTTCTCTTTTTAAATCATATTGACAACCCAGAACATCCAAATGACCCTAATCAAAAGTTTACATACCCTGATGATTTTGGCCTGATAACATGCACAGAAGTTGACACAGATGGGTTTGAATGGCTACTAAGGGTATGTGCACACGTTGCGGATTTTGCTGCGGATTCGCAGCAGTTTTCCCTGAGTTTACAGTACCATGTAAACCTATGGAAAACAAAATCTGCAGTGCACATGCTGTGGAAAAAAACACGAGGCAACGTAGCGTTCTTTATTCGGCAGCATGTCACTTCTTTGTACGGATTCCACAGCGGTTTACACCTGCTACATAATAGGAATCCGCACAAAAATCGCAGTTTACCTGCAGATTTACCAAAATCAGCTCGGAAAAATCCGCAACGTGTGCACGTGGCCTAAAGGTAACATCCTCACCTGTGACCTGTTTGCTTGCAACAGGTGAGGATGTATATATTGTGTTTTTCATACATTTAAATGAATTTTTTAAGTAAGAAACATTCTTACGAAATCATCCATGCATATTCTGTTTATATGACTGTCAGACTCTTTTAGTCACCTGACCTGCTTCTGTGTGTTTTAAAAGGACAGAACCTAAGATAAAAACAAAATGGGCAAATAAATAAATAGTGATTGTGCATGAAAATAATATAAAGTACCGTATATACTCGAGTATAAGCTGAGATTTTCAGCCCACTTTTTTGGGCTGAAATTGCCCCTCTCGGCTTATACTCGAGTCATACCGGGGGTCGGCAGGGGAGGGGGAGCGGGGGCTGTCTAAAAATACTCAGCTAGTCCAGGCGCGGTCCCTGCTTCCCCGGCGCCGGCAGCAGCAGCTTCAGCTTCTTCCTGTACTCAGCGGTCACATGGTCCCCCTCATTACAGTAAATGAATATTCGGCTCCACCTCCCATAGGGGTGGAGCCGCATATTCATTACTGTAATCAGCGGTACCATGTGACCGCTGAGTACAGGATGAAGTGCTGCGGCGTTGGGGAAGCAGGATCTACACAGCGGCAGGACCAGGTGAGTATACGGGGAGGGGAGCGCAGCGCTGCGCGATAGTCACCTGCTCCTCGTTCCGGGCGCCGATCTGTCTCCAGCAGTGATGCTGAGGTCAGAGGGCGTGGTGACGTGGTCAGTGCGCGCCCTCTGCTGAACGTCAGTGCTGGAGACAGATCGGCGCCGGAACAAGGAGCAGGTGACTATTGAAAGTGCCGAGGGCCTGAGCGACGGAGAGGTGAGTATGTGATTTATTTTTTTATCGCAGCAAATGGGGCATGTTGTGAATTCCATTCTTGGGCTCCATCCTGTGGTTGCGAATGGTATTTTTGGGAGTTCTGCTCTTGGGCTCCCTCTGGTGGTTTCAAGTGGAACTTAGCAGCTGCGTTCACTAATCGGTTTCCTGGCCTTGTTATTTAAATGGGCTTTTGGCTTTAGTGGATGCCAGCTGTCAATGTATTTCCTGTGGATTCAGTCCTTTCCTGGAAGTTCTCTGTTGGCCAGTCCATTTTCAGCTTAAGATAAGTCTGCTACTTTTTGGGTGTTTCCCTGCTTATGACCTTCTGTTCAGTTCAATTTATGTCTCTTTTGTCCAGCTTGTCATTATGAAATATTCTGGCTAGTTGGAAGCTCTGGGGTCGCAGATTTGCCCCTCCACACCGTGAGTCGGTGTGGTGGTTATTTTTGTAAACTCTGCGTGGACTTTAAGTTTTTATACTGACCGCACAGTAGCCTTTTCTATCTCTGTCTATTTAGATAGTAGTGGCCTCCTTTGCTAAAAAATCTAGTTTCATTTCTGAGTTTGTCATTTTCCCTCTCCACTCACCGTCAATATTTGTGGGGGGCTATCTTCCTTTGGGGGTTTCTCTGAGGCGAGATAGCTTTCCGTTTCCATCTTCAGGGGTAGTTAGTTCTTAGGCTGTGCAGAGGCGTCTAGGCAGAGATAGGAACGCTCCACGGCTATTTCTAGTGTTGGTGTTAGGAGTAGGGATTGCGGTCAGTAAAGTTACCACCTCCTCAGAGCTAGTCCTATTTTGGTTTTACCCACCAGGTCTTTTCAGTTCTGCTCCTTAGCAGTCCATGATTGGTTTTGCCCACCAGGTCATCTCAGTACCGCTCCGTACCCACCAGGTCATAACAGTACAGCTGGCCCACAATGTGTTAAATGCATCTCAAAAGAGGGAAGAGAAAGTTCTGAGTCATTTTTTTTTTTTTTTTGTGTTGCTTGTTTTGTCCTTTTTTTTTTTTTCCCCTTGATTTTTGGATGGTGCAGGAGCTTGGTGCTGATATGGAGGTTCAGGGTTTGTCTGCGCGTGTTGATCATCTCGCTGCAAGGGTACAGAGTATCCAAGACTATATTGTTCAAACTCCTGTTTCTGAGCCTAGAATTCCTATTCCTGATTTGTTTTCTGGGGATAGATCTAGGTTTTTGAATTTTAAAAATAATTGCAGATTATTTTTTGCTCTGAGACCCCGTTCCTCTGGTGACCCCATTCAGCAGGTGAAGATTGTTATTTCTCTGCTGCGTGGCGACCCGCAGGACTGGGCATTCTCCCTTGAGCCAGGGAATCCTGCATTGCTCAATATAGATTCGTTTTTTCAAGCACTTGGACTGCTTTATGACGAACCCAATTCTGTGGATCAGGCAGAAAAATGTTTGCTGGCTCTGTGTCAGGGTCAGGAAGCAGTAGAGATATATTGTCAGAAATTTAGAAAGTGGTCTGTGCTTACAAAATGGAATGAGGATGCCCTGGCGGGTATTTTCAGAAAGGGTCTTTCTGAAGCTCTTAAAGATGTTATGGTGGGGTTTCCCACGCCTGCTGATTTGAACGAATCAATGTCTCTGGCCATTCAGATTGATCGGCGCTTACGTGAACGTAAGGTGGTGCACCATATGGCGGTGTCCTCTGGGCAGAGTTCTGAGCCTATGCAATGCGATAGAGTTTTGACGAGAGCAGAACGGCAGGAGTTCAGACGTCAGAATGGGCTGTGTTTTTACTGTGGTGACGCTACTCATGCTATCTCTGACTGCCCGAAGCGAACTAAGAGGGTTGCTAAGTCGGTTACCATCAGTACTTTACAGCCTAAATTTCTCTTGTCTATTACCCTGATTTGCTCATTGTCGTCCTTTTCTGTAATGGCATTTGTGGATTCTGGCGCTGCCCTGAACTTAATGGACCTGGAATTTGCCAAGCGCTGTGGTTTTTCCTTGGAGCCGTTGCAGAGTCCTATTCCCTTGAGGGGGATTGATGCTACGCCTTTGGCCAAGAATAAACCTCAGTACTGGACACAGTTAGCCATGAACATGGCTCCAGCACATCAGGAGAATATTCGCTTTTTGGTGTTGCATAATTTGCATGATGTGGTTGTGCTGGGGTTTCCATGGTTACAGGTACATAATCCAGTGCTGCATTGGAAATCTATGTCCGTGACTAGTTGGGGTTGTCAGGGGATACATAGTGACATTCCTCTGATGTCAATTTCCTCGTCCCCTTCTTCTGAAGTTCCTGAGTTTTTGTCAGATTTCCAGGATATATTTGAGGAGCCTAAATCCAGTCCTCTGCCTCCTCATAGGGACTGTTATTGCGCTATTAATTTGATTCCTGGCTGTAAGTTCCCTAAGGGTCGACTTTTCAATCTGTCTGTGCCAGAGCATACCGCTATGCGGACTTATGTAAAAGAGTCCTTGGAGAAGGGGCATATTCGCCCGTCTTCGTCACCGTTGGGAGCAGGGTTCTTTTTGTTGCCAAGAAGGATGGCTCCTTGAGGCCCTGTATAGATTGTCGCCTTCTCAATAAGATCACGGTCAAATTCCAGTACCCTTTGCCTTTGCTTTCTGATTTGTTTGCTCGGATCAAAGGGGCTAGCTGGTTTACCAAGATTGACCTTCGAGGGGCGTATAATCTGGTCCGCATCAAACAGGGTGATGAATGGAAAACAGCATTTAATATGCCCGAAGGCCATTTTGAATATCTTGTGATGCCTTTCGGGCTCTCTAATGCTTCATCTGTGTTTCAGTCCTTTATGCATGATATTTTCCGGGAGTATTTGGATAAATTTATGATTGTATATTTGGATGATATTTTGTTTTTTTCCGATGATTGGGAGACTCGTGAAGCAGGTCAGGATGGTATTTCAGATTCTTCGTGCTAATACACTGTTTGTGAAGGGGTCTAAGTGCCTTTTTGGAGTTCAGAAGGTCTCTTCCCCTAAGTTCAAACCTCGTTTTATTGGTCCTTATAGGATTTCGGAAATTATCAATCCGGTGTCTTTTCGTTTGGCCCTTCCAGCTTCGTTTTCCATTCATAATGTGTTCCATAGATCTTTGTTGCGGAGATATGTGGTGCCCATGGTTCCCTCCGTTGACCCTCCTGCTCCGGTGTTGGTTGAGGGGGAGCTGGAATATGTGGTGGAGAAGATTTTGGATTCTCGTCGTTCAAGGCGGAAACTTCAGTATCTGGTCAAGTGGAAGGGTTATGGCCAGGAGGATAACTCTTGGGTTTTTGCCTCCGATGTCCATGCTGCCGATTTGGTACTTGCTTTTCATTTGGCTCGTCCCGATCGGCCTGGGGGCTCTGGTGAGGGTTCGGTGACCCCTCCTCAAGGGGGGTACTGTTGTGAATTCCGTTCTTGGGCTCCATCCTGTGGTTGCGAATGGTATTTTTGGGAGTTCTGCTCTTGGGCTCCCTCTGGTGGTTTCAAGTGGAACTTAGCAGCTGCGTTCACTAATCAGTTTCCTGGCCTTGTTATTTAACTGGGCTTTTGGCTTTAGTGGATGCCAGCTGTCAATGTATTTCCTGTGGATTCAGTCCTTTCCTGGAAGTTCTCTGTTGGCCAGTCCATTTTCAGCTTAAGATAAGTCTGCTACTTTTTGGGTGTTTCCCTGCTTATGACCTTCTGTTCAGTTCAATTTATGTCTCTTTTGTCCAGCTTGTCATTATGAAATATTCCGGCTAGTTGGAAGCTCTGGGGTCGCAGATTTGCCCCTCCACACCGTGAGTCGGTGTGGTGGTTATTTTTGTAAACTCTGCGTGGACTTTTAGTTTTTATACTGACCACACAGTAGCCTTTTCTATCTCTGTCTATTTAGATAGTAGTGGCCTCCTTTGCTAAAAAATCTAGTTTCATTTCTGAGTTTGTCATTTTCCCTCTCCACTCACCGTCAATATTTGTGGGGGGCTATGTTCCTTTGGGGGTTTCTCTGAGGCGAGATAGCTTTCCGTTTCCATCTTCAGGGGTAGCTAGTTCTTAGGCTGTGCAGAGGCGTCTAGGCAGAGATAGGAACGCTCCACGGCTATTTCTAGTGTTGGTGTTAGGAGTAGGGATTGCGGTCAGTAAAGTTACCACCTCCTCAGAGCTAGTCCTATTTTTGTTTTACCCAACAGGTCTTTTCAGTTCTGCTCCTTAGCAGTCCATGATTGGTTTTGCCCACCAGGTCATCTCAGTACCGCTCCGTACCCACCAGGTCATAACAGGGGCAAGTGTCTGTATGGAGCATCTATGGGGCCATAACGTTCCTGCAGCACTATATGGGGCCATAACATTCCTGCGGCACTATATGGGGCCATAACATTCCTGCAGCACTATATGGGGGCCATAACGTTCCTGCAGCACTATATGGGGCCATAACGTTCCTGCAGCACTATATGGGGCCATAACGTTCCTGGAGCACTATATGGGGCCATAACATTCCTGCAGCACTATATGGGGGCCATAACGTTCCTGCAGCACTATATGGGGCCATAACATTCCTGCAGCACTATATTGGGCCATAACATTCCTGCAGCACTATATGGGGCCATAACATTCCTGCAGCACTATATGGGGCCATAACGTTTCTGCAGCACTATATGGGGCCATAACATTCCTGCAGCACTATATGGGGCCATCACATTCCTGCAGCACTATATGGGGCCTTAACATTCCTGCAGCACTGTATGGGGGCCATAACGTTCCTGCAGCACTATATGGGGCCATAACATTCCTGCAGCACTATATGGGGCCATAACATTCCTGCAGCACTATATGGGGCCATAACATTCCTTCAGCACTATATGGGGCCATAACGTTTCTGCAGCACTATATGGGGCCATAACGTTTGTGCAGCACTATATGGGGCAAGTGTCTGTATGGGGCCATAATTAACGTTTGTAGGGCACTACGGCATATGGGGCAAGTGTCTGTATGGAGCATCTTATAGGGCCATAACGTTTGTGCATCTCTATAAGGGGCAAATATCTTTATAGAGCATTTTATGGGGCCATAATCAGCATTTGTGCAGCATTATATTGGGCAAATGTGTCTATGGAGCATCTTATGGGGCCTTTATTAACCTTTATGCAGGATTATATGGGGCATATTTTAATATGGAACATCTTATGGGGCCATAATGAACAGTATGGAGCATTATATGGGGCTCCTGATTCAATATGGATATTCAAAGACACTTAACCTACTGATGTTTCAATTAATTTTACTTTTATTGGTATCTATTATTACTTTTGACATTTACCGGTAGCTGCTGCATTTTCCCCCCAGGCTTATACTCGAGTCAATAAGTTTTCCCAGTTTTTTGTGGCAAAATTAGGGGGGTCGGCTTATACTCGGGTCGGCTTATACTCGAGTATATACGGTACTTAGTTAACATAATTTTGATTAAAAAAGAAAACCATAAAAGCCGTCTCACCACATCACGGTGACCCTGTTTGGGATGGTTCTAATGTCTAATATTAAAACTTTACCATGTGTCTAATGACGTATATGTGAATAAGGGCCGTGGAGGACCAGGACCCCGACTAATGGACACCAGCAGTGGGGTGCTATGTAAACGTAATGTCCAGCTCAAAGAAAAGGGAGTCCATGCCTTTATTTGCACAGAGTTCAAAAACTGAAACAAAAAACAAAAGCAATAGACTAGAGAATTATTACAATTTAGGACTAACATAAGAGGTTGCAGAACAAAGAGATCCAGAACAATCAAATAAAATAAAATGATATTGCTTTATTAATACATGTTAAAAGATAAAGAATAAAGAAAGAGTCCTAACTAGGGGAGACACTGGGCTGTGTTACACAAATCCTATGTATTATAGTGAAAGCCAGCATAAAAGCTAAACATCAAATCACGTGACACCCTAAATGGTATATGGGTATACATAGTGCATTAACTGCTTAGCAAGGTGAAAGCTATAATAGCACTCAACCATGAGAATGTGAAAAGCACACATTACCAGGTTGGTGGTGTAGAGCACAGCCACAGGAAGACCTCAGCGTCCCTCCTCACCCTGATGCACGATTCACATCCAGCTTCTTCCAGGGGTGTCAATAAAAATAAAAAAACAACATTTCCAATTTGTCCTGCAATGTGTCTAGCTCTGCTGGATTTACAGTGGGGGAAATAAATATTTGATCCCTTGCTGATTTTGTAAGTTTGCCCACTGACAAAGACATGAACAGTCTATAATTTTAAGAGTACGTTAATTTTAACATTGAGAGATAGAATATCAAAAATAAAATCCAGAAAATAACATTGTATAATTTATATACATTTATTTGCATTTTGCAGTGAGAAATAAGCATTTGATCCCTCTGGCAAACAAGACTTAATACTTGTTGGCAAAACCCTTGTTGGTAAGCACAGCAGACTTTTTTGTAGTTGATGATGAGGTTTGCGCACATGTCAGGAGGAATTTTTATCCACTCCTCTTTGCAGATCATCTCTAAATCATTAAGATTTTGAGGCTGTCGCTTGGCATCTTGGAGCTTAAACTCCCTTCATAAGTTTTCTATAGGATTAAGGTCTGGAGAGTGGCAAGGCCACTCCATGATCATTAATGTGCTTCTTTTTGAGCCATTCCTTTGTTGCCTTGGCTGTATGTTTTGGGTCATTGTCTTGCTGGAAGACCCAGTCACCACCCATTTTTAATTTCCTGGCAGAGGGCAGGACGTTGTCACTCAGGATTTTACGGTACATGGCTCCATCCAGACTCCCATTGATGCTGTGAAGTAGCCCTGTGCCCGTAGCAGAGAAACACCCCAAAACATAATGTTTCAACGTCCGTGCTTAATAGTAGGTACAGTGTTCTTTGAGTCATAGGCAGCATTTCTCTTCCTCCAAACACGGCGAGTTGAGTTAATGCCAAAGACCTCAATTTTTGTCTCATCTAACCACAGCACCTTCTCCCAATCACTCACAGAATCATTCAGGTATTCATTGGCAAATACTTATTTCCCCCACTGTATATGGTATTTGCTTAACATAACTTTGATGAAAAAAGTAAAAGCTGTCCCACCATGTCACGGTGACCCTTTTCAAGACAGTACTAACCTCTAGTATTAAAACCTTACCATGTGTCTAACGATGGGTATGTGAATAAGGGCTGAAAAGGACTGAGGCCCTGACTAAGGAGCAGTTATGGACTTTTAAAAGGCGCAAAACTGTGTCCCGTTTTTGCAGAGACCTCTGAATCCTTGGGGGGGATGGTGGAGCGCTTGAAGTTGAGGATGCCTCAGTTTATTATTTTTAATCAGTTCATGCTTGAAAATCGGTTATTTTACTGTTAGATAACTCTTTTCCGATGCATAAATAATAAATAATATTGCATGCCCCACTTTTCAGTTTTTGAATTTCCACAGAAATTTAAAATAACCAATAAATTTCATTCAACTTCACAATTGTGTTCCACTTGTTGTTGATTCTTCACCAAAAATTTACATATGGTATCTTTATGTTTGAAGCATGATATGTGGGAAAAGGTTGAAAAGTTCCAGGGGGCCGAATACTTTTGCAAGGCACTGTAAATACTCTAAGACAAGTTATTGCCGAAGAATGGCAGATAGTACCGGTAAACGGAGGCTTCAGTGCAGAAATATACTGCTAGTAGAAGTCTAGAGAATCAGACACCCATATAGGCAGGCTGCTCTTGTCCTCTGACTACACTATTGCTTAGGATGGAATCAAACTAGTGAGTGTCATCTGACGTGAGAGCCAAAGTGTCATGCTACTGTGCTCCGAGCCTCTCGCACAGAGGATTGGAGCATAGCTGCAGGGGAGGCGGAGAAATTAATTTCTCCATCTCCTTTGCTTCCGGCGTCAGCATATATCGCGCAGCACTCGGGTGATATCCAAGTGCTGTGTGTTGTCACTCCCACTCATAGACTTATATTGGTGCTAATGAGCCGAGTCTCGTTGCCAATCGCTGCATGCTGCCATTGTTCTTGCATGCCGATTCTGCATGAGAAAATAATCGCCGATCTGAGCTGCCCCATAGAATAGCACTGGGCCGAGTGCTATGTGATGTTTTATATCGCCGTGTTGTTCGATAATGTCACTACAACCTAAGTGTGTACCTCTAGAAGAGCTACAGTTGTCTCCTTCAGTTCTCTTCTTTATACATTGCTGTCCTTTTTTTCTTTTCCCTTTTATAGAAATTTTTATTACTATGTGCTATGTGATGCCTCTGATATAAGAACATAATAAGGCATATGAAAAGTATACCATAAATATGTAACCCCTTCCAGCCATAACCATTTTTGACCATCGAGACAAAGGCCATTTTTTTTTTTTCAAATCTGGCGGGTCGTATGTGGTAATAAGATTAGACCACATTTTCTCATCCCAGTAATTCTGAGATTGATTATTTTCTGCTGACACATTATACTTCATATTAGTAGTAGATTTTTAGGTTATATAGATGTATGACATTTTCCCCAACATTAGAAAAATTATCAGTTTTCAAAATGTGAAAGTCAAACCACACAAAATAGTTAAGTAGATTTCCCATATGGCTACATCATTTTTAAAAATTAATTTTAGGATGGCTTAATAGCTTAGGTGCACATTTTTTTATTTGTTAAGGAGATGTACAAAACCTATTTTTTTAAGGACTAGTTCACTTTTCAAGTAGATTTTTGAGTATCTTACCTTTTACAAAACTCTCAAGTGAATTGCCTCTAGAACACTTCAAAAACAAACTGAACTATCAGGGAAATTTTATTTAATACTCTGTGAAATATATATTTCCAACTTTTTATTGTCTAAACCTGGGCTAATTATTATGGCCAGGCTTGTCTTATGGTACGTACAATAGTGGGCAATAGATTCTTTACTTTATGCTTAGCATAAACAGTCCATATTGTCAAAACTTTGACAGAGGAATTTGTTCCTATTAATTTGTTTATCATTTCTTAACACACAAGATATTTAATTTTTTTTAATTATTGGTATGTTTTATGAATAAATTGACCTAAATACTGAGGATCAATGAATTGCAGCATTCATGTCCAAATTAGTTTGATAGTATACTACTATACAAATACACATTATCCTATGTTGCACACTTTGTTTTATACTGTAATTAAATCAGTTGCGGCTAGCCATGCAAAGCTTTGATTTTTCAACTTCAAAGCATAATCTGACACTCTGATCCTTCCTGGAGTATTTCTATTGGGCGAATTTTTATTCAGATGTATTACTTTAGAAAATGTACAATCTTTCCATAAACTTTGCAAAGATAAAAAGGAATCAAGGTTTTACATGAGAGCTAAATGGGTATAGAAAAACAAACAAAATGTTTGATGCATTATAAAAAAAAGTTTTTTATTTATTATAAATGATGACAAATTCAAGAATAACATGCGAGAATTAAATCCGTTTTATGGGTAATTTTTACAAATCTTGAAATTGGGAACATCTTTTTGTGCCTCATCACATGTAGACATCATGTCTCATTTTTTTCTGTATCTATAATTGTATGTATTAGTACTGTATTGTTTCCTTGGGTGAGAAGTTGGCAAATCAAAATCAAACAAGGTCAGCTTATTTATATTTTAATAACGTATGTCATTGGATTTCACTGTTATAGATACATAAATTTACAAGTTTATGTATTTAAATTTAATATCTTATAGGCTATAATCAAATAGCTTTGATGCAAAGAAAAATCTAATTCACTTTTTCTTGTTGCTTACAAGAAAATAAGGTAGTGCACATGTGTATTGTGTGTGAATTACATTTGATATTTCAAATGAACATTTACATTATTGCATAAGACATTTTTAAAGGAAGTCTGTCACAAGGTTTTTGCCACCTGATCTGAGAGAAGCGTGATGTAGAGACTGAGACTCTGATTCTAGCGATGTTTCACTTATTGGGCAGATTGCTGTAGTTTTTATAAAATCACTGTTTTATCAGCAGGAGATTATCACTGGATGACTAGAAAGCTGCTGTTATGTAGTTCTCTGTATTCATGATCTATGTTTAACCCCGCCTCTACTATCAATTGAATAGTATTATTGAAGCAAGCATATTCAATATATATGTAATTTATAAATCTATCATATCAGAGGTGATAAATCATAAATATGCATCCAGGACAGATAGGGGCCAGCTGCCAAACGAAAGCCAAACCACAAAAACAGAAACAAGCAACCATGAAGTCCCATAAAACTATAAATCTTTATTAGAAAACATTAAAACCAACAGATGAGGTGCAATGATGCAGGATGGAGGAACAGACATGCATTCCTACTGGTCATGCTAAATAGGCCGGGACACCCACACACCTACCCTGCCCAGGTTCGGCAATATGCCTTTATGTTAAGAAGCTCATAGCTGCTAGAATAATCATAGACCAGTGCTATAGCATAAAGCAGAATGAATAGCAGCTCAGTTAGAGCACATACCTGATGTCTATCTGGCAGGCAGAATGCGCAGGTGGCCGGACGCAAACCCCGACGCGCGTTTTGGAGCAATCAGCTCCTTCCTCAGGGGGTGAATATGGTGACTCTAGTGCGTGTATATATACACAAAACTAGCCGGAAGTGTGCGACCCCCTTGCGCGCCGCAGCAACACGCCGAGCGGCACATAGCACATACGGTCTCCAACATGGCCGCTGGTGCCGGAAACACGTGGGGCCCCACGTGATCAAACGCCGGACAGGAAGAAGGAGACCGTGCACCGCTCAGCGCACCGGCGCATGCGCGCAAGATAGGGAACGCCGGTCAGCCATATTGGGAAGGGGCATAACTAATGGCAAAATAACAACAGCCAAATAAAGCAAGAGAAGAGAAATATCCACATAAATAACAATATTGCACCGGTCCCACAATCACCAATGTATATCATTTTAACAATAAACAATCTATATGTATACATATATCTCCGTACAGTAAATACCAGTTTCAAACCCACAATAATATATAAATATATTCAAACTGTATACATACATATAATATATGGTGAGTAAATGCCATCAGGCAATGCACAGAAAAACGAAGGAGACAACATATGTAGACATTGGTAAGGTACATTAAAACTTTTTCGGTATTAAGTGTATACCATATGCACAAAACGAAGACAGACCATGACCATAACATATAGTAATAACAATACCACTATCTTGTATATCCCCTGTGACAAAACACTCCGGGATCGCCTTTGCTGGGGTCAAAGGTCACGTGGTTTGTGCATTGAACTCTGAGGCGACAGCAGGTTTCCAAGTTGACTGACCTCAGGTCAGGTTTATTAAAGTGAAAGCAAATACAGAAAACAAAACATAAAAATAAATCCTAGCCTGTCCGGCGCTAACTAAACAAATACGTTGCTATCTAACAACTGGGGGGGCTTCTCCCTCCCAGCTAACATTACACAGATCATGAGCACAGCTCTCACTCACGTTTGTCTCACACAGACAGGCATTCTGTGTGCCCCAGGCTGACACCTGAAACCTCCAGCTGGTCAGCCTTTATTCCTGCACTTATTAACCCCTCGGTATCCTGAAGATACTGAGCGGCCTAATTCACATAGGACAAATACCTGGGCGAGATATACCTGCCCCCGACTACCAGACCGACATGACTCTTACATATCCTCCCCCCCTGCTCAGACCACTCAGGTCGAGCAAGAATACTCTCGAAACAGTGTACTCGGGACAGGGCATCAGTGTTCCCCATCTGCACCCCGGGGCGGTGCTCCACCGTGAAAGAGTAAGCCTGCAGGGCAAGGAACCACCGGGTTACCCGACTATTACGGTCCTTGTAGAGATGCATCCACTTGAGAGGGGCATGGTCCGTGACCAGCCTAAACTTCCTACCTGCCAGGTAATATTTGAGGGAGTCGAGAGCCCATTTGATGGCTAGGCACTCTTTTTCAATCACGGCATACCTCTGCTCATGTACATTCAGTTTCCGACTGAGGTAGAGGACCGGGTGTTCGACTCCGTCCCTTACCTGCGAAAGTACAGCTCCGACACCAGTATCAGAAGCATCAGTTTGCACCACAAACTCGCTGCTGAAATCAGGAGTCACTAGTATGGGCTGAGAGCACAAAGCCCGTTTCAGACTGTGGAAGGCCTCTTCAGCCGCTGAGGTCCATTTTACCATGACGGAATCCCTCCCTTTGGTAAGATCCGTCAAGGGGGTAGCCATGGCCGCAAAGTTGGGTATGAACCGGCGATAATAGCCAGCAATGCCCAGGAAAGCTTGAACTTGTTTCTTGTTCACTGGTTGCGGCCAGCCCTGAATTGCCTGTATTTTGTCGATCTGGGGTTTAACCACTCCTCTGCCAATCACGTAGCCCAAGTATCGGGCTTCTTCAAGGCCGATGTAACATTTCTTGGGATTCGCCGTTAAGCCTGCGTCTCTCAGGTCATCAATCACCGCCTGTACCTTCCGGAGGTGAGCTTCCCAGTCCACGCTGTAAATTATGATGTCGTCTAGGTAGGCAGAAGCGTACTGCCTGTGGGGCCTCAAGACTCGATCCATCAATCTCTGGAACGTTGCTGGGGCTCCGTGAAGTCCAAACGGCATGTAGATATACTGGAACAGCCCTTCCGGTGTAGCAAATGCCGTCTTCTCTCGGGCCGCCTCGGCCAGAGGGATCTGCCAGTACCCCTTTGTTAGATCCAGGGTCGTAATGTATCGGGCTTTACCCAGCCGATCGATCAACTCATCGACCCGGGGCATAGGGTAGGCATCAAATTTAGAAACCGCATTCAGTTTCCTAAAGTCATTGCAAAACCGTATAGAGCCATCCGGCTTAGGTATCAACACGATTGGACTGGACCAGGCGCTGTGCGACTCTTCAATGACTCCTAAGTCCAACATTGCCTTCACCTCCCGGGAGACGGCTTCACGGCGTGCTTCCAGAATCCGGTATGGCTTCACATGAACTGTGACACCAGGCTCTGTGACAATCTCATGTTTCACTAGCCTAGTCTGGCCAGGTTTTTCCGAGAAAAACTGTTGGTTCTGTAACAAAAACTGCTTAACCTCAGATTTTTGTCGTTCAGAGAGAGTCTCGGCAATCTGCACCTCCGGTACGGTAGGTGAGCAAACCGGACGGGGCAGATCCGCTGTTAGGGCAGCGCGGTCTTTCCAGGGTTTTATCAGATTCACATGATAAATCTGTTCTGGTTTTCTCTTACCAGGCTGGTGCACTTTATAGTTCACTTCTCCAACTCGTTCCATGACCTGAAAGGGGCCCTGCCATTTCGACAGAAATTTACTATCCACCGTAGGGATTAGGATCAACACCCTATCCCCGGGTGCAAACGTACGGACCTTGGCGCCTCTATCATAACTTAGCCTCTGGGCTCCCTGGGCCTGTAACATATGTTCCCTAACAATGGGCATGACAGCAGCAATACGGTCCTGCATTTGCGTTACATGGTCTATCACCGTTTTAAAGGGAGTGACTTGACCTTCCCAGGTTTCTTTTGCGACGTCCAACAGTCCAAGGGGACGACGGGCGTATAATAGCTCGAAAGGCGAGAATCCTGTGGAAGACTGGGGAACTTCCCTAATGGCAAACAGCAAATAGGGTAACAAGTAATCCCAGTTCTTCCCATCTTTGTCTATCGCCTTCCGGAGCATCTGTTTTAAGGTTTTATTGAACCGCTCAACCAACCCATCTGTTTAAGGGTGATAGACAGATGTACGCAACGGATCTATTTGTAAGAGTCTGCAGAGCTCCTTCATTACCCTCGACATAAAGGGAGTCCCCTGGTCGGTGAGTATCTGTTTTGGAATTCCTACCTGACTAAACACTTGCACCAATTCTTTGGCGATCGTTTTGGTAGCAGTGTTACGCAAAGGGATGGCTTCCGGGTAGCGAGTGGCATAGTCCATGATGACGAGGATATGTTGGTGCCCACGTGCGGACCGGGGAAGGGGCCCAACCAAATCCATCCCAATTCTCTCAAAAGGGACCCCAATGATAGGGAGGGGTACCAAAGGGCTACAGAACCGAGGTTTAGGTGCCGAGATTTGGCACTCTGGACAGGACTCACAATAGTTACGCACATCATTGTGTATTCCAGGCCACACAAAACAATGCGATATCCTTTCTGTGGTTTTTTGTACCCCCAGATGTCCCCCCATTATATGTCCGTGGGCCAGGTCCAGTACCTTCCGCCGATAAGGTTTGGGTACCACTAACTGCTGCACAGTGTCTTCCCCTTTTTTTTCTACCTGGTAGAGTAAATCATTTTCAAGAACCATGTACGGGTACGCTAGCCTAGTGTCAGGTTCTACGGGTATGTTATCTATCATTTTTACATTTTTCCTAGCCTGAGTCAGGGTAGGATCTTTCATTTGTTCGCTGTGGAAGTCATCCAACTGGACTCCCAAATCGGGCAGGCAGGGTGCTGGATGGCTGTCTGCCTCCGCCCCTCGCTGAGTTTCCTCAGTTTCCTCCATTTCCTCCGTTTCCCCCGCCATAATGGAGAAGGGGTACTGAGGGTTAGGATCAATAACCTCCCCAGCAACATCTTCCTGTGGGGTCTCGTCTAGGAACTCGGGACCTCCAGATGGCATGAGGGAAGGTTCACAGCTACGGTGAAGGAGCAACTGATTCTCCCACAACTGCCAGAAAAGAGGAAAATCCCTGCCCAAGATTATATCCTGTAACAATGCGGGAACGAGTCCCACTTTGTGTTGCACAGACCCATAGGGAGTGGAGATACATATGACCGCTGTAGGATTTGAGCAGGTGTCACCATGCACACACATTACAGAAAACTTGTCAGACGGACTAGTTGGACGTGCTATCAGACTGGCTTTCACTAGAGTCACCACACTTCCAGAGTCTAGTAATGCCACAACATTTTTCCCATCTACAGACAATTCACACAGATGTTTTGCTGTATCATTTTGACCCGCATTCACACTTACTAGCCGTGTAACCAAAGACATGCGTTTCTTAGAGTCCGTAACGTCGCACTGCATGGGTTCAGTGGTAACAGGACAGTTCGCAGAAACATGGCCCTTCTCATGGCAACGGAAACACCTAACAAGCCCCCTATTGAAACCAGAGTCCGACACCCTTGATCTCGGGGTGCGAGCAGTCCCGTGTTCCTCCCCCACAGTTTTTGGCAATTTTCCTTCCCCCACAGTCCCTGGAACAGTCTTACCGGTTCCACGAGGAGGAGGTACAGTTCGGGTAGTAGCGGTATCATCAGGAAGTCCTTCCGCCACGGAATAACGCTCCACCAAGTCCACCAGTTGATCCGCTGTCGCGGGATTTCCTTGGCTCACCCACTTTTTCAGTGCCGGTGGTAGTACTCTCAGGTACTTGTCCAGAACGACCCGCTGGATTATCTCCGGACTTGTCAGTACCTCGGGTTGCAGCCATTTCTTTATCAAGTAGATCAGGTCGAACATCTGCGATCGCGGCGGTTTATCTTGCTGATAGGTCCACTGATGTACCCTCTGTGCACGGACAGCCGTCGTCACACCTAGCCGGGCCAGGATCTCAACTTTCAGCTTCTCAAAGTCCTGTGCGACTTCCGGGTCTAAGTCATGGTAAGCTTTTTGGGCCTCGCCGGAGAGAAACGGAGCAATCAAATCGGCCCATCGTGCCTTCGGCCACTTCTCCCTCAATGCCGTCCGCTCAAACGTTGTCAGGTATGCTTCGATGTCATCTTCTGCAGTCAACTTTTGCCAGTACCGACTCACATGGATCCTTCTGGACTCTGCTTCCGGGTCTACCTCAGGCATGCTCACCAAGCGTTGCGCCACCTGTTGGAGAAGCTGGCGGTCTGCAGCCGTCATGTCCAGTAACTCCTTCAGCTGTGCGGCCATCAAGCGATTAGCTTCCTGCTGTGCCGCAGTGGCCTGTACTAGGGCTTTCACCACATCTTCCATACTGTCGCCTGTGCCACGCGTTGCCCGCAATTCTCCACCACAATGTGACAAAACACTCCGGGATCGCCTTTGCTGGGGTCAAAGGTCACGTGGTTTCTGCATTGAACTCTGAGGCGACAGCAGGTTTCCAAGTTGACTGACCTCAGGTCAGGTTTATTAAAGTGAAAGCAAATACAGAAAACAAAACATAAAAATAAATCCTAGCCTGTCCGGCGCTAACTAAACAAATACGTTGCTATCTAACAACTGGGGGGGCTTCTCCCTCCCAGCTAACATTACACAGATCATGAGCACAGCTCTCACTCACGTTTGTCTCACACAGACAGGCATTCTGTGTGCCCCAGGCTGACACCTGAAACCTCCAGCTGGTCAGCCTTTATTCCTGCACTTATTAACCCCTCGGTATCCTGAAGATACTGAGCGGCCTAATTCACATAGGACAAATACCTGGGCGAGATATACCTGCCCCCGACTACCAGACCGACATGACTCTTACACCCCATAACTATAATCCAACGACTGATAACAATGTATATCAAAAGAAAACTATACATACAAATGTACTAAAACACAATAGCATTTATGCCATATGGTCAAGCACTAGAAACTTCCAAACATACAGATAAAGCCAAAACTAGTGTTCCAGATGATGAGTAGTTTATATTGACACACTGACATGTTCATATTTTTCGGAAATAGCCACATTGCAATAAGGCTTCAATATGCAATAGCGGATCCAAAGATGGCATAATACTATATAACAAAAAAAGGCAAAATTAGTAAATAACAAAAAAATTTAAGTTAAAAACAAGCACAACCCAAAATCACACACCCAAAACGCGATGCGCAACACAGACATGGATCACAAGAATGGGGCAAAGGAAATATTTTCATTCAACCCGTAAGGGTGAATGGTGCGCAGAGTCCATATCCACCTTGTTTCTAATTGTGCAAGGCGTTTGGATAGGCCACCCCCTGATGTTAATGTTAATGAGATCTATGCCCCGCACCCTCAGCAGTGCTGCGTCACACGAGTGCAGTCTCTAAAGTGTCTAGGTATTGTTTTCAATGTAGTAACATCTTTACATTCTGCTGCTGCCCATATACCTAAAACATGTTCTCTAACTCGAACTTTAAGTTGCCTTGTAGTCAATCCAACATAAATGAGGCCACAAGGACAGGTGGCGTAGTATATCACGCATATAGAGACACATGTTATACGTTTTCTGATGGTAAAATTCCTAGTGCCATCTGAGTTGGAGAAAGAAGAACACCGTTCGATATTCGGGCATGCAACACACTTCCCACATGGGATGCAGCCACCCCGGACAACAGCGCCGCTGAGGAATGTGGGCACAGATTGGCCAACTTAGTGGCTATGAGTAAGCTGATCCCTCAGATTCTTAGCCCGCCGAAATGTAATTAATGGATGTGCCGGGAGAAACTTTTTTATAATAGGATCAGCCTTGTTGTGGATTCTGTTTTTGGGCTCCCTCTGGTGGTTACAACTGGTACTGGGTGACTTTGGTGGGTTGCGGTCTCTGGTTTCCACCTGTCCATCAGAGGCTGGGTGTTTCCTATTTAACCTGGCTTTCCTGTCATTCCCTTGCCGGCTATCAATGTATCAGTGTGTCTCTGTTACCTGCTCCTAGGCCTTCAAGACAAGCTAAGTCTGGATTTCCCTGTTTCATGATTGCTTACATGTTTTTTAGTCCAGCTTGCAGATATGTAATTCTCTGCTGTTGGTTGCTCTAGTGGGCTGAAATTACCACTCATGTACCATGAGTTGGCACATGAGTTCAAGTAATTTCAGGATGGTATTTTGAAGGGTTTTTAAGCTGACCGCGCAGTTCACCTTTTGTATCCTCTGCTATCTAGCTTAAGCGGGCCTCATTTTGCTGAATCTGTTTTCATAACTACGTTTGTGCCTTCCTCTCATTTCACCGTCATTATATGTGGGGGGCTGCTATTTCTGTGGGAATATTTCTCTGGAGGCAAGATAGGTCTGTTATTCTTCTGATAGGGGAAGCTAGATCTCCGGCTGGAGCGAGACGTCTAGGGGCCCCCCAGGAATGTTCCCCGGCTACTGTTAGTTGAGTGTTGAGGTTCAGGATCGCGGTCAGCTCAGGTTCCATCACCCTAGAGCTCGTCCTGTTTTTGCCCGTGTAATGTTGCTAAATTCCCTGCCATTGGGACCATGACAGTAACTGTTGTGGATTCTGTTTTTGGGCTCCCTCTGGTGGTTACAACTGGTACTGGGTGACTTTGGTGGGTTGCGGTCTCTGGTTTCCACCTGTCCATCAGAGGCTGGGTGTTTCCTATTTAACCTGGCTTTCCTGTCATTCCCTTGCCGGCTATCAATGTATCAGTGTGTCTCTGTTACCTGCTCCTAGGCCTTCAAGACAAGCTGTCTGGATTTCCCTGTTTCATGATTGCTTACATGTTTTTTAGTCCAGCTTGCAGATATGTAATTCTCTGCTGTTGGTTGCTCTAGTGGGCTGAAATTACCACTCATGTACCATGAGTTGGCACATGAGTTCAAGTAATTTCAGGATGGTATTTTGAAGGGTTTTTAAGCTGACCGCGCAGTTCACCTTTTGTATCCTCTGCTATCTAGCTTAAGCGGGCCTCATTTTGCTGAATCTGTTTTCATAACTACGTTTGTGCCTTCCTCTCATTTCACTGTCATTATATGTGGGGGGCTGCTATTTCTGTGGGAATATTTCTCTGGAGGCAAGATAGGTCTGTTATTCTTCTGATAGGGGAAGCTAGATCTCCGGCTGGCGCGAGACGTCTAGGGGCCCCCCAGGAACGTTCCCCGGCTACTGTTAGTTGAGTGTTGAGGTTCAGGATCGCGGTCAGCTCAGGTTCCATCACCCTAGAGCGCGTCCTGTTTTTGCCCGTGTAATGTTGCTAAATTCCCTGCCATTGGGACCATGACAGTATAGCCGGCCCACAAAGTGTTAATTGTTTGGGCTGAAGCAGGAGAAAAAGAAGTGTTGAAGGGAATTTTTTTTTTTTTTCCCCTCAGAGTTTTGCTGCCTAGCCCTTAATTGCTGTCTAGCTGCTTCTTACCTCCTCTTAACCCTTGAATGGCTCTGACCTTAGCTGTTTAACATGGATGTCCAGAGTTTGGCTTCCAGCCTGAATAATCTTGCTGCAAAAGTTCAAAACATACAGGATTTTGTTGTTCACACTCCTATGTCTGAACCTAGAATTCCTATTCCAGAGTTTTTTTCTGGAGATAGATCTATCTTCCTGAATTTCAGGAACAATTGCAAATTGTTTCTTTCTTTGAAATCTCGCTCCTCTGGAGACCCTGCTCAGCAGGTCACGATTGTAATATCTTTCCTGCGGGGCGACCCTCAGAATTGGGCATTTGCATTGGCACCAGGGGATCCTGCATTGCTCAGTGTGGATGCGTTTTTTCTGGCACTGGGATTGCTCTATGAGGAACCTAACCTGGAGATTCAGGCTGAAAAGGCTTTATTAGCCCTCTCTCAGGGGCATGATGAAGCGGAAGTATATTGTCAAAAATTTCGGAAATGGTCGGTGCTTACTCAGTGGAATGAGTGCGCCCTGGCTGCAAATTTCAGAGATGGTCTTTCTGAGGCCATTAAGGATATTATGGTGGGGTTCCCTGCGCCTACAGGTCTGAATGAGTCTATGGCTATGGCCATTCAGATTGATCGGCGTTTACGGGAGCGCAAACCTGTGCACCAGTTGGCGGTGTCTTCTGAACAGGCACCTGAGACTATGCAATGTGATAGAATTCAGTCCAGAAGTGAACGGCAAAATTATAGGCGGAAAAATGGATTGTGTTTTTATTGTGGTGATTCAGCTCATGTTATATCAGCATGCTCTAAACGCACAAAAAAGGTTGATAAATCTTTTGCCATTAGTACTCTGCAGTCTAAGTTCATTTTGTCTGTAACTCTGATTTGTTCACTGTCATCCATTTCCGTCGATGCCTATGTGGATTCGGGCGCTGCCCTGAGTCTTATGGATTGGTCATTTGCCAAACGCTGCGGTTTTAGTCTGGAGCCTCTGGAAGTTCCTATTCCTTTGAAGGGAATTGACTCTACACCATTGGCTATGAATAAACCGCAGTACTGGACACAAGTGACCATGCACATGACTCCCGTTCATCAGGAGGTGATTCGCTTCCTTGTACTGTAGAATTTACATGATGTACTAGTGCTTGGTCTGCCATGGTTACAAACTCATAATCCAGTCCTGGATTGGAAAACAATGTCTGTGTTAAGCTGGGGATGTCAGGGGGTTCATGATGATGCATGTTGTGATCCGCTTTTTGGGCTCCCCCGGTGGTGGCTGGTGGTACTGGAGACTTGTGTTTACTTTTCTGCCTCAGCTCACCTGCTTCCATCAGTTTTGGGAGTTCCCTATTTAGCCTTGCTCTCCAGTCACTTCCTTGCCGGTCATCATTGTAACCTGAGTCATTCAGTTGCATGTTCCTGCTACTAGTCTGCTGATCAGCTAAGTGGACTCTTGTCTGTTTTGTTTTGTATTTTTGTCCAGTTTACAGTTTTGTCTTTTCCTGTTACTGGAAGCTCTTGTGGACTGTAATTGCCACTCCTGTGTCATGAGTTGACACAGGAGTCTTAAAGTAATATCAGGATGGGTTTTTGAAAGGGTTTTTCAGCTGACCGTGAAGTCCTCTTTTGTATCCTTCCTCTATCTAGTAAGTGGACCTCGCTTTGCTAAATCTACCTTCATACTGTGTATGTCTTTTCCTCTGAACTCACCGTTAATATATGTGGGGGCTACTATCATCTTGGGGAATTTCACTAGAGGTAAGCCAGGTCTGTTCCTTCCTCTTCCAGGCGTAGTTAGTTCTCCGGCTGGCGCGTGGCATTTAGGCAGCCGTAGGAATGCTCCCTGGCTACTGTTAGTTGTGTGGTAGATTTAGGTCACGGTCAGCTTGAGTTTCCATCACCCGAGAGCTAGTCTGTTATTTTGTGTCTCTGATGTTCCCATGCCATTGGGGAATCATGACAGTATGACCGGCCAACGTTAAAGTAATTGGCAGAAGAAAGGAGAGTAAAAGAAGTCTGTAGATTTTTTTTTTTTTTTTTTTTTTCCTCTCATGTTTGCTACTTAGTTGGCTCAGTTGTATTTCTGCTCTATTTACAGCCTTGCCATTCTCTCCTTCTAATCCTTGAATGGCTCTGATCTCTTCGGTTTAAGGATGGACCCTCAGAGTTTGGCTGCAGGTTTTAATAATCTTGCTACGAAGGTTCAGGATTTACAAGATTATGTTATACGTACTCCTATTTCTGAACCTAAGATTCCTACACCAGAGGTATTTTCCGGAGATAGATCTCGGTTTCTGAATTTCAAATGTAATTGTAAATTATTCTTTTCTCTCAGACCTCACTCCTCTGGAGATTCTGTTCAGCAGGTTAAGATTGTGATTTCTTTGCTGCGAGGTGACCCTCAAAATTGGGCATTTTCATTGACACCAGGGGATCCTGCGTTGCTCAATGTGGATGCGTTTTTCCTGGCTTTAGGGTTGCTGTATGAGGAACCTAATTTGGAGATTCAAGCTGAAAAAGCTTTAATAGCCCTGTCTCAAGGGCAAGATGAAGCTGAGATATACTGCCAAAAATTTCGTAAATGGTCTGTGCTTACTCAGTGGAATGAGTGTGCCCTAGCGGCAAATTTCAGAGAGGGCCTTTCTGATGCCGTTAAGGATGTCATGGTGGGGTTTCCTACGCCCACAGGTCTGAATGAGTCCATGACAATGGCGATTCAGATTGATCGGCGTTTGCGGGAGCGCAAACCCGTGCACCATTTGGCGGTATCTTCTGAAGGGACGCCAGAGAAAATGCAATGTGACAGAATTATGTCAAGAAGCGAGCGGCAGAATTATAGGCGCAAAAATGGCTTGTGCTTCTACTGTGGTGATTCCGCGCATGTTATATCAGCATGCTCTAAACGTACTAGGAAGGTTGACAAGTCTGTTTCTATTTGCACTTTACAGTCTAAATTTCTTCTGTCTGTAACTCTGATTTGTTCATTATCAGTTATTACCGTGGATGCCTATGTGGACTCTGGCGCCGCTCTGAGTCTCATGGATTGGTCCTTCGCCAGGCGCTGTGGGTTTGATTTGGAGCCTCTGGAAGTTCCTATACCTCTGAAGGGTATAGATTCTACACCTCTGGCTTGTAATAGACCACAGTTCTGGACGCAAGTGAGTATGCGTATGACTCCAGACCATCAGGAGATGATTCGCTTCCTCGTGTTGCATAATTTACATGATGTGTTGATTACCATGGTTACAATCTCATAACCCAGTACTGGACTGGAAAACTATGTCTGTGTTAAGCTGGGGATGTCGGGGGGCTCATGGGGACATACCTTTGGTTTCTATCTCGTCATCTATTCCCTCTGAGATTCCGGCATTTTTGTCGGATTTTGGGGATATTTTTGAAGAGCCTAAAATTGGTTCTCTCCCTCCCCACAGAGAGTGTGATTGCGCCATAGATCTGATTCCAGGCAGTAAATTTCCAAAGGGTCGTTTGTTTAACCTATCTGTACCTGAGCATGCTGCCATGCGAGAGTATGTTAAGGAGTCCCTGGAAAAGGGACATATTCGTCCTTCTTCGTCACCTTTAGGAGCTGGGTTTTTCTTTGTCTCTAAAAAGGATGGCTCGCTGAGGCCTTGTATTGATTATCGACTCCTGAATAAAATTACAGTCAAATATCAGTATCCGTTGCCGCTGCTTACTGATTTGTTTGCTCGCATAAGGGGGGCTAAGTGGTTCTCCAAGATTGATCTCCGTGGGGCGTATAATTTGGTGCGAATTAAGCAAGGGGATGAGTGGAAAACCGCATTTAATACGCCTGAGGGCCACTTTGAGTATTTAGTAATGCCTTTCGGCCTTTCTAATGCACCTTCAGTTTTTCAGTCCTTTATGCATGATATTTTCCGTGACTATCTGGATAAATTTATGATTGTGTATTTGGACGATATTTTGATTTTTTCTGAGGACTGGGAGTCTCATGTTCAGCAGGTCAGGAGGGTTTTTCAGGTCTTACGGGAGAATTCTCTGTGTGTAAAGGGTTCTAAGTGTGTTTTTGGGGTTCAAAAGTTTTCTTTTTTGGGGTACATTTTTTCCCCTTCTTCTGTTGAGATGGACCCTGTCAAGGTTCGGGCTATTTGTGGCTGGACGCAGCCTACTTCTCTAAAGGGTCTTCAGAAATTCTTGGGCTTTGCGAATTTTTATCGTCGATTTATAACTGGTTTTTCTGGTGTTGCTAAGCCTCTTACGGATTTGACTAAGAAGGGTGCTGATGTTGCCAATTGGTCCTCTGCCGCTGTGGAGGCCTTTCGGGAACTTAAGCGCCGCTTTTCGTCTGCCCCTGTGTTGCGCCAGCCCGATGTCTCTCTCCCCTTTCAGGTTGAGGTCGATGCTTCCGAGATCGGAGCGGGGGCGGTTTTGTCGCAGAAAAGTTCCGATTGCTCAGTGATGAGACCTTGTGCGTTCTTTTCTCGAAAATTTTCTGCCGCCGAAAGAAATTATGATGTCGGTAATCGGGAGCTTTTGGCCATGAAGTGGGCATTTGAGGAGTGGCGTCATTGGCTTGAGGGTGCTAGACATCAGGTGGTGGTTTTGACTGATCACAAGAATCTGATTTATCTTGAGTCTGCCAGGCGCCTGAATCCTAGACAGGCGCGCTGGTCGTTGTTTTTCTCTCGGTTTAATTTTGTGGTCTCGTATCTACCAGGTTCTAAGAGTGTGAAGGCGGATGCCCTTTCTAGGAGTTTTGAGCCTGATTCCCCTGGTGATTCGGAACCTACAGGTATCCTTAAGGATGGGGTGATATTATCCGCTATTTCCCCAGATCTGCGACGTGCTTTGCAAGAGTTTCAGGCTGATAGACCTGATCGCTGTCCACCTGGTAGACTGTTTGTTCCTGATGATTGGACCAGTAGAGTCATCTCGGAGGTTCATTCTTCTACGCTGGCGGGTCATCTTGGAATTTTTGGTACCAGGGATTTGGTGGCTAGATCCTTCTGGTGGCCATCTCTGTCTCGAGATGTGCGTGTTTTTGTGCAGTCTTGTGATGTGTGTGCTCGGGCCAAGCCTTGTTGTTCTAGGGCTAGTGGGTTGTTGTTGCCCTTGCCTATTCCGAAGAGGCCTTGGACGCACATCTCTATGGACTTTATTTCTGATCTTCCTGTCTCTCAGAGGATGTCTGTTATCTGGGTGGTGTGTGACCGTTTTTCTAAGATGGTTCATTTGGTGCCATTACCGAAGTTGCCTTCCTCGTCTGAGTTGGTTCCTTTGTGTTTTCAAAATGTGGTTCGCTTGCATGGTATTCCTGAAAATATCGTTTCTGATAGGGGTACCCAGTTCGTTTCTAGATTTTGGCGGGCATTCTGTGCCAGGTTGGGCATTGATTTGTCTTTTTCGTCTGCCTTCCATCCTCAGACTAATGGCCAGACGGAGCGAACTAATCAAACTTTGGAGACGTATTTGAGGTGTTTTGTGTCTGCGGATCAGGATGATTGGGTTGCCTTTTTGCCGTTGGCGGAGTTTGCTCTTAATAATCGGGCTAGTTCTGCCACTTTGGTTTCCCCTTTCTTTTGCAATTCGGGGTTTCATCCCCGTTTTTCTTCTGGTCAGGTGGAGTCTTCGGATTGTCCTGGAGTAGATGCTGTGGTGGATCGGTTGTATCGGATTTGGGGACAAGTGGTGGACAATTTGAATTTGTCCCAGGAGAAGACTCAGCGGTTTGCTAACCGCCAGCGTCGGGTTGGTCCTCGTCTTCGTGTTGGGGACTTGGTGTGGTTGTCTTCCCGTTTTGTCCCAATGAGGGTTTCTTCTCCTAAATTTAAGCCTCGGTTCATCGGTCCCTATAGGATTTTGGAGATTATTAACCCTGTTTCCTTTCGTTTGGACCTCCCGGCATCTTTCGCTATCCATAATGTGTTCCATCGGTCGTTGTTGCGGAGATACGAGGTGCCGGTGGTTCCTTCTGCTGAGCCTCCTGCTCCTGTGCTGGTTGAGGGTGAATTGGAGTACGTTATAGAGAAGATCTTGGACTCCCGTATTTCCAGGCGGAGACTCCAGTATCTGGTTAAGTGGAAGGGCTATGGTCAGGAAGATAATTCTTGGGTAACTGCCTCTGATGTTCATGCCTCGGATTTGGTTCGTGCCTTTCATAGGGCTCATCCAGGTCGCCCTGGCGGTTCTTGTGAGGGTTCGGTGCCCCCTCCTTAAGGGGGGGGGTACTGTTGTGATCCGCTTTTTGGGCTCCCCCGGTGGTGGCTGGTGGTACTGGAGACTTGTGTTTACTTTTCTGCCTCAGCTCACCTGCTTCCATCAGTTTTGGGAGTTCCCTATTTAGCCTTGCTCTCCAGTCACTTCCTTGCCGGTCATCATTGTAACCTGAGTCATTCAGTTGCATGTTCCTGCTACTAGTCTGCTGATCAGCTAAGTGGACTCTTGTCCTTATTGTTTTGTATTTTTGTCCAGTTTACAGTTTTGTCTTTTCCTGTTACTGGAAGCTCTTGTGGACTGTAATTGCCACTCCTGTGTCATGAGTTGACACAGGAGTCTTAAAGTATTTTCAGGATGGGTTTTTGAAAGGGTTTTTCAGCTGACCGTGAAGTCCTCTTTTGTATCCTTCCTCTGTCTAGTAAGTGGACCTCGCTTTGCTAAATCTACCTTCATACTGTGTATGTCTTTTCCTCTGAACTCACCGTTAATATATGTGGGGGCTACTATCATCTTGGGGAATTTCACTAGAGGTAAGCCAGGTCTGTTCCTTCCTCTTCCAGGCGTAGTTAGTTCTCCGGCTGGCGCGTGGCATTTAGGCAGCCGTAGGAATGCTCCCTGGCTACTGTTAGTTGTGTGGTAGATTTAGGTCACGGTCAGCTTGAGTTTCCATCACCCGAGAGCTAGTCTGTTATTTTGTGTCTCTGATATTCCCATGCCATTGGGGAATCATGACAGATGCACCTCTGATTTCAATTCCTTCATCTACTCCTTCTGAGGTCCCTGCATTTTTGTCTGACTATCGGGATGTTTTTGAGGAGCCTAAGCTCAGTTCGCTCCCTCCTCATAGGGATTGTGACTGTGCTATAGAATTGATTCCTGGCGGTAAGTTCCCTAAGGGTCGTTTATTTAATCTGTCAGTGCCAGAGCATACTGCTATGCGGAATTATGTTAAGGAGTCCTTGGAAAGGGGACATATTCGTCCATCTTCGTCCCCTCTGGGAGCAGGTTTTTTTTTTTCGTGGCTAAAAAAGATGGTTCCCTGAGGCCTTGTATAGATTATCGCCTTCTGAATAAGATTACAGTCAAATATCAGTATCCATTGCCATTATTGACTGATTTGTTTGCTCGCATTAAGGGGGCTAGGTGGTTCACTAAGATAGATCTTCGCGGTGCGTATAATCTTGTGCGGATAAAGCAGGGTGATGAGTGGAAAACCGCATTTAATACGCCTGAGGGCCATTTTGAGTATTTGGTAATGCCTTTTGGACTTTCTAATGCTCCTTCAGTCTTTCAGTCCTTTATGCACAATATTTTCCGTGAATATCTGGATAAGTTTATGATTGTGTATTTGGATGATATTTTGGTGTTTTCTGATGACTGGGAGTCTCATGTTCTACAGGTCAGGAAGGTGTTTCAAGTCCTGCGGGCCAATTCTCTGTTTGTGAAGGGCTCAAAATGTCTCTTCGGAGTCCAGAAGAATTCTTTTTTGGGGTACATTTTTTCTCCTTCTACTATTGAGATGGATCCCGTTAAGGTTCAGGCGATTTGTGACTGGACACAACCTACATCTGTTGAGAGTCTTCAGAAGTTCTTGGGTTTTGCTAATTTTTATCGTCGGTTCATTTCTAATTTTTCCAGTGTTGTTAAACCTTTGACTGATTTGACTAAAAAGGGTGCTGATGTTGCTAATTGGTCTCCTACGGCTGTGGAGGCCTTTCAGGAACTTAAGCGCCGGTTTTCTTCTGCTCCTGTGTTATGTCAACCAGATGTTTCACTTCCTTTTCAGGTTGAGGTTGATGCTTCCGAGATTGGAGCGGGGGCGGTTTTGTCAAAGAGAAGTTCCGATGGCTCGGTGATGAAGCCATGTGCGTTCTTTTCTAGAAAATTCTCGCCCGCCGAGCGCAATTATGATGTGGGTAATCGGGAGCTTTTGGCCATGAAGTGGGCATTTGAGGAGTGGCGTCATTGGCTTGAGGGTGCTAGACATCGTGTGGTGGTCTTGACTGATCACAAAAATCTGATTTACCTTGAGTCTGCCAGGCGTCTGAATCCTAGACAGGCTCGTTGGTCGTTGTTTTTTTCTCGTTTCAATTTTGTGGTTTCATACCTGCCAGGTTCAAAGAATGTGAAGGCAGATGCTCTTTCCAGGAGTTTTGTGCCTGATTCTCCTGGAGACTCTGGGCCTACTGGCATCCTTAGGGATGGGGTAATATTGTCCGCCGTCTCCCCAGACTTGCGACGTGCATTGCAGGAGTTTCAGGCGGATAAACCTGATCGTTGTCCACCAGAAAGACTGTTTGTTCCGGATGATTGGACCAGTAGAGTCATCTCCGAGGTCCATTCTTCTGTGTTGGCTGGTCATCCTGGAATATTTGGTACTAGAGACTTGGTGGCCAGGTCTTTTTGGTGGCCTTCCTTGTCAAGGGATGTGCGCACCTTTGTGCAGTCTTGTGAAGTGTGTGCTCGGGCTAAGCCTTGCTGTTCTCGGGCCAGTGGGTTGTTGTTGTCCTTGCCTATCCCGAAGAGGCCTTGGACGCACATTTCCATGGATTTTATTTCAGATCTCCCTGTCTCACAGAAAATGTCCGTTATCTGGGTTGTGTGTGACCGCTTTTCTAAGATGGTTCATTTGGTACCCTTGCCTAAGTTGCCTTCCTCCTCTGAGTTGGTCCCTTTATTTTTTCAGAACGTGGTTCGTTTGCATGGGATTCCGGAGAATATCGTTTCTGACAGGGGATCCCAGTTTGTGTCTAGATTTTGGCGGACGTTTTGTGCTAAGATGGGCATTAATTTGTCTTTCTCGTCTGCATTCCATCCTTAGACGAATGGCCAGACGGAGCGAACTAATCAGACCTTGGAAACTTATTTAAGGTGTTTTGTTTCTGCTGATCAAGATGACTGGGTTGCCTTTTTGCCACTGGCCGAATTTGCCCTTAATAATCGGGCTAGTTCTGCTACTTTGGTTTCTCCTTTCTTTTGTAATTCAGGGTTTCATCCTCGTTTTTCCTCTGGTCAGGTGGAGCCTTCGGATTGTCCTGGAGTGGATGTGGTGGTGGATAGGCTACATCAGATTTGGAATCAGGTGGTGGACAATTTGAAGTTGTCTCAGGAGAAGGCTCAGCAGTTTGCTAATCGCCGTCGCCGCGTGGGTCCCCGACTTCATGTTGGGGACTTGGTGTGGTTGTCTTCTCGTTTTGTCCCTATGAAGGTCTCTTCTCCCAAGTTCAAGCCTCGGTTCATCGGTCCTTATAAGATCTTGGAGATTCTTAATCCTGTATCTTTTCGTTTGGATCTCCCAGCATCGTTTGCTATTCATAATGTGTTCCATCGGTCGTTATTGCGGAGGTATGAGGTGCCCGTTGTTCCTTCGGTTGAGCCTCCTGCTCCGGTGCTGGTGGAGGGAGAATTGGAGTATGTTGTTGAGAAGATCTTGGATTCTCGTGTTTCCAGACGTAAACTCCAGTATTTGGTTAAGTGGAAGGGTTATGGTCAGGAGGATAATTCCTGGGTGGTCGCCTCTGATGTTCATGCGACTGATTTGGTCCGCGCCTTCCATAGAGCTCATCCTGATCGCCCTGGGGGTTCTCGTGAGGGTTCGGTGACCCCTCATCAAGGGGGGGGTACTGTTGTGGATTCTGTTTTTGGGCTCCCTCTGGTGGTTACAACTGTAACTGGGTGACTTTGGTGGGTTGCGGTCTCTGGTTTCCACCTGTCCATCAGAGGCTGGGTGTTTCCTATTTAACCTGGCTTTCCTGTCATTCCCTTGCCGGCTATCAATGTATCAGTGTGTCTCTGTTACCTGCTCCTAGGCCTTCAAGACAAGCTAAGTCTGGATTTCCCTGTTTCATGATTGCTTACATGTTTTTTAGTCCAGCTTGCAGATATGTAATTCTCTGCTGTTGGTTGCTCTAGTGGGCTGAAATTACCACTCATGTACCATGAGTTGGCACATGAGTTCAAGTAATTTCAGGATGGTATTTTGAAGGGTTTTTAAGCTGACCGCGCAGTTCACCTTTTGTATCCTCTGCTATCTAGCTTAAGCGGGCCTCATTTTGCTGAATCTGTTTTCATAACTACGTTTGTGCCTTCCTCTCATTTCACCATCATTATATGTGGGGGGGCTGCTATTTCTGTGGGAATATTTCTCTGGAGGCAAGATAGGTCTGTTATTCTTCTGATAGGGGAAGCTAGATCTCCGGCTGGCGCGAGACGTCTAGGGGCCCCCCAGGAACGTTCCCCGGCTACTGTTAGTTGAGTGTTGAGGTTCAGGATCGCGGTCAGCTCAGGTTCCATCACCCTAGAGCTCGTCCTGTTTTTGCCCGTGTAATGTTGCTAAATTCCCTGCCATTGGGACCATGACACAGCCTGTAATATTGGCCAAGCCTTTTCAATAGCCATACGTACTCCCACATGTTGGGGATGGTATGATGTAACAAATCTAATCTGATTGCCACTACTGGACCTATCCCTATTATTCCTATAGCGGAGATTATTACGGTCAGAGTGTTTTGCCCTATGGTAGGCTTTTTTTAGCGTATGTCTACTGTATCCCCTTGACAAAAAACGTGTCATCAGCTCCTTGGCTCGAATCTCAAAATCCTGTTCGCTAGGGCAGATGCGTCTCAACCGTAAAAATTGGCCAACAGGGATGACCTTGATCATATGGGAAGGATGGCTGTCATGATTCCCCAATGGCATGGGAACATCAGAAACACAAAAATTACAGACTAGCTCTCGGGTGATGGAAACTCAAGCTGACCGTGACCTAAATCTACCACACAACTAACAGTAGCCAGGGAGCATTCCTACGGCTGCCTAAATGCCACGCGCCAGCCGGAGAACTAACTACGCCTGGAAGAGGAAGGAACAGACCTGGCTTACCTCTAGTGAAATTCCCCAAAGATGATAGTAGCCCCCACATATATTAACGGTGAGTTCAGAGGAAAAGACATACACAGTATGAAGGTAGATTTAGCAAAGCGAGGTCCACTTACTAGATAGAGGAAGGATACAAAAGAGGACTTCACGGTCAGCTGAAAAACCCTTTCAAAAACCCATCCTGAAATTGCTTTAAAACTCCTGTGTCAACTCATCACACAGGAGTGGCAATTTCAGTCCACAAGAGCTTCCAGTAACAGGAAATGACAAAACTGTAAACTGGACAAAAATACAAAACAATAAGGACAAGAGTCCACTTAGCTGATCAGCAGACTAGTAGCAGGAACATGCAACTGAATGACTCAGGTTACAATGATGACCGGCAAGGAAGTGACTGGAGAGCAAGGCTAAATAAGGAACTCCCAAAACTGATGGAAGCAGGTGAGCGAGGCAGAAAAGAACACACAAGTCTCCAGTACCACTAGCCACCACTAGGGGAGCCCAAAAAGCGATCACAACAGTACCCCCCCCCTTAAGGAGGGGGCACCGAACCCTCACAAGAACCGCCAGGGCGACCTGGATGAGCCCTATGAAAGGCACGAACCAAATCCGAGGCATGAACATCAGAGGCAGTTACCCAAGAATTATCTTCCTGACCATAGCCCTTCCATTTAACCAGATACTGGAGTCTCCGCCTGGAAATACGGGAGTCCAAGATCTTCTCTATAACGTACTCCAATTCACCCTCAACCAGCACAGGAGCAGGAGGCTCAGCAGAAGGAACCACCGGCACCTCGTATCTCCGCAACAACGACCGATGGAACACATTATGGATAGCGAAAGATGCCGGGAGGTCCAAACGAAAGGAAACAGGGTTAATAATCTCCAAAATCCTATAGGGACCGATGAACCGAGGCTTAAATTTAGGAGAAGAAACCCTCATTGGGACAAAACGGGAAGACAACCACACCAAGTCCCCAACACGAAGGCGAGGACCAACCCGACGCTGGCGGTTAGCAAACCGCTGAGTCCTCTCCTGGGACAAATTCAAATTGTCCACCACTTGTTCCCAAATCCGATACAACCAATCCACCACAGCATCCACTCCAGGACAATCCGAAGACTCCACCTGACCAGAAGAAAAACGGGGATGAAACCCCGAATTGCAAAAGAAAGGGGAAACCAAAGTGGCCGAACTAGCCCGATTATTAAGAGCAAACTCCGCCAACGGCAAAAAGGCAACCCAATCATCCTGATCCGCAGACACAAAACACCTCAAATACGTCTCCAAAGTCTGATTAGTTCGCTCCGTCTGGCCATTAGTCTGAGGATGGAAGGCAGACGAAAAAGACAAATCAATGCCCAACCTGGCACAGAATGCCCGCCAAAATCTAGAAACGAACTGGGTACCCCTATCAGAAACGATATTTTCAGGAATACCATGCAAGCGAACCACATTTTGAAAAAACAAAGGAACCAACTCAGACGAGGAAGGCAACTTCGGCAATGGCACCAAATGAACCATCTTAGAAAAACGGTCACACACCACCCAGATAACAGACATCCTCTGAGAGACAGGAAGATCAGAAATAAAGTCCATCGAGATGTGCGTCCAAGGCCTCTTCGGAATAGGCAAGGGCAACAACAACCCGCTAGCCCTAGAACAACAAGGCTTGGCCCGAGCACACACATCACAAGACTGCACAAAAACACGCACATCTCGAGACAGAGATGGCCACCAGAAGGATCTAGCCACCAAATCCCTGGTACCAAAAATTCCAGGATGACCCACCAGCGTAGAAGAATGAACCTCCGAGATGACTCTACTGGTCCAATCATCAGGAACAAACAGTCTACCAGGTGGACAGCGATCAGGTCTATCCGCCTGAAACTCTTGCAAAGCACGTCGCAGATCTGGGGAAATAGCGGATAATATCACCCCATCCTTAAGGATACCTGTAGGTTCCGAATCACCAGGGGAATCAGGCTCAAAACTCCTAGAAAGGGCATCCGCCTTCACATTCTTAGAACCTGGTAGATATGAGACCACAAAATTAAACCGAGAGAAAAACAACGACCAGCGCGCCTGTCTAGGATTCAGGCGCCTGGCAGACTCAAGATAAATCAGATTCTTGTGATCAGTCAAAACCACCACCTGATGTCTAGCACCCTCAAGCCAATGACGCCACTCCTCAAATGCCCACTTCATGGCCAAAAGCTCCCGATTACCGACATCATAATTTCTTTCGGCGGCAGAAAATTTTCGAGAAAAGAACGCACAAGGTCTCATCACTGAGCAATCGGAACTTTTCTGCGACAAAACCGCCCCCGCTCCGATCTCGGAAGCATCGACCTCAACCTGAAAGGGGAGAGAGACATCGGGCTGGCGCAACACAGGGGCAGACGAAAAGCGGCGCTTAAGTTCCCGAAAGGCCTCCACAGTGGCAGAGGACCAATTTGCCACATCAGCACCCTTCTTAGTCAAATCCGTAAGAGGCTTAGCAACACCAGAAAAACCAGTTATAAATCGACGATAAAAATTAGCAAAGCCCAAGAACTTCTGAAGACCCTTTAGAGAAGTAGGCTGCGTCCAGTCACAAATAGCCCGAACCTTGACAGGGTCCATCTCAACAGAAGAAGGGGAAAAAATGTACCCCAAAAAGGAAATCTTTTGAACCCCAAAAACACACTTAGAACCCTTTACACACAGAGAATTCTCCCGCAAGACCTGAAAAACCCTCCTGACCTGCTGAACATGAGACTCCCAGTCCTCAGAAAAAATCAAAATATCGTCCAAATACACAATCATAAATTTATCCAGATATTCACGGAAAATATCATGCATAAAGGACTGAAAAACTGAAGGTGCATTAGAAAGGCCGAAAGGCATTACCAAATACTCAAAGTGGCCCTCAGGCGTATTAAATGCGGTTTTCCACTCATCCCCTTGCTTAATTCGCACCAAATTATACGCCCCACGGAGATCAATCTTGGAGAACCACTTAGCCCCCCTTATGCGAGCAAACAAATCAGTAAGCAGCGGCAACGGATACTGATATTTGACAGTAATTTTATTCAGGAGTCGATAATCAATACAAGGCCTCAGCGAGCCATCCTTTTTAGAGACAAAGAAAAACCCAGCTCCTAAAGGTGATGAAGAAGGACGAATATGTCCCTTTTCCAGGGACTCCTTAACATACTCTCGCATGGCAGCATGCTCAGGTACAGATAGGTTAAACAAACGACCCTTTGGAAATTTACTGCCTGGAATCAGATCTATGGCGCAATCACACTCTCTGTGGGGAGGGAGAGAACCAATTTTAGGCTCTTCAAAAATATCCCCAAAATCCGACAAAAATGCCGGAATCTCAGAGGGAATAGATGACGAGATAGAACCCAAAGGTATGTCCCCATGAGCCCCCCGACATCCCCAGCTTAACACAGACATAGTTTTCCAGTCCAGTACTGGGTTATGAGATTGTAACCATGGTAATCCAAGCACTAACACATCATGTAAATTATGCAACACGAGGAAGCGAATCATCTCCTGATGGTCTGGAGTCATACGCATAGTCACTTGCGTCCAGAACTGTGGTCTATTACAAGCCAGAGGTGTAGAATCAATACCCTTCAGAGGTATAGGAACTTCCAGAGGCTCCAAATCAAACCCACAGCGCCTGGCGAAGGACCAATCCATGAGACTCAGAGCGGCGCCAGAGTCCACATAGGCATCCACGGTAATAACTGATAATGAACAAATCAGAGTTACAGACAGAAGAAATTTAGACTGTAAAGTGCCAATAGAAACAGACTTGTCAACCTTCCTAGTACGTTTAGAGCATGCTGATATAACATGCGTGGAATCACCACAGTAGAAGCACAAGCCATTTTTGCGCCTATAATTCTGCCGCTCGCTTCTTGACAGAATTCTGTCACATTGCATTTTCTCTGGCGTCCCTTCAGAAGATACCGCCAAATGGTGCACGGGTTTGCGCTCCCGCAAACGCCGATCAATCTGAATCGCCATTGTCATGGACTCATTCAGACCTGTGGGCGTAGGAAACCCCACCATGACATCCTTAACGGCATCAGAAAGGCCCTCTCTGAAAATTGCCGCTAGGGCACACTCATTCCACTGAGTAAGCACAGACCATTTACGAAATTTTTGGCAGTATATCTCGGCTTCTTCTTGCCCTTGAGACAGGGCTATTAAAGCTTTTTCAGCTTGAATCTCCAAATTAGGTTCCTCATACAGCAACCCTAAAGCCAGAAAAAACGCATCCACATTGAGCAACGCAGGATCCCCTGGTGTCAATGAAAATGCCCAATTTTGAGGGTCACCTCGCAGCAAAGAAATCACAATCTTAACCTGCTGAACAGGATCTCCAGAGGAGTGAGGTCTGAGAGAAAGGAATAATTTACAATTACATTTGAAATTCAGAAACCGAGATCTATCTCCGGAAAATACCTCTGGTGTAGGAATCTTAGGTTCAGAAATAGGAGTACGTATAACATAATCTTGTAAATTCTGAACCTTCGTAGCAAGATTATTTAAACCTGCAGCCAAACTCTGAGAGTCCATCCTTAAACCGGAGAGATCAGAGCCATTCAAGGATTAGAAGGAGAGAAAGGCAAGGCTGTAAATAGAGCAGAAATACAACTGAGCCAACTAAGTAGCAAACATGAGAGGAAAAAAAAAAAAAAATCTACAGACTTCTTTTACTCTCCTTTCTTCTGCCAATTACTTTAACACGGCCGGTCATACTGTCATGATTCCCCAATGGCATGGGAACATCAGAAACACAAAAATTACAGACTAGCTCTCGGGTGATGGAAACTCAAGCTGACCGTGACCTAAATCTACCACACAACTAACAGTAGCCAGGGAGCATTCCTACGGCTGCCTAAATGCCACGCGCCAGCCGGAGAACTAACTACGCCTGGAAGAGGAAGGAACAGACCTGGCTTACCTCTAGTGAAATTCCCCAAAGATGATAGTAGCCCCCACATATATTAACGGTGAGTTCAGAGGAAAAGACATACACAGTATGAAGGTAGATTTAGCAAAGCGAGGTCCACTTACTAGATAGAGGAAGGATACAAAAGAGGACTTCACGGTCAGCTGAAAAACCCTTTCAAAAACCCATCCTGAAATTACTTTAAAACTCCTGTGTCAACTCATCACACAGGAGTGGCAATTTCAGTCCACAAGAGCTTCCAGTAACAGGAAATGACAAAACTGTAAACTGGACAAAAATACAAAACAATAAGGACAAGAGTCCACTTAGCTGATCAGCAGACTAGTAGCAGGAACATGCAACTGAATGACTCAGGTTACAATGATGACCGGCAAGGAAGTGACTGGAGAGCAAGGCTAAATAAGGAACTCCCAAAACTGATGGAAGCAGGTGAGCGAGGCAGAAAAGAACACACAAGTCTCCAGTACCACCAGCCACCACTAGGGGAGCCCAAAAAGCGATCACAACAGATGGCAAGATGAGGCATGCAGGAGGGTGTTGGTAGCGGCAGGTTTACGAAAAATGTCCGTCTGAATCATACCTCCTGCATCCCTCCAAATCGTGACATCCAAGAAGTCGATCTTATTCACATCCCACACCAGGGTCAAACGTATGTTAAGGTCTTTGTTATTCAAGGCGGATATAAATTGCACAAGGTCAATGGAGGTGCCCTGCCGTGCCCGCCAGACAAAAAAGATATCGTCGATATAACGTGTCCACAAAAGGACACGATCAATTGACCTCTGTTTGTCGGACAGGAAAAGGTCCCTCTCCCACATGCCCAGGAACAGATTCGCATATGAGGGCGCAAAGGCCTCCCCCATGGCTGTCCCTTGGATCTGTAGGTAGAAGGAACCTTTAAACACAAAACAGTTGTGTGTCAGAGTGAACTCTAAAAGCTCCAGGATGAGATCCCTCAGAGATAATGAAAGAGTAGATGTATCGAGAAAGAAACAGACAGCTCTCATGCCGTCCTGATGCCTGATGTTAGTATAGAGTGATTCAACATCCCCAGATGCCAGTAGAGTGTCACTCTCTAAACACAGTCCATTGACCTCTACCATCAATTAGCAGCTTTCTGCCTCTGCACAGTGTACACAGAAAGCTGTCAATCATTGATATGATCGAGGTTATACAGAGCTCAGCCTTCAGAGAAACTGGTAGATCTGCAGCAGATGAAACAATGATCTGTATCGAAATTGCAGCAAGCAGTTCAGTAAATAATACCTTGCTGGAATCGGAGTCTCTGACCCATACATCATGCTGCTCTTAGATGTGGTATTGACCAAAATAAACATGGGAGCTTATGAGTAGGCATATAAGGTTTTAAGGATTTTTAAGTTCAATCCACTATGTTGTAAATCAACACACATTTCCCTTTAGCAAAAGGATTTATGATTTTATTAGCACCTCTGAAATTTGGTGGCTCAGGTCTGCTCTTACATTAATGATGAAACCCCTTTTTTTATATTCAACTAGACTGTAAGTTCATCCAATGTGAAGTTAAAAAAAAGGTAGAATACTTACCTTTAAAGGCTTTTTTTTTAACTAAACATTTTCCAAAGCAATTAAACATTGTAGATACAGTAAACATCAGTGCTTGCTGGGTTTTGTGCAGCGCCAGTGTTTATCAACGACTGGCGGTCTCTCAGTGCTCAGGACCCCAAGGGATCTACAAGTGCTGCGACTCTAGTGCAGAGCGATGGCTCTGCCAGGTAACATAATCAAGTCTCAATGATTTTAACCCTTTTCTATCTTCCAGGTGTCGCCTTCAATGGCAATCGCAGCAACTAGAACATAGCAAGAGGGAGAGCGCTTCTTCTCTTACCTCTCCGGCCCTCTTGTGATGTGATGATGGGGCAGCTGAGGGTTCTCATGGCAGCCGGAGGTCACATGATGACCTCCGGGTCTGCCAGCTGCTGCCTTAGTCTCACAGATGATCTGCAAATAAAGCTGACAGGTCTAATGCATTCCACTACATGTGTATAGCAATGCATGAGACCAGTGATCAGAAAAATAAAACTTGAAGTCCCATACAGGGACTAACTAAAAAAAGTAATTTAAAAAAAAAAATCATAAAATAAATAAAAAAATATATATTAAACTAATAAATATGTACATTAATGAAAAAAAATAAATAAACCAAAAAAGTAGGCATCGACGTCCGGAATGACCCGACCTATAAAACTTTCACATTACTTAACCCCTTCAGTGAACACCATTAAAAAAGTGGCAAAAAACTATGCTTTTTCATCATATCGCCAAAAAAAGTGGAATAAAACGCGATCAAAAAGTGAAATGAAAATAAAATGGTATATTATCCTGCAAAAAACAAGCCCCCAAACAACTGCATCAGTGGAAAAATAATAAAGTTGTAGCTCTCAGAATAGAGAAATGCAAGAATAATTATTTTTTGTATAAAATAGCTTTTATTGTGTAAAAAAGCAAACACATAAAAAAATATAAATCTGGTATCATTGTAATCATAGTGACCCAAAGAATCAAAGCTGCCTTATCAATTTTACCAAACTATGAACAGAATTTTCTAAAAAATACGAAAATACAATTATTGAATTACCAGTTTTTCTTCATTTTCCTTGAAAAATCTGGATAGAAAGTGATCAAAGTGATCTCATGATACCAATAAAAAAGTCAACTCGTCATGCAAAAAACAAGCCCTTCCATGACTTTTTCAGCAGAAATATGGAAAAATTATAGCTCTCAAAATATGGTGATGCAAAAACTTTGTTTTATGTGTAAAAAGCATCTCTTATTGTGTAATTGCAACCAAACATAAAAAAAATATAAATCGGGTATTGCTATAATCGCACAGACACGAAGAACGAAGTTATCTAATCACTTATACTGCAAGAGCAATGGCGTAAAAAAAACAACAATTCTTGAACTGCTGTTGATTTGTTAATTCTGCCTCTCAAAGATCGCAGTGAAACTCGGTTCCCATTTATCTTGCACTAAGCGCTAACACTGGGTTTTCTGTATAAATCTTCGAAATACATGATTTAGAAGGCACCAACTGCAGAAGATTCCCTATAATGAGGAAGATGGAGACACTGGACACCATCTGGCCTATGATTCGGTGATGAATCTCGTTATTCGGAGATTTAGATAGAAACCTTGATGTAAGTGCTCATCGTAGAGCGCAGGATAAATGTGATACAAAAATGTTATGTAAAATGTTCCCAATTAAAGCTTCAACTCCCGAAAAATAAAACAAGTTTCCACTCAGGTCCATCATCTACTAACAGAAATATAGGGGTCTTCCACATTACTGGTAGAACAAAAGATCAGGAAAATCTCTATGACTTCTCAACCCCCAAAAGAAATCCAGAAAATTCTGCCCTCTCAAATTCAAATGATCCTCTTCCTTCTGAGACTCAGTGTGCCTAAACCACATTTAGCATTCACATTTTTGGCATTTCCAATGAGATCCCATCTACACTGTGTTCCAAATTATTATGCAAATAACATTTCCTCATATTTTCTCTAAATTACCTATCTGAATTGCAGTCATTGTTATTTTCCAGTCATCTACTATTCTAGTATAATTGCAATGTTTTGGAAAAAACTGCCTATGAAAACAGTATCTTTAAAAAAAAAAAAATAAACACTCAAAATGCATGTTCCAAATTATTATGCACAGCAGAGTTTTCAACCTTTTTTTTAAATTTTGAACTAAAAAATGGTCAATTGTGAAGTTATTAGCATTATCAGCTTATTACAAAATGAAATCAAACAGTTTTCAAGTGAAAACTTTATTCTAGGTGATGTTACATTTGCACATAGGACCCCTTGTTGGAAAGAAGCTTCTGAACTCTCTCGTCCATTGAATTTGTCAGTTTTTGGATGGTTTCTGCTTCAGTTGTTTTGCATGTGGACAGAATACCCTCCCAGAGCTGTTGCTTAGATGTGAACTGCCTCCCGCCATCATAGACACTCCTTTTGATGATGCTCCAGAGGTTCTCAATGGGGTTGAGGCCAGGGGAAGATGGTGGCCACACCATAAGTTTGTCCTCTTTTATGCCCATAGCAGCCAGAGATGCAGATGTGTTTTTTGCAGCATGAGACGGTGCATTATCATGCATGAAAATGATCTTGCTGCGGAAAGCACGGTTCTTCCTCTTAAACCATGGCAGGAAGTGTTGTTTTAGAAACTCCACATAGATTATGGAGTTCATCTTTACCCTTCAGGGATCACAAAGGGGCTGACAATCTCTCTCCCCATGATTCCAGCCCAAAACATTACTCCACCTCCTCCTTGTTCGCGCCTTAGCCGTGTTTTCATGGGGTGTCCATCCTCCACTCCATCCATCTGGACCATTGAGCGTTGCACGGCACTCATCGGTGAACAAAACAGTTTGGAAGTCAGTCTTCATGTATTGTTTGGCCCACTGGAGCCGTTTCTGCTTGTTGCAGTGGATAGAGGTGGTCGACAGGATGGCTTACGCACAGCTGCAAACCTCTGAAGGGCCTTGCATCTTGTTCTGGGGACGTTGGAGGCACCAGCAGCTTCAAAAACTTGTCTGCTGCTATGACAAGGCATTTTTGCAGCTGCTCTTTTAACCTTACGCAATTGCCTGTTGGAAAGAGTTCTCAATTCTTTCCTTATCAGCACGCACATGTGTGTGCTGGGAATCAGCTACATACTTCTTGATTGTGCGATGATCACGATGAAGTGTCTTGGCAATGTTGATTGTAGTCATACCTTGACCTAAATACTCCACAATTTGTTGCTTCTCAGCAGCCGAAACATCCTTTTTCTTTCCCATTTTGGCAAAAAATGTAGGCTGCTTAATAATGTGGAACAGCCTTCTTAAGTAGTCTTGCCTTTATTTGGACACACCTTCCAAACTAATGTGCACAGGTATCTGCAATTGCTTTCAGTGATATAAAGAGCCCTGACACACATCACCATCAATGAGTTTAAATGAAAAACAAAAAAATTCTATCCTTATCACTCCTAAACACTATGTGCATAATAATTTGGAACACAGTGTAATTTACGGATACATGTCTTCAGAAACATGAGCTGAGCACAATTTTCTGGCACTACACTGGCAGACTTTCAATTTTTGCATTGCAACATCCATTGCTGCTTTTTTCTGTAAAATGCCCATAGAGCAGTGATGGCGAACCTATGACACGCGTGTCAGTGCTGACACGCGTAGTCATTTTCAGTGACACGCCGGCCGCCGGCCACGGCCCCATAGAAATTGCCTCTTTCCCAGGGTCTGAAGGAGAGGAAACTCTCCTTCAGACCCTGGGAACCATATTAATGTGTAAAATAAAGAATTAAAATAAAAAATATTGCTATACTCACCTCTCCGACGCAGCCTGGACTTCACCGAGGGAACCGGCAGCGTTGTTTGCTTAAAATTCGCGCTTTTCCTTCCTTACGTGAAGTCCCGGCTTGTGATTGGTCACGTGCCGCCCATGTGGCCGCGACGCGACCAATCACAGCAAGCCGTGACGTAATTTTAGGTCCTTCAGGATTTTAAAATTACGTTCTGGCTTGTGATTGGTCGCGTCGCGGCCACATGGGCGACGCGACCAATCACAAGCCGTGACGTCACGGGAGGCTGGACACGCGCGCATTTTGCACATTAATGTTGTTTCGATACCGATACCCGATACCACAAAAGTATCGGATCTCGGTATCGGAATTCCGATACAGCAAATATCGGCCGATACCCGATACTTGCGGTATCGGAATGCTCAACAATGGCATCCGATCCGATTTTTTATCGGATCGGAATGCCATGCAGGAGGTCTGTGGGTCCAAACAACAGAGCTCCGGTGCCTAGCGTCTAGGCCTGGGACTTCCGGTAGGCCAGGCGCAGCTCCCGGAAGTCCCAGGCCTAGACGCTCTGCGTATGTATGGGGGGGATGAAGCGGCTTTAGGGTATTATCCCAGATACTACAGGACACCTGCAGATTCCTCGTGGAGACCGGGCCTCGATGGATCAGCACAATATTAGGCAAGTGATGAATTCCTCCCACACCTACATAAGCTGAACGTTTGTGTCTCGCTTTGAGCCCTTTGAAGTAAAACCACTTGTAAATCTCTTTGTTGTAGTGACAAGCTTTCCTCTTTGTCCTGGTGCATACCTCGCACCAGCCACAATGCTGGCTGCACTCCAGAATGTATACTTCAGAAGCTTGCGGGTGCTCTGCCTCTGCCGTCTGCTCCCCACTAATCGGGACAGGGTGGGTTTTGTGCAGGTCTGTTGTTCCCCAGCCATGAGTATCCGAGAATCCACCATATAATGGGCTCGTAACACATAAGCGAGCTCTCACGAGGCCCGTGCCCCCCTGATTGTAATCTAATTGTATCACTCATCAAGAATGCATGGAGATAACACTACATCTCTGACACCAGTGGAAACTTTCTATAGCACTGTTCTGAACTCCCCAAAATCCGCCATTGGGTCATCCGCCACTTGTTTTCTACTTTTGCCATTATTGCAGCTCTATCACGGCACCCCACACGAGTTAAGTTGTTATTTAAACTATACATGTCGCAAAATTATGGGGTTTTTTATCAAGGTGACACACCACCCAAGTTATGATCGTTTTTTTGGTGAATTTTGACACACCAAGCTCAAAAGGTTGCCCATCACTGCCATAGAGTAAAAATCATCACTACATCTGTAGATAAATTCCCAGAAGGCTGTAATTTCCAAAATGGGTCACATGAGGGGGATTTTGCTATTCTGGCACTTAGGGTACCGTCTCACAGTGGCACTTTGGTCTCTACTACGGTATGATCCTGACGTTCCAGCGATATCCATACGATATCGCTGTGTCTGACACGCAGCAGCAATCAGGGACCCTGCTGAGAATCGTACGTCGTAGCAGATCGTTTGGAACTTTATTTCGTCGCTGGATCTCCCGCTGTCATCGCTGGATCGGTGTGTGTGACACCGATCCAGCGATGCGTTCGCTTGTAACCAGGGTAAACATCGGATAACTAAGCGCAGGGCCGCGCTTAGTAACCCGATGTTTACCCTGGTTACCAGCGTAAACGTAAAAAAACCAAACACTACATACTCACATTTCGGTGTCCGTCAGGTCCCCCGGCGTCTGCTTCCCGCACTGACTGTGAGTGCCGGCCGGAAAGCAGGGCACAGCGGTGACGTCACCGCTGCGCTCTGCTTTTACTTTACGGCTGGCGCTCACAGTCAGTGCGGGAAGCAGACGGCGAGGGACCTGACGGACACCGGAATGTGAGTATGTACTTTTTTTTTTTTTTACATTTACGATGGTAACCAGGGTAAACATCGGGTTACTAAGCGTGGCCCTGCGCTTAGTAACCCGATGTTTACCCTGGTTACCCGGGGACTTTGGCATCGTTGGTCGCTGGAGAGCTGTCTGTGTGACAGCTACCCAGCGACCACACAACGACTTACCAACGATCACGGCCAGGTCGTATCGCTGTTCGTGATCGTTAGTAAATCGTTTAGTGTAACGGTACCCTAAGGGACTTTGAATATGGAGTACGCAAACTATTCTATGATAATTTGTTCAAGAGTAGTGTTGAGCGATACCGTCCGATACTTGAAAGTATCGGTATCGGAAAGTATCGGCCGATACCGGCAAAGTATCGGATCTAATCCGATACCGATACCCGATACCAATACAAGTCAATGGGACTCAAGTATCAGACGGTATCCTTGATGGTTCCCAGGGTCTGAAGGAGAGGAAACTCTCCTTCAGGCCCTGGGATCCATATTAATGTGTAAAAGAAAGAATTAAAATAAAAAATATTGCTATACTCACCTCTCCGACGCAGGCAGCCTGGACCTCACCGAGGGAACCGGCAGCGTTCTTTGCTTAAAATGCGCGCTTTTACTTCCTTCCGTGACGTCACGGCTTGTGATTGGTCGCGTGCCGCCCATGTGGCCGCGACGCAACCAATCACAGCAAGCCGTGACGTAATTTTCAGGTCCTCAATGCCTAATTCTAGGCATTCAGGAATTTAAAATTACGTTCCGGCTTGTGATTGGTCGCGTCGCAATTGGTCACATGGGCGACGCGACCAATCACAAGCCGTGACGTCACGGGAGGCAGGAGACGCGCGCATTTTTAAAATTACGTCACGGCTTGTGATTGGTTGCGTGCCGCCCATGTGACCGCGACGCGACCAATCACAGCAAGCCGTGACGTAATTTCAGGTCCTGATGCCTATTTTTTTGTCTTAAAAATGTAATTATTTTTTTTTCACTTCCCAATGGTATAAAATTCTGCGACACACGTGGTGTGCACCCCTAGATGAATTCATTCAGGGCCGTATTTAGAGTTGATGCTGCCCTAGGCACTTTTAGTACTGTATCCCCCATTGGTGAGTATGACTAATGCAGACACTGTTGGCAGTGACTTACGCTACTTTCACATCAGTGATTTTTGCCATTTGCAGCAGATGCGGCAGTTTTTCCGCATCTGCCATGTAACGGATCAGTTAAGGCAACACTGCGTTCGGCCTCATTCATTCCCTATGAGACTTGTGGACATGTTGCGGTTTTGCCACAAGCCTTGTAGCCCTTTTTTTCCTAAAAATTAGCAGGGGTTAAAATTAATGCACTACACTGACAAGACATTTGAGAATTTGCATTTTGGACCTTTTAAGAAATCTTATACCACATGTTTTTCATGAGAGATCTGCATGTTCTGCTCCCTTGACAAGTGACACATACAAAAATGGGTGTCCTGGAGAGAACCAGTGTAATGATAACAATCCACAGAAAAAAATACTATTGGATACTGTACCCGTCCACTATAACCATTTGATACTGCCTGGCATACTGTACCAGACCACTATAACCATAGGATCCTGCCTGGCATACTGTACCAGTCCATAAGAACCATTGGATACTGCCTGGCATACAGGACCAGTCCACTATAACCTTTGGATACTGCCTGGCATACAGTACCAGTCCACTATAACCATAGGATCCTGCCTGGCATACTGTACCAGTCCATAAGAACCATTGGATACTGCCTGGCATACAGGACCAGTCCACTATAACCTTTGGATACTGCCTGGCATACAGTACCAGTCCACTATAACCATAGGATCCTGCCTGGCATACTGTACCAGTCCATAAGAACCATTGAATACTGCCTGGCATACTGTACCAGTCCACTATAACCTTTGGATACTGCCTGGCATACAGTACCAGTCCACTATAACCTTTGGATACTGCCTGGCATACTATACCCCAGTCCATAAGAACCAATAAACACTAGCAGCCCATTGTAACCAAGGTACAAGTCAGTATATACCTCAGTACTGAACCAGTCCATTGCAAACACTACCCAGTACACAGTGCCAGCCACTGCCAGTGCACCCTACCAGCTGGGACAGATTGGAAGTGGCACATTCACCAGTGCTCATATGCCACAACTGGACTGGTAGCCTGCCTCATGCACACGATGCACCCAGCCTGGCTGCCAGCTTCCACCACAGGACCAGTTATAGCTGCCAGTTCCCCCTGTCCACACCCAGCCCCGTGCAGCAGTCACATAGCGAACACTAATTTCCTCCAGTCCCGACCACCCTGCAGTGCTGACATTCTATGCCCCCAGTACCCACCATCTCCTCCCACATCGGGCTCCAGCCGCTGTAGGAAGGATATGTGTGCTCCATCATCCCCCAGGAAATCGCCAGAGGCTGGGGCAGACACAGACAGCTTGGGGCCCCTGTGCAGGAAATGTCTGGCCCCCCCTCCTTTTAAGGTGACAAAGTTACATATATATATATATATATATATATATATATATATATATATATATATATATATATATATATATATAAATATATATACACTGCTCAAAAAAATAAAGGGAACACTAAAATACCACAACCTAGATATCTCTGAATGAAATATTTCAGTTGCATATTTTTATTCATTGCATATTAGAATGTGTTCAGAACAATTAAACATAACAATTATCAATGTAAATCAAAATGAATATCCCATGGAGGTCTGGATTTGGAGTGATATTCAAAATCAAAGTGGAAAATCAAATGACAGGCTGATCCAACTTCAGTGGAAATGCCTCATGCAGCGCCCCAGAGTCCTGGTTGTTGCAGTACTGATGCTCCGCCGCTAAGGGGGGCTATGGTACGTCTGATGGTACTGCAGGAGTTCACCTGACCAGGTATCACAGACACCATTACACTTCACAGTCTGGCCTCCAGGGGGAGCTAAGGGTGCTATGTATTAGGCCACTCCTCACAGTCTGGTAAAACTGGGGGTTGGATAGGAAGTTGGTGAGAAAGCTGACTGGGTTGGAACCAGGCAACATCCTGTGGCAGAGGGTGTTGCAGGGGAAGATTCAGGGGGGTCCCTGTCAGGGGTGGGATCCTGACAGAGGCCTAGCGAACTGAGAGAACTTTACGGGACCGCGCCTGCACCTGATCGCGGCGGTACCCTAAGAAAGGACAAGAATCGAGGTTTATTGTGCTGAGTGAGAAACGAGATCAACGCAACAAGGAGAAACACCAGTAGGAGTCGTGCTGTAAGACGAGGCAACATCCTACTGAGGCGCGCAGCCGGTGGCCGGAACGCCGAGGAAGTATAGAGCTCCAGGCCTAACTTCAAACCTACGGCAGGACAGTCAGTTATAGGCGCGCTGTCTCACCCAAATCACCTAAGAAGACATAGGGGGCAACAACAGGAGAGGGGCGACACTAGGGTCAAGGAAGAGCTCCGAGCCTACCCGTCATATGGGTGCATCCTAGCCATATCATCTGGGGGACGAAGAAGAACATCATAATCGAGTTGTGAGGGAACTTCAGAAACAGACACAACAGTTGTGGGGACTATCCCGTAAGCACAGCAGGGGAGGACCACAACACACAAGCGCTAGAAGGTAGGCACAGATTTCCACCTGCAAAGGGAACTCTGGAGGTGCCATCGGACCGGCCGGACTCCCACAGCCCGGTTAACCGTATTCCGGACCGAGGATCCTGAAGCCTTCAGTAAAGAGGTAAAGAGACTGCAACCTGGTGTCCTCGTTATTTACTGCGACCTGCACCGCACCACTACAGCATCACCACCCACACCTTTCATTGGGCGCCACTCAGCAGGGTCACGGACTGGGTCTAGCCACCGTGACAACCCCAGAGCAGAGACTCAGAGGCCCGGTACCGGGTACCCCTCGGCCCTGTGGCAGTGGGGGCGCTACACCTCATAACAAGGAAAAGATCTTCAGTATTGTGTGTGTCCTCCACGTGCCTGTATAATCTCCCTACTGTACAAAGCCTGGGCATGCTCCTGATGATGCGGCAGATGGTCTCCTGAGGCATCTCCTCCCAGTCCTGGACTAAAGCATCTGCCAACTCCTGGACAGTCTGTGATGCAATGTGATGTTGGTGGATGGAGCGAAACGTGATGTCCCAGATGTGCTCAATTGGATTCAGGTCTGGGGATCGGGCGGCCAGTCCATAGCTTCAATGCCTTCATCTTGCAGGAACTGCTGACACACTCCAGCCACATGAGGTCTGGCAATGTCCTGCATTAGGAGGAACCCAGGGCCAACCGAACCAGCATATGGTCTCACAAGGGGTCTGAGGATCTCATCTCGGTACCTAATGGCAGTCAGGCTACCTCTTGCGAGCACATGGAGGGCTGTGCCGGACTCCCACAGCCCGGTTAACCGTATTCCGGACCGAGGATCCTGAAGCCTTCAGTAAAGAGGTAAAGAGACTGCAACCTGGTGTCCTCGTTATTTACTGCGACCTGCACCGCACCACTACAGCATCACCACCCACACCTTTCATTGGGCTCCCCTCAGCAGGGTCACGGACCGGGTCTAGCCACCGTGACAACCCCAGAGCAGAGACTCAGAGGCCCGGTACCGGGTACCCCTCGGCCCTGCGGCAGTGGGGGCGCTACAACTTGGCGTCACAAACAGGATCTACTTAAGCCTGAAGAATCAGGTCATGTGTGCCTTGGAACTGTGATTTATTGTGCTTGGACTGTGACTTATTGTAAAGACTGTGCATTGCCATTTACCGCCAAAAAGCGCCGCCATTACAGCGCTGAGGAGAGCGCAGGAGGAGAAGAGGGGCGTGGAGTAGGCGTGGACCAGCGGAAGAGCGCGAAAGACAATGGCCGCCCAGTCTAAATATTTATGCACCGTGAGGACGTGTCCGTCAGCAGCCGAGATCCGCCTCCTAATCCTCAATGGAGGGTGGAGACAACGAAAACGGAACCGCCCACGACGGAGAGAGCGGGAAAAAGACCAGGAAGTGACCCACGTGGAGGACGCCATGACCAGCTACTCAGACCAGGAATGCGGGGTCGGAGCGGAGGACTCCCCCAGACACCCGGACGAGCACAGTGGTCAGCTCTCCACGATTGGGACCGGCCTCCTGCAGATTGAAATGGAAGGCCTGATCGAACAACTCCTCCAGCTGCGGATGGAAGCGCCGGCGGGGGACCCTCTCATGTCTGACCCTGCATTGCCGCTGGAACCCCAGCCGACGCCCCCATCGACCCTATCACCAGCGGAGCCGATCAAGGAGGAGGGGCCTACACAGACTGGTGAGTCCGCCGACCCTGTCCCGCTGGCCGAGGGTCTGCTAATCGGCCCCGTCGTGGCACCCCCTCTCCCTGGGACCCATAGACTCCAGTGCCTGTTACCGTGGGAGGAGAGAACGGGTATGGAACACTTCATGAAAGCCCCGATTCCACCAACTACCCTGCCGGGAGAGGTCTATGCGGAGCATACAGTGTGCCGCTGGGTGACCCCAGGACCTGACCTTATGGGATTCCCCGGGGTGAAGACACATGAAGGGGAGATGGTGCAGTCCCTGAGCTGGGAGGAATACCAGGCCCAGCTGGAACAGCAGTGGGAGAAGAGGGAAAAGGCGTACCAGGCCGGGCTAGAGGCCTACCACCAAAAGGACTTGGCGGTCAAGGACCGGGCCCGCAAGGACCCCACCGCTCACCAGGCCCCACGCAGGCAGGGCACCGTCGTCGCCTTCAAGCTCCGCGGAGGCTGGGGCTTTATAAAAGAGCCAGGCCTGTACGCCGAAGTCTTCGTCAACCGGTGGGATGTGGAGTCTCATCTCAGGGAAGGCCATCCAAACCGGGATCTCTACCCAGGGGACGACGTCACTTCCACCCGGCACTTTGGGGAGAAGGGGTGGTTCGCCCTGAATGTCCATAAGAAGCGGAACCCCGTGACACCCCCGACTAAGGTGCCGGTGAAGCTGTCCCCCGTAGCGAAGGTGCCCCCTTGTGGTCAGCCCGCAATCATCACCAAGACCACCGTGGCCACTCCAACGTGCACCATTATCAAAACCACGACCTGCAGCATCGTCACCTCAACCACCGTTGTGGCCAAGGAGGCGCCTCCTCAGGTGGTCGGTGCCTCTGCTGTCCCAGGACTGAAGACAGTGGGTACGCAGACACCCAGATGGGACAACACTCCCCCTTACGCAATACCAGGCGGCGGGCAATATCCAAAGGGGTTGCCTCCGCCGGTGCTGCCTCCTGAGTGGTTCAAGTAGATGTCCTAATCTTCTGAACATGTAAATAGTTGACTGTTTGTCTTTTTGCTGTTTTGCTGCTATGACCCGATCAGGGTTACTCTTAAAGGGATCCCTTTGTTTACCCGGCATCCCTTCCTCTGCTTTTGCTTTTGTTTCCTGTTTTATCATTGTTAAAAGAACTGCTGGATCATGAACACTGCATGATTACAAACTCATTGTACATAGTTGGCACCTTCTTAAAGGTGTCCTCTACTGGTTTTACAAAAGAAAGGACTCTTTGCGAAGAAACTGTTCCTGGAAACAGCACCAGAGTCCTTACTGCATACGGACTTGCAGCTTGAGAAGTTGCACTACCTCATAGAGACTTGGTCCCCTCTTAAAGGGAACGTTCACCCATAGCACTTAAAGTATAATGATGCCTTAAGAGAAATAGTGATAATGCTTACATGTAAAGTTATATGTAGTCAGACAGTTGATAGTAAGAAATGTTTAATGATCTGTCAGAGAATGAGGACAGGAAGTGGACCCGTACGGGGTTAGTCGGTGAGTCCTCCTAGGAGCCATACTGAGATGGCTCAGTGATCTTGAACTAAGAGATGGATGATACGTTCTATACTGTGTATAGTAGCAGAAAGGCAGAAGGCCCGGGCGGAAAGGGGCGGTCCTGCAACAGAACGAGAGGCAGTAGGCCTGGGGCAGATAGACAGGCGGTCCTGCAAATGTAAGGATGGAAAATGAAGGAAAAGTTGATTAGCCTTATAGTGTTTTATAAGAAGGTCTTTAGTGGATTCAGTGTGTACGTCCTTAAAGGCAACGTTAAATTATTGTTCAAAAATTTGCACTTAGTAGAATACCCGGTTGGGTAAGAAAAAGTTATTTATAGTACGTTATTTAAAGTATTTATCCATGTTTGTAACGTTCAAGTGTCCTCACCTCCCATAAAGGGAAGCTCTGTTCAAATTTGCTTATTGTTACTGTATTTCAAAATTGTATGTCTTTTTGCTGACATGTATGGTTGTTTTCTTCCCAGTCCAGGAGTACTGGATTTAACCGGGGGGAGTGCAGTGCCCCAGAGTCCTGGTCGTTGCAGTACTGATGCTCCGCCGCTAAGGGGGGCTATGGTACGTCTGATGGCACTGAAGGAGTTCACCTGACCAGGTATCACAGACACCAATACACTTCACAGTCTGGCCTCCAGGGGGAGCTAAGGGTGCTATGTATTAGGCCACTCCTCACAGTCTGGTAAAACTGGGGGTTGGATAGGAAGTTGGTGAGAAAGCTGACTGGGTTGGAACCAGGCAACATCCTGTGGCAGGGGGTGTTGCAGGGGAAGATTCAGGGGGGTCCCTGTCAGGGGTGGGATCCTGACAGAGGCCTAGCGAACTGAGAGAACGTTACGGGACCGCGCCTGCACCTGATCGTGGTGGTACCCTAAGAAAGGACAAGAAGCGAGGTTTATTGTGCTGAGTGAGAAACGAGATCAACGCAACAAGGAGAAACACCAGTATGAGTCGTGCTGTAAGACGAGGCAACATCCTACTGAGGCGCGCAGCCGGTGGCCGGAACGCCGAGGAAGTATAGAGCTCCAGGCCTAACTTCAAACCTACGGCAGGACAGTCAGTTATAGGTGGGCTGTCTCACCCAAATCACCTAAGAAGACATAGGGGGCAACAACAGGAGAGGGGCGACACTAGGGTCCAGGAAGAGCTCCGAGCCTACCCGTCATACGGGTGCGTCCTAGCCATACCATCTGGGGGACGAAGAAGAACATCATAATCGAGTTGTGAGGGAACTTCAGAAACAGACACAACAGTTGTGGGGACTATCCCGTAAGCACAGCAGGGGAGGACCACAACACACAAGCGCTAGAAGGTAGGCACAGATTTCCACCTGCAAAGGGAACTCTGGAGGAGCCATCGGACCGGCCGGACTCCCACAGCCCGGTTAACCGTATTCTGGACCGAGGGTCCTGAAGCCTTCAGTAAAGAGGTAAAGAGACTGCAACCTGGTGTCCTCATTATTTACTGCGACCTGCACCGCACCACTACAGCACCACCACCCACACCTTTCATTGGGCGCCCCTCAGCAGGGTAACGGACTGGGTCTAGCCTCCGTGACAACCCCAGAGCAGAGACTCAGAGGCCCGGTACCGGGTACCCCTCGGCCCTGTGGCAGTGGGGGCGTTACACCTCATAACAAGGAAAAGATCCTCAGTATTGTGTGTGGCCTCCACCTGCCTGTATAATCTCCCTACTGTACAAAGCCTGGGCATGCTCCTGATGAGGCGGCAGATGGTCTCCTGAGGTATCTCCTCCCAGTCCTGGACTAAAGCATCTGCCAACTCCTGGACAGTCTGTGATGCAATGTGATGTTGGTGGATGGAGCGAAACGTGATGTCCCAGATGTGCTCAATTGGATTCAGGTCTGGGGATCGGGCGGGCCAGTCCATAGCTTCAATGCCTTCATCTTGCAGGAACTGCTGACACACTCCAGCCACATGAGGTCTGGCAATGTCCTGCATTAGGAGGAACCCAGGGCCAACCGAACCAGCATATGGTCTCACAAGGGGTCTGAGGATCTCATCTCGGTACCTAATGGCAGTCAGGCTACCTCTTGCGAGCACATGGAGGGCTGTGCGGCCCTCCAAAGAAATGCCACCCCACACCATTACTGACCCACTGCCAAACCGGTCATGCTGAAGGATGTTGCAGGCAGCAGATCGCTCTCCACGGCATCTACAGACTCTGTCACATGTGCTCAGTGTGATCCTGCTTTCATCTGTGAAGAATACAGCGTGCTAGTGGTGAATTTTCCAATCCTGGTGTACTGTGGCAAATGCCAAGCATCCCGCACAGTGTTGGGCTGTGAGCACAACCCCATCTGTGGACATCGGGCACTCAGACCATCCTCATGGAGTCGGTTTCTAACCGTTTGTGCAGACACATGCACATTTGTGGCCTGCTGGAGGTAATTTTTTCAGGGCTCTGGCAGTGCTCCTCCTGTTCCTCCTTGCACAAAGGCAGAGGTAGAGGTCCTATATATATATACAGTACAGACCAAAAGTTTGGACACACCTAATCATTTAAAGATTTTTCTGTATTTTCATGACTTTGAAAATTGTACATTCACACTGAAGGCATCAAAACTATGAATTAACACATGTGGAATTATATACTTAATTTCAGTTGTTTCACACTTTTTTGTTATGTCTTATATTCTAGGTTCTTCCAAGTAGCCACCTTTTGCTTTGATGACTGCTTTGCACACTCTTGGCATTCTCTTGATGAGCTTCAAGAGGTAGTCACCGGGAATGGTTTTCACTTCACAGGTGTGCCCTGTCTGGTTTAATAAGTGGGATTTCTTGCCTTATAAATGGTGTTGGGACCATCAGTTGTGTTGTGCAGAAGTCTGGTGGATTCACAGCTGATAGTCCTACTGAATAGACTGTTAGAATTTGTATTATGGCAAGAAAAAAGCAGCTAAGTAAAGAAAAACAAGTTGCCATCATTACTTTAAGAAATGAAGGTCAGTCAGTCCGAAAAATTGGGCAAACTTTGAAAGTGTCCCCAACAGCAGTGGCAAAAACCATTAAGTGCTACAAAGAAACTGGCTCACATGAGGACCGCCCCAGGAAAGGAAGACCAAGAGTCACATCTGCTTCTGAGGATAAGTTTATCCGAGTCACCAGCCTCAGAAATCGCAGGTTAACAGCAGCTCAGATTAGAGACCAGGTCAATGCCACACAGAGTTCTAGCAGCAGACACATCTCTACAACAACTGTTAAGAGGAGACTTTGTGCAGCAGGCCTTCATACTAAAATAGCTGCTAGGAAACCACTAAGGACAGGCAACAAGCAGAAGAGACTTGTTTGGGCTAAAGAATACAAGGAATAGACATTATACCAGTGGAAATATGTGCTTTGGTCTGATGAATCCAAATTTGAGATCTTTGTTTCCAACCACCGTGTCTTTGTGTGACGCAGAAAAGGTGAACGGATGAACTCTACATGCCTGGTTCCCATCGTGAAGCATGGAGGAGGAGGTGTGATGGTGGGGGTGCTTTGCTGGTGCCACTGTTGTGGATTTATTCAAAACTGAAGGCATACTGAACCAGCATGGCTACAGCAGAATCTTGTAGCGGAATGCTATTCCATCCGGTTTGGGTTTAGTTGGACCATTATTTATTTTTCAACAGGACAATGACCCCAAACACACCTCCAGGCTGTGTAAGGGCTATTTGACCAAGAAGGAGAGTGATGGGGTGCTACGCAAGATGACCTGGCCTCCACAGTCACCAGACCTGAACACAATCGAGATGGTTTGCGGTGAGCTGGACCGCAGAGTGAAGGCAAAAGGGCCAACAAGTGCTAAGCATCTCTGGCAACTCCTTCAAGATTGTTGGAAGACCATTCCGGGTGACTACCTCTTGAAGCACATCAAGAGAATGCCAAGAGTGTGCAAAGCAGTCATAAAAGCAAAAGATGGCTACTTTGAAGAACCTAGAATATAAGACATAATTTCAGTTGTTTCACACTTATTTGTTAAGTATATAATTCCACATGTGTTAATTCATAGTTTTGATGCCTTCAGTGTGAATGTACAATTTTCATAGTCATGAAAATACAGAAAATCTTTAAGTAAGGTGTGTCCAAACTTTTGGTTTGTACTGTGTGTGTGTATGTATGTATATATATATATATATATATATATATATATATATATATATATATATATATATACATACACACACACACTAAGGGACTGTGCTATACATAAGTGAGTACACTTTATACTAAGGGACTGTGTTGGACATAATAATCGATAATAACTTTTTTCCACCTCCTCCTGTTCCTGAATCCACTGTAAATCCCCCTTCCTCCCATCCCAATCCCCCACAGCACTCATTGTCCTCCTCCCCCCGCATCCCATTATTACCCTCTCCCCCACCCCCCATGATTGCCCTCTTCACCACCACCATTATTCGTTTCTCCCCACCATCCCATTATTGCCCATTCCACCACCTCCATCATTGCCTCTTCCCCACCACCCCCATCATTGTCCTTTCCACTGTCACCATCATTGCCTTCTCCCCCACCACCCTCATCATTACCCACTCCATGACCTCCTTCATTTCCTCACCACCACCCCCATCATTACCCATTCCACAACCTCCATCATTTCCTCCTCCCCCACCACCCCCATCTTTGTCCTTTCCACCGCCATCATTGTCTTCTCCCCCACCACCCCCATCATTACCCATTCCATGACCTCCTTCATTTCCTCCTCCCCGCCACCCACATCATTACCCATTCCATGACCTCCATCATTTCCTCCTCCCCCACCACCCCTATCATTGCCCTCTCCATCAACTCAATCATTACCTTTTCCCCATCACCCCAATCATTGCCCATTACACCACCTCCATCATTTCCTCCTCACCACCACCCCCATTATTGCCCATTCACCACCTCCATCATATCCTCCTCCTCCACCACCCCTATCATTGCCCTCTCCGTCAACCCAATCATTGCCTCCTGCCCCATCACCCCCATCATTGCCCTCTCCTCCACCTACACACACACACAGACACACACAGCACCATTCACCTCTCTGCACACACACACATGCACACCTCACCTCTGCGCACAGTATCCTGAAGCTGCAGTAGGTATTAAGAAGAAGCAAGGCTCAGCCGGTCCAAGGAGGAGGCACAATGCCAGACACTGGTGATCCCAGCACTGCAAGCAGAGTGGGCCGCTCCAAGCACAGCGTGTTCTGGCTGCTCCCAACCCCTGGGTGCTTAGCTCCACCTCTGTGCATCTCTCTTGTCAGGTGCCGCTAATGCTCCTTCTCCTCATCTACCTACTCTTCAGGCTGTAGATTCTTCCCTCCTCCCCACCCCACTCCAGTCCTGTCCACTGTCTTGCCTCTTCCCTGCCAGTCTTTCGCCTCCAGCTGCTCTGCACCCACAGTCGCGACATGACAGGCCCTGGGGACACAGGTGGAAAAAAAAAAAAAACTTGCTCAGGTGTTGCCCCTGGCATCCTCAGCATGTGCCCTCAAGTGCCTAGTGGCAAATACAACCCTGAATTCATTGAGGTGCAGTTTGTAAAATTGGGTAACTTATGTAGGGTTCAGTTCTGGCATTTCAGGGGCTCTACCTATGTGATATGGCATCTTCAAACCATAACAGCAAATGCTGCACTTTAATATGGCGCTCCTTCATTTCTGAGCTTTGCACTGTGTCTCAAAAGTAGTTTTCAATCACTTATGGGGTATTATTGTACTCAGGAGAAACTGCGTAATAAATTTTATTGTTCGTTTTCTCCTATTACCCCTTTTGAAAATTACAAACTTGAGGTCAAAGCAACATTTTAGTGGAAAAAATGGTAAAATTTAATTTACTCCACCCAATGTAATACAAGTCTGTGAATTGCCTGATTGTAAAAATGCTTTCTACTCCCCTAGATGAATTCCATGAAAGGGGTAGTTTCCAAAATGGGATCATTTGTTTTGATTGGAATGTCGGGGGCTCTTCAAATGTGACATCGTGTCTGTAACCTATTCCACCCAAAATAGCGATCCTTCCCTTCTGAGCCCTGAAGTAGGGCAGTAGTTTTACACCACAAACAGTAGTTTTACACCACATATGGGGTATCTGCGTTCTCAGAAGAAATTGCACAACAAAGTGTATGGTCCATTTTCTCCTGCTACCCTTGTGAAAATGAGAAATTTGGGGCTAATCCACATTTTTGTCTCAACATTATAAAATGCTGTGAAGCATCTGGGGAGTAAAAGGTGCTGCTTAGGGTTGAGCGACTTTCATTTTTTTAAGATCGAGTAGGGTTTTGGGAAACCCGATTTTGTCCAGAGTCGAGTCGAGTGCAGTCGGCCGATTATCGCTAAAAGTCGGGGATCGACCGAAACACGAAACCCAATGCAAGTCAATGGGGAAGCATAGTCGGCAGTGAGTGGAGGCCAGGAAAACACCTACAGTGCCCATTTTAATGCCAAAAACATCCATTCTTGTTTCTGAAGCTTGCCAATCTTAATTAACTGTATAATAATAGTTGGGCATAGGGAATTGGGGGAAAGTTGTGGGGGGAGTAGGGCTGGCTCAAGTTTTCCGTGGGCCCAGGAAATGCGGACTACGTCACGGCGGTGTTGCAGGGAAAGGTAAGTATTTAAACGTTGCAAGTGCTGTGATCCTGAGCAAGCAGGGGGGGGCCCACTCGTTCGCATTGGCACTGGCACAGGGCCCCTCAAAGTACGGCGGTGTGTTTGCATGGCGGGGGCGCCTCCCACCAGCAGCGACACTTTTGCGTACTCTGAGGGGCCCTGTGCCAGTGACGTCGCCAACGAGTATGCCCCCCCACCTGATGAAGGAACCTGCACTTTCATCTGCACCTTCCTCTTTGTCCCTGTGTAAGGCCGGTTTCACACGTCAGTGGCTCCGGTACGTGAGGTGACAGTTTCCTCACGTACCGGAGACACTGACACACGTAGACCCATAAAAATCAATGCATCTGTTCAGATGTCATTGATTTTTTGCGGACCGTGTGCGGACCGTGTCTCCGTGTGCCAAACACGGAGACATGTCAGTGTTCGTGGGAGCGCACGTTTTACACGGACCCAATAGAGTCAATGGGTCCGCGTAAAACACGCACCTCACACGGACATTCTCCGTCTGGGGTCCGTGTGCGTGCAGGAGACAGCGCTACAGTAAGCGCTGTCCCCCCCACATGGTGCTGAAGCCGGTATTCATATCTTCCCTGTAGCAGCGTTTGCTATAGAGAAAATATGAAGAATAGTGTTAAAAATAAAGATTTAGGTGTCCGCCGCCCTCCCACCCCCTGTGCGCCCCCCCCGCTGGTCAGAAAATACTTATCCGGGTCCCCCGTCGGCTGTCGCTCCTTCCTGGTCTGGCCGCGCCTCCTACTGTATGCGGTCACGTGGGGCCGATCAATTACAATCATGAATAGTCGGCTCCGCCCCTATGGAGGTGGAGCCACATATTCATGACTGTAAATGATCGGGCCCACGTGACCGCATGCAGGAGAAGCCGCGGCAAGACCAAGAAGGAGCGACAGCCGACGGGGGACCCGGGTAAGTATTTTCTGACCAGCGGGGGGGCGCACAGGGGGTGGGGGGGCGGCGGACACCTAAATCTTTATTTTTAACACTATTCTTCATATTTTCTCTGCAGCAAACGTTACTGCAGAGAGGATATGAATCGCAGCTTCAGCACCATGCAGAGTGGGTACCACACGCTCCGTGTGGTACCCACTCGCCATACGGGCGGCACACGTGTGCCGCAGGTATGGCCTCCGTGAGTTCCCAGGCACACGGACACGGATAACTCCGGTACCGATTTATTCCGGTACCGGAATTATCTGGACGTGTGGGACAGCCCTAAGGTGGTATAACATGCGGGAAGGGGAACCTTACTTTCAGCAGGGTCAGATTCTGGCTGTGTAGAGTACAAGGGGAATGTAGTGGTCTAGGTCAATGTACCAGCAGACTCATTTAGCAGTGGCTGGGCAATGGGCAGGATGAGGAGGAAACAGATATAGGGCCAAAGAATAAAGTAGGCTAAATGCAGTTCAAAATTGGTAACAGGACTAAACAGGCGGCATTGCTTTGTTCAGTGGAGTAGCAAACCCAAGAGCAGCAGACACTGTTTCAAGGGCCTAACCACACTAGTAGGCCAAGTGCAGTTTAATATCTGATAGTATAGGGCGAAAGCCAGAATGTGGAAGCTCAGCTTTGTTCAGTTGAGGACAACACCAGGGAGGGGCAGACACCTTTAGTAGGCCGGAAAAGCCTATTGCATTTTTTAAAATGGTAATTTGGAGCAGAAGGTTGAAGCTCAGCTTTATTTAGTTGAGGACAACACCAGGCAGGGGCACACAGACAGACACCTTTAGTAGGCCGGAAAAGCCTATTGCATTTTTTAAAATGGTAATTTGGAGCAGAAGGTTGAAGCTCAGCTTTATTTAGTTGAGGGCAACACCAGGGAGGGTGTCATGATCTCAATGGCAAGAGAACATAGCATAAGCATATATAGGAACTAGCTCTTGGAAGATGGGAACTGAGCTGACCCTGAACTAAACCTAACGCACAACTAGCAGTGGCCGGGTAGCATGCCTACGTTGATTCTAGATGCCCAGCCCAGCCGGAGGACTAAATAAAGCTAGCAGAGGAAAATATTAGTCCTAGCTCACCTCTAGAGAAATACCCCGAAAGGAGACAGAGGCCCCCCACATGTATTGGCGGTGAGTTGAGATGAAATAACAAACGTAGTATGAAAATAGGTTTAGCAAATTTGAGGTCCACTTACTACATAGCAGAAGACAGAAAGGACACTTTCATGGTCAGCTGAAAACCCTATCAAAAAACACCATCCAGAAATTACTTTAAAACTCTGGCATTAACTCATAACACCAGAGTGGCAATTCCCGTTCACAAGAGCTTTCCAGACACAGTAACGAAACTACAGCTGTGAACTGGAACAAAATGCAAAAACAAACATGGACAAGAGTCCAACTTATCTAGTAGTTGTCTAGGAGCAGGAACAAGCACAGAGAGGCTTCTGATAACATTGTTGACCGGCAAGCAACTAACAGAGCAGCAAGGTTATATAGCGACTCCCACATCTTGATGGGAACAGGTGAACAGAGAAGATGAAGACACCAGTTCAATTCCACCAGTAGCCACCGGGGGAGCCCAGAATCCAAATTCACAACAGTACCCCCCCCTCAAGGAGGGGGCACCGAACCCTCACCAGAACCACCAGGGCGATCAGGATGGGCCCTATGAAAGGCACGAACCAGATCGGAGGCATGAACATCAGATGCATTCACCCAAGAATTATCCTCCTGGCCGTATCCCTTCCACTTGACCAGATACTGGAGTCTCCGTCTGGAAACACGAGAGTCCAAGATTTTCTCCACAACGTACTCCAACTCACCCTCAACCAACACCGGAGCAGGAGGCTCAACGGAAGGCACAACCGGTACCTCATACCTGCGCAATAATGACCGATGAAAAACGTTATGAATAGAAAAGGATGCAGGGAGGTCCAAACGGAAGGAAACAGGGTTAAGAATCTCCAATATCTTATACGGGCCGATAAACCGAGGCTTAAACTTAGGAGAAGAGACCCTCATAGGGACAAAACGAGAAGACAACCACACCAAATCCCCAACAGAAAGCCGAGGACCAACACGACGGTGGCGGTTGGCAAAAAGCTGAGTCTTCTCCTGGGACAACCTCAAATTGTCCACCACCTGCCCCCAGATCTGATGCAATCTCTCCACCAGAGCATCCACTCCAGGACAATCCGAAGATTCCACCTGACCAGAGGAAAATCGAGGATGAAACCCCGAATTACAGAAAAACGGGGACACCAAAGTGGCAGAGCTGGCCCGATTATTGAGAGCGAACTCCGCCAATGGCAAAAAAGCAACCCAATCATCCTGGTCAGCAGACACAAAACACCTCAGATATGTCTCCAGGGTCTGATTAATCCGCTCGGTCTGGCCATTCGTCTGAGGATGGAAAGCGGACGAAAAAGATAAATCTATGCCCATCCTAGCACAGAATGCCCGCCAAAATCTAGACACGAATTGGGTCCCTCTGTCAGAAACGATATTCTCAGGAATACCATGCAAACGAACAACATTTTGAAAAAACAGAGGAACCAACTCGGAAGAAGAAGGTAACTTGGGCAGAGGAACCAAATGGACCATCTTAGAAAAACGGTCACACACCACCCAGATGACAGACATCTTCTGAGAAACAGGCAGATCTGAAATAAAATCCATCGAGATGTGCGTCCAAGGCCTCTTAGGAATAGGCAAGGGCAACAATAATCCACTAGCCCGAGAACAACAAGGCTTGGCCCGAGCACAAACGTCACAAGACTGCACAAAGCCTCGCACATCTCGTGACAGGGAAGGCCACCAGAAGGACCTTGCCACCAAATCCCTGGTACCAAAAATGCCAGGATGACCTGCCAACGCAGAAGAATGAACCTCAGAGATAACTCTACTGGTCCAATCATCAGGAACAAACAGTTTATCAGGTGGGCAACGATCAGGTCTCTCCGCCTGAAACTCCTGCAAGGCCCGCCGCAGGTCTGGAGAAACGGCTGACAATACCACTCCATCCTTAAGGATACCTGTGGGCTCAGAGTTACCAGGCGAGTCAGGCTCAAAACTCCTAGAAAGGGCATCCGCCTTAACATTCTTAGAACCCGGTAGGTATGACACCACAAAATTAAACCGAGAGAAAAATAATGACCAGCGCGCCTGTCTAGGATTCAGGCGCCTGGCGGTCTCAAGATAAATCAAATTTTTGTGGTCAGTCAATACCACCACCTGATGTCTGGCCCCCTCGAGCCAATGGCGCCACTCCTCAAAAGCCCACTTCATGGCCAAAAGCTCCCGATTCCCAACATCATAATTCCGCTCAGCGGGCGAAAATTTACGGGAAAAGAAGGCACAAGGCCTCATCACGGAGCAGTCAGAACTTTTCTGCGACAACACTGCCCCAGCTCCGATCTCAGAAGCGTCGACCTCAACCTGAAAAGGTAGAGCAACATCAGGCTGACGCAACACAGGGGCAGAGGAAAAACGGCGCTTAAGCTCCCGAAAGGCCTCCACAGCATCAGGGGACCAATCAGCAACATCAGCACCCTTCTTAGTAAAATCGGTCAATGGCTTAGCAATATCCGAAAAACCAGCAATAAATCGACGATAAAAGTTAGCAAAGCCCAAAAATTTCTGAAGACTCTTAAGAGAAGAGGGCTGCGTCCAATCACAAATAGCTTGAACCTTGACAGGATCCATTTCAATGGAAGAGGGGGAAAAAATATATCCCAAAAAGGAAATCCTCTGTACCCCAAAAACACACTTAGAACCCTTCACACACAAAGAATTAGACCGCAAAACCTGAAAAACCCTCCTGACTTGCTGGACATGAGAGTCCCAGTCATCCGAAAAAATCAGAATATCATCCAGATACACAATCATAAATTTATCCAAATAATCGCGAAAAATATCATGCATAAAGGACTGGAAAACTGACGGAGCATTAGAAAGACCAAAAGGCATCACTAAATACTCAAAGTGGCCCTCGGGCGTATTAAATGCGGTTTTCCACTCATCCCCCTGCCTGATTCGCACCAAATTATACGCCCCACGAAGGTCAATCTTAGAGAACCACTTGGCCCCCTTTATGCGAGCAAACAAATCAGTCAGCAACGGCAATGGGTATTGATATTTAACAGTGATTTTATTCAAAAGCCGATAATCAATACATGGTCTCAAAGAGCCGTCTTTTTTTGACACAAAGAAAAAACCGGCTCCTAAGGGAGATGACGATGGACGAATATGTCCCTTTTCCAAGGACTCCTTTATATATTCTCGCATAGCAGCATGTTCAGGCACAGACAGATTAAATAAACGACCCTTTGGGTATTTACTACCCGGGATTAAATCTATGGCACAATCGCACTCTCGGTGCGGGGGTAACGAACCAAGCTTGGATTCTTCAAAGACGTCACGATAGTCAGACAGGAACTCAGGAATTTCAGAGGGAATGGATGATGAAATGGAAACCACAGGTACATCCCCATGAGCCCCCTTACATCCCCAGCTCAACACAGACATAGCTCTCCAGTCGAGGACTGGGTTGTGAGATTGCAGCCAAGGCAATCCTAGCACCAAATCATCATGTAGATTATACAGCACCAGAAAGCGAATAATCTCCTGGTGATCCGGATTAATACGCATAGTTACTTGTGTCCAGTATTGTGGTTTATTATTAGCCAATGGGGTGGAGTCAATCCCCTTCAGAGGAATAGAAGTCTCCAAAGGCTCTAAATCATACCCACAGCGTTTGGCAAAGGACCAATCCATAAGACTCAAAGCGGCGCCAGAGTCGACATAGGCGTCCGTGGTAATAGATGACAAAGAGCAAATCAGGGTCACAGATAGAATAAATTTAGACGGTAAGGTGCAAATGGAAACAGATTTACCAAGCTTTTTAGTGCGCTTAGAGCATGCTGATATAACATGAGTAGAATCACCACAATAGAAACACAACCCATTTTTCCGTCTAAAATTCTGCCGCTCGCTTCGGGACAGAATTCTATCACACTGCATACTCTCTGGCGACTTCTCAGTGGACACCGCCAGATGGTGCACTGGTTTGCGCTCCCGCAAACGCCTATCGATCTGAATAGCCATTGTCATGGACTCATTCAGACCCGCAGGCACAGGGAACCCCACCATAACATCCTTAATGGCATCAGAGAGACCCTCTCTGAAAGTCGCCGCCAGGGCGCACTCATTCCACTGAGTAAGCACAGACCATTTACGGAATCTTTGGCAGTAAATTTCCGCTTCATCTTGCCCCTGAGATAGGGACATCAAAGTTTTTTCTGCCTGAAGCTCCAAATGAGGTTCGTCATAAAGCAACCCCAAGGCCAGAAAAAACGCATCCACATTGAGCAACGCAGGATCCCCTGGTGTCAATGAAAAAGCCCAGTCTTGAGGGTCGCCCCGGAGCAAGGAAATCACAATCCTGACCTGCTGTGCAGGGTCTCCGGCAGAGCGAGATTTCAGAGACAAAAATAATTTGCAATTATTTCGAAAATTCTGAAACCCGGATCTATTCCCCGAGAAAAATTCCGGCAAAGGAATTCTCGGCTCAGATACAGGTGCATGACAAACAAAATCTTGCAAATTTTGTACCTTCGTGGCGAGATTATTCAAACCTGCAGTTACACTCTGAAGATCCATTACAAACAGGTGGACACAGAGCCATTCAAGGGTTAAGAGGAGGTAAGAAGCAGCTAGACAGCAATTAAGGGCTAGGCAGCCAAACTCTGAGGGGAGAAAAAAAAAAAAATTTCCCTTCAACACTTCTTTTTCTCCTGCTTCAGCCCAAACAATTAACACTTTGCGGGCCGGTCAAACTGTCATGATCTCAATGGCAAGAGAACATAGCATAAGCATATATAGGAACTAGCTCTTGGAAGATGGGAACTGAGCTGACCCTGAACTAAACCTAACGCACAACTAGCAGTGGCCGGGTAGCATGCCTACGTTGATTCTAGATGCCCAGCCCAGCCGGAGGACTAAATAAAGCTAGCAGAGGAAAATATTAGTCCTAGCTCACCTCTAGAGAAATACCCCGAAAGGAGACAGAGGCCCCCCACATGTATTGGCGGTGAGTTGAGATGAAATAACAAACGTAGTATGAAAATAGGTTTAGCAAATTTGAGGTCCACTTACTACATAGCAGAAGACAGAAAGGACACTTTCATGGTCAGCTGAAAACCCTATCAAAAAACACCATCCAGAAATTACTTTAAAACTCTGGCATTAACTCATAACACCAGAGTGGCAATTCCCGTTCACAAGAGCTTTCCAGACACAGTAACGAAACTACAGCTGTGAACTGGAACAAAATGCAAAAACAAACATGGACAAGAGTCCAACTTATCTAGTAGTTGTCTAGGAGCAGGAACAAGCACAGAGAGGCTTCTGATAACATTGTTGACCGGCAAGCAACTAACAGAGCAGCAAGGTTATATAGCGACTCCCACATCTTGATGGGAACAGGTGAACAGAGAAGATGAAGACACCAGTTCAATTCCACCAGTAGCCACCGGGGGAGCCCAGAATCCAAATTCACAACAGGAGGGGCAGAAGCCGTTAGTAGGCCCTAACCACCATTTTGTTTTTTAAAAACCACTTAATGAGAGCCGGAAGGTTGAAGCTCAGCTTTATTCAGTTGAGGACAACACCAGGCAGGGGCACACAGACAGACACCTTTAGTAGGCCGGAAAAGCCTATTGCATTTTTTAAAATGGTAATTTGGAGCAGAAGGTTGAAGCTCAGCTTTATTTAGTTGAGGGCAACACCAGGGAGGGGCAGAAGCCGTTAGTAGGCCCTAACCACCATTTTGTTTTTTAAAAACCACTTAATGAGAGCCGGAAGGTTGAAGCTCAGCTTTATTCAGTTGAGGACAACACCAGGCAGGGGCACACAGACAGACACCTTTAGTAGGCCGGAAAAGCCTATTGCATTTTTTAACCCCTTCATGACCTTGCCGTTTTTTGCAATTCTGACCAGTGTCCCTTTATGAGGTAATAACTCAGGAACGCTTCAACGGATCCTAGCGATTCTGAGATTGTTTTTTCGTGACATATTGGGCTTCATGTTAGTGGTAAATTTAGGTCGATAATTTCTGAGTTTATTTGTGAAAAAAACGGAAATTTGGCAAAAATTTTGAAAATTTCACAATTTTCACATTTTGAATTTTTATTCTGTTAAACCAGAGAGTTATGTGACACAAAATAGTTAATAAATAACATTTCCCACATGTCTACTTTACATCAGCACAATTTTGGAAACAAATTTTTTTTTTGCTAGGAAGTTATAAGGGTTAAAATTTGACCAGTGATTTCTCATTTTTACAACAAAATTTACAAAACCATTTTTTTTAGGGATCACCTCACATTTGAAGTCAGTTTGAGGGTTCTATATGGCTGAAAATACCCAAAAGTGACACCATTCTAAAAACTGCACCCCTCAAGGTGCTCAAAACCACATTCAAGAAGTTTATTAACCCTTCAGGTGTTTCACAGCAGCAGAAGCAACATGGAAGTAAAAAATGAACATTTAACTTTTTAGTCACAAAAATGATATTTTAGCAACAATTTTTTTATTTACCCAAGGGTAAAAGGAGAAACTGGACCACGGACGTTGTTGTCCAATTTGTACTGAGTACGCTGATACCTCATATGTGGGGGTAAACCACTGTTTGGGCGCACGGCAGGGCTCGGAAGGGAAGGAGCGCCATTTGACTTTTTCAATGAAAAATTGGCTCCAATCTTTAGCGGACACCATGTCGCGTTTGGAGAGCCCCCGTGTGCCTAAACATTGGAGCTCCCCCACAAGTGACCCCATTTTGGAAACTAGACCCCCCAAGGAACTTATCTAGAAGCATAGTGAGCACTTTAAACCCCCAGGTGCTTCACAAATTGATCCGTAAAAATGAAAAAGTACTTTTTTTTCACGAAAAAATTATTTTAGCCTCAATTTTTTCATTTTCACATGGGCAACAGGATAAAATGGATCCTAAATTTTGTTGGGCAATTTCTCCTGAGTACACCAATACCTCACATGTGGGGGTAAACCACTGTTTGGGCACATGGTAAGGCTTGGAAGGGAAGGAGCGCCATTTGACTTTTTGAATGAAAAATTATCTCCATCGTTAGCGGACACCATGTCGCGTTTGGAAAGCCCCTGTGTGCCTAAACATTGGAGCTCCTCCACAAGTGACCCCATTTTGGAAAGTAGACCCCCCAAGGAACTCATCTAGAGGCATAGTGAGCACTTTAAACCCCCAGGTGCTTCACAAATTGATCCGCAAAAATGAAAAAGTACTTTTTTTTCACACAAAATTTCTTTTAGCCTCAATTCTTTCATTTTCACATGGGCAACAGGATAAAATGGATCCTAAAATTTGTTGGGCAATTTCTCCTGAGTATGCTGATACCTCATATGTGGGGGTAAACCACTGTTTGGGTGCACGGCAAGGCTCGGAAGGGGAGGCGTGCCATTTGACTTTTTGAATGGAAAATTAGCTCCAATCGTTAGCGGACACCATGTCGCGTTTGGAGAGCCCCTGTGTGCCTAAACATTGGAGCTCCCCTACAAGTGACCCCATTTTGGAAACTAGACCCCCCAAGGAACTTATCTAGATGCATAGTAAACACTTATAACCCCCAGGTGCTTCACAGAAGTTTATAACGCAGAGCCATGAAAATAAAAAATAATTTTTCTTTTCTCAAAAATGATTTTTTAGCCCACAATTTTTTATTTTCCCAAGGGTAATAGGAGAAATTGGACCCCAAAAGTTGTTTTCCAGTTTCTCCTGAGTACGATGATACCCCATATGTGGGGGTAAACCACTGTTTTGGCACACGTCGGGGTTCGGAAGGGAAGTAGTGACGTTTTGAAATGCAGACTTTGATGGAATGCTCTGCGGGCATCAGGTTGCGTTTGCAGAGCCCCTGATGTGCCTAAACAGTAGGAACTCCCCACAAGTGACCCCATTTTGGAAACTAGACCCCCAAGGGAACTTATCTAGATGTGTGGTGAGCACTTTGAACCCCCAAGTGCTTCACAGAAGTTTATAACGCAGAGCCGTGAAAATAATAAATGTGTTTCCTTTCCTCAAAAATATTTTTTTAGCCCAGAATTTTTTATTTTTGCAAGAGTAACAGGAGAAATTGGACCCCAAAAGTTGTTGTCCAGTTTCTCCTGAGTACGCTGATACCCCATATGTGGGGGTAAACCACTGTTTGGGTACATGCCGGGGCTCGGAAGGGAAGTAGTGACGTTTTGGAATGCAGACTTTGATGGAATGGTCTGCGGGCATCATGTTACGTTTGCAGAGCCCCTGATATGCCTAAACAGTAGAAACCCCCCACAAGTGACCCCATTTTGGAAACTAGACCCCCCAAGGAACTTATCTAGATGTGTGGTGAGCACGTTCAACCCCCAAGTGCTTCACAGAAGTTTACAACGCAGAGCCGTGAAAATAAAAAATCATTTTTCTTTCCTCAAAAAAGATGTTTTAGCAAGCAATTTTTTATTTTCACAAGGGTAACAGGAGAATTTGGACCCCAATATTTGTTGCCCAGTTTGTTGTGATACGCTGATACCCCATATGTGGGGGTAAACCACTGTTTGGGCACACGTCAGGGCTCGGAAGGGAAGTAGTGACATTTGAAATGCAGACTTTGATGGAATGGTCTGCGGGCGTCACATTGCATTTGCAGAGCCCCTGATGTGCCTAAACAGTAGAAACACCCCACAAGTGACCCCATTTTGGAAACTAGACCCCCGAAGGAACTTATCTAGATGTGTGGTGAGCACTTTCAACCCCCAAGTGCTTCACAGAAGTTTATAACGCAGAGCCGTGAAAATAAAAAATAATTGTTCTTTCCTCAAAAATTATGTTTTAGCAAGTAATTTTTTATTTTTGCAAGGGTAACAGGAGAAATTGGACCCCAACAGTTGTTGCCCAGTTTGTCCTGAGTACGCTGGTACCCCAAATGTGGGGGTAAACCACTGTTTGGGCGCACGTCGGGGCTTGGAAGGGCGGGAGCACCATTTGACTTTTTGAACGCAAGATTGGCTGGAATCAATGGTGGCGCCATGTTGCGTTTGGAGACCCCTGATGTGCCTAAAACAGTGGAAACCCCTCAATTCTAACTTCAACACTAACCCCAACACACCCCTAATCCTAATCCCAACTGTAGCCATAACCCTAATCACAACCCTAACCCCAACACACCCCTAACCACAACCCTAACCGCAACACAACCGTAACCCTAATTCCAACCCTAATCCTAACCCTAATCCCAACCGTAACCCTAATCCCAACCCTAACCACAACTGTAACCCCAACACACCCCTAACCCTATCCGTAACCCTAACCACAAGCCTATTCTTAACCCTATTTCCAACCCTAGCCCTAATTCCAACCCTAACCCTAAGGGTATGTGCCCACGTTGCGGATTCGTGTGAGATTTTTCCGCACGATTTTTGAAAAATCTGCAGGTAAAAGGCACTGCGTTTTGCCTGCGGATTTACAGCAGATTTCCAGTGTTTTTTTGTGCGGATTTCACCTGCGGATTCCTATTGAGGAACAGGTGTAAACCGCTGCGGAATCCGCACAAAGAATTGACATGCTGCGGAAAATACAATGCAGCGTTTCTGCACGGAATTTTCCGCACCATGGGCACAGCAGATTTGGTTTTCCTTAGGTGTACATGGTACTGTAAACCTGATGGAAAACTGCTTCGAATTCGCAGCGGCCAATCCGCTGCGGATCCGCGGCCAATCCGCTGCCAATCCGCTGCAGATCCGCGGCCAATCCGCTGCGGATCCGCTGCCGATCCGCTGCGGATCCGCGGCCAATCCGCTGCAGATCCGCGGCCAATCCGCTGCGGATCCGCTGCAGATCCGCGGCCGATCCGCTGCGGATCCGCGGCCGATCCGCTGCGGATCCGCTGCGATCCGCGGCCGATCCGCTGCGGATCCGCGGCCGATCCGCGGCCGATCCGCTGCGGATCCGCGGCCGATCCGCTCTGTGTGCACATGCCATAACCCTACCCCTAACCCTAACCCTACCCGTAACCCTAACCCTACCCCTAACCCTACCCCTAGTTCTAACCCTAACCCTAGTGGTAAAAGAAAAAAAAATATTTTCTTTATTTTATTATTGTCCCTACCTATGGGGGTGATAAAGGGGGGGGTTTATTTATTATTTTTTTATTTTGATCGCTGTGGTAGAACCTACCACAGCGATCAAAATGTACCTGTAACGAATCTGCCAGCCTGCAGATTCGGCGGGCGTACTGAGCATGCGCCCGCCATTTTCCAAGATGGCGGCGCCCAGCGAGGAGACGGCCGGACACCGGGAGGATCGGTAAGTATGAGGGGGTGGTGGGGGGGTGGATCGGAGCACAGGGGGGGGGATCGGAGGATGGGGGGAGCGGACAGGAGCACGGGGGAGCGGGCAGGAGCACGGGGGAGCGAACAGGGGGACGGAGGGGGGTACCTGACAGAACGGACGACTGGGGAGGAGATCGGGGGCGGTGGGGGGGGCCAGTACATGATTTCCAGCCATGGCAGATGCTATTGCAGCATCGGCCATGGCTGGATTGCAATATTTCACCATTTTCATAGGTGAAATATTGCAAATTGCTCTGATTGGCTGTTGCACTTTCAACAGCCAATCAGAGCGATCGTAGCCACGTGGGGGCAAAGCCACCCCCCCTAGGCTGAAGTACAACTCCCCCTCTCCCTGCAGATTGGGTAAAATAGGAATTAACCCTTTCACCCGATCTGCAGGGATGTGATCATTCCATGACGCCGCATAGGCGTCATGGGTCGGGAAGGGGTTAAAATGGTAATTTGGAGCAGAAGGTTGAAGCTCAGCTTTATTTAGTTGAGGGCAACACCAGGCAGGGGCACACAGACAGACACCTTTAGTAGGCCGGAAAAGCCTATTGCATTTTATAAAATGGTAATTTGGAGCAGAAGGTTGAAGCTCAGCTTTATTTAGTTGAGGACAACACCAGGCAGGGGCACACAGACAGACACCTTTAGTAGGCCGGAAAAGCCTATTGCATTTTTTAAAATGGTAATTTGGAGCAGAAGGTTGAAGATCAGCTTTATTTAGTTGAGGGCAACACCAGGAAGGGGCAGAAGCCGTTAGTAGGCCCTAACCAAAGTTGAAGGCCAAATGCAGTTTAATTTCTGATACTATAGGCCGAAAGCCAGAAGGTGGAAGCTCCGATTTAGACAGTGGAGGACAATTTGAATTAGGGACTGCAGACAGACTTAGTAGGCTGTTCCCTGTGGACCATGCATCCAACACATTAACCCATTGCGCCGTAATGGACACGTAATCTTCCGTGGCCATGCCTACAGGTCCATGCGTCTGTTGTCAGGTGCACCTTTGTACTCACAGATTGCCAGAGTGCATGGACAATGCGGTCTTCTACATGCTGGTGGAGGGTTGGGATGGCTTTTCTCGCAAAAGAAGTGTCGACTGGTTAGCTTGTAGCGTGGTACAGCGTAGTCCATCATGGCCTTATTAATAGTAAATAAAATATATAACTAGGCTCTATGAACTTTTAAATAGGTTCCAGGGGTACACGGGCAGCATTGGTGTGGTCAGTGGAGGAGTATTGCAAGTAGGGGCTGCAGACAGGCTATCAAAGGCCTAAAATACCAAACAGTAGGCACTCATGGCAGTTTTACATCGGTTACATGGATACACAGGCAGGCACTCCAGGCAGCATTGTGGTCAGTGGAGGAGTATTGCAAGTAGGGGCCGCAGACAGGCTATCAAAGGCCTAAAATAACAAACAGTAGGCAGTCATGGCAGTTTTACATCGGTTACATGGATACACAGGCAGGCAATCCAGGCAGCATTGTGGTCAGTGGAGGAGTATTGCAAGTAGGGGCCGCAGACAGGCTATCAAAGGCCTAAAATAACAAACAGTAGGCAGTCATGGCAGTTTTACATCGGTTACATGGATACACAGGCAGGCACTCCAGGCAGCATTGTGGTCAGTGGAGGAGTATTGCAAGTAGGGGCCGCAGACAGGCTATCAAAGGCCTAAAATAACAAACAATAGGCTCATTGCAGTTTTACAGCGGTTACATGGATAGACGGGCAGGCAGCTTGGTGGTGAGTGGAGGAGTATTTAAAGTAGGGACCGCAGACAGGCTTCAAAGGCCTAACATAAGAAAATGGGCTGGCTGTAGGCACTTTATAATTGGTTCCAGGGGTACACGGGCAGCAGTGGTCTGGCCAGTGGAGGACTAGTGGAAGGAGGGACCGCAGACAGGCTTCAAAGGCCTAACATAAAAAAATGGGCTGGCTGTAGGCACTTTATAATTGGTTCCAGGGGTACACGGGCAGCAGTGGTCTGGTCAGTGGAGGACTAGTGGAAGGAGGGACCGCAGACAGGCTTCAAAGGCCTAACATAAAAAAATGGGCTGGCTGTAGGCACTTTATAATTGGTTCCAGGGGTACACGGGCAGCAGTGGTCTGGTCAGTGGAGGACTAGTGGAAGGAGGGACCGCAGACAGGCTTCAAAGGCCTAACATAAAAAAATGGGCTGGCTGTAGGCACTTTATAATTGGTTCCAGGGGTACACGGGCAGCAGTGGTCTGGCCAGTGGAGGACTAGTGGAAGGAGGGACCGCAGACAGGCTTCAAAGGCCTAACATAAAAAAATGGGCTGGCTGTAGGCACTTTATAATTGGTTCCAGGGGTACACGGGCAGCAGTGGTCTGGTCAGTGGAGGACTAGTGGAAGGAGGGACCGCAGACAGGCTTCAAAGGCCTAACATAAAAAAATGGGCTGGCTGTAGGCACTTTATAAGTGGTTCCAGGGGTACACGGGCAGCAGTGGTCTGGCCAGTGGAGGACTAGTGGAAGGAGGGACCGCAGACAGGCTTCAAAGGCCTAACATAAAAAAATGGGCTGGCTGTAGGCACTTTATAATTGGTTCCAGGGGTACACGGGCAGCAGTGGTCTGGTCAGTGGAGGACTAGTGGAAGGAGGGACCGCAGACAGGCTTCAAAGGCCTAAAATAACAAACAATAGGCTCATGGCAGTTTTACAGCGGTTACATGGATACACGGGCAGCTTGGTGGTGAGTGGAGGAGTAGTGCAAGTAGTGTCTGTCCCAGTACTCCCAAAATATAAATAGATGTTAATGTCTCGCAAAACAACCAAAACAAAAAAAAAGGTGGCATACTTAGGTACAGGGGTGGGCTCATCTGCTGAGTTTCTGACATAGTAATTTGGCAGTAACTATTTAATGGTGCCAATATAGGACACAGACACAGACTACTTTAAGTTGCATCATAGATGTCTACAAATGTGTATTGTCAGTGCCAGACATTGAATGATGTCAGCGAATAGACTAAAGATTGGTGGAGCTGTGCGACATAATTTTGCATGTGGTAGAGCACATTTTGAGCTGGGGTAGGGGGGAACTCTCTAGAGGCCGGCGGGACCGCCCCAGGGCCCCTCATGTTACAACGGTGTGTCTGACGTTGGGTGCGCACCACCACCGCCAGAGACACTACATTGTACTATGAGGGACCCAGTAGCAATGCCGTCAACCAAAAGCGAGCACACCCACCTCTTCAGACAAACAGCAGTCTCACGGGTGCTTGCGCCAAGTCGCGATACCACGGCCCCGTGTGGGGAGTTTGGCCATTTAGGGAGGTGTAAACATGTCGTATGCTGTACAATCAGCTGCAGCAAATTAGACATTAGAAAAGTAATTCACAGGCAAGAGCCTTTCATAGGAAAGCTAGGTGTCGGCCGGGCAAGGTGGGGCAAAAGATTTCGAAATCCAGTTGTGGTTCATTTTAATGAATGTTAGATCGTCAACATTTTGGGTAGCCAGACGAGTCCTTTTTTCGGTTAATATTGAACCTGCAGCACTGAATACTCTTTCTGATAGGACACTTGCTGCCGGGCAAGCAAGCTCCTGCAATGCATATTCTGCCAATTCTGGCCAGGTGTCTAATTTGGAGGCCCAGTAATCAAATGGGAATGACGGTTGAGGGAGAACATCGATAAGGGATGAAAAATAGTTAGTAACCATACTGGACAAATGTTGTCTCCTGTCACTTTCAATTGATGCAACAGTACCTGTCCTGTCTGCGGTCATAGCAAAATCACTCCACAACCTGGTCAGAAAACCCCTCTGTCCAACGCCACTTCTGATGTGTGCACCCCTAACACTCCTAGTCTGCTGCCCCCTGGAGCTCGTGTGAGAACGATCACGTGCGCTGTGTGCTGGGAATGCCTGAAGCAAACGGTCAACAAGAGTTGATTGTTTGGTTGCTAATATTAGTTCCAAGTTCTCATGTGGCATAATATTTTGCAATTTGCCTTTATAGCGTGGATCAAGGAGGCAGGCCAACCAGTAATCGTCATCGTTCATCATTTTCGTAATGCGTGTGTCCCTTTTTAGGATACGTAAGGCATAATCCGCCATGTGGGCCAAAGTTCCAGTTGTCAAATCTCCGGTTGTGATTGGTTGAGGGGCAGTTGCAGGCAAATCTACGTCACTTGTGTCCCTCAAAAAACCAGAACCCGGCCGTGACACGCAACCAATTTCCTGTGCCCCCGGGAAAGGTTCGGCATTAAAAATATACTCATCCCCATCATCCTCCTCGTCCTCCACCTCCTCTTCGCCCGCTACCTCGTCCTGTACACTGCCCTGACCAGACAATGGCTGACTGTCATCAAGGCTTTCCTCTTCCTCTGGTGCAGACGCCTGCTCCTTTATGTGCGTCAAACTTTGCATCAGCAGACGCATTAGGGGGATGCTCATGCTTATTACGGCGTTGTCTGCACTAACCAGCCGTGTGCATTCCTCAAAACACTGAAGGACTTGACACATGTCTTGTATCTTCGACCACTGCACACCTGACAACTCCATGTCTGCCATCCTACTGCCTGCCCGTGTATCCTCCCACAAATAAATAACAGCACGCCTCTGTTCGCACAGTCTCTGAAGCATGTGCAGTGTTGAGTTCCACCTTGTTGCAACGTCTATGATTAGGCGATGCTGGGGAAGGTTCAAAGACCGCTGATAGGTCTGCATACGGCTGGCGTGTACAGGCGAACGTCGGATATGTGAGCAAAGTGCACGCACTTTGAGGAGCAGGTCGGAGAACCCAGGATAAGTTTTCAATAAGCACTGCACCACCAGGTTTAAGGTGTGAGCCAGGCAAGGAATGTGTTTCAGTTGGGAAAGGGAGATGGCAGCCATGAAATTCCTTCCGTTATCACTCACTACTTTGCCTGCCTCAAGATCTACTGTGCCCAGCCACGACTGCGTTTCTTGTTGCAAGAACTCGGACAGAACTTCCGCGGTGTGTCTGTTGTCGCCCAAGCACTTCATAGCCAATACAGCCTGCTGACGCTTGGCAGTAGCTGGCCCATAATGGGACAACTGGTGTGCAACAGTGTCATCTGCCGATGGAGTGGTTGGCAGACTGCGTTCTGTGGAAGAGCTGTAGCTTCTGCAGGAGGACGAGGAGGAGGAGGAGGAGGGGGTGCGAACGCCTACAGCCAACTGTTTCCTAGACCGTGGGCTAGGCACAACTGTCCCTAAATTGATGTCGCCTGTGGACCCTGCATCCACCACATTCACCCAGTGTGCCGTGATGGACACATAACGTCCCTGGCCATGCCTACTGGTCCATGCATCTGTAGTCAGGTGCACCTTTGTACTCACAGATTGCCTGAGTGCATGGACGATGCGCTGTTTAACATGCTGGTGCAGGGCTGGGATGGCTTTTCTGGAAAAAAAGTGTCGACTGGGTAGCTCGTATCGTGGTTCAGCGTACTCCATCAGGGCTTTGAAAGCTTCGCTTTCAACTAACCGGTAGGGCATCATCTCTAACGAGATTAGTCTAGCTATGTGGGCGTTAAAACCCTGTGTACGCGGATGCGAGGATAAGTACTTCCTTTTTCTAACCAGAGTCTCATGTAGGGTGAGCTGGACTGGAGAGCTGGAGATCGTGGAACTTTCGGGTGTGCCGGTGCACATGGCAGACTGAGAGACGGTTGGAGACGGTATTGTTTCCGCCGGTGCCCTAGATGCAATATTTCCTCCTACAAAACTGGTGGTTCCCTGACCCTGACTGCTTTTGGCTGGCAAAGAAACCTGCACAGATACTGCCGGTGGTGCAGAAAATGGTGGCCTTACAGTGACGGAAGGGATGTTGCGTTGCTGACTAGCTTCATTGGCCGAGGGTGCTACAACCTTGAGGGACGTTTGGTAGTTAGTCCAGGCTTGAAAATGCATGGTGGTTAAGTGTCTATGCATGCAACTAGTATTTAGACTTTTCAGATTCTGACCTCTGCTTAAGCTAGTTGAACATTTTTGACAAATGACTTTGCGCTGATCTGTTGGATGTTGTTTAAAAAAATGCCAGACTGCACTCTTCCTAGACTCGGATCCCTTTTCAGGGATTGCAGACTGAGCTTTAACCGGATGGCAACGCTGTGCTCCAACAGGTTTTGGCTTTGACACGCGTTTTGGGCCAGATACGGGCCCGGCAGATGGAACCTGTTGCGATGTTGATGCCTGCTGCGGCCCCTCCTCCACCTCCGCTTCTGAACTACTGCCGCCTGCACCCTGTTCCCCCAATGGCTGCCAATCGGGGTCAATAACTGGGTCATCTATTACCTCCTCTTCGAGCTCGTGTGCAACTTCGTCTGTGTCACTGTGTCGGTCGGTGGTATAGCGTTCGTGGCGGGGCAACATAGTCTCATCAGGGTCTGATTGTGGATCTGTACCCTGAGAGGGCAATGTGGTGGTCTGAGTCAAAGGAGCAGCATAGTACTCTGGCTGTGGCTGTGCATCAGTGCACTCCATGTCAGAATATACTTGTAATGGGCATGGCCTGTTAAATGTTTCACTTTCTAAGCCAGGGACGGTATGTGTAAAGAGCTCCATGGAGTGACCCGTTGTGTCGCCTGCTGCATCCTTCTCTCTTGTTGTAGTTTTTGCTGAGGAGGACAAGGAAGCGACTTGTCCCTGACCGTGAACATCCACAAGCGACATGCTGCTTTTACATTTACATTTCGTAAGAGGAGGCAAAAGAGCTAGAGGCTGAGTCTGCAATGTAAGCCAAAACTTGCTGTTGCTGCTCCGCCTTTAAAAGCGGTTTTCCTACTCCCAGAAAAGAGAGCGTTCGAGGCCTTGTGTAGCCTGACGACGAAACTGGCTCCACAGCTCCAGACTTAGGTGGAATATTTTTATCCCCACGACCACCTGATGCTCCACTACCACTACCATCATTACCAGCTGACAATGAACGCCCACGACGACCTCTTGCACCAGACTTCCTCATTGTTTTAAAATCTTAACCAAAGTAACTTTATTTGTTGCTGTCAAACAACTTACACGGTGAGCTATAACTTCAGTATGATTTCAATATCCCTTAACAGGTTGGTGAGACCACAAGGAAAATCAGGCACAATGTTACACACTCTGTTTTCTGTGGCACAAAATCACAGAGATGACACACACGCAGGACTGTCACTCAAGCACTAATGTCAATATTAATCTCCCACCTAATTTATTTATTTTTTTTTCTCAGGGAGACTTTAGAAACCAAATAATATAAAAAAAAAAAAAAAAAAAAAGGCTTTCTATGGCCCACAATTAGAGAGAGAGAGGTGGCACACCCAGGAGTCAAGACTGGCACACAAGCTGAAAGGGCAATATTACTCTCCCACTGTTTTTTTATGTATTTTTTGTTTTTTAAGGGAGACTTTAGAAACCCAATAATATTTAAAAAAAAAAAAAAATAGGCTTTCTATGGCCCACTGAATGAGAGGGAGAGAGGTGGCACACCCAGGAGTCAAGACTGGCACACAAGCTGAAAGGGCAATATTACTCTCCCACTGTTTTTTTATGTATTTTTTGTTTTTTAAGGGAGACTTTAGAAACCCAATAATATTTTAAAAAAAAAATAAATAGGCTTTCTATGGCCCACTAAATGAGAGGGAGAGAGGTGGCACACCCAGGAGTCAAGACTGGCACACAAGCTGAAAGGGCAATATTACTCTCCCACTGTTTTTTTATGTATTTTTTGTTTTTTAAGGGAGACTTTAGAAACCCAATAATATTTTTAAAAAAAAATAAATAGGCTTTCTATGGCCCACTGAATGAGAGGGAGAGAGGTGGCACACCCAGGAGTCAAGACTGGCACACAAGCTGAAAGGGCAATATTACTCTCCCACTGTTTTTTTATGTTTTTTTTTTTTTTTTCAGGGAGACTTTAGAAACCAAATAATATTAAAAAAACCAAAAAAAAAAATAGCCTTTCTATGGCCCACTGAATGAGAGAGAGAGGTGGCACACCCAGGAGTCAAGACTGGCACACAAGCTGAAAGGGCAATATTACTCTCCCACTGTTTTTTTATGTATTTTTTGTTTTTTAAGGGAGACTTTAGAAACCCAATAATATTTAAAAAAAAAAAAATAGGCTTTCTATGGCCCACTGAATGAGAGGGAGAGAGGTGGCACACCCAGGAGTCAAGACTGGCACACAAGCTGAAAGGGCAATATTACTCTCCCACTGTTTTTTTATGTATTTTTTGTTTTTTAAGGGAGACTTTAGAAACCCAATAATATTTAAAAAAATAAATAAATAGGCTTTCTATGGCCCACTGAATGAGAGGGAGAGAGGTGGCACACCCAGGAGTCAAGACTGGCACACAAGCTGAAAGGGCAATATTACTCTCCCACTGTTTTTTTATGTATTTTTTGTTTTTTAAGGGAGACTTTAGAAACCCAATAATATTTAAAAAAAAAAATAAATAGGCTTTCTATGGCCCACTGAATGAGAGGGAGAGAGGTGGCACACCCAGGAGTCAAGACTGGCACACAAGCTGAAAGGGCAATATTACTCTCCCACTGTTTTTTTATGTATTTTTTGTTTTTTAAGGGAGACTTTAGAAACCCAATAATATTTAAAAAAAAAAATAGGCTTTCTATGGCCCACTGAATGAGAGGGAGAGAGGTGGCACACCCAGGAGTCAAGACTGGCACACAAGCTGAAAGGGCAATATTACTCTCCCACTGTTTTTTTATGTATTTTTTGTTTTTTAAGGGAGACTTTAGAAACCCAATAATATTTTAAAAAAAAAATAAATAGGCTTTCTATGGCCCACTGAATGAGAGGGAGAGAGGTGGCACACCCAGGAGTCAAGACTGGCACACAAGCTGAAAGGGCAATATTACTCTCCCACTGTTTTTTTATGTATTTTTTGTTTTTTAAGGGAGACTTTAGAAACCCAATAATATTTTTTTAAAAAAATAAATAGGCTTTCTATGGCCCACTGAATGAGAGGGAGAGAGGTGGCACACCCAGGAGTCAAGACTGGCACACAAGCTGAAAGGGCAATATTACTCTCCCACTGTTTTTTTATGTATTTTTTGTTTTTTAAGGGAGACTTTAGAAACCCAATAATATTTAAAAAAAAAATAAATAGGCTTTCTATGGCCCACTGAATGAGAGGGAGAGAGGTGGCACACCCAGGAGTCAAGACTGGCACACAAGCTGAAAGGGCAATATTACTCTCCCACTGTTTTTTTATGTATTTTTTGTTTTTTAAGGGAGACTTTAGAAACCCAATAATATTTAAAAAAATAAATAAATAGGCTTTCTATGGCCCACTGAATGAGAGGGAGAGAGGTGGCACACCCAGGAGTCAAGACTGGCACACAAGCTGAAAGGGCAATATTACTCTCCCACTGTTTTATTATGTTTTTTTTTTTTTTTTCAGGGAGACTTTAGAAACCAAATAATATTAAAAAAACCAAAAAAAAAAATAGCCTTTCTATGGCCCACTGAATGAGAGAGAGAGGTGGCACACCCAGGAGTCAAGACTGGCACACAAGCTGAAAGGGCAATATTACTCTCCCACTGTTTTTTTATGTATTTTTTGTTTTTTAAGGGAGACTTTAGAAACCCAATAATATTTAAAAAAATAAATAAATAGGCTTTCTATGGCCCACTGAATGAGAGGGAGAGAGGTGGCACACCCAGGAGTCAAGACTGGCACACAAGCTGAAAGGGCAATATTACTCTCCCACTTTTTTTTATGTTTTTTTTTTTTTTTTCAGGGAGACTTTAGAAACCAAATAATATTAAAAAAACCAAAAAAAAAATAGCCTTTCTATGGCCCACTGAATGAGAGAGAGAGGTGGCACACCCAGGAGTCAAGACTGGCACACAAGCTGAAAGGGCAATATTACTCTCCCACTGTTTTTTTAGGTATTTTTTTTTTTTCAGGGAGACTTTAGAAACCAAATAATATTAAAAAAAATAATAAAATAAATAGGCTTGCTATAGCCCACTGAATGAGAGATAGCACACACAGCAGTGACACACAAGCCCTGACTGAGGCCAATATTTTTCTCCCACTGATTGATGTAGTGTTTTTGTGTTGAGGTAGAATTTAGAACACAAATCACGGAAAAAATAAATAGGCTTTCTATGGCCCACTCAGTGAGAGATGGCACACACAGGGATGGCACTGTAGCAGAAATGCCAATCTTAATCTCCCACAAAAAAAACAAAAAAAAAACAGGGACTGTCCTACAATTACTATCTCCCTGCAGTAATCTAAGCCAGGTATGGCAGGCAGCAATAGGAGTGGACTGATGCACAAATTAAATAAAAAGTGTGGACAAACAAAAAAGATAGCTGTGCAGAAAGGAAGGAACAAGAGGATATGTGCTTTGAAAAAAGCAGTTGGTTTGCACAGTGGCGTACACACAGCAATACAGCTATCACGGAGCCTTCTAGGGCAGCCCAATGAGCTACAGCGCTGAGGGGAAAAAAAAAAAAAAATAGCTTCCACAGTCCCTGCACACCGAAGGTGGTGTTGGACAGTGCAAATCGCTGCAGCACAAGCGGTTTGGTGGTTAGTGGACCCTGCCTAACGCTCTCCCTGCTTCTGACGAAGCGGCAGCAACCTGTCCCTAAGCTCAGATCAGCAGCAGTAAGATGGCGGTCGGCGGGAACGCCCCTTTATAGCCCCTGTGACGCCGCAGACAGCAAGCCAATCACTGCAATGCCCTTCTCTAAGATGGTGGGGACCAGGATCTATGTCATCACGCTGCCCACACTCTGCGTTAACCTTCATTGGCTGAGAAATGGCGCTTTTCACGTCATTGAAACGCGACTTTGGCGCGAAAGTCGCGTACCGCATGGCCGACAAGCACAGGGGTCGGATCGGGTTTCATGAGACGCCGACTTAGCCAAAAGTCGGCGACTTTTGAAAATGATCGACCCGTTTCGCTTAACCCTAGTGCTGCTCACACATCTAGATAAATTCCATGTGGGGTCTAGTTTACAAAAGTGTGTGGTTTTTTTTCAATGTTTAGGCACTTCATGGGCCCTCCAAATGCGACATGGCATCCGCTGGCAATTCCAGCCAATTTTGCATTCCAAAAATCAAATTGTGCTCCTTCCCTTTTGAGCCCTGCCGTGCGCCCAACAATTTGCTTTACATCACATATGGGGTATTTATTGTACTCGGGATTAAATTGCACAACAAATGTTGGTGTTCATTTTTTCTGGCTACCCTTGTGGAAATAAAAAAAAATTGGGGCTAAAATAGCATCTTTGTGGGAAAAAGTAAAAGTTCCTGTCAATCACCCGAAGGTTTAATAACCTTCTTAAATGTGATTTTGAGCAGTATGAGGGGTGCAGTTTTTTGAATGGTGCCACTTTTAGGTATTTTCTGTCCTCTAGGCCCCTCAAAGTCACTTTAAATGTGATTAAGTCCCTAGAAAAAATTGGCTTTGCACATTTTGTTGGAAAAATGAGAAATTGCTCATAAATTTTTAACCCTTCATAACAAAAGAAATTGTTAAAAAATGTTGCTCATATAATATAGACGTATGGAAAATGTTATTTATTAATAGATATGAGAGAACTTGTTCTGAAAACGTTCGCCAATCTGAACTTCGGCACAAACCTTGCACATTCGGATTCATGTTCAGATTCCCTAGAACTTTCCTCAAATTCTGTAAATATTTGTCCAAAGTTCGGTAAATGATCAAGTTTCCACTAATGCTTTTATTAGGACTTTGGCTACGATATTGGCACTGTATGATGAGCTGGGGGGGCGGCATGTTTTATTCTTAGCTAGTTCAGCTTGATAGAATCCTGTGTAAAATCGACCTTTCGGCAAATAAATCTGGAGTGCTAATTCTGTGGTACAGCCACAAGGTGCCACTTCAGCATATAAATCCATAGTGCTGCTGATTCTGTAGTACAGCGACCAATTGTCACTTAAAGGGAACCTGTCACCCCCCCCCCCAGGCATTTTTAACTAAAAGAGCCACCTTGTGCAGCAGTAATGCTGCATTCTGACAAGGTGGCTCTTTTAGTTCTGGGTGCTGCAACTGCCGAAATAATCAGTTTTGTAATTTGTCAGAAATACCTTGTCTTCAGTCAAGGAGGCAGGCTTTCCCCCCCTGCTGCAGATGCCACACAGCCCTCACTCAAATCTTCTTGGCGCCGGGCGCCGCCTCCTCGCCGCTGTTTTCAAATGTGCCGGCGCCCGCGCTCTTTTCCCCTGCCTTGGGCAGGCACAGTGAGAGCTGCCCATCTGTCTTCATATGCAGTCCAGCTGACTGCGCCTGTGCGGACGCCCTGCCTGTGAATCCCAGCCCCGCAATGTGAATAAATCAGAAGACACTGTGGGGCTGGGATTCACAGGCAGTGCGTCCGCACAGGCGCAGACAGCTGGACTTTAGTTTTGCTGGGCTTTGGGCGTCGCCGATTATAGCTTGTGTCTTGTGCCTGGTGATCTCGGTCTGGAGTGGTGGTCTTGGAGAGGAAATATCGTATCTGGTGGTGTATTATCCTTCATTATATTTCTCCTTCCTATATTTGTATTGTTTTGCCCTGTGCATATTATAGTGTTTTCCTGTGTGTCTGCGGCGTGGTGCGTTTTTTAGTTTTCCCTGTCTGTGCTTTCTGTAGGGGCTGGTGAGAGGTCTTATCACTGGGTGGTGGGTGGAGGTTTCAGCTTAGTACTGAAACAGGACTCAGGGTCAGGTCTGGCGGCCCAGACATGCACACCTTCAGTGTAAACTCTGGGAGAGGGACAGACAGGGTTTCCCTAGTTTGAGGGATATTGCAGGGGCCCGGGTAATCAGCTGTAGTCTACCCAGTACCCTCGTGACTTTATAATCGGCCATATTTTTTTTATTCCATGGATCCCATGACTTCCATAAACCACCAGTTGGAGGCGCTGTCCCTGCAGGACACTGAGCTGAAGGGGGCAGTTCAGCAACAGGGTTTAGCAGTATCTAATGTGCAAGCTGAATCTGCAGGCAGAGTTGCTGAGCCAAAGTTTCCTTTACCTGAAAGGTTTGCTGGGGAATGCAGTAAATTTGTTACTTTTCGTGAATCTTGTAAGCTATATTTTCGTATGCGCCCGATCTCCTCAGGTAATGAGGCTCAGCGTGTGGGCTTGGTGTTGTCATTACTGATTGGGGATCCTCAAGCATGGGCGTTTTCTTTACCATCTGATTCTGCTGCATATAACTCAGTGGAGAGGTTTTTTTCTGCTCTTGGACTCATTTATGGGGATCCTGACAGAATGGGTCTAGCAGAATCTAAAATTCGTGCTATCCGCCAGGGGGAGCGTATGGCGGAGGATTACTGTTCTGAATTTCGCCGCTGGGCGATAGATACACAGTGGAATGATCCCGCACTGCGGAGTCAGTTTGTTCATGGGGTTTCAGGAAGGGTTAAAAAAGCCCTTCTGATGTACGAGACTCCTGCTTCTCTAGAATCCGCTATGAGTCTTGTTATCCACATTGATTGCCGTCTGCGTCAGGGAGTGCAAGAGACGCCGCCTATGGGAGAGAGCGAAGGTACACGTGAGGTTGCTGCGGGTGAGCTCACGGAGCCTATGCAAATCGCAGGGGTATCACATGTGAAGCATCGTACCCCTTTGCTCAGGAAGCAGAGAGCCTGTTTTTGCTGTGGTAAAACTGGTCATTATGTTAATACTTGTCCTCTGCTATCTAAGAAAAGCGCAACGGCGGAAAAACTGCTGAGCTCAGAGGGTGTGGAGGAGGCCAATCTGAACTTATGCATATCCTCCATTGTGGTTTCTCAATGCATGCTCCCTGCCAAAGTTAAGGTCGCTGGCAGAGAGCTGCCAATCACTGTGTTTGTGGATAGTGGTTCTGCCACTAATCTTATTGATGAGGAGTTGCGCACACAGCCGGTTTCAGGATCGAAAAACTGCCTCATCCTATCCGGGTGGTCACCATCAATGCCGCTCCTCTCCCACAGGGGGAGATTACTGAGTTTGTGGCTGAGGTTAAACTCCACATTGGGGTCCTACATTCGGAGCAAGTTACATGTAGGGTCCTCAGTAATCTGCCTGCACAAATGGTTCTGGGTTTTCCATGGTTGGCTATGCACAACCCGGTGATTGACTGGAAAACCCAGGACATCATCCAGTGGAGCGGATTCTGCCAGGAGAATTGCTTGGCCACGTGTGTGTCAGCTGTGACTCCTAGTATTCCTGAGTCTCTGCTGGATTTCGCAGATGTGTTTTCTGAGAAGGGTTGTTCAGAATTGCCACCACATCGTTCCTATGACTGCACTATTAGGTTAAAACCAGGGGCCAAATTGCCGAAAGCGAGGATGTTTAACATCTCTGGTCCTGAGAGGCAAGCCTTTAAAAGACTACATCGCTGAGAGTCTGAGCAAAGGGCACATCAGGCCTTTGTCCTTGCCTGTGGCAGCAGGGTTCTTCTTCATTAAGAAGAAAGATGGCGGTTTACGCCTGTGTCTGGATTTCAGGGAGTTAAACCAGATTACGGTTCGTGACCCATACCCTATGCCGCTGATACCCGATCTGTTCAATCAGGTGGCTGGTGCTAGGTGGTTCTCTAAGCTTGACCTCAGGGGGGCGTACAACCCCATAAGAGTCCGTCAAGGAGATGAGTGAAAAACGGCTTTTAATACTCCTGAGGGTCATTTTGAAAATCTGGTGATGCCATTTGGTTTGACAAACGCGCCTGCTGTATTTCAACATTTCATAAACGATGTGTTCTCTCATGTCCTGGGAAAATTTGTTATTGTGTACCTTGATGACATTCTCATCTATTCATGCGACCGTGATACTCATTTAGAGCATGTTTGACAGGTGTTACAGCTACTCAGAGAGAATAAGCTCTATGCTAAATTGGAGAAATGTGTATTTTCGGTTCAGGAGTTGCCTTTCTTGGGTTATATTGTGTCCGCTTCTGGGTTTAACACACGTGTGTGTCAGCTGTGACTCCTAGTATTCCTGAGTCTCTGCTGGATTTCGCAGATGTGTTTTCTGAGAAGGGTTGTTCAGAATTGCCACCACATCGTTCCTATGACTGCACTATTAGGTTAAAACCAGGGGCCAAATTGCCGAAAGCGAGGATGTTTAACATCTCTGGTCCTGAGAGGCAAGCCTTTAAAAGACTACATCGCTGAGAGTCTGAGCAAAGGGCACATCAGGCCTTCGTCCTTGCCTGTGGCAGCAGGGTTTTTCTTCATTAAGAAGAAAGATGGCGGTTTACGCCTGTGTCTGGATTTCAGGGAGTTAAACCAGATTACGGTTCGTGACCCATACCCTATGCCGCTGATACCCGATCTGTTCAATCAGGTGGCTGGTGCTAGGTGGTTCTCTAAGCTTGACCTCAGGGGGGCGTACAACCCCATAAGAGTCCGTCAAGGGGATGAGTGAAAAACGGCTTTTAATACTCCTGAGGGTCATTTTGAAAATCTGGTGATGCCATTTGGTTTGACAAACGCGCCTGCTGTATTTCAACATTTCATAAACGATGTGTTCTCTCATGTCCTGGGAAAATTTGTTATTGTGTACCTTGATGACATTCTCATCTATTCATGCGACCGTGATACTCATTTAGAGCATGTTTGACAGGTGTTACAGCTACTCAGAGAGAATAAGCTCTATGCTAAATTGGAGAAATGTGTATTTTCGGTTCAGGAGTTGCCTTTCTTGGGTTATATTGTGTCCGCTTCTGGGTTTAAAATGGACGCCGCTAAGGTGCAAGCGGTGCTGCGTAACTGTCTGATAACCTAAAAGCGCTCCAGCGGTTCCTTTGGTTTTCTAACTATTATAGAAAGTTTATCAAAAACTTTTCTACCATTGCGAAACCGCTCACTGACATGACCAAAAAAGGTACCGATTTCTCCGCCTGGTCTGAGCCTGCTGTGCGCGCATTCGAGTTTCTGAAGAACAGTTTTGCTTCAGCTCCCATTCTGGTGCAACCGGATGTATCGAAACCATTTACCGTGGAAGTAGATGCATCTGAGGTTGGAGTGGGGGCGGTACTGTCTCAAGGCTCATCCTTGAGCGAGTTGCATCCATGCGCCTATTTCTCCAAGAAACTGTCGCCCGCCGAATGTATCTACGATATCGGCAACAGGGAGTTGTTGGCTATCAAGTTGGCTTTTGAGGAATGGCGACACTTTTTGGAGGGGGTCGGTTCACCAGGTTACTGTTATTACCGACCATAAGAATTTGCTTTATTTGGAGTCAGCCAAGCGTCTGTCCCCCATGCAGGCTCGCTGGGCATTGTTTTTCACGCGGTTCAACTTTTTTGCTACTTACCGACCTGGCTCTAAGAACACTAAGGCGGATGCTTTGACCAGGTGTTTTCCGGGGGGAGAACCTTGGGAAGAACCGGTACCCATCCTCCAAAAAGGTGTAGTGGTCTCGGCTCTCACGACAGAGGTTGAGGCTGAGATTGCCGAGGCTCAGGAGGAAGTACCACCAGAACTTCCCGTTAACAAATCGTTTGTACCGCTCCATCTTCGCCTAAAGATATTGGCAGAGCATCATGATGCTGTCCTGGCTGGTCACCCAGGGGTTAGGGGTACTTTGGAGTTGGTGTCGCGTCGGTTTTGGTGGCCCAAAATCCGACAGGACGTGGTCTCATACGTGTCAGCATGCACCACATGCGCTAGGGCTAAGACGCCCCGCTCCCGTCCTGCTGGCACACTACTTCCTCCCGAGGTACCCAGTAGGCCATGGATGGAGATCTCCATGGATTTTATTACGGACTTGCCCTCCTCAGCTGGGAACACGGTCATCTTGGTGATTGTTGATCGGTTCTCAAAAATGTCGCACTTTGTGTCTTTGCCTTCGTTGCCTAACGCTAAGACTCTGGCTCAGGTATTTGTGCAGGAGGTGGTCAGACTTCACGGGGTCCCGTCTGACATCATGTCTGATAGGGGTACTCAGTTTGTGGCAAAATTTTGGAAAGCATTTTGCTCACGGCTGGGGATCAAGTTGTCACATTCTTCGGCATTTCATCCTCAGTCAAATGGTCAGACCGAGCGTATGAACCAAAATTTGGAGCAGTACTTACGCTGTTTTGTTTCTGACAACCAGGAGGAGTGGTCAACGTTCCTTCCTTTGGCTGAGTTTGCCATAAATAATCACCGCCAAGAATCTTCTGGGGAGTCTCCGTTCTTTTGTGTTTACGGGCACCATCCTCAATTTTGTACTTTGAGTCAGGGGGGCTCTTCCGGCGTCCCGGAGGAGGACCTGTTAGGAGCACAACTGTCTTCCGTCTCGAGGAAAGTGAAACAGCGCCTGTTGAGCGTGGGTGCAAGGTACAAACGTGTGGCTGACAGTAGATGTGTGCCAGGTCCGGACCTGAGTATGGGTGACTGGGTGTGGTTGTCCACAAAAAACATAAGACTCAAAATACCATCCCTTAAATTGGGTCCTAGGTTTATTGGTCCATTTAGGGTCGCCGCCATCATTAACCCGGTTGCCTACAGATTGGAGCTCCCTACGGTATATAAGATTCACAACGTGTTCCACAGATCGTTATTAAAAAAGGTGGTGGGTTCTGTGGACGTGGCGCCGATGCCTCCTCCAGTCTTGGTGGATGGCAGTTTAGAGTTTGAAGTCTCCAAGGTGGTTGACTCTCGAGTGGTGCGCCGCACGTTACAGTACCTGGTACACTGGCGTGGTTATGGGCCGGAGGAGAGGTCTTGGGTACATCCTCAGATATACATGCGGACCGGCTGGTCAGTATGTTTCACCGCCACCATCCGGACAAGCCGGGTCCTATAAGTCGTGAGGGCCCTGGGGTCCCTCGTAGAAGGCGGGGTACTGTCATGTCGGACGCTGTTCACACTAGGGCATCTGACAGACAGCGGTAATTCCTCATTCGTCCACTATATGCTCAGTGGCGCCGGCTAGATTGATCCAGATTGTCTGGGGTTAATCTGACTGGTACTTGGGTTGGAGGCTTAGTCACGCCCATTGCCTTTAAATAGTTTTGCTGGGCTTTGGGCGTCGCCGATTATAGCTTGTGTCTTGTGCCTGGTGATCTCGGTCTGGAGTGGTGGTCTAGGAGAGGAAATATCGTATCTGGTGGTGTATTATCCTTCGTTATATTTCTCCGTCCTATATTTGTATTGTTTTGCCCTGTGCACATTATAGTGTTTTCCTGTGTGTCTGCGGTGTGGTGCGTTTTTTTAGTTTTCCCTGTCTGTGCTTTCTGTAGGGGTTGGTGAGAGGTCTTATCACTGGGTGGTGGGTGGAGGTTTCATCTTAGTACTGAAACAGGACTCAGGGTCAGGCCTGGTGGCCCAGACATGCACACCTTCAGTGTAAACTCTGGGAGAGGGACAGACAGGGTTTCCCTAGTTTGAGGGATATTGCAGGGGCCTGGGTAATCAGCTGTAGTCTACCCATTACCCCCGTGACACATACTTTATGCTAATTGTGTGGTTAAGCCACCAGTCCACATTTCAGCATATAAATCCTTTGTGCTAATTATGTGGTCCAGCCACCAGTACAAATTTTAGCATCTAAATCCTTTGTGTTAAACATGTGGTCCAAACACCAGTCCACATTTCAGCATATAAATCTTTTGTGCTAATTCTGTGGTTCAGCCACACTATGTCTTTCCTTCACTTCCTCCACTTTAACATCGCACACAGTACAATCCTCAGAGATGATACTCCAATTACCCTCTCTTCCCCCCACGTCACAACTCTCCAACCACCTAACTGACTGTGGAGAACCACAGATGAGTGAGTCTGCAGAACTGTTCACACATTCTATTTCATGGGCATCAGAGGTCTGCTCCAAAAATTCACAGACTTGAGAGGAGAAGCATTTGCTTCCATGCCCCAAATTTTTTTCAGTAGGGTCCGAGGAGGGACGAAGTATGGTCTGAGCAGAATCCATACCCTCATCACTAGAAGTTAACCCTGGGGTGGAGGTGATCCTGATGTGACTCTGATGCCTGAAGCGCAAGCTTAGGTAACATTCACATTTGCGTTGTTGGGCACAGCGTCGTCGACGCATACCGACGCATGCGTCATGCGCCCCTATCTGTAACATGGGGGGCGCATGGACATGCGCCGGTATGCGTTGTAATGCGTTTTACGACGCATGCGTCATATTCACACACAAGACAGGGCACAGAGGACGCTACTTGTAGCATTTTCCCTGCGCCGAAAGTCCTGATCCTTACTATCTTATGACAACGCATGCGTCGCAAAACGCTGCGTTGTGTACATGCGTTGTTGGTTGCGTTGCCGATGCTGCACCCAACAACGCAAATGTGAACGTAGCCTTACTCTACTGTGCTGTCATGACCAGAAGAGGAGATGGAATCTCTCAGGGCAAGGAGTGGGAGTACAGAGAGGATGACAATGAGGTGGTAGATCACACTTTGTGTGAACCCAGAGGCAAGCAGCAAAGTAACTCAACTGAGGAGGTGGAGGAGAAGAAAGACAGGGAGGGTTACATTGTGGTTTCCCGCACAGACAAGGAATGAAACAACCACGACAAGAACTGCATCCTCAGCCACATCTCTGACTGTAGGCAGCATCAGTTGAGGGTCTGCAGTTCACAGGAGTAGCAAGGGTTGCCTAGCCTGGGTCTTTTTTGAGACTGCAAAGGATGTTCCAACTCTTGTTATCTGCCAACTTTGTAAAACAAAATGACTCAGTAAAAGCAAAAATTACAATAATTTGACAACTGCATGCATTAATCTGGGAATCTCACTGCACTAAAATGCAGCCTAGCAGGCCTCGCCAACCACTGGCTGCCCCAACAACCGCATCTGATGCTTCTTCCTCCTGTGACACTGTGGCAAGCGTTCTCACACAGGTCTCCAGCCACAGAACCTCCACTTGTGTAGCCTCTAAAGTTGGGGTGAGTGAGATCCCATCAGCTGTTACGGAAATGGACATGCCTGCTGATTTTGACCGATCTCAGACACTGAGCACAATACATCTCTCTCAGTCCACTGTAAAATCTCCTCCTGCACCTCCCTCACAGTCCAGCAGTTTATCATGTTCACTCTACTCCACCCTCACTCATACCAGCAGCCAGCCCTTGGTCCCGCAGTTGTGGTCATGTAAAAGATTTTTTTCCTACATATGCCAAACCTAAGAGCATGAACGTCACCCACTCCAATCTGTTGGCCATGGAAATCCTGCCATTCCGCCTGGTGGATACAGACTGTTTCCAAAAGCTGATGGCCATAGCAGTCCTCAGTACCAGTTGCCGTAACTTTTTTAAGAAAGCTGTGCCTGCGCTACACCAGCATGTCTCAGACAACATCACCTGTTCCTTGAAAAAATCTATGTCTGCCAGGGTGCATTTTGCCACTGACACCTGGATGAGCAAGCATGGCCAGGGATGTTATTTCTCACTGATAATGGGTGGCTGCGGGGAAGGGGCTGCTCCACAAGTCTTGTAATCCCCAAAGCTTGCGGGACAAACCTCTGTATCTAACAGTTCCTCTACTGCTTCTGCCTCCTTCACCTCCTCTAGGGCCTCCATCTGTGCCCTCAAACTCTCTCTTCATGGTTTGTGAGGTTGATGTCACCTTTGTATTGCATTTTGACATCAAGCCCACTGCTTAGTAATGGTGGGGGTGTCACATTTATGGTTGACGTCCTAACGTGTTCATTTATTTTGACCCTTAGTTGTCTTTTTGTCTTGCCCATTCCTTTGGCACCGCCTTCAATTACATCACTTCCAGTGATGTGCAGCGGTCGGTAGACTTTGTGGAGCGCATTTGCTTTCCACCACCTTGGTACCTTCCTTGATTAGTTCACTTCCGGTGACGTCTAGCAGGCCTCATTGAGCGCATTTGCATTCCACCTAGCCTGTGGTGACAAATTCCGCTACACTTTGGCAGGACGTTATAATTATGAGATGATGGTGAGACATATGCAACTCTTTATTTCAAGCGGTCACTATGGGATGTGGCTCATGGTAGTAGCTTTCCATCCACAAGCCATTTTTCCTCTCCTGATGGCCTCATTGAGCGCATTTGCATTCCACCTAGCCTCCGGTGACAAATTCCGCTACACTTTGGCAGGACATTATAATTATGAGATGATGGTGAGACATATGCAACTCTTTATTTCAAGCGGTCACTATGGGATGTGGCTCATGGTAGTAGCTTCACATCCACAAGCTTCCTCTCCTGATGAAACCTGTTCTATCTCCCTAGGGGAAATGCGTCAGGATGGGCCTACATCATTACATTGGATCAGTACATCCTCTATTATTCAATGCATTGTTTTGACCACTGCCATGAAATTCATGGATAAATAATTATTTTTATTGCCTGTATCTATCTGAATTTTTCTAATATGTCTTAAGGGGTGTTCGTTATCTATGCCATGTTTATGTACTACAAACGCTGTGCTGTAAATTAGGCTTCTTTTTTGATTATCTTACATGTCCAAAAAGCCCTTTTTAATTATTGTTGACCCTGATATTATGTATGTTGGTTCCCCTGCTTCAGTTTACTATTGGTGCTGTCTACCAAAAAATCACCAATAGTTTTGCCTAGTGTACTTTTTGTTATGAACCCATTTGTTCTTTTTCTTTGATTCTTGTCATAAAAAGTATACTATAGTGACAGCCATCATCTACATGGTCTCTCTTTAATAGATACATGCCATTTTATTGCACTATAGCACTTTGTTATTGGTGTTGGTTTTCTGTTAGTTCCTCCCTTTAGGGTCATAAGGGAGAGCCAGCGTTGAGTGGGGGCACCTGTTGTGAATTCTGCTTTTGGGTTCCCTCCGGTGGTAGTAGGTGGTAATGCAGTTGTCCCTGGGTTGCAGTCCTGGTCAGGTGTGTCTGCTGATTGCAGTTCTGACTGGGGTATTTAGGTGTGCAGGATTCATTAGTCCTTGCCAGTTGTCAATTGTTGTTGGGAGTTGTTGGACCTCTGCCTGGTTCCTCCTGCCTTTCTGCCAAATCAGCAAAGATAAGTGTCTGTTTTTTTTTTTTCCTGTGGCACACATGCTGTGTGCTTCACAATTCAGTGCTCTTCTTTGTGTTTTCTTGTCCAGCTTAGACTGTGTTAGTATTTTCTCAGTCTTGTTGGATTCTCTGGAGTGGCAGATATACATTCCATGTCTTTAGTTAGATTGTGGAACTTTTTGTATTATCTGCTGTGGATATTTTTGGAAGGGTTTTAATACTTGACCGCCTAGTAATCTGTCCTATCCTTTCCTATTTAGCTAGAGTGGCCTCTTTTGCTAAATCCTGTTTTATACCTGCGTGTGTCTATTCTTCTCCTACTCACAGTCATTATTCTTGGGGGGCTGCCTATCCTTTGGGGGTCTGCTCTGAGGCAAGATAGCATTCCTATTTCCATCTATAGGGGTATTTAGTCCTCCGGCTGTGTCAAGGTGTCTAGGGTTTGTTAGGCACACCCCACGGCTACTTCTAGTTGCGGTGTTAGTTCAGGATTTGCGGTCAGTACAGGTTCCACCGACTCCAGAGAAAGTTTTCATGCGGCTCCAAGGTCACCAGATCATAACAGTACAACTGGCCCATAATGAGTTAAATGCATCTCAGAAGAAGGGAAGAAAGGTGTTGAGCCATTTTTTTTTCTGCAGTCTGTTTTATCTTTTCTTCCCTCTTTATTTATGGGTGGCTGAGGAGTCTTGTGCTAGCATGGATGTTCAGGAATTAGCTTCTCGTGTAGACCAGCTTGCTGCTAGGGTACAGGGTATTTCTGATTATATTGTTCAGACTCCTGCTTTAGAGCCGAAGATTCCTACTCCTGATTTGTTTTTTGGTGATAGGTCCAAATTTTGGGGTTTTAAAAACAATTGTAAACTGTTTTTTGCTCTGAGACCACGATCCTCCGGTGATTCCATTCAGCAGGTTAAAATTGTCATCTCCCTGCTGCGTGGCGATCCACAGGATTGGGCATTTTCCCTTGAATCTGGGAATCCGGCCTTGCTTAATGTAGATTCCTTTTTTCAGGCTTTAGGATTATTATATGATGAACCGAATTCTGTGGATCAAGCGGAGAAAACCTTGTTGGCCCTGTCTCAGGGTCAAGAGGCGGCAGAATTGTATTGTCAGAAATTCAGAAAATGGTCTGTGTTGACTAAATGGAATGATGATGCTTTGGCAGCAATTTTCAGAAAGGGTCTTTCTGAATCCATTAAAGATGTTATGGTGGGGTTTCCCACGCCTTCCGGTCTGAGTGATTCTATGTGTCTGGCCATTCAGATTGATCGGCGCTTGCGGGAGCGTCAAACTGTGCGCGCTGTGGCGTCGTCCTTAGAGCAAAGTCCTGAGCCAATGCAGTGTGATAGGATTTTGTCTAGAACAGAACGACAAGGATTCAGACGTCAGAATAGGTTGTGTTATTATTGTGGCGACGCTTCTCATGTCACTTCAGTCTGCCCTAAGCGGATAAAAAGGATCGCTAGTTCATTTACTATCAGTACTGTACAACCTAAATTTCTGTTATCGGTGTCCTTGATCTGCTCATTGTCATCATTTTCTGTCATGGCGTTTGTGGATTCAGGCGCCGCCTTGAACTTAATGGATTTTGAGTTTGCCAGGCGTTGTGGTTTTCCCTTGCAGCCTTTGCAGAACCCTATTCCTTTAAGGGGGATTGATGCTACACCTTTGGCTAAAAATAAGCCCCAGTTTTGGACACAGGTGACCATGCACATGGCGCCAGCCCATCAGGAAGATTGTCGATTTCTGGTGTTGCATAATTTGCATGATGTTATCGTGCTGGGTTTTCCGTGGTTGCAGGTACATAATTCTGTGTTGGATTGGAAATCTATGTCTGTGACTAGTTGGGGTTGTCAGGGGGTTCATAATGATTTTCCTTTGATGTCAATCTCCTCTTCTTCCTCTTCTGAAATTCCAGATTTTTTGTCTGATTTTCAGGATGTATTAGATGAGCCCAAGTCCAGTTCCCTTCCACCGCACAGGGACTGTGATTGTGCTATTGACTTGATTCCAGGCAGTAAGTTTCCTAAGGGCCGACTTTTCAACCTGTCTGTGCCTGAACATGTGGAGTTATGTTAAGGAGTCTTTGGAGAAAGGGCATATTCGGCCATCTTCTTCACCATTGGGAGCAGGTTTTTTTTTGTTGCCAAGAAGGATGGCTCCTTGAGACCTTGTATTGATTATCGACTCTTGAATAAGATCACGGTCAAGTTTCAATACCCTTTACCTTTGCTTTCCGATTTGTTTGCTAGGATTAAGGGGGCTAGTTGGTTTACGAAGATTGACCTTCGGGGGGCATATAATTTGGTTCGTATTAAGCAGGGTGATGAATGGAAAACTGCGTTTAATACGCCCGAAGGCCATTTTGAATACCTTGTGATGCCATTCGGGCTCACTAACGCTCCATCTGTTTTTCAATCCTTCATGCATGATATCTTCCGGACTTATATTGATAAATTCTTGATTGTATATTTGGACGATATTTTGATTTTTTCCGATGATTGGAAATCTCATGTGGAACAGGTCAGGATGGTATTTCAGATCCTTCGTGACAATGCTTTGTTTGTGAAGGGGTCTAAGTGTCTCTTTGGGGTGCAGAAGGTTTCTTTTTTGGGCTTTATTTTTTCTCCCTCATCTATGGAGATGGATCTGGTTAAGGTTCAGGCCATTCATGATTGGAATCAACCCACATCCATGAAGAGCCTTCAGAAATTTTGGGGTTTTGTAAATTTTTATCGCCGGTTCATTACTAACTTCTCCAGCGTGGTTAAACCCTTGACTGATTTGACGAAAAAAGGCGCTGATGTGGCGAATTGGTCCTCTGCGACTGTCTCTGCCTTTCAGGAGCTTAAACGCCGATTTACTTCTGCTCCGGTGTTGCGCCAACCAGATGTTTCTCTTCCGTTTCAGGTTGAGATTGATGCTTCTGAGATTGGGGCAGGGGCCGTTTTGTCTCAAAGGGATTCTGTTGGTTCTTTGATGAAACCGTGTGCCTTCTTCTCCTGCAAGTTTTCACCTGCTGAACGCAATTATGATGTCGGCAATCGGGAGTTGTTGGCTATGAAGTGGGCATTTGAGGAGTGGCGACATTGGCTTGAGGGAGCTAAGCACCGTATTGTGGTCCTGACCGATCATAAGAATTTGATTTACCTCGAGTCTGCCAAACGGCTGAGTCCTAGACAGGCTCGATGGTCCTTGTTTTTTTCCCGTTTTGATTTCGTGGTTTCGTATCTTCCGGGTTCTAAGAATATTAAGGCTGATGCCCTTTCTAGGAGTTTTTTGCCTGATTCTCCTGAGGTCCTTGAACCGGTCGGCATTCTGAAAGAAGGGGTGGTCCTTTCTGCCATTTCCCCTGATTTACGGCGGGTTCTTCAGGAATTTCAGGCTGATAGACCTGACTGCTGTCCTGTGGGGAAGTTGTTTGTTCCTGACGGATGGACTGGTAGAGTGATTTCTGAGGTTCACTGTTCTGTGTTGGCTGGTCATCCTGGTATTTTTGGTACCAGAGATTTGGTTGGTAGGTCCTTTGGGTGGCCTTTGTTGTCACGTGATGTGCGTTCTTTTGTGCAGTCCTGTGGGACTTGTGCGCGGGCCAAGCCTTGTTGTTCCCATGCTAGTGGGTTACTTTTGCCATTGCCGGTCCCTGAGAGGCCCTGGACGCATATTTCTATGGATTTTATTTCGGATCTTCTGGTTTCCCAGAGGATGTCGGTTATCTGGGTTGTTTGTGACTGGTTTTCTAAGATGGTTCATTGGGTGCCTTTGCCTAAATTGCCTTCCTCTTCAGAGTTGGTTCCGTTGTTTTTTCAGCATGTGGTTCGTTTGCATGGTATTCCGGAGAATATTGTGTCCGACAGAGGTTCCCAGTTTGTTTCTAGGTTTTGGCGGGCCTTTTGTGCTAGGCTGGGCATTGATTTGAATTTTTCTTCTGCATTTCATCCTCAGACAAATGGCCAGACCGAGCGAACTAATCAGACTTTGGAGACTTATTTGAGATGCTTTGTGTCTGCTGATCAGGATGATTGGGTGGCCTTTTTGCCATTGGCCGAGTTTGCCCTTAATAATCGGGCTAGTTCGGCTACTTTGGTTTCGCCTTTTTTTTGTAATTTTGGTTTTCATCCTCGTTTTTCTTCTGGGCAGGTTGAGCCTTCTGACTGTCCTGGTGTGGATTCTGTGGTTGACAGGTTGCAGCAGATTTGGGCTCATGTGGTGGACAATTTGGTGTTGTCTCAGGAAGAGGCTCAATGTTTTGCTAACCGTCGTCGGTGTGTTGGTTCCCGGCTTCGGGTTGGGGATTTGGTTTGGTTGTCTTCCCATCATGTTCCTATGAAGGTCTCTTCCCCTAAGTTTAAGCCTTGGTTTATTGGTCCTTATAGGATTTCTGAGATTATTAATCCGGTGTCTTTTCGATTGGCGCTTCCGGCCTCTTTTGCTATCCATAATGTCTTCCATAGATCTTTATTGTGGAAATATGTGGTGCCCGTTGTTCCCTCTGTTGATCCTCCGGCCCCTGTTTTGGTTGATGGGGAGTTGGAGTATGTGGTTGAGAAGATTTTGGATTCTCGTTTTTCGAGGCGGAGGCTTCAGTACCTTGTCAAATGGAAGGGTTATGGCCAGGAGGATAATTCTTGGGTTTTTGCTTCTGATGTCCATGCTGCTGATCTGGTCCGTGCCTTTCATCTGGCTCGTCCTGATCGGCCTGGGGGCGCTGGTGAGGGTTCGGTGACCCCTCCTCAAGGGGAGGGTACTGTTGTGAATTCTGCTTTTGGGTTCCCTCCGGTGGTAGTAGGTGGTAATGCAGTTGTCCCTGAGTTGCAGTCCTGGTCAGGTGTGTCTGCTGATTGCAGTTCTGACTGGGGTATTTAGGTGTGCAGGATTCATTAGTCCTTCCCAGTTGTCAACTGTTGTTGGGAGGTGTTGGACCTCTGCCTGGTTCCTCCTGCCTTTCTGCCAAATCAGCAAAGATAAGTGTCTGGTTTTTTTTTCCTGTGGCACACATGCTGTGTGCTTCACAATTCAGTGCTCTTCTTTGTGTTTTCTTGTCCAGCTTAGACTGTGTCAGTATTTTCTCAGTCTTGTTGGATTCTCTGGAGTGGCAGATATACATTCCATGTCTTTAGTTAGATTGTGGAACTTTTTGTATTATCTGCTGTGGATATTTTTGGAAGGGTTTTAATTCTGACCGCCTAGTAATCTGTCCTATCCTTTCCTATTTAGCTAGAGTGGCCTCTTTTGCTAAATCCTGTTTTCTACCTGTGTGTCTATTCTTCTCCTACTCACAGTCATTATTCATGGGGGGCTGCCTATCCTTTGGGGGTCTGCTCTGAGGCAAGATAGCATTCCTATTTCCATCTATAGGGGTATTTAGTCCTCCGGCTGTGTCGAGGTGTCTAGGGTTTGTTAGGCACACCCCACGGCTACTTCTAGTTGCGGTGTTAGTTCAGGATTTGTGGTCAGTACAGGTTCCACCGACTCCAGAGAAAGTTTTCATGTGGCTCCAAGGTCACCAGATCATAACAGGCACTGTGTTGAACTTAGGGTGCCAACCTCTGTGGTAAGGTAAGAAAGGGGGAGTTCACTAGCCCCCTCCCTCTAGCTAATCTTTTCTATTTAGGATAAGACTGCGTTGTTACTATATCTCTTTGACCCTGATTTATGGGCAATTTTTAATGATGAGCGAATATACTCGTTACTAGAGATTTTGTCGAGTATGCTCGGGGGTCCTCCGAGTATTTTTTAGTGCTCGGAGATTTAGTTTTTCTTGCCGCAGCTGAATGATTTACATCTGTTAGCCAGCATAAGTACATGTGGGGATTCCCTAGCAACCAGGCAATCCCGCCCATGCGCCGACCGCCACAGATGCTTTTGCCCTGGAAGTAGACATTGAACTTCCGGGGCGTCTAGGCCGATATCAGCGGTGGGGGAAGCGCTGATTCGTGCATGTGCAGAGCCGCAATAACGACCCGGAACCACTAGAAGGCTCAAAAAAAAAAAATGAGAGGAAGTGCTCTATAAAAACCAAACATGCTCTGTGTTCGGCGATGCAACATGTCATCCCCAGGGACTATGGATCCTCCAGCAGGAGACTCAGCAGCCCCCACCAAGGATCACTCAAGCAGGGGAACCTCGGATAGTGGTCGTAGAAGCGATGCAGCGGACCCCAGATCCAGGACAGGACCTCGGCCTTCTGATTCGGTACTGATAGCTTCACTGGGTGAGTTTAAAACTCTGCCCATTAAGCTGACACCTTCCCCGCTTTTTCTCTCTTTCTCCTTCTCTCGCTATGTCTTACTCTCGTCAGATCAAAAAGGCAAAAAACTAAACATAAGCAATGCACTTTATGTAGCCAGCCCCTTCCAGACTCATACCCTAAAAAGCTTTGCAAATACTGCATAACTGAGACCACACAGGGAGCGGCAGTATCTATTACGGACTTATGTGCCATTATTAGGGTGGAATTAAAGGCTATGTCCCAGGATAAACCACAAAAAAGCAAAAGTAAAACTAAAACATCAATATCCTCATCAGATTCCGATAGTGGCCAAGTGATAGTCTCAGACGCTTCCCTATCATCATCATCATCATCATCGTCGTCATCATCAGAAATTGAGGGATGGTCATGTTTTCCCTTGGATAGTGTGGACAATTTAGTGAAGTCGGTAAGAGACACTATGGGGTGTGAGGAGAGAAAAGTCGCTCAAACCACGCAGGAGATAATGTTTGCGGGTTTAGCCTAGAGAAAAAGGAGATCCTTTCCGGTTATTCCGGCAGTCAAAGCTTTGATAAAAAGAGAATGGGAAAAGCAAGATCAGAAAAGTTTTCTACCCTCTGCGTCAAAACGAAAATACCCGTTCAGTGACGATGAGCTGCTTACATGGACCAAGGTCCCTAAGGTGGATGCAGCTGTGGCGTCTACCTCTAGGCAGTCCACATTACCTGTAGAAGATGAGAGACTACTTTCTGACCCTCTTGACCATAAAGCGGAGTCATCGCTAAAAAGGTCTTGGGAGGCAACTACAGGCATATTCAAACTGGTAGTAGCTAGTACATGCACTGCTAGGTCAATGCTCATTTGGATTGACCAGCTGGACCAACAAATTGAGAACAAAGTCTCGAGAAAAATTGTGGGCTGCTATCCCCTTAATTCAAGGGGCAGCAGCCTTTTTGGCTGACGCATCTGCAGATTCTCTCTGCTTGGCAGCAAGGTCCGCAGATCTTGTAATTAAATAATGCCAGACAGGCGTTATGGATGAAAAGCTGGAAAGGGGACACGCAGTCAAAATCCAAAATATGTGCTATTCCATGTGAGGGTGAGTTTCTCTTTGGAAAAACCCTAGTTCAAATACTCAAAAAGGCAAAGGACAGGAAAAAAGCTTTTCCTGACTCTTCTATTCCCTTTTATAGGAGAGCCTTTAAAAGAAGGCCATTCGGCAAGAGAATGCAAACATGAGGCAGACAAGATGGGCCACTAAAGAGGCGAAATGGAGAGGTACCATGTTCAGAAGACCCAACCCCCCAAAAGAAAACAAATACTGAAGATCCAATTACTCCAGTAGGGGGTAGATTAAAAAATTTTTTTCCTCAGTGGGAAAAAATAACAACTAGCTCGTGGATTTTGAATACAATCAGAGATGGAATTAAATTACAATTCATTCGCTTAGCCCACGAATCCTATATTATAACATCCCTCAATTCGCCTATAGAACAAAAGGCCCTAGAGGTGGAAATTCAAACCCTATTATCTAAACGGGTTTTAGTCTGGGTTCCTTAGGGGCAGGAAGGTAGAGGATTCTATTCTCCCCTATTCCTGGTTTCCAAACCCGATGGTTCATTCAGAACAATCATAAACCTAAAAAAATTTAATTCATTCTTTCAAAATCATAAATTTAAAATGGAGTCTATCAGATCTACCATAAAACTCCTTTTTCCAAATTGCATGATGGGGGCATTGATCTAAAAGATGCTTACTACCATCTCCCTATCCATGATAGATACCAAAGATTCTTCAGGGTTCAATCGAAGATTCATCATTTCCAGTATGCGGCCATGCCCTTTGGCCTCTCTACAATGCCAAGGATCTTCACCAAGGGGATTCTAGAGGTGATCTTCGTCAAAAAGAGACCTTAATTGTGCCCTACCTGGATTACTTTTTGGTCATCGGAAATTCAGCTATCCAGCTATCCAGTGTGCTGACCGCCTAGCTCATGCAGTTTCATCTTTACAGGATCTGGGCTGGATCATCAATGTCAAGAAATCCAGACTTACTCAACTTTCCCTCCAGGCGTTTTTGGGGTTCCATCTAGACTCCACAATCCAAAAGTGTCTTCTTCCTCAGGTAAAGATAACACTCATCAAACATAAAGTCACAGCTGCGATGGATAATCAGCGCATGTCCTTGAGGAAAGCAATGTGGTTACTAGGATCCCTTATTTCCTGTACCCCTGCAGTTCAATGGGCACAATACTATACCCGGACAATGCAACATCAGATTCTCCAAGAGGAAAGACTACTTGGTCATCTAGATGCAAAAATAACTTTGTCCCAGGAAGTTTTGACCTCCTTAATGTGGTGGCTAGATTCTAACCATTTGATGAATGGGGTTCCATGGATAATAACACCATCTCATACTATAACCACCTATGCCAGTCCTCACGGATGGGGCACCCATATGGGAAGTAGTTTTTGCCAAGGGTTATGGGACACAGAAGAAACTCAGAATTCATCTAACCTTAAAGAGTTAAATGCAGTAAAATATGCGTTGTATCATTTTCTTCCACAACTCCAGGGAAAAGATGTCAGAATCCTTTCCGACAACACCACCACAGTGACATAGCTAAAGAGACAAGGAGGTACTCGATCAGAGACTCTGATGTCTTCTGCTGGAGAAATCTTGGATCTAGACGAAAAACATCTGCTATCCCTTACTGCACTTCATATAAAGGGGGAAAAACAACCAGCAGGCAGACTTCCTAAGTCTACACACTTTAAGACAGGGGGAATTGTGCCTAAACCATCATGTCTTCCAAGAGATAGTATCCCTATGGGGTCATCCTCAAATAGATCTCTTCGCCACAAGGGAAAACAAACAAGTCCGGAAATTTGCCTCCCTATCTTTAGCAGATCATCCGGACATTCTAGATGCTCTCCAAGCCCCTTGACAATTCAATCTGGCATACTCCTTCCCTCCGATAATATTATTACCACAGGTTATATGAAAGAACAGAGAAGAAGGAGCGAGGATTATACTGATAGCACCATTCTGGCCCAAGAGGCCATGGTTCTCGTGGCTACAAACCATGTCGGTCTCAGATCCTTGGGTCCTCCCCTCGATCCCCAACCTCCTCTTCCAGGGACCTTTTTCCATCCTCAAGTGGACAGTCTCCATCTGACAGCCTGGAATTTGAAATACAAATACTAAAATTAAGGGGGTTCTCAGAAGGTTTAATCGATACACTCCTTCAAAGTAGAAAGCATTCCACCACAATAATATATACAAAAATATTGAAGAAATTCCTACAATTCTATACATCTTCCAACACATCAGAAATCCCAATGCAACCTATCTTAGAATTCCTTCAAAAAGGGAAGGAACTAGGTTTGTCTGTAAATACGCTAAAAGTCCACGTATCGGCACTGGGAGCCCTCTATGGCCATAATGTTGCAGGAAATAAATGGGTGTCCCGAATTATCACAGCCTGTGAACTAATAAATCTCGTTAACATACCTAGAATTCCCCCCTGGGATTTAAACTTAGTTCTACAAGCCCTAACAGACTCTCCGTTTGAACCAATAAACTCGATACCCTTAAAATACCTATCACTCAAAACGGCTCTTAGTGGCACTGACTTCTGCTAGAAAAGTCAGTGACATCCAAGCTATTTCCATAGATCCACCTTTCCTGCTGACATGTCAGGATAAATTGATTCTGAAACCAGACCCCTCCTACCTTCCCAAGGTAGCAAAAAAAATTCATAGATCACAAGAAATACTCCTGCCCACCTTTTTTAGTAATCCCTCCACTCCTGAAGAACAGAGGCATCACACTCTAGATGTTAGGAGAGTAGTGTTAAAATACATTGAAAGGACCAGGAGCTGGCAACAGTGTAGGGCTCTTTTCATATCCTTCCAGGGTCCCAAGAAAGGGCATGGAGTCACAAAAGGCACCTTATCCCGGTGGATCAGAGAGTCTTATCAGACTGGCTTATTCCACGAGGAATGAAAACCCTCTGGAAGGCATAACAGCACATTCTACCAGAGCTATGGCATCTTCCAGGGCCGAAGGAGGGGAAGTTCCAATTGAAACTATTTGTAAGGCGGCAACTTGGTCAGATCCTTCTACCTTCTATAACCACTATAGGCTTTACCTATCATCAACTTCTGACCTAGACTTTGGCAGGACTGTCCTCAGCACGGTGGTCCCTCCCTAGGTGATGGTCTCTGGAAAATCTCCAATAGGGTGCTGTCATGGCGAAGAGTAAAAAGCCGGATTACTTACCGGTAATGCTCTTTTAGTGAGTCCACGACAGCATCCTCTCACATCCCTCCCTAGGTTAATATAGTGTGCACTAATAAGTTAAATTTTTTACCAAATATAGAGCAAATAAGTTTGAACATAAAATAATGGTATTTGCCTAATACTGGCGGTCCTCCTGGTACTCTGAAATCAAAACTGAGGAGGAGATGCGGACCACCCCCTTTTATTTTCTATAGGTTTCCTGTTCCTGTGGGGCAGATCCCTCTCTCCTGGAGGTTGCTGTCGTGGACTCACTAAAAGAGCATTACCGGTAAGTAATCCGGCTTTTCCCTGTTTTGTCTTTGTCTTGATTCCATTACATTTCTGTCCCATGCTTTTATGGGTTAGGGGATGGGACAGATCATGGCTTTACAGGAGCATAGTAAGGCTGGAGACTTTGGTCTCTCTACCTTCAAGAGTATCCCTGGACAAGGATAGTTAGGGTTTCAGAGACAATTTGAGGCCCCCCCTTCCTTACCGAAGACCGTCACAGCATTACATTCATGAACTATAACAAAGACTTTGACTTGACAATCTTCAAAAATCATGGCCTCCACTTTCGACATATTTTCTCTGAAGATGCTTTGACAGGTCGCACTGAACAGTATAATCTTTAATTGATTCCCTACCTCATTTAAACTACTTGACACAAAATTTTACTTGGTAACAGGAGGGTTCAGCATCACCATATACAGCAATCATCCTGTCATTGATTTATTTAAGCTTATTTTCTTCCTTTGTATGAAATTTAAACACAAAACAAAGCTCCAATTCCCTTTGTTTGTAGAGCCACCCTGTACTGCACTTGTCATGTTGTCACTTCTAGTGCTTTCATAAGACTAAACTTCTATTGTGTCTGTTCAATGTCAAGACATGTCTGTACATGCACAGAAAAGTTTAGCTCTCTAACACTGACAAAACATGCTGCAGTAGATGCATCCCTTGTATAATATATTAGTATGCTGCTATATGCTAGTACTGCACATTATGATCTGTGTCACTCTGATCAAATCTTGTAGGTTTACAGGGCTGAGTGCAGTCGGATCCCACAGTCTTTGATTGGGTCACCGGTAAAATGGTACATTCAGTTAAAGCGAACCTATCACCTCCAGAAATACTTCCTGCAGATATAGTAGTTATCTATTTGTAAATGGTGTTTAAATCCTGATTGGCTTACTGGAGCAGCAACTACAAGGAAAAAAGTAAGTTTACAATGACCGATATACAGTGAGCTCTCTTATAACTCTTCTACACCTTGATTGACCGCTTGCTCTGCAGAGCGTTTTTGGGTGCAAAGCAAGATGTCAATCAATGGGCAAGATTACAGTCTGCTTACTGTATAATGAGCGGTGACTGTAACAGCTCACTGCACTATCCCAATGACTGTAAGAAAACTGATGTAGGCAGAATATAGCTTCATTTTTTTCCCTGTGGCTGCTGTTCCAGAAAGGCAGCTAGGCACAATTTAATTACCATTTACCTGGCTGCAGATTGCCACTATATTTGCAGGTAAATAGCATTTCAGGAGGTGACCGATTCCCTTTAATGGAAAGATCCTAGACCCTGGCAATTATATAATAGGTTTATACAGCCGGAGTCAAAGCTTTCTGTGGCCAAAGATTGCTTCTTATAAATACATAACCAAAATGTGTTGTATGCTCTTGAAATGTGTGTGAACTCATAAATGATATTGTTGTAAATTGTGTTTCTAAAACATTTTACAGAACAGGGATACTTGCTTCCTAGAAGTTTGGATCCCGACCTTGTTCCTGGTTAATACTTTAGTACTGTATTTTAGCCTTGATCAAGTCATGTTGCTATACTCTTAAGGCCCCGTCTCACATAGCGAGATCGCTAGCGAGATCGCTGCTGAGTCACTAGTTTTGTGACGCAACAGCGACCTCAGTAGCGATCTCGCTATGTGTGACACGTACCAGCGATCAGGCCCCTGCTGCGAGATCGCTGGTCGTGTCGGAATGGCCTGGACCTTTTTTTGGTCATTGAGGCCCCGCTGACATCGCTGAATCGGTGTGTGTGACACCGATCCAGCGATGTCTTCACTGGTAACCAGGGTAAACATCGGGTTACTAAGCGCAGGGCCGCGCTTAGTAACCCGATGTTTACCCTGGTTACCAGCGTAAATGTAAAAAAAAAAAAACAGTACATACTCACCATCTGATGTCCGTCAGGTCCCCCGGCGTCTGCTTCCTGCTCTGACTGACTGCCGGCCGGAAAGTGAGAGCAGATCACAGCAGTGAAGTCACCGCTGCGCTCTGCTCTCACTGTACGGCGGCTCAGTCAGAGCAGGAAGCAGATGGCAAGGGACACCGAAAGGCGAGTATGAACTGTTTTTTTTTTTTGGTAACCAGGGTAAACATCGGGTTACTAAGCGCGGCCCTGCGCTTAGTAACCCGATGTTTACCCTGGTTACCCGGGTGCCGCAGGGGGACTTCGGCATCGTTGAAGACAGTTTCAACGATGCCGAAGTCGTTCCCCTGATCGTTGGTCGCTGGAGAGAGCTGTCTGTGTGACAGCTCCCCAGCGACCACACAGCGACTTACCAACGATCACGGCCAGGTTGTATCGCTGGTCGTGATCGTTGGTAAATCGCTATGTGAGACGGGGCCTTTAGCTTCATTTACTCTCTTATAATTGGTTCCCTATTCCATACAGGTGGAATTTAACAAAGCCAAATCCTGCAGTCTGGGACCAGATTTCCATTTATAGTTAGTACCGTATATTTTTTAAAAAATATTATATGATTGATGCAAGTTTATAAGCATACATCATATTTCAATTGTAGAATGTTAAATGGTAATTGAATTTTTTTTATATATAATTTGCTTTTAAGGTGCATCCAAGTCAATGATAACTGTGCTATGTTTTCCAATAACTCCACTTCATGTTGAAGGTTTGATATCATACTGCTTGCAAAATGTCATCTTTCTCTGTTGGCTGAGATTTGTAATATTAGAGATTTGATTGAATCTTTCCCAGCTGTGCAGAAAGACTGGCATAAACTATGCTTATTATGCTTCTCAAAGTTGACAGACTGTTGTTTGTCAAAGAATATAAAGAGTAATTATACATTTTCGAGACTCTGCCTGTGCTTGTAATTGCTCTTGTAATGTGACATTTCCATATGTTTTGAAGATTGCAGTGGACATTAATTTAAGTATTTGGTTTGGTATTATAATATGCATTTCAGTCCATAATATTCTTTATGTTCTGACAATTAAAATAACTGTCGCTTTCATGTTCTTTCCATGTACTGATGGGATTCTGTATGCTATCAATTATCAGATATTTTGAAACGCTATTATTCTTGTTCTTTGTGTTTTATATATGAGAAATGAACAAATAGTACTTTATCAGGATTGTGCAATGTACATTGAGCATATGTTAACTTTGAGGCACACAAAAATTCATGTCTGCAACCGAAACAAGCAGGAAAGTGGATGCCCAGAATCAAGTGGTAGTACACTCTTAGGGTACCGTCACACATTGAAATTTTCATCGCTGCGACGGCACGATTCGTGACGTCGCAGCGTCGTATAATCATCGCTCCAGCGTCGTAGACTGCGGTCACACGTTGCAATCACGGCGCTGGAGCGATGCCGATGTCCCCGGGTAACCAGGGTAAACATCGGGTAACTAAGCGCAGGGCCGCGCTTAGTAACCCGATGTTTACCCTGGTTACCAGCGTAAACGTAAAAAAACAAACAGTACATACTCACCCGTCGGTGTCCTTCAGGTCCCTTGCCGTCTGCTTCCTGCTCTGAGTGCAGCCGTACAGTGAGAGCGGAGCGCAGCACCGCTGCGCTCTGCTCTCACTTTCCGGCCGGCACTCAGAGCAGGAAGCAGACGGCAAGGGACCTGAAGGACACCGACGGGTGAGTATGTACGGTTTGTTTTTTTACGTTTACGCTTGTAACCAGGGTAAACATCGGGTTACTAAGCGCGGCCCTGCGCTTAGTTACCCGATGTTTACCCTGGTTACAAGTGAAGACATCGCTGGATCGCTGTCACACACAACGATCCAGCGATGTCAGCGGGTGATCAAGCGACGAAAGAAAGTTCCAAACGATCTGCTACGACGTACGATTCTCAGCAGGGTGTCTGATCGCAGTAGCGTGTCAGACACAGCGATATCGTAACGATATCGCTAGAACGTCACGAATCGTAACGTCGTAGCGATGGAAATTTCAATGTGTGACGGTACCCTTAAACCAACACAGGACATCCTACATGCAAAGCAAACTAAATGATCTATTTTATCCACTAATAGGGTTTCCTTTAAACATAATAGAATTTGTTTTGTTTTTTATTTTACAGGTTTGGAAGAGATCAGGAGCTTGGTTTTTCAAAGCTATCCCAAAATATATTTTACCGTTAAAAGTCTCAAAGACGAATGAACTTCACCTGAGGCATGCACAAGCCGAACCTCAGATTCAAGACCTGAAGGCCATTGTAACAAATCGAACATATACTTGGGCAAAAGGAAGAGGTCAGTGGTTTGTTATTATAACCCTGAGGGCAGTCATGAAAAATGTTTTCATACTTAGAGTAATACTCTACAATTCCATAAAATCTATGCACTCATAAAATGTTGTAATTAATATCTTTAACTATAGAATGTACTTTCCACCAAGTTTACCCATATATTAAATATTACTCTGTAAGTTTGATCTCCATCCCGAAACCATTTATATACACATACAGTGAAAGATGAACTCATTTATATTGTCCATGCCTGAATCTCGATAAATCCATGTTTTAGCAGTATGCAATTGAGGTGCTAAGTGCAGGAGATAGCACTTAAGGAAACTCTACCTCCTTAACATTCTTGATGCCTCTCTTCATTTGATTATAATCTTGGTGTGTGGCAGAGAGAGCAGACCTCAGTGTCATTACAAACACCGCTCCAGCTCTCATACATTGTCAGCTTTGATCTGCTCCCCCTATGAATTGACAATCTAAAGTTACCAATGAGTTAATCTGTCACTGGATTATTTGCACCTATATTATTTTTTTAGGGGGGTAGACTTATGTGGCACCCCAGGGTCCTGGTCGTCACAGTAGCATTGCTTTCCTCACGGGGAGAGTGATTTTACATTTGGAAGCGATGAAGGATAACTCTTATCAGGTAACCACCATACACACAACATGTTCACACTCCAGGCCACAAGGGGGAGCTTTTGATCCTATTTACTAGGTGACTCCCCTATATATATTGTGGTTTGGAGGGAAAGCGAGATTATCAGATTGTCAGAGAGACAGAAGGGAGCAGACCGACCTAGAGGGTCAGAAGGTCTGAATGGGCCGTGTAGTCTGAAGTACTACAGCTCCTGGAAAGAGACATACAGAAAGCCGAACATTGTTCAGTGAGCGTGCAGGAGAGCGAAGCACAGGAGAGTAACATCAGAGGAGACCAGCTAAGAGCAGGCTGCCTCTTACTGAAGCGCAGATAACCGGTAGCCGGACCACCGAGGTTGTAAGGACTCTGAAACTTACATCAGAGACTGGCAGGACAGCTGAACTGCAAGTTACCTGTCCGCCTTAATACCCAGGAGGCACAGTGACACATATAGAGTCTGGGGCTAAAGTCCCTGTAAAAAGGCTCAAGTCACCAGTCATATGGGTTATGTCCTATCCTATATGGGGGATAGAGAGAAGAACTGTGAAGACCTTATCTGAAGCCATAGGCAGTAAGGGACTACAACACCACGGTGCTAGAGGAAGGCTTTTAACTCCACCTGGTAAAGGGGACTCTGGATTCACTTCCAAGCCGGCCAGACCCAGCCTACCCTGTGATCTGGTACCCTGGACTGTGGCTGCCTGAAGTATTCAGTAAACCAGGTAAAGAGACTGCAAACCTGTGTCCTTGTTCTTTACTGCGCCATCCACCATCTTCCATCTACACACCGGGAGCCCTGGGGACACACTTCACCTGTTGGAAGTTATACCATCTAGCTGCCATAACATCACCCCAGAGGACCCCTTAAAGCAGCGTCAGTCCACACTGACTGAATACCACAGGTGGCGTCTCAAACATAAACTCTATTCACTAAATCCCTTTAAAGACTTTCCCCTTTTACATGGGCGCCCAGGGCCATGGACCGGGTCGCCACCATGACATCATCCTGTGAACACCGCACCCGGTACCGGGTACCCCACGGCCCTGGCAGGGCGACTCACTTACTCGTTAAATAGTAGTATTTAAATAGTAGTAGGCAGGCAGATTGTATTGATAAGTTGAATTGATTTTATTTTTTTTAAATGTACAATAAGTATTGTACAGCTACAATGTTTGCTGGAGTTAAGATAGCAGGTGCAGGGAGCAAATATTAAAGGGAACCGGTCACCTACAAAAAATGCTATTCATCTGCAGATATAATGGTAATCATCAGGTATATATAATTTTAAACATAATTGGCTATCTAACTGGAAGAGCAACTACAGAGAAAAAATGAAGTTATGTTCTCCCTGCAGCCGCTCGCTTCCAGTCATCCATGCCATGCAGAGGGTAGTAACACTTAGGGCTCATTCAGAGATCAGTGATTTTTCATCAGTATTTCTATGCCAAAACCTGCCGTGTCCCCAAAACACAGAACAGGTACCAGTGTCAGCCTTTCAATTACAGCTTTTCACTATATGTTCCACTCTTGGCTTTGGCATACACGTACTGATAAAAAATCACTGATGTGTAAATATGAGCCTTTACCACTCAGTCAGCTTGTTTTTATAGTCCCCTGCATAGTCCTGATGAATGCGAGCAAGCAGCTGCAGAGAGAATAAAGCTCAGTTTTCTTCCTGTAGCTGTGCTTAGAGTAAACCAGTGTAGCATGATTTCAATGCAATTTATCTGCAGATTACCGCTATGTCTGCAGACAAGTGAGCATTTTTGTAAGTGATGGGTTCCTTTTCAAGGGGACATGTCACCAGGTGAAAAGTGGCCAATTTTTTCTCTTATTTTATAACTGCAGAAATGTTTGTTTTAATTAGTGTACATTTTTATGGTAATTACTAAGGGGTATTACTCACAGAGAAATAATGCAGAGCAGCCTAAAGACCTGCTCCCAGATAATTCAATGAGCATTGCCCCCTTGGACAGACCATGAAAATTGGCACTAAATAAAAAAAGCCATGTCTCTGGAGCTGTATGAAGGATTTAAAAAAAAAAATAAACAAACAAAACAGAATAGGGAAAGCTGCAGGAATAAAATAAGTGGAAAAATTGTCCACTTTTCACCTGGCAAAAGCTTCTTTTAACTATGCCACATATTTGTAGTACAAAGATACAAATAACAAAAAATAAAAATGTGCTTACACTACAGGTTGCCTCTTTATGCTGTACATGATCAGTCCAGCTACAAACCAGAGTAATACAATGTGAAAGCTTACCTTAGAAAGCTAGTATAAAGGTACTGCTTTCAGCAGGATTCCCTGCATAATGGCTTGCTAGTCATCATTCACTAAACTTTTATTTCTTATTTTCTCTAGTACATGCAATGTTACAATTTTTATGTACTTAGTTATCAAATATAATTCAACAGGATTTCTAAAGTTAAATACATAATGATGTTTACTTATTGGCTGATGTAGGGTGTGTGTACACCAGCAAACATCACCGCTGCAGCCAATCACTGAGCTCAGCAGCTCGGGCCTACAGCAGTAGAGTGCCAATGCCGGAAATGATTTCTTAAAGTGGAAAATCCCTCTAAGGCTAAGTTCACATTAGCGTCTGTGTGCACAGCGTATCATCTGCATGCGCAAAAGCATGCCAAAACGCATTAAAACGCATGGTTATGCTGCATTTTTTATCCGCATCAGCTTACGCATGACGCCAAAAAAAAATCCATGTGCATGCGTTTTTGCATTTTTTCAGCGCATACGTTCGAATTTTCAAAGAATTTTGTTATGCGGCAAATGCTGTTACAGGAGAATTTCCTTGACAAAAGCCACACCCAATGGCCGGGTCTCATGGGGATTCTGTACATATAGACCCTACACAGATGAAATCCTCATCTTTTGCTGCTGTATCCAGCTGCAAGATGGATCTTGGCATGGAGAGCTTCTATCGTAGTCAGGATGTGGAATTGAAATTGGCTTTTGCCTTTGCTGTGGCTTGTGGAGAAGAAAGGAGAAGAGCAAGATGGAGAAGACGTTGTTGTCGCTACTGGCAACACCCCATCATTGAAGTCTGAGAGATCCGTGGAGCCTACCACTCGTTATACACTGAGCTATGAGAAGTTTTTCCAATACACGAGTATTTACTGTCTGAACAGAGCTTCGATGAATTGCAGCAACGTGTGCGAGGATCCATCACCAGGCAGGACACACAATTACCTAGAGCAATTCCTGCTCAGGAACGTCTATTGGTGACCATGAGGTATGTAATTTTGAAAAATAAACACATCTTTGTATTATTGTAAGAAAAGCCATGAACTGATTTTTTTCCCCTATTTTCTGTTCGTCAGATTCCTGGCTACCGGAGAGACCTTAAGATCTCTACATTTCCAATTCCAGATTTTAGTGTACACCCTTTCTGGGATTGTTGGAGACATCTGCCATGCTTTATGTGACGCTCTGTGTGCAGAATTCCTCCCCCAACCCACAACTGAACTCTGGCTGAAAAATGCAGAAAAATTAAATAAAATTTGTAATTTTTCTAACTGTGTGGGTGCTGTGGATGGCAAACACATTCAGATTCCGAAACCAGCTGGAAGTGGATCCGAGTATTTCAATTACAGAAAATACTTTGATTGTTCTCATGGCGATTGCAGATGCAGTGTGTCGATTTGTAACTGTTGACATTGGCTCATTTGGACGAGGAAATGACTCACAGACTTTAAAAAACTCTGACATGGGCCATCGTTTGTATGGTAATAATTTTAATTTCCCACCGCCACAACCTCTTCCGAATACTGAAGGACCACCAATGCCATTTGTTGCGGTTGGGGTTGAGGCATTTCAAATGTGTTCAAACCTCATAAAACCGTATTCGAGTCGGGACTAGAGATGAGCGGTCTTCGAGTCGAACTGTTCGCCAATTTCAAATTCGAGCTGTTTTGGGCGGTGTTCGAGTCGTTCGACGAACCCGGACAATTTGCTTAAAATTCGGCTGTTCGAGTTTCTGTTCGATAACTGTTCGTTCACCAAAAGCCTAGCTTGATTTGCACATTAAAACTGTTTATCATTGTTAATGGACTGTTTCAGTGTATAGTGGGCGGGAGATAGATCTGTGCTGAAATAACGCCGATCCCCATTTTTTTTTTACTTTCCCGCATTTACAGAGGGGTGGTGCAGTCTCTCAGCCTATCAGCAGTGCGCACACACACAGCAATGTGCATGTGATGCAGACAAGCAAGGGCATGTGTCATTGGCTGTGTATGTCACATGTCACTCCTTGCCCAATGAGAACCAGCCATTTGCCCCGTCGTCACCATTTCCTCACTGCTGCAGCTTAGTGTTAGACGGCACCGCTGCTGCTGTGGGCGCTATACAGTCAAAGAGTCTTTTATTGCCAATGAACTTTCTGAGAGATTGGTTTAGGGAGTCGGGAGTTGGGACTAGTTGTAATATCAGCCCTTTTCAGGGTAGGTTACAGCAGTTCATAGCACTGTTTGCCAGGCAGGTCTGAGCCAGTGCTGTGAAAGTGTTAGTCACAGCATTTGGTGTAATCTAGCTCAGCCAATCCTTTTGGGCTAGTAGCATTGTCTGATAGTCATCTGAGTAGCCCGCCTGTGAAGCTATCTACACCTGTGCCTACCGCCTGTGTATCTCAATTTTTATGGCATCTAACCCAGTAAATCATTTTGGGGTTTTAAGCTTAGTAGCAGTGTCTGCACGTCAGCAGAGTAGCCCACCTGTGAAGCTAGCTACACCGCCTGTGTATCTCAATTTTTACGGCATCTAACCCAGTAAATCGTTTTGGGGTTTTGGGCTTAGTAGCAGTGTCTGCACGTCAGCAGAGTAGCCCGCCTGTGAAACAAACTATTACTGCCTGTGTATCTCTATTTTCACTGCATCTAATCCAGTTGATAGTTTTGGGCCTAGTAGCATTGTCTGCACGTCAGCAGAGTAGCCCGCCTGTGAAACAAACTATACCGCCTGTGTATCTCTATTTTCACTGCATCTAATCCAGTTGATAGTTTTGGGCCTAGTAGCATTGTCTGCACGTCAGCAGAGTAGCCCGCCTGTGAAGCTAGCTACACGGCCTGTGTATCTCAATTTCTACGGCATCTAACCCAGTAAATCGTTTTGGGCTTAGTAGCAGTGTCTGCACGTCAGCAGAGTAGCCCGCCTGTGAAACAAACTATTACTGCCTGTGTATCTCTATTTTCACTGCATCTAATCCAGTTGATAGTTTTGGGCCTAGTAGCATTGTCTGCACGTCAGCAGAGTAGCCCGCCTGTGAAACAAAATATACCGCCTGTGTATCTCTATTTTCACTGCATCTAATCCAGTTGATAGTTTTGGGCCTAGTAGCATTGTCTGCACGTCAGCAGAGTAGCCCATCTGTGAAACAAAATATACCGCCTGTGTATCTCTATTTTCACTGCATCTAATCCAGTTGATAGTTTTGGGCCTAGTAGCATTGTCTGCACGTCAGCAGAGTAGCCCGCCTGTGAAGCTAGCTACACGGCCTGTGTATCTCAATTTCTACGGCATCTAACCCAGTAAATCGTTTTGGGGTTTTTGGCTTAGTAGCAGTGTCTGCACGTCAGCAGAGTAGCCCGCCTGTGAAACAAACTATACCGCCTGTGTATCTCTATTTTCACTGCATCACTGCAGTTGATAGTTTTGGGCCTAGTAGCATTGTCTGCACGTCAGCAGAGTAGCCCGCCTGTGAAGCTAGCTACACGGCCTGTGTATCTCAATTTTTACGGCATCTAACCCAGTAAATCGTTTTGGGGTTTTGGGCTTAGTAGCAGTGTCTGCACGTCAGCAGAGTAGCCCGCCTGGGAAACAAACTATACCGCCTGTGTATCTCTATTTTCACTGCATCTAATCCAGTTGATAGTTTTGGGCCTAGTACCACAGTTTGGCCACTCAGTTCTGCTCGGTATTCATCCATCGGTTGTTGTGCCAACAACTTCAGATACAGAGTTGCCAATTAAGTACTAAAATGAGTGGCAAAAGGCCTGCTGCTGGTGGAAAGGGGAATAGGCATGTTGGAAAGGGAAAAAAAGGTTGTGTCCGTGGGGTAGGTGGTAAAGCAACAGTAACATCTGCAGAAGAAAGACCATCTTCCAGCCAAAGTAAGATGTCTACTTCTTTTCGTGGACAATCTGATATGATCCCTTTCTTACGACCATCGCTACAAGCATCGCCAAAAATTCCAGATGAGGCACAAAAACAGCAGGTGCTTGAACGGATATCATGTGCTCGTTCAAGTGGGCTCTCCTCCATGTCAACTTCAACATCACAACTACTCCAGTCCTCAGAGTTGTCACCCCAATCGCACTTGCTTCCTCACAGCTCCCAAGTCTCCAGCTGCCTGTCTGAGCATGGGGGTAGCACACATGGTTAAGTCTGTAGAGCTGTTTACGCATACTATAGCCTGGGAATCAGAGGTCTGCTCCAGAGCTTCTGTGAATCCAGACAAGGAAATGATCTGCACTGATGCCCAGAATCTTTGTGAGTTGGATCCAGGCCCAGATGAAGAAGGTTCTGAGCATAATGTAGACCCTCGTTCCCAAACTGTAACTCCTGTTGGTGGAGATAATGAGGAAGCTGATGATGAGAGTGAGATACCTGATTGGAACAAAAAGTTGACTTTTCGGTTGGGGCAGGAAGAGGTTGGCTCTGAGGACGACGGGTGTGAGAACACACAGGATGATGATGGCGAGGTTGTAGACCCCACTTACTGTCAACCCCCAGTCCGCCAGTCCATGAGGTCAGCAGAGGAGGTGGAGGAGGATGCTAGTGACGAGTCTGATGACGAGGTAACGGTGTGCCTTCCTGGACAGAGACGGAGTACTGGAAGCACGTCAACAACTGCATCCTCAACCCCAATTGTGCCTCAGACCAGAAGTCGTGGTGGCTCTTCAGGTCGCATGGGCTCTAAGCCTTGCATAGCCTGGGCATTTTTTGACATTGCAAAGGATGACCTAACTCATGTTGTCTGTAAGATTTGTCAACAAAATCTCAGTAGAGGCCAAAAAATCACTAGCTTGAGTACTTTATGCATGAACCATCACATGGATATGAGGCATAAGTTGCAGTGGGAAGTTCACTGTGCTACAATGCGGCCTAGTGGGCTGGGTCAACCACCGTCTGCCCCATCAAGTGCATCCGCATCCTCTTCATCCTCTGTGACTGTGGGGACAGCAGTCGCACATGGTTTTGGAAGCAGACCTTCCACCACTTTACCCGCAACAGCCAGTGTGATTGGCAGGTCGTCAGGACATTTGCAAATGAAAACACCTGCTGGTGTTGAGTAGGGTTGAGCGACTTTTACTTTTATAGGATCGGGTCGGGTTTCACGAAACCCGACTTTTTCAAAAGTCGGGTCGAGTGAAATCGGCCGATCCTATAAAAAAGTCGGGGTCGGGGTCGGCCGAAACTCGAAACCCAATGCAGTGCATTGGGTTTCCAATGGTTCCCAGGGTCTGAAGGAGCGGAAACTCTCCTTCAGGGTCTGGGATCCATATTTAAGTGTAAAATAAAGAATTAAAATAAAAAATATCGCTATACTTACCCTCTGACGGGCCCTGGTACTAACCGGGAACCTTCCTTCCTTAGAATCAGCCTTCCAGGACCTTGCGGTGACGTCGCGGTGACGTCGCGGCTTGTGATTGGTCGCGCGGCCGCCCATGTGACCGCTCGCGCGACCAATCACAAGCCGCGACGTCACCGTGACGTCACCGAAGGTCCTGGAAGGGCTGATTCTTAGGAAGGAAGGCTTCCGGAAAGAAGCAGGGCGTGTTCGAGGGAGAGTATATACCTAATATCAATATACTCACCCTCGGCTTCGTTCCGGCAGCCTTCCTTCCTAAGAATCAGCCCTTCCAGGACCTTCGGTGACGTCACGGTGACGTCGCGGCTTGTGATTGGTCGCGCGAGCGGTCACATGGGCGGCCGCGCGACCAATCACAAGCCGCGACGTCACCGCGACGTCACCGCAAGGTCCTGGAAGGCTGATTCTAAGGAAGGAAGGTTCCCGGTTAGTACCAGGGCCCGTCAGAGGGTAAGTATAGCGATATTTTTTATTTTAATTCTTTATTTTACACTTAAATCTGAATTCCGATACCAATTCCCGATATCTTAAACATATCGGGAATCGGTATCGGAATTCCGATTCCAGATTCAGAAGATCGCCGACTTCATGGCCGACCCCACACAGGGTTCGGGTCGGGTTTCATGAAACCCGACTTTGCCAAAAGTCGGCGACTTCTGAAAATTGCCGACCCGTTTCGCTCAACCCTAGTGTTGAGCGCTCTCCGACATCGACACCACATTTTGATCAAGGCAACATAACATCTCCGCCTGCACCTTCCTCACAGACCAGCAGTTTGCCGGGGACACCCTTCTCAACTCTGTCTAAGCACGGCAGCCAGCCCTCAGTCCCTCAGATGTGGACAAGTAAAAGACCATTTCCTCCTAGCCATGACAAAGCTAAGAGGTTGAATTTCTCCATCTGCAAGCTGTTGGCTACAGAAATGCTGCCTTTCCGCCTGGTGGACACAGAGGATTTTCGAGACCTTATGTCCATCGCAGTGCCCCAGTACCAGATGCCCAGTCGCCACTACTTCTCAAAGAAAGCTGTGCCTGCGCTACACCAGCATGTCGCACACAACATCACCGCTTCCTTGAGAAACTCTGTGTGTGATAGGGTGCATTTCACCACAGACACTTGGACGAGTAGACATGGACAGGGGCATTACATGTCGGTGACTGGGCACTGGGTAAATACGGCAACATCAGGAGAAGGGGCTGCTGTCCAAGTCTTGCTGTCCCCACGAGTTGCTCGTCGATACTCTGTATCTAAAAGTTCCTCCACTGTTTCTGCCTCCTCAACCTCCTCTCGGTCCTCCACCTGCACCCAAAGCCTGTCTGGTAATGCCACCCACGTTGTAACTGCACAGAAGGAATCCTGCACACCTCCTCACTATGATGTCACCAGGGCTCAACGGCATCAGGCAGTGTTTACATTGAAATGTCTGGGAAATGTGAGTCACACAGCTGAGGAGTTGTGGTCAGCTCTGGAGACCGAGTTCCATCAATGGTTGTCTCCACTCAACCTGCAGCCTGGGACGGCCGTGTGCGACAATGCTGCAAACCTGGGTGCGGCCCTTCGCCGGGGCAATGTCACACACTTGCCTTGTATGGCTCACGTTTTGAACCTGGTTGTCCAGCAATTTTTATCCCACTATCCCAGACTAGATGGGCTTCTGCAGAGGGCACGGTCGCTGTGTGCTCACTTCCGCCGTTCGCATCCCGCAGTTTGACGACTTGCATCTCTACAGAAGTCGTTGGGCCTGCCAGTTCACCGGCTGAAAGGCGATGTGCCCACACGGTGGAATTCAACTTTGCACATGTTGCAGCGACTGTGGCAGCACTGACGAGCCCTGGTGCAATACGTTATGATGTATAGCCTGGGCCAACGAGATCAAGAGGTGGGGCAAATCACGCTGCAGGAGTGGTCTCAGATCAGGGACCTATGCACCCTTCTGCACAGTTTTGAAATAGCAACGAAGATGTTTAGTGCTGACGATGCCATTATCAGCATGACCATTCCGGTGATTTACATGCTGGAGCACACATTACACAGTGTTCGGAGTCAGGTGGTGGAACAAAAGGAGGAGGAGGAACAGGAGGCGTCGTATGCGGTAGGGATCATATCTCCAAGGTCAAGAAGGTTGGCAGCACCAAGGCGGCTGGCATTGGAGGCTGGGGGAGAGCGATTACTGAGGGCGCATGGTAGCAGCCAAACTGTTGAGGAAGGTGCAGGAGGCGAGGAAGAAGTGGAGGACGAACTGGCGCTGGGCATGGAAGACTCATCAGATGAGGGAGACCTTGATCAAATTTCTGTTGTGCGAGGTTGGTGGGAGAGGGCAGACGAAGGAAGCATGATTCTCACCTCGCCACCACCAAGACAACAAGGACTTGGTCCTCCTGGATGCGCAAGACACATGAGTGCCTTCTTGCTGCACTACCTGCAACATGACCCTCGGATTGTCAGAATCCGAAGTAATGCCGACTACTGGGTTGCCACACTCTTAGATCCCCGGTACAAAAGCAAATTTGGCGAAATAATTCCTGCCATAGAAAGGGATTCACGCACACCACTCACGCCTTGGAGATCTTGTCGTGCCCTGCAGCCAGTGTTCTCTCTGAACGTGTGTTTAGCGCTGCTGGTGGTGTGCTGACAGATAAGCGCATGCCGCTGTCCAGTGACAATGTAGACAGACTAACGTTCATCAAGATAAACAAATCCTGGATCCTCAAGGACTTTTCTACCCCTGTGTCATCTTGGGGAGACTAAAAGCTTGATGATTTTTGAAAATCACCTCACCAACCGTTTTAAAAAACTCTGGCGAAATTGATGCCACTCAAGTGGTGTCTGTGGCCGAATTTTTGGAAAAAATGGAGACTCTTTGATTTAGTCTCCTTGCTGAGTTTTACATGACGTTGCCATCATCAATTCCAGGTGGGTGGGGCTTCTGCAGATTTGTTTACTCATACTATGGCCTGGGATTCAGAGGTCTGCTCCAAAGCTTCAGTGTCTGCTAGTCAGCAGAGTAGCCCAGCCACCCACCGCCTGTTTACCTAAGTACTATTTTTAACAGCATCTGGCCCAGGAAATCCTTTGGGGCCTAGTAGAATTTGGTGCTACTCAGCAGCGTACTTCACCCATGAAGCAAGCTACACCACCTGTTTACCTAACTACTATTTTGTAACGGCATCTAGCCCAGGAAATCCTTTTGGGCCTAGTAGAATTTGGTGCAACTCAGCAGCGTACCCAACCCATGAAGCAAGCTACACCGCCTGTTTACCTAACTACTATTTTTTAATGGCATTTGGCCAAGGAAATCCTTTTGGGCCTAGTAGCAATTTCTGCTACTCAGCAGCGTACCCCACCCATGAAGCAAGCTACACCGCCTGTTTACCTAAGTACTATTTTTAACAGCATGTGGCCCAGGAAATCCTTTGGGGCCTAGTAGAATTTGGTGCAACTCAGCAGCGAACCCCACCCATGAAGCAAGCTACACCGCCTGTTTACCTAAGTACTATTTTGTAACGGCATCTAGCCCAGGAAATCCTTTGGGGCCTAGTAGAATTTGGTGCAACTCAGCAGCGTACCCCACCCATGAAGCAAGCTACACCGCCTGTTTACCTAACTACTATTTTTTAATGGCATTTGGCCAAGGAAATCCTTTTGGGCCTAGTAGCAATTTCTGCTACTCAGCAGAGTACCCCACCCATGAAGCAAGCTACACCGCCTTATTTCTTTCTCAATCTAACCCCTCGGCTCTGGGATGTCCACTCTCCCTCCAGCTCTCTCCTTCTCACAGGTGGACTACCGCGTGTTTTCACACTGTGGCGAATCTTTTGGGCCCAGGCATAAGAAGACGTCGAGGTAATGGATAATATGTGCCGCCTACAAACGTCCATGATGACACATTCGAGGAAGCAACTAAACACCTCAAATAGTGAGCAGGATATGGAGCACCCCATGGGCAAACAGCGATCTATGTAGTATGCTCCTTCACAGAAGCAGCCCAATGGGAGGACACTATTCGGAGGCACAGGTAGCAACCGGAACGCCCCCTCAATGTCTGTTTTGGCTATTAGGGTGCCCCTTCCCACCTTCTTGACCCACCTGATTGCCTCGTCAAAGGAGGTACAGTACATAGTACAGTACTTGGTTCCACGTCGATGTTGTCGTTTACTGACCTGCCCCTTGGATATGACAAATGGTGGATTAGTCTGAATGTATTGGGTTCATTTTTTGGCACAACTCCCAATGGGGGTACCACTACGTCTTCTAAGGAAAGTGTTCTGAATGGACCCGCCGCCATTCTACCTAAAGATATTTCTTTTTTTTTTTTTGTCAAGAGTGACGTCTGGGTGTTGGTAGAGTGAGTTTAGATTTTTACTCCAGCCTTTCTTAACTTTAGAAGGGCATGACCTGCCTATATCTGTGTCTCCTCCTCCTTTTACTAATCCACCTCTTTACTTTTCACATGACTATGTGTAGTTGTGACTTTTCCATGTATTTGTTGTGTCTTCTGAGCAGTTTGTCAGCTTTTGGACACCTTTTCATGTGTTTTCCATGTGTTTGTATGTGTTTGTGTTTGCCTGCCATTGGTTTCAATGGGGTTCGACGGTGTTCGTCGAACAGTTCGTCGAACATCTCCCTGTTCGACGAACCGAACCGAACCCGAACACTAGGGAGGTGGCTCATCTCTAGTCTGGACTTGAATCACACCAAAAGGGTTTTCAACTACTGACTGACAAGGGCACGAAGAACTGTGGAGTGTACCTTTGGTTTGCTGCCATCAAAATGGTGCGTTTTGGGAACACCAATTAATCTAACAACTGAGGCAATTGATGATGTGGTCAAAGCGTGTGGTGTTATGCACAATTACATCCTGGCAAAAGAGCAACTACAATTAGAACTTGACAAACCTGTTGACACCACTTTGCAGGATTTCCATGCTCACCCTCTGAGGACTACAGTGGAAGTTGCCCACATGAGGTATAAGTTTGCTGCTTACTTTGTTTCAGATATTGGATGTCTTGCATGGCACGATGATATGGTTTAAGACACTTTAAGTAATTGTTATATGTTTGCTGACTTTACTACTAATAACCTCCAGTTAAACACCCGTTAAAACTTGACTCAACAATACATTACACGTGTGTGTTTTCGCATAAAGAGACAAAGAAAACAGGGATTGTGCAAATAAAATAAAAATTTATTTATTTAACAACAAACAATTGTTTTTATAATCGGGGTCTCTATGACTGTAATATATTGTGGACTTTGAGGGTGTTGAGCTGTGATGATTGAGTAACATTTGATGATAAAGGGGTTACAGGGGAAGGGGCAATTAATTGAAGGATTGGCTCCTGGATGGGACTGGACACATTGGGAGTACGACACATTAGGAGTTGAACAAAGACAAATAGACAAATTGGAAGGGGGACAACCAAGGGAAGGTAGTGACATATTAGACAACAGAGACACATTGGGAGGTGTAGGTGTAGGTGGTAGGACCATTTTTGGCTGACAATTCTTGCTCCTGGTCTTACGGTGCAGCGCCAAGTCACTACTGGGAGTCTTTCTTAGTCTCTTTGTTGTATGAGTTGGAGTTTTGGCCTCTGAAGCAGCATGTGGTGCCGGACTGTGCAGCTTGGTGGATTGTCATGAATCCCCAATGGCTGGGGATAGCACAGGACAAGCAAAGTACAAATAAATAACGGACGAGCTCTAGGGTGATGGAACCTGGGCTGACCGCTGCCCTACGCCTGACAAACGCAACTAGAGATAGCCAGGGAGCGTGCCTACGTTGGTTCTAGACGCCACGCACCAGCCTAAGAGCTAACTAGCATTGCAGAGAAAATAAGACCTCACTTGCCTCCAGAGGAATGAACCCCAAAAGCTATAGTTGCCCCCCACATGTATTGACGGTGAAATGAGAGGAAGGCACACACATAGAGATGATATATATAGCTTTAGCAAATCGAGGCCCGCTGTAAACTAGAAAGCAGAACGATACAAAAGGGGACTGAGCGGTCAGCAAAAAACCCTAATCAAAAAAACCATCCTGAGATTACAAGAACCCATGTGCCAACTCATGGCACATGGGGAGAACCTCAGTCCACTAGAGCTACCAGCTAGCATAGAGACATAATAAGCAAGCTGGACAAAAAACCAAACAACTGAAAATCAGCACTGAGCTTATCCTGAAAGATCTGGGAGCAGGTAGGCAGGAACCAAACAGAGCACATCTGAATACATTGATAGCCGGCAAGGGAATGACAGAAAGGCCAGGTAAAATAGGAAACACCCAGCCTCTGATGGACAGATGGAAACCAAAGGCCGCAACCCACCAAAGTCACCCAGTACCAGCAGTAACCACCAGAGGGAGCCCACAAACAGAATTCACAACAGTACCCCCCCCTTGAGGAGGGGTCACCGAACCCTCACGAGAACCCCCAGGGCGATCAGGGTGAGCTCTATGGAAGGCGCGGACCAAATCAGTCGCATGAACATCGGAGGCGACCACCCAGGAATTATCCTCCTGACCATAACCCTTCCACTTAACCAAATACTGGAGTTTGCGTCTGGAAACACGAGAATCCAAGATCTTCTCAACAACATACTCCAATTCTCCCTCCACCAGCACCGGAGCAGGAGGCTCAACCGAAGGAACAACGGGCACCTCATACCTCCGCAACAACGACCGATGGAACACATTATGAATAGCAAACGATGCTGGGAGATCCAAACGAAAAGATACAGGGTTAAGAATCTCCGAGATCCTATAAGGACCGATGAACCGAGGCTTGAACTTAGGAGAAGAGACCTTCATAGGGACAAAACGAGAAGACAACCACACCAAATCCCCAACAAGAAGTCGGGGACCCACGCGGCGACGGCGATTAGCAAACTGCTGAGTCTTCTCCTGAGAACTTCAAATTGTCCACCACCTGATTCCAAATCTGATGTAGCCTGTCCACCACCACGTCCACTCCAGGACAATCCGAAGACTCCACCTGACCAGAGGAAAAACGAGGATGAAACCCCGAATTACAAAAAAAAGGAGAGACCAACGTGGCAGAACTAGCCCGATTATTAAGAGCAAATTCGGCCAGTGGCAAAAAAGCAACCCAGTCATCTTGATCAGCAGAAACAAAACACCTCAAATAAGTT